>NC_136229.1:12823419-22823419 GCF_963402885.1 Antedon bifida
GAAGAATACAACACATAATAACCATATCTATTACCAGTAAAACAGCGTCCTCTCTTATTATTTCGCGTAGGTTTCAAATAACGGGAAAAAAAAGTTAAGTAATATCTAATTAATGACTAATAATTACAAACACGTTTTTTTTTCAGTACAAACATTATACGTCGGTGCAGATTCAACAAAATCGACCTTTACTTTAATTTTGGCCATTCATAGCTGAAATGTATACAAAATCGTAAAATATGCATATTTTGATTCTTATCGATTTCAATATTATCAAAATACTACAATTTAGCGATAACAAACATTTCCTCTTATAATTATTTTTATTTGCATAAACTTGCCGTATAATTTGTTTTGTTTTATATTTTGATTTTAGTAACGCTGAGAAATTAATAAACAAAACCTTGTTTTATATAAAGGTATACATCGACATTAACTAGTTTAATACAATGCATAATGAAACATAAATATATCAACTTACTTTGCGGATAAACTATATATTGATTGAATAATTGTTTCTTTTTTCTGTTTAAATAGTTTGGATGATATAATATTTTATTTGTAGTTGAAGAAGGCAATTCTTTTTTGTTTTCATTAATGATTATGAGATAAAAGCTAGCTGAGTGTTAAAAAATATTTTTTTAAATGAATGTATTAAGCCATGCATTTGTTGGTAGAGCTAGCTGCACTTGGATTATCATACACAAAAGACTTGGATGTAATTACCAGTAGTAGCGACCCATGTCCACTCAGCTCTAAAGCTTAGTATTATTAGGTCCTAACCACCTTATACTCGGTAATAATATAATTAGATTCAACAAAGAAGTTATAAAGTGGTGGGCTAAATACAGCAGATAACAGCGTGTATCATTCGAGCGACATGGTAGCTGCCTATTGACTATTTTCACATAAGTCATAATATTTATGACATTAATTTAGCAGTCATTAGGTCATAACATTTATGACAATTCAAAAGTACATATTAAGTCTCGGAATACGCTGGTTATAGTGTATAGTACAGGAAGCAATGATTTCCGGGCTTCTAGGTACAGTATTGACTATTTTCACATAAGTCATAATATTTATGACATTAATTTAGCAGTCATTAGGTCATAAAATTTATGACAATTTAAAAGTACATGTTATGTCTCGGAATACGCTGGTTATAGTACACGAAGCTGTGATTTCCGGGCTTCAAGGTATTGACTATTTTCACATAAGGCATAATATTTATGACATGAATGTGAAGCTGCCATTAGGTCATAAAATTTATGACTTCACAAATACAAGAATTTCTCTGTAAAAATAATTAGTAGACAAAGTTTTAGTGTGCTATACAAGCTTTTTATTAATGACAAAAATCATAAGGTGGTTTTTCTCAGCCGTACATCAAAAAATTAAAGAACTGATAAAGCTTTACTATTTATTCACTAACAACTGTAGACCTGGTTATTAATTTAGAAGGAATTGAACTCGGCTTCTAGTAAAATGAGTATTGTATGAATCACTAACTCTATTTATACGTGATTGTAGTAGAAAATATTTAAAAGATATATACATTTCACAGGCACAGAATAATTCTAAACCGCCCAGTGAATTTTAATTTGAAACGATAAAGAGAATGAGAATGCCCAATTCAAGATCCGAACCCGGAACCTTCTGCTTGATATGCAGATGTCCTAACCATTAGACCACTGCCGTGGTACGGCGGAACAATACTAGTCCCTCAATTGTATATATATATATATATATCACAAGGCACATAATAAATTTAATAAATTAATTTGAAAAGATATATGAAATGTGACTGCAAGGCATGTGTCCAGTATCATGAATGCTATTTTCACCCCGTAAATGTGTAGTCGTCCTCCTCATTTGCCATCTCCGCATTATCTTCAACCTCCTCATCTGTACTGTCGTCCTCATCTGAAATGATGAATAAATCAAAGCCCTATTATTTAATATACCTCTAAATAGTTGTATCATTTTTTTAGAAGCTCTGTGTAAACAAAATTTAACAATTTAAAAATAGAGCATTTTGGGTTTTTTTTAAATTTGTATTTACTATATTTTTCAAATTCTGTCAGAAATTGATTATGGGTATTTTGAATATTGATTAAAAATTAAATGCATGGGCTGTGTGTATACAAGTTTACAATACAGATAGCATAGTTTGCCGTCCAAGTTATGATAATACAGCTTATGCCGTTTTAAAATTCCTGAACAAAAAGAGGGAGAAAGAATTGACAATAGATAAAAAATAAAGTTAATTTAACTTTAACTTACCATCCGATTGGGCTCCATTTTCAAGTTGAATGCTTTTTTCAATTTCTTCCTTGAAACGAACTAATCTGGATCTTAATTCAGATTCCCCATCATTCTCGAGCAAGGTTATACAATTGCGCCGTTGCAAAATTATTTCCTTGAACACTGTAATTATAATAACAATAAAATAGATTTAAATTGAATATTAAATTATTTTGTTAGTTCATTAATTTCGTTTGTACAAACGACAATAGTAATGACTCAAAGAACAAGAATTTTCCCCATTTGATTGGATTTTAGCGACATGCCCTTGTCACGCTGTATGTTTTTGGTTAACATCAATGAATGATTATTTTGAGTTATTGTATAAATGTATTATTTACCATTCCATCCTAGGCAATTTACAACTAAATGACCTTCTCTACTACTACTAGTATGTAGTACTGCACTGTGTTTGGGATAGAAAAACTTAATAGGGGTAATCAACCATTTGCCAGGTACACTCAAATGTGTGCCGGCGGCCCCCTTAATATATCCACTTGACTGTTTGTGGGAAAGGGTGTCCCAAAGAAGAGATCAAACATACACATTTTCAATAATATTTTACCATGTGGCATATAATTAATTATTTAAAATAACGATAGTGAGGCACTTGATGAATAGGCGTCACGCTTGCCATATGATTGTTTGTTGCCTACGTTCCTTGTTGTTTTATCATGCTAATTACTTTCTCATTCACATATACAACCTGTCCTATTGGTATATAAGTACTCTAAGCCTAGGCGTTGTTTTCTGTTCTGATGGAAGATGAGAATAGTTTCTCAAAACATGTCAATTTTAAGGCAGTTTGCCAAATTCATTAAATGCTTCACTATCGTTATTTTAACTCAAAAGTTCGGTGGAATCATTCTTGATTTATCTAATTAATTATGTATGATAATAATTTAATCAAATTGCACATTTTCTGATTACGATACAGACTCTGTTTATCAAGTAACAACAACACACACCACTGCTTATCCAACTGAACGTATGCTTTACTATTCTTCAAGTGAAGATGATGAAGTAGGCCTAATTGTACGTGGGAACGGTTCAATTCAATCAATCAATAATGGATGTTCTGCTGTTGATGATACAAAAGGGTCACCTACTGGGATTTCGACTACCGAAGTTCCTCCAGCAGCAAAGAGAAAAGCATGGGAGGTCTCTACAACAGATGTCGATACTTCTGATGATGACATACCGACTGAGTCAGCAGGTCAGTAACTTTAACAATACAATGACATGTTATGTAGTTATTTACTAGGTTAGAGTAGAGGTCGCCTCTAGGCCTATCCCTATGTTTTTATGGGCCCGATCTGGGAGGTAGCAATATCGTATTCGATTGGGACTTTTATCGTTGGGTATAGTTTTTTTTTGTTGATTTACCTTTCCGTACTTATTTAACACAATTGTGAGCGTTGAGATTGTTCTTAACGAAGAAGTTTGCATTGTTAACGTTTTCTATTTCACTGGACCACCTCTAGTTATGTTCAGTATAACCCCTATTAAGGCTTCAGGACCAAAATAATGTCCCCTGAGGGAATGTTCCCTGGGCAGGGGTTTTTGCTGGAAAACAAAGAAATTGTTTTGATATGTAAAATAAATAATTGATCTGGAATCATAAAATTAAAAATTGAAATTAGCAGTTCCTTTTAAACAATGAATGTATCTAATTATTTCTATGATAATAGTTTAAGTTGCACATTTTCTGATTACAACACAGACTCTGTTTGTCAAGTAACAACTACCGAAGTTCCTCCAGCAGCAAAGAGAAAAGCATGGGAGGTTTCTACAACAGATGTCGATACTTCCGATGTCGATACTTCCGATGATGACATATCAGCAGGTCAGTAGCAATAACATTAACCATGAGCTTTTGCTAACCATTCTTAGTAGGGCTCCTACCAACTTTATACGAAACTTCATCTAGGCTTGGGTAGGTAATTACCTTTTAAGCAGTCAGCCTAATAATACTACTACTACTACTAGCCAGTAGATATTGGTATCCTCCATAGAGGCTAGTTTATTTATTTAGATTTACTTCCCTACTACACCTTTAAATCATTAGCATACTTAATAATTACAAAGGTGCATTCTTCAGAAATAACAAAATACAAAAAAAACCTCATTATTAATAACAATGAGAAAAATGGTGAAAAAAAAAGGATACATGGTAATAAGCTCCCATAAAACCTATAGCTCCTGGATCAAAATAATATCTTCCACTATCCAAAATTTGAAAATGTCTGCTATCAATCACCAGTTACCCCAAATGAACAATTACTGTACATGTACGTTGCATATGCTGCTATAAATATTAAATTACTATATTTTTATTTAGCCTGCAAGAGAAATACAGGAGGCCTAGAGACTGTAGAAACTAATTACCTTAATTCATCTGGATCAAGTGATGATGAGATTAAAATCTCTAATCACACAAGTAAGCGTAGTGGTAAGTTTGATATGTCATTAATTTTTAAAACTACTTTTATTAAATAGTGCTTGATGTTGATGGTTGTGCTGTACCTAAAAGATATGGAAATTGCTGGTTGTTTCCATTTGTGTCTGATTCTATGGTCAGGTTCTATGTTATGTACTGTATGGTATGTAAATAGGTACGAGTGTCCAATGAACAAGGCACCTGCACAACCTGTAATTGAACACTCAAAAATACATACATTGAATTATCTGAACCGAAAAAAAAAAATTGTTTGTCAAAGAATTAAAAGTATCTATATATTAATGCTAATTAGTCACCTAGTTTTACGTAACCTCCAAAACTTCTGAAACCGACTGATCACATTTTCTGCAATTGGTACCATATAATTGTTATTCTGTTTGTTTTTGTTGCCAATGGATAATGTAAGTTTATTCTTTCTGTAGAAAAAAGGAAAAGGAATCACCTACAGCCAATACACAACTTGTATTTGACCTGCTGTTGTGCATTAATGTGCATTGGTATGCTAAATTTTAGAGAAATAAAACAGACAAGGGAAGCTTTTCAAGCAATGACCGAATATGAACAACGCTGTTGGATCCTTAAATATTTCAATGAACATCTCAGCACATCCGGAGGTGCCACCAAAATCTGTCTACTTGTTGGTGCTAACAAAGTTTGTGCAAAAGCATGGATGTTAGTAAATGGTATTGGCCGGTCAACTTTTTACAAAATAAGGAAGCAAGCTATTGGTAATTAATTTTACATTATTTAATTTTACATGCTGTTAATATTACTTTTAATGTATGTGTTTTAATGTTGTTGAAACAGAAAGATTACTGTGACTGTGTGAAGATTACTTTCCATTATACTTATAGTCGTATTATACAGGGCCGTAGGCAGGATCTGACAAGGAGGAGTGGAGAATAACTTTTTTTTAAATGAATAGAATGTATTTGATTATTGTTTAATTATTTTTACACAATAAAATTAATATGCTTAAAAGAAATGCTAGAAAGATAATGCAAAATGATCATAAGTCATTAATCAATGGATTAAACCAAACAATAATAAAATAGTACATTATTTGAAATTTCCAATATTTGAAATTTCCATTTTATTTCTTTTCAGAAGGGTGCTGTTATCTTTTACCACCCAACTTCACCAGAAAGATGGTATATAGCAATTCAACTCAACAGTGTCGGGCTTGGTTTATTAAGTTTTGTAATGAATACGGTGATCAAATGCCAACTAATGGACAAATTCATCTACCATCGACGCTTACCAAACACGATGTGTACATGCATATGAAAGATGAGTTTGAGCTAAGAAATGAAGATGTGTGTGCATTAGCGACATTCTACAAGTTTTGGTCTGTTGAATTCAAGCATATTGTAATACCCGAGGTATGTTTACGTTTTTACACTTATTATGGTTTGTACCAACAAATACCATTCACTTCAATGGAAAAAATCCATGTCATCTTCATTGACTGAAGTACTTTTTAAACGTATTTTTATAAATTAACATTGTTATGCAGAAAGTCCTGTAGGTTCAATTTTCATTCATAAAAAAATACTGGAAAAACATACTGTACAATCCAGATGCATGTATGATGGGCCTCACAACTCCTTCCCTACATTCAGTATATTGAATGCAGAATTTGTTTAATTTTTTATTTTTACGTGCTGTATTTTTTCAATTTTTTTAAATAGGAAAATCGTTTTGCAAAATGCAGCAAATGCACCAGAATTAAATTTGAGCTGCACAAGACAAATCAAAAGCAAAAACGGCAAATACTAATGATGAAGAGAGAGAAGCATTTACGAAAACAAAAGTAAGTATGCCTACCTATTTTGTGTACAAAACCAGTAGTTTAAACCTTTCAACAAGAAATTCTGTTGAACTTGTATACCCGGTATTACCATAGATAGGAATAAATAATTATTGCTTCCACTGTATACGTCCTCTATAGTAGTGTTTTTTAAAATAATTCTAACTTAATAAAATTAAGAGTGATTAAAATAAAACAGAAAATAACGGGGGAAAAAATGGTAGAAAATGAAAATAATTATTGTGTATGAACAATCAAACGAATGAATAAAAGTGGTTGTAAAGATAAAGAAAATCATTATTATACAAAAAACCTCTACATTTGATCAATAATTTTAATAGATTAGAAGTAAAGCATTGTCTCATCTTGTCATCGGCTAAAGTAGATAACATATAACTAAACAAAACAAAAATTTATTATTAAATGCAAAATAAAACTTATAATATATCTATAAAAATATGATTTTTCAGTATTGAACGTCGAAAGTACTATAAACATATGCAGAAAGCAAGACAGAATCCCACCAAGTATTTGTCAATAATTATCGATGGAATGGACCAAAGCAAGACTGATTTACCATCTTTTGCTTGCGAATCAAAAGAAACGTCGAAGATGTGGAAACTAGCCACACATGTAACTGGTGTTCTGGTACATGGGCGACATGGGCACTGCTTCATTGACCTAAAGCAGTTTCCACATGACTCAAACCTAACCTGCAACATTATACTGAAGGTGCTGTCAGAGATACAACCTCTACCACCAGTCTTATATCTGCAGTTGGACAATAGCGGAAAGGATAATAAAAACAGATTTGTTTTTGCCCTATGTGCTCTTCTTGTAGAGTTAAAGATTTTTCGAAAGGTAAATGACTATACATTTATAAATGATATATAAATAATAAAACAGTTGACCAGTATACACAGTGCACTTTAAAGAACCCAGTTCATCATTCATTTCTCGTTCACCACAAAATATCCCCTGTGTTGGGTGATTTCCACCTGCCTAATAGGACAGTAATTAATTTACTATTGGTAATTATCTAAAGACATACAATATTCAATAACATTCTAGTCCAACTAGATGAGGAAAAAATGGAAATATACTAAAAATGTATTTTTTTTTATGTTGCTTTGAAAAGTTTTAATTTTAAATCTTCTTTTACTCTTTCAGATAAAGATTGGATTTTTAATGGTGGGTCACACTCACGAGGATATTGACCAATTATTTTCATGTGTGGCCAAATACCTGAACAAATATAGAGCATCTACGCTTGATCATCTTCGAAGTGCTGTTGAAAACTCGTACAAAAAGTTGCCAATTACATCAAGTATCATTTCCTATCTGCATGACATTAAGAACTGGTTAGTACCATACATGCAAGACATACGTTACCACAGCAAACCACACCAGTTTAAGTTTGTTTTGGATCAAACCGGAAAATGCATCATGTCCTATAAGAACTGGTCAACGGATTGTACTTGGTGTGAATGTGCAAGAGAAATGGACACACTTCCATATTTGCTCAAGGAAAGCCCTGCTGATATACCAGTGTTGTGTACTCCTGATTTTAGTAATGCAGATATACCAAAGTTAAAAAAAAGTCTGGCGTCTGTTGCAAATTTTTTGCGAATAGAAGAACGTGACTGGTGGGAGGAATTTTTAAATAATATAGAAGACATCGCAGAAGGTATGTACTGTACTACATTGCATGTGTGATGTTTCACCATTTTACACATATATTTTTTGGTTAACAAGAGAATTTTGATTTTAGTATAGATTCAGCAGCTATAACAAAATTCAACTATTTACTCCACACAACTATGTTGGGTCACATTCACCAATGCATGCTTCCACTGATCATTTTATGTGAGAACCTAAAATTATCAAATAACATGAACGATATCTAGTGGAGTACACTGGAGAAACATGCCTCCTGATTAATTCATAAGATAAAATCAATCAATCACCATCTGATTAGCATGGTGCGCAATGTATTGGCCAAGCTTTTATGCAACAAACACCTCAGCATAAATAAAACTAATACGTACTCTTTTTTTTTTAGGTAATGAACAGCGATTTTTGCTCCATGACATCATTTTTAATGACAACAATGCAAGCCCTATGAGGGAGGAATCTGATGGAAACGAGGGAGACATTAGTGACTCAGATAATGAAAATGAAATAAGACCGGTATGATAAAGATATTATAGATTTGCAAAATTACATCTATGAAACATGTAATGCAACATAGTTTAAAGCAGTGCTTATATTTGGGATATGATCTCATAATTGCATCAAGCAAATGCATCAACGAAAATTCTATATTTTTAGGGTTGTAAGAAAAATGATTATGACTTTTCTATGCTTTCTCCCACACTACTAGGTACACATTGGTAAATTTTCGAAACGTAAGCCACCACAGCAACTCGATGTTGGTGCTATGGTAGCAACAGCTTTAAGGAGATATCCTACAGAATGGCCTCAGATAGGCAAAATATTCAGCATAAATAACAATGAGGTAGAAGTAGTGTGGTACACTGGAACGTATACTTCCCGGTTTGTTCTTTGTGAACAAGATGGACAAGAATGGCGAGAAATAATATCGAAGGAGGAGGTGATAAGTATATTTAATTTAACACCAACTAGTAGATTGCCTACCAATGTTATTGTTAAATTAAAAGAATTAAGAGATGACTTTTTAAATGAAAGTTAATGCAGGGAGTTTTACAACTCACTGGTTGTCACAATAGGGTGCACATTAATGGAATTTTACATATGTATAATGAATCTAAAAAATTATTTAATTTTCAACCAATTTTATACATTGTATAACCATTTCATAATTGTATATAACAGTAGCTCAACCATATACTATAGTCATAATGTTTATGACCATGTAGTTTATATAGCAATAATTCAACCATATACTGTAGTCATAAAGTTTATGACCATGTAGTTTATATAGCAATAACTCAACCATATACTGTAGTCATAAAGTTTATGACCATGTAGTTTATATAGCAATAACTCAACCATATACTGTAGTCATAAAGTTTATGACCATGTAGTTTATATAGCAATAGCTCAACCATATACTGTAGTCATAAAGTTTATGACCATGTAGTTTATATAGCAATAGCTCAACCATATACTGTAGTCATAATGTTTATGACCATGTAGTTTATATAGCAATAGCTCAACCATATACTGTAGTCATAAAGTTTATGACCATGTAGTTTATATAGCAATAACTCAACCATATACTGTAGTCATAATGTTTATGACCATGTAGTTTATATAACAATAGCTCAACCATATACTGTAGTCATAATGTTTATGACCATGCAGATGAACTTTATAGTAAAGTTGTATTAAAACAATGAATGATTAAAAATTAAAAATATTCTGCAGTTATTAAAATTTGTTTTCTTTGTTTTGTGTGTACTTCGCGAAAAAAATGGACATTATAAAATTTTTTTTGACCCATACAATTTATTTATTTTTTAATTAAAGCAGTTTCTGCACATTTAAACCTAGTTTAAATAAGAAGCTCATAATCCGAACAAAACTTATTGTGTAATGCCTATTTCTGTTTTGTAAAACGGACAGTATATTTTAACCTAAAAAAGCTAGTATCTTTTTTTCTATAATTATGAAAATGATAGCGAATTATATATTTATCGAATAAACAAGGACTTATATTGTCGATCTATTTTATTGATCTTTTATTATCTCCAAAATATTCACCATAATGTACATTATGGCTAACATTATCAAACTGTATGCTTTCTCAATAAATAAACAAATCTTAAAACCACATTTGTTTTTTTAAATAATATTTTTAATTCTAATGATAGCTTTTTTTTTAGGAAATTCTATAAATAATGCGGATTGTAGAAATCCGTTATGGCACAAAATCGTGTTTACATTCCATTTTAATATTTAATAGCATAAGTGTGTTCCACTCATAAAAGAGTATTTAATTCCAAAATTGTAATACAGTATATCGAAAAGTTAGATTTTTATTAGTGATAGAAATTTAGTATTATTTGGATAAAATAAAACTGTAAAAACATCATTCAAAAACCATCGTGGAAAAATACTTAACCAACTTCAATTTTGTTCAAATTTGGTACAATAATTCATAATGTATTTATTTATCTTTAGTATACAAATTGGGTAATTTACTAGAATTTTAGATGATTTGGACATTTTTTATTTTTCAAAATATGATGCCTATGGTTCTACTATACATTTACAACATTTTTTTTACTAAAAGTGCGCCTAAGTTATTTTAAAAAAAAAACTTGATACTAGTATTTTTCTTTTACATTATAACATTTGTGTAGTAAATTTTTCTTCTCATAAGCTATTATAGTGTAGGCCTACATTTATATTATAGTAGAACCCCTCGTTTAATTGGGGACAGCTCTTTTTACTATTTCGCCTTAACGTCTGTTTTTTTAACATTCGCCATTTACATTGCAAATTATAAATGGTATTATTATTTTTTAGTGGATTTAGAATAGCTAGAACATGTGTGATAGTAGTTTTGACTACACTATATCAGGGAAGAGTGAGATTAAAGCAGTCGTGAATTAAAATTTCAATCAAATTTGTCAACAAATATAATTTTACTATTTCGCCTTAACGTCTGTTTTTTTAACATTCGCCATTTAGGCCTAGGCCTACATCGCATTATAAATGGTATTATAATTCATACTGGATTTGGAATAGCTAGAACAGTGTGTAGTTTAAACTATACTATATCAGGGGAATGAACGTGAATTAAAATGTCCATAACATTTGTCAACAAATATAATTTTGCGATTTCGCCTTAACGTCTGTTTTTTTTACATTCGCCATTTGCATTATAAATGGTATTATTTTTATAATGGATTTGGAATAGCTAGAACATGTGTGTAGATCTTTTCCAGATGGATTTCTTTTCGAGATTTCTTTCAAACTAAATGAGGGGATCTGCTAGGTTCCCGCCCGGAGAAATAGTTTTTCTTACAAGATTTGAATAATCAACAATATCAACATTCAACAGTGTGGCGTGTTGACCGCAATGAATAACAATACCATCTTCCCCACTACACCTGCACCAACTCATTTGCATAATAACGCACGGCATACCAACTGATCAATATTTGTATAGGAGTAGCAATCAATAGGTTGGTTGGATGGCTGCTGTTGTTCATCATTTAATTCATTGTATCAGTTGTTTTGATTTTTCATGATCAATTATTCACTTAATTCATTTCATTTATTCATGATCAAACACAGTAAAATGTAGTACATGGTTTCGAATAATGTTCGTTTGTTCAAAGTTAATAATTCACACAGAAATTGTGAAATTATTTATTACAATAATGCATATGTATTTAAATAAATAGAGAGAATACACTAGCCATGCTAGGCATCGGCATCTTTACACATTTCTATTTATTTGTTCCTAATTTTCTGACATAACTTAGGTGTTCTTAAAATTGAGGGCGCCAAACATAAAATTTACGAGATCGGAAAGAGGCGGGAAGCCAAAAAAAATGATGGTGTGCTCCCTTGCCTCTAGCACGGTAAGGCTCTCTCACAGCCTTGGGGGTACCACACATCAGATGCTTTGATGTTATTGCCTCATAATATGTGGTGGAAAGGGGGACGTTTAAATCTGTGAACCCCAAACACAGAAGCTCGCATAGCTTTAACTCTTTTCCACCGACCGGCATGGGGTTTGAACCCACGATAATCGTGTTCCACGACGCTCTACCAACTGAGCTATCCGGCCCTCTGGTTAATAGCAAGGTTAAAACTAGATTCGTTTCCTCAAAATTACGTCATGAATATGCAAATTTATGACGTAACGATTAGAATGACGTAATATGAAGCGCGTATAAGACTATACTATTGTCACATTTTATTACTCGTGTACATTGTGGCATAACGGGTAGTGCTCTAGTAATTATCGTTTGGATTGAATTCTCTCAGCTCTACTGGCTGGGGTTCGAATCTCTACGGATTTCTTTTTTTTAAAATAAATATAAAATGCTTTTCTTTTATTTTGAAAGAGAGATATTTAGAGAGTCAGGTTAATTTAGGATAATATAATGTAAAAGATTAAGAACATCAAAATTCAACAGTGTGGCGCGTTGACCGCCGCGAATGACTAACAATTGAATGTCAGAAAAAAAGGAATTATAGTTCTCTTCGTTACGTGTTTAGAAAAGAATTTATATCTCATCGTTGGTGGTATGTCGGCGTTGTTATGCAAATGGTTTGTACAGGTGTAGTGGGAAAGATGGTATTCCAACCGTTTTAAACTAACCAAAATATCTGCTAAATATATTCTTTTTTGCGTTTCAACATATATGTTAATGATTCCAATTACGATACAAACTTTTTTTTTATTTTGTAGGTAAAATGGCAGATATAACCCTTTTTGTCTTTCCCCTTAACGTTTTCATACCACAATCGCTGTGCTAAGGGGAATTTATTATATTACCCTTAAGGCCATTTTACACTAAAAAGAGGGAAGTAAAATCAACCGATTGACCCCTATCTAAGTTTATTTTCTGTCAATCTTTAAGGCTACAATTTATATAAAACAAAATAATTAAATGGTTAAATTCTGTTTCACCAAATTTATAAATAATTTTAGGTCCTAGAGGCATGTCTTTTAATTTGTTGTCGGTGTCTTCTATTCAAGGCCTAGAAGGCCTAGCCTAGGTCTAAGTGATGCGGCCTTTGCCGCCTGGCTGGGCGTGAGGTGAGTTGGTACCAATTTTAAAAACTAGTTGCATAGGCCTAGTCAGCTAAGCTAAAAGGTTAGGCCTAGCCTATTATAGTCGCCGCATAGTACTGTATATCGCTATTAATTAGGGCCAAAATTAAATAACTAGCCTAGGGGCCTAGCTAGGCCTATTTAGCTTATTTTTCTTAGGCTAGGCCCTAGCCTAAGCCTAGCTAGGTAGGCCTAGAATAGGCCTAGTAGATATTCGCCCAGGATTCGCGTATGGGTGTTAAACGGCAGGGGTGGCGCCAGGATCTTCCCGACGCGGGGGCTACATTCCCCGACGAGGGGGCTATGCGAGCGAAGCGAGCATCACTAGGCTGGGGGCCGCCAAGGGCCCCCGGTGGGGGTCCAGGGGGCGAAGCCCCCGGAAGCAACGCGTTCTAGCGTCATTTGAGGTCTTTTTAATCAGATTTAGGGTAGCCATTTTTTCCATTTTTTATAATGCATAAATAAAATACTGCGTGCAAAAAAACGATGCGCGATGACTGTTTCAATCCATATTTTTCAATTTAAAAAATAAAAGTTCAAAGAAAATTTAGAAAAATAGAGTTGGAGGTCCCGGAAATTGGACTTATTATACTTCAAAACATGAAACAAAATATATAAGTCCCTATCATGGTTGTGACTGAGCTAAGAAATGTTTGAAAAATAGAGATGTTAGGTCCCGGAAAATGTACTTCTTGTTCTTCGAAATATGACCAGCTTTATTGTTGGGGCTGAGCTAAAAAAATGTTTAAAACTAGAGCTGCAGGTCTTCAAAAAAATTGCATTTTATACTTTGGAAACATCAGGCCTAGAGGCTTAAAAAACGCAAGCGTAGACCTTTTTCAGTCGGGGAAATAAGTTTATTCCTCCCAGGTGTATGCGTGCGTGCCATCTGGACTACTTCCGCGAGTGGTGAGAAATTCATGACATACAGGATATTGAAAAATGTAATAACTTAGCTATAATAAGATGTTGGCTAAGCGAAAAGGGCATGTTTTTTTGTTTAGTAATGGATGAAAAATTTATTTTAGGTGCCCCACGGTACAGAAGGTTACTTGTAAATTAAAAAATTGGTGAACATACGAACAATTTAACATAATTCGTTTTTGCTGTAGTGTAGCGTACGTCGACGCAGTACACGACGTAACCGTCGGTAAACTTCGCCTGGAAAATAACTACAGTACACATTTTGGTCCCTGGATGAAACATGATATCACGCGTCTCGACCCAACGTTGAACGATTCGTACAAAGGGATACCGCCAGACAAGTGCGTACCTAGCTAATGTTTAGTAGTAAGTTAGATCGCTGGCAATAATGAATGCATAAAAGTGCATATTAGCCCTCTGACGTACTCTCACGGTCAATGGAACGTCGTGGTTTTCTAGGCGCTGAAGCTATATGAAGTGAACGCGAACGTTTTTTACTGTATATTATATTCCCCGACAAAAAGTACCCGTGTTCCCCGACGGGGGGGCTAGGCTCCCCGACGGGGGGGCTAGGCTCCCCGACGAGGGGGCTAGAGCCCCCGTAGCCCCCCCCCCACTGGCGCCACCACTGTTAAACGGATGATCGGGCCCACTTTTGTATGCGCACCAAACAAAAGGAGGCCTCCAAATAGCCATAAATAAACACAGAACTAAATGGCCATTAAACTAGTTTAGTATCTAGTCAAGTATCAGCCGCGCAATGTTTTTATGAATATAGTAAATATTAATTAATTATTAAACAGCCGATAAATACTAATCAATGTGTCTTAATACAAAACAAATTTTACTAATCTAACATCTAGTTTTAATGATTAATTATAATAATTAATCGTATATTTCTTTTTTTTACGTCTTTTCTTATTTCTGCATATCATTATTATACATGATACCCAAAACAACAAGGCTCATCTCATAAACACAATATTTCCCGTTTTTTTAATTGTACTTCTTCATTTCTTATGCACTCGGAGTTTATAACTTGATACAGAAACCATAATCCTGTTATCGATAAAATGAATATTAATTATTAATATTGGTAATGGTAACTAATAATAAATAAACTAATTTCCAACATTTAAAAAACACAAATTGCAGAATAAAACCAAAACGGAAACAAAACAACTTTATTTATAAAAATCACACATACTTATTGGCACATGTAAAATAAAAAAATAAAAAAAATGTACTGGCGTAACTGACGGCCGCAATAACTGGTGGCTGAAATGATCCCAAAAGAGTTATGTTGTCTGGTACTCGTTGTGTTAACATTAATAATGTCTTTTTCCTTTTCATATAGGCCTAGTGTCTGATGTGTTGATGGAGTAAATGTTCTTGGGCAGCTGGTTGCAGTTTTTCTCATTTTCTATGGCTATATTGTTCTTAGTTGATGTCATATTCTAAATATGTAATTTGTATTGTCATGACGTTGAAAATATTTAAATAACAATTGTCCATGTGGTTTTTAACATCTTTAGATTCATCTGATGTCCAAATCCAGTAAAAGTATTGGATTATTTTATTGATGATTTGTTCTACTGTACAATCATGTAAGAATTAGAAATCTGGCTACTCGCTCAAAGCTGCTACAGTAATGTACTGTGTTAGGAATACTATTAATTGAATCTAACATACACTGGATAGTTCCTAATTTCAGTCTGTTACACTAGTATTAATTTTAAGAATTTTATTAAGGAACATACTACACTAATTGTGCTTCATATTTTCATATTCATACCGGTAATTTTTTTAAAAACATTTGACGTTTTTAACATGTATGAAATCTATCTCCAGCAGGATCAATTGCAGGACAACTGTTCTTGTCTTATATGTGATGATTTTTATGTATAAATAAATGATCATAATGTAAAGAAAAATAAATTAGAAACATTGACATTCTAGCTGAAATACTTTGAAATATTTAATCACTGAATAACTTAATAAATTACACTTTAATATTGTGAACATTTCCAAATTGATCAGCTTGTATTATACCATGTACCGTCAATTCTAATACTAACCCACACTCTAATAGTAACCCCGCTTCTAGTAGTAACCCAACTTATAAGTCAATCTATAATAATAACACACTACTACTACTAGTAACCCATGGGGGAGGTTATTATTAGAGTCACAAAAACTATTGAAAAAATGACATTAAGACTGGTCGTTTATTATGCAGCAATATTTTGAAAATAAGGAGATAATGCATGTTGATCTCGGGAGGACTGAGTGTTTTTGAGTTTATAAAATAAAGTTCAAACAAATTTATTTATTCGTACTGTTTTATTATTTTTCTATGATTTGCTGACCGGAAAAGTTGGGGTGGGTTACTATTTTCAGGTGCCTAATTTAAGATTAGTAATAATAACCCACTACTCCAATAGTAATCCCCCTTCCCCCCCCCCCCACTTCTAATAGTAACCCACCCTAAAAAACAATCAAAAAATAATAACCCAGGGTTACAATTAGAAGATTTACGGAATCAATTAGTTTAAACTAATTAATACATGCTATAGACTATTGTAGCCCAAATATCAAATTACACTTTTAATATTGCAAACATTTCCAAATTGATCAACTTGTAGTATATAACCATGTATCAATTAGTTTAAACTAATTAATCCATGCTATAATCTATAGACTATTGTAGCCCAAATATCAAATTACACTATTATTTATAATAATAACAGCAACCAGTAATCCACAAAATGTTAGGATTCAGCCAAGTAGCCTTTTTTGCAATTAAAATCTCATTACACGGAATCTCTTCGATGTTATAGAACACACTTCTCGTAGGCGTGTTGAATATGTGTGTAATAGCGTGTTGTATAAACGCGCCCTTAGGTGCAACAGCCTGACAAATTGATATGGTAACACTATTAAAAACAAGTATATCAATCAGAACGTTAACATACGTTATGTTATATCTATTTTCAAACCTTTTAAAATAAAAAACTCATCAGCATCATTTTTTCATTCTTAACTTTCATCCTTATAATTATCCAATTTTGAATTGAGAATCCAGGATTTGATGTCAACAATTTCGCTACCTCTTTCTTGCCTGCAAAATGAGAAAAACAAAAATGCAATTATTCTATCATCTCTTACAGGTGTATTTGTCCTAAATTTGTCCTATTTTTAGGACAGCTATCCACTTGGAATCGAGAAATTGAATATTTGCGACCAACAACCGGCCCATATTTTATAACTACTGTAGTACTGTACTTGTTAAAAAATAACACTATATTGATCTCTTTCCCTTTAATGTTCAACAATATTCCAATTAAAATGCTTAAATACAGAAGTATAGGCCTACAGGTACATATGACAACCTCAGACATCCATCCTATATTAGACTGGGTTCCAGCCCGTAAATTTTGGCACATATGGCGTTTTATACGTATAATATAATACTCAGATTTACGCACTGGGGAAATATGTGAAGAAATCGATTTGCATGCCCGCAAACATCCGATAAGAATGACGTAGGTTATCATACCATATGTGCCAAATTATTTATCTTTACTATTTACGGGCTGGAACCCAGTCTAATCATATATATGCACTGCTCTTTAACCAATTGAATGCTCTTTGGCATGTGAAGAACGAACCTTTTTAAATATAAACTTACCTGTGAGATCGTCATGGTTGTATAGGTCATCTCCTATAGTAGTAAACAAAAACAATTTATAACATTAATATTTTATACATTTTCGTTCTTGATACATTGTACATTTGTGTTTTCAAATGTTTTGCTGCTAATATTGTAGTAGACTTACCTGATGTTGTGGCAATTTCTAGTTGTCCATAATTATCAGCATCATCTGCTGATAAACAACAATAAAATGTTAAGAATGTAATGTTTACGAAAATCTAATTTGTGTCTGATAAGTGCCATTTCCGGCATCTACAGTTGCACAACTCTTAAACATTTCTTATGACACAGGGACAGATTGGAATGGAAAATGGGACATGGATTAATTAATTTTAACACTAAAAAAGAACTTCACAGAAAGAGTCAATCTTAATTTCACCTCACCTCAGCACCAGCTGGTATAGATTTTTATTAGTAATGTTTTATAAGCTTACCTGTGATGTTTTCTTCTTCTTTAAAAGTTTCATCTGCTGATCAATAATAAATGAAAAGTTAACAATTTAATATATTCCTAATATATATCTGTACATTAAGTACTTTGATTGCACTGATTGCATTGAAGAACTTAAGATCTACCATAAAATTTGTTTCCATGTTTAGAAGCAACAAATATATGGTCCTCTGGAATTGTCTCTTCTATTAGCAAAAGAAGTATTCTCATTTTACATACTTTGTTTATAAACTATATTAAAGCTTACCTGTAAAAGTATTCATTTCTACTTCTAGGCTTCTGGGTTATCTCCTATAGAAAAACACAATAAAATAATTAATTAAAAAAAATTAAGTTTTCTTATTCTTCTTACCTGTACAAGTGTTGCCACTTGTTAATTTGACAAAATTTGCTGATTTTTCAATTACCTACTGGCAGAACAGGTAAGTAAAAGATATGTACTGTGAGGGTAATAAGCTGTACGGACTATATAAAGGGCAGGAAATATTTTGAGATAATCTAGGTTTTGGCGAGATTCTGGTTTTTAAGGTGTTTATGCTTTGTGAGAGTGAAGTTTGCATTGTACCAGCAACAATGCCTATTTTTTTTAAAAAAAGATGTGCCGTGTTTAACGTTTTCACCCGCAACTACAGCAATTGCATTATAATTCTTCAAGGTTGATATGTCCTTGGCTATTGGCTGTTCTTGTGGCCTCGAAGTCTCTGCTGCCTGCTTTTTATTTTGGGCATATACCGCATCACATGCTTGTGCATATCTAGCACTTTCCTGATCTCCTGTGATTTGTGATCATTATCTGTTATTAAAAACAATCCACTTAATATGTTCCCTTATAGAAGTATTTTAACACAACTTGTTATTAAGTTGCAAAATACTGAAATTAAAGACTGCCTGAACCCAAAACAAGTAAGTGCCAGACAAAAAGCCTAAGGAAAAGCCTAGAATATTATATTTATCCTTGTTTGACCAATGTTTGACCAATATTTATCCAATTGTTCTGGAGGTTGTCTTTAATTTGAGGTGATTTATACAGCCGATGAAATCAAATTTGAAAGTAGTCTGTAATTGGATTTTTATGGGAGTGACTTGTAGGTACTTTTGGCTAGTCTTCAACATAAGTTGCTCTTAGAGTGGATACGATAGTCTACAATTGAAGATGCTTTTAAAATTGGGGTAGGGGGAAGTATTAATAGAAGGTAGTGGGTTAAACAGAGGGAGACCTGCATTGAAAATTTGAAATGGACTGTTAGTCTTCAAAAAGAAGTTGCTCTTAGATTGGATACGTCACTAGTCTACAATTGATGGTGATTTTTGAATTATAATGCAGTATTAAATAGAAGATGGATGGTTAATTAGAGAGAGAACTGCATTGACAATTTGAAAATGACTTATAATTAATTAAAAAATCACCAACCTTGGAATCCAGATGTTCTGCAATATCCGTTGTAAAATCTTCAATTAGATTAAACTGAACATTAAATTTCTCCAAAACTTTTACTGTTGATCTGCGATTGATATGTGGAAAACACCCTCAATGACAGAAAACTCTGTTGAGTTGATACCTTCTAGCGTGGATGAGTTGGAAGAAACAATGCTGAATTCAAAGAAGTAACCACTTCCCGACAGATTAATGGCAAGATCAGTGAAGTTGGCCCAGCCATGGATTATATCTACAGTGTTGTTGCTGATGAGCTCTGCATCAGATACTCCTGGGCATTTTCCATGGATGTGAAGAATGTCCCAGATTTTGCACAATTTCAGCCTGAAAAAATCAAAAAATCATTGAATAATTCCTTTTTTTCGTAGAATATTTGTATCAAACCTATGGTGTATTACCAAAGCTTGATAGCCTACAGTATATTGGAGTTTAGAAAGAATTGTGTTAAAACCTACACTGGTATCCAATATAGAGATGCAAGACTGAACCTCAAATGGATGGTTCTCCATAGCATCAGCCGTAAACGTATACTCATTGTGCTTTGGAATTGATAGATGATTTCTACTCCTTGGTCACTAGATGCCTCTTCTTCAGCTTGCTTCTCAGAATACCTGTGAACCAATTAGTTATGTTGGTTTGTAATGATATAGGCATTATGGTTATGTTTGTTGCACGCCACACATGAGAATACAATTTAAGACTTTGGACAAGACGATACAAGCCAGTTCTATACTACCGTAACTCTACAGAAAACTCTACTTCAACTCATTACTTCTTAAAATGTGACTTACATTTCATTGCCTGTACTTGGACCTCCTGTTGTATTTGTTGCTCTCACACCCCTTGTTGGGTCTTCAGCTGGGGGAGAAGAATCGGTCATTGCTAATAACCTCAACTTCAAGACTCTCGTACAAAGTACCGGTTTGTGCTGCATTAACAATTTCTGCTTGAAGGTTAACTAACTCATCATGTTCAAGGGTTGAATTGCCTGTAAGGAAAAAATATTAATTATTGTTTAGATATTAAAAGAATAGGTAATTAAATAAAATTCAACTCATTTCTAAACATATGAAACTGAAAAAAGAAGAAATCTGGATAGATTATGTGATACTTTAATATGGTTAAAGAAAGCTATTTACTTATTATATATACCAAACTGGCAAGATTGTTAACAAGATCTTCTTCATAGAAGTCGTCAACATCAACAGGAGCCACACCAAAGTCAACCATTATAACCGGTGTAGTGATCATGTCAATTGGGTCACTACCACGTATAAGTATCCAAAGAGTCTGCCAATCGCGATCACAATAGTTCTCGCCATAAATGCTGGAGTCAGGAGTTGGCATGAACTGATCGTTTGGATCTTCTGGAACCCATATTTCTCTTTCTATTAATGGCAATGATGTCGAAAGAGTTGACAATTTTAAATATCTTGGACTTACATTTGATTCACTTTTATGTCATGGAAAGAGCATGTTGAACAAGTAGCTTCTAGAGTATCACAACGTATCGGTATTATTCGTAGATTAAGATATTATATTCCAAATTTTGCTTTAAGACTACTTGCTAATGCAATAGTATTACCTTGTTTTGATTACTGTAGTAATGTTTGGTCAAATTGTAACTTAGAACTTGTTAATCGTCTACAAGTACTTCAAAATAGAGTAGCTAGAATAATTCTTTATGCTGATATGTACACCCCTATAACAGAATTGATGTCCTCACTAAAATGGAAGAGTGTCCATGACATATGGGAAAATGATTTATTAATTATGCTATTTAAATGCCTACAGGGTTTAGCACCATCTTATTTAACAAATCTATTCAAATTTATGGACACTTTTCACACAAAAAATACAAGAAGTCAATCAACAAAAACTCTAAATGTTCCAGCATGGAACAATATTTATGGAAAGAAAATGTTTAATTATAGAGCATCAACCTTATGGAATAATCTTCCTGTACATATCCGTAAAAATTATGAGACACTTAGTCAAGTTGAATTTAAACATCTTGTATAACTTCTATTGTACATAGTTTTAATATAGCTTTTACTTTTATTTTTCTTGTATTTTTTTTTCCAAATCTGGACCTCTTGGGAGACCAGTACTTCCAGAATAAAGAAAGATTTGTATTGTATTGTATTGTATAGGAACATATCTACATCCAGCTGCCCGTTATTTGACATGACATAGTGACCTTGATGGTACACATCTAAGCGTTGAGGATTGGCATACCAGATGCCGACAACTATTTTCTGATCTGGAGCTGTGTTCAGTCATAACGTTTGAGGATTCGTTGAACTCTCATATACATCTCATAAGTCTCTCCAATTGCAACGATAGACATAAATGTGCTGATGCGCTCTTGACATGTGTACCCATGACACCAGCCGTGATCTTGTGGTCCATTGATCAAATCAACATAACCGTTAGACCCAATGACGATTGGTGAAGACGTCGTAATTCTGTGTCAGGATCAAGACTTTCAATAATCAACATAGCGTAATCATAGTCATAGCATTCAAAAGCCTGCCAAGATTCATGCCATATGCAGTCTTCTGTACCAATGATACCTTAATGAAAAGAGCAGATTATATAAAAGATCACAGCTACAACACAGTGATTCTCCTACTTCTCAAAAAAGGGATGCCACAATAAAATTGCGTGCCCAGTCTCGGTGAATGGACTGGTCTTGTTTCAAGAGTGCAACTTTAATAGGAGGAAAGATTTAGGGAAGAATCACAGTTTACAAAAGCTAAAATTCAACATTAAAGCAGACAACCAACCTTTATGTGGACATTTTTCATCATAAGGAATTTTAAGTCCACGTCTCGGATCTCTATCCCACTCGTATGGAGAATCAGGAATAACATAACTTTTAACTTTTAAATGTAAATAGGTTGGGTAATCATCAGGAATAGTCCTGAACAGGGAGATGAGCGCCCCTGCCCACCGATGAGTTTCGGGATCCCTTTCACCCGGAGGGAGAGTACCCGTCAGGGTCCCTACCAAGGGTTACAGGTCCCAGGTTTTTAGTTGTTTTTAAAATTGTTCCATGACCTTCTCATCAAAATTAACGTCTCTCATAAAATTAAGAAAAGTTGTGCTATGTCAACATAATGTCAATGACGGCGAAATGTCCCCAATATTGGGGATAGCTATGAAAACAAGTAAGTAAGTAAGTAACTTGTATTTCAAGGCAAAAGAAATTACTACAGAGGAGAAGAAACAAGCAACACTGTTAACAGTTATTGGCCCATCATCTTATAAGCTTTTACGAAATTTGGTTACACCAGAAAAACCCAAGGATAAAACATTCGATGAGCTGGTAACAGCTATGAATGGGCATCACAGTCCAGTGCCTAGTGAAATTGTACAGCGATACAAATTCAACTCACGCTTTCGACGTGATAATGAAACAGTGCCTGAATTTATGGCATCGCTTCGATCGATGGCAGAATTCTGTAACTTTGGAGCCTCGCTCAATACAATGTTACGAGATCGTCTAGTTTTTGGCGTCCGTAATCACAGAATTTGGTCTTTTGGCAGAAAAAGCACTGACACTGGAAAAAGCTGTTGAAATTGCAACTAGCATCGAAACTGCAACAAGAAATGTAAGAGATCTGGCACAGCCAACCTCTGCAGCTGCAGTTGAAAATGTAAACAAAATTGCTTACAAAAAGAAGTCAAAATTTACATCAAATACAAATAAGAAGTCGAAACCATGTTTTCGCTGTGGAAAGAATAACCATTTGCCAGACAAATGTTATTTTAAGTAAACAACTTGCCATTATTGTAGCAAGGTAGGACACATTCAATCTGTTTGTCTTAGCAAAAAGAAGGGGAAGCCCCAAACAGTTAAAAATGTTGTGGCAGATGAGCCAAGCGATGAACCAAGCAACATAGCTACAGAAATGTATGAAGAATTATTTGGAACAAAGACCACGTCTAGTTCTCCACCTCATCATCAAAGTTAAGATACTGTTAGATGGTTTGGATACTGAAATGGAAATTGACACAACAGCCTCGGTATCAATAATGTCGCAGACGAAATTTAGGCAATTATGGCCTGAAAGAAAACTTGAACCATCGTCAGTTAAGCTACGTACGTACACTGGACAAATAATGGATGTTTTGGGTAAAATTAATGCTGAAGTTACATACCAGAGTACTACTACAATATTACCGTTAACGATTGTGCGAACAAATGGACCTACCCTAATTGGTCGAGACTGGCTTCAGTTTATAAAGTTGGACTGGCAACAAATCAAGGTAATAAACCAATTAGATTTAAGTTCACTGCTTGGTAAATACCAAGAAATATTTAAAGATGAACTAGGTACCCTTAAGGGTACTGAAGCAAAAATGTATGTTGATAAAGAGACAATGCTAAAATTTTGCAAAGCCAGAAATGTTCCGTATGCTTTGCGACAGAAAGTAGATGACGAACTTGATCGCTTACAACGAGAAGGCATTATTGAACTTATACAGTTTTCAGACTGGGCTGCAACAATAGTTCCGGTACTTAAGGCAGATAAATCTACCATTAGGATCTGTGGTGACTACAAAATTACTGTAAATAAAGCAGCCAAAGTTGATCAGTATCCTTTGCCCCGAAGAAAAATTTACTAAATTGGACATGTCACAAGCGTACCAACAATTACTCTTGGATAAAGATTCTCGAAAATATGTTGTAATCAACACTCAAAAGGGACTTTACAATATACACGGTTGCCGTTTGGAGTCTCTTCAGCACCAGCGATTTTCCAGCGTGTCATGGAAGGACTATTACAAGGAATTAAAGGTGTTACAGTATACCTGGACGATATATTAATTACAGGAAAAAATGACTTTGAGCATTTCGAAACTCTTGAAACCGTCCTAAAGCGACTGGCAGATGCTGGACTTCGTCTAAAAAAGAGTAAGTGTGTTTTTATGGTTAAATCTGTTGGTTATTTGGGACACCTGATCGACAAAGAGGGATTGCATCCCACAAACGCCAAAGTGAGAGCAATTAAAGATGCTCCAGCGTCTCAAAACTTGACAGAACCGAGAGCTTATTTGGGATTATTATCTTATTATGAAGTTTTTACCAAACTTATCCAACACACTTAATTGCTTTGTTATATGCCTTACTTCGTAAGGATAAAGCTTGGAACTGGACAAATTTAGAACAATCTACTTTTGATAAATCAAAGGAATTGCTACTTTCCTGCAGAGTACTTGCACATTATGATCCAAAAAAGGAAATAATATTATCGTGTGATGCATCTCAATATGGAAGTGGGGCTGTGTTAGCACATCGACAAAGTGACGGTACAGAAAGACCAATCGCATTTGCATCTAGAACACTTGCAGAAGCGGAAAAAAAGTATTCGCAAATTGAGAAAGAAGGTTTGGCATGCGTTTTCGGAGTAACGCGATTTCAGTCTTACATTTATGGTAGACATTTCACATTGGTAACAGACCATAAGCCATTGCTGGGTCTTAATGAGGACAGACTTGTGCCTAGCCAAGCATCAGCTAGAATCCAACGTTGGGCACTGAAATTAGGTACATACAAATATACATTAAGCTTCAAACTGACAAAGTCCCATGCCAATGCGGATGCCTTAAGCAGATTACCATTGCCAGGAAAACCAGAATCAATTCCACAACCTGCCGAAACTGTTCTATTGATGGAGTCAATGAACCAATCTCCAGTTTCCACAGCAGATATTAAAGGTTGGACGGTTAAAGATCCAACACTTTTTCGAGTTCTTTACTACATTGAAAAGGGTTGGCCCAATACTAATCCAAAAATTGAAAACTTGCAACCATATTGGATCTGACAAAGAGAACTCTCTACACAAGATGGATGTATTTTGTGGGGAAATAGAATTGTTGTTCCACAGCCTGGTAGAAAACAGTTGCTACAAGCACTACATGACGGTCATACTGGAATTGTCAGAATGAAAAGTTTTGCTCTGGATTTGTTATGGTGGCCTAATATGGACAAAGACATATCAAAGCAGTGCGATACATGCCAATCCAATCAAACTTTACCACCTAAAGCACCATTGCACCCATGGAATTGGCCAAATAGACCATGGTCACGATTACATATCGACTATGCTGGACCATTTATTGGAAAAATGTTTTTAATACGATGCATACTCAAAATGGCTTGAGGTAATTCCGGTAAATTCCTCAACGACAAATACCACAGTGGATAAGCTCAGGCTTATATTTGCATCGCATGGATTGCCAGATAAAATAGTATCCGACAATGGAACATGTTTCACCAGTGATGAATTTCATACATTCGTAAAGCGAAATGGAATAAGACATTCTTTAACAGCCCCATATAACCCATCATCGAATGGTCTTGCGGAACGTGCTGTACGCACATTTAAAGAAACAATGAAACGTATGAAAGATGGATATATCGAAACAAAAGTCGCAAGATTCTTATGTTGTAATTTGTATGTTCTTGTTATCAGTTTCTTGTTTTTAGGACCCAAGTGGAAATAAGTTTTTAACTTTTCTTGGCATTCCTTGTAATCAAGGCCTGTTTTTTCCGTGCAATTGTTTTTCTATTTTCTATTTATTATATTTTATTGTTTTTTAACCTTGATTACCAAATAAAGTTTTTAAAAAAAACAATTCAAGATTCCTATTTAAATATAGAAATACACCTCATAGCACAACTGGCAAAACACCAGCAGAATTACTGAATGGCCGAAAATTGAAAACGCATTTTCATCTTTTACACCCTTATCAAGCAGATCGTGTTATCACTCAACTTGAAAAACAGAAATTAGCCCATGATCGTCATGCAAAGAACGCACTTTTGTAGAAGGAGAGTAGGTGTATATAAAGAACTTTAGAGGACAAAATCTGAAATGGTTAACCGGAACAATAATATTAAAATCCGGTCGCATCTCATTCAAGATAAAACTAGAAGATGGACGAGTTTGTCGTCGTCATGCCGACCATATCAGGAAGCGTTATAGGCCTGTTCAAACTCAGGATAAACAGCTTACAAACAAAGATGATCCTCCACAATTACCTCCAATGCTCATTAATCCAAATCTTAACAGTGGAAACATCACAATCGACTGTCGAAGCACAGTCTATTACTGCTCAGCGAAGAGTATACCTTACTCGCGATAGAAAACCACCGGAAAGATATGGACATTTTTAATAACTGAAATATAGAAACTTTTATGGACATTATTACTGGACAATTTAAAATGTTGATCTTATATTTTACTTTATACAGTGCATTATACCATATACATTTAAAGTGTTATTAAACCATAACTTAGTACAGTGCTGCTTTGATTCAATTATAAATAAATAGCTTAGAATTGTTTATAATAGAAGGGAGGGAATGTAATGTATTGAACTTGATTAATATTACTTGCTACCAATTATTTATACTTCCTTCACCTGTTACCATGTATATTACGTTAACCCACTTCTATATAACCCTGGCTACTTAATGGTCACTAATGGCTAAAGTAGACCCCTCTGCTGAGACCACTAAACATTCCACCTTGACAGATTAATTACCCATTACCAATATTGTTATTATATATAGTAGATGTAGAATAAAGAATAAACACTTCAGTGCTAGCTTTCAACTATAACAGAACTTGTCTCTCTCTCACTTATTTGTATTGTAAATCGGTACATTACAAAAAGTATTGTAGGTAAGTGTACTAGGTTGATGAAAATAATGCAACTAGCAAGTAAGGATACACAATGATTTACATTTACGTAACTTGGATAAATGCAAGTGGTCCGTAGATATATAGGATAAATACTATTAGTACTTACCCTAAATTAGGTATATGTATGTAAACCCTGTTCTTGTCTCTGACTGTTACCTTCTTTGTACCTATAAGCATTCAGCTTCATGTGTAAACAGTATGAGTATGCGTTTCCTGCAATAGAACTCAAACAATGGCAGTTGTTGGTTTGTCGAAGTAAGGACTATAGGTTTGTCCAAGTAAGGACCAGATTATGTCATGCTTTTACATACCTTGCAATCTTGTGCTTCCAGCAATAGCTGGGTAATTATGTATACCATGAAATGGAAAAAATGGAGCACCATTATCACCAGACATGAAATTTGCCCTCACGTATCCAGCATTTCCATTGTCTGGACCACAAGGTGCACACTGTTTTGCACTTTGACCTGCATTCTCCGGTTGATTCTGAAATATTTACATGAAAATGTTAAGAAAAAGAAGGTAGAAGAGTAAGAAAGTCCTTTGACAAATTTCCTTATGAAAGTCAAGTATGCATATATAATATCTATACATTGATTTTATTTGACAGAATGCAAAATATAGTTCCCCAAACTGACAAAATAATAACATTTGAAAAACAGAAATAAAATCTTTTAAAATGAATAATAAAAATGTTCATATTTATTGAAAATGTTTATATCTTTTTTGGGTTTCCCACTTTTATTTCATCGTCATTAACATTGTTCCATTCATTATGATTTTTACATTTATACATTATCTAATCTAATTCATCATAATTGCTTAATTACAGTATTCGGTTTGTAACATGCTACAAATGTTTATATTCTTATATCGCAATCAAAGAACAGGCTTGTACCAATTATAAACGATGACTACATTCTCACACATACTTATCAACAGCTTCATGACTAAGAGAAGATGGCCCAATGCCAAATGGCATCACCCCGATGTTGTTGTCTAAAATCTAAAATGTAAGTTACTATATAAGGAAAAGAGAAGTATTTTGGTATTGCTTACCTGCTCCAACTGTGTGGTGAATTACATTATCCTGAATTGCATCCCGATAGCAGGACTGAAGCCATTATGAAATGTATATTCACGTACAAACGATGGACTTTCTACAGTAACTTCTCCAATATCCAAGAAAGCAACTGAATAATGTGGCTCATAAAAATCTGAAACAAATAAATAAGTTCTCAAAAAATTTCATCTGGTTTCAAAAAGTTAACATTGATTTATTTAAAATAAATAAGTGTCACTATCGAATGAATAAGTGCCAGACAAAAACCTCAGGGAAAAAAAAGTTACAATTACAGAACTAACACTTTCCAATGTAAGAATGTTCCTTTATAGAAGTATTTTAACACAACCTGTGTTATTATAATGTATTATTCTGGTCCTCAAGCTTTACTGGAAACTGAGGAAATTCAGATTAGGCCCTCCACGGACCCTCGACAGCCAGCAGTGCAGCGCCTACCAGATCAGCACACCGGGAGACAATCCCCTACTTTTTTCAAACAGTGTACCACGTTCTTTAATGTGCACTGTTAAGTACACAGGACCAACGGCTTTACATCTCATCCGAAGAATAAGGCAATGAGAGTAAAGCATCCTGCCTAAGGAACCATGGTGGTCTATTTATAATTATTTTCTCTCAATCTAATAACAATCATTGCCATGATTCAATAAATTGTTTATTAATTAAAAATATAAAAATCATCACCATTAATGACCAGAAATAATGAGTGATAGAGCTGATAATGTTAGTTTTTCCAACGATTATATAATCTTAAGTTTCCAAAGAAGGAAAGAAGGCAAATAAAGAGAATGCTAGAAGTTTGGACTGGCAAACAGTTTAGTGTACACATAAACAGTAGTTACTGGCACTGTATACTTCAACACAAAGAATAAATATTCTAAATATTTATTTCTTAGGCTTAATACTTACAATAGTTGATTAGATCCACTGCTAGCATTCTTCTTACTTAGATTCATTCGCATAGTCTGACATTTTAACTTAAGGTACCTTCTCAGGCAGTGCCATGTTCTCTATTTTAGAAAATTGTGCTCTACAAAGAAACACAAATATTTAATATAACTCACAATATTAAAAAAAAACTTACATACAGTACATAAACGTATACACGGTAGGTGTATGGTCAAATTATTTGACATATTGTTGCATGATGAAATCAATATGAAAAGAACGGTTGCGTTTTTCTCCACATTTCAATCAACATGCTGTGATCGTTCTGTACCGCAAACATATCACTATCATGAACGCTGAACATCTTGCGACATAGCGCACTTAACAAGACTTCCCCAATCAGAGCGATTATTGTCCAAAGTGTGCATAGACTTGTTTATTTTTGTTTTTTCATTTTCTATAATTTTGATGTGATTTTGGGTCGTCCCCTTAGTCTCTTAACTTTTCTCATTGTTTGTTTCCTCGCATAGAGCTCTTTGAGCTGGGATATCGGAGTCTAGATGAAGAAGGTGTCCACACTATGTCAACATATACTGTATATTTAACAATTACAAACTTCATTTTGTATATGAAGACAGATTATGGCACTCCTCATCTTAGAGACTCAAAATACCTGCTTTTAAAACGGATAGATTTTAAGTAGCTACCAGAAAAGCTTTAGTGAGAAGTTTAAGGCGCTGTGGGTGCTCAAATGAAAACTGTCAATGGATGTCAAAGGTTGAAAAAGCAATGCGTTGCTCAATTTCTAAACAATGACCCTGTTGTACACACATATGACTGGATATTTGTTTAATTAATGTACAGTATGTATGCATGTATGAACATGCTCGCCTGCATCTTAAATTGAGAGGATCTGTGTGTGTAGCATCCAATAAGAATTTAGTGAAGTTCAAGAAGCTGGGAAGAGCAACCCTGTGTTGATCTGGGCCTCCGTGGATAAATTGAACTTATTATACCTATTCATGGTAACAGTAACGTTTGTTGCTCTTAGAGTGGATACGATAGTCTACAATTGAAGATGCTTTTAAAATTGGGGTAGGGGGAAGTGTTAATAGAAGGTAGTGGGTTAAATAGAGGGAGACCTGCATTGAAAATTTGAAATGGACTGTAATCTTCAAAAACAAGTTGCTCTTAGATTGGATACACTAGTCTACAATTGATGGTGATTTTAGAATTATAATGCAGTATTAAATAGAAGATGGATGGTTAATTAGAGAGAAAAACTGCATTGACAATTTGAAAATGACTTATAACTAATTTAAAAATCACCAACCTTGGAATCCAGATGTTCTGCAATATCCATTGTAAAATCTTCAATTAGATTAAACTGAACATCAAATTTCTCAACAACTTTTAGTGTTGATCTGCGATTGATATGTGGAAAACACCCTCAATGACAGAAAACTCTGTTGAGTTGATACCTTCTAGCGTGGATGAGTTGGAATAAACAATGCTGAATTTAAAGAAGTAACCACTTCCTGACAGATTAATGGCAAGATCAGTGAAGTTGGCCCAGCCATGGATTATATCTACAGTGTTGTTGCTGACGAGCTCTGCATCAGATACTCCTGGGCATTTTCCATGGATGTGAAGAATGTCCCAGATTTTGCACAATTTCACCCTGTAAAAATCATTGAATAATTCCTTTTTTTTCCTAGAATATTTGTATCAAACCTATGGTGTATTACCACAGCTTGATAGCCTATATTGGAGTTTAGAAAGAATTGTGTTAAATCTACACTGGTATCCAATATAGAGATGCAAGGTTGAATCTCAAATAGCATCAGCCGTTATAAACGTATACTCATTGTGCTTGAGAATTGATAGATGATTTCTACTCTTGGGTCACTAGATGCCTCTTCTTCAGCTTGCTTCTCAGAATACCTGTGAACCAATTAGTTATGTTGTTTTGTAATGATATAGGCATTATGGTTATGTTCGTTACAAGCCACACATGAGAATACAATTTAAGACTTTGGACAAGACGATACAAGCCAGTTTACAGAAAACTCTACTTCAAATCATTACTTCTTAAATGTGACTTACGTTTTATTGCCTGTACTTGGACCTCCTGTTGTATTTGTTGCTCTCACACCCCTTGTTGGGTCTGCGGCTGGGGGAGAAGGATCGGTCATTGCTAATAACCTCAACTTCAAGACTCTCGTACAAAGTACCGGTTTGTGCTGCATTAACAATTTCTGCTTGAAGGTTAACTAACTCATCATGTTCTAGGGTTGAATTGCCTGTAAGGAAGAAATATTAATTATTGTTTAGATATTAAAAGAATAGGCAATGAAATAAAATTCAACTCATTTCTAAACATATAAAACTGAAAAAAGAAGAAATCTGGATAGATTATGTGATACTTTAATATGGTTAAAGAAAGCTATTTACTTACTGTATTATATATACCAAACTGGCAAGATTGTTAACAAGATCTTCTTCATAGAAGTCATCAACATCAACAGAAGCCACACCAACGTCAACCATTATAACCGGTGTAGTGATGATGTCAATTGGGTCACTACCACGTATAAGTATCCAAAGAGTCTGCCAATCGCGATCAAAATAGTTCTCGCCATAAATGCTGGAGTCATGAACTGATCGTCTGGTCTATTTGGATCTTCTGGAACACATGTAATGACGATTGGTGAAGACGTCGTAATTCTTGTGTCAGGATCAAGACTTTCAATAATCAACATAGCGTAATCGTAGTCATAGCATTCAAAAGCCTGCCAAGATTCATGCCATATGCAGTCTTCTGTACCAATGATACCTTAATGAAAAGAGCAGATTAGATAAAAGATTTTACTACCATTGATGTCTGTAACCATCATGTTTGGAATTCTATAATCCTATAATTCTAAGTCAACGTCTCGGATCTCTATCCCACTCGTATGCAGAATCAGGAATAACATAACCAGGCCGTGATCCTACTAGAATTCCACCATCTTCGTCTCTGATCATTGCATTCTTAAATGCATCACAATCCATCTCCACGCACTCAGAAGGATTAAAGACCCTTTCCCTTCAATTTGTGACGTTTTGTAAAAATAATACATATATATTACTTTAAAAACATTAAACAAGGTCACTCCTTGTCTAAAATGTACGTTTTATGGTAAATTATGATAAAAAGTGAGAAACAATGCACTACCTATGTAGCTCGCGGCGAATGACCTCTCGTGGGCAGTCTAGCCTAGCTAGGCTGAGTTTTGTAGGCCTAGCCGGTAAACATCGGTAACGTACGAATATCGTATGCTAGTTATATACCTAGCCTGACGTTGTATAGTTGCTGCAATAATTGTCTTTCTATATTTGCCAGACACCGTTGATACAAAATGGGGAAAACCTGGTATTTTCGGTGAAAATTTATGAGTCTTCCATTTGTTTTGGCCTCACGATCAATCAAAAAGTGGGTGAATTACAGAAGAAAAACAAAAATATCAATCCGCACGCAATGCATTTTGGGATTTATAGCGGGCCGCTAAAATTACTAGAATCAACTTATTTTTCACATTTTTAACCATTTAAAGACAAAAAAGTTACCATATAATATTTATTTTTACATTAATTGTAGTTTGTGACCTTAAATTAGATCTAAAAAACGTAGGGAAGGGGGTCTTTTTAACTTTACTGTAGTGTTAAGATTAAATGAAAAGTATTGTAGGTACAGTAAGTGTACTAGGTTGATGAAAATAATGCAATTAGCAAGTAAAGATACACAATGATTTACAATAACGTAACTTGGATAAATGCAAGTGGTCCGTAGATATATAGGATAAATACTATTAGTACTTACCCTAAATTAGGTATATGTATGTAAACCCTGTTCTTGTCTCTGACTGTTACCTTCTTTGTACCTATAAGCATTCAGCTTCATGTGTAAACAGTATGAGTATGCGTTTCCTGCAATAGAACTCAAACAATGGCAGTTGTTGGTTTGTCGAAGTAAGGACTATAGGTTTGTCCAAGTAAGGACCAGATTATGTCATGCTTTTACATACCTTGCAATCTTGTGCTTCCAGCAATAGCTGGGTAATTATGTATACCATGAAATTAATTGAAAAAATTGAGCACCATTACATGAAATTTGCCCACACGAATCCAGCATTTCCGTTCTCTGGACGAGGTGCACGCTGTTTTGCACATTGACCTGCATTCTCCGGTTGATTCTGAAATATTTACATGAAAATGTTAATGGAAAAATGTAATATTTTAATCAGAATTTATAAATTACGTAACTGATTACACAATGGAATGGCATTATCAGTACACGTTAAGAAAAAGGAGGTAGAAGAGTAAGAAAGTCCTTTGACAAATTTCCTTTCGAGTGAAAGTCAAGTATGCATATACTGTATAATATCTATACATTGATTTTATTTGACAGAATGCAAAATAGAGTTCCCCAAAATGAAAATATAATAAAAATTGAAATACAGAAAAAAAAAAAAACATCTTTTAAAATGAATAATAAAAATGTTCATATTTATTGAAACTGTTTATATCTTTTCTTTTTTTTTTTTGGTTTCCCACTTTTATTTCATCGTCATTAACATTGTTTCATTCATTATGATTTTTACATTTATACATTATCTAATCTAATTCATCATAATTACATAATATATACAGTATTCGGTTTGTAACATGCTATTTAATGTTAAATCTTACTGAACCTACCTGTAACTCATCGCAATCAAAGAACAGGCTTGTACCAATTATAAACGTCCATTCTCACACATACTTATCAACAGCTTCATGACTAAGAGAAGATGGCTCAATGACAAATGGCATCACCCCGATGTTGTTGTCAGCAAGAACAAGATCAGTCATTTACAACGGAACTCAAAATTTGGAAAAAGACTCCATAATCCCAATTCTTCCAGATGAAGAAATTGGCAATCTGTGTGCAGTCTCTCTGACCATCCCTCGTCATGAACACCGTGCAAAGAAGTATGGCCTTCGTTGTTGCTCCATTGACTTTCAACGTCACAATCTCCCCACTGACATGGTACAGCACCATCTCAGAGCCTACCACAGTGTTGTCTTGTAGGATGACATCTCTGGAGCTCTCAATTTCAATACCTGCTGGCCACGATATATCCTCAGCATTGTAGCGGTCTTGATATGTACCAGGAAAGACAGAACAGCAGATTAATCTAAAATGTAAGTTACTATATAAGGGAAAGAGAAGTATTTTGGCATTGCTTACCTGCTCCAACTGTGTGGTGAATTACATTATCCTGAATTGTTAGTCCTGAAGTACCAAACATCCCGATAGCAGGACTGAAGCCATTATGAAATGTATACAACCGCTGGACCTTCTACAGTAACTTCTCCAATATCCAAGAAAGCAACCTAAGGGAACATTATACTTACCCGTTGATTAAGTTAATTAACAATTGGGATGAAATATTTTACAGTACTTTGTACTTAATTTATTATTAACATTAAAACATATTTTAGTGTAAATTAAAAATAATTTTATTTTATAGTTGTTTATTTATAATTTAATTTAGCATTTACTTAAACTATAGGCTTAATATAATTAAGTTAAGTTATCTTGCCCAGTGGGCTAGTCACAACAAAAACAAAAATCAAGCCCTGCTGAAATGGAAGCCTTATAATTCTTTTTTGCACTTTTTTTTATAAAAAGAAGAATTATCTGCAATTGCGCCATTGGCTGCAACAGTATTTTTAATTAATGATTTATGGTTTTTTTCAAATAACTACTGCATATATCACAATATATCACTTTTTAACAATTAGCCAGTAAATCATGGTCTGGTGTTAACATTCTGAATTTTCCACTGATGCAGTGATGCCTGAATTTCACTACACTGCATAAAATATTAGTAAGCCTATTATAAGATTACCTTTTCCTTCAAATAGAATACAGTAAATGTCCATCTGGGTCTTGTCTTCTAATATGCGATGCTTCAAAACACATATCCAGTCGTCTTCTGTTGGTCATTTTGAGATTTTTTTCTTCTGAAGAAACAATAACAATTCTACTAATTTTTTAATTAATTATTAATTATTAGGTCGTACAGACAGTGACCAACAACTTTATGTCTTGTCTGAAGAATCACCCAAGAACACAGACAAGTCAGCACAGATCTCGAATTATAAAATATTGCTTATTGAATCGATCAAAAGATGTGTACGGCGTAACAGTTAGCGTTATTTAAATATTCCTTGTTTTTAACTATATAAATATTGACTTTTTGGAACTGAAGTTGATTTATAAAAAGCATATAGGCCTATTTACATCGTATTTGTTACATATAACCCTGAATAGTCTTTGGTTTGGTGTTTAATATAGGACATGCGGATAGATTGTACTGTGTTTATTAGGTATTGGTATATAGGCTAGGCCAATACTAGGATGATAGGTCCCAGCATGTACTGTAGGCTATAGCCTGCTGGGCCTAAAAAAAAAAAAACCTTAAACCAAAATTACATTTCCTAGTTTTTAGAATGAAAGCTGTCTACAGAAAAACCAATTGATATCTAAGCTAGGCCTAATTGAATATAGGGTCTTCGGCCTAGGCCTAGGCTAGCTTGATACTAGACTAACGATATAGCCTTTATAGTAATAATACTAGCCTAGGCCCTAGCTAGGACTTATAGGCCTAACCCATTCCCATAAAAGAAAGAAGAAGAAAACAGATCTGTCATATAGGCCTAGCTAGCCTAACTAGGCCTAGGCTAGAGCTATAATAGAATATAGGCCTAGTAGGCCTAGAGCTAATACTAGGCCTAGGCCTATTATTATGATTAGGCCTAGGCCTAGCCTAGGCGGTTTACGATGAAATCGGTCGCGTTTGAAATCGGTCGCGTTTGAAATCGGTCGCGATAAAATCAACTTCCGGTATTTTGTATGGCGCGCCGCTAGAGCTATACTTTTAATGATATCGGTCGCGTTTGAAATCGGTCGCGCTATTTTGTATGGATCGAGCGAGCGGGATGCATGCTGGAATGGGATATACATTTTTCGTTTATATAGATTTAATTGATATTTTTTAGGAACTAGATTATTTATGTGGATATTTTTTACTTGGTTAATAAATATTTATTATCAATCATTAAATTAATTTTTTTTTTGTATTTCACAGGTCTCGGAGAAGGACTGTGTCTTTTCAAAATGGCCATTTCTAAACACGTTTAAATATTATATTAGGCATAATTTTATATTAGGCATATAATAATTTACCTCTATATGTACTGTAATTAATATATTATAATTTATAGAGAATATACGTCTGTCGTGTCTTTTATTATGCAAACAATTACATAACAGAGAACAATTTATTTAAAAACAATAATTTTTACAATATAGCCCGTAAAGCCAGCGTATCCATTTTTATACTTATGCATACTGTGGCAGATTATATCATATCCATGTCGTTAACATACTATTCGATCACCTTATTTTTATTTCTATTTTATTTCTATCCGTTATGTAGGATAATATTAAGTGTAAAATGATTATTGTTGAGGCAAATCACGTGTATCTTTTAATTTCTAATGTTTAAAATAGTTTTTAGTAAAATGATCATTATATGCGGATGGTTAAAAGGCGAGTTACTGAAATAAACCCTCGAATAAGCCATATTGGAGATGCGCCTTCTATGATCGTGCAGCTGTTTCCTCTACAATACGTTATTTTGCTGACGGGGATTCCCCTTTTTAAAAAAACACGCACTAGTAGTGTGTCAAATCATGTACAAAACACGTACGACCGTTGTCCATGGCGAGGTAAAGATGACGTCTATTACTAATAACCATACATTTGAAATTTCTATAGGCCTCCTGCACGTGTTTTTGTGAAACGATCCAATGAGCTATAGATGCTCGACGCGATTATGAGATCATGTTCATTCATTCATTCTTTAGTTAGCCTTTAAAATCGAAATACATTTAAAACATAGGTAACCAAATCAAGATACGTGGAAATATAAGGAGGCAAGGGTAAGCAAAAGCAATTAAAATCGCTGTAGCTCACAGGCTTGCTTATCCATAATAATTCCGAATAAAGCACTTTTTCTATAATTTGACAGTATGATTTATATATAATTTACGTATATACGTCGGCGATACTTAGATTTTAATTTGAATATCTTTTCTATCTTCATTTATAATAATCATTTAATGTAAATAATTAAGTAAGTGCAACTCAGTTTCTCGCATTCATACGCCGTTCGTAAATCTAAATGTTTAAATATCAGTAGTGCAGATTACCTCTTTGAGAATCGTGTTCACCTTTATTATCCATACATTATTATTCTCACATCTATCATTGTACATCATAGTCCTACTGTAGGCCGGTATATTGATTTATAACGGCATATTATCTATATATTTTATTAATATCCTAAAACCAATAAAAATAAATAATAAAAAACCAATATAAAAATTGTTTGCATAATAAAAGACACGACAGACGTATATTCTCTATATAATATATTAATTACAGTAAATATAAATAGAGGTAAATTATTATATGCCTAATATAACTTTATGCCTAATATAATATTTAAACGTGTTTAGAAATGGCCATTTTGAAAAGACACAGTCCTTCTCCGAGACCTGTGAAATACAAAAAAAAAATTATTTTAATGATTGATAATAAATATTTATTAACCAAGTAAAAAATATCCACATAAATAATCTAGTTCCTAAAAAATATCAATTAAATCTATATAAACGAAAAATGTATATCCCGCTCTAGCATGCTTACCGCTCGATCCATACAAAATAGCGCGACCGATTTCAAACGCGACCGATATAATCAAAAGTATAGCTCTAGCGGCGCGCCATACAAAATACCGGAAGTTGATTTTATCGCGACCGATTTCAAACGCGACCGATTTCAAGCGCGACCGATTTCATCTGACACCGCCTAGGCCTATTCTATTGTTGCAACCACTTTACCTTAAAAAAACAATTTGTATCCAAAGCTAATTTGATACGAAGACATCCTTCCACATTCCAATAAAAAAACTACTAGCTAGGGGCCTAGGCCTAGCTAAGTATAAAAAGTGTATTGCTATACAATACAATACAACGGATAGGCCTAGGCCTAGGCTAGGCCGAAATCAAACTTCCCCGCAGGAGGTTCGTGCAAAAAAACACTTAAATAGGCCTAGGCCTGGACCCACACTTTTTGAGACTCGTCAACTTATTGTTTAAGAATGCAGATATTTTTTGCCCCGTCGATATAAAACATTTTCCCGTAGAAGTAATTATTAGTTTATTACTAATTTTTCTGTTAAGGTAGTATAAGTATAGGATTTGGTAAATCATTATTTTAATACAAATAAATATAAGTAGAACCACCAGAACTATTTCCGCTATACAGCCCTATTTAAAAATGGCCTGGTCTAAATTAACATTCTACCTACGTACTAGGGGAACGTAGGTTGGCCGAGGCACTCTGCTTGACTTTCTAGGCCCCCCACACTACAAGTCCTAGGCCTACCCGTTAGGCCAATTTCTCTCGCGTTGTGGTAATAAGGATACGCAGCTAAAGTGAATTTCCTCCGCTACACACTGAACCACGAGCTAAGCCTACATATTTACCGATACTCGTCAATTTATTTTTTATGGCATCAATGCTACACATTTTGCCCATTGTTAATACATTTTCTCGTACTAAAAGTACTTATTAATTTAATTCATTATGTCTATACTTTATTTATTTAGATATTTAGTTTCCGTTTCTTGTTGAATAAACTGCAAATAAATAAAGCTATTGTATTTCTAAAGGTTCCTTTAGCAAAATGGAATCATCTTTCCTATAGTATATAAGAATACAAAAATATTTAGGATCTCGCTATTTATCTGGGCGATGTAGTCTGTGGGGTTAAAGAATACTCGAGCGGAAGAATGCAACACATAATAACCATATCTATTACCAGTAAAACAGCGTCCTCTCTTATTATTTCGCGTAGGTTTCAAATAACGGGGAAAAAAGTTAAGTAATATCTAATTAATGACTAATAATTACATTACATTTTAATATTTAATAGCATAAGTGTGTTCCACTCATAAAAGAGTATTTAATTCCAAAATTGTAATACAGTATATCGAAAAGTTTGATTTTTATTAGTGATAGAAATTAATTAGTATTATTTGGATAAAATAAAACTGTAAAAACATCATTCAAAAACCATCGTGGAAAAATACTTAACCAACTTCAATTTTGTTCAAATTTGGTACAATAATTCTATATGTATTTATTTATCTTTAGTTAAAAAATTGGGTAATTTACTAGAATTTTAGATGATTTGGACATTTTTTATCTTTCAAAATATGATGCCTATGGTTCTACTATACATTTACAACATTTTTTTTACTAAAAGTGCGCCTAAGTTATTTAAAAAAAAAAACTTGATACTAGTATTTTTCTTTTACATTATAACATTTGTGTAGTAAATTTTTCTTCTCATAAGCTATTATAGTGTAGGCCCTACATTTATATTATAGTAGAACCCTTCGTTTAATTGGGGACAGCTCTTTTTACTATTTCGCCTTAACGTCTGTTTTTTTAACATTCGCCATTTACATTGCAAATTATAAATGGTATTATTATTTTTTAGTGGATTTAGAATAGCTAGAACATGTGTGATAGTAGTTTTGACTACACTATATCAGGGAAGAGTGAGATTAAAGCAGTCGTGAATTAAAATTTCAATAAAATTTGTCAACAAATATAATTTTACTATTTCGCCTTAACGTCTGTTTTTTTAACATTCGCCATTTAGGCCTAGGCCTACATCGCATTATAAATGGTATTATAATTCATACTGGATTTGGAATAGCTAGAACAGTGTGTAGTTTAAACTATACTATATCAGGGGAATGAACGTGAATTAAAATGTCCATAACATTTGTCAACAAATATAATTTTGCGATTTCGCCTTAACGTCTGTTTTTTTTTACATTCGCCATTTGCATTATAAATGGTATTATTTTTATAATGGATTTGAAATAGCTAGAACATGTGTGTAGATCTTTTCCAGATGGATTTCTTTTCGAGATTTCTTTCAAACTAAATGAGGGGATCTGCTAGGTTCCCGCCCGGAGAAATAGTTTTTCTTACAAGATTTGAATAATCAACAATATCAACATTCAACAGTGTGGCGTGTTGACCGCAATGAATAACAATACCATCTTCCCCACTACACCTGCACCAACTCATTTGCATAATAACGCACGGCATACCAACTGATCAATATTTGTATAGGAGTAGCAATCAATAGGTTGGTTGGATGGCTGCTGTTGTTCATCATTTAATTCATTGTATCAGTTGTTTTGATTTTTCATGATCAATTATTCACTTAATTCATTTCATTTATTCATGATCAAACACAGTAAAATGTAGTACATGGTTTCGAATAATGTTCGTTTGTTCAAAGTTAATAATTCAATTTCAAAAAAAATTGTGAAATTATTTATTACAATAATGCATATGTATTTAAATAAATAAAGAGAATACACTAGCCAGGCTAGGCATCGGCATCTTTACACATTTCTATTTATTTGTTCCTAATTTTCTGACATAACTAAGGTGTTCTTAGAATTGAGGGCGCCAAACATAAAATTTACGAGATCGGAAAGAGGCGGGAAGCCAAAAAAAATGATGGTGTGCTCCCTTGCCTCTAGCACGGTAAGGCTCTCTCACAGCCTTGGGGGTACCACACATCAGATGCTTTGATGTTATTGCCTCATAATGTGTGGTGGAAAGGGGGACGTTTAAATCTGTGAACCCCAAACACAGAAGCTCGCATAGCTTTAACTCTTTTCCACCGACCGGCATGGGGTTTGAACCCACGATAATCGTGTTCCACGACGCTCTACCAACTGAGCTACCCGGCCCTCTGGTTAATAGCAAGGTTAAAACTAGATTCGTTTCCTCAAAATTACGTCATGAATATGCAAATTTATGACGTAACGATTAGAATGACGTAATATGAAGCGCGTATAAGACTATACTATTGTCACCTTTTATTACTCGTGTACATTGTGGCATAACGGGTAGTGCTCTAGTAACTATCGTTTGGATTGAATTCTCTCAGCTCTACTGGCTGGGGTTCGAATCTCTACGGATTTCTTTTTTTTAAAAATAAATATAAAATGCTTTTCTTTTATTTTGAAAGAGAGATATTTAGAGAGTCAGGTTAATTTAGGATAATATAATGTAAAAGATTAACAACATCAAAATTCAACAGTGTGGCGCGTTGACCGCCGCGAATGACTAACAATTGAATGTCAGAAAAAAAGGAATTACGGTATAGTTCTCTTCGTTACGTGTTTAGAAAAGAATTTATATCTCATCGTTGGTGGTATGTCGGCGTTGTTATGCAAATGGTTTGTACAGGTGTAGTGGGAAAGATGGTATTCCAACCGTTTTAAACCAAAATATCGGCTAAATATATTCTTTTTTGCGTTTCAACATATATGTTAATGATTCCAATTACGATACAAACTTTTTTTTTATTTTGTAGGTAAAATGGCAGATATAACCCTTTTTGTCTTTCCCCTTAACGTTTTCATACCACAATCGCTGTGCTAAGGGGAATTTATTATATTACCCTTAAGGCCATTTTACACTAAAAAGAGGGAAGTAAAATCAACCGATTGACCCCTATCTAAGTTTATTTTCTGTCAATCCTTAAGGCTACAATTTATATAAAACAAAATAATTAAATGGTTAAATTCTGTTTCACCAAATTTATAAATAATTTTAGGTCCTAGAGGCATGTCTTTTAATTTGTTGTCGGTGTCTTCTATTCTAGGCCTAGAAGGCCTAGCCTAGGTCTAAGTGATGCGGCCTTTGCCGCCTGGCTGGGCGTGAGGTGAGTTGGTACCAATTTTAAAAACTAGTTGCATAGGCCTAGTCAGCTAAGCTAAAAGGTTAGGCCTAGCCTATTATAGTCGCCGCATAGTACTGTATATCGCTATTAATTAGGGCCAAAATTAAATAACTAGCCTAGGGGCCTAGCTAGGCCTATTTAGCTTATTTTTCTTAGGCTAGGCCCTAGCCTAAGCCTAGCTAGGTAGGCCTAGAATAGGCCTAGTAGATATTCGCCCAGGATTCGCGTATGGGTGTTAAACGGCAGGGGTGGCGCCAGGATCTTCCCGACGCGGGGGCTACATTCCCCGACGAGGGGGCTATGCGAGCGAAGCGAGCATCACTAGGCTGGGGGCCCGGGGGCCGCCAAGGGGGTCCAAGGGGCGAAGCCCCCGGAAGCAACGCGTTCTAGCGTCATTTGAGGTCTTTTTAATCAGATTTAGGGTAGCCATTTTTTCCATTTTTTATAATGCATAAATAAAATACTGCGTGCAAAAAAACGATGCGCGATGACTGTTTCAATCCATATTTTTCAATTTAAAAAATAAAAGTTCAAAGAAAATTTAGAAAAATAGAGTTGGAGGTCCCGGAAATTGGACTTATTATACTTCAAAACATGAAACAAAATATATAAGTCCCTATCATGGTTGTGACTGAGCTAAGAAATGTTTGAAAAATAGAGATGTTAGGTCCCGGAAAATGTACTTCTTGTTCTTCGAAATATGACCAGCTTTATTGTTGGGGCTGAGCTAAAAAAATGTTTAAAACTAGAGCTGCAGGTCTTCAAAAAAATTGCATTTTATACTTTGGAAACATCAGGCCTAGAGGCTTAAAAAACGCAAGCGTAGACCTTTTTCAGTCGGGGAAATAAGTTTATTCCTCCCAGGTGTATGCGTGCGTACCATCTGGACTACTTCCGCGAGTGGTGAGAAATTCATGACATACAGGATATTGAAAAATGTAATAACTTAGCTATAATAAGATGTTGGCTAAGCGAAAAGGGCATGTTTTTTTGTTTAGTAATGGATGAAAAATTTATTTTAGGTGCCCCACGGTACAGAAGGTTACTTGTAAATTAAAAAATTGGTGAACATACGAACAATTTAACATAATTCGTTTTTGCTGTAGTGTAGCGTACGTCGACGCAGTACACGACGTAACCGTCGGTAAACTTCGCCTGGAAAATAACTACAGTACACATTTTGGTCCCTGGATGAAACATGATATCACGCGTCTCGACCCAACGTTGAACGATTCGTACAAAGGGATACCGCCAGACAAGTGCGTACCTAGCTAATGTTTAGTAGTAAGTTAGATCGCTGGCAATAATGAATGCATAAAAGTGCATATTAGCCCTCTGACGTACTCTCACGGTCAATGGAACGTCGTGGTTTTCTAGGCGCTGAAGCTATATGAAGTGAACGCGAACGTTTTTTACTGTATATTATATTCCCCGACAAAAATTACCCGTGTTCCCCGACGGGGGGGCTAGGCTCCCCGACGAGGGGGCTAGAGCCCCCGTAGGCCCCCCCCCCCCCCCACTGGCGCCACCACTGTTAAACGGATGATCGGGCCCACTTTTGTATGCGCACCAAACAAAAGGAGGCCTCCAAATAGCCATAAATAAACACAGAACTAAATGGCCATTAAACTAGTTTAGTATCTAGTCAAGTATCAGCCGCGCAATGTTTTTATGAATATAGTAAATATTAATTAATTATTAAACAGCCGATAAATACTAATCAATGTGTCTTAATACAAAGCAAATTTTACTAATCTAACATCTAGTTTTAATGATTAATTATAATAATTAATCGTATATTTCTTTTTTTTACGTCTTTTCTTATTTCTGCATATCATTATTATACATGATACCCAAAACAACAAGGCTCATCTCATAAACACAATATTTCCCGTTTTTTTAATTGTACTTCTTCATTTCTTATGCACTCGGAGTTTATAACTTGATACAGAAACCATAATCCTGTTATCGATAAAATGGATATTAATTATTAATATTGGTAATGGTAACTAATAATAAATAAACTAATTTCCAACATTTAAAAAACACAAATTGCAGAATAAAACCAAAACGGAAACAAAACAACTTTATTTATAAAAATCACACATACTTATTGGCACATGTAAAATAAAAAAAAAAAAAAATGTACTGGCGTAACTGACGGCCGCAATAACTGGTGGCTGAAATGATCCCAAAAGAGTTATGTTGTCTGGTACTCGTTGTGTTAACATTAATAATGTCTTTTTCCTGTTCATATAGGCCTAGTGTCTGATGTGTTGATGGAGTAAATGTTCTTGGGCAGCTGGTTGCAGTTTTTCTCATTTTCTATGGCTATATTGTTCTTAGTTGATGTCATATTCTAAATATGTAATTTGTATTGTCATGACGTTGAAAATATTTAAATAACAATTGTCCATGTGGTTTTTAACATCTTTAGATTCATCTGATGTCCAAATCCAGTAAAAGTATTGGATTATTTTATTGATGATTTGTTCTACTGTACAATCATGTAAGAATTAGAAATCTGGCTACTCGCTCAAAGCTGCTACAGTAATGTACTGTGTTAGGAATACTATTAATTGAATCTAACATACACTGGATAGTTCCTAATTTCAGTCTGTTACACTAGTATTAATTTTAAGAATTTTATTAAGGAACATACTACACTAATTGTGCTTCATATTTTCATATTCATACCGGTAATTTTTTTAAAAACATTTGACGTTTTTAACATGTATGAAATCTATCTCCAGCAGGATCAATTGCAGGACAATTGTTCTTGTCTTATATGTGATGATTTTTATGTATAAATAAATGATCATAATGTAAAGAAAAATAAATTAGAAACATTGACATTCTAGCTGAAATACTTTGAAATATTTAATCACTGAATAACTTAATAAATTACACTTTAATATTGTGAACATTTCCAAATTGATCAGCTTGTATTATACCATGTACCGTCAATTCTAATAGTAACCCACACTCTAATAGTAACCCCGCTTCTAGTAGTAACCCAACTTATAAGTCAATCTATAATAATAACACACTACTACTACTAGTAACCCATGGGGGAGGTTATTATTAGAGTCACAAAAACTATTGAAAAAATGACATTAAGACTGGTCGTTTATTATGCAGCAATATTTTGAAAATAAGGAGATAATGCATGTTGATCTCGGGAGGACTGAGTGTTTTTGAGTTTATAAAATAAAGTTCAAACAAATTTATTTATTCGTACTGTTTTATTATTTTTCTATGATTTGCTGACCGGAAAAGTTGGGGTGGGTTACTATTTTCAGGTGCCTAATTTAAGATTAGTAATAATAACCCACTACTCCAATAGTAATCCCCCTTCCCCCCCCCCCCCCACTTCTAATAGTAACCCACCCTAAAAAACAATCAAAAAATAATAACCCAGGGTTACAATTAGAAGATTTACGGAATCAATTAGTTTAAACTAATTAATACATGCTATAGACTATTGTAGCCCAAATATCAAATTACACTTTTAATATTGCAAACATTTCCAAATTGATCAACTTGTAGTATATAACCATGTATCAATTAGTTTAAACTAATTAATCCATGCTATAATCTATAGACTATTGTAGCCCAAATATCAAATTACACTATTATTTATAATAATAACAGCAACCAGTAATCCACAAAATGTTAGGATTCAGCCAAGTAGCCTTTTTTGCAATTAAAATCTCATTACACGGAATCTCTTCGATGTTATAGAACACACTTCTCGTAGGCGTGTTGAATATGTGTGTAATAGCGTGTTGTATAAACGCGCCCTTAGGTGCAACAGCCTGACAAATTGATATGGTAACACTATTAAAAACAAGTATATCAATCAGAACGTTAACATACGTTATGTTATATCTATTTTCAAACCTTTTAAAATCAAAAACTCATCAGCATCATTTTTTCATTCTTAACTTTCATCCTTATAATTATCCAATTTTGAATTGAGAATCCAGGATTTGATGTCAACAATTTCGCTACCTCTTTCTTGCCTGCAAAATGAGAAAAACAAAAATGCAATTATTCTATCATCTCTTACAGGTGTATTTGTCCTAAATTTGTCCTATTTTTAGGACAGCTATCCACTTGGAATCGAGAAATTGAATACTTGCGACCAACAACCGGCCCATATTTTATAACTACTGTAGTACTGTACTTGTTCAAAAATAACACTATATTGATCTCTTTCCCTTTAATGTTCAACAATATTCCAATTAAAATGCTTAAATACAGAAGTATAGGCCTACAGGTACATATGACAACCTCAGACATCCATCCTATATTAGACTGGGTTCCAGCCCGTAAATTTTGGCACATATGGCGTTTTATACGTATAATATAATACTCAGATTTACGCACTGGGGAAATATGTGAAGAAATCGATTTGCATGCCCGCAAACATCCGATAAGAATGACGTAGGTTATCATACCATATGTGCCAAATTATTTATCTTTACTATTTACGGGCTGGAACCCAGTCTAATCATATATATGCACTGCTCTTTAACCAATTGAATGCTCTTTGGCATGTGAAGAACGAACCTTTTTAAATATAAACTTACCTGTGAGATCGTCATGGTTGTATAGGTCATCTCCTATAGTAGTAAACAAAAACAATTTATAACATTAATATTTTATACATTTTCGTTCTTGATACATTGTACATTTGTGTTTTCAAATGTTTTGCTGCTAATATTGTAGTAGACTTACCTGATGTTGTGGCAATTTCTAGTTGTCCATAATTATCAGCATCATCTGCTGATAAACAACAATAAAATGTTAAGAATGTAATGTTTACGAAAATCTAATTTGTGTCTGATAAGTGCCATTTCCGGCATCTACAGTTGCACAACTCTTAAACATTTCTTATGACACAGGGACAGATTGGAATGGAAAATGGGACATGGATTAATTAATTTTAACACTAAAAAAGAACTTCATAGAAAGAGTCAATCTTAATTTCACCTCACCTCAGCACCAGCTGGTATAGATTTTTATTAGTAATGTTTTATAAGCTTACCTGTGATGTTTTCTTCTTCTTTAAAAGTTTCATCTGCTGATCAATAATAAATGAAAAGTTAACAATTTAATATATTCCTAATATATATCTGTACATTAAGTACTTTGATTGCACTGATTGCATTGAAGAACTTAAGATCTACCATAAAATTTGTTTCCATGTTTAGAACCAACAAATATATGGTCTTGATTTTATGGCACTCTGGAATTGTCTCTTCTATTAGCAAAAGAAGTATTCTCATTTTACATACTTTGTTTATAAACTATATTAAAGCTTACCTGTAAAAGTATTCATTTCTACTTCTAGGCTTCTGGGTTATCTCCTATAGAAAAACACAATAAAATAATTAATTAAAAAAAATTAAGTTTTCTTATTCTTCTTACCTGTACAAGTGTTGCCACTTGTTAATTTGACAAAATTTGCTGATTTTTCAATTACCTACTGGCAGAACAGGTAAGTAAAAGATATGTACTGTGAGGGTAATAAGCTGTACGGACTATATAAAGGGCAGGAAATATTTTGAGATAATCTAGGTTTAAAAAAGGTCTTTAAAAAAGATGTGCCGTGTTTAACGTTTTCACCCGCAACTACAGCAATTGCATTATAATTCTTCAAGGTTGATATGTCCTTGGCTATTGGCTGTTCTTGTGGCCTCGAAGTCTCTGCTGCCTGCTTTTTATTTTGGGCATATACCGCATCACATGCTTCTGCATATCTAGCACTTTCCTGATCTCCTGTGATTTGTGATCATTATCTGTTATTAAAAACAATCCACTTAATATGTTCCCTTATAGAAGTATTTTAACACAACTTGTTATTAAGTTGCAAAATACTGAAATTAAAGACTGCCTGAACCCAAAACAAGTAAGTGCCAGACAAAAAGCCTAAGGAAAAGCCTAGAATATTTTATTTATCCTTGTTTGACCAATGTTTGACCAATATTTATCCAATTGTTCTGGAGGTTGTCTTTAATTTGAGGTGATTTATACAGCCGATGAAATCAAATTTGAAAGTAGTCTGTAATTGGATTTTTATGGGAGTGACTTGTAGGTACTTTTGGCTAGTCTTCAACATAAGTTGCTCTTAGAGTGGATACGATAGTCTACAATTGAAGATGCTTTTAAAATTGGGGTAGGGGGAAGTATTAATAGAAGGTAGTGGGTTAAATAGAGGGAGACCTGCATTGAAAATTTGAAATGGACTGTTAGTCTTCAAAAAGAAGTTGTTCTTAGATTGGATACGTCACTAGTCTACAATTGATGGTGATTTTTTAATTATAATGCAGTATTAAATAGAAGATGGATGGTTAATTAGAGAGAGAACTGCATTGACAATTTGAAAATGACTTATAATTAATTAAAAAATCACCAACCTTGGAATCCAGATGTTCTGCAATATCCGTTGTAAAATCTTCAATTAGATTAAACTGAACATTAAATTTCTCCAAAACTTTTACTGTTGATCTGCGATTGATATGTGGAAAACACCCTCAATGACAGAAAACTCTGTTGAGTTGATACCTTCTAGCGTGGATGAGTTGGAATAAACAATGCTGAATTCAAAGAAGTAACCACTTCCCGACAGATTAATGGCAAGATCAGTGAAGTTGGCCCAGCCATGGATTATATCTACAGTGTTGTTGCTGATGAGCTCTGCATCAGATACTCCTGGGCATTTTCCATGGATGTGAAGAATGTCCCAGATTTTGCACAATTTCAGCCTGAAAAAATCAAAAAATCATTGAATAATTCCTTTTTTTCGTAGAATATTTGTATCAAACCTATGGTGTATTACCAAAGCTTGATAGCCTACAGTATATTGGAGTTTAGAAAGAATTGTGTTAAAACCTACACTGGTATCCAATATAGAGATGCAAGGCTGAACCTCAAATGGATGGTTCTCCATAGCATCAGCCGTAAACGTATACTCATTGTGCTTTGGAATTGATAGATGATTTCTACTCCTTGGTCACTAGATGCCTCTTCTTCAGCTTGCTTCTCAGAATACCTGTGAACCAATTAGTTATGTTGGTTTGTAATGATATAGGCATTATGGTTATGTTTGTTGCACGCCACACATGAGAATACAATTTAAGACTTTGGACAAGACGATACAAGCCAGTTCTATACTACAGTAACTCTACAGAAAACTCTACTTCAACTCATTACTTCTTAAAATGTGACTTACGTTTCATTGCCTGTACTTGGACCTCCTGTTGTATTTGTTGCTCTCACACCCCTTGTTGGGTCTTCAGCTGGGGGAGAAGAATCGGTCATTGCTAATAACCTCAACTTCAAGACTCTCGTACAAAGTACCGGTTTGTGCTGCATTAACAATTTCTGCTTGAAGGTTAACTAACTCATCATGTTCAAGGGTTGAATTGCCTGTAAGGAAAAAATATTAATTATTGTTTAGATATTAAAAGAATAGGTAATTAAATAAAATTCAACTCATTTCTAAACATATGAAACTGAAAAAAGAAGAAATCTGGATAGATTATGTGATACTTTAATATGGTTAAAGAAAGCTATTTACTTATTATATATACCAAACTGGCAAGATTGTTAACAAGATCTTCTTCATAGAAGTCGTCAACATCAACAGGAGCCACACCAAAGTCAACCATTATAACCGGTGTAGTGATCATGTCAATTGGGTCACTACCACGTATAAGTATCCAAAGAGTCTGCCAATCGCGATCACAATAGTTCTCGCCATAAATGCTGGAGTCAGGAGTTGGCATGAACTGATCGTTTGGATCTTCTGGAACCCATATTTCTCTTTCTATTAATGGCAATGATGTCGAAAGAGTTGACAATTTTAAATATCTTGGACTTACATTTGATTCACTTTTATGTCATGGAAAGAGCATGTTGAACAAGTAGCTTCTAGAGTATCACAACGTATCGGTATTATTCGTAGATTAAGATATTATATTCCAAATTTTGCTTTAAGACTACTTGCTAATGCAATAGTATTACCTTGTTTTGATTACTGTAGTAATGTTTGGTCAAATTGTAACTTAGAACTTGTTAATCGTCTACAAGTACTTCAAAATAGAGTAGCTAGAATAATTCTTTATGCTGATATGTACACCCCTATAACAGAATTGATGTCCTCACTAAAATGGAAGAGTGTCCATGACATATGGGAAAATGATTTATTAATTATGCTATTTAAATGCCTACAGGGTTTAGCACCATCTTATTTAACAAATCTATTCAAATTTATGGACACTTTTCACACAAAAAATACAAGAAGTCAATCAACAAAAACTCTAAATGTTCCAGCATGGAACAATATTTATGGAAAGAAAATGTTTAATTATAGAGCATCAACCTTATGGAATAATCTTCCTGTACATATCCGTAAAAATTATGAGACACTTAGTCAAGTTGAATTTAAACATCTTGTATAACTTCTATTGTACATAGTTTTAATATAGCTTTTACTTTTATTTTTCTTGTATTTTTTTTTCCAAATCTGGACCTCTTGGGAGACCAGTACTTCCAGAATAAAGAAAGATTTGTATTGTATTGTATTGTATAGGAACATATCTCCATCCAGCTGCCCGTTATTTGACATGACATAGTGACCTTGATGGTACACATCTAAGCGTTGAGGATTGGCATACCAGATGCCGACAACTATTTTCTGATCTGGAGCTGTGTTCAGGAAATGAAGTCATAACGTTTGAGGATTCGTTGAACTCTCATATACATCTCATAAGTCTCTCCAATTGCAACGATAGACATAAATGTGCTGATGCGCTCTTGACATGTGTACCCATGACACCAGCCGTGATCTTGTGGTCCATTGATCAAATCAACATAACCGTTAGACCCAATGACGATTGGTGAAGACGTCGTAATTCTGTGTCAGGATCAAGACTTTCAATAATCAACATAGCGTAATCATAGTCATAGCATTCAAAAGCCTGCCAAGATTCATGCCATATGCAGTCTTCTGTACCAATGATACCTTAATGAAAAGAGCAGATTATATAAAAGATCACAGCTACAACACAGTGATTCTCCTACTTCTCAAAAAAGGGATGCCACAATAAAATTGCGTGCCCAGTCTCGGTGAATGGACTGGTCTTGTTTCAAGAGTGCAACTTTAATAGGAGGAAAGATTTAGGCAAGAATCACAGTTTACAAAAGCTAAAATTCAACATTAAAGCAGACAACCAACCTTTATGTGGACATTTTTCATCATAAGGAATTTTAAGTCCACGTCTCGGATCTCTATCCCACTCGTATGGAGAATCAGGAATAACATAACTTTTAACTTTTAAATGTAAATAGGTTGGGTAATCATCAGGAATAGTCCTGAACAGGGAGATGAGCGCCCCTGCCCACCGATGAGTTTCGGGATCCCTTTCACCCGGAGGGAGAGTACCCGTCAGGGTCCCTACCAAGGGTTACAGGTCCCAGGTTTTTAGTTGTTTTTAAAATTGTTCCATGACCTTCTCATCAAAATTAACGTCTCTCATAAAATTAAGAAAAGTTGTGCTATGTCAACATAATGTCAATGACGGCGAAATGTCCCCAATATTGGGGATAGCTATGAAAACAAGTAAAGTAAGTAAGTAACTTGTATTTCAAGGCAAAAGAAATTACTACAGAGGAGAAGAAACAAGCAACACTGTTAACAGTTATTGGCCCATCATCTTATAAGCTTTTACGAAATTTGGTTACACCAGAAAAACCCAAGGATAAAACATTCGATGAGCTGGTAACAGCTATGAATGGGCATCACAGTCCAGTGCCTAGTGAAATTGTACAGCGATACAAATTCAACTCACGCTTTCGACGTGATAATGAAACAGTGCCTGAATTTATGGCATCGCTTCGATCGATGGCAGAATTCTGTAACTTTGGAGCCTCGCTCAATACAATGTTACGAGATCGTCTAGTTTTTGGCGTCCGTAATCACGGAATTTGGTCTTTTGGCAGAAAAAGTACTGACACTGGAAAAAGCTGTTGAAATTGCAACTAGCATCGAAACTGCAACAAGAAATGTAAGAGATCTGGCGCAGCCAACCTCTGCAGCTGCAGTTGAAAATGTAAACAAAATTGCTTACAAAAAGAAGTCAAAATTTACATCAAATACAATTAAGAAGTCGAAACCATGTTTTCGCTGTGGAAAGAATAACCATTTGCCAGACAAATGTTATTTTAAGTAAACAACTTGCCATTATTGTAGCAAGGTAGGACACATTCAATCTGTTTGTCTTAGCAAAAAGAAGGGGAAGCCCCAAACAGTTAAAAATGTTGTGGCAGATGAGCCAAGCGATGAACCAAGCAACATAGCTACAGAAATGTATGAAGAATTATTTGGAACAAAGACCACGTCTAGTTCTCCACCTCATCATCAAAGTTAAGATACTGTTAGATGGTTTGGATACTGAAATGGAAATTGACACAACAGCCTCGGTATCAATAATGTCGCAGACGAAATTTAGGCAATTATGGCCTGAAAGAAAACTTGAACCATCGTCAGTTAAGCTACGTACGTACACTGGACAAATAATGGATGTTTTGGGTAAAATTAATGCTGAAGTTACATACCAGAGTACTACTACAATATTACCGTTAACGATTGTGCGAACAAATGGACCTACCCTAATTGGTCGAGACTGGCTTCAGTTTATAAAGTTGGACTGGCAACAAATCAAGGTAATAAACCAATTAGATTTAAGTTCACTGCTTGGTAAATACCAAGAAATATTTAAAGATGAACTAGGTACCCTTAAGGGTACTGAAGCAAAAATGTATGTTGATAAAGAGACAATGCTAAAATTTTGCAAAGCCAGAAATGTTCCGTATGCTTTGCGACAGAAAGTAGATGACGAACTTGATCGCTTACAACGAGAAGGCATTATTGAACTTATACAGTTTTCAGACTGGGCTGCACCAATAGTTCCGGTACTTAAGGCAGATAAATCTACCATTAGGATCTGTGGTGACTACAAAATTACTGTAAATAAAGCAGCCAAAGTTGATCAGTATCCTTTGCCCCGAAGAAAAATTTACTAAATTGGACATGTCACAAGCGTACCAACAATTACTCTTGGATAAAGATTCTCGAAAATATGTTGTAATCAACACTCAAAAGGGACTTTACAATATACACGGTTGCCGTTTGGAGTCTCTTCAGCACCAGCGATTTTCCAGCGTGTCATGGAAGGACTATTACAAGGAATTAAAGGTGTTACAGTATACCTGGACGATATATTAATTACAGGAAAAAATGACTTTGAGCATTTCGAAACTCTTGAAACCGTCCTAAAGCGACTGGCAGATGCTGGACTTCGTCTAAAAAAGAGTAAGTGTGTTTTTATGGTTAAATCTGTTGGTTATTTGGGACACCTGATCGACAAAGAGGGATTGCATCCCACAAACGCCAAAGTGAGAGCAATTAAAGATGCTCCAGCGTCTCAAAACTTGACAGAACCGAGAGCTTATTTGGGATTATTATCTTATTATGAAGTTTTTACCAAACTTATCCAACACACTTAATTGCTTTGTTATATGCCTTACTTCGTAAGGATAAAGCTTGGAACTGGACAAATTTAGAACAATCTACTTTTGATAAATCAAAGGAATTGCTACTTTCCTGCAGAGTACTTGCACATTATGATCCAAAAAAGGAAATAATATTATCGTGTGATGCATCTCAATATGGAAGTGGGGCTGTGTTAGCACATCGACAAAGTGACGGTACAGAAAGACCAATCGCATTTGCATCTAGAACACTTGCAGAAGCGGAAAAAAAGTATTCGCAAATTGAGAAAGAAGGTTTGGCATGCGTTTTCGGAGTAACGCGATTTCAGTCTTACATTTATGGTAGACATTTCACATTGGTAACAGACCATAAGCCATTGCTGGGTCTTAATGAGGACAGACTTGTGCCTAGCCAAGCATCAGCTAGAATCCAACGTTGGGCACTGAAATTAGGTACATACAAATATACATTAAGCTTCAAACTGACAAAGTCCCATGCCAATGCGGATGCCTTAAGCAGATTACCATTGCCAGGAAAACCAGAATCAATTCCACAACCTGCCGAAACTGTTCTATTGATGGAGTCAATGAACCAATCTCCAGTTTCCACAGCAGATATTAAAGGTTGGACGGTTAAAGATCCAACACTTTTTCGAGTTCTTTACTACATTGAAAAGGGTTGGCCCAATACTAATCCAAAAATTGAAAACTTGCAACCATATTGGATCTGACAAAGAGAACTCTCTACACAAGATGGATGTATTTTGTGGGGAAATAGAATTGTTGTTCCACAGCCTGGTAGAAAACAGTTGCTACAAGCACTACATGACGGTCATACTGGAATTGTCAGAATGAAAAGTTTTGCTCTGGATTTGTTATGGTGGCCTAATATGGACAAAGACATATCAAAGCAGTGCGATACATGCCAATCCAATCAAACTTTACCACCTAAAGCACCATTGCACCCATGGAATTGGCCAAATAGACCATGGTCACGATTACATATCGACTATGCTGGACCATTTATTGGAAAAATGTTTTTAATACGATGCATACTCAAAATGGCTTGAGGTAATTCCGGTAAATTCCTCAACGACAAATACCACAGTGGATAAGCTCAGGCTTATATTTGCATCGCATGGATTGCCAGATAAAATAGTATCCGACAATGGAACATGTTTCACCAGTGATGAATTTCATACATTCGTAAAGCGAAATGGAATAAGACATTCTTTAACAGCCCCATATAACCCATCATCGAATGGTCTTGCGGAACGTGCTGTACGCACATTTAAAGAAACAATGAAACGTATGAAAGATGGATATATCGAAACAAAAGTCGCAAGATTCTTATGTTGTAATTTGTATGTTCTTGTTATCAGTTTCTTGTTTTTAGGACCCAAGTGGAAATAAGTTTTTAACTTTTCTTGGCATTCCTTGTAATCAAGGCCTGTTTTTTCCGTGCAATTGTTTTTCTATTTTCTATTTATTATATTTTATTGTTTTTTAACCTTGATTACCAAATAAAGTTTTAAAAAAAAACAATTCAAGATTCCTATTTAAATATAGAAATACACCTCATAGCACAACTGGCAAAACACCAGCAGAATTACTGAATGGCCGAAAATTGAAAACGCATTTTCATCTTTTACACCCTTATCAAGCAGATCGTGTTATCACTCAACTTGAAAAACAGAAATTAGCCCATGATCGTCATGCAAAGAACGCACTTTTTGTAGAAGGAGAGTAGGTGTATATAAAGAACTTTAGAGGACAAAATCTGAAATGGTTACCCGGAACAATAATATTAAAATCCGGTCGCATCTCATTCAAGATAAAACTAGAAGATGGACGAGTTTGTCGTCGTCATGCCGACCATATCAGGAAGCGTTATAGGCCTGTTCAAACTCAGGATAAACAGCTTACAAACAAAGATGATCCTCCACAATTACCTCCAATGCTCATTAATCCAAATCTTAACAGTGGAAACATCACAATCGACTGTCGAAGCACAGTCTATTACTGCTCAGCGAAGAGTATACCTTACTCGCGATAGAAAACCGCCGGAAAGATATGGACATTTTTAATAACTGAAATATAGAAACTTTTATGGACATTATTACTGGGCAATTTAAAATGTTGATCTTATATTTTACTTTATACAGTGCATTATACCATATACATTTAAAGTGTTATTAAACCATAACTTAGTACAGTGCTGCTTTGATTCAATTATAAATAAATAGCTTAGAATTGTTTATAATAGAAGGGAGGGAATGTAATGTATTGAACTTGATTAATATTACTTGCTACCAATTATTTATACTTCCTTCACCTGTTACCATATATATTACGTTAACCCACTTCTATATAACCCTGGCTACTTAATGGTCACTAATGGCTAAAGTAGACCCCTCTGCTGAGACCACTAAACATTCCACCTTGACAGATTAATTACCCATTACCGATATTGTTATTATATATAGTAGATGTAGAATAAAGAATAAACACTTCAGTGCTAGCTTTCAACTATAACAGAACTTGTCTCTCTCTCACTTATTTGTATTGTAAATCGGTACATTACAAAAAGTATTGTAGGTAAGTGTACTAGGTTGATGAAAATAATGCAACTAGCAAGTAAGGATACACAATGATTTACATTTACGTAACTTGGATAAATGCAAGTGGTCCGTAGATATATAGGATAAATACTATTAGTACTTACCCTAAATTAGGTATATGTATGTAAACCCTGTTCTTGTCTCTGACTGTTACCTTCTTTGTACAGCACCTACAGCGGACATTGGGTGGATACCATCATCATTTGATGGATTGGTCATAGTAGCGTAATGATCTTTCTTACACGCAGTATCAAAATGAGCGAATGTGACATCTATTGATAAGAAAGAGCAAAATACCTTTATTTGTAAATGAATAAGTATGTTGAAATATATTCATTTGGTAAGTTTCACCAAAAATGTATTCCGATATTAAAGACATATTTTATGATAAAACAGTACTAAGGGACAACCTCAACATTACAGTGGTGATAACTTGGATACAATGGCAATTTTATGTTATCCAAATAAGCATTCAGCTTCATGTGTAAACAGTATGAGTATGCGTTTCCTGCAATAGAACTCAACTGGTTTGTCCAAGTAAGGACTAGGTTTGTCCAAGTAAGGACCAGATTATGTCATGCTTTTACATACCTTGCAATCTTGTGCTTCCAGCAATAGCTGGGTAATTATGTATACCATGAAATGGAAAAAATGGAGCACCATTATCACCAGACATGAAATTTGCCCTCACGTATCCAGCATTTCCATTGTCTGGACCACAAGGTGCACACTGTTTTGCACTTTGACCTGCATTCTCCGGTTGATTCTGAAATATTTACATGAAAATGTTAATGGGAAAATGTAATATTTTAATCAGAATTTATAAATTACGTGACTGATTACACAATGGAATGGCATTATCAGTACACGTTAAGAAAAAGAAGGTAGAAGAGTAAGAAAGTCCTTTGACAAATTTCCTTATGAAAGTCAAGTATGCATATATAATATCTATACATTGATTTTATTTGACAGAATGCAAAATATAGTTCCCCAAACTGACAAAATAATAACATTTGAAAAACAGAAATAAAATCTTTTAAAATGAATAATAAAAATGTTCATATTTATTGAAAATGTTTATATCTTTTTTGGGTTTCCCACTTTTATTTCATCGTCATTAACATTGTTCCATTCATTATGATTTTTACATTTATACATTATCTAATCTAATTCATCATAATTGCTTAATTACAGTATTCGGTTTGTAACATGCTACAAATGTTTATATTCTTATATCGCAATCAAAGAACAGGCTTGTATGACCAATTATAAACGATGACTACATTCTCACACATACTTATCAACAGCTTCATGACTAAGAGAAGATGGCCCAATGACAAATGGCATCACCCCGATGTTGTTGTCTAAAATCTAAAATGTAAGTTACTATATAAGGAAAAGAGAAGTATTTTGGTATTGCTTACCTGCTCCAACTGTGTGGTGAATTACATTATCCTGAATTGCATCCCGATAGCAGGACTGAAGCCATTATGAAATGTATATTCACGTACAAACGATGGACTTTCTACAGTAACTTCTCCAATATCCAAGAAAGCAACTGAATAATGTGGCTCATAAAAATCTGAAACAAATAAATAAGTGTCACTATCGAATGAATAAGTGCCAGACAAAAACCTCAGGGAAAAAAAAGTTACAATTACAGAACTAACACTTTCCAATGTAAGAATGTTCCTTTATAGAAGTATTTTAACACAACCTGTGTTATTATAATGTATTATTCTGGTCCTCAAGCTTTACTGGAAACTGAGGAAATTCGGATTAGGCCCTCCACGGACCCTCGACAGCCAGCAGTGCAGCGCCTACCAGATCAGCACACCGGGAGACAATCCCCTACTTTTTTCAAACAGTGTACCACGTTCTTTAATGTGCACTGTTAAGTACACAGGACCAACGGCTTTACATCTCATCCGAAGAATAAGGCAATGAGAGTAAAGCATCCTGCCTAAGGAACCATGGTGGTCTATTTATAATTATTTTCTCTCAATCTAATAACAATCATTGCCATGATTCAATAAATTGTTTATTAATTAAAAATATAAAAATCATCACCATTAATGACCAGAAATAATGAGTGATAGAGCTGATAATGTTAGTTTTCCCAACGATTATATAATCTTAAGTTTCCAAAGAAGGAAAGAAGGCAAATAAAGAGAATGCTAGAAGTTTGGACTGGCAAACAGTTTAGTGTACACATAAACAGTAGTTACTGGCACTGTATACTTCAACACAAAGAATAAATATTCTAAATATTTATTTCTTAGGCTTAATACTTACAATAGTTGGTTAGATCCACTGCTAGCATTCTTCTTACTTAGATTCATTCGCATAGTCTGACATTTTAACTTAAGGTACCTTCTCAGGCAGTGCCATGTTCTCTATTTTAGAAAATTGTGCTCTACAAAGAAACACAAATATTTAATATAACTCACAATATTAAAAAAAAACTTACATACAGTACATAAACGTATACACGGTAGGTGTATGGTCAAATTATTTGACATATTGTTGCATGATGAAATCAATATGAAAAGAACGGTTGCGTTTTTCTCCACATTTCAATCAACATGCTGTGATCGTTCTGTACCGCAAACATATCACTATCACGAACACATATTCTTATATCGCAATCAAAGAACAGGCTTGTACCAATTATAAACGATGACTACATTCTCACACATACTTATCAACAGCTTCATGACTAAGAGAAGATGGCCCAATGACAAATGGCATCACCCCGATGTTGTTGTCTAAAATCTAAAATGTAAGTTACTATATAAGGAAAAGAGAAGTATTTTGGTATTGCTTACCTGCTCCAACTGTGTGGTGAATTACATTATCCTGAATTGCATCCCGATAGCAGGACTGAAGCCATTATGAAATGTATATTCACGTACAAACGATGGACTTTCTACAGTAACTTCTCCAATATCCAAAAAAGCAACTGAATAATGTGGCTCATAAAAATCTGAAACAAATAAATAAGTGTCACTATCGAATGAATAAGTGCCAGACAAAAACCTCAGGGAAAAAAAAGTTACAATTACAGAACTAACACTTTCCAATGTAAGAATGTTCCTTTATAGAAGTATTTTAACACAACCTGTGTTATTATAATGTATTATTCTGGTCCTCAAGCTTTACTGGAAACTGAGGAAATTCGGATTAGGCCCTCCACGGACCCTCGACAGCCAGCAGTGCAGCGCCTACCAGATCAGCACACCGGGAGACAATCCCTTACTTTTTTTCAAACAGTGTACCACGTTCTTTAATGTGCACTGTTAAGTACACAGGACCAACGGCTTTACATCTCATCCGAAGAATAAGGCAATGAGAGTAAAGCATCCTGCCTAAGGAACCATGGTGGTCTATTTATAATTATTTTCTCTCAATCTAATAACAATCATTGCCATGATTCAATAAATTGTTTATTAATTAAAAATATAAAAATCATCACCATTAATGACAAGAAATAATGAGTGATAGAGCTGATAATGTTAGTTTTCCCAACGATTATATAATCTTAAGTTTCCAAAGAAGGAAAGAAGGCAAATAAAGAGAATGCTAGAAGTTTGGACTGGCAAACAGTTTAGTGTACACATAAACAGTAGTTACTGGCACTGTATACTTCAACACAAAGAATAAATATTCTAAATATTTATTTCTTAGGCTTAATACTTACAATAGTTGATTAGATCCACTGCTAGCATTCTTCTTACTTAGATTCATTCGCATAGTCTGACATTTTAACTTAAGGTACCTTCTCAGGCAGTGCCATGTTCTCTATTTTAGAAAATTGTGCTCTACAAAGAAACACAAATATTTAATATAACTCACAATATTAAAAAAAAACTTACATACAGTACATAAACGTATACACGGTAGGTGTATGGTCAAATTATTTGACATATTGTTGCATGATGAAATCAATATGAAAAGAACGGTTGCGTTTTTCTCCACATTTCAATCAACATGCTGTGATCGTTCTGTACCGCAAACATATCACTATCACGAACGCTGAACATCTTGCGACATAGCGCACTTAACAAGACTTCCCCAATCAGAGCGATTATTGTCCAAAGTGTGCATAGACTTGTTTATTTTTGTTTTTTCATTTTCTATAATTTTGATGTGATTTTGGGTCGTCCCCTTAGTCTCTTAACTTTTCTCATTGTTTGTTTCCTCGCATAGAGCTCTTTGAGCTGGGATATCGGAGTCTAGATGAAGAAGGTGTCCACACTATGTCAACATATACTGTATATTTAACAATTACAAACTTCATTTTGTATATGAAGACAGATTATGGCACTCCTCATCTTAGAGACTCAAAATACCTGCTTTTAAAACGGATAGATTTTAAGTAGCTACCAGAAAAGCTTTAGTGAGAAGTTTAAGGCGCTGTGGGTGCTCAAATGAAAACTGTCAATGGATGTCAAAGGTTGAAAAAGCAATGCGTTGCTCAATTTCTAAACAATGACCCTGTTGTACACACATTTGACTGGATATTTGTTTAATTAATGTACAGTATGTATGCATGTATGAACATGCTCGCCTGCATCTTAAATTGAGAGGATCTGTGTGTGTAGCATCCAATAAGAATTTAGTGAAGTTCGAGAAGCTGGGAAGAGCAACCCTGTGTTGATCTGGGCCTCCGTGGATAAATTGAACTTATTATACCTATTCATGGTAACAGTAACGTTTGTTGCTCTTAGAGTGGATACGATAGTCTACAATTGAAGATGCTTTTAAAATTGGGGTAGGGGGAAGTGTTAATAGAAGGTAGTAGGTTAAATAGAGGGAGACCTGCATTGAAAATTTGAAATGGACTGTAATCTTCAAAAAGAAGTTGCTCTTAGATTGGATACACTAGTCTACAATTGATGGTGATTTTAGAATTATAATGCAGTATTAAATAGAAGATGGATGGTTAATTAGAGAGAAAAACTGCATTGACAATTTGAAAATGACTTATAACTAATTTAAAAATCACCAACCTTGGAATCCAGATGTTCTGCAATATCCATTGTAAAATCTTCAATTAGATTAAACTGAACATCAAATTTCTCAACAACTTTTAGTGTTGATCTGCGATTGATATGTGGAAAACACCCTCAATGACAGAAAACTCTGTTGAGTTGATACCTTCTAGCGTGGATGAGTTGGAATAAACAATGCTGAATTTAAAGAAGTAACCACTTTCTGACAGATTAATGGCAAGATCAGTGAAGTTGGCCCAGCCATGGATTATATCTACAGTGTTGTTGCTGACGAGCTCTGCATCAGATACTCCTGGGCATTTTCCATGGATGTGAAGAATGTCCCAGATTTTGCACAATTTCACCCTGTAAAAATCATTGAATAATTCCTTTTTTTTCGTAGAATATTTGTATCAAACCTATGGTGTATTACCACAGCTTGATAGCCTATATTGGAGTTTAGAAAGAATTGTGTTAAATCTACACTGGTATCCAATATAGAGATGCAAGGTTGAATCTCAAATAGCATCAGCCGTTATAAACGTATACTCATTGTGCTTGAGAATTGATAGATGATTTCTACTCCTGGGTCACTAGATGCCTCTTCTTCAGCTTGCTTCTCAGAATACCTGTGAACCAATTAGTTATGTTGTTTTGTAATGATATAGGCATTATGGTTATGTTCGTTACAAGCCACACATGAGAATACAATTTAAGACTTTGGACAAGACGATACAAGCCAGTTTACAGAAAACTCTACTTCAAATCATTACTTCTTAAATGTGACTTACGTTTTATTGCCTGTACTTGGACCTCCTGTTGTATTTGTTGCTCTCACACCCCTTGTTGGGTCTGCGGCTGGGGAGAAGGATCGGTCATTGCTAATAACCTCAACTTCAAGACTCTCGTACAAAGTACCGGTTTGTGCTGCATTAACAATTTCTGCTTGAAGGTTAACTAACTCATCATGTTCTAGGGTTGAATTGCCTGTAAGGAAGAAATATTAATTATTGTTTAGATATTAAAAGAATAGGCAATGAAATAAAATTCAACTCATTTCTAAACATATAAAACTGAAAAAAGAAGAAATCTGGATAGATTATGTGATACTTTAATATGGTTAAAGAAAGCTATTTACTTACTGTATTATATATACCAAACTGGCAAGATTGTTAACAAGATCTTCTTCATAGAAGTCATCAACATCAACAGAAGCCACACCAACGTCAACCATTATAACCGGTGTAGTGATGATGTCAATTGGGTCACTACCAAGTATCCAAAGAGTCTGCCAATCGCGATCAAAATAGTTCTCGCCATAAATGCTGGAGTCATGAACTGATCGTCTGGTCTATTTGGATCTTCTGGAACACATGTAATGACGATTGGTGAAGACGTCGTAATTCTTGTGTCAGGATCAAGACTTTCAATAATCAACATAGCGTAATCGTAGTCATAGCATTCAAAAGCCTGCCAAGATTCATGCCATATGCAGTCTTCTGTACCAATGATACCTTAATGAAAAGAGCAGATTAGATAAAAGATTTTACTACCATTGATGTCTGTAACCATCATGTTTGGAATTCTATAATCCTATAATTCTAAGTCAACGTCTCGGATCTCTATCCCACTCGTATGCAGAATCAGGAATAACATAACCAGGCCGTGATCCTACTAGAATTCCACCATCTTCGTCTCTGATCATTGCATTCTTAAATGCATCACAATCCATCTCCACGCACTCAGAAGGATTAAAGACCCTTTCCCTTCAATTTGTGACGTTTTGTAAAAATAATACATATATATTACTTTAAAAACATTAAACAAGGTCACTCCTTGTCTAAAATGTACGTTTTATGGTAAATTATGATAAAAAGTGAGAAACAATGCACTACCTATGTAGCTCGCGGCGAATGACCTCTCGTGGGCAGTCTAGCCTAGCTAGGCTGAGTTTTGTAGGCCTAGCCGGTAAACATCGGTAACGTACGAATATCGTATGCTAGTTATATACCTAGCCTGACGTTGTATAGTTGCTGCAATAATTGTCTTTCTATATTTGCCAGACACCGTTGATACAAAATGGGGAAAACCTGGTATTTTCGGTGAAAATTTATGAGTCTTCCATTTGTTTTGGCCTCACGATCAATCAAAAAGTGGGTGAATTACAGAAGAAAAACAAAAATATCAGTCCGCACGCAATGCATTTTGGGATTTATAGCGGGCCGCTAAAATCAACTTATTTTTCACATTTTTAACCATTTAAAGACAAAAAAGTTACCATATAATATTTATTTTTACATTAATTGTAGTTTGTGACCTTAAATTAGATCTAAAAAACGTAGGGAAGGGGGTCTTTTTAACTTTACTGTAGTGTTAAGATTAAATGAAAAGTATTGTAGGTACAGTAAGTGTACTAGGTTGATGAAAATAATGCAATTAGCAAGTAAAGATACACAATGATTTACAATAACGTAACTTGGATAAATGCAAGTGGTCCGTAGATATATAGGATAAATACTATTAGTACTTACCCTAAATTAGGTATATGTATGTAAACCCTGTTCTTGTCTCTGACTGTTACCTTCTTTGTACCTATAAGCATTCAGCTTCATGTGTAAACAGTATGAGTATGCGTTTCCTGCAATAGAACTCAAACAATGGCAGTTGTTGGTTTGTCGAAGTAAGGACTATAGGTTTGTCCAAGTAAGGACCAGATTATGTCATGCTTTTACATACCTTGCAATCTTGTGCTTCCAGCAATAGCTGGGTAATTATGTATACCATGAAATTGAAAAAATTGAGCACCATTACATGAAATTTGCCCACACGAATCCAGCATTTCCGTTCTCTGGACGAGGTGCACGCTGTTTTGCACTTTGACCTGCATTCTCCGGTTGATTCTGAAATATTTACATGAAAATGTTAATGGAAAAATGTAATATTTTAATCAGAATTTATAAATTACGTAACTGATTACACAATGGAATGGCATTATCAGTACACGTTAAGAAGAAGGAGGTAGAAGAGTAAGAAAGTCCTTTGACAAATTTCCTTTCGAGTGAAAGTCAAGTATGCATATACTGTATAATATCTATACATTGATTTTATTTGACAGAATGCAAAATAGAGTTCCCCAAAATGAAAATATAATAAAAATTGAAATACAGAAAAAAAAAAAAACATCTTTTAAAATGAATAATAAAAATGTTCATATTTATTGAAACTGTTTATATCTTTTCTTTTTTTTTTTTGGTTTCCCACTTTTATTTCATCGTCATTAACATTGTTTCATTCATTATGATTTTTACATTTATACATTATCTAATCTAATTCATCATAATTACATAATATATACAGTATTCGGTTTGTAACATGCTATTTAATGTTAAATCTTACTGAACCTACCTGTAACTCATCGCAATCAAAGAACAGGCTTGTACCAATTATAAACGTCCATTCTCACACATACTTATCAACAGCTTCATGACTAAGAGAAGATGGCTCAATGACAAATGGCATCACCCCGATGTTGTTGTCAGCAAGAACAAGATCAGTCATTTACAACGGAACTCGAAATTTGGAAAAAGACTCCATAATCCCAATTCTTCCAGATGAAGAAATTGGCAATCTGTGTGCAGTCTCTCTGACCATCCCTCGTCATGAACACCGTGCAAAGAAGTATGGCCTTCGTTGTTGCTCCATTGACTTTCAACGTCACAATCTCCCCACTGACATGGTACAGCACCATCTCAGAGCCTACCACAGTGTTGTCTTGTAGGATGACATCTCTGGAGCTCTCAATTTCAATACCTGCTGGCCACGATATATCCTCAGCATTGTAGCGGTCTTGATATGTACCAGGAAAGACAGAACAGCAGATTAATCTAAAATGTAAGTTACTATATAAGGGAAAGAGAAGTATTTTGGCATTGCTTACCTGCTCCAACTGTGTGGTGAATTACATTATCCTGAATTGTTAGTCCTGAAGTACCAAACATCCCGATAGCAGGACTGAAGCCATTATGAAATGTATACAACCGCTGGACCTTCTACAGTAACTTCTCCAATATCCAAGAAAGCAACCTAAGGGAACATTATACTTACCCGTTGATTAAGTTAATTAACAATTGGGATGAAATATTTTACAGTACTTTGTACTTAATTTATTATTAACATTAAAACATATTTTAGTGTAAATTAAAAATAATTTTATTTTATAGTTGTTTATTTATAATTTAATTTAGCATTTACTTAAACTATAGGCTTAATATAATTAAGTTAAGTTATCTTGCCCAGTGGGCTAGTCACAACAAAAACAAAAATCAAGCCCTGCTGAAATGGAAGCCTTATAGCCTTTTTTTTATAAAAAGAAGAATTATCTGCAATTGCGCCATTGGCTGCAACAGTATTTTTAATTAATGATTTATGGTTTTTTTCAAATAACTACTGCATATATCACAATATATCACTTTTTAACAATTAGCCAGTAAATCATGGTCTGGTGTTAACATTCTGAATTTTCCACTGATGCAGTGATGCCTGAATTTCACTACACTGCATAAAATATTAGTAAGCCTATTATAAGATTACCTTTTCCTTCAAATAGAATACAGTAAATGTCCATCTGGGTCTTGTCTTCTAATATGCGATGCTTCAAAACACATATCCAGTCGTCTTCTGTTGGTCATTTTGAGATTTTTTTCTTCTGAAGAAACAATAACAATTCTACTAATTTTTTAATTAATTATTAATTATTAGGTCGTACAGACAGTGACCAACAACTTTATGTCTTGTCTGAAGAATCACCCAAGAACACAGACAAGTCAGCACAGATCTCGAATTATAAAATATTGCTTATTGAATCGATCAAAAGATGTGTACGGCGTAACAGTTAGCGTTATTTAAATATTCCTTGTTTTTAACTATATAAATATTGACTTTTTGGAACTGAAGTTGATTTATAAAAAGCATATAGGCCTATTTACATCGTATTTGTTACATATAACCCTGAATAGTCTTTGGTTTGGTGTTTAATATAGGACATGCGGATAGATTGTACTGTGTTTATTAGGTATTGGTATATAGGCTAGGCCAATACTAGGATGATAGGTCCCAGCATGTACTGTAGGCTATAGCCTGCTGGGCCTAAAAAAAAATAAACCTTAAACCAAAATTACATTTCCTAGTTTTTAGAATGAAAGCTGTCTACAGAAAAACCAATTGATATCTAAGCTAGGCCTAATTGAATATAGGGTCTTCGGCCTAGGCCTAGGCTAGCTTGATACTAGACTAACGATATAGCCTTTATAGTAATAATACTAGCCTAGGCCCTAGCTAGGACTTATAGGCCTAACCCATTCCCATAAAAGAAAGAAGAAGAAAACAGATCTGTCATATAGGCCTAGCTAGCCTAACTAGGCCTAGGCTAGAGCTATAATAGACTATAGGCCTAGTAGGCCTAGAGCTAATACTAGGCCTAGGCCTATTATTATGATTAGGCCTAGGCCTAGCCTAGGCCTATTCTATTGTTGCAACCACTTTACCTTAAAAAAACAATTTGTATCCAAAGCTAATTTGATACGAAGACATCCTTCCACATTCCAATAAAAAAACTACTAGCTAGGGGCCTAGGCCTAGCTAAGTATAAAAAGTGTATTGCTATACAATACAATACAACGGATGGGAAGGCCTAGGCCTAGGCTAGGCCGAAATCAAACTTCCCCGCAGGAGGTTCGTGCAAAAAAACACTTAAATAGGCCTAGGCCTGGACCCACACTTTTTGAGACTCGTCAACTTATTGTTTAAGAATGCAGATATTTTTTGCCCCGTCGATATAAAACATTTTCCCGTAGAAGTAATTATTAGTTTATTACTAATTTTTCTGTTAAGGTAGCCTAGTATAAGTATAGGATTTGGTAAATCATTATTTTAATACAAATAAATATAAGTAGAACCACCAGAACTATTTCCGCTATACAGCCCTATTTAAAAATGGCCTGGTCTAAATTAACATTCTACCTACTAGGGGAACGTAGGTTGGCCGAGGCACTCTGCTTGACTTTCTAGGCCCCCCACACTACAAGTCCTAGGCCTACCCGTTAGGCCAATTTCTCTCGCGTTGTGGTAATAAGGATACGCAGCTAAAGTGAATTTCCTCCGCTACACACTGAACCACGAGCTAAGCCTACATATTTACCGATACTCGTCAATTTATTTTTTATGGCATCAATGCTACACATTTTGCCCATTGTTAATACATTTTCTCGTACTAAAAGTACTTATTAATTTAATTCATTATGTCTATACTTTATTTATTTAGATATTTAGTTTCCGTTTCTTGTTGAATAAACTGCAAATAAATAAAGCTATTGTATTTCTAAAGGTTCCTTTAGCAAAATGGAATCATCTTTCCTATAGTATATAAGAATACAAAAATATTTAGGATCTCGCTATTTATCTGGGCGATGTAGTCTGTGGGGTTAAAGAATACTCGAGCGGAAGAATGCAACACATAATAACCATATCTATTACCAGTAAAACAGCGTCCTCTCTTATTATTTCGCGTAGGTTTCAAATAACGGGGGAAAAAAGTTAAGTAATATCTAATTAATGACTAATAATTACATTACATTTTAATATTTAATAGCATAAGTGTGTTCCACTCATAAAAGAGTATTTAATTCCAAAATTGTAATACAGTATATCGAAAAGTTTGATTTTTATTAGTGATAGAAATTAATTAGTATTATTTGGATAAAATAAAACTGTAAAAACATCATTCAAAAACCATCGTGGAAAAATACTTAACCAACTTCAATTTTGTTCAAATTTGGTACAATAATTCTATATGTATTTATTTATCTTTAGTAAAAAAATTGGGTAATTTACTAGAATTTTAGATGATTTGGACATTTTTTATCTTTCAAAATATGATGCCTATGGTTCTATTATACATTTACAACATTTTTTTTACTAAAAGTGCGCCTAAGTTATTTAAAAAAAAAACTTGATACTAGTATTTTTCTTTTACATTATAACATTTGTGTAGTAAATTTTTCTTCTCATAAGCTATTATAGTGTAGGCCCTACATTTATATTATAGTAGAACCCCTCGTTTAATTGGGGACAGCTCTTTTTACTATTTCATCTTAACGTCTGTTTTTTTAACATTCGCCATTTACATTGCAAATTATAAATGGTATTATTATTTTTTAGTGGATTTAGAATAGCTAGAACATGTGTGATAGTAGTTTTGACTACACTATATCAGGGAAGAGTGAGATTAAAGCAGTCGTGAATTAAAATTTCAATAAAATTTGTCAACAAATATAATTTTACTATTTCGCCTTAACGTCTGTTTTTTTAACATTCGCCATTTAGGCCTAGGCCTACATCGCATTATAAATGGTATTATAATTCATACTGGATTTGGAATAGCTAGAACAGTGTGTAGTTTAAACTATACTATATCAGGGGAATGAACGTGAATTAAAATGTCCATAACATTTGTCAACAAATATAATTTTGCGATTTCGCCTTAACGTCTGTTTTTTTTTTACATTCGCCATTTGCATTATAAATGGTATTATTTTTATAATGGATTTGGAATAGCTAGAACATGTGTGTAGATCTTTTCCAGATGGATTTCTTTTCGAGATTTCTTTCAAACTAAATGAGGGGATCTGCTAGGTTCCCGCCCGGAGAAATAGTTTTTCTTACAAGATTTGAATAATCAACAATATCAACATTCAACAGTGTGGCGTGTTGACCGCAATGAATAACAATACCATCTTCCCCACTACACCTGCACCAACTCATTTGCATAATAACGCACGGCATACCAACTGATCAATATTTGTATAGGAGTAGCAATCAATAGGTTGGTTGGATGGCTGCTGTTGTTCATCATTTAATTCATTGTATCAGTTGTTTTGATTTTTCATGATCAATTATTCACTTAATTCATTTCATTTATTCATGATCAAACACAGTAAAATGTAGTACATGGTTTCGAATAATGTTCGTTTGTTCAAAGTTAATAATTCAATTTCAAAAAAAATTGTGAAATTATTTATTACAATAATGCATATGTATTTAAATAAATAGAGAGAATACACTAGCCAGGCTAGGCATCGGCATCTTTACACATTTCTATTTATTTGTTCATAATTTTCTGACATAACTAAGGTGTTCTTAGAATTGAGGGCGCCAAACATAAAATTTACGAGATCGGAAAGAGGCGGGAAGCCAAAAAAAATGATGGTGTGCTCCCTTGCCTCTAGCACGGTAAGGCTCTCTCACAGCCTTGGGGGTACCACACATCAGATGCTTTGATGTTATTGCCTCATAATGTGTGGTGGAAAGGGGGACGTTTAAATCTGTGAACCCCAAACACAGAAGCTCGCATAGCTTTAACTCTTTTCCACCGACCGGCATGGGGTTTGAACCCACGATAATCGTGTTCCACGACGCTCTACCAACTGAGCTACCCGGCCCTCTGGTTAATAGCAAGGTTAAAACTAGATTCGTTTCCTCAAAATTACGTCATGAATATGCAAATTTATGACGTAACGATTAGAATGACGTAATATGAAGCGCGTATAAGACTATACTATTGTCACCTTTTATTACTCGTGTACATTGTGGCATAACGGGTAGTGCTCTAGTAACTATCGTTTGGATTGAATTCTCTCAGCTCTACTGGCTGGGGTTCGAATCTCTACGGATTTCTTTTTTTTTTAAATAAATATAAAATGCTTTTCTTTTATTTTGAAAGAGAGATATTTAGAGAGTCAGGTTAATTTAGGATAATATAATGTAAAAGATTAACAACATCAAAATTCAACAGTGTGGCGCGTTGACCGCCGCGAATGACTAACAATTGAATGTCAGAAAAAAAGGAATTACGGTATAGTTCTCTTTGTTACGTGTTTAGAAAAGAATTTATATCTCATCGTTGGTGGTATGTCGGCGTTGTTATGCAAATGGTTTGTACAGGTGTAGTGGGAAAGATGGTATTCCAACCGTTTTAAACCAAAATATCGGCTAAATATATTCTTTTTTGCGTTTCAACATATATGTTAATGATTCCAATTACGATACAAACTTTTTTTTTATTTTGTAGGTAAAATGGCAGATATAACCCTTTTTGTCTTTCCCCTTAACGTTTTCATACCACAATCGCTGTGCTAAGGGGAATTTATTATATTACCCTTAAGGCCATTTTACACTAAAAAGAGGGAAGTAAAATCAACCGATTGACCCCTATCTAAGTTTATTTTCTGTCAATCCTTAAGGCTACAATTTATATAAAACAAAATAATTAAATGGTTAAATTCTGTTTCACAAAATTTATAAATAATTTTAGGTCCTAGAGGCATGTCTTTTAATTTGTTGTCGGTGTCTTCTATTCTAGGCCTAGAAGGCCTAGCCTAGGTCTAAGTGATGCGGCCTTTGCCGCCTGGCTGGGCGTGAGGTGAGTTGGTACCAATTTTAAAAACTAGTTGCATAGGCCTAGTCAGCTAAGCTAAAAGGTTAGGCCTTAGCCTATTATAGTCGCCGCATAGTACTGTATATCGCTATTAATTAGGGCCAAAATTAAATAACTAGCCTAGGGGCCTAGCTTAGGCCTATTTAGCTTATTTTTCTTAGGCTAGGCCCTAGCCTAAGCCTAGCTAGGTAGGCCTAGAATAGGCCTAGTAGATATTCGCCCAGGATTCGCGTATGGGTGTTAAACGGCAGGGGTGGCGCCAGGATCTTCCCGACGCGGGGGCTACATTCCCCGACGAGGGGGCTATGCGAGCGAAGCGAGCATCACTAGGCTGGGGGCCCGGGGGCCGCCAAGGGCCCCCGGAAGCAACGCGTTCTAGCGTCATTTGAGGTCTTTTTAATCAGATTTAGGGTAGCCATTTTTTCCATTTTTTATAATGCATAAATAAAATACTGCGTGCAAAAAAACGATGCGCGATGACTGTTTCAATCCATATTTTTCAATTTAAAAAATAAAAGTTCAAAGAAAATTTAGAAAAATAGAGTTGGAGGTCCCGGAAATTGGACTTATTATACTTCAAAACATGAAACAAAATATATAAGTCCCTATCATGGTTGTGACTGAGCTAAGAAATGTTTGAAAAATAGAGATGTTAGGTCCCGGAAAATGTACTTCTTGTTCTTCGAAATATGACCAGCTTTATTGTTGGGGCTGAGCTAAAAAAATGTTTAAAACTAGAGCTGCAGGTCTTCAAAAAAATTGCATTTTATACTTTGGAAACATCAGGCCTAGAGGCTTAAAAAACGCAAGCGTAGACCTTTTTCAGTCGGGGAAATAAGTTTATTCCTCCCAGGTGTATGCGTGCGTACCATCTGGACTACTTCCGCGAGTGGTGAGAAATTCATGACATACAGGATATTGAAAAATGTAATAACTTAGCTATAATAAGATGTTGGCTAAGCGAAAAGGGCATGTTTTTTTGTTTAGTAATGGATGAAAAATTTATTTTAGGTGCCCCACGGTACAGAAGGTTACTTGTAAATTAAAAAATTGGTGAACATACGAACAATTTAACATAATTCGTTTTTGCTGTAGTGTAGCGTACGTCGACGCAGTACACGACGTAACCGTCGGTAAACTTCGCCTGGAAAATAACTACAGTACACATTTTGGTCCCTGGATGAAACATGATATCACGCGTCTCGACCCAACGTTGAACGATTCGTACAAAGGGATACCGCCAGACAAGTGCGTACCTAGCTAATGTTTAGTAGTAAGTTAGATCGCTGGCAATAATGAATGCATAAAAGTGCATATTAGCCCTCTGACGTACTCTCACGGTCAATGGAACGTCGTGGTTTTCTAGGCGCTGAAGCTATATGAAGTGAACGCGAACGTTTTTTACTGTATATTATATTCCCCGACAAAAAGTACCCGTGTTCCCCGACGGGGGGGCTAGGCTCCTCGACGAGGGGGCTAGAGCCCCCGTACAATACGATTTGTTTTGAACAACAGTAAAATTAATTCATAGTGCGTAAGAACTTTTTCAGTGCGCGATCGCCTTCAACGCGCAGCAGCGGTGTTCATCCAACTGTTTCGGAATCGTCCACTCTTAGCGAGGGTTGTCAACGTTATTAATAATACGAAATCATAGCCTATAGGGGATAGGAGTAGGCTACCTAAGCCTAAATATATACATAAATCGTCAAATTCAGTAACCATATTTTAAAATTCTTTGCTTATGGTATGCTGCACAGCATGTATAGCGTGGAGTCACTTCCCCACGTATAAATGGATTGGTCCGTAAAGTACCTTGAACAATGTCGTATCGTACACTGAAGCCTAGCATCAGAAAGGACAATTTAAAATCATGAATTCATTAATGTAGTACACTGATTTGAGTTAATAGATAGACGAGAAGTATTATGAATATGTCAACGTTCATTAATATAACTTATATATGCAATACATAATGTTTTTAAATACAATTTTACAAAATACCTGACACACACATCCAACAAGAGAAGCGGGAAATCGAAACGGAATGCGCTATGGTAAAGACAGGCTTTTCCAAAGCTCCTGTAAGGCTTGTCCTGATTAGACCACATAATAAAAAGAGCTTGTGCCGGTTACAACTTTTGTCCAATCAAATTTATTCTTATATAGATAGACAGCAAATTGAATTCCGAATCGATTGATAATTAATATAACGTGCTTACTTTTATTCTGAGGGCGCTACAGATCTTTGAAGTATAAAGTGCCTCCAATATTATGTAAAAAACCGAAATTCACGCTGAGTACAACAGTGTATATTTTGCCTTCTGCCGATGGTTCAAACCGTTTACTGTACTTATAATTGGTGCCATCTTATAGGTTTTATCAAATCAAACAATTTGGTAGGTTATATAACTTTATTGGATAACTATTGGAATTTCTAGAGCAGAAAAACACCTGAAAAACAGCCATTTTTATCATTTTGCGTAATCAAGAGTGGCGCGTCCCCGTTTATGCGACACAAAACAAATAGTATTGGGCCCCCCCCCCCCCCCCCCACTGGCGCCACCACTGTTAAACGGATGATCGGGCCCACTTTTGTATGCGCACCAAACAAAAGGAGGCCTCCAAATAGCCATAAATAAACACAGAACTAAATGGCCATTAAACTAGTTTAGTATCTAGTCAAGTATCAGCCGCGCAATGTTTTTATGAATATAGTAAATATTAATTAATTATTAAACAGCCGATAAATACTAATCAATGTGTCTTAATACAAAACAAATTTTACTAATCTAACATCTAGTTTTAATGATTAATTATAATAATTAATCGTATATTTCTTTTTTTTACGTCTTTTCTTATTTCTGCATATCATTATTATACATGATACCCAAAACAACAAGGCTCATCTCATAAACACAATATTTCCCGTTTTTTTAATTGTACTTCTTCATTTCTTATGCACTCGGAGTTTATAACTTGATACAGAAACCATAATCCTGTTATCGATAAAATGAATATTAATTATTAATATTGGTAATGGTAACTAATAATAAATAAACTAATTTCCAACATTTAAAAAACACAAATTGCAGAATAAAACCAAAACGGAAACAAAACAACTTTATTTATAAAAATCACACATACTTATTGGCACATGTAAAATAAAAAAAATAAAAAATGTACTGGCGTAACTGACGGCCGCAATAACTGGTGGCTGAAATGATCCCAAAAGAGTTATGTTGTCTGGTACTCGTTGTGTTAACATTAATAATGTCTTTTTCCTTTTCATATAGGCCTAGTGTCTGATGTGTTGATGGAGTAAATGTTCTTGGGCAGCTGGTTGCAGTTTTTCTCATTTTCTATGGCTATATTGTTCTTAGTTGATGTCATATTCTAAATATGTAATTTGTATTGTCATGACGTTGAAAATATTTAAATAACAATTGTCCATGTGGTTTTTAACATCTTTAGATTCATCTGATGTCCAAATCCAGTAAAAGTATTGGATTATTTTATTGATGATTTGTTCTACTGTACAATCATGTAAGAATTAGAAATCTGGCTACTCGCTCAAAGCTGCTACAGTAATGTACTGTGTTAGGAATACTATTAATTGAATCTAACATACACTGGATAGTTCCTAATTTCAGTCTGTTACACTAGTATTAATTTTAAGAATTTTATTAAGGAACATACTACACTAATTGTGCTTCATATTTTCATATTCATACCGGTAATTTTTTTAAAAACATTTGACGTTTTTAACATGTATGAAATCTATCTCCAGCAGGATCAATTGCAGGACAATTGTTCTTGTCTTATATGTGATGATTTTTATGTATAAATAAATGATCATAATGTAAAGAAAAATAAATTAGAAACATTGACATTCTAGCTGAAATACTTTGAAATATTTAATCACTGAATAACTTAATAAATTACACTTTAATATTGTGAACATTTCCAAATTGATCAGCTTGTATTATACCATGTACCGTCAATTCTAATAGTAACCCACACTCTAATAGTAACCCCGCTTCTAGTAGTAACCCAACTTATAAGTCAATCTATAATAATAACACACTACTACTACTAGTAACCCATGGGGGAGGTTATTATTAGAGTCACAAAAACTATTGAAAAAATGACATTAAGACTGGTCGTTTATTATGCAGCAATATTTTGAAAATAAGGAGATAATGCATGTTGATCTCGGGAGGACTGAGTGTTTTTGAGTTTATAAAATAAAGTTCAAACAAATTTATTTATTCGTACTGTTTTATTATTTTTCTATGATTTGCTGACCGGAAAAGTTGGGGTGGGTTACTATTTTCAGGTGCCTAATTTAAGATTAGTAATAATAACCCACTACTCCAATAGTAATCCCCCTTTCCCCCCCCCCCCCCACTTCTAATAGTAACCCACCCTAAAAAACAATCAAAAAATTTACAATTAGAAGATTTACGGAATCAATTAGTTTAAACTAATTAATACATGCTATAGACTATTGTAGCCCAAATATCAAATTACACTTTTAATATTGCAAACATTTCCAAATTGATCAACTTGTAGTATATAACCATGTATCAATTAGTTTAAACTAATTAATCCATGCTATAATCTATAGACTATTGTAGCCCAAATATCAAATTACACTATTATTTATAATAATAACAGCAACCAGTAATCCACAAAATGTTAGGATTCAGCCAAGTAGCCTTTTTTGCAATTAAAATCTCATTACACGGAATCTCTTCGATGTTATAGAACACACTTCTCGTAGGCGTGTTGAATATGTGTGTAATAGCGTGTTGTATAAACGCGCCCTTAGGTGCAACAGCCTGACAAATTGATATGGTAACACTATTAAAAACAAGTATATCAATCAGAACGTTAACATACGTTATGTTATATCTATTTTCAAACCTTTTAAAATCAAAAACTCATCAGCATCATTTTTTCATTCTTAACTTTCATCCTTATAATTATCCAATTTTGAATTGAGAATCCAGGATTTGATGTCAACAATTTCGCTACCTCTTTCTTGCCTGCAAAATGAGAAAAACAAAAATGCAATTATTCTATCATCTCTTACAGGTGTATTTGTCCTAAATTTGTCCTATTTTTAGGACAGCTATCCACTTGGAATCGAGAAATTGAATATTTGCGACCAACAACCGGCCCATATTTTATAACTACTGTAGTACTGTACTTGTTCAAAAATAACACTATATTGATCTCTTTCCCTTTAATGTTCAACAATATTCCAATTAAAATGCTTAAATACAGAAGTATAGGCCTACATATGACAACCTCAGACATCCATCCTATATTAGACTGGGTTCCAGCCCGTAAATTGTGGCACATATGGCGTTTTATACGTATAATATAATACTCAGATTTACGCACTGGGGAAATATGTGAAGAAATCGATTTGCATGCCCGCAAACATCCGATAAGAATGACGTAGGTTATCATACCATATGTGCCAAATTATTTATCTTTACAATTTACGGGCTGGAACCCAGTCTAATCATATATATGCACTGCTCTTTAACCAATTGAATGCTCTTTGGCATGTGAAGAACGAACCTTTTTAAATATAAACTTACCTGTGAGATCGTCATGGTTGTATAGGTCATCTCCTATAGTAGTAAACAAAAACAATTTATAACATTAATATTTTATACATTTTCGTTCTTGATACATTGTACATTTGTGTTTTCAAATGTTTTGCTGCTAATATTGTAGTAGACTAACCTGATGTTGTGGCAATTTCTAGTTGTCCATAATTATCAGCATCATCTGCTGATAAACAACAATAAAATGTTAAGAATGTAATGTTTACGAAAATCTAATTTGTGTCTGATAAGTGCCATTTCCGGCATCTACAGTTGCACAACTCTTAAACATTTCTTATGACACAGGGACAGATTGGAATGGAAAATGGGACATGGATTAATTAATTTTAACACTAAAAAAGAACTTCATAGAAAGAGTCAATCTTAATTTCACCTCACCTCAGCACCAGCTGGTATAGATTTTTATTAGTAATGTTTTATAAGCTTACCTGTGATGTTTTCTTCTTCTTTAAAAGTTTCATCTGCTGATCAATAATAAATGAAAAGTTAACAATTTAATATATTCCTAATATATATCTGTACATTAAGTACTTTGATTGCACTGATTGCATTGAAGAACTTAAGATCTACCATAAAATTTGTTTCCATGTTTAGAAGCAACAAATATATGGTCTTGATTTTATGGCACTCTGGAATTGTCTCTTCTATTAGCAAAAGAAGTATTCTCATTTTACATACTTTGTTTATAAACTATATTAAAGCTTACCTGTAAAAGTATTCATTTCTACTTCTAGGCTTCTGGGTTATCTCCTATAGAAAAACACAATAAAATAATTAATTAAAAAAAATTAAGTTTTCTTATTCTTCTTACCTGTACAAGTGTTGCCACTTGTTAATTTGACAAAATTTGCTGATTTTTCAATTACCTACTGGCAGAACAGGTAAGTAAAAGATATGTACTGTGAGGGTAATAAGCTGTACGAACTATATAAAGGGCAGGAAATATTTTGAGATAATCTAGGTTTTGGCGAGATTCTGGTTTTTAAGGTGTTTATGCTTTGTGAGAGTGAAGTTTGCATTGTACCAGCAACAATGCCTATTTTTTTTTTAAAAAGATGTGCCGTGTTTAACGTTTTCACCCGCAACTACAGCAATTGCATTATAATTCTTCAAGGTTGATATGTCCTTGGCTATTGGCTGTTCTTGTGGCCTCGAAGTCTCTGCTGCCTGCTTTTTATTTTGGGCATATACCGCATCACATGCTTGTGCATATCTAGCACTTTCCTGTGATTTGTGATCATTATCTGTTATTAAAAACAATCCACTTAATATGTTCCCTTATAGAAGTATTTTAACACAACTTGTTATTAAGTTGCAAAATACTGAAATTAAAGACTGCCTGAACCCAAAACAAGTAAGTGCCAGACAAAAAGCCTAAGGAAAAGCCTAGAATATTATATTTATCCTTGTTTGACCAATGTTTGACCAATATTTATCCAATTGTTCTGGAGGTTGTCTTTAATTTGAGGTGATTTATACAGCCGATGAAATCAAATTTGAAAGTAGTCTGTAATTGGATTTTTATGGGAGTGACTTGTAGGTACTTTTGGCTAGTCTTCAACATAAGTTGCTCTTAGAGTGGATACGATAGTCTACAATTGAAGATGCTTTTAAAATTGGGGTAGGGGGAAGTATTAATAGAAGGTAGTGGGTTAAATAGAGGGAGACCTGCATTGAAAATTTGAAATGGACTGTTAGTCTTCAAAAAGAAGTTGCTCTTAGATTGGATACGTCACTAGTCTACAATTGATGGTGATTTTTGAATTATAATGCAGTATTAAATAGAAGATGGATGGTTAATTAGAGAGAGAACTGCATTGACAATTTGAAAATGACTTATAATTAATTAAAAAATCACCAACCTTGGAATCCAGATGTTCTGCAATATCCGTTGTAAAATCTTCAATTAGATTAAACTGAACATTAAATTTCTCCAAAACTTTTACTGTTGATCTGCGATTGATATGTGGAAAACACCCTCAATGACAGAAAACTCTGTTGAGTTGATACCTTCTAGCGTGGATGAGTTGGAATAAACAATGCTGAATTCAAAGAAGTAACCACTTCCCGACAGATTAATGGCAAGATCAGTGAAGTTGGCCCAGCCATGGATTATATCTACAGTGTTGTTGCTGATGAGCTCTGCATCAGATACTCCTGGGCATTTTCCATGGATGTGAAGAATGTCCCAGATTTTGCACAATTTCAGCCTGAAAAAATCAAAAAATCATTGAATAATTCCTTTTTTTCGTAGAATATTTGTATCAAACCTATGGTGTATTACCAAAGCTTGATAGCCTACAGTATATTGGAGTTTAGAAAGAATTGTGTTAAAACCTACACTGGTATCCAATATAGAGATGCAAGGCTGAACCTCAAATGGATGGTTCTCCATAGCATCAGCCGTAAACGTATACTCATTGTGCTTTGGAATTGATAGATGATTTCTACTCCTTGGTCACTAGATGCCTCTTCTTCAGCTTGCTTCTCAGAATACCTGTGAACCAATTAGTTATGTTGGTTTGTAATGATATAGGCATTATGGTTATGTTTGTTGCACGCCACACATGAGAATACAATTTAAGACTTTGGACAAGACGATACAAGCCAGTTCTATACTACCGTAACTCTACAGAAAACTCTACTTCAACTCATTACTTCTTAAAATGTGACTTACGTTTCATTGCCTGTACTTGGACCTCCTGTTGTATTTGTTGCTCTCACACCCCTTGTTGGGTCTTCAGCTGGGGGAGAAGAATCGGTCATTGCTAATAACCTCAACTTCAAGACTCTCGTACAAAGTACCGGTTTGTGCTGCATTAACAATTTCTGCTTGAAGGTTAACTAACTCATCATGTTCAAGGGTTGAATTGCCTGTAAGGAAAAAATATTAATTATTGTTTAGATATTAAAAGAATAGGTAATTAAATAAAATTCAACTCATTTCTAAACATATGAAACTGAAAAAAGAAGAAATCTGGATAGATTATGTGATACTTTAATATGGTTAAAGAAAGCTATTTACTTATTATATATACCAAACTGGCAAGATTGTTAACAAGATCTTCTTCATAGAAGTCGTCAACATCAACAGGAGCCACACCAAAGTCAACCATTATAACCGGTGTAGTGATGATGTCAATTGGGTCACTACCACGTATAAGTATCCAAAGAGTCTGCCAATCGCGATCACAATAGTTCTCGCCATAAATGCTGGAGTCAGGAGTTGGCATGAACTGATCGTTTGGATCTTCTGGAACCCATATTTCTCTTTCTATTAATGGCAATGATGTCGAAAGAGTTGACAATTTTAAATATCTTGGACTTACATTTGATTCACTTTTATGTCATGGAAAGAGCATGTTGAACAAGTAGCTTCTAGAGTATCACAACGTATCGGTATTATTCGTAGATTAAGATATTATATTCCAAATTTTGCTTTAAGACTACTTGCTAATGCAATAGTATTACCTTGTTTTGATTACTGTAGTAATGTTTGGTCAAATTGTAACTTAGAACTTGTTAATCGTCTACAAGTACTTCAAAATAGAGTAGCTAGAATCATTCTTTATGCTGATATGTACACCCCTATAACAGAATTGATGTCCTCACTAAAATGGAAGAGTGTCCATGACAGATGGGAAAATGATTTATTAATTATGCTATTTAAATGCCTACAGGGTTTAGCACCATCTTATTTAACAAATCTATTCAAATTTATGGACACTTTTCACACAAAAAATACAAGAAGTCAATCAACAAAAACTCTAAATGTTCCAGCATGGAACAATATTTATGGAAAGAGAATGTTTAATTATAGAGCATCAACCTTATGGAATAATCTTCCTGTACATATCCGTAAAAATTATGAGACACTTAGTCAAGTTGAATTTAAACATCTTGTATAACTTCTATTGTACATAGTTTTAATATAGCTTTTACTTTTATTTTTCTTGTATTTTTTGGGAGACCAGTACTTCCAGAATAAAGAAAGATTTGTATTGTATTGTATTGTATAGAAACATATCTCCATCCAGCTGCCCGTTATTTGACATGACATAGTGACCTTGATGGTACACATCTAAGCGTTGAGGATTGGCATACCAGATGCCGACAACTATTTTCTGATCTGGAGCTGTGTTCAGGAAATGAAGTCATAACGTTTGAGGATTCGTTGAACTCTCATATACATCTCATAAGTCTCTCCAATTGCAACGATAGACATAAATGTGCTGATGCGCTCTTGACATGTGTACCCATGACACCAGCCGTGATCTTGTGGTCCATTGATCAAATCAACATAACCGTTAGACCCAATGACGATTGGTGAAGACGTCGTAATTCTGTGTCAGGATCAAGACTTTCAATAATCAACATAGCGTAATCATAGTCATAGCATTCAAAAGCCTGCCAAGATTCATGCCATATGCAGTCTTCTGTACCAATGATACCTTAATGAAAAGAGCAGATTATATAAAAGATCACAGCTACAACACAGTGATTCTCCTACTTCTCAAAAAAGGGATGCCACAATAAAATTGCGTGCCCAGTCTCGGTGAATGGACTGGTCTTGTTTCAAGAGTGCAACTTTAATAGGAGGAAAGATTTAGGGAAGAATCACAGTTTACAAAAGCTAAAATTCAACATTAAAGCAGACAACCAACCTTTATGTGGACATTTTTCATCATAAGGAATTTTAAGTCCACGTCTCGGATCTCTATCCCACTCGTATGGAGAATCAGGAATAACATAACTTTTAACTTTTAAATGTAAATAGGTTGGGTAATCATCAGGAATAGTCCTGAACAGGGAGATGAGCGCCCCTGCCCACCGATGAGTTTCGGGATCCCTTTCACCCGGAGGGAGAGTACCCGTCAGGGTCCCTACCAAGGGTTACAGGTCCCAGGTTTTTAGTTGTTTTTAAAATTGTTCCATGACCTTCTCATCAAAATTAACGTCTCTCATAAAATTAAGAAAAGTTGTGCTATGTCAACATAATGTCAATGACGGCGAAATGTCCCCAATATTGGGGATAGCTATGAAAACAAGTAAGTAAGTAAGTAACTTGTATTTCAAGGCAAAAGAAATTACTACAGAGGAGAAGAAACAAGCAACACTGTTAACAGTTATTGGCCCATCATCTTATAAGCTTTTACGAAATTTGGTTACACCAGAAAAACCCAAGGATAAAACATTCGATGAGCTGGTAACAGCTATGAATGGGCATCACAGTCCAGTGCCTAGTGAAATTGTACAGCGATACAAATTCAACTCACGCTTTCGACGTGATAATGAAACAGTGCCTGAATTTATGGCATCGCTTTGATCGATGGCAGAATTCTGTAACTTTGGAGCCTCGCTCAATACAATGTTACGAGATCGTCTAGTTTTTGGCGTCCGTAATCACGGAATTTGGTCTTTTGGCAGAAAAAGCACTGACACTGGAAAAAGCTGTTGAAATTGCAACTAGCATCGAAACTGCAACAAGAAATGTAAGAGATCTGGCACAGCCAACCTCTGCAGCTGCAGTTGAAAATGTAAACAAAATTGCTTACAAAAAGAAGTCAAAATTTACATCAAATACAAATAAGAAGTCGAAACCATGTTTTCGCTGTGGAAAGAATAACCATTTGCCAGACAAATGTTATTTTAAGTAAACAACTTGCCATTATTGTAGCAAGGTAGGACACATTCAATCTGTTTGTCTTAGCAAAAAGAAGGGGAAGCCCCAAACAGTTAAAAATGTTGTGGCAGATGAGCCAAGCGATGAACCAAGCAACATAGCTACAGAAATGTATGAAGAATTATTTGGAACAAAGACCACGTCTAGTTCTCCACCTCATCATCAAAGTTAAGATACTGTTAGATGGTTTGGATACTGAAATGGAAATTGACACAACAGCCTCGGTATCAATAATGTCGCAGACGAAATTTAGGCAATTATGGCCTGAAAGAAAACTTGAACCATCGTCAGTTAAGCTACGTACGTACACTGGACAAATAATGGATGTTTTGGGTAAAATTAATGCTGAAGTTACATACCAGAGTACTACTACAATATTACCGTTAACGATTGTGCGAACAAATGGACCTACCCTAATTGGTCGAGACTGGCTTCAGTTTATAAAGTTGGACTGGCAACAAATCAAGGTAATAAACCAATTAGATTTAAGTTCACTGCTTGGTAAATACCAAGAAATATTTAAAGATGAACTAGGTACCCTTAAGGGTACTGAAGCAAAAATGTATGTTGATAAAGAGACAATGCTAAAATTTTGCAAAGCCAGAAATGTTCCGTATGCTTTGCGACAGAAAGTAGATGACGAACTTGATCGCTTACAACGAGAAGGCATTATTGAACTTATACAGTTTTCAGACTGGGCTGCACCAATAGTTCCGGTACTTAAGGCAGATAAATCTACCATTAGGATCTGTGGTGACTACAAAATTACTGTAAATAAAGCAGCCAAAGTTGATCAGTATCCTTTGCCCCGAAGAAAAATTTACTAAATTGGACATGTCACAAGCGTACCAACAATTACTCTTGGATAAAGATTCTCGAAAATATGTTGTAATCAACACTCAAAAGGGACTTTACAATATACACGGTTGCCGTTTGGAGTCTCTTCAGCACCAGCGATTTTCCAGCGTGTCATGGAAGGACTATTACAAGGAATTAAAGGTGTTACAGTATACCTGGACGATATATTAATTACAGGAAAAAATGACTTTGAGCATTTCGAAACTCTTGAAACCGTCCTAAAGCGACTGGCAGATGCTGGACTTCGTCTAAAAAAGAGTAAGTGTGTTTTTATGGTTAAATCTGTTGGTTATTTGGGACACCTGATCGACAAAGAGGGATTGCATCCCACAAACGCCAAAGTGAGAGCAATTAAAGATGCTCCAGCGTCTCAAAACTTGACAGAACCGAGAGCTTATTTGGGATTATTATCTTATTATGAAGTTTTTACCAAACTTATCCAACACACTTAATTGCTTTGTTATATGCCTTACTTCGTAAGGATAAAGCTTGGAACTGGACAAATTTAGAACAATCTACTTTTGATAAATCAAAGGAATTGCTACTTTCCTGCAGAGTACTTGCACATTATGATCCAAAAAAGGAAATAATATTATCGTGTGATGCATCTCAATATGGAAGTGGGGCTGTGTTAGCACATCGACAAAGTGACGGTACAGAAAGACCAATCGCATTTGCATCTAGAACACTTGCAGAAGCGGAAAAAAAGTATTCGCAAATTGAGAAAGAAGGTTTGGCATGCGTTTTCGGAGTAACGCGATTTCAGTCTTACATTTATGGTAGACATTTCACATTGGTAACAGACCATAAGCCATTGCTGGGTCTTAATGAGGACAGACTTGTGCCTAGCCAAGCATCAGCTAGAATCCAACGTTGGGCACTGAAATTAGGTACATACAAATATACATTAAGCTTCAAACTGACAAAGTCCCATGCCAATGCGGATGCCTTAAGCAGATTACCATTGCCAGGAAAACCAGAATCAATTCCACAACCTGCCGAAACTGTTCTATTGATGGAGTCAATGAACCAATCTCCAGTTTCCACAGCAGATATTAAAGGTTGGACGGTTAAAGATCCAACACTTTTTCGAGTTCTTTACTACATTGAAAAGGGTTGGCCCAATACTAATCCAAAAATTGAAAACTTGCAACCATATTGGATCTGACAAAGAGAACTCTCTACACAAGATGGATGTATTTTGTGGGGAAATAGAATTGTTGTTCCACAGCCTGGTAGAAAACAGTTGCTACAAGCACTACATGACGGTCATACTGGAATTGTCAGAATGAAAAGTTTTGCTCTGGATTCGTTATGGTGGCCTAATATGGACAAAGACATATCAAAGCAGTGCGATACATGCCAATCCAATCAAACTTTACCACCTAAAGCACCATTGCACCCATGGAATTGGCCAAATAGACCATGGTCACGATTACATATCGACTATGCTGGACCATTTATTGGAAAAATGTTTTTAATACGATGCATACTCAAAATGGCTTGAGGTAATTCCGGTAAATTCCTCAACGACAAATACCACAGTGGATAAGCTCAGGCTTATATTTATGATAAAATAGTATCCGACAATGGAACATGTTTCACCAGTGATGAATTTCATACATTCGTAAAGCGAAATGGAATAAGACATTCTTTAACAGCCCCATATAACCCATCATCGAATGGTCTTGCGGAACGTGCTGTACGCACATTTAAAGAAACAATGAAACGTATGAAAGATGGATATATCGAAACAAAAGTCGCAAGATTCTTATGTTGTAATTTGTATGTTCTTGTTATCAGTTTCTTGTTTTTAGGACCCAAGTGGAAATAAGTTTTTAACTTTTCTTGGCATTCCTTGTAATCAAGGCCTGTTTTTTCCGTGCAATTGTTTTTCTATTTTCTATTTATTATATTTTATTGTTTTTTAACCTTGATTACCAAATAAAGTTTTAAAAAGAAACAATTCAAGATTCCTATTTAAATATAGAAATACACCTCATAGCACAACTGGCAAAACACCAGCAGAATTACTGAATGGCCGAAAATTGAAAACGCATTTTGATCTTTTACACCCTTATCAAGCAGATCGTGTTATCACTCAACTTGAAAAACAGAAATTAGCCCATGATCGTCATGCAAAGAACGCACTTTTGTAGAAGGAGAGTAGGTGTATATAAAGAACTTTAGAGGACAAAATCTGAAATGGTTACCCGGAACAATAATATTAAAATCCGGTCGCATCTCATTCAAGATAAAACTAGAAGATGGACGAGTTTGTCGTCGTCATGCCGACCATATCAGGAAGCGTTATAGGCCTGTTCAAACTCAGGATAAACAGCTTACAAACAAAGATGATCCTCCACAATTACCTCCAATGCTCATTAATCCAAATCTTAACAGTGGAAACATCACAATCGACTGTCGAAGCACAGTCTATTACTGCTCAGCGAAGAGTATACCTTACTCGCGATAGAAAACCGCCGGAAAGATATGGACATTTTTAATAACTGAAATATAGAAACTTTTATGGACATTATTACTGGACAATTTAAAATGTTGATCTTATATTTTACTTTATACAGTGCATTATACCATATACATTTAAAGTGTTATTAAACCATAACTTAGTACAGTGCTGCTTTGATTCAATTATAAATAAATAGCTTAGAATTGTTTATAATAGAAGGGAGGGAATGTAATGTATTGAACTTGATTAATATTACTTGCTACCAATTATTTATACTTCCTTCACCTGTTACCATATATATTACGTTAACCCACTTCTATATAACCCTGGCTACTTAATGGTCACTAATGGCTAAAGTAGACCCCTCTGCTGAGACCACTAAACATTCCACCTTTACAGATTAATTACCCATTACCGATATTGTTATTATATATAGTAGATGTAGAATAAAGAATAAACACTTCAGTGCTAGCTTTCAACTATAACAGAACTTGTCTCTCTCTCACTTATTTGTATTGTAAATCGGTACATTACAAAAAGTATTGTAGGTAAGTGTACTAGGTTGATGAAAATAATGCAACTAGCAAGTAAGGATACACAATGATTTACATTTACGTAACTTGGATAAATGCAAGTGGTCCGTAGATATATAGGATAAATACTATTAGTACTTACCCTAAATTATGTATAAGATAAGATAAGATAAGATAACTTTTATTGATCCTCAAAAAGGAAATTCATTGCTCGTCATATTAACAAAGAAAACACTATAAAAACAAATATAGCATAAAACCATTCATATAAAAACATCTAAAAAATTACAATATAAAATTATCTTCTTGACTTCCTGTTGTACTGGATGATACCGGAGGGAATAAAGGATTTAGCAAATCGATTTGTTTTCACACCGAGGAGCCTCAATCTACCACTTGGATTAAGTTGGTCTATTATCACTTTGTGGAGAGGATGAGAGGCATCCAATTCAACTCAATGCGTTCGAAATCTTTCTGGAGGTGTTCTAGGTGCACATCGGTAAAGGAAGGCAGTTCCAGACCAATCATTTTACCAGCCCGACGGATGAAAGTTTCAAGGCGTCCTTTATTCCCTCCGGTAACATTACCAGCCCAACAGGAGAGGCAATACGTCCAAACACTACATATAACGGATCTATAGAACGAAAGTAACATCAAATCACAGGAGTTAAATTTATATAAAGTTCTCATACAATACATTCTGGGACTTAATTTTTTGCTGATGAAGTCTATATGGTCTCCCCAACTCAGTTTATCATTGAAAACAATTCCTAGATACTTGTACTGGTCAACAATTTCAATTTCTTTACCTTTGATAGTGATTGGTTGAAAATTAAATTTATGTTTAGTCCTAAAATCAATGATCATCTCCTTTGTTTTTGATGCATTTATTTGGAGATAATTATCGTCACAAAATTTAACAAATCTTTGTATTTCGCTACGATAATTTTCATCATTGTTTGAAACTATGAGACCAATAGTACTAGTGTCATCAGCGAATTTAACAACGGGGCAAAGCTCATCATTTAAAGATCTGTAATCCGCCGTATACAAGGAATATAATTTAGGTGCGTTGACAGTACCCTGAGGAACACCGGTGTCAGAGGTTACGATTTCTGACTTAACACCATTAATATTAACAAATTGTTTTCTATCACAAATGAAATTTAAAACTAAACGAACAATCGGACGGGGAAACTCCATATTCAACATTTTGTCTGCTAAGATATGGGGTTGTATGGTATTAAACGCAGATTGAAAATCAAAATACATAATACGTGCCGAGTGGCCTTTCTTTACATTATCTAGATGTGAATACAATTTATGTAATTTAAAATAAATCGCATCACTGGTACTACGGAGTGATCGGTAAGCAAATTGCAACGGGTCTAACACTTTTTCAGCATAAGGTTGCATAATTTTTAAAATAATACGTTCCAATATTTTCATCGCGACAGACGTGAGTGCAACGGGTCTCAAATCATTCATGCTGTTAATCTTAGGTTTCTTAGGTACCGGTATTATGCATGAAAGTTTCCAAATATCCGGGAACGCATGATAAGAAAGACACATATTGAAAATAAATGTAAATATACCATCAAGGTGAGGAGAGCAGACCTTAAGTACTCGTGGTGGGATTCTATCCGGCCCAGCAGCCTTCGATGAATTGAGTTTCATGAATTCGTTATGTACATCAGAAATGCTTATACTAAATTTGGGATCATCTTCAGTCACCCGACACAAGCTAAATAGAGCCTCTCTTTCTTTTTTAAAATCATGAACATTAAAACGGTTATAAAATTCATTTAACTCATTAACATATTGCACAGTAACATTCGGAATCGAGGTGGGTGTATTACCACCGTTTGTGTAACCACTCATAAGTTTCATTCCCTGCCAAACTTGTTTCATATTATTAGACCTGAAGTTATGTTCAACTGTTTTCCTATAAATGTTCTTCTGTTTCATTATTTCAGATTTAATCTCTCTAGTCAATATTTTCATACGATTAGAGTCGCCCATCTTAAAGGCTTTACGTTTCTCACACAACAGTAATTTAACGCCTTTCGTGATCCATGGCTTGTTGTTAGGGTAGATTTTCACTTTTTTAACTGGAACGCATTTATCAATACAAAAGTTTATGTACGAGCTCACTGCATAAGTAATACTGTATATGTATGTAAACCCTGTTCTTGTCTCTGACTGTTACCTTCTTTGTACAGTACCTACAGCGGACATTGGGTGGATACCATCATCATTTGATGGATTGGTCATAGTAGCGTAATGATCTTTCTTACACGCAGTATCAAAATGAGCGAATGTGACATCTATTGATAAGAAAGAGCAAAATACCTTTATTTGTAAATGAATAAGTATGTTGAAATATATTCATTTGGTAAGTTTCACCAAAAATGTATTCCGATATTAAAGACATATTTTATGATAAAACAGTACTAAGGGACAACCTCAACATTACAGTGGTGATAACTTGGATACAATGGCAATTTTATGTTATCCAAATAAGCATTCAGCTTCATGTGTAAACAGTATGAGTATGCGTTTCCTGCAATAGAACTCAACTGGTTTGTCCAAGTAAGGACTAGGTTTGTCCAAGTAAGGACCAGATTATGTCATGCTTTTACATACCTTGCAATCTTGTGCTTCCAGCAATAGCTGGGTAATTATGTATACCATGAAATGGAAAAAATGGAGCACCATTATCACCAGACATGAAATTTGCCCTCACGTATCCAGCATTTCCATTGTCTGGACCACAAGGTGCACACTGTTTTGCACTTTGACCTGCATTCTCCGGTTGATTCTGAAATATTTACATGAAAATGTTAATGGGAAAATGTAATATTTTAATCAGAATTTATAAATTACGTGACTGATTACACAATGGAATGGCATTATCAGTACACGTTAAGAAAAAGAAGGTAGAAGAGTAAGAAAGTCCTTTGACAAATTTCCTTATGAAAGTCAAGTATGCATATATAATATCTATACATTGATTTTATTTGACAGAATGCAAAATATAGTTCCCCAAACTGACAAAATAATAACATTTGAAAAACAGAAATAAAATCTTTTAAAATGAATAATAAAAATGTTCATATTTATTGAAAATGTTTATATCTTTTTTGGGTTTCCCACTTTTATTTCATCGTCATTAACATTGTTCCATTCATTATGATTTTTACATTTATACATTATCTAATCTAATTCATCATAATTGCTTAATTACAGTATTCGGTTTGTAACATGCTACAAATGTTTATATTCTTATATCGCAATCAAAGAACAGGCTTGTACCAATTATAAACGATGACTACATTCTCACACATACTTATCAACAGCTTCATGACTAAGAGAAGATGGCCCAATGACAAATGGCATCACCCCGATGTTGTTGTCTAAAATCTAAAATGTAAGTTACTATATAAGGAAAAGAGAAGTATTTTGGTATTGCTTACCTGCTCCAACTGTGTGGTGAATTACATTATCCTGAATTGCATCCCGATAGCAGGACTGAAGCCATTATGAAATGTATATTCACGTACAAACGATGGACTTTCTACAGTAACTTCTCCAATATCCAAAAAAGCAACTGAATAATGTGGCTCATAAAAATCTGAAACAAATAAATAAGTGTCACTATCGAATGAATAAGTGCCAGACAAAAACCTCAGGGAAAAAAAAGTTACAATTACAGAACTAACAATTTCCAATGTAAGAATGTTCCTTTATAGAAGTATTTTAACACAACCTGTGTTATTATAATGTATTATTCTGGTCCTCAAGCTTTACTGGAAACTGAGGAAATTCGGATTAGGCCCTCCACGGACCCTCGACAGCCAGCAGTGCAGCGCCTACCAGATCAGCACACCGGGAGACAATCCCCTACTTTTTTTCAAACAGTGTACCACGTTCTTTAATGTGCACTGTTAAGTACACAGGACCAACGGCTTTACATCTCATCCGAAGAATAAGGCAATGAGAGTAAAGCATCCTGCCTAAGGAACCATGGTGGTCTATTTATAATTATTTTCTCTCAATCTAATAACAATCATTGCCATGATTCAATAAATTGTTTATTAATTAAAAATAAAAAAATCATCACCATTAATGACCAGAAATAATGAGTGATAGAGCTGATAATGTTAGTTTTCCCAACGATTATATAATCTTAAGTTTCCAAAGAAGGAAAGAAGGCAAATAAAGAGAATGCTAGAAGTTTGGACTGGCAAACAGTTTAGTGTACACATAAACAGTAGTTACTGGCACTGTATACTTCAACACAAAGAATAAATATTCTAAATATTTATTTCTTAGGCTTAATACTTACAATAGTTGATTAGATCCACTGCTAGCATTCTTCTTACTTAGATTCATTCGCATAGTCTGACATTTTAACTTAAGGTACCTTCTCAGGCAGTGCCATGTTCTCTATTTTAGAAAATTGTGCTCTACAAAGAAACACAAATATTTAATATAACTCACAATATTAAAAAAAAACTTACATACAGTACATAAACGTATACACGGTAGGTGTATGGTCAAATTATTTGACATATTGTTGCATGATGAAATCAATATGAAAAGAACGGTTGCGTTTTTCTCCACATTTCAATCAACATGCTGTGATCGTTCTGTACCGCAAACATATCACTATCACGAACGCTGAACATCTTGCGACATAGCGCACTTAACAAGACTTCCCCAATCAGAGCGATTATTGTCCAAAGTGTGCATAGACTTGTTTATTTTTGTTTTTTCATTTTCTATAATTTTGATGTGATTTTGGGTCGTCCCCTTAGTCTCTTAACTTTTCTCATTGTTTGTTTCCTCGCATAGAGCTCTTTGAGCTGGGATATCGGAGTCTAGATGAAGAAGGTGTCCACACTATGTCAACATATACTGTATATTTAACAATTACAAACTTCATTTTGTATATGAAGACAGATTATGGCACTCCTCATCTTAGAGACTCAAAATACCTGCTTTTAAAACGGATAGATTTTAAGTAGCTACCAGAAAAGCTTTAGTGAGAAGTTTAAGGCGCTGTGGGTGCTCAAATGAAAACTGTCAATGGATGTCAAAGGTTGAAAAAGCAATGCGTTGCTCAATTTCTAAACAATGACCCTGTTGTACACACATTTGACTGGATATTTGTTTAATTAATGTACAGTATGTATGCATGTATGAACATGCTCGCCTGCATCTTAAATTGAGAGGATCTGTGTGTGTAGCATGATTTCGATCCAAGTCGGCCCTAAACCGTCTCGGCCAAAGTCAAGTCGGCCCCAGGTCAACTCGGCCCCAAGTCAACTCGGCCCCACGTCAACTCGGCCCCAAGTCAACTCGGCCTCACGTCAACTCGGCCAAAAAATAATCGGTCAACTCGGCCCCATTAAAGTATGGAACGCAAAAAGTGCAAAGGAAGGGGATTGATATTTCTTCACATTTTTTTTACCTATGAATAATTCTGACTTTTAATGAATATTAATATTTAGACAATGATACATTTAGCAACAAAAATAAGAATGATAAGCAATCATTATTACTTATTACAATGAACATTTGGATAATAAATAGGAACACATTGTAGGCCCAATAATGATGATGCACGTACGTCGGCGCGTATGTTCGTTCGTGCGTCGAAATTCAATCATGTCCGATATGCGAGTACATGAACTATTAGGTGTAGTAATTAGATTGTTTGGTTGAATCATTGAGGTATAAAATATAATTGTTAACTATGGTTGAATCACGCGTAGATTTTTTTCAGTGCTGCATATCCATTTGATTAGGCGACAACATCTGAAACCAATTCGTAGCTGCGCCTCCCTGCGCCTTTGCTAGCTATTTCGATATCTACAACTGCTACGTGTTTTCGCTGACCGGGGGATTCCCCTTTTTTAAAAACGCAAATCATGGACAAAAACGAGGCACGCCAAAACGATGTACGACCATGTTTTCTATGGCCAAATGGTGGAACGTAGGCCTACGTCTTCGATTTACTAAAATGCTGTACCTGCACGTGTTTTTGTAACACGCGGGTACTTCTATTCGGCAATGAGATCATTTTTTATATGAGTATTTTTCTTATTTCTTCATTTTTTTTAAAGCGTGGATAGTAATAATCATAATAATATTAAGCACTTTTTGCGTTCCATACTTTATTGTGGCCGAGTTGACCGATTAGTTTTTGGCCGAGTTGACGTGAGGCCGAGTTGACTTGAGGCCGAGTTGACTTGAGGCCGAGTTGACTTGGGGCCGACTTGACGTGGGGCCGACTTGACTTTGGCCGAGACGGTTTGGGGCCGACTTGACCTGCACCCTGTAGCATCCAATAAGAATTTAGTGAAGTTCGAGAAGCTGGGAAGAGCAACCCTGTGTTGATCTGGGCCTCCGTGGATAAATTGAACTTATTATACCTATTCATGGTAACAGTAACGTTTGTTGCTCTTAGAGTGGATACGATAGTCTACAATTGAAGATGCTTTTAAAATTGGGGTAGGGGGAAGTGTTAATAGAAGGTAGTAGGTTAAATAGAGGGAGACCTGCATTGAAAATTTGAAATGGACTGTAATCTTCAAAAAGAAGTTGCTCTTAGATTGGATACACTAGTCTACAATTGATGGTGATTTTAGAATTATAATGCAGTATTAAATAGAAGATGGATGGTTAATTAGAGAGAAAAACTGCATTGACAATTTGAAAATGACTTATAACTAATTTAAAAATCACCAACCTTGGAATCCAGATGTTCTGCAATATCCATTGTAAAATCTTCAATTAGATTAAACTGAACATCAAATTTCTCAACAACTTTTAGTGTTGATCTGCGATTGATATGTGGAAAACACCCTCAATGACAGAAAACTCTGTTGAGTTGATACCTTCTAGCGTGGATGAGTTGGAATAAACAATGCTGAATTTAAAGAAGTAACCACTTCCTGACAGATTAATGGCAAGATCAGTGAAGTTGGCCCAGCCATGGATTATATCTACAGTGTTGTTGCTGACGAGCTCTGCATCAGATACTCCTGGGCATTTTCCATGGATGTGAAGAATGTCCCAGATTTTGCACAATTTCACCCTGTAAAAATCATTGAATAATTCCTTTTTTTTCGTAGAATATTTGTATCAAACCTATGGTGTATTACCACAGCTTGATAGCCTATATTGGAGTTTAGAAAGAATTGTGTTAAATCTACACTGGTATCCAATATAGAGATGCAAGGTTGAATCTCAAATAGCATCAGCCGTTATAAACGTATACTCATTGTGCTTGAGAATTGATAGATGATTTCTACTCCTGGGTCACTAGATGCCTCTTCTTCAGCTTGCTTCTCAGAATACCTGTGAACCAATTAGTTATGTTGTTTTGTAATGATATAGGCATTATGGTTATGTTCGTTACAAGCCACACATGAGAATACAATTTAAGACTTTGGAAAAGACGATACAAGCCAGTTTAAAACTCTACTTCAAATCATTACTTCTTAAATGTGACTTACGTTTTATTGCCTGTACTTGGACCTCCTGTTGTATTTGTTGCTCTCACACCCCTTGTTGGGTCTGCGGCTGGGGGAGAAGGATCGGTCATTGCTAATAACCTCAACTTCAAGACTCTCGTACAAAGTACCGGTTTGTGCTGCATTAACAATTTCTGCTTGAAGGTTAACTAACTCATCATGTTCTAGGGTTGAATTGCCTGTAAGGAAGAAATATTAATTATTGTTTAGATATTAAAAGAATAGGCAATGAAATAAAATTCAACTCATTTCTAAACGTATAAAACTGAAAAAAGAAGAAATCTGGATAGATTATGTGATACTTTAATATGGTTAAAGAAAGCTATTTACTTACTGTATTATATATACCAAACTGGCAAGATTGTTAACAAGATCTTCTTCATAGAAGTCATCAACATCAACAGAAGCCACACCAACGTCAACCATTATAACCGGTGTAGTGATGATGTCAATTGGGTCACTACCACGTATAAGTATCCAAAGAGTCTGCCAATCGCGATCAAAATAGTTCTCGCCATAAATGCTGGAGTCATGAACTGATCGTCTGGTCTATTTGGATCTTCTGGAACACATGTAATGACGATTGGTGAAGACGTCGTAATTCTTGTGTCAGGATCAAGACTTTCAATAATCAACATAGCGTAATCGTAGTCATAGCATTCAAAAGCCTGCCAAGATTCATGCCATATGCAGTCTTCTGTACCAATGATACCTTAATGAAAAGAGCAGATTAGATAAAAGATTTTACTACCATTGATGTCTGTAACCATCATGTTTGCAATTCTATAATCCTATAATTCTAAGTCAACGTCTCGGATCTCTATCCCACTCGTATGCAGAATCAGGAATAACATAACCAGGCCGTGATCCTACTAGAATTCCACCATCTTCGTCTCTGATCATTGCATTCTTAAATGCATCACAATCCATCTCCACGCACTCAGAAGGATTAAAGACCCTTTCCCTTCAATTTGTGACGTTTTGTAAAAATAATACATATATATTACTTTAAAAACATTAAACAAGGTCACTCCTTGTCTAAAATGTACGTTTTATGGTAAATTATGATAAAAAGTGAGAAACAATGCACTACCTATGTAGCTCGCGGCGAATGACCTCTCGTGGGCAGTCTAGCCTAGCTAGGCTGAGTTTTGTAGGCCTAGCCGGTAAACATCGGTAACGTACGAATATCGTATGCTAGTTATATACCTAGCCTGACGTTGTATAGTTGCTGCAATAATTGTCTTTCTATATTTGCCAGACACCGTTGATACAAAATGGGGAAAACCTGGTATTTTCGGTGAAAATTTATGAGTCTTCCATTTGTTTTGGCCTCACGATCAATCAAAAAGTGGGTGAATTACAGAAGAAAAACAAAAATATCAATCCGCACGCAATGCATTTTGGGATTTATAGCGGGCCGCTAAAATTACTAGAATCAACTTATTTTTCACATTTTTAACCATTTAAAGACAAAAAAGTTACCATATAATATTTATTTTTACATTAATTGTAGTTTGTGACCTTAAATTAGATCTAAAAAACGTAGGGAAGGGGGTCTTTTTAACTTTACTGTAGTGTTAAGATTAAATGAAAAGTATTGTAGGTACAGTAAGTGTACTAGGTTGATGAAAATAATGCAATTAGCAAGTAAAGATACACAATGATTTACAATAACGTAACTTGGATAAATGCAAGTGGTCCGTAGATATATAGGATAAATACTATTAGTACTTACCCTAAATTAGGTATATGTATGTAAACCCTGTTCTTGTCTCTGACTGTTACCTTCTTTGTACCTATAAGCATTCAGCTTCATGTGTAAACAGTATGAGTATGCGTTTCCTGCAATAGAACTCAAACAATGGCAGTTGTTGGTTTGTCGAAGTAAGGACTATAGGTTTGTCCAAGTAAGGACCAGATTATGTCATGCTTTTACATACCTTGCAATCTTGTGCTTCCAGCAATAGCTGGGTAATTATGTATACCATGAAATTAATTGAAAAAATTGAGCACCATTACATAAAATTTGCCCACACGAATCCAGCATTTCCGTTCTCTGGACGAGGTGCACGCTGTTTTGCACATTGACCTGCATTCTCCGGTTGATTCTGAAATATTTACATGAAAATGTTAATGGAAAAATGTAATATTTTAATCAGAATTTATAAATTACGTAACTGATTACACAATGGAATGGCATTATCAGTACACGTTAAGAAAAAGGAGGTAGAAGAGTAAGAAAGTCCTTTGACAAATTTCCTTTCGAGTGAAAGTCAAGTATGCATATACTGTATAATATCTATACATTGATTTTATTTGACAGAATGCAAAATGATTTTTACATTTATACATTATCTAATCTAATTCATCATAATTACATAATATATACAGTATTCGGTTTGTAACATGCTATTTAATGTTAAATCTTACTGAACCTACCTGTAACTCATCGCAATCAAAGAACAGGCTTGTACCAATTATAAACGTCCATTCTCACACATACTTATCAACAGCTTCATGACTAAGAGAAGATGGCTCAATGACAAATGGCATCACCCCGATGTTGTTGTCAGCAAGAACAAGATCAGTCATTTACAACGGAACTCGAAATTTGGAAAAAGACTCCATAATCCCAATTCTTCCAGATGAAGAAATTGGCAATCTGTGTGCAGTCTCTCTGACCATCCCTCGTCATGAACACCGTGCAAAGAAGTATGGCCTTCGTTGTTGCTCCATTGACTTTCAACGTCACAATCTCCCCACTGACATGGTACAGCACCATCTCAGAGCCTACCACAGTGTTGTCTTGTAGGATGACATCTCTGGAGCTCTCAATTTCAATACCTGCTGGCCACGATATATCCTCAGCATTGTAGCGGTCTTGATATGTACCAGGAAAGACAGAACAGCAGATTAATCTAAAATGTAAGTTACTATATAAGGGAAAGAGAAGTATTTTGGCATTGCTTACCTGCTCCAACTGTGTGGTGAATTACATTATCCTGAATTGTTAGTCCTGAAGTACCAAACATCCCGATAGCAGGACTGAAGCCATTATGAAATGTATACAACCGCTGGACCTTCTACAGTAACTTCTCCAATATCCAAGAAAGCAACCTAAGGGAACATTATACTTACCCGTTGATTAAGTTAATTAACAATTGGGATGAAATATTTTACAGTACTTTGTACTTAATTTATTATTAACATTAAAACATATTTTAGTGTAAATTAAAAATAATTTTATTTTATAGTTGTTTATTTATAATTTAATTTAGCATTTACTTAAACTATAGGCTTAATATAATTAAGTTAAGTTATCTTGCCCAGTGGGCTAGTCACAACAAAAACAAAAATCAAGCCCTGCTGAAATGGAAGCCTTATAATTCTTTTTTGCACTTTTTTTTATAAAAAGAAGAATTATCTGCAATTGCGCCATTGGCTGCAACAGTATTTTTAATTAATGATTTATGGTTTTTTTCAAATAACTACTGCATATATCACAATATATCACTTTTTAACAATTAGCCAGTAAATCATGGTCTGGTGTTAACATTCTGAATTTTCCACTGATGCAGTGATTCCTGAATTTCACTACACTGCATAAAATATTAGTAAGCCTATTATAAGATTACCTTTTCCTTCAAATAGAATACAGTAAATGTCCATCTGGGTCTTGTCTTCTAATATGCGATGCTTCAAAACACATATCCAGTCGTCTTCTGTTGGTCATTTTGAGATTTTTTTCTTCTGAAGAAACAATAACAATTCTACTAATTTTTTAATTAATTATTAATTATTAGGTCGTACAGACAGTGACCAACAACTTTATGTCTTGTCTGAAGAATCACCCAAGAACACAGACAAGTCAGCACAGATCTCGAATTATAAAATATTGCTTATTGAATCGATCAAAAGATGTGTACGGCGTAACAGTTAGCGTTATTTAAATATTCCTTGTTTTTAACTATATAAATATTGACTTTTTGGAACTGAAGTTGATTTATAAAAAGCATATAGGCCTATTTACATCGTATTTGTTACATATAACCCTGAATAGTCTTTGGTTTGGTGTTTAATATAGGACATGCGGATAGATTGTACTGTGTTTATTAGGTATTGGTATATAGGCTAGGCCAATACTAGGATGATAGGTTCCAGCATGTAGGCTATAGCCTGCTGGGCCTAAAAAAAAATAAACCTTAAACCAAAATTACATTTCCTAGTTTTTAGAATGAAAGCTGTCTACAGAAAAACCAATTGATATCTAAGCTAGGCCTAATTGAATATAGGGTCTTCGGCCTAGGCTAGCTTGATACTAGACTAACGATATAGCCTTTATAGTAATAATACTAGCCTAGCTAGGCCTTATAGGCCTAACCCATTCCCATAAAAGAAAGAAGAAGAAAACAGATCTGTCATATAGGCCTAGCTAGCCTAACTAGGCCTAGGCTAGAGCTATAATAGACTATAGGCCTAGTAGGCCTAGAGCTAATACTAGGCCTAGGCCTATTATTATGATTAGGCCTAGGCCTAGCCTAGGCCTATTCTATTGTTGCAACCACTTTACCTTAAAAAAACAATTTGTATCCAAAGCTAATTTGATACGAAGACATCCTTCCACATTCCAATAAAAAGGGGCCTAGGCCTAGCTAAGTATAAAAAGTGTATTGCTATACAATACAATACAACGAATAGGCCTAGGCCTAGGCTAGGCCGAAATCAAACTTCCCCGCAGGAGGTTCGTGCAAAAAAACACTTAAATAGGCCTAGGCCTGGACCCACACTTTTAGAGACTCGTCAACTTATTGTTTAAGAATGCAGATATTTTTTGCCCCGTCGATATAAAATATTTTCCCGTAGAAGTAATTATTAGTTTATTACTAATTTTTCTGTTAAGGTAGTATAAGTATAGGATTTGGTAAATCATTATTTTAATACAAATAAATATAAGTAGAACCACCAGAACTATTTCCGCTATACAGCCCTATTTAAAAATGGCCTGGTCTAAATTAACATTCTACCTACTAGGGGAACGTAGGTTGGCCGAGGCACTCTGCTTGACTTTCTAGGCCCCCACACTACAAGTCCTAGGCCTACCCGTTAGGCCAATTTCTCTCGCGTTGTGGTAATAAGGATACGCAGCTAAAGTGAATTTCCTCCGCTACACACTGAACCACGAGCTAAGCCTACATATTTACCGATACTCGTCAATTTATTTTTTATGGCATCAATGCTACACATTTTGCCCATTGTTAATACATTTTCTCGTACTAAAAGTACTTATTAATTTAATTCATTATGTCTATACTTTATTTATTTAGATATTTAGTTCCCGTTTCTTGTTGAAATAAACTGCAAATAAATAAAGCTATTGTATTTCTAAAGGTTCCTTTAGCAAAATGGAATCATCTTTCCTATAGTATATTAGAATACAAAAATATTTAGGATCTCGCTATTTATCTGGGCGATGTAGTCTGTGGGGTTAAAGAATACTCGAGCGGAAGAATGCAACACATAATAACCATATCTATTACCAGTAAAACAGCGTCCTCTCTTATTATTTCGCGTAGGTTTCAAATAACGGGGAAAAAAAGTTAAGTAATATCTAATTAATGACTAATAATTACATTACATTTTAATATTTAATAGCATAAGTGTGTTCCACTCATAAAAGAGTATTTAATTCCAAAATTGTAATACAGTATATCGAAAAGTTAGATTTTTATTAGTGATAGAAATTAATTAGTATTATTTGGATAAAATAAAACTGTAAAAACATCATTCAAAAACCATCGTGGAAAAATACTTAACCAACTTCAATTTTGTTCAAATTTGGTACAATAATTCTATATGTATTTATTTATCTTTAGTAAAAAAATTGGGTAATTTACTAGAATTTTAGATGATTTGGACATTTGTTATCTTTCAAAATATGATGCCTATGGTTCTACTATACATTTACAACATTTTTTTTACTAAAAGTGCGCCTAAGTTATTTTTAAAAAAAAACTTGATACTAGTATTTTTCTTTTCCATTATAACATTTGTCTAGTAAATTTTTCTTCTCATAAGCTATTATAGTGTAGGCCTACATTTATATTATAGTAGAACCCCTCGTTTAATTGGGGACAGCTCTTTTTACTATTTCGCCTTAACGTCTGTTTTTTTAACATTCGCCATTTACATTGCAAATTATAAATGGTATTATTATTTTTTAGTGGATTTAGAATAGCTAGAACATGTGTGATAGTAGTTTTGACTACACTATATCAGGGAAGAGTGAGATTAAAGCAGTCGTGAATTAAAATTTCAATAAAATTTGTCAACAAATATAATTTTACTATTTCGCCTTAACGTCTGTTTTTTTAACATTCGCCATTTAGGCCTAGGCCTACATCGCATTATAAATGGTATTATAATTCATACTGGATTTGGAATAGCTAGAACAGTGTGTAGTTTAAACTATACTATATCAGGGGAATGAACGTGAATTAAAATGTCCATAACATTTGTCAACAAATATAATTTTGCGATTTCGCCTTAACGTCTGTTTTTTTTTTACATTCGCAATTTGCATTATAAATGGTATTATTTTTATAATGGATTTGGAATAGCTAGAACATGTGTGTAGATCTTTTCCAGATGGATTTCTTTTCGAGATTTCTTTCAAACTAAATGAGGGGATCTGCTAGGTTCCCGCCCGGAGAAATAGTTTTTCTTACAAGATTTGAATAATCAACAATATCAACATTCAACAGTGTGGCGTGTTGACCGCAATGAATAACAATACCATCTTCCCCACTACACCTGCACCAACTCATTTGCATAATAACGCACGGCATACCAACTGATCAATATTTGTATAGGAGTAGCAATCAATAGGTTGGTTGGATGGCTGCTGTTGTTCATCATTTAATTCATTGTATCAGTTGTTTTGATTTTTCATGATCAATTATTCACTTAATTCATTTCATTTATTCATGATCAAACACAGTAAAATGTAGTACATGGTTTCGAATAATGTTCGTTTGTTCAAAGTTAATAATTCAATTTCAAAAAAAATTGTGAAATTATTTATTACAATAATGCATATGTATTTAAATAAATAGAGAGAATACACTAGCCAGGCTAGGCATCGGCATCTTTACACATTTCTATTTATTTGTTCCTAATTTTCTGACATAACTAAGGTGTTCTTAAAATTGAGGGCGCCAAACATAAAATTTACGAGATCGGAAAGAGGCGGGAAGCCAAAAAAAATGATGGTGTGCTCCCTTGCCTCTAGCACGGTAAGGCTCTCTCACAGCCTTGGGGGTACCACACATCAGATGCTTTGATGTTATTGCCTCATAATGTGTGGTGGAAAGGGGGACGTTTAAATCTGTGAACCCCAAACACAGAAGCTCGCATAGCTTTAACTCTTTTCCACCGACCGGCATGGGGTTTGAACCCACGATAATCGTGTTCCACGACGCTCTACCAACTGAGCTACCCGGCCCTCTGGTTAATAGCAAGGTTAAAACTAGATTCGTTTCCTCAAAATTACGTCATGAATATGCAAATTTATGACGTAACGATTAGAATGACGTAATATGAAGCGCGTATAAGACTATACTATTGTCACCTTTTATTACTCGTGTACATTGTGGCATAACGGGTAGTGCTCTAGTAACTATCGTTTGGATTGAATTCTCTCAGCTCTACTGGCTGGGGTTCGAATCTCTACGGATTTCTTTTTTTTTAAAATAAATATAAAATGCTTTTCTTTTATTTTGAAAGAGAGATATTTAGAGAGTCAGGTTAATTTAGGATAATATAATGTAAAAGATTAACAACATCAAAATTCAACAGTGTGGCGCGTTGACCGCCGCGAATGACTAACAATTGAATGTCAGAAAAAAAGGAATTATAGTTCTCTTCGTTACGTGTTTAGAAAAGAATTTATATCTCATCGTTGGTGGTATGTCGGCGTTGTTATGCAAATGGTTTGTACAGGTGTAGTGGGAAAGATGGTATTCCAACCGTTTTAAACCAAAATATCGGCTAAATATATTCTTTTTTGCGTTTCAACATATATGTTAATGATTCCAATTACGATACAAACTTTTTTTTTATTTTGTAGGTAAAATGGCAGATATAACCCTTTTTGTCTTTCCCCTTAACGTTTTCATACCACAATCGCTGTGCTAAGGGGAATTTATTATATTACCCTTAAGGCCATTTTACACTAAAAAGAGGGAAGTAAAATCAACCGATTGACCCCTATCTAAGTTTATTTTCTGTCAATCCTTAAGGCTACAATTTATATAAAACAAAATAATTAAATGGTTAAATTCTGTTTCACAAAATTTATAAATAATTTTAGGTCCTAGAGGCATGTCTTTTAATTTGTTGTCGGTGTCTTCTATTCTAGGCCTAGAAGGCCTAGCCTAGGTCTAAGTGATGCGGCCTTTGCCGCCTGGCTGGGCGTGAGGTGAGTTGGTACCAATTTTAAAAACTAGTTGCATAGGCCTAGTCAGCTAAGCTAAAAGGTTAGGCCTTAGCCAATTATAGTCGCCGCATAGTACTGTATATCGCTATTAATTAGGGCCAAAATTAAATAACTAGCCTAGGGGCCTAGCTTAGGCCTATTTAGCTTATTTTTCTTAGGCTAGGCCCTAGCCTAAGCCTAGCTAGGTAGGCCTAGAATAGGCCTAGTAGATATTCGCCCAGGATTCGCGTATGGGTGTTAAACGGCTGGGGGTCCAGGGGGCGAAGCCCCCGGAAGCAACGCGTTCTAGCGTCATTTGAGGTCTTTTTAATCAGATTTAGGGTAGCCATTTTTTCCATTTTTTATAATGCATAAATAAAATACTGCGTGCAAAAAAACGATGCGCGATGACTGTTTCAATCCATATTTTTCAATTTAAAAAATAAAAGTTCAAAGAAAATTTAGAAAAATAGAGTTGGAGGTCCCGGAAATTGGACTTATTATACTTCAAAACATGAAACAAAATATATAAGTCCCTATCATGGTTGTGACTGAGCTAAGAAATGTTTGAAAAATAGAGATGTTAGGTCCCGGAAAATGTACTTCTTGTTCTTCGAAATATGACCAGCTTTATTGTTGGGGCTGAGCTAAAAAAATGTTTAAAACTAGAGCTGCAGGTTGCAATTTCATTTTATACTTTGGAAACATCAGGCCTAGAGGCTTAAAAAACGCAAGCGTAGACCTTTTTCAGTCGGGGAAATAAGTTTATTCCTCCCAGGTGTATGCGTGCGTACCATCTGGACTACTTCCGCGAGTGGTGAGAAATTCATGACATACAGGATATTGAAAAATGTAATAACTTAGCTATAATAAGATGTTGGCTAAGCGAAAAGGGCATGTTTTTTTGTTTAGTAATGGATGAAAAATTTATTTTAGGTGCCCCACGGTACAGAAGGTTACTTGTAAATTAAAAAATTGGTGAACATACGAACAATTTAACATAATTCGTTTTTGCTGTAGTGTAGCGTACGTCGACGCAGTACACGACGTAACCGTCGGTAAACTTCGCCTGGAAAATAACTACAGTACACATTTTGGTCCCTGGATGAAACATGATATCACGCGTCTCGACCCAACGTTGAACGATTCGTACAAAGGGATACCGCCAGACAAGTGCGTACCTAGCTAATGTTTAGTAGTAAGTTAGATCGCTGGCAATAATGAATGCATAAAAGTGGATATTAGCCCTCTGACGTACTCTCACGGTCAATGGAACGTCGTGGTTTTCTAGGCGCTGAAGCTATATGAAGTGAACGCGAACGTTTTTTACTGTATATTATATTCCCCGACAAAAAGTACCCGTGTTCCCCGACGGGGGGGCTAGGCTCCCCGACGAGGGGGCTAGAGCCCCCGTAGCGCCCCCCCCCCCCCCCCCACTGGCGCCACCACTGTTAAACGGATGATCGGGCCCACTTTTGTATGCGCACCAAACAAAAGGAGGCCTCCAAATAGCCATAAATAAACACAGAACTAAATGGCCATTAAACTAGTTTAGTATCTAGTCAAGTATCAGCCGCGCAATGTTTTTATGAATATAGTAAATATTAATTAATTATTAAACAGCCGATAAATACTAATCAATGTGTCTTAATACAAAACAAATTTTACTAATCTAACATCTAGTTTTAATGATTAATTATAATAATTAATCGTATATTTCTTTTTTTTACGTCTTTTCTTATTTCTGCATATCATTATTATACATGATACCCAAAACAACAAGGCTCATCTCATAAACACAATATTTCCCGTTTTTTTAATTGTACTTCTTCATTTCTTATGCACTCGGAGTTTATAACTTGATACAGAAACCATAATCCTGTTATCGATAAAATGAATATTAATTATTAATATTGGTAATGGTAACTAATAATAAATAAACTAATTTCCAACATTTAAAAAACACAAATTGCAGAATAAAACCAAAACGGAAACAAAACAACTTTATTTATAAAAATCACACATACTTATTGGCACATGTAAAATAAAAAAAAAAAAAAAATGTACTGGCGTAACTGATGGCCGCAATAACTGGTGGCTGAAATGATCCCAAAAGAGTTATGTTGTCTGGTACTCGTTGTGTTAACATTAATAATGTCTTTTTCCTTTTCATATAGGCCTAGTGTCTGATGTGTTGATGGAGTAAATGTTCTTGGGCAGCTGGTTGCAGTTTTTCTCATTTTCTATGGCTATATTGTTCTTAGTTGATGTCATATTCTAAATATGTAATTTGTATTGTCATGACGTTGAAAATATTTAAATAACAATTGTCCATGTGGTTTTTAACATCTTTAGATTCATCTGATGTCCAAATCCAGTAAAAGTATTGGATTATTTTATTGATGATTTGTTCTACTGTACAATCATGTAAGAATTAGAAATCTGGCTACTCGCTCAAAGCTGCTACAGTAATGTACTGTGTTAGGAATACTATTAATTGAATCTAACATACACTGGATAGTTCCTAATTTCAGTCTGTTACACTAGTATTAATTTTAAGAATTTTATTAAGGAACATACTACACTAACATCTGTAGTGGCGCTGGTCTAGCTGTCTGCCGCTCACTGATTGTAAATTGTCTCAATTTCGGTTTTTGCTTATATAATTGTTTAAATGTTGTCTTATATTTCTAAAGTCTTGTGTATTGAGTCAGGTCAGTTTGTTGTTTTGTGTAATTCCAGTCTTTTTTAGTGTTTTTTTTAAGTGTTTTTGCTAGGCCTGGTACCTAATTTGTTAGTGATAATTGTCTCTATTCACACAGGGGATAACCAGCTTCAGACTTGTACACTGCTTGTCTTGAATTTTTGTTGAAGGCCTCTTCTATCGCAGTTTTATATTCTGTTCGTGGTTTTCTTCTCTTGACTAATTCCCCTTAGTTTTTGATACATTGTTTTATTCTTAATTGTTCTTTATTTCCGATTATTATGGGTTTGAATTTTAATTTTTCAAGAACTAATGTATCCGCTTTCAAGCGTAAAAGAGGGCGCCGTGCTGGTCGGAATATGCGGAAGCAAATACTTGTCCAGATCGGAAGAAGAGTAGATAATTATAATATTAATGGTGAGAGAGGGCCTAGCATTCTTGTTCCAATTTTGTGTAAAGCTAAACTTAGTAGGTCTAACATTTACCCTAGTGTTTTTCTGTGTAATGCGCGCTCGTTATGTAATAAGATGAATGAATTTGAGTTAGTTTTAGCAAACAGTAACATTGATATTGCTGGTATAACAGAATCGTGGTTTCATTCTGATTTTTCTTCCGAGTGTTCGGCAGTTAAGGGTTTCTCATGCATTCGGAATGATAGAAGTAATCGCGTTGGCGGTGGTGTTGTTCTATATATTAATGAAGTATATGATTACGAAGTTGATGATGCATGTCCTATTGATCTTGAATGCCTATGCGTTGATGTTAAAATTAACCTCTCTTTCTCAATCGTCACTATTGTCGTCTATTACCCACCTAACTGTAATCGGAATCAACAGCTTACAGAGTTCTTGTGCTCAAGAATTGACTATTTTCGTAGTGTAAGGGATAATGCTGCTTTCATTATTATGGGTGACTTTAATGACTACGATATTGACCCCCTACTTTATCAAACATCATTAGAACAAGTAGTAGATTTTCCCACTCGCGATGATGCATGTCTTGATAAAATTCTAACAAACATCTCAGATCTTTACCAATCCCCTTTAAAACTCTCCCCCCTGGGTCGCAGTGACCATGCCTCCATTCTTTTAAAACCTAATTTTATTCAAAAGAAACCGGTAAAGAGAAGGTTGCTAGTACGCCGTCCCTTGAAAGACTCGTCCATGCGTGCATTTGGCCAAGTTATTACTGGGATTGACTGGGATGATATGGTTCATGAGGATGACAGTTCTGAATATTTAGCTGCCAAATTTGAAAGTGTGCTTAAGGAAACCTACGAAAAGTCCTTTCCTTCAGTTGTTATTCGTGTCAGAGACAATGATAAACCTTGGTTTAATCAAAGTATTAAAAAAATGATTGAGAAAAGACATCGTGCTTATCGAAAGGGTAACCAATCAAGATACCGTCATTTTAGAAGGCTTGTTCGTTCTGAAGTAAGATTGGCAAAATCAAATTTCTATAAAGAATCTATATCTTCTCTTAGGAAAATTGAGCCCCAGAAGTGGCACAAGAAAGTGCAGAGGATTGCTGGAAAATCAAAACCGCAATCTGCACTTCTTGAACCTGGTTGTGACCCTGATGTTGTTGTAAATGTTGTCAACAAACATTTTGCTAGGATTTGTTCTTTTTTACCTGCATTAGATTTGCAAAATTTACCTGCCTTTCTTCCTTCTGTTAAGCCCCCTGTTATTTTTCCTGGGCAAGTTTTTAAAATATTAAAGGGCATTAATGTGAATAAATCAAGGCATCCTCGTGATATACCTCTCCGTTTAATTAAGGAATTTGCCTTAGAGCTTGCCCAACCTCTCGCTAAAATATTGAATTGTTGCCTCAAGGATAATAATTTCCCATCTATCTGGAAGAATGCCATCATTACTCCTGTACCCAAAAAGCCAAAGGCTTCTACACCTGATGAACATAGGCCTATATCCATCACGCCTGTTTTTGGTAGAATTTTTGAGAGCTTCCTTTCTGATTGGATAGCTACTGATTTCAGACCTCTTATGGATTCCCAACAGTTTGGAAATGCGAAGGGTTCATCACCGACTCATTACCTTGTACAACTCTGTAATAGGCTTCTGTCAGGATTAGATAGCTCAGGAATGTATGGTACTATTTGTGCCATAGACTTTAGTAAAGCCTTTGACCGGGTCAACCATTCAATTCTGATTGACAAATTAATTGGTCTTAATATCATGCCCTCTCTCATTCCAACGGTGTGTAGCTTCCTCTCGCAAAGAAATCAGTGTGTGCGGTTGGGCGGTTCAGTCTCAGCGCCAGAACCAATTTCGTGCGGAGTGCCTCAGGGTACTAAATTAGGCCCAATCCTATTTACTATCATGGTTAATGATTTGCTCAACAATGTACCTGATAGATGGAAGTTTGTTGATGACCTGACGATTGGTGAGGTGATTTCAGTACAGAGACCTGAAGATAGTTCGATTCAAAGTAACCTTGATGCTCTTTCCAGTTGGTGTGTGGAGAATGATGCAACACCAAATCCTGTAAAGTTTCAAGTGATGCGTGTTCATTTTTTGCGTAATGTTCCCCAATTTGAGCCGTTACAAATGGATGGTGTTATACTCGAAGAATCCCAGAGTGTGAAACTTCTTGGAGTGCATCTGCAAAGTGACCTCAAGTGGGACATGCAGATTAAAGAAGTCGTTTCCAGGGCATCACGTCGTCTATATATGCTATACATTCTGAAGCGTTTTGGAGCCCCAAAGGATGACCTGGTTTTCACTTTTACAACATACATTCGTCCTTTACTTGAGTATGCCAGTCCTCTTTGGCATAGCTCGATCACCAATAAACAGAGTGATCAACTTGAATTCATCCAAAAGCGTGTTGTAAAACTTATTATTGGATATCAAAACTATGTTAGTTACGCAAAATCACTTGAAACCCTCAAGTTAAAGACATTGCAGCATAGACGTCAGGTTCTTCTTTATAACTTTGGAAAGGGGCTGCTAAAGTCGGATCGTTTTAAGGAATGGATCCCTGAAAAAGAAAAGCCGACAAGGTGTTTGCGTAAAGTTAATAAGTTCGATGTGCCACGATGTCGGACTAAAAGACTTGCTGCCTCAACAATTCCAAGTGTTATTGGACTCTTAAATAATGAATAGATTTGGACAATTAACCTTTAAAGACATTTCGGAGAGTATGAATGTGATTAAGATTCAATTTTTTAAATTTGTAAATATATATGAATTTGTAATTATTAATATCATCCTTTGAATTTGATCTTTGTGCAATTTTTATAGTAATTTTTTAGTTTAAATGAATTATACATATATATTATTGGTGTATAAAAATAATGTGATTAATAATATTAGTCTCTATTTTTTAAAATTGTAAATATTTAAGAATTTGTAATTATTAATCTTATCTTTTGATCTTTAAGCAATTTTTATAGTAATTTTAAGTTTAATGAATTATACAGTAATTATTACTGTATCATAGGCCTTAATGTGTTTTTTCTTCGTTTAATTTTGTTTTATGTGAATTATCATTTTCATTTGTAAGCTCTTCATTTCAACTATGAGTTGTATTTTGAGTCTTTTTATACCGATTAAATTAAAAAAAAATTAAATTAATTAATTGTGCTTCATATTTTCATATTCATACCGGTAATTTTTTTAAAAACATTTGACGTTTTTAACATGTATGAAATCTATCTCCAGCAGGATCAATTGCAGGACAATTGTTCTTGTCTTATATGTGATGATTTTTATGTATAAATAAATGATCATAATGTAAAGAAAAATAAATTAGAAACATTGACATTCTAGCTGAAATACTTTGAAATATTTAATCACTGAATAACTTAATAAATTACACTTTAATATTGTGAACATTTCCAAATTGATCAGCTTGTATTATACCATGTACCGTCAATTCTAATAGTAACCCACACTCTAATAGTAACCCCGCTTCTAGTAGTAACCCAACTTATAAGTCAATCTATAATAATAACACACTACTACTACTAGTAACCCATGGGGGAGGTTATTATTAGAGTCACAAAAACTATTGAAAAAATGACATTAAGACTGGTCGTTTATTATGCAGCAATATTTTGAAAATAAGGAGATAATGCATGTTGATCTCGGGAGGACTGAGTGTTTTTGAGTTTATAAAATAAAGTTCAAACAAATTTATTTATTCGTACTGTTTTATTATTTTTCTATGATTTGCTGACCGGAAAAGTTGGGGTGGGTTACTATTTTCAGGTGCCTAATTTAAGATTAGTAATAATAACCCACTACTCCAATAGTAATCCCCCTTCCCCCCCCCCCCCACTTCTAATAGTAACCCACCCTAAAAAACAATCAAAAAATAATAACCCAGGGTTACAATTAGAAGATTTACGGAATCAATTAGTTTAAACTAATTAATACATGCTATAGACTATTGTAGCCCAAATATCAAATTACACTTTTAATATTGCAAACATTTCCAAATTGATCAACTTGTAGTATATAACCATGTATCAATTAGTTTAAACTAATTAATCCATGCTATAATCTATAGACTATTGTAGCCCAAATATCAAATTACACTATTATTTATAATAATAACAGCAACCAGTAATCCACAAAATGTTAGGATTCAGCCAAGTAGCCTTTTTTGCAATTAAAATCTCATTACACGGAATCTCTTCGATGTTATAGAACACACTTCTCGTAGGCGTGTTGAATATGTGTGTAATAGCGTGTTGTATAAACGCGCCCTTAGGTGCAACAGCCTGACAAATTGATATGGTAACACTATTAAAAACAAGTATATCAATCAGAACGTTAACATACGTTATGTTATATCTATTTTCAAACCTTTTAAAATCAAAAACTCATCAGCATCATTTTTTCATTCTTAACTTTCATCCTTATAATTATCCAATTTTGAATTGAGAATCCAGGATTTGATGTCAACAATTTCGCTACCTCTTTCTTGCCTGCAAAATGAGAAAAACAAAAATGCAATTATTCTATCATCTCTTACAGGTGTATTTGTCCTAAATTTGTCCTATTTTTAGGACAGCTATCCACTTGGAATCGAGAAATTGAATATTTGCGACCAACAACCGGCCCATATTTTATAACTACTGTAGTACTGTACTTGTTCAAAAATAACACTATATTGATCTCTTTCCCTTTAATGTTCAACAATATTCCAATTAAAATGCTTAAATACAGAAGTATAGGCCTACATATGACAACCTCAGACATCCATCCTATATTAGACTGGGTTCCAGCCCGTAAATTGTGGCACATATGGCGTTTTATACGTATAATATAATACTCAGATTTACGCACTGGGGAAATATGTGAAGAAATCGATTTGCATGCCCGCAAACATCCGATAAGAATGACGTAGGTTATCATACCATATGTGCCAAATTATTTATCTTTACTATTTACGGGCTGGAACCCAGTCTAATCATATATATGCACTGCTCTTTAACCAATTGAATGCTCTTTGGCATGTGAAGAACGAACCTTTTTAAATATAAACTTACCTGTGTGATCGTCATGGTTGTATAGGTCATCTCCTATAGTAGTAAACAAAAACAATTTATAACATTAATATTTTATACATTTTCGTTCTTGATACATTGTACATTTGTGTTTTCAAATGTTTTGCTGCTAATATTGTAGTAGACTTACCTGATGTTGTGGCAATTTCTAGTTGTCCATAATTATCAGCATCATCTGCTGATAAACAACAATAAAATGTTAAGAATGTAATTGTGTCTGATAAGTGCCATTTCCGGCATCTACAGTTGCACAACTCTTAAACATTTCTTATGACACAGGGACAGATTGGAATGGAAAATGGGACATGGATTAATTAATTTTAACACTAAAAAAGAACTTCATAGAAAGAGTCAATCTTAATTTCACCTCACCTCAGCACCAGCTGGTATAGATTTTTATTAGTAATGTTTTATAAGCTTACCTGTGATGTTTTCTTCTTCTTTAAAAGTTTCATCTGCTGATCAATAATAAATGAAAAGTTAACAATTTAATATATTCCTAATATATATCTGTACATTAAGTACTTTGATTGCACTGATTGCATTGAAGAACTTAAGATCTACCATAAAATTTGTTTCCATGTTTAGAAGCAACAAATATATGGTCTTGATTTTATGGCACTCTGGAATTGTCTCTTCTATTAGCAAAAGAAGTATTCTCATTTTACATACTTTGTTTATAAACTATATTAAAGCTTACCTGTAAAAGTATTCATTTCTACTTCTAGGCTTCTGGGTTATCTCCTATAGAAAAACACAATAAAATAATTAATTAAAAAAAATTAAGTTTTCTTATTCTTCTTACCTGTACAAGTGTTGCCACTTGTTAATTTGACAAAATTTGCTGATTTTTCAATTACCTACTGGCAGAACAGGTAAGTAAAAGATATGTACTGTGAGGGTAATAAGCTGTACGAACTATATAAAGGGCAGGAAATATTTTGAGATAATCTAGGTTTTGGCGAGATTCTGGTTTTTAAGGTGTTTATGCTTTGTGAGAGTGAAGTTTGCATTGTACCAGCAACAATGCCTATTTTTTTTTTAAAAAGATGTGCCGTGTTTAACGTTTTCACCCGCAACTACAGCAATTGCATTATAATTCTTCAAGGTTGATATGTCCTTGGCTATTGGCTGTTCTTGTGGCCTCGAAGTCTCTGCTGCCTGCTTTTTATTTTGGGCATATACCGCATCACATGCTTGTGCATATCTAGCACTTTCCTGATCTCCTGTGATTTGTGATCATTATCTGTTATTAAAAACAATCCACTTAATATGTTCCCTTATAGAAGTATTTTAACACAACTTGTTATTAAGTTGCAAAATACTGAAATTAAAGACTGCCTGAACCCAAAACAAGTAAGTGCCAGACAAAAAGCCTAAGGAAAAGCCTAGAATATTATATTTATCCTTGTTTGACCAATGTTTGACCAATATTTATCCAATTGTTCTGGAGGTTGTCTTTAATTTGAGGTGATTTATACAGCCGATGAAATCAAATTTGAAAGAAGTCTGTAATTGGATTTTTATGGGAGTGACTTGTAGGTACTTTTGGCTAGTCTTCAACATAAGTTGCTCTTAGAGTGGATACGATAGTCTACAATTGAAGATGCTTTTAAAATTGGGGTAGGGGGAAGTATTAATAGAAGGTAGTGGGTTAAATAGAGGGAGACCTGCATTGAAAATTTGAAATGGACTGTTAGTCTTCAAAAAGAAGTTGCTCTTAGATTGGATACGTCACTAGTCTACAATTGATGGTGATTTTTGAATTATAATGCAGTATTAAATAGAAGATGGATGGTTAATTAGAGAGAGAACTGCATTGACAATTTGAAAATGACTTAATTAATTAAAAAATCACCAACCATGGAATCCAGATGTTCTGCAATATCCGTTGTAAAATCTTCAATTAGATTAAACTGAACATTAAATTTCTCCAAAACTTTTACTGTTGATCTGCGATTGATATGTGGAAAACACCCTCAATGACAGAAAACTCTGTTGAGTTGATACCTTCTAGCGTGGATGAGTTGGAATAAACAATGCTGAATTCAAAGAAGTAACCACTTCCCCACAGATTAATGGCAAGATCAGTGAAGTTGGCCCAGCCATGGATTATATCTACAGTGTTGTTGCTGATGAGCTCTGCATCAGATACTCCTGGGCATTTTCCATGGATGTGAAGAATGTCCCAGATTTTGCACAATTTCAGCCTGAAAAAATCAAAAAATCATTGAATAATTCCTTTTTTTCGTAGAATATTTGTATCAAACCTATGGTGTATTACCAAAGCTTGATAGCCTACAGTATATTGGAGTTTAGAAAGAATTGTGTTAAAACCTACACTGGTATCCAATATAGAGATGCAAGGCTGAACCTCAAATGGATGGTTCTCCATAGCATCAGCCGTAAACGTATACTCATTGTGCTTTGGAATTGATAGATGATTTCTACTCCTTGGTCACTAGATGCCTCTTCTTCAGCTTGCTTCTCAGAATACCTGTGAACCAATTAGTTATGTTGGTTTGTAATGATATAGGCATTATGGTTATGTTTGTTGCACGCCACACATGAGAATACAATTTAAGACTTTGGACAAGACGATACAAGCCAGTTCTATACTACAGTAACTCTACAGAAAACTCTACTTCAACTCATTACTTCTTAAAATGTGACTTACGTTTCATTGCCTGTACTTGGACCTCCTGTTGTATTTGTTGCTCTCACACCCCTTGTTGGGTCTTCAGCTGGGGGAGAAGAATCGGTCATTGCTAATAACCTCAACTTCAAGACTCTCGTACAAAGTACCGGTTTGTGCTGCATTAACAATTTCTGCTTGAAGGTTAACTAACTCATCATGTTCAAGGGTTGAATTGCCTGTAAGGAAAAAATATTAATTATTGTTTAGATATTAAAAGAATAGGTAATTAAATAAAATTCAACTCATTTCTAAACATATGAAACTGAAAAAAGAAGAAATCTGGATAGATTATGTGATACTTTAATATGGTTAAAGAAAGCTATTTACTTATTATATATACCAAACTGGCAAGATTGTTAACAAGATCTTCTTCATAGAAGTCGTCAACATCAACAGGAGCCACACCAAAGTCAACCATTATAACCGGTGTAGTGATGATGTCAATTGGGTCACTACCACGTATAAGTATCCAAAGAGTCTGCCAATCGCGATCACAATAGTTCTCGCCATAAATGCTGGAGTCAGGAGTTGGCATGAACTGATCGTTTGGATCTTCTGGAACCCATATTTCTCTTTCTATTAATGGCAATGATGTCGAAAGAGTTGACAATTTTAAATATCTTGGACTTACATTTGATTCACTTTTATGTCATGGAAAGAGCATGTTGAACAAGTAGCTTCTAGAGTATCACAACGTATCGGTATTATTCGTAGATTAAGATATTATATTCCAAATTTTGCTTTAAGACTACTTGCTAATGCAATAGTATTACCTTGTTTTGATTACTGTAGTAATGTTTGGTCAAATTGTAACTTAGAACTTGTTAATCGTCTACAAGTACTTCAAAATAGAGTAGCTAGAATCATTCTTTATGCTGATATGTACACCCCTATAACAGAATTGATGTCCTCACTAAAATGGAAGAGTGTCCATGACAGATGGGAAAATGATTTATTAATTATGCTATTTAAATGCCTACAGGGTTTAGCACCATCTTATTTAACAAATCTATTCAAATTTATGGACACTTTTCACACAAAAAATACAAGAAGTCAATCAACAAAAACTCTAAATGTTCCAGCATGGAACAATATTTATGGAAAGAGAATGTTTAATTATAGAGCATCAACCTTATGGAATAATCTTCCTGTACATATCCGTAAAAATTATGAGACACTTAGTCAAGTTGAATTTAAACATCTTGTATAACTTCTATTGTACATAGTTTTAATATAGCTTTTACTTTTATTTTTCTTGTATTTTTTTTTCCAAATCTGGACCTCTTGGGAGACCAGTACTTCCAGAATAAAAAAAGATTTGTATTGTATTGTATTGTATAGGAACATATCTCCATCCAGCTGCCCGTTATTTGACATGACATAGTGACCTTGATGGTACACATCTAAGCGTTGAGGATTGGCATACCAGATGCCGACAACTATTTTCTGATCTGGAGCTGTGTTCAGGAAATGAAGTCATAACGTTTGAGGATTCGTTGAACTCTCATATACATCTCATAAGTCTCTCCAATTGCAACGATAGACATAAATGTGCTGATGCGCTCTTGACATGTGTACCCATGACACCAGCCGTGATCTTGTGGTCCATTGATCAAATCAACATAACCGTTAGACCCAATGACGATTGGTGAAGACGTCGTAATTCTTGGTCAGGATCAAGACTTTCAATAATCAACATAGCGTAATCATAGTCATAGCATTCAAAAGCCTGCCAAGATTCATGCCATATGCAGTCTTCTGTACCAATGATACCTTAATGAAAAGAGCAGATTATATAAAAGATCACAGCTACAACACAGTGATTCTCCTACTTCTCAAAAAAGGGATGCTACAATAAAATTGCGTGCCCAGTCTCGGTGAATGGACTGGTCTTGTTTCAAGAGTGCAACTTTAATAGGAGGAAAGATTTAGGGAAGAATCACAGTTTACAAAAGCTAAAATTCAACATTAAAGCAGACAACCAACCTTTATGTGGACATTTTTCATCATAAGGAATTTTAAGTCCACGTCTCGGATCTCTATCCCACTCGTATGGAGAATCAGGAATAACATAACTTTTAACTTTTAAATGTAAATAGGTTGGGTAATCATCAGGAATAGTCCTGAACAGGGAGATGAGCGCTCCTGCCCACCGATGAGTTTCGGGATCCCTTTCACCCGGAGGGAGAGTACCCGTCAGGGTCCCTACCAAGGGTTACAGGTCCCAGGTTTTTAGTTGTTTTTAAAATTGTTCCATGACCTTCTCATCAAAATTAACGTCTCTCATAAAATTAAGAAAAGTTGTGCTATGTCAACATAATGTCAATGACGGCGAAATGTCCCCAATATTGGGGATAGCTATGAAAACAAGTAAAGTAAGTAAGTAACTTGTATTTCAAGGCAAAAGAAATTACTACAGAGGAGAAGAAACAAGCAACACTGTTAACAGTTATTGACCCATCACCTTATAAGCTTTTACGAAATTTGGTTACACCAGAAAAACCCAAGGATAAAACATTCGATGAGCTGGTAACAGCTATGAATGGGCATCACAGTCCAGTGCCTAGTGAAATTGTACAGCGATACAAATTCAACTCACGCTTTCGACGTGATAATGAAACAGTGCCTGAATTTATGGCATCGCTTCGATCGATGGCAGAATTCTGTAACTTTGGAGCCTCGCTCAATACAATGTTACGAGATCGTCTAGTTTTTGGCGTCCGTAATCACGGAATTTGGTCTTTTGGCAGAAAAAGCACTGACACTGGAAAAAGCTGTTGAAATTGCAACTAGCATCGAAACTGCAACAAGAAATGTAAGAGATCTGGCGCAGCCAACCTCTGCAGCTGCAGTTGAAAATGTAAACAAAATTGCTTACAAAAAGAAGTCAAAATTTACATCAAATACAAATAAGAAGTCGAAACCATGTTTTCGCTGTGGAAAGAATAACCATTTGCCAGACAAATGTTATTTTAAGTAAACAACTTGCCATTATTGTAGCAAGGTAGGACACATTCAATCTGTTTGTCTTAGCAAAAAGAAGGGGAAGCCCCAAACAGTTAAAAATGTTGTGGCAGATGAGCCAAGCGATGAACCAAGCAACATAGCTACAGATATGTATGAAGAATTATTTGGAACAAAGACCACGTCTAGTTCTCCACCTCATCATCAAAGTTAAGATACTGTTAGATGGTTTGGATACTGAAATGGAAATTGACACAACAGCCTCGGTATCAATAATGTCGCAGACGAAATTTAGGCAATTATGGCCTGAAAGAAAACTTGAACCATCGTCAGTTAAGCTACGTACGTACACTGGACAAATAATGGATGTTTTGGGTAAAATTAATGCTGAAGTTACATACCAGAGTACTACTACAATATTACCGTTAACGATTGTGCGAACAAATGGACCTACCCTAATTGGTCGAGACTGGCTTCAGTTTATAAAGTTGGACTGGCAACAAATCAAGGTAATAAACCAATTAGATTTAAGTTCACTGCTTGGTAAATACCAAGAAATATTTAAAGATGAACTAGGTACCCTTAAGGGTACTGAAGCAAAAATGTATGTTGATAAAGAGACAATGCTAAAATTTTGCAAAGCCAGAAATGTTCCGTATGCTTTGCGACAGAAAGTAGATGACGAACTTGATCGCTTACAACGAGAAGGCATTATTGAACTTATACAGTTTTCAGACTGGGCTGCACCAATAGTTCCGGTACTTAAGGCAGATAAATCTACCATTAGGATCTGTGGTGACTACAAAATTACTGTAAATAAAGCAGCCAAAGTTGATCAGTATCCTTTGCCCCGAAGAAAAATTTACTAAATTGGACATGTCACAAGCGTACCAACAATTACTCTTGGATAAAGATTCTCGAAAATATGTTGTAATCAACACTCAAAAGGGACTTTACAATATACACGGTTGCCGTTTGGAGTCTCTTCAGCACCAGCGATTTTCCAGCGTGTCATGGAAGGACTATTACAAGGAATTAAAGGTGTTACAGTATACCTGGACGATATATTAATTACAGGAAAAAATGACTTTGAGCATTTCGAAACTCTTGAAACCGTCCTAAAGCGACTGGCAGATGCTGGACTTCGTCTAAAAAAGAGTAAGTGTGTTTTTATGGTTAAATCTGTTGGTTATTTGGGACACCTGATCGACAAAGAGGGATTGCATCCCACAAACGCCAAAGTGAGAGCAATTAAAGATGCTCCAGCGTCTCAAAACTTGACAGAACCGAGAGCTTATTTGGGATTATTATCTTATTATGAAGTTTTTACCAAACTTATCCAACACACTTAATTGCTTTGTTATATGCCTTACTTCGTAAGGATAAAGCTTGGAACTGGACAAATTTAGAACAATCTACTTTTGATAAATCAAAGGAATTGCTACTTTCCTGCAGAGTACTTGCACATTATGATCCAAAAAAGGAAATAATATTATCGTGTGATGCATCTCAATATGGAAGTGGGGCTGTGTTAGCACATCGACAAAGTGACGGTACAGAAAGACCAATCGCATTTGCATCTAGAACACTTGCAGAAGCGGAAAAAAAGTATTCGCAAATTGAGAAAGAAGGTTTGGCATGCGTTTTCGGAGTAACGCGATTTCAGTCTTACATTTATGGTAGACATTTCACATTGGTAACAGACCATAAGCCATTGCTGGGTCTTAATGAGGACAGACTTGTGCCTAGCCAAGCATCAGCTAGAATCCAACGTTGGGCACTGAAATTAGGTACATACAAATATACATTAAGCTTCAAACTGACAAAGTCCCATGCCAATGCGGATGCCTTAAGCAGATTACCATTGCCAGGAAAACCAGAATCAATTCCACAACCTGCCGAAACTGTTCTATTGATGGAGTCAATGAACCAATCTCCAGTTTCCACAGCAGATATTAAAGGTTGGACGGTTAAAGATCCAACACTTTTTCGAGTTCTTTACTACATTGAAAAGGGTTGGCCCAATACTAATCCAAAAATTGAAAACTTGCAACCATATTGGATCTGACAAAGAGAACTCTCTACACAAGATGGATGTATTTTGTGGGGAAATAGAATTGTTGTTCCACAGCCTGGTAGAAAACAGTTGCTACAAGCACTACATGACGGTCATACTGGAATTGTCAGAATGAAAAGTTTTGCTCTGGATTTGTTATGGTGGCCTAATATGGACAAAGACATATCAAAGCAGTGCGATACATGCCAATCCAATCAAACTTTACCACCTAAAGCACCATTGCACCCATGTGAGCCGCAACAGGTGAAAAAATATTAGGCCTATATATTGTAGAATGTATTTTATTTAGTCTTTTTAAGTAACCAATATTCAATAATTCACGAACTCATTTTCATTGCGGTTCAAGCCTTGACATCTGGGCTGTATCAAGTTACAGTGACAAGGCGTGTACAGTATTTACTAGCAACTCATGCCGGGTACGCGCTTGTCTGGTTGCGGTGTTCCTTTGTACGAATTATAACTCTAAATTTAGAATTGGTTAGCTAGCGGGCGTCGATATCTGCTGGGCCATACTACATCCAGGGACCAATATAGTTACGACGCGCCAATTATTTCGCAACTCGCCTACATTTACAAGTCCGTGTGTGGGGTCGCTTTATTACGATCGCGATTCGCCTATAGTAGATCATAGACTAAAATTGTATTAATTAGGGACCACTTTAGGAAGTTAACAGCAAGACTTCTGTATGCCTAAATTGCTCTAAAAGACCTTCGTCCCCTGGAACGCAACCAAAACAAATCCTGAACACATCCCTAATTTTTTTTTTTAATGTCTTTTATACTAATAAAGGTGTAATTGTGAACTGTGGTCCGACAAAAAAAAAGAGTGAAAATAAAGTTTCTGGCAGGAACTATGGACCTACCAGCAATGGCCATGGTAAAAGAGATCAAACAGTTTAATGGGTTCTTTGGCTGTGGAATATGTGAGGAAACGGGCGTCCGTGCGAAGCAAGGGAAAGGAAGCGTTCAAGCGTACCCACAAAACGCCGAGCCAGCGCAATTAAGGACAAATGACAGGATGAAACGTCAAGCTATTCAAGCCGTGGCTTCCGGAAAACCTGTAAGTGTAACCTGCATTAGCCTTTGTTTATTTTGTAAAGATGTATTGTCCCCCAAAAACATGAAAAATGAAGATTAATAAAATTATTCTTTGGATAGTCCATTTTGCATCTTTAATATTTACAGCTTTAAATTACAGGGTTAATATATTGTGGCTATATATACAGGGCTATTATATGCAACATTAAAATTGCATATCAAAAAACTTTATTGCCATATTGTGATAATTTTTCTTTATTGGGGAAACCATTTTTGTCATTCTAAATTAATTTTATTTGATCAGGTTTGTGGCGTTAAACAAATGTCGGCCTTAACATTCATCGAAGATTTCGACCCAGCAGTCCAGATCATGATTGATTATCTTCATGGTATCTGTATAGGCGTCACAAAAGCCCTTGTCAAGCTTTGGTTGAAAAGCAGTGTTAAGGAGCCATACTATATCGGAGACAAGCTTGATCAAATCGATGGAAGACTTGCAAACATAAAACCACCAGACAATCTCACAAGAAATCCCCGCTCATTAGCTGCTGAACTGCCAAATTTCAAAGGTACCGTAGTTAAGTACAGTACATATTTAAATATCGACCATGTTATTTCGACTAGTGTGTTAAGTACATTATACAATATACTGTTTGAAGGTTTGCATGGCGAAATCCAATGTTGATATAAAGTTTGCAGTACACCACGTATATTAGTTCTGAAAACAACTGTTGAGTTTCTCGAAGTTTCGATCAATATGCTTTGATCGTCCGCAGTACATTATACAAAATAGGCCATACATGAAAGGACATTTAAAACCAAAGAAGATCGTCCAAAATTATTTTACACACAGAAACTTCTATTTAGATTTTTCTTTCAATCGTTTTAGTACATATAAAACATATTTAAAAGTTGTGTCTAATTTACTAGTAATTATCAATTATTATTATATTAACATATATTAACATGTTTTCTCTCCATACAGCCTCTGAATATCGAGCATTGCTACTGTATTATGGCCTGGTGGCGTTCAAAGGAGTTTTACCTGACAAGTACTTTAGGCATTTTGCAATGCTGTCAACGGCCATTTATTTGCTCCTTCAGGATGAAGTGACTTTGAACGACAGAACGACGGCGTCCAGTTTGCTCAGGGAATTTCACAGACTATATTCAGATTATTACGGTAATTAATTCATTTTAAATTTTGTTAGTAGGGCTACTGGGCTTGAAAAAATAGGTAAATTTAACCAATGTAAATGTGTCTTTAACAGCACTGGAAAGTTCACGGGGTCAGTTTTACCACAGGTTTTACACATAAAAAATAACTGAAAATTACTATACTACCTTTTTTGCCATTCATTAAATTTTCATTATTAATATATAGGAATTCAGAATTGCACTGTGAACTTGCACAATGCATGTGCACACATAATCCGGTGCGTTGAATTGGCAGGACCTCTTTGGGCTTTTGGTTGCTTCGCCTTTGAAGGAAACAATAGCACAATGGTGCGATTTGTTCATGGAACGAGATACGTTGGAATGCAGGTACAGTACACTAATTTTAATTTTTCCAGATCGTTTTATCAATATTTATTTAGAAAATCCGATAATAAGAGTTGTATGCATTCAAGGACGAATATTAATAATGTGCTTCGTAATGTAATCCATATTCCATTAAAGTGTGAGAAAAAAAATATATCATGATTTACTTCTATATACTGACAATGATTTTGACAGAATGAAAATATTAAACAACAAATTGTCTGTTTTAGGTAGCAAATGGATACCACATGCTTCAACGTATACGTTCTTTAAGTCAAGTAATCACTTGTCCCGAAGTTAATGACTACCTACGACGAGCAGCCAACAAGAGAAAAGGGTAAATGAGGAAATATAATTTTATAAAAAAAATATATATTTTACTTTCGTTAACATTAATGTGTGTATTTGACACACGCTAATCAATACATTTGAGTAGAGGCCACACTTGTGTAAACTGAATTGTATAATACAGTATTTACTGTATATTAATATTATGATACACTTTTTTTTTACATTTTAATTACCCTCCTAATTTACCTTTGTATCAATTTTTGTATATATCCCATGCGATTTTTGGGTATTTTTTCAATGAAACTTTTATAAATAGAAATTTATATTTTGTAAAAAAAATGTTTTTATATAGATACCAACTGTCGCCTGAATTAGGGCGGATGAAACGTTTACCGGATGACAACGTTGTTACCATGACGTTGAAAAGAAAGTTTGGATGTGACGCGGTTGTGCGACAATTTTCAAGATATGTAAACGGGTGGGATATTTTGATATCTGAAAACTGGCTCAGGCAAAAAACAAAGGATTCAACGGTTGTCGCCTACATGGATGGGAATGTTCAACGTTACGGGAGGATACTGGCGTTTTACAACATCTTGACTAATACCCAACAATTTAATGTGGCTGGCATCATCCCCGCCAATATTGTTTATGAGAATGGAATCGTCGGAGACGGATTGCCACTTATACATGGGCTCAATGCCGGTGGCCACACAAAAACCATTCAATTTGACAGGTAAGTTTATATTTTATATAAACTTTTTTTATTTAAATAAAATTACTAAGTGGACAATGATTTATTAAAGCGTTATTAATTAATAATAAGAATTAGTTATTATGAAATTTGTTTTTATTTACTTCTTAGATCACAGACACACTACGTTGATATCAAAGACATCGTGATGCGCATGGTGATGCTTAACGAAGGTGCTGAGACTGGCCTTATAATATCCATTGCGAATAAATCAGACCACGACTAAACTTCACCAAGCAAACCATGGAGGATTTCAATTCAAACAAAACTGCTCTTTTCAGAGCAACTTATAAGACAAAGAGATTTGATAATGCATTTGTTTGTTTGTTTATTCATTTCCACTGAGCATTAGCGAATTTACACAAATTTCACACATCGTTAAGCTTACACCATTCATACAATTATTTCACTAAAAAGCTGATTATTTTATAAATATTGGAATTAAATTATATAGGCCTATATTTCAACAAATTATTCTAAATTTGGACAAATTGTTTTAATTTTCTGTTTAAAATCTAATCATAAAAGATTAATTAAGAAACTTAATAACTGTGGCATTGGTGGAAACACTAATGCATGGATTACAGATTTTCTTTCAAATAGACGCCAAAGGGTTATTTACAGAGGAGAAAAGTCAGAGTGGGTAAATGTTACTTCAGGGGTACCACAAGGGTCAGTTTTGGGCCCTCTTTTATTTTTGATTTATGTAAGTGATATTGTAAATAATATTTCTTCTTCACTTTTTCAATTTGCTGATGATCACACATTATCACGTCCTATTTATAACAATAATGATTGTAAATTGCTTCAAAAGGATTTAGATTTAATTGCTAAATGGGCAAATGTAAACAAACTTCCCTTAAATCCTGTCAAATGCGCCGTAATGCATGTTACAAGATGTAAAGAGATAGTTAACTGGGATTATACCATAGAATCAGACAATATTCCTAAAGTTACAGAATTCAAATTTCTAGGTGTTTATGTAAATAGTTCGTTGTCTTGTCATACACAAGTTAATTATATATGTTGTAAAGCAAGCAGATTGCTTGGTTTCATTTCAAAATGTAGTAAAAATATGTCCTGGTTAGCTATGTTGAACTTATACAAAGCTCTATTACTTCCAGTGGTTACCTACTGTTGTTCAATGTGGGCACCATTTGAGAAATCATATATTAATAGAATAGAAAGTATACAAAGGAAAGCAACAAGGATAATAATGTTTAGAAAGGAAGGTTCCTGGGACACATCTTATTTTCATAGGTTGAAAGTGCTTGAATTATTATCTATTGATGACTTGTTTAAATTAAATAGACTTTCATTAGGATTTAAGGTGTTGAAAGGTTACTGTCCCCATTCTTTCAATGAGTATATTAAAACTAGTGAAAGATGTCCGGGTAGGCTTTTACGTTGGAATTCGAAAGGCAATACTTTTCATAATTCTGTTTTTGTTTCCTTTCCTAGACTATGGGAGCAAATACCAAATGACATAAAAGATTCACAAACAATTTCAATATTTAAGGCTGCTCTAACAAAACACTATATTTCATGTTATGTATAATTTATTTGTATTTTTCTTGTATATGGTTTTATCTTTAACTGATTGTATTGTATGGAGTGAGTGCAGAATCTGTTTGGGCTTTAGCCTATTCTCATTCCTGGTTATTTTTACATTGATGACCGAATAAATATTATTATTATTATTATTATTATAAAACAAATATTAAGTATGAGTAAATTTATTTTGACCCCCCAAAACCTGTTTGCGCTATGCATTAAGTCACACAGTGTTACGTCACATTACAACCGAGGGAGGGCAAACAACGATCGGAAATCCATTCAAATTTCTTATTCGCCTTCCTACCAGTACCAGCAACATTTGTAAATACAATTAATTGAATCACATAAACATTTTGCAAATGTCACGCATCGTTAAGCTCATTCATAAAACGAATGCAGTGTTTTATTTCAATCACTAAAAAGCTAATTCAACATTAAAGTTGGTTTTCAATTTTCACTGCAGTAATGACTATTAATTATTGATTTTTATATCGTTTTTTTTTTCGAAAAAGTATTTTTTAAATATTGGAATTAAATTATATCTATTTGAACAAATTCTTCTAAATTTTTGTAATTTTCTGTTTAAAAAATATTAACGCGAGACCAATCGGTTAAATTGATTGTATTGGTTTTATTATTGCTATTAATTATTAATTTTTATATCGGTTTTTTTTTAAAGTATTTTATAAATATTGGAATAAAATTATATAGGCCTATATTTCAACAAATTATTCTAAATTTGTACAAATTGTTTTAATTTTCTGTTTAAAACAAATATTAAGTATGAGTAAATTTATTTTGACCCCCAAAACCTGTTTGCGCTATGCATTAAGTCACACAGTGTTACGTCACATTACAACCGAGGGAGGGCAAACAACGATCGGAAATCTATTCACATTTCTTATTCGCTTTCCTAGAGTAAAGCGCAGGATTGGTTATTTTGGAGTTTTCAGAGCTTATACTTGTGTTGTAGCATACAGGTTTTTTTTGCTATTTGTTGCTTTAACCATGCTATTTATGCTAATATTGCTATTTCTGCTTATAGCTGGAAAAGCAGTTGTGGTTGCTACTGATATGTTATTGTGCTATTGAATTCTAAGGGCTAAGTGTTTCACTGCTATAGCAGCTATTTTTGCTATAGCTGGAAAAGCAGTTGTGGTTGCTACTGATATGCTATTGTGCTATTGAAGTCTGAGAGTTAAGTGTTACTGCTATAGCAGCTATTTTTGCTATAGCTCGAAAAGCAGTTGTGGTTGCTACTGATATGCTATTATGCTATTGAAGTCCAAGGGTTAAGTGTTACTGCTATAGCAGCTATTTTTGCTATAGCTGGAAAAGCAGTTATGGTTGCTATTGATTTGCTATTATGCTATTGAAGTGTAAGGGTTAAGTGTTTCACCGCTATAGCAGCTATTTCTGCTATAGCAGGAAAAGCAGTTGTGGTTGCTACTGATATGCTATTGTGCTATTGAAGTCTAAGGGTTAAGTGTAACTGCTATAGCAGCTATTTTTGCTATAGCTGGAAAAGCAGTTATGGTTGCTATTGATTTGCTATTATGCTATTGAAGTCCAAGGGTTAAGTGTTACTGCTATAGCAGCTATTTCTGCTATAGCTCGAAAAGCAGATGTGGCTGCTACTGATATGCTATTGTGCTATTGATGTTTAAGGGTTAACTCTGACTGCTATAGCAGCTATTTTTGCTATAGCCGAAAAAGCAGTTGTGGTTGCTACTGATATGCTATTATGCTATTTAAGTCTAAGGGTTAAGTGTTACTGCTATAGCAGCTATTTTTGCTATAGCTGGGAAAGCAGTTGTGGTTGCTACTGATATGCTATGCTATTGAAGTGTAAGGGTTAAGTGTTTCACCGCTATAGCAGCTATTTCTGCTATAGCAGGAAAAGCAGTTGTGGTTGCTACTGATATGCTATTGTGCTATTGAAGTCTGAGAGTTAAGTGTTACTGCTATAGCAGCTATTTTTGCTATAGCTCGTAAAGCAGTTGTGGCTGCTACTGATATGCTATTATGCTATTGAAGTGTAAGGGCTAAGTGTTTCACTGCTATAGCAGCTACTTCTGCTATAGCTGGAAAAGCAGTTGTGGTTGCTACTGATAAGCTAGTTTGCTATTGAATTTGAAGGGTTAAGTGTTTCACTGCTATAGCAGCTATTTCTGCTATAGCTCGAAAAGCAGATGTGATTGCTAATGATATGCTATTGTGCTATTGAAGTCTAAGGGTTAAGTCTGACTGCTATAGCAGCTATTTTTGCTATAGCCGGAAAAGCAGTTGTGGTTGCTACTGATATGCTATTATGCTATTGAACTCTAAGGGTTAAGTGTAACTGCTATAGCAGCTATTTTTGCTATAGCTGGAAAAGCAGTTATGGTTGCTATTGATTTGCTATTATGCTATTGAAGTCCAAGGGTTAAGTGTTACTGCTATAGCAGCTATTTTTGCTATAGCCGGAAAAGCAGTTATGGTTGCTATTGATTTGCTATTATGCTATTGAAGTCTAAGGGTTAAGTTTTACTGCTATAGCAGCTATTTTTGCTATAGCTGGAAAAGCAGTTGTGGTTGCTACTGATACGCTATTATGCTATTGAAGTGTAAGGGTTAAGTGTTTCACCGCTATAGCAGCTATTTCTGCTATAGCAGGAAAAGCAGTTGTGGTTGCTACTGATATGCTATTGTGCTATTGAAGTCTGAGAGTTAAGTGTTACTGCTATAGCAGCTATTTTTGCTATAGCTGGAAAAGCAGTTATGGTTGCTATTGATTTGCTATTATGCTATTGAAGTCTAAGGGTTAAGTGTTACTGCTATAGCAGCTATTTTTGCTATAGCTGAAAAAGCAGTTGTGGTTGCTACTGATATGCTATTATGCTATTGATGTCTAAGGGTTAAGTCTGACTGCTATAGCAGCTATTTCTGCTATAGCTGGAAAAGCAGTTGGGGTTGCTACTGATATGCTATTGTGCTATTGAAGTATAAGAATTAATTCTTACTGCTATAGCAGCTATTTTTGCTATAGCTCGAAAAGCAGTTGTGGTTGCTACTGATATGCTATTATGCTGTTGAAGTCTAAGGGCTAAGTGTTTCACCGCTATAGCAGCTCGAAAAGCAGATGTGGTTGCTACTGATATGCTATTGTGCTATTGAAGTCTAAGGGTTAAGTCTTACTGCTATAGCAGCTATTTTTGCTATAGCTGGAAAAGCAGTTGTGGTTTCTGTTGATATGTATGTTAGTACTAATTATTGAGGAGTTGCTAAGTTGATAATTAAAAAATAGGCTTAATTTATAATATTAAAATAACAAATAAAACCTCGTAATTTTCAATAATCATGGCATTTTTGAATGAAATATACATTATGACTAATTTTGCGCACCATATATTTGTAAGACCGGACCATATTTGGCTGCCAAAAACAGTCCTACTGCCCGGACCGATTTTATCCAGGCTGGACCAGTTTTGGCCCTGGTACAGATGGGTGCAATAATCACCTTTTCCTAACCTTGGAGACATTGATTTGTATAAGGATGGTGGCATGAAGCTATATAGACCCATTGTCTATGTTGTAACTTCATTTATTCATTAAACATATGAAAGCATTTAACACATTTAACACAAACAATACTGAACAATTTTACATCTCAAAATTGCAGTGCATATTATGAGAAGAAACAAATAAGCATAAGGTTGCTTATAAAATGATGAAGAAATATTAAAATTTTTAGGCATGATGACGTCATAAAAATTAAAATATTTTTATCTCATGCTAAAGAAAGTTGATTGACCTACACAATATATAAATGTAGGAGAAAAAGGAATACAGATAAGCGTGATGGGCTCCATTGAATGTGATGACCAATAACGAAAGAGACAAAAATTCTATATTTTACATTCGTGTGGCCATACGATGACGTCACAATGTTTTTTTAGCCTTATCGATGCATGATCCGATATCTACAACTCATCAACTTCTAGATTTTGTAATAAAAATAAACGGTTCACGGTTTACTTTAGAAACTATGACTGTTTTAAAAAAGACATAATTTTGACGATTTTTTAAGCTTTTTCATAAAAAACGCGCACGAATTGTCTAATTCAACGTGTTCGTATGGCGTCATTTAAACTAGAAAAGGTCTAAATTGTTTTCAAAATTACTAGGAAAGGCTTGAAAAATATAATTCAAGAGAAAAAAATATGTTTTTAATGCTACGTGCGCACCGCTGCGTAAAAAAATGCGCGCCCGTGGGAATTTTTGACATGCTCAAAATGACAAGAAACGCATAAAAAGTTGATTAGAAATTAATTTTGCGCATTTTAAAATTTTAAATGCGCGTGCGCGCGTAACTTCTTGTGAAACATGCCATTTTTAATCTGTAGAAAGTTTGCCCCTGATATGACTTAAATTTTGTCAAAGTGTCAATACTAAATGACTTTTGGTTTTTAATCTATGATCAATCATTGAAATTCATAAAATTGCGCGTAAGTCACGTTGCGCAACTATGACGTCATTCAAAAATAGGAGGTGCACAACTTCACGTAAATGCCCATATGTTGTCAAAGTTATGAAATGTTATGTTTACACATTTTAGAGAAACGCGACTCACAAAAAGGAAGGAAGGAAAGAAGAACTAGACATGAAACTCGTCACTTTGACGAGTTAGTTATCCGCACGACAAATGCCACGTGCACGTCATACGTTGGAATATTGCACACAGAAAAAGATTATGTCATTATGACCTGAACTGAAGAATATCATATCTTGTTAGTGCTGAATTCTGTCTATTTTGTGTCATATAGTATATACAGTATAATCTGTATACATATTACATACAGTGTAGAATAGGTGAAATTACGGGACCCACCGTTTATTCCAATTTTTAACATGGCGACGGTATTAAAATTAAACACTAAGATAGCAATTTCGGAAGGACATTATCTCACCAACAACATATTAACGTGTAGAAGAAATTTGAATACGTAGAATATGTATGCGTGCTCGTTTAAATGTGATGAACTATGATGCAAAATATGAAAATACAACTTTTTTTATTCAACTGGCCATATGATGACTTCACAACATCCGATTGGCAAAATGTTCACATTAATTCGTATCTACAGTCCAATAGCTTCCAGAAAACGTTTTAATCATAATTATCACTTTTTATTCTTACGAGCTATAACAGATTAAAATTGACTGTAAAGATGAAATTAATAACCCTGTTAATTATAATTTTTAGGCATGATGACGTCATAAAAATTAAAATATTTTTAACTCATGCGTAAGATAGTTGATTGACCTAGACAATATTAAAATCTCGGAGAAAAAAGAATACAGATAGGCGTGATGCGCTCCATTGAATATGATGAGCAATAACGAAAGAGACAAAAATCCTATATTTTTCATTCGTGTGGCCATACGATGACGTCACAATGTCCGGTTAGCCATATTGATTTATGATCCGATATCTACAACTCATCAACTTCCAGAATATGTAATTTAAAAAAAGTTCACCTCGTTGTTTAGAATCTATGACTGTTTACAAAAAAGCATAATTTTGACTAATAATACAGAAAAACTAGATTTGAACTCGTCACTTTGACGAGTTCGAGTTATCCACGCAAACGCAACATGCACATACGTTTATATTATATGAACGCCGACAATTATTATGCCATCATATGACATGAAATAAATATGTTTACAGTGCTGAATTGTACCTATGTTGTACCATACAGCATATTACAGTATTTACAGAATACACTGTATATGTTATATACAGTGTAGCATAGACGAAATTACGAGACCCATCTTTTAAATCAAATAATTAACACGATGACGTCATCAAATTGACATATAAACATAACTATTTTAGAAGCTAATTATCTAAATAATTACATTAATACAAATTTCTTTTTTTAAATGACTAGGAAAGACTGTAAAATCCTAATTCAAGTGAAAAACACATGATTTTCATGCTCCGTGCGCACCTTACGCGTAATTTTTTTCGCGCGCGTGGGAATTTTTGACATGCTCAAAATGTCATGATCAGCGTAGAAAGTTGATTAGAAATTAATTTTGCGCATTTTGAAATTTTAAATGCGCGTGCGCGCGTAACTTCTTGTGAAACATGCCATTTTTAATCCATAGAAAGTTCGCCCGTAATATGACTTAAATTTTCACCAAGTGTCAATAAAAAATGACTTTTGGTTTATAATCTATGATCAATCATTGAAATTCGTAAAATCGCGCGTAACTTACGCTGCGCGACTCTAACGTCATATAACGAAGTTTCCTGCACATCTACAGCTACAGGTCAATCTTATGACAAAGTTATGTCTACAAAAATTTGAGATATAGCTGCAACAAAAATCCGGGAAAGAAAGAAGAATAAAGATGAAAAAAAAAAAAGATATTTACAATCACAAGGGTTATCCGCAACTTTATAAGTTGCGGATAACCAAAAATATTGATCCCATACAATAACAAGGAGTTATCCGCTCTACCAAGCGGATAACTAATTATTAAGGACAAATACACTTGTTCCTTGCTCTCAATAATAGAGAAAAAATCCAATAATTCTCATTACAAAAATATCTGAATATACATGTGGAGTAATTTTTTTTTTAGGATACATGCCAGGGGTTTTAAATGAGGGTGGTTAGGACAATACACATTGAATACACTGTGTATACTAATAAAGGGTTAGGTGTAGTTGACACAGTGGAGGTTATTTAAATGGTTAGGTTCAGTTGGTTAAAGGGTTTGGTTTATTAAGAGGGTGGGGTTCAGATGATAGTTGAGATTATTTAGAGGGTTGGGTTCATTTGATGCTTGAGATTATTTCGACGGTTAGGTTTAGTTGACAGTTCAAAATTTCTTGAAAGTGGGATTCAGTTGATACTTCAGATTCTTTAAGTTTCTGTCCAAAGAAATTTGATGCAACATGTTAATTGCAATTGTGGGTTGCATATATCCCAAAACACCGATTTACAAATATAAAAAATTAATTTCATTGCAATGTGTATAAGTATGTGGTTGGAAGATGTTTCTATAATGTTGATGGTAGTTGTTTTTATAACTCAAACAGCTTTAAGTACTGTATTACAGTATTGCCAATAACCTAGCATCCGTCTGTTGCAAGCTGTATATAGGAGTTATCAGTTTGATTGTTCAGTTAATAAGTATGGCTGTAATTGATATAATGTAATGACAAAGTAGTACATTGTGATTTAGGTTTTCTGAACCAAATTAAACACATCGTCATTGCTAACAAATACGAGACATTCGCAATAATTGAATTGCGTTCAGAGCTTGATAATTCAATCAGTGAGAACGAACCATCACGATAAGTTGTAGTTTGTTTTTGCTTGTACTTAATTGTATTTATTTATTTTTTTTTTTTTATTTATTTATTTATTTTTTTGGTTACTGTATCTACACCATCATGTGAAACGCCTGACGTGTATACCCTTAAAAAAACATCACTCCAGATGTAAACCGCCAAGATATCACCACCCTCATGTAAAATGCCTGACGTGTATACCCTTAAAAAAAACCATTAATCCTGACATAAACCGCCAAGATCTAACCACCCTCATGTAAAACGCCTGATGTGTATACCCTTAAAAAAAACTATTAATCCTGACATAAACCGCTAAGATCTAACCACCCTCATGTGAAACGCCTGACGTGTATACCCATAAAAAAACATCACTCCAGATGTAAACCGCCAAGATCTGAACACCCTCTTGTAAAACGCCTGACGTGTATACCCATAAAAAAACATCACTCCAGATGTAAACCGCCAAGATCTGAACACCCTCTTGTAAAACGCCTGACGTGTATAATCTATAAAAAAAAACATCACTCCAGTGTAAACCGCCAAGATGTAAAACGCTCCTGACATAAACCGCCAAGATCTAACCACCCTCATGTGAAACGCCTGACGTGTATACCCATAAAAAAAACATCACTCCAGATGTAAACCGCCAAGATCTAACCACCCTCATGTAAAACGCCTGACGTGTATAACCTAAAAAAAAACATCACTCTAGATGCCAACCGCCAAGATCTAACCACCCTCATGTGAAACGCCTGACGTGTATACCCATAAAAAGAACATCACTCCAGATGTAAACCGTCAAGATCTGACCACGCTCATGTAAAACGCCTGACGTGTATAACCTATAAAAAAACATCACTCCAGATGTAAACCGCCAAGATCTAACCACCCTCATGTAAAACGCCTGACGTGTATAACCTAAAAAAAAACATCACTCCAGATGTAAACCGCCAAGATCTAACCACCCTCATGTAAAACGCCCGACGTGTATAACCTAAAAACATCACTCCAGATGTAAACCGACAAGATGTAAAACGCCTGACGTGTATAACCTTAAAAAAAAACATCACTCCAGATGTAAACCGCCAAGATTGAATCACCCTCATGTGAAACGCCTGACATGTATACCCATAAAAAAAAACCATCACTCAAGATGTAAACCGCCAAGATCTGACCACGCTCATGTAAAACGCCTGACGTGTACAACCTAAAAAAAAAACATCACTCCAGATGTAAACTTCCAAGATGTAAAATGCCTGACGTGTATAACCTTAAAAAAAACATCACTCCAGATGTAAACCGCCAAGATTGAACCACCCTCATGTGAAACGCCTGACGTGTATACCCATAAAAAAAAACATCACTCAAGATGTAAACCGCCAAGATCTGGCCACGCTCATGTAAAACGCCTGACGTGTATAACCTAAAAAAAAACATCACTCCAGATGTAAACTGCCAAGATGTAAAACGCCTGACGTGTATAACCTTAAAAAAAAAACATCACTCCAGTGTAAACCGCCAAGATCTAACCACCCTCATGTAAAACGCCTGACATGTATAACCTTAAAAAAAACTCATTAATCCTGACATAAACCGCCAAGATCTAACCACCCTCATGTAAAACGCCTGACGTGTATAACCTTAAAAAAAACATCACTCCAGATGTAAACCGCCAAGATCTAACCACCCTCATGTAAAACGCCTGACGTGTATAACCTTAAAAAAAACATCACTCCAGATGTAAACCTTTAAGATCTAACCACCTTCATGTGAAACGCCTGACGTGTATAACCTTAAAAAAAACATCACTCCAGATATAAACTGCCAAGATCTAACCACCCTCATGTGAAACGCCTGACGTGTATACCCATAAAAAAAAAAACATCACTCCAGTGTAAACCGCCAAGATTGAACCACCCTCATGTGAAACGCCTGACGTGTATACCCATAAAAAAAAAACATCACTCAAGATGTAAACCGCCAAGATCTGACCAAGAAAACCATTAATCGTGACATAAACCGCCAAGATCTAACCACCATCATGTGAAATGCCTGACGTGTATACCCATAAAAAAAACATCACTCCAGATGTAAACCGCCAAGATCTAACCACCATCATGTGAAATGCCTGACGTGTATACCCATAAAAAAAACATCACTCCAGATGTAAACCGCCAAGATCTGACCACCCTAACTGGTTATTTTCAACAAGCTCGTGTAACACAAAGAAAATCCCAAAAATTATGAAACATAGGGGAAACTATAGATCGATGATTATTGGAATGTATGATCAATAGAAATTTCTTGCCCGCACCTGGCCTTTAAGTATACACAGTTTAAGTGTAGCATTGTGTAATTTTTTAATTGTTTGGCTTTAACTATGACTACATTCTGACATGGTATGGTGTAGTTAAATTATAGCAGCTATAGCTGAGGTTTCAGGCAAGTGACCAATGTGTCACAGTAGGATAGTGATATAACAGCTATCCCAAGGCTATTTGCAGCCTGTTTTGTAGAGTGGTTTTGTATAGGTGGTGTGAAGCAATTGCACAGGTATTTGTTTGCTGTTTATAATACAAAAGCTATCCCAAGGCTATTTTCAGCCTGGCTATATCAATTATAGCAACTGCAAGCTATTTCAACTTGCTATTATTTGCTATTATTGCTGTATCAGGTATAGCAATTACACAGCTATTTGTTTGCTATTATTTGCTATTGTTGCTGTATGAGGTATAGCAATTATACAGCTATTTGTTTGCTATTATTTGCTATTATTGCTAAGTGACCAATGTGTCACAATAGGATAGTGATAGAACAGCTATCCCTAGGCTATTTTCAGCCTGTTTTGTATAGCATATACACAGCTATTTGTTTGCTATTACTTGCTATTATTGCTGTATCAGGTATAGCAATTATACAGCTATTTGTTTGCTATTATTGCTGTATCAGGTATAGCAATTCCACAGCTATTTGTTTGCTATTACTTGCTATTATTGCTGTATCAGGTATAGCAATTATACAGCTATTTGTTTGCTATTATTTGCTATTATTGCTGTATCAGGTATAGCAATTACACAGCTATTTGTTTGCTATTATTTGCTATTATTGCTGTATCAGGTATAGCAATTATACAGCTATTTGTTTGCTATTATTGCTGTATCATATATAGCAATTACACAGCTATTTGTTTGCTATTATTGCTGTATCAGGTATAGCAATTACACAGCTATTTGTTTGCTATTATTTGCTATTATTGCTGTATCAGGTATAGCAATTATACAGCTATTTGTTTGCTATTATTTGCTATTATTGCTGTATCAGGTATAGCAATTACACAGCTATTTGTTTGCTATTATTTGCTATTATTGCTGTATCAGGTATAGCAATTACACAGCTATTTGTTTGCTATTATTTACTATTATTGCTGTATCACAGGTATAGAAATTATACAGCTATTTGTTTGCTATTATTTGCTATTATTGCTGTATCAGGTATAGCAATTACACAGCTATTTGTTTGCTATTATTTGCTATTATTGCTGTATCAGGTATAGCAATTATACAGCTATTTGTTTGCTATTATTTGCTATTATTGCTGTATCATATATAGCAATTACACAGCTATTTGTTTGCTATTCTATTGCTATGTTTGCTGTATCAAGTATAGCATTTACACAGCTATTTGTTTGCTATTTATTGCTATGACCAATCCTGCGCCTTAGTGCTTTCCTACCAGTACCAGCAACATTTGTAAATACAATTAATTGAATCACATAAACATTTTGCAAACGTCACGCATCGTTAAGCTCATTCATAAAACGAATGCAGTGTTTAATTTCAATCACTAAAAAGCTAATTCAATATTTCAATTTTCAATTTTCACTGCAGTAATGGCTATTAATTATTGATTTTTATATCGGGTTTTTTTTCGAAAAAGTATTTTTTAAATATTGGAATTAAATTATAAATATTTGAACAAATTCTTTCTAAATTTTATTTTATTAAGTTAAGACCTATCGGTTAAATTGATTGTATTGGTTTTATTGTGTGTTAGCGTGTTTTATAACATTGTTTTTAATTTTTCAATTTTGAAACAACGTTAACAAGTAATTTCCTTAGAAAGGAAGTTATACAATAGACCCATCTACCAGCAAAATGTGCAAATACAATGAATCACAAACATTTTGCAAATGCCACGCATCGTTAAGCTCAAGGCAGTTACGATACCCTTTCATGGTGACTTCATTAAAATATTTTCTTTTCACTATTCCAATTTTGTATTTTTGTATTATGTATTCATGTGAATAAATCGATTGGTCAAACTTGCTTGATCAATATAATATAGCATCATGAGCGTTTTATTTCACTGAAAAGTTAGATTTATAAACACGAATAGTCAATAATTCAAAGTGAAATTTTTAAAAAGCAAAATAAATTCTTTTCAAGCTCGGTAAAGGTTAACGTTAACGTCATGGGGTTGTGTTTAAAATGTATTTAAAACATGTTTTAACATGACCAAAAAAATGTAAAAAATAAAACAACATTCAAAATGAATTAAAATGATAATTTGAAAACAACATTAAAAAGAAAATTGAAAAAAATGTGAAACAAATTAATTAAGATTATTATCACATCGTACATGTGCCCCTACCATGGAGCAATCACTCCATGAACACAATGTCGATAACATTTCGACATCGAATTGCTATCGTCTGGCTTACGTAGCAGAATTAGCGATACACGTGTACAATACAAAAATAAGATCACTTGAATTTATTACCTAGGATGTCCACATTTCCTCAAAATACGTGTGGTGTAAAATTTTATAACCAAAAAAAATGAAACAACAAGATTAATAACATTTAGTTAAAACTGTGGCCCTGTTCTGCCATGGAGTAATCACTCTATGGTAGAACACGATGTCGATAACATTTCGACATCGAAATGCTATCGTCTGGCTTACGTAACAGAATCCACGACGCTCATTCAGGGTACAATAAAAATAAAAATGAGATCGCTTGCTTTTAATTAACTATCCTCGAAATGCGTGCCGTGTATAAAAAAAATAAAAACAATAATTAAGAATAATAACCTTCAGTTAACTCGTAGTTATCGGAAAAAAAAAAGAATCTTCAGTTAACTCGTCGTAGAACTGTGACCCTGTTCTACCATATAAGTATAATCATTCTATGGTAGAACACAATGTCGATAACTTTTCGACATCGAACTGCTATCTGAATCCTTATAGTACAATACAGAAATCAAAATTAATGAGATCGCTTGCTTTTATTATACCCAACTATCCTCGAAATACGTGGTGTATACATCGGAACAAAATGAAACAATCAGATTAATAATATTCAGTTCACTTGTACAACTGCGACCGTGTTCTTCAATAAAGTCATCACTCCATTGTAGAACACATTGTCGATAACTTTTCGACATCGAACTGTTATCGTCTAAGGGTAAGGCCTACATAGGACTACACGTCAATAAGAGCGCATGTTTTATCACCATACTAGAAATGGATATGGGGTAAACTATACAAAAAAACTATTACAATACATTTTAGGTTAACTCATCATGTTAGTTGCCATTAATAACTCAACAGTTCAACAACATTCAATTTCCGACATCGAATTGCTATCGTTTATTAAATGGAGTAACAAATAATATGGAAGGAGCTAATTTCGTATGTGTTTGTTATCGAAATGTGTAGTAATAGTATGTAATACACAAAATTAAATTTTATTCAGGCTGTTTCAGTGTGCGGTTAGGCCTACATTAAAAATTGTACTCATTTTCGGGGTACTGTAGGCGCGCCTATGTTACAGCAGCAGGTATGTCACTAAACACCACCACCACGCGTCGATACGTACTTCGTAGACTACACTACTGACTGCACTCTGGCCGCCGCCGTGGCGACATCGAACTGTCATCGTTTTGATAACGAATCTGCTTACCAGTAAAATACTGTTTGTTTTCATTATTAAATTAACTATTTTGAACCAAAAACATTTAAATAGCTAAAATCTAGTCTTAGGCCATGGTCAGGTTTATAATACACACAGACCTAGGCCTAGCCTTGATTAAGTTTTCTTCCAAGCCTAACGTGGGCCTGTGGAGGAGGCCTAAAGGATAGCCTGATATTATTTGCGTAGCCTATAATTTTCGTTGTTAAACAAATATAGGGGGCACAATTGATGGAAAATAACTATGTTTAAGTCTTGTAAATGCAAATCTGTCAATCAAAACATAACACACCCAACAATTCGAAGGGAGATAAACAACTTATCAGCTCTTATCGGGTGTGAAGTGTGCCTGTATCGGAGCTTCCTGGCAACATATATTTGGTGATTTCCCTAATCTACAAATAGACGTCGACGCGGTAGCGCGTTTGTGTCTAAACTGTCGAACTTTTTTCCAGCGGGTACAAGCACTACATGACGGTCATACTGGAATTGTCAGAATGAAAAGTTTTGCTCTGGATTCGTTATGGTGGCCTAATATGGACAAAGACATATCAAAGCAGTGCGATACATGCCAATCCAATCAAACTTTACCACCTAAAGCACCATTGCACCCATGGAATTGGCCAAACAGACCATGGTCACGATTACATATCGACTATGCTGGACCATTTATTGGAAAAATGTTTTTAATACGATGCATACTCAAAATGGCTTGAGGTAATTCCGGTAAATTCCTCAACGACAAATACCACAGTGGATAAGCTCAGGCTTATATTTGCATCGCATGGATTGCCAGATAAAATAGTATCCGACAATGGAACATGTTTCACCAGTGATGAATTTCATACATTCGTAAAGCGAAATGGAATAAGACATTCTTTAACAGCCCCATATAACCCATCATCGAATGGTCTTGCAGAACGTGCTGTACGCACATTTAAAGAAACAATGAAACGTATGAAAGATGGATATATCGAAACAAAAGTCGCAAGATTCTTATGTTGTAATTTGTATGTTCTTGTTATCAGTTTCTTGTTTTTAGGACCCAAGTGGAAATAAGTTTTTAACTTTTCTTGGCATTCCTTGTAATCAAGGCCTGTTTTTTCCGTGCAATTGTTTTTCTATTTTCTATTTATTATATTTTATTGTTTTTTAACCTTGATTACCAAATAAAGTTTAAAAAAAAAACAATTCAAGATTCCTATTTAAATATAGAAATACACCTCATAGCACAACTGGCAAAACACCAGCAGAATTACTGAATGGCCGAAAATTGAAAACGCATTTTGATCTTTTACACCCTTATCAAGCAGATCGTGTTATCACTCAACTTGAAAAACAGAAATTAGCCCATGATCGTCATGCAAAGAACGCACTTTTTGTAGAAGGAGAGTAGGTGTATATAAAGAACTTTAGAGGACAAAATCTGAAATGGTTACCCGGAACAATAATATTAAAATCCAGTCGCATCTCATTCAAGATAAAACTAGAAGATGGACGAGTTTGTCGTCGTCATGCCGACCATATCAGGAAGCGTTATAGGCCTGTTCAAACTCAGGATAAACAGCTTACAAACAAAGATGATCCTCCACAATTACCTCCAATGCTCATTAATCCAAATCTTAACAGTGGAAACATCACAATCGACTGTCGAAGCACAGTCTATTACTGCTCAGCGAAGAGTATACCTTACTCGCGATAGAAAACCGCCGGAAAGATATGGACATTTTTAATAACTGAAATATAGAAACTCTTATGGACATTATTACTGGACAATTTAAAATGTTGATCTTATGCATTATACAATATACATTTAAAGTGTTATTAAACCATAACTTAGTACAGTGCTGCTTTGATTCAATTATAAATAAATAGCTTAGAATTGTTTATAATAGAAGGGAGGGAATGTAATGTATTGAACTTGATTAATATTACTTGCTACCAATTATTTATACTTCCTTCACCTGTTACCATATATATTACGTTAACCCACTTCTATATAACCCTGGCTACTTAATGGTCACTAATGGCTAAAGTAGACCCCTCTGCTGAGACCACTAAACATTCCACCTTGACAGATTAATTACCCATTACCGATATTGTTATTATATATAGTAGATGTAGAATAAAGAATAAACACTTCAGTGCTAGCTTTCAACTATAACAGAACTTGTCTCTCTCTCACTTATTTGTATTGTAAATCGGTACATTACAAAAAGTATTGTAGGTAAGTGTACTAGGTTGATGAAAATAATGCAACTAGCAAGTAAGGATACACAATGATTTACATTTACGTAACTTGGATAAATGCAAGTGGTCCGTAGATATATAGGATAAATACTATTAGTACTTACCCTAAATTAGGTATATGTATGTAAACCCTGTTCTTGTCTCTGACTGTTACCTTCTTTGTACAGCACCTACAGCGGACATTGGGTGGATACCATCATCATTTGATGGATTGGTCATAGTAGCGTAATGATCTTTCTTACACGCAGTATCAAAATGAGCGAATGTGACATCTATTGATAAGAAAGAGCAAAATACCTTTATTTGTAAATGAATAAGTATGTTGAAATATATTCATTTGGTAAGTTTCACCAAAAATGTATTCCGATATTAAAGACATATTTTATGATAAAACAGTACTAAGGGACAACCTCAACATTACAGTGGTGATAACTTGGATACAATGGCAATTTTATGTTATCCAAATAAGCATTCAGCTTCATGTGTAAACAGTATGAGTATGCGTTTCCTGCAATAGAACTCAACTGGTTTGTCCAAGTAAGGACTAGGTTTGTCGAAGTAAGGACCAGATTATGTCATGCTTTTACATACCTTGCAATCTTGTGCTTCCAGCAATAGCTGGGTAATTATGTATACCATGAAATGGAAAAAATGGAGCACCATTATCACCAGACATGAAATTTGCCCTCACGTATCCAGCATTTCCATTGTCTGGACCACAAGGTGCACACTGTTTTGCACTTTGACCTGCATTCTCCGGTTGATTCTGAAATATTTACATGAAAATGTTAATGGGAAAATGTAATATTTTAATCAGAATTTATAAATTACGTGACTGATTACACAATGGAATGGCATTATCAGTACACGTTAAGAAAAAGAAGGTAGAAGAGTAAGAAAGTCCTTTGACAAATTTCCTTATGAAAGTCAAGTATGCATATATAATATCTATACATTGATTTTATTTGACAGAATGCAAAATATAGTTCCCCAAACTGACAAAATAATAACATTTGAAAAACAGAAATAAAATCTTTTAAAATGAATAATAAAAATGTTCATATTTATTGAAAATGTTTATATCTTTTTTGGGTTTCCCACTTTTATTTCATCGTCATTAACATTGTTCCATTCATTATGATTTTTACATTTATACATTATCTAATCTAATTCATCATAATTGCTTAATTACAGTATTCGGTTTGTAACATGCTACAAATGTTTATATTCTTATATCGCAATCAAAGAACAGGCTTGTACCAATTATAAACGATGACTACATTCTCACACATACTTATCAACAGCTTCATGACTAAGAGAAGATGGCCCAATGACAAATGGCATCACCCCGATGTTGTTGTCTAAAATCTAAAATGTAAGTTACTATATAAGGAAAAGAGAAGTATTTTGGTATTGCTTACCTGCTCCAACTGTGTGGTGAATTACATTATCCTGAATTGCATCCCGATAGCAGGACTGAAGCCATTATGAAATGTATATTCACGTACAAACGATGGACTTTCTACAGTAACTTCTCCAATATCCAAGAAAGCAACTGAATAATGTGGCTCATAAAAATCTGAAACAAATAAATAAGTGTCACTATCGAATGAATAAGTGCCAGACAAAAACCTCAGGGAAAAAAAAGTTACAATTACAGAACTAACACTTTCCAATGTAAGAATGTTCCTTTATAGAAGTATTTTAACACAACCTGTGTTATTATAATGTATTATTCTGGTCCTCAAGCTTTACTGGAAACTGAGGAAATTCGGATTAGGCCCTCCACGGACCCTCGACAGCCAGCAGTGCAGCGCCTACCAGTTTTTTCATTTTCTATAATTTTGATGTGATTTTGGGTCGTCCCCTTAGTCTCTTAACTTTTCTCATTGTTTGTTTCCTCGCATAGAGCTCTTTGAGCTGAGATATCGGAGTCTAGATGAAGAAGGTGTCCACACTATGCACTGTTTTGCACTTTGACCTGCATTCTCCGGTTGATTCTGAAATATTTACATGAAAATGTTAATGGGAAAATGTAATATTTTAATCAGAATTTATAAATTACGTGACTGATTACACAATGGAATGGCATTATCAGTACACGTTAAGAAAAAGAAGGTAGAAGAGTAAGAAAGTCCTTTGACAAATTTCCTTATGAAAGTCAAGTATGCATATATAATATCTATACATTGATTTTATTTGACAGAATGCAAAATATAGTTCCCCAAACTGACAAAATAATAACATTTGAAAAACAGAAATAAAATCTTTTAAAATGAATAATAAAAATGTTCATATTTATTGAAAATGTTTATATCTTTTTTGGGTTTCCCACTTTTATTTCATCGTCATTAACATTGTTCCATTCATTATGATTTTTACATTTATACATTATCTAATCTAATTCATCATAATTGCTTAATTACAGTATTCGGTTTGTAACATGCTACAAATGTTTATATTCTTATATCGCAATCAAAGAACAGGCTTGTACCAATTATAAACGATGACTACATTCTCACACATACTTATCAACAGCTTCATGACTAAGAGAAGATGGCCCAATGACAAATGGCATCACCCCGATGTTGTTGTCTAAAATCTAAAATGTAAGTTACTATATAAGGAAAAGAGAAGTATTTTGGTATTGCTTACCTGCTCCAACTGTGTGGTGAATTACATTATCCTGAATTGCATCCCGATAGCAGGACTGAAGCCATTATGAAATGTATATTCACGTACAAACGATGGACTTTCTACAGTAACTTCTCCAATATCCAAGAAAGCAACTGAATAATGTGGCTCATAAAAATCTGAAACAAATAAATAAGTGTCACTATCGAATGAATAAGTGCCAGACAAAAACCTCAGGGAAAAAAAGTTACAATTACAGAACTAACACTTTCCAATGTAAGAATGTTCCTTTATAGAAGTATTTTAACACAACCTGTGTTATTATAATGTATTATTCTGGTCCTCAAGCTTTACTGGAAACTGAGGAAATTCGGATTAGGCCCTCCACGGACCCTCGACAGCCAGCAGTGCAGCGCCTACCAGATCAGCACACCGGGAGACAATCCCCTACTTTTTTCAAATAGTGTACCACGTTCTTTAATGTACACAGGACCAACGGCTTTACATCTCATCCGAAGAATAAGGCAATGAGAGTAAAGCATCCTGCCTAAGGAACCATGGTGGTCTATTTATAATTATTTTCTCTCAATCTAATAACAATCATTGCCATGATTCAATAAATTGTTTATTAATTAAAAATATAAAAATCATCACCATTAATGACCAGAAATAATGAGTGATAGAGCTGATAATGTTAGTTTTCCCAACGATTATATAATCTTAAGTTTCCAAAGAAGGAAAGAAGGCAAATAAAGAGAATGCTAGAAGTTTGGACTGGCAAACAGTTTAGTGTACACATAAACAGTAGTTACTGGCACTGTATACTTCAACACAAAGAATAAATATTCTAAATATTTATTTCTTAGGCTTAATACTTACAATAGTTGATTAGATCCACTGCTAGCATTCTTCTTACTTAGATTCATTCGCATAGTCTGACATTTTAACTTAAGGTACCTTCTCAGGCAGTGCCATGTTCTCTATTTTAGAAAATTGTGCTCTACAAAGAAACACAAATATTTAATATAACTCACAATATTAAAAAAAAACTTACATACAGTACATAAACGTATACACACAAATTATTTGACATATTGTTGCATGATGAAATCAATATGAAAAGAACGGTTGCGTTTTTCTCCACATTTCAATCAACATGCTGTGATCGTTCTGTACCGCAAACATATCACTATCACGAACGCTGAACATCTTGCGACATAGCGCACTTAACAAGACTTCCCCAATCAGAGCGATTATTGTCCAAAGTGTGCATAGACTTGTTTATTTTTGTTTTTTCATTTTCTATAATTTTGATGTGATTTTGGGTCGTCCCCTTAGTCTCTTAACTTTTCTCATTGTTTGTTTCCTCGCATAGAGCTCTTTGAGCTGAGATATCGGAGTCTAGATGAAGAAGGTGTCCACACTATGCACTGTTTTGCACTTTGACCTGCATTCTCCGGTTGATTCTGAAATATTTACATGAAAATGTTAATGGGAAAATGTAATATTTTAATCAGAATTTATAAATTACGTGACTGATTACACAATGGAATGGCATTATCAGTACACGTTAAGAAAAAGAAGGTAGAAGAGTAAGAAAGTCCTTTGACAAATTTCCTTATGAAAGTCAAGTATGCATATATAATATCTATACATTGATTTTATTTGACAGAATGCAAAATATAGTTCCCCAAACTGACAAAATAATAACATTTGAAAAACAGAAATAAAATCTTTTAAAATGAATAATAAAAATGTTCATATTTATTGAAAATGTTTATATCTTTTTTGGGTTTCCCACTTTTATTTCATCGTCATTACCATTGTTCCATTCATTATGATTTTTACATTTATACATTATCTAATCTAATTCATCATAATTGCTTAATTACAGTATTCGGTTTGTAACATGCTACAAATGTTTATATTCTTATATCGCAATCAAAGAACAGGCTTGTACCAATTATAAACGATGACTACATTCTCACACATACTTATCAACAGCTTCATGACTAAGAGAAGATGGCCCAATGACAAATGGCATCACCCCGATGTTGCCTGTCTAAAATCTAAAATGTAAGTTACTATATAAGGAAAAGAGAAGTATTTTGGTATTGCTTACCTGCTCCAACTGTGTGGTGAATTACATTATCCTGAATTGCATCCCGATAGCAGGACTGAAGCCATTATGAAATGTATATTCACGTACAAACGATGGACTTTCTACAGTAACTTCTCCAATATCCAAGAAAGCAACTGAATAATGTGGCTCATAAAAATCTGAAACAAATAAATAAGTGTCACTATCGAATGAATAAGTGCCAGACAAAAACCTCAGGGAAAAAAAAGTTACAATTACAGAACTAACACTTTCCAATGTAAGAATGTTCCTTTATAGAAGTATTTTAACACAACCTGTGTTATTATAATGTATTATTCTGGTCCTCAAGCTTTACTGGAAACTGAGGAAATTCGGATTAGGCCCTCCACGGACCCTCGACAGCCAGCAGTGCAGCGCCTACCAGATCAGCACACCGGGCACATCCCCTACTTTTTTTCAAACAGTGTACCACGTTCTTTAATGTGCACTGTTAAGTACACAGGACCAACGGCTTTACATCTCATCCGAAGAATAAGGCAATGAGAGTAAAGCATCCTGCCTAAGGAACCATGGTGGTCTATTTATAATTATTTTCTCTCAATCTAATAACAATCATTGCCATGATTCAATAAATTGTTTATTAATTAAAAATATAAAAATCATCACCATTAATGACCAGAAATAATGAGTGATAGAGCTGATAATGTTAGTTTTCCCAACGATTATATAATCTTAAGTTTCCAAAGAAGGAAAGAAGGCAAATAAAGAGAATGCTAGAAGTTTGGACTGGCAAACAGTTTAGTGTACACATAAACAGTAGTTACTGGCACTGTATACTTCAACACAAAGAATAAATATTCTAAATATTTATTTCTTAGGCTTAATACTTACAATAGTTGATTAGATCCACTGCTAGCATTCTTCTTACTTAGATTCATTCGCATAGTCTGACATTTTAACTTAAGGTACCTTCTCAGGCAGTACCATGTTCTCTATTTTAGAAAATTGTGCTCTACAAAGAAACACAAATATTTAATATAACTCACAATATTAAAAAAAAACTTACATACAGTACATAAACGTATACACGGTAGGTGTATGGTCAAATTATTTGACATATTGTTGCATGATGAAATCAATATGAAAAGAACGGTTGCGTTTTTCTCCACATTTCAATCAACATGCTGTGATCGTTCTGTACCGCAAACATATCACTATCACGAACGCTGAACATCTTGCGACATAGCGCACTTAACAAGACTTCCCCAATCAGAGCGATTATTGTCCAAAGTGTGCATAGACTTGTTTATTTTTGTTTTTTCATTTTCTATAATTTTGATGTGATTTTGGGTCGTCCCCTTAGTCTCTTAACTTTTCTCATTGTTTGTTTCCTCGCATAGAGCTCTTTGAGCTGGGATATCGGAGTCTAGATGAAGAAGGTGTCCACACTATGTCAACATATACTGTATATTTAACAATTACAAACTTCATTTTGTATATGAAGACAGATTATGGCACTCCTCATCTTAGAGACTCAAAATACCTGCTTTTAAAACGGATAGATTTTAAGTAGCTACCAGAAAAGCTTTAGTGAGAAGTTTAAGGCGCTGTGGGTGCTCAAATGAAAACTGTCAATGGATGTCAAAGGTTGAAAAAGCAATGCGTTGCTCAATTTCTAAACAATGACCCTGTTGTACACACATTTGACTGGATATTTGTTTAATTAATGTACAGTATGTATGCATGTATGAACATGCTCGCCTGCATCTTAAATTGAGAGGATCTGTGTGTGTAGCATCCAATAAGAATTTAGTGAAGTTCGAGAAGCTGGGAAGAGCAACCCTGTGTTGATCTGGGCCTCCGTGGAAAAATTGAACTTATTATACCTATTCATGGTAACAGTAACGTTTGTTGCTCTTAGAGTGGATACGATAGTCTACAATTGAAGATGCTTTTAAAATTGGGGTAGGGGGAAGTGTTAATAGAAGGTAGTAGGTTAAATAGAGGGAGACCTGCATTGAAAATTTGAAATGGACTGTAATCTTCAAAAAGAAGTTGCTCTTAGATTGGATACACTAGTCTACAATTGATGGTGATTTTAGAATTATAATGCAGTATTAAATAGAAGATGGATGGTTAATTAGAGAGAAAAACTGCATTGACAATTTGAAAATGACTTATAACTAATTTAAAAATCACCAACCTTGGAATCCAGATGTTCTGCAATATCCATTGTAAAATCTTCAATTAGATTAAACTGAACATCAAATTTCTCAACAACTTTTAGTGTTGATCTGCGATTGATATGTGGAAAACACCCTCAATGACAGAAAACTCTGTTGAGTTGATACCTTCTAGCGTGGATGAGTTGGAATAAACAATGCTGAATTTAAAGAAGTAACCACTTCCTGACAGATTAATGGCAAGATCAGTGAAGTTGGCCCAGCCATGGATTATATCTACAGTGTTGTTGCTGACGAGCTCTGCATCAGATACTCCTGGGCATTTTCCATGGATGTGAAGAATGTCCCAGATTTTGCACAATTTCACCCTGTAAAAATCATTGAATAATTCCTTAATTTTCGTAGAATATTTGTATCAAACCTATGGTGTATTACCACAGCTTGATAGCCTATATTGGAGTTTAGAAAGAATTGTGTTAAATCTACACTGGTATCCAATATAGAGATGCAAGGTTGAATCTCAAATAGCATCAGCCGTTATAAACGTATACTCATTGTGCTTGAGAATTGATAGATGATTTCTACTCCTGGGTCACTAGATGCCTCTTCTTCAGCTTGCTTCTCAGAATACCTGTGAACCAATTAGTTATGTTGTTTTGTAATGATATAGGCATTATGGTTATGTTCGTTACAAGCCACACATGAGAATACAATTTAAGACTTTGGACAAGACGATACAAGCCAGTTTAAAACTCTACTTCAAATCATTACTTCTTAAATGTGACTTACGTTTTATTGCCTGTACTTGGACCTCCTGTTGTATTTGTTGCTCTCACACCCCTTGTTGGGTCTGCGGCTGGGGGAGAAGGATCGGTCATTGCTAATAACCTCAACTTCAAGACTCTCGTACAAAGTACCGGTTTGTGCTGCATTAACAATTTCTGCTTGAAGGTTAACTAACTCATCATGTTCTAGGGTTGAATTGCCTGTAAGGAAGAAATATTAATTATTGTTTAGATATTAAAAGAATAGGCAATGAAATAAAATTCAACTCATTTCTAAACATATAAAACTGAAAAAAGAAGAAATCTGGATAGATTATGTGATACTTTAATATGGTTAAAGAAAGCTATTTACTTACTGTATTATATATACCAAACTGGCAAGATTGTTAACAAGATCTTCTTCATAGAAGTCATCAACATCAACAGAAGCCACACCAACGTCAACCATTATAACCGGTGTAGTGATGATGTCAATTGGGTCACTACCACGTATAAGTATCCAAAGAGTCTGCCAATCGCGATCAAAATAGTTCTCGCCATAAATGCTGGAGTCATGAACTGATCGTCTGGTCTATTTGGATCTTCTGGAACACATGTAATGACGATTGGTGAAGACGTCGTAATTCTTGTGTCAGACTTTCAATAATCAACATAGCGTAATCGTAGTCATAGCATTCAAAAGCCTGCCAAGATTCATGCCATATGCAGTCTTCTGTACCAATGATACCTTAATGAAAAGAGCAGATTAGATAAAAGATTTTACTACCATTGATGTCTGTAACCATCATGTTTGGAATTCTATAATCCTATAATTCTAAGTCAACGTCTCGGATCTCTATCCCACTCGTATGCAGAATCAGGAATAACATAACCAGGCCGTGATCCTACTAGAATTCCACCATCTTCGTCTCTGATCATTGCATTCTTAAATGCATCACAATCCATCTCCACGCACTCAGAAGGATTAAAGACCCTTTCCCTTCAATTTGTGACGTTTTGTAAAAATAATACATATATATTACTTTAAAAACATTAAACAAGGTCACTCCTTGTCTAAAATGTACGTTTTATGGTAAATTATGATAAAAAGTGAGAAACAATGCACTACCTATGTAGCTCGCGGCGAATGACCTCTCGTGGGCAGTCTAGCCTAGCTAGGCTGAGTTTTGTAGGCCTAGCCGGTAAACATCGGTAACGTACGAATATCGTATGCTAGTTATATACCTAGCCTGACGTTGTATAGTTGCTGCAATAATTGTCTTTCTATATTTGCCAGACACCGTTGATACAAAATGGGGAAAACCTGGTATTTTCGGTGAAAATTTATGAGTCTTCCATTTGTTTTGGCCTCACGATCAATCAAAAAGTGGGTGAATTACAGAAGAAAAACAAAAATATCAATCCGCACGCAATGCATTTTGGAATTTATAGCGGGCCGCTAAAATTACTAGAATCAACTTATTTTTCACATTTTTAACCATTTAAAGACAAAAAAGTTACCATATAATATTTATTTTTACATTAATTGTAGTTTGTGACCTTAAATTAGATCTAAAAAACGTAGGGAAGGGGGTCTTTTTAACTTTACTGTAGTGTTAAGATTAAATGAAAAGTATTGTAGGTACAGTAAGTGTACTAGGTTGATGAAAATAATGCAATTAGCAAGTAAAGATACACAATGATTTACAATAACGTAACTTGGATAAATGCAAGTGGTCCGTAGATATATAGGATAAATACTATTAGTACTTACCCTAAATTAGGTATATGTATGTAAACCCTGTTCTTGTCTCTGACTGTTACCTTCTTTGTACCTATAAGCATTCAGCTTCATGTGTAAACAGTATGAGTATGCGTTTCCTGCAATAGAACTCAAACAATGGCAGTTGTTGGTTTGTCGAAGTAAGGACTATAGGTTTGTCCAAGTAAGGACCAGATTATGTCATGCTTTTACATACCTTGCAATCTTGTGCTTCCAGCAATAGCTGGGTAATTATGTATACCATGAAATTGAAAAAATTGAGCACCATTACATGAAATTTGCCCACACGAATCCAGCATTTCCGTTCTCTGGACGAGGTGCACACTGTTTTGCACTTTGACCTGCATTCTCCGGTTGATTCTGAAATATTTACATGAAAATGTTAATGGAAAAATGTAATATTTTAATCAGAATTTATAAATTACGTAACTGATTACACAATGGAATGGCATTATCAGTACACGTTAAGAAAAAGGAGGTAGAAGAGTAAGAAAGTCCTTTGACAAATTTCCTTTCGAGTGAAAGTCAAGTATGCATATACTGTATAATATCTATACATTGATTTTATTTGACAGAATGCAAAATGATTTTTACATTTATACATTATCTAATCTAATTCATCATAATTACATAATATATACAGTATTCGGTTTGTAACATGCTATTTAATGTTAAATCTTACTGAACCTACCTGTAACTCATCGCAATCAAAGAACAGGCTTGTACCAATTATAAACGTCCATTCTCACACATACTTATCAACAGCTTCATGACTAAGAGAAGATGGCTCAATGACAAATGGCATCACCCCGATGTTGTTGTCAGCAAGAACAAGATCAGTCATTTACAACGGAACTCGAAATTTGGAAAAAGACTCCATAATCCCAATTCTTCCAGATGAAGAAATTGGCAATCTGTGTGCAGTCTCTCTGACCATCCCTCGTCATGAACACCGTGCAAAGAAGTATGGCCTTCGTTGTTGCTCCATTGACTTTCAACGTCACAATCTCCCCACTGACATGGTACAGCACCATCTCAGAGCCTACCACAGTGTTGTCTTGTAGGATGACATCTCTGGAGCTCTCAATTTCAATACCTGCTGGCCACGATATATCCTCAGCATTGTAGCGGTCTTGATATGTACCAGGAAAGACAGAACAGCAGATTAATCTAAAATGTAAGTTACTATATAAGGGAAAGAGAAGTATTTTGGCATTGCTTACCTGCTCCAACTGTGTGGTGAATTACATTATCCTGAATTGTTAGTCCTGAAGTACCAAACATCCCGATAGCAGGACTGAAGCCATTATGAAATGTATACAACCGCTGGACCTTCTACAGTAACTTCTCCAATATCCAAGAAAGCAACCTAAGGGAACATTATACTTACCCGTTGATTAAGTTAATTAACAATTGGGATGAAATATTTTACAGTACTTTGTACTTAATTTATTATTAACATTAAAACATATTTTAGTGTAAATTAAAAATAATTTTATTTTATAGTTGTTTATTTATAATTTAATTTAGCATTTACTTAAACTATAGGCTTAATATAATTAAGTTAAGTTATCTTGCCCAGTGGGCTAGTCACAACAAAAACAAAAATCAAGCCCTGCTGAAATGGAAGCCTTATAATTCTTTTTTGCACTTTTTTTTATAAAAAGAAGAATTATCTGCAATTGCGCCATTGGCTGCAACAGTATTTTTAATTAATGATTTATGGTTTTTTTCAAATAACTACTGCATATATCACAATATATCACTTTTTAACAATTAGCCAGTAAATCATGGTCTGGTGTTAACATTCTGAATTTTCCACTGATGCAGTGATGCCTGAATTTCACTACACTGCATAAAATATTAGTAAGCCTATTATAAGATTACCTTTTCCTTCAAATAGAATACAGTAAATGTCCATCTGGGTCTTGTCTTCTAATATGCGATGCTTCAAAACACATATCCAGTCGTCTTCTGTTGGTCATTTTGAGATTTTTTTCTTCTGAAGAAACAATAACAATTCTACTAATTTTTTAATTAATTATTAATTATTAGGTCGTACAGACAGTGACCAACAACTTTATGTCTTGTCTGAAGAATCACCCAAGAACACAGACAAGTCAGCACAGATCTCGAATTATAAAATATTGCTTATTGAATCGATCAAAAGATGTGTACGGCGTAACAGTTAGCGTTATTTAAATATTCCTTGTTTTTAACTATATAAATATTGACTTTTTGGAACTGAAGTTGATTTATAAAAAGCATATAGGCCTATTTACATCGTATTTGTTACATATAACCCTGAATAGTCTTTGGTTTGGTGTTTAATATAGGACATGCGGATAGATTGTACTGTGTTTATTAGGTATTGGTATATAGGCTAGGCCAATACTAGGATGATAGGTCCCAGCATGTAGGCTATAGCCTGCTGGGCCTAAAAAAAAATAAACCTTAAACCAAAATTACATTTCCTAGTTTTTAGAATGAAAGCTGTCTACAGAAAAACCAATTGATATCTAAGCTAGGCCTAATTGAATATAGGGTCTTCGGCCTAGGCTAGCTTGATACTAGACTAACGATATAGCCTTTATAGTAATAATACTAGCCTAGCTAGGCCTTATAGGCCTAACCCATTCCCATAAAAGAAAGAAGAAGAAAACAGATCTGTCATATAGGCCTAGCTAGCCTAACTAGGCCTAGGCTAGAGCTATAATAGACTATAGGCCTAGTAGGCCTAGAGCTAATACTAGGCCTAGGCCTATTATTATGATTAGGCCTAGGCCTAGCCTAGGCCTATTCTATTGTTGCAACCACTTTACCTTAAAAAAACAATTTGTATCCAAAGCTAATTTGATACGAAGACATCCTTCCACATTCCAATAAAAAGGGGCCTAGGCCTAGCTAAGTATAAAAAGTGTATTGATATACAATACAATACAACGAATAGGCCTAGGCCTAGGCTAGGCCGAAATCAAACTTCCCCGCAGGAGGTTCGTGCAAAAAAACACTTAAATAGGCCTAGGCCTGGACCCACACTTTTAGAGACTCGTCAACTTATTGTTTAAGAATGCAGATATTTTTTGCCCCGTCGATATAAAATATTTTCCCGTAGAAGTAATTATTAGTTTATTACTAATTTTTCTGTTAAGGTAGTATAAGTATAGGATTTGGTAAATCATTATTTTAATACAAATAAATATAAGTAGAACCACCAGAACTATTTCCGCTATACAGCCCTATTTAAAAATGGCCTGGTCTAAATTAACATTCTACCTACTAGGGGAACGTAGGTTGGCCGAGGCACTCTGCTTGACTTTCTAGGCCCCCCACACTACAAGTCCTAGGCCTACCCGTTAGGCCAATTTCTCTCGCGTTGTGGTAATAAGGATACGCAGCTAAAGTGAATTTCCTCCGCTACACACTGAACCACGAGCTAAGCCTACATATTTACCGATACTCGTCAATTTATTTTTTATGGCATCAATGCTACACATTTTGCCCATTGTTAATACATTTTCTCGTACTAAAAGTACTTATTAATTTAATTCATTATGTCTATACTTTATTTATTTAGATATTTAGTTCCCGTTTCTTGTTGAAATAAACTGCAAATAAATAAAGCTATTGTATTTCTAAAGGTTCCTTTAGCAAAATGGAATCATCTTTCCTATAGTATATAAGAATACAAAAATATTTAGGATCTCGCTATTTATCTGGGCGATGTAGTCTGTGGGGTTAAAGAATACTCGAGCGGAAGAATGCAACACATAATAACCATATCTATTACCAGTAAAACAGCGTCCTCTCTTATTATTTCGCGTAGGTTTCAAATAACGGGGAAAAAAAGTTAAGTAATATCTAATTAATGACTAATAATTACATTACATTTTAATATTTAATAGCATAAGTGTGTTCCACTCATAAAAGAGTATTTAATTCCAAAATTGTAATACAGTATATCGAAAAGTTAGATTTTTATTAGTGATAGAAATTAATTAGTATTATTTGGATAAAATAAAACTGTAAAAACATCATTCAAAAACCATCGTGGAAAAATACTTAACCAACTTCAATTTTGTTAAAATTTGGTACAATAATTCTATATGTATTTATTTATCTTTAGTAAAAAAATTGGGTAATTTACTAGAATTTTAGATGATTTGGAAATTTTTTATCTTTCAAAATATGATGCCTATGGTTCTACTATACATTTACAACATTTTTTTTACTAAAAGTGCGCCTAAGTTATTTAAAAAAAAAACTTGATACTAGTATTTTTCTTTTACATTATAACATTTGTGTAGTAAATTTTTCTTCTCATAAGCTATTATAGTGTAGGCCCTACATTTATATTATAGTAGAACCCCTCGTTTAATTGGGGACAGCTCTTTTTACTATTTCGCCTTAACGTCTGTTTTTTTAACATTCGCCATTTACATTGCAAATTATAAATGGTATTATTATTTTTTAGTGGATTTAGAATAGCTAGAACATGTGTGATAGTAGTTTTGACTACACTATATCAGGGAAGAGTGAGATTAAAGCAGTCGTGAATTAAAATTTCAATAAAATTTGTCAACAAATATAATTTTACTATTTCGCCTTAACGTCTGTTTTTTTAACATTCGCCATTTAGGCCTAGGCCTACATCGCATTATAAATGGTATTATAATTCATACTGGATTTGGAATAGCTAGAACAGTGTGTAGTTTAAACTATACTATATCAGGGGAATGAACGTGAATTAAAATGTCCATAACATTTGTCAACAAATATAATTTTGCGATTTCGCCTTAACGTCTGTTTTTTTTTTACATTCGCCATTTGCATTATAAATGGTATTATTTTTATAATGGATTTGGAATAGCTAGAACATGTGTGTAGATCTTTTCCAGGTGGATTTCTTTTCGAGATTTCTTTCAAACTAAATGAGGGGATCTGCTAGGTTCCCGCCCGGAGAAATAGTTTTTCTTACAAGATTTGAATAATCAACAATATCAACATTCAACAGTGTGGCGTGTTGACCGCAATGAATAACAATACCATCTTCCCCACTACACCTGCACCAACTCATTTGCATAATAACGCACGGCATACCAACTGATCAATATTTGTATAGGAGTAGCAATCAATAGGTTGGTTGGATGGCTGCTGTTGTTCATCATTTAATTCATTGTATCAGTTGTTTTGATTTTTCATGATCAATTATTCACTTAATTCATTTCATTTATTCATGATCAAACACAGTAAAATGTAGTACATGGTTTCGAATAATGTTCGTTTGTTCAAAGTTAATAATTCAATTTAAAAAAAAATTGTGAAATTATTTATTACAATAATGCATATGTATTTAAATAAATAGAGAGAATACACTAGCTAGGCTAGGCATCGGCATCTTTACACATTTCTATTTATTTGTTCCTAATTTTCTGACATAACTAAGGTGTTCTTAGAATTGAGGGCGCCAAACATAAAATTTACGAGATCGGAAAGAGGCGGGAAGCCAAAAAAAATGATGGTGTGCTCCCTTGCCTCTAGCACGGTAAGGCTCTCTCACAGCCTTGGGGGTACCACACATCAGATGCTTTGATGTTATTGCCTCATAATGTGTGGTGGAAAGGGGGACGTTTAAATCTGTGAACCCCAAACACAGAAGCTCGCATAGCTTTAACTCTTTTCCACCGACCGGCATGGGGTTTGAACCCACGATAATCGTGTTCCACGACGCTCTACCAACTGAGCTACCCGGCCCTCTGGTTAATAGCAAGGTTAAAACTAGATTCGTTTCCTCAAAATTACGTCATGAATATGCAAATTTATGACGTAACGATTAGAATGACGTAATATGAAGCGCGTATAAGACTATACTATTGTCACCTTTTATTACTCGTGTACATTGTGGCATAACGGGTAGTGCTCTAGTAACTATCGTTTGGATTGAATTCTCTCAGCTCTACTGGCTGGGGTTCGAATCTCTACGGATTTCTTTTTTTTTAAAATAAATATAAAATGCTTTTCTTTTATTTTGAAAGAGAGATATTTAGAGAGTCAGGTTAATTTAGGATAATATAATGTAAAAGATTAACAACATCAAAATTCAACAGTGTGGCGCGTTGACCGCCGCGAATGACTAACAATTGAATGTCAGAAAAAAAGGAATTATAGTTCTCTTCGTTACGTGTTTAGAAAAGAATTTATATCTCATCGTTGGTGGTATGTCGGCGTTGTTATGCAAATGGTTTGTACAGGTGTAGTGGGAAAGATGGTATTCCAACCGTTTTAAACCAAAATATCGGCTAAATATATTCTTTTTTGCGTTTCAACATATATGTTAATGATTCCAATTACGATACAAACTTTTTTTTTATTTTGTAGGTAAAATGGCAGATATAACCCTTTTTGTCTTTCCCCTTAACGTTTTCATACCACAATCGCTGTGCTAAGGGGAATTTATTATATTACCCTTAAGGCCATTTTACACTAAAAAGAGGGAAGTAAAATCAACCGATTGACCCCTATCTAAGTTTATTTTCTGTCAATCCTTAAGGCTACAATTTATATAAAACAAAATAATTAAATGGTTAAATTCTGTTTCACAAAATTTATAAATAATTTTAGGTCCTAGAGGCATGTCTTTTAATTTGTTGTCGGTGTCTTCTATTCTAGGCCTAGAAGGCCTAGCCTAGGTCTAAGTGATGCGGCCTTTGCCGCCTGGCTGGGCGTGAGGTGAGTTGGTACCAATTTTAAAAACTAGTTGCATAGGCCTAGTCAGCTAAGCTAAAAGGTTAGGCCTTAGCCTATTATAGTCGCCGCATAGTACTGTATATCGCTATTAATTAGGGCCAAAATTAAATAACTAGCCTAGGGGCCTAGCTTAGGCCTATTTAGCTTATTTTTCTTAGGCTAGGCCCTAGCCTAAGCCTAGCTAGGTAGGCCTAGAATAGGCCTAGTAGATATTCGCCCAGGATTCGCGTATGGGTGTTAAACGGCTGGGGGTCCAGGGGGCGAAGCCCCCGGAAGCAACGCGTTCTAGCGTCATTTGAGGTCTTTTTAATCAGATTTAGGGTAGCCATTTTTTCCATTTTTTATAATGCATAAATAAAATACTGCGTGCAAAAAAACGATGCGCGATGACTGTTTCAATCCATATTTTTCAATTTAAAAAATAAAAGTTCAAAGAAAATTTAGAAAAATAGAGTTGGAGGTCCCGGAAATTGGACTTATTATACTTCAAAACATGAAACAAAATATATAAGTCCCTATCATGGTTGTGACTGAGCTAAGAAATGTTTGAAAAATAGAGATGTTAGGTCCCGGAAAATGTACTTCTTGTTCTTCGAAATATGACCAGCTTTATTGTTGGGGCTGAGCTAAAAAAATGTTTAAAACTAGAGCTGCAGGTTGCAATTGCATTTTATACTTTGGAAACATCAGGCCTAGAGGCTTAAAAAACGCAAGCGTAGACCTTTTTCAGTCGGGGAAATAAGTTTATTCCTCCCAGGTGTATGCGTGCGTACCATCTGGACTACTTCCGCGAGTGGTGAGAAATTCATGACATACAGGATATTGAAAAATGTAATAACTTAGCTATAATAAGATGTTGGCTAAGCGAAAAGGGCATGTTTTTTTGTTTAGTAATGGATGAAAAATTTATTTTAGGTGCCCCACGGTACAGAAGGTTACTTGTAAATTAAAAAATTGGTGAACATACGAACAATTTAACATAATTCGTTTTTGCTGTAGTGTAGCGTACGTCGACGCAGTACACGACGTAACCGTCGGTAAACTTCGCCTGGAAAATAACTACAGTACACATTTTGGTCCCTGGATGAAACATGATATCACGCGTCTCGACCCAACGTTGAACGATTCGTACAAAGGGATACCGCCAGACAAGTGCGTACCTAGCTAATGTTTAGTAGTAAGTTAGATCGCTGGCAATAATGAATGCATAAAAGTGGATATTAGCCCTCTGACGTACTCTCACGGTCAATGGAACGTCGTGGTTTTCTAGGCGCTGAAGCTATATGAAGTGAACGCGAACGTTTTTTACTGTATATTATATTCCCCGACAAAAAGTACCCGTGTTCCCCGACGGGGGGGCTAGGCTCCCCGACGAGGGGGCTAGAGCCCCCGTAGCGCCCCCCCCCCCCCCCCACTGGCGCCACCACTGTTAAACGGATGATCGGGCCCACTTTTGTATGCGCACCAAACAAAAGGAGGCCTCCAAATAGCCATAAATAAACACAGAACTAAATGGCCATTAAACTAGTTTAGTATCTAGTCAAGTATCAGCCGCGCAATGTTTTTATGAATATAGTAAATATTAATTAATTATTAAACAGCCGATAAATACTAATCAATGTGTCTTAATACAAAACAAATTTTACTAATCTAACATCTAGTTTTAATGATTAATTATAATAATTAATCGTATATTTCTTTTTTTTACGTCTTTTCTTATTTCTGCATATCATTATTATACATGATACCCAAAACAACAAGGCTCATCTCATAAACACAATATTTCCCGTTTTTTTAATTGTACTTCTTCATTTCTTATGCACTCGGAGTTTATAACTTGATACAGAAACCATAATCCTGTTATCGATAAAATGAATATTAATTATTAATATTGGTAATGGTAACTAATAATAAATAAACTAATTTCCAACATTTAAAAAACACAAATTGCAGAATAAAACCAAAACGGAAACAAAACAACTTTATTTATAAAAATCACACATACTTATTGGCACATGTAAAATAAAAAAAAAAAAAAAATGTACTGGCGTAACTGATGGCCGCAATAACTGGTGGCTGAAATGATCCCAAAAGAGTTATGTTGTCTGGTACTCGTTGTGTTAACATTAATAATGTCTTTTTCCTTTTCATATAGGCCTAGTGTCTGATGTGTTGATGGAGTAAATGTTCTTGGGCAGCTGGTTGCAGTTTTTCTCATTTTCTATGGCTATATTGTTCTTAGTTGATGTCATATTCTAAATATGTAATTTGTATTGTCATGACGTTGAAAATATTTAAATAACAATTGTCCATGTGGTTTTTAACATCTTTAGATTCATCTGATGTCCAAATCCAGTAAAAGTATTGGATTATTTTATTGATGATTTGTTCTACTGTACAATCATGTAAGAATTAGAAATCTGGCTACTCGCTCAAAGCTGCTACAGTAATGTACTCTGCCCTGATTTACGAAAGGGCATTATCTCAAAAAATGTAGTTTTGAGTAAATAAGCAAAACGTGTTTGAGTTTATCTTTAAAAATCTAGAGACAAATTAATGGTTTTTCAGTTATAATAGGTATTAGTACATATATAGAAAATATTTAACATGAATTTTATTTTAATAATTTATTTTTTAGGGGGTCAAAATTGAGATAATTCCTTCTTGTAAATTATTCATACTAACTAATAACAATAGATAATTTAACAAAAGGCATTATCTCTATATTTACATAGAATGTACACTACAAAACTAATCTAATAGCACAAGACAAATATGTTGCAGTAGGGATAGGTTAAAGTTAATGAGAGGGAGTAACATGTGGCTGTTGGGTGAGGGATGGGGAGGGTGTTTGTGGGGGTGGGGATTGGTTTGGGGGGGGGGGGGACGTTGTGGTGCTCGCTCGGAAGGATTTCATGAAATTTGATGACAAAAACATAAAACAACCATTTATAAAAACTCGATTTACAGTAATTTATCGCATTTTCTATCTTGATACAGATTATTGCTTTATGCATTATATTTACAAGTTTTGTATTTGATATATTTATGCGTTTTTAACAGATTGCGTACGTTTGAAGTTGGTGGATTTTTCCAAAAGTTTTCTGTTTGTGGAATCAATTTTTTTATCATGTTGTCTTTTTTAATTTGTGGAGTTCCTGTTTTTCTTTAAAAACTCTCTAGACATATAACTGGTATCCATATATTCACATTTCCAGTATAATTTTGTTTCAACCTTTTTAAAGAGTACTTCTTTAACATCATGAAGTTTTGGTATGCGTAGAAGTCGGTATGAGACATTTTGTTGTCTATAAAAAGTACAAATTTATTAATATTATGCAAATATAATAATATATAATAGAATAATCAATGTAAAGGAATAATCAATGTAATGGAATTCAATGTAATGACTACGCTTACTTACAGCCACACCCAAAAAAACATGTAATTCAAAAGACTAAAATACGAATTTCCCAATGCCATTGTTTTATAACAAAAGTTGCTTGACATTGATTTAAATATCAATTGGAAAACACTACAAATGACCATTGGACTTTTTTGACATTTTCAAGGATAATAACGAAGACATAAGTAATAAAAAGTATTAAACTTAGGCCTACTCATTCAATAGGCTCCTGAAAATGTCCTTTGCAGCCATGTTCTTCCATTTTAGTTTGGTATCCGCATAAATTTATTTTAGTGTTGTCAAATACAATAATTTGATTAAAAGTATTCAATTTATTTTAGTTAACATCTACAAACATAGTTTGAGCGTGCTAATTAGCATGCATCAAGTCGACTTCTGATTGGATAATTGTTACTGCTGCGTGTGCAGTCAAGCGATCATTTCCTGTTGTGTATTGTTTTTTTGAGATAATGCTTTCTACTGAATTTTTTGTAGGTATGAATAAAGATAATGCCCAAACTGATTTAAATTTTTTTAATATTTTTAATATTTATAGAAAAAATTTTCGGTATAGATTATACCCTCAAAAGTCATGTAAGACAAAAATCTCAATTTTGAAAAAAATTGAGATAATGCCCTTTCGTAAATCAGGGCAGTACTGTGTTAGGAATACTATTAATTGAATCTAACATACACTGGATAGTTCCTAATTTCAGTCTGTTACACTAGTATTAATTTTAAGAATTTTATTAAGGAACATACTACACTAATTGTGCTTCATATTTTCATATTCATACCGGTAATTTTTTTAAAAACATTTGACGTTTTTAACATGTATGAAATCTATCTCCAGCAGGATCAATTGCAGGACAATTGTTCTTGTCTTATATGTGATGATTTTTATGTATAAATAAATGATCATAATGTAAAGAAAAATAAATTAGAAACATTGACATTCTAGCTGAAATACTTTGAAATATTTAATCACTGAATAACTTAATAAATTACACTTTAATATTGTGAACATTTCCAAATTGATCAGCTTGTATTATACCATGTACCGTCAATTCTAATAGTAACCCACACTCTAATAGTAACCCCGCTTCTAGTAGTAACCCAACTTATAAGTCAATCTATAATAATAACACACTACTACTACTAGTAACCCATGGGGGAGGTTATTATTAGAGTCACAAAAACTATTGAAAAAATGACATTAAGACTGGTCGTTTATTATGCAGCAATATTTTGAAAATAAGGAGATAATGCATGTTGATCTCGGGAGGACTGAGTGTTTTTGAGTTTATAAAATAAAGTTCAAACAAATTTATTTATTCGTACTGTTTTATTATTTTTCTATGATTTGCTGACCGGAAAAGTTGGGGTGGGTTACTATTTTCAGGTGCCTAATTTAAGATTAGTAATAATAACCCACTACTCCAATAGTAATCCCCCTTTCCCCCCACCACTTCAAATAGTAACCCACCCTAAAAAACAATCAAAAAATAATAACCCAGGGTTACAATTAGAAGATTTACGGAATCAATTAGTTTAAACTAATTAATACATGCTATAGACTATTGTAGCCCAAATATCAAATTACACTTTTAATATTGCAAACATTTCCAAATTGATCAACTTGTAGTATATAACCATGTATCAATTAGTTTAAACTAATTAATCCATGCTATAATCTATAGACTATTGTAGCCCAAATATCAAATTACACTATTATTTATCAGCCAAGTAGCCTTTTTTGCAATTAAAATCTCATTACACGGAATCTCTTCGATGTTATAGAACACACTTCTCGTAGGCGTGTTGAATATGTGTGTAATAGCGTGTTGTATAAACGCGCCCTTAGGTGCAACAGCCTGACAAATTGATATGGTAACACTATTAAAAACAAGTATATCAATCAGAACGTTAACATACGTTATGTTATATCTATTTTCAAACCTTTTAAAATCAAAAACTCATCAGCATCATTTTTTCATTCTTAACTTTCATCCTTATAATTATCCAATTTTGAATTGAGAATCCAGGATTTGATGTCAACAATTTCGCTACCTCTTTCTTGCCTGCAAAATGAGAAAAACAAAAATGCAATTATTCTATCATCTCTTACAGGTGTATTTGTCCTAAATTTGTCCTATTTTTAGGACAGCTATCCACTTGGAATCGAGAAATTGAATATTTGCGACCAACAACCGGCCCATATTTTATAACTACTGTAGTATAACTGTACTTGTTCAAAAATAACACTATATTGATCTCTTTCCCTTTAATGTTCAACAATATTCCAATTAAAATGCTTAAATACAGAAGTATAGGCCTACATATGACAACCTCAGACATCCATCCTATATTAGACTGGGTTCCAGCCCGTAAATTGTGGCACATATGGCGTTTTATACGTATAATATAATACTCAGATTTACGCACTGGGGAAATATGTGAAGAAATCGATTTGCATGCCCGCAAACATCCGATAAGAATGACGTAGGTTATCATACCATATGTGCCAAATTATTTATCTTTACTATTTACGGGCTGGAACCCAGTCTAATCATATATATGCACTGCTCTTTAACCAATTGAATGCTCTTTGGCATGTGAAGAACGAACCTTTTTAAATATAAACTTACCTGTGTGATCGTCATGGTTGTATAGGTCATCTCCTATAGTAGTAAACAAAAACAATTTATAACATTAATATTTTATACATTTTCGTTCTTGATACATTGTACATTTGTGTTTTCAAATGTTTTGCTGCTAATATTGTAGTAGACTTACCTGATGTTGTGGCAATTTCTAGTTGTCCATAATTATCAGCATCATCTGCTGATAAACAACAATAAAATGTTAAGAATGTAATTGTGTCTGATAAGTGCCATTTCCGGCATCTACAGTTGCACAACTCTTAAACATTTCTTATGACACAGGGACAGATTGGAATGGAAAATGGGACATGGATTAATTAATTTTAACACTAAAAAAGAACTTCATAGAAAGAGTCAATCTTAATTTCACCTCACCTCAGCACCAGCTGGTATAGATTTTTATTAGTAATGTTTTATAAGCTTACCTGTGATGTTTTCTTCTTCTTTAAAAGTTTCATCTGCTGATCAATAATAAATGAAAAGTTAACAATTTAATATATTCCTAATATATATCTGTACATTAAGTACTTTGATTGCACTGATTGCATTGAAGAACTTAAGATCTACCATAAAATTTGTTTCCATGTTTAGAAGCAACAAGTATATGGTCTTGATTTTATGGCACTCTGGAATTGTCTCTTCTATTAGCAAAAGAAGTATTCTCATTTTACATACTTTGTTTATAAACTATATTAAAGCTTACCTGTAAAAGTATTCATTTCTACTTCTAGGCTTCTGGGTTATCTCCTATAGAAAAACACAATAAAATAATTAATTAAAAAAAATTAAGTTTTCTTATTCTTCTTACCTGTACAAGTGTTGCCACTTGTTAATTTGACAAAATTTGCTGATTTTTCAATTACCTACTGGCAGAACAGGTAAGTAAAAGATATGTACTGTGAGGGTAATAAGCTGTACGAACTATATAAAGGGCAGGAAATATTTTGAGATAATCTAGGTTTTGGCGAGATTCTGGTTTTTAAGGTGTTTATGCTTTGTGAGAGTGAAGTTTGCATTGTACCAGCAACAATGCCTATTTTTTTTTTTAAAAGATGTGCCGTGTTTAACGTTTTCACCCGCAACTACAGCAATTGCATTATAATTCTTCAAGGTTGATATGTCCTTGGCTATTGGCTGTTCTTGTGGCCTCGAAGTCTCTGCTGCCTGCTTTTTATTTTGGGCATATACCGCATCACATGCTTGTGCATATCTAGCACTTTCCTGATCTCCTGTGATTTGTGATCATTATCTGTTATTAAAAACAATCCACTTAATATGTTCCCTTATAGAAGTATTTTAACACAACTTGTTATTAAGTTGCAAAATACTGAAATTAAAGACTGCCTGAACCCAAAACAAGTAAGTGCCAGACAAAAAGCCTAAGGAAAAGCCTAGAATATTATATTTATCCTTGTTTGACCAATGTTTGACCAATATTTATCCAATTGTTCTGGAGGTTGTCTTTAATTTGAGGTGATTTATACAGCCGATGAAATCAAATTTGAAAGAAGTCTGTAATTGGATTTTTATGGGAGTGACTTGTAGGTACTTTTGGCTAGTCTTCAACATAAGTTGCTCTTAGAGTGGATACGATAGTCTACAATTGAAGATGCTTTTAAAATTGGGGTAGGGGGAAGTATTAATAGAAGGTAGTGGGTTAAATAGAGGGAGACCTGCATTGAAAATTTGAAATGGACTGTTAGTCTTCAAAAAGAAGTTGCTCTTAGATTGGATACGTCACTAGTCTACAATTGATGGTGATTTTTGAATTATAATGCAGTATTAAATAGAAGATGGATGGTTAATTAGAGAGAGAACTGCATTGACAATTTGAAAATGACTTAATTAATTAAAAAATCACCAACCATGGAATCCAGATGTTCTGCAATATCCGTTGTAAAATCTTCAATTAGATTAAACTGAACATTAAATTTCTCCAAAACTTTTACTGTTGATCTGCGATTGATATGTGGAAAACACCCTCAATGACAGAAAACTCTGTTGAGTTGATACCTTCTAGCGTGGATGAGTTGGAATAAACAATGCTGAATTCAAAGAAGTAACCACTTCCCCACAGATTAATGGCAAGATCAGTGAAGTTGGCCCAGCCATGGATTATATCTACAGTGTTGTTGCTGATGAGCTCTGCATCAGATACTCCTGGGCATTTTCCATGGATGTGAAGAATGTCCCAGATTTTGCACAATTTCAGCCTGAAAAAATCAAAAAATCATTGAATAATTCCTTTTTTTCGTAGAATATTTGTATCAAACCTATGGTGTATTACCAAAGCTTGATAGCCTACAGTATATTGGAGTTTAGAAAGAATTGTGTTAAAACCTACACTGGTATCCAATATAGAGATGCAAGGCTGAACCTCAAATGGATGGTTCTCCATAGCATCAGCCGTAAACGTATACTCATTGTGCTTTGGAATTGATAGATGATTTCTACTCCTTGGTCACTAGATGCCTCTTCTTCAGCTTGCTTCTCAGAATACCTGTGAACCAATTAGTTATGTTGGTTTGTAATGATATAGGCATTATGGTTATGTTTGTTGCACGCCACACATGAGAATACAATTTAAGACTTTGGACAAGACGATACAAGCCAGTTCTATACTACAGTAACTCTACAGAAAACTCTACTTCAACTCATTACTTCTTAAAATGTGACTTACGTTTCATTGCCTGTACTTGGACCTCCTGTTGTATTTGTTGCTCTCACACCCCTTGTTGGGTCTTCAGCTGGGGGAGAAGAATCGGTCATTGCTAATAACCTCAACTTCAAGACTCTCGTACAAAGTACCGGTTTGTGCTGCATTAACAATTTCTGCTTGAAGGTTAACTAACTCATCATGTTCAAGGGTTGAATTGCCTGTAAGGAAAAAATATTAATTATTGTTTAGATATTAAAAGAATAGGTAATTAAATAAAATTCAACTCATTTCTAAACATATGAAACTGAAAAAAGAAGAAATCTGGATAGATTATGTGATACTTTAATATGGTTAAAGAAAGCTATTTACTTATTATATATACCAAACTGGCAAGATTGTTAACAAGATCTTCTTCATAGAAGTCGTCAACATCAACAGGAGCCACACCAAAGTCAACCATTATAACCGGTGTAGTGATGATGTCAATTGGGTCACTACCACGTATAAGTATCCAAAGAGTCTGCCAATCGCGATCACAATAGTTCTCGCCATAAATGCTGGAGTCAGGAGTTGGCATGAACTGATCGTTTGGATCTTCTGGAACCCATATTTCTCTTTCTATTAATGGCAATGATGTCGAAAGAGTTGACAATTTTAAATATCTTGGACTTACATTTGATTCACTTTTATGTCATGGAAAGAGCATGTTGAACAAGTAGCTTCTAGAGTATCACAACGTATCGGTATTATTCGTAGATTAAGATATTATATTCCAAATTTTGCTTTAAGACTACTTGCTAATGCAATAGTATTACCTTGTTTTGATTACTGTAGTAATGTTTGGTCAAATTGTAACTTAGAACTTGTTAATCGTCTACAAGTACTTCAAAATAGAGTAGCTAGAATCATTCTTTATGCTGATATGTACACCCCTATAACAGAATTGATGTCCTCACTAAAATGGAAGAGTGTCCATGACAGATGGGAAAATGATTTATTAATTATGCTATTTAAATGCCTACAGGGTTTAGCACCATCTTATTTAACAAATCTATTCAAATTTATGGACACTTTTCACACAAAAAATACAAGAAGTCAATCAACAAAAACTCTAAATGTTCCAGCATGGAACAATATTTATGGAAAGAGAATGTTTAATTATAGAGCATCAACCTTATGGAATAATCTTCCTGTACATATCCGTAAAAATTATGAGACACTTAGTCAAGTTGAATTTAAACATCTTGTATAACTTCTATTGTACATAGTTTTAATATAGCTTTTACTTTTATTTTTCTTGTATTTTTTTTTCCAAATCTGGACCTCTTGGGAGACCAGTACTTCCAGAATAAAGAAAGATTTGTATTGTATTGTATTGTATAGGAACATATCTCCATCCAGCTGCCCGTTATTTGACATGACATAGTGACCTTGATGGTACACATCTAAGCGTTGAGGATTGGCATACCAGATGCCGACAACTATTTTCTGATCTGGAGCTGTGTTCAGGAAATGAAGTCATAACGTTTGAGGATTCGTTGAACTCTCATATACATCTCATAAGTCTCTCCAATTGCAACGATAGACATAAATGTGCTGATGCGCTCTTGACATGTGTACCCATGACACCAGCCGTGATCTTGTGGTCCATTGATCAAATCAACATAACCGTTAGACCCAATGACGATTGGTGAAGACGTCGTAATTCTTGGTCAGGATCAAGACTTTCAATAATCAACATAGCGTAATCATAGTCATAGCATTCAAAAGCCTGCCAAGATTCATGCCATATGCAGTCTTCTGTACCAATGATACCTTAATGAAAAGAGCAGATTATATAAAAGATCACAGCTACAACACAGTGATTCTCCTACTTCTCAAAAAAGGGATGCCACAATAAAATTGCGTGCCCAGTCTCGGTGAATGGACTGGTCTTGTTTCAAGAGTGCAACTTTAATAGGAGGAAAGATTTAGGGAAGAATCACAGTTTACAAAAGCTAAAATTCAACATTAAAGCAGACAACCAACCTTTATGTGGACATTTTTCATCATAAGGAATTTTAAGTCCACGTCTCGGATCTCTATCCCACTCGTATGGAGAATCAGGAATAACATAACTTTTAACTTTTAAATGTAAATAGGTTGGGTAATCATCAGGAATAGTCCTGAACAGGGAGATGAGCGCCCCTGCCCACCGATGAGTTTCGGGATCCCTTTCACCCGGAGGGAGAGTACCCGTCAGGGTCCCTACCAAGGGTTACAGGTCCCAGGTTTTTAGTTGTTTTTAAAATTGTTCCATGACCTTCTCATCAAAATTAACGTCTCTCATAAAATTAAGAAAAGTTGTGCTATGTCAACATAATGTCAATGACGGCGAAATGTCCCCAATATTGGGGATAGCTATGAAAACAAGTAAAGTAAGTAAGTAACTTGTATTTCAAGGCAAAAGAAATTACTACAGAGGAGAAGAAACAAGCAACACTGTTAACAGTTATTGGCCCATCATCTTATAAGCTTTTACGAAATTTGGTTACACCAGAAAAACCCAAGGATAAAACATTCGATGAGCTGGTAACAGCTATGAATGGGCATCACAGTCCAGTGCCTAGTGAAATTGTACAGCGATACAAATTCAACTCACGCTTTCGACGTGATAATGAAACAGTGCCTGAATTTATGGCATCGCTTCGATCGATGGCAGAATTCTGTAACTTTGGAGCCTCGCTCAATACAATGTTACGAGATCGTCTAGTTTTTGGCGTCCGTAATCACGGAATTTGGTCTTTTGGCAGAAAAAGCACTGACACTGGAAAAAGCTGTTGAAATTGCAACTAGCATCGAAACTGCAACAAGAAATGTAAGAGATCTGGCGCAGCCAACCTCTGCAGCTGCAGTTGAAAATGTAAACAAAATTGCTTACAAAAAGAAGTCAAAATTTACATCAAATACAAATAAGAAGTCGAAACCATGTTTTCGCTGTGGAAAGAATAACCATTTGCCAGACAAATGTTATTTTAAGTAAACAACTTGCCATTATTGTAGCAAGGTAGGACACATTCAATCTGTTTGTCTTAGCAAAAAGAAGGGGAAGCCCCAAACAGTTAAAAATGTTGTGGCAGATGAGCCAAGCGATGAACCAAGCAACATAGCTACAGATATGTATGAAGAATTATTTGGAACAAAGACCACGTCTAGTTCTCCACCTCATCATCAAAGTTAAGATACTGTTAGATGGTTTGGATACTGAAATGGAAATTGACACAACAGCCTCGGTATCAATAATGTCGCAGACGAAATTTAGGCAATTATGGCCTGAAAGAAAACTTGAACCATCGTCAGTTAAGCTACGTACGTACACTGGACAAATAATGGATGTTTTGGGTAAAATTAATGCTGAAGTTACATACCAGAGTACTACTACAATATTACCGTTAACGATTGTGCGAACAAATGGACCTACCCTAATTGGTCGAGACTGGCTTCAGTTTATAAAGTTGGACTGGCAACAAATCAAGGTAATAAACCAATTAGATTTAAGTTCACTGCTTGGTAAATACCAAGAAATATTTAAAGATGAACTAGGTACCCTTAAGGGTACTGAAGCAAAAATGTATGTTGATAAAGAGACAATGCTAAAATTTTGCAAAGCCAGAAATGTTCCGTATGCTTTGCGACAGAAAGTAGATGACGAACTTGATCGCTTACAACGAGAAGGCATTATTGAACTTATACAGTTTTCAGACTGGGCTGCACCAATAGTTCCGGTACTTAAGGCAGATAAATCTACCATTAGGATCTGTGGTGACTACAAAATTACTGTAAATAAAGCAGCCAAAGTTGATCAGTATCCTTTGCCCCGAAGAAAAATTTACTAAATTGGACATGTCACAAGCGTACCAACAATTACTCTTGGATAAAGATTCTCGAAAATATGTTGTAATCAACACTCAAAAGGGACTTTACAATATACACGGTTGCCGTTTGGAGTCTCTTCAGCACCAGCGATTTTCCAGCGTGTCATGGAAGGACTATTACAAGGAATTAAAGGTGTTACAGTATACCTGGACGATATATTAATTACAGGAAAAAATGACTTTGAGCATTTCGAAACTCTTGAAACCGTCCTAAAGCGACTGGCAGATGCTGGACTTCGTCTAAAAAAGAGTAAGTGTGTTTTTATGGTTAAATCTGTTGGTTATTTGGGACACCTGATCGACAAAGAGGGATTGCATCCCACAAACGCCAAAGTGAGAGCAATTAAAGATGCTCCAGCGTCTCAAAACTTGACAGAACCGAGAGCTTATTTGGGATTATTATCTTATTATGAAGTTTTTACCAAACTTATCCAACACACTTAATTGCTTTGTTATATGCCTTACTTCGTAAGGATAAAGCTTGGAACTGGACAAATTTAGAACAATCTACTTTTGATAAATCAAAGGAATTGCTACTTTCCTGCAGAGTACTTGCACATTATGATCCAAAAAAGGAAATAATATTATCGTGTGATGCATCTCAATATGGAAGTGGGGCTGTGTTAGCACATCGACAAAGTGACGGTACAGAAAGACCAATCGCATTTGCATCTAGAACACTTGCAGAAGCGGAAAAAAAGTATTCGCAAATTGAGAAAGAAGGTTTGGCATGCGTTTTCGGAGTAACGCGATTTCAGTCTTACATTTATGGTAGACATTTCACATTGGTAACAGACCATAAGCCATTGCTGGGTCTTAATGAGGACAGACTTGTGCCTAGCCAAGCATCAGCTAGAATCCAACGTTGGGCACTGAAATTAGGTACATACAAATATACATTAAGCTTCAAACTGACAAAGTCCCATGCCAATGCGGATGCCTTAAGCAGATTACCATTGCCAGGAAAACCAGAATCAATTCCACAACCTGCCGAAACTGTTCTATTGATGGAGTCAATGAACCAATCTCCAGTTTCCACAGCAGATATTAAAGGTTGGACGGTTAAAGATCCAACACTTTTTCGAGTTCTTTACTACATTGAAAAGGGTTGGCCCAATACTAATCCAAAAATTGAAAACTTGCAACCATATTGGATCTGACAAAGAGAACTCTCTACACAAGATGGATGTATTTTGTGGGGAAATAGAATTGTTGTTCCACAGCCTGGTAGAAAACAGTTGCTACAAGCACTACATGACGGTCATACTGGAATTGTCAGAATGAAAAGTTTTGCTCTGGATTTGTTATGGTGGCCTAATATGGACAAAGACATATCAAAGCAGTGCGATACATGCCAATCCAATCAAACTTTACCACCTAAAGCACCATTGCACCCATGTGAGCCGCAACAGGTGAAAAAATATTAGGCCTATATATTGTAGAATGTATTTTATTTAGTCTTTTTAAGTAACCAATATTCAATAATTCACGAACTCATTTTCATTGCGGTTCAAGCCTTGACATCTGGGCTGTATCAAGTTACAGTGACAAGGCGTGTACAGTATTTACTAGCAACTCATGCCGGGTACGCGCTTGTCTGGTTGCGGTGTTCCTTTGTACGAATTATAACTCTAAATTTAGAATTGGTTAGCTAGCGGGCGTCGATATCTGCTGGGCCATACTACATCCAGGGACCAATATAGTTACGACGCGCCAATTATTTCGCAACTCGCCTACATTTACAAGTCCGTGTGTGGGGTCGCTTTATTACGATCGCGATTCGCCTATAGTAGATCATAGACTAAAATTGTATTAATTAGGGACCACTTTAGGAAGTTAACAGCAAGACTTCTGTATGCCTAAATTGCTCTAAAAGACCTTCGTCCCCTGGAACGCAACCAAAACAAATCCTGAACACATCCCTAATTTTTTTTTTTAATGTCTTTTATACTAATAAAGGTGTAATTGTGAACTGTGGTCCGACAAAAAAAAAGAGTGAAAATAAAGTTTCTGGCAGGAACTATGGACCTACCAGCAATGGCCATGGTAAAAGAGATCAAACAGTTTAATGGGTTCTTTGGCTGTGGAATATGTGAGGAAACGGGCGTCCGTGCGAAGCAAGGGAAAGGAAGCGTTCAAGCGTACCCACAAAACGCCGAGCCAGCGCAATTAAGGACAAATGACAGGATGAAACGTCAAGCTATTCAAGCCGTGGCTTCCGGAAAACCTGTAAGTGTAACCTGCATTAGCCTTTGTTTATTTTGTAAAGATGTATTGTCCCCCAAAAACATGAAAAATGAAGATTAATAAAATTATTCTTTGGATAGTCCATTTTGCATCTTTAATATTTACAGCTTTAAATTACAGGGTTAATATATTGTGGCTATATATACAGGGCTATTATATGCAACATTAAAATTGCATATCAAAAAACTTTATTGCCATATTGTGATAATTTTTCTTTATTGGGGAAACCATTTTTGTCATTCTAAATTAATTTTATTTGATCAGGTTTGTGGCGTTAAACAAATGTCGGCCTTAACATTCATCGAAGATTTCGACCCAGCAGTCCAGATCATGATTGATTATCTTCATGGTATCTGTATAGGCGTCACAAAAGCCCTTGTCAAGCTTTGGTTGAAAAGCAGTGTTAAGGAGCCATACTATATCGGAGACAAGCTTGATCAAATCGATGGAAGACTTGCAAACATAAAACCACCAGACAATCTCACAAGAAATCCCCGCTCATTAGCTGCTGAACTGCCAAATTTCAAAGGTACCGTAGTTAAGTACAGTACATATTTAAATATCGACCATGTTATTTCGACTAGTGTGTTAAGTACATTATACAATATACTGTTTGAAGGTTTGCATGGCGAAATCCAATGTTGATATAAAGTTTGCAGTACACCACGTATATTAGTTCTGAAAACAACTGTTGAGTTTCTCGAAGTTTCGATCAATATGCTTTGATCGTCCGCAGTACATTATACAAAATAGGCCATACATGAAAGGACATTTAAAACCAAAGAAGATCGTCCAAAATTATTTTACACACAGAAACTTCTATTTAGATTTTTCTTTCAATCGTTTTAGTACATATAAAACATATTTAAAAGTTGTGTCTAATTTACTAGTAATTATCAATTATTATTATATTAACATATATTAACATGTTTTCTCTCCATACAGCCTCTGAATATCGAGCATTGCTACTGTATTATGGCCTGGTGGCGTTCAAAGGAGTTTTACCTGACAAGTACTTTAGGCATTTTGCAATGCTGTCAACGGCCATTTATTTGCTCCTTCAGGATGAAGTGACTTTGAACGACAGAACGACGGCGTCCAGTTTGCTCAGGGAATTTCACAGACTATATTCAGATTATTACGGTAATTAATTCATTTTAAATTTTGTTAGTAGGGCTACTGGGCTTGAAAAAATAGGTAAATTTAACCAATGTAAATGTGTCTTTAACAGCACTGGAAAGTTCACGGGGTCAGTTTTACCACAGGTTTTACACATAAAAAATAACTGAAAATTACTATACTACCTTTTTTGCCATTCATTAAATTTTCATTATTAATATATAGGAATTCAGAATTGCACTGTGAACTTGCACAATGCATGTGCACACATAATCCGGTGCGTTGAATTGGCAGGACCTCTTTGGGCTTTTGGTTGCTTCGCCTTTGAAGGAAACAATAGCACAATGGTGCGATTTGTTCATGGAACGAGATACGTTGGAATGCAGGTACAGTACACTAATTTTAATTTTTCCAGATCGTTTTATCAATATTTATTTAGAAAATCCGATAATAAGAGTTGTATGCATTCAAGGACGAATATTAATAATGTGCTTCGTAATGTAATCCATATTCCATTAAAGTGTGAGAAAAAAAATATATCATGATTTACTTCTATATACTGACAATGATTTTGACAGAATGAAAATATTAAACAACAAATTGTCTGTTTTAGGTAGCAAATGGATACCACATGCTTCAACGTATACGTTCTTTAAGTCAAGTAATCACTTGTCCCGAAGTTAATGACTACCTACGACGAGCAGCCAACAAGAGAAAAGGGTAAATGAGGAAATATAATTTTATAAAAAAAATATATATTTTTCTTTCGTTAACATTAATGTGTGTATTTGACACACGCTAATCAATACATTTGAGTAGAGGCCACACTTGTGTAAACTGAATTGTATAATACAGTATTTACTGTATATTAATATTATGATACACTTTTTTTTTACATTTTAATTACCCTCCTAATTTACCTTTGTATCAATTTTTGTATATATCCCATGCGATTTTTGGGTATTTTTTCAATGAAACTTTTATAAATAGAAATTTATATTTTGTAAAAAAAATGTTTTTATATAGATACCAACTGTCGCCTGAATTAGGGCGGATGAAACGTTTACCGGATGACAACGTTGTTACCATGACGTTGAAAAGAAAGTTTGGATGTGACGCGGTTGTGCGACAATTTTCAAGATATGTAAACGGGTGGGATATTTTGATATCTGAAAACTGGCTCAGGCAAAAAACAAAGGATTCAACGGTTGTCGCCTACATGGATGGGAATGTTCAACGTTACGGGAGGATACTGGCGTTTTACAACATCTTGACTAATACCCAACAATTTAATGTGGCTGGCATCATCCCCGCCAATATTGTTTATGAGAATGGAATCGTCGGAGACGGATTGCCACTTATACATGGGCTCAATGCCGGTGGCCACACAAAAACCATTCAATTTGACAGGTAAGTTTATATTTTATATAAACTTTTTTTATTTAAATAAAATTACTAAGTGGACAATGATTTATTAAAGCGTTATTAATTAATAATAAGAATTAGTTATTATGAAATTTGTTTTTATTTACTTCTTAGATCACAGACACACTACGTTGATATCAAAGACATCGTGATGCGCATGGTGATGCTTAACGAAGGTGCTGAGACTGGCCTTATAATATCCATTGCGAATAAATCAGACCACGACTAAACTTCACCAAGCAAACCATGGAGGATTTCAATTCAAACAAAACTGCTCTTTTCAGAGCAACTTATAAGACAAAGAGATTTGATAATGCATTTGTTTGTTTGTTTATTCATTTCCACTGAGCATTAGCGAATTTACACAAATTTCACACATCGTTAAGCTTACACCATTCATACAATTATTTCACTAAAAAGCTGATTATTTTATAAATATTGGAATTAAATTATATAGGCCTATATTTCAACAAATTATTCTAAATTTGGACAAATTGTTTTAATTTTCTGTTTAAAATCTAATCATAAAAGATTAATTAAGAAACTTAATAACTGTGGCATTGGTGGAAACACTAATGCATGGATTACAGATTTTCTTTCAAATAGACGCCAAAGGGTTATTTACAGAGGAGAAAAGTCAGAGTGGGTAAATGTTACTTCAGGGGTACCACAAGGGTCAGTTTTGGGCCCTCTTTTATTTTTGATTTATGTAAGTGATATTGTAAATAATATTTCTTCTTCACTTTTTCAATTTGCTGATGATCACACATTATCACGTCCTATTTATAACAATAATGATTGTAAATTGCTTCAAAAGGATTTAGATTTAATTGCTAAATGGGCAAATGTAAACAAACTTCCCTTAAATCCTGTCAAATGCGCCGTAATGCATGTTACAAGATGTAAAGAGATAGTTAACTGGGATTATACCATAGAATCAGACAATATTCCTAAAGTTACAGAATTCAAATTTCTAGGTGTTTATGTAAATAGTTCGTTGTCTTGTCATACACAAGTTAATTATATATGTTGTAAAGCAAGCAGATTGCTTGGTTTCATTTCAAAATGTAGTAAAAATATGTCCTGGTTAGCTATGTTGAACTTATACAAAGCTCTATTACTTCCAGTGGTTACCTACTGTTGTTCAATGTGGGCACCATTTGAGAAATCATATATTAATAGAATAGAAAGTATACAAAGGAAAGCAACAAGGATAATAATGTTTAGAAAGGAAGGTTCCTGGGACACATCTTATTTTCATAGGTTGAAAGTGCTTGAATTATTATCTATTGATGACTTGTTTAAATTAAATAGACTTTCATTAGGATTTAAGGTGTTGAAAGGTTACTGTCCCCATTCTTTCAATGAGTATATTAAAACTAGTGAAAGATGTCCGGGTAGGCTTTTACGTTGGAATTCGAAAGGCAATACTTTTCATAATTCTGTTTTTGTTTCCTTTCCTAGACTATGGGAGCAAATACCAAATGACATAAAAGATTCACAAACAATTTCAATATTTAAGGCTGCTCTAACAAAACACTATATTTCATGTTATGTATAATTTATTTGTATTTTTCTTGTATATGGTTTTATCTTTAACTGATTGTATTGTATGGAGTGAGTGCAGAATCTGTTTGGGCTTTAGCCTATTCTCATTCCTGGTTATTTTTACATTGATGACCGAATAAATATTATTATTATTATTATTATTATAAAACAAATATTAAGTATGAGTAAATTTATTTTGACCCCCCAAAACCTGTTTGCGCTATGCATTAAGTCACACAGTGTTACGTCACATTACAACCGAGGGAGGGCAAACAACGATCGGAAATCCATTCAAATTTCTTATTCGCCTTCCTACCAGTACCAGCAACATTTGTAAATACAATTAATTGAATCACATAAACATTTTGCAAATGTCACGCATCGTTAAGCTCATTCATAAAACGAATGCAGTGTTTTATTTCAATCACTAAAAAGCTAATTCAACATTAAAGTTGGTTTTCAATTTTCACTGCAGTAATGACTATTAATTATTGATTTTTATATCGTTTTTTTTTTCGAAAAAGTATTTTTTAAATATTGGAATTAAATTATATCTATTTGAACAAATTCTTCTAAATTTTTGTAATTTTCTGTTTAAAAAATATTAACGCGAGACCAATCGGTTAAATTGATTGTATTGGTTTTATTATTGCTATTAATTATTAATTTTTATATCGGTTTTTTTTTAAAGTATTTTATAAATATTGGAATAAAATTATATAGGCCTATATTTCAACAAATTATTCTAAATTTGTACAAATTGTTTTAATTTTCTGTTTAAAACAAATATTAAGATTTGTTTGCTATTATTGCTGTATCAGGTATAGCAATTCCACAGCTATTTGTTTGCTATTACTTGCTATTATTGCTGTATCAGGTATAGCAATTATACAGCTATTTGTTTGCTATTATTTGCTATTATTGCTGTATCAGGTATAGCAATTACACAGCTATTTGTTTGCTATTATTTGCTATTATTGCTGTATCAGGTATAGCAATTATACAGCTATTTGTTTGCTATTATTGCTGTATCATATATAGCAATTACACAGCTATTTGTTTGCTATTATTGCTGTATCAGGTATAGCAATTACACAGCTATTTGTTTGCTATTATTTGCTATTATTGCTGTATCAGGTATAGCAATTATACAGCTATTTGTTTGCTATTATTTGCTATTATTGCTGTATCAGGTATAGCAATTACACAGCTATTTGTTTGCTATTATTTGCTATTATTGCTGTATCAGGTATAGCAATTACACAGCTATTTGTTTGCTATTATTTACTATTATTGCTGTATCACAGGTATAGAAATTATACAGCTATTTGTTTGCTATTATTTGCTATTATTGCTGTATCAGGTATAGCAATTACACAGCTATTTGTTTGCTATTATTTGCTATTATTGCTGTATCAGGTATAGCAATTATACAGCTATTTGTTTGCTATTATTTGCTATTATTGCTGTATCATATATAGCAATTACACAGCTATTTGTTTGCTATTCTATTGCTATGTTTGCTGTATCAAGTATAGCATTTACACAGCTATTTGTTTGCTATTTATTGCTATGACCAATCCTGCGCCTTAGTGCTTTCCTACCAGTACCAGCAACATTTGTAAATACAATTAATTGAATCACATAAACATTTTGCAAACGTCACGCATCGTTAAGCTCATTCATAAAACGAATGCAGTGTTTAATTTCAATCACTAAAAAGCTAATTCAATATTTCAATTTTCAATTTTCACTGCAGTAATGGCTATTAATTATTGATTTTTATATCGGGTTTTTTTTCGAAAAAGTATTTTTTAAATATTGGAATTAAATTATAAATATTTGAACAAATTCTTTCTAAATTTTATTTTATTAAGTTAAGACCTATCGGTTAAATTGATTGTATTGGTTTTATTGTGTGTTAGCGTGTTTTATAACATTGTTTTTAATTTTTCAATTTTGAAACAACGTTAACAAGTAATTTCCTTAGAAAGGAAGTTATACAATAGACCCATCTACCAGCAAAATGTGCAAATACAATGAATCACAAACATTTTGCAAATGCCACGCATCGTTAAGCTCAAGGCAGTTACGATACCCTTTCATGGTGACTTCATTAAAATATTTTCTTTTCACTATTCCAATTTTGTATTTTTGTATTATGTATTCATGTGAATAAATCGATTGGTCAAACTTGCTTGATCAATATAATATAGCATCATGAGCGTTTTATTTCACTGAAAAGTTAGATTTATAAACACGAATAGTCAATAATTCAAAGTGAAATTTTTAAAAAGCAAAATAAATTCTTTTCAAGCTCGGTAAAGGTTAACGTTAACGTCATGGGGTTGTGTTTAAAATGTATTTAAAACATGTTTTAACATGACCAAAAAAATGTAAAAAATAAAACAACATTCAAAATGAATTAAAATGATAATTTGAAAACAACATTAAAAAGAAAATTGAAAAAAATGTGAAACAAATTAATTAAGATTATTATCACATCGTACATGTGCCCCTACCATGGAGCAATCACTCCATGAACACAATGTCGATAACATTTCGACATCGAATTGCTATCGTCTGGCTTACGTAGCAGAATTAGCGATACACGTGTACAATACAAAAATAAGATCACTTGAATTTATTACCTAGGATGTCCACATTTCCTCAAAATACGTGTGGTGTAAAATTTTATAACCAAAAAAAATGAAACAACAAGATTAATAACATTTAGTTAAAACTGTGGCCCTGTTCTGCCATGGAGTAATCACTCTATGGTAGAACACGATGTCGATAACATTTCGACATCGAAATGCTATCGTCTGGCTTACGTAACAGAATCCACGACGCTCATTCAGGGTACAATAAAAATAAAAATGAGATCGCTTGCTTTTAATTAACTATCCTCGAAATGCGTGCCGTGTATAAAAAAAATAAAAACAATAATTAAGAATAATAACCTTCAGTTAACTCGTAGTTATCGGAAAAAAAAAAGAATCTTCAGTTAACTCGTCGTAGAACTGTGACCCTGTTCTACCATATAAGTATAATCATTCTATGGTAGAACACAATGTCGATAACTTTTCGACATCGAACTGCTATCTGAATCCTTATAGTACAATACAGAAATCAAAATTAATGAGATCGCTTGCTTTTATTATACCCAACTATCCTCGAAATACGTGGTGTATACATCGGAACAAAATGAAACAATCAGATTAATAATATTCAGTTCACTTGTACAACTGCGACCGTGTTCTTCAATAAAGTCATCACTCCATTGTAGAACACATTGTCGATAACTTTTCGACATCGAACTGTTATCGTCTAAGGGTAAGGCCTACATAGGACTACACGTCAATAAGAGCGCATGTTTTATCACCATACTAGAAATGGATATGGGGTAAACTATACAAAAAAACTATTACAATACATTTTAGGTTAACTCATCATGTTAGTTGCCATTAATAACTCAACAGTTCAACAACATTCAATTTCCGACATCGAATTGCTATCGTTTATTAAATGGAGTAACAAATAATATGGAAGGAGCTAATTTCGTATGTGTTTGTTATCGAAATGTGTAGTAATAGTATGTAATACACAAAATTAAATTTTATTCAGGCTGTTTCAGTGTGCGGTTAGGCCTACATTAAAAATTGTACTCATTTTCGGGGTACTGTAGGCGCGCCTATGTTACAGCAGCAGGTATGTCACTAAACACCACCACCACGCGTCGATACGTACTTCGTAGACTACACTACTGACTGCACTCTGGCCGCCGCCGTGGCGACATCGAACTGTCATCGTTTTGATAACGAATCTGCTTACCAGTAAAATACTGTTTGTTTTCATTATTAAATTAACTATTTTGAACCAAAAACATTTAAATAGCTAAAATCTAGTCTTAGGCCATGGTCAGGTTTATAATACACACAGACCTAGGCCTAGCCTTGATTAAGTTTTCTTCCAAGCCTAACGTGGGCCTGTGGAGGAGGCCTAAAGGATAGCCTGATATTATTTGCGTAGCCTATAATTTTCGTTGTTAAACAAATATAGGGGGCACAATTGATGGAAAATAACTATGTTTAAGTCTTGTAAATGCAAATCTGTCAATCAAAACATAACACACCCAACAATTCGAAGGGAGATAAACAACTTATCAGCTCTTATCGGGTGTGAAGTGTGCCTGTATCGGAGCTTCCTGGCAACATATATTTGGTGATTTCCCTAATCTACAAATAGACGTCGACGCGGTAGCGCGTTTGTGTCTAAACTGTCGAACTTTTTTCCAGCGGGTACAAGCACTACATGACGGTCATACTGGAATTGTCAGAATGAAAAGTTTTGCTCTGGATTCGTTATGGTGGCCTAATATGGACAAAGACATATCAAAGCAGTGCGATACATGCCAATCCAATCAAACTTTACCACCTAAAGCACCATTGCACCCATGGAATTGGCCAAACAGACCATGGTCACGATTACATATCGACTATGCTGGACCATTTATTGGAAAAATGTTTTTAATACGATGCATACTCAAAATGGCTTGAGGTAATTCCGGTAAATTCCTCAACGACAAATACCACAGTGGATAAGCTCAGGCTTATATTTGCATCGCATGGATTGCCAGATAAAATAGTATCCGACAATGGAACATGTTTCACCAGTGATGAATTTCATACATTCGTAAAGCGAAATGGAATAAGACATTCTTTAACAGCCCCATATAACCCATCATCGAATGGTCTTGCAGAACGTGCTGTACGCACATTTAAAGAAACAATGAAACGTATGAAAGATGGATATATCGAAACAAAAGTCGCAAGATTCTTATGTTGTAATTTGTATGTTCTTGTTATCAGTTTCTTGTTTTTAGGACCCAAGTGGAAATAAGTTTTTAACTTTTCTTGGCATTCCTTGTAATCAAGGCCTGTTTTTTCCGTGCAATTGTTTTTCTATTTTCTATTTATTATATTTTATTGTTTTTTAACCTTGATTACCAAATAAAGTTTTAAAAAAAAACAATTCAAGATTCCTATTTAAATATAGAAATACACCTCATAGCACAACTGGCAAAACACCAGCAGAATTACTGAATGGCCGAAAATTGAAAACGCATTTTGATCTTTTACACCCTTATCAAGCAGATCGTGTTATCACTCAACTTGAAAAACAGAAATTAGCCCATGATCGTCATGCAAAGAACGCACTTTTTGTAGAAGGAGAGTAGGTGTATATAAAGAACTTTAGAGGACAAAATCTGAAATGGTTACCCGGAACAATAATATTAAAATCCAGTCGCATCTCATTCAAGATAAAACTAGAAGATGGACGAGTTTGTCGTCGTCATGCCGACCATATCAGGAAGCGTTATAGGCCTGTTCAAACTCAGGATAAACAGCTTACAAACAAAGATGATCCTCCACAATTACCTCCAATGCTCATTAATCCAAATCTTAACAGTGGAAACATCACAATCGACTGTCGAAGCACAGTCTATTACTGCTCAGCGAAGAGTATACCTTACTCGCGATAGAAAACCGCCGGAAAGATATGGACATTTTTAATAACTGAAATATAGAAACTCTTATGGACATTATTACTGGACAATTTAAAATGTTGATCTTATGCATTATACAATATACATTTAAAGTGTTATTAAACCATAACTTAGTACAGTGCTGCTTTGATTCAATTATAAATAAATAGCTTAGAATTGTTTATAATAGAAGGGAGGGAATGTAATGTATTGAACTTGATTAATATTACTTGCTACCAATTATTTATACTTCCTTCACCTGTTACCATATATATTACGTTAACCCACTTCTATATAACCCTGGCTACTTAATGGTCACTAATGGCTAAAGTAGACCCCTCTGCTGAGACCACTAAACATTCCACCTTGACAGATTAATTACCCATTACCGATATTGTTATTATATATAGTAGATGTAGAATAAAGAATAAACACTTCAGTGCTAGCTTTCAACTATAACAGAACTTGTCTCTCTCTCACTTATTTGTATTGTAAATCGGTACATTACAAAAAGTATTGTAGGTAAGTGTACTAGGTTGATGAAAATAATGCAACTAGCAAGTAAGGATACACAATGATTTACATTTACGTAACTTGGATAAATGCAAGTGGTCCGTAGATATATAGGATAAATACTATTAGTACTTACCCTAAATTAGGTATATGTATGTAAACCCTGTTCTTGTCTCTGACTGTTACCTTCTTTGTACAGCACCTACAGCGGACATTGGGTGGATACCATCATCATTTGATGGATTGGTCATAGTAGCGTAATGATCTTTCTTACACGCAGTATCAAAATGAGCGAATGTGACATCTATTGATAAGAAAGAGCAAAATACCTTTATTTGTAAATGAATAAGTATGTTGAAATATATTCATTTGGTAAGTTTCACCAAAAATGTATTCCGATATTAAAGACATATTTTATGATAAAACAGTACTAAGGGACAACCTCAACATTACAGTGGTGATAACTTGGATACAATGGCAATTTTATGTTATCCAAATAAGCATTCAGCTTCATGTGTAAACAGTATGAGTATGCGTTTCCTGCAATAGAACTCAACTGGTTTGTCCAAGTAAGGACTAGGTTTGTCGAAGTAAGGACCAGATTATGTCATGCTTTTACATACCTTGCAATCTTGTGCTTCCAGCAATAGCTGGGTAATTATGTATACCATGAAATGGAAAAAATGGAGCACCATTATCACCAGACATGAAATTTGCCCTCACGTATCCAGCATTTCCATTGTCTGGACCACAAGGTGCACACTGTTTTGCACTTTGACCTGCATTCTCCGGTTGATTCTGAAATATTTACATGAAAATGTTAATGGGAAAATGTAATATTTTAATCAGAATTTATAAATTACGTGACTGATTACACAATGGAATGGCATTATCAGTACACGTTAAGAAAAAGAAGGTAGAAGAGTAAGAAAGTCCTTTGACAAATTTCCTTATGAAAGTCAAGTATGCATATATAATATCTATACATTGATTTTATTTGACAGAATGCAAAATATAGTTCCCCAAACTGACAAAATAATAACATTTGAAAAACAGAAATAAAATCTTTTAAAATGAATAATAAAAATGTTCATATTTATTGAAAATGTTTATATCTTTTTTGGGTTTCCCACTTTTATTTCATCGTCATTAACATTGTTCCATTCATTATGATTTTTACATTTATACATTATCTAATCTAATTCATCATAATTGCTTAATTACAGTATTCGGTTTGTAACATGCTACAAATGTTTATATTCTTATATCGCAATCAAAGAACAGGCTTGTACCAATTATAAACGATGACTACATTCTCACACATACTTATCAACAGCTTCATGACTAAGAGAAGATGGCCCAATGACAAATGGCATCACCCCGATGTTGTTGTCTAAAATCTAAAATGTAAGTTACTATATAAGGAAAAGAGAAGTATTTTGGTATTGCTTACCTGCTCCAACTGTGTGGTGAATTACATTATCCTGAATTGCATCCCGATAGCAGGACTGAAGCCATTATGAAATGTATATTCACGTACAAACGATGGACTTTCTACAGTAACTTCTCCAATATCCAAGAAAGCAACTGAATAATGTGGCTCATAAAAATCTGAAACAAATAAATAAGTGTCACTATCGAATGAATAAGTGCCAGACAAAAACCTCAGGGAAAAAAAAGTTACAATTACAGAACTAACACTTTCCAATGTAAGAATGTTCCTTTATAGAAGTATTTTAACACAACCTGTGTTATTATAATGTATTATTCTGGTCCTCAAGCTTTACTGGAAACTGAGGAAATTCGGATTAGGCCCTCCACGGACCCTCGACAGCCAGCAGTGCAGCGCCTACCAGATCAGCACACCGGGAGACAATCCCCTACTTTTTTCAAATAGTGTACCACGTTCTTTAATGTACACAGGACCAACGGCTTTACATCTCATCCGAAGAATAAGGCAATGAGAGTAAAGCATCCTGCCTAAGGAACCATGGTGGTCTATTTATAATTATTTTCTCTCAATCTAATAACAATCATTGCCATGATTCAATAAATTGTTTATTAATTAAAAATATAAAAATCATCACCATTAATGACCAGAAATAATGAGTGATAGAGCTGATAATGTTAGTTTTCCCAACGATTATATAATCTTAAGTTTCCAAAGAAGGAAAGAAGGCAAATAAAGAGAATGCTAGAAGTTTGGACTGGCAAACAGTTTAGTGTACACATAAACAGTAGTTACTGGCACTGTATACTTCAACACAAAGAATAAATATTCTAAATATTTATTTCTTAGGCTTAATACTTACAATAGTTGATTAGATCCACTGCTAGCATTCTTCTTACTTAGATTCATTCGCATAGTCTGACATTTTAACTTAAGGTACCTTCTCAGGCAGTGCCATGTTCTCTATTTTAGAAAATTGTGCTCTACAAAGAAACACAAATATTTAATATAACTCACAATATTAAAAAAAAACTTACATACAGTACATAAACGTATACACACAAATTATTTGACATATTGTTGCATGATGAAATCAATATGAAAAGAACGGTTGCGTTTTTCTCCACATTTCAATCAACATGCTGTGATCGTTCTGTACCGCAAACATATCACTATCACGAACGCTGAACATCTTGCGACATAGCGCACTTAACAAGACTTCCCCAATCAGAGCGATTATTGTCCAAAGTGTGCATAGACTTGTTTATTTTTGTTTTTTCATTTTCTATAATTTTGATGTGATTTTGGGTCGTCCCCTTAGTCTCTTAACTTTTCTCATTGTTTGTTTCCTCGCATAGAGCTCTTTGAGCTGAGATATCGGAGTCTAGATGAAGAAGGTGTCCACACTATGCACTGTTTTGCACTTTGACCTGCATTCTCCGGTTGATTCTGAAATATTTACATGAAAATGTTAATGGGAAAATGTAATATTTTAATCAGAATTTATAAATTACGTGACTGATTACACAATGGAATGGCATTATCAGTACACGTTAAGAAAAAGAAGGTAGAAGAGTAAGAAAGTCCTTTGACAAATTTCCTTATGAAAGTCAAGTATGCATATATAATATCTATACATTGATTTTATTTGACAGAATGCAAAATATAGTTCCCCAAACTGACAAAATAATAACATTTGAAAAACAGAAATAAAATCTTTTAAAATGAATAATAAAAATGTTCATATTTATTGAAAATGTTTATATCTTTTTTGGGTTTCCCACTTTTATTTCATCGTCATTACCATTGTTCCATTCATTATGATTTTTACATTTATACATTATCTAATCTAATTCATCATAATTGCTTAATTACAGTATTCGGTTTGTAACATGCTACAAATGTTTATATTCTTATATCGCAATCAAAGAACAGGCTTGTACCAATTATAAACGATGACTACATTCTCACACATACTTATCAACAGCTTCATGACTAAGAGAAGATGGCCCAATGACAAATGGCATCACCCCGATGTTGCCTGTCTAAAATCTAAAATGTAAGTTACTATATAAGGAAAAGAGAAGTATTTTGGTATTGCTTACCTGCTCCAACTGTGTGGTGAATTACATTATCCTGAATTGCATCCCGATAGCAGGACTGAAGCCATTATGAAATGTATATTCACGTACAAACGATGGACTTTCTACAGTAACTTCTCCAATATCCAAGAAAGCAACTGAATAATGTGGCTCATAAAAATCTGAAACAAATAAATAAGTGTCACTATCGAATGAATAAGTGCCAGACAAAAACCTCAGGGAAAAAAAAGTTACAATTACAGAACTAACACTTTCCAATGTAAGAATGTTCCTTTATAGAAGTATTTTAACACAACCTGTGTTATTATAATGTATTATTCTGGTCCTCAAGCTTTACTGGAAACTGAGGAAATTCGGATTAGGCCCTCCACGGACCCTCGACAGCCAGCAGTGCAGCGCCTACCAGATCAGCACACCGGGCACATCCCCTACTTTTTTTCAAACAGTGTACCACGTTCTTTAATGTGCACTGTTAAGTACACAGGACCAACGGCTTTACATCTCATCCGAAGAATAAGGCAATGAGAGTAAAGCATCCTGCCTAAGGAACCATGGTGGTCTATTTATAATTATTTTCTCTCAATCTAATAACAATCATTGCCATGATTCAATAAATTGTTTATTAATTAAAAATATAAAAATCATCACCATTAATGACCAGAAATAATGAGTGATAGAGCTGATAATGTTAGTTTTCCCAACGATTATATAATCTTAAGTTTCCAAAGAAGGAAAGAAGGCAAATAAAGAGAATGCTAGAAGTTTGGACTGGCAAACAGTTTAGTGTACACATAAACAGTAGTTACTGGCACTGTATACTTCAACACAAAGAATAAATATTCTAAATATTTATTTCTTAGGCTTAATACTTACAATAGTTGATTAGATCCACTGCTAGCATTCTTCTTACTTAGATTCATTCGCATAGTCTGACATTTTAACTTAAGGTACCTTCTCAGGCAGTACCATGTTCTCTATTTTAGAAAATTGTGCTCTACAAAGAAACACAAATATTTAATATAACTCACAATATTAAAAAAAAACTTACATACAGTACATAAACGTATACACGGTAGGTGTATGGTCAAATTATTTGACATATTGTTGCATGATGAAATCAATATGAAAAGAACGGTTGCGTTTTTCTCCACATTTCAATCAACATGCTGTGATCGTTCTGTACCGCAAACATATCACTATCACGAACGCTGAACATCTTGCGACATAGCGCACTTAACAAGACTTCCCCAATCAGAGCGATTATTGTCCAAAGTGTGCATAGACTTGTTTATTTTTGTTTTTTCATTTTCTATAATTTTGATGTGATTTTGGGTCGTCCCCTTAGTCTCTTAACTTTTCTCATTGTTTGTTTCCTCGCATAGAGCTCTTTGAGCTGGGATATCGGAGTCTAGATGAAGAAGGTGTCCACACTATGTCAACATATACTGTATATTTAACAATTACAAACTTCATTTTGTATATGAAGACAGATTATGGCACTCCTCATCTTAGAGACTCAAAATACCTGCTTTTAAAACGGATAGATTTTAAGTAGCTACCAGAAAAGCTTTAGTGAGAAGTTTAAGGCGCTGTGGGTGCTCAAATGAAAACTGTCAATGGATGTCAAAGGTTGAAAAAGCAATGCGTTGCTCAATTTCTAAACAATGACCCTGTTGTACACACATTTGACTGGATATTTGTTTAATTAATGTACAGTATGTATGCATGTATGAACATGCTCGCCTGCATCTTAAATTGAGAGGATCTGTGTGTGTAGCATCCAATAAGAATTTAGTGAAGTTCGAGAAGCTGGGAAGAGCAACCCTGTGTTGATCTGGGCCTCCGTGGAAAAATTGAACTTATTATACCTATTCATGGTAACAGTAACGTTTGTTGCTCTTAGAGTGGATACGATAGTCTACAATTGAAGATGCTTTTAAAATTGGGGTAGGGGGAAGTGTTAATAGAAGGTAGTAGGTTAAATAGAGGGAGACCTGCATTGAAAATTTGAAATGGACTGTAATCTTCAAAAAGAAGTTGCTCTTAGATTGGATACACTAGTCTACAATTGATGGTGATTTTAGAATTATAATGCAGTATTAAATAGAAGATGGATGGTTAATTAGAGAGAAAAACTGCATTGACAATTTGAAAATGACTTATAACTAATTTAAAAATCACCAACCTTGGAATCCAGATGTTCTGCAATATCCATTGTAAAATCTTCAATTAGATTAAACTGAACATCAAATTTCTCAACAACTTTTAGTGTTGATCTGCGATTGATATGTGGAAAACACCCTCAATGACAGAAAACTCTGTTGAGTTGATACCTTCTAGCGTGGATGAGTTGGAATAAACAATGCTGAATTTAAAGAAGTAACCACTTCCTGACAGATTAATGGCAAGATCAGTGAAGTTGGCCCAGCCATGGATTATATCTACAGTGTTGTTGCTGACGAGCTCTGCATCAGATACTCCTGGGCATTTTCCATGGATGTGAAGAATGTCCCAGATTTTGCACAATTTCACCCTGTAAAAATCATTGAATAATTCCTTAATTTTCGTAGAATATTTGTATCAAACCTATGGTGTATTACCACAGCTTGATAGCCTATATTGGAGTTTAGAAAGAATTGTGTTAAATCTACACTGGTATCCAATATAGAGATGCAAGGTTGAATCTCAAATAGCATCAGCCGTTATAAACGTATACTCATTGTGCTTGAGAATTGATAGATGATTTCTACTCCTGGGTCACTAGATGCCTCTTCTTCAGCTTGCTTCTCAGAATACCTGTGAACCAATTAGTTATGTTGTTTTGTAATGATATAGGCATTATGGTTATGTTCGTTACAAGCCACACATGAGAATACAATTTAAGACTTTGGACAAGACGATACAAGCCAGTTTAAAACTCTACTTCAAATCATTACTTCTTAAATGTGACTTACGTTTTATTGCCTGTACTTGGACCTCCTGTTGTATTTGTTGCTCTCACACCCCTTGTTGGGTCTGCGGCTGGGGGAGAAGGATCGGTCATTGCTAATAACCTCAACTTCAAGACTCTCGTACAAAGTACCGGTTTGTGCTGCATTAACAATTTCTGCTTGAAGGTTAACTAACTCATCATGTTCTAGGGTTGAATTGCCTGTAAGGAAGAAATATTAATTATTGTTTAGATATTAAAAGACACCCGATTCTCGTACTGTTTATGTCTAACAACAAGAAACTGCTGTGCTGTTCCATGTCAAGCGACCATAACAGGCCCATCCATATCACGCATGTGTCACTGTTGCATGTCCCAGTACTGTACTACTGTAAAACTTCATTCATCTAACGTGAAATTGTCCGCCGGCAACCAGACTGAATGCCAATTGATATTATTAATTGTTACCATTATCATTTTTGTAAATATATTGTAATATCAGTTACATGGACATTTCATTTACAATTTAATTAAATGCATTATTATATTTTTGTACTTGCCTGACATATTATTTATTATCTATTAATTTTTTATTGACAGATTAAAAGTGATATTTTATTTTTAAAATCGCGTATCAAAAGGTCATCTTTTGACATAAATTAAAAATAATACTTACGTATAAACTATTTAAATTAAGTATAAAAAATATCAAGTGATGCATTATCCTGCCTATAATATTATATAAGCTTAGTTATATTAAAACTTAATTATATAGTAGATACTGTATATTATATCGATGTAAAACTGTGTTAACAAGTTGTCGCGCCTGCTGGCCAACCAGCTACCACATATTACGTACGTGCCGTGTGCACCTAGACCAATTGCTGAATTGAATCGGTCTGGTCAATTCGTCCCTCATTCGTATGAATGTTGTTAGTTAGGATCTATCTGGTTGATCAATTCCCACTTGGTTTTCTTTGTCCCTTAAAATTCTATTAGATGTACATTAAATATTGAATAAACTGACCATCTAGTAGTAGGTTATGATAGGCCTCTAGAATCCCCTCTAGGTAGTCTACTAGCCTAGCCTAGGCTAGTACTACTATACTACTACTCTAGGCTAGGCCTTGTTGTTTAGGTAGGCCAGGCCTAGCCTACTACTAGACCCTCTAGCCTACCACCACATAGGCCCTATGCCATAGCCTCAAGAAGGTTAGTAGGAAGGATGCTGGTCAACCCGTAACCATGCCAACTCGTACCCAAATTGGTCAATTTGTACTCAATTCGGCTAACCCGTACCCATGCAAACCCGTACTACCTAATTATTTGGCTTACTCGTAACGGATCCTATTAAACCTATGCCTAGTGGGATAGCCGGTTGTCAAACTATTAATCGGGTTCACAGATGATGAGGGTCATTTCAAGACGATCAGGACAAACTAATGTACTTTTAGGACGTTTGGGCCGCAAATTTGTTTTTTTTAATGGGAAAAGACAATCGGTGATCGGTTCATTCATAATAACAACATTTTATAAAACAGATGAATTTGTACTACTGTATTAAACAAATTTGCACTTTTTTTTCCCCTCAGTTTTGAAAAATAGGTCAAATGATGTTCTACGTAACGCAGTACTCAACTAAATTGAAGATTGCAAATGTAAAATTAGGTAAAAAATGAATATTATTATTATAACGATAAACTTAAGTTTTATATCTCTTTATTATCCATGGCATGTTAAAAAGTAGGTATAAGAACTCAATATAAAACAGTTGATCATGGAATATTGGTTATTTAAAATATTGAAAAAGATTTTCAAACCAGAATATAAAACAACCAAGCCCAGCTAAACATTAGAACTATCAGACCCAACGGTAAGACTATTGTGCCCAACGCCTATGACTGACCCAAAACTGAAGATGATGGACCGGCAGGCCCACAGTTCATGTGGTGCAGATTTTAATAATGTACATTTTTTTCGATGTTTGGACTGTGGTCCAAAAGTATATTTCAGCCAGTCAAAAAAAAAAAAATTCTTCATGTTCTTGAAATTTGTAAAGTAAGTAAAAATCATTCACAAGTTATGACAGTTTTACTGTTTTTCCCCACTGTCCAGGTTTACACTTGCCAAACTTTCGTGTTGGCTGATGTCTGATGTCAACTATCTTGTTTAATTATAAGCCAGCAAATTTGATTCACATAATCTGACCGGATATTTTTGATTTAATATTTAAATGTATGAAACATTTGTTAGACCTACCAACTTACTTGCTGCTAAGGCTTTCTGCTAAACCTTTTGAGGTTACAGTTATGTTTAACACGCAAAAAATACACAGATTACGTGTAATGAAAATCTGAAAAAAGGTAATCTGAAAAAAAGGCTAGTAGAAGAATCATAAATTTAGCCGATACCGTGTTGATGTGTTCTCAGGCTATAGTTTGACCTCTTGTTAAACAGTAATTATTGACAGTTAATATATGGTAGGGTTGATGTGTAGTTTTTAAAACAAATCGCGGGAAGGCTTTATTGAATTTGCGTCTTATAAAATACTGTATTGTTATGAATATTATACAAGCATAGGCCTAGTGAGTATAAAATTTCGCTAAAATGCTTTGAAAACTAGGCAGGCTATGGCTGCTAAGCTAGCCCCCCAATAAGCTAGCCCTAGCCAAATAATAATTTTAATACTAAGCAAAACATGTTGGTTAAAACTTAGCATTATGGTTTTGCTACAATTATTAAGTGTATGTTGAAAAACTTATGGACGAAAAACGCTCCATTATGAAAATCAAAATGGCGAAATGCTTGAAATCATGAAATTGCAAAAATTTAGTGCCATGAAAATAAAAGATTTTACAGTATATCATTGTAACTGTACACTGAGTTTTATTTTATATTAGTACAGTGCCAGTACAACTTTTTGTACATGCCATGTAACTAACAAAATGATTAGATGGTTTGTCAACAAGCTATAAATTGCTGGGTTTTTAATACTAGTTGCATTGTCAGTACAACTTGTTGAAGATAAAATACTAGCTCTAAAATACTAGTCTACTAGCTGTCTATTTTAGACTTCATAGTTTACACATGTCTTAATTAGGCATTATCATTTTGTTTCTGTCCACAGTTTGTTCCTATTGAACTTGCAGCATTTCCAGAGAAATATCATGAGGATGTTGATATTAAAAGTAAGTTGTGATTTTACTAAACAGCCATGTACAGCCCAATTTGCCTCTATTCACTGTTTGTGCTTTGTAGTTTTATATTAGTTGCATTGCCAGTACAACTTGATGTTGGCCTACATAGCATATCAACTAACATAATATCATTAGATGATTTGTCTACTAGCTGTCTATTTTAACTTGATAATTTAACCATCGACCTATAAATTAATCTAATTTATAGGTCCATGATTTAACTATGAAATATGTCCTAATCAGTCATTGCGCTTCTATCCACAGGTTGTCATGCATGCTATTGGACTTGCAAAATTTTCCCATAGAAATGTCATGAGGATGTTGATATTGTGCACATTAAAAGTAAGTTATGAGTCTACAGCACAGTCTAGTTTAAAGCCAAATTTGCACTTATTCACTTTGTGGTATTGTGCACAGTCAGGTAGACAGCCCAATTTGCCTCTATTCAATGTTTGTGCTGTGTAGTTGTATTGGTATTGATGCCAGTGTTTTCTATTCGTTGCATTGCCAGTGCAACTTGCTGTACATATTAACTAACATAATGATTACATGGTTTGTCTACTAGCTGTCGATTTTAAGTTTCTTAAATTCAAGAAGAAGTATCTTACTGATTCTGTATTACTGCTCGTGCAAATTTCAAAAAACTTTGTAGGAGCAAGTACTACTCTTACTTACAAGCACTTGCTAATGAAATGAAAAATAACAACAACAAATTTTGGTCTTGGATGAAGAAGTCTTATAAATCTAATTACTCTTAACCGTCAGCCTTAAATCTTGGAGGTACTTCTGTTTTTAAGCTGAGATGCTTAACAAAAGGCTGATATGTTTAACAATTATTTTCAATCAATCTTTAAAGCTACAGTAGTGGTCCATATGAAATATTAGAGGATGAGGATATTTTTGTGCAGATTAAAAGTAAGTCTACAATACAGCCTAGTACAAAGCCAGATTTTCCCCTATCCACTGTTTGTGTTAATGTGTAGTTACACTTGTATTCATTTCTGTGTTTTTATTTAGTTGCAATGGCAACATTGTACATGGCATATTACACAATTTAATAGTTGGTTTGTTTAACATTAACATTTTTACTCATCCTTATATGTTATGTTGTATGTTATTAATGAGTTGTTTCGGTGATCATGTAATTACAGTTGTATTTATTGTTACAGGATAAAATACAGGATCGTGTGAATACATAAACAGACATATGAAGAAATAGGGTTTGAGGATGAAATGACACTGTTAGGACCATCACCCGTCCAAGACAGAATTTAGCACCTAAAAATATTCCTTAATTATGAAAAAGCATTATCAAATAAACATTTAAAAATAAATATCAAATAATTTTAGTTGTATGTGATATTTTAGTGTGACAAAGAAATTACTGTTAATAAAAGATGTTTTAGATATTTATAGTACAAATTAGTATTTTGTTTTATTTAACAGTACAATAAATTACATGTCTTGTTGTTACTATTGGTTTATATGGTATTGCAATAAAATGTATACATACAACACTCCTAATTTCCTAGTTTCTTCTTGAGAGTATATTTTGCAACAGAGCATTATTAAAGGCCTACTTTTAGTAATGTTCACTTTGTTCATAATACACATGTACCAATTGATGGAAGTTGCACATATTATGCGAAATAATAATTGTTATAATAATCATTATTAGTCATGTTACTGTTAAATATTCCACTAAAAGGCTGAAATGAAGAAATTTAGTTCATGAAAAATGTTGTGACGTCATCATAATGGCCACTCGAATATTCATTCATTCATATTCACATTTATTTCAACAAATGGGTTCCACCCACTTTTTTTTTCTTAAGTGCCCTTTTCACACAGAGACCATCAGCGAAATTGCTAGTAAATGCCTAACTCATGAGAATTATGGCCAATTCTCCTAGCCAGCAGACTTTTTTTCATCTAATAGGTAGACTTAAATATATTTTTTCTTCAGTTGCTTGCATTTGCCCCTTTTTAAAGAAAAAAAACTGGCTACGGGTGCACTTGCCATGTAGGGTGTTACTGGTTTTGATAACATCCTCTTCCCATGTACCCGTATTTATGTGTAATTAATAAAATGATATTAAGTAGTTCATTTAGATGTGTAGTAGCTACACCTGAAAGAGTCAATTTCAATCAACTAAGTTTAATACATTTTAAAATAAGGCATTAGACCTAATAATAGTAACATTATTTTAAAGAAAAATACTCTGTCTCCGTAAAAAAAAAGTTTGTGTCACTTCAAGTTGTAAGATTTGCCTTCACCTATTACTAATGTAAAAGAATAATACTGTGTCATTCTTTTTGTTGTACATTATTAATAGGAGCATTTTCACTAAATGAGTTCAAGTTGCATATGTGTTCATAGGCATCATATTTTGAAACTACAAATGGTCCAAACAATCTAAAATCTTAGTAAATTACCCAATTTTTCTACCAAAGATGAACAAATACATATAAAATGCTTGTACCAGATTTGAACAAAATTGCAAATGATTAAGTATTTTTCCGCGATAGTTTTTGAATGCTGTTTTACAGTGTTTTATTATTAGTCCAAATAATAAATTTCAATTACCAATACAAATCTAAATTTCCAATATAATTGTATTACAATTTTGGAATTAAATGCTGTTTTATGTGTGGAACAAACTTACACTATTAAATATTAAGTGTGTGTAATAATTAGTCATTAATTAGCTATTATTTGACATTTATTTTTTCGTTATTTAAAATCTACGCGAAAAAATCGGAGAGGACGCTGTTTTGCTGGTAAATAGATTAGGTTAGTGTGTGTGTTATTCTTCCGCTCGAGTATTCTTTAACTCACAGACTTCATCGCACAGGTACGGAGCTCCCAATTATTTTTGTATTCTTATACTACAGGAAAGGTTATTCCATTTTGCTAAAGGAACCTTTAATTAATACAATATGTTTATTTATTTTCAATTCATTCAATCAAGGAAGGAAACTAACGTCTAAAAAAATAAAGTATGAAACATAATGAATTAAAATAATAAGTACTTCCAATATGAGAAAATGTATTATCAATGTGTAAAATATCTAGCAATGCATGCCTTAATAGTAAATTGACGAGTCTCACTAAATATTGTAGGCTAGCTAGAGTGGTGGTTCAGTGTATGGAACCGGGAAGAGATTCGCTCTAGCCGCGTATGCTTATTAGTCACTCCGCGAGAGAGGTCGGCCTACGGGTAGGCCTTGGTCTTCTTTAATGGGGGCCTAGCTCGTGTCTACCAGAGTGCCTCGGCGGGCTCTACCTTCTACCTATACCCAGTAGAAGGCAAGGCCGATGCTAGACAAGACAATTTTTAAATAGGGAAGTTACTAGTAGTTCCATTTATTTCTAGTTTAATAAATCAAATAATGTACACTTATACTACCTAAACAAAAACAAATTATGAAATGTGATGAAATGAAATAATAGTTACTGTTACAGGAAAATATGTTATCGACGATGGAGTAATAAAATATCAACAATAAATTGACGAGTCTCTGGCCAGCAACTAACTAACTAACTCTTATACTTACAGCAAAGTTGTCTCAAAGAAGCTTGAGTTGAAATAATTTCTTTGAATACTAAAAACAGGACCTAATGATGAAGGCTGCCTAGCCTACTACATACTACTAGCACTAGTATGCGCTATACAAATTTAAAACCATCCATTATATTATATTCTATACCTGTACGACCACTGTAAAAGCCATGTTACAGTTTATGAAATGTTTAATATTAATAAACAAAAATTTACTGTCCGTCTCAATTTCTACATTGCAGTCAACGGAAGATGGTAGCAGCCAATATTATTAAGCATCTTTATTAGTGTATCAAATCAAATTTCTCAATACTGTACTATACTAGAAGGTCTCTTGAAAAACTTGGAATGGTTTAGCACCACTCGCAGGAGAGCGGCATGATTTAGAGGTACAGTACCACCAAAGCAAAGCAATTTTTATCAGTTCACATCATTTGTGTGTGGTAAGTAGCTTCTCAGAGATTATACCTTAATTCTCATCCTAAAAAGTACTTATTACACTTAACAACAAATTCTGTGAGAAATATATATATATTTTGTTTGCTGCATGGTAACATTAAAAGCTAATTTTATTGTATCATTACTAAAATATCTAATGCAGTGACGTATTTATATTTTTCAGCTACAGATATGGACAATTTATGTAAAAGTGTGGGTGTACCCATCAATGAGAATAAACCAGGTAATGTGTTTGTATATGTAGAGTAACATATATGTAGAATAACATATACATAACTGTACAATAGCATCATCCAAATCAATCTACTATAAAACCAATGCATCTTTCGGATAGGTAGAATCAGTTATTGGTGTGCCACCACCCTTTACCAAATCAGTCAATAATGAAATATTTGGCCCTTTTGTAAATTGTGAAGTTGATCAACAATAAAATAATCTGGTCATTGTTATTGATATGAGCATTAATTTTTTTATTGATGTCTGGGCTCATGTACATTAATAATTTGACTTCATCAGGCTGGGTGAGTTGGTATGATTGCTGCACATTAATACTCGCAAAAGCCTGTGTAATTAACTCATATAGTCATAGTGTATGTAATATTTTTAAATCCTTATTGTATATAACTGTATGTAAATGGTATTTTAAATGAATAACTATCTAGAACAATTAAACTTGGCTTGTTGTACATCCTATTACTGTATTCTTCTCGTCTAGCGCGTTTACCAGTGGCATATTCTGTATACTGGAAATTCTTCCTTTATATGGTAGCCGAACAAGTGTACCATCATAAAATTACCTGTTATGGCTGACTGACTGCAGTTTGGTGTTAGTGTAAATGTTGTTGATAATTAATTAAAGCAAACAAGTCAAATACATTATTAGTGCTTTAATATAGTTTAATTTCACGGATCGCAACATGTATTAAATTTTATTTCAGTTGGTTACTAATTAACATATTTAATAAAAAACAAAAGATACTATTGTAAAGTAAATGATCAAATCAAAATTAATAAAATAATATTTATTATGTATAGTCAATCAATTAAAATCTTTTGAAATTATATTATAGAGGTAAAACATTTTGCATAAACATTGTGTAAATGTACATTTATAGTTGCATTATTATTATACATTAAAATATAGGTTCGATATCATTTGGGTAATGGAATGTACACACAATTGAGATACTATGGGGAACTACATATTTTTATTGAGTACAGTCTCCCCTAACTTTATGAACGTAAAATAATTCATAGTTAATATTTTTACTTGAAAAAGCATTTTTAATTTTTAAGGGTGCTATTTTGTTACAATTGTAACTTCTATGCTTTGGCAGTGTCACTCTAGATTTAAAAAAGATTTGCACACATGGACAATACATAAAGTTAAAGTTGTACAAGATATTTGTTCAATCATATACGAACCAAGTACCATATTATATTTGATATGAAACAACAAACAACTTTCTATTTTGTATTTGCATTATTAATATGTGACATTAATGGTGACTTTTTCTAACCCCAGTTAAAACCTCATTTTTGAAAATAAACAAACCAAACTTGGCATAGAACGACCCTACTGTCTAATATTTTTGTGCACAATGTACAGTACATCTGAATAATGGTGGACATCATTTCAACAAATTTGTTCTATCCTCTTTTATTGTATTTGAATCACTTCGATTTCCACAATGAATCATGTATTTCTTCAAATAACTGTAAAAAATATTATTAAATCACATTATTAGTTGATAATAGGGTTAGTGTAACTACTGTATGTGCAAATCATTATCTGATGACATTGCCCAGATCCAAGTAATTTAAATAAATATGCACTGAAATTTCTCACCATAGAAATTGCCCTTCTTATATTTTCATACAGCATTAATAGTATCAAATTCTAGGAGGTACGAGGGTGGGAAAAATTCATGACGATATCTTTTATTTCTGAAAGCACAGCTACAACCATCTGGAAATAGAAATGTTTTAAATTTAAATACAGAACTGTAAGCCTACTGTATTTGGTTTGAAACATACGTACAAATATAAATTTAATCACACTAACCAATTAGATGTTTTTTAAAAAAAAATTGTTATCTAGAAGAATACGAAATCCTAAAGTCTATCATAGGATTTATAGATCGACCACAGAAGAGCGAGAAAAATGCCGTGAAGTGGGTAGAGGGTCCCATTTCAAGAAATAATAAATGTTTTACATAGCATTCAACTTTACTTGGATACGCATCAGCTGTCATGGATATGAGTTGGTATGGGTACGGGACGGGGTTGACCGGACATATTTAGTAGTTTAGTGCTGTAGTTTGTAGCAAAAATGTAGTTAAACATCATTAGTTTAATTTTATCTCAAGAAGACCGGGAAATGGATGATACTACTGGGCCTAGCCATGCCATAGGTGGATCGCCATTGGTTAGTCTAGCTAAGGGGGTGGGGGAGGGGATACTGGCTCACCCGTACCATAACAAACTCGTACCATAACAAACTCGTACCCATGCCACTCTTACCCATGCCAAATTGTATATATTTTGGTCAGTTCATACCCGAATCGAACATTATACTACTAGGCATTTAGCATTTAATTAAACTTGGGTATGAATCATATATAAAATGTGTTAGGGTATAATGAGGCCTGGCCTCATAGAGCAATCAGCTAGAGCATCCTGAGGCGGATGCATGGGTAAATAATCACGGCTAGCCTAGCCTACTAGATAGGTCTAGCTAGGCCTACTACAGGCCACCACTAGGCTAGGCCTAGCTTACATATATTTATATATAGTACTTATATCTATATTTATTTATACTTATCTTGGCACAAAACTGCACGGTCTCCTTAGGCAGGCTAGAAAGGGTTGACATACGATCGGTCGGGTCGGTTCAAGCATGGTTCAAGAGGGTCCTCCAAGTTATAATTATTGATAGGGGGGCTTGGTATTTAGGAGGACTCGTCCAAGGCGATATCGGACCCATTTTAGAGACGATCAGGTCAACCCGTACCAAATTTGGCGAACTTGTACAGACATTTCGCTAACTAATTCTTGGTGGAAAATCATCGACATTTTTACTGAAATATCCTGATAGTTTGCTTAAACAGAAATCTAAATCCTAGAATTGCATACACTGTTCGAAACATACACAAATCTAGGGCCTTGGCCTCCTAGTTTAACCCAGGTCTATAATAATGTTCACCAATCACGAGCGAGTTCCATTGTTTGGTTGGGCCTACGACTCGACTCTGGTTGCCGGCGGACAATTTCACATTAGATGAATGAAGTTTTACAGTAGTACAGTACTGGGACATGCAACAGTGACACATGCGTGATATGGACGGGCCTGTTATGGTCGCTTGACATGAAACAGCGCAGCAGTTTCTTGTTGTTAGACATGAACCGTACGAGAATCGGGTGTAAAAGAATAGGCAATGAAATAAAATTCAACTCATTTCTAAACATATAAAACTGAAAAAAGAAGAAATCTGGATAGATTATGTGATACTTTAATATGGTTAAAGAAAGCTATTTACTTACTGTATTATATATACCAAACTGGCAAGATTGTTAACAAGATCTTCTTCATAGAAGTCATCAACATCAACAGAAGCCACACCAACGTCAACCATTATAACCGGTGTAGTGATGATGTCAATTGGGTCACTACCACGTATAAGTATCCAAAGAGTCTGCCAATCGCGATCAAAATAGTTCTCGCCATAAATGCTGGAGTCATGAACTGATCGTCTGGTCTATTTGGATCTTCTGGAACACATGTAATGACGATTGGTGAAGACGTCGTAATTCTTGTGTCAGACTTTCAATAATCAACATAGCGTAATCGTAGTCATAGCATTCAAAAGCCTGCCAAGATTCATGCCATATGCAGTCTTCTGTACCAATGATACCTTAATGAAAAGAGCAGATTAGATAAAAGATTTTACTACCATTGATGTCTGTAACCATCATGTTTGGAATTCTATAATCCTATAATTCTAAGTCAACGTCTCGGATCTCTATCCCACTCGTATGCAGAATCAGGAATAACATAACCAGGCCGTGATCCTACTAGAATTCCACCATCTTCGTCTCTGATCATTGCATTCTTAAATGCATCACAATCCATCTCCACGCACTCAGAAGGATTAAAGACCCTTTCCCTTCAATTTGTGACGTTTTGTAAAAATAATACATATATATTACTTTAAAAACATTAAACAAGGTCACTCCTTGTCTAAAATGTACGTTTTATGGTAAATTATGATAAAAAGTGAGAAACAATGCACTACCTATGTAGCTCGCGGCGAATGACCTCTCGTGGGCAGTCTAGCCTAGCTAGGCTGAGTTTTGTAGGCCTAGCCGGTAAACATCGGTAACGTACGAATATCGTATGCTAGTTATATACCTAGCCTGACGTTGTATAGTTGCTGCAATAATTGTCTTTCTATATTTGCCAGACACCGTTGATACAAAATGGGGAAAACCTGGTATTTTCGGTGAAAATTTATGAGTCTTCCATTTGTTTTGGCCTCACGATCAATCAAAAAGTGGGTGAATTACAGAAGAAAAACAAAAATATCAATCCGCACGCAATGCATTTTGGAATTTATAGCGGGCCGCTAAAATTACTAGAATCAACTTATTTTTCACATTTTTAACCATTTAAAGACAAAAAAGTTACCATATAATATTTATTTTTACATTAATTGTAGTTTGTGACCTTAAATTAGATCTAAAAAACGTAGGGAAGGGGGTCTTTTTAACTTTACTGTAGTGTTAAGATTAAATGAAAAGTATTGTAGGTACAGTAAGTGTACTAGGTTGATGAAAATAATGCAATTAGCAAGTAAAGATACACAATGATTTACAATAACGTAACTTGGATAAATGCAAGTGGTCCGTAGATATATAGGATAAATACTATTAGTACTTACCCTAAATTAGGTATATGTATGTAAACCCTGTTCTTGTCTCTGACTGTTACCTTCTTTGTACCTATAAGCATTCAGCTTCATGTGTAAACAGTATGAGTATGCGTTTCCTGCAATAGAACTCAAACAATGGCAGTTGTTGGTTTGTCGAAGTAAGGACTATAGGTTTGTCCAAGTAAGGACCAGATTATGTCATGCTTTTACATACCTTGCAATCTTGTGCTTCCAGCAATAGCTGGGTAATTATGTATACCATGAAATTGAAAAAATTGAGCACCATTACATGAAATTTGCCCACACGAATCCAGCATTTCCGTTCTCTGGACGAGGTGCACACTGTTTTGCACTTTGACCTGCATTCTCCGGTTGATTCTGAAATATTTACATGAAAATGTTAATGGAAAAATGTAATATTTTAATCAGAATTTATAAATTACGTAACTGATTACACAATGGAATGGCATTATCAGTACACGTTAAGAAAAAGGAGGTAGAAGAGTAAGAAAGTCCTTTGACAAATTTCCTTTCGAGTGAAAGTCAAGTATGCATATACTGTATAATATCTATACATTGATTTTATTTGACAGAATGCAAAATGATTTTTACATTTATACATTATCTAATCTAATTCATCATAATTACATAATATATACAGTATTCGGTTTGTAACATGCTATTTAATGTTAAATCTTACTGAACCTACCTGTAACTCATCGCAATCAAAGAACAGGCTTGTACCAATTATAAACGTCCATTCTCACACATACTTATCAACAGCTTCATGACTAAGAGAAGATGGCTCAATGACAAATGGCATCACCCCGATGTTGTTGTCAGCAAGAACAAGATCAGTCATTTACAACGGAACTCGAAATTTGGAAAAAGACTCCATAATCCCAATTCTTCCAGATGAAGAAATTGGCAATCTGTGTGCAGTCTCTCTGACCATCCCTCGTCATGAACACCGTGCAAAGAAGTATGGCCTTCGTTGTTGCTCCATTGACTTTCAACGTCACAATCTCCCCACTGACATGGTACAGCACCATCTCAGAGCCTACCACAGTGTTGTCTTGTAGGATGACATCTCTGGAGCTCTCAATTTCAATACCTGCTGGCCACGATATATCCTCAGCATTGTAGCGGTCTTGATATGTACCAGGAAAGACAGAACAGCAGATTAATCTAAAATGTAAGTTACTATATAAGGGAAAGAGAAGTATTTTGGCATTGCTTACCTGCTCCAACTGTGTGGTGAATTACATTATCCTGAATTGTTAGTCCTGAAGTACCAAACATCCCGATAGCAGGACTGAAGCCATTATGAAATGTATACAACCGCTGGACCTTCTACAGTAACTTCTCCAATATCCAAGAAAGCAACCTAAGGGAACATTATACTTACCCGTTGATTAAGTTAATTAACAATTGGGATGAAATATTTTACAGTACTTTGTACTTAATTTATTATTAACATTAAAACATATTTTAGTGTAAATTAAAAATAATTTTATTTTATAGTTGTTTATTTATAATTTAATTTAGCATTTACTTAAACTATAGGCTTAATATAATTAAGTTAAGTTATCTTGCCCAGTGGGCTAGTCACAACAAAAACAAAAATCAAGCCCTGCTGAAATGGAAGCCTTATAATTCTTTTTTGCACTTTTTTTTATAAAAAGAAGAATTATCTGCAATTGCGCCATTGGCTGCAACAGTATTTTTAATTAATGATTTATGGTTTTTTTCAAATAACTACTGCATATATCACAATATATCACTTTTTAACAATTAGCCAGTAAATCATGGTCTGGTGTTAACATTCTGAATTTTCCACTGATGCAGTGATGCCTGAATTTCACTACACTGCATAAAATATTAGTAAGCCTATTATAAGATTACCTTTTCCTTCAAATAGAATACAGTAAATGTCCATCTGGGTCTTGTCTTCTAATATGCGATGCTTCAAAACACATATCCAGTCGTCTTCTGTTGGTCATTTTGAGATTTTTTTCTTCTGAAGAAACAATAACAATTCTACTAATTTTTTAATTAATTATTAATTATTAGGTCGTACAGACAGTGACCAACAACTTTATGTCTTGTCTGAAGAATCACCCAAGAACACAGACAAGTCAGCACAGATCTCGAATTATAAAATATTGCTTATTGAATCGATCAAAAGATGTGTACGGCGTAACAGTTAGCGTTATTTAAATATTCCTTGTTTTTAACTATATAAATATTGACTTTTTGGAACTGAAGTTGATTTATAAAAAGCATATAGGCCTATTTACATCGTATTTGTTACATATAACCCTGAATAGTCTTTGGTTTGGTGTTTAATATAGGACATGCGGATAGATTGTACTGTGTTTATTAGGTATTGGTATATAGGCTAGGCCAATACTAGGATGATAGGTCCCAGCATGTAGGCTATAGCCTGCTGGGCCTAAAAAAAAATAAACCTTAAACCAAAATTACATTTCCTAGTTTTTAGAATGAAAGCTGTCTACAGAAAAACCAATTGATATCTAAGCTAGGCCTAATTGAATATAGGGTCTTCGGCCTAGGCTAGCTTGATACTAGACTAACGATATAGCCTTTATAGTAATAATACTAGCCTAGCTAGGCCTTATAGGCCTAACCCATTCCCATAAAAGAAAGAAGAAGAAAACAGATCTGTCATATAGGCCTAGCTAGCCTAACTAGGCCTAGGCTAGAGCTATAATAGACTATAGGCCTAGTAGGCCTAGAGCTAATACTAGGCCTAGGCCTATTATTATGATTAGGCCTAGGCCTAGCCTAGGCCTATTCTATTGTTGCAACCACTTTACCTTAAAAAAACAATTTGTATCCAAAGCTAATTTGATACGAAGACATCCTTCCACATTCCAATAAAAAGGGGCCTAGGCCTAGCTAAGTATAAAAAGTGTATTGATATACAATACAATACAACGAATAGGCCTAGGCCTAGGCTAGGCCGAAATCAAACTTCCCCGCAGGAGGTTCGTGCAAAAAAACACTTAAATAGGCCTAGGCCTGGACCCACACTTTTAGAGACTCGTCAACTTATTGTTTAAGAATGCAGATATTTTTTGCCCCGTCGATATAAAATATTTTCCCGTAGAAGTAATTATTAGTTTATTACTAATTTTTCTGTTAAGGTAGTATAAGTATAGGATTTGGTAAATCATTATTTTAATACAAATAAATATAAGTAGAACCACCAGAACTATTTCCGCTATACAGCCCTATTTAAAAATGGCCTGGTCTAAATTAACATTCTACCTACTAGGGGAACGTAGGTTGGCCGAGGCACTCTGCTTGACTTTCTAGGCCCCCCACACTACAAGTCCTAGGCCTACCCGTTAGGCCAATTTCTCTCGCGTTGTGGTAATAAGGATACGCAGCTAAAGTGAATTTCCTCCGCTACACACTGAACCACGAGCTAAGCCTACATATTTACCGATACTCGTCAATTTATTTTTTATGGCATCAATGCTACACATTTTGCCCATTGTTAATACATTTTCTCGTACTAAAAGTACTTATTAATTTAATTCATTATGTCTATACTTTATTTATTTAGATATTTAGTTCCCGTTTCTTGTTGAAATAAACTGCAAATAAATAAAGCTATTGTATTTCTAAAGGTTCCTTTAGCAAAATGGAATCATCTTTCCTATAGTATATAAGAATACAAAAATATTTAGGATCTCGCTATTTATCTGGGCGATGTAGTCTGTGGGGTTAAAGAATACTCGAGCGGAAGAATGCAACACATAATAACCATATCTATTACCAGTAAAACAGCGTCCTCTCTTATTATTTCGCGTAGGTTTCAAATAACGGGGAAAAAAAGTTAAGTAATATCTAATTAATGACTAATAATTACATTACATTTTAATATTTAATAGCATAAGTGTGTTCCACTCATAAAAGAGTATTTAATTCCAAAATTGTAATACAGTATATCGAAAAGTTAGATTTTTATTAGTGATAGAAATTAATTAGTATTATTTGGATAAAATAAAACTGTAAAAACATCATTCAAAAACCATCGTGGAAAAATACTTAACCAACTTCAATTTTGTTAAAATTTGGTACAATAATTCTATATGTATTTATTTATCTTTAGTAAAAAAATTGGGTAATTTACTAGAATTTTAGATGATTTGGAAATTTTTTATCTTTCAAAATATGATGCCTATGGTTCTACTATACATTTACAACATTTTTTTTACTAAAAGTGCGCCTAAGTTATTTAAAAAAAAAACTTGATACTAGTATTTTTCTTTTACATTATAACATTTGTGTAGTAAATTTTTCTTCTCATAAGCTATTATAGTGTAGGCCCTACATTTATATTATAGTAGAACCCCTCGTTTAATTGGGGACAGCTCTTTTTACTATTTCGCCTTAACGTCTGTTTTTTTAACATTCGCCATTTACATTGCAAATTATAAATGGTATTATTATTTTTTAGTGGATTTAGAATAGCTAGAACATGTGTGATAGTAGTTTTGACTACACTATATCAGGGAAGAGTGAGATTAAAGCAGTCGTGAATTAAAATTTCAATAAAATTTGTCAACAAATATAATTTTACTATTTCGCCTTAACGTCTGTTTTTTTAACATTCGCCATTTAGGCCTAGGCCTACATCGCATTATAAATGGTATTATAATTCATACTGGATTTGGAATAGCTAGAACAGTGTGTAGTTTAAACTATACTATATCAGGGGAATGAACGTGAATTAAAATGTCCATAACATTTGTCAACAAATATAATTTTGCGATTTCGCCTTAACGTCTGTTTTTTTTTTACATTCGCCATTTGCATTATAAATGGTATTATTTTTATAATGGATTTGGAATAGCTAGAACATGTGTGTAGATCTTTTCCAGGTGGATTTCTTTTCGAGATTTCTTTCAAACTAAATGAGGGGATCTGCTAGGTTCCCGCCCGGAGAAATAGTTTTTCTTACAAGATTTGAATAATCAACAATATCAACATTCAACAGTGTGGCGTGTTGACCGCAATGAATAACAATACCATCTTCCCCACTACACCTGCACCAACTCATTTGCATAATAACGCACGGCATACCAACTGATCAATATTTGTATAGGAGTAGCAATCAATAGGTTGGTTGGATGGCTGCTGTTGTTCATCATTTAATTCATTGTATCAGTTGTTTTGATTTTTCATGATCAATTATTCACTTAATTCATTTCATTTATTCATGATCAAACACAGTAAAATGTAGTACATGGTTTCGAATAATGTTCGTTTGTTCAAAGTTAATAATTCAATTTAAAAAAAAATTGTGAAATTATTTATTACAATAATGCATATGTATTTAAATAAATAGAGAGAATACACTAGCTAGGCTAGGCATCGGCATCTTTACACATTTCTATTTATTTGTTCCTAATTTTCTGACATAACTAAGGTGTTCTTAGAATTGAGGGCGCCAAACATAAAATTTACGAGATCGGAAAGAGGCGGGAAGCCAAAAAAAATGATGGTGTGCTCCCTTGCCTCTAGCACGGTAAGGCTCTCTCACAGCCTTGGGGGTACCACACATCAGATGCTTTGATGTTATTGCCTCATAATGTGTGGTGGAAAGGGGGACGTTTAAATCTGTGAACCCCAAACACAGAAGCTCGCATAGCTTTAACTCTTTTCCACCGACCGGCATGGGGTTTGAACCCACGATAATCGTGTTCCACGACGCTCTACCAACTGAGCTACCCGGCCCTCTGGTTAATAGCAAGGTTAAAACTAGATTCGTTTCCTCAAAATTACGTCATGAATATGCAAATTTATGACGTAACGATTAGAATGACGTAATATGAAGCGCGTATAAGACTATACTATTGTCACCTTTTATTACTCGTGTACATTGTGGCATAACGGGTAGTGCTCTAGTAACTATCGTTTGGATTGAATTCTCTCAGCTCTACTGGCTGGGGTTCGAATCTCTACGGATTTCTTTTTTTTTAAAATAAATATAAAATGCTTTTCTTTTATTTTGAAAGAGAGATATTTAGAGAGTCAGGTTAATTTAGGATAATATAATGTAAAAGATTAACAACATCAAAATTCAACAGTGTGGCGCGTTGACCGCCGCGAATGACTAACAATTGAATGTCAGAAAAAAAGGAATTATAGTTCTCTTCGTTACGTGTTTAGAAAAGAATTTATATCTCATCGTTGGTGGTATGTCGGCGTTGTTATGCAAATGGTTTGTACAGGTGTAGTGGGAAAGATGGTATTCCAACCGTTTTAAACCAAAATATCGGCTAAATATATTCTTTTTTGCGTTTCAACATATATGTTAATGATTCCAATTACGATACAAACTTTTTTTTTATTTTGTAGGTAAAATGGCAGATATAACCCTTTTTGTCTTTCCCCTTAACGTTTTCATACCACAATCGCTGTGCTAAGGGGAATTTATTATATTACCCTTAAGGCCATTTTACACTAAAAAGAGGGAAGTAAAATCAACCGATTGACCCCTATCTAAGTTTATTTTCTGTCAATCCTTAAGGCTACAATTTATATAAAACAAAATAATTAAATGGTTAAATTCTGTTTCACAAAATTTATAAATAATTTTAGGTCCTAGAGGCATGTCTTTTAATTTGTTGTCGGTGTCTTCTATTCTAGGCCTAGAAGGCCTAGCCTAGGTCTAAGTGATGCGGCCTTTGCCGCCTGGCTGGGCGTGAGGTGAGTTGGTACCAATTTTAAAAACTAGTTGCATAGGCCTAGTCAGCTAAGCTAAAAGGTTAGGCCTTAGCCTATTATAGTCGCCGCATAGTACTGTATATCGCTATTAATTAGGGCCAAAATTAAATAACTAGCCTAGGGGCCTAGCTTAGGCCTATTTAGCTTATTTTTCTTAGGCTAGGCCCTAGCCTAAGCCTAGCTAGGTAGGCCTAGAATAGGCCTAGTAGATATTCGCCCAGGATTCGCGTATGGGTGTTAAACGGCTGGGGGTCCAGGGGGCGAAGCCCCCGGAAGCAACGCGTTCTAGCGTCATTTGAGGTCTTTTTAATCAGATTTAGGGTAGCCATTTTTTCCATTTTTTATAATGCATAAATAAAATACTGCGTGCAAAAAAACGATGCGCGATGACTGTTTCAATCCATATTTTTCAATTTAAAAAATAAAAGTTCAAAGAAAATTTAGAAAAATAGAGTTGGAGGTCCCGGAAATTGGACTTATTATACTTCAAAACATGAAACAAAATATATAAGTCCCTATCATGGTTGTGACTGAGCTAAGAAATGTTTGAAAAATAGAGATGTTAGGTCCCGGAAAATGTACTTCTTGTTCTTCGAAATATGACCAGCTTTATTGTTGGGGCTGAGCTAAAAAAATGTTTAAAACTAGAGCTGCAGGTTGCAATTGCATTTTATACTTTGGAAACATCAGGCCTAGAGGCTTAAAAAACGCAAGCGTAGACCTTTTTCAGTCGGGGAAATAAGTTTATTCCTCCCAGGTGTATGCGTGCGTACCATCTGGACTACTTCCGCGAGTGGTGAGAAATTCATGACATACAGGATATTGAAAAATGTAATAACTTAGCTATAATAAGATGTTGGCTAAGCGAAAAGGGCATGTTTTTTTGTTTAGTAATGGATGAAAAATTTATTTTAGGTGCCCCACGGTACAGAAGGTTACTTGTAAATTAAAAAATTGGTGAACATACGAACAATTTAACATAATTCGTTTTTGCTGTAGTGTAGCGTACGTCGACGCAGTACACGACGTAACCGTCGGTAAACTTCGCCTGGAAAATAACTACAGTACACATTTTGGTCCCTGGATGAAACATGATATCACGCGTCTCGACCCAACGTTGAACGATTCGTACAAAGGGATACCGCCAGACAAGTGCGTACCTAGCTAATGTTTAGTAGTAAGTTAGATCGCTGGCAATAATGAATGCATAAAAGTGGATATTAGCCCTCTGACGTACTCTCACGGTCAATGGAACGTCGTGGTTTTCTAGGCGCTGAAGCTATATGAAGTGAACGCGAACGTTTTTTACTGTATATTATATTCCCCGACAAAAAGTACCCGTGTTCCCCGACGGGGGGGCTAGGCTCCCCGACGAGGGGGCTAGAGCCCCCGTAGCGCCCCCCCCCCCCCCCCCCCCACTGGCGCCACCACTGTTAAACGGATGATCGGGCCCACTTTTGTATGCGCACCAAACAAAAGGAGGCCTCCAAATAGCCATAAATAAACACAGAACTAAATGGCCATTAAACTAGTTTAGTATCTAGTCAAGTATCAGCCGCGCAATGTTTTTATGAATATAGTAAATATTAATTAATTATTAAACAGCCGATAAATACTAATCAATGTGTCTTAATACAAAACAAATTTTACTAATCTAACATCTAGTTTTAATGATTAATTATAATAATTAATCGTATATTTCTTTTTTTTACGTCTTTTCTTATTTCTGCATATCATTATTATACATGATACCCAAAACAACAAGGCTCATCTCATAAACACAATATTTCCCGTTTTTTTAATTGTACTTCTTCATTTCTTATGCACTCGGAGTTTATAACTTGATACAGAAACCATAATCCTGTTATCGATAAAATGAATATTAATTATTAATATTGGTAATGGTAACTAATAATAAATAAACTAATTTCCAACATTTAAAAAACACAAATTGCAGAATAAAACCAAAACGGAAACAAAACAACTTTATTTATAAAAATCACACATACTTATTGGCACATGTAAAATAAAAAAAAAAAAAAAATGTACTGGCGTAACTGATGGCCGCAATAACTGGTGGCTGAAATGATCCCAAAAGAGTTATGTTGTCTGGTACTCGTTGTGTTAACATTAATAATGTCTTTTTCCTTTTCATATAGGCCTAGTGTCTGATGTGTTGATGGAGTAAATGTTCTTGGGCAGCTGGTTGCAGTTTTTCTCATTTTCTATGGCTATATTGTTCTTAGTTGATGTCATATTCTAAATATGTAATTTGTATTGTCATGACGTTGAAAATATTTAAATAACAATTGTCCATGTGGTTTTTAACATCTTTAGATTCATCTGATGTCCAAATCCAGTAAAAGTATTGGATTATTTTATTGATGATTTGTTCTACTGTACAATCATGTAAGAATTAGAAATCTGGCTACTCGCTCAAAGCTGCTACAGTAATGTACTCTGCCCTGATTTACGAAAGGGCATTATCTCAAAAAATGTAGTTTTGAGTAAATAAGCAAAACGTGTTTGAGTTTATCTTTAAAAATCTAGAGACAAATTAATGGTTTTTCAGTTATAATAGGTATTAGTACATATATAGAAAATATTTAACATGAATTTTATTTTAATAATTTATTTTTTAGGGGGTCAAAATTGAGATAATTCCTTCTTGTAAATTATTCATACTAACTAATAACAATAGATAATTTAACAAAAGGCATTATCTCTATATTTACATAGAATGTACACTACAAAACTAATCTAATAGCACAAGACAAATATGTTGCAGTAGGGATAGGTTAAAGTTAATGAGAGGGAGTAACATGTGGCTGTTGGGTGAGGGATGGGGAGGGTGTTTGTGGGGGTGGGGATTGGTTTGGGGGGGGGGGGACGTTGTGGTGCTCGCTCGGAAGGATTTCATGAAATTTGATGACAAAAACATAAAACAACCATTTATAAAAACTCGATTTACAGTAATTTATCGCATTTTCTATCTTGATACAGATTATTGCTTTATGCATTATATTTACAAGTTTTGTATTTGATATATTTATGCGTTTTTAACAGATTGCGTACGTTTGAAGTTGGTGGATTTTTCCAAAAGTTTTCTGTTTGTGGAATCAATTTTTTTATCATGTTGTCTTTTTTAATTTGTGGAGTTCCTGTTTTTCTTTAAAAACTCTCTAGACATATAACTGGTATCCATATACTCACATTTCCAGTATAATTTTGTTTCAACCTTTTTAAAGAGTACTTCTTTAACATCATGAAGTTTTGGTATGCGTAGAAGTCGGTATGAGACATTTTGTTGTCTATAAAAAGTACAAATTTATTAATATTATGCAAATATAATAATATATAATAGAATAATCAATGTAAAGGAATAATCAATGTAATGGAATTCAATGTAATGACTACGCTTACTTACAGCCACACCCAAAAAAACATGTAATTCAAAAGACTAAAATACGAATTTCCCAATGCCATTGTTTTATAACAAAAGTTGCTTGACATTGATTTAAATATCAATTGGAAAACACTACAAATGACCATTGGACTTTTTTGACATTTTCAAGGATAATAACGAAGACATAAGTAATAAAAAGTATTAAACTTAGGCCTACTCATTCAATAGGCTCCTGAAAATGTCCTTTGCAGCCATGTTCTTCCATTTTAGTTTGGTATCCGCATAAATTTATTTTAGTGTTGTCAAATACAATAATTTGATTAAAAGTATTCAATTTATTTTAGTTAACATCTACAAACATAGTTTGAGCGTGCTAATTAGCATGCATCAAGTCGACTTCTGATTGGATAATTGTTACTGCTGCGTGTGCAGTCAAGCGATCATTTCCTGTTGTGTATTGTTTTTTTGAGATAATGCTTTCTACTGAATTTTTTGTAGGTATGAATAAAGATAATGCCCAAACTGATTTAAATTTTTTTAATATTTTTAATATTTATAGAAAAAATTTTCGGTATAGATTATACCCTCAAAAGTCATGTAAGACAAAAATCTCAATTTTGAAAAAAATTGAGATAATGCCCTTTCGTAAATCAGGGCAGTACTGTGTTAGGAATACTATTAATTGAATCTAACATACACTGGATAGTTCCTAATTTCAGTCTGTTACACTAGTATTAATTTTAAGAATTTTATTAAGGAACATACTACACTAATTGTGCTTCATATTTTCATATTCATACCGGTAATTTTTTTAAAAACATTTGACGTTTTTAACATGTATGAAATCTATCTCCAGCAGGATCAATTGCAGGACAATTGTTCTTGTCTTATATGTGATGATTTTTATGTATAAATAAATGATCATAATGTAAAGAAAAATAAATTAGAAACATTGACATTCTAGCTGAAATACTTTGAAATATTTAATCACTGAATAACTTAATAAATTACACTTTAATATTGTGAACATTTCCAAATTGATCAGCTTGTATTATACCATGTACCGTCAATTCTAATAGTAACCCACACTCTAATAGTAACCCCGCTTCTAGTAGTAACCCAACTTATAAGTCAATCTATAATAATAACACACTACTACTACTAGTAACCCATGGGGGAGGTTATTATTAGAGTCACAAAAACTATTGAAAAAATGACATTAAGACTGGTCGTTTATTATGCAGCAATATTTTGAAAATAAGGAGATAATGCATGTTGATCTCGGGAGGACTGAGTGTTTTTGAGTTTATAAAATAAAGTTCAAACAAATTTATTTATTCGTACTGTTTTATTATTTTTCTATGATTTGCTGACCGGAAAAGTTGGGGTGGGTTACTATTTTCAGGTGCCTAATTTAAGATTAGTAATAATAACCCACTACTCCAATAGTAATCCCCCTTTCCCCCCACCACTTCAAATAGTAACCCACCCTAAAAAACAATCAAAAAATAATAACCCAGGGTTACAATTAGAAGATTTACGGAATCAATTAGTTTAAACTAATTAATACATGCTATAGACTATTGTAGCCCAAATATCAAATTACACTTTTAATATTGCAAACATTTCCAAATTGATCAACTTGTAGTATATAACCATGTATCAATTAGTTTAAACTAATTAATCCATGCTATAATCTATAGACTATTGTAGCCCAAATATCAAATTACACTATTATTTATCAGCCAAGTAGCCTTTTTTGCAATTAAAATCTCATTACACGGAATCTCTTCGATGTTATAGAACACACTTCTCGTAGGCGTGTTGAATATGTGTGTAATAGCGTGTTGTATAAACGCGCCCTTAGGTGCAACAGCCTGACAAATTGATATGGTAACACTATTAAAAACAAGTATATCAATCAGAACGTTAACATACGTTATGTTATATCTATTTTCAAACCTTTTAAAATCAAAAACTCATCAGCATCATTTTTTCATTCTTAACTTTCATCCTTATAATTATCCAATTTTGAATTGAGAATCCAGGATTTGATGTCAACAATTTCGCTACCTCTTTCTTGCCTGCAAAATGAGAAAAACAAAAATGCAATTATTCTATCATCTCTTACAGGTGTATTTGTCCTAAATTTGTCCTATTTTTAGGACAGCTATCCACTTGGAATCGAGAAATTGAATATTTGCGACCAACAACCGGCCCATATTTTATAACTACTGTAGTATAACTGTACTTGTTCAAAAATAACACTATATTGATCTCTTTCCCTTTAATGTTCAACAATATTCCAATTAAAATGCTTAAATACAGAAGTATAGGCCTACATATGACAACCTCAGACATCCATCCTATATTAGACTGGGTTCCAGCCCGTAAATTGTGGCACATATGGCGTTTTATACGTATAATATAATACTCAGATTTACGCACTGGGGAAATATGTGAAGAAATCGATTTGCATGCCCGCAAACATCCGATAAGAATGACGTAGGTTATCATACCATATGTGCCAAATTATTTATCTTTACTATTTACGGGCTGGAACCCAGTCTAATCATATATATGCACTGCTCTTTAACCAATTGAATGCTCTTTGGCATGTGAAGAACGAACCTTTTTAAATATAAACTTACCTGTGTGATCGTCATGGTTGTATAGGTCATCTCCTATAGTAGTAAACAAAAACAATTTATAACATTAATATTTTATACATTTTCGTTCTTGATACATTGTACATTTGTGTTTTCAAATGTTTTGCTGCTAATATTGTAGTAGACTTACCTGATGTTGTGGCAATTTCTAGTTGTCCATAATTATCAGCATCATCTGCTGATAAACAACAATAAAATGTTAAGAATGTAATTGTGTCTGATAAGTGCCATTTCCGGCATCTACAGTTGCACAACTCTTAAACATTTCTTATGACACAGGGACAGATTGGAATGGAAAATGGGACATGGATTAATTAATTTTAACACTAAAAAAGAACTTCATAGAAAGAGTCAATCTTAATTTCACCTCACCTCAGCACCAGCTGGTATAGATTTTTATTAGTAATGTTTTATAAGCTTACCTGTGATGTTTTCTTCTTCTTTAAAAGTTTCATCTGCTGATCAATAATAAATGAAAAGTTAACAATTTAATATATTCCTAATATATATCTGTACATTAAGTACTTTGATTGCACTGATTGCATTGAAGAACTTAAGATCTACCATAAAATTTGTTTCCATGTTTAGAAGCAACAAGTATATGGTCTTGATTTTATGGCACTCTGGAATTGTCTCTTCTATTAGCAAAAGAAGTATTCTCATTTTACATACTTTGTTTATAAACTATATTAAAGCTTACCTGTAAAAGTATTCATTTCTACTTCTAGGCTTCTGGGTTATCTCCTATAGAAAAACACAATAAAATAATTAATTAAAAAAAATTAAGTTTTCTTATTCTTCTTACCTGTACAAGTGTTGCCACTTGTTAATTTGACAAAATTTGCTGATTTTTCAATTACCTACTGGCAGAACAGGTAAGTAAAAGATATGTACTGTGAGGGTAATAAGCTGTACGAACTATATAAAGGGCAGGAAATATTTTGAGATAATCTAGGTTTTGGCGAGATTCTGGTTTTTAAGGTGTTTATGCTTTGTGAGAGTGAAGTTTGCATTGTACCAGCAACAATGCCTATTTTTTTTTTTAAAAGATGTGCCGTGTTTAACGTTTTCACCCGCAACTACAGCAATTGCATTATAATTCTTCAAGGTTGATATGTCCTTGGCTATTGGCTGTTCTTGTGGCCTCGAAGTCTCTGCTGCCTGCTTTTTATTTTGGGCATATACCGCATCACATGCTTGTGCATATCTAGCACTTTCCTGATCTCCTGTGATTTGTGATCATTATCTGTTATTAAAAACAATCCACTTAATATGTTCCCTTATAGAAGTATTTTAACACAACTTGTTATTAAGTTGCAAAATACTGAAATTAAAGACTGCCTGAACCCAAAACAAGTAAGTGCCAGACAAAAAGCCTAAGGAAAAGCCTAGAATATTATATTTATCCTTGTTTGACCAATGTTTGACCAATATTTATCCAATTGTTCTGGAGGTTGTCTTTAATTTGAGGTGATTTATACAGCCGATGAAATCAAATTTGAAAGAAGTCTGTAATTGGATTTTTATGGGAGTGACTTGTAGGTACTTTTGGCTAGTCTTCAACATAAGTTGCTCTTAGAGTGGATACGATAGTCTACAATTGAAGATGCTTTTAAAATTGGGGTAGGGGGAAGTATTAATAGAAGGTAGTGGGTTAAATAGAGGGAGACCTGCATTGAAAATTTGAAATGGACTGTTAGTCTTCAAAAAGAAGTTGCTCTTAGATTGGATACGTCACTAGTCTACAATTGATGGTGATTTTTGAATTATAATGCAGTATTAAATAGAAGATGGATGGTTAATTAGAGAGAGAACTGCATTGACAATTTGAAAATGACTTAATTAATTAAAAAATCACCAACCATGGAATCCAGATGTTCTGCAATATCCGTTGTAAAATCTTCAATTAGATTAAACTGAACATTAAATTTCTCCAAAACTTTTACTGTTGATCTGCGATTGATATGTGGAAAACACCCTCAATGACAGAAAACTCTGTTGAGTTGATACCTTCTAGCGTGGATGAGTTGGAATAAACAATGCTGAATTCAAAGAAGTAACCACTTCCCCACAGATTAATGGCAAGATCAGTGAAGTTGGCCCAGCCATGGATTATATCTACAGTGTTGTTGCTGATGAGCTCTGCATCAGATACTCCTGGGCATTTTCCATGGATGTGAAGAATGTCCCAGATTTTGCACAATTTCAGCCTGAAAAAATCAAAAAATCATTGAATAATTCCTTTTTTTCGTAGAATATTTGTATCAAACCTATGGTGTATTACCAAAGCTTGATAGCCTACAGTATATTGGAGTTTAGAAAGAATTGTGTTAAAACCTACACTGGTATCCAATATAGAGATGCAAGGCTGAACCTCAAATGGATGGTTCTCCATAGCATCAGCCGTAAACGTATACTCATTGTGCTTTGGAATTGATAGATGATTTCTACTCCTTGGTCACTAGATGCCTCTTCTTCAGCTTGCTTCTCAGAATACCTGTGAACCAATTAGTTATGTTGGTTTGTAATGATATAGGCATTATGGTTATGTTTGTTGCACGCCACACATGAGAATACAATTTAAGACTTTGGACAAGACGATACAAGCCAGTTCTATACTACAGTAACTCTACAGAAAACTCTACTTCAACTCATTACTTCTTAAAATGTGACTTACGTTTCATTGCCTGTACTTGGACCTCCTGTTGTATTTGTTGCTCTCACACCCCTTGTTGGGTCTTCAGCTGGGGGAGAAGAATCGGTCATTGCTAATAACCTCAACTTCAAGACTCTCGTACAAAGTACCGGTTTGTGCTGCATTAACAATTTCTGCTTGAAGGTTAACTAACTCATCATGTTCAAGGGTTGAATTGCCTGTAAGGAAAAAATATTAATTATTGTTTAGATATTAAAAGAATAGGTAATTAAATAAAATTCAACTCATTTCTAAACATATGAAACTGAAAAAAGAAGAAATCTGGATAGATTATGTGATACTTTAATATGGTTAAAGAAAGCTATTTACTTATTATATATACCAAACTGGCAAGATTGTTAACAAGATCTTCTTCATAGAAGTCGTCAACATCAACAGGAGCCACACCAAAGTCAACCATTATAACCGGTGTAGTGATGATGTCAATTGGGTCACTACCACGTATAAGTATCCAAAGAGTCTGCCAATCGCGATCACAATAGTTCTCGCCATAAATGCTGGAGTCAGGAGTTGGCATGAACTGATCGTTTGGATCTTCTGGAACCCATATTTCTCTTTCTATTAATGGCAATGATGTCGAAAGAGTTGACAATTTTAAATATCTTGGACTTACATTTGATTCACTTTTATGTCATGGAAAGAGCATGTTGAACAAGTAGCTTCTAGAGTATCACAACGTATCGGTATTATTCGTAGATTAAGATATTATATTCCAAATTTTGCTTTAAGACTACTTGCTAATGCAATAGTATTACCTTGTTTTGATTACTGTAGTAATGTTTGGTCAAATTGTAACTTAGAACTTGTTAATCGTCTACAAGTACTTCAAAATAGAGTAGCTAGAATCATTCTTTATGCTGATATGTACACCCCTATAACAGAATTGATGTCCTCACTAAAATGGAAGAGTGTCCATGACAGATGGGAAAATGATTTATTAATTATGCTATTTAAATGCCTACAGGGTTTAGCACCATCTTATTTAACAAATCTATTCAAATTTATGGACACTTTTCACACAAAAAATACAAGAAGTCAATCAACAAAAACTCTAAATGTTCCAGCATGGAACAATATTTATGGAAAGAGAATGTTTAATTATAGAGCATCAACCTTATGGAATAATCTTCCTGTACATATCCGTAAAAATTATGAGACACTTAGTCAAGTTGAATTTAAACATCTTGTATAACTTCTATTGTACATAGTTTTAATATAGCTTTTACTTTTATTTTTCTTGTATTTTTTTTTCCAAATCTGGACCTCTTGGGAGACCAGTACTTCCAGAATAAAGAAAGATTTGTATTGTATTGTATTGTATAGGAACATATCTCCATCCAGCTGCCCGTTATTTGACATGACATAGTGACCTTGATGGTACACATCTAAGCGTTGAGGATTGGCATACCAGATGCCGACAACTATTTTCTGATCTGGAGCTGTGTTCAGGAAATGAAGTCATAACGTTTGAGGATTCGTTGAACTCTCATATACATCTCATAAGTCTCTCCAATTGCAACGATAGACATAAATGTGCTGATGCGCTCTTGACATGTGTACCCATGACACCAGCCGTGATCTTGTGGTCCATTGATCAAATCAACATAACCGTTAGACCCAATGACGATTGGTGAAGACGTCGTAATTCTTGGTCAGGATCAAGACTTTCAATAATCAACATAGCGTAATCATAGTCATAGCATTCAAAAGCCTGCCAAGATTCATGCCATATGCAGTCTTCTGTACCAATGATACCTTAATGAAAAGAGCAGATTATATAAAAGATCACAGCTACAACACAGTGATTCTCCTACTTCTCAAAAAAGGGATGCCACAATAAAATTGCGTGCCCAGTCTCGGTGAATGGACTGGTCTTGTTTCAAGAGTGCAACTTTAATAGGAGGAAAGATTTAGGGAAGAATCACAGTTTACAAAAGCTAAAATTCAACATTAAAGCAGACAACCAACCTTTATGTGGACATTTTTCATCATAAGGAATTTTAAGTCCACGTCTCGGATCTCTATCCCACTCGTATGGAGAATCAGGAATAACATAACTTTTAACTTTTAAATGTAAATAGGTTGGGTAATCATCAGGAATAGTCCTGAACAGGGAGATGAGCGCCCCTGCCCACCGATGAGTTTCGGGATCCCTTTCACCCGGAGGGAGAGTACCCGTCAGGGTCCCTACCAAGGGTTACAGGTCCCAGGTTTTTAGTTGTTTTTAAAATTGTTCCATGACCTTCTCATCAAAATTAACGTCTCTCATAAAATTAAGAAAAGTTGTGCTATGTCAACATAATGTCAATGACGGCGAAATGTCCCCAATATTGGGGATAGCTATGAAAACAAGTAAAGTAAGTAAGTAACTTGTATTTCAAGGCAAAAGAAATTACTACAGAGGGGAAGAAACAAGCAACACTGTTAACAGTTATTGGCCCATCATCTTATAAGCTTTTACGAAATTTGGTTACACCAGAAAAACCCAAGGATAAAACATTCGATGAGCTGGTAACAGCTATGAATGGGCATCACAGTCCAGTGCCTAGTGAAATTGTACAGCGATACAAATTCAACTCACGCTTTCGACGTGATAATGAAACAGTGCCTGAATTTATGGCATCGCTTCGATCGATGGCAGAATTCTGTAACTTTGGAGCCTCGCTCAATACAATGTTACGAGATCGTCTAGTTTTTGGCGTCCGTAATCACGGAATTTGGTCTTTTGGCAGAAAAAGCACTGACACTGGAAAAAGCTGTTGAAATTGCAACTAGCATCGAAACTGCAACAAGAAATGTAAGAGATCTGGCGCAGCCAACCTCTGCAGCTGCAGTTGAAAATGTAAACAAAATTGCTTACAAAAAGAAGTCAAAATTTACATCAAATACAAATAAGAAGTCGAAACCATGTTTTCGCTGTGGAAAGAATAACCATTTGCCAGACAAATGTTATTTTAAGTAAACAACTTGCCATTATTGTAGCAAGGTAGGACACATTCAATCTGTTTGTCTTAGCAAAAAGAAGGGGAAGCCCCAAACAGTTAAAAATGTTGTGGCAGATGAGCCAAGCGATGAACCAAGCAACATAGCTACAGATATGTATGAAGAATTATTTGGAACAAAGACCACGTCTAGTTCTCCACCTCATCATCAAAGTTAAGATACTGTTAGATGGTTTGGATACTGAAATGGAAATTGACACAACAGCCTCGGTATCAATAATGTCGCAGACGAAATTTAGGCAATTATGGCCTGAAAGAAAACTTGAACCATCGTCAGTTAAGCTACGTACGTACACTGGACAAATAATGGATGTTTTGGGTAAAATTAATGCTGAAGTTACATACCAGAGTACTACTACAATATTACCGTTAACGATTGTGCGAACAAATGGACCTACCCTAATTGGTCGAGACTGGCTTCAGTTTATAAAGTTGGACTGGCAACAAATCAAGGTAATAAACCAATTAGATTTAAGTTCACTGCTTGGTAAATACCAAGAAATATTTAAAGATGAACTAGGTACCCTTAAGGGTACTGAAGCAAAAATGTATGTTGATAAAGAGACAATGCTAAAATTTTGCAAAGCCAGAAATGTTCCGTATGCTTTGCGACAGAAAGTAGATGACGAACTTGATCGCTTACAACGAGAAGGCATTATTGAACTTATACAGTTTTCAGACTGGGCTGCACCAATAGTTCCGGTACTTAAGGCAGATAAATCTACCATTAGGATCTGTGGTGACTACAAAATTACTGTAAATAAAGCAGCCAAAGTTGATCAGTATCCTTTGCCCCGAAGAAAAATTTACTAAATTGGACATGTCACAAGCGTACCAACAATTACTCTTGGATAAAGATTCTCGAAAATATGTTGTAATCAACACTCAAAAGGGACTTTACAATATACACGGTTGCCGTTTGGAGTCTCTTCAGCACCAGCGATTTTCCAGCGTGTCATGGAAGGACTATTACAAGGAATTAAAGGTGTTACAGTATACCTGGACGATATATTAATTACAGGAAAAAATGACTTTGAGCATTTCGAAACTCTTGAAACCGTCCTAAAGCGACTGGCAGATGCTGGACTTCGTCTAAAAAAGAGTAAGTGTGTTTTTATGGTTAAATCTGTTGGTTATTTGGGACACCTGATCGACAAAGAGGGATTGCATCCCACAAACGCCAAAGTGAGAGCAATTAAAGATGCTCCAGCGTCTCAAAACTTGACAGAACCGAGAGCTTATTTGGGATTATTATCTTATTATGAAGTTTTTACCAAACTTATCCAACACACTTAATTGCTTTGTTATATGCCTTACTTCGTAAGGATAAAGCTTGGAACTGGACAAATTTAGAACAATCTACTTTTGATAAATCAAAGGAATTGCTACTTTCCTGCAGAGTACTTGCACATTATGATCCAAAAAAGGAAATAATATTATCGTGTGATGCATCTCAATATGGAAGTGGGGCTGTGTTAGCACATCGACAAAGTGACGGTACAGAAAGACCAATCGCATTTGCATCTAGAACACTTGCAGAAGCGGAAAAAAAGTATTCGCAAATTGAGAAAGAAGGTTTGGCATGCGTTTTCGGAGTAACGCGATTTCAGTCTTACATTTATGGTAGACATTTCACATTGGTAACAGACCATAAGCCATTGCTGGGTCTTAATGAGGACAGACTTGTGCCTAGCCAAGCATCAGCTAGAATCCAACGTTGGGCACTGAAATTAGGTACATACAAATATACATTAAGCTTCAAACTGACAAAGTCCCATGCCAATGCGGATGCCTTAAGCAGATTACCATTGCCAGGAAAACCAGAATCAATTCCACAACCTGCCGAAACTGTTCTATTGATGGAGTCAATGAACCAATCTCCAGTTTCCACAGCAGATATTAAAGGTTGGACGGTTAAAGATCCAACACTTTTTCGAGTTCTTTACTACATTGAAAAGGGTTGGCCCAATACTAATCCAAAAATTGAAAACTTGCAACCATATTGGATCTGACAAAGAGAACTCTCTACACAAGATGGATGTATTTTGTGGGGAAATAGACAAAATCTGAAATGGTTACCCGGAACAATAATATTAAAATCCGGTCGCATCTCATTCAAGATAAAACTAGAAGATGGACGAGTTTGTCGTCGTCATGCCGACCATATCAGGAAGCGTTATAGGCCTGTTCAAACTCAGGATAAACAGCTTACAAACAAAGATGATCCTCCACAATTACCTCCAATGCTCATTAATCCAAATCTTAACAGTGGAAACATCACAATCGACTGTCGAAGCACAGTCTATTACTGCTCAGCGAAGAGTATACCTTACTCGCGATAGAAAACCGCCGGAAAGATATGGACATTTTTAATAACTGAAATATAGAAACTTTTATGGACATTATTACTGGACAATTTAAAATGTTGATCTTATATTTTACTTTATACAGTGCATTATACCATATACATTTAAAGTGTTATTAAACCATAACTTAGTACAGTGCTGCTTTGATTCAATTATAAATAAATAGCTTAGAATTGTTTATAATAGAAGGGAGGGAATGTAATGTATTGAACTTGATTAATATTACTTGCTACCAATTATTTATACTTCCTTCACCTGTTACCATATATATTACGTTAACCCACTTCTATATAACCCTGGCTACTTAATGGTCACTAATGGCTAAAGTAGACCCCTCTGCTGAGACCACTAAACATTCCACCTTTACAGATTAATTACCCATTACCGATATTGTTATTATATATAGTAGATGTAGAATAAAGAATAAACACTTCAGTGCTAGCTTTCAACTATAACAGAACTTGTCTCTCTCTCACTTATTTGTATTGTAAATCGGTACATTACAAAAAGTATTGTAGGTAAGTGTACTAGGTTGATGAAAATAATGCAACTAGCAAGTAAGGATACACAATGATTTACATTTACGTAACTTGGATAAATGCAAGTGGTCCGTAGATATATAGGATAAATACTATTAGTACTTACCCTAAATTATGTATATGTATGTAAACCCTGTTCTTGTCTCTGACTGTTACCTTCTTTGTACAGTACCTACAGCGGACATTGGGTGGATACCATCATCATTTGATGGATTGGTCATAGTAGCGTAATGATCTTTCTTACACGCAGTATCAAAATGAGCGAATGTGACATCTATTGATAAGAAAGAGCAAAATACCTTTATTTGTAAATGAATAAGTATGTTGAAATATATTCATTTGGTAAGTTTCACCAAAAATGTATTCCGATATTAAAGACATATTTTATGATAAAACAGTACTAAGGGACAACCTCAACATTACAGTGGTGATAACTTGGATACAATGGCAATTTTATGTTATCCAAATAAGCATTCAGCTTCATGTGTAAACAGTATGAGTATGCGTTTCCTGCAATAGAACTCAACTGGTTTGTCCAAGTAAGGACTAGGTTTGTCCAAGTAAGGACCAGATTATGTCATGCTTTTACATACCTTGCAATCTTGTGCTTCCAGCAATAGCTGGGTAATTATGTATACCATGAAATGGAAAAAATGGAGCACCATTATCACCAGACATGAAATTTGCCCTCACGTATCCAGCATTTCCATTGTCTGGACCACAAGGTGCACACTGTTTTGCACTTTGACCTGCATTCTCCGGTTGATTCTGAAATATTTACATGAAAATGTTAATGGGAAAATGTAATATTTTAATCAGAATTTATAAATTACGTGACTGATTACACAATGGAATGGCATTATCAGTACACGTTAAGAAAAAGAAGGTAGAAGAGTAAGAAAGTCCTTTGACAAATTTCCTTATGAAAGTCAAGTATGCATATATAATATCTATACATTGATTTTATTTGACAGAATGCAAAATATAGTTCCCCAAACTGACAAAATAATAACATTTGAAAAACAGAAATAAAATCTTTTAAAATGAATAATAAAAATGTTCATATTTATTGAAAATGTTTATATCTTTTTTGGGTTTCCCACTTTTATTTCATCGTCATTAACATTGTTCCATTCATTATGATTTTTACATTTATACATTATCTAATCTAATTCATCATAATTGCTTAATTACAGTATTCGGTTTGTAACATGCTACAAATGTTTATATTCTTATATCGCAATCAAAGAACAGGCTTGTACCAATTATAAACGATGACTACATTCTCACACATACTTATCAACAGCTTCATGACTAAGAGAAGATGGCCCAATGACAAATGGCATCACCCCGATGTTGTTGTCTAAAATCTAAAATGTAAGTTACTATATAAGGAAAAGAGAAGTATTTTGGTATTGCTTACCTGCTCCAACTGTGTGGTGAATTACATTATCCTGAATTGCATCCCGATAGCAGGACTGAAGCCATTATGAAATGTATATTCACGTACAAACGATGGACTTTCTACAGTAACTTCTCCAATATCCAAGAAAGCAACTGAATAATGTGGCTCATAAAAATCTGAAACAAATAAATAAGTGTCACTATCGAATGAATAAGTGCCAGACAAAAACCTCAGGGAAAAAAAAGTTACAATTACAGAACTAACACTTTCCAATGTAAGAATGTTCCTTTATAGAAGTATTTTAACACAACCTGTGTTATTATAATGTATTATTCTGGTCCTCAAGCTTTACTGGAAACTGAGGAAATTCGGATTAGGCCCTCCACGGACCCTCGACAGCCAGCAGTGCAGCGCCTACCAGATCAGCACACCGGGAGACAATCCCCTACTTTTTTCAAACAGTGTACCACGTTCTTTAATGTGCACTGTTAAGTACACAGGACCAACGGCTTTACATCTCATCCGAAGAATAAGGCAATGAGAGTAAAGCATCCTGCCTAAGGAACCATGGTGGTCTATTTATAATTATTTTCTCTCAATCTAATAACAATCATTGCCATGATTCAATAAATTGTTTATTAATTAAAAATATAAAAATCATCACCATTAATGACCAGAAATAATGAGTGATAGAGCTGATAATGTTAGTTTTCCCAACGATTATATAATCTTAAGTTTCCAAAGAAGGAAAGAAGGCAAATAAAGAGAATGCTAGAAGTTTGGACTGGCAAACAGTTTAGTGTACACATAAACAGTAGTTACTGGCACTGTATACTTCAACACAAAGAATAAATATTCTAAATATTTATTTCTTAGGCTTAATACTTACAATAGTTGATTAGATCCACTGCTAGCATTCTTCTTACTTAGATTCATTCGCATAGTCTGACATTTTAACTTAAGGTACCTTCTCAGGCAGTGCCATGTTCTCTATTTTAGAAAATTGTGCTCTACAAAGAAACACAAATATTTAATATAACTCACAATATTAAAAAAAAACTTACATACAGTACATAAACGTATACACGGTAGGTGTATGGTCAAATTATTTGACATATTGTTGCATGATGAAATCAATATGAAAAGAACGGTTGCGTTTTTCTCCACATTTCAATCAACATGCTGTGATCGTTCTGTACCGCAAACATATCACTATCACGAACACATATTCTTATATCGCAATCAAAGAACAGGCTTGTACCAATTATAAACGATGACTACATTCTCACACATACTTATCAACAGCTTCATGACTAAGAGAAGATGGCCCAATGACAAATGGCATCACCCCGATGTTGTTGTCTAAAATCTAAAATGTAAGTTACTATATAAGGAAAAGAGAAGTATTTTGGTATTGCTTACCTGCTCCAACTGTGTGGTGAATTACATTATCCTGAATTGCATCCCGATAGCAGGACTGAAGCCATTATGAAATGTATATTCACGTACAAACGATGGACTTTCTACAGTAACTTCTCCAATATCCAAGAAAGCAACTGAATAATGTGGCTCATAAAAATCTGAAACAAATAAATAAGTGTCACTATCGAATGAATAAGTGCCAGACAAAAACCTCAGGGAAAAAAAAGTTACAATTACAGAACTAACACTTTCCAATGTAAGAATGTTCCTTTATAGAAGTATTTTAACACAACCTGTGTTATTATAATGTATTATTCTGGTCCTCAAGCTTTACTGGAAACTGAGGAAATTCGGATTAGGCCCTCCACGGACCCTCGACAGCCAGCAGTGCAGCGCCTACCAGATCAGCACACCGGGAGACAATCCCCTACTTTTTTTCAAACAGTGTACCACGTTCTTTAATGTGCACTGTTAAGTACACAGGACCAACGGCTTTACATCTCATCCGAAGAATAAGGCAATGAGAGTAAAGCATCCTGCCTAAGGAACCATGGTGGTCTATTTATAATTATTTTCTCTCAATCTAATAACAATCATTGCCATGATTCAATAAATTGTTTATTAATTAAAAATATAAAAATCATCACCATTAATGACCAGAAATAATGAGTGATAGAGCTGATAATGTTAGTTTTCCCAACGATTATATAATCTTAAGTTTCCAAAGAAGGAAAGAAGGCAAATAAAGAGAATGCTAGAAGTTTGGACTGGCAAACAGTTTAGTGTACACATAAACAGTAGTTACTGGCACTGTATACTTCAACACAAAGAATAAATATTCTAAATATTTATTTCTTAGGCTTAATACTTACAATAGTTGATTAGATCCACTGCTAGCATTCTTCTTACTTAGATTCATTCGCATAGTCTGACATTTTAACTTAAGGTACCTTCTCAGGCAGTGCCATGTTCTCTATTTTAGAAAATTGTGCTCTACAAAGAAACACAAATATTTAATATAACTCACAATATTAAAAAAAAACTTACATACAGTACATAAACGTATACACGGTAGGTGTATGGTCAAATTATTTGACATATTGTTGCATGATGAAATCAATATGAAAAGAACGGTTGCGTTTTTCTCCACATTTCAATCAACATGCTGTGATCGTTCTGTACCGCAAACATATCACTATCACGAACGCTGAACATCTTGCGACATAGCGCACTTAACAAGACTTCCCCAATCAGAGCGATTATTGTCCAAAGTGTGCATAGACTTGTTTATTTTTGTTTTTTCATTTTCTATAATTTTGATGTGATTTTGGGTCGTCCCCTTAGTCTCTTAACTTTTCTCATTGTTTGTTTCCTCGCATAGAGCTCTTTGAGCTGGGATATCGGAGTCTAGATGAAGAAGGTGTCCACACTATGTCAACATATACTGTATATTTAACAATTACAAACTTCATTTTGTATATGAAGACAGATTATGGCACTCCTCATCTTAGAGACTCAAAATACCTGCTTTTAAAACGGATAGATTTTAAGTAGCTACCAGAAAAGCTTTAGTGAGAAGTTTAAGGCGCTGTGGGTGCTCAAATGAAAACTGTCAATGGATGTCAAAGGTTGAAAAAGCAATGCGTTGCTCAATTTCTAAACAATGACCCTGTTGTACACACATTTGACTGGATATTTGTTTAATTAATGTACAGTATGTATGCATGTATGAACATGCTCGCCTGCATCTTAAATTGAGAGGATCTGTGTGTGTAGCATCCAATAAGAATTTAGTGAAGTTCGAGAAGCTGGGAAGAGCAACCCTGTGTTGATCTGGGCCTCCGTGGATAAATTGAACTTATTATACCTATTCATGGTAACAGTAACGTTTGTTGCTCTTAGAGTGGATACGATAGTCTACAATTGAAGATGCTTTTAAAATTGGGGTAGGGGGAAGTGTTAATAGAAGGTAGTAGGTTAAATAGAGGGAGACCTGCATTGAAAATTTGAAATGGACTGTAATCTTCAAAAAGAAGTTGCTCTTAGATTGGATACACTAGTCTACAATTGATGGTGATTTTAGAATTATAATGCAGTATTAAATAGAAGATGGATGGTTAATTAGAGAGAAAAACTGCATTGACAATTTGAAAATGACTTATAACTAATTTAAAAATCACCAACCTTGGAATCCAGATGTTCTGCAATATCCATTGTAAAATCTTCAATTAGATTAAACTGAACATCAAATTTCTCAACAACTTTTAGTGTTGATCTGCGATTGATATGTGGAAAACACCCTCAATGACAGAAAACTCTGTTGAGTTGATACCTTCTAGCGTGGATGAGTTGGAATAAACAATGCTGAATTTAAAGAAGTAACCACTTCCTGACAGATTAATGGCAAGATCAGTGAAGTTGGCCCAGCCATGGATTATATCTACAGTGTTGTTGCTGACGAGCTCTGCATCAGATACTCCTGGGCATTTTCCATGGATGTGAAGAATGTCCCAGATTTTGCACAATTTCACCCTGTAAAAATCATTGAATAATTCCTTTTTTTTCGTAGAATATTTGTATCAAACCTATGGTGTATTACCACAGCTTGATAGCCTATATTGGAGTTTAGAAAGAATTGTGTTAAATCTACACTGGTATCCAATATAGAGATGCAAGGTTGAATCTCAAATAGCATCAGCCGTTATAAACGTATACTCATTGTGCTTGAGAATTGATAGATGATTTCTACTCCTGGGTCACTAGATGCCTCTTCTTCAGCTTGCTTCTCAGAATACCTGTGAACCAATTAGTTATGTTGTTTTGTAATGATATAGGCATTATGGTTATGTTCGTTACAAGCCACACATGAGAATACAATTTAAGACTTTGGACAAGACGATACAAGCCAGTTTACAGAAAACTCTACTTCAAATCATTACTTCTTAAATGTGACTTACGTTTTATTGCCTGTACTTGGACCTCCTGTTGTATTTGTTGCTCTCACACCCCTTGTTGGGTCTGCGGCTGGGGGAGAAGGATCGGTCATTGCTAATAACCTCAACTTCAAGACTCTCGTACAAAGTACCGGTTTGTGCTGCATTAACAATTTCTGCTTGAAGGTTAACTAACTCATCATGTTCTAGGGTTGAATTGCCTGTAAGGAAGAAATATTAATTATTGTTTAGATATTAAAAGAATAGGTAATGAAATAAAATTCAACTCATTTCTAAACATATAAAACTGAAAAAAGAAGAAATCTGGATAGATTATGTGATACTTTAATATGGTTAAAGAAAGCTATTTACTTACTGTATTATATATACCAAACTGGCAAGATTGTTAACAAGATCTTCTTCATAGAAGTCATCAACATCAACAGAAGCCACACCAACGTCAACCATTATAACCGGTGTAGTGATGATGTCAATTGGGTCACTACCACGTATAAGTATCCAAAGAGTCTGCCAATCGCGATCAAAATAGTTCTCGCCATAAATGCTGGAGTCATGAACTGATCGTCTGGTCTATTTGGATCTTCTGGAACACATGTAATGACGATTGGTGAAGACGTCGTAATTCTTGTGTCAGGATCAAGACTTTCAATAATCAACATAGCGTAATCGTAGTCATAGCATTCAAAAGCCTGCCAAGATTCATGCCATATGCAGTCTTCTGTACCAATGATACCTTAATGAAAAGAGCAGATTAGATAAAAGATTTTACTACCATTGATGTCTGTAACCATCATGTTTGGAATTCTATAATCCTATAATTCTAAGTCAACGTCTCGGATCTCTATCCCACTCGTATGCAGAATCAGGAATAACATAACCAGGCCGTGATCCTACTAGAATTCCACCATCTTCGTCTCTGATCATTGCATTCTTAAATGCATCACAATCCATCTCCACGCACTCAGAAGGATTAAAGACCCTTTCCCTTCAATTTGTGACGTTTTGTAAAAATAATACATATATATTACTTTAAAAACATTAAACAAGGTCACTCCTTGTCTAAAATGTACGTTTTATGGTAAATTATGATAAAAAGTGAGAAACAATGCACTACCTATGTAGCTCGCGGCGAATGACCTCTCGTGGGCAGTCTAGCCTAGCTAGGCTGAGTTTTGTAGGCCTAGCCGGTAAACATCGGTAACGTACGAATATCGTATGCTAGTTATATACCTAGCCTGACGTTGTATAGTTGCTGCAATAATTGTCTTTCTATATTTGCCAGACACCGTTGATACAAAATGGGGAAAACCTGGTATTTTCGGTGAAAATTTATGAGTCTTCCATTTGTTTTGGCCTCACGATCAATCAAAAAGTGGGTGAATTACAGAAGAAAAACAAAAATATCAATCCGCACGCAATGCATTTTGGGATTTATAGCGGGCCGCTAAAATTACTAGAATCAACTTATTTTTCACATTTTTAACCATTTAAAGACAAAAAAGTTACCATATAATATTTATTTTTACATTAATTGTAGTTTGTGACCTTAAATTAGATCTAAAAAACGTAGGGAAGGGGGTCTTTTTAACTTTACTGTAGTGTTAAGATTAAATGAAAAGTATTGTAGGTACAGTAAGTGTACTAGGTTGATGAAAATAATGCAATTAGCAAGTAAAGATACACAATGATTTACAATAACGTAACTTGGATAAATGCAAGTGGTCCGTAGATATATAGGATAAATACTATTAGTACTTACCCTAAATTAGGTATATTTATGTAAACCCTGTTCTTGTCTCTGACTGTTACCTTCTTTGTACCTATAAGCATTCAGCTTCATGTGTAAACAGTATGAGTATGCGTTTCCTGCAATAGAACTCAAACAATGGCAGTTGTTGGTTTGTCGAAGTAAGGACTATAGGTTTGTCCAAGTAAGGACCAGATTATGTCATGCTTTTACATACCTTGCAATCTTGTGCTTCCAGCAATAGCTGGGTAATTATGTATACCATGAAATTGAAAAAATTGAGCACCATTACATGAAATTTGCCCACACGAATCCAGCATTTCCGTTCTCTGGACGAGGTGCACACTGTTTTGCACTTTGACCTGCATTCTCCGGTTGATTCTGAAATATTTACATGAAAATGTTAATGGAAAAATGTAATATTTTAATCAGAATTTATAAATTACGTAACTGATTACACAATGGAATGGCATTATCAGTACACGTTAAGTAAAAGGAGGTAGAAGAGTAAGAAAGTCCTTTGACAAATTTCCAAAGTCAAGTATGCATATACTGTATAATATCTATACATTGATTTTATTTGACAGAATGCAAAATAGAGTTCCCCAAAATGAAAATATAATAAAAATTGAAATACAGAAAAAAAAAAAAAAAAAAAATGAATAATAAAAATGTTCATATTTATTGAAACTGTTTATATCTTTTCTTTTTTTTTTTTGGTTTCCCACTTTTATTTCATCGTCATTAACATTGTTTCATTCATTATGATTTTTACATTTATACATTATCTAATCTAATTCATCATAATTACATAATATATACAGTATTCGGTTTGTAACATGCTATTTAATGTTAAATCTTACTGAACCTACCTGTAACTCATCGCAATCAAAGAACAGGCTTGTACCAATTATAAACGTCCATTCTCACACATACTTATCAACAGCTTCATGACTAAGAGAAGATGGCTCAATGACAAATGGCATCACCCCGATGTTGTTGTCAGCAAGAACAAGATCAGTCATTTACAACGGAACTCGAAATTTGGAAAAAGACTCCATAATCCCAATTCTTCCAGATGAAGAAATTGGCAATCTGTGTGCAGTCTCTCTGACCATCCCTCGTCATGAACACCGTGCAAAGAAGTATGGCCTTCGTTGTTGCTCCATTGACTTTCAACGTCACAATCTCCCCACTGACATGGTACAGCACCATCTCAGAGCCTACCACAGTGTTGTCTTGTAGGATGACATCTCTGGAGCTCTCAATTTCAATACCTGCTGGCCACGATATATCCTCAGCATTGTAGCGGTCTTGATATGTACCAGGAAAGACAGAACAGCAGATTAATCTAAAATGTAAGTTACTATATAAGGGAAAGAGAAGTATTTTGGCATTGCTTACCTGCTCCAACTGTGTGGTGAATTACATTATCCTGAATTGTTAGTCCTGAAGTACCAAACATCCCGATAGCAGGACTGAAGCCATTATGAAATGTATACAACCGCTGGACCTTCTACAGTAACTTCTCCAATATCCAAGAAAGCAACCTAAGGGAACATTATACTTACCCGTTGATTAAGTTAATTAACAATTGGGATGAAATATTTTACAGTACTTTGTACTTAATTTATTATTAACATTAAAACATATTTTAGTGTAAATTAAAAATAATTTTATTTTATAGTTGTTTATTTATAATTTAATTTAGCATTTACTTAAACTATAGGCTTAATATAATTAAGTTAAGTTATCTTGCCCAGTGGGCTAGTCACAACAAAAACAAAAATCAAGCCCTGCTGAAATGGAAGCCTTATAATTCTTTTTTGCACTTTTTTTTATAAAAAGAAGAATTATCTGCAATTGCGCCATTGGCTGCAACAGTATTTTTAATTAATGATTTATGGTTTTTTTCAAATAACTACTGCATATATCACAATATATCACTTTTTAACAATTAGCCAGTAAATCATGGTCTGGTGTTAACATTCTGAATTTTCCACTGATGCAGTGATGCCTGAATTTCACTACACTGCATAAAATATTAGTAAGCCTATTATAAGATTACCTTTTCCTTCAAATAGAATACAGTAAATGTCCATCTGGGTCTTGTCTTCTAATATGCGATGCTTCAAAACACATATCCAGTCGTCTTCTGTTGGTCATTTTGAGATTTTTTTCTTCTGAAGAAACAATAACAATTCTACTAATTTTTTAATTAATTATTAATTATTAGGTCGTACAGACAGTGACCAACAACTTTATGTCTTGTCTGAAGAATCACCCAAGAACACAGACAAGTCAGCACAGATCTCGAATTATAAAATATTGCTTATTGAATCGATCAAAAGATGTGTACGGCGTAACAGTTAGCGTTATTTAAATATTCCTTGTTTTTAACTATATAAATATTGACTTTTTGGAACTGAAGTTGATTTATAAAAAGCATATAGGCCTATTTACATCGTATTTGTTACATATAACCCTGAATAGTCTTTGGTTTGGTGTTTAATATAGGACATGCGGATAGATTGTACTGTGTTTATTAGGTATTGGTATATATGCTAGGCCAATACTAGGATGATAGGTCCCAGCATGTAGGCTATAGCCTGCTGGGCCTAAAAAAAAATAAACCTTAAACCAAAATTACATTTCCTAGTTTTTAGAATGAAAGCTGTCTACAGAAAAACCAATTGATATCTAAGCTAGGCCTAATTGAATATAGGGTCTTCGGCCTAGGCTAGCTTGATACTAGACTAACGATATAGCCTTTATAGTAATAATACTAGCCTAGCTAGGCCTTATAGGCCTAACCCATTCCCATAAAAGAAAGAAGAAGAAAACAGATCTGTCATATAGGCCTAGCTAGCCTAACTAGGCCTAGGCTAGAGCTATAATAGACTATAGGCCTAGTAGGCCTAGAGCTAATACTAGGCCTAGGCCTATTATGATTAGGCCTAGGCCTAGCCTAGTTAGGCCTATTCTATTGTTGCAACCACTTTACCTTAAAAAAACAATTTGTATCCAAAGCTAATTTGATACGAAGACATCCTTCCACATTCCAATAAAAAAAACTACTAGCTAGGGGCCTAGGCCTAGCTAAGTATAAAAAGTGTATTGCTATACAATACAATACAACGGATAGGCCTAGGCTAGGCCGAAATCAAACTTCCCCGCAGGAGGTTCGTGCAAAAAAACACTTAAATAGGCCTAGGCCTGGACCCACACTTTTAGAGACTCGTCAACTTATTGTTTAAGAATGCAGATATTTTTTGCCCCGTCGATATAAAATATTTTCCCGTAGAAGTAATTATTAGTTTATTACTAATTTTTCTGTTAAGGTAGTATAAGTATAGGATTTGGTAAATCATTATTTTAATACAAATAAATATAAGTAGAACCACCAGAACTATTTCCGCTATACAGCCCTATTTAAAAATGGCCTGGTCTAAATTAACATTCTACCTACTAGGGGAACGTAGGTTGGCCGAGGCACTCTGCTTGACTTTCTAGGCCCCCCACACTACAAGTCCTAGGCCTACCCGTTAGGCCAATTTCTCTCGCGTTGTGGTAATAAGGATACGCAGCTAAAGTGAATTTCCTCCGCTACACACTGAACCACGAGCTAAGCCTACATATTTACCGATACTCGTCAATTTATTTTTTATGGCATCAATGCTACACATTTTGCCCATTGTTAATACATTTTCTCGTACTAAAAGTACTTATTAATTTAATTCATTATGTCTATACTTTATTTATTTAGATATTTAGTTCCCGTTTCTTGTTGAAATAAACTGCAAATAAATAAAGCTATTGTATTTCTAAAGGTTCCTTTAGCAAAATGGAATCATCTTTCCTATAGTATATAAGAATACAAAAATATTTAGGATCTCGCTATTTATCTGGGCGATGTAGTCTGTGGGGTTAAAGAATACTCGAGCGGAAGAATGCAACACATAATAACCATATCTATTACCAGTAAAACAGCGTCCTCTCTTATTATTTCGCGTAGGTTTCAAATAACGGGGAAAAAAAGTTAAGTAATATCTAATTAATGACTAATAATTACATTACATTTTAATATTTAATAGCATAAGTGTGTTCCACTCATAAAAGAGTATTTAATTCCAAAATTGTAATACAGTATATCGAAAAGTTAGATTTTTATTAGTGATAGAAATTAATTAGTATTATTTGGATAAAATAAAACTGTAAAAACATCATTCAAAAACCATCGTGGAAAAATACTTAACCAACTTCAATTTTGTTAAAATTTGGTACAATAATTCTATATGTATTTATTTATCTTTAGTGAAAAAATTGGGTAATTTACTAGAATTTTAGATGATTTGGACATTTTTTATCTTTCAAAATATGATGCCTATGGTTCTACTATACATTTACAACATTTTTTTTACTAAAAGTGCGCCTAAGTTATTTAAAAAATAACTTGATACTAGTATTTTTCTTTTACATTATAACATTTGTGTAGTAAATTTTTCTTCTCATAAGCTATTATAGTGTAGGCCCTACATTTATATTATAGTAGAACCCCTCGTTTAATTGGGGACAGCTCTTTTTACTATTTCGCCTTAACGTCTGTTTTTTTAACATTCGCCATTTACATTGCAAATTATAAATGGTATTATTATTTTTTAGTGGATTTAGAATAGCTAGAACATGTGTGATAGTAGTTTTGACTACACTATATCAGGGAAGAGTGAGATTAAAGCAGTCGTGAATTAAAATTTCAATCAAATTTGTCAACAAATATAATTTTACTATTTCGCCTTAACGTCTGTTTTTTTAACATTCGCCATTTAGGCCTAGGCCTACATCGCATTATAAATGGTATTATAATTCATACTGGATTTGGAATAGCTAGAACAGTGTGTAGTTTAAACTATACTATATCAGGGGAATGAACGTGAATTAAAATGTCCATAACATTTGTCAACAAATATAATTTTGCGATTTCGCCTTAACGTCTGTTTTTTTTTTACATTCGCCATTTGCATTATAAATGGTATTATTTTTATAATGGATTTGGAATAGCTAGAACATGTGTGTAGATCTTTTCCAGATGGATTTCTTTTCGAGATTTCTTTCAAACTAAATGAGGGGATCTGCTAGGTTCCCGCCCGGAGAAATAGTTTTTCTTACAAGATTTGAATAATCAACAATATCAACATTCAACAGTGTGGCGTGTTGACCGCAATGAATAACAATACCATCTTCCCCACTACACCTGCACCAACTCATTTGCATAATAACGCACGGCATACCAACTGATCAATATTTGTATAGGAGTAGCAATCAATAGGTTGGTTGGATGGCTGCTGTTGTTCATCATTTAATTCATTGTATCAGTTGTTTTGATTTTTCATGATCAATTATTCACTTAATTCATTTCATTTATTCATGATCAAACACAGTAAAATGTAGTACATGGTTTCGAATAATGTTCGTTTGTTCAAAGTTAATAATTCAATTTCAAAAAAAATTGTGAAATTATTTATTACAATAATGCATATGTATTTAAATAAATAGAGAGAATACACTAGCCAGGCTAGGCATCGGCATCTTTACACATTTCTATGTATTTGTTCCTAATTTTCTGACATAACTAAGGTGTTCTTAGAATTGAGGGCGCCAAACATAAAATTTACGAGATCGGAAAGAGGCGGGAAGCCAAAAAAAATGATGGTGTGCTCCCTTGCCTCTAGCACGGTAAGGCTCTCTCACAGCCTTGGGGGTACCACACATCAGATGCTTTGATGTTATTGCCTCATAATGTGTGGTGGAAAGGGGGACGTTTAAATCTGTGAACCCCAAACACAGAAGCTCGCATAGCTTTAACTCTTTTCCACCGACCGGCATGGGGTTTGAACCCACGATAATCGTGTTCCACGACGCTCTACCAACTGAGCTACCCGGCCCTCTGGTTAATAGCAAGGTTAAAACTAGATTCGTTTCCTCAAAATTACGTCATGAATATGCAAATTTATGACGTAACGATTAGAATGACGTAATATGAAGCGCGTATAAGACTATACTATTGTCACCTTTTATTACTCGTGTACATTGTGGCATAACGGGTAGTGCTCTAGTAACTATCGTTTGGATTGAATTCTCTCAGCTCTACTGGCTGGGGTTCGAATCTCTACGGATTTCTTTTTTTTTAAAATAAATATAAAATGCTTTTCTTTTATTTTGAAAGAGAGATATTTAGAGAGTCAGGTTAATTTAGGATAATATAATGTAAAAGATTAACAACATCAAAATTCAACAGTGTGGCGCGTTGACCGCCGCGAATGACTAACAATTGAATGTCAGAAAAAAAGGAATTATAGTTCTCTTCGTTACGTGTTTAGAAAAGAATTTATATCTCATCGTTGGTGGTATGTCGGCGTTGTTATGCAAATGGTTTGTACAGGTGTAGTGGGAAAGATGGTATTCCAACCGTTTTAAACCAAAATATCGGCTAAATATATTCTTTTTTGCGTTTCAACATATATGTTAATGATTCCAATTACGATACAAACTTTTTTTTTATTTTGTAGGTAAAATGGCAGATATAACCCTTTTTGTCTTTCCCCTTAACGTTTTCATACCACAATCGCTGTGCTAAGGGGAATTTATTATATTACCCTTAAGGCCATTTTACACTAAAAAGAGGGAAGTAAAATCAACCGATTGACCCCTATCTAAGTTTATTTTCTGTCAATCCTTAAGGCTACAATTTATATAAAACAAAATAATTAAATGGTTAAATTCTGTTTCACAAAATTTATAAATAATTTTAGGTCCTAGAGGCATGTCTTTTAATTTGTTGTCGGTGTCTTCTATTCTAGGCCTAGAAGGCCTAGCCTAGGTCTAAGTGATGCGGCCTTTGCCGCCTGGCTGGGCGTGAGGTGAGTTGGTACCAATTTTAAAAACTAGTTGCATAGGCCTAGTCAGCTAAGCTAAAAGGTTAGGCCTTAGCCTATTATAGTCGCCGCATAGTACTGTATATCGCTATTAATTAGGGCCAAAATTAAATAACTAGCCTAGGGGCAAGCAACGCGTTCTAGCGTCATTTGAGGTCTTTTTAATCAGATTTAGGGTAGCCATTTTTTCCATTTTTTATAATGCATAAATAAAATACTGCGTGCAAAAAAACGATGCGCGATGACTGTTTCAATCCATATTTTTCAATTTAAAAAATAAAAGTTCAAAGAAAATTTAGAAAAATAGAGTTGGAGGTCCCGGAAATTGGACTTATTATACTTCAAAACATGAAACAAAATATATAAGTCCCTATCATGGTTGTGACTGAGCTAAGAAATGTTTGAAAAATAGAGATGTTAGGTCCCGGAAAATGTACTTCTTGTTCTTCGAAATATGACCAGCTTTATTGTTGGGGCTGAGCTAAAAAAATGTTTAAAACTGGAGCTGCAGGTCTTCAAAAAAATTGCATTTTATACTTTGGAAACATCAGGCCTAGAGGCTTAAAAAACGCAAGCGTAGACCTTTTTCAGTCGGGGAAATAAGTTTATTCCTCCCAGGTGTATGCGTGCGTACCATCTGGACTACTTCCGCGAGTGGTGAGAAATTCATGACATACAGGATATTGAAAAATGTAATAACTTAGCTATAATAAGATGTTGGCTAAGCGAAAAGGGCATGTTTTTTTGTTTAGTAATGGATGAAAAATTTATTTTAGGTGCCCCACGGTACAGAAGGTTACTTGTAAATTAAAAAATTGGTGAACATACGAACAATTTAACATAATTCGTTTTTGCTGTAGTGTAGCGTACGTCGACGCAGTACACGACGTAACCGTCGGTAAACTTCGCCTGGAAAATAACTACAGTACACATTTTGGTCCCTGGATGAAACATGATATCACGCGTCTCGACCCAACGTTGAACGATTCGTACAAAGGGATACCGCCAGACAAGTGCGTACCTAGCTAATGTTTAGTAGTAAGTTAGATCGCTGGCAATAATGAATGCATAAAAGTGCATATTAGCCCTCTGACGTACTCTCACGGTCAATGGAACGTCGTGGTTTTCTAGGCGCTGAAGCTATATGAAGTGAACGCGAACGTTTTTTACTGTATATTATATTCCCCGACAAAAAGTACCCGTGTTCCCCGACGGAGGGGCTAGGCTCCCCGACGAGGGAGCTAGAGCCCCCGTAGGCCCCCCTCCCCCCACTGGCGCCACCACTGTTAAACGGATGATCGGGCCCACTTTTGTATGCGCACCAAACAAAAGGAGGCCTCCAAATAGCCATAAATAAACACAGAACTAAATGGCCATTAAACTAGTTTAGTATCAAGTATCAGCCGCGCAATGTTTTTATGAATATAGTAAATATTAATTAATTATTAAACAGCCGATAAATACTAATCAATGTGTCTTAATACAAAACAAATTTTACTAATCTAACATCTAGTTTTAATGATTAATTATAATAATTAATCGTATATTTCTTTTTTTTAACGTCTTTTCTTATTTCTGCATATCATTATTATACATGATACCCCAAACAACAAGGCTCATCTCATAAACACAATATTTCCCGTTTTTTTAATTGTACTTCTTCATTTCTTATGCACTCGGAGTTTATAACTTGATACAGAAACCATAATCCTGTTATCGATAAAATGAATATTAATTATTAATATTGGTAATGGTAACTAATAATAAATAAACTAATTTCCAACATTTAAAAAACACAAATTGCAGAATAAAACCAAAACGGAAACAAAACAACTTTATTTATAAAAATCACACATACTTATTGGCACATGTAAAATAAAAAAAAAAAAATGTACTGGCGTAACTGACGGCCGCAATAACTGGTGGCTGAAATGATCCCAAAAGAGTTATGTTGTCTGGTACTCGTTGTGTTAACATTAATAATGTATTTTTCCTTTTCATATAGGCCTAGTGTCTGATGTGTTGATGGAGTAAATGTTCTTGGGCAGCTGGTTGCAGTTTTTCTCATTTTCTATGGCTATATTGTTCTTAGTTGATGTCATATTCTAAATATGTAATTTGTATTGTCATGACGTTGAAAATATTTAAATAACAATTGTCCATGTGGTTTTTAACATCTTTAGATTCATCTGATGTCCAAATCCAGTAAAAGTATTGGATTATTTTATTGATGATTTGTTCTACTGTACAATCATGTAAGAATTAGAAATCTGGCTACTCGCTCAAAGCTGCTACAGTAATGTACTGTGTTAGGAATACTATTAATTGAATCTAACATACACTGGATAGTTCCTAATTTCAGTCTGTTACACTAGTATTAATTTTAAGAATTTTATTAAGGAACATACTACACTAAATGTGCTTCATATTTTCATATTCATACCGGTAATTTTTTTTTAAACATTTGACGTTTTTAACATGTATGAAATCTATCTCCAGCAGGATCAATTGCAGGACAATTGTTCTTGTCTTATATGTGATGATTTTTATGTATAAATAAATGATCATAATGTAAAGAAAAATAAATTAGAAACATTGACATTCTAGCTGAAATACTTTGAAATATTTAATCACTGAATAACTTAATAAATTACACTTTAATATTGTGAACATTTCCAAATTGACCAGCTTGTATTATACCATGTACCGTCAATTCAAATAGTAACCCACACTCTAATAGTAACCCCGCTTCTAGTAGTAACCCAACTTATAAGTCAATCTATAATAATAACACACTACTACTACTAGTAACCCATGGTGGAGGTTATTATTAGAGTCACAAAAACTATTGAAAAAATGACATTAAGACTGGTCGTTTATTATGCAGCAATATTTTGAAAATAAGGAGATAATGCATGTTGATCTCGGGAGGACTGAGTGTTTTTGAGTTTATAAAATAAAGTTCAAACAAATTTATTTATTCGTACTGTTTTATTATTTTTCTATGATTTGCTGACCGGAAAAGTTGGGGTGGGTTACTATTTTCAGGTGCCTAATTTAAGATTAGTAATAATAACCCACTACTCCAATAGTAATCCCCCTTCCCCCCCCCCCCACTTCTAATAGTAACCCACCCTAAAAAACAATCAAAAAATAATAACCCAGGGTTACAATTAGAAGATTTACGGAATCAATTAGTTTAAACTAATTAATACATGCTATAGACTATTGTAGCCCAAATATCAAATTACACTTTTAATATTGCAAACATTTCCAAATTGATCAACTTGTAGTATATAACCATGTATCAATTAGTTTAAACTAATTAATCCATGCTATAATCTATAGACTATTGTAGCCCAAATATCAAATTACACTTTTATTTATAATAATAACAGCAACCAGTAATCCACAAAATGTTAGGATTCAGCCAAGTAGCCTTTTTTTGCAATTAAAATCTCATTACACGGAATCTCTTCGATGTTATAGAACACACTTCTCGTAGGCGTGTTGAATATGTGTGTAATAGCGTGTTGTATAAACGCGCCCTTAGGTGCAACAGCCTGACAAATTGATATGGTAACACTATTAAAAACAAGTATATCAATCAGAACGTTAACATACGTTATGTTATATCTATTTTCAAACCTTTTAAAATCAAAAACTCATCAGCATCATTTTTTCATTCTTAACTTTCATCCTTATAATTATCCAATTTTGAATTGAGAATCCAGGATTTGATGTTAACAATTTCGCTACCTCTTTCTTGCCTGCAAAATGAGAAAAACAAAAATGCAATTATTCTATCATCTCTTACAGGTGTATTTGTCCTAAATTTGTCCTATTTTTAGGACAGATATCCACTTGGAATCGAGAAATTGAATATTTGCGACCAACAACCGGCCCATATTTTATAACTACTGTACTTACTAGGGAACGTAAACACAAAACATCATAGTGTACCGAATAGCTTCAAATCGTATTTGGAGACGTTTTAGACCATTTTGTGATTTTCAAAAAAACTTGTTAACATAAAAACACCAAAGTGCTTAGAATAGCTTCAAATCGCATTTGGAGACGTTTTAGACCATTTTGTGATTTTCGAAATAACTTGTTAACATAAAAACATCAAAGTGTACAGAATAGCTTCAAATCGCATTTGGAGACGTTTTAGACCAATTTGTGATTTTTGAAAAAACTTGTTAACATAAAAACACCAAAGTGCTTAGAATAGCTTCAAATCGCATTTTGAGACATTTTAGACAATTTGTGATTTTCGAAAGAACTTGGTTACACAAAAACATAAAAGTGCTTAAAATCGCATTAGAAACCGTTTTAGACCATTTTGAGCATTTCGATAAAACTTTTCACACAAAAACATCAAAGAGCACAAAATAGCTTAATATCGTATTTAAAAACGTTTTAGACAATTTTGAGCATTTCGACAAAAAGTTTTCACACAAAACATCAAAGTGTACAGAATAGCTTCAAATCGCATTTGGAGACGTTTTAGACCATTTTGTGATTTTCAAAAAAACTTTTTAACAAAAAAAACACCAAAGTGCTAAGAATAGCTTCAAATCGCATTTGGAGACAATTTAGACCATTTTGTGATTTTCGAAAAAACTTGTTAACATAAAAACACCAAAGTGCTTAGAATAGCTTTAAATCGCATTTGGAGACGTTTTAGACCATTTTGTGATTTTCGAAAAAAATTGTCAACATAAAAACACCAAAGTGATTAGAATAGCTTCAAATGCCATTTGGAGACGTTTTAGACCATTTTGTGCTTTTCGAAAAAACTTGTTAACATAAAAACACCAAAGTGTACAGAATAGCTTTAAATCGCATTTGGAGACATTTTAGACTATTTTGTGATTTTCGAAAAAAGTTGTTAACATAAAAACATCAAAGTGTACAGAATAGCTTCAAATCGCATTTGGAGACGTTTTAGACCATTTTGTGATTTTCGAAAAAACTTGTTAACATAAAAACACCAAAGTGCTAAGAATAGCTTCAAATCGCAATTGGAGACATTTTAGACCATTTTGTGATTTTCGAAAAAAGTTTTTAACATAAAAACATCAAAGTGTACAGAATAGCTTCAAATCGCATTTGGAGACGTTTTAGACCATTTTGTGATTTTCGAAAAAACTTGGTTAACATAAAAACACCAAAGTGCTTAGAATAGCTTCAAATCGCATTTTGAGACATTTTAGACCATTTTGTGATTTTCGAAAAAACTTGTTAACACAAAAACACCAAAGTGCTTAGAATAGCTTCAAATCGCATTTGGAGACGTTTTAGACCATTTTGTGATTTTCGAAAAAACTTGTTAACATAAAAACATCAAAGTGTACAGAATAGCTTCAAATCGCATTTGGAGACGTTTTAGACCATTTTGTGATTTTCGAAAAAACTTGTTAACATAAAAACACCAAAGTGCTTAGAATAGCTTCAAATCGCATTTGGAGACGTTTTAGACCATTTTGTGATTTTCGAAAAAACTTGTAAACATAAAAACATCAAAGTGTACAGAATAGCTTCAAATCGCATTTTGAGACATTTTAGAATATTTTGTGATTTTCGAAAAAACTTGGTTACACAAAAACACCAAAGTGCTTAGAATAGCTTCAAATCGCATTTGGAGACGTTTTAGACCATTTTGAGCATTTTGACAAAAAATTTTAACACAAAACATCAAAGTGTACAGAATAGCTTAAAATCGTATTTGGAGACGTTTTAGACCATTTTGTGATTTTCGAAAAAACTTGTTAACATAAAAACACCAAAGTGCTAAGAATAGCTTCAAATCGCAATTGGAGACATTTTAGACCATTTTGTGATTTTCGAAAAAAGTTGTTAACATAAAAACATCAAAGTGTACAGAATAGCTTCAAATCGCATTTGGAGACGTTTTAGACCATTTTGTGATTTTCGAAAAAACTTGGTTAACATAAAAACACCAAAGTGCTTAGAATAGCTTCAAATCGCATTTTGAGACATTTTAGACCATTTTGTGATTTTCGAAAAAACTTGTTAACACAAAAACACCAAAGTGCTTAGAATAGCTTCAAATCGCATTTGGAGACGTTTTAGACCATTTTGTGATTTTCGAAAAAACTTGTTAACATAAAAACATCAAAGTGTACAGAATAGCTTCAAATCGCATTTGGAGACGTTTTAGACCATTTTGTGATTTTCGAAAAAACTTGTTAACATTAAAACATCAAAGTGTACAGAATAGCTTCAAATCGCATTTGGAGACGTTTTAGACCATTTTGTGATTTTCGAAAAAACTTTTCACACAAAAACATCAAAGAGCACAAAATAGCTTAATATCGTATTTAAAAAACGTTTTAGACCATTTTGAGCATTTCGACAAACATTTTTCACACAAAACATCAAAGTGTACAGAATAGCTTCAAATCGCATTTGGAGACGTTTTAGACCATTTTGTGATTGTCGAAAAAAGTTGTTAACATAAAAACATCAAAGTGTACAGAATAGCTTCAAATCGCATTTGGAGACGTTTTAGACCATTTTGTGATTTTCGAAAAAACTTGTTAACATAAAAACATCAAAGTGTACAGAATAGCTTCAAATCGCATTTGGAGACTTTTTAGACCATTCTGTGATTTTCGAAAAAAACTTGTTAACATAAAAACACCAAAGTGCTTTAATAGCTTCAAATCGCATTTGGAGACGTTTTAGACCATTTTGTGATTTTCGGAAAAAGTTGTTAACATAAAAACATCAAAGTGTACAGAATAGCTTCAAATCGCATTTGGAGACGTTTTAGACCATTTTGTGATTTTCGAAAAAACTTGTTAACATAAAAACACCAAAGTGCTTAGAATAGCTTCAAATCGCATTTGGAGACGTTTTAGACCATTTTGTGATTTTCGAAAATACTTGTTAACATAAAAACATCAAAGTGTACAGAATAGCTTCAAATCGCATTTGGAGACCTTTTAGACCATTTTGGGATTTTCGAAAAAACTTGTTAACAGAAAAACACCAAAGTGCTTAGAATAGCTTCAAATCGCATTTTGAGAAATTTTAGAATATTTTGTGATTTTCGAAAAAACTTGGTTACACAAAAACACCAAAGTGCTAAGAATAGCTTTAAATCGCATTTGGATACGTTTTAGACCATTTTGAGCATTTCGACAAAAAAATTTCACACAAAACATCAAAGTGTACAGAATAGCTTAAAATCGTATTTGGAGACGTTTTAGACAATTTTGTGATTTTCGAAAAAACTTGTTAACATAAAAACACCAAAGTGCTAAGAATAGCTTCAAATCGCATTTGGAGACATTTTAGACCATTTTGTGATTTTCTAAAAAAGTTGTTAACATAAAAACATCAAAGTGTACAGAATAGCTTAAAATCGCATTTGGAGACGTTTTAGACCATTTTGTGATTTTCGAAAAAACTTGGTTAACATAAAAACACCAAAGTGCTTAGAATAGCTTCAATCGCATTTTGAGACATTTTAGACCATTTTGTGATTTTCGAAAAAACTTGGTTACACAAAAACACCAAAGTGCTTAGAATAGCTTCAAATCGCATTTGGAGACGTTTTAGACCATTTAGTAATTTTCGAAAAAACTTGTTAACATAAAAACACTAAAGTTCTTAGAATAGCTTCAAATCGCATTTGAAGACGTTTTAGACCATTTTGTGATTTTCGAAAAAACTTGTTAACATAAAAACATCAAAGTGTACAGAATAGCTTCAAATTGCATTTGGAAAGGTTTTAGACCATTTTCTGATTTTCGAAAAAACTTTTCACACAAAAACATCAAAGTGTACAGAATAGCTTCAAATCGTATTTGGAGACGTTTTAGACCATTTTGTGATTTTCGAAAAAACTTGTTAACACAAAAACACCAAAGTGCTTAGAATAGCTTCAAATCGCATTTGGAGACGTTTTAGACCAATTTGTGATTTTCGAAAAAACCTAACATAAAAACACCAAAGTGTACAGAATAGCTTCAAAATGCGATTTGAAGCTATTCTAAGCACTTTTGTGTTTTTATGTTAACAATTTTTTTCGAAAATCACAAAATGGTCTAAAACGTCTCCAAATGCGAATTGAAGCTATTCTAAACACTTTGGTGTTTTTATTTTAACAAGTTTTTTCGAAAATCACAAAATGGTCTAAAACGTCTCCAAATGCGATTTGAAGCTATTCTAAACACTTTGGTGTTTTTATGTTAACAAGTTTTTTCGAAAATCACAAAATGGTCTAAAACGTCTCCAAATGCGATTTGAAGCTATTCTTAGCACTTTGGTGTTTTCATGTTAACAAGTTTTTTCGAAAATCACAAAATGGTCTAAAACGTCTCCAAATGCGATTTGAAGCTATTCTGTACACTTTGATGTTTTTATGTTAACAAGTTTTTTTGAAAATCACAAAATGTTCTAAAACGTCTACAAATGCGATTTGAAGCTATTCTAAGCACTTTGGTGTTTTTATGTTAACAAGTTTTTTTGAAAATCACAAAATGGTCTAAAACGTCTTCAAATGCGATTTGAAGCTATTCTGTACACTTTGATGTTTTTATGTTAACAACTTTTTTCCAAAATCACAAAATGGTCTAAAATGTCTCCAAATGCGATTTGAAGATATTCTGTACACTTTGATGTTTTTATGTTAACATTTTTTTTCGAAAATCAGAAAATGGTCTAAAACGTCTCCAAATGCGATTTGAAGCTATTCTGTACACTTTGATGTTTTTATCTTAACAAGTTTTTTCGAAAATCACAAAATGGTCTAAAACGTCTCCAAATGTGATTTGAAGCTATTCTGTACACTTTGATGTTTTGTGTGAAAAATTTTTGTCGAAAACTAGTTACTCTGGCTCTATAAGATGATATTAACACGTTACCACAATAAAATATAATAGAATAATTATTGAAGTTTAAAAAGTGGACATTTTTACCATTTTTCGAAGTAATTCCTTTTTCCCCCGCATCGAAATTTTCGAAAAATGGCAAAATTCCGACCCTTTTATTTTTTAACATAAATAGTTACTATGGCTCTATAAGACGATATTACCACAATATATGTGTATAAATGGCAATATTTTAGCATAATTATCGAATTTTAAAAATTGGAAATTTTTGCCATTTTTCTAAAATATTTCTTTGGTCCACCGCAGTGAAATTTTTGAAAAATGGTCAAATTTTGACCCTTTTATTTTTTTACACAACTAGTTATTATGGCTCTACAAGATGATGTTACCAATATATGTGCATAAATGGCAATATTATAGCATAATTATTGAATTTTAAAAAGTGGAAATTTTTGCCATTTTTCGAAAAAATTCCTTCGGTCCCCCGCAGTGAAATTTTCGAAAAATTGCCAAATTAAGACCCTTTTATTTTTTGACATAACTAGTTACTATGGCTCTATAAGGTGATGTTACCAAAATTTATGTGCATAAATGGCAATATTATAGCATAATTATTGAAGTTTAAAAGTGGAAATTTTTCACACTTTTGGAAAAAATTCCTTCGGTCCCCCGAAGTAAAATTTTCGAAAAATGGTCAAATTCTGACCCTTTTATTTTTTGACATAACTAGTTTTTATGGCTCCATAAGATGATGTTAAAAAATAAAAGGGTCTAAATTTTGGACATTTAAAAAAAAAAATTCCTTCAGTCCCCGCGCAGAAATATTTTCGAAAAATTGCCAAATTTTGACCTTTTTATTTTTTGACATAACTAGTTATTATGGCTCTACAAGATGATGTTATCAAATAAATGTGCATAAATGACAATATTATAGCATAATTATCGAATTTTAAAAAGTAGACAAATTTGCCATATAAGATGATGTTACCACAATATGTGCATAAATGGCAATATTATAGCATGATTATTGAAGTTTAAAAAGTGGAAGTTTTTGACATTTTTTGAAAAAATTTCTTCGGTCCCCCGCAGTGAAATTTTTAAAAAATGGTCAAATTATGACCCTTTTATTTTTTGACATAACTAGTTTTTATGGCTCCATAAGATTAGGTTAACACAACATATGTGCATCAATGGCCATATTATAGCATAATTATCGAATTTAAAAAATTGGACATTTTTAACATTTTTCGAAAAAATTCATTTGGTCCCCCGCAGTGAAATTTTTGAAAAATGGCAAAGTTTAGACCCTTTTATTTTTTGACATAACTAGTTACTATGGCTCTTTAAGATGATGTTACCACAATTTATGTGCATAAATGGCAATTGTACAGCATAAATATTGAAGTTTAAAAAGTGGAAATTTTTGCCATTTTTCTAAAAAATTTCTTTGGTCCCCCGCAGTGAAATTTTTGAAAAATGGTCAAATTATCTCCATTTTATTTTTTGACATAACTAGTTTTTATGGCTCCATAAGATGATGTTAACACAACATATGTGCATAAATTGCAATATTATAGCATATTTATTGAATTTTAAAAAGTGGACATTTTTGCATTTTTTCTACAAAATTTATTTGGTCCCCCGCAGTGTAATTTTCAAAAAATGGTCAAATTTCGACCCTTTTATTTTTTGACATAACTAGTTATTATGGCTCTATAAGATGATGTTAACACAATAAAATGTGCATAAATGGCAATATTATAGCATGATTATTGAAGTTTAAAAAGTGGAAATTTTTGACAATTTATGGAAAAATTTCTTCGGTTCCCCGCAGTGAAATTTTCGAAAAATGTTCAAATTATGACCCTTTTATTTTTTGACATAACTAGTTTTTATGGCTCCATAAGATGATGTTAACACAATATATGTGCATAAATTGCAATATTATAGCATAATTATTGAATTTTAAAAAGTGGACATTTTTGCCATTTTTCAAAAAAATTCTTTTGGTCCCCCGCAGTGAAATTTTCGAAAAATGGCAAAATTAAGACCTTTTTATTTTTTTACACAACTAGTTACTATGGCTCTATAAGATGATGTTACAACAATATATGTGCATAAATGGCAAAATTATAACATAATTATTGAAGTTTAAAAAGTGGAAATTTTTGAAATTTTTTGAAAAAATTCCTTCGGTCCCCCACAGTGAAATTTACTAAAAATTGGCAAATTCTGACCCTTTTATTTTTTGACATAACTAGTTTTTATGGCTCCATAAGATGATGTTAACACAATATATGTGCATAAATTGCAATATTATAGCATAATTATTGAATTTTATAAAGTGGACATTTTTGCAATATTTCTACAAAATTTCTTTGTTCCCCACCGTGAAATTTTCGTAAAATGGCCAAATTTCTACCCTTTTATTTTTTGACATAACTAGTTACTATGGCTCAATAAGATGATGTTAACACTATATATGTGCATCAATGACAATATTATAGAATAATTATCGAATTTTAAAAAGTGGACAATTTTGCCATTTTTCGAAAAAAATCCCCTTGGACCCCCGCTGTGAAATTTTCGAAAAACGGCAAAATTTCGACCCTTTTATTTTTTGACATAACTAGTTACTACGGGTCTTTAAGATGATGTTAACACAATATATGTGCATAAATGGCAATATTATAGCATAATTATCGAATTTTAAAAAGTGGAATTTTTTGACATTTTTCGAAAAATGGCCAAATTTCGTCCCTTTTATTTTTTGACATAACTAGTTATTAAGGCTCTATAAAATGATGTTAACAAAAATGTGCATAAATGACAATATTATAACATAATTATCGAATTTTAAAAAGTGAACATTTTTGTCATTTTTTGAAGTAATGCATTTTTTCCCCCGCATTGAAATTTTCGGAAAATGGCAAAATTTCGGCCCTCTTATTTTTTAACATAACTAGTTACTATGGCTCTATAAGATGATGTTACCACAATATATGTGCATAAAGGGCAATATTATAGCATAATTATCGAATTTTAAAAAGGGGACAATTTTGTCATTTTTTGGAAAAATTCCTTTAGAGCCCCGCAGTTAAATTTTCGAAAAGATGATATTAACACAATATATGTGCATAAATGGCAATAGTGTAGCATAATTATAGAATTTTAAAAAGTGGACATTTTTGTCATTTTTTGAAAAAAATCATTTGGTCCCCCGCAGTGAAATTTTCGAAAAATGTCAAAATTTCGATCATTTTATTTGTTTACATAACTAGTTACTAAGGCTCTATAAGATGATGTTAACACAATATATGTGCATAAATGATAATATAATAGCATAATTATTGGATTTTAAAAAGAGAACATTTTGCAATTTTTCGAAAAATTTCTTCGGTCCCCTGCAGTGAAATTTTCGAAAAATGGTCAAATTCTGACCCTTTTATTTTTTGACATAACTAGTTTTTATGGCTTCATAAGATGATGTTAACACAATAAAGGGTCTATATTTTGCACATTTTTCAAAAAAATTCCTTCGGTCCCCCCGCAGTGAAATTTTCGAAAAATTGCCAATTTTCGACCTTTTTATTTTTTGACATAACTAGTTATTATGGCTCTATAAGATGATGTTATAAAAATAAATTTGCATAAATGACAATATTATAGCAGAATTATCGAATTTAAAAAAGTGGACAATTTTGCAATTTTTCGAAAAAATTTCTTTGGACCCCCGCAGTAAAATGTTCGAAAAAAATTTAGACCCTTTTAATTTTTTACACAACTAGTTACTATGATGTTACCACAAAATATGTGCATAAATTGCATTATTATAGCATAATTATTGAATTTTAAAAAGTGGACATTTTTGCATTTTTTCTACAAAATTTCTTTGGTCCCAGTTTAATTTTCAAAAAATGATCAAATTTCGAGCCTATTATTTTTTGACATAACTAGTTACGACGGGTCTATAAGATGATGCTAACACAATATATGTGCCTAAATGGCAATATTATAGCATAATTATCGAATTTTAAAAAGTGGAATTTTTTGACATTTTTGGAAAAAATTCCATCGGTCTACCGCAGTGTAATTTTCCAAAAAATGGCCAAATTTCGTCCCTTTCATTTTTGACAAAACTAGTTATTATGGCTCTATAAAATGATGTTAACAAAATAAATGTGCATAAATGACAATATTATAACATAATTATCGAATTTTAAAAAGTGGACATTTTTGTCATTTTTCGAAGTAATTCATTTTTTCCCCGCATTGAAATTTTCGAAAAATGGCAAAATTTCAACCCTCTTATTTTTTAACATAACTAGTTACTATGGCTCTATAAGATGATGTTACCACAATATATGTGCATAAATGGCAATATTATAGCATAATTATTGAAGTTTAAAATGTGGAAATTTTGGACATTTTTTGAACAATTCCTTGGGTCTCCTGACGTAAAAATTTCGAAAAATAGAAAAATTTTCGACCCATTTATTTTTTAACATAACTAGTTACTCTGGCTCTATAAGATGATATTAACAAGTTACCACAATGTATGTGAATAAATGACAATATTATATCATAATTATTAAAGTTTAAAAAGTGGAAATTTTGGACATTTTTCGAAAAAATTCTGTCAGTCTTCCGCAGTGAAATTTTCGAAAAATGACCAAATTTCGACCCGTTTATTTTTTGACATAACTAGTTACTATGGCTCTATAAGATGATGTTAAAAAAATAAATGTGCATAAATGACAATATTATAACATAATTATCGAATTTTAAAATGTGGAAATTTTTGACATTTTTCGAAATAATTCCTTTTTTCCCCCGCATTGAAATTTTCGAAAAATGGCAAAATTTCGACCCTTTTTTTTTACATAACTAGTTACTATGGCTCTATAAGATGATGTTACCACAATATATGTGCATAAATGACAATATTATAGCATAATTATTCAAAAAGTGGAAATTTTTGCCATTTTTTGAACAATTCCTTGGGTCTCCTGTCGTGAAATTTTCGAAAAATGGAAAAAATGTTTACCCATTTATTCTTTAACATAACCAGTTACTCTGGCTCTATAAGATGATATTAACACAATATATGTGCATAAATGGCAATATTGTAGCATAATTATCGAATTTTAAAAAGTGGACATTTTTGTTATTTTTTGAAAAAATTCGTTTGCTCCCCCGCAGTAAAATTTTCAAAAAATGTCAAAATTTTGACCATTTTATTTGTTTACATTAGTTACTATGGCTCTATAAGATGATGTTAACACAATATATGTGCATAAATGATAATATAATAGCATAATTATTGGATTTAAAAAAGTGAACATTTTGCAATTTTTCGAAAAATTCCTTCGGTCCCCTGCAGTGAAAATTTCGAAAAATGGCCAAATTCTTACCCTTTTATTTTTTGACATAACTAGTTATTATAGCTCTATAAGATGATGTTTTCAAAATAAATGTGCATAAATGACAATATTATAGCATAATTATTGAATTTTAAAAAGTGAAAATTTTTGCAATTTTTCTAAAAATTTCTTTGGTCCTCCGCCGTAAAAGTTTCGTAAAATAACCAAATTTTGACCCGTTTATTTTTTGACATAACTAGTTTCTATGGCTCTATAAGATGATGTTAACACTATATATGTGCATCAATGGCAATATTATAGCATAATTATTGAAGGTTAAAAAGTGGAAATTTTTCGCATTTTTTGGAAAAATTCCTTCGGTCCTCCGCAGTGAAATTTTCCAAAAATGGCCAAATTCTGACCGTTTTATTATTTGACATAACTAGTTATTATGGCTCTATAAGATGATGTTATCAAAATAAATGTGTATAAATGACAATATTATAGCATAATTATCGAATTTTAAAAAGTGGACAAATTTGCCATTTTTCGAAAAAATTCCTTTGGTCCCCCGCAGTGAAATTTTCGAAAAATGGCAAAATTTTGACCATTTTATTTGTTTACATAACTAGTTACTATGGCTCTATAAGATGATGTTAACACAATATATGTGCATAAATGATAATATAATAGCATAATTATTGGATTTTAAAAAGTGAACATTTTGCAATTTTTCGAAAAATTCCTTCGGTCCCCTGAAGTGAAAATTTCGAAAAATGGCCAAATTCTTACCCTTTTATATTTTGACATAACTAGTTATTATAGCTCTATAAGATGATGTTTTCAAAATAAATGTGCATAAATGACAATATTATAGCATAATTATTGAATTTTAAAAAGTGCAAATTTTTGCAATTTTTCTAAAAAATTTCTTTGGTTCCCCGCCGTAAAAGTTTCGTAAAATGACCAAATTTCGACCCGTTTATTTTTTGACATAACTAGTTACTATGGCTCTATAAGATAATGTTAACACTATATATGTGCATCAATGGCAATATTATAGCATAATTATTGAAGATTAAAGAGTGGACATTTTTCATATTTTTTTGGAAAAATTCCTTCGGTCCTCCGCAGTGAAATTTTCGAAAAATGGTCAAATTCTGACCGTTTTAATATTTGACATAACTAGTTATTATGGCTCTATAAGATGATGTTATCAAAATAAATGTTCATAAATGACAATATTATAGCATAATTATCGAATTTTAAAAAGTGGACAAATTTGCCATTTTTCGAAAAAATTCCTTAGGTCCCCCGCAGTGAAATTTTCGAAAAATGGCAAAATTTAGACCTTTTTATTTTTTTACACAACTAGTTACTATGGCTCTACAAGATGATGTTACCACAATATATGTGCATAAATGGAAATATTATAGCATAATTATTGAAGTTTAAAAAGCAGAAATTTTAAGCATTTTTTGAAAAAGTTCCTTCGGCCCCCGCAGGAAAATTTTCGAAAAATGGTCAAATTCTGACCATTTTATTTTTTGACATAACTAGTTTTTATGGCTCCATAAGATGATGTTAACACAATATATGTGCATAAATTGCAATATTACAGCATAATTATCGAATTTTAAAAAGTGGACATTTTTGCACTATTTCTATAAAATTTCTTTGGTCCCCCGCAGTGAAATTTTCGAAAAATTGCCAAATTTCGACCTTTTTATTTTTTGACATAACTAGTTATTATGGCTCTATAGGATGATGTTATCAAAATAAATGTGCATAAATGACAATATTATTACATAATTATCGAATTTTAAAAGTGGACAATTTTTCCATATTTCGAAAAAATTCCTTTCGACCCCCGCAGTGAAATTTTCGAAAAATGGCAAAATTTAGACCCTTTTATTTTTTTACACAACTAGTTACTCTGGCTCTATAAGATGATGTTACCACAATATATGTGCATAAATGGCAATATTATAGCATGATAATTGAAGTTTAAAAAGTGAAAATTTTTGACATTTTTGGAAAAAATTCCTTCGGTTCCTCGCAGTGAAATTTTCCAAAAATTGTCAAATTCTGACCCTTTTATTTTTTGACATAACTAGTTTTTATGGCTCCCTAAGATGATGTTAACACAATATAATTATGTGCATAAATTGCAATATTATAGCATAATTATTAAATTTTAAAAAGTGCAAATTTTTGCAATTTTTCTAAAAAATTTCTTTGGTTCCCCGCCGTAAAAGTTTCGTAAAATGACCAAATTTCGACCCGTTTATTTTTTGACATAACTAGTTACTATGGCTCTATAAGATAATGTTAACACTATATATGTGCATCAATGGCAATATTATAGCATAATTATTGAAGATTAAAGAGTGGACATTTTTCATATTTTTTTGGAAAAATTCCTTCGGTCCTCCGCAGTGAAATTTTCGAAAAATGGTCAAATTCTGACCGTTTTAATATTTGACATAACTAGTTATTATGGCTCTATAAGATGATGTTATCAAAATAAATGTGCATAAATGACAATATTATAACATAATTATCGAATTTTAAAATGTGGAAATTTTTGACATTTTTCGAAATAATTCCTTTTTTCCCCCGCATTGAAATTTTCGAAAAATGGCAAAATTTCGACCCTTTTTTTTTACATAACTAGTTACTATGGCTCTATAAGATGATGTTACCACAATATATGTGCATAAATGACAATATTATAGCATAATTATTCAAAAAGTGGAAATTTTTGCCATTTTTTGAACAATTCCTTGGGTCTCCTGTCGTGAAATTTTCGAAAAATGGAAAAAATGTTTACCCATTTATTCTTTAACATAACCAGTTACTCTGGCTCTATAAGATGATATTAACACAATATATGTGCATAAATGGCAATATTGTAGCATAATTATCGAATTTTAAAAAGTGGACATTTTTGTTATTTTTTGAAAAAATTCGTTTGCTCCCCCGCAGTAAAATTTTCAAAAAATGTCAAATTCTGACCATTTTATTTTTTGACATAACTAGTTTTTATGGCTCCATAAGATGATGTTAACACAATATATGTGCATAAATTGCAATATTACAGCATAATTATCGAATTTTAAAAAGTGGACATTTTTGCACTATTTCTATAAAATTTCTTTGGTCCCCCGCAGTGAAATTTTCGAAAAATTGCCAAATTTCGACCTTTTTATTTTTTGACATAACTAGTTATTATGGCTCTATAAGATGATGTTTTCAAAATAAATGTGCATAAATGACAATATTATAGCATAATTATTGAATTTTAAAAAGTGCAAATTTTTGCAATTTTTCTAAAAAATTTCTTTGGTTCCCCGCCGTAAAAGTTTCGTAAAATGACCAAATTTCGACCCGTTTATTTTTTGACATAACTAGTTACTATGGCTCTATAAGATAATGTTAACACTATATATGTGCATCAATGGCAATATTATAGCATAATTATTGAAGATTAAAGAGTGGACATTTTTCATATTTTTTTGGAAAAATTCCTTCGGTCCTCCGCAGTGAAATTTTCGAAAAATGGTCAAATTCTGACCGTTTTAATATTTGACATAACTAGTTATTATGGCTCTATAAGATGATGTTATCAAAATAAATGTTCATAAATGACAATATTATAGCATAATTATCGAATTTTAAAAAGTGGACAAATTTGCCATTTTTCGAAAAAATTCCTTAGGTCCCCCGCAGTGAAATTTTCGAAAAATGGCAAAATTTAGACCTTTTTATTTTTTTACACAACTAGTTACTATGGCTCTACAAGATGATGTTACCACAATATATGTGCATAAATGGAAATATTATAGCATAATTATTGAAGTTTAAAAAGCAGAAATTTTAAGCATTTTTTGAAAAAATTCCTTCGGCCCCCGCAGGAAAATTATCGAATTTTAAAAAGTGGACATTTTTGCACTATTTCTATAAAATTTCTTTGGTCCCCCGCAGTGAAATTTTCGAAAAATTGCCAAATTTCGACCTTTTTATTTTTTGACATAACTAGTTATTATGGCTCTATAGGATGATGTTATCAAAATAAATGTGCATAAATGACAATATTATTACATAATTATCGAATTTTAAAAGTGGACAATTTTTCCATATTTCGAAAAAATTCCTTTCGACCCCCGCAGTGATATTTTCGAAAAATGGCAAAATTTAGACCCTTTTATTTTTTTACACAACTAGTTACTATGGCTCTATAAGATGATGTTACCACAATATATGTGCATAAATGGCAATATTATAGCATGATAATTGAAGTTTAAAAAGTGAAAATTTTTGACATTTTTGGAAAAAATTCCTTCGGTTCCTCGCAGTGAAATTTTCCAAAAATTGTCAAATTCTGACCGTTTTATTTTTTGACATAACTAGTTTTTATGGCTCCATAAGATGATGTTAACACATAATATGTGCATAAATTGCAATATTATAGCATAATTATTGAATTTTAAAATGTGGACATTTTTGCAATATTTCTATAAAATATCTTTGGTCCTCCGCCGTAAAATTTTCGTCAAATGGCCCAATTTTCACGCTTTTATTTTTTGACATAACTAGTTATTATGACTCTATAAGATGATGTTAACACTATATATGCGCACCAATGGCAATATTATAGCATAATTATCAAAATTTAAAAAGTGGAAATTTTTGCCATTTTTCAAAAAAAAAATTCTTTGGTCCCCCACAGTGTAATTTTCGAAAAATTGTCAAATTCTGACACTTTTACTTTTTGACAAAACTACTTTTTATAGCACCATAAGATGAAGTTAAAAATTAAAAGTGTCTAAATTTTGAAAATTTTTTAAAAATTGTCAAATTATGACCCTTTTATTTTTTGACATAACTAGTTTTTATGGCTCCATAAGATGATGTTAACACAATATATGTGCATAAATTGCAATATTATAGCATAATTATTGAATTTTAAAAATTGGACATTTTTGCAATTTGTCTACAAAAATTCGTTGGTCCCCCGCAGTGTAGTTTTCGAAAAATGGCCAAATTTCGACCCTTTAATTTATTGACATAACTAGTTACTACGGCTCTATAAGATGATGTTAACACAATATATGTGCATAAATGACAATATTATAACATAATTATCGAATTTTAAAAAGTGGAGATATTTGCCATTTTTCGAAGTAATTCCTTTTTCCCCCCGCACTTTAAATTTTCGAAAAATGGCAAAATTTCGACTCTTTTATTTGTTAACATAACTAGTTGCTATGGCTCTATAAGATGATGTTACCACAATATATGTGCATTAATGGCAATATTATAGCATAATTATTGAAGTTTAAAAAGTGAAAATTTTGGACATTTTTTGAACAATTTTTTGGGTCTCCTGTCGTAAAATTTTCGAAAAATGGTCAAATTCTGACCCTTTTAATTTTGGACATAACTAGTTTTTATGGCTCCATAAGATGATGTTAAAAAAAAAAAATTTCTAAATTTTGGACATTTTTCAAAAAAATTCCTTCGTTCCCCGCTCAGTGAAATTATTGAAAAATTGCCAAATTTTGACCTTTTTATTTTTTGACATATCTAGTTATTATGGCTCTATAAGATGATGTTATCAAAATAAATGTGCATAAATGACAATATTAGAGCATAATTATCGAATTTTAAAAAGTGTACAATTTTGCCATTTTTCGAAAAAATTCCTTTGGACCCCCGCAGTGAAATTATCGAATTTTAAAAAGTGGACAATTTTGCCATTTTTCGAAAAAATTCCTTTGGACCCCCGCAGTGAAATTTTCGAAAAATGGCAAAATTTAGACCCTTTTATTTTTTTTTTTAACTAGTTACTATGGCTCTATAAGATGATGTTACCACAATATATGTGCATAAATGGCAATATTATAGCATGATTATTGAAGTTCAAAAATTTGAATTTTTTGACATTTTTTGAGAAAATTTTATTGGTGCCCCGCAGTGAAATTTTCGAAAAATGGTCAAATTCTGACCCCTTTGTTTTTTGACAAAACTAGGTTTTATGGCTCCATAAGATGATTTTAACACAATATATGTGCATAAATTGCAATATTATAGCATAATTATTGAATTTTAAAAAGTGGACATTTTTGCAATATTTCTACAAAATTTCTTTGGTTCTCCGCCGAAACATTTTCGTAAAATGGCCAAATTTCCACCCTTTTATTTTTTGACATAACTAGTTACTATGGCTCTATAAGATGATATTAACACTATATATGTGAATCAATGGCAATATTATAGCATAATTATCGAAAGTTAAAAAGTGGAAATTTTTGCCATTTTTCTAAAAAATTTCTTTGGTCCCCCGCAGTGTAATTTTTTTAAAAATGGTCAAATTTCGACCCCTTTATTTTTTTACATAACTAGTTACTATGGCTCTATAAGATGATGTTACAACAATATATGTGCATAAATGGCAATATTATAGCATAATTATTTAAGTTTAAAAACCGTGAAATTTTCGAAAAATAGAAAAAATGTCGACCCACTTATTTTTTAACAAAACTAGTTACTCTGGTTCTATAAGATGATATTAACTCGTTAACCCAATATATGTGCATAAATGACAATATTATAGAATAATTATTGAAGTTTAAAAAGTGGAAATTTTGGACATTTTTCGAAAAAATTCCTTCGGTCCCCCGCAGTGAAATTTTCGAAAAATGTCAAAGTTTAGACCCTTTTATTTTTTGACATAACTAGTTACTATGGCTCTATAAGATGATGTTACCACAATATATGTGCATAAAGGGCAATATTATAGCATAATTTTTGAAGTTTAAAAAGTCGAAATTTTCGACATTTTTCTAAAAAAATTTCGGAAAATTGTCAAATTTCGACCTTTTTATTTTTTGACATAACTAGTTACTATGGCTATATAAGATGATATTAAAAAAATAAATGTGCATGAATGACAATATTATAGCATAATTATTGAATTTTAAAAAGTGGACAGTTTTGCCATTTTTCAAAAAAATTCTTTTGGTCCCCCACCGTAAAATTTTCGAAAAATGACAAAGTTTAGACCCTTTTATTTTTTGACATAACTAGTTACTATGGCTCTATAAGATGATGTTACCACAATATATGTACATAAATGGCAATATTATAGCATAATTATTGAAGTTTAAAAAGTGGAAATTTTTGATATTTTTTTGAAAAAATTCCTTCGGTCCCCGCAGTGAAATTTTCGAAAAATGGTCAAATTCTGACCCTTTTATTTTTTTGACATAACTAATTTTTATGGCTCCATAAGATGATGTTAAAAAATAAAAGGGTCTAAATTTTGGACATTTTTCGAAAAAATTCCTTCGGTCGCCCCGCAGTGAAATTTTCGAAAAATATTCAAATTTCGACCTTTTTATTTTTTGACATAACAAGTTATTATGGCGCTATAAGATGATGTTATCAAAATAAATGTGCATAAATGACATAATTATAGCATAATTATCGAATTTTAAAAAGGGGACAATTTTGTCATTTTTCGAAAAAATTCCTTTGGAGCCCCGCAGTTAAATTTGCGAAAAATGGCAGAAATTAGTCCCTTTTATTTTTCTACACAACTAGTTACTATGGCTCTATAAGATGATGTTGCCGCAATATATGTGCATAAATGGCAATATCATAGCCTGATTATTAAAACTTAAAAAGTGGAAATTTTTGACATTTTTTGAAAAAATTCCTTCGGTCCCGCGCAGTAAAATTTTGGAAAAATGGTCAAATTCTGACCCTTTTATTTTTTGACATAACTAGTTATTATGGCTCTATAAGATGATGTTATTAAAATAAATGTGCATAAATGACAATATTATTGCATGATTATTGAAGTTTAAAAAGTGGAAATTTTTGACATTTTCAAAAAAAATTTCTTTGGTTTGACCCTTTTATTTTTTGACATAACTAGTTTTTATGGCTCCATAAGATGATTTTAACACAACATATGTGCATCAATGGCCATATTATAGCATAATTATCGAATTTTAAAAAGTGGACATTTTTCGAAAAAATTCATTTGGTCCCCCGCAGTGAAATTTTTGAAAAATGGCAAAGTTTAGACCCTTTTATTTTTTGACATAACTAGTTACTATGGCTCTTTAAGATGATGTTACCACAATTTATGTGCATAAATGGCAATAGTATAGCATAATTATTGAAGTTTAAAAAGTGGAAATTCTTGCCATTTTTCTAAAAAATTTCTTTGGATCCCGCAGTGAAATTTTTGAAAAATGGTCAAATTATGACCCTTTTATTTTTTGACATAACTAGTTTTTATGGCTCCATAAGATGATGTTAACACAACATATGTGCATAAATTGCAATATTATAGCATAATTATTGAATTTTAAAAAGTGGACATTTTTGCATTTTTTCTACAAAATTTCTTTGGTCCCCCGCAGTGTAATTTTCAAAAAAATCGTCAAATTTCGACCCTTTTATTTTTTAACATAACTAGTTACTAAGGCTCTATAAGATGATGTTAACACAATATATGTGCATACATGGCAATATTATAGCATAATTAACGAATTTTAAAAAGTGGAAATTTTTGACATTTTTCGAACAAATTCTTTGGTGTAGTGTAATTTTCAAAAAATGGCCAAATTTCTACTCTTTTATTTTTTGACATAACTAGTTATTATGGCTCTATAAGATGTTGTTAACAAAATAAATGTGCATAAATGACAATATTATAACATAATTATCGAATTTTAAAAAGTGGACATTTTTGCCATTTTTCGAAAAACTCCTTTGGTCCCCCGCAGTGAAATTTTAGAAAAATGGCAAAATTTACACCTTTTTATTTTTTTAACTAGTTACTATGGCTCTATAAGATGATGTTACCACAATATATGTGCATAAAGGGCAATATTATAGCATAATTATTGAAGTTTAAAAAGTCGAAATTTTCGACATTTTTCTAAAAAATTCCTTCGGTCCCCCCGCAGTAAAATTTTCGGAAAATTGCCAAATTTCGACCTTTTTAATTTTTTGACATAACTAGGTATTATGGCTCTTTAAGATGAAGTTATCAAAATAAATATGCATAAATGACAATATTATAGCATAATTATCGAATTTTAAAAAGTGGACATTTTTGCCATTTTTCAAAAAAATTTCTTTGGTCCCCCACAGTGAAATTTTCGAAAAATGACAAAGTTTAGACCCTTTTATTTTTTGACATAACTAGTTACTATGGCTCTATAAGATGATGTTACCACAATATATGTACATAAATGGCAATATTGTAGCATAATTATTGAAGTTTAAAAAGTGGAAATTTCTGACATTTTTTGAAAAAATTCCTTCGGTCCACCGCAGTGAAATTTTCGAAAAATTGTCAAATTCTGACCCTTTTATTTTTTGACATAACTAATTTTTATGACTCCATAAGATGATGTTAAAAAATAAAAGGCTCTAAATTTTCGACATTTTTCAAAAAAATTCCTTCGGTCCCCCGCAGTGAAATTTTTGAAAATTTGCCAAATTTCGACCTTTTTATTTTTTGACATAACTAGTTACTATGGCGCTATAAGATTGTGTTATCAAAATAATGTGCATAAATGACAATATTATAGCATAAATATCGAATTTTAAAAAGGGGACAATTTTTTCATTTTTTGAAAAAATTCCCTTGGAGCCCCGCAGTTAAATTTTCGAAAAATGGCAAAATTTAGTCCCTTTTATTTTCTACACAACTAGTTACTATGGCTCTATAAGATGATGTTGCCGCAATAAATAAATGTCAATATCATAGCATGATTATTAAAGTTTAAAAAGTGGAAATTTTTGACATTTTTTGAAAAAATTCCTTCGGTCCCCTGTAGTGAAATTTTCGAAAAAGGTCAAATTCTTACCTTTTAATTTTTTAACATAACTAGTTTTTATGGCTCCATAAGATGATGTTAACACTATAAAAGGGTCTATATTGATAATGTTATCAAAATAAATGTGCATAAATGAAAAAATTATAGCATAGTTATCGAATTTTAAAAAGTGGACATTTTTGCCATTTTTCAAAAAAAAATCTTCTGGTCCCCCGCAGTGAAATTTTCGAAAAATGGCAAAATTTAGACCTTTTTATTTTTTGACACAACTAGTTACTATGGCTCTATAAGATGATGTTACAACAATATATGTGCTAAAATGGCAATATTATAACATAATTATTGAAGTTTAAAAAAAGAAAATTTTTGACATTTTTTGAAAAAATTCCTTCGGTCCCCCGTAGTGAAATTTTCGAAAAATTGTCGAATTCTGACCCTTTTATTTTTTGACATAACTGTTTTTATGGCTCCATAAGATGATGTTAGCACAATATATGTGCATAAATTGCAATATTACAGCATAATTATTGAATTTTATAAAGTGGACATTTTTGCAATATTTCTACAAAATTTCTTTGTTCCCCCGCCGTAAAATTTTCGTAGAAATGGTCAAATTTCGACCCTTTTATTTTTTGACATAGCTAGTTACTATGGCTCTATAAGATGATGTTAACACTATATATGTGCATCAATGGCAATATTATAGCATAATTATCGAAAGTTAAAACGTGGAAATTTTTGCCATTTTTCTAAAAAAAATTCTTTGGTCCCCCGCAGTGTAATTTTCGAAAAATGACAAAGTTTGGACCCTTCTATTTTTTGATATAACTAGTTACTATGGCTCTGTAAGATGATGTTACCACAAAATATGTACATAAATGGCAATATTATAGCATAATTATTGAAGTTTAAAAAGTGGAAATTTTTGACATTTTATAACATAATTATTGAAGTTTAAAAAGTGGAAATTGTTGACATTTTTTGAAAAAAATCCTTCGGTCCCCCGCAGTGACATTTTCGAAAAATTGTTAAATTCTGATCCTTTTATTTTTTGACATAACTAGTTTTTATGGCTCCATAAAAAGATGTTACCACAATATATGTGCATACATGACAATATTACAGCATAGTTATCGAATTTTAAAAAGTGGACATTTTGGCCATTTTTCGAAAAAAAAAACTTTGGTTCCTTGCAGTGAAATTTTTAAGATGATGTTACAACAATATATGTGCATAAATGGCAATATTATAGCATCATTATCGAATTTTAAAAAGTGGAAATTTTTCGAAAAAATTCCTTCAGTCCCCCCGCAGCGAAATTTTCGAAAAATTGCCAAATTTCGACCCTTTTATTTTTTGACATAACTAGTTTTTATGGCTCCATAAGATGATGTTAACACAATATATGTGCATAAATTGCAATATTATTGCATAATTATTGAATTTTAAAAAGTGGACATTTTTGCCATTTTTCGAAAAAATTCCTTTGGTCCCCTGCAGTGAAATTTTCGAAAAATGGCAAAATTTAGACCTTTTTATTTTTTTACACAACTAGTTACTATGGCTCTATAAGATGATGTTAACACTATATATGTGCATCAATGGCAATATTATAGCATAATTATCGAAAGTTAAAACGTGGAAATTTTTGCCATTTTTCTAAAAAAAATCTTTGGTCCCCGCAGTGTAATTTTCGAAAAATGACAAAGTTTGGACCCTTTTATTTTATGACATAACTAGTTACTATGACTCTATAAGATGATGTTACCACAAAATATGTACATAAATGGCAATATTATAGCATAATTATTGAAGTTTAAAAAGTGGAAATTTTTGACATTTTTTGAAAAAATTCCTTCGGTCCCCCGCAGTGAAATTTTCGAAAAATTTTCAAATTCTGACCCTTTTATTTTTTGACATAACTAGTTTTTATGGCTCCATAAGATGATGTTAACACAATATATGTTCATAAATTGCAATATTATAGCATAATTATTTAATTTTATAAAGTGGACATTTTTGAAATATTTCTACAAAATTTCTTTGTTCCCCCGCCGTAAAATTTTCGTAAAAATTGTCAAATTTCGACCCTTTTTTTTTTGACATAACTAGTTACTATGGCTCTATAAGATGATGTTAACACTATATATGTGCATCAATGGCAATATTATAGCATAATTATTGAAGTTTAAAAAGTGGAAATTTTTGACATTTTTTGAAAAAATTCCTTCGGTCCCCCACAGTGAAATTTTCGAAAAATGGTCAAATTCTGACCCTTTTATTTTTTGACATAACTAATTTTTATGGCTCCATAAGATGATGTTAAAAAATAAAAGGGTCTAAATTTTGAAATTTTTTCGAAAGAATTCCTTCGGTCCCCCCGCAGTTAAATTTTCGAAAAATGGCAAAATGTAGTCCCTTTTATTTTTCTACACAACTAGTTACTATGGCTCTATAAGATGATGTTGCCGCAATATATGTGCATAAATGGCAATATCATAGCATGATTATTAAAGTTTAAAAAGTGGAAATTTTTGACATTTTTTGAAAAAATTCTTTTGGCCCCCTGCAGTGAAATTTTCGAAAAATGGTCAAATTCTGACCCTTTTATTTTTTGACATAACTAGTTTTTATGGCTCCATAAGATGATGTTAACACAATAAAAGGGTCTAAATTTTGGACATTTTTCAAAAAAATTCCTTCGGTCCCTTCGCAGTGAAATTTTCGAAATATTGCCAATTTTCGACCTTTTTATTTTTTGACATATGTAGTTATTATGGCTCTATAAGATGATGTTATCAAAATAAATGTGCATAAATGACAATCTTATAGCATAATTATCGAATTTTAAAAAGTGAATAATTTCGCCATTTTTCGAAAAAATTTCTTCGGTCCCCCGCAGTGAAATTTTCGAAAAATGTTCAAATTATAACCCTTTTATTTTTTGACATAACTAGTTTTTATGGCTCCATAAGATGATGTTAACACAATATATGTGTTTTTTCGAAAAAATTCCGTTGGTCAATGTGTATTTAAAGAGCAACTTGACCAATTGAGTTAATATGTAATGTCAATGTAAAGTTGAAACAACATTTGAATTTACCAGTCAAGATGTCAACATCCTGTCGCATGTTGAATATTATAACATATTGACACCTAGAAAAATAGTTGATTGAGGAAATATTTAATAAAGAAAAGAGGTATATTTATAAATTACTGTAACAATTGTTTGTTTTGACAGTTATTTTATACTAACATTGTTCTTTAATATGGAAGTACAAACACACATTTCATTGTTTGGAGTGTGTATTAAACTTTCTAAAGAGGTGGTTATGATTATTTACCTACCCTGTTTTAATCAATGTCTACCAGGTATGGCCTAACAACGCTGTGCGATATTGTTTTGCTTCTTTTTTTTTCACTACCATGGTCTACAAAAGACTAGTCATGATTTTAGGCCTTGAGATGGTTCTAGGACACCTACCCCCTAGACAGTTACCCCCCGGTTGTTTACCACCCGGACAACTACCCCCTTAGGACAACTACCCCCCGGACAACTACCCCCCGGACAACTACCCCCTTAGGACAACTACCCCCTTAGGACAACTACCCCCTTAGGATAACAACCCCCCGGACAACTACACCCCGGACAACTACCCCCTTAGGAAAACTACCCCCTTAGGACAACTACCCCCCGGACAACTACCCCCCGGACAACTACCCCCAGGACAAATACCCCCATGACAACTACTCCCTCCCCCCCCCCCCCCAATCCAAAAGTAGACAAATATATAGGACCGGTTTCTGTAAAAATGAAATCATCTGTTTTTAACGGGTGTTTCGAAACTAGAGACCCGAGACCAATGATATTTTCTACTTACGATTGTTTACTATTTCATTACACAGTTTATCTCGACTTCCTGGTTTATGTGCGGGAGATTATTTCAGTAAAATGGACAATATCGTCGTTTATTTATTAATTTATAGTAAAGAAACAATAAAATATTTATTTTTTAATTGAACATACACTTTTTTTAATCGTTTGGTTTTGTAAAAAATGTTTTTACTACATAAAAACTCACGATAGCGAAATTTAATTTGGCGTTCGCGAAATAATGGTTTGTAAACAAAAATTATATGTTCGCGCGACTCGGAGAGCCTCGTCTGCTAACACTGAGGGCGTTAATATCTTAACACTAGTTGAAAAGGCTGTGCATAACTAGTTATTATGGCTCTATAAGATGATTTTATCAAAATAAATGTGCATAAATGACAATATTATAGCATAATTATCGAATTTTAAAAAGTGAATAATTTCGCCATTTTTCTAAAAAATTCCTTTGGTCCCCCGCAGTGAAATTTTCGAATTTTAAAAAGTGGACAATTTTGCCATTTTTCGAAAAAATTCCTTTGGACCCCCGCAGTGAAATTTTCGAAAAATGGCAAAATTTAGACCTTTTTATTTTTTTACACAACTAGTTACTTTTGCTCTATAAGATGATGTTACAACAATATATGTGCATAAATGGCAATATTATAGCATAATTATCAAATTTTAAAAAGTGGAAATTTTTGACATTTTTCGAAAAAATTCCTTCAGTCCCCCCGCAGTGAAATTATCGAAAAATTGCCAAATTTCGAACCTTTTATTTTTTAACATAACTAGTTATTATGGCTCTATAAGATGATGTTATTAAAATAAATGTGCATAAATGACAATATTATAGCATAGTTATCGAATTTTAAAAAGTGGACATTTTTGCCATTTTTCGAAAAAATTCCTTTGGTCCCCCGCAGTGAAATTTTCGAAAAATGGCAAAATTTAGACCTTTTTATTTTTTTACACAACTAGTTACTATGGCTCTATAAGATGATGTTACAACAATATATATGCATAAATGGCAATATTATAGCATGATTATTGAAGTTTAAAAAGTGGAAATTTTTGACATTTTTTGGAAAAATTTCTTCGGTCCCCAGCAGTGAAAATTTCGAAAAATGTTCAAATTATGACCCTTTTATTTTTGGACATAACTAGTTTTTATGGCTCCAGAAGATGATGTTAACACAATATATGTGCATAAATTGCAATATTATAGCATAATTATTGAATTTTAAAAAGTGGACAATTTTGCCATTTTTCGAAAAAAAACCCTTTGGTCCCCCGCTGTGAAATTTTCGAAAAATGGCAAATTTAGACCTTTTTATTTTTTTACACAACTAGTTACTATGGCTCTATAAGATGATGTTACAACAATATATGTGCATAAATGGCAATATTATAGCATAATTATCGAATTTTAAAAAGTGGAAAATTTTTTTTTCGAAAAAATTCCTTCAGTCCCCCGCAGTGAAATTTTTGAAAAATTGCCAAATTTCGAGCCTTTTATATTTTGACATAACTAGTTATTATGGCTCTATAAGATGATGTTATCAAAATAAATGTGCATAAATGACAATATTATAGCATAGTTATCGAATTTTAAAAAATGGAAATTTTTGCCATTTTTCGAAAAAAATTCCTTTGGTCCCCCGCAGTGAAATTTTCAAAAAATGGCAAAATTTATACCTTTTTATTTTTTTACACAACCAGTTACTATGGCTCTATAAGATGATGTTACAGAAATATATATGCATAAATGGCAATATTATAACATAATTATTGAAGTTTAAAAAGTGTAAATTTTTGACATTTTTTGAAAAAATTCCTTCGGTCCCCGCAGTGAATTTTCGAAAAATGGCAAACATTTAGACCTTTTTATTTTTTTAACCAACTTAATTGTCAAATTCTGACCCTTTTATTTTTAGACATAACTAGTTTTTATGGCTCCATAAGATGATGTTAACACAATATATGTGCATAAATTGCAATATTATAGCATAATTATTGAATTTTATAAAGTGGACATTTTTGAAATATTTCTACAAAATTTCTTTGATCCCCCGCCGTAAAATTTTCGTAAAAATGGTCAATTTTCGACACTTTTATTTTTTGACAAAACTAGTTACTATGGCTCTATAAGATGATGTTAACACTATATATGTGCATCAATGGCAATATTATAGCATAACTATCGAAAGTTAAAACGTGGAAATTTAAAAAATGACAAAGTTTGGACCCTTTTATTTTTTGACATAACTAGTTACTATGGCTCTATAAGATGATGTTACCACAAAATATGTACATAAATGGCAATATTATAGCATAATTATTGAAGTTTAAAAAGTGGACATTTTTGACATTTTTTGAAAAAATTCCTTCGGTCCCCCGAAGTGAAATTTTCGAAAAATGGTCAAATTCTGACCCTTTTATTTTTTGACATAACTAATTTTTATGGCTCCATAAGATGATGTTAAAAAATAAAAGGGTCTAAATTTTGAACTTGTTTCGAAAAAATTCCATCGGTCCCCCCGCAGTGAAATTTTCGAAAAATTGCTAAATTTCTACCTTTTTATTTTTTGTCATAACTAGTTATTATGGCGCTATAAGATGATGTTATCAAAATAAATGTGCATAAATGACAATATTATAGCACAATTATCGAATTTTAAAAAGGGGACAATTTTGAAAAAATTCCTTCGGAGCCCCGCAGTTAAATTTTCGAAAAATGGCAAAATGTAGTCCCTTTTATTTTTCTACACAACTAGTTACTATGGCTCTATAAGATGATGTTGCCGCAATATAGGTGCATAAATGGCAATATCATAGCATGATTATTAAAGTTTAAAAGTGGAAATTTTTGACATTTTTTGAAAAAATTGCTTTGGTCCCCTGCAGTGAAATTTTCGAAAAATTGTCAAATTCTGACCCTTTTATTTTTTGGCATAACTAGTTTTTATGGCTCCAAAAGATGATGTTAAAAAATAAAAGGGTCTAAATTTTGGACTTTTTTCGAAAAAATTCCTTCGGTCCCCCCGCAGTGAAATTTTCGAAACATTGCTAAATTTCGACCTTTTTATTTTTTGACATAACTAGTTATTATGGCGCTATAAGATGATGTCATCAAAATAAATGTGCATAAATGACAATATTATAGCATAATTATCGAATTTTAAAAAGGGGACAATTTTGTCATTTTCCGAAAAAAATTCCTTCGGAGCAACGCAGTTAAATTTTCGAAAAATGGAAAAATGTAGTCCCTTTAATTTTTCTACACAACTAGTTACTATGGCTCTATAAGATGATGTTACAACAATATATGTGCATAAATGGCAATATTATAACATAATTATTGAAGTTTAAAAAGTGGAAATTTTTTTTAAAAATTCCTTCGGTCCCATGCAGTGAAATTTTCGAAAAATGGTCAAATTCTGACCCTTTTATTTTTTGACATAACTAATTTTTATGGCTCCAAAAGATGATGTTAAAAAATAAAAGGGTCTAAATTTTGGACTTTTTTCGAAAAAATTCCTTCGGTCCCCCCGCAGTGAAATTTTCGAAACATTGCTAAATTTCGACCTTTTTATTTTTTGACATAACTAGTTATTATGGCGCTATAAGATGATGTCATCAAATAAATGTGCATAAATGACAATATTATAGCATAATTATCGAATTTTAAAAAGGGGACAATTTTGTCATTTTCCGAAAAAAATTCCTTCGGAGCAACGCAGTTAAATTTTCGAAAAATGGAAAAATGTAGTCCCTTTAATTTTTCTACACAACTAGTTACTATGGCTCTATAAGATGATGTTGCGGCAATATATGTGCATAAATGGCAATATCATAGTATGATTATTAAAGTTTAAAAAGTGGAAAGTTTTGACATTTTTTGAAAAAATTCCTTCGGTCCCCTGCAATGAAATTGAAAATGGTCAAATTCTGACCCTTTTATTTTTTGACATAACTAGTTTTTATGGCTCCATAAGATGATGTTAACAAAATAAATGTGCATAAATGACAATATTATAGCATAATTATCGAATTTTAAAAAGTGAATAATTTCGCCATTTTTCGAAAAAATTCCTTTGGTCCCCCGCAATGAAATTTTCGAAAAATGGCCAAATTTAGAACTTTTTATTTTTTTACACAACTAGTTACTATGGCTCTATAGGATGATGTTACAACAATATATGTGCATAAATGGCAATATTATAACATAATTATTGAAGTTTAAAAAGTGGAAATTTTTGACATTTAATGGAAAACTTTCTTCGGTCCCCCGCAGTGAAATTTTCGAAAAATGTTCAAATTATAACCCTTTTATTTTTTGACATAACTAGTTTTTATGGCTCCATCAGATGATGTTAACACAATATATGTGCATAAATTGCAATATTATAGCATAATTATTGAATTTTAAAAAGTGGAAATTTTTGCCATTTTTCGAAAAAATTCCTTTGGTCCCCCGCAGTGAAATTTTCGAAAAATGGCCAAATTTAGAACTTTTTATTTTTGTACACAACTAGTTACTATGGCTCTATAAGATGATGTTACAACAATATATGTGCAAAAATGGCAATATTATAACATAATTATTGAAGTTTAAAAAATGGAAATTTTTGACATTTTATAACATAATTATCGAATTTTAAAAAGTGGACATTTTTGACATTTTTTGAAAAAATTCCTTCGGTCCCCCGTAGTGAAATTTTCGAAAAATTGTCAAATTCTGATCCTTTTATTTTTTGACATAATTAGTTATTATGGCTCTATAAGATATTTGTTATCAAAATAAATGTGCATAAATGACAATATTATACCATAGTTATCGAATTTAAAAAAGTGGACATTTTTGCCAATTTTCGAAAAAATTCCTTTGGAGCCCCGCAGTTAAATTTTCGAAAAATGGCAAAATTTAGTCCCTTTTATTTTTCTACACAACTAGTTACTATGGCTCTATAAGATGATGTTGCCGCAATTTTTGTGCATAAATGTCAATATCATAGCATGATTATTAAAGTTTAAAAAGTGGAAATTTTTGAAATTTTTGAAATTTTTTTGAAAAAATTCCTTCGGTCCCCTGCAGTGAAATTTTCGAAAAATGGTTAAATCCTGACCCTTTTATTTTTTGACATAACTAGTTTTTATGGCTCCATAAGATGATGTTAACACAATAAAAGGGTCTATATTTTGGACATTTTTCTAAAAAATTCCTTCGGTCCCCCGCAGTGAAATTTTCGAAAAATTGCCAATTTTCGACCTTTTTATTTTTTGACATAACTAGTTATTATGGCTCTATAAGATGATGTTATCAAAATAAATGTACATAAATGACAATCTTATAGCATAATTATCGAATTTTAAAAAGTGAATAATTTTGCCATTTTTCGAACAAATTCCTTTGGACCCCCGCAGTGAAATTTTCGAAAAATGGCAAAATTAAGACCCTTTTATTTTTTTACACAACTAGTTACTATGGCTCTATAAGATGATGTTAACACAATTTATGTGCATAAATGGCAATATTATAGCATGATTATTGAAGTTTAAAAAGTTGAAATTTTTGACATTTTATCGAAAAATTTCTTCGGTCTCCCGCAGTGAAATTTTCGAAAAATGTTCAAATTATAACCCTTTTATTTTTTGACATAACTAGTTTTTATGGCTCCATAAGATGATGTTAACACAATATATGTGCATAAATTGCAATATTATAGCATAATTATTGAATTTTAAAAATTGGACATTTTTGCCATTTTTCGAACAAATTCCTTTAGTCCCCCGCAGTGAAATTTTCGAAAAATGGCAAAATTTAGAGCTTTTTATTTTTTTACACAAGTAGTTACTATGGCTCTATAAGATGATGACAACAATATATGTGCATAAATGGCAATATTATAACATAATTATTGAAGTTTAAAAAGTGGAAATTGTTGACATTTTTCGAAAAAAATCCGTTGGTCCCCCGCAGTGTAATTTTCAAAAAATGGTCAAATTTCGACCCTTTTATTTTTTGACATAACTAGTTATTATGGCTCCATAAAAAGATGTTAACACAATATATGTGCATACATGACAATATTATAGCATAGTTATCGAATTTTGAAAAGTGGACATTTTTGACATTTTTCAAAAAAAATCCTTTGGTCCCCCTCAGTGAAATTTTCGAAAAATGGCAAAATTTAGACCTTTTTATTTTTATACACAACTAGTTACTATGGCTCTATAAGATGATGTTGCCGCAATTTTTGTGCATAAATGTCAATATCATAGCATGATTATTAAAGTTTAAAAAGTGGAAATTTTTGACATTTTTTGAAATTTTTTTTTGACATAGCTAGATGTTAACACAATATATGTGCATACATGACAATATTATAGCATAGTTATCGAATTTTAAAAAGTGGACATTTTGGCCATTTTTCGAAAAAAATCCTTTGGTCCCCCGCAGTGAAATTTTCGAAAAATGTTTACTATGGCTCTATAAGATGATGTTGCCGCAATATATGTGCATAAATGTCAATATCATAGCATGATTATTAAAGTCTAAAAAGTGGAAATTTTTGACATTTTTTGAAAAAATTCTTTCTGTCCCCTGCAGTGAAATTTTCGAAAAAATGTCAAATTCTGACCCTTTTTTTTTTTACATAACTAGTTTTTATGGCTCCATAAGATGATGTTAACACAATAAAATGGTCTATATTTTGGACATTTTTTTTTTGACATAACTAGTTTTTATGGCCATAAGATGATGTTAACACAATTATATGTGCATAAATTGCAATATTATTGCATAATTATTGAATTTTAAAAAGTGGACATTTTTGCCATTTTTCGAAAAAATTCCTTTGGTCCCCCGCAGTGAAATTTTCGAAAAATGGATAAATTTAGACCTTTCTATTTTTTTACACAACTAGTTACTATGGCTCTATAAGATGATGTTACAACAATATATGTGCAAAAATGGCAATATTATAACATAATTATTGAAGTTTAAAAAATGGAAATTTTTGACATTTTATAACATAATTATTGAAGTTTAAAAAGTGGAAATTGTTGACATTTTTTGAAAAAATTCCTTCGGTCCCCCGCAGTGAAATTTTCGAAAAATTGTTAAATTCTGATCCTTTTATTTTTTGACATAACTAGTTTTTATGGCCATAAGATGATGTTAACACAATATATGTGCATAAATTGCAATATTATTGCATAATTATTGAATTTTAAAAAGTGGACATTTTTGCCATTTTTCGAAAAAATGTCTTTGGTCCCCCGCAGTAAAATTTTCGAAAAATGGCAAAATTTAGACCTTTTTATTTTTTTACACAACTAGTTACTATGGCTCTTTAAGATGATGTTACAACAATATATGTGCATAAATGGCAATATTATAACATAATTATTGAAGTTTAAAAAGTGGAAATTTTTTTTTAAAATTCCTTCGGTCCCATGCAGTGAAATTTTCGAAAAATGGTCAAATTCTGACCCTTTTATTTTTTGACATAACTAATTTTTATGGCTCCAAAAGATGATGTTAAAAAATAAAAGGGTCTAAATTTTGGACATTTTTCGAAAAAATTCCTTCGGTCCCCCGCAGTGAAATTTTCGAAAAATTGCTAAATTTCTACCTTTTTATTTTTTGACATAACTAGTTATTATGGCGCTATAAGATGATGTTATCAAAATAAATGTGCATAAATGACAATATTATAGCATAATTATCGAATTTTAAAAAGGGGACAATTTTGTCATTTTTCGAAAAAATTCGTTCGGAGCCCCGCAGTTAAATTTTCGAAAAATGGCAAAATGTAGTCCCTTTTATTTTTCTACACAACTAGTTACTATGGCTCTATAAGATGATGTTGCCGCAATATATGTGCATAAATGGCAAAATCATAGCATGATTATTAAAGTTTAAAAAGTGGAAATTTTTTAAATTGTTTGAAAAAATTCCTTCGGTCCCCTGCAGTGAAATTTTCGAAAAATGGTCAAATTCTGACCCTTTTATTTTTTGACATAACTAGTTTTTATGGCTCCATAAGATGATGTTAACACAATAAAAGGGTCTATATTTTGGACATATTTCAAAAAAATTCCTTCGGTCCCCCCGCAGTGAAATTTTCGAAAAATTGCCAATTTTCGACCTTTTTATTTTTTGACATAACTAGTTATTATGGCTCTATAAGATGATGTTATCAAAATAAATGTGCATAAATGACAATATTATAGCATAATTATCGAATTTTAAAAAGTGAATAATTTCGCAACTTTTCCAAAAAATTCCTTTGGTCCCCCGCAGTGAAATTTTCGAAAAATGGCCAAATTTAGAACTTTTTATTTTTTTACACAACTAGTTACTATGGCTCTATAAGATGATGTTACAACAATATATGTGCATAAATGGCAATATTATAACATAATTATTGAAGTTTAAAAGGTGGAAGTTGTTGACATTTTTTTAAAAAAATTCCTTCGGTCCCCCGCAGTAAAATTTTTGAAAAATTGTCAAATTCTGACCCTTTTATTTTTTGACATAACTAGTTTTTATGGCTCCATAAGATAATGTTAACACAATATATGTGCATACATGACAATATTATAGCATAGTTATCGAATTTTAAAAAGTGGACATTTTTGCCATTTTTCGAAAAAATTCCGTTGGTCCCCCGCAGTGTAATTTTCAAAAAAATGGTCAAATTTCGACCATTTTATTTTTTGACAGAACTAGTTATTATGGCTTTATAAGATGATGTTATCAAAATAAATGTGCATAAATGACAATATTATACCATAGTTATCGAATTTTAAAGAGTGGACTTTTTTGCCATTTTTCGAAAAAATTCCTTTGGAGCCCCGCAGTTAAATTTTCGAAAAATGGCAAAATTTAGTCCCTTTTATTTTTCTACACATCTAGTTACTATGGCTCTATAAGATGATGTTGCCGCAATATATGTGCATAAATGTCAATATCATAGCATGATTATTAAAGTTTAAAAAGTGGAAATTGTTGACATTTTTTGAAAAAATTCCTTCGGTCTCCTGCAGTGAAATTTTCGAAAAATGTTCAAATTATGACTCTTTTATTTTTTGACATAAACTAGTTTTTATGGCTCCATAAGATGATGTTAACACAATATATGTGCATAAATTGCAATATTATTGCATAATTATTGAATTTTAAAAAGTGGACATTTTTGCCATTTTTCGAAAAAATTCCTTTGGTCCCCCGCAGTGAAATTTTCGAAAAGGGCAAAATTTAGACCTTTTTGTTTTTTTACACAACTAGTTACTATGGCTCTATAAGATGATGTTACAACAATAATATGTGCAAAAATGGCAATATTATAACATAATTATTGAAGTTTAAAAAATGGAAATTGTTGACATTTTATAACATAATTATTGAAGTTTAAAAATTGGAAATTGTTGACATTTTTTGAAAAAATTCCTTCGGTCCCCCGCAGTGAAATTTTCGAAAAATTGTTAAATTCTGATCCTTTTATTTTTTGACATAACTAGTTTTTATGGCTCCATAAAAAGATGTTAACACAATATATGTGCATACATGACAATATTATAGCATAGTTATCGAATTTTAAAAAGTGGACATTTTGGCTGTCACATATGTTATGTTAATATGCTAATTATTTTTGTTTATTTGCTAATTATGCAAACTACGTTACGCTCGGTGAATTAATAAAACAGTTGAATTAAAAGAACCGTGTTGACGAGTCACACTTGTAATATGGTGTCAGAATAGTGGAAATTCACTCAAAATGGAATCGTTGAAATTTAAGCCGCCTCCACCCTTCGATTTTGATGGTCCTAGTGTGTCTGCTGCTTGGAAAAGGTGGAAACAGAGATTTACATTCTTTCTTAAAGCGACTGGCAGTGCACGTAAAAGTGGTGAAATAAAGGTAGCAATTTTAATTACTACACTGGAAGGGCGTGGCTTAGATATTTACAACAACTTTACGTTCACTGATCTTGTAGGTGAACCGGGTCAGGAAGGTTATGTCCCAGCAGAGGACAATAATGATTTTGATACAGTAATGTCGAAGTATGATGAATACTGTAATAAACGGGACCCGATAATGGCGTTACGAGCGCAATATTGGCAGTATGAACGACCCGAAGGTCAGGGTTTGGATGAGTTTGTGAATGACTTAAGAACAATGGCGGTGAATTGTAAATTTGTGGATCAAGACGGTACGATTCGTGATAAGCTTTTCTTCAGTGTAACAAATCCAGTGATGAAAATGAAAGTTATGGGCGATGATGGTAACGCTACACTTGATACTGTGATACACCGAATGAGAACTTTTGAGAGTTCTAGACGCGAGCTTGAAATGGCCGGTGTTGCGAGTGATTATAAGCCGAAGGTTCATGCATTGAGAAAAAGCAAATCGCATAAACATAAGCCAAGGGTTAGTGGTCAACAGAATCATCAGTTTACAGATGCGGCCAAAATTAAATGTAGCAGGTGCGGTTCTTCACATCTACCTCGTCAGTGTCCAGCTTATGGTAAAACATGCTACGGGTGTAAGGGTTTGAATCATTTTCAATCTGTGTGCACCAAACGTTTTTCCCGAGGACGCGGTCGTGGACGTGGCAGAGCTGTACATACAATGGATGAGCAGTATATTGTTGCCGAAGGTGTAAGTGATCCTAATAACATATACATTGACACTTTAACTGTTGAAGATAAAAATGAGTACTTTTATATTGACACTTTAAGAGATAACAATGACAAGAACGCTTGGTTCTATGATGTGTTTGTGGGAGGTAATGTGTTAAAGATGAAGCTTCACACGGGAGCAGGTGTTAACTGCATACCACTGGAAACATTTAGAAAGTTACCAGGACATAAGAACATTAAAGTATATCATTCTAAAACTAACCTATATAGTTATAGTGATGAAATTGTAAAACATATTGGTAAAGTTACTCTAAATGTAAAAGTTGATAACATTCAAAATGATTATGACTTCTTTATTACTAATGTTGATGGTCCACCTATACTTGGATTGAAAGCATGTAGGGAGCTTGGTCTGATCAAACGTGGTAACAATATGATGTGTAGTGATAATGTGATAAATAATAAATATGTACATGCACTAACTAAAGATTCTTTGATTCGAGAGAATCGTGATGTATTTACAGGTTTAGGTAAATATCAAGATCCTTATGACATCAAGTTGAAAAGTGGTGTTTCTCCAGTAGTCCATCCACCCCGCAGGGTGCCACTTAGTCAGCATACTAAGCTGAAAGAGAAACTTGACGATATGGAGAAGATGGGTGTGATTAAGCGGACAGACAAACCAACAGATTGGGTCAACAGCCTAGTGATAGTGGAGAAACGAGACGGATCCTTGAGGTTGTGTTTGGATCCACGTGATTTGAACAAGGCCATTAGACGTGAACATCATATGATACCGACCGGTAAGGACGTAGTGAGTCACCTGTCTGGTAAAACACTTTTCACTGTCTTTGACCAGAAAGATGCGTACTGGCAAGTTCCTCTTACTGACGCTAGCACAGATATATGTACATTCAATACTCCCTTTGGACGATACAGTTTTCTGAAAATGCCATTTGGTATCTGCAGTGCTAGTGAGGTGTTACAGAAACGAAATCAGCAAATATTTGGTCATATACCTAATGTACACATAATATCTGATGATATGATTATAGCTACAGGTAGTGAAGCAGAGCATAATGCAACAATACAGAGGGTGATGGATACGGCCAGAGCGAACAATGCCAAATTCAATGGAAGCAAGCTCAAGTATAAACAGTCTGAATTGGTGTTCATGGGAAACGTGGTGAGTGCCGATGGACAGAAACCAGACGAAGAAAAGGTTACAGTTATCAAAGAAATGCCCGACCCACAATGTAAATCTGACTTACAACGTATAATGGGAATGCTTAATTATCTCTCACAATTCATACCTAATATGTCCAATGTGAGTGCGCCTCTCCGGGAATTGCTCAAGAAAGATGTTGCATGGTTTTGGGGTCCAGAACAAGCAGAATCCCTGAGGCAGTTAAAGGCGTTGATTAGTAGCAAACCAGTCTTAAGTTTCTTTGATCACAGAAACCAACCATTATCCAATGTGATGCATCATCCACAGGGCTCGGAAGCTGTTTGCTTCAAGAGGGTCATCCGGTTGCGTTTGCCTCTAGGTCGTTAACATCAGCTGAAGTTAATTACTCACAAATCGAGAAGGAGATGTTGGCGATCTGCTTTTCTATACACAAATACCACCAATATGTATATGGCCGAGCTGTTGAAGTTCACACTGACCATAAACCACTCGAAACGATCACACGTAAACCACTTCATAAAGCTGGTCCTAGAATACAACAAATGCTGCTCAAATTGATAAAGTATGAACTTGATGTTAAGTATGTTCCTGGAAGGTACATGTACATAGCTGATGCTCTCAGCAGAGCATATCCTGATAAGGTTGATCGTGATGCCCAACCCTTTGAACAGTTGAAATATAGGGTGCATAGTCTAGACGAAATATTGCCCATGAGTAAAGCAAGAATTGAAGAAGCAATACGAGCTACACAGGCAGATGTGGTACTCCAAACTCTAATCCTAACATGCAAAAACGGGTGGCCTAAACATAGATGGGGTGCACCGGAGCAAGTTAGGCAGTATTGGCATCTTCGTGATGAGATACATGAAATTGATGGTCTTGTGTTTTTAGGTGAGAAGTTGATTGTTCCTAGCCAAATGAGAGCAGATATGCTGAATAAAATTCATGAAAGTCACCTTGGGATGGAGAAGTGTATTGACGAAATTAAGAAAAGGGGACAACTTGAGAATATTAAAAGGACGGCAATGGGAACCTGCTGTTGTGGATAAGGAACATGAGCTACCCCGTTCATATGTAGTGATGACCGAAGATGGAACGTCGTACAGACGGAATCGACAACATTTATTAAACACTCAACATCCGGATACTTTGCAGAAGGGCGTACCAACTTTGCAGAAGGTACCAGAAGCACCACCCTTACGTAGAAGTGATCGTGTTAGTCGTCCACCGGATCGATTGGATTATAAACAAATGTATTAATAATTAACTTCATTTTATGTTTATTTTGCAGATATCATGTTTATTTTCAAACCATCCTATAATGTATAAAACATATGAATGTGATCTAAGAAACAATTTAAAACATATGAATGTGATCTAAGAAACAATTTAAAACATATGAATGTGATCTAAGAAACAATTTGAAACATATGAATGTGATCTAAGAAACAATTTGAAACATATGAATGTGATCTAAGAAACAATTTATGTTTAAGGAAAAGTAAAGATTATTTATTTATGAGAAATGTGATATATCGTGTTTAATTTACTTTTGATATTAAGTTAAAAAAAAAATTTAGAAATTTATTTTGTTAGAAAAGGGACGATGTCACATATGTTATGTTAATATGCTAATTATTTTTGTTTGTTATTTGCTAATTATGCAAACTACGTTACGCTCGGTGAATTAATAAAACAGTTGAATTAAAAGAACCGTGTTGACGAGTCACACTTGTAATATTGGCCATTTTTCGAAAAAAAATCCTTTGGTCCCCCGCAGTGAAATTTTCGAAAAATGGTTACTATGGCTCTACAAGATGATGTTGCCGCAATATATGTACATAAATGTCAATATCATAGCATGATTATTAAAGTCTAAAAATTGGAAATTTTTGACATTTTTTGAAAAAATTCTTTCTGTCCCCTGCAGTGAAATTTTCGAAAAAAGGTCAAATTCTGACCCTTTTTTTTTTTGACATAACTAGTTTTTATGGCTCCATAAGATGATGTTAACACAATAAAATGGTCTATATTTTGGACACTTTATTTTTTGACATAACTAGTTTTTATGACCATAAGATGATGTTAACACAATATATGTGCATAAATTGCAATATTATTGCATAATTATTGAAATTTAAAAAGTGGACATTTTTGCCATTTTTCGAAAAAATTCCTTTTGTCCCCCGCAGTGAAATTTTCAAAAAATGGCAAAAATTTAGACCTTTTTATTTTTTTACACAACTAGATACTATGGGTCTATAAGATGATGTTACAAAAATATATGTGCAAAAAAGGCAATATTATAACATGATTATTGAAGTTTAAAAATGGAAATTTTTGACATTTTATAACATAATTATTGAAGTTTAAAAAGTGGAAATTGTTGACATTTTTTGAAAAAATTCCTTCGGTCCCCCGCAGTGAAATTTTCGAAAAATTGTTAAATTCTGATCCTTTTATTTTTTGACATAACTAGTTTTTATGGCTCCATAAAAAGATGTTAACACAATATATGTGAATACATGACAATATTATAGCATAGTTATCGAATTTTAAAAAGTGGACATTTTGGCCATTTTTCGAAAAAAAATCCTTTGGTCCCCCGCAGTGAAATTTTCGAAAAATGGTTACTATGGCTCTACAAGATGATGTTGCCGCAATATATGTGCATAAATGTCAATATCATAGCATGATTATTAAAGACTAAAATTGGAAATTTTTGACATTTTTTGAAAAAATTCTTTCTGTCCCCTGCAGTGAAATTTTCGAAAAAAGGTCAAATTCTGACCCTTTTTTTTTTGACATAACTAGTTTTTATGGCTCCATAAGATTATGTTAACACAATAAAATGGTCTATATTTTGGACATTTTATTTTTTGACATAACTAGTTTTTATGGCCATAAGATGATGTTAACACAATATATGTGCATAAATTGCAATATTATTGCATAATTATTGAATTTTAAAAAGTGGACATTTTTGCCATTTTTCGAAAAAAATCCTTTGGTCCCCCAAATTCTGACCATTTTTTTTTTGGACATAACTAGTTTTTATGGCTCCATTAGATGATGTTAACACAATAAAAGGGTCTATATTTTGGACATTTTTCAAAAAAATTCCTTCAGTGAAATTTTCGAAAAATTGCCAATTTTCGACCTTTTTATTTTTTGACATAACTAGTTATTTTGGCTCTATAAGATGTAGTTATCAAAATAAATGTGCATAAATGACAATATTATAGCATAATTATTGAATCTTAAAAAGTGGAAATTTTTGACATTTTATGGAAAAATTTCTTCGGTTCCCTGCAGTGAAATTTTCGAAAAATGTTCAAATTATGACCCTTTTATTTTTTGACATAACTAGTTTTTATGGCTCCATAAGATGATGTTAACACAATATATGTGCATAAATTGCAATATTATAGCATAATTATTGAATTTTAAAAAGTGGACATTTTTGCGATTTTTCTAAGAAAATCCTTTGGTTCCCCGCAGTGAAATTTTCGAAAAATGGCCAAATTTAGAACTTTTTATTTTTTTACACAACTAGTTACTATGGCTCTATAAGATGATGTTACAACAATATATGTGCATAAATGGGATTATTATAACATAATTATTGAAGTTTAAAAAGTGGAAATTTTTGACATTTTTTTAAAAAATTCCTTCGGTCCCCCGCAGTGAAATTTTCGAAAAATTGTCAAATTCTGACCCTTTTATTTTTTGACATAACTAGTTTTTATGGCTCCATCAGATGATGTTAACACAATATATGTGCATAAATTGCAATATTATAGCATAATTATTGAATTTTATAAAGTGGACATTTTTGCAATATTTCTACAAAATTTCTTTGTTCCCCCGCCGTGAAATTTTCGTAAAATGGCCAAATTTCGACCCTTTTATTTTTTGACATAACTAGTTACTATGGCTCTATAAGATGATGTTAACACTATATATGTGCATCAATGGCAACATTATAGCATAATTATCGAAAGTTCGCCATAGTTTTTATGGCTCCATAAGAAGATGTTAAAAAATAAAAGGGTCTAAATTTTGGAAATTTTTCAAAAAAATTCTTTCGGTCCCCCCGCAGTGAAATTTTCGAAAAATGGCCAAATTTCGACCCTTTTATTTTTTGACATAACTAGTTATTATGGCTCTATAAGATGATGTTATCAAAATAAATGTGCATAAATGAAAATAATATAGCATAATTATCGAATTTTAAAAAGAGGACAATTTTGACATTTTTCTAAAAAATTCCTTTGTCATGTCAAATTCTGACCCTTTTTTTTGTTGACATAACTAGTTTTTATGGCTCCATAAGATGATGTTAACACAATAAAATGGTCTATATTTTGGACATTTTATTTTTTGACGTAACTAGTTTTTATGGCCATAAGATGATGTTAACACAATATATGTGCATAAATTGCAATATTATTGCATAATTATTGAATTTTAAAAAGTGGACATTTTTGCCATTTTTCGAAAAAATTCCTTTGGTCCCCCGCAGTGAAATTTTCGAAAAACGGCAAAATTTAGACCCTTTTAATTTTTTACACAACTAGTTATTATGGCTCTATAAGATGATGTTACCACAATATATGTGCATAAATTGCATTATTATAGCAAAATTATTGAATTTTAAAAAGTGGACATTTTTGCAATTGTTGCGTTACCACAATAGTTGTGAATAAATGACAATATTATAGCATAATTATTAAAGTTTAAAAAGTGGAAAATTTGGACATTTTTCGAAAAAAATCCTTCAGTCCCCCGCAGTGAAATTTTCGAAAAAATGCCAAATTTCGACAATTTTATTTTTTTACATAACTAGTTACTATGGCTCTATAAGATGATGTTAAAAAAATAAATGTGCATAAATGACAATAATATAACATAATTATCGAATTTTAAAAAGTGGAAATTTTTGACATTTTTCGAAATAATTCCTTTTTTCCCCGGCATTGAAATTTTTCGAAAAATGGCAAAATTTCGACCCTTTTATTTTTTACATAACTAGATACTATGGCTCTATAAGATGATGTTTCCACAATATATGTGCATAAATGGCAATATTATAACATATTTATTGAAGTTTAAAAAAAAGGAAATTTTTGACATTTTTTGAAAAAATTCCTTCGGTCCCCCACAGTGAAATTTTTGAAAAATTGTCAAATTCTGACCCTTTTATTTTTTGTCATAACTAGTTTTTATGGCTCCATAAGATGATGATAAAAAAGAAAAGGGTCTAAATTTTGGAAATTTTTCAAAAAAATCCCCGCGCAGTGAAATTTTCGAAAAATTCCCAAATGTCGACCGTTTTATTTTTTGACATAACTAGTTATTATGGCTTTATAAGATGCTGTTACCACAATATATGTGCATAAATGGCAATATTATAGCATAATTATCGAATTTTAAAAAGTGGAATTTTTTTGCCATTTTTCAAAAAAATTCTTTTGGTCCCCCACCGTAAAATTTTCGAAAAATGACAAAGTTTAGACCCTTTTATTTTTTGACATAACTAGTTTTTATGGCTCCATCAGATGATGTTAACACAATATATGTGCATAAATTGCAATATTATAGCATAATTATTGAATTTTATAAAGTGGACATTTTTGCAATATTTCTACAAAATTTCTTTGTTCCCCCGCCGTGAAATTTTCGTAAAATGGCCAAATTTCGACCCTTTTATTTTTTGACATAACTAGTTACTATGGCTCTATAAGATGATGTTAACACTATATATGTGCATCAATGGCAACATTATAGCATAATTATCGAAAGTTCGCCATAGTTTTTATGGCTCCATAAGAAGATGTTAAAAAATAAAAGGGTCTAAATTTTGGAAATTTTTCAAAAAAATTCTTTCGGTCCCCCCGCAGTGAAATTTTCGAAAAATGGCCAAATTTCGACCCTTTTATTTTTTGACATAACTAGTTATTATGGCTCTATAAGATGATGTTATCAAAATAAATGTGCATAAATGAAAATAATATAGCATAATTATCGAAATTTAAAAAGAGGACAATTTTGACATTTTTCTAAAAAATTCCTTTGTCATGTCAAATTCTGACCCTTTTTTTTGTTGACATAACTAGTTTTTATGGCTCCATAAGATGATGTTAACACAATAAAATGGTCTATATTTTGGACATTTTATTTTTTGACGTAACTAGTTTTTATGGCCATAAGATGATGTTAACACAATATATGTGCATAAATTGCAATATTATTGCATAATTATTGAATTTTAAAAAGTGGACATTTTTGCCATTTTTCGAAAAAATTCCTTTGGTCCCCCGCAGTGAAATTTTCGAAAAACGGCAAAATTTAGACCCTTTTAATTTTTTACACAACTAGTTATTATGGCTCTATAAGATGATGTTACCACAATATATGTGCATAAATTGCATTATTATAGCAAAATTATTGAATTTTAAAAAGTGGACATTTTTGCAATTGTTGCGTTACCACAATAGTTGTGAATAAATGACAATATTATAGCATAATTATTAAAGTTTAAAAAGTGGAAAATTTGGACATTTTTCGAAAAAAATCCTTCAGTCCCCCGCAGTGAAATTTTCGAAAAAATGCCAAATTTCGACAATTTTATTTTTTTACATAACTAGTTACTATGGCTCTATAAAATGATGTTAAAAAAATAAATGTGCATAAATGACAATAATATAACATAATTATCGAATTTTAAAAAGTGGAAATTTTTGACATTTTTCGAAATAATTCCTTTTTTCCCCGGCATTGAAATTTTTCGAAAAATGGCAAAATTTCGACCCTTTTATTTTTTACATAACTAGATACTATGGCTCTATAAGATGATGTTTCCACAATATATGTGCATAAATGGCAATATTATAACATATTTATTGAAGTTAAAAAAAAAGGAAATTTTTGACATTTTTTGAAAAAATTCCTTCGGTCCCCCACAGTGAAATTTTTGAAAAATTGTCAAATTCTGACCCTTTTATTTTTTGTCATAACTAGTTTTTATGGCTCCATAAGATGATGATAAAAAAGAAAAGGGTCTAAATTTTGGAAATTTTTCAAAAAAATCCCCGCGCAGTGAAATTTTCGAAAAATTCCCAAATGTCGACCGTTTTATTTTTTGACATAACTAGTTATTATGGCTTTATAAGATGCTGTTACCACAATATATGTGCATAAATGGCAATATTATAGCATAATTATCGAATTTTAAAAAGTGGAATTTTTTTGACATTTTTCGAAAAAATTCCTTCGGTCCCACGCAGTGAAATTTTCGAAAAATGGTCAAATTCTGACCCTTTTATTTTTTGACATTACTAGTTATTATGGCTATATAAGATGATGTTATAAAAAAAAATGTGCATAAATGACAATATTATAACATAATTATCGAATTTTAAAAAGTGGAAATTTTTGTTTTGAAGTAATTCATTTTTTCCCCCGCATTGAAATTTTCGAAAAATGGCAAAATTTTGACCCTCTTATTTTTTAACATAACTAGTTACTATGGCTCTATAAGATGATGTTCCCACAATATATGTGCATAAATGGCAATATTATAGCATTATTATTGAAGTTTATAAAGTGGAAATTTTTGACATTTTTTGAACAATTCCTTGGGTCTCCTGCCGTAAAATTTTCGAAAAATAGAAAAAATTTCGACCCATTTATTTTATAACATAACTAGTTACTCTGGCTCTATAAGATGATATTAACACGTTACCACAATATATGTGAATAAATGACAATATTATAGCATAATTATTAAAGTTTAAAAAGTGGAAATTTTGGACATTTTTCGAAAAAATTCCTTTAGTCCCCCGCAGTGAAATTTTCGAAAAATTGCCAAATTTCGACCCTTTTATTTTTTGACATAACTAGTTACTATGCTGCCCTGATTTACGAAAAGGCATAATCTCAATTTTTGTCAAAATTGAGATTTTTGTCTTACATGACTTTTGAGGGTATAATCTATCATTTAAACTTAACAGCTACTAAAAATTTTTTCTATAAATATTAAAAATATTTAAAAAATTAAAATCAGTTTGGGCATTATCTTTGTTCATACCTACAACAAATTCAGTAGAAAGCATTATCTCAAAAAAAACAATACACAACAGGAAATGATTGCTTGACTTCACACTGTAGCAGTAACAATTATCCAATCAGAGGTCGACTTGATGCATGCTAATTAGCACGCTTAAACTATGTTTGTAGATGTTAACTAAAATAAATTGAATACTTTTAATCAAATTATTGTATTTGACAACACTAAAATAACTTTATGCGGATACCAAACTAAAATGGAAGAACATGACTGCAAAGGATATTTCCAAGAGCCTATTGAATGAGTAGGCCTAAGTTTAATACTTTTTATTACTTATGTCTTCGTTATTATCCTTGAAAATGTAAAAAAAAGTCCAATGGTCATTTGTAGTGTTTTCCAATTGATATTTAAATTAATGTCAAGCAACTTTTGATATAAAACAATGGCATTGGGAAATTCGTAATTTAGTCTTTTGAATTACATTTTTTTTTGGGTGTGGCTGTAAGTAAGCGTAGTCATTACATTGAATTCCATTACATTGATTATTCCTTTACATTGATTATTCTATTACATATTAATATATTTGCATAATATTAATAAATTTGTACTTTTTATAGACAACAAAATGTCTCATACCGACTTCTACGCATACCAAAACTTCATGATGTTAAAGAAGTACAAGAAAAACAAAATTATACTGGAAATGTGAATATATGGATACCAGGTCTAGAGAGTTTTTAAAGAAAAACAGAAAACTCCACAAATTAAAAAAGACAACATAATAAAAAAAAAAAAAACTTCATCAACTTTAAACGTACGCAATCTGTTAAAAACGCATAAATATATCAAATACAAAACTTGTAAATATAATGCATAAAGCAATAATCTGTATCAAGATTGAAAATGCGATAAATTACTGTAAATCGAGTTTTTATAAATGGTTGTTTTATGTTTTTGTCATCAAATTTCATGAAATCCTTCCAAAGCGAGCACCACAATCCCCCTCCCCTAAACCAATCCCCACCCCCACAAACACCCTCCCCACCCATCGCCCAACAGCCACATGTTACTCCATCTCATTAAATACGATATTAAGCTATTTTGTGCTCTTTGATGTTTCACAAAATGGTCTAAAACGTCTCCAAATGCGATTTGAAGCTATTCTAAGCACTTTGGTGTTTTTATGTTAACAAGTTTTTACGAAAATCACAAAATGGTCTAAAACGTCTCCAAATGCGATTTGAAGCTATTCTGTACACTTAGATGTTTTATGTGAAAAATTTTTTTCGAAATACTCAAAATGTTCTAAAACGTTTTTAAATACAATATTAAGCTATTTTGTGCTCTTTGATGTTTTTGTGTGAAAAGTTTTATCGAAATGCTCAAAATGGTCTAAAACGGTTTCTAAAGTGATTTTAAACACTTCGATGTTTTTGTGGAACCAAGTTTTTTCGAAAATCACAAAATGGTCTAAAACGTCTCTAAATGCGGTTTGAAGCTATTCTAAGCACTTTGGTGTTTTTATGTTAACAAGTTTTTTCGAAAATCACAAAATGGTCTAAAACGTCTCTAAATGCGATTTGAAGTTAATCTGTACACTTTGATGTTTTTATGTTAACAAGTTTTTCTAAAATCACAAAATGGTCTAAAACGTCTCCAAATGCGATTTGTAGCTATTCTAAGCACTTTGGTGTTTTTATGTTAACAAGTTTTTTCGAAAATCACAAAATGGTCTAAAACGTCTCCAAATGCGATTTGAAGCTATTCTAAGCACTTTGGTGTTTTTATGATAACAAGTTTTTTCGAAAATCACAAAATGGTCTAAAACGTCTCCAAATGCGATTTGAAGCTATTCTGTACACTTTGATGTTTTTATGTTAACAATTTTTTTCGAAAATCACAAAATGGTCTAAAACGTCTCCAAATGCGATTTGAAGCTATTCTGTACACTTTGATGTTTTTATGTTAACAACTTTTTTCGAAATTCACAAAATGGTCTAAAACGTCTCAAAATGCGATTTGAAGCTATTCTAAGCACTTTGGTGTTTTTATGTTATCAAGTTTTTTTCGAAAATCACAAAATGGTCTAAAACGTCTCCAAATGCGATTTGAAGCTACTCTGTACACTTTGATGTTTTTATGTTAACAAGTTTTTTCGAAAATTTCAATATGGTCTAAAACGTTTCCAAATGCGATTTGAAGCTATTCTGTACACTTTGATGTTTTGTGTGAAAAATTTTTGTCGAAATTCTCAAAATGGTCTAAAACGGTTTCTGATGTGATTTTAAGCATTTTTATGTTTTTGTGTAACCAAGTTTTTTCGAAAATCACAAAATGGTCTAAAACGTCTCCAAATGCGATTTGAAGCTATTCTTAGCACTTTGGTGTTTTTATGTTAATAAGTTTTTTTCGAAAATCACAAAATGGTCTAAACGTCTCCAAATGCGATTTGAAGCTATTCTGTACACTTTGGAGTTTATATGTTAACAATTTTTTTCGAAAATCTCAAAATGGTCTAAAACGTCTCCAAATGCGATTTGAAGCTATTCTAAGCATTTTGGTGTTTTTGTGTAACCAAGTTTTTTCGAAAATCACAAAATGGTCTAAAAAGTCTCAAAATGCGATTTGAAGCTATTCTAAGCACTTTGGTGTTTTTGTGTAACCAAGTTTTTTCGAAAATTACAAAATGGTCTAAAATGTCTCAAAATGCGATTTGAAGCTATTCTAAGCACTTTGGTGTTTTTATGTTAACAAGTTTTTTTCGAAAATGACAAAATGGTCTAAAACGTCTCCAAATGCGATTTGAAGCTATTCTGTACACTTTGATGTTTTTATGTTAACAAGTTTTTTCGAAAATCACAAAATGGTCTAAAACGTCTCCAAATGGCATTTGAAGCTATTCTAAGCACTTTGGTGTTTATATGTTAACAAGTTTTTTCGAAAATCACAAAATGGTCTAAAACGTCTCCAAATGCGATTTGAAGCTATTCTGTACACTTAGATGTTTTGTATGAAAAATTTTTGTCGAAATGCTTTAAATGGTCTAAAACGGTTTCTAATGTGATTTTAAGCACTTTTATGTTTTTGTGTAACCAAGTTTTTTCGAAAATCACAAAATGGTCTAAAACGTCTCCAAATGCGATTTGAAGCTATTCTAAGCACTTTGGTGTTTTTATGTTAACAAGTTTTTTCGAAAATCACAGAATGGTCTAAAACGTCTCCAAATGCGATTTGAAGCTATTCTAAGCACTTTGGTGTTTTTATGTTAACAATTTTTTTCGAAAATCTCAAAATGGTCTAAAACGTCTCCAAATGCGATTTGAAGCTATTCTAAGCATTTTGGTGTTTTTGTGTAACCAAGTTTTTTCGAAAATCACAAAATGGTCTAAAATGTCTCAAAATGCGATTTGAAGCTATTCTAAGCACTTTGGTGTTTTTGTGTAACCAAGTTTTTTCGAAAATTACAAAATGGTCTAAAATGTCTCAAAATGCGATTTGAAGCTATTCTAAGCACTTTGGTGTTTTTATGTTAACAAGTTTTTTTCGAAAATGACAAAATGGTCTAAAACGTCTCCAAATGCGATTTGAAGCTATTCTGTACACTTTGATGTTTTTATGTTAACAAGTTTTTTCGAAAATCACAAAATGGTCTAAAACGTCTCCAAATGGCATTTGAAGCTATTCTAAGCACTTTGGTGTTTATATGTTAACAAGTTTTTTCGAAAATCACAAAATGGTCTAAAACGTCTCCAAATGCGATTTGAAGCTATTCTGTACACTTAGATGTTTTGTATGAAAAATTTTTGTCGAAATGCTTTAAATGGTCTAAAACGGTTTCTAATGTGATTTTAAGCACTTTTATGTTTTTGTGTAACCAAGTTTTTTCGAAAATCACAAAATGGTCTAAAACGTCTCCAAATGCGATTTGAAGCTATTCTAAGCACTTTGGTGTTTTTATGTTGACAAGTTTTTTCGAAAATCACAAAATGGTCTAAAACGTCTCCAAATGCGATTTGAAGCTATTCTGTACACTTTGATGTTTTTATGTTAACAAGTTTTTTCGAAAATCACAAAATAGTCTAAAACGTCTCCAAATGCGATTTGAAGCTATTCTAAGCACTTTGGTGTTTTTATGTTAACAAGTTTTTTTCGAAAATCACAAAATGGTCTAAAATGTCTTCAAATGCGATTTGAAGCTATTCTTAGCACGTTAGTGTTTTTATGTTAACAAGTTTTTTCGAAAATCACAAAATGGTCTAAAACGTTTTTAAATACGATATTAAGCTAATTTGTGCTCTTTGATGTTTTTGTGTGAAAAGTTTTATCGAAATGCTTAAATTGGTCTAAAACGGTTTCTAATGTGATTTTAAGCACTTTTGTGTTTTTGTGTAACCAAGTTTTTTCGAAAATCACAAAATGGTCTAAAACGTCTCCAAATGCGATTTGAAGCTATTCTAAGCACTTTGGTGTTTTTATGTTAACAAGTTTTTTCGAAAATCACAAAATGGTCTGAAACGTCTCCAAATGCGATTTGAAGCTATTCCTAAGCACTTTGGTGTTTTTATGTTAACAAGTTTTTTCGAAAATCACAAAATGGTCTAAAACGTCTCCAAATGCGATTTGAAGCTATTCTGTACACTTAGATGTTTTGTATGAAAAATTTTTGTCGAAATGCTTTAAATGGTCTAAAACGGTTTCTAATGTGATTTTAAGCACTTTTATGTTTTTGTGTAACCAAGTTTTTTCGAAAATCACAAAATGGTCTAAAACGTCTCCAAATGCGATTTGAAGCTATTCTAAGCACTTTGGTGTTTTTATGTTAATAAGTTTTTTTCGAAAATCACAAAATGGTCTAAACGTCTCCAAATGCGATTTGAAGCTATTCTGTACACTTTGGAGTTTATATGTTAACAATTTTTTTCGAAAATCTCAAAATGGTCTAAAACGTCTCCAAATGTGCATAAATGACAATATTATAACATAATTATCGAATTTTAAAAAGTGGAAATTTTTGTTTTGAAGTAATTCATTTTTCCCCCGCATTGAAATTTTCGAAAAATGGCAAAATTTTGACCCTCTTATTTTTTAACATAACTAGTTACTATGGCTCTATAAGATGATGTTCCCACAATATATGTGCATAAATGGCAATATTATAGCATTATTATTGAAGTTTATAAAGTGGAAATTTTTGACATTTTTTGAACAATTCCTTGGGTCTCCTGCCGTAAAATTTTCGAAAAATAGAAAAAATTTCGACCCATTTATTTTATAACATAACTAGTTACTCTGGCTCTATAAGATGATATTAACACGTTACCACAATATATGTGAATAAATGACAATATTATAGCATAATTATTAAAGTTTAAAAAGTGGAAATTTTGGACATTTTTCGAAAAAATTCCTTTAGTCCCCCGCAGTGAAATTTTCGAAAAATTGCCAAATTTCGACCCTTTTATTTTTTGACATAACTAGTTACTATGCTGCCCTGATTTACGAAAGGGCATAATCTCAATTTTTGTCAAAATTGAGATTTTTGTCTTACATGACTTTTGAGGGTATAATCTATCATTTAAACTTAACAGCTACTAAAAATTTTTTCTATAAATATTAAAAATATTTAAAAAATTAAAATCAGTTTGGGCATTATCTTTGTTCATACCTACAACAAATTCAGTAGAAAGCATTATCTCAAAAAAAACAATACACAACAGGAAATGATTGCTTGACTTCACACTGTAGCAGTAACAATTATCCAATCAGAGGTCGACTTGATGCATGCTAATTAGCACGCTTAAACTATGTTTGTAGATGTTAACTAAAATAAATTGAATACTTTTAATCAAATTATTGTATTTGACAACACTAAAATAACTTTATGCGGATACCAAACTAAAATGGAAGAACATGACTGCAAAGGATATTTCCAAGAGCCTATTGAATGAGTAGGCCTAAGTTTAATACTTTTTATTACTTATGTCTTCGTTATTATCCTTGAAAATGTAAAAAAAAGTCCAATGGTCATTTGTAGTGTTTTCCAATTGATATTTAAATTAATGTCAAGCAACTTTTGATATAAAACAATGGCATTGGGAAATTCGTAATTTAGTCTTTTGAATTACATTTTTTTTTGGGTGTGGCTGTAAGTAAGCGTAGTCATTACATTGAATTCCATTACATTGATTATTCCTTTACATTGATTATTCTATTACATATTAATATATTTGCATAATATTAATAAATTTGTACTTTTTATAGACAACAAAATGTCTCATACCGACTTCTACGCATACCAAAACTTCATGATGTTAAAGAAGTACAAGAAAAACAAAATTATACTGGAAATGTGAATATATGGATACCAGGTCTAGAGAGTTTTTAAAGAAAAACAGGAACTCCACAAATTAAAAAAGACAACATAATAAAAAAAAAAAAAACTTCATCAACTTTAAACGTACGCAATCTGTTAAAAACGCATAAATATATCAAATACAAAACTTGTAAATATAATGCATAAAGCAATAATCTGTATCAAGATTGAAAATGCGATAAATTACTGTAAATCGAGTTTTTATAAATGGTTGTTTTATGTTTTTGTCATCAAATTTCATGAAATCCTTCCAAAGCGAGCACCACAATCCCCCTCCCCTAAACCAATCCCCACCCCCACAAACACCCTCCCCACCCATCGCCCAACAGCCACATGTTACTCCATCTCATTAAATACGATATTAAGCTATTTTGTGCTCTTTGATGTTTCACAAAATGGTCTAAAACGTCTCCAAATGCGATTTGAAGCTATTCTAAGCACTTTGGTGTTTTTATGTTAACAAGTTTTTACGAAAATCACAAAATGGTCTAAAACGTCTCCAAATGCGATTTGAAGCTATTCTGTACACTTAGATGTTTTATGTGAAAAATTTTTTTCGAAATACTCAAAATGTTCTAAAACGTTTTTAAATACAATATTAAGCTATTTTGTGCTCTTTGATGTTTTTGTGTGAAAAGTTTTATCGAAATGCTCAAAATGGTCTAAAACGGTTTCTAAAGTGATTTTAAACACTTCGATGTTTTTGTGGAACCAAGTTTTTTCGAAAATCACAAAATGGTCTAAAACGTCTCTAAATGCGGTTTGAAGCTATTCTAAGCACTTTGGTGTTTTTATGTTAACAAGTTTTTTCGAAAATCACAAAATGGTCTAAAACGTCTCCAAATGCGATTTGAAGTTAATCTGTACACTTTGATGTTTTTATGTTAACAAGTTTTTCTAAAATCACAAAATGGTCTAAAACGTCTCCAAATGCGATTTGTAGCTATTCTAAGCACTTTGGTGTTTTTATGTTAACAAGTTTTTTCGAAAATCACAAAATAGTCTAAAACGTCTCCAAATGCGATTTGAAGCTATTCTAAGCACTTTGGTGTTTTTATGATAACAAGTTTTTTCGAAAATCACAAAATGGTCTAAAACGTCTCCAAATGCGATTTGAAGCTATTCTGTACACTTTGATGTTTTTATGTTAACAATTTTTTTCGAAAATCACAAAATGGTCTAAAACGTCTCCAAATGCGATTTGAAGCTATTCTGTACACTTTGATGTTTTTATGTTAACAACTTTTTTCGAAATTCACAAAATGGTCTAAAACGTCTCAAAATGCGATTTGAAGCTATTCTAAGCACTTTGGTGTTTTTATGTTATCAAGTTTTTTTCGAAAATCACAAAATGGTCTAAAACGTCTCCAAATGCGATTTGAAGCTACTCTGTACACTTTGATGTTTTTATGTTAACAAGTTTTTTCGAAAATTTCAATATGGTCTAAAACGTTTCCAAATGCGATTTGAAGCTATTCTGTACACTTTGATGTTTTGTGTGAAAAATTTTTGTCGAAATTCTCAAAATGGTCTAAAACGGTTTCTGATGTGATTTTAAGCATTTTTATGTTTTTGTGTAACCAAGTTTTTTCGAAAATCACAAAATGGTCTAAAACGTCTCCAAATGCGATTTGAAGCTATTCTTAGCACTTTGGTGTTTTTATGTTAATAAGTTTTTTTCGAAAATCACAAAATGGTCTAAACGTCTCCAAATGCGATTTGAAGCTATTCTGTACACTTTGGAGTTTATATGTTAACAATTTTTTTCGAAAATCTCAAAATGGTCTAAAACGTCTCCAAATGCGATTTGAAGCTATTCTAAGCATTTTGGTGTTTTTGTGTAACCAAGTTTTTTCGAAAATCACAAAATGGTCTAAAATGTCTCAAAATGCGATTTGAAGCTATTCTAAGCACTTTGGTGTTTTTGTGTAACCAAGTTTTTTCGAAAATTACAAAATGGTCTAAAATGTCTCAAAATGCGATTTGAAGCTATTCTAAGCACTTTGGTGTTTTTATGTTAACAAGTTTTTTTCGAAAATGACAAAATGGTCTAAAACGTCTCCAAATGCGATTTGAAGCTATTCTGTACACTTTGATGTTTTTATGTTAACAAGTTTTTTCGAAAATCACAAAATGGTCTAAAACGTCTCCAAATGGCATTTGAAGCTATTCTAAGCACTTTGGTGTTTATATGTTAACAAGTTTTTTCGAAAATCACAAAATGGTCTAAAACGTCTCCAAATGCGATTTGAAGCTATTCTGTACACTTAGATGTTTTGTATGAAAAATTTTTGTCGAAATGCTTTAAATGGTCTAAAACGGTTTCTAATGTGATTTTAAGCACTTTTATGTTTTTGTGTAACCAAGTTTTTTCGAAAATCACAAAATGGTCTAAAACGTCTCCAAATGCGATTTGAAGCTATTCTAAGCACTTTGGTGTTTTTATGTTAACAAGTTTTTTCGAAAATCACAGAATGGTCTAAAACGTCTCCAAATGCGATTTGAAGCTATTCTAAGCACTTTGGTGTTTTTATGTTAACAATTTTTTTCGAAAATCTCAAAATGGTCTAAAACGTCTCCAAATGCGATTTGAAGCTATTCTAAGCATTTTGGTGTTTTTGTGTAACCAAGTTTTTTCGAAAATCACAAAATGGTCTAAAATGTCTCAAAATGCGATTTGAAGCTATTCTAAGCACTTTGGTGTTTTTGTGTAACCAAGTTTTTTCGAAAATTACAAAATGGTCTAAAATGTCTCAAAATGCGATTTGAAGCTATTCTAAGCACTTTGGTGTTTTTATGTTAACAAGTTTTTTTCGAAAATGACAAAATGGTCTAAAACGTCTCCAAATGCGATTTGAAGCTATTCTGTACACTTTGATGTTTTTATGTTAACAAGTTTTTTCGAAAATCACAAAATGGTCTAAAACGTCTCCAAATGGCATTTGAAGCTATTCTAAGCACTTTGGTGGTTATATGTTAACAAGTTTTTTCGAAAATCACAAAATGGTCTAAAACGTCTCCAAATGCGATTTGAAGCTATTCTGTACACTTAGATGTTTTGTATGAAAAATTTTTGTCGAAATGCTTTAAATGGTCTAAAACGGTTTCTAATGTGATTTTAAGCACTTTTATGTTTTTGTGTAACCAAGTTTTTTCGAAAATCACAAAATGGTCTAAAACGTCTCCAAATGCGATTTGAAGCTATTCTAAGCACTTTGGTGTTTTTATGTTGACAAGTTTTTTCGAAAATCACAAAATGGTCTAAAACGTCTCCAAATGCGATTTGAAGCTATTCTGTACACTTTGATGTTTTTATGTTAACAAGTTTTTTCGAAAATCACAAAATAGTCTAAAACGTCTCCAAATGCGATTTGAAGCTATTCTGTACACTTTGATGTTTTTATGTTAACAAGTTTTTTCGGAAATCACAAAATGGTCTAAAACGTCTCCAAATGCGATTTGAAGCTATTCTAAGCACTTTGGTGTTTTTATGTTAACAAGTTTTTTCGAAAATCACAAAATGGTCTAAAATGTCTTCAAATGCGATTTGAAGCTATTCTTAGCACGTTAGTGTTTTTATGTTAACAAGTTTTTTCGAAAATCACAAAATGGTCTAAAACGTTTTTAAATACGATATTAAGCTAATTTGTGCTCTTTGATGTTTTTGTGTGAAAAGTTTTATCGAAATGCTTAAATTGGTCTAAAACGGTTTCTAATGTGATTTTAAGCACTTTTGTGTTTTTGTGTAACCAAGTTTTTTCGAAAATCACAAAATGGTCTAAAACGTCTCCAAATGCGATTTGAAGCTATTCTAAGCACTTTGGTGTTTTTATGTTAACAAGTTTTTTCGAAAATCACAAAATGGTCTGAAACGTCTCCAAATGCGATTTGAAGCTATTCCTAAGCACTTTGGTGTTTTTATGTTAACAAGTTTTTTCGAAAATCACAAAATGGTCTAAAACGTCTCCAAATGCGATTTGAAGCTATTCTGTACACTTAGATGTTTTGTATGAAAAATTTTTGTCGAAATGCTTTAAATGGTCTAAAACGGTTTCTAATGTGATTTTAAGCACTTTTATGTTTTTGTGTAACCAAGTTTTTTCGAAAATCACAAAATGGTCTAAAACGTCTCCAAATGCGATTTGAAGCTATTCTAAGCACTTTGGTGTTTTTATGTTAACAAGTTTTTTCGAAAATCACAGAATGGTCTAAAACGTCTCCAAATGCGATTTGAAGCTATTCTAAGCACTTTGGTGTTTTTATGTTGACAAGTTTTTACGAAAATCACAAAATGGTCTAAAACGTCTCCAAATGCGATTTGAAGCTATTCTGTACACTTTGATGTTTTTATGTTAACAAGTTTTTTCGAAAATCACAAAATGGTCTAAAACGTCTCCAAATGCGATTTGAAGCTATTCTAAGCACTTTGGTGTTTTTATGTTAACAAGTTTTTTCGAAAATCACAAAATGGTCTAAAATGTCTTCAAATGCGATTTGAAGCTATTCTTAGCACGTTAGTGTTTTTATGTTAACAAGTTTTTTCGAAAATCACAAAATGGTCTAAAACGTTTTTAAATACGATATTAAGCTAATTTGTGCTCTTTGATGTTTTTGTGTGAAAAGTTTTATCGAAATGCTTAAAATGGTCTAAAACGGTTTCTAATGTGATTTTAAGCACTTTTGTGTTTTTGTGTAACCAAGTTTTTTCGAAAATCACAAAATGGTCTAAAACGTCTCCAAATGCGATTTGAAGCTATTCTAAGTACTTTGGTGTTTTTATGTTAACAAGTTTTTACGAAAATCACAAAATGGTCTAAAACGTCTCCAAATGCGATTTGAAGCTATTCTGTACACTTAGATGTTTTATGTGAAAATTTTTTTTCGAAATACTCAAAATGTTCTAAAACGTTTTTAAATACAATATTAAGCTATTTTGTGCTCTTTGATGTTTTTGTGTGAAAAGTTTTATCGAAATGCTCAAAATGGTCTAAAACGGTTTCTAAAGTGATTTTAAGCACTTCGATGTTTTTGTGGAACCAAGTTTTTTCGAAAAATCACAAAATGGTCTAAAACGTCTCTAAATGCGGTTTGAAGCTATTCTAAGCACTTTGGTGTTTTTATGTTAACAAGTTTTTTCGAAAATCACAAAATGGTCTAAAACGTCTCCAAATGCGATTTGAAGTTAATCTGTACACTTTGATGTTTTTATGTTAACAAGTTTTTCTAAAATCACAAAATGGTCTAAAACGTCTCCAAATGCGATTTGAAGCTATTCTAAGCACTTTGGTGTTTTTATGTTAACAAGTTTTTTCGAAAATCACAGAATGGTCTAAAACGTCTCCAAATGCGATTTGAAGCTATTCTAAGCACTTTGGTGTTTTTATGTTGACAAGTTTTTTCGAAAATCACAAAATGGTCTAAAACGTCTCCAAATGCGATTTGAAGCTATTCTGTACACTTTGATGTTTTTATGTTAACAAGTTTTTTCGAAAATCACAAAATGGTCTAAAACGTCTCCAAATGCGATTTGAAGCTATTCTAAGCACTTTGGTGTTTTTATGTTAACAAGTTTTTTCGAAAATCACAAAATGGTCTAAAATGTCTTCAAATGCGATTTGAAGCTATTCTTAGCACGTTAGTGTTTTTATGTTAACAAGTTTTTTCGAAAATCACAAAATGGTCTAAAACGTTTTTAAATACGATATTAAGCTAATTTGTGCTCTTTGATGTTTTTGTGTGAAAAGTTTTATCGAAATGCTTAAAATGGTCTAAAACGGTTTCTAATGTGATTTTAAGCACTTTTGTGTTTTTGTGTAACCAAGTTTTTTCGAAAATCACAAAATGGTCTAAAACGTCTCCAAATGCGATTTGAAGCTATTCTAAGTACTTTGGTGTTTTTATGTTAACAAGTTTTTACGAAAATCACAAAATGGTCTAAAACGTCTCCAAATGCGATTTGAAGCTATTCTGTACACTTAGATGTTTTATGTGAAAAATTTTTTTCGAAATACTCAAAATGTTCTAAAACGTTTTTAAATACAATATTAAGCTATTTTGTGCTCTTTGATGTTTTTGTGTGAAAAGTTTTATCGAAATGCTCAAAATGGTCTAAAACGGTTTCTAAAGTGATTTTAAGCACTTCGATGTTTTTGTGGAACCAAGTTTTTTCGAAAATCACAAAATGGTCTAAAACGTCTCTAAATGCGGTTTGAAGCTATTCTAAGCACTTTGGTGTTTTTATGTTAACAAGTTTTTTCGAAAATCACAAAATGGTCTAAAACGTCTCCAAATGCGATTTGAAGTTAATCTGTACACTTTGATGTTTTTATGTTAACAAGTTTTTCTAAAATCACAAAATGGTCTAAAACGTCTCCAAATGCGATTTGTAGCTATTCTAAGCACTTTGGTGTTTTTATGATAACAAGTTTTTTCGAAAATCACAAAATGGTCTAAAACGTCTCCAAATGCGATTTGAAGCTATTCTGTACACTTTGATGTTTTTATGTTAACAATTTTTTTCGAAAATCACAAAATGGTCTAAAACGTCTCCAAATGCGATTTGAAGCTATTCTAAGCACTTTGGTGTTTTTATGTTATCAAGTTTTTTTCGAAAATCACAAAATGGTCTAAAACGTCTCCAAATGCGATTTGAAGCTACTCTGTACACTTTGATGTTTTTATGTTAACAAGTTTTTTCGAAAATTTCAAAATGGTCTAAAACGTTTCCAAATGCGATTTGAAGCTATTCTGTACACTTTGATGTTTTGTGTGAAAAATTTTTGAAGCTATTCTAAGCACTTTGGTGTTTTTATGTTAACAAGTTTTTTCGAAAATCACAAAATGGTCTAAAACGTCTCAAAATGCGATTTGAAGCTATTCTAAGCACTTTGGTGTTTTTATGTTGACAAGTTTTTTCGAAAATCACAAAATGGTCTAAAACGTCTCCAAATGCGATTTGAAGCTATTCTGTACACTTTGATGTTTTTATGTTAACAAGTTTTTTCGATAATCACAAAATTGTCTAAAACGTCTCCAAATGCGATTTGAAGCTATTCTAAGCACTTTGGTGTTTTTATGGTAAGATGTTTTTTCGAAAATCACAAAATGGTCTAAAACGTCTCCAAATGCGATTTTAAGCTATTCTAAGCACTTTGATGTTTTTATGTTAACAAGTTTTTTCGAAAATCAAAAAATGGTCTAAAACGTTTCCAAATGCGATTTGAAACTATTCTGTACACTTTGATGTTTTGTGTGAAAAATTTTGTCGAAATGCTCAAAATGGTCTAAAACGTTTTTAAATACGATATTAAGCTATTTTGTGCTCTTTGATGTTTTTGTGTGAAAAGTTTTATCGAAATGCTTGTTACAACCGTTAATGTAGAAAACGCCAGCTAATGTCGAAACAACCGTTAATGTAGAACAACCCACCGCTTATGTAGTAAAACCCACCGCTTATGTAGAAACACCAACAGCTTATGTAGTAAATAAAAATCAACACCAGCTAATGTAGAAACAGTCAACAGCTTATGTAGTAACGAAAATTGCCTCCCAGCTTATGTAGTTACTATCGCCAGATAATGTAGAAAATGTTATATATTTTACAAAAATGTCTCATTTATGTGCAAATGCATCGATCTTTACTTAGCTATCAGTCTTTCCACCTCTCGTAAGCAACCAACTTTCTAAAACGATCACACATCGTAAGCAACCATCTCTGTTAAGGGACCGCTTCTCATAATCGACCACCTCTCGTAAGGGATCACCTCCTCTCATAAGGGACCACTTCTCATAATCGACCACCTCTCGTAAGCGACCACCTCTCTTAAGGACCACACCTCTCGTAAATGACCACCTCTTTTAAGGGACCACGACCTCTTTCTCTCTATTAAAGGACCGCTTCTCATAATCGTCAGTGACGACTCTTTTAAAGGACCACCTCTCTTAACGACCCCACCTCTCGTAATTGACGACCTCTTTTAAAGGACCACCATCTCTATTAAGGGACTGCTTCTCATAATCGACCAACTTCCATCACAATGACCTCTCGAAAGTGACCACCTCTATTGCGACGACCACTGTCTCTGTTAAGGGACCGCTTCTTATCATTGACCACTTCCGAGAGGTGGTCGATTATGATAAATGGTCCCTTAAAAGAGACGGTGGTCGTTCAATAGAGGTGGTCACTTACCAGAGGTCGTTGTAACGGGAGATAGTCGATTATGAGAAGCGGTCCTTTAATAGAGAGAAAGAGGTCGTGGTCTCTTAAAAGAGGTAGTCATTTACGAGAGGTGTGGTCGTTAAGTGAGGTGGTCGCTTACGAGAGGTGGTCGATTATGAAAAGCGGTTCCTTATGAGAGGAGGTGATTACTTACGAGAGGTGGTCTATTATAAGCAGTGGTCCCTTAATAATGGAAACGGTGGACGTTCAATAGAGGTGGTCACTTACCAGAGGTCGTTGTGACGGGAGATAGTCGATTATGAGAAGCGGTCCTTTAATAGAGAGAAAGAGGTCGTGGTCCCTTAAAAGAGGATGTCATTTACGAGAGGTGTGGTCGTTAAGAGAGGTGGTCGCTTACGAGAGGTGGAAAGACTGATAGCTAAGTAAAGATCGATGCTTGCACATGAATTATAGACATTTTTGTAAAATATATAACATTTTCTACATTAGCTGGCGATAGTAACTACATAAGCTGGGAGGCAATTTTCGTTACTACATAAGCTGTTGACTGTTTCTACATTAGCTGGTGTTGATTTTTATTTACTACATAAGCTGTTGGTGTTTCTACATAAGCTGGCGGTTTTACTACATAAGCGGTGGATTGTTCTACATTAACGGTTGTTTCGACATTAGCTGGCGTTTTCTACATTAGCGGTTGTAACAATGCTCAAAATGGTCTAAAACGGTTTCTAATGTGACTTTAAGCACTTTTATGTTTTTGTGTAACCAAGTTTTTTCGAAAATCACAAAATGGTCTAAAACGTCTCCAAATGCGATTTGAAGCTATTCTAAGCACTTTGGTGTTTTTATGTTAACAAGTTTTTTCGAAAATCACAAAATGGTCTAAAACGTCTCCAAATGCGATTTGAAGCTATTCTAAGCACTTTGGTGTTTTTATGTTAACAAGTTTTTTCGAAAATCACAAAATGGTCTAAAATGTCTTCAAATGCGATTTGAAGCTATTCTTAGCACGTTAGTGTTTTTATGTTAACAAGTTTTTTCGAAAATCACAAAATGGTCTAAAACGTCTCCAAATGCGATTTTAAGCTATTCTAAGCACTTTGATGTTTTTATGTTAACAAGTTTTTTCGAAAATCAAAAAATGGTCTAAAACGTTTCCAAATGCGATTTGAAACTATTCTGTACACTTTGATGTTTTGTGTGAAAAATTTTGTCGAAATGCAAAAAATGGTCTAAAACGGTTTTAAATACGATATTAAGCTATTTTGTGCTCTTTGATGTTTTTGTGTGAAAAGTTTTATCGAAATGCTCAAAATGGTCTAAAACGGTTTCTAATGTGACTTTAAGCACTTTTATGTTTTTGTGTAACCAAGTTTTTTCGAAAATCACAAAATGGTCTAAAACGTCTCCAAATGCGATTTGAAGCTATTCTAAGCACTTTGGTGTTTTTATGTTAACAAGTTTTTTCGAAAATCACAAAATGGTCTAAAATGTCTTCAAATGCGATTTGAAGCTATTCTTAGCACGTTAGTGTTTTTATGTTAACAAGTTTTTTCGAAAATCACAAAATGGTCTAAAACGTTTTTAAATACGATATTAAGCTAATTTGTGCTAATTGATGTTTTTGTGTGAAAAGTTTTATCGAAATGCTTCAAATGGTCTAAAACGGTTTCTAATGTGATTTTAAGCACTTTTGTGTTTTTGTGTAACCAAGTTTTTTCGAAAATCACAAAATGGTCTAAAACGTCTCCAAATGCGATTTGAAGCTATTCTAAGTACTTTGGTGTTTTTATGTTAACAAGTTTTTACGAAAATCACAAAATGGTCTAAAACGTCTCCAAATGCGATTTGAAGCTATTCTGTACACTTAGATGTTTTATGTGAAACATTTTTTTCGAAATACTCAAAATGTTCTAAAACGTTTTTAAATACAATATTAAGCTATTTTGTGCTCTTTGATGTTTTTGTGTGAAAAGTTTTATCGAAATGCTCAAAATGGTCTAAAACGGTTTCTAAAGTGATTTTAAGCACTTCGATGTTTTTGTGGAACCAAGTTTTTTCGAAAATCACAAAATGGTCTAAAACGTCTCTAAATGCGGTTTGAAGCTATTCTAAGCACTTTGGTGTTTTTATGTTAACAAGTTTTTTCGAAAATCACAAAATGGTCTAAAACGTCTCCAAATGCGATTTGAAGTTAATCTGTACACTTTGATGTTTTTATGTTAACAAGTTTTTCTAAAATCACAAAATGGTCTAAAACGTCTCCAAATGCGATTTGTAGCTATTCTAAGCACTTTGGTGTTTTTATGTTAACAAGTTTTTTCGAAAATCACAAAATGGTCTAAAACGTCTCCAAATGCGATTTGAAGCTATTCTAAGCACTTTGGTGTTTTTATGATAACAAGTTTTTTCGAAAATCACAAAATGGTCTAAAACGTCTCCAAATGCGATTTGAAGCTATTCTGTACACTTTGATGTTTTTATGTTAACAAGTTTTTTCGAAAATCACAAAATGGTCTAAAACGTCTCCAAATGCGATTTGAAGCTATTCTGTACACTTTGATGTTTTTATGTTAACAACTTTTTTCGAAAGTCACAAAATGGTCTAAAACGTCTCAAAATGCGATTTGAAGCTATTCTAAGCACTTTGGTGTTTTTATGTTATCAAGTTTTTTTCGAAAATCACAAAATGGTCTAAAACGTCTCCAAATGCGATTTGAAGCTACTCTGTACACTTTGATGTTTTTATGTTAACAAGTTTTTTCGAAAATTTCAAAATGGTCTAAAACGTTTCCAAATGCGATTTGAAGCTATTCTGTACATTTTGATGTTTTGTGTGAAAAATTTTTGTCAAAATTCTCAAAATGGTCTAAAACGGTTTCTGATGTGAATTTAAGCATTTTTATGTTTTTGTGTAACCAAGTTTTTTCGAAAATCACAAAATGGTCTAAAACGTCTCCAAATGCGATTTGAAGCTATTCTTAGCACTTTGGTGTTTTTATGTTAATAAGTTTTTTTCGAAAATCACAAAATGGTCTAAACGTCTCCAAATGCGATTTGAAGCTATTCTGTACACTTTGGAGTTTATATGTTAACAATTTTTTTCGAAAATCTCAAAATGGTCTAAAACGTCTCCAAATGCGATTTGAAGCTATTCTAAGCATTTTGGTGTTTTTGTGTAACCAAGTTTTTTCGAAAATCACAAAATGGTCTAAAATGTCTCAAAATGCGATTTGAAGCTATTCTAAGCACTTTGGTGTTTTTGTGTAACCAAGTTTTTTCGAAAATTACAAAATGGTCTAAAATGTCTCAAAATGCGATTTGAAGCTATTCTAAGCACTTTGGTGTTTTTATGTTAACAAGTTTTTTTCGAAAATGACAAAATGGTCTAAAACGTCTCCAAATGCGATTTGAAGCTATTCTGTACACTTTGATGTTTTTATGTTAACAAGTTTTTTCGAAAATCACAAAATGGTCTAAAACGTCTCCAAATGGCATTTGAAGCTATTCTAAGCACTTTGGTGTTTTTATGTTGACAAGTTTTTTCGAAAATCACAAAATGGTCTAAAACGTCTCCAAATGCGATTTGAAGCTATTCTGTACACTTTGATGTTTTTATGTTAACAAGTTTTTTCGGAAATCACAAAATGGTCTAAAACGTCTCCAAATGCGATTTGAAGCTATTCTAAGCACTTTGGTGTTTTTATGTTAACAAGTTTTTTCGAAAATCACAAAATGGTCTAAAATGTCTTCAAATGCGATTTGAAGCTATTCTTAGCACGTTAGTGTTTTTATGTTAACAAGTTTTTTCGAAAATCACAAAATGGTCTAAAACGTTTTTAAATACGATATTAAGCTAATTTGTGCTCTTTGATGTTTTTGTGTGAAAAGTTTTATCGAAATGCTTAAAATGGTCTAAAACGGTTTCTAATGTGATTTTAAGCACTTTTGTGTTTTTGTGTAACCAAGTTTTTTCGAAAATCACAAAATGGTCTAAAACGTCTCCAAATGCGATTTGAAGCTATTCTAAGCATTTTGGTGTTTTTATGTTAACAAGTTTTTTCGAAAATCACAAAATGGTCTAAGACGTCTCCAAATGCGATTTGAAGCTATTCTGAACACTTTAATGTTTTTATGTTAACAATTTTTTTCGAAAATCAGAAAATGGTCTAAAACCTTTCCAAATGCAATTTGAAGCTATTCTGTACACTTTGATGTTTTTATGTTAACAAGTTTTTTCGAAAATCACAAAATGGTCTAAAACGTCTCCAAATGCGATTTGAAGCTATTCTGTACACTTTGATGTTTTGTGGGAAAATTTTTGTCGAAATGCTCAAAATGGTCTTAAACGTTTTTAAATACGATATTAAGCTATTTTGTGCTCTTTGATGTTTTTGTGTGAAAAGTTTTATCGAAATGCTCAAAATGGTCTAAAACGGTTTCTAATGTGACTTTAAGCACTTTTATGTTTTTGTGTAACCAAGTTTTTTCGAAAATCACAAAATGGTCTAAAACGTCTCCAAATGCGATTTGAAGCTATTCTAAGCACTTTGGTGTTTTTATGTTAACAAGTTTTTTCGAAAATCACAAAATGGTCTAAAACGTCTCCAAATGCGATTTGAAGCTATTCTAAGCACTTTGGTGTTTTTATGTTGACAAGTTTTTTCGAAAATCACAAAATGGTCTAAAACGTCTCCAAATGCGATTTGAAGCTATTCTGTACACTTTGATGTTTTTATGTTAACAAGTTTTTTCGATAATCACAAAATTGTCTAAAACGTCTCCAAATGCGATTTGAAGCTATTCTAAGCACTTTGGTGTTTTTATGGTAAGATGTTTTTTCGAAAATCACAAAATGGTCTAAAACGTCTCCAAATGCGATTTTAAGCTATTCTAAGCACTTTGATGTTTTTATGTTAACAAGTTTTTTCGAAAATCAAAAAATGGTCTAAAACGTTTCCAAATGCGATTTGAAACTATTCTGTACACTTTGATGTTTTGTGTGAAAAATTTTGTCGAAATGCTCAAAATGGTCTAAAACGTTTTTAAATACGATATTAAGCTATTTTGTGCTCTTTGATGTTTTTGTGTGAAAAGTTTTATCGAAATGCTCAAAATGGTCTAAAACGGTTTCTAATGTGACTTTAAGCACTTTTATGTTTTTGTGTAACCAAGTTTTTTCGAAAATCACAAAATGGTCTAAAACGTCTCCAAATGCGATTTGAAGCTATTCTAAGCACTTTGGTGTTTTTATGTTAAAAAGTTTTTTCGAAAATCACAAAATGGTCTAAAACGTCTCCAAATGCGATTTGAAGCTATTCTAAGCACTTTGGTGTTTTTATGTTGACAAGTTTTTTCGAAAATCACAAAATGGTCTAAAACGTCTCCAAATGCGATTTGAAGCTATTCTGTACACTTTGATGTTTTTATGTTAACAAGTTTTTTCGAAAATCACAAAATAGTCTAAAACGTCTCCAAATGCGATTTGAAGCTATTCTAAGCACTTTGGTGTTTTTATGTTAACAAGTTTTTTTCGAAAATCACAAAATGGTCTAAAATGTCTTCAAATGCGATTTGAAGCTATTCTTAGCACGTTAGTGTTTTTATGTTAACAAGTTTTTTCGAAAATCACAAAATGGTCTAAAACGTTTTTAAATACGATATTAAGCTAATTTGTGCTCTTTGATGTTTTTGTGTGAAAAGTTTTATCGAAATGCTTAAATTGGTCTAAAACGGTTTCTAATGTGATTTTAAGCACTTTTGTGTTTTTGTGTAACCAAGTTTTTTCGAAAATCACAAAATGGTCTAAAACGTCTCCAAATGCGATTTGAAGCTATTCTAAGCACTTTGGTGTTTTTATGTTAACAAGTTTTTTCGAAAATCACAAAATGGTCTGAAACGTCTCCAAATGCGATTTGAAGCTATTCCTAAGCACTTTGGTGTTTTTATGTTAACAAGTTTTTTCGAAAATCACAAAATGGTCTAAAACGTCTCCAAATGCGATTTGAAGCTATTCTGTACACTTAGATGTTTTGTATGAAAAAGTTTTATCGAAATGCTTGTTACAACCGTTAATGTAGAAAACGCCAGCTAATGTCGAAACAACCGTTAATGTAGAACAACCCACCGCTTATGTAGTAAAACCCACCGCTTATGTAGAAACACCAACAGCTTATGTAGTAAATAAAAATCAACACCAGCTAATGTAGAAACAGTCAACAGCTTATGTAGTAACGAAAATTGCCTCCCAGCTTATGTAGTTACTATCGCCAGATAATGTAGAAAATGTTATATATTTTACAAAAATGTCTCATTTATGTGCAAATGCATCGATCTTTACTTAGCTATCAGTCTTTCCACCTCTCGTAAGCAACCAACTTTCTAAAACGATCACACATCGTAAGCAACCATCTCTGTTAAGGGACCGCTTCTCATAATCGACCACCTCTCGTAAGGGATCACCTCCTCTCATAAGGGACCACTTCTCATAATCGACCACCTCTCGTAAGCGACCACCTCTCTTAAGGACCACACCTCTCGTAAATGACCACCTCTTTTAAGGGACCACGACCTCTTTCTCTCTATTAAAGGACCGCTTCTCATAATCGTCAGTGACGACTCTTTTAAAGGACCACCTCTCTTAACGACCCCACCTCTCGTAATTGACGACCTCTTTTAAAGGACCACCATCTCTATTAAGGGACTGCTTCTCATAATCGACCAACTTCCATCACAATGACCTCTCGAAAGTGACCACCTCTATTGCGACGACCACTGTCTCTGTTAAGGGACCGCTTCTTATCATTGACCACTTCCGAGAGGTGGTCGATTATGATAAATGGTCCCTTAAAAGAGACGGTGGTCGTTCAATAGAGGTGGTCACTTACCAGAGGTCGTTGTAACGGGAGATAGTCGATTATGAGAAGCGGTCCTTTAATAGAGAGAAAGAGGTCGTGGTCTCTTAAAAGAGGTAGTCATTTACGAGAGGTGTGGTCGTTAAGTGAGGTGGTCGCTTACGAGAGGTGGTCGATTATGAAAAGCGGTTCCTTATGAGAGGAGGTGATTACTTACGAGAGGTGGTCTATTATAAGCAGTGGTCCCTTAATAATGGAAACGGTGGACGTTCAATAGAGGTGGTCACTTACCAGAGGTCGTTGTGACGGGAGATAGTCGATTATGAGAAGCGGTCCTTTAATAGAGAGAAAGAGGTCGTGGTCCCTTAAAAGAGGATGTCATTTACGAGAGGTGTGGTCGTTAAGAGAGGTGGTCGCTTACGAGAGGTGGAAAGACTGATAGCTAAGTAAAGATCGATGCTTGCACATGAATTATAGACATTTTTGTAAAATATATAACATTTTCTACATTAGCTGGCGATAGTAACTACATAAGCTGGGAGGCAATTTTCGTTACTACATAAGCTGTTGACTGTTTCTACATTAGCTGGTGTTGATTTTTATTTACTACATAAGCTGTTGGTGTTTCTACATAAGCTGGCGGTTTTACTACATAAGCGGTGGATTGTTCTACATTAACGGTTGTTTCGACATTAGCTGGCGTTTTCTACATTAGCGGTTGTAACAATGCTCAAAATGGTCTAAAACGGTTTCTAATGTGACTTTAAGCACTTTTATGTTTTTGTGTAACCAAGTTTTTTCGAAAATCACAAAATGGTCTAAAACGTCTCCAAATGCGATTTGAAGCTATTCTAAGCACTTTGGTGTTTTTATGTTAACAAGTTTTTTCGAAAATCACAAAATGGTCTAAAACGTCTCCAAATGCGATTTGAAGCTATTCTAAGCACTTTGGTGTTTTTATGTTAACAAGTTTTTTCGAAAATCACAAAATGGTCTAAAATGTCTTCAAATGCGATTTGAAGCTATTCTTAGCACGTTAGTGTTTTTATGTTAACAAGTTTTTTCGAAAATCACAAAATGGTCTAAAACGTCTCCAAATGCGATTTTAAGCTATTCTAAGCACTTTGATGTTTTTATGTTAACAAGTTTTTTCGAAAATCAAAAAATGGTCTAAAACGTTTCCAAATGCGATTTGAAACTATTCTGTACACTTTGATGTTTTGTGTGAAAAATTTTGTCGAAATGCAAAAAATGGTCTAAGACGGTTTTAAATACGATATTAAGCTATTTTGTGCTCTTTGATGTTTTTGTGTGAAAAGTTTTATCGAAATGCTCAAAATGGTCTAAAACGGTTTCTAATGTGACTTTAAGCACTTTTATGTTTTTGTGTAACCAAGTTTTTTCGAAAATCACAAAATGGTCTAAAACGTCTCCAAATGCGATTTGAAGCTATTCTAAGCACTTTGGTGTTTTTATGTTAACAAGTTTTTTCGAAAATCACAAAATGGTCTAAAATGTCTTCAAATGCGATTTGAAGCTATTCTTAGCACGTTAGTGTTTTTATGTTAACAAGTTTTTTCGAAAATCACAAAATGGTCTAAAACGTTTTTAAATACGATATTAAGCTAATTTGTGCTAATTGATGTTTTTGTGTGAAAAGTTTTATCGAAATGCTTCAAATGGTCTAAAACGGTTTCTAATGTGATTTTAAGCACTTTTGTGTTTTTGTGTAACCAAGTTTTTTCGAAAATCACAAAATGGTCTAAAACGTCTCCAAATGCGATTTGAAGCTATTCTAAGTACTTTGGTGTTTTTATGTTAACAAGTTTTTACGAAAATCACAAAATGGTCTAAAACGTCTCCAAATGCGATTTGAAGCTATTCTGTACACTTAGATGTTTTATGTGAAACATTTTTTTCGAAATACTCAAAATGTTCTAAAACGTTTTTAAATACAATATTAAGCTATTTTGTGCTCTTTGATGTTTTTGTGTGAAAAGTTTTATCGAAATGCTCAAAATGGTCTAAAACGGTTTCTAAAGTGATTTTAAGCACTTCGATGTTTTTGTGGAACCAAGTTTTTTCGAAAATCACAAAATGGTCTAAAACGTCTCTAAATGCGGTTTGAAGCTATTCTAAGCACTTTGGTGTTTTTATGTTAACAAGTTTTTTCGAAAATCACAAAATGGTCTAAAACGTCTCCAAATGCGATTTGAAGTTAATCTGTACACTTTGATGTTTTTATGTTAACAAGTTTTTCTAAAATCACAAAATGGTCTAAAACGTCTCCAAATGCGATTTGTAGCTATTCTAAGCACTTTGGTGTTTTTATGTTAACAAGTTTTTTCGAAAATCACAAAATGGTCTAAAACGTCTCCAAATGCGATTTGAAGCTATTCTAAGCACTTTGGTGTTTTTATGATAACAAGTTTTTTCGAAAATCACAAAATGGTCTAAAACGTCTCCAAATGCGATTTGAAGCTATTCTGTACACTTTGATGTTTTTATGTTAACAAGTTTTTTCGAAAATCACAAAATGGTCTAAAACGTCTCCAAATGCGATTTGAAGCTATTCTGTACACTTTGATGTTTTTATGTTAACAACTTTTTTCGAAAGTCACAAAATGGTCTAAAACGTCTCAAAATGCGATTTGAAGCTATTCTAAGCACTTTGGTGTTTTTATGTTATCAAGTTTTTTTCGAAAATCACAAAATGGTCTAAAACGTCTCCAAATGCGATTTGAAGCTACTCTGTACACTTTGATGTTTTTATGTTAACAAGTTTTTTCGAAAATTTCAAAATGGTCTAAAACGTTTCCAAATGCGATTTGAAGCTATTCTGTACATTTTGATGTTTTGTGTGAAAAATTTTTGTCAAAATTCTCAAAATGGTCTAAAACGGTTTCTGATGTGAATTTAAGCATTTTTATGTTTTTGTGTAACCAAGTTTTTTCGAAAATCACAAAATGGTCTAAAACGTCTCCAAATGCGATTTGAAGCTATTCTTAGCACTTTGGTGTTTTTATGTTAATAAGTTTTTTTCGAAAATCACAAAATGGTCTAAACGTCTCCAAATGCGATTTGAAGCTATTCTGTACACTTTGGAGTTTATATGTTAACAATTTTTTTCGAAAATCTCAAAATGGTCTAAAACGTCTCCAAATGCGATTTGAAGCTATTCTAAGCATTTTGGTGTTTTTGTGTAACCAAGTTTTTTCGAAAATCACAAAATGGTCTAAAATGTCTCAAAATGCGATTTGAAGCTATTCTAAGCACTTTGGTGTTTTTGTGTAACCAAGTTTTTTCGAAAATTACAAAATGGTCTAAAATGTCTCAAAATGCGATTTGAAGCTATTCTAAGCACTTTGGTGTTTTTATGTTAACAAGTTTTTTTCGAAAATGACAAAATGGTCTAAAACGTCTCCAAATGCGATTTGAAGCTATTCTGTACACTTTGATGTTTTTATGTTAACAAGTTTTTTCGAAAATCACAAAATGGTCTAAAACGTCTCCAAATGGCATTTGAAGCTATTCTAAGCACTTTGGTGTTTTTATGTTGACAAGTTTTTTCGAAAATCACAAAATGGTCTAAAACGTCTCCAAATGCGATTTGAAGCTATTCTGTACACTTTGATGTTTTTATGTTAACAAGTTTTTTCGGAAATCACAAAATGGTCTAAAACGTCTCCAAATGCGATTTGAAGCTATTCTAAGCACTTTGGTGTTTTTATGTTAACAAGTTTTTTCGAAAATCACAAAATGGTCTAAAATGTCTTCAAATGCGATTTGAAGCTATTCTTAGCACGTTAGTGTTTTTATGTTAACAAGTTTTTTCGAAAATCACAAAATGGTCTAAAACGTTTTTAAATACGATATTAAGCTAATTTGTGCTCTTTGATGTTTTTGTGTGAAAAGTTTTACCGAAATGCTTAAAATGGTCTAAAACGGTTTCTAATGTGATTTTAAGCACTTTTGTGTTTTTGTGTAACCAAGTTTTTTCGAAAATCACAAAATGGTCTAAAACGTCTCCAAATGCGATTTGAAGCTATTCTAAGCATTTTGGTGTTTTTATGTTAACAAGTTTTTTCGAAAATCACAAAATGGTCTAAGACGTCTCCAAATGCGATTTGAAGCTATTCTGAACACTTTAATGTTTTTATGTTAACAATTTTTTTCGAAAATCAGAAAATGGTCTAAAACCTTTCCAAATGCAATTTGAAGCTATTCTGTACACTTTGATGTTTTTATGTTAACAAGTTTTTTCGAAAATCACAAAATGGTCTAAAACGTCTCCAAATGCGATTTGAAGCTATTCTGTACACTTTGATGTTTTGTGGGAAAATTTTTGTCGAAATGCTCAAAATGGTCTTAAACGTTTTTAAATACGATATTAAGCTATTTTGTGCTCTTTGATGTTTTTGTGTGAAAAGTTTTATCGAAATGCTCAAAATGGTCTAAAACGGTTTCTAATGTGACTTTAAGCACTTTTATGTTTTTGTGTAACCAAGTTTTTTCGAAAATCACAAAATGGTCTAAAGCGTCTCCAAATGCGATTTGAAGCTATTCTAAGCACTTTGGTGTTTTTATGTTAACAAGTTTTTTCGAAAATCACAAAATGGTCTAAAACGTCTCCAAATGCGATTTGAAGCTATTCTAAGCACTTTGGTGTTTTTATGTTGACAAGTTTTTTCGAAAATCACAAAATTGTCTAAAACGTCTCCAAATGCGATTTGAAGCTATTCTGTACACTTTGATGTTTTTATGTTAACAAGTTTTTTCGAAAATCACAAAATTGTCTAAAACGTCTCCAAATGCGATTTGAAGCTATTCTAAGCACTTTGGTGTTTTTATGGTAAGATGTTTTTTCGAAAATCACAAAATGGTCTAAAACGTCTCCAAATGCGATTTTAAGCTATTCTAAGCACTTTGATGTTTTTATGTTAACAAGTTTTTTCGAAAATCAAAAAATGGTCTAAAACGTTTCCAAATGCGATTTGAAACTATTCTGTACACTTTGATGTTTTGTGTGAAAAATTTTGTCGAAATGCTCAAAATGGTCTAAAACGTTTTTAAATACGATATTAAGCTATTTTGTGCTCTTTGATGTTTTTGTGTGAAAAGTTTTATCGAAATGCTCAAAATGGTCTAAAACGGTTTCTAATGTGACTTTAAGCACTTTTATGTTTTTGTGTAACCAAGTTTTTTCGAAAATCACAAAATGGTCTAAAACGTCTCCAAATGCGATTTGAAGCTATTCTAAGCACTTTGGTGTTTTTATGTTAAAAAGTTTTTTCGAAAATCACAAAATGGTCTAAAACGTCTCCAAATGCGATTTGAAGCTATTCTAAGCACTTTGGTGTTTTTATGTTGACAAGTTTTTTCGAAAATCACAAAATGGTCTAAAACGTCTCCAAATGCGATTTGAAGCTATTCTGTACACTTTGATGTTTTTATGTTAACAAGTTTTTTCGAAAATCACAAAATTGTCTAAAACGTCTCCAAATGCGATTTGAAGCTATTCTAAGCACTTTGGTGTTTTTATGGTAAGATGTTTTTTCGAAAATCAAAAAATGGTCTAAAACGTCTCCAAATGCGATTTTAAGCTATTCTAAGCACTTTGGTGTTTTTATGTTAGCAAGTTTTTTCGAAATTCACAAAATGGTCTAAGACGTCTCCAAATGCGATTTGAAGCTATTCTGAACACTTTAATGTTTTTATGTTAACAATTTTTTCGAAAATCAGAAAATGGTCTAAAACCTTTCCAAATGCGATTTGAAGCTATTCTGTACACTTTGAAGTTTTTATGTTAACAACATTTTTCGAAAATCACAAAATGGTCTAAAACGTCTCCAAATGCGATTTCAAGCAATTCTGTACACTTTGATGTTTTTATGTTAACAAGTTTTTTCGAAAATCAAAAAATGGTCTAAAACGTTTCCAAATGCGATTTGAAACTATTCTGTACACTTTGATGTTTTGTGTGAAAAATTTTGTCGAAATGCTCAAAATGGTCTAAAACGTTTTTAAATACGATATTAAGCTATTTTGTGCTCTTTGATGTTTTTGTGTGAAAAGTTTTATCGAAATGCTCAAAATGGTCTAAAACGGTTTCTAATGTGATTTTAAGCACTTTTATGTTTTTGTGTAACCAAGTTTTTTCGAAAATCACAAAATGGTCTAAAACGTCTCCAAATTCGATTTGAAGCTATTCTGTACACTTTGATGTTTTTATGTTAACAAGTTTTTTCGAAAATCAAAAAATGGTCTAAAACGTTTCCAAATGCGATTTGAAACTATTCTGTACACTTTGATGTTTTGTGTGAAAAATTTTGTCGAAATGCTCAAAATGGTCTAAAACGTTTTTAAATACGATATTAAGCTATTTTGTGCTCTTTTATGTTTTTGTGTGAAAAGTTTTATCGAAATGCTCAAAATGGTCTAAAACGGTTTCTAATATGATTTTAAGCACTTTTATGTTTTTGTGTAACCAAGTTTTTTCGAAAATCACAAAATGGTCTAAAACGTCTCCAAATGGGATTTGAAGCTATTCTGTACACTTTGATGTTTTGTGTGAACAATTTTTGTCGAAATGCTCAAAATGGTCTAAAACGTTTTTAAATACGATATTAAGCTAATTTGTGCTCTTTGATGTTTTTGTGTGAAAAGTTTTATCGAAATGCTTAAAATGGTCTAAAACGGTTTCTAATGTGATTTTAAGCACTTTTGTGTTTTTGTGTAACCAAGTTTTTTCGAAAATCACAAAATGGTCTAAAACGTCTCCAAATGCGATTTGAAGCTATTCTAAGCACTTTGGTGTTTTTATGTTAACAAGTTTTTTCGAAAATCACAAAATGGTCTGAAACGTCTCCAAATGCGATTTGAAGCTATTCCTAAGCACTTTGGTGTTTTTATGTTAACAAGTTTTTTCGAAAATCACAAAATGGTCTAAAATGTCTCCAAATGCGATTTGAAGCTATTCTGTACACTTTGATGTTTTTATGTTAACAAGTTTTTTCGAAAATCACAAAATGGTCTAAAATGTCTCCAAATACGGTTTGAAGCTATTTTTAGCACTTTGGTGTTTTTATGTTAACAAATTTTTTCGAAAATTTCAAAATGGTCTAAAACGTTTCCAAATGCGATTTGAAGCTATTCTAAGCACTTTGGTGTTTTTATGTTAACAAGTTTTTTCGAAAATCACAAAATGGTCTAAAACGTCTCCAAATGCGATTTGAAGCTATTCTAAGCACTTTGGTGTTTTTATGTTAACAAGTTTTTTCGAAAATCACAAAATGGTCTAAAACGTCTCCAAATGCGATTTGAAGCTATTCTAAGCACTTTGGTGTTTTTATGTTAACAAGTTTTTTCGAAAATCACAAAATGGTCTAAAACGTCTCTAAATGCGATTTGAAGCTATTCTAAGCACTTTGGTGTTTTTATGTTAACAAGTTTTTTCGAAAATCACAAAATGGTCTAAGACGTCTCCAAATGCGATTTGAAGCTATTCTGTACACTTTGATGTTTTTATGTTAACAAGTTTTTTCGAAAATCAGAAAATGGTCTAAAACCTTTCCAAATGCGATTTGAAGCTATTCTGTACACTTTGATGTTTTTATGTTAACAAGTTTTTTCGAAAATCACAAAATGGTCTAAAACGTCTCCAAATGCGATTTTAAGCTATTCTAAGCACTTTGATGTTTTTATGTTAACAAGTTTTTTCGAAAATCAAAAAATGGTCTAAAACGTTTCCAAATGCGATTTGAAACTATTCTGTACACTTTGATGTTTTGTGTGAAAAATTTTGTCGAAATGCTCAAAATGGTCTAAAACGTTTTTAAATACGATATTAAGCTATTTTGTGCTCTTTGATGTTTTTGTGTGAAAAGTTTTATCGAAATGCTCAAAATGGTCTAAAACGGTTTCTAATGTGACTTTAAGCACTTTTATGTTTTTGCGTAACCAAGTTTTTTCGAAAATCACAAAATGGTCTAAAACGTCTCCAAATGCGATTTGAAGCTATTCTAAGCACTTTGGTGTTTTTATGTTAAAAAGTTTTTTGGAAAATCACAAAATGGTCTAAAACGTCTCCAAATGCGATTTGAAGCTATTCTAAGCACTTTGGTGTTTTTATGTTGACAAGTTTTTTCGAAAATCACAAAATGGTCTAAAACGTCTCCAAATGCGATTTGAAGCTATTCTGTACACTTTGATGTTTTTATGTTAACAAGTTTTTTCGAAAATCACAAAATTGTCTAAAACGTCTCCAAATGCGATTTGAAGCTATTCTAAGCACTTTGGTGTTTTTATGGTAAGATGTTTTTTCGAAAATCAAAAAATGGTCTAAAACGTCTCCAAATGCGATTTTAAGCTATTCTAAGCACTTTGGTGTTTTTATGTTAGCAAGTTTTTTCGAAATTCACAAAATGGTCTAAGACGTCTCCAAATGCGATTTGAAGCTATTCTGAACACTTTAATGTTTTTATGTTAACAACATTTTTCGAAAATCACAAAATGGTCTAAAACGTCTCCAAATGCGATTTCAAGCAATTCTGTACACTTTGATGTTTTTATGTTAACAAGTTTTTTCGAAAATCAAAAAATGGTCTAAAACGTTTCCAAATGCGATTTGAAACTATTCTGTACACTTTGATGTTTTGTGTGAAAAATTTTGTCGAAATGCTCAAAATGGTCTAAAACGTTTTTAAATACGATATTAAGCTATTTTGTGCTCTTTGATGTTTTTGTGTGAAAAGTTTTATCGAAATGCTCAAAATGGTCTAAAACGGTTTCTAATGTGATTTTAAGCACTTTTATGTTTTTGTGTAACCAAGTTTTTTCGAAAATCACAAAATGGTCTAAAACGTCTCCAAACTCGATTTGAAGCTATTCTGTACACTTTGATGTTTTTATGTTAACAAGTTTTTTCGAAAATCAAAAAATGGTCTAAAACGTTTCCAAATGCGATTTGAAACTATTCTGTACACTTTGATGTTTTGTGTGAAAAATTTTGTCGAAATGCTCAAAATGGTCTAAAACGTTTTTAAATACGATATTAAGCTATTTTGTGCTCTTTTATGTTTTTGTGTGAAAAGTTTTATCGAAATGCTCAAAATGGTCTAAAACGGTTTCTAATATGATTTTAAGCACTTTTATGTTTTTGTGTAACCAAGTTTTTTCGAAAATCACAAAATGGTCTAAAACGTCTCCAAATGGGATTTGAAGCTATTCTGTACACTTTGATGTTTTGTGTGAACAATTTTTGTCGAAATGCTCAAAATGGTCTAAAACGTTTTTAAATACGATATTAAGCTAATTTGTGCTCTTTGATGTTTTTGTGTGAAAAGTTTTATCGAAATGCTTAAAATGGTCTAAAACGGTTTCTAATGTGATTTTAAGCACTTTTGTGTTTTTGTGTAACCAAGTTTTTTCGAAAATCACAAAATGGTCTAAAACGTCTCCAAATGCGATTTGAAGCTATTCTAAGCACTTTGGTGTTTTTATGTTAACAAGTTTTTTCGAAAATCACAAAATGGTCTGAAACGTCTCCAAATGCGATTTGAAGCTATTCCTAAGCACTTTGGTGTTTTTATGTTAACAAGTTTTTTCGAAAATCACAAAATGGTCTAAAATGTCTCCAAATGCGATTTGAAGCTATTCTGTACACTTTGATGTTTTTATGTTAACAAGTTTTTTCGAAAATCACAAAATGGTCTAAAATGTCTCCAAATACGGTTTGAAGCTATTTTTAGCACTTTGGTGTTTTTATGTTAACAAATTTTTTCGAAAATTTCAAAATGGTCTAAAACGTTTCCAAATGCGATTTGAAGCTATTCTAAGCACTTTGGTGTTTTTATGTTAACAAGTTTTTTCGAAAATCACAAAATGGTCTAAAACGTCTCCAAATGCGATTTGAAGCTATTCTAAGCACTTTGGTGTTTTTATGTTAACAAGTTTTTTCGAAAATCACAAAATGGTCTAAAACGTCTCCAAATGCGATTTGAAGCTATTCTAAGCACTTTGGTGTTTTTATGTTAACAAGTTTTTTCGAAAATCACAAAATGGTCTAAAACGTCTCTAAATGCGATTTGAAGCTATTCTAAGCACTTTGGTGTTTTTATGTTAACAAGTTTTTTCGAAAATCACAAAATGGTCTAAGACGTCTCCAAATGCGATTTGAAGCTATTCTGTACACTTTGATGTTTTTATGTTAACAAGTTTTTTCGAAAATCAGAAAATGGTCTAAAACCTTTCCAAATGCGATTTGAAGCTATTCTGTACACTTTGATGTTTTTATGTTAACAAGTTTTTTCGAAAATCACAAAATGGTCTAAAACGTCTCCTAATGCGATTTGAAGCTATTCTAAGCACTTTGGTGTTTTTATGTTGACAAGTTTTTTCGAAAATCACAAAATGGTCTAAAACGTCTCCAAATGCGATTTGAAGCTATTCTGTACACTTTGATGTTTTTATGTTAACAAGTTTTTTCGAAAATCACAAAATGGTCTAAAACGTCTCCAAATGCGATTTGAAGCTATTCTAAGCACTTTGGTGTTTTTATGTTAACAAGTTTTTTCGAAAATCACAAAATGGTCTAAAATGTCTCCAAATGCGATTTGAAGCTATTCTTAGCACGTTAGTGTTTTTATGTTAACAAGTTTTTTCGAAAATCACAAAATGGTCTAAAACGTCTCCAAATGCGATTTGAAGCTATTCTGTACACTTTGATGTTTTGTGTGAAAAATTTTTGTCGAAATGCTCAAAATGGTCTAAAACGTTTTTAAATACGATATTAAGCTATTTTGTGCTCTTTGATGTTTTTGTGTGAAAAGTTTTATCGAAATGCTCAAAATGGTCTAAAACGGTTTCTAATGTGATTTTAAGCACTTTTATGTTTTTGTGTAACCAATTTTTTTTCGAAAATCACAAAATGGTCTAAAACGTCTCCAAATGCGATTTGAAGCTATTTCGTGCTCTTTGATGTTTTTGTGTGAAAAATTTTATCGATATGCTCAAAATGGTGTAAAACGGTTTCTAATGTGATTTTAAGCACTTTTATATTTTTGTGTAACAAAGTTCTTTCGAAAATCACAAAATGGTCTAAAACGTCTCCAAATGCGATTTGAAGCTATTCTGTACACTTTGGTGTTTATATGTTAACAAGTGTTTTCGAAAATCACAAAATGGTCTAAAATGTCTCAAAATGCGATTTAAAGCTATTCTAAGCACTTTGGTGTTTTTGTGTAACCAAGTTTTTTCGAAAATCACAAAATGGTCTAAAATGTCTCAAAATGCGATTTGAAGCTATTCTAAGCACTTTGGTGTTTTTATGTTAACAAGTTTTTTTCGAAAATGACAAAATGGTCTAAAACGTCTCCAAATGCGATTTGAAGCTATTCTGTACACTTTGATGTTTTTATGTTAACAAGTTTTTTCGAAAATCACAAAATGGTCTAAAACGTCTCCAAATGCGATTTGAAGCTATTCTAAGCACTTTGGTGTTTTTATGTTAACAAGTTTTTTCGAAAATCACAAAATGGTCTAAAATGTCTCCAAATGCGATTTGAAGCTATTCTTAGCACGTTAGTGTTTTTATGTTAACAAGTTTTTTCGAAAATCACAAAATGGTCTAAAACGTCTCCAAATGCGATTTGAAGCTATTCTGTACACTTTGATGTTTTGTGTGAAAAATTTTTGTCGAAATGCTCAAAATGGTCTAAAACGTTTTTAAATACGATATTAAGCTATTTTGTGCTCTTTGATGTTTTTGTGTGAAAAGTTTTATCGAAATGCTCAAAATGGTCTAAAACGGTTTTTAATGTGATTTTAAGCACTTTTATGTTTTTGTGTAACCAATTTTTTTCGAAAATCACAAAATGGTCTAAAACGTCTCCAAATGCGATTTGAAGCTATTCTAAGCACTTTGGTGTTTTTATGTTAACAAGTTTTTTCGAAAATCACAAAATGGTCTAAAACGTCTCCAAATGCGATTTGAAGCTATTTTGTGCTCTTTGATGTTTTTGTGTGAAAATTTTTATCGATATGCTCAAAATGGTGTAAAACGGTTTCTAATGTGATTTTAAGCACTTTTATATTTTTGTGTAACCAAGTTCTTTCGAAAATCACAAAATGGTCTAAAACGTCTCCAAATGCGATTTGAAGCTATTCTGTACACTTTGATGTTCTTATGTTAACAAGTGTTTTCGAAAATCACAAAATGGTCTAAAACGTCTCCAAATGCGATTTGAAGCTATTCTAAGCTCTTTGGTGTTTTTATGTTAACAAGTTTTTTCGAAAATCACAAAATGGTCTAAAACGTCTCCAAATGCGATTTGAAGCTATTCTGTACACTTTGATGTTTTGTGTGAAAAATTTTTGTCGAAATGCTCAAAATGGTCTAAAACGTTTTTAAATACGATATCAAGCTATTTTGTGCTCTTTGATGTTTTTGTGTGAAAAGTTTTATCGAAATGCTCAAAGTGGTCTAAAACAGTTTCTAATGTGATTTTAAGCACTTTTATGTTTTTGTGTAACCAAGTTTTTTCGAAAATCACAAAATGGTCTAAAACGTCTCCAAATGCGATTTGAAGCTATTCTAAGCACTTTGGTGTTTTTATGTTAACAAGTTTTTTCGAAAATCACAAAATGGTCTAAAACGTCTCCAAATGCGATTTGAAGCTATTTTGTGGTCTTTGATGTTTTTGTGTGAAAAGTTTTATCGAAATGCTCAAAATGGTATAAAACGGTTTCTAATGTGATTTTAAGCACTTTTATGTTTTTGTGTAACCAAGTTTTTTCGAAAATCCCAAAATGGTCTAAAACGTCTCCAAATGCGATTTGAAGCTATTCTAAGCACTTTGGTGTTTTTATGTTAATAAGTTTTTTCGAAAATCACAAAATGGTCTAAAACGTCTCCAAATGCGATTTATAGAGCTTTATCGAAATGCTCAAAATGGTCTCAAACGGTTTCTAATGTGATTTTAAGCACTTTTATGTTTTTGTGTAACCAAGTTTTTTCGAAAATCACAAAATGGTCAAAAACGTCTCCAAATGCGATTTGAAGCTATTCTGTACACTTTGATGTTTTGTGTAAAAAAGTTTTGTCGAAATGCTCAAAATGGTCTAAGACGTTTTTAAATACGATATTAAGCTATTTTGTGCTCTTTGATGTTTTTGTGTGAAAAGTTTTATCGAAATGCTCAAAATGGTCTAAAACGGTTTATAATGTGATTTTAAACATTTTTATGTTTTTATGTTAACAAGTTTTTTCGAAATTCACAAAATGGTCTAAAACGTCTCCAAATGCGATTTGAAGCTATTCTTAGCACTTTGGTGTTTTTATGTTAATAATTTTTTTCGAAAATCACAAAATGGTCTAAAACGTCTCCAAATGCGATTTGAAGCTATTCTGTACACTTTGGTGTTTATATGTTAACATGTTTTTTCGAAAATCTCAAAATGGTCTAAAACGTCTCCAAATGCGATTTGAAGCTATTCTTAGCACTTTGGTGTTTTTATGTTTTAACAATTTTTTTCGAAAATCACAAAATAGTCTAAAACGTCTCCAAATGCGATTTGAAGCTATTCTTAGCACTTTGGTGTTTTTATGTTAACAAGTTTTTTCGAAAATCACAAAATAGTCTAAAACGTCTCCAAATGCGATTTGAAGCTATTCTAAGCACTTTGGTGTTTTTATGTTAATAAGTTTTTTCGAAAATCACAAAATGGTCTAAAATGTCTCTAAATGCGATTTGAAGCTATTTTTAGCCCTTTGGTGTTTTTATGTTAACAAGTTTTTTCGAAAATCACAAAATCGTCTAAAACGTCTCCAAATGCGATTTGAAGCTATTCTGTACACTTTGATGTTTTTATTTTAACAAGTTTTTCGAAAATCACAAAATGGTCTAAAACGTCTCCAAATGCGATTTAAAGCTATTCTTTGCACTTTGGTGTTTTTATGTTAACAAGTTTTTTCGAAAATCACAAAATGGTCTAAAACGTCTCCAAATGCGATTTGAAGCTATTCTTAGCACTTTGGTGTTTTTATGTTTTAACAATTTTTTTCGAAAATCACAAAATAGTCTAAAACGTCTCCAAATGCGATTTGAAGCTATTCTTAGCACTTTAGTGTTTTTATGTTAACAAGTTTTTTCGAAAATCACAAAATGGTCTAAAACGTCTCCAAATGCGATTTGAAGCTATTCTAAGCACTTTGGTGTTTTTATGTTAACAAGTTTTTTCGAAAATCACAAAATGGTCTAAAATGTCTCCAAATGCGATTTGAAGCTATTCTTAGCACTTTGGTGTTTTTATGTTAACAAGTTTTTTCGAAAATCACACAATCGTCTAAAACGTCTCCAAATGCGATTTGAAGCTATTCTGTACACTTTGATGTTTTTATTTTAACAAGTTTTTTCGAAAATCACAAAATGGTCTAAAACGTCTCAAAATGGGATTTGAAGCTATTCTAAGCACTTTGGTGTTTTTATGTTAACAAGTTTTGTCGAAAATCACAAAATGGTCTAAAACGTCTCCAAATACGATTTGAAGCTATTCTGTACACTTTGGTGTTTTTATGTTAACAAGTTTTTCGAAAATCACAAAATGGTCTAAAACGTCTCCAAATGCGATTTAAAGCTATTCTTAGCAATTTGGTGTTTTTATGTTAACAAGTTTTTTCGAAAATCACAAAATGGTCTAAAACGTCTCCAAATGCGATTTGAAGCTATTCTTAGCACTTTGGTGTTTTTATGTTTTAACAATTTTTTTCGAAGATCACAAAATAGTCTAAAACGTCTCCAAATGCGATTTGAAGCTATTCTTAGCACTTTGGTGTTTTTATGTTAACAAGTTTTTTCGAATATCACAAAATGGTCAAAAACGTCTCCAAATGCGATTTGAAGCTATTCTGTACACTTTGATGTTTTGTGTGAAAAAGTTTTGTCGAAATGCTCAAAATGGTCTAAGACGTTTTTAAATACGATATTAAGCTATTTTGTGCTCTTTGATGTTTTTGTGTGAAAAGTTTTACCGAAATGCTCAAAATGGTCTAAAACGGTTTATAATGTGATTTTAAGCGCTTTGATGTTTTTGTGTAACCAAGTTTTTTCGAAAATCACAAAATGGTCTAAAATGTCTCCAAATGCGATTTGAAGCTATTCTTAGCACTTTGGTGTTTTTATGTTAACAAGTTTTTTCGAAAATCACAAAATGGTCTAAAACGTCTCCAAATGCGATTTGAAGCTATTCTGTACACTTTGATGTTTTGTGTGAAAATTTTTTGTCGAAATGCTCAAAATGGTCTAAAACGTTTTTAGTCGCGTGGACGCGACTCTATAGTTCACTATGTCGGTCGGTCTGGTATCACTATGCTTAGCACGCGACTTATGGCTGTTGGCCTTGTTAAATACGATATTAAGTTATTTTGTGCTCTTTGATGTTTTTATGTGAAAAGATTTATCGAAATGCTCAAAATGGTCTAAAACGGTTTCTAATGTGATTTTAAGCACTTTGATGTTTTTGTGTAACCAAGTTTTTTCGAAAATCACAAAATGGTCTAAAACGTCTCCAAATGCGATTTGAAGATATTAGCACTTTGGTGTTTTTATGTTAACACGTTTTTACGAAAATCACAAAATGGTCTAAAACGTCTCCAAATGCGTTTTGAAGCTATTCTTAGCACTTTGGTGTTTTTTTATGTTAACAAGTTTTTTCGAAAATCACAAAATGGTCTAAAACGTCTCCAAATGCGATTTGAAGCTATTCTGTACAGTTTGATGTTTTGTGTGAAACATCGATATCTCGTACATAAAAGCACATGTCATTTTAACCAAAAATAATAAATGGAATTTAACTTTAATTTAAATAGGCCTAGCGTTGATAAACAAACGTAATATTGGTTAAAACACTACAGAATATCAACCTTTATTCAATGTTTATTCATTTTAATAAAAAATGTCAACTGGATTTCAACGTTAAATTAACGTTAAAATAACACTGATAAACAAACATAATAGTTGGTTAAAAACACTACATAATTTCAACCTTTTTTCAACGTTGAAAAACTATTGTCATTTTAACCAAACTTGTCAGCAGGATTTCAACGTTAAAATAACGTTAAAATAACATTGTTAAACAAACGTAGTACACTAATTGGTTAAAAATACTACATACTTTCAACCCTTTTTCAACGTTGAAACCATGTTGTCATCTTAACAAAAATTGTCAATTGGATTTCAACGTTAAATTAACGTTAAAATAACACTGATAAACAAACATAATAGTTGGTTAAAAACACTACATAACTTCAACCTTTTTTCAACGTTGAAACAATATTGTCATTTTAACCAAACTTGTCAACAGGATTTCAACGTTAAATTAACGTTAAAATAACATTGTTAAACAAACATAATAATTGGTTAACATCATTTCAACACATCAACTAAATTTTAACGTTGATTCAACGTTGGAATTATGTTCTGTGCCCACTGGGATATATTTTGTTAGAGTTTAATGAGCATGGCGAGGTATGAAATAAAATGTTATCCCAAGGTATATCATAAAATTAAAAGTTTCTGATATCAGAATTATATCATTGTATTATATCATTAGTATATGAGAAGTTTCTGATATTTAGACTGATATCTAAATTGTATTATGTATATGATATCATTGTGTGAGAGGTTGCCGATATCAAACTGATATCTGAGTGTTATCATATTGTATGATCTCATTTGTATTAAGAAGTTGCCGATATCAGACTGGTATCTGAGTTATATCATATTGTATGATATCATTTGTGTAAGAAGTTGCCGATATCAGACTGATATCTTAGTTATATCATATTGTATGATATAATTGTGTAAGAAGTTGCCGATATCAGACTGATATCTTAGTTATATCATATTGTATGATATCATTGTGTGAGAGGTTGCCGATATCAGACTGATATCTAAGTTATATCATATTGTATGATATCATTAGTGTGAGAAGTTGCCGATATCAGACTGATATCTATCAGATTGTATGATATCATTGTGTAAGAAGTTGCCGATATCAGACTGATATCTTAGTTATATCATAAGTATGATATCATTTGTATAAGAAGTTGCCGATATCAGACTCATATCTAAGTTATATCATAAGTATGATATCATTTGTGTAAGAAGTTGCCGATATCAGACTGATATCTTAGTTATATCATAAGTATGATATAATTTGTGTAAGAAGTTGCCGATATCAGACTGATATCTTAGTTATATCATAAGTATGATATAATTTGTGTAAGAAGTTGCCGATATCAGACTGATATCTTATAGTTATATCATATTGTATGATATCATTTGTGTAAGAAGTTGCCGATATCAGACTGATATCTTAGTTATATCATATTGTATGATATAACTGTGTGAGAGGTTGCCGATATTAGACTGATATCTGAGTTATATCATAATGTATGATATCATTTGTGTGAGAAGTTGCCGGTATCAGACTGATATCTGAGTTATATCATATTGTATGATATCAAAGTGTAAGAAGTTTCTTATATCAGACTGATATCTGAGTTTTACCATATGTATGACATCAAAGTGTGATAAGTTTCTTATATCAGACTGATATCTGAGTTTTACCATATTGTATGACATCAAAGTGTGATAAGTTTCTTATATCAGACTGATATCTGAGTTTTACCATATTGTATGACATCAAAGTGTGATAAGTTTCTGATATCAGAATGATATCTCAATTATATCATATTGTTTGATATCATTAGTGTGAGAATTTTTTGATATCAGACTGATATCTTAATTGTATCACATGTACGATATCAGTCATGTGAGATGTTTCTGATATCATAGTGATATGTGGTTTATATCAGGGGACAGTTAACGCAGTACGCTCAAATCATAATATTGGATTGTTGGCTTAACTGCCACAGTGTCATCGGACATCCACAAGTGCATAATCTGCAGGAAACTAAAGAGGAAAGAAAAATGAGCAACTTACCAACATTCAGAGTTAACCCATCTCCACCATTTGCATACTGTGCAATAGACTGTTTTGGACCATTCCTTGTTATGGAGGGCCGTAGAGAACTGAAGAAATATGGTGTGATGTTCACATGTATGAGTTCGAGAGCCGTCCACATTGAAATGATCGACGATGACGACTGATGCTTTTAGTAATGAACTCAGGTGCATGCTAGCTATTAGAGGTCAAGTTCAGCAAATATTTTTCGATCAAGGCAGCAACTTCATGGGTGCTAACGAATTGGCAAAATGTATGACACAGGTAAAGGACGAGAACCAATATAAATTCGTGTTTAATACTCCTTCAGCCAGCCATATGAATTGAGTAGTCGAAAGACAGATTAGAAACCTAAAGAATGTATTAAATGCAATTCTACTCCAGCACAAAAAAAGACTTGATACTTCATCTCTATGAACCTTCTTTTACGAGAGCATGGCGATTGTAAACAACCGACCGCTTTCGGTGGAAAACATAAATGACCCAAATGGACCCGAACACTCACTAACACTCCTAACCACTTGTTAACCATGAAGTCAGAACCTTACCTACCTCCTGCTGGGGAATTTGTTAAAGAAGACATTTATGCTCGTAAGATGGCGACAAGTCCAGCGGCTAGCTAACGAATTCTGGTCTCGATAGAAGCAAGAATATTTACAGACCCTTCAAGTGAGAAACAAATGGAATATGACAAAACGAAACTTTCAAGTTGGAGACATTGTTATATTGAAAGAAGAGGACCTCGTGAGAGGACATTTGAAATTAGCACGTGTGATTGAAACTATTCCCAGCGAGGACAATTTAATTAGGAAGGTCAAGCTGATGTTAGCCGATCCTCATCAATGTATAATTTCAATTTCTGGGGATCTAGCAGCTCTATTTTCAAAATGTTCTTACAGATCAGCCTATGCTCTGCCCGTAGGTACGTTTTATTTCGTATATATACGTTCGTATATTTTCTATGATACTTATATTATATTATATATAATATTTTTTAAAATTGAAAGAATGGATTTAAACATAATCATCGCATCGGGCCTCATATCGTTCAAGCTTGTGATCTCCGGAAAGGGATTAGTCCATTTTTTCAAAATAAATCAATTAAAATAGTTAAAATCAAATATTGATTGATCCCGCGTGCGTACTACGCGTTTTGATGATATATTAAATTTTTAATTGCGCTAGTAATGAATTATTTGAGGTCACAATGGAGGTCGCAGTTTCAGCCAATCATAACAATTATCTTGTAGTCTTCAGGCCAACCATCCAATCAGATTCGATTACACACCTGGCTCGATCAATAATCATGTAAACAAACCCGAAACGCTACCCTTTCGTACGTGTAAAATTATAAAAATAGTCGGTTAAATATGTCATCGCTAAAACAGATATGCTATTGTCACAATTTATCTGTTTCTGGAGATATAAAGCCCTTCACAGAAGCAACATGGAATACATTTGTAAAATGTGCTAAGATTTGGAGTGATTTGAGCGGCAACCAAGCCGATATTGCTCGGATATTTCTGGCTGCTAATCCTGCTGATGGATGATGATGCTACTGTTAAAGCCGGGGCCAATAATGCCAGAACGAAGATGCTGGCTGCCATAAAAATTAATGCTACCAGTACTGACAGTACGAAGCAAAAACGGACAATTGTTGCCAAAGAGAAAATTGTATCTATTGAAGGTAGGACTATGATTTATATTTTTTTTCTGAGGAATTATTAAACAACCTATCCGTCGCCTCGGGCTAGCCTATTTTCAGGCGGCGGCACCAGTTAATAATTCATGATTTTCTACGAATGAAGCGCCAAACAAAATGGATTAAAATTTGAGTTTACTGCATAATTCCATAACTTATAAATAAGCCAATAACTTAATAAAATGAATGACTCTAAGACAATAAATTATTATGTTATTATTAGCCTACTTTGATTTGTTATTGTAATGTATACTGTATTTTGGGTCTCACATGTGTTTGCTATCTGCAAACATATTTTATTTAAAGAATAATATAGCTTGGAGGTAATTAAAAACACTGTAAGCTGTGAAATAACTGTAATTATTGATGTTTGATGTTGTGTGTGTTATGCTGGTGTACTTTAAATAATAATCTTGGTTACAAAATGTACTGTTATTAATGATAACACATTTATTGCTGATTATTACATAATTTTTCCAATAATTGTAATGATAACAATAAGTGTGCATAGAATTGCGAACACTATTTACAGAATTGTGTTTACTTTCCGTTACATAAACAGTGCCTGAAGAGTCTAGACAACAATGAAGATGATGAATGTGATACATTTGAGACAGAAGAGCATTTCTGAGAGACATTTACCTAATTTTCACCTCGAACATTTTTGCTAAGCCCTGCCCCCTTTTCTGGCTAATTAATTGGGAGTTATGTGTGACGTACGTACAATGGAACATGCGCATGTATAGATAACTCCAAAAAGATCTTTTACTAACTGACTTACTTGACTTAAAGCTTCTTGGCTCACAATTCCATATTTGGTCATACAATACAAGACCTATTTTGCATAATGTCTTTATGCGAAGATTCTACCTTTTTTTAGTTGATTAGATGATTTCATACTGTAAAAGAAGAAGCATTGTTGTCGTATGTACAACGTCTAAGAATATTGACCTCCTCGAAAAAAAATGTAAAAGAAATTACTACGGAAATTGTAGCAAATTAATTTTAGACTTTCGGAAAAAATTTGTCTTCTATTTAATGAAAAGGCTTCAAATATAAATTCTGTTGTATTGGGGCAATTTATTTAAATAATTTTGTAAATACTGCGTAAAAAAATGAGATAAGAATGATCAAATTGTTTATTATTCTCTTTATTTGTAGTTACAGTACCTCATTTTAATATTCTATCTGAAATTATTCAATGGATCTTCTGGCATTACTAATTTTAGTAACATTATATTGTGAAACTATTGTAACATTGTGTACAGTGAATATTAGTGTACCGTATGAGGCTGAATACAAATATATAGATCACATTGTTTTATAAGTTAGTCTTTTTGAAAAAAATATTGGTAGACTATCCAGAAAAACATTGTAAAATTGTTTATCGTTTTTAATACTTGTGTTATTGTAAAAAAGAAAGAAAAAGCATCTATGAAACATTGTAGAAATATTGAAATAATTCATGTCGATTGCATGTCAGTGTAAATACTGTTTGTTGTCTACTGCATTAATATTAAAAAAGATTTTAGAAATAAAATTAGGACAAACCAACATTAAGCCTCGTTCATTAGCCTTATTTATTAATACTTGTACAGTGTAAATGTATTGGCTACTGTTTTTATCAAAATGATGAAGTTGATATTGATTAAGCTGGCAGTCAATTTTTATATTGGAATCATCTATTATCAACATTGTTCAGCAAAAAACGCTTATACAGTCCATCTGATACAGCAACTTGCAATTAAAATTGCAATTTACGTCAACAGAGGGCGCTATTTCTTATGTATTTCTGGGTAGTAACAAAGTGCGAGGCATGCGCGGCAAGTCACAAATTTATTATTATTTAGGCATCGTTTTACCATCATCAAAAAATGCGAGGCATCATTTTATCATTTCTCAAAATTGCGAGGCAGGAAATCACCGAAATTGAAGTAGTCTAGGCCTAGGCCCGCTAGCGTAATTTTTTTTCCAGGACGAACGTGGGCAGAAATCATGAATAATTCATGATTAATTATGACATAATAGGGAACATTATAGAGGGCGCTATATAAGCATGCAGAGCAGAGCCATATATATAAAGAGTTACGACATTGGATTATAGTCACGTGATATGCAGATCAATTTGTGTCAAACTTGTCTCCGTTAATGCATGTAAAGCATAGGAGCAAGAAAATACTTTAAACTTTTTCTTATATTTAAAAAAATGTAATTGCACATTTTACGGTGAAATATCGATGTGCACAGCGTACAGAAGTACTTGCGGCAAAGAATATTGCGCGCGCGTGCGGTAGTACATTATAAAGTTCGATTGATTGATTTTGGAACGAAACATCCCATAACTACGTCCTATTAATAACAATTATGTAATATTTTCAATTCATAATGCATGCTTTGATGACTAATAAAATAATAAAGTGTCGTGGATATATTTGTTAATATATTGAATAGGGTATGAACAATATTAAAATAATAAAGGCAAATTATTACAAATGAAATGATGAACGAGTCTCTGAAAGTTTGTGTCAAAAACACACAGAGAGCCATATACTGTATAAAAAGAGGGGTGAATTTGTGTGTTTTTTGTATTGGTTCATGCTTTTATGTATCCTGACTTGCATGTAGGCCCTAGCATTTATTCTTTTGTTATTATAGACACAATATATATATGTTACCAAATTAATACCATTAATAAAATTAATTACTAAAATAAAAACGGAATATAAGCGTTATTTCATAGACAAAAAAATCTAAAAATAATGCATGAACTATAGGAAAACGCTATACAAAAGAGACGCGCGCGCCCTCAGCGTGCGAATTCTTTGACACAAAAATGGCTTCTAATTTTCAATGTCGTAACTCTTTATATATATGGCTCTGATGCAGAGAGATTAAATAATTAGTGTAAACAGTGATTGCCAACCGAAATGTTTGGTCTAGTGGTAAAGGCTTTAACCTATTACGCTGGAGCCCTCGGTTCGAGGTCTTTCATGAACATGTTTTTTTTAATAATTGAGAGAGATTATTTAGAGGGTTAGGTTTAGTATATTTAGGAAGTAGATCAGCTATCTTCCAATTCTTTATAATAGAAAATAATTAAGGTAATGAATTATTCATGATTTCTGCCCACGTTCGTCCTGGAAAAACAAAATACGCGGCCCGCTAGTAGGCTAGTTCCCTTTTGCACCTGCCTTGTATTTTAACTCGAAATTTGTTAACCATGCTTTATCGTGAATACCACACCTTAGAATTAGTAGGCCTACTTTAATGAAGAATAAATCCATTAAATTGGTGATTTTACAGACGTTTTTCTCGCATCACTGTTCGAGAATTTCGCACACTCAATGTTCAATATTTTGGTTTCTATGGAACGTCAAAAGAGCAAAATTAATTAGAGGGCTAAAAACTCTGTGGAATCTATATATTTAACGCATTATTTGGTGAAGATTTTGTAAGTCAGTAAGGAAAAATGTTACTGTTGATACTGTACACGGTTTCGTTAACCTTTTAAAGAATAAAATAGAACAATTCATCATAATATCCTTAGTAGGATGTCTAGGTCTAGGCTATAGTCAGGTTCCTCATGTATGAAAATAGGGGTTCCGTAGGATTTTAATGCCCAAAGTGAGATTTCACTTGATTTCACTTTATTATGGTGCTAGGATACCAAAAATGTTAGGTAACAAATTTTCACGATCCAGTAACCATGGTAACGGCCCCAATTTCAAAATGAAGAGATTTAACGTTGAAATAACATCGTCTTCCTAACAGATGTTTTACGTTAATTTATCAATGTTGATCCAACGTTGAAATAACATTGTTTTTCTAACAAATGTTTTACGTTAATTTATAAATGTTGATCCAACGTTGAAATAACATTGTATTTTTAACTAGAAATTTACGTTAATTTATCAATGTTGATCCAACGTTAAAATAACATTGTCCTTCTAACTAGTAATTTACGTTAATTTATCAATGTTGATCCAACATTGAAATAACATTGTCTTTCTAACTAGTAATTTACGTTAATTTATCAATGTTGATCCAACGTTGAAATAACATTGTATTTCTAACTAGAAATTTACGTTAATTTATCAATGTTGATCCAACGTTGAAATAACATTGTATTTTAAACTAGAAATTTACGTTAATTTATCAATGTTGATCCAACGTTGAAATAACATTGTATTTTTAACTAGAAATTTACGTTTTATTATCAATGTTGATCCAACGTTGAAATAACATCGTCCTTCTAACTAGTCATTTACGTTTTATTATCAATGTTGATCCAACGTTAAAATAACATTGTCCTTCTAACTAGTAATTTACGTTAATTTATCAATGTTGATCCAACGTTAAAATCACATTGTATTTTTAACTAGTAATTTACGTTAATTTATCAATGTTGATCCAACATTGAAATAACATTGTCTTTCTAACTAGTAATTTAAGTTAATTTATCAATGTTGATCCAACGTTAAAATCACATTGTCTTTCTAACTAGTAATTTACGTTAATTTATCAATGTTGATCCAACGTTAAAATCACATTGTATTTTTAACTAGTAATTTACGTTAATTTATCAATGTTGATCCAATGTTGAAATAACATTGTATTTTTAACTAGAAATTTACGTTAATTTATCAATGTTGATCCAACGTTGAAATAACATTGTATTTTTAACAAGAAATATACGTTAATTTATCAATGTTGATCCAACGTTGAAATAACATTGTATTTTTAACTAGAAATTTACTTTAATTTATCAATGTTGATCCAACGTTGAAATAACATTGTCTTTCTAACTAGTAATTTACGTTAATTTATCAATGTTGATCCAACGTTGAAATAACATTGTATTTTTAACTAGTAATTTACGTTAATTTATCAATGTTGATCCAACGTTAAAATCACATTGTATTTTTAACTAGTAATTTACGTTAATTTATCAATGTTGATCCAATGTTGAAATAACATTGTATTTTTAACTAGAAATTTACGTTAATTTATCAATGTTGATCCAACGTTGAAATAACATTGTATTTTTAACAAGAAATATACGTTAATTTATCAATGTTGATCCAACGTTAAAATAACATTGTCTTTCTAACTAGTAATTTACGTTAATTTATCAATGTTGATCCAACGTTGAAATAACATTGTATTTTTAACTAGAAATTTACTTTAATTTATCAATGTTGATCCAACGTTGAAATAACATTGTCTTTCTAACTAGTAATTTACGTTAATTTATCAATGTTGATCCAACGTTGAAATAACATTGTATTTTTAACTAGTAATTTACGTTATGTTTATCAATGTTGATCCAATGTTGAAATCACATTGTATTTTTAACTAGTAATTTACGTTGATTTATTAATGTTGATCCAACGTTGAAATAACATTGTATTTTTAACTAGAAATTTACGTTAATTTATTAATGTTGATCCAACGTTGAAATAACATTGTCTTTCTAACTAGTAATTTACGTTAATTTATCAATGTTGATCCAACGTTGAAATAACATTGTATTTTTAACTAGTAATTTACGTTAATTTATCAATGTTGATACAACGTTGAAATAACATTGTCTTTATAACTATAAATTTACGTTAATATATCAATATTGATCCAACGTTGAAATAACATTGTATTTTTAACAAGAAATTTACGTTAATTTATCAATGTTGATCCAACGTTGAAATAACATTGTGTTTTTAACTAGTAATTTGCGTTAATTTATCAATGTTGATCCAACGTTGAAATAACATTGTATTTTTAACTAGTAATTTACGTTAATTTATCAATGTTGATCCAACGTTGAAATAACATTGTATTTTTAACTAGAAATTTACGTTAATTTATTAATGTTGATCCAACGTTGAAATAACATTGTCTTTCTAACTAGTAATTTACGTTAATTTATCAATGTTGATCCAACGTTGAAATAACATTGTATTTTTAACTAGAAATTTACGTTAATTTATCAATGTTGATCCAACGTTGAAATAACATTGTATTTTTAACTAGAAATTTACGTTAATTTATCAATGTTGATCCAACGTTGAAATAACATTGTCTTTCTAATTAGTAATTTACGTTAATTTATCAATGTTGATCCTACGTTGAAATAACATTGTATTTTCAACTAGTAATTTACGTTAATTTATCAATGTTGATCCAACGTTATAATACAATTGTCTTTCTAACTAGTAATTTACGTTAATTTATCAATGTTGATCCAACGTTGAAATAACATTGTATTTTTAACTAGAAATTTACGTTAATTTATCAATGTTGATCCAACGTTGAAATAACATTGTATTTTTAACTAGAAATTTACGTTAATTTATCAATGTTGATCCAACGTTGAAATAACATTGTCTTTCTAATTAGTAATTTACGTTAATTTATCAATGTTGATCCAACGTTGAAATAACATTGTATTTTCAACTAGTAATTTACGTTAATTTATCAATGTTGATCCAACGTTGAAATAACATTGTATTTCTAACTAGTAATTTTTTTCAAACAATTATTATTTTTGTTTTTCAATGTTATTCCAACGTTATTTTAACGTTGAAATCCAGTTGTCATTTTCAAATGACATGTTTTCAACGTTGAAAACTGTTGAAATTATGTTGTTTTTTCAAACAATTATTATTTTTGTTTTTCAATGTTAATTAAACGTTAAATTAAAGTTAAATTCTATTTAATTCTTTGGTTAAAATGACATGTTTTTAACGTTAATATTAAATAATATGTGTTTAAGTGCGTTGCCATTGATGTTTCAACGTTAAATTAACATTAGATTTCAGTTGGCGTTTTTTTTATCATCCTTTATTGTAAAACAATAAATGTATGATGTAGCTTGATTATTTAGGAATTTTAGATTGGCAAATATTATTGTCTCTGTATAATACAAAAATGTTCTAGCTAGAAGTTGTGTTGAAAATTGAATGATCCTGTCATGCAAGATCAAATTTCATTAGATACGAGCTTGTCATTGGTTAGTTTCGTTTTGATAAAATTTTGAAACTGGTGTCAGTATCATCAGTCAGTAATTTCAGTTACTGTACTTCGACGTAGGCTAGAAAAAAAGGCTCATCATTGAAATTGTCAAATAAGTATGTTTTCAGGTAGGAAAACAATCTTTTTTATTTGTAATCTACTAATTTATAAGCTTAGAGCTTGACTATTTTACCCTTATCAATAGCTAGCCTCTAGTCTAGTACTAGTAGGCCACACATGCATAGCTAGGCTATAGTAGTAGGCTAGGCAGGCTGCCAAACTGCTGATGAACTGAATTCACTCACTAGGCCTAGGCCTAGTATGAGCATTTAGTATCATGCCTGTCAAGGGCAAACATTTGCCTTGCCAAGGATAACTACAGTACTGTACTTATTATGGTTATAAAATGGTATGTATTAGGCCTTAGTTCAATTCTTTCTTTATTTATCCAAAAGTATACATAAATATAACATTATAATATATAATTAGGGCCTAGTTGGCCTAGCTAGCTTTTTGCTAGGCTGTCTACAGTAGCTGCTAATGCTATTATTAGTATTAATAGTATACAAACACATGCTAGCCTAGGACGGCTATTTGTTTAAACTCACTCGCTTTCTTTATTTCAGATTGTAGGCCTAGCTAAGGCCTATGCCTAGCTAGAGTACAAAATAATGAAGTACATGTATAATCTTTTCTATGTGAATCAAACGAGAAAAATCTAATGGATGATCAATATTTTTATATACAAAAGGTTGGTATTTATAGTTCTTAACTTTAATATTGAATAAATATTAATACAGTGTTCCAATATTATTTACATAAATTGAATTGATTGCATATTTTACGTGTAAGTGTGAAATGATGTTCTGAATTGAATTTTTGTTTATGTACAGTATGATTTTTGAACAATGTGTTAAAGATATAATTGAACTGAACAATTTTTTTTTTAATGTTTTGTTGAATATGCCGTCACTATAGAGTTGTTCACTTTGACCAAAAATTAGATTTTAAAAAATGCATTTGTACCTGAAAAATTAAAACAAACAATTGGTTTTTGGTTAAATATACTGTTTATTTTGTATTTTTGTTAAGTGAAATCTTTATTGTTTTTGTTTATTTTCTACGGCAAGTGAATATCTTTGTTAAAATTGAAAAATGGCAAGGTATTCAAAGTATGATTGTATTAATCTTCATTGTTCATGTTTTTTGGGGACAATAAATCTTTCAATTAATTTTTTACTGTATTATTTTTGTTTAAAACTACAGTAACTTGATTGAATTTGTTTCAGGTTTGGAAAAATGATATTATACACTTTTGGAAAGCATAGGACAATGTCAACACAGGAATCGAGGCAACTGTTTATTGACTAATCGGAACAATGCAATTACAGTATTGTATTATTGCCATTTCATTTGGACTTCTGCAACATTAGCACAAGGCACCTGTGACGTGTGTTGTATTTATTGTGTTTTACTGTAATCAGCCAATATTTATAGTTATTCAATCATGTTAGTTGGAAAACATATTACAAACTGGTTATTAGTACCTGAGAACTGTCAGTGAGGATGTACATTATTTGATTGTTGCTTGGATTTTGCCTGATGATTTGATAACACCTGATTAAATGTTATTTTATGTTTTTATAGAAATTAAAGATTAGTAAGATATACAGTATTTATAAAATGTCTCTATTGATGGATTTTGGGACGTAACAGTATACTTTACTACCAACTACTTTAAAACCGTTGATTCAAATTGGATATAGTAATTCAACAAATCAATTACCATTGAAAATATGCCAGATTTCAGCTGTTACTATAAGCTGTTCTTCTATTAACTAAACCATTGCTATGTTAAATTATTGTTGATAATTTCTATGTTGAATCAATGGTAAAAATGTGTTTACACTGAATCAACGTTGATCTGTATACGTTGATTAAACGTTATTTTTTCTACCTTGAATTTGGTTGATTACTCTACAATGGATCAACGTTGATATTTTTTTAAATTTAAACTTTAATTCAATAGTTTTTCAGCGTTATTTCAACGTTTGCGGATAATGTTGAATTAACTTTAATATTTCAACATTGAATCAACGTTGATAATTTCAACGTTAAATCTATGTTTTATCTAAATTTACGTTGATGCAAATTTTAATTTCAACTTAATTATTACGTTGTTTCAACGTTAATAATTTCAACATTGAATCAACATTGATAATTTCAACGTAGACATTTTGACGTTGTTTCAACGTTGATAATCTATGTTGAATCAACGTTGACATTTTTGTTGAGGCAAACTTCATTTTCAACCATTTTTTCAACGTTATTTCAACGTTACATATTTTAACGTTGTTTCAACGTTGATAATTTCTATGTTGATTCAACGTTGACATTTACGTTGAGGCAAACTTTCATTTTCAACCATTTTTTCAACGTTATTTCAACGTTACCTATTTTAACGTTGTTTCAACGTTAATAATTTCTATGTTGATTCAACGTTGACATTTACGTTGAGGCAAACTTTCATTTTCAACCATTTTTTCAACGTTATTTCAACGTTACCTATTTTAACGTTGTTTCAACGTTGATAATTTCTATGTTGATTCAACGTTGACATTTAAGTTGAGGCAAACTTTCATTTTCAACCATTTTTTCAACGTTATTTCAACGTTACTTATTTTAACATTGTTTCAACGTTGATAATTTCTATGTTGATTCAACGTTGACATTTACGTTGAGGCAAACTTTCATTTTCAACCAGTTTTTCAACGTTATTTCAATGTTACCTATTTTAACGTTGTTTCAATGTTGATAATTTCTCTGTTGATTCAACGTTGACATTTACGTTGAGGCAAACTTTCATTTTCAACCACTTTTTCAACGTTATTTCAACGTTTGCAGATAACGTTGAATTAACGTTAATTCAACCAATTTTTGCCCACTGGGTTTGGTCTTTCGACAAGATATTGGTATCAAAATACTCGGAATATATATATTTATATTCGTTGTAATAGAACATTTTTACTAAATGCAACCGGAAATGCTATTTTTCTGTACTATTGACCCTTGACCTTGACTTGTACTGTATCTTAAAAACTGCTGGTCATAAAAATTTAAAAATGGTCTCAAATTGCTCAGACCTTATATATTTATATTTATTGTAATGCAATATTTTGGTAAAAAATGTCCGGAAGCAAAGTTATTGACCTTTGACATATATATAGCTTACAAGGACTTTTATTCAGTAGTCTCTGGTCATATCTCCATAACCCTTTGGTCTATTGACAAGATATTGGTATCAAAATACTCGGAATAAATATATTTATATTTGTTCTAATAGACCATTTTGACTAAATGTAACCGGAAATGCAATTTTTCTTTACTAGTGACCCTTGACCTTGACTCGCACTGTATCTAAAAAACGGCTGGTCATGGAAATTTAAAAATGGTCTCAAATTGCTCAGACCATACATATTTATATTTATTGTAATGCAATATTTTGTAAGAAAATGACCGGAAGTAAAGTTATTCACCATTGACATAGAGAATAGCTTTTACATTACAAGGATGGATAAATATTGGTCAGATTTTTTTGCCCTACTCTGACGTAATTTTCACTTTTACTAAGAATAATAATTAATACTTAAGTAATGTGGGACTCCAACAACCTCCAGATCACTAGCCTGACGTTCACTTAGGATAATTATTATTATTATTCAGTTCTTTTCTAAACTCGCATTTTCAAATATTGTTTTCAATTGCCACTTTGAACCTCTATAAATGTATTAATTGAAGATTTCTGATTTGGCTAAAAGTAGTAAATGTCAGAATGAGATTTGATGGTAATTATAACCTATTTTATTAGGAAGATATCTTGCAGGTTTGTTTTGCCCATAACTGGTTTTCATTTATATGCAGCTTGGGTTGATGTAGATGACCCAATAACAGTGAATAAAAGGTTGTAATTCATTTGAATGTAAAGAAAAAAAAATTGTATTTAAATAGTGCTCTTTTTCCCGGATCAGGCTCTAGAACAGAAGGAAAACAGTTAAAATGGGTTGGTGGTCTTGTTGGCACTACTTAAGATGAGGAAATCGAACTAGATATCCCATCGAACTCAAAACACACAAATTTATCAAGATTTCATCAAAATACATTCATAACAAACAATAACACTTTTTTTAACATTGTCTTAGTAATAATTTCAAAAGAAGTCAAGAAATATATCTTAAACAGAGATTATAAAAAAAATAGGAGTTGAAGCTTTTTGAAATTTGTGAGTAAAGTCTGGTTGTGGACTCCCTGAAAACATTTAGTAGCTTAAAGGAGGGAGATAAAATCATAAAATGCTGTAAACATCAAAAACCTCTTGGTCACTTCTAACAATCTCACTCATTAAATAGATTCCTTGGCTTGGCGATATGACTCACAAAATGGCAGTCAATGTTAGCATTGAAAGATTGCTTCTCATATCTCGAAACATCTAGGAAGAAAACCAAGGAACGTCTATAACTACGTAATAATGTATGGCCGGCAGCTGTTCAATGTATGAGAAACCTCCATATATGAAAATGCATTAAAGGTACAAAAGTTGAATATCAACCACTCTCACTCATTGAGTGATTGCTGACACAATAAATGCATGGTATTGATGTAATTAAAGATGTTTTAATCCAATTTTGGAGCTCCAGTTTCTTATCAGGAAAAATGTAAAAAGTATAGCAATTAACATTTCAGGAAAAGTGCAGGAAGAATCAATTTCACTACGTCATTTTAGTGAAGTGGATGGGAGAAAAATGACTACAGTGCAATGAATTTCTGCTTAAATTTTAACTATTGTCCAAAGTTGTTTACATAGATAAATGTGTTTACTTACACTATAAAGTATATACTAATATATATAAAAACTAAATATGTGAATTAGAAATTAAATATTCGAATGATAATAATAATAATGTATAAACTCATTTTTAATCTCCTACCACATTGCCGATACATGCTCAAATAGATGTGATTTTCCGGTCATTTTCTAACAAAATGTCGCATTAAAATAAATATAAATATGTATGGTCTAAGCAATTTGAGACCATTTTTAAATTTCTATAATCAGCCGTTTTTTAGATACAGTGCAAGTCAAGGTCAGGGTCAATAGTGCAGAAAAATAGCATTTCCGGTTAGTAAAAATGTTCTATTACAACGAATATAAATATATTTATTCCGAGTATTTTGATACCAATATATTGTCAATAGACCAAAGGGTTATGGAGATATTACCAGAGACTACTGAATAAAAATCCTTGCAAGCTATTCTTTATGTCAAAGGTCAATAACTTTGCTTCCGGACATTTTTTAACAAAATATTGCATTACAATAAATATAAATATATAAGGTCTGAGCAATTTGAGACCATTTTTAAATGTATATGACCTGCCGTTTTTAAGATACAGTACAAGTCAAGGTCAAGGGTCAATAGTACAGAAAAATATCATTTCCGGTTGCATTTAGTAAAAATGTTCTATTACAACGAATATAAATATATATATTCCGAGTATTTTGATACCAATATCTTGTCAATAGACCAAAGGGTTATGGAGATATGGCCATTTGGTCGCCATTTTGAAATTGGGGCTGTAACCATGGTTACGGGATCGTGAAAATTTGTTACCTAGCATTTTTGGTATCCTAGCACCATAATAAAGTGAAATCAAGTGAAATCTCACTTTGGGCATTAAAATCCTACAGAAATACACGAGGACCCTGACTACTAGGTAGTGATGTTGATTTAGGATCGATTAGGCCTATTATTCTTTGAAAACAGAACAGTAGGCCTATCAGCAGTAACATTATTACAGTATTTTTATTGACAGATTAACAAATATATTGAAATAAAACGTTTTTTACCAATAAATGCATGAGAAATTGACGGATTCCACTGAGTTTTAGTCCTCTATTATCGTAGAAACAAAAATATTGAACATGCGTGAAATTCGCGAACAGTGTGCGAGGAACACGCCTGTAAAATCATCAATTTAAGGATTTATTTGTTACTTTTTATGTGATTCTTTCATTAAAGCACTCATGAGGTATACTTCTAATGTGTGGTATTCACACGATAAAGCTAGTTATCAAATTTGGAGTACAAATACAAGCGAAGGAAACTAGCGCCAGGTTTATTAGTACGTACATGGACAACAATAAATAAAAATCGTAATATGCCTAGCCTACTAAAACAGGAATAGTGTATCAATATTAAAATATTACACCAATTATTATTATATAAAAATTGATTAAATTATTTTCTGCATAGGCCTCTAGGTTAGGGATAAGCATATTAGCTAAAGTTTAATTTTAGGCCTAGTATTACGATTGTCGGACGTAAGTCTTTCTCACACGCGCTCCAGAATTCTCTCGCAATTTTTTTTCTTTGCGGCATGTTATTTGATCGGCATATCAGTTACTTTTATTCACCGCCAGTTATTGAACTTGTCCTGGCCATCGCTGTTCATTTTATTTGCGAGAGAGGTACACGTGTTGATTTCCTAGAGAATGGAATGTCAAAAATGTCTTTGGCACGCCGCTCAGAGAGAAGCTGCTGAAACCACGTGCTATATAGGAGGGGAATCGCCAAATCCTCTCAGGGCAGAATCACTCCGCCGCTACTTGCTAAATAGTAAAGAGGGATTTTCCATCTCTCGGGTCTACCGGATCGAGGCGCAGGGGTGTGACAAAATATTATTTTCACTCTGTTATGTTCGAGAGACATGTTAAATTAATTGTAAAGTGAACACGCTCGAAATGCCAACAAACATGGCAGTCATTTGATGATAAGTGTCGCTATAACAATTATTGTTTATCGAAAGTTGAAGATTTTTAAAATATGGCGCATACCGAATTACGGATGCACAACTTTTGAACAGTTTGGGCACTTTTGTAAAAGTAAAATTTGACACGATATGACTTGAATGAAAAAAACAATCGTTACATAAAAATAAACATTTTGAGTGTATTGAATCTATTTAGATACGCTAGGCCTATATATATATTATTATATAAATAATTGATTATTATGCCTAAAATATAGCATAATAGCACGTTAAGATATGCCTCGCACCTTTTTGAAACTGTTAAATATATGCCTCACATTTTTGGAAATGATAAAATAATGCCTCGCACAAATATTTGGCGTGCCGCGCATGCCTCGCACATTGTCAACACTCGTATTTCCTTAGGGTGTGTAGAAAGCGACGACCTCGAATTGGACGACTCCAACGACCCGGGCGACCTCGAATTGGACGACCTAGAATTGGACGACCCATAACACGAAACCGACGACCCTTATAGCCTAGCCTAGCCTAGGCCCAAGTGTGGTATAACATCCCGAAGCCGAACATAGCCAAAGATCTTTAAACCATACCTTATATAATACTCGCAAGCAAACAATTGATTGAAAAAATACAGAAATATCGCCATTTGATACTGAATGTGTCGATACGAACAGATATGGAACGCCAAGAGTGCATCATTAAAACTGCATTCGACTCGATTAGCACACGAAATATCATAAACATGGCAAACCAGGTCAAAACGGCCCCTTTTTCAGCGGCGGCGTTGGCGTTCCATATCTGTTCGTTTGTTCGTGTCGACACATTCAGTATCAAATGGCGATATTTCTGTATTTTTTCAATCAATTCATAGTGGCCAAATCTGGCATAATTATGCCGTCTGGCATAATTTTGACCCATCTGGCATCTAGCATTTATGCTAGGCATAATTTTAGAAAATCTGGCATAATTTGAAAAAAGCATTTTTACAGCGAATTGGCATATAATTTGGCATATTTTCGAAAAAATCTGGCATATTTTTGTAAAAATCTGGCATAATTTAGCCAAAAACATGAAGACCTTTTTTTTTTTTTTTTTTTTTTTTTTTTGGCTTCCAACCTTTGTGGTACATAAAACATATCCATACACCGCCCTCTAATACATTGGTTTTGTGCTATTTTGGCCTTAATTGTGCCTGGCATAATCTGGCATAATTTTGTGCTGCCACCTAGCATAATTTGATTTCGATCGCTGGCCACACTGAATCAATTGCTTGCTTGCGATTATTATATAAGGTATGGTTTAAAGATCTTTGGCTATGTTCGGCTTCGGGATGTTATACCACACTTAGGCCTAGGCTAGGCTAGGCTGTAGGGGTCGTCGGTTTCGTGTTATGGGTCGTCCAATTCTAGGTCGTCCAATTCGAGGTCGCCCGGGTCGTTGGGGTCGTCCAATTCGAGGTCGTCGCTTTCTACACACCCTATTTCCTTATGTACAAAATAAGTAGTATGTAAGAGATTTGGGGAGAACAAAGGAAATCTATTGTATAAGAATTATAGGAAAACAAAGGGTTTGCTAATTAAAATCCTAGGCTAACAAAGGGTTTGATAATTAAAGTCCTAGGCTAACAAAGGGGTATTTATAGGAGGAGGATAAGTACAGGGAAACAATAAGAAATCTACTTGATTAAAGTTAGGAAAACAAATGGGTATTAATTGGATTATACAGGTGTGTTTGTAGAATGATGGGGGCCATGACAATAGAAATCTAACCAAGAGCTTTGAGGCTAACAAAGAAAATCTATTGTATAAGAATTATAGGAAAACAAAGGGTTTGCTACTTAAAGTCCTAGGCTAACAAAAGGGTATCTATAAGAGGAGGATAAGTACAGGGAAACAATAAGAAATCTACTTGATTAAAGTTAGGAAAACAAATGGGTATTAATTGGATTATACAGGTGTTTTCGTAGAATGATGGTGGTAATGACAATAGAAATCTAATTTTAATTAATTAACAATAGAATGTATAGTTTTAACAAGGTGGAGGCTTTGTATAGAGTATATCACAGGTGCTTTACAATTACTGACAATACTCACAACGAATGCTTTGTTTTTTTTACAATAGGATTTAATCATAATATAAAAGAGGGGGTTATAATTAAGGAGCGATTTTTTGCTTGTAACAAGCCTAGGCTAACAAAGGAAATCTATTGTATAAGAATTATAGGAAAACAAAGGGTTTGCTACTTAAAGTCCTAGGCTAACAAAGGGGTATTTATAGGAGGAGGATAAGTACAGGGAAATAATAAGAAATCTATTTGATTAAAGTTAGGAAAACAAATGGGTATTAATTGGATGATACAGGTGTTTTCGTAGAATGATGGTCGTCATGACAATAGAAATCTAATTTTAATTAATTAACAATAGAATGTATAGTTTTAACAAAGTGGAGGCTTTGTATAGAGTGTATCACAGGTGTTTTACAATTACTGATAATACTCACAACGAGTGCTTTGTTTTTTGTTGTTGACAATATAGGATAATATAAAAGAGGGAGTTATAATAAGGAGCGATTATTTGCTAGCATTTGCGTGATTTGATTGGTCAAAGGTATACAGTCTGGAGCCCCCCTTGTTGAAACAAAAAGCGGATTATAATTCAGGCGGGAATGTATGTAATGGATCTGTTTTTTTCCCGAAGAATGTGATGTTTGTGGGGAAAAGACTACAATATTTTACGGTGATGACGCATGCTTCCAGTTCTGTGAATATGTATTCAAAAAATATCCCTACGGTCATAATATTACATGCCTTGCTCATAATAATCAAGCTTATGATAGTTACTTTGTAATGCATTATTTGTATTCATGTGGTTTTGTTCCAGATGTCATAACTAATGGTGGTAAGATTCTTTCTACTAAAATTAAGGGTACTACTATTCGTTTCATTGACTCTGTCATTTTTACCGATGGCTTTAGCCAAACTACCTAAAACAAACAAAACCTTTGGCATTAAAGAGTTAAATAAATAAATTTAACACGGTTGGTAATGCAAACTATAGTAGGTCCATATCCCGATGCTTCGATGTATGACCCCGACAAGATGTCTATATCGGCCTGGAATGATTTTTTATTTGGTACGAGCAGAGGCGAGGTGAAATGCTAATTGATTATTGCGTTAGTGACTTGGACATTCTTAGGCGTTGTTGTTTATCATTTAGACACATATTCAAACGAGTAACTGTTCTTGATAATGGTATAGATCAGGAAGGGGTCGTCCGTTTTCTAACGGTTTAATAACCAAAGCCTCCGCCTGTAATTTTGTATTTTCCAAGAACTTTTTGAAGCCGAATACAATTGCTCCTTTTCCACCAGCAGATTACTTAACTACGTAGACTCATTCTTTTGGTAGTATGGAGTGGTTAAGTTATGAATCAAAACGACGTAGAATCCATATTCATCACGCCCGTAATGGTAATGAGAAATGCTTTGGTAGATATAAAGTTAATGGGGCTTCGTTTGAACCAAACTTCATATTTGAATTTATTGGATGTAGCAAGGCAGATTCATATCTACAAACATAGAGAAAATCTTCTTATCTGAAACAGACGTTTCCTCAGTACTAGTATATTGAAATTTAGGAGCATAAGTGGAACAACATTAAGTCCTTAACCCCTACGGAATTAGCAGTCATATTTGATGTACCTGCTATTCATCCTACACTTAACCCTCGAGAAGCTTTTTTTTGGAGGGAGAACCAATGCCGCTAGATTGTTTTACCAAGTTAGATGATGAGCAGATTAGCTATGTTGACTTCACTGGCCTTTATCCGTACTGCAACAAATACGGAACATATCCGACCGGACATCATGAAAAGTTAGCTTTCAAAGATATGTCTACAGATATTCGTGAGTATTTTGGTCTGGTTCAATGCACAGTTAGTCCTCCAAAAAAGCTGCTTCACCCTCTTCTTCCTTATAGGAGTAATGGAAAACTTATGTTTCCTTTATGTCGAACATGTATTGATAATATGTGTCAGGATTCATGCAACCAAGATGAAAATGAAAGATGCCTTACGGGGAGATGGGTATCAACGGAGTTTTCTTAAATTAAAGGATGGCCTGATTGGTGTTTAACGGATAAGCAGAAAGATAAGTACATTAAAGATTACGAAACAAATGAAAATATTAAACTAGACTCTATTGCCTACAATGCTGGTCTACCGATCATTGGCAAAACTTATGCTAAATTCCTTCTGGGGAAAATTTGGACAGAGGGAAAATTTGACAAGAACTTTATTTACCTCTGAAGCAAATGACATTTATGACAATGTTTCGGACCAAAAAGTTATTGTAAATGATGTGAACTTTATCAATGACGATTTAGCAGAAATGAAATATATATACTATAAGACGAACAACAATTTGTAAAGGTAAACAAGAAAGTGAATGTTGTTATGGCGGCATTTACTACTGGTACAGCAAGGCTAAAGCTCTACGACTTATTGGAAAAGTTGCAAGACCGTGTGCTGTACTACGACACCGATTCTTGTGTATTTACATCTAAAGCTGGAGGATGGCGACCACCACTTTGTGATAATTATGGGGAATTAACCAATAAAATTAGCCCTAACGATAGAAATTATATCTCCACTTTTGTTTCTGGGGGACCAAAACATTATGCTTACATGTTAGTGACCCGGTAAAACGGTCTGTAAGGTAAAGGGTTTTACCGTAAACCTTCAAAATTAATCAATTTTAAAACAGTGAGTGAAATGGTACGTGGGTTGGTCCCCAAAAGTTAACCAAATTTGATCCCAACAGAATAACGAGGAAAGCAAAAGTAAAGATTATCGTATCGTGTATAACAAACGAATAATAATCGATGATTTTAGAACAGTTCCATATGGTTATGTAATGTAAGTACCTGTACATGTCTTAACAAATTTCCTAAGTTTTTTGTGTAAACATTTTTGAACATAAAAAAAAATGTGTAAACATTTTTGAACATTAAAAAAATTGTGTAAATATTTTTTGAACATAAAAAAAATGTGTAAACTTTTTTGAACATAAACAATGTGTAAATAATTTGTAAAAAAAAAATGTGTAAACAATTTAAAAAAAAAAAAATTGTAAAATTGTTCATCAAAATAAAAAAAAAATGTGTAAAAATTTGTGTTAGCAGTTGAGCATTTTGTATGTAATACTATACGTTTTAAATGAGTTTACTGTATTAAATAAATAAAATAAAATGTATAAATGTTTATCAAAGAAAAAAAAAATGTCAAACTATTTTTTAAAAAAGAAAAAAAAATGTATATATTTATATAGCTTTCAATATTTTTTTTGTAATAGTGTTTTTTTTCTTTTATTTTTTTATTTACAAAAGGTATAATTCTACTGAATAGTCACTTACTAATCATTTATTTTAATTTTCTTTTTTTTTCACTACATGTATAACAATTGATTTTTTTAGGTAAAAAGAGAAATAAATATTTATATATATATATAGGATTATTACAAATCTAATAATAAAATGGTTCAGCAATACGGTGCAGGGATGGTAAGTAAATCAAGTATTAAATTACTTAATAATCACTAATATTAAAATAAAAAATATATGATGTTTAAATGTGTTACAAATAATTATATAGTTTGTATTTTTATTTATTTATTTATGTTTTATCTTTTCAGAAAAGAGTTCGAGATGAGGATGATAACTATGTTGAAGTTGATACAGAAGAAGATGTCGTTGATCTGAAAACTGTTAATATTGAGAATTTGAAGTTATGTTTTCAGCTATTTCTAAACTTTTACAATCTCACATGAATATCTTAGTAGGTGATGATTTAGTGTTTAACATTATACATATGCCTATGCCTATTGGTGGTGGTCCGTCTTTTAATCATGGAATAGATTTAGTTCACCTAAACGTCAGATCATTAATAAGAAGCAAAGAGGATGATGAAAACATATGTTGTGCAAGGGCTTTGGTTGTCGGAATTTCGAGAATTGAAGAGAAAGGTGTTAATATCCAAAGATGGGAACAACTTAGGAAGCCGTCTTATTTCCAAGAGCATGAAGCCAATCAACTAATGTTGAGAGCTGGTGTTAATCGTGGTCTTTCTGGTATTGAGGAACTTAAACGTTTTCAGAGGGTATTGTATGATTACCAAATAGTTGTGATTTCCAAGGACAATCTCCACACAGTGATATTTAGCGGTGAGTACCGAGCAAAGCAAATTTATTTATATCATCATGACAAACATTATGATGTCATTGTTTCAGTAGCACCTTTTTTGAAGGTTCGCTATTTTTGTAATCTTTGCTTTCAATGTTATACGGTCAAGTTCAATCACAAATGTAAGTGTACTTTTGAACTCTGTTGTTCCCATGACTGTGTTCCTACTGTCGATACTGCTACTTCGGTTTATTGTGAAGACGGTAGACGTTGTTTTAAGAATCACAAATGCTTTGCTAATCATAAAATTGATAGTCCAAAAGTATCTATTTGTGATAAGAAGAAACTTTGTATTGTGTATGATTGCACAAAACATTTTTGTAGGACATGTTCTGTTAGTTGATAGTAGTCATTTGTATTACATGATGAAGATTAAGTTTCAGGATAAAAAGAATTATAAAAATGATATTGAAAGAAAAAATGCGGCGGAGAAGTTCTTTTTCTTCGATTTCGAGTGTACACAAGAGACCGGTGAACACATTCCAAATCTCTGTGTTCTACAGAAATGCTGTGTAGACTGTATCGCCGGTGATGTGGATTCCGAAGAATGTGATGTTTGTGGGGAAAAGACTAAAATATTTTACGGTGATGACGCATGCTTCCAGTTTTGTGAGTATGTATTCAAAAAATATCCTTACGGTCATAATAATATTACATGCCTTGCTCATAACTATCAAGCTTATGATAGTTACTTTGTAATGCGTTATTTGTATTCATGTGGTTTTGTTCCAGATGTCATAACTAATGGTGGTAAGATTCTTTCTACTAAAATTAAGGGTACTACTATGCGTTTCACATTGACTCTCTGTCATTTTTACCGATGGCTTCCGTCGCCCAAACAGTCTTGTCGTAATATCGATAAATAAATCAAGATTGGGCGACGGTAGGCACAAACAAATTCCGCCTATTCTAAATCAACTGTCTCGGTCGTATGAACCTTTTCAGGATGTCCGGTCGGATATGTTCCGTATTTGTTGCAGTACAGATAGAGGCTATAGTGAAGTCAACATAGCTAATCTGTTCATCATCTTGAACTTGGTAAAGCAATCTAGTGGCATTGGTTCTCCTCCAAAAAAAGTTCTCGAGGGTTAAGTGTAGGATGAATAGCAGGTACATCAAATATGAAGGCTAATTCCGTAGGGGTTAAGGACTTCTTAATGTTGTTCCACTCATGCTCCCAAATTTCAATATACTGGTACTGAGGAAACGTCTGTTTCAGATAAGTAGTACCCTTAATTTTAGTAGAAAGAATCTTACCACCATTAGTTATGACATCTGGAACAAAACCACATGAATACAAATAACGCATTACAAAGTAACTATCATAAGCATTTTTTCATGATGATATAAATAAATTTGCTTTGCTCGGTACTCACCGCTAAATATCACTGTGTGGAGATTGTCCTTGGAAATCACAACTATTTGGTAATCATACAATACCCTCTGAAAACGTTTAAGTTCCTCAATACCAGAAAGACCACGATTAACACCAGCTCTCAACATTAGTTGATTGGCTTCATGCTCTTGGAAATAAGACGGCTTCCTAAGTTGTTCCCATCTTTGGATATTAACACCTTTCTCTTCAATTCTCGAAATTCCGACAACCAAAGCCCTTGCACAACATATGTTTTCATCATCCTCTTTGCTTCTTATTAATGATCTGATGTTTAGGTGAACTAAATCTATTCCATGATTAAAAGACGGACCACCACCAATAGGCATAGGCATATGTATAATGTTAAACACTAAATCATCACCTACTAAGATATTCATGTGAGATTGTAAAACTTTAGAAATAGCTGAAAACATAACTTCAAATTCTCAATATTAACAGTATTCAGATCAACGACATCTTCTTCTGTATCAACTTCAACATAGTTATCATCCTCATCTCGAACTCTTTTCTGAAAAGATAAAACATAAATAAATAAATAAATAAAAATACAAACTATATAATTATTTGTAACACATTCAAACATCATATATTTTTTATTTTAATATTAGTGATTATTAAGTAATTTAATACTTGATTTACTTACCATCCCTGCACCGTATTGCTGAACCATTTTATTATTAGATTTGTAATAATCCTATATATATATATAAATATTTATTTCTCTTTTTACCTAAAAAAATCAATTGTTATACATGTAGTGAAAAAAAAAGAAAATTAAAATAAATGATTATTCTACTATTCAGTAGAATTATACCTTTTGTAAATAAAAAAATAAAAGAAAAAAAAACACTATTACAAAAAAAATATTGAAAGCTATATAAATATATACATTTTTTTTTCTTTTTAAAAAAATAGTTTTTTTTTCTTTGATAAACATTTATACATTTTATTTTATTTATTTAATACAGTAAACTCATTTAAAACGTATAGTATTACATACAAAATGCTCAATTGCTAACACAAATTTTTACACATTTTTTTTTTATTTTGATGAACAATTTTACAATTTTTTTTTTTTTAAATTGTTTACACATTTTTTTTTTACAAATTATTTACACATTGTTTTTGTTCAAAAAAGTTTACACATTTTTTTTTATGTTAAAAAAATATTTACACAATTTTTTTAATGTTCAAAAATGTTTACACATTTTTTTTTTATGTTCAAAAATGTTTACACAAAAAACTTAGGAAATTTGTTAAGACATGTACAGGTACTTACATTACATAACCATATGGAACTGTTTTAAAATCATCGATTATTATTCGTTTGTTATACACGATACGATAATCTTTACTTTTGCTTTCCTCGTTATTCTGTTGGGATCAAATTTGGTTAACTTTTGGGGACCAACCCACGTACCATTTCACTCACTGTTTTAAAATTGATTAATTTTGATGGTTTACGGTAAAACCCTTTACCTTACAGACCGTTTTACCGGGTCACTAACATGTAAGCATAATGTTTTGGTCCCCCAGAAACAAAAGTGGAGATATAATTTCTATCGTTAGGGCTAATTTTATTGGTTAATTCCCCATAATTATCACAAAGTGGTGGTCGCCATCCTCCAGCTTTAGATGTAAATACACAAGAATCGGTGTCGTAGTTGCACACGGTCTTGCAACTTTTCCAATAAGTCGTAGAGCTTTAGCCTTGCTGTACCAGTAGTAAATGCCGCCATAACAACATTCACTTTCTGAATCATGTTTTCCTAACTTTAATCAAGTAGATTTCTTATTGTTTCCCTGTACTTATCCTCCTCCTATAAATACCCCTTTGTTAGCCTAGGACTTTAATTATCAAACCCTTTGTTAGCCTATAATTCTCATACAATAGATTTCCTTTGTTCTCCCCAAATCTCTTACATACTACTAAAATACGATTTTTTTTGCAGCTAAAATGTCACTTAATACGTATGTTTTGGAAGGAAATTCAACTGAATTATTAATTAGATACATATGAACTATACATACAAAAAATATCATCCAATCCCTAGGAGGAGATCGCAAAATCCACTTTCTAGGCCTCTTTCAGGCCTATGCCCCACAGTCTAAAGGCTGTATTTAGATTTTCTTGACCTTGAAAACATACACTTTGCCACCAAAATCTGTAAATTTTATGGCATCCATTTTGAAAACAAAATGGTGGGCATTAGGTGAACTTTAAAATGCTGTATTTGGATTCCTTGACATATGTACTGTAATATAATGTTTTGTTATGAGGTACTTTGTAAGGAAGACTCTTTACTCGCTTTGCTGTCGTAACATATATTGTTTATTCAGAATATACTTGATACAATAATAATGATGCAGCTAACTAACTGACTAAGGAACAGAGGATTAGTGATGCTGGCTGTAAGGTGTGTGCTCCGTAAAGTGGCTGTAAGGTGTGTGTTCCGTGAAGTGGCTGTAAGGTGTGTGCTCTGTGAGGTGGCTGTAAGGTGTGTGCTCTGTGAGGTGGCTGTAAGGTGTGTCTGGGCTCTTCTGAAACTTGGGAGTATATCGGCTTCGGTTCATTTACATATGTCACTACGTAATCTGTGAGGGTAACGATTGGTTCTAAGTTGGTCCAGGGGTGTTTAAGTGGGAGTGATTAACGGTATAATAAGGTATTTCGATGATGGATGACACTGTCAAATCTGTACTTAAATAGTGTCAATCTCTCCTGGTTTAACGATGGGATAGGTCAAATGTTAAGCTAAGTGTTTTCTTTAGGGATTCTATTATAAACTAAATGGACATTTTAAAACATCTGGACAAACTCTCCTCTGGACTTTCTGGGTCAAGTTTGTGAACTCAAATACAAATACAAATACAAAGGTTGATTTCTTAATTATAAAAGTATATCATTACATTACATCCCTCTGTTTCCCTTTTTTTTTTCTAATCTATTTAAAATATAAAAATGGTTATAATAGTGGCATGCAAAATTAAAGTTATATAAAAGAAAAAAAACATGATTATACATATAAGCAAAAATTGAGTTAGCCAAAACCATTGACTCTGAAGTGTAACCTTATCACGTTCACTCTCTCTCTCTTCTCTCTCTTAAAAAAAATGAATTTGGTATAAAATTTCCGGAATTTATAAAAAAAATTTGGGAAAAAAAATGTATAAAAAAAACAAAAGTTTTCTTCAAGATCGACATAATTGTGGGTCCGTTGCTTTGGAGGCATGCTACACTCGGATTACCGAAATAAAGACATCACAACGGTTGGGTTTCCCTAAAGAACATCGGTCAAGAAGGCAACTCTTGTTAAATATTTGAAATTGAAAAAAAACTTTTATAAAGGATAACTTGAAATCAATCGTTGGGTTTATATAATCGATAAAAACGGGATTCACTCCACGGTATGTCCAACATGTAGGAAGTGGTGTAAGGGATCTCATTGAAATATACCATACCGCAATTCAAGCATTGATATCCCTTGTTGAAGGATATTTGTTGGCAATTTTGGTGAAAAAGTGTGCCGCAGCATTTGTTGATTGTACAATCAGTATGAAAGTTTTTAATTTCGGGGTTACATTTACAAATTTGGCAGGGGGTATCTTTGTATTTATTTTCCAGGTACTGCATGTTACGGATGTGCGAATATAGTTTTTTCTTATATTTAGTTACAACATATCCAAATGGTGAGTGTTCGCTAGGTTTTAATTCGTCTTGGGGTATGATGCCTGTTTGTTGTCGGACTCTTGAAAAAAATGCTTTACACTGTGGGGCTTTGATATCTTTTGTAATTGCTAAGAGCAGGAGGGTCATAGAATAAATATGTTGTCTGTGAAATTCATGTGTGTTTGGTATACAAGTGGCGATGCCGTTTAAATTAATGGAAAGTTCGATTGCGGAAAAGTCAAGTAGGGCTGGTGTACTCTTATGTTTCCAAATGTAGTCTATAATGGGGGAGGACATTTTGTCGAAACAACATAAATAACTGCCAATGTGTAAAAGGGTATTTAATTTGAGGTTTGTCAGTTGGTCTGCTGGACGGATGTCGCAAAGGAATAATAAAACTCTTTTCAAGGAATCTAAAGTAAAAGGCATCATTTTGGTAATATGGAGAATTACGTTTTGTTCGCTTTGGTAAAGGATTATCTTCTTTATAAGGGCACATTCTGTGGACAGGGGCGTCATTGAAATTTTGTGTTTTATGCATAACTTTGTAACATCAAGCTTTTCGGATACCATTTTAGGGGGCAATTTGGAATTGACTAAAATTACGATAAATAAAAAATTAAAATGTATTTAAAATAAACAAAATCAAACTAAATAAACGATATCAAACTCAAACAATAAAATTTCAAGTTCAACTATTATAATAATCTCGCAAAATTATGTTAACGTTATAATCCGACAGTAAATACTGTATAGTTGATACGCTCGTGCGACTTATTTAAAGTCTGCCCGTCCGGTTGTTTATAATATATAGCTCGTAATTGGCTCTACTCCTCCCTCGAGCGTTAATCAAACGTCAATTGGTCAAATTAAAAAAAAGATACAAAACTTAAAAAATAATATGTACAATGAATAGCGCGACGACTTATCGCGTTCTAATGGCCTTCAAACATAAATCAATCAAATTAAAACATAAAACTTAAGAAACTGTGGCTGATTAGCCTAAAATCAATAATTAACTCAAAATAGCAAACTTAATCACTTAAAACTTTAAAAGAAACAAACGTGTGTGTCCCGTTGACACAAACTTATCCACAATATATCGTTATCATCACAACTTTATCGATTTAAGCATTTATATTCACAGGTAATTACGATTTCAATCGGTCGACAAATTCGACTTTTGTACTTAATGTCAAAAAATACAATTAAAAGTACTAAGAAAATCTCCTGTTCTTATATCAATTAATTAATGCTTGAGATTAACGACTCAAAGGTTAAACAAAATATTTGTTACAAAATGATTGTCGTTCTTTTCAATATCTCAATATATCGATCATCAAAATTCAAAAATAATCATTATCAAACTCGTTACAAAATCAATACTTAATCATAAATTCAATTCTCTTTTAACTGAAATCACATCGTTACTAAACAAATCTTATCAAATACGTAGACTATGCTATCATTAATTTAGCAAATGTTGTAATTAAAAAAAATTCTTGCAAAAAATTAAATCAGTAACTTGTTGCATTATACAAACGTTTTATGAATCGTTTTGGCGATCCACTAATCGGTATCTGTTTATCATTAATAATCTCTTTAATCAATTTATCTGTATCGTTATATCTGTCGATATTCCACCAAAATTTTCGAACATTGGATTCATGTTTTGTTTTATCAGTGTTGCGTTTGGCTGAAGTCGGTTTAGAATATGAAACTAAAACTTGGAAATGTCCTGCTTTAAATCTACCTCGGTTTAATGTCATATTGGAATCATTAGGTGCTGTCATAATTAGATTAGTTTGTTCCTTAATTTGTTCTTCCTTCATTTGGAATGGGGCTGCTAATCCCATGTTATTCTCTACACAGTCAATGTAAGGTTGCAAGTTAATGGGTTCTACTTTAGTTGGGTGTGTAAAGGTATCTGATTGCAATTGGGTGGGTGTCCTATCATGTTCGTCGACAAATTCAACATTGGTTTCGTCATTTACTACATTAATGGTATTCTGAATTTTCTCGTTATTATCAGTGGGTTCATTCAGCAATTGCTTAAGTTTTTGGAGATGTGTAAAATGTTTGCGTTCTTTAGGCGTTCTCATAAAACAAGGTTTCAGTCTGTTATAATTGAATACGTCGCGAAGTATTTCTCCTTTAATCGTTGCTAGGATGTAGTGTGTTCTGTCTAGTACTTCATGAATTACTAATGGTCTGACCCATTCTGCGGCGATTTTCTTTGAATTTGCCGTTAGTGAGGATGATGTTGGCTTGTATAGATATACGAGTTGTCCTACTGAGTAAATTGGACTTTTTTCTAAGCGTTGGGAAATTTTCGAGTTTTGGACGTTTTGTTGTGTTCGCTGTAATTGTAGCATTGTCTGTGAAATGTTTTGAAATTTCTTCTTGAGGTGTTCAAAGTATTCTTCATAGGAATGAGACAATCCTGAAACAGGGTTAAATGCTAATGAGGTCAAACTTGGAGGTTGGCGGCCAAAAACTAATTCGTAAGGGGAGTGGTTTCCTAGATGTGGGGATGAAAACGAGTTATAAGCATAACATGTTGTTGATACAAATCTAACCCAATCTGTTCCGAATTGGTTAAGGTTGACCTTTAACAGGTCCGATACGGTGCGGATATGACGTTCAACTTGTAAACTACCGTGATTATGGACGCTGATGATTTTCCTATCAATGTTAAGGGTGTTACATAAGAGTGTTAATAATTTTCCTGTAAGGGAGGTTGCTGCATCTGAAATAAGACGAGATGGGGGTCCAAAAATACTGATTACCTTTTGAATTAGTGCTTCACAAATTGTTTCGGCATCAATGGATTTCAAAGGTACACAAATCAAAAATCTAGTAATTTCATCACATACTACCATAATATGTTTAAAATTTGAAGGTGATGTTGGCATACTCTTGAAATCTAGACTGAGTGTATGAAAGGGACGGTAAGTTGCTGGTACTCGATCGTGTAAAGGACGTAATTTATCGGTTTTGGGACGAAATTGTTGACATCTAAGACACGCTTGAGTATAATTGTTGACTTTCTCAAACATAAGGGGCATGTAAAATAATTTCCTAATAGTGAGATAAGTACGCATCGTACCTTGGTGGCTACTTAACAAATTGTCGTGATACTGAGAAATAATAGTCTCGGCTAAGTTTTCAGGAACAGCTAATTGCAATACAAATTCTCCACCTTTATCTTGGAAAAATAAACGGAATAGTAGACCGTTGCACAATATGTACTGCTCTGACTTATTCTGAACTGCACGAGCTGCTTTCTTATCAGCTGGAAGGATATCATGAGCTAAATAATCGTAAACTGGCTTAAAAAATGGTGAAGTTTCTTGTTCAACACGTAATTGTTTAACATCTACTGGGAGGTTATAATCTCTAATTATCTTTCTTTGAATAACATCCATTAATCTATCTAAGTCTTGTTGTTTTGGGATGTGTGCTGATTTAAATTCAGTTATGTTGGGTACTAGTGGTTTGGGCGATGTATACAATTCAACTGGTACATTTCGATGTGTAGTATCTTTGCTTTGCTTATTATTTTTGTCTACTAGTCTTTCCTCTGGAGGTTGTCGAATGTTTACATTGCGTATTGGGGGTGGCGTTACGATAGGTGGTGATTGATTTGTGTTTGTTTGTTGTCTCGTGATTATCTGTGGTGTAGCGGTAGGTTGAGGTGTAGGTCGCGTGTTTGTTGTCACTGGATTTTGATTAATGACAGGCGTTGGTACTGGTTTGGATTTATGTAGGTCAGGTATATTTATTCCCATTTTCTTAGCGTAAGACCTTGTTACTGGTCTGCTAGTAGATGTGTTTGTAATCGGGTTAAGAGATTCAGTCTCTGTAATATTAAATGCAATGGGTACAACTTGATCAATTTCGGAATCGTCATCACGAGGGGCTCGGGAGAGAAAATCTGCTAAAACTAATTCAGTTCCTTTCTTATAACCAATTTGGAAAATGTATCCGGACAATCGTAATATTAGTTTCTGTAAGCGGGGTGTACATGGCTGATCTTTTGAATTCCAAATTTGTACAATTGCTGAGTGGTCTACGAATGCATCAAATTCGCAACCCTTTAGTAAGTGTCGAAATGCTGAAACATTAATGTAAAGTCCGAATAACTCTAATTCTGTGACGCTATATCGTTGACAGGCTTGTGGTAAGATTTTGGAATAATAACCTATTATGTGTTCTTTGCCGTTTACTGTTTGTGTTAAATATGAACCTGTAGCGGTTCTTGAAGTGTCGCTATATAGCGTAAATCTACCTTCTTTTCTAGGCATTTGAAGAGTAGGTGGTTTAACCATTAATTGTTTAATTTCGTCAAATGCTTTCTGGTGTTCAGTAGACCAAACAAATTTTCGGCGTTTACTTGCGAGTGTATGTAACGGACGTAAAATTGATTGTATTTGAGGGAAAAAATGGAATACATAATTTACTGCACCAATAAATCGTTTAGTTTCTTTATGGGTTCGTGGGACTGGCAAATTTCGGATAGCTGCACACCTGTCGCCTAATGGTGTGATACATGCGTGTCCTGAAGAATTAATCAGGATGGTGTGTCCCATATATTGCACTTTATTCTTAAATAACTTACATTTCTTTGGACAAATTCTAAAACCATTTGATTGTAGGGCTTGTAAAACGGAAACAAGGTGCTGCTTATGAGCAAATTTGTCTTGGCTAAATAAAATAATATCATCATGATGGGCGATACAGAATTCTCTACAATTTGGGATTTCATTTAAAATTTCGTCAATCTTTGCTTGAAATATACCTGGCGAAACGTTTAATCCTTGTGCTAATCTCTTATAGTAATAATGCTTACCACCATGATATGAAGCTATACCTGTATATTGTTGGGCATGTTCGGCTAATGGTACACAGTGAAACGCTGATTTCAAGTCAATTACGCTAAGAATCTGTGCATTAGCGTTACCTATTGTTTTCAAAGTTTCGGCTAATAAGGGGAATGGGTGATTAATACGTTTTATCCTGGAATTTAGATAGCGGAAGTCTGTGACAACTCTTTTATCCTTTGAATTTTTCTTTGAAACAAGAAGGACAGGGGAAGTATACGATTGGTGTCCTACTGCTAAGATTCCTAGTTTGACTAATTTGTTCAATTCGGCCTCAATAACATGTTTGTCTTTGTCTGTCGCGAAGTATGGTCGAATAAAAAATGGTTCATCATTAGAGAGGTGTATGTCAGCTTTGAAGTTAGGGCAGCTAGATAGTTCACCATATAGTGAGAATGCGTTTCTGTCTGTTTTGTTGTAATGTTTTATATAGATCTTCTTTTTCTCTATGTGTTAAAACGCTGTCTTTTAAATCAACTTGTTTTCTGATTATTTCTTCCTCGGTTAAAGATAGCAATGGGTCTGTACGTTCTAAGTGTGGGTACTTGTTTGCGTTGTCATTGGTTAACCTTATTCTATCAATTGGTAGGTCGTTAGTAACTGTTACAAGGTTGGTTAAATGAAGGCTCGCGATAGGTTGATGTGTATTAAGGGATACGTTTCTGTTTGTGTTATCAATGTTGGTTTCTCCTCTATGTAATTTTACTAACATATCTGATGGACAAAGTTTTGAAATATGGGTAGTTGCATGTAGAACAACATCGGAATTGCGTACGAAGGCGGGAACCCTTCCTTTTAATTTAACTGTTTTAGTATCACCGGGTTTAAGAAAAATCTTGTGTACTGGACGAAAGCTAAAAATCTTTGGTCTAATGCGAAATGTATTTTCTTTAAAATTTAAAGTACCGTCGAGTTCAGACAATGTTTCGGTTCCAAGTATCAGGTCAATACCTGTCAAATTTTTAACGATTAATGCTGAAATTTTAAATTTGTGTCCTTGGATAAATAATTCGAATTGCACTAAGTGGTTGGAATATAAGAAGTCACCGTTACCTAATCGAAATTTAGTTGTGTTTACTTTAACTGGCTTTATACGCGATAAATAACGTGAAGAATTAACGTAAGATTGTGAGATTATAGTTCTAGTTGAACCACTGTCAAATAAGGTTAAAACATTTCTACCATCTGGTAAATTTCCTTTAACGTAATTTCTGTCGTTAAGTAACAAGTCAATCTTATCTGAATTCCCTAAGTATTTTGCCTTAAAATTGTCGTTTTTAGTATGGGGGGCCAGATTATAGGCGGCATCTAGTCCCCTTTTTAAAAATCCTGCTGGTGGCTAGGGTAATAATTGTTTGACTGTTGGTATGGGTATGGCGGGGGATAATTTCCGTAGGAACGGTTTTGTTGTCGGCAGTGCCTTGCTATGTGGCCTGACTTCCCGCAGTAATAACAGGTTGGGGGAGGTTGTCTATTATTATATCTTGGGGTTTGGAATCGGGGTTTGTAGGGACTTGGGCTTCGGTTTCGTCTTGGGACATAATTTCGGGTGGGGGAACGTGAGCGTCGAGTATCATCATTAAGAGATCGTTTTGTTGTGGCCATATCTAACTTAAGAGAATTAATCTCATGTTGGAGCGATTCGAGACTATTATCTGTTTCCTTTTTGATGTTGAATGAAACTTCCCGTGTGGAATCATCGACGGAAAGGTCAAAGTAGTTTTGTGCGCTATTTACGATATTATCAATAGTGGCATCGATTGGGGTGGACATGGCAACTGCTGCTCTGCATTTTGGTGGAAGGGTCGAAATAAATTTATTTTTGATCTGCTGGTCAGCGTAACCAATTCTGTCTGCGGCTTGTTTGATTTTGGTTAAGTGTTTTTCGGCGTTGTCGCCGGTATTATAAGTAATAGTATCGTATTCTCTTATGTGAGCATAGATTGATTTGTTCTTACTGAACCTGTTAATGAATTGGGTTTTTAAGGATTCTAGGGAATCGAACTGCTTTCCTTCTATCCACAGTCTAGCTTGGCCTTGAAGGCTACGTTTGAATATACTTATGACATTAAGTAGTTGGGCATTGTTTGCAGGGTTTTCTAAAGTGTGGGCTTCGAGGTAATCGGTGAATGATAAGTAGTGTGCACTACATTGATCGTGATCGGTGATGGAACCATCGTATCTTTTGGGCAGAAAATCCGTTTGTCTTAAATGGGGCACGGGATGAGGATGGGCGGGCTCATTTACAATTACTTCGTTATCAACGTCAACCATACTTTATAATTTTATTAATCAAAATTTCAAAAACAATTTAGCGTATATATATGTAAACTCGCACTCCTCAATCAAGGTTACAAATCAAAAAATCAAAATGGCTTTGACTTACCCCAATGCTTCAGATCCAATTAAAACGAATTAAAGGAAATGCAAAAAGTGTTCAACAATGTTCAAATGTTCAAACAACGAATTAAAGAAATGTTAAAGGTGCTCATCAATGTTCAAATTTTCAAACAACGAATTCAAAAAATGCGAAAGGTGTTCATCAATGTTCAAAATGGTCAAAAAAGTAAATGTTAAAAAAAAACGATCGAAAAAAAACGGCGTGAAGTTGAAAGTGTCCAAACGAAACAGTTCTTGTCCGCTTGCTTCTGTTTTCCGTTTTGATTCTTCTTGTGTCTTCCTCGATTATCTTCTTTGTCTTCATCCAACGGTTATACGAAATTTAGAAATTCTGCTTGTCTCGATCCAGTTAAAATGCTTACTTGAAAAAATTCTGCTTGTCTCGTTCCAGTTAAATGCTTAATTGAAAAAAAACTCTGCTTGTCTGATTAAAATATAAATTTTAGCTTGTCTTCGTGTAATTTTCGGTTTTCTCCTATCAAACAATTATCTGACTGGTGGCTGGTTTTCTTCGTCTTCGTCTCTTGTTCTGTTTCAAGAAATTATCTCTTGCTTTTATTTTCTGCTTCAATTGTCTTTATGTTAATTTTCTTGTAAATTTTGGTTTCCTCGCTCTTTTCCTTGTAAAATTTGGGTCTTCCACCATGTAATATAATGTTTTGTTATGAGGTACTTTGTAAGGAAGACTCTTTACTCGCTTTGCTGTCGTAACATATATTGTTTATTCAGAATATACTTGATACAATAATAATGATGCAGCTAACTAACTGACTAAGGAACAGAGGATTAGTGATGCTGGCTGTAAGGTGTGTGCTCCGTAAAGTGGCTGTAAGGTGTGTGTTCCGTGAAGTGGCTGTAAGGTGTGTGCTCTGTGAGGTGGCTGTAAGGTGTGTGCTCTGTGAGGTGGCTGTAAGGTGTGTCTGGGCTCTTCTGAAACTTGGGAGTATATCGGCTTCGGTTCATTTACATATGTCACTACGTAATCTGTGAGGGTAACGATTGGTTCTAAGTTGGTCCAGGGGTGTTTAAGTGGGAGTGATTAACGGTATAATAAGGTATTTCGATGATGGATGACACTGTCAAATCTGTACTTAAATAGTGTCAATCTCTCCTGGTTTAACGATGGGATAGGTCAAATGTTAAGCTAAGTGTTTTCTTTAGGGATTCTATTATAAACTAAATGGAAATTTTAAAACATCTGGACAAACTCTCCTCTGGACTTTCTGGGTCAAGTTTGTGAACTCAAATACAAATACAAATACAAAGGTTGATTTCTTAATTATAAAAGTATATCATTACATTACATCCCTCTGTTTCCCTTTTTTTTTTTCTAATCTATTTAAAATATAAAAATGGTTATAATAGTGGCATGCAAAATTAAAGTTATATAAAAGAAAAAAAAACATGATTATACATATAAGCAAAAATTGAGTTAGCCAAAACCATTGACTCTGAAGTGTAACCTTATCACTTTCACTCTCTTGTAATATAATGTTTTGTTATGAGGTACTTTGTAAGGAAGACTCTTTACTCGCTTTGCTGTCGTAACATATATTGTTTATTCAGAATATACTTGATACAATAATAATGATGCAGCTAACTAACTGACTAAGGAACAGAGGATTAGTGATGCTGGCTGTAAGGTGTGTGCTCCGTAAAGTGGCTGTAAGGTGTGTGCTCTGTGAGGTGGCTGTAAGGTGTGTGCTCTGTGAGGTGGCTGTAAGGTGTGTCTGGGCTCTTCTGAAACTTGGGAGTATATCGGCTTCGGTTCATTTACATATGTCACTACGTAATCTGTGAGGGTAACGATTGGTTCTAAGTTGGTCCAGGGGTGTTTAAGTGGGAGTGATTAACGGTATAATAAGGTATTTCGATGATGGATGACACTGTCAAATCTGTACTTAAATAGTGTCAATCTCTCCTGGTTTAACGATGGGATAGGTCAAATGTTAAGCTAAGTGTTTTCTTTAGGGATTCTATTATAAACTAAATGGACATTTTAAAACATCTGGACAAACTCTCCTCTGGACTTTCTGGGTCAAGTTTGTGAACTCAAATACAAATACAAATACAAAGGTTGATTTCTTAATTATAAAAGTATATCATTACATTACAGTACCTTCATCTATTCATGGTTATCCTACTACAAATGGGCTTTAAAAGTTGCCGATGAGCTGAAGTTGACCTTTTCAATAATTAAAAGTGTTCTAGGCTTGATATTAAGAACTTTTTTATTTTAAAAAAGGCCTATTGTAAAAATGAATCTAAGAAAATTCTGGTTTTGGGAAAGTATAATATATATAAAATAAAAATATAATTATTAGGATAGGATCATTTTCCTTAATGTTTGTTCTGTTTCAGGTTCTAAGTAACCATCGAGTTAGAGGACAGACTGACCACACACGTCCACCATCGCATGGGAACGTGGGTAGTTGTCCAGGGTGGTAGAAGTCCTAGGGTGTTACTAAAGTTGTATAACAAGTTGTTGTCCAGTGGGTAGTTTTCCTAAATCCATACTAACTTCAACCATCTGGGTGGTCAAATGAGAAGACATGTTAATTCTACAAGAAGTCATTACATGACGATAGCAATTTCGAGAAAGCTATTTTAAAATGTTAAACACATTGTGTTGGTCGCCGTTTGACTTTTAGACCTTAGCAAAAATGTTAAGGATCGTGAACTATATTATTATACTATATGGATTTATAAAGCGCTTTTCCAAAAAAATACCAAAGCACTGTACAATAATTAGAGCTTATACAAGGGCATCTAGATTATTCTTTAGGGAAAAGAAAACTTTTAACAATTTCTTAAAACATTGTACGCTTGGAGCTATACATACATAAATAGGTAAATGATACTAATACTTACTATATTAGGACTGTGACAAATGTTTAGAAAAAAATAATGGTTATATATAGACATTTAAATAAACGTTTTGACACAATGTGCAATATGTCTCATTATTTTTACTGTATATAGACTAATGTGTCTGTCTCATGTAATTTTTATAATGGAGAATTACGAAAAAAAAATAAAAAAGATTAAATGAGACTTTACAGTTTGAAATTTAATAATTATTTTCTGCCTTAAAATACATACATACTTTAGGGCACTTTTTTTTGGGTGACATGGTATAGTTTCACTAACACAAAAGTTAAGAGGGCAAAAAAGAAAGAAAAAAAGGGCATAGCCAGCCCAGCGTACTACATCCCTTGTTGTTAAGAAAAGTACATTAAACAGATTTTTAGAACACCGGTTCCCAGTCTAACATGTTGACTCTATTTTGTGTCCAAAAGATTTATCACCAAAAATTTGACAATAAATTTGTGTGTATACAATGCTTTACATATGTGTGCGATGTTTCAGTTTGTTATCAACAAATCTTTATCTGGCAATGACTGGATGTTTATTTTATTTTATTTTCATTTTAGGCAAATTGCCAAGGACTAGATGGTACGCTCGCTTCGCTCGCGTACCATCTAGGTCGTGCACACAGATGGTTCTTGAATACATAATTTCAGCGTTAAAAAACTGGCAATTTCAAATGTACGTACCGCAGGAACGAATAAATAGACACTGTGATTTATGTACTCAACTAAAATTAGCACCCTGGGAATTACTTCCGCAAGAGAAACTTGTCACAAAATGAGAGCAATTGTTTAAGTCAAATTTAAACAAACTTAATAAGTTGTGTTTTGTATGTAACATTAGGGTTGAGGGATGGGGAAGAGGATGGGTGCAAGGAGGAACAATTTTTAAATATATTCTTTATCCATTTAGTAACGAAATATTAATTGTTTTCATGTTTTACAAATAATATACCACTAAACACAGTAAAACATTGCGATGTAATACTTTGTTGAAACTATCACCGTCCTAGTCGATTGAAAGTGTACAGTACATGTAACGATACATCACTACGACGTGTATATGTTTATATAATGTAAAACAATTTGTGAAAACCACCTCTATTCGGGGCAAATCATAATTTAAAAAAAATCGTCAATAAATATTAAATTATCTAACTCAACTTAATTAGTAACTACTACTACTACTCATGCCAATGAGGGAAGGGTGATGATGTGGGTGGTTTAACTGCAATAATAAAGATGTGTACATAATATACGGCGACTGAAAACGCTAGCTCATTATCCGTTTAAAAAAATCTATATCCAACCTCTGCAGTACAGATTGAAAAAAAAAATGGATCGAATTTCTGTTATGATTATACAGTACTTGCCTTTACGACGATAGACACTTGTGGAGCAGAGAGAAACTTGTGGAACAGAGATTGGAATGTTCCATTCATCGCAAATCAATACATTTGTATAAACGTATATTAAATCTATCAAAATAGTATTTTTTTAAGAAAATCGGCCTGTCTTCAACATTATGATACTGTACTCGAGCTGTTCAACCCGTTTTCAGCCATTAAAAACAATTATCGTAGGAGGAGATAGGAAAATGCGAATCATCCTCGTATTATTGTATGCGGGTATTTTTCCATGGACATTCATTAGACAGTGTATACCACGATTGGAAAACACCCCTATTTGGGGCAAATCGTTGAACCTAAATTCGTTTTAATCGTCAATAACTAATTATCTAACTTAATTTAATTAGTAAACAGGTGGTTAAAATCAGTACCGAAAGTACGAACCAACTGTATATACCATCGAGTAAAAATTCTAGAAGTAAGGCGCGATTTACCGAATTTTGCCCTTACGTAAATTTATATATAGATAACCACAAGTGAATTCATTCACTATCTTTCACAAAGGTGGCAATCCTGTTCACAAGACAAACATATACACAAGATGCTCTACATAAACAAAGACTTATTACAAGTCTTTGGGAGTGGAGTTGAAAATTATCATGAGAAAAAATCCTTACATATTACTTGAACCCAGGATCCTTGGATAGTGTTTGCTAGGAGTAGCTTTGCTAGTAGAGCAGCAAACCTATTGGCAAACCTGCTCTTCAACTAGCAAAACTACTCCTAGCAACCACTAACATAAAGTCATTGCTGGATGAGTATTTGTTAATAACAAATCAAAACGCTGCACACATACGTATTAATCACTGGTTTAAAGTAAAGAATTATATACAGGTATTTATAAAACCTGAGGAAAACATTTTAGAACATCAGTTCTAAAATATAATACTGTCATATTTCAGTTATTGACAAAATGAGTCCTAACAATAACATTTTCTTAGAGCATCCCAAATCCCAATTTAGAAATGGAAATAATTATGAGTTCAATTATAATTCATAAGGTCTCCAAACAAAACAATGCAAAATATTCCAAAAATAGTGCTTTTGTCATAAAATGAGTCCAGACACGTACAAGTCTATGGGAGTGTCTCAAGAGTTTCAAGTTCATCTGTAAGTGTGTATTCTCTGCCAATTTTTTTCTGCTGATCTTCTGACAATTCCTTAATCTCACCAGACACTAATTTTTGCTTTAACTCTTCAATTTGCCTTAACTTTTTCTTCAAATTCTTTACTCTTTTTTCTGAATTTAATGATCCATCTTTTGGCTTATCTTCTATACTTGTTCTATGTAGACAAGTTGTTACATCTTTTACACAAGTTTCTCTTTCTTTCTTCTCTTTTCGTTTTTGTTTTCTTTTTTCATTCTTTTTTGCAGATTTTGATAAAGATTCATTTTTCTCTATTTCAGGTTCCTTATAGACACCAGGTGGGAAACTTGGTTTGCTTTTTAACCACTGTGTTCCAACACTTTCATATCTATAACAAAAATAAATATTGAAATAAATATTTAATGTCCAGCAATTCCCCGAAACAACTGTTACAAATAAACACCAGCAATGTACCATAAATGATAACTAAATTGCAATTTTTGTTGTAAATCACAACACAATATTTGTACCAATGGTTCTTATTCAACCAAGCATCAATTAATTATTTTTACTGATAGCAGTATTTTTTTGGATTCAGAGAAAAACCACATTTGCAATCATAATTTAATTAAATAAGAGGTTGAATATAAAATCATTTTTTTCATATATAGATTTAGTGGAATATAGTTAGTAGTATTATATACATTCATTCATTTATTCATGGTCAAACACAGCAAAGTACATGGTTTGAAGCCTCTGTTTGCACCTATTGGAAACATATGTTGAATGTTCTTTCCAGTTAAGTTTATGATCAATTATTGTACCTATATATATTTATGATGTTTTACAATCTTAACCTTATCATTCATAATTATCAGCTCACTGTGTTTTTTATCAAGTTTCCTATAATCAATAAATAATCTTTTGTTTTCTTGATATTCAAGTAATTATCAGCACACTAAGAGTATAACTGAGTAGAATCATCTTTTACAAGACCAACAAGACAGGTATCATCTGCAGATTTTACAGTAAAACACTTTGTTAAACTTGGTCATCTATATTACAGTTAAAATCATCATTAGTATATAATATAAAGAGAAAGAAAGAAATTGGTGAAAGGACACAGCCGTGGGGTGTTCCGGTATTGCATGTGCAGATTTCAGATTTACACTCATTAAAACAGACAAATTGTTCCCTATCCTTTAAAAAATTATTGATCCATGAAATGATAGACTGGTTTACACCTAAAATATTCATTTTCTTCATTACAATATGTGGTTGTATAGTGGACAAAAAATCTAGAAATATAACCCTAGCATAAGTATTAGAACAATCGAGATGAGCAAGCAAGTTATTTATTGAAGTAGTAGCGGCATCATCTACACACCTATGTGAACGATATGCAAATTGATAAGAATCTAATTTATCACCAACATCATTAAGGATTTTACTTTTAACAATTTATTCAAGAAATTTCATAGGCACCGCTGTGAGAGCAATAGGTCTATAGTCATTTAGCGTTTTAGGGTTACTACTCTTTGCCAGTGAACATATCAGTGAGCGTTTCCAAATAGTAGGTACTGTACCTCATGTAATCTAAGCATGGAGTCTCCATGATCTAAGTGACCAGTTATATAAAATAGCAAAAACATGGGATAATTGCACATTACATTCCTTAATTACTTTACCACTGACGCCACCTGGGCCTTTTGCTTTCCTTGGATTTACTTTTACCTGATATACTTTCTTTAATAATATTACAGTAGAACCTGTATTTTACGTACCCTGATTTTACGTTCCCGTGAATTTACGTACGCTTAAAATAACCGATGACGTCATCATTTTCTTACATTGAGGGCGCAATTTAACAACAACAAACAAAGCCATGGCTGTGTGAAAAATTCTGCTGTGTGAGACAGGCTACACACGTGCATTCCCCCTACAGCAGCGACTGTTTTTATTGATAGAAAATACAAGAACATTGATATTTTAGGCGCTACTGCAGTTTCGCACCACACCGTTATATCTTCGATTTCTCACATAAACTTTCCTTTTTCACACTCACAACATAAATATTGTGTATTGTGTTTATACGATTCGACCACTTACGAAGTAATTTTTTTTAAATAACAATACTTTTCAAAACATTTTAAACGATATTGAACTTGCTGTCAACACACTGCGAAATGTTCGCCATCTTATATTTATCACTTAATTGCCAGAATGTATGCTTCATTTTCCCCAAAAAATGTAGAAACTATAGAGGGCAGTGTTATAAAATCCGATTACACATATATAGGCCTATTTAGTTTTGAAAGGCAAGAAGTGTTTTCAGCTGGCGAAATAGAGGTTAAAATAATATTTCATTATTAGTATTATTATTCATATTAATAATAAAAGGTCTGACTTCTATCAAAGAAAATTATCTCGGTCACTAATCAATACATTCACTAAAACAAAAACAGTGAGTGAATCCATGCTGTGTTTTACATATTGAAATTGAAATATGGTTTATGATTTTTAAAACTGTGAATTGTTTTTTAAAAAATAAAATGTTTTATGTACGGACTCATATCGTCGCCGTTTTGATGTACAGCTGGTTCTTTATAAAAACCACTCTCTGCAGTTTATAAATAAAAACAGAAAATAAAACATACATTGATTTCTGGCAATTTTCTAATTCTAAAATGGCCACAGTTCGATCGAAGTATTCGAGGAAAAGGAGCTGTTTTGAAAGGCATTTTTTATTGTGATAAATGTAATTTAACGGTGGCTAAATCATGGGAACATGTTACATAATGTCCCAAAATTGTATGATGTGTGAGAAAAAATTAGGTGAGAAATCGAAGAAATAACAGTGTGGTGCGAAACTGCAGTAGCGCCATATTTTATTTATAACACTTTATTTAAACGCACAGGCTGTATATACTGTACTTTTCTAGTTAGGCCTCACATCTTGCTAGGCCTGCTAGCCTGGCCTGAATAGTCTAGTAGGCATAGTGACCACCTGCAAGCTGTACAGTAAAGTAGGCAAACACGGTAGCCTTTATAGCTACGATCTCTACGTATTTGGGGTCCCGTACCGTACGTAAAATGAAGGTTCTACTGTATTTTCAATTTGACACATTTATCGTTATCAAAACGTAAATAAAATGAATTAAGATCACAGGCCATTTCTTTGTCATCATCAGTTTTCGTAACTGTGGCACACTTTTTACCATAACCTGTCATTTTCTTCATACTGTCCCATACTTGTTTGCTATTACCAGATCGGAACTTGTCTTCAATCTTTCTTCCAAACTCTCTCTTGCATTGCAACAATTCCATCTTTAACTCTTTCTGTATTTGCTTCCTATCCATATTCTCGATGCTTTCTTTTAATTAATTTCTTTAACCTTCCATTAAGCCATGGGTTTGTTGTTAGGGTACACTTTGATGTGCCTCTCCTTGACACAAAAATCAATATAGCTTGAAATTGCCTCTGTTGCTTCATCTAATGTACATGTAATACATGTGTATCTGTCAATATGGCTAAAACTTTCAGTGTCAACATCAATTGTCATTACACATGCATCTCTAAAATATTGCAATGAAGAAGTATTTACCTTCAGTTCATCAAGTTTTCCTCTGACAGAACGAGCGTTAAACATTATTACAGATGGAAGTGGTGGTTTGTAGGCTATTCGTTTAAGTCGTAGCCTAACGCCACCACGCTTCCTTTGTTTCATATCATGCGGGAAATCATTATTATACGCCATATGTGCCAAATGATTTATCTTTTGCTAATATTAATTTGAAACGGTCTAGACTCTAGAACCTAGACTAGTTTCAGGCACAAAAGTAACAACATCAACTGTGTTGTTTGATTTTTATCAGGGAAATGTAGAAGTATTAGGTACATTGAAACTTTAAGAACAATGCAATCAATGAAATAGTACAATATGTTATATATTCCTACACATTATTTTAATCAATTGCCTATTAGTACATACTAGGCACACACTTTCGACCCTTGTTTACTAAAAACAATAATAATTTCGACAGAACGTTAACATGGCTGTTCCACATGTTCTAGTAACCATCATCATTAATGTTAGAGACATGTTAAAGAAACCAGTTTGTGGAAATACAATTAAAGACACCTTCCCTACAATCTGTGTTGTTTTGTAAAAATAATACATATATATTACTTTAAAAACATTAAACCATGTCATTCCTTGTCTTAAATGTACGTTTTATGGTAAATTATGATAAAAAGTGAGAAACAATGCACTACCTAAGTAGCTTGCGGCGATCAACCTCTCGTGGACGGTCTCAGGCCTAGCTAGGCTTAGTTTTGTAGGCCTAGCTGGTAAACATCGGTAACGTACGAACATCGTACGCTAGCTATATACCTAGCCTGAAGTTGTATAGTTGCTGCATTAATTGTCTTTCTATTTTTGCCAGACTCCGTTGATACAAATTGGTGAAAACCCGGTATTTTTGCTGAAAAGTCTTCCATTTGTTTTGGCCTCACGATCGATCGAAAAGTGGGCGAATTACAGGTAAAAAACAAAAATATCAATCCGCGCGCAATGCATTTTGGGATTTATAGCGGGCCGCTATAATTATTAGAATCGACTTATTTTTCACATTTTTAACCGTTTAAAGACGAAAAAAGTTATCGCAATGGACCATATAGTATTATTTTTACATTAAATATAGTTTGTGATCTTAAATTAGATCTAAAAAACGTAGGGAAGGGGGCTTTAAAGAGCTTGAGGATGAGTGCAGAAAATTATGCCCATCTATACAATTACATATAATTGAACGTGTATATGACAACGACTTTGACGACTACATAGACAACGTGGATCACATTCCATCAGATCGAGACAAAATGATAATTCGGTTTGTCTCCCTCTTACCACCATCGCCGAGCCTGGACCACCCACCTCCTAGCACCGCATTTCAAGAGACCACTCGCCAGTCAACTCTGCAATTTGTGGCAGGAAACATAAAGTCAGCCATAAAGCCTCAGTACCGCCAGTTACGAAGACGAAATTCAATGCAAATTGAAGATATTTGGTAAAGGCAAAAAAAAGGTTAAACAGATATCAAGAAAAGATCAACGAGGCTGCATTCGCGTTAGCAAAAGAAGACCACACACTGATCAGCAACAAAGGTTTTCTTTTAGAACAGGCAAGGAAAGTGGAAAGGGCAAGTCCAAAAAGAACACCTACTCGAAGGATCGTACCAGCAAAGAACAATTAGAAGTCTTACAGGAACAGATTAACGGCATTACAATGCAAGCTGATTATATGGAAAAAGGGAAAATCAAAGCGGTCGGTTTGAGCTAATTTGGTCAAGCTGTCAATTTTGAGCAGCAAGCAGCAGCCTTATTTGAAATTAAAATTAAGAAGACTTGTCTGCGAGAAGGCTGGCATTGAACGGTGTGCAGCGAAGTTAAAGAAGAGACTAAACAAAAACGTCCTATGGGAATATCAACAGCCAAACAAACCAAATAGACGTTTACTCCGACCAACATAAGTGATGTTCAACCAACCGTCAGCGAAATAAGCTTCAGAAGATGACATAGATCAACAGTAATACCACCACCACTAGTAGAAGAAGATAATAAAACAGGCTTACCCGTGCACCATTAGATGAAAGAAAACAGTACAAGCATCAATTAAGCAACAGCAACAAATACGAGAAGACTTGTGGGAGCTTTCATCAATGCAGGCCTCAGCAGAACAAAGTAGTACACCAAGCACATAAAATTGAAGGAACTTGTCTCACAGAAAGTAAATCGGAGAGTGACGACCTAGAAGACTATGTCATCTTACAAAAAAAAACAGAAAAGGCAAAACAAAAGGTGAAGGAACTATCTCTTCTCGTATACTGAGTGCAATTTAGCTAAAAAAGTTGCCAAAGAGTCATTGTTGAAAAGAAAATTGCCCGTGGCTGTCAGTCGGACAATGATTAAGTATTCGGATATTGGAAAAGTCATGGAAGAATTTGTTCATGATAATTTGGTTGGCACCGATGCCTGGCGACGAACTTGTGTGTTCACGCTCGATGTAAATTTAAAGCAAGGACAGAAAGGTACTTATAAACAGTTAATGGAATTTCTAAAAGAAAAGTACCAAGATAAGTTTGCATATGGCACTGTAGTACAATTGTGTGCCTGTCATAACCGACGTAGGCTATCTGCCAAACTGTACAAAGGTGCTGCACAGATTACCTCCAGAAGAGCCAGGAAAGGGTGGAATGTTTGCCTAAACCATAGCCATTGGAGTAATTTTGGATGGCAGCAATAAATTTATATTAAACCGAGATGATGTCCCCGGTTACCGTCTGGACACAACATATACTCAAAAACAATACAAATCAATTTCATTAAAGAATAAACCAGAACTAACTACACACACAGACTATGTGAACAAATCAGTGAGCTGTAAGCCGAAGGCTTCGGCTATTACAAATCACTGGAACAAATACAAATCAGTTCTACAAACGTCAATGCACCTTGTAATGGAAACAGGAAATACAAACCAAAAGTTCTTGGAGTTGTCAAAGCTCATCACTTGTACCCAAAAAATGCGACACAGCTCATGGCTAACCTCTACATGATGAGTGAAATGAATGAGTTTAAGGATGATACGCACAAGCCCATCGACTGTATTCGTGTCGACGGAACATCGGATGAAGGCCCATCGTATGCGGGAGTACAACTCTTATGGAGCGAATGGCATTTAAAAATGAAGAAATTTTGTACACTGGTAACAGTTCGGTATGCTGGTGGAAGCTACCTTAACAGAGTTGAACAAATAAATGGATGTCTTTCAAGAACACAAGCTAATATGTTTATACCATCAACGATTCATGGGTCAAACTTTAGCAACGACGGTATAGACGAGGAAGTTTTGGAAAAGAACTTGGAAACTGCATCTGATGTTTATATATCGCTGTAATGGAGCACCAGCAGGACGTTCGCAAATACAACTCGTTAAAGGAAGTAAGAGTGAACAAACGTTCTTAAAAGGATCACAAACAGCCAGACAGAAACTTAAAGAAGATAAGCCTGAATTAGTCACGCATTTCTCAAAAATATGGGACTTGGGTAACAGACACATGTAAAGAGGACTACTATCTTATGTTTTAATATAAAATAGTTCATTTGTACCCAGATCCCAAATGACTATGCGGCGGTGATTGTGGTACTTTCAGTGGTAACTGCAATGGTCATTTTTTAATTTTCCTGATAATATGAAGGCATCGTATGTGGCACATGCAAGGGAAACCAGACAAATTTGAGATTTCCACAAATACTGAAACTATATAATCCAAGATTTAAAATGCTGAAAAAAATATCTTGATACCATGTCTACTTCTAAAGTTTTGGCTGTTACAATTAGTGTTTTGAGAAAAATGCTTTTCAAGTTAATAGGAAATGACAAATACAAAAAAATAAACAGGGCCTTTATGCCTTAGCAAAAGGGTATTCTAATTGTTTTATTTCAATGAAACTTTGCACCTTCGTTAAATAACTATTGTTCTATTATTATGCAAAATTTTCATTAAAATCAACCGAAAGGAACACTTTTAATTTAAGCATAAAACATGATGGGTTTTATGAAAATCATACATAATTACACCATCTTTTTAACCAACATACCTCACAAAATGTTAAAATAGAAAAACTGAAAAACACCAATGTAATGTTATACAGATATTACCTGCTTAAGAGGTGAAATATAAGATTTGACATCCCCAAGGGAATGATATTATGTTCGAGGGAATATATATTTCCCGAAGCGCAGCTGAGGGAAATATATAATTCCCCGAGAACATAATATCTATTACTACTGTGAGTATTAACCAATCACAAACGGTCTTTCATCACATTTGAGCGTGTTGTTGCAGTTAGACTCTCTAAGCATATGTCAAATCACAACCTCCATGAAACTTACCAATCAGCATACAAAGCTAACCACAGTGTGGAGACAGCTCTTCTACGTGTTCAGAATGACGTTTTGACATCAATAGATAATCAAGAACTTGCTATTCTAGTTTTACTAGACTTATCGGCTGCTTTTGACACAGTAGATCACTCACTGCTTCTTCATAGATTGTCACATGATATTGGGGTAAGAGATCAAGCATTGTCTTGGTTCACATCATATCTAAGGAACAGAACCCAGGCCGTCTGCATTGGTGATGTTTCATCAGATGACCTTCCTCTATTATGTGGCGTCCCACAAGGTTCGGTGCTTGGACCACAGCTGTTTTCCATCTATGTTGCCCCAGTTGCTGAAATAATACGAAGACACGGATTATGTCATCATTTCTATGCAGATGATATACAAATCTACGTTTCTGTAAAGCCTTGCCAGACCAAGTTTCTGTCCGCCGTAAAACGGTTAGAAGCATGCACTGCTGAGATTAGAAAATGGATGGGCTCCAACTTCCTCAAGCTAAATGATAAAAAGACCGAGGTGATCCTATTTGGTTCTGTTCAGCAGAGAAAAAAGATCCGGTTTGATGGCCTACATATTGGTGGCGTACTACTTGATTGTAAAATGACCATGGAATCACATCTCAAATCTGCCGATCTGCTATTTTCCATTTATGTAAAATCGCCAAAATCAGACGTTACTTGAACCATTGTGCAACAAGAGCAGATTGTACATGCTTTTGTTATCAGTCGGCTTGATATGGGAAATTCCCTGCTGTATGGTCTGCCAAAGAAGCAGTTGCGGACTCTCCAGAAGGTGCAAAATTGGGCAGCTCGCTTGGTGATGTGTGCCAAGAAGTATGATCATGTCACACCATTGTTCAAAGAGTTAAATTGGCAACCCATGGAGTCAAGTGTTAAATTTAAGATCCTGCTGCTGGTGTTCCGATGCCTAAATAGTTGCGCTCCAAAATATCTCTCAGAATTGTTGACAGTCAAGAAGGGAAAGCGAGAACTAAGATCTAGTCATCAGGTGCTACTGGACATTCCAAGGAGCAAACATAGTTGGGGAGATCGGACTTTCAGTGTTGCTGGACCTAGGCTCTGGAACCACCTACCCTTGAACATTAAACACACATCATTATTGAGTCACTTTAAGTCACTACTCAAAACTCACCTTTTCTGATTTTTTTTAACAGCGCCATGAGCAATGAATGTTGGAATGGCGCTATATAAATCGAACGATTGATTGATTGACATCTAGGGAGGACTAATAATAATAATTTCTTCAAGCAAGTTCCGTGGCGCAGCGCATGAAGCGTTGTCTTGTGATGGAGTGACAATTTCATCGCGAGTTCAAGACTCAGTAGATAACTTTTGTTTATTTATCGGCAAACGCGAGTGTTGCCACACGAAAATTACACAGTCAATATCATCGTACTCGAGAATTTGCTGGATTTTATATATGTTTAATGAAAGGGACACGATAATTACGCGAAAATTACTCAGTCAATATCATCGTACTTGAGGATGTATACGATTTACGATCCTCGCAGCGGTAGTCATGTGATGCAGTTTCAACCAATCACGTACACGTATTTACATAGGCTATGTAATATAAATAAATATTGTTTCAGCTATCATTTTCTGTAAAAATAAAAAAATTTAAAAAAAAAAAATTTTTCAGCCTTTTACTGTTTTTGCTCTTTCTACAACTTATGTCCGATTTCACTTGCATGTGCCACATATTGTAAGCCTCCTCGTGATGTTATTGGTGGTTTAAATAATTACCCAGACCCAATGGAGAAATTTTGCCATAACCGACTTGTCAAGCAATGTTAGTTGCCTATTCAAGAAGTCAAGATGTACAACATCTGGAAAGCGTTAAGCAGAGAAGGTTAAGTGGAGTAGAGAAAGCCAGGAACAACAGATTAAATTCTAAGGAGAAGGAAGATATTAAAGAGAATGCGGACGAAGAAGATTTCTGTTTGTGCCATTGGTAAAACATTCTTTTAATTCATTTTACTCTTATGTGTTCGGATTAGACCAATAATAATATTACAAAAAATAGGCCTAAATACTAATAAAATTAACGCTATTGCATCTGGGTGCAAATACATTGATGTTAAAATGATTAAACTACCAAATTACCTTTAGTTGACAGTTTACCATTAGATAAACACCACTTGATAAAACAAAAATTGCTACGTCGATATTTAGACCGATGAATGACTATACATAACACATCTCACTTATTGCACCGGTAATGAAAACTGTAATCCAATTTATTTTTTTATTTTATTTCAACAATATTTTACGAGGGTGGTCCATCCAGCCAAAGCTGATCATTAGGGACCCTCACAGAAATACATCATGACAAGATATAAACATGTAACAATAAAAATTAAATTAAAATAAATATAATTTATAAAGATAAAATAAAGCACAAACAATTTAGAATCAAAAATTAAATACATTAAATTAAATTGGCCCTCTCAGAAGAAAAGATGGTTCTTGAGCAGAAATTTGAAGGAACAGTAAGATGAAGCAAGTGGGATATCAAAAGGAAGAGAATTAAAAAAGTAGGCGCATTGAGCTAAAAGACTGTTTGAAAAGGTCTGGGTATAAGGAGATCACTGTTAGTGATCGGCAGTGTGGCCATGCGACACATTGTATGAATATCCCGCCATAAAATCATTTGTTATTAATTAATTATTTTACAGTCGAGAATTTGGGAAAATGGTCATGTTACACGCATTCAACGTTGGTTCCACTACAAGTGTGTAGGAGTTAAACGGAAACCAAGAGAAACCTGGTACTACAGTTGCAGTTTCTTACGTCTAGTCTATTATTTTGTTACCAATCAATGCCCATTATTATGTTTATATCAGTAATAATGGATATTAAATTTAAATATTGTAATGTGTGTTTAATTACGAGGTAGGTGTACAGAGCTTGAAATTATCAATCTGTGTCCATCAGGTCCTTTCAACGTAAATCTGACGAAATTTGTTTAATGCCACATTTAGGCTAATACCTAAACAATGAGTGTTATAAAAACGTTGACGTTACTGTATATATAATTGAAGTTAACAATGTGGTATATTTGGATTTTCATGTTATGTTATAAGCTTATTAAGCTGAATTATCGTAATGGCTCCTTGAAATAGAAAATTTATAATTATTAATTGTATACCGAAAAAAGGTACTGTACAGGTAGGTTAAGGCCTGAGCTTTTTTTTTTATCTTTTATGGGTCTCTCCCATCTTTATTCATTCAATAATGTATATACAAAAATTCATTATTATACAAATAATGAATGTTTATGAGTGTAATGGTACAAATAATGGCATGAGGTGAATGATGAAAGGTTATATATCAACGAGGCGACAGCCGAGTTGATATTAACCTTTCATCATTCACCAAATGCCATTATTTGTACCATTACACGAATATAGAACATTCATTATGTTTTATATAACATCTAAATAGATTCTTGTCATTTGAATCAAATAAGGTAAGGTAGCCCTAGCCAAAGGCCTACATTTCATTCACATTGATTAAAAACAGTAACATTTGGTTTTTAATATTATATTTAATATTATATTTATATGGATTTTATAAACACACCTACTTTAGTGTTAATTATGTCAACAAACGACCAAACAATCTTAGGCCTAGCAAGGCTAAAACGCCTAGACTAGGCCTAGCCTAATAGAGCATGGCCTAGGCTAGACCTAGTAGCCTACTAGTACTAGCTTGGCTGAAAGGCAAAACTTCGACAGACAATTGGAACTTATCTAGGCTAATTATGGTTTTTCCAACAATTCCACGTCTTGTAGGCATGTCCCCATTAATTAATCAAAATCCTAAAAACGATCTAAAGCTAATTTAAATGCCTTTTTGAATGAAATTAGTACATATATGTCCAAATCGTACACAAATATCTGCTGCTGTTGCATATCTCGCGGTGGTGTTTACAAATGAAACTGAGACCAGACGACAGGTGGCGCTGTTGTATTTCCCAGTACAGAGCCATATCATAGGGTAATTTGTGTACTAAATTTTTTTTCATCCGCGAAACGTTTTTTTTTTCGTACACAAAAATGTTTCAAAAAGTACTATTAAACGATCGTTTAATAGTGCGTACTATTGCACGCCATGTGACCCACAATCGTCCAATCAAATAACAGGAATTTATTTAGGTGTTATATAATATATAATATAATAAAATAATATTATAGAACAAGTTGTTAATATAAGACAGCACACAAACAATCTTTTTATAGTACTGTATACAAATATTGCACATACATTAAAATAAACTTTATAATATTATACCTTATGGATAGTGTTTCAAAAAACAAAAAAATACATTTTTTTTATTTATACAGTTTTTCAGGTAAGTAATACGTTTCATTATTTTTATACGTAATTATTGTTTATAGCATTGATAATATGTATTTTCTTATATTTTTTTCATTTATAAAGAGATAATGAAGTGAGGCATATTTCCATTTATTTAGTTGTTTTAATACATTAGCTTTGTATATGCTTAGCAAACCAATTGAAAACACATGATCTACATATGTATTTCCAGTGCCAAGTATTATATTTTTGAAATTTGCCTCGATATTGAATTTAGTTAGTGTATGCTCATTTATGTAACGCCACAAATTATTTGCTTCCGCACATTCAAAAAATAAATGTGCATCTTCAACACAGTCGCATTGTGGACATTTGTTTACAATTTTCCATATACATAACCTCTTTCTAGTTGGAATAATCCTATGTAGTAACTTAAAGTTAATTTGTTTGAGCTTGTTTTCATTTATTAATTTTATTTTACGCTCCCAGGTTAATTTCCAATCAATTGTAGTATTAAAGTACAACTGCCATTTTATTTGACATTTTGGTTCTATAACTTTTTTTCTAATAAAACAGTTATATATTTGCTTACTTGTTATTTTACATAATTTAGTAGTAGGCAGAACCTTGTCCTGTATTGTATTTTCATTTTTTGACTTAATAACATCTTTCCATTCTTGTGGAATGGCTTGTAGTAAGTTATGAAATTCTGCTATCCAATTTGATTTTGAAATTAGAATTTCAAGTAACATATTCGAATTAATGAATCTATTACCTAAAACAATATCTTTTATTTTTCTAATACCGGATCTTATCCAGTTTCTATACAGTAGTGATAGGCTGTTATAACTTATAAATTTATTTCCCCAAATGTTTTGTTCTAATATTTCATCATAGCCTGATGGCCATTTTAATACAATTTCATTATATTTAGTTAATGCATTTAATACATCTAGATAAAAACTAGGTATACCTTTACAACATTTTATATCATAGTGAGACATATTTTCAAGGACATCTAGAGGTCCGATATTATTTAAATACATAGTCGGTAAGTATTTCCACTTTGAAAAAAAAAAAACTACCTAAATATGATAGTGTACAAACAAGATTGTAAGTAGGCAACAGTACAGTACTTATCATTTCACGTTGATTTGCTTCTCATTCGTCTTCTCTTTTTATTTCTTGTTTTTGAAGTGCTCCTTGAGAACGCATCATCTTTATTCGACTTATGCATGTTGTAGTCTTTTCTTGATTCTGTTTCAATTTCATTCTTGGGTTCTATGGAATTAGCTGCTCGGGAATCCGCAGGCCTAATGAAAGTCTTAATGCTTGACTGTATTTTATCTTTTGTCGGGTCACTGCATTTGTTGGATATACTACCTTTTTCGACTACAGCCTCTTCTCTACGCACCCAATCTCTAATATCTTCTTTGTCACTAGCATTGGTTTCGTTATCACTTTCATCACTATCGCCAAGGCTCCATCCTAGATCTTTATTCTTGTCTTGGTCAACGAGGTCCTTCCACATTTTTTGTATGAACTTTTCACCAGATGTTGGTCGAAAGATCGCTGTTGTTTCGTCTTCACTTTCGTTGTTGCTCAAAAATGAAGATTTCTTGTCTGGAATTTCTGTCTCTTGACAATATTTAGCAACGTGGCCTTCCTTCCCGCATCTGTGACAAGTGTAGGGCATGGTATTAGGGCAGGAGCTTACTTTATGCCCAATTTCCTTACATTTGAAGCATCTGTTTTCACCAACGCCAAATTGGTCTTTGTGAAAGAGCCTTGCAGCAAAGCCATTGATTTTAGTGAAGCATGGCAGGCTTCCTTTAATTTCAACTATCACGGATCTGTCTCCATTTATGAATCTAGATAGATTTCGTCGTTGTGCACAGAAATTGGTACGTCTTTCACAAGAACACGCACGCCGTTGTACACTGGTAAATACGGATTTACGTCGTAAACCAGCACATTTCTGCCATTCATGTTAAGTCCAGTTGAGAGGATCTTTACTCTGTCGGAACGATTGTTGATATAAATTCTCCATAAGTTCTTAATTTTCTGTATTCCTACTAGATTATCTCCATGTATTACTTCACATAAAGCAAAATAAATTTTTTCTTCACTCAAATAGTCATCATTTCTTTCGCGTGCATCGCTATCTTTAAAGAATATTGGTTTCACGCTTGAGAAGATTTGGTCTTTTTGTTTAGTTGCTATTACGTCATTTTCTGTGTGGATATCGATTTCGATTACGTCACCATGTGTATTTTTCCTAGCTTGGTTGTGTAGGTGTTTGGCTTTGTTAGTCCCATTGTTATGGTCTTCATTCGCCATGTCAGTAGGGGTAACAATTTCAGCTGGCTTAGACATGTATGTCTTCGATTTCAGATGTTTTCCAGCAGAAAAACCTCGATATTTCACAAGTAGCTTAACTTTAACTCTTTCAGAAACTGTTGTACTTACTTGACCTTGTTGTTTATTTTCAGAATTCAGATTTATAAATCAATTTAATAGAGCTGAAGAAGATTATACCTTGGTTAAGTCATACCACAGTGCCAAATGTTAATTGCTAATGATTTGGCCACGTGAATGAAAAAAAAATGGATTTTTGTCTGTTTCGTCATAGCTTATCACATTTAATAGAACATATCTCGCTTATCCGTAAATTCCTTTCCCTCAAAGTTTAATATTGTCTAGGTCAATCAATTATCTTTCGAATAAGTTACAAAAATGATGACGTCATCATGTCAACAAATTTGAATAACATGGGCCACTTACTTTCATCTTTACAGTAAATTTTAATATGTTACAGCTCGTCAGAATAAAAAGTGATAGGTTTTCTGGAAGCTGTTCAATTTTAGATACGAATTCATGTAAACAGTAAACATTGAATAATGTCATCATATGGCAAGTTGAATTTAAAAATGGTGTAATATGCATTTTCTAGCGTACTGTATGTGCATGTGGCGTTGTGGTTGTGGAAAACTAACTTGTCAAAGTGACAAGTTCAAATCTAGTTAGATTAAAGGATTGTAATGTCTGTATAAAGCCTAGCCCCTAGTAGAAACTTTCATTACACCAGCTGACATTTTTCAAAATGTTCTCAGCTCAGTCCCAACCATGGTAGGGATGGTCCTGGAGACTTATACTGTATATGTTGTTCGTATTTCGAAGTATAATGTCTATTTTCCGGGGACATAGCAGCTGTATTTCACAAAATGTTCTTAGCTCCACCCGAACCATGATGGACTGGTCCTGTAGACTTCCATATTTCAATATAATATAAGTGCAATTTTGGGGAAGGGATTTCAATGTACTGTTTTGATGTTGCACATACTTTTGTGTCATGTTCCTGTGCTTGGAGGATGACTGAGAGGATGCATTACCCATATGGAGAATGCATCCTGACCTACTGATGTTGATGTTGGAAGTGAATGTTGGGATAGTGTCTGTACTCACATTGGTCATGTATGTGGCATCGTTGTTTTGTTGTTGCTTTTCTATCCATCATCTTCATGATCATTTTGAACTTTGTTGGTGGCATTTCAGAGCATCCCAATGCTTCCGGAAACATTGCTTCCGAAGACATGTCGTAAGATAATGTTCTTTCCGACATCACAGGTTTTTAAAATAAAATCATAACATTCACTTTTTGGCTCAGACATATACTGTTTCGTATGTTTTTCAGCGTTTCCACCCTCTTAAAACCATTCTAAGGCGTTCCATGCGATACAATGTCAAAATGTTGGCTACAACATACATTTCTGGGGCATTTTAGGTCATTATCTGTTTTTTTCACTACAAAAGTAATTGAAAGTGTCCCTTGAAAGCCCTAGTTGTACACTGTTCCTACCAGAGTTCCGGGAACATTGCATCGAGACAAAATATTTCCATAAAAATTAATGGTATAAAAAGCTACACAGATTGAAAAATATTACTTTCTTCTTTAAATATTTATGGTTTATATGAAAAGAATATTTTAACATTTATGTTTGATTATCACAAAGGTAATTTAATACCAGACTCTTTTGATGATTTGTTTCCATACGTTAGAATCACAACATACTATAATTCACCAAATCTCTGTCTGTCCAGGTTTATTCAGATACTAGGGGTTGCTGGGTGGAGCTCAGTAAGGGGAAGTTTGCGTTCATTAGGTTGTCAGGGTCAATGGTCATTCCATCCGATAAAGCTGAAACTTGGGGAAAACAATCCTGTGGATATGGTGAGTATGAATTTGATATCGAGGAGGGCACCACCCAAGGTCATGTGATGTCAAAGGTCAAGGTAAATTTTCAAAATTGCTCCGATCTCTGTTTGCAATTTGTTTCACTCAAAATGCTAGATTGCCTAGCCTAATATGATTATATAAAAAAAAATAAAATGCCTCTGCATTGAAATGAATAAACAAATGAAATTAATCAATTTGATTGACTATTTGACTGAGAATTTAATGTGTATGTCTATGAATTTATCTTTGAAAAGATGAAACATTTTTTTTCCATTTATTGTGTTAATAATTTCAATTTCTGAATATAAACTTACGTAGGTACTTCTTCTTGTGGTACATAGCCTGGCTTTACTTTACGAGGTTTACGCCACGATCCATCAGGTCTCTGACTTGCTGCAATGTATGTACCTAAAAAAATCCCATATGTTGGTGTCAAAGAAAATGTTCTACCCCATATAGTCTAATAAACGCCCTGGGGGTATTGCATTTTTTTTCACAAAAGAAGGGGGAAGGGGTTGAGAAGATTTAAATATGTGGAGTATTTATAGACCGGGCACCCAGATTGTTTATTCATGTGAAAGCCACAAAAGTTTTGATGGGCTGAATATGTAGATATATGGCCAAGATTCAATAATCAATATTGCTGTCGGGTCTTATCCTGTAAATTTACCCTGGGGACACCAAATGGTAGGGGTAAAAAATGGATTTAATCATGTGAAAAACCACACGAATAAAAGTTGTTGGACATGTTAAATGTCCCCATATATGTATACAATGTTAAAAAAAGGCAATGACAGCAACTTTATTTTGTAAGTTGCTCGAGACAGTAGCCCTAAGTTACCACTCAAAAATGATGTTAATCATGTCAAACAGGTAATTCTTTTAATTTTTGGTTACGACCACTACAGGATTTATTAACACAAAGAGCCTCACGGCATAAGACCTATTGTTATAACTTCCCATTGGGATATATTGAAATACCAACTTATTCTGTAAGTTTTTAGGTAAATGGCACCCTTAGATGGCCGGAAATGGTACTCTTTTACATAAATTCATGATAAAATGGCATCTCTCATTTAATAGAGAATAAGCAGGACTAGGCCTAGTGAGGTTGTTGGTGTACTGCGCTACCGTGCACTCGAATTGCTCCTCCAAAAACGTTTTAAAGATGTTTAACTGTTTTTTATGTGTTTTATTATGTATGCTGATTATTGACTTGTTTTTGATGTAATTTTTTACGATGTGTGCATCGCGACCACCAATGGTTCTCTAAAACGACCGCGATTTTCGCGCGAAATGTACCTTGACGATTCCTACAGTAGGCCTGAGAGCCTAGGCCAATACGATTCTCCTTGAAATTGATTTAGTATTACCGAACATGAGCTGTTAAGGCTGGTTTCCTGTCGACGTAAGAGGCAGTTTTTCTAACGTCAGTTACGTCGTTTTTACGTAAGAAACCAACATTTGACAGGAAACCGCTTACGACAATATTTTGGTGAAATCGACGTAAACGCAAGAAAAATAGACACAACGCAATGATCGACAGGAAACCGGGGTATCGAATCTCTGTCTGATACGTCGATTTATCGCGAATTTACAGGAACCGAACACCTTAATAAAACCAATTTCCAGATTTTAAAAAATCCCTTAGCCCAAATTATTGTAGCTGATATAATTTCTAACAGATAGATACCAAACATGACGTGAATCGGGTTAGCGGTTTGTTTACAAAAGCGCCGTAAAGAAAGTTGATTTTTGAGTGAACAAAATACAATTTCCTAATTATTTTCAATGGAAACGACTTATATAATTGCAAAATACACATACTTGTGATATTTTTTTATGAACAAGAGTTTGATATGTTAAAGATAAGTGTTTATAGTATCGTTTTTTATTGAAATTTTAAAATGAATAGGTTAGGCCGTTTTTCACATTCTGAACTTCAAGGCTAAATATCTCAAAAGTTCGGGTTGCGACTCTGCGCCGCTTTTGTGATGCCAGGCCTCATTTGGTGAAGTTATGCACCTCCTATTTTTGAATGACGTCAGAGTTGCGCAACATGACGCGGTTTTTTGAATTTTTATGATTGATCATAGATTAAAAACCAAGCGTAATTTAAGTCCTATCAAGGGCAAAACTTTTTTTTTTTATGTATTATGGAAGCTGATGAGTTGTAGATATCAATTCATGTAAAATTTTGGAACTTTTCCAGAAATTAAACATTTATCTGAAGATGTCGTAAATAAGGTTTTCATTAGCGAACGATAAGTCATTTTTTATTGAAACTTCATAAAGTTATAATTTATATAAGGGGTTAACTTTGTATGGAATAAAAATGGTTTATTGCGCAAAAAATTACGCGAACACTCGCAATTTGTATAATTGTAACTAAATTTAGGTTTGTACATGAACACTTTTATGATCAGAATATATTAGTGATACTGCAGAATTATGTAATTTGACTCTAAAGATCATGTAATAGTTATTAATAATAGTTTACTAATATCAGTAGAGGTAAGCTTAGATATTTTAGTGAGCCATGTCGTCTAGCGACTGCTCGCCGTTGAGATTTGCATGTATGATGAGGAGACAATTAGAAGATTTACGGTACCCTTATTTTTTTTTATATATTATGGAAGCTGATGAGTAGATATCAATTCATGTAAAATTTGTTCAAATCTAGTTCATCTTTATTAGTTATCCACACTCAGCGAATAACTCCTTGTAATCATTCTGTTTCTTTTTTTTCTTTCTTTCTCCTTCATTTTTGTTTCTCGCATATCTCAAAAACTTATTGTGTATGATGTGCACATGGATTGTTGTGCGGCTAACTATACTTGTCAAAGTAACGATATCGGATCTTCCATCCTTCTCCTCCAATTTTTGTGTCTCGTGTATATCTCTAAAATATATCTCTAAGTATATCTCATAACATTTCATAACTCTGTCAACATATTGAAATTTACATGAAGTTGTGCAACATTTATTTTTTTAAGACGTCAGAGTTGCACAATGTGACTTATGCACGAATTTATGAATTTCAATTTCATAGATAAAAAATCAAACATTATTTTTTATTGACACTTTGCGAAAATTTAAGTCATATCAAGGGCAAATTTTCTGTGGATTAAAAATGAAAAATTTAATGTTTCACAAAAAGTTAGGGCGCTCGCGCATTTAAAATTAAAAAATGCTAAAAACTAATTTCTAATCATGACATTTTGCAACATGTCAAAAATTCCCACGCATGCAAACTATTTTACGCGTGCGGTGCGCATGGAGTATGAAAAACATGTTTTTTTCCCTTTAATTATATTTTCCAGTTTTTCCTAGTATTTTTACAAAAAGTCAGACTTTTCCACTTTAAATAGTTGGATTAGTCAATTTGCATGCGTTTTAGTTGAAAAAGTTACAAAATAATGTCAAAAAAAATCATGCCTATTTTGAATCTATTATAACTCCTCGGGATCAACCGTGACCCCCACTTTTTTTTTCATAATATGAAAGTGGATAAATTGTTGATTTGAATTTAGATAAAAACTAAATTTTGCATTAATAGTTCATCACATTTAACCCATTGACTGCCAACTTCGCATTTATGCGAACAGGCTAGTTGTACTGGCTGTGCCAACTTCGCATTAATGCGAAACAATTAACGTCTCAATAAAATAGCCTACATAACGTCTTCATCGAGTCTAATTTTAATGACATGCATTATTAATGAAAGTCAATGAACCATTCTATATTGTGACGCAAAAATTTGTAGGGCTTACTATAATAAAAATTTGAGTATTTTGCGGTTTAAAATGTCGGTTTGAAATGAAAATGAAGCGCTATTCTACCGCGAGAAGTTGTCGCTACTGGGCTTGATCATGATGGCTCGGATATTGACGTCAATTACAATGAAGGCCTAGCTAGAAATATATTGATAAAGGCCAAGGCAGGCAATGTGGTATGGACGTGGACTGCAAATTATCTAGTAGGCCTAGGCCTAGTAGGTCAGCGCTAGGCTACTACTATATTATTAACTAGCTTGGTCTAGATCTAGCTAGCTGTACAAATATTGCTAAAAGCCTTATAATAAAAATACATTTGCATGTAGAAATGTCTGTTGAATATTTGTTTTATTATTTATTTTTCAAATTATCAATAGTTAAAGCCCCCTTCCCTACGTTTTTCAGATCTAATTTAAGATCACAAACTATATTTAATGTAAAAATAATACTATATGGTCCTATTGCGATAACTTTTTTCGTCTTTAAACGGTTAAAAATGTGAAAAATAAGTCGATTCTAATAATTATAGCGGCCCGCTATAAATCCCAAAATGCATTGCGCGCGGATTGATATTTTTGTTTTTCACCTGTAATTCGCCCACTTTTCGATCGATCGTGAGGCCAAAACAAATGGAAGACTCCTAACTTTTCAACGAAAATACCGGGTTTTCCCCAATTTGTATCAACGGAGTCTGGCAAAAATAGAAAGACAATTAATGCAGCAACTATACAACGTCAGGCTAGGTATATAGCTAGCGTACGATGTTCGTACGTTACCGATGTTTACCAGCTAGGCCTACAAAACTAAGCCTAGCTAGGCTAGGCCTAAGACCGTCGGGGAGAGGTCGATCGCCGCGAGCTACTTAGGTAGTGCATTGTTTCTTACTTTTTATCATAATTTACCATAAAACGTACATTTAAGACAAGGAATGACATGGTTTAATGTTTTTAAAGTGATATATATGTATTATTTTCCAAAAAACGTCCAAAATTGCAGGGAAGGGGTCTTTAATTAATAGTTATTTGCAAAATAATACTACCCTGTCAAAAAGTTTGTTTAATCTCGCGTTGGTAAAAAAATGAGCTGGAAAGCAGGAAATACCTCACTGATATGTACTGGCAGTACAGCTATGGGCTAATAAACATCTGGCAGTCAATGGGTTAAAAGAGCGTGCATCTCGATTCTACGTTTCAGAATTTCTTCAATATTTTAATGTGTTGTTGCTAAAACAATTATCTTCAGAAACTGTTATCTTCACGTTTCATATTGATGACGTTATCACGTTAATATACACTCTTTTTGGCCGATTTCTGTTTTACAACCTTTCTTTAGCAATTTCATCATATTTTATTCACTTTCAATTCATAGTCCAGTATGAAATGTAGCGATATGATAAGTTGCATTTTTTTTTGCTATATTTGGTAAAAATTGGATATGTTGTAGAATAGACATCACTGAATCCAAAAAGTATTTGCTCCATTTTTTTTTTATCAACTCTAAATTGTGTTATACGAGCCTTCAAAAGTGCAATTTGAAATTTAATTAAATGTAATAAAGGAAAGTGGGTGAAATCATTCTTATTTTTTGTGAAAAATTAGATTTTGGCCAAGTTGACGTGAGGCTGAGTTGACTTGGGGCCGAGACGGTTTAGGATCGAAATAAACCAATAAGAGACCAACATTTGACCTTCTGTCCCGATAGATCACAAAATGAAACAGTACCAGTCCATGCTCTGCCCCATAGTCTAAATGGTGTGTAATTATTACTGTTGGATATGTACTGTATTATAGTTAGTATATTACATACCTGTCTCGTCTGAAACCACATTCATTCCCATATCAGGCACTGCCATTTTGGATTAAAATTCCTAGAAAAAAAATGATTCAAAACAAATTATTTATTATTGTTATTATTTATTCTTTATACTGGGTAGCCTCTTCTCCCAGAGGGCCCAGTTATGAAGAGTGCTGCGTGTGTACTACTAGTACACCGGGGTAACCCCCTACTGGTCACGAAAGATGTAGTAGGTTCTTTAAAGTGAACATAAGTTAATTGTGTACACAGGACCTACGGTTTAAGTCCTTATCCGAGAAGATTCGTTCTGTACCACCTTAACCATGGGGCAGTGAGCTTTGAACCCTTGCCGGTGTTATGGCTAAACCACTCAGCCACTCACTTGCTACTATCCACTACTACTTAGCACTGTTACTGACTTTTTTGTTTATAGTCCGGTGGCAGGAGGGGGACAAATTGCCATCCAACTTTTCTAGACCAGAATTTTCCGTAGATTACGAATATGGAAGGAAGGTAATCGATCAGGTAGGAAGCATTTTCGATATATATGGGGTCAAAGTTCAAAATTGACCAATTACAACAATGTATGTATTATAACAAATTTATTGAAGCACAATTTGGTTTTTTATTACATTTTTATGATTATAGGCGTCTATTCAATCACCTTATGAAAAAAAATCCTTTGTGATTAAGGGTCAAATGTCAATATTGTCCAATCATACAGTAGAATTAACCGACCTATAAATTCTCATCCTGTTTATCATACGCAATGTAAAAGAGCAAATACATCATTTCATCAGTTGACATAAGGTAAATTTCATCAGTTGACATAAGGTCAAAGGTCAACATTTTAATGCGTATTAGTTAGTTACCAAATAAATGCAAAGTTGTCAAAACTATGATATCGATGATTTTACAAGTAATCAAATTATTTGATCAGTAAAGTTATGTTATCTCATATAATTTTGATTAATATAATTATAATACTGTATTAATCAAATCAGACTTCGATCCTTTACCTGTTGTGTTTATATATACAGGTATATATAAATCCAAAGGCAAATTACTGAAAAAAATGACAATGCTGTGGGTATCAGTGGCTGGATCTCAATGGAGATACAAAAAAAAAGCGAAAAGCTAAATCAAAACGATAAAGTAAACAGCCAGAAAAGTTAGCAGAGCTTTCGGGCAACACTAGCCCTTCATCAGTACAGGTATATATATATATATGTATTATAACGGGTGTCTAGAAAACTCAGATCTCAGATATATCTAAGTTTTCTAGATATAGAAAACTCAGATCTGACTTTTCTAGATCTAGAAAACTTAGATATCTATATCTGAGTTTTCTAGTTCCAGAATGGAACTAGAAAACTCAGATCATCAAGTGATTGGTTGGTAGGTCATTTGGATTAAGTATTATTAAAATTGATTACTGTGTACGTTTTCTTACTAATGTAAGTCAAAAATTTAATTATGACAATGTAGACTTAAAAATTAGGTATGTACGAGTTGGTACGAGTTTGTACGATTTATTTTGGGTATGAGTTGACCACTTCTAGCCTAGTAGGGCCAGGCCTACTCTTCGCGATACATCAGGATAGCGCCCACACGTTGAGCCTTGAATTGAGTTTGCTTAGCTAGGCTAGGCCTAAATGCTAAGCCTACATTTTAAAAGGTGTATACTGTATTTCTTTATGATTTAATTTGTAGGCCGCTACTACAAGATACAATAATTATTATTATTAGTAAGAAAATGTATAATACTGTAGTATTTCAAACAAGATACAGTACCCTCTGATTAATAATGGAACGATCCATTTGATATCTGAGTTTTCTAGTTCCATTCTGGAACTAGAAGGGTAGATCTTGATATAGTTTTCTAGATCTAGAAAAGTCAGTCTAGATCTAGAAAACTCAGATATATCTGAGATCTGAGTTTTCTAGATCTGAGTTTTCTAGACACCCATATTATAACCAATTTATTGAAGTTCAATTTAGTCTTTTAATACATTTGTACGGTTATAGGTATCCATTCAGTCACCTTATAATACAAATACTTTGAAATTAAAGGTCAAATGTCAATATTGACCAATCACAAAATTTGCCATAACATTTTAGACAAAATGTTATGTTTTATCAATTAATCATACACAATCAAAAGAGCACATTCATCATTAGACCAGTTGACATAGGTCAAAGGTCAACATTTTTACAAGTTTACTAAATAATTCAAAGATATTCAAACTATGAGATCGATGTCATGTAATCACGTTATTTGTGAAGTTATGGTATTTGGATATTTTTTCTAGTGCGCATTATTTTAAATGTATTATAATACTGTAAAATTAATAATAACATTAATATTATGACTGTTAAAATGTTATGATGTTAAAATGTTACGCTGACCTTCAATGATTTGCCACTACACAGTTGCATTTATTAGGGCTACAATATTCGTAAACTACTATTCATCAGAATCAGAGAATACCAGTTCATCCACAGGATAGGGCATAGGCAGATCCAGGTGGCCCAGCCCACCCCCATCCTCTCACCTTCTATATATAAATTTACGTAAGAACAAAATTCGGTAAATCATGCGTTACTTCTAGAATGTTTACTCGATGGTATATAAAGTTGGTTCGTACTTTTGGTACTGATTTTAACCACCTGATTTAACCCTGTTTACTAATTAAATTGAGTTAGATAATTAGTTATTGACGATTAAAACGAATTTAGATTCCCCAAATAGGGGTGTTTTCCGATCGTGGTATACACTGTCTAATGGATATCTATCTTGAAAAATACCCGCACACAATAATACAAGGATGCCTCGCATTTTCCTATCTCCTCCTACGATAATTGTTTTTAATAGCTGAAAACCGGTTGAACAGCTCGAGTACAGCATCATAATGTTGAAGACAGGCCGATTTTCGTTAAAAAATACTATTTTGATAGATTTAATATACGTTTATACAAAAGGATTGCTTGGCGATGAATTGAACATTCCAATCTCTCCCCACATTTGGTATAACACAAGTAGGTAAATTTATGTGCCCTTCGGGGATAAATTAAAAACCTTTGACATTAAATACATAAACCATTTTTGTCCCATTTGAAGCACAATTTTTTTACTGTGAGTGTAGTGGTACTGTTTAAACACATAATTAAACTTCAATATTGCTTCTTAATAGTATTAATTAATAATTACAAAAATTATAAAAGTCGTTACTATTTCAATCGACTATGACAGTGACAGTTTCAATAAAGTATTAAATCGAAAATGTTTAGTAGTTTATTATTTATAAAACATAAAAAACATGTCGTTATGGATAAAGAATATTATTTTAAAATGGTGCCTCTTTGCACCCACCCTCTTACCATTCCTCAACCCTAATGTTACATACAAAACACAAATTGGGTTTGTTTACTCAAGTAATTCCCAAGGTACTAATTTCAGTTGGCTACATAAATCACTGTGTCTGTTTATTTACGTACATTTTAAATCGCCAGTTTTTTACATTGAAATTACTGTGTATTCGAGATCTGTGCGCACGACCTATTTATTACGTATATTTTAAATCGCCAGTTTTTTACATTGAAATTACTGTGTATTCGAGAACCATCTGTGGGCACGACCTAGATGGTACGCGAGCGAAGCGAGCGTACCATCTAGTTAATTTCAATTCACAATTTCTAGGACTCTGGCCATTGACTGATCCTCATCTTTTTCTATTTAATGATGTTGTATTCGTCACGAAGTGTTTGTATTTTCATTGTCAAGTTATGCAAATACTGTATGTTTCAAATATTTCAATGATTACCTTTCATAAGAGACCATCAGGATTTCTTTCCCTTTTGAAAATATTAAGAGAATATTGCCTGTTTCCATAGTTGACGACACATTTACTCAGATCTATAATCTTGGTCAATAATGCTTTAGATTTTAGCGTAACTTTCTGTTAGCGCAAGATTTAAATTACACTTTTGCTAAGTTTCAATTTAAATTGTTATATTGTTTTCGATCTATGTTAAATACGCGAAATTCATAAAATCGCGCGCAAGTCATGTTGCACAACTCTGAAGTCATTCAAAAATAGGAGGTGCACATACTTCACGTAAATGCCCATATGTTGACAAAGTTATAAAATGTTATGTTTACACGTTTTAGAAATACGCAAGACACAAAATTGACAGAAAGAATAATACAGAACTAGATTTGAACTCGTCACTTTGACGAGTTAGTTATCTGCACTACAAACGCCACATGCACGTCATATGTTGGAATTTTGCACACAGAAAAAGATTATACCATTATGAACTGAACTGAAGAATATATGTTGTTAGTGCTGAATTCTGTCTATTTTGTGTCATATACTATATACACAGTATAATCTGTAGACATATTACATACAGTGTAGAATAGGTGAAATTACGGGACCTGCCATTTATTCCTAATTTTAACATGGCGACGGTATCAAAATGAAACACTAAGATATCTCAGCAACAAAATACTAACGTGTAGAAGAAATTTGAATACGTAAAATATAGATGCACGCTCTTTTAAATGTGATGGACTATGACGCAAAATATGAAAATACTGATCTTTTGCCATCTGATTGGCAAAATGTTCACATGAATTCGTATATAAAATCTAATAGCTTCCATAAAACGTTTTAATCATGATTATCACTTTTTATTCTGACGAGCTATAACAGATTGAAATTTACTGTAAAGATGAAAATAAGTGACACACCTTATTTACATTTTTAGAGATAATGACGTCATAAAAATTAAAGATGTATTGTCCCTTTGACTAATTCCAAAAAAATAAACAAAAAAAGATTTCGAAAAAAAGTGGGTAATTTTGAAGTATCATATAAATAGTTATTAACTTTCACCAAAAATTAGGCGGAAACAAAATCATTTAACTGAAATACAGACGTTATTTTGTTCAAAAAATAACTTTGACTTCCAGTCAAAGTTTTCGATCAAAACATACTCATAATGCAACGCACTTGTTTGGCTACTCTGTATGCATAATCATAAAACTTCCTCTCGATCTGTGTTAAAACACCTTCTCAACCGTGACGAGTTGTAAACAATCCTAATTATGCATCATGCATAATGCATACTCATGGTTTGAAATCTTTGTTTACTTCGCTCGCGACGATTACTTGTTGTTTTTGGCTCGAATTTTCGACTTAAGTGAATAACTTTAATATTAATTTGATATGGCCAATTTAAATTTAGAATATTTTGACCTTCATTTTTTGTGTTTCAAGGGACAATACATCTTTAAAGTATTAGTTGATTGACTTAGACAATATTACAATCTCGGGGAAAATGGAATACGGATAAGCGAGATGCGATGTGATGAGCAATAACGAAAGAGACAAATATCCTATATTTTATTTTCCAGTGGCCATACGATGACGTCACAATGTCCGTTTAGCCTTATTGATGCATGATCCGATATCTACAACTCATCAACTTCTAAAGTTCTAGATTTTGTAAAAAAAATAAACGGTTCACGGTTTACTTTAGAAACTATGACTGTTTAAAAAAAGACATATTTTTTACAATTTTTTAGCTCTTTCATCAAAAACGCGCGCGAATTGTCTAATTCAACATGTGCGTATGGCGTTATTTAAAGTGGAAGAGGTCTAAATTATTTTCAAAATTACTAGGAAAGGCTTGAAAAATATAATTCAAGAGAAAAAAACATACATAAAAAAAAAATGTTGATCCAATACAATCACAAGGAGTTATCCGCATATTACGGATAATTAATTAGTTATCCGCATTCTGCGGATAACTCTTTGTAATCGTCCTGTTTCTTTTTTTATGTCTTTTTTGTATACGGCCATACTGCGTTGAAACACCGGTTCTCGTCAGATCACCGAAGTTAAGCAACGTTTGGCCCGGTTGCGTTCTGGATGGGAAACCATCTAGAAATGGCGGCGGGTGCTGTATATACTGGAGAGTGATGGTGTAATGGTATCGGACTAGCATGTGATAGGCATGGGTTCGAGGTTATCTGTACCATACTAATTGCATCCTTAGGCAAGATGGTTTACTCTCATTACCTCATCCTTCGGATGGGATGTAAAGCCGTTGGTCCCGTGTACTTAACAGTGCACGTTAAAGAACTTGGTACACTATTCGAAAAGAGTAGGGGATCGTCTCCCGGTGTGCTGATCTGGTAGGCGATGCACTGGTGGCTGCCGTGGGTCTGTGGAGGGCCTAATCTATAAATACCTTTACCCTTTACCTTTATTAGTTATCCGCTCGGATAATTCCTTGTTATTGTACGGGATCATCATTTTTTTTCTGTATTATTAGTTATCCCATTATGCAGATAACTCCTTGTATTGGATCAACATTTTGTTTTTTTCTGTATTATTCTTCTTTCTTTCTTCCTTTTTCGTGAGTCGAGTTTCTCTAAAATGTGTAAAGATAACATTTGATAACTTTGACAACATGTGGACATTAACCTGAAGTTGTGCACCTTCTATTTTTGAAAGACGTCAGAGTTGCGCAACGTGACTTTATGAATTTCAATGATTGATCATAGATTAAAAACCAAAAGTCATTTTGTATTGAAACTTGGTAAAAATTTAAGTCATATCAAGGGCAAACTTTCTATGGATTAAAAATGGCATGTTTCACAAGAAGTTACGAGCGCAATTCTGTCGCATTTAAAATTGCAAAATTTTAAAAATGCAACAGAATTCAGCACTAACCATATTCTTCAATTCTAACGTAGGACGTGCATGTGCAGTTTGTCGTGCTGATAACTAACTCGTCAAAGTGACGAGTTCAAATCTAGTACTAGTTCTAGTACTAAACAATATCAGAATATTGAGAAAATTGAGGTATGCATAAGCGGAGATGCGCTCTATAAAATATGATGAGCTATGACGAAAGAGACAAAAAACCTATATTTTGTATTTGGGTGGCCATACGATGATGTCACAATGTCCGGTTAACCATATTGATGCATGATCCGATATCTACAGCTCATCAACTTCTAGAATATGTAATAAAAATAAATTTTCCTGTGTACTTTTGAAAAAAGACATAATTTTGACAAATTTTGGAACTTTTTCATCAAAAACGTGCATGAATTGTCTAATTTGACGTGCTCGTATGACGTGATTTTAAGTCGAAATGGTTTCAAACATTGGTAAAATTACTAGAAAAGGATGGAAAAACATAATTTACGTAAAAAAATATGTTTTAACGCTACGTGTGCACCGCGCACATAAAAATTTGCACTCACGTAGGAATTTTTGAGATGCGCAAAATGTAATGATTTGTGTAGAAAGTTGATTAGAAATTAATTTTGCGCATTTTAAAATGTTAAATGCACGTGCACGCGTAACTTTGTGTAAAACATGCCATTTTTAATCCACAGAAAGTTTTCCCTTGATATCACAAAGTTTCGTAAACAAATAATGTTTGGTTTTTAATCTATGATCAATCATTGAAATTCATAAAATCGCGCGCAAGTCATGTTGACGTCTTTAAAAAATAAATGCTGCACAACTTCACATAAATGTCCATAATGTTGACAAAGTTATGAAATGTTTTGTTAACACATTTTAGAGATACAGGAGCCACAAAAAAGTGAAAGAAAGAAATAAGAAAAACATAGAAAAAGAAACAAGACGATTACAAGGAGTCAAGCGGATAACTAATAAGAAATCAGAACAATAACAGTTATCCACTTCTAAGCGGATAACTAAAAAGATGATGATCTTTGACAATCACAAGGGTTATCCTGCAACTTTGTTGGGGATAACCAAAAAGAAAAGAAAAAGAGATCTTGTACAATCACAAGGGTTATCTGGCAACTTTATTGCAGATAACCAAAAAGATGATGATCTTTGACAATCACAAGGGTTATCCTGCAATTTCGTTGCGGATAACCAAAAAAAGGGAAAAAAAAAGATTGTGACAATAACAAGGGGTTATCCGCAAAGTGTGGATAACCAAAAAGATTGTGACAATAACAAGGGGTTATCCGCCAAGTGCAGATACCAATTAGATTAGTATAATTATAAACAATCATATTTTTACAATAACGGTAATTTTGAAAAGCACATCCTCACCTGTAATAAAGTAATGAAATATATAATTAGCATAAAACTCATCATCTAAAAATATCCAAACGGTAAAATAAATAATTTACAATAGGCGTACCTAGGCCTTATATAAAAACGATCACGAAATAAGATCACGAAAATGTATTTAGCTTAGTGCGCCAAATACAGAATAGCCTAGCACGATACAATAAAAACCCTAATCAATTTAAAAAACACAACCGATATGATAAATAAAAATACAATACATGAGTGGCGCACGCCATAAAAATTCCAAAAGTTGGTTTAATTGCTACCAAAATAAAACGTGCCCGATCGTTTTATTTGTTGGGCCTGATCGTGTCTGGTCTCGATCGTCTTAAAACCTTGTTGGGCCCGATCGTCTTAAAACCTTGTTGGGCCCGATCGTCTTAAAAAACCTTGTTGGGCCCGATCGTCTTACAATGGGCCCGATCGACCGTGGCCCCGATCGTCTGTTTCCCCTACTTGGCCTAGCCTATATTAAGTAGCATATTATAAGTATAAATCTGTCACTCCAAAGTTTGTATTTGGTGTTGTGCGGTCCTACTAACTAAACACCACCAGATACCTACAAGAGCAACAAATCCTATCACCAGAGAGCAGCCACCTGCTTGGAATATTACAAATCTCAAATCTGTCAGAACTACTGATGATAAAATTGAAGTTAAAAAAGTGAATTTCTCGCCGCGCCGTCGCAATTCAAGAATCGAATGCGTTTAATCACCATAATAGTAACGAAACGAACGCGTTCATCTGTGTGTGTATTGTGTTCAGTTGTCAACTGTGAGGCGCTACCGATGCATTTATTTGGTCAAATAAATCACTATAAAATTTCAAAAAAAATAACGCTTTCGTTTATCAGTAAACTGCTCTCACAGCATTTATATGGTCAAATAAATAAATTCTTTTCTGTACACTTTATCATTTAATAATAAATAATACTTTAAAACTATGTTCACACAATTTGTCTTTTTTTTTAATGAAACCAGAATTGGCTAGTACGGTCATTTCAGTAATCCGACATGCCCTTCTGTCAGTGATATTATTCTGTTTAATAATGATTTCGTCGTTTTGATCATCTAAAATTGTTCCCAAAGTATTTATTCAGACACAATCCAAATATGTTATCATTTTCGATTTTCAGGTAATTATTCTTCCGAAAGTCGATTACCATTTTAAAATTCGTTAGGTTTCCGTATGTAAAAAAGAGTAGGATTATATAATAGGGATGTGGCAAGAGAAAATAAAAACAGAATTTTTAATATAATATTACTGTGTATTTTATATATAGCAAGCCATCAGCAATAATATAATTATTATATCATAACATGCAATAACAAAATGAATAAAATAATTGTGTTAAATTGTGATTTTTAGTCAAGCGTTTTCAGCTTACATTCCCGTCACCATCTCAAATTCTCTGTATATACTGGTACTGGTACTGGTTCAAATAACCGTCTCACGGAGACATCTGGTAGCCATTGACTTGAAGTTGGCATTTGGATGTGTTACTTTTTAATGTACAGTATGAAAGTGACTATTACGAAATTGCACAGTCACAAAACAACTATAAAACATTGAATAAATTCATCTGGTTCCAAATATTTTTGTGGATTTTTAATTTTATGTTGAACCAAAGAAACGATAAGGAATAAATTACCTTCGTGACGTTTCGCCGACAATCTGTCGGCTGCTTCAGACTAAAGCCTGGGTTGGAATGGTCTGGTTTTTTTTTGTCAGTGACGCTGAACAGCGCCACCAGCCGTCTGGTTGGTGTTGACGGTAGAGCGTCTCCGCTGGCCCCCCTCCTGCTTCAACTTTTTTCAGCAAACTATCATATGTATGTGGGAGGTCATACCCACCAATGTCTCTAATTGATATTATGTGGTCTTTTTCTTATGCAGATATATTCTTTTATCTTTCTTTTGTCTGTCTGTGCTTCTTTTTCAATAACTCTCGCATTCCAATTTGGAATATGGTCATTCCCTATAGCGTGGTCAGTTATGGCTGACTTATGTAAAACCTGGGACGAAGAATTTCTATTTGCACGCGTTCTAACTACTTGGTTGTGTGTTGATACGTCTTTTTTTATGTTCCCCAATTCTTGTATTCAGTGCCCTTCCGGTCTCTCCTATATATACTTTCTCACAGTTTAGACAGTTCACTTCGTATATAACCCCGCACATGTCTTCCGTTTTTATTCTATCTTTTGGGTGGACCAGTCCATTCTTTAATTTATTACTTGGAATGAAGAAAGTGTTCACTTTGTGCTTAGCAAAAGTGCGTCGAATCTTTTCAGAAATTCCGTGTATGCACGTGTATGGTGGGTATGACCTCCCACATACATATGATAGTTTGCTGAAAAAAGTTGAAGCAGGAGGGGGCGCCAGCGGAGACGCTAGCGGAGACGCTCTACCGTCAACACCAACCAGACGGCTGGTGGCGCTGTTCAGCGTCACTGACAAAAAAAACCAGACCATTCCAACCCAGGCTTTAGTCTGAAGCAGCCGACAGATTGTCGGCGAAACGTCACGAAGGTAATTTATTCCTTATCGTTTCTTTGGTTCAACATAAAAGTAAAAATCCACAAAAAAAACAAACTATAAAACAGTTCAAAACATTTCTTGTTTCTGCCTCAAAATAAAATATTTATTGTACGAGTACTTTCGACCATAGGTAATCATCAGGTACTGATAGAATATTAGTAAAAGCCGAATAAATATAGAAAAAGAGTACACTAGAAAACAAAGGAGTCTATAATTTCCAGCAATGGTTTAACTGTATATATAAAACAGTTCATATATACAGTTAAAGCATTGCTGGAAATTATAAATTTCTGTTGAAGCAGACTCAAATGAAGTTGCATCTAGTAAGTTGACTTTGTTGTACAACTCTATCAAGTATGGTATCTTCCGACCTCTTTGTTTACTTTGTGTTCTGTGAAAAGTAAGAATTTTTGTAGGATCTTCATTTTCTTTTCTAATTACATGTCCGATCAAGTTGAATTGTTGCTTGTAGACATATTCACCTAGCTGGAGAAAAATGTACAAACAAAAATTGGTACAAAAAAAAATGGCGCAAAACATCAATGAAGGCTACTTTTGCAAAACAAGGTTTAATTGGATGCGAAGACGAACATGACATGAAAAATGTCGATATTACTAAAGAAAAATTTTTTGTTAAAATACGCTATTTTGCCGCTGAAATCAAACACATGGTTGCCGTTTGATTTGAAGAAATAAATCAAAATATGCATATATAAAAATTAATATTAGGCTTAATTCACTTCTTTTAAACAGAACATAAATTTAGGTAACTACAGTAGCTCCCCTCTAATGAGATTCGGCAGAAAGGAACGAAAATAAAGTTTTATAAATAATTAGTTAAACGTCTTGGGTAGTGAACCTGTTTCCTTGAACGTGTACGGCGTTCCGTTGGCAGGTCTGGTAACAAAAATACAGAATCCTCCATATATAGTAGAGGCTATATATGGTTTGACCATGCTACCAAATATTAATTTTTTGTATAAAAGTAATCAAATTATGCACATTTTCCATAAAATTAGATTCCTAAGTAAAAATGTTCAATACAAGTTGGGTAGCAATGGGTAGCATATTGTATGCTTTCATTTGATACCATACAGTGTGTCCATTGACATTTTAAAGAATAATTTAACCCGAAAATGTGTTTTTTTGGTAATTTTTTGGGTCAAAGGTCAGTAAAAGCATTTCCGGACATTTTTTTGGGTCAAAGTTGTGTTAGACCGAATATAAATATAAGAACCACACATTTCTAACCTTTGACCCCGATTTTGGGCATGTTCGCCCCAGATAACAAATTTGGCACATATCCCATGTTGTTCCTTGGGTCAAATTATCCTATAACAGTTAAGATATTCTCTCCTAAATAAAATGCATACAAATCTTACCCAGGTCCTAGACTATCAGTAGTTATTAATGAATAAAGGTCAATGACCTTTGACCCGACTATCTCACTTTATTTTGTTGTTTGACCACTAAAACATAGATGTAGACACCACATTTGTCTTTTTAAACCCAGGAGTTGAGGAGTTATGAGCCATCAAATGCCCCAAAAAGGTCACTCAATATCTCACTAGAAGCAACTAGAAGGCTGCACAAATTTTTGGTAATTATTCACACCTAAAACAAAATACCAAAAGACCTTTTATTCGAATTTTTTCAAGGTTACATAGGATACATGTCACATATAGCCTGTACTAATACGCAACTTTCAGACGATCAACAGAAATGACGTCTTCTCGGCTATTCTTGGTAAGCCTGTAAATTAATAAATCGACCCCATCCTAAATTTGGAGTTGGATCACAGTTTCCTATCCAAAGTACATACATAGAAAATGTATTTGGCGCCGTCAAAATAGTTCCACCAGATACATTATGTAGGCACAACAAGTCTACTTCACTTTAGAAATGATGTTCATTTAACAAGGAGAATGTTAAAAAATAGTTTTCCTGCAGTTCCTAATTCGCATAGTATAATGTCATTTGCAGTTATAACATAATATACTGTATGACGTCACAACTACCGTTTGACGTCATATGGGAATTTAAATATGCTAATTAGAATGTTTAATATCACATTTATATCTACTCGTAATGCACTTAGCTAAGTCTAAATCCGACCGTTAAGGAGATATGGGGCTTCAAAATAGCAAATGTCAGCCTTTTTGAATTTATGCTAATTAATAATATGAATATGATATGATGTTCATTTGAACCCTATTTACCAGACAAAACAAAAACAAATCTGTTGCAATTTGTTCTAGGTTCACGCTATTTTTGACTTATTATCTTTACTGGACTAAATGGTAAAATGCTTATCCCAGCTAGTTGGGGAGCCAGAAAGGGTTTACCTGCACCCTCTAGAAAACTATTTTAACAATGTTTTTTTGCTTCCTTATATCAATACAAATCAATGTTTTGCTGTTGGCCGTAAAAAAAATTGGGATGCTTGGTCACTACAGGGGCAAAAAGGTCAATATGGTCAAAGTTAAGATTTGGCGTAACTTGGTAACTACTGGGTGTGTTGGAATATTGTTTGTGTCAAACTACTCAGAAGACCCATATTTCTATTCATTCTAATGAGCAACTTTTGCTAAAAGTGGACGGAAACCCCTTTTCTGATCACTGGTCAAGAAATTGGCCATATGAATATCTCAGCAACCACTGGTCAGAAAATGATAATTGATTACATTACTCGCAAAGTATATGTATATTGTTCTAATGTAATAAAAATCATAAAACTGTCAATAAACACCTAAGTTTGACCAATCGTAATAGTGTATACGTTTTCTAAAGGAAATACTGATTGCCTTTGTTTTTTTTATTTTAATGAAGGTCATGGGGTGGTATAAAAATAGTGTTATTTGATTTATTGCTTTATTCGTTTACTGATTTTTTCAAGTTTTGTTACTGATTTTCCAAGTTTTGCAATGTCTCAATTCGCTTCAACATCATCCGATTCTAATGATTTTATTTTATGAGTTTATTTATCGAATGTCAAAGAGCTGTTGACGCTAGTCAATCTATCGGGGGCTAATGGAACCAACAATGTATCCGTTAGTAACATCCCTGATGTTGGGTTGCTCAAAGATTTTGTGTTTGGTGACCAGGACTTTGATGACTTAGCCTACCGCTCAGTCAAAGTCTGTCTGAGACCGGTAGCCCTTCTCTTATTGATATTTGTGACAACGCCATAGATATTGTGCGGGATCTATCGGAAAGTTTACAAATTGATCACGTAGAAGTAAGTGTTTTTATATTTAATTTTTTTTTTTTAAACGTAATACATTTTTTTATTGTAATTACCGAAAAGGTCATAAAGTAGTTTGTGTTTAAATCGACGGTGCGTTTACAGCGTTTTTCTGCGTTTACAGTTTCTATGCGTTTCCTTTCTATTTTTCTATTTTGTTTTCTTTAGTTCTTTGTTTAAAAATGGGGGAAACTGCTGAGGATAATGATTCTCTGGAGGCTTCGGATATTGAGGTAACCGTCGTTTTATTTTCTTTACCGTTTTACACTTTTTTCCCAGGTCGTACCGGTACAATACGGAAAAGGAGCTAGTAGGAAAGGATTAAGAATCGATCAGAAAAAAGAAGAAGAAGAAGAAGAAGAAGAAGAAGAAAAAGTTGACGTTAATGAAATAGAAAAAGAGCCTATTAATCTGGACGAGGTAGATTTGTCTTACTTCTTTTATTTTATTTTTTTATTAAACCTTATTTAGTGAGGGTGACCCTAAACAGCATGCTGACAATCAAGGGGCCATCATATAAACATTATAAAAAAACCTATATGGAAAAAAAAACCGGATGAACTATGTTTTTAAAAATATATATACATAAATACAAAAATATAGCCTACAATACTATACAAAACGTTGAGGTTTTTCTTTTGGAATTAAATATTTGTTTAGAGCAGACTTAAAAATTGTTTATTGACACATCCATGATGTGTAGAGATGTTAGAAGAATGTGAGTGCTGGTGCGAGGCGGAGCTTGAAGAACTACACGCATAGCGCGATTTTGAAGTTTTTGAATCTTATTAATGTTTGTTTTACTTCCGGTGCCCCAGAGAAGAGCACCGTTAGTCAATGTGTGGTAAAATTAATGTGTTGTAAAATAAATGTGCTGTACGTTTGTCAAGATATTTTCTAATTCGTGCAAGTGTGTGGATTTTAAAAGAAAGTGTAGAGCTCAACTTACTGACATGGGTATGCCAGTTAAGTTGATTGTCAATGTGCACACCTAAGTGTTTGTGGTTAGTTACTACTTTGATCGGTTGTGCAGCAATCGATACGTCTATTGTTTTGTGTTTAAGCCGCTGAGGGACGCCAATTAACATCGCCTCAGTTTTGTCAGTGTGTAATGATAATCGGTTAGAGGTGAGCCATGTGTTAATTAGTGAATAACAAGGGTCCAAGAATGGACCCCTGAGGTATACCGTGTGTTATGGTGAGAAAATTAGAATAAGTGTTTTTGAATTTAACTGTTTGAGTGCGGTTAGTTAGATATGATGTGAACCACTCGATGCCAGATGAGGATACACCACACCGAGTCAATTTTCTAAGCATGATCTTGTGGTTGACCGTGTCAAAAGCTTTTCTTAAATCTATGAAAACTGACCCGGTGAGGCGACCCCCATTCATAGCATCGAGCCAGTTGTCACATTGGTTATCTGAGAGAATGTTCTGTGCTGTAAGATAGTCATAGAGTTGGATATGAGCAGCGCGTTCAATGATTTTAGAAAGGATTGGTAAAACAGATATAGGTCGATAATTGTTGAGTTCGTCCTTGGCCCCACTTTTATATATGGGAACAACTTTGGCGATTTTTAGGTCATTTGGAAAAATACCAGATGAAAGTGAAAGATTACAGATAAATGTCACAGAAGGCGCAATAACAGGGGCTGCCAACTTGAGCAATTTGATAGGGTAACAGTTTACTCCAAGCGACGTTCCACAGTCCAATCGACTAAGCTGCTCCAGGACAGACTCACAAGATACCCTCTGAAAATCAAATTGAGAATCAAATAAACATTGCCACCCCTCCTCCATGTCTATTCCTATCACGGCGAAGGAGAGTATACCCAGGTAGTGATACTTCATTATCGTGAATTATATCCGAGAGTTTAGTCTCCGAAATTGCCAAAATATGTAGTTGAGTACGATGCAATAACAGTCGGAGTTGATCGATTTTGTCCGTTAAACTGTTTATATTGACGTGCGCAATTCGTAATCCCTTGCATTGATTTATAAAATCAAACGTCGGGGATCTCCGGCTGCCACCTGCATTCAAATCAAGCTGGGTATTCCCTCGAAGTACTTGAGCTTGATTGTTGTTGTTGCAAACAATGGTATTCGTTCCGGGTTGATGATTACTATTTCCGTAATGTCTGCCATTTTGTGGACCAGGGTTTAATTCAATATCTCCACACATACATAATTCTGACATGTTAAATGTACTTTGAGAGTTATGATAGTATCGGATGGGCGCATTGAAAAATTTGCGTTTGAAAGTCCCGCTATACGTATTTATACGCTTCAGATCGTGTAGAGCATTATATGTATCGGGCCTTGCTGTCGCCTGCGACAACTCGACGTAGGAGAGCGATAATGAAATTGATATAGGCTTACCGATAAAATCACTGTCGTATGTCCAATTTAGTCCATTAAAACGGTCATTGTTCGCCAATCCATAAACAATATCATAATCATACTTCTTGTATCGGTAGGATCCATAATATATGAACCCAGATACAGCAATTAATGAAAGTAATGATAGAGTATAAAGACCCATAGTGCCTAGTCCCAAGACAATCCCAAGACGACATCGTTTATTTTATATGATAGGCCAAATTTAAAAAAAAAACATTTTAAAATTTTAATGTATTGGATCTACACACTCTACACAATAATCCCAACTTCTAAACTGCAACAAAAATGATCTACTCCTTTGGTTGGAATGTGTTTAAAAACTAAATGTTTGTAACTAAAAATGTTATCTATACTGTACACATAACTATAACTAATAACAGTAGTTCAGCTGCTTAACAGGAAAATGCTATAAAATTAAAATTTGTAGTCATTAACTTAAGAAAAACAAGTGAAAAACACTCTAAATATGTTTAATTATTTTTCTTTGATTTAAAACAATTATTGAAAAGCTTCAACACACTAGTTTTAAAATGTTAAATATTTTTACAGAGAACTAGATATACAAGAATGACACCAGAAAGATTGAATCAACTTGTGTCCTTAATTCAGCCCCATCTGAAAGAGAGAAATTACAGTACAGTGTACCACAGTTTCAGAGTTTAAAAATATGTTTATAATTTTAGTATTCAACTTTTTAGATTCATTTAAAGGTTTAATTTCCTGTATCATTATTATATTGTGTGACACAGTGTATGCAAAGAAAGTTAGCCTACTGTAGGGCCTATATCACTTAAGGTAATCAGTAAAAGTGTTTGTGTTTGCTTTTTAAAAATGTATTTAGTTAATAAATAAGTAAGTAATTAGTATTTAGTTAAAGGTTTGATTTTCGGTATTATATATTCTGTATGCCATGGTGTATGCATCTATTATTTTTGAGAATTTATATAAATGGCCTAATCCATAAAATAGTATTGTGCAGAATGTATTTGTAAATAAATTTATTTAACAAGTATTTACTGTATGCTTCTTATTATTAAGTGTGGAGGGATATTGAATGGCAATATTATTTAATAACTTTATTATTATTATTATTATTAATTGTTATTAAATATCTTACCTTCTGTATTTAATATTACATCTACTGCATCAGAGTCTAATAGCATGCTTCTTATAACAACACAAACAACAAAAACATTGATTAGAAAAACTCAGATGGAGCAAATAGTGCCGATTTAAATTGTTTAAAAACATCGAATCATTTCTCCTAATAAAAGAATAGTTAATGAACTTAATTACCAGAAGGAGAATATGTCAATAAAATGAAGAAAAGTGTGAATAGAAAGAACTTTAATATAATTGTACGTTTTTAATATAGGACTAATTTTTATCCTTTTTTGATAAAGAGGTGTTGTAAAAAAGCTGCTTTTATTAATGAAATTCGTATTTTCGTATCTATTAAAAATAGGCCTACCCTTTTCCATTGTATATCTTGCGCTTACGACTCTTACGCTTACGTAAAGTTGACTCCAAGTCAACTTTACGTAAGAATTGTTAATAACGCAACGCAAGTGATCGCAAGCAATAAAATCCCGGTTTCCTGTAAATTCGCGATAAATCGACTTATCAGACGGAGATTCGGTACCCCGGTTTCTTGTCGATCGTCTATTTTTCTTGCGTTTACGTCGATTTCACCTAAATATTGTCGTAAGCGGTTTCCTGTCAAATGTTGGTTTCTTACGTAAAATCGACGTAACAATCGTAACTGACGTTAGAAAAACTGACTCTTACATCGACAGGAAACCAGCCTTAAAGCTGTTCTTAAAAGTTTCGGTTTTAGGGAAAGGGACGACAAATTTATATTATTGCATAATAATTTCTTTTGCGTTGAAACCTCACTTGTGTGTCACTAACTCACTAGGATACCCATTGCATGAATATAAATACATAGTGAGAGTTGATTATCAAGATATAACTGCTCAAAAAACGACTAAAAAATATTAAAATTATCTATAAAATTGGCCAAATCTCAGTTTTTGCATCTTCATAAATAAAAACTTCCTAAAGCTGACAAGTTAAAACTTTATAATAATTGGGAAAAAAATATAAATAGGGTATGTCAATTAGTTACGAAGATATTGTGTCTTAAAAATCTTGAAAAGTGTACTTACAACTAAATAATTGTAATTTTTCAGTTTTCCTCACATACAAAATACTTATTTTTAAAATTTAAAATTTTGGATAAGTGTTCACAATATACTGGACTACTCACAGAGAAAAGATAATTGCATTTGGACAAATACTTTTAAAGATATTGGCCCATAAAAGTACCTCCAGACCTCAAAAAGTGCCCTTTTTGCAGTAGTGGGGTACCTTTGAGAGGCCATTGCTCAAAAGTGTACAGGTATTTCATGGAGAACTTTTGATATAGTATGGGTAACATAATCAGTTCACAATATCAACTTTCAAAATGTAGATCCAAGAGGTGGGAACGAAATCCATGTTCTAGGCATCTTTTGAGCTACTGCTTATGGCCTAAAAAGAGTGTTTCCAGGAAATGATAATGTTATTGATGATGTAGGCAACTGGTTTTGATATGATAGGGGCTGCTGGATCTTACCTTCAATCCTATCCGGTCCGGTGGACTTTTTACGGTCAATTTTAACAGCTCACTTTAAACAATTTCCCTGGTAACAGTCTTAAAAGTAAATTGGGGTTATCATGTTGGTTAGTTTTATTTGAATCTTTTTCATTAGTGGGCATGTAATTTGTTTCATTTTGCAATGAGAGATGGGCCAATATTAGTGAAATAATCATTAAAAGAATTAGCAATTTCTTGTGGATCATTTATTTCAGAGTTATTAACAAATATAGACTTTGGGGCAAATTTGTTTGTTTTAGGAAGGAGATGCCCAAGGCCTTCCCACATCCTGCCAGAATCTCCAGCAGAGTCAGAAATTAAGTAAAAACTACGTTTAGCACATCGGAATAGACTGGTTACTTTATTCTTTAATTTGTTGGCGTACCGCCAATCTGATGTAAGATTTGTTGATTTAGCTTTTGTTCGAGCTCTATCACGTTTGTGCATTAAGTCCAAAATGTCCTCTCGTTGAATTAGCCAACTTGGTAGTTTTCCCTTAAAATGCCTAGTAATAAGAGGGGCGTGGTGGTTTAGCACATTATTTAAATTTGAATAAAATAAATCAATAAAAGCAAAGAACTTAAATCACAAGAATCTCCTGTTCGTCCAAAGCGTGTAACAATTTCGAAAGGCATTGTAGAATAAAGCTAATGGGTGGCGCCATTGTGAGCCATGGAGTAGCGCCTCATCAAATTAGAAAGTCAAAATCTGTAGAGGGGATCTGCTATACTATAGGGGGATAGAGTAATTGACTGAGTCCTCTATAGGAATTAATAGTTTTGACTTCCTAGTTTGAAGTTTGGCTCTGCTCCATGCTGTGATGACAGGACATAAAAAAACTCTAAAAAAAAAACAGGAATGATAATCTAAATTTACAATTTTCTTTTATGCTAAGGATACAAATATGTATTTTTCGGATTCTATAACATATTTTGTTCCAATAATTTTCTTTAAGTTTTTTTAAATTAATATTTTAATTGTTATTATGCCCTTTATTAGACCTATATTTGATTGAATTAAGTGTTTTCAAATAAAACAATTATGCAAAACTACTTTGATTAACTAGTTTATTTTTGTAGTTGATCATCATAGAGAAATCGTATATTTTTAGTTTTGAAAAGACTGAATTTTACTATATTTTGTATTAATAATGTAGTGGTGATTAGTAGGACCGGAATATTATCTTGTAAAAAACGATTAAGAATTTCGGGAATTTAGCAGATAATGATTTTTGTGAAAAATGTATAAAAACGAGGTTGGAGGTGAAAAACACATGTTATATAAATGTAGTGTAATTCAATAGACATTGCATAAATTCAACAATGTCATAGCTAGGTGCTTTCTTTACAGAGAGAAGATTCAATAACTTGGCCTTCAGTTATCAAAACATAATTGTAAATGAATTGATTTCTGTTATGTCTAGCTATGGTGCCAGAAGTAGGCAAGATGATACATTTGTTATCAGTACACTTCTTCCTGTATTATCAGTTGGTTTACAAATACCATGGAGGAAAAAATAAATTTATTTTTCCTCCATGCAAATACCACCTGTACCTATACCAATTAGTATGAGTCATATAGATAATAGGGTATTAACAAAGTGCGAGGGATGCGCGGCAAGTCACACTTTTATGCGAGGCATCGTTTTACGTTCAGGGACGATTCGGCCCTAAGACGATTCGGCCCACTTTTGGGCCGAAACATCCCACTTTATGGGCCGAAACGTCTCACTTTAGACCAAATTCATATTCATTTTTTGGGGTATTTATTAAGTTTTTAAAGGTGTTTAACAATCCGTATTTTATTGATATTGACAAAGTTGATATATATATCATAAATAACTAAAAAAACGCAATTTTATATTCAATTTATTACTTCGAAAACCTTGTTTATTTCGTGCATTCGCCAAGCGGCCAACAGAGAGCGTGGTAACGGGACGATTCGGCCCTGAGACGATTCGGCCCGGGACGATTCGGCCCGGGACTATTCGGCCCTGAGACGATTCGGCACACTTACATTTATCGGCTTTGATGCATTTTATAAGCATAAAATAAGCTTTTTTCCCCAAACTTTATTTTCAGAGACTATGGGGTAGTACTACTAGGGATAAAGATGCAATAAAGCAAACATTTAAAAAAAATTGTCGAAAATGATCATATATATAGTATATCAACATTGTCAATATTAATAAAATACGGATTGTTAAACACCTTTAAAAACTTAATAAATACCCCAAAAAATGAATATGAATTTGGTCTAAAGTGAGACGTTTCGGCCCACAAAGTGGGATGTTTCGGCCCAAGTGGGCCGAAACGTCCCACTAAAAGTGGGCCGAATAGTCCCGGGCCGAATCATCTCAGGGCCGAATCGTCCCTGAACCGAGAGCGTAACTTGTTTACCTCGTTCGCGTGACTAAAAAATGATCATTTTCGACAATGTTTTCAAAATGTTTGCTTTATTGCATCTTTATTCCTAGTAGTGCTACCCCATATTCTCTCTGAAAATAAAGTTTGGGAAAAAAAAGCTTATTTTATGCTTCTAAATGCATATCAAAGCCGATAAATTTAAGTGTGCCGAATCGTCTCAGGGCCGAATCGTCCCGGGCCGAATAGTCCCGGGCCGAATCCTCCCAGGGCCGAATCATCCCGGGCCGAATCGTCTTAGGGCCGAATCGTCCCGTTACCATTTTATCATTTCTCAAATTTGCGAGGCAGGAAATCACCGAAATTGAAGTAGCCTAGGCCTGCTAGTGGATAGTTCCCTTTTGCATCTGCCTTGTATTTTAACTCGAAATGTGTTAACCATGCTTTATCCTGAATACCACACCTTAAAATTAGTAGGCCTACATTAATGAAGAATAAATCCGTTAAATTGGTGATTTTACAGACGTTTTTCTCTTATACTGTTGGCGAATTTCGCACACTCAATGTTCAATATTTTGGTTTCTATGGAACGCCAAAAGAGCAAAATTAATTAGAGGGCTAAAAACTCTGTGGAATCCATATATTTAACGCATTATTTGGTGAAGATTTCAGTCAGTAAGAAAAAATGTTACTGTTGATACTGTACACGGTTTCGTTAACCTTTTAAAGAATAAAATAGAATAATTCATCATAATAATTATCCTTAGTAGGATGCCCTAGGTCTAGGCTAGGTAGTGATGTTAATTTAGGATGATTATTAATACTGTACTGTATTATTCTTTGAAAACAGAACAGTATCAGCAGTAACATTATTACAGTATTTTTATTGACAGATTAACAAATATATTGAAATAAAACGTGTTTTTCACCAATAAATGCATGAGAAATTGACGGATTCCACTGAGTTTTAGTCCTCTATTATCGTAGAAACAAAAATATTGAACATGCGTGAAATTCGCAAACAGTGTGCGAGGAACACGCCTGTAAAATCATTAATTTAAGGATTTATTTGTTTCACTAAAGTACTCAGGAGGTATACTTCTAAGGTGTGGTATTCACACGATAAAGCTAGTTATCAAATTTGCAGTAAAAATACAAGCGAAGGAAACTAGCGCCAGGTTTATTAGTACGTACATGGACAACAATAAAAATCGTAATATACCTAGCCTACTAAAACAGGAATAGTGTATCATTATTAAAATATTACACCAATTATTATTATATAAAAATTGATTAAATTATTTTCTACATACGCCTCTAGGTTAGGGCTAAGCATATTAGGTAAAGTTTAATTTTAGGCCTAGTATTACGATTGTCGGAGTGGACGTAAGTCTTTTTCACACGCGCTTCAGAATTCTCTCGCAATTGTTTTTCTTTGCGGCATGTTATTTGATCGGCATATCCGTTACCTTTTATTCACCGCCAGCTATTGAACTTGTCCTGGCCATTGCTGTTCATTTTATTTGCGAGAGAGGTACACGTGTTGATTTCCTAGAGAATGGAATGTCTTTGGCACGCCGCTCAGAGAGAAGTCTGTGCGTTGCTGCTAAAACCACGTGCTATATATAGGAGGGGAATCGCCACAAGGCCAAATCCTCTCAGGGCAGAATCACTCCGCGCCGCTACTTGCTAAATAGTAAAGAGGGATTTCCATCTCTCGGGTCTACCGGATCGAGACGCGGGGGTGTGACAAAATATTATTTTCACTCTGCTAGGTTCGAGAGACATGTTAAATTAATTGTAAAGTGAACACGCTCGAAATGCCAACAAACATGGCAGTCATTTGATGATAAGTGTCGCTATAACAATTATTGTTTATCGAAAGTTGAAGACTGTCGTTCAGATTTTTAAAATATGGCGCATACCGAATTACGGATGCACAACTTTTGAACAGTTTGGGCACGTTTGTAAAAGTAAAAAGTTAATTGATTACACTCCCTAATTTAAAATTAGGAGGGGAGAGATGTTATGGAGTGTTGACAAAGTGCGAGGCAGCGAGGCATCATTCTATCATTTCCAAAAGTGCGAGGCATGCGATGCATATAGTTTACAATTTCAAAAAGGTGCGAGGCATATCTTAACGTGCTATTATGCTATATTATAGGCCTAATAATCAATTATTTTATATTTTAAAACTAGTAGGCCTAGTGTATCAAGATAGATTCGTGTGTAAACTCATCATGATGTTTATTTTTATGTAACGATTGTTTTTTTCATTCAAGTCACATCGTACCCAAACTGCGCCATATTTTTAATATCTGAACGACAGTCTTCAACTTTCAATAATTGTTATAGAGCGACACTCCTCAAATGACTGCCATGCTTGTTGGCATTTCGAGCGTGTTAATTTAACATGTCTCTCGAACAGAGTGAAAATAATATTTTGTCACACCCCCGCGCCTCGATCCGGTAGACCTGAGAGATGGAAAATCCATCTTTACTATTTAGCAGGTAGCGGAACGATTCTGCCCTGAGAGGGTTCGGCCTTATGCCGATTCCCCTCCTATAGCACGTGGTTTCAGCAGCAACGCACATACTCTCTCTCTCAGCGGCGTGCCAAAGACATTTTTGACATTCCATTCTCTAGGAAATCAACACGTGTACCTCTCTCGCAAATTAAGTGAACAGCGATGGGCAGGACAAGTTCAATAACTGGCGGCGAATAAAAGGTAACTGATATGCCGATCAAATAACATGCCGCAAAGAAAAAAATTGCGAGAGAATTCTGGAGCGCGTGTGAAAAAGACTTACGTCCGACAATCGTAATACTAGGCCTAAAATTAAACTTTAGCTAATATGCTTAGCCCTAACCTAGAGGCCTATGTAGAAAATAATTTAATCAATTTTGCTATAATAATAATTGGTGTAATAATAATAATGATACACTATTTTTTACATAGGCCTACATTATTTTTATTTATTTTTGTCCAAGTACTAATAAACCTGGCGCTACTTTCCTTCGCTTGTATTTTGACTCCAAATTTGATAACTAACTTTATCGTGTGAATACCACACCTTAGAAATATGCCTCATGAGTACTTTAATGAAAGAATCACATAAAAAGTAACAAATAAATCCTTAAATTAATGATTTTACAAGCGTGTTTCTCGCACACTGTTAATTTTGCTCTTTTGGCGTTCCATAGAAACCAAAATATTGAACATTGAGTGTGCGAAATTTCCTAACAGTATGCGAGAAAACGTCTGTAAAATCACGGATTTATCGTTACTTTTATGTGATTTTTCTTCATTAAAGTAGGCCTACTAATTCTAAAGTGTGGTATTCAGGATAAAGTTGGTTAACAAATTTCGAGTTAAAATACAAGGCAGGTGCAAAAGGGAAGTAGCGGGCCTAGGCTACTTCAATTTCGGTGATTTCCTGCCTCGAAATTTTGGGAAATGATAAAACGATGCCTCGCATTTTTTGATGATGGTAAAACGATGCCTCGCATAAATTTCTGACTTGCCTCGCTTGCCTTCCCTGCCTCGCTTGCCTTCCCTGCCTCGCGTGCCTCACTGCCTCGCACTTTGTTACTACCCGATGTTATGTCTAGCTATGGTGCCAGTAGGCAAGATGATACATTTGTTATCAGTACACTTCTTCCTGTATTATCAGTTGGTTTACAAATACTGTACCACCTGTACCTATACCAATTTGTACGAGTCATATCATAGTTGCCATTTCTGGCATTATTATGCTTTTTGGCATTATTTAGAGGCCCACTGCATCTGGCATAATGCCGCGGCATTATTAATCCGTTTTTAGTATAATCTGGCATAATTTTATGTTTTTTGAACAACTAAAAAAATAATATACCACAGAACAAGAATAATATTTTGTTTAATCTTGCAATTTCGTACATATCACCTTACACAATATCATATCGTACAAAACAGGTTTGTCAGGTTTTTTCGTACAATAGTGCATCCATCCTTTTGTTTCGGACTCGATCGACTCTAAGGATAGGAAGGCTGCTCACAAACTACCGTGTGTACGATAGGCAGCACAACGAAACCGACGAGGCTAGCCGTGATTGACCAATTATGTACATTGTATTGTCGATCAGCTTTGCTCGATGGGCTACCCCATGAAACATGGTTAAATAAAAACAATATGAAACGAAATTATAAGTCTACAGGACCAGCCCACCATGGTTGGGTGGAGTTAATAATTTAGAAAAATAGAGTTGCCCGGAAATTGAACTTAATATGGAAAGAATATAAGTCTCTAAGACCAGCCCCTGCCTAACCTAAATTAAATCGCCACCCGATTTTTGATGTTGTAAATGTTATGTTTAGCACAAAAATCTAAATTTAACAGTGTGGCGTGTTAACCGCGAATGACTAACAATACCATCTTTCCCACTACACCTGCACAAACTCATTTGCATAACAACGCCGACATACCAACGATGAAATATAAATTCTTTTCTAAACACGTAACGAAGAGAGTTATAATTCCTTTTTTTCTGATATTAAATTGTTAGTCATTCGCGGCGGTCAACACGCCACACTGTTGAATGTTGATGTTGTTAATCTTTTAAATTATATTATCCTAAATTAAATTGACTCTCTAAATATCTCTCTTTCAAAATAAAGAAAAACATTTTATATTTATTTTTAAAAAAATCCGTAGAGGTTCGAACCCCAGCTAGTAGAGCTGGGAGAATCCAATCCAAACGATAGTTACTAGAGCACTACCCGTTATGCCACAATGTACACGAGTAATGAAAGGTGACAATAGTATAGTCTTATACGAGCTTCATATTACGTCATTCTAATCGTTACGTCATAAATTTGCATGTTCATGACGTAATCTTGAGGAAACGAATCTAGTTTTAACGTTGCTATGAACCAGAGGGCCGGATAGCTCAGTCGGTAGAGCGTCGTGGAACACGATTATCGTGGGTTCAAACCCCATGCCGGTCGGTGGAAAAGAGTTAAAGCTATGCGAGCTTCTGTGTTTGGGGTTCACAGATTTAAAGACCCCTTACCTGCAATTTTGGACGTTTTTTGGAAAATAATACATATATATCACTTTAAAAACATTAAACCATGTCATTCCTTGTCTTAAATGTACGTTTTATGGTAAATTATGATAAAAAGTGAGAAACAATGCACTACCTAAGTAGCTCGCGGTGATCGACCTCTCGTGGACGGTCTTAGGCCTAGCCTAGCTAGGCTTAGTTTTGTAGGCCTAGCTGGTAAACATCGGTAACGTACGAACATCGTACGCTAGCTATATACCTAGCCTGACGTTGTATAGTTGCTGCATTAATTGTCTTTCTATTTTTGCCAGACTCCGTTGATACAAATTGGGGAAAACCCGGTATTTTCGCGGAAAAGTTAGGAGTCTTCCATTTGTTTTGGCCTCACGATCGATCGAAAAGTGGGCGAATTACAGGTGAAAAACAAAAATATCAATCCGCGCGCAATGCATTTTGGGATTTATAGCGGGCCGCTATAATTATTAGAATCGACTTATTTTTCACATTTTTAACCGTTTAAAGACGAAAAAAGTTATCGCAATAGGACCATATAGTATTATTTTTACATTAAATATAGTTTGTGATCTTAAATTAGATAAAAAACGTAGGGAAGGGGGCTTTAAACGTCCCCCTTTCCACCACACATTATGAGGCAATAACATCAAAGCATCTGATGTGTGGTACCCCCAAGGCTGTGAGAGAGCCTTACCGTGCTAGAGGCAAGGGAGCACACCATCATTTTTTTTTTTTTGGCTACCTGCCTCTTTCCGATCTCGTAAATTTTATGTTTGGCGCCCTCAATTTTAAGAACACCTAAGTTATGTCAGAAAATTAGGAACAAATAAATAGAAATGTGTAAAGATGCCGATGCCTGGCCTGGCCAGTGTATTCTCTCTATTTATTTATTTAAATACATATGCATTATTGTAATAAATAATTTTCACAATTTGAACAAACGAAAAGAATTTCAAACCATGTACTACATTTTACTGTGTTTGAGCATGAATAAATGATATTGAATTAAGTTAATAATTGATAGTGAGAAATATAAGAATATTGAACAGTTGGTATGCCGTGCGTTATTATGCAAATGAGTTGGTGCAGGTGTAGTGGGGAAGATGGTATTGTTAGTCATTGCGGTGAACACGCCACATTGTTGAATTGTGATGTTGTTAATCTTTACATTAGAAGATTATTCAAATCATGTAAAAAAAAAACGATTTCTCAGGGCGGAAACCTAGCAGATCCCCTCATTTAGTAATCTCGAAAAGAAGTCCATCTGGAAAAGAATCCCACCCAAGAGTACACAAATTGGAGGAACGCATTTGGCTTCACTTGGCCTTAGTGCTGAGGCAGGGAGAGCACACCATAACATATTTTATTTTTCTGTGGCTTTCGCCACCCGATTTTTGATGTTGTAAATGTTATGTTTAGCACAATTTGTGAGTGGAGCTCCACTCAGAAAATTGCTATTTTTCATACATTTCAACTATTCTTTAAAAATATCATCCCTCATACCTTATATTTTTTTGAAAATTTTTTCAATGAGTATGATTTTCTTGAAAATCACGCCTTTTTGCGTTTTGGGGGGATACCTTGTAATTTCCTATTCTTTTACATGCAAAAGGGGTGTATATTTGAATATTCCTTCATTAAAAAAAAATGTAAAATGTTTTTATATGTAATTTTTCCAGATCTTTTTATTTCTGGTATTGTTATTGCGTATACATTGCGCAATTTCGCGTAAATAGACACTTTCCCCCGTTGGGTCCAATTGGGTTTTTTACTTTGCTAGGGAGTATGATCACGTGACATTTCTAACGACATTTTTCACACTGCAGCTGGAGATCTGTTATTGTCGCGATGTTATTTTTGACGGGCGAAAAGTATATTAAAACATTCTGGATGTGACCCTAGGCCTATCATGTTTCACAGTGTAATAAGTGATTATGAGATTATTACTAAAATGTCAAATTTAACGAGATTTGAGAAAGACGTGGCTATATATTCAATAAAGCTAGGCCTAGGCCTACTAGAGTCTAGGTATGTAACGATGCTGCTTGGCCTCTAGCTGGCTGCCTGATAGCCTTACAGCAGTGAAGTTTGTTCTGGCACCCAATCTCGGCCTACCCATGGGCCATGATAGGGTGCCTGAATAGTTGCTTTTCAGTCAGACATAAGCTTCCACATCCGTTACTATTCTTTACTATTCTGAGCAATACCAAGTCTTGTTTTGTAGAGAATTTTGTGTTTCACAATTCTTAATGTGCGAGAAAACCCAGGAACGATTAATGGGACGAAACGACCAAGCATTTTCGAACCCATGACTACAGTCCTACCTAGACATGAATTCAAGCCTAGCTAGCTAGGCTGAGCAGACGATTTAGATAGGCCTAGCTTAAAATTAATAAGCAATTTGATTAAGATTATTATGCTGTTGTTGTACAGTGCAAATCATGATGTTACATGTTAATTATGCTGACATTTTTATCGGAAATATTACTTGGGCCTAAACAAATCGTATTAATTGTGTGTATAAACAGGGAGTTGTAAAAATTATTTTACAACGACTCCCTGGTATAAATTGATTAGCCATTTTCCAACACATAATTTACCAAAGGGGAGGGGAGACATTTCACCAACGCGTTCACCGGCGACTAAAACGCGTCCGCCGCTAAGTGTAACGCGTTTTGCGACGTATTGTAAACTAATAACCCCTAAGTTACTGAAAAAGTGTAATGTAGTAAAAAACACTATTTTCTGACCGATTTTTTAGAAATTAGTTTTTGGAAAATATTGCCATATCTTCCCTGTTTTTTGTATGTAATCACTTTCAATAATATAAGCTGAGAAAGTCTGAGTGTAGCTCCACTTTAACTTTGAACAAACGAAAAGGATTTCAAACCATGTACTATATTTTACTGTGTTTGAGCATAAATAAATGATATTGAATTAAGTGAATAATTGATAATGAGAAATCAAAACAACTGATACAATGAATTAAATGATGAACAATAGCAGCCTGAACAAGGCCATCCAACCAACCCATTGATTGCTACCTCTATACAAATATTGAACAGATGGTATGCCGTGCGCTATTATGCAAATGAGTTGGTGTATGGGGAAGATGGTATTGTTAGTCATTGCGGTCAACACGCCACACTGTTGAATGTTGATGTTGTTGATCTTTACATTAGAAGATTATTCAAATCTTGTAAAAAAACAATTTCTCCGGGCAGGAACCTAGCAGATCCCCTCATTTAGTTTGAAAGTAATCTCGAAAAGAAGCCCGCCCAAGAATACTAAAAAATGAAGGAGCACATTTGGCTTCAATTGGCCTTAGTGTTGGGGCGGGTAGAGCACACGATAACATCTTTTATTTTTCTGTGGCTTTCGCCACCCGATTTTTGATGTTGTAAATGTTATGTTTAGCACAAAAATCAAAATTTAACAGTGTGGCGTGTTGACCACTACACCTGCACAAACTCATTTGCATAACAACGCCGACATACCAACGAGGAGATATAAATTCTTTTCTAAACACGAAGACGAAGAGAGTTATAATTCCTTTTTTTCTGACATTAAATTGTTAGTCATTCGCGGCGGTCAATTTTGATGTTATAAATCTTTTACATTTATTATCCTAAATTAACTTGACTCTCTAAATATCTCTCTTTAACATTTTATATTTATTTTTAAAGATGCATACCGATTCGAACCCCAGCTAGTATAGCTGAGAGAATCCAAACGATAGTTACTAGAGCACTTTGATTTGATTGTTCGCATTTTAAAATTTTAAACACGTGTGCCTGCGTAATTTTGCGTGCAACACTCCATTTTTACTCCATAGAAATTTGACCCTTGATATGAATTATCATTCTTTTGGTTCTGAATTTAAGATAAATTTTAAAAAATTGTATAATCCTGCGTATGTTACGTTGCGCAACTTGGACAGCACAGAAAACCTTATTACGACATCTTCAGATAGAGGTCAATCTTCTGATATAGTTATACAATGTTATGTTGAGAAGATTGGGAGATACACGCACAGCAAAATTGGTGGAAAGAAAGAAGAATAAGAAAAGATAAGAAAACAAAAAGATCCTGACAATAACAAGGGGTTATCCGCGAAGTGCGGATAACCAAAAACATTTTCTCCTAGAGAATTTGTTTTCCATATTTCAAATTCAGTTCCATTTGCATCGTAGCAGCCTTATTTTTAGTCGCGTGCAACGCGACTCTACAGCTCACTATGTCGGTCGGTTGGTGGTCGGTAAACACTAAGTTTAGCACGCGACTGCAGCCATGTATGGCCTTGTTCCAAATGTTCTTACCTCAGCCCCAGTGACCATGGTGGGCCGAAGTCCTAGAGACTTTTATTTCCGGCCATCGGACAGCTCTATTTTTCCAAATTTTCTTACCTCAGCCCCATAATTTTTTTTCATATTGTGCCATTTTCGGAACATGGTGGGCTGAGATCCTGGAGGCACTAATAAATATATTAATTATTTCATTTGAAATTAAGTGCCATTTCCGGCCGGCGATTTGTTTTTTCGTACATAAGTTGGGGACCCCATGTGAAAGATAGCCGAACTACAGTACTTACATCCTAAATATAACTAAACCATAACCACACCTTATGGATATGACTATATGAATATTCATGTTTATTTTGTGACGTTTCACAAGGGGTCCCCAACTTATGTACGAAAAGAAATATCGCTTCCGGCCATCGAGCAGCTCTATTTTCCCCAATTTTCCAACCATGGTGGGGCTGAGGTCTTGAAGACATTAATATATTTTTAGGATATTTCCAAACATATTTCAGCAAAAAAATTCAAAAATGTCCGTGGCTGTAGCAGGTTTTGAAATTAGTAGTGACATTTGCAATTACCATTTTCGCACCTCAGATATTGGGAATTATATTATTTATTACACACAAAACTAAAAATATAAATTTGTAATTAACGACATGGGATAAAAGTTTTGGCCCACTTTGTGTCAGTTGGGGTTTTACAAACGTTTTTTAATTAGGGCCATATTTTGGGGATTTGGCATTATTTTTCCCAATCTGGAATTATTTGAGACAGGCTACGGCATAATTTAAATTTTATCGCTGGCAACACTGAGTCATATAGATAATAGAGTTGTGAATAAAATAGTTGTTTTAAAAAAAGTAGTCGAAGTGAATACATGTTTCTTTGAGTCAGCTTTACAATACATTACTACTGTACAAAGGTACTGGGGGTATATAACAATTTCATTATTAGTATTCTCTAAGTCTAGGAGTATTAGACAAAAAAAAGGGCCAAAGGTAGAAATAAATATTCTAAAGCTGAATTTTTCAGGATAGGTCCCTAATGTTGTCTGGAACAACATACTAAAAGTCCCCGGGTTTCCCCGTTGTGCTTCAACCCGATTAGGCCATTTTTCTAAATGGCGGCCACCTTAACATTATTTACCATATTTTGACAACCAGTAGGTGTAAGTAAACAATTTTGGGTGTCAAAATACTCAGAAGACCAATATTTATATTCACTGTAATGGAGAAGTTTTTTAAAAAATGACCGGAAATGCCTGTTTTGACCTTTGACCATAAATTTGGATTATCTAAATATCTCATCAACGACTGGCCGTAGAGACTTCAAAATTGTCCCAAATTATTCAGAATGCCTAACTTTCTATTCACTCTAATGAAAGAAAAATACTAAATTCCTTTAGAAACCTTTTATTTTGACCTTTGAACTATTGACCTAAGCATATTTTAATTTTATAGACATAGTAGTGATCGCTAGAAATACATAAGCGAAATTGGTGTCAAAATACTCAGAAGACCCATATTTATATTCACTATAATGGAAAAGTTTTTTAACAAGGCCAACAGCCATAAGTCGCGTGCTAAAACGCATAGTGATACCGGACCGACAGACAGACCGACCGACATAGTGAACTATAGAGTCGCGTCCACGCGACTAAAAAATGACCAGAAATGCATGTTTTGAACGACCCTAAATTTGGATTATCTCAATATCTCATCAACGACTGGCCGTAGAGACTTCAAAGTTGTCCCAAATTATTCAGAATGCCCAACTTTCTATTTACTTTAATGAAAGAAAAATACTAAAAACCTTTAGTAACCCTCTATTTTAACCTTTGAACTATTGACCTAGGCATATTTATTTTTATACTAGACATCTTGGTGATCGATAGGATACGAAATTGGTTTCAAAATTTATATTCGCTGTAATGGAAAAGTTAAAGTAAAGATGACTAGAAATGTATGTTTTGAACTTTGACCCTAAATTTGGGTTATCTCAATACCGCATCAACTGCTGGCCGTAGAGACTTCAAAATTGGCCTAAATTAAGCAGTGTGCCCAACTCTCTATTCACTGTAGTTAAAGAAAAATACTAAAAGCCTTTAGAAACCACCTATTTTGACATTTGAACTATTGATCTGGTCAATACAGTATTTTATATCATAATTATATAGAAATCTTGGTGATCGATAGGAATACATAAGCGAATTTGTTGTCAAAATATTCCAAAACACCCATGTTTTTTTACCTTTGACTTTAATCACTACATTATAATTTAATAATTTAAGTCCCAAATAGCATGATGGACACATCATACCATTCATCATGCCATGAGATGTCAAATTTATCCGAAACAGCCCAGAAAAAATGTCCGATGGACGAATAATACTATTCATCAATATAGATATGATAAGGCCATAATTTCAGGTATCAAATACATACAATATGAAACTCTTATAAATCTATCAAGATGGATTATAAAGAAATTGTCACTGTAAAGTTGTTATGGTCTTCAACAGATTTTCATGCCATTATTTTATTAACCATCATATAGTCCTGAAGTATTTTCGATTTTTAGAGAATTTTGATTAGAAAAAAAACAGAGAAAAATGTTCACATCTTAAAGATAAATGCAATAATTCTTTTAAAATTAAATTGCATCATATCAGATAAGAATCGGAGATATGACTAGAGCCTAAAATGAGACTTAGACTGAGACCTTGATAAATGGTTGGGTGGGTGACTATGTACAGTATGCAGTTTTAGACAATTTAAAAAATGTTATAAGATGAAATATGTACTTCAGACTTATATACACAAAGAAATGTAATTAGTGCAGCTCAATTGAAAAAAAAAACAATTTTAAGTATGTCAAATCAACCAGTAGTGGTCTCTGCTATATACTGTATTAAATGGCACTGCCGAAGAGGAAACATTTCAGAATTGGTGTAGCTGCAAAGTTTAAACATGGACATTAGCCATATAGAGAAGACGTGGCATTTTTTGGAGGACTAATTTCTAACCTTAATATTTAAACAATAAATAAATAATAAAATTTGTTTGGTTACTAATGAATAAAAGAAGGGAAAACAGGCTAAAGCTCAAACAGACAGTAAAATATATCATATATATATAGTTTAAAATTGGGGCTTGGTTTGTCTGTTTAGCATCTGAGCAATTTGGAATGAATTTTACCTCTCATGGCAATGGCCATACTGATGAATTGTTAGATTCTGTCTATATCTTAAATTTAACTTTTCGCATCTAAGCCCTCCCTCTGGAGAGCACTGCTATTGTCGGTTTATCCAGGTAAGCTAGGCACGAAATAGACTAATTCTTATTAAAATGTAATGATTAAGGTCAAAGGTCAAAACACTTTCAATCGCATTTAGTACATCATTTCTATAAGAGTAAACAGAAACATGGGTGTTTTGGAGTATTTTGACACTAAATTCCCTTATGTATTCCTATCGATCACCAAGCTTTCTATACAATTTTGGTATAAAATATGACCAGATTAATAGTTCAAAGGTCAAAATAGGTGGTTTCTAAAGGCTTTTGGTATTTTTATTTCTTTCACTACAGTGAATAGCAAGTTAGGGACAATTTTGAAGTCTCTACGGCTAGTAGTTGAGGTATTGAGATAATCCAAATTTAGGGTCAAAGTTCAAAACATGCATTTCTAGTCATCATTTTAATTTAACTTTTCCATTAAAGCGAATATAAATGTGGGTCTTCTGAGTATTTTGACACCAATTTCGCTTGTGTACTCCTATCGATCACCAAGATGTCTATACAATTAAAATATGTCTAGGTCAATAGTTTAAAGGTCAAAATAGAAGGTTTCTAAAGGAATTTGGTATTTTTCTTTCATTAAAGTGAATAGAAAGTTGGGCATTCTGAATAATTTGGGACAACTTTGAAGTCTCTACGACCAGTCGTTGATGAGATATTGAGATAATCCAAATTTAGGGTCAAAGTTCAAAACATGCATTTCTAGTCATCTTTAATTTAACTTTTCCATTACAGTGAATATAAATATGGGTCTTCTGAGTATTTTGACACCAAAATTGTTTACTTACACCTACTGGTTGTCAACATATCGTAAATAATGTTAAGATGGCTGCCATTTTGAAAAATGGCCCAATCGGGTTGAAGAACAACGGGGAAACCTGGGGACTTTTAGTATGTTGTTTCAGACAACATTAGGGACCTATCCTGAAAAATTCAGCTTTTAGCATATTTATTTCTACCTCAAAGTCTAATACTCCTGGACTTATAAGTTGCATATTTAAACAAAACCTGAAAAAAGAGAAAACAACTATATAAAAAAAGATCTGGAATCTCTTTATTACTGAAAGCATTTAATTGAAAATGAGTATATATGCTACTATTATAAAGCTCAATGTAAATGGGGAGATTTAAAGGAAAATCTCGTTACATTAATGATATAACAAAGTGCTTGTTTTATATAGTAGGCCTAATTGTATTATAATAATAGTAAGATGTCTTTCGGGTATTAAGTACTCGCATACACACAGAGCCAAAATAATATCTTGGACTTGCTCAATGTATGGTTTTCATTAAACACATCATTCCATGTTATCCATTCTAAACTTCTTATTTTCAAACTTTTGCATTCATCTCATCCATTTTTGTCTTGGTGAAAAGGGAGGGTATTTTATATTCCTCCCCTGAGTTTATAGCCTCTCTACCCAAACATGAACAGAATAGAATAATGACTACTGTCATAACTACGTTTTTAATCAATTTTTATCATCTTTTTATTGTCATTTACATATTTTAATTAATTGTATTTCTAAAAATGTAAATGAAGGAAAATGTGGATTTTAACATCGAAATCAATCGTCTTATGTATATACAATGTAAACTATATCAATTTATGGTACCTGCTTTTAACAATGTATCATATATATTTAAATGTACACACATGTATAAATATTTATTGTTATACAGTACTTTAATAACGTAAGAGGTGGCTTCAACTCATTTTTCCTGGTTCAGACCTATGGAGTTGTACGCCATGTACGATATAAAAGCATAACTCCGTAGGTCTGTACAGGCCCTAAATATACATTTCCTTTGATATTCTGTACATATTTTAATTTGTTTATTTTCAACACCTTTTTTCACCAGAGTTACTAGTCAAAATTCGTTCCTACTGCACTGTTTTAAATTTGAAAAAAATCAATTTCATGTAGTTTTTCCAAGTAGACTACAGTATTAGATTTCAGAACATTACTCTTTTAAATCAATAATTAAACTACTCCAATAGCGAAATCTCTTAGATCACTTGGGGCTGTGATGTCATGATGATGTTACTCTTGATCCTGAGTCATGGTTGCAGTTGTGATTTATTTACTTCGACAATCAGGTAACATGGTCTAGAGCTCAATCATAGCCATTTTATAATCATTATACATTCCATTATGTCAAAAATCCAATCCAAATCTTTAAAAGAGATGACATTTACTTTACCAACATCACATGTACAGTAGTGCCACAAACTGAATCTGTAGTGTAGTACAGTAGGCAGGGTATCTTACAGAATATTGTATTATCGTGGAGGTAACTGAACATTGCATTCTTCATCTGTTTCTATACCAATCTCCTCCTGAATAATTAAAGAAATTAACAATTTATTACAAATTAAAACAATTTATTGCATTAACTGTATTTAGAAGTTATAAAACATATTGAATAGTGCCTATACATTTTCAAGATTAGTTTATCATCAAAAAATACTTTCTATACTCGTTATTGCCCATCAAATGATAATTCAAAAAAAGGAAAGCAAATTTTGAAGAAAAGCAACACCAACTTCGGAATAATCAAACACAATCATTCTTAATACGTATACATTCATTCATTCATTCAGGCATATTGCCAGACTTCATTAACTCTGGCCTCTGGTTTGGTATGATATATAGTAAGAAATCCTATATTTTATACTCATCAACTTCCAGATTTCAAAATTTGTGGAAAGAAAGAATTAAATCTACTACAGAACGTATGAAAAACAAAAATCAATTGCAAAAAAACATTTTTTCTACGCTTTGTACGAACTGTGCACACAAGTGCGTGTGCGCAAAACGCAAACAAATAGACGATTTGTAAATGCTAAAAATGACCTGAAGTGTACGCAAAATTGATTAGAAATAACTCGCATAATTTTTTGCGTAGCACGCCATTTTTATCATGTCAAAAGTTGCACTGAAAAATATTTTTTTTTAAAGAATTTATGAGCAACCATAAATTTCATAAAATCGTGCGTAACTTGCGCTGCGTGACTCTAATATCATATAACAAAGTTTCTTGCACAGGTCAATTTTATGAGTCTCAGGAAATTTTTGAAAAAATAGATGCTTGCACACTGTTTAATAGGCTAGAGCAACTGTTTCCATCACATTTAATAACAAATGTTACATAAGGTAAATTTAATTAAATCCTTGATTCATGGACGATTCGGCCCTGAGAGGATTCGGCCCGGGACTATTCGGCCCACTTTTGGTGGGACGATTCGGCCCACTTTTGGGCCGAAACATCCCACTTTGTGGGCCGAAACGTCTCACTCACAATTTTTTTGGGTATTTATCAAGTTTTAAAGGTGTTTAACAATCCATATTTTATTGATATTGACAATTTTGATATAATATATATAATAAATTACTAAAAAACGTAATTTTATAATGAATTTATTACTTCGAAAACCTTGTTTATTTCGTGCATTCGCCAAGCGGCCAACAGAGGGCGTAACTTGTTTACATCATTCGCGTGACTAAAAATTGATCATTTTCGACAATGTTTTCAAAATGTTTGCTTTATTGCATCTTCATCCCTAGTAGTACTACCCCATAGTCTCTCTGGAAATAAAGTTTGGGGAAAAAGCTTATTTTATACTCATAAATTTTATTTCATCATCACCCTACAGTGACCAAACGTCACCATTAACAGGGCTGAAAGTCGTAAAATATAACATATAATATACAAGCAAAAATCAACAGATAACAAGACAACATTTAAATATTACTGACATTAGACAAAACCTTGTGATGGAAACAAGCAAGGGAATCAAAAAAATATCAACAGATCCATCAATTTTACATAGTGAGTGGTATAACTTAGGCAAACGATTAACAAAACCATTTTTAGTAATATTTACCCTCCCTCTTGATATAGAAAATAAAGCAGGATAACGCAATATTGTTATATATGATATTGTGGAACAGAAATAGGAAAGTACACTTCAAAATTACCATGAAAAATTGAGTTCACAGCCTTAAAAAGAAAAATTAAATCAAATAACTTACGCCTATCCGCTAAATTAATAAGAACGTCTTTGCTAATAGAACCAAATTTACGCACATAAAATCGACAAAACTTGTTCTGTACACTTGTGTTAGTGTACTGTGTTTTGGTGGTCTATTAACCTCAGATATATACCCTACAGCCGGGTGAATAACTCAATGTAATTTAGTATACAATGATTGCAGTAATCGCCGTGTCTATATAACACGAATCAATAAAACGCCAAATACGCCATACACTTTTTTTCGGCCGTGTACATACAAGACATTTCATGTTTATTCTATGCCTATGAAATAATAAAAGAATACCATATTTCTAGTTTATTTTTATCGTTTATACTGCATACCATTATTATATAAAAAACCTTCATACGCGAGAAAAAAGTTCACGATATTACACTCTACTCTGTACAGGGGTGTAACTATACCATGCTAACGCTTGCACACACACGGACCAGGGTGGTAATTAACGTTAACTGAAAATGGGGAATTTTTGGAGAGTGATGACGTCAGCATTCACACGAGGAGCGAGCTAGACAAACGTGACGCTGGTAGTTAGGAGTGCGTGTGTTTTGAAAATAAACTCAGTTGTGGGTATTTTCCGAAGATTTTAAATTGCGTTTTCTTTTTAAACTCTTAAATTCATAAATAGTAATTAAACTCTTAACTCTTTCACTATGTAGGCCTATTTACACAACTATAGTATAATATGTTAACCCTAGCTCTAGGCTAGCCTACTCTTCTCTTCTTATTCTTAATTAAAAGAGTCAGGTGCGTCGAATACACGCCTAGCGACGGTCGCGGTGGTTGGCTGCATCTTTTTTTTTTTTTTGAAAATTAAGGGGGTTGGCTAGCAAGTGCTATAAGTACGGATAACCAATATTAATATAATAACATACAGTCACAATTTACATCAGTGGCACTCAATGTATGAAAGGTGCGTCAAAACAACAAGATATTAAACATGATAAATCACACTATAAACAAATTATTATCCCAACTTGTTTTATGAAACCAGAGGGTGCTATGAAAAACCTAAATTGCATGCCAAAAATGCGGTAGAAAATTCCACTAACATACATAATGTATATTACATATACCTAATATTAATATTAGAACTAGTCGTATTCACTTCAATTTTATTTTCATAAGATACATCATTGTGAAATAACATGACAGTTTTTTTTCTTATTTCTAAGTAGAATGCACTTACTCACTGCTGGAGAAACATAAATAAGCCCAAAGGGCTTTAAGGCTAGTTCCACCAGAAAAAAATAATTCAAAAAGTATATATAATAAATGTTTCAAAAGTAGTCAATAAATAAATAAATAAATAAAAAATAAAATAAGAATAAATTAATAAATATAATAACAAGAATAAAGAAAAATTTAAAAAATTAAGCTACATACACAAGCACAACAAGACACAGGACAAAAACACGTGAAAAAACGAGGACAGAAGGGACGAAGATGCTGGACAAAAGATAAAAAAACTGGGTTAGAGGAGAATGACTGAATTCTTAGAGGAGATTGATTGAATACTTTGATACCAACGATGATTTGTAGCTAAACTTGAAGGATTCGAAAGAGCAGTTAGTTAGAGAGGTCTGAAAAGAGTTCCATCAAATGGGGCCAGTGGATTTAATTGAGTTTCTTGCTGTGGAATGGTTATTGATAGGGATATATTTGTTAGAGTTGCGGGTGTTATAATTGTGAACTTCGTTGTTTTTTGTAAGAATCGGTTAAATGTGATAGGAAGTTTCTGATTACTAAATTTGTGCATGAACAAAGCCGTATGTCGAAGATGTTAAGAGTTTTTACTTTGTAGAAAAGGGGTTTGGAATGAGTGAAGTGAGTTTGTCAAGTCTTGTTGTTTCTGGTATAGTCCATCGACAAACAGTTTGGTGTTTGGAATGTGTGACAGCCCAAGGAATGTTGCAATAAAACGGTGCAAAATAAAATAACCGTTTAAAAATAACCGATTAAAAACACTCAATCCATTGCGTGTTTTAATCGATTATTTCTTGTTTTAACCGATTACTGCGGAGCAGTTTTGAGCTGCAACACAAATAGCGATTATTGACCCCACTTTGACCTCTAGAGTATGGCAAACTCATTCACATCGTCACAAAGCATGCTGTTTATTTGCGCGATATCGACGACGATCAGCCAAACAACGATCGCCATGTAGACCGAATAACAATCAAATGTTAAACATTTGATTTTTATTATTTTGTGGGGAAGAATTATACCAAGAGACTCCAGGATTCTGTGTTACAGGTACACCGTTACATCCCACCAGTCCAGGCTAACGATGTTTTACATGTCCTTTTTTAGGCCTGTTGTCTGTTTCGGTAGAAATATATAGCCTATATAGTAGGCCTAGCAGGCCGAAGGTAGAACCAACGAACGGCGAAACGAACTTTTCTCGCCGACGTGTCTTTATTAATATAACATCATTATTCTGTTGTATGTGGTACGGTAGTAGGCCTAGATGTTTATTTTACCAATAATATAGCTTTACGTAAGAGTAATTTTTAATCCTACATGTGAGAGTTTTAGGCAGCGATAGGATGTAAACTAACCAACTCTCATCGGCCTTTCATAACTTGAATGCGCTGTGGGGGAATGATGACATGATTTTAAAAACCGATTACCTGAATAACCGATTAAAGTCGTAGCAATTTTCAATTGCAACACGATTATTTTTGTGGTTTGCGGTGACTGGAAAAAATCGATTATTTTGATTTTTTCAGCAGAAACAGACCCTAAGATGTTTTGTGGGAAAGTGAATTTGAGTTTGTTTATTATACCTATAGATCGAGAGATTGTGTTGGAGATTGTAGTAATGTGACGCTTCCAGTTCAGTTTGTCGTCAATTGTCACTCTAAGGAATTGAGTATGATCAACTTGTTTAATTAAAACATCTATGAAGATTTCGATGTGGTTTTATTGAGATTTGTTACAATTTGAGAAGTGAATAAAGTTAGTTTCATCAAAATTCAATGAGAGTTTGTTAGTTTTGAACCAGTTTGAGACGTGGTGAATTTTGGAATTAAAAGTTGAAATTAATTCATTAAGGTCGGGATGAGAGAGGAAAATATTGGAATTGTCGGCAAAAAGAACATAAGAAAATGAATTTGAGGCTTGTTGGATATCAATGATGTAGATTAGGAAAAGGAGAGGTCCAAGTATTGGAGGAAGCCACAAGTCATAAGGAAGGCAACACGAGGAGTGAGAATTAAAGGATGTGATTTGGGTTCGGTTTTGGAGGTAGTCAGAGAGTAGAGGGTATAAGGGAGTCCCACGAATACCATAGTGATAAAGTTTACTTAGTAAGATGGAATAATCAATTGTGTCAAAGGCTTTAGAAAGGTCAGGAATAAGCCGATTGTGTGATGATGGTCAGAGAGAGCAAAGGAGATTTTGTTAAAGATATCAAGAACTGCAAGATCAGTGAAGTAGTTTGGTCTGAAGCCATATTGGTTGTCTTGAAGAATATTGTGATAAGAAAAAAAGGTCTAATATATATAAGGCGTTCGATTATTTTTGAAAAACACGATAGTAGAGAGATTTTGACGATAGTTTGAAAAAGAGTGAGGGTTTCCTTTTTTATAAATTGGGATAATTTTAGAAGTTTTTAAGGCTGAAGGGAATTTTCTGGAAGACAAGCAGAGATTGAAGATATTTAGGCCACCGGGTGAAAATCCTATCGTTCAATCCCGTTTCGATCCTCATGATAATTATTTTACTGATATTTTTAAAGTGATAACACAAAGTTTGACCAAACAAATGTGTGGTATAAAAAGAAAATTACATTCAAACGTTCATAATTTAAATTTTTTCTACTGGTTTCGACCCATGACCTTCTCAAAATGTATTATTCAGTTGAATAAAATAGTTACTGATATTATATATATCTGCAAATAATCAAAATAATATATAAATGAATTAATAATAAGCAAAAAATAGATTAAAATAGTTTTATCCTAATTTTAGTGTGACAAATATTTACGATTTGATGTAGTGTCTATAGACAACATGGCGTCGATTATGGAACACACATTTTTTTCTGAGGGTTCCAATAAAATATTGTTTCCACCATGAAAGCAGTGTTTAGGAACCACATTAAACATTAACGGATGTTAGATTTAATAAGGTTGTTGCTTGTACCAAATTGTTGATGGTATCTGCAAAAATATAAAGACTAAACTACAAGATTTCATATTCGGATTTCGTCTCACTTGAATTGATTGTTGCGGTGAATAGAAATACACTTCCCCCCTGGCGCAGCGCAACAACGTTAACATTGGTAAGTTTAACACATTCACTAGGCCCTAAGAAAAATTCGTTTTGTACAAGCTACACTGAAATTGGTTAAATATTGATATAATTAAATGACTTGTATTTTATATTAAAGAGAAATTTGTCAGGAAAAATTACATTTTTAAACAAATGTTTAAAAAATTCTATATCAAGATTGTTTCATAGTGTTTTCTTTTATTTAACATCTATTATCAAGAACTAAAGTACAGTATTACCTATTTATTGGCATTTACTTCTTTAAAACTGTAATCCACATTCAATGTAAGTAAATATATCAAACAAAAACAACTCATATAATATATTATGTATACTGTACTGTATTTTTATTCAAACATTTCACATGATTTATTAATATAAATATTATTCATTTTATCATAAAATACTGCCGATATATTTATAATTAAATATCTGATGTAACTACTAAGTAGCTTTCATCTGTTTAAAAATCGTTTTATTTATTAAAAGAACAGTAGGTTGACGCAATTTAATTTTATATGACGCGATTTAAATTGAACTGACACGATTTGACGTGCTACAATTCGACGGAGTACAATCAACAACTTTCACGTCCAGACTTTCAGCCTATGACAGTGGCGAGATGTTTTTGGTTTTGCGGCATAGCGATGGCGTTTAATCAAGGTATTTTTGTCAAACTTTTCATTTTTTATATAAAGAACACATTAATAGCTTGAAATTTGTTATTCTTAAGAGGTCGGAACGAAAAGTGATTTCTAGCTGCTTTTTTGCCTTCACCCGATGGCGTATGTGTTAACGGTTTACCGTTTTTTAATTTTGAGGTTATGTCAATAATTTCTTTTTGAGAAGTAGGAGCGAAAAAATGGAGTTTTTAATAGGGTCTTTTAGAAAATCAGAATGCCTCCCGGAAGATGATTGAATGTTTGAGGCATACGTAGGGCCTATTTCTGCAAAGTATCAGTTAAAATTGGTAGCAATGTCTACGGGGTCGGTGATTTTTTAGTCATTTTTATTAAAGAAAGTAGGTATGTTTTTAGTTGTGTTTTTGCCAAGTGCGTTGTTGATTGTTTGCCACGCTTTTTTGTTGTCTTTGTAGCTGTTAAATTTGTTTGAGAAGTGTTGTTTACGTGATATTTTTATAAGTTTGGTTAGTTTGTTTCTATAGTCTATGTATTTTTTGTTCTTTGATATTGGTAATTTTAAATATTTTTTGTACAACTTGTTTCGAGTGTTTATGGATTTAATAATTCCTTTTGTTATTCATGGTTTTGCTATTTTTCGTTTTTAATCTTTTTCTAGGTATGTTTTTGTTATATAAGATGGAAAATGTGTTACTAAATAAATTAAAAGACACAATTGCTGAGTTATGCTGGTATATTTCATTCCATTCAGTGGTCATTAGATCAATTCCTAGTGATGCAATTGATTTGGGATTAATTTTCTTGAGTAGAAGTTTTCTTTAGCATTGGTTGTGGTTTCGTTTGATGTGTTCAATAGAAGAAATACAGGAAATTGGTCAGTTATGTCGGTGAAAAGAACTCCTGGTGTGATGTTGTGTTTTATTATGGTAGTGAAAATGTTGTCGATGAGGGTGGATGATTTGGTCGTGATTCTTGTAGGTTTGTCAATAAGAGGATAGAGAGAGGCAATGTATATTGTATTCAGGAAGTCATTGGTGGGTCTTTGGGTTAAAGAATTTAAAAGATCAAGTTAAATGTATGAATTGAGGTGTTGGGCGATCTATAAATGATTCCTACAATAGTGTTTTTTGGAGATGTATCGAGTTCTATAAAAAGTGATTCGCATGATTGGTTAGATGTCTGATCTTAAATTTTAGATCATTTGAAATGCACAAGGCAACTCATCCGCCTTTCTTTCCTGTGCGGTCAGATTGGGCCATTGTATATCCTTGGATGATAGTAAGTGGTGGATTAGCATTGTTAAAATATTGAACCAGGTTTCACTGAATCCTATTATTGAAAATTTAGGGTTAAGAGTGTAAAGATAGTCAGTTATAGAATCAATATTTTTGGTTAGGCTACGGGAATTTATGTGTATTATACTGAATTTGTTATCATTGGTAAATCTGGTATTAAATGTATCATTAAAGTATAGTATTCACAGGTATCGTTGTTGATTAAATAGTCATTATAATCGTCAGTGTTGTTAATTGTTCTATTTAGTTTGAATGGGTTAATATGTAGGTGTTTTAATTTTGAGAAATTAATTAATTGATCGTGATTAAGTTGGCTTATTTCATGTTGGAATTCTTCGTCGTCATCGATGTGGTTGAAAGGAAGTAAATTGCTTAAGCATTTATAACAGTAGTAGGGGTTGTAAGGATTAGGAGATAAACAGTATAGTGAGAGCAGTGTTGTGACATATTGCACAGCAGGTATGGGCATCTAAAATACACTTATTACAGTACATAACATAGATAAAAAAAGAAACACAATGATTGGTTACAAAGAAATAGGAAAAAAAGGACGTGGAAGTGTAAAGAATAATACGTTCGCATTAATTACTCGTGATTTGCATTTATAAATTGATAGATAATGGTGTAAATTTTTTTTTAAAGATGATTAATTATGTTCATCACAATAAATTTTAAAAAGACATGACATTATAGCCACATAATTGGAATAATATACTAAAAGCAGGTAATGCTATTAGTAATTTGATGAACGTCAGGGTAAATACTAGCTGTTAGCTGTAGTGTATATGTATAGTACGCATGACAATTGATGGGCCATATGCATAACATACACATCAGTATACACACATAGGCCAGCTCTTTTTTATTGTAAAATAGAAACCTTTGCCACAATTATTCAAACCCCATTTACTTTTCAACAAGACTTTTTTGTATGTTACAATATTACTGTATGAACAAATTCCAGTACCTTTGTTAGCTAGTTTATTTCATGACACTTGTTTTGCTTTAACACTGTTGGAAATGGAGTTTCAATTTCATAATAAACAACATAATTGTAAAAGTGGAGCTAACATTTAAATTCATTACTTTAAACTGAATACAACTTATTTAAATCCTTAAATATGTATTGATTTAAAGTGAAATACTTCAAAGAAATTGTTATCACAATTAAAAGTGATTGGTACAGCCACGGGATTACAATTACTAGTATACTACACACTCCAATCAAACACCTGGATCAATAGTCTATTAAATACCACTTAAATAGCTGGAAGTCAAGTAAATTTTGTAGGTGTTTAAGAAGTTATCATGTTTTAATTGTAAGCTTGAGTTGAATGGAATTAACAAATAAAAGTATCCTTACATGTAAAGTCTTCTTATTCTTTGGATAGCCCTCCAGAATGGCATCAATTATATCTGTTGTCTAGAATAAAAAAGAGAAAATGAAAATGTAAACAGTACGTTATAAATGTAAATGTAATTTATAATCATCATTATTAACTGGAAACTGAGGGAATTTGGATTAAACCTTCTACATACTTCATTGCTGGGCATATGAGTTGAGTTGAGACAAGTGGCCAATAGATTAAGGCAGGAGCGCTGAAAACCAAAGCCAATATTTTTTTTTTGGTCAATATTTTAAGAGTTTAAAAAATTGCCATGAGTGTGCAGATTTTTACTGTGCACTACGAGTTCAACGATTTCTGTTTTACAACCTTTCTTAATAGCAATTTCATTTCATTCACTTTTCAACATGAAATCATGTTATACATATATATATGTGTAAATTATATATAAATCATACTGTCAAATTATTGAAACAGTGCTCATATTCGGAACATGATCTCATAATCGCGTCGAGCATAGCTCATTGGCGAAAGTTCCGTATTTTTAATTTACACAGTGCTATGCACAATATTATTTTTTAAAACCATTGCGTATTAATGTTGAAATTTATTCTGACTAGTTACGCCTTCACTGATTGTGAGGGTGTCTGTTGTATGAGAGAATGTATCTGGTGGGTGAAAATCTGTGATAATACCATATATGGTTCTGTGGTCTAGTGGTATGATACTCGCCCTGTAAGCGTAAAAGTCAAACAAAGCTAGTTAACAGTGTACAGTAGCCTCAACAACTAGCTAGGAGGCCTACCTAGCCTATAATAGTGTAATACTGAGTACTCAGCAATGCAGGCCTAGCTAGTTAGTCTAGCCTGTCTAATTGGGGTCCTCCTAAATACCAAGACCTGCCAATTTAAAGTGTTAATGAAATGATATATATATATAAACTTCTAATAGCATTTCCAACAATAAAACCTCAATTTTAGTGCGATATAGACACCAAAAATGTTCAATTATCGACTAGCCTCGTGTTCGAGAAACGAACAGAGTTGATAATGTCTGTATTGCGTCAACTAGTCAACTTCTGTCTCCTTCCTTGATGTTGTTGTAACGTGAAAAAATGAAACAAAAAAAATAACTTCTTTTATCGAATCTCAAAAGATTGAATTGAAACTTAAAAACAAAACAATTTGAGAGAAGTCTCCTACCAATTCTAGGCAAACATCGTAAATAAACATATTTGTCCTTATGTAGGCCTAGGCTATAGCCACACCCTGAAGCAACAAAAATAGTTGTAGTCAGCAAGATTTTTTTCATTAATTATATGATAAGAAAATTGGTCAGTTCTTGTGTTTTAACATTGCGATATCGCTAGAGTTGAACTAGATTCAACTCTTGCTATTGTCAATGGTCGTGACTTGTATCGATTATCACACCTTTTCCTGTAAATTTCCGACATTTTGTGTCGTATTAGTTAAAAAAGTACCTTTTCCTGTAAATCATTAAAATTGTTTATGCAGAAGATCGCTGATTATTGTTAATGATAGCGTTGAATAACATCGACTGGAAAACAGGCTTTACTAGCTGTTGGATGCATATGAAACGCTGTCTATCTATCAAGGTGTGCTGGTAATTCACTTGTATGTGCTAAATTTAAGGTTGGTTTTGGTTTTTTGTACACACTTATAAGTTTCAACAGATCCCTATACTTAGCTTGGCAATTTTTGTTATTTACCATTCTCTTTCTTTTTCTCCAGTGCTTCATATTCTCTGAATGTGTTTTATAAATCACTTCTTTCTCCTTCTCTGTCACATGATTTCCTGCTGATTTTAATTTTTCTAATTTCTCTGACCCACTTTTTATCTGTCACAAAAAAAAACAAATGTTTGGAGCTCATTTCAAAGTTTCTGTATTCTAAATTATAAATAACTAGATGGTACGCTCGCGTCCCATCTAGGTCGTGCCCACAGATGGTTCTCGAATACATAGTAATTTCAGCATTAAAAAACTGGCGATTTCAAATGTATGTACCGCAAGACAATAATACATGTCGTTTTAGGAACGAATAAATAGACACGGTGATTTATTTACTCAACTAAAATTAGCATCCTGGGAATTACTTTCGAAAGAGAAACTTGTCACAAAATGCGACGAATTGTTTGTTGTTTTCAAAATTAATTTGTGTTTTGTATGTAACATTAGGGTTGAGGGATGGGGAAGAGGATGGATACAAAAAGGAACAATTTTTAAATATATTCTTTATCCATTTAGTAACGAAATATTAATTGTTTTCATGTTTTACAAATAATATACCACTATAATAGTGTAGGCCACTATGTAATTTCGTGTCATTTTTTTGTTAAAAGCAAAATTCCAGCTGATTTAGTGTCTTTAGGATGTAAAGTAATAAAAAAAATATGTTGCCATTTTTTTAAAAAAGCTTAAGGGTGTCAAATCCAAGATGGCCGCCAATACGTAAAATATCCAATAAATGTACCATATTGGACAAAGTAACACCCATTATGAATAATATTTTAAGTTAAAATTAATGCTATATGGGTTCTCTGCTATATAACAATTATTATAAACCTATATTCATTAGTATTTTGACATTTTGAATTTCAAAATGGCCGCCATTTTAAAAAAATGGATTAAATTTCTTATTAAAACATGTGCAAGTTATGACGTTGATTGAAATCACATAAAATGATAGGCCTATGACAACAACACGGTTATTAACACAAAATGGTGAATGCTGCAAATCCCACAAATCCCTTTTTTAAAAAATGGCGGCCATTTTGAAATTCAAAATGGCCGCCATTTTTTTAAAAAGGGTTAAATTTCTTATTAAAACGAGTGTAAGTTAAATTAAATTAGATTGAAATGACACAAAATGATATGCCTACAACAACATGGTGATTAACTCTGCCAAATGAAATATTTCTATCAGTGCGCTGTCTTGAATGCATATATTATGCATGCAATATAGTAAGTTTTATTATTGTATCCATCAAACTTCAACAGACTGATCTGTGATCCCAACAAGCTTGTTCAGAAACAAATTGACAAAAGTACTGCAATCAATACCTCATTTCACCCTCAAATGCTCATACGTTCTTATATACAGTACTGTACCAGCTGACTATGTGATACGACAAAGAATCTCTATTGGAGTCCTCTTTTACTTTGATAAGTTTGTCACCTGTATTCACCGTCATATATATTTTTTGCCAATATTCATCCTTTTCTTAGGATCCCATATAGTTTGCCTTCTACAAAACTTTTACCAATGCCTCAAACATTTTCTGTCCAATGTCATCATGCCATGGCCAACAAACACCTCTGTGGGATTTGCAGCATTCTTCATTAATCAAGATATCATCTCTCTTTAAATGTTGGCTTTCAAACTCATCAACTAGATTTGCCAGCTCTGATTATTATTCCAATGATACCATGCTCAATGACCTTGATCAATTGATGTAAATCCAGCAATTCCCTTTGTCACACATACATGTCGTCTCATAAACTCCAATATCAGTAATCTGTTGAAAGTGATACAGCTGAAGTAACCGGCCATAGTTCAGGTGGTCATGAGCAAAGAAATATTTTATAAAAGCATGTGTACTTTCCATGTGTGCAGATATCGTTGTCTTGTGTCTCTGACATATATAGGGATAGTTTAACCACATCTCTCTGTATTCAAGTTAATATCTTTATGATCAGCGTTTTTCAAACAAAATGATACGTCACTTAGAATCATTTTCTCTGTCTGAATTTTTTCGAGAAAAGTGTCAGAAGTTGTAGAGAGAAAGCAGAGTTTTTAAGATATTTGTGTCACTGTTGTATAGGTGATACAATACAACAAAAGCACTGGCCGCAACACTATTTTCACAATGCTACATGTTTAAAAGCCATATAATTCACCAGGTCGAAATAATTGCTTCTTGATGTCATCTCTGTCCACCTCCACTCATCTCGGGCAAGAGTCATCACCAGGCATTATCTTGTATTTCCCTAGTACATGAGTTTTTATACCACAACCATGTGCACTCATCAAACCAGTGTATAATGGTGGTCAACTTTAAGGTACATCTAATGAAATCGGTTGAGATTGTAGAAGATGAGAAGTGGGAGTTAATGCTGCCCATGAAGCTTGTGAATGAGCTGTATCTTTCTTCAAGCTTCTGCCAAAAGTTGACAGGTTGAAAACTTACCAACCATACTGGTGACCATGGCCTTGAAGTTTCAGACATTGAATTACATGGCAATAACGCATTTATTATTGAACACCATATTTATACAGGATTTCACAATGTATATTATAAGTTAGAGAGTTTGTACATTTGTTTGTTTGTTCGATATACAAATTTTTGTTACTGCACATAACCTTACATATTGGGTATCAAAATGACCAGAATTGTACCGGGAAAGTTCTAATTTGAACATCATCCGCCATCTAGGATCTAAGTTAAGCTTGGTTCCCACTAGGACGCAATGCAAGGACGTAGACGCAACGCAAACCAGTTGACCAATGACAAGCGACCGTCAAATAAATCCATCGCTTGTGATTGGTCAAATCCCTTACGTTGCGTTACGTCGATTTGCGTTGCGTCTCTAGTGGGAACCAAGCATTAGGGGCCAAAATGTGGTCAAAATGGCCCACTTTTCCTCACTTTCGATGTTAGTTCTGTTTCAGCACGTAACCATGCATATGGGGTATCAAAATGACCGCAATTGTACCGGGAATTTAATTTTGCTTAGGCTAGGGGTAGTAAGCTATCAAATTGACCAGAACTGTGTGGTAGGAAATTGTTATAAAGTATTTTAATTAGCCCTGGAAAGGGTGGGGATGTATGCCTGTCACCAAGACCGAAACTGTACTGGGAATGTTTTAATCTACATCTGAAAACAGGCACTGAGGGATTATGAGTTGGTAGTGATGGCTAACATAATTTGTACTGGAAACGTCTTAAACACAATCACCCAGTATCTGGGATGTGTTGGGAGGGAGGAAGAGGGGCGGAAATACTGGCGTAATGAAGTATAACGTGATTGGAATTGTACTAGGAAAAGTTACTACATTTGAACTGTCCATGGGAGGAGTTTGTTTTTGTGGCTGGGATGGTGATAGGAGAAAGAAGGCTGGGGGCCGCAGTATCTAAATTATATATATCAGCCAATATGACACCTATTCATTTACACAGTTTACAACGTACTTAAAACATGGGCCTATCATAGCTATGTATACCCCTAACCCTAAAGTTGAATTGACATTTGTCCTGGGAAGAATTTGTTTTTAAAAAAGAGTGTGGGATGTTATTGAAGAGGGGTGGAGGTTGGCGGGTATAGGGACACTGGGGTCTGAGAAGGCTTTAAACTAATTTAGAAAGCCGCCCTGTGGCGGGTATAATTGCCAGTAAGGTATAAATACACTTGTTTTATATTGTGGTCCTGTCTGAGATACAAACATTGAAATACAAGTTTCACTTTTATGAAAAGAAATGAGATCTATAATTTAGATTTAGAATTAATTGTTGCTGAATATTTGATATCAATGTAAGTTGTTCCATACTTTTGCAACTCCAACTTTGAACGATTAGGTAATTCAAGGGTCATAGTAGGGGTATTATATATCTATTATATAGAGAACATTGACAACTTTAGACAGCCTTATATTTAGACAATCCTATGAGAAGTGACTATTTTAGAACATTGTGTTGAAACAACAAAAATTATTTAAATTTATTTTTTAGTGGCGGCCATTTTGAAATCCAAGATGGCCGACAGATTATCGCTATACATAGTTAAGATTGTATAATGTGTAATACCATCAAAACGGACTTGTTCCACATTCATAATTTGTGTTATTGGTGATATTCTGGTTTTAAATAGGGTTATTTGAGTATTGGCGGCCATCTTGAATTTGGTCCTTTAAATTTCTTTAGAAAAAATGGCAACATATTTTTTTTCATTCCTTATATTATCAAGATATGAAATAAAGTCAAAGTTTGCTTTTAACAAAAAATATACACGACATTCATATAAACGACATACCAGCCTACATTATAAGGTGCGATTTAATACTTGAAACTGTCATAGTCGATTGAAATAGTACAGTACATGTGACGATACATCACTACAATGTTTATATTTTTTTGGAACTACAGTATTAATTAATAGGAAGATTAAACGAGACTTACCTGTAAGTTGAAGTTTGATCACTATTTTATGAATATGTGAGTGAGGTGTAAACTGAGATCCCGACGCGCACGCGCACCCTCATACTTTAAATCAAACATGTCCAGAGTAATAATTTGCAGCGATAAGTATATATATGATAACCTGCATTGTTCTATAATAATAATTGTTTTACTTGGGGTGGGTTGAGGCGGGCAGTTTACACCTCACTCACATATTCATAAAATAGTGATCAAACTTCAACTTACAGGTAAGTCTCGTTTAATCTTCCTATTTTATTTCATATACGTTCGCTGTAAACTGAGATGTTTAAAGCCAACTCTGGAAACATGTTTGAACTGTAAACCAAATAATTGACGGAAATGTTAGTTTCAATAAAACAACTTTATTTCCAAAAGTCTACATTCATTCATAAGGATGTTTGCCTAACGGGCAACTTAAATATGACAACTATCGTGTTGTATTAATAATAAAGCATTTATTTTGCTTATAATCAATAGTCCAACGTTTTAAAACCATCAATTAGAAAACTAAACAACAATATTAAACTGGTTCAAAATGCAAACAGGGGCTATTTGTAGTAGCCAACAACAAACACAACCAATATTAATGAGTTGATGAATCAACTTTTCTCAACAGTGCCTGTTGAAATGACGGATTTTCTACAAATTTTATAGGCTTATTATAATATCTGTTTAGTGTATGTTCGTTTCTCCACCCAGCTGTTTTCATTATTAAGTCAACCGGGACATTCCTTAATTTTGCTGATGAAGATGCAGCCGCTCGGACCGAATGGGCTTTAAATTTTGTTGTATCTACTCCTGCTTCTGATAAACCTGTCCTTATCCATCGAGCAATTGTGTCTTTTGATGCCTCGGCATACGGTTTCTTATGACATATAAAAAATCTGTCCTTATTTTCCCTTAAATTACTAGTTTTTTCCCTGTACTTTAGAATTGTTCTGACCGGACATAGGGCAGGGTCTTCACTTTTGTGGAAAACCACCAGTTGACCTGTATTGTTTGGTCTGCTAGTTTTTAGTAATGTACAAATGTAAAAGGTGATTGCTTCATTCTCGATATTCATATTTGAAAATTTGAAATTATATAAGGTTTGAAGCCTACTTGAGGACAATAATGCTAATAACAATGCTACTTTTATGGTAAATTCTTTAAGCGATAATGTATCGTCGTTAATTGTTCGCCTCAGATAGTCTGTAACTAAGCGAACATCCCAAATTTGTGCATATTTTGGAGTCGGTGGGTTAAAATTGAATAACCCTTTCATAAATCTTTTCAGTTCAATAGACTCCTTCATGTTTATATCTAAGATTTCGAGAAAGTTTACAATTGCGCTTTTCGCCATACTGATAGTACTATAGCCTAAGCCCTCGTCCTTCAGCTTTATCAAGAAATCGAGGACGTGACCGGTGTTTAGCTGTTGCCATGTGATTCCTCTGATTTCACAAAAGTCTATAAATTTTGTTAGCTGTGAGTTATATTGCTTCCACGTTGACCGTCTCCAGGATTGCAGAATGACGTCTGCTGCAGTATTGCTTATTCCTTTGTTGTAGAGTTCCGCCCTGATAGCCTGCAGGCAAAAAGGTTAAGTCTGTTATAAAGGGGATGACAATCATCTGAACCATGTAATGTTAAGGCATGTTTGGTATTCTTAAACCTCAGTGGTTCCCCAACCATCATTGATAGTAATTTAGGATACCAATACTGTGTTGGCCAGTTTGGGACCACCATGATAACTATGGCATTATCTGTCAATATTTTTTGCAAACATCTACCTATAAGGCAGAACGGCGGGAAAGCATAGAGCTTGGCAGAGGACCAATTTTGTAGAAATGCATCGATACCAATTGAATCTGGGTCCGGTTTCCATGATATATATTTCGGAAGCTGTGCATTGTGCCTAGAAGCGAATAGGTCTATATCCAGTTCGCCGAATGTTTTAGTGATTTTTATAAACAATTCTTTGTTAAGCATCCATTCTGTCTCATCTTTAAACTGACGAGACTTTGCATCAGCTATTATATTATCTCTACCTGGGATGTATTCTGCACTTATCCAAAAATTGTTCTCAATGCACCAAGACCAGATGGCTTTTGAAATTTTATTGCACGCAATTGATTTTGCGCCGCCCATGTTGTTTATGTAAGCTACTGCCGTGGTATTATCAACCTTCAACCTTATGTGCTTAGCTTTTCTCTCACGGGACAATGCTTTAAGGCCGAAAAAAGCAGCCAGCAATTCTAAGTAATTAATATTTAGTGCCCCTGTAGCATATGCAATGTCTAGGTCTTTGTTTATCCACCTTCCCCCTGTGTGGGTATGTCCATCAGTGGCACCCCAGCCTAGACCACTAGCGTCTGTCTCAATTGTTAGGTCGGGGTACCCATGATATATCAATTTATATGCGTCTTTGACATTATTTTGCCACCAAAGAATATCGTCCCGTCCATTGACGGAAATACTAATAGGCCTATCGTAATGGCCTTTATTTATTTTTAGAGCTAGTATTTTCTCCTTCTCTAGTGCCCTATAATGAAGCTTTCCATACTCTACAGCAGGTAGTGTTGCTATAATTTTGCCTAAAAATTGCGCAACTTTCCTAATGGTAGTATGACTTAATGTAAGTATGTGTTTACTTTGAACTCTAATTTCCTCCTTCTTGTGATATGGAAGGGAAACCGTCATACTTATAGAATTTATTTCAAATCCCAAGAAGGTTATGATCTGCGTAGGATTCATTACTGATTTTTCTCTATTAATGATAAAACCCAATGAGGCTAGAAGTTCACTAGTTTCCCTGGCGGTACCGCCGGCCAAGTCTTCTGACTGGTTTATACACAAAATGTCATCAATGTAAACCAACAGAATATGCCCTCTGCTGCGCAAAAACGCAATTGGGGGCTTCAATAATTTCGTGAAAAGTCTAGGCCCTGAGCTAAGCCCATTAGGCAATGCGACAAACTTATACAGGTTGTCTTTCCAAACAAATTTTAAATATTTAGTGTCCGACTCTGCTATGGGTACAGTAAAATATGCATCTTTGAGGTCGACTGACGTCATATATACACCTGGTGAAATTAGTGTCAATGCATTTCCAAACATTTCCATTTTGAAATGTTTGTATGTCACATATTCATTTAATTTAGAGAGGTCTAATATCATTCTGAACCCTCCATCTTTCTTTGGCCTTGTAAAAATATTTGATACAAACTGGTCATGTTCATACATGGCTGGTTTGACCACCCCTTTTGATATCAATTTAACTATTTGATCATCAATAGCCTCCATATCCATGTTGCTGAGTTTGTATGGATGAGGTATTTTTCCTTTTAGGTGGTAGGGTATGGCTTTATCAAACTCTATTTTATATCCTGAAACCGCATTTAGGATGTATGGATCCGAAGTATATTTTTTCCACCTATGTATATATGACCTGAGTCGACCTCCTACTATGTCAAGGTTATTATGTTTGTTAACCTTATTGTTAGGAGAAATACTTATATTATCAATCGACTCATACCTCTTCGGCTGTTGTTTTAGGTCCTTTTTCCCCTGATAAAATTTGGTCTGGTTGTAGTTGTTTGTTGACCATTTGTGTCGCCGGGTTTGACCTAAAAAAGGTTTGCCATTTCTATTGTATGGCTGGTATCTGTAGTTGTTGGACCTGGTCTTTGGTTGGTACGACTTAAAATTAAATAAGCCTGCCGTAGCCTTCCTTTCCTCATCCAGTTTTTTAACTGTAGTACTCAGGTCACCAAATAAATACTCTGTAGGCTTAATGCTGGGTTTACATAAATGAGTATATTTGGCATTTATTTCCGGTTTCAACATCTCCTTACGAAGTGCAAGTAACTCGAAGTTCGCATTGGCAAGTAGGCCGATTGTGTCCTGTGCTATCTCCGATGACTCATTTCCATCAACTAATTTAGCAAGGGCGGTAATTCCCTTTATCAAAGGTTTTTGTACCTTTTGAAATTTTAGATCGTTAGACCGTGCCCTTGGTGTAATGGAATCCCAAATAGTTGGATTGACCTTTGGCACCATTAGGGCCTCTAGATTTTCCGGTATAGGATAGCTTTTGATCAGCTCGGTCATTACACTCTCACTCATATGCGAGTGCAATAAGTATGTTAGCGTGTCAGCCAACTCTTGGCTGACTGCTGGTGCCAATTCGTTAGAAACAGCAAATCTTGCTGCAAAACCCGGAGGAAGTGGGCCTTTGACCTTACTATTACTATTAGTGGCTGGCCGCTCAGGATTTTCATCCTTCTTGGATAGTTGTGTACCTGTTACTTCCCCCTCCTCCAGGTCAGACACATCACGTTCGTACTGATGATGCCTATCGTAAATGTTACTCGTGAGGCTAACCACCGAGCTACTGTCATCATATTCATTGTTGTGACATTGTGATGACATTTGTGTCATCAACTGAGATAAAAGGTCGTGCGTTGACTCATTTATTTGTTGAGCAGCCTTCGTCTCTTTAACCTGCTGCTCAACCAACCGCTCAAGGTTTTCAACCCTAGCCTCATAGTTCAGGCCTACTCCGACCTGTTGATTAGGCTGCAGCACGTTAGTGCATGATGGCCCGGCGATAGCAACGGCATCGCTGTTGCTATGCGTATTACCTTCTTTAGGAGGCCTAGTAATAGTACAGCTAGACCCCGCCTTCCTGGCCTTTTTTGGTGGGCTTAGCCACCGTATGCTGTACAAGTGGAGTTGTAGCTGCAAATGTTACATTTCCAGCAGAAATCTCCAGCACATCTTCTTGTATTGCAAGTGATTTTTGTTCCATGATCGTTCGGGTGCACGCCGTCTCCAAACGATGGCGCCGATATGAGGGTGCGCGTGCGCGTCGGGATCTCAGTTTACAGCGAACGTATATGAAATAAAATACAAACGTTAAGAAGCAACTGTCAGTAATAAAGTTTATTTGTATATGTGTTTATATAATGTAAAACAATTTGTGAAAAACACCTCTATTCGGGGCAAATCGTAATTCAGTTTAATCATCATAAATAATCATCTAACTCAACTTAATTAGTAGGCCTAATGGTTTTCAATTGTTTCTTAGAGCCAATTCATACTTAAGTTGGTTACTATCCACCGAAGTTGTTCTGTGTTTAATTAAGGCATGTGATCCTTCGTACTGTAAGCCTATCCTCTACTGGATTTACAATGCTACTCATGCCAGTGAGGGGGAGGGTGTGTGGGTGGTTTCACTGCAATAATAAAGTTTTGTACATTATAGACGGTGACTGAAAACGCTAGCTCAGCTACCGGTAATAAAAACAATTATCGTAGGAGGAGATAGGTAAATGCGAATCATCTTTGTATTATTGTGTGCAGGTATTTTTCAAGATTGACATCCATTAGACAGTGTATACCACAATCGGAAAACACCCCTATTTGTGGCAAATCGTTGAACCTAAATTCATTTTAATTGTCAATAACTAATTATCTAACTCAATTTAATTAGTAAACAGGGTTACATCAGGTGGTTAAAATCTGTACCGAAAGTACGAGCCAACTTTATATAACATCGAGTAAACATTCTAGAAGTAATTAACATGCAATTTACCGAATTTTGCCCTTACGTAATTTTATATATAAATTTTTAAGGCCTGTTATTATATTGCATCATCAAATCTAGCATACACAAATACAAACCAAGTGCAGATAACCAATTATTATAATTATTGTAGTATAAGGTGGGGTCAACCAGTAATTGAGTACTTTGCGAGCATAGAAAGTTAACAGTCGTAGGCCAAATATATTTCTCAAACTAGAGGGTACCCCGAGAGTACAAACCTCCGCCTACTGTAAAATTCCCCTACATAAAATGTCTCCGGAAAATATATTTTTTTTAAATTTTTTTTATTTGTTCTAAGTGTAAAAAGGCTAACTGCACACTACAAAGTTGTGGATGAGAGTTTGGTGTAATGGTTATGTATCCAGTCTCTCACAGTTGAGATCGCTGGTTCGAGTCCCGCTGAGGGTTTTTTTTTTTTTATTTCTTTTTTTTTGTGGACCTTGATCTTTGACCCTGACCCTTCAAAATTTAACCAAAATTATATGATGAGTCATTGATCATTTTGGCTAAGTTTGGTGAGAATCGGATAAAAACTGTGGTCTCTAGGCAGTAAAATAGTATTTTGTTAGTTGTGACCTTGACCTATGACCTTTTCCCCTCAAATTCGAACTCGTCCGAGCTTTTGGGGTATAGATCATTGTGGCCAAATTTGGTGAGAATCGGATAAAAACTGTGGCCTCCAGGCTGTTCACAGACACACACACACAAACACACAAACATACAGGGGTGAAAATATAACCTCCTTGGCGGAGGTAACAATACAAAATGTAATATAAGACAACACTACCAGTACAGTAGTAGTAGAAGTATAACAGTTTGGAATACACACCTTTTGAGTTATTTCAGCAATTTTATCTTTAGCATCCTTGGTACTGATTGATGAATTTAGACCAGAAAGAACTGTGGAAACACATAACATTTGATTAGCAATGACAACAGAAATCAAAATAAAATAAAATATATTATATAAATATTAAGCTTTGGACTGGATTCTGGAACTTGTCAAAGAATTAAGGTCTTGATTAAAATGCAAAATATAATTTATGTTGCTGGCATGCCAAAATATAAATATCTCAATATTTACTTTAGTGATGATAGCTATTAGTAGTGATTTGGAGTACTTCAAAATGAAACAAGAAATATTTCTTACAAAAAACGCCACTCGCTTGTTGATGTAACAGTTTTAAAAGATATATTGTCCCCTGAAAAATATTTTTTATTTCAAATTTGTTTTTGAATGTGTCATTTTATTGTCATATAATAGTTATTCATGTTTATAACCAAACAATCATTTACCTGAAAAAATGTAATTTAAAGCAAAAAATACTTAAATTGTCTGTCAGACAATGGTTTTGGGTTATAACGTTTCTTTTCTCTTCTTATACGTGAATAAATATTATTTTTTTGTTACAGAAGTGAATAACTTTTGTATTGAAGTAAAATACAACAAGAATTCATACTTTATAATTGTGCAATTGAAATTTAAAAAAAAAAGTACTGAATCTGTAAAAGATGATGTGCTTATTATTAATTTAAATAAAAATGATGTCTAAATAATATTACATTATTATACTAAACAGACTCAATTTCTGTCACTTTAGTTTATTTTATTGCTAAGGTCAAGTCTAGGGGTCACTTCATCAAGCCTAGATGCTTCAAGTGTGAACAAATTGTATCCTATTACAAACAAAAACTTTACTACTATATGGACTGTTTTGATAATAATTCAATGATTATCTGACAGCAAATTATAGTATTATAATATCAGTCTAGATCGACAGTCATAAAGTGGGACTCATTGTAAATACCAGCCTAGACAGCCAAAATAATGTTTTGATTATTTGACAGTGAATTATTATAATACTGGCCTAGGTTGACAGCAAGAACAAAGTTATTATTTATTGAACAAGATTTTACAGATTATCATCTACATGCATCTATATATAAATTATGGTTAATTCTGAAATAGGCGAGCACAATGGAAAAACTTCGGGACAAATCTCTGCCTTGGATACCTACCTTATCTATCTCAGATGTACCACGAAACGTAGATTTGATAACATTAGTTTCCACTATTACAATATTGTTCCATATTTCTATCTTAGGAAGATATTATAAAGGGTTTTATAAAAAAATGTCTGATTTCATCAGTATATTTTTAACTTAAGTAATTTCCGGGTTCACGGTAAGGTGTGTCAATCAACTTCCCTGCATGGTTGGTTTCAACTAGTTGGCTGTTGGTGCTTGGTAGCGATAGCCATTTTAGTTTTTTGTTTATTTTCAGACTGCACGTGTGAAGGTATAGTAGTACATGATCAAATTAAATATATATAAATATATAGAGTATATTGTGGGGAATAAGTATATAAAATTACATTGAGAGAACTAATGATAAAAAAGCTTTTGTTTCAAATCAAATGAAATCAGATGACACTAGTCTTATGTAACTCATCTGATCCCACTCTACTTCAAAATCAATTAAATTCAAATTTAAACAAAATTGCTAAATAGTTGGAGGAAAATAGACTTACATTGAATATCAAGAAGACTAAATTTATGATCTTTGGAACAAACCACACTTTACCCAAATTTTCAAATATTTCCCTAACCTACTGTATGTATAATGTCACTCATATTGACAGAGTTGTCAATTGTTAATGTTTCTCTACTGAACCACTTTGGAAATCAATGCTTTAGCACTGAAAGTGTCATTCAGTATAAAGACAGAATAAATAAAATAAATAAATAAAACCCCGATATCCGAGTTGTTGAATAAGCTGCCAGGACTTTATGTATACTGTGCGCTACCTGTGTCGTGTTAGGACCCTGGGATACTTCTGCCCATGTTGCAAGCTGTCTAAACGTCTTCCTTCTTAGGCCAAAACGGCTCACTGTACGCGGAATAATGTATTAATTAAACCAATTAGTATGGTATTTATTTTAATAAACGCCCGGAACACCTCCCCAATAAAACATCAATTACAATAATTATCACCCATCCACATTATACACAGACACAATTATACTATTTTTAGTAGATTTCATCGGACTGTTATCTACAATTTACCAAGCATTTATTAATGTTATTCTTTTTTACCACTTTTCAAATCTATTATCTATTTTTTTTTTGTAAATTTACCATATTATTAAAACTAAAAAATGTAACGTATCCCACGAATAAGCACCTCCCTCAAATTAACTCCGCCTCCCCACATCCACACTATAAGGGCCCTACCAAACAATAAAAACTATACGAAAAACGCTATTAATCATCTAAGACACTGTGAAACAGGAATTGTGAGTAGATTTAGTTTTACGAATATCAAGCATTTCAATGGTAACCGACCGAAAATGTCCAGGCCAGAATGTCCTTCTAAAACCTTTTTACCCGAGTCATTATCATTCCGAGAACCATCGTCTACACTTCCTAGAGGGGGAGCAAGTCTATATAAATACTGTTTATCAGCAAATGTTTTCATAGACTCTCTTCCCTCAGACGTGCTTTAGGGTTTGTAATTTGAGCATGACCCATCCTAGTTTACAAATTAGCAAAAACGTCAGCCTCTAGAACTATAACTTGCTGCTTGATATAGCTTCTGAATGAGTAGTCCTCATGTATTGCATGCAGTGTGATAATTAGACTATATAACGAACAGGGCTATAATTCCAAGGTTGAGGGTGCTTGGAGATATCCCACGGGGTAGAAGAGGGGTCATTACCGCCACGGTACTGCTCTTCCTGACGACGTAAGGAAAAAGGAAATAACAAGTGAATAAGCAAAGATGTCCCTGAAGATCTGACAAGAAATAGACAAGTTCAGATTTCTGGATAGATATAATTTAATGTTTATAGCATCATACCATAAAGAATTAGTAATTTCAAAAAATTCAATCAATATATTTTTATAGATATATTAAACATAAACATAGTTGTCATGAATATACAGAAAAGAAAAAAAAAGGGGTGTCTAGAAAACTCAGATCTAGAAAACTCGGATCTCAGATATATCTGAGTTTTCTAGATCTAGAAAACTCAGATATCTGCCTTTTCTAGATCTAGAAAACTCAGATATCTGACTTTTCTAGATCTAGAAAACTCAGATATCAATATCTGAGTTTTCTAGTTCCAGAATGGAACTAGAAAACTTAGTCATTTAGATCATTCCATTATTAATCAGAAGGTAGGTCATTTGAAATACTAGAGTATTATTAAAACTGATTACTGTGTATGTTTTCTTACTAATATTGTAAATATTGTAACATGTAGAAGCGCCTACGGCTTAAACCATAAAGAAAATACAGTGCACGTTACCGTTAAAATATAGGCTTAAAAATTAGGTATGTACGAGTTGCTGTGGTTGGTTGAGGTACGAGTTAGCCAAGTTGGGAATAGGTACGAGTTATTTTGGGTACGAGTTGACCACTTCTAGCCTGTACCTGGGCCAGGTCTACTCTTCGCGATACATCGCGATAGCGCCCACACGTTGAGCCTTGAATTGAGTTTGCTTAGCTAGGCTAGGCCTAAAATGCTAAGCCTACATTTTAAAAGGTGTATACTGTATTTCTTTATGATTTAACATAGGCCGCTACTACAAGTTACAATAATTATTATTATTAATAAGAAAACGTATTATACTGTAGTATTTCAAAGAAGCTACCCTCCGATAATAATGGAACGAACCATTTGATGATCTGGGTTTTCTAGTTCCATTTTGGAACTAGAAAACTCAGATCTTGATATCTGAGTTTTCTAGATCTAGAAAAGTCAGATGATACATCTCAAATGACAATCTATCATGCAGAATCTAAAAATAATATTGAACAGTTATAATTCAACCTTGAGTGCCTTATGGATCACTAGATATGTGCAAAGATATTGTACATAATTGACAGTAAACTAGTTTACAGTTAGGGCAAATTAAAAAGATGTTTAGCAAAGCACCTGACTTTATACTGTATCTCTACGGGGCACCGTATGGAACATTGCTAATTTTGTCGAAATATTACAATTTTGTCTACACATAATTAATTTTGTCAATACAAAATTCATTTTGTCAACACCAAATTCATTTTGTATTGACAAAATTCATTTTGTGTTGACAAAATTTATTCTGTGTGGACAAAATTAATTTTGTCTTGACAAAATTCATTTTGTCTCGACAAATTTAATTCTGTGTAAACAAAATTCATTCTGTGTAGACAAAATTAATTCTGTGTTGACAAAATTAATTCTGTAACGACAAAATTCATTTTGTGGCGACAAAATTCATTCTGTAACGACAAAATTCATTTTGTGTAGACAAAATTAATTCTTGTGGACAAAATTAATTCTGTGTAGACAAAATTAATTCTGTGTAGACAAAATTTATTCTGTGTAGACAAAATTCATTTTGTGGCGACAAAATGTATTCTGTGTAGACAAAATTTATTCTGTGTAGACAAAATTCATTCTGTGTAGACAAAATTCATTCTGTGTAGACAAAATTCATTCTGTGTAGACAAAATTCATTTTGTTGCAACAAAATTCATTTTGTCGCGACAAAATTAATTTTGTTAGCCGAGCCTACTCAAGCGTGGGACAAAACGTTTTTTAAAACATTTTGTCCCACGCTTGAGTAGGCTCGGTTTTAGCATTTAAATTAGAAGGCGGAGTTTAAAGATGTATTGTCCCTTGAAACACAAAAAAATGAAGGTCAAAATATTCTAAATTTAAATTGGCCATATCAAAGTAATATTAAAGTTATTCACTTTAAGTCGAAAATTCGAGCCAAAAACAACAATTTTATGTAATTAACAGCTAAATTAATTTGATTACACTTCGTCTGTAAAATCGTCGCGAGCGAAAGTAAACAAAGATTTCAAACCATGAGTATACATTATACATGATGCTAATTAGGATTGTTTACAACTCGTCGCGGTTGAGAAGGTGTTTTCAAACAGATCGCAAAGAAGTTTTTATGATTATGCATACAGAGTAGCCAAATATATGATATGTTTTGATCGAAAACTTTGACTGGAAGTCAAAGTTATTTTTTTAACCAAAAAACGTCTGTATTTCAGTTAAATGATTTTTTTTCGACTAATTTTTGGTGAAAGTTAATAACTATTATGATACTTCAAAATGACCCACTTTTTTTCGAAATTTTTTTTTTTTTTTTTTTTTTAATTTGACAAAGGGACAATACATCTTTAAACGTGAAAAGGGCAAGACAGGGTGAAGCTATAAATGATGACAGCGCGCGAATCTTTGACATTTGTTATTGGTTCAGTTATTATGGCTGAGCATGCCTCCGTCTCTATTGCTCAATGCTATCATATTAATCTATTTTATATTATCAGGGACCCCTGAAAATATCAGATATGATCAGTAATAATTATTATTATTATAATGTATTCTATATTAAAAAATCGGAAAATGGTTTTCATTAGAGCCCTGCTTATTACTTAAGTAATCCATGTTCCATGTTCACTCCAAATTCTTCAATTCATTATCATCATACCCGTATTTGTTCAAAATTAAATATTCCAACCCATAAAACCAACCACTTTCAACACAACATTAGGTATTCCGGACCCACTTTTTGGAACGATCTGCCACTTCCCATCTTAAACTCTGTTTCTAGCAAATCATTTTTATCTAAACTTAAAAGTCACCTTATTTCCAAATATTAACTTTTCCTCGGTCAATTTTATTTTTTATTTTTTATTTATTTTTTCTTTTTTTTTTTTTCTTTTTTTTTTAAATTTTCATTGTCTTGTGTCCTCCACAAGATGTGTTTTTCATCTTTCTGGACGTGTACCTTCTTCTTTCGAAATTTTGTTTACATATATATTGTTCATTGATAATCTGTTTTGTATATGAAAGGAGAAAATAAATGTTGCTTTGAATTGAATTGAAGTAAAATGGTAGTAATGGGGCTATTTAATATTTTGTCGTTTAAAATATTATTTATTAATCTTATAAAATGTATATACTTTATTTTAAAATTAAAGATGTATTGTCTCCCAAAATCATGAAAAACTAGATTTGAACTCGTCACTACGGACGAGTTAGGTTATCCGCACCGCAAACGCCACGTGCACATCATACGTTAGAATATTGCGAAGAGAAAAACGCTTAAGCCATTGAAAAAATGTTAGTGTGCTCTCTATTTTGTGTCACGTCTAAGTATAAACAGTTTACACTATATATTGTATACGTACTACATACAGTGAAGAATAGGTGAAAATAAGTGACCAAAGTTATTGACGCCTTTGGACAGGATGACGTCACAACAAATTTAAAAATGGTAAATCATGCGAAAGGTAATTGATTGACCTAGACAATATAAAAAAATGGAGGGAAATGGAATACGGATAAGTGGAGATGCGCTCTATTAAATGTGATGAGCTATGAAGAAAGAGACAAAAATCCAATATTTTATATTCGAGTGGCCCTACGATGACGTCACAATGTCCGGTTAGCCATATTAATTCATGATCCGATATCTACAACTCATCAACTTCCAGAATAAGTAAAAAAAAGAAAAGTTTATCATGTAGTTTAGAATCTATGACTGTTTAAAAAAAGGCATAATTTTTACGACTTTTTGAACTTTTTCATCAAAAACGCGCGCAAATTATCCAATTCGACGTGCTCGTATGACGTGATTGTAAGTTGAAATTGTTTAAAAAGTTGGTAAAATTACTGGAAAAGGCTGGAAAAACATAAATCACGCATAAAAATATAATTTTAGTGCTCCGTGCGCACCGCGCGCGCAAAAATGCGCGCGAGCGTGGGAATTTTTGAAATGCTCAAAATGACATGAAACGTGTAGAAAATTGATTAGAAATTGATTTTACGCATTTTGAAATTTTAAACGCGCGTGCGCACGTTACTTTATGTGAAACATGCCATTTTGAATCCATAGAAAGTTTGCGCTTGATATAACTTAAATTTTCACCAAGTTTCAATAAAAAATGATATTTGGTTTTTTATCTATGATCAATCATTGAAATTCATAAAATCGCGCGTAAGTCACGTTGCGCAACTCTAAAATCATAAAACGAAGTTTCTTGCACATCTACAGTTAGAGGTCAATCTTCTGACAAAGTTATATAATCTTATGTTGACAAGTATTAGAGATACGCTGCGAACAAAATTCCGGGAAAGAAAGAAGAATAAAGAAAAAAAAAAAAAAAAAAAAAAAAAAAGATCCTGACAATAACAAGGGGTTATCCGCCAAGTGCGGATAACCAATAAAGATTTTTAAAATCGGACTTTGAATAGACCATTATGCAGTTTTAATGAAGTTGTTCACTTCCATAAGAAAAAAGAACGGGGAAAAAAAATTATTTCACCTATAAAAAGACAAAATAAACAGTTAAATTACCCAAAAACTCATTGGCTTTCAGACAATTTGACCATTTTTTGCTTTAAATTACAGTTTTTTCAGGTAAATAATTTTTTTCCAGACCCAATTTTTTGTGAAAGTGAATAACTATTATGTGACATTAAAATAACATATTCAACAAAAAGATTAAAAAAAACATTTTTTCAGGGGACAATATATCTTTAAGATAATAATAATCATTGCAGAAATAATGATGCTGAAAGCTGTCCGTTATTTGAAGAAAAAAAAACATTTAAAGAACTGACTACAAAAGATTGCTCACGTTAGTTTTATTATAACAATCATCCACCCTGCGAAACCTAATAACCTCTAACCTACAGTAGTAAGTAGGCCAGGTAGCCTACGTTGGCTAGGTTCAGGACTGATTGCCCATAAAACATTCGATGTATAAATATCAACACCCCAGACAGTGTAATAATGACCTTTCCAGACCGAAAACCATTCTGCCCGAAATTACGATACTCTCTCGATACAATTCCATATTTTATTAGTGGAAAATGCATTTTTATTTAACATCAATCTTATTAAGCCAGCCAAAGACTGAATACGTACATCAAAAGTACAAAGAACAATGTAAACCTATAAACAATTATTTGCAATTAGCAATGTATAATAAATAAAATCAACCATGAAGTTGTAAAATAAGCATAGAAACATAACATTTATATCTAGCATTTTTAACATTATTATATTCAAACAACAGCATCGGACTCTGTTTTCAATTTAAATCGTTTGATTCGTGAGTCGAGGTAAAAAAAGTGCTTTACCATTTTTCTTTCAAAAGCATATAGCAAACAAGGCCAACAGCCACTGTAAGTCGCGTGCAGTTCAAAGAGTACAGAAAACGCGATAAAACGCAAAGTGATACCGGACCGACCGACCGACATAGTGAACTATAGAGTCGCTTTCACGCAACTAAAAACAAAAGTAAATATAAAACCTAACTAGATAGAAAAACTAAAAACAGTTAATTTAAATATAGAATCATAATTATAAACATATACAGAAACAAAATTTACATATTTGTAACAAAACATATTTTAAATTTAATACAGACCACATAAATAAATCGAGATAGAATTTGTAGAAGGTAAGTTTGCGTTTGCTGGTTTTTACAAAATAATGCTAATACACGCGTCCACACAAATGGTGCACCTATTAACAATTTGTTGGCACCGGTGTAGAGGAGGTCGTAAAACGATATTCGCGCGCTGTTTGATCGTACGCCTATAACTGTCAATCTTCGAGTTTCCAATAACAACCCCGCCTTCTAATTTAAATGTTAAAACGTTTTGTCCCACGCTTGAGTAGGCTCGGCTAACAAAATTAATTTTGTCGCGACAAAATGAATTTTGTTGCAACAAAATCATGAAAAATAAGATTTTAAAAATCAGACTTTTACTAGGCCATTTTGCAGTTTTAATTAATTTATTCGATTCCATAGAGAAAAAAAATGACGTAATGATTCCACTTATAAAAAGACAAAATAAACAGTTAAATTTAACTAGAAACCCATTGTCTGACAGACAATTTGACTATTTTTTCTTTAAATTACAGTTTTTCAGGTAAATAAAATGTTTTGGCTGATTCAATTTTTGGTCAAAGTGAATAAATATTAATGTGACATTAAAATGGCATATTCAACAAACAAAATTAAAAAAATGATTTTTCAGGGAGACAATTATCTTTAAATATACTATATATGCTATACAGTTTGCATCAACTTTATGAACAGAGGTATGTGACTCATATGTTATAGAAATGGGGAAAATGAATCCCTGGACAAAATGACTAATATTGGCTTTGCACAAGACACATTCTATTCAAATAATGACAAGATTATAACATTCATTCATTAAGGATTGAGAATATCATATTAAGGTACTACTGTGCTAGCTTTGTAGTCTATTTTTACTTGAGTTTTATGCTAAATCAAATATGTTTATCATTTTGACAATAATGCATCTGTATCTGAGAACTTTCAGTCATTCATTTTATTTAATTTATTTAATTTTTTATTTTAAATTGTTTGCGATTTATTTTATCTTTATAAATTATATTTATTTTAATTTAATTTTTATTGTTACATTTTTATGTCTTGTCATGATGTATTTCTGTGAGGGTCATTAATGATCAGCTTCAGCTGGATGGACCACCCTCGCAAAATATTGTTGAAATAAATAACTAAATAATTGCTATTATCCAATCAGATGAGTGGCATAAATACAATGCGAGTTTTAAAAAACGATTTTAAAACGTTGTTTTTTAACATTGCAGTTTATGGGAAATTACGTTGCATAAAGACATAGAAAAAACGTTATAGAAACGTATGTAAAACGTATGAACACATGGGTATTAATAAAGTGAAATCAAAACCTTGAAAAAACATTAATTAAAAACTAAATTGTTTACCAATCTTTAGATAAAATGTAAGCGTTTTTTACAAAGTTTTAAAAGCATTTTTAAAACGTCTTTTAACATTGAATTTTAAGACAATACATTTGCAGCAAAACGTAACAAAAACGTTATAAAAATGTATGTACAAAACTAAATACAAGGTATTAATAAAGCGAAAAATCAAAACCTTGAACAAAACGGTACTTAATAACTAAATTTTATTTAGATAAATGTAAACGTGTCTGTAAAACATCTATATTATTGCATTTTCAAGACAATCATTTTTACAACAAAAACCAATACGTTTTTCACGCTGCTGCTTTAGCCAGCTAATGTCCTATAAGGACTCTCATTTGGAAGCTGAAAGCAAGCAGCAGTTATAGTACTAGAGGCCAACGTTTTTGTTTTTTTGTGAACTAGGACAAGTCATGCTAAAATTACAAATCCCAAAGCATTTCTGATATTTACGAGTCCCATTTGACTGTCAATCTTGACCAATATATATAATACTGTAATTCGCTGTCAGATAATCTTTTTGACCTTGGATTACTCCATACATTAAGAAACTTATCAGGGTATAGACAAACTGCTTTTAGGAAGAAAAAACGTTACAAAACACTTAGAAATAAGGTAATTTGGGAAATAAAGAAAGCTAAGGAGAAGTACTATCGTTATAAAGTAAAAACGCTTGAGGTGAGCAATCCCCGTAAATGGTACGACAAAGTGAAGCAGATTTGTGGTAAACATAAAGACAAACCAAGAATTACATTTGATAATCCTTTACCGATCCCAGACTCCGTTGCCTCTAAACAAATTAATGAACACCTTGCAAAAATTTGTCGTGAACTGGATCCTCTCAAACTTGATAAATTGCCTACATACTTCCCAGCTGAGAGTCCACAGCCACAAATTTTATGCTTTGAAGTCCAACAACAATTATTAAAAGTGCAGATTAATAAATCAGTTCCACCTGGAGAAATTCCACCAGTTATCATCAAGGAATTTGCACCCGAAATAGCAGAGCCCCTAACGCATATATTTAATTCTTCTTTGAAAGAGAGTATTGTACCCAAAGCTACAAGCTACCATTATACCGATACCAAAGAAAAAAGGTACAGTCAGTATGAACAGATTAGACCGATCTCGCTTACGCCACTGTTTATCCGAATCTTTGAACATTTTCTAACTAAATAGTTAAATGAAGACCTATCTACCATTATAGATAAACAGCAGTTTGGTAATGTCAAAGGTATCAGCACGAGTCATTACCTTATTGGGCTCTTACACTACCTTCTTTCTGGACTGGAAAACTCTTGTCACAAAGCACGAATTCTTGCTGTAGATTTCAGCAAAGCTTTCGACCGTATTAGTCACCAGGTACTAATCAGTAAGATGATATCAATTGGTGTCAGGAAATCTATGATCCCGTGGTTCTGTAGCTTCTTAACTTGTAGAGAACAAAGAGTGCTCTATGGTGGCGCTATTTCCAGTTGGACATCTATATTTTGTGGTGTTCCACAAGGAACGAAATCTGGCCCAAGCCTTTTTCAAGTAATGGTCAATGACTCGGCATCAGATTGCATTAAAAAGTGGAAATTTGTTGACGATTTAACCTTCGCTGATATCTCAAAAAATAACTGTCTGGACTCTATTCAATCGTACTTTAGTAATTTAGAGGAATGGTGTAAAATAAATAAAATGGCCCTTAATCCTAATAAGTATAAATCAGTGGAGATTAACTTTTGCAAAACTCCTGGTTACTATGATTTACTGACCAATAATGGAGTCCAAGTTGAGACTTTTAAGCAATTGAAGCTTTTAGGTGTAACTATCCAAGATAACCTTAAGTGGGATACACACATTGGTGAGATCGTTAGCAAGGCCAATAAAGCCATGCATATTGTGTCGGTCCTTAAAAGATTTGGTGCACCAGAAGATCAGTTAATCAAGATTTATAAATCTTTCATACGCCCCATAATTGAATATGCTTGTCCTACCTGGCACTCCTCCCTGACTTCCGAATTAAGCTGTGACCTCGAATCGGTCCAGAAGAGGTTTTTAAGAATTGTACTAGGGAGGAGGTACTATTCGTACACTGCAGCCCTAGAGAAATTTTCTCTTGATAGGCTCTGTGACCGTCGTCTCCAGCTTGTTCTGAAGTTTGGGAGGAGTGTCCATGAAAAATTTAGTGATATTATCCCCAATATCCGTGCTGAAGCGACAGGTAGATCTCTAAGAAACGTGAACAAAATATCCCAAATTAAATGTAGAACAGAGAGATTTAAGAATTCCACTCTCCCATTCCTGATTAACAATGACCTTATACAGTAGTGCAATAATATATATGTGAAATTCGTAATTTTGATAGATAGGCCTATGGATGATTAATAATTTTGCTCGCAGTTTGTAAATTTGTAATTATATATTCTTTATTTTTTTAATGCATTTATGTATATATATATATTTTTATATTTGATGTTTGTGTAAATTTTGCTCGTTTTTGGTATATATTGTATGTAAATGTTACTGGATGCAATTTAGGGCCTGTTCAGACCTACGGAGTTATGCTTTCGTATTGTACGCGGCGTACAACTCCATAGCTCTGAACCAGGAAAAGATTAGTGGAAGCTACCTCGTACGAAACTACTCTTTCGTTCGTTATGACAGCTCAAGGTACAAGATTAGTGGACGCCGCTTACAATATGAAAGTCATGCATCAACGATTTTGACCTGTAACCAATCAAATTTACTCCTGAATACCATGTTCACCCAAATCGGTGACACTTCAGTTTGAAACGAAAGCGTTAGTTAGGCAAATCTGAACACTTTTCTGTTACGACGCTAATTATAATATGACATTGCTTGCAATACGAAAGCATAACTCCATAGATCTGAACATACCCTCAGTTTTGTACTGCCATGTCTTTGTTTTAATAAACCAGAATAAATAAATAAATAATAATAATAATAATAATCATTGAATTATTATCAAACAGTCCATTAAAATTTTTGTTTGTAATAGGATACGTCACACTTGAAGTATAGGCTTGATGAAGTGACCCCCAGACTTGACCTTAGCAATAAAATAAACTATAGTGAGAGAAATTGAGTCTGTGTTTCTGTGTTTTTCTGTAACAAAAAAATAATATTTATTCAGGTATAAAAAGAGAAAAGAAACGTTTAAATATAACCCAAAAACCATCGTCTGACAGACAATTTAAGTATTTTTTGCTTTAAATTACATTTTTTCAGGTAAAATAACTATTATGTGACAATAAAATGACACATTCAAAAACAAATTTGAAATAAAAATTATTTTTCAGAGGGACAATATATCTTTAAAACTGTTACGTCAATAAGCGAGCAGCGTTTTTTGTAAGAAATATTTCTTGTTTAACATAAAATTGTTAGCTGGGTTATCTATCCTTCCTACATTCTTCTTTCAGATGTTCTAACCATAATGCAAATTCTACCACTAGAAACAAGTTTGTAATTTAGCTATTTTTACTGGAAATAATGGTATTACTTAGTATTATTCAAATTTTATATACAAAATTCGAACTCATCTGATTTGTTAATAGCTAGGTATTACAGTATTTCAAACCTTGTACGACATTACCGGCAGATGTACTAGACCAGCGTTCTGCAAACTTGATTTGATTGGTTGCACAAATTTTCATGTGACAATAGAGTATCATGGTGTGACGTCACAACAATAGAGGGCACTGCATGGTTGGTTGCTAGCCAATCAAACAATGCGTTCAACGCTACTACGTTGATAAACTGTAAAGATCTGTATTTCTATCAAATTATGTATCTTAGCTTGATTTTTTTTAACTTAAACTGTAGTTGGAAGAATAAATAAATTATTAAAAACAAATATTTAGTGATCTTTTGAAATTTTAGAACATTGTTTTTTAACATTGCAGTTTATGGGAAATTACGTTACACAAAGACATAGAAAAAACGTTATAGAAACGTATGTAAAAAAACTGAACACATGGGTATTAATAAAGTGAAATCAAAACCTTGAAAAAACATTATTTAAAAACTAAATTGTTACCAATCTTTAGATAAAATGTAAGCGTTTTTTACAAAGTTTTAAAAGCATTTTTAAAACGTCTTTATTAACATTGCATTTTAAGACAATACATTTGCAGCAAAACGTAACAAAAAGGTTATAAAAATGTATGTACAAAACTAAACACAAGGTATTAATAAAGCGAAATCAAAACCTTGAAAAAACGCTACTTAATAACTAAATTTTATTTAGATAAATGTAAACGTTTTTTTTACAAAGTTTCAAACGTGTCTGTGTTATTGCATTTTCAAGACAATCATTTTTGCAACAAAAACCAATAGGTTTTTCACGCTGCTGCTTTAGCCAGCTAATCATTTAGAAGCTGAAAGCAAGCAGCAGTTATAGTACTAGAGGCCGATGTTTTTGGTTTTGTGTAAACTAGGACACGTCATGCTAAAATTACAAATCCCAAAGCATTTCTGGTATTTACGAGTCCCATTTGACTGTCAATCTAGACCGATATATATAATACTGTAATTCACTGTCAAATAATCATTGAATTACAGTATTATCAAAACAGTCCATTAAAATTTTTGTTTGTAATAGGATACTTCACACTTGAAGTTTGTTTTTATTGAAAATGATTAAGTTTTAAAATGACTACTTCAATAAGCCTATTCCAAACCGTTGGTGACCTTGGAGTCACTCAGGCAGGTTAAACGCATTTTTGGTTGCGCTAGCAACCAAGCAGCGCCACCTACCGTCGTGATGTCAGTACCGTGATACTCTATAGTAGGTAAATAAATAAATTTGCCTATATAGATTCAAATTCTATGTTAATAATGAAAAATCAAATTACTCAACCGAAAATAGTATTAATTTATAGATCAATTAACAAAACCTTTAGAATAGGACATTAAGTAATATTATAATTAGTTTATACATCAACGTTACCTCAATTACAAACAGATCACTGACAACAAAACAATTAATGAATCATTATCGTCAGTTAAACAGTAAATTTTATCATTATTGATATAACCACAGGCATAATAAAGTAAACTATTTCTTTTTGTTGTGTCATCTTATCTACTTTTTCTATTATCAATACAGTGTTTTCCATGAACTAACTAACCAATTAACTAAATAAATCATTTATGTCCTGATTTAAAAAAATCATGTATGTAAAAACCTAACCAGTCAATAAAATGAGGATTTAACAAAATTCTTTTTTTGAACAAATGGAAACTGTACCCCTTCAATTATAGCACTGAACATAGACAAGAAAAGTGACATACGCAGTCACATAGTCCCATTCCTCTACCTACAATGAACAAATAATCAAATTTCAATTAATCCAGAAACCAGATGAAAACTTTCATTTAAAATAAGTTTATTTGCCAGAAGATTTCAGAAGAGCAAATATCATCAATTTGCACATTGACAAAATATAATCAAGTATAATGTAATATTAATGTTGACATTTAATATTATTGTATGACATTGATTGATATAACACATTCAATATTTATCAATCTTTCATTGGTGTATAAACGGCATATTAAAACAAAATGAAAGATATCTTTAATATCTCCACTATCACATACTGGACTTTGCAGTAAAAAGTATACCACAGCCGGACGCATGCACTATCTCACTCACTCTCAGAGTGCCCTAGTTATACAGAAGCCACTTGGAGTTTTGTTGGAAGTTGAGCAAACACCTAGGTCAATATCAAACATGACTGGTGAAAGGCGCAATGTCAAACAATGGAAACTTTTGGCCAAACTTCAATCAAGTGTCAAAATTATTTTATTCACAAAGTTGGGAGTTTTGATGACTTTGCAGAAGATCTTTTAAATGAAGAACATCCGATGCGCAAAATTTGTACATGAATTTGTATCTACAATTCAACAGCTTCCAGAAAACGTTTTAATCATGAGTATCACTTTTCATTCTAAGGAGCTATAACATATTGAAATTTACTGTAATGAAGAAAATAAGTGACCCAAGTAATTCACGCTTGTGAACATGATGACGTCATAACAATTTTAAAAATGGTAAATCTTCCTAAAGATAATTGATTGACCTAGACAATATCAAAATCAGGGGAGAAATTTGACGTGCTCGTATGACATGATTTTAAGTCTTAATTGTTTACAAATTGGACAAATTACTAGAAAAGGCTGGACAAATTACTAGAAAAGGCTGGAAAAACATAATTCACGCGAAAAAAAGATGTTGTAACGTTACGCGTGTTGTCACACGCTTAAACAATTGCGCATACGTTGACATTTTTACATGCTTAAAATGACATGAAATGTATAGAAAGTTGATTAGAAATAGATTTTTCGCATATTTAAATATGCGTAACTTTCTATGAAACATGTCATTTTTGTCCTATATGGAAACAATTTCCATCAATCAGTCACGTCACAGAAAGGCGGCATACTTTATCGTCCGTTAAATTGTACAACACCGTCGGTGACTTAGGTTAACGCAACTCTCAACCATACATTTTAGAGACACAGTGGAATTCGGTTATCCAGGTAAACGCACTTTGGTTGTGTGCCTTCTTTAGCTATCCATTGCTTAGCGCTCACCATCCTCATATAAGGCGACGACTCGGTCCACGATTAAACTTGCCTATGTTAGACAGTTGTTTACAGTTTCACGAGTGACACAAGTATTCAGCTTACGACAGGCTATTTTTTATATAAATGGCTATCAATCCTTGGGCAATTATGTACATGGCCAGTCCGGGATTTTGCTCAACTGCAAATGATGTTCATGCCTTTAATAATAAACAGGCTCTTATAATTTGGACAGGATAGCTATAAGGTTTAATATTACCATAAAATTATCGTCATGACATGTTGACAGCTTCTCGAGATGCTAAAACTATTTTTGTCTTAATATGAGTGTCTCGCCTTCTATCATGCAACGGGTCGTCGATTTCCTTTCCAATAAAAAACAAAGAACTAAATACATGAATGTTTTTTTCAGATTGGGAAAATCTTTCAGGAGGTGTCCCCAAAAGAACTATTCTTGCCCCTATAATTTTTCTTTGTATTATTAATGGTGCGTTGAATAATGAATTGGAAAGTATGTTGATGATCTGTGTGCCGTTCATTGCTTGGTGGGCAGTACTTGAACTATGGCGATGCACTTGCCACTCTCGGGCTTGAGTCTCTCAGCAACCACCAGATGTCCCTATGTTGGAAGTTTTATATATCTATATCTTTGTCCAAGTACCTTCACTTGCACTGATGAAGGGCTAGTGTTGCCCGAAAGCTCTGCTAACTTTTCTGACTGTTTTACTTTATCGTTTTGATTTAGCTTTTCGCTTTTTTCCAGATCCAGCCACTGATACCCACAGCATTGTCATTTTTTTCAGTATTTTGCCTTTGGATTTATATATCTATACATATACATATACATGTGTTTTACATATGAGGCCTGGCATCACAAAAGCGGCGCAGTGTCGCAACCCAAACTTTTGAGATATTTAGCCTTGAAGTTCAGAATGTTAAAAACGGCTATCCATTTTAAAATTTCAATAAAAAACAATATAATAAACACTTATCTTTAACATATCAAACTCTTGTTCATGAAAAAATAGCACAAGTATGTCTATTTTGCAATTATTCAAGTCGTTTCCATTGAAAATCTATTAGGAAATTGTACTTTTGTTCACAAAAAATCAACTTTCTTTACTGCGCTTTTGTAAACAAACCGCTAACCCGAATGACGTCATGTTTGGTACCTATCTGTTCGAAAATATATCAGCTACCATCATTTTTAACAACCTAAGGGATTTTTGTTAATCTAGCCAATGGAAATTGGTTTTATTAAGGTGAATAGGTTGCTAAAATTTCTAACAAGAATTTGTGAATCCTTGACTGTGATTGGCTATAGAGAAAAATTACGCTTTCTAATTGGCTGACGCTTTTGTTTACGATTAAACAGCATGGCTTTCACCGTAGTTTTTCGAATCACGTTTCAACATTTTGTGAATATTTAGGAATTTAATCGTTATTTTTATCCATATATTTTTTTAAAATAACAAACACAATGATATATTTTCGACTAGTTGGCTGTTATTGAGGAGATAATAGCAAGTTTTGACAGAGAGTCTTGTCGCGTTGATCGGCGGGCTAGGCCAGGCCAGGCTAATCAGCGTCGCTACTTCATTGTTCATTGTTGATTTTCTCAAAATGAAGATTTCCTGCGCTAGAAAGTGACTTGTGACTAATAACTCTTCATATAATAAACCAATTTTAATAAACAACGCCTCATTTTAAAGCTTACTAAATATAGATTATGAATATATAAAAATATAAAAAATATTATTTCCGAAACTACGCCGATTTTGTGATGCCATGTCTCGTATACATATACATATACATGTGTTTTACATATGAGGCCTTCAAAATACTGAAAAAATGAAATAAGATGAGGAAATCTGTGAGAATGAGAAAAAGTCCTCCCAACCAAGATTTGAACCTGAACCTTCTGCTTGATATGCAGATGTCCTAACCATTAGACCACTGGGGCTTTCATGGTATAGTTCAAACCCGATTGGATAGCGACTATGTAACATTCTCGGCGTGGTACTGCAGAACAGCACTAGTCCCTCAATTGTACGCACGCGCATCACAGATCAAATTCATACGCCCTCATCTATCTATATATATATAATTGTATTAAAAGTACTGTATATTAACTACAGTAGTTATTGGGTTAGTAGGTGTGCCTATTTCATTTCCAAACAACTGGTTTTGTGCTCTGTATATGCAATATTGTGATGAAAACACTTCAAAGACACCAACATGACACTATGGTCAAGATTGGTGCCACATATAATCGGGTTGGATAGCAATGCTTCTACTGCCCACAATGCTAAACTGAGATTACAGAAGAACACTAGACAATTTGATACAACTGGCGAACAAACTGAATTATTTCAACATACAGTACCTCTTTCTTTCTCTCTACAATGATCCCTTGATGTTTTCAATTTTTCATCCAGTTGTTTGATCTTTTCATCCATCTCTTTTAACTCATTTTCATCTACATTGGGTAATTTTTTCTAAAAGTAATAAACAATAAACAACTACAGTAATATCTGTATGATACGGTGTGCTTCTGAGATTAAAAAAATATAGGGTACATACAGCAGTCATAATAGGCCAGTTTGCATATTATTCTTCTTTATTCCAATTCACAGTTTGTGGATTCTCTTCAACATGGCATTGTAATTGCTTTGCAGAATGACATACCTACCTCCCTACGTTTTTGTTGATTGACCTACCTGGTCGCAACAGTAAACCTTCTGCTTTCCATATATTTTTTCAATAATATTTCCTTCTTTAGCCAATTCCTCACAAGACCGTACAACAGACTGTAAGGAGAAAAAACAATGAATATATTGTGAGTATTACTGAGAAGTACAAGAGGTAAAACTTACAACAGTCCCATTTCCTACATTTAATGTAAAAATAAATACTATATGGTCCCATTGCGATAACGTTTTTCGTCTTTGAACGGTTAAAAATGTGAAAAACAAATAATTTTAGCGGCCTGCTATAAATCCCAACATGCATTGCACGCGGATTGATATTTTAGTTTTTCAACCAAGAAAAATAGGCCAAAATAAATAGAAGAATCGGAAAATTTTCAACGAAAATACCGGGTTTCCCCCAATTTGAATTACGGATTCTGGCAAAAACAGAAAGACAATTAATGCAGCAACTAGACAATGTCAGGCTATGCCTATAGCTATAGCGTACGATGTTCGTAACAAAAATATCAAAATTAATAAAATCAGACTTTAAATAGGCCATTTGCAGTTTTAATAAAGTTACTCACTTCTGTAAAAAAAAAGATTTCATTTATAAAGACAAAAGAAACGGTTAATTTTAACCAAAAACCATTGTCTGACAGACAAATTATTTTAACTTTAGAAACGGTTTCAGTTCATGGATTAAAACGCTATGACAGTAGCAAATAATGGTCACTCAACAGGATTTTTCTTTATCGAAAGAGGAGTTAGGCAGGGTTGTCCTCTCAGTCCCTATCTTTTTCTGCTCGCAGTCGAACTTTTGGCCAGAAGAATTATTAATGATAATGGTGTATTAAGAGGTCTTAATGTGTTAAATTAAAATCTTACAATATGCGGACGATACCACATTCTTTTTAGATGGAAGTCGCAATTCGACGACCAGATTAATTGCTCTACTGAATGATTTTAACTCATCATCCGGCCTTAAAATGAACAACAGTAAATCGCAGTTCTTTCCATTGGGTCCATATGTGGCAGAGCATCCACCTTACATAAATGATACAGGTATCGCGGTTACTGATGGTCCAGTTAAATATTTAGGTATAAATTTTACACACAATGGTAATGACCTTTTCCGCCTTAATTATCTGCAGAAACTATCTAGACTAAAGAATCAGCTTAAGGTTTGGAGTGGGAGAGATCTCACACCTATAGGTAAAAATATTATTGTTAAAACATTTGCTATTAAGCCAGCTTGTTTTCTTATTTCAAGTTCTCCCCAATCCTCCGGAAACATTTATTCAAAAAGTCCAGAATGCAATCTTTGATTTCATTTGGAATGGAAAACTGGAATAAAGTCAGAAGGAATACAATGTACGCCAACATTAACAAGGGGGGGGGGGGACTAAAGGTTATGCATATTCAAAGTTTTGCATATGCTCTAAAAACGACCTGAAAACGATACAAAAATGTGAATAACACTGGCTATTGGAAAATGTTCTTTGATCAAGTTCTTTCTCCATTTGGAAAAGAACTCATCTTTCGGTGTAATTTACATATCAAAGATGTCACAAATGTTGATAACAAGTTTATTAAAGATATCTGCATTGCTTGAGTAAGGGAAGGTGAACCACAGTATAACTTCGGTAACCAAATTATCTGGAACAATACAAATATCAGAACAGACAATGTACCTGTTTGTCATAAGAGGTTATATAAAGAGGGAATATACTAAATATCTTTTTCTTCCTAATGGGGAAGCATTATCATATGACATGTTTTTGAATAGATATAATCTTATTAATTTTCCTTTTATCACATTATATGGAATATTAGCTGCTATACCCAACCACTGGAAGCAATTTGATCATCATATTGTCACAAGTGACATATAGTTGTATATATTTTGCTAGTTCATTCTTACTTTCCCTTTGTTTTCACTATTTGAACATTCCTTTTGTTTTAGGAAGCTATTGTGTGAAGCCAGTGGAGCAGAGTATTTGTGTTGCAGAGGATTGTGTGGAGTTTGCTGATTGGAGGAGAGGTATAAGAGTTGTCCCTTTGAGTAATTCTAAAAAAATTTGTAAAAAAATATTTATAAAAAAAGTGGGTCATTTTGAAGTATCATAGTTATTAACTTTCACCAAAAATTAGGCGAAAAAAAAATAATTTAACTGAAATACAGACGTTTTTTTGTTCAAAAAATAACTTTGACTTCCAGTCAAAGTTTTCGATCAAAACATATCTCATAATGCAACGCGCTTGTTTGGCTACTCTGTATGCATAATCATAAAACTAACTTGGATCTGTGTGAAAACACCTTCTCAACCGTGACGAGTTGTAAACAATCCTAATTAGCATCATGCATAATGCATACTTGTGGTTTGAAATCTTTGTTTACTTTCGCTCGCGACAATTTTCCAGACGAAATTTAATCCAATATATGTTGCTGTTAATTACGTTTGGCTCGAATTTTCGACTTAAAGTAAATAACTTTAATATTACTTTGATATGGTGATAATTTAAATTTAGAATATTTCTTTTTTGATTTTTTTGTGTTTCAAAGGACAATACATCTTTAAGTTAGTGTGTGAGTTGCTGATTGGTGGAGAAGGATAAGGTGGTGGTATGTGTACAATTGAGGGAATTTTGAAAGAGATGAAAAATGAGAGGAGACAGAGAAGGAGGGCTATGTTATGTTAAGCAAGAAAGGGATAGGTGAACGTTGATATGAGAAACTAAGACGTACAGTGGAGAAGAAATTGTAATTGTTGTGGTGATAAAGCAGAAGCATAAAGGAAATAAAGTGAGATACATAAAGTAAAATAAATAGTGAAATGGAAGTTATACTATAAGGCTGTACTTAAATGTAGAACTGTTAATTGTTGAGATTACTGAGGATTAATTGAAATTGTGGAAGAAATAACTGTTGGAAATAGCAGAATTAGTTGCATTTAAAGAATTGTTGAAAGTATTGAAGAGTAACTTTACGTGGAAAAGGAGAAAGAAATAATTGGTCAGGGAGCGGATTGCAGTACAGAACGACATCAAGAAACATTTTAACTTTATATTTAATTTATTTATATGTCAGAAAATAGTTGCAGTTTGAGAAGAATTATAATTGGGAATACCAGCAGAACGGGAGCAGAGGCGTGGGAGTTGTTTAGTTGCAGAATCGTTTTAACTTTTATCTTTCTAATTTGTTTTCGGGTCAGTGTAGGAGAGAAGGCAAGAAGGAACGATATTGTGAACATTTATTATTCGTTTAATTATTCATCTTGTGATATTATTATATTTGAAAGGGAGGTTTCGGGGATTTATTTGACAATAAGAAGATTGTTGATATTTTGTCTGGAAGGATTGGGAAATTTGGGGAATTGTATAAAGTGTGTGGGGAATAGGGATACTGTATCATTGTTTGAGAATTGGTTGGTTTTTTTTTGTGGGGATTTTTTTTGGTGGGGTTTGGATTAGAAAGGAAAGAATTGTTTTGCCAAATGTGATTATTAAATTTACTTTTTAAATTTATATGTGTACAGTTGTGGCTATTTACCGTTGTTTACCGGTGGTTAACAGAAATTACATGTCCGAAAGAGCCGTAGTTGCGGCTGTGTGACACATATTCTTTTTAATGATTCCGATCATATGTAGCCCATACAATTAAAATGTCGCGTTTAATTTTGCCTTTGTTTATTACCGATATTATTAAACCTCCAATAGTATATGAAAAATGGGGCTTAAACTTCAATATCACACCAGAAAATTTGGAAAACATATTTGAGAAACCTTTTCGTACTGCTAGCTAGGCCAAGATACAATACTTTCAATTTCGCTTTTTGTACGGTAAATTGGGAACTAATAGGCTTCTCTTTTTAATGGGTATAGCAGATAGTCAACTCTGTACTTTCTGTCATTCAGAAATAGTAATGTAACCTCAAGATTTATTTCAGATTGTGAACAACTATTCTTTGGAAGACAGTTTGTCCTAACCAAGGAGGAGTTGTTCTTTGGTAAAATTCAAGAAACTTACAACCCAGTAAATTGTTATATTTATGTACTATACTACTATATATTTTTAACTGTAAAGTGAACAATAAGAAACCAGACTGTAATGTAGTTTTTCAAAAAATGAAATTTACTTTAGAAGTTGAGAAACACATCTCATTATTAAAGAAGACTGCTTCCAAAACATGCAAAAATAATACAAACTCCTCAGCGACCTATTCGTAAGATGTATGAACCAATGATAGACATCTGTTATCAAATTATGTTTGTTTACATATGGTTATGAGCTCTGTAACTTCTGTATATACGATTATGTAAGAGAAAAAAAAAATGAAATGAGATGAAAAGCAAAAAAAATTTAGTTATATTTTGCTTTGAATTAAATTTTTGCAGGTAATAAACTGAACTAGATTTAATTTGTCACTATGACGAATTATAGGTTATATGCATTGATTTAAATAAAGATAATTGATTTGTAAAAGATATATTGATTGATTGATTTTCTCAGAATCTTTAATTGTTTATAATATATGATAGGATCTTGCTAACGCAAATACAATAGCCGGTATCACAATCCGATCAAAGATCCCTCTGCGTATAATGTCATAAACCACATTTGTTACATAATAATAAGACATAAGTTACTTTTTATCTAGATTTCATTATAAATTATGTGTATAATCTATACACTAAGAAATAAAACAAACAATACGGATAATAAAAAAAAATCTTGTTTCGTTTCCCAAGGTGAGACTCGATCTCGGTACCTTGAATGCCATAGACACGAGCCCAAACCACTGAGCCATACACAACTGACTAAAAGTTGTAGAAAGATTCCTCCATGTATTTACTATGCAGTAACCACTTTGGTGCAGATAGATTATTACATACCGCAATGAATTATAATTTTTTACTATGATGATATCTTTTCAAAAAATGATGCACTGTCAAACTATATACTTTTAACTTTAATATATGAACATTTTAAGGAAGAAAGTTAATGTTAAGTTTGTTATTTCGGCCTAAGAAAATGTCAATTTTTTGATTGTCGAAATAAATTTTTTTTAAATTTAAAATGCAATTAATGATGACTTTATCAACTTTTGTTCTCTTAATTTCATAATAAATCATACATATGATACAAAGAAGAAAATGAAATAAAAAATAGGTGTGCAATGTTCTATAGTATACTAAAAAATAATGTCTAGATTCGCTATCAGCAGCTCGTCTCACAAGACTATTAAAGTAAACCGCATGTACTCGGCCAAGCATTGAAAAAGAACTTACGTAGGTCTACATTTAATGTAAATTATTCTATCATTTGTTTTTTTCTCAACCCTCAAGAACACTATTTGTGAGATATTAAGTGCGAGATATTAAGTGCTAAATATTTTGTGCTTTATTTGTTAATCAACTCAATGACTAAATCATAAACAATATTTAAGGCATTGCAATGCTGACACCACTATCTGCCTCTCTGAACAATTATGCCACGTCATGGAGGAATTGACCTTACTTCTTCCAGTGTACCAATAACATTTATGCTTTTTTAGAAAGTTAATTTATAATAACTACATCCAGGAATTATAATGTCAAATATTAAACAAAATAATTATTCAAATAAAATATGAAATTGAATTATATAAATAGAAGGTTATAAAAGCAGGATATAGTTAAATTTAATTTCTTTAACAATTAATTTACTAATTTTTGTTTTCAGCAAAGTTGACATGTACTACTGTTTATGGCTAGAAACATTATTAATTAAAAAAAAACTGGCACATGGTACGAAATATACTTAATTTTAGTTTTGTTGTTGGAAATAGCACATTATTTTAAATTAATACTGGTCCTCTGCCAAGATTGGTTGTTAAAAATAGTATTAACATTTAAAGTATGCTGTAGTCCTTTACCAAGAAGAAACAGGGTGAAGATAATCATTTTGGTAATGTTTGGTTTGGTTATATGGTTGAAATCAAATATTGATCTGTACACAACAATAATGTTGAAATTGTTTAAATATGTTTTTTTATGTATATTTTGTAATTATTTATTCAGGATACAAAACAGCAGGACAAAACAAGGGGAAAATTGAGAAACATTCAAAGACACAATGTTAAAAACATAATAATAAATGCTGGGTGATACAACAACAAACAGCCAACCAACAATAAAAAACAACACAGCAAAAATTAGATTCAAATATCTAGTAAACAAATGTAAATAAAAAAAATAAATAAATGAAATTTTAGTATATAAAATTGCCGATCAAATGATACGCCATCTTGCTTTTTATGAACATTTTATACGCACGTACATGTGATCATCAAGTTTAGAGTTTGAAACACCCGCGGTTGTATCCACGGCAGCACCAATACAATTGGTAAATAAATTTCAATACAGGCCAATCAAATCGTCTTCTCTACGCTTTTGCGGACGTGACTACTGACATGAATGGAAGAAAACATAAACATCACACGACGATTTCATGTGTGTAGCACCATGTAAGCTCGTGTTAATCTAGTTTTTAACTCTTACATTTGTTATTGAATTTATATAAATAGCGATCACTAAATAGTTAGGTAAGTGAAAGTTAGGCCTACTAGATGCAATAATAATATTGCGTATGAGTAAGCCAAATACTTGGGTATGAGTAAGTCAAGTATTTAGGTACGAGTTGGCATGGGTACGAGTTGGTATTATTATTAAGTACGTACTATCAACACGTACGTTATTAAATAAATATTACGTACGTAATAATAATACGTACGTGTTATATCACGTATGTACGTATTAAATAACATGTACCCTCTAGGGCTTTGTAAAATATAATACTACATTTAAATAAATATAATGCCTAATTAAACGAAGTTTACAATCAATGGTCATTTTTATGATTATGATTTTGATGATTAAAGAATTTTGAATTGAAATTGAATTGAATTATTATTGGCACACATTTCACCGAGACCTGTAAAATAATAAAAAAACATTTAAATATAAAAATATTCATACGGTAAAAGCATACCACTAGTTTTGCGCCGTTCAAATTATTACAAGTAATTATTCAAATTGGGTACGAGTAGGCCAAATAATGGGTACGAGTAAGCCGAAAATGGGTATGAGTAAGCCAAATACTTGGGTATGAGTAAGTCAAGTATTTAGGTACGAGTTGGCATGGGTACGGGTTGGTTTGGGTACGGGTTAGCCAAAGTGGGTACGAGTTGGCATGTGTACAGGTTGGTTTGGGTACGAGTTTACCAGTACTCGGCAAGGCTTACTCGCTCCTTCCTCTACTTGCCTAGGCTGGCCACCCAGCAGGCGACCATGTCCAATTCACAGAACACAATCTTCTGATTAATATCACTATCCATTATATTATTTATACAGTTGTAAAGAAAAGTAGGTCCAGCCCCTTGTTCTATATTTATGCCTGTTGAAGCTATTGTGCAATAAGAAAATTAAATGGCTTCTACAAACAAAAAAAACCGTATCTAGCGATTGTGCATTATCGGTTCAAGTACATAGCTTGTATAGGCTTGTGGCTAAATATTTCGATAAAAATGAGCTGGAAAAACGAATTTAAAAAACGATTTAAAAAAAAGTAGGATGATGTATTAATCATGTACAAATGAAACTGCGAAGCGGAAAAGTAAATATCGAAATAGTTTTGGCTCAGTGGACGATTAACCACAAAATTCCTATCACCTCTGTACAAATGTTTCCGCTTGTGACGTCACAAGGGCTGTTTTCTATGCCTTCTTGTCATCTCCGAAATGTACTATTACAGCCGGCAGTATGTAACAGTATATACTACATGTTAAAGAATAAAATGAAACTTTTTAGAACCCTTTCATATCATCTTTAAATATTATACACTAATTTATAAGATCACAATTTCTTTTATAATATAAAAAATATTAAAATACATATTACAACAATTTATCAATTCATAATTATTGAAATTATTCTGATTTATTTGTTTGTTTGTTTTTTTCCATTTACTACAGTAGTTTCATGTACATTTTTTAAAATAATTTACTCCACAAATATTTATCAATAATATCTTATGGATCTCTGGTATTAAAAAGGTTACATTTTCGGCAAATGATTGCCATTAAAAAAACGGAAACTTGGACGATTGTAGTTTGTACACTATATCACAACTGAAGAATGAGGCTATAAATATGTATAGTGGTAAAATGTAAAAATCCTAGTAAAAATCCTTGCTACGAACCTGGGGTATATAGCATAAAATAATTCTTACACAACAGCTTTTTAAAGGTCTGAAAAGAATTATGAAGTTTACCTACATAACCTATGAATCATGGAATTCAAATGATTTTGTGACTAAAACAGGCGGTCTGCCCAATAGAATATTTGGTCAATTTACAGACAGTTTCCGGGAGCTTTTAATCTTGTTGCCATACACCTTCAATTTCCTAGTAACAAAATATTTTTGCATATTCATAAAAAATTAATTTTAAATTGTTTAATTACTCCAATCCAATAAGTATTAATTATAGATCTTCTTTTCCAAACATACACCTGTTTGATCATTTAAAAATGTACTGCCTTTATAAAATAAATTGAAGCATCCTTTTATGAGCCATAGGAAGTGCAATGGTTTATAACAACAGTCTATTCTAGGAACAAGACAGCAATTGAGCCCAAGATCTTCAACACTAACCATAAGACAGATGAGTATACTACTGCTATAATCTGTGAAACCACAATAGAACAAGTTTGGCATGAATGAATCTACACACCAACTACATTTTCCAAGTAGACCTACAGTATACTGTAGTGTATATTGTAGTTAGTTGGAATAATTTGTACTCACACTTACGATATAAGATAGTATTTATTGTCATTTAAACAACAAGATAAAAATGAAGTTTGATTGGTTGAATTTAAAATGAAATTAGACATATGAATGCAATATATAAGCATACAGTATATATGTATATTTTTCTTTTATTGTTTGAGGGTTTGCATGGCGAAATCAATGGGTGTCACGAAACCTAAGATCACGAAAGCTAAGACCCCCTAAGACCACAAAACCTAAGATCCAAAACCTAAGATTACCAATAGTTCTCTTTCGCACCTGCCTTGTATTTTAACTCTAAATTTGTTAACCAACTTTATCCTGAATACCACACCTAAGAATTAGATTAAGAAGAATCAATAAAATAACAATAAATTCTTTAAATAAATTTATGATTTTGCCAAAAGAGCAACATTAATCGAGTGCTAAAAACTATGTGGAATCCCTCTATTTAACTCATTTTTTGGGGAAATCATGTTTAATTCAATATATTTTGTCACTTTCAATACAAATAAAATGTTACTGTTGATACTTTACACGGTTTTGTCCTTATGACTAGGCCTAGGGTAAGTAGTGATGCTGATTTTAAGATCAATTAATATTCTTTGAAAATAGAAAAGTATCAGCAGTAACATATTACAGTATTTTTATTGACAAATATATTGAACAAATTAAACATGCATTTCACCAATAAATGCATTAAATGTAGACGCATTCCATCGAGTTTTTAGCCCTCTATTATTGTTGCTCTTTTGGCGCTCCATAGAAACGAAAATATTGAAAGTTGAGTATGCGAAAGTGTGCAAGAAAAACGTCTGTAAAATTACCAATTTTTATTTATAAATAATATTAATAATAAATAAGTATTTATTTGTTACTTTTTATGTGGATCTCTTTCATAAAAGTACTTATGAGGCCTAATTCCAAGGTGTGGTATTCAGGATAAAGTTAGTTTAGAGTCAAAATAGAAATGCAGGTGCGAAAGGGAAACACCCACTGAAACCAACACAATAGATTAAATATATATCAACAAACAAATTGTCATATTTACTCAACGGGAGAAAATATTGTGAGTTTTTTTTCTGTTTGTGATAAGTATTTAATTAAATTTATGGTAAAAAGCATTAATAAGTGAAACCTACTATGTTTAAAATTGTGTATAGATAAACAATTATTGTTTTTAAGCTGTCGTATATCTTAGAATTTGTAATCTTAGGTCTTGGGTCATCGTGATCTTAGGTCTTAGGGGATCTTAGCTTTCGTGTCTCCGAAGACATTATATTCTTTCTCGAAAAGAAATGATGATGGTGGTTTGCGGGCAGGCTCCCACTTGAGGGCATAGTTCATGAACTATACCATTTGTGGAGAGGGGGATTCAATGAAAACTTCTTCTTTTCGAGTTATATCTCGCTCTTCGAGGAGAAAGGCTATTGTTGGTTTATCCAGGTAAGCTAGGCACGAAATAGACTCAATATGTTGATATAAAGTTTGCAATCAAGACAGAACGATCAAAGTATATTGATCGAAACGTAGAGAAACTCACCAGTTCTTTTCAGAACTATATACATGTTCTGTACATGTGGTGTACCGCAAACTTTATATCAATATATTTTATCTATAGTTTTATTGGTTGTTAATTATCTTTCTCGATACAGTATTAAAAAAAAGATATACTTCTAATAACAAATATAGTTTAATTAGGTGATCATTTAGAATAAATATAAAAATAAAATAGGCGTTTCAAAAAATGACTGCGCAAAAATGCGTTTTTGCGCGCACGATTCTTAAAAAGTGTAAAAATAATTTTTGGAAATCGCATTCTACTCACCATCCTTCGTACATTCACCGAATTTGAGTCTGTTCCGACTTAAAATAGTGCTATACGAGCATGTTAAAAATGACAAAATGCGCACATTAATTGCATAAAAGTGCTGAAAATGATGAAAAATAAGGCATTTTTAAAATGAAAATAATTCTTCAGAATGCACGATGACCCCCATTTTTTAAAAATTATTCTGGAAGCCATTGAGTTGTAGATATGAATTCATGTACACATTTGACGTACAAAATGTTGTGACGTCACCAAATGGCCACTCCAATTTAAAAATTAGGTTTTTTTCTCTTTCGTCATAGATTATCACATTCAACAGAGCGCATCTCGGTTATTTTGTGCCCGATTTTCGCTCAAATTTTAGTATATGATTGCTCAATTAATTATCTTTCTCATGAGTTGTCAACATTTTCATTATGATGACTTCATCACGCGTAAAAACTTGAATAACGTAGGTCGTGTAATTTCACCTACACCATATTTTTTAATATCTTGCAGCTCTTCAGAAATAAAGGTGACCTTGATGATTTTAATTTATTATGAAAGCTGATGAAATGTAGATATGAATTCATATAACAATTAAGCCTATCGGATGTTTTGACGTTATGAAATGACCAGTTGAAGTTAAAAAGTAGTCTTTTTCTCTCTTTCGTCAAATTTATACAAATTTTAAAGAGTGCGCAGTGCGCTTCTACGTGCCAAATTTTCTTCCAAATATTATAATTGTTTGCTCAATTCATTATCTTTCGAAAATGTGTTCTTCAAGTTTATTTTGACAACGTCATCATACCAAAAAATTAGAACATGATGTGGTTCCCATAATTTCACCTATGTTACACTGTATATAGAATACAGTACACAGTACCGTATAGAGTATATTCTTTGACACATATTAGGCACCAATCAACACCATAAGCATATGCATCAGGTAATAGGATTGCATAAATCAATATTTTGCGGTCATATTTAACGTACGTGCATGTTTAAAAAAATTAAATATCATTAAAATAATAAAAATGATCACCTATAATTCGTCAAAGTGACGAATTAAATTCTAGTTTTATCTATTAATATTTAAAGATACTGTATAATAGAAAAAAAAAAGAAATAAAGACACTTTCTATAAATATCAATCCATGTGCAATGCATTCTGGTGTTTATAGGGGGCCACATACATTATTAGAATCGGCTTATTTTTCACATTTTAAACTGTTTAAAGACGAAAATATAAACACAATATTAAGGTACACATAGTATTTATTTTTACATGCATTAAATTGAAAAACTTGAACTAATACATTTATTTTTTTTTAAAGTATTACAAATCCATATCTCAAATGACCATCCATTTTTTGCTAGCCTTCATTGTTTTTTTTTAAATAATTGTACAGTAATTTATTCACAGTAAAGCCATAATAAGAGACAACAATGACATCACTGCTTGAGTCATAATCTTTAAACATCTGCCTTAAATTACCTACAATTGAAATATTAACAAGTAAATCCAACTATACTAGAAACCCTCTCAAATTGCATCTATAATTCAAAAAGGATTTGAAAAGTTCAATAACTAATTGGGATACTGTATACATACTATTTAATCTCATACAAATATCTCATATAAATAATTGTATTATTTGTAAATAATAGTGGAAAAAACATTGCATTGTTCACAATATATTGACATTAGCATTCACAGGCACGGATTTAAGCCGATCAGACATCTATGTTTGATTAACTCTCTTACACCTCTGTTTCAATTATAAATTTGATAATTCCAATGTCCAAAATGTTGTTTAATTGATCATGGTCTATTTTGTTCAGTGAAAACCCCCAAAACTAACAATCTACAAAAATGATCAGCATTGCATGTTTTATTTTATATTATAATCATCTTGCATAGTAATTTGTATTTCATAATATTCTATTCTAACTATTGCATTTCAAATTGCAATCAAAGAAATGGTAATTAAATAAATTAAAAGTAATTGCTTTAGGATTCTTATAAAAGACTAATTAAGGATTTGGTGAAGTAAATACTAAAATACATACTGTACAATAGATATTAATTAAATGTATTGCATAGTGACATTTTTCAAATTAAAGCAAAATGTTAAAGATGTATTGTCCCTTGAAACACAAAAAATGAAGGTCAAAATATTCTAATTTAAATTGGTCATATCAAAGTAATATTAAAGTTATTCACTTTAAGTCGAAAATTCGAGCCAAAAACAAAAAGTTTACGTAATTAACAGGTAAATTAGTTTAATTACATTTCCTCTGGAAAATCGTCGCGAGCAAAAGTAAACAATGATTTCAAACCACGAGTATGCATTATGAAAGCGCGTTTCATTATGGGATATGTTTTGATCGAAAACTTTAACTGGAAGTCAAAGTTATTTTTTGAACAAAAACACATCTGTATTTCAGTTAAATTTTTTTTTTTCGACTAATTTTTTGTGAAAGTTAATAACTATTATGATACTTCAAAATGACACACCTTTTTTCGCAATCTTTTTTTTAATATTTTTTTGGAATTAGTCAAAGGGACAATACATCTTTAATATAAAGTTTTCGGTACACCACGTATATTAGTTCTGAAAAGAACTGTTGAGGTTCTGAAAAGAACTGTTGAGGTTCTGAAAAGAACTGTTGAGGTTCTGAAAAGAACTGTTGAGGTTCTGAAAAGAACTGTTGAGGTTCTGAAAAGAACTGTTGAGGTTCTCGACGTTTCAATCAATATGCTTTGATCATCCTCAGGATTGAGAATGCAGAAAGTCCAGGAGACATTGCTATTGTTTTTAGCTTGTCTCACCTTGCTTTTCATACCTATCAGAAACACTGCTCTTCTATAGCCAGTTTCCATTCACTATTGTTCATGAGAAACAATGCTCTGCTATAGCTAGTTTCAATCCCCTCCTGCACCCCCCGCCCCCACTGTGTGAACTTGCCTTTGTTTCTGGCTTTCACACCAGTCCCACCCTTTTCCAATAAGTTTCCTAGACTTTCTGCATTCTCACTTCTGAGAACGATCAAAGCATATCGATCGAAACGTTGAGAAACACAACAACTAATATACGTGGTGTACTGCAAACATATATCAACATTTGATTTCACCATGCAAACCTTCAAACAATACATAAAGCAAAATGGTAAAATCTCAAGTGCATTGTGCAATTTTTTGGTTTACTTTCATTATTTCTTATTTCTTTTTTGCCTTATTAAATACAAATTTTATATTAAAAATAACATTTACATGCTTCAATTCAATTTATTCCGGATTTTACAAAACAAACAATAACACATACATCACACATGCTAGACCCGAGGGACTCCTACAGCGAACTCAACCGCTTTCGATGGGACTGTATCTGTAGTAAATGGCGAAGAACTAACAAAATTAATTTAACTACTTATTGTTTATAGAACACTAAGTAGGTAAAGTAATCTTTCCAGGATGTAAAATTTCTGAGTTTGATCTCCTAAATGGGAGTCCATAAGGTATATTACCATTACAAGAGCGTGGAGGTGGTATCGGAGGAATACGCTGTAGTCGTGCCTGTCGACCTAAATTAACATAATAATGATCCTTATTTTGATTGTCACAAATTCTATTAGCAATTTCAGAATTTGGTCGTCTAGGTGCGGGAAGCGGTGGTGGAATATCTTCCTCAGCGAGTTCACTAATATCAATTATCGCTTCATTTTCTGTTTCAATAAATGTTTCAGTTTTAACAAATGTAGTATCTGTAATAGTAGAAGAAACAGTATCTTGATTTTGGATTACTTCAAAGGCATGTAAATTTGGATCACTTTGGCTTAAAGCAGCAGTCAGATTTGGCACTTCAATTTTTACTTTTAAGTTTGCGTGAACTGGAGGCATCATGGTATGACTACCTCGCATGAAATTTTTAGATGGTTGATCAATGTAAAGGCTTCGGTGTCTGGAAACCGATTCCACATTTTCATAGTCTGTTTCGTATAGCACACTTTGTCGATTAATCACAGAGTCTGAATAGCGGCGACCTCGCAGCTGAATTGCCTGGTTAGCTATATCTTCTGATTTCTGGTCTTTTGATTGGTTTTTAAGATTTTGCCGCTCTTTCTTTAATTTTGAATGATACCATAAAACAACTATGGAAAAAACAAAAAGGATAATACAAGCCATCATTGGACCAACCAAAATACTAATATGTTGCATATCCATAGACGTTGCAGATTCAACTACATTGTTTGGTTGTGATTTTGATGCAATTGGCGATGATGAAACAAATGTAGTAGTTGAAGCTACAGATGTTGACGGTTTTGCTACCCTTATGGGTTCAATTGTCGTGACAGTGGGTGCATTTTTCATCATTATGATAGCTGTAGCATTTATACTTAAGTGCCATCTATCGGTTACTTGGCATATTACTTTATATTCTCCTATAGCTCCTTTGATATTTTTCATGCTCAAGCTTTGACTGTTATTAGCAAGGAACATACTAGACGGTTGCAGAGCTCCCTCAATATACCAACGGTACTCAATAATTTCCCAAGATTGAACCATAATACATTGAAAAGATAGGTCATCACCATAGTCGATAGCTTTATTTGATGGCAATATTAGAACTGGTAATTTAGGCAGATCTGGTAAAAGGGTACACGACTCTGGAGCAGACAAAGCAGCACTATTTGTTGAACAGAATTGAACAGAATTTTTATTAGATTGTTCAGTTTCTTTAAGCAGAACGGTACCATTCTGTAGATTAAGTACACTTAGAGTACGGTCAACATCTGGCCAGCTACTGTGAGCAGAACGAGTAGCCGATGGATTTGGCTTAAAATCATCGAGCATACTTTCGCAGCGAATAGTCGCTTGTCCAGAGGGCGTCAACAGCATTTTAGAACCATTGTAATGTTTGCAAGGGGTATATCCTTCAATAGGAGGTTCAATGACGTTTAACACTATAACGTCTGAATGAATTTCAGGTACATTACCATCTTTCAAAATGCACTGAAACTGTCCAGTATCTTCCTCAGTTACATTTCTAATCATTAAAGAATATCGCTTTCTTGGCTTATCGATTTCTACAGATATTCTGTCTGTTGGTGTACTAGACAACAGAATATGGTTCTTACTCAAACGACGTGGATCATACAATTTATACCATTGGAACTGACGCTCTGATCTGGATGAGTTTGTTCCAGATGCAATGCAGGACATTGTAACTGTTTCACCAGTGAAAGCAATAATGTCTTTTGGTTCTACACGCCATGTAACAGCACCGTGACTTACATATACAAACGTTACTATCAAAAGTTGTATTAGTACATACATATTTTCAATACTTCTAAGAATCCAACTAAGAGTTGGCTAATCAAACATATTAAATCCTGGATAAATTCAAATACTGTAAAGTGTAATGAAGTTCCAAAACAGCGAATGGTCAAAATTACAATGATATAATTTCACAGTTGGTAGTAAGACACTGGATTTGATAGTCTTCAATAAGCAGAGAAACGAAATGATACAATGTTGCAATAACGCACACTTTTAAGAGATACACATGCAACAACGCTCTACTTGTCAGTTACTGAAAATCACTTTAGTTATAGCATAGTGTATCGGAAGGAAACTCTTAGAGTTGATGGCAAGACTGTGTCTTAGTCATGGTACATCAGCTGATTGGTTCATCCTGTGGGGGCGGGAATGCACACAGAAATATGTGTGTATACTGGACACTTTGATGTTTAAAATTTACTATGATGTCAAAACAAGATAACAAAAACTATGTTTTTTTGTAATTCATTAAAAGTTACAAGGACAATCAATCTGTGTACAATTCATCTACTCAGTGACTTTATTTAAGCTACAGACAATAGGAATATTAAGATTGTCACAATGAACATTATTTTTGATAGAATAGAAGATGTGCAGACCCAAATGATGATGTGGGGAGTGTGGGAGTCCATGACCCATCTAATGTTATTAATTCAGATAAAATCAAAACAAATGATTATAAAGTATAATTTGTTTTGAAAATTAGCTCAATTCAATAAACATCCTGTGTTTTCAATTGAAAATATGAGTTTTATATTTTATTTTCCCACTATTTCTATTGCGGTCAACATGGTTTGTGTTGATACTGAATAAAATTTAGTACAATGGTGTGCAAAAAAGAAATAATTAATTGTTTTGTATTAATAGAAGAATATTATCTCTGCTCTGCCAAGTTTATTAAATGGAACAGTCAATCTTGAAGTCATTATAAGATTTTACCCTTTCAACTAAATATTTTTTAAATTTGTATTTAAAGACACTTGAATGTATACAATTGGTTAATTTTGTATCACATGACATTCAATATTATTAGTCTAGTTTAATTAAAAACCATGTCCACTTGTAGTGTGTTCTGTCACCTTCACCTTTTTCGAATAGCCTAGCTTCCCACATTGCCTTCAACATTGATTCAAGATGGAAGCAATGATTATTACTATTATTGAATACATACCATACCCGATCCAATACCACCACCTAAAGAGTGTGTAAAAAACTTTAATAATATCCCATAATATTAACCCCTGTATTGAGCATAAACATTCATTAAAGTATAAAATTCCAGTAGGCAATAATAACAAATCAAATCTTCACTAGTTTTTTTTTTTGTCCCTTTTTTTTATTGAATATATACACTTGGTTTTACCAAATAGGCAACACAGTTACAGTTTGACAATAAAGTGCATCATATCTAAAATGTTAAGACAACAGTAATAAAACATGTCAGTTTTAGATTTTTAAAATAAAAAGTTGGGTTTATAAGAAACATAACAAAATATATATAAATGAAGAAGTACCTTTGTTGAATGTTAATCAATGTCATTTTCATATAAACAAGAAATATTTTGTCTTGTCAATTGAAATGGTTAATTGCATTTCAATAGAATTTAAAAACCCTGAAACAGCTGTCATTAGAATCAATTAATTTCCTGTTGATGGTTTTCACTAACTGTAGGCCTACTCTCTCAGCCTTTTTTCTTTCAAAATAGGTAGCATTTAATTGTCTGTGTGAACCTTTACAGTGAGCAATAAAATCAACATTAAGCGTAAAAGTAAGAACTACTGTATGACTGTTAGCTAATTAGCACATTTAAAGATTTAGGTTAGGTGTCAATCAATCAAATAAAAATTTATTTCTCTTTCCCTTTCATTACTATTACAAATTTTATATTTAAACGAAAGATCAGGAATTCAAGAAAGAGTAGTATTATTCTCTCCTAAAACCAGATTATCTTTAGTCCTAAATCATTCTGAAATCCACATTTTGAGAAAGCCCTAGTTTCAATAAATAATTGACTCAGCCTTATTGAATAGATGAAATTTATTAAAGTAGACCATGAAATTACCTTAATATTGATGGTATACTGTAGGCAATGTGATTTTTAAAAATACATAATAATAATAACTAATTATCAACTAGATTTAATTTGTCACTATGATGAATTATACAGTAGGTTATATGCATTGATTTAAATAAAGATATATTGATTTTGTCATGATCTTTAATTATTTATAATATATGAAATATATGATCTTTGTAGCGCAAATACAGTATACGGTATCACTGCACATCGAGCCACTTGAATAAAAAACAACCAAACGCGTATATGTCATATACTGTACCACCCTTGTTACATAATATTAATAAAGACATAAGTTTCTCTTGATTTCATTATAAATCAGGCGTATAATTTATACATTTCAAGCAATACGGACATAAAAAAATGGTATTGTGTTTATTTGCTATAGACGGGATCACTACCACCGAGCTATACACACCTGATTAAAAGATTAAGAAAGATTCCTCCATTGTTTACTATAATGACATCTTTAAGTATATACTTCCAACTTTAATATATGAGCATTAAAGAATAATTCACCCTTAGCTATAAAATGTACCGATTTAAATTCATAAATGAAGTTAAATATTCATATTTACAAAAAGATTAATGTTAGGACTTGTTTAATAAATCATACATATGATACACACACTTTAAGAAAATTAAATGCAAAATAGGGGTTCCCGAGCATTCTGAAGATGTATATTAATTTAAAAATTTAGCATATTTTCACCATTTTGTTAACTTATGTGTGTAGCCTGTCACTTTTGACGTGCTCGTATAACGCAATTTCGAGTTGAAAAGTGAATAAAATATGATGAAATTACTAAAGAAAGGTTGTAAAACAGAAATCGGGCAAAAAGAGTGCGTATTAATGTTTAACACATAAAATTGCCTGAAACGTACTCTAATTACACCGAAAATGAATTTTGAAAATTTTAAGCGCGCGTACCAAATTTGGTTTAACTATGATACATGCTTATGAAGATATGATTGATGATGATAGATGAAATTGATCTCAAGATAATTGACGGACAAAATAGTGCTAAGGAAAGAATAAACAAAATAGATTCTGACAAAATCAATAAGGTTATATGCATTATTATGGAAAGAAGTAGACTTTGAATTGATATTTGAATAAACCAAATTAAAGCCAAAGTCATGGGTGTAATTGTGCTGGTGAACAACCACCTTTCCATCCATCCTAAAACTTATTTTAAGGACTTCCAGCAAAACACCACCTAGAATTCTCAGCAACATCCATTTTGTACTAAGTATATTTGCTTTATTTGAAAGTTTTTTCATAACCAATTAAATTAAAAGCGAATAATAAGTCAAGTTCAATAACTTACTTGTGCTTTGAACGTACACGCTAATTAACTATGTAAAGCAGACTGGCAACATTACGCTTTTTTTTATGAAACGGAGACAGTTAGATTGAATCATCAAGCATCAAAATTGAACTGGTTCAACTACAATCAAATTGACCGTTGAAACAAGTGAGGCACACCCAAGAATAGCAAAACAATATTTGTGCAAATATTTTACCTTCAATTGTGCTAATCACATTTGTGCAAACATTTTACCTTCAAATGTGCTAACCACATTTGTGCAAACATTTACCTTCAAATGGGCAAATCTGTAAAAATTGCAAACATCACGCCGTTAAATGTAAAAAGGTTTTGATGTTAAATGTGCACAATTCTACTAATGTGAAAATCAATTTGTCACAATAAAAAGAGCTTAGATTCCAGTTTCAGAGTTCAATGTACTATGCTAAATTAAAATCTATTTTTTTGTTATAGGACTACATGAAATACAATAGCTCAATTTTGTTTTTTATAAATGAATAATTAATATGTGATCCATCTTGTTAAGAATTCTTCCATGGTGAACTGACATAAAATAATATATTTGTTTAAGTTGGAAAATGTATGAAAATTGAACTGCCAATTGGCAGAGTGGAATGATTGCAGAGCATAAAATAATAAAAGCAACAAAGATTATTTTTTCTTTAATAATAAAATACTACAATAGTTTTTATAACATGGATATTTCCGGGAAGTAACAAAATAACACGTTTACAAAACACTGATGTAAATCATTATGAAAAAAACTAGCATACAGTACAGATAATAAATACTGCAACATTTGGACGCGTAGACCATGTTTCGTACGCGTGGCAACTTCGTAGGTTTCACGCGGCGTAATCTACGCAAGCTAACATGCTACACGTAGTCTACGAATCGATAGCTAGGATGGGAAATCCCAATGTTCAGATTATTGTGTACTGTGCTACATGCACCACACCCGGAATTAGAATACTAGTTTTCATCAAATTTCAAATGTGAGTTACTGTGAAGTAATAATAAATGTATTAATATTAGTATTAATTACTGTGTGTTGTGTTAAAATGGGACATTTATTTCTATGAAAGAAGAACAAGTGTACATCTACAGTATCTGCCAACGTACGTTAAGGACGAACGTACGTTAAGGACGGCGGTCGTGTGAAATGGCCTAGGCCTAGCTAGCTAGCCAAAAAGTACGGTTACCTACCGACAGTTTAATTTTTAAATAAGTGGTACGCCTAGCTAGTACTTATAGGCCTAGTTAGTAGTAGTACTGTATGATAATCCATACTGTGTACAAGCGTTAAATACATGGCATGAAAATGTGAAATAATGTGGTATAGCCTAGGTGACAGAAGGATATTTCCTCGATACGACAGTTTTCGCCGTGTAGCTGCTGTTTACCCATGTGTGTATCGCGCAGTACTACTCTACTGTCTGAACTATATTTGTTTACTAGGCTATAAATGAACGATATTTCATTTTAAAATTGCGTTTAAATGAAATATTACGCTTATTTATAGTACTGTGGGATAATATGGACTGTTTAAAATACTGTAAATGTCAAAATAATAGAACAGAAATCCAGTGTGTTTATATCCACGTGTTTATGATCCGCGGATGGATACTCTCTCTGAACTGTACTTGCTATGTTTTGTTTAACCTTAAATTTAGTGAAGTTGAACTTTTAAATAAAGTCTTGCATATTTCCTTACCCTAAAATGTTAATTATAATTTATTTTTATTTATAACTAAAATAACATTTATTTAAATACTATCTAATTTATTATCGCGCATGACTAAAAAACAAAACAACAAGATCAGGCAAGCACATGTTATGTGTCCTCCGATCCTATTCTCTTACGACCTGTAACTTGACCCTCCACCAATCCTCTGCTGCATAGCTAATAATGGAGTTTGATGTACAGTTACGACAGTTTCAAACCTGGATATTTTTTGTTTAAATGAAAAATACTGACATACTTTATTAATTACTTATAAAAAATTAACTTGTAATTTTAGGCCTACTAATACTATTACTAATAATGGAAGGTAGTCATAACGGTCCATCATCAATGAATTTTGTACACTACTGGCCGGCAATGGTGAATGTACAGTCAGTAGTAGGTCTAGTTAATAAGACTTTTCGAGTCTAGCCTAAGCTTTGAGCAGTTTTTAATTGCTATTTTCTTTAGAAAAATTTGAATTTCAAGTATGTTTAATGATGATGATATTATTGTATTGGCGAAACAATCGTATCATTTCTATTTATTCGAACTTTTCGTAGCCTGCTACTTAGCCGTCGACGATGTACGTGTACACACAGTTGAGTTTGGGGAATTCCCACACACATTTGATCACAAGGGTAGGCTACGAATGCTACGTGTAGGCTACGAATGCTGCGCGTAGTCTATGCACTACGAATGCTATGCGACGCAACCGCCACACGTAGACTACACGTGGCAAAAGTTGCAGTAGTTTTTATCTATACTGTAGTAGTTTTGCTGAGTTCCATTTGAATGCAAAACACATTATGCACTCAATAAAGCATAATATAAATATTTGTTCGAAAGGAAATAACAGTAAATTGGCAATTGAAAAGAATTTGGTAGTACTTGACAATGTTAATAGGTTTCTGTGGTCAAATTATATTGATATTGATAGTGTTGATTTATAAGTTGTACACTTAATCAATACATTTACAGTATGTTAAAGTATCTATCTAGTGTGATTTTTGTTTATCTTTACTTTAGGAAAATAGTAACTGTCTCTTTTTTTTTTAAATAAAAAAATAATTACAGTATTTTAGTATTGTTTTTTTTATGCAAATTTTTTTTCTACTAAAACTTTAACATTTAAACTCTAAAATACTTACAGTTTTCCCATACTTCTGGTGTAAATTGCTAAATATATCAGTTCCACTGTATGGTCTGTTTTGTTTATTCAAATATTCTAAAATTGCATTGGCAGCTAAAAAAGAAAAGAAACAATACCAAATTTAAATAAAGAAAAAAAAATTAAAATAATTGCACACTTTTTAACATAGATCAGACTATCTTTATTAGGGTTAGGTTCAGGTGCAGCAAACAATAACAGATTTAATACCATAAACTGAACCAACCCTAGTCTGACCTATACCCCTTTTCCATAAGCTAAAACCAACCTGTCATGTCCAGATAATTTTCTATTAGCATCTGACTACCCAGGGGCCAGGAATGACACAGGTTGCTTGTATTACAGTGGCAAATGGCAACACCTGTGTTAATCTAAAAGTAATCAAAATATCGCCCTCTCACGCATGAAGAGACACACTAGCAACCGTCTGCTCACATCATTATACCTGACAATAAAAAATACTGTGTATGTACAAAAAAAAAATAACCATACTTTTTATTAAATGAAAAAACAAAGAACAAAAAAAAATGTGAATTTTCCCTTATTTAGATATTGCATCTATGAAAAACGAAAAAGAATTTGTGAATTGTTTTTGTGAAATTTATTTGTACCAATCTTGCTCTAATGTAAAAAAAAATTTACGTAAATCAATTACTGTATTGAATTTAGGAGATACCATTATTTTTCTTAGGGGTGTTTTCAGGAATTTCATACATGGGAATTTTATTATGAAATTAAGAGAAAACAGTTGATTAAAAGTCATCATTAATTGCATATTAAATATACACAAAATTAATTTCGACAATCAAACATTAACATTCTTATCTAAAATGTCCATATATTAAAGTTAAAAGTATATACTTGGACAGTGCATCATTTTTTTTAAATGTTTAAAGATGTCATGACATATACGGATCTTTGATCGGGTTGTTTTTATTCAAGTGGCTCGATGTGCAGTGATGATACCGGCTATTGTATTTGCGCTACCAAGATCCTATCATATATTAAAAATAGGCCTGATTAAAGATCATGACAAAATCGCTATATTTTTTTAAAAATCAGTTATCTTATTATTTAAATCAATGCATATAACCTATAATTCGTCATAGTGATGAATTAAATCTAGTTAGATAATTAATGACATCTCATAAGGACATAAGGTTATGTTTTTTTAAAGATGTATTGTCCCCCAAAAACATGAAAAATGAAGATTAATTACATCAGACTTTGAATAGGTTATTTTGTAGTTTTAATCAAGTTAATCAATTGCGTAGAAAAAAAACTGAAATGACAAAAATAAATGGTTAAATTCAACCAAAAATCCATTGGCTGGCAGTCAATTTTACTATTTTTTGCTTTAAATTAGTTTTTTCAGGAAAATAATTTTTTTACGATCCAAGTTTTGGTCAAAGTGGATAACTATTATACGATAATAAAATGGCATAATCAACAAAAAAATGCCTCCCTACGACAAATATTTTTTAATTTACGTTATTATAATATAGAATAAACTAATTATGTCAAAGGTCAATTATAACCACACTTCCGGTCATTTTCAAGCAATATTATCTGTTAAACTAAATATAAATGTATATTTTGAGAACAATTTGCTCCTAGTTTTAATTCTCTCCGACCTGCCGTTACTTAGATAGCGAAAAGAGGTCAACGGTCAAAATTGCTTAAAATGGGGTTTCCAGTCAATTTTACAAAAAAAAATTTTGTTAGAGCTAATATAAACATATACATTGTGAAGAATCTGACACCAAAATTCGCTCACTACGTCCAGTATTTCCAGAGATATAGCATGTTTTATGAAAATAGCAGCCATTTTGTTTATGCAAAAATGTTTCATTCGCATGGTATCGAGAATCAAAATCCATAGAAAATATTGCAAGGTTAAACCCTTGGCTGCCGGACTAATAGAATATATATAATCAAGAACAACACAATTCAAGTGTTACCATAGACGTGAAATGAAGTGAAGTGAAGCTCCAAAACTTTGGCCAAAATTTGATTTTTTACCACAAGTAACAAGCACAAATGTGCAATACAGCGAAAGAAGCTGTAATGACGTCATAAGACCAGATGTAACGTCACATACACATCAATAACCGCGCTACCAAATACTGCTATACGGTACCATCTTCGAGACGTGATATGGCTGCATCCGGTTTGAAATTAAAAAATCCGGCTCTATAGCTTTGAGGACATGTCCCTGTAGTATATTCATGCTAAATCCGAGCTCAATACTACAACGAATAAGGGAGGAGTAGTACTTTATAAATCGCACTTTTTGCTCAATAGTGTCCGGATGGAAGAAGAAGAGGAAAAGATGAGAGAGTCCTAGACTCAGGTACCCCGAGTAATAAAACGAGATATACTCTATATCATACTACGTATACAGTATATTTCACCATAAAGTTAAAGAAAAATAGGTTTCGCCAGGGCTCGAAACGGGACCTTCTGCGTGTTAAGCAGACTTGACAACCACTACACTACGAAACCACTTACACTAAAAATGTGGGTTACACTACAGAAAGTTTTTTAATCCATTTAAATTACAAATAAATATGGTAATAAGCACAAAGCAAAATAAACATGTGTAAAAGTGATAATTACCGATTACACAAAATAAGTATTTAAAAAAATAATAAAAATAAGATATACTGTGTATAATTATCATATTGCATATACATTACTTTTTACCATAAAGTTTTTAAAAAAAGGTTTCGCCCGGGCTCGAACCAGGTACCTTCTGCGTGTTAAGCAAACGTGATAACCACTACGCCAAGAAGCCGCATATAACTACATAACGCTGTGGTGTGTGTCACACATTGTAGCTTCTTAATTAAAGCCCCCTTCCCTACATTTTTTAGTAAAAATAATACTATATGGTCCTATTGCGATAACTTTTTTCGTCTTTAAACGGTTAAAAATGTGAAAAATAAGTTGATTCTAATAATTATAGCGGCCCGCTATAAATCCCAAAATGCATTGCGCGCGGATTGATATTTTTGTTTTTCACCTGTAATTCGCCCACTTTTCGATCGATCGTGAGGCCAAAACAAATGGAAGACTCCTAACTTTTCAGCGAAAATACCGGGTTTTCCCCAATTTGTATCAACGGAGTCTGGCAAAAATAGAAAGACAATTAATGCAGCAACTATACAACTTCAGGCTAGTTATATAGCTAGCGTACGATGTTCGTACGTTACCGATGTTTACCAGCTAGGCCTACAAAACTAAGCCTAGCTAGGCTAGGCTAAGACCGTCCACGAGAGGTCGATCGCCGCGAGCTACTTAGGTAGTGCATTGTTTCTCACTTTTTATCATAATTTACCATAAAACGTACATTTAAGATAAGGAATGACATGGTTTAAAGTTTTTAAAGTAATATATATGTATTATTTTTACAAAACGTCACAAATTGTAGGGAAGGTGTCTCAAATTAATTAACAAAAAAGCAAGAATGTGCGATACTCGGGGTACAGCAAATGAAGTTGTAATGACGTCATAAGACGGGATGTGACGTCACATACACATCAATAACCTACCAAATACGGCTATACGGTACCATCTTCGAGACGTCATATGGCTGCATCCGGTTTGAAATTTAAAATCTATAGATTTGAGGACATGTCCCTGTAGTATATTCATGCCAAATCCCAGCTCAATACTACAACTAATAAGGGAGGAGTAGTACTTTAAAAATCGCACTTTTTACTCAATAGTGTCCAGATGGAGGAGGAGAAAAAGAGTAAGTCCTAGACTCGGGTACCCCGAGTAAAAACACACCTATTATTGAAAATAAATGGTATGGTCCATTCTCATGCCCGACCAACATTTTGTGGCTTTCATCATCTTGTATTAAAAATTAAATTAAATTTCAACAATCTGTGTAAGAGTTATTGAAATCAACGTTTACCTTATTTGACAGTGAAATAAAAGGAAAAATTACAAGAAAATGCTGTAATTTAAAAAATGGCCGTTACTATGGCAACAAGATACAGATATCAAAAATAACTTTATCTGTGCATGTTTCAACCAAACCTATTTCATTGTACAAATTTTACAGAAAATCTTTTTCAATTGGCCATGTTGAACCCACAAATGTGAAAACGCCCACAAATGTGAAAACAACTACAAATGTGAAAACAGCGCCCATAAATGTGAAAACGATCATCGCCCACAAATGTGATAATGCCCACAAATGTAAAAAAAATGAGAGAATTTTTTGCCCACAAATGTAAAAAAAAAAAAAATCAAATTTAGTGCTAGATTCAACCAATTTTGATCAAGTTAATATATCATGAATATATTGTGTTGTTTCAATACTTGTATGTTCACGATACGTCTGTTAGGGTCGTCATTAACGCTTTGGAGTATTACTATTTTGCTGCTCGTGCGCGCTATATTTGCATTGTTAACTCGTTGGTTTAATGTATGTAATAGTTCAAGACAATATTTGTTATTGAACCAAAAAAATACATATTCAAAGTTTACTAAATTGGGTTAATTAGCATAAATTCAAAATGGCCGCCATTTGCTATTTTGAAGCCTCATATCTCCTTAACAGTTGGATTTAGTGCATTATGAGTAGATATGTGATATTAAACATTCTAATTAGCATAATTAAATTCCCATGACGTACCTATGGCGTCATTAGTAGTTGTGACATCATATACTGTATTAAGTTATAACTGCTTAAATGAAATTATACTATGCGAATAGTTTAAGGACTGCAAGAAAACAAGTTTCTTAACATTCTCCTTGTTTTGGGTATAAAAAGAAATTGGATTAGTGAATACACTACACTTGTTGAGGCAATTCTAAAAATGTGAATAAATGTAATTAAGAAAAACAATAAACAGGTAAATAATATGGTTACAAAATGTGACATAATCGATACAATTTTAAAAACGACTACAAAAGATGCATATTTATACCTTTTCAACAGCATTTTTATTCCTCCTCAATGTATACGTAAATGGGAGAATGTTTTTAAAAATACAATAAAAGGGTCAGAAGTTTGGAAACAAAAAGTATTAAATAAAAAAAACAAAAAATATGCACAATTTAATTATAAATTCAAACTATTCCTACCAATAGACGATTATGTATAGAATATTAAGAGTACTAGCAAATGCAATCATTGTGATGACTTAGACAATGAAAAACATATGTTTTTTTAATTTCCAGGTAACAAGAAATTATGTGAAATATAGATATTAACATTTTAAAAATATTGATGGTAGTAAAAGCTCTTTTAAAGAGCTCATTCTTGGCAGTGGAATTTGTACAAAAAAAACGATTATATACAATTGCTACCTATTCTATTATAAAATAAAAATATATAATGATTTAAAAAAACTGTTTTGTCAAAATCCATGGGTGGTCTTTAAATCTAATGTAGTTGATATGACTGGCGCAGGTTTGATTTAAATGTGTTTTATTATATATATTTTACCATACATTACAATGTAGCATAATTATATTGCATTATTTTGAATATATTCAGCTTATGTTTAACTCAAAACTAAGAAAAAAAAGATGCAATACAAATGGTGCTATTTTTTTTATGTACATTCATATATTTATATATTATTTTCATATATTTACCATATGTAAGATACTTTTTATTCATTCAGTGTTCCCACCTCCTGATGAGATATTTTATGTAGTCATTTTAGATATACCAATGTATATAACTGTATTGTAAACATTATTATATGCATTGTTACTTTTTGTTTACTATACCTTTGAGTATCTTAAATTCAAGAAAATAATGGAAAAAAAAGAGAGTAATATGTTAATATGTATTTGTAATAATTATGATGAACGAATAAATGTGGTAGATTACACCACAAAAGAGAGAGAAAAAAAACATTCTCCTTGTTAAAATGAACATCATTTCCAAAGTTGACCAAAATCGGACGTCAGGAAGTGGGTTAATTAGCATAAATTCAAAATGGCCACTATTTACTATACCATTTTGAAGCTCTGTATCTCCTTAACGTTTGATTTTAGACCACCAAAATGCATTGCGAATAGATATAGATGTGATATTAAACTTTCCAATTAGCATATTTAAATTACCATATAACGTACTTATGATGTTGCAGAGGCAATTTGCATATCAATTAGCAGGTGTTACGTACGGCATGCAAACCTTTTTTCTCTCTCTCTCTCAACTACTGATGTCAAACAAGCAGGACGTATTTGTTTTACCTATCGTTGTTTGTTTAACTCAAGAAACTTTGCGTATCTTGTACATGTACAGAAGAAACAATATTATCAGAATATATGTGTATATAATTACGGAGCCAAATAAGAAGCTACTAATGATATTTGGACCCAATGCATGCTCTCACAACACAGTATAGTGGGTAAGTTAGATCTCACTAAAGTGGTGACCCCGGCGTGATACAACTAGCGTGCTTGGAATATTTAAATATTTTTTTTCGTCGGTGTTGCAAGATTACTTTGATTTGTCGTTGTTTGATACATGAAGGAAATAATGGCGAGACCTTCTCCGGGAAGAGCTACACCGATCAAAATAACCGCTAGAATGGATGAGGCACCACCTGTGGCTGCTGCCGTAAGTTTAAAATTGCCACCATTTTGGCCGAATGACCAACTTATTTGGTTTGCGCAAGTGGAGGCTCAGTTTATTACCAGAGGAATTACAGCGGAGGAAACAAAGTATTCGTATATAATTGCTTTTGCCACCTAATATCGCACAGGAGGTTTGAGATTTATTGCATACCAAAGAATCTGAATTGGTTAAAAGGACATCCGTGTCGGAGCAAAAGCATCTTCACCCGTTGTTAACAATGGAAGAATTAGGTGATCGCAAGCCTAGTCAGTTACTACGCAAGATGTATCAATTGCTGGGAGATCGTAATTTAGGGACATCCATCTTGAAACAGTTGTTTGTGCAAAGATTGCCTACTAATGTTTAATTTATATTAGCATCCACCTGTGCGGATATGGACCTTTCAGATCTGGCAGCGTTGGCTGATAAGATTTTGGAAGTTTCTCTACCACCACCAACTATTGCCACGACACTTGATGATACTGGTGCACGCGCAATGTCAGACGAATTATGCGAATTGAGAGCTGAAGTTAGTAAGCTGACTAAGCCTCGTTTCTTCCTTGGCGAAACAAGTCAGAGCCAGAAGCTGTAGTAAACAACATGAAAGCCGAAAACACTCGCCCTCTGCTACACCTTATGCTGGTATCATCATCGATATGGTAACAAGGCACATAAATATAATTCACCATGCGCTTTCTCCTTACAGAAGGCGGGAAACGACCAAGCCAGCGACTAGTAGTCCAAGAGCATTAGTTCATAAGTATAGGAGGACCCGGACATTTCTGGTAACAAGCTAATTTTTTCAGGAAAGGTCCAGAACTATGATTGGAACATCATACTAAAAGTCCTGAAAAATCCTCCTTGTGCTCTTCGAGAAATCCAAGATGGCGTCCAAAATGGCTGCCATTTTAATTAGTCTATAACTTTGTAACCGCTTGTCATAGAGTATTGATTTTGGTGTTAAATAGTTCACAATATATGCATTCCTATTTGCTCTAACAGAAAAGTTTGTCAAAAAATGGCCGCTACTACAGTTTCTGGCAGTTTGACCTTTGACCTGGTCTTATCATATCTCGGTAATGGCTTGTCATAGAGAATTGAGATTAGGCCCAAATTGTTCAGAACATGCATATTTTTATTTGGTGTAATGAAATATTTTATCCCAAAATGACCGGAAGTGAGGTTATTGACCTCTTATTGACCTATTCATATATCTTTTACCGTATCACAAGAAATATTTGTCGTAGAGCGTTACTTTTGAAGTCAAATTGTTTGGAACATATACATTTCTATTTAGTCTAGTACAACAGTTTGCCCTAAAATGCTCGGAAGTAAGTTAATTTATTGAAAATTAAAAAAAATCAAAGAAAAGTATATGAATACTGTAGATAAAATCAAAATCAAAGTTTTAACTCTGCCTTAAAACATATTTTGGGCATAGCACATCATCAGGTAAAGTGAATTGATACAAAAAGAAAATATGAAGTCAAAAGTGGCTAATCAAAGTTGGCTAAGTAACAAAAGACAAATGTCAAGGACCCTTTAGGCAATTTTTAGTCTATAGCTCACTATGTCGGTCGGTAAACACTAACTCAATATTCATATTTTTTTCATTATTTTTAGACTGGATATTAATACTTGGAGGCAAATATAAATTTTTTTACAAAATTGTTAACATTTTCAGCAATTTCGGTTGGTCGGTTGGTCGGTAAACACTAACTCATATTCATATTTTTATCGTTATTTTGACACTGGATATTAATACTTGGAGGCAAATATAAATGTTTTTAAAAATTGTTCAACATTTTTAAACATTTTCAGCAATTTCGGTTGGTCGGTCGGTCGGTAAACACTAAATCATATTCATATTTTTCCGTTATTTTGTCATAGATATTAATACTTGGAGGCAAATATAAATGTTTTTAAAAATTGTTCAACATTTTTTAACATTTTCAGCAATTTCGGTCGGTAAACGCTAACTGATATTCATATTTTTTTCGTTATTTTGAAAGTGGATATTAATACTTGGAGGCAAATATAAATGTTTTTAAAAATGTATTAACATTTTTAAATATTTTCAGCAATTTTGGTCGGTTGGTCGGTAGGTCGGTCGGTCGGTCAGTAAACAATAAATCAAATTTCCGCACGCAACTGCAGCCATATGGCCTTGTTGACTTTGTGAAAATAATGCATTTTCAAACATTCCTTGTTTTAAAGGTTCGTTATACCGTATGGTTTATTTATGATAAAAAGAGAATGTACCCTAGGTATTTCGCGTCAACGCTCTTTACCCGGCATGCATAGACATTTCTGTTCAGATTCTGATTTTATTTGGTCCTTGCAGAAATCCATGAAAAATAGATTGGAAGACCCAGGCAATGATCTCGGTACCTCTCACATGCTAAGTGCTACCATTTGAGCTAGTCCCCCAGTTACATTTTTAACTGTTTAAAGATGAACAAATTATCGCCATATGCCCTATATAGGATTTATTATATATTGAAAATATGCAAAATAAGGGTCTTTAAATCACTGTAAGATTGATCAGCAGCATTCTGTTACAGTCATTCATCATCTGATGTTGCATCTTCAACATCTTGGTGTTTGTTGCATCTTCAACATCTTTGTGTTTGTTGCTTCTTTCACATCATTATTATCATCATCATCTGTATGGGTGTTGTTGCATGTTTGCCCAAAACAGTTATGACGTTCATTTGTTTTCATCTTTAAACAGTTAAAAATGTGATAAGTCTAGGCTTGCCGGTTAGAGAACATTCAAGAGTGCATTCTCTTTTAAAACAAGGAATGACCTGGTTTCATGTTTCAAAATGCATTATTTTTACAAATAAAATGGTCTTTAACATTTGTTTTTGACAATCCGGAGTATAATATATGCCATGTACATAGTGTTTGCCAATTGGGCATTTCCATGCGAAATGTATGACCTGAAAATGTCATTCTCACAGTATCATAAAGTCTATACATTCCCTAAATTACATAAAAGTTATACTTCTATGAACAAAAATAATTATCGTAATTTCTATAATATTTCTGAAAATATGAAGAAAATAACGACGTGATTTCAACAAAAGCACTAATAATAAACACGAGTTACAGACGAATAAAGCATTTAAAATGTATTCATGACATCTACATATTGGGTGACATTTTGTAGCAATAACTTTTCAACCATAACTAGTATGAGAATTTCAATTAACGTGTCCCTTTTTTTTTGGTCATGTCCATTTTTTGTAACAAGAGTTACCGATATTCTTTGTTCTATCAAAGTTAAATAAATGATTATTTTGGTTTTTTTCTTGTCTAGTATAGTTCATACCCAATAAAATGTAACACTTGTTGCAGAATAACCCATTTTTTTGTTTAATTAAACCAACTTTGATTAGCCACTGACAACAGTTATTCTTTGTAAGTTATTGACTTAATATTTTCTTTTTGTAACAATTCACTTTACCTTGATGATGTGCTATGCCCAAAACATGTTTTAGTTTAAGTTTTTAGTTAAAACATTAATTTTGATTTTATCTACAGTATTCATATACTCTGCGATTTTTAAAATTTTCAATAAATTAACTTACTTCCGAGCATTTTAGGGCAAACTGTTCAATTAGACTAAATAGAAATGTATATGTTCTAAACAATTTGACACCAAAAGTAACGCTATACGACAAATGTTTCTTGAGATACTGTAAAAGATATATGAATAGGTCAATAAGAGGTCAATAACCTCACTTCCGGTCATTTTGGGATAAAATATTTCATTACACCAAATAAAAATATGCATGTTCTGAACAATTTGGGCCTAATCTCAATTCTCTATGACAAGCCATTACCGAGATATGATAAGACCAGGTCAAACTGCCAGAAACTGTAGTAGCGGCCATTTTTTGACAAACTTTTCTGTTAGAGCAAATAGGAATGTATATATTGTGAACTATTTGACACCAAAATCAATACTCTACGACAAGCGGTTACAAAGTTATAGACTAATTAAAATGGCAGCCATTTTGGACGCCATCTTGGATTTCTCGGAGAGCACAAGGAGGATTTTTCAGGACTTTTAGTATGATGTTCCAATCATAGTTCTGGACCTTTCCTGAAAAAATTAGCTTGTTACCAGAAATGTCCGGGTCAAACCCTAATGCTCTTGGACTATAGAGACAGCGACAGCTGCTGGCATTGGTGAAGGTAGTCGTCTATTTTTGATTTCTGATCGTACTTCAGGACTTAGGTTTTTAGTTGACACTGGAGCGAAGGTTATCGTGTTACCTGCATCAATAACAGACAAGTTGCACCAAAATACTGACTTTGTATTGCAGGCAGTAAACAAATCTACAATATCTACAGGGAGAGTTCCTTAACATCCTTAAGATAGTTATGACGTCATATTATGTCACAATAATGGAAAAATATAGAAACTGTAGGAAAAGATGTGATTTGTGCGCGAGTACAAATCAGTTGCAGAAATACAGTTGATGATCACAATCTTTCATAACTGTTCTGTAAAATTACTATTTTCATGAGATTTTATAAATGAGGAAACTTAATGATAAATTTAAATGGTTTTTACATTTTCCCTATAGGTCATTTGAGCAGTATTGTGACATTTTATGACATCACATTTACCATATATTTATTTATTTATTTGTTCTTTCTTTAAACTGAAATACACTTTCAATACAGATGTACTGATTTCCAAAGTGGTTCAGTAAACATATTTACAACAAAAATAAAATATAAAAGAAAAACAAAAAGAAAGAAAACAGATATAAAACTATTTACAATTGTGAAGGCAAAAAGGTTAATACATATATGATTTCTATAGTGAAGATTTAAAAGTTGCCAAAGACATATTATGGAGTTCTGATTTTATGTTATTTGGTAGAGAATTCCATAATTTAGTTGATCTATAAACAAAAGTTCTTTTACCCTGAGAGTTATTCCATAACGGAATAGATAAATCATTATTACTTTGGGAGCGAGTGCATTTATTATGGTTATCTACAGTAAATTGAAATAATATTGTTAAGTATCTTGGAGCTATTTCTTTTAAACATTTAAATAGCATTATAAGAATATTTTCATTCCATTTTTCTGTAAGTCTACTCCATCCAAGAGTACTTAAGATATCATTAATAGGGGTATACATGTCTACTGATAACAATATTCTACCTAATCTGTTGATTAAAACCTGAAGAGAATCTGAAAAACTTATGTTACAATTGGACCAAACACAGCAACAATAATCAAATAATGGAATAATTAAAGCATTTGCTAACATTTTTAAAGTATACATAGGAAGATACATCTTAATACGACGAATCACACCGATACGTTTAGCTATTTTACAAGACATTTTGTCTATATGTTCCTTCCAATTTAGTTGAGGATCAAAAATGACACCTAAATACTTAAAAGAATCAACTCTTTCAATAGTTTCGTTATTATGAAGTAAAGTTATATTCTTAAATGTTGCCGTTTTCTGATTTGTGCTGAAAACCATAAGCTTGGTCTTATTAAGATTTAGTGTGAGTTGATTATGGTCAAACCATTCTATAATTTTGTTTAGATTGATATTGAGTTGATTCTGAAGTATTAAAGGGTCAGATGAACTACATAAGAGTGTTGTATCATCTGCATACATCACACATTTACATGATAAAAATTCAGGAAGTGAATTTACGTATAAAATAAATAGTAAAGGTCCCAGTATTGATCCTTGTGGGACACCAATATTAACATTCATGGTGTCAGATTTTGTTGAATTTATACAAACAACTTGAGATCGTCCACTTAAATATGATTTAAACCAGTGAAGTGCAATATCATTTAAGCCATAATTCCTTAATTTGGTAAGTAATATTTCATGGTTAACTGTATCAAATGCTTTCTTCAAGTCAAGAAATAAAGCAGCAGATGAAATACCTTTATCAAAGTTATCTAAAATATAATCAGTAACATCTAAAAGAGTAGTTTCTGTAGAGTGACCTTTTCTAAAGCCCGATTGGGAGGGATTTATAAGGTTGTTAGTTCTTAAATACAAGTATAATTGATCATGCACAGCACGTTCTAAGAGTTTTGAAAGTATGGGTAAAACAGAAATTGGGCGGTAATTATAAGGGTCTGACATATCCCCATCTTTATATACAGGTGTTACCTTAGCTAGTTTCCATTCATCTGGAAATCTAGAACTGAACATAGAAAGATTACAAATATATGAGAGTGAGTCACAAATTATCGGAGCAGCTAGTTTAAGAAGTTTGCAATCAAAGTTATCAACACCCATAGCTTTATTAGTTGACAATTTACATAACTGGTTAAAAATGTAATCAGGGGTAAGAAGATCAAATTCAAATTTGTTACCCGCAAAACAATTTTCTGAAGTGTTACTAGTATAATTATTGGAGTTAGTATTATTGGAGTTAGTAAATTGATTTGCTAAAGAACTTCCAATTGAAGTAAAATGAGCATTGAAAACATTGGCTGTGTCCTTATCATTGGATGTATAGTTTTTATTATTATAATGCTAATTGAAACTTTTAATATCATATTTATTATATCTACTCGTAATGCACATAGGTGGTCTAAAACCAACTGTTAAAATGGACCTGAAATGGATTTTCGATTTTTAAAATTTTAAAATGATGTTTTGGGGACTATTAAGTGTTGCTAGAATGTATATTGTTACAAAATATAAATTCGCCCTTTTGGGGAAAGCCCCATTTGAAAATCAAGAAAATTTGCGGGTGACGTCACTTTGCGAATATATTCCAATCCCTCGAATGGACAATTTTTTGGCTATAACTCTTGAAATCTATCGAGTATTTTCTAAAAAAATGCTTGTGCTTTTGCAGAAACGTATTTAGAATTTTTTTTAAATAAAATTATTACCGTATAAACAGTTATTCATCGAGAAAATGATGATTTAAAATCTCCAAATCAACTGTTTTTTTTTCTGGCAATACCGACGTTAGCCTGGCAACGTTGTCCGGGATACAGCGCCGTGTGCAATGATGCATATCCATATTTTCCATTCGTCATTTTGTATATCGTTCGTAATTTATACTGCTAAAATGTGTTAGTTTCTTTAGTTTTTAGTTTAGCAGAATTAAATTAGTAATATGAGATGATAATTTATTTGTCACGAATCAAAAAAAAAAGTTTTAATGTTAATTTCTCTGTTAATTGTACGCGAATTTGAGAGTAACAAAACACACTGAATAAAACAACGAGCTCAAACATCTAATCATAATTTGTTTCACACTTTAATTCTGTTTTGGGCGCGTTAGGCCCCGTGACTAAACTAGCCTAGGCTAGACAGTAGGCCTAGCATTAGGTCGTTGTTAGCAGGCCTAATTAAATATTTTAGAATTTAGTGTACCGTATATTTCGGTGTATAAGACGCACCCCCTAACTGAGAGTAAAATATCGGTATTTTGTATATCGTCGATGTATAAGACGCACTTCATATTTCATCAAAACAATGTTTTTTCTTACAAGAAGGGAAGTCCCCCATTCCGTCAGTTCTTTTTCGCACCCGCAACATCGAGTGCATGACCGCACGTGTGTGTGGGCTAGCCTCGCTCGATCCTTTTATCGAGAGGGCGAACGTTCTCGCGGACAATCGTATTCGATTAGTATCTATGTATCCGAGAAGTGTGTACGCTAGGTCTATGAATACTGTACACCATGTGGTTGCCAAGAAGGGCTCGCTCGCGCTGGGGGTACGGTGGTCGGCGATCGTGTGTATAACTATAATACTATTCCAATATCGTAAACGTTTACAAATGAAATTTTATCGGAGCGCCTAAAACAGCTCCATAATGAACAAATCTTTTCATCATATTTAGTAAACACGCTAAAATGCCTTGAAAACTAGGCAGAAGCAGGTTGCTGTTACTTAGTACTAGGCCTAGGCTAGGCCTAATAATACCTTAAAAAGCCCAGGCCTAGCCTAGCCAACGAGGTGGCGATAGGTACAATCTGTGTGGTGAAGCATTTATGTTCGGGGTATAAGATGCACGCTTAATTTAGAGGATAAATTTGCGTGTTAAAAGTGCGACTTATACACCGAAATATAAGGTACGTTATTATTTTAATTGTTTCATCCTCGCACACTCGATTTACACCTTTTCGGCAAAAAAAACTCATAAAAAACTTTTTTTTTTTAAAGCGCCCTCAACGTAAAAAAAACTTTTTTCTTATCTCCGCCCCTAATTTCGCCAAAAATTAGGGGCGGTGGATGACAGCAAACAAACTAATTTTTTTTTAGGCCTTATATACAGTAATTTATTTAAAGCCCCCTTCCCTACGTTTTTTAGATCTAATTTAAGATCACAAACTATATTTAATGTAAAAATAATACTATATGGTCCTATTGCGATAACTTTTTTCGTCTTTAAACGGTTAAAAATGTGAAAAATAAGTCGATTCTAATAATTATAGCGGCCCGCTATAAATCCCAAAATGCATTGCGCGCGGATTGATATTTTTGTTTTTCACCTTTAATTCGCCCACTTTTCGATCGATCGTGAGGCCAAAACAAATGGAAGACTCCTAACTTTTCAGCGAAAATACCGGGTTTTCCCCAATTTGTATAAACGGCGTCTGGCAAAAATAGAAAGACAATTAATGCAGCAACTATACAACGTCAGGCTAGGTATATAGCTAGCGTACAATGTTCGTACGTTACCGATGTTTACCAGCTAGGCCTACAAAACTAAGCCTAGCTGGGCTAGGCCTAAGACCGTCCACGAGAGGTCGATCGCCGCGAGCTACTTAGGTAGTGCATTGTTTCTCACTTTTTATCATAATTTACCATAAAACGTACATTTAAGACAAGGAATGACATGGTTTAATGTTTTTAAAGTGATATATATGTATTATTTTCCAAAAAAACGTCCAAAATTGCAGGGAAGGGGTCTTTAAATTAAACTCCAGAGTAGGCCTATTATTACAGCCAAGTTGCAACTGCATCGATTCCACTCCACTTTGGTTCCTAACAAAGTAATTAAATACCATACTAACAATAAACTAAATTTGAACTCGTCACTTTGACGAGTTAGTTATCCGCACAATAACAACGCCATGTGCATGTACGCTAGAAAATGCGAACAGAAAAAGATTACAGCACTTATGACCTGATAATAACATGTTGGTGATAAATTCTGTCTATTTTGTACAGTATAATATTGTATATCTACATACAGTGTAGCATAGTTGAAATTTAATTTCATTCAAATTTTTAACATGATAATGTCATCAAAATTAAACATAAAGAACAGTTTCGGAAGATAATTGTTTTAGCAACAACACATTAAAAAAAGAAATTCTGATAGAATCGAGATGCGCGCTCTTTTAAATGTGATGCAAAAGATGTAACATATTGAAATTTACAGTAAAGATGAAAATAAATGATCCACGTTACGAATAAAAAAACTACGCTTGATTTTTAATCTTTGATCAATCAGAAAATGATAGGTAATTTTGGTCTCAAATGGGTCATTCCATGTCAAATCAACCAGAGGTCCCTGCTCCACCGTATTGTTCCCAAAGTTGAAACTCATCATTTAAGTTTATCAATGCATGATTCAGCTATGTTCCAAATACCAGTTTGGTGTCTCTATTCGTTCATGTCCAAATATGACTATGAAATGAAGGCGTTTTGTGTTTGTATTTGTAGCAATTTCAATGTAAAACATGTTATTTTATGTGTAGTGTTTAACAAAGTATCTGAATATGAATGAGTTGAGTACCAAAGCTGAAATTTGGACTATATGTAGATCCAATATGTCTGATTAACTGGTGTCAATTTTAAAACAAGTTTTCACTGTCCACATGAGTAACCGTTAATAAGAAATATAGGCGTTTTTCACTTTTTTAGATCTGATCCCAACTTTGAATAAATATTATTCCATTTATGTTCATTTAATCAGCCTGTGCTTCTTTGTGGCTATAGACAACTATCCATAGATACTATATTTGCAATATGAAATGTATCTACCCATTCCTATGGACACAGGTTGACCCCGAAAATTTTAAAAAATCTGTGTTGTTAAACGAAATGGCTAGTTTGAGTGCAGATAACTTTAAAAGGGAAGTGATAAGAGTTAATCTCAAAACATATTTCTATAATATGGCCAGAAATAAGTTGGAATTCCAAGTTTGAGCTTGATAGCTATTACCAATCCAGAGTTATAAGCTTCCAAAGTCTGAGAAAATTGTATTCGCAAATTTTTAACAACCACGCCCCTTTTTTGTGACGTCAATATCTCGGAAACCACATATCGTATATGGTTAATTTTTTTGTTGAGTTGGTTTTTCACATAGTGGATCAATTTTGAGAAGTTTTGTCAAAATCCAAGACGGTGGAGCAGGAACTTTTTAAAAATCTGGTTGATTTGACATGGAATGACCCAAATTGATCAGAAGGTATACATTTATATTCAGTCTAATGGGACATTTTAGTAATAAATGACCGGAAATGTCATTTCTGACCTTTGACCCACTATCCAGGGCATGTATGTATCTCCATAACTACTGGTCGTAGACACTTAAATTAGGTCTTAATTAAATTGTTCCCAATATACATTTTGTTATTTGTTGCACATTTGAAAAATGTTACAAAAGGTCAAAGGGTCAGGGTCCCTTGTCACCGACAAATTATACATATACACATCTGTTCCCAGTGTACATAATAAAACAATATATATTTCTGGAGATTTATTATCAATACCACTAGAAAACAAAGTTTTTTTTACTTTTTAAGTACTAAATGCATTGAAAATAAAAGCATCATAAGTGTATTTTAAAATCATGTTATAGATCATGATAAAATCATACTACAATACAACACACTACAGTACACAATGGTGTTTTCAGGAAAGCTGGACATATTGTACAATAGTAATGAAACTATGTATTGGCATATATATATATTTTTCACTAAAATGTCCCATTAGACTGAATATGAATACATGCCTTCTCAACATTTTGAAACTAAAATTGACTTGCTGCGACCAGTGGTTGCCGAGATACAAGTAGTTATTTATATTTGTTCATATAACCCTTGACCTTGACCCTTTGACCTTTAGTAACATTTTTCAAAATGTGCAACAAATAACAAAATGTATATTTTGAACATTTTAAGACCAAATTCAAGTGTCTATGACCAGTAGTTACGGAGATACATACATGCCCTGGGTTGTGGGTCAAAGGTCAGAAATTGCATTTCCGGTCATTTTTGACTAAAATGTCCCATTAGACTGAATATAATTGTATACCTTCTGATCAATTTGAGACCAAAATTAACTTGCTGTGACCAGTGGTTGTTGAGATTTAAGGACCTATTGGTGTTTGGTATTATAACCTTTCATCCTGACCTTTGACCTTTTGCCACATTTTCAAAATGTGTAACCAAGCCAAAAATGATTGTTTGACCATCCTAAACCAATTTCTGAAGTCAAATTTTCTGGACCTCAAAGTGCATACGAAAGTTGATCTAGCTACTACTACTAGAGTTACAGTATAAACCATATAATCTGTATACATATTACATACAGTGTAGAATAGGTGAAATTACAGGACTCGCCATTTACCATATTCCAATTTTTAACATGGCGACGGTATCAAAATGAAACACTAAGTAAGATAGGGTAGTAATTTCGGAAGGAAATGATCTCAGCAACAACATATTAGGGAGGTTTCGCAACCTTACGAATACGATAACGAAAACGGATACGTCATACATTTGTGAAACTTTTGAGCTGATCCCCATTTCATATTCGTAAAGCGTATTCGTGTTGACGAATATCACCAGTCATATTCGTAACTACAAAACGAGTATAGTTTTTGATCTATTTTGCACATTTTGCATTTGAATTAGGAATGATTCATGATTATAATATAATTATAGATTTATTGAAAGTAATTTACTAAAATGCCAGGTCAATTTAGATAAATAGCAGTTTTTAAAGTCCTCACTCGCTTTGATGTTACGCTAGGCCTAGGCAGCCAAGCACCAAGCAACACGTACCTGTGCTTCGCTCAAATTTACCGCAGTCATATTTTGGACGTGCCTCAATATTTCGTTGCCATGCGAAACAGATTTTTTTATGGCTTACGAAAACGAATACGTGTGCGTAACGTATCCGTTTTCGTTATCGTATTCGTAAGATTGCGAAACCTCTCTAATATAATATTAACGTGTAGAAGAAATTGGAATACGTAAAATATAGATGTGCGCTCTTTTATTTTTAAATGTGATGAACTATGACGCAAAAAATGAAAATACGACTTTTTTTATTCAACTGGCCTATATATGTCCTGCTTTTGAAAGTCCAGGGGTTGAAATGTCTGTAGGCCCTACAACTAGAAGGCTAGACTAGGCCTAGAGCCTGGCTAGGCCCTAGGCCTAAGTACTACTAGGCCTAGCCTCTAGGCCTAGTATAGTAGGCCTAGGCATTGCTAGTTAAGTCGGTCTAGGTAGGTAGGCCCTAGGCCTAAAACTAGGCCTAGCCTTTAGCTTAGCTAAGCTTGCCTAGCTAGGCATAGCCTAATAGAATAGTATTAGCCTAATAATTAGGCTATGCCTAGCTAGGCCTAGGCCTAGCCTAACTAGGCAATAGTACTAGCCTAGCCTAGGCCCTAGTAGGTAAACGTAAACGTAAATACCTTCTGTATCTTTTTCTTTACTCATTCCAGACCGGCTATAAAACAAAATCAAGAAATTAATGCTGCCGAGTCTTTTATTTACGCAGCGTTTTAGTTACAACAGCCAGATACAAATCTAATTTGCTGCTGCTACACAGGTCTACACATAGGAGGCCTACACAACCAACTAACCACATGTTTATTAAAAAGGTCAAAGGTGGGAATTCTACAATCTCTTTTTTGGCCAGTTTTATTTTGACATGTATGAGCGCGCCGCGGGGAAACCAAATCCGCCGACGAGACGGTTCAGGGACGATTCGGCCCTGAGACGATTCGGCCCGGGACTATTCGGCCCACTTTTGGTGGGACGATTCGGCCCACTTTTGGGCCGAAACATCCCACTTTGTGGGCCGAAACGTCTCACTTTAGACCAAATTCATATTCATTTTTGTTTTATTTATCAAGTTTTTAAAGTTGTTTAACAATCCGTATTTTATTGATATTGACAAAGTTGATATAATATATATAATAAATTACTAAAAAAACGTAATTTTATATTCAATTTATTACTTCGAAAACCTTGTTTATCTCGTGCATTCGCCAAGCGGCCAACAGAGGGCGTAACTTGTTTACATCGTTCGCGTGACTAAAAAATGATTATTTTTGACAATGTTTTCAAAATGTTTGCTTTATTGCATCTTTATCCCTAGTAGTGCTACCCCATAGTCACTCTGAAAATAAAGTTTGGGGAAAAAAGCTTATTTTATGCTTATAAATGCATATCAAAGCCGATAAATGTAAGTGTGCCGAATCGTCTCAGGGCCGAATCGTCCCGGGCCGAATAGTCCCGGGCCGAATCGTCCCAGGGCCGAATCGTCCCGGGCCGAATCGTCTCAGGGCCGAATCGTCCCGTTACCCGACGAGACGACACGCGGCGACTGTATTATAATTATTGATCAACAGCAGTCTGCCATGCTCATGCTCTGCTGAGTGCAGGAGGGAGGCATATTAAGGCATATATATTATTAGGCTAGGCCGGCCCTAGCTAGGGCCTATTATAAGCTATAGTATAGCCTATACTACTACTACTAGGCTAGGCCCCTCCTCCTCTCTCTAGCTCGCTAGCCTAGGCCTGGTGTGGTAGTTGGCCTACCGCCTGATTTGATTGATTGCTACTGAGCTGACTGCTGAGAGAGGAGGATCAAGTATCTAGGCTAGGCTAAAGGCCTATCATCATCTTCCTTTATTAATATTATTGTGCATAAACTAAAAAACCTCGTTTTGTTGAGTATAACCTATCTAGGCCTATGCTACCTAGGCCTATGCCCTAATTAGTAATAGTAATACTAATCCTAGGCCTACTAGCTAGGCTCTAGAAGGCCTACCTACTACTACCTAGCTAGAGGTAGCCTTGACTCTAGGTCTAGTAGTAGTAGGTAGGCCTAGGCTAGTAACGTAATAAGGGTTACCAGACGATTGGGACCACGGACGATCGGGCCCAAGACGATCAGGCCCAGAAAACGTGGTCCTGATCGTCTTCAGCGTTTGGCCCGATCGCCTCATGTGTTAGGAACCATTTTGGTCCCGATCGTCTCATTTGCTGGGCCCGATCGTCTTAGCGCGTTTTATTTTGGTTCCGATAAAATAGGGTATCGGTATGTAGCGTCGCTGATACGCTTTTGCGGTTGTAATTGGTTCTGGTCAATATTTGTTAGGTATAAAGGATGAATGTTTATTTAGGCCTAATAATGTATATATTAATGTTGTTTTCAATTTATTTAACAGGTGGTTGCAAAAAGTTTGTGAACGTGTGCTCTTTGAAAATCATTGTAAAAATGTTATTTCTGAAAAAAATATCAGAAATTAATAGTTAAAATAGTTTATAATTAGTAATAGAGTATTTATTACCAATGAGACGTTCTTTCTGTGCCTACAATACAAGTGGATACATGTTTTAGGGTAGGCCTATTGTAAACTAATATGTTGATTGAGGAATGAATCTACCGTGGCGTAATTGACAAGACACTATATGGATAGAAGAATATAAATAAAAAGTTGGGATTTACCCACAAAAGTGTACATGTAGAAATTAACCAGAATGAATTACAATACAAACGGCATTACCATTATGTATAATAAGACACAGACTTTTTTTTATTTGCTTTTTATTTTACTGCAATTATTATAACAGAGAACATAATTTATAAAGTATCATAAATTCAAACTGTTTCCACTTTTGGTAGGCAACTGTTACCGCTTTCATGTTTTGTCCGTAACACGCTACGTTTTATTTTAAGGGGAATCCCCGGATTGTGGCATGGTCAACAAAATCATGTACTGAAGAACAGGCGCACAGGAAGGTTACTCGTCTCATCCCCTACTACCACCACATAAAATTATCGGACTATTGACATTTATTATATTAATGATTACATTTAAACAATGTTAACATTTAATTATTATAATTATAAACAATCATATTTCCATGCATCCTCTCCTCCTCACCTGTAATAGTAAATGAAATATATAATTAGCATAAAAATATCCAGACGGTAAAATAAATAATCTACAGTAGGCATACCTAATATAAAAATGATCACGAATTATAATGATCACGAAATGTATTTAGTGGGCCAAATACAAAATAGCGTAATGCAATAAAACCCAATCGATTAAAAAAACACGACCGATATGATAAAAATTGTATAGCTAGAGTGGCGCGCACCATAAAAAATTCCAAAAGTTGGTTTAATTGCGACCAAAATAAAACGTGCCCTTTCGTCTTATTTGTTAGGCCCGATCGTCTCTGGTCCCGATCATCTTAAAAAAAACCTTGTTGAGCCCGATCGTCTCTCGCTTTGGGTCCGATCGTCTGTGGTCCCGATCGTTTGTTCCCCAATAGAAGTAGTAGGCTAGGCCTATATAGACCTAGGCTAGTCAGTGTATATAGTGGGATCATTCAATGTACAGTTGTTAATTAATGTTAGTAGTAAAAAGGCCATGTCAACTTCAGTCAATGACGGCCTGGTGTTCTCAATCGAGAGCGGCTAAATAAACAAGAACAACACCGGTCAATAGAGAAGCAAAACCAACATATCAACCCGTGCAATGCATTCCATCCGGTATTCATAGTGTGGCACATTATTTTTCACATTTTAACAGTTAAAAGATGAAAACATTAGCGCAATTACAGGCCCATAGGATTTACTTTTACAAAAGATGTAGTTTGTGACCCTTTTGAAATAGACTGAAAAAATGTAGGGAAAGTGTCTTAGTTAGTGTTGATTTATTTAAATATTGGCAGAATAATTCGCAACAAATCGAGGGATGCAGAAGCAACATAGTTTCATACAGATTGTTTGAAACACAGTAGTGCTAGCATAGGGTAGCATTGCATGTCCTTCTGATTCGATTTTCTATGCTAAGCTTTAATTGATAACCTTAGGCAGTAGTACAATTGTGCCCTAGACAAGCTACTATATTGACTTTGTGCCCTAGACAGGCTACTATATTGACTTTGTTTTTACAAACAAATACAGTTAACTCTCCAAATTCCCAGAATATCAGACAGCCAGCCCAAGCGTGTCTGTAATTGACAGAGTTGAATATCAGACAGCCAGCCCAAGCGTGTCTGTAATTGACAGAGTTGAATATCAGACAGCCAGCCCAAGCGTGTCTGTAATTGACAGAGTTGAATATCAGACAGCCAGCCCAAGCGTGTCTGTAATTGACAGAGTTGAATATCAGACAGCCAGCTCAAGCGTGTCTGTAATTGACAGAGTTGAATATCAGACAGCCAGCTCAAGCGTGTCTGTAATTGACAGAGTTGAATATCAGACAGCCAGCTCAAGCGTGTCTGTAATTGACAGAGTTGAATATCAGACAGCCAGCCCAAGCGTGTCTGTAATTGACAGAGTTGAATATCAGACAGCCAGCCCAAGCGTGTCTGTAATTGACAGAGTTGAATATCAGACAGCCAGCCCAAGCGTGTCTGTAATTGACAGAGTTGAATATCAGACAGCCAGCCCAAGCATGTCTGTAATTGACAGAGTTGAATATCAGACAGCCAGCCCAAGCGTGTCTGTAATTGACAGAGTTGAATATCAGACAGCCAGCCCAAGCGTGTCTGTAATTGACAGAGTTGACTGTAATTTTATTTTTTATTTTTATTTTCACCAGAAAAACATTAAAAATGTCAACAGGTAATCAACTTACTACAGAACAGTTAAAGAGAATTGAAGAAAATCGTCGTAGAGCACTTGAAAAAAAAGCTTACCGATTAAATCAAACTGAGATAAGACAGAATCAATCAACCAGCAATGCAATAAAGCAGGCTGGTACAGTAAACATCAGTAAGAATAAACAGTCTAGTTCTGGTAGCAGATTCTATCAGACATCAAGTAAAGAAGTGAATGTAAATTCTAATTTCCAAATTGGTAAAGGCATCCCAGATACTTGTAACCAATCAAACTCTAGCACAACTCGTCACCAAGCACAAACTTTCTCCTCCAAGAGTTTTTACCTAGTTAAAAATTCTGAAAAAACTGTTAAGGATACAACTAAGAGAACATTTCCACCAACAGCACAATTTTCTAGTAAAAGTAATTATGGGTCGACTTCAAAGAGTTCTTCAGCGAAGCCTGTGCAATGTGTACTATTTTCAAGGACCAGTTTTTCAGTTAATGTTTCATTTAATCAAAAGTTAATTGATATATTTAAGCAGATGCCAACAAAGAATTATAGTAAGTTGGTCTCACTCACAGAAAAAAAATGCATTTTTACTTCATATTTTTTCTTAGGTTATTAATTGACTTACATTATTTTCACGACTCGTCAATCTTTCCTTCTCTTAATACTTAATTATTTTTTTTTACAGATGCAGTCACTAAAGTTTGGACTTTCCACCTAAGTGACTATGGACAATTTTGTAAGTATGACAATAATCAATAGTTAATTTGTGTATGTTCTTACAATTCTTACCCAAAAACAAATAATATTCCTCTTTAAATGATTTTACCTATTACAAAATAAGTTTTGTGGATGTGTATTCACTGGCCAGATATTTAGTAACTATTTAAATCGATACATTTTACATTTCAATCGAATGTCAATTGTGTTGTGTCATATGTTATGTAATTTTAATTTGTTTTGTGATCAGGTAAGGCAGTAAATTCGGCAGGAATGCAAAATGATATTGAACCACTTCCAAAAGCTGTATTAAGTACTTTTAGACAACAAAGGCATGGAATAAACAAACCAAAGACTGTGCCAGAAGTCAACCTGAACTCTGTTGATTCAGAGCTTGTAGAAGCACTAATTCCATTCCAAAGAGACGGTGTTGGGTGAGTAGGGGGTTCAAATCTGATATTCTCTCATGACAAAAACATGTTTGTCTAATCGGAACAGAAATTAAATTGAAAATCCTATGTAGCAAAATTTGATGTCTGGTACTATATGTACCCTAACCCTACTATTATGAAATATAGTGAAATGTAAGTGGTGGGATTTAATCATATTTCATTAACAATGAATTAAGGAAGTTTAGCCTAAATACTCAAGAATTCAGTTCTTTAGGTCTTTCAATAAAAAGAAAACGACCTATATCTGAAAAATCTCTGGCTTTTGCAAAATTGTGACAAGTTAATCCATACGACACCCAAAGATTTTAATTATTTCAGAGAATAGTTAAGATAATGCTGAATTTGGTTTCACCATGTAATAAATAAATCTAATTACTTTTGAAATATTACTGTAGGTCATACAGTGTTGGTTACATCCCTAAACATATGGCTCTTGATTGTAATTTTAATTTGATATTTACACAATATCCATATTTAAAAACTATTTTGTTTTGCAGTTATGCAATAGAGAGGCAGGGCCGTATACTGATAGCTGATGACATGGGCCTTGGTAAGACATTTCAGGCGATCTGCATTGCATGTTACTATCGAGCTGAGTGGCCATTACTCATCGTTTCTCCATCGTCACTCAGATTTGTATGGAAAGAGGTTTGTATATTAAAAGTGAACCCTTGCAATTCTTACAACTAACATTGACACCAGATGGCGCTAACAATCTATCCAAAAAGCTATTTTGTACCCATTAGCAGGGTCAGCCACTTTAGACCAGGATGTCAAGCATTGATAAGGACATTGTCCTGCACAAAAAAAGATGAATTTGTTGTCATTACTGTAAAGCACATATGTTAATGGGGTTTAGCCAATTAATGGCTGTAAAAATAAAATACTGTAATTGCCATAATAAAGTGGTGTGATTATTTTCTTATTTTAGATGTTGCAAAAGTGGCTGCCCTCTATAGACCCTGAAAAAGTGAACGTTGTACAAAAAGTTAAAGAATGTGGTACAAGTGGATTGGTCAATATTTTAAGCTACGAATTATTGGCCCGAAAGGCAGCGGAGATCAAGTCCAAGACATTTCAGGTTGTGATCATGGTTGGTGTAATGTTCAATTTGCTTATAGAATTAACATTAATAGTTTTGCATTTTTTACACTTGGTTTAATTTTATATGACCCATGTAAATACATTGCACATGATGAGGGCGTGTGGCACAGTGTGTTGGATGTTGGATTACAGATCGTGGTTCAAATCCAACTCTTGCCGCATTACTTGTATCCTTAGGCAAGACAAGCCACAACTTTGCCCTGATTACTAGCTGCATTATTATGGGAGTATGTTTCCATACGTGTTTGATCCAAAACATGACCGGGATAATAATGTGCAGCGCATTGAGAGCTTATGCGCTATATAAGAATGAACTATTATTATGTACACAAAAATGTACACTATTTTGCTGATTGTTGAGGTTTTGCACTGTAGGCCGTAAGCAGTAGCTCAACAAGGGCCTAGAAAATGGATTTCGTTCCAACGTTAGGGGTCTAGATTTTGAGAGTTGATATTTTGAAATGAACATATTTCCCACACTATTATCAAAGTTCTCCCTCAAAGTTCTGGACCAATTTTTATGTAGTAATAACTTTACAAATAATTCACCAAGTGTTATTATATTTACCATGTGGGTAGTCAAGTGGATTGTAAACACTACGTATTCTGTATGTGAGAAAAACTGAAAAATTTAGATTATTTAGTCAATTTGAGACTTTTTGGGATTTTTGAGATGCAGTATCTTCATAAATAATTCACATACCATGTTTATATTTTCTGTATGACTTCTTGAGAAGGTTGGTAAACAGCATATTTGGTATTGTAATCTTAAATAGGTTTTTATTGAGGAAGCTGCAAAAAGTGTGATTTTTTACAAATTGTATAGATAATTTTGAAGTTTTGGCCATTTTTAAGGAGTGATATTTTAGAAAATTGCTTACCATATATGTCTTTATATTCATGCATTGGATATTCTAGTTGGAGTGACACACCGGTGTTCTTTCAGCGAGAAAAAATTATTACGCAATCAATTATTATAACTGAAAAATTGCAGTTTTTGGTTTTTAGTGTAAATTTAAAAACATAACAAATGAATCCCTATAGTAGCTAACCTGGTTGTAATTGTTACTGTCATTATAAACATTAGCCAAAATGTATTTAAATCACCATGGATGATATTTTTACTAAGGTAAAGTTTTGTCATACATAAAGCCTATAAACATCACCACACACACAATAGTGCAATAACATTTAAAGACACCTTCCCTACAATTTGTGACGTTTTGTAAAAATAATACATATATATTACTTTAAAAACATTAAACCAGGTCATTCCTTGTCTTAAATGTACGTTTTATGGTAAATTATGATAAAAAGTGAGAAACAATGCACTACCTAAGTAGCTCGCGGCGAATGACCTCTCGTGGACGGTCTTTAGGCCTAGCCTAGCTAGGCTTAGTTTTGTAGGCCTAGCTGGTAAATATCGGTAAAGTACGAACATAGTACGCGAGCTATATATCTAGCCTGACGTTGTATAATTGCTGCATTAATTGTCTTTCTATTTTTGCCAGACTCCATTGATACAAATATCAATCCACGCGCAATGCATTTTGGGATTTATAGCGGGCCGCTATAATTATTAGAATCGACTTATTTTTCACATTTTTAACCGTTTAAAGACAAAAAAAGTTATCGCAATAGGACCATATAGTATTATTTTTACATTAAATATAGTTTGTGATCTTAAATTAGATCTAAAAAACGTAGGGAAGGGGTCTTTAACTATCTGGTAATGAATAATATGATGTATTTTTTATTTTCCAAAAAAAAGACTGTTGTCAAATATACAAAGTATTTTAATTATTACAAATTGCTTTAAATATAATCAATCAGTAATGAATTATAAATATTATAGCAAATATAGTATATACAACTTTATAGTAATAACTGTTGCTTATGTCCAGTACTACAAACATAATATAACATTTAGAATATTGAATCCGCTTTAAAAACTCTTTAAAAACTATCTACCAAACAATATATATATATATACAATATAGCCCTAATACCTGATGTGAAAGGTTAGTTTTTCCAAAAGTTTTGAACTTGGCGGATTATTTTTCGTTTTTATTTAGAGTTTTGCTTATTTATTATATCATCTCCAATGAGAGAGAGAAAACCAGCCGGTCACTATATACCCACAGCATTGTCCAATCCGTTTTTCAGTAATTTTTGTATTGGATTTATGCAGTACTGTAAATGTAGAAACCTTTGATTCACCATCAAAGAAACAACACTATAGTATGTATAATTTTACTTTACCAATAAGCTGGATAATCATTTTGTAGCATAGGCCTGGTACCATTTCTGTAACAAATAATGTTCCATTATCATCTAAGTTGAATGAATGTTTGGTTTATATAAAACATTTTTAAAGTTTTAGGTTTTGAATCATGAATTAGATAAGAAACATTAACATATACAATATGAGATGCTTTTACTGTGCCAATGATTTTGGTCAAACCATGGATACATAGATCAGATATTCTCCATAGTCAAAAGCATCCATTCAAGACTTACCTCGTGTCTATTAGTTTCAAGAATATTTATATTTTTTGTCCTTAAGTCAGTTTTTTCTGTAGGAGTAGTGGTAGATTTTTTTTGCATTTGTGTCTCCTCAACCTACACAGCTATACACAGTACAAAGAAGTAAAAATAATGACAATAAAGTACCAATCAGTAAAATAATAATATAATGGGAAAACAACTGTAATAAATTATCATTTAATTACATAATTAGTTATCTGCTTGGTAGAGCGGATAACTCCTTGTTATTGTATGGGATCAATATTTTTGGTTATCCGCAACTTAGTTGCGGATAACCCTTGTTATTGTCACGTTTCTTTTTTTAGTTATCCGCTTAGTAGCGGATAACTCCTTGTGATTGTAGTGGATCAATATTTTTTTTGGTTATCCGCAACTTAGTTGCAGGATAACCCATGTGATTGTAAATATCTTTTTTTTTCATCTTCTTTGTTATTCTTCTTTCTTTCCCGGATTTTTGTGACCAGCATATCTCTATTGCTTGTGAACATAACTTTGTATAACTTGGTAAAAAGATTGACATTGAAGTGTAGATGTGCAGCCAAGCTTTTGGACGATGTCAGATCCGCGTTGCGTAAGTTGCGCACGATTTTATGAAATTCTATAACTGATCATAACTTTAGAACCAACAAATATTGTTTCATGAAACTTAATAAAATTATAATTCATATCATGGGTCAACTTTCTATGGATTAAAAATGGCATGTTTTACAAGAAGTTACGCGCGCATGCGCATTTAAAGTTTCAAAATGCGCAAAATTAATATCTAGTCAACTTTCTACGCTGATCATAACATTTTGAGCATGTCAAAAATTCCCCCGCGCGCGAAAAAAATTACGCGTAAGGTGCGCACGGAGTACGAAAATCATGTTTTTTTCTCTTGAATTGTGATTTTCTAGCCTTTCCTAGTCATTTTTAAAAAGATTAAAATCATTTCAAATTAAAATAACGTCATACGAACACGTTGATTTAGACCATTTGCGCGCGTTTTAGATGCGAAAGTTACAACATATTGTCAAAATTATGCCTATTTTTAATCTATTATAGCTCCTCAGGATCATCCACGACCCCCAATTTTTAAATTTTAATATGTAAGCAGATATGTTGTAGTATATGAATTCATGCAGAATCTTTACAACTCGGATGTTATGACGTCATCGTATGGCCACACGAATGTAAAATATAGGATTTTTTACTCTTTCGTTATTGCTTATCACATTCAACAAAGCGCATCTCGCTATTACGTATTCCATTTCTCCCAACGTCAATCAACTATCTTTCGCATGAATTAAAAAATTTTAATTTTTATGACATCATCATGTCTAAAAACGTAAATAACTTGGGTTACTTATTTTCATCTTTACAGTAAATTTCAATCTGTTATAGCTCGTCAGATTAAAAAGTGATAATCACAATTAAAGTTATGCCTTTTTTTAAACGGTCATAGATTCTAAACAACGAGGTGAACTTGTTTTTAATTACATATTTTGGAAGTTGATGAGTTGTAGAAATCGGATCATGAATCAATATGGCTAACCGGACATTGTGACGTCATCGTATGGCCACACGGATGTAAAATATAGGATTTTTGTCTCTTTCGTTATTGCTCATCATATTCAATGGAGCGCATCACGCCTATCTGTATTCCTTTTTCTCTGAGATTTTAATATTGTCTAGGTCAATCAACTATCTTACGCATGAGTTAAAAATATTTTAATTTTTATGACGTCATCATGCCTAAAAATTTTAATTAACACCGTCATTAATTTCATCTTTACAGTAAATTTTAATCTGTTATAGCTCGTAAGAATAAAATGTGATAATCACAATTAAAACGTTTTCAGGAAGCTATGGGATTGTAGATACGAAATCATGTGAACTTTTCGCCAATCAGATGTTGTGACGTCATCATATGGCCAGTTAAATAAACAAAGTCATATTTTCATCTTTTGCGTCATAGTTCATTACATTTAAAAGAGCGCGCATTAATATTTCACGTATTCAAAATTCTTCTAAACGTTAATATGTTGTTGCTGAAATAATTTTCTTCCGAAATTACTACCTTCGCGTTTCCTTTTGAAACCGTCAACATGTTAAAAATTAAAATAAAATACGGGTCCCGTAATTTCACCTATTTTACACTGTTTGTGACATGTATACAGATTACACTGTGTATACTATATGACAACTAAATATACAGCATTCAGCACTAACAGCACATCATATTCTTCAGTTCAGGTCATAATGACATAATCTTTTTCGGTGTGCAATATTCCAACGTATGACGTGCACGTGGCGTTTGTCGTGCGGATAACTAACTCGTCAAAGTGACGAGTTTCATGTCTAGTTCTTATTTCTTTCCCGTTTTTTTGTGGCTCACGTATCTCTAAAATGTGTAAACATAATATTTCATAACTTTGACAACATGTGGGCATTTACGTGAAGTTGTGCACCTCCTATTTTGAATGACGTCAGAATTGCGCAACGTGACTTACGTGCGATTTTATGATTTTTAATGATTGATCATAGCTTAAAAACCAAGCGTAATTTTTTTTTGACCCTTTATGAAAATTTAAGGCATATCAAGGGCAAACTTTTAGTTAACTAAAAATGACGTGTTTTACAAGAAGTTACGCGCGCACGCGCATTTAAAATTTTAAAATGCGCAAAATTAATTTCTAATCAACTTTTTACGCCATTCATGACATTTTGCGCATGTCAAAATTTCCCGCGCGCGCGAACAATTTTACGCGTGCAGTGCGCACGCAGCATGAAAATCAGGTTTTTTTCTATTAAATTGTGATTTTCCAGCCTTTCCTAGTCATTTTTAAAAAGATTGACATCATTTCAAATTAAAATGACGTCATACGTACACGTTAATTTAGACCATTTGCATGCGTTTTAGTTGCAAAAGTTACAAAATATTGTCAAAATTATGCCTATTTTGAATCTATTATAGCTCCTCAGGATCAACCGTTACCCCCAAGTTTTTTAACTTAATATGTAAGCAGATATGTTAGATATGAATTCATGCAGAATTTTTTCCTTACGGATGTTGTGACGTCATCGTATGGCCACACAAATGTAAAAAATAGGATTTTTGTCTCTTTCGTTATTGCTCATCATATTCAATGGAGCGCATCACGCTTATCTGTATTCCTTTTTCTCCTGCATTTATATATTGTGTAGGTCAATCAACTTTCTTTAGCATGAGATACAAATATTTTAATTTTTATGACGTCATCATGCCTAAAAATTTTAATTACGTGGGTCATTAATTTCATCTTTACAGTACATTTTAATCTGTAATAGCTCGTAATAATAAAATGTGATAATCACGATTAAAACGTTTTCTGGAAGCTATTGAATTGTAGATACGAATTCATGTAAACATTTTGCCAAACGGATGTTGTGACGTCATCATATGGCCAGTTGAATAAAAAAAGTCGTATTTTCACATTTTGCGTAATAGTTCATCACATTTAAAAGGGTGTGCATCTATATTTTACGTATTCAAATTTCTTCTACACGTTAATATGTTGTTCCTGAGATAATTTCCTTCTGAAATTGCTATCTAAGTGTTTCATTTTGATACCGTCGCCATGTTAAAAATTGGAATAAATGGCGGGTCCTGTAATTTCACCTATTCTACACTGTATGTAATATGTATACAGATTATACTGTTTCCATGTATATACTATATGACACAAAATTGACAGAATTCAGCACTAACAGCATATCATATTCTTCAGTTCTTGTCATAATGCCATAATCTTTATCTGTGTGGAATATTCCAACGTATGACGTGCACGTGGCGTTTGTCGTGGTGCGGATAACTAACTCGTCAAAGTGACGAGTTTCATGTCTAGTTTAAGTATTAATTTCTAAGAAGAAAAAAGGCTGAAGTGTGTTATATTTCGTATGTTATGTTCATCTACTTTTTAATACTAAATACTAAAAGTTAAGCTTTTGTTGTGAAATAATAACAGCTTATTGAAATTGAATTGACAAATAGTGTGGTACACATATATAGACCCACATCCTAAGGATGCCACCCAAATGTAGCCTGGTTTTGTTTAGCCTACTGTAACTAGGCCAACAAGCTGCATTGTCCACTAAATAGTAATAATACTACTACTAGCCTAGGCCTAGAAGGATGCTAGTCAAGTCGCCCCATCGCAAAGTCTCCCCATACAAAGTTGCCCCTTACAAAGTCGCCCCATCGCAAAGTCGCCCCAACGCAAAGTCGCCCCATCGCAAAGTCGCCCCAACACAAAGTCGCTCCATCGCAAAGTCGCCCCAAAACATTAAAATAGTGCGTAAAATGTCGCAATGATACACAATATGCACTTTTATGTTGGTTCGGTGGGGTTTGCTATGTTTTTTTTTAGGTTTGCGGGGGTTTAGCAATACCCTGTTTTTTCCGCCAAATTGGATGCCATATTGGATTCTGGCATGATGATGTCATTGTTATCGACTTGATTTATCAACTACTATGAGAAGTAGTTATTAAAGTAAGCCTCAGCTAATTTTATTCATCATAACACAACACCAAGTAAAAAAAAAATTGGTTTTCCCTATCCCCTATAGGTATTTGTGTGTGTTAATAGGCATTTGTGTGTGTTATATAGGCCAACATTTAAAAGTGCCGTAAAAAATTTTCCCCAAGACCCTGGGATGGGGATTTTTTTTCTGACATTCTATATGGTATACTCTATCAGAAAAAAAAAAAAATTTTCCTATACTTTTTTCCCGCAAAATTTGTACTGCACCCAGGCTACTAGCATTATGGCTCATGTTGCGTCCTAGTAGGAACCAAATTTATAAACCATGCTCAAACTTATATTCGAGGTGTAAACCTGATAATTTGATTACCTTTTTTTCGCTTGTCATTATGTATTCATTGCTTTTCAAACAAATTAAAATTACAAAACATTAAAGTTGATAAAGACCAGAACAAAAAGGTTGACTAATGAATTGATATATCACTCTCTATTACTAGTCGAAGGTCCTGAATAGTAACAATAATAAATTGATTGAACTTTTGAACAATTTGAATACTAAATTGATTGTTACTTGATTGACTCATTGATTAGGTTAATGAATCAGGGGAAATTGTATTTCAATTTTATAGTAATTTTTTCTAGAGCACATGTATTTTTATCGTGTATTTTATTGGAATTTGAGAGGAGCCCCTTGCATTATTTTGTCCAGCTGGAAGGAAGGGTTACCTTTTAAAATAAAGTTGAAATTAAATTAAATAATTAGGATAAGTTAGATTACCCAGACAGTCAAAATTCACTGCATGGAGTATAACATAATCCTCTAACCTTGTTAATCGAAATACAGTGGCTTGTCATTGAAGCGTGTGGACCAGTCCATTGTAAAATAGGGGTATTTAGTGTGTTTGTGTGAATGTAGAGTAAATTATTTAAACTAGAGGGTTCGTTCGCGCACCCTCTAGTGGGTGTACCCGAATGGTTCTCGAAAACATGACCAACGCCTCTGGAAATTGAAGCCTGGGTGACACCTATGCATATGACTGATGAGTAATGCATGTTTTTTTTGTGATGCATCTTGTTAATTTTGGAACAAAAAGATCAAATAACAACTTTCGTAGCCTACTTATATATCGGTCGTAGTAGACACCATTTATAATTATAAATAGAGCAAGCAACAGAAATAATCGATAATATAAACAGTAAAGGTGTTTCCCTGGTAGGCCTACCAGGCGGCCTCCTATAGTAACATTAAATCGCACCTAAATTTGATTAAATGATTAATAAATAGCATAAATAATTAGTTCAATTAGCCTCCTATAGTAACATTGAATCACGCCTATATTTGATAAAATAATTAATAAATAGCATAAATAATTAGTTCAATTACTAAAACAAATTGTATTTCACGTAAAGTGAAGAGCTTTATAATTGATTAGTTGAATATCTAAAACAAATAAATTGTAGTTCACGATTCAGTTGAATCACTAAAATCACATTGTAGTTAACGTAAAAGTAAAGGCCTTCAATAATAGTTAAATTACTAAAACAAATTGTAGTTCACGTAAAGTAAATGCCTTTAATCAATGTAATTGATAAGTTGAAAATCTAAAACAAATTAATTGAATTAGTTCACGATACGTTGAACCACTAAAATATTTGTATTTAATATTGAATGTCGCCACCAACGGCCATTTTGCCGGACCCGGAAGCCAGTTGAACAACAGCGCGAGTGTGTGAAAATAACCCTGTGATATCCACAAATTTCAATAGGTAACGCTAAATTTTGTCATTGTAAAAGACAAAAATGGAACAATAGCGTAGTACTGAAAACTAATGTTATCAAATCTACGTTTCGCGGTACATCTAAAATAGATAAGGTAGGTATCCAAGGTGGAGATTTATACCGAAGTTTTTCCATTGTGCTCGCTTATGTCAGAATTAACCATAATTTATATATAGATAGTCAATTTATTAATATATCAGTACCGGTAGGGCCTAGAACATTTTAATTCAGCTGGTTATATCTCTACCAAGCTAACTTCTTTGTTTTCTACTCTTATTCAGACTCCACCCTGCCTCCTTTTGTTGTATTTCTGTTATTCCTGTCCACCCAGGCAGCACTTGCCAGCTCTTATACTATGACGTTATCCAAATTCCTTCACTTGCACTGATGAAGGGCTAGTGTTGCCCGAAAGCTCTGCTAACTTTTTTCTTTTTTAAAGTCATAGCATATGAGTTGGCAAGTATATATATACATATAATATATATATAAATCCAAAGGCAAATTACTGAAAAAATGACAATGCTGTGGATTTATATCCACGTCGCCTGTTCGGGAAACGTGTCAGGTATCGTCACCATTTACATACTTTTCTTTTACATCATTCTAAACATTCGGCCCCTAAAGGACTTCAATTTTATGTCACATCTGGTATTCGATTTGCAGATGATGACATGCGTTCTCGTTGGAACGCTGTCCTTCACAAAAATGCTTGTCAACTCAATGAGATCCAAATTGGCAATTGCCGCAAAATCCTCACTGAGTTTGACGTTGAAATTCACTCTAGAACTAAGAAGTTGAAAAGAGAACTTCCTGCATTCGAGTTTCAAAACAAACTCAGGATTATCGCCAATGATTGCCGTAAGCAATCAACGGCAATGGCCCGAAGGGGACATCACAAATTTGGTCTACCTGCAGACTTGGTCATTTCAACACAAATGACTCTACCTTCGGATGATTTCAATGCCCTGCAGAAGGTTCGTTCGGACTTATAACCAGAATCGGAGCAACACCTCTGATTTAGTTGTTGAAATTAATTGCCGACTTTCCGAAGGAGAGAAAAAACTTCTTTCCCGAGGACTTAAATTCTGCCCAAAACCAAGGCAGGTCGGCGCACAACAACTATCTTTGGATATGGAGTCTTTCTCCAGAAGATTACGATTACGTGAACATTTTGCTGATTCAGACAGCAGCACCACGCAAACCGAAGGCAACGCTAACAAATTTAAACCAAAAAGTTCCTGGAATCCACCTAAAAATCGTTGTCCAGCTTTAGAAACAGTTATTCAGGCTATTGAGGAGGATGTACAAAACTATGTCCCGAGTCCAGATAAACGTGACAATCTCTCAAAACAAGAGAGGCAGGCCATTGCCAAATTGCGTCAGCGTAATGATATTATCATTAAACCCGTTGATAAAGGTTCTGCCACTGTTGCCATGGACATCAAATTTTATGAAGAGGAGTCCTTAAGACAGCTAAACAATCCTCTTCATTATCGTAAACTTACAATGGATCCCACTCCGGAAATTGCGGATAAGGTGGCCAAATCTGTTTCTGTGATGGTAAAAAAACACTCCATCGTTCCTAAGATTGGACCTCATTTGGCACAGGTCAATCCAGTTCCAGGCAGATTTTATTTCCTACCTAAAATCCACAAAGCAGGCAATCCTGGTAGACCCATTATTTCGGGCAATGGCACTGCTACAGAGAAAATTTCTGAATATGTGGATGGTTTACTTAGACCATATGTGACTGATCTCCCTTCATACATTCAGGACTCCACAGACTTTATCTGCAAAATTAACCAAATTCAAAATTTACCTAATAATTCTGTTCTGGCTACATTAGATGTTTCATCATTGTATACTAATATCCCTCACGAAGAAGGAGCCGACGCATGTATTTTAAATTACATACAAATTCCAGGCAAAACACCTACTAAAGCTCATTTACGAGAACTGGTCATGTTGATTTTAACCAACAACAATTTTATTTTTGGAAATGACCATTACCTTCAAATTCATGGCACAGCGATGGGCACAAAAATGGCGCCATCTTTTGCAAATTTATTTATAGGACAATTTGAGGCCAATTTTCTGTCCCTCCAACCAAATAAACCACTTGTTTGGTTTAGATACATTGACGACATCTTCATAATCTGGACCCATGGTGAAGATAATTTGGAATCTTTTGTTCTCAATATTAATGCAGCCCACCCAACTATCAAATTTACAGCTACCAAATCCACTAGTAGCGTTGATTTTTTGGACACTAAAGTGACCATAGAAAATGGTACACTCAAAACCGACCTATTCCGTAAACCCACGGATAAAAATATGTACCTGCTCCCTAGCAGTTGTCACCCCCGACACTGTACTAAAAACATACCGTACAGTCAAGCATTACGTATCAGACGTATCTGTTCTTCAGATTTAGATTTTCAGAATCGTACCGAAGAACTAACCGGACATCTCCGGAATAGAAATTACAAGAAGGAATACATCGAAACTGCTATAAAGAAAGCAAAAGATATTCCTCGATGTCAAACACTGACGTACAAACCACGTCAGCCAAAAAAATCGACCAGAGTGCCATTGGTCACAACCTACCACCCTAGGTTGCCTCCATTACGGGCTATTATTGAGAAACATATGCCTATTCTACAGTCCACAGAACGTCTCAGGACTGTTTTTCCGGAACCACCCATTATTGCATTTCGTAGACCTCCCAACCTTCGTGATATATTAGTCAGATCCAAATTTAAGAGTGAAATCAACTCTCATGACAGCCAAAATTTGGGCAGTCACCTTTGCGGCAAATCTTGCAAAACTTGTTCATTGGTTGATTCTACTGAAAAATTTCAGAGTAACCAAACTGGCCGCATTTTTCGGATAAGACAATCAATTAATTGTCTAACCAAAAACGTCATTTATCTCATATACTGTAATATTTGTGGCAAACAGTACGTCGGAGAAACAAAAAACACTCACCGTATGAGAATGACACAACATAGATCAGCTATCAAAACATTAAAACTTGATCAACCTGTAGCCGAACATTTTAATTCAGCTGGTCACTCGATTGCAAATTTCAGAGTTATTGCAATAGACCACGATGTCAAATGGAGCGACAAAACTCGCAAAAACAAAGAAAACCACTGGGAATTACTACTTAAAACCACAAAACCTTTTGGACTTAACATTAGGAACATACTCCCAGATCGGTAAAATTATTCCATTGACTACCAAAATTTAAGTTTCAATATTAACCACCATTTTAGCTTTTTTTAGTTCCATTCCAAAATTGTTTATATCTCTACCAAGCTACCTTCTTTGTTTTCTACTCTTATTCAGTCTCCACCCACTATTCAACACGCTGTTTCTATTGTTATATTTCTTTTATTCCTGTCCACCCAGGCAGCACTTGCCAACTCATATGCTATGACTTTATCCAAATTCCCTCACTTGCACTGATGAAGGGCTAGTGTTGCCCGAAAGCTCTGCTAACTTTTCTGGCTGTTTACATTATCGTTTTGATTTAGCTTTTCGCTTTTTTTTTTGTATCTCCATTGAGATCCAGCCACTGATACCCACAGCATTGTCATTTTTTTCAGTAATTTGCCTTTGGATTTATATATATATACAGTATATATAAATCCACATTTTCATCCCCTTCCATAGTTGTTTTTTAATTAGTTCTTATATTTCGATTTCCTTTCTTGGTAGGACGAATCTCATTTCCTAAAAAACTTCAAAACTGCAAGAACGAAAGCTGCAATTCCGATACTGAAGGTTTGTTGCATGTTACCCCCCTTATCCCCAAGGATAGTTTAATGACAATTATTAAGGAACTTTTACATAATTCATTTTCTTGTCAAAATACGTTGCTTATTGAATGATATTGAATGAGCTTTAAAGTGCATAGTTATAACAATACATGCTATTTAGTATTGCAGAAAATAACCTAAAAATGTTTTCATTAGCATAGTCTAAATATCAGTTTGCCTATGGTAGTGATGCTTGCATGTTATGTAGGTGAGGAAGACACATAAACCAACAGTAGTATATAAAAATCCTGTCAAACAGTAGTTCCTAACTGTAATTAAAACCGTTTTACTGTGTATATCTCTGGGCTTAATTGATTGGTCTTTGTTTTAGGAGATCTGACTCCTCTGACTCACAGCTTCTATACGAGCAGTGCAATTAGATGTTTTCCGAACATGCATGAGACACTTTTATGCGAATCTAGTCACTACGCTATGATATCAAAATAACAATTATGCCAATATATTGAACTGCTGTTGCAATTCAATTGTGTTCCCAGTATAATTCAACTTTCCAATTTAATTCAATTACTGTAGCTGCTCACAGATACATATACATAGGACCCCATTAGAAATAAGTTGGTTTTTTTTTTCGACTTTATGGGCCATCTTGTGTACTCTGCAAAACATTGCATGTTTCTATTTGTATTTTTAATTTTTGTCTTGTAATTTTATGTTGAAACCTGAATAAAATCAAATCAAATACATGTCTATTTTTTACAGAATGCAAATCGTGTGATTTTATTGTCTGGTACACCTGCTTTGTCGAGGCCTTGTGAGCTGTATGTTCAGATCAATGCAATTGACCCCACTCTGTTTCCCGTGTTCCATGAATTTGGACTTCGCTACTGTAATGCTTGTCAGGTAAGTTTCATAAATTGATCACAGTTGCTACCACATGAAATAAATATAAAAAAAATCACCTAAGTAGGTCCTTTTTAATTTGATTGGAGGATTGTGGGTCAAATGTCAGTGCAAATTTGTATTTAATGCACATTCACTCTTTTGAAATCTCTGTGATCATGTTCTGTCGGACGCACACTATATTTTCTGATTGGATAATTACTTACTATGCTATACGGCACGCGCTGACAAATTATAATAAATCAGAACATGTCATGCGCAGTGGAATTTTTTAGTGAGCTATCTGCTCACGTTCGGCTCACACTTGAGGAAAATGAATTGCGTGCCAAAAAATATTAAACAAGATAGACACACATTGAGTAAAGTGTTACTCATGCCAGTTGGCTCAGCCGATAGCTCTAGTGTGGGTCGGGCTTAAAGATCGGTTCAGAATATATCTCAATAATGAGAAAAAGTAATAATAAGGAGGCACGTTTAATTAATTGCTGCCCAAATTAAATTACAATACAAAAGATGTGGTTGAATTAGGGTATTGTATAACATGAGAAGGATTTTTTTACTTACACAAGACTTCTTGGATAAGACCTGAAACTGGAGGTCAGGTGTACATCTTGCTTGTGTGCACTTAAAAGACACAGTAGTGGGGCTCCTTAGACCCAAAATACTTCAAATTTGGTTAGAAGCATAAAACTTGGTATGTCAACGAAAATTCGCAGAAACATGAAAATAATGGCAAATGATGCAGAAGTACTACTTTCTATTCACCTTTAATAGAAACATAATATTATGCATTTAACTCAATACTATAATTCAAAGACTTTAAGTTTGACCCACCCCAAGATATAACATTGAATACGAAAAAGAAAAAAAAATACATAAACTAATAATAAATAAAAGAAAACAAAGATACAATTTCTATTTAAACCATATTATCCTATCTTAACTGGTCTTATAAAATATATATATTTAAGGTTCATCATATCTTAAAAGTAAATAGTTCTTGTATACTAATTTAAATTTAGAAGTTGCAGATATCTACATGGATTGAATTCCATAATTTAGCTCCTTGGTATTTAATTTAATAGAGTTCTTGATCAAATTGTTTGTACATTTAGGTAAAAGATAATCATTTGCATTGCGTGTATTATGATTATGTAGTTGACTATGTTTCATAAAGTACCGTAGTTATTAAATGATTTTGGGAGTTTTTTATTTTCGTATTTGTACATAAAGAAAGCAGATTGCAAACTATTGATATCAAATATATTTAATGTTTAAATTTTAAAAAGAGTGGTTTGGTATGGGCTAGATAAGTTGATTTAGAACAAATACGAAGCGCTTTTTTCTGTAATTTAAAGAGATGGTCCAACTTTGTAATTACCGTAGTAATCCATGGCCATTGAAAATGTTTATTTGTAACAGTTCCTCATAACAAATTACAATATGACAAATATGGAAGAATCATGGTATTATATAATGAAAAAAGAATATTTCTTGGTAAAATAGTTTTCTCATTACTCCAATATTTCTTGCAACCTGATTAGTAATTTTAGTTAATTGCTGTTTCCAGTTAAATTGGGTGTCAATTGTGATTCCAAGAAAATGTGTATGTTGTTTTTCTTTAATCAATTTTTATTTTTAAATTATTATTCCCTCGGACGTGTCTTCTGTCACTTTCAAAATATAAAAAATTAGTTTTATCAATATTCAGCGATAGTTTTTCAGCCTTGAACCAATCTAAGACACACAGTAATTCCCTGTTAAGTTTTTCAAAAAGTGTATTAATATTTTTATGGGATAAAAAAATATTTGTATCATTAGCAAATAATATATATTTTAATAACTCATAGGAGTTTGGGATATCATTTACATAAATAAGGAAATGTAAGGGACCTAAAGTAGATCCTTGTGGTACCCCGCAGTTTACAGGCAATAAGTTAGAAGTATGTGAATTAAAATATGTAAACTGTTTTCTATTGTAAAGATAATTTGATAATAATAAAAGAGGGAGTCCTCTGATGCCATAATGTTCAAGTTTATGTTTTTAAATGGTATGATTAATAGTGTCGAAGGCTTTCGATAAATCCATAAAGACTCCAACTGTGTGTTTATTTTCAGATTTAGCAGAGGAGATTTTGTTGCAGATATCTAGTAATGCTAGTTCGGCTGAGTGTTCTTTATGGAAACCATACTAGGGTGAAGAATATCGTTAGTGTTTAAAAAATCAATGAGCCTAATATAGATTAACTTTTCATACACTTTAGAAAAGCATGAAAGAAGCGATATCGGACGATAATTAGATATAATGTGACAGTCCTTTTTTTTATGAATATGGATAATTTTAGCTATTTTAAGTGCTGTGGGAAAAATCCCAGTAAGAATAGATAAGTTAAAAATATGACAAAGTGGTCGAACTATAAATGGTGCTATTTGTTTAATCACACTAGCACTATTTATGTCATCATACCCGGTACTTTTACCAGATTTAAGTTCACTAATATTATTTCTTTTGGTGTAATTGGTGAGAAGAATATTGATTTGTCATTAGGCTTTGACATAAAGTCTGAATAATTTTTTGAAGATTAAGGGATTTCTATGTTAAAAATTTAAAATGTTTATTATTAAAATATACATAATAAACAAATTGGAAATTTCATTTCCATCCGTAAACTTTATATTATTTTTAAGAAAGAACAGGTTTTTCCTTATTTTTATTTTTACCCAATATTTCGTTTATATTTTTCATGTTTGCCTAATATTATCATTTTTATATAAATTAAATTTATTAGCATAATATTTCTGGCATGATATACGAATTAAATGTGTCAATTTATTACGATATTTTTTATATTTATTTTTAGCCGATATATTATTAGTTTTTAAGAATTGTTTATACAGTCTATTCCTGGTATTTATCGATTTTATTATGGCCGAAGTGATCCATGGTTTTCTTTCCTTTCTTCTATTTATTTTTTTTTTAGTTATTTGAATGTGACTGTCATAAGCATTGGAAAAATTACTAAAAAATATATCATAATATTAACATTAAAGACGTCGCCCCAGTCAGTTTCATTAAGTTGTATACCCAATTCAGAAATAGTTTTACTATTAATTTTCCTACAATAAATATATTTTTGTTCAGTATTCAAAATAATATCTTTTAATGTAAATATCGGAAAATATATAATAATATATATATATTTATAAATTAGTCAGGTGGTATGTAAATTTTCTTGTTATGGCGACATTTTAAATCAGTTCAGACCTTTTGTTTAACTAATTTCTTTTGTTTGCATTTAGAATACATAGCTTTTCATCAAGACAAAGACTACAACACCCATAAGCGGCGTTCTTAGTGGAGAAATATTTAATTACTTTCCATTTAATTGTAAACATTACGTCATTACTTTTCAAAGACCATACGTACTTTGAGAGCTCGGATTCTTTACTGTACATTTCTTTTTTGAAAGATTTCTTATGATTGTTAAACCTAGTTTTAAACTTCCCACCCGTCAAACTGATATATGTCTTAGTTTCGTTATTGGTTATCATTATTTCTATTGACAGTCGATTCTCTAAACTTTCATCAATGCAATAACGTACTCCCGCCCTGGCTAGTATCTGGGCTAGTAATTATATACAAGGCCCTTGTTGCCCTTACTATATAAGGAAGCGGCGCGAGTGATTTTTTTTTACTAGATGGGTGGGAGGAGAGTTTGCAGGCTTATGTACACAGCGTTAAAAGCTTCACAACATATATAAATAAATCCAGGCTATTACTCAATATTTTTTTACATCAAGTTTCTTCTTTAAGATGATTTGTGAAAATATGTTTTCAATCAATACAATGAATCAATGTACACTTATGTGGATAATGAAACAATGTAAAATTATAATTTTGATGGTAATGATATAATGATGATAGCAACGAGAGAATAAATACTCTCACCCGAACCATAAAAAATCCACCCTGGCTACGGGCCTGAATTGGCTATCGGACATAAGAAAGTTTAAACTTTTTAAGCTCTAAAAAAAGAGCTGAATATATTAAAAAACGATATTCAATACATAAAAAAAACCTCATATGCTCAAACTATAAGTAAGCTCGCAACCTATTCTCATAAAATTCATGAAACGTTGCGCAACTGTAAACAACATCATGGTAATATTTTGTTTGTAAGTTTTTGTGGAAAGCGATACACCAAAATGGCAGAAACCGTTCTGACAATAACGCCACAAGCAGATAACCAGAAAGTAAAAAAAAACAGTAGGCCTAAATTGACGTATTTAAGTTATCGAACATTTGGTTTTAAAAGGGCGGTTGGGTGATAGTTTGAATAAAAAGACAGGTTAGACTAAAAACAGCATAATGGCGGTGATATAATGATTTAAACAGAATCAAACCCCAACTCCCTATTTAGTAAACTAAAATGTGATGCATCAAGCTTGATGACAACATTCTCATTCTGATAAAAAAAATATGCAAAATTCATGAAACGTTGCGCAACTGTGAACGACATCATGGTAATATTTTGTTTGTAAGTTTTTGTGAAAAGCGGTACACCAAAATGGCAGAAACCGTTCTGACAATAACGCCACGAGCAGATAACCCTGGGCCGACCTAAAACACTGACTGTGAACAAAACTTTGGTTTTGAGTTTTTACAGTTAAGGCGGCTCTGGGCCGACGTAATAACTGTATATTTTAGGTTTTCATTTTCGTATATTTGTGTCTCCCTTTTCGTATATTTGGGTCTCCCTTTTCGTATATTTGGGTCTCCCTTTTCGTATATTTGGGTCTCCCTTTTCGTATATTTGGGTCTCCCTTTTCGTATATTTGAGGTCTCCCTTTTCGTATATTTGAGGTCTCCCTTTTCGTATAGTGGGGTCTCCCTTTTCGTATAGTGGGGTCTCCCTTTTTGTATAGTGGGGTCTCCCTTTTCGTATTGGGTCTCTGGTCTCTAGTTTCAAAACACCCCAATTTCCAAGCTCCTTTAGTCACAAATTTGGCAGTGACTATTTTTATCACTGTCTTTGATTGCATTGTCTTTTAACACCAACAACATATTTTTACTTCAATGTAGAACAAATGGGGCTGGGATTATTCTGGCTCTTCCAACATGACAGAACTTCAACTGCTTCTAGAGGAAGGTATAATGGTTAGAAGGACTAAGAAGCAGGTTCTGTCACAGCTACCATCCAAGTCAAGACAAGTTGTTATACTGGATCCAGCATTAGTTAACACTCATAGAAAGAGTTTGCAGATTTCATCAAAGGAAATATCTAAGGTGCATTAAGTTGAAAAAGCTTAAAGATGTATTGTCCCTTTGACTTATAATTTCAAAAAATATTTTAAAAAAGATTTTGAAAAAAAGTGGGTCATTTTGAAGTATCATAATAGTCGAAAAAAAAATCATTTTACAGACGTTTATTTGTTCAAAAAATAACTTTGACTTCCAGACAAAGTTTTCGATCATAAAACTTCCCAGCGATCTGTGTGAAAACACCAAACGTGACGATTTGTAAACAATCCTAATTAGCATATCATGCATGATGCATACTCATGGTTTGAAATCTTTGTTTACTTTCGCTCACGATGATTTTCCAGGCGAAATGTAATCAAACTAATTTACCTGTTAATTACGTAAACTTGTTTTTGGCTCGAATAACTTTAATATTACTTTGATATGGCCAATTTAAATTTAGAATATTTTGACCTTTATTTTTTGTGTTTCAAGGGACAATACATCTTTAAAATACATAGTAATGAATACTATAATTGTATTTTATTGAAAAAAAACTCAGTATTTTCAAAATACACAAGGAATATAATAGAAGCAACCTGTGGCTGAATTATGAATTATATTCAGTCCTGTAATATTAGTAAACAATGCAATCTATGTCTACACATGAAGTAAAGAATTATTATTATTCTTTACTCCATGGTCTACAAAGCCCCTTTCACACAGCTGTAAGACGGTAATATTGCGGTAATTCGAGAATGCCGGCCTATGTGTGAAAGGGTAAAAACCTATTTATGCCAGCTTCCGTTAGACCACCTCTGGACCTAGTAAAATTGCGGTAATATTACCGTCACGGTCGTAAGCCTGATCTGTGTGAAAGAGTCCACGATATAACGCCTGCTCACACAACGAAGCATTAACAAACCAAGGTTAAATTCGGGACATTTTCTGCCAATAATAATAAAAATAATACAGATGTTTGTCCAAAGATTATTTAACTTGCTGTAACGTACGTAAGCTTAGGCCCTAGTTAGCATAGTTCTGGCAGGAACATCCTCCGTGAGCCTGGTGCTAGCTTAACAGCTTCTGATAATTAAATTCCTGTCTATTTGTAGGCCTAATAGATTTTGTTTCTGTAGAATGGCGGAGTGGTGTTGGGCAAAAATATAGGTTTTATGCAGCGTAAATATTAAAAACCAATAAAACTAAACAACGGACACACAAATCAACATCAGCAAACATGTGCGCTCATGGCATGTTTCTTCAGCGGTGCCCGCAATTTTTTTTTCATAAAAAAGTGCGACCTCTATTTTATGAAGACAGTAATCTTTAAATATTGCGCCTTTTTCACTGTGGCCTTTCACCCAGTAATGTTACCTTCTGTGTGAATGGGTCTAGACCGGCAATAATACCAGCTTGCTTACTGGGATATTGCGCAATTCTATATGAAAAGGGCTCAAGAGAAATAAATTGTATGCAAGTATGGCATTTGTCCACTTCACCAAAGGAACAAATTATTCTGTACATCCAGACATAGAAGAAATTTTATATTAAGATGCAATAGTTACCTATCGACATTATTGAATGCTTTCATTACATACAGTAAATAGTTGCTTTCCGGTGAATTGCACTTTATATTATTCTTTGCTCAGAGTCTAGTAGCACCTGATGTAGAGTGATTTTTATAACCTTCATGAAACAGTCTGACATAAAATGTCTTTTGAAGAAACTATGAAATGAGTAAACTGTTAGCAGTCCTTGGCAGGACTAATTTTTTTAATGAATAATTATAAGTGATGGTATTGTTTTTTTCACTTTTAGAATGGAAATGATAGGTCAGCTCTGTTACAATACTTCAATGAAACGGGACTGGCCAAGATAAAGGCTATCAAGTAAGTATTAATACAATTGCACGTTTTACAAAAGTACTCTACTTTATAATATTGTACACACTTGTTTTGGGCTTTTTTAAGGGATTATGTTGTAGATTTGTTAGAGTGTGGCTGCAAGTTCTTGGTATTTGCTCATCATCAGACAGTGCTTGATATGTTATGCGATGTACTTACAGATAAGGTATGCTAAAATAAAAAAAATTACAAACAAAAAGAGTATGAGACTAGATTACATTAATATAATTGGTTATCCGCAATTGGCGTATAACCCCTTGTTATTATTGTCAGAATTGAAACTTAGCAAAAGTGTCATTTATATTATGCTCTAACTTTCTGTGAAAAAAAAAACGGCATGTTTCACAGATTGTTATGCACGCACGTGCGTTTAAAAATTTAAAATGCGAAAAATTCATTTTAAGCATATAAAAATTTCAACGCGAGTGCAAATTTTTACACACGCGCATGTAGCGGTAAAGACATTTTTTCCGCGTGAATTATGTTTTTCCAGCCTTTTCTATTAATTTTACCAACTTTTAAACAATTTCGACTTAAAATCATGTCATAGGAGCACTTCGACGTCATCATATGGCCAGTTGAATTATAAAAGTCGTATTTTCATATTTTGCATCATAGTTCATGACATTTAAAAGAGCGTGCATCCATAGTCTATGTATCCAAATTTCTTCAACACGTTAATATGTTGTTGCTCAGATAATTCCCTTCCAAAATTGCTATCTACGCGTTTCATTATAATGTTAAAAATTGGAATAAAAGGGGGGTCCCGTTATTTCCACCTATTCTGCACTGTATATAGTGTATACTGTATATACTTAGACACAAAATAAAAGGCACACTAACATTTTATTTTCTTCAGGTCACAATGGCATAATCGTTTTTCTGTGCGCAATATTCTACCGTATGACGTGCACGTGGCGGAACCTAACTCGTCCATAGTGACAAGTTCAAATCTAGTTTAAATTAGTTTTCTTTATCTATAAGAGAGAGTCTGTGGGTTTTTTTGTTATAAATTCTTCCTGGGAAGGTTTTAAACTACATTTGAACATTATCTGCCATCTTGGATCCAATATAGAGGCCAAAATAACCTACTTTTCTCCAATCTGTTTGTTTGTTGTGCAAATTGTTGTTTTTCTACGCATCCATTCACATGGGATATTAAAAATATACTGATAAGGTTTTAAAACGTTTGAAACCTGCCCTGAGATGAGTATCTTTGCTAGTAGTATAAAAAAATGTTAAAAAAATTACCAGCTAATGATTTTTTAATGAATTATTTAATAATTTTATATTGTACACTCTTTTATTATTGTAATATTACTTTCTATTATTATCATAATGTATTATTAATTCAGAAAATAAAACATATACGCATTGATGGATCAACAAATGTTGAAAAACGACAAGAGAATTGCCACACGTTCCAGAGTAACGAAGAATGTGTGGCGGCAGTATTATCAATTACTGCAGCCAATGCTGGTCTTACACTCACTGCTGCATCACTCGTCATTTTTGCTGAACTTTTCTGGAACCCTGGTGTAAGTTTACATAATGTTTTTAAAGTACTTAATTTCTTTCTTGCAACTCAACAGAGCTAAACGAAACTGAAAAGATCCAGTGTGTGAGCGCTTATGTTGACATGAAAATGATTGTTACTGTTACCAATACTTTGCTTGATGTGATTCAAAAGTTGAAAGAGTGCTTAGGTTGACATTAAAACTGATAGCAACTGCTATTGATTCAAAGTTTTCAATTGAAACTGAACTGCTTTTAGTGCCATGTCAACATAAGCCCACATTTAATTAATTCATACAGGTGCTTTTTGTTTTTAATGTTGTGTGTCACTACACCATGCCAATGTATATGTTGTACTGCTAAGGAAATTTACATTACTGTACTGTATATGGCAAACCTTACTTTACTAGTGTGTTGTTTTGATATACAAACTTTTGTCATTGTTAACACTATTTTCTTGTAGATCTTGATGCAAGCAGAGGATAGAGTACATCGCATTGGTCAGAAAGAGTCTGTCACAATACGCTATCTTGTTGCAAAGGACACAGCAGATGACTATATTTGGTAATGAGAATCACTGTACATTTTTGTTTTAATTAATAAACAGAAAATTGCCATTAGATTGAATACTGAATTTACTTGAGGTTAAATACAATATTTAGTTGCGCTTGAATATATAATTTATTAAATCTTGGGAATATAAATACATTTTAACCATATTGGTTTTCATTTCTGATAGGCCTCTAATACAGGAGAAGCTAAATGTTCTTGGAAAGGCAGGACTTTCAAAGGACAACTTTACAAATGCTGACACAACAAATTTCAAGGTAAATATTTCACTTTAAAAAAAATCATATTTAACCAATGCACATATCATTATACACCTAACAAGACTTTTTTTTTTGGTAGACAAGACCACCCTATTATTCAATTTTAGTTCCTATGCATGCAATGCAAAGAAACTCTTCTAATTACTCTAGTAGCTAGATCAACTTTCGTATACACTTTGAGGTCCAGAGAATTTGACTTTAGAAATTGGTTTAGGGTGGTCAAACAATCATTTTTGGCTTGGTTACACATTTTGAAAATGTGGCAAAAGGTCAAAAGGACAGGGTGAAAGGTTATAAGACCAAACACCAATAGTTCCTTAAATCTCGACAACCACTGGTAACAGTGAGGTAATTTTGGTCTCAAATTGATTAGAAGGTATATATTTATATTCAGTCTAATGCGAAATTTTAGTCAAAAATTACCGGAAATGTCATTTCTGACCTTTAACCCACAACCCAGGGCATGTACAGTAAGTATCGTAACTACTTGTCGTAGACACTTGAATTTGGTCTTAAATTGTTCAAAATTTACATTTTGTTATTTGTTACACATTTTGAAAAATGTTACAAAAGGTCAATAGTTATATAAACAAATATAAATAGGTACTTGTATCTCGAAAACCACTGGTCGCAGCAAGTCAATTTTGATCTTAAAATGTTCAGAAGGCATGCATTCATATTCAGTCTAATAGGGAGTTTTGGTAAAAAATTTTGACCCACATACCATAGCATCTTTATATCTCGGTAAGTACTGGACGTAGAAACTTAAATTTGGTATCAAATTGTTTATTCGGTGGAGGTTTTTATTTTTATTGGGTGTAATATGGTAACATGTATAATCAAATAAATACACCCTAGATATAAAAAATACAACACAATTAATATAATAATATATAAAATAACTGGATTAAACCTCCTATCTGGGTGCAAGTACAATCATGATATAAAAGGTATCACAGACAACTATAAAGACCAATACCATCATTTTAATCCAGACCTTTTTATTTTAATTGCCCCGTGTGGGATGATTAAAGAATTTTGAATTGAATTGAATTACATTGTCATCATTCCGTATGACACTGCATTTGACGGTTGCATTAATATTTTTGAATGTCATTGACAAATTATACACGTCTGTTCCCAGTGTAGATAATAAAACAATTATATATTTCTGGAGATTTATTATCAATACCACTAGAAACTTTGACATGTTTTAGGTACTGATGCATTGACAATAAAAGCATCAGAAGTGTATTTAAAATCATGTTATAAATCATGATAAAATCATACTACACACTAGTACACAAGGGTGTTTTCAGGTAAGCTGGAAATATTGTACAACAGTAATGAAACTAAGTATTGGCATTTAAAAATATGCAAAAGAATTGTTGACAAATTGATAGATGATAGAATGAAGATCCATATGAACAATGGGATGGAGTGCAATTGTGCTCATATAGTGTCTCAGGATAATGATGCGTCATTGTTTTATATCATTATACACTGGCACCTGGAGAGGATTCGTTAATGGAGCCTGTGACAGTGTCACTTTTATTCTAAAAAACAGAAACATTTGGTTACAAAAGCATAAAGAGGAAAACAAAGTACCTTTTATCAGTGAGAAACAAATTATTTATCATTATTAAAATTAGAGTTTGTATCAGGGGGATTACCACCTATCTGATAGGACAGTGATTAATTCACTATTGGTAATCCTTGGTCACATTGCCTAAAGACAAAAAAAAAAAGTATTTATTCGAATAAACACCTGCTTTGAATAAAAGCCTCCCTCAACTGGTGGTTGCCGAGATACAAGTACCTATTTATATTTGTTCTTAGCATCCTTGACCCTGACCATTTGACCTTTTGTAACATTTTTCAAAATGTGTAACAAGATGTATATTTCGAACAATTTAAGACCAAATTCAAGTGTCTACGACCAGTAGTTACAGAGATACATACATGCCCTGGGTTGAGGGTCAAAGGTCAGAAATGGCATTTCCGGTCATTTTTGACTAAAATGTCCCATTAGACAGAATATAAATGTATACTTTCTGATCAAGCTGTGACCAGTGGTTGTTGAGATTTAAGGGTCTATTGGTGTTTGGTCTTATAACCTTTCACCTGACCTTTGACCTTTCTCCACATTTTCAAAATGTGTAACCAAGCCAAAAATGATTGTTTGACCACCCTAAACCAAACCCCAAACCTCGAAAGTGCATACAAAAGTTGATCTAGCTACTAGAGTAAATCAATTTAGTGCGTGTTTGTGTATGTATGTGGTCAAACTATCAACGTTTTCTGACATTTTGTTTTTGCTTTGCTGTGGCGACGATGTGATACCTTCACGATTTTATAGCAGTTATTGATTTAAAAAAACCTAAATATAGTCTTCCACAGATTGATGAAAATAAAGACAACCCTAAAAAATTATGGAAAACCCTCAAACAGCTCGGATACGAGAAGAAATGTAAAACAAACACTAAAATCGTTCTCGATGACAATGGTAAACAAACTTTCTGTCCAAAAGGCGTTGCCTCTCGTTTTAATGAGTTTTTCACGAATGTTGCGTCAACACTCGTCAAAAAACTCCCAAAATGCATAGGTCTTTTCACCATGTCCACTAACGATCTTCTTAAATACTACGTTAAATTAAAAGGAAAAATGTTTAAGCTAGAGCCTGTTACCATAGAATTTGTTAAAACTCAACTCGAAAGCCTAAATGTAAACAAAAGCGTCGGTCTAGATAATATTCCCTCAAGATTCTTACGTGACGGTGCGATAATCTTGGCTGAACCGATAGCTCATATCATTAACCTTTCGTTTAAAACTAATTGTTTTCCTCATGATCTTAAAATTGCTAAAGTTACCCCTCTATTTAAGAAAAATACTAGAACAAATGTTGAGAATTATCGGCCGATTAGTATTCTGCCTACGGTATCTAAGATTCTTGAAAAATCTGTAGCTATACAAGTTGAAAGGTATCTTTCCAAAAATAATATACTTTATGCCTATCAATCCGGTTTTCGGCAGGCCCATTCAACTGAAAGCAACCTCATAAATCTCATCGACGGTTTAAAAAACAATAAGTCCAAAGGCCTTCTTACTGGAATGGTTCTAATTGACTTACAAAAAGCTTTCGATACCGTCGATCATGTGATTTTAATTAACAAGCTAAAATGCATGGGTTTTAAGTGTACTGACTGGTTTCAATCTTATCTCGCTAACCGCACACAAGTTGTCAGTGTGAATGGTACCTGCTCTGAACCTCTTATAGTTACTCATGGTGTACCGCAAGGTAGCATCTTGGGCCCTATTCTTTTTCTATGTTATTTAAATGATATTGCTTCTTGTATTGATTCTGATGTTCAATTATTGCTTTATGCTGATGATTCTACGATTCTGTATTCTCATCACGATGCCACCAAAATCGCTCATAAATTAAGTACTGTCCTAGCTAAGTGCCAGGACTGGTTAACTGAAAACAAATTATCTTTACATGTTGGCAAAACCGAAAGTATTATCTTTGGTAGCAGAGCGAAGCTTAACAAAGTAAAAGAGTTTTCTGTAGAATTAATGGGCCGTAGAATCAAAAGTACTAAGCAAGTTAAATATTTAGGTATTGATTTAGACCAATATGTATCATGTGATATCATTGCAACTAGTGTTATCAGTAAAGTTAAGTCAAGGTTGAAGTTTTTACATAGGCAAAGTTCGTGCTTGAATAAAAAATGTCGTAAACTATTAAGCACTGCTTTAATACAATGTACATTTGACTATTCTGCCTCGGCATGGTACGGCGGTGTCAATAAGAATCTTAAACATAAATTACAAACTGCCCAAAACAAGATGGCACGTTTCATTTTAAATGTTGGTCCGAGGTCTCACATAGGTGCCAAAGAGCTTTCCGATCTTGGGTTTCTTAATGTCAGCCTCAGAAATAAGTTTTTAAGATTAAATTATGTTCACAAAATTCGTTATAACTTTAATACGCCTTCTTTCCTTAAGGATAACTTTTTGTTAATTTCTGATCATCACAACCATTTCACCAGGGGTACAACATTTAATTTTGTCACTCCTAAGGCTACTGGCGTTAATGATACGACTTTTTATTTCTTAGGTATCCGTGACTGGAACAGGCTCCCCAATTCACTCAAATCAATACAAAATAATGCAACCTTCAAAATAAAACTTAAAGAATATTTTAATAATGAACAGCTTGGTATTTCAGTTTAATTAAGCTATTTTTAATATTGTTTTTTTGATGTTTTCTTGTCTTGTATGTATTTTCTTGTTTTTTCATTTTTACTGAGTCATACTTAACGATAATTGTACTAGGCCCAACCACTCACTTTTCAGTCATTACGGATTGGACCCCATTGGAAATAAGTTTACTTTTTTGTCGACTTAATGGGTTATCCAGGTATTCTTTTTATACATTGTATATTTTAACTTTTATGTATGAATATCAAATAAAATCAATCAATCAATTCCAATCGTATGTCTAATCACATGGCTATAAATCAAAAGCATAGATGTATACCACAGTGTTGAAGAACGACGTACGACGGCCCATGACGTTTCAGCCCCGAGACGATTCAGCCCACTTATATTTATCAGCTTTGATATGTATTTTATAAGAATAAATAAACCTCTTTTTCCAAAAAGATTTTGGGGTAGTACTGCTAGGGATAATGATGCAATAAAGCAAAACTTTTGACCATCTGACTAAAACATTGCCGAAATCGAGCAATACTGAGGTCATTTTTTAGTCACGCGAACGATGTAAACAAATTACACCCTCTGTTGACCGCTTGGCGAATGCCTGAATAACAAAGTTTTTGAAATAATAATTGTATTATATATATATATATATCAATAAATTATGTTATTAAATGGTAGTTCTAACAGCTTTAAAAATGTGATAAATACCACAAAAAATGTATCAATCAATTGCATGGGGTCTGGTTATAAAAATGCAGACAGCTTATATCAATTGCTGTTTAGTTTATTTGTTTACTTGTTTTATAGCGTACCTATCTTTAACGAGAATCTAGACCAAGATCTCCAATTTGGATGTGGAATTTAGAACAATCATGATCAGCCTAGTCTTGTGTTGTGCGTGTAACAAAAATTAATGCGCAAAATGAAATTGCACTACTCACATATAATGCATTGCACTCTTGTTGACGTAATTAAGAAGTTCAATATAATTTTTACTGGATATCATGTGACCCACAATCCTCCAATCAAATGACAGAAATCTACTTAGTCTTTAGTCAGTTGGAAGTGGAAGTATATTGATAATGTGGAGCTGTCAGGTTATTGAATAAGCTAATAATAATAACTAGAGGCTTTTCTTGCTTTGTGTTTTTGCAGGATCCAAGACAAAGGGATATTTTATCATATTTCGAACAGGCCTTCATCGAGGAAGATCCAGATGATGACACACTGAAATGTATCACTGAAATGGAAGATGAGGCAAATTCTCAACAAGAAAGTACAAATGATGATGATTTATCAGCCGATACAAAGTGTGTTTATATAAATGAGAATAAAAACATCTCAGCAAATCATAAACGCAAAGCATCTCAGAATGTGGACATATATGAAAATGTAGTTAAGGCTGCACATGGTATGACAGACTCTAAACAGAAGAAACTAAAAAGTTCCTGATTGATGTTTTGGTGTCAATACAAGAAACTCAATGATATTGTATGAATTTTGTGTTTATTGGATATTGGTAAAGATACAGTAAATAAAATGTCCACTAATTCTAATTGATTTCAAATTTTTTTAAATGTATGTGTTCTGTAAACATTGCAGGTTAAAACTTCTACTGAAATGGAACAGTGTTTATTAAACAGCGTCACTAGGAAAGTGTGGTTTGGTACTTAACTGAAGCACTTATGCAATCAGCATCAGACAGCGGGGTGGATTGCTAATCCTACCATAATCAAATTTTGTTTTTATATCCAGAATGGGGAAAACAACTTTTTTTACAATTATTAATTTTATTTCTGGGAAGCCACTATATTACAGTACCATCAAATTACTGGATTCACGAATATACATTTGTACAAAAAGGTTACATTCAATACAGGTCAATGTTTGGAACTCAAACAAGGCAGGAAATATACAAAAGATGCAAATACAGATGTTCCTCCATTATTACTCAAGTATTTACATTCATCCCATGATCTATTAACCCTGGCATTCCATATTGCATAACTACACAACACGCCAGGGCCATGGTTTTCTTTAAATTCTTAAATTGGGATGTATTTACTATTAAGTTTAAGCATTGATTTAACCCGATTTCATTTTCCTTAATGAAACAAATTAATTTAAAATATAAATATCCCTTTTCTTGGATATCTCTATCCATTTTAAACAATTGTTCATATTGGTTCAAATGGGATGATACATACATACAGTTCAATACTTTTACCCGTAAAGAAAGTGATGTCAGGTCAGCTTTGCATAATTTGGTTTGAATTTTACAAAAAGATAACTGTTATAACCATGTGAATAAATTAATCCTAATTTTTGGCAGCAGAGACGGGTCAAATTTTCAGTAACCAGCCTGAAAATAACGATTAAATCCAATCACTTTGGTGTTAGAATGCAATGCAAGAACCCCACCCATTGTTGCAACACCCTATTGAACACAAACTGCCATTCAAAATATTCAAATAAATTCAAAATCACTAAAAAAAATTTAACAAAATATTTTCAACCATATAGAATATTTATTATACTTTTACTTTCATATAAGTATAGACTTGCAGCACAAAGTTACTAAACTAAACATTTTTAAATGTGTTTTTTATTTTTAATGAAAAGTAATAAATATAACTAATAATAAATAAGTAGACATTAAGAAATAAATTAGCTGCTATATTCCTTAAACGTATACTCTTACTCCTTCAGTTGAGAACTTTTATTAGTTTTAAATTTATCAGTCTAAGCCTAGTCTACATTAGCAAATGCAAGTGAGAAAAGTTTTCCAAAATGTGCTAGTTTAGTATGGAACGCCGTTTACGCAACATTTCGATGATATGAATTGAATGGCGCGATATACGAATGAAATGTTTTGATATGAATTAAATGGCGCGATATATGAATAAAATGTTTTGAATTGAATGTTTTGAATTGAATGTTTTGAATGAAATGTTTTGAATTGAATGTTTTGAATAAAATGTTTTGAATTGAATGTTTTGAATAAAATGTTTTGAATTGAATGTTTTGAATGAAATGTTTTGAATGAAATGTTTGAATTGAATTGAAAAGTCAAACTATTGGCGGCGTATGTCATTCCCGCTAAAAAAAATACAAATACGATGCGTTTTTATCTTTAATTAATTTGTGTACATGTCATCATTAATACATTTCCTTTCTTTTATAATCTTATACATTAATTATACTTATGTATTTTTTTATACATACATTATCAATTAACAAAAATTGTTTTCTCTTTTTAACAAATAACAATCTTTTTAATTCTTGCTTTGCTTGAAAATAAATACAAAATAAAATGCGTTTTATCTTTAATTAAACCGTTTTAGTATTGCTTTTATATTAGAGTTAAGGGAATAATATTATTAATATTCATTCCAAACAACTTGGCGTATATAACAAAAGGAGAAGAAGCTAACCCGGCCGGCTTAAGAGGTTGAGAGAAAAAATCGTAAGCGAGAATGACATACGCCACCAATAGTTTGACTTTTTCAATTCAATTCAAACATTTCATTCAAAACATTTCATTCAAAACATTTCATTCAAAACATTTCATTCAAAACATTTCATTCAAAACATTTCATTCAAAACATTTTATTCAAAACATTAAATTCAAAACATTTCATTCAAAACATTCAATTCAAAGCATTCAATTCAAAACATTTTATTCATATATCGCGCCATTCAATTCATATCAAAACATTTCATTCGTATATCGCGCCATTCAATTCATATCATCGAAATGTTGCGTAAACGGCGTTCCATAGTTTAGACAAGACAAACTGCAGAAAACTAGTTTGAACAAGTTATGAATCAATAGTAATTTGATCCTGCAGATGAACAAAATGAGTAGTAACTAGTGTCCACCACACACTTCTCCAAATAGTGGCAAACTAAAGATAATTGTCAAGTTTTCTATACTTTTCAGAAAAATGTATATTACAAATACTTTTGATAGATATATTCTTATGCTTATGAGTAATGTAAAGTATACCTTTAAGTCTATACACCCTAATGAAACCTACACTAGGTTTCACATATGGTGGGCTAATTATTATTTGCATTAAATGTTTTTAGATCATTTTTATATTATATTAGAAATGCATTTCTTTGTGCTAGATATTTATTGCAACTGCAGCAATAGAAATTGTCAAACCGTTCACAACAGAAATACAGTAGTTATTGATAATGTTCAGAGATGAAAGCAGTAAGCACATATTTGAAATTTTAGATTTGTTGAAGACTTGGCTTGCTTAGTTATCTACATTTATTGTATATATTATAGTATTGTAGATTAAACTAATCAAGCATACTAAGTTATTCAGAATTCATATCCCAAAAAACAGCATCCAAGGGAAGCTAAAAATTAACTTATTCAAATTGATCATATTTCACAAAACCACAGATCATAAATAATTGTGTGATCATATATCTTAATACAAAAACTAAAGTTACAACCTGAGAAACATACAAGGAAGGGGTCAATTTCCAGCATGCACATAATGACTCCTGCTTAAAACTTTGCAATATTAAATAATGAAACCTGGACTTCTTTTTGTTTCACAGCATTAAGCTACAAACAATAGATACTGGAATTGTTTAACTCGCAAAGGTAACATGATAAAGAGCTTCAATGTAATGTTGACCTTTGGATCCTTTATCCACTCAGTTGTTTAAACATTGAGCTGCTCATTTCTTCATCACTCGGACCTTTGCATTGGTTTTCATAACCCTTGCCTTCAACTCTCTTTTGAACTTGATGATGTCACCATTCCACGTTGTTACAGCCTGTTTTTCACAAACCCAAATTTCTTTGGCAACCTAAAAGATGTGTCAATTAAATTTAAAAGATATCAGATAATTATTTTGGCATTACATTGTTCGAACACAAACCCAACACCAATTGTTTCTTCAACAAGCCTTGCATTGCCTATACCTATACAAAAATGTTTTAAAACTTTCAGGTCAGCCTTGAAGTCAGATTTAATAATTCGCTTCAGGAGTTTTTGTCACGGCTCCCTCAAATATTAGAGGGCGCTGTAATTCGGCCTTTAATTTCATCATTCTTCAAGTTTACCCCTCTACATCACACACAAAAGTACAGAAATAACTGTCTTTTACAAACCTGATTAATAAGCCTGAAGTCGTGGCTAACCAGTATAAGGCCACCTTCAAAATCATTGATTGCCTCGGCCAAAGCATCGATGGTCTCCATATCCAGATGGTTAGTAGGTTCATCAAGTAACAGTAGATGAGGAGCTTGGAAGGCTAGCCATGCAAAGATAACACGACACCTTTGACCATCTGAAAGATTCTTCATTGGGCACACCTAAAAACAGCAATAGTTACAATAAATATGTTTCAGACTTGAATTTTATTCAATCTGCCACACAAAACATCCTGAATGCGTACTAAACTAAATGAGTACACACTAACAGACGGTTCTGGCATTCTGCTCAAATAATTTACACATCTGCTCCAAATTGTGCTTACACTGGCGGGTAATGTTATCATTAGCGCAATTTATGGACAACCTTCCCGCCTCAGCCACTCGGGTGGTGGACACTTTCTTGTACACATTACATAAATACAGCATCACTACGAAACCCGCTGCCAATAACTTATTAAAGAGGGATCGCTTATTTCTACACAAAAATAAAGAATACCATTTTAAAAAAGTGCTAAGGGTTGCACAGCAACACAGGATTAGCATTCAACTGAATATTCTTATTTTTAATGGAAAGTAACCTCATTGAAATGTTCTTACCTGCTGCTTGCCTGTTAACCCATATCTTCCTATACTTTTCCTCATCTGTTCCCGGTCTTTCTCATCTGGGAATTCCTTTAGCATATGATCTAAAGCACTCATTTCCATGTCTAAAGTTTCTTGTAAATGCTGGTAAAAAAGGTTTAATGAATTAAATTAAAAATCCTATAATATCCAAGAAAATCCTAAAAGCAGTTGTAAAAGGTGGCATGCTAATAATTGAGAGCAAATTTTGTTTTTAACAAGGTAGAGTAAACTACCTAATTATTCAACAAAAATTTTAAAAAGTTATATTCAAGAGGACGGAATTTTGACCAATTCAATGCATTTACATAGGCTATGTAATATAATATACTAATGTCATTTTGTCAATAAAATACAATTAAAAATATTCACTACAAATAAATAATACATGCTTACTTGGTGATACCTGCCGAATCGTATATGCGAGTTCTTTCGTATACCTCCACTGGTTGGCGATAGATCTCCCACTATCAATTTAAGAAGTGTAGACTTGCCAGCTCCGTTGGGACCTACTAATGCAATTCGACTATCTAGATCAATTCCAAACTCTAAATTCTTGTATATAAATGGCTAGATAAAAAAATGAAAAGATAGACAATAAAAATTAAAATATGAAAATAGACCTACAAATCTGTGAATTAAAAAAATCTCTAATTTGTGGTAGAACAATCATTTTGTTACTCAGTTTTTTGTCAACATTCTATCCAAAGACTTTTTTCTAAACTATCTCAAAAGCATACAGAAAAACAAGTGATGGTCAACAAAGTGTGATTAAAATGGCCATTTATAAGAACATAACAAAGTAGGCAACTGAATGTAGTTTAACAAGTGCAAAAAAAGTTTACCTTATCATCTGCATATCTGAAGCTAACATTCTCCACCATGATAACAGGAGGAGGGATTTTACCACATGCTGGGAAGAAGAAACTCACCGACTGAAAGTATAACATGAATTAAGATAATCAATATTAATGCTAGACAGGAATAAATGGAAGAACTTGATCTATCAATTATTTCAAAAGACTGTGAAATCAGAGAAATATTCGCTTCAGGAGTTTTTGTCACCGCTCCCTCTGTAATAAAGGGCGCTGTAATTCGGCCTTTTATGTCATCATTTCTCACAAGTCAATCAAATTTTGTTTTTCCAATAATTTGTAGATACAAAATCTACCTACACACTTGCCAAAAATATTAATTACATTGTGGATCATCAAATGTCAACAGTTTAATGAATGTTGAGATTACAAAATGTACAGCCAACTCTCCAATTTTGGATGATCTGAAAACTCTTCCAAAACAACTTGTAACTAGACTAATTTTACCTACTAAGACCAAAATTCATTTTAACATTAAAATCGATCACCGTAGGGTGTCTCTTTGGCAGTTGACTGTAAATATAAATTTAAAAGTAAAATGTGTTATACCTTGTCATTATACACTCTTTCTGTAAGACCAGATGCAACCATTTTGTTCAGTGTTTTTTCTTTGGATTGTGCTTGTCTGGCCAGCTTTGCACTTCCATGGCCAAACCTTGCTATATAATCCTATAAAAAGAAGTTGAAATAGTTCAAAATTAAATGACATAAAATGTACAATAAGCTTTGAAAGTATATTAATTATAAACAGAGAGAATAGTTCGCTTCAGGAGTTTGTCACAGTTCCCTCGGTAATAGAGGGCGCTGTAATTCAGCCTTTTACAGAGCCATATATATAAAGAGTTACAACTTTGAAGATTAGAAGCCATTTTTGTGTCAAAGAATTCGCACGCTGGGGGTGTGCGCGTCTATTTTGTATAGCCGTTTTCCTGTAGTTCATGCATTATTTTTAGATTGTGTTGTCTATGAAATAATGCTTAGATTTCGTTTTTATTTTAGTAATTAATTTTATTAATGGTATTGATTTGGTAACATAGATATTTTTTTTATAATAACAAAAAAATAAATGCTAGGGCCTACATGCAAGTTAGGATACATCAAAGCATGACAAATGAACAAATATATCCACGACACTTTATTATTTTATTTAGTCATCAAAGCATGCATTATGAATTGAAAATATTATTGTTATTAATAGGACGTAGTTATGGGATGTTTCGTTCCAAAATCAATCAATCGAACTTTATAATGTACTAGCGCACGCGCGCTCAATATTCTTTGCCGCAAGTACTTCTGTACGCTGTGCACATCGATATTTCACCATAAAATGTGCAATTACATTTTTTTTAAATATAAGAAAAAATTGAAAGTATTTTGTTGCTCCTATACTTTACATGCATTAATGGAGACAAGTTTGACACAATTTGATCTGTATATCACGTGACTTTAATCCAATGTCGTAACTCTTTATATATATGGCTCTGGCCTTTTATGTCATCATTTTTCACAATTCTATTTTAGTTTCTTTGTCCAATAATTTATAGTCCATTTAAAAAAATAGTTAAAGATGTATTGTCCCCCTGAAAAAATAATTTTAAAAAAAATTTTTGTTGAATATTCCATTTTAATGTAACCTAATAGTTATCCACTTTGACCAAAAATTGGATCGAAAAAAAGGGTATTTACCTGAAAAAAATGTAATTTAAAGCAAAAAATGGTCAAATTGGCTGCCAGCCAATGAGTTTTTGGTTGAATTTAACCATTTATTTTGTCATTTTATAAGTGAAAACATTAATTTTTTCGGGGTTTTTTTCTACGGAAGTGATTAACTTTATTAAAATTACAAAATAACATATTCAAAGTCTGATTTAATTAATCTTCATTTTTCATGTTTTTGGGGAACAATACATCTTTAATGAACGAATGTTGAGATGACAGAGGTTCCAAGTTCTCCGAAATTTGAATTTTTTTTCGGTTTTCCCCGATTTTTTATTTAGATCCCCGCCTAGTCGAAAATTGGTTATTTCCCCCGAAAATCTGGACGATATAGGCCTACTGTAGGCTAGCTAGGCCTAGAGATTTTATAACTAAAATAACTGAAATTAAACAACATTTTCCCAAAACAAACATGTTATTTCACAATTAACACTCCTGGCCCTGTTTATAATGGCGCCCAGTATTTAAACAAAAGCATTTATTACGGCTTTGTTTCACAAATTAACAGCCATCCATCAACTGCCAAGCCAATCACACATGTGACATTATATTGTTGTTGTATTGATGTCACACTGCAACAATGCGTGTCAATAGAGAGAGAGTCGGGCGGTGTCCCCACGAAAAAGGTGAAAAAGGACTTTACTTTAAAAAGATGTTTTACATGCAAATATTATATTATAATATCAGTGAAAAAGAAAAAGTCTACTTTATTAACTAAATAAAAAAATTGGACTTTAGCCATTTTGGCTATAGATAAACTGCCAGCGCAGGACAGTTGTTTGGGGATTGAAAGTTTTGGGTGATTTGTTTGATTTTAAATAATTATCAATTTTATGTTTTAACGTTTTGATTGGAATACAACTCTTCAAAGTGGTTAACCTCTTCGGCTAGTATATCTTTAGTAGTTAAAGCATATGTACCATGAATGCGCTGCTTGCACAGCATTTATTGTCAAATATATAAAATATTTAAAATTTGAAGTTTGTACACAGACAAGGCTCTTAAAATTATAAAAAAAACATCAAAAAACACGATAATGAAAAAACACATCAAAAGATACAAAGAGCATACAGAGAGATTCCAATAACAACTGTCATGATGTCATTGGCTCTTTTAATTTTTTTAGCTTATCTTTTTCTACTGTTATTTTTTTCCAGCCCCAGGAAATATTTACAATTTTTTTCTTCTTCTTCTATCCATTTTGTTCTTGACCGGATTTGAGCACCTTAGGCTTCATAAGTATATATTTTTTCTAATTTTGTTGTTTTCTTTTTTAATTTTAAGTTGATTTTTTATTTTGGCTGGTTACCAATCAATACTTAATTGATTGATTTCTTTTTGTAGTTTTTCTTTTTTTACTATTTTTATATTTGTTTTAATTTCCCTAAATGTATTGCAAATTCTTTGACTTTAATTTTAACCAATTCCCATCGACTGAGGAAATAAGTTCTATGTGATTACATGGGTCAATAATTTTGTTTACTTTTTTTACAAACACCATGTCGTGTATCGTTTTTCATTTTGCTTCCTTTTTGATCGTATAACTCATTTTGTATGCAGTTCATGTCTCCGCCAATAATTACATTTTTGTGCCTCACAGAAATCATCCATATATTTCTGAAGGTGTCTGAAGAAAGAACATCTACATTTACTGATATTCGGTGAATACCATCAAATTCTATATTTAAGATGATAAATCTACCTTCTTTTGCTTTACCTCAACTTTTTTGTCGAAAAATTGAAATTTATTTTTTGGAATCTATAATCTAGATTTTGTTTTTATTAAAATAAACACTCCTCTACTAAAAGATGTACCAAAACCCAAAGGAAGTTGAACTCATTTATATATTCCTTTGTGAGGTGGGATTCTTGAACCAGAAAAATGTCTGAGCACATTTCTGCCATTCATGTTGAGTCCAGTTGAGAGGATCTTTACTCTGTCAGAACGGTTGTTGATATAAATTCTCCAAAAGTTCTTAATTTTCTGTATTCCTATTAGATTATCTCCATTTATTACTTCACATAAAGCAAAGTATATTTTTTCTTCACTCAAAAAATCATAATTTCTTTCGCATACATCACTATCCTTAAAGAATATGGGGTTCACGCTTGAGAAGATTTGTTTTTTTTGTTTAGTTGCTATTACGTAATTTTCTTTGTGATCGCTTTCAGTGTGGATATCGATTTCGATTATGTCACCTTGTGTATTTTTCCTAGCTTGGTTGTGTAGGTGTTTGGCTTTGTTAGTCCCATTGTTATGGTATTCATTCGCCATGTCAGTAGGGGTAGCAATTTCTGCTGGTTTAGACATTGTATGTCTTCAATTTCAGATGTTTTCCAGGCAGAAAAAAAAAACGTTTTTCACAACTAGCTTAACTTCAACTCTTTCAGAAACTGTTGTACTTACTTGATCTTCCTGTTAATTGTCAGGTGAGCTGAAGAAGACTATACCTTGGTTAAGTCATACCACAGCGCTTTACAGTACTTGTTCATTTTTGTACAAGAGGCAAGAGTTATAATTTGTGATTTGTAATTTTAAAACATAATTTGATTTACTGTACAGGTTTTATGATACGAGTAGTTTTAAAAACCTATTTCTTTTCAAATTCAACCATTTGTTTTTGGCGTTTCTGTTCTATTGTTAGTCAACTGAAACTATTACTAGTTGAAAGGCTGGTTACATAACCTTTCCACCAAACTCGAGAATTTTAAAGTAGGCGGAGGTACGCACTCTCGGAGTGGCTTTCTAGTTCTTGTTAATGTCACAAACATACCTTCATATGAGCAATCTCCTCTTGTTCTCGTTGGTATCGTTTCATTTGGTTCTGTTCCAGTTCATTCCTAGTTTTAATATACTGGTCATAGTTTCCCTAAAAACACAAAAACATGTTATTTTTAAATATGAAACATATGGAAGATTCTATGATGGAAATAACCGCCTTATTATTGGTCAATATTTCAATGAACATTATCTATCACTACACTGAAACCAGATCAAATTGTTTTTACACTACCAATATTGTATCTAATTTAATAATTTATGGCAAAAGTTACATTCATAACCTCTTGTTGTATATGGTGGGTGAGCTCGGATTGCATTAACAATGGAATTTACCTTGAAATTTTTTTTATCTGAATTGCACCTAAAATTGGGGGTGGGATCCTTATAATTGAATTAGTATAAATTTAAGGCAACCATGCTAGTTGCTATGTTTTAATATTTAACTTTTAGCCTGGATGTGAAAACTGTTCAGTGGACAGGTAAACTTTAAATGTGAACAATACAGTGACAGCAGTATGTAATCACCAGATTGAACAAAATTAAAGCAAAATATTAAATATAGAGTATATTTAAAGAGTCATTTCCTCATTTTGGTAAACAAAGCTTTACAGTCATGCAGTATGATATAAGGTATTCACTATTAACACAATAGGTTATTAAGCTGATAGTTTTGGGAAATAATCCCCCATTATCAAATATTATTAATGTACAAAACTTACGCCATAGTACTGAAACTTGCCTCGATGCATGTGGATTACATTTGTACACACACCATTCAGGAAATCTTGTGAATGAGACACTAGAATCAGTATACGTTTATATCTAAATGAAAAATAAGTATAGTAATATTCATCTGACAGTACTTAAGTTACATGCCAGAAATAAAAACAACCAATAGTCATATATATATATAATTTAATATATATTTTTTTATTATTTAATGCTCATGAACAAATAATTTAAAACATCCAACTCACAATTTAAGCTCCTCTTCTAACCACACACATGCTTCTAAATCTAGATGGTTTGTAGGCTCATCAAGCAGTAATATATGCGGTCGTATAAAAAGTGCCCTCGCTAACGCTATTCTCATTCTCCAACCTCCAGAAAAGTCTTTAGTCTTGGTATTCATCATGTCAGCAGTGAATCCTAACCCGTCTAATATACGAGCAGCCTGCACTTCTGCTTTGCTCGCATCAAGCTCCTCAAGTCGATCATATATATCTAGCAGGCGTTCTTGGGCCTCTATATAATTTAAACAAATAAATGGAAATTAATTAAATATTTTAATATTTAAAAAAATTAAAAACATATTAAACAACTTACTGGTTCTGAAAAATAACCAGTAAACTCTGAATACCTGCCATTGTTCTTGCATACGATAAATTGCATCATAAATTATCTAGCACTTGACCATGTACAGTATTGTATCACATACTTAGTTTCTTGTGGCCCACAGATTGAAATGCATTAGGAGTTAACTGAAATACTTCCCAGGAACTACAAATATTTATGTCATTTTTTGTCTTTTGTGGGATTCTTTTTAAGTTTCTAGCAACAAAGAAAAATATGTGGAAGGTTAAACAAAATTGATTATTTTGCGTCTTTCAGTAAAAAAATGAAATGCTGCTACTATGTATAAAAAGATTTTATTATTACCATCTCCATCATCATGAGCAAGTTCTTCTGCTTCTTTCTCTAGTCTAATTCTCTCCTCGTCAACTTCCTTGACACAATCCAAAGCTGTCTTATCACTTGCTCTCATCTCTGAAGTCAGATGAAATATATCCATATGATCTGGGATAGGAACTTCACGATTACCAATCACATTCAAGAATGTAGATTTACCTAAGAAAAACAAAGCACAAAATGTTATAATCAATCAATAAATAGGGGTACTGTTACGTTACATGTCTTCGGCAATAAAGAACTATGCAACAAAGAAACGTAATATAAACATTTTTACATTTTATTTTTTTTAATTATTATCTAAAATCCTTTTTTATGAGAAACTGTATTGAAAAAGCTAAATTAATAAACTGATTATAATCAGGAATTTTAACTTCGAAACAATGTACAATGGGCATTAATTTATTCACAATGCTCAGATAGAATTGCAGCAATGAGACTACCAATCAAGTACCTAATGTTATGCAGAAAAAAACTTCTTTTATTGCTATCTACCAAGCTTAATTCTGGAAAAAGTATCTAAACAAATGACATTGCAATCCCACTCTTTACAAGTATTCATCCTGAAAAACACTACATAATTCATATTGTTGTAATATAACAAATGTAACTAACCACACCCATTAGGCCCCATCAGGCCATACCGTCTTCCACAATTCAACTCCACTGTAGTATCTCCAAACAGTTCTACCCCATGAAATGTCAATGAGAAGTTGATAATTTTCAGATCCCGGCCACTTTCATGGGATGCTAATACTCCAGTACAGGATCTGCCAGTGTCTATATCCAATTCTGCTATATTTTTAGTAACACCATTTACTTCACTATCCCCTACAGGAGAAGAGTTACAAGCTTTCTTAAAAATGTAACATGTGACAAAATTTAGGGAAACTTTCTAACAATTTAATTCAGTTAACTCTACACTCTCCACCAGAAAACAGGAGGCTGGTAATTTTCAATATTTATTTCTCCAACAGTTAGCCAAATAACTCCAAATTAGTTTTCTTACCATTTAATGATATAACACTCTCTTTGCGGGCTCCTCCTTTTTGCTTAGCTGCTGACTTTTTCTTAGCTTGACGACGTTTAGCTTGTTCGGAAGGCATAATTACAAGATGATGAAGCTAAACTTGATGACACTGACAAGACTTCCTTTAGTTTTATGTTTGCAGTTTTTTAAGCTGAAATTAATTTGGGTTTATAAGTAAGGTGCGAAAGTACAGTTAGCGCCAATAGTCTACATTAACACTACAGTACAGAAAGTACTGCAACTTTACCTACGAAGTAGCTTCGTAGATAGAACGTAGGCTACGTTGTTGGCTTCGTAGGTTCCATTGTTTGGCTTCGTAACCTCAATAAACAACTTTCAATGAGCTACGTTCTGAACTTCGTAGGGAGTTCGTAATTATAAACAACCCTGCGATGTTCTTAGTGAAGTAAGGTGTGAAATTAATGTGTTAAATTTAACTGGCGGAGGACCAAGTTGTAAATTACTAATAAATAATATTTTTTAATCGTAATCGTTACCTTCGTGCGTGTTTACCTACTCAACGGCGAATATAAATTCCCACGTTGTAAACGTAGAGACACGATCCAACACAGGTGAACCTCAACGAACAGGCCAACTAATAAACATAATATAGCGAACGTCCAGTCCATCAAGACCGTAATTACTACAGACCTAGTTGTTTTGGTCACATGGCATGAAACGCGATACTCTCTGCTTTACCGCAATCTTTCACATGTTTTTTTTTTAACTCAGTACGAGGGGGTGGCTGCCGGTCTGACGACGATTAATAAGATCGTGTACCTGGATTTTGTGTCACATGACATTAAACATAATACTCTCTCTAAAACTCTCCCCTCCAAATTCTAGTCGGGCCTTTTTCTTTACACATGTCGTAATCATTTTAAAAGGCCTATGTTAAATCTTAATATGGAATATATATTTATTTTGCATATATTTTGTTGGTGGCCTAGGTGTCATTGTTTTTATAATTCGCTAACCCACAAGGTAGGATTAAATAATTTATAGTGTAGGCCTAGGCCACCGAAACAGGCTAGCCTCTACTCTCTCTACGTGAGTTGAGGTCCACGGGCCCGATGTCGTCTCGTCGGCGGATTTTCGTCCAAATTAGGATAACCGATGCGTAGGACGGCTACAAAAATAGACGTCTACTATCTTTAGATAGGATTTTAATTGGCAAACAATACATTGTCTGTTTGCATTGTCCATGCTTCTAAAGGCGAAGACATCGACGCGTAGATAATTATCGTAACAATACATCATAGGCTACGAACAATACATCGTAGGCTACGAACAATACATCGTAGTCTACAAACAATACATTGTAGGCTACACTCAGAGAGAACAATGACCTACGATCTACCTACGCATAGGCTACGAAGCAGTAATTTCTTTTTGTACTGTATTTAAATCTTTAAATAACTCGTTTTCTGGTAGAAAAAAATCAAGGCGCTAGTTCCGTTTCTTTTATTATAGTTACAGTACAGAAAGAAAGTACTGCAACTTTACCTACGAAGTAGCTTTGTAGATAGAACGTAGGCTACGTTGTTGGCTTCGTAACCTCAATAAACAACTTTCAATGAGCTACTTTCTGAACTTCGTAGGGAGTTCGTAACCTATATAAACAACCCTGCGATGTTCTTAGTGAAGTAATTAAGAAGGTGTGAAATTAATGTGTTAAATTTAACTGGCGGAGGACCAAGTTGTAAATTACTAAAAAATAAATAATATTTTTTAATCGTAATCTTTTCCTTCGTGCGTGTTTACCTACTCAACGGCGAATATAAATTTCCCACGATGTAAACGTAGAGACACGATCCAACACAGGTGAACCGCAACGAACAGGCCAACTAATATAGCGAACGTCTAGTCCATCCAGAAACGATGCCGAGAAAAAAAGATCGTAAACAATTCATTCTAAATATACTGTAGTATCAGAGCGTTCAATCGGTCGCTCAAAAAGACTGCCGACAGAAGACTGTAATTAATACAGACCTAGTTTTTTGGTCACATGGCATGAAACGCGCTACTCTCTGCTTTACCGCAATCGTTCACGTGTTTTTTTTAACTTAGTACGAGAGGGTGGCTGCCAGTCGGACGACGATTAATATGATCGTGTACCTGGATTTTGTGTCACATGACATGAAACATAATACTCTCTCTCTGAAACTGCTCACATGTTTTTTCCACTCCAAATTCTGGTCGGGCTTTCTTGTTAAATCGTGGAGTAAATCTTAATATGGAATATATATTTGTTTTGCATATATTTTGTTGGGTTAGGTGTCGTTGTTTTTAGAATTCGTAGGAATTCCAAGGTAGGATTAAATAATTTTTAGTGTAGGCCGCCTAAACAGGCTAGCCTCGACTCTCTCTACGTGAGCTGAGGTCCACCGGCCCGATGTCATTTCGTCGGCGGATTTCCATCCAAATTAGGATAACTGATGCGTAGGGCGGCTACAAAAATTGACGTCTACTATCTTTAGATAGCATTTTAATTAGCAAACAATACATCGTTTGTTTGCATTGTCAATGCTTCTAAAGGCGATGACAATGGTGTTTACTAACCCTACGAACCACCCTACGTAGGCGCGCCTAGATAATTATCATAACAATACATCGTAGGCTACGAACAATACATCGTAGGCTACGAACAATGCATCGTAGGCTACAAACAATACATCGTAGGTTACAAACAATACAACGTAGGCTACAAACAATACATCGTAGGTTACAAACAATACATCGTAAGCTACGAACAATACATCGTAGGACAGAAAAATGACCTACGATCTACCTACGCGTAGATACGAAGCAGTAATTTCTTTCTGTACTGTAGTTAACAAATTTGGAGTCGAAATAAAAGAAAGGTACGAAACGGAACTAGGGGACAGGGCTTGGTACTTCGTAAGTTCCAGTAATCATCTGACACTGTTTACTTATAAATATTTTTACAATATTTAATAATCAAATCATTTTTCCTCATGAATTAATCATTACCAATGTCACGTCGCTTCTAAAACCAGCAAGTTATACAAGGTCATAATTAAGGTCACACATGATTTTTTTTTTCTACATTTACTTCGTTGTTAAACAACAACAAAATGGCCATTGTACGTCGATATGGCTGATAGAGGGCTTCAAATACCAAAGAACCAAAATGGTACCCTGTTTTAGAAGTCGGACAGTAGGTGGCTCTATATATAAAAACATTAATTAGTGGATCGCATTTTGTCAGTATATCAATCTCTATAAATCAAATATTATACAATTTTGTGGATAAAGAATAAAATGATTAGGGCCTATATATTAGAATATTTTTTTAATTGAAAAAGTGTGAAATATTAAAAAAAATATTTTGAGGCGTCCCTATAAAACAAAAAACATTTTTAAACGATTTTCTAAAAGAACACATTACAATTCATTGAAACCTGTAAGAAAAAAATAATACTGATCGAGGTTTGAAAAAAATGTCAATAGGAGTATTATTAGAATTCCTATATTTTAACTAAAACATAATGAGCATTTTCACTAGAAACGGCGATAATGTTTTGTGCTCCCATAAAAATTAGCGTGACCAAAATAAAACGCGACCGATATCCAACGTTACTATAAATAAAATACTTATAAAATATATAAATAAAAAGCTTATCTAGCAGCGCTCCACACAAAATATGGATGTTGATTTTATCGCGACAGATTTATTAAATTAGAAAATAAATTGGCCTAGATTGGTTGGCTAGGCCTAGCCCTAAAAATTATAATAAAATAATATATTCTATTTAAAAATTAAGCCTAGTGTTAACAATCCACAAGCCGTTTCCTAGTTGATACGGACAAGCGAGAAATACCACCCTCATTCATCAATTCCCTGCTGTGTGGACATGAACATACCGGCGGTGGTAGACTCTGCTGGCTAGGCCTAGCTAGCCTAGGCCTACTACTAGGGCCTAGGCTAGACGGATTGAGACAAATTTACAGGCCTAGGCCTAACCTGAAACTCTTAATATAAACTCTTATTAGTAAATAATTTTACCTAAATAATACAGTTAAATCAACTGTAAATATTATTTATAAAATTTGTATATATATTACTTACTTATTATTTTCTGGTTTTGTTGTAGTGTAAGACCTAAAACATGTGCACCTTTCGCAAAGAAGAAGGAAGGTAAAAGAATTCTGTCACTCTCTCTGCTTTTTTTGTTGGGATGGCGCGGTGGATTGCGCAACAAGGCCGGATGTGGGCAGACATGACGTCATTCGATGGACTTTTACCACCAGACGTCATAGTACTACTACTATTCATTCATTCATTCATTCATTCATTCATTCATTCATTCATTCATTCATTCAATCTTTTATATTATTTTATTACCTCCGCCAAGGAGGTTATGTTTTCACCCCTGTATGTTTGTGTGTGTGCGTGTGTGTGTGTGTGTGTGCGTTTGTGTGTGTGTCTGTGAACAGCCTGGAGGCCACAGTTTTTATCCAATTCTCACCAAATTTGGACACAATGATCTATGCCTCAAAAGCTCGGACGAGTTCGAATTTTGAGGGGGAAAGGTCATAGGTCAAGGTCACAACTAACAAAAAACTATTTTACACTGCCTAGAGACCACAGTTTTTATCCGATTCTCACCAAACTTAGCCACAATGATCAATGACTCATCATATAATTGTGGTTAAATTTTGAAGGGTCAGGGTTAAAGATCAATGTCCACAAAAAAAAAAAGAAATAAAAAAATAATTTTAAAAAAAAAATCTCAGCGGGACTCGAACCAGCGATCTCGACTGTGAGAGGCTGGATACATAACCATTACACCAAACTCTCATCCACAACTTTGTGTGCAGTTAGCCTATTTACATTTAGAACTAATAAAAAAAAATGTAAAAAAATATATATATATTTTCCGGGGACATTTTATGTAGGGGAATTTTACAGTAGGCGGAGGTTTGTACTCTCGGAGTACCCTCTAGTTTTTATTTTATTCCTTTCAGTAAAGACAATACAAACATAACATAAAACTGAGGAGAGATAAAAGCTGTCAAAGACTACTATCGCCAAAGGGCGTGCCTCTCCAACTCCAACATTCATACAGCCACTGATACCCACAGCATTGTCATTTTTTCAGTAATTTGTCTTTGGATTTATATATATATAAATATGAAAATACAGGATTAAGATTATTTCGGAATCTCTGGTCCATAGTAAGTAAAAATTACATATAAATAAATGAAATAAAATAAACAAGACTAATTACTACTCCTCATCTCAGGATGGCATTCCACATGGAGAGTATCTTCGACTTAACTAAGACGTTGCTTATAATCGTTGAGACTAAAACATCGCTTGCATTTAGTCTACCCATCAGGCCATATATTGATTTTCTTAACAATTCATAAAAAGAAGGAATTCTGCATTCCGTAAATATAAGGCTGGCACTGCAATGTCGAGGCCTTGTAGCAACATTCTTAAACCATTAGTAGTAGCACAATAGGTCTACATATTTACACAATATGTTCTAAATAAAACACATTTTACATTGATAGAACACATACTAAATTTTGACACTATGACATCTTACAAAGGAAAACAAATTTTGAGTGCTCTTTGATGAGTCCTTTCATGTCCTGCGCTCCAGAATATTAGACTGGAGAATTGGCAATACTCAAAAATCTATCGAATGCAATTGATTTTTGGAACCAATTGTAACAATGATCTTTTGCCTATTCTATATATTTATTTAAAGTCATGTAATGTTTTCAGGCCCGTAGCCAGGGGGGGGGGGGGGTTTTTTATGGCGACCCCCCCCCCCCCCCCCCTTTACAGCGAACCCTCCTTAACCGACTGCGAACCCCCATCCCCGACATGCCCAATACCTCACCCTCATCTCTGAATCCTCCAAATACGTGCCCCACACAAAAGGTTATTCGTAAATTGAAAAAATCGTAAACTCGTTCTTGAATAACTCGATACATTCTTCGCTGTATGAGCGTACGTCGAGCGATACGTGTCTGTAAATTTCCAAGAGTTGCAAATGAATTGCCGATCCTGGTTCAGACCTATGGAGTTGTACGCCGCGTACAATACGAAAGAAACGCCGCAGGTCTAAACCTTGAAATCCCTGGATGTAACATGATATTAACGCGTGTATCGTACTCATACAGTGAGCTGGTGCACGAACGATTCGTACAAAGGACACCGCCAGACAAACGCGTACCTATTGTTTAGATCACGGCAGTCAGCATGCATAAAGTAAAGTATTCCATAAATCTTATTGTAACCCTGGGTTATTATTCTTTGATTGTTTTTTAAGGGTGGGTAACTATTAGAAGGAGGATTACTATTTGAGTAGTGGGTTACTATTACTAATCTTAAATTAGGCACCTGAAAATGGTAACCCCAACATACTTGGCCAATTTTTAATTTGGCCAAGTAACAAACACACAAACCGAACAGATCAACATACTTGGCCAATTTTCAATTTGGCCAAGTAACAAACAAACACACGCGACCGATTACATATACCTCCTTGGCGGAGGTAAACAAACGTAATAATTGGTTAAAAACACTACATATTTTCAATCTTTTTTCAACGTTGAAATCTTTTCTTAAACAAAAACTAAAGTTTAACATTATTTCAATGTTAAATTAAATTTTTTAAGAAAATCGGTCTGTCTTCAACATTATGATGCTGTATTTTTCAAGATAGACATCCATTAGACAGTGTATACCACCTGGGGCGGATCCAGAGGGGGGTTCCACGGGGTCCGGACCCCCCCTAAATTTTAAGGGTGCCCTTTTTTTAGAGGTTCAATATTTTATTTGTGTGACATATTTGTGTGTATATTAGTATGCACAGAGTAGGCTACACTAACCCCAAAAATAAAAACAGAAATTTATCACAATGAGCGCGATGTTAAGTTACGGCGGCCGATCAAAGAGCATCGTGAGAGGTGGTGACGCGTGATGATCTCTACTTAAACTTCTAAAAATAGATCGTTTCACATACTACAGAGGGCGCATGTAAACTTCGCGTACGTTACCATGCGCGCTATGTCATTGACTCGATTATTTGTCCATTGGTAAACACATTTTTATGTATTATTATTCTGAAAATAATTGAACTGTAAACATAATTCTTTTGAGTATTTGTTTATTTACATATCATTCCATCAGATCAACTATTTTTTATTTCCATTACATCCAACCAAACATGTAAAAAATGTAGTTAAAATATCGTACTATCTAGCGCGTACGACCATACGCGGTAGATTGTTTACTAAAAAATCATCGAAATTAGACTATTCAACCTTGTTTTTGTAGTTGAGCCTCTCATGACCTGGGATTTGTTTGTCTTCCTATGCCAAGATAATATAGTTCTACAAGTTGAAGCCATGTGCTTTTTTCTCTGAGAAATATTTATTATAAGTGCCAAAAAAATGTTTTTTTCTCGATATGAAGCCTTTATTATTCAAATCTTTTAAAGAAAAATCACACATACCATAAAGAAGGTTCATTTATTTCATTTTTGAAACAATATTTGTGAAAATTACGTGAGGCTCAACTACAAAACCACCATTTTGTGATATGATGTCATCGTAAGCCAATCAAAGCTGAGCTTTCCCGCGATCGGCAGAGCTCACGGTTGAATGATTTTGGATTCTGGCTATTTGATTGGTGGACGCGAATCACCCACAGCGGAATGTTTTCTCTCGCGTGTACCAAGAAGTCACGTGATCTCTCTGTACTGAACGGTACTACACAAATTTAGAGCAATGAATTTGTACGAATTCCGTTAAATAAACAACTCTATATATTTTATAAACATTTAATAACATATTTTATTGATATTTCCAATGTTGATATATAAAAGAAATTACTATAAAACGTAATTATATGTAATTATTTTAGCGAAAAATGGCGCAATTTGTTTACAACGTTCGTGGCTAAAAACGATCATTTTCGGCAATGTTTTAGACCCTATATTTCGAAAACTACAAGTCAGATTTTCGTAATTCTTTCTTTATTGGAATATTGAAACAAAATACCAACAGATAATGTTTAAATTGGTTGAAAAATAACAACTTTTAATTTTGCATCGTTATACCCTGCTAATAAGTGTCATTTCCGGCGAACTAGAAAGGTGCCATTTATCATGGATTTTGCGTGCGAGAGTGCCATTTCCGGCCATCTAAGTGTGTCCTGTAACAAAATTCGCTTCGCCACAACCCCCACCATGGGGGGGCTGTGGCTCAAATACTCAATATCTGATGTGCCCTTTTTATCGGCGGACCCCCCCTCTCAAAAATGTCTGGATCCGCCCCAGTACCACGATCAGAAAACACCCCTATTTGGGGCAAATTGTTGAACCTAAATTCGTTTTAATCGTCAATAAGTAATTATCTAACTCAATTTAATTAGTAAACAGGGTTACATCAGGTGGTTAAAATTAGTACCGAAAGTACGAACCAACGTTATATACCATCGAGTAAATATTCTAGATTTACCGAATTTTGCCCTTACGTAAATCTATATATAGATGATAATATGACTTGCACTGATGAAGGGCTAGTGTTGCCCGAAAGATCTGCTAACTTTTCTGGCTGCTTTACTTTATCGTTTTGATTTAGCTTTTCGCTTTTTTTTGTATCTCCATTGAGATCCAGCTACTGATACCCACAGCATTGTCATTTTTTCAGTAATTTGCCTTTGGATGATAATATGTATAAATATAAACTACAAATTCTTCTGTTTATTAACCATTCTTTTAATTTTAGTTTACTGTTTGATGAATGTACTGATTGTTTCTCTTGTACTGATAATGCAAACGCAAATATGCTGCAACATAATCATGTTACCTCTGTAAATAATAAGAAACAATAATTATAATGATGATAGTTATGTAATCAACATTGCTTTTCATAATATTAGAGGGTATAACAGTAAGAAAATAAGGAAATAAGTTATATAATCCAACAACAAAAATTCGATATCTTTGGAATGGTTGAAACTTTTCTAAATATTACAAATTATTATTCGATTAGAAAAAACAGACAAACAGGTGCCAAAAAATCACAAAGAGGAATTGGATTGCTTATAAGTAATAAAAATAAAATTTTGGAAAATAATCTTTTAAATTCACAATCAGATCACTTAGAAATGTGTTGGACAAAGGTACAATTTGGAGGTAACACACAGTTTGTTACTTCCCATGTGATAGATGCCTAACCGATGAATTATATACAGCTTTGCTTTCGAAAATTGTTATAATTAAAGATAATAATGAAGATGCCAAAATCATTACCATTGGGGATTTTTTTAATGGTAAAGTACCGTAGATAACACGATTAAAGGGGAAGATCTATAATGGTCAGGGGTTAATTGATTGTAATAATAGAGAATTAACTATGCTTAATACCTCTGACAAATGTGCTGGTACTTTAACTTGGGTACAAAAGAACCAAGCCAGCATACTAGATTAATTAATAACCTTTATTTGAATGTACAATGTAAAGTAGCATTTGGAGACACTGTTACAGATTATTTTGGTATTGACGAAGGAGTAAAGCAAGCATGTACTCTATCGCCATTATTGTTTTCAATATTCATTAACGAACTGTATAAATGATTAAATGTAAGAACTTGGGTGTATAAATATATTTAATACTAAAATAGGTAGCCTTTTTTGGTCAGATGATATGGTTTTAATTGCTGAGAATGAACGAAATTTAAATTCACTGTTAGAAACGGCGGCTAAATTCTCAAAAAAATGGAAACTTTCGTTTAATTATGAAAAATCAAATGTTTTAATCACAGGCCAAAGAATCAATTCACACAGAAAATATGGACTAGGTGAAAATTATATATTGGAAACAGAGACCTATAAATACCTTGGTGTACATACATCTCGATAATTGTCTGATGTATATCATATAAATGAAGTAATTAAGAAGGGTAACCGTATAATTGCTTACATCAAATCTATTATTTCTGAACAAGTAGGCTTTAACATTTCGAAAATGATCGGACTACCTAAAACTATGCTAGTTCTGTTTGTGTGACGGGAAAACCCCACAAGAAAAAATTTAAAACCAACAATATCAAACGGCTAGGATAATACTAAAAGCCCCGAGAAATGTTTGGGATGTATTATTTCCCTACAAAATGATTCTAGAGTTCAATATTTTAACAGATTAAAGAATATGGAAGATTGTAGGTGGTCTCGATTACTTTTCAAGGCAATTTAACTGTTTAAGAAAGTATGACATGGCATTGATTATCCAATGTAAAAGATATTTTAAATAAAACAAATTTCATAGATAAATTTAATTAAGAGCCACTTACTAACTGGAAAAGCCATTTAGAACAAATAATAAACAAGTTGATCATAACGAGTGGTTTTCAAAAGCCCAGTGCAAAACAACGTTAACAGAATATACTGTGTATAAAGGAACTTCAAACCTTGATCAATATTTGTTAGAGTAAAACTAATTTTAAATGTATCAATTTAAAGTTTAAAGCAAGATCAAACTCTCTAGATCTTGAGGGTCGTAGACATTCCTGGTCAAAACATAACACAGGATTATGTAAGATGTGTAGCACTAAGGAAAAAGAAACAGTAAACCACGTTTATTTAAATGTCCTCCATTAAACTCTATTAGAATTGATGTATACTTGGATCTTAAGAACAACCTCATAGAGAATAATTTAAGTATGGAATTGGGATAATTTTAATTGTCGATCTCAAAAATTAAAACACCACTTTATGCTAGACGATTTATTCACTGAAAATGAAACATTAGGAGAAATTTTTTTTTTTTATTGTAACAAATACTTAATGAAAGCATTGGGATACTAAATCTACAATTTTATCGGCATTACCTCTCTCAACACGTAACTAATTGATTAATGAATAGAAAACAAGATACAGATGTCTCTATGAGTATGTATCTGTAGATTTGTAAGTTTTACTATTATTATTATTTTTCAATGATATCCTGTATTTTTGTTGTTCTGTTTTTGTTTTATTTATTTTTTTGTAGTTATATATATTGTACAGTTTAAGTATTATGTATTTCCATATATATTTAATTAATTAGTTTACATTTTGTTTTGATGTTAGGCCTATATATTAGTATTTAGAACTTTGTGGCTTATGTTATTTGTAATTTTGACTGTAAATTGGATGCACCATTAACTGATAAATGTGTGCCACCGATATAAAGGTGGTTCCTATGAATAAATAAATAGTAATACGCCATGGTTTCAGAAGAAACCTATTAAGTAACAAAAGAATTAAAAATTAAAAATAACATGCTTGTAGTCACACTAATAGAGAATAATATTTGTAAAACAAGTAAGGTGACAAAAACTAACACAAAACATTGGAATATTCCTAAAGATTGGAGTGATTTTAGTAGTTCAAATAACTATAAATTTGAAGATTGGGAACGATGCTTGGGTAGAGGGGAAAAACAAAGTTACGCTAGTTGCAGAGAATACAATAGGCTATATGAAAACGAGATCAAACAAGAAAATATGGTTTGATAAAGAAACAAAATATGCGATAAATCAACGAAGACAATCGTGTCGAGCACATAGATTATATTCTAAGAATAAACATAATATTGATTTTGATATCAATTATTGTAATTCTCTATGGGAAACATACCAAGAGAAGCAGAAATTTGGTAAATTCCTTTTTAAACATAAAATTGTGCAAAAGAAAATATCAAATTGCTCAAAAATTATGGATAAAGGAGGGGCCTCAATCTAAGGAATTTTGGAATGAACTTAAAGGCAGAAACGAAATGTTGATTCTATCCTAATACCAGAAACCTCGAGATATAGTTCAGAACATAACGATATGAAAAAATCGTAGTAAAATTACACTTTTTTACAATTACACAAAATTTAATACAACTAATAAGTAATAGTAACGATATTCTCCACTCTTCCGATGATAATAATACTAACAGTAATGATAATTATTCATTTTGATCATGTTTTAGATAATGTAAATATTTAATTTGATGATGTAAAAAAAACCAGTCCAGGTATTCAACTCTATAACATACAAGATGTAAAAAAACGGAGGTAATCTAATTACATTATCACTTAAAAAATTGTTTATCAGAATTATACAAACTGAAACTATTCCGAAAGAATGGAATGAAGGGATAATTTTCCCAATATTTAAAAAAAGGGACATCGACGTGATCTCAACAACTATCAGGGTATCACACTTAATTCATGTGTTCCAACATTTTTTAATCGAATTTAGAAGAAAATGACATCCTTGGTGAAGTCCAAAGAGGCTTTCGGACAGGCAGGAGATGTGAAGACCACATTTTTGTTTTGAAAAGCATTATCGCCACAAGGCGTGCTGAGGGTAAAAAAACACTTCTGGCTTGTCTTTTTGTTTCCCTTCCTTTTGTTTTCCACTCTTTCTCTTTTTTGTCGAGCGCATAGAGACATCATTTATTTGCGCTATATAAATTTATTATTATCATCATCTTCTTCATCTTCATATTCATCTTCATCTTCCTCTTCATCTTTATTTTCATTATTAGACCTAGGATGGGAGACACTCTACACCATTCAAAATAAGTTTAGGATGTTCTACAGTATTTCAACAGAATTAAAAATATGGACGACCAAAGGTTGCAAAAATCTATAATGGATGTAGGTAAGATAAGATAAAATGGAAGTGGATTAACCATATCAAAGATTTACTAGCAGTAACCCGTGCTTTGCACGGTCTTTTCTATGTGTTTGTGGTTGTATACTTTGCATGTATAATAAAAGCGCACTCTGATCAAAGTACTTTGACAAATTATCAAAATAAAAACAAATTGTATCAAGAATAAAATTCTGAACTATTTTATGGCCATTGATTTTGTTGTACACTATCCCTTCACTTTAAAATATATGTAAGCTAAAAAATGAAAGCAATATTGGATTTGGAACTTTAGACTTTGCTTTTGACTGTTCAGACTTTGCGAAAATAAACGACGCTAAGCAAAAATTGTGTTGTGTGAATTTTATTTAGATGATGCGCGCAAAAACTAGCGAAAGTATAAAATACCAAACTATATTATTTTGGGTGTTTTTCGTGGTGTATTCATTATTTGATACATATAGATAAAATAGAAAAGTGAAAATAAATCGAATGAAAAACACATTTCTGCGGAAACACGAATTGTTAAGTTGTTTTCATGTTCAACAATGTATCAAACCATTTGGAATCGTTTTGTTTGTGTGTTTTTTTTTTCATTTACATTTTTTTTTATTTCAATGGTTTTAATATTTTGAATTTTTTTTTGGTTTGGGAGATTTGTTATCTATTTGCTACTTTTGTAATAAGTGTGGTCTAGCAATAACCTGTGCTCCACACGGTCTTGTCTGCCTTAATAATAATTCGCATGGGATATGAGTATTATAAAAGCGCAATATTGGATTTTAGTCACTGAGCCAAACCGTGATTTACAAAATAAATTCTGTTCCAAGGATAGGTGTAATTAATTAAAACTTCAACGACGCGATCAGACTAAACACCATTTCATGTGGCGGCTCGACATGTAGATAAGGCCATTGCGGTACACAACGGAGAAGGTTGTGTAGTTGATACATGACGTAACAACTCGCGAATTGGTCAAATGACTGCTATTTTTGCGTTTTTTTACTCTATAGTTCACTATGTCGGTCGGTCGGTCGGTCTGGTATCACTATGCATTTTAGCACGCGACTTATGGCTGTTGACCTTGTTAGTGTTATCCTTAAAATTCAGGAAAGTGACATAGCCTATCGTGTGCCCATCAATAAACATCAGTGTGCCAAATGTGAGCACGTACCGTTCAGTGGTTTTGGAGGAGATACGTAAAATACGCGAAAAATTTAGTAGAATTATTATATAGGCCTAGATATATAGATTATGTAAATTTGATTTAGTAAATAAGTTTAATTTAAATCCAGTCAATGGTTTAAGAGTTTTACACATTTAAAGAACTGTCCAGAAAGTGCATTGTAGAGGAGCTGAATTTTGGCGAGCCATTGAACGATGGAACACTGCTGGAGATAAGTGAGTAAAACCGATGTGATCTGCTGCAAAAGGTCCGGTTGCAAACGCAAGCGGTACTTCACAAAGTGAAAACCATGTAATGTCAGACTCTCCCGAGGACAGAAAATGCTTTAAAAACAAAAGAGAAGGCGACCGATCAAGGTATTTCCGAACTACGACATTGGACATTTTGCTGAACCTGTCAAGGTCGTGGATGAAGAAGAGCCCAAAGAAAAAAAATATTGTTTTGCATGTAAAGTACAGGAAGAATAATAGCCAAAGAGACGATGTAATCTTCAATGACAAATTTATTCAGATCGAATAGGAACTAGTATCGCAATAAAACCACAAAACTTATAAAAACTAAACACCCCCAACTTGACAAGACAAGAAATGCCGGTATGCCAAGCTTAAATACACTTTGTAAAATGGCGTAACATACGCCTTCTTCACACGTTCCTTTATTCTGCCTATTGCAAACACAACACGGTATCCTTTAACACACAATACTGTAACTAGCGTGACCGTTGGCCTTGCCTCTTATTTTATAGGCAATACAGGTAAAACTTTAACATGGAGAAACACGAGGTGTTTGACCTTTTGACTTCTTGATTCGTTCTGACTGTACGCGCAGTAGTAATGCGCTAGTCCTAATTACAAATTACCTGCGGTGTAATCATCCGCACCATATTATACCTTGTTCTATCATATCGTCATAACTTAGATAATAACTACAGTACAAATACATTATTCATCATGTAAACATAAAACTCTATCATCAATGAAGTAAACATAGATTTCATAATAGAATTGATAATCATAAATAAGAACTACTTATTACTGCGAAGTACCACAGAACTGCACGCTGATATATACAATGTACTACGAGGAGACGGGTAAAACCCGTACCTTACATGCAAATAATATAAGAATTAAGAAATCAACAGGAGGAGTGTTGCCGAAGAAGCTGAAGATTCTCCTTAATGGATACAAACGACCGGAAATAAACCGGCAAAAACCGTCATGTACCGTACTCGCTTTGAAAAGAATACAGGAACCCGACGGAAAAGAATAATATTTACAAATTCACAGAAAAGGAGAAAAGAAAGGAAAGGAAAACAACCCAAGAATGAGCACAAACATATATTTTGAAATGCCGGTGAAAAGGGTTCTGGAAATGCTACTCTTTAAAAAAAAAAGGAACACATCGGCAACGATGGAGACGAGGATGAAAAAAACAAAAATCGACAAAATAGAGAGACTGGTAGATTGCAAAGCAGCATGTGGAAATACTTTATCTTCTAAATTTTAGAAAATGATGGTTGTTCGAAATAAAAGGAATGAAATTTATATACATATATGTGTTTTTTTTGTTTAGTTTATTAGTTACTTTTCACAAAAATCTTTCTTATGGACTTGGGATTGCCTCAACCTGCCGTGCAGGTCAGGTGGTCGAAGATAATGACAGTCGACCCTATAAATTTCAAGTTGTACAACGACGATGACGACGATAACGATAATGATTGCGGACGACATTATCTGACCGGTCGTCTCTGGTTCACTAGAATTGAAAATTTACACGACGCTTTCCCGAACTCTACACTCTCTGGACGATTGGAGCGTGTTTGTGAGAAGAGACAACCCCTCTCCAGTGTTTCAGTGGTACTTCGACGGAAGGCGTTACGGATCCGACGACCCGTACTTCGAACTTCTGATGAGAATATTGAGGTATTTGTGTCTGTCGTACAACAGATCGATATCGTTGTGTCCGAAGAACGTCGCTTGCATAGTCGAAACCTGTCTCGACCATCTGACGGAAGGTGGCGTACGGCAAATATTTGAATTCTGTCTCGGCCAAATTCGTCCGTCCTCTGAGGCTACTCAACGAGGTTAAAAAAAGACATGTCGCTTTCACGGCGGACTCGGACGTGTTCCTGCCAAGCGTTTGGAAATGGTTGAGAGCAACCGGGACCACGTTCCTTTCCCCGCGTGGCAAATTAATCTTTCCGATTTTTCATAATAATGGTCACTGTGTTTTCCTTTGATTAATGCATGTATCCAAATATATAGAAATTTATTTTTAAAAATATCTTCCTATCAAAAACATTTTTCATGCATTGCGGTTCTGCAAATTTTGGAAGGCTTTCAAATTACTAGATGCGAAACATCATCTAAGTAGTCACTCAAAGGCATCCGCATGTGAAGTATTTAAGGAAGAACATTAACTACTTAGACTTAGGAGAACATCGTTTATCAGTTTATTACGGTATTCATTTGCTACATTTAGGTTAAGTTAAAAGTACCGATAATAAAGTTATAGGCTAATTATCATGGATGCGGTCATGCGTGACTGATTGAGAACGTTAAAATTTAGCCAAACTTGGAACTAATTGCAACAGATTTTTTTTCAATGCGATGAATTTCTTTGAGGTCCCCAGAACACTATACTAAATGTCCCAACAAATCCGAATAGGGGAAAGACGTCTAATTTGCATAAATCCAAAATGGCCGCCAAAATTCAATAATTTTCATATTTTTACTTCTAAACGGCCTATTTGAATGTTTTAAAGTTGCAGAGTGGGGTATTGGCCCGTGGGCTTTTATTTGAAAAGGGTTACAATTTGATTTATTACTGTTGTTTTGCATAATAATGCTATAGCATACTTTGAATGGCCGCTGAATGCGTATATTGATCCTATTATCTCATGCTGTTTTCTGGTTTATATGAGACTAATGTTTCCATACCTTTTCGAGTAGAAAGATATTTTGTGGCTTCTTGATACAAGCATGTTTAGAATGGTTCTGAATATCATAAATTCAATACGGCCACCAGAATTCAATAATTGGTTATCCTCACTTAGCGGATAATCATTTTGATTGTCGGGATTTTTTTTTTAGAATTCGTTCTTTCTGCAACTTTTGTCTGGAAGGTTTGTCTAAAACTTGTACACAGTACATTTTGTGACTTTGAATGAATATACACATTTATGTGATGTGCAGCAACCTTCGTTTTATGACTTCAGCACAGCACAAAGTTACGAGTTGCGAGTTTACGAAATTCTATGATTGTTCATAAATTCAGAACCAAAATACATTTAACTTGACTTCGTAATATGGAGCAAGTTTTACGTGTTTGCGTGTTACGTGCAATAAAAAATTATATTAATTTATGCACGTTTCAGGCCATGCGTGCGTACTTGTGCATATAGCCAGTATTTAGCGTAGAAATGCCGTCTTAGTCGTTGATTTTTGTTCTTCAAACCTTTGTGATAAATTCCATTCATTTATATGTACTTTAATTGCAAAATAACAACGCACATTTGTGGATGATTTCTGCTATGTTCGGCTTATTTAAGAACGATGATAATTCCCACTATATTCAAGAAATTCATAATTTCACAAAGTGTTGTACTTTAATTTACTTGATAAGATGGTGTTTCTAAAGATGCGAGTCATCCGCGCCACCACGATACATCCCCTTTCAGCAAGGTTGTTACTCTTGCTCAAATCAGATACTTTGATAACTCACGTAATTAGGACATAATGTACCACACCTACCAAAAAGTCATACAATACTTTTCTACTTGAAAAGGTATGAACAAAAATAGTATATATTCATGAAAACCAGCAGATAATAGGATTAACATAAGAATTCAGCGATCATTTAAAAATATGCTAATTAGTATGCAAATTAACCAGTAATAAATAAAATTGTAACCTTTTCCAAATGAAAGCCCATGGGCCAATACCTCATTCGGAACTTTAAAACATTCAAATAGGCCGTTTTTAGATCAAAATATGTCAAATTATTGAATTTTCGCGGCCATTTTGGATTTATGCAAATTAGACACTTTTCCCCTATAAGGATTTTTTAGGACTTTTAGTATGGTGTTCTGGGGACCTCAATGAAATGCATTGCGGTAAAAAAATTCTGTTACAATTAGTTCCAAGTAAAAAGTTAAAATGACTGGACTTAAATAAATACACTTAAAATACTCTGGTAGGTTGTCGGTTTTTGTTTTACTACTGCTAGTAAACAGATCGTTTTGTTATCCAAATTTGAACCTTATGAGAATAGAAACTCATAAAATAACGTGAAATTCAGCTAAAACCGGGGATTTAAAAAATCAGGCTACTGTAGTTGAATCTGATGACTATTTTTTAATGTTCCCGCCACTGGACACTTCACAATTTAGCGGAACAGCTAGTTAAAACTGTCCGACGAGGTAAATAGTAAGCTAGACATGGTGCTAGATAACCAAAATGCTTATAGATGTCTTACCAACTTAAAGACTCTTTCAAAGATGTTGAACAATCAATTGAATTCTCTAACGAAACTGCTCATGAAGCTAAAGAAGAAGTAAAATAAACTACTTTAACAAGAATTAAAGGGTTTTTTAAACAAAATAGCGGATATGGAAAATGAACTTTACTAAACACTTTACTAATTTTTATAGGTTCGGTGGTATAATAGAGAAACCAAAAGAAAACTCTATTATTGTTGAAAACTGTCACCGTACAGGTCAGGCGACCAAATCCCGACATATTATTGCAAAATTCCTCTACCGGCCTAAGAGAAATCAAGTGCTCATTGAAGGGAAAATAAGATTAAGGGATGATTCGTCTAAAATTGTTATAACGGAAGATTTACCCCATGCTGACATCAAGGAGAAACCCGAACTATCCGATCCGAAATTATGGCCCGGGCATACGCCGATAAAAGGAAACCTGTGTTTCGTAACGGTCAACTGTTTATTGACGGTAAGCTGTATACACCTAATAAACTATGCAAATGATAAACTCGGCAAACTATTGGGAAAAAGTACTCTAGAGACCTTATACTAAGATATTGAATTGTAATCAACTTTGTTTCAATTCATGTACATAAAAAATATGTTTCATTGTTTTTTGGTTGTTTTTACTTGCTTTTGACGTATATTGCATAACTCTTGTAAAGGTGCTTCGTTACCAAGCTTTATTGTCATGAAAACAATGTCAATCAACATTGCGGACATTGCATTCCTATTGCGCATTTTAATATATGGCTCCTCCCACTCAGGCTTGCCTTTTGGAGGTTGCCATCTTCTTTTGCTTTCATTTTTTTTATTATACAGAAATATATATGAGAGAGATGCGCTGTCTCTATTCCATCAGGCTATGATACAGTCCATATTAACATTTTGCTGTATTGTATGGCTAAATAGTTTATCTAAGAATAATTCAAATAAATTACAGAGAATAATAAAAATGGTTAAGAAGGTAATAGGTGCAAACGTCCATGATCCATGATATATGCGATAAGGTTATGGAGAAAAAACTAAAATGTATAATTAACGACAAGTCTCATCCTCTTTTTAACTTTATAAATTTCAGTAGATCCGGAAGGATGATTCCTTCAATTAAGAAGACTGAGCGTCATATAAATCATTTCTTCCGTGTGCAATCAGGCAATACAAGATTCAAGAAATTTTATTTGTCCATAAAAATGGAAATTCACTTTGCTTGGTAGATTAAAACAACAATATTGCAAACAATTTAAAACGTGCAGTATTATAACAGATTAAAAATACAAGATAAAAAGTTAAAAATGTAAAACTATTTAAAAATTGCATTATCGTCTTACATTAGAATTAAAAATATGAATAGGCCTACTATTTACAACGAAGGATTTTCTAGTTCTGCAAAGATTTGCTCTTGGAGGTCGTAGCCTAATACCTGATCTATTTAAGTTATAACAGTAATGTAACGGATGAGTGGGGTCTTCCATAATATTGTTTACTTTTTTTAAAATACTCTTTTCATAGATAAATGAACAAGGCGTTAGATCAGCTTTAATAATACGTTGTGCAATTTTACGTGGTCTCTCAATATTTTTCTTATCATTTTCAGTAAAGTTACCATAAAAACATCCAATGCTAAAAGATAAAATACTTTGAATAATACTTTGATAAAATAGAATTAAAATAGTGTTATCAACTCTAATTTGCTTGAGTTTTCTGAGAAAGTAGAGCCTTTGAGATGCCTTCTTGGAAATCATGAGAGAGTTTGACTCCCAGTTTAATTTGTTGTCAATTATAGTACCTTAAGTAAGTATTTGTATTGGGTTACTCTTTCAACCTTGGTTTCTTTAATAGTTATTACATTATGTTCAACTGCGGTTTTACGAAAATCTATTATCATCTCTTTGGTTTTAGTAATATTAAGTATTAAGTTCATATCATCACACCAATTTACAAATCTTCCAACTTCATTAACAAATTCATTTACATTATGCTTACTATCGCAAAGAAAACCACTAATTACAGTATCGTCAGCGTATTTTACAATATTGCAATCTTTACTTAAAATATTAAAACTACTTGAATAAAAAGAGAACAAAATTGGAGAAATAACACATCCTTGAGGAGCTCCAACACTGATAGATTCTTTGTTGGATAGGATACCATTGCACTTAACCATCTGCGGTCTATTAATCAAAAAACTATATATAACTTTGGCGAGCTGAGGTGAGACATTAAAACTTAATAATCTATCAATTAAAACATGTGGTAAAATAGTATTAAAAGCACTGGAGAAATCGAAAAATATAGACCGTACATAATTTCTTTTTGAATCAAGGTGATGATATGTATCATGGAGATAAGAATTAACAGCATCGTCAACCCCTCTATTTTTCTTGTATGCAAATTGATTCTTATCTGCATTACCAATATTTTCCTTAAGTCTAGATACAATCAACCTTTCTAAGCATTTCATTATATTTGAAGTAATTGCAATTGGTCTAAAATCTTTTGTTACACTAGGTTTATTAACTTTAGGCAATGGATTTATAATAGAAGTTTTCCATATGCGAGGAACAGTACCATTTCTAAAAATAATATTTAAAATATAAGTAAAAATTGGACATAGTTGGATATTGCACACTTTTAAAATTCTGTTTGAAATCCCATCTGGTCCAGTTGCCTTATTGACTTTTACACGTGCAAATTCTCTTAAAACCTCGTCTTCATTAACAACAACATTATTATTATCATCATTACCAATATTGTTATTATTATTATTATTATATTCGTTATCTTTAAGATTGTTAAGTTTCTCACTGGTAGCCAACATGTCTGTTTCATATTGACCATCATCAAATCTGCAGAAAAATTTGTTTAAGGAGTCCACAAACTTCTTGTCACAGTCACCTACGTATTTTTTCGGTTTTTCTTTGTAGTCAGTGAGCATATGCATTGCCTTCCAGGCCGAACGCGTGTCTTTATCCTTGAAATGTTACAACAAGCAATACAACAAGCAATTTAAAAGATAACTTGAGACGTTTTATATTTTATTCTATATATAGTGTTTTATTATTTATACTGTTCATAATGTTTTATACATAAGCATATTTTCTTATATATTATCTTATCCATTGTATAGTATTGTATATTTTTGACTGTTGTTATTTTAACTGCAATTTGAACCTTGGAAGGCAAATTTCATTTACTTTGTATTTGATAATAAATTTTAACTTGAACTTGAACTTGAACAGTTCACTATGTCGGTCGGTCGGTCGGTCGGTAAACACTAACTTGTATATGGCTTTGTCTTGATATCACTTTCATCTAGCTAAGTCAATTTTTTACAGTATATTCCCTATGGCCAGGAAAGGGTGTGGTTATGTTTTCACGGTGCGCAATAAAAAATTACGCGGTCTACGCACGATTTAACGAAATCACATTTGTAATCATATCTTCACCAGCATGAATCACAATTAAATAAAATTTGGTACTCATAAATTTCAAGGCATAAATCATCATATGGCAATACAATTACGTGCGTAGCGCATGTAACGCATGCGTACGCGCGCTTAAAATTTTCAAAATTCATTTTTGATGAAATAAGAGTACGTTTCAGGCAATTTTAGGCGTTTAAAAAATTGCCATGAGTGCGCAGATTTTTGCGAAAATATGCTAAATTTTAAAATTAATATAGATTGTCAGAATGCTCGGGAACACCTATTTTGCATTTCATTTTCCTAAAGTGTATCATATGTATGATTTATTATGAAATTAAGAGAACAAAAGTTGATTAATTCATCATTAATTGCATATTAAATTTTGTAAAAATAATTTCGACAATCAAACAAATTATGACATTTTCATAGGCCGAAATAACACATTTACCATTAACTTTCTTCCTTAAAATATTCATATATTACATTTAATAGTATATAGTTTGACAGTTCATCATTGAACGTGTCAGGTATCGTCACCATTTACATACTTTTCTTGTACATCGTTCTAAGCATTCGGCTGGTATTCGATTTTCAGATGATGGCATGCGTTCTCGTTGGAACGCTGTCCTTTACAAAAATGCTTGTGAACTCAATGAGATCCAAATTGGCAATTGCCGCAAAATCCTCACTGAGTTTGACGTTGAAATTCACTCTAGAACCAAGAAGTTAAAAAGAGAACTTCCTGCATCCGAGTTTCAAAAGTACAAACTCAGGATTATCGCCAATGATTGCCGTAAGCAATCAACGGTAATGGCCCGAAGGGGACATCACAAATTTGGCCTGCAGACTTGGTCATTTCAACACAAGTGACTCTACCTTCGGATGATTTTAGGGCTTTTAGAAAACCCTGCAGAAGGTTCGTTCGGACTTATAACAAGAATCGGAGCAACACCTCTGATTCAGTTGTTGAAATTAATTGTCGACTTTCCGAAGGAGAGAAACAACTTCTTTCTCGAGGACTTAAATTCTGCCCAAAACCAAGGCAGGTCGGCGCACAACAACTATCTTTGGATATGGAGTCTTTCTCCAAAAGATTACGATTACGTGAACATGTTGCTGATTCAGACAGCAGCACCACGCAAAACGAAGGCAACGCAAACAAATTTAAACCAAAAAGTTTCTGGAATCCACCTAAAAATCGTTGTCCAGCTTTAGAAACATTTATTCAGGCTATTGAGGAGGATGTACAAAACTACGTCCCGAGTCCAGATAAACGTGACAATCTCTCAAAACAAGAGAGGCAGGCCATTGCCAAATTGTGTCAGCGTAATGATATCATCATTAAACCCGCTGAAAAAGGTTCTGCCACTGTTGCTATGGACATCAAATTTTATGAAGAGGACAGCTAATCAATCCTCTTCATTATCGTAAACTTACAACGGATCCCACCTCGGAAATTGCGGATAAGGTGGCCAAATCTGTTTCTGTGATGTTAAAAAAACACTTCATCGATCCTAAGATTGGACCTCATTTGGCACAGGTCAATCCAGTTCCAGGCAGATTTTATTTCCTACCTAAAATCCACAAAGCAGGCAATCCTGGTAGACCCATTATTTCGGGCAATGGCACTGCTACAGAGAAAATTTCTGAATATGTGGATGATTTACTTAGACCATATGTGACGGATCTCCCTTCATACATTCAGGACTCCACGGACTTTATCCGCAAAATTAACTAAATTCAAAATTGACCTAATAATTCTGTTCTGGCTACATTAGATGTTTCATCATTGTATACTAATATCCCTCACGAAGAAGGAGCCGACGCTTGTATTTTAAATTACAAACAAATTCCAGGAAAAACGCCTACTGGTTTTTTTCCTGGTCATGTTGATTTTAACCAACAACAATTTTATTTTTGGAAATGACCATTACCTTCAAATTCATGGCACAGCGATGGGCACAAAAATGGCGCCATCTTTTGCAAATTTATTTATGGGACAATTTGAGGCCAATTTTCTGTCCCTCCAAACTAATAAACCACTTGTTTGGTTTAGATACATTGACGACATCTTCATGATCTGTACCCATGGTGAAGATAATTTGGAATCTTTTCTTCTCAATTCTCAGCCTCGTGAATAAAAATACTGAAAGATGAGGGCGCATCAATTTGATCTTTGGTGCGCGTGCGTACAACTGAGGACTAGTGCTGCTTCGCCGTACCACGCCGAGAATGTTAAAGAGTCGCTATCCAATCGAGTTTGAACAATACCATGAAATCCCCAGTGGTCTAATGATTAGGACATCTGCATATCAAGGGCGCTATGTATGCATAGTTTAAATAGTTTAGTTGATTAATTTCTTCAAGCAAGTTCCGTGGCGCAGCGGATGAAGCGTTGTCTTGTGATGGAGTGACAATTCGTCGCGAGTTCAAGACGCAGTGGATGACTTTTGTTTATCTATCGGCAAACGCGAGCGTTGTCACACGACAATGTTATATATATATATGTTTAATGACAGGGGACACGATAATTACGCGAAAATTACTCAGTCAATATCATCGTTCGGATATATACGATTTACGATCATCGCAGCAGTAGTCATGTGATGCAGTTTCAACCAATCACGTTCACGTATTTACATAGGCTATGTAATAACAGTATATCACCGGGCGGTTTAGAATTAATGTTCTTTGCCTGATGTGTTTATATATATATATAATTAATTAATTAAATTTCAGTATATCACCGGGCGGTTTCGAATTAATGTTCATTGCCTAATGTGTTTATATATATAAAAGTATCTCTTCGGAGATCCCGCCTCGTGAACAAAAATACTGAAAGATGAGGGCGTATCAATTTGATCTCTGTTGCGCGTGCGTACAACTGAGGACTAGTGCTGTTCCGCCGTACCACGCCGAGAATGTTAAAGAGTCGCTATCCAATCGAGCTTGAACAATACCATGAAAGCCCCAGTGGTCTAATGGTTAGGACATCTGCATATCAAGCAGGCGGTCCGAGTTCGAGTCTCGGTTGGGGCAGATTTCCTCATCTTTATCGTCGCGTTTCAAATTAATTAATTAAATTTCAGTATATCACCGGGCGGTTTAGAATTAATGTTCTTTGCCTGATTTGTTTATATATATATATATATAAATCATACTGTAAATTATAGAAACAGTGCTCATATTCGGAACATGATCTCATAATCGCGTCGAGCATAGCTCATTGGCGAAAGTTCCGTATTTTTTAGTTGTATGAAAAAATGTCTCTGGCGGGATTCGAACCTGCAACCTCTCGCTTACAGGGCGAGTATCATACCACTAGACCACAGAGCCATGTATGGTATTATCACAGATTTTCACCCACCAGATACATTCTCTCATACAACAAACGCCCTCACAATCAGTGGAGGCAATTAACAAGTCAGAATAAATTCCAACTTTAATTCGCAACGGTTTTTTAAATAATATTGTGTATATGTAAATCAATGATGTTGCGTAGCACTGTGTAAATTATATATAAATCATACTGTAAATTATAGAAACAGTGCTCATATTCGGAACATGATCTCATAATCGCGTCGAGCATAGCTCATTGGCGAAAGTTCGAATCCCGCCAGAGACATTTTTTCATACAACTAAAAAATACGGAACTTTCGCCAATGAGCTATGCTCGACGCGATTATGAGATCATGTTCCGAATATGAGCACTGTTTCTATAATTTACAGTATGATTTATATATAATTTACACAGTGCTACGCAACATCATTGATTTATATATATATATATATATATAAATCCAAGGGCAAATTTCTGAAAAAATGACAATGCTAATATATATATATATAACTTTAAACATAACAAATATACCAATTTTCGTCAAGAATTCTTACACATTGCAATAAGTGAGATCAGTTACTTTTGATGTTATCAAACCATTCATCTACTTGTTATATCAATGCTATATTTTATCCCGTATCCTGTTAACATGCTTTTTAGTTTCGCCTATGTAGAGCACAATGTATAAGCCTTTTTTTTATAAATTATAAAGTGTGAACACTATTATAATGACGATGTTTCTTGTTTTATAACTTATTTTATATTACTGTTATCATTGGGTGGCCAATTATACGAACATTGGTGTTTTTTCTCTTTCCATTTTACTACTGTTATTTGATTATGTTATAACTAGAGCCTATATAAAATGGAGGACTGAAATCTGAAAGGTAAATTACGGTTTATTTATCAGTTAATTTTGTTTACATCCACTTTTTGGTCAAAGTGAATAGAATTAGGCCAATTAAAACAATTGTTAGCTATTATTAGGCCTGTCGTGTTATTTCAACAGACCAGGAAAGAGTAAATACTTCCCTGAACAAATAAAGTGGTAATGGTAAAATATCTAAAACTAACATTTAACTAACGATTACGATCTTGCAACTTTTATGCTAAATTGAATGGTTTTATTTTACCTAATTTTCTTACAGAATATAAACGAATACAGTACCAGTAGTATTGTCTATTTACGTTTAAAGTTTTTGGACGGGGTGAAAGGACGTGAAACTATATTTTGTATTCGGCCTTAATGTCACCATATTTTTTTATTTGATCTGTTCTTGGAGGCCTCTAAAGTACAGGCAAAATACAGAATCTGAGAGGGCCTTTCTTCGCATCAATTTTAAGAGGGCGCAGTAACACAATGTAGTTTTTCATCAGAAGTTTATTTTCATCTCTACGGCGGAATCAACGCACGTCAAGATGATTCACAACTTGGCGGACAATGACAAATTAATGTTTTAAAAAAACAAGATTATGTAGTTCAGTTATTCAAATAGCTTGATCAATCATGCAAGTTGTAAAGGTAAGATTTGGCGTATTGTTAGTCAAGTTTAGCTCCATGATGATCTGCTGTCTCCTTGTCTTCTTAGTTTTTACTAACCAAGAATGGTATCATCATCATCATAAGACGATTTCAGATGATTGTGAATTGAAATCACTGTATTTATGTTTTATATTATTATTGATTTTATTATAACGGTCTATCGTCAGTTTTAAAGAATGTTAAAGAAAAATGAGTAATTAATCTAAAAAGTATAATTAAGCTAAATTGAAAAGATAAGAAGGAAATGTGTCACAGATTACTACAGACCAATACTTTCTGCCGTGACATTATGGTTAAATTAAGGTCTAGTCATGGAGGAAATATCTGCTTGTCCACAGTCCTCGAACACATTAATCCTAGACATCTTTGTAGTATGCCTATAACATTTATTTTATGATGTATGTTTTTTTTTCTTCAAAATTAAACATCCCAAAATTATTTAGCTTATAAGTAGGCATAACCTATTTAACGCACAGGAAACTCACATTCATTTAAAACCTTTCCTGTTTAAAACAAAGCAAATTACCAATAATCAAAATAAATAGTAGTAAACTACTACAATAGGTTAAGTTGGTAAATATCTCGGCACATTCAAAGTCATGTCTTTTAAATGCCTGAAATCAATAAAATAAAATATTGCCTACTCCTGTGAAACTTGTGATTCAGTCTTCTAAAAGATATCTTGGGATCAGACAAAGTAGCTCACTGAACGACAATTTCCTGCAAATCTATAATTGGATTCATCAAACATTTTAGTCGATTTTGATACAAATAGCAATTCATTCATTCTTTTAGGTCTACTTTGTTCGGCCTTTGTTATACTGTATAATCAAGTCAAAATGTATTGTCTTCAAATACAAAAGTAAATAGGAATTGTCTTTAGGCCTATATAGTACCGTACAAATGAACTTACCGACAAATGGCCAAAACAAACAATCTTTATTGCAAACTTGCAAAGTAAAGATAAGACAAGATACGGAATAAAAAAATAGCAACAATAAAAATTAAAAAGGCATAATTATTTAACGTATAAATTAAATCGTTTGAAATACAATTAATATACATTTTCCTGTGAATCAATGTCAAACAATATGTTACACTTCCTCCAAAAGAATTTTTAACTGCTTTTTGATGGTGTCACAAACAAGTTATTACGTCATAGATATTTCCATAAAGTCTTCACACAAAATATGCTACAGAAAAGGCAGGAAATGTTGTTAAACATGAATATATTGTGGCCCAATCAAAAGTGATTGAATGAAATTATTTCATCCAGACAGACTATCTTATCCTATCACATGTTTTCAAATACTACAAACGACGAATATATACAAATCATTTTAACGAATTCAGTATAATATAGAAAATGGTTTACAATAGATGTATGGAATTGTTTTGGTGTTCATTATTAGTGCCAAGCAAAGCGTTTGTTTTTGCCAGGCAAAACCAACGCTTTGCTTTTCAGAAAGGAATGATTCCTTTCTGAAATCCGAAAAAATTGAAAGATTCTAAATTCTAATTCCATCTTAAATATCTGATTATTTTATAACTGATATTGAGTGTTGCTTTGATCGTTCTATTGTTTGTTTGTTTATTTATTAAAATAATGCCAGACGTATAGCATTTTCAAAATATCTTTTATTGGGTCAAAGATTACTGTAAAATGATGTAAAAATAAAAATAATGGAATGAATATCGCGTCTCTCGATTCCTACCGTATTAAACTCTAACAATACTTAGAAATTACTATTATTTGAATAGATGTATTGTATTTTAAGAAGGTTTTATATATGTAAATGATATTGCCGCCATTGTTTTAAATCAACTGCATTACTTTAATTAACTTGTCGCCGTCAATATAAAGTTTATGAAGGACTTCCTGAATATGTAGGCACAGCAGTGACTGCGCATGATTAGATCAGCTTCCCTGATTAGATCACAAGGGCCGTCCCTTGACAGGACAGTTGTCTTGTTCACTAAGGGTAAACATCATGTTCACATTACGGACTTCCTCTCTGAAAAGAGTTACTTTGTGTTCACACACAATATAAAACCAATAGAATGTGAAACATTTACTTTGAGGAAATTAGCATAGTATTTGAATTTTATAGTATCTCAATTTATTTGTAGGTATTCTTCTATTTTCAGGCAACATGAAGCGTTCAACATTCCAAAGGTATTGTAAAGCAGTGATTCTGACGTCATTTATTTGGTGTGTTATTGATATTACGATTTTGATTTTCATAACAAATGATATAGGAAATCCAACAAATCAAGAGACGGTTTATAATCTGAAAAATCGAGACTTGAACTCATCACATCATAAAACAAATTGGAATAATGTAGTGGATCATAGCGTTGGTGTAAAGATAAGACAAACGGACGCATTTTACGGTAAATTTGAGTCGTTTGTTGATGGCAATGAGACTCCTGAAGTGCCGACTCAACAGAAACGAAACCACCCGAGTTATAGACAATCACTGACTCTAAACGACAGCCGAGAAATCATTCGTGCTAAACACGCGACAAAGAACATTGGATTGACTTTAATGAATTCTGACAAACTTCACAGTGACTACCAAAGCGTGAGAAAACGACATAACAGACAATCAAATCATACAGTGCCACCGCACCTTAGTGAACTTGCTAGGAACTCTTTAATGAACTGGAATGAAGATGGTGTGGGCGAAAACGGAAACCCTGCTACGACTCCTGATAACGAGACACATCTAATGGAAGCTACGTTTGAAGAAAATCAATTTAATGTACTTCAAAGCAATAAAATTGCTTTAAACAGAAGTTTACCTGACGTGCGACCAGAGGGGTAAGTAGCCTATAGGCCTTACGGGATGAAATTACTTTCACACAAACGCAATTCTGATACAAATTATAGTTTTTGGCAGCCAGCAATAATTGATTTAGAACCAAGTTTTGTCTTTAAATGAGCTTTTTAATGAGTCTGAATCAAAATTCCAAATGATCTTAAATTCAATTCAACACTATAAAAATATTATATGCACTATGCAAAATTAATATTTTACAAAATACTTGAAGCAGCATAATGGAATTTACATTTCACCCCTATTCACGTTGATGTAATTTAAAATGTCAGAAATGAATGGCTACAACCGCCGTTAATAATGCAGAAAATATTCCATTATTGACAAACGTTTGACTAATTGTTTTTAAAAACGAACATTTTTGAATTTCTTAAATTCCAAAATACTTTGCGACATTGATTTCTAGTGATGTCAATCGTATAATATGTATTCTAAAATATTTTTTTTTCATAGAGGATTTTTTCCTCTAATGGCTAAAGTTGTTATTAATTCCACCACGCTATTAGATGCAGCAAATATACATATTATGAAAGAGATGATCTTCCCAAGGCAAGTGTCATCATTGTGTTTCATAACGAAGCTTGGAGCACTCTATTAAGAACAGTACACAGTGTCATTAGTCAATCTCCACCTAGACTTCTTGAAGAAATTATTCTTGTGGACGATGCAAGTGAATCATCAAAATGTTAGTATTGTTAATATTTTGATTTAAATACATCATGCATTTAGTGTGAGTGTTGTTTTTCCAATTCTTCTAAATAATGCTCTTCCAATCAATAATTAAGAAAAGGAATTTCATCTACCAATGCCTAAGATGTGTTCAAATAAATTTTTATACACTAACCTGTATCGGGTCCAACCAATAAGAACCAATGAATTCAATGATTATTCCAAGCAAGTATTAAAGATACATTGTCCCCCTGGAAAATATTTGTTGTTATGTTTTGTTGAATATGCCATTTTAATAGTAATAATCACCACGTTTACGCCCGGACACATGCTTCCCTGAATTCAATATTGATTTAGTCCCTAAATAGAATCATCTGAAAGATGGATGTGTTTTAAAAATTTAATTTTAAATGATTAGGCCTACTTTACTAATAATTATCACTGACTCGCACTTAAATTTTGTTAAAGACCTACTGAATATGTTGTTTATCGACATAAATATCTTGTGTAAATACGATTTTATAAAGAAGATCGAACGAAGATCGGACACCCTATGATTAGTGAACTGATTTTTTATGTCTAAACAGATTGGTTAAGTGAACAATTGAACGAGTATGTTCAAACTCTGCACGTACGTGTTCTAGTAGAACGAACTCAATCTCGCAAGGGGCTGATTCGTGCGAGAATGCAAGGGGCAGCGGCAGCAACGGGTGATGTACTTACTTTTCTAGACTCCCACTGTGAAGTTACCAAAGGTTGGCTAGAGCCTCTTCTAGACAGAATTAGCGAACAAAGGTATGGTTAGGCCTACTAGTAGGTCTACACTAGGCTACACTACACAAATTTAGTAGATTTTGTTTTTATAACATTTTTGGTCTGATAATTTTAACGGTAGGCCTGTACTATTCGTCATCAAGGAATCCACAAATAACTAATGTTCTTCATATGGTGTGCATTATTGCTAGGTTATGGTGAAACAAAATAGGCATTCTTGGCAATCCAGTATATGTTTTTAGGGAGACTTTATAAGAAAATTTATAATAAAACCAGGGAGTTGTTATCCCTGATAAAACGTAGCCATAACAAGTAAGTAGAGATATATATTTATTTGAACATTCAACTTTAAATCGGTGGCTCTTCATGAAAATTTAAACATTAAGTTACTCAGTAGGTCTAATACAGATGAGAAAGATAAAATAAAGCACAATTTCCTCTTGATGAGTTACTGTATTGCAAAGTGTAGGCCTAAGATACATTTTTTTATTCAGACCTTCTAGTACTCGGTACAACACAAGGGTAACGTGTTCGAATGAAGTTTAAATTTTATAATTGCTTTTAAAAGCTCGAATTTCATTCGCAATATTTTATCAATTTACTAATCAAACATATTTTTGTAATTGATTATATCCTATAAAATACTACAACAAAATAAACTAATTAACAGGAAGTTTATTTGATAAACGAACAAAGCTTAGCCTTACAACGGCCCTTTGGTGACAAACTTTCCAGGGAAGTCTTGAATAACACGTCAAAACAAAACTGCCAAGTGTTCAAACAAGTATAAATATTAGCTTTTTTGACCTTCACACTTATATGTGGCGTCGGTGGTGTAGTGGTTAACATAGTTGCCTTCCAAGCAATTGTCCCGGGTTCGATTCCCGGCCGACGCACTGGTTTTGTTTTTTAAATATTTTTACATGAATCAACTTTTAAACATTAATTAACATTTAAAAGGTCGTAAGATATATAAGATAAGAATAATATATAAATCCAAAGGCAAAATACTGAAAAAAATTACAATGGCTGGATGGATCTCAATGGAGATACAAAAAAAGCGAAAAGCTAAATCAAAACGATGAAGTAAAACAGCCAGAAAAGTTAGCATATATGTATTCTCACAGATTTCCTCATCTTTATCGTTTCAAAATTAATTAAATTTCAGTATATCACCGGATGATGTAGAATTAATGTTCCTTGCCTGTTGTGTTTATGGAGCGACAAAACTCGCAAAGACAAAGAAAACCACTGGGAATTACTACTTAAAACCACAAAACCTTTTGGACTTAACATTAGGAACATACTCCCAGATCGGTAAAATTATTCCATTGACTACCAAAATTTAAGTTTCAATATTAACCACCATTTTAGCTTTTTTTAGTTCCAGTCCAAAATTGTTTATATCTCTACCAAGCTACCTTCTTTGTTTTCTACTCTTATTCAGTCTCCACCCACTATTCAACACGCTGTTTCTATTGTTATATTTCTTTTATTCCTGTCCACCCAGGCAGCACTTGCCAACTCATATGCTATGAATTTATCCAAATTCCCTCACTTGCACTGATGAAGGGCTAGTGTTGCCCGAAAGCTCTGCTAACTTTTCTGGCTGTTTACTTTATCGTTTTGATTTAGCTTTTCGCTTTTTTATTTGTATCTCCATTGAGATCCAGCCACTGATACCCACAGCATTGTCATTTTTTTCAGTAATTTGCCTTTGGATTTATATATATATATATATATAAACACAAGAGGCAAAGAACATTAATTCTAAACCGCCCGGTGATATACTGAAATTTAATTAATTAATTTGAAACGATAAAGATGAGGAAATCTGTGAGAATGAGAAAAAGTCGCCCCAACCGAGACTCGAACTCGGACCGCCTGCTTGATATGCAGATGTCCTAACCATTAGACCACTGGGGCTTTCATGGTATTGTTCGAACTCGATTGGATAACGACTCTTTAACATTCTCGGCGTGGTACGGCGGAACAGCACTAGTCCTCAGTTGTACGCACGCGCAACAGAGATCAAATTGATACGCCCTCATCTTTCAGTATTTTTATTCACGAGGCGGGATCTCCGAAGAGATACTTTTATATATATAAACACAAGAGGCAAAGAACATTAATTCTAAACCGCCCGGTGATATACTGAAATTTAATTAATTAATTTGAAACGATAAAGATGAGGAAATCTGTGAGAATGAGAAAAAGTCGCCCCAACCGAGACTCGAACTCGGACCGCCTGCTTGATATGCAGATGTCCTAACCATTAGACCACTGGGGCTTTCATGGTATTGTTCGAACTCGATTGGATAACGACTCTTTAACATTCTCGGCGTGGTACGGCGGAACAGCACTAGTCCTCAGTTGTACGCACGCGCAACAGAGATCAAATTGATACGCCCTCATCTTTCAGTATTTTTATTCACGAGGCGGGATCTCCGAAGAGATACTTTTATATATATAAACACAAGAGGCAAAGAACATTAATTCTAAACCGCCCGGTGATATACTGAAATTTAATTAATTAATTTGAAACGATAAAGATGAGGAAATCTGTGAGAATGAGAAAAAGTCGCCCCAACCGAGACTCGAACTCGGACCGCCTGCTTGATATGCAGATGTCCTAACCATTAGACCACTGGGGCTTTCATGGTATTGTTCGAACTCGATTGGATAACGACTCTTTAACATTCTCGGCGTGGTACGGCGGAACAGCACTAGTCCTCAGTTGTACGCACGCGCACCAGAGATCAATTAGCCCTTGCACTGATGAAGGGCTAGTGTTGCCCGAAAGCTCTGCTAACTTTTCTGGCTGTTTTACTTTATCGTTTTGATTTAGCTTTTCGCTTTTTTATATTATATCTCCATTGAGATCCAGTCACTGATACCCACAGCATTGTCATTTTTTCAGTAATTTGCCCTTGGATTTTTATATATATATCTATATTATAAGTGAGAGAGTTTGTACGTCTGTCTGTGTGTTTGTTTGTTCGTTATACAAATTTTTGTTACTGCACGTAATCTTACATATGGGGTATCAAAATGACCGCAATTGTACCGGGAATGTTCTAAGCTATATTTCAACATCATCCGCCACCTAGGATCCAAGTTAGGGACCAAAATGTGGTCAAAACCCCCACTTTCGATGTTTGTTCGTTATACAAATTTCTGTTTCTGCACGTAACCATACGTATGGGGTATCAAAATGATGGCAATTGTACCCGGAAGGTTTTAAACTACATTTTAAAAAAATCCCCCGACTCCTGGGGTTTTTGTGGGAGGGGGGTGGGTGTGGTGGTTTGTGATGTCATTTTTGCTAGGGCTCGGGATTGTAGGCTATCGAATTGTAAAATTATACTACAAAAGTTTTACAGTATTTGAATTATCCTCAGCAAAGCGTTTGGGGAAATATAGATATACATATTTTAATCATTAACTAATATGACACCTATTCATTTACACATTTAGCAAAGTACTTTAACCATATCCAGCTATGTATCTGTCTCTTGGATTGTCTCATTACAGACATCCATTCCTGTGTGAACATATACACGTTCTTTACTGTTATTGTGTTCAACTACATCACCATGCCTCCAAGGAAAAAATGCCTATTGTGGGAGATGGGGTTCAGGGGATAGTGGGGATTTTGCTTAGGCTAGAAGTAGTTGAGATTGTGTGTTGGGATTTAGGGGATAGTGGGGATTTTGCTTAGGCTAGGAATAGTAGGCTATCAAATTGACCAGAATTGTGGATGGAGAATGTTACAGTATTTTATTATGGGTGGGGATGTAGGCCTATCACCATGACCGAAACTGGGAATGTTTTAAACTACATTTGAAAACTGCCACTGAGGGATTATGGGTGGGAGTGATGGCTAACATAATTTGTACTGGAACCGTCTTAAAAACATCACCGGGTTTCTGTGGTGTGTTGGGAGGAGGAGCGAAAATAATTAATTAGCCTAGGCCTATTAGTCCGGTGGCAGGAGGGGGAGGTATCACCACCCGAAAGGGGACAAATTGCCATCCAACTTTTCTAGACCAGAATTTTTTGTAGATTACGAATATGGAAGGTAATCGATCAGGATAGGAAGCGTTTTCGAGATATAAGGGGTCAAAGTTCAAAATTGACCAATATAAAAACATGCTATATCTCTAGAAATTCTGGACGTAGTGAGATAATTTTGGTGTCAAATTGTTCACAATGTGTATGTTTATATTAGCTCTAACAGAACTTTCTTTGTAAAATTGACCGGAAACCCCATTGTTAACAATTTTGACCTTTGAACTCTTTTTTCTATATCTAAGTAACGACAGGTCGGAGAGAATTAAAAATAGGAGCAAATTGTTCCCAAGATATACATTTATATTCAGTGTAACAGATGATATTGCTTGAAAATGACCGGAAGTGTGGTTATTAACCTTTGACATAATTGAATATGGTTATAAAAACATAAATTAATAAATATTTGTCGTAAGAAGCCAATTTTGGTGTCAAATTGTTCACAATATATATGTTTATACTTGCCATAATGCAACATTTTTTTCAAAAAGTGACTGAAACACCTATTTTTCTGTAATTTTAACCTTTGACCTGTTTTTCTCATCTAAATAACGACATGGCATAGAGATTTCTAACGGCAAATTGTTTATAATAGATATTTTTATTCAATCTAATAGATTATACTGTTTGAAAAATACAAGTGTGATTATTGCTTTGAAATCCTGTACATAAGAGCCTATCAGGGCGGATTTAATTCAAAGAGGTGTGGAAGGGGAATAATACTATTACTTTCAGAAATATTTGAGCAATTTCAATCAGATATCCATGTATCTCCAATAAACGGAATGTACGGCTCATAGAGAATTCAGAAGTTACCCTTGGTTCATTTTGGCAAATCCATATGGGTTCCTTTTAAAAGGATTGAGGGTGCACAGACAGGCCTTTCCCATGGCTTAATATTGGAACCTACAGTTTTAGTTACCCGATATATTTCTAACACAGTAACTTATGTAGCCAAATGCATTGATCCGATACAGGGGCCAAATGTAGAACTGAACATACAGTAGAGAACCACAGAAGGGTCTAAATAGATGACCTGCTGTTGTTTCATTTTAGGCAAATCCATAAGTGTTCCTTAAGGATCGAGAGTGCACAGGCAACTTTATTCCATGTGCCTGTCTATATAAACCCACAGTGTCACCCATTATATTTCCATTATGGGGCTTAATGTCCATCCATGGAGGACCGGCCCTTGGGTTAATTTGGGCTAATCCATAAATTTTCCTTAAGGATCGAGAGTGCACAGGCAGCTTTATTCCATGGTTCTGTCTGTCTATATAAACCCACAGTGTCACCCCTTATATTTCCATTATGGGGCTTAATGTCCATCCATGGAGAACGACCGGCCCTTGGGTTAATTTGGACAAATCCATAAAATGTTCCTTATGGATGATCGAGGGTGCACAGGGATATGTATTATATCTCTATGAACCCACATTTTCACCCTACATACATTATTTCCAATATAGGGTCTCTTGTAGCCCCACATAGAGAACCCCGAAAGGTCCATGAAGGATCGGCCCTTGGGTTCATTTGGGCAAATCCATAAATGTTATTTAAAGATTGAGGGTGCACGTTTAGTTTTATTCCATAGTTCATCTATGAACTATTTACCCCATATTAATTTCTAATACAGGGCCTTATGTAGCACACCACATAGAGATCCCAAAAGGGTCCTTAGAGGGTTCATTCGGGCAAATCCATATGGGTTATTTTAGAATCCTTTGTGTACAGGAAACTCTTTCCTGTATGGGCCAAACTATCTGTGGCTATATAAAAATTGTGGTCTGTCTGTGTAGTGAGTTGTGGATTGAGTTTGGCCACCTGGATCTGCCTATGCCCGCCCTATCCTGTACGAATTGGTATTCTCTGGTTCTGATGAATAGTAGTTTATTTTCCAAAAACGAATATTGTAGCCCTAATAAATGCAACTGTATAGTGGCAAATCATTGAAGGTCAGCGCAACATTTTAACATCATAACATTTTAATCGTCATAACATTAATTTTATTATTTATTTTACAGTATTTTATTAATACATTTAAAATAATGCGCACTAGAAAAAATATAAAAATACCATAACTTCACTGATCAAATAACGTGATTACATTTATGAACATCGATCTCATAGTTTGAATAACTTTGCATTATTTAGTATATCATTTGTTCAAATGTTGACCTTTGTCAACTTGTGTAATGATAAATGTGCTCTTTTGATTGTGTATGATTGATAGATGTCTTAACAGAATGATAAAACATAACATTTTGTCTTAAATGTTAGTTTTTATTTGGTTTTAAATGCAAATTGTGTGATTGGTCAATATTGACATTTGACCTTTAATTGTATTTGTTTTATAAGGCGACTGAATAACACCATACAATACCTATAACCATACAAATGTATTAAAAGACCAAATTGAACTTTAATAAATTGGTTATAATACATATGTATATTATAATACATTGTTATAATTGGTCAATTTTGAACTTTGACCCCTTATCTCTTCCTATTCGCTTCCTATCCTGATCGAAGTCTGATTTGATTAAATACAGTATTATAATCATATTAATCAAAATTATAATGAAATAACATAACTTTACTAATCAAATAATTTGATTACTTGTAAAACCATCAATATCATAGTTTGGACAACTTTGCATTTATTTGTTAACTAATACGCGTATTAAAATGTTGACCTTTGACCTTATGTCAACTGATGAAATTGACCTTATGTCAACTGATGAAATGATGTATTCGCTCTTTTACATTTCGTATGATTGATTAACAGGATGAGAAAACATCCAATTTTTATTATTAAATATTAGTTTTTATTTGGTTTTATAGGTACGTTCTATGATTGGTCAATATTGACATTTGACCCTTAATCACAAAGGATTTTCTTTTCATAAGGTGATTGAATAGACACTTATAATCATAAAAATGTAATAAAAGACCAAATTGTGCTTCAATAAATTTGTTATAATACATATACATAATACATTGTTGTAATTGGTCAATTTTGAACTTTGACCCCTTATATCTCGAAAACGCTTCCTATCCTGATCGATTACCTTCCATATTCGTAATCTACGGAAAATTCTAGTCTAGAAAAGTTGGATGGCAATTTTTCCCCTTTCGGGTGGTGATTCCCCCCTCCTGCCACCGGACTATATATGATTGAATTGTACAACGAAAACTTACTAGGCCTACATTTGAACTGTCCAGGGGAGGAGGTAAGGTTTGTTGATTGCGGCTGCGATGGTGAGAGGAGAAAGCAGGCCGGGGGACCGCAGTATCAACATTATATATTTTAATTATAAGCCAATATGACACCTACTCATTTACACAGTTTACAACGTACTTAAGTCATAGGCCTATCATAGCTATGTATGCCCTCTCAATTTGAAGCTAAAGTTTAATTGAATTTGTCCTTCACTGGAAAGAGTGTGGGGTGTTATTAAGGGGTGGAGGTTGGTGCGTATACGGAGATACTGGCGTCGGGTGTTATGTACTGAGAAGGCTTTAAACTAATTTTAAAACCCGCCCTGGGGCGGGTATAATTGCTAGTATATATATATGACGTTATCCAAATTCCTTCTTTTGCACTGATGAAGGGCTAGTGTTGCCCGAAAGCTCTGCTAACTTTTCTGGCTGTTTTACTTATCGTTTTGATTTAGCTTTTCGCTTTTTTTTGTATCTCCATTGAGATCCAGCCACTGATACCCACAGCATTGTCATTTTTTTAGTAATTTGCCTTTGGATTTATATATAAGATATAAGATATATATATATCATCTTTATCGTTTCAAATTAATTAAATTATATATATATATATATAAACACAACAGGCATAGAAATAAATTCCAAACCGTCCGGTGATACACTGAAAATTATTTAATTAATTTTTGAAACGATAAAGATGAGGAAATCTGTGAGAATGAGAAAAAGTCGCCCCAACCGAGACTCGAACTCGGACCGTCTGCTTGATATGCAGTTGCCCTAACCATTAGACCACTGAGGCTTTCATTGTATTGTTCTTTAACTCGATCGGATAACGACCCTTTAACATTCTCGGCGTGGTACGGTTGGAACACAACTAGTCCTCAGTTGTACGCACGCGCACCAGAGATCAAATTGATACGCCCTCATCTATAATTCAGTATATTTATTCACTAGCGGGATCTCGAGAGATACTTTTATATATATATAAACACAACAGGCATAGAAATAAATTCCAAACCGCCCGGTGATACACTGAAAATTATTTAATTAATTTTTGAAACGATAAAGATATATATATATATATATAAACACAACAGGCAAAGAACATTAATTCTAAACCGCCCGGTGATATACTGAAATTTAATTAATTAATTTGAAACGATAAAAATCCAAAGGCAAATTACTGAAAAATATATATATCCCACAGCATTGTCATTTTTTCAGTAATTTGCCTTTGGATTTATATAAAAATATATATATATAAATCCAAAGGCAAATTACTGAAAAAATGACACTACTGTTGTATTGTATTCTCCTTTTTTCCTATGTTTTTAAAGTTTATAAATATGTAGATTTATATAAAATCAACCCAGGAAAAAGTTACTAAAAATGAATGTGAAATAATGGTACATTATATTAAATTAATGATGTTAAATGTGGTATTGAATTAATGGTATTTAATGTGGTATTGAATTAATGATTTTTAATGTGGTGAATGTAACTTCTCAAAAGTTACTATTAATTTTTAATTTTATTTCAACAGAACCAATGTAGTATGTCCTGTTATTGACACAATTAGCGATACGACTTTCGAATACATTCCAGTGCGTCGAAACGTTCCAATCGGCGGATTCTCTTGGTACCCTGATTTCACGTGGATAGATATCCCACAGCGGGAAATGAATCGTGTCGATAATGATCCGACAGCCGTCATAAGGTACGAATGTTCGGCAGTCAAAATAATCATTAGATATAATTCACATTTATCAGCGATACTGTTCATATTAAGCCTAGTTCCATCACAACCAGACTAATAACATAAAAATTCCAATTGTGGCTTGGCCTAAACTGTGTTTAATATTATTTTGCAGGTCACCTACCATGGCAGGGGGTTTATTTTCTATAGAAAGAAAATATTTTTTTGAGATGGGTTCCTATGATTCGGGGTTCAAGACGTGGGGCGCCGAGAACCTTGAGTTGTCTTTTAGGGTAAGCATATACCATTGATCAAACACATTAATTAAAAAATATACGTCTGTACAGGGAGTTGTAATTAGTTGTAATTAACTAACCTGGTCTGTGTATATTTACAACAGTCTTTACTGCAATTAATTAAAAAGATTCCTGCTGCACCGGTTTAAGTTAATATTATTCGTGTGTATGAACCTAAAAACTCATCACGACATAATATTTGATAATTTGATTTAGAGATATAATACGTACATTCGAATTATTCATGTTAAGTTAACGTGGTAGCTTACAGAATAAACACATGATTTTCGGCGGAATTGGATCTAGGAAAAGTGTCTTTCAATCCGTCGTAAATCTTCACAACAGTGTTGATACATATTTGGCCGGCAGTATTTTAAATAATGAAGAGAGAAAAAAGGTCTATTGTCTTATATAAACCTTCTCAAACACACAGGTTTTAAATGTTATATATTATCGTTATCAATAAAAACCCAAGTATGCCTATTATTTATAGTTAGTCAAAAACCTCTCTATTTATTTTATAAAGAGTGCATTTATGCGATTTTTTTAATCACTAAGAAAAAGCATGTGCATCGGCCGGGAATCGAACCTGGGACAATTGCTTGGTTAGTTAACCACAACACCACCGAAGCCACGAGTAATTCAAAATGCACCTATAATATTTATAACACACAGTATTGGTTGTGACGTATACAAACTTTACCTTCCAAAGCTACGATTATAGCCGTTCCGATGAGACTGCACAATCTAATAATTTGATTTTAACAATACAGTACTACAGTAATTTATATATATTTATAGTAAAATTGATTACACGTTTTCTTCTTAAATATGTTCACTATCTTTAAAAAAATAGTTTAATTAACTTTCAACATTTTTAATTGCATGGTGAAAAATGACATTTATAACCAAGTTTGTATGTTAATTGTTTGAAATAGCCCACAACCTAAATATAAATTAACTATTCCAGACTTAATTAATTTTCTTAACGTATTGACAATACTATGCTTATAGCAATGTCAAAGCAAAGTTTGGAGTGGGAAATAATCTTACAGATCAATTCAATGTAGATAGGCCTAAATGTGTTAAACAGGGATGCGTTTTATCACCAATATTATTTTGTATATTTATAAATGAATTTGTTAAAATGCTTCGTAACAATGATTTAGGAGTTAGAATGAATTGTTCATGGATGGGTGGCCTTTTTTGGGCCGATGATGTTGTTTTGCTAGCTAATAATGCTAGATATTGCAGTGAAATATGCAAAGGAGTGGAAGTTAAGCTTCAATTATGAAAAATCGAATGTAATGGTTATTGGGAAACGTGTCAATCGTAATAAAAAATGGAAAATTGGAGATGAATTTATAACTGAGGTAAACAATTATAAATATCTAGGTGTAATAATTTGTGCAAATCAAAAAGAGCATGGTCACTACTGTTATTCAAAAAGGAAAAAAAAAATCTCGTATATTAAAGGTATAATAGGAAACCTTGATGATTTCAATAGGGTCTATTTCGGAAAATTAATTATGCATGTGGTGTATGGCACTGTAATTCAAAAAGAGATAATAACGATTTAGAAAAATTACAGCTACAAATGGCCAGATTCCTACTAAAAGCTCCCAGATACACAACACAACAAGCACTATATGGTGACTTAGGATGGAGTCCATTATCAAAAACACATGAAATTACTAAAATCAAATACTTCAAACGTGTTATAAATATGAATATAAATAGATAGCATAATATTTCACTCCATTGCATGTTTCAACTTAACAGTGATTTTGATTTTTTTAAATACAGCTTTATGTAAGGAAAACTTAGATAAATGCAAAGATTTAAACATGTTTGAACACGTGTTTGATACTGCCCTCTCCGAGAGACTTGTCTCCAAACTGTCATAAAATAAAATAAATGAATAATATTTTAAAATAGTAGAAAATTACTCGACAATACCGTATTTCAAATATGTCTAAAGGTATCACAAAATTAATATCTCATTTAAATTACCGTTGGAATAAACGCCCCGCTTTGAATAAACACCTCCCTCGAATAAACGCCCTCCATAGAACATCATTTAGAATAAACGCCCCCGGGGCCTTTAGCCTTTACATATTTCCTCGACATGCATATACAATATTGTATTACAACACATGTCTATTTGTATAGTAGAATTCACTGATTGACATGATCTACAATTTTCCAAGAATGCTTATACAATTTTTAGTGTATTTTTTTACTTCTCGATATTAATGTCCTGTATTTGTTCATATCTAGCGGGGTAATTATTTGATTATAGATGTTACCATATTACACCAAAAAAAAAAAAACGCCTCCTCCGAATAAACGCCTCCCTCGAAATGTTACAATTTATCAAAATAGAAACGAAAAATCTTTTAAAATCGATGCACTGATTATATTTTAAATAACACAAAGGTACAGGTAGTATATCCCAATAACGATAGGCAAGCCATGATTCAACGTTTCGATCTTTATTTGATCATCACCATGAATGAACAATAATTCCAAAAGCAGACAATAACTACAGTCTATTCATAAGTATATAAATGAGACGGCAACTATGTTAACCACTACACCACTGACGCCAATGTACGCATACAGTTGAGATTCATATTTGTGGTAACAAGCTTCCGCCGTTCTCTTGATGAACTTGTAACATGGGTAATATGATTGTGTTCCGAATTTGTCACGGAGTGGCATAATACTTTATTTATTCATTATGTTCTGTCCATTATCAAGTTTTCAGAATGTTATAAGAATCAGTATACATTTATCCATTAAAGTTTTAATTGGAAGCTAGAAGCCTAATTCAAAGTTTCTCTCGTGGCCTATGTACCATCATTATTTTCATCAATACACATGTTGAAACTAATTATTAAACAAGAAAGCCACTCAGAGAGTGCATACCTCCGCCTACTGTAAAATTCTCCTACATAAGATTTCTCTGGGGCGGGAATATATATACTTGTGTGTGTCTTAATGCTGTGTGTGATTTAGGCTAATCACTACAAGCATGTGTATGCGAGTTTGGTGTAATGGTTATGCAACCACCTTTCAACTAACAATAGTATCAATTGACTAACAATAGAACAGCAACGCTAAAAACAAATAGGTTTTTTAAAACTACTCGTATAAACAAACCTGTAAACTAAATCAAATTATGTTTTAAAATTACAAATCACAAATTACTCTTGCCTCTTGTACAGAAATGAAGTTTTTTGGACAAGTAGTTCTCGAGAAAATGCAATTTCAGTTTACTTAAGATTGCTCGCCGGCTTTCCTATCTTTTAACACTAGCAGGTCTGAAAATTATACTAAACGTACCGTGGTCCCAAAATTTAATAAAATGGTCCTTGACCACATATCTATTTGTTTTTTCATTTTGGTAAATTACTTTTGAGTAATCCTGCAAACAAACAGACAAACGTGATCGACTACATATACCTCCTTGGCGGAGGTAAATGATCGTTCATTGCAATGAATTATTGAAAATAAGCATTAATACAAATACTCCAACATGAATCACAACTCAATTTAGGTCTATCAGTTGAAATGTTGCCCTTTGTTGATACATTTTAACGGGTTTGCTCTTTTGACTTCCCGAAATTATAATTAGGCCTATATGGAATTATTCCTGTATTTCTTTCGGTAATTTTTTTTTGTGGGATATTCAGGTAATTAATTTGTAAATTTTTACATTTTAATACAACGCAGGAAAATAGGATTATACACAGGAAGAACGAGTGATTCTGTAAAGCGTTTAAATATACTGCTGCAGAAGTTCAGTAGTAGGCCTAGGGGCCTACACAAAACGTTTCAAACGTGATATAATAGTTTGTATAATCTTATTTTAGCTATTTAGTGACATCACGGAGGTGTTAACTAATTAACTAATTAAACTCCCTGATGACATTGTTTTGTTTTGTTTTAAATGTGAATACTGCATCCGATAATATTATGTGACACGTGATATAATGTAATATATTATGGGATATAATGTGATGTAATTTCAGATATTGATAATTGTTTTTTAAACGAATTAGCATAACCTATTTCCAGGAGTTTCATTTATTTTGTAAAACATATTTTAAATTTTGTCTTATTTTTCATCAAATTTAATAATTATCGTACTTTAGGCCTATAGCAATCGTATAAATAAATATATACTATACGTGTTCTAACTACACGACGACTTCTCTGCTCCCTAAAAAGTTTTTTAAAATATTTGTTATCCTAATATTTATTTCGACCTAATCGTGTTATACCCCACCATTAAAAATTATTTGTCCGTTATATATAGGCCTAAGTTTAAATGATGTATTTAAAGAGGCATATATCTACTTAGGCTTTTTTAAACTGTAAAATATTTAGGTCTATCTATACCCTAACAACATTCAGTGATTCATAGTTGTTTCTCATTTTTAATAAAAGCAACATTTTGGCTAATATGAATTAGAACATAAAACCAGGTCAGTCTGATCTGAAGTTCTCGAGGGAAACATCGAGGTCGAGTGCAAAATAAATACTTATGATATGTATTCACTACAGACTTATCGTATCGGGCGTCGGTGGTGTAGTGGTTAACATAGTTGCCTTCCAAGCAATCCCGGGTTCGATTCCCGGCCGACGCACACGTATTTTTCAATATTTGTTTTAACCATGCATCAACTATTGTTTTTTTAATTATTTAGGATTTCTTTGACGAGGCCAATATATATAGTTATTTATTATTCCCCCAAAAACATGAAAAAATTAAGATTAATAAAATCAGATTTTGAATAGGCAATTTCACAGTTTTAATAAAGTTATTCACTTCTGTAGAAAAAAAATCATCAAAAATAATTATTTCACTTATAAAAAGACAAAAGAAATGGTTAATTTCAACCAAAAACCATTGTCTTCCAGACAATTTAGGTATATTTTGCTTTAAATTACATTTTTTTGGTGGGAGTTTTTGGTCATAGTGAATAACTATTATGTGATATTAAAATGGCATATTAAAAAAAAAATTTTTTAAATTATTTTTTAGGGGGACAATATATCTTTAAACGAGAGAAAAAGTGTTAAACTGTGTGTTTAGAAACATAAATAATTTACAGCATAGAGAAGCTCGTAAATGAATTAATAATTGTTTACATAGAAATAATGAGTAAAAAAGATAAGAACAATTAAAAAAATATTTTTTAAAAAGGTCTCTTCCCTTTCATATAATTATTTGAAATCATACTATTGTAGGCCTAATTGGTCAGATTTAAGACTCTGACTTTTTTTGTTTCGCGCCGCGGCTCTAGCCAGCTAAAATTTCAGAGGACATAATCAATAAGAAGCTTCATCATCGCGAAAGCTATATGTCTAAGGCTGACATTTTTAATAATTTGTTACCTCGACTAACTTATAAACAGACTACTGCGGAAGAATTTTCTCACGTGTACCGTGAAGTCAAGTTGTCTCTAGAATGTCTGTGAAGTTGGTTACTAGTTCCTTATTCAAATTCAATTAAAGGGACAGTCACAAATATTTTTAAAAACAGATTTTAATACGTAATAACTGTCTAATTGAGTTGTTATTGCATTAACATGTTAGCCTTGACTTCCTCTACTTCTTCCGGTCAAAGTTCCGCAGAACTAGAGTGGAAAATGGTAGAGTAGGTCAAGGGTCATCGATCTATACCAAAATATTTTGAAAATATTAAGTAGATCAAGTGTTATAACGTTCGTAAAAGCTAGTTACTTATTCGCCGTAGAGGGCGTAAATGCATAAAATGTTATTGAACTTTGACCGGAAGAAGTAGAGGAGGTCAAGGCTAACATGTTGATGCAATAACAACTCAATTAGACAGTTATTACGTATTAAATATTTGTGACTGTCCTTTTAATTGAATTTGAATAAGGAACTAGGAACTTGAAAACTAATAACAAACTTCACAGACATGTCTCATGAGGGTATTCAGTTACATGCCTACAGGTTGAGGTCACACACACACAGCACATTAAAGTTCAAAATTGACCATTTTTAAATGGCATTTTCAGTCGCGTGGACGCGACTCTATAGTTCACTATGTCGGTCGGTCGGTCGGTCTGATCACTATGCGTTTTAGCACGCGACTTATGTTGGCCTTGTTTAATTAGTAGATTAATATTTTTTGGGAAATAATACATTGTTGGAAAGGTACACATGTTTTCTTTTAAATGCTGTTGAAAATTAGCAGAAATATAAATTATTCAATGAACACCCTCTCCAGCTGGCCACCTCATAAACATGATGAAGGAAATCCCTGTTTGCAGTTTATGACCGCCCATTTTTGGAGATCTAAAATATGATGCTTTTTGATGGACAAAGCATGTCCCATTATACGATGTCTAGAACAGAATTGGTGAACTTTCAAAAATTGTCTTTGTTTTTTCGGTAGGTTGATGCAATATTTTAAATCAAAGACACATATAATATGAAAATATAATGTTTAAAGTACCTATTGTTTAAATGATTCAACGTTTCGATCTTTATTTGATCATCACCATGAATGAACAATAATTCCAAAAGCAGACAATAACTACAGTCTATTCATAAGTATATAAATGAGACGGCAACTATGTTAACCACTACACCACTGACGCCAATGTACGCATACAGTTGAGATTCATATTTGTGGTAACAAGCTTCCGCCGTTCTCTTGATGAACTTGTAACATGGGTAATATGATTGTGTTCCGAATTTGTCACGGAGTGGCATAATACTTTATTTATTCATTATGTTCTGTCCATTATCAAGTTTTCAGAATGTTATAAGAATCAGTATACATTTATCCATTAAAGTTTTAATTGGAAGCTAGAAGCCTAATTCAAAGTTTCTCTCGTGGCCTATGTACCATCATTATTTTCATCAATACACATGTTGAAACTAATTATTAAACAAGAAAGCCACTCAGAGAGTGCATACCTCCGCCTACTGTAAAATTCTCCTACATAAGATTTCTCTGGGGCGGGAATATATATACTTGTGTGTGTCTTAATGCTGTGTGTGATTTAGGCTAATCACTACAAGCATGTGTATGCGAGTTTGGTGTAATGGTTATGCAACCACCTTTCAACTAACAATAGTATCAATTGACTAACAATAGAACAGCAACGCTAAAAACAAATAGGTTTTTTAAAACTACTCGTATAAACAAACCTGTAAACTAAATCAAATTATGTTTTAAAATTACAAATCACAAATTACTCTTGCCTCTTGTACAGAAATGAAGTTTTTTGGACAAGTAGTTCTCGAGAAAATGCAATTTCAGTTTACTTAAGATTGCTCGCCGGCTTTCCTATCTTTTAACACTAGCAGGTCTGAAAATTATACTAAACGTACCGTGGTCCCAAAATTTAATAAAATGGTCCTTGACCACATATCTATTTGTTTTTTCATTTTGGTAAATTACTTTTGAGTAATCCTGCAAACAAACAGACAAACGTGATCGACTACATATACCTCCTTGGCGGAGGTAAATGATCGTTCATTGCAATGAATTATTGAAAATAAGCATTAATACAAATACTCCAACATGAATCACAACTCAATTTAGGTCTATCAGTTGAAATGTTGCCCTTTGTTGATACATTTTAACGGGTTTGCTCTTTTGACTTCCCGAAATTATAATTAGGCCTATATGGAATTATTCCTGTATTTCTTTCGGTAATTTTTTTTTGTGGGATATTCAGGTAATTAATTTGTAAATTTTTACATTTTAATACAACGCAGGAAAATAGGATTATACACAGGAAGAACGAGTGATTCTGTAAAGCGTTTAAATATACTGCTGCAGAAGTTCAGTAGTAGGCCTAGGGGCCTACACAAAACGTTTCAAACGTGATATAATAGTTTGTATAATCTTATTTTAGCTATTTAGTGACATCACGGAGGTGTTAACTAATTAACTAATTAAACTCCCTGATGACATTGTTTTGTTTTGTTTTAAATGTGAATACTGCATCCGATAATATTATGTGACACGTGATATAATGTAATATATTATGGGATATAATGTGATGTAATTTCAGATATTGATAATTGTTTTTTAAACGAATTAGCATAACCTATTTCCAGGAGTTTCATTTATTTTGTAAAACATATTTTAAATTTTGTCTTATTTTTCATCAAATTTAATAATTATCGTACTTTAGGCCTATAGCAATCGTATAAATAAATATATACTATACGTGTTCTAACTACACGACGACTTCTCTGCTCCCTAAAAAGTTTTTTAAAATATTTGTTATCCTAATATTTATTTCGACCTAATCGTGTTATACCCCACCATTAAAAATTATTTGTCCGTTATATATAGGCCTAAGTTTAAATGATGTATTTAAAGAGGCATATATCTACTTAGGCTTTTTTAAACTGTAAAATATTTAGGTCTATCTATACCCTAACAACATTCAGTGATTCATAGTTGTTTCTCATTTTTAATAAAAGCAACATTTTGGCTAATATGAATTAGAACATAAAACCAGGTCAGTCTGATCTGAAGTTCTCGAGGGAAACATCGAGGTCGAGTGCAAAATAAATACTTATGATATGTATTCACTACAGACTTATCGTATCGGGCGTCGGTGGTGTAGTGGTTAACATAGTTGCCTTCCAAGCAATCCCGGGTTCGATTCCCGGCCGACGCACACGTATTTTTCAATATTTGTTTTAACCATGCATCAACTATTGTTTTTTTAATTATTTAGGATTTCTTTGACGAGGCCAATATATATAGTTATTTATTATTCCCCCAAAAACATGAAAAAATTAAGATTAATAAAATCAGATTTTGAATAGGCAATTTCACAGTTTTAATAAAGTTATTCACTTCTGTAGAAAAAAAATCATCAAAAATAATTATTTCACTTATAAAAAGACAAAAGAAATGGTTAATTTCAACCAAAAACCATTGTCTTCCAGACAATTTAGGTATATTTTGCTTTAAATTACATTTTTTTGGTGGGAGTTTTTGGTCATAGTGAATAACTATTATGTGATATTAAAATGGCATATTAAAAAAAAAATTTTTTAAATTATTTTTTAGGGGGACAATATATCTTTAAACGAGAGAAAAAGTGTTAAACTGTGTGTTTAGAAACATAAATAATTTACAGCATAGAGAAGCTCGTAAATGAATTAATAATTGTTTACATAGAAATAATGAGTAAAAAAGATAAGAACAATTAAAAAAATATTTTTTAAAAAGGTCTCTTCCCTTTCATATAATTATTTGAAATCATACTATTGTAGGCCTAATTGGTCAGATTTAAGACTCTGACTTTTTTTGTTTCGCGCCGCGGCTCTAGCCAGCTAAAATTTCAGAGGACATAATCAATAAGAAGCTTCATCATCGCGAAAGCTATATGTCTAAGGCTGACATTTTTAATAATTTGTTACCTCGACTAACTTATAAACAGACTACTGCGGAAGAATTTTCTCACGTGTACCGTGAAGTCAAGTTGTCTCTAGAATGTCTGTGAAGTTGGTTACTAGTTCCTTATTCAAATTCAATTAAAGGGACAGTCACAAATATTTTTAAAAACAGATTTTAATACGTAATAACTGTCTAATTGAGTTGTTATTGCATTAACATGTTAGCCTTGACTTCCTCTACTTCTTCCGGTCAAAGTTCCGCAGAACTAGAGTGGAAAATGGTAGAGTAGGTCAAGGGTCATCGATCTATACCAAAATATTTTGAAAATATTAAGTAGATCAAGTGTTATAACGTTCGTAAAAGCTAGTTACTTATTCGCCGTAGAGGGCGTAAATGCATAAAATGTTATTGAACTTTGACCGGAAGAAGTAGAGGAGGTCAAGGCTAACATGTTGATGCAATAACAACTCAATTAGACAGTTATTACGTATTAAATATTTGTGACTGTCCTTTTAATTGAATTTGAATAAGGAACTAGGAACTTGAAAACTAATAACAAACTTCACAGACATGTCTCATGAGGGTATTCAGTTACATGCCTACAGGTTGAGGTCACACACACACAGCACATTAAAGTTCAAAATTGACCATTTTTAAATGGCATTTTCAGTCGCGTGGACGCGACTCTATAGTTCACTATGTCGGTCGGTCGGTCGGTCGGTCTGATCACTATGCGTTTTAGCACGCGACTTATGTTGGCCTTGTTTAATTAGTAGATTAATATTTTTTGGGAAATAATACATTGTTGGAAAGGTACACATGTTTTCTTTTAAATGCTGTTGAAAATTAGCAGAAATATAAATTATTCAATGAACACCCTCTCCAGCTGGCCACCTCATAAACATGATGAAGGAAATCCCTGTTTGCAGTTTATGACCGCCCATTTTTGGAGATCTAAAATATGATGCTTTTTGATGGACAAAGCATGTCCCATTATACGATGTCTAGAACAGAATTGGTGAACTTTCAAAAATTGTCTTTGTTTTTTCGGTAGGTTGATGCAATATTTTAAATCAAAGACACATATAATATGAAAATATAATGTTTAAAGTACCTATTGTTTAAATAATAAAATGATTGGTTGAGAATTGATGAGCGGAAAAAGAAAAGAGTAGGCACATGTTTTTCGATTCTCAATCAAGCCACAGTCCATTTAGTTCCATTGTCTCAGGCTGAGGCTAACCTGGGACGGCCTGCAGAGGACTGTCAGTAGAATTTTGGCTTAACGGAGGTTAAATCTTATATATATTAAATTTTAACCAACATTGATTATAATTATGATTAATATATTTGCTATTCATAACGTTACGAAGAATTAATAATAATAATAGGTACTTATTATTTTTAAAGCCCCCTTCCCTACGTTTTTTAGATCTAATTTAAGATCACAAACTATATTTAATGTAAAAATAATACTATATGGTCCTATTGCGATAACTTTATTCGTCTTTAAACGGTTAAAAATGTGAAAAATAAGTCGATTCTAATAATTATAGCGGCCCGCTATAAATCCCAAAATGCATTGCGCGCGGATTGATATTTTTGTTTTTCACCTGTAATTCGCCCACTTTTCGATCGATCGTGAGGCCAAAACAAATGGAAGACTCCTAACTTTTCAGCGAAAATACCGGGTTTTCCCCAATTTGTATCAACGGAGTCTGGCAAAAATAGAAAGACAATTAATGCAGCAACTATACAACGTCAGGCTAGGTATAAAGCTAGCGTACGATGTTCGTACGTTACCGATGTTTACCAGCTAGGCCTACAAAACTAAGCCTAGCTAGGCTAGGCCTAAGACCGTCCACGAGAGGTCGATCGCCGCGAGCTACTTAGGTAGTGCATTGTTTCTCACTTTTTATCATAATTTACCATAAAACGTACATTTAAGACAAGGAATGACATGGTTTAATGTTTTTAAAGTGATATATATGTATTATTTTCCAAAAAACGTCCAAAATTGCAGGGAAGGGGTCTTTAAGTGTTTTAAAACATATTATTTTGAAATGCTTAACATCCCTATTATGGTAAATGGAATCGTCCGTACCATGAAAGTTAAATACATTGGACAGGTCCACTTATTTTCAAGGGATATTAATTGAGGATTTATGTTTTTTAATAAAGTATGAAAGGAATTGTGTAGGTTTTTAGTTTTAATTGATTAATTTAAAAACTGTTATACTGCTATAAAAATCTATGTTTGCATTTTCTTCAGTTAATATTTATTTTAAAAAATGAATACAGATTATTTTTAAAAGTGAATTTATTTTAATTAATTAAATTGTTATTTATCAACAGGTGTTTCTCTACAGTCATGGAAGAAAATATGAAAAAAAATTCTCAGAATCAAATTCTTCAATGAACACATGATGTAATATCGACAGTTTAAAAAAGAAAATTGATCGTGCAAATAATGTTTACGATTCAACATATTTTTATTTATTACATATTTCTATGGTAACAAAAACTTATTTTTAATAAACATTTTGATTGAAAATTGTGTATTTCTATTATACAATTAACTGGTGAAAAAATAGGCATGATGTGATTTATAATTAAATAGCTATGTTAGATTTTGTGTATTTTTGCGATTAACCAACATATTTTTTATTTTGTTACACGTTTCCATGGTAACAAAAACATATTTTCCATAAATTATTAAAAATTGTGTATTTATAGTATACAATTAACGAGTGAAAAAATGGGCACAATGAGATTCATAATTAAAGAAATATCTTTGATTTGTATGTATTTTTGCAATTAAAGGACATCTTTTTAATAATTAATCATTTAAAGATGTATTGTCCCCCTAAAAAAATAATTTTTTTTTTTTTTTTGTTAAATATTCCATTTTAATATTACATAATAGTGATTCACTTTGACCAAAAACTTGATATAAAAAAAACATTTTCCCCAAAAAATATGTAATTTAAAGCAAAATATACCTAAATTGTCTGTAAGACAATGGTTTTTGGTTGAAATTAACCATTTCTTTTGTCTTTTTATAAGTGAAATATTTATTTTTGATGATTTTTTTTTCTACAGAAGTGAATAACTTTATTAAAACTGTGAAATTGCCTATTCAAAATCTGATTTTATTAATCTTTATTTGTCATGTTTTTGGAGGACAATACATCTGAAGAAAGAACAATGATTAATTTTAAAATGTCAAGCGGAGTTTTTTGTAAGAAATATTTCTTGTTTACTTTATACTAAGTAACAATTACGTCAGGGCAAACATTTGACCAATTACTCAACTCCCTGCAGCGCAAAGCTACTTCACATTAGTTAAATACTATTATCATTGTAGGCCTACTTTTGAAAGCTATAAATACAGTACTGCTGAACAATGGGTTCAAATACCGGTTGTAGGCCTACCTTGATATTAGTCAATATATTCTCTATTACATTAGGTTTGGCAGTGTGGTGGATCGATTGAAATTGTACCATGCTCACATGTTGGTCATGTTTTTCGCTCAAAGAGCCCCTATTCATATGATGAAGACCCAGGCGTAACGTTAGTACGAAATACTCGCCGTGCTTTGGAGGTTTGGACAGACACTTATAAGGTAAATGTAATACTGTAATGACTGACTCTGGGTACAAACCCCAAAACAACATAAGTATGCCATGTGCATTCTAAAGTATTATTGGTAACAACAAATTGTTTCATAACAGTCTAAAGAATTACTATTTCCCAAGTATGAAAGTGAAGAAATTCTTGTTCATGGGTAATTTGTTCTTGGTTGCCGTATATGCACCACCATGGTGTCCGATTTTAATATAACGTCACTGGTGGTTTAGGAAAATAGTGTTGGACCAGAACCCTTAAATTATGATAATGTGATTTGATTATGATGGCGAAGCTGAGTAGATTTACACATAATTTATACTTCGCATATTAGTATAAGAAAAAAAACAAGAATGAAATCATTTGAATTTAATTGAAAAGTGACTAAAATTACTAGACGCATGGTTGATTAATTGCCTATATTTGCATTTCCTTTCCACGTAATGTTAGTTTCAGATGGATAATGTTCAGTATAATATATTTATCTTTACATTTTATTTTTACAGAATTTGTTTTATTCAATTAATCCACAATTGAAAATAATCGGTTACGGAGATATCTCAAACCGAATTAAACTTCGAGAAACGCTAGGATGCAAAAGTTTTGGCTGGTATTTGGAGACGATCTATCCAGAACACACACTCCCAATCGAATTCAAAATACTCGGCACAGTAAGACTTTATAGTTTGAGTGTTATTATAGGGTGGGTAAAATGTTATATAGTATGTTATAGGCCAATACTGAAAATTTCTTCATAGGTTTCAACTAAAAACAGATGTGATGTCAACTTAAATTGTAGGCCTACTTTATTTGTTTTATAGGTACGTAATGAAATATCTGACATGTGTGTGGATATTTACGGAGATGGTGAGAAAGCAAGGAACAATGCGAAAGCATCGTTATACACATGTCATGGAATTACTCTATCTCAGGTAGGTAACATCATTGTTGCAATTAAGTGATATTTTGGTCAAACATTTTAAATCATAAGACAATTATTAAACAAAATTCAGATACGAAATAAATTTTAGAAATGTACATGTCAAGTAATTACAGTTACTTCAATAATACCGTAGCCTATTGATATGTAAATTATGTGACTGCAACAGTAACATGATTACGTTTAGGTGACCACTTGATTCTACATCGCTTCAATCATATATTATTGTCATTGAGTTCAACCATATTTATCTTAAGCTCTATCTTATACCTCCATGATCTACACTATCAAACTTTATGTGACAAAAAATGTGCCCATATATGAATATGATGTCATATCACTACCATTATTTGGGCATACCACTACCGTATTTGGGCACACCACACTAGTCAAACTAGTTTGATAGTGTAGACAGAGCTTTAGTTTTTTTTATCTAGATATTTGTGTACAACGCTTTCAATCAAATTCAACACGACGAGATGTGTTTAGAAGCAAATTTTGACAATGATGATGTCAAGTACGGTAGCTGTCCGCGAAACGTGGACGTTACAACTGCATCGTGGCAATATGATCCAAAAGTATGCAATTGTTTTTTAAAATCTCATTACAATGCAGGTGGCCTTAATTTGTTTTTGATGTATATATATATATATATTTATATAACAATAATGTATGTTTTTTCCAGACAAAAACAATAAGGAACTCAGCTACACGGGGATGTTTAGACGCTATCGAGCTGTCGCAAAAAGTTGCCACACGTTTTGTTAAAATTAAGGACTGTGTCGAGAATAAAGAGAGTCAACGTTGGATTTTCACGGATAGTGGAGCAGACGAAAGAATGTGGGAATCGCTGACGAATCGTAAAACATCTGATTGAAAATATGAATATTTACAAGCCAAACCAGACGATACATACGGCAGTTCCATACGGAGAAACCACACAACAGAAAAAAAGCAAAATGTTCATATCAAACCGTTTTTAAAGTCGCAGGACAGCAGTCCTTTCAGTCTCGGTTTCAATAAAGTAAATGATATTCACTTCATCCCCAACTTTATGCAAACATTTCAACAGTGTATTATTAGGAATATGAAACTGTTGGTCGACATTGCATATCCATTGATACACAATCTGTGAATACAGTTTGTATATTAAAGACTTAACTTCTCTTAATCCGCATTTGGAGATTTAAATGTCCTACTTCAATCATTTAAAAATGTAAATACTGTAAATAAACAATTATGGATTGAATAAAACAGATTGTGTAATATCAAATGTAAAGATACATATTAGATATTAATAACGAGTTAGTGAAATGAATGATCTTGGTATCATAATTGATTCTCATTTATCTTGGCAGGCTCATTATAATTATATTATTTCCAAAGCAAATCGTATGTTAGGCCTGGTTAAACATGTTAGTTTCCATTGTAATTCACATGTAAAATGGTCTCTTTATTTAAGTATTGTTCGTAGTTACCTTGAATACTGCTCTACTGTCTGGCCTCCCAATTACAAAACTTATATAAGACAACTTGAGGGAGTTCAGCGTAGAGCAACATTAGATTTGTAGATTACAAATGCAGACTTCAAACATGCAATTTATTACTATTATGTTATAGGCGTCACTTTACTGATATCATTTTTCTTTTTAAGTTACTCAATTCTAATATAATTAATACTGACAATTTATTTAATATCCGTAATCCACACCGTGTTACTCGTAGCTCTTCTTCCGTTGGTACTCTTTTTGATATTCGTCGCTGCAGAACTGAATCTTTTTTTCAATCATATATCCCACGTGTTACCAGAATTTGGAATAACTTACCCAGTGAAATTCGCAACTTAAATATTTCTGTTAGTTCTTTTAAAACCAAATTGCTAAATTATCTCAATATTTATTTTTTAAATAATTTTGATATTGAAAATGTGTGTAGTTGGTTGCTTTCTTGTCGACGCTTTAATTGTAGAACGTAATTATTTATTTATTTCTTTCTTTCTGTGTTCTGGGTTGACCAACTAGCATAGGTGTTTAGCACTTGTTTGGTCTTTCCTTGCCCCCTTTTATAATTGTTTTGTCTTCTTTGTAATGTATATGGCAGAAATTGAATAAATAAATAAATAAATATTATGATCATTATCAACTAATTCTCTCCTTATCATTGGGCAGATTATTCCATATTTTGGGTTCGGTTACAAAAAAACGAACGATGTCTTTCTTTCTGTTGTTGAATGTGAATAGATGTCGGCTTTGTAAACAGTCAATCATAATTGTGATTACCAGGCAAAGTTAATTAAGCTCTATATTATTACAGATTAAAATCTCATTAAATCTGGCAAATACTGTAAAGAAAAAACATGACAATAATATCGTTAAAAACAACATCGATGTGTCATTTATTCTAAAACGGTGCAAATCCGACGTTTATTATAGTTTATCACCTTATCAAAATACGCTTTGCTTAATGATATTAAAAAAAAAATAATTACAATCAACAATTATATAAAAAGTAAAAGTAAGTAGCCTTACTAATTTTATATTAAAGCAATTAATAAAAACATTCATAATGTAGATAGTAATGTACGGTAATTAATAAAAACGTGCATATAATATAACAATCTTTATTGCAATTAATTATACAAAGTTATGTAGGCCTATATCAATATTCTTTAAACAATAATAATACATTTTAGATAAAATGATACAACTGTAAGCGACCACGTCACTCTATACCAGTATTCCACTAGCTGTTCACTTTAAACGAGTAGGCCTACCGTACAGTGTAGTATGTAACCATAGTTATTAAAACTAAGAATCAGGCCAAACGTCATGAATGAGATTGAAATCGGGAATTATGGAATTCAATGAATTGCATGTCACGTAGCCTAAAGTGTGTTACACAAAAGAATCTTTCAGTTATTTTGGGATACGAACAATTCTAAACAGACTGTGTACAGTTCATTTGTCATCCTATTTATCAGGTATTGTTGTACAGAATGGAATGTATAAGTGATGGAGTAACTGGCTCTGATTTAGTGGCAACGGATAAATACTCGCTTTGTTATACTCGCTTTGATCGAAAACTTTGACTAGATTCCAAGTTATTTTTTGAACAAAAAAATGTCTGTATTCCATATTTTGGGTTCGGTTACAAAAAAACGAACGATGTCTTTCTTTCTGTTGTTGAATGTGAATAGATGTCGGCTTTGTAAACAGTCAATCATAATTGTGATTACCAGGCAAAGTTAATTAAGCTCTATATTATTACAGATTAAAATCTCATTAAATCTGGCAAATACTGTAAAGAAAAAACATGACAATAATATCGTTAAAAACAACATCGATGTGTCATTTATTCTAAAACGGTGCAAATCCGACGTTTATTATAGTTTATCACCTTATCAAAATACGCTTTGCTTAATGATATTAAAAAAAAAATAATTACAATCAACAATTATATAAAAAGTAAAAGTAAGTAGCCTTACTAATTTTATATTAAAGCAATTAATAAAAACATTCATAATGTAGATAGTAATGTACGGTAATTAATAAAAACGTGCATATAATATAACAATCTTTATTGCAATTAATTATACAAAGTTATGTAGGCCTATATCAATATTCTTTAAACAATAATAATACATTTTAGATAAAATGATACAACTGTAAGCGACCACGTCACTCTATACCAGTATTCCACTAGCTGTTTACTTTAAACGAGTAGGCCTACCGTACAGTGTAGTATGTAACCATAGTTATTAAAACTAAGAATCAGGCCAAACGTCATGAATGAGATTGAAATCGGGAATTATGGAATTCAATGAATTGCATGTCACGTAGCCTAAAGTGTGTTACACAAAAGAATCTTTCAGTTATTTTGGGATACGAACAATTCTAAACAGACTGTGTACAGTTCATTTGTCATCCTATTTATCAGGTATTGTTGTACAGAATGGAATGTATAAGTGATGGAGTAACTGGCTCTGATTTAGTGGCAACGGATAAATACTCGCTTTGTTATACACACTATACTATACCTTTTTACACATTTAAGAATTTCAACTATAATATTAAAATAGTAAATGTGTTTGTACAATAACAATGATTTAGTTTGTTGAATAACAGTGGAGAATTGTGTAGCAAAGTGGATATAAGATACCAATTGTGGGTCCAACTTTAAACCAGTAACCAATGTGGTTCATACTATGGAACAGATTGTGGGCCATCCTATGAAACCAGTTATAGGTCATACTATGGAACCAATTGTGGGTAATTCTATGGAACCCATTGAGGGCTATCCGAAACCAATTGCAGATCACAGTATGGAACAAATTGCGAGTCATACTATTGAGTCAATGCTGGTTGAAACTAAATTGGAAATACTATGAAAATAGTAAAAAATACATAATGGGCTATACTATGGAACCAGTCATGGGACCATAGGCCTACTATGTAATCATATTGTGGAATCAAGTGGGCATACTGTGAAAATAATTATTTACATTAAATTGTTGTAATTCTATGATAAATTAATTCAGGATTTTTTTATAAGATGGTAAAATGATCACCAGAACAGTATATATTATGATCAAGTATAATCCAAGTCAAGTTTAATTGTGTCAAATTCAAACTTGAATTTCTAGATCAAGGCATTCTAGCTGATAATATTCCTCATGCTTACAATATTCTAAAAGGTCAAGAGACAAAACAAATTGAATAAGCATCACATTTTAGTCAAATTCTACAATACAGCATGATATAAGATGACTGTAGGATGACACCATTCAATGCTGTAGATTATTATTCAATAATCATAGTTTAATCATTACTATTATTATTACTGTATTAATGTAAAGTTACACGTTCTTTGAAAAATACATTTTTACACCGACAAACTATTCTTAACAATACGAAAACATTGAGGGCAGTCTTGCAATAATTAATCAAATCAAGGTGTCTTTTTGTAATACACATAAAAGCAAACACATCTAAATTTCTATTGTATAAGTGAAAAGAAATCCATAAAATTAACTACATCGTATAAAACATTATCAATTTGTGTATCTATTTATGAAAGGCACTTGCAGAAAGTATTTTCTAAATAATAATATAAGAAATAATAAGAAAACATTGTAATTGTTATCGTAAATAATCAAGCAATCGTCCTGATTTCACATAATTCAACTGTACCTATTCGAGTCAAAACAGTGCTGGCAGTTACAATTGGAGTAATTTTGAAATTTATGTTCAAACTAAAATAATTAAGTGTGTTAAAATAACCATGTATTAATTAACATACAGTAAAACCTCTATTTAAGGGTCACCTTCAGGACCCAAACAATTGTCAATTTAATAGCTAGGATGTCCTCTGAGTATCCAAATTCAGTACCAAAAAAATGAAAATTGTCCCCATAAAGATGTATTGTCCCTTGAAACACAAAAAATGAAGGTCTAAATATTCTAAATTTAAATTGGCCATATCAAAGTAATTTTAAAGTTATTTACTTTAAGTCGAAAATTCAAGCCAAAAACAACAGGTTTACGTAATTAACAGGTAAATTAGTTTGATTACATTTCGTCTGTAAAATCGTTGCGAGCGAAAATAAACAAAGATTTCAAACCACGAATATGCATTATGCATATGCTAATTAGGATTATTTACAACTCGTCACTGTTGAGAAGGTGTTTTCACACAGATCGCGAGGACGTTTTATGATTATGCATACAGAGTAGCCAAACATGCGCATTGCATTATGGGATATGTTTTGATCGAAAACTTTGACTAGATTCCAAGTTATTTTTTGAACAAAAAAATGTCTGTATTTCAGTTAAATGATTTTTTTTTTAAACTAATTTTTGGTGAAAGTTTTTGGTAAAATAACTATTATGATACTTCAAAATGACCCACCTTATTTCGAAATCTTTTTAAAAATATTTTTTGGGAATTAGTCAAAGGAACAATACATCTTTAATAATAGGAGGAAAAACAAAATACAAATATATCAAAATGAACACTAATTAATCTGGACTCAAGAATTGTAACTTTAGCAATGAAACTGCCAAGTCAGAGAAAGAATCATTATTATGTCCCCATTAATAGAGGTTGAATCAACCATTTGGCACACTCAAAAGTGTCATTGTCTGCTTAATATGGGTGTCCCATGAGTAGGGTTTGCTGTAGTGTGGAAACATATATTGTCCCTCATTTTGCGGAAAATTATCCCCTTAATAGGGGTGTCCTCCCAAAGGAGGTGTTCTACTGTATGTACTTTGTCTTATACAAAAAAAAATATGATTGTGCCGTGATTATTCGATAATTCATGATAGTGATACTAAATATAATCCAAATTAACAATAAGGCATAGTAACACAATTAGATAATAGCATTTTAATTAGTTAATCATTTTCAAAGTGACAAGAAGTAGTAACAATATAAAACTATATACCGACATGGATATTAATACACCAAAACTAAAAATTGAAATACCATCACCTCTAATTATTAAACAAAACTTAACAGAAATAAAACTTTAAACAATGCTGAAATATATAATAAACAAATGGTAAATATGTTCAAATAAACTGGATAGAATCTTATGTTTTTTTTATTTGTGGATTTTTCAATTGCACTATAGTACACTTAAAACAGAACAGTATAAAAAAGACATTAAACTTTCCAGACAAAATCAGCTCTAGAAATTGGGGTAATCACAGAAGCTATTACAACTTGTTTATTGGATTTGCTTATGAATATGTATAGATGTTATGCTTTTAGATTCATCTAATCTAATAAACTCAAGATTGTGAGCAAAAAATCATACAGATATGTAAATAACAAACATGGTCATTTGAGCAGAATTGTTTTTAATAATAGTGTGTCCTTTTTGTGAAAGTTTATTTTGCAATTCATTATTTTTTAAATTACCTCAATTGAGAAACATAGAATGAATTTAGAATATTATTAGTTCTCTACATGATATCAATATTTTCTAATATTGTGGTGTAAAATTGAAAATTTCAACAACATGATATTGAATAAAAATGTAATGAAAATTACGAATAAAATTATAAATACATAGAGATGCTCAATTTGCCTATTCTTTATCTCATACACATTGAAACTGGGGAATGTTTGAGTATTCAAAATGGCATAAGTAATACTTTAATTAGTCTATTCATAACATATTGTGTTATTTTCCAAAAAAAATATATATATATATCACATTACACATTGTTAAATATTAATTCATATAAACATTACAGAAATAAACAAATTTGTCACAAAAAATACAATTAATATTACTATGTAATTATATAATCATTAAAAACATGTAAATATAAAACTGAAACCTATCCCATTAATTAAAAAACACATATGGTTAGAAATCACATAGTTTGTGTACAATTATTTATAATTTTAAAAAATTATTAAAATGAATTGTTAGTGTAAGGTCTGTTCATACAAGGTTCCATGTTTGATATAATGAACCAACCATATTTGTATAGGAGCTGCAAGGTTTATTCTTACAAGATTCCATGTTTGGTGTAATGAACCATCACATTTATTATCATATAGGAGCTGTAAGGTCGATTTGTACAAGGTTCCATGTTTGGTGTAATGAACCATCACATTTATTATTGTATAGGAGCTGTAAGGTCGATTTGTACAAGGTTCCATGTTTGGTGTAATGAACCATCACATTTATTATCCTATAGGAGCTGTAAGGTCTACCTGCACAAGGTTCCATGTTTGGTGTAATGAACCATCACATTTATTATCCTATAGGAGCTGTAAGGTCTACCTGTACAAGGTTCCATGTTTGGTGTAATGAACCATCACAATTGCTCAATGTAGGATAGTCTTTAGGAGACGAAGCTTTATCAAGACAAAGTGTAGTAGGTCGATGAACTATCTCTTTAGTCTGCAAAATAAAAATAATAATAATAATAAAAAAAAATGTTATAGAAATCAGACTAATCTTCTTGAGACAGCCATTTCCGTCTAGGGAAGAAGACAAATCAGATGATCGAATGAGTCTGCTTGATGACCAAAATGTGATCATTCTTTTACATATAAATGTGCTTTATACATGATATTGATTGACTAAATAAATCATCAGTGGCATTGGAATCGCAAGTGAGATTAAGAGAGCCAGTCACTAAAAATCAAACATTAGGTGGCAAGGGTCAAAAATTCAAATTGGCTCATATTTTGCACATTGGTGGTAGACCTTGATGTATGTAAACCTGATGTGTAGTTTGTTTGGTATTAAAAATATCGCTTAGTTTTCGAGAAAATCGGAAAATAACAATTTTCGGCCAGATTTTTACTAATTAATTACTAATTAGCATATATAAAACTTTTAAAAAGTTGGGTAAAAACAACGCGTTTTTTTTCATGTGCGACAAATTTTTTTTTAATAAAAAAATCCTCAATCTAAAGTATAGATACTAATATTTATGAATCAAGTTTAAAAAAAATTGGGGAAACTATTTTGCGCTCCGCGCAAGAGCCACAAATTTGTAAGAAATTCAAAGATGTTATCTCTTGGCAAGATCAATCAGATCTTGCCGAAGAACAGAACAGAACAAACATTAAAGATAAACTGAAAGTTCCTGGAATAAATGTGAATTAGAGGTGATAGAGGATGTGGAGCGTATCGAAAGAAGTCAAATTTGTGCAATATTTCGAAGATAAAAGTTTACAGATTTAGTAATATAACTGATGTGTGCTTGCATGTTTAGAGATTCATCAAGTTTTATACCAAGATTAGTAACTAATTGAGAAGGATGTATGAGTGATGAGCCAATAGTAATAAAATGGGGTTCAATTTTGGTACGAATATGATTAGTACAGAAAATTATGTATTCAGATTTATTATCGTTTAATTTGAGGAGATTGGTCGAAAGCCAGGTATGGATGTCTTTAAGGCAATTCTCAAGGCGTTCAATAACAATAAGTAGATTATGGGGATCAAAGGGAATATACAACTGAATATCATCAGCGTAGAAATGATAAGAGATGTTGTGACGTTTGATAATTTGGGATAAAGGAGATATGTATAAAGAGAAAAGAATCGGGCCAAGGATGGATCCTTGAGGGACTCCGCATTCCATATATTTAGGTGACGATCTAACACCATTTATTTCAATGAATTGTGTACGGTTTTGAAGATATGAAATAAACCAGTTCAAAACAATGCCAGAAATGCCAAAATACGAATGAAGACGATCAAGAAGTATTTGGTGGTCAACTGTATCAAAGGCAGCAGATAGGTCAAGCATTACAAGGGCAACTGCTTGCTTACTGTCCATAGCAACTGTTATGTCATTTAGTATCCTAAGAAGAGCTGTTTCAGTACAGTGAGCCTCTTTATATGCTGATTGGAATGGGTCTAACAAATTAAAATTAATAAGGTATGACATTAACTGTGTGGAGACAACTTTCTCAATTAATTTGGCATGAAAAGGTAAATTTGAGATAGGTCTAAAATTTTGGAATTGTTCCGGGTCAAGTGATGGTTTTTTTAACACGGGGATGACAACAGCCGATTTTAGCTGGTCGGGAAAAATACCAGTGGACAAGGACAAATTAATAAGGGAAGAAAGTATGGTGGCAAAAACGTCTTTACAAGTCTTCAGAAGTGGAGTGGGAATGGGGTCAAGAGAGCAAGACGCCGAAGATGAGGAGGAAATGAGCTTAGCAACCAGAATAGGGTCAACCCAGTCAAATGAGCAGAGAGTAGCAGTGTTAGTGGTGGTTATGTTAGTAACAACAGCATGGTCAATGGGATTTTGGGATAGATTAGTGCGAATAGCAGCAATCTTGTTATGGAAAAAATCAGAAAATTGTTCGGCCAGATGGAAAATATTGGAATTACTCGGAAAGACTTGTTTATTAATACCTTTAAAAAATTTATCAATAATATTAAATAATTTCCTAAGATCACCATTACAGTTATCAATTTTAGAAGAGATGAATTTTGATTTAGCATTACGTAATTTAGCATTAAACATTCTTTGTTGATTAGCAAACTTATTCTTATCAGAAAAAGATTTTGTTTTACGCCACTGACGTTCAAGTTTGCGTAATAATTGTTTACATGCTCTGAGATTGTTATTATACCAAGGTTTGTTTTTACTTCTTTCTCGGATACGAATTTCTTTTTCCGGAGCAAACAAATCAAGAATACAGATAAAGTTGCTATTAATTAATGAGTTAAGCTGACTAACTGATAGTAACGATCTATTTTGTTCTATAACATTTTCAAAAACCTTAACTCGTTCACAGAAATGTAACAGATCAATGGACCTAATGTCACGACGCCTAATGCGCTGTGCAGGTGGTTCATTTTTTTTGTTGACTGTTCGGTCTACATTAACTTTACACTCAACGACACAGTGATCACTAAACAAAAAACCAAGATTATTAACATCAAATATGCGAGTATTACAATCAGAAATTATAAGATCAAGTAGGTTACCAGACCTATGAGTAGGATTTTTAATATGTTGGACCAAATCATAGTCATTGAGAATGTCAATAACTTGACGAGATTTACTGTTCTGGGAATCAGTTAGGTGAACGTTGAAATCACCAAGATGTATTGTAGGTCGGCTTTCGTAGAGGTACCTGTCGATCGACGCTGAAAACTCATCAATGAAAACATTTACGTCAGATGAGGGTGGTCTGTAAATTGCAATGATCCTTAAATCCAAAGATTTGGAGAGCACTTCACAGCATTCATACACAGTGGTGCCGTTCTCAACAAACTCAAATTCAAGATACGATTTAAAAAGTATTCCAACTCCACCGCCACGCTTACCTTTCCTGGTGGTATGTATGAAAGTGTAGTCAGATGGAGTTACGGCATTTTCAATAACTTTATCATCTTGATGGAGCCAGGTTTCAGTAATTACTATGACATCATAGTTATGTTCCTCAAAGAAATCGTACAGCTCACTAGTTTTATTCCGTATTGACCTGGCGTTCAATAGACATACTGAAATTAACGTGCCAGCCGGTTTAGACAGTGACGTAAGCTTATCCGTAGACAGGTCTACTTTTCTTATGGACACGCTTCCCTGCCTTTCGACCTCTGTGGGTTTTTCTTAAAATTCCAAGGCTTGTACAAAGTTGTTTTGTTGTATCGCCGATCGGAAAGCCCGTTGCCCCTGGATGGAGACTGAACAATGTTTCCACAGAGTATCTGATGGGTTGGCCTTCAGCAAGAACATTTGGATTTGCAGCAAAAGTAAGTAAAGTGGTCACAATGATCCACATGAACTTTATCAGATCCATTTCTAGATTATATGGCGTGATAGCATTTAAGACTATATAGCTGTATTGGGCAATTGAAAGTGATTTTTATTGCTCACACATGCAGCGTGCAGCTACTAACCTAGCGCACGACAATGCGCTAACTCAAAATCACTCGCTTATGCTTTGTCAAACCATATTATTAAAATAATTCCATCCTCTCATAGCTTATAGGATGAAACTGAAAAACACAACTTGTTATCGTTTTCTTGTTTGTCGAACCTGGTCGAACTTATTCAACGAGCATGTTTCAAAACATTAGCCACAGTAGACAAAAACACTTTACTGAGTGCGAAGCGTATATTCGATAGACAACGATTTCTTCATTGACGTTGACAAAGGAACTGATTTGTTATCCAGTTTAGTGTACTTCTTACAATATAAAGACATGTTGACAATAATTCTTATATATAACTGTTGTCTGATGGCTTTAAGTTCAAACAACATGGAGATTTTATGTTCTTTTAAATCGATTCGATAGAAAAGACTAATTCTTAGTCGAGCAGCCATGTTTACCTTGCCCGCTGATATTCATAGTTGGACTGTTTGTCCCTTCCATCGATCGGATATTGGGTTAGGTTGGTCTAGAGGAAATAACAACATATGTATACATACAGAGTGCCGCCAGATCTCTCTAATCACATCCAAAGCAAGATAAAGAGGGATCCAAGTGCGATAGGGGTATTAGCAAAGAAGATTCGCAACTAATATTAAAGAAAATAGGAACTTTCCTGCAAGTTGGTTCAGGTAAATATAATTAATTTTTTATATTTTTATATATTTTATGTCATTTAAACTGTTAAACAAGAACCTGTAAGTAAATGTTTTTACGCTTTTTATTTGTTCAACTTGCCATAAGATGCTGAAGTCATTGTTACCTGTAACCTCGAAAACTGAAACAAATAGCCCTAGTCTCGTCGATCAGATGAGCGCACGCAACTATAAGTTAAAAATACCGTACAGTATGACATTTATGAATACGCATTTATTGGCGGAATGTGTTTCATGTTACTTTGTTTACTTTGTCTGAAATTCATGAAGCTTTAAACACTGCTCTTCTGAAGAGAAAGATGACATGCAATACGTAATTACACAGTCAGTCCAAGACATCGAGACGCTGCACGACATGATATTTTAGGAGATTTGAAACGCAAAAATGTTAGTGGGAAACATAACAGGCTTGATGAAGCTAAGCGAGTTATAATGTTGAGATCAGATAGTAATTGCTTAATTTCATTATGGGTTAATCGTTGAAATTTGACCACAAATTTATTTTTAGTTTGTGTTTATATTAAAACGTAATTCCAAATTATTTAGGACCTTTCAGTTTGACTTTAAAGTTTCTTTCTCGTAGTAGCAGTTTGGCTTAAAGCGCTAAATAGAGAACAATAGGTACATCTGATTGATATTGCCGACAGATAAAATCTTTGAATTTCTTACAACTTTGTGGCGCTGGCCCAATTTGTTTTTACTTGATTCATAAATATTAATATCTAAACTTTAGAGGAGTAGTTTTGTTTAAAAAAATGTTGTCGCACATGAAAAAAAACGTGTTTGTTTTTACTCTACTTTTTAAGAGTTTTATATATGCTAATTAGTAATTAATTAGTAAAAATCTTTGGATTTATTGAATTTTTTTGGCTGCTAAAATTAATGTAAATTATACACCAAAAATTAACAAAATTGGCCGAAAATCATTATTTTTTCGATTTTCTCGAAAACTAAGCAATATTTTACCAAACAAACTACACCTAATAGTTTTCCTTACATTAAGGTCTACCAATGTACAAAATATGAGCCAATTCGAAATTTTGACCCTTGCCACTCTTAATTAATTATTTAAAATGTAACCATGCTTCACCCTTTATTAAGATATAGGTATAGTGCCAAAAGGAAAATGTCACTATAACATTACTTTTTACTTACATCCTCTTTGTATATCCATTCTTGATTTCCACGTTTACCGTGACATTTAAACAAAATGATTTCTTTATAATTAGTATCCTTTGATGAATCCAAACACAGGTCATCATGTTTTATTTCATTTGTCTTGCTAAGTGCAAATATCTACAAGAAAGAAATATTTAAACAATAACAAAAGAGACTGTAAAAATGACAATGGGATTATTTACTTTTTATGATGTCTGTTACTATATTACATGTAAATGCGAGAACATGATTGGTCGAAATGGCATCATGTGACTAGCTCTCCAAAAAAATATAATTCCCTAGGGAAGTTATATCTTTCTAACCTACCGGTCTTTGACGTAATTGGATTGTGTCCATAATGATCGTGAGTAAATGCAGATTACAATCGATTACTTACGAATTGCAAAGGTAAATCCGGTCTAGTGATCGACATTAAAAATCAATGGAGAGAATTAGACGAAGGGATTTATTACAAGATACTTTATTGTCAAAATTTTACAATTTTGAGATATGTTTTGTACCATAGTAGATCATTAAATAATACAAAGTATATAAATAAAAAATGAATACAAGTTACTATCTTTTAAAGTTTACAGTGTTGAAAATCTGAAACGGTTTGTCGAAATTTTTTTTTGTGTTAGTCTAGATATAGGTTGCTAGGACCATCTATACTTGAATTGGGCCTCGCGGCTGTATGTGATTTTCACGGGCTGGTGATTTCCCATCGCAGCGGCCAGAACCGGCATTTGGGCTTAATTCACTCAAAATAAATAATAAACTGGTACAGAGCCATAGACTAATCAGTTTCCTCCAATTCAAAATCATGTTTAAACCAAAAAAGTCAACAATCACAGTGCAACAACTACACTATACCTGGTTGCCACCTTGGGCGTGACATTTAAAGATCCCTATCTTATCATGCTCTTTTCGGCCCATACTGTCTAAACATTGATTTGTTTCACCATTCCTAATCTGAAATTACAAAAAAAAATTGTAACAGTAAACACATGACTTGCCAGTGAAAAGATTTAGAATTAATCTCATGTAAGTGGTATGTTGGCAATGAAAAAAATTATGGTACAGTAAAAGGAACACTGTTCAAACTTTGGACGCAGTTATAAACGATGGATTTTCGAAACAACAATATCGTGAGACAAAAATTCTCAAAATGCTTACAAAAAACTAAACATGCATTAGTATACAAATAATAAAGACACTATACCTACAATTTTCGTTGTTTTGTAAAAATAATGCATATATATTATTTAAAAACATTAAACCAGGTCATTCTTTGTCTTAAAAAATTTGACATTAAAAATGGTTAATTATGATAGAAAGAGAGAAACAATGCACAATCTAAGTAGCTCGCGTCGAATGTCTTAGGCCTAGCTTAGCTAGGCTTAGTTGTTTATGCCTAGCTGGTAAAAAGCGGTAACGTAGGAACATTGTACGCTAGCTATAGGCCTAGCCCTGTCTCATTGCTGAATTAATTGTCTGTCCTTTTTTGGCAGAATCCGTTAATACAAATTGGAGAAGACCTCGCATTTGAAAATTACGGCTCTTTATTTGTTTATCCTATCGGTCGAAAGTGGGGGTTTATCACATCACAATATGAAAATATAAATCTGTGCACGAAGCATGCTGGTATTTAAAAAAAGCCTCATACTCTCCAAAAGAAGGCTATCAATATTATATCTGGATCACCACCACTGTCGCACTCATCAATTTATTCTTGAATTTTCGCCTTATGAAACTCAATGACATTAATCTCATCCAACAAAGTCATTTTGTCTTCTCCTCCATTAACCATGTCCTGTTATCCTTTTACCTTCAACTTGTCTCTCCATCAATATCAAACACGATCTCATAATAATATTTCTGTACCTACTGTACCCATAAAACCAACTCATTCCAACACAATATTTGATACCCCGGACCCACATTATGGAATAATCTACCTCCCTCCATTTTAGAATCTGCCTCCAAAAATTATTATTATTACTTTTCCATACTGTCTCTTTATTTTACATTTATTTTGTTATTTATTTATTTTTTAAGGCTTGCCCAAGATGTTTATCTTCATCTTTCCAGGCATCTGCCTTCATTCTTTGATCTATTATCATTATTATATCCATTGTATTTTTCCTTTCCTTTGTGTCAGAGTTAGTAAATAAATGTTACGAAATGAAAAAAAGAAAATGAATGAAGAACGCGATCAGTCAACGTCGAGTGGCAAAAATTCTCAAAATGTTTACAGAAAGCTGAACGTGCATTATAGCAGTTCATTATCACCATTAGATATCAATTTTCCATGAAATAGGGCTAATTCCAAATAACATGTGATGCATAATTGACCAATCAAATTGCAAGAATCATCATACTATTTGATCATTTTAGGTTCACATAATGGTTTGATCATGATCAGTGAATGTGAACCTACCTAGTGTGAACTTACCTCACCAATCATTACAACATCTAATCTAAACTGTGATTCTGGGTACACATTATCCAAGTACCAATCAAATGGTTTGCATTGCAGTTTATCTCTTAATTGCTGTCGAAATTTAACATCACCATATGCTGTTTTACGAACACCTGAGAAAATACGAAAATGTATAAATTGTTATTATTATATCTATTTTTTTAAATACATTAACTGTGTTGAGGAAAAATATAGGCCAACAATAATAATAATAAATTTGGACTTTTAAGCACATAATGCATATAAAGCTTCTATGAGCTTCACATAAAAATAAAAGAATCCATGAAATAAATAAAATAAAAAGAGCAATTAAAATGAGAGTGACAGGCCATAAAATACAAGGGTGTCATTTTTTCCATAGGTAGTGAAATGTGGATTATTTTTTATAAGAATCTCAAGCTTACATACCCTTATACAGTACTAAATAATTAAAACCTTTACCTAACCCTCTAAATAATGTTTCAAATGATAATATATAAACAAAGACATATTGATGGGGTATACTAGTGTTACTATTATTCACCCTCTAATGGCTGTGCTTGCAAAAAACTGATCTCAATTTAAACTAGTCCGGTCGTGTCAACAATAAGTCTTATTACTAAAATATTAAAAATACTAAATGCTACTGAATCATTAAAAAACAACAACAATCTGATGAAAATGGAGAAAATAATGACAAAGTACCTGGATTAATTTTATAATAAAAATGTTTATATTGGTCCATCCACACCTCAGCTAGTCTTTGATTATTACGATTAATAATTTTACCAGTTCCTCCAGGAAAAGAATAAGGGGTAGACTTTCTAAATACATGGCCAACATGGGAGCATGTTACAATCTCAAGTACACCACCACACATCCATATCTAAGAAAAAAAAATAGAATGTCATGTTGCCTCCCTCTACAGTTACAACTGAAAACAAGAAAAAAGCTTTATGTCCTACCATGTCCTATTTGTTTTTTCTTGTAGGCTTGATATAGAGATATGCTTTCATGAATTGCCAACTTATTTTGTTGCTAATTTTATATTTATTTATCTATTATGTTGTGTTATGTGATTCTAAAGAAGGAATGTTGGTTTTGAATTGAATTGTGCCTTGCTCCATCTAAGATGAAAGTTTACAACCTATACTGCAATATATTTATCAAGTTTATGTAATTCAAATCAGTTTTAAGGCAAGTATTCAGTAAATACCTTTTGCCTCTGAATCTTAGAATTCTAACTTCAATCAACAATACTTACCCTAAAAGAAATTTCTAAATTTTCTCCTCCCCACACATCCATTCCAGAATCGTAAGTTCCTAACTCTTCAAAGTAGTTTTTGTCAATTGCAAACAAACCTCCAGCCATAGTCGGGGACCTAATAAGGATAATGTGTTAATAACATAATTTTACCGTCACATTCAACACTCATTAAAGACAAACAAACAAATATTAAATTGAAGATATATATCAATGACAAACATAAAAGAGGAGAAACAAGAACTTTTTGACAAATTTACCAAAAATGCACTTCAGTCTAGACAAAAAATTGTTGTTTTTTTTAATGTTTCAGACCTTATTATTCCACAGTTAAACACAGTAGTAAATTAGTAGTAGATTGTGTTACTATTACACTATACAAAAATAACTGGAGAGGCTCATTGAAAACACTCAGTTGCTATTTATTGAAAAGCTTCACTACATGTTCCCACGGTGCAATTTCGATAGTGTTCAAATTGGTTTAATGACCAGCAGAGAATTTTATAATATTATGTTGACAAAATAGTAATGAAAGTCTTCCTATACCTAAGAGGTAATGTGCGATCCCCTTTCCTTCTTTCATTCTCTCGTTGTGGAATACCATACCATCTAAAATTTAGTTTCCAGTTAAATCCACCATATGTCTGGTCTGAACCGGCATGGTAACCAAAATTTTCATCACTTATAACATCTATGATTGGACACACAACCGTTTTTCTAAAAGAAAAAAAAGATAAAGAAATTGTATGTTGTACAGTAGCCTAGTAGACTTACTTTTGTTAGATGGTGGACATCCCTAAACTATTTCAACAACACTATGGTGGACAAAGTGTAAAAAATGATGTCATTTCCGGGTTATTGAATCGAATGTAAAAGGGAAATTTTCACAACACAGGTTTGTTTTTAGCTCGGCAGTGTGAAAGGGATAATACATAGAAACCAAGGATACACATCATGTTGGAGTACCAGCAGGGGCAGATCCAGGATTTTGTGAAAGGGGGTGGGGGGTGCAACTGTAAAGAGTCCAAAATCGCCTCAACTCAGCCCCACGATGGTTGGGGCTGAGTTGAGACGATTTTGAAAATGTAAAACCTCTAGATGGTCGGAAATGTTATGTTATAAAAAATTATTATAAATGTATTAAAAATTGATATTTTAAATATGAAAACTGAGGTATTAGCCTATTAAAGGGTGACATTTTCCCTATAGGCCTATTTTGAGTAAAAGCGTCACAACAGGGCGTTTCGCGCAAGTCGGCGGGAAAAGGTGCTTTTCCAGGACGATATAACATTTTGTTGCGATTTCATTCACTCAGTATTTAGTTTTGATTGCGTTGCGTTCAAGTTCAATGTGAACATACATCTAGGGGAAGCCCCGAAAAAAGCGCAAATTCAATGCTTATTATAGCTCATTATTTATTTACATCAATTTGTTGAAGAAATTAAATATATACATAGGTTGGGTGGGTGGCCTAGAAAAAAATCGGTTGCTATAATGTATACTACAGTACACAGTTACCACAGTTATTGTAGGCCTACGATATTATTATTAACATATCCTCTATGATGATGATCTGTAGGTAACCACAGCGTTCCATTTTTGACGTATATACACCATTTATGCTTGCTGACTGCCAGCGATCTAAACAATAGGTAGGCCTAGGCGGTTGTATGGCGGTGTCCTTTATATGAATCGTTCGTACCCCGAGTATGGTACGATACACGCGTCAATATCATGTTACATCCAGGGACCAAAATGCGTTTATTTTTCAGGTTCATTTAGCAACTCTTACAAATTTACAGACAGCAACGGCAATGGTGACCTCTAATAAAAAGTAAATTAGCACAGTGCTGAAACAATGTATTTTGTGAACAAAGTGAAAGTACTTTGCTCTTTTTTACGCTTCTTTTCCCGATTTTTTTTCTCCTTATGGTAGGATAATTTTTTTTCCTCCAGATTTATAGGGCGGAGGGTGCGCCCCTCCCCTGGATCCGCCACTGACTAGTGTTTATTGAAGAAGGAAACTGGAACTGGAAAATGGAGAAAGAATTTTTTGAGAGCATGTCATCGTTTATTCAATATATTTCCTGAAAAGAGTCATGTTAAAGGTGCTTATTTGAGGCAAATCCTTCAAATTGTCAGTTGAGAAACAAATTATAATATCATTATTAAAACTATGGACGAGTTAGGTTATCCGCACGACAAATGCCACGTGCAAGTCATACGTTAGAATATTGCGCACAGAAAAACAAGAAAAGATGATGGTGTTAGTGTGCTCTCTGTTTTGTGTCTAAGTATACACACAGTATACACTATACTGTATACATACTATATACAGTGCAGCATAGATGAAATTACGAGACCCATCTTTTAATCCAATTTTTAACATGATAATGTCATCAAAATGAAGCACGTAGATAGCAATTTCGTAAGGGAATTATCTGAGCAACAACATATTAACATGTTGATGAAATTTGAATACGCAAAATTTGAAAATACAACTTTTATAATTCAACTGGCCATATGATGATGTCACAACATCCGATGTGCAAAATTTGTACATGAATTCGTATCTACAATTCAACAGCTTCCAGAAAAAGTTTTAATCATGAGTATATCTCTTTTCATTCTGAGAAGCTATAACATATTGAAATTTACTGTAATCATGTGACCCAAGCGTTTCACGCTTTTGATCATGATGACGTCATCAAACATTTTAAAAATGGTAAACCATGCAAAAGATAATTGATTGACCTAGACAACATCAGAATTTTTAAAATTTTTCATCAAAAACGTGCACGAATCGTCCAATTCGAAGTGCTTGTATGACGTGATTTTAAGTCAAATTTGTTTAAAAATTGGTAAAATTACTATAAAAGGCTGGAAAAACATAATTCATGTGAAAAAAAGATGTTTTTAGTGCTACGTGCGCACCGTGCGCGTAGAAATTTGCACGCGCATGGACATTTTTGACATGTTTAAAATGACCTGAAACACATGGATTAGAACTTGATTTTTCGCATTTAAAGATTTTAAACGCGCGTGCGTGTGTGACTTTCTGTAAAACATGCCTTTTTTTTCCGCAGAAAGTTAGCGCATAATATAAATTACACTTTTCGTTTCAATTTAAATTGATTTATGGTTTTCGATCTATGTTAAATACGCTAAATTCTTAAATTCGCGCGTAACATAACTCTGCGTGACTCTAAAGTCATATAACGAAGTCTTGCACATCTACAGGTCAATCTTATGACAAAGTTACACAATCTTATGTTGGCAAGAATTAGATACGCTGCCAACAAAATTCGTGGAAAGAATGAAGAATAACATAGAAAAAAAAAAAAAAAAAGATCCTGACAATAACAAGGGGTTATCCGCCAAGTAATAATAATGCATGGCCTCTGTCCCTCATCCTTTAGTGAGTTTGTGAGATCAAGTGAGAGGTGTGAAGGGCGGTTAATACATTGGAAGGCAAAGACCAATACATTTTTAAATTCATCGTTTGTTATTTTCCCTAGATTATGGGAGCAACTTCCCAATGAAATTAAACAATGTGCTACAATTTCAGACTTTAAAGCCCAACTCACCAAACATTTGATCTCAAAATATTAAGTTGTAATTGTTTATATTATTTATATTGTTTATTCAATGCAGCTTATTTTTAATTGGTGTATCTCATTATAACTTTGTTTTGTTTTGTTTTATTTTGACTTAATTTGTGCTACTTAGTTTTGTTATTTTTGTATTTTATAAGTAATGATGGAGTAAGAGCAGTTTTCTGTTTGGGCTCATGCCTATTACTTGCTCCTGGCAAGATGAATTGTAAAATGTACTTTATGAACTTTTGCCGAATAAATATTATTATTATTATTATTATTATTAAGTGCGACCAGTAGTTACGGAGATACATACTGTACATGCCCTTGGTTGTGGGTCTGTGGTTGTTCGTTGAACGATAATAATGACTAGATTTGAACTCGTCACTATGGACGAGTTAGGTTATCCGCCACGCAAACGCCACATGCACGTCATACATTAGAATATTGCGCACAGAAAACGATTATGCCATTGCGGCCTTGAAGAAAATAAGATTTTAGCGCATAAATTACAATTAAAGTTTCAATTCAAAATGTTATTACGTTTTCAATCTATGTTAAAATCGCGAAATTCATAAAATCGTTGTAAAAATGTTAGCTGCACAACTTCATGTGAAGAAACAACTAGAAGAACCTATCGCCTTTAATTAGAAACGACGATGAGTATCCTAAACCTCTTGTCTAGTTAGAGTTTATAAATTTGTATGCATTTGTTTTTTTTTCTTAGTCTCTTCCATTTAAATTTCCCTTGGATTCGGGGGACGAATCCCTTTAAGGTGGGGGTTATGTAACAAAAAGTGCGCCCTCTACAGCTTACAGTTTATTTATAAGGAATGCCCCGGGTCATGTGAGTTGAGTTGATTTAGAGTACTGGACCTAAACGGACGTATGAACCTAGACTATTCTCGGTGTTGTACCTGTATTTCTTTTATACTTGTGGAGATTTCATTCACTTTGATTATGAAGGGTGAGTGTTGTACGAAATAAAACTATTGGAACCGGATCTATTGTATTAGTGTTTTATTGATTAGTTTTGATGTGTACACCAACTAGATAGGTCAGTGGGACACACCTGCTGTGACTTGATAATATAAAAACGTTACACTATTTATAAATTTACGTAAGGGCAAAATTTGGTAAATCGCGAGTTACTTCTAGAATGTTGGTATATAAAGTTGATTCATACTTTCGGTACTGATTTTAACCACCTGATGTAACCCTGTTTACTAATTAAGTTGAGTTAGGTAATTAGTTATTGACAATTAAAACGAATTTAGGTTCAACGATTTGCCCCAAATAGGGTTGTTTTCCAATCGTGGTATACACTGTCTAATGGATGTTCATCTTGAAAAATACCTGCACACAATAATACAAGGATACTTTGCATTTACCTATCTCCTTCTACGATAATTGTTTTTAATAGCTGAAAACCTGTTGAGCATCTCGAGTACAGCATCAAAATGTTGAAGACAGGCCGATTTTCTTTAAAAAATACTATTTTGATAGATTTAATATAAGTTAATACAAAGGTATTGATTTGCGATGAATGGAACATTCCAATCTCTCAGTCTCCCAGTGGTTTAACACAAGTAGGTAAATTTATGAGCCCTTGGGGTATAAACTTAAAACCTTTAAAAAATATGTATTAACCATATTTGGATTGCAAATTTCTTACTGCGAGTGTGGGTACTGTTAGTTAAACACATATACAAACTAGAGGGTACTCCGAGAGTACAAACCTCCGCCTACTGTAAAATTCCCCTACATAAAATGTCCCCGGAAAGTATATATATATTTTTTTAAATTTTTTTTATTAGTTCTACTTTAAGTGTAAATAAGCTAACTGCACACTACAAAGTTGTGGACCAGAGTTTGGTGTAATGGTTATATCCAGCCTCTCACAGTAGAGATCGCTGGTTCAAGTCCCGCTGAGGTTTTTTTTTTTTTATTATTTTTTTTTTTCTTTTTTTTATGGACCTTGATCTTTGACCCTGACCCTTCAAAATTTAACCCCAATTATATGATGAGTCATTGATCATTGTGGCTAAGTTTGGTGAGAATCGGATCAAAACTGTGGTCTCTAGGCAATGAAATAGTTTTTTGTTAGTTGTGACCTTGACCTATGACCTTTTCCCCTCAAATTCGAACTCGTCCGAGCTTTTGGGGCATAGATCATTGTGGCCAAATTTGGTGAGAATCGGATAAAAACTGTGGCCTCCAGGCTGTTCACAGACACACACACACACACACAAACATACAGGGGTGAAAATATAACCTCCTTGGCGAATGTAATAAACTTTATTACCGTGAGTGTGGGTACTGTTAGATATACAGTCGACTCTGCCCAAGTCGAATTTGCCTGCTCTATGTTCAAAATTTTGTTTCTATGGAACGCCAAAAGAGCAACATTAATAAAGGGCTAAAATTATGTGGAATCCATCTATTAAACTCATTTTTTGGTGAAAATCATGTTCAATTTAATATATTTTGTCACTGTTAATACAAATAAAATGTTACTGTTGATACTTTACATGGTTTCGTTAACTTTAAGAATAAAATCGTCGAATCGAATCGAATTCATCGTATCCCCTTAGATCGCCCTTATGAAGTATCAGCATTTTTATTGACAAATTAAACATGCATTTCACCAATAAATGCATTAAATGTAGACGCATTCCATCAAGTTTTTAGCCCTATTGTTGCTCTTTTGGCGCTCCATAGAAATGAAAATATAAGTTGAGTATGCTAAAATGTGCAAGAAACACGTCTGTAAAATCACCAACTTTTATTTATAAATAATACCAAGTATTTATTTGTTACTTTTTATGTGAATCTCTTTCATAAAAGTACTTTTGAGGCCTAATTCTAAGGTGTTGGTATTCAGAATAAAGTTAGTTTAATTATTTTGGAGTCAAAATACAATGTAGGTGCCGAATGGAAACACCGCCTGAAACCAACACAATGGAGTAAATATATATCAACAAACAAACTGTCCAGTTTGTTTGTTGTGAAACAAAGGTATATATTTACTCAACAGGCGAAAATATTATGAGTTTATTTCTGTTTGTGATAAGTATTTAATTAAATTTATGGTAAAAAGCTAAATGAAACCTACTATGTTTAAAATTGTGTATAGATAAACAATTATTGTTTTTAAGCTGTGGTATATCTTAGAATTTGTAATAGGTCTTGGGTCTTAGGTTTCGTGATCTTAGGTTTCGTGACACCCTAATTTTGAGTGGTACCTCACTCATCTATCCCCATTCTTAGGCCTTCCCTCGGGGGGTCTGGCGGGCCTATTGCAGCAGACAAAATGTCTGTCAGTGGTAATATTGGTATAAGGATGCCAATGGGCATCCCATGGTGGTGAAATTAGGTGGTATCTCTATCATCTAAGTGATGCCGATTTTTTAGCAACTTTCGGGGTCCCCCGGTCTAGACGCAGCAGGGGGTACCTGGCAGACTCCCATTAACATTGACTTCAAGTGACCCCCAACACACTTAAATAGTCAGATGTTTGTACCTAGTTCATCTAACCAAATTTCTCTGGGCTGCCGGTCAATATATACTACTATGTTTTTACCGATTTGGTATGGATGACGTGGGTTGAAATTAACGTGAAGGGGTAACTTTAAGGGATCTGACATGACCTTTCGGATCGATATTTTGTCAGTTTTTATTTTTTTCCACTATGTTTTGACAAAATTTAGATCATTGGTGAGATGGGGTGAAATAAACCGTTTTTGGGGGGTTTTCGAGGGAGTCTGGAGACTAGGCTGACAAACTTTTTGTTATGTTTTTGGTAGTATTAACAACATTAAGTGGTCAAACCTTCTGGGTGGTATGGGGTGAAATCAGATGTTACAGGCTCTTGGCCTTACTTATAAGGTTGGCGGTTGACATGTGTTAAAAATAAATCTATTGACCAGCACCCGGTTTATTGTGTGTGGTAATTTGTTTTGTTATGTAAGGACTGTGACCACCATTATCAAATGTACCCAAGATTTGAATATTATAAATCCAGCCCTGTGTTGTATGCATATTCATTCACCAGTGCAGACGCATTCAATTTCATTTCCCCCCTTTTTTAGTGTGCCAGTACAAATACAACAAGTACAAATATATAAGAAGAAAGAAAAATAACAAATATTAACATTCAAAATAAGATATGTTAAACGCACATATCCCCCAAGATGGGAACACTTACAAACTGTTCACAGATTGTACTGAACCGCCGACACTTTCTATTGTCAGGATGATGGGAAAAATTTATACAGTACTTAAATAAAAATAAATAACATTCAAAAACAACAAGAATAAGTAATTACGCAAAAATAAAACCAACCTGTCTAAATAAATTCTTGTAAGAAGCGGTTCAAGCCAACCTTTAGTGCATTCACAATGTGCATCAAGAAATGTAATGACCTTGCCAGTAGCTACAGATGCCCCTCTAAGACGTGCTCTAATCAAACCACTTCTTGTTCCCATTCTCTCAACTCTTACTTCTACTGGAAGCCGTGCTATATATGCTTCTAACTCCATGCCAAGGAAATCTGAGGTAAAAAAAAAACCAAAAACTACTAGAGATTTGCATTTTTTTTTTAAATTAAAAAACTCATTACATTTTTAAAGATTTCTGATACTATAATTAAAATAACAATATAAATCTCATAATAAAATCTGTCAATTTCAAATGTACTTAGTGCTATGCTTAATTTTTTTTAAAGCCAAATCAATACTTTTTAAAAGATCTCATATACTATTTAAATTGATGGAATATTTTATAACGCAATAATAACAAATTGACTGGAAAACATATACATATAGATTAATCAATTTTTTAAATTAAAAATAAATAAGAAAAATTTTACAAAAAACGGCGCTCAACTATTTGACGTAGCAGTTTAATTGGTTATCCGCACTTGTTATTGTCAGGATCTTTTTTCTTTCTATCTTATTAGTTATCAGCATTCAGCGGATAACTCTTTGTAATCGTCCTGTTTCTTTTTTTTTTCTTTATATTATTCTTTCTTTCTCCTCCATTTTTGTGTCTTGTGTATCTCAAAAACGAGTAAACATAACATTTCATCTTTGTCATTATATGAACATTTACGTGAAGTTGTGCACTTCCTATTTTTTAATGACTTACACAAGATTTTATGAATTTCAATGATTGAACATAGGATAAAAACTAAAAGTGATTTTTAATTGACACCTAATTAATTCTTATCAAGGGTCAACTTTTTGTGCACTAAAAATGGCATGTTTTACAAGAAGTTACGCGCGCACACGCATTTCAAATTTCAAAATGCGCAAAATTAATTTCTAATCAACTTTTTACCCGATTCATGACATTTTGCGCATGTCAAAAATTTCCGCGTGTGTGAACAATGTTACGCACGGAGCCTGAAAATTATGCCTATTTTGAATCTATTATAGCTCCTCAGGATCAACGGTGACCCCAAATTTTGTTTAATTTAATATGCTACCACTTTTCTTGCAGCACAACCACTGTCGTTTGCTTTCGCACACAATGGTGGACACTACGGCGGTATACGGCCATACTGCGTTGAAACACTAGTTCTCGTCAGATCACTGAAGTTAAGAAACGTTGGGCTCGGTTGCGTTCTGGATGGGAGACCATCTAGAAATCGCGGCGGGTGCTGTATATACTGGAGAGTGATGGTGTAAATGGTAATATTGGACTAGCATGTGATAGGCATGGGTTCGAGGCTATCTGTACCACACTAATTGCATCCTTAGTCAAGATGTTTTACTCTCATTGCCTCGTCCTTCGGATGGGATGTAAAGCCATTGGTCCTGTGTACTTAACAGTGCACGTAAAAGGACTTGGTACACTATTCGAAAAGAGTAGGGGATCGTCTCCCGGTGTGCTGATCTGCTGGCTGCCGTGGGTCCGTGGAGAGCCTAATCCGAATTTCCTCAGTTTCCAGTTAAGCTTGAGGACAAATATAAATCCTTTACCTTCACCTTTATGTAAGCAGATATGTTGTAGATATGAATTCATGCAGAATCTTTACCTCTCGGGTGTTCTGACGTCATCGTATGGCCACACTTTCGTTATTGCTCATCACATTCAATAGAGCGCATCACGCTTATCCGTATTCCATTTTCCCCGAGATTTTAATATTGTCTAGGTCAATCAACTATCTTTCGCATGAGTTAAAAATATTTTAATTTTTATGCATCATCACGTCTAAAAATGGCTGCTGTGGGTCCGTGGAGGGCCTAATCCGAATTTCCTCAGTTTCCAATTAAGCTTGAGGACAAATATAAATCCTTTACCTTTACCTTTATGTAAGCAGATATGTTGTAGATATGAATTCATGCAGAATCTTTACCTCTCGGATGTTCTGACATCATCGTATGGCCACACTTTCGTTATTGCTCATCACATTCAATAGAGCGCATCACGCTTATCCGTAGTCCATTTTTCCCGAGATTTTAATATTGTCTAGGTCAATCAACTATCTTTCGCATGAGTTAAAAATATTTTAATTTTTATGCATCATCACGTCTAAAAATTTAAATAACTAGAGTCACTTATTTTCATCTTTACAGTAAATTTCAATCTGTTATATAAAAAGTGATAATCATGATTAAAACGTTTTCTGGAAGCTATTGGATTGTTGATACGAATTCATGTTAACAATTTGCCAATCACATGTTGTGACGTCATCATATGGCCAGTTGAATAAAAAAAGTCGTATTTTCATATTATGCGTCATAGTTCATCACATTTAAAAGAGCACGCATCTATATTTTATGTATTCAAATTTATTCTACAAATTAATATGTTGTTGCTAAGATAATTTCCTTTGAACTTGCTATCTTAGTGTTTCATTTTGATACCCTCGCCATGTTAAAAATTGGAATAAATGGCGGATCCCGTAATTTCACCTATTCTACACTGTATGTAATCTATATATAAATTATGGTTAATTCTGACATAGGCGAGCACAATGGAAAAACTTTGGTACCTACCTGATCTATCTCAGATGTACTGCGAAATGTAAATTTGATAACATTAGTTTTCACTATTACGATATTGTTCCATATTTCTATCTTAGGAAGATATTATAAAGAGTTTTTAAACAAAATTCCTGATTTCATCGGTACATTTTCAACTCAATTTCAATTGTACCGGTCAAAGTAATTTCCGGGTTCACGATGAGTTCAACTTGCAACTACCTGGTTTCAACTAAGTTGGCCGTTACGTTAGTGGCTATAGCCATTTTAGTTTTTTGGATCCGCACCGCACGTGTGAAGGTACAGTAGTTAAAAAGTAAAAATTAATGAAGATCAAATTAAATATATGCCATAAAGCATCGGAATATATTGTGGGGAATATTATTATAAAATTACATAGGGAGATCTGATAAGACATTTTGTTTAAAATCGAGGGAAATCCCGATAGCCAAGATTTATTGAGTAAGCTGGCAGAAATAACTGTTAGTGTAGACTATCTGTGTCCCGTTAGGACCGGGATATCTGCCCATGTTGCAAGCCGTCTAAAACATCTTCTTTTTTGGGCTGAAACGGCCCACTCTGTCGCGGAAGTTAGTTTCAAAAAGATGTTTAGATTAAATAATGTATTAATTATTAGGATGATATGTATTTGAATAAACGCCTCCCCAATAAAACATCAATAAAACCCAACTATCTAATAAACGCCCATCCACATTACACACACTGTTGTATTATATTTATAATAACACAATTATACTATTTACCATATTATTAAAACTAAACATCCCTCGAATAAGCACCTCCCTCAAATGAACTCCGCCTCCTCACCTCTGCCCTATAAGGGCCCTACCAAACAATAAACACTAAACTTTAAAATGTTATTAATCAGGTTTAGTTTTACGAATGTCAAGCATTTCCAATAATGGTAACCGACAGAAATCGTACAGGAGTCATTATCATTCCGAGAACCATCATCTACACTTCCTAGAGGGGGAGCGAGCGAAGTGAGCTCACCCTCTAGTATGTGTAAAGATTATACTGTGTATACTGTATATAGTATGACACAAAATAGAAAGAATTCAGCACTAACAACATATCATATTCTTCAGTTCAGGTCAGCTCTAATCTTTTTCTGTGTGCAATATTCAAACGTATGACATGCATGTGGCTTTGTCATGCGGATAACTAACTCGTCAAAGTGACGAGTTCAAATCTAGTTCTTCTTTCTTTCCCAGAATTTTGTGTCACATGTATCTCTAACTCTTGTCAACATAACATCGTATAACTTTGTCAGAAGACTGACCTTAAACTGTAGATGTGCAGGAAACTTCGTTATATGACGTTACAGTCGCACAGCGTAAGTTATGCGCGATTTTATGGTTATATAATTATATATATCCTGAACAAAAATGTATTTTTCAATGAAACATTTTGAAAGCTTATTTAATAATATGGAGACAAGCTTTACATGATAAAAATGGCATGCTACGCAAAAAATTATGCGAGTATGCGTATTTAAACTTTTAAAATGCGCAAAATTAATTTCTAATCAATTTCGCGTACATTTCAGGCCATTTTGAGCATTTTAATTTGTGGTTTGTTGTTGTTTTGTGACATTAGTCTGCGATGGTATATACAGTAGTAGTATTTATACAGTATGTTATTAAAACAATATTATGTTACATAACTATATTACATAAAACCTGTTCTTACGTTATTATTACATCTAATATCAACATTATTTACTAGTATGTGTTTAGCATTTTATTAATGTTATTAAAACGCTATTGTGTTACATTACTATATAAAAATTATCAAACGTTTTTAGAATGCTTTTTTTTACAAAAACATTTTGTGAACACCAAATTATAACTTTCACGAATATTGTCAAAACGTTTCCTGAGATACCATTAATTCACAGGACTTCCATTTACTTTGATTGTCAAGGCCGCTTTTCATATTATGCATATCAAAACAGTATTTAGGATTGAATACACAATAAACAAATAAATGTATGCATCACTATTCTATCCCTATTGAAGCTAATCCAGGGGCGGATTGCAATAAAGGTCTTAACCGCGGTCTTAGACTTAAGCCCAAGATGAAACCCTTAGCAACGATGGTCTTAGATTTAAGACCATTGCAATAAGAAGTCTTAGCCTTAAATGTCAGCGCCGTGGTCTTAGATTCTAAGCCTCCTCCAGGCAGGCTTACGCTAACCGCGCGACGCGAGCGCTCCTAGGCTAGCTAGTAATTTCATGGCGAAATTAACTTCTTTAAATACTGCTGTGAATTGATTTTATGATACTAGTGTAGAAAAGGGGTATTGAGCTATAAGACGTGTATTATTATTTTTATCTACCAATTGTTTCAATAGATAAAATCTATATAGGCCCACACCTACCTGACGATCAATTACTATTAGCGGTCCACAACCGCACCAACAATTAGCTGTACGCATATTGTCCATACGCGGCCTAGCGATACACTATTTTGACCAAGAAAAAGACTGCATATAGTAGCATATTTAAAATTTATTTTTTTGAAATATTTGTTTGTAAACTTTAAGAATGTATTAACCAATATTTACTATCAAATTACATACAATTTTGTTGCCAATATTTTTAATTATTTGCTAAAATCTCCTAGTATTTACGTAATCGTAACGCTATTGAATAGGCAGTGTGTCCATTCATGCATTAAAATGGCCGCAATATGTCCTACTGAGGAGCTTGTCGCTACTCCTTATTGTTAAATAACTCTATTTGCACTTGTTGGTATAGCGCCCTCATTTGTCGGTAACTATAGGCTGGTTTGATTGTTTGAAATTCTTTCCTAATAAAGTCTCAGTTAAGACCGCTATATTGCAATCGACTTTGCTGAGAGGCTTAACTAAGACTTTCACGAGGGGCTTAGGGCTTAGATCTAAGCCTAAGACAAAGTCTTTATATTGCAATCCGCCCCAGGTGCAACAACCTGCTGCTAGTAGTATGTAGGTACAAAACAATAAGAAATCATTGCATCGCATTGCACAAAAATATCAACATAAAACAGTAGATTTCAGGAAGGAAAAGGTAAATTGTTTAAAATTACACAAAATAGAAAATTAAATTGAAAAATTGAATTAAAGTTCAAATGAAGCATGTATTTCTTAGCTGATGATGAGATTTAGCTTACTAAATATATACATATTTACAGGAGGATAGGGGCTATTTTTCCCTGAATACCAGAATAGAAACCTATTATCTTATTTTCAACAGAACTCATTTTTGTGAGAAAAAATACTGAGACAGGATGTTCTATATCATCATCATCAGCCGTTGTCAGTCCACTGCTGGACGAAAGCCACAGCATGTTTCTGCCACAGTGCACGATCTCTAGCTGCTCCCTGCCACTGCACTGTACCCCAATACTTGTCTAGTTCATCTCGCCATCGTACTCTTTGTCTTCCTCTATTTCTACTCCCATCCATCGGTCTCCATGATGTCATTAGCGAAGTCCATCTATTGTCTCTTCTCCTACTGATATGTCCAGCCCACTTCCACTTACTTAATTTGATAGTTCTTATAATGTCTTGAACTTGTGTTTGTTTTCTCACCCATTCATTTGTTTTTCTGTCTTTATATGTGATTCCGAGCATATTTCTTTCCATGTTCTATATAGCTGATTTTGATTATATCAATTCTTTTTGGTATGAGAAATAATGTGTTTCCTGCTGAAATAACATTTCCAGATCATGTGACTGTAGATATGTCTTTCAGTAAATTCCTTGAATGTTCTTTAACATTAACTTCTGATAAATCATATCACATGGCATACGTTTGACTAAAAATGACAACATTGAAATTGCTTCAAGTGATTGTGTGACAAACGGTGACACAATAAAGTATGCAGGTGGATTATGTTTATGTTACTCAAAATGTTTCAAAAACACAAACATTGGTAATAGTAGAGCTTGGTGAAAATGATCTAGGAACATACCAATGTACTTTTATTTTTTAAATGTATTGTCCTCCCCAAAACATAAAAAAAATGAAGATTAATAAAATAAGAATTTGAATATGCCATTGTGTAGTCTTGCATCACTTCCGTAAAAAATACATAATGTTTTCGCTTATAAAATAACAAAATAAACTGTTAATTTCAACAAAAAACTCATTGGCTGGCAGCCAATTGGACTATTGTTATTTTAAATTACAGTTTTTCAGGTAAAAGTAATTTTTTTTTCGATCCAATTTTTGGTCAACGTGAATATTCTATTATGTGACATTAAAATTTAATTATTTTTTCAGAGGGACAATACATTTTAAATGGCCAAGAAACTAATGTCAAAGCCTCTACAAGAACTGTACATTACAAGTATGTTCCCACACCAGTGTGTTCTAACCAGTGATTTGTAATAGCCGAACGCTGGATAGCAATCTATAGTGTTATAGCAGTTCAAGAAGTGATTCTCCATGGAGAGGGAACCAACAAGATGGTGGCTGCAATCGCCCAATCAGATATGCCCTACGCAGTACGCACTACTACGCCTGTGTTGAGCCTATCTGCGTGAGAACGATACGCAACGCAGCGCATTAAGCGTATAAACGCAAACGCATTCTATATGATCCTCGTATACAAAAAATGCTAGATTACCAAGAAATTATTAATTCTATTGCGGTTAACAATAATTATTTTATTTTATAAAAACTTCACTGTGCTTTGACAAGAATATGTGTTGTAATTTATGTGGTCTTAATGTATTATATTAGATTATTATTTTTTATATTAAATAATGTTTTTGAACACATTTACGGCCGCCATCTTGTTGGTTCCCCTCCTGTTGGGAATCACTTTTCAGTCTGGGGTACACCCTCTAGTGTTCTTATTACATCTCTCGGTTCTAACCCAGAGAAAACGATTGTGCTGCCTGATGACATAATAACATTGCGATGTGATTCAGACCCTGCAGATCCGCAAATAGAAATGATGTGGTCAATAGATGGAAATACCATTTCAACTAACAGTCAAAACGCAAACAATCCTTTAAGCCTGAACTATGTACTGACAGTTCCTAATACAGAAGGTGTTATTTCTTATATATGTCAGACTACATTGGATAATGTTCAGATAAATGATAAATTCTGGAGCAATTTTTTAAACTTTTAGCTTTTTCGTTATAAATAAAAATCACAATTTATCATTGTTTCTGTAATTAGTTTGTATTAAATATTTTCTAAAGGCCCTGTCACTTCTTGATGATTTAGACAGCGAGTCATGAACGTTTCAAATTTTCTCTAAAACACTGGAATTTTCAATTTTTTTACATTTACATGACGTATTCATAACGAGTTGGATGTGTACATAACGTACAAGGAACGTGTACATAACATTGTGATACCTTTGGTTAATGTAGACCAACATATTAACAACGTTTGCAAGTTATGCCGAACGATAGAGTTACTTATGCATAACGAGCGTCAGTGTGTTACTTCTGATCGAGTACCGTATCGTGGTGCCATATAAACGATTTTTTTTAAATAATAATTATTTAAACGCTGACCATACGGTATCTATACTACGTTAGATGTAATATAAACAAATAAAAAATGTTTCAATTCATTCGGTGAAATATGAAATTATATTAGAATTTCATCTTTCACCTCATGAAATTATTTGTACCATCGCACTCATAAACATTCATTATTGGCATACTACTATTATACTAATACTTAGGGCATATTCATTGTAATATAATATGATTCAAATAAACCAAGCATGGTAAAACAAGTTTCAGTTATAATTTATTTTTAATATTTATAATGTAACTAGCAATTATACCCGTTCCAGGGCGGGTTTCAAATGTAGCTTAAAACCTTCCCTAAACTCACCAACCTCTAACCCCCATCCCGTTTTAATCACTCCTAGCACTTGAGTGATTAAAAAAAATCCTTCCCAGTATTCCGGTTCGTCGGTTATGTTGATATTCCATTACTCCAGACTCACAACCCCTCAGTGACAGTTTTAGAATGTAGTTTAAAACATTTCCAGTACAATTCCAGTTATTTTGAAATACTCAATTACTTACCTTGAACCTAAAATACAGTATGTCTAATTGCATCCGGGACATCATTGTGTTTTGGGTTTTTGGGTTTGCGGTTGTTTGCACAAATGTGACTTTTTGCACATTTCACGGCTCAACAAGGGTACTAATTTTTCATTAATTTGTTTTAAAAAATAATGTAATCTCAAAATACTCTTTATTTAGCTGTAGCATATCAGCTAGCAATGACATTCAAACTAAGAATTGCCTTCAAATAAAGACCATTTGCATGCCATATGTCAGTGATTTTGTTTGGTTTGATAATACTATAGTTTTAGATCTTCAAAAAGCAATTTCAAGTACATATTGTTTATAGTTCCTGCAAAGGATTAAAAAAAACTTTTCAACTGTACAACAAAAAGAAAAGTACTAAGCGTAAAAGCAACAGTCATCTGATTACGACTATGAATAGGGGAGTCTATAGCCTAGGTAAACATAATCAGCAGAATAATAGACTATGCATGATTAAATACTACCTCTATTGAAGCCCACTCAGGTATAACAAACTTGGTACTAGTGTGTAGGTGATACAGACAATTCAAACATGACACAAGAATTTTCTCGAATTGTATAAAAAATAACACAAAATATTTCCAGAAATAAGGTAAGCTGTTTTGAATTGTAGAAAATTGAACCATACAATATATATTTTTGTATCATGTCACAGTATAGTTTCCAACTATTCTACTCTTTGTACACATTATTCCTTGTAACTACCTTACTGTACATACCATCCTAGAAAATTATTTCTTCTGTTTAATTTCAACATAGGTGCACACTCAGAGTTAGTTTTTTCTTGCATTAAAATTGTACTTAAAAATTCTGTATCATAAACCAAATTTCGCTACAGTTTAATCTGATACAAACTCTAACTCTACTATTACTTTTGTTTTTCAGCAGAAAATGTATAAAGTGGATGTTTTTGTGAAAAATACAAACAGGATGAGTTCATCATGGCTATTCTTATTTGTTATTTTTGGTATGGGAAACAATGTGTTTCCTGCTGAAATAACATTTCCAGATCATGTGACTGTAGATATGTCTTTGAATGGATTCCTTGAATGTTCGTTAACATTAACTTCTGATGAATCTATTAATCCACATGGCATACTTTGGACTAAAAATGACAATATTGAAATTGCTTTAAGTGATTCTGTGACAAACGGTGACACCATAAAGTATGCACTAGGTGGATTATCTGTTACTCAAAATGTTTCAATAACACAAACATTGCTAATAGTAGAGGTGGGTGAAAATGATCTAGGAACGTACCAATGTACTTTTATTTTAAATGGTCAAGAGACTAATGTCAAAGCCTCTACAAGACTGTACATTACGAATTATGTTCCCACACCAATGTGTTATACACCAGAGAAAACGATTGTGCTGCCTGATGACATAATAACATTGCGATGTGATTCAGACCCTGCAGATCCGCTAATAGAAATGATGTGGTCAATAGATGGAAATACCATTTCAACTAACAGTCAAAATGCACACAATCCTTTAAACCTGAACTATGTACTGACAGTTCCTAATACAGAAGGTGTTATTTCTTATATATGTCAGACTTCAAATACATTAGATAATGTTCAGGCTTGTATGATAAACTTACTTGTTGAAATTCCTTTAAATCTTTTGATAATGCAAACACCTGAAATAGCAGTTATAGGCCAAGATGTAACATTTACTTGCCTTGTGTCAAGTGGCACTGTTACATCGTATGCATGGACATTTCAAGATGCAGGAATCAGTTATAATATTGATGGTAGTGCTTTGACGATTCACAATGTTCAGGCTAGCTACGATGGTTTGAACTTAATTTGTACAGTGGCCACAAGTACTCAAGAAGAAAGAAAATCAATTACACTAACAGTATCAACTCCAATTACAACTTTAGCACAGACTACACCTACAAGCTTACCCACAACGGAAGCTCGAAGGCAAATATCGAAGTTAGCAACACAAGCTATTAGAACAACTGAAATAATGCCTAAAATCACCAGTGTAGCATGGAATGAAATCACATCAAATCCAGCTATGTCTACTGCCAAATCAGAAAAACAAGAATCTACATCAGTAGATACAATGGTTATCATAATTGCTGCAGTTATTGGTTCATTCTTTCTACTGCTTATCATCTGTATTTTAATAATTTGCTTACGAACAGGCCCTCAAAAACGGCCATCTGAACAAAATCTAAGTGCACGCATGGAATATTACAAGAACGTTAGTGTAGAGAATGAAGTAAAAGGTGACATGGTTGTAAATCATCTTGATATTAATTTTTTACCAAACAATTTTGATATCTCTGTACTTCAAACTGAAAATGATATATATTATAAAGATGACGGATGGGAACCTCCACCTTCAACTCAGACCACCACATTGTAGTTGAAACATACTGTAAAGCTAACAAACAATTATGGAGACAATCAATGTAAAAAAGACAACAAAAAAAACCAGTGAAATGCATTTACAGTAGACAAGCACTCATCAGTAAATTATTTGTAATTTTGGAAATGTGAATTAGGATAGTGCTTTTACAGTTTATTGTTAGTTATTGTTATCCACCAAAGCTGATTTGCATTCATATTGTATTCGTCCTCTAATGTTTAGTTTATTTGGCAGTTTGGGTATAGTGGGGAAGTTGGAATATCATCAGAAACTTTTTGTAAATGTATAATAGTTGTTTCAAACTATGGTTTTCTGGTGTCTTTTTGATAATTGACTTGGAACTGGATAACAATTATTTCATTACATACAGAATATATAGAAATAACAGTATATAATCAAGAGAAGTGTATATTTGTTTAAATCAAGTTAGAATTGATGGGAAGGAGTAAATCACTAGAATGAATAAAACATTTAAATTTTTTAAGAATATCAAAAGGATTTCTTTCAATTATATACAACTACTGGCATGGAATGAATAATAAACAGATGTTATCTATATTAACTATTAACTATATGTACGTATCCCTCTGAAACTGCTGAATGGTAGTAAATGCTGACATTTGGCAGTCGTAATTCCGGTGGTATCCGGGGAGAGGCATATCTGTCCTTTTCAATCTCAAGTGTGTGGGCGCTAATTCATAATTTACTTACAAACGATATTGATGATCGTTTAAATGGTAAAAGATATGGCTCAATTTCACATTTTTATATATATAAACACATTAAGCCTAATGTGTTTACATATATAATATATATTATAAATCCAACGGCAAATTACCGAAAAAATGACAATGCTGTGGGTATCAGTGGCTGGATCTCAATGGAGATACAAAAAAAAAGCGAAAAGCTAAATCAAAACGATAAAGTAAAACAGCCAGAAAAGTTACACTAGCCCTTTATCAGTGCAAGTGAAGGAATTTGGATAACGTCATAGTATAAAAACTGGCAAGTGCTGCCTGGGTGGACAGGAATACAACAAAAGGTGACAGGGTGGAGTCAGAATAAGAGTAGAAAACAAAGAAGGTAGATGGTAGAGATATAAAGAATTTTGGAATGAAACTGAAAAACAGCTTAAATGGTGGTTAATATTGAAACTTAAATTTTGGTAGTCAATGGAATAATTTTACTGATCTGGGAGTATGTTCCTAACGTTAAGTCCAAAATGTTTTGTGGTTTTAAGTTGTAATTCCCAGTGGTTTTCTTTGTCTTTGCGAGTTTTGTCACTCCATACTCAGTATACTGTATATACTATTATAGACAGAATTCAGCACTATAACAACATGTCATATTCTTCATTTCAGGTCATAATGCCATAATCTTTTTCTGTGTGCAATATTCCAACGTATGCCGTGCATGTGGCGTTTGTCGTGCGGATAACCCGAACTTGTCTAAGTGACGAGTTCAAATCTAGTGTTTTATTTATTTTATTCCTGTCCACTCAGGCAGCACTTGCCTGACTATATCTATCTATCTTTGTCCAAGTGCCTTCACTTGCACTGATGAAGGGCTAATGTTGCCCGAAAGCTCTGCTAACTTTTCTGGCTGTTTTACTTTATCGTTTTGAATTAGCTTTTCGCTTTTTTTGTATCTCCATTGAGATCCAGCCACTGAAAAAAATTTTACATTTATATTTTTTACGATTTATTTAAAAAGTGTGTTTACTAGAAATGCTAGCGCTTTGTGAGACTTGTCTATTGAGACCCACGAAGTAGCTAGAAGTAGTATAACGTATGTGATGACGCGATGGAATAACTCAACCATATCGCACTCAAAACGTTCCTCTGTGGTGTGACAAGCGATGGGTTGTGTGTGTGTGTGTGTGTTGATTCTGCAGCCTATTGATATACCTATATTAACCCTAACCACACTTACTAGCTAGGTATCGAGTCAGTCTGATAATTGTGGCAGTCGTTTATGAATGCCTAAATTTATGAACTTTTATATTAATTTACTCACCATCGTCGTTGAGTACAAGTTTTAGTCCGGTGAATTACTATAACATCATCGTCTTTATTCACCAAAAATCAATGCGATCGTATTAAAACAGTTTTTAGTTCTTCTATATGGTTGAATGATTCTAGAGCATCATACGTCATGTTTCTAGCTACTCTTTGAGTAAATAGACAAGTCTGGCAAATTGCGAACATTTCTAGTAAACATACTTTTTAAATAAATCATAAAAAATATAATGTTGAATTTTTTTCTTGTTTCTTTTGCCTATCTGGATATTGAAGTGTTTCTTCAAAATACCAGACTAAACATTTTGGCAAATTTAAGCCTAATACAGGTAAAATTAGCAATTGAAGTGACGGTAACTATCTCTTGTATGTTAACAACAGTGAAAACCCATTAAGTACATTTACTAGGTCATTTTTTTGCGGCTATAGCTCACGTTTTTGGTCACGATCCAACCAGTGAATTAGGCCTACTGATGTGTACATGGTTACATACAAAATAAACTTTATTAGGCCTACTCATACAACATCAAATAAAAAGTTATGAAATCAAATGATTATCGTAGAGTAAATAATAGGCATCATGCAGTAAAACTAAGTCTTATTTGAGGCTTAGGGAATGCAGTTGAAAGAGTGTGAGTTATAACCATATATGGCACTAAGTCAGGATTGAACTCCGGACATTGGGATTGGAAGGCAAACACCAACCTCCATGATACAGCTCTACTCCAATGGCTGTCAATGGTGAAAACATAACGGCACACAACATAACATAAACATGCTTCGTAGTTTCTTTTCTCCAACTACAATTTGGTTTTTAATTACTCCTGTAAACAGCTTGATTACATCATTTTACCGACAAACGAAACTTTATAGTTTTTATGCGTTTTCATAAATAAGTGAATAAAACATACATATTTGTGTTTTCATTGACGAGGTTATAATAGTAACTTCAGTAACTATTACATCACTACTGATAAATCCCGACAGCCCGCCAGGATCCCAAAAAAATCATGATTATCCCCAAATTACGATCCTGATCCTGGTAATAAATCCCATCGGGATGACCAAACCCTAACGAGATTCGGCGATTCGGATGGGATCCTGTTTTTATGGGGAAGCACATTTGTCACAGCATCTTACGGCTACGGCTGTATGGTGAGTGCGTGTGGCAAAATGGTAAATATTGCAATTGTTCTGAAACCATATGTACATCCTAAATATGGTTCACGGTAAAGTGTAGGCTTAACTGAGACTTTCTCATGGTCTTAGATTAAAGCTTAAGCCTAACCCTAGGTTTTTATATTGCAATCTGCAATGTATAAATGTATAACCTTTTTAATCATATAAGGCTTGAAACTATTGATTTAAATGACGCATGTCTTCCATTCCATACAAAAAGATTCAGTGTAGTCGCCAAATACTGACCATGCATGGGACCATCAACTGTGGTCTGTCCAAGAAACTCGTGGTCAGATTTTTTTTTGGTGAAATACAAAAATCAATCATACATGTTCTTTATGAAGTTTTATTTTCAAGAACACACCTGTTTCTCAAGCATACCAGAGTGGGCCATATTTTTTAAAATTTGAAAGCAAAATATGGTAACATGGTATTCTGTGTGCTGTAGTAAACTACTTTGATCAATTAATTTAATGTTTGTAAGTTATTTTGTCAATAAATAAATATTCTAAATATATGATGGTGTATGACTGTGTTTTATCAAGATGATATACAATTATGATGCTGTGTTCATAATACTTCATATGTCGAATAAAAAAATATTATTCAGGATTTTAAAAAATGTTTGATACACTTTAATCATTATAAAAAAATGATATGTATGGCACTAGTTCACTGATTTTTACAGAAACAAAAGTATTTGATTTCCCGATTAGCACAGTGTAACCATAGTGTGGTAAAGTGCCTGTTTTACTTTTTATCAATAATAATTCAAACATCAATAGGGCCTAAAATTAGGTAGCCCAGGACAGTTTTTACAAATTTTAGGTCAGTCGGGTTGGGCAACATATAAACAATTGTGTTTTCAGGCCTGATGGTTAAACAATTGTGTGAAAAAATTACAACTTTAAAGCTTCCTCTCAGCTGACAATTATTTCTATTTTCATATGAAGAATAACTATGATTTGATTGTCTGATGGTTGGTACTCATGGGTGTTCATCCTAACTTCCTTAGTGTGCTGTAAATCTCATTGTATTAACAGTTATCAAAATCAAAGCCAGGAAGCTAGTGAAAGTTATCCAAACAATGACATCATCTTTTAGGAATTAGCACAGACTTTACATTACTGAGAAATAATCATTAACCAATTTGTACAACTTTAAAGCACTGTTTGAAGTTGGTGAATAGTTTCATCAATATCACAAGTAAGTTTTATAATTAAATTCAGAGACAGAGGGAAACTTTCAAATAATTGCATAATAGGTTACGGTTACTTCTACCTTTAGCTTTACTTCACTATAGTTGATATTGAGTAGAACTACTGAATTTGAAACAGTTGAAACAAATATAATATCTTTAAGTAATGTATAATAATATAAAGTCTTTCACCAACAGTATATTATGTTGTAATTTGTTCTTTTTTAAAGATATGTGGCTGCAGAAAAAGTTTGATAAGGTTTGGATGTTAACTATTTCAATTTTGTATGTATTTGCGAATGTTAAATGTGCAGAGATAACTCATGGTATAGAAGATACTGAAATAACAGAGGACGAGACTACAAACTTTATCTGCACTGTCAAACTGGAAGAAACTGAAAAACAATACCAACTAGCATGGGAGAGAGACAGCATATTTATTGCTCTTGGAAATGACTTATACTTTGAAAAGAAACGATATTCAATCAATGTAACCATTGTAGAAGATACACTGTATTATTATAAAACTAGCATTCTGAAAATTAGAAAAGCTAAACTAACTGATGCAGGCATATTGATGTGTTATTTACGTTCTAACGACCATCTATCTGTGGCAACATCTGCACACATTACAGTTGTTAAATCAATTCCCAGACCTCGCTGTAGCAAAATACCAACAGAAGTGATAATTGGAGAAAATGTTACAATTGCATGTACAGCAAAGCAACTATCACATTCTATTGAGCTAAACTGGTGGTCACGGAAAGTGGAAGACAATGAATTGAGGTTAGTTGAAGGTAATCAGAAAGTGGTTGGAAGAAAGTTCACTTTGAATTACACATTTACAGTTCAAGCAGGTGATAAAGGACGGACATTCAAATGCAAGGCCACTCATGTTAACAAGAATAAGTCTGATTTTGTGTCTTGCACGTCTAGAGTCACAAAGACATTGACCTCATATTTGAATGTTAGTGTTCAACAACAGAATTCATTAAGTCCTGGTGATGTGGCATGTTTTGAGTGTCTTGTGAAAGAAAATCTAAAAGATGTAGAAATGAAATATACATGGTCCTCTTTGTTGGATAATCCACTACCACAGTTTCATGACTTTATCCAGTGCTTTGGCAATGTATCAACATTCAATGCTGGAGAGGCAGTTAATTGTACAGTAGAACATGGAGGTAGGAGTGGTACGGATTCTTCACAGCTTAGGATGAGTACAGAAACAATAGGAAATGTATTATTTACTACTTCTAGTCCTACGGATGATACACCAAATCCCATATTTGGAACTAACTCTGCTTTCCTTTATATTGTGATTGTTATGAGTCTTTTCCTTTTAATGGTATGTCTTGTAACAATTCTTCTCTTTTGTATAAAGAAACAGAGAAATATAAATAAAAATGAAAAAGATAATTGTATAAAACCAGACATTGAAGAAAAAAATAATACCAATAACTGTACAATTGATTCAAAACCAGTAGACCTAGTAGAAACTAATGATGAAATTAACACTTGCAATGACCAATCAGATTACCAAAATCAACGAATTAGTCTTTATGACAATGTTCCCATCGAAGAAACTTCTGCTGAAATTTCCATTTCAACACGTCCAGATAAAATTCATACACTAAACTTTAAACATCGGGCATCCACTTTAGAACAAGATACTATCAAGAATAGTGTTCATGAAGTGCAAACATCTTTGCAAATGACAGATCTGGAAAATATCAGGTATGGCGGCATAAATCGATCTCATACTCAAAAAGTCAAGCCTAGATTAACAATGAAGCCATTGTCTAAAGCACTATCTTTGGATCAAAGAAGAATGAAGAAAAACTTAGTTGAAATGAGAGCTTTAAATGAAGCACACAATACCAGAGAAAATAAAGAAGCAAAGGAAACCACATATATAAATATTGATATAAAAAACAAACCAGAAACCCCAAGCCCTATCGTTACAATGAAACCAGAATTGAAAACTAAATCAGCTACCCTGTCTACTCCATTAGAAGCAATTAGGACATTAAACATTGAGGGGTTGCAGTATGCTGACTTGGATTTACTGAATTGTGGAAATAGTATAACACAACCAACTACAGAAATAACACAGTATGCAGAGATTAGAAGACTGTCAACTGATGCTAAATAAACAGATTTATTCTAAAATAATAGTACAATAAACTTATGGCGTGTATAACCTAAACAATTAAAACTAAACAATATAGTTAGCATGTGCCATTTAAAAGTTTTATCACTAACACTAGTAACAAACAGTGTGTTAATCAAAACCTGAGGCTTGAGCAGCCGCGTAACAAGGGGGTCTTGTCAGGGGGGGAAAACAGGGGCTGATCCTTCCAGACACCAAGTACTTGAGCCACAGCCCCCCCATGGTGGGGGCTGTGGCGAAGCGAATTTTGGTAAATGACACCCCTAGATCGTCGGAAATGGTACTCTCGCACATAAAATTCATGATAAATGGCGCCTCCAACTAGGGCCTAGTAGCTAGTAGTTGGCCTGGAAATAACACTCCCATTTATTGCACAGCAATCAGCAAAATGATCGTACATTTTCCACCGTTAAAAACACAGGTGACATAACATTTGAACACGTGAAAACCCAATCTAACATTGGATCCGCGCCTGGCAAAGGTAGTAATTTTTCCGGTTAGAAGACTGAAAGATTGAGTATTGGAGCGACAGCCAGCCATGAAAGTACGTTCGTTTTGCTGATCACTAGCGCGTTACATACGATTAGTAGGAGTGTATTTTTTTAAGGTGACCTCATGTCACACGCACAGCACAGCGTCACAATTGTGTATGAGATGCCGGCCCCCGCGCGTGTTCTATGGACCGGAACCGCGCTTGGTAAACATGTCTCTTCAACGTATATAAAAAAAAACACAAACAAATACGACATATTAACGCAATGTATAATATTAAGATTAGCCATATACTCGTGTGTTTGAACTAACTAATAAACTATACAGTAGTCTACAAACATTATGGTGTTACATGTACTAGTAATTTTATTCTATGCGAAAAGAAAGTGAATGCCTGTCCGGGAGTGAATGAAATGCTGTAATGCCCTTACAGGTAGGCAGGCCCGTAACCAGGGGGATCGGGGGATCGTACGATCCCCCGCTGAACAGCGAGTTCCGCTTGGCCTCCCACTTTTGTTTTTGCTGGGCATACATACAACACTACGATTGTTTACAAGTCAAGCCTTAATAAATTTAATTAATATAAATCGACATAAGAATATAAAGTATATTTTAACTAAAATATAAAAACCTAACACTAAAATTTACAAGATAAATTCTATTTGATAACTGCTGAACATCGTGGTTCTGGAGCTAGCCGTACACAGAGCATAGTTGTTTGCTTGACATAAAAGGGTATTCCCCTACACAGGTCGCGGCGTGCGTGTGACGTAACGTGCCCAGCCAGCTTGATAGAGAAAGCATGCAACTCACGCAAGTGCAAGATGCAATGGTTGAGTGAATTCAGGGATCATCTTAATTCCATGGTTTGTTACCTAAACACACCAAATGATGGTGAATATGCCTGTTAAAATCTCAATGATACGATCCCTTAATGTACCATGTTGTTGCTAGTATGCTTTAAAAGGAGGAGGGATCTAGCCTAGCTTCGGTCGGCAAGAGAATGCCGTCCACTGACAATTTAAGGTCGGCAATAAGGTCGGCAATTGAAATTCGTGGGCTGGAAATTACATCAAATTATATAGTTATATAGGAAATGCGATTTGCAGCCATACATAGGCCTATAGAGAAAAAAAATTTGAGGGTATGGTTCCACTAAACAACTTAACGATCCACCCCGCCGTCAAACCTGGTTACGGCCCTGGGTAGGCAATTCGGCAAATGCATGGCGGCTTAGATAAAAGACGCCAAAAACCACAGTCAACTGACCGCATGTTAATGTACTGATAAGCAGTGCGTCTTCCCACGAGTTGTCAGTCAGGATTTTGTGTATTTCATATCATCTTACTTGAATATCATACTGTACTGTGACTCATTTGACTCATTTGAAGCCATATCATTATATCGTATATTTTATTCTTATCTTATATTTTTTTTTCTTTCTTCTATCCCTTCTTTGTATTTTATTTTATTTTATTTTTTTTACTTGTTACCCAGCCCGATCGAACGCTTCTCAACCCGGTAAAATCCGCCAGGGGGGTATTCCGCCCCCCCTGCCCCCCGCCTGTTACGCCACTGCGCTTGAGTCTTCATTGACACATATTCTTAGAAAGTCCATCAGAGATTTTAATATGAACTCAATGCGAGTACCATGATCAAGTAATAATGGGTACAAAATTTGTGGACAATAATGGGATTATAATAAGATAAGATAATAAGATTTATAGAGCGCATGGCGCTTATAGATAAAAAGAAACAGCAGAGACTTTTCTTTTTCAGATCAAAATTTAAGTTATCACACCTTTATTACTCGTTCTGATTGTATACTTTTCAAATTTGAGTCTCAAATTGCATTAATAATGCCTTGTGACCAAATTTAGACTAAATTAGGTGGTGGGATTATATTCAGTCATGTTTTTATTTCATTTATTCCAGTCCACTCAGGCAACGCTTGTCTGCTTAATATATACTTTGTCCAAGAACTTTCAATTGCACTGATGAAGGGCTAGTGTTGCCTGAAAGCTCTGCTAATTTTTCTGGCTGTTTTACTATATCGTTTTGATTTAGCTTTTCGCTTATTTTATTTTGTATCTCCATCCAATACCTACAGCATTGTCATTATCGTCAGTAATTTGCCTTTGGATTCATATATTATAAATTTATATAAATACATGCATACATTATTTTAGTACCATAATTGTAAAATCAAATATGCTTTAATAAAACATTAAAAAAAAATAAAACAATGTTTTATTTTTGTCATTTTAATGTCATTAATTAGAAAAAAGTTTGAGTGAGACGATACACACAAGAATATAAACGGACACAGAAAATAAAAAGGAAAAACAAAACATTTCTGAAACTGAAACAGAGAATTAAAATAATTAAACTAAAAACTTTTACTTCTATTATATAGCCTGTGCAAATATGTGAATGCGATTGGTTGAAACTGCATCACATGAATACCATCATGATCCTATTGTTACATATCCTCGCGGATTTTGATATTGACTGTATAATTATTTTTAAATATTTTAACTATGAATACATAGCGCCCTCATGTTTTATGAGCCCCAGCGGCGTGGCGGGTCATGGGTCTATCCTTGATTTTAAAATAGGGGATGGTTTAATAGGCACCAAATATCTGAGCCACAGGCCCCGTGGCAAAGCGATTTTGGGTAAATGACACTCTAGATGGTAGGAAATGTTACTCTCCGACATAAAATTCATGATAAAATGGCACCCCTCACTGCACTAGTCTAGTTGGCCCGGAGGCATTATTTTTTTTCCTATTAGGTTAAGGCAGAAAATATAGAAGGTTTGCATATATCATGAATGCATATCTGAGCTCATGACGTCATACTTGCAAAACACACTCTCTGATGCACAGATCGGAGTTACTTCCTGTACTTTTTCTCTCGATGTTGTTAAAGACTAGACCTGCAATTTTTGACGTTTTGTAAAAATAATGCATATATATAACTTTAAACACATTAAACCAGGTCATCTCTTGTCTTAAATGTGCGTTTTATTAAGGTTAATTATGATAAAAAGAGAAAAACAATGCACTACCTAAGTAGCTCATGTCGAAAGTTCTCTCGTAGATGTTTATAGGCCTACTATAGCTTAGTTTTGTAGGCCTAGCTGGTAAAGAGCTAGCTAGCTATAGGCCTAGTCTGACGTTACATATAGCCTATAATATCTATACAATAGTAGCACTAAGTCAGAATTCTATCTCTTCATAAACTGCAAGGCCGAAACTAACGCCGTTCGAACTGGCGCACCTTTTAATTTCCCTCTATCCATTACTCTATATTAGAACGGCAAATTTGTATGAAATGTGTTTTTAGGACAATTTTTTTGCAACTTTCGTAAATTCTCGGCCATTTTCCTAGGTCACAATTAAGTCACTCGGGTAATTAGCAATATCGAGAAAAGAAAGCAGCACATATCAGCGCAGCTGCAGTTATAGTATAGCGGTAGTGCTGCCATGCGCCATTTCAAATGAAACGAGCGGTAAGTATAAAACTGTATTCTTGCTCATGTTTCTCGCACCTCCCAAACATAAGATTGAGCACCCTTTTAAACATTTTTCTAAACACCAAATGCAGTGATAACACTAGGCTAGGTTATGTTTCTTACTAATTAATATTCCAAAGCTGCTATGTAGGCAATTGTTAATTGAATGCGGGATGATTAGGCCCATGTGTGACTGGACGATTCGGCCCACTTTAAGGCTGATATAATGTCTGACTAAGAGAGGTTTCTCATTCCATTTATAAACCAGATTCAACTAAGTTGAATAACACGGCGACCAAATTATTTTCAGAGACCAAGTTACCGGACAGTCATACATACTTTTTGCATTAAAATGTTCTAGATTTTTAGCCTCTTCTGTTTTGGACTTGCTTGTTTGTATTGTTGAGCAAAAAGAGCTAAGACTATGTTGAAAAGAAATATCTTTGTGGGAGGTCAAAATGCTATATTTGCCCTTCCTGACCCCCCTTCCATTCCCGCGCTGCTGATGAGCCCTCTATAGATGCGCTGAAAGACCGTTTGTGATTGGTCACTCACAGGAGTAACCTGGTACGTGCGACGCACTGAAAATCTGGCGAATTGACTCGATAAAGAAGATAAATTATTAGTAATTATAGTTAGGCTAAGCTACAGTACCTAGTAATTTTATTACTGTAAAGTGTAGAATTATTGATGGAAATTCTTCTGGTAATGTACTAAGGAATCATTATAGTATTTATTTGCCATAATATGTTCATTTTTCGCAAGGTAAGGTGAACGCTATGCCTGGGCAGGCTTACTTACTTAGGCTAGCTCAATTAAAATTTATATCACAATCTTCATGAGCCTTTGTTGTAAAAATAAATTATAAAAGCATGATTGATTGATTGATTGATTGATCATTTGGCACTTAAATAAACTCTCAATACAATGTATGTAGATGAAAACTAATACACAAAATTATTAATTGTATAAAAACAAACTATTCATATCAATAATTATAGTTCCAATAAACAAATAGCAATGCATTGATACTGTAATCAATAACAATTCATCACCCAGACATAACACACAATCACTTGGGAAATATTGAAACCTGATTGATTTCCTTTACAAGTTTCCTGGATGGTCTAAATGGTACTAGTCATTCTGTGTATAATACATTGTGGTTATCTATATAGCAGAGTACTCATATGTATTGAAAATCATTCATATATGTTTTCTGACAAGAATAATAACACAAGAGATCAAACTCTTTAAACAGACTTTTAATAATAGTGGGAAGATGATTCAACTAAAGTTCATTTGTACTTTCTTGTTTTTTTATCTGATGAATTATTTTCAAGTTGTAAAATGTGCAGTAATAACTAAAGATCCTGTAGATGTAGTAGCTTCTGCAGGTGAGGAGGCAACGTTCAGCTGTATAATCAAAATGAATAAAAATGTACCAAAAGAGCTTACATACACTGTTGGATGGTATTCAAGTGAACAGTACATTTCTAATGGCAATCGAATGGAAATAAACAATAACAGGTATACAGTTGACACAACATTCATATTTAAGCCTGGTGATGGTAAGTATATTACCACTACTTTGAGGATTACTGATGTGAAGCATATTGATGCAGGAAGTTTTCTTTGTCTTGTTCTTCAGAAAACAGGAATTCAAAGCTCAGCAAAACTTACTGTCAAACAAGTTCCTGAGCCAAGATGCATGGATTTGCCGAAAACGGTTACATTGACTGAAAGAATTGCACTTTCATGTATGATAGGAGCAGGCAATCATGATACAAGACTTACATGGTACAAATCTGACTCTGAAGGATTTATTAACTCTGCAACATTTCCTCAATCAACAGAAAAAAGTTACCTTAATATAACAATACTGGCAAGTAAAAATGTAAATAATTATTTTACATGTATAGCATCATCCTTAGAAGGTGGACAAGCAGAATCATGTTCAACAAATCTAATGAATATTGTTAAAGAAGAAACTTCATCATTACCGGTAGTTGTTTCTACACAAAATACAATGCCAATTATGTCTGGAAGTGAGGGATGTTTTCAATGCATAGTAACATGTGACACATGTGCTGGTCTAATAGAATTTACTTGGGAATACAATGGATCATCATCTTTCTTACACTCACAAAGAAGCAATACACGTTGCATTGCAAGCATTTCTTTGATAGATAATGGGAAGGTGTTAAAATGTAGAGCAACATTTGATTCAAAGAGTGGTTCAGGAAAAATAGTAATTAAAGTAGTTGATGGATTAACAATGCCTATGACTCAACCAGTTGCTACTCAAACATATTCAACTCATTCAACTAATCAACACCAAAATGAAGTTCAGAAAACTTTGAAAACAACTAGTTTTTATATACCCATAGCAATTGTTGTAGTAATCATAATCATTACAATTTGTGGCTTTTTTGGATTCTATTTATATCGTAAATATAAACAGACACCAAATATCACTGAAGATAAACTGAATATGAAAAATATAATTACATCAGGATCACTTAATAATCAACAGCAATACACTCTTGATGTATTTCCTATGTATGCTAAAGTTCAGAAAGTTAACAACCTATCAGAAAAACAAAATATTGATCAGAATAAATTACCTGAACATGAGAATCCAATATACGCGCCTGTAGAAATACACAAACAGACATCAGATAAGAGAGTTAACACAACAGTAGCGATTAAAACAGAAACCAGTGAAAACCAAGTTAATCACTGGAAAAGCCCAAGTGGAGATGTATATGCTTGTATACAAAAGAACAAGGCTTCTACATTACCTGCAAGTGTCAAAACTAAAAACGTGCCAGACACAAAACCTAAAAAACTGAAAAAAAATGTTAACCAGAGTAGAGAATCTGCAATTGAAGGAAACGATGATATTTCAAGGAACATACCAGAAAATGAATCTAATAAGAAACTGCAAGAGAACATTTCTGACAAGCCTCGAGATAAGGATCATCCTCATGTTAAAAAAAAACATTCAAAAAAGTTAGCCATGTCAAAAGCTTCACCACATGGTTCAAGATCAAAGTGTGTTGACCCACAAGGATTAATGTATGCAGACTTAGATTTTATGAACACAGCAAAAACTTCCATGTCCACTGAAATCAGTGGAGTTATTTATGCTGATATAACTAAACATTAAATGTTAAGTTATAAATAGTTTATTAATTAATTATAACAAAACCCCATATATAAAGGAAAAGTTAATGCATGGAGTAAGGTTAATGTGGCTACCATCAATTACCATCTATTATTATTCATTTAACATTAAACATAATTAATACTATATTATACAATAGAATGCTATCTTCTATTATATAATACCTAAATAAATTCTGTCATTTGATTAGACGATTGTGGGTCACATGGCGTGCAATAGTACGCACTATTAAACAATCGTTTATTACTGTTAAATACAACAGAGCCACCTGTTGTCTTGCCTCTGTTTTGTTTGTAAACACCACCGAGATATGCATCAGCAGTAGACTTTTGTGTAGATCGTTTTTAGGATTTTGATTAATCAATGGGGACATCCCTACAAGACGTGGAATCGTTGGAAAAACATAATTATTAGCCTACATATTAGTTCCAGTTGCCTGTCGAAGTTTCGTATTGCTGCAACCTAGTTAGGCCTAGTGGGCCTAGGCCTGTTAGTATTAGAATAGGCCTATGCGTTTTAGCCTTGCAAGGCCTAGGATTGTTTGGTCGTTTGTTGACATAATTACCACTATAGTAGGTGCGTTTATAAAATCCACGTTTATAAAATCCACATAAAAAATAATATTTAATATAATTATTAAAAACCAAATGTTACTGTTTTAATCAATGACTTACATACATTATAATTATTATAACACCCCTTATATATTATTCTTGCAATTGGATTGGACAAATATGCACCACATATCTAATAGTGACAATTAATGAGATGTAATGCATGTAAAGTGGGAATCTAACTCTCTTATGATTTCCTTCTCAGAAGGCTCAAGCAAATTAGAGTTGACAACACTATTTTAATCCTACTTTATCAAAGTATTATTTTGAGTATTTTAAAATATAGAGATACCACGTAAAATTGCACAATGTATCATTAAAACAGATTCTAACGCCATGTTCACTGATTTTACAAGAAGTATATTTTAAGAAAAGTTGAAAATATTATGAAATGTCCTACTACATTACTGTTACAATTTTAATAGATCTGGGTTGGCATTTATCAATATTTGCTTATATTTTTGCTTAAGCTGAAATATTTAAGAAGTGCTTAAGCAAATAACTTAATCTTATTTATCAAACCGTCTTAGCAGCAAATTATGTCTTAAGACGAAAAATTCTTGCTTACGCATGCGTATTAGCTTTTTTCTCTTAGCGATGGCGGCGCTATAACATTTTATCTCCGTATTTTCACTCCCAACAAGAGAGGGCGCATTCTGGCTACTATTGTTTTTATTACTTGAAATAGAGAAAGAGCACAACAGTCGGAAATATACATACGAAAATCATTCGCTTTAAACTTAAATCAAATCAACATTTATTTATTTTTATCAATGACAGCGACCCTTGGCAGCCGATACAGTTTTCTAAAAGTTAGTCAATTGGGTCGTACCTATCCCGAAAATATTAGTTTTGCTCGTCCAATTTCTAGGCCATCTTTATGAAGATCGATATCATTATTTTAGCGTCCGTAGTACAGCGGAAAACGCACTAGCGTAGCCTTTCCGAATGTTCAATGTTCCGGCCTAGCGCGCTCGCGTTGTCAAAAAAGAATGTTTCTGTTGCAGAAATGAGATAAGAACGAAATTTTTCATCTTAAGGCAGGGTGTTGTTCGTCTTAGATTTAAGACAAAATTAAGCAAATTTTTTTGCTTAGATATATTGATAAATCTGACTTAGGCAAAATCAAGGATTTAAGGCAAAGTTAAGAAGATTTTTTTGCTAAGCAAGTTTGATAAATCCGGCCCCTGGCATTAGACAGACCCACAAAAACCAATATAATGTAGAACTATCCTGTCCTTTGTTTGTAAATAGCATTAATATGTACAATTCTAATGTTCGCCGATATAACTATTTGTTATTATTTTAAATTTTAATCATTTCAACAGTATTTTACAGAGCATGGCATTTTTATAATCTGAAATTTTAATAGTTTTTTAACAGTATTTTAACATATTAATAGTATTTTAACATTTCCTTAAATTCCAATTTTTTATTGTTTTATTGTCTTAATTATGGCAAGCAACCAAATTTCCATTTTAAAGTGGACCAATAAAATGTCTTGAATTTTGAATCTTGTAAAGCTTAAATGTTTTGAAAATTGTTGTCACGCGAGGTTGGAGACTGAAAATCAAACTGTTTTACTCCATATCTAAAATTGGAAGACTGCCTTTTTGAATGGCTTATTACTCTATAGGTTAGCTAGATCAACTTTTGTATCCACTTTGAGGTCCAGAGAATTTGACTTGAAATTGGTTTAGGATGGTCAAACAATCATTTTTGGCTTGGTTACACATTTTGAAAATGTGGCAAAAGGTCAAAAGGTCGGGGTAAAAGGTTATAAGACAAAACACCAATATGTCCTTAAATCTCGACAACCACTGGTCACTGCGAGGTAATTTGGTCTCAAATTGATCAGAAGGTATACATTTATATTCAGTCTAATGGGAAATTATAGTCAAAAATGACCGGAAATACCATTTCTGACCTTTTACCCACAACCCAGAGCATTATATGCATCTCCATAACTACTGGTCGTAGACAATTGAATTTGGTCTTAAATTGTTCAAAATATATATTTTGTTATTGGTTACATATTAGAAAGGTCAAAGGGTCAAGGTCAAGGGTTATATGAACAAATAAAAAAAAGGTACTTGTATCTCGACAACCACTGGTCGCAGCAAGTCAATTTTGGTCTGAAAATGTTCAGAAGGCATGTATTTGTATTCAGTCTAATGGGGCATATTAGTAAAAAATGATCAGAAATGCCATTTCTGACCATTGACTCACATACCAGGACATCTTCATATCTCTGTAAGTACTGGTCGTAGAAACTTAAATTTGGTATCAAATTGTTTGAAATATACATATTTACATTCATTGTAATAGAAAATTTGGTTAAAAGATGAACAGAAATACTATTACTAATGTTTCAAACAAAAAAAACATATCTCTACACAACAGTAATGTTATGCAATAACTGATGCTTTAATGGTTTCATTATAGGAATTAAAACAAATCCTCTACGTGTGTAATTGTACTTTTGCTTATAATAATGCTAGAAAGTATTGTTGACCCCCGAGGATGACCAAACATTTTGATAGAAATGTCGAGCTCAACAATTCAGAATGCTAGAAGTAACTTACCGTAGCTTTCCGAATAAAGGGCCCGGGCATTTATTTATTCGGGGAAGGCGTTTATTTTGTTTTGCTGTAATAATGGTAATATGTATAATCAAATAAATACACCCTGGATATTAAAAAATACAACACAATTAATATAATAATAAGAATAACTGGATTAAACCTCATTCTATCCGGGTGCAAGTACAATCAGGTAATAAAAGGTATCAGAGACAACTCAGAGACCAATTCATTGTCATCATTCTGTATGACACTGTTGCATAATATTTTTGAGTCACCGAAAAAACTTATACATACACACGTCTGTTCCCAGTGTAGATAATAAAACAATATATATATTTCTGGAGATTTATTATCAATACCACTAGAAACTTTGACATGTTTTAGGTACTGAATGCATTGCCAATAAAAGCATCAGAAGCTAGACATTATTGTACAATAGTAATGAAGCTATGTATTGGCATTTAACAATGTGCAAAAGACAGCGTTGACTGTTGACAAATTGGAGTCACAAACAAACAGATGAAAGAATGAAGATCCATTATGAGTGCAATTGTGTTTCAGGATAATGATGTGCAGTGGCGGATCTAGGATCTGAAAGTGGCAAACGAGGTGCGTAGCACTGCAGTAGCACCGAGCGGGGCTGGGTTTGGGGGGGGGGGGCGTTTCCCCCTCCTGAGCCTCGGAAAAAATGTGAAAAAATAGATGCTTACACACTGTTTATTAGACTAGAGCAACTGTTTCCATCACATTTAATAACAAATCCTTCCTAAATACTGTATGGATCTGTTTCGACGAACTAATAATAAACTTTGATCGAAAAACACTTCAAACAAAATGAAAAATTGGTAATGTGGTACTCCGAAAATGGCTTGATAGTGCATGTGTTAGTGTACTGTGTTCTGTTAACCTCAGATATATACCCTACAGCCAGGTGAATAACTCAATGTAATTTAGTATACAATGATTGCAGTAATCGCTGTGTCTATAACACAAATCAATAAAACGCCATACGTCACACACTTTTTCATGCTTAATTTATGCCTATGAAATAATAAAAGAACACCATGTTTCTCGTTTATTTTTAACGTTTATACGGCATACCATTATTATATAAAAAACCTTCATATGCAAGAAAAAAATTCACGATATTACACTCCACTCTGTACAGGGGTATAAATATACCACGCTAACGCTTGCACACATGGACCAGGGCGGTAATTAACTGAAATGAAAAATGGTGTATTTTTGGAGAGTGATGACGTCAGCATTCACACGAGGAAATCGCGTTTTCTTTTTAAACTCTTTAATTCATAAATTAAGTGGGGTGGCTAGCCCCCACTAGATCCGCCACTGATGTGTCATTGTGGCATGACATGCATTTACACAATAATTATATCACAACACATTTCATTAACTACCATAATCTACAATTTACCAAGTATTTTGACAAAATGTTATCACTTTTTGATATTAATTGTGCTGTATTTTTGTTATATCTAGTTGGTATTTATTTTATTATACAATACCATATTATACCCAAAAAAAAGATGCCTTTCCCTCCCCCTAAAAACCCTTCTGAACATTAAATGCCCGGGGCGGATAAATATGGTAAGTTACTTCTAGCATTCTGAAATGAACAGTTGAGCTCGACGTTTCTATTAAAATGTTTGATCGTCCTCGGAGACAGCAATAACTGGTACTTTAAAATTGAAACAATTTAAAGTATCAGACAGTAAAGGATTTGTTTTAATTCCTATAATGAAACCATTAAAGCATCAGTTATTGCATAACATTACTATCTAAGGATAAGTTGTGTAGAGATATGTTTTTTGTTTGAAACATTAGTAATTAATAGTATTTCTGGTCATCTTTTAACCAAATTTTCTGTTAGAATGAATGTAAATATTTGTATTTCTAACAATTTGATACCAAATTTTTAGTTATCCGCACCTTGGCGTATAACTTCTTCTGATTGTATGAGATCATAACTTTTTTTTTGGTTATCCGCAACTTTTGTTGCCTGTACGGTATGCAAAGAGCAAGAAATCATGTTTTATCTCTTGAATTGTGATTTTTCAGCCTTTCCAATTCATTTTAAAAAAGATTGACATCATTTCAAATTAAAATGATGTCATACGAACATGTTAATTTAGACATTTGCATGCATTTTAGTTAAAAAAGTTACAAAATATTGTCAAAAGTATGCCTATTTTGAATCTATTATAGCTCCTCAATATCAACGGTGACCCCCAATTTTTTTAACTTAATATGCAAGCATTTATGTTGTAGATATGAATTCATGGAGAATTTTTACCTCTTAAATGTTATGACATCATCGTATGGCCACACGAATGTAAAATATAAGATTTTTGTCTTTTTCGTTATTGCTCATCACATTCAATAGATTCGTATTGCATTTGCCCCAAGATTTTAATACTGTTTAGGTCAATCAACTGTCTTTCGCATGAATTAAAAATATTTTAATTTTTATGACTTTATAATGTCTAAAAATTTTAATAATGTGGGTCACTTTATTTTCATAACTTTTATAACTCATCAGAATAAAAAGTAATAATCATGATTAAAACGTTTTCTGGAAGCTATTGGATTGTAGATACGAATTCATGTGAACATATTGCCAATCAGATGTTTTGCCGTCATCATATGGCAAGTCGTCTTTTGCATCATAATTCATCACATTTAAAAGAACGCGTATCTATATTTTACAGATTCAAATTTCTTCCAAATGTTAATATGAGATAATTTCCTTTCGAAATTGCTATCTTCATGTTTCATTTTGATACCGTCACCATGTTAAAAATTGGATTAAATGGCGGGTCATGAAATTTCATCTATGTGTACTGTATGTAATATGTATACAGATTATACTCTGTATAACTATATGACACATAGACAGAATTCAGCACTAACATGTCATATTCTTCATTTCAGGTCATAATGCCATAATATTTTTCTGTGTGCAATATTCCAACGTATGACGTGCACGTGGCGTTTGTCATGTGGATAATCTAGTTCTTTATATAATTCTTCTGTCTTTCTCCCTCATTTTTTGTGCATCACGTATCTTTAAAAATGGGTAAACATAACATTTCATAACTTTGCCAACATATGGGCATTTACATGAAGTTGTGCACGTCAGAGTTGCGCAACATGACTTAGGCGGGTTTTTATGATTTTTTATGATTGATTATAGATTAAAAACCAAGCGTAATTTTGTGAAAATTTAAGTCATATCAAGGGCAAACTTTCTGTGGATTAAAAATGGCATCTTTTACAAGAAGTTATGCGAGCACGCGCATTTAAAATTTCAAAATGCACAAAATTAATTTTTAATCAACTTTTTACACGATTTGTTACATTTTGCGCATTTCAAAAATGTCTGTGCGTGCGAACAATTTCATGCGTACGGATTGCTACACGTAAAAACCAATATTATTTTCTTAATAATATCATTTTGTACTGTATCCTTTTTGACAGACTATAGTATAAAAGAGCTAAAGAAAACCGCAAATCCTTATTTACAGTTTACAAATTGCTTTTAAAATGTTCAGCCTTTATCCTAGATGAAGTTCATTGTAATGTAATCTAGAATTGGGATAACAACACTAGAGGGCGAGATTGATGACAGCAAATTGATGGAATAGAATGTATAAGATGACATAAACTCTTTTAATGTATTATATGAAAAACTGGTCAAATATGTGTTGGGATGCCATTTTACAGTGACCTGTAACCTAAATGTTAGCTGTAATTCAAAGTAATGTTTTGTGGTAAAGGTTTCACTTCTTTATGACATTATATAGAACATATACCTTGATAGCGCAGTTAAATGAGCAAAATGCAATGCATTTTGTTTATATAAAAATAAAACTGGATAAAATAAAAATCGACCAAACAGGATAAATTTAAATAAACCGGATAAAATAAACTGAATAAAATAAACTGGATAAAATAAAAGAGAAAAACATAGAAAATAACAAAAAGACAATTACAACAAATAAATCCTACCTCTTTCACTTGCATCATCAACAAGTACAATTTGTTTGATAAGTTGCCGTGGTGATCTATTTATGATGCTGTGTACTGTTCTTAACAGGGTGCTCCAAGCTTCATTATGAAACACAATGACAACACTTGTATCTGGAAGTTTATCAACAGGAGGATACACTTTTTTCTTACATCTGAAATCAGTAATTTCATTTACTAATAAACATCAAAGATGTATTGTCCTTAAAAACATAAAAATTAATAAAATCTAAACTAGAATTTAATTCGTCACTTTGACGAATTATAGGTGATCATTTTTATAATGTTACTTATATTTAATTTTTTAAAAAAACATGCACGTACGTTAAATATATTGATTTATGCAATCCTAATATCTGATGCATATATGCTTATGGTGCTGATTGGTGCCTATTATGTGTCATAGAATATATACTCTATACGGTACAGTGTACTGTATATCTATATACAGTGTAACATAGGTGAAATTACGAGAACCACACCATGTTCTAATTTTTTGGTATGATGACGTTGTCAAAATAAACTTGAAGATCACAATTTCGAAAGATAATGAATTGAGCAAAAAAATATAAGGTTTGGAAGAAAATTTGGCATGTAGATGCGCAGTGCGCGCTGTTTAACATTTTTATAAATGTGATGAAAGAGATGAAAAAACTACTGGCCATATCATAACGTCACAACATCCGATATCTAAATTTCATCAGCTGTCAGCCGTCATCAAACGAAAATGGTGGCAACTCATGATAAAGATAATTAATTTAGCAAGCACATACTGAAATGTGAGCGAAAATCTGGCTCAAATAACAGAGATGCGCTCTATTGAATGTGATAACCTACACAAAAAGATAAAAAATCCTAATTTTTTTATTCAAGTGGCTATTTTGATGACGTCACAACATTTTGTACTTCAAATATGTACATGAATTCATATCTACAAAATTTTCAAAAGGTCTCATTCAAAAATTACGTTTGATTTTTTATCTTTGATCAACCATAACAAATCAAATCACGCGCAAGTCACGTTGCGCAACTATGATGTCTACAATAACAATAGGTGATCATTTTATTTTAAATGATCATCTAATAACTAAACTAAAGAATAATGATTTCACTAAAAGTAAACATCATAGCAAGTAAATAATTTTCCCCCAACTATAAAGTATAAAGTGACCTATTCAACAAAACATTTGTTTCCAATTATTTTTTTCAGGGAACATATTCCTGTACATTGTGTTGAGTTTTCTTTATATTACATTATTCTGATTAATTTAAATAACAAAGGCTAGCAGCAGGCATACAAAAATTGACTGACAACTTGGTTTTGAAGTTTGCTGCCCTCTCTAGACTTGAATTTTATAAAATAATAATCTATATATTAATGCTACTAAATTTTTCGCATAATTTTACGTATCTCCTCCAAAACCACTGAAAGGTACGTGCTCACATTTGGCACACTGATGTTTATTGAGGGGCCGCACACGATAGGCTTTGTCACTTTCCTAAATTTTAAGGATAAACACTAAAAAAAAGGCACCCAAAATGTTTGTGTCTGAGCTCATCATCTAATTTCGACTACTTTTTGTGTTGAGTCCGTAATCATAGTTATTATTCCAATACTTCACATCTTAATTCGATAACTTACAAATTCATATTTTATCATAAAAAATGTTTTACAATTTGTTTTGTGATTTTTAAATAATTTGTCAGGGGCCAGGAAGAGTGCGCTTTTATTATACTTAATCATGCCAAGTGAATTATTTTTAAGGCAGACAAACCGTGCGGGTTACTGGTACACCACAATTTAATTACAAAAGTAGCAAGTATAGTAGGTACCAAATCTCCCATACAAAATACAACAAAAATTGCAAAATGTAAATACCAGTGAAATAAAAATAAAAGGTAAATGAATAAACAGCAGCAATGTGTTTTTCATTTGATTTTTGTCCACTTTTTTATTTTATCTCTATGTATCAAATAATTAATACACCACGAAAAACACCCAATATAATATAGTTTAGCATTTTATACTTTCGTTATGCGTTTGCGCACATCATATAATTCACACAGCACAATTTTAAGTAATAAGTCTGAACAGTCAAAAGTAAAGTCTAAAGTTCCATATCCACTGTACTATTGCTTTAATTTTTTAGCCTACATAATTTTAAAGTGAAGGGATAGTGTATAACAAATCAATGGCCGTAAATACAGTAGTTCTATTTTATCTATCTAAAAGCAGCCAAGTCTTCTTACCCATCCATTCGAACATCTGGAAGTGACCTGTTTAAAGAGATCATGTCACTTGCCATCAGGTTAAACTGGTTGATCTTAAACATCTCTTTCTGAAGCTCCTCTTTTTCTGGTGGGATGATAACTGCTTTTCCATTTTCCCCAGCACCATCTGGGTTGTGATATGGTTCTTGTGGATACACATCTGACTTTATGTTGGTCTTTACAGGCTCAACATGGTGAACTTGTTTAATAAAAAAGAATGAAAGTATGAAATAGTAAAGTAAATCAAACAAAATTATAATTTCAACAGATACAGAGGAAAGTTGGTCAAAATCTAGGGACTGTTATATTTTTTTTAATCCATTGATAGCAACAACAGGATAACATGTTATAATCAAAGATTAGCAAAGTTATACAGGTAGTACAAAAACAAACTTTTCAACTTTTACTATACTTATTTAGTTACAAACATACCACAACACAAAGCAAGGTGTTTCTTTACCATGTCTATATCCTTTAGTTAAATGTGTAGTAGTAGGGACGAGTAGGGATAGACGATAATGAAACATGGGGATCGCAATGGCAAAGCACAACGAAGATGGTGTTTTTGGCACTAAATTGTAAAAATAACCCACAAACAACATCAAACTTCTAATTTTTCGTTTTATTATACAGGTAAAAATGAATGTGATGTTTTCAATTCATACTGTTTTTGAATCTTTTTAATTATCAATACATTTATTTAAGGTGAGTTTCGGCATGACTGTAAATAATACTAATAGTATTTAAAAGGGTACTGTAGGCCTCTCCAAGGCTTCATATAACATACCAATAAAGTTGGGATACACATACGTGCAAAGTGTATGCTAAAAGTGTTCAACACTGTATTCCTTAAGGAAGTTCAATTCAATTCAATTCAATTCAATTTCTTTATTGCTGCAAATGCCGTCAAGGGCTAATATCCGCTTAAACATTACATCATACAAACATATACACATTTACATTTAAAATTGTTGTAATCATTACTATAGTTAATATTGTCATTATTATAATAATTGTTATTTATTATAATTGTTATAGTTATAATTATAATTGCTATTGTTATTATAATTAATGTTATGTAAGAAATTATAGGTCACATCTTAAGGGCAGTTTTAATGTCAAGTACAGAAGAGGAAGACACGTTAAGATGAAAAGATTGAGCGAGTGAGAGCGAGTGAGGTAGAGTAGAGTGAAGAAAACGAGTAGTATGTCCTTTAAAGGTAAGATGAGAAGAGTGTCGATTATGGCGAAGGGCCATTGACATAGTACGAACAGGAGGAAGAAATGGACAAAATTAAAACAATATAATATAGGCCGTGATTCTTTATTTTTTTAAAAAAGTGTTATTCAATCTGTATTAAGCTTTTGTTGTGGTAATATGGTAAATGGTCTAACAAAGAAAAATTTGAGTAAGTTAAACAGAATAGTTAGGAATGCAAGCAAACTTACTGGTGTCAAGATTAAAGATATCACACAAATGTATAATGATGAAATGATATCTAATTAAATAGTATTTTAGTTGATGAATCTTATATTCTCAACAGTAAGTTAGTAGTTACCAGATCTGGAAGATTAACAACAATTCCAGTTTTAAAACAAATAGGCATAAATTGTCATTCTTACCCATTAGACTACACAACAATGAGTTCCAAGGATAGGTCATTAAAGGCTTTTGTATTTATATTGCTTGATCAGTTGTTAAGTTCCATGTTGATCATGAATGTAAATATTATGTGTGTATTGTTTTGTTTTTCTGCCAAGAAAACAATTATCATTGTACTATAGGTGTATGTATGAATGACTTAATAAATCGAATCTGAATCTGAAGATAACATTACATTTTATATGTTAATTCGTACATTCATAGATTCTACTGTTAGCCTATTTCCTATAGAATAACTTTACGTATCCCTACGACATGCGAGGTGCTCTTGAAATTGAGTAAATGGCGCTGCCCATAGTGTCTCACGTTTATTTGCATTGATCAAATAGGAAGTATCTTCCTGCTACACTGTCTTTGGATAAACTCTCTATTGTGACATAGTAATTATGGTAATTATACAAAGGATGGACATCTATCTGGGTGCGCATAGCATTCACTTCAGCGAGCAATGCAGAACAAGAATTGTACTCACTTTCTTCCCGGAGGACTGGCTGACCATGAGCATTTTCCTGATTGCAATTATTCTGGGAGCATTCACTATAGTACATGATCAACATAATATCCAGCATGAACCATACCATTGATGTCGCTAGGACCACCTTAACATACATCAACCGACGTGCCATATTTCAACAAAAATTACATAAGACAAAAAAATACACAATGTTCTTATTAATATATATTCCTGGACATATTTTTGCTGTTGATCGCATAAACAATGGAATGCTGGTCTCAGAAGTATGACAGTAGAAGTAATACATCTACGGTGTTCTGTAAACAAACAAAAATCAAATGTTAGCTAAATATTTTAGTCCTAGACCTTTTTGTATAGAAATATCAATTACAAAACCATAAACTACATCAGAAAAACAAACATCAAGTTTACAATATTAATTCTTCATTCAGATTCTTTTTTAATTTTATAGTATTAATAGAATGCTATGAGTATACTGAAATACGGACAGTCACCAGTAGAATTCTTTAATTGCTTTAAAGAGGTATTGTCCCCAAAAAACATTAAAAACGAAGATTAATTAAATCAGACTTTGTATATATTTGTAGTTTTAATAAAGTTCACTTCCGTAGAACAAACAATTCTGCCGAAAAAATGTATGTTTTCACTTATAAAATTACAAAATAATGGTTAAATTCAACCAAAAATCCATTGGCTTTAAATTAAATTTTTCAAATACTTTTTTTTCGCGCCGCTGCTCTAGCCAGCTATGTCCCATGAGGACATTCATTAATAAGCTATTTCATAGGGTGCGTTCAAGCAACACTCCGTTCTATTAACCGTGTAGTGTAACCGGTGACCACATGGCTTTTTAAATTTTTAACACGAAATGCATGACCCTACGTGCACTTGCGCTTTTATTTGCTAATATTTTTACCCTTGACCTGAACTTTACATGTGTAGTGAATTTCATTAATATGTGATAATGAATTATGGAGATATGATTGATAATGTGATTTCACAAAATGGCGTATAAATGACGTCACGGATGAGTGATCACGCAGAAAAGCTTATTAGGACTAAGTTAAAGTATTTGAAAATACATTGTGAAATTTTTGTGATCATTGCCATTTAACTTTTTGAGATAATTGATAACAGAAAGAAGAATATTAAAGATTTTATACAAAATTTCTAAATGATCACCTAATTATATTGACTCAAATACGGGAACATGTGTGTTATCCCCACTTTTATTTACCTCCGCCAAGGAGGTATATGTAATCGGTAGTGTGTTTGTTTGTTTGTTTGTTAGCAGGATTACTCAAAAAGTAATTACAGGATCTTTACCACAATGAATATACAGATAGATATGTGGTCAAGGACCATTCCATTAAATTTTGGGACCATGGTCCCAATTCTGGACCACTTTTTTAGTATACTTTTCAGACCTGCTAGTGTTAAAAGATAGGACAGAATTTTTCAAAAGCCGGCGAGCAGTCTTAAAGTAACAAGTAAACTGAAATTGCATTTTCTCAGGAATTTGTCCAAAAAACTTCATTTTTGTACAAGAGGCAAGAGTTATAATTTGTGATTTGTAATTTTAAAACATAATTTGATTTAATGTGCAGGTTTTTTGATGCGAGTAGTTTAAAAAAACTTATTTCTTTTCAAATTCACTCGTTTGATTTTCGCGTTGCTGTTCTATTGTTAGTCAACTGAAGCTATTGTTAATTGAAAGGCTTGTTTACATAACCATTACACCAAACTCGCATACACATGCTTGTAGTGAAATTAGCCTAAATCACAAACAGCATTAAGACACACACAAATATATATATTTTTTTTTACCGCAGAAATCTTATGTAGGAAAAGTTTACAGTATGCGGAGGTATGCACTCTCGGAGTGGCTTTCTAGTTTTCAATATATGTTAGTGATTTAAGATGTAATGTTAATTCACCTTATCAAGTTTGCGGATGATATGTGTTTGACTGGTCTGAAGAGATGAATTTGTATAATATAGAGAAGAAGTATCAAGGGTTTTAGATTGGTTAATACTAATTATTTGTGTATTAATTCTAAAAAAACCAGAGAGCTTATATTTGACTTCAGAAAAAATGTTAATCACATTCCACTTGTTATTGACGGGAATCATGTTGAAAATCCAGAGTCTCTCTCTCTCTAAGTTGGATACACATACGTGCAAAGTGTATGCTAAAAGGTGTAAATTTCTTTATTGCTGCAAATGCCGTCAAGGGCTAATATCCGCTTAAACATTACATCATACAAACATATACATATTTACATTTAAAATTGTTGTAATTATTACTATAGTTAATATTTTAATTATTATAATAATTATTTATTATAATTGTTATAGTTATAATTATAATTGTGATTGTTATTATCTACTATATATATAAATTTACGTAAGGGCAAAATTCGGTAAATCGCACGTTATTTCTAGAATGTTTACTCGATGGTATATAAAGTTGGTTCGAATCTCGGTACTGATTTTAACCACCTGATGTAACCCTGTTTAATTGAGTTTGATAATTAATTATTGACAATTAAAACGAATTTAGGTTCAACGATTTGCCCCAAATAGGGGTGTTTTTCGATCGTGGTATACACTGTCTAATGGATGTCCATCTTGAACTACCGGGGAATTAACTGGTACTATATATAGCACTGATATTTTTTGTGCTCGAACACACCCATAGTGGTAGCTTTAGTATCTAAGGCTAACAGTTTTGCGAATTTGCAAACTCGACTATAATTTATAGGTCCCAGCTGCTTTATTTCAAAGCGGTTTTAAAAACATTACTGTGAAGAGATGAGAAAACTACACAGATTTTGACCGACCATTTTTCATATGATAAAAGCTTTTAAAATTTATCTGAAAATGCTAAAAAATACTAAACCACCGGATTATAAATAATAATACAATTAGCTGGAAAATTGAGAGGCTCGTTTCGTTAAGAATATCGTGTATAGCCATAATACGTGATTTTGGCCCTTTATCGGCACTTTTCCAGGTCCCAAGGGTGGCCACTAAGGAGGTTCAACTGTATTTAAAAAAACAATTATCCTTAGTTACGCATAGAAACAGGTTCTAAGATAACATAAATAATACATTTTGACATAATTTGACCCAACAAATGACCCTTTCACAAGGTCAGACATTTTCTGGGATTCAGTAGATAAGTAAATTTGGGAAAAAGTAGTAAAGCTATGTAATCAATTATTTATAGTCATGAAACCCCATATTAAAAATATTGTACTTAGTTACGTATAGAAACAGTTGAGAGAATACACTATAGGTAAAATGTTGATGTCATTTGACCTCAATATGTAAAATATAATTTTTTTTTTCATGAAAACTCCATATTTTATTTTATAAAAAAATTATCCTTAGTTACGTAAACAGGTTTAAGATAACACTAAAGGTCAATTTTTTACCTTTATTCAGATTTGTCAAGACATTCTTTCTGAGATTATTAGGATTCAGTATTTAAAGTAAATTTGGCAAAAAGTAGAAATGTAAAACTATGTAGAAAAAATGTTTTGTATTTATGAAAAACCCCTTATTTTTTAAATATTTTCGCATAGAAACAGTTACTATGGTAAAATGTTTACCTCAAAATGAATGAATTTACAAGGTCAAGTTTGTTTGTAAATAAAGATCACTTTAAGATTATTTGAATGCAGTAGAAGTAAAATTAAGAAAAATTACAAATGCAATCAATTCTTTGTATTCATAAAAACGCCATTTTTTACGTTTTTTAAATTACTTTCCTTAGTTACACATAGAAATGGTTGCTATGGTAACACTATAGGTAAAAACTGAAAATTGTTGAGAATTTTTATGAACTATCTTGTAAATGTTGATCAAACATTAATAGTTGTAGTAAAGTGGGGACCTGTCCTGTTTTGCATTCGACCTCATTTTGACCTCAAATGACCTATTTACAAGGTCAGATTTTTTGGGAGGTCTTTCTGTATCTCGTTACACAAAATAGATGTAAAAATTTATAAAAACCATTGACGCAATTATTTCAAAGTTTAACATTATTTTCCATCAACTAAATATTTCAATGCAAAATACTGTTTTTCTGGCAATTAATTGAAATAAACCTGGCAACACATTCTCTTATTTTATCTAAACTATTCCTATGATTCTAGTAGCATGACAAGCCACATATACATTTTATTATTGGATTAGCCATATTTAAATTGTGTTTCATGTGTTTTGTTTGTTGATATTTTGTTTGTATTTATTTGTATTTTTCGTATTTTCCTGGCAACACAAAACCTATGTACGAAATTTACCCAGTGTTTTTTTCGTGATTATTGTTGACAAACCTATTGACTATCAAATTACAAAACCTCATTGATATAAAAACACCACTTTGGAAGTTATAGGTTCCGTCTATGAGGTATACTTTTATAAAAAAAATATTTTTTAAAAACACCCCTTTTTAAAATAATGGTATCAACCAAACTCCATTTTGTAAATTTTTTTTTTCTACACTGCTATAAACAAAAACTGTATACTGCAAGTTTGTACTTTTTCACTATAGAAAATCTGTGAAAAATGGCAAAAACATCAAAGTTTGGATAATTGACCGTTGTCATGGCAACAGAGGCTAAAAATTAAAATGAATGTTGTAGATATGCTTTTTATTGAAATGTCTATTCATGGTAAAAATTTGAGAGAAATTAATTTTTTTACATCTGCCACCAAATCTTTGATTTTTACAGACAATGGCTCTTAAAATGCTTTATTGTGAAAGATATTCAAACATACGGTAACAAATATTCTAATTTCTAACAATAAAATATGATATAAATGAAAATTGACAATAAAACAGCAGGCACACCTAAGAAACCATCTGACATCCAAACAAAAACCAATACAAAATAGCAGGTTTTATGAAACATGGCATATTAAAAGTGTAATAGTACAGTACTTGTTTGTAATCTTTTTTTTTTTAAACAAAATGTACTTATTCAAGCTTAAATAACTTGTTTTCTGATAAAGTATGTAATTACAATGTTAGTAATATTTTGCAATTGTGACATGTTTTATTTTAGTTTAGTTCATCCTGCTGATGCATGCAGCTATCCAACTAGTGCATTCAGGATTTTTAGGGGAAGACCCAGGGCCTAAAACCTCAATGCTTTAATTAAAGCCTCATTCGCAATTTCCTAACTTCGCAGTAAACATTCCATTGGTTAAATATTAACGTTATTTGCACTTGGACTTTTCCACTTGTTTTAGTTTTACCATACACCAGTACTACATGTCACCTACTTTCGTTTTATGAATGAAAAAGACTGAAAACAAAATTCCCACATTTTGATTTTCACCAGTTGGCTAGCCAGTCCAGCTGCAACAACAATTATACTCATCAGTGAAGTGGGATTCCACAATATACAGACGATAAGATATTTTTAAAATACTATCCAAAAATATTTGTATTCGTATTTACTCATGAACATATAACCTTTCATCTTTCACCTCATGAAAATATTTGTACAATTGCACTCATAAATCTCATATTTGTATAATACTGAATGCTACTACACACTAACAGCAATGTACCACAATTTAACTTTAATCTTTAACGATTCCTCCATCATTAATCATGTTATATCTCAAAATATCAAGAAATAATTGCTGTGTAATGATATTTAAAAGTTAATAATTAAAGTGAAATTATCATTACACTGTATGTGTAAGTGAGTTCGCATGTACAATATGTACCTAACACATCGGAATCTATAATCAAGGCTCTAGGCAATGGCACTGAGAAAGTCTTTGATTGATTGAACATAAATTGTTTTGAACAAAATCTTTCTGTATTGAACGATCCAAGAGCTGTTGATATATTTGATTCTTTCAAGTGCAGCACATTTAATATTTTTTAACTTTAGACCTTCATTCTGATGTAAACATACATTGTCAGAAAGTGTAAATATTAATATTATCAATTTTCCTTTTACTTGTGTGTAAAGACATTTTCTCTTATGATACAGAAAATCTATTCATTCAGAAACCATAACTCTTCAAGTAAACGTCCTAATAAACTCCCATTTTAATAAACGCACACTCCCCCACCCCTCGAATAAATGTCCCGTTCTATTTATCTTAATTTTTCCTCAAGTAAACGCCCAACTGCATGCATATACACAATATTTTATCATAACACATTTCTATTTGTAGGAATTCATTGACTTCCATGATCTACAATTTAACAAGCAATTTTTACTGTATTTTATCACTTCTTCAACAAAGAGTAGAGAATATAAAAGTTTTATTTTGAAGTTAAAAGAACACAAAAGATATGAAGGAGTATTAATTTTTTCTCAAACAATATAGAAATGCAAACACGAGTGACTTGATACAGTATGTGAATGAAATCGATATGAATTGAATGACACGATATGAATGAAATGTTTTGAATGAAATGCTTTGAATTGAATGATTTGTTTTGAATGAAATGTTTTGAATGAAATGTTTTGAATGAAATGTTTTGAATGAAATGTTTTAAATGAATTGAATCATATTTATGTATCATGTCCAGAAAAAATAAGTGATTCGTGAGTATTATATACAGTGCTTTAGTGATCATGATGTTATTTATGCAATTATTGGTAAAGAAAAAAAGTAACCATCAAATCATATACGGTAGGATAAAAAACTGTAGAAATTAAAGCAAACTTGATGGAATACAATTCAAACTTGACATATAGGCCATCGGGTGAAAATCCTATCGTTCAATCCTGCTCCGATCTCTTAAGATTAAGAAAACTCCTCATGATAATTATTTTAATAACATTTTAAAAGTGATAACACAAAGTTTGACCGAAAAAATGTGTGGTATAAAAAGAAAATTACATTCAAACGTTCGTAATTTGTTCTACTGGTTTTGACCCATGACCTTTTCAAAATGTTATTCGTTCATAAAGTATTATTCAGTTGAATAAAATAGTTACTGTACTTATATATACAGTATCTTCAAATAATGAAAATAATATATAAATAAATGAATTAATAATAAGCAAAAAATAGATTAAAATAGTTTTATCCTAATTTTAGTGCGGCAAAGCCAAATATTTACGATTTTATGTAGTGCCTATACACAATAACAACATGGCGTCAATTACGGAACACACATTTTTTTCTGAGGGTTTCAATAAAATATTGTTTCCACCATGAAAGCAGTGTTTAGGAACCACATTAAACATTAACGGATGTTAGATTTAATAAGGTTATTGCTTGGACCAGATTGTGGATGGTATCTGCAAAAATATGAAGACTAAACTACAAGATTTCATATTCGGATTTCACCTCACTAGAATTGATTGTTGCGGTGAATAGAAATACACTTCCCCTGGCACAACAACATTAACATTGGTAAGTTTAACACATTCACTAATAAGCAAAATTCATTTTGTGCAAGCTATGTGCTACACTGAAATTGGTTAAATATTGATATAAATATAAGTAAATCACTTGTATTTTATAGTAAAAAGAATTTTGCCAGGAAAAATTTACATCACGAAAACTACTTAGGCCCCTAATTAATAATATTTGAATAAATAATAAATTGCCATCTCATCTATATTAAGTATTATTAATATCGGATTATATACTGTAATTACTCTATTTTAGAATATGTAAGCTAACTTAGTAATACTTTAGTATTAGGCCTAAACTAGTATACAGTAATATAGTGTTGGATACAACTCTAGGTAAAGATGCTAGCAGCTAGCTAGCTAGCAGCTAGTCTTAAAACATGTTTTAAGACTAAAATAGTATGTTTTTATTTATATATTATTAATAATATTAATTTTTAATTTATTATCGCCAATAAATAAAAACTTTTTTCTATTTACAGTAGTATGGAATATAAATGAGACACCTTTTATGGGGTATAGTTTTATTTTGCTGAAGTGCATCATCATAAAAAAAACCTACAGTACCCTGAAGTTTGTTGGTTAGATATTGATATTTTATAGAGAAAAGAATTCACAAGGCATAAACACAGCCAACATTACTCAATGCTAATCAGTCTTGAGTACTATGACTACTCTAGATGCTATGAGCCCACCAACATTTTAAATGGAGTATTGTACAAAATGTAAAAAATGTATAAAAACAAGAAAACAAAATTAGTATTATAATTGTTTGCAGTGGCCTAGTTATAATACTGCATTATTATCACCCAAGTTAAATAATGAAACTTGTTTTTTTTTTTTAGTATTAGAAATGATAGTGAGGCAACTAAACAATGGAGTGTGGTTTTATTTTGCTGAAGTATCGACTATTGGAAGTGCATTGTAAAATTGATTCAATTAAATATGTAAGAAAATAAACAACAAAACATACAATATTCAATCATTAAAGTATATTAAATCAAATTATACTATTAATATTATAGTGAATTTTTACATTTGTTTTTATCTTTACATGCTTAATTTCAAAGAAAATACCCACAACTGAGTTATTTTCAAACACACACACTCCTAGTATACCAGCGTCACGTTTTCTAGCTCGCTCGTCGTGTGAATGCGGCCGTCATCACTCTCCAAAAATACACCATTTTCCATATCAGTTAATTACCACCCTGGTTCGTGTGTGCAAGCGTTAGCATGGTATAGTTACACCCCTGTACAGAGTAGAGTGTAATATCATGAACTTTTTTCTCGTGTATGAAGGTTTTTTATATAATGATAATAATTATGCAGTATAAATGAAAAATAAACGAGAAACATGATGTTCTTTTATTATTTCATAGGCATAAAATAAACATGAAATGTCTTGTATGTACACAACCAAAAAAAATGTGTGGCGTATTTGGCGTTCTATTGATTTGTGTTATAGACACGGCGATACTGCAATCATTGTATACTAAATTAAATTGAGTTATTCACCCCACCAAAACATAGTACACATGCACTATCGAGCCATTTTCGGAGTACCGCATTACCAAATGTTCATTTCGTTTGAAGTGTTTTTCGATCAAAGTTTATTATTCGTCGAAAAAGATCTGTATTTAGGAAGGATTTATTTAAATTTACATTATGTAACATTGTTATAAAAATGTGATGGAAACAGTTGCTCTAGCCTATTAAACAGTGTGTAAGCATCTATTTTTTCAAAAATTTTCTGAGGCTCACAAACCCACCCCCACTCGGTGCACCCCACTTGTCAGATCCTAGATCCGCCACTGCAAATTTCACTGTCATTTATAAAAAAATGAATGTCGATTTGATTTTTGTAAAAGCGAATGCTTCGTATGTTTTCAGAATGTGCCCTAGTGTTAATATAATTTAATTTTAAAGACATAAGACGATAAATATTCATTAGGTTATTTGCCAAGCCATATTTAGCTTTCAAGCAAAGATTATAAGCAATATGATATGCCAACCCAGTTCTGCAATTTGCAATGGATGGTACGATGTGCCACTGTAGCTCTCATTATTGCCCTACAATTGCTTAGTACTATGCTATTTCAAAATGTAAACCCATTATTTAGTATAAGGATAATGATATTCAATTGGTTGCTATAGTTACTAAATTCTGAATATTAGTCAACTGTAATGAGTTACCTAAACATGTCTACATCTAATTATATTTTGCAATAATGCGAGGAAATGATTATGTATTAACTACACAGTATACAGGATTGTGTTTCCCTAGCCTAAAAATCAACAAAGGCAATATAAACAAAAAACACATAGGTTTGATCCAAAACAGAAAACTACTGCCTGCCTACTGATGGACATACAGACGGTGCTGTAGGTAAAAACAGACAGTGTATGCAGTACAGTACTTATACTGTATTTTGTATGATCATGTACAGTACAGTACAGTATTTTAAACAATGTTTTAATTAGTTTAAGGCTGTAAGTGTAAGCTATCTCACCATATTCACTGTATTGGTTACTGTATCCTACTATTAAAGAAGGTCCAATTCTAAATTTATACTATATTTACTACAGTATGTGAATTTGACGTCTGGTGGTAGATTTGAAGGACCTGATAATAATCTTGTTCATGATCAATTTGAAAAATCGCAAGCTGCCAGGAAAGCTGAATTTGGACTGACAAAATGCTCTGATGTTCACAAAATGGGGCATTAAACTAATGTTATTTTCTGGGTTAATTAATACATGCTAATCATTCTGTAAAGCCTGACTGTAATTTCTTCTTTAGCTTAACCTTATATTTCAAACAATTATACTGATTGTATTTAATTTAATAGATTAAAAGTATACAGTACAAATCAATAGCATTAGTGTTAAAGAATTGAGAACTCGACCTATGTGTATATTTCAGATTAAAATACCTAAAGGTTTTATACTATTGACTCCAAGCTGGAACTTTGATACAAGTTTTACTTAATTTCTAGCCAACTAGAGATCCATATTTTCAAAATGTCCTTATTCAATCCTAACACGGTGGGGCTGAGGTGGTGGAGACTTTCCTACTCGCCACCTCTTCCACTGAAAACCATCATACATCAGCGCCGATGTACTGTATTTCAAATTTAATACAATTTATCGTAATTGGTTGGTCCATCCACCGAGCTTTACTTCATGGTCCATAGTCCAGTGCGAGTACAAAAGGTCGGAGGCATAGAATATGTCACATGTCATCTTAGCAACCTTTTTGCTACCAATAACACCATTCAATCCTGCCACAAGATCTTCATCTTTTTGGGATTCCGTCTTCATCCATTAATATTTTACATTATTATTACCTCCGCCAAGGAGGTTATGTTTTCACCCCTGTATGTTTGTGTGTGTGTGTGTGTGTGTTTGTGTGTGTGTGTGTCTGTGAACAGCCTGGAGGCCACAGTTTTTATCCGATTCTCACCAAATTTGGCAACAATGATCTATGCCCCAAAAGCTCGGACAAGTTCGAATTTGAGGGGAAAAGGAAAGGCATAGGTCAAGGTCACAACTAACAAAAAACTATTTTACTGCCTAGAGACCACAGTTTTTATCCGATTCTCACCAAACTTAGCCACAATGATCAATGACACATCATATAATTGTGGTTAAATTTTGAAGGGTCAGGGTCAAAGATCAAGGTCCACAAAAAAACAAAAAAAAAAGAAATAAAAAAATAATAAAAAAAAAAAACCTCAGTGGGATTTGAACCAGCGATCTCAACTGTGAGAGGCTGGATACATAACCATTACACCACACTGTCATCCACAACTTTGTAGTGTGCAGTTAATATATTTACATATTTACAAAAAAATGTAAAAAAAAAATATTCAGGGGGCATTTTATGTAGGGGAATTTTACAGTAGGCGGAGGTTTGTACTCTCGGAGTACCCTCTAGTTATTATTATTATTAGTAGTTTTCTTAATAAGTGGAATAGGTAGGCCTACAGGTGATGGATCTTCAGTTGTCTCTAAATATAAACATTATAGCATTGGTTTCACATTTTGTTTTCACGGTCTAGCCATAGCCAACTGGCCTTTTGCCAGAGGTACAGGGGCGGGAACTTAAGAAATTCGAACCCCTCTATAAAAACTAGGGCAACACATTTCAATTTATCATGTGATACCTGAAAGGCTTCACTTTTTCATAACTTGTTATTTCGTCTTTACTTTAAAGTTATAAACATACGTATTCATTCATAGTAATTTGAGACCAAAACTATCACTTTGTGACCTGGTTGCTAAATATTCGTATGGTAATTTTCTTGACTAGTGGTCATGATATGTCTTTTGGCTTTTCTGGTTCAATAGGATGATATCAATACGAGTATATTTTGATATTAAGCAAGAAAATATTCGCTGGTTATTAAAAATGTAAATGTGCTCCATGCAGAAATGTTTGTACCAGCTATAGGTTAAATGTCAAAGTGTTTTTTAACATTTTGTGTATTTCAATTGTATCAGAGCAAATATAAATATATACTTTGCGAGTAATTTGAGACTTAAATGATTACTTCCTGACTAGTGGTTGCTGAGATATTGATATGGCCATTTTCTTGACCAATGGTCAAAAATAAAAATTTTAGTGTCATTTTTGGCAGACGTTATCCGTTAATTAGAGTGAATAGAAATATGTATCTTCTGAGTATTTTAACACCAACTGTGACCATATTCCGCCCAACAACTTCTGAGATATGAAAAGTGTGCTCTCTAAACTAAGCCAAAAATGTTTGTGCCGGCTATATGTCAAAGGTCAAAATTAGGGGTTTAATTGACAGTTTTATGATTTTTATTACATTAGAACAAATATAAACATATACTTTGTGAGTAATTTGAGACCACAATTATCACTTTCTGATCAAGTGCCGAGATATTCATATGGCCAATTTCTTGACCAGTGTTCAGAAAATGGGTTTCCGTCCACTTTTGGCAAAAGTTGCCCATTTGAATGAATAGAAATATGCATCTTCTGAGTAGTTTGGAACAAAAAATATTCCAATACACCCAGTAGTTACACAAAGTCTTAACTTTTACCATATTGACCTTTTGGCCCCTGTAGTGACCAAGCATCCCAATTTTTTTTCGGCCAACAGCAAAAAATAAGGAAGCAAAAAAACATTGTTAACATAGTTTGCTAGAGGGTGCCTACAAAACTTTTTTATACCATAGAACTATTATCATTATGACTACTATCTTGTCATCAATTGTAATTGAATGTGAATGTTCATAGGGAAGATCAATTTTAAAAAGGAAATACGGTATTGACTTTCATGGGTCAAAGTTTAATTGAACTGTACAGTAACAATTTATTATTTTCATATTCATTATTTTTCATTTGAAAAATACTGATTAAAACATAGTGGTATATAAATGCTGAATTAAATATATAAAGGAAAACATTTTTATTCATAGTACTAATAGTGTGCACTGTCTATAATTGTTCTACAGTACTCCAGTGTACAGTATCCAAAATTGAAATTCTGCCTTTTCAAATGGTTCAGGCCTAGCCTCTCGTTCAATGTAGGTGTGTTATAAAACAAATAATGGATGTTTTGTATTCGTGCAATGGAACTAAATAATTTCATTCGGTGAAAGATGAAATGTTCTATTTTCACTGTATAAAATTTGTTGTACCAATGCACACATAATATTTACTTGAACATTCATTATTTATATACTGTAGTGCACGGATCATCAGCTATTAATCTGCTATTGACAAATTCCTAAAAATTATGTCTTACTCTTACTGGTAATTAATATTGTTAGACCCTTAATTCCTACAAGAGAAGAATTTCTGGACACACAAAATGAGGGAATTTGAACTTTTGATTTTATTAATTGAGAGCAGCGCACTTTAAAATGAGCATTGTAGATTATCAATGAGTTCTACAGTAGCTCTATATAGCAACCTTTTCATGACATTAGACTACGTGTGTATCAAGTAATATAAAGTCATTCTGTGAACGCTCAGAATCATATGAGCATGAACAAAACGACAGTAGACTCAATAGCTACATACTGTAGTCACATGGCATGCCATGAAACGAACGGTCGCTTCTAATAAAGGTGCAACATGCATGAATAGTACTTTAAATTAAATTAATGGATCTTTTATATTATTAAGATTTTGTTTTTCAAATCTTATTATAGCCATTGGCAAAATAAAATGCCTGTTATATTATGATTTCCAAATGGATGTATAAATTGAATGTTGTATATAATTATTTATGATTCTGTTCTCGTTTTTCAGGAAGTTTCAAATAGTTGTCACCAAGGTTGTAATAGGCTGTTCTAGAGAATTCAATAGTTACACATGATTTTCTGGATTTTTAAATAATTCAAATAGAGATATTTCCTAAGAATTTGTATCCATGCTTTGCAGCTTAGAATAAATTGATCTGATGTTCGCTCTCTTCTCTCATATCATGGCAATTAATTGTTTCTGGGCTCGCACTGGCCGATCGGCAAGTCGCCATGGGCGAAAACGTTTCCAGATTGGCGAAAAATAAAATGGCTGCTTTAGCCATTTTGGTGATGACATATGATAAAATAGATAATCAAATAATCATTTAGGTGAAAGCAAAAAGTCCAACTAAAAGGTCCATTTGTCGATCTCCAAGCATTTATTTTGTTTGTTATCATGTTGTTTACTTCAAGGTCCATTTTCTTCAACTTGTTTCGTTGTACCAGGCTTCTCCTGTTATTTCAATATGATTGAGATAGCCGAGGTAGACTGCAGAGAGACAGACATTACACGACACTTGGCTGCACAAACGATGACCGCCAGCGGTTGGCTATTTACCGGGATTGTCTATTTTTCGATAGTGTGTACTTTTCAGATTAAAAAGAAACATTATAGTATCTTCGATGAACAACGTCTTAATCTTATCGAAATCAAATATTTATGCGTTATGCATTTTAGACGCTGCCAATTTAATGTAGTTTCATATTTTACCGTTCTTAATAAACTTTCCTCGTGCGTGCAGTGCATCAGTAGGTTAAACAAAACAACAATCGGGAAATGGTAGAGTCTCACATGCATTAACTGCGGACTATTATATATCAGGGCCGGCTGCCGGCTTCTGTATAATTGTTTATTAATAATTACTGTAATCGGGATGGTATAAATTTCTCCCTCTTAATAATGGATGGAAAGGCGTGGTATTCTGTGCTTTGGCCTATATTATCTGTATTTTTAACGATATGAGTGTTCGTTTGCTAGGAATTTTCCTCAATATTTTTAGCATACGACGTACCGTCGTACATAATTTTGCTACTGCACTCTCGCACCCCTTGAGCTTACCCAATTTAAAAACATTCACCCGTTGCGCGTCGGTGGCGGTGAGTGACCGTGAAGTCTTAGGACACGGTTTTCGCGTGGTACGGAAGCCATCAAACAAACATGACCAGCCAAGCGTAAAAAACAAAAATAACATAGCGTTCAGGGGATTACAGAAAACTGTAAAATGTTTCTTATTAAATTGATAACTGTATGGATGCTGTATGATTAAAAACAATTTCAACATTTCACATCGTGTAAACTTTTTCCGTCACATTATGAATATTCATGAATTGTTTTGATCATATATATAAAATACAACGAACATTATTTTTTTATTATACACAGTGATTTAGGCATGGCTCTCTCTAAATGCCTTACAAAAACGTACAGGGAACAGTGTAAAGGCCTAATATTAATTGACATGATAAATTGACTAAAATGTTTTTACCATTATATTTCAACAATTTTTAATTTTGGCTAAAGACTGATTCATTTGACTAAAGAAAAATATTTGACTTTAGCCATTTTTTCTGATTTTAGACTAAAAAAAAATATTTGACTTTCGCCAAAATGAAATCTTATCCCAGTGTTTGGTTGCCCACTACAAGTCCTGGTTTATCCAGGTACTCTAGGTCTGAAATAGTAGTAACCAGTATGACGCTTAGCTAGATAAGAGGTGTGTTATCAGTGGAGAGCTCAACCCCTGTTGGGTGAAGATTGTTTGTCTGAGAGAAAAATTTGATATTTCCTGATAAATATATAAAATAATACTCTACTAAAGTGTGCCCACTCAAGGATTTTCATCTTTAAAAATTACTAAATCTACCATTAAATGTTTAATATTATTTTCTGAGGCCGCCCTGACCCCCTTGCCATTCCCAGCCAATGGCAGGGGAGATCCAAGGCCACCCCACCCCTTCACCAAATAAAAAAAAGAAAAAGAGAAAACAGTGACCCAATCTGGCAAAATCCTACTGTTGTCGGAAATGTTTATTTTGTATTTTTTTATATACAGTATTTGGATTATTTGAATTATAAGCTTTGCAATGGTGTTTATTTCGTAAATATTTAAAAAGTTAAATCATTTTAAAAACTTACAAATCATTTAATTAGGTTACATTTTGATTTGATCTGTTTGATACGCGCTGAAAACTTACAAAACTGGCTTTGAAGTGTAGATGTGTAAGAAACTTTGTTATATGACGTTAGAGTCGCACAGCGGAAGTTACGCACGATTTTATGAATTTCAATGATTGGTCATAGATTATAAACTTAAGTCAAAATTTAAGTCATATCAAGGGCAAACTTTCTATCGATTAAAAATGGCATGTTTTACCAGAAGTTTAAAAATGCGCAAAATTAATTTATAATCAACTTCCTACGCTGATCATGAGCATGTCAAAAATTCCTGCGTGCGCAAAAAATTTTACGCGTATGGTGCGAACGGAGCATGAAAATCATGTCTTTTTTTCTTGAATTATGATTATGATTTTGAAAAAGATTGACATCATTTTAAATTAAAATGACGTCATACGAACACGTTGATTTAGACCATTTGCACGTGTTTTAGTTGAAAAAGTTATAAAATATTGTCAAAATAATGCCTATTTTGAATCTACATTAGCTGTTCAGGATCGAAGGTGACCCCTAATTTGTTTAACTTATTATGCAAGAAGAAAATTGTAGATATGAATTCATGCAGAATGTTTACCTCTCGAATGTTATGACGTCATCGTATTGCCACACAAATGTAAAATATAGGATTTTTGTCTCTTTCTTTATTGCTCATCACATTCAACAGAGCGCATCTCCGAGATTTCAATATTGTCTACGTCAATCAACTATCTTTCGTAGGAGTTAAAATATTTTAATTTTTATGACGTCATCATGTCTAAAAATTTAAATAACGTGGGTCACTTATTTTCATCTTTACAGTAAATTTTAATCTGTTATAGCTCGTCAGAATAAAAAGTGATAATCATGATTAAAACGTTTTCTGGAAGCTATTGGATTGTAGATACGAATTCATGTGAATATTTTGCCAATCAGATGTTGTGACGCCATCATATGGCCAGTTGAATAAAAAAAGTCGTATTTTCATATTTTGCGTCATAGTTCATCACATTTAAAATATTCTACACTGTATGTAATATGTATACAGATTATACTCTATATAACTATATGACACATAGACAAAATTCAGCACTAACAACATGTCATATTCTTCATTTCAGATCATAATGCCATAATCGTTTTCTGTGTGCAATATTCCAACGTATGACGTGCATGTGGAATTTGTCGTGCGGATAACCCGAACTCAAGTTCAAATCTAGTTTTAACTGGTTTCGGAAGTGTTTACGATATTAACAGCGAAGAACCAAGCAGGCCTAGCTAGGCCTATTCAGATTATTTTCGCCGTCATCACCTGTAAAACCTACTGTTGGGTGTTCATCAGGCCGTGTCATTTCAGAGGTGCATTGACACGGGGCTAGCTTTAGTAGTAAGCTAGCCTAGACAAGTTAATCGCCTTGCAGAGTCATAGCTAATTTCTAGCTAACATTACATTGACAACTACATTTGTTTTTTATAACGTGGAAGATTCGCTGTGATGTTTGGGCTTGAATCCAATGATTTAAAAAAAAATTTAATATGAAAGGACTGGACAATAAATTAAATAAATAATTAAGAGCCGATTGGATATATAAAATGTATAAATAAAACTATTTATTGACAATAATAAGCTAGGCCCAGTAGTACAAATATATAAAGCCTAGCCCAAAATACAATTGAATTTATGATGTGAATTGTTTTTGACTTGTCTATTTTACTATAGAATAAACAATTACAGAACACTTTACTATTTTAATATTAATATTATTAATAATCAATATATATTTATAAATTATTATTTATATGCTATGTGTAAAATGAAAATAACCTCACAAAAATGCAAGAAACCTTTTATTTCCGCGCGTAGAGCCAATAACGTTTGCTATTGCGACGATGTGCCATAGCAACACACGCAGTTCACTGTTCCAGAAACTTTGAAGAACGGAATTTTCTGAAATAATGTCATAGTAAATCAAAGTTTTCATTGGCTCCTTCTCCTTCCTTCCTACACTCCGCCCTAAAACTTCCATATTTGGAATGTCAAATGGATTGGTTTATTTTGATGTGTGACCTTTCAACATTGTGCTGCGAACTGGCGATCAAAATGTCGTTAAAGTCAGCCATTTTCAACTGAATTTACGCAAAATTTTAGCATAGATCGTAAATAAATTGTTAGGCTTGAGGAAAATACATTTTAAAACTCTCTTTTTTCATAAATTAAATTAAATTTCGGGAGTTTAAATCAGGTAGACGTATTCTTAAATAGTGAAATATTTCGAAAATGCAAAAACATGTAATCTGCCAGGGTAGTCGATTTGGACTTATTTTAACTGATTAAATGAATTTCGAAATGCCGACAAAGAGAGGCTTTTGCCAGATCGGGTCACATATTAATTTATTTAAAGAATGAGACATAGTCAATTTGGCAGAAAAAGTGCCGGTACAAACATGTTCCACCACAGGATACTCAATACAAATAAACACAATTACAATTAGATGCCCTGTACCAGTGTTTCAGTCTTAAGGTTTCTTAAAAATGCCCTACTTTTTCAATTGTTTTTCAAAACAATTGCAGCACACAATCATTGGAAAAATCGCACAAAATATGGAAAAAAAAAATAGACCTAACCTACTTTTTAATATATTTTTTGCTTCATCAAATTCGTCAATAGGTATTAAATTTGTGAAACCAACTGTTTCAAAAACCTACCAATGTTGCTGGTTTTTTTTAAATTAAACTTTTTAAACCACAAGCAAATTAATTACATGGTAATGAGAATCTGAGTGACAAATAGTAATACTGTAAATAAATACTCACTCTTGTAGAGTTCACTTTTGTTACTTTTATTTTTTATTTCTATTTGTACTTTTATTGTTTTATTTGCTAATTAGATACGGTATTATAGGGTAATGCGTTTAAGAGCTTCGGCTCATTGCATACCCGTTTTGTATCAAATATGTTTTCCGTTCATTATGATTTAGATTAAACTTAAAGACACCTTCCCTACGTTTTTTAGATCTAATTTAAGATCATAAACTATATTTAATGTAAAAATAATACTATGGTCCTATTGCGATAACTTTTTTCGTCTTTAAATGGTTAAAAATGTGAAAAATAAGTCGATTCTAATAATTATAGCGGCCCGCTATAAATCCCAAAATGCATTGCGCACGGATTGATATTTCTGTTTTTCTTCTGTAATTCACCCACTTTTCGATCGATCGTGAGGCCAAAACAAATGGAAGGTTTTCCCCAATTTGTATCAACGGAGTCTGCCAAAAATAGAAAGACAATTAATGCAGCAACTATACAACGTCAGGCTAGGTATATAGCTAGCGTACGATGTTCGTACGTTACCGATGTTTACCAGCAAGGCCTACAAAACTAAGCCTAGCTAGGCTAGGCCTAAAGACCGTCCACGAGAGGTCAGTCGCCGCGAGCTACTTATAAGGTAGTGCATTGTTTCTCTCTTTTTATCATAATTTACCATAAAACGTACATTTAAGACAAGGAATGACCTGGTTTAATGTTTCTAAAGTAATATATACAGTATGTATTATTTTTATAAAACGTCATAAATTGTAGGGAAGGTGTCTTTAATATAGATATAAGATATAAGAAATACTGTATAATTATATTCTGTTGATACAAATAAATGGTACGTATAGTACCGCGAATGATAAGTTGATCTTATGTTGGTATTTATAACAGGAATAACATCACATTACATTTTGACTGGGGGTCACTCAAGCTTAAAATATGACCCTGTTGAGTGAATTTTTAATTTATTTATGTGTAAATGTTTGTCGTCCAAGCGATTTGTCCGATTCAGTCCCAAGAGTGATTTAGGTTACACATACATACAGTATGTATAATTGATATTACGTCTGAACATAACCTTAGTGTTACTAAATACTGGCCAATTTTATTTGTAATGTAAACCATTTCTTAGGCCTATAGTTCAGTAGCAATGTAACTTTAATCTATTATAACACAGTGCCAATTGTGACATTAATCATAACCCATTAGCACATCAGTTGTTTTTATAACACAGTAATTAATTGACCAGTATTGGATAAAGTCCAATATTCTAATTGATTTTAGCTCAGGATTATCTCACTTTTTCAGCTTAATATTTGGTACTGAGGTAAAGAGAATCAAATAGACTTATCGAAGCAAGCGATCAGGACAAGGATCCAACATAGCCACTGTTTACAATTGAAAAATGTTATGCTATAAATTTAATATTAATAACGATTACAGTATTTTTATTTAAATTTACACAAAAATATTTTGTATTCTTACTATACTACACAGTACAGTTTGGAGGATTCAAAAATGATAATAACCTCCCTTTGTTATATTTTCGTAAACGAAGATCATTTTAGAATACAACAAGAGATATAATTACCATGCTCATACATGCCGAGCAGCATCGGTGACTGCCTATATCATCATAACTGACATTTTATTTTGTAGATTTGCTACAGCCATACTAGGTAGGAGCTTGCGTTATACAATTTGATTGAATAGTGTTTTACAATACTTATGGCTTGACTAATTGAATTGAAATTGAAGCTTCATGATTTATCAATCATATGAATTATTGCAATCATTGTATTGCAACAATCAAAACTGCTCTGTAAAAATGAAGAAATCTACAGTGATCTTTCATCACAATAATTTGAAATGTAAACAGACAACATAATGATATCAAAGAAATGTTTCCTGTCTACTGTAGAACCTTTATAGATCCATTCCCTAAGTATTTTAGATCTAATTTTCTTGGTCCTATTGACATAACTTTGCTCGTCTTTAAACGTCTAAAATTGTGAAAAATAAGTTGATTCTAATAATTTTAGCGGCCCGCTATAAATCCCAACATGCATTGGGCGGATTGATATTTCTGTTTTTCTTATGTAATTCAACCACTTTTCGAGCGATCGTAAGGGCAAAATAAATGGAAGATTCCTAACTTTTCAGCGAAATACCGGGTTTCCCCCAATTTGTATCAACAGAGTCTGGCAAAAACAGAAACACAATTAATGCAGGTTAGGCCTATATTATAGCTGAAGTGTACGATGTTCGTACGTTACTGATGTTTACCAGCTACGCCTACAAAACTAAGCCTACAGTATCTAGGCTAGGCCTAAGGACCGCCCACGAGAGGGCGTAATGATCATTTTCGACAATGTTTAGGCTAGTCAGAACAGTCAGATTGTATATATTTTGCTTTATTTCATCATTATTCCTAAGTACCAGTAACTACTGTACCCCACATTCTCTCAGAAAATTTAAAAAAATCAAATAATTAACGAATTGAATTGTCCTGTTTGTAGGCAACAGCGGTAATGTATGAACATCAATCCTGAGTTATAGATATGCCTAGCCTCGCGTTGTCTTGTATTGTAGCAGAAACTGTTGATTTCTCATTTTAATACAGAATCCATTAATTGGTGACGATCCGGTATTCTCACAGGAGCAAAACAAAAATGCCAATCCACATGGCACTCATGCAAGTATTTATAGTGGGCTGATTAAATTAATATAATCAACATAATCTTCACATTTTTACAGTTTAAAGAGTAAGACTAAAAAAATTGCAATAGGCCTAGGTAGGCCTATTTATGATTTTTTTTTGTTTAGGTGTAGCTGCAATCCTCATTCTATATCTATGCCTATTGAGGCGAGGTCCTCCGGCCCTCGTAACCTACAAGAAAACATCCCTCTGGGACAATGGTGAAACAAGACAACACATCATCATAGGGGGACAAATATAGGCGTAGATATAGTCTGGGGATTGTATCTACGACTAGGCATAGATGCAGCTACTCTTTGTTTTGGGTTTTTTTATGTAATGTATGTAGTTGTGACCTTTAATTATTTTACATAGAAAAATTGTGGGGAAAGGGAATGTGCAACTCGTTTGTTGAAACAAAGTTTGTACAAATTTAAATAAACAGCTATTAACACCAAAGATAATTAACACCACCATTGTCTAGACTACCTTGTTATACCATTTTTAGGCCTACGTCCAGGTCGTGCGTCGTTCATCATCACAACATGTCGTCGCCATAAATGTTGTCCCTATATATTCCACCACGTCGTAGTAGACTAGTAAAAGTATAGGCCTAGTACTACTACTAGGCCTAGGCCTAGTAGGGTGGTGGCGCATCGTCAAAGAAGGCCTAGGCCTAGCCTAGCTAGTTAAATCGAGAGTTGTTTACATACCATCAACCGTTTATACAAAGTATCATTATTTAATAATGTATTCTACATTATATACTATTCTAACCAATCAAACTAATAACTAAACAGTATAGGCCTAGGCCTAGCCTAGGCCTAGAGGCTAGAAATACTAATTTTCTTACCGTTCTTCTGTACGACGCGACGTGTGATGGATATAAGAGTACCTCTCTCGCGCTCCGCATCAATGAACGTGCTTGTGTGAAAGAGGAACCTCCCCTTTTCTGTAATGGGATTATCCAAATCCACAAGCTTCCGGGTTACCCCAAATGTTGAAACTCCCCCTTGATTTAGGTAAGAAGAAGACACAACAATTGTCAGAAGCGCAGCACTAATAATGAAGATTTACATAAACAGAAATACTACAAATAAAAATATGATTTTGAATATCTTAAAAATGTATTGTCCCCAAAAACATGAAAAATTATTGTTATTTTGTAGTTTTAATAAAGTTAATCACTTCCGTAGAAAAAAAATAATGTTTTATAAAATAATATAATAAAATAATGCCTATAAAATGACAAAATAAACAATTGGCTGGCCATATTCTTACGTCATTAAGTGATGGTTTTTTTTAAATTTATATTCTGTATAATAATTTAAGAAATAATGATTTATTATCAATTTTATTTGTTTAAATTAATAACAAGATAATTATAAAATAACTACAGTATTCACATTTTCATAAATCATTAGAAGTAGTTAAATTCATTTCTCACCTATAACTTAGACATAATATTATATTCATTAATATGTTATACTCTACTTTATAGCATTTCACATTTTTCTTACACAAACATAATTATAATTTTCTTCCAGTACAATATATAATAATAAGTATAAATGTATAATATACAAATATAATTCATTTTGAATGTAATTATTTCAAAATAACTATAGAGTATTATACTTTCATAACTATTTATAAGTATTTAAACTCTTAGTTAAAACCAAATAACCAAATCCCACAATAAATCGATAATAAGCAAGCAGTTTGTCCTTTAGTAAATAGTATATATTATTATTATAGCTGCTTATTTCTCAAATATTCAAGTAAAACAAGTTTAAGGATTGAATTTCCAAAATTAAACTGTTGAGTTTGATAAAAATAGATTATAAAAACGTTGGAAAGTTTCTTCTCTAGACAAACCTACAGCCGTCATAATTTCTTTTAAATCACACTTGTGAAGATGTGAAGTAGATGCACTTCTAGTAGTACTATGAAATTTAAATTGAGTAGATGTGACCCGCAAGTGACATAAAATTCCTTACCCAATGAGAAACTTGTTCCCCGGTACAGGCAACAATAGAGACAATAGACTGGCTTATAGACTAACAAGGTTGTCCACTCACCAGGCACAATAAGAATGTAAACCCATATGAAAGCCTTAATAGATAAGACATTACGTAACGAAGGCCCTTTTTGGATAAAATGATGAATGAAAATAATAATATCCCATGTGCTGATACATATCTTGGTAATATTGGTCTTAGATAGAAATATTCTTTCATAAAACACTTCAATATCGGTAACTGATCAAAAGGCAATTTATTCTTAAAGATATACTACCAGCAGAGATTGTTGGTATGAATCACCACTACAATTTCGACCTATATATAATATAAAAATTTAATCTCTAACTATGACAGAGTGTTCTAGATGGCATATAATAAATAATGCCGATTCAAAATAAGCGAGCCTTCGAGCTGTTAATGAAGGCTTGTCTGACCATTCCAACATTTTCGAGAACTTGTTTGAATAACGTGTTCGTATTTCTACCACGCTTTGAGCATTTGTCGTCTTGGAAGAATAGCTTTTTCGTCATCCGATCATTATCGTATCTAATCAGATGTGCAGCATAATTTCGTTGCTGGGTTTTGATGAATGTAGATAAATCACATGTCTTACATATATTGTGAATGTCGATGTTGGTGTAATACAGTTTATAAATTCATCATCTAAAGTGTTTTTTCGCCGATAACCATTACGGATCATTCGTCGTAAAAAACGTACACCAGGTCGAAACAAGTTTATTTGATTGTGTAGACGTTAAAACCCAGTTTTGACAATTGAATGTCAATCGACTTCGAATATAAGCTCGTGGGCCTGTATTTTTACGGCGTACCAAGCATGGCCATTACTCTGCACCGTATAGGAGGTATGATAATTCTACTTCTTCATTTCAAACGTTTTACGGAAAAGTCTCCTTTAATAATCTATACTTATGTGGAGATATTGAAGAAAACCCTGGACCACAAAATGCACAACATGTTGGAGACGAAGGTATGCAACTCGGTGGTTACGTAACCAACTATGCACTTAAAAGTGGCGTTATTGTTTAAATATCAACGCTCACAGCATTGCAAATAGGCTAAGTCATTGCGTTTACAATCAGTGCGTGTAGCCGAAACAATTGACATCGTTTTTATGACTGAATCATGGCTAGATGATCATATAAACTCCACTGAAATTTTCCACAAAGAATATGCTGTTTTTAGAAAGGATCGCAATCGTCAAGGAGGTAGTGTTGTTGCGGTACATGAGGATTTGCGTGCGACACCATGTCTTAATTATTCCTGTCCCAATTATTCCTGTCCCGGAATCAAGCTAATATGGTGTACAAATTGAAAGCAAACACGGGAACATTTTAGCAGGGACGCTGTACAGACCTCCGGATAGCAGAGTGGATTTCAAATCTACTCATCTGGCACAATTTCAACGGAACAACGAAATATGCAAAGCACAGTAGATGTCTTAAATCTAAGGCAATGTGTTAACTTTTACACGCATGATATTTATGATTCAACTATCCAGATGCGACTTTAAAAACTCGACTTCGTATACGCCTAAGGCCTAGCTCGGCGGCGGAATTAGTCTAAGCTTCGAAATCGGTCTGGAAATCGGCGTCTTTGCAAATGTTCTATATTTGATCTTATTTCACTCTCCATTAACCCCATACAAAAATCATCGGAGACAAACTATCTGTTTAAAACTATCATAAACGTTTATTCATAACATATTACAATACAATATCTTGCATGAATCGGACATTTCGCTACCAATGTAGCAACATTGATTAACAAAATCAAAATTCAACAGTGAGGCGTGTTGACCACTACACCTGCACAAACTCATTTGCATAACAACGAACGGCATACCAAACTACGGTGAGACATACATTCTCTTCTAAACACGTAACGAAGATAATTAGTTATCCGCTTGGTATACCAAGCGGATAACTCCTTGTTATTGTATGGGATCAATAGTTTTTTGGTTATCCGCACTTGGCGGATAACCTCTTGTTATTGTCAGGATCTTTTTTTTTTTTCTTTTTGGTTATCCGCACTTGGCGGATAACCCCTTGTTATTGTCAGGATCTTTTTTTTTTTCTTTTTTTTTTTGGTTATCCGCAACTTAGTTGCAGGATAACCCATGTGATTGTAAATATCTTTTTTTTCATCTTCTTTGTTATTCTTCTTTCTTTCCCGGAATTTTGTTCGCAGCGTATCTCTAATTATGGTCAACATAAGATTGCATAACTTTGTCATAAGATTGACCTGTAGCTGTAGATGTGCAAGAAATTTCGTTATATGACGTTAGAGTCGCGCAGCGTAAGTTACGTGCGATTTTATGAATTTTAATGATTGGTCATAGATTATAAACCAAAAGTAATTTTGTATTGACACTTAGTGAAAATTTAAGTCACATTAAGGGCAAACTTTCTATGGATTAAAAATGGCATGTTTCACAAGAAGTTACGCGCGCACGCGCATTTAAAATTTCAAAATGCACAAAATTAATTTCTAATCAACTTTCTACGCTGATCATGACATTTTGAGCATGTCAAAAATTCCCACGCGCGCGAAAAAAATTATGCGTAAGGTGCGCACGGAGCATAAAAATCATGTGTTTTTCTCTTGAATTATGATTTTACAGCCTTTCTTAGTCATTTTTAAAAAGATTGACATCATTTCAAATTAAAATGACGTCATACGAACACGTTGATTTAGACCATTTGCGCGCGTTTTAGTTGCAAAAGTGACAAAATATTGTCAAAATTATGCCTATTTTTAATCTATTATAGCTCCTCAGGATCATCCACGACCCCCAATTTTTTTAATTTAATATGTAAGCAGATATGTTGTAGATATGAATTCATGCAGAATCTTTACCCCTCGGATGTTATGACGTCATCGTATGGCCACACGAATGTAAAATATAGGATTTTTTACTTTTTCGTTATTGCTCATCTCATTAAATAGAGCGCATCTGGCTTATACGTATTCCATTTCCTCAGATATTTTAATACTGTCTAGGTCAATCAACTATCTTTCGCATGACTTAAAAATATTTTATTTTTTATGACATTATCATGTCTAAAAATGTAAATAACGTGGGTCACCTATTTTCATCTTTACAGTAAATTTCAATCTGTTATAGCTCGTCAGAATAAAAAGTGATAATCATGATTAAAACGTTTTCTGGAAGCTATTGGATTGTAGATACAAATTCATGTGAATATTTTGCCAATCAGATGTTGTGACGTCATCATATGGCCAGTTGAATTCAAAAAGTCATATTTTCATCTCTTGCGTAAAAGTTCATTGCGTTTAAACGAGAACGCATCTCACTTTTACGTGCCCAAAATTCTTCAAATTTGTTTTAATGTAATTATTTAGATAATTATCTTCTAAAATTGTTATCTTTATATGTCAATTTGATGACGTCATCGTGTTATTAATTAGATTTAAAAGATGGGTCTCGTAATTTTGTCTATGCTACACTGTATATAACATATACAGTTTATTCTGTAAAATACTGTAATATGATGTATGCTACATAATAGGTACAATTCAGCACTGTAAACATATTTATTTCATGTCATAGGATGGCATAATAATTGTCGAGGTTCATATGGTTAAGAATGTGCATGTTGCGTTTGCGCGGATAACCCGAACTCGTCAAAGTGACGAGTTCAAATCTAGTTGGTTATCCGCACTTGGCGGATAACCCCTTGTTATTGTCAGGATCTTTTTTTTTTTTTTTTTTTTTTTTTTTTTTCTTTATTCTTCTTTCTTTCCCGGAATTTTGTTCGCAGCGTATCTCTAATACTTGTCAACATTAGATTATATAACTTTCTCAGAAGATTGACCTCTAACTGTAGATGTGCAAGAAACTTCGTTTTATGATTTTAGAGTTGCGCAATGTGAATTACGCGCGATTTTATGAATTTCAATGATTGATGATAGATAAAAAACCAAATAGTATTTTTTATTGAAACTTGGTGAAAATTTAAGTTATATCAAGCGCAAACTTTCTATGGATTAAAAATGGCATGTTTTACAGAAAGTTACGCGCGCACGCGCGTTTAAAATTTCAAAATGCGTAAAATCAATTTCTAATCAACTTTCTACGCGTTTCATGTCATTTTGAGCATTTCAAAAATTCCCACGCTCGCGCGCATTTTTGCGCGCGCGGTGCGCATGTAGCACTAAAATTATTTTTTTATGCGTGATTTATGTTTTTCCAGCCTTTTCTAGTAATTTTACCAACTTTTTAAACAATTTCGACTTAAAATCACGTCATACGAGCACGTCGAATTGGATAATTTGCGCGCGTTTTTGATGAAAAAGTTCAAAAAGTCTTGAAAATTATTACTTTTTTTAAACAGTCATAGATTCTAAACTACATGATGATCTTTTCTTTTTTTTACATATTCTGGAAGTTGATGAGTTGTAGATATCGGATCATGAATCAATATGGCTAACCGGACATTGTGACGTCATCGTATGGCCACTCGAATATAAAATATTGGATTTTTGTCTCTTTCTTCATAGCTCGTCACATTTAATAGAGCGCATCTCCACTTATCCGTATTCAAGTTTCCTCCATTTTTTTTATATGTCTAGGTCAATCAATTATCTTTCGCATGATTTACCATTGTTAAAATTGTTTTGACGTCATCGTGTGCAAAAGCGTCAATAACTTTGGTCTCTTATTTTCACCTATTCTGCACTGTATGTAGTACGTATACAGTATATAGTGTATACTGTATATGCTTAGACGTGACAAAAAATAGAGAGCGCAGTAACATTTTTTCAAGGGCATAATCGTTTTTCTGTGCGCAATATTCTAACGTATGACGTGCACCTGGCTTTTGCGCTGCGGATAACCTAACTCGTCCGTAGTGACGAGTTCAAATCTAGTTGGTTATCCGCAACTTAGTTGCAGGATAACCCATGTGATTGTAAATATCTTTTTTTTCATCTTCTTTGTTATTCTTCTTTCTTTCCCGGAATTTTGTTCGCAGCGTATCTCTAATACTTGTCAACATTAGATTATATAACTTTGTCAGAAGATTGACCTCTAACTGTAGATGTGCAAGAAACTTCGTTTTATGATTTTAGAGTTGCGCAATGTGACTTACGCGCGATTTTATGAATTTCAATGATTGATGATAGATAAAAAACCAAATAGAATTTTTTATTGAAACTTGGTGAAAATTTAAGTAATATCAAGCGCAAACTTTCTATGGATTAAAAATGGCATGTTTTACAGAAAGTTACGCGCGCACGCGCGTTTAAAATTTCAAAATGCGCAAAATTAATTTCTAATCAACTTTCTACGCTGATCATGACATTTTGAGCATGTCAAAAATTACCACGCGCGCGAAAAAATTTACGCGTAAGGTGCGCACGGAGCATGAAAATCATGTGTTTTTCTCTTGAATTATGATTTTACAGCCTTACCTAGTCATTTTAAAAAAGATTGACATCATTTCAAATTAAAATGACGTCATACGAACATGTTGATTTAGACCATTTGCGTGCATTTTAGTTGAAAAAGTGACAAAATATTGTCAAAATTATGTCTATTTTGAATCTATTATAGCTCTTCAGGATCATCCATGACCCCCAATTTTTTTAATTTAATATGCAAGCAGATATGTTGTAGATATGAATTCATGCAGAATCTTTACCCCTCGGATGTTATGACGTCATCGTATGGCCACACGAATGTAAAATATAGGATTTTTTACTCTTTCGTTATTGCTCATCACATTAAATAGAGCGCATCTCGCTTATACGAATTCCATTTCCTCCGATATTTTAATACTGTCTAGGACAATCAACTATCTTTTGTATGAGTTAAAAATATTTTAATTTTTATAACGTCATCATGTCTAAAAATGTAAATAACGTGGGTCACTTAATTTCATCTTTACAGTAAATTTCAATCTGTTATAGCTCGTCAGAATAAAAAGTGATAATCATGATTAAAACGTTTTCTGAAAGCTATTGGATTGTAGATACGAATTCATGTGAATATTTTACCAATCAGATGTCATGACGACGTCATAAGGCCAGTTGAATTCAAAAAGTCATATTTTCATCTCTTGCGTAAAAGTTCATTGCGTTTAAACGAGAACGCATCTCACTTTTACGTGCCCAAAATTCTTCAAATTTGTATTAATGTAATTAATTAGATAATTATCTTCTAAAATTGTTATTTTATATGTTAATTTGATGATGTCATCGTGTTAATAATTGGATTTAAAAGATGGGTCTAGTAATTTCGTCTATGCTACACTGTATATAACATATACAGTGTATTCTGTAAATACTGTAATATGATGTATGCTACAAAATAGGTACAATTCAGCACTGTAAACATATTTATTTCATGTCATAGGATGGCATAATAATTGTCGAGGTTCATATAGTTTAAAGTATGTGCATGTTGCGTTTGCGCGGATAACCCGAACTCGTCAAAGTGACGAGTTCAAATCTAGTTTTTCTATGTTCTTCTTTCTTTCCACGAATTTTTGTTCGCAGCGTATCTCTAATTCTGGCCAACACATGATTGTATAACTTTGTCATAAGATTGCCCTGTAGCTGTAGATGTGCAAGAAACTTTTTTTTATGATTTTCGAGTCGCGCAGCGAAAGTTACGCGCGATTTTATGAATTTCAATGATTGATCATAGATTAAAAACCAAAAGTCATTTTGTAATGAAACTTGGTGAAAATTTAAGTCATACTATGCGCAAACTTTCTATGGATTAAAAATTACATGTTTCACAGAAAGTTACGCGCGCACGCGCGTTTAAAATTTCAAAATGCGCAAAATCAATTTCTAATCAACTTTCTACGCGTTTCAGGTCATTTTGAGCATTTAAAAAATTCCCACGCGTGCGCAATTTGTTTACGCGTGCGTGCGCACGTAGCGCAAAAACATCCTTTTTTTACTTGATTTTTGTTTTTTCAGTCTTTTTTAGTAAATTTACCAATTTTCAATCAATTTCGACTTAAAATCACGTCACACGAGCACGTAGAAATGGATAATTTGCGCGCGTTTTTGATGAAAAACTTCAAAAATTCGTCAAAATTAGACCTTTTTTTAAACTGTCATAAATTCTAAACTACGTGGTGAACTTTTTTTAAATTACATATTCTGGAAGTAGATGAGTTGTATTTCTCGAATCATGCATTGATATGGCTAACCGGACATTGTGACGTCATCGTATGGCCACCCGAATATAAAATATAGGATTTTTTTCTCTTTCGTCAGAGCTCTTCAAATTTAATAGAGCGCATCTCTACTTATCCATATTCCATTTCCCTCAATTTTTTTATTTTGTCTAGGTCAATCAATTATCTTTCGAATGATTTACAATTTTTAAAATTGTTATGACGTCATCATGTTCAAAAGCCTCAATAACTTTGGTCACTTCTTTTCACCTATTCTGCACTGTATGTAGTACGTATACAGTATATAGTGTATACCGTATATACTCAGACGTGACGCAAAATAGAGGGCGCACTAACATTTTTTCAATGGCATAATCGTTTTTCTGCGCGCAATATTCTAACGTATGACGTGCACGTGGCTTTTGCGCTGCGGATAACCTAACTCGTCCGTAGTGACGAGTTCAAATCTAGTTTTTTTTTTTTTTTATTCTTCTTTCTTTCCCGGAATTTTGTTCGCAGCGTATCTCTAATACTTGTCAACATAAGATTATATAACTTTGTCAGAAGATTGACCTCTAACTGTAGATGTGCAAGAAACTTCGTTTTATGATTTTAGAGTTGCGCAACGTGACTTACGCGCGATTTTATGAATTTCAATGATTGATCATAGATAAAAAACCAAATATCATTTTTTATTGAAACTTGGTGAAAATTTAAGTTATATCAAGCGCAAACTTTCTATGGATTAAAAATGGCATGTTTTACAGAAAGTTACGCGCGCACGCGCGTTTAAAATTTCTAAATGCGTAAAATCAATTTCTAATCAACTTTCTACGCGTTTCATGTAATTTTGAGCATTTCAAAAATTCCCACGCTCGCGCGTATTTTTGCGCGCGCGGTGCGCACGTAGAACCAAAATTATTTTTTTATGCGTGATTTATGTTTTTCCAGCCTTTTCTAGTAATTTTACCAACTTTTTAAACAATTTCGACTTAAAATCACGTCATACGAGCACGTCGAATTGGATAATTTGCGCGCGTTTTTGATGAAAAAGTTCAAAAAGTCTTGAAAATTATTACTTTTTTTAAACAGTCATAGATTCTAAACTACATTATGAACTTTTCTTTTTTTTTACATATTCTGGAAGTTGATGAGTTGTAGATATCGGATCATCAATCAATATGGCTAACCGGACATTGTGACGTCATCGTATGTCCACTCGAATATAAAATATTGGATTTTTGTCTCTTTCTTCATAGCTCGTCACATTTAATAGAGCGCATCTCCACTTATCCGTATTCCAGTTTCCTCCATTTTTTTATATGTCTAGGTCAATCAATTATCTTTCGCATGATTTACCATTGTTAAAATTTTTTTGACGTCATCATGTGCAAAAGCGTCAATAACTTTGGTCACTTATTTTCACCTATTCTGCACTGTATGTAGTACGTATACAGTATATATAGTGTATACTGTATATGCTTAGACGTGACACAAAATAGAGAGCACAGTAACATTTTTTCAAGGGCATAATCGTTTTTCTGTGCGCAATATTCTAACGTATGACGTGCGCGTGGCTTTTGCGCTGCGGATAACCTAACTCGTCCGTAGTGACGAGTTCAAATCTAGTTTTTGGTTATCCGCACTTGGCGGATAACCCCTTGTTATTGTCAGGATCTTTTTTTTTTTCTTTTTTTTTTTTTTCTATCTTATTCTTCTTTCTTTCCCGGAATTTTGTTCGCAGCGTATCTCTAATTCTGGTCAACATAATATTGTGTAACTTTGTCAGAAGATTGACCTCTAACTGTAGATGTGCAAGAAACTTCGTTTTATGATTTTAGAGTTGCGCAACGTGACTTACGCGCGATTTTATGAATTTCAATGATTGATCATAGATTAAAAACCAAATATCATTTTTTATTGAAACTTTGTGAAAATTTAAGTTATATCAAGCGCAAACTTTCTATGGATTAAAAATGGCATGTTTCACAGAAAGTTACGCGTGCACGCGCGTTTAAAATTTTAAAATGCGTAAAATCAATTTCTAATCAACTTTCTACGCGTTTCATGTCATTTTGAGCATTTCAAAAATTCCCACGCACGCGCAATAATTTTACGCGCGCGTGCGCATATAGCGCAAAAATATAATTTTTTCGCATGATTTATGTTTTTTCAGCATTTTCTAGTATTTTTACCAACTTTTAAACAATTTCTACTTAAAATTACGTCATACGAGCACGTGGAATTGGATAATTTGCGTGCGTTTTTGATGAAAAAGTTCAAAAATTCGTCAAAATTGTGCCTTTTTTTAAACAGTTATAGATTCTAAACTACAAGGTGAATTTTATTTTTTATTACATATTCTGAAAGTAAATGAGTTGTAGATATTGAATGATGCATTGATATGGCTAACCTAATATTGTGACATCATCGTATGGCCACTCGAATATAAAATAGAGGATTTTTGTCTCTTTCGTCATAGCTCATCACATTTAATAGAGCGCATCTCCACTTATCCGTATTCCATTCCCCCCACTTTGTTATATTGTCTAGGTCAATCAATTATCTTTCGCATGATTTACCATTTTTAAAATTGTGATGACGTCATCATGGTCAAAAGCGTTATTAACTTTGGTCACTTATTTTCACCTATTCTGCACTGTATGTAGTACATATACAGTATAGTGTTATTTTGTATATACTTAGACGTTACAAAATAGAGAGCACGCTAAAATTGTTTCAATGGCATAATCGTTTTTCTTTGCGCAATATTCTAACGTATGACGTGCACATGGCGTCTGCGCTGCGGATAACCTAACTCGTCCGTAGTGACGAGTTCAAATCTAGTTGGTTATCCGCACTTGGCGGATAACCCCTTGTTATTGTCAGGATCTTTTTTTTTGGTTATCCGCACTTGGCGGATAACCCCTTGTTATTGTCAGGATCTTTTTTTTTTTTTTTTTTTTTTTCTATGTTATTCTTCTTTCTTTCCCAGAATTTTGTGTCACGTGTATCTCAAATTCTGATCAACATTACATCGTATAACTTTGTCAGAAGATTTACCTCTATCTGTAGAAGTGCAGGACAGTTCGTTTTTTTACTTTAGAGTCGCGCAGCGTAAGCTACGCGCGATTTTATGAATTTTGCGTATTTAACATAGACTAAAAACCAAAAGTCATTTTGTAATGACACTTGGTGAACATTTAAGTCATATCAAGTGCAAACTTTCTATGGATTAAAAATGGCATGTTTCACAGAAAGTTACGCGCGCACGCGCGTTTAAAATTTCAGAATGCGTAAAATCAATTTCTAATCAACTTTCTACGCGTTTCAGGCCATTTTGAGCATTTCAAAAATTCCCACGCGTGCGCAATATTTTTACGCGCACGTGCGCACGTAGCGCAAAAACATCTTTTTTTTGCTTGATTTTTGTTTTTTCAGCCTTTTCTAGTAAATTTACCAATTTTCAATCAATTTCGACTTAAAATCACGTCATACGAGCACGTAGAATTAAACAATTTGCGCGCGTTTTTAATGAAAAAGTTAAAAAATTTGTCAAAATTTTGCCTTTTTTAAAACAGTCATAGATTGTAAACTACGTGGTGAACTTTTTTAAAATTGCATATTCTGGAAGTTGATGAGTTGTAGATATCGAATCATGCATCGATATGGCTAACCAGACATTGTGACGTCATCGTATGGCCACTCGAATATAAAATATAGGATTTTTGTCTCTTTCGCATAGCTCATCACATTTAATAGAGCGCATCTCCACTTATCCGTATTCCATTTCCCCCCCATTTTGTTATATTGTCTAGGCCAATCAATTATCTTTCGCATAATCTACCATTTTTTAAATTGTGATGACGTCATCATGTCCAAAAGCGTCAATAACTTGGGTCCCTTATTTTCACCTATTCTGCACTGTATGTAGTACGTATACAGAATATAGTGTATACCGTATATACTTTGACGTGACGCAAAATAGAGAGCGCACTAACATTTTTACAATGGCATAATCGTTTTTCTGCGCGCAATATTCTAACGTATGACGTGCACGTGGCTTTTGCGCTGCGGATAACCTAACTCGTCCGTAGTGACGAGTTCAAATCTAGTTTTTTTTTTTTTTGGTTATCCGCAACTTAGAAGTTGCGGATAACCCTTGTGATTGTAAATATCTTTTTTTTTTTTCATCTTCTTTGTTCTTCTTTCTTTCTCGGAATTTTGTTGCATGCATATCTCTCATCCTTGTCAACATAACATTGTATAACTTTGTCAAAAGATTGACCTGTAGCTGTATATGTGCAAGAAACTTCGTTATATGACGTTAGAGTCGCGCAGCGTAAGTTACGCGCAATTTTATGAATTTCAATGATTGATCATAGATTATAAACCAAAAGTCATTTTGTATTGACACTTGGTGAAAATTTAAGTCATATCATGGGAAAACTTTCTATGGATTAAAAATAGCATGTTTCACAAGAAGTTACGCGCGCACGCGCATTTAAAATTTCAAAATGCGCAAAATTAATTTCTAATCAACTTTCTACGCTGATCATGACATTTTGAGCATGTCAAAAATTCCCACGCGTGCGAAAAAAATTACGCGTAAAGTGCGCACGGAGCATGAAAATCATGTGTTTTTCTCTTGAATTAAGATTTTACAGTCTTTCCTAGTTATTTTAAAAAAGATTGACATCATTTCAAATTAAAATGACGTCATACGAACACGTTGATTTAGACTATTTGCGCGCGTTTTAGTTGCAAAAGTGACAACATATTGTCAAAATTATGCCTATTTTTAAACTATTCTAGCTCCTCCGGATCATCCACGACCCCCAATTTTTTTAATTTAATATGTAAGCAGATATGTTTTAGATATGAATTCCTGCAGAACCTTTACCACTCGGATGTTATGACGTCATCGTATGGCTACACGAATGTAAAATATAGGATTTTTTACTCTTTCGTTATTGCTCATCACATTCAACAAAGCGCATCTCGCTTATATGTATTCCATTTCCCCCGGAATTTTAATATTGTCTATGTCAATCAACTATCTTTCGCATGAATTAAAAATATTTTAATTTTTATAACGTCATCATGTCTAAAAACGTAAATAACGTGGGTCACTTATTTTCATCTTTACAGTAAATTTCAATCTGTTATAGCTCGTCAGAATAAAAAGTGATAATCATGACTAAAATGTTTTCTGGAAGCTATTGGATTGTAGATACGAATTGATGTGCATATTTTGCCAATCAGATGTTGTGACGTCATCATATGGCTAGTTGAATTCAAAAAGTCATATTTTCATCTCTTGCATAAAAGTTCATTGCGTTTAAACGAGAGCGCATCTCACTTTTACGTGCCCAAAATTCTTCAAATTTGTTTTAATGTAATTATTTAGATAATTATCTTCTAAAATTGTTATCTTTATTTGTCAATTTGATGATGTCATCGTGTTAATAATTGGATTTAAAAGATGGGTCTCGTAATTTTGTCTATGCTACACTGTATATAACATATACAGTTTATTCTGTAAAATACTGTAATATGGTGTATGCTAGTGCTACATAATAGGTACAATTCAGCACTGTAAACATATTTATTTCATGTCATAGAATGGCATAATAATTGTCGAGGTTCATATAGTTAGGTATGTGCATGTTGCGTTTGCGCGGATAACCCGAACTCGTCAAAGTGATGAGTTCAAATCTAGTTTTCTATGTTATTCTTCTTTCTTTCCCAGAATTTTGTGTCACGTGTATCTCAAATTCTGATCAACATTACATCGTATAACTTTGTCAGGAGATTTACCTCTATCTGTAGAAGTGCAGGACAGTTCGTTTTTTTACTTTAGAGTCGCGCAGCGTAAGCTACGCGCGATTTTATGAATTTTGCGTATTTAACATAGACTAAAAACCAAAAGTCATTTTGTAATGACACTTGGTGAACATTTAAGTCATATCAAGTGCAAACTTTCTATGGATTAAAAATGGCATGTTTCACAGAAAGTTACGCGCGCACGCGCGTTTAAAATTTCAGAATGCGTAAAATCAATTTCTAATCAACTTTCTACGCGTTTCAGGTCATTTTGAGCATTTCAAAAATTCCCACGCGTGCGCAATATTTTTACGCGCACGTGCGCACGTAGCGCAAAAACATCTTTTTTTTGCTTGATTTTTGTTTTTTCAGCCTTTTCTAGTAAATTTACCAATTTTCAATCAATTTCGACTTAAAATCACGTCATACGAGCACGTAGAATTAAACAATTTGCGCGCGTTTTTAATGAAAAAGTTAAAAAATTTGTCAAAATTTTGCCTTTTTTAAAACAGTCATAGATTGTAAACTACGTGGTGAACTTTTTTAAAATTGCATATTCTGGAAGATGATGAGTTGTAGATATCGAATCATGCATCGATATGGCTAACCAGACATTGTGACGTCATCGTATGGCCACTCGAATATAAAATATAGGATTTTTGTCTCTTTCGCATAGCTCATCACATTTAATAGAGGGCATCTCCACTTATCCGTTTTCCATTTCCCCCCATTTTGTTATATTGTCTAGGCCAATCAATTATCTTTCGCATAATCTACCATTTTTTAAATTATGATGACGTCATCATGTCCAAAAGCGTCAATAACTTGGGTCCCTTATTTTCACCTATTCTGCACTGTATGTAGTACGTATACAGAATATAGTGTATACCGTATATACTTTGACGTGACGCAAAATAGAGAGCGCACTAACATTTTTACAATGGCATAATCGTTTTTCTGCGCGCAATATTCTAACGTATGACGTGCACGTGGCTTTTGCGCTGCGGATAACCTAACTCGTCCGTAGTGACGAGTTCAAATCTAGTTAGTTATCCGCATTCAGCGGATAACTCCTTGGAACTGTCCTGTTTCATCTTTTTTTTTTCTGTATTCTTCTTTCTTTCCGTCATTTTTGTGCAGAGCGTATCTCTAAAACGTGTACAGTTAACATTCCATAACTTTGTCAACATATGGGCATTCACGTGAAGTTGTGCACCTCTTATTGTGAATGACGTCAGAGTTGCGCAACGTGAATTACGCGCGTTTTTACGTTTTTCGCGTATTTAACATAGATCGAAAACCATATAACAATTTCAAATGAAACTTAGCAAAAGTTTAATTTTTATCATGCGCTAACTTTCTGTGGACAAAAAATGACATGTTTCATACGAAGTTACGCGCGCACGCGCGTTTAAAATTTCAAAATGCGAAAAATCAATTACTAATCAACTTTCTACGCGTTTCATGTCATTTTAAGCATGTCAAAAATTCCCAGGCGCGCGCAATTTTTTTACGCATGCGTGCGCACGTAGCGCAAAAAACTTTTTTTTTCGCGTGATTTATGTTTTTCCAGCCTTTTCTAGTAATTTTACAAACTTTTAAACAATTTCGACTTAAAATCACGTCATACGGGCACGTAGAATTGGATAATTTTCGCGAGTTTTTGATGAAAAAGTTAAAAAATTCGTCAAAATTTGTCAAAATTATGCCTTTTTTTAAACAGTCGTAATTTCTAAACTGGACGGTCAACTTTTTGTGGATGACATATTCTTGAAGTTGATGAGTTGTAGATATCGGATCATGTATTAATATGGTTAACCGGACATTGTGACGTTATCGTATGGCCACGCGAATATAAAATTTAGGATTTTTGTATCTTTCGTCATAGCTCATCACATTTAATAGAGCGCATCTCTACTTATCCGTTTTCCATTTTCACCCCGATTTTGATACTGTCTAGGTCAATCAATTATCTTTTGCATGAGTTAAAAATATTTTAATTTTTATGATGTCATCATATCTAAAAATGTAAATAACCTTGGTCACATATTTTCATCTTTACAGTAAATTTTAATCTGTTATAGCTCGTCAGAATAAAAAGTGATAATCATGATTACAACGTTTTCTGGAAGCTATTGGATTGTAGATACGAATTCATGTAAACATTTTGCCAATCGGATGTTGTGACGTCATCATATGGCCAGCTGAATAAAAAAAGTCGTATTTTCATATTTTGCGTAATAGTTCATCACATTTAAAAGAGCGCGCATCAATATTTTACGTATTTAAATTTCTTCTACACGTTAATATGTTGTTCCTGATATAATTCCTTCCGAATTTGCTATCTTAGTGTTTCATTTTGATACCGCCGCCATGTTAAAAATTGGAATAACTGGCGGGTCCTGTAATTTAACCTATTCTACACTGTATGTAATATGTATACAGATTATACTGTTTGCATGTATATACTATATGACACAAAATTGACAGAATTCAGCACTATCAGCATATCATATTCTTCAGTTCTTGTCATAATGCCATAATCTTTATCTGTGTGCAATATTCCAACGTATGACGTACACGTGGCGTTTGTCGTGGTGCGGATAACTAACTCGTCAAAGTGACGAGTTTCATGTCTAGTTGGTTATCCGCACTTGGCGGATAACCCCTTGTTATTGTCAGGATCTTTTTTTTTTTTCTTTTTTTTTTTTTTCTATCTTATTCTTCTTTCTTTCCCGGAATTTTGTTCGCAGCGTATCTCTAATTCTGGTCAACATAATATTGTGTAACTTTGTCAGAAGATTGACCTCTAACTGTAGATGTGCAAGAAACTTCGTTTTATGATTTTAGAGTTGCGCAACGTGACTTACGCGCGATTTTATGAATTTCAATGATTGATCATAGATTAAAAACCAAATATCATTTTTTATTGAAACTTTGTGAAAATTTAAGTTATATCAAGCGCAAACTTTCTATGGATTAAAAATGGCATGTTTTACAGAAAGTTACGCGTGCACGCGCGTTTAAAATTTTAAAATGCGTAAAATCAATTTCTAATCAACTTTCTACGCGTTTCATGTCATTTTGAGCATTTCAAAAATTCCCACGCACGCGCAATAATTTTACGCGCGCGTGCGCATGTAGCGCAAAAATATAATTTTTTCGCATGATTTATGTTTTTTCAGCCTTTTCTAGTAATTTTACCAACTTTTAAACAATTTCTACTTAAAATTACGTCATACGAGCACGTGGAATTGGATAATTTGCGTGCGTTTTTGATGAAAAAGTTCAAAAATTCGTCAAAATTGTGCCTTTTTTTAAACAGTTATAGATTCTAAACTACAAGGGGAATTTTATTTTTTATTACATATTCTGAAAGTAAATGAGTTGTAGATATTGAATCATGCATTGATATGGCTAACCTAATATTGTGACATCATCGTATGGCCACTCGAATATAAAATAGAGGATTTTTGTCTCTTTCGTCATAGCTCATCACATTTAATAGAGCGCATCTCCACTTATCCGTATTCCATTTCCCCCCATTTTTTTATATTGTATAGGCCGATCAATTACCTTTCGCATGATATACCGTTTTTAAAATTGTGATGACGTCATCATGTCCAAAAGCGTCAATAACTTGGGCCACTTATTTTCACCTATTCTTCACTGTATGTAGTACGTATACAATATATAGTGTAAACTGTTTATACTTAGACGTGACACAAAATAGAGAGCGCACTAACATTTTTTCAATGGCATAATCGTTTTTCTCTGCTCAATATTTTAACGTATGACGTGCGCGTGGCGTTTGCTCTGCGGATAACCTAACTCGTCCGTAGTGACGAGTTCAAATCTAGTTTTTCTATGTTATTCTTCTTTCTTTCCCTGAATTTTGTTGGCAGCGTATCTCTAATTCTGGCCAACATAAGATTGTGTAACTTTGTCATAAGATTGACCTGTAGCTGTAGATGTGCAGGACGTTTCGTTTTTTGACTATAGAGTTGCGCCGCGTAAGTTACGCGTGATTTTGTGAATTTCGCGTATTTACCATAGATTGAAAACCAAAAAACAATTGAAATTGAAACTTGGCAAAAGTGTAATTTATATCATGCGCTAACTTTCTATGGATTAAAAATGGCACTTTTTACAGAAAGTTACGGGCGCACGCGCGTTTAAAATTTAAAAATGCGAAAAATCAATTTCTAATCAACTTTCTACGCGTTTCATGTCATTTTGAGCATTTCAAAAATTCCCACGCGTGCGCAATTTTTTACGCGCGCATGCGCACGTAGCGCAAAAACTATTTTTTTTTTGCTTGATTTTTGTTTTTCCAGCCTTTTCTAGTAATTTTACTAATTTTTATACAATTTCGACTTAATATCACGTCATACGAGCACGTATAATTGAACAATTTGCGCGCGTTTTTGATAAACAATTTCAAAAATTTGTCAAAATTATACCTTTTTTTAAACAGTCATAGATTCTAAACTACATGGTCAATTTTATTTTTTTTTACATATTCTGAAAGTAGATGAGTTGTAGATATAGAATCATGCATCCATTTGGCTAACCGGACATTGTGACGTCATAGTATGGCCACTCCAATATCAAATATAGGATTTTTGTCTCTTTCGTCATAGCTCATCACATTTAATAGAGCGCATCTCTACTTATCCATATTCCATTTTCCTCAATTTTGTAATATTGTCTAGGTCAATCAATTATCTTTTACATGATTTACCATTTTTAAAATTGTGATGACGTCATCATGTTCAAAAGCGTCAATAACTTTGGTCACTTATTTTCACCTATTCTGCACTGTATGTAGTACGTATACAGTATATAGTGTATACCGTATATACTTAGACGTGAAGCAAAATAGAGGGCACACTAACACTTTTTCAATGGCATAATCGTTTTTCTGTGCGCAATATTCTAACTTATGTCGTGCGCGTGGCTTTTGCGCTGCGGATAACCTAACTCGTCCGTAGTGACGAGTTCAAATCTAGTATTTATTTCTTTCCTTCCACCCTTCTCCCCCATTTTTTGTTCGCAGCGTATCTCTAATTCTGGCCAACACATGATTGTATAACTTTGTCATAAGATTGCCCTGTAGCTGTAGATGTGCAAGAAACTTTTTTTTATGATTTTCGAGTCGCGCAGCGTAAGTTACGCGCGATTTTATGAATTTCAATGATTGATCATAGATTAAAAACCAAAAGTCATTTTGTATTGAAGCTTGGTGAAAATTTAAGTCATACTATGCGCAAACTTTCTATGGATTAAAAATTACATGTTTCACAGAAAGTTACGCGTGCACGCGCGTTTAAAATTTCAAAATGCGAAAAATCAATTTCTAATCAACTTTCTACGCGTTTCAGGTCATTTTGAGCATTTAAAAAATTCCCACGCGTGCGCAATTTGTTTACGCGTGCGTGCGCACGTAGCGCAAAAACATCCTTTTTTTGCTTGTTTTTTGTTTTTTCAGTCTTTTTTAGTAAATTTACCAATTTTCAATCAATTTCGACTTAAAATCACGTCACACGAGCACGTAGAATTTGATAATTTGCGCGGGTTTTTGATGAAAAACTTCAAAAATTCGTCAAAATTAGACCTTTTTTTAAACTGTCATAAATTCTAAACTACGTGGTGAACTTTTTTTAAATTACATATTCTGGAAGTAGATGAGTTGTATTTCTCGAATCATGCATTGATATGGCTAACCGGACATTGTGACGTCATCGTATGGCCACCCGAATATAAAATATAGGATTTTTTTCTCTTTCGTCAGAGCTCTTCAAATTTAATAGAGCGCATCTCTACTTATCCATATTCCATTTCCCTCAATTTTTTTATTTTGTCTAGGTCAATCAATTATCTTTCGCATGATTTACAATTTTTAAAATTGTTATGACGTCATCATGTTCAAAAGTGTCAATAACTTTGGTCACTTCTTTTCACCTATTCTGCACTGTATGTAGTACGTATACAGTATATAGTGTATACCGTATATACTCAGACGTGACGCAAAATAGAGGGCGCACTAACATTTTTTCAATGGCATAATCGTTTTTCTTCGCGCAATATTCTAACGTATGACGTGCACGTGGCTTTTGCGCTGCGGATAACCTAACTCGTCCGTAGTGACGAGTTCAAATCTAGTTTTTTTTCTATGTTCTTCTTTCTTTCCACGAATTTTGTTCGCAGCGTATCTCTAATTCTAGCCAACATAAGATTGTATAACTTTGTCATAAGATTGACCTGTAGCTGTAGATGTGCAAGAAACTTTTTTTTATGAATTTTGAGTCGCGCAGCGTAAGTTACGCGCGATTTTATAAATTTGAATGATTGATCATAGATTAAAAACCAAAAGTCATTTTGTATTGAAACTTGGTGAAAATTTAAGTCATACCAAGCGAAAACTTTCTATGGATTAAAAATGGCAGGTTGCGCAAAAAGTTACGCGCGCACGCGCGTTTAAAATTTCAAAATGCAAAAAATCAACTTCTAATCAACTTTCTACGCGTTTCATGTCATTTTGAGCATTTCAAAAATTCCCACGCGGGCGCACTTTTTTTACGCACGCGTGCGCACGTAGCGCAAAAACATCTTTTTTTTGCTTGATTTTTGTTTTTCCAGTCTTTTCTAGTAAATTTATCAACTTCTCAAACATTTCGACTTAAAATCACGTCACACGAGCACGTAGAATTGGATAATTTGCGCGCGTTTTTGATGAAAAACTTCAAAAATTCGTCAAAATTAGACCTTTTTTTAAACTGTCATAAATTCTAAACTACGTGGTGAACTTTTATTAAATTACATATTCTGGAAGTAGATGAGTTGTATTTCTCGAATCATGCATTAATATGGCTAACCGGACATTGTGACGTCATCGTATGGCCACCCGAATATAAAATATAGGATTTTTTTCTCTTTCGTCAGAGCTCTTCAAGTTTAATAGAGCGCATCTCCACTTATCCGTATTCCATTTCCCTCCATTTTTTTATTTTGTCTAGGTCAATCAATTATATTTCGCATGATATACCGTTTTTAAAATTGTGATGACGTCATCATGTCCAAAAGCGTCAATAACTTGGGTCACTTATTTTCACCTATTCTTCACTGTATGTAGTACGTATACAATATATAGTGTAAACTGTATATACTTAGACGTGACACAATATAGAGAGCGCACTAACATTTTTTCAATGGCATAATCGTTTTTCTCTGCGCAATATTCTAACGTATGACGTGCACGTGGCGTTTGCTCTGCGGATAACCTAACTCGTCCGTAGTGACGAGTTCAAATCTAGTTAGTTATCCGCTTGGTATACCAAGCGGATAACTCCTTGTTATTGTATGAGATCAATATTTTTTTTCTGTATTATTAGTTATCCGCTTAGTAGCGGATAACTCCTTGTAATCGTCCTGTTACTTTTTTTAGTTATCCGCATTCAGCGGATAACTCCTTGTAACTGTCCTGTTTCATCATCTTTTTTTTTTTTTTTTTTCTGTATTCTTCTTTCTTTCTGTCATTTTTGTGTCACGCGTAACTCAAAAACGTGTAAACATAACATTTTATAACTTTGTCAACATGTGGGCATTCACGTGAAGTTGTGCACCCGCTATTGTGAATGACGTCAGAGTTGCGCAACGTGACTTACGCGCGTTTTTATGAATTTCGCGTATTTAACATAGATCGAAAACCATATAACATTTTAATTTGAAACTTAGAAAAAGTTTAAGTTATATCTTGCGCTAACTGACTGTGGGAAAAAAATGGCATCTTTCACACGAAGTTACGCGCGCACGCGCGTTTAAAATTTTAAAATGCGAAAAATCAATTTCTAATCAACTTTCTACGCGTTTTATGTCATTTTGAGCATGTCAAAAATTCCCACACGCGCGCATATTTTTACGCGCGCAGTGCGCACGTAGCGTTGAAAACAATTTTTTTCGCGTGATTTATGTTTTTCCAGCCTTTTCTAGTAATTTTACCAACTTTTAAACAACTTCGACTTAAAATTAACGTCATACGAGCACGTCGAATTGGATAATTTACGTACGTTTTTGATGAAAAAGTTCAAAAATTCCTTAAAATTTGTAAAAATTATACCTTTTTTAAAACAGTCGTAGTTTCTAAACTAAACGGTAAAAGTTATTTTTATTACGTATTCTGGAAGATGATGAGTTGTAGATATCGTATCATGCATCAATATTGCTAACAGGACATTGTGACGTCATCGTATGGCCATGCGAATATAAAATATAGGATTTTTGTATCTTTCGTCATAGAGTATCACATTTAATAGAGCGCATCTCCACTTAGCCGTTTTTCATTTTAACCCAGATTTTGATATTGTCTAGGTCAATCAACTACCTTTCGCATGGGTTAAAAATATTTTAATTTTTTTGACGTCATCATGTCTAAAAATGTAAATAACGTGGGTCACTTATTTTCATCTTTACAGTAACTTTCAATCTGTTATAGCTCATCAGAATAAAAAGCGGTAATCATGATTAAAACGTTTTCTGGAAGCTATTGGATTGTAGATACGAATTCATGTAAACATTTTGCCAATCGGATGTTGTGACGTCATCATATGGCCAGTTGAATAAAAAAAGTTGTATTTTCATATTTTGCGTAATAGTTCATCACATTTAAAAGGGCGCGCATCTATATTTTACGTATTCAAATTTCTTCTACACGGTAATATGTGGTTGCTGAGATAATGTCCTTCCGAAATTGCTATCTTAGTGTTTCATTTTGATACCGTCGCCATGTTAAAAATAAGAATAAACGGGAGGTCCCGTAATTTCACCTATTCTACACTGTATGTAACATGTATACAGATTATACCGTTTGCACTGTATATACTATATGACACAAAATTGACAGAATTCAGCACTAACAGCATATGATATTCTTCAGTTCAGGTCATAATGCCATAATCTTTTTCCGTGTGCAAAATTCCAACGTATGACGTGCGCGTGGCGTTTGTCGTGCGGATAACTAACTCGTCAAAGTGACGAGTTCAAATCTAGTTGGTTATCCGCACTTGGCGGATAACCCCTTGTTATTGTCAGGATCTTTTTTTTTTTGGTTATCCGCACTTGGCGGATAACCCCTTGTTATTGTCAGGATCTTTTTTTTTTTTTTTTTTTTTTTCTATGTTATTCTTCTTTCTTTCCCAAAATTTTGTGTCACGTGTATCTCAAATTCTGATCAACATTACATCGTATAACTTTGTCAGAAGATTTACCTCTATCTGTAGAAGTGCAGGACAGTTCGTTTTTTTACTTTAGAGTCGCGCAGCGTAAGCTACGCGCGATTTTATGAATTTTGCGTATTTAACATAGACTAAAAACCAAAAGTCATTTTGTAATGACACTTGGTGAACATTTAAGTCATATCAAGTGCAAACTTTCTATGGATTAAAAATGGCATGTTTCACAGAAAGTTACGCGCGCACGCGCGTTTAAAATTTTAGAATGCGTAAAATCAATTTCTAATCAACTTTCTACGCGTCTCAGGTCATTTTGAGCATTTCAAAAATTCCCACGCGTGCGCAATATTTTTACGCGCACGTGCGCACGTAGCGCAAAAACATATTTTTTTTGCTTGATTTTTGTTTTTTCAGCCTTTTCTAGTAAATTTACCAATTTTCAATCAATTTCGACTTAAAATCACGTCATACGAGCACGTAGAATTAAACAATTTGCGCGCGTTTTTAATGAAAAAGTTAAAAAATTTGTCAAAATTTTGCCTTTTTTAAAACAGTCATAGATTGTAAACTACGTGGTGAACTTTTTAAAAATTGCACATTCTGGAAGTTGATGAGTTGCAGATATCGAATCATGCATCGATATGGCTAACCAGACATTGTGACGTCATCGTATGGCCACTCGAATATAAAATATAGGATTTTTGTCTCTTTCGCATAGCTCATCACATTTAATAGAGCGCATCTCCTCTTATCCGTATTCCATTTCCCCCCATTTTGTTATATTGTCTAGGCCAATCAATTATCTTTCGCATAATCTACCATTTTTTAAATTGTGATGACGTCATCATGTCCAAAAGCGTCAATAACTTGGTTCCCTTATTTTCACCTATTCTGCACTGTATGTAGTACGTATACAGAATATAGTGTATACCGTATATACTTCGACGTGACGCAAAATAGAGAGCGCACTAACATTTTTACAATGGCATAATCGTTTTTCTGCGCGCAATATTCTAACGTATGACGTGCACGTGGCTTTTGCGCTGCGGATAACCTAACTCGTCCGTAGTGACGAGTTCAAATCTAGTTGGTTATCCGCAACTTAGTTGCAGGATAACCCATGTGATTGTAAATATCTTTTTTTTTCATCATCTTTGTTCTTCTTTCTTTCCCGGATTTTTGTGAGCAGCATATCCCCTATTGCTTGTGAATATATCTTTTGTATAACTTTGTCATTATATGGACATTTACCTGAAGTTGTGCACCTCCATATTTTGAATGACGTCAGAGTTGCGTAACGTGACTTGCGCGCGATGTTATGAATCTTAATGATTGATCATAGGATAAAAAATAAAAGTCATTTTGTATTGGCACTTGGTGAAAATTTAAGTCATATCAAGCGCAAACTTTCTATGGATTAAAAATTACGTGTTTTACAAGAAATTACGCGCGCACACGCATTTAAAATTTCAAAATGCGCAAAATTAATTTCTAATCAATTTTCTGCGCTGATCATGACATTTTGAGCATGTCAAAAATTCCCGCGTGCGCGAAAAAAATTACGCGTAAGGTGCGCACGGAGCATGAAAAACAAGTTTTTTTCTCTTGAATTGTGATTTTTCAGCCTTTCCTAGTCATTTAAAAAAAGATTGACATCATTTCAAATTAAAATGACGTCATACGAACACGTTGATTTATAACATTTGCGCGCGTTTTAGTTGAAAAAGTTACAAAATATTGTCAAATATATGCCTATTTTGAATCTATTATAGCTCTTCAGGATCGAAGGTGACCCCCAATTTTTTTAACTTATTATGCAAGAAGATAAATTTTAGATATGAATTCATGCAGAATTTTTACCTCTCGGATGTTATGACGTCATCGTATGGCCACACGAATGTAAAATATAGGATTTTTTACTGTTTCGTTATTGCTCATCACATTAAATAGAGCGCATTTCGCTTATACGTATTTCATTTCACCCGATATTTTAATACTGTCTAGGTCAATTAACTATCTTTCGCATGAGTTAAAAATATTTTAATTTTTATGACGTCATCATGTCTAAAAATGTAAATAACGTGGGTCACCTATTTTCTTCTTTACAGTAAATTTCAATCTGTTATAGCTCGTCAGAATAAAAAGTGATAATCATAATTAAAAGGTTTTCTGGAAGCTATAGGATTGTAGATACGAATTCATGTGAACATTTTTCAAATCAGATGTTGTGACGTCATCATATAGCCAGTTGAAAAAAAGTCGTATTTTCATCTCTTGCGTAAAAGTTCATTGCGTTTAAACGAGAGCGCATCTCACTTTCACGTGCCCAAAATTCTTCAAATTTGTATTAATGTAATTATTTAGATAATTATCTTCTAAAATAGTTATCTTTATAAGTTTATTTGATGACGTCATCGTGTTAATAATTGGCTGTAAAAGATGGGTCTCGTAATTTCGTCTATGCTACCACTGTATATAACATATACAGTGTATTCTGTAAATACTGTAATATGCTGTATGCTACAAAATAGGTACAATTCAGCACTGTAAACATATTTAATTCATGTCATAGGATGGCATAATAATTTTCGGCGTTCATATATTTTAAACGTATGTGCATGTTGCGTTTGCGCGGATAACCCGAACTCGTCAAAGTGACGAGTTCAAATCTAGTTGGTTATCCGCACTTGGCGGATAACCCCTTGTTATTGTCAGGATCTTTTTTTTTTTTTTTTTTTTTTTCTATGTTATTCTTCTTTCTTTCCCAGAATTTGGTGTCACGTGTATCTCAAATTCTGATCAACATTACATCGTATAACTTTGTCAGAAGATTTACCTCTATCTGTAGAAGTGCAGGACAGTTCGTTTTTTTACTTTAGAGTCGCGCAGCGTAAGCTACGCGCGATTTTATGAATTTTGCGTATTTAACATAGACTAAAAACCAAAAGTCATTTTGTAATGACACTTGGTGAACATTTAAGTCATATCAAGTGCAAACTTTCTATGGATTAAAAATGGCATGTTTCACAGAAAGTTACGCGCGCACGCGCGTTTAAAATTTCAGAATGCGTAAAATCAATTTCTAATCAACTTTCTACGCGTTTCAGGTCATTTTGAGCATTTCAAAAATTCCCACGCGTGCGCAATATTTTTACGCGCACGTGCGCACGTAGCGCAAAAACATATTTTTTTTGCTTGATTTTTGTTTTTTCAGCCTTTTCTAGTAAATTTACCAATTTTCAATCAATTTCGACTTAAAATCACGTCATACGAGCACGTAGAATTAAACAATTTGCGCGCGTTTTTAATGAAAAAGTTAAAAAATTTGTCAAAATTTTGCCTTTTTTAAAACAGTCATAGAATGTAAACTACGTGGTGAACTTTTTTAAAATTGCATATTCTGGAAGTTGATGAGTTGCAGATATCGAATCATGCATCGATATGGCTAACCAGACATTGTGACGTCATCGTATGGCCACTCGAATATAAAATATAGGATTTTTGTCTCTTTCGCATAGCTCATCACATTTAATAGAGCGCATCTCCACTTATCCGTATTCCATTTCCCCCCATTTTGTTATATTGTCTAGGCCAATCAATTATCTTTCGCATAATCTACCATTTTTTAAATTGTGATGACGTCATCATGTCCAAAAGCGTCAATAACTTGGTTCCCTTATTTTCACCTATTCTGCACTGTATGTAGTACGTATACAGAATATAGTGTATACCGTATATACTTCGACGTGACACAAAATAGAGAGCACACTAACATTTTTTCAATGGCTTAAGCGTTTTTCTCTGCGCAATATTCTAACGTATGACGTGCACGTGGCGTTTGCGGTGCGGATAACCTAACTCGTCCGTAGTGACGAGTTCAAATCTAGTTGGTTATCCGCACTTGGCGGATAACCCCTTGTTATTGTCAGGATCTTTTTTTTTTTTTTTTTTTTTTTCTATGTTATTCTTCTTTCTTTCCCAGAATTTTGTGTCACGTGTATCTCAAATTCTGATCAACATTACATCGTATAACTTTGTCAGAAGATTTACCTCTATCTGTAGAAGTGCAGGACAGTTCGTTTTTTTACTTTAGAGTCGCGCAGCGTAAGCTACGCGCGATTTTATGAATTTTGCGTATTTAACATAGACTAAAAACCAAAAGTCATTTTGTAATGACACTTGGTGAACATTTAAGTCATATCAAGTGCAAACTTTCTATGGATTAAAAATGGCATGTTTCACAGAAAGTTACGCGCGCACGCGCGTTTAAAATTTCAGAATGCGTATAATCAATTTCTAATCAACTTTCTACGCGTTTCAGGTCATTTTGAGCATTTCAAAAATTCCCACGCGTGCGCAATATTTTTACGCGCACGTGCGCACGTAGCGCAAAAACATCTTTTTTTTGCTTGATTTTTGTTTTTTCAGCCTTTTCTAGTAAATTTACCAATTTTCAATCAATTTCGACTTAAAATCACGTCATACGAGCACGTAGAATTAAACAATTTGCGCGCGTTTTTAATGAAAAAGTTAAAAAATTTGTCAAAATTTTGCCTTTTTTAAAACAGTCATAGATTGTAAACTACGTGGTGAACTTTTTTAAAATTGCATATTCTGGAAGTTGATGAGTTGTAGATATCGAATCATGCATCGATATGGCTAACCAGACATTGTGACGTCATCGTATGGCCACTCGAATATAAAATATAGGATTTTTGTCTCTTTCGCATAGCTCATCACATTTAATAGAGCGCATCTCCACTTATCCGTATTCCATTTCCTCCCATTTTGTTATATTGTCTAGGCCAATCAATTATCTTTCGCATAATCTACCATTTTTTAAATTGTGATGACGTCATCATGTCCAAAAGCGTCAATAACTTGGGTCCCTTATTTTCACCTATTCTGCACTGTATGTAGTACGTATACAGAATATAGTGTATACCGTATATACTTCGACGTGACGCAAAATAGAGAGCGCACTAACATTTTTACAATGGCATAATCGTTTTTCTGCGCGCAATATTCTAACGTATGACGTGCACGTGGCTTTTGCGCTGCGGATAACCTAACTCGTCCGTAGTGACGAGTTCAAATCTAGTTGGTTATCCGCACTTGGCGGATAACCCCTTGTTATTGTCAGGATCTTTTTTTTTTTTTTTTTTTTTTTCTATGTTATTCTTCTTTCTTTCCCAGAATTTTGTGTCACGTGTATCTCAAATTCTGATCAACATTACATCGTATAACTTTGTCAGAAGATTTACCTCTATCTGTAGAAGTGCAGGACAGTTCGTTTTTTTACTTTAGAGTCGCGCAGCGTAAGCTACGCGCGATTTTATGAATTGTGCGTATTTATCATAGACTAAAAACCAAAAGTCATTTTGTAATGACACTTGGTGAACATTTAAGTCATATCAAGTGCAAACTTTCTATGGATTAAAAATGGCATGTTTCACAGAAAGTTACGCGCGCACGCGCGTTTAAAATTTCAGAATGCGTAAAATCAATTTCTAATCAACTTTCTACGCGTTTCAGGTCATTTTGAGCATTTCAAAAATTCCCACGCGTGCGCAATATTTTTACGCGCACGTGCGCACGTAGCGCAAAAACATCTTTTTTTTGCTTGATTTTTGTTTTTTCAGCCTTTTCTAGTAAATTTACCAATTTTCAATCAATTTCGACTTAAAATCACGTCATACGAGCACGTAGAATTAAACAATTTGCGCGCGTTTTTAATGAAAAAGTTAAAAAATTTGTCAAAATTTTGCCTTTTTTAAAACAGTCATAGATTGTAAACTACGTGGTGAACTTTTTTAAAATTGCATATTCTGGAAGTTGATGAGTTGTAGATATCGAATCATGCATCGATATGGCTAACCAGACATTGTGACGTCATCGTATGGCCACTCGAATATAAAATATAGGATTTTTGTCTCTTTCGCATAGCTCATCACATTTAATAGAGCGCATCTCCACTTATCCGTATTCCATTTCCTCCCATTTTGTTATATTGTCTAGGCCAATCAATTATCTTTCGCATAATCTACCATTTTTTAAATTGTGATGACGTCATCATGTCCAAAAGCGTCAATAACTTGGGTCCCTTATTTTCACCTATTCTGCACTGTATGTAGTACGTATACAGAATATAGTGTATACCGTATATACTTTGACGTGACGCAAAATAGAGAGCGCACTAACATGTTTACAATGGCATAATCGTTTTTCTGCGCGCAATATTCTAACGTATGACGTGCACGTGGCTTTTGCGCTGCGGATAACCTAACTCGTCCGTAGTGACGAGTTCAAATCTAGTATTTATTTCTTACCTTCCACCCTTCTACTCCATTTTTTGTGTCACGCGTATCTCAAAAACTTGCACACGTAACGTTTCGTAACTTTCTCAACATATCGCCATTCACGTGAAGTTGTGCAGCGAAGGTTTTCACGACGTTTGCAATTGCGCAACGTGATTTTCGCGCGATTTTATGAATTTCGCGTATTTAACATAGGTCAAAAACCAAATAACATTTTTAATTGAAACTTAACAAAAGTTTAATTTATGTCTTGCGCTAACTGACTGTGGAAAAAAATGGCATGTTTCACACGAAGTTACGCGCGCACGCGCGTTTAAAATTTAAAAATGCGAAAAATCAATTTCTAATCAACTTTTTACGCGTTTCATGTCATTTTGAGCATGTCAAAAATTCCCACGCATGCGCATTTTTTACGCGCGCGGTGCGCACGTAGCGCAAAAAACCTCCTTTTTTGCGAGATTTTGGTTTTTCAAGCCATTTCTAGTAATTTTACCAACTTTTAAACAATTTCGAATTAAAATCACGTCATACGAGAACGTAGAATTGCACAATTTGCGCGCGTTTTTGTTGAAAAAGTTCCAAAATTTGTGAAAATTATGCCCTTTTTCAAACAGTCATAAATTCTAAACTACGTGGTGAACTTTTTTTAAATTACATATTCTGGAAGTAGATGAGTTGTAGATATCGAATCATGCATGAATATGGCTAACCGGACATTGTGACGTCATCGTATGGCCACTCGAATATAAAATATAGGATTTTTGTCTCTTTTGTCATAGCGCATCACATTTAGTAGAGCTCATCTCTACTTATCCGTATTCTATTTCCTCCTATTTTTATATAATGTCTAGGTCAATCAATTATCTTTCGCATGATTTACCATTTTTAAATTTGTGATGACGTCATCATGTTCAAAAGCGTCAATAACTTTGGTCACTTATTTTCACCTATTCTGAACTGTATATAGTACGTATAAAGATTATACTGTATATACTGTAACGGCATTTGGTATAGCCCAAATCATTTATTTCCTACCTACTGCTATAATGTAGCAGGCCAAATAAGACTAAGTACTGATTGGATATTTGTGATAAACAAATAGGTCCAGGGACCTATAGTATAGTATAGTAGTCATAATAATCTTTTTCTGTGTGCAATATTCTAACGTATGACGTGCACTTGGCTTTTGGGCTGCGGATAACCTAACTCGTCCGTAGTGACGAGTTCAAATCTAGTTGGTTATCCGCACTTGGCGGATAACCCCTTGTTATTGTCAGGATCTTTTTTTTTTTTTTTTTTTTTTTCTATGTTATTCTTCTTTCTTTCCCAGAATTTTGTGTCACGTGTATCTCAAATTCTGATCAACATTACATCGTATAACTTTGTCAGAAGATTTACCTCTATCTGTAGAAGTGCAGGACAGTTCGTTTTTTTACTTTAGAGTCGCGCAGCGTAAGCTACGCGCGATTTTATGAATTTTGCGTATTTAACATAGACTAAAAACCAAAAGTCATTTTGTAATGACACTTGGTGAACATTTAAGTCATATCAAGTGCAAACTTTCTATGGATTAAAAATGGCATGTTTCACAGAAAGTTACGCGCGCACGCGCGTTTAAAATTTCAGAATGCGTAAAATCAATTTCTAATCAACTTTCTACGCGTTTCAGGTCATTTTGAGCATTTCAAAAATTCCCACGCGTGCGCAATATTTTTACGCGCACGTGCGCACGTAGCGCAAAAACATCTTTTTTTTGCTTGATTTTTGTTTTTTCAGCCTTTTCTAGTAAATTTACCAATTTTCAATCAATTTCGACTTAAAATCACGTCATACGAGCACGTAGAATTAAACAATTTGCGCGCGTTTTTAATGAAAAAGTTAAAAAATTTGTCAAAATTTTGCCTTTTTTAAAACAGTCATAGATTGTAAACTACGTGGTGAACTTTTTTAAAATTGCATATTCTGGAAGTTGATGAGTTGTAGATATCGAATCATGCATCGATATGGCTAACCAGACATTGTGACGTCATCGTATGGCCACTCGAATATAAAATATAGGATTTTTGTCTCTTTCGCATAGCTCATCACATTTAATAGAGCGCATCTCCACTTATCCGTATTCCATTTCCTCCCATTTTGTTATATTGTCTAGGCCAATCAATTATCTTTCGCATAATCTACCATTTTTTAAATTGTGATGACGTCATCATGTCCAAAAGCGTCAATAACTTGGGTCCCTTATTTTCACCTATTCTGCACTGTATGTAGTACGTATACAGAATATAGTGTATACCGTATATACTTTGACGTGACGCAAAATAGAGAGCGCACTAACATTTTTACAATGGCATAATCGTTTTTCTGCGCGCAATATTCTAACGTATGACGTGCACGTGGCTTTTGCGCTGCGGATAACCTAACTCGTCCGTAGTGACGAGTTCAAATCTAGTTGGTTATCCGCACTTGGCGGATAACCCCTTGTTATTGTCAGGATCTTTTTTTTTTTTTTTTTTTTTTTTTTTCTATGTTATTCTTCTTTCTTTCCCAGAATTTTGTGTCACGTGTATCTCAAATTCTGATCAACATTACATCGTATAACTTTGTCAGAAGATTTACCTCTATCTGTAGAAGTGCAGGACAGTTCGTTTTTTTACTTTAGAGTCGCGCAGCGTAAGCTACGCGCGATTTTATGAATTTTGCGTATTTAACATAGACTAAAAACCAAAAGTCATTTTGTAATGACACTTGGTGAACATTTAAGTCATATCAAGTGCAAACTTTCTATGGATTAAAAATGGCATGTTTCACAGAAAGTTACGCGCGCACGCGCGTTTAAAATTTCAGAATGCGTAAAATCAATTTCTAATCAACTTTCTACGCGTTTCATGTCATTTTGAGCATTTCAAAAATTCCCACGCGTGCGCAATATTTTTACGCGCACGTGCGCACGTAGCGCAAAAACATCTTTTTTTTGCTTGATTTTTGTTTTTTCAGCCTTTTCTAGTAAATTCACCAATTTTCAATCAATTTCGACTTAAAATCACGTCATACGAGCACGTAGAATTAAACAATTTGCGCGCGTTTTTAATGAAAAAGTTAAAAAATTTGTCAAAATTTTGCCTTTTTTAAAACAGTCATAGATTGTAAACTACGTGGTGAACTTTTTTAAAATTGCATATTCTGGAAGTTGATGAGTTGTAGATATCGAATCATGCATCGATATGGCTAACCAGACATTGTGACGTCATCGTATGGCCACTCGAATATAAAATATAGGATTTTTGTCTCTTTCGCATAGCTCATCACATTTAATAGAGCGCATCTCCACTTATCCGTATTCCATTTCCCCCCATTTTGTTATATTGTCTAGGCCAATCAATTATCTTTCGCATAATCTACCATTTTTTAAATTGTGATGACGTCATCATGTCCAAAAGCGTCAATAACTTGGGTCCCTTATTTTCACCTATTCTGCACTGTATGTAGTACGTATACAGAATATAGTGTATACCGTATATACTTTGACGTGACGCAAAATAGAGAGCGCACTAACATTTTTACAATGGCATAATCGTTTTTCTGCGCGCAATATTCTAACGTATGACGTGCACGTGGCTTTTGCGCTGCGGATAACCTAACTCGTCCGTAGTGACGAGTTCAAATCTAGTCTTCTTTCTTTCTGTAATTTTTGTGTCACGCGTATCTGTAAAACTTGCAAACATAACATTTCGTAACTTTCCCAACATATCTTCATTCATATGAAGTTGTGCAGCGAACCTTTTCAGGATGTTTACAATTGCGCAACGTGACTTACGCGCGATTTGACGATTTTCTCGTATTTAACATAGGTCAAAAACCAAATAACATTTTAAATTGAAACTTTGCAAAAGTTTAATTTATATCATGCGCTAACTTTCTGTTGAAAAAAAATTGCGTGTTTTACAAAAAGTTACGCGTGCACGCTTATTTAAAGTTTCAAAATGCGCAAAATTAATTTCTAATCAACTTTCTACGCGTTTCATGTCGTTTTAAGCATGTCAAAAATTCCCACGCGTGCGCAAATTTGTACGTGTGCGGTGCGCACGTAGCATTAAAAACATATTTTTTTCGCGTGATTTATGTTTTTCCAGCCTTTTCTAGTAATTTTACCAACTTTTAAACACTTTCGACTTAAAGTTACGTCATACGAGCACGTCAAATTGGACAATTTGCGCGCGTTTTTGATGAAAAAGTTCAAAAATTCGTCAAAATTATGCCTTTTTTTAAACAGTCGTAATTTCTAAACTGCACGGTCAACTTTTTGTGGATGACATATTATGGAAGTTGATGAGTTGTAGATATCAGATCATGTATTAATATGGCTAACCGGACATTGTGACGTCATCGTATGGCCACGCGAATATAAAATTTATGATTTTTGTATCTTTCGTCATAGCTCATCACATTTAATAGAGCGCATCTCCACTTATCCGTTTTCCATTTTCACCCCGATTTTGATATTGTCTAGGTCAATCAACTATCTTTCGCATGATTTAAAAATATTTTAATTTTTATGACGTCATCATGCCTAAAAATTAAAATTACGTCTGGCATTAATTTCATCTTTATAGTAAATTTTAATCTGTTATAGCTCGTAAGAATAAAATGTGATAATCACGATTAAAACGTTTTCTGGAAGCTATTGGATTGTAGATACGAAATCATGTGAACATTTTGCCAATCGGATGTTGTGACGTCATCATATGGCCAGTTAAATAAAAAATGTCGTATTTTCATCTTTTGCGTCATAATTCATTACATTTAAATGAGCGCGCATCAATATTTCACGTATTCAAATTTCTTCTACACGTTAATATGTTGTTGCTGAGATAATTTCCTTCTGAAATTGCTACCTTCGCGTTTCATTTTAAAACCGTCAACATGTTAAAAATTGCAATAAATGGCAGGTCCCATAATTTCACTTATTCTACACTTATGTAATATGTATACATATTATACTATATATACTATACGACACAAAATTGACAGAAATCAGCACTAACAACATATCATATTCTTCAGTTCAGGTCATAATGCCATAATCTTTTTCTGTGTGCAATATTCCAACGTATGACGTGCACGTAGCGTTTGTCGTGCGGATAACTAACTCGTCAAAGTGACGAGTTACATGTCTAGTTGGTTATCCGCACTTGGCGGATAACCCCTTGTTATTGTCAGGATCTTTTTTTTTTTTTTCCATGTTATTCTTCTTTCTTTCCCCGAATTTTGTTCGCAGCGTATCTCTAATTCTGGCCAACATAAGATTGTATAACTTTGTCATAAGATTGACCTATAGCTGTAGATGTGCAGCCAAGCTTTTCGACGATTTCGGAGTTGCGCAGCGTAAGTTACGCGCGATTTTATGAATTTCAATGATTGATCATAGATTAAAAACCAAAAGTCATTTTGTATTTAAACTTGGTGAAAATTTAAGTCGTATCAAGCGCAAACTTTCTATGGATTAAAAATGGCAGGTTGCGCCGAAAGTTACGCGCGCACGCGCGTTTAAATTTTTAAAATGCGAAAAATCAACTTCTAATCAACTTTCTACGCGTTTCATGTCATTTTGAGCATTTCAAAAATTCCCACTCGCGCGCAATTTTTTTACGCGCGCGTTCGCACATGGCGCAAAAACAAATTTTTTTTGCTTGATTTATGTTTTTTCAGCCTTTTCTAGTAATTTTATCAACTTTTCAAACAATTTCGACTTAAAATCAAGTCATACGAGCACGTCGAATTCAAAATTCGCGCGCGTTTTAGATGAAAAAGTTCAAAAATTTGTGCAAATTATGCCTTTTTTTAAACAGTCATAGATTCTAAACTACGTGGTGAACTTTTTTAAAATTACATATTCTGGAAGAAGAGGAGTTGTAGATATCGAATCATGCATCGATATGGCTAACCGGACATTGTGACGTCATCGTATGGCCACTCGAATATGAAATATAGGATTTTTGTCTCTTTCGTCATAGCTCATCACATTTAATAGAGCGCATCTCCACTTATCCGTATTCCATTGCCCTCCATTTTTTTATATTGGCTAGGTCAATCAATTATCTTTCGCATGATTCACCATTTTTAAAATTGTTATGACGTCATCATGTGCAAAAGCGTCAATAACTTTGGTCACTTATTTGCACCTATTCTGCACTGTATGTAGTACGTATACAGTATAGTGTATACTGTATATACTTAGACGTGACACAAAATAGAGAGCGCACGAAAATTCTTTCAATGGCATGATCGTTTTTCTGAGCGCAATATTCTAACGTATGACGTGCACCTAGCGTTTACGCGGCGGATAACCTAACTCGTCCATAGTGACGAGTTCATATCTTTTTTTTCTATATTCTGCTTTCTTTCCACCAATTTTGTTCGCAGCGTATCTCTAATTCTGGTCAACATAAGATTGTATAAATTTGTCATAAGATTGACGAGCTGATGAATTTTAGATATAGATTCATATTCAAATTTGTCTATCTGATGTCTTGACGTCTTCATGGCCAGTTGAATTCAAAAAGTCGGATTTTCATTTCTCGTAAAAGCTTGTCGTGTTTAAAAAAACGCGCATCTTAATTTTACGTGGCCTAAATTCTTTACCTTTTTAGATGGTAATTATTTAGATAATTATTTAGATAACTATGCTTTTAAATTGTTATCTTCATGTTTCATTTTTATGACGTCATCATTTAAAAAATTTGAATAAAATATGGGTCTCGTAATTGTTTCTGTGTTTCACTGTATATAAGTATATACTAGACGTATGACACAAAATAGACACAATTCAGTAAAAGTTCATCGGTTTTAAAAGACCGCGCCTCTTACTTTCACGTGCCTGAATTTCCTCAAAATGTGAACATGTTGTTGCTCAGACAAATTTTCCTATTGGATGCTGTGAGGTCATTATATGGGTCATGCTATGAGATGATGATATGGCCAGTAATTGGAAAGGTAGGATTTTCATGTATTTTTTGTCATAATTCATCACTTCAAAAAAACAATTATACAACTGAAATTATGTATAGACCTAATGAAGTATTGGTAATCGTATAAAACAAAAAAGTATTTTTTTCTTCTGTAAAATGCAACTTTTTATTTTTAACATTACTTGAATACCGGTAGATATTGAAAGATTATTATGTGCACAGATTGAAACATTGCATATTCAAATTCAGAATAATATTTATAATAATATAACTCCCATAAAAACAAGATTAAAATGTGTTTACTCACCAGATATTGTTTCTCCTATACAGGAGAATGACATGGGTGGAAGTTACAGATTATTCGCTGCCCATCGTGCATAAAGAGTCATAATGATTTTCAGCTTGTTTTTATCAAATTGTTTTTTTTTCTTGATTTGTATCCAGTTCTATTTTCAATTCTTAAAAAGTTTATACAGAAATATAATTCAAATACTTAAAAACCATTGCTGCAATTAAAATTTAATTTGAATAGCTTCATGATAGCTATAATAAATTGGAATTACTTCAGCCTGTACTGAATCAAGACCTTTGCTATAGACATGATCAATCAATGTTTTGTTTTCAGTGGTGGAACATGTAACATGTTGTCGGTACTCATTCTCTGACATTAAATTATTCACTCTGGAAGATTGTTTGAAAAGATTTTCATTAAAATCACCCATTACAATACATTTTGTGCTCATTTTATGTAACTCTTCCAAATGTTTTCTCAAATTTTGACAGAATTGATTAATATCATAACTTGGGGGTCGATAAATTACTGAAACGGCAACAGAAATCGGACTTGTTATTAAAAATGAAACTGCTTCTATATCATTATTACATGTGTTTAATCTGCTTGAAGACGTGTTCTTGGCATACACTGCAACGCCACCGTGAGCCTGATGTTTTATTTTGGAACTGAGATCATTTGTATTAGAATACGAATGATACCTTGCTTGGTGATACAATTTATACGGCTCAATGCGTACGTCAAAAACATCATCATCCTTGTTTAACCATGTTTCAGTTAGACATATGATATTAGAATTCATAAACAAATCATTACACTGAAGATCAACAAAATGTTGTTTAAGCCCTTGAATGTTATGTAACATTATTGAAAATCTAGAATCCGAATCATGACCTTGTTTATCACATTGTACGTATGAATCCATATTATTTAAGCACTTCTTTATGTTTGGATCACAATAAATCAGACTAGGTTTAAAATTTTCAATAGTAAGTCCAGTTATTGAAGTAACACGACTGAGGCCTACGTATGCTTGTCCAGGCGTAAAAGTATCTTTAAGGCAAACAACTGCTTTATCCATTGTCATTCCTTGCACTTTATGAACTGTGCATGCATATGCTAATTTGAGAGGAAATTGTTTTCGACTGTATTTTTTCCCCATAGATTCTTTAAACATTTCAATTGCCTGAATACCAATGTCATTATTGTCAAATTTTACTTTAATAGATACTGGTTCGGTGTTATGATCAGATTTGACTATTTCATCAACATGTCCCATACATCCATTCGTTAAGCCTTTTTTAACATCTACATTTTTAATCAACATCACTCTGGCATTACTTGCAATCCACAAATAATTTAGTAAACTAGTTTGACGTGAATTCCGAGGTTTGTCACAATTTTTGCTCTGTTTCTTGCTATTTACTACACTATCTTCTGCTTTAATGCATACAATGTCTGTACAGGTTTTGTGCAACATTTTTTTATTCCATTCATCAACTTGTTTGTTGCGTGGGTAAATATGAACAGCATCTTCACATTCTTCACCTGTTTCACGTGATTTTAGAACTAATAAATCGTTATCAGACAAACAATCATGTTTTTCTTTTGTACGCAATTTGTTTAACAATAAAGCAAATTCTTTATCTTCTTTTTGCCTCATGATTTGATCTAACTGTACTTGCTTAAAGTTATCTACCCACAGTGAGCTTTCCAATGTGTCTTTATATAACGAACTGCCCATCACCGGGGGTAACTGATAAAAATCACCAACAGCAATTACTGAAATGTTACCAAATGGACTATCGTTGCGTACTTGTTTGATTTGCCTTAATCGTCCGTGGATATACCAAAGTAGCCTTTGATTTACCATTGATATTTCATCTATAATAACAATTTGCAACTGGCCCAATTTATTACGAAGTGCACTTATTTTTTCTTCTCCAAGTGGTTGATACGGAAGTGAAATATTAATCGGGATAGACAAAGCGCTATGAATTGTTTGGCCTTTAATATTATATGCTGCGATTCCTGTAGGAGCTAATTTTAATATTGACAAATCATCGGGATTTTCCATAATTTTTCCAAGAATACGTGTCGCTTCATTATAAATACAATTTACCAAATGACTTTTCCCCGTACCAGCGCCTCCAGTTATGAAAGTGTAAAATGCTTCAGGTTTTTTACCATTAACTTTGTCTAAACACCATTGTCTTGTCTTATAAAATATATGTTGTTGTTTTTCATTTAAAGATCGAATCATTTTGTTCAATTCTGGCCTTGGAATATTAGATGAATTAGACTCTACTTTAGATGTATGGCTTTTTTGAAGTCCAAAATCTGGAATGAAAAATTCATTTTCCTCATCATCAACGTCTACATTTGGCTTTGGGTTGTCTAACCTTTCTTTTTCGCTTTCTGGACATAATAGGCTCCATGCATCTTCCTGTGGTCCAAATTTTGATAAAAACTCTTTTGCTTCTTCAACATCATCAGCACTTTTTTCATATTGTTTCATGTTTCCATTAACTATGGAATTTACAGTTTGCAATTTACAGCCGCATAATTTCACACATCCTTTCTCATAAAATTGTTCATACGTTTCAAAATTTGGAGGTTTTAACTGTTCATCTTTTCGAAATGGTAGAAATAACTGAAGTATACTCAAAAAATATTTCTCAGGTGCTGCATCCATTGGAAATCGAGGGTATCTTACTATAGCATTACTAGTTCGTGTTCTTTTTTGGATAAATCCCAACTGTTTTTTTAATTGAAATACATTCTTTTTTTCTTTGTTTCCTTTCATTTCTGATGAACTCAATATTCTATATTCTGAACAAAATTTTGCAAGGCACATTTTATTAAATTCAGAACTATTAGGTCGAGCTTTATATTTGTCTATCTTATTTGGCAACCATGCACTTACATCATCATCTGCTTTGTTTTTAATTACACTTAGTGGTAAACTCATTCTAACAGGATTAGGTCCTACTGGGATAAATTCAACTTTCCTTGAACATTCTTTTAATCTTAAACTACAAACACGATAAATACTTTCTTGTGCAGACACTTCTCGATTATTCATATAAACATTACCAAGTTTTCTCAAACTTTGCCTAGCATCTTCATTGCCTTCTTTCACTTCTGATGCTGCATGAGATAATAGTAAACCCATTTCCCGTTCAGATTTCGACATATATCCTATAACGTAAATAATACATGCATATACATTTGTAATATACTGAATATCCATATTAGCATTCCATGCTCTCAATAAGGAAGGATTATATTGATTTACCCACACATCTTGAGGGTTTCTCTTTATAACAATCTTTTCCTCAGTAGCTACACAATTATTTGCTTTCTCAAATGCACTCTGTGTAATACCTAAACTTTGGAAAAGTTCTATTGCGTTTTTATATGTTTCTTCATTAGTCACAGCATCTTTTACTGAGTTTAATAGTTCCATTGCTTGTTTATGGTCATCATTATCATCACTGTCTTTATCCACAATGTTAGGTCTCATAACAAATGTATTTCCAGAAGGTTGTCTGGGGAAGTTAAATCTGCAATTTGTTCCCTTTTTTTTACATGATTTAGAATGTCTTTTACTGTGAATTTGCACACTTTTAACAATTTCATTCAGTTCAGGATCTACAGTTTCACATGGCACAGCACAAGAAATATATTTATCAACAAAATGAATAACTTCGTTATCTTTATCTGTACCAAAAATAGGAGCATTTTCAACCCATACTAACATATGAACATGTGGACTTCCTCTCATTTGAAATTCAATTCGGTAAAAATAATCTATGACTTTACCAATAGGCTGTGCTTCAGACAAAATTACATTTTTCAAAAAAGTATGAAAGCGTTTGTCAAACATTCTGGCAACAGTCACAGGATTTGATTTCAACAAATTACATTTATCTGCCCATTCCAATTCTTCAATATTTCTTTGGTCTCCTGACTGATTTAACAATGTCGTCATTATTTCTTTCCAACGGAAGTCAGCACTTGAGAATGAAAGAAAGAATGTTGGCTTTCCAATCTGTCTAACCATTGCTATTACATCTTTTTGTGTAGCTTGCCAGTACGGTGGAGTTCCACGAATTTGTTTTAAAAATTTATAACCCTTATCAGATTTTAAAATCTCCTGAATTTTGGTAACATTTTTTAAATCGGATACAGTAACTTTGCTAAAATCATCCTTTTTACTTGACCCTTTTCGCAATGCAATGGAAATACTTGATAAAATTTGTTGAAGTTCATATAAAGATTGAGCATAAAATATAAATTCTGTATTTTGTGCAAACCTGTTATCTATATGCATTAATCTATTATGAAAATAACGTCCAAGTGTTATTTTAACATCTCTCGTATCATGGAATGTTGGTTGGCCTGTTGGAAATAACACTGGAAACGATTTTGCTTCATTGCTTTTATTACTTAACAATGCAATAGGACTATTATTTTCACATGGTGCACAACAAATTATGTCATTAAAATATTCATCAACCAAATTCTGTCGCCTGTCAACAGGTTGAAGACTTGTATCAAAGGTAGCACCACATAATCGGTCTTCTATTTCTTCTTCTTTTTCTTCTTCTTCGTTGTTTTCATCTTTATTAATAGTTTCACTTTCGATGTTATCTTCAGATAAATAATTGTGCCATTCTTCATTAATAGCTATATCAAAATAGCACTTGTTATGGTCCTGTAAATATCTAAGAGCTTGAATAACATTGGCAGTGTTAACAAATTTATATTTGTAATAACCTTTATAAGACAACTTTCGCTTCAATTTTACGGATATTAATTGATCATCAACCTGTGGTCTAGGCAGCATTTTTACAGTTTCAATAGTATTTGAAGGTACACATACGACTGGTCCGTGTATTCCATGCTGTCCACCTTTCGGTAAATTCATTAATTTCATAAAAGGAATGTTTAATCCAATCAAATGCTGCTCTAAATTATTTAAAAACCTGAGCTCAGGAGGAATATCGTGTAGTTGTAAATTGTTTGAATTGGCTTCTGCGGGAACTTTCCCGTTTAACATTTTCCTGTGACATGTGAAACAAATCCATAAACGACATCTTGGTGATTCGATAAATTGACAAGGTTTATTACATTCATTATTGCAAACATGCAAATACTTTTCATTTATACAAGCTTTATTTTTGTATTTAGCTTTGATGCACTTCATAACTTGATCTTTGAATAACAATTTAAAGCATACACAACAAACATATTCAGGACCACGGGAAACTGTTCTCCTGAAGTTTTCTAAAACAATCTCAAAATTAGTGTTTTCTGTTTTGATTTTTTCCCGATTCTTCATGTTTTTCTTTATGATTTTGTTTCGGAACCCTTCATCACCATGATACTTTTCTGTAAACCTTTGCTTACACCTTTGACGGAATTTTAAATTACCTCGATATTTCTCAGCCAAGTTTTGTTTACAGTTTTGTCTAAATTTCAAATTACTCCGGTACTTCTCTGCCAATTTCTGCTTACAGTTTTGACGAAATTTCAAATTACTTCGATACTTCTCTGCCAATTTTTTGGTAACATTTTCTCTGAATTTGGAATTATTACAATACTTCTCTGCTAATTTTTGCTTCAAGTTTTGTTGAAATGTTGGATCATTGCGATACTTTTCCTTATTTCTTTGATTATTGTTTTGTCTAGTTTTATGTCTAAATATTGTATCATTGTTGTATATATTTTTCTTTGTTTCTTTCAATTTTTGCCTATACTTTTCATTAAATTTATAATTTAACAAATTGGTGGCTTTTTTGGTTGTTCGGTAATCCAAATTAATGTTGTAGTTATTTCTAGCTTTATTTCGTACCTCAACATTATATTCAGGATCACATCTATACATTTTGTATTGTCTTTTTCTGTTATCTTTCCTTTTTTGGAATTTATAATCATCATCATCACAATATCTCATTTTTTGTGCCTCTTTTACTTTACGTTTCTTTTTCTCTCTGTATACAGAATCACTTTGATATTTGTTTCCGATTTCATTTGTTTGTTCTGAATTATTTTTTTCTTCTCTTTCCCGTTTTATTCTTTGTCGATTCTTGGCACTTTCTTTTCTAATTCTATAAGATGGTTTTCGTTTTCTTCTCACTATTTTGCCTCTGCTTTCTGAACAAGGTTTTTCAACATTTTTACTCTGTTTGTGTTTTGGTTCTATATCTTCAAATGTGTCACAAGTTTCTTTTCCCGTTTGCTTTCGTTTCTTTGTTGTAGAATTGTTTACCAAAAAAATCGCCTCTGTATTTGACAGTTTATTGTGGGATGTCACATTCATATCAACTTGTCCTGTTATTTCCTGAACATTATTTTGACTCACATTGACAGATTCCACTACATTAAAATGTACATTCATGGTGTACAAAATATATATACCATTATCAGTTGTAACATCATCTATTCTTCCTGGCTTTTTAGCAGAAAACAATTGCCATGTCAAAAGTTGATCATTGAATGAATAAATATCTGTATTAAGCAAGTTTGCCATTGCACTTATTTCAGTATTGGATGCCCACGTTCCATTATCCATTACTCTTTTTTTAAACACATATTCCTTAACTGATCTATATTCGTGACTAAATGTATTAATAAATAAGTCATCAGTCTCCAATAAATGATTAGTAATTGCTTTTCTTAAAAGTAAATGATTATCTTCAGTTCCAGAAATAATGTATGAAATTGTACGATAAAAACAATTACCATCACCTGTAATATTCGTAATTTGAAGAGGATGTCCAATCTGACTAGCTCTGTTAATACCACAATTCATATCGGTATGTTCACAATGAATGCCTAATTTATTACAAATGTTTTTCTTTTGTTCTTCTGAGATCGGAATAAATTTAAAATTCTCGTCAGGTCTTTTTCCATACTGAACATTAACAATTTCAATATCAATATCACTTTGCCATCCATTACTTGATGAGACATGACCTTCTTTATTATGTTTTTGGCCTTTAACATTATTATCAATATTCTTGTCTGGTAATCTTGTACTACATTTATACTGATAAGACGTACTAGGTTCATCAACATCGACATTTCCCATGTTGCTTTGTTCACAATTATCATCGAGCACAGAAGCGGAACATAAAATCATAGACTTATTTTCAATATTTACACCGGTCAGTTCAAACTCGGTTTCATGTAAATTACAGTTCATTGACCTTGCTAATCTTATACAATAATCGTAAACACCTTGCCAAGATGGACTGTAAAGTAAAATACTCTTTCCATGTTCACTAACACAACCAAATCGATCTCTTGCATGTGGATCAAATATAAGAAATCCATTTACACGTTTGATAATAGAAAATGTGCTTCTGTTGAAATTCATAAAAAATGCATCATGTTGGTGTAATTCTTGTTCAACAGCTTGATTTAATGATAAGGCTCCATATTCAGCCATAAATTCGAGATTTCCATCTATTATGCCAAACACTGATTCTTTGGGAGATATTACGAATGTATTATCCAAAATATCCAATTCTTTCGGCAGTTCTGAAATCATCAAAAGGTCCTCGTGCATAGTGGAATCTTTCTGAATGTAACAGTACAACTCGTTTCCAAGAGTCAATATTGTATCAAGGTCTTTGGTGTAAAATTCATTTCCATTCCTCTTTGTAGAATAAAGAATAGCTACAAGACTATTTGCAACACACTGTTTACCACGTGCAAAGCCAAATCTATAATTCCCTTGATTAAAACTACCCTGTGCTACAGTTATATTTTCATTACTATTATATTGTTGTAATTCATTTATTGATTGTGTTTTCTGCCTTTTTCGTGTATTTTTTTGTTTTGGTACCTCATCGATTATCAATTCTTCCGAAAAATTATTTTTTGTTAAAACTTCAATATCCACATCGATAGTATGTTGCTCACATTTAGGTTTAGTATGGGACCTAATTTTTTCGGTCACTGCTTTTTTGCATCCGTCATTAATTATTAATACTTCATTTTTCTCAAATTCACAACTTGCACATGTTTGATTTTTATGACCTGTACCATTACTATCAAATATTCTAATTCTGTCATTCATTTTGCTATTATTTTGTGCTTTCACATCGTCAGTCACTGTGTTGTCGTTTTCTACAGTACATTTCATTTTAAAATCCTCGTCAGTTTTCATTTCTGAATTGTCATTATTACCCATGTTCTTTAAAATAATATCTTCGCCAATCCGTTCCATAGTATCGCAATCATTCTTTAAATTCAGGTCCACATTACCTTGTGATTTTTTGTTATCAATCTTCTTAGTTTTGACAAAACGACCCTTGTTATTTCGTAAACGTTTCGAACCACCACCTGATTGTTGTTGTATTCCGTTTGTTACTTTTGTATTTTTCAAAACATCACACGTAGGCCTACCACTGTCGTCAATTATTGTTTGTGAATTTCCCGATACATTCGTTTTAGCATTTTCTTTGTTGTATTCTCTGTAAGTATTTGTATTCATATTCCATTCCATTTTGTTATTATTTCGTCTTTCATAGAAATCTTTTACACCTTTGCCAATATATTTTACACCTGGTTCTATACTTATACCATTTATAACCCGCTTTCTCCTTTTCTTATTTCCTCTGTTTTCACATCTTTTTTTTCTGTTGTCGGTTCTTTTCTTTGATCTTACCCTCATCCAATCACTACCAAGTAAATCTTCACTTCCTGTTTGTTGAAATTTTTTTAATTTGGCATTATTACAACGTTTTTCCTTATTTTTCGTTAATTCTGGAAAGTCTGCAGTGACAGATTCATCAGGTTCTAGAATCGTATATCTATTGAAATGACAGGGAATACCTATTTCACCCAATATGTTATCAACAAAATTACTATACCCACACATTGAACAAATCCAAATTACTCTGTAATCACATAGTTTGTCTTCAAAAACATCTCTTACACATTTCACATGAAAATATTGACTACAACAGTCACATGTTATGCAATTGTCGTCTGCTTTCACTTCAATACTACATAAATCGCATGTATCATCAAACTCTGAAGTGACCTCTGTACCATAAGATAATATGTTTATGATATCATCAATTATTTCTTTAAATTCCGTTGTATCTTTGATAACTTCACAATCGACATTACATGTATCATTATTTTCCAGTTTTATAGTGCTCATGTCTTTGACATTCTTAGATAAACAACATTGGTCAAGTAGGTCCAAGATTTCATCAATGACTGTTTCAAATTCTGTTGTATCTATAATACCACTATCAACATTACCAGCTGTATTGACATTATTGTACTCTTTATTTGTATTTTCTTTATTATTCTTAAAAAAGCACCATAACATTAAGAAGAATATTAAAAACAACATACCAATAATAAAGGTTATTAATTGTGTATCCATTATGTATGGTTAATCAAATCCAGAAATTGTTTTCAAATTCTATACAATTGATGTATCCTACTTCGTAATTACTTTATACAAATATGTTTTTTTTCCTGCTAAACTTATATTTATCTTTCCAAATTGTGTTTCGAGACAACTAATGTTTATATTCACTATGCCTAACTTTTTTGGTTCTGCAAAAGCCTTGATAAACTTTCTATAGATAATAGAAAGATAGATAGATTTAGATAGATAGATAGATTTAGATAGATAGATAGATAATAGACTGCTGTCTATAAAAAGATTTAAGATTTCGTTTTATTCATCCAGTGGAGATTTTGCTTTAAATTTTGCTTTCGTTGTTGCTGATATGTAATACTTATAATCGGTTAATCCTTGTTGCTCTCTTTCTGAGAGCAGGATCTCTTTCGGAGATCCGGGTCTCTTCTGAGACCCAGCGGATTAATTCTTCAAACTCTGCAATAAAAGAGAAAGAAAAACTATTAATAATGTTATATATATTTTTTCTCTACCCCATGACTTATAAGAGAAAATTCTTGCATAGTATTAGTAAGCATGCTCAAGCAGCATAATTGTTATACGCATGATATAATCATTCACTTCACAATCTTTGTGATTGTTTATGAAATTAATCGCTTAATTAAACTCATTAGTCGTTAAAGATGATAGATCAAAGAAACATACTATGTTGTGAGTCATAACTTGAAAATAATGTAGTCCAAACTATATGATTCTAGTTGGTATCTTTTACATAACCCAATTTTTTTTATAGGTTAAAATAAACTACAAAAACTAATGTATTTTTTTTAATCAATTTTTTAAAAATCAATATTTATTAATGATTTTCGATTATGTCCATTTAAAATTTGGTGGTCTTTGCATTGTACAAATGTTTTCTCTACTTTGATAAATTTTATCTTTTTTCTTTTTCTATTTTCAGACTTTATGCCCAATATATATATATATATCAAAAAAATTTGGCACTTACAGACACTAAAAATCTAGGTTGAGGAACGAAATTGTTGTAATATTATGTACCAATAAATCTTGATTATCAAGAAAACTAAAATTAAAATATAAATTGGTAAAAATTGCTTTATCACATAATTTGGACAAATGTGATCAACCTTCAGAAAAATTTATAATATAAAAAAAAATTGTTTACAGTGGAGATGGTCATAACTAACCAAATTAGCTTTGTAGCCAAAGGCTGCCAACATTTCCCCACAAAATCCAAAACAGTGGCAAATAAAGGATTTACTGTATTTTTGTTACCACTGGTGTTATAATGTTCTAAACAAGAATGTATTTCGTAATTGACAAATATTCTCAATTTGACACTTTGACTAAATTGATGTGTGCAAATTAATTATTCATTCTTTGTAATGTTTACACTTGATAAATGAAACAATTTCCACAATTCAAACTGTGGGGCCACATTAAATTAGCCTAAATTTCAAGTTGGGTTAAAATAAACAGTTCACAAAGTAACGAAAATATGTTTTCTCCGTTTAACAGATAATCTACTAATACTCACAGCTATAGCTGACACTGTATATTTTCTACAATCTAAAAAAAACAAGTAAAAACAATAATAATAGTAATAAACAACATTAAGAAATTTCCTCAAAATGACTTTGGGTATGAGACGGCTGATTAGGGTCTACATGTTGTCTCAATGTTGATTTCATTTAATATTTTATTCACAAACAATAAAATCTGAATTATGCAAATGTTTCATAATAGAAAATGCCTACAAAATAACAGGCAACAGTTCACAAAGTAAGGAAAATATGTTTTCTCCGTTAACAGATAATCTACTAATACTCACACAGCTGTAGCTGACACTATATTTTCTACAATCTAAAAAAAACAAGGAAAAACATTAATAATGGTAATAAACAACATTAACACTTTTTCCAAATCAACATGCTTCTTAATCAATGACTGAAAAATTAAAAAATTTCCTCAAAATGACTTTGGGTAGGAAATAGCTGATTGGGGCCTATATGTTGTCTCAATGCTAATTTCATTTTATTTTATTCATAAACAATAAATTCTGAATTATGTAAATGTTTCATAATAGAAAATGCCTACAAAATAACAGGCAACAGTTCACTCCCAATCATGAAACCATTAATCATCTCTACAAATTATTTATTTTATATACACTACTTACGATATTCTAGAGATACTAAAGTAGAAACAATTGTGTATCTCTTCCAACAGCTACAACAAGACAAAAATATATTATTATTATAAATATTAATACAAATTGTGATCAAAACTGCCACAATATTTGTAACAATGACAGGTGCGAAAGGGAACTGCGCTGACCTACACTCCTACTAGACAACATGCTATTGTAAGAAGCACGAGTCATTGTTTCTTCTCTTTTTTACAACTAAAAACTAAGCTAGAGTTAATATAAAGCCAGGTGCAAAAGGGAACTAGCGCCGTTTAGTCCTACTAAAAACAGCAAGTATTCTTGTACAGGTTAGGCCTAGGTACACTGTGTAGCAGACCTATTTGTTCGTATTTACCGGGACCGTATTTAACATACACATGGCCATACACGATTGTCGTGCTGCTACGAAAGCCACCGGGCTGAAAAACGTCACGACGTTTGCCATCTCTGCTGAAACTACAGCAGACATCCTTCCGACGGTGTATAGCACACTGAACACAGGCCTCTACTCTATATCTATAGTAGGCAAGGGTATCGTTAGTAAGTACCAATTACAAAACAACTCCAAATCAAACAATCCACATAATTTCTCACCTATTTCTTATAGTATATCAATTCTAAACAAACTTTAGTTTGTTATTTATTTACTTAATCGTTGAAGTTCGACGATATAAAATGGTATTTGTAATATCAGAAAGCGACTCTTAAAAACCAACATGGAGTTTACCAACGACATACCACAACACAACACGTTGTCTAATTTTCTCTCCTTTCGGTTCACCTACAGTATGGCATGCAATCCTCGCCAAAATTACCGTAATTTAATAAATTATCGTATAACTTTGTCAGAAAATTGACCTCTAGCTGTAGAAGTGCAGGACATTTAGTTTTTTTACTTTAGAGTCGCGCAGCGTCAGTTACGCGCGATTTTATGAATTTCGCGTATTTAACATAGACTAAAAACCAAAAGTCATTTTGTATTGAAACTTGGTGAAAATTTAAGTCATATCAAGCGCAAACTTTCTATGGATTAGACTTATCCGTTTTCCATTTCCTTCCATTTCTTTATATTGTCTAGGTCAATCAATTATCTTTCGCATGATTCACAATTTTTAAAATTGTGATAACGTCATCATGTTCAAAAGCGTCATTATTAACTTATTTTCACCTATTCTGAACTGTATGTAGTACGTATACAGTATACAGTGTATACTGTATATACGTTGACGTGATACAAAATAGAGAGCAAAATAAAATTTTTTTTTCAATGGCATAATAGTTTTTCTGCGCGCGCAATCTTCTAACTTATGACGTGCACGTGGCCTTTGCGATGCGGATAACCTAACTCGTCCGTAGTGACGAGTTCAAATCTAGTATTTATTTCTTACCTTCCACCCTTCTACTCCATTTTTTGTGTCACGTGTATCTCAAAAACTTGCACACGTAACGTTTCGTAACTTTCTCAACATATCGCCATTCACGTGAAGTTGTGCAGCGAAGGTTTTCACGACGTTTGCAATTGCGCAACGTGATTTTCGCGCGATTTTATGAATTTCGCGTATTTAACATAGGTCAAAAACCAAATAACGTTTTTAATTGAAACTTAACAAAAGTTAAATTTATGTCTTGCGCTAACTGACTGTGGAAAAAAATGGCATGTTTCACACGAAGTTACGCGCGCACGCGCGTTTAAAATTTAAAAATGCGAAAAATCAATTTCTAATCAATTTTTTACGCATTTCATGTCATTTTGAGCATGTCAAAAATTCCCACGCATGCGCATTTTTTTACGCGCGCGGTGCGCACGTAGTGCAAAAAACCTCCTTTTTTGCGAGATTTTGATTTTTCAAGCCATTTCTAGTAATTTTACCAACTTTTAAACAATTTCGACTTAAAATCACGTCATACGAGAACGTAGAATTGCACAATTTGCGCGCGTTTTTGTTGAAAAAGTTCAAAAATTTGTGAAAATTATGCCCTTTTTTAAACAGTCATAAATTCTAAACTACGTGGTGAACTTTTTTTAAATTACATATTCTGGAAGTAGATGAGTTGTAGATATCGAATCATGCATGAATATGGCTAACCGGACATTGTGACGTCATCGTATGGCCACTCGAATATAAAATATAGGATTTTTGTCTCTTTTGTCATAGCGCATCACATTTAGTAGAGCTCATCTCTACTTATCCGTATTCTATTTCCTCCTATTTTTATATAATGTCTAGGTCAATCAATTATCTTTCGCATGATTTACCATTTTTAAATTTGTGATGACGTCATCATGTTCAAAAGCGTCAATAACTTTGGTCACTTATTTTCACCTATTCTGAACTGTATATAGTACGTATAAAGATTATACTGTATATACTGTAACGGCATTTGGTATAGCCCAAATCATTTATTTCCTACCTACTGCTATAATGTAGCAGGCCAAATAAGACTAAGTACTGATTGGCTATTTGTGATAAACAAATAGGTCCAGGGACCTATAGTATAGTATAGTAGTCATAATAATCTTTTTCTGTGTGCAATATTCTAACGTATGACGTGCACGTGGCTTTTGGGCTGCGGATAACCTAAGACGAGTTTCATGTCTAGTTCTTATTTCTTTCCCGTTTTTTTGTGGCTCACGTATCTCTAAAATGTGTAAACATAATATTTCATAACTTTGACAACATGTGGGCATTTACGTGAAGTTGTGCACCTCCTATTTTGAATGACGTCAGAGTTGCGCAACGTGACTTACGCGCGATTTTATGATTTTTAATGATTGATCATAGCTTAAAAACCAAGAGTAATTTTTTTTTTACCCTTTATGAAAATTTAAGTCATATCAAGGGCAAACTTTTAGTTAACTAAAAATTGCGTGTTTTACAAGAAGTTACGCGCGCACGCGCAATAAAAATTTTAAAATGCGCAAAATTAATTTCTAATCAACTTTTTACGCCGTTCATGACATTTTGCGCATGTCACAATTTCCCCCGCGCGCGAACAATTTTACGCGTGCAGTGCGCACGCAACATGAAAATCATGTTTTTTTCTATTAAATTGTGATTTTCCAGCCTTTCCTAGTCATTTTTAAAAAGATTGACATTATTTCAAATTAAAATGACGTCATACGTACACGTTGATTTAGACCATTTGCATGCGTTTTAGTTGCAAAAGTTACAAAATATTGTCAAAATTATGCCTATTTTGAATCTATTATAGCTCCTCAGGATCAACCGTTACCCCCGAGTTTTTTAACTTAATATGTAAGCAGATATGTTGTAGATATGAATTCATGCAGAATTTTTTCCTTACGGATGTTGTGACGTCATCGTATGGCCACACAAATGTAAAAAATAGGATTTTTGTCTCTTTCGTTATTGCTCATCACATTCAATGGAGCGCATCACGCTTATCCGTCTTCCATTTTCTCCGAGATTTTAATATTATCTAGGTCAATCAACTATCTTTCGCATGAGTTAAAAATATTTTGATTTTTATAACGTCATCATGCCTAAAAATTTAAATTACGTGGGTCATTAATTTTATCTTTACAGTAAATTTTAATCTGTTATTAGCTCATAAGAATAAAATGTGATAATCACGATTAAAACGTTTTCTGGAAGCTATTGGATTGTAGATACGAATTCATGTGAACATTTTGCCAATCAGATGTAGTGACGTCATCATATGGCCAGTTGAATAAAAAAAGTTGTATTTTCATATTTTGCATCATAGTTCATCACATTTAAAAGAGCGCGCATTTATATTTTACGTATCCAAATTTCTTCTACACGCTAATATGTTGTTGCTGAGATAATATCCTTCCGAAATTGTTATTTTAGTGTTTCATTTTGATACCGTCGCCATGTTAAAAAATGGAATAAATGGCGGGTCCCGTAATTTCACCTATTCTACACTGTATGTAATATGTATACAGATTATACTGTTTATACTGTATATACTATATGACACAAAATTGACAGAATTCAGCACTAACAACATATCATATTCTTCAGATCAGGTCATAATGCCATAATCTTTTTCTTTGTGCAAAATTCTAACGTGGCGTTTGTCGTGCGGATAACTAACTCGTCAAAGTGACGAGTTACATGTCTAGTTTTTTTTTTTTTTCTATGTTATTCTTCTTTCTTTCCCAGAATTTTGTGTCACGTGTATCTCAAATTCTGATCAACATTACATCGTATAACTTTGTCAGAAGATTTACCTCTATCTGTAGAAGTGCAGGACAGTTCGTTTTTTTACTTTAGAGTCGCGCAGCGTAAGCTACGCGCGATTTTATGAATTTTGCGTATTTAACATAGACTAAAAACCAAAAGTCATTTTGTAATGACATTTAGTGAACATTTAAGTCATATCAAGGGCAAACTTTCTATGGATTAAAAATGGCATGTTTCATAGAAAATTACGCGCGCACGCACGTTTAAAATTTCAAAATGCGAAAAATCAACTTCTAATCAACTTTCTACGCGTTTCATGTCATTTTGAGCATTTCAAAAATTCCCACGCACGCGCAATAATTTTACGCGCGCGTGCGCATGTAGCGTAAAAATATAATTTTTTCGCGTGATTTATGTTTTTTCAGCCTTTTCTAGTAATTTTACCAACTTTTAAACAATTTCGACTTAAAATTACGTCATACGAGCACGTGAAATTGGATAATTTGCATGCGTTTTTAATGAAAAAGTTCAAAAATTCGTCAAAATTATGCCTTTTTTTAAACAGTCATAGATTGTAAACTACGTGGTGAACTTTTTTAAAATTGCATATTCTGGAAGTTGATGAGTTGTAGATATCGAATCATGCATCGATATGGCTAACCGGACATTGTGACGTCATCGTATGGCCACTCGAATATAAAATATAGGATTTTTGTCTCTTTCGCATAGCTCATCACATTTAATAGAGCGCATCTCCACTTATCCGTATTCCATTTCCCCCCATTTTGTTATATTGTCTAGGCCAATCGATTATCTTTCGCATAATCTACCATTTTTTAAATTGTGATGACGTCATCATGTCCAAAAGCGTCAATAACTTGGGTCCCTTATTTTCACCTATTCTGCACTGTATGTAGTACGTATACAGAATATAGTGTATACCGTATATACTTTGACGTGACGCAAAATAGAGAGCGCACTAACATTTTTACAATGGCATAATCGTTTTTCTGCGCGCAATATTCTAACGTATGACGTGCACGTGGCGTTTGCGCTGCGGATAACCTAACTCGTCCGTAGTGACGAGTTCAAATCTAGTTGGTTATCCGCACTTGGCGGATAACCCCTTGTTATTGTCAGGATCTTTTTTTTTTTTTTTTTTTTTTTCTATGTTATTCTTCTTTCTTTCCCAGAATTTTGTGTCACGTGTATCTCAAATTCTGATCAACATTACATCGTATAACTTTGTCAGAAGATTTACCTCTATCTGTAGAAGTGCAGGACAGTTCGTTTTTTTACTTTAGAGTCGCGCAGCGTAAGCTACGCGCGATTTTATGAATTTTGCGTATTTAACATAGACTAAAAACCAAAAGTCATTTTGTAATGACACTTGGTGAACATTTAAGTCATATCAAGTGCAAACTTTCTATGCATTAAAAATGGCATGTTTCACAGAAAGTTACGCGCGCACGCGCGTTTAAAATTTCAGAATGCGTAAAATCAATTTCTAATCAACTTTCTACGCGTTTCAGGTCATTTTGAGCATTTCAAAAATTCCCACGCGTGCGCAATATTTTTACGCGCACGTGCGCACGTAGCGCAAAAACATCTTTTTTTTGCTTGATTTTTGTTTTTTCAGCCTTTTCTAGTAAATTTACCAATTTTCAATCAATTTCGACTTAAAATCACGTCATACGAGCACGTAGAATTAAACAATTTGCGCGCGTTTTTAATGAAAAAGTTAAAAAATTTGTCAAAATTTTGCCTTTTTTAAAACAGTCATAGATTGTAAACTACGTGGTGAACTTTTTTAAAATTGCATATTCTGGAAGTTGATGAGTTGTAGATATCGAATCATGCATCGATATGGCTAACCAGACATTGTGACGTCATCGTATGGCCACTCGAATATAAAATATAGGATTTTTGTCTCTTTCGCATAGCTCATCACATTTAATAGAGCGCATCTCCACTTATCCGTATTCCATTTCCCCCCATTTTGTTATATTGTCTAGGCCAATCAATTATCTTTCGCATAATCTACCATTTTTTAAATTGTGATGACGTCATCATGTCCAAAAGCGTCAATAACTTGGGTCCCTTATTTTCACCTATTCTGCACTGTATGTAGTACGTATACAGAATATAGTGTATACCGTATATACTTTGACGTGACGCAAAATAGAGAGCGCACTAACATTTTTACAATGGCATAATCGTTTTTCTGCGCGCAATATTCTAACGTATGACGTGCACGTGGCTTTTGCGCTGCGGATAACCTAACTCGTCCGTAGTGACGAGTTCAAATCTAGTTTTTTTTTTTTTTTCTTATTTCTTTCTCCCTCATTTTTGTGTCTCACGTATCTCAAAAACTTGTAAACATAACATTTCATAACTTTGTCAACATATGGGCATTTACGTGAAGTTGTGCACCTCCTATTTTTGAATGACGTCAGAGTTGCGCAACGTGACTTACGCGCAATTTTATGAATTTCAATGATTGATTATAGATTAAAAACCAAAAGTCATTTAGTATTGACACTTTGACAAAATTTAAGTCATATCAGGGGCAAACTTTCTACGGATTAAAAATGGCATGTTTCACAAGAAGTTACGCGCGCACGCGCATTTAAAATTTAAAAATGCGCAAAATTAATTTCTAATCAACTTTTTATGCGTTTCTTGTCATTTTGAGCATGTCAAAAATTCCCACGGGCGCGCAATTTTTTACGCACGCGGTGCGCACGTAGCGTTAAAAACATATTTTTTTCTCTTGAATTATATTTTTCAAGTCTTTCCTAGTAATTTTGAAAACAATTTAGACCTTTTCCAGTTTAAATAACGCCATACGAACACGTTAAATAAGACAATTCGTGCGCGTTTTTTATGAAAAAGCTTAAAAAATCGTCAAAATTATGTCTTTTTTTAAACAGTCATAGTTTCTAAAGTAAACCGTGAACCGTTTATTTTTATTACAAAATCTAGAAGTTGATGAGTTGTAGATATCGGATCATGCATCGATAAGGCTAAAAAAACATTGTAACGTCATCGTATGGCCACACGAATGTAAAATATAGGATTTTTGTCTCTTTCGTTATTGCTCATCACATTCAATGGAGCGCATCACGCTTATCTGTATTCCTTTTTCTCCTAAATTTATATATTGTGTAGGTCAATCAACTTTCTTTAGCATGAGATAAAAATATTTTAATTTTTATGACGTCATCATGCCTAAAAATTTTAATTACATGGGTCATTAATTTCATCTTTACAGTAAATTTTAATCTGTAATAGCTCGTAAGAATAAAATGTGATAATCACGATTAAAACGTTTTCTGGAAGCTATTGGATTGTAGATACGAATTCATGTAAACATTTTGCCAATCGGATGTTGTGACGTCATCATATGGCCAGTTGAATAAAAAAAGTCGTATTTTCATATTTTGCGTAATAGTTCATCACATTTAAAAGGGTGCGCATCTATATTTTACGTATTCAAATTTCTTCTACACGTTAATATGTTGTTCCTGAGATAATTTCCTTCAGAAATTGCTATTTAAGTGTTTCATTTTGATACCGTCGCCATGTTAAAAATTGGAATATATGGCGGGTCCCGTAATTTCACCTATTCTACACTGTATGTAATATGTATACAGATTATACTGTTTGCATGTATATACTATATGACACAAATTGACAGAATTCAGCACTAACAGCATATCATATTCTTCAGTTCTTGTCATAATGCCATAATCTTTATCTGTGTGCAATATTCCAACGTATGACGTGCACGTGGCGTTTGTCGTTGTGCGGATAACTAACTCGTCAAAGTGACGAGTTTCATGTCTAGTTCTTCTTTCCTTCCTTCCTTTTTGTGAGTCGTGTTTCTCTAAAATGTGTAAACATAACATTTCATAACTTTGACAACATATGGGCATTTACGTGAAGTTGTGCACCTCCTATTTTTGAATGACGTCATAGTTGCGCAACGTGACTTACGCGCAATTTTATGAATTTCAATGATTGATCATAGATTAAAAACCAAAAGTCATTTAGTATTGACACTTTGACAAAATTTAAGTCATATCAGGGGCAAACTTTCTACGGATTAAAAATGGCATGTTTCACAAGAAGTTACGCACGCACGCGCATTTAAAATTTCAAAATGCGCAAAATTAATTTCTAATCAACTTTTTACGCGTTTCTTGTCATTTTGAGCATGTCAAAAATTCCCACGGGCGCGCAATTTTTTACGCGCGCGGTGCGCACGTAGCATTAAAAACATATTTTTTTCTCTTGAATTATATTTTTCAAGCCTTTCCTAGTAATTTTGAAAACAATTTAGACCTTTTTCAGTTTAAATAACGCCATACGAACACGTTGAATTAGACAATTCGTGCGCGTTTTTTATGAAAAAGCTTAAAAAAATCGTCAAAATTATGTCTTTTTTTAAACAGTCATAGTTTCTAAAGTAAACCGTTAACCGTTTATTTTTATTACAAAATCTAGAAGTTGATGAGTTGTAGATATCGGATCATGCATCAATAAGGCTAAAAAAACATTGTGACGTCATCGTATGGCCACACGAATGTAAAATATAGGATTTTTGTCTCTTTCGTTATTGCTCATCACATTCAATGGAGCGCATCACGCTTATCTGTATTCCTTTTTCTCCTACATTTATATATTGTGTAGGTCAATCAACTTTCTTTAGCATGAGATAAAAATATTTTAATTTTTATGACGTCATCATGCCTAAAAATTTTAATTACGTGGGTCATTAATTTCATCTTTACAGTAAATTTTAATCTGTAATAGCTCGTAAGAATAAAATGTGATAATCACGATTAAAACGTTTTCTGGAAGCTATTGGATTGTAGATACGAATTCATGTAAACATTTTGCCAATCGGATGTTGTGACGTCATCATATGGCCAGTTGAATAAAAAAAGTTGTATTTTCATATTTTGCGTAATAGTTCATCACATTTAAAAGGGTGCGCATCTATATTTTACGTATTCAAATTTCTTCTACACGTTAATATGTTGTTCCTGAGATAATTTCCTTCTGAAATTGCTATCTAAGTGTTTCATTTTGATACCGTCGCCATGTTAAAAATTGGAATAAATGGCGGGTCCCGTAATTTCACCTATTCTACACTGTATGTAATATGTATACAGCTTATACTGTTTGCATGTATATACTATATGACACAAAATTGACAGAATTCAGCACTAACAGCATATCATATTCTTCAGTTCTTGTCATAATGCCATAAACTTTATCTGTGTGCAATATTCCAACGTATGACGTGCACGTGGCGTTTGTCGTGGTGCGGATAACTAACTCGTCAAAGTGACGAGTTTCATGTCTAGTTTCTGTATTATTCTTGGATCCTTCCTTCCTTTTTGTGAGTCGCGTTTCTCTAAAATGTGTAAACATAACATTTCATAACTTTGACAACATATGGGCATTTACGTGAAGTTGTGCACCTCCTATTTTTGAATGACGTCATAGTTGCGCAACGTGACTTACGCGCAATTTTATGAATTTCAATGATTGATTATAGATTAAAAACCAAAAGTCATTTAGTATTGACACTTTGACAAAATTTAAGTCATATCAGGGGCAAACTTTCTACGGATTAAAAATGGCATGTTTCACAAGAAGTTACGCGCGCACGCGCATTTAAAATTTCAAAATGCGCAAAATTAATATCTAATCAACTTGTTATGCGTTTCTTGTCATTTTGAGCATGTCAAAAATTCCCACGGGCGCGCAATTTTTTACGCACGCGGTGCGCACGTAGCGTTAAAAACATATTTTTTTCTCTTGAATTATATTTTTCAAGTCTTTCCTAGTAATTTTGAAAACAATTTAGACCTTTTCCAGTTTAAATAACGCCATACGAACACGTTGAATTAGACAATTCGTGCGCGTTTTTTATGAAAAAGCTTAAAAAATCGTCAAAATTATGTCTTTTTTTAAACAGTCATAGTTTCTAAAGTAAACCGTGAACCGTTTATTTTTATTACAAAATCTAGAAGTTGATGAGTTGTAGATATCGGATCATGCATCGATAAGGCTAAAAAAACATTGTGACGTCATCGTATGGCCACACGAATGTAAAAATTAGGATTTTTGTCTCTTTCGTTATTGCTCATCACATTCAATGGAGCGCATCACGCTTATCTGTATTCCTTTTTCTCCTAAATTTATATATTGTGTAGGTCAATCAACTTTCTTTAGCATGAGATAAAAATATTTTAATTTTTATGACGTCATCATGCCTAAAAATTTTAATTACGTGGGTCATTAATTTCATCTTTACAGTAAATTTTAATCTGTAATAGCTCGTAAGAATAAAATGTGATAATCACGATTAAAACGTTTTCTGGAAGCTATTGGATTGTAGATACGAATTCATGTAAACATTTTGCCAATCGGATGTTGTGACGTCATCATATGGCCAGTTGAATAAAAAAAGTCGTATTTTCATATTTTGCGTAATAGTTCATCACATTTAAAAGGGTGCGCATCTATATTTTACGTATTCAAATTTCTTCTACACGTTAATATGTTGTTCCTGAGATAATTTCCTCCAGAAATTGCTATTTAAGTGTTTCATTTTGATACCGTCGCCATGTTAAAAATTGGAATAAATGGCGGGTCCCGTAATTTCACCTATTCTACACTGTATGTAATATGTATACAGATTATACTCTTTGCATGTATATACTATATGACACAAATTGACAGAATTCAGCACTAACAGCATATCATATTCTTCAGTTCTTGTCATAATGCCATAATCTTTATCTGTGTGCAATATTCCAACGTATGACGTGCACGTGGCGTTTGTCGTTGTGCGGATAACTAACTCGTCAAAGTGACGAGTTTCATGTCTAGTTAATTTCTTTTTTACATTAAAATTGAGGGCGCTAAACATAAAATTTACGAGATCAAATACATGTAGCGAAAGCCAAAAAAAATGTGCTCTCCCTGCCTCAGCACTAAGGCCCTGCCACAGCCTTGGGGTCGTTTCCACCACATCATCACCAGATGCATTGCTAGTGCCTTCTCAAGATGTGTGGTGGAAAGGGGGACGTATAATTCTGCACCGTATAGGAGGTATGATAATTCTACTTCTTCATTTCAAACGTTTTACGGAAAAGTCTCCTTTAATAATCTATACTTATGTGGAGATATTGAAGAAAACCCTGGACCACAAAATGCACAACATGTTGGAGACGAAGGTATGCAACTCGGTGGTTACGTAACCAACTATGCACTTAAAAGTGGCGTTATTGTTTAAATATCAACGCTCACAGCATTGCAAATAGGCTAAGTCATTGCGTTTACAATCAGTGCGTGTAGCCGAAACAATTGACATCGTTTTTATGACTGAATCATGGCTAGATGATCATATAAACTCCACTGAAATTTTCCACAAAGAATATGCTGTTTTTAGAAAGGATCGCAATCGTCAAGGAGGTGGTGTTGTTGCGGTACATGAGGATTTGCGTGCGACACCATGTCTTAATTATTCCTGTCCCAATTATTCCTGTCCCGGAATCAAGCTAATATGGTGTACAAATTGAAAGCAAACACGGGAACATTTTAGCAGGGACGCTGTACAGACCTCCGGATAGCAGAGTGGATTTCAAATCTACTCATCTGCCACAATTTCAACGGAACAACGAAATATGCAAAGCACAGTAGATGTCTTAAATCTAAGGCAATGTGTTAACTTTTACACGCATGATATTTATGATTCAACTATCCAGATGCGACTTTAAAAACTCGACTTCGTATACGCCTAAGGCCTAGCTCGGCGGCGGAATTAGTCTAAGCTTCGAAATCGGTCTGGAAATCGGCGTCTTTGCAAATGTTCTATATTTGATCTTATTTCACTCTCCATTAACCCCATACAAAAATCATCGGAGACAAACTATCTGTTTAAAACTATCATAAACGTTTATTCATAACATATTACAATACAATATCTTGCATGAATCGGACATTTCGCTACCAATGTAGCAACATTGATTAACAAAATCAAAATTCAACAGTGAGGCGTGTTGACCACTACACCTGCACAAACTCATTTGCATAACAACGAACGGCATACCAAACTACGGTGAGACATACATTCTCTTCTAAACACGTAACGAAGATAATTAATTTCTTTTTTACATTAAAATTGAGGGCGCTAAACATAAAATTTACGAGATCAAATACATGTAGCGAAAGCCAAAAAAAATGTGCTCTCCCTGCCTCAGCACTAAGGCCCTGCCACAGCCTTGGGGTCGTTTCCACCACATCATCACCAGATGCATTGCTAGTGCCTTCTCAAGATGTGTGGTGGAAAGGGGGACGTATAATTCTGTGAACCCCAAACACAGTTGGTCGCATACCTTTAACTCTATTCCACCGACCAGCGTGGGAATCGAACCCACGACATACGTGTTGCCAACACGACGCTCAGTCGCCTGAGCTAACTGGTCATTTTGGTTTTAACAAGGTTAATATGATATTTATGACGTAATGCTGAATTACGTAATACACGTATAAATAGACTATTATCAACTGTTCGGTCGTGTACTATTTATGGCGTAACGGGTAATGCTCAGGTTTGAGTGCTCTACGGATATTTGTATTTTATTTTTTTTTTAATTCAAAATAAATATTGTTTTTGAAAGCGAGATATTTAGAGGGTTATAAATGTCAGGCCTAAACAAGTGGACCTTTTTTAAAATCAGAAACAAAATTGCATGGCATTATTTTTCATTAAATAGACTGCCATAAGAAGCCCATGTGCTCCTTCATTTTTAGTACTCATGGGTGGGCTTTTTTCCACCTTGAGTTCTTTTCGAGAGCTGCTGGGTTCCCGCCCGGAAAATGTTTTATTTACATGATTCGAACAATCTTCTAATGTAAAGATTAACAGCATCAACATTTAACAGTGTGGCGTGTTGACCGCGAATGACTAACATATTATCTTCCCCATAATACACGTGCACAAACTCATTTGCATAACAACCACGACGGCATACCAAACTGTTTAAAATGGAGCTGCAAGGTCCCCGAAAATGACATCTATTATTTTGTCAAACAACATGCGTAAGAATCTTCAGTACCCTGCCATACTTGGGCTGAGCAAAGACAATTTTGAAATATAGAGCTACATAGATTCCCGCCCGAAAAATGGCACTTTACATGATTTGAAATTATGTGAAACAAACTATTTAAGACTCACCAGGACAATAGAGCTTGTTTTTGTATGTGACTATTTCGCTGTGCTCCACCACTGGCGCCAAATTGGATCCACTGGAGCACAATGTATTAACATACGAAAATATATTGAAACTTAATTGGGTCCACTCGGGCACAGTGTATTAACATACGAAAAGATATTAACATTCAGTGACTTATTTCTATTTTATATCACTGTGCTCCGCTTGAGCACAGTGTATTAACATACGAAAAGATATTGAAACTTAAGTGACTTCAAATTAGGTCCACTTGAGCACAGTGTATTAACATACGAAAAGATATTGAAACTTAAGTGACATTATTTCTAATTTATATCACTGTGCTCCACTGGCGCCAAATTGGGTCCACTTGAGCACAGTGTATTAATACGAAAATATTGAATCTTAAGTGACTTTATTTTTATTTTATATCACTGTGCTCCCCTGGTGCCAAATTGTGTCCACTTGAGCACGGTGTTTTAACATACGAAAAGATATTATAATTTAGTGACTTTATTTCTATTTTATATCACTGTGCTACCCTGGTGCTAAATTGGGTCCACTGAGCAGTTACCGTTGTATTATTTCTATTATTGAAGTTAATAAAGGCATAAATGGCGCTCCGTAGGGAAGTAGAGAATGCTCCAGTCGTCGTCAGAATGACGCTCTGAATATACCTCACATACGGGCGGGGCGGGACACGACCGCCATCTATGGAACGCCGTTACTGCCTTCTTCGGCTCTTTTACCATTCGGCCCTTTACCATTTGGCTCTTTCACCATTTTATACGGCTCTTTCGTGCGTGTACTTGGGCAAGTTTGAGCAAGTTAGACTAGGCTCCATGCAGCAGTCACATTTTCCCATTTGCCCGATGTCAAGGGTCATATTTGTTGAGACGTGAAAAGGGCCGAAAGGTAAAAGCACTGAATGATGAAAGAGCCGTATGAAATGGTAAAAGAGCCATATGAAATTGTAAAAGTGCCGAACGTAATGGTAAAAGTGCCAAACGTAATGGTTAAAGGGCCGTGTATAAAATGGTGGAGAGCCAAATGGTAAAGGGCCGAATGGTAATTTATTTATTTATTTATTTGGAATTACACCTTTAGATCGGTGGCACACTTAGCACAAAGGTGCATCCTTCACAATATAAAATATAACAATTAACAGAAAAGTAAAAAAAGGCAAAAGCAACTATCAACCCCTATCCTACCCAACCCCCGACCCCCACCCCAATTTACATCGATATATACAGTAGATCATTACCTTACACAAATGAATACAAAACAAGATATAGTAAAAGTGTATTAAATAAAATAAACTGATAAACACAGCTTATTACGAAAAAACCCACCAACCCCCCTCCTTCCCCCGCCCCACCCCCCCCCCCCCAACCCCCCATTTTTTTCAATTTACTTAATGTAGCAATGTAGATAACATAGTTATTGAGTCATGGAATTCAATGAATAAAAAGAATGAATGAATGAATGAATGGTAAAAGAGCCGAAGAAGGCAGTAACGGCGTTCCATAGCCATCAAAACTAACCAATTCGAAATTTTGGCGGCGTGCCTGTACCACCACCACAGCCTGTACTGTGTCTCAGTGTCAGCCAGTCTAGTGGGTTATATATACTGTATATATTACTTGATTGGAATTTAAAATACTGGTTAGGCCTAGCCTACCCTAGTGTAGACTTTGTTGATTGAATACTTGAATAACTTGGCCTAATCCGTCCCATCCGGCCTAGGCCTAGCTGCTCTGGCCACCAACAAAAAAGGAAAGGGCCATTTATATCATGTCATCGAAATATCCGTCTTTGAGAAGCGATGCAGTGGTGGTATTGGCTGAAACCGTGCAAAACAGTGGAGCTGGTAAAGACTTATACAAGCCTAATAAAAGAGCTAGGCCTAGTGGAACCGGAACCGACTCCTTGATGGACCTTTCTCGGGCGATTCATTTTTTTAACGATAGTAAGTCTAACTATTAGGAGGATATATGTTTTATTTATCATTTATATGTGATTAGCCTACAATCGGGACCACACGGACGATCGGGCCCAGACGATGGTTCCAGGACGATTCGGTCCTGAGACGATTCGGCTCGGGACTATTCGGCCCACTTTTGGTGGGACTATTCGGCCCACTTTTGGGCCGAAACATCCCACTTTGTTGTGGGCCGAAAACGTCTCACTTTACTTAGACCAAATTCATATTCATTTTTTTTTTGTATTTATCAAGTTTTTAAAGGTGTTTAACAATCCGTGGATCAGGTGCCGTTTTCGGCCACCTCGACTTGTATGGACTATACCATTATAAAAAGATGGGAAAATAGGGGTGTCCTATTTATTAATTGAGTGTGCTAATGTGTTAAAATACTGCTGCTTTTGTTCTTTTGTTTAGTGCATTATGTTTCAGCAACAAGGGAAAACAACTACGCCCTGCTTGCTGTAGAATTAATTTCAGTTTTCAAGTTAATACAGTATATTATGGCTCTTTATTTCTATATAATTTGTAGGTATCCTTTTCTAAAATGGATATTAGGTGGACTCCCTAAGGTGGATATTGAATAATGTTTACGGATTTATAGATACAGAAAGTATATAAAGAAATTAGTTTTTATTCCAGTTACAAATAAAAAATATAATTTATCTAACGATAAGACAGTAGTACATATTTAACAAAGATGACAGTAGTACATTTAATAAGATCTATCACATACTGATTATTAGGTAATCAGTAAAACAAATAAACATTATAATTTTGTCAATGAATCTGTACCATTTTGTTCCCAGAAAACAGAGCGTTTGAAATTGCGTGTTTTTAGGTTTGGTTTTTCTAAAACGTTTTAAACACGTTTTTAAACATCTTCTGTTTAGAAATACATGTTCTAATTGAACGACTTTTGCATCAAAACGTTATAATAACGAATGCAAAACGGAGCTGACAATGTCGCCATGAAGAGAATGATTGGTGTCTAGAATGGAATACATGGGCAAGCCGTTTGCTGTATAAACGAGTCAAGCATTTGCATAGACAAACCAATTACTTTCCCCGCTCTACCCAGCACCTTCTCAATTCGGTCTTTATCCCCCTTACAATCCCTTACTGATATTCCCAGCCCAACATACAATCCCCAAATAGAACATCACTGATTAGTAAAACATAAACATTCTATAATACAAATATCCTGCTTTACCCCAAAGAACCGAGTTTCCTCAAGCAGTACAGCCTTGTATTTAACTCCTTAACTATGATCAACATGTCCACCCATTTAAGCTTTAGTCAAAAACACTCCCGAAAACGGCACCTGATCCTTATATTCAATTTATTACTGCGAAAACCTTGTTTAATTCGTGCATTCGCCAAGCGGCCAACAGAGGGCGTAACTTGTTTACATCGTTCGCGTGACTAAAAAGTGATAATTTTCGACAATGTTTTCAAAATGTTTGCTTTATTGCATCTTTATCCCTAGCAGGGCTGAGCGAACCCACTTGCCCGACGCCCGGGACAAGTGTTTTTTACGGTCGGACAACCACATTTGACGTATCCTCTTGTCCCAGGACAAGCACTTTTGAAATTCAGGAAATTAAAACTAAGAGCACAGAAAACCATGTGCCAACACTTAGCCATGTGCATTAACAAAAATAGCAAGCTTCTTCAAAGCACATTAAACCCAGTGCATTTAATACATCACTGATTGGTCAATGACCTGAGTCACATCATTATAGATTACACGATTTTCTATTTGGGGAGGTAATTAAAACATTTTTGGACCATGCAGTGGTTGAGACATAGGTTAACTGGGTAATTAAAAAATGCCCAGTTAAAAAGAACCCCCGTAATTAATGGACTCTACCAGGTATTGTTGATGAAAAATACCATGCATCAGCATGGAGGCTGTACACACGCGAGGAGGTGGTAGGCCCAGTATTTTCATTTTTCTCTGTACATCGTGCATGGAACGGACAATTGATAAAGTGGTTTCATAGGGAAAAGAATGTTTTTTATAAATTTACCTGTGAAATGCAACAAGCTATTTTATTTAGTGAATTGGATAATAACAAAAACATCCTCTCTCCGTACAGAAGTTGTAGAGTAGGAGGCCTAACTTCTAGAGTATGGATGGCCTCCTGGGGCCTGAAGAGGAGGTATTTTTCTCTCTCTCCATGGTGACGGTCTAGGCCTAAGCTTTAATTTGTATTGGGCCTAGCCAGCCCTACATTAATTAGGTATTATTTTGTTAATTAATTATGCCTGGACAAAATAGAAATTATTAAAAAAAAAAAAAAAACCTAGCTAGCCGGCATAGCTGCAGTACTAAAGATCAGTTCACATGTATGACTAGCTAGGCTATGATACGTTTGTATTTATTAATAGACACCACAGTTTTTTTGGTAATTCAGTTCTTTTATTTTTTATTTAACTACTATTTATTAATTAGGCCTACAGTACTCACACTGTTTTGTTAATAAAATAAAACCTAAAAATGACCGTTATTTTTATCAAAATATTGAGCGGGCTAAAAAAGTCTAGGCTAGGCCTATAAACTGCTGAATTTTAAATAGACAATAAACACTTGCGTGACATTTGTTGACACTTGTGTTATTTTACGCCTATATTGCGCAATTTTACACCTATTGCGCAATAAAGAGGGACAAGTAAATTTTTTTCTCGGACAAGTGAATTCCGTGCAGGTACTTGTCCTGGGACAAGTGAAAGAAATTGAAATTCCCTCACCCCTGCCTAGTAGTACTGTCGTAATGTGGGGAGTGGGGTTATCAATATGTATAACCCCTACAGATCGTAAAGAATCCAAATAAATTGAATACGATTAAGTATAAAATTTTGAAACAGTTTAATAAGTAATACACAACAGTATCAATAACTCCTTGTCTTTGAACTAAAACAATTCCAATATCAGTAACACTTCAACGATCTTGATCCGTTGATAACATTGAAAACATTGAAAACAAAATAATAATAATAATAATTTCGTCTAGTAATCTACTCTAAATCTATGAAATCCTTTACAATCCATGTAAGTTCAAACTACAGTAAACATCTTCACACTCGAATTCTATTTTCAACCATCGTATTATACCTCTTAAAACATCGAATTATTAATTAACAAGTAATACACATCACTGATTACTCGGAAATGTTCATTCAACTCCATTCATCTCCCCTCTCGTGCGTTCTCCTCATCTGCACAAAACATCTCAAATCCACGGGGGCGCCCTACACCTCCCGTCAGTACTACCCCATAGTCTCTCTGAAAACAAAGTTTGGAGAAAAAGGCTTATTTTATGCTTATAAAATGCATATCAAAGCCGATAAATTTAAGTATGCCGAATCGTCCCAGGGCCGAATCGTCTCAGGGCCGAATCGTCCTGTTACCCAGACGATCGGGCCCATTGTAAGACTATCGCATCTGGGCCCAAAGCGGGAGACGATTGGGCCCAACAAGGTTTTAAGACGATCCAACAAACAAGACAATCGGGGACGTTTTATTTTGGCCGCAATTCAACCAAATTTTTTAATTTTTTATGGCGCGCGTCAGTCTAGCTATGCATATTTTATCATATATCTGTCATACTTTTTAAATCGATTGGGTTTTATTGCGTTTTGTATTTGTCGCACTAAATACATTTTCGTGATTATTATTATACATTTCGTGATCGTTTTTATAGTTATGCCTACTGTAGATTATTTATTTTTTTGGACGATGATAATTTATTATGCCAATTATATATTTCATTTACTTTATTACAGGTGAGGAGAGGTTTTGCTTTTCCAAATTACCGTTATTTTAAAAATATGATTATTTACAGTATAATTATACTAATTTAAAGATGTATTGTCCCCCTAAAAAATAATGTTTAAAATTTTTTTTGTTGAATATGCCAAAATTTCTGCATGTACACTTTTGTTGGGTAAATCGTATTATATCCTTATATATCCTGACCATAGCAATATGCTATATACGGTAGATTCATCTTTCCTCAATCAACAGTATCATTTTATAATATTGGGTTAAAACATGTGCGCTGGTATTCCACTTGTATTGTAGGCATAGAAAGAATGCCCTATTGGTAATAAATACTCTATTACTAATTTTAATTTTTAACTATTAATATATTTATTTTTTTTTCAGAAACAACATTTTTTACAATGATTTTCAAAGACTGAGCACACATTCACAAACATCTTGCAACCTGTAAAATAAATTGAAAACGAACATTATATACATTAGGCCTAGGCCTAAATAAACATTCATCCCTTATGTAACAAATATTGACCAAAACCAATTACAACCGCAAAAGCGTATCAGCGACGCTCCATACCGAATACCAGATGTTGATTTTTATCGGAACCAAAATATATCGAACACAAGACTATCGGGCCCTGCGCTAAGACGATCGGGCCCAGCGAATGAGACGATCAGTACCAAAATGGTTCCTAACACATGAGACGATCGGGCCAACGCATGAGACGATCGGGCCAACGCATGAGACGATCGGGCCCAACGCATGAGACGATCGGGCCCAACGCATGAGACGATCGGGCCCATTGTTTGCATTGTAAAACCGGAATGAATTGATTGAATTGAACAGTCCAAGAAAAAAAAACAAGCATACATTTAGGCCTACAATAAGTTTAGTTAAATGGCAACATTAACAATAAATAGGAGCTGTTTCGGGGTTCTTCAGGGATCGGAAATAAAAGTAAAAGAACTTGTCCTTAAATACCAACCCCTAAACATTTCAATTAAAAGTAAGCCTAGCTGGAGCCTAGTCTAGGTAGGCCTACTACTACTAGGCTACAGACAGGCCTAGTTAGTACTACTAGGCCTAGTAGAGTAGTAGGCTAGGTGGTAAACATCAAATTCATATAGAGACGATCAGGCCCGTTTCTTTTGAGCCCAAACCTCTTATATGTTTGGTCCAATAGTCTTTGGGCACCCAAGTGTATCATTTGTAAATCCGTTCCATTTATAGTTTTGTAATTGAGTTCTCGGCATACTGTCACACATACAGTACATACTATACCAAGTGGATGAAATGAAATATTGTATCGTTACCGTAACCAAATTATTGATCGTATGTGGGACTCACTGACTGTGCATCCTCTGTGTAGCAGCAGTGGTGGCCTTGATTGATGTGCTTTTATTCATATGTTCTTTTTTGCTACCAAAAATATACCATCAAGCAGAAACAGGCCTTTTATAAATGGTTTAGTACAAGCAAGAATAACTAGATTTGAACTTGTCATTTTTAGTTGTTTTTTTTTATCGGCACAACAAACACCACATGCATGTACATGCATAAATCCATCCATTTTCGTGGACCCGATCGTAGAACCATGCACAGAAAAAGATTTATAATTTTAATGTTGATAAAACTATTCAAATATTTTATAATTCTTTTACATAGTTTATTACATTTGTATCACAAAGTCGTGGAAAGAACACCTTTAATTTATTTTATGGTGAACAATTATAAATCCATCCATTTTCGTGGACCCGATCGTAGAACCAGGTAGGCCTATTATTACAAACACCACATACACTATATAGGCATGATAAATGGAAATTCAAATATAATTCAATGTTGAATTATTATTAACTAGACCATCTAGGTCGTGCCCACAGATGGTTCTCGAATACAGTACATAGTAATTTCAGCGTAAAAAAGTGATTTCAAATGTACTATAAAACATTGTCGTTTACAGAAACAAATAAATAGATACAATGATTTATGTAGTCAACCAAAATTAGCACCCTGGGAATTACTTTCAAAATGAGTCCAAATTTTTGACTTGGACTCATTTAAACAAATCCAATTTGTGTTTTGTATCTAACATTAGCGTTGGGGATGAGGATAGGTACAAAGAGGAACAATTTTTTAATAATAATAATAATAATAATAATGGAAATTTGTAATATATTCTTTATATTATATTATTCTTTAGATATCTTTATTATCCACTCAGTAACGAAATATTTTTGTATAGGCCTATAAATAATATACCACTAAATAGAGTAAAACATTTCCGATTTAATACTTTGTTAAAACTGTCACTGTCATAGTCGATTGAACACCACTACGACGTTTATTATTTTAATTATTAATTAATACAAACGTTGAGAAGCAACTGTCAGTAATGAAGTTTTATATCATTATGTATTTATAATCTAAAAGTAGGGGCTACCCACACTCACAGTAATAAAGTTTATTAGTATATTTGTTTATATTATATCTAACAGTACCTACACTCACAATAAGAAATTTTCGATTCAAATGGGGATCAAAAGTGGTTAATACTTATTTATCAGTATTGTATAGCATTACAATACTATTTATGTTTATTCTCCAAGGGCCCATAAATTTACCTACTTGGACGTGTTAAACCACGGAGGTATGCATCCATGGTTAAACCAAATAATTTGGAATGTTCCATTCATTGCAAATCAATACATTTTTATAAACGTATATTAAATGTATCAAAATAGCATTTTTTAAAGAAAATCGGCCTGTCTTCAACATTATGATGCTGTACTCGAACTGTTCAACCGGTTTTCAGCTATTAACAACAATTATCGTAGGAGGAGATAGGAAAATGCGAAACGTCCTCGTATTATTGTGTGCGGGTATTTTTCAAATTGACATCCATTAGACACTACAGTGTATACCACGATCGGAAAACACCCCTATTTGGGGCAAATTGTTAAACCTAAATTCGTTTTAATCGTCAATAACTAATTATCGAACTCAATTTAATTAGTAAACAGGGTTACATCAGGTGGTTAAAATCAGTACCAAAAGTACGAACCAACTTTATATGCCATTGAGTAAACATTCTAGAAATAACACGCGATTTACCGATTTTTGCCCTTACGTAAATTTATATATAGATTAGGCTCAGGCCTACTATAGCCTAGAGAGGCTAGCTAGGTTACATAGTTAATAAAACAGAGCCTACTGTAGTTAGTAATAATAATATAAATAGGCCTATATAGAATGATGTCAATAAGCATATACACATACATAAAGTTTATACTAACAAATTTAATTTTATGAACGTATCTAATGATCAAATAACTGTTTTCTCATCGTAATTTAAATACAAAGTTTAAAAAACGTCAACAATTTTTAATATACATCATACATTGTACATTCCTATCCTAACAAACTATACCAAACTTTCTATTATTTAAAAGTCAATAGTCTCGGGTCCATTCAGGATTGTATAGTTTCCACAAAATGACTTCTTCGTCAGTACTTCTATGAGTGGATGATTAGTTGAAAACATGAACGCTAGTCAGATCATACCCAATAGCGTTTTGATCGTACAATAATTTGAGAAAACACCTCGCAACATCCTAGGTTACATGTTAATAGTGTTTTTATAATATAATTTTGATTCAGTTTTACACACATCAGACAGAGAGCCTACATTGTGTATTATGTGTATGAACTTGTTAATTGTATGACGCACTATATGACCCCCGGGAGAGGTGCATCATTTACAAATAATCACCTCAATGAACAATGTTGCATCAATGTCCGTCACTAATTTAAAAATAGGTGCACTTTTTTTAAGCAGACTGGGTGCGCCATTGTATACATAAGGTATGACGCACTTCGGACAAATGATGCACCTCTCCAGGGGATCGTATAGTGTGTCATACAATTGACAAGTGCATTAGTGTTACGCAGATGGATATTTTGTTTCAATCAAGTACCATTTTTAATAATATAATTGAAAGTTTTGATAATTATTTGTTTACAGAGTACTCCGAGACAAAGGTACATGGCAACCTGAAATTACAGATGGCTTTGGAAAACATACAAAAAACCGCAAAGACAGATGGATTGTCAAATGATGACATCACCTCAATTCTGGATGTTGCTTGTAGTGCCAGATTTTGTGAGTCTTCTCATAATTAGAAAACATACAAAATAGCAGCAGTTTATTTAGACACATTGCCAATGAAATTAGCAAAAATGATTAATGTTCCGATATACAGGTGACAATCCATTCACAAGACAAACATAGACATAAGATGCTCGTAGTAGAACACCTTAACAAATCTTTCAGAGTGGAGTTTGAATGAAGGACTCGGAGATTGGTAGCTGAAACATCTTTACCACCAAGTTAGGGAGCTGCTTTATTTGTTATGTTTTAAAGTAGTGACTTGGTGGCTTCCTGCTTATCAATCCAAAGTCCTTTGCTACTATCTAAATGCTGTCAAAATAATCTATGATGCTTTTAAAAAAAAAATATATATATATATACCAATGATTTCAAGCTGTTTTTCCCTATTTAATGTTTAGGATTATTAGTATGCCTATTAGAGTCAAAGAGTTAAATTTGTTTATCATTTACAGTACAACTAAAAAATCAATTATTGTACTGTACAGTAAATAATATTATTATTATACCATTTCAGCTGATGCTGTGAATTCTAAACTTATAAAGTCTCTTTTACCAAATGAGAAGTTATCTGAACAAGTTATACTTAACTGTATATCATGGATATGCACCAACAGACCATCTGCTGAGATCCAGGTAAGCCTATAAAAGTTGGTCCCTTACATTCTGGTTTATTTTATCTATGACAATTAAAAAATATTAAGCAGCATAATTACAGACCAACCAAGATTTGAAATGCGTAACACAGACTATTTGGTTGGTGCCATCTAGTACTCCTGTAGGGTCAGTGCAACTGTTTATTTCGTATCCTAAAATCGGGTTCCCAGGACCAAGTTGCGATGGTTCAACCACCCAGCTGGACCAACATAATGTTTATGTAGAGCTAAGCTAATATTAAGAGAGTTCGCCACTCAGCCCCATTATGGTTATAGGTATGCTGCTATATCTACTAGAAAGAGGGCTGTGACAATGTAATACAGTACATATTTTTATACAACAAGTACTCGCTTAAAGATGTATTGTCCGTCTGAAATATAATTGTTTACAATTTTTTTTGTTTCAAATATGCCATTTTAATGTCACATAATAGTTATTCACTTTGACCAAAAATTGGATCAGGAAAAAAATTATTTACATGAAAAAACTGATTTAAAGCAAAAAATAGTCAAATTTGCTGTCAGTCAATTGGTTTTTGGTTGAATGTAACCGTGTATTTGGTCATTTTATAAGTTAAAACATGATTTTTTTTTACTTTGTTAATAAACCTACAAAATGTCCTATTTAAAGTATGATTTTATTAATCTACATTTTTCATGTTTTTGGGGGACAATACATCTTTAACTGTTTTATACTTTTAATAAACCAATTAATTTGAATGCATTTTCAAATGGTCACACATAGACTTGTGTTAAATGCAAGACAAATGTGTGATCATGCATGATTTGTTGAGGCGGTTGGTAACTATGCTCCAGCAATTTGACCAAAGAACTTACTTACCTTTTCTCTGACACAGCTTGATTTAAATAGAGAAAAATTATTTTAATAGGTGTTACTATCACGATGGATGGTTCTTGTATTTGATGTAGTAGATGGTAAAGACAAGATACATTCTCTTTATGGAGTCATCTTTAATTTAATTGAAAGTGATCTGCTGGTAAGTATTTAATTTTTATTCATCATAGTATAAAACTGACTCCAAAGCAAAGCCATGATTCAATGTTTCGATCTTTATTTGATCATCATAAGGAATGAATAATAATTCCAAAGGTAGACAATAACTACAGTCTATTCATAAGTATGTAAATGAGATAAGCAAAAGGCGGCAGACACACAAGTAAAAATTAGATAAACAATGTTAGCTCTTTTGATGCAGTCAATCCACAATTCAATGATGAGAGAGAGCATCAAAAGAGCTTGTGATGAATAAAGTAATAAAGATCGAAACGTTGAATCATGGCTTGGCTTTGGTGTCAGTTTTATACTATGTTATTTAAAACTAATCAGTGCATCTATTGGTTTATTCATCATAAAATTTATTTTGGCTTGCTTGTACTCTTTCTTAAGTTGGTCCAAACAAATAATATTGTCAACAAAATTAACAATCAAAGTTATAATGTATTGACATTGTATAAAAGTTAGTTTCTTTTTAGAAAAATACAATTCTTAGAGAAACTAAATAATCCATGTTGCAACTGAATCTATTTACATTTATATGTTAAAATTGTTTTTGTTGATAATGATGGTTTTTTTTTTATATACAGTGCCCCCATATATGTCATTTGCTCTACCTATTAACATGCAAAGAAGATGTTATGTCCTTCAGGGTGAAGAAGCTCCTTAACTTGCAGAAACGTGTCGTAAGTAAAATAAAAATTTGTTTCTATTGACCTTTAAAAAAACAGTTTGTTGTTGCATTAAACTGCACACAGATCAAACAACAACTAACTTTACATTAAGTTCATGTAAACATAAAAACCAGCGCAGCGCATTTTTGTAGGCCTATTAACTATACCTTAATTCCCGTGGATTTTGTCTTGGTTCAGATTGACTGTATTATAGGATGTCTGAACCTTGGCCTGCATATAATATATGAAAATTTAATCTGTAACTCTGACAGAATGTTCTAGATGCCATATAATAAATATATGCCGATTCAAAATAAGCGGGCCTTCGAGTTGTTAATGAAGGCTTGTCTGACCATTCCAACATTATCGAGAACTTGTTTGAATAACGTGTTCGTATTTCTACCACACTTCAAGAATTTGTCATTTGGAAGAATAGCTTTTTCGTCATCCGATAATTATCGGATCTAATCAGATGTGCAACATAATTTCGTTGCTAGGTTTTGATGAATGTAGATAAATCACATGTCTTGCATATATTGTCGATGTTGGTGTAATACATTACGGATCATTCATCGTAAAAACGTACACCAGGTCGAATCAAGTTTATTTGATTGTGCAGACGTTAAAACCCAGTTTTGACAATTGAATGTCAATCGACTTCGAATATAAGCTCGTAGGAAAATCAAATGAGTTTGGAGAAGAATATTGTGATTTAATAAAAAAAATTCTTCATTGACGAAAATTTGTTTTTGGCTGATTCGATGCGACTATTGAATTCCCAGTCTCCTGTGGTATTCTGGTCATGGACGATTTGAGAGCCAAGATAGCGAAACCTGTCGGTGTTTTTGATAGGTTTTCCATCAAGGGATATAACACTCTTGGGATAAACATCTTCTCCATATGTGAATTTACGATTACGATGATTTCTATTTTAGTCGCATTTATTTTCAGTTTGAATTGTTTGAAAATGGAATCAATCAGGGAGAGTGATGATTCAAGTGAAGCAAACGAAAATAGATATAATAATAATAATAATAATAAATAACATTTATAAAGCGCAAGAGACAAAGGTTTCAAAGCGCTGTGTTTTCCAAGATCTGTGCAAGTAGTAGCGTGTGATTATGCTTCTCTGAAGAGATGAGTTTTGAGTTTAGTTTTAAATGTGATTACAGATTTTGATGAGCATATTTCGAGGGGTAGAGTGTTCCAGAGTTTTGGGGCTGCGACAGCGAAAGCACGATCACCGTAAAACCGAGTTCTGGAACGGGGTCCAGGTTTTAGAAGAAGTCTGCAGGATGAACGAAGCGAAGAGTTGGTTGACGGAGTAATGATGTCACATATGTAGGCTGGAGCACATCCGTTGATGGCCTTATATGTCAGCAACAGGATTTTAAAACGAATGCGCTGAACTACAGGCAACCAGTGTAAGTCACGAAAAACGGGAGAAATATGTTCATGTCGTTTAGTGCCAGTGATAAGTCTTGCGGCGGAATTTTGGATTCGTTGAAGAGGAGACAGATAAGAAGTTGGTAGGCCGTACAGAAGCGAGTTATGACAGTCCAGACGAGATGAAACAAAAGCATGAACAAGACGTTCAGTTGATGTTTTGTCAAGGTACTTACGAATCTGGCCGATCTGGTAAATTCCAAAGGAAGCACCACGACAAACATTACGAATGTGTTCTTTTAAACCGAGGCTGTTGTCTAGTTGGACGCCAAGATTTCTGGCTGAGCTGGAGGTAGAGACACTAGTATCTCCGATATGGACCAAAGGAAATGATGATACCTCACGGAACTTTGAATGAAAATGGATCATTTCAGTCTTGGAGTCGTTGAACATGAGTTTATTTTGAATGGCCCATGAGCGAACATCTGCAATGCATGATTCAAGGCTGTTAACAGATTCAGAATGATGTGTAGGTTTCATGATTAAATATAGTTGAGTGTCATCTGCATAGATCATATGACGAACTTCCGGGTGGGAATCAATGATGTTGCTGAGTGGTCCAGTGTATAAGATGAAATCGAGTGGACCTTTTACGGATCCCTGCGGTACACCCCAGGGTAGAGCGAACTCATCAGACATCGAATCACCCACAATGATTGCTTGTCTACGATTCTCAAAATATGAAATAAACCATTTCAATGCGGTTCCGCTTATGCCGTATCTTTTCTGAAGACGTTGAAATAATAAATCATGATTGATAATGTCAAATGCGGCGGAGTAGTCGAGTAGAATAAGTACCGCTTCATTACCTTTGTCTAAAGCAAGTAGTAGATCGTTTGTAACACGTAATAAAGCGGTTTCAGTTGAGTGGAAGCGGCGGTAGGCTGATTGGACTTTTGAAAACAGGAAATGTTCATCCATATATGCTTTTATCTGAGCAGTTGCAATTCTTTCCAAGACTTTGAAAAGGAAGGGAAGATTTGCTATTGGTCTATAATTTTGTAGGACGTTGGAGTCGAGATTTTGCTTTTTCAACAGTGGCATAACGAGGGACAATTTAAATGCAGATGGTACAGTACCTGATGACAGCGACATGTTGACGATTTTAGTGATATGCGGTAGTAGAGCGTCAATGCAGTTTTTTAGTAACCGTGTTGGAATTGGGTCAAGTCTACTGGACTTAGATGCGCTTTCAGCGATGACTTTGCGTACCGAATCTTCTGATGTTGCTCGAATTCAGCGAAACTACTATTACATGAATCGTCGACGTTGACAGTTATTTGTGGAGTGTTTATGGAGTTCAGTTTCTTGCAAATCTTCAGAATCTTTTCATTAAAGAAACAGCCAAACTGGTTTGCGAGATCCATTGAAGATGTGTGTTTTGGCAGAACAGGAGAAGAATCGACCGAGTACAGTTTACTTATGATGCGGAAAAGGTTCTTGTCATCCGCATTAGCGATTTCATTGCGATGATAATTGCATTTTGCTAGATCTAGCATATCTTTATATGCTTTGCATTCCAACTTGTACCTCTGTTTGTCGATATCCAAACCAGATTTCAACATTCTGCGTTCTGATCTCCGTTTGACGCACTTCGCTTCACGGAGTTCATTCGTGGTCTAATGGTGACCAGTTTAGTTGTTAACGGAGCATGTTGGTCAAGGATGTACTGCAATACATTATTGTATTGGTCAGCGAGATCGGAGACATTATCTTCCGGTGCGCAGACGAGCGGGGAATTCATTATATCTTCCACAAAACAATTTAGATCAATGTTACGAAGTTTGCGGAAGGAGGTTGTCCACGTTGGTTGTTTAGGATGTGATAAATCCATCAGGCTGATGACAGCCATATGGTCGGATGGTAGTCCTTGTTTGACAGTGGTTTGTTTTATTATGTTGTCGTTTTTCCGAGAGATTAGAAGGTCCAGTGTGTGCCCACTAACGTGAGTGGGGCCTTGGACATGTTGATGAAGACAACTCGTGTCAAGCAGTTCATCAAATCGCTTGGTGTTGTTGTCCAAGAGGTCATCTGTGTGAATATTGAAATCACCAACAATCAGAAGGTTTTTGGTGCAAGAGACTGATTCAAGAAGTGATGAGAATTCAGTGATGAACAAGTCAAAGGTAAGTTTGTTTGTGGTCGATGGTGGTGGTCTGTAAATTGCAATCAAGTTAATTACAGATGAATTGGAAGTGATCTTGATATCCATATGTTCGAAAGACCGGAAACTTGTTGAAACATTTGGTGTTATTTGGAGTCCACGGTGCGAAATGATGCATATTCCACCTCCGCGTCCACCTGTAGGGCACAGCGCATGTGACACCACGAAATTTGGGAGGGTGTTACTCACGTCCGCGATAAAGTGGTTGTCACTTGCATCACCTTTCAACCAACTTTCGGTAATTACTAAAATGTCACATTCAACATCCAAAATAAAATCACAAATGTGAACAGTTTTATTTCTTAAAGAACGTGCATTCCACAGTCCAAAACAGATGGAACTCGAACTACGAGATTGTTCAGTATCCACGGAAACAGGTCCGCGAGGTTGAGAGATGTGTTCAGTGGCGGCAGAGATAAGCTTGCTTCGTCGTCGACCAGCCTTCTTTCCTCTATGTGTTTTTTTTCGAGTTGAGAATGCTCGGCATGTGGTAAAGGCATTGATATTCAAACGATTTATAGTGTCAATTTCAGATGGAGTCAACGATGACTTTAAGTTTCCAGATAATCTGAGAAGTTGATCACGATCGTAGTAAATCATAGACGCTATAGATGAACTGACAGGTTGAAATTAAAGTCAATGAACACCCGTTATGATAAGACGATTCGGTTCTGTGAAGTAAGCCGACTACCACAATCCTAGGCCTACCGTAGTTGACAAATCGGGCAAAGAATGTTGAATGAATCGTGTATACGGCTGACCGCGAAGGCTGACTGCACAGGAATGTGAGTAGAAAAGCAAACGAAACTGGCCTAGGAAAAACGGAACATTAGTTTCGCTAGTAGACCAACAATGTTATCTTCACAAATACATACAACGGTCAGTAATAACCAGGAAAAGTTCGATGTGGCATTAAACACACAGATTTCAGTATACAGAAACTGTAATTTTACAGAAACTTGGAGAACAGATCAGACTGGCCGCTTGTAAAGGCGCACACGTCATTAACTGATAATATATAATACGATATCATCGGCGTAACCTGCCCAATCGAGTTGCGATGTGCCAACAGTTGTTCCACATTTAATAGTTGCATGTTCTTCGCGAGTAGTAGGTATTCGATATTTGAATTGAAAGAAATCTAATATCTGATTGGTTGCGTGATGCATGAAAATTCTCATTACAAAGTCAATATATAAATCAAACAATGGAGGAGATTCGGGTCCTCCTTGACGAACACCAGCGGTTGTTGGTACGTTTCGTCCTTCAACATCTATTGTAGTTTTTTAGTACAAATTTTGAAGGATATCAATAAGGATAGTGTTTTCGAGTTCTGGTGGTAAACGAAGGCGTATAGATGTCCAGAGCCAGGATCTAGCGATATGATCAAACGCGGCAGATAGATCGACAAAAAGAAGATATCCTGTCGTTGATTGTTCGTGATTTGCTGAAAACGTTTGGTCACAAAGGTGGCATCATTGGTGCCATGATTTTGACGAAAGCCATATTGATTGTCATGTCAGTGGATGATCGTACCACGATTGAAGTCTTGAAAGTATAATGTTGATGACACTTTTACCAACGATAGAGCCGATACATAGTTCGGTCACGTTTCGAGCCTTTGCCCTTCCACAATGCTTCAATTTTTCCATTACCCCAACTTTTTGGAACAGTCTTATCTTTCTAAACTTGCTCGACAAGCTCCATAAAAAAGTTCATAAAATTGGAAGACTTTCTCGCATGTTTCAAAATTTCAGATGGAATGTCATTGGAAGCCTTTCGATTTTTCAGTTTAGCTAAACTTTCGATAACTTCGTCCCGAGAGGGAACATCGTTCTTAAGCGGATATTGCCGAGAGATTTCTTGAAGTTGTTCAACAGACCCTGGTATATCTGTTGTAAGTTCAGTAGGAGTTTCATCCTCTCAAGGTAGTGGTGGATTAAAATGGTTGTTAAAGTGATCGATGAGCTTTTCTGGTGGACAGGACGAGGGTGGATTTTTCAGTGGTGTTGTTTGCGATTTTGCTTTAGCAAAGAGTTCAGCGATTTCACGATTTATAGCATGAATATTAATCTTAGCAGCCTCAGCTTTGAAAAAGTTGTTTTTCAGAGTTTTGTGACGGTTTACAATTCTATGTGATAATATCTTGATGTTTTCTTTAGAATCACCATTTTGACGAGCTTTATCATGCTGTTGAAGAAGTTCTTTTAATTGGGATCATTACGCCACGGAGGATCGCTTTGATTTGTTACTGTGTTGGGGATCTCGGCATTTGCAATTTCTTTTAGATGTCGAATGAGCACAGCATCTTTCTCATCAACTGAGTTAATGTCATTTAGTTGAGAGAATCGTTCTTCAAGTTTGTCATGGAAGTTTCCATCCAAATCAAGTTTTTTCTTTTTGGTGTGTTTACGATTTACGAAACGTGCCACTTTAGTTTTCGGAGTTCTGAAAGTGGTTACTAAAAGTTTATGATCACTATTAAAATTGGAACTTGTTCACACACTACAATCGGAGATATATTGACATAGCCAGTCATAGCACATAAGGTAGTCAAGTGTTTTTCTAGTACCATGCGCATCGTTAGAGTACCATGTGAATTGGTGGTCGGGATGTTTAAACCAAGTGTTCATAATTGAAGGTTTATTATCACAAGCAAAATTAATCATACATTCGCCATTGTCATTACTTTCGATGTCAGTTAGTACAGATGATGAGCGAATACAAGCGTGCTTCTTCACTGATGATGTTGTTGCATTGAAGTCTCAAAGTACAATTAATTTTTCGTGTTTTTGAGTTGACAATTGTTTGCATAGTTTTCGATAGAATGAAAGTTTTGCACCGTCAAGAGATTCCTCTGTCAGAGCATAAATAGCGATAACTTTTGTCTTACATCCATAAACTGCCACGGATGCTGAAATCATGAGAGGTCATTCACCAGTGCTTTTATTGTGACACTATCACTAAATTATCTCTCTTCTCTATATATCGCGCATTTTCATTCCAGTTGTGCGCGTTTAATGGTTGCCAGCGTAATGTTATTCAGCGTAATGATATTCAACGTAACGTTCTTCAGCGTGCGTAATGTTCTTCTTTTGTTATGTTAGCGCTTTTCTTGAATTTTCAACTTCAATTTTCTTTGATTTTTTCAAAATTATTATCCTTTAAACCTACTATTTTGATGCCTAAATGTCCCTTTTTTATATTTCTGCTTTTTGTTTTGGTTTCACTTTCTTGATGTTTTCTTCTTTCTTCTGATATAAAATTCCTCTTGTAATTCTTTAGATTTCCTGTTTTTTATAAATTTTTCGCGGAGGATATTTGTACACGTCCGTTTGCTAGCGCGCTTTCTTTCTTTTTAACAGTACTGTACCTAGTGTGCAATTTAATTTTGCCTTTGATAGTTGACTCTCATTTCCTTGCGAAATGAAACGGTTGGAATACATAATTTAAGGATACTTACCTGCAGAAATGTACTTGATTGAGAATTTAGTTGGCATTGCATTGCATGTACTTGGCAAATGTTAACCAAATGAGGGTTTATGAATTAGTGTTGATTTTGGTTTTGTACTATTTTTTCTTAAAGGGTGCTCATCCACACATCTCTGGGTTACTGTCTGTGTACAAGCTATATCGTCCTAGTTGGCTATCTGTCATGATACCATCCAGTCAACGTTTTTATTTCAAGAAAACTGGTGCTAGGGTTTGGGAAGGGGACATGAAGAATGCTAAAGATCGTATCTGTCAGAGTGCATCGCCAGCATTAGATGTGAATGCAACATGCACAAACTTAGCACAGGTAAGTTAAAATTGTTGAAAATAAAATATGCTAAAGAAAAATTATAGCTGATGCGCGCAAACACTAATATATAACGAAAGTATAAAATGGGTGTTTTTCGTGGTGTATTAATTATTTGATACATGTAGATAAAATTTAAAAAGTGGACATAAATCGAATGAAAACACATTGCTGCGGAAACACGAATTGTTAAAGATGTATTGTCCCTTTGACTAATTTCAAAAAATTAAAAAAAAAAAGATTTCGAAAAAAAGTGGGTCATTTTGAAGAATCATAATAGTTATTACTATTATTACTTTCACCAAAAATTAGTCGAAAAAAACATTATTTAACTGAAATACAGACGTTTTTTTGTTCAAAAAATAACTTTGACTTCCAGTCAAAGTTTTCGATCAAAACATATCTCATAATTCAACGCGCTTGTTTGGCTACTCTGTATGCATTAAATCATAAACTTCCTTGCGATCTGTGTGAGAACACCTTCTCAACCTCGAGCTGTAAACAATCCTAATTAGCATCATGCATAATGCATACTCGTGGTTTGAAATCTTTGTTTACTTTCGCTCGAGACGATTTTCCAGACGAAATGTAATCAAATTAATTTAATCTGTTAATTACGTAAACTTGTTGTTTTTGGCTCGAATTTTCGACTTGAAGTGAATAACTTTACAATTACTTTGATATGGCCAATTTAAATTTATAATATTTTGACCTTCATTTTTTGTGTTTCAAGGGACAATACATCTTTAAGTTGTTTTCATATTCAACAATATATCAAACCATTTGGAATCGTTTTGTTTGTGTGTGTTCATTTTTATTCATTTACATTTTTTTTTTATTTCAATGGTTTTGATATTTTGCAATTTTTTGTGTGTGGGAGATTTGTTACCTATTTGCACTTTTGTAATTGTGGTCTAGCAGTAACCCGTCTTATCTGCCTATTCTCATGGCATGATTAAGTATAATAAAAGTGCACAACAAATTGTCAAGAATAAAATTCGGAACTATTTACGGCCATTGATTTTGTTATTCCTTTACTTTGAAATACTGTAAGCTAAAAAATGAAAGCAATACTGGATATGGTACTTTGTGCTGTGTGAATGTTAATCTAAGGTGCGCCTCAGAAAGTGACAACGTGCATGAGAGGGACATGCACGTTGAAATCTGTCAATCAGTCGGCAGATTAAAACATTTTAATGATGATAACATATGAATTGGTAAGTTATAGAATTAAGATGGAAAAATTCATTCATTCATTCATTTTATTGTTCCACATAAAATAAGTAAAAGATATGACAAAGACAAGACAAAGAAAAATAAAAAAACCTGGTTAATTATTTGTTTGTGTGGAAACTCAAATAAGCCAAAACGGGCTTTAAGGCTGAGTATTCCAAAATACATCACATTGTACATGGTAACGTACAATTGCTTTCTAAAAAAAAAAGAACAAAAAAGCAGACTTGGTTGAATATCAATTAAGTAAAAGTGAGATATGTTTGTTAATATCGAATATGTTTAAAGTGTTTAGCTGATGGAATAATTGCCTTGTATGGGATCTTGGGGGTGCTCCAGTGCAAATCCTTAGAGCCTTCTTTTGAAGCTTAAAGAGACAGTGAATTTTGGATGTTGATTCCAAGGATTAGTCTGCAAAATGTTGTTAGAAATTGAAGCCCAAGCAATATTACAGTAGGATAAGTATGGTAAAATGAGAGTGTTGTAAAGCAAAAATAAAATATTGTATGGAAGAATATATTTTAATTTACTTAAAACACCAACATTTTTAGACACTGTTTTATTAGTAATTGCATTGTGTGTTTGCCAGTTCAATTTTGAATCAATTTGAACCCCAAGAAATTTTAAATTGTTTATATTGCTGTCATCTGCGAATAAAATGAATTGGATTAAATTTGAGACTTTGGGAAGATCATTAACATAAATAAGAAAAAGTAAAGGGCCGAGTATAGACCCTTGAGGTACACCACAATTAATAGGCAACATATGAGATTTAAAAGAATTAACATAGGTAAATTGGTATCTATTTGAAAGGTAAGATTTCAGAAGGTAAAGAGGAAGGCCTCTGACACCATAGTTGTATAATTTTGATAATAGTACATTATGATCAAACCAATAGTATTATTGCCATGTGCAAGAGAGGTTGTTAATTTATCATACATGTGTAGAACAGCAAGATCGGTCGAATGTGCTGAACAAAAACCATATTGGTTATCATGCAAAATATTATTTTTTGTAAAGAAGGAAGATAGACGACTATAAATTAACTTTTCAAGAATTTTTGAAAATATCGAAAGAAGTGCTATGGGTCTGTAATTGTTAATCACATGTGGATCATCTTTCTTGTAAAGTAAGAAATTGAAAGGTACAGTTAGTTGGGTTAATTGATTGTGGAATTCTAGAGCCAAAAAATTGTTGAATTCGATGTTATTGTTTATGATAAAAGACGGAAATCTGGTATTATAATTTTTACCGAGGACCGAGTTAATGGTTTCCCATGTTTTCTTGATATCATTGCCATAAGTATTAAATTTGTTTCTGAAATAGTTTCTAGATGATACATATTACCGTATATGTCGGTGTACAAAACGCACTTTTGACACGCAAATTTGACCTCTAAATTTTGGGTGCGTCTTATACACAGGTCATTTCCTCACGCACCCTAAAAAGCTAGTTAACAGTACAGTAGCCTCAACAACTAGCTAGGAGGCCTACCTATACTAGCCTATTAAAAATAGTGTACTACTCTGCAATGTAGGCCTAGCTAGTTACTCTAGCCTGTCTAATCATGGTTGATCACCACATTGTGGTAAAAAGTTTATTGAATTTTTAATTAAGGTAAATTGTCATCCTCTGTATAATTAATACAGTATTTACAGTACTTGCATGAGATATTCTACCCACCCAGGTCTACCCATTCTCTACACTCTGAACTCGCGCTTGTGTATTTCTAGCAGCATCCCATTCCCATCACCAGCACAGTACTAACAAAAACACATTTATGGAAGAGTCCATTAATTATGGTGGTGTCACATTTTAATTACACTAACTATTTCCCTTGATCACGGTGGTTCATTTTATTACATCTTTATGTCAACAATCACATATTTTTATAATCATGTAGGCAATATTTCGTATGTCAAATGACATCTAAAAGAGCGTGTTGTTATTGTGTTAAGTAGCTTCTCCTAATCTCATAATGTATATGGCCAACAGTGCTGGCCAGGCAAGGAGCACATGGTTAGTGTTTTTATTAGGTGATCATTTAGAATAAAATGATCACCTATTGTTATTGTATGAAATCTTTATTCTTCTTCTTCTTCTTTCTGTACACTATTTTGTGTAACAATTATCTCAAAAAGTTAAATGTCAATGATCACAAAAATTTCACAATATCTTTCAAATACTGTAACTTAATCCTAATAAGCTTTTCAGCGTGATCACTCAACCGTGACGTCATTAATACGCGATTTTGTTAAATCACACTATCAATCATATCTCCATAACTCTTTATCACATATCAATAACATTCACTATACGTAAACTTCAAGTCAAGGGTAAAAATATTAGCAAATAAAAACTTACGCATTTCAAGGTCATGCGCGTGAAATCGCGCTAAAAATTATAAAAGCTCAAAATTAAGTTTTGATCAATTTAAAGCATGAATTAGACCATTTGCATGTTTCAAAAAATTACTGCGCAAAAACACGTTTTTGCTCGCGCGGTACTTAAAAAGCGAAAAAAAAATGATTTTTTTGTACAAATTGCATTCTACTCACCATCCTTAGTACATTCACCAAATTTGAGTCCGTTCCGACTTAAAATAACGCTATACGAGCAGGTTAAAATGACAAAATGCGCACATTAATTGCATAAAAGTGCATAAAATGGTGAAAAATAAGGCATTTTTAAAATGGAAATAATTCTTCAGAATGCACGATGACCCCCATTTTTTTTTAACTTATTCTGGAAGCCATTGAGTTGTAGATATGAATTCATGTACAGATTTCACGTACAAAATGTTGTGACGTCATCAAATGGCCACTTGAATTTAAAAATTAGGTTTTTTTTCTCTTTCGTCATAGATTATCACATTCAACAGAGCGCATCTCGGTTTTTTTGTGCCCGATTTTCGCACATGGTTAGTGTTTTATTATTATCATTTAGAATAAAATGATCACCTATTGTTATTGTATGAAATCTTTATTCTTCTTCTTCTTTCTGTACACTATTTTGTGTAACAATTATCTCAAAAAGTTAAATGTCAATGATCACAAAAATTTCAAAATATCTTTCAAATACTGTAACTTAATCCTAATAAGCTTTTCTTTAAATGTGAAAAATAAGTTGATTCTTTGATTGATATTTTTGTTTTTCTTCTGTAATTCACCCACTTTTAAATCGATTGTGAGGCCAAAACAAATGGAACGAAAATACCAGGTTTTTCCCAATTTGTATCAATGGAGTCTGGCAAAAATAGAAACACAATTAATGCAGCAACTATACAACGTCAGGCTAGGTATATAGCTATTTACCGATGTTTACCAGCTAGGCCTAAAGACCGTCCACGAGAGGTCATTCGCCGCAAGCTACTTAGGTAGTGCATTGTTTCTCACTAATACTAATATTTCAGTTTCCGTCTTATACACAGGTGCGACTTGTACACCGAAATATACGGTATCATGCATATAACCTTATTAATTTTAAAACACATGTGTACGTGCGCTTGAAATTTTCAAAATTTATTTTTGATGAAATTGGAGTACGTTTCAGGCCGCCGCAATTTTAAGCGTTTAAAAAATTGCCATGAGTGCGCAGATTTTTGCATGCGCACTGCGCTTTAAACGTTAATACGCACTCTTTTTGCCCAATTTCTGTTTTACAACCTTTCTTTAATAATATCATCATATTTGATTCACTTTTCAACTCGAAATCGCATTATACGAGCATGTCAAAAGTGGCAGGCTACGCAGTTGTAAGTAAACAAAATGGTGAAAATATACTAAATTTTATAGATTAATATAGATTGTCAGAATGCTAAGGAACACCTATTTTGCATTTCATTTTCTTAAAATGTATGTATCATATGTATGAGTTATTATGAAATTAAGAGAAAAAAAGTTGATTAATTATGACATTCTGTCAAATTCGACATTAACTTTCTTCCTTAAAATGTTCATATACTAAAGTTAAAAGTATATAGTTTGACAGTGCATTATTTTATTTTTTATTTTTAAAGATGTCATTGTAGTAAAAAATTATAATTAATTGCGGTAATAATAATTTATCTGCACCAAAGTGGTTACTGCATAGTAAATACACGAAGGAATCTTTCTTCAACTTCTATTTCTATTCAGGTGTATATATGGCTCGGTGGTCTGTGACAGGTACCAAGATCGAGTCTCACCTTGGGAAACGAAAGAATTTTTTTTTTTATATCCGTAAAATTTTATTTATAAATGAAATCTAGAGAAACTTGTGTCTTTATTATTATGTAACAAGGGTGGTTTATGACATACGTGGAGGGATCTTTGATTTTCTTTGGTTTCTTTTTTCCTAGTTTTGTAATTTCATTGTGGTCTAGTTTTGAATTTTAGCTTTAAGCGATGATATTTTTTATTTACACATATCGCGGATTTGAACTCGAACATACATACAGCATTGATACCAATGGCCACAGCGTTTTACTCACTGAGCCAAACTGTGATTTACGAAAATCATTCTGTTCAAAGGATAGATGTAATTAATTAAAACTTCAATGGCACGATCATTCGATACAGTTGACCAGCTGCCGAGACTAAACACTGTTTTTTCGCTGCCCGGCATGGTATTTGTAGATCCGGCCATGGCGGTACACAACATAGGAGGTTGCGTAGTTTATACAGTGACGTAACATGGTCACTGAATTACTGTTATTTTTGCCTTTTTTAACTGTTTATCCTCAAAATTCAGGAAAGTGACATAGCCTATCATATGCGGTCCCTCAATAAACATCAGTGTGCAAAATGTGAGCATGTACTGTTCAGTGGTTTCGGAGGAGATACATAAAATTATGCGAAAAATTCAGTAGCATTAATATATAGATTGCATTCTTTCTTTAAAAATATTGTAGAAATCTAAACGCAGAAGACAGGAGCTTATTCCACGTCCATCATCGAGCAACTTTGTTGAGGAATCCGGTCTGTACAACTTTATCACTTCTGAATCAAGTAAAGTGCCAGTTAGCCAGATCAAAACATTTCATCAACTACTTATCAATCTGGACAGACTTGAGGTAAATTTGATTTTGAAAAATGTATCTTTTATCAAGACAATATTTCAACACACATGTAATAATTGGTTGTGCATTATAAAAATACAATAAGACAAGATTAAAATATACTAATACCTAATTCATCGTGTGCGGCCCCTGTATAAACATCAGTTTGCAAAATGGTTTCGGAGGAGATACGTAAAATTACGCAAACAATTTAGTAGCATTAATATAGATGATGTCGCAGGAGAATGTTCTAGTTACTATGGAGTGCAAAAGGAACTTATAATAAATGATAACAAGTTGTTGCTTACATTTTAAATGTTCCTATTACTTTCTTCACAGTTACCCAGTCGAGTTGGAGCAGTGTTGCAGTCTCCATTGTTACAGCATGCCATATCCTGTACAAGAGATGAGGAAATTATCCAGAGACTTAGTTTCTGGCTTTATCAAACATTACATGAAGGTATTCCATAATTGACACCCTTTTCTGTATAGCCAACCTTCTTTAAAGACACCTTCCCTACAATTTGTGACGTTTTGTAAAAATAATACATATATTGCCTGCTTAGAGGTGAAATATAAGATTTGACATCTTACAAACATTTGAGATATAGCTGCAATAAAAATAAAGATGCGGATAACCAACTAGATTTGATTTCGGGTTGTCCGCACGACAAACGCCACGTGTACGTCATACGTTGGAATATTGAACACAGAAAAAGATTATGGCATTATGACCTGAAATGAAGAATATGACATGTTGTTAATGCTGAATTCTGTCTATTTTGTGTCATATACTACAGAATATACAGTATACACAGTATAATCTGTATACATATTACATAGAGTGTAGAATAGGTGAAATTACGGTACCCGTCATTTATTCCAATTTTTAACATCAAAATGAAACACGAAGATAGCAATTTCGAAAGGAAATTATCTCAGCAACAACATATTAACATGTAGAAGAAATTAGAATACGTAAAATATAGATATGCGCGTTCTTTTAAATGTGATGAACTATGATGCAAAAGATGAAAATACAAGTTTTTTTATTCAACTGGCCATATGATGACGTCAAAATGAATATCAAAATCGGGGTGAAAATGGAAAACGGATAAGTGGAGATGTGCTCTATTAAATGTGATGAGCTATGACGAAAGATACAAAAATCCTATATTTTATATTCGGGTGGCCATATTGATGCATCATCCGATATCTACAACTCATCAACTTCTAGAATTTGTAATAAAAATAAATTTCACGCTTTACTTTAGAAACTATGACTGTTTCAAAAAAGACTTTTGACGATTTTTTTAGCTTCTTCATCAAAAACACGCCCGAATTGTCTAATTCATAAATATCGGACTGACAAATGGATGCTGTGTTTTATTTTGTTTTATCTACTAATAATAGTAATACAGTAACTTCAATTCAATTGAAGATCACATCTATCATGCAGATAAAGAAATCTGTTTAGTTTATGGAAATGCAAAATTTTCTTTCTAATTTTTTTTTTTTTTTCTTTAAACAACTTTGGATTGATCTTTTTCCATGTGATAGACCAAAATGAAACTTATTTGTGTTCTAACTTTGATTTTGCAGAACTTCTTGACTGTGATGATGCAGGAAACAATCCAAGGGCGGAACATCTTCTACAATTACTTATTAATTTCACAGAATTTTTACAGGTAAAAATGTAGTGTATAGAGAAGACACTATATTGTTATTATAATAAGTATTATTAAGTGCTGTTTATTGATGTGTCACAACACCAAAAGACCAAAAAGAATGATTGAAACAAAAACATGCAAGATTTTTTTAAGTGACTTGAATTGCATTCAGATTACCACTGACGGATGTGAAGTGAAAGCTGTTGTGACATACAATTAAATCACATAGATAAGTTGGTGCAGAACCACAAACAGATATGTAATGTAAATATACATACGTATAAGCTGGCGCTTTCAATTCCCGGCAATAAATTTGCCTTCTGGGAAACAGGCTTAAGTGGTCCTTTTCAATTTGATGCAAGAAGTTTAGAATATTGCACAATCTTTTACGCATCAACCTATATATGTGATTTTGGACATTTAGAAATTGAAAACAAGTTTGTGAAATAAGATCTGTAATCAACAAGTGATCTTAATACTTTTTGTAATGTTTGTTTGAGTTTTAATAAATTGTGTTTAATAATAGCCAATTCTATAATTAACAAAATAAATAGCCACCTTAAATTTTTGTACAGGCAAAATAAAAATCTAGATAAGTTTAAGTAGAAAACTGCTATGTTCCACTTTACTCCAACCGCTCTTCGACTACGCTGCCTCAGCATGGTTTTACAATGTATCACAGCCTCTAAAAAATAAACTTCAAACATCTCAAAATAAAATAGTTAGGTTTATTAATCAATCTAATGTTAGATCTCATGTTGGTCAGTCGGAACTTCATGAATTAAGACTTTTAAATGTGGTAAATAGGGTTAATTTTTTAAGTTTATGCTATGTTTTTAAGATTTTTAACGACACTGCTCCGTCTTACCTAAATGAGCATTTTACACTTCTCAGGGATTTTCATGAGAGGGTGGCCAAAAGTAGCACTATGTGTAACTTTCGTATCCCAATCATTAAAGGATGTGCTAGCAAAACGTTTTATTTTAACGCTATTAAAGCATGGAACAATCTTGCTCTTTATATCACAAAATCGTCGAACATAACCTCTTTTAAACAGACTCTAAAATCATTGTATTTTTTTATTTTTTTAAAAAGCATTTTATACAAATTTTAAATCTTTTAAATATTCGTATTTTACATTTTGGATTTTAAATTTTAATCTATTCTCTTTTTAGTATAAGGAATCTGTGCAATTTGTTTCTCTGTTTCTGGACCCCAATGGAAATAAGTATTCTACTTTTTGGGATATCCTTAACTCGAGTCTGTTGTACTGATTTTTAATTGTTTACATGTTTTCACGCTGCTGCTTTAGCCAGGTACGTCCCAAGAGGACTACTCATTCAGAAGCTAAAGCAAGCAGCAGTTATAGTTATAGAGGCCGACGTTTTTGGTACTTTGTAAACTAGGACGGGTCATACTAAAATTACAAACCCCAATGCACGTCTGGGAGAAGAGATTCTATGAAAAAAATTGTTGATAATACAGTATTATAGATGCATGTAGACAGTAATCTGTAAAATCTTGTTCAATAAATAATGACTTTGTTCTTGCTGTCAACATAGGCCAGTATTATAATAATTCACTGTCAAATAATCAAAACATTATTTCTGGTATTTACAATGAGTCCCATTTGACTGTCAATCTAGATTGATATATATATAATACTGTAATTTGCTGTCAGATAATCATTGAATTATTATCAAAACAGTCCATATACAGTAATAGTAAAGTTTTTGGTTGTAATAGGATACAATTTGTTGACACTTGAAGCATCTAGGCTTGATGAAGTGACTCCCAGACTTGACCTTAGCAATAAAATAAACTAAAGTGACAGAAATTGAGTCTAAAAGTAAAGTAAAGTAATATTATTTAGACATCATTTTTATTTAATAAGCACATCATCTTTTACAGATTCAGTATTTTTTATTTTTCAATTTAAATTGCACAATTATGACATATCAAAGTGTGAATTCTTGTTGTATTTTACTTCAACTACAAAAGTTATTCACTTCTGTAACAAAAAATAATATTTATTCATGTATAAAAACAGAAAAGAAATGTTTAATTATAACCCAAAAACCATTGTCTGACAGACAATTTAAGTATTTTTTGCTTTAAATTACATTTTTTTCAGGTAAATTATTGTTTGGTTAATGTGAAAATAACTATTATGTGACAATAAAATGACACATTAAAAAACAAATTTAAAATAAAAAATATTTTTCAGGGGGACAATATATCTTTAAAACTGTTACGTCAACAAGTGAGCAGCGTTTTTTGTAAGAAATATTTCTTGTTATTGTATGTATCTGTGTTGACTCAGTTAATAAAGAAATCAAACCGGTGTAAACAACATAAAAAATTACTCTGTCGCTGAATGTATTCAGCGTCAAGTCAATCCAGGATGTACCCATGTACTTGTTACAGTCCAGCATATAATGGTTGCTATCCTCATACTATACTATAGTATTTAATTTAAATACAGTGACAAAAATACTGATTTTGTTTTGTTCACTGATTATATGAATAAAATTTATGGTTACTTTTATTACTTTATTTATTTATATTATTTTTCACGAGTAGACCTAGTCTATTTTAATTGCCATTAAAAGAAAATTTTAGGATGTATAATGAGCAAACAGTTAATAGGGTGTCTCTTCATGTTTGAAAGGGCGATATCTTTATTAATCAAGAATATTAACACCAGTTGACTTTTGGCAGTGTAAATACAAGTAACCTGTGCCATTCCCGGGTTACTCAGGTATAAAAACTGATTTAGCGGTGTAAGAGGTGTATTAGTCAATGCAATGCAATTTTTTACTCTTTGTCCCTTAAAAAATAATAGCTAGATTTGTTTTTCAATTTTAAAACAAATACTTATTTCTTACCTAATTTTATTTTAACTGTTTGATTGACAGGAGGATATTCCAGTATCTGAGAGCTTTTTAGTCAAGTATCTGTATGTATGGAATGGTTTGGACTATCGACCATATATTTTACAACTTATTACTAGATTTAGAATACATCCTTTTCAAAGTAAGTAACATTGTCTTATTCTAATTATTTATATAAGGCAACATACATGAAATACAATAATTCAACATTTTGCATGATACATTCTTTTTACTCGGGGTACCCGAGTCTAGGACTTACTCATTTTCGTCTCCTCCTCCATCTGGACACTATTGAGTAAAAAGTGCGATTTATAAAGTAATACTCCTCCCTTATTCGTTGTAGTATTGGGCTGGGATTTGGCATGAATGCACTACAGGGACATGTCCTCAAAGCTATAGAGCCGGATTTTTAAATTTGCTTTTTTTGTTAATTAATTTGTTTAATTAAGACGCCACAATGTGTGACACACACCACAGCGTTATGTTGTTATATGCGGCTTCTTGGCGTAGTGGATATCACGTCTGCTTAACACGCAGAAGGTCCCCGGTTCGAGCCCGGGCGAAACATTTTTTTTTTTTAAACTTTATGGTGAAAAGTAATGTATACGCAATATGATATACAGTATAATACACTGCAGTGTATCTTATTTTTATTATTTGTTTAAATACTTATTTTGTGTAATCGGTAATTATCACTTTTACACATGTTTATTTTGCTTTGTGCTTATTACCATATTTATTTGTAATTTAAATGGATTAAAAAACTTTGTGTAACCCACACTTTTGGTGTAAGAGGTTTCGTGGTGTAGTGGTTATCAAGTCTGCTTAACACGCAGAAGCTCCCCGGTTCAAGCCCGGGCAAAACTTTTTTTTTTCACTTTATGGTGAAAAGTACTGTATACGCAATATGATATACAATATATCTTATTTTTTATTATTTCTTGAAATACTCATTTTGTGTAATCGGTAATTATCACTCACCTGTTTATTTTGCTTTGTGCTTATTACCATATTTTGTAGTGGTTATCAAGTCTGCTTAACACGCAGAAGCTCCCCGGTTCAAGCCCGGGCAAAACTTTTTTTTTTCACTTTATGGTGAAAAGTACTGTATACGCAATATGATATACAATATATCTTATTTTTTATTATTTCTTGAAATACTCATTTTGTGTAATCGGTAATTATCACTCACCTGTTTATTTTGCTTTGTGCTTATTACCATATTTATTTGTAATTTAAATGGATTAAAAAACTTTGTGTAACCCACATTTTTGGTGTAAGAGGTTTCGTAGTGTAGTGGTTATCAAGTCTGCATAACACGCAGAAGGTCCCCGGTTCGAGCCCACCTGGCGAAACCTATTTTTCTTAAACTTAATGGTGAAATATACTGTATACGTAATATGATATAGAGTATATCTCGTTTTATTACTCTGGGTACCAGAGTCTAGGACTCTCTCATCTTTTCCTCTTCTTCTTCCATCCGGACACTATTGAGCAAAAAGTGCGATTTATAAAGTACTACTCCTCCCTTATTCGTTGTAGTATTGAGCTTGGATTTGGTATGAATATACTACAGGGACATGTCCTCAAAGCTAGAGCCGGATTTTTTAATTTCAAACCGGATGCAGCCATGTGCACGTCTCGAAGATGGTACCGTATAGCCGTATTTGGTAGCGAGGTTATTGATGTGTATGTGACGTTACATCCGGTCTTATGACGTCATTACAGCTTCTTTTGCTGTACCCCGAGTATCGCACATTCGTGCTTGTTTTAAAAAATTGTACGTAATTTTTTCTCATTCATTTGACTTTTGTAGAGTTGAACGACCTTGTTCTTGAGCCCCTACGCAAGCTATTCTTTTGTTCATCTGTTTATTTCAAATGTCAGCTAATTTACAGCTTGACAGAGCTACTGAGGCATTATTTGGAAGTAGAATTACCAAAGCACAGAGTTCATAGAAAAGAGAAAACAGGTGATGATGGAGATGCTGCGGATAAAACAAATTGGTATGCTTTAAAACATGCTTTTACTGATTTGCTTTTTATTGGGATCAATAAGCTATATAACATCTGTCAACATGTGACTCAATTTGTTTTACACAATCATTTTTATGTTAGCATTAAGTTGATATGTAATAATTTAAAACGGTTTTGTGTTTTCACTGGTAATTAATACTGCTGCTACTACTACTGTAGTTTATTTTCATAATTTATTTCTTTCTAAAAGTGATTTGATGTTTGAGGAATTGCTAGATCCTGAACTTGCAGTTGACACTATACAACAACTGGTTTCATTTGTAGATAAGATTTGTTGTGTAGGCCTACAACAAGAAAATGAAAATTCACTACTGTTCTATCATGTGCTATCATTTTATGACCTGGTAAGTACCACTGAGTACAAACAATCAATGTTCATGAGTTAAATGTGTAGAATATTTCTTGAGTTGCTGGGTTATTGCAATTCACACTAAGCCCAGACTACTTTTATTCTGTGCATGCCCAAACCTCACATAATTGCCGTCATCTCAAAATGTCAAGATTACTTTTGAAAACCACATATTATATAATACCACATTCAAATTCTAATTAGGTGATCTTAAAAGATAACCTATTGCTATTGTACAAAAGCTTTATTAAAATATCTTTATCATAATAAACCTTAGCCATCTTAAACTTTTCAGCGTAATCAATCAACATTCACAATATCAAATAAATGTACGTTTATGTAGGAATTTGCAATCATTCATTCAAGTTTTAAAATGGTCAAAAGCACTTTCTAATCAAATTAAAGCATGGTTCAGGACATTTTGAGTGTTTAAAAATGTTTTTTCTTTTTTTTTCACACAGCACGCAAGTTTTTGTTCTTTTAAATTTAATTTCTTTCAATTTCATTTTTAAAACTTATTATGGAAGCCAAGAGTTCTAGATATGAATTCATCATTTGTCCACCTGAATTTTAAAAATAGTATTGTCATAGACAATCGCATTCAACAGATTTTGTCACCACTTTTAGTATGTCCTTGCTCAAACAATTATCTTTCATCATGTCTAAGAAGGTATATACCGTATATTTAAATATCCTACAGCTCTTCAGAATTAAAGGTGGCCTTCATGTTTATAATATATGAAATTGTAGACATGAAATTATTTTAAAATGATACCTGTTGAATGTTTTGAAATCCTAACATGGCCTGCATAATTAAACAAGTAGGTTCTTCATCTCTTTCGTATCCACTTTTCTTCATGTTTTTGCTCATACAATTATCTTCTGGAAATGTCATGTTTTATTTTGATGTTATACAAAAAAATTAGAATATTTGTGAGTCCTATAATAATAATAATGATAATATATAAGATTTGTAAAGCGCACATATCAACTAAAGTGCTTAAGGCGCTGTGGACTAGATAATAATAATACATTTATATAGCGCCTTTTCAATAAGCGCATTACATAGCATATCAGAATATGAAACATATATTTAAATAATTATTATACATTGCCTAGCATAAGAATTAAAACAATTTACATTTCATTATTAGTATATCAATAAGCGAGCAAATAATATCTTAGAAGTTCTTTAAAGTGCACACAAGCAATGCGTGTACACTGGACCTACGGTTTATAGTTCTTATCCGAGAAGACTTGTTCTACCACTAGAACCATGGAGCGAGTGAGCCTCGAACGCTTGCCGATATGTTATGGCTGGGTTACGGTTCCACTGTCTTAACCGTCATTCACTCACTGTATATAATAAGTACATACAGTACATACTGTAACACATAATATATACCTAAGTACGTAAGCACTGTTATGCTTCAGGTCATAGGATGGCATACATCAAATTTTCATACATTAAAATTGATTGAATGTCTATAAAATTATCTTTTAAATCAAAGATCACCTCTAATTTGTCAAAGTGACAAATTAAATTTGAATTGAAAATTATATAATGTTTTAATGTTGTGCTTTACTCCATGGTTGTGCTTATAATAAGGAACATTTCAATACCATAAAAACTGATTTGGGGAGGTTAAAAAGTGCTTAGTGGGATGGTTGTTCGCTGATCGCTAGGAATGAAGGAATAGCATTTCCCGCTTCTATGATCGCACACATTATTCACCATTATTAACAAAATTATAAATAATATTTAAAGCTGGCCATGCAATAGAACCATTGATTGGAATTTCTACTGTTACTTTGCACCTTTAAAGTATATACATTATGAATGGTAAATTGGTAGACATTTACCTTCTCATGTCACAGTTTTTATTATTTTTTTTTTGTAGATTTCTGTGATGTTTCGCAACTATTACATGCCTTTTGTTTGTGTACCATCGTTTGGCCTTGTCTACAAAGCTTTGTTGTCAAACAATGCAGTAACATTGTGTAGAATATGCAAGATTATTTGCAAGTAAGGTTTTTTAGGTGATCATTTAGAATAAAATGATCACCTATTGTTATTGTATGAAATCTTTATTTTTGTTTTTATTGTTTCTGTACACTATTTTGTGTAACAATTATCTAAAAAAATAAAGTGTCTATCATCACCAAAATTTCACAATATCTTTCAAATAGTCCTAATAAGCTTTTCAGCGTGATCACTCATCTGTGACATCATTTATACGCCATTTTGTGAAATCACATTATCAATCATATCTCCATAATTCATTATCACATATGAATGAAATTCACTACACGTAAACTTCAGGTGAAGGGTAAAAAAAATAGCAAATAAAAATGCATGCGCACGTAGGGTCATGCACATGAAATCGCGCGTTAAAAATTTAAAAGGCTCAAAATTAAGTTTTAATCAATTTAGAGCATGCATTAGGCCATTTGCATGTTTAAAAAAATTAATACGCAAAAACACGATTTTGCGCACGCGATTCTTAGAAAGCGTAAAAAATGAAAATTGATGTATAAATCACATTCTACTCACAATCCTTAGTACATTAACCGATTTTGAGTCCATTCTGACTTAAAATAACGCTATACGAGCACGTTAAAAATGACAATGCGCACATTAATTTCACAAAAGTTCTGAAAATGGTGAAAAAATAGGTCTTTTTTAAAATGAAAATAACTCTTCAGAATGCAAGATGACCCCCAATTTTGTAACTTATTCGGGAAGCCATTGAGTTGTAGATATGAATTCATGTACACATTTGACGTACAAAATGTTGTGACGTCATCAAATGGCCACTTGAATTTAAAAATTAGGAATTTTTATCTTTTTGTGTAGGTTATCACATTCGATAGAGCGCATCTCCGTTATTTGAGCCCGATTTTCGCTCAAATTTCAGTATGTGCTTGCTAAGTTAATTATCTTTATCATGAGTTGCCACCATTTTCATTATGATGACATCATCACGCGTAAAAACTTGAATAACGTGGGTTGAGTAATTTCACCTTCAGCGTATATTTGAATATCTCACAGCTCTTCAGAATTAAAGGTGACCTTGATTATTGTAATTCATTGTGACAGCTGATGAAATTTAGATATGCATTCACATCAAAATTAAGCCTATCGGATGTTGTGACGTTATGATATGGCCAGTTGAATTTAAAAAGTAGTTTTTTCATCTCTTTCGTCACATTTATAACAATTTTAAAGAGCGCGCATTGCGAATCTACATGCCAACTTTTCTTCCAAACCTTATATTTTTTTGCTCAATTCATTATCTTTCGAAATTGTCATCTTCAAGTTTATTTTGATAACGTCATCATACCAAAAAATTAGAACATGGTGTGAGTCCCTTAATTTCACCTATGCTACACCTATATGGATATACAGTATGCTGTACTATTATATATGACACATAATAGGTACAACTCAGCACTATAAGCGTATATGCATCTTGTCATAGGATGGCGTACATCAACTTTTTACGATCGTATGTTAACGTACATGCATGTTTAGAAAAGTAAAATAAAAATGATCACCTATAATTTGTCAAAGTGACCAATTAAATTCTAGTTTAATTTGTTATTGTATTAAGATTATGGGTCATTCCATGTCAATTCACCCAATGGGTTAAACCCTACTTTCTTCAAATTTGGTTTTTGGGTTATTTTTAGCTAAAAAACCCGAAATTTTTAATTTGAGCGCCATACGACCAACGGGTCGCGCGCTACGCGCCGTTGTTTCTTTGCGATTTTGCGCAAAAACGACGTGGCGGACTATATTTAAATGACCGTATCTCCGTAATGTGGGGACCGATTTTGTTGTGACAGGTATCTTTGGAAAGCTAATTGTTAAAGCTATCCAAATCTTCTATTTACTTTTGAGATAAAACTATTTAAAAGATGTATAACTTATTCTATTCCATTTGACCTAGGATTTGACCTTGTGGGACAAATTTTTTTTAGATGAAATTTTGTGAAAATTAACTCCTACATGATATTTACATAATATAAAAAAATTGGAGATATATTATTTTTTGTTTGCTTTCTAGCTCATTTCAAAGTTGGCTTACTTCAACAATTCTGGTATTTCTATACAGTGTAGATGTATTGTCGACATTATATCACTACCAAATTTACCTCCTAATACTATGGGTGTCACTGACAGATTATTTAAGACTATAACAATGCTTTAATTATATTTTCATGCTCCATACAAAATAATTATTACTTAGGTAAATATCTGTACACCATTTGATTACCCCATGCGGTTAGCCAAGGATGTAACATCAGTTTATGGCACTCTTTTCACACTTTCAAGCAAATTGAATCATTCTTAGTTTGATGATAACTTTGAAAACATTGATTGTTCTTTGCTGTTCATCATTATTTTACATTTTTGTTCATTGTATTTTGTTCACTTATTTCTTCACTCATAATTTGGCTATAATTACATTATAAACGGCATGGGCCGGGGTGACGATACGTGGGTTGGGGCAAGTAGGGTCCAATCATTTCAGAAAAATACCACTTGACCAGGTCCATGCCGTCTAGCTGCCATTTTATGCAATTTTAAAACGTTACTACAATTTAACGTTTTTATTAAAAATGCAATATAACCGCATGCTTTATAGGGCTGTAATTACGTTATAAACGGCATGGACCGGGGTGATGATACATGGGTTGGGGCAAGTAGGGTCCAGTCATTTCAGAAAAATACCACTTGCCCCGGTCCATGCCGTCTAGCTGCCATTTTATGCAATTTTAAAACGTTACTACAATTTATCTTTTTTTAAAATTAAAAATGCAATATAATACGCATGATTTATAGGGCTATAATTACGTTATAAACGGCATGGACCGGGGTGACGATACATTGGTTGGGGCAAGTAGGGGGTCCAGTCATTGCATAAAAATACCACTTGCCCCGGTCCATGCCGTCTAGCTGCCATTTTATGCAATTTTAAAACGTTACTACAATTTATCTTTTTTTAAAATTAAAAATGCAATATAATACGCATGATTTATAGGGCTATAATTACGTTATAAACGGCATGGACCGGGATGACGATACATTGGTTGGGGCACGTAGGGTCCAGTCATTGCATAAAAATACCACTTGCCCCGGTCCATGCCGTCTAGCTGCCATTTTATGCAATTTTAAAACGTTACTACAATTTTACGTTTTTGTAAAAAATGCAATATAACCGCATGATTTATAAGGCTATAATTACGTTATAAACAGCATGGACCGGGGTGACGATACATTGGTTGGGGCAAGTAGGGGGTCCAGTCATTGCATAAAAATACTGGGGCAAGTAGGGTCCAGTCATTGCATAAAAATACCACTTGCCCCGGTCCATGCCGTCTAGCTGCCATTTTATGCAATTTTAAAACGTTATTACAATTTATCTTTTTTTTAAACTAAAAATGCAATATAATACGCATGATTTATAGGGCTATAATTACGTTATAAACGGCATGGACCGGGGTGACGATACATGGGTTGGGGCAAGTAGGGTCCACTCATTTCAGAAAAATACCACTTGCCCCGGTCCATGCCGTTTTATGCAATTTTAAAACGTTACTACAATTTTACGTAATTATAGCCCTATAAATCATGCGGTTATATTAAGTTAAATTGTTTTGTATGAAGCACGAAAATATAATTAAAGCATTGTTATAGTCTTAAATAATCTGACAGTGACACCCATAGTATTAGGAGGTAAATTTGGTAGTGATATAATGTCGACAATACATCTACACTGTATAGAAATACCAGAATTGTTGAAGTAAGCCAACTTTGAAATGAGCTAGAAAGCAAACAAAAAATAATGTATCCAATTTTTTTATATTATGTAAATATCATGTAGGAGATAATTTTCACAAAATTTCATCTAAAAAAAATTTGTCCCACAAGGTCAATTCCTAGGTCAAATGGAATAGAATAAGTTATACATCTTTTAAATAGTTCTGTCTCAAAAGTAAATAGAAGATTTGGATAGCTTTAACAATTAGCTTTCCAAAGATACCTGTCACAACAAAATCGGTCCACACATTACGGAGATACGGTCATTTAAATATAGCCCGCCGCATCGATTTTGCGCAAAATCGCGAAGAAACGACGGCGCGTAGCGCGCGAACCGTTGGTCGTATGGCGGTCAAATTAAAAATTTCTGGTTTTTTGGCTAAAAATAACCCAAAAACCAAATTTGAGCAAATTTGAAGAAAGTAGGGTTTAAAATGTCATTTTTTTTGGGTGATTTGGTATGGAATGACCCTTATAATTAATCAGTGAAAATAAACACAGGCAAAAAGATTCAATGAAATACACTCAAATTTTAAATTAAAACTATTATTACTATTAACTAGTATTCTACAATTATTATTTATGACACTTGATTATGACACTATGTATAGTATTTCATTTCCACATACAAAACAATGTATGTTAGTCTCTAGTTTATTCCTGCATTTTGCAAACTCATTTTAAAATAATTAAATACTATTTGTTTCAGTTACAAAGAAGAATATAATAAGATGAAGAGAGTTGAAGATAGTTCTTTAAAGGTTAGTCGTATGCCACCTTACTCGCATTCACAAATTTGGCTATGAATGAACACGAATTACTGTAGAAAATGTTCAAATTCTTGACACAATCACACAATGGTGGACCATCATAGAGGCATCATGAAGCATCACAATTTCTTGTTCAAAAAATGTTTACTGGTTCATAGCAATAAAATAACCACCAAGGTCTATGTTTGCATCATGTGGCCAACATTTTTTGGCATCACAAAAAAAAGCATGGTGAATTACTCTTTGTCAGTGGAAGAGGAAACATGCGACATAGTTGGGGAGCCAGAAAGGGTTCACCTGCACCCTCTAGCAAACTATGTTAACAATGTTTTTTTGCTTCCTTATATCAATACAAATCAATTTTTTGCTGTTGGGCAAAACAAAATTGGGATGCTTGGTCAGTACAGGGGCCAAAAGGTCAATATGGTCAAAGTTAGGACTGTGCGTACTGGGTATATTTGAATATTTTTGTGCCAAACTACTCAGAAGACCCCTATTTCTATTCACTCTAATGGGAAACTTTTGCCAAAAGTGGACAGAAACCCATTTTCTGACCACTGGTCAAGAAATTGGCTTGCAAAGTATATGTTTATATTTGTTCTAATGTATTAAAAATCATAAAACTGTCAATAAACCCCTAATTTTGACCTTTGACATATAGCCGGCACAAATATTTTTAGCTTGGAGCACACTTTTCATATCTCGGATATGGTCATAGTTGGTGTCAAAATACTCAGAAGATACATATTTCTATTCACTTTAATGGACAACTTGAAAAAAATGGCAGTGAAACTTTATTTTTGAACATTGGTCAAGAAAATAGCCATATCAATATCTCAGCAACCACTAGTCAGAAAGTTATAATTTTAGTCTCAAAATCCTCGCAAAACATATATTTATATTTGCTCTAATACAACAGAAATACACAAAATTTAACCTATATAGCTGGTACAAACATTTTTGCGTGGAGCACACTTACATGTTTAATTTAAAGTGTATAGACTCACATTAGGTTTTAAAATAATGCATGGCCTCTGTCCCTCATCCTTTAATGAGTTTGTGAGATTAAGTGAGAGGTGTGAAGGGTGGTTAATACATTGGAAGGCTAAGACCAATACATTTTTAAATTCATCGTTTGTTATTTTCCCTAGATTATGGGAGAAACTTCCCAATGAAATTAAATAATGTGCTACAATTTCAGACTTTAAAGCCCAACTCACCAAACATTTGATCTCAAAATGTTAAGTTGTAATTGTTTATATTGTTAATTCAATGCAGCTTATTTTTAATTGGTGTATCTCATTATAACTTTGTTTTGTTTTGTTTTGACTTAATTTGTGCTACTTAGTTTTGTTATTTTTGTATTTTATAAGTAATGATGGAGTAAGAGCAGTTTTCTGTTTTTGGTTCATGCGTATTACTTGCTCCTGGCAAGATGAATTGTAAAATGTACTTTTATGAACTTTTGCCGAATAAATAAATATTATTATTATTATTATTATAATAACTAGCGAATGTTGATATCACTCTTTATGAACAAGTGGCAAAAGACATATCATGACCACTGATCAAGAAAATGACCATAGAAATATTTAGCATAGCAACTTCGATAGACTAACCAATTACGATTAATTTGTATGTGTATTAAATTTCAAATACACCGGCTCTGTGGATGATGGTTTTCAGTGGAAGATTTAGCGATTAGGAGGGAATTCTCAACCTCAGCCCCCATTGTGTTGGGATTGAGTAAGGATATTTTGAAAATATGGACCTATAGTTGACCAGATATTAAGTTATGTAAAAATCATTCCAGCTTGGAGTCAATTGTATAAAACCTTAAAAAGATATTTGAATCTGAAATATACAATACAATTCAATGGTAGGGGGAGGGGGGGGGGGGGGTGGGGTTAAGTGAAGGGGTCTTCTGCACCACCTCAGTCCCATCATGGTTAAGGGTAAACATGGACCTTTTAGTTAGTACAATCGTATCAAACTTCTCAATTCTTTAACACGAATGTTGTTGTTTGTACTGTATACTTTTAATTTATGGATAGGGAAAGTCACGCCGTCTCCACACACATAGACTGCCCAAATCATTATGCTATAATACCACATTTAAACTCTTGCAATATTTCACTTTAAAACTATACCCAGTTTCTTTCTTATGAAAATCTAAAGACAAATCAAAGTAAACCGTTACTAGTATGACTATATTATAATAATCCTAAAGGACATTATTGTTATTTACTCATCCTCCTTTTTGTTGGATTTACTAATAATTTAAGAAGAAAATAAATGAATGAACATTGCATAGTAAACCATCATACTACATCAGTGCGCATGTGATTTTAATTAAAACTAGTATCCTAAATATAGGTTTGTGAATAAAGATTACTATGCAACTAATTTACATATTTCTGCTTATTTGTATTAAAAAGATTCAATATAACTAAGTATGTTGCATCAAACAGCTTATTGTAATGAAGGGGAACATTGGAACATCTGAACATAACAAACCTAAGTTCTTTAGAATTAAATTATTAATTTTTAGTTTAATTAAAATCACATATAGGCTACTGAGTAGTATGATGTTTAAGGTTTACTGTGCAAATAATCAACATGGTAAGCTTCTTAATTAGTATTAGTTATAAATTATTATAAGTATAGTGATTCCAACAAAAAGGAGGATGAGTAAATAATTTCCTTTATAACATAATATATAGTCATACTACGGTTACTTTGATTTGTTTTTATTGTTAGATATGGTTTAAAAATATGTAACAGTATACTGTATAGCATTTGTCATTCATTTACCGGAGTTCTTTAAAATTGTTAAACATTGATATAGTTTAGATTGTAATTATAATACTAAATATTAATAATGATCTTGGTGATGAGAGATTTAACTGTGATGTTATTCATTAAAATTAATATAATTATGTATCTACTTAGAGTTCCGATACAAAGTATTCATAGTATATACCATACTCACACAGCAGTCACTGATATTTTGATATTAAGCAAGACAATATTCTATATTATATAAAAAAATGCTTGTACCAGCTATAGGTTAAATGTCAAAATAAGGTGTTTATAATTATATATATTGCCAGTAATTAGAGACTAAAATTATAACTTTCTGACTAGTGGTTGCTGAGATATTGATATGACCATTTTCTTGACGAATAATCAAAAATAAAGTTTCACAGTCATTTTTGGCAAAAGTTGTCCATTAAAATGAATAGAAATATGTATTTTGACACCAACTAAGACCATATCCGCCCAACAATTTCTGAGATATGAAAAGTTTGCTCTAAGCCAAAAAATGTTTGTGCCGGCTATATGTCAAAGGTCAAAATTAGGGGTTTATTGACAGTTTTATGATTTTTATTACATTAGAACAAATATAAACATATACTTTGCAAGTAATTTGAGACCACAATTATCACTTTCTGACTAGGGGTTTCTGTCCACTTTTGGCAAAAGTTTCCCATTGGAGTAAATAGAAATATTCCAATAAACCCAGTAGTTACCAAGTTACGCAAAGTCTTAACATTGACCTTTTGGCCCCTGTACTGACCAAGCATCCCATTTTTTTTTTCGTCCAGCAGCAAAAAATTGATTTGTATTGATATAAGGAAGCAAAAAAACATGTTTGCTAGAGGGTGCAGGTAACCCCTTTCAGGCTCCCCAACTAACGATGGCGATCTCCAGTTGCAATTTTTCTCAGTTGAGTGACTAGTAGGGTAGGAAGAAGGAATTACCTTGCACCCCATAATGTATTTTTTTAATGTACATTTTTGTAATACTGAATATAGGTAATTAACATTTTTTGATGTTCCCTAGACGAAATATTGTCCCATGGAGTCTTTTTGGGGACATTTTGGTGGCCATCTTGGATTGATCAAAATCGTAAATATAGACGGTACTTGACAACGAGTGATCATAGAGATCTGATTTTGATCTTAAATTGTTCAGAATATGCAAATTTCTATGTACTATCAGGGAGTTGTAACAACTCCCTGGTACTATAATGACGATGAAGTGTTGAGGGTCATATCTCGGTAACCCCTGGTCATAAAGAATTTATTTTTATCTTTATATTATTTATATATATATATTTATCTATGCTTTTAAATTGTTCAGAATATGCACATTTCTATGAACTATAATGAAAGGTTTTCGTTCAAAATGGCCAGAAATACCACTTTTGACCTTTGGCCTTGTTTTTACATGAGGGTCATATCTCGGTAACTCCTGGTCATAAATTGTTCAGAATATCCATATTTATATAAGCTTTAATGAAACATATTTTGGCAGGAAATATCACTTGACCTTTGACATTATTGCCTGATTTTCACAATAATTTATACTATTTTTTATTCGTTCTATATCTTGACAACCAGTGTTCATAGAGGTTTGATTTTGGTCTTATATTGTTCAGAATATGCACTTTCCTATGTACTATAATAAAACATTTTCATACAAAATGGCCGGAAATACCACTTTTGACCTTTGACCCTGTTTCCACCTGAGGGTCATCTCGGTAACACCTGGTCATAAAGAATTTATTTTTGTTTTAAATTGTTCAACATATTTCTTTCGACTCTAATGAATATTTATTTACAAAAATGATCATAAATGTTACTATTCTCAGAATTCTCATATAGTAAGAATGTTTCTGTTTTCAAAGTAAAAAAAGATGTACATAAAATAACAACATGCTGAAAAAGGGAAAATCACAGACTTTATAAAAGCCCAAATTCTTTTGAATATTAATGTTGCTATCCACTCTAATGTAATTTATCCCCCAAAACTGACAATAAATGTCATTTTTTACCTTTGACCCTATTTAAATATGATTTACATATAATGCGAGAATTCTTAACAATTCTCAAATTAGAAAAAAGGTAAAACAAAATGGTAAAATGTAAAGTATGGCTAAAATAATAAGCACAAAAAAAAGTGAAAAAACATTTCAATCTTCTATCAACTAAACGCGAAGTTTAGTCGTTATCTCGGGACCATTCTATAGTCACCACCACGTAGGCTTGCTTCATCAACGCTTCTATGAATGGATGACTGGTTGGGAGCAGGAACGCTAGTAGACCAAACCCAGTACCGTTTCTGATTGCGATCATGCGGAAAATTACCTAACGACGAATATCATGGCTGGTTGTTTGCACGGGAAGCAGTGGAAATAAGCAACTTGTTCCAACATTTGGAGGTTTTATTTCAGCTACAGGAAAAAAAACAATCAGAAAGTCAACCATCGACTATTTTAACCCCATAAACCAGCCATTTACTGAGTATTTAGTAATACAGTACGTACGTAAGAAATACTAAAGCGGTCAGAAGATTCTACTAATGAAGTTGGCCAGGAATACGTCCTCAATACATTTGACCTTGTGGTTGTATGAAGGCACTTCCTCTTATTTGGAAATTTCCTGATGTTTACAAGAAGCATGTGGTCACCCCAGGTCCGTTTCACACTGGTATGAACTACATGAGCATGGTGACAGGACAGTGTGTTCATGCGGTCTTATTCTTCCATCTTCCTTCCTTCTTGATCTAGTTGAGAAAACGACCATGGAGTATGAAGATGATGAACAAGAAATTGAATTTGAGCTGGACGATGACTGAACAACTATTGATAAATGGGTTTTAAATGAGTATTTTATGTACACCTACATATATACATAATTTTATTTTGGAAACAGAAAAATGCTTACTATGAGTGGATAGCAACACGTATATTTAAATGAATTTAGGATTTAATAAAGTCTGTAATTTTCCCTTTTTCAGCATGCTGTTATTTTATGTACATCTTTTTAATTTAATTATTACTTTGAAAACATAAAAATTATTACTGTTATTATGAGAATTTTGTGAAAATTGAGGTCCAGGATTAAATGTGACAATAGTAACATTTATGACCATATTGTGAAATAAATATTCATTAGAGTGGATAGAAATATGTATGTTTTGAACAATTTAAGATAAAAATAAATTCTTTATGACCAGGGGTTACTGAGATATGACCCTCAAAACTTGTCATTATAGTACATACTTCCTACTAGACAAAATTACTAAATTACATGATGTAGACTAAAAAAAAACAGTGTTCCTAGTGTGTACAATTACATAACAGTACTGGAAAATATTCTTTTCTTATTTACACAAATAGCTCTTCCTTTATTTTTAATTGTGTGTCCAGTCTTTTTAAAATCACACCAATAATTTAGAATTATAACCTACATAGACATTCCTCCATTACTCTACATTCCTTATGTAAAACAATATTATTTATTTTGAACAAATAGTATATCTCTTCCTGTTTTCCGCAAAAACTTTAAGCCAGTGTGATTGTCGTCATTTAAACCTTAAATTTTACTTTACTTCAAACCACCTTATTTTTGTTGGAAGGATCGTATTGTGTGTGTTTGTGCACTTCTAGACTTGATCCCTGCATTTGCAATGTACTTTATTTTCCTTTATATCATTTTGTATTATAATTATGTTGTCTCAGTCTGAAATAAATGTTTTGTCAATCAGAGAACTGACCAATTAAGTATGTTTATCGTTTCAGGCTAAGCTTAAAGAAGGTATAAAGACTCTGAATCAGTACATAATTGATTTCTCCAATGCACTTTGGAGAAACATGGCATTTGTGGGTAAATCCAAAACTCTTGTGTTTGACATACCCATGAATCTTCTTCAGCAGTCTAATGTAACATCCACCAATATTATCTTCTCTATCCAGCAGCATGTTGCTCTATCTGGGTTCTCATACAAGTTTTTAAAGGAGGTAGGACTTATTATATATTATATTGTTAGTAAAAATAGTTTTTCATTGGATAGTAAGTTGTAGAATTAAAGCTCATCTCTCCCAAAATCGATCTCGGCATTCAAAGGTAAGTGCTAATGTATTCCATGTGTTAACTACTGGACTTCAACAAAACATGCCAGATGAGACCTACACTAGCTAGCCTACCAAATAAAACAGCAAAATATAGACGTAAACTCTGTATTAATTTATCTGATTGTTTTCAGACTCAGGCAATAGAAGATTTCCATCCTATCCAGATTAAGGGTAATACTCGGAATGAATATGTACAGTTTCTTAGCAATGAATGTCTAGATGGCATTGTATTATTCATTAATACATTTATCAAGCGAGGCAGTTCTACAGTTCATGTGAATTCCAGTAATTCAAAGGATGGATCAGGCTGAATTCTTTATAATTATATTTAGTTCGTCATTTAACAAGTATAGATTGGTGATTAAAGAGTTACCTTTATTTGTTTTTGAAACATGATATTGTACCTACTATATATGCATTCATATATAGTAGTTAATAGTTAAATTGATTGTATTGTAATGATACCTTGGATATATTTTCCTGTTTCACAATCCATGTACCCTCATTCTGTTCAGTGTAAAGCTCTGTCTACACTATCAAACTTTTTTTGACAGAAAAAAATGTGATGTGCCCAAATATGGACACGATGTCATACCACTACCATATTTGGGCACATCACACTTTCTTTCTCATCAAGTTTGATAGTGTAGACAGAGCTTTAAAGTTTACTTTTCACTATGCATTGTGGGATATTTGATGACATGTATAAAGAATGTTTCCATTATAATGAAATAAATGTAAATAAATTGTTTTTAACCTTCATGTTGGTATCCTGAAAAAAAAACTGTCGATTCCTTCATCATCACTTTTGTTACTACATGTAATTTTGATGATTGAAACTTTATACTATAGTTACCTTTTATTGTAGCTTTTTGTTGATTTTAATGAAAATTTCCAAGTAGTTAAGCATAATTTTAATAAAGGTTAACCAATTGTGTATTATGTGACATTTTTTAACGGGCGAGTTGACACTCGCAACAAATTTATCTGCAACCAAGGTTCTGTAATGTTTTTGTTATTTTAAAATCACATCAATGTATAGAAGGGTTGGGGCAATAACCATTGTAAATATACATAATGTTTGTATAGACTATGTATTAATATATAATTTGATTTATATATTTTGGTTTTAGTAGATCAGTAGTTTAGACTACAGTCAATAAGTTTGGTGAAATGGTGTAAAAAAGCAATACTATCACTTTATGAATTTAACGTCTCTTTAGATTGAATATCTGTGTATTTATACTCCACAACATCTTACACATTCTAATTTACCCACTTTTTATTGTAATGTAAATAAATCTCTAGACTGAAATGACAAATCATACTTATTTTATTACACAGTACACTAATAATTGCATTGGCAGGCAGGTCCAGGCATGGGGAGGTTCATATCACATGGAACTAAGTTGAAATTGCTCCCTTACGCTAAAAATCTCTTATTTGATACTAAAATAGCAACTTTTAATTAAAATTAGTCGAATTTACAACTTTACACAATTAAAAACCTCATACCCAGCCTGTACTTGGTAGTTATACCGTAGATCATAAAACTTTAGCATTTTGTGAAACTTGAAATCTCTAAGGGTTCCAGAAATTGCATTAATGAAATGTTGCCAGATTTGGCAAACGCAAAAGTTTTCAGCATACTTGACACGAAAGAAGCGTTTTGGATGACAACAGAATTTGGACATTACAAATGGCTTCGAATAATGCCATATGGTGTTAAACCAGCTCCTGAAGTAAACCAACAACGTATGCATGAAATAACCGAAGGCTTGAACAGTTGTAAAGTTATAGCGGATGATTTTTGCATATATGGAAGCAGAGAAACTTTAGAGGAAGCTAATGCAGATCACAGGTTGAATTTATTTGCATTCCTAAACAGAGCGAGAAAAAAAACTAAATGCTAATAAAATACAGTTAGCACTTCCATTGGTGAAATACATGGGAGGGTTATATCTGGCGCCCCACCCCTGTCTCATTCATCTCATCTTTTTTCTAAGCTTCATCTTCTCAAAGTCTTTGATATCAATCTAACCCAACAAGGCTCTTTCATCTTTTCTTCTATTAATTCTAACCTTCCCAAACATCTTTGTGTTCACTCCCAATTCTTTAATTCATTATCATCATACCCGTATTAGTTCAAAATCACATATTCCAACCCATAAAACCAACCACTTTCAACACAACATTAGGTATTCCGAACCCACTTTTTGGAACGATCTGCCACTCCCCATCTTCTTTCTAGTAAATCATTTTTATCTAAATAAGTCACCTTATTTCCAAATATTAACTATTCTTCGGTCAATTATTTATTTATTTTATTTTTTATTGTCTGTCCACAAGATGTGTTTTTCATCTTTCTGAGCTTGTACCTTCTTCTTTCTAATTTAAAAAAAATATATATATTGTACATTGTAATAAATTTTGTATATGAAAGGAGTATATAAATGTTGCATTGAATTGAATGGGACACATTTTGACACAAAACATACTAAAACTTGACTCTGAAAGGTAAGAGCTATTTAACAAATGAATGCACCTAAAGATAAGAAAGCAGTCCAATGGTTAAATGGTTGCGTAACTTACCTTGCTCGATACATACCTCAACTTCCAAGCAACACCTTCAAATATGATGACATTGCCCAGATAAATAGCACAGACTGTCAACATAAATAAACCAACACTCAAATTAATCAAAGAGTTGTCAGCACGTGAATCTCAGTTTCATTTATTCATTCATTTATTCAATAGTATGTAGGCCACTGGCCCAAGTACCATAATACAAAATAGTACATATTATAAAATTTAACAAAAAATAACAGCAAAATAATCAGTTCTCTTTTTATAAGCGAAAAGGCAAATCTTACCAGGTTATTAATTACTTTTTTCTTTTTGTTTTTCATTAGTAAAATAAACTTGTTATTTGTTGGTTGATTAAAATAATAAGGTTTTAAAAGGGAGTGTCTAATTTCGTTGTAGTATGGACATACTAAAACAAAGTGATATTCATTTTCAGCCTCATTACATTTGCAAACTTTACAGATTCGTTTTTCCCTTTCAATTCCTGTCCATCTTCCCTTTTTGTTTTCAAGATCTAACTTAGTCATGATTTGTTTATCAATATGAACATTTTCTAATTTAAAATCCGTCTTAATTTCTCTGTAATATTTGAAGAAAGTTTAATTTCCTATATAAGATTTTGCCTTTCAATATCCTGTAGACGTAATTTCATTTCTCTAATGAAATACTTATGATCTTCTACATGCTGTATCATCCAAACATATCCAAAACCTGTTTGAAAAATTAAATTCTTAACTTGCATCACCCAACATTCTTCATTTCTCTCAACCTTTTTAATTTGAAGCTCATAGCATTTTGATATGAATCTTACTTTACTAGTGTTTAAGATATATAACCATAAACGAATAGTATTTAATATGCAAGTTACATTCATCGGAAAACGCCCCATTTCTGAAAGAACTGAAAGATTTGTGGCATTATTTCCGATTCCAAGGGCATATCTACAAAATTGTGTGCCTTTTCAACTCTCTTTAAACTATGAAATCCCCATATTTCTGAGCCATAGGTGAGTATTTGTGTTATTTTCAATTTATCAAATATATGGTTCCATTCATTAGTAGGCAAGTATCTAAAATTTCGTTTGATGCTGGATTTCATTGCAAATAACAGTTATTATCTATTGTATTATTCCACTTTCCATTTGCACTAAATATAACCCCAAGATACTTAAACGAATCAACAATTTCAATGGATTTTCCTTTATAAAACCATTTTTCAATACTACTTAGTTTACTCCCATTTTTAAATACTATAAATTTTTTTCTACATTTACAGTTAATCCCAGTAATCACAATATTTACCCAGGATGTTAATCAGTCTCTGTAAACCTTTAACAGTGTCTCATATTAGTACAAGATCGTCTGCATATAATAAGTGAATAATTTCACAATCTCTAATCTGTATTTAAAGATCCTGACAATAACAAGGAGTTATCCGCCAAGTGCGGATAACCAACTAGATTTGAACTCGTCACTTTGACGAGTTCGGGTTATCCGCGCAAACGCAACATGCATATACGTTAAAATATGAACGGCAACAATTATTATGCATAGATGAAATTACGAGACCCATCTCTTTTAAACGCGAAACTCCACGGACTTTGTTCGGAAAATTAACTAAATTCAAAATACCTAATAATTCTGTTCCGACTACATTAGATGTTTCATCGTCGTTGTATCCCTCACGAAGAAGGAGCCGACGCATGCATTGCAGAAAATTCCAGGCAAAACGCCTACTAAAGCTCATTTACGAGAACTGGTCACGTTGAGTTTACCATGGGGGAATTTCCTCCATGGTTTTACCAACAATTTTATTTTTGGCAATGACCATTACCTCCAAATTCATGGCACAGCGATGGGCACAAAAATGGCACCATCTTTTGCAAATTCATTTATGGGACAATTGAGACCAATTTTTTGTTCCTCCAACCTAATAAACAACTTGGTTGGTTTAGATACATTGACGACATCTTCATGATCTGGACCCATGGTGAAGATAATCTGGATTTATTTCTTCTGAATATATTAATTCAGCCTACCTAACTATCGAATTTACAGCAACTAAACTAAACTAAAAATGGTACACTCAAAACTGACCTATTCCGTAAACCCATGGATAATAATATGTACCTGCTCTCTAGCAGTTGTCATCCCCAACACTGTAGGCCTACTAACTACATACCGTACAGTCAAGCATTACGTAACAGACGTATCTGTTCTTCAGATTTAGATTTCAGAATCGTACAGAAGAACTACCAGGACATCTCCGGAATAGAAATTACAAGAAGGAATACATCGAAACCGCTATAAAGAAAGCAAAATATATTCCTCGAACTCTGACGTACAAACCACGTCAGCCAAATTCGAGTGCCATTGGTCACAACCTATCTACAGTCCACAGAACGTCTCGGGACTGTTTTTCCGGAACCACCCATTATTGCATTTCGTAGACCTCCCAACTTCGTGATATATTAGTCAGATCCAAATTTAAGAGTGAAATTAACTCTCATGCCAAAATTTGAACAGTCACCTTTGCGGCAAATCCTGCAAAAATTGTTCACTGAAAAATTTAAGAGTAACCAAACTGGTCGCATTTTTCGGATAAGACAATCAATTAATTGTCTAATGACTTTAAAATTGAAAGTAATAATGTTAGTATAGTTAAGTATGCAGATGATTCTGTTGTTACGGGTATAATTCAGCATAACTGTGAAGATGAGTATAGAAATCGTGGTGTAAGAAAAATTTTCTTATATTAAACGCGGATAAGACCAAAGAATTAATTTTTGATTTCAGAAAGAAGAAAAGTGTTATTGATGATATTGCATAAAGGCCCATTTACACTAGGGCGATAACGATCGACGATAAATAGATAAACATACATTTTTCTTGGATAAAACGAACGAAATTAGAACAGTTTTTGTTCTAGAACTATAGGATAATCAAGTATGCTGTATTTAATAAAAATAATATTTTGAAAATCCAATCAAATGACGTCATGATCAATAAAAACAATAAAATCGTTGTATTGTAACAATATTATTGCTCTTACTAATCATGACGTCATTTGATTAGACGTGTGGAAAAATAATTTTCACCAAAGGCAGCATAGATGATAAAATCCTATAGTTCTAGGATGGAAACTTTTTTAAATGATTTTGTTTTAGGAATGAAAAATTCATATTTATCTTTTTATCGTCGATCGTTATCGCCCTAGTGTAAATGGGCCTTTAAACGACCAAAAGATAGAAACTGTAAAAGAACATAAATATTTAGGAACAACGGTGATTGTGAATTAAATTGGAATGCAAATACTGTAAATATTGTTAAAAAATCTAATCAACGGCTGTACCTTCTCAGAAAGCTGAACTCTTTTAGAGTGAATATAATGATGTACTTTTTATGTTTCACCAGAGTGTTATTCTTAGTGTTGTAACTTTCAACTGTGTTGTTTGGTACAATAGTCTGAGTGCTAATGATAAAAAGAAACTTGACCGTACTGTACTATGAAAACTGCTAGTAAAATAATAGGAAGGAATGTCAATGTTATCGACGCAGTTTCCAGGCGCGATGTTATTAGCCAAGTTAAGAAAATAATGGAAGATAACTCACACCCATTGAATGATAAATATGTTGTTAATAAATCAGGTAGAATTCGTCCTTTAATGTGCAATACCACTCGATGTAGGAAATCATTAATTTTGTCCACAACTCTATTCATGTTTCCAACACAACATTTCAAAGATAGTTTGTTTACTTGTTTACTACTGTATATAGTTTTAATGTATTGTATTGATATTTTTAATGTTTTATATATTGTATGTGTTTTTAAGCATCAAGGAAAACCAATTTCATGTTCGCCTTGTTGTGTTCATGACAATTAATAAAGATTTATCTTATCTTAACCAAAAACGTCATTTATCTCATATTATACTGTAATATTTGTGGTAAACAGTACGTCGGAGAAACAAAAAACACAACACAGATCAGCTATCAAAACATTAAAGCTTGATCAACCTGTAGCCGAACATTTTAATTCAGCTGGTCACTCGATTGCAAATTTCAGAGTTATTGCAATAGACTAAAATAGATGTCAAATGGAGCGACAAAACTCGCAAAGACAAAATTTATTTTAAAAAAAATATTCCATTGACTACCTAAATTTAAGTCTCAATATTAACCACCATTTAAGCTGTTTTTTTAAAGTTCTATTCAAAAATTGTTTATATCTACCAAGCTATCTACCATTATACTCTCTCTACCCTCTATTCACCAGCATGTGCCTCTTTTGTTCTTATCCTGTTTTGCTTTTCGCTAGCTAGCTCTGCCTATGTAGTATTGCATGCTTAATTATCTTTGTTTTGTAATTTCTTTGTTTTTATTTACAGGAATTCAATATATTTATATATTGCCTGACCAAGTTGCTGAGAATTCATGAAACGCCAAACTGTACACAGTACCCTATGCATACACATATAGGCCTATTAGTATTAATTACAAAAAATAAATAATGTAATTTTAAATTATATAGGCTAGGCTTAAATGTATACTGTATATTAAAAATTGTGTAGGCTACTACTTTTACCTATTTATATTATTTTAATATATCCCCAAATAAACGGATTCATAAGTACAAAATTCAATTTCTGCCAAGAACTAGGCTACTATACACACTAAATGAAATTTTCTTTATTTTTAAATGTCTAATTTTAAAATTTGACTAATTTTGTTTATAATGTTTGTGTTCCTGTGTGCAAATGTTGCATTTGTTTAAAATTAAGTATTCTCATGTGTAGGTCTTACAATGATCTAGTTCAAATGTTTTCTAACATCAATTTTTTTATTTGTAGTATTTTAGCATTTAATGTCATTTAAACTCGCTTCGCTCGCGTACCATCTAGGTCGTGTCCACGTTCTCGAATACACAGGACTATACATACATTGTCGTTTTCAAATAGACACGATGATTATTGTAGTCAACTAACATTATCACTCTGGGAATTAGGCCTACTTCCGAAGTAAAAAATGAGTTCAATTTTTTTATTTGAACTCATTTAAACAAACCCAATTTGTGTTTTGTATATAACATTAGAGTTGAGGGATGGGGAAGAGGATGGAAAGAACAATTTTAAAATATATTCTTTATCCACTCAGTAACGAAATATTGTTTTAAATGTTTTATAGGCCTATCAATAATATGCCACTAAACACAGTAAAACATTTACGATTTAATACTTTTTTTAAAACTGTCCCTGTTATAGTCGATTGAAATGGTAACGGGACGATTCGGCCCTGAGACGATACGGCCCGGGACGATTCGGCCCGGGACTATTCGGCCCGGGACGATTCGGCACACTTAAATTAAGCTTTTTTCCCCAAACTTTATTTTCACAGAGACTATGGGGTAGTACTACTAGGGATAAAGATGCAATAAAGCAAACATTTTGAAAACATTGTCGAAAATGATCATTTTTTAGTCACGCGAACGATGTAAACAAGTTACGCCCTCTGTTGGTCGCTTGGCGAATGCACGAAATAAACAAGGTTTTCGAAGTAATAAATTGAATATAAAATTACGTTTTTTTAGTAATTTATTATATATATTATATCAAGATTGTCAATATCAATAAATACGGATTGTTAAACACCTTTAAAAACTTGATAAATACCAAAAAAAATGAATATGAATTTGGTCTAAAGTGAGACGTTTCGGCCCACAAAGTGAGACGATTCGGCCCAAAAGTGGGCCGAATCGTCTCACCAAAAGTGGGCCGAATAGTCCCGGGCCGAATCGTCTCAGGGCCGAATCGTCCCTGAACCATTAAAATAGTAAAGTAGATGTAACGATACACCACTACGACGTTTATATTTTTTAGAATTATTAATTGATACAAACGTTGAGAAGCAACGGTCAGTAATAAAGTTTTTATTTGTATATTATGTGTTTGTATATCCATCGGTAGAGCCTACCCACAGTCACAGTAATAAATGTTCTTTGTATATGTGTTTATATATCTAACAGTAACCACATTCACAGTAAGACAATTTTGATTCAAATGGCGACCAAAAATGGTATCTACAATATTGTCAAAGTATTGCAGTACTATATCTGAGTTTTAAGTTTATTCTCCAAGGGCCCATACATTTACCTACTTGTGTTAAACCAAGGGCTCATAAATGTACCTACAAACTGGGAGTCTGAGAGATTGGAATGTTCCATTCATCGCAAATCAATACATTTGTATAAACGTATATTAAATCTATCAAAATAGTATTTTTTAAAGAAAATTGGCCTGTCTTCAACATTATGATACTGTACTCGAGCTGTTCAACCGGTTTCAGCTATTAAAAACAATTATCGTAGGAGGAGATAGGAAAATGCAAAGCATCCTCGTATTATTGTGTGCAGGTATTTTCCAAGATGGACATCCATTAGACAGTGTATACCACGATCGGAAAACACCCCTATTTGGGGCAAATCGTTGAACCTAAATTCGTTTTAATTGTCAATAACTAATTATCTAACTCAATGTAATTAGTAAACAGGGTTACATCAGGTGGTTAAAATCAGTACCGATATTCTAACCAACTTTAAATACCATCGAGTAAACATTCTAGAAATAACGCGCGATTTACCGAGTTTTGCCCTTACGTAAATTTATATATAGATTTATAGGCCTATGCCAAATCTGTTTGTTTTTGTTTAATGTACAGTTTTAATGTAAATCAAATTGTATAGATTATTTTAATGGCAGTCTGGTACACTGGTGGGTCTGGAATAAATTAAAATGAATAAATGAAAATAGTAAATTAATGTAATATATTATTGTATGAACATTCATTTTTGTTGGTACATATAACTCTATATTGGTAATTAAAAAGCAATAAAAGTAGGCTGTAGTCATTTTTTGGCTGCTATTAATGATTATTAATTTGATTTGACTACATGGTTACATTTTATCAATTTGAATTTTCAGTTACATTATAATATTCAAGAACCATCCATTGGCAGGTACTCTCAGTGTACACAAATTGCATCTAGAAACAAACAGAATTGATTACTAAACACCATGTAATGAAATATTCTTTATTATGGTAAAACACAGCACAGTATATTGGACGGATTAGTAATAAAATCACTGCAAAGCTGTTATATAAAATAATATGTTCTTCTATAAATAAATCGGACGGATTAGAATCACTGCCTGCAAAGCTGTTTTGGTGACTCATATACATTTGAAAACTTAAATATTAAAATTAAATACATACATGTATATTATACTGTATATTAAATATTGTACTGCAAAATTGAATCCTTCGAGGACAGTATTTTGACAACTCAAGATGTATTTATGGATTTCTTCTGGGCCTATAAACATTTATATGTATGGGCGGTTTAGAATTTGTGCCTGTATCAATTTGATCTCTGTTACGCATACATACAATTGAGAACTTAGTGCTGTTCCGCCGTACCATGCCCAGGGTGTTAAAGAGTTGCTATCCAATAAAAGTTGGTGTCCAATACTATGTGTCTTCCATGGTATTGTTCAAATTTGATTGGATAGCGACTCTTGGCGAGACAAAAAATGTGATGTGCTCAATATGGACACAAGGACATCATATCACTACCATATTTGAGCACATCACAAATTAGTTTGATAGTGTAGGCAGGGCTAACATCCTTGGCGTGATGAAGAGGAACAGCACTCATGCTCAATTGTACGCACACGCAAAAGAGATCAAATTGGTAAGGTGTTTGCCCTACTCTGACAAATTTGTACTTTATACTAAGTACATTGAGAATATATCAAATCGATATATAACGTTTAAAAGCATTCAATATATTATGTAGACAACTAAAAATATATGCACCAAAATAAAATTTTAAGTAAATACTAAAAAAAATGAAATTAAATTAATTATGACCTCAGTGTTTCAAGTATATCAATTAAAATGAACATATATCCACAACTAGAAAATCATTGGACGGAACACAAAGGTAAATAATAGTATTAAAAATATTATTTTGACAAACCATAAAATATTTTTAAATAATTTAATTTTAACTGTTTTCTAGAATTTTTATAGCTGACTATTTAAGTACATAAAGACAAAACCAATAAACCACCACAAATACTAAATTCTAAATATGAAGTAGTGGCCCTACCACATGCCGGTTGAATTCAAGGTGTTGTTGGCTTCACTGACTACTACATACAGTATTTGCATTAATTTTATTCAAGTGTAATAATCTAATACTTTATCTGGAGATGCAAATACAACTTTTAATCTTAAATATAACTCTCTTTTAAAAAATAATTTCATTTAAAGTAGTTTATTTATAATATATTTTAGCTTAAACCTATCTATAAGAATACTCTGTATTATATTTGTACTGTATAATAACTACAAAATTATATAACACAAATTACAATTTATAGTACAATATCATACTATTATACTACATATTCATTAATGTATGGTACTTTATGCTATAGTGTATTGATGTAAGATCATACATTTAATTTAGGCATGTTTCTTAGTCCTATTACAATACATTATACAAATAATGTTTATGAGTTGGATGAACTGCTCTATTTAACTCGGCTCCAATAAAATAAATAGAGCAGCCAATTTTCATAGAATGAACTATTCTCTCAATTTAACAAATTCAAAACATTCATTCCTAACCTACTGTTCTAAAATAACATTTTATTCAATTTATCCATTTTAAATCATTGACGAATGGTTAGCCCGGGAAATTCGGCCATTAAAAAAAAGCAGTGCTCCAACTCTGGATGCGAAGTAGTTATAGATGGCGCGCACTACAGCTTGATTTTCAAACGCAAATCAGTCAAAAGTCTTGCATGGCAAAAGGATAATTGTATACATACTGTGGAGAAAGCTTGGCGTCAGAGTAGGGCAAAACATCTGACCAGATACATACTATTTATACACAGTTAAGATTTACACCTACAGTACATAACCGAATAATAATGAATACAAGATGCATGTAACAATTATATTAATCACATAATTGAAAAGTTCATTGGCACTTAATTTTGGATGGATTAGAAGCAGTGGTAAATACTGATTTTATATGATAATGAACCCTAGTATAATATTTAGTACTGTTTATCACATTTTAATTATACAGATTTAAAAAACAATTCACAGGATAATGAAACTACCTACACTATAGGCCTAGTTGGGAAAAATACCAGAGGTATGTAAGATAATAAATAAATAATGGAAAGCTGATACAGTGTAAGTTATATCCCATGAACATGCAGTTTAAATAAACATACCAAAAATATTAAGGCACAAAATTACAAAATATTTTACTTATCCAAAGTAGCATTGGTCATACAAATAAAGGCAAACAAGCCACCTCTACTACTAAATACAGCATATTAAAGACACATAGCATTATGTTATGTTGCAATTTTGTAATAAAAAACTAAGTGATTATCAATCTGAACCCAACCCAATAACTGTATAACAATGCAAAAGACTGGTTCTTTTTCTAAATACTGATTTAACCATGTATGAGGGTATAATGTCTTTTTCAAGGTGTTTTATATTTGCATATATCTTTCAAGGAACTGTGCACATTAAATATGTAATACAATTGTGGAGACGGGAAATTATTATTATTTGGAATAAGTTTATATTACACCGAGATGAAAAAGTGTTTTAATGTCAAAATTTGTCAGTTTAATATCCCTCATCAACAGTAAGAACAAAATCGTTGTAGCATAGCGATTTTATTATTCATTACTGGCCATGACATCAGTTTATTCAATTTTGTCATCGACTACAGTATAAATTCTATAGTTTTAGTTTGATCTATCTATTTATCATCGTTCATTATCATATAAACCGACCTTTAAATCTAGATTAAGATATCTGCAAAACATGTCCTAGTCTAAGTTGCAGCATCAAGAAGCTTTCACAATTTTCAGACAGACTGGCTTCTGGCAACTTTTAAGGATCAACCTCATTCATTTAGATTTCCACAAGACTGGCTTCTGGCAACTTTTAAGGATCAACCTCATTCATTTAGATTTCCACAATAAAAAAATATAACTGTATGAACATTTTCTAGCTTTATACTGTACTTTGTAGGTAACTACAGTTGCTTAAATGGTATTATATGTTTTCAATGGTTCAAGTTGTAAAATTGGTTGTTTTTTTCTGATTCACAAACATTTCTATTACTCTAAATAACAGCAGTTGTTATTGGTTACAATACGATAAAAAAAGGATAAATCCAATTCTTTTGCTACACATATCTATATGTACAGCCAACAGTATAATACTCCACGAACCAACCAACCAACAACCAACCATGTAATCCAGTAACATTTTTAAAAATCCTGACACTAAGATGTATATGACGCGTGACCAGAGAGAATAAGGGTGTCAAAGGCGGCGGGACATTATAACCTTGGCCTAGCATTTACGGTGAGCGACTACTTTTTAAAATGTTATATGCCATTCAATTGTATTTCGATTTGCAAAAAAAGAAACTTTAGAGAGAAAGCAAGTTATATTATATACACGACAGCTATAAACACAAAAGGCTTTCGCAAAGCCAAATGTTTTCCACCAAGATGGCAGCTTACTAAGTACTGTGGGAAAAATATGACATCACTGAAAACAATCTATAGGCTTACATTTCCAACACTGATGCTTCAAGTGAAGCTTGTTTTAAGAACCTCTGTGCCGAACCTGTTATAGGAGCAAGAGGTATGGTTCGATTTCTAGCATTTGGTGACATGTTGTAATAACCATATTCCTTTAAAACACTTTCTATAAATGTGTAAAGTTGTTCATATGTTATACCAATTTCTGGGTCATGAAGATCCGTTGTACTGTATGCTGAAAAATCAAAAATTAAATGTCATTAAAACAATGATTTTGCTAATATAAAAACAACAAAAACCAACCGAAAACCCATTGAATATAATTAATCAGGCAATTTTAAATTGTTAAATCTAATTTTTGATCAAACTGAATAACTACAGTATTACTGTATGCAACATTACAACATGTTCATAATAAGTTTTGTCGATTTTACCAAAGCAAATTTGGTTTTATTAGTAAAGTCATTCTCATTAATTTGTCATGGTCATTTTGAAGTGTACTCAAATTTCTGTTCCAGCTGTATTTTCTATATCAAGGGGGACGGTAAATATTACTAAAAATTGTTTTGTTAATCGTCTGCCATATAAACGTTACTCACTGTGTAAAGTTGATGGTTCTGTTGATATTTTTTTTTTATTCGCTTGTATTTTTCCATCAAAATATTTTGTCAAATATCACTAATATCTAAATTTTGTGTTTTTGTTAATGTAGATTTTTGCCTGTGTATTATATTATATTTATGTCTTTCAGCCCTGTTAATGGTGATGTATGGTCACAGTAGGGTGATGATGATAAAACATAACTTAATAAAATATACACTCTTTAAATTTGCAGTCCCTTGCAAGAAATTTGTTTTCCCTATTTGTATAAGCACCTCCCAAAGTTCTTCCACAGGAACATTGACCACTATTATTCCTACCAAAACATATTTATAATAGCAATCGTCCATTTGTATGACTGTTGATTATGACAATGACAAAAGGCATTTTTTTGAAAAGTGACTGGTCAATGGTAACCAGATTACACCAATATTGTGCTCGAGAGTAATCTATCACTCAAAAATTGTGAACTTAGCGCTTTGACAATGGTAACTTCAAATAAAATTAAATCTTTCGAAGACAAAATCATTGACAACATTGACAATTCAATTTATCCATTGTAAGGACAAGGAAGCATCAATTACTTGTATCAAACATTTTACAGAATATTAGAAGCAAAATAGTGCAATATAATTTACCTGGTTTTTCGCCAGTTACCTGCAAAGAGGCCTGTTCATGACTAGCCTGATTAAATAGATATGACGCCTCGCCTAATCCAAAGTTCAAATCCACCAAGTCTTTACTCCCTGTTATCACTTTCTTGAGTTCATTCTTAAGATTGACTGAGCTACTTTGTGGGGAAAATAGTGCTCTCTTGAAACACTCGATAACACGGCGCCGTGGGTTGTAAGTGAGTGTTGGAGGTAGTTGACATATGAAAATAATTTTATGAATCATGTGAAGCATTTCCAATATTGGGTCTTTGATCTGGCGAACTTTACGAGGAGAGATAGATAAGGTGGCTGCCGCTGATGCTGTTGAAATTAAATTGAGGTATAAAGTATGTTATTGCTAAGTAGATTTTTGTCATTTGATTGGATGGTTGTGGGTCACATGATATTATTAAATAACTTGTCTGTTACCATGTCAACAGCTTTATAGAAATCTGTGAGTATCGAAGTATTGTATCAAAAAGCATTAAAATGGACCTGAAATGGATTTAGATTTTTAAGAAATTCACACATGTTATTTAAATGTCTCAAAATATAACAAAAGCCTATACAAATAAAAACAGTATTTTGAGAAAAAACAAAATTTTAAGATACCTTGGTAAATTATCGAAAAATACTCCCGCCATTAGAATATTCTATTTCAACGGCCATTGGGAGCATCTGTATTCACAAAGTCACATACACAAGAGTGCTGGAGGCCGCGAATTAGATGTCAGACAGTGAAAGTTCAACGGTCGGGAAAGGTACACGAAGCGTTGACACTAATAATACTAATTTGTTCAATATCAAATGCTGTTGAAAGATAGTGCCCTAAAATGTACTTTTGCTCTAAACTCAATTTAGAAGTAACCTTTACTAGGCATAGGCTCCGGCAGAATCGATCCGGCTGACGATCCACCACCCATGCAAGGCTCCGTTTCATGCGCAGCCAAATGCAAAGCAATATCAACTTGCTGCTCATTGTCTAGTCAAAGTAAAATATGAATCAAATTCATTTTCAAACTGTCCGATTCGTGACAAATAAATTATCATCTTTTATATAACACCTGACATTTGATTGGACGATTGTGGGACACATGGCATGCAATAGTATGCACTATTGAACAGACGAAAAATTTACAAACATTACTGTGATTCTGAACGTAAAATACAACAGCGCCGCCTATTTTGTTAACAATAACTCAAGTGGCCAAATCTAGCATAATTATGCTATCAAGCATAATTTTGACCCATCTAGCATTTATGCTAGGCATAATTTTAGAAAATCTAGCATAATCTGAAAAATCCAATTCTGAAGCATATTTACCACGATCTAGCATTTTTCTAGCGTATTTTCGAAAAAATCAAGCATAATTTTAACTGAATCTAGCCAAAAACCTAAACCCTTTTCACTTTTGTGGTACATAAAACATATACATACACCGCATGCACAGTCAACATATCCGTTTCATTAGTTACGAAGACGACCGACAGTGTCTCTCTCCCTCGCCTATCTCGCGGCGTGGGGCCCTTCTGAATCGCTTGGCTCTGGCGGAACAGCATAGTCCTAGCCTTCCTAGCTAGGAGCCTCGCATTCAAATGCTGCGCAGAATGTATTGCGTTAAACGATTAAATTAGAAGTTCAAATATTTCTAGTCGTTCTCCATAGATGGGAATATGGCAACTTTATCGTCCTCAAAAAGTAAAGATGATGGAATTTCACGCTAAGCTTCGCCCACTTTGTTAAAGCATAAATTATTCATGAGCACCGTCCTGTGGCTTCCCGTTGTGTTTCGTAAAGTCCCTAATAACAAACATTGACACCATTTTTGGAGAGATATACATACTAATTTAGTCCAAAAAAGCATTTAAATTAGCTTTAGATCGTTTGTATGATTTTGAATAATTAATGGGAACAACTGTACAAGACATGGAATCGTTAGAAAACACATTAGCCTAGAACAGCTTCAATTTCCTGGCAAAGTTTCGCAATGGTAACGCTGCCTTTCTAGGCCTAGCTACGTCTAGGCGCTTTATTAGCCTAGCTAGGCCTAGGATTGTTTGGGAGTTTGTTGACATTATTAACACTGCAGTAGGTGTGATTATAAAATCCAAATTAATATAACATTTAATATATTATCAAAAAAACCAAACGTTATAATTGTTTTGCAATGTAAAGTATGTTACAAAAGTTCAATGTGAATCAATTGTAGGCCTATCTTTTATATTGTGATTCAATCAATCTGATTAAATGACAGGAATATATTTAGATGTTATATAAAACAAATAATGAATGTTTTATATTTGTGTAATGGTACAAATAATGGCATTTGTAAACATTCATTATTTGTATAATATTATTCTCTAATTCTGCTATACTAAAAACTAATTTTAAACACATTTTAGAAGTATAAATTACAGACGACGACACACAAAATACAGTACACACAAACAGAAATATATGGATACGCGGAAATTGAAAATCCATTTCAGGTCCATTTTAAATAATTCCCAAACCATACTTTATTTGAATTGTTTCTGAAACTGAAAATCATCTAAAGTCAGCTACACCAACCACCACAGGCTTACACATTAAGTGTTGATAGATGGAAATTGCACTTTGCATATAACAAAAATGTATGTAAGGTTCAATGGAAGATAGTTATATATGTGTTATAATATTATACATGTATAGTAAAGCGGTAAAAACCCATTATTCAGGGGTTGCATTGGAAGATATTTACGATAAGGTTATGATAATGAACTTACGTGGTCTGTTTCTTGTTGAACTATTCTGTCGCCGTTTAGTTTCAACATATGACCCACTGATTGAGCGTTGAATAGTTCGTTCTCCACTAAAAACACCTTCCACTGGGGACAACTGGTTACTCAATACTTTATTTACAGCTGCAAATTGACATTTGAAAACAGTATATAATAATAATAATATAAATAAATAGAATTGAAATCATCACCGCAACAAGTTTGGGTTATCTGTGTTAACACATAAGACAGAGGGTGAAGCATATTTATATATCGGTTATAGACAGTTTTGAAGCAGGTGTTGCAAATTAATCGCCCTATCAGAAGGTGACATGTTTGATGCAGGATTATTTATTTGCTGGATGTGCGACAAGGAAAAGGGAAACTGAGGTTGTCGAGAAGAGTCATGCCTTATATCTGGAGTTGACTGAACTATATGAACTAAGAATAAATGATAGCGAACTGTACTCACGTGGATTGAGCATATCTGTAGTGATGGGAAACGATAATGAGACACATGAAGATCGAATTGTGAACGGGTACCTCTCATTCATAAAACCACAGTATTGGTATAATTTGTTGTGAATGTTGTTGTTTATTGTAACATATGACAAGAATAAAAACAAGCCTGTGCTTCAACTGCATAGTTAGTGTATGTCGTTCTGTTTGAAACCTACTTGGCCTAGGCCAAAATTGGTCGTAACAACCTCCTATTTTTCAATGATCAGAGTTGCGGGTGATTTACAGTACAAGCGATTTTATTAAATTCTATGATTGATCATAATTTAAAAACCAAAAGGCATTTTTTTTTTAAACTTAATAAGAGTGAACTTTCTATAATGTAAAAATGTTCATCAAGAAATTATGCGTGCACAGGTGTTTACAAATGGAAAATCATTTTGAGTATACAATGTTTTGTGCAATGCACATAACTAATGTAGAAAGACAGTTTTTGTTATTGGTTTCTTCATACTTTTTGTGATAAATTTTAGTTTTCATGAAATTGAAATGCGAAATAATAACACATGTGCACGTCAAGCTTTAAAAATCGTACACTATCTAATGGGCAATTTACTACAAATTTGTGTAACAATTTTGATTTTATTATAGTACCGCAGGCTGAAAAGTAACCCCATTTGTTTAAAGCTTTAACGAATGTAAAATATGTATCCATTGATGTTGTGACGGCTCTAGGACAACTACCACCCGGACAACTACCCGCTGGACATCTATCACCCTAGGAAACTAACCTCTAGAACAACTACCCTCTAGAACAACTACCCTCTAGAACAACTACCCTCTAGAACAACTACCCTCTAGAACAACTACCCTCTAGAACAACTACCCTCTAGAACAACTACCCTCTAGAACAACTACCCTCTAGAACAACTACCCTCTAGAACAACTACCCTCTAGAACAACTACCCTCTAGAACAACTACCCTCTAGAACAACTACCCTCTAGAACAACTACCCTCTAGAACAACTACCCTCTAGAACAACTACCCTCTAGAACAACTACCCTCTAGAACAACTACCCTCTAGAACAACTACCCTCTAGAACAACTACCCTCCAGAACAACTACCCTCCAGAACAACTACCCTCCAGAACAACTACCCTCCAGAACAACTACCCTCCAGAACAACTACCCTCCAGAACAACTACCCTCCAGAACAACTACCCTCCAGAACAACTACCCTCCAGAACAACTACCCTCCAGAACAACTACCCTCCAGAACAACTACCCTCCAGAACAACTACCCTCCAGAACAACTACCCTCCAGAACAACTACCCTCTAGAACAACTACCCTCTAGAACAACTACCCTCTAGAACAACTACCCTCAAGAACAACTACCCTCAAGAACAACTACCCTCAAGAACAACTACCCTCTAGAACAACTACCCTCTAGAACAACTACCCTCTAGAACAACTACCCTCTAGAACAACTACCCTCTAGAACAACTACCCTCTAGAACAACTACCCTCTAGAACAACTAACTACAGCTTAGGAAAATTATCCTGGACAACTACGATTGGTAACCAAATTAACAAGCGGCTTTTATTGGTGCCAATTTTAACAAATTGTATGTGAGGGGGGACTACATGGGCGGTTTACCACACTATACATTTTACAATATTTGATGTGAAATTATTAATATAATGAACGTATGTAACTAACATTTGTAGTTTATTTTGTAATAACTGTAGCGATATTCATTAAAAAAAAAACCATGTATGTATGACAACCCGAAACAACATGTTAATAAATAATAACGTACTATTTTATAATAAAGTACCAAAAACAGGCCTATGTCAAGAAACCTGAGTGTAGTCGAGCGCGAAAAATACATGCATTTATTGAAAAAAGTTCAATACTTTAGTCGAGAGCGAAAAATAAATGTCTGACACAATATTACAGTAGCAGCCCTATGTTCCCACATTTTGACATATGTCAACACAAGTCGACTACATTTGTAACACCACATCCGTGCATCATAAATCCAATTGTTATTAACATTGCGGATGAAACACAGACATGCACAGTTTAAGGGTGGGATAGTTCGCAAGCATGGCAATAAATACACCACGGCTATCAACCAACCGTGAAATGAAAAGTGTGGAATATAATAATTAATATTTACCGATTAGATCCACCATTCCATGTCTCCTTAATGCACTGTCATTACTAGTTGTTTTGGGAGGTCTTGGATGATTTAGGCTTTCACGATTTCTACTTAAAGACAAATTAGCTGCTTAAAAAAATGGAAAATTCTATCATTATTACAATATAGTGCATGTAGCCAATCCTAATCGAGTCAAGTGGATGAGGCAGAGAAACCACAATCTATAGTGACAAAATCTACACAGTAGTAGGGGTTACCTCAATGTTCTGGTTCATCTCCACTGTTGGAGGGGGGATGAAAGTTATTGTCACAGGTTATTCTCCTATATTTACTATTCCATGAAAGTGCATGTTGTTCTTATATTTAATAATTAGTGATAATATGAAAACAGAAAACATTTTGAGAATTAAAAGAACTTCCCTTTACTTTGTCTCTTTATTTGGATTTACGGTTATATTTTATCTGAAATTATCAACTGGACCTTTGGTGTTGATGCTTGCTTACCAAGTACTGTACTATTTGTGCTACTTTCCAAACTATCTTCACTGCTACTAGTTTCATCATCAACAATACCACTTTCTGTAATGATAATTGGTTTTAAACTATCATTTATTGTATTGTAATAAAATTGCAGTCAAGAATCTGATTAAATAGGGTCCGGCCCTTCAGGAAAATCTGCGGCTTGAACCAATTCTCACTCTCACCAGAACACATAACCAAAATAAACAAATACATGCAACATATTTTGGGGTGTCCTCGTTTTATTGTTTCCCCAGATTAATGATCAACAGCAGAAAATGATTAGAATTACGATTAATTAGATAAAATTAGATAATATGTACAAATAAGTGTTTTGTTCGAAGGACTTTGATCTACATCTTTAACCAGCATCACCAGTTTCTGCACACCACTAGCTATCGGGTTATCCACCAGTAAACATATACACAGGGTAACCACCGGTAGTCTTAACGAATGGCTAACGGGTGTACCCACCAGCAAATGTAACCACCCGCTATCAGGGTATCCACCAATAATAATAATAATAATAGTATCTACTGGCTAACAGGGTAACCACCAGTAGTCTTAACCAATGGCTAACGGGTGTACCCACCAGCAAACGTAACCACCAATGAATAAAGCAATCCTCAGTCAAAGGCATAACCACTGGCTAACTAAATTATCGACGGATTCGCGATAGTGAGTTTCGTTATCACCGTGCATCAGTCCTACAATTACTGTGTCATCTGCATATTTAAGCAAATAGGTATTCGGGTAATGGGATTTACAATCGTTGGTATATAGTATACATACAACAGAGGTGATAAACAACCTTGAGGAGAACCAACATTTGTGGTAATAACATCAGATAGACAGTTCGTTCCCTTAGATATAAAACTAATCCAGGAAATTAAATATGGATTAACCTCAAGTTTATACAGTTTCTCAATAAAGATAGACGGTTGCATAGTGTTAAACGCTGATTTAAAGTCTACAAAAGTAGCACATTTAAGTGGCTGATACGCGAACTGCAATGGATCAAAATCGGAGATAATGAACATAATAAATATTTACAGACGATACGTTCTAAACACAACCAGGCGAAAGTCATTTAGCTCAGAAGGCCTAGCCTTCTTAGCCACGGGTACAATAACGGATTACTTTCAACACCTAGGAATCATATGCATGTCCATAGACAATTGAAATAAATTACTAAATGGAATATCAAGTTGATTGGCACATTCATGAATAATAATAGGCCCACAAGCTTTCCCTTTGTTAACTCTCTTGAATTGTTAAAGCACATCTTGCTTATCAATAATGACCAGATCAATACAGTACCTAAGTAATTGATTATATGAGCAATAGATGAGTCATTGGGTGGGACATTAACATTTGCATCTTCAAACCTAGCATAACATTTATTTGAATTAGATACTTTTCCAGGAGTATCAAGCGATGAAAGAAAAGTACCACCATTGACCTTCTTTTAGACCTGTCATTTCATACATACATTTCCAAGCATATTTTTTTTAAATGAGTCTTCCAATTTAATTTTATAATTACGTTTAGCGTTATTTAATTAAACTTTTAATATTACTTAGTTGGACAACATCGTTATCATTAAACAACAAACCTTTCAGTTTTCTAGTAATTCAAGGTTTTTCATTATTAAATATCTTAATGGTTTTACTACCTACTAACATGTCTTGACAGAAAATAATAATAAAATAAAATAATTAATAACATTAGACGAAAGTTCATTATCATCAACAAAAAATTCCGACCAGTTTGTACATTCAAAGCAATCTTGTAAACTTTCAATCGCTTCCTTGCTCCAGACCTTCACAACCTTTTGCGTGCTGTATATAACTCGGAAGAAGTTGAACTACGCTGTGATCCGAGTTGCCAATACTGAAACTAATCAGACATTTAGGCATCTGGAACTGAGCAGTAGCATTGGTCCAGAATATTATTACCTATTGTGGGTTTATCAACACATTTGGCAAAATGTGGAAGTAGATCGGTAATCGCTTTATCGCAATGGTTAATATCACCTAAAACCAACTTGAGGGAATCGGGGGAGATCTCGGAGATCTCGTGAATCATGTCTGATACTGAACTAGCACCATTTTCAGAGTTTGCCTATATTTAGGCTTATTTAACATCTATTAAAGATGTATTGTCCCCTTTTGATCAAGTTAATCACTTCAATAGAAAAAAAAAAAAAAATGTTTTCACTTATAAAATGTTTTGCTTTAAATTAGATTTTTTTCAGGTAAATACATTTTTTTTTGATCCAATTTTTGGTCAAAGTGGATAACTATTATGTTACATTAAAATGGAATATTCAACAACATTTTTTTTTTAAATTATTTTTTCAGGGGGACAATACATCTTTAACTGTTTGGACAATTAGTTACTGAAGTTAATACAGTACTAGGAGTAAAACATGTTTTAAACGATGATAATAATAATAAATCTCTTTATTCATCTCATAAACAAAAACAAGTGAGGAGTAAAAACTAAACTAGCTTTTTCTTGTATATAAATATTGTTGGTTTAGTAAATAATTTGTTTTCAAAATTTGTTTTCAGTTTCTTTCATCAAAATCCTTTTTATTTTCTATGGACATATGTCTCTTAATATACACAATAATTGCTTACCTGTGCTTTTCAACATATTGTAACTGCCAACAACTCGTTGATTAATAGGTGTGTTTGATTCATCTGCTGATTCAAACACATCACTGCTGCTGCTGGCCAAAAAAAAAGAGATCTTAAATTAAAATGGACCCGAAATGGATTTTTGATTTTTTTTTTTTATATTATAGTGATGTTTTGGGGGCTATTATATTAGGTGGTACTAGAAGGTATTTTCTTACAAAATGCAAATTCTATGGAATATTTTTAATTCCTTGTATTTTTTTTCTGGTAATACCAGATTTAGATTTATCCATTAGATTTATAGTGTTTAAGAAACAGAACAGTTTCCATCATCCAGAATAATGCCAAATTCCACGAAACTCTTTTGGGCAATTCAGAAACTGATTAAAATGTCATCAGTACAATGTAAATAAAAGTATTTTATTATGCGCAAAGGTAAGATGAGAAAAATGTTATAAAAGAAGTAACCAAACATACAAATATTAACTTACTCTGTTTCACTTTTCAAACTATAGGCACCTCCACTACTAGTTAGGTTTACAAGCTTGTCATAACGTTCTTGAGATGCTATGAACAATCTTTGATAGTTTTGCATGTTAACATTTGCTTCATGGAAATGTCTGAATCGAGAAGAAATCCCAGATTACAAATCAAATTGTTTAAACGCAATATAAATAACATTTTCAGAAGCTTTATATATATACGTATTTCAGTGTGTATGTATGTATATATTTATATATAAATCTAAAGGCAAAATACTGAAAAAATGACAATGCTGTGGGTATCAGTGGCTGGATCTCAATGGAGATACAAAAAAAAAAGTGAACAGCTAAATCAAAACGAAGTAAAACAGTCAGAAAAGTTAGCAGAGCATTCGGGCAACACTAGCCCTTCATCAGTGCAAGTGAAGGTACTCGGACAAAGATAGATAGATATATTAGGCAAGGGCTGCCTGAGTGGACAGGAATAAAAGAAATAAAACAAAAGAGGCACAGACTGGTAAATAGAGAGTGGAGAAAGTATTGGGTAGAAAACAAAGAAGATAGCTTGGTAGATATAAACTATTTTGGAATAAAACTAAAAAACAGCTTAAATGGTGGTTAATATTTAAACTTAAATTTAGGTAGTCAACTAAAAGTGATTTTTAATTGACACTTGGTGAAAGGTTAATTCTGATCAAGGGTCAACTTTTAGTGCACTAAAAATGGCATGTTTTACAAGAAGTTACGCGCACATATGCATTTAAAATTCTCAAAATTAATTTTTGATCAACTTTTTACGCGATTCATGACATTTTGCGCATGTCAAAAATTCCTGTGCGCGCGAACAATTTCAGCATGAAAACCATGTTTTTTCTCTTGAATTGTGTTTGTCTTTCCTATTCCCCCCAATTTGTTTAATTTAATATGTAAACTTGTAAGCAGATATGTTGTAGATATGAATTCATGCAGAATCTTTACCTCTCGGATGTTGTGACTTTTATTTTTTTATTCAATTTCCAGGTAACATACAAAAATCATAAACAAGGTACGGCATCATTCAACAAAACAGAACAAAAGTACTATCAGCACCTGCGGGTAACCAAAAGTGGATCAGTTCAAAAGAACTGCACTGTTGAGTGGCTTTCCCAACTAATAGTTTCAAAATAAATGGTGACGTCATCGTATGGCCACACGAATGTAAAATATGGGATTTTTGTCTTTTTCGTTATTGCTCATCACATTCAATAGAGCGCATCTCGCTTATCCGTATTCCATTTTCCCCGAGATTTTAATACTGTCTAGGTCAATCAATTATCTTTCGCATGAGTTAAAAAATATTTTAATTTTTATGACGTCATCATGTTTAAAAATGTAAATGACGTGGGTCACTTATTTTCATCTTTTCAGTAACTTTCAATCTGCTATAGCTCGTCAGAATAAAAAGTGATAATCTTGATTATCACTTCCCAATTCATTATCACATATTAATGAAATTCACTACATGTAAACTTCAGGTCAAGGGTGAAAATATTAGCAAATAAAAATGCACGAGCACGTAAGGTCATGCGCGTGAAATCGCTCGTTACAAATATAAAAAGCTTAAAATCATGTTTTGATCAATTTAGAACATGAATTACCATTTGCGTGTTTAAAAAAATTACTGTGCAAAAACACGTTTTTGCGCACACGATTCTTATAAAGTGTAAAAATAAAATTTGATGTATAAATCACATTCTACTCACAATCCTTAGTACATTCACCGATTTTCGCTCACATTTCAGTATGTGCTTGCTAAATTAATTATCTTTATCATGAGTTACCACCATTTTCGCTTGATGACGTCATCACGCGTAAAAACTTAAATAACATGGGTAGAGTAATTTCACTTTCAGCATATATTTGAATATCTCACAGCTCTTCAGAATTAAAGGTGACCTTGATGATTATAATTTATTTTGAAACCTGATGAAATGTAGATATGAATTCATATAAAAATTAAGCCTATCGGATGTTGTGACGTTATGAAATTGCCAGTTGAAGTTAAAAAGTAGTTTCAAAGAGCTCGTAGTGCGCTTCTACATGTGCCAAATTTTCTTCCAAATCTTATAATTTTTTGCTCAATTCATTATCTTTCGAAATTGTGATCTTCAAGTTTATTTTGACGTCATCATACATGGTGTGTGGTTTGCGTAATTTCACCTATGTTACAGTTTACACTGTATAGATATACAGTACATTGTACCGTATAGAGTATATATTCTATGACACATATTAGGCACCAATCAGCACCATACAGTAAGCATATGCATCAGGTAATAAGGATTGCATAAATCAATATTTTGCGGTCATATTTAACGTATGTGCATGTTTAAAAAAAAATTAAATATCAGTAAAATTATAAAAATGATCACCTATAATTCATCAAAGTGACAAATTAAATTCTAGTTAGAATTGTTTGTGTTAAACAAAGGCATTTGGACAATTTATCATAAATGGAGGAAAGGAAGGCTGCAATAAAGATAAGTCAGAGAAATAAAAAGGGTCATTTGACGAGGACATTCAATATTATAAAGGTGTTGTCGCAAGAAGATGAACATCTAGATGCCAAAGAAATAATAAAGTTGATCCAAAAATCGGAAAAACAAGTTGTGGAACTGGAGTACATTCATGAAGCATTTGTAGCATTGAGAGTGATGAGGCGAATGTATTTCCCCTCCGCGATGAATGTCAAACAACAATTAAATAGCGTTTAGTAAAATTACAGAATATGCGATTGTAAATTTAGGGATGTAAATAAATTAATGTTTTGGCTACACAGTGGGTGACGCACATGTTTAATAGGCTCTTAGATAGTGAAAACCCCCATAATTAATGTACTCCAAATTATTGTTGTTTCTACAAAACAACGAACGAATGCGACGTCGGCTGGATGGATCTCTCTTTGTAGTCTGTGGTGGTGGTGGAGAGCATGGCGATGGTATTTTTGCCGTTTGCTACACACCACAAGCTAGGCTTACACAAGTAGAATAATTAATTTATGGACACATTACAACTTATTATATGATTTAATGGACAAAGGATTCGTCAAGCAAGTACACTAAACATTTCATAAAAAAATTACCTAAGAATTGCTGTAAGCTTTTTTATTCCAATTCGAACATTATTTTAGCTATCAATCCTTCCCCTGGAATCACACGCGTGTCGATAGCTGTGTGAGGAGGAATTCTAGGGTGATTCATGTGAATATTGGTATTTCATTTTAAATTTTGAAACTAATATAGCTTCTAAACTTAGTAATATTAATAATGCAACTGAAGTACTGTATCTCTTACTGGTGAAGCAAAGGCATTTATTGAAGCTTGTACATTGTTAAGTAGACAAGGGATATGATCAGGTGTTAAACATACTAAAAACTCAATTTGGTCAATCCCATTTGGTATTAAATTCCCTTATTAAAATAAACTCACTCATCCTTTTACTTCCCAAACCATTACAAATTAAGTGAGTAAATAAAGCTCATTAAATTCTTGAAAAGAACGAGCCAAGGTTAAGATATTCTTAAATTTGTAGAACAACAGGCTAAAATATCAATTGTGTTTTATGGTTGTTTAGTAAGTTGTTTAGGTCATCAACCACTTAGCTTTTTGGACCTTTTATTCTATATTTTTAATGATATTTTCTTATTAATTTAAAAAATTAATGAAATGAAATAAAAAATGATGTGGAATGCAATGACATAATCTGTAATAGCTTTAATAATTATTTTTGTAATGTAGGTCCTGAACTTGCCTAAAAAATGCAATCAACCTAAAAAGATGGATTTAGGAATTATCTAAAGAACATATATCATCAATTAACTCTAACAATGCTAATGGAATTATTAGTATATGCAATTTACTTAATTCAAACTGAAGTCCAGGACTTTCTCCATGGAGAATCATTTTTTGAATAGCAATAACATTTGAGTTCGGCTTCTAGAAATCTATTAATATCTCACCATGTATTTTATGTATATGTATAAGAATAAAATTTAAATAAACTACTATATGAACTTCAAATGTAATTTATTCTTACTTGTGTGTACGTTTCTTTTCTCTGGCAAGCTTCTTCTCTAAACCAATGTGTTTATTATTTAGCATGTCCATGTGCACCATTATTTCTTCAGAGATTGCACTTGCAACTCCTATAATATCTGGTCTATTATCTTGCTTTGGTGTCAAACACCTGAAAACATCAATTAAATGTTGAGATAAAAAATTAAAGATGTATTGTCCCTTGAAACACAAAAAAATGAAGGTCAAAATATTCTAAATTTAAATTGGCCATATCAAAGTAATATTAAAGTTATTCACTTTAAGTCGAAAATTCGAGCCAAAAGCAACAAGTTTACGTAATTAACAGGTAAATCAGTTTGATTACATTTCGTCTGGAAAATCGTCGCGAGCGAAAGTAAGCAAAGATTTCAAACCACGAGTACGCATTATGCATATGCTAATTAGGATTGTTTACAACTCGTCACGGTTGAGAAGGTATTTTCACACAGATCGTGAGGAAGTTTTATGATTATGCATACAGAGTAGCCAAACAAGCGCGTTTCATTATGGAGTATGTTTTGATCGAAAACTTTGACTGGAAGTCAGAGTTATTTTTTTAACAAAAAAACGTCTGTATTTCAGTTAAATGATTTTTTTTTTGACAAATTTTTGGTGATAGTTAATAACTATTATGATACTTCAAAATGACCCACCTTTTTTCGAAATTTGTTATTTTTTATTTTTTTGGAATTAGTCAAAGGGACAATACATCTTTAAGTTTAAAATATGAAAAGAAAATGAACGAATTTGTTGAATTTAAATATGGTAAAAAGAATTAAGTGTCCAGATTTGACTAATTACAAGCTATAGATTTGAACTCGTCAAAGTGAGAAGTTAGTTTATCCATAACAAACGCCACGTGCAGGTATGTAAGAAAATATTAAAATATTGGATTGGGGTTCAAATAAGCAAGATAGAACTCTATAAAAGAGTGGCCATATGATGATGTCACAACTCTAGTCAAGCAAAAATCTTACATGAATTCATATCTACAACTCATCAGCTTTCTTAATAAGTAAAAAAAAAACATCTATCCTGAGGAGCTATGATAGATTCAAAATAGGCATGTTTTTTCGCATTCACATTAAATTAGCCATTATTTAGTGCACAAATTTTAAAGTTTAACGTGCATGTGCATCGTTACTTTGCAACTAAAGTTTATAAAAATGAATGAAATTTATCACAGAAAGTATACAGAACAAAAAGTAATTGCAAAATTGGTCTTTCTATTCTATGCACTGTGTGCAAAAATGCGCGCAAGCAACACAAACAAAAATAATTTTGAAATGGTAAAAAAACGTATAGAATGTTGATTTGAAATTAATTGTGCACATTTTAAATGCATGTACGTGCATAACATTATGTGAAACACGCCTTTTTACTCCATGAATTAAATTTAATGACTTTTATAGTTTTTAATCTATGATCAATCATTGAAATTCCTAAAATCGAGCGTAAATCATGTTGCACAGCTCTGACGTCAAAAAAAAAAGGAGGTGCAACTTCATGTGAATGAAAAGTTATGAAATGTTATGTTTACACATTTTAGAGAAACGCGACGCACAAAAAAGGGCCAGAAGCAAAGAACTAGGTTTGAACTCTTCACTTTGAGTAAGTTATCCGCATAACAAACGCCACATGCACGTCATTCGTTGGAATATTGTGCACAGAAAAAATATTATGCCATTATGACCTGAAGAAAATAAAATGTTGTTGTCTAAGTATGCTACAGTGTAGCATAGGTGAAATTACTGGATGTCACAGTTCTAAGTGACGGGTATTCCAAGTTAAACGAAAAGGGTAATTTGCGTAGAAGTATTCAGGTGTATTACCGTATATAAGATTTGCTGAGGAATCACCTCACATCAACCTTATAGACAAGGGAGGTGTCACACCTCAGCAATAATACAGATTGACCGATACTCATTTATTGTAATATTGTATACTTGTAATAACGATAATGTATAGGCTATACTACTTTGAAAAATTAATCGGTATCGGGGAAAAATTTTGATTAACCAGAAAAGAATTGAGAGCGTTTGTAGAAGATGAGAGAGTGAAATTAAGTAATCAGAGAGTTGAGGAGAGAGCATCTAGAGCAGAAATAAGAGAGGAAGAAAAAAAGAGAAAAGAAATTGAATCGCAAATTGAGTTGGAAAGGAAGAGAGTAGAGGCCGAAATAGAGATAAGAAAGGAGGCAGAGAAAGCTAAAACAATGTTTGAATATTCACTCCTTCCTCCGGAGGAAATCAACGCTTTTGAAAGTCAGTAATTTTGAAGGCCTATCATTTAACAACCAAGGAGTTTAGAAAAAAATTCAGAAAAATAAGGTCACAAGCGGCAGAAAATGGAACCAAATTTCTGAAAAGACTTAAAAACTGTTCAAATAGGTGGATGGAACTATCCATTTTATTGAGTTATTGCTTATGGAACAATTCTTAGCTTGTTGTTCAAAAGAACACACAATTTTCGTAAGGGAAAGAAAGCCCAAAGATTCAAGTGTTTGGCGATTATACAAATCAGTATTCAGAGGCCTGAGGATCATGGAAAGCCCTACAACAGGTACCTTTACCTAGTATAGAAAAAGAGAAAGGTGGGGATAGGTATAACAGTATCAGGGACACTCCCAGGCGCGAAACGCCAAAACGTCCATACCCTTCCAATAATAACCCTGTAGATGTTACATGTTGGCCATGTCGCTCGTGACTGTTTTCGGAGAAATGTCCACACGGGAATGATGAGTAGACCTAAATTAGATACCAAATTAATAATTATATTATTCTAGGTCTAAGTAAATTGCGGGTGACGAGTCCAATAGATGAAGTAACATAACAACAATTTTGTATAAAGTCATATCTACAACTTATCTACTTGCATAATAAGTTAAAAAAATTGGGGGTCACCGTTGATTTCGAGGAGCTATAATAGATTTTAAATAGGCATGATTTTTACAATATTTTGTAACTTTTTCAACTAAAACACACACAAATTGTCTAATTCAATGTGTTCGTATGGTGTGATTTAATGTTGAAATGGGCTCAATTGTTCTTTAAATTACTAGCAAAGACTGGAAATTCAAAAGAAAAAAACATGATTTTCATACTATGTGCACGCATAAGAAAAGTCTGCGCACATTTGCAAAAGGCCATGAATCTTGTAGAAAGTTGATTAGAAATTAAATTTGCACATTTTAAAATTTTAAATGCGTGTAACTTCTTGTGAAACACGCCGTTTTATTCCATGGCGCTTGATTTAAACTTTTACCAAGTGTCAATAAAAAATTACTTTCAATTTCCAGTCTATGATCAATCATTGAAATTCGAAATATCGTGCGTAAGTCAAGTGACACACGTGACACAAAAATGACGGAAAGAAAGAAGAATAATAAAGAAAAAAGAGAAAAGAGATTGCACAATCACAAGGAGTTATCCGCAAAGTTTGCGGATAACTAACAAAGAAGACGAAGAAAAAAAAATCACAAGGTCTACAACAGATAACCAATAACAAAGAAAAAAAAAGATGATTTCATCAATCACAATGTGCAGATAACTAATTAACATATCAAACAACAAGTTAGCAAACAATTGTAGACATATAATACTTACATTGCTATAACTTTGCCAATTTTGTCAGAGTATGTGCCTTCTCTAAGTGGCTGGTATTCACCTTTAACAATCTAATAATTACAGTAGGTGTTAAATATATTTGATTTGATAACCAAACAAAAAAATTAAATAAAATCATGTTTTTACCACTCTTTATTATATTTTCATCAATGTATAACTATGCACATATCATGAGCAAGAATTTCATAATCCACTAGATAGATGTGCATATTTACACTACTAAGAGTAGAGGCTGTGTTAAAATAAACTCATGGCCATGCGTGATTGTGTCAAAAGAATGAACATGCATAATGAAATTCAACACCATATACCAAAAAGACGTGTGTTCAATGGAGTAGTTAATTAGTATATCATGGGACCTGCAGTCCTCCAATCAAATTACCGGAATCTACTCAGGTGCGTTATAATGGGTAACATCCACAATCAAAAGATAACATAAAATGTTTGTACCGTTTTTGCTAGAGCTAACATATTCTGACTGTAAAATGGTGCTTGTAATGTACACATTTGATATAAGATACAACCTAGTGCCCATATGTCTGCCTTTTCTCCATAAGGTTCATTCTGAATAATTTCAGGACTATAAGAACAAAATAATTTCATGTTATTAAAATATTAGACCATGGACGAACATCGAAATTGTTACTTTTCTTGGTCCCCCTCTGGCAACTACATTTTCAACAACATAAATCATAAACTCAACATTGCCAATAAGGCACTGTTTTTGTTAAAAATGAAAAATTACGAACAAATTATGAATTGTTGAATATAATAACAGGCCAATCGCGAATAAGTTCTCATAGGCGTTAGGAGAGTGTTATCCAATGTTACCCAATGAGAAGCCTTCTAATATAGCTATTTGGTATTGGCTTGGTAACAAAAAAATGGACACACACGTACTGTCACACATGTCATACTCTTCCATCATAATCATTTTGTGATTTTTTTTTATGATAAAATATGCCGAATTAGTGTTGTGTTGATGTATCTAACTCTGTGAAAGTTTATAAAACTAGCAGCAGCAACACACGCTAGATTTTAAGGATGTTATGCATGGTGGAAGCTACTTTACCTAAATATCATGCATTTTAGTGTACAGTTTTTGCTTCACTCAGTAAGTAACTTTAAGCCTAGTCTGTCTATAGAGAGACACTCTAATCTATTGGAAGATGGTTAACAAGCAGTGCTCTCTTCACCTTGATCATACCACGGCCTATATTTCAGTAGAATCATTTACTGTATTGCAGTAACAAAAATGATTGTGTTTACTATTAAATTCAATACAAAATAACAAAGAATTGATTCCTGTCAACAATATGTATCTTTTCACATCATATTATTATTGAATGAAAATATATTATAAATTGGGGACCGAGAAAAGTGGGCGCTTATGGGAGGTTCTGCCGATAGAGGGCCAAAATCATGTATATGTCTATGCATGATATTTTTCGCCGTCCTTAATGCTAAGGGCCTCTAAATTCTCCAGCTAATTGTATTTTATTTTTTATGATCAAATGTTTTAGTATTATTTATGATTTTCAGACAAATTTTAAAAAGCTTTTATCATATGAAAATGTTCGGTCTAAATCTGTGTAGTTTTTTGTTTCTCATCTAAAAAACACAGGAAAGTACTTCACAGAAATGTTTTTAAAACCGCTTCGAAATAAAGCTAATATATAAAGCACAATAAGTGTCAACATTTTTCGGCTGGCCGCTTGCAGGAGGTAATTTAACATACAAAAAATCTAATTTTTAGTAAAAAAAATTACGGGAGGTGGCTGCTTAAGGGAGGTACCAAACGAACTAATTAGATAGGAAGAACAAACAGGCTTTTGAAAGTGCGACCGTTAAGGGAGATGGCCGCTCACGGGGGAGGTGGCCATTCATGGAGGTTCAACTGTATATTGAATTAAAATGATAAAACAGTTAGCCGGTTTACTTACAATACTTGAATGTATAAAAAATAATTTATCTTACCAGTTATACAATATTGTGCCAACAATGGATGTCATTTTACTCGATTCTGGATGATTTTGTTTAGCAAGTCCAAAATCAGCTTGAAAATGAAAAAAAAATATATATTCTCATTTACAAGAATATACAATTGACTTTTGTTTTCTTCAGGATTATTTTCAGTGTATTATTAAATGAAAAGAAAAAAGACAACAGTATACTTACTGATAACAACTTTATCATTCTCATCCAACATGATGTTATTTGGTGTTAAGTCTCTGTGCACTATCTTCTTTTCTCGGTGCAAGTACCTTAAAGCAAGAACCATCTGAGCAAAGAAATATTGATATTAATAATTTTTATTTAGAAAACAATATTGAAATGTAAAATAAATATTCTTGACACTAATGTAGCGTATTGTCTCTAATAAATGGCCTGAGAGATGAACTGTTAACACTCAAAATAGTGTACACTTAAATAGCTATGTGATTGTGAATTAAATTCTCTGAAATTATTATTGGAAACTTGTTATTTTATTGTGAAATGCATAGGCCTAAAGGCTATATGCTTTAAGTCCAAATTTATTATTATTATTACACTAGTATCATTGCAGTGTTCTGTGTTTATTGTAATACTCTACTGTAATAATATGGATTACTATTACTATTTTCAAAATGTTGGTTTTTATCACCTCAAATGTAGCTTGTACGAGATGTATTACATACAAGATGTAGTGTACTATTGAAAAATATAATTTGTAGGTTTTTGTCATTTATTGTAGAATTTCTGATTTAAAAATCAATCTAACAACTTCACTGGTGTTTTAAATATATGAAGGATTTATCAAGCAAGTATACAATGTAGATAAAAATGTACCGAAGAAACATAGATACAGCAGTTGAAACTGCACAATAGTCGAGCATGTGCTATAAGAGGAGCAGCAATCGTTTCCGCAAAACAACGGAGCGGAAGTAAACAAAGCAGAACCGATAGGCTGTGGATGACCTAGCTTACAATTAGCCTAATTTGGTCATAATAATAAGGCACTTAATGGACATTGCCAGGTAATTCGTCGTGACCTAAAACAATTTGGAAAAATGTCCACGATTTATATTCATTGTCGCGGCTGATTTAGTATGTATATTTTTTTACACATATATACATACTTGAATAAAAATATTCCATATTCTTTCTTCTGAAAAGCTATTGTTCTTTTCTTTCAAAGAGCTGAAATGCTCATACAGAGGTGCACCCTCAATCAGTTCCATCACAACATACAATTTATCATCTATAAAAAAACAAATGTGCATATGTTAAATTACATACATATGAAAAAATGTTGAATTGTTTTCTCGATAACTAGCTTGATAGTAAACTTGGGCTTGACAAACTATGGTAGTAATTACTTACCTTTGACATTTTTATTCTTTGATAAATAATTTGTATTACCATTATCATTTTTTTTTAAACCAGATTTTAATTTTGTTTTTCAAGGCCATCTTTCATGAAATTCATAGCCACTTGCCTATTATGTCTGTGTACACGGTATTATTTTGCATGAGAATCACACGAGTCGTGTCGAGCTCTCCCCCTCATGACATATCAGCCTCTCGCAAGTGATTTTAATTTCGCTATCATAACATTAATTTTATTTTGTTGTAATTAACTATTTGGTTGAAATGGCAAGCGAAATTGATGTAATTCGTCCACATTAAGCATTTTGTTAACATCGTTTTGATTGGACGGTTGGAAGAATTAATGGTGTTTGAAAATGACATGGCCTAGCTAGGCCTTTTTAGTAGTGACTGCAGCTGGATGTGATGTGTATGTAGCTGCCCAGAGGCGATGTATTTTGTTGAGGGTGATAATGTGTTACTGAACTGTTTTATGTATATGCCTATACAAATTATGTATTTATGTGCTGTAGTGTCTGTCTAGACATTATTAAAATATTATTTTGTTGTTCCATGCATGGTCTGGACCTAGTTAGGCAACACCGTCTCATAATATTAGGTCTAAGGATCTCATTCCCACACTAATTAGTACTTACAGTATGTAATCAGTTTAGTTTGGTGGATTACTAGTTAGGGTATTCAAGTTTGTATCAAGGTATTTTTTACCTCCCTGGCTTATAAAAATTGTATTGATTTTATGCCATTATAAATACATTATAAATAAACAATTTACTTGTATTTTTACCTACCTATACAGGTAGTCTAAACAGTGCTACTATGATAATTGATGGATGGGATAAGCAAATGCATTTATTGATTGGAATGGAAAGCGTAAAATTATTAAGGTAACAAATACCAAGCATTGTCATTACATTTTTTAAACCAAATTTCTTTTATAAAATATCTGTTGACCAAGCCTATATAATACACTATACTCAATTATTATTTGTTTCGAAGGCAGATAAACATGAATGTGATATAACGTATAGAACGTATACATTTGGTTCTTGTCCTTAATTACTGTACTTATTCTTATATTTATTCCTTTTTTCAGTTGAATTGACGGATGCCCAGTGTACTTTCTATAGATGCTACATGGATCCTGCCTGCTCGATACAGTATACTTAGACACTAAGTATAGAATGAGCATAACAAGCTAAATATTTAGGAATAGTAAAATATGCATAATAGAATAGAATGTTTTAGCCCTGATATGCTATAGTTACAGTCAAACTATGGTACTACCAGACATGTGTACTGATGTTAGTAACAAATATTGAAGAATCTAGTAGTGTATCATTTATAAATATCTAAATAGTGGGTCTTGGTGTAATATATAGAAAAATAAACAAATACTGTACTTCATTTTTATACACTATTTATTTAGCCAATATGTACAATGAACATTTACGAAAGAATCCATCACTTGAATATGATGGAGCTGGCTGGTGTTGATGAAATTAAAATTTATCACTTTAATCCCTCCTGCCTCAAAAGTAATTTATGTCCTGTTTAAATCCTGCTTGCTCCAAACTCATTTTGATACATTTGTTCAATACAATTCATTTCACACACCATTTGTCATAGAATTAGTCATAGGTATTCGAATCTAGATTTTTGTGTGTTGTTTGTTAATATAAAAAGGATTCATACAAAGCAATTTTTTTGAAATTTTAAAAAGCTTTCATATCCATTTTCAAAGATACAGTTTACAAAGCGAATATATCAATTAAAAACTTACTTTCTTTAAAAGTTCTGTAATACTTGACAACATTTGGATGTTTCAACTGTTCTTTGATTATACTTAGCTCACTCACTATACTCTCAATGGCCTTTTCTTTAGCTTTCTTGCCTACTGTGGGATTGATTTCCTTAAGAGCCAAAAAGTTTCCACTGCTGTTCTTCTTAACCTACGTATAACAAAAGAATTTAGTGAAATAATTTTATAATATGAACCGCTAAGTCCCTGGAAATTGCATTGTATGTAATTGTTTGGAGGATAAAAATTGCGCTAAACCACAACACTATTCATCATCTAGACACTGGACTGTTTATTGTAAGTTGTGTGTAGCTAAAATAAAGGTGTTTTTGTTCCATTTCTTAAAATATATTGCGCCCCATAGTTTGCAGAACATTGCTTTATATACTTAAGTATATCATAATTAGCCCAATTTAGCAGAATTAATGACTTTCTGAAATAATTACTGTGAACATTTCATATAAATGTTTACATTTTATTAATTTAAATTCCTATAAAGAAAAATTTCAAGATACATGAGGGTTTTCTATATTGTTGTCATGTCTGAAAACTGATTCTTTATCATTGTAACACGTTGTGTAATATCCATTCGTCTGGAACATCTTTTATTGTATGTATGTGGAAATTTGTCGTTGATGCACGATCAATCTATACTGTGTCTATATCTGGAGACAAAATGGTACACCCTCATCTTGTGTCATCATTATAATGATACACAGCTGCAGTACGGTTCCACTGTCTTAACTGCTCGGCCACTCACTTACATTCTAGCAAGTAATACGCGATTTATCAAATTTTGCCCTTACGTAAATTTATATATAGATTAATGTTACTAGTTGCAGCATTTGTGTAATTGTTTATTTCCTTCTGTAAAACTTACATCTCAGTTAAGTGGTATGGCTCTGCATGGTTAATTAAGCAACACTGTCTTAGGGAGATGATCAAAATCAGCTGATAAGAACATAACGCACTAATATTAAATAGGCCAAAAAAGCCAATTTCTATTTATAAGGAAATTATACTAAATAGGTAAAAAACCTAATTTTGAAATAAAAACACAACACACACAAATTCTATGTTTTAATTTTAAAGCTGTACAATTACAAGTTACATTGACAAACTAAAGATAATGAGGTATTTAAGAAATAAGAAAAAAAAAACAAGCAGATTAATACCGAACAATTCTCTTTTTCAATATTACATAATTAAATTTGTTTAAATTATTAAATAATACATTTTCTACATACCTTGTAGACACTTCCAAAAGCACCACTACCTAGGTGTTCATACACCAAGTAATCTGATATAGACTGCGTTGGTTCCTTATTTTGATTTGTCTCCAAAAACCTATTAAAGATTTGTTCACGCTCTTCTTTCTAAAATTGTATGACCCTCAATTAATCAATCAAATTTCAACCAAAATCAATATAAATATATATAGTTTTAAATACATAAACTATATTTCTGAGAATTTTTATATTTGAATGTATTTTGTTAAAAAAAACACATATAAATGTCAAAATAAGTAAATATTTAAATTGTATTATCTTAAAATAAATGGAGTGGTTTTTACTAACAGGAAGGTTATTAAGATTCTGTACAATAGGTTTATAGTTTGACATCTCCTTCACATAATGGCCAACATTAATGAACATCTCAAATAAATGCGGCGGAAATAACCGCTTAAAAAGCTGTCGGTTGCGCTCCATACTGAAGAGGAAACGTATTGCACGGAAAGCATGTTGCTGTAAGAAAAGGAGAAAAACATATAAATAATATATATTGACAGGACACTTGTTTGTACAGTATATTTCATTTTATATAACATCTAAATAAATTCCTGTCATTTGAGTAGACAACTGTGGGTCATGGCCTGCAATAGTTCCTTACGATTAAATTATCCTGTAACAGTTGAGATATTGTCTCCTAAATTTAATGCATAAATATCTTACTCAGGTCCTTGACTATCGAAAGGAAATAATATTTTTTTCCAAAAAAGTATTAAAAATAGTTTTTACTGCAAAAATATACAGTACCATCCAGAATGTACCATACCCACGAAATTCTGACAAAACATGGTTAATTAGGTAACGATAGGACAGCCCCGATTCACTCAACTATTACACTTTAGTGAACTGTCTATGAAACTTTGAACCCCTGGAAGGGGTTGCTTGCTATTCCAAAACAATATAGACATTGAAATATAATGAATACAGTATGCCTATTAACTTTATCATACTTCTAATATAAATGCTGTACAATGTACATCCATTTATAGATTTGTGTACTGCATTATACTATATTACTGTACTATCTTTTTGATTCCCGAACCTTAACATAAGTAAAAAGATAGTGCCCGTCCATTGGAAACAGGTTTCCAATACCCAGCGTAGGACCGCTTTGTAATTCCCAAAATCACACCTTTGTCACACACCTCAAAAGTATGCAAACTAGAAAGCGCAATTAATTGTCCAACAGAGTTGGAATCTTTTATTCTATAATTTTGAAAATAGAAAACTCCAATAACTACAGAATCAGAAAAAAAAGAAACTATTGCAATTTGTTTCGGGTCTATCCACAGATTGTCCGGATTAATAATAGTAATTTCTGGTTGGTGCTGACAAACCTGCAAGTTAGTAACTGCCGAGGCTTCTGCTAATGTACAAGTTACTTGAGGAAATATGAGAACACCAATGTAATAGATGCCATTGTTCCGAACTATCTGCTGAGCATTGCTGTCATTAAGAACTAACTCAGTCAATGCTGCACAGCAAGCTGCAAATTCAAACATCAATATTCTTATAAGTATCAACAATAGACTTGATTGTATACTATATGAGCCATACAATGACCACCATCAACAAAATCTTAATCATCAACAGTTTCAGTTGTTAGACATTAGGGACTTTACGAAACAAAGTGGGCGGAGCTTAGCCTGAAATTCCGTCGTCTTAACTTTTTGAGGACAACAAAGTTGCCATTTTTCCGTTTATGGAGAACAACTACAAATAATGTATATATAACCTTAAATATACAGTTCAAATTACACTTAAACGTGGAATTTTAATATTTGAACTACTAATTTTATTGTTTAATGAAATAACACTTTTATTGGGTTAAAATGGCTGCGTTAAAAGCGGCGTTTGAATGTGAGGCCCCTAGCTAGGAAGGCTAGGCCTATGCTATATCACCAGAGCCAAGCGATTCAGAACGCCACTAGACAGGGGAGGGAGAGAGATATACTGCCAGTCGTCGTCTTCGTGCAAGGGTGCATAACTAATAAAACGGCTATGTTGACTGTATATGATTTTACGCTCTAGCAAACACAGGATATTCGTCGTCCTCCCCTAACCGTCGTGTTTTGTAAAGTCCCTATTGTGCTTTACAGTATAATTTACCGTATTACAAAACTGACTTATCCATATTGTCCTTTTAAAAAGCATTAACAAATTAAAATACAGCCATGAAATTGTTATAAAGAAAAAATTGGGACTTATGAGTACAGTACTTACCAGATTGTAAGGACAAAATATTCTCCAGACTAACATCCTCCTATGGATAATAAGGAATACCTTAATTCAATCCACAATTTGACATTTATAGGCTATATTTTATTTACATTTCAACCTCCTGTAACCACCACCCTCGGGACCGGGGAGGTTCTGTTGATAGAGGGCCAAAATCATGTATATGCACGATATTTTTCGGGGTTCTTAACACTAAGAACCTCTAAATTCTCCAGATAATTGTATTTTATTATTTATGATGGTTTAGTATTATTTATGTTTTTCAGACAAATTTTAAAAAGCTCATATGAAAATGGTCAGTCAAAATCTGTGTAGTTTTCTCATCTCATCTAAAAAAAAACAGGAATGTTCTTCACAAAAACGTTTTTAAAACCATTTCGAAATAAAGCTAATATATAAAGCACAATAAGTATCAAAATTGTATATTTGTTGTCAAAAGTCAATACGTAATTTAGCATACAAAAAATCTAATTTTTAGTTTAAAAAAAGTGGCTGCGGCTTACGGGAGGTACCAAATGCACTAATTAGATAGGAAGAACAAACAGGCTTTGAAAGTGCGGCCATTAAGGGAGGTGGCCGCTCACGGAGGTTCAACTGTATTTAGTTTTATACAAGCATGTCCAAATTATAGATGGTGCTAGAACATTTTTAAACATATCAAACCATATTAATCAATCAAAAGGTATTGGCATCTATAATAGTAAACATAGGTTATTTCAGGCATGCCAAAGGCCGGAAATGCGGTGCAATTCATTTTTTCATGTATTACACAATCTATGAATTCATTATAAAACATCTTACTGATCTATATTAATATGTTTTCTTTAGAGCCTAGTAGTATATAGTAGAAGTTATATATATTTTTTTAAATTATCGGGCCTTTATTTTGTTCATCCAAGAAAATCAGGAAAAATTTTAGCAGGAGAGATGACACAAAACATCTGGAGACTCCTATGATTATTGTGAGAATTCAGAGACCTGTTAATTGTTTTAAAAAAAGCTTTTCTACTATATTTACCAAATTAAGTAAATTATTCTTTATTTTTTTAGTCCATAAGTATATGTTTTACTTCTCGCTATTTTGCAATAATTTTGTACCGTTACTAAATTAGTACTAGCCTAGTTAATCAGATATAGGCCTTTACTTACGGTCACCCATAACTGTATTAGCAGGATACAAATGAGTATTATCTTTTTTGATGATCCAACAAATAAATTGAATAAAACGAAAATCATTCTCTAGTTTTCTGGTTGATGAACTCAACTTAGTCATGAGTTAGTTAATGCAAATTGGAAAACTTTCAAAAACAAAAGCGAGATTTCAGAGAACACAAGGTGCATGAGCTCATGCCTAAGCTGAATTGAACAACCAGTGAAAGCATGGTCACCTCTAAATTCAGGTATATGTTTATTATGTAATTGTAATGAAAAGGAAACTGTCATTTCGTATTTGAATACAAACAACTTGAGTACTTGAGTCTCTGGTCGCGCTGTAAGCTAGCATACATGCCAAGTCCTGTGCATCTGACGTGAGGCTCACGCTTTTAGCGACCTTAGTATGTTATGCATAGGGATGTTTTAGGCCAAGAACGTTTCAGCTGTCGGCCGGGATGTTTTGTTTCAGGATTTAGGATGAAAAAAATGTTTGGTGCCGGGGGTTAGGGTTATGGGGTTGGGGGCACGGTCATAATTAGGAAATCTCAAGCCAGCAGCAACATCAAACTTAACATGTATGAGCTAGTTGACTGTCAAGGGAAAAAATATTGTAATAGATGTGAATAGAACACTTCTACATTAAAAACTTGGGATTTTATTTTCCGCGGTCTTGGAACCAAAGCAAATGTGAAAGACCCTGTTTACCAATGGCTGATCAATGGCTGTTAATGAATGCATTCTTCCAATGGAGCTTGCACTAGAGATGCTTGTAGTACCTTGCAGATCACTTGTATATTTACGATCCCTATAAACAGAGAAAATACAACATAGTCAGAAGATTAACCTCTACAAGAAACTTTGATATATGACGTTAGAGTCGCACTGCGTAAGTTACACATACTTGTATTGAAAGCATTAGGACACACACAAATATATATATATATAATATTTTCCAGAGAAATCTTATGTAGAGAATTTTACAGCACTCTCGGAGTGGCTTTCTAGTTTAATCTGTTATAGCTCATCGGAATGAAAAGTGACCCATGTGATCAAATTTATTATGGAAGCTGTTGAATTGTATGAATTCATATACAAATTTTGTCTATCTGATGTCATCATATAGCCAGTTAAGTTAAAAAAGCCGCTACACTGTATATAATATATACAGTGTATTCTGTAAAAATACTTTACTGTAGAAATGATGACACAAAATATCTCCAAAGAGATACTTTTATATATATCTAAACACATCAGGCAGAGAACACTGATTCTAAACCGCCCGGTGATATACTGAAATTTAATTAATTAATTTGAAACGATAAAGATGAGTAAATCTGTGAAAATGAGAAAAATTCTTCCAACCGAGATTCGAACCCGGAACCTTCTGCTTGATATGCAGATGTCCTAAACATTACACCAAAAGGCTTTCATGGTATTGTTCAAAATTTTTATATATAATTTTATCTTTTTTATTTATACAGTATATATTTTTGTAAAAATTTGGCCTTTTGCCACAATTTGTAATTTTATTTACGTGGAGTCGTTATATTAATAAAAGTAAAATATAGTCAATGTTATATTTCTGGTAATAAAAAAATGCAATATTCACAAACTTACTGTAATAGGGACAAAAGAATGGGTAAACCACCTGTGATCCTAATCTCATTACTGGTATCCATATCTTCAGCAAGCAAAACAAAGCACCATACCTACACATACATTTAATATACAAATGTATTAAATTAATATTTCAACAAACTATAATCATTTGGAAAAAATTGTGATAGGTATTTGTTACTGTTATTATTTTTATTCTTATTTCTCACCATTAAATAGCAATTACCATAACCCATGCTTTCTAAAGCAAGTCTCATTGAGGCTTTAGTAATGGCATGCAAGGAACTAGACTGTATTTCAATTTAATATTGGTAAAAATATAAATATTTTGGCACACATAGCATTTCATACTTTTAATAATACTTAAGCTCAAAATACAGTCTAGGCAGACGTACAAGTGTTTTGACACCAAGAATTTATGGAGCACAGCATTATCTGGTTTCAGCCGCATGTGATTGGCTACTCACTCGAAACCATTTTAATATTCATATATCAGCATGCACTCTGTTACGTTCGACAAAACATGGAGTCCACAAACTTGAACCCGTTTTGGGATTTCCCAAAGCAGTAAAACTCGTCTTGATGGAGACTAGCTTCTAGCTTCTCAAACAATCACACATGGATCTTATGATGCATAGATAATATTGATTGATTGTCTAAATAAACTTAATAAATGCCCCTCAAAGATTTTTCCATAACAGCTGATTTTTACACACTTTTTACGGAGCATGCAAGTAACTGTAAGTAAAACAACTCCAAATATTGAGGTTTTATGATTGAACACTACATCCATAAAAGATGTACCATACCCACGCAGTTTTTCCGCGGACGAAATTCGAACAAAATTCTGTTAACCAGGTTGAAATATCTTTGGCGTCAATCTTCATTTATTAACAAAAATTCTCGCAAACTTCTGGGTTCAACTCTTATTCAGTTTTAAAACAAATTACAAACCAACCAAAACAAATTAGTTAGATTTATTTCGATTCTTGGAGCCAGCAGCTGTCATAAGGTGAACGTGCTCGCCGTACAGCCGTCACCGTCAATTGCTGTGACGTCAATGGTGCATCGCAAAATCTACTTAATGAGTTTACACTGTTGTTAACATACAAGAGATAGGTACCGTCACTTCAATTGCTAATTTGACCTGTATTAGGCTTAAATTTGCCAAAATCTTTAATCTGGAATTTTGAAGAAACACTTCAATATCCAGATAGGCAAAAGAAACAATAAAAAAAATTCAACATTTATATTTTTTACGATTTATTTAAAAAGTGTGTTTACTAGCGATTGTTCTGAAATCATATGTACATCCCGAATACGTTGTTAAAATATGGTCCTCGGTCAAGTTGTCCTTTAATGTTAGTCCTGCCGCTCCGGTTACAGTTGTGGTACGTGAATGCCGAGAAGCGGCCTCGTAATAATATATGTTGTTGGGAATTGCGAGTTCGATGTGGACCTCAGCAGACCGCAGTGTGTGTACAGTATGTGAATGCCAAGAAGCCGCCTCGTAATAACATATGTTGTTTGGAATTGCAAGTCCGGTGTGGACCTCAGCAAGACCTGGAATGTGCATGTGTGGTGTTTTGTTTACCATTGGTACCAACGCAAGCTAGGCCTAGCCAAGGAAGAGAACTTGTGTGGACTGTCTGGTAGTATCTGTCTTTGTTTTTTTTTGCTATTGGAATTTGGGTATTATTATCATTATTGTTTTATTGTGCTATTATTAATGTTAATGTATAGATGCCTCCACCCCTTTTGAATAATTGCAATGCCCCCAGGGCATTTATACACACAATACAGTATATTGATTCCCACCCAGACCCTGCATTTTCTGACTGCTTAGTGTAGCTCAGCTGATGCTGATGCCGTTTTAATTGGCAGGTCACTTATGAGGCCTTATAGGCTGGTAGACTTGATAATGTTAACAAAAAAACTTGACAGCACTCGATAATAACTCTCATCATTTATATTTCAACCTGAGACAATTGTTGTTTCAGCAGTTTCAACTAAAGTCTTACTTTTGATTGAAACCAAAATGATGTCAGTTTCATTGGTTGATAAAAATCCATATTTGCATACCAGCCAACCCTATTAGCCATATACGGAATGATTCTCATATGATGTTTGCAATATGCAAATTGATTTCTGTACTCATTATATACAAGTCTGTATTTTCAAGACAAAAATTGAAATGTCGACTGGTGGACTAACATTAAAAAACACAATAAATGCAAGTCTAGTCAACCACCAACAGTGTCACTAAAATTGAATTTAAATGCTATGAAATATACTTTAAAAACTTTAAACTATAATTTAAAACTGTTTAACTTACAACATTCCATAAAAGCTGCACATTATCTGAATGTAAGGCACTAACAAGTGTTGGAACACCATCATACACTTTTACCCATTCACGTACACTGCATTCATGACATAAATATCGCAGCAACTTAGCAGCCAGACTAAAATTTATGTCAAGAAAAAATAAAATGATTATAACACCACACACAATTTGGCCGGGAAACATTTTTTTTAAATTAAAAAAAAAACGATAATTCAGCACCGTAAAAACACCTTTATTTTAACAATATGGTTTGATGTTGCCAAAAATGTTTGATATGTGCGGCTAGTATCTATTGTAATGTAAAGTCCTGTGTGAACTGTGACACAGTGACATGTACATTATAAAGGGGAAACACCGGGCTGCACTGAATTTTTTCGATGGATCAGTGCAATCTTTATTCTCCAAAAAATACAATGCAATGTGGGTTAGGTGGAAAACTAAGAGAAAAAAAGAGTTAAAAAGGTGAGTTTTCAGAGTAGCCTTAAAATAAGCGATTGAAGTAGCCTGACAGATTGGTAAAACCATTCCAAAGGGCGACAGAGGTCCAAGAAAAACCGTAACGTTTTGTTGATGGATGGAGGGATGGATGGAATGAGCAAGTAGAGACCTAGATTGCAAAGTTGGATGAATTAAATTCTAAATAAAGGCATTGATTCTTTGTGTAACAGGAAGCCAATGAAGGTTTCTAAGCACAGGTGTGATATGTTCCCTAACTGGGCAGAGAGTGCATATTGAACACGCAGTTTTGAAATATCCTTAGCTGGCAAACCATAAAGGAATGAATTAAAACAATCTAGCTGAGATGTTATAAAAGCATGAACAAGAAGCTCAGTTGATCTAGAATCAATGTACCTCTGGATACTCGAAATTCTACGAATCGCTTAAAATCCAGTTTTACAGATTGTACCTGATTGGCCATACTAAGGGAAGAGTTCATAAGAACTCCAAGGTTTCTACAGGATTTTGAAGGTTCCATGAAAGCGTCACCTATTTTAATAAATAGATGGAGTCCAGCAGGCAGGCAACAGTATTGTCTCCCTGAAAAAATAATTATTATCTGGTTGAATTAATCTTAATTTTTCATGATTTTAGGGGACAATACATGGGATGAGAAATGAATCAGTTCAGTTTTTGCATCATTCATTATGAGATTATAGGCCGCGAAATAAAAAGTTTGCGGAAACAATGAACTAAATGACTCATTTTTAAAACTTACATTTTAGAAGAATTTTCATAGTCTTTAATAATAGTCAACATTTTGTCTACACAGTTTAATTCTCCTAGAATATGTCTGGTTTCTGAACTAAGAATAGAAAACAAAAACATCATTATTGTTATTATACACAATCACCAACGACATAAATTGTAGTCATTAGTATGTAATGTTTAATAGAAGATAATCATGTAATGTTAAAATATACTAACTTTGATGATTTACATTTTTTTAACGTTTTTGGTACAATACCTAATATTTCAAAAAATATACAAAAAAATTTTCTCAAATCACAAGTTGTGGAAGATACAGTATTCAATATTTAACAGAAAACAACCAGCACTCTTTGAAAATTTAAGTGAAATACAATACAATTTTGTATTTTTTTAGTTAAAGATGTATTGTCCCCCAAAAACATGAAAAATGAAGATTAATTAAATCAGACTTTGAATAGGTTATTTTGTAGTTTTAATAAAGTTAATCACTTCCGTAGAAAAAAAAACGGAAAAAATAATGTTTTCACTTATAAAATAACATAATAAATGGTTAAATTCAACCAACAATCCATTGGATGGCAGCCAATTTGACCATTTTTTGCTTTAAATTCCATTTTTTTCAGGTAAACAAATTTTTTTTTGATCCAATTTTTGGTCGAAGTCAATAACTATTATGTGACATTAAAATGGCATATTCAACAAAAAAAATTTTAAAAATTATTTTTCAGGGAACAATACATCTTTAAAGTATTACTTTTACTAAATTACTTTAATCACATTTTCCCATGAAATGGCAAGCATTTGTGTTACTGTCATGATAAAGCTTAATATCATAATTATTACAGAACCGAAGAGAACAAAAATTGTAATAAATTTATTTTCAAACAACACTTTTGATTATTGACAACCATAATAAAGTTACCTTTTTGCAAGACTAATAAGGCCGTACAAGGAACAGTGCAACACATGAACATCTTTTGATGCTAGTAATTTAACAAGAGGCTGAAATGTAGAGAAATAAAATACCAATCAATATATAATTAATACAAAGGGTACAGGTTTCATGATACAAGAAAGAAAACTACAGTACACATAATAATGGCAAACTTGAATCGAGAGCATCAGTGAAGCAATATCCCACAACATTCAATAAAAGCTGCACATTATCTGAATGTAAGGCACTAACAAGTGTTGAAACACCATCATACACTTTTACCCATTCACGTACACTGCATTCATGACATAAATATCGCAGCAACTTAGCAGCCAGACTAAAATTTATGTCAAGAAAGAAAACTACAGTACACATAACAATGGCAAACTTGAATCGAGAGCATCAGTGAAGCAATATCCCACTCGTATTACACTCTATATTTTTATTACTGAAATAAGAAAACAAATTCACAGAAATAATTATAAAATTCTCCTGACCAGAGGGTCGTATAGATTTTTTTTTACAGTAATCACTGTATGATAAAAAATATGTATACGGCCGAAAGTGTGTAGTGTATTTGGCGTTTTATTGATTCTGTGTTATAAACACAGCGATTACTGCAACCATTGTATACTAAACTTGATTTAATTCGTCACTGTGACGAATTATAGGTTATATGCATTGATTTAAATAAAGATAATTGACTTTTTTTAAATATATTGATTGATTAATTTTCTCAGAATCTTTAATTATTTATAATATACGACTAGGATCTTGCTAACACAAATACAATAGCCGGTATTACAATCCGATCAAAGATCCCTTTGCGTATAATGTCATAAACCACATTTGTTACATAATAATAAAGACATAAGTTACTTTTTATCTAGATTTCATTATAAATCATGTGTATAATCTATACACTAAGAAATAAAATTTAACAAACAATACGGATAATAATATTATTTAGTTTTGATGTGCTCATATAACGCAATTTTGAGTTGAAAAGTGAATCAAATATGATGATATATTATTAAAGAAAAGTTGTAAAACAGAAATCGGGCAAAAAGAGTATGCATTTAACGCGTACTCACTGCAATTTTTTAAACGCTTAAAATTGCCTGAAACGTACACTAATTTCATCAAAAATACATTTTGAAAATGTTAAGCGCGTTAAACAGTGTATAAGCATTTATTCTGTCAACATTTTCTGACGCTCGAGAGGGGAAACCCTCTCACAAACCTATCTCCGCTCGGTGCTACGCACCTCGTTTGCCAATTTCGTGGCCACCCCTCTCCATGTATTGTACTTTGATTAATCAAAAGCAATTTGTATAGAAAGATTGTATTAACCCAGCTCAGAGTCAATGGCAATAAGAAGTGAATTGTATACAGCATTGTCAACGCACCAAATTACAGCTGATTTTGCAACAAACTATAGCTATGCATTTAAAAATAATAATTCTGCAGCCAAAAATTAACCAATAAATGTTCCTGTGGAAACAGTGTTCTCCCAATTAGAAAATTATAACCGGCAAAATTCTGATGAAGCACTGGACCTCAAAGTGCATACGAAAGTTGATCTAGCTACTAGAGTATATGTTTCTATTCTGCTTTAAATAGAAGATTTTTCAAAAAAAATGTCAGGAAGTACAGTTATTGACCTGTTAAATATATAAAATTATAAATTTGTTCAGTTAATTGTATAGTTAACTGTTTATTTATGATATTATTTTGCAATCCAGTTTTGAGCACTTGTCGAAGATGGCTGCTTGCATGTGCAATTGAACTAAGTATACTGAATGAAGTTTAATATATTGTTCTATTGTAATTGTAGTGAGTCTAGAGTAATGCAAATAAGAGAAAATTGTATAGACAAAAAATACCCAATCTCATCTAATCGAGTCTTCCACACATTTAACAATATGTGTACCGATGATCAAATCTAGTAAAAGTTTGTTTTGGAAAGTTAGTGTTTCCATCACTTGTGTTTGCTGTTGCACAACAATTTCATATTGTTACATTTCTCTTGAAAACGGCCTTGAAACTGAGGAATATTACATACTAATGTTGCCATAGCACGAACGACTGAAGGGGGGAAAGGCACTGAAAATTTCTGTCCTCCAGACCCAAGTCATCCAGGTAAAAGGTCAAATATGGTATTTCTGGTCATTATTTAAGAAAAAAACTTTATTATAATAGTAAATAGAAATGTTTATGTTCTGAACATTTTGACACCTCAATTGACTCTCTATGACAAGTAGTTTTATGGATATCAAAATATATTAACCTTAATAACAAGGTTGCAATTGCACCATAAAGGTCAAAGGCAAACCTGCATACTTCCGGGCATTTTTGGATGAAATGTTTCATTAAACTAAATAGTAACATATATATTCTGAACAATTTGACACCAAAATAAACTGTCTGTGACAACTATTTACTGAGAATGAGATATGGCAATGCCTTAAAATATGGGTCAAAGGTTAAAACTGGTACTTCCGGTCATTTAAAAAAAAAAATACTTCATTAGAGTAAATAGGAATGTTTATGTTCTGAACATTTTGACCTCAAATTAACTCTCTATGACCAATATTTTCAGAGATATAGTGTTTAAGCGAAAATGTCCGCCATTTTAAATAATACAAATTAGGGGTCATTTTGCTTGGCACCCATCAAAAATTGAATTCGTATAGGGTAGGCAACCTGTATACCAAATTTGGTGCTTTTGGAAAAAAGTGAACCAAAATATCCCTAACAGACTCCACTATCAGTGGCGATTTGTCAGGAACAATGCGGCTATTATTTAACATGTGTGTTTCGCGCTCTAGTCGAATTCTCTGGACAGAAAAAATAGAATAATAATACTTGTTTTGACCATTGTCCGTAAGATATTTGTGTAACGTCAATCCCGATGTAATTATTTCATTTAATGAAATCCACAAGATTATGCACAAAGGAAAATCTGTTAGGAGCGTTAGCCCCATGTGTACTGTGTTACACGGAGTAATATAATTTTGACATGGCCCTTTAATTAAACTAATTAAGAAAGTGATTTGTAATTATGCTATAAGTGTAGAATAAAACAATTTCTTAATTAAAATGACAAATTAACTACTTCACAATATACTTACGACATGTGCCCCAGATGCAATAAGCCAATCTTGATGTTCTTTTTCTACAGCTAATTTTTGAAAAATATCTAAGATATAAAAAAGGCATATTTAAAATTGAACTTTATGATAGAGTATACACATATTCTTATCAAACCTGAAAAACACTGAATCCAATCTTTCATTGCTTATTTATAGTCTGGTAGTTGAAGGGTTTAACTAGGAAAAAAATGGTACAACAGAAATTTTTATGAATGCAATAGGAATGACAACATGGATGGTTTCATTTTGTAGAACTATCAACTGGTAAGTGAATCATAAAAAAAATCTACTTGGTAAACACTGAAGTTGGTTAGATATAGATATGCCTAAAAATGAAATATGAAAATCAAAAAAAGTATAATTGTTTGTAGTTAAACAATGAAACTTGGTTTTTTCCAGTACGGTATTAGAAATGGGAATGAGACAACTAACTAAGGAGTATCAGTATTGTTTATCTTTCTAAAGTATCGACTGGAAGTGAAAAGTGTAAGATGGTTTCAAGTAAATATGTAAGTAAATAAACTACATTTTAACATTCATTAAAATATATATTCTTAATCAAATTGTACTATTAAAATTATAATCATTTTTGTGGAATCTTTAAATATTTTTACATTTATCTTTACAGGCCTAATTTCAAAGAATGTAAACTCAGAGTTGCCTCGTTGATATATAACCTTTCATCATTCACCTCATGCCATTATTTGTACCATTACACTAATAAAAATTCATTATTTGTATATTATCTATTATCATTATTATCATTATTCAAAAATTAAAATAATCCATTATCACAAATAAAAATATGCATGTATTATCTGTATGAAAAGTTTGAGACCATTTCCATGGTATAGTTTAGTTACTATTATACAATTTCCGAAGTCAAAATAACCTATTTACTGTTGTTTGATGTCAAAATTATTCATTAAATAAAGTAAATAGAAACATACACTTTACGAACCATTTAAGACCAATTTTAAGTGTGTACAACCAGTATTTATCGACATATGATACGAGGTCAGAGGTCATTTATTTATTTATTGTCAAAATTATTCATTAGAGTAAATATAACATGCACTTTATGAATAATTTAAGACCAAGTGTGTACAACTAGTATTTATTGAGATATTATTATGAGGTCAAAGGTCAATATTTAAAAAATGACCTTTCTTGCCATTTTTTGACAAACATTTTCATTAGAGTAAATAAAAATATGTATGTTGTAAACAATTTGAGACCAAATAGAAGCCTCTGCAGTTAGCGGTTGCCAAGATATACAATCATATTAATTTACAGTAGGCCATTTTTATCAAAAATTTAAAATAAAAGAAAAACGCGTCTAAAAAATGCTCCCAAAGATGGATTTTTGTCGATTTTGGATATGTTATTCTCGATAAAATTCCGCTTTCAATGATGTTAACATTTCTTTTGTACCATTTCTTTCCTGGTAGGGCCTATATTTTTGGTTCAACTACAACACTATTAGGGAGGTTTCGCAACCTTACCTTTTGAGCTGATCCCCATTTCATATTCGTAAAGCGTATTCGTGTTGACGAATATCACCAGTCATATTCGTAACTACAAAACGAGTATAGTTTTTGATCTATTTGCACATTTTGCATTTGAATCAGGAATGATTCATGATTATAATATAATTATAGATTTATTGAAAGTAATTTACTAAAGTAATTTACTAAAATGCCAAGTCAATTTTGATAAATAGCAGTTTTTAAAGTCCTCACTCGCTTTGATGTTACGCTAGGCCTAGGCAGCCAAGCACCAAGCAGCACGTACCTGCGCTTCGCTCAAATTTACCGCAGTCATATTTTGGACGCGCCTCAATATTTCGTTGCCATGCGAAACAGATTTTTTTATGGCTTACGAAAACGAATACGTGTGCGTGACGTATCCGTTTTCGTTATCGTATTCGTAAGATTGCGAAACCTCTCTAATATAGAGAAATATACTGAAACAGTAGAACTCTTATTAAGGAGACAACTTCATGACCCAACCAAGTGTCTTCTTATAGGTATGGATTGGGCATGGGTTACCTCTTATTCATTTCATGGTAGATTGTCACTTAGTGAGGATTCCCTCATATTTTATCATTTCACAGAAAAAGTGTCCCCTTAATAGGAGTGTCGCCTGAATATGGATATCCCAAAGGTGAGATTCTATTGTAATACTTTACTTGTTAGTTCTTTTAAGATGTCTACTGTTAATGGCTGTTCCCCTGAGCACAAATACTGTTCTGTTCTTGCATGAAGCCTCTGTAAAAAAGAATTAACTTACAATAATAATAATAATATTTATTTGGATCAACACTTTTTTAACAGGGGCACAATGCAAATTACAAAATTTCATTTTACAAAATTACTTAAAAACTATACAAAAACAATGGAAAAGAAAACGAAAACTTCTTGCGTATTTAAATAAAATAAATTTACATTCATTAATATTTATTAACATCTATACCTTACTGGAAGTACCTTCATCAGGGACTTTCCCCCTGACCTGACGTGAACATACATTGAACGCAAAAAATGTTGTAAGCGGCAGAAAAAGTGTAATTTCTGGTGAACTAGAGATGCCATTTATCATGTGTTTAGGTGCAAGAGTACCATTTCCGGGCATCTTGGCGTGTCAAAACTCCCATTGTTCGATCTTGGCTACTCCTCTGCCTAATGTATTACTAAATTTACATGAAAACCAAAACCATTTATCTTTACCCCTTTCACACCAAAAGCAAAACTGTGGAGACATTCCGGAGTTGACGCCCTGGTGTTTTGGTGTGAAAGGTCAAATCAAACAACGCCGGAGTTCAAAACAGCGGGGTTAAACAGCTAAATGTTCTCCGGAGGGCGAACTGCGGGGACACATCAGTGTCAAACTCGGATTTTCAGGTCAAAAGATCATCCTCATCATTGCTTTAGTTTTATTTCAAAATACTTAAATAGTTGTACAAAATATATAGCGGGTGTAAAAAATAATAAATAGTATAAATAAAATATTATATGACTTCTGAGACTTTCGAAAATAATTATTAAAGTTAAAATATTATCAATTAAAAAGATTCTAACGATCATCGCTATGTACAAACAAAATAGAGGGTGGTATTTACTATTTTATTTAAAAAACCCCGGTGTTGCTAGGGTATCTCCGGAATTTCTCAATGTTTTGAATGGTCACAAACCCTGTGTCTCCGGAGATCACTGCAGAGTTTTGTGTGAATAATTTTGATAAATTTTAAAATTTTTTCATCAAAAACGCGCGAATTGTTCAATTCAACGTGCTCGTATGACGTGATTTTAGGTCGAAATGGTTTCAAATTTGGTAAAATTACTAGAAGGCTGGAAAAACATAATTCATGTGAAAAAAAGATGTGTTTGCCATTATGTGCGCACCGCACACATAAATATTTGCACGCATGAAGTTGATTAGAAATTAAGTTTGCGCATTTTTAAATTTTAAATGTTATGTTTACCCATTTTTAAAGATACGCAATGCACAAAAAATGGGGGAGAAAGACAGAAGAATAATAATAGACTTGAACTCGTCACTTTGACGAGTTAGTTATCCGTACCACAAACGCCACATGCACGCACGTTAAGCCTGTTTTATAATAATCCGATATCTACAACTCATTAACTTCTAGAATTTGTAATAAAAATTAATTTCAACAATTTTTTTAGTTTTTTCATCAAAAACGTGTGCGAATTGTCTTCAACGTGTTCGATTGGCATTATTTAAAGTGGAAAAGGTCTAAATTGTTTTCAAAATTACAAGGAAAGGCTTGAAAAATATAATTCAAGAGAATAAATGTTTTTCATACTCCGTGCACACCTTACGCGTAAATAATTTCGCGCGCGTGGGAATTTTTGACATGAGCAAAATGTTATAAAACATTTGAGAAATTAATTTTGCGCATTTTGAAATTTTAAATGCGCATGTGCGCGTAACTTCTTGTGAAACATGCCATTTTTAATCCATAGAAAGTTTGCCCTTGATATGACAAAATGACTTTTGGTTTTTAATCTATGATCAATCATTGTAATTCATAAAATCGCGTGCAAGTCATGTTGCGCAACTCTGACGTCTTTCGAAAATATAGGAGGTGCACAACTTCAGGTAAATGTCCACATGTTGTCAAAGTTATGAAATGTTATGTTTACACATTTTAGAGAAACGCGACTTACAACAAAAGGAAGAAAGAAAGAAGAATAATACAGGAAAAAAAATATTGATCCAATACAATAACAAGGATAACTAATTAGTATCTAAATTACCATATAACGTACCTATGACATCATAAAATCGTTATACAAGTATGATGTCAAAATAACACTCAATTGTCATATTCCAAGGGAAAATATAGAAACCGCAGAAAAAGATGTTTTAAATCTCATGAAAATAGTAGAACATTTAATACATCCAGATTAAGATCATCAACTGTGTATCAGAAGTTATATTTTAGAAACCACAATATGCACAGCACTAGAACATTCCAGTTAATTGCAATCTTATTTATAGGCCTATTTGATTGCATCTGATAACTTTGGAAAAAGAGAAAGTTTGTAATGAGTTAATGTCGTTTAATTCTACCCTTTACTTAAACGCCATCCTAAATCTGGAGGATCACAGTTTGCCATCCAAGGTACATATACATAGAAAATGCAATAGTTTACATCATCAAAATACTTATACAGTATTATGGTTTCTTTACCAGGAATCAAACCACCATACATGCAAATTCCACATTCATCAGTTGGTCTTTGACATTTCAAACCATAATAATTACATGATGCTGGCTGTTTATTTTGTAGAATATTTTTGGTATGATATAGCCATATTTATTGGAATATGTTGGTTCAGGGACAGAGAAACATTGTTTTATATGATAGTTTTCTCCAGCTAGTTCTTTAGGGAAACCTATTTTCTGTTATCGTTTTAAATGTGATCTCAGTCAGAAAGGAAATATGTTCATGCTGGATGCAGCTTTCGTAATAAATAATACATTCAATATATTGTAGTATTTTCACTATGCAGCAGCATAACGTCAAAACGGTTAGTATAACAATGCCGTGCTGTACATTTACGTTACTATTTTTTATGTATATATTTTGAGTGTACAATTCTTAGTTCATACTTGTAATGCGGGTGATTTTTTTATATAAATGCAAAGTGTTATCACAAAGAGTACCAGAAGAGAAAATCATATCAGTTTACATTATTTTGGTATAGTATTATCTCCATTTATTGACACGTTTTGTGACGCAGATTGCATTATATAAATTTATCTCCATGTATGTTATGGCTGACATGACGTTCGTCAGTCTTCTACAGGTAGCCCTACAGCTCTTTCCCTAACTAGGGCTATTCTATAAACACTAGCATCCAACAGAAAAAGAAAAATTCTTTGCAATTTTTTTCATCACACAATTTATTAATCATAATCGATACTGAAAGTTGAAACTATCATTCCAAAATAATTAAATAGTCAAAAGTTTTCTAGGCCTCGTTAAAAAACTACAATCCATCACAATAGCTAGGGGCGTCGAGCGGAAGAAGATGTTCCAAAGTTTATGGGGAAAATCCCTTACTTAATTTGTTACAGAATATTAATATGAATTTCTGAAGTTAGATCAAGAACTTACCTCTGCTAATGGCTTTACTCCATCGAGTTTGAATATATGTTTCTATAAACAAAGATATGTATTTATTATTTGAACATTTCTATATAATAAAAAAAAAACATGTACTAAATATGTAATTATATGGTATATATTAATTATTATTAGTTAAAAAATATATGTACACTGTTTTGATATAAACTTACTTGGTAAATTGTATCCCGTAGAAATATTCGTAGACATATCAAAATGCATAGTTGGTTTTCAGCTGGTGCTCTCTCAGACCACTCACTATAAAGAAAAATGTATTTAGCGATGTTGTTGAAGACAATTTTATTCGGAGCCAGGCCTTAGAGCCTAGGCGAATGAAAGGAAAAATTATTTTCGCCAGTTTTGCGAAAGATATCAATCAACTCCAATCGCCGTTTGCGAAAACGCCAATGGCTAGCGTGACCGTAGCCACCCAATCATATATTTTAGATGAATGTGTACTCACCTTGAACAAAGCCGACTTTTGACAAGGGCTGAAAATATCTGTAAAATAAACAAAATTGTCATAAACAATTGCTGTGTCTGGTCTAATTTTAATGTACAATATTCCAATAGGAAAAGAACAAATGAGTTCTGTTGATACTTCTATTGATTTTACAGAAAAATTGAATATGACAAAATAGCATATTAAATGCATCTCAATCATTTATTCTAACCTTCTTTAGTACTGAAGTGAAAGTAAGAAAGAATAAATATGAAAGGTGACAAATACAAGCGTGTCTATGAGTTGACGAATACCACAAACATACTGCTGGTAATCAGTGACTGGCTAGCACTATGAAAGCTCTCATGAGAGCGAAAAGTATCAGTATCAGATATTAAAGCTACTGTCTGCGATGTTATTAGTAAAATTGTGGAACAGAAAAAAACAATTGCCATTCTTTCAAAATAACAATTGCGAAGTCGAGATCAAACTACAAACAATAAATGTAAAATTCCAAGAACACTCGGACTTCATTGGATGTAAAGTTCAAGACATGGTAGAGAACAGTAAACAAAGATCTTGAAATAATTAAAGACAACTTGACAACATGGAAGGGCGTCAGCAGCGAAACAATCTACAATTTTAATGGAATTCCAGAATTAACCGAGAATGAAGAGGATTTTGGGTAATGTACTAAAGAAAATGATTTTGAACCCCGAAAAATCAATGCGAAATCAGAATCAACCATTAAATCGCAATAAAGATTTGAGCTTATGCGAACATAACCCACATTTAAGAAGGCCTACGATAACAAGTTTGAAACCCAAAAACCCAACCTATGACTGAATCTCAAAAGAAATGACTAAGGCAAATTGAAACAGCACTCCCTTTTTTGACTCACAATTGACATAATTTTGCGTCTATATGTTTTATGTTTTTTATCTTTATTTTGTTCTTTATATAGTGAATATTATAATCGATATATTTTTGGTGAATGGTGTGTATATATGAAGAAGTGTTTGATTAGTGAGTACGTTTGTAGGCGGCTGGGAAATGTTACTGAAATGTTGGGTATGTGAGTCACTCCGGCCTTAGGGAGTCACACCTCTAGCATGTACAGTACTACTACTATAGTTAAGTTTAGGACTAGACTTTTAGGACTTTGTTAATTTCAGACTATATTTACATTACACAAAATGTTAACTGGTTGTCAAACAAATATAATTGATAATAAATCATTATTTCTTAAATTATTAAAAAGAGAATATCAATTTTAAAAAAAAATCATTTAATGAAGAAAAATAATTAAAACTGTTACGTCCAAAAACCGAGCAGCATTTTTGTAAGAAATATTTCTTGTTTACCTTTATTGTGTATATTTGATTAAATCAACCTGTCATTTGTTCTTTGAACTGTTGGTTGGAAATGAAGAATGTGCTGTTGTCAAAATATGAAAACATACCTGGTCAAATTGCTTGGATAGATGATGTTTGCTAAAGAGCCGTTCATTCTGATAGGTTGAACTGTTAAAATAAAAACATTTTATTATTTCAATCAATAATCCAACATTTTCCTATTTGTAGGTTGTAATGATTGTGTCAGGTAAGATACGCGCGATTTTATGAATTTCGCGTATTTAACATAGATCGAAAACCATTAAACAATTTAAATTGGAACTTGGCAAAAGTGTAATTTATATTATGCGCTAACTTTCTGTGTTTTTTATGGAAAAACTCAAAAATTCATCAAAACTATGCCTTTTTTAAAACATAACATGATATTGGATAGGTCAATCAATTATCTTTCGCATGATTTACCATTTTAAATTGGTTATGACGTCATCATGCGCAAAAGCGTGAATAACTTTGGTCACTTATTTTCATCATTCCAATAAATTTATCATTACATTACAGTAGGTTGTGGCTTTTTGCATGTGACTGCCTGACTCAAGGCTTTGTTACACATCGGGCTGTTTGCATTTGCCAGGGGGCAGGCGACAAACAGCATTGGCTTTAATGTTTGATCTAGGTTTGATATTAAATATTATTAAAAAAGGAGAGGGGTGTTGTGGTGTACACCCGGGGGTAATCCCCATAATGGAGGGGGAGGTGCCCTTTTTGGGAAAAAAGAACCTTCCTGTAAAAATCCTGGCTACGGGCTATTATTTTCAGTAATCATGCATATAACCTTATTGATTTGATCAGGATCTTTATTTATTTATTTATTCTTTCCTTAGCACTATTTTGTCCGTCAATTATCTTGAGATCAATTTCATCTAGCTACGTCAAATCAAGAGTATATTTCTTATGGCCAGGAATCGATGTGGTTATTTTGTCACTGTGCGCAATGAAACATTACGCGATTTAAAGAAATCATGTTTGTAATCATATCTTCATAAGCATGTATCATTAATAAAAAAATAAAAAACATTTTTTATTTTGATCTAATTTAAATACAATGCCCTTTAGAATTGCTAAAAATGATCTTTGTCAAGTTTATTTCCCAGGGTCCACATAGTAAAGTAATATTTTTTTACCTGAATGTTTCTAATGCTCTAGCCTCTGAGTTGTGATGTTGCAATACATTATTGCATTTGCGTGGTGGACTGTTGTTGTTATTGTTGTTGCTCTCTTCATGTTTTAATGATGGTAACTAGAAAATAAAAATAAAATAATCATTAATGGCAAAAACTAGGTGTAATGGTTACATGTAGAATCAAATAATACCCCCTAGACACATATCAAGAAGTGATAAAATACATTAAAAATGCTTGATTGTAAATAGGAACCTAAATCTGGGTCATTTGACGGCAAAATAAAGTGTCTACAGACATTTTAGTCACATTGTGTATGCAAACATTGAGAAATGGGGTCGAGGGTCAAATGTTGTACTTCCTTTGAATAAATCAGTGAAAAAATCAACTCTCTCGGACTAGTAGTTTTTGAGATATGATAACCCTGTAATTTCACCCTAATTTGCATATTTAAGATAATTTGCATATCATCGGGATGAGTGACAGAGGTGTGATGCTCAAATTTTGATCTCCTCATCATATGTGACCATTTAAAAAAGAAAAATCTCTGTTTGCAACATTTATGTGAGAGTTTATGTTCAAAATATTAATGGCATTGAAATGTTTACACATTTACTTTAATAAAATACACAAACAAGAATAGTAAAACATCAAACTTACTTGTTGTTTACTTGGATGTGTAATTAGAAGCTTTAGAAGTCGACTCAAATCCTCTCTAAAATAGAAAATTATTAAGACACTGTATATTTTTTATTGAATGACAATAACAATAATAAAATTAGTCCTAACTAAATTCAAACATTATTAGTTAAAGCCTTAAATCGGTAACATTTTCAAATGTTTGTTTGAATTTCGAGCCAAAACAACGAATGAGGACATCTTATCATCGGATTGTACCATTAAGTATTACAGTTAAAAAAAAGTAGAATGTTATTTTTTTTATTGATAATAAATGTCTTTTCTGATGATAGTTGGGGCCGTCTATTGCGTCTCTCAATTACCACCACACACGATCTTAAATTAAACTGTCTTTACCTACTCATAAATCCAACTTATGTTGGTTTTTTATTATTTATAAAAAGCTGAAACAAATTAAATGAAACACAATATAAGATACACCGGACCCACATTGTGGAATAATCTTGCATACAGTGATCCTTTTATTAGTTACCCTTTTCAAAAAAACAACCTATATTTACAACAATAAAATATGTTACACAAAACCCCTTGTTATTGTCAGATTCTTATTTTTTTCCTATCTTATTCTTCTTTCTTTCCATGAATTTTGTTTGCAGCATATCTCTAATTCTTATAATAACATAAGATTGTATAACAGAAGATTGACCTCTAACTGTAGATATGCAAGAAACTTTGTTATATGACTTTAAGAGTCGCGCAGCGTAAGTTACGCGCGATTTAATGAAATGTTATGGTTGATCATAAAAAAAAAGTATATTTCATAATATAGAGCAAATTTTGACATGATAAAAATAGCATGCTATGCAAATTTCAAAATGCGCAAAATTTATTTCTAATCAATTCCGCGTACATTTCAGGTCATTTTGAGCATTTCAAAATTTTAAAAAATGTTTGCATTCGTACAAAGCGTAGAAATATGTTTTTTGCAATTGAATTTTGTTTTCCATACCTTCTGTAGTAGATTTCATTCATTTTGATGAACTTTAATTGCAAAATAACGCTGCACATGCATGTTAAACTTTAATAATTGTGTGCTAAAGAATAGATAATTTAATGCAAATTTTAAAATGTATTATGGAAGCTAATGAGTTGTAGATATCAATTCATGTACAATTTGTACCTACAGGATGTTCTGACGTCACCATATGGCCACTTGAATTAAAAAAAATTTTTTTTTTCTTTTTTGTACTAGTTAATCCCATTTAATAAAATAGCGCATCGCACTAATGCGGTTCCCATTTTCTCCTATATTTTAATATGTTCTTGCTAAATCAATATTCTTTCACATAAGCTAAAAAAATATTTATTCTGCAGTAGATTTCATTCATTTTTATGAACTTTTGATTATATATTTACGTTACACAAAATGTTTACTACTGATTGTTAAACAAAAATAATTGATAATAAATCATTATTTCTGAAGAAAGAACAATTATTTAAGATGTATTGTCCCCCAAAAACATGAAAAATGAAGATTAATAAAATCAGACTTCTAAGTAGGTAATTTTGCAGGTTTTAATAAAGTAATTCACTTCTGTAAATTTTAATTTTAACCAAAAACCATTGTCTTGCAGACAATTTAAATATTTTTCACTAAAAAATTACATTTTTTTCAGGTAAATAACTTTTTTTTTCGATCTAGTTTTTGGTTAAAGTGAATAACTATTATGTGACATTAAAATGACATATTCAAAAACAAATTTTAAAAAAAATTATTTTTTAGGGGGACAATACATCTTTAAAACTGCTACATCAACAAGCGAGCTGCGTTTTTTTGTAAGAATATTTCTTGTTATTTTTTCTTCATTCATTCATATGACAATTTATTAACTTCCACAATAACATGATTAGGTACATCTATATAGTATTATTTGATTATCAGACAAATTTTAAAAGCTTTTATCATATGAAAATGGTCGATCAAAATCCAAGTATCAAAATTGTATTTTTGTTTTCAAAAGTCAACCTGCTTACGGGAGGTGGCCGGTTATGGGAGGTACCAAATACACTAATTAGATAGGAAGAACAAACAGGCTTTTGAAAGTGCAGCCGCTAATGGAGGTTCAACTGAAATAACAAAATCATTCATAAACAGTATGTGTTCTTTTCATAAGTTATGTATAAAAAAAAAAGAAATATGAACATTAAATGATCTAAATAGTATAATACAGAACAATAATTTACAACAGGAAATGTTATGCCTTTGTTACACAATCAATTAAAACTTACTTGGGATTTTTATTGAACTTCTTGTTCTCTCCAGTTGGCATTTTAACTGGCTTTTTTGACAGGATTCAAACTTTACATTGTCATGTAAAACATCAATTTAACACCCTTTACAAAAATACAAAGAAATAAAGATTGATCAGATAAAATTACAAAACAAGTTAAATACAAGTCTTTAAAAAATATCATTAAAAATGAATGACTTGGAAGAAAAAGGAACAACTGTATACTTCATCCGTTAACTTATTCTCAAAGAAAGGATACATTTCCTGATGACTGAAAGAAATTATTAAATAAAAATGTAAAATCAGAATTTTCATTGCCATCTACTTTCCTATAAAATTAAATTTCCTATTTTATAAATCAAATAGTTTTTTCTATCTTACTCGGTGTTTATTCCATAAGGCGTGATTATAAAAACTTGAAACAATGATGATAATCTTTATAACTTCAAGCATATTTTTCGGAGAACTTCAATCATATTAGCATTTGAAGAAAATCAGTATTACTATTATACACATTTCATTTTTTTAATTTATAAGCTACACACAAGAATACAGTTAAATATTTAGAATGTATTTTGTACAAAAATGGTGTTTTTTTTTATAACAAAACTCCCAATAAAATAAAACTGAAACACTTTTCAAAGGTCAGGTAAAGATGACTAGGGATAAATAAGAGAATTTACGTTAATAGGTTGAGATGATTTCTCAAACAAACAGTATTGTAGATTAACTTGGATTAGATAAGAAGACACAGAACTATGAAACCACAATTGAAATGCAAATCATTATCACTTCTATCCACGCGAACATGCATCAATGATCATTACGGTTCAGTGAGTCGGAAATGGGTTTGGCACCAGGAACTAAACTCAAGATTTTGTATGGTGATAAATAAACGCATAAGACAGTAACATATTCTACAGTATTTAATATTTAACCATATAAAAAAATACTTATCTCTACTTTTTACATACATTTGTGTACATAACAAGTTGCTTCACTTAACGCTAAAGTATTTTGAAAACTTTGTATTGCTTTTATTAAGTGAAAGATTGGAGCTGCTATTACAAGCTTTCCTGGTTCCATGTAAATAAAATATATCTCTGTTGTCTTACAATTAAACTGTTGCAATATAACTGTTTTTGTAATGCTAGATAATTAACTATAACCAGCTATAGTTTACGATTACAATAATTTGTACTACAGGTACTGTAATTAAAAAATGCAAATAATAGTTGAAATTAATATATAAATATATTATCAGTAATTAACATGAAACATTCCATTACAAAGTCTTATGTTACAATATAAAATAAAATTATTGGCAAGTATTATTATTAATTTATTGTGTAATCCTTAATATGATGGATTTGAACATCACAAGTGAATTTGCTTGCATAGTATTTAAACAGAAACAAATTGATGAATGAGGTGCACATAAGTAGTGAAAGGATGCCAGTTTATGTACATGCTATGCTTTTACCACAAATATCAATTCAAATTAAAGCTAATGCGATAAATATTTCAAAAATATTTTATATTCTTAGTATCCTTAAATATACATTACAAAGATTAACATAATTAAATTTATACTTTTATAAATTAAATTAGGATTACAGTACCTTTTAAAGCTGGAGTCATACCCTTGTACCTGTCCAAGTACCAGTCAAAGAATGACTTGAAATGTTTGCCATCAGACAATAAGTGTAAATATACTTTCATGGTGATAATGCTTTATAACCAAGTGTGAATTATCACAATTTTACTCTGTCAAGTTTCACCCAATCACAGTCTTACAAAGAATTGTTAGCTTTACTTTGTAAAGAACCACAATTCAAATTATAATAAAAATAGTCCCATTTGTACCATAGAATTTAGATTATATTTTAGTTCTGCTTGGGATATTGTCATGCTTCATTTGTAACGGATTCACAAATTTCAAGTCAATAAATATTATATTTTATTTGTTTTTAGAGAATTTTCCCAGGTTAGGGTTATGGAATTACAAAAGGACGTGACGCTGAAAGCAAACAATACAACCAAAATGACAAAGTAAAACTAATCACTGATGAAACCAGAATATCTGATCACTCTTCTTCTTCCATTGATCATGTTCTTTGTAACTCACCTGAAAAGATTAACCAATCAGGTGTTATTACTATTGGTATATCCGACCACTTTGCTGTTTTTTGTACTAGGAAATTAAAATTCTTTAGTGAGAAAAATGTTCAACATAATGATGTCCGAATTAGGTCTATGAAAAATTACTCCACTGAGGCTTTAAATAATAAGCTTGCAGAAACTGATTGGTCAGATGTTCTGAATTGTCATGATACAAATACTGCTTGGTCCAAATTTATCTCAATAATGCAACATGTTACTGACACCCTTACTCCCTTAAAACAGGTTCGCCTAAAGAAAAAAGTTAATCCATGGCTTAATGATGACATTATAAACGCGATTCATCTTAGAGATGCATTTCTTAACAAATTAAAAAATGATAAATCTAACAAAGAATTATACAAGAATTATTGTGTTAAACGTAATCAGGTTCAACGAATGGTTAAAAAGGCAAAGTCATCCTTTTTTAAAGATAAGCTTGAAGAAAATAAAGATAACCCAAAAAAGCTATGGAATAACCTTAAGAATCTTGGTTTCTCACAAAAAGATAAGTCTAAAACTAAAATAATTATTGAAACTAATGATAAAAGCTTTTTTAGCCCCAAAGATGTCGCCAATAAATTTAATGTTTATTTTACTGGTGTAGCATCTGCCCTTGTAAATAAACTTGCTTCTTGCAGTGGTATTTTTAGTACTGTGTCTGATGCCTTTAAGTCGTTTTACCTTTCTAACATCAATAATTCTTTTAAACTGTCTCCTGTTTCTACTGATGATGTGTTACAGGAACTAAAACGACTTAAAACCCATACTAGTACTGGATTGGATGGGATCTCTTCCAGATTCTTGAGAGATGGCTCGGAAACGCTGACGCCAATTATTACCCATCTTATTAACATTTCTATCTCTAAAAATGAAGTTCCGGACTCTATGAAAGTTGCCAAAATTATTCCCCTCTACAAAAAAAAGAACCGGACTCGAATGGAAAATTACCGACCAATTAGCGTTCTCCCAGCCCTCTCTAAGATTCTGGAAAGGTGCGTATCCAATCAACTAAATAACTATCTTAATAATTGTAAGCTTCTTTTTAAATATCAGTCTGGGTTCAGAGAGTCACACTCTACGGAGTCGTGTTTAATTAATCTTGTTGACCAAATTAAAAGAAATATCTCTCATGGCCTCTACACAGGCATGGTGCTTATTGATCTTCAAAAGGCGTTCGATACTGTTGATCACGGCATCTTATTTAAAAAACTTGCCAAGATTGGGGTGAACAGTGTTGAATGGTTTCGATCATATCTTTCCACTAGGAGCCAGTTAGTTAGTATTGAACACGAACTATCTGAAGCCAGGCAGATCTCTTGCGGTGTCCCGCAGGGCAGCATTTTAGGTCCTATTTTATTTTTAATTTACATAAATGATATGTCTATATGTATTGATCAAGATTGTACTCTTCTTCTCTACGCAGATGATAGTGCTATAATCTTTGCTCACACTGACCCAGATGTTATTTCTATCAAACTTGGTAAAGTTCTTGAAATGTGTAGCAAATGGTTAATTGATAATAGGCTTTCTTTGCACGCTGGTAAAACTGAACTTATTGTGTTTTGCTCCAAGAAAAAACAACGTATTGTGAGTGAGCTCTGTGTTACCTTTAATGGGCACACAATCAAAGCTAGATCAACGGTTAACTACCTTGGCATCGAACTTGATCAATCGCTCAGTTTTTCCAGTGTTGCTAATCATATTATTTTTAAAATTAACGGTAGGCTTCGTTTCCTTTATAGGAATAAACAATGTTTATCTCTGTCTTCCCGAAAACAGTTATGTTCCGCTCTAATTCAGTGCTTATTTGACTATGGTGCCTGTTCTTGGTATTCCAGTCTAAATAAATGTCTTAAACGTAAATTGCAAGTTAATCAGAATAAGATGGCACGCTTTATTCTGGGTGCTAATAATATGTTTCATATTGGACGAGAAGAGCTTTCTAGCCTCGGTTACCTTAATGTTGAGACTAGAGTTAAATATCTTAGGTTATGTCATGTTTTTAAAATTTTTCATAACCGACATGCCTCTTACATGTATTCTCAATTTTCTAGAGTCTGTAATTTTCATGGTCACCTCACCCGGAACAGTGTATACAACTTTATTGTTCACAAAGCTAGGGGTATCGAAACTAAAGCTTTCTACAATATAGGAATCAAGGACTGGAATGCTCTTCCCAATGATCTAAAATCCATCAATAATCAATCTATTTTTAAAATTAAATTAAGAAAGTATCTCATCGTTGATATTCCTATCTGATTTTATATTTTCCGGTTTTATGATATTGTTGCTCTTCACTTTTTATATTTATATATATATCTTTTTATTGTACATTTTTTATATTACCTTTTTAACATTTTATATGTGTTTTTTATTAGTCTTTCACATTTCCATATGCTTTTCTTATGATCCTTGTTCACTTTCACATCTCCGATTTCTCTTGCAATGGACCCCATTGGAAATAAATTGACATGTCGATTTTATGGGTCGTCCTTGCATCCATTCACTTTGGTTTTAATCAATTTTAATATTCCAATTGTTTGTTTTTTTTTTCTTTGTTAAAAATTTTAAATGTATTGTTGAATGGATGCTAAATGAATAAATGAAAAATGACAAAAATGAAAAATCATGATACGAATATAAGTCTGTAGTATTTACTTATTCTATTCTTAGAGAAGAGTACAGTAGGTATAAAAATAAACTGATATTAAAAGGAGTAAAAACAAGTTATAGGTGAACTATCCATTGTGGAACATTTGATGCTACTAAGTTAAAATGGTTATTTTTAGACGACTGTAATGAGTAAATATTTAATTGTTTGTTTTTTAACTATGAACAGTACTTTGAATGATTTTTGTCCATTAGCCTCCATAGCACAATATCATACTATCCAGGTATAAGCCAAGGTAAAGGTAAAGGTAAGTCCCGTATTCATTTTTAAACGTAGGGTAATGAGCTGTCGGCATTGTTTGGTAGGGTGGCCAGTTCCTTTCCAAGGTAGCACCTAGTTCTTAGAAAATAATAACTTCACAGTAGTGTATGATATTTTTTAAATAATCACATACAGTACATACACACGGATAGACCATGGACAGATAAAACACAGGCCTACTTTTCAATCATAACCCTTTGTCTCCCATTCTTACGTATTCAAAACTTTCTCATGTGCTTGTAAATGATCTAAATTGCCAACAAAAGGCCTATAGTAGAGCAGTTAATGACATGAGCTGTGCATTTTATTACCAAAGCATGAAACTTGGCACAAAGTTTCTATAATGTATATAGATTCAAAATATCGGAGGGTGCCAAGTGTCCAACGTCCGGTATGGCGGCCATCTTGATTTCAAAATGGCCACCATAAAAACAAAAAATGTTCATATCTTGGCAACTATACACATTAGAGACTTAATTCTGGTCTCAGATTGTTCACAAACTATATATTTCTATTTGCTCTAATGAAAATTTTCGTCCAAAAATGACCGGAAATGACGTTTCTTTCAGTTTGACCTTTGACCTCGTATTTGTATATCTCTGTAACTACTGGTCATTTTCAATCGATTTTGGTGTCATTTTGTTCAGAATAAATACATTTATATTTGTAGTAATGAAACATTTTCACATAAAATGACCGGAAATACAATTTATGACCTTTGACATTTAATTATTGATTTTTAATTATGTGAATATACTGTATGTGGTTTTTGGTGGTCTTAAATGCACCTAATTTTGAACTTTGACCTGATAGGCGTAATTATATTAAATGATTAATGGACTTAAATTGTATATAGTACATAAAATTGGTAAACATTGTGCTTGGTGGTACCATTAGTTCAATGATGTTGGCACCTTCTGATTCGCTAAAAGTTTTAATAGTTTGACAGAGGAAATAACATACATGTTATGGAATACCGTAAAACCTCGAAAAGGTGATAGTATGAGCTTCTTTTCGAGATAGACTGTATTTGAATGTCAAATGAATAGTATGATGATCGTGTTTATATCAATATATTATTAATGACCTTACAAAGAACCCTTTATATTTCAACAATCAAGCCTCAGTTATTCTACAATTTATTGTTTTCCAAGTGGTAGGCCTATTTTGATTGCATCTTCTTTTTGTAGGCCTATGCTTCCTCGGTAATATGGTCCTACCCCTCCTTCTTTGTCTGTAGATGGTCTTATACCCCATTCTTTGTTTGTGGATGGTCTTATATCCCCCTTCCTTGTCTGTGGATAGTCTTATACCCGCTTCTTTGTCTGTGGATGGTCTTATACCCGCTTCTTTGTCTGTGGATGGTCTTATACCCCCCTTCTTTGTCTGTGGATGGTCTTATACCCGCTTCTTTGTCTGTGGATGGTCTTACACCCCTTTCTTTGTATGTAGATGGTCTTACACCCCTTCTTTGACTGTGGATGGTCCTACACTCCCTTCTTTGTCTGTGGATGGTCCTACACCCACTTCTTTGTCTGTGGATGGTCCTTCACTCCCTTCTTTGTATGTGGATGGTCCTACACCCCCTTCTTTGTCTGTGGATAGTCCTACACCCCCTTCTTTGTCTGTGGATGGTCTTATACCCGCTTCTTTGTCTGTGGATGGTCTTACACCCCCTTCTTTGTCTGTGGATGGTCTTATACCCGCTTCTTTGTCTGTGGATGGTCTTACACCCCCTTCTTTGTATGTGGATGGTCCTACACCCCTTCTTTGTCTGTGGATAGTCCTACACCCTCTTCTTTGTCTGTGGATGGTCTTATACCCGCTTCTTTGTCTGTGGATGGTCCTACACCCCCTTCTTTGTCTGTGGATAGTCCTACACCCCCTTCTTTGTCTGTGGATGGTCTTATACCCCCTTCTTTGTCTGTGGATGGTCTTGAACCCCCTTTCTTTGTCTGTGGACGGTCTTATACCCCCTTTTATGTCTGTTGATGGTATTAAACCCCTTTCTTTGTCTGTTGATGGTATTACACCCCTTTCTTTGTGTGTGGATGGTCTTACACCCCTTTCTTTGTCTGTGGACGGTCCTACACCCCTTTCTTTCTCTGTGGATGGTCTTACACCTCCTTCTTTCTCTGTGGATGGTCTTACACCTCCTTCTTTCTCTGTGGATGGTCTTATACCCCCTTCTTTGTCTGTGGATGGTCCTACACCCCCTTCTTTGTCTGTAGATGGCCTTACACCCCTTTCTTTGTGTGTGGATGGTCTTATACCCCCTTCTTTGTCTGTGGATGGTCTTACACCCCCTTCTTTGTCTGTGGATGGTCTTACACCCCTTCTTTGTCTGTGGATAGTCTTATACCCCCTTCTTTGTCTGTGGATGGTCTTATACCCCTTCTTTGTCTGTGGATGGTCTTATACCCCCTTCTTTGTCTGTGGATGGTCTTATATCCCCTTCTTTGTCTGTGGATGGTCTTATACCCCCTTCTTTGTCTGGACCCACTACTTTGATTGATTAAATCAGACATTGTTTCTTGTATGATTAGGAGACCAAGACCTTCAAAGTGAAAGTCCACAAGTGGATGCCTAAAAAGGTCTTGTACAGAACAGTATATTGTAGGTCCATGTCACTAATTTGAGAATTACTTGAATAATTATATTGAGATGTCTTTTACGAATTGATTTGGTTCGGATTTTGCTAAAAAATCAATGAGTAGAGAAAATCGAGGAAAAGGATTCAGATGGTTTACAGCAAAGGCCCATTACCATAAAAATGGAGTACATTTTTTTAGATGCAACGAAAATGAACAAGAATTATCTGAGTTTCTGACTAATGAAAGTAGGTCTACTGCACAAATGCAGGATAAGTTTGTAGTAAGTACTTTGAAAGACGGTATTCTCTTAACTCATGAAAATGAAAACTTTCCGAACTTGTCTCATATGCAACATCAAAGAGCCCAACGAAAGAATGCTACTTTACATCAAAAATATTTCCAAATGGCATCTAACAATTCAATTCAACTTTTATTTCAGACAATTGTCCATATGGTATAATACATTGCAAAAAAAAAAAAGATGATGGAGAGAGGACCAAAACTTTTATCTAACAATTGACACATCACAGTTTAGCAAACAAGTCGGCATAGATGAGCTCAGTGATTGCTGTTTCTCAGTGATCTGTCTAAAAGTAAAAAATTCAGAATAATAATTCCTGGTCATTTTTGCAGTGTCATTTATTTCGTTAAAAAAAATTAGGTGCATTTATACCAATGTAAACCACATACAGTATGTTCACATATTATATATGTCAAAGGTTATAAATTGTATTTCCAGTCATTTTATGTGAAAATATTTCATTACAACAAATATAAATGTCTCTATTCTGAACAAAATGACACCAAAATCGATTGAAAATGATCAGTAGTTACTGAGATATACAGATAAGAGGTCAAAGGTCAAACTGGGAGAAACGTCATTTCCGGTCATTTTTTGACGAAACATTTTATTAGAGCAAATAGAAATATGTGGTTTGTGAACAATTTAACACCAGAATCAAGTCTCTACTGTTTATAGTTGCCAAGATATGAACACTTTTTGTTTTTATGGTGGCCATTTTGAAATCAAGATGGCCGCCATACCGGACGTTGGACACTTGGCACCCCCCGATATTTTTAATCTATATACATCAAAGAAACTTTGTGGCAAGTTTCATGCTTTGGTAATAAAGTGCACAACTTGGCTATTTTTATGGCACTAACTGCTCTACTACTAGGGTTGGCACTTTGCTTGCAAAGTTTGGTACACATATTTTAAAGTAACTCCACAGAAAGTCTCTCTCTTCAAAATACATCTGCGATTGTCTTGCAATTTTATTATCACTTAAGTAACAATAAATAACTGATCAAATTAATCTGCTCCTTTTATCTTAAATTGAATGGCTGGGCTTTTTAAAATGAGGTGTTCATATTTTGGTCTCTAAAGCAGGGCAGGTATAGATGGCGCACAAAGTTATTTTGTTTACAAAGAGCTGAGCATGCAATAGAACATTCAATCATTAAAATGGAAGAAAATAATATATATACAACTATAATTGGTAGAAAATAAACCAATTGGACACACTTAGCGAGTTTTGAAAGCTCTTATTTGACTATTTCTGGTTGAGTGCAACAAGTAATGAGCCATGACCTTTCTTTATCCATAGATATCCAGCAATTTAACCACATAATTAGGGGATTTATACTAGGTATCCCAATGAACGCACATTGTGTTGTGGCAGTTTTGAAAAATTGATATGGCTATGATGTTAAAATTACTACACTAATTTTGATTGCATTTTAATAAAATTAAGTATATTAAAAGAATGTTTTTTATTATTCACTAAGATGTGTTATTTATTAAAATTGATGAAGTATTTCCAGCGAAAACAGTACTTTAAAATTAGTCCAAATCGCAAACCGACGAATTTTCGCACTACAAACGATTTTCGGAAAACCCCCCGCCTGTTTTCAAACATGATTGCTTGATGGCCGTCAGAATTTTTTATTTTTTTCATATTTCAAATTATCCCTAAGAATCAAATAATTATATCAATAAAATATAAACTATATTCTAACAAATAAAAACAAATTAAATGAAGTAATACAATAGTTCAAAAGTTATAGATCATTGAAAAACTGCAGGTTCTTATTGTTTGAGACATTCTGCAAAAATGGGCGCAAAATGCTTTCTGACCACCTTTGCGGACCAATCATTTTTAAAATATATTTCGTTCATGCTCCAAAAATATTACAGTTGTACAACTCTGTGATATCTATAGGTTTAACAAAATTCAAAACTTTTAAGTCATTATTGTACTGTTCCTTTCAGAAATGCACCAACAAAAAATCATACATTTTTTACAACCATAACTTTAGAACGGGTAATCAGATTTTAATAATTTAAATTGCAAAATGTTCTTTTTGGGTATTTTAAAGAAAAAATGTAATAATTAATTTAAATTTTGTCATTGGGATACCTATTTATACTTTAGGTAATAGAATAAGAACTGAAGAATTGAAAAAAGAAATGTTTAAAGTAAATCATTGTTATTAAAATTAATTGAACTTGTTACTGTAGGTGCACTGCAACTTCAAGCCAAGTTAATTGTATTTAGTTATAGATAGTAAAACAATTAGGGTGAAAGAAGAATTCTTTTTCTATTACAAATTATTTTTACAATTACTTAATGAGCATTAATTATTAGATTCTTGCATTACTATGCAGCCTTCCTTCCTACTACTTAATTTGTATTTACTGTTTAAACTAATAATACAGTAAAATGTATGAACACTTATTTTACAAATATATTTATAGTGATATTAACAGATGTATGAGAGGGGATCGTTAGATCCTGTCCAAAGACACTGGACAATGCAATTTTAGCGGCATTGAATATAGCAGAGCATGCCTATTCAAAGCCGCAAGCATGTGCAAGCTATTCGAGAGGAAGTATAGATGAGCGGTTCAATATGAGCGCTGAACCAATTAACCAAATTTATCAATAGTAATAATAGCGGACAAGATCGTCCTAATAACAATGGACGAGAAAAACCCAGTAGCCAACATGAAATGACGGACAACCAACCACAGAAAGTACGAGATCATATGCACCATGGTTGGACCCAAATGAAGAGTTTAAGTGTAAGTAAAGGTGATGGGAATAGACACGAACTGGAGCGTCCATGCCTGTCAAAGTTGTCCTCAGAACTAAATCAGGCTGATGGCAAACCCCTTGGGCCAAAGGAACCGCTGAGGTTGAAGTACGTGTGGGTTGTACCTCAAACGATTACAGTAATATCATTAATATTATAATATTATACGTTAGAATATTGTGCACAGAAAAAAGATTACGCTCTTATGACCTGAAGAAAATAAAATGTTGTTAGTGTGCTTTCTATTTTGTGTCTAAGAATATGTGGCAGGGACAAGCCAGATCAGTCGCATGTTGCAAATATTTAATTTTTTTTAAATTTCTTTATTTTGATATGTAAATCGGTTATTATTATTATGTACATCTGCCTCAAATGTCAATTTTTCCGATAAAAATTGAATTTCCGATTATAAAATTCTTTCTCATTATCAAAATCTGGCTAATTTAGTATTGAATTGAAGCTAATTTATATTTCTGGATAAACCACATTTTTTTATTTGACTTTGCGTGGACATCGTGTGAAGAGGCCAACAAGACCAACCACTGAAAAAAATATTCTCTACTGTAAATATCAGTGTTTACCACTTTCCTTACAGGGGGATTCAGTTCTCCGCTTATTACTAAATTACCGTCGCCCAGGCAATGTGCATGGTATGCATGTATTAGCGCGTTAAGTAATGATTGGATACCCCTGCAGTGGACTGTTTCATTTTTCGGAACTAGTCTTTGCCCGCACACGAAACAGGTAAAAAAATGTCGCCTCTCATGGAATATTTGCTTAGAAACATCAATTTTACCGATTTATTAAATTATTTTTAAAGTGGAATATTTATCAATCTACTAATTTATAAAGCAAGTATGTTATGAAGAAATGTAACGAATAAATTTAAGAAGCTTTAAATTTGTTATTCAGCGGCCGTAACCAATTCTATGTAGGCGGCCGCAGGCCCGTATCCAGGGGGGGTGCGTTGGGTGCAGACGCACCCCCCCAAGTCCCAAAAGGTCCACTATTTCCTTGTTGGTATTTTTTCTTGTCTTGTTTAACTAAAGACAATCATTATATATATACAAAATTTACATTATCAATGGTATACAAACAAAAATATGTTAATATAAAATGAAAAAATACCGGTAATTAAATTACGGAATCTGAACTGACTACAAACTCGATGTGAAACATGCGCAGTCGATCATGTGACGACAAGCAATAGCTTAGCGCTTCATGTACGCGGTACGCGGTAAAGTGTTTTTGCATGCTGGAAATACAGACAACCGGCGGTAATTTGCTGGAAATACAGACAACCGGCGGTAAATACAGACACTATCGAATACGGCGCCTAAACATGGGAAGGAAGCAGGAAGCTAGAAAGCGGAAAGCTGCTGGAAAATCGACGCTGTCTAAGTTGGCCTTTAAACATCATGAAAGCGTTAAGTTCTGGTGTCCATCGTTCAACTAGCCCAAGCCACAACAACCCCTGGCCCCCCGCCATTGTTGCTCGCTTCGATCGCACCCCCCCATTATAAATGCTGTATACGGGCCTGGGCCGCAACGCGCTTTGGTCAGCGTTGCCGTATATTCCATATATTTCAATTTGAAGTGTAACTTACGGTTAGAATAATCGAAAGGGAAATAAAATTAAACATGTTAAATTATACTATTGAGGTAATTACTTTGTTAAATTTAAAATTCATCTGTTTCTTCCCGATATTTCTTAGGCAGAATTTAGCATTAGGCTTTAGACCTACATATAACTTAACTTGTAGGCGCAGCCAAGAATATGCCCAGTCTGGCGCTCAAAATAGGCTAGTCAATCTAGCAAAAAAAACAGCCCAAAGTGAAACAAATTGCAAACAGACATTTTTCTTTTTTAAATGGTCATATATGATGAGGAGATCAAAATTTGAGCATCACACCTCTGTCACTCATCCCGATGATATGCAAATTAGCTTAAATATGCAAATTAGGGTGAAATTACAGGGTTACCATATCTCAAAAACTACTAGTCCGAGAGAGTTGATTTTTTCACTGATCTATTCAAAATGTATATATTTATATTTACTCTAATGAAACATTTTACGAAAAAATGACCGGAAGTACAACATTTGACCTTCGACCCCATTTCTCAATGTTTGCATATACAATGTGACTAAAATGTCTGTAGAGACTTTATTTTGCCCTCAAATGACCCAGACATAGGTTCCTAATAGCCAGCATAGGATCACTTTGTAATTCCCAAAATCACACCTTTGTCACACACCTCGAAAGTATGCAAATTAGTAGTACAATTTAAATAAAATATGCAAATAAGGGGAAAAAATTACAGTTGTCCTATATCTCGAAAACCACTAATGCTAGAGAGCTGATTTTTTCACAGCCGTATTCAGAATGTACATATTTCTATTTGCTCCAATGAAAAATTTTACAAAACATTGACCGGAAGTATGACATTTGACCCTCGACCCCATTTCTCAATATTGCAATAATGAAACTAAAATGTCTGTAGAGACTTTGTTTTGCCCTCAAATGACTCCAATACAGGTTTCTAATAGCCAACATAGGACTGTTTAGTAGATCTCAAAATCACACCTGTATCACTCACCTCCAAAGTATGCAAATTATTAGTACAAGTTACATGAAATATGCAAATTAGAGGGTGAAATTACAGGTTCCTATATATCAAAAACCACTAAGGCTAGAAAGTTGATTTTTTCAATAACTTGTTCAGAATGTACATATTTATATTTACTCTAATGAAACATTTTACGAAAAAATTACCGGAAATACAACAATTGACCCTCGACCCCATTTATCAATGTTTGCATACATAATGCGACTAAAATGTCTGTAGAGACTTTGTTTTGGACTCCTATTTCCTATAGTCAGCATAGGACCGCTTTGTAATTCCCAAAATCACGCCTTTGTTTTGGCATGGTTGGAATTCCCTTTTTTCGTATTAGTTTATGTACAGCGCTTAGAGGTTTCACAACATTAGGCGCTATATAAATCCAGGATATTATTATTATTATTTCTCAATATTTGCATATAATGCAACTAAAATGTACATGTACAGACTTTGTTTTGGCCTCAAATGACTCGGATACAGGTTTTATATAGCCAGTATAAGTCAAGCACCTCGAAAGTATGCAAATTAGTAGTACAAGCTATATGAAATATGCAAATTACAGTGAATTGCCTTATGTATCTCGAAAACGCTAATGACCGATTTTGAGATTTACTAAACATTCCTATGTTGGCTATTAGAAACCTGTATCCGAGTCATTTGAGGGCAAGTCTCTACAGACATTTTAGTTTTCATTATATATGCAATATTGAGAAATGGGGTCGAGGGTCAAATGTCATACTTACTTTTGTAAAATGTCTCATTACAGCAAATATAAATATATACATTTTAAATATTTTAGTGAAAAAATCAACACTCTAGCATTAGCGGTTTTCGAGATATGGCAACGCTGTAATTTCAATCCCTAATTTGCATATTTAATATTACTTGTACTACTAATTTGCATACTTTCGAGGTGCGTGACGAAGTTGTGATTTTGGGAATTATAATACAGTTTTATGGGGGGTATTGAAAAACAATATCCAAGTCATTGAGTCCAAAATAAAGTCTTAACAGACATTTTAATCACATATTTATGTAAATATTGAGAAATGGGGTCAAGGGTCAAAATTTGGTACTTCCGGACATTTTTATGTAAAATGTCTCATTAGAGCAAATATAAATATATATATTCTGAACCAGACTGTGCAAAAATGAACTCTCTTCGATTAGTAGTTTTTAAGATATGGTAACCCTGTAATTTCACCCTAATTTGCATATTTAAGCTAATTTGCATACCTTCGGGATGAGTGTCAGAGTTGTGATGCTCAAAAAATAATCACCTTATCATATGTAACCATTTAAAAAAAAAAAATCTCTGTTTGCAATTTGTTTCACTCAAAATGCTAGATTGACTAGCCTAAATGGAATCGCACACATAATAAGCACGGGCTTAATTCTTATTTTTGGCGGTTCGTCCACGTACGTGCAAATTTTTACCATAACTTTGGTCACTTATTTTCACCTATTCTGCACTGTATGTAGTACCAGGAAAGAGTTTATTAACTCTTCCCTGGTAGTACGTATTCAATATATAGTATAAACTGTATATACTTAGAATAGAAGTGACACAAAATAGAGAGCACACTAACATTTTTTCAATGGCATAATCGTTTTTCTGTGTGCAATATTCTAACGTATGACATGCATGTGGCATTTGGGCTGCAGGATAACCTAACTCGTCCGTAGTGACAAGTTCAAAACTAGTTAGAAATTATTCTTGCACATTTTTAAATGTTAAATGCGCGTGCGCGTGTAACTTTTTGTGAAACATGCCCTTGATATGACTTAAATTTTCACAAAGTGTCAATAAAAAATTAAGCTTGGTTTTTAATCTATGATCAATCATAAAAAATCATAAAATCGCACATAATTTAAATAATGTCTATGACGTCTTTAAAAAATACCAAGAGTTGCTTCCCAAGTTGTGTCATAAAGAAAATGCTTTAATAGAATATTTCTCAATTATCAATGCAATACCAAATCAATGGGAAAAAATAGTAACATCACCAATGAAAATGATAAATATGTAGTTCGACAGTGTTCTCCCCAGGCATTTGAAGCGTCACGGTACCGTGACGCTTGGGTTGTCTACCGTGACGCTTTACGGTCGGCCGTGACGCTTAAAACCTTATCCGTGACGCTTAAAAATATCAACCACAACCAATCTAAAAATAGATTAATAACAGGCAGGTACTTTCTAGAGCTGAGGCGCGGCATGCATAAAGAGCCTAATGCATACGAGACACGTGACATGACCACAAGCCAAGAAACAAAAGACTGCGTGTTATAACAACTGAGACGTGCTTTCACCGGCCGCCGTCGAGAGATGTAAACACGTGTTTTGTTACTGCCATGTCTCTCTTTCGATCTCTAGTATTGGCTGTTGTCTGAATCGTCTAAGTAACTTGTATATTGTAAATAAAACAGTGATTGATTGTATTGTTTTTCTTGTAAAAATGTTATGTGTATTAAAAAATAAATATCAATGATGTTTTCAATATCACACTGAATCGACTCTTTATGGATCGGTGGGATTTACTCTTTCGTCGGTAACGTACAGGCCTTGAATTTTACCGCGGCCAGTGCCGTCGGTGCCCTCCCAGTTGGCCTCAATGCCCTCGAAAATGAACAGCACCCACGGCCACTACTGGCCTGCCCTTTTTTGCGTTGGCCGTGAGTGCCCTTCCCGAGTTTTACCACAATAAAAACCACTGAAGTAGATAGAAAATAATGTCAAGAAGATTTGTTTACACGACTCAGACGAGACGCAAAACTATCGCCTGTCTTCGTTGCAAGTTGCCTAAACGCATAATACACAGTAGACAAAACATTAAACATATTTGTGTAAAAACCAAAACAATATCGTCCCGGCCGCCGTGTGCGTGGTAAATCGTGGTATAGATAGTTACGTACATTAAAATACAGGGGTGTACACTTTTAATAATCAAGCTAAAAACGTTCCTCAATCGGAGGTCACTGAAAGTATTAAAGTCGCACCACCCCCGCCTCAATAATCGAGCTAACCGCCTTCGTTGAAAAAAAATTACACGCACTCCTAGCTTATCCTCCCACCACACCACTGCCAATCCGATCAAACACACGCAATTCAATACATTGGGGAAACAATTCCATTTGACGCACACGCATACTCTGATAAGAAATTTCACACGGTGTGTGTCGTGTACGACGAAGGATCGGATCGTTGGAAAAACAATTCCTTTTGACGTACACGCACCCTCTGATAAGAAAATACCATGTGCGTTCCTGCATGGTGTAGCCCATTATACGTGTAAAATTAGGGGTGTCCACTTTTAGTACCAAAGTTAAATCCACACCTCAATCCGACGATCGTTGGAAGTATATTATTTATATTTTATCGCACCCACCTCAATAATCCAGCCAACAGATCATCGAAAAATCTTGTTTAACAACGTCGTTGAACTACAGTTGTCCTACTGATGAGTAGGCATATTTTTTTTCCATTGGGGACTTATCCTTGACGTTCGTAATGAACGCAAAAAATGTTTCTTATCGCGTAGGCCTATGTTTACCGACGGAAAAGTAGATTACGATCGTGCTGTTTGCTAGCACGCTATGAAGTGTCCTTTCCGGCCAACTACAGATTTGTCCTACTGATGAGTAGGCCTATAGTTTTATTTTATCGTGGACTTCCCCTTAACGTTCGTAATGAACGCAAAAAATGTTTCTTATCGCGTATGTTTCGCGGCGGAAAAAGTAGGCTAGGCTACGATCGTGCTGTTTGCTAGCGCGCTATGAAGTGTCCTTTTCGACCAACTACAGAGTTGTCCTACCATGGTCCTACTGATGAGTAGGCATATTTTTTTTTCATTGGGGACTTCCCCTTGACGTTCGTGATGAACGCAAAAAATGTTTCTTATCGCGTATGTTTACCGGCGGAAAAAGTAGGCTACGATCGTGCTGTTTGCTGGCGGGCTATGAAGTGTCCTTTCCGGCCAACTACAGTTGTTGGCCTGAAAACTAGTTTTATTTCATCGGGGACTTCTCCCTGACGTTTGTATTGAATGCAAAAACATTTTCTTATCGCATATTCCGGACAAACTAGAGGTGTCACTCAACATGAATGTTACGTGCGAGAGTACCATTTCCGGCCATCTAGGAAAAATCGCTTCGCCACAGCCCCAACCATGGTGGGGCTGTGACTCATGTACTTAGTGTCGGAATGGTACCGCCCACCCCCCGAAGCGTGGCACTTGATGTGAATCCTGGGGAGAACACCGAGTTCGATATAAGTTTATTTTATAAGAAAAACAAATCTTCGATATTTTATAGTAATGCAAATAACAAAGCCTCCATTCCAATATCTCAAGCAAAGTGGGAATTTGAATTAGGCGTTGAGTTAAATTAGCATAAAATATGGTTTAATAAAGTTGTTAGCTCTAAACATATAGTCAAAGTTTGCCAATTTAATTTCAAGCTGTTGCACAGAATTTTATCATTATAGTGCAAAGCTGAAATTATGGAAGTGGGTAGAAACTGACCTATGCAAAAAATATAAAACTGAAACAGAAAATGAAAAACATATATTTCTTTGTAAAACAATCCAACCAGTCTGGAGAAAGCTTGAGTTAATGATTATAACGTGTTTCCCTGCAAACGAAACATGCCATAAATTTTCTAGTAAAATGAAGTGCGTGTGTATTCGTCATACGTTCTTATTAATTTTACTAAAATACCTATAAAACGATCATATCGGCGATGAGATCGTATTTTATTTCTTCATTTTGAAAAGCGCTTATAATGATAGTCATAACCATAATATTAAATAACAATAGACATGTATACTTTACAATAAATGGCCTATTAACTCATTGTCTTTACATACTGTAAATCTTCTAATTGTAACCCTAGGTTATTATTCCTTGATTGTTTTTTAGGGTGGGTTACTATTAGAAGGGGGGGGGGGGTCACTATTAGAGTAGTGGGTTACTATAATTAATCTTAAATTAGGCACCTGAAAATAGTAACCCACCCCCAACTTTCTCGGTCAGCAACTCATTATAGCAAAATAATAAAACAGTACGAATAAACAAATTTGGTTGAACTTTATTTTATAAACTCAAAAACACTCAATCCAACATGCATTATCTACTTATTTTCAAAATACGGATGCATCATCTTAAGTTTTTGTGACTCTACAGCCCGGCGCACACTAGAGCTTTCGGCTGAGCCAACTGGCACGAGTAACAATTGGCTCACTAAAAAATTTGCCGCATACTGTAATCGCGTTCTATCGGACGCACACTAAACGCTGGATAATTACTTACTATGCTATACGGCACTCGCTGACATATTATAATAAATCAGAACATGTCATGCGCAGTGGAATTTTTTAGTGAGCTATCTGCTCATGTTCAGTGAACACATGAGGAAAATGACACGCGTGCCAAAAAATATTAAATTTAAGTATTTTCAACAACAATTGAAGCGTCTTTCACACCTATGCCCTATAATGGTAAGTAAAAGCTTAAGTATTTTATTTTTAAAATAGTACTAGGCCTAGAACTCGTGTTGAACGAAAATAAAGTAGACACTGCATCGTCAACCAACAGCCTCCGTTTGGAAGGTTTGCCAGTTAATTCCCCTACCAAATCCCGTTTGAAACAGCTAGGCAATAAAAGTAACAATAGATTAACAATAGCTGAAAGATTTACGAATTGGCTTGCAGAAGAAAAGATCGATCGAAGGTTTGTTTACCAAGCCAGCGCATGCTCATACCGTGTCATCGCCGTCCTGCATGACCGCATGTCGCGTTATTAGCCAATCATATTAGCGGATATTAGCCAATAGAAGCGCCGAATGCAACCGCGAATCTTAAAATTTTCATCGGCCGTATCTGACGTCACAAACAGGCTGCCATGAGCACAAGATAGCGATTTTCAAAAGTCTTGAAAATAGCTTTAAAATCCTGTTTACTAGAAAACTACAAATCAGATTTAAACATAAATTGTTCTGAATATTAAGTTAGGGTTACTTTTATAATAGTTAGGTAAAATATTAGGGTGTTCCTTTCCTTTAACATTCCTCTAAACATCTCGCAAAGCAAACCTGAAATTGCAGGAGATGTAGGTATGCTCAAGCCGTCTTTAAGGTTGGAATTACAGCACCCAAGGCAGACCGATAGCCAGACACGGTGCGGACCTGCCGGTCTGACTCAACACTACTTTGGACGCATCCGTTTCAAAACGTTTTTTTGGCACTTATAATAAATATTTTTCAGAGAAAAAAGCACATTGCATGTACAGTAGAACTATATTATCTTGGCGTAGGAAGACAAACAAAGTAAACAATCTAGCGTATATGGTCGTACGCGCTAGATGATACAATATTTGAACTACATTTTTTACATGTTTGGTTGGATGTAATGGAAATAAAAAATAGTTGATCTGATGGAATGATATATAAACTAGAAAGCCACTCTGAGAGTGCATACAGTACCTCCGCCTACTGTAAACTTTTATGCACAGGTGCATCATGGTATTCATAAGGTATGACGCACATCGGACAAATAACACACCTCTCCCGGGGGTCGTATAGTGGGTCATACAATTCAAGTGCATAATTACTTTTTGAGTAATCCTGCTAACAAACAAACACGTTCGCTTACATATACATATAAACAAACATTCAAAAGAATTATGTTTACAGTTCAATTATTTTCAGAATAATAATACATAAAAATATGTTTACCAATAGACAAATAATCATGTCAATGACATAGCGCGCATGGTAACGTACGCAGAGTTGAATCATGGCAATAAAATAACAATGGAGTCAACTCTCGGTAACCTTATTTTTAGGTCCCGCTCCGGGGAAGCAAAATAAACTTAGTTAGGGGTCAATGGGTTAACCATATAGGCCTAAAAGGGGCGACTTTGCGATGGGGCGACTTGACTGGATCCCCTACTAGCCTAGGCCTGGGCCTAGCTAGGCCTATCCTAGCTAGGCCTACCCGCGCCTACCTACTAGAGGCCTAGGCCTAGAGTAGAGGCCTAGGCCTAGCTAGCCTAGTAGGGCGATAGGAAGAGCTAAACCTGTGTTTTATCTTAGAATAAAATATCAACATTATCCTTTTTTTCTTCTAAATTTTTGTAATGTTTAGTTATAAAAGACAGCAAAACTCGTTTAGTTGGCAATAACAATTGTGCTGCTTATTCAAGCAATGAAAACACAATGGCTACACTGAGACTAGTTTTGGCGTAACCATACTCACGGTAAACATTGTTAAAATATCTCTCAGCTCCCTCTCTGTCTGATGATCTGATGATAGGCCTACTTTCAAATATTCGGCTGTAAAGAAACCACTTTTAAATGTAACTATCTTATGGCTGAGAAAAGTATTTTAAAAAAAATATGCTTTTTCAATAAGCACATAATATTAAACTAGGCCTAGGCCTAGGCCTTAATCCATTTTTACAGGTTTTAAACTGTTCTATTTTATGAGACCTGCCTGCTGCTGTTCAATTCTCTCTCTATATATGACTCTGGTATGGCTGGAAGAAGAGCGCCATCAATTTCAATACGTTCGGCTCTCTTTTATTATTCGGCACCTTTTATATATTAATTAGTAGGGGGGTTCTTAGCACGAAAAAACAGATCGATCATTCACTTTTTGATAAAGGCACCAAATTTGGTAGACATGTCCTATATGACCAAAAAAAGGGGGCGGACACCACTCAAAATGGCCGCGAAATCTATGTATTTATTGATTGTATTTCTCAGAGAGGTGCAATATAAAAGGGCTATATAAAATCTTTGGCATTTCAAGCAGCAGCAGAAACTAGTTACCGTAAATCTTTTAATAGTAACCCACACTCTAATAGTAACCCTCCTTCTAATAGTAACCCACCAAGTCAATCTATAATAATAATAGTATTTATTTGGAACAACACTTGTTTAACAGTGGCACACAAGCGTAGATGGTGCGTCCATACAAATTACAAAATTTAATACAAAAACAATGGAAAATAAAAACTGAAACTAAAACATTTTTCATATTTGATTATGAACTAAAAACATAAAATTCAACGGTTACAAAACTTATTTTAAAACTAAAACTACGTAAACAACGATATAGTTAAAAAGGAGATCTTGGGTCTCGGTATGAATAAAAGTACAGGTCTAGATGGCATACCCGCACGTTTTTTAAGGGATGCGTCCGAAATTATTGCAACTCCCATAACACGGATTATCAATTTCTCATTTGAAACGGAATGTTTTCCAAATGAGATGAAATTGGCTCGTGTTCGACCAATTTACAAGAAAAAAAGTAATCTTGAAACTGCTAACTATAGGCCTGTCAGTATACTGTCGGTGGTGTCAAAAATTGTAGAAAAGATTTTTCACTCACAATTAAATGAGTTTTTGGAAAGGAACAAACTTTTAAATCGTTTTCAGCCTGGTTTCAGACAGTCCTTTTCAACAGATCATTGTTTAATTCACTTGACAGACTTCATTAAAAGTCAAACAGCGAAAGGGAAATTTACTGGTATCTTACTTATTGACATCCAAAAAGCTTTTGACTGCTTTAGTCAAGAAACTCAGAAAAATTGGAATCGAATCTGTCAGCTGGTTTAAATCATCTGGAATGTAGACATCAAACAGTTAATATTGGTGGGGCTGTTTCAGAGCCTTCAGAAATTGTATGTGGAGTGCCACAAGGGAGCATCCTGGGACCACTCCTGTTCCTCATCTACGTCAATGATATGCCAATGTCCGTCTCATCATTGTTAATGCAATATGCTGACGATAGTGCAATTGTCAATTCTCATCATGATCCTGATATTATCAGTAAAAATCTTGCAAGGGATCTGTCTAATTGTAATAAATGGTTAATTGACAACAATCACTTCACATGGGAAAAACTGAACTAATGTTGTTTGGTCCCAGGATGTCTCTCAAGAACTACACAAATTTTAGCGTTCTTTACAATGGCCATACAATTTCTTTGAATAGCTCTATAAAATACCTTGGTGTCGAACTAAGCAATAGGCTTAATAGTGAATTAATTGTCGCAACAATTATTAAGAAAGTTAATGGTCGTATATTAAATGTGCGTATAGGAATTGTCGTAACTTTGATCGCTGTATTCGTAAACTCGTAATGGAAGCCCTGGCTCTAAGCCATATAAATTATGCTATATCATCCTGGTACTGCGGTACAACCGCGGATTCCCGTACTAAACTTCAAATAACACAAAATAAAGTAATTAGATTCATCTTAGGGAAACATAATAGATACTATACCACCAAAGACGATTATACTTTTCTTGGTTTATTAGATGTTAAAACCAGGGCCGAACAAATGACACTACAACACGTACAGACAATATATACAAAAAGTTGTCCAGATTTTATGTTAAATAATTTTAATAGGATAAATCATAACCATGGTACTAGAGGTAAAGATTGTAATTTTATTGTTCCAATGAATAACTATACTGTTAGTAAGACCTTTTTTTTAAATGCAATCACACTGTGGAACAAATTACCAATAGAAATAAAAAATATTTTTACACACAATAGTTTTAAAAGAATTCTTAAGAAATTGTTATTAACAAATATGCAAATTCTATAGACCTAAAATTATGATTGACTTTTCTTGTAAATAATAGTAGATATTTTTATAATAATCATTATCAGAATTCGGCATAAATCAAACATGTAATTAAAATTATTTGTAATACTGTATATAATAATAATAGATCCATATTTTTGTATATTATTATAATATTGTTTTTCATGTTGGGGACCCCTTTGGAAACAAGCATGTGGGCTTAAAGGGCCATCCCCTGCTTTCCATGCTTATTTTCTAGTTTAGTCTTGTATTATTATATTTAATGTTTTCTCTTTTTTTTCATTTACATTATACTGTTTTATAAATTTGTACTGTTCTTGGAAAGCAATAAATATTACTTACTTACACTAAAACTACAACTCACTAATTTTGCAACAGCAATGGAAAAGAAAACACACATTTTTAAAAATAAAACAGTTCAAAGTTGTGATACAATTTCATTTCTTAGTTTCCAAGCACGGCTTGTGTAAATTTTACAATAACTGTCAAACACAGCATAAATCTCATGAGATTATTTTTATGAAATAATAATAATAATAATATTTATTCGGTCATCAATGTAAAAATAACCAGGAATGAGAATAGGCTAAAGCCCAAACAGATTCTGCACTCACTCCATACAATACAATCAGTTAAAGATAAAACCATATACAAGAAAAATACAAATAAATTATACATAACATGAAATATAGTGTTTTGTTAGAGCAGCCTTAAATATTGAAATTGTTTGTGAATCTTTATGTCATTTGGTATTTGCTCCCATAGTCTAGGAAAGGAAACAAATACAGAATTATGAAAAGTATTGCCTTTCGAATTCCAACGTAAAAGCCTACCCGGACATCTTTCACTAGTTTTAATATACTCATTGAAAGAATGGGGACAGTAACCTTTCAACACCTTAAATCCTAATGAAAGTCTATGTAATTTAAACAAGTCATCAATAGATAATAATTCAAGCACTTTCAACCTATGAAAATAAGATGTGTCCCAGGAACCTTCCTTTCTAAACATTATTATCCTTGTTGCTTTCCTTTGTATACTTTCTATTCTATTAATATATGATTTCTCAAATGGTGCCCACATTGAACAACAGTAGGTAACCACTGGAAGTAATAGAGCTTTGTATAAGTTCAACATAGCTAACCAGGACATATTTTTACTACATTTTGAAATGAAACCAAGCAATCTGCTTGCTTTACAACATATATAATTAACTTGTGTATGACAAGACAACGAACTATTTACATAAACACCTAGAAATTTGAATTCTGTAACTTTAGGAATATTGTCTGATTCTATGGTATAATCCCAGTTAACTATCTCTTTACATCTTGTAACATGCATTACGGCGCATTTGACAGGATTTAAGGGAAGTTTGTTTACATTTGCCCATTTAGCAATTAAATCTAAATCCTTTTGAAGCAATTTACAATCATTATTGTTATAAATAGGACGTGATAATGTGTGATCATCAGCAAATTGAAAAAGTGAAGAAGAAATATTATTTACAATATCACTTACATAAATCAAAAATAAAAGAGGGCCCAAAACTGACCCTTGTGGTACCCCTGAAGTAACATTTACCCACTCTGACTTTTCTCCTCTGTAAATAACCCTTTGGCGTCTATTTGAAAGAAAATCTGTAATCCATGCATTAGTGTTTCCACCAAGTTTCTTAATTAATCTTTTATGAGACACCTTATCAAATGCAGACGAAAAATCAAGAAAAATAATATCAATATTTTTACAACCTTTAAGTTCTAAGCTCTGTGCCCATGAATGAAAAACCTTTGAAAGTAAAAGTTCAGTACTATACATTTGTCTAAACCCAAACTGATTTTCTGAAAGGATATTATTATATTCTAGATATTCCCTTAAGCGATAACAAAGCAATTTCTCAATAATCTTACAAATTATGGGAGTTAAGGACACTGGACGATAGCTTTTCATTTCGTCTTTGGGTTTTCCATTTCTTTTGAAAATAGGTACAACATTTGCATCCTTCCATTGTTTTGGTAAAATACCTTTTTGTACAGTTAAATTAAAGAATGTACATAAAACATTAGCCAATTGTGCCTTACATGACTTTAAGAATATTGGAAGCAAACAATCAGGTCCTGGTGATTTGGATACATTTAACTGTGAGAGGGCATAAAATACCTCAGGCATCACAAAGGATTCACATTCAAAGTTGGTAAGACAATCTATTGTATCCAAATCACAATGCTGATCATTATCTATGCAAAAGTTGTTTACAAATTGTGTATTGAAAAGATTAGCCAACACCTTAGCATCAGATACCATTGTGTTATTTATCTTAAAGCTAATAACATCTGAGTCATTTTTTATAGACCTTATATACGCCCAGAATTGTTTTATATCAGTTGTAGCTTTGTTTGAAATATTTACAACATAATCCCGATGGCTACAATATATTGACTTTTTTAATTCCCTGCTACAATATTTGAATTTATTTATGCTTTCTTCAGTTCCTACTTGTTTAGCAATTTTGTACAACTTTCTTTTCTTTGTGCAAAGCTTTTTGATTTCTGGAGTTATCCAGGGAAAAGATTTCGATTTTTTACATTTCCTAGTTGGTACAGATTTTGAAATTGCAAAAATGATATTATTAGAAATACTTTCCCATATATCACTAATATTATTATATTGAAAACAATTCTCCCAATTAAAATTATCTAATATAGTCTGCATTTTTGAAAAATCAGCCTTTTTAAGAGCATATACAGTTTTAGTTATGTCCTTAGCACGTTTATATGACACTTTAACAGAGATCTCAACTGCTTCATGATCACATGATTCAAAATTATAAATTGTACGACATTTTTCAATCAGTAGTGGATTAGAAACAAATACTAAATCTAAGAAATGTCCTTTACTATCACGTGTAATATACGATGGTTGTTTTAAAGGCCAGGTGCGGGCAAAAAATTTCTATTGATCATACATTCCAATAATTTCGATCTATAGTTTCCCCTATGTTTCATAATTTTTCAGATTTTATTTGTGTTACACGAGCTTGTTGAAAATAAGCACTTTCTTATCAGTGGGGGGATAGTTCAAATTACATAGTAAAATCTCTATTCTTTTGTACACACATTTTGTAAATAGAGAGGCATTTTAAAAAGCTATGAAAAATAAACGGTCTGGTAAAAAATATTATCAGCTGAATAAATATAGGTAATATAACTTGAATATTACATTTCTGATATTTTTATTCAACTTCAGATTTTTATTTTCATGCTATAGCAAAAATTATCCACCGTATATCCACCATCTTTTTTCACCATCTAGGGAGTCACCAGACATGTTATTACATTAGGTTAACTACCTAACTACTGAAAAAAGTCTTCCTGGTTTTTATGGAAGAATTTTGCCAAATGTTGTATTTGACCATATTACGGGAAATTCAAGTTTTTTCGTCTTGATTTCTGTTACAAATATTTGATTTATGTACAATTAACCAAATATTATATTTAAAATTCATGCCTGTACCTGAGCTTTAAGACTTGAACTAACCCAGTAGAGTTTGTTGCATCTAATAGACCATTCGCTAGGCTAGTTAAACCACTACTTTTATCTACCTGTATATCATTCCATTCAATATGTATATTAAAATCACCAATAAGCGAAACCCATTTGTACTGAGTCATTTTTCTTTGTACTTTTTCTAAATTTGTGTATAAAGCATTTGTGTATTGAATATTTGAAGATGGTGGTCTGTAATATACACCTATAAGAATTTTTCCAATACCAGTGTAACACTCTAACCACAATAACTCCAGTATATTATCATTTAGTTCATGACACTCAGATGGTTGTAATGATGTTTTTACAGCAATAAGTATACTCCCCCACCATGTGAGTTTCTATCCTTTCTAAAAACTATATAATCGTTATTAAATAGTTGACTATCATAAATGGAATTGTCAAGCCATGTTTCTGTCATAGATATAATATCATAAAATGAAGAATTAAGTCGAGAATTTATATCATGCAACTTATTTTTAACACTTCTTACATTGCAATAGAATATATTTAGCTTGTTTTTACTATCAGAACCTAATTTTGAATCTATCATAAAATCACTTTGGTTTACATTATTACTTAAACTATTATCATAAGTACATTCAGAATTAATTAATTCAGCAAAATAATAATTTTTAATTAGCATTAGTAATAGTAATTGGTTGTGAAGCATTAACATTGATTATATTTACATTTCGTTCTTGATCATTTAACACCATTAAGTTCGTGTCGGCCAGGTGACCCTTTTATCAAAGAGTAATCAAGCACAGATGATTTTCTTACTACTTCTTGTTTCCAAAAAGTAGAATATGATTGTTTAATTGTATTTTCAAATGGCTTGACCCAGTTTATATCAAACTCAGTACCTGTACATATATCATTGAAATCGAACTTAATATAATCATAAAAATAACGTGCTTCCTAAGACATATTAATAGATAGGTCACCAGAAATAAAATTAACCCAATTATCTACACAATTCATTGCAATAAGATTACGTTGCAGTGTTTGCAATTCTTTAATTCTAATACAATGTAACTTACTACAAATAAACAGGAAACGTTTACCATCTTCTTCACCTGACCCACAAACCTTACATTTATCACTTAGATTATCAATGTTCCACTTATTTGTAATTTTTCCAAAAATGGTAAAGTGTTTGAACGAAGTTTAAATTTTGAAAATGTTTGAAAAACTTGAGCCATAAAATCTGTTTTATCCAATAGGTAAGGTTCTAGGCCAGGTGACCCTTTTATCAAAGAGTAATCAAGCACAGATGATTTTCTTACTACTTCTTGTTTCCAAAAAGTAGAATATGATTGTTTAATTGTATTTTCAAATGGCTTGACCCAGTTTATATCAAACTCAGTACCTGTACATATATCATTGAAATCGAACTTAATATAATCATAAGTTTTTTCAAATTCATTAATAAATTGGTACCTTGAATTAAACTTCTTAAGTCTCATAATTGTATTTAATATAAGTTTTTGCCAGCGATTCATTTCCATACATATAATATTTCTTATATATTTTGCTTTAAAAATATCCTGAGTTACTTTAATTGGTGCCAACCTATATCGCCATAAAGTGCCTCTTTTGCAGTGCTTCTACTCGCTTTAAGTATTGATCGCGCCATTTGTAATTGAAGAGACTCAATCTTTAGTATTTGTATTAAAACACATACAGCACAAGCATAGTTAATAGTCGGAAGGCCAATACTTCTCCAAAGGATATCTCAATACGCAATGATTACCATTTTTGATAACTTGATTGATGTGGAAATTGTCTTTTAGATTTCTAGAAATGTATACACCAAGATACTTATATGTTTCAACTTCAGATATAAAAGTATCCCCCAATTTCCAAAGTTTTTCACTATTCAAATTCTGGCCTATTATCAAAACATTTGACTTTTCACTATTAAAATTAAATTTCCATTTTTTAGCAAACAAGGATACTAAATCTAACATTTTATTAAGTTCTTTTTCGCTATCTGCTAAAAGTACGATATCGTCGGCCCAAAAAAAGGCTACCCATGAAGATATCGTGTATGCGCACACCTCACGCGTGTTCTTGTAATAATTTAGTGAGTTCGTTGATTTTTATGCAAAACAGGGTTGGTGAAAGGACATACCCTTGCTTAACACATTCTTCTATATCAAAAGACTGTGTTTGAATGTCACCAAATCTTACTTGCCCCTTAACATTGTCGTACAAGCTACTTTTAATATTCCATAATCTAGGCCTACCACGAATTCATATATTCCATATTGCCATTAGCAATCCATCTCTCCATACGCTATCAAAATGCTTTTTTTATGTCAAGGAATGCTAAGTAAGTCTTCTTGCCTTCAGCAAGTCGGCAACTGGCAATGTTTTTAAGAGTGAAAATCTTCGCATCTTCGGTGGGGTCTAAACCCTCCTTGAACTTCTGAAAGAGTATTGTTTTCTTCTAAGAAGTCGGAAACTGTGTGATGTACAACTCTATTGAATATTTTTGAAACACATGGATGTTAAAGATATTCCTCTGAAGTTATTTAAATCCCTTCTAACACCCTTTTTATATATTGGTACAACAATGCTACTATTTCATTCCGACGGCATTTCAGTTATCTTATTTCTAATTAGATTTTTTGTTTGAATTTTCTTATCAAGATAGCTTTGCCATAGCCTTTCCCCTTCATCTAAATTGCTTTTAATCTTTGCCCATTTTCTATGAAGACGAGCTGCATCTCTTCTTTGTTTTATAGCTGTTTCGACTTCCCTGTCAAACCAAGCATTGCATTTATTACTATTTTTTGTTTACGTACACCAATTCCTTCACGGGCCGCTTCAATTAAATGTTGTTTCCATGATTCCCAAAGCATGTCAACATCATGGTATGAATCGGCATTCCAATTTCTAAACTTTTCTTCTATTTTACCATGAAATAATTCAAAATCTTGCCCTTGTTTAAAGTCCCAGCTATATCTGGTATATTACGATTAACGTATACTTTACCAACACTTTTTACAGATAATTTTAAAAATAAAACATTGTACTGTAATTAATTGCCAACAATTCAACTTAAGTGTAATGTGATTGGTCCGTTTGGTGTATTTCGATTGGTCATAGTTGTATAGATCGCTTCTTGCAATAATGACCTTTTTTAATGAAACCATAGAATTGGCTACGGTCATTCCAGTAATCCGACACGCCATTCTCTGTCAGTGATGGTATTCTGCGAAAGTCGATTATCATTTTAAAATATGTTAGGCTTTCGTACTTTTAAAAAAAGAGTAGAATCATAGAAGAGGGATGTGGCAAGAACAGAAAGTATTATGAACCCAGCTCTGGGCTCATCCAGGCCATATATATAAAGAGTTACGACATTGGATTAAAGCCACGTGATATGCAGATCAAATTGTGTCTCCGAATGCATGTAAAGTATAGGAGCAACAACATACTTTCAACTTTTTCTTATATTTAAAAACATGTGTTATAAGTTCTTTGATATTATAAGAATAATACAGAATAATAGTCGCTGTTCATACGGACGACTGAGCTCACTTGACTTGCCTTAATTTTTCAAGTGAAAATTGATTAATTTTTTTCGTATTGATGATCTGTAATGTTTTCGACATGTTAGTGATGGTAGTATTCCTATTTCTCATATTTATATCAATTTTGGACGTCAAAACATCGAACGAAGCTAGCCTAGGCCTGGTAGTAGGCTATGTTACGCGGCGGGTGAATAATTGAAAGCCATACGAGCTAGTACCATTTCAAGACCAGGTGTGAGTATGCAAATACAAATACCATACATGATTCGTCGTAGGAAGCGGGGCAAGGCTGGCGGAGTTAAGAAAAGGCTCCATACTAGGAAATTTAGACCTTATTTACCTAGTATCGTAATGGGAAACGTACGCTCCATTTGTAATAAAATTGACGAACTGAGAGCTAACGCGATATATTTTCATGAATTCAGGACGGCCAGCATTATGTGTTTCGGAGACTTGGTTATCGGAGGATAAGTCAGATGAACATTTTGAGATTTGTGGATTCCAGTTATTTCGAGGTGATAGGACGAACTCATCATGAAAGAAGAGTGGAGGAGGAGTTATTGTATACCTTAATGAAAGTTACTGTCATCCGAATAATGTTCATCAAAAAAATTGTATTTGTCTGCCCCATATTGAAATTATGGTGTTGTATATACGTCCGTATTATATTCCTAGGGAATTTTCGCACGTAATCATGGTAGCGGTGTACATACCACCAGACAAGAAATAGGCTAGGGAAGCTAGAGCAAAATTAAGTAACGTAATTGGCGAGATAGAAATTGCGTATCCTGATGCTTTTATCATTGTGAGCGGGGACTTTAACCACTGTACATTAGGAGCAGTATTTATTTTTACCAACACGTTAAGTGCAGTACAAGGGGCGAAGTTACGCTGGATCTCTGTTATTCAAACGTAAAGGATGCCTTCATTTCACGGAAATTACCTAACCTGGGTTTATCAGATCATAACCTGGTGCATCTACAACCAAAGTACCGCCCAAAGGTCCAGCGTCAAAAGCCGAAGATGGTTACGGTAAAGAAGTGGTCTAATGAAGCAATTGAACACTCAATTTGAGTTCGAAATGACAGACTGGAATGTTTTCAAGGACAATTCTGAGAATGTGGATGAATTAGCGGAAACTGTTACTGCCTATATCAACTTTTGTACTGATAATGTGATCCCAATTAAGAAAGTAAAAGTGTATGGTAATTTTAAACCATGGATCAATAAAAACCTAATGGAGATAATTAAGAAAAAAAGACGAGCTTTTAATAATGGTGACGTTGCCCAAGCTAAAAGTAGCCTATTCAGAAGGATTTGAAACGAGTAATACGTAAGAACAAATTAGAGTACAAAAATAAAGTCGAAAGCAAATTCAAAAGTAATGATATGAAGCAAGTGTGGCGCGGAATGCGTGAAAGGAGCGGATATAACAAGTCTCAAGCAAAGAGCATCAATATCAACAGTGCCAAACAATATGCAAATGAACTTAATGAATTCTTTAATAGATTTGACAAATACGATTTTTGGAGTAACAGATTGGAAACGAAATTCACGATTAGCAACTCATTAAATGACTGTGATTTTATACTTGAAACCAACGAAATAGAAGTTACGAAACAGTTTAAAGCACTAAAATCATTAAAGGCAGCTGGACCGGATAAGATTTTACCTAGGATTTTGAAATTGTGTGCTTGTCATCTTTCACATATTTTTAGTTTTATTTTTAATTTAGTCCTCCCGTGTACTTCCACGTGCGTGGAAGACGTCATGTTTTATCCCAATTCCAAAACGACATCCTATTAGTTGTTATAATGATCTTAGACCAGTTGCACTGACCTCTGTGCCTATGAAGGTGTGTGAAAAAATTGTGTTAAATAGGCTTAAGTTATCAGTTGCGGATTATCTTGACCCACTCCAATTCACGTACTGCACAAACAGGAGCACTGAAGACGCTTTGATATAATTATAAGCTCCACCAAATGTACCGTCATTTAGATGACTGGAAAACGAACCCATGCGCCGGGTTATGTACTTTGATTTTATAAATTATTTGATATGAATGTTCCAAGTGTTTTAATTTCGTTTGTGTTTAATTTTTTAGTCGAACGTAACCAGTATGTTAAGTTTCAGAATAATATTATTTCCGATACTGTGCGTACTAGTACTGGTGCACCACAAGGTACCGTATTAACACTTTTTTTTGTTTACTCTGTACACGTCAGACTTTAGGTCGGTATTATCCCCGAGTCCAATGATAAAATTTGCGGACGACTCGGCTATGGTTGGACTTATTAATAATAACAATTCTTCTCTATTCCTTTCTGAGATTATTCGATTCACCGATTACTGTGGCAATAATTTTCTTGAACTAAACATAAATAAAACGAAAGAAATGCGGATTGATTTTCGAAAACACAATAGGTCTGACAGTATGGACCCGGTATACATTAATGGAAAGGAAGTAGAGATTGTTAACAATTATAAGTACATGGGAGTAGTCAGTGGCGTATCCAGGATTTTGAAGTTGGGGGGCCCGGAATTGCCAATTTGCCGACAAAATTAGTGTCATTACCTGTACATAGGGCCTACACCCCGATATACACCTGATCAATATATGTTCAGGATTGCATAGTCATATGTTGTCTTATAGGGATAACGATGCAAAATTAAAACCAAATTAAACATTATCTGTTAGTATGTTGTATTAATATTACAATAAAAAAAGAATTACGAAAATCTGACTTGTAGTTTTCGAAATATAGGGTCTAAAACATCGCCGAAAAAGATCGTTTTTAGCCACGAAAGAAGTAAAACCATTTGAGGCCGGCCTCAGTCGACAATTCTATTAACTACGCCATTTTTTGTTTAAATAATTACATATGATTACGTTTTTTAGTAATTTATTTTATATATCACCCATTGGAAATATCAATAAAACATGTTATTAAATGCTTATAAAATATAAAAAGTTGTTTACTTAACGGAATTCGGACAAATTCATTGCTCTAACTTTGTGTATAACGAGAGATCATGTGAGTTCATGGTACTGTACACGCGCGAGAGAAAACATTTCGCTGCGGGTGATTCGCATCCACCAATCAAATCAAATCAGCCAGAATCCAAAATCATTCAACCGTGACCAATGCCGATAATCACGGGAAAGCTCAGCTTTGATTGGCTAACGATGACATCATATCACACAATGGTGGTTTTCTAATTGAGCCTCACGGAATATTATGTTACAAAAATTAAATACATGGATATTTTTTATGGTATGTGTGCTTTTTCTTTAAAAAATTTGAATAATAAAGGCCTCATATCGAGAAAAAACCGGGTTTTTGGCACTTATAATAAATATATCTTAGAGAAAAAAGCACGTGGCAAGTGGAACTATATAATCTTAGCGTAGGAAAACATACAAATCCCAGGTCAACTGCAAAAACAAGGTTGAATAGGATAAGGTCACCGGACCGTTCAAAGACTTTTTGAGAGTAAACAATCTAGCGCGTACGGCCGTACGACGTGCAAGATGAGAAGATATTTTAACCTAATTTTTTACGTGTTTGGTTAGATGTAATGAAAATAAAAAATAGTTGATCTGAAGGTAATAATATGATATGTAAATAAACAAACACTCAAAAGAATTATGTTTACAGTACAATTATTGTCAGAATAATAGTTTATTCTTATTTGCTTAACTTTATTTTTTCCCCGGCACCTTTGTTTGCCGACGGACGCGATGATGTGCCGACGGACGCCAAATCAGGGGGGGGGCCCGGGCCCCCCCGGCCCCCCCACTGGATACGCCACTGGGAGTAGTATTTGACTGTAAGGTTAAATGGGGGGATCATGTTTACCATATAGTTAAGAAGTTAAATACTAAGGCTGTACTGCCTGAGGAAACTCGGTTCGTTTGGAGTAAAGCAGGATATTTGTAAAATGTTTTACTCATCAGTGATGTTATCTATTTGGGGTTATTGTATGTTGGGCTGGGCTGGGAATATTAGTAAAGGGGATAAAGACCGAATTGAAAAGGTGCTGGGTAGAGCGGGGAAAGTAAGTGGTTCGTCTGTGCAAACGCTTGACTCTTTCTACAGCGAACGTCTTGCCGATGTGTTCCATGCTATATTGGAAGACACCAACCATCCTCTTCATAACGACATTATCGGCTCCGTTATCGTTAGAAGTGGTAGGATGAGGACGGTGAATGCGCAGACGGACCGTTACAAAGTACTCGTTCTACCCAGCTGGGATAAGGCATTATAACAAAACATTTGTTAGATAGTCCCCCTTATATTTATATTTATTTTTTTAGGCAAGCCAAGGTTTATGAGTACTGTAATTTCCATTAATATTTTGGACAATAAATGAATCTGTATCTGTATCTGTATCTGTAAGTTTCGATTGATTGATTTTGGAACGAAACATCCTATTAATAACAATAATAATATTTTCAATTCATAATGCATGCTTTGATGACTAAATAAAATAATAAAGTGTCATTATATATTTGGTAATATGCTGAAAAAGGTATGAACAATATTAAAATAATAAAGGCAAAAGTTATTACAAATGAAATGATGAACGAGTCTCTGAAATTTAATAACGTTGGCGGCGCAGCTTGTGTCAAAAACACACAGAGAGCCGGCCGGCCGGCCGGCCAGCCATATACTGTATAAAAAGAGGGGTGAATTTGTGTGTTTTTTGTATTGGTTCATGCTTTGATGTATCCTAACTTGCATGTAGGCCCTAGCATTTATTTTGTTTGTTATTATAAAAATATATATATATGTTATCAAATCAATACCATTAATAAAATAAATTACTAAAATAAAAACGGAATCTAAGCATTATTTCATAGACAACAAAATCTAAAAATAATGCATGAACTACAGGAAAACGCTATACAAAATAGACGCGCGTGCGAATTCTTTGACACAAAAATGGCTTCTAATCTTCAAAGTCGTTACTTTTTATATACAGTATATGGCCCTCTATAAATAAAAAATTGTGTAACATGTCCGCTCAAAGATAATGTGTTCTATGCGTAGGCCTATCTAGAAGAGACACAAACGTAAGTTTTAATCATCTAATGAATAATATTGTGATAATAATAAGAAACTATGATTAATCCAGTAGTTGATTGAAGTTATATTATAGTCAATTTTGACTCCGAACGCCGTGTAAATGGTGCGTGGAGTGTAGGCCTAGCCTATCTACGGCCAAGATTGAAAGCATGTTCATGCTCGTTGTACAATGTTCGTAATCATTCTCCCGCGGTTGTCATGGGATGAAATCCAGTGATGCGGACGGTGGTCGTTCCGCTTGATTTACACGGAAGTGTTTGTTATTGTTATGTTTGGAGCTCCGTAAGAGTTATTTAAACGTAAATGCTTGTTATAATAACAAACATGTTATTATCTTTTGTTTCTAGTTGAAACCATCATCATCATCATTAGGCCAAAAAAAAATTATTGTGTTGGCCACGTTTTGGGTAAATCCCAAAAATGGGTAGGTCGGACATTTTTTTTTTTTTTTTTTCAGACCAAAAATGTGTTGCCGGCAAAATAATAAACAATTTACACAAATGATACAAAAAGACTTTAAAAAAAACTCTAGCTAGCTATAAATATAGGTATATCTGCTAAGCTAGAGGCTCTAGCTACCATATAGGCCTACCTATAGTATAATAGCCAACAACAATCAAGATCGATCGAAATAAACTATTTCCGTGTTATATGCTACATTACGCGAGTTAACATATTTATTATTCCAGATGAAAAATATTAAGTTTTTTATTGTTTTATCCATACGTAATTACACTGGCATTTAAGATATAACATTAAAATGTAGGCCGTTATGAGCCATATTTCGCCGATTTCTTATCACGGGGAAATTCCCCACCAGCCAGAAATATCAAACGATCAAGGAATAGGCCTAGTAGCATGCCAGAATGGGTGGATTATCACTATATAAATAACAAGTTTGAACAAAATAGCTTACAACAATCTTAAGTAATTTTTTATTAAACGTATAGGCCTACTTGCTTGGCGAATCATCCATGCATTTGAAATTATGTAACAAGTTCGTAATCGGATCGTAGTACTGTACAGTAAAACCAAAAAACACCGCCTCAACAACCTCGTGCGATGTACGATCTGTTGTTCTTTCCAGCAGATCAAAATTGGTAGAGTCCATTAATTATGAGGGTTTTTCAAAATGTGATAACTATTAAAAACATGTCTCAACCACTGTTTATTCAAACGTTTATTTAGTTAAAACTTGGATACCCCTAAAATTGATAATTGCATATTCCGGTTATCACATGATTGCTTCACGGTTGGTTGCACGCTTCTTTTTTACACGTCCGGCGGAGGTGAAATATATTCGCCAATTTGGCGAATAAGACAATATTTTTTCACCATTTGGTTTCACAATTGCTGTTTGGCTCACAAAAAAAAAAGCCGACCTTCATTTTCGTCAGTTTAGGGTCAATCGGACGTGGCCAACACAATAAATTTTTTTTTGGCCTTACAGTCAGTCTTTATTCAATAGCTGATCATCATCAGCGTCATTATCGTGATCTTCATCACATCGGCAAGTTGCCATGGCCATCGCCATTGAGAATTGAATAAAGTGTTTGATGCGTTACAAGTAGTCTAAGATTGTTTATTTGATCGTTCTAAAGTGAAAACCTACACCCAACAGTAGAGGTTGTTACAGTTTCAAGTTTATATTCTAAAGTACGATGGCGTTATCAGATGAACGAGAACGCAAGTCCACTATCAAGGGACAAGAATATGCAACCGAAATGAAGTATAAAGCTCTTGGTACAGCCTGGACAGAAGGGTTCGGAGGAGCTGAGAAACTATATGAATGAGAATACACCAGTGACGGAAGCAAGATTACGATAGACAAAGTGGATGACTTCTTATGAAGCATTCATCCTGGCTAATGACCAATATTGCAACACACTTAACGAAGATGCCCTGCAAGATCATGACAATGATTGGTTTTCGGTATACCTTGGTAGCAAGTGTTCCATCTTGTTTAATCGTGATAATCATGTCCAAGAATGGTATTTGTTTCTCCGACATTATCTCTGTGGTAAACTTGATGTTTCCCGACGGGTCAATGCTATCTAGATGGCGATTGAGGGGGAGCGGTGCATCTTTATGGACAATGGCAAAAACATCATCAACATACCTTCTCCAAAAACGCGGTTTGATGGTTCCATCTGCGCTTTTAATGGCTTCCTCTTCTAACCATTCTAAATATATATTCGCTATCAGAGGGCTTACCGGAGATCCCATTGCAATACCTTCGTGCTGTTCATATATCTGTTGTTGAAATGTGAAATATGTCGCTTCAATCAACTGGTAGATGAGGTCCATGATGTCTTCAACTGTTAATTTCGTTCTCTTATGTAGTGTTGTATCTTTCTCCAAGTACGATCTTACAACATCCAATGCTCGACCTGTGGGTGTTTTTGTAAACAAGGAAATGACATCAAATGACACCATCACCCCATTTTCCAAAAGGTTCAGCTGTTTTAGATCCTCCGCCAGTTCTTTCGAATTGGTCACATGATATTTGCGTAGACCAACCAAGGGGCTTAACACATCCTTTGCGATAAACTTAGACACGCGATAGAAAACAGAGTTGATGTTGTCAACGATAGGTCTGAGTGGCCAATCAGGTTTATGGATTTTAGGCAGACAGTCAATTCTAAGCACTACCTCTGTGGTGGGGTACAAACTACATTTTTGTGGCCATGTGATCTTTTATTCTTTAAGAAATCTACCCAGTGTCTTTATTAGTTTATCCTTGTATTTCTTGGTCGGATTGGTAGCCAACTTCCCATAGACCTTTTTATAACTCAGCATTAGATTGACTTTATTTACATAATCTTCCGTGTTTATTTCATTTCATTTTCATTTCTTTATTCAACAACAAGCGGTCCAGGGGTTGCGACAGCAACAGAGCGCCATAACACATTTGTGTCCGCAACCCCTGTAACATACAACTTAATACAAGTTAAAAATGAATATAAAATATACAGATTATATAAAAAATTTAATTAATTAGTATTTCTGTGTAAGACAATTTAAAATACACCTATACAATTAAAATAAAGTTAGCGTTTATCAAGCAGATATTTTTTCAATTTATAACCACCGTTGTGCGGCCTTTGTCAGCTGGCAATATCATAACCTCTTTATCTTTCTTTAATCTTTCTAAAGCATTTCTTTCTGTTCTACTTAAATTGGGGAGTTGGGCTTTAGATGATTTAAGAATGCTAGTTACCTTCCCTCTGATAGTATCCTTCTCATCCAATGGTATGCTATCCAATTTACATATCATTTATGTTGAAACAATTATTTCTTCAATGGACCTGCCCGCGTAGTTCAAACCCTTACTGAGCACATTTTGTTTGTCCGACGATAGTGGCCTAGACGATAAATTTACCACCCACTTTTCTTTCAACAATTTTCCGCTTAAATCGATTTCCGTTTGTAAACTTTTGTTTATTTTCTTTGCTTTGTCTTCCCACCATTTTAGCTTCTTCCTCTGTCTGGATTTAACATGTGCAAATTCTGATTCTCTAAGTCTAACATTGTTTAAAGATGTATTGTCCCTTGAAACACAAAAAAATGAAGGTCAAAATATTCTAAATTTAAATTGGCCATATCAAAGTAATATTAAAGTTATTCACTTTAAGTCGAAAATTCGAGCCAAAAGCAACATGTTTACGTAATTAACAGGTAAATTAGTTTGATTACATTTCGTCTGGAAAATCGTCGCGAGCGAAGGTAAACAAAGATTTCAAACCACGAGTACGCATTATGCATGATGCTAATTGGGATTGTTTACAACTCGTCACGGTTGAGAAGGTATTTTCACACAGATCGTGAGGAAGTTTTATGATTATGCATACAGAGTAGCCAAACAAGCGCGTTTCATTATGGGGTATGTTTTGATCGAAAACTTTGACTGGAAGTCAGAGTTATTTTTTAAACAAAAAAACGTCTGTATTTCAGTTAAATGATTTTTTTTTCGAAAACTTTTTGGTGATAGTTAATAACTATTATGATACTTCAAAATGACCCACCTTTTTTTGAAATCTGTTATTTTTTATTTTTTTGGAATTAGTCAAAGGGACAATACATCGTTAAATGTTTCCGGGTGTTGCCGCGAACGTCATGGCTACCTGAACCTGTATTGACGCCACTAGGCTTCAGCCTATTATTACGCACGTCGTTTATAAACCTCTCGTCTAAGCTTCACTCAATTTCTTTCTTCTGCCTTTGTAATATTTTTATTGATTCTGTCGATTTTCGAATACTTTCTGTTACTAATCTTTTTTCTGCATCTTTTATTATCTTCTCTGCGTTGCTGGATTTTATAGGGCATTTTAATTGTAGGCCCTTCGGCGTGATGTTGAGCTGCTAACAATGTAAAGCAAACACTCGGTGGCTTCGTGTTCGGGCTGCCTTTAACATGATCTTTACTTGAGTGCGCACTAATTTTACCGTATCTGGACCGTATTTCGATCTGATAATATTGAATAAATTCATCTGGTTCCAAATAGTTTTTTTTTGTTTGTGGATTTTACTTTTATGATGAACCAAAGAAACGATAAGGAAAAATTACCTTTGTGACGGCTGGTGGCGCTGTTCAGCGTCACTTACACAAAACCAGACCATTCCAACCCAGGCTTTAGTCTGAAGCAGTTGACAGATTGGCAACAAAACGTCACATATTGCTGACCTTGGCATAGCTGCTTGATGGTGTGGATCTGTTTCTTATCTGTCTTATGTTGTATTTTGTTCATTGTTGCCCATAGTGCCTCATGCCACCAAACTGAAGGTTCTTTTATCTACTACAAAAGACTTACAATCACAGCAAGTGTGATAGGTCACTATGGTTTTTAGATCTAATTTAAGGTCAAAAACTACATATAATGTAAAAATAAATACTGTATGGTCCTATTAAGATAACTTAAACAAACAAATGGAAGACCAGGCCTCGAATTTGGGGATTTTAGGGGCAAGGCCATTTGGCCTCCGGTTTTCGTTGATTTGAGGGGCACCAAGGCCAAATGGGAGGGCACCAAGGCCATTTGTTTTAAGGCCAAAATTAAAAAATATTTTAATAACTAGGCCAAAATTAAAAAATAGCTTGTTTCCGGTTGAGCGCCCAGGTGGAATTTTTTTCAAAAAAAAAAAAAATTCTACCCGCAAACATTTTTGGGGGAATTTCCCCTATTCATCAGATTGCGTAGTAGTACAGTAGTAGGAGAGGACTGTCTACATCTTTTTGTATTTCATATAAATATTACGTGTATTTACGATCTATATAAATAATAATTATTAAGGTACGATGTTTAGCGTTTACAGTTTACCTTCCTGTGTTGAATGTTTCGTTTAGTTTCAAACAATGCGATCAAAAAAGGCATGTGAAGCCAGGCCCAACAGGTAAAGACCCTAACAACAGCAAGCACTTAGCAGCACTCTAAGGCGCAGCGGACGGAGAACACATGGTACAAAAACAATTTGTTTGTAGGCCTTAACTACAACTATTCATACACAGAGTGTTAACCACGGTAAAAATCAAGCCAATGACATTATGTTGTAGAATATAAATTATTATTTTCCGAGTTTCGATTTCTGAAGCTTTTTTGTTAGTATAATCCATATTTATAAGAATTCAAAACACGGACGGACGCCGACCCTCTCTCTCTGTTTAGCCTTCTGCATGTGTATTGTGGACTATATACCATTTCCTTGAGTTCGGTAAAAACGTGTTTGTTAATTTAGTGTACGACGTTGTTAAACAAGATTTTTCGATGATCTGTCGGCTGGATTATTGAGGTGGGTGCGATAAAATATAAATATAATATACTTCCAACGATCTTCGGGTTGAGGTACCGGTTTAACTTTAGTACTAAAAGTGGACACCCCTAATTTTACACGTATAATGGACTACACCATGCAGGAACGCACATGGTATTTTCTTATCAGAGGGTGCGTGTACGTCAAAAGGAATTGTTTTTCCAACGATCCGATCCTTCGTACGTACTCTCTCACACGACGTCGTGTGAAATTTCTTATCAGAGGGTGCGTGTGCGTCAAATGGAATTCCCAATGTATTGAATTTCGTGTGTTTGATCGGATCGGCGCTGGGAGAGGATCGGATAGGCTAGGCTAGGAGTGCGTGTAATTTTTATTCAACGAAGGCGGCTAGCTCGATTATTGAAGCGGGGGTGGTGCGACTTTAATACTTTCAGTGACCTCCGATCGAGGAACGTTTTTAGCTTTATTATTATAATAATACACCCCTGTATTTTAATGTACTATCTATACCATGATTTACCACGCACGGCGGCCAGGACGATATTGTTTTAGTTACACAAATATGTTCGATGTTTTGTCTAAATGCGTTTAGGGAAATCCCCTTGCAACGAAGACAGGCGATAGTTTTGCGTCTCGTCCGATATTCTTGACATTATTTTCTATCTACTTCAGTGGTTTTTATTGTGGTAAAACTCGGGGAGGGCACTCACGGGCAACGCACAAAAAGGGCAGGCCAGTAGTGGCCGTGGGTGCTATTCATTTTCGAGGGCATTGAGGCCAACTGGGAGGGCACCGATGGCGGTGGCCGCCGATGGCGGTGGCCGCGGTAAAATTCGAGGCCTGGAAGACTCCTACCATTTCAGCGAAAATACCGGGTTTCCCCCAATTTGTATCAACAGAGTCTGGCAAAAACAGAAAGACAATTAATGCAGCAACTATACAACGTCAGGCTAGGCCTGTAGCTAACGTATGGTGTTCGTACGTTACCGATGTTTATTATCTAGGCCTGCAAAACTAAGCCTAGCTAGGCTAGGCCTAAAGACCATCCACGAGAGGACATTCACTGCGAGCTACTTAGGTAGTACATTGTTTCATTTAAGACAAGGAATGACCTGGTTTAATGTTTTTAAAGTAATATATCATTATTTTTTTAAAACGTCACAAATTTTAGGGAATGGGTCTTTAACTTAGTTGGAACATGGAGATCATGGTTGGAAGTATGCCTCTGAAATCAAAGCAGGAGCTGTTTTTTTTAAATCAATTCAATTATGAGTCATAATCTGTTGGTATACCTAAATAGTTTATACATATAAGGTCTGATTATAAGGTTTTACTGTAGTGTAATGCAGGTTTTTTTTCTTCTAATAAATCAGGTATAAGAACTACCGTATTTTCCGGAGTATAGGTCGACCCTAAGTATAAGTCAACACCCAACTTTGACCTAGAATATCGTTGATTTTGGTATGACCTGAATATAAGTCGACCCCCAAAATCGGCTAATAACGCAACTTACTTTGAAGTTCAAAGAGGGCTAGAAATGTATGAAATGTGGTTGTTTGTTTATATTATTAAAGTGTAATCAATAATATTTATAAGACAATCTATTATTATTATTATTTATGTAAACCACAACGTCTTCGTCGCCGTCTTCGCCAGCCTATAATAAAAGACAGCGATGTAGCGTTACTTGCCATCAGCGTTTTTTCGCGTCACTCGAATAAATTAAAACGAGTTTTCCGTTAGGAGGCTTATTAATTGTACAGGCGAGTAGTTGTAAATCGCGTTATCTGTAAATGTACACGCGCCCGACTAAGGAGAATTTATTTTATGAATAGACATGCGCAGTAATTGTAATTACGAACAAACAAACAAACTGCGCATGTGTATAGATGAAAATATCGCGCAATAACAAACATGCTGCATGGACATTCCGACACCGTAGTTCGTTTGTGGTTTGTGTTACGATGTTTTCGCGAGTGAATAAGAAGCATAAAACACGAAACGAAAACTATTTATTCTTAGTTATCTTAAAAGCGTAATATTAACATTAAAATGAGTCTTTGTGATATTAATATTTTATTGACCAGTACTTGTTGGAGTTATATTATTTTGTACAATGTACAATTGAAAACTTCTGTGAGTGATTGATGATAGGCCACTGACCTTGCTAGGCCTTGACAGCTGACGGCTTTTGAACATATTTTGTTCGGCCTGATTTTTTTCAAAAAGCGCATGGTTGGAGTATAAGTCGACCCCCCCAATTTTGCAATTAAAATTTTCCCACAAAGTCTTGACCTATACTCCGGAAAATACGGTATACATCTTTCTCAAACTTTTCCCTTTAAGAAAAATGGCGGCCATTTTGAAGTATGTTTGTCATTTTTAATTTCCAGTGATACAGTAGTTTCTTGCAAAAAAATATGTTTTAATGTTGAACAAAAATTTGCCAAACTCAGATGCTTTAATACTGATAGTGATATTTGGGTAAAATTGAAAGAAAACGGCAATTTTAGTTACATGGAAATTTCTTCATCTTCATGTTGTTCAGATGGGTCTTAGGAAGTATCTACAGCAAAAATAAATTCTGTTCTAATTTTGTCTAGGTCAAACCACTATTATATCTCTGTAGCAAAATACCGATTTGAACAAATAGTAACCAGTACAGCCTAGAATCCTGGATCTGAATTAGCTTAATCTGAACTTGAGTGCCACAAGGAAATGTTCACATGTGTTAATTTTCTGTTTACAGTTTTCTGTAATATATAATTTATAGATAACTTATAATATTTAACTATTATTTTTATGATGATGAATATTTCTTTTAATTTTTCCCAAGCTGATGATCCAACTTTCTAGAAAAAACAAAATTTATCATACTTAATCAAAATACCATAATTATATCTCTATCTATATAAGAATCATAAATATGATACTGTTTATGGATTGGCTAACAATAGACTAAATATGAAGTGAAAGTGTTTTTATCAAGTAAACCTATATCAATTCCATTTTCAATCACGTATATCGAGCTGTTGCAGACAACAGCAAGATATATAGATATGATAGTATTTATTGTAATTTTTACAAGTTACAAAAAAATTGGTTAGGGTTAGATACATTTGATACAGTACATACAATATAGAAATATATAAAGAAAACATTTAGTGTTTTGATTCAGAGTGATCAGTCTACCAGTTTGGCTAAGCTTAAAGAATTTATTTAGAGTGTGATCGGGATCTTGACAAATTTTATTTACAGTTTTTAGCATGAACCTTTCATGAGATGAAGGAAGAGGTTCAAGGCTAATGCCAAGATGATTTTACTGGCCCACTTTACAGTTTTAGCTTGTTTGTTTTTTTCCCTCTGAATTAGATTCGAGAACCAGACAATTGAGCCGAATAAAAGAACATTAATAACGCTATAAAAAAAAAGTTAAGAATTTCACATGTGATATTGAAGGTTTTTTAAGTGTTCGGAGGTAAAACATTCTCTGGCTTGCTCTTTTTGTAGTAGATAAAGTGTTGGCTTTCCAGTTTAGGTTTTTATTAAGCACAACACCAAGATACTTAAATTCCATTTCAATATTTTGTTCATAGTGTGGCAATTGAAATAGAAATAAAATCATTTATTGACTATCTATAGTTTAATTCATTATTATCCTTAATAGATCCAGTTATGACACTGTCATCGGCATACTTAATTAAACAGGAGTCATCAAATTTAATTTTACAGGAGAAAGGACACATCCTTGTGGTGTTTCTGTATTACATACTAAAACATCAGATGCTATATTTCTAATAACAACCTTTTGAGGGTGATCTGATAAAAAATTACTGATCCAAAGGATGATTGAGGGTCCTCAGCTTATGTGATGTGTTTGTAAACGCCGAACTAAAATCGAAAAACATAGTTTGAACATACCTATTTTCTTTACTGGTTTTATCCAAATTTGACTGTACAAAATGAGTGCAGGTACTGTAAGTAATGTGTCAGGGATGTTCATTTTGGGTTTATAAGCAAACTGGAACCTATTTAAAAGCGGGCTACAGACCATAAGCAGAATACACTTAACTAATGACTCAAGGCACTTCATCAGAATTGATGTAAGTGTAATAGGTCTGAAGTCGTGTAACAGGGGTGTTCTTTTTAGGCAAAGGTGTTATATTAGACATTTTCCACAATCGTGAAATGGTATGAGTATCCAGTGACCAGCTAAATAACTTGCTGAAAATATAACATAGTTCATAGTGGCCAGACATGTTAGAATATGAACAAGCAAATTCTTCCATCCAATATTATAACTCTCAAAGTTACTTTTTAACTTGTCCGAATAATGTATTGTGAAGACATCAAATCCTGGAAATGGTAACCTGAACGAATAACATTGTTAGCAACAGTCAAGAAAAAAATTTAATTCAGCTGACAATAAAAAAAAACTTGTTACTAGTTACTCAAAATGAATGTCACTAATATAATAACAGGAAGCTTGTTACAACTGCTAATATAGCAAATGCCAGCTAATGTCGTAACAACTGTTAATGTAGAAAATCCACCGCATATGTAGTAAAACCTCCAGGTAATGTAGAAACAGCTTATTCTGCTGCCGATAATAACTACGTTAGCTGTCAACCGTGCTATATTAGCTGGTGTTGATTTTTTATTTACTACATAAGCGGTGAACTGTTCTACATTAACGGTGTTACATTAGCTGGTGTTTTCTACATTAGCAGTAGTAATACACCATACACCAGGCGGAGAAATCTCAATTTTTGCAAAAAAGAAGCCCAGTGGCCTTTTTGAGGTTTTACGGTATTCTACATACTGTATAACAAATTTGATAAACCTTGTTGTTGTAATTGACAAATATGGAACTATTGAAGTATCGTATATGTTTGATAAAATCAAATCTACCTATTGTGGTGCATCTGGGACAGCTAGAGGGAGTAACCGAGGTGGAGTATGTATTATCATAGGCTTATTGTGCATGGCTATCTCAGAATATAAGAATAATTATAGCAGTCAGTTTTACTATTAGGTGGCCGCTGACAGTAGCTAAATTTAGCTGCCCCAATGGCCTAATTGTGTTCTTTTTATTTTTGTTTGTTTTTTTCCAGATGTCAGTTTACAGTATATGCCATTTAAAAAGCATTAAATTAAATTTCGTATGAAATACAATGTAAATTGTATATGAATCCAAATGATGTAGTAGAATTAATGTATCCCTAATGTATACAAATGCTATCCTTTTTCTGGTTAATGATAGGAACGCTTCCATGATGATCTATTGAAACACATTATAGGGTAAATAAGCGGAAATGACCAACCAACCAAAGACACAAATGACTATAATGATTATGTCTACTAAAATATCAAAGATAATTTCATCTTTTTTTTAAACCATTATTATATATAACATCTTACATTGTGTCACCACACAATCATTAATATCTTCAATACAATTTATATTACATCAATGTTATTTTAATGATAGTGATTATTTTATGCATAACCACCAATTTCCATTTGACCGACTCAAACTAGTAAGCTAATAATAATAATAATTAACATCATAAACCATTGTAACCTGTTTACTATATATTAGTATAATTATCTGTATTCTATCATTGTATGCAGAAAGTTACAGCATAAAACCAATTCTTAACTTGATACTACAACTATCCTCGATCACAAGACAACAACTTTGGCTGCCATATTCATACTCGCATACTTTCTTGGCAAGCATTTTACAGGTTTGATTATTACAAGTAAGGGTATAAATGGCACATTTTATAAAGTACTGTCGTGGGACGCACTCAAGGAATGAACCTCATACTCTATAACGTTGTAGAACGTTTATTGCATAACTGAACTTTGAACAATTGAACATGAATTAAATAAAAAGACTAAAAACACACATACTCCTGAAAATATACGTATAAGAATAAATCAATATCATTGTACCGCTAAGTCTAAATTACAATGCAGTTAATTATGAAATATCATCTGTTAAGTTAAACTCTTAATAAGGTACTATATACAGTACATAAAAACATGGCAAACAAAGGCCATAGAAAACATAATTATCATTATTCTAGCTCAATACAATGTTAAGTCCTAGGCCTAGATCGGGTACAGAACCAAATTCGTACAGACATGCCGACGTTACATTGTACTGTACAATTAATTAACGTACATCGTTCATCATTAATATGTCAATTGACATCAATAATATCAATTTCAGTAAATAATCAAAATCACTATATATTTTTTTATATTTTTAAGACACAATAGCTTGTAATTGACATACCCTATTTATATTTATCCCAACTATTTGAGAGGGTTGTTAAACAACATTTAAAGCTTTAACTTGTCAGCTTTAGGGAGTTTTTATTTATGAAGATGCAAAAACTGAGATTTGGCCAATTTTATAGATAATTTTAATATTTTTTTGTTGGTTTTTGAGCAGTTATATCTTTATAATCAACTCTCACTATCAGGGATGTCACCACACTGGTCGGCCCGGTCCAGCACTCAAAATTTCCGACCAGGATTTACAGGCTGCCGACCACCACGATTATTTATTAATCATTACGATATTTATATTAGGCCTAAGACCTAACTAAAATTCGTACTAAAACATTTTAGCTAGCACATCGTTAATAACAGACAAGCTAGCCTCATGTAGATAAGACAAAAGACTACAGCAAATGTTTCCGTGGTTACGTATGTTACTTTATTTGTAACACAATACCAGGCCTACCCTGCCCTGGTATTCATTGTTACAGCTTGTGAGTCATGGCGAACAACGTGCGACACAGCACAGTGTACAAGTTTAAAGTTCACATAGCGACCATTCAAGTGTTTTATTTTGCACAGATTAAAAATACAAACAAGTACGCAGTAATTAAAAATATACAACTACATAGACCCAAACAAAATAATTTTTAATTGCTGAATGTTTTGTCACCCTGCTTTAATTATATTATGTTACTAGTTTTACATTTTTTTACTCTACGAACTATTAAAAAAAATAAAATAACATGCGCATGGTTCAATGAGACCGGGCAAGTTCGTTCGTTTATGATCGCCGAGCATGGTACAATAATTACATAATAATCAATGAACTTCTAGCTAATTGTGATTCGCTTGCGCGCACGGTAAGTATTGACGTATATTAAAGTGTCAAGCGCTCGCCGACTTTCCGCCGATTGTGTATTGTTATATAAAACAAAAGCAAGGGCGTTTTTATCGCACATATCCCACTCGCCGGTATTAAAAAGAAAACGGCATGTTCCAAGTGCAATTGTCAGAATTCTATACTTCGCACCTCGCATAGGCCTATATAAAGTTCTCGAAAACATTGATGAACACCATTTCTTATCCAGTTTTCAACAAGTTATTATTGTCCAGAATTACTCTAATTATCGTCATCGTTCCAGAATAGTCTCGCTTCCAATCATGTCTCTAGCACGGTTTGGTTTTACCCCTAGTTATCCTAAACAGAAAAATGAGGAGAACCACCACCCGGTACCTCAACTTACAAAGAAGGCAAAAACGGGAAAGCAGTCCACAAATGGCCGTAAATCTTGGCTGTTTTTTAAGCCTAGTGAGATTGGGATGTACTGTCGCCTCTGTCAGAAACACAATATGCGACTATATGACAGAGATACTTGGAATGTAACACCTTGCAAACGGCTCAGACTCAACAGGATCAAGGAGCATGAGCATGAATCTTGAACTTGTTGTAGAAACTACGCACAACATTGCTGAAGTTATCCAACCAGAAGTGAACAACTCAGCAATTACATCTGCGTTCAAATGCCTCTAATTCCCTTGCCAAACGGCGTATCCCGCATACCACGAACTTTGAGCCGCTGTTGGACTTACTCACACAACTGGGATTGAACATTAAAGAGGATTTAAATGTTGCGAAGAACGTTACATACTGTAGTAACAAATCAATTCAGGAAATGTTATCGTTTATTTCTAACCAGCTGGAGGAAGCAACTTGCCGTCAAGAACTCGCCTTATTTTGCTATTATGCTTGATGAAACAACTGATGTCAGCGTATCTGAACAATTAACATTGAACTGCCGATACATTGATGGCAATGGGAATTTATGTGTAAAGTTTCTAAAAATGATGAACCATTGAGAGCAGCAATCGACGGGGACGGTACAGTTGCCCTAAACGGCGAAACAATTACAAACCACGTTACTGGATATTTTAATGACAAAGGACTTAGTTTTGAACATTTATGTGGTATAGGTACTGATGGTGCTGCTGTAATGACCGGAAGGCACAACGGCGTCATAAAGCGATTGCAGGAAATTTGCCATAGGAATTCATTGTTGTGGACACAGATTACAACTGGCAACATCACAGACTGCCAACGCCGTACCATTTGTGAAGAAATTTTCGTTGATTCTTAGACAACTGTACGACTTCTTCAATAACAGAGCAGTCAGAACTGCTGGTTTGCATGCGATACAAACGGCACTCAACGAGAAGGTGTTGAAACCCATCGAAGCATCATCTACGCGATGGCTTAGAATTGAACATTCAGTTTCTCGTTTGAAAGACAGTTTTATAAGTACTATTGTAAGCTTGGAAAGAGAAGGGGAAGAACGCGGTGACGCCAAGGCCATTGGACTTTTTCATTTAGCAAGAACTTACCGTTTCATTGCAACGATGTTGCTTCTTTGCGATATATTGCCACACGTCATTCCAGACTCGGGAATTTCAACATTGTTTGATCCAACCACTTGTTAAAGCAACACTTGCTACGATATCTGACATGAAGACGACAGATGGTCCAACTTTACAGGAACTACCACAACTCTTGGATAATCTTAAGTCTTCCGACATTGACGTTAAAGAAAGAACTGATGATGCTGATTACTTTGATAAACACATCCGTGGAAAATACATTGACACACTCATGGAAATTATTACTCAAAGATTCCCAGTTGATGATGTTACTAAACTTTCACAATTTAGTTTGTTTGATCCAGATTTGCTTCGCACTGCCGACAAAACCTTTGGAAATGATTACATTGCTACACTAAGTGAACATTTTTTGGATAATACCCGCACTGCCGACGTTCAAAATGAATGGAAAACTACCGATGTCATTGTGAACTATCTTTGCACTAACCGCCTGGCCAGGGATGCATTCCCAAATGTGACAAAGTTGGCCCAAATCTATCAGATTTTACCATGTCATACTGCCGATTCAGAACGGACATTCTCAACCGACGCTTATCAAAACTGTTCCACGAAATAGACTCTGTCAGTAGGTATCCCAATGAAAAAATTCAGATTGATTTTTTTACTTTTTCTTTCAGTTAACCATAAAGAACTTAATGTAATTAGCATTTTGCAATTTAAATGATTGAAATCCGATTACCCGTTCTAAAGTTATGGTTATTTAAAGTGGTAAAAAAATATACGATTTTTTTGCTTAAAAATGGTGTTTTTTGCAGTTAAAATTTGAAGCATTTTTAAAAGGTTATAACTTTTACAATAATCAGTTAAAAGTTTTGTTAAACCTATAGATATCACAGAGTTGTACAACTCTTTTTTTTTTGGAGCCTCAACGAAACCTATTTTTTAAATTATTGGTCCGCAAAGTAGGTCGGAAAGCATTTTGCGCCCATTTTTGCTGGATTTCCCTAAAAAATGAAAAAAATGCAATTTTTCAATGATCTCTAACTTTTGAACTACTGTACTAATTCATTTAATTTTTTTTGTAGTTAGAATGTAGTGTATATTTCATTAATAAAAATATTTGAAATGCAGAGATATGTGTAATATGAAAAAATTTTTAATGGTGAAATTTAAAAAAAAATGAAAAGGTATGTTAAAAACTGTGTGTACCGTTTCCTTTTTTTCACACTAATTTTTGGTAAGTATGATTATTATATTATTTTAATATATTTTATATTCCATAATTTCAATCATAAATACTATTATATATAACTTTTGAATACGTAAAACAAGATTTTAGGCCCGTATGATTATGACACCAAATCTAAGCCGGGCTATAAATAAGATATGCTCTTACTGGCCTTTAGGCGCGCAAATACACAATGGGTCAAAATAAACTCATTTAAAATAATCAATGTTAATTAAAACAATTAATTGTTTACCTGAATAGTATATGTGACCTGCTACCACGAAAGGGCTGTAAACTCGCACCGCGATGTATTGAGAAATTGACCTTTTGAACTAGAATAGGCCGTAATACATATAAATTTGTCAAAATGAGTTTTTGTGTAATAAAGAAAATATAATCATTAATTTTACTATTCCTGAAGTTTGGGTTTGAAATTCCATCTGTAAGTTGTCAAAATCAGTCATTTTCTGAAGGGATTCTGTATAAATTGAATAGAAATGTGTAGAAAATGCGACCACAATCGCCGAAAACCAAGCTTCCTTTGGACCGCCATATTTCGCTTGCCTTTGCGATTTATGACGTCACTGACTGTTAGTTTGTTGTCTATTATGTTTAAATATCATTTGATTGGTCAGTTTTTGCTTGGATTGGTTTTTTTTGTAAGTTTAATCCAATAGAAAACGTACTTTGTACGGTAAACAATGGTTACTAAGGCCAGAAAACATCAACTTTGATTGGCTTACACCTGTCACGTGTTGAAATAACGATTCCCGATTGGTCACTCTGACATGCTTCACTTCACTTCGTGTTCCTTGCGCGAGCTAGCGAGCTAACAGCTGGTCACAGACACATGCTTTTATTTCTGTAAAAATAATAAGATGGAGGAACCGCTTGATCATAGACTTAAAAACGTATTAAATGAAGCTAGAGGCTTGGATCTTAATGATGATGATAATCAGAAATTGTTGGATTTGATTGACGAGTATTTTGATGAGAGAACGATGTCGGATGATGAGGAATTGACGGAAGAGGAAAGGGCTGATTATAATGACGATTATGACAAAGAAGGCTTGTTTTCGGAGGACGACGAAGACAACATTGACGAACCTGATGGGCCTAGACCTAGGCCAAATGAAGAGAATGATAATGTAGGCCTAGATACTGATGAATCCCAAGACGAAAATGCCATGATTGGTGGAGATGATACAATCTTGAGCAACGGAGATCCCGAATTTATGTCCGAGTTTGAAGAAAAGGTAAGTACTACCATTATTTTGACCTTCTTTCAAGAAAGGTCGGGGGTGGGCGTAGGGGACCCTGACTTGGGTCTAGGCCTACAGTAGGTCTACTCATTGTTCTAGGCAGTGGATGCTTAGGGCCTAGGCCTAATAATAGTATAATAGTCTCAATACGTAGCTTTGTTGGAATGTTGGTTGGTCCCCATTCATTACATTAAATTCATCCAGAACACATTGTTCCGTTCTTGTTATTTATACTAACTAATTTATATTTTTTAATAACAGGAAATGCAGAACATCAAACACAAAAAATGTCGATGTAAGAACCCACATAATGGCTTAGGTTGCACTCACAAGTTCTCGGATGAGTACGTCTTTAAGATGCGGTACCAATTAAAGGCATTATCCAGGGAATCGAAGACACTCTTTCTACTTGGAAAAATCGCTACCTCAGGTGTTCGTACAGGTGCAACAACTCAGTGCTCCAAGCAGATTAATAAGGATCGCAAGCGGAAAAGAACGGACATGGGCTACTATGTAGATGAGATCAAGGTGTGCAGAGATGCATTTCTATTTATCCATATGTAAGTAATTTTCAATCAAAACATTCTAAACTATTCTGTTTATGTAACTGTAGCGAGTTTTATTATTTTTTTCTGATGAATTATTTTCACAGGTTGCAATTATCTTTAACTTGGAATTAATGTATTGTCTTTTTTTGCAGTACCAGTGACAAGTTTCTTACAAAACTTACTAGACATTACATGGAAAATGGAATTGAGATCCCTGAATCGTTTTCTGGAGGGGCAAAATATAACACAAGGAGATTTAGCGTTGAAGATATTGAGAGATCTGTGACGTTCCTTTCAAAGTTTGCGGATGAGAAGGCACTAGTCATACCTGGACGTATACCTGGAATAAAGTGCACTGATCCACGAGTTAGGCTGCTTCCTGCTGTGGAAAACAAAACCTCAGTGTGGCGAAAGTATCGAAAGAGTTTGAATGAACTTAGTGCAGCATCAGGAAGAGGTATAATTTTTAAAGTTTTTATTATTTTTATTTTAATGTATACATTGACCGTCTTCTTTATAGGAAACAGTATAAAAATAAATTCTATTCACTTATGCAAATTATATTTTTTCACCAATAGAATATCGTGTAATGGGTCGATGGTCGTTTGTGAAGGCTTGGAAGAGATACCGGCCGTTTATTTTGACAACCAAACCTCGTCGTGACCTGTGCTGGACATGTCAGAAGCATAGTCAAAAGATTTACTTGAGTGCTAATTCATCGGATTCCCATAAAGCAGCAATAATTCAAGAACAAGTTGAGCATCTTCGTGTTGTTGACCAAGAAAGAAAGCTGTATCAGGACGACACAGCAAAAGCTAAAGAGTCCATCAGAGAAATGCCAGATCAACTTGGACCACATCAGCCCTGTTCAAGGAAAGGTGTCATGCATTACAGCTTTGATTTCGCCCAGCAGGTTGGTACATATTTGTTGTTTCTATTGGGTTTTTTTTTCCATTTGCATCCTAGCAGTAAATAACTCGCCAATTACATTATATTTGTTTTTATTAAATACAATTTTTATTCTATTTTTTCAGCTGTTCTATCCACACGACCCCGAACAGCCTGGACCTGTTTTTTTCTTAACCGAGAGAAAGTGTGGCGTCTTTGGGATCCACTGTGAGGGATTCTCCAATCAAGTCAATTTTTTGATCGATGAGGGGATGGACGTTGGCAAAGGAGCAAATGCCGTCATTTCATATCTTCATTATTATTTTGCCCACTACAGTTTAGGTGAAGAAGTTCTTCACCTTCATTGTGACAACTGTAGTGGACAAAATAAGAATAAGTATGTAATGTGGTATTTACTCTGGAGGACACTACATGGCCTGCATAAGGAAATCAGGGTACGCTTTTTGGTGGCTGGACACACAAAGTTTGCCCCTGACTGGTGCTTTGGTCTGTTTAAACAAAGATATAATGTATGCCACAGTTCATGTTTGAATGATATTGCAGACTCTTGCCGTTCCAGCACCAATGCTGTAGTTAATATTCCACAGCTTGTTGGAACAGAAGATGGAAAATCCATTGTACCAACGTATAATTGGAAATCATTTTTGGCCGGTTACTTTAAACCAGTAGTTGGGATTAAATCCTTTCACCATCTCAGCTTTTCTTCTGATAACCCTGGTGTCGTCACATGCCGAGACTTTGCTGATTCAGAGGAGAAGATTCTAAAACTACTGAAGGTAGATGGTGTAGTTCCACCACTGGAACTGCCTCAACCATTCAAACCACCCGGCCTTGCAAATAAACGTCAGTGGTACTTATATAAGAACATTAGGCAGTACTGCGCACAGGACCATAGAGCTGACGTAACATGTCCTATGCCAGGTGGAGAAGAACCTACTGAAGACGAATAAAGTCTATAAGTGTACCCTATAAAAGTTTATGATGAAAATAAATAACAGAGATTGTGCTGTTACGTTTCTATATTTTGTGGAATAATTGTGATTTTTAAAGAGTAATACAGTTGTTGTTTAATCTTCTGCAATCTCATACCTCTCCTCTATAACCTGCCATCTCCTCTCACACCCACCTTTATCCAGTATATATTCTGCAACCTACATGGGAACATCGGTGAACAGAACGTAAAGAAAGTCATAATTTTATGCGACAATGACATCTCTCCAAGTCACTCCCCACCCCCACATAACCCCTCCCCCACATAACCCCTCCCCCACCCTGACTCCCTACCCTAGCTGGTATGTCCTTTTCTACTTATAGGTTACTAACACTCCCAAATAGGATATTATAGGTTAACACCCAAATAAGATCTTCAAGAAATGAGCCCTATTATACTTTTATTTTACCAATTTCAAAATGGCCGCTAAATCCCCCGGGGGGCATATCCCCGGGGGGGATTCCTGTAAATTTTTTTGTCCTCATTCCCAAACATCAGTTGGACAACATATGAAAATTTCATTGCAATAGTCCCATGGGAAGTGGTCGTTGCTAAGGTGTGAATGTAGTCAACTGGTTACATTTTATATTAATTGTATGGTGTAACTTTAAAGCTGTTTTACTCAAACGTTAATGAACAGATTTTGATAGTATGATTATTTTTCAAATTAGTATAACTTGGCTTCCAGACATCCGATTAAAATTATTTAAACACCATTATAAAGCTCATAATGTGTTCTATCAGAATCAATTAAAAACTCATTTTGGCTGAAGGACGAGTTTACAGCCATTTCGTGGTAGCAGGTCACATATATAACATTACAAAAATGGTTTTCTTTTCGTATTTCTAACCGTAAGTACGTTATTAAATTGAAATACGTAGCTAAAGTTTAGGCCAAGTAACGGCTTACTCGCGATCAGCAGTAGCTCCCGTCAAATCGATCGTGTTTTGAAAACTGATTTTCCGATGAGGTTTTCAACGCACGGAAATCGGCTCGACGGGATTTTAGAACCGTTTTAAAATCACATTTTCTCGGCAACTACTTCATTAATTTTAATTGTAAACACACTTATACATAGATTAAAACAAGTACTTTCAAACAATATAAATTTTTAAAGTATTAATTAAGAGTGAATACCATTTTATTTACCATCAAAGTCATACTACTTATTCGAATTTTGTTAATATTTCAAAAGTGATACCCCTCTGTGCGCTTTCATTGGGATACCTACTGTCAGACAAGCCTTGATGGCCTGATACGCATCGCTATTGATGGCCCGTGACGGCCAGTAACTTTGACTTTGTAGAGGTTGTTAAGAGTTGGGCTGCTACAACGAATCGTAGAATCCGAATGCAATAGCACAATTACAACAAGGAACATTAATAACATTGTTATTATGCTTTACTCATGTTATGCCACCAAATTATTATGTTATGCCATGTTTCTTATTTTGTGAATATTATATATGTTAAAAGTGCCAGTAAAATGAGATCGATTTACTGTAGAATGAAGTAAAAATAAAGCAGACAAACGAAAATATAAACTGTTTTTTATTTATTATTATTATTTTACTCTAAAACACTGAATACATTAACACTAAAGAAGACAAACAAATACGTACGGCACAAAGACAACAACAACCACGCGCGCAGCGGCAAGGGACTTCCCCTGCTAACTGCTATAAAACTTACTGGACTGGACGTCCCTGGATAACTTCAGGTTGCTGAACTTCAGTTAACCCATAAACACGTGTCTGTTCTTGCCGGCCATGCACTACATGCTTGCCGCACAGTTGTGAAACAACAAATCCGGAATTCGCGAATACGCTAAAAAACTCTCGCGCAAAAGAACACAAACAACGTATTATATCGAGCAACAAGTAGTAAGGTCTAGGCTAATAATTTATCTACAGTATTTGATCCTAAATAAGGAAGCGCCTGTTTTTGTGGAATTCAGATTTTGGGGCATCTATCTAAGCCTTGGCTAGGCCTAGTGGTTGTAGTGTCCACAAGGCTAGGCCTAGGCCTGACGCGATCTATTGCTATTTATTTCGTAAGCGTTTTTTTGTTTTCGCGAATAATAACGGCGACTCCCCAGTGGTACAAGGTTAGGCTAAGACCTGACGCGATTTGTTGTTATTTATTTTCTTAATTCTTTTTGTTTTCGCTAAAATAACGACAACCCCACTAAAAAAAGGCAAAATATAGCAGTAATTTGACCATGTTACTTCACTGTATAAACTACGCAACGTCCTCCGTTGTGTACCGCCATGGCCGGATCTACAAATACCATGCCGGGCCGCCAAAAACAGTCTTTAGTCAACTGTATTGCGTCGTTGAATTTTTAATTAATTACACCTATTCTTTGAACAGAATGATTTTCGTAAATCATAGTTTGGCGATTGATATTAATGCTTAGTATGTTCGAGTTTGAATCCGAATTATTAAGTATATTACCGCTTAAAGCTAAAAATCGAAACTAGACCACAATGTAATTAATAAATAACACGAATCCAAATGGGTGTCATGTTTCCACAAAAATATCAACGTAAAAAATGCATTTCGAGTTGTGCACTTTTTGTGTTCGTAAACAGCTGTAGTTTTATTATTCTATAACTTAATTCATATTCATATTTTTTCATTAAAATGTTTTAATCTGCCGAACATGCAAGTTGTCACTTTCATATACCATATCCAGTATTGTGCTTTTATACTATCCCATGCGAATTATTAAGGCAGACCAGACCGTGCGGAGCACTGGCTACTGCTATAGACAACAATTTAATTACAGAAGTAGCAATTAGCTAACAAATCTCTCACACCAAAAAATTGCAAAATATCAAAGCCATTGAAATAAAAATTGAATTGAATTGAAACTTTATTTCAGAATAAATATTCCATATACAACAAAAATTAATACAAAACAGAAAATAACAATAAAATAGGATTTTTCCCCACTTAGTGAAAAGATTTGAATATCGTAACAGATAGTTCATAGTACATAGTAGTATAGTTCATTTTCACTATTCACAACTCTTAATCTAAAAAATATAATGTAAATGAATAATAATGAACACACACAAACGCAATTTCCAAATTGTTTTATATATTGCAATAACATAACAATTTGTGATTCCACAGAAATTTTTATGTTTTTTTATCTATATGTATTAAATAAATAATTAAAACACGACGAAAAACAGCCAAAATAATAGAGTTTGGCATTTTATACTTTCGTCATCTAATTCACACAGCACAATTTTTCTTTATTTTTGCTTTCATTTTTTAGTCTACATATATTTCAAAATGAAGGGATAGTGTATAACAAAATCAATGGCCGTAAATACAGTAGTTCCAAATTTTTTTTTGATATTAATAATTTGTCAAAGTACTTTTATCAGAGTGCGCTTTTATTATTCTTGCCCATGCAAAGTATATAACCACCCACGTAAGGCAGAAAAAGACTGTGCGGAGCACGGGCCACTGCTAGTGATACCTATATTCCTGCAATGGGTATTCTAGTAGGTTAGTGACAAGTTTCAACACAAAAAGAAATGATTATGCAATAAACGTATTTATTGTAACTTAAATATTGCATTTTTTGGGGTTTTAGTGACAATTTAAAAACAACATTTTTCTCCTTTGTTTTAATTAAGACTGAACCTACGTCCTGCGTCAAAACTCAGTTTTTAAATTCCATTTCATTGTTGTCATTATATATTTGGAGAGTAATTTTTCGTATCACAGCCTAACTATTCGTAATTTCTTCAGAATTCAACTGTATTTCACACATTCTCCCTCATTTCTGTAAGTAACTGTTTTAATTTATAAAGGTATCATGCCAATTACAGTATGCCTTTTCGGGCACTCCTTTATTCGGAGTCTACGTGACTATACCAACACGCTGTTCAACAATGCGGCTAATATGAGACTGTCGAAACAACTATTCATTTTCTGTGAAAGATAACCAATGATAATTTGTGCAAATATAGTTATAATATAATAATGCACATTTTCATACTATTCATGTTCTACTGTTCTTTATAGCTTTATACCTACCTATATTTAGTGTTTTGCATTCATTATTAGAACGTTTTTATAACGTTTGGATGTAGAACATTTATTTCTACACAGATACGTTTAAAAAACGTGGAGTGTGTAATATTGCAGCCAGAGCCATATATATAAAGAGTTACGACATTGAAAATTAGAAGCCATTTTTGTGTCACAGAATTCGCACGCTGAGGGCGCGTGCGTCTATTTTGTATAGCGTTTTCCTGTAGTTCATGCATTATTTTTAGATTTTTTTGTTTATGAAATAACGCTTATATTCCGTTTTTATTTTAGTAATTAATTTTATTAATGGTATTAATTTGGTAACATATATATATTGTGTCTATTATAACAAAAGAATAAATGCTAGGGCCTACATGCAATTCAAGATACATCAAAGCATGAACCAATACAAAAAACACACAAATTCACCCCTCTTTTTATACAGTATATGGCTCTCTGTGTGTTTTTGACACAAACTTTCAGAGACTCGTTCATCATTTCATTTGTAATAATTTGCCTTTATTATTTTAATATTGTTCATACCCTATTCAATATATTAACAAATATATCCAAGACACTCTATTATTTTATTTAGTCATCAAAGCATGCATTATGAATTGAAAATATAACATAATTGTTATTAATAGGACGTAGTTATGGGATGTTTCTTTCCAAAATCAATCAATCGAACTTTATAATGTACTAGCGCACGCGCGCGCAATATTCTTTGCCGCAAGTACTTCTGTACGCTGTGCCCATCGATATTTCACCGTAAAATGTACAATTACATTTGTTTAAATATAAGAAAAAGTTTAAAGTATTTTCTTGCTCCTATACTTTACATGCAATAACGGAGACAAGTTTGACACAAATTGATCTGCATATCACGTGACTATAATCCAATGTCGTAACTCTCTATATATATGGCTCTGATTGCAGCAATGTGATACTGCCCTCTAGAGGGAGAAAGGAGAAATAAAGGTAGAGACAAAATCCAAACAGTCAGTGTGTCCTTGGAACTGATTGGTTGATTATTCGGCCTAACTTATATTTCTAAAGGCATATTTACCAACATTATATTGATGACAACGGATGTAAGAGATCGTCACCCACCTACGACGCAACATTTCAGGTAAATACCTTTTACCGACCATTTTTAACATCGATACAATGGTGACGCCATTCATGATCCCAGCGCCACCACCGCTGGACATGTTGTCAGGCAACCTGGGCGATGCCTGGAAAAAATTTAAACAACGATTCGATAATTTTAGCTGGCCACAGGGGTATCTGAAAAAAACAACCCACAGTGAGTTGCTACCCTACTCTCAATTATTGGACAGTCTGCTTTCGATGTATATAATAGTTTTGATTGGGCTGAAGCAGGTGACAAAACTAAAATATTCAAAGTGCTAAACGCCTGTTGTGCACTGATGACCTTACATTAGGCAAGGCACGAACCATAATACGGGCTGACGACGTAGCAATTGCGCAGCTAGACAAAATCGCTGATATTGATAAGGTGGAGGAAGCAATTCGCAGAAAACCAGGTAACACCTCCACAAACACACGCCGCGAAATTCCAACATCCAAACCACGATATTCCGACGAAAAAAAGACATGCTACAATTGTGGAGGGGAATATCTCCACCAGAAAGAATTGGAGCTACTTGCAACTATTGTAGAAAGAAAAACCATTTGGCAAATTGTTGTAAATCATGGAAAAACGCAAGAGCTAATGTTATCCGGAATGATACAAGTAGTGAGACAGATACCGACAGCGAATTCGCTTATATTCTTCGAGCTAACACCACCGGATCTGAAAACAAACAACCACACGTAAAACTACTACTACAATGACTTGGTAACAGTACTAATCGACACTGGTGCGTCTGTAGACGTCTTAAGCGAAAACCAATTACAATCACCTAACAAATAAACCCTTGCAGTTAAAATGCACAAACATGAAAATATTTGCCTATGGTGCCAAAACAGAACTTCCATGTTGAAATAAACTACGATCGCCAATCGCTAGCCAATTTCTATGTAGTGAGTCAAGGAAACGAATCACTATTGTGTTTCGCAAATGCGAGAAAACTAAACCTGATTGACATACATGTAGCGCGAAATATAAACACAGCAAACGAAATAATCGAACAACTCATAGGAAGCTATAGTGACCGATTTGACAAATTAGGAAAACTCGCCAATGTGAAATGCAAGCTACACCTCAATGAAATTCAACCAATTACCCAACCACACAGAAAAATACCCTTTCAGGTTTGAAAAAAAGTTGAGGTGGAGCTCGAACGACTTCAAAGCTTGGATGTCATAGAGAGAGTACCTACACCATGGATTTTACCCATTACAGTCGAAAAAACCCCAAAAGTCTGAACGAAATCAGGCTTTGTGTACACATGCGAGCACCAAACAAGGCAATCCTGCGGGAGTGTCACATCACTCCGACGATAGATGATATTCTTGCCAGTCTAAACAGCGCTACGATATTTTCCTAGCTCCATCTAAAGAAAGGTTACCATCAAATCGAACTAGACAAGCACTAAGCACTGAACAAATACTTAAGAAACTACAGAGCAACCACACATAGCTCCACTGGCATTGGTCCAGCTACATTAATGTTTAATTGAGATGTTCGCACACAATTACCCGAATTACCACACAAAGCCACTGGTGAGAGTTAAATCTGTTGTCGTGATAAGAAGGCAAAAGACCAAATGAAACGTAATGCCCAAAAGAAGGAATCCTTCAAAACAAAACACTTTCATGCCGGTGACACTGTATTACTAATAAAAGACAAATCAATGTGCAGCCACTACCACACCCAGACATACAGTCACAGATGTCAAGGGTACCATGATTACAGTGTCGAACAGCCATCGCACAGTAACAAGAAATTCATCCTTCTTCAAGAAAACCCAGTATCTAAAGAATAACAAAGATCCAACCCAACAAATGGAAATAGTAACTATGACGACGACAACCAGAACCAATGGCCAACCCAATACCTGGTCCACAGTTACCACTACTGCCACACCGAAACACCCGATTGCCAAGATATCTCAACGATTTTGTTATGACTATTACACCTTTTTAAGTTTCAAATTTATGAAGTTTACCTGTTTAAAAAAAAATTGAATGAGGAAAGGAAAGAACAATAACAAACTATGTTATGGACATGATTTATAATACATGAAAATCAATGTTTTAGTAGCAAATTTTCAATTGTTTTCTGATTTAGGTAAATTGGCTACACCATAACAGGACTTTGTTTATGCACATGAGTAATCTTATAATCTCAGCATTTAGTAATTGCAAAACAATTCAAATAATTTACAGAGAATAAACAAGGTGGAGTGATACTGCCCTCTAGAGGGAGAAAGGAGAAATAAAGGTACAGACTGAATCCAAACAGTCAGTGTGTCCATGGAACTTTATTGATTATTCATTTTGATTACGTTTTAACAATCTGTGTTTGCTGGGGTATCGCTTATACCCTTTTCCGTTTTAGTTGTGGTATAGAAATATACATAGATATGGAAATATTCCACTTGATCAAAGAATTTGTCCTTTGTGTGATTCCAACACAATTGAAGAGTATCATTGTTTAAGTGTCCCTACTACAATTCATTATGTAATTTGTCTTTTGTGTTGACATGTTGACAATGATTTGGAACTTTATTTTGTAATTTTCCAGATACCTGTGTTGTCAAAATAAAAATCATTGAAACGCATAAAGAAATTATTTTAAATAATACTGTGTAATCTTTAACTTTTCATGTTGGCTCATTGTATGCCATACTCTGCAACTAAGTCACGTCTCTCATAAGCCAGTTTGGCTGGCCTTAATAGTGATGTCTTAGAGTGTGACTATAAAATAAAACTTAGACCCACCATGTATACATTCGCTTTGTACTGAGAAGCCATTTTTTATTGTTGAAAAGTTTCAAAATGACGTATATTTTTCTCTGTCTGGTTTTGCAGTCCGAACGTTAAAATGACCAAATACAGTCACGATAATGAACGGAATAGTGTATACTTTGCTTCTTATACACATGCACAAATTAATATTTTGTATAAATTACCGTCTCCTTTCATACCATCCCGATGCAAAAGCTTATTAATGTCTTCATTTGAGGGTCAATTCCAGAGTGATTTCTGTAGCAGGGATCACGGAACATATTTACTGGCACATAATGTCTATTATTGGTTTAATAAAGCATCATAGGAAATGATATGGTATATTTGCTTGGAATACAACATAATAAATCAAGATATTGTTGGAGTCCTTGGAATAAAGCTTGGCCCCCAGAAAGAATAGTGTCAAATGTTCAACCTAAACACTCTTGGTAGACTTTGATATGACACCAGTATAAAGGTCTCTCCTTGGTATGAATTGCCTTTTGGATCACTATACCTATCACTAAAGGAATTCATAAAAAGGTAAAGTACTCTAGGTATTATATTATTCAAAATGTATGTTCCTTGAAATCTTTGTTGAATACCACACCCCTAAATATAATTTCTATTTTTCCATTATTTATAAATTGAAGTTATATTTTATAAATATAATTATACAAAAAGTAAATGTGAAGCTTATATTCCATTTTTAATGTTAAAATGCATTATATAAAATGGTACTCCTCATCTGTAACAATTAGCAGCAGGATTGCTAGGATTACCCGTCCATAGCAATAGCAGATTTTTGACATTTGTCTACTTCTATATGAGACATAAAGTCGGCGGTTTTTATAAAATGAAATATACTGCATTAGATATATAGTTCATTCTATACTTCAGTTGCATTCATGAATACAAAACAGCATAGCACAGTATTTTCAAAGTGGAACTATTCAATCTAGGATAACTAGTACAAACCACTAGATGTTAGCAAATGCCAATGTAATAATCAATAATTGCTGTAGTATAATATGTATAAATGATGTTGTGCATCTATTCTAAGTCAGTAAATTAATTAAATTAAATTTGTGTTTTATAAATCAAGTGAATTCTGGTGACTGATTTAAATATAATATAGGTTACTACATTCATTTTAATAAAATTTAAGTGAGAATTTATTCAGAAACAGATGCCTTTCATTTATTCATATGATGCCATTTTTTATGATAGCTTTAACATTCACATTCTAGTACAAATGCTACATTATAATGTTTGTATTTAATCATTACAGTAATAATAATAACTAGCAGTAACCCGTGCTCTGCATGGTCTTTTCTGAATTAATATGTGGTTTTTTTATTTCAATGGTTTTAATATTTTGCAATTTTTTTGGTTTGGGAGTTTTTTACCTATTTGCTACTTTGTAATAAGTGTGGTCTAGCTCCGCACGGTCTTTTTCTGCCTTAATATGTAGTTATATACTTTGCATGGGCAAGTATAATAACAGCGCACTCTGATAAAAGTACTTCGGCAAATTATTAAAATAGAAAAACAAATTGTATCACAAATAAAATTCGGAACTACTGTATTTACGGCCATTGGTTTGTTATACACTATCCCTTCACTTTAAAATATGTAGGCTATTAAAAAATTAAAGCAATAGTACAGTGGATATGGAACTTTAGACTTTACTTTTGTGTGAATGATGATGCGCACAAACACATAATGAAAGTATAAAATGCCAATTTATTTTGGGTGTTTTTCGTGGTGTATTAATTATTTGATACATACAGTAGAAATAAAATAAAAAGTGGACAAAAATCGAATGAAAAACACATTGCTGTGGAAACACGAATTGTTAAGTTTATTCATTTACATTTTATTTTTAATTCACTGGTTTTGATATGTTGCAATTTTTTTGTATGGGAGATTTGTTACGTACTTGCTACTTACTTTTGTAATTATGGTCTACCAGTAATCCGTATTAAGTTGAGGACCCCTCATGAGACGTCACAAAAAACATGATCATGTAAGGTGTGACGTAAGAAATGAGCTAACTACAATTTGCTAATACAAAGGTTTTCTGTCGAGCCGTCTGTGTAGTCGAGTGGATTAGGTTTAGTTATATTTAGGAAGTAGTTCAGCTATCTTTCACATAAGTGGCCCCCAACTTCTGTACTAAAAAAAAAATTGCTTCTCGGCTTATTGGTTATTATAAATAAAGAGTTTAATACTACAGGTTGTGGCCTGGGTTTTATCACTAGAACCCCTTTCATACAGAGCTGCAAGACGGTAACATTGCGGTAATTCATGAACGCCGGTTTATGTGTGAAAGGGTAAAAATCCCTGAATGCTGGCTTCTGTTAGACCGCCTCTGGACCTAGTAACATTTCGGTATTATTACCGTCACAGTTATAAGCCTGATCTGTGTGATCAGGCGAAGCATTACAAACAAAGGTCGAATTCGGGACATTTTATTACTATTATTACTAGATTATATCGACATTTGTGTAGATTAGTATGTTGTAATAAAAAAAATATGGCCATGATATTAATACAATAATTTTGGTCCAAAGAGGAAGATGCTGTAATGTAAGCCTGGGTCCAAGTAGGCCATGAGCAGTAAATTCTAATGTTTCATCATGTCCCAATGTGATGGATCTATAATTTCTTTACATATTTAGAATAATAATTTTATAGATAACAACAAGTTAACCATCATGTGAACAATTTTGAGAAATGACTGTTTGATTTTGGTATTTTATTTTAATATACACCAAATGATGATTTGGTTGGGGAGAGGTAAGGATAGCATAATTTTAGTAAATTTTGAGCAAACTCATTATTAATATTAATAATATAATTGTTTGAAACTCATGCCATAATTAATATGGTCTGGCCTGGTTAGCAGGCTTTCCCTATACTGACCTGGTCAGAGGACTAGTATTCATACATCCCATGCATCACAGGACAGTATTATTTTCATTTATAATAGTTAATTAAAAATAATGTATTTCATTTCAATTTCAACTGTATCTTTTCAATTCAATTTATGTCTAGGTTGTCTAGTGGAAAGGAGGCACAACATGCTAAACACATTCATTGCTTCTGGTAAGTTTTGGATCTTTTTTCAATGTAGAGATGAGAAATGCTTTATGTTTTGTTATAATTATGTATAATAGTAGTAAAAGTAGTAATGAAAGTTAAAAATCAGTCAGAATTTTTAAAATTGAGATTTTCACAAATACTGAAACTACATAAACCAAGATTTAATATGCTGAAAAAAATATCTTGATACCATATCTACTTCCAGAGATATCTCAGTCTAAAGTTTTGGCTGTAACGGGAAATGACAAGTACACAAAAATAAACAGGGCGTTTAATAATAATAATATCCTGGATTTATATAGCACCTAATGTTGTGAAACATGTAATCGCTGTACATAAACTAATACGTTTAAGTTTACGTCTTAGCAAAAGGGTATTCTAATTGTTTTATTTCAACTAAACTTAGCACCTTTCGTTTATTAACTATTGTTCTATTATTATGCAAAATTGTCATTAAAAACAACCCACTGGAACACTTTCAATTTAAGCATAAAACATGAAAGGTTTTATGTAAATCATACCACACAAAATGTTAAAATATATGTATTTATTTGTCTCAAAATAGAAAAACACCAAGGTAAATAAATACTGTTTCAGATATTCTCTAAAATAATTTTTCAGCCTTTTATTGTTTCGGCTGTCTCTACAAATCTACACATGCGACTTATGTCTGATTTCGCTTGCATATGCCACAAATAGTAATGAAAGCAAGAAATATGCTTTAAAAACATCAATTACTTTAAAAATGTTTTATATACCAGGTTGCATTGTCAATAAACACTATAGTATGTAAAGTGTGTGGTAGAGTATTAAGTAAAGTTGAGAATGTTACAACATTTCTGTGTATGGTTTACCACAAATCTGAACTAATTTTTAAATATAAAACCAAAGATTCATTGTAATTTAATAATATGGAGTATAACTAAAATATTAAGTAATCGATAAATTAGATAATATATTCTTGATTATTTGTTACAGAAATGATACCAGCTTCAAAACAATTGGACATTTTTCATTAACTTCACCACCATCAACTGGCTGAATGTAAAATACTTACTGCAAATGTTGCTGAATCTATGTTGATCATATTTTATTCCAACAGCACGATATTTAATTATACCTGTCACGGCAAATATGGTCCAGGGCCAAAATCGGTCCGGCCGGACCAGTTTTGGCTCTAAATTTGTGGCCAATCGGTCCGGGTTTTTCTTCTGTCGATTTTAATTAAATTACTAGGCCTACGATATTATTAAAGTTGTTTATGGCTAGAAAAATATCCAATGGTATATATAAGTAAGTTATATTGTCTGATTTCAGCCTGTCACAGTTCACATGAACTGGTATGATATTGCCAGCTAGATTGTATTTTATGATTGAGGCCTTTTTCTTTCTCGGCCTAATCAATATTGGTATAATTGTTTTATAATAATTGTATTAAATTGATTTATTAATTGACTAACCATAAATCAGTAATAAATTCAATTGTTTTTAACATCATGGCGAAACGAAGACAAAACAAACAAAAGAACAAAATGGATTAAAAACAGACATAAATAGGCCTATATTGTTGTACACAAAAAGCCTAATTAAAAAATAGGCTTAATTTATAATATTAAAATAACAAATAAAACCCCGTAATATTCAATATAATGACTAATCATGGCATTTTTTAATGATATATAATTTATGACTAATTTTGCGCACCATATATTTGTAAGACCAGACCATATTTGGCTGCCAAAAACAGTCTTACTGCCTTACTTTTATCTAGGCAGAACCAGTTTTGGCAGCCAAAATTGGTCTGGCCGGACAGGTTTTTCCTGCCATAGATGGTCCCCCGGACCGATTTTGGCAGCCAAAACTGGTTCGCCAGACCAATTTTGGTGTGACATGCCTACCTACCACTTAGTATGTACATACTGTATATACAGATATTAGTTTACATAGTAATTATTACTATATAGTTAAAATATATTTGCTATTTCCATTGTACTGGCCAAAAAGCCGCGCCTGAAAATTGACAAACTTTTCTACTTGACTACAGTACTTATTATGTTGGTACGCAGTGGCGGATCTAGGATCTGACGAGGGGGGGTGGCCACGAAAGTGGCAAACGAGGTGCGTAGCACTGAGCGGGGGTCGGTTTGGGAGGGGGATGTCCCCCTCCCGAGCCTCAGAACATTTTTGAAAAAATAGATGCTTACGCACTGTTTAATAGGCTAGAGCAACTGTTTCCATCACATTTAATAACTATTGTTACATAATGTAAATTTAAATAAATCCTTCCTAAATACTGTACGGATCTTTTTCGACGAACTGATGATAAACTTTGATTGAAAAACACAGGTACTCCGAAAATGCCTCGATAGTGCATGTGTGTTAAGTGTATTGTGTTTTTGGTGGTCTGTTAACCTCAGATATATACCCTACAGCCGGGTGAATAACTCAATGTAATTTAGTATACAATGATTGCAGTAATCGCCGTGTCTATAACACAAATCAATAAACGCCAATCGCCGTGTCTATAACACAAATCAATAAAACGCCAAATACGCCACACAATTTTTTCGGCCGTGTACATATTTCATGTTTATTTTATGCCTATGAAATAATAAAAGAACACCATGTTTCTTGTTTATTTTTATCGTTTATACTGCATACCATTATTATATAAAAAACCTTCATACGCGAGAAAAAAGTTCACGATATTACACTCCACTCTCTGTACAGGGCCGGGTGTAACGCCACGCTTGCACACGTCACACGGACGGACGACCACAGAGTGCAGTGGTGTATTTTTGGAGAGTGATGACGTTGGCATTCACACGAGGAGAGCGAGCTAGACAACAACGTGACGCTGGTACAGTAGTAGTAGTAGGAGTGCGTCATGTGTTTTGAAATAACTCAGTTGTGGGTATTTTCCGAAGATTTTAAATTGAGTTTTCTTTTTAAACTCTTGAATTCATAAATTAAACTCTTAGCTATTTCACTATGTAGGCCTATTTACACAACTATAATGCTATCCCTAGCTCTAGCCTACTTTTCTTAATTAAAAAAAAGAGTCAGGTGCGTCTAGCGACGGTCGCGGTTGGTTGGTTGCATCTTTTTTTCTTTTTTTTTTGAGAATGAAGGTGGGTGGCTAGCCACCCTATTCACCCCCTAGATCCGCCACTGGTACGGCGTAGCTAGAGAAAAGTAGGATTATATACACTGTATATTGGGCAACATGTAGGGTTGTAGAAAAACACAAATCCCAAAAAAATTGTTGTATATTGTGTGTATATACAGTATATCTAGTTCATATCATTATCAAAAATAATAATTCTCTCCACAAGAGTTACATTCATGTGTTATCAATATAACAACAGTAAAAATGGTTTCAAAGAAAAAAGGGGTCGTTTTTATGGAAGCTCTTGGCCTAAATTGGCATTAAAACCCCCAAAAATGCAATATTTTATTTATAATAAATAAGTGATTATTGCATAATCATTTATTTTTGTGTTGACAATTTACTGGGGTGTCACTAGCCTACTAGAATACCCATTGCATGAATATAAATATTATTATTATGGCAAGTCACTTTCTAAGAAATGCCTACTCAAAAACAAATAAAACATAAAAATTATCTATAAAATTAGCAAATTCTCAGCTGGTGCATCTTCCTATATAAAAAAAATCATCAAGCTAAAAAAGTTGTTTATCAACCCTCTTGGGTAGTTGAACAGAAAAGTGATAGTATTTATGCAGGCAGCTTTGTGTGGTTTGAGTTGGCACTAAAAACAAAAAAAAATGCAATGTAAGTTACAATCGTTGCATTGAAACTTCACTTTTGTGTCACTAACCCACTAGGATATAGTCCATGGGATTTAGCTAGTTAGCTGGACACAAGTTGCAAGAAAAGGTTTTTTTGATGAAATGTCTTCTTTAGACCCTACTGAACACATTTATCAACGTTAGGAAATTTTTCGACAACGGGAAGTAGCCTAATTTGCATAATTAAAAATGGCGGCCATTTTTAATAACGTACTCTGTATCTTGGAAACCGCTAGTCACAGATACTTAATTATGGTGTCAAAATCGTTAGAATATATGTTTTTATGCACCGATAAAAGAAATACAACTACCCTGGTTCTAGTACTACTTTAGCTAGGCATGTTTGTCGTCTGCCATTTTTTTGCACCTTTCACTGTTACATTTCACACAGAAAACCGTAAGATTACCGCAATATTAACTTCTGTGTGTATGGGTCTACAGTGGAAAAATAGTTGAGTGCTACTAGAGATTACCATGTCAGATCCCAAGGTCTTTACATCATATATTCACTGGTACGCCAACGTAAATGTCCGCTTAATCTAAATTTTCATAATCTGTTGATGAGTAACAGTCGTCTATGACCCGTGTGTACATGAACGTCATGCACTTTCGCTCAAATCTAAAAGTTCCTCACTACGCCATCAGGGCCCGCAGCCAGGGTTTTTTTTATGATTTTATGATGGACAAACCCAATACTTGGTATCCGAACCCTCTTACCAGAGCCTGGCTACAGCCATGTCCTTGGCATGTACGACAGCTGCTTAACGCCATGGATCTAAACAGTGATGCTTCAATAATGTTGACCTTATTTCAAGAGATTCACCCGAATGTTTATATTGGTAAATTTGATTGCCGAAAAAACATTCACTGCTTCTCTTCAATCTGATCTTTACAGTGAAAGAAAAGTAAATATTAGAATTGAACTCCAGAATGGGAAATCGAGTTGGCAATAAGATGGCCATTTTTAAGAAAAAAAGACGTCCATTATGTATAGATAAAAATAGGGACTCGGCTTCTTTTAAACCATAAAAGATAAATGAATAATTTTGTGCTTAACACCAATCATTAATATAAATAAGCACTTAGCATTTTAATCTGGATTACCTTTACGACTTCCGTAGAAGAACAGCAAGCAAGCTGTTGTTGATAAAGATAGGATCTACTAAGGAACGTACAATGTCATATAGTACATATAATAGACTATATCACTGGTCAGTGTGGTAATACATAAAAGAAACTAATTACGTATCAATTGTTCTTAAGTATCTTCACATGTTACAATGACTCTGGGGTTTTTAGACCTTTCCCTAACTTGTACAATGGAAGGATGTAAGACGCAACAATTAAATTCAACAGGAAGACAATTGTTTTAACTATATACAGCTGGAATATTAAACTCCTTATGATTTCCTTAGAACTGCTTCCGTCATGTTTACTGACTTCCGTATTCAAGCTTAAGATATCACTCCCGGAAGATTTCAGGAAGTGGGAAAACCACGACTATCAGTTTGAGCTATTTAATACTACTGCTTATGGGTAATCTTGTTTTTACAACTGCTACTGTGTGATGTACACAAAATAGAAATGGTATACAGTATTTTTATTATGTATATCATATGTATGTATCATAATCTGTTCAAATCATTATTTTTTAGTAATTATTAATCTATTTGATTTGTCAAGTGACTGACCTATGTTAGAAATCATAATTTACAAGAATTTATTCCACACTTTCTAAAATGTAGATTAAATGTCTCCCTTCCAAATGACATAATCACAAATGAAATATTTAAACCCATTTATAAGCACATCTATTTAGCAACAATATGTTGTAAGGTGATGGCTTATGGTAATCATTGGAAGCGCTGTGTAAGTAATAAGTGCTTTTAAATTAGATTGGATTACATTAGATGTAAATGAGGCCAACAATTTACATCGAAGTTTACCAAGAATAAGGAATGTCAGGATATTCACATTATACTGTATATAACATCAGTTGAGCTTTCAAAGATTAGCTAATGATGTAAAATGGAGATTTATTTTGTAAGTTGAGTTTAGCGTATTTATTAATACTTGTCTAATTTGTTTGAATTTTTTTGGAATAATACATGATGTTTTTTCACCAAATAAAACCTGTCGTCATTGGGAACTGCCTAGCCTATATTTGAAATTCAATTCAAGATTGTAGCAGCAGAATAATTGAACAACAGTTTACTTTCTTCTTCGTATTTGGAGCCAACTTCATATGTGAAGACTCTGCTCCTCCAACTCTGTTTTGCTAGCTCTACTGTATTTGGTTGTGTGGTATTATTCTATTTATTTATTCTTTTACAGAAAGAAACTGACTCTCTTATTTATTTATCATTATTATTATTATTTTTTTCCCTTACTTCTCCTTTCACTTTTCTTTCTCTCTTTTCTTCTTCTTTCCCTTTTCTCTTTTTTTTTTTTTTTTTACTTATTTAAATATATATACATGTTAGTATGAATATATATAATTATTTAATCTATCCTTTATATAATTGTATTGTATTCAGACACCTTGTAAAGAGTAAAATAGAGTAAACTGTACCCAACATCAAACACTATGGAAGTCTACCGTCCGTGCCAACCGCTATCACTTTCCTAGGAGGCAGAATAAAGTAGCTAAATACCCATTTACCCCGCCTCAGCCATCCAGGTGCCCAGCGAGCTGTCACCAAGACAGAGACCCTCAGAGAGTAAGTTGTGACAAGGGGTACCCTATTTAATTAAGTTTGGACAATATGGGTTTTGAATTCCAGAATAGAAGTACAATTTACAACCTTATCTGGTAGATGATTCCAGTCGATGGCAGTGCGTGGAAAGAATGAATACCTAAAGTAATCAACTGTTGAGTGAGGAATATGGTATGATTGACTGTTCTCTCTCCGACTGGGTCTACAGGTGTTTTTCATGACCAGTTTCATATCAGCTGCTACATTGCAGTAATGTATCTTATGGAACATTAACAGTCGAGCTATCCTCCTCCTCTCTTCCAAGGTTTCCCAACCAAGGACCTTCATCATTTCGGTTACACTTGACGTGCGCTTATAGTTGTTGCAGGCAAATCTAGCCGCTCTTCTCTGTACCATTTCAAGTTTACCAATTAAATTGGAATTATATGGGTCCCAGACGGTGTTAGAATACTCTAATAGAGGGCGTACACAACATTTATATGCAAGGCCTTTTATCCGTTTGATGAACAGTGTCTAATAAACTCTCTATACCTCCTCCCTTTTTCCATTGCAATGAGTGCTCAATAGAATTGCATGTGTATCCAGTCCATAGGAGCCTGGCGGCCTTAAATTAGTAAGATTAAATATTAAAGATATATTGTCCCCCCTAAACATTTTTTTTGGTCCAATTTTTTGTTGAATATTCCATTTTAATGTCATGTAATAGTATTCACTTAGACCACCAAAAACTTGATCGAAAAAAAATTGATTTCCCCTGAAAAAAATTTAGAGCAAAAAATACTTAAATTTTCTGTCAGATAATGGTTTTTGGTTAAAATAAACGTTTCCCTTGTCTTTTTATAAGTAAAAAAATAATTGGGTTTTTTTTTTTTTTTTACAGAAGTTTTGTAAAAAAATTTTTACAATAATTTACCTTTTATTAAAAATAAATGTTAACTTTTCGGTAAACCAATTGTCAAGTACTTACTTGCTACGTTTCGGCTGATTTCAGTAGCCTTGGTCACGCAAATGACTCTGAGATGACCTTCTGTCATTCGTCATGGCTCAGTGGTTTGCGCCATCACTTGTCTGGTGTTCAGCTTTCTGTTGGTGTCCCTTCTCTGGATGCTCGGGTGTCCCTTTTTATCATATTATCATAAATATGGCTCAGCTCATGTCCTCTCTGGTCTCTGTTAATGTTATTGTCAGTTTTTCTTATGCAAAAGGCATCTTTTATTTTTCTTGATAATTAGTGTTGTTCTTTGTCTAATATTTTGGTATTTTCGAAATCTGGTATGTGGTTTTCTATGGTGGCGTGATCTGTGATAGCCGATTTGTGGAGAATTTTGGATTGTGAATGATGAGCGCTCCTGGTTCTTGTTCCTGTATTATTTTTCTCTACATCTGTATAATTGTGCTCTGTTATTCTTGTATTTAATGTTCTGCCCGTTGCACATATATATACTTTCTTAAAATTGTGACATGCCTACTTGGTATATACCACACTGCTGTTCTCTTATCTCTGGGGTGAACAAGGCTTTCTCTTAACCCGGTTAGATCAAGACACAACTTTGCGCTGATTACTAGCTGCATTATGGGAGTATGTTTCCATACGTGTTTGATCCAAAAAAATGACTGGGGTAATAATGTTCAGCGCTTTGAGGTTTCACAACATTAGGCTATATAAATCCAGGGTATTATTATTATTATTTGTATGTTTATGTTGTGATGTTTCAATGCTCTTCTTAGTCTTTCTGTCATTCCTTCAACATATGGTAAACCAATGTTGACTCTGGATTTTTCTCTATCTGTTGTTATTTCTTTGTCTTTATTTGCTTTCTTATGTTCCCTTTTGTTCTTGACTCTTTCGAAACTCCAGTCTGGATATCCGCATGTTATCCTTTATGTGACTCATTTCTTGTTTTTGTCCTTTTTATGTCGATACGATGGATTCACATCTATTCACTTACTAGGGTGTTGACTACGCTGAGTTTGTGTTTGTGTGGGTGGTTAGATTGGAAGTGCAGGTATTGGTCTGTGTGTGTAGGTTTTCTATACACTGATGTTCTGACGTTACCATTATCTTGGATGGTGATGAAAGAGTATCGAGGAAAGGGATGGTGGTGTTTTATTTGGCCTGGTCAATGGTGTTCAAATGTTGGAGGAGTTTTTATAATCCAATTGGTACGATTCCCAGGATGTCATCTGCATATCTGCGCCAGAAGATTGGTTTAATATGCAATGGTGCTGTTTCTTTGGCATGTTGTTCCAAGTCTTGAACATATGAACATATTTGCCATTATGGGGCTCGGCTAACAGGGCTGCCCATTGCCTTCCCTCTTTCTGTCTTTATCAAGAAAAATAAAAGAGGCATTTGGGATAATAAAAACTAACAATAATATTAGCAGAAACAAGGGAGGTAATGAGCTGAGCCATATCTATGATAAAAAGGGACACCCGAGCATCCAGAAAGGGACACCAGCAGAAAGTTGAACACCAGACGAGTGATGGCGCAAATCACCAAGCCATGACGAATGACAGAAGGTCATCTCAGAGTCATTTGCATGACCAAGGCTACTGAAAATATCCGAAACGTAGCAAGTAAGTACTTGACAATTGGTTTCCCGAAAAGGGATCACCTCCACTCATAAGGGACCACTTCCCATAATCGACCTTCTCTCGTAAGCAACCACCTTTCTTTATGACCACACCTCTCGTAAGTGACCACCCTCTTTTAAAGGACCACCAACTCTTGTAAGAGACCACTTTTCATAATCGACCACTTCTAAGCGGCCACCTCTTTTAAGGGACCACAACCTCTCTGTGGTTGTTGAGAGACATGATCGCTTACAAGAGATGGTCCATTATGAGAAGCGGTCCCCTAACAGAGACAGTGGTCATTCAATAGAGGTGGTCACTTACGAGAGGTCGATGTTACAGGAGATGGTCGATTATGAGCAGTAGTTTCTTAAGAAAGGTGGTGGTTCTGTAAAGGAGGTCGTCACTTACGAGGTGTGGTCGTTAAGAGAGGTGGTCCTTTAAAAGAGGTGGTCGTTCTATAGGTGGTCACTTACGAGAGGTTGTTGATTATGAGAAGGGGACCCTTAAGAGAGGTGGTTGCTTATATGTATGGTTTTAGGGAGGTGGTCGCTTACGAGATGGCTGCTTGTTGAAAGTTATTCACTTACGATAGGTGGATAGATTGATTGATAAGTAAAGAGAGTGGTGGTCCTTTAAAAGAGGTGGTCACTTACGAGAGGTGTGGTTGTTAAGAGAGGTGCTCGCTTACGAGGGGTGCTTGATTATGAGAAGCGGTCCCTTATGGGAGGTGATCACTTACGAGAGGTGTTCGATTAGGAGATGCGGTCCCTTAACAGAGATGGTGGACCATGGCCGTTCAATAAAGGTGGTCGCTAATTGCGTATGATGTACGGTCTGTTTTTGTGCTGGTGATAGTAATTACATTAGCTGGGACGCAATTTTCGTTACTACATTAGCTGTTGCCGTTCTACATTAGCTGGTGTTGATTTTGTATTCACTACATAAGCTGTTGGTGTTTCTACATTAGCTGGAGGTTTTACTACATTAGCGGTGGATTGTTCTACATTAGCGTTTGTTTCGACATTAGCTGGCATTTTCTACATAGTGGTTGTAACACGCACATATTATTGTGTTTGGTATGTTTACGACATTTTTGCACGAAATTGCTGGGTCCGCCCTGTGCAAGCAGGGATGAATGGTTTGCCATATCTATTTGTTTTGATTTTCCATTGTAGAAGTCTGTCACTATTCTTACTTTTATTGAATTTACAGTGTACCGCATAATACGTATAATACATTGTCGAATAAATAGACACGATGATTAATTTAATAAAATAAGCAACCTGGGAATTAGGCCTACTTCCGAAAGAGAAACTTGTCATAAAATGAGTCCAAATTTGTTATTTGAATTCATTTAAACAAATCCAATTTGTGTTTTGTATGTAACAATAGGGTTGAGGGATGAGGAAGAGGATGGGCAAAAAGAGGAACATTTTTAACTAGATTTGAACTCGTCACTATTGACGAGTTAGGGTATCCGCCGCGCAAACTCCACGGTCACGTCATACGTTACAATATTGCGCACAGAAAAACGATTATGCCATTGTGACCTTAAGAAAATAAAATGTTAGTGTGCCCTCTCTATTTTGTGTTTAAATATACAGTATACACTACTGTACACATACTTTACTACATACAGTACAGAATAGGTTATTTAAATTTTTAACATGATGACGTCATCATAATGAAACGCGTAGATAGCACATTTGGAGGGAAATTATCTGAGCAACAACATATTAACGTGTTGAAGAATTTGGATACAATTACTAGAAAAGGCTTTTCTAGCGATTAGTGTGCACCAAATGCTCGCGTTGACATTTTTACATGTTTAAATGACATGAAACGCGTAGAAAGTTGAAATTTTTAAATGCTTGTGTGCACATAACGGTCTGTGAAACATGCCTTTTTATTTCCACAGAAAGTTAGCGCATGATATAAATTACACTTTTGCTAAGTTTCAATTTAAATTGTTATATGGATTTCGATCTATGTTAAATTAGGCGAAATTCATAAAATCGCGCGTAACTTACGCTGCGCAACTCTAAAGTCATATAACAAAGTTTCTTGCACATCAACAGATAGAGTTCAATCTTCTGACAAAGTTATACAATCTTCCATGTTTACAAGAATTAGAGATACACTGCAGACAAAATTCGTGGAAAGAAAGAATAATAAGAATAAGACAGAAAAAAAAAAAAGATCCTGACAATAACAAGGGGGTATCCACCAAGTGCGGATATCCACCAAGTGCGGATAACCAAATATATTCTTTATCCACTCAGTAACAAAATATTTTTTTAATGTTTTATAGGCCTATAAATAATATACCACTTAATACAGTAACACATTTGCGATTTAATACTTTGTCGATTGAAATAGTAAAGTACATGTAACGATACACCATTACAACGTTTATATTTTTTGGTAATTATTAATTAATACAGACGTTGAGCAAGCAACTGCCAGTAATAAAGTTTATTTGCATATTGTGGGTTTATATATCTAACAGTAAGGCCTACCCACACTCACAGTAATAAGTGTATTTTTACATGTCTTTATATATCTAACAGTACCCACACTCACAGTAAAAAAATTGCGCTTCAAATGGCGACCAAAAATGGTTTACGTATTTATTGCAATAAATTTACCTACAGGTACTTGTGTTAAACCAATTGGAATGTTCCATTCATCGCAAATCAATACATTTGTAAAAACGTATATTAAATCTATCAAAATAGTATTTTTTAAAGAAAATTGACCTGTCTTCAACATTATAATGCTGTACTCGAGCTGTTCAACCACTTTTCAGCTATTAAAAACAATTATTGTAGAAGGAGATAGGTAAATGTGAAGCATCCTCATATTATTGTGTGCTGGTATTTTTCAAGATGGACATCCAATAGACAGTGTATACTACGATCGGAAACACCCCTATTTGGGGAAAATCATTGAACCTAAATTCGTTTTAATTGTCAATAACTAATTATCTAACTTGATTTATTTAGTAAACAGGGTTACATCAGGTGGTTAAAATCAGTACCGAAAGTACGAACCAACTTTATATACCATCGAGTAAAAATTCAAGAAGTAACGCGCGATTTACCGAATTTTGCCATTACTTAAATTTATATATATATACTTGCCACTTTTGTCATTGGACCATATATTTATTACATAAAATTTGAAGAAAAAAGCATCTATAATATACAGTATGCTGCTAATAATATTATGTTTAGTTTGTCCCTGTTTTATTAATCGACCATTCCAGGATATGTCCTCTTGTCAGATTATATGTATTTGTAAGGCTGATCAATGGGTCCTTTATCTTTTCAAATCTTTTTTTTACTGCAATCCATACCATTTACCAATGAATAAGTCCTCAAGTCAAAAATCAACAAAGTCAAATAGTAATCAATTGAAAAGGAAAGCCAAATTCTTTTCAGTTGCAGCAGAGCGGACAGAATTCTCAATTTAAATCACATTTGATCACAGTTCAGTGTAGGAAGTTTCAATAGTTGTATCTATTTTGACAAGCTGAAATTGATATTGTTTTGACTAATGCCTGGATATAGAACAATGAACCAGTCAGAAAAACCTCATAGAATGTTACTGATGGGACCATCACTTCGTGGATCGGCTTATATGCACATGAATGCCAAATATGGCCAGCGATCACGTTATCAGGTATCATTACATATTGTATGCTTAATTGTGATTAATAAGAAATGAATTATATACAGTATCAGGTTTTCTTAGGGTTTTATAAATGTAAACATTTCAGCGAACTACAGTAGAACCCCTTTTTAGGGAACATTTTTGGGAATTTTCTATCACACTTTTACACTACACTGTCAATAGCAAAATAGTGATTATTTTTTATGATTTTTTAAGTTTAATAAAGTAGATAAAAAATGGTTAATTTTAAAATAATATTTGATTGTGCTTTTACTAAGATCATAAACTATAACTCTATATACTATAAAATAATAATATTTACTATAATAGTAAAAAAGGAAATACCACCATCGCAAGTTACCATGAAACTGCTTTAGATAGTGTTTCAATATTAACTTACTGGCTAAAACTAACGCTAGTATTTGGTTTATGAATACTGAAATTTACTAATGGTTTTTCATTATTCTAAAATATTCACTTTGAAATGCTCTACTGTTGGTACCTTTACTGTATGTCATCTTGTTTAAACCAGAATGTTTTATTCTGTACTTTTGTTATTTTAGCTAATCAATACATTTTCATGTATAGATGTTGCCAAAAAATAGCAAGTTTCATAGTCCATTTTCAGTATATTTAGTTTAATTTAAATAAAATGATTTTTAGATGAATAGGCCTAGATATATAAATATTTAAAACAAATTAAGTTTAGGAGCCAATAAACTAAAAACAAACAACAAATTTAAACATTGTCATTAAATCTGTCAATTGTCTACTTAGTAACACAACTTAGAAAAAGTACTTTTTTAAATAGATAACTTCCTTTGTAATCAAGAATCTGTCCCATAGGAGTGATGAGCCCATCTGTTAATCTAATTAAATGCATCTTGTAATTACATTTTACTATAGCTTTTCACTGATACTAGAATTGACAGAAAGTAAATATCAATGCACAGTGCTAGCTGGAACTTATAGACTGCCATTTCAATTCATCAATAAATATACGTACATTGGCATTCATTTTCAGCCAGTTTCTGATTCTTTTACTCTTCTGTTATAACCTGTTATATATTGTGTAAATAAATTATCTTTATTTACTTTGTTTCCAAAGGAAATTGACAAATTCCAAATAACTGGGTTAATTAATACTGTTTCAAATGAATTAAATGGCCAGCATTATGAAAGCCATGTTACTGTTTTTATGTTACAAAAAACAGCCAATGTACCAGACCACACATATGCTCAAAGGTCTAGCTGATGAATATTACTTTTGACTACTCTCTGTGGATATATATAATAATCGTCAAATGGGAAACCTTGTTTAATTTAGTGTAAAAATTAGACTGCAACATGATCATTGTTATACAAAATTTTTAAACCAGTTTTTTAATAGAAGCAGGCCCATTATACATAAAATTTTATCATATTATAAACTGGAGTAAATTATTTATAAAAAAATAAAATTTTACGCTTTAGTTATATATGAAATACTAGTAATGAAGGCCAAATTAAACAACAATAAATGCATGACAAGGTAAACCACACATATAGTTATGGTATTCATTTTAAATTTTAAAAAGATATATTGTCTAGTGTCTGAAAATTGTTGTCACATTTAGTAATATCAACCTTGATTTGATTTGATGAGAAAAAATTTATTTTAAAGCAAAATATAGTATTTATATAATTGAACTGTTTATTTTGTATTTTTATAATAAGTGAAAACACATGTTTTCATATTTTATTTTATTAACTTTATTAAAATTTGAAAATGGCCTATTCAAATCTTGATTTTAGTAATCTTCATTTTTCATGTTGTTGGGGAAAATACATCTTTAAGAAGGAAATAAACTAAGAAATAAAGTTGCCGTCTCAGCCAAGAAAATACAATGCAAGGTCTCTTTTGTGAAAGGAAGTTTCTACTACTTAAGGGCAATGCACATCTCCGGGTGACAAGTAATAATGTCCTGCAGGACATTGCAAACCAAAATACATCTACATAACTACCAAAAATAAAAGCAACTGCTAGGAAATTTTAAACCAGCAAAAACTGAAATTTACATGTAATTTACATATAACATTTAAATTATGCATTAATTGTTTTTATGTTACAAAAAATGCCAAATTTACCAGACCACACATATGCTCAAAGGTCTAGGTGATGAATATTGATAAAATAGAGTTGGTTTTACATCAGCTAATTCCTAAAATGGAAGTAAGTGAAGTTTCATTGTAATCTAGTTTGTTGTTTGTTTATCAAATGAGAACATTACTTATTTAAATAGAGTTACATACTGTAAATATGTATAAAATTAAAGATTAAAACTTTTTTTCAAAATGGGAGCTTTCTTTAATTAATTAAAAAGTTATTAGGTAACAAGCAAGGACTTTATGTCACAAAAGGTCCTCACAATTCAACACAATCTTATATCGCGATGATACACACGCAGTTTGCTGGCATATAATAGAGAAATTGAAAATTGTTTATCGTTAGTAAAATACTTTACAGTATTTAATAATGCTGTCTGGCACCAGGGTGCACTATTGAAGGTTATACAAAAAAAAAAAGGGATACATTTTCATTCTTTGCCACTACAAAATAAGGAAATTCTATGGAAATGACTCAACACAATGCAGCTAATGTAAAACCATCCACCGCTAGTAAATGCGTAGGCCAGTCGAATTTGCAGTGAGCATTTCGAAAAAGATTGATATGTGAAAGACTTGAAAGCATAGCTTTTAAAAATAAAACGTCCCTACATTGTTCGATTCTAAAGCTATGAAAAAACAATAAATGCTAGGTACCCCAACAGTATCCGACGAAATGGAGAGACTCGAGAGATAGACGATCGCGTATGTATGGAGGCTAGTGAGAAAAATGTTTCAAAGCCTATTTCCCTGCAGCTCCTATGCTTATATACTGTGGTGTTTTTTTCAACAGCTTTATAGCGTTGACAAAATATTCTAAACACCAAGCCTTAAACTACAAGAAGTAGGCCTACTGTGTGTTAGGTTGAGGATATGATATTGTTAATAATTGAATTTATTGTTTTCATTAAATAGTAAATTAATGAAAAATATTGTAATTATTATTACTAATACTATTAATTAGCAGTAAAAACGTCCAACTTCCAACACACTGCAACAGTTTCAGTGCAGCATGCACACTTGATGTTGCTTATGGCATTGGAGCAGGTTTCCCCATTTACACCATCATTATTATTATACCATCATTATTATTATTATCTCCTGTCTTATCTTCCAAAATCAAACTCATTATCAATTAGGCTACCCTAATTGTGGCTGGCCTGCAGTCATCATCGTAACCTTCAGCATGTAAACATTGCCGTGGACCTTTGATTACGTCACATGATGTAGCGCCCTCTATCAGTCAAATTTGTAATTTCTTTGTTAATTAGTGAAAATAAATTTAAAATGTGGTCACATAACGATAGTCAATATATCCAACATAACATGATAAGTACATATTCAGATTAGGTTTATTTTCACTTCAGGTCCCCTTTAAAATGGTGGCGACTCATGAGAAAGATAAATAAACAATATGTGCTCTGTTGAATGTGATAATTTATAACGAAAGAGAAAAAAAACGAATTTCGTCACAAAATTTTGTACGTCAAATGTGTACATGAATTCATGTCTACAACTCAATGGCTTCCAGAATAAGTAAAAATATTGGGGGTCACCGTGCATTCTGAAGAATTATTTTCATTTTAAAAATGCCTTATTTTTTCCATTTTCAGCACTTTTGTGATTTGAATGTGTGCATTTTGTCATTTTTAACCTGCTTGTATAGCGTTAGTTTAAGGATGGTGAGTAGAATGCGATACTAACACTTTCCTTAGAAACTGATGTGTCACCGATTTGGGCGAATAACTGGTATGCAGGAGTAAATTTGATTGGTTAGAAGTCAAAATCGTTGATGCATGACTTTTGTATCGTAAGCGACTAATTATGCACCTTGAGCTGTCGATTGAATATCAGTGTCGCAAGAGGTGGCTTTCACTAATCTTTTCCCGGTTCAGGCCTATACTGATACTGATATTATTTTATTGTCCATAGTATAAAATGGAAATACATTTGAAACTGGCATGAAATATAAAAAAAAAGATATACTATACAAATTCAGAAGATTACAACAAAATACACACAATTACATTAAAAGCTAGGTTATATATAATACATACAGATTAAAAGCTTTTATCATAAAATTATTAAAAATACAATATTAAAAAGAAAGAATTGCACAATGATACGTTAACTCTACAGTTTCCTATCTTTTTTGCCGTGAGTTTATCAAATGTATGACGTTGGCTATAAAGGCGTAAGGGACACAGAGCCTACCACTTCGGGATCGAATAAATTGATCATTTAGGGGATGACTGACATCACCCATTATACGCAAAGCAGCCTGTATTGATCTATCATTATATAATTCATCCAGGTAGATTGGCATATCGCCTATAAGTTTACCAGCTCTTTTCACAATTTGATTTAGCCTTTTTTTATCTTTTTAAAATAAATTACCATAGTTACAAATCAGACAGTAAGACAATAAACTTTGGATCATCGTTGTATAAAACAACTTTATAATATTAATAGTGATATCAATATTGAGAGTTTTCATTTTTCGCAATAATACATTCTTTGACATGATTTACCAACTAATTTATCTGTGTTTGTCTTCCAGTTAAGTTTATGATCAATTATACATCCTAAATATGTGTATTCTTCTACAATATTAATTTATTCTCCATTTATAACTACTGGAATCAAGGGTTCACATTCGTTCCTATAATCAATTACAACTTCTTTAGTTTTAGTTGCATTATGGAGTTGTACCCTACGTACGATACGAAAGCATAACTCTATAGTTCTGAACAGGCCCTATGAGTTCCGACCTAGTATATTACTGACTACTCCTTTTGTAATTTATTGCAATGTCTGTGTTATATCACTCTCAAAAAACAAAATATATTGTGTACACTTATTAAAAGTAGCATTAATTTAAATGGCAACTTTATGTCATGTTGAAACATGTTTGAGCTTGTTTCTGAAACATCACTCAACTGGATAACTACCTAATTAATAGGCTTTTTAATTAGGTCCTGGAATTCCTAAATGTGTTCAAAGATAGTTTTCTAAACATGTTTCTGCCGTTTGGAATAATTTGTAGACCGTGCATTATTCAAAGCGGGCATTTATTCGAATAAATACGGTATATTAACCATATACTTGTATTCAAATTTACAAAGTAAGAAATGTTTATTTTCCCCCTGATAGACAAAACTTAACAGAAATTCTTTCAGTATTCATGGTGGCCCTTTATAAAATATATTTTTAAAGTTAGACAAAACTTTACAGAAATTCTTTCAGTATTCATGGTGGCCCTTTATAAAATATATTTTTAAAGTTACGGTAAGTATCATTAAATGTTTTTATTTTTTTTAAATAGTTTTCATTGTAACAGATTTCTTTTTTTTTTTAAATAAGCAAGTACTTTGTATATTTATGTTTGTTTATCTTCAATTTTAAATACCGGTAAAAATGAAAATAACAAATATTACAAAACTCAATAGATTGGAAAAGCTCATGATCAACAGATCACAAATTATGACTGACTGTCTTGTGATTGTTTGAAAAGTTACTGTGTCATTGATTTGTGAATGATACCAACCTTTTGTTTTTTAATATCTTTTTCTGCAATTGTTAACCTGAATTTTATGTTTTTGGATGTTAGGATGAGTATATTAATTTCACATCATGGACTAATAAATGATTTTACTTTTACATGGAAAATACACTAAGGGCCTGTTTCTGCTGAGCAGGAATAATCGATTATTTTTGGGTAGCAGAAACGGTGCAAAATGACAAAACCGATTAAAAAATAACTGATTAAAAACACTCAATCGATTGCGTGTTTTAAGTGATTATTGCAGAGCGGTTTTTAGCTGCAACACAAATAGCAATTATTGACCACATTTGACCCAGGTCAACTCATGAGTATGGGCAACCCTCACTCACAAAGCATACTGTTTATTTGCACAATCGACGATCATCAAAACGACGATGTGGACCGATGAGATAACATAATAATACGAATTTGTAATGCGCCAATTCCAGCGGTAAGTGATCAAAGGCGCGGTGTATGAGAGAGCTCAATTTGAAAGAAAAAGATGAGTTTTCAAGGCAGATTTAAAGGCGATAGTAGAAGAACATGATCTAATAGAGGCGGGTAGGTCATTCCATAAGCGAGAGGCAGCATAAGTAAAGGTGCTTAGGCCATACGTTTTAGTGTTAAAAGTCGGAATGGAAAGGAGATTTTTTGAAGACGAGCGAAGGCGACGGGAAGGTCAGAGAAGAAGGTCAGAGAAGGGGATTTGAACGAGAGAGCTATATAGGTTAAGAAAAGTATTTTAAAAATTATGCGCTTTTCGACTGGTAGCCAATGAAGACTACGGAGAGCAGGAGTGACGTGATTGTATCTTGGGGTGAGCGTGCATTTTTCAAAATTTTCAATTGCAACGCGGGCAATTCTGTGGTTTATGGTACTTAGGAATAATCAATTATTTTGATTTTTTCATCGGAAACAGGCCCTAAATGTTGTATGTACTGTAAATATTGAAGTCCCATGACTTGTTAGTTGGGGAGCCAGAAAGGGTTTACCTGCATGTTTTTTTGCGTCCTTATATCAAAAATTTGGGATGCTTGGACAGTACAAAAAGTAAATAATGGTCAAAGTTAAAACTTTGCGTAACTTGCATTGGAATAATTGTTGTGACAAACTACTCAGAATTCACTTAATGGGCAAGTTTGTGTTTTGTGGACAGAAACCTCCTTTCTGACCACTGGTCATATGAATATCTCAGAAACCAATGGTCAGAAAGTGATAATTGTGGTCTTAAATTAAATATTTGTTCTAATGTAATAAAAATCATAAAACTGTCAATAAACCACTAATTCTGACCTTTGAAATATAGCCGGTAAAAACATTTTTGGCTTAGAGCACATTTTTCATATCTCATCAATTGTTGGGCGGATATGGTTGTAGTTGGTGTCAAAATACTCAGAAGATACATATTTCTATTCACTCTAATGGACAACTTTTGCCAAAATTGACCATGAATATGGTGGGCCAAACTGTCGTTTAATCATTAACAAGATATCAAGTTTTCAATAGAGATATCTATATTGAAAACTAAGATATCTTAGTTTTAAATAGAGATATCTTAGTTTTCAATAGAGATATCTTAGTTTTAAATAGAAATATCTTAGTTTTAAATAGAGATATCTCAGTTTTAAATAGAGATACCGTAGTCCGGACGAGAAACATGTATATTTTATTATTTGGCCTTATTTGTTTTATATTACATCTCTAATAGATCTCATTCAGATTAAATGAAAGGACGTAGGCCTAGGGTAGGCTTCATTTGATTCAGATTGAAAGGCCTTGGGATAGGCTAGGATATTTGTTTTTTTTTATAACATCTAAAGAAGGTATTTACTATATAGCCCGCAGATCGCATACTTGATTTGTTTTCTGAGGTTGAATCTTCATGTAATTTAGCAATTTCATCGTCACCAACAACGGAGTAAAATTACAACCAAAGATCACCATTGTTGTTGTTAAGAGAGGTCTTTTATTTTATAATCAGATCTAATTTATACAATTATAGAGCCCAGTCCAAAACTATGTTCTGCAGTCATAAAAAATATAAATAAATAAATGTTTCTGCAATCTAATTGTGGATTGATTCAATTTTAATTAACATAGAGAAGTTTTTCTGGTAATGTATATAGATTTTAAATGCGAAGAAATATTAATTTAATTACAGCCACAGCAGAGTTGTATCTTACCATTACATAGGCCTAATAATATAAAGAAAATAACAAAATTGTGATTATTTTGGAATAACTTATATATTTCCCATGAGAAATCAATGTACATCAAATTTCCAAGGCTATTGTGATGATTTGAAATTGTAATTATATTCCTTAAGTAGTTAGGATTTCAAGGTAATATAATATTACAAAGATTACAATTGTTTATAATAAATATTCCAAAAACACTAAATGGAGTACTTTTGCAAAATCTGTTTACAAAACAGTGACAGTTTTTCAATTTTTTTTCCCTTCACATAATAGTAATACTATACTAGAATTTAATTCGTCACTTTGACGAATTATATGTGATCATTGTGATAAAAAATAATTTTAATGACATTTTATTTTGAAAAATATGTTAAAATATGACCCGATGCATATACACTTATACAGTGTTATAGTGCTGCTGAATAGAATATAAAGTATATACACTGTATATCTATACACAGTGTAGCATAGGTGAAATTACGGAACCCACATTATGTTTTTATAAAAATAAACATAAACATGAAGATGACAGTTTCGAAAGATAATGAATTGAGTAAAAAGATATAAGATTTAAAAGAAAATTGGGCACGTAGAAGCCCAGATGCGCTCTTTGAAATTTGTGTAACTTGTATGAAAGAGATGAAAACACTTTTTAACTTCAACTGGCCATATGATAACGTTACAACATCTGATAGTTTTCATATGAATTCATATCTACATTTCATCAGCTTTCATAAAACATTATAGAGGTCACCTTTAATTCTGAAGAGCTGTAAGATATTCAAATATAATAATAAATGAATAATAATCTCCAAAACAGAAATATATAGCACCAACAAACATACGGTCTAGTTGAAATTATACAACCCATGTTTTTACGCACAATGATGTCATAAAAATGAAAATGGTGCCAACTCATGAGAATGATAATTGAGCAAGCACATATTAAAATGTTGCCTCTCGTTTTAATGAGTTTTTCACGAATGTTGCGTCAACACTCGTCAAAAAACTCCCAAAATGCATAGGTCTTTTCACCATGTCCACTAACGATCTTCTTAAATACTACGTTAAATTAAAAGGAAAAATGTTTAAGCTAGAGCCTGTTACCATAGAATTTGTTAAAACTCAACTCGAAAGCCTAAATGTAAACAAAAGCGTCGGTCTAGATAATATTCCCTCAAGATTCTTACGTGACGGTGCGATAATCTTGGCTGAACCGATAGCTCATATCATTAACCTTTCGTTTAAAACTAATTGTTTTCCTCATGATCTTAAAATTGCTAAAGTTACCCCTCTATTTAAGAAAAATACTAGAACAAATGTTGAGAATTATCGGCCGATTAGTATTCTGCCTACGGTATCTAAGATTCTTGAAAAATCTGTAGCTATACAAGTTGAAAGGTATCTTTCCAAAAATAATATACTTTATGCCTATCAATCCGGTTTTCGGCAGGCCCATTCAACTGAAAGCAACCTCATAAATCTCATCGACGGTTTAAAAAACAATAAGTCCAAAGGCCTTCTTACTGGAATGGTTATAATTGACTTACAAAAAGCTTTCGATACCGTCGATCATGTGATTTTAATTAACAAGCTAAAATGCATGGGTTTTAAGTGTACTGACTGGTTTCAATCTTATCTCGCTAACCGCACACAAGTTGTCAGTGTGAATGGTACCTGCTCTGAACCTCTTATAGTTACTCATGGTGTACCGCAAGGTAGCATCTTGGGCCCTATTCTTTTTCTATGTTATTTAAATGATATTGCTTCTTGTATTGATTCTGATGTTCAATTATTGCTTTATGCTGATGATTCTACGATTCTGTATTCTCATCACGATGCCACCAAAATCGCTCATAAATTAAGTACTGTCCTAGCTAAGTGCCAGGACTGGTTAACTGAAAACAAATTATCTTTACATGTTGGCAAAACCGAAAGTATTATCTTTGGTAGCAGAGCGAAGCTTAACAAAGTAAAAGAGTTTTCTGTAGAATTAATGGGCCGTAGAATCAAAAGTACTAAGCAAGTTAAATATTTAGGTATTGATTTAGACCAATATGTATCATGTGATATCATTGCAACTAGTGTTATCAGTAAAGTTAAGTCAAGGTTGAAGTTTTTACATAGGCAAAGTTCGTGCTTGAATAAAAAATGTCGTAAACTATTAAGCACTGCTTTAATACAATGTACATTTGACTATTCTGCCTCGGCATGGTACGGCGGTGTCAATAAGAATCTTAAACATAAATTACAAACTGCCCAAAACAAGATGGCACGTTTCATTTTAAATGTTGGTCCGAGGTCTCACATAGGTGCCAAAGAGCTTTCCGATCTTGGGTTTCTTAATGTCAGCCTCAGAAATAAGTTTTTAAGATTAAATTATGTTCACAAAATTCGTTATAACTTTAATACGCCTTCTTTCCTTAAGGATAACTTTTTGTTAATTTCTGATCATCACAACCATTTCACCAGGGGTACAACATTTAATTTTGTCACTCCTAAGGCTACTGGCGTTAATGATACGACTTTTTATTTCTTAGGTATCCGTGACTGGAACAGGCTCCCCAATTCACTCAAATCAATACAAAATAATGCAACCTTCAAAATAAAACTTAAAGAATATTTTAATAATGAACAGCTTGGTATTTCAGTTTAATTAAGCTATTTTTAATATTGTTTTTTTGATGTTTTCTTGTCTTGTATGTATTTTCTTGTTTTTTCATTTTTACTGAGTCATACTTAACGATAATTGTACTAGGCCCAACCACTCACTTTTCAGTCATTACGGATTGGACCCCATTGGAAATAAGTTTACTTTTTTGTCGACTTAATGGGTTATCCAGGTATTCTTTTTATACATTGTATATTTTAACTTTTATGTATGAATATCAAATAAAATCAATCAATCAATCAATCAATAAGTTGCACTCTGTTGAATGTGATAATCTATGACGAAAGAGAACAAAATTTAATTTTTAAATTCAAGTGGCCATTTGATGATGTCACAACATTTTGTACATCAAATGTGTACATGAATTCATATCTACAATTCAATGGTTTCCAGAATAAGTTTAAAAAATTGGGGGTCATCGTACATTCCAAAGAATTATTTTCATTTTAAAATGCCGTATTTTTAGCCATTTTCAGCACTTTTGTGCAATTAATGTGGGCATTTTGTCATTTTTAACCTGCTCATAAGTTGGAATGGACTAAAATTTGGTAAATGTACTAAGGATGTTGAGTACAAAAGTCGTAATTTTTACGTTTCATAGCATAGCATCTGAGCATAACAGTTATTTTACAGTTTATTTCACCTTGTATATGTTATATACAGTGTAGCATAGACATTACGAAAGAAATTGACTTTTTGAATACGACTGACCATACGATGACATCTGATAGACAACATTTTTATATGAAGCTTCCATAATAAACTTCCATAATAAACTTTAATGATGAGGGTCACATTTCATTCCGAGGGGCTACAAGCGATTGAAATACAATAAACAAATGAAATTAAGTAACCCACGTTATTCTAATTTACTGACATGATGAAATCATAAAATATCAAAATCTAAAATTAAATGCAGTACACATTAGCTCGATGTGCTCTGTTAAATGGGATTAACTAGTACAAAAGAGAAAAAAATACTATTTAAAAAAGTGGCCATATGGTGACGTCAGAACATCCAGTTCATAATAAATTTGTTTAAATGGAGATCACCAGCCATCATGAGGAGCTGTAATCGATTAAAAATATGTATATTTTTTCACAAATTTGCATTAATTTACCTATTTTTGAGCACACGATTATTGAAATTTAGCGTGCACCATTATTTTGCAATTAAAGTTCACCAAAATGAATTATTGTGTAGCATATGATTTTTAGTTGATCAAGAATTGCTTCATATTTATGAAGTATACTTTTAACAAATTTCATCAAAAATGTCTTATAACTCAGAATTTATGATCAAACATAACATTTCATAAATCATGCGTATGTTACTCTGCGCAACTCTGACGTTAACGAAAAAAATCTTATCACAACATCTTCAGATAACTCTAGTAAAGTTACAAAATCTTTTATTTCCAAGTTTTAATAGATACGCTAGACAGGAAAATTGTAGAAAAAAAGAATAACAAATACTCTAGCGTAGTAGCTAGATTAACTTTTGTATGCACTTTGAGGTCCAGAGAATTTGACTTCAGAAATTGGTTTAGGATGGTCAAACAATCATTTCTTGCTTGGTTACACATTTTAAAATGTGGCGAAAGGTCAAAAGGTCAGGGTGAAAGGTTATAAGACCAAACACCAATAGGTCCTTAAATTTCGACAACCACAGCAAGGTAATTTTGGTCTCAAATTGATCAGAGGGTATACATTTATATTCAGTCTAATTGGACATTTTAGTCAAAAATAGCATGTATGTACTCCGTAACATAGATACTTGAATTTGGTCTTAATATACCTTTTGTTATTTGTTGCACATTTTGAAAAATGTTACAAAAGGTCAAAGGGTCAGGGTCAAGGGTTATATATGAACAAACACAAATAGGTACTTGTATCTCGGCAACCACTGGTCGCAGCAAGTCAATTTCAAAAGGCATGCATTCATATTCAGTCTAATGGGACATTTAGTCAAAAATTATCAGAAATGCCATTTCTGACTTTGACCCACATACCAGAGCATCTTCATATCTCTGTAAGTACAGTACTGGTTGTAGATACTTAAATTTAGTATCAAATTGTTCGAAATATGCATATTTACATTCATTCTAACAGAAAATTTGGTTAAAAGATGACCAGAAATACTATTAGTATTAATTACTAATGTTTCAAACAAAAAACATATCTCTATACACAACTTATCCTTAGACAGTAATAATTATGCAATAACTGATGCTTTAAATCGTTTCATTATAGGAATTACAACAAATCCTTTACTGTTTGTAATTGTACTTTTGCTTATAATAATGCTAGAAAATATTGTTGACCCCTGAGAACAATAAACATTTGATAGAAACGTCGAACTCAACAGTTCTTTTGAGAATGCTAGAAGTAACTTACCGTATTTATCCGAATAAACGCCCCGGGCATTTATTGTTCACAGGGGTTTTTAGGGGGAGAGGTGTTTATTCGGTAGAGGCGTTTATTTTTTTTTTGGTGTAATATGGCAACATGTATAATCAAATAAATACACCTTAGATTTTTAAAAATACAACACAATTAATATCATAATAAGAATAACTTATATATATAATATGTATACCTTCTGATCAATTACCAAAATTACCTCACTGTGACCAGTGGTTGTTGAAATTTAAGGACCTACTGGTGTTGATCTAGCTACTAGAGTAACTTAATATGAAAACCATATATTTATATTGTATGTTTGTATTTTTAACTGCTTAATAAAACACCCCTTTATAACAAACTATATGGAATAGTCCATTAAAAGAATGTCAGCAAAATTGCCAAAGCCATTTGCTGATTGGCCAATTGTATTAACTGTCAAATACATTAGTAAGAGGAAATCCCTGGGGATCAGTGAACTGTCTGTAAGTTGACTCCGCCCACTTGTGTATACATTCTGTCAAACCTCACATCTCATGATCTCTAGTTTGTCTGATTTCTATGCTTAGTGCCCTCAAACATCCTATTTTTGACAATCTGGAGATTTGTTTAGCCAGGCTCGAAACACTGTAGTAGTACAAGCTTAGAGGTCTGTGTAATACAGATTGTGTTTTGCTAAACTGTCATTTCTTAGCCTAGCTACAATACTTAACTCGCTCCCCATATGTGGAATATGGCCACAGTGACCGCTTGGAGACGACCTGATGTGGTTCCCCAACCAGCAGCCCCTGCATTTTTACCAAATAAAAGGGTAAGTTACTAAACTAAACATTTTTTTTAACCACAGATTATTACTAAAGGTACTGTCAATAGAGAATTGTGACCTTGAGAAAATCATCATTTGCAAAATATTTAAATGATTTAAATGTATCTATACTGTACATATATTAGGTACATATTGCAGTATGTACAGTATGCTGATATACTGTAGAATGTCAATAATTTCAAGTGCCATTATCTGGGGCAATTACTTTACTTTTTATAATACCAGCTGTGTAGCTGGTGACCTGTCACATTATGAAGCTGATACTTATGCATGAAGTGTTTCATAGCAGTCGGGCAGCAAAGTGGATAACCTCACGAATTATTACCAAATCAAAATTTGAATTGCTGCCATCTTGGAATCGCGATAAAGCAAGTAGTGCAAAACTACAAAATGCAGCAAAAGCAACTTTCAATCAAATTTAAATAACATATTCATAAAATTAAATTTATATAAATTTAAATAAAATTCAACTAAGATTTGCTTCTGATGAGAAAAGTGCCGGATTTATTTCGCTAACGGGGAATGAATTCACAAATTTTCGCCATATTCTAGCTACTAGCTACTACACTACACAGTATGTATTACTGTACATATAGTACACTGTACTACTATTATTCAAATTTAATCGCTTATTTTCCTTTATACAAGAAGAGGAAGTACATATTATACAGTAATTTATTGAAATTAAACTCCTAAATACAGTATTGTTACAGTCAAGTTGCTGCACCGCAGCGATTGTACAAACAGCATAGCATCGATCAAAACCGTTAAACAAGCGTCAACAGTTGACAGTATTGGCATTGTTAACGTCAGTCCAATTTTTAAAATTCAGATGGCCATATGATGACGTCATAACATACTTACGGTCTAAATTTCACTTGAATTCATATCTACAACTCATTAACTTTTATAATAAGTTTAAAAAATAGGGGGTCGCCAGCCATCCCGGAGAGCTATAATCGATTGAAAATAGGCATATTTTTACACAAATTTTCATATAATTACCCATTTTCAAACGCATGATTTTTTAAGTTTGACATGCACATGTATCATTATTTTGCATTCATAATTCATCATAAAAGATATACAGAACAACAATCAAGTGCAAAAACGGTCTGCGTGATAGCTAAGTAGGTAAAAGCGTGTGCGCAACGCAACATTTTTTGAAAAATGTGAAATGCTTAAAATGTCCAGAAAAGTGTAGAAAGAAATTGATTTTGAGCATTTTTAACGTTCAAAGCGTGCATACGCACGAAAATACAAATGTTAACAATTTTGCTGATGATAAAGGAAGATGACCCTTGACATGAAGGATACGTGTGTCCAAGTTTCATTTGAAAAAGGCTGTTAGTTTTGAATTTATAGTCAATTTAATAATTTCAGAAAATTGCTCGTAGTTACGCGACCATGAGTGTGTTGCACAACTACATATATACGTTCATCTGCTGGCCTAGTTACAAAATAACTGCTTTCGCCGTTTTGGAGATCTAAAAATGATCACAAAAAAAATATTTTTTGACAATAATAATAGGCTATCGTTCTCATAGAGCGATAGACATATTTAAATAATTTTATTCACACAAAAGTATTTTACAACTAGATTTGAACTCGTCACTTTGGATTATACGTTAAAATATGAACACCGACACCGATTATTATGCCATACTATGACATGAATTAAATATGTTTACAGTGCTGACTATATTTTGTATCATACAGCATATTACAGTATTTACAAAATACACTGTATATGTTATATACAGTAGCATAGATGAAATTACGAGACCCAAAAAAGTAAAAGTCAGATACACTCTCTTTTAAACGTGATAAACTTTTACGAGATGAAAATCCGACTTTTTAACTGGCCATATGATGACGTCAGATAGACAAAATTTGTATATGTATTCATATCTACAATTCAACAACTTCCATAATTTTTAATCATGCGAGTCACTTTTCATTCCCATACGATCACGTCACACCCGAGAGGTAAACATTTTACATGAATTCACATCAACAACTTATCCACTTCCATAATAAGATAACAAACTTGGGGGTCACGGTTGATCCTGAGAAGCTATAATAGATTCAAAATAGGCATGATTTTGACATTATTTTGTAACTAAAACGCACGCAAATTGTCTAATTCAACATGTTCGTAAGACTGAAGAATATGATATGTTGTTAGTGCTGAATTCTGTCTATTTTGTGTCATATAGTATATAGAGTATACACAGTATTAAATATGTATACATATTACATACAGTGTAGAATAGGTGAAATTATGGGACCCTTCATTTATTCCTCTAGTCTAGGCCTAGCCTTTTACTCGTACGAATGACCTGCAAAATAAAACGTCAATAAATAGGTACATACCACCGGCACATAGCTACTACACAGGGCAGGGTCTGGGTGGGTGGGAATTAATCAAATTATCTCCACATAATAATGATCCATTCAATGTTTGATTTGCGGAGAAGCTAGCCTATCATATCAAGACGAGTTTGTTCTTGGGAAAAATCCCAATTTTAAACCAGACTACTAGGCATATAAAATCATTTCAAGCCTTCAGAAACTTACATCATCACTTCGCTTCGCAAAGAAATGTGTTGCATATTAAAATATTTTAGAGTGAGTAGCCAATGCGGCTGAAACTTAGTCAACCGGATAATCGTATGCACCAGGAATTTTTGGTGTAAAACCATGTGACTGGTACGTGTTTCGCCAGACGGAGTTTAAAAGCTCAAGTAGTATACATATGAAATGCCAAAATATTTATATTTTTACTAATAGTAAGTCAAAACTCCGTATGGAACCCAGACTAGGATCCTTGAAGAAGAAACTTTTTCTAATACAGGATCCCCAATAATGGTCTTTAAATGTCAATTATATCATGTATTGTTATTTTGCCATTATTGAAATTAATAAATGTTCTTGAAATGAATGCAAATGCAAACATACGTGCAATTTTCTTTTCATAAAAGGCAGATGATCCGAACTGTTGCTTGTGATTGGTCAAATTACTTGTGTTGTACGCCTTTTTTTTTTACGCTATGTCCTATAGTGGAACCAAGCTTACACTTTTAAATCGGTGTATGATACAAAAATGATGTGTTGTTGGGAGTTTCCACTATTCGGACAGCTTGGTTTTCTTAGTAAGTTGACTCTATTAGATTAATTGATTGTATTGCTTTCAAGCTTATTAATGAATGTTTTATGTCAATTCAATGTTATGTTAATTTAAAGTAAAAATAGATTTGTAATTGAACACTTCCACTTTATTGTGAATGGTGAAAAATGTTTTCTATTGTGCCATCGTTGCCTTGGAAATGTACAACTGGTGTCATGGTCGTTGATCCCATTGTGGTTTTTTGTTATAATCTTATGATAGTACTATCATTCATCAGTGTATTGAGCTGCATTTATAGTCCGGATATTGTATGGTTTCTACAAATCACTGATACAATATTGCTTGTTATAGAGCTTTATGCCATTTCCTCTCTATTGTTCAACTACTGTATTTGTATTGTAGATAATCATCATTGGCCCTGTTTCTTTTTTTTTTGATTCATATTTCAAAATACATGTACAGGAATAAAAATAAGAAACAGATAAAACACAGATACATGTCCATATAAAAAGCAATATCAAATTACTTACAAAAGATTAATAAATGCTAACCATTTACAAAATACTAACAGGCATGTATAATTTGTTGGAAAAATATTAACTTTTAATTTTTTTGCATTGTTATTCCTGTATAGTAATATGTGGGCCGGGTCACTACGACCTTAGGGAGTAATTTCCATACCCTGGAGTATGTACATTACTATAGTTTAGTTTATGATTTTATTTTTGTTCTGTACAGTAGGCCAGACTATATTTACTGATTGTTAAAAATAAATCATTATTTCTGAAGAAAAATCAATAATTAAAACTGTTACGTCAAAAAGTCGAGCAGAGTTTTTTGTAAGAAATATTTCTTGTTGGTAGTTAACGTTTAACCCAGATATGTTGGAGAAACAATCTAGCTGTTTAAATACTGTACCTCTGTCCTCTACCATACTCTTTTCTGAACCATCTAAGTACATAGTGGCATTTTCAGTGTACATACTGATTTTAAACTTGGTGCCTTCTGCATTAATACCTTTTATACACTTATTTGATCTGATATTTTGTGCCAAAACCTCAATACATAAGAATCGCCCTGACGACATCCTCTTTTAACATTAAAAAAAGGTGTTGGATAACCATTTACCACAACTCTTGATTTGCACTTATTGTAGAAAATGTTAATCACCTTAAAATATCATCCCCAAAATTATATTTAACTAGAGCTTTTTTTACAAAAGTATGGGAAACCGTAAAACCGTATCAGAATGCTTTTTTAAAATCAACAACACCAGGCCTGAAATAGTACGGAATATCATACATTTTTCTAGTGCATTATATATACTACCCTTTATGAAACCTTGTTGGTCGTCATGATCTAAAACAAACATTTAAAAGTGTCTTAACACAACATTTAATAGTGTTGGCCCTATTTCTGCTGGCAAAAAAATACTGTAAATATTAATATACAGTATTTTCAGAATTTCGTATAGAAATGGTGCTCATAAAAAATATACCATATTTTCCCCACAAAATTGGTGGATAAAATGGTGTTTATTTTGTAATAGTTTGTAATCAATAGTCATTCCACAGTATTTGGTCCGTGAGTTGAGAAATATAATTTACTGTCAAATCGGTCCAAAGTCAACTCGGCCCCAAGTAAAGTATGGAATGCAAAAAGTGCAAACGAAGCGAATTGATCAAATACTAATATTTTTCCAAATTTTTTGCCTAAGAATAACTGAAGACTTAATGAATATTATTAATATTTAGACAATAATACGTTTAGCAACAAAAATAAGAATGATTTCACCAACTTTCCTGTATTACATTTAATTAAATTTCCAATTGCTCAAATTGTTCAAATTGCACATAACAAACAATTTATTGATAAACATTCATTATACTATCAATAATATTAATATTACAATGAACGTTTGGATATTAAAGACACTAGACCTACGTTTTTTTTACCTTATTTAAGGTCACACACTACATTTTATGTAAAAAGAAATACTACATGTATACCTTATCGATATTTTCTTTGTCTCTAAAACTGTTAAAAATGTGAAAAATAAGTTGATTCTAATCATTTTAACGGATTGATATTTTCATATTGTGATGTGATGCACCCACTTCGACCGATTGCATGAAAGGGTAAACAAATAAAAGAACCATAACTTTCCAGCGAAAATACCAGGTCTTCCCCAATTTGTATTAACGGATTCTGCCAAAAAGGAAAGACAATTAATTCAACTACGAGATAACGTCAGGCTAGTCCTATAGCTAGCGTACAATGTTCAAATTTAACTTAATCCTAATAAGCTTTTCAGATACGTCACGTGATAATTCTTCAGAATGCATGATGACCCACAATTTTTTTAACTTATTCTGGAAGCCATTGACTTGTAGATATGAATTCATGTACACATTTCACGTACAAAATGTTGTGACGTCATCAAATGGCCACTTGAATTTAAAAATTAGGTTTTTTTCTCTTTCGTCATAGAGTATCACATTCAACAGAGCGCATCTCGGTTATTTTGTGCCCGATTTTCGCTCAAATTTTAGTATATGATTGCTCAATTAATTATCTTTCTCATGAGTTGTCAACATTTTCATTTTGATGACATCATCACGCGTAAAAACTTAAATAGTTCGTGTAATTTCACCTACATCATATTTTTTAATATCTTACAGCTCTTCAGAATTAAAGGTGACCTTGATGATTATAATTTATTATGAAAGCTGATGAAATGTAGATATGAATTCATATAAAAATTAAGCCTATCGGATGTTGTGATGTTGAAAAGTAGTTTTTTTTCTCTCTTTCGTCAAATTTATACAAATTTCACAGAGCGCGCAGTGCGCTTCTACGTGCCAAATTTTCTTCCAAATCGTATAATTTTTTGCTCAATTCATTATCTTTCGAAATTGTGATCTTCAAGTTTATTTTGACGTCATCATACCAAAAAATTAGAACATGGTGTGGTTCCCGTAATATCACCTACTGTATGTTACACTGTATATAGATATACGGTACACTGTACCGTATAGAGTATAAATTCCATGACACATAATAGGCACCAATCAGCACCATAAGCATATATGCATCAGGTAATAGGATTGCATAAATCAATATTGTGCGGTCATATTTAACGTATGTGCATGTTTTTTTAAAAATTAAATATCAGTAAAATTATAAAAATGATCACCTATAATTCGTCAAAGTGATGAATTAAATTCTAGTTATGAGTTATCTTTCTATAATTATTCTTTTGTGTAACAATACCTCCAAAAGTTCAATGTAAAAAATGTCACAATATCTTTTAAATAATTTAATTTATCCCTAAAAACAAAATGTATTAGTTTATCCCCCCTCCATCATAATTAACCATAGAATGCACTTAAGACAATGAATGACCTGGTTTAACGTTTTTAAAGTAATATGCATTAATTTTATAAAACGTCAAAATATTATAATAATAATAATTTTTTGATAATTATAATTAAGGTAGTGTTGCCAAATTAAACTATATTTTCTTTTTCTTGTTGATTCTTTACTACTGTACTAGACTAACTGCATTTATAGTTATTCTTGCATTACAGTAAGCATTATCCCGCATTTTACAAGGCAATAACTTATGCTAATTACATGGATTTGAATTATTTAACTAAATTTAGTTATTCACAATCACTAATACTGTAATACTGTACATGACATTTGATTTGTTCAAAATTAATTTCTAAAATAATTCATATGACAAATTTGTTTTTGCTGATATTTCATCTGTGTACAGAATTTAGTTAGTGATTGCATTGTTCCTATACAGTATTTGTGGATACATAATATTCTAGATGTATGCTGATATGAATATTATAATGCTGTATCTTCTGATAAATTTGAATTGTGGACTAGTGATTTCAATCAACATGCCTTTTTGTCTCAAGATTGTGAATTGTGGTCATGCTTGAATAAGCACTGTTGTAGAATTTTGTACATAAGTCATGTTAGTGCGAGGTATAGCAGGTAGGAAGGAAGCTGTATGCATTGTGTGCATATATATTTGTCATCGATAACAGTACAGTAAAATAGTGTTTCTTTATTTCCTGAAACATCCATCCAATTTTTGTCATCTGACCTATTTCAGCATGTCAACTTGTTGCCATGTGAAAAGGGTAGAACATTTCATTGGTGAAAGATGATTATGTAAATTAGTTACAGTATAACATCCATGCATCTTCCATCTTAGAGGAAGTGATAACAATTTTAGTTTAACTATAATACATATTCGCTTGGCACTGATGTTGAGAACATATAAACATCTATTAGTAAAGGTATTGTGTTGGGCCAAGGTGGGAAGAGACACCTACATTCAAATCTCCCACCTATTCTCAAGCTTATTTATAGGGTCTGTTTTTGCTGAAAAAATCAAAATAATCGATTTTTTCCAGTCACCGCAAACCACAAAAATAATCGCGTTGCAATTGAAAATTGCTACGACTTTAATCGGTTATTCAGGTAATCAGTTTTTAAAATCACGTCATCATTCCCCCCACAGCGCATTCAAGTAATATGAAAGGCCGATGAGAGGGGTCCTCCTAAATACCAAGACCTACCAAGAACTACCAAGACCTACCAAGAACTACCAAGACCTGTCAATTTAAAGTGTTAATTTAACGAAATATGATATATATAGACTTCTAATAGCATTTCCAACAATAAAACCTTAATTTTAGCGCAATATACCTAGACACCAAAAATGTTAAATAATCAACAAGCTTCGCGTTCGCGAAACGAACTGAGTTGATGCATACATTGCGTCACAAATGTCCGTATTGCGTCAACTAGTATGACCTACCAAGAACTGTCAATTTTAAGTGTTATTTTAACGAAATATGATATATATAGACTTCTAATAGCATTTCCAACAATTAAACCTCAATTTCAGCGCGATATAGACACCAAAAATGTTACGAAAATGTTAAATAATCGACAAGCTTCGTGAAATGAACTGAGTTGTTGATGAATACATTGCGTCACAAATGTCCGTATTGCGTCAACTAGTATGGCTCACTGACACTCGAAGCAGTTCTCCTGTCATAGGCCTACTGGGTCGTAGGCCTACATTTAACATTTTTGGTGTCTATATCGCGCTACAATTGAGGTTTTATTGTTTGAAAAGCTATTAGAAGTCTATATATATATTATATTTCGTTAAAATAACACTTTAAATTGACAGGTCTTGGTAGTTCTTGGTAGGTCATACTAGTTGACGCAATACGGACATTTGTGACGCAATGTATGCATCAACTCAGTTCGTTTCGCGAACGCGAAGCTTGTCGATTATTTAACATTTTTGGTGTCTATATAGCGCTAAAATTGAGGTTTTATTGTTGGAAATGCTATTAGAAGTCTATATATATCATATTTCGTTAAATTAACACTTTAAATTGACAGGTCTTGGTAGGTCTTGGTAGTTCTTGGTAGGTCTTGGTAGGTCTTGGTATTTAGGAGGACCCGATGAGAGTTGGTTTGTTTACAATACATCCTATCGCTGCCTAAAACTCTCACATGTAGGATTAAAAATTACTCTTACGTAAAGCTATATTATTTGTAAAATAAACATCTAGGCCTACTACCGTACCACATACAACAGAATAATGATGTTATATTAATAAAGACACGTCGGCGAGAAAAGTTCGTTTCGCCGTTCGTTGGTTCTACCTTCGGTCTGCTAGGCCTATAGGCTATATATTTCTACCGAAACAAGTCAACAGACAACAGGCCTACAAAAGGACATGTAAAACATCGTTAGCCTGGACTGGTGGGATGTAACGGTGTACTTGTAACACAGAATCCTGGAGTCTCTCGATATATTTGATTGTTATTCAGTCTACATCGCGATCGTTGTTTTGCTGATCGTCGTCGATATCGCGCAAATAAACAGCATGCTTTGTGACGTGAATGAGTTTGCCATACTCTAGAGGTCAAAGTGGGGTCAATAATCGCTATTTGTGTTGCAGCTCAAAACTGCTCCGCAATAATCGGTTAAAACAAGAAATAATCGATTAAAACACGCAATGTATTGAGTGTTTTTAATCGGTTATTTTTAATCGGTTATTTTATTTTACGCCGTTTCTGCTGCCCAAAAATAATCGATTAAAAAAATAAACGGTTAATAATCGATTATTTCTGCTCAGCAGAAACAGGCCCTAAGTCAAATTTTTCAAACCAAATTTCAACATACTGTACTATCTAAGATACATGAATGTTTTTCCCACCCACCTTCAGAATGCCCACTCAACAACATTTTTCTACCTACCATACATGCAATACAGAAGACACAAAATTCTGACTGATTACTGGTTATACTTTTTCATGATCTGACAATATTTCACAACCCAATAAAATCGTCTGTAGGCCTACAGCTGTAGCTTCATTAGTTAACATATTACATTATGCTGTAAGGTACCTGTATTGAAAAATTTGTTTTTTTAAACGAAAATTTGTTCTCAGTCCGATTTTGTAATCATTTCATGACAGTTATATTACTTTATTTTAAAATATTCTTGTCATAATAACCTAAATGTCAATATTATGTAATGCAGGTAGTTGTACAGTTAATATTACAGTATCTCATTTAATATTTTATGTGACATACTACAATCAGAAGGTTTATTACTTTAGGCCTATACTGTAAATATATATGTAATCCAGATATTTTAAAAATCCAGACATTTGTTAATAATCAAAGCAAAAGTATGAAATTTTGTTGGTTTAATGCATGAGACATGATGTTGTTTAGAAGCTGTTATTTTATTCAATGCTATAATAAATGTATTTCTCTTGGGATGCTTTTTGATTCTGTATGCTAATTAAAAGTGATTATGTATTGTACAAAACAGCAATCCAGATACAGTATAATGACGTGTAGTGTGTAATAACAGCACATGAGAAAGCTAGCCTAAATGTTTTAATGCAGCTATTTTTAATTTGAGCATTTGTGTAAACTAGGTGATTACCAAGATATAATTTAGCCATGGCAAATTTGTACTTTACTTTTATTTATTATTAAAAACTTTGTTGAAAATCTTATTTGGGAACCAGTATAAAGAGTATATGCTACAGTATAATAGCATTGGGGTTTTTGAAGTCGATTTTAAGATCAGTTCTTTTTTGTGGAGACCCATTTCTGCTGGCAAGAAAAACCCGTTCTTGAAAAGAACGGTATTCAAAACCGTATTCTCTGCTCAATAGAAACAGGCCCTAAATGAGTATGGAAAAGGAGGCACTAATAATATTTGTTGAGCCCTGGGGATTTCTTAAAGTGATATGAGAAAGTTCAATTACATTGTGTCTGTTTCTGCAGCATAACGCATAACTGTTTATTTTAACCGGTTATTTTTATGCAGCAGAAACAGGCCCATTGTGGCTGGAAAGAGATTTTTCAAAAATTCAGCCAACTCCATCACATTCAGGTGATAAATAATAACCTATAAAAATTTTACCATAAAATTTGCATTTGTCTGTCCTTTAAATAAATACATGTGTGTTTTCCAGCGTATTAGTAACATGACGTAGACCTAGATGTAGGTAGGTAAAGAATACAAGAATTATTACCATAACTAACTATAGGCTATATATTTACTGCTGTAGTATTGAAATAAATTATAAAATTAACTACTGTACATGCCTATTAATTATTAAAATACGGTGCCATAAACATAATTTTGAATGTTGATAAACTTTTAACTAAAACCAACAATATACATATATTCACGTCCTTGCCTCAAATATAGGTTTTGTGGTAGATCCATCACTGCCAATCACTGGGCCTCATCTCAGCGGGCTGCAGTAGCATCGCCGCCTCTCTAACGTCTGGCTAGGGCTACTCGCTCCTGAATACCGTCACTCCTTCCTCTTGTAGGCGTAACCTGGCTACTCAGCAGGCGACCGTTGTCGGGGTTGTTTTCAAACACTCTCCAATTCACAGCAACAACAAATGGGAAAACATCCATAAAACATATCAACCACAAATGTGAAAACAGCTAAAAATGTGAAAACGCTTCACCCACAAATTTGAAAACCATCAAACGTAAATATGAAAACATCCACAAATGTGAAAACGCGTCACCCACAAATGTGAAAACGCATCACCCACAATTGTGAAAATGCATCACCTAAAAATGTAAAAAACATATCACCCACAAATGGGTAAACATCCACATTTATGTGAAAACACATCAACCAAAAATGTGAAAATGATTATCACCCAAAAATGTTATAACGCCCACAAATGTAAAAACAAAAAAGAACTCGTTGCCACAAATGTTACTTGTTGGCTTAATATTATGTACGTCGACATTTGTTATTTAGAAATTACACACAGTAGTATCTTGCACACACGCAGCAAATACCAAATGTCGACTTCAAACTACGTAGATAAGTGTAAGCCACACTGTAATACAATTAGTGGCAATGATACAGTATATTATGACCATGACCTTGTAGTATCATACAGTACACATGCGCAGCAAACACTATACAATTCATTCACTTAATTTCATTATTTATTCGGTCTATTTCAGTATATACATAACAAAAAAAAATTGAAATTGGGGAGACCAGGGTCAATCTATTAAGTGAACTTAATCACTGTAGCTGAGCCAACCCAACCCCAAAGTCAGTTTACACATAAAAGACACAAAATACAGTTACAGCGAATCAAAATGAATGTGAACTTTTCTAATGAAGGCTGATGGGCTTTCTAGGACTGCAGCATCTGTCAATGATCTAGGAAGCTTGTCCCAGACACGGGGTAATCTGATGGCTATCGAATGAAAAAAAGCCTGTGTCGGAACCACCGGTAGGTGACGCTGTACATGACTAGAGCTTTAACAGAACACTTCCAATTACCTTCGTAGTGAAAAAACAGCCCCAGAAATGTATGTTGTAGCCAACATTTTAACATTGTATCACATGGAACGTCTTAGAATGGTTTCAAGAGGGTTGGAAACGATGAAAAACATACGAAACAGTATGTATCTGTAGCCAAAAAGTGAATTTTATGATTTTATTTAAAAGACCTGTGACGTCACAAGGTCATCTTTGGCATGTCTTCGGAAGCAACATCTTCAGAAGCATTGGGATGCTCGGAAATGTCACCCAAACAAAGTTCAAAGTTTAAAATGATCATGAAGATGATGGATAGGACTTATGAGTATAGAAAAGATGTCAACCCTGTTCTGATTGGTCGGTTAAAATGCTTGCGTATAATATATATTTTATTCATTCTTATACAAAGTAAAACCTGATTGGATCGACAAGCTGGATGGCTCAGTGGGCTTGTATTGAGACTATGGCCTAGGCGGTTGCAGGATCGTTTCTCTACTTTTTGAAACATTTTTTTTAGTTTGCGAGAGATTATTAAAGGGTTATGTTTTTAATATTTAGGACAAGTTTTATTTTTTTTTTTTTTTTATCAAGACAAGTTCATAGTTGATAAAACTAAGCCGTCAGAAAGAAAGATGTACCATTAATTAGACTAAACAACGATGCCACATACATGACCAATGTGAGTACAGACACTATCCTAACATTCACTTCCAACATCAACATCAGTAGGTGAGAGGATGCATTTCCTTTATGGGTAATAGAAGCTGTTTATGAGCTAGCACCAGACTAGAGGCACGCGCAGTGGAGGATGTTCCTGCTATACTACAACTATACTAACTAGCCTTACGTTACAGCATGTTAAATAATCTTTGGACCAACATTACTTTATTAATATTATTGGCCGTATTTCTTCCATTGTATTATTTACACACTAACCTAAACAAATATTGATATACAGTAATCTAATAATTTAATACTAATAGGCCTGAAATAATTGCCACAGTCTCTCTCAAGGAAAATGTTCCGAATTTAACCTTGGTTTGTTGTAATGCTTCGATACGTAAGCAGGCTTTATATCATGGACTCTTTCACACAGAACAGGCTTACGACCGTGACGGTAATATTACTGCAATTTTACTAGGTCCAGAGACGGTCTAATGGAAGCCGGCATTAAGGGGTTTTTACCCTTTCACACATAGGCCGGCATTCTCGAATTGCCGCAATATTACCATCTTACAGCTCTGTGTGAAAGGGGCTTTGTCATATATCCATTTTCTACTACTAGAAGAGGAACAGCGAAATACTGTGTTTGATAGCTTTGTGATGACGACTAAAATCTATCTATTCCCAGTACTGTAATATTTCCAGAAAAAACATAAACAAATAAATAACAGAAACCCTTAAAGATGTATTGTCCCTTGAAACACAAAAAATTAAGGTCAAAATATTCTAAATTTAAATTGGCCATATCAAAGTAATATTAAAGTTATTCACTTTAAGTCGAAAATTCGAGCCAAAAACAACAAGTTTACGTAATTAACAGGTAAATTAATTTGATTACATTTCGTCTGTAAAATCATCGCGAGCGAAAGTAAACAAAGCTTCAAACCACGAGTATGCATTATGCATGATGCTAATTAGGATTGTTTACAACTCGTCACGGTTGAGAAGGTGTTTCACACAGATCGCGAGGAAGTTTTATGATTATGCATACAGAGTAGCCAAACAAGCGCGTTGCATTATGAGATATGTTTTGATCGAAAACTTTGACTGGAAGTCAAAGTTATTTTTTGAACAAAAACACGTCTGTATTTCAGTTAAATGATTTTTTTTTCGACTAATTTTTAGTGAAAGTTAATAACTATTATGATACTTAAAAAATGACTCACTTTTTTTCGAAATCTTTTTTTTTTTTTTTTTTTGGAATTAGTCAAAGGGACAATACATCTTTAAACAAAATAAACAGTAAAATTATTTAAAATTAAACAATCTGATATGTCCATGCACTGTAGATGCTTGTATGAAGTACCATGTTTTTCTGTCTTAGTGTCAATGCAACATGCGCATGAATTTTAATAGATATTATTGAAAAAAACATCAAATCTACAGATTGAAAATGAATGAATAGAGAGCTGTTAAATGTATACTCTACATAATAATATTCAAACTATTTGATACTATTTTACCTTATGATCTTGTGAACCTGATGTGGTTGATGATGAATGTGTGAAGGAATCCATTTTCCCACCTGTACTGTAATAAAAACTCTTCTTGAGGCAATATAAAGGAAGCTCAGATATATTTTGTATACTATGTCTGAAATTAGGAAAAATAAATGAATTTGTCCTAGCTAGGCCTCTACACAGGGCGATCGGTGGTGCTCAAAATGGAATCAAACACATAATAATGAAGGACTTAAATTCTTATTTTTAGGTGTTCGAAAATCAATTAAAATAATATGTATGTTTCAAATTAATTTAAATAATTGAAAACAAAACCCACACATTTTTTTTCACATAATTTAAATATTTTGTTATATTTATTTCAGAAATTACTACATGCCAATAAAATTACTAAAATATAAAACAAAAAAAAAACATTAATTCAATCCACAACAATAGTTAAAAAGTTACGGATCATTTAAAGGCAGCAATTTTTTACCATTTTTGAGACATCATGTGGTATATATGGGTTTGGCAAAAATCAGAATAATGCAATCGTCTTTTTTGGCCACTTCAAATGAACAATAACTTTAGAATGAATAATTGGATTTCAATGATTTAAATTGCAAAATGATGAGTCTTATTGAAAAAAAAAATCAATTAATTTGAGTTTTAACATTGGGATACGTACTGTAATAATAGGTGGTCACTTATGAGAGGTGATCTTTACGAGATGGGATCAATTATGAGAGTCTGATCCTTACGGCAGGTGGTGGTCATTGAAAATAAGGTGGTATGAGAGGTAGTGGTCGTAAAGAGAGGTGGTTGCTTACCAGAGGTGGTCGATTATTTTTATACAAGGCATTTTAAGAATTGTTTATTTTCTGCTAACATATGTAATTGAAAGTGTTGCTTTACAAAATGACAAGATGGTGCTACCAACCACACACAAGCAATGTTTTGTTTGCATAGTTAAGGTTAACATGGTTAATTTGTTGGAATTCAAGTTAAGTTGGCTCCCTGGAAATTCCTACAGTAGCCTCTGGCATTACACCTCAAATGTCATAACAGTACAGTAGAGCCTAAATAATAACCATTTGTGATGTAACGTTTCTGGTGATCATATTTCTATAAAATAAGACAATTGTTTTTAAAATAATATGTTATTGAAATATATTGTGTAGCAACATATCATATACCAATGCAGTAATTATAGTACAATGCCTCTTAAGCCCTATTCTGTTGCCAAGTAAATACCGTATTTAATACGGTATTTTTTTAATACTGTATATATACGGTATATTTTTGGAAATGATGTTCATAAAAAATATACCGTATTTTTCCCACCAAATTTGTGGATAAAATACGGTATTTATAAATTTATTCAATATTTTGTGTACCCTTTTCTGCTGTATTACTGTATATTTTTTGTAAGCTTTTTACACATAGATGGATAATGTATAGCCAACGAAAGTAAGGAACAACATCACAACATTTGCAACTAATCTGTTGGGGAAACAAATATTTTGGAAAAATTAAAAAGCAGCAGGACAGGACATTGATTTCAAATGCCTTTCCATATTCAGCACCCGATATTCCCAGATGGTCTCCCATCCAAGCTTTAACCAATATACTATACTGTATATACTGTATTTTATACCATATTTTTATACCGTATTTTGAGGATATGCAGCAGAAACAGGCCCTAAATTTCAATCTGAATGCTGGCTACATTACCCTGAAGGTTAAATTAACCATGGAAAAAAAATTTTTTTTCCTCCATGAATGATTAATTTTATTGACCACTGTCTGCCCAGTAGAACTTACTAAATTATAGTTTCAGCGAAAATACCAGGTTTTTCCCAATATGTTTTAACGGATTCTGGCAAAAACAGAAAGACAATTAATGCAGCAACTAGACGACGTCAGGCCTATAGCTAGCGTACGATGTTCATACGTTACTGCTGTTTACTGGCTAGGCCTACAATACAAAACTAAGCCTAGCCCAGGCTTAAAGAGAGGACATTCGAAGCAAGCTACTTGGGAGTGCATTGTTTCTCACTTTTTATCATAATTTACCATAAAACATACATTTAAGACAAGGAGTAACCTGATTTAATGTTTTTAAAGCAATAGCCTACAGTATATGTGTATTATTTTTTTAAAACGTTAAAAATTGTAGGGAATGGGGCTTTAACCATTTAACTAAAATTATTAAAACTCCTAAATCATGATAAACAGTGTGAATATGCTACTGTAACAATTATCAAGGCCTTTGGAAAAATTACTGTAATTTGTTATAATAACTTAACAACAAGATATATTGTCCCCCTGGAAAAAAGTTCTTTTTTTTAAATGTTTTTCGGGGACAATACATCTTTAAGAGCCATGATTCTATTCATGTCATAAGTGAAGGCTTACAGTGCATATTGGTTGCCATTATTTTCGACTGCCTGGTATCGATTGGCCAAAGAATTAGATATAGCTTCTAAACCCAGGATATTTATGAACTTGAACACATTAACCTATGTGCATTTAATAGTCCAAATTTCTGTTTTCGTTAAAAAAACGTCAGATAAAGTGCAGCAAACAGAATTTTTGCATTTGATATTATTATACAGTGAAATTATATTAAAATCTTAAGAAGTTTTCAATAAAATTAAAATCAATTAGTTTTCCTCAAATTACTACCTTTACACACTACCAATCGATATTGTAAAGAAACAAATTATGGTGTTTTTAACGTCTAAAAGTTCCCTTGATTTTTACGTATTGTATTTGATTTTCGCAATATACCCTAACTATAAGTTGTTATTATTAAAAGTCACATAGAATAATTAATCAAACTATACTTGTTTGTGGTAACCTAACTTTAAGAACTTATTGGAAAGAAGGGAAACAATATCCGCTTTCCAACAATATTAAAATTAGTTTGAGAAAAATCGAAATCTTAACACTCTACAACTACAGACAGCTTATAAATGCTGTGTATATGTTATCAGTTACTGATTTCCCTTTTATAAATTTGTATATTCATTTTGGTAAATTTACTGCATATCTCAGTTATATTTATCCAAAATGCAGTGGGGTTTTTTTAAAGAGAGAAGTGCAATCGCTAGAGGATCGAATCACCTTTTTAGTCATCCGTGCATTTTGAATTATTATTATTTTATTGTTCCCAGGCATGATCCCATTGTATCCGTTTGTTGTTCATATTTGTATTCTTATGAGTATGAGCGTATGCCACCGATTTAAATGGTTATTCAATAAATTATGTTATCTTCTGAAACCGTAGAAGATTATTCGACTAATTATCATATACAGTAGCTGTTTTCTATCCTGCCTTCATGGTCACACAAATATGTATATACAAGAATGTGTTCATGAATTAATTTAAATAAGCAACAATTTCTTTTATCAATTTACTTTATATATATAGGCTTAATAACATGCAATCAACACAATTGTTTATTTTTGCCTGTCTAGTCATACTTCTTCTCTATTGACAGAAAACCATGCACTGGATATAGTTTTAAAGAAAACTATATTAACTAGTAGATAAGTCAAATCTAGATTACTTTCCAAAGTTACCTTTCTGCTGTAGTAGTTGTATGAACTTGCTCGAACAAAAGGTACTAAAATCAATGACTTTACCTCCAAGATCAAACAACAATTTTGCTTCGCACCTAATTTACCTGCAAAGAAATGGTTGTTTGATCTTATTTTTTACTTGCAATGCAAAAATTTATCTTAATACGAAGGAGACCTTTTTCATTGTACATTTAAAAACAATTTATGTACATAATTGGAAAATTATGACAAACAATAAAGGAAAATTGAATAGATATTAGTAAAACTGTATTCATAATAATAATAAGCTATCCTACGATACCAAACAGTAAAGTATTTGAGAAGATTAAATGTTGACCTTTATTGGTCACAAGACTTGTTTTATTGTTAACTATATAACTATGCATTTTTTAAAAATATGGATATAAATTCAAAATGGCGGCTGAAGGGGTGGTCGAAAAAATGTTTGAGATCAGTAACTCAAGAATAACAAATTTAGCCAATAAAATCTATTTTGGCACAAATATCGAGCTGGAGCTAGTTTTCCTTACATATGTGACTGTACTAATTCCTTTTACGAAGCATTCTGTAATTAACAGAAATAACTAATTTTAATTAAAGTGTCAACTGGTTGGGTTAGATATAGTAGATAATTATATGATCAAATTTTCAAAAATATTAGTTGAGTTATCCTTACAAAAATTACGGATGCACAGAAATAAATGAATGCATATCATATCAATATTCAAGATGGAATAGATGATTAAATCTTGAAGCATTAGAAAAAGAAATTTCCAATCATATTTTGAACGGTAGATGTATCTATTTGTTCATGCTAATATAGCATGTCCTATAAGAAACCCTATTGGGTAGATTCAAAAAAGATTCTTTGGAAATTGGTTCGAGTATTCATGTAGCGATGTCAAGCCTGTCACATTGCATATAATTAGTGGTGTCACGTCCATGCCCATTTCCGCCTATTATCATCAGAAACATTAAGCATTAAGAAGCTTGTACCACACGCAAAGCTTTTACTTACTACCGTTGACAGAAATGAGAATTTGTAAACTCGACTAATTTATAGGTCCATGCTCGACAACCTAAAGCACGTCTGGGAAAAAAGAGTCTATGAGATTTATGCAACTGATAAGGTAGTATAGTCTGTCTGTATAATATATACCATCAATTTATCATTGAATAATGGTCAAAACTTTCCTTCCTCTAAAAATGTTATCGTGTGCTGTGTAAGTGTCACGTTGTCTCTGAGGAATGTACAATTACACGGGAAAATAATGTATTGAAATAAATGACACTTTTTAAAAATTTAATAAACATGTGATAGGCTAGGCAATCTATCATTTTGAGTGAAACAAATTGCAAACAGAGATTTTTCTTTTTTAAATGGTCACATATGATGAGGAGATCAAGTTCAATTTTGAATATCGAAACGTGGCAGGCTGAAGGCTCTTGACCTTTGACAAGATCGCCTAAATTTCTAGTTTTTTAACCTTACAATACTTGTATTGTATATTCAGGTACAGCCGCTCCATAATCTCTTTGTTTTTCTTCCTTATATCTTTTAACATAAAATTGTTTATACTAACAAACATTACTGTTTATATGCCTAGTGTAGTATGTTTTACATCTTTAACATATTTTCATAAACATCCTCATATCGTACAACTACTCGTAACAAATTTTCTCAACTTTCTATCATCTAAAAGTCGTAGTTAGTCATGTCTCGGGTCACATTCTATGGTCACCGTACAGATAAGTTACTACATCAGTACTTCTATGAATGGATGACTAGTTGGTGACAAGAACGCTAGTTGGTCATACCCAGTACCGTTTTGATTTTACGATCATTCGGGAAACCACTTCACGACATTAAGCATCACACCTTTGTCACTCATCCCGATGATATGCAAATTAGCTTAAATATGCAAATTAGGGTGAAATTCTTCCTTAAATTCTAATTTTTAACATGACATCATCAAATTGAAACACGAAGATAGCAATTTTGAAGAAAATAATCTGAGCAACAACATATTAGCATGTTGAGATGAACTAAGACGTAAAGTTTAATTCAATTCATCAACAATTCATCAACAATAGACTATGCATTTCTTATACTTTCATGGAAAAATCTATAATTATTTCATTGTGTGAAAAAGCTATAGAAATGGTGAACATAGAAAGTGGTTTATGCATATTCAGTTTGCCTAAAATTTCAATAGAAACTTTGTAAGAGTTTTTTTCTTTTAATTGACAACTTTTGGGTTGCATAAAATAGCAGGCCATGATTTTAAATCTGATAATTTTAGAGAAAAATCAGTTTGTTGAATAGGGCAAATAACTGATTATGCAGTTGTACGATATCAACAGAATTGACTGCATTGACACAGTAGTAGAAACATATTCTACTGTAGAATTCTATACAGTATTATATATATATATTAGATTGATGATTAGTAGCAATATTGACACATTTGAGGTTGAGTGTCCTAATTTAAAAAAATAAACAATTTCTAAAAAACAAGATGTTTTAATAGTTAATTTTATATTTTAGGCCTGCAGTAATATATAGAGCATAATGACATTTATACTAAAATTAGCAAGTAAGCTTAAATTTGTATGAATTATGGTCTCTTCTGTACTGTATTTTGCAGGCAGTTCTCCATTCAGTTTAATGAGCCTTACCTCATAAGTTAATTAGCTGATTGATTAAATGCATAGTAATGACAACCAAAGCCACAGACCACATTGCCTGTAGGTTCTTATGTTAAAGAAACCTCAACCTATGCCATTGAAGGTCATTACATTCAGCAATAGTAGTAGTCAGAACAAATATTCTAATTAATATATACAATAATAAATAACCAATTAAAATACATTTAAAAGATACTGTGTATGATAAGCTGCTTAATATTTATTTATTGGTTTTGAACTACAATATAATTTGAATGATGATTACTATTTATTTTTATCAGTTTATTTCATACCTAACTTAGCTGTTAAAAAAAATGTCCTATCAAAGCAAATTGTTTTTGTTGGAACGTCCCTATCCAATAATTAAACTAATTAATTAAACCTTTCCTCACATGTTGTTCTCTCTGATAAGAGGCCTTGAGAAATGATGATGATGATTTTATTATCACTTTAAAAATCGATTTATTTATGACATAAATGTCAGTAAGTTAGTCCTATTCCTAAAGGCCACAGTCATTGAATCAGAATTTAAGGCAATCATTTCAGTTTGTCCATCAGAGAACTATAAGTTACCATATGGTTCACAATGGAAATTACTCTACGTGGGCTATGCATAGATTATAGTTTATACTATGAAGATTACTGGTAATTACTAGTTTGACTTTCACTTTTAGAGACAAAAAATACACAAAAGAAACATTTACAATGTGTAATTGCATCATGTATTATTCATAATTTACAGATGCCAAAAAAACATGTTGACATTTGAATATTAATCAACAACATGGAACAATAGATCTATTGTTAAATATCAATGAAAGAATATTTTAAGCTAATGCACTGTTTTAACTATAAGATTCATTTAATCTAGAACAATATTGCTACAATACAAAAAGAATTTAACCTGATCATCATAAGCATTTATATTTAAGTTTGAAACACAAATTATTTTTTGTTGAAAGCCTTTAATTTTGTTCCAAGCTATAAATTAAAATAATTAATGCTATGATATTTGTTATTATTTAATAATAACAAAGTGCTTGCCACAATGCAATTTTGTTTCCAATAGCCATTGTAAAAGAGCATAAATTATGTAATACATAACATCGCCTTATTTTTCACATTTTTAACCATTTAAAGACGAAAAAAGTTATCTCAATAGGACCGTATAGTATTTATTTTTACATTAAATGTAGTTTGTGACCTTAAATTAGATCTAAAAAACGTAGGGAATGGGACTTATTTAATCTTAATTTTTCATGTTTTTTGGGGACAATACACCTTATAATAATATTGATAATGATAATTATTTATTTGAACATACACTTTTGTAGGAGTGGCACACTTCGATAATGAAGGTGCGTTCTACATCAACATTTACTAAAACCACATTACAAAGCTAACTATACAATTTACAACAATAATAATAAAAATGTAATAATAATGAAAACCAAACAGTACCCACCAAACCAAAACCCACCCCTTCCCCACCCCAAATCTAGCCTCTACAAATCCCCATTTTTCTTCAATCAACATAACCTTAATAACATATAAATTTAAAATTAAATAAAATAAATTGCACAACAACACATAAAGTTTTAATTTAATTTAAGAGATCAGATCTTTTTTTCCAATATTTCCAAATGGGAGTCATTGTAAATACTGACCTAGGTTGACAGCCAAAATAAAGTTTTGATTTGACTGATTTGACAGTGAATTATTATAATACTGGCCTAGGTTGACAGCAATTACAACATAGTCATTATATATTTAAAAAGAGTTTACAGATTACTGTCTACATGCATCTCAATAATACTGTATTATCAGCAAATGTTTTCATAGACTCTCTTCTCCCAGACGTGCCTTGGGGTTTGTAATTTGAGTATGACCCGGCCAAGTTTACAAAGTTCCAAAACTGTCAGCCTCTAGAACTATAGCTTCTGCTTGATATAGCTTCTGAATGAGTAGTCCTCTGGGAATATAGCTGGCTAAAGCCACAGCGCGAAAAAATCTTAAAATGTGTTTTTATGTAATTTTTCCAGATCTTTCTATTTCTGGTATTTTTATTGAGTATGCATTATGCATTGCGTAAATAGACACTCTCTTCCTCTCCCACCCTCCTCATCACCCTCATCACCCCCCCCCCCCCCTTTCCATTCGGGTGCAACTAGGTGTTTTTATTATGCAAGGGAGTATGATCATGTGACATTTTTTCACGATCACACTGCAGATGATGATCTGTTCTCGTCGTGATGTTGTTTTCGACGAAGTATATTAAAACATTCTGGATTTGTTTTCACAGTGTAATAATGTGATTATCACTGTATTACTAAAATGTCAAATTTAACGAGATCTGAGAAAGACGTGGCTATATAATTCGGGTGTCACAAAACCTAAGATCACGAAACCTAAGACCCAAGACCTAAAATTACCAATAGTTCTCTTTCGCACCTGCCTTGTACTTTAACTCTAAATTTGTTAACCAACTTTATCCTGAATTAGATGAAGAAGAATCAATAAAATAATAATATCTTTTAAATAAATTGATGATTGACATTTTTCTCATGCGAATTTCACATACTCTATGTTCAATATTTTGTTTCTATGGAACGTCAAAAGAGCAACATTATTAGAGAGCTAAAAACTATGTGGAATCCATCTATTTAACTAATTTTTTGGTGATTTTTTTAGCCCTTTATTATTGTTGCTCTTTTGCCGCTCCATAGAAACGAAAATATTGAAAGTTGAGTATGCGGAAGTGTGCACGTCTATACCAATACCATGTATTTTATGTGGATCTCTTTCATAAAAGTACTTATGAGGCCTAATTCTAAGGTGTGGTATTCAGAATAAAGTTAGTTGAATTATTTTGGAGTCAAAATACAATGTAGGTGCGAAAGAGAAACACCCCCTGAAACCAACACAATGGAGTAAATATATATCAACAAACAAACCGTCCAGTTTGTTTGTTGTGAAACAAAGGTACTGTATATATTTACTCAACAGGCGAAAATATTGTGAGTTTATTTGTGTATTTAATTAAATTTATGGTAATAAGCATTAATAAAATTGTGTATAGATAAACAGTTATTGTTTTTAAGCTGTCCTATATCTTAGAATTTGTAATCTTAGGTCTTGTGTTTCGTGGTCTTAGGGGGTCTTAGCTTTTGTGATCTTAGGTTTCGTGACACCCTATATAATTAAATAAATCTAGGCCTAGGCCTACTAGGTATGTACCGATACTACTTGGCCAAGGCTAGGCTGATCGCCTTATAGCAGTGAAATCGGTTTGTTCTGGCACTCGGCCTCGTCCTACCAATGATGGTGCCTGAATAATCTCTCTTCAGTCAAGCCTAAGCTTCCATATCGTTTAACTATTCTGTGATGTGAGCAGTAGAGGATTTTGTGTTTCACAATTCTTAATGTGCAAGAACACTCACGAACGATAAAAGGGGCGCGGAACGACCAAGCCGTTTCAAACCTTTTTTAGGCCTAGACTACAGTATGAATTCAAGCCTAGCTAGGCTGAGTAGACGCCCTAGCTAGGCCTATTTTATACTATTGTACAGTGCAAATCATAATGTTACATGTAAAATATACTTTGGGCCTAAACAAAATGGCATTAATTGTGTGTATAAAATTGATTTGCCATTTTTCGACACTATAATTTACCAAAGGGGAGAAATTACACCAACATGTTCACCAATAAACAAAACACATCCGTTGCCAAGTGTAACACATTTCGAGACATACAGTATTGTAAACTAATAACCCAAGTTACTGAAAAAGTGTAATGTATTAAAAAACACTATTTTCTAACAGATTTTTTAAGAAATGAGTTTTTGGAAAATGTTGCCATATTTTCCCTGGTTTTTTTTATGTAATCACTTTCAATTAAACAGACTTAAACTTAATTGTCATCATGAGAATCACAGATGTGAATAATTTGGATCGAAGGTCTAATGTCTGTTTAACATATGCAACAAAAAGAATTTTGTCAACCTTAGATGAAGTGCAAAAATCAGGTTTTATTCCTTTTCTAAGAAATATGACAATCTTTCTAAAAGCACAAACACCAAACGATACAAACACAAAACAGTTACCTTAAAGCAAATTGTTGACCCCCAAGTGGTCAATGTATCTAACCTTATGAACAATAACTTAAGTGTGACCAGTCTCCAATACCCAGGGCACCTGTGTTGTATTGTTAATAACAATAAATTTTAAAACTCCAAATAATATATTATGATGTAACCCATCTCCAATTACCAGGGCACCTGTAATTGTATAACAATAATGTTAACTAGATTTGACTAGATAGTTATCCGCACAACAACAATGCCATGTGCACGTACGCTAGAAAAAGAACAGAAAAAGATTACAGCACTTATGACCTGATAATAATATGTTGGTGATTCAATCTTGTTTTTCTTAAGATTATTCGCTAGAGGGATCATGTAATCGGTCAAAGTGGCTCAGATTTTGTACTGAAAACCTATAAATTCACTTGTGATAGAGAAACATACTTTCTTTCATTTACAACAAACTATGAAATCACATGCATTTTACACTAAGGCTAATTCAAGACGAAGTAGTATATAGTCATTTAAATAATTTAATGTATCCCATGTAAAAATTTAAACTTTCCTGTATATTATGTAAAATACAAAAGTATGTACCGATTATGATTTTTTTTTTTTACATTTTTTTTTTAAATAACAAATAAAATGGTTCACAAAATATGTCATAATTGCTTGTGAAAAAAATTGTAGGGTTGCACAAATAATAAATAATTGTGTATTGCTCTTACTTAATATACAGTTTCTAAAACTAAAAAGATGTATAATTTGAAAAAAGGCACTTTAAAGTAAAAATGTTATTTTACATAATTATCAGGTTCTATTGCATGTCTTCTGTTATTCATATAAATTATGTTCTGCTTGCTGCATTTTACCTTTTGCACTTGAGTGCATTTTAGACGTTGATAGCATAAATATGATTATATAAAACATTAATGTATCTTCCTGGCCTTATATTTTTCTGGATATTTGATATATTGGTTTAGTAATTATCATTTATCTGGCTGAATGTAACAAAGCTAGTTTATTTGTACACATGTATAATCATGTTTACAGTTCTATTTTTCTTGTTCAAATTCTGTATTAATCTAAATATAGCATTTTCCCTGTTTAAGAGATATTTTTAATTTTCATTTATGTTCATTATATGTTGTAGTTTAATTAAAATTTGTATATTATAAATTTCAATAGACAGTCACTGTTAGCATTGAGTAAACTGTTTAGGCTTAATTATCTACCCAAAAATGCTTAATATTGTGATTTTTATAAAGCTGTTCCTGTAAAACTTGTACAAGTTGATTTTCATTTAATGTGCTCTACCGCAATCTCAAATTAAGTATACGCAGAATATTTATTTATTTGATTTTCTGCCAAATGCAAAAAAGTGCTCATGGATTATTTGATTAAGTTTTTTTTTCATAGATAAATACTTTAATTATGAGGGGAAAAATAATTATTTACACAATAGTCAATACCAAGTCATCAACAATTTAAGACCATGGTACAGTAATATTTCCATTTAACGTATTGTAATTTAACTTAAGAAAATAAAATAGTATTTATCAATTTGAATTTAGTTTATTCAATGTACCATTCATTATTTCTTTATGACATTACCACTTTTTGGATTTCTAAAAACATTTTTTTACCTTTGTTTTCTACTGTATTTTAATAATGTCAACATTTTAAAATAACATCTTTTTGTAATGGTAAAATAGTATTTCAACAAATGTGATTTTTCTTTATTTTTTCTTACCATTCTAGTTCCACAGTAAAACTAATTAAAGTTGCCCAAAATATCGTACATAGATTAGTTTTAATTACACATTACACTTGTGCATTCCTCTTTTATTGCCACCTTTAAATGTTTCCAACAAGTCGGTCTGGAGGATGTTGATTATTCCTGCAAAACATCAAAGTGCTTAAACATTTGTCACTGATTGCAGAATCGTGAGAGGAATGCTGCTCAGGTGCTTAATAAATACTGTATGATCAAATACAAATACGCGACTCAGGTGCAGTTAACACATGACATTCACCATGCGAGTTAATTGTTTTTTTTTAACATCATGGTTAAATTTTGGTAAAATTATGATAAAAATAACTGCATGAAATTAAGTGCGAATAATGGTAACATTTTCTAACAACATTGGGTAAAGTTACTGTTATTAATCTGTAAACTACATATTATCTTTAACAAATTTGTGGATACAATAATAACAAAACTATTGATGTCTTCCCGTTCCCCTTTTAAAAATGCATAAAAATATAATTTTATTATAAAATACATGCATTTACCACCACCCATGTACTATCATATTTGCTAGTCATCCTGATGTATTTTATGAATATGTAATATAAAGTCAAACTCATTGAAAAATGAGGAAATAGATTGAATTCTCCAATTTGTATCCAATTGTTATATGGTGATGTATATTGATATTTGTTTTAGCAGTGTATAACTACAGTATGTTATTTTTTCAGATTGTCGAGTTTTGTTATTTGTGAACGAAACTTGTTATTCGCTGCTTCTTGCTTTTAAGGTTAAAATTAAATTTTGATTTGATAAATCATCAAATTTTGACATTTATCTCCTTTGGATTTGAATGAAACTGACAGTACATATTGATCCAACTACTACTGTTTTCTACAAGTTGATTAATTGTATTGATACGATGATAGGGATGATCAATGATTGTGAACTATGACCTTCATTGAACTTTAGTTTATTCATCTTTGTCGATAAATAAAAGGTAGTTTTTCTTAAAATTGATAGTAAATTGATTTTGAATGAAAATTTGAATTAATGATGGTAGTGAATAACTTTTAACCATTATTGAAATGTTGTTTTGTACAAATGTACTTCTGTGATAAATAATTTTGAAATTAACGTATACATTATTGTACTCAATAAGCAAAAAAGAATACAAAAAATACTATTTTAAGGCTATTTTTGAATGAATGAAATATTCTCTCCATTCAACGAATACAAAACATTAATTATTTGTTTTATAACACACTTTTTGCAAGTCAGGATATACAGGTACTGTACTTTGCCTTTGGCCATGCAATCGGGTAGAATTACATACAAAATGCAATAGATATCTTCCACTCTAAGCCCAAATTGAAATGCATTTCATTACAATTCAACAGATATCACACAGATTTTTTGCAAACCATTTCTGTTGTTTGATTGAAAAGCGTAATCAGTGCTGATAGACCCCAGGCTCGAATACAGATATTGGCATAAGTCTGATAGAAAGCAGTGAACTTTTGTCTATGCTTTGCTAAATCTTTTAAATATTAATTTGACGGAAGTGATCTACTTAGAAAGCGTTAGGTATTATCAGGTACCACAGTCTTGGCAGTACAGTAGTATAAAGACTGTATAAAAGCATCAATAAGGAGAGATGCTTATTTGTGTACTACAATGTTGTCTCAAAAAAATGTCTGGATTCATCCCAAACTGAGAAACCAAAAATACTCAGAAACTAGAAAACAATGTGATCTTTGTTTATAAATTTATCATAAATATCACCTTTATGCATAGTTGTGAAATATCGTTGCAGTAGATCATGTATTTGTTTCTTTACAGTATATTTTATACTTATTTAAAGTTGAGGTGCAAACAAAAAAAATAAAATTGTTATTTTATTCAGTTCATTATAACAGTACTTTCACAATATATATAATATTGTACTGTAATAAGAATTAAGATAGAGAAAGAAGATTGTTTTGCATGGTTATTGGAAAATAAATGGATCAAAACAGGATTGTTTAATCATAGGCCTAGACCATTTAATAAATATATTGTTTATGATAAATTTATTTTAGTAAGATCATGGGACTGCTGACACAGTTATTAGTTATAGTAATCTTATTTACTTTAGCTGTTCCTGACCAATTCATATCTGAATATTTTACATTATGGTTTATTGGTCAAATAAATATTATGAAATAAATTTGTTCAATTGGGATGATGAGATGAGAATAGTACAGTGTGTGTCTCGCCAGGTCATCATTTTTTGTCGATCGCAGAGTGAGGAGAACTACCTAACTACTAAAAAAAACATAAATAGCGTTTCTTCGATATCTTCAAATTTTTTTATTTTTCTGATTTCTAATAAACTGTTTTTTTGTTTATACATTTTCTTTTTTGTATTTGTATTTTCCGAAATTTAATATATTTTTGTAGATTTTTAATGTTGTGAATATTTTAGTGAATATTTGTGCAATATTGCCACCTATACTAAAAGATAATAATAATAATCAAATAAAGAACAGTGCAGATAGGTTTTAGTATATTATAATGTAAATTTTTCGTTTTTTTAAATAAAAGTGCAATTGTATTTTCCAAAATTTTGTATATATTTTAAGATTCTTAATATTTTAAATTTTAGTGAATAATTGTGAAATTTTGTAATTGTATTTTCCGAATTTATTATTGTAGTTTTTATAGATTTCATTTCAATATTTTTTATTGTAATACAAACGTTATTAGCTATGTGCTATTGTTTTTGTAATTTTATATATACCGTAATAAAAAAAAATAAAAACATAATAACATTAATATACTGAAGTAAATAACAGAAAGAAAAGCCCTAATTACACCTCCACTTTAAAGTAGCATAGAATCACTAAATTAGAAAGTACTTGTGTTTGGATTGGAATGTTTGTTAGAGCTTCAATAAATATTTATTTAATGATATTTAAATATACAAAAAGGTTAAAGTCAAGTTCCTCAGGTCTAAATGTTAATATTCAGTTTGGTAGTAATAAGTGCTTTTGACAACATGCTATTGAAGTGTGACATAATACATAAGCCAGATCTTCATACCACTTTTTTATACTTCTCATTTTCGTGCCGCGCCTCTTTTTTTTTCATCTTGTTATCTGGCTGTTTTATTGTGTTTTAAGTTAAAAGTACTGTAGTTAAAAGATGAGTTCACTGCATGTTTGTTTACTAGTCATTTGAACAGCAAAAAAATAATATAATTCTTATATTTTGAAATATACTGTATATATAAACATTTTTTGAATGTTAATGGATGGCTTCATAAGGAAAGCTGCAAGGGCACTGTATTAACTTTCAAAATAGATACTGTCAACAATTCCAGAGAAATTAGAAAAACACACTAGCATGCAAACATAATATTATACCCCTTTTACACCACCGAGCTTATAACAAACCTGAGTCCGGATAAATTTCCTTTTCACACCTGATCCATTAACTCGGGAATGACACGGGTTGCGTGTATTTACACTGCAAAATACCAACCCATGTAAATGTTATAGATCAATCCAAATATCGCCATCTCACGCATGAAGAGACACCCTAGTAACGGTCTGCTCATTATACCTCCTACAATTTTGTTTTTCTGGCAATACACACAAAAATTGATACTCGTGAAGAATAATATCTTGAAATAAAAATGAATAACAAATAATTGTTCATGCTATAGAAAAATTATCCACCATATTACCCACCAACTTTGTTTCACTTTCTAGGGAGTCGCCAGATATGGTATTAAAGTACACAGGTTAAACTACTAAAAAAGAGTTTGTCTGGTTTTTATAGGAGAATTCTATGCCAAATTCTCTATTTGACCATTTTCATCTTGATTTCTGTTTCATATTTTTTCATTTCTTTATTCGAATTCAAAAAAATACTAGATTTGAACTCGTCACGGTGACGAGTTAGGCTGTCGCGCAACGCATCTTAACATGCACATGCTATTTATTAGGCTTTATAGTTTACAGTAGACTGCACTACAACGATTGTATGAACAGTATAGTTTTTAATTTACACCACGCACGTTTATTCAATTGTTTGAATATGATGACCTTTTCAAGTTAAAAAAAAAAAGTTCCTATTTCTAAAATATTCAACAACAAAAATATATCTTTAACAAGTGTATTTTTTTTTTGGCCTTATTTTGCTTCAAGAGAAACCAAAGTACAGTATATTATTTGCAAGTGTTAATCTGCTATACTTCTGATAAGTATCAAATTGATAGATAAATATTAAATCTCATTTTCTGCCATTGATGACCCAGATTCAAGCAAATATTTTACAGAAATATGTAATTTGTGAAAAATCTAGGCCAAATATTGGCCTTTACTAATACTACTATAGTGGAAATTGTCTTTGCTTTATTTCACATATGATTTGCTTGATGTGTCTTAGGGTGTTGTGGATCTTAACAGCTAAGAGCAATCGTGTGGAAGGGAAACGATAGCAGTGCTTTCAGCTTCGGACTCATAAGTGCTGAAATCGGTGCTGCTCTATGCTTGATTAAACATTCTGCTCATTGATGCATGCTTTTTATGGCTCAGGAATTTTCAGAGATAAATATTCTCCTATACTAAGCCTTTAGCAACTTAAGGAAATACAATCAATACTTTAGATTATACACGGCAGAAGTCATCTAGTAAATGTGGCGCTTAATGTGACGTTAGCGTAGGACATTTTAATTTTATGTGCAATTATGCCAACAATCTCATAACCATCTATTAAGAGAAAATATATAATTTTTCATAAATGTTCAATTTTCAAGTGTTATTTTGTAGTGTTATAAGGGGCATTCCACAGTATTTGATCCGTGGGTTGAAACAAATTCATTTATTATTATTATTATTATTTATTCAGGCAAGATACATTTTACAAAATATGATACAAATCAACAAATTAAACAAACACGATGCAAGAAGAAAATATAAAATCATAAGACTTCACTAGCTGTCAGGTGCACACTGAACAATTTACATGCGAAGCGCCACGTGTCAAGCGTCAAATCGAACCATAATTTTGTCGCGACGGACGATTTCAGTGTGAACATCGAATCGAACTGTGAATTCAGAACTAGCGAAGGCTCCACAAGTGAATTAGCTAGAGTTGCTCCATGGGCAACTTTTTCACTTTCGCTTCCAAATTCGATTCAATTTGACTAATCAAATCACAAGGATCGTAGGGCTATGTGTGATGTCATCAGTCAGATGAAGATGAAAATAATTTGTTCAATGTGGATGTTGTGTTAGCGACGTCAATTTTGTGGCCATAATTAACGAGTATCTCGCCTTTTTATGACAAAAGGTGCACTTGAATATAAAAATCACCAAACCAAAGAAATGCCTTTTCAGTGGATGTGTCTATTACAAAATACAAGTGTATTGGAGATAGATTTGTAAATACCCAGGCCTAGTCTACATAGGCCTACCTAGCTTCTTATTTTGCCTCTAGGCCCAGGCCTACTAACCACACCCAGATCGAACCGGAACTGGCGAAAATGATGTGTGTCGCTTCGCGTGTGATTATTCAGTGTGCACCAGCCTTAAGCCACTGTCACCAATTAGGTGTGTACTTCCAATGATTTTGATATAACTCTTAGCCATAAGTACTCTTCTCAAAGTAGACATGTTGAAGTTTATTAAATTATATTTTTGTTATTTTTATGTTTAGTTTTCTGATAATTATTTTTTAAGTTATTGAATATTAAATATGAAAAAAAACATATTTGATGATGTTACGGATGGACAGATTATTTCATAAACTATGCATCTTATTACTGGTTTTTCAACAGATATAGTTACTTTATGTCTCAATAATACATAATCAAGTATTTAATTAAAATTTGGTTGTTTAATAATTTCATACAATTTACATGCATTTCAAATACATAAATGTCCTGTGTGCAAAAATCTTGATATTTCTTTTTCTCCTCCTGAGATTATGAACACATTTTTTGAAAATTTATATTTTTATGAAAATATATTTCAAAAACATATTGTTACGGACAGGACATTTTTGTTACAGACGGGACATATCATTTAAATCCTAATTATTTCACAAACCATGCATCTTTTCTTCCAGATATAGTTACTCTATGTCCCTATTGTACATAGTCAAGCATTTTATAACACATATTTCGTTTATTAAATTTCATATATACATTTCATAATTCATAATTGTCCCGTCCGCGAATTTTAATAGTAGTTTTGGGGTGTTTTTAACATTTCAGTTAAAAGTATTGATAGCACAATTTAATTTTTGTTTTTCTCCTTTTAAGAAATATATACAATACATTATAAACAAATATTTTGAAACTTTCATATTTCAAAAAATATATTGATGACATTTTTGTTACGGATGGGACATATCATTTCAATCCTTTTTATTTCATAAACCATGCATCTTGTGAACATATTTCCTCCTAAATATAGTTTTTATTTCACAGTAAGTTCAAATTGTTCATAATCAAGTATTTTATTTAAATTATATATTTATTAATTTCATACTTGCATTTAAAAATTCATAATTTTCACTTCTGAGACATTTCGTTTGGGTTTTGTCGTTACTTGTCTTTATTGAAAGAATGGCTCCAAAATCTTTTTTTTTAATGTTTATTTAAATCTAAATTTTCAACTCTTAAGATATTAAATTGTAATTGACTATAAAAAACAAGTTGTTTAAAATTTGTATTTTTTATGAAAAAAAATACTACTATCAAAATGTATTAAATGTTACGGACATTTTTGTTATGGATGGGATGGCATTATTTTAAGAATTAAGAAGTCATGTCCATTTGCTGTCCCGTCTGGTTTGTGTACAGTATTGACTTTCATAATTAACATTGGCCATATATGTATACATTTATTCTACTTTGAATCTTGTATTCTTTTTTATTTCTAAGATATGTCTAGTTATATTCTCAAAAATGTCCCGCCCGTAACAAAAAAATACTGTGGAATATTTTCTAAAGAGATTAAAATCAAGATATAAAAGTGAACAAGTATCATTAGGGCAGGGGTAATTGAAATTACAAACAAACACATATTTGAGTATGATTATAGACAAAAATTGAATAAAACGAAAAATAAAATGCTAGCCAAAAAAAAAAATGATGATTAGTTTTCAGATATAAGGCCAAAGAATATACTTGTTAAGCATCAGACTCTATATAAATTTCAGCAGAAGGATCAGTGCAGGGTTTTTTCTTAAAGTACTCACATCAATTTAACTGACCAACTTTTTAAATCAATACAATTGTTTCTGTATGATTGCGATGAACAGATGTTATGATTTTAAAGGAATTTTTATTTTTTATTTCTTTAGTTATGTCTAGTTTACATAGCCTCCAATTATTTATTGATTTTTAGGCTCCCTGTCGATACATGTAAATTTTAGGTTTTTATTCGTTTGTAGATGACATCATCGATGTCACAACCCATTTGTGAAACTGAACGTACAATACACGTTTTACTGGAATTGATCACTAATAATTTGTTGTTTCAATGCATATTAGATATTGAATTCAGAAGTGAGTTACAATAGAACATGTATTAAGGGAAAGAGCTGGCTGGATCATCAACTCAGATTGTTTTACACGTTCTGAAAACTGCAGTAGTATAGTAAATCCAGTCTAGCTAATGATATCAGACGACTTTTGTTGACATTAGCAGAAAAGATTTTTCACGGCTATATTTTTTCCAGATCAAATTATTGTTCAGTTTGGCGTATTCATTTTTTCGTTTTTCCCCTATGAAAGGAAATGCAACTACTCTAGTAAATATTAATTGACAGGCACAGTACAAATGAAACAAGTGCTTTATTAAGTCATTTTGTTGAGAATTCTTTTTCGTCTAGTTCTAGGTTATTTTATTCCAAGGACTTCACCCTTTCATTTTATTTTCTCATTTAGTTGTTTTATGTATTATATTTAGAAGGTTTATTTGCAGATATAGCCATTAGATTTAAATGTAAATAAGTATATATTCGTACGTTTAATGGTAGACACATAGATTATGATGAAGACCTGATTAATGTTAGCGGGCAGAGAACTTCTTGATGCATTCATAATGGTGATGAGGATTGCAGATGCGCTAAAGCTGATGTCATGATGAGTACTTTAAAGGAACAGTCGCAAGTTCCTGTTCAACTTGTAGAAAATGAAAAAAAATTAGTAACATAATTGACTGTGCATTTTAATGTTAATGTTTATTTAATAATATTGCCATACATAATAACAAATCCTTTAAGGGGCTGTTTCTGCTGCATATCCTCAAAATACGGTATAAAATACAGTATATTTTATATGCTATTCTATGTACCCCGTTTCTGGTAGAAGTACTATCTTGGGTGGTTATGTTAAAATCAATCTTTTTTACCCAACCTGCCTTTCAATTCCTTAAAATAGGGACAAGTTATTCCTTCCTTGCCCGAATTAGAATTCGTTATTTTGTTATCCTTGGTAATGTTGTTGCTCTACTTTCACAGTCTCTTTTTGTTTTTTTATTACTTTTTCAACGACAAGTCCGCACATCCCATACTTTCCTTAAATTTGGGTAAGTTACCTTTCTAAATCTGGCTGTCCTGTTTACTCCTTTTTAATTTTCCCCGAAATATTTGTTTCCCCAACAGATTAATTGCAAATGTTGTGATGTTGTTCCTTACTTTCATTGACTATAGACTATCCATGTGTAAAAATTAAGCTTACAGAAAATCAAAATATACGGTATTTTTTATTGGCAGCAGAAAAGGGTACACAAAATACTGAATAAATTTATAAGAACTGAATTTCATCCACAAATTTGGTGGGGAAAATTTTATATGGTATATTTTTGTGAGAACCATTTCTGCTGCCAAAAATATACCGTATATTTACGGTATTTAGAAAATACCGTGTTATATACAGTATTTATGTGCCAGCAGAAACAGGCCCTAAGGCTAGATGTTGAATAAAACATTATTTTGAATATTGAGTGATTATGATTTTTGAAACATAATACTTTTTTATTCAAAACTAAAACTAATACATTATTATAAAATAAAGATAGAATGACCTTCCAAAAGCAAAATAATACATTCATTATTGACATACATACATAGTCTAGAAGTGTCATGAATAATTCACAGTAATTGTAATGTAACTAATATTCCTCTATGATTCAACTGTAAACACAATTGGAAGATGGATACAAGAGCCGCTGCCATAGAAAGATGAGGCATGTAATCAGGGGCACAGCCAGTGGCGGGGTCACAGGGGTTTAGCAAAAAAAAGTTTTTAACACCGTCCGTCCCCTTCACAAAAAATCGTCAAATTGCAATTTTATAAACTTTTTATCAACAAATTTGAAACAATGTATCGATGCAAAGTGCTGTATTGCATAATCACAATTGGGAACAGTCAATGCAACAGTGCTGCAAACATCGCTACAGGCAGTTTGATTTCACACAACAATGCAAAAACAGATAAAACATACATAACAATTATTCGGGGGAGCGGGGAATGGATTGTGGGGGTGGTGAACCAGGTCGAAGTCTACGGCAACTAACGTTGACAAGCAATCCGAGCAGGTTTGATTTCACCTATGCACTTGGTTTCCCCACTAGGGAAGCAACGCAAGGACGTGGACGCAACACAAAGCGAGTTGACACAGTTCGAATAATTAATCGCTTGTGAATGTTCAAATTGCTTAGGTCTTTGCGTTACGTTGTGTAGATTGCGGGCCGGGAATCTATTACTTTTGATTTCACGCAACAAACACAGAGCAAAAATACTGGAGATATATATATAGCACATCACGTAGTCGGGTTCGGGGTACGCAGGGTAAATCAGGTCAAAGTCTGATTTTGGATTTACAACCCTCTCTACCCAAACAAGCAAAAAAAATGTTAGGCAGGAATATGAAAATTTCTGTAATGAAAATGAGAGTTGATTTTTGTTGAAATTTATTAGTGTTAACATTGTCATATTTGTGCGCGCGTAAACTGATTCAAATGATCTAGATTGCCCTGGAATGCCAAAGCTTCGACTGGGGGCCCATTGTTGCTCGAAATTATCGGTTGATGTCCCTTGTCCCCCACCCTCATTTCATCGCTGGCTGCGCCCCTGATAATTCATCTAAAAAATGTTTTTTTGTGTTTAAACAGTGAAAATGTGAAAAATAAGAATATGGACTTGAATAGTAGGTCCCCGGAATTGCATTGTAATTTATTTAGAGGGTAAACTTGCACTGATGATCTCCTGAAATTCAGCGCATTCCAGGGTTCAACAGCTTCCATAATAAGTTTTAATCACATGGGTTACTTTTCATTCCGAGGAGCTATAACAGATTGAAATATGCTGTATAGATGAAATTAAATAAGTCACGTTATTCTAATTTTTTTATATGATGATGTATTTTTTAAGCATGTAAAAGAGTATTGATTGAGAAAGAATATATTAAAATCTAGGGCGAAATAGGTTAAGCATAAGCGCAATGCATTCTATGAAATGGGATTAACTAGTACTAAAGCGAAAAAAATCCTATGTTAAAAATTTGAGTGGCCATTACGTCAGAACATCTGGTAGATATAAATTTAACTTGTTAATTAACTCATCAGCTTCCATAATAAAATTTTTAAAATGGGTAAATGATTATATTATATAGTATATTTTTCACAAATTTGCATTAAATTACCCATATTTTAGCACATGATTATTATTATTATTATTAAGTTTAACGTGCACGTGCGTTGTTATTTTGCAATCAAAGTTCATCAAAATGAATGAAATCTACTACAGAAGGTAAAAAAAACAAAAATAAATTGCAAAAACCATTTTTCTACGATCCCGACAATAACAAGGGGTTATCCGCCAAGTGCGGATAACCAATAACCATCCGTTACTTTATTTATAAATATCTTTATTTTTTGTTTCCTAATTAAATTGCTCCCGTCCATTTTTTTCCCCCGTTGTCTTTGTTTACTGTTTTATAAATCACAGGTTAACCACTGGGATTGTTGTGATGTTTTATATTTTCTAACCTCAGCCTTCCACCCCTCTGTTGAGGACTTCGGCCCCTCCGTCTGGGCAAATCATGGCGCAGCCACTGATTTTTTACCCTTTCACACATAGGCCGGCGTTCACGAATTACCGCAATATCACCGTCTTACAGCTCTGTGTGAAAGGGGCTTATGTGATAAATGCAGACAGTAAGACCTGTTCAATAAACAATGTTTTCGTTTTAGCTGTCAATTTATCATTGTCAAAACAATCCTTCCTCCATGTTAAATATTTTTGGCGAATGGTGTGTATAGATGAAGAATTGTTTGATTAGTGAGTATGTTTGTCAGCGGCTGGGAAATTAGAATTTTTGTTTACTGGAATGTGGGTCACTATGGCCTTAGGGAGTTACACATCTATTCCGGAATATGTACGGTACTAATAGTTTAGTTTAGGAATTTATTCATTTCAGACTATATTTATGTTTACTACTGATTGTTAAAAAAAAATAATTGAAAACTAGAATTTAATTCGTCTCTTTGACGAATTATAGGTGATCATTTTTATAATTTTACTGACATTACATTTTTTAAAACATACACGTACGTTAACATACGATTGATAAATGTTGATGTACGCCATCCTATGACCTGATGCATAGTATAGTGCTGAGTTGTGCCTATTATATGACATTATATAGAATATATATACAGTGTAGCATAGGTGAAATTATGGGACATGTTCCAATTTTTTGGTACGATGAAATTATCAAAATAAACTTGAAGATGACAATTTTCGAAAGAATAATATATAAGATTTGGAAGAAAATTTACTTTTAGAATCAACTGGCCATATGATGACGTCACAACATCCGATGGGCTTATTTTGTATACGAATTCATATCTACATTTCATCAGCTTTCATAATAAATTATAATCATCAAGGTCACCTTTAATTCTGAAGAGCTGTAAGATATCAAAATGTACGTTGTAGGTGAAATTACACGACCTACGTTTTTCAAATTATTTAGGAGTGATGACCTAATATCAAAATGAAGGCCTCTCATAATAAAGATAATTGATTGCGAAAGAACATAATTTGACAGAAAATAGGGCATATATAAGCGAGATTAGCTCTGTTGAATGTGATTGTCTATGACAAAAAGGAAAAAATCAGATTTTTTCAATTCAGGTGGCCAAATGATGACGTCATACCATTTTTTACGTCCAATGTGTACATTAATTCATATCTACAACTCATTAACTTTCATAATAAGTCATTATGAAGAGTTATTTTCATTTTTAAAAGGCCTTATTTTTTACCATTTTCAACATTTTTGTTCAATTAATGTGCGCATTTTGTCATTTTTACCCTGCTCGTATAGTGTTATTTTAAGTCGGAATGGACTCTAATTTGGTGAATGTACTAAGGATGGTGAGAAGAATGTGATTTGTACAACATATTCGTAATGTATACGTTTCTTAAGTATCGCAAAAACGTGTTTTTGCGCAGTAATTTTTTAAAACACACAAATGGCCTAATTCATGCTCTAAATAGATAAAAACATAATTTTGAGCTTTTTAAATTTTTTAACATGCGATTTCATGCGCATGACCCTACGTGCGCGTGCGTTTTTACTTGCTAATATTTTTACCCTAGACATGAAGTTTATGTATAGTGAATTTTATTGACTGTGAATGTGATTACAAGTTATAGAGATATGATCGAAAATATGATTTTAATTGTTTTAAAAACAATTAAACACTAGAATTAATTCATCACTTTGACGAATTATAGGTGATCATTTTTATAATTTTTAAAAACATGCACATACATTAACATACGATCGTAAAAAGTTGATGTACGCCATCCTATAACATGATGCATATACGCTTATGGTGCTGAGTTGTACCTATTATGTGTCATACAGTATACTGTATATCCATATACAGTGTAGAATAGGTGAAATTACAGGACCCATATGATGACAATTTCGAAATATAATGAATTGAGCAAAAAAATATAAGATTTGGAAGAAAATTTGGCATGTAGAAGCGCAGAGAGCGCTCTTTGAAATTTGTATGAATTTGACGAAAGAGATGAAAAATACTACTTTTTAACTTCAACTGGCCATATCATAACGCTCTGTTGAAGGAACAACGGTCATGTATCACCTTTTATTTTGTTACCATTACATTGAAAGTAAATAAATGTTTAAATGCAAAAAAAAAAAAAAAAAAAAATGTGATAACCTACAAAAAAGATAAACATTTTTTAAATTCAATTGGCCATTTGATGACATCATTTTTTTTATGTCAAATGTTTACATGAATTTATATCTACTACTCAATGGCTTCCAGAATAAGTTAAAACAATTGGGAGTCATCATGCATTCTGACGAGTTATTTTCATTTTAAAAATGCCTTATTTTTTACCACTTTCAGCAATTTTGAGAAAATAATGTGCGCATTTTGTCATTTTTAACGTGCTCGTATAGTGTTATTTTAAGTCAGAATGGAATCAAATTCGGTGAATGTACTAAAAGATTGTGAGTAGAATGTGATTTGTACAACAATTCTTATTTTTTACACTTTCTAAGAACCGCGTGCGCAAAAACAAGTTTTTGCGCAGTAATGTTTTTAAACACACAAATAGCCTAATTCTGCATTAGCGCGACTCGCTCTATTAAATGGGATTATAACTAATACAAATTACAATAGAGAAAAAAAATATCTATTTTAAAAATTTGAGTGGCCATATGGTGATGTCAGAACATCCTGTAGGTACAAATTGTACATGAATTCATATCTACAACTCATTAGCTTCCATAATCCATGGTAACCTAAAAATAGGTATATTTTTGCACAAATTTGCATTAAATTACCCATTCTTTAGCACACGATTATTAAAGTCTAACATGCACATGCATCGTTATTTTGCAATTAAAGTTCATGAAAATGAATGAAATCTACAGAAGGTATGAAAAACAAAATTCAATTGCAAAACAACATGTTTCTACGCTTTGTACGAGACAAATGTGAAGAATTTCAAAAATTTTTGAACTGCTCAAAATGACCTTAAATGTACGCAAAATTGATTAGAAATTAATTTTTTACATTTTAAATTTTCAAATGCCCATGCGCATGAAATTTTGTGTGGAACACGCCTTTTTTACTCCATAGAAATTTGACCCATGATATGAATTATAATTTTATTAAGTTTCATTAAAAGATATTTATTGGTTCTAAAGTTATGATCAGTCATAGAAATTCATAAAACCGTGCGTAACTTACGCTACGCGGCTCTAACATTGTTAAAAAGCTTGGCTGCACATCTACACTTCAAAGTTATGTTCACAAATATTAGGAGATATGCTGTCCACAAAAATCGTGGAAAGAAAGAAAAATAAAAAAGATGAAAAAAAAAAATGATCCTGACAATAACAAGGGTTGTTTTAATAAACCAACCAATACAATACAATAGGTGATCATTTTACTCTAAATGATCACCTAATAAGAAACATTTTATACAATAACAATAGATGACCATTTTATTTTAAATGATCACCTAATAATAAACATTTCATACAATAACAATAGGTGATCATTTTATTTTAAATGATCACTTAGAAAATCATTATTTTTTAAATTATTAATAGAATATCAATAAAAAAAATCATCAATTATTGAAGAAAGAACAATAATTAAAAGTATTGCATCAAAAAGTGGATCAGTGTTTTTTGTAAGAAATATTTCTTGTTTAAAATATTACAAATTTGTGTAGACTAGTATTTTTTGAACATTTTCATTGATTTTGTGACACTATGTCAAAGGGAAGTTATCAATTATGCAATAGCCTATTTATGATAGCTAGTATTCTTAAAATGAATGTTTGCAATGTAATGATAAAAATAAAACAGTGACAGTTATTGTGATTTATATTTAATAAATGTGTTTTTTTTTGTCTTTCATATTGTTTTCATCACCTCATTCAACAGGTAAGTTTTAAGTTTTACAAACATAATTTATTTTGTACCCTGAGACAATATCTTAGTTTTATATTAAAGATGTGTTGTACCCCAAAACAAAAATAAAGATGAATGAAAACGCTTATACCGTAGTTCATAATCCTAAAGCTGTATTTTCCTCATGTATGAGTTTATTAAAGACCCATTCCCTAAAATTGTTGACGTCTTGTAAAAAAATGATTAGTATATTGTCGTCTCCTCTGTCCCATATGGATACTAAATTCCAATAATTACCATTTGTATCGTTCATTGTCTTTATTCTTCCTGTTTGTTTGTTATTTTTTGTGTCTGTTTTGTTTTACATCCATTTCTGTTTATACAACACGCCAATGTAGAACCGTGTTGATCTAGAGTGTTGTATAAACGGCCCTGAGAAGACTTGTTCTACCACCAGAACAATGGTCGATAGTGACTTGAACGTGCCGACTCAATTTGCTAGTCAGGTTTTATATGACTGTTTTCGTTCTAAACTCTTCATAAAGAGAAAATATATAATAATAGGTTTTGGAATGAACACACACACGTCATACACTTCCATCATAATCATTTTTTGGTTTTTTTTATTTCTTTTTTTACAATTTCAAATAAGTGCAAAGCATATCTTAACATGCTATACTATGATACTATATAATATTTGTTAGAATAAAGATCAATTATTTATATTTTCATAATAATAGGTATATCTAACTAGATTCATGTATAAACTCATCATATTGTTTCAATTCAGTGGCAGATCTAGAGGGTGAATATGGTGGCTAGCCATCCCCCTTAATTCTAGAACGCTAGACGTGGATTCAACTCTTTTAACTAAGCTTAATAAGAAGAGTTAGCATTATAGTTGTGTATATAGGACTACATAGTGAAAGAGCTTAAGAGTTTAATTACCATTTATGAAATCAAGATTTAAAATCTTCAGAAAATACCCACAACTGAGCTATTTTCAAAACACATGTACTCCTACTACCAGCGTCTAGCTTGCTCTCCCTGTGAATGCTGACGTCACCACTCTCCAAAAATACACCATTTTCCATTTCAGTACCGCCCTGGTCCATGTGCATGTGTTTGCTTGGTATTCTGATTTACACCCCTGTTCATAGTGTATTATTGGAAATTTGTTCTCACGTATGAAGGTTTGTTTATATAATAATGGTATGCAGTATAATTCTGTAGGTCTGAACAGGCCCTTAGAAGTTGTCATGTGTTGATTGTATGATTTCTAAAAAGAATTAAGTGGGTAGCTAGCCACCCTATTCACACTTTTTGATGTATTTGTCCCATATACTGCCAAGAAATTTGGAGTACAGTATTTTCACATGGTTATTAATTGGTTATTTAGCTTACTCATGTGTTCAAATAGTCATGTTCAATTTGCTGTTAAAACTGCTGTTAATTTGAAAAAAATTGACAAAAAAATTATATTTTTAGTTCTGGTTAGTAATGGCGACCATTTTTATTTCTTTATTTTTATATTTGTTACATGTTGCTGGTATGCATTCAAAAGTGATGTCATCATGATATAAATGTTTATTACTTTGATAAACAACAATTTTTTTAATGCAATGATAAAAACACTGCAATGTATTCCACAATATAAACTTAATAAATCTTTTGTACATTATTGAAAGGGTTAAATGTACGTTTTATGGTAAATTATGATAAAAAAGAGAGAAACAATGGACTACCAAAGTAGCTTGCGTCAATAGGTCTAGCCTATCTAGGCTTAGCTTTGTAGGCCCTAGCTGGTAAAAGCTGGTAATGTATGAACATCGTACGCTAGCTATAGGCCCAGTGTGGCATTGTATAGTTGCTGTACTATTGTTATTTTTTAGCAGATTCCGTTAATACAAATTAGGGAAGACCCGGTATTTTCGCTGAAAAGTTATGGTTCTTCCATTTGTTTATAAATATACCAATATTATTTACCTCTACCGATCTCTTCACTTTACTACTACTAGCTTCTGCTTATTGGTAGAGTTTTAGGCTCAAGTTAGTCGAATGACAGTACTATATATCACTAGGCCTGTGCAACACCAGTAGGCTTGGGTGGGTGTGTTTTTACATTTATTTTGAATAGGCCTATAAAGAATACATTCACTTACCTAACAACACCTAACTATATCAATTCACCCCGTCTAGTAGGCTACTACGAAAATGCATTACTGTATTTATTTATGCTGCCTTGTCCACTGCATGCTGATGGCGGAAGGAGTATTTACTTAATCAGTCAACTTTAAACTTTCTATTTAGTTTTTCTGTAGGTAAAATTTAGCAATTTGAATTATGAACCTATTCTTTTAATAAGTTAACCTAAAATCGTCTTAATTTATTTTGTGTTAAGCAGAAAAATGCTTTAAAAGGATCAATGGTACGCACAGTAAATAGTGCCAAGCTAGCTGTTTGCATTGTTTTGTTTTCGCGCTAGCAAACAGGAAAGTGCTAATTTTTTTCATTTTTCCTGCTGGTAAACAGTACACTCAACTAACCAAGATAACATTTGTTGCGTTCAATGCGAACATCAGGGTTAGGTACATCCGATACGGTAAGTATTTTTTGTTTTCATATTGATTATTGAATTTATTTAATTTAAATAAGCAGTTTTTCCGTTTCTCATTTGATAGACATGTGCGAACTGAGTGCGTCGGACTGTCGAACCAATTTTCAGTTTAGTAAAACCAGGGAGGTATAAAAATACCTCCCTGGTAAAACAATTACTATAATCAAAACTGTAACATGTACATCGATATATAAGAACTTTAACTACCGTATATTTCGGTGTATAAGTCGCACCTGTGTATAAGACGCACCCCTAACTGAGAGTAAAATATCGGTATTTTTTATATCGTCGATGTATAAGACGCACTTTATATTTCATCAAAACAATGTTTTTTAAAATTGTAATAATATATTTTGTTATATCTACAACGACGTCCCTTATTTAGGTTTTTTCTTACCTAGGCTCGGCCGCGCCCAGCCTCAACAAGTTCTTTCCAACTTGTTATTCATGAGTTTCGCACAATCTAGTGCATGACCGTGCACGTGTGTGGGCTAGCCTCGCTCGATCATTTCGAGAGGGCGCACGTTTTCATGGACAATCGTATTCGATTAGTATCTATGTATCCGAGAAGTGTGTACGCTAGGTCCATGCTATAATCAACTGGAGAATATACTAGTCGAATACCGTACACCATGTGGCCGCCAAGAAGGGCTTGCACTGGGGGTTACGGCGATCGTGTGTATAACTATAAATAAATACTATTCCAATCGTAAATGTTTACAAATGAAATTTTATCGGAGCGCCTAAAACAGCTCCATAATGAACAAATCTTTTCATCATATTTAGTATAACATCACGCTAAAATGCCTTGAAAACTAGGCAGAAGCAGATTGCCGATATGTACAATCTGTGTGGTGAGGCATTTATGTTCGGTGTACAAGACGCACCCTTAATTTAGAGGTCAAATTTGCGTGTCAAAAGTGCGACTTATACACCGAAATATACGGTATGTGGATTTTCAGAGAGGTTGTAGACATGTCGTGTGGGGGTTCGCTGTAGATTAATGGGATTCATTGTATAAAGAGGGTTCGCCCGACCCATGAAAAAACGCCTGGCTATGGGTTTCACCGGGAGGGTTATAGAAAGTTACAAATGCAAATTTCACATATTGTACACCTGTCGCTGAACTTCATCATTATTGCCATGATCATCACTGGACTGTCAGTTATCTAACTGAGCATCATTATTATTATGAAACCAGCCATCGAATGTGATACAACATTTGGCTTGTTGTGCCAAATCTTTTTGTTTGCGTTTTCTTCCTCTCTCCTTAAGAGGCATCTTGAGGAGAAGCGTGTAAAAAGTTTGATATGTAGTATGTGAAACGATCTATTTTAGAAGTTTAACTAGAGATCATTATGATGCTCTTTGTGATCAGCCAGCAATGACACTTGACTAGCACATCGTGGGAAATTTCTATTTTTGTTTTTGCCGTTCGTGTAGCCTACTCTGTGCATACTAATATACACACAAATATGTCACACGTTTAAAATATTGAACCTCTAAAAAAAGGGCACCTTTAAAATTTAGGGGGCCACCCCCTTGGATCTTGATCCCTTTTTATTAATTCACATTTATTAATATTCATATTGTTAAAAAGGCAATCAATTACACCATGGGTAATCCCCATTAGGGAGAGGGAAGTGCCCTTTTTTGAAAAAAAAAAGAACCCCCTGCAAAAATCTTGGCTACGGGCTTGAATTCGCATATCGGAGTAAAAGCAGCGTATAAGATGCCATACTATATTATCTTGATGGCATTGTAATCACCCTGATATGACAGTTGCAAGGTCTTTATAGATTTTAGTAGTGCCTTTAACAATATCCAACTCTACATTTAATTATGGTCAAAAACATTTTTTACACTATGGATTCAAAGTTTTCTGTTGGACCGATAGAGAGCAGCTAACACAAGTTGATAATATAAAACATAAGGGATGCATCCTGTCCCTAGTTCTTTTTACACTGTATGTAAGCATAATCAAATATGCGAATTATATAGTCATCTACGGTTTTGTAAAAGATAATGATGCATCCTCCTATACGGGTGAAATTTACCACATGGTGTAAGGATCACTTTTTAATTTTAAATATAAATAAAACAAGCGTAACTAATCTGATCATGACTCGATAGTAATAAATGGTCAAAGTGTGTTTTTTGATCAATTTATTAAGTTGTTTTCTGTAGATCAGTTATTCAGAGTATACTTAATTTTTTTTTAATCTGCACTTTTATTTAAAAAAAAACAAAAACAAGTTTGAGAGAGTAAGAAAGTAAGCTAAATGATGTATGATATATAATATATGCTGTGACATCACCACAATCAATAATCTGTTAGGAAAGAATTAAATGCAATTATGTTGGATGTATCCCACCCTCTACATAGTCAATATATATTTATGCGTTTATATATTTATAAATTTGTATATGTATTTTTGTATGTACGCTGTAAAAATAAATTTCCAACATATTTTATGATGGACCAATCAATATTATCTTATCTTATCTTGTTAAGTTTGCTTGTTACAATCTTTGTATAAGACCTTGTACTGTAAACAAATAAGACTATATATGACAAATACAAAACATCATGTTGTTACCTGATTCTCACTGCTGTACAATATTTGCCCAGTATCATCAGATTATTTGTTAATATAGCATCTCAATTTTATCACATGTGGTGCCTGTATGATGTAAGATTATGATATATGTTGTATTACCAAATATTCCTATGATACTGGAGAAATCTAACAAACCTCATTTATAAAAGGTAACAATGTAAGTGTACAGTATACCATATTTGTTTTCTTATTTTGTTGTAATTGTCAACCTTGGTTATTGAAACAACTGTGCTTAGTGTATATATTGTACTTTAAATAAAATCCCATTAACCTCATTTTTATTATACTCAAATATTTGATTGTGCTGAAGTCTAAGATATTTATTTCCTTTGTAAACTAATCTACTGATCACCATGTTTGATTTGCTCTGATTAATTTAAAAACTTATCCGATTATAAATTACACACTGTATTATCAAAGAATTCTATAGACTTTGAAAATGGAAGTTCAAAACGTGTGGACTTTATTAGCATTGTAATCTATGTATATACAATGTAAAAGGCATGTATGCCTCATTAGCGGTATGAAAAAACATAATGTTTGAAACTAATATTGCTGTATTTTAACGCCAGACTATGATAGTCCTCTTCTGTATCATATCAGAAAACGAGCAAGATAAAAGCCTCTTTGAAAAGTCATGTGATAACTATCATAGCATTTTACTACTTTGCCCTTTGAATGGTTGATGTCAGAGCTTATGTAGCAAAAACAACTTTATACCATATTGTATCAGGCAGTCTCATCAGCCACAATATAATATTGACTAGCTTCATAAACACATGTTTCCTAGCAATTCATACAGGCAGTTGGCTCTCAGTCCTAGCCAGTTTGTAAGTATTAAATGTTCCATATCTGGGCTTAATCGTGTCATATTAGGTTCTTATCAAAGATTATAGTTACAGTGCATCTACTCAATTTCATACAATTAATTAGTATACAAATAATGAATGTTTATGAGTTGGATGGTGGAGAATATTTCATCAAATATGACTGCTTTATTTAATTTAAGACGGTAGTAAATAAATAGCAGTCTAGCCTTATCAAATGAAATATTCTCCACCATCCAACGAATAAAAAAAATTCATTATTTATATTCCTAGGTCTATCTAAGCTAGGCTTAGTGTAGAAAGGCAAATTAGAGATCGGCAAAATAAAAATCGCCAGGCAACTGAAACTGATTTAAGCTAATTATGTTTATATTTCCAAAGAAATTGTTCCCTATTAATTAATCATAAAAAAAAAATCATACAAACGATCTGAAGCTAATTTAAGTGATTTTTTTTTTCTAAATTAGTAAATAATGCTCAACATAAAGGATAATTCTGATAGAGTAAAAAAACAACAGATGGTGCTATTGGATTTCATGCAGGAATGCTCACCGTTATCCTTAAGATTTTTTTTTCCAATCAAAGGTTTTATACTACAGGCAACCCCTATTCAGGAGACACCCTACTAATGGGACACTTATTGGGTCCTTTGATGAAGGTTCTACTGTAAAATGTGATGATAATGTTCAATCAAATCGTAAACAAATTCATAGTCCCTTTTTTAGATTTTCCCAATTTTTCCTAGGCCTCACTAGATCATTAACTTTCAATCATGTAGTTAGTCATCTGCTAAAGCAGTAAGTCTGTCTGTTGGCCTTTGCATTTAGTGATTTCAGTACAGACCATCAACCTGTATGCCACAATCTAGCATTACAAAAGAACTGCTGTTTAAATTATTAAATGACATCTTGAATATTAGTATTCCTCATACATTTATATATGGAGAGTCACCATGCATATAATATCCGATCTAATGAATATTCATGTTATTACAGACTGTTATGATTTCATATTTTATGGATACTTTAAACCTACATATGTGAAACAAAATGTTTGTTTATTAGTTTGTCTTTTTAATTTATTTTAAGTAATTCAAAGTATGCCTACTGATGTTTCCCATGTGAAAAAGATCCCAGTGAACTGTTCATAATTCTCCCTTACAGAATAAAGGACACATTATTAATTTTACCAAAAGTATAAATAATTTAATCTGATTTTTGTATTATATTTTTAGTATTTCTATCTATTATATATAATTCAATGACCCATTTCTGCAGGGTTTCTGCTGAAACTACTTTGTGGGAGGACTGTTAAAAAGTTGGCTTTCATTTCTCAAAATGCGTTTCATCGTAAGTACGAGGAAGGGATAGATGGCTCGACCACCCACAAACCTGTCGAGCAATTCATGGGACAGGTACCCCTGTCTCTACCCGAATTGAAGTCATTGTGCATGGCCAAGATGCATTGTTTGCTTTTTTTTGCTTACTGTCCATGAATTTTGGAATATACCATATTTAGTGGGTCTTACTTCTGGAGTCATGAATATTCATGTAGGCGATGAAAATTACATTTATTGTGTTTTAAATAAAAACAAACAAGTATATTATTACTATTAACAAACATTGATTTCTATGCAATATGTACAATGTCAAAAACCCCATATTATAAAGAACCATTCCAATATAATTTTTCACTTCAGCTACACTACCTGTAAATGGACTGATTTCAAGGCTTTGGGTACAAAATAAGTTTGTAAAATTGAGGTGGTGAACAAGTACAGTATGTACATCTGCACTGTAATCTGATCTTTTATTGTAATGACATTTACAAATACAGTAAATTGTCTTGGGCCTGTCTCTAAATCAAATGAAAGAACATTTTGGAAAAAATTGTAGTTTTTTTCTAGGAGGTTCTCACAAAATGAATCGATCTTAAAAAAGGTTTTAAAAATGGGAAATTAGTTTATTTTGAGTAAATTTAGACTGTTTATAAACAACTACAATAAACTGATTTCTATGAATACCACTCAGTTTATTAGATGAAGACTCTACGATTAATATATTTCTCATAAAATTGTATTAATAGGAATAACACGAGAACAGTGCATTGTATGTACATTGTTGATTTAAAAAATGTATCTATGATTTGTTTTAGTTGAGACTCATTAAACAGCACATATAGTCAGGGTCCTCGTGTATTTCCGTAGGATTTTAATGCCCAAAGTGAGATTTCACTTGATTTCACTTTATTATGGTGCTAGGATACCAAATATGCTAGGTAACAAATTTTCACGATCCCGTAACCATGGTAACGGCCCCAATTTCAAAATGGCGACCAAATGACCATATCTCCATAACCCTTTGGTCTATTGACAAGATATTGGTATCAAAATACTCGGAATATATATATTTATATTCCTTGTAATAGAACATTTTTACTAAATGCAACCGGAAATGCTATTTTTCTGTACTATTGACCCTTGACCTTGACTCGTACTGTATCTTACAAACGGCTGGTCATAGAAATTTAAAAATGGTCTCAAATTGCTCAGACCTTATATATTTATATTTATTGTAGTGCAATATTTTGTTAAAAAATGTCCGGAAGCAAAGTTATTGACCTTTGACATAGAAAATAGCTTACAAGGATTTTTATTCAGTATTCTCTGGTCATATCTCCATAAGCCTTTAGTCTATGGACAAGATATTGGTATCAAAATACTCGGAATAAATATATTTATATTTGTTGTAATAGAACATTTTTACTAAATGTAACCGGAAATCCCATTTTTATGCACTATTGACCCCTTGACCTTGACTCGCACTGTATCTAAAAAACGGCTGATTATAGAAATTTAAAAATGGTCTCAAATTGCTCATACCATACATATTTATATTTATTTTAATGCAACATTTTTTTAGAAAATGACCGGAAGTAAAGTTAGTGACCTTTGACCTAATAAACATGAACTTTGCATTTTTCTATTTGAGCACGTATAGGCAATTGTTTGTGGTAGGGATTAAAAAATGAGTTTATACATATTATTATAATTCGAATATTTAATTCGATGGCGATAATTGAATTGATGTTTTATTGGGGAGGTGTTCCGGGCGTTTATTCAAATAAATACCATCCTAATTGGTATAATTAATACATTATTCCGTGACAAAGTAAGCCGTTTTAGATGGCTTGCAACATGGGCAGAAGTATCCCAGGGTCCTAATAATGGGACACAGAAATAGCGCACAGTATACATAAAGTCCTGGCAGCTTAACTCAACAATTCGGCTATCGGGGTTTCATTCGATTTCAAACAAAAGCTCTTATCATCAGTTCTCTCGATGTAATTTTATATAATTATTTCCCACAATTTACTCTCTATGTGTTATGAATATATTTAATTTGAAAAACCAAAATGGCTATCGCCACCAAGCACCAACGGCCAACTTAGTTGTTTTACAACTCCCTGGTAGAAACCAACCAACGTAATAGTGGAAACTAATGTTATCAAATCTACGTTTCGCGGTATATCTGAGATAGATAAGGTAGGTATCCAAGGCGAAGATTAGTACCGAAGTTTTTCCATTGTGCTCGCCTATTTCAGAATTAACCATAATTTACATTTAGATACCATGCATTTTTTGTGTCAGCATCCTCGTTGCCATTAAGACAGTCAAGGAGTGAGAGTGGTTGATTCTTCAACTTTTGTACCTTTAATGCTTGTTCTTCTTGAAACATTTCTATGGAGTTTTCTCATACATTGAACTACTGCCGGCCATACATTTTTACATGGTTAGACATTCCTTGGTTTTTCTTCTTAGATGTTTTGAGATATGAGAAGCAATCTTTCAATGCTAACATTGACTGCCATTTTGTCATATCGCCAAGCCAAGGAACCAATTTAAGATTAACCAAATTGAGATTGTTAGAAGTGACCAAGAGGTTTTTGATGTTTACACAGCATCTTATGATTTTATCTCCTTCAAGCTACTAAGTGTCTTTAGTTTCATTTTCTTTTCAGCGAGTCCACAACATATATTTCTTGACTTCTTTTGAAATTATTACTAAGACAAAAAAGTGTTGATTTTGTTATGAATGTATTTTGATGAAATCTTGAAGAATTTGCGTGTTTTGTGTTGAAGAGTGAGTTCAGTGGGATATCTAGTTTGATTTCCTCATCTTAAGTAATGCCAACAAAACCACCAACCCATTTTAATGTTTTCCTTCTGTTCTAGAGCCTGATCCAGGAAAAGAGCACTATTTATACAGATTTTTTTTTCTTTACATTCAAATTAATTACAATCTTTTATTCACTGTTATTGTGTCATCTACATCAAGCCAAGCTGGTTCATTTGTGTTAGATGGCAATGTATAATCAGACGAGCATATAAATGAAAACCAGTCATGGGCGAAACAAGGATACCTTCCTAATAATATTATAATTACCATCAAATCTCACTCTGGCATTTACTACTTTTAGCCAAATCAGAAATCTTCAATTAATACGTTTATAGAGGTTCAAAGTGGCAATTAAAAACCATATTTGAAAATGTGAGTTTAGAAAAGAACTGAATGCATAACATAATTATCCTAGTGAACGCCAGGCTAGTGATCTGGAGGTTGTTGGAGTCCCACATTACTTAAGTATTAATGATGTATTCTTAGTAAAAGTGAAATTACGTCAGAGTTGGGCCAAAACATCTGACCAATATTTATCCATCCTTGTAATGTATATAGCTATTATCTATGTCAATGGCGAATAACTTTACTTCCGGTCATTTTCTTACAAAATATTGCATTACAATAAATATAAATATGTATGGTCTGAGCAATTTAAGACCATTTTTAAATTTCCATGAGCAGCCGTTTTTTAGATACAGTGAGAGTCAAGGTCAAGGGTCACTAGTAAAGGAAAATAGCATTTCCGGTTACATTTAGTCAAAATGGTCTATTAGAACGAATATAAATATATTTATTCCAAGTATTTTGATACCAATATCTTGTCAATAGACCAAAGGGTTATGGAGATATGACCAGAGACTACTGAATAAAAATCCTTGTAAGCTATTCTCTATGTCAAAGGTCAATAACTTTGCTTCCGGACATTTTTTAACAAAATATTGAATTACAATAAATATAAATATATAAGGTCTGAGCAATTTGAGACCATTTTTAAATTTTTATGACCAGCCGTTTTTAAGATACAGTACGAGTCAAGGTCAAGGGTCAATAGTACAGAAAAATAGCATTTCCGGTTGCATTAAGTAAAAATGTTGTATTACAACGAATATAAATATATATATTCCGAGTATTTTGATACCAATATCTTGTCAATAGACCAACGGGTTATGGAGATAGGGCCATTTGGTCGCCATTTTGAAATTGGGGCCGTTACCATGGTTACGGGCTCGTGAAAATTTGTTACCTAGCATTTTTGGTATCCTAGCACCATAATAAAGTAAAATCAAGTGAAATCTCACTTTGGGCATTAAAATCCTACGGAACCCCTATTTTCATACATGAGGAACCTGACTAATAGTTTTATATTCTTCTAGTTCTTGTAGTCATTTCTGTACTGAAAAGAGTAAAAATGTAAGTTTCTGATAACTTGTGAGTATTTTCAGTGAAGGTTAAATTGAGCATTTCAAATTATGTCAGTCAAATATTAGTAGTGTGAGTTAAATCAAATGTGACAATTTATGTTTCAAATAGAAAGAGTCAAGCAAAATATTTATTTATAAGTCCCATTCCCTACAATTACATTATATATTACTTTAAAAACAATAAACTAGGTCATTCCTTGTCTTAATTATCTTAGTTTTCTACATCTAGAAAACTCTGGTACGTTTTATGGTAAATTATGATAAAATAGAGAAACAATGCACTACCTAAGTAGCTTGCGTCTTTAGGCCGAATACCCTTTAGGCCTAGTAAACAGCAGTAAAGTACAAACACTGTACGCTAGCTATAGACCTAGCCTGATGTTGTGTAGTTGCTGCATTAATTGTCTTTCTGTTTTTGCCAGAATCTGTTGATACAAATTGAGGAAAACCCGTTTTTTTTTTCGCTTAAAAATTACGATTGTTCTATTTGGTTTGGCTTTCACGATCAAACGAAAATAGGTGAATCACAGATGAGAAATATCATTCTGCGTGCAATGCATTTTGGGATTTATAGCGGGCTGCTTAAATTATTAGAATAGACTTATTTTTAACCGTTAAATGAATGGAAAAAGGTTATCGCAATATAGGACCAGTAGCTTGTGACCTTAAATTAGATCTAAAAAACGTAGGGAATGGAACTTTAAACAAAAACCAGTTTCTCATTTAGTGATAGTTCGTGGTTGGTTGTGTAATTATTATGTCAATATTATCTACACAGAGTAGTCGGATGCTTGCACCATTCAGTGACCCTCTGAGGTGAGGTCAAGTTAAAACCGCGATTGTAAACTGGTTTTACAATTGAGATCGGAATCAATTGGGGTTTTAAAAACGGGATTAAAAAGGAAAAATCCCTTGTTATTGTCATGATTTTTTTTTTCTTTTTTTCTTCTATTGCTATTGTCAAAAATTTCATTTTTTCTGCTCATTTTTTGTTCGTCACAGATCTCGAAAATGGCGATAGCAAATATGTTGTAACTTGGCCAGCAGATGCACGTATATATGTAGTTGTGCAACAAACTTTGGTTTAATGAAAATATAACTACGCGCGATTTTCTGAAATTCTTAAATTGACTATAAATTCAAAATTAACAGCCTTTTTCAAATGGACACACGGATGCTTCATGTCAAGGGTCATTTTCCTGTATCATCAGCAAAATTCTGAACATTGGTATGTTCGCGCATACGCGCGCTTTGAAAGTTAAAAATGCTAAAAATCAATTTCTAATCAACTTTCTACACGTTTCAGGACATTTAAAGCATTTCACATTTTTTACAAAATTTTGAGTCGCGCATGCACTTTTACATACTTGGATCTCGCGCAGCTTAGACAGATCGTTTTTGCACTTGATTGTTGTTCTGTATTCCTTTCATTTTGATGAATTATGAATGTAAAATAATGACACATGTGGACATCAAACTTTAAAAATCGTGCGCTTGAAAATGGGTAATTATATGCCAATGTGTATTTGCCTATTTTCAATCGATTATAGCTGTCCAGGATGGCTGATGACCCCCCATTTTTTGAACTTATTATAAAAGGTATCGATGATAATTCATGTGAAATTTAGACTGTAAATGTGTTATGACGTCATCATATGGCCATCTGAATTTTTAAAATTGGATTTTTTTTATTATTCACATTCAAAAGAGTGAATATCGCGTGAAAACTATCAATAAATAGTTATCTTTATAATGTCAATTTGATGACGTCATCGTGTTAAAAATTGGATTTAAAAAATAGGTCTCGTAATTTCATCTATGCTACACTATATATAACATATACAGTGTATTCTGTAAATACTGTAATATGCTGTATGATACAAAATAGGTACTATTCAGCACTGTAAACATATTTAATTCATGTCATAGGATGGCATAATAATTGTCAATATTCATATAGTTTAACGTATGTGCATGTTGCATTTCCGCGAATAACTCAAACCCAAATCTGATGTCATGACGGGTGAACTCGACAAAGTAATGAGTTCAAATCTAGTTCTTTTTTGTGGTTATTTGAAAGGATACATTGCTGTTTTAAAAACTGTATTTTTTGGTAGAAACAGGTTCCATTGTTTATAGGTCCTGGACCTTATCAAGTATAAACAAGTTGCTAAGGTCTGGGGGTCACTTCATCACGCCTAGATGTTAACAAGTGATAAATGGCCAGTGAGACCCAAAGGGACATTTAAGTGTGAACAAATTGTATCCTATTACAAACAAAAACTTTACTATGGATGATGGACTGTTTTGATCATAATTCAATGATTATCTTACAGCGAATTATTATATATCGGCCTAGATTTTGAAAGTCAAATGAGAGGCATTGTAAATACCGGCCTATATGTTGACAGCTAAAATAAAGTTTTGATTATTATAATACTGGCCTAGGTTGACAGCAAGAACGTCATTATTTATTTAAAAAGATTTTACAGATTACTGTCTACATGCATAAAATAATGTATTATCAGCAAATGTTTTCATAAGCCTCATTCGCACTTGATTAAATTATAGGCAGATTTTACCGAGATCCCGGTAAAGTTTCCGAAGGTAAAATCTTACCATCATTCGCACTTGGATTGTTCCACTTGGTTAGTTTAACCTCAACTAACAAAACAGCCTAAACAAGTAACTATTGAGGGCGCAATATTGTGACCTTCATAGTGACCTTTACTTCCACATTGTCAAAAATCGCGCGAACGGTAAACCATTTTGAGAAACAAAACTAGCTGTAGAGAACGTATAACGATGGCAGACAAAAGGAAGAAGAAAACTGAAATAAGAAAAAGAAACTGGAGCCATGCGGAGACGCATGCTCTTATTGAAATATGGGGCCAGAAATCCCATCAAGAAGGATTCGAGGGAATGAAGTACAATTCGAGGGTTTGGGGCAGTATCACCCGAGAATTGCTGGAAGCCTTTCCAGATTGCCCATACAAGACATGGGAATCTGTACGGGATAGAATTGAATATCTAAAAAAAAAATACCGTGCCGCCAAAAAATTAAACAATAGCAGCGGACGTGGACGGACGACATCGCCGTTTTACAACGAGATCGATGAGATTCTTGGTAAGTGATCAGGCTTACTTACAAATTGAAAATATGTAAACTAGTAATAGGCCTAGGCCTATATATAGTAATGTTCAGTAATTGTAAAATATGAATTACTTATGTTGCATTCATCGCAGGGAGAAGACCAATGAATAATGTTAAGGCCTACCACCACATGGACGCCAATCTGAGTGGGTCAGATGAAGAGGTTACAGTTCATGTGGGGGAGGTTTCAGAGCCACCAAACCAAGCTGAACCTGGTTCATCGGGGATGGAGTTAACAGGCCTGGATTCAACAAGCCTAGATGAAGAGAACAGAGGTATGGTCTAACTATTGCTTTTAATTTATATCTAGTTTATTTTGTTCTAAATAAAAAGAGTATTTAAAATAATTAGAATCAAAAGTTCAAATCTGATCTTTTTATTTGTTTAACAGATTCTGACACTTCATTTGAAGTTCCGCCGCCAGAAAATGAGAACTCACTGCTTGATGGCTCGCTCGACGAAGGTCCCGCAAAAAAAAAAATAAAACTTAAAAGTACAGAGCGCAAGACTGAAGCAAAACATGATGGTAATTATGTTGTATTTTAATTTGTTTAAAAATTGGCTGAACATCCCCTAATTTCATAGCATGATTTTACTGTGATCTATGTTGTATTGCTTTTATTAGGGTCAGTTTTTAGAAAGAGAAGAGGAAAGAAATCCCAAATGGAAGATGCCCTTGATAAGTCAATTTCCAAACTGATTGACTATCAACAAACGCAGAACAATCAAACAACAAATACTCTAATGGAAATGGAAAGGGAACGCCTCCAATGGGAGAAGAGTTTAGAAGAAGAAAGAAAACGAAATGAAGCAGTGAGAGAAGAAAGGGAGGAAAGGCGGAGGCAAGAAAACAATCAATTCCTGTTGCAGTTGGCAGGTATTCTTGGTAATGCAATGCAAAATTTTGGCAGCAATTCTGGAGGCAATACTGGCGGCAACCAATTTCCTCCAAACAATTATGCCCCAAACAATTATGCCCCAAATAATTATGGACCAAACAATGAAACACCACCTACATTTTGGCAAGATCCCCGAAACATGTAAAGTTTAACAAATGTTGTTACCATTACTACCAATAATTCAAACCAAAGTTCCTTAATATTTAAACAGTTCCCTAACCAATATATTTTGTAGTGCAAAAACACCTTGTAAAGTTTACTTGTAAATAAAATCAAATCCAACTATAACAAATTTTCAATATGCAAGTCAAATTGTTCATATCTGTGTTTGTGTTTAAAAACAACTATTGGTGCTAATACATTTTATTTGTATTTTAATTTTTTATATTTTTACATTTATTGTACATTTACTACAGTATTTACATTTTATATATATATTATATATCACCTTGCCTTGTTTTATTCTAGCCAAAAGTTCACATCTATAATACATTTTAATAGGGTATTTTCTGTATGTGTGACAGAATGCAAAAATAGTGATCTTTCATTTTTATCACAAAACATGTGTTGGTGCTAACTTGTATTGTCTTTCTTTATATTAATGTTATTAAAATTATCAGTGTTGAGAAGTATTGTGTTTTTATTATTGATGTTCTGTTATGCATCATTCAAGTTGTACTAAAGAACAATGTCTGTTACAGTACGAGTTGCTCAGGAGTTGGCACATCTTCATGATCAAGGGTATGAAAACAAAAACACAAACTGCAATTTAAAAGCAACTTTGTATTGTTTTATTAGCATGTAACCTACTCCAAATTTAATATACACAAAATTCTTATTACATTGCATTTGCTAATTTATCTAGTGGGATAGTACTGGTACATTTTGCAACCAAATCAGACAATTATTGATGAATCTAATATGGGTGATTAATAAAATATTGTGTAAGGGTTGAGCGAATTTGGTTTTCATCAACAGCATTCTCATCTGGATGGTATTCATTACCAGCTGGTTGGTCAAGCCCATTGTCTACATGCTCTTCATAGTCCATGTTCCAAATTTCACAAAAATTATGTAGGACAATGCATGCAGTAACGACGATGTGAATATTTTGTGAATTGGTATCATTTCGCTTCATAATTGATCGCCACCTTCCCTTTAACCTACCAAATGTATGCTCAACTATTATGCGCGTACGTGATAATCTTTCATTAAAACGTTTTTGGGATTGGTTAGCTAAACCCTCGGGATACGGCTTCATAAGAAATTTTGATAGTGGATAGGCAGAATCACCAAGTAATACAATTGGAATTTCTTTATTATCAATTGTTTTTGTAAGTGGGGGGTAGAATGTTCCGGCTGTAAGCTTTTTGAATAGTTTTGAAGATTCATACACATATGCATCGTGGCACTTACCAGGATGGCCAACATCAAAGTCTATAAACTTATATTCATGATCCACAAGACCTTGCAAAACAACACTGTACCAACCCTTCCTGTTATAGTAGTCAGTATGATATTTTTTGGGTGCAATAATAGGAATGTGTGACCCATCAATGGCCCCACCACACATAGGAAAACCAAATTTATGTTCAAAAATTTGAAGCATTCTTTGAACTTCGTCACCTTTGGGGCGCTTAACATACATGGGTTTAAGGTTTGTACATAAAGCAATACATACATCCCAAAATGCTTCATAGGCAGTGGTCATACCCACACCAAATAGGTTACTTATTGTTCTGAAACTTTCACCGGTGGCCAAACGGTACAAAGTCATAGCAACTAATTTTATGACGGATACAGGCCGTCTCATCCGGGTGTCCATACGTACAATGTGTGGGTGTAACTGGTTGCAGAGTAGGTGGAATGGGCCTCTGGTCATCCGGAAGTTCGCATACCACTGTTGGTCATCATACTGCATCAGACAGTCAATATCCCACCACTGCGTACTGCGGTTCCTACTCCAAATTGATGCTGCAGGTGCACACAATGCAGCCACTAAAAATACAATGATAAATTTGCTTATAAATTAATTATATGGCCCTATATATTAATAATAATAAATTGAATAAGCTTTTAGTTTATTTACATTGGATTTTTATTTTTTTAATAGCATACTGTATGTGAATTCTTTCCGTCCGTATGGGCTACCACTACAGATCCATAGTACATACAGTATTACTGGTGTCAGTGATACTAGGCCTAGTGTAGGCATAGCATATTCTATATTATTATAGAGCTGGCCTGGGCTAGCCTAGTAGGCTACATACAGAGTACTACTAGCCTATTCTATTTCATTCATTTTCTTAATATTTTTATACATTTACAAATTATCATACTGTAACTTACTAACTCCAGATATAAAAATTGCTATATTTATGATAGTTTCAGATTGGGCTTGTTGTTGTTCGCGAACCATTGATTTGATCAAGCGAAACCGCCGCCTTGCTTGGTCATTTCTTCGTCTGATTATAACACGGTCAGCTGCATCATCATCGCCGTCCAGATCAGGCCTCCTCCGAGGGTTATTGTCTGGCCTAGTAGGCCTACCAAGACGTAACAAATCGTTTAAAATATAATTTATATCAACCATTCTACAGGGGAAGCAATCGACTAACCGACAGAGTAAAATAATATCAAAAGTTATAATAAAATTATCGAAAATTCAACAGACGTACAGAAATCTCGCGCGTATTTGTTGTTTTCCTGTCTTTGATCTTTAGGTCATATGAATTGTACGCATGCGTTATTGTTCAACAAAGCGATAAAGGTCAACCAATTAGAAGCAATCTCAGTAACCTCGGTAGGTTTAACCGATTCCCGCTGTTCGCACTGGATTATTCAGGCCGGTTAATCTCCCTCGGTCAGTTTTCCTGGGCACATTTCACTCCAGAAAACTAACCGCCGTGAAAGGGTAAGTTTAACGGAGTGAGACTTCCTGGGATGTACGCACTGGACTTTTTCCGGTCAAACTAACATACATGTCGGTTAGTTTGACTGAATTAAGTCCAGTGCGAATGAGGCTATAGACTCTCTTCTTCCAGACATTTCCAGGGTTTGTAATTTTAGCATGACCCGTCCGAGCTTACAACATTTCAAAACTGTCAGCCTCTAGAACTATAGCTTCCGCTTGATATAGCTTCTGAATGAGTAGTCCTCTGGGAATATAGCTGGCTAAAGCCGCAGTGCGAAAAGCTCAGAGTTATTTTCAAAGATACTGGTGGAACATTAACATTTTTAAAAAAAGAATGAGAATTGTAAAAAGGCATTTATCATTTTTATTTTTTAGTCTCTTCTTCCATCATCATCTATAAAATAAGCATCTATCTATATTTTAAACAAAAATGTGCAATATATTTTCAGAGTTTAGTATTAAAGTATACAGTAGAAACATTATGATCAATTGGCAAGTTTGGGTGAAACAATGAAAAGATGTGGGTAGAAAATATAAGAATGATCTGAAGTAAAAGGGATCTTCTTTGTTTTGTGTAAGATTACTGCAGGTACTGAAAAACTAGGCATAGATCCACAACGCTCATAAAATATCAATAAGGCTATAAAGATATCATGATGTGACAAGAGGCAACATGAAGGTTATTTAGTTTTACTCCAGGTTTACATTTATTTTAATTAATCATTATCACTTGTGCTATATGGCAACACTGTGTCAATTTGAAAACAGCAACAAAAAATCATGAAGCTTTTGGTAAGATGGATGATGATATTAATCTGTATTTTATTGAAATTGTCAGCATTCATGTTGCATGAATACTGACATTTGGTGATGTATTAATTGTTTATTTTCAACTAGGCATATTCTGAAGCACAATAAATGTCCCTTGCCCTACAATATAGTATAAAAAATGTAATTTAAAGACACTTTGCCTATGTTTTTTCGATCTAATTTAAAGTCACAAACTGTATTTTATGTATATAATAAATGGGCCTATTTATTTTCGTCTTTAAACGGTAAAAATGTTTTTTATTAAATTGACCTTTGACCCATTCTTGAGTGGCTTTGGGCCCGGATTTCAAACTTAAGAACAATGAATCCTTAATCAGTATGTTCATAAGTGTGTGTGGTGTGAATTTCATTGATGTACTCAAAATGCTAATTAAATATCTAATTACTACTAATTAAGGGCGTTCTTAAGTTAATTTAGCACAGGAATGGTCATTTCAGAATTATGGATTTTGATTCCTGATAGGTCAGAGAACATTTTAAAATTGGTTTGGTCGATGTACTTAAAATATTAATTGAATTTAAATATTTTGACATTTGATCTATTCTTAAGTGGCTTTGGCCCCGGATTTTAAACTTAAGAATAATTAATCTTTAATCAGTATGTTCATAAGTATATGTGATGTAAATTTAGTTGATGCACTCAAAATGCTAATTAAATGTCTAATTAGCACTAAGTAAGGGCATTCTTTTTAGCACAGGAATGGTCACTTAAGTATTATGGATATTGATTCCCGATAGGTCAGAGAACATTTTAGAATTGGTTTGGTACTGTCCATGTACTCGATATGCTAATTCAATCCAATTTAAGGGGTAATTTGGGTGGTTCCCCCTTAAAATTGAACAGGACCCATCACTTAAGAATTGCCATTTCTGGGTCTCATAGACCATATCTACATATTCCACACCTCAACAAAACCTTCTAGGCTCCCAGACTATAGAGTCCATACCAGAGCTTGGCATATTTCTGTAATCTAAAAGATAAATATGTATCATGACCACTAGCTTTGCTTTTCTCATTAAGTGTTTCATTTTTACTGCCGATTCAGCTTTCCCAATTGTTCTAGGGTTTCCTGGACTGGATGTGCATTGTTCAAAGTCCCATTCTTTGCTAAATTTTAAGAATACGGTATATCTGATGAGTATTGTGGTCCATTATCGCTGATTAAAGTTGCTGGGGCACCATATCTGGCAAATGTGCCTTCAATTTTTAAATCACTGTAGCGCTTGACATACGTAATTTCCCAGAAATTGCTGTAGTAGTCTACCGTGACTAGATAGTCCTTGTTTTCGAAATAAGTCTGTTCCTATTTTTCGCCATGGCACCTCATGGGATGATAGGGTTTCTTTTTGTTATTTGCTTGCATTTTCTTGGCATTGAGCTACTAGGTTTTTTATTTCACAGGTAATTCTCGGCCAAATACACATTCTCTTGCATGCAGAATACAGCTTTCTTGTCCTAGGTGACGGGAGTGAATTTGTTTTAAAATGTCTGATCTCCTTTGTTCTGGTTAACTACTCTTTCTCCATCAAACCATCTTGGATTGCTAGCTCATCTGTGTATGCAAAATTAGGTTTGACTGGTTCTGGTAAGCTCAACTTTTCATCTGGCCAACCATCAATTATGACTTTCCTAAGAATTTGAAGTGTCTCGTCATTTTCTGTTTGTGTTTTTATTTTTTCTTGTTTTGGGTTTCTTCTGTTTAATTGGTTACTTGTTGATTGTCTGTTGTGCATCTTCAATGTCAAAGTCATACTTTTGTAGTCTCAACAGGAATCCTTGTAATCTCCTTGGTGCTTTAACTAAAGGTTTCTTGATTATTGTATCTAGCGGTCGGTGATTACTTATCACTTAGCATATGCAATAGGACAGCCGTTTTGAAGTAAGCCAGCTCCACTGGATTGTTCACTGGATTGTCAGGTTTGCATTTCTATCATAGTAGGCTAGAACAGGTGTTTGTGTTATGGTTTCTTTTATCTTTTTAAAAGCTTCTTTCTGTGTCTAATTGGTTTAAGTATGTCTGTTTAGATGATAGAGATATCTTGCGAGGTATGTAACCATTCCCATAAGAAGATGCACTTCAGTTACGTTTTATGGTTCAGGCATGTCTAATATTGCTCTGATTTTAGCTGGATCAGCTTTAAGTCCTGAGCAGGTACTGGAGGGTTCTCTGAGCCGTCTGTACCTTCCCCACAGTGTGGCAAATGTCGTAAGAAAACTTGATTCATTGTCTAATTTTATCTGCCAGAAAGCATCATTGATGTCAAGTTTTGAAAAGATTTTTACTTCATTTAGATCTGGCAAGAATGTCATCCATTATTGGAAGCTGATAATGTGGTCGCTTAAGTGCTTTGAAGTGATAATTTGTTTACGCTTAGGTTTACTAGGCCCGGTGGACATCCAAATTTGTTATACCCATTTTCTTGTTTCTCAGTGATGGTGTTACTTAATGATACTTTGTGTATTTTGTGAATAAATTGTTCCTCGTTGATGCTAATTAGTTTCAACTCCTCCAATTAATGGAGTTAGATCTTAATAACTTAGAATTCTAGATTATAGCAGTTTGTGTTCTTGGGTTTTTTACTTTTGTGAACAATCGACCAACTACTGGTGATTTAGCATTGTTCCACATTTTCAATGTTCCTGAATCGTGTTAATTTGATTTTGTGGTTTCTTAGACAAGGGTTTTTTCTGGTATAATGTTGACATTTGCTTCACTATCTAACTGAAAGTCAATCGCTTTGCCACCAACTACATTTAGTTTCATCATCATCTTCATCGCTTGAATCTTCCAGTACTTGTACATTATTTGGTTTTCTACACATTTTTGCAAAATGATTGGGTTTTTGACAGGAATTACATACTTTCCCCATTGCGGGGCAAGTAGAAAAGATAATTGACCTTTTCTTTTTCAGTTTTCTTGGACATTAAAAGTAAAACTAACATGTTGTTTGAATCGATCCCATTCCTTTTTAAGATTCAGAGATTCCCAGTTCATGGACAGTACCGCTACATGAGGTTGGTTGGTAGCCATGTTTGGTTTTTTTGTGCTCACAGTTTATTAATATATTTTCTTTTATAAAATTCTCTGAAATGTTTCGAAATTGCTATACAGTTTGATTCTTCAGATTTTGAAGGTTTGTGTTCTACTTATTAAACAGCACCGCTGCCACCACGTAACATGATTATGGACGATTATAAAGACACACACGAGAAGTACATTGTTATGTTCAAGCATTTATTTCAGAAGCATGTGACCTTATTTGACCTTTAGGCTCGTACTAGTATTTCTATAATATATATATATATAGTCATAACACTAGCCAACGTCAGACTAGGCCTATATCTAGCGTACAGTACAGTATTACCACTATTTACTAACTAAACCTACAAAACTATGCCAAGCTAGTGTATTGTTTTTCTCTTTTTATCATAATTAATCTTAAAACTTAAGACGAGGAATGACCTGGTAATATATATGCATTATTTTTACAAAATATAGAAAATTGCAGGGCAAGTAAATTAAGATTACTAGAATGTATAGATCTATGTGTATGTATGTCAGCTGCGTTTACACCCCAATTTACATCAAAATTATTATTAGTTTGCAGCTATATTTCAACACAATATGCTGGCGTCGCCAAACTGTCTATAAATAACTTCTTTTTTGTGTGTGTCTTTTATTATCACCCATTTTTCATTACGGGTATGTTGCTGATTTTATTTTGTGTCTAAATGTATTAGAAAATAATTCAAACAAGAATTGTGTGAATGTCTGATTATATTAAATAACAGCATTTTTTTTTCGTTTTTTGCGCAGCGCCTTTAGACAGTTATATTCCCAGAGGACAGCAATAAGAAGGAGTATGAAACGCGAAGCTATAGTACCTTAGGAAATAACGCCACTACCCTGGAATATGTTGAGCGATGTTTTTTTGTAAGAAATATTTCTTGTTTTAAATAGAAATGCCTTGTAGGGTAATAATTGATTTATAGCCAAGATTACAATGGAATATACATTTTTCTGTTAAAACATTCCATTTTGAAATGAAACTACATTCTATAAAAATCATGATCAATATTTAGTAATTTTTGTTGGTGAAAACTAGTCTGTTCTGTTAATTCAAAAATACCAATTAATATCTGGAATCTGCTTTGGTACAGGATAAATAGTTTAATCAAAATGAATTTATAATATAAATTTGTTAGCTAAAGTTAATATTTCATTACTAAAAACAAAATTAAATATGTTTTATATTGTATATTGTAATGTATATAGTATTAAAATTGTGTACACCTTCATCAAGTAGGGACCTCCCACACCTAACAATCTGTTATGAATGTCATACATTATACATTTTATGGTACAATAGAAATATATAATATAGCTCAGTATTTTTCATTTCCCAGTGCAATCAATCACAATGCAATACCAGTATATTTACTTGCTTTTTTACTATCATGAGGGTGTACACACCAGATGTCATTTTGAGGCATTGGGCCATAATATTTGCTTGTTCCCAAGGTGTTCCAAAGACAATTGGCCTGTCTTGATTTCTGTCACTTTAAAACTTTTGGTTTGTTTTCATCAAATTTGTCCTAGTTTACTCTAAAAGGTCAATTTTTTAATGTATAATTTATTATTTGTTATCTGTCTGATAAATAAATATTCTATTCTAAATGGTTCTGTTTCTGCTGCATAAAAATAACCGGTTAAAAACGGTGTGAATAAATTAACTCCATTTTCTTGGGACAATTTTGTGGTAACAAGTTTAAAGGCAGCGCAAAATAACCGGTTAAAAACACCAATTCAATTCGGTGTTAGATTGCCATTTAACCGGTTATCGCAGAGCAATTTTTAGCTGCAACACGAAATAACGGTTATTTGATTGACAGCTGCTGACTTTGAGTCAACTACACTGCAGTAACGTTTGAATTAACCGCCAGGACCAATTGCATTTTGGGTAATTCTAACGATTTTTGTCAACGACCACCCACTGATTTAAACGGTTATTTGGAGCAAAGATTGAGCAGATATGCAGTCAATATAAAAATTACATTTTTTAAATAATCGGTTTATTCGGTGCTCTGCAGCAGAAAAAGACCCTAAATGTAAGTCCTTGATTGACACCAAAGTGTTTAAGGTGATGTCGTGAATAATGCCGAACTTCTGACAGCATAATAAAAGCAAAATAAACTTGAGTTTGAAAAATGTTTGCAAACATCATCAGTGTAATGAAAAACGGTCTTCGATGTTCTAGTTATATATACCTAATATACAGGTGAGTATTTAAATATTTGGATGGATTTTGTAACAAGTTATTTGTTTAAGAGATGGGTTATTCCATTTTATATATAGGGCCTGTTTGTAATTATTGGTGGCCGTGTCGATAATTTTGAATCTTTGAAGGACTCACGAAAGTTGGAAAAGCTCTTGAAGAAATCATTAAAAGCAGCAGCTGATATAAACTAATATTTTTTTAATAATTATACTATTTATGATCATGATACATGATGTATGGCCAAAATCATTATGGCTTCTATAAGCTCAACTCAGTATCTGTATTCACAAATGAGATTAAAAAAGAAATGATATATGATATTACATTATGATCATGATGTAATATAATGCATAGCTTAACATAGCATTTACATACTAGCAACTTAGAAAGCGCACATAATGTTATTTTATAAACATGTCTGAAAATGTATCTGGTGATCAATAAATATAATATACTTTGAGATGAAGTTGGGACACATTAGGAAGGGTGTAGGAAGGGAGAGAACTATAGGGAGTTTCACACAAATGTGAACCATTTTATGATAAAACCTATTTTATTTTCATTGACCAGTGAATCTACCTGGTGGTTCTACACTCTACCATCTAAATTCATATTTATGGTGAAGTAGGCCACAACACTGAACCATGAGAAAAACTAATGCCCATCTTTCAACAGACAGGGACAGTCTTAGAAAATTAGACAGTTTTTTGAAAAACACAAAATTCAGTTTTTTCACCTGACTATGTGCCAATATCGGGTTCTCCCAATATAGAAATCATGTGTGCCAAGTTAAGTGAAATACCAAATTATGGATATACAATATAATACAAGATGTATTAAACTAATCTACTAAATACAAAAATGCCTGCTTCAGGAGAGCACTGAATATGGTATAGAAAACCATTAAAACTCATTTATTCACTACTAATAAAAATAGTGATTTAAATCATTAAGCAGTGTGACATGTCATTTGATTGGATGATTGTGGGTCACATGATAAAAAAGTGCCCTATCAATACGCTCCACATAGCACAGTGTATTCCGATTTTTATCGGAAGACCCAGTATTTTTGCTGAAAAGTTACGGTTCCATTGTTTTACTTTTACGATGTCGGAACAAAACACAAAACCAAAACGAAAATATCAATCCGCGCACGATGCAAGTTGAATATAGCAGGCCTTTTAAATTATTATAATCAACTTATTTTGTACATTTTTAACCTTTTAAAGACAAAAAAGTATCGCAATAGGCCCATATAATATTTTAGTTTTAATTTAATAAAAAAAAAACGTTGTGACCTTAAATTTATAGATCAAATTGTAAGGAAGTTTCTTTAACATTTGTAAAATACATCAATTATACTTTTAAATTATTAGTGAAACATCTATTTTATGTACCAAGGTTCGTAAATTTAATCATTTGTGAACTAAATCGTGAACATAATTTGTATCTTTTTGCTATATTAGCATATATACTATACTACAGTACAACTCTGATTGAATACTGCCCTCTTTTAAATTTCAATACAGGGATATTAATAACTAGGAGTTTATGTGTTTTTACAAGAATATTAATACAATATTTTACGATTATGTATGTATGTATGTATAAAAAGCTCAACATCTTGTGTATAATCTTTTGTATTTTGTTATTATTTTCTTTCATTAAGACTTAAATCAGGGTTTATGAATCCAGTGCTATCTCTGAGGATCAATCCATCCATGTTTTGTGTATCATGCTGACCTAAGAATTTTGTAATTTTTTTATCTCCCAGGATGAAATATTTTTGATTTTAAAAATGAATATTTAGTAACACTTTTTTTTCCAAATGTCAATAATTTATCAAAACATGATTCCTATATGTATGTATGTATTTTTAGCAATATTAATAGTTATTGTCATTTTGTGGAAAGAATTGGACTTTTTAATGATATCTTATAGTTTTTACCTTTAATAAAAGTAGATTGTAATCAATTAGTCAATAACATTTCAACTTGGCATTTCCCTAGAGTTGAAATTCTATGACCTCTGAGTCAAATAATATGTAACACAAGATGGATGATGGAATTAAAGTTTTTTAGAGTAGTGTTTGCAAACTCAGGCATCACAGTTTGATCAATTGACTTCTTATGTTGAATTTTTAGCCTGACTGATAATCCTACATTGCTTCAGGTACAGTTTTGTGTGTTGTGCATTGTGCAAAACTAGCCAAGTAGGAATACTCAATGAAATAATCGTGTATGCTTTTAACAAAGTCAAATGTGATGTGAAAATTGGGCTTCAATAGTCTTATTCTCCTTGTAATTTTAATCTCTTTTGACTTGAGGTTTGTTTTTCACTACTCAATTTATTTTACTTTTAATAGATCATTGTCCAGTGAACTAGAATATTTAGAATGGATAAGGAAATTTAGATGTAGATCAAGCAAACTTCAGTTTTGAAGTTCATAAATGATTGTACACTCTACATCTAATGTTAATTGTAATTATGATGTTATATAAAACCACAGTATAAAATCCATTACAGATCAGGTACCTGCAGGGTTTAAAGGCCAGGTACGGGCAAAAAAATTGTATTGATCATACATTCCAATAAATATCGATATATAGTTTCCCCTATGTTTCATAATTTTTGGGATTTTATTTGTTACACAAACTTGTTGAAAATAAGCACTTTATTATCAGTGGGGGGGATAGTTCAAATTACACAATAAAATATCTATTCTTTTGTACACAAATTTTGTAAATAGAGAGGCATTTTTAAAAAACTATGAAAAATAAACGGTGTGGTAAAAAATTTTATCAGATGAATAAATATAGGTAATATAACTTGAATTTTACGTTCCTAGTACTTTTATTCAACTTCAGAGTTTTATTTTCATAAAAGCTCATAAGCTAGAGAAAAAATTATCCACCGTATATCCACCTTCTTTTTTCATCTTCTAGGGAGTCACCAGACATGTTATTAGACTAGGTTACTTTGTTACTACATAACTACTGGAAAAAGTCTTCCTGCAGAATTTAACCATTTTAAGGGAAATTCATGTTTTTTCGTCTTGATTTCTATTACAAATATTTAATTTAAGTACAATTATCCAGATATTATATTTAAAATTCATGCCTGTACCTAAGCTTTAAGCTTGTTCCCCCTTGGATGCAACACAATGAGTGAGTTGACCAATCACAATTGACAGTTCAGGATGATCCTTTGCATTGTGATTGGTCAAATTACCTGTGGCACACTTATGTTCTTGTGTAGCTTCCAAGTAGAAACTAAGAATTGTCATTTCTTGCTTTCAACAATTACTTATGTGTTCAAATGACTAAGACTATTGTAGCAACTATTGTAGCAAGCATCACTCACTACCTTTACTGCAATTGATAGAAGATGGTAGTAAATCTGTATTTGATTTTTTTCCAAATCTAAAAATGAAATAATACTTTCCAAAAACGTGTGTCATACACAACAGAGAACAAAGTTGCTGCCTTATATATATATATATATATATGTTTATGTATAATTTTTCTGGCTGTTTTACTTTATCGTTTTGATTTAGCTTTTCGCTTTTTTTTTTGTATCTCTATTGAGATCCTGCCACTGATACCCAAAGCATTGTAATTTTTTCAGTCATTTGCCTTTGGATTTATATATATATATATATATTTATAAACAATTTTTTGTTGAATATGTCATTTTAATGTCAGACAATAGTTATTTACTGTGACAAAAAATTGAATTAAAAACAATTATCTGGGAAAAAAATCAACTGGAAGCCCATTGTATGATCATGGCCTATAGGTCCATGGTCAGATAATGGGTTTTGTTTTGTCTGAAATTATTATTTTAGCTGGGTTTTTTCTACAAAAGACTTTATTAAAACTACAAAATGGCCTATTCAATAAATGTTTGATTGTATTCATTTTTATGACATCATATAAAAAAAATTATATTATTGGTTAATGTCTTTTAAAATGTAGTATTGTATACTGTTTGTGAATGCCTCCTTTAATAACGCTACTTTTTGTGTTGATAGTTTGCCATTCTCAATTCTGTACCAAATATGCAAATTCCTTGACTGGATGGGTTTGTTGGAATGAGTTTGCATACTAATTAATTTATTAATTTCATCAGATAAATAAAATGAATTATTGATGATGGCTAAGGGAATTCATAGTTGAATAGTCTGAAACTCCTCACAGAAGAGCAGTTTACATATTTGTGAATTCAGTGGTTAAATAAGGTGTTTTTTTTCCTTTAACAATAAGGTCCTGTTTCTGCTGAACCACTTAAAAATGTGTGAATAAATTTACTCTGGTTTCTTGGGAGCAGAAACAGGACAATTTTGTGGTAACCGGTTAAAAACACCCATTCAATTCGGTGTTATAACGCCATTTAACTGGTTATTGCTGGGCAACTTTTAACTGCAACACAAAATAATGGTTATTTGTTTGACAGCTGCTGACCTCGAGTCAACTACACTGCAGTAACGTTTAAATTAACCGCCAGGTTTTGGGTTTCTCTAAATTTCACAAATTGTAATACAAAAGATAGGACATCAAATTAAGTTCAGCACTTCAAGTTCATTTCACTACTTTTAGGCTCACTGTATCTTCTCTGAAAGAGAACTCAAATTCAATTTTTTCTACATGCAGTCAGAATTCAGAATAATATGTCCTGTTGACATTTACTGTACTACCAATATCTTAGTCAATTGTATCTTTCTATATGTTGTGTCGTTAGCAAAGCGCAAGTTGCCTCTTTTTCCCTCTGATCTTTACACCACCTTCAGAGCCAGGGAATCCTGCATAATGCTGCATAAAGGTTGTAAATGGTTGGTGACAGTTATTCATCCTCTTCCAACCTTATGTTTAGGTTTCATAGGGAGGACTCTCCTATGGCTTCCGTGACAAACTCACAAACTCATTTACACAAAGACTAATCATTCTTCTTTATAGTGACATTAAAGTCCCATTCCCTACGTTTTTTTAGATCTAATTTAAGGTCACAAACTACATATCATGTAAAATACTGTATGGTCCTATTGAGATAACCTTTTTCGTCTTTAAATGGTTAAAAATGTGAAAAATAAGTCGATTCTAATAATTTTAGCAGCCAGCTATAAATGAATGAAAATAAACATGCATTGCGTTCGTTCTAACATTTCAGCGAAAAAACCAGGTCTATACTAGGCCTATAGCTAGCGTATGGTGTTCGTACGTTACCAATGTTTACCAGCTAGACCTACAAACCACGAGAGGACATTTACCATGTGCTACTTAGGTAGTGCATTGTTTCTCTCTTTTGATCATAATTTACCATAAAACGTACATTTAAGACAAGGAATGACCTGGTTTAATGTTTCTAAAGTAATATATATGCATTATTTTTACAAAACGTCACAAATTGTAGGGAATGGGTCTTTAATTATTGAACCTGATATTAACCTCAAAATAGTGTTATTCGGCTTTGACCAGCAACAATTCTCAAAGTAGTAGATGACAAGTTTTTTGCTTGCCATTATTTACAATGACCCCATTTACACTTTAACTTTTAGCGAGCCCGAGGCCGGCTCCGAGCCACTCTGGGAACAACCTAGCCGGCGCAATTTTGATCCTAGTCTAGAGTAGGCTTCGGGCCGGCAATTGCGGGCTTCAGGCCGGCACTTCGTATAGTGTAAACACTTCATAAAATGAACGTTCTGAATCAACTATATTTTAAAGTTTACGAAAATTACCACTGAACCGGTGAATACTATTCTTCAGAAAACGAGATGCAAACAGTAGTAGTAAAGCAATAATACAATTGTTTTGATCCATATTAAATACCGTTATTTGATGCTTTTTTATGATAAAGTTCAATAGGCCTAGTGTAGATCGACAACGCTTAATAATATTAACTTTTTAAGACGGTTGGTAGCGCACATGAGCGGATATGGCGTGAATGTAGCGAATTGTATCATCGAGCACTCTTCCGCAAGAGCAAGTGTAGACTAAATAGTAGGGGCCTGAGCCTAATTTTGGGTAAGTGTAAACACATTGCGGGCTAAAAAGAAAGCCAGCGTCGGGCCGACTTTGAGCCGGCTAATAAATCGTCGATGAAGTGTAAATGGGGTCAATGTCTATCTAATTTAAGGTCACAAACTACATGTTATGTACTATATGGGCCTATTGCGATAATTGTTTTCATCTAGTTAGCATACGATGTTTGTACGTTACCGTTGTTTACCAGCTAGGTCTATAAAACTAGGCTAGGCATAAGGCTGTCCATGAAAGGACATTCGATGTGAGCTACTAAGGTAGTAATCATAACCATAAAAAATACATTTAAGATAAGGAATGACCTGCTTTAATGTAATATATATGCATTGTTTTCACAAAACGTCAAAAATTGCAGGAGAAGTGTCTAAACTAATCTAAAGCTACAGATGAGTTAACTGCTTGAAAACATTTTACAGTCCACTGCTTCAAAGGTGGAGTTACACCCAGTTCTTTTCATTTAGCTTTTCTACCTGTATTACCTAAACATAAACTCCATGTCAGTAACTCTACCAAGCTTGATTGATTTCAACAAGGTGTCACATACCCAATACTACTGGTTTTTATATGTAGTTTGAGTTTAAGATATTAATTGTCCATGTTTCATGTTTCACAGGTAGGTGCATATTCTCACTTCCTTATACAGTACAATTTTAAAACCTAAATGATTGTGCATGTTGATTTATATAACAATTTATTGATATATTATGGTTAATTAAGGCTTACATAATTTAATAGCAAACAAATTAAATTATTTAATAAATTGCTTGTATCTCTGCAGAAATTTCTGTCTATCTCTATCTCTTGAAATTCTAGTGGTCTGCTTTAATTGATTTGATGTTTTGATAAAATTATAATACATTTAAACTGGTCAACAATGTGAAACTTATAAAATTCTCATTTTTTATCTAAAGTTTATGTAATAAATTTACAGTAGGCACTCTAATCATCAAGACCCAAACAAGTGGGTAGCTCATTCGTTCAAGTATGCTATCTGCTACGTTGTCTTCATACATTTATTTTAGAATAAGTCTTTAGGTCTGTCTTATGTCGTCAATAAAACCTATTGGTTACCTCAATGTTAAAGCAAAAGCTTGTCCTAGTTTTGTTGAAGTAATCACACTTCTTGTAATTTATATTTAAATAAATACTGACATACAAGAGTATTGCTTGAAATGTGGAAATAAAATAGATACTGAAAATAAAATTCAGATTAGTTGCTGTTCTGATCCACCCAGAGGTACAATGCAACCCCAGATTTCCATGTGAACTGATGTCAATAGTAGGGCGAACACACTGTGTTTGAATATCATGTCACACACCCACTCAACCACCCAAAACCTACTCTTTTATCTTCGTTTATTTGAGTATTCTCAAGTCAGTTTAGATATGAAATAATCTAAATATCCTAATTCTATGAACCGAAATGAACTTAAATTAATTGTCATAGCTTTTGATTGGTTGTGTCTAGGTCAATGTCTCCAGCCTTAAACCTAACATTTCATAATATAATTACCATTATAATTATATTATCCTTATATAGAAATAAACCTGCTCTGCTATTGGGTGACATATTTCATCTTTAATTCATGATCATTTTTCTCATGGGTATTTCAACACCAAACACATATTCTCTATCTATCGTCTTACTCTAGTTAAATAAATTTGCATAAATAAAAGGTGACAATAGCAAAATAGAGTGATTTTTATAGTTAAAAAAAAAGCATTTAATTTCTAGTTTTATTTTGCAATTCAACACCCATGAAGATGTTTACTAGATGTGGTAGGTAAACATGCCATAAAAAAATGAAATATGACATAAATATGATAATAAATGAAACAAAGAATTTGTTGAATTATAGTATTACAAAATGTAAATTTATTTATATTTAAAAATATGTCATATCTAGTATACATACTACAAGAAAGAATGTAGCACTATAACAATTTTATTATCAGTTTTTGAAATTTACAAAAAGTACTTTAAACTTTGCATACCTATATTACAGTATAATCTACGGAATGCCAAACTATTTGAACAGCACTCCTAATATTGTGAAATTTTATTTGTATTGTCATACAAATATTCCATTGGAAACCACCCAGTAAGTCAGCTCCTTTTTTGTTGCAGAAATAGATCTTTTTAAGCTGCTGGTATGTTGAAACTCTCTTTTTTAATAGATTTTTATTATGAAAGTATTAACAACTAGAGTAAACAATTTTACAAGAGGAAATGTGAAAAGTGTATGTGTATTACAAGTGGTTCATTGGCATGATTTTATCTAAACACTATATAGTCTCAGGGTCTGTTTCTGCTGTAGAGCGGCGAATAAACAGATTATTTCAAAAAATGTAATTTTATATTGGCTGCATTTCTGCTCAATTTTTGCTCCAAAATAACCATTTAAATCAGTGGGTGGTCGTTGACAAAAATCGTTAGAATTACCCAAAATGCAATTGGTCCTGGCGGTTAATTCAAACGTTACTGCAGTGTCGTTGACTCAAAGTCAGCAGCTGTCAAATAAATAACCGTTATTTCGTGTTGCAGCTAAAAATTGCTCAGCAATAACCGGTTGAATGGCGTTCGAACTACGAATTGAATGGGTTTTTTTAACCGGTTATTTTGCGCTGCCTCTTAACCGATTACCACAAAATTGTCCTGTTTCTGCTCCCAAGTAAATGGATCAGTTAATTTATTCACACCGTTTTTAACTGGTTATTTTTTTGGAGGAGAAACAGGCCCTCGTTCACATGTTTAACTGATTGCAGGCGATTAGCCGCTCACAAGCTGATCATGTCATGAACAAGATTGTATCAGATAAGAACTTTTGTCAAACCACTCTCAATGCAATGCAAGTTAATATACATCATAGCTAGACTGAGTTTTTATAACATGTAGGCCGTAGTGGCACAACACTGCTAAAAAAGCCCAACATAACCCAACATCTTTGCCTACTTATATCAAGATATTCTACTCACATAATTGTTTCCTCTATTTATTTGTAACTTAGTCACCCATTAGGTAAATAGGCCTAACGCTTTTTCTTGGAACGATAACACGCACTACCCTTAACAACCCTATGTTTATATCATTTTCATGAAACTATGGTATAGTCCATTTTGAGGGTGTTTACTACCTTGAACATAGCAATGAAAGTGTAATATTTATCATGATAAATGGGTTAGACCTGAGTTAAAGATGGAAAAGCCTTTGTAATAGCACGTGGTTTCAGCAATGCACAGACTTCTCCCTGAGTGGCGTATCAAAGACATTTTTTACATTCCATTCTCTCGCAAATATACAACATTTTTTTCAACTCAATTCTAAGTTTGTTATATTAAGTTTGTTTGGCTCAATTATTTGTATGTATATGTGTCATTCCATGCCAAATCAACCAGTGGCTCCAGGTTCATCATATCTGATTTTGCTAAAAATTGAACCACATGTACCTTGATAGGTTTAATGAAAATTCCCATTACTTTAAAAGTTACGGCTGTTTGAAAAAGTGACACGGCCATCACATTCTTAGTTGAAAATCACTCTTTTTTATATTTAGCATTGTCTTCATTTAGCATTAATTATGAATTTATATATCGGACAAGGCTAAACAAATTTTTTTTTTTGCGAAATCAATTTTTTTTACGATTTGATCTTCGATAGTATTTCACTTGCATATTGTAGTCTGCAATATAGGCTATCCTAAACTGTAAATATACCAATTAATGACAGCTTTACAAGACAAATGCTTTCTGGTCAAATTTTTAGATTTGAAGCCATCATTAAGACTGGGTGACCATGTCACCATGAACTTAAAATTTGTTCTGGGTAAAAAAATGCATAAAATCTATAAATGAGTGAAGTTTGATTATCTCAATTCCTTCAATAAAGTAACAGAATTGTCCAATTTTATTGCATTATTGCTTAACCCTTTCACTGCGTATACCCGGTACTACCGGGTATAAACAAACGTCGTTGAAATACGTATACCCGGTAATACCAGGTATGGGCAAAACAATTATTTAATCGTATTTGCCTATAATATATGGCACCCTCTATATTCTTTCGATGAACTTGAATAATTTTGCAAGTCATTAAAAAAATTTCCCAGCAAAAAAAACGGCCCTCTATAGTTGTATTATCGTCTTGAAAATAATGCGCCCTCTATAGTTAATTATATATAGTATAGTATATACAATAGTATTTCTATCTAGGAAAGTTGTTTTGAGTAGCGTAATGGCGGCCATTTTGAAAGTAACACAAATTTACCAGCCCCAATAGGGCAACATCGTGTTTATCACAACACACAAAAAAAAAAATTCTGAAACAATAGTTAGTTTTTGTACTATAGTGAATTATTGGAAACTGTCATTATTTCCTCGATTTTGCCCCAAAACTTTGATTTGTGCATAATTTTTATAAAACAATAAAAATAATTTAATTTTTTTTTTATATTTTTATTTGTTATATGTATCTTCATCAATATCCAGTTGAAAAAACGTATTCCATAAGAATTTCTTATAGAAAATATAGTTTTTATCATTGAATAGATAAAAAACTCGAAATCCAAAATACCTGTAATGACGTCACATGACGTCATCAATATGCAAATTACTTTTTTTTTATACCTAACTGTAAACTAACCCTTTGCCCATCACACACCACAAAAATAATTACACAATTATCTCAATTAGTATTTTTTTGCAATTTATTAAAATATCATATGTTTTTCTTAAATATATATTACGCACAGAGGTGGGAATAATGCGCCGCAGTGAAAGGGTTAATGCCTAATACTGTGTAGTCAAAACATTTATTTAGTTACATCCCTAAATTTACAAGGTCCGTTGTTTGACGTCCATAGCAGAGGCGTTCGCCAAATTATAGAACAAGAAAAAAAAGTTGCGAAAATAAGTAGCTGGAAATGTAAAATTGGAGAAATTTAGGGCAGCTAAAAAATGTTGGGGCTTTTCAGTATATGGAGTTGTTGAAACCAGTACAGTATGATTTCATGTAGTGAAATAATCCAAGGCAGCAAATATATTGTGTTGTGCTCAGTGGCGTAATGGCTATGAGCGCTCACTGGCTAAACCCAGGGGCCCCGGATCTTATGGGGCCCCTGAGCAGTGTCCAGAGGAAACAACAGGCATTAAAATATGTCGAAAAAGGCTAAAAACACCCAAGGCCTCCAGCGTTGGAGGGCTTCCTAAGCCAGTGGCCTCAGGCCTCTGCGTTACTCCACTGGCTGTGCTCTTAATGTTATTGACATTTTTTATTATTGATGAAATCTCATTAAAGACAACATAGTCATCATGCATGTGTTGAATTATGCATAAAGTTGATTATTACCTAGGGAAACAGTCACTTGATATTCATGATCTATGGACGAAAGGATTATACCCACAGGTATTCGTATTATCTTTGGAGCCTTACGAGAAAGCCATTTAGAATACTAATAGCATTCCAATTGGATTCTTTACCCTTGATTTAAACAATTTTATATTCATATATGTAATTGATATTTCATTGTGAAGTACAATTGGTTCTACTTTGATATGCATTTTGCATTCAAATATAACATTTTAAAAAACATGAGAACATATAAAAGTAAAAACATAAATGAATAACAGTGTTTAAAAAGATATGAATTAAAAATTAATCAAAATCAAATTTGTGAATAAAATCAAATTATGATGAGGATTCATTTTTGTATTTTTCAGGTAGAATTTTTAATTTTAATAAATGTGAATTAGCTTTATAACTCATTAAACTGTTGAATAGTAACTTACAGACAAATGAACCTTGATCCAGGTTACTTCAAATTTAATACTTTTATGATCATAATATATTTGATATGTTTATCATCATCAGAATTTGATCTTGTCATTGTTTTTTATCTTTCCTATCATATTAATCTCATTTATTATCTTTATTTGAGCAATAATTTACCTGCCAAAGGGAGATCAATAGATTAAGACAAAATATTTGTGACTTAGTGTATGTTCAGACTCACAGCGTTAAGGTAGCATAATGTAAGTAGCGTACATATTTTTGTGTCTGAACTAGGCCAGATTAGCATTAGGGAGCTGTTACGCTGCGCCAGTGGCGTTAATAAGCCTAGCAGGAGAGGGTAGATTTAATAATGCTAATCCAGTGATGCATCAGAGATTAAACCCCAACCCTAACCCACCCTGGTTAAAGACACCTTCCCTACGTTTTTTAGATCTAATTTAAGATCACAAACTATATTTAATGTAAAAATGATACTATATGGTCCTATTGCGATAACGTTTTTCGTCTTTAAATGGTTAAAAATGTGAAAAATAAGTCGATTCTAATAATTATAGCGGCCCGCTATAAATCCCAAAATGCATTGCGCACGGATTGATATTTTTGTTTTTCGTCTGTAATTCACCCACTTTTCGATCGATCTTGAGGCCAAAACAAATGGAAGACTCCTATTTTTTTCAGCGAAAATACCGGGTTTTCCCCAATTTGTATCAACGGAGTCTGGCAAAAATAGAAAGACAATTATTGCAGCAACTATACAACGTCAGGCTAGGTATATAGCTAGCGTACGATGTTCGTACGTTACCGATGTTTACCAGCTAGGCCTACAAAACTAAGCCTAGCTAGGCTAGGCCATAAGACCGTCCACGAGAGGTCATCGCCGCGAGCTACTTAGGTAGTGCATTGTTTCTCACTTTTTATCATAATTCACCATAAAACGTACATTTAAGACAAGGAATGACCTGGTTTAATGTTTTTAAAGTAATATATATATATTATTTTTACAAAACGTCACAAATTGTAGGGAAGGTGTCTTTAAATATTGTGAATAAATAAATAAATAAATGTAAACTGTAATGTCCTGAATGTATGCAAGGCATTGGAATGTTGATCGTTGTGTTTGAATACCTTGACTCTTAACGCCACGGATTACCGTACGCCTTGCATTAGATAACAAACCTAATGCTGTGAGTCTGAACATAATCTTGAGGGAGTGATAAGAAAATGTACTATAATAATTGCTAATTATTCAAATGATATAAACTTATACCGTATTACATTCCCCATATCATAACACTGTTTGTCCTGATTCTTATATTTTTTCTGATTTGTTCTCATTAACCTTTATAATTATATTTTCGTAATTTTTGATAATGTTATAAACCATAAGTAGTATTTGATAGCCCTGCAGGCATCACTCCATGTGAGGAAACTAGTGTTTCAAGAAAAACAAGTTAATGTCACTCAAGGTAAAATAGAATTATAAGCATGTGATGAATGTGTTAGTATACATCAACATGTGTTAACATCTTACCATCTGTGACTAGCACTTGACTGGTACAGAATTGCCATTCTCTAGCATGGTCGACAGCTAATGTAAATAGCCGCACAACTAGGTATCAACAGCAAAATGTAGAAATATATTTTACAAAACCTTTATCTAAATCTCATAGGGCCTGTTTCTGCTGAGCAGAAATAATCGATTATTAACCGTTTATTTTTTTAATTGGTTATTAACCGTTTATTTTTTTAATCGATTATTTTTGGGCAGCAGAAACGGCGCAAAATAAAATAACCGATTAAAAATAACCGATTAAAAACACTCAATCCATTGCATGTTTTAATTGATTATTTCTTGTTTTAACCGATTATTGCGGAGCAGTTTTGAGCTGCAACACAAATAGCGATTATTGACCCCACTTTGACCTCTAGATTATGGAAAGCTCATTCACGTCGTCACAAAGCATGCTGTTTATTTGCGCGATATCGACGACGATCAGCAAAACAACGATCGCGATGTAGACCGAATAACAATCAAATGTTAAACATAGTAGCTACATCTTTGGCGATGTTGTAGCCTCTGCTTTCACAGTCTCTGTTTTGTTATTGACTTATTGACACCCCATACTCAACTTAAATTTTTGCTAAATTATCTTTCTAAATCTGGCTGTCCTGTTTGTTACTTTTTAATTTTCCCAAAATATTTGTTTCCCCAACAGATTATTTGCAAATGTTGTGATGTTGTTCCTTACTTTCGTTGACAATAGGTTATCTATCCATGTGTAAAAAGCTTACAGGAAATCAAAATATACAGTATTTTTTATTGGAAGCAGAAAAGGGTACCCCAATATGGTATAAATTTATAAATACCGTATTTTATCCACAAATTATGGTATACAAAATACGGTATATTTTTATGAGCACCGTTTCCGCTGCCAAAAATATACTGTATATATAAGGTATTCAAAAAATACTATCTTAAATACGGTATTTACTTGGCAGCAGAAACAGGGCCTTAGTATCAGTAAATACAACGCTTGTCAACCACAGATAAAACCAGTTGTATAGTATACATTGAATGTTAATTTGGTATGTATGGATTGTAAAATATTACACTGCATATCTATAAGGACTGTGAATAATGGATGTTGAAAGCAAATTTAAATAAGGAGATAAAGGAGAAATATAACTTCATATTCACAATTTTCTTATACCATACACCAAAATTGCATTTCTCACCTAGAGAGTTGAAAGATATGAGTAACTGCCTCAGGCCTGTATAGACAACAACTTGAGTGCAGTTCACAAATATTGTCTAAATGCTTCTATCAGATTATGTGTCTTTATGTTTTTATGTATACAGAAAGTGTGAAATCTAATAACTGCTTAATGATTATATCATTTTCTGATGTATAAATCCATGGATGCAATCAAAGATCATTATTGATGTACTTATACATGTTGTACTACAGTAATTAGTTTAAAAGTACGCCTACAGTAAAAGGTAACCCTTTAGGAACATTTATTTTAGTTGATTCAAGATTTAAACAGCTTTGTAGGATCATTGATTAAACCTTAATTTGTATCTAGTATACAAGAAATTGAAGAAAATAGGATATCTACTACTACTGCTGCAACCATCTAAAACTCTTAACCATTACATTTGCCTTTCTGCTTAACTGTTTTTAGCTTTTATTTGGCAGTGTAATTTAAGCTATTCGACTTTGGTCCAGTTTCCGCTGAAAACAATTGTGTTAATTTATTTACATGCTATTATTCAGGTTTTTTCTCCCAGCGGAAACTGGCCTATGGGTTTACACACACAATTTACTGAGACCACAAGTTGTTGACATTAATTGAATCACAGTAAAAATTAGAATACACTTCACTGCACATTTTGTCATTTCTATTGATAAATTGTGTCTATGTTAAATTAAATTTAAATTTAGTCAGCTGAAACTTTAATTATGATCATTTTTAGTTTATTCGAATCTTTAGGACAAGAGAGTAATTAGTTATGATGAATGTAGTGAAATTGCATTTGCAAAAGAACTAGCATAACGAATGTACAGTAGTCTGGCACAAGAACCTGTGATGATTTTGATTGTTAATTAATTAACATGGTGACTGGCTCAATTGACCCTTTATTGCATCGTCATCAAAAACCTCCCACGTTTAAATAAAATTATATATACAGTTTATTAGAAAAAGGCTTTACCAAAACAGAATCCCTGTTTATATGATCTGAATGATATATTGGGGAGCTTTCCATTTGCGAGATGTTAGGTCATGTTAACAGAGAAGTTGGGACAAGTTTTATCACTCTATTTCTCCCCACAGTTTTATTATTTAGATTCTAATGTCCAGTCTCAAAGTTGATAGATTTACAGGAGCGCTGCTTTAGGGAACGGGAGAAGTGTGTAGTTGAAAATTGCAAAATCTAAGTCTACAGTATCACAAGCAATTATCTATTATTGGAATTCATCCATCCATCCATGGCTTACTGTACTTCATTTAATAACATGGCAAACATTTACTATTCTACCTTTTTATTAGCATGCATAAACATTTTAAATGTTTACTTTCTAGATAAACTACTACTAAAATGCTGCAGTTACTAGGGTTGATAAACTACCACTGGTTACCAAGGGCTTGATTATGTTTCCATGTCAACTGGTGGTACATAAAAGCATTCCTGTGAATAATATAAGGAAACATAAATAAGCATTCTTTACAATCCTTTTTATTGCCTATTTCCTAATTGAAAGTTGGATGGACACAGCAGTTGATATTGGTATTGCACTAAAATATAATTTTATAACTGAAATAAATTGAAATCTAGGTTCTTTTTCTGCTGCATAGTGCCGAATAAACTGTTTATTTCAAAATAGATTTAAAATGTAATTTTTATATTTACTGCATTTCTGCTCAATTTTTGCTCCAAAATAACTGTTTAAATCAGGGGGTGGTCGGTGACAAAAATCGTTTTTTTAACCCAAAATTCAAACATGCAGTGTAGTTGACTCAAGGTCAGCAGCTGTCAATCAAATAACCGTTGTTTTGTGTTGCAGCTAAAAGTTACCCAGCAATAACCAGTTAAATGGCAATCTAACACCAAATTGAATGTGTGTTTTTACCTGTTATTTTTGCGCTGCCTTTTTAACCAGTTACTAAACAATTGTCTTGTTTCTGGCTTCCAAGAAATTGGGGTTAATTTATTCACACCGTTTTCAACCGGTTATTTTTATGCAGCAGAAACAGGACCTTAAAGACCCCTTCCCTACAATTTGTGACGTTTTGTAAAAATAATACATATATATTACTTTAAAAACATTAAACCAGGTCATTCCTTGTCTTAAATGTACGTTTAAATTATGATAAAAAGTGAGAAACAATGCACTACCTAAGTAGCTCGCGGCGAATGACCTCGCATGGACGGTCTTTAGGCCTAGCCTAGCTAGGCTTAGTTTTGTAGGCCTAGCTGGTAAACATCGGTAAAGTACGAACATCGTACGTTAGTAATATACCTAGCCTGACGTTGTATAGTTGCTGCATTAATTGTCTTTCTATTTTTGCCAGACTCCATTGATACAAATTGGGGAAAACCCGGTATTTTCGCTGAAAAGTTAGAAGTCTTCCATTTGATTTGGCCTCACGATCGATCGAAAAGTGGGTGAATTACAAGAAAAACAAAAATATCAATCCGCGCGCAATGCATTTTGGGATTTATAGCGGGCCGCTATAATTATTAGAATTGACTTATTTTTCACATTTTTAACTGCCTCAACATCGTGGCCTTTCGTTTTCATGATGTACCAAGCAACTACAAACACTGTCTTCAAGTCAGAAAATCATTATGGGCATGCCCAGAGTCAGTGATTGATGTGATGTGATGTGTAAAAAAACTACTGAAATGTTCTATTTGGTATGATCATTTTTAAGACTACACTACTAAAAAATTATTTTGGCAACTCTGACTATATTATGCAACAGGTGAGATCAGTGAGACTAGATTCATATTGGAACAAGCATTGTTTTACAAAATATTTTCAGGTTTCAAGACAGCTATTGTAATGCTTCTGATTGCTTGTTAACATTTGCCAGGCCAGGAACTGTGAAGTGTGTGAACCTGTCTAAACTATTTGATCCAGTCATTACATATGGTCATTATAATCTTCTACACTACACCTTCTACACACCTTTTTTCAATCATGAAATACCTTACCAGTTCAAAAAATTCAAAAATGTTAAAATTTATTAGGGTCTGTTTCTGCTGAAAAAAATCCAAATAGTCAATTCATGGAGGTGATCAATTATTCCTAAGTACCACAAACCACAGAATTGTCCGCGCTGCAACTGAAAATTGTCTCTGACGTTAATCGGTTATCAAAAATCATACCCAATCATACGTAATTTAAGGTCACACACTACATTTTATGTAAAATTAAATACCATATGGACCTATTGCGATAAATTTTTTTGTGAAAATTAAGTCGATTCTAATAATTTTAGCAGCCCACTATAAATCCCAACGTGCATCGCACATGGATTGATATTTTCATATTTTGATGTGATGCACCCACTTTGATCGATCTTGTGAAAGGGTAAACAAACAAAAGAACCATAACTTTTCAGCTACCAGTTCTTGCCCAATTTGTATTAACGGATTTCGCCAAAAAAGGAAAGACAATTAATTCAGCAATGCGAAAGTGTCAGGCTAGGCCTATAGCTAGTGTACTGTGTTCATACGTTACCGCTTTTTACCAGCTAGGCCTACAAAACTAAGCCCAAATAAGCTAGGCCTAGAAACGTCTACGAGAGAACTTTCGACACGAGTTACTTATAGGTAGTGCATAGTTTTTCTTTTTTTATCATAATTAACCTTAAAATGCACATATAAGACAAGAAATGACCTGGTTTCATGTTTTTAAAGTTATATATACCGTATATTTTGGTGTATAAGTTGCACCTGTGTATAAGACGCACCCCCTAACTGAGAGTAAAATATCGGTATTTTTTATATCGTCGATGTATAAGACGCACTTTATATTTCATCAAAACAATGTTTTTTTAAATTGTAATCAACATTATTGTAATAATATATTTTGTTATATCTACAACGGCGTCCTTTATTTAGGTTTTTTCTTACCTAGGCTCGGCCGCGCCCATCCTCAACAAGTTCTTTCTAACTTGTTATTCATGAGTTTCGCACCCGCAACATCGAGTGCATGACCGTGTGTGTAACACGCACGTGTGGGCTAGCCTCGCTCGATCATTTCGAGAGGGCGCACATTTTCATGGACAATCGTATTCGATTAGTATCTATGTATCCGAGAAGTGTGTACGCTAGGTCCATGCTATAATCAACTGGAGAATATACTAGTCGAATACCGTACACCATGACCATGTGGCCGACAAGAAGAAGGGCTTGCGCTGGGGGTACGGTGGTCGGCGATCGTGCATATAACTATAAATAAATACTATTCCAATCATAAACGTTTACAAATGAAATTTTATTGGAGCGCCTAAAACAGCTCCATAATGAACAAATCTTTTCTTTTTTATATATATTCATATTTAGTATAACATCTAATATTTTTATACCATTTTTCAAATTTAAATTGAAAATATATATTATTAAGTCCTATATTAACTAGATTTGAACTTGTCACTTTGACGAGTTAGTTATCCGCAAGACAAACCATGTGCACATCATACATTACAATATTACGCACAGGAAAAAAGATTATGACATTATGACCTGAAGAAATTAAAATGTTAGTGTGCTCCCGATTTTGTGTCTAAGTATATATATAGTATACACTAAATTTTGTATACATACATACAGTGTAGCATAGGTAAAATTACGGGACCCGCCTTTTTAACATGATGATGTCATCAAAATGAACACGAAGATAGCAATTTCGGAAGAAAATAATCTAAGCAAACAACATATTAACATGTTAAAGGGATTCGAATACATAGAATATAGATGTGCGCTCTTTTAAATGTGATAAACTTTGACGCAAGCGATGAAAATCCGACTTTTTTTATTCAACTAGCCATCCGATTGGCAAAATGTTTACATGAATTCTCTACAATCCAATAGCTTCCAGAAAACGTTTTCATCATGAGTATCACTTTTTATTCTGACGAGCTATAACAGATTGAAATTGACTGTAAAGATGAAAATAAGTGACACATGTTTTTTTAATTTTTAGACATGATGATGTCATGAAAATTAAATATTTTTAACTCATGCGAAAGATAATTGATTGACCTAGACAATATTAAAATCTCGGGGAAAATGGATTACGGATAAGCGAGATGCGCTTTATATGTGATGAACTATGACGTCACATCTGATTGGCAAAATAACACATGAATTCGTATCTACAATCCAATAGCTTCCAGAAAACGTTTTCATCATGAGTATCACTTTTTATTCTGACGAGCTATAACAGATTGAAATTTACTGTAAAGATGAAAATAAGTGACCCATGTTATTTAATTTTTAGACATTATGACGTCATAAAGATTAAAATATTAAAAATTAAAATATTTTTAACTCATGCGAAAGATAGTTGATTGACCTAGACAATATTAAAATCTTAGGGGAAATGGAATACGGATAAGCGAGATGCGCTCTATTGAATGAGATGTGATGAGCAATAACGATGACATTTTGCGCATTTTGAAATTTTAAATGAGCATGATATGACTTAAATTTTCACGAAGTTTCATAAACAAATAATGTTTGGCTTTTAATCTATGATCATTCATTGAAATTCATAAAATAGCACGTAAGTCATGTTGCGCAACTCTGACGTATTAAAAAATAAATGCTAAAATCTCTCTGTTGAAACGTCAGAAGACTAAATTTTTCCACGGGGCCGACCCTAAGCAGGCCCCCAGCCAAAAATTGCTTGCTTCACTTCACTTCATTCGCAAAGTGTCACTTATAGTTACATAACTACCGATTTTACATTCTGAAATGTTGGTAAGAATGTTTGGATTTAGGTTTTCTGGTGTGTAGGCCTAATTGGAATAGAAAGAAGTAAATATGATTGCAACTTCATCCTCTTTTTTTGTAACTCCTTGTAGGCCTACACCCCTTGAAAATAAATTACAACAATTAAAATTCCCCCAAAAATACCAAAACATAATGTTACCATAATGTACTTCACAATATTTCATATCATAAAACCCTACTGGGAGCTAGTGGATTTTGAAGCCTCTCTTAGTCAGTCATTTATCGGCCTAAAACTTGAAAAATCATCAATCACACCTGGAGTGGAATCATCCCGCATTCAGCAATTACCTATATAGCATAAGAAACATAACCTATAGCCTAGTGTTATCAATGCAAATGGTGCTCAATCTTATGTTTGGCAGGCGAAAAGTATTGTACTTGCAAAGAAACTGGTCTAAAAAACACATTTTTTGTACATATTTTCTGTTCTAACATAGCCTAATGGATAAAAGGGAGTTAAAAGTTGCCCCAGCTTGAACTAGTATCGCCTAGGAGGAGATAGAGGAACAAATATTGATTTAGTAGCATTAATATATAGATTATTGTTACATAAATATTGCATGATATCTGCAGACTTCAATAAAGTATATGTTCATTTAGTGTTAAAGTCCCATTCCCTACGTTTTTTAGATCTAATTTAAGGTCACAAACTACATTTAACGTAAAAATAAATACTATATGATTGATCCCATTGAGATAACTTTTTTCATCTTTAAACGGTTAAAAATGTGAAAAATAAGTTGATTCTAATAATTTTAGCGGCCCGCTATAAATCCCAACATGCATTGCGCACGGATATATATTTTTGTTTTCTTATGTAATTCGCCCACTTTTCTATCGATCGTAAGGCCAAAACAAATGGAAGACTCTTAACTCTTTAGCGAAAATACCGGGTTTCCCCCAATTTGTATCGACGGAGTCTGGCAAAAACAGAAGACAATTAATGCCTACAGACAGTTAAAGTAATATATATAGATTATTTTTACAAAACGTCACAAATTGTAGGGAATGGGTCTTTAACAGTAGATTTTTATCACTGAAGTTTACAGTAACTGAAAAAAGGAGTGCTGTGAATTACACACATTATGGGGTAGTAAACCTACTTAATTGTACTGAATTTTATAGTGACTCTGGCTGGGCACCTTTACTTTGCTTATTGTTTTCCACCCCCCCCCCCCCCCCCCCTTGGACCTATAAAAGAAATCTAGCCAGGCTATCTGCAACTATTGCAATAGTTATACCAGAAGTTAAAATAGTGAAAAGAGAATACTCATGGTATGTTTTAATTTATAGATACAGTAGGGAGTTTGCGAATAGTATGATAAAATATATATTTCATTTCCTGATTTCAGTAAAGAGCTTATCCAGAAATATTCAGGCTTACAATTCACCTTCCTGGGTGTCTCTTTAAAGCCCACATGACTTGAGGAAAGTTTACTCCCAGCTGAGTAGAACACACATTCTCTTAGATCTCATTACTGTAAAATAACTGTTGTCCAGTCAAGTGAAACATCAAGAACAAATGCTGGCTTGCTTCACACAGGCTTACTGGCATACTTCACTTTTCATACTGTAGTACGTACAGAAGGCTGTATACTATAGTGGACTTGTTTATCATAGGATCAATTTTAGGTGGCTTATCGGAATCGGGGAGTTTCACTCTATTGCTATACTATAATATTCAGGAAAACATGAAGAATTTTGATACCAGTGGATTTGTATATCCCCAGCCTCCCACAGCAATGTCTAATGGAGTGTTACTTTATTCTGTAGGTTTTTAATTTTATTTTGTATTTAATAGCTGTATTAACTATTAAAGTTTTTAATTTTCATAGTTGGGATATTCATATTCATATTATAATGATTGAAAGACCAGAGGACATTCACTGCCAGCTACTTTAGGTAGTGCATTGTTTTTCTCTTTTTATCATAATTTACCATAAAACATACATTTAAGACTATTTAATGTTTTTAAAGTAATATTTATGCATTATTTTTACAGAATGTCATTGTGGATCATATTGAAAACAATCTTTCTATTACCATAAAATAATGTTATTATTCAGTTTTTATCTGTTTTGGATAATTAATTTAAAATGTCACCATATATAATGTGAAATGAATCAACTCATATTTTAATTTAAGTCATGTCTTTAATTAAAAGTAACATGTTATCTTGTAAACATATGTTATAATATAATTATTATTTATGTGTTAGCTTATTGTTTGATTAATTAGATTAATACCAGTAAATGTTAATGTACTGTATTAGGTTTACTAGAGAAGAAATGATAAACTTTGTCTTATTTTGTTAGAAATAGCCTACTACTATTCCCTAATCAGAACTGGTATGTTGGTGTTTTCCTTATCTAGAGACATATAATGCTAAAAAAGGATACTGTAGAATTAAATAGTACACAATTATAGTGAAATCATGGAGCTATAAAATTAGCTATCTAATTTTATAGCTCCATGGTGAAATCAATTGACAAGACTGCATTTGACATCTTTAAAGACCCCTTCCCTGCAATTTTGGACGTTTTTTGGAAAATAATATATATCACTTTAAAAACATTAACCCATGTCATTCCTTGTCTTAAATGTACGTTTTATGGTAAATTATGATAAAAAGTGAGAAACAATGCACTACCTAAGTAGCTCGCGGCAATCGACCTCTTGTGGACGGTCTTAGGCCTAGCCTAGCTAGGCTTAGTTTTGTAGGCCTAGCTGGTAAACATCGGTAACGTACGAACATCGTACGCTAGCTATATACTTAGCCTGACGTTGTATAGTTGCTGCATTAATTGTCTTTCTATTTTTGCCAGACTCCGTTGATACAAATTGGGGAAAACCCAGTATTTTCGCTGAAAAGTTAGTAGTCTTCCATTTGTTTTGGCCTCACGATCGATCGAAAAGTGGGCGAATTACAGGTGAAAAACAAAAATATCAATCCGCGCGCAATGCATTTTGGGATTTATAGCGGGCCGCTATAATTATTAGAATCGACTTATTTTTCACATTTTTATCCGTTTAAAGACGAAAAAAGTTATCGCAATAGGATCATATAGTATTATTTTTACATTAAATATAGTTTGTGATCTTAAATTAGATCTAAAAAATGTAGGGAAGGGGGCTTTAAGATTTTAGCAGTGTTCCTGTCATTTAACAGTTTTAATTTAATTGTTAATGCTTTTTAATTGATATTCTATTTAATAAAGGAAATAATGATTTGTAATCAATTATATTTGTTTAACAATCAGTAGTACAGTAAATAATTTGTGTAATGTAAATATCTGAAATAAATGCAGTCCTAAACTGTACATATTCCAGGTAGAGATGTTACCCACAGTAAACACAATTCATAATTTCCGACTATCAAACTATAATTTTCTCACTATCAAACAATTTTCATCTAAATACATCACTCGCCAAAAATGAGGATTGTTTTGACAATGATAAATTGACAGCCATAAGAAAACAATGTTTATTGATCATAGGGTCTATTTCTGCTGAGCAAGAATAAACGGTTATTAACCGATTATTTTTTAATCGATTATTTTTGGGCAGCAAAAACGGTGCAAAATGACATAACCGATTAAAAAATAACCGATTAAAAACACTCCATTGCGTGTGTTAACCGATTATTGCAGAGTAGTTTTTAGCTGCAACACAATAGCGATTATTGACCACATTTTGACCTAGATCAACTCATGAGTATGGGCAACCCTCACTTACAAAGCATACTGTTTATTTGCACGATCAATGATCATCAAAACGACGATGTGGACCGATCAGATAATATGTGATTGTTATTATTTTGTGAGGGAAAATTATAGCAAGAGATTCCAGGGGAATAAAAAGGATTCTGTGTTAACTGTTATAGTACACCATTACATCCCATCAGTCCAGGCTAACGATGTTTTGTATCCTTTTCTAGGCCTGTCGTTTTCTGTAGATATATGTAGCCTAGCTAGTACCAACAGTGAAACGAACTTGCTCGCCGACGTGTCCTTATTATTATAACATCATTATTCTGTTGTATGTGGTAGTAGGCCTAGATATTTATTTGGTTATAGTCAATTGACTATGATTGGATTTACAAATAACATAGCTTTTATGAGTTCAATTTTTAATCCTACATGTGAGAGTTATAGGAAGAGGCAAACAAACCAACTCATCCTGGCCTTCCATAATTTAAACTGCTTTGTGGGTAATGATGATTTTTAAAAAGCGATTACCAGATACTGTAACCGATTAACGTCAGGAGATAAATTGCAATGTGGAAAATTCTGTGGTTTGTGGTACTTTGAAAAAATCAATTATTTTTTCAGCAGAAACAGACCCACAGAATACTGTCTGCATACAGTACATCTCATAGATTCTCTTCTCCCAGACGTATGTATGCCCAGTCCAAGTTTCCAAATACCCAGTTTTTCAGCTTCCAAGCTGGAACGTTGGTTATGTTGCAGTAATTTTTAGCATGTACTCTATGTGGGCAAGGTCATTTTGATCTTGGGGAGTAATGCCCCAACCCTGAAATATGTACATTACTATAGTTTAGTTTATTATGATTATATTTTAGTTCTGTACAGTAGGTCAGACTATATTTACACAAGTTAAAAGTATATAATGGTATTAAGCAGTTAGATACTGAAAAGTATGACTATTACAATTTTTGTCACTCCATCCAATAGAAGACTGTATTAAAATTGATTATACTTTCTACAGAATGGTATTTTATAGCTATGAAAATTGAGAAAACATACAGTAATTTATTTATGACTTTGATGTTAATCTTGAATATCATCTGGTGAAATATTTAATTATTTTGGACATAACATGGGGTTTAGCATGGGGCTGTTCATGTGATTATAAAATTATTATTTAATAAATTGACAGCAGGATAGAAAAGAACAATTACACATGTCAACTTGAATCGAGGTCACTTCTCTGTTGTGAAACTGTTATTATGATTGAATTGGCATATCAACCACTAAACCAGCTTAATGTAAGCTGTATATTCATTTATTTATAATCCATAATGTACATAGCATATACAAATACGTTTGTTTGTAGGCGAGAGTTAAGATTCATAAATGAGCAAGCTTAACATAGGCCAAATACAAATATCAATAAAAGGAATACTCATTTCATTTTTCCTTACTGGTTTCTATACTACTGGCATATGATTTTATACTGAAAATTGTCATCATTATTGTATTCTTGAACTGTGACATTGTGAATTTCCTGTGAAGGATGGAATAAAGTTTATCTGTATTTTCCCACTATTACTAACATTGTTGCATCCTCTCCCTCTTTAGAACAAACTCCCACCTAAAATGTTCACCCATTTTTTATTAATTTAAAATTTATTTAGAAACTCATTTAGCAATTTTCAGGATTTTGATTTGGCGCTATATAAATATTTGAATATTATATTATTATTAAGTACTCCCAACAGAGTAATTAACAGGTAGAGTATGGTTATGATGAGAAATATGTATTTCTTATTTATAGTACAACCTCCTTTCCTTTTTGCCTTTTGTAATATTTCTCATATCTTGTGGTTATTGAATAAAAGGATTTTCATACCACACAGTTGGTGGTTTACTTGGCCAAAAGATACAACAACTATTTGAATAGATTTCTTACAATGAAAAGACATTCTTTCACTTTATATTTCAAAGGCTTTCAACAAAACTGCCCACATATTTGTTGTACAGTAATTGTCAGCTGATAAATCAAGAATGTACAAAGAGTTCTTTTAATTATTTACTAATCTATTGACAATATAGCCCTTGAACTGTATACTAAAATAATTACAACACTCTTTATTAACTAGATTTGAACTCGTCACTTTGATAAATATTGCGCACAGAAGATTATGCCATTATTATGACCTGAAGAATATGTTGTTGCTTAAAATGCTGAATTCTGTCTATTTTGTATCATATACTGTAGTATATAAATACAAAGTATCTGTATACATACTACATACCTTTTTTTTTTTTTTTTTTGCATTTAAACATTTATTTACTTTCAATGATGACGTCAACAAAATAAAACATGAAGATAGCGATTTCGGAAGAAAATTATCTGACCAACAATGTATTAACAAGTTAAAGAAATATTGATACATTTATTAGAGATGCGTGCTCTTTTAAATGTGAACAATGATACAAAAGATGAAAATCCAACTTTTCAAATTTAACTGGCCATATAGTGACATCATGTACATCCAATTGTACAAGAATTCATATCTACAATTCAACAGCTTCCAGACCATGTTTTAATCATGAATATCACTTTTCATTCTGAGGAGCTATAACAGATTGAATTTACTGTAAAGATAAACTAAGTGACCCACGTTATTCAAATTTGTTGACATTTACAATTTTAACTAGAACTAGAATTTAATTCGTCACTTTGACGAATTATAGGTGATCATTTTTATCATTTAACTGAAATTAATTTTTTTTTAAACATGCACGTACGTTAACATACGATCGGAAAATGTTGATGTATGCCATCCTATTATATGCTTATAGTGCTGAGTTGTGCCTATATGCCATATACAATATGTACAGTATATACTGTATATCTATATACAGTGTAGCATAGGTGAAATTGCGGGACACATGTTCTAATTTTTTGGCATGATGACGTTATCAAACTAAACTTTAAGATGACAATTTCGAAAGATAATTAATTGAGCAAAAAAATATAAGATTTGGAAAAAAATTTGGCACGTATAAGCGCTGTGCGTGCTCTTTGAATTGTGTATAACTTTGACGAAAAATATGAAAAAACTACTTTTTCACTTCAACTTGCCATATGTTAACGTCACAACATCCGATAGGCTTAATTTTTATATGAATTAATATCTACATTTCATCAGCTTTCATAATAAATTATAATCATCAAGGTAACCTTCAATTCTGAAGAGCTGTAAGATATTCAAATTTACTGCAAAGGTGAAATTACACGGCCTACGTTATTCAAGTTTTTACGCGTGATGACGTCATTAAAATGAAGATAGTGTCAACTCATGATAAAGATAATTAATTAAGCAAGCACATACTGAAAGTTGTGCGAAATTCGAGCACACATAACCAAGATGCGCTCTGTTGAATGTGATAATCTACACAAAAAGATAACAAATCCTAATTTTTAAATTCAAGTGGCCATTTGATGACGTCAAAACATTTTGTACGTAAAATGTGTACATGAATTCATATCTACAACTCAATGGCTTCCAGAATAAGTTAAAAAAATCGGGGGTCATCTTGCATTCTGAAGAATTATTTTCATTTTAAAAAAGACCTATTTTTCACCATTTTCAGAACTTTTGTAAAATAAATGTGCGCATTTTGTCATTTTTAACGTGCTCGTATAGCGTTATTTTAAGTCGGAACTGACTCAAATTTGGTGAATGTACTAAGGATGGTGAGTAGAATGAGATTTGTAAAAAAAATTCATATTTTTTACGCTTTTTAAGTATCGCGCGCGCAAAAACGCATTTTTGCGCAGTAATTTTTTGAAACACGCAAATGGCCTAATTCATGCTCTAAATTGATCAAAACTTAATTTTGAGCGTTTTAAATTTTTAACGCGCGATATCACGCGCATGAACCTACGTGCGCGTGCGTTTTTATTTGCTAATATTTTTACCCTTGATCTGAAGTTTACGTGTAGTGAATTTCATTAATATGTGATAATGAATTATGGAGATATGATTGATAATGTGATTTCGCAAAATGGCGTATAAATGTCGTCACGGATGAGTGATCACGCTGGAAAGCTTATTAGGATTAAGTTGTATTATTTGAAAGATATTCTGAAATTTTTGTAATCATTGACATTAAACTTTTTGAGATAATTGTTACACAAAATAGTGTACAGAAACAATAAAAAGAAAAAAAATAATAAAAAAAAAAATAATAATAAAGATTTTATACAATAACAATAGGTGATCATTTTATTCTAAATGATCACCTAATTAATTCGTCACTATGACGAATTATAGGTTATATGCATTGATTAAAATAAAGGTGATCTCGGTACCTTGAATGCCATAGACACGAGCACAGACCACTGAGCCATACACAACTGACTAGAAGTTGTAGAAAGATTCCTCGGTGTATTTACTAGCTCTTGTTAACTGATTGGAATTCTTCCTTTTACAAGAATTACATTTACAATCAATGATTCAATAATATAACATATACAAAATTTGCAAGTAAACTTTTGAGAAAATTAGCATCAATGTACCTTGCATAAAGACACCTGCAATTTGTGATGTTTTGTAAAAATAATGCATATAAAATACAACTAAATAAAATTAAACCAGGTCATTTCTTGTCCTAAATGCGCGTTATAAGGTTAATAAAGGTTGATAAAAAGAGAAAAATGCACTACTCGCTCACGTCGAAAGTTCTCTCGTAGACATTTCTAGGCTTAGCTTAGTTAGGCTTAGTTTTGTAGGCCTAGTCGGTAAAGAGCGTTGTCTCATTGCAATAGTCATCCTTTTTTGGCAGAATCCATTAATACAAATTTGGGAAGACCAGTTATTTATTGCTGAAAAGTTACGGTTCTTTTATTTGTTTACCCTTTCATGTGATCGGTGGTTGTATTACATCACAATATGAAAATATCGATCTGCGCGCGATGCATGTTGGGATTTATAGCGGGCTGCTAAAATTATTAGAATCAACTTATTTTTCACATTTTTTTAAAAATTATCTAAATACTTATTTTAAAAATAATCTTGATGTTGAAAATATTTGTAGTTGGTTGCTTTCTTGAAGATGCTTTAATTATATAATGTAATTATTTTGTTTATTTCTGTGCACTGTTCTGGGTTGACCAACTAGTATAGGTGTTTGGTCTTTCCTTGCCTTTTATATTTCGTTTTGTCTTTTCCTTTGTATTGTATGCATGGCAGAAATTGAATAAATAAAAAAAAAAATATCACAATAGATCCATATAGTATTTATTTTTACATAAAAAGTAGTGTGTGACCTTAAATTAGGTAAAAAAATGTAGGTCTATGGTGTCTTTAAAATGAAAACAAAAGCAATCCTGCTTAAAAAGCCAATAGATAAATGATAAAATCAATCAATTGTCCGATTATTATGATCACCTATAGTTTGAAAGTTTTTATGGAGTCAATCATAGTCTGTATCAATTGAAATTGAAATTCCAGAATTTTTAAATTTCATTACATTAGACAAGCAAGGAGTTCACATTCTTTGACAGGCGTTCTAGTACATTCTTAATATCAATTTATTGGGAAGTTTATTAGAATATTATGTTGAAAAAGGTAACAAAATTATTGACACTGCACTTGTTCAAATTTGATTAGAAAGTGTACTGTCAGGTTATCTACCTTAAATACACAGAACGTTTTGATGTTTTGTAGCAATAGTATAATATAAATACGGTAGCGTAGGGTCAAGGGGAAAAATCAAAGAGTTATTTTTTAATTTTATATAAATTTTTGCCAATAACAAAACAAACTAGAATTTAATTCGTCACTTTGACGAATTATAGGTGATCATTTTTATCATTTTACTGAAATTAATTTTTTTTTAAACATGCACGTACGTTAACATACGATCGGAAAATGTTGATGTATGCCATCCTATTATATGCTTATAGTGCTGAGTTGTGCCTATATGCCATATACAATATGTACAGTATATACTGTATATCTATATACAGTGTAGCATAGGTGAAATTGCGGGACACATGTTCTAATTTTTTGGCATGATGACGTTATCAAACTAAACTTTAAGATGACAATTTCGAAAGATAATTAATTGAGCAAAAAAATATAAGATTTGGAAAACAATTTGGCACGTAGAAGCGCTGTGCGCGCTCTTTGAATTGTGTATAACTTTGACGAAAAATATGAAAAAACTACTTTTTCACTTCAACTGGCCATATGTTAACGTCACAACATCCGATAGGCTTAATTTTTATATGAATAAATATCTACATTTCATCAGCTTTCATAATAAATTATAATCATCAAGGTAACCTTCAATTCTGAAGAGCTGTAAGATATTCAAATTTACTGCGAAGGTGAAATTACACGGCCTACGTTATTCAAGTTTTTACGCGTGATGACGTCATTAAAATGAAGATAGTGTCAACTCATGATAAAGATAATTAATTAAGCAAGCACATACTGAAAGTTGTGCGAAATTCGAGCACACATAACCAAGATGCGCTCTGTTGAATGTGATAATCTACACAAAAAGATAACAAATCCTAATTTTTAAATTCAAGTGGCCATTTGATGACGTCAAAACATTTTGTACGTAAAATGTGTACATGAATTCATATCTACAACTCAATGGCTTCCAGAATAAGTTAAAAAAATCGGGGGTCATCTTGCATTCTGAAGAATTATTTTCATTTTAAAAAAGACCTATTTTTCACCATTTTCAGAACTTTTGTAAAATAAATGTGCGCATTTTGTCATTTTTAACGTGCTCGTATAGCGTTATTTTAAGTCGGAACTGACTCAAATTTGGTGAATGTACTAAGGATGGTGAGTAGAATGAGATTTGTAAAAAAAATTCATATTTTTTACGCTTTTTAAGTATCGCGCGCGCAAAAACGCATTTTTGCGCAGTAATTTTTTGAAACACGCAAATGGCCTAATTCATGCTCTAAATTGATCAAAACTTAATTTTGAGCTTTTTAAATTTTTAACGCGCGATATCACGCGCATGAACCTACGTGCGCGTGCGTTTTTATTTGCTAATATTTTTACCCTTGATCTGAAGTTTACGTGTAGTGAATTTCATTAATATGTGATAATGAATTATGGAGATATGATTGATAATGTGATTTCGCAAAATGGCGTATAAATGTCGTCACGGATGAGTGATCACGCTGGAAAGCTTATTAGGATTAAGTTGTATTATTTGAAAGATATTCTGAAATTTTTGTAATCATTGACATTAAACTTTTTGAGATAATTGTTACACAAAATAGTGTACAGAAACAATAAAAAGAAAAAAAATAATAAAAAAAAAAATAATAATAAAGATTTTATACAATAACAATAGGTGATCATTTTATTCTAAATGATCACCTAACAAGTTTGAAAGGAAAGACCAAACAGGTGCTAAACAGTTGCAGCACTATATTTACATTCTAATAACTGTAAGATTCAATTAATGCAAATTAATTATTATCATTAATTAATGCTGCTTCTATAAATATATTGAGCAAAATGTTAAATTGTATTATTTTGAATAAAATCATAAATAATTCAGCAGTTAAAACCACAATTTCCAAAATTCATTTCATTTATCCACTATCAACTATACATAGTGTTGTTTAAACTACACTCCAAAATAAAACAAAGAAATAATGATAGGAAATTTGCAGAAAGAAGCAAACTCTGCTCCGCTACTGGTAACACTGTTATTTAATACGGAAATTCAGCCTAATATTATGAACGAAAACTATACGCAAAATTATGATTTGGCTTTAAATTATGGAAAACCTCCGGCAAAACAAAATAATTATAGACAAATCGACAATCCCCATATGTGTGTGTTGGCTCAGAAACATATCTACAAACAAAATATGTGCTGGCCGCCGATACATTGTGTACGGTATTGGTGACTCTGCTGGTTAAATGTTACAGTGCAGTCGGCCAATTTACAAATATTCTCTTCCAGCCCTGGAAATTTATAAAAATTTATATGGATATTGTATACGATGAAATAGGATCTAAATTTTAATTTAGTGGCACTAGAGTAAAACTCTTGGGTCCGTCTCTGGTGCTAAATACCTATGCTAACATAAAACAAATACAAACATCTTAATTACTACAGTATCTACTACTATCTAGTATTTACTACTAATTACAACATTTTAAAGAAGTTGATTGCAACATCTAAAAGAAGTTGACCAATTGCAGACATTTTTGACATTGTAAAAAAAAGTTTACATTTAAAAGAACTAAAGCTTGGTTCCCACTAGAACGTAACGCAAGGACGTAAACGCAACGTAAGCGTTTTAGCCAATGACAAGCGAAGTTATAGACAGTTAGCAATCACAAGCGAATAAGCCATCGCTTGTGATTGGTCAATTCACTTGCGTTGCGTTACGTCCTTGCGTTGCGTCGCTAGTGGGAACCACGCTTTATAGACAAATTTAAAGCCACATTCCCTGCAATTGTCAAAGTTTGTAAATATAATGCATATATATACTTTAAAAACATTAAACCAGGACATGTCTTGTCATGTCTGTACGTTTTATGGTTAATTATGATAAAAAGAGAAAAATAATGCGCTAAGTTTGCGTTGAATGTCTTTATGCCTAGCCTATCTAGGCTTAGCTCTGTAGGCCTACAGTGAGTAGCTTGTATAGGATCTTTCTCTAGACACTTTATCTGATAGAAGGCGTAATCTATGCTATAAGTTTGCTCTGAATTGTTTGAAAAGTATTCATTTTGGAAAATGGTTTCCAATGAAGAATGTAAGTAACATGAAACTAAGACATGTAAAGTATCAACAATGCAGAGTTGAAAGATATAGAAAAAGTGCAGTCCCATACCTTATCTCACTTCTAAATGAATAATATTAATAATAATATTTAGATTATGTAAATATCCTTGTAATTAAGCTTTGGCTGCGATGACAATATTTGAAATAAATGAAATGAAAAAAAACAAAACATCAGTAACGTACAGACCTTGTAAGCTAGCTATATTGTCTTTCTTTTTTTAGCAGAATACTTTAATATTAATTGGATCGAGTCTCACCTTGGGAAATGAAACAAAATAAGATTTTTTTTTAATATCCGTATTGTTTGTTCAATTTTAGTTCTTAGTGTATAGATTATATATGAATATGAATCATCCCGAACTCAGCTATTGCCTATATAGCAGCTTAGGAATAGTAATTAGTAAGAAACATTACCTAGCCTAGTGTCATCATTGGTAAAAGGGTGATCAATGTTATGTTTGGCAGAGGTAAGATAGAAACATGAGTAAGAATACAGTTTTGTACTTACCGCCTGTTTCATTTGAAATGTTGCACGGCAGCACTGTCGCTATCTATAACTACAGCTGCGCAGATCACATGTGTTGCTGTCTCGATATTGCTAATGATCTGAGTGACCTAATTGTGACGTAGGAAAATGGCAGAGAATTACCGAACACACACTAATATAGCTTTAATGGATAAAGGGGACTTAAAAGGTGCCCCAGCTCGAACGTCGCTAGTATCAGATATGCAGTTTAGGAGGAGATAGAGGAACAAATTTTGGTTTAGTGCTATTATAATACAGATGGCTTAGTGCTATTAAGGTCACACACTACGTGTTATGTAAAAATAAATACTATATGAACCTATTGTGAGATTTTATTCGTCTTTAAACAGTTAAAAGTGTAAAAAATAAGTCGATCCAATAATTTTAGCAGCCCTATAAATCCCAACATGCATCAAGCACAGATTGATATTTTCATATTGTGCTGTGATGCACCCATTCGACCGATCGTGTGAAAGGATAAACAAAAAAAAGAACTTTTCAGCGAAAATACCAAGTCTTCCCTAATTTGTATTAACGGATTCTGCCAAAAAAGGAAATTAATTCAGCAACGAGACAACGTTAGGCTATGTCTGTAGCTAGCGTATGATGTTCATACAAACTAAGTTAGGCCTAGAAACGTCTACGAGATAACTTTCGACGCGAGCTTAGGTAGTGCATTGTTTTTAATGTAATAATTACAATGTACGACCATTGTACACTAGCTATAGGCCTAGTCTGGCGTTGTATAATTGCTGTAATACGTAAGATGTAAGATTGCGAAAGACCCAGTATTTCCTTTGAAAAGTTATGGTTCTTCCATTTGTTTTGCTTTCGCAATTGATCGAAAAAGTGGGTGAATCACAGAAGAAAAATGAAAATAGCAATCCGCGTGCAATGCATGTTGGGATTTATAGCAGGTCACTTAAATTATTAGAATCGACTTATTTTTCACATTTTTAAGCGTTTAAAAGAAAAAGTTATCACAATAGGACCATATAGTATTTATTTCTACATTAAATGTAGTTTGTGACCTTAAATTAGATCTAAAAAATGTAGGGAATGGAACCTTAGAACACACATTTAAGACAAGAAATGACCTGGTTGAATGTTTTTAAAGTGATATACATCACAGGCAGAGAATAAATTTTAAAACACCCGGTGATATACTGAAATTTAATTAAATAATTTGAAACGATAAAGATGAGGAAATCTGTGAAAATGAGAAAAAGTTGACTCGAACCCGGAACCTTAACTGTTTGATATGCAGATGTCCTAACCATTAGACCACTGGGGCTTTCATGGTACTATTGTTCAAACTCAATTGGATAGCAACTCTTTAATATTCTTTGCGTGGTTAATTAATGAATTAAATTTCAGGATATCACTGGGTGGTTTAGAATTTATTCTGTGCCTGTGATGTTATATATAAAAGTATCTCTTCTGAGATCCTGCCTCGTGAATAAAATACTGAAAGATGAGGGCGTATCAATTTGATCTCTGGTGTGCGTGTGTACAATTGAGGGACTAGTGCTGTTCCACCGTACCACGCAGAGAATGTTAAAGAGTCGCTATCCAATCGAGTTTGAACAATACTATGCAAGCCCCAGTGGTCTAATGGTTAGGACATCTGCATATCAAGCAGAAGCTTCCGGGTTCGAGTCTCGGTTGGGGCGACTTTTTCTCATTCTCACAGATTTCCTCATTCTCACAGATTTCCTCATCTTTATCGTTTCAAATTAAAGTGATATATATATACTGTACTTGCACTGATGAAGGGCTAGTGTTGCCCGAAAGCTCTGCTAACTTTTCTGGCTGTTTTACTTTATAGTTTTGATTTAATAGCTTTTCGATTTATTTTTTGTATCTCCATTGAGATCCAGCCACTGATACCCACAGCATTGTCATTTTTTCAGTAATTTGCCTTTGGATTTATATATATATATATATATAAATCAATTGTGTTCCGTAGTACTGTGTAAATTATATATAAATCATACTGTCAAATTATAGAAACCGTGCTCATATTCGGAACATAATCACGTCGAGCATAGCTCATTGGCGAAAGTTCCGTATTTTTTAGTTGTATGAAAAAATGTCTCTGGCAGGATTTGAACCGATTATGAGATCATGTTCCAAATATTAGCACTGTTTCTATAATTTGATATATATATATATATACACCCAGGCAGCACTTGCCAGTTCTTATGCTATGACGTTATCCTTCACTTGCACTGATAAAGGGCTAGAGTTGCCCGAAAGCTCTGCTAATTTTTCTTGCTGTTTTACTTTATCGTTTTGATTTAGCTTTTCGCGCTTTTTTTTTGTATCTCTATTGAGATCCTGCCACTGATACCCACAGCATTGCCATTTTTTCAGTAATTTTCCTTTGGATTTATATATATATATATGCATTATTTTTTACAAAACGACAACAATTGCAGGTCTAGTGTCTTTAAAAGAATTATTTCTTTTCTCTTTTTATTAGTATTTGGATTTAAACATTTACATTGACAGATATGTCGGATAGTTCTGGAATTGTGATTTCAGGCAAATTTGTTTTGTTTTGAAAAAAATGCCAAACATCTTTGCTTTGTCAATGGACAATGTGACAGATTTTTTATCGTATATATATACGAATATCTTAGCTAGAGCCGTTTAAGATTGTTCTGAATATAGCGATTAGATTTACATTTATGTTGATTTTTAGTGGATTGCAAAGGAATCAAAACATACAGTAGCCCAATGTATGTCAGAGTTCATTCTTTTAGCTTCCATCTAATTTACTCCTTTCTTGCAATTGATATTATTTCGCCATCATCCAAGGAGCAGCAGATTTTGACTTCTTTACTTCTTTATTGATAATAATAGAAAACACCAGCTGTATCATTGAAATTGTTGTTAGCACCAGAAAGCCCTGGTTGAAAAAGAAAAGCTAAAGAATAGTACAGAAGCCCAAAGGCGCTATTTAATTTGTTGCCTTTGACTATATTGATTACCATTTCAAAGATCATTCCAAAATTTCTTTCTTAAAATTGTGCAAATATTTGCTTGTTTTTTAGAGTCTATAAGTACTGTACTGCCATATTTTGTGAAAAGGGCTTAACTACATTTTTTTCGAAATTGAGATTTTTGTCTTATTTGACTGATGGGGGTATACTCTATTACTTGACCAGTTATCCCAAAATATGTCTATAAATATGAAATTTATGATAATAATTATTATCTTTTGGGGCTTATCTACAAACACCTATAGAAATAATTTGACAAAAGGCCTTAACTACAGTAATTGACCAATCAGATAACAGTATGATGAATATATAATGAGGCAGATTATTGCTCTTAGGAGAAAAGCCTTTTTCATATATTTTGTAAATTTTTTACCTGATCTAAATTACAGTTATAATTTATTTTAACTAAAGTTACTAAATGTTTTGGTAAATTTTCATAAAAAATCAAACAAAACTAGATTTAATTCGTCACTATGACGAATTATAGGTTATATGCATTCATTTAAATCAAGATAATTGATTTTTAAAAGATATATTGATTGCTTGATTTTCTCAGAATCTTTAATTATTTTAATATATGATAGGATCTTGCTATCGGGAATACAATAGCCGGTATAACAATCCGATCAAAGATCCCTCTGCGTATAATGTCATAAACAACATTGTTACATAATTAATAAAGACATTACTAATTACTTTTTATATAGATTTCATTATAAATTATGTGTATAATCTATACACTAAAAAATAAAATTGAACAAACAATACAGATAATAAAAATTCATTTCTCAAGGTGCGACTCGAACTTGGTACCTTGAGTGCCATAGACACAGACCACCGATCCATACACAACTGACTAAAAGTTGTAAAAAGATTTCTCCGTGTATTTACTATGCAGGAACCACTTTGGTGCAGATAGATTATTACATACCGCAATGAATTATAATTGTTTACTATGATGACATCTTTAAAAATGTTAAAAAATGATGCACTGTCAAACTACCGTATATACTTTTAACTTTAATATATGAACTTTTGAAGGAAGAAAGTTAATGTTAAGTTTTGGTCTAAGAAAATGTCATAATTTGTTTGATTGTTTAAATTAATTTTTTTTAATTTAATATGCAATTAATGATGACTTAATAAAGTTTTGTTCTCTTAATTTCATAATAAATCATACATATGATACATACACTTCAAGAAAATGAAATAAAAAATAGGTGTTCCCGAGCATTCTGACGATCTATATTAATTTTAAAATTTAGCATATTTTCACCATTTTGTTAACTTACATGTGCGTAGCCTGTCACTTTTGACGTGCTCGTATAACGCAATTTAGCGTTGAAAAGTGAATAAAATATGATATTATTAAAGAAAGGTTGTACGACAGAAATCGGACAAAAATAGTGTTAATTTTTAACGCGCAGTGCGCGTGTAAAAATCTGCACACTCATGGCAATTTTTTAAACGTTTAAAATTGCCTGAAACATACTCTAATTTCAACGAAAATAAATTTAGACAATTTTGAACATTTTAAGCGCACGTAAGCATGCGTTATATGCGCTATGCACGTAATTGTATTGCCATATGATGAAATATGACCTGAAATTAATGAGTACCAAATTTTGTTTAATTGTGATTCATGCTTGTGAAGATATGATTATAGACGTGATTTCATAGACCGCATAATTTTTGATTGCGCACCATGAAAACATAACCACATCGATTCCTGGCCATAAGGAATATACTCTGAAAAATTGACTTAGCTAGATGAAACTGATATGAAGATAATTGACGGACAAAATAGTGCTAAGGAAAGAATAAATAAATAAAGAAATAAATCAAGATTGTGACAGAATCAAGAGGTTATATGCTTAACTGCAAAAGTGCCCTGTTTTCGAAGTATTTCCCGCCATTTTTAAGTACAAATAAATTGAGAAAAGGCTTTATCTGCAATTTGACCCCAAAAAATAAAAAAATAATAATTGAAAGTTATGTCAGAAATTTTTTTTAAATGTACTTTTGAAATATATTCATTTGAAAATAAAATATACTACATGAACTTTTGTAATGAAGAACAAAAACACATTTTGGTCAATTACTCAAAAGTAGATTTTTGTAGATAAGCCCTTTTCTCAAAGTACGGCAGTGTAGTGCTTGCTTGTTTCATTAGGCTGTATGAGCTTTATTTTTTTATAAAGCTTGTTAGTCAGTGTGCTTACACGATTTCCAGTGAGCACCGGTGGATTAGTGCCAGAGCTTGTTACCTATCTTTGCGAGCACCGGTGGATTAGTGCCAGAGCTTGTTACCTATCTTTGCGAGCACCGGTGGATTAGTGCTAGAGCTTGTTACCTATGTTTGTGAAGCACCAGCGGATTAGTGCCAGGGCTTGTTACCTATCTTTGCGAGCACCGGTGGATTAGTGCCAGGGCTTGTTACCTATCTTTGCGATCACCGGTGGATTAGTGCCAGGGCTTGTTACCTATCTTTGCGAGCACCGGTGGATTAGTGCCAGGACTTGTTACCTATCTTTGCGAGCACCGGTGGATTAGTGCCAGGGCTTGTTACCTATCTTTGCGAGCACCGGTGGATTAGTGCCAGGGCTTGTTACCTATCTTTGCGAGCACCGGTGGATTAGTGCCAGAACTTGTTACCTATCTTTGCGAGCACCGGTGGATTAGTGCCAGAGCTTGTTACCTATCTTTGCGAGCACTGGTGGATTAGTGCCAGAGCTTGTTAACTATCTTTGCGAGCACCGGTGGATTAGTGCCAGAGCTTGTTACCTATGTTTGTGAAGCACCAGCGGATTAGTGCCAGAGCTTGTTACCTATCTTTGCGAGCACCGGTGGATTAGTGCCAGAGCTTGTTACCTATCTTTGTTGAGCACCGGTGGATTAGTGCCAGAGCTTGTTAACTATCTTTGCAAGCACCAGCGGATTAGTGCCAGAGCTTGTTACCTATCTTTGCGAGCACTGGTGGATTAGTGCCAGAGCTTGTTACCTATGTTTGTGAAGCACCAGCGGATTAGTGTCGGAGCTTGTTTGTTTGAGCACACCGGTGGTTTAGGACCAGTGCTGGGTTCTTATGTTTTTGGGCACTGACAGATTTAATTTGCTTGTTTCCCAGTTACCACTCTCAGCAGTGGTTGATTACTCCCAACTCCTTTACTATACTTAGGTATGTTCATACGTACGGCATAAATAGAGCACTGACAATAATTAAGATGGCCATATTTCAAGAAATGGTCATAAAAAAACAAAAGACGGCTATCATGACAGTGTAAAATCTAAAATAGGGACCCTGGGCTAGTACTTTTAAAACGTAAAATCTTCTCTGTTTAACGCCATTTATTAATATAATGAACGCCTTTCAGTATGTGTTAATGCAACCCTCCAATACACAACAAGATAGAGGGCGGAAGATAGAGATTAGAAAGATCATAAAATGAAACACATGTAGTCATAAATGTTCTGTGAGAATAAAGCCATCCAAAACCACTATATTTGAAGTGAACGATATATTATATGTTATATTAACAGCTTGGCATTTTAATCCACACCAGACTTATGCTGCACATCTGTATGTAGCCTTACTCACTGAATGTTAATTACAATATATTTAGAAGAATTGGCCATTGTGAGAAATGTCTATTTATACAGTAGGTTCGTCATTCTATTAAATTAGTGGGTTTTTCCTGTTGTGAAATTTGATAAGGGAACAGGATTTTTTGCTCGAGCGATTCTTTAAGCATACACATCAGCCAACTTCTAACCAGCAAGAGTTGTTGCTAACTGCTGCATGCCACCTACACTTTTAACTGTTCTCGATCAGCGTGCGTGTCTATTTGCGTAACGTGTCTGTATCAACTCATGACATACAGTAACTGTAATCTTATAAATGTCGCAAAATAAGAATAAAGACTTGGTTGACATTGTGTTTGAAATCATGTTTTATTATTTTTCACTTAAAAAAAAAAATTTACTCAGCTGACTTTTGCACATGCTAAGGTCTAAATCTGCACCTCACAATATATCCATATTAATGATATTATTGTACCATGTCAAATTGTATGAGCTAAAACTATACAGATAAACTAAAGTAATGTAGTTCAATTTATGGGCTTCTGTTGTTAAATAAATAAAATTGTGGACAAATATACTGTAAGATTTTTGCTTATGTACTTGTACTTCCTTTGAATTCTGTTTTTTTTTCAATTCAACTCTTGCTAGATTTTTACTAAGATGTAGATTATTTTATATTTTGTTTTACAGTTTAACCCTCAACTACGAAGCATGCCCCCTCCAAGTCCCAGTACCATCAGTACAGGATCAGGGTCACAGAACTCACCACACTCACTGCATGGAGATCAACTTAGTAAAACCAATCTTTATATAAGGGGCTTATTACCTAACACAACTGATCAAGATCTTCACACAATGTGCTATATGTAAGTAAAAACAAGAGTCAATCTTTCAATGGTTCATAGTAAAATGTTTAACTTCATTTCTTCATTGTAGAATGAATATATTTGTAGAAAATACATATTTTCCCTTGCCTTGGGTACATACAAAAAAGAGCAAAGCTTAAAAACCGTTGCAATGCACCAAATTGATTCTGGTCTAGCACCTCCTCAACTCAACACACTGGTCAGCACTGAGAAACATGACCTGAACTCAGTTGCACTTCACAAACTGTGTTGGGCACGCCCTGTGTTGTGGGTAACTAATGATGTCTTTTCATAATGAGTATTTCATATAGAATTGAGACTATATCGCAGCAAGCAGGCCAGGCTAGACCTATTTACACAGAAGATAATATTGCTGTAATTTTAAGGTTACAGTGAAAGACCCAAAAAGATTTCCATAATACATTTTTTAGTAAAAAATCAAAATGGCGGCAGTGGCGACAATGCCATTGATTAGTTGCTGCTGCTGTTGTGTCAATAATTTACGCTGCATAAACTATATTTCTGTTCACCTACATACAGACACCACTCCATGCTAATTGTCCTGTGGTAATGTAGGGCCTACTACATTATATTAGCGAATCTATGTACAGGACCTGATCGACACAAATTATGAGACTGCTATATAGGGCCTAGGCTTGTGTTACAGCTGCATGTAATTGCTTCCTCTTCGGACCAAAACTACCATATTAGTATTATTGGTCATATTTCTGCCTTTGTATTATTATAACACACTAATCACCGTACGGACACACACATTGCCGTATGAACAAATTGGTGAAAGAACAAATTGCTGTATGGTTAAATTGCCGAAAGGACAAAAATTGACGCACGGACAAAATTGCTGCAAGGACAAAAATTGGACAAATGTGCTTACAGTCTAACTAAATTTAAACGTTGAGGGCAGCATAGTATTTTAAAACCACGTCACTGAAATCACTCTGCTGGGAGCTGGGTTAAAAAAATAATCATGGAAGCGAGAATTGCAGGGCCGTACACAGGGGGGGTGCCCCCCCTCCCAAATTGCAAAAGGTCCACATTTTATATGGTCTTAAAATAAATAAGTACTCAATATTATGAAAATGGTCCAAAATATATTAATCCGCACCCACCTAAATAAAATCCTGCATACGGCCCTGAATTGTAACTAACTTTGGAAACAGAATTTAGCCCCTTGCAACTTGAAACAACTCGAAAATAAGGAAATTAATCTAAATCAAGTGCAATATATTTTAGATGGGTTATGTAATTTGAACAATACTCGGAGTTGATGACTAATCAATCAAAAGTTTCGCGCCACAGAAAATTTTCATGTTTCTGTGTTTCCTTGTTGCATATTGGTTGCATGTTGCCCTATTAGAGCTGCTGCTAAGAAAATTGTGAAAATAGATATAGGTCCCTGCAAAATGCAGTTTACATTGATATATGAAACGAAATTATATATATAAAAAATTGGTGAACATACGAAAAATGGATCACGAACATAATTCGTACCCTTTTGCTGTAGTGTACGTCGATACACAGTATCTAGGTAGCTAGGCTCCCTGACGAAGGGAATAGAGCCTCCGTAGCCCCCCGATGGCGCTACCACTGGATAACGCTACATTAACGCCGTGAGTCTGAACATACCCTACCCATTTAATTCAATAAAATCAAGTGGCAAATTACTGACAACCTGCTGGCTTTACATTCCACACATTTTATTATAACAAATTTCATTGTTATCGAAGGAATTAGGTTTAGTTATTCTGAGCGGTTTATATGGCTGCAGTGCTATATAAATACAGAATAACATACAAGTGTTTGACTATTACTTATTTCTGCATATCAATATCAATTAAAAATAGTACTCCTATTGGCCACTTTTGGTCTTAGGCCTAGCTTAGTTAGACTTAGGCCTAGCTGGTAACAGTGGTGGCGCCAGCGGGGAGCTACGCCTAGTCCCCCGTCGGAGAATGCGGATACTTTTCGTTGGGGAATATAATATACAGTAAAAATCATTCGCATTCACTTCGTAGCTTCAGCGCCTAGAAAAACGCGACGTTCCATTGGCTGTGAGGGCTATTATACACTCTATATGCATTCATTATTGCTAACTACTAAACAATAGGTACACTTGGGAGGTATAAACTGATTTCCCCAACGGAAAATGTCTAACCAACCCCTAAAAAAAGAAAACGGTCCACTTTTTAAAATTAATTGTTTTCAAAGTATAAGTGCAAGCTCGATATTTGTGCCAAAATAGATTTTATTGGCTAACTTTGTTTATTCTTGAGTTGTTGATTTCCAAAAAAGTTAGGTGCTATTTTTTTACGACCACCCCTTCAGCCGCCATTTTTTAATTTCAAAATGGCCGACATTCCACACTAAACTTTGTCATCCATGGTCTCATTGGAAAGGGAATGTAATACTAATAATTTTATCCCATTACATCCATATCAAAAAATGTATATATAAAATAATACAGTTTTACTAATATCTATTAGATTTTCCTTTGGCTTTTTGTCATAATTTTCCAATTGTGTACATAAATTGTTTTTAAATGTACAAGGAAAAAGGTCTCCTTCGTATTAAGATAAATACGGTTTTTCTTATGTTGGTAACATTTATCTGGTTATAACAATTTTAGTGTGTGAAAATACTTTCTAGTAAAGTTAAGTTGAACTATCAAGATCCTCGATGTGCTCGGTTTTCACATTGCAAGTAAAAAATAAGAAAACAACCATTGCTTTGCAGGTAAATTAGGTGCGACGCAAAATTGTTGTTTGATCTTGGAACTACTACAGCAAAAACGTAACTTTGGAAAGTAATCTAGATTTGTCTTATCTGCTAGTTAATCTAGTTTTCTTTATAACTATATCCAGTGCAGTGACCGGTGTCTATGTTGTTTTTTCAAACATGGTTTTCTGCCAATAGAAAAGAATTATGGCTACCCGGGCAAAAACAAACAATTGTGTTGATTGCATGTTGCATACACTCATAAGAATACAAATATGAACAACAAACGGATAAAATAGGATAATGCCCGGGAACAATAAAATAATAATAATTCAAAAAGGTAGTAAAGGCATTAGGACACATTTTCTTTATTTCGTGTTAATTTGAGGAAAACTGATTTTAATTCTATTAAAATCTTCCTAATATTTTAATATAATTTTACTGTATAATAATATTAAATGCAAAAATTCTGTTTGCTGCACCTGACGTTCAAAGAGAAATGCATGCCAATTAACATTGACATTCTTGACAGATGGTTTTATATTGTGTGGTACCCGGTTTGACAAAAATAACACTGTTATACAAATGATTATGAACGCTACGCAAATGATACCATGACCCGTAGCATTTTGTTTTTTACGAAATAGAAATTTAAACTACTCAAAATAAAATAGATTTAGAATTTAAAAAAGCTATCCAACGAAACAAAACAAAGATGTGATTTTACAACAGTGCACATTTATTTATATGTTTATATTAATAATAAAAAAGTAAATTTTGTGTATTTTGTTGTTTTTTTTTTAGATATGGAAAAATTAATTCCACAAAGGCAATACTGGATAAGAATACTAATCAATGTAAAGGTGAGTGAGCTTGTGAAAGTGAAGTTTAATCATAATAAACATACACTTTTTTCAACCCAGTCCCAAATCCGTAACCTACTTGCCCTGAAACACTGAAAAAATCTCCAAGCAACTAATTAGTACATATATTATTGTTCCATGTCAGCTTGTTCAAAAAATGGTTACAATCAGAAAATGTACTGCTGCTGTAACCATGCCATACTTTTGATCAAAAGCAAATAAGGTATCACATATGAAAACTCTAAATAATACTGTGTTACACCAAAATACACAAATTAATACAAAGACCATTTTTAAAAACTATTTTCATGTTTTCTTTTCATAGCACCGTAGGCTCATGTTAGCTGTGAATATTTTTTCGCCAAAAGTTAGATGTAGGCCTAGCTTTGACATCATTCTTTTGATAAACAGAGTACTTTGACAATAATACTAGCAGTATATATTAGCTATGTACCTAGCAGCTAAATATGCATTAAATAGCTATTACTCTAATGATAACATGAAGATTTAAGAGTATTAGTAAATGTTACCAAACTATAGTTATTATGCATTGTATTGGAGAGAAATGTAATTTTTTATCATGTATGGATTTTTTATTAATGCAAAATAAAAATATTGTGTTAACCACGCCCGACCGACTCTAAACTGTAATTTGTGAGCCAAACTGCAATTGTGAAACCAAAAGGTGAAAAAATGTTGTCTTCTTCGCTAAATTGGCGAATATATGGTTTTGATAGATATTTGGCATAACTTAGTCATTGTTTCTGCTTCCAAATAAATACTTTATATTACTTTATATTTTTTGAAGAAATGGTGCTCATAAAAAATATACCATATTTTCACCACCAAATTTGTGGACCCTTTCTACTACCAATGCAAATGATGTATGTTTTTTGACCTACAGCATATTAGGGGTTTGATCTTCTTTCATTATCCACTTTTTACACACTCTTTGTAGATAGTCTAGTTAGTCAACATCACATATATATATGTAAGTGCCAAATCCAAGCTAGGTTACTGTGCTTGTGTTCACTGAAGGGTGTCAAGTGAACAGGTGACCAACCATATGGGTTATGCTAATGAGGGCATAGCTTGCTTGGGCTGTGGCTGGCAGTTGGATAGTTAGGCTTGTTGGGTAAGGACCTAGCAAGCACAAAAGGCTTACTTAGAAGCCTATAGAAGTGGTAGATGTACCAAGGCTTACTTAGAAGCCTATAGAAGTGGTAGATGTACCAAGGCTTACTTAGAAGCCTATAGAAGTGGTAGATGTACCAAGGCTTACTTAGAAGCCTATAGAAGTGGTAGATGTACCAAGGCTTACTTAGAAGCCTAAGCTGGCCTAGCTATAGATGGTAGATGTACCAAGGCTTACTTAGAAGCCTAAAGCTGTAGTACGGTAGTAATTGATATAGTGTATAGCTATAGCTGCACATGTTATCCAGGCATATCTTTGGTAAGCAATTGAGACTTATCTTATTATTATTATAGTTGTAATTATTTTGAACCAAGAATTATTTATATTGTACTGTTTTATCTATGACTTATTTAGATACTTATGTAAGGTCTATTATTATTGTATAGAATTATTTATGTTGTACTGAATGATAGATACCGTATATATTATTTGTAATCATTATTTATTTGTTATAGTAAATCGGATCAAGTTGGAGAACAATTAAATTCCGCATTTGCAAGAAACTTGTTTGTGCAGTTATAAAATTTACAAAGTTATATCCACGATGGCTGAAGCTGCTTCAGAGAAATCTGTTAGAGTAAAACGTAAGACCGAGAAGGGTGCAGAGTATGAAAAGGAACGAAAGCTGAAAGGAATCAAAGAGTTGTGGCGTCGTGTTAAATTTGTGTCAGAAGCGTTGAAAGCTTCTTTGAATAAGGAAGTTACAAGAGAAAATCTGATTAAGGTGCATCAAGATTGGTTAATGGTGTATGGTGAATTTATGTTCCTTCATGATGAAATTTGTGGCTTGCTGAACGAGGAAGAGAAAATAATGTATAATGAATGGTTTGAAGACAAAGATGTGTGGTTGGCAAACTTAAAAGCTAAAGTAGAGGATTGGTTTGCGGTGCTTGAGGTAGAGCAGTCTGCGGCGGTAAATTCTCATCGCTCCGCAAGCAGGAAATCAACTAACAGTTCAAAATCTTCTAAGCGATCACTAAGTGCTTTTGTGATGCAAGAAGAGCAAAAACATGCAGAGTTGCTAGCCAGGCAGAGGAGTCTCACAGAAAAGCAGAGAATTCAACAGGAAGAGTTCAAACTCAAACAGTTAAAAGAAGAAAACGCTTTAAAAGAAGAGATAGACGTCGCCGAAGCAAGATTGAATGTTGCAAGGGATTTCGCAAGCGGAAGTGGTTCTGGTAGCCACAAAAGTACGTCATCAATGGAAGGGTTTCTAGATAGTGCATACCGACGAAATGTGTTATCCTTTGCTCCAGCGGATCCTGCTACTATTCCTGTATTAGATTTAGACCCATTGGATCCTGTTGTAGTCCCTGTTGTTCCTGGTGATGTAACACAAGCCTTTGCTCCAGCCGATCATGTTACAATTCCTGTGCTAACGTCAGTTGCTCCTGTGGTAGTACCTGCTGTTCCCGTAAACGTACTGGCAACCCAAAACTTTGCTCAAGCAGATCCTGCTCCTACTACAATTCCTAACTTAGCTTCGAACACAGTGACTCCTGTGGTAGTTCCTGTTACGCAAACTCATCTGTTTCAGCAAAACCGGCAGGGTTGTCAGGATTCTTTTTCTTCTAATAGAAAAGTTGGTTCTACTGATATGAACGAGGTGATAAGGACTATGCGGAAGCCACAAATGGAAATTAAGAAATTTGCAGGTGAATCCTTGGAATTCAAACGTTTTATAAGACAATTTAAGTCTAGAGTGGAACAGTTTTGTTCAGCAGATGAGAAATCCAATTGCTTCCGGAGAAGATGGAAACAAGCTCAATATTTGGCTGATCGTTTCTGGGAGAGATGGAAAAGTGAATATCTTCCGCTGTTACAAAGAAGACAAAAGTGGTTATCTCCAAAACAAGGATGGGTTTGTTCGGCAAGTAAAGGTAAAGACACATGCAAGTATCCTGACAAGGCCTGTGAGTAAACTATGTTTGCTGTTGGAGAATGATGATCCGGAAAAGTAAATCCGAGGCGTTGTCTATATTATTCTGAATTCAACAAAACAAAGAAGGAAGCTGAGAAAACTTAAGAAACTTTAAATGAACTTTATATTTAACTTTATTTTTTTTCGCTACTTATATACATTGTTGTTTAACATTATATTCAATAAGTTGATGGATAATTTGTGTTATAGGCCTGGATTTTACACTTTCATTGTATGAACTTTATATTTAACTTTATTTTTGTCGCTACTTATATACATTGTTGTTTAACATTATAGTCAATAAGTTGATGGATAATTTGTGTTATAGGCCTGGATTTTACACTTTCATTGTATTTGTATGTAGAATTGTGCAATGCGCAATTGTGGGTGGGTATGTAAGTGCCAAATCCAAGCTAGGTTACTGTGCTTGTGTTCACTGAAGGGTGTCAAGTGAACAGGTGACCAACCATATGGGTTATGCTAATGAGGGCATAGCTTGCTTGGGCTGTGGCTGGCAGTTGGATAGTTAGGCTTGTTGGGTAAGGACCTAGCAAGCACAAAAGGCTTACTTAGAAGCCTATAGAAGTGGTAGATGTACCAAGGCTTACTTAGAAGCCTATAGAAGTGGTAGATGTACCAAGGCTTACTTAGAAGCCTATAGAAGTGGTAGATGTACCAAGGCTTACTTAGAAGCCTATAGAAGTGGTAGATGTACCAAGGCTTACTTAGAAGCCTATAGAAGTGGTAGATGTACCAAGGCTTACTTAGAAGCCTAAGCTGGCCTAGCTATAGATGGTAGATGTACCAAGGCTTACTTAGAAGCCTAAAGCTGTAGTACGGTAGTAATTGATATAGTGTATAGCTATAGCTGCACATGTTATCCAGGCATATCTTTGGTAAGCAATTGAGACTTATCTTATTATTATTATAGTTGTAATTATTTTGAACCAAGAATTATTTATATTGTACTGTTTTATCTATGACTTATTTAGATACTTATGTAAGGTCTATTATTATTGTATAGAATTATTTATGTTGTACTGTATGATAGATACCGTATATATTATTTGTAATCATTATTTATTTGTTATAGTAAATCGGATCAAGTTGGAGAACAATTAAATTCCGCATTTGCAAGAAACTTGTTTGTGCAGTTATAATATATACTATATGGTCATATTGAGATAACTTTTTTCGTCTTTAAACGGTTAAACATGAGAAAAATAAGTCGATACTAGTAATTTTAGCGGCCCCCTATAAATCCCAAAATGCATTGCGCGCGGATTGATATTTTCGTTTTTCTTCTGTAATTCACACACATTTCGATCGATCGTGAGGCCAAAACAAATGGAAGACTCCTAACTTTTCAGCGAAAATACAAAGTTTTCCCCAATTTGTATCAACGGAGTCTGGTAAAAATAGAAAGACAATTAATGCAACAACTATACAATTTTTTAACACTGACACTATTATTATGAAAGATTGCAGAAAATACATACAATTATTTACAGGAAAAAAACCTCCCCTCCGCCCTTCTTTTTTTTATTTTGATTTTTATATGCAGCCTGATTATTATTATTTTTAACTCTTTTTTTTTCCTTCTTATGTAGGTTATGGTTTTGTAGATTTTGAAAATGGCCCAGCAGCACAAAAAGCAGTCACTGCATTACAAGCCAAAGGTGTGGCTGCCCAGATGGCTAAGGTAAGAATACAATAGAAAGTATGGAGTCTGGTGTAATGGTTTGACTTATTGGAGAATGATTATCACAAAAAAAATGTTTTAAACACACTAGACCTGCAATTGTTGACGTTCGACGATATAATGCATATATATATAACTTTAAAAACATTAAACCAGATCATTTCTTGTCTTAAATGTGCGTTCTAAGGTTAATTTTATGATAAAAAGAGAAAAATAATGCACTACCTAAGTAGTTTTGTAGGCCTAGCTCGTAAAGAGCGGTAACATATAAACATCGTACACTAGCTATAGGCCTAGCCTGACGTTGTCTTATTGCTGAATTAATTGTCTTTTCTTTTTTGGAAGAATCCGTTAATACAAATTGGGGAAGACCTGGTATTTTCGCTGAAAAGTTACGGTTCTTTTCTTTGTTTACCTTTCACGCGATCGGTCAAAGTGGCTTTATCACATCACAATATGAAAATATCAACCTGCCCACGATGCATGTTTGGTTTTATAGCTAATATTATTAGAATCGGAATTAGAAATTTTCGGACATGCTAGCTACGGCCCTGGAGATAAAAAATGGTTGGAAAGCTTGCAAATTTATATTAAATAACACAAATTCTTTGCTTTTTGACAGCAACAAGAACAAGACTTTACAAATTTGTACATCACAAACTTACCTAAACATATGGATGAGAAGGAACTAGAAAAATTGTTATCTCCTTATGGCCAAGTTATCAGTACTAGAATTTTAAGAGATGAACTGAAGCAGAGTCGAGGTATAGGATTTGCTCGGTAAGATAAATACTATGTGTTCTTTTTGTATACTGAAAACAAAAAAAGTCATTGCATTGATTAGTAAGATGAGGGCATATCAATTTGAATCTGGTGCGCATGCTTTAGTGCTGTTCCACCATATCCACGCTGATGGTAATTTGTGCCAATATCATGGCAGCCCAAGTAATATGAAATAATTTCCAGATCTTTCTCCCCATTTAATATCATGTATTTATTTTGTTATTTATTAATTTTTTTTTTTACTTACTGTACTATGTACGCACATTCATTCAAGAAAGTGTGCCACTGTTTCAAAAGTATTACTTTTGTTAATGTTATTTTTTATATCTTGTACATAATTTAGTTTCCTTGAACTGTAAATAGGTTCAATCATTTTTTTTTCTCTAACTTTATTTACACCATCATTCAGAAGTGTGCCACTGTTTCAAAAGTGTAGCTTCCAAATAAATTATTATTATTATTTCAAGTATAATTTAAATATTTATTTATAGAATGGAATCAAAAGAAAAATGTGAAGAAATTATTGGTATGTTTAATGGAAAAGTTTTAACAGGACAGACAGAACCTTTACTATGTAAATTTGCTGATGGTGGAGTAAAGAAACGAAAAGAATTCACCAAACATCCTAACAATGCCGCCAACTGGCCAAAAGTTGAGGAAGTTCAGGTTTACGATTCAGTATATGCTCCAAATGGGTATGTATATCTTGGTAGTGTACCACGATTAAAAATGGATACAAATTTCAATTAAATTATGTAACCTAGGTACTACAGTATGTGCTGTATTACATTCTCCCTCTTTTGGTTACCAAATAAATATTATTATTCCTAATAGCAGACTTTCCGGAAAACCAGAAATATTTGGCCAGCCCAAAGGTGTCCAATATTAGAGGAGTTGGTTGTATTTTAAAGCTAAGAAGAACTATAATAGTATGTATACTTATTTTCCATAGACGTGTTATGACACCAACAACACTTATTCAAAATCCATATGGAAACCATGTTCCATACACAATTCCCGGAGTCCATAGCGTTCCATATGTACATTCTCCATATATGGTCCAGCAACCAGTTCATCAGGTAATGTTTATTTTTTAAGCTAAAACTTAATGTAGTTAAAACAATAGTTAGTGGGGCTCCTTAGAATAAAAACCTGGTATGCAAACTTGTACCAAAAAATCGCAACTTTTAAGATTTGAAGCCATTTAAAAGCGGTTGACTACAAATATCGACCTATTTCATTAAAAAGTGGCCAAATGCCAAAAAATAGATTTTCTTCATACTTTGGTAATTAATCACACTTTAGGTAAATATAACAAAACTGAAATATTTTTTTTTTTAAAGTAATGGTTGCCACGGTAACAGGTGTGTGATTTCCTTATTAGATATGGCACCTATGAAAAACAAAAAAGAATTTGTAAATTGTTTTTGTGAAATCTTTTTGTACCAATCTTGCTCTAATGTAAAACAAAATTTTAGGTGAATTAATTATTGAATTTAGGAGATATCATTATTTTTCTTAGGAGTGTTTTCAGGAATTTCATACATGGGAATTTTTTAATGTTTACTCCGATGGTAACGCTTCAAATGCAACCATGGTGCAGGCATGATTGGTTGAATGGTTGCTCTTGCTGTTTCCATTAAAATTATCGTGGGGAATCATGTAATTTCTGTGTAGTGTTTCTAGATAAATGCATTTTCTCATGTTATTTTGTAATATAGAAATAGGTGGTATAGCTTTTTCAGTCATTTTTCAGAAAATGTTTTTTTTTTTGTTAAAACATACTAAAATATATGCCTATATAGATATTAGTATCTAAAATCTACCCTGGTTTGTTTATTAGTAATTACCTATTTTCCATAAATTCAAAATGGCTGCCATTTGAAAACTTTGTCCCTAATTATCTCTTTAACCACAAAGTTTCTTGTAAAGAATGTTTTAAACACATATAAACATTATCCTTAAGATTCAGAATAACTAATTTAATTTTGCCTTTGGAGTCTAGGTCAATGGTCAATTTATTACACTATATCAAATTATTTTATATCTTAAACTAGATTATTTTGAATAAGAATGTATTGGGTACAAATATAAATGTGGCCTTAAAGCTTTAAAATAACATTTAATTTGTGCTTTAATAAAATCAGATGTTGTGACATTATGAAATGGCCAGTTGAAGTTAAAAAGTAGTTTTTTTCTCTCTTTCGTCAAATTTATACAAATTTCAAAGAGCACGCAGTGCGCTTCTACGTGCCAAATTTTCTTTCAAATCTTATAATTTTTTGCTTAATTCATTATCTTTCGAAATTGTGATCTTCAAGTTTATTTTGACAACGTCATACCAAAAACTTAGAACATGGTGTGGTTCCCGTAATTTAACCTATTTTACACTGTATATAAGCATATATGCATCAGGTAATAGGATTGCATAAATCAATATTTTGCGGTCATATTTAACGTATTTGCATGTTTTTAAAAAAATTAAATATCAGTAAAATTATAAAATTGATCACCTATAATTCTTCAAAGTGACGAATTTAATTCTAGTTAATAATAAAAACATACTATTTTAGTCTTCAAACATTTTGGTTCTGGTTTTTATACATACAAACAGGGAACTGCTAACTGCTACTAAAGCTAGCGTTTTAGAGTTGTACCTAACACTGTACTACTAGGTTAGCCCAACTACATATTCTAGAGAAATTATATAATCCTATATTAATAAAACTTAATAATAGATGAGATAGTATAGTAATATAATCTATGTTCTTTAATACTAACATTAGTTTCATATTTTTCATACATAGATGACCCAAGCACTGGACCCAACCGGTAATCTTTCTCTTCCGCAACAAAGCATTGTACCAAATGTCGCACACATGGGACAGATCCAGCTTGCTGGAACAGTAAGTTCTCACAAAACTGTTTATATTATTATCCATACAGCTTTGAAAGCACACAGTATTTCTAATGGTGTCCAAAACTGCTTTATTTTATCAGGCAACACATGAAAGCATAACCTAACTTAGCCTACTAGGCTTCTGTACTATCAGGGAAGAGTGTAATTTCACTCTTGTACAACTAAGCCCCTAACCTACTGTAGGGTTCTATTATATACCCATGCTTTATCATGTAATACCATCTTTAATGAGGTTGGCCTATCCAATTCCAAGGAAGAAACTGATCATTAACTTAGGGCCCTCGACAAAACATACTGTATAAGTACAAACAAATAAATATTCAGAACAATGTAACATATATAGAATCTGTACATTAAAATTTAGAATCGTAAAATTGTTGATGGAAAAAAAAACGAACTTATCTCCAAGAAAAGTCAAGAAATAAAATAAGGACAATTATAGTAGAAAATCGTGTAGTTGGTCGACCTCCTGGCCTGAGTTGACGAATGGCTGAACCGTTAAGGCTGAGGCACTGTATCTAAAGAGCCAACAATATTGGCATGGGTTCTAGGCGTGCCAACTGGTGGTGGAACAAGTCTTCTCGGATAAGGACTACAGTATAAACTGTAACCCCGGTGTACATAGTTATAACCCGTGGGCACTTTAAAAAACCCAGTTTATTGTTCGTGGCAAACTGGTTCACAAAACAGCCCTGTATCAGGGGGATTACCACCTATCTGATAGGAAAGTAATTAATTTACTCTTGGCCAAACAGGTGCGGATCCAGGCGCAGATATTATTAGCGACCTAGCCCTGGGCCTGGCCTACTAAATGGATTTTTACCTTAGGGTTATTACCGAGAGTTGATTCCATTGTTATTTAATTGACACGATACTCCTTGTACGTTAAAGACCTATTCCCTACAATTTTCCCTACGTTTTGTCAAAATAATGCATATATATTACTAAAAATTAAACCAGGTCATTCCTTGTCATAAATGTACGTTTTATGGTAAATTATGATGAAAGGAGCGAAACAATGGACTACCTAAGTAGCTCACATTGAATTTCCTCTCGTGGACGGTCTTTAGGCCTAGTCTAGCTAGTCTTAGTATTGTAGGCCTAGCTGGTAAACACCGGTAATGTACGAATACATCATACGCCACCTCTAGGCCTAGTCTAGCTAGTCTTAGTATTGTAGGCCTAGCTGGTAAACACCGGTAATGTACGAACATCATACGCCACCTCTAGGCCTAGTCTGGCGTTGCTGTATTTCTTTCTTCTATTTTTTAGCAAATTCTGTTAATACAAATTGGGGAAGACTCGGTATTTACGCTTAAAAGTTACGGTTTTTCAATTTGTTTTGCTTTCGCGATCGTTCAAAAAAATGGGTGAATGACAGAAGAAAAACGAAAATATTAATCCGAGCGCAATGAATGTTGGGATTTATAGCATATTTTTAATTGGAATAGGACCATATAGTATTTATTTCTACATGAAATGTAGTTTATGACCTTATATTAGAACTAAAAAACGTAGGGAATGGGACTTTAATATTTATTATTCAAAAATTCAACCACCTAACATGTGAATAATATGTGGTTAAAATATTGTATCTATCGATTATCATGAACGCGTGTGGGTTTTGACACTTGCTTCTATTCTATACCAAGACTTCTATCCTCCCATGCTTATACTCTATACTCATGCTTCTATACTCTACCCAGTCTGCTATCCTATACCCAAGATTCTATTCTATTGATATATGCAGACATCCTCATAATAGAAACTGAAGCTTTCATGGTATGTGTAAGCATCTCTTTTCTTAAAGTGATACTGTTTACAATTTTATTACCAAATAAAATAGTCCTGTTTGATTACAAAATAATGTTGATTATCTTATTTAAGATTTATTATTCGCAGAATATTGAGTACTAACATCTTATGTATTTATTTTGACAACCACGAACCGTTAACACAAAACCACTTACAATATCTTGTTCTCATTTTGTTCTCATTTGTAGTATTTACAAGCTCAGTACCCACAAGGCTATTCCACACAAGTTCTTCAGCCATTAACTGTTGAGGTAAGACTTAAAATAAATAAATTATTAGACCATGAAGAATAGGATGTGAGGAAATTCATCTCCATCCCTGTAAAAAAAGTTAAGATTCTTGTGTATGTTGAGTTGGGTAGCATGTGTTATTCAAACCTGTATATTATTTGTAACACCTAGGATGCCAGTGGACTGCCAGTAGATGAAGCACAGCAGTATTATACTGCTCAGCAAGCCAAGTAACCAGTAAAACAGGTAATTATTAACTTCTCAATGCCATACATTTAATAATTCATGATTGTTGCATTTTGTATCTAAAATTATTGAATTTGTAAATAACTTAAGCTTTGGAATGGCCAACTGAAACTCCCAAAAATCATGAAAAATTAAGCATTTTCTATGGCCACTGAAAAGCATGTCAACAATTTATTTTAGGTCTTGGTTTCTTTTAGTAAAACACTCAATCCTCCTTAGATCACGACATTAAACTACAAATAATATATGATCATTTATTTTTGCGTCAAATTGAAATATTTATATTTTATTATTTTATAATAGGTGTGTGTGTGTCAGCAATGCAGACTTTACAAAGGTACTGAATATAGGGGCTGATAAGTTTCAATTATTATCTTTCACATTTTTCCTCTCCAATGATGAAAATCAACAAAATGAATGCAGATGCATTTAAGTGCCAGAAAAAACAAGTAGCCAAAGCTTCCTGGATCTCTCATGAAAGCTTTCGAGGATCTCTGAAGAAAGGTCTCTAGGATGTCCGACAAAAGGTCTCTAGGACTTCTGAAGAAAGGTCTCTAAGACGTCTGAAGAAAGTTTGTTGGATGTCTGAATGTCTGTAGGATATCTGATGGCAAGTTTCAAAGGTCTTTATAGACTGTTGATTGCAAGCTTATTTTCTCTCATTTGTATGATTCTCTTTGAAAGTCCTCTAGGATGTCTGAAAGAAGCTTTATGTTTTAAAAGAGTAAAATTGTTTTATTGATTTTTGTGTGTACCTAAATTTATGTATATACTTGTACAAACAATGTTACAATAGTAACTGTAGAGTTACTAATTACTGTTTTAATCATTGTTCAGTTATTACAGTAAGCCCTAATAATGTTTTAATTGTTAAAATCTTTTTGAATTCCATTACTAAAAAAGTGGATTATTTTGCATGAATTTGCACCTCAAATTACTAAATTTTTGTGATGTGAAATAATTAGTCCAGTAAAAAATATGGTTGAACCTAGAACAAATTGCAACAGAATTGGTTGTAATGGTCCAAATGAACGTCATATCCAAAGTTTACCAAAATCGGACTTCAAGAAGGGGGGTTAATTAGCATAAATTCAAAATGGCCTCTATTTACTATACAATTTTGAAGCCCTGTATCCCCTTAACATTCAGGTATCAGAATGTGTACTGTAGTTACTTTCCAGTACAGGCGAAGTTTACCATTTTCATTTAGCCAACATCTTAATTTATGCTAATTAACCCAATTTAGTAAACTTTGGATATGATGTTCATTTGAACCATATTTACCAGACAAAACAAAAACAATTTCTGTTGTAGTTTCTTCTAGGTTCACCCTATTTTTGACTTATCTTTACTGGACTATAGTGTACAACATACTTTGGTAACTTGAACAACATAAACTACAGGAAAACAATATTCAAGAAATGGGTAACAGTGTTTAAAAATCATTGTTTTAAAGTAAAAAAAGTAGCATTATTCCAATTAAAGATCATTTCTAGTGAAATATGATATGTAGTAATTTTTGTATCTTCAAGAAGTGGTCTTTAGTTGTAAGATGATATGCACTTTTGTGTATAATTGTTATTTAAGATAATTTTAAGTTTATGCATACATTGTCTTCAAGTAGATTAGATTTAACTTTGATTTGTAATATAGACTTGTTGAGGTTTTTATGTGTAGTATAAGTATAGTTATTATCCTGTGGATTTCAGATGCATTTTAATTGAATTGATCATTCAAAATGTTTAAGCATTCAAGAATGTGCTTTAATTCAGCAACAATAAGTGTTTACAATTTTCAAATTGAATAAAAAATATGAATGTGTAATGTCATTGGTTATCTGGAGGTGTATGTTTCATTAGTGCTAACAAAAAATAAGAAAAGATGCTAATCTAAATATTAGGTAGGTTTTTAAACATTACTGTAGAATTGATTCTAGAATTTAACAAAATGTAATTTGGCTAGTAAAAGTGTTGGGTGAAAGTGTTACATGTTTAAATGTTGGTTAGAAATTGCCCAATACAGTAGTTATTATATGGTGAATCAAAGAATGGTAGATTTTGTGGTCAATTTTGAATCTAATTGTTAATGTCAGTGGTTCTTAACACTTCAAAAAACTTGTTTTTGTAAATTAAATTGTTTATTGAAATTATTTGTTTTTAAAAATGTTATGCATTACCTTCTACAGAAGTACACATGCTTGGTAAATTGTTGTGGAATGATTATAGTATAGTACATAATTGAGTTAAAAGAGTAAGAATTTTTGAAAACTAAATTAATGTGAAATTGAAGATTTATACCTATGTAAGTGAAATCCACAATTTACCATTTAATGTTTAATTCCAGATGATAAATAAGAGAAAAGAAAGGTGCAGTAACGTATAAAACGGTCTACCATCATGATGCGGTTAAGGCATCAGTGGTATGTGCATATTCCAAGGTTTATTCCATGATAAGGTTGAAAATAGTCACAATAATTAGTCTGAACAGTTGCTGTATTAATGACTTAGAAGGCAACAGATGATAAATAATGTTTAGCATTAAGGTATATGTGTAGCATTAAATATCTATGCAACAAATGAATGGTTAAAATAAAGTGCCAATCTACATATCATGTACACATTACCTTTTAAATTGTTGAAAGGAATCTAAATGAGAAAACATGCAATGTATGTATGAATCCCATTTACTTTTCATCCTTCAAAAAACAAATCGAACAAATCTATTGAATATCTAGCAACCAAATGAAAATAGGCAATATAACAATATATTTTGTACGGATGGAAAGAGAACATGATGTGATTGAACATAGTTTTATATGGATGGAATCAGGGAATTTTGAGGAGTGATCATGGAGTTGCTTAAATTTTTACATGGCAACTATGTAAGTAAAGATGGAAATGAACATTAAACAAATCATAATTAGCTGATTTTGTTAATTTTTAAGAGATTTTTTGTTCTGTTATATGTGTTTTACAGTTGAAAATAGATTAGCAATTTACTTAATAATGATAATAGACCCGCTGAAATAATATGCAAATTTGATATTCAAATCCAGAGGTGCACTCATGAATATCAAACCTTAAACAAAGGTACTTTGTTTTGAGCAGATTGGCAGGTATTAGAAATTGTGGTGGTGATGATGATTTTTGTTTGATACGTTTCTACTCATGTTCTTCCATTTATCATTGCCTTTAGTTGTGTTGTTTGTCATTGTTTATAACTCCTGGTAAATTCTCTATGTAAAGTTGTTACCCGAAGCAGTGCGAAAAAAGGGATTATATGAATTTGTTGCTGTAAATGTGCTGCAAGTAGAGTAGCTGACATTTCTGTGTTTTGTTTTTGTGTTACCATGTTTTGCATAATTATAGTTAAGGTAGTTTTAGAACAACACATTTGTAGCTTAAGGTAAATTTTCAGTTTGATACTCTTTTTAGTGATGAATGGATTGTATCAAGTGGTTAAAGGTAAAATTATGGATAAAGATATAAATGATGATAGATGTGATATGATTGATGAAAAGTTGGTTTTTCAATCAACAATGAATAGATTTTGATTTGCATCGTTCACGTGATGACCCCGTTTTTTGTATAGGCTGTGGTTGTTAAAAATCATACAGTTGATATAGGCATATATAATAATACATGATATGTTATATGCACAGTCCTTTTTTTGTATAATATACTATATAATGTTTAACATAACAGTTTCAATTTAGCTTTAGATAGTAGTATCTATAGTTATGTACAATACCTTTTATTTTAAATCCTACCTTAAATTCAATTGAAATTGTTCCAAGGGTGTTTTTACTGATTCCAGGCACTCAGTATTTGAGATATTACCAAAAAAACAGAAAAGTAGAGCCTTTAAGAAGCACTCAATTTATGTTAAAGTATGGTATGTATGTACAGGTATATTGGGTTTGGTTTTGTTTTTTTTTCCGACAACGTTCCATGTATTGTTTGATGCGTTCCACAAAAATTACAAAAAATATAACCAATCTTAATATTATAATAAACAAGTATTCAAGTATCTTTCCTGCATGTTGTAAAGCATATTTGGTTCTGTACATTATTATTGCATATCATTAATAGAACAAAATATTTTTACGATGTGCCTTACTGTAATATTATAACATACAACTCATTTGTATTGCAACTTTTAGTTACTGTAGTTTTGCTTACTCCTGTTCTGTAATGGTTTCTTATATTATTGATATGTAATGGTTTAGCCCATGAATCCTTTACAATTATTTCAGTGCAATACACAGTTTTATATGAAAGAAATTCTATCAAATTAATTATCAATAAATGGCAAAGGAATAAAGATTTTATAAAGATTATAATGCGCCATATTTTACTCAATTTATTTATTTCAAATAATTATTACTGCCAGTAATGGCACAAAATCAATATCCTTGAATGGTTAATGAAATGGAACTAAATTAAATTATTTATTTGGTATTTTATGCATACAATTATTGATCAGTTCATTGACAATACTGATGTATATAGCACAGAACATAATCTATCTAAAATGAAATACTTAATTTTAGCAACTTTTAAGTATCTATTAGTTTAGATGGTATGAACATTATTCCAATCTAAGAGGTCCTTTTACATTCTACATATTTGATAAGTACAGTAGTAGATTGTATTGTAAATGGTATTAGTTATTGGATGCAAAAGAGTGCCAATGGAAGCCCTTCCTTCTAGAATGGGCAAATTTTGTTTTTATGTCGCCTAGGTTGTAACCATGGATATGCCGATGTTATAATGGGTTTTGAATCTACCTCACATTCCGGACTGTTAAACTGATTATAAGTTATTGCTGCAGTCTAGTGGGCCAATCATAGTTGTTTTTTAGAAAATATTTGGTTTTTTATTGATATTATTGTAAAGATTCATCACGTGAGAGATGCAAACATCATTGTCTCAACATTGCAAGAATTTTTTCAAAAGTTAGAAGATTTAGGGTTTTAATTGTACACATCTTTAAACACTTGTATGTGTTTCTGGCATAGAAAACAAATCATCACAGCTTATGTTAGGCAATCTCTCTATAAACTCATTTTGATTAAAAAGAATTTTCAAGAAAAATGTTATGAATACGAGTTTTATTACCAGTATATTAAAAACCTTTGGTGTTGCGGATAACCCTTGTCATTAGGTGTACATCCCATTAGGGAATTGAAAGAGATTTCCTTATTACATAACATTTAAATATAGTCCGGCAGCCATAACCTTGCAATATTTTCTATAGTTTTTTTTTTTGATGGATTTTGATTCTCAATACCATCAGAATGAAGAATTTTTTTATCAGCATTGAGCAATTTGCGTAATTAGCATAAACAAAATGGCCGCTATTTTCATACAAACATGCTATATCTCAGGAATTTCTGGACATATTGGGTTGATTCAACAGAAATGTATTTGTCAAATTGACCGGAAACCCTATTTTTAGCAATTTTGACCTTTGAACTATTTTCGCCATATCTAATTAACGGCAGGTCGGAGAGAATTAAAACTAGGTGCAAATTGTTCCCAAGGTATATATTTATATTCAGTCTAACAAAAGATTTGGTTATTGACCTTTGACATAAATTAACAAATTTATTCTATATTTTGATAATATAAATAAATAAATAATTAATAAATATTTGTCATAGGAAGCCAATTTTGGTGTCAAATTGTTCAGAATATATGTGTTTATATTTGTCATAGTGCAAAATGTTTTCCAAAAGTGACCGGAACATGCACTTTTTGTGTATTAACATTTGACCCACTTTTCTCATTTAAATAACGACATTGCATAGAGTTTAAACTAGGCGCACATTTTTTATAATAAAAGATATATACTTTTATCTCTTAGTGTACGTGAATTCTGTAATCCGTATTACGCCCATTTACTCAGTCAAGCGGATCAGAAGGGTAATATATCCCGTATTACCTGTTTGATGTTTCTACGCGCGCGTTGTTTATGTATTGTATTTTTATGGTTGAGCGCATACGTAGTTGTGATTTCAATCATCGAATATGAACCCGTATTCGACGGTCCGTCAAAAAAGCTAATCGTAATCGTCGAAGGCTCCCTATTGTTGTGTACACTAAGAGATAAAATCGTTGCACCCTGCTTGTTCTTACGAAATACGGGAAATATCTACCGTGAACAAGCAGGCAGGTAGGTCTCATTTGCAAACTACACAAAAATAGCGTTGTAGGTTATTAAATCCACGTCCTAAAAGGGGGTGTCACGAAACCTAAGATTACAAAAACTAAGACCCACTAAGACCTAAGATCACAAAACCTAAGACCCAAGATCTTAGATTGCCAATAGTTCCCTTTCGCACCTGCCTGTAACTGTAAATGTGTTAACCAACTTTATCCTGAATACCACACCTTATTAGAATTACTACTTTTATGAAGAAGAATCAAACAAATAATAAATAACATTTTACAGACGTTTTTTATGCGAATTTCGCATACTCCAATAATTATGTTCAATATTTTTGTTTCTATGGAACGCCAAAAGAGCAACATTAATAGAGTGCTAAAAACTATGTGGAATCCATCTATTTAACAGATTTTTTTTGGTAAAAATCATGTTCAATTTCAATATATTTTGTCACTGTCAATACAAATAAAATGAATGAAATTTATATATCCCCCTCAGGTCGCCCTTATGACCACGCCTAGTGTATGTAGTGATGCTGATTTAAAGATCGATTAATATTCTTTGAAAACAGAAAAGTATCAGCAGTAACAGATTACAGCATTTTTATTGCCAAAATATATTTAAATTAAACATGCATTTCACCAATAAATTCATTAAAAGTAAACGCATTCCACCCTCTATCACTGTTGCTCTTTTGGCGCTCTATAGAAACGAAAATTTGTGAATAGTGTGCGAGAAGCACATCTGTAAAATCACCAATGTTTATTTTATAAATAACACCAAGTATTTATTTGTTCCTTTTTATGTGTAAAAAGTACTTATGAGGCCTAATTCTAAGGTGTGATTTTTCAGGATAAAGTTAGTTGAATTAATTTGGAGTCAAAATACAAGGCAGGTGCGAAAAGGAAACACCCCTGAAACCAATGCAATGGAGTAAATATATATCAACAAACAAACGGGTGAAAATATTGAGTGTATTGAGAGTTGCCTTCTGTTTGTAATAAATATTTAATTAAATTTATGGTAAAAAGCATTGATAAATGAAACCTACTATGTTTAAAATTATGTATAGATCAACAATTATTGTTTTTAAGCTATCGTATATATTAGAAATTGTAATCTTAGGTCTTGGGTCTTGCGTTTCGTGATCTTTAGGTCTTAGTAGGTTTCGTGACACCCTCTAAAAGGGGTCCTACTATTACTAAACACAACCAGATACCTACCAGAGCAACAAATCCTACCACCAGAGAGCAGCCACCTGCTTGAAATTGATTCAAAGCTCAATTCTTTAAGAAACTGATAAAATTTAAGTTAAAAGTGAATTTCTCGCCGTCGCAATTTCAGAATCGATTGCGTTTGATCATCATAAGTAAACAGTACTGTAGAGTAGTGCCGAAACGAACGCGTTCATCCGTGTCTATGTGTAATCTATGGCGCGCCAAGCTGTCATTTATTCGCAAATAAAGATATCTTAGTTTAAAACTAAGATATCTCTATTTAAAACTAAGATATCTCTATTTAAAACTAAGATTTCTTAGTTTTTAATAGAGATATCTCTATTAATAGAGATATCTCTATTTAAAACTAAGATATCTCTATTTAAACTAAGATATCTCTATTAATAAAGATATCTCTATTAATAAAGATATCTCTATTAATAGAGATATCTTAGTTTTGTTTCCGGTTCAGTGTTTTATGGGTAATACGATTTTCCATCTGTGACTAAGGTATGGTCATATTCCCATATTGTAACAATATCTTATCACCGTCCCAGTTGTAATATAAGAGGCTATAATGAAACAAAAGGGAACAGAGGCAGAAACAGGATGTTTGAGAAAAAATTATAATGAGCACATAAACACGTTTCCATGCATTCTAACCGAAAAAAAGAGATAAAAACCCCATGGTACAGTATTTGATCACTATTTAATTATGGATGACAGCAGTTTCTATGTATAATTTTGAATACGCTTTCGTGAAATAGCTTGGCGGATAATGCCGATCTTGTTTTATGGTAAACAAACTTGAAGTGCCTCTAGTTTTCTAGAAATTTCAATCTTATTTGTCTGGTCCGCGGTAATAGAAAATTATTTATAAGCCATGTGTTAATCCAAGTGCAGTCAGTAGGGAGGAGTAGAAGATGTAGATGATGATAATTGTTATCTTGAAGTTTGTAATACGAAAAATAAATTTAAATGTGAACACATCGATGCTCATTGCAATGAAACCGACTATTGTCTTTTAGACCGTCTATATTGTACATAAATTTTACTATTAAATCGGAAAGGGAAAAAAAGACTAGTTTGAGAGAATGCAACACTCAGAATGCGTGGTATACACACGTAAATAATTTGTCCGTTTGTGATGTCGATGGGTGTCCCTTTTCACTTCTTTTTACTAGATTTTCAACCTTCCAAATGCTCGGTATAAGAGCCCACATCCAAGTTTATTATTGCAACTCGAAACTCCACGAAATTAATACAGTACAATATCGGCTCTCTCTGCAACAATTTTATTATAATGTTTTTCCGTTTTATAATATACTAATAATACTAGTTACAGCAGTGTAGCTTATACCTGTCTGACCTGGAAACCAACAACTATAAACACCTTGGGATGTCCCTAATGGGACATTAATCTTCCATTCTAAATGGCACACTTCCCACCACGTTCACAACTATACCCTTCCCTTCATACTTTGCAACAGGAAACAAAACTAAGATATCTGTATTAATAGAGATATCTCTATTAATAGAGATATCTTAGATTCAACTAGAGATATCTTAGTTTTAAATAGAGATATCTCTATTAACAGAGATATCTTTATTAAAAACTAAGATATCTCTATTTAAAACTAAGATATCTTAGTTTTAAATAGAGATATCTCTATTAATAGAGATCTCTCTATTAATAGAGATCTCTCTATTAAAAACTAAGATATCTTAGTTTTAAATAGAGATATCTTAGTTTTTAATAGAGATATCTTAGTTTCAATTAGAGATATCTCTGTTAATAGAGATATCACTATTAATAGAGATATCTATTTAAAACTAAGATATCTCTATTTAAAACTAAGATATCTCTATTTAAAACTAAGATATCTCTATTAAAAACTAAGATATCTCTATTGCTTGATTAAATGTCAGATTGGCGCGCCAAAGTAATCAAAGAACTTCTAGCTAAAGTTCTTTGATTGTATTCAGCTAGCGGTCAACTGTGAGGCGCTACCGATGCATTTATTTGGTAAAATAAATTCTTTTCTGTGCACTATAACATTTAAAAATAAATAACTTATTTGTTACTCAGTCAACTACTCTCACAGCATTTATTTGGCCAAATAAAATCAGAAATACTTTCCTGTACACTATAACATTTAATAAATAAAACTATACAACTATGTTCACACAATTTGTCTTTTTTGAAATGAATGAAACCATAGGATTAATAATAATAATAATAAAAACTGGTACTTGATATAGCGCATTATGCTGAAAGCCTCAATGCGCTTTACATTGACAGAAAAATTTAGAAAATTAAACATTCAAAAGGTGGGTTTTGATGAGAGATTTGAAGACGGAAGTTGAAGTTGCCTGACGGATGTCAATGGGCAACGCATTCCAAAGAGAAACGGATGCAGAAGAAAAAAAACCGATTTCCATAAAACGTGGTGGAAGGATGAAATAAATGGGCAAGAAGAGACTCTGATCCTGATCTCAAAGACCGCTTAGGAACATAAGGTTGAATAAGTTCAGAAATGAACTTAGGTGAAGAATTATGAAGAGCTTTGAAAACAAATAGCAGGATCTTGAAGGTAATTCTTTGTGTTACCGGAAGCCAATGACTTGATCAAGAATGCGCGGAAAAATTTCAGCGGCATGTTTAACATGAACAAACATACGTTCATCTGCCTCTTCTATGTTACATGGCATCAGTGGTTGTATATTTACAGACTGGTTTGTTACAGCTCTGTCTCCCAGAGACCCTACAAACATTCCGTGATTTGTGTCAATGTTCTCTACTACTTCATTTACAATTAATGAAAACAAATCTGATTTGTTGTCATCACATCTAAAAAATGTGGTCCAATTGTTGGGCATGCTCCCGCTGGCTTTGTGCTTCATTTTGCGCTGTGTGCTCGATAGCCAAAATAGTATCTACAATACCTGCAAAAAAAAACACCCAAAACTGAACTACTGTACCATACAAATCATCAAGATCACCTGATTCTGTCCTTCCCGGTTGAAATTGAAGATTCACTGATGAATAAATTTATTATGTCAAAACTATTACAAACATCACTAAAGAAACCTAATATGTTGCAGATAGTTATAACCTGATTTGTTCTTGGCTGGTCGTAGATTCCACTGTCCGAAAGACTTGGAGGTGCTCCTTGGTTTTCGTGAGAGAAAAACTCATTTAGGTCCCCATCTCTATTTTGGCATGCAATTAACAGTCTTGAGTACAAAGCAGCGTTACTTCTTGCTACTTTTAGTCGTGTGTCTTGTTTTAGGCTTTGGGTTTGCACATTTGAAGATTTGCATGTTGTTCCTCTTGATGGTATCCGAAATTGGCTCGTTCTTTAAAATTCGAGAATTCATATAAGTTTCAAACTGCTCTTTCCCCATGGCTTCAACAGCATGTACGTTTTTAACTGCTTTAATACCAGGTACTAGCTTTGTATCCAATGCGTAGGCCTACAAATCTTCACTATCATCCATGAATGGGTTGCCAAACTCAGCTAAGCAATTATACATTGCCTTTACATCGTTAATAAAATATTTATGTGCACTTTGTTAGAATCATGATGTTCTAGGATGGTATCCGACTTGGGTAGTCTGTTGTTGCCCTCGAATTCTTCTATCATTCGATAGACTTCAGGACCTGCCATCAGCCACTTTGCAATGGATGCATCATTTTCAGTAAGCCCAATGGCTCCTCCGACTCCTTTGATTTGGCATTGATTTGATCATGGTTATCATGGTTCAATCCTATATGGGAAAACTGTTCGACTTACATCTGGATGGACATTTTGCAGTGTGACCATACTATTGATGAACTGGCAACCATCTAGCATAATTATAGTGATCAAGACTGAACATCCATGAGGCTATTAGGTACATGGATTTTACATACAAGTCGAAATCGGCCGATCTTATAGCTTTGACGAACTGCAACAAGATAAGTTCCATCCTTAGTGTAATCGACCAGAACTTGAACATAGGATGCCTCATATTTTCCCTGGACCAATTAGTCTCAGATAAAGGAATCGTAGTATTGTTGCAGTACGACAAATATGCATCCTTCTTGTGAATATAAGACGCATGCTGTAACTTGATGAAAATATCTGGCCGCCATGCAATCAAAATGTTAGTTATACCAATATGTTTAGTGACCCCATTACCATAATATTTGCACCTAAAATCAGAACCCTAGGTGCCTCTTTAGCAGAGATATACCTGAAAAGTGAATTTGAAATCCGCCATTTTGAAATCCAACATGGCCGCCATGCAATCAAAATGTTAGTTATACCAATATGTTTGGTGACCCCACTACCATATAATTTGCACCTAAAATCAGAACTCTAGGTGCCTTTTCAGCAGAGATATACCTGAAAAGTGAAAATTTGGGGGTCCGCCATTTTGAAATCCAAAATGGTGGCTTTCCCCTGACCAAATGTTGTGCAACCCTTCCATTTCATGTTTTTGACACCCTAATGAATTGTGTAGAATATACTTGGGTTAATTTTATTTCTGGTGACCTATCTATTAAGATTCAATATGTCCTAGGAAGCACGTTATTTCATAAAAATAACTCTCAACATTTATGCTGTGTTTGACAGTTATTGTAAAATGTACACAAGCCGTGCTTGGAAACTAAGAAATGCAATTGTATTACAACTTTGAACTGTTTTATTTAAAAAAAGTGTTTTCTTTTCCATTGCTGTTGCAAAATTAGTAGTTGTATTAGTGCAGTTGTAGTTTTAAAATAAGTTTTGTAATAGCGTCGAGTCAAATTTTATGTCGTTATTTCAAATATGTTTTATTTTAGTTTCAGTTTATATTTTCCATTGTTTTTGTATTAAATTTTGTAATTGGTATGGACGCACCATAACTACGCATGTGTGCCACACTGTTAAAAAAGTGTTGTTCCAAATAAATTTGCTTCCATGTACAACAGCTCCCTCAATTATTAACCTGGCTCGTGTGTATATATATATATACACGTACCCAAACAATGACCCAAATAACGGTTGTGGAAGCTGTGCTTTTTACGTACGAGTCTGTAAATATATTACACTATTTAGGTCAGTAGTTTTTGGCATTATATTATCGATCATTATGATTGGTATCTAAAAATGTAATAAAACTGGGTATAAATGTAATATAAATATACTTTAAATAGCATTAAACATGGGTACCGGCCAGCCCATGATGGGTACGAGTGGGCCAACATTTTGGGTACGAGTTGGTGAGTACGAGTGTTGACATGTGTATCCCTACTTTAATAGGCTACTAGCTAGAATCCGGCTAGCTAGGCCGGTGTACTACACTATCGTACCACCAAGCTTACACAATTTAAAAACATTTACCCGCTGCGCCGAGTTGATGGTGAGTGACCGTGAAGAATGCACAGGTAGGTGAAAAAGTACATTAGTCTCCTGTGCTGGTGGTGAACTCGCGGTCCTACTAGCCTACTCTATACTTGCTTGCTTGATACTTGCTTGATGTTTTTGGGTCGGTTAGCAAGCTAAATATAGCTTATATGACCCTTCCTGTCTTCTTCCCAAAATATAGATGCTTAGGGCTCCGGGTGTACACACAATGTTCCAAAATGCTTATAAATGTGAAAAAGTAAACTTGCAGTCAAGGGACTTCCAATGATCATTGAGGAGTGACTTGAATAGATTTAAGTTTGGAGCTTTTACAACATTAGATGGTAAGCTATTCCACGAGTCTACAACTGAAGGAAAACTTCCTGGAATTAAGCCTAAACTTGTTTTTATATAACTTGTATTCATGCCCTCTAGTTCCATGACAATCAACAAATGTAAAGAACTTCCTGCTTTCTATAACGTCAAGACCATTTATAATTCTGAAGATTTGGATCATATCCGCTCTTAATCGTCTGTACTCCAGTGTAGGTAAACCCAAAAACTTCAATCTATCCGGATAAGCCAAATTTTTTATTTCTGACAATGACTTGGTAGCTCTTCGCTGAACCGACTCGATGAACGCATTCATCCGTGTCTCTTGTGTATTGTATTCAACGGTCAACTATGAGGCGCTACCGATGCTGTTTTGTTAATTAGTCAGTCACATAAAATACACCAATCGGATCGGATTCTCATGTGAAAGGTCTGACCGAACACTAGACTCTGGAAAATCCATTGGAGGCGGTGTTTGCGTTTTTGTCAACAGTCTATGGTGCAACAATGTAACGGTTAAATATCGGCGGTGTACTACTAACTATGAACTCATTACTGTTTCGCTTCGTCCATTTTATCTTCCGCGCGAGTTCAATACAATTTTTGTCACAGTAGTCTACATCCACCCGAGAGCTGATATGAAAGTAGCTGCATCTGACATTCAAACCATATATTAAGTCTCGCACCTTTCGAGCAGTTATAGTGAGCCCAATGCAGATTGGGGCAGTTATATGTTAAAGATGACTGTAAATACGCATGTACTCAGAATAAGTTTTGCTCCAGATAAAGTGTGGAATAATTGTCACGCATCTTGGATCAGATATTGTGAGCCCAATGCCCATTGGTACTCACATTGGCCAAAGATGACTGAAAATACGCATGTATTCAGAATAACGTGAGAATTAATTCATGTACCCTTCGTCACATACTGAAAGGATCTGAGTATTCCGGTACGAGGCGGACAACTTTGCGCTCTGCTACTTCTCAACTCAACCCACTCAATGCCGTGATGAAAAATGCTGCAGGCATAACAGCAGAGAGCAACAAATTTAGAGAGATTGACCGTTGATACAAGAACACTGCCCGTGTTGCTCTGCCGAGCAAATGACTCATGAAAGTAGGCAGCTTTCAATCATCTGAGGCAGCCCAGTCCTCTCGTCTCTAAGCAGGATGGTGAAGAGAATTACCATAATTAGACCTGCCCCTGACTAATGAAGCATTGCTAAAGATTCTTTCACAAATATTAAATCCAAGTCGATAACATTAAGTGAGGTTAAAGTCAGTTGCTGTACTGTAGACTCAGCATCTATTGCATAACATTTTATGCTTACAATTACATCATGAAAAGCTAAAGCAAAGGATATTTGTGTTCTCGTGATAGAGAACATAGCGATAGCAGTAGCTGGGCACTCAGTAAACCATCGCAAGTAGCAGTAGACTTGGGAGGTCTGTGTGGAGGAGTATCTAACTAATTGCAGCAAGCAGCAAAGTTCCCTACAGCAGAGCAGCAGTAGTGCAGCAGGAACACAGCATGCTTTTGCCCAATTAAAGCTCTAATTGGGTTGATTTATGAAGAAGAAGCTACAAGCTTCAATTCAATAAACTTTATTGTCAAACTCATAAATGGCTTGAAACTTTGGCTGAAAGTACACACATTAACAGTGTCTAAAAACATTGTCGCACAAACAGTAAAAAAGAATAAAATCACATAAAACAGAGAACAAGATGTTATATAAAAAAGTTAAAAGAGGACACAAAAAGTACAAATTGAGTTAAAAATACAGTAAGTACGGTTAAGCGTAATCTGTCAAAGTGTTTTGAATGTTGGAAAACACATTAAATCCACTGTGTTGATGCTCGGGTCTGTCAGACCGGCCTGGGTCTTTAGACATCGAGTCTACAAAAATGTAAGTACCTCTCGTGGGTCACATTTCTGAGGAAAATGTTAGCGTTTCATTCGGTATGTCTGCACAGTCTAATGCATACGTAGCATACCATCTGCATCTGTTTGTGACAATCCTTCTCAGATCTACCGCCGGTAGACTAATATCGCTACATTACCATTATGCTTTTTCGAGTCAACAAGCTGTTGACTGCTTTTGCAATGACTAATCTCTTCAGCAGCAGTGCTGAAAAAACTAATCTCACAGATTAGGAGCAGTTATTATAAGCCCAATGCAGATTGGTGCTCTTAGTTGTGACATGACTGCCATTATAATATTCCCTTCAGTCCTACTGCCAGTAGAGCGTCTACAAAAGGGTTCGGTATACAAGCATGAGGAACTTGCAAAAGCTCCATGTTGTTGCTGTACTAGGTCATTTGACAATTGGAGTGATTTACTTTCACCATATCCAAGGCTAAGATGTACAACCAGAGTACATGAGTAGCCCAATTATTATTTTCAGTAAAATAAAATACCAAAAACAGTCACCCATGTGTCAACATGATAGAGGTCAGGCCACCTAGGCCCACCTCATGTTATGGTACTGTAGGTAGGCAAAGGGCATTGTCCTCCACCCAGCATAGGGTGGGTCTGTCACTCTAGGCCTAGAGCCTAGGCCCCCTAAAGCAACAATCAAAATGTTGCTCTGACATACAAACACTTTAAAATGCTTGTAATATTACTAATATCACAACAACTACTTACCTTCATGTTCTCAGTAGTTGTAGTAGTAGTCAGCAGTATTTAAGCTCAAGTTTCTACTCAGTGCTTAACAAGGGTTCACGGAATGTACCATTATCTGACAGGGGTGTTTCAAAATTTGTTTATTTATTCGAGTTGTAGCTCTCTTCTCGGAGAGAATAGGCAAATGCCAGTTTATCCAGGTAAGCTAGGCACGAAATAGACTATAATATCCTACATAATGGGCATGTTTATTGAATTTTGAATTTTAAATAGAAATAAAAATAAATTAGTTTATCAAAAAAATAATGTTTTTTAAACATGGATTTGTAATATTCGCTACAGTATGCAATCAGAAAAATATACCACTAATCAGGATAGCAATACATCTTACACTTAAACATGTTTACTTTTAAATATCAATAAAAATGAGTTGAGTGTCCTAATTTTTAACGAAATAGATTTAGAATATCTGCTAGGCTATGATTTAATTATGATTAATTAATTAATATGATTTAAGTATAAAAATTAATTTTCATTTTAAGTAATATAGTAAATTGATTGTTTATTAATAAATTGTTCTCTTGCGTATTTTTAAAATATCAAAAGCATAGCTCCAGCGACGCACCATACACAATGTCTCGACCGATACCATCGTAAACCAAAACAACCCGTACCCATGCCATCTCATACCCAAGCCTATTGTTATGCCTCTAGAGGTCCAACTCGTAGTACCCAGTTTAGTTTTCTCGTATCTTAACCTACTTGAACAAATATCAACTTCAAAGATTTTGTTTTGATAAGGTGTCTTATCTAATTTAGACTAGTGTTTAACTTTCAAACCAGATAATCAAATTGGTTATTTATATTACTAGTCTACAGAATTACATTTTTATAATTCAGGCCTACTGATACCCTAGCACTCAAGCTAAAAAATGATCTGATGGAAGTTGTGCTGAATCAGTTACATCAATAGAATCTTTCTTAGCAAGAAATTGCGAGAAAAGACTGCTATTGTCATTTGTGCTCCGTTACTGCTAATTGCACATGTTTTATGTACTGTTTATGAAACAAAATGGGCTGTAACTGTACAAAGGAAAAGTTGGTAATCAACTCAAGAGCATTCTATGTCCATAAGAGATTAGGAGAAGGGTAAGTTAATTAATTCCCCATTTTGAAAAACCTACAGTATAGCATAAAGGAAAGATAATAACATATGCAATGGAAGTATGTTTTAAATGTCAAATATTATATTTTTAAGATTCAAGATTTATAATTAGATTTAAAATACAATTTATTGTCCAAGAAAAATTAACCTGAAATTTGTTTTCCAGAACTTAATAAAACACACAAATACTTAATATAAACATAAACAATACATTTTTATTTTGTTATCACTATTCATTATTTTTTTACACAGTGGCTTCAGTGTTGTCGATCTTGTGGAAGAAGGTGGAACAGGCAAATTATTTGCATGTAAACGGATAATGTGTCACAGTAAAAGTGATGAAAAATTTGCATTACAAGAATTGGAATTTTACAGACGGTTTACACATGCTAATCTTATTATGTTAGAAGACTCTGCAATGGTTTCACATGGTGGTGATGTCTGTGAAGTTTTACTTATTCTTCCATTTTATAGGGTGAGTGAGGTTACTATACTGTACATTTTGATGGGTTTTTTTGTTCAACTTCTGTACACTAATATTATATTTGAGGTTTTTGTCTTCAATAATTCTGTATTAATTGATATTTATTAGGGTCTCAATAATAAATAATTTTGCACTATTAAAACTAAAGTTACCCAGCCAATTTACACAGATAGGCGGTAAACGGTAAGTGGAAAACAAATATATGGAATCTCTTTTATTTCTTATTACCATTTACACAAAACGTGGAGCTGGACAGGAAGTTGAGCGGAAACCCGCTCAGGATAGATGCAGAATCATCTGTGTATGTTGGCCTTAATGACTTTAAACCTTGAGAAACAAAGAGCATCCTCATGTATTTGAATCTAGTGAGTCTTCCAGTCAAGGAAAGGTACTGTGCTGTTTACACAGGAGTTAATGTATTAAACTTACTATTTTGGTATTGTTTTACTTGCTGTAAATGTGATGCTGTATTGCCTTCTTGTTACATGATCGTTGTATTTTCTCATCTCATTTTCTCAAGTTACGAGCGATTTTATGAATTTCGCGTATTTAACATCGAAAACCATAAAACAATTTAAATTGAAACTTGGCAAAAGTGTAATTTATATTATGCGCTAACTTTCTGTGAAAAAAAACCCCATGTTTTACAGAGAGTTACGATTTAAAATGCAAAAAATCAATTTCTAATCAACTTTCTACGCGTTTCATGTCATTTTAAGCATGTAAATATTTCCACGAGAGCGCAAATTTTTAAACAGTCATAGATTCTAAACTACATGGTGAACTTATTTTTTTTCACATATTCTGGAAGTTGATAAGTTGTAGATATCGAATCATGAATCAATATGGCTAACCGGACATTGTGACGTCATCGTATGGCCACTCGAATATAAAATATAGGATTTTTGTCTCTTTCGTCATAGCCCATCACATTTAATAGAGCGCATCTTCACTTTATCCGTATTCCATTTTCCCCCATATTTTGATATTGGATAGGTCAATCAATTATCTTTCGCCTGATTTAACATTTTAAATTTTTTATGACGTCATCATGCGCAAAAGCGTGAATAACTTTGGTCACTTATTTTCATCATTCCAATAAATTTCAATTTATTATAGCTCCTTAGAATGAAAACTGATACACATGATTAAAACGTTTTCTGGAAGCTGTTGAATTGTAGATACGAATTCATGTACAAATTATGCGCATCGGATGGTATGACGTTATCGTATGGCCAGTTCAATTGTAAAAGTCGTAATTTCATATTTTGCGTTATAGTTCATGACATTTAAAAGAGCATATTCTACGTATCCAAATTTCTTCAACACGTTGATATGTTGTTGCCCAAGTCTGTCCCTACTCTGACACAGACTTGTGAACTTTCAGGCTTTATGATTTAGTGATCGTGACCCAGCACCTGTCTTCTTTCTGAAAAGTGCAACAATTTGTGTGCCCTGGCTTTGAAAATCATGCACCCACAAAAGATCATTAAAAAACAAGGACAATTTCTTGATTGATATTACGATATATAATAAACCATTATATCTGAAGAAAGAACAATGATTAAAAATGATAGTCAAGTTTTTTGTAAGAAATATTTCTTGTTTAACTTACTTTTGTGCAATAATGTGTGTGTACCGTATTTATTTTTTTTTATATATTTCTGTTTTTTATCGTACTAACATTTGCCAATCTTAACGAAGAATTTCTATTGTTATTTTATTATGATAATGGACAAATAAACCTTTTCAGTATTCAGCTAGGCCTTCAAAACGAAGCCTAGCTAGGCTAGGGCTAAAGACCATCCACGAGAGAACAATCACCGCGAGCTACAGTACTTAATAGGTAGTGCATAATACGTACATTTAATACAACGAATGACCTGGATTAATGTTTTTAAAGTAATATATATACATTATTTTTACAAAACGTCAAAAATGGTAGGGAGTCTTTAATTAATTTGTACAGAAAGTGGAATATAATGTATAAAAGAAGTCAAGTTTCACATTTAATTATACACACAATTTACTTTCGTTTACAGCGTGGAATGCTTCAAGAGGCTTTAGATAAATTGAAAGAAGCTGGACAACACTATAACCAAGCACAGCTTATACGAATTTTCAAGGCAACATGTGAGGGTGTCAGAGAGCTGCACAATGCCAAGCCAACACCAATAGCTCATAGGTATGTAATTAAATTGGTCAGATAATACTCCCTACTCTGACACAGACTTGCGAACTTTCAGGCTTTATGATTTAGTGATCGCGACCCAGCACCTGTCTTCTTTCTGAAAAGATCAACAATTTGTGTGCCCTGGCTTTGAAAATCATGCACCCACAAAAGATCATTAAAAAACAAGGACAATTTCTTGATTGATATTACGATATATAATAAACCATTATATCTGAAGAAAGAACAATGATTAAAAATGTTAGTCAAAAAGTCGACAAGCGCCGTTTTTTTGTAAGAAATATTTCTTGTTTAACTTACTTTTGTGCAATAATGTGTGTGTACCGTATTTATATTTGAATTTTTTTTATATATTTCTGTTTTTTATCGTACTAACATTTGCCAATCTTAACGAAGAATTTCTATTGTTATTTTATTATGATAATGGACAAATAAACCTTTTCAGTATTCAGCTAGGCCTTCAAAACTAAGCCTAGCTAGGCTAGGGCTAAAGACCATCCACGAGAGAACATTCACCGCAAGCTACAGTACTTAGGTAGTGCATAATACATAAATTTAATACAACGAATGACCTGGATTAATGTTTTTAAAGTAATATATATACATTATTTTTACAAAACGTCAAAAATGGCAGGGAGTCTTTAATTAATTTGTATTATTTTAGGGATATCAAACCACATAACATAATGTTTGCAGATGATGACATGCCTATATTGATGGATTTTGGATCAATGGCACCTGCAAGGTTAGAGGTAAAGGGAAGGTCAGAGGCTATTGCTTTACAGGTAAAAATTAATTATTAGAGCAATGAATAATTTAAACAAATTAACATCAACAATTAATTGTTCTAACAGAGGTAAGTTAAATAGTAATCTGTTACAGTCACACTTTCACCCCATTTAATTTAACATGATACAAATAATGCTGAGTCATTCCAGATCTCTAGAGCTTCAGCTAATGATTCAAAAGTAAACTTTTATTCAATTCCACGTTCAATGTTGAAAGCTACAGTAGGTGATGGAGCTAGACATTCGAAAAGGTAGCGCTCAGATTTTGGTTGTGGAGTAGTATTTACACTACAGGTTGGTTATCGAACCCCCAACAGTTAATACCAGCCTCAACAAGTTTACAAAAGGTTAAACATGCAATAGAACTATTTAATTGAACTTTTCTGAACTATCTGAAGATGACAAGGGTACACATTACAACTTTTTGCAGGACACTGCTGGTGAAAAATGCAGCATGCTGTTCAGAGCTCCTGAACTCTTCCATGTCGAAAGTCATTGTGTGATTAACGAAAAGATAGATATTTGGGTATGTATGTTTTTAATTACTGTATTGTACTAAATTAGTACTTGTCCTTGTACTGGATCCCCATCCCTGACATGCCCAATACCCTCACCTCATCTCTGAAAATCCTCCTTTTTTCGAGGCTTCCCTAGACGTACGTTCGCATTGAACTTGAACGCAAACAAAATACTGAGTGAATGATCAAACAATCTGCGGTTCCGCACATCTAACATACGTCAACAACATTTTATTGTCCTTTAAATAGCCCGTGTGTGAGGAGGAGGAGGAAAAAGGTATGCGTTTTGCTCATTGGTAGCATGCTGCATGCGGCCAATTAGAGGTACCATTTATCATAAATTTTTTGTGCGAGAGATTTCTGGCCGTTTCTGCTAAAAATACTTCTTGGGTAGTCGTGTTAAAATTCATCCTTTTTTCCCAAACTGCCATTCATGAGCCGGAAGTCTGTGTTTGACATAAGTATATTGAGTGTGCGCACTGTAACTCTACTCTCGAGGAATTCCCCACACGAATTCTCGATCTCCACACTCACTTGGTACACATGTGCTTTTCCGCTTTCCCGATAAAGACCTAACGAAGAACGTCGTAGGGCCTAGTTTTGATTTCACTTTTTGGTCGATAATTAAAAGTCGCAATGAAAGAAGTTTTACACCTAACTATTTTTTTTATGAGCGCCGTTTCTGCTGCAAACAAAATACTGTAAATACGGTATTAAAAAAATACTGTATTAAAAACAGGGCCTAAAAAGCAAACTTAATCACTATCTAGTAGGTCTCCTATTGCACTGATTGGATAAAAAACATTTAGAATATAATTGTATAAATATTAAAAATGCATAAAAATACTATATCAAAATAAAATTAAAATATACTGTATTACAATATCATTAAAAATCATCAAAAGATAGCAAAATCTTACTTACAATAAATTTAAAGCTTATTTATAAAATTCGTAATACCTGTATTTAAAAATAGTGAATCACTTATCAAAATAGTTCAATTCTGTCAACAAAAAGATGAATTGAAGTGTAGGCCACAACGAATCTGTAAAGTTTGCAAATGTAATGAGGTTGAAAATGAATATCACTTTGTTTTTAGTATGTCCATACTACACAGAAATTTGACACTCCTTTTTATATTATGAGAATGTACTGATTCAACGTAACATGTCCACCAAGTCGGAGCCATTTTAAATTGAATGTACAGTAATAGCCATTGATGACATCCATCTCAGTAATTGTAACATTCTACTACATGTTTGTCCAAAGATAAAGGATGGACATGGATGAACATGCATAAAATTAACACAACTGGTTATTGACAAATGTGATCACCCAATGAATGGTCTTAAAATTATCCTTGACCTTGAAAACATGGGTCTGGACACACAATTGGTTAGGTTATCATGGGTATTTGTTGAGATATGGCAACAAGTTGATGTACTGTAATGACAGCATTTTTTACTCAATTTTTTTAGTCTAGTGGCACTGACTAAAAAATGTTTCCGTGGCTACTAATACTTTTTTATTGTGTGTATGACCATTTAATTAAATCAATTCAATTGATGTTTAGTTTCCAGGAATATCATAAAAATCTTATGAGATTAGGAGGAGCACATTAAACAAGTTCTTTTAGATGTCGCTAATTATGCCTACATGATTACAGAAATATGTGATTGTTTACGTAGACATGTTATTCAAATAAACTACAGTGACCAAGGGACATATATATTTTTTGGGAAATTCTAGCGTTATGGACATAGACTTTTGTGAACTTTATTTTTGAAAGTATACTAACTGTGTAAATGAATAGGTGTCATATTGGCTAATGATTAAAATATTGTCTAATTTTGCCACAATTACCTCTGCCCCAGCCTTCTTTCCCATTTTTAAGTCAGGAAAACTGACTATTGAAAAAAGGAATTGCACAGTTTTCTATCTGTTTGTTTTATATTTTATGGGCTGATACATTACTCTTTTAAGGTTCATATAAATACTATATTATGCGTTTTGTAATTTTTCCTTGTCTCTTAGCCATGGTTTGGAGTCCCTCAGCAGTATTCAGCATCAATGATTATGCTTGTTGGATGTGTTGCAATCAGTATGTTTGGTCCTTGGTTGTGCTGCCAAGCCAAACAGGGGCCTTATGTTAATTTTATTGTGCGAACATAACATGTAGACACAGAAATCAAAATCACCCTCGTCTCAGACACCACTTTAAGCACATGTCTGGAAATCCAAAGGATATGGGGATTAGGCAGTTCCTTCACGAAACATACCTGCATGAGTTTGCACTTACTGGGATTGACCTCGAATCGGTCAGACATGACCCACACCTACAGTCAAAATCCAATGACAATGGTACCAACATTCTGTTTCAATGTCAGTGCCTTTAAAAAACAAATCAAGAATTTCAACAAGACAATGGGAAGTATGCACCACATTGGTTAGGGTATTTCCACTTGGAAACAAATCCCTCACATAAGGATGTACAACATTGACCTTGAAGCAATGGTTGTCTTTCGGATTGGGGAAACTGGCTTTTTTTTTCACACTTGGAGAACAACAACAACTCACAAGCAAACATTTTGAGTATCATGCAGTGAGGCCATCAGGTCTATTCTGCCTTTTTGTTTTTTTCCACCATAGCCAAACAGTGTCCATTCAACAAATACATCAATTCTTGGTACAATAATTAATATGATTCTATATCTTTAGTCTTTAGGCTGTACACTATTCAACATGGCTTATTTATATTCACCATTTGAACCCATCTACATGAAAGGTGACAGTATTCATCTGGCAGTTATAGGACGAAACTTCAAATTTCCAGAAGGCTCTGAGTAAGTTTGATTATTGAATAAAAATAATTAATGTTGTTTAAGTTGACTCCACTTATACCATTTTCACACCTGCAGAAAGTAACAAGTTGTAACTAGGTTTAAATAGTGTGAAAACAATTTCTGAAAATTCTGCCGAGATTTAACAAGGGATCCATGTAAAATCTCTTATTTGTTCAGAAATGTCCTAAGTTGTTACTACGTGCACGTGTATTGCCCTGGTATTAAACTGACCAATCATGGTAATCAAATAGCACACAACTTTGCATTCTCCCTTTACTGTATAAAGAACAAATAAATAAAAACTGTAACTTTAATATAAATGCATTGCTTGTTCATAAAAAAAGATTTTTTTTATTTGCAGATATTCACCATCTATCAATGAACTTATATCTTCTATGCTAGTGGTTGAACCTATGGAACGTCCCACCATAGAATGGGTAATTGATCGTTTAAACAACATGACCGTTGAAATGGAAAACAGAGTATGAAGGCTTTGGGTGTCCATTGTGAAAGAAGGATAAAGCCATTTCTAATAAACTGAAAATTATGTATCCAAATGAGGGCTTATCAAATTGGTCAATTGACTACATACTAGTGCTGTTCCGCTGTACCATGCCAAGTGTTCAAGAGTCGCTATCAAACTGAATTTGAACAATACCAAGAAAGCTCCACTGGTCTAATGGTTAGGACATATGCAAATTGTATGTCAATCAGAATAGTGTGGTTGGCCAGGTTGGTCCTCTGGCAGGTTGTTGTACCCAATGGTTAGCCTTGCAATGTTTTCTGTATTTTTTTTTTTAATGGATTTTGATTCTCGATACCATCAGAATGAAGAATTCTTTTACTGGACGGCTGTCTGCATTGAGCAATTTGCGTAATTAGCATAAACAAAATGGCTGCTATTTTCATACAAACATGTTATATCTCTGGATTTACTGGACATATTGAGTTAATTTTGGTGTCAAATTGTTCACATTGTATATGTTTATATTAGCTCTAACAGTTTTTTTTTGTAAAATTGACTGGAAACCCCATTTTTAGCAATTTTGACCTTTGACCTCTTTCCGCCATATCTAATTAGCAGGTTGGAGTGAATTAAAACTAGGTGCAAATTGTTCCCAAGATATATATTTATATTCAGTCTAACAGAAGATCTTGCTTGAAAATGACCAGAAGTGTGGTTATTGACCTTTGACATAAATTAATAAATTTATTCTATATTTTGATAATATAAATCAATAAATAATTAATGAATATTTGTCCTAGGGAGCCAATTTTAGTGTCAAAAAAGTGACCGGAACATGCATTTTTTGTTTATTAACATTTGACCAGCTTTTCGTTCCATCTAAATAATGACATGGCGTAGAGAGTTGAAACTAGGCGCACATTGTTTATAATAACAGATATATACTTATATTCATAATATAATGATATATATAATAATTGATTGTAACACTTTGCTACTGTATGAAAAGCTCACATCGAAAATATGTATAGGAAAGGGGTGCCTTCTCCTTATGAAGTGACCTATAACGTTTTTCCGAATAATCTCACATGCCATATGGGATCCTTATGGGATCGGATCTTTTCTGTTCTCTATGGGTCATATCGGCTCTGTAATGGAAATGGGTCAAACATTTGGTCCCAATAGGCTGGCCCAAACAGGAAAAAGTTGCCTGTACACACAGTACAAATAAATAACCCATATGTATTTGCCCGAATTAACCCTCTAAGAATTCTTTTGGGATCTGTATACATAAGGACATGTATTAGAGATACCTGTATGGGGTAAATAGTTCATAGATTTAACCATAATATGGAATAAAACTAAATATGTACCCTTGATCTTTAAGGAACATTTATGGATTTGCCCAAATGAACCCAAGGGCTGATCCTTCATGGACTCTTCTGGGTTCTCTATGTGGGGCTACAAGAGACCCTACATTGAAAATACTCTATGTGGGGTGAAAATGTTGGTTCATATAGATATGTGAAATGGAATAAATCTCCCTGTGCTACCTTGATCCTTAAGTAACATTTATGGATTTGCCCAAATTAACCCAAGTGCCAGTCCTCAATGGACATTCACTATGTGGCCTGGGCTACATAAACCCCATATTAGAAATATAAGGGGTGACACTGTGGGTTCATGATGAATAAAGTTGCTTGTGCACTCTCGAACCTTTAGGAACCCATATGGATTTGCCTAAAATGAACCAACAGCAGGTCATCATTTAGACCCTTCCGTGGTTCTCTACTGTATGTTCAGTTCTACATTTTCCCCCTGTATCAGATCAATGCATTTGGTTACATAAAGCCCTGTATTAGAAATATATCGGGGAAAACTGTGGGTTCCAAGATTAATCCATGGGAAAAGCCTGTCTGTGCACCATCGATCCTTAAGGAACCCACATGGATTTGCCAGAATGAACCATGGGTAACTTCTGGATTCTTTATGAGCCATACATGCCCTTTATTGGATGAAACTGTTTGTCATAATATATGGATTCGCCCATTTGGAAAAAAGCTATTCACCCACAATTCTTAAGGAACTTTCATATCGAAACCAAATGAAGCTTTTGGGTACTCTATGGCCTATAAATAAATAATAAATTGGCTTGCATCGGATATATATCGATCGAACTGCATTGGTCTATGTGGGAAAAGTGCTCAATAAATCTTTATAAATAAATTATCTCAATACGTCCAGTATTTCCAGAGATATAGCATGTTTGTATGAAAATAGCGGCCCTTTTATTTATATCTCGATATCTTTATTTCACTTTAGAAAAAAACATCAAAAACAATTCAAAGGCAAATAAAAATCCGTAGCAGCCAAAAAGCTGAATTGAGGATTTTTTTTACAAAAGGCCTTAAATTAAAAACATCAAACAATTTCATACAAATAATCTACAAAAAAAAATTAGCAACAAAATTGAAAACGTTGGCAACGAGCGTCGGAGGTGAAAATCCAAGAGAATCAACAGATGGGAGGCAAAACAATTAAGAATTTAGCAGACTAATAAGATATGGAAGTGGGCTATTTTTATATCTTGATGATGTGACACAAAAATGTCCATATTTTTTTGCAGTCCTAAGACTCATACTGTGGGTGCAGTTAGGCAATGCTAATTATGCAAATTGATGCTCAATGCTGACAGCCGTCCAGTAAAAAAATTCTCCATTCTGATGGTATCGAGAATCAAAATCTGTTTAAAAAAATTAGAAAACATTGTAAGGTTATGGAAAAAATAGGCATTTGGCTGTTGGATTAGAAGGTTTAATTCTCAGTTGATTAATTTTCAGTACAACCTCCTGTAAATTTATATATATATATAAAGTGGGCAACTTTTTCTCATTCTCACAGATTTCCTCATCTTATCATTTCAAATTAAATAATAAATTTTCAGTATATCACGGCAGTTTAGAATTTGTTTTATACCTGTATATATAAAGTGGATATACTATATTACGTATACTGAAAAATGAGTGCAATTTTAAATACTGTATTTTATTTGAAAATATTCTTTTGCATATTTATTGAAATTTAAAGTAGTGTAAACATGTTTTTAGTATAAAAAAAAATTTCGCTTTAAATCAAAACAATTTTTAAAATTTAAAAATTCTTCAACGTAGAGCTTATTGGTTAATTTTGTTTTTTTTTATTTATTCTTTCTTTTGACTGGATTGCATTTTCAGTAACGCAGTACTGCTTTCCAAAATGGTCCGGTTACAAGTTTAAAAGTAAAGAAAAATTATAACATAAAAATATAGAAAGATAAAAGCATAGTAGGCCTAATTTAAAAGATATATACAGAACAGTTAAAAACAAATTTTCTACATAAAAAAAAAAAAATAAATAAATAAAATGTAGGATCACTTAGAACATTAGAGTTGCTATATTTTTGAGTTTATAAATATTTTTCCCAGTTACTTTTGTTCTAGTTTCAGTTGGTAAAAGGTTCCATTCTTTTGTTGCTCTGTATTTGAAGGTTCTTTTACCTTGAGCATTTTTCCAATTTGGTGTTATTAATGTTTTACAACTTTGGCTACGGGTGCATTTGATTTATTAACCATGAATAGACAATTAGAATACTGTACTTGATAAACTCAGTATATGAAAATGTAAATAAAATCTTATGAAACTGATATGTGGCTGTTTTCTACATTATCAATTTGGAGATGAACACAAATATCCGGAGCAACCATTAAAACATTATTTTTCTTTGTCTGCATTCATACCTTGTATATCTACTGGTATATATAAATGATGGTTAATTCTGACATAGGCGAGCACAATGGAAAAACTTCGGTACAAATCTCTGCCTTGGATACCTACCTGATCTATCTCAGATGTACCGTGAAATGTAAATTTGATAACATTAGTTTTCACTATTACGATATTGTTCCATATTTCTGTCTTAGGAAGATATTATAAAGAGTTTTAATTTTTAACAAAATTTATGATTTCAACAGTAGATTTTCAACTCAATTTCAATTCTTCACGGTCAAAGTATTTCCGGGTTCACGATGAGTTCACCTTGCAACAACCTGGTTTCAACTATTTTCTCTCTTTTATACACAAGGGAGCAGTTAAATAATAGATTTGACCCTAAAGGTGACTGGAAACAGGCACTTTCCATCAATCAATACAGTGTCCCTTTGGAAGACGGAAGAAAAAAACCGATAGTAGGACTGGAGCTTAAGTTGACCATTAGTGGCTATAGCCATTTCAGTTTTTTTTCTATTTTAGGAACGGACCGCGTGTGTGAAGGTACAGTATTTAAAAAATAAAAATTATACTGCAAATTAATAAAGATCAAATTAAATATACGCCATAAAGAATCGGAATATATTGTGGGGAATAGTATTATAAAATTACATACTTAGGGAGATTTGATTTAAAGACATTTTGTTTAAAATCGAGTGAAATCCCGATAGCCGAGTTTTATTGAGTAAGCTGGCAGGAATAACTGTAGGCTATCTGTGTCCCGTTAGGACCGAGATATCTGCCCATGTTGCAAGCCGCAATGTCTTCTTTATTGGGCCGAAACGGCCCACTCTGTCACGGAAGTTAGTTTCAAAAGATGTTTAAATTAAATAATGTATTAATTATTAGGATGGTATTTATTTGAATAAACGCCTCTCCAATAAAACATTACTTTGAATAATAATCTCCCCATCCCCCGCCCAACCCAACTATAAATAAACGTCCATCCACATTTATAATAACACAATTATACTATTTGTAGTAGAATTCATCGCACTGTTATCTACAATTTACCAAGCATTTGTTATTCTTTTTTACCACTTTTCATATCTATTAGAGGATTTCATTTGATTATAAATGTTACCATATTATTAAAACTAAAAAATTTAACATATCCCTCGAATAAGCACCTCCCTCAAATGAACTCCGCCTCCCCACCTCCAAACAATAAACACTATACTTTAAAATGGTATTAATCATCTAAGACACTGTGAAACAGGGTAGTTTAGTTTTACGAATGTCAAGCATTTTCAATAATGGTAACCGACAGAAAACGTACAAGGAGAACATTATCATTCCGAGAACCATCGTCTACACTTCCTAGAGGGGGAGCGAGCGAAGCGAGCTCACCCTCTAGTACATTAAATAAACAATATAGTTGGGGAGCCAGAAAGGGGTTACCTGCACCCTCTAGCAAACTATGCCAACAATGTTTTTTTGCTTCCTTATATCAATAAAAATCAATTTTTTGCTGTTGGCCGAAAAAAATTGGGATGCTTGGTCAGTACAGGGGCCAAAAGGTCAATATGGTCAAAGTTAAGTCTTTGCGTATTACCTTGGTAACTACTGGGTGTATTGGAATATTTTTTGTGCCAAACTACTCAAAAGACCCATATTTCTATTCACTCTAATAGGAAACTTTTGCCAAAAGTGGACGGAAACCCCTTTTCGAACCACTTGTCAAGAAATTGGCCATATGAATATCTCAGCAACCACTAGTCAGAAAGTTATAATTTTAGTCTCAAATTACTCACAATATATATAATTATATTTTCTCTAATACAACAGAAATACACAAAATGTTTAAAAACACCTTATTTTGACATTTAACGTATAGCTGGTACAAACATGTTTGCGTGGAGCACACTTACATTTTTAATAACTAGCGAATATTGTCTTGCTTAATATCAAAATATCAGTGACTGCTGTGTGAGTATGGTATATACTGTGAATACTTTGTATCGGAACTCTAAGTAGGTACATAATTCTATTAATTTTAATGAATAACATCACAGTTAAATCTTTCATCACTAAGATCATTATTAATATTTAGTATTATAATTACAATCTAAACTATATCACCGATTTTAAAGAACTCCGGTAAATGAATGACAAATGCTATACAGTATACTGTTACATAGTTTTAAACCATAGTTGAACAATAAAAACAAATCAAAGTAACCGTAGTATGACTATATATTATGTTATAAAGGAAATCGTTTATTTACTCGTCCTTTTTGTTGAAATCACTAACATATAATAATTTATAACTAATACTAATTAAGAAGCTTACCATGTTGGTTATTTGCACAGTAAACCTTAAACATCATACTACTCAGTAGCCTATATGTGATTTTAATTAAAACTAAAAATTAATAATTTAATTCTAAAGAACTTAGGTTTGTTTTGTTCAGATGTTCCAGTGTTTCCCTTCATTACAATAAGCTGTTTGATGCAACATACTTAGTTATATTGAATCTTTTTAATACAAATAAGCAAAAATATGTAAATTAGTTGCATAGTAATCTTTATTCACAAACCTATATTTAGGATACTAGTTTTAATTAAAATCACATGCTCACTGATGTAGTATGATGACTTACTATGCAATGTTCATTCATTTATTTTCTTCTTAAATTATTAGTAAATCCAACAAAAAGGAGGATGAGTAAATAACAATGTCCTCAAAATTAATAATTTAATTCTAAAGAACTTAGGTTTGTTATGTTCAGATGTTCCAATGTTTCCCTCCATTACAATAAGCTGTTTGATGCAACATACTTAGTTATATTGAATCTTTTTGATGCAACATACTTAGTTATATTGAATCTTTTTATTACAAATAAACAAAAATATGTAAATTAGTTGCATATAGTAATCTTTATTCATACACCTATATTTAGGGTACTAGTTTTAATTAAAATCACATGCTCACTGATGTAGTATGATGGTTTACTATGCAATGTTCATTCATTTATTTTCTTCTTAAATTATTAGTAAATCCAACAAAAAGGAGGATGAGTAAATAACAATAATGTCCTTTAGGATTATTATAATATAGTCATACTAGTAACGGTTTACTTTGATTTGTCTTTAGATTTTCATAAGAAAGAAACTGGGTATAGTTTTAAAGTGAAATATTGCAAGAGTTTAAATGTGGTATTATAGCATAATGATTTGGGCAGTCTATATGTGTGGAGACGGCGTGACTTTCCCTATCCATAAATTAAAAGTATACAGTACAAACAACAACATTAGTGTTAAAGAATTGAGAAGTTTGATACGATTGTACTAACTAAAAGGTCCATGTTTACCTCAGCCCCAACCATGATGGGACTGAGGTGGTGCAGAAGACACCCTTCACTTAACCCCCCCCCCCCCCCCCCTACCATTGAATTGTATTGTATATTTCAGATTCAAATATCTTTTTAAGGTTTTATACAATTGACTCCAAGCTGGAACTTTGATATGATACTATAGGTCCATATTTTCAAAATATCCTTGCTCAATCCCAACACGATGGGGGCTGAGGTTGAGAATTCCCTCCTAATCGCTAAATCTTCCACTGAAAACCATCATCCACAGAGCCGGTGTATTTGAAATTTAATACACATACAAATTAATCGTAGTCTATCAAAGGCTTCCAAATTCGAACCCCTCTATAAAAACTAGTTTACGGGCCTGGAGTAGCCTACCGTATGGTGTATCGTGGGCAATGCGTTTCAATTCATCATGTGATACCTGAAAAGAAAGGCTCCACTTTTTCATAACTTGTTATTTCGTTTTTAAACATATTCATTCCTAGTATTTTAAGACCAAAATGATCACTTTGTGACCTGGTTGCTAAATATTTCTGTGGTCATTTTCTTGATGATCAGTGGTCATGATATGTCTTTTGGCACAGAGGTCAATCAATATGAGTGTATTTTGATATTTAGCAACGACAATATTCCCTAGTTATTAACATGTAAGTGTGCTCCACGCAAACATGTTTGTACCAGCTATAGGTTAAAGGTCAAAATAAGGTGTTTTTTAAACATTTTGTGTATTTCTGTCGTATTAGAGCAAATATAAATATATATTTTGCGAGTAATTTGAGACTAAAATTATAACTTTCTGACTAGTGGTTGCTGAGATATTGACTTGGCTATTTACTTAACCAATGGTCAAAAATAAAGTTTCACTGTCATTTTTGGCAAACAGCAAAAAATTGATTTGTATTGATATAAGGAAGCAAAAAAACATTGTTAAAATAGTTTACTAGAGGGTGCAGGTGAACCCTTTCTAATATGATTTTTTCCACCATTAAAGATGTTTTGTCCACTATAAGCATAAAAAATGAATTGGCCATTTAATCACTTCCATAGAAGAAAAAACGAGGAAAAAATTGTTTTCATAATATATAAAAGCAAAATAAGCAGTTTAGTTATTACTTCAACCAAAGACATCAGTCAATTGTTTGCGTTAATAATGAGTTTTTGATGAATTTTTTTTTTCCCAATCCAATTTGTCAAAGTGAAAGTGATATTAAAATGACAATATATATTAAGCTATCTACAACGATCGGAAAAAGAAATGAATATCTATATCCATTGCCTTAAAATTAATGTATATGGTACTTTTTTTTGTTTGGTTACCTAGAATTTAGTATAAAGGTAGAGTTAATGCCAACAACAACAAATTGCAGTGGATGTGTTCACTGGGCTGATGCACAACGTAATAGGGCTTTCCAAATTCAACTAACTAAAAAGATCAGGCAAATGAAGCTGATTCATGTACATTTCATTTCACCTTTGATTATGAATCCATACAAGAATGTGATAGAATGCAAACAAAACTTCAAAAACTGTTTTTATAACACATGTTATTGAAATAATTCACAGTAGATGTTTGAAACAAATAAAGATAGTTAGATTGACTGTTCGAGACGGACATCAATGTTCTATCACATAATTATTTGCATTTAATTGCTTCATATCAGCATCACATAACATCAAATATAACGTTTCTAGTTTCTCAATGTTTAGTGGCGATGGTCCAAAGATACATGTAGTGTAGTGAAATATGTATTATGTATTAAAGCTATGGCAGATAGGCCTATGATAGTGATAGTAAAAGCCCTAATCTTTAGAATTGCATGTTATGAATGTTAAACCTGCACACTGACTAAACTAAAGCTTAAAAAAGATCAGTGCTTTTGAGTTATGATAATTGACGTATGCTACATCGATGAAAATAACTTCCACTAACACTACGATACCGTATTAAATAGTATTATGATGGTATTATGGTATTAAATGGTATTATGGTTTTTTTACCTCCGTTAGAAGTTTCGAGGGCGATAAGAAAATGGTCTATGAAATGGAGTGTTTTTTATCTTACATATTTGTGATCAAAATACCATTTTAAACTGTAAAATAAATGTATGATATAAACTCGATCATAAATAACCTTCGTTCCTTTGACTATATTTGCAAGGTCAGTGACTATAATATTTTCTATAAGAGCCGCACAAATACCAGAGGAGGAGGTGTAGCAACCTACGTCCACAACAGCATTCCTTCTGATCACGTTGATTTTATTACTGTTTCAGACGAACTAGAATGTGTTTGGGTCAAATTATAGCCTTATAAGCTTCCCCGTGAAGTTTCTGAAATATATGTGTGTACCATTTATTGTAGCCCTAGCCAAAACAAAGACCATCAACATGACCTCTTAAACCATCTTAGAAATTCGATTGACACTATTCATTCAAGGAGAAATTTAGCAAAAGTCATTATTGCTGGGGATTTCAACAGTGTTGATATCTCCCCTCTAATTAAACATGTCGTTGATTTGCACCAAGTTGTTAAAGATAAAACCAGAGGAGACAAAATTCTTGATCTCATAATATCGGACCTTAAAGATTTTTATATGACTCCTATAATTCAAGCCCCACTTGGAAAAAGTGATCACAATGTCATTATTTGGAAACCGCTGAACTCCATCAAGTGTAATGGTAAAATGGTTACAAGGATTTTTAAGCCTTGTACTGATTCGTCGATGAGAAGTTTCGGAAACTGGATTACCAAATTTGACTGGTCGCAGGTCTATGGTATAAAAGATGTAGAAGATAAAGTGAATATAATGAACGATACCCTCACCACCGCGTACAACAAGTTTTTTCCTACCAAACATTTGCAAGTTTATTCTACCGATAGACTTTGGATTACTCCATACATTAAGAAACTGATCAGGTATAGACAAACTCAGCTGCTTTTAGAAAGAAAAAACATGAACGTTACAAAACACTTAGAAATAAGATAATTTGGGAAATAAAGAAAGCCAAGGAGAAGTACTATCGTTATAAAGTAAAAACGCTTGAGGTGAGCAATCCCCGTAAATGGTACAACAAAGTGAAGCAGATTTGTGGTAAACGAAAAGACAAACCAAGAATTGCATTTGATAATCCTTTACCGATCCCAGATTCCGTTCCGATTCCTCTAAACAAATTAATGAACACCTCGCAAAAATTTGTCGTGAACTGGATCCTCTCAAACTTGATGAATTGCCTACATACCTCCCAGCTGAGAGTCCACCGCCACAGATTTTATGCTTTGAAGTCAAACAACAATTATTAAAAGTGCAGATTAATAAATCAGTTCCACCTGGAGAAATTCCACCAGTTATCATCAAGGAATTTGCACCCGAAATAGCAGAGCCCCTAACGCATATATTTAATTCTTCTTTGAAAGAGGGTATTGTACCGAAAGCTTGGAAACAAGCTACCGTTATACCGATACCAAAGGGTTAGGGTTAGGTACAGTCAGTATGAACAGATTAGACCGATCTCGCTTACGCCACTGTTTATCCGAATCTTTGAACATTTTCTAACTAAATGGTTAAATGAAGACCTATCTACCATTATAGATAAACAGCAGTTTGGTAATGTCAAAGGTATCAGCACGAGTCATTACCTTATTGGGCTCTTACACTATAAATAAAATGGCCCTTAACCCTAATAAGTGTAAATCAGTGGAGATTAACTTTTGCAAAACTCCTGGTTACTATGATTTACTGACTAATAATGGAGTCAAAGTTGAGACTTTTAAGCAATTGAAGCTTTTAGGTGTAACTATCCAAGATAACCTTAAGTGGGATACACACATTGGTGAGATCGTTAGCAAGGCCAATAAAGCCATGCATATTGTGTCGGTCCTTAAAAGATTTGGTGCACCAGAAGATCAGTTAATCAAGATTTATAAATCTTTCATACGCCCCATAATTGAATATGCTTGTCCTACCTGGCACTCTTCTCTGACTTCTTAAGCTGTGACCTCGAGTCCAGAAGAGGTTTTTAAGAATTGTACTAGGGAGGAGGTACTATTCGTACACTGCAGCCCTAGAGAAATTTTCTCTTGATATGCACTGTGACCGTTGTCTCCAGCTTGTCCTGAAGTTTGGGAGGAGTGAAAAATTTAGTGATATTATCCCCAATACCCGTGCTGAAGCGACAGGTAGATCTCTCAGAAACGTGAACAAAATATCCCAAATTAAATGTAGAACAGAGAGATTTAAGAAGTCCACACTCCCATTCCTGATTAACAATGACCTTATACAGTAGTGCAATAATATATGTGAAATTCGTAATTTTGATAGATAGGCCTACGGATGATAAATAATTTTGCTTGCAGTTTGTAAATTTGTAATTGTATATTCTTTATTTTTTTAATGCATTTATGTATATATATATATTTTTATATTGGATGTTTGTGTAAATTTTGCTTGTTTTTAACCATCTTAGCTCTTAGCCGTGTGGCTCTTAACACCATTTTTGAGTGGTCACTTGGGGCTACTGTCTCGGGCAACTTACAAGATAAAGTTGCTGTCATTGTATACACATATACATATACCATTTTTTACCCTCTCATTTTGTGTCCCCGGGTAAATTTACAAGATAGGAACCAGCAGCAATATTGATTTTTTAATCTTGGCCATATATCTACATAATCAGTCCATCAAACCATTTTGTGGTTTTTACATGAATAAATTCTCTGGGTGCCCGGTCTATTAGTTTTTCTTTATTCGATACTTTTAAAATTGTGTAATTAGATAAATATAGTTTATCTTTCAAGTTTTTATAACACAAATATTTTTCGATAGTTAGAAGATACACTGTATGAATGAGTAACATCAATGTTCCATATTCTCTTCTTCCTCACCACTTGATTCATCATCACTTGATACATCATCATCATTTTTCTTTGCTCTTTCAAGTGATTTTTGTAGCCAATCTTCAGCATCCCCATCTCCAGGTCCAACATTCTTTAATAGTTCATTAATATGTGAAGTCATGGATACATAGCTATCATCATCAACATTTTGACTGAGCTGAAATGCAGAAAAATGTATGTAAAGAATAGTTTAGAATAAGCTCTCATAGATTCCGATAAATTAATTCATTATTCTTCACATTTCACAAGCATTTACAGTAAATGTAAAGTACCTTCTTGGCTTTTTGTAAAAAATATCTAGCATATGATTTATTTTCTTCAGTGTCTTGTAAACAATGGAGCCAGCCAAGGAGGTACCACACTTGAATCACTTCATCATCCTCTTCTAACAACATTTGTAAAATTTCTTCAGCAACCTAAACAAGGTAAAACCAAATGATAAAATGTAAAAACATAATGAATGTTTATGAATTGGATGGTGAGAATATTTCACGAGTTAATGCTAGGCCGGGAAGCTAGGCCCTTCAAAAAGGCAGTGGTCCAACTAATTGATTTTCAAATGCAGTCTACAATATCGTATGGCACAAATTCTGAAAACATTTAGAAAAAGTTGAATGTGCAATTATCAACATTAGATGAAACGTAATGCAATCAGATTAATAAGAAAAAGATTATTATGAAAAAGGTTAATATGAAAAAGATTGATAAAAAAAAGATTAATAAGAAAAAGATTAATAATCTTTGATATTGAATTTTTTTCTGGTAACTTACATCAAATTCTTCAACTTCTATAAGAATCTTAACAGCACTAATTCGACTGAGGTAACTCAGTGGACAAACCTCAACAGGGTCAAACTCGCCACCAACTGGTTTACTGCTCTCAATTTCTTTCAGTTTTGGCAACCACAATGCTATACTCTTTTTGATCATTTCTTTAGCATGCTGAAAAAAACAACAAGGTTTTTAAAATTGCAAACCTACAGTACCTAAGTCTCGTACCAACGGCTCTAAAATCCTGCCTCTACCTCTCATTATGCTCAACGTTATATTTGTTCTTAGTGAACATTAAACTTAAATTTTATGAACATTTTATAAATCATCAATTTTACAAATTGTCGATTTTATGAATAAAATAAAAAAAGAGAAATGCAATGTTTCTTTACAGTGTATGGAAGATATACAAAAATATAAATGCAAAATGTACCTGATTGGACTGTGTGCTAAGGAAGTAGCTTGCCATCAATTGATATGCTTCGGGGTTGTTTGGGTTGTACTGCAAGGCTGACTCTAGGTTTTCATGACACTGGGTTTCTGCTTTATCTTCGAAACTTAATAAAGAAACATAGAAATAAACAATTTTTATATATATAAAAAAGAATATATAATATGTATATTCATGCTTTCATATTCTAAATCTCTTTTTGCGACAAACTCATAGTTCCTTGCAGTGGAAATGGTAGGATGATTTTTCTTTTATATTCATTTTAATTTTTATTCTGTGTCAATATTTTTCTCTATGGATTTAAAATCGGCTGTTTGTCTCACAAAAATTCTTACCTGCCACTTTATTACATTGATAACTATGGCAAGTGCCCATGTTATTAATAACACAAACAGCTGTTGATTATTATTTACCATTTATTTTTCTAGAGAAGGCAGGTAAAAGTTCAAAATAGTTAATATGATGCTGCTTCTCCTCAATAGTCCAATGAGATATTGCCCATACAATTGGTTTAAGTATAAACTTAAACAGAGTCCTGTAGGACTGCTTCCCTGAAATCCCTCGGTTTGTTAAAGCTTTTTAATCCACTCCATATGTTCATTTACCCGGGAAACATAATTTCATTAGATTACCAGGTACCTGACAATACTTGTCAACAATAGCTTTTCTCTTTTCTTGTTTAAGTAAAGTTTCAAATTTTGCATTCACTATTTTGGTAATCTTATCTAAATTGTTAGGCCCACATTATTTTCATTGCATAAAGATGCCCTTGAAGGATGGAGTCTATATCATCCCCCTCATCAATGTCTCACCCAGAAATACTATGATTTGAGGTGCCTAATGCTGTAGTTAGGCCTAGGCCTGGATGGTTACTGTGAAGCAGGTGTGTTTGCCTCCTGTGAGGCTGATGTGTATGCTTCAATTGAAGCTGGCGTGTATGCTTCATGTTAGGATGTGTATTAATAATTGCTTTATTTAAAAGCGCTTCGTTAGGCATACTATTATTCCTAAACTCACTCAACATTTGTTTCTGCCATACTACACTGTTCATCAAATTGGTACTTCCACCAGTGGTAACAATTATTACAATAGTTTAAATTAATCCTATAAAAACATACCATGAATCTGTCAGATACATTTCAGCTATTGAACAGTATGCACTTGCAATTGCATTATTCAAAACACTAATATCAGAAGTTTTGTTTGCCTATGGAAGAAACATGGATTTTCAATAACAAATATAAAGAACATATCATCTTAATAAAATATACCCTTTAAAGGCAATGCATAATTGTTTTCCTGTTCAAAAAATAGCATCCTAAGAAAAGAATAACTCTGCCCCAGGTATAGCATATATGGTATGCTGTGAGACCACTAATGGACGATTTTCATTTATTAAAGGTTAGGTTAAATTATAGGTAGAAAATTAATGGGAACACCAACCTTTTGTTTATTCATGCTTTGTTTTTTCTCACTCAACATAATATCAATTCCTTTGCGAAAACAGTCAATAGCCTGCTGACCTTCAAACACCTGTCCTAAATACATGTACTTAGTATAGCCAGAGTCTGGACAAATATTCACCGCTCTACCAAAGCAGTTAAAATAGTTAAGGAAGAGAACGATTTAATATTATAAGGCAGTCACAGGGATTTTAACCAGAATGTTACAGTACATTTTTTTTAATGTGGGTTTACATTGCAAAATGGTGTACTAAAATCAACCATTCATCATTTATTAAGGCTTTGTTCATAAGGTTATGCAACAAAACAAATATAACTAAAGGATATTTTTTTAGCTCCTTCGACATCTCCAATTTCCACCAACAGATTTCCAGTTGTCTCCAGTACTCGCACATTGTCTGGTTCTATCTCTAGTGCTGCTTGACAATGTTTTTGAGCCATCTCAAAGTCAAAAGTGTCCATACACGCTTCAGCCTAACGTGAACAAATTAAGTTTAAATTTAAATCTAAAAGAAATTTATTATTTTTAGATGCGTTTCCATAACAGAGTCGATTGGCTGAGTATTTAAGTTGTGGTGGTACAGTAGAACAAGTCCTCATGCAAAGGACTGTACACATCTGGCATAATATTCAAATTTATCAATGGGTACAGTAACATTTGTAGGGGTTTTGAAAGATTTGTGAGAAAGAATCATTTAAATTAATTAAAATCACCAACTTTTATCCTTCTTTAGTTAGAATTTTTATTTTAAATAGTAATGTTGTAGTTGTTTTTAAAATTATCAACAAACCTTGTCTAGAATTTGGTTAACAGAATCTTTTTTAGAATCTTCTGAAAGTGCATCCTTTTTAAGCTTCTTTGTCATTTCTTTAACACCTACAAGAAAATATGTCAAACAGCAAATTTTTTATTTATTTTTGTAATATTGTATTGTACTACACTAATAATATTCATGTCAACAATTAATACATTAATACAATTATGAATGCATTTTTAAAGAATTTAACAAAAACTATATTCGAACAGAACACAGACCAACATTTTGAAAAAATTGAGCAACTAAAACATACATAAAGATTTGAAATATTTAATATCAACTTTTAAACACACACAAATTTTAGTATTGTCTATAAAATATAGAAAGATAATTTACTGATATTAAAATATTAAATTGATTAAATGTTACTGGGTTTTGACTGCAAAACAGTAATGTTATTCAAAAATAATAGGTGGTTCAATTTATACAAAAATACTTATTATGGAAGAGGAAATAATAAATAAAATTATACTGAAAGTTTGTATTAATTTCATCAATTATTAATAATATATAATTATCATTAACAGCAGTCGTTTTATCTACTAAATTTCACAAATTATCAAAATAACATAAGCACAACATTGAATTAACAATAAAGGCAAAGTAAACTTCTCTACTGGACTCCTTGAAAACCAGAACACAAATAAGAATTGTTTCAAACTTTGATCTAGATTAAGAAAACTGGACACCCTTGAGCGGAGCAGAATACATTAAATTCATACTTTGAGTAGGCACGCATATGTGATCTTGTCTTCCTCTTGTTAACTTGCCATTTTTGTCTATGACCGTTGCCTTGCACATAATGTACTTGTTACGCACACAGCAACGCCAACTAATCTTAGCACGTCTCTTATCTGCTTTCTGAGTGTAACGGTATCCTGCAGTGTCAATCAACATTTCCTGTGATATCAAAAATATATATTTTTTTAAACATCTGCTTTCTTTAAGGCAAAAGACTAGATTAAAATATGTAATTACCTATCTGGCTAGTGGAAACAATTAACACTTTGACTGCCAAACACGAGAATCTTTGTTTGTAAACACAACGCTTGACTGCCAAACACGAAGATCTTCGTGTTTCACATTTTTTTACGAAATCCAGTAGATAGGTTAATTATTGGTATATACTATAAATATGGACACTATATTCGGTCTGGACCGTCAATATTTTACTATTTGAAAGTAACTAATCTGGTTACGAACGACTGTCAAAATCGTACCTGTCGAAATAACAAACACCGCGCATCACAGTAGCGCGTAGAGCGATGGCCGGCTTGGCGCATTGTGTATCGGTCGCGCGCTAGCTATGCCGCCAAAGCATTTACAAAGGTTTTTGTGGATTGACATGTTTGTATGTTATCTGAATAAAAAATAATGGAGTCATTTTCAATATGAAGTCTTTAATTTTATTATTGTATGTATACCCTAATTGTTTTGGTGTTTCACTGAAAGTGACCGAGTTTCACGCAACAAACTTGTTTAGAAATGGTATGGATATTATCATCAGTTTACTAGCTAGGCTAGTAGTACTAGGCTAGCCTAGGCCTAGTCGTAAAACGGTTCCGGACCAAATATAGGCCTGGTTAACTAGGCCTGGTGTCTTTACTATGTGGATTTTGGCGAAACATTGATGTTAAGATTTATGATTTATAAAATGTAATACATTTTTCGATAGTGATAACTTGTTTTTATAGGCCTATCGGTGCCGTGGAACTTTTTCGTTGTTTGTTGATCTCACCGGGCAACATTTTCATATTGTGATGTCTTGCACAAAATCGCGAATATCTCGACTTTCTTGCGCGAAACTACGAAAAACTCAAAAAGTAGGTTACTTTCATTTTACTATTATGATTTACATATTGCGATTTGAAAATCTTTCTTGGTACCATTGTAAAGCTAAAATCTTTATGATTATTTTAGTCTAAATTACATATAAATCAGATCACATACATAGTTTCAATATAACAAAAACATCGAATTGGGCTAAAAACGCTGGCGATGGCAGTTTCTAACTGGAAAAACCTCTGGCAGTCAAAGTGTTAACAACTAAAATTATTACATGCATTAAAATTAACATAACTATTTAAACAAAATACCTAATCAGTCTTATTTTTTGTAAATATATTTTCCAAATTCGGTGCTGAGAGGGTTAAACTACAATCAATACCTTTCCATGACTAGTTGCTACTGGAAGATGCATGTACTCTATTTCTTCTGAAATCTCTTCAGCTTCCTGAAAAAATAGAAACACAAGCAAACTTAAAAGGGGAAAATATAATATGTAATTTAGTATTAAACATTATAATTACACAAAAACAATTTCAATTACCAATTTATCCAAAGTAGCAAGTGGAACGCATATATTCTCTTCTTCACATTGCAAATCTGACTGTTGCGAAAACCATTCCTCTAAGGATGAACCTTGAATAAAAGAAATTTAAATTAATTTCAATGAATTTACTTTTCTTTTTAATACACAACACAATTACAGACAGACACTAGAATTAACTATTTTAAGATATTATATTTTAAAATAATATTTGAATGGACGATTGTGGGTTACATGGCGTGCAATACTATTAATTTTTATGAGTTGGTGGTGAGAATATTCCATGAGTTGAAATATTGACTGTTCTGTTTTTAACAAGCCAGCCAAGTTTTATTATTCGCGGTACTAGACATATCATTTATTTTGTATCAACATAATATATATATATATACAGTATTTCTTTTACAAGAATATTTCTATAAGTTTAATCTAAAATTAACATTCATTATTAGAGTAGAGGCTCATAAGCCATAGGAATTTAGTTCTTTTTGTACCCTGCCAACTTACGTTGTGGTGTTTGAATAAAGACTATAGACTATAGATATTAGGTCTGTAATTGTTTTTCAAATTTAATGATAATATACAATTTAAATTATAATTAGGCCTAGTGTTGAAAATATAGAATTTCAATTGACATTTAAAAGTTTAATATCTGGAACATTCTCTTAAGACACTTGGCAGATTGTAACATATGTCAATAAGGATACAGTATGTGGACAAAATATTAATAGTATTCATAATTAATTATAAATGCATTAAACTACTAATAAACTACAGTACCTAATACAATCAATATTAAAGTTTATGCTTGATACATTTTTTTCTTTGTTATTCAATATAATAAAAATACCTGTTTCACAAATGTGGTCTTGTCTCCCTTTAATAAACTTGTTACCCCGCTCAAGTACACTAGCCATACACGTAACATTCTTATTCCTTACACAACAACGCCAATTCACATTAGAACGCCTCTTATCAACCTTTTGGGTGTATCGATATCCATTGCTGTCAACCAACATTTCCTGAGGAAAATTTTTACAGTAAATCGAAAACATTTGATAAAGAACTTAAATCGCATTCTACTGTAAGTATCTGAACATTCAATGTTTTATAATTAAAGTGTAGTGACCATACCTTTCCACGTCTTGATTTTGCTGGAAAACGTACATATTGAACTTCTCTTGCCTGCTGTTGACAGTATGCTTCTTGTAACCCTTGCTGAATAGCACCTAATAATAATTTGTGTATCCACTTTAAAAATGTCATACTGTAAACTGCATACAACATGAATATATGGTGTTTGAAGTGCATAATCAATCAATCAATAATCAAACATTGATATAGATATTATCAAAGGTGCATTGTATGCATCCTGACATTTGCTAAATAAATGAGGTTTTGAATAATCTTAAAGACCTACGTTTTTTTACCTAATTTAAGGTCACGCACTATATTTTCTGTAAAAATAAATATTATATGGACCTATAGCAATGTTTTTTTCGTCTGTAAATGGTTAAAAATGTGAAAAATAAGTCGATTCTAATAATTTTAGCGGCCCGCTATAAATCCAAACATGCATCGCGTGCAGATTGATATTTTCATATTGTGATGTGATGCACCCACTTTGACCAATCACATGAAAGGGTAAACAAATAAAAGAACCATAACTTTTCAGCGAAAATACCAGGTCTTCCCCAATTTATATTGACGGATTCTGCCAAAAAAGGGAAGACAATTAATTTAGCAACAAGACAAGGTCAGGTTAGGCTTATAACTAGTGTACGATGTTCATCATTACCGCTCTTTACCAGCTAGGCCTACAAAGCCTAACTAGCTAAGCTAAATGTGAGAACGTCCACAAATGTGAAAACAACTACAAATGTAAAAACGCATCACCCACAAAATGTGAAAACAACCAAAAATGTAAAAACGCATCATCCACAAATGTGAAAACAACCACAAATGAGAAAACACATCACCCACAAATGTAAAACAGCACCCACAAATGTGAAAAAAAAGAAGAAATTTCCGGCCATAAATAACAAAAAAATTCATGTCAAACTAGACCCAAACAATTGTGATACATAAGCTTAGTATTTTACGAGTTAATGTTAGAGTTGCTTCAATACTTACAATTACTATTAAGTCGATATTTGCTATTTGCTGGACGCGTGCACGTTACCTTAATGTCATATATCATGTACTTGTTGTCTTACTATTATGTAGTATCGTTTCAAGTCTATGTTCAGTGTTTGTTGCGTGTGTGCACGATTCTACAAACAAGGTCATGGTGGAAAATTACTTATACACTTTCGTTGGATGAAAATTTTGCACCATTCTTGATGGCAGGCACACAATGGGGCCCCAAAACCAGGGCATCTCCCCTCCACCTATTTGAGGACGATGATGACACTGTCCCCAGAGCATGTCAACGTACTGCTCAACAAAAGGTACAAATGCATTTATTCATAAAATCCCAAATAAAATAATAGTAATCAGAACAACAAATATTTTTGCCTGAATATGTACTTTTTTTTGTTTGTTTTTTTGAATTTACAAACATTATTATGTATTTTTATAACATAATTATTCGATTATTGCTTTGAATGTTTTATAATAAATGTATATTAATATAATTTTTCCCTAGAAATAAACAAATTCTGTTGGCTGTGCAAAATTGTTCATAACAAAATTACAACAAATCGGTCTATCTTAGTTACGTCATTTTTTAGGCTTATGATTTAGTTGAACGAGCTGAGATTCTCGAACAAATGTAAACATCAAATGTTACTACATTATGGTAGTGGTGTTCTTATTCAACATAAATTCATAAAAATACCGAATGACAATCTTCTATGGAGACATAACCTACTTTGATTTGAGAAAATTGAATATTTTTGATAGAAATAGAATATATGTTTATTGACTATTCTTTGATATTATCTCTATTTTACTGTGATGTATTTTGACTTAATATGTCTACAGTACAAAGTATGTTAAATTAGTTAGGTAATAGGGAGGTTTCGCAACCTTACGAATACGATAACGAAAACGGATACGTCACACATTTGTGAAACTTTTGAGCTGATCCCCACTTCATATTCGTAAAGCGTATTCCTGTTGACGAAAATCACCAGTCATATTCGTAACTACAAAACGAGTATAGTTTTTGATCTATTTTGCACATTTTGCATTTGAATCAGGAATGATTCATGATTATAATATAATTATAGGTTTATTGAAAGTAATTTACTAAAATGCCAGGTCAATTTTTATAAATAGCAGTTTTTAAAGTCCTCACTCGCTTTGATGTTACGCTAGGCAGCCAAGCACCAAGCAACACATACTTTTGCTTCGCTCAAATTTACCGCAGTCATATTTTGGACGACGCCCTCAATATTTCGTTGCCGTGCGAAACAGATTTTTACTGGCTTACGAAAACGAATACGTGTGCGTGACGTATCCGTTTTCGTTATCGTATTCATAAGATTGCGAAACCTCTCTATTGTTACCAAGTAGCACATAAACATAAAATTAAAATATAGCATTTCAATAAATATATCAGAAAATATCCACACATGTGATAATTATCAGAGGATCTTATTTACTTTGAAAGAAAATGGTTTACACTAGATCTTTTTTGGTAGGTAGGCCTACTATTTTTGTTCATATGAGTGAGTTTTGAAAAAGTTTTTTTTTCCACAGATTTTTTAACGTGTGGGGTGTTATCAAATGTAATAATAAATGATATAATTGGGAGAGGTAGGGATAAATTCCCAATATTCTACAAAACACTTAATTTTAGTATATCTTATCTTAATTGGTTATCAGCACTTGGCGGATAACCCCTTGTTATTGTCAGGATCTTTTTTTTTTCTATCTTATTCTTCTTTCTTTCCACAAATTTTGTCTGTAATTCTGGCCAACATAAGATTGTATAACTTTATCATAAGATTGACCTGTAGATGTGCAAGAAACTTCGTTATGACGTTAGAGTCGCGCAGCATAAGTTACGCGCAGTTTTATGAATTTCTGGTATTTAACCATACAATTTAAATTGAAACTTAGAAAAGTGTAAATTTATGTCATGCGCTATCTATGGAAAATGTACGCGTTTAAAATTTTAAAAATGCGAAAAATCAAGTTCAAATCAACTTTCTATGCATTTTTGAGCATGTCAAGCTTTTAGTCGAGTTGCACTTGTCTGGGTAACAAAGGCTATACATTGGCCAATGACAAGAGAGTGTTTGAGGAGCAGACGAAATTTTGCGCATTGATATCACTTTCGATTTTTTACAAAACTTTTTACGCATCAGGACTATATACATGAAAAATAATTGTAATCGTTAATTATTAGAACAAGATCAGTAATAATTTACTTTTGATTAACAACAAACAAAATCTTCAAAATATATTTAGGAACCATGGCGGTATGGTAACTTTCATATTTTCTAGGCCTCCAACAAAGATCGCGACGAACCCTGCACTTCATAGCGTGACAAGAAAGCGCTAGGCCCCCTAAACATTCCATCGCGTGGTGAGTGTCCGCATCTCCCATTGTCGCTATGGCGTGACGTAGTTCAAGTCGGACTTGCTCGAAAAAAATAATGTAATTTGTATACGGTTGTAAATAAAGATGATTTTCATTATTATAACATATACCAATGTATATTTAATTATGCTAATATAAAAATAGATATTTCATTCTCTAATATCTGGCCAATATAACAACTCAATGACTGTTACATTTTTTATAAACCTCGTTTAAATACCATTTAGTCGACCATTTAGCCTGTCCCCTCGAGGACTAAACAAAATCGATCAAAAGCTGTCTCTATTTAATCGAGGTTGGCCTGATTTAGTCGGCGATTTAGTTGAAGTTCGGTTTATGAATTAAAATGACGTCATTTTTTTTTTTTTTTAGCTCGAACTATGACTAAAGTCCGGTGTTCATGTAGATTCATGCAGATTAAAAAAATTATTGTGGTCTTCCAATACAATGCCATATTGGAGAATTGCCCAAATTCTAAACCCTGCCATTTTTATATTAACTGGCCTAGGCCTATTTAGTAATTTTTAGGCCTAGGCCTAGCACTTCTTTTTGCGTAGGTAATCCATACTGTATTTTAGACTTAGGCCTAGGCTAGAGACCGAGTTGACAGATTTAGTAGTTTTTGGCCGACCTGACTTTGGGCCCGACATTTGCATTGGGGCCGACTTGACTTTGGCCGAGACGGTTTAGGGCCGACTTGACGGGCACCCCTACCTAGCCTAGCTAGACTACGACGGCTATCTAGGCCTAGGCTAGCCTAGACCTTTTTAGTATAAAATAGCAGCTAATAATAATAAGGCTATCATCCTACCTTTATTTTCACTTTTTGCATGGCCTCTTCTATTGTGCTTTTTCTTTTTATTCCTCTTATTTTCTTCCATATCAACAAGAATAAATGCTAGATTTAACAAAAGATTGAATTTCTCTTATTACATTTAGCCTAGGCTATATCTCTCTCCCCACAGCAATACCGATCATTTCGGTCGTGACGTAATGCATTTCGGTCGCCACCACACGACACCCACACGTGCACACCGGGGAACCGCAGAAGGATCCGATTTCGATCCAAGTCGGCCCTAAACCGTCTCGGCCAAAGTCAAGTCGGCCCCAGGTCAACTCGGCCCCAAGTCAACTCGGCCCCACGTCAACTCGGCCCCAAGTCAACTCGGCCTCACGTCAACTCGGCCAAAAAATAATCGGTCAACTCGGCCCCATTAAAATATGGAACGCAAAAAGTGCAAAGGAAGGGGATTGATATTTCTTCACATTTTTTTTACCTATGAATAATTCTGACTTTTAATGAATATTAATATTTAGACAATGATACATTTAGCAACAAAAATAAGAATGATAAGCAATCATTACTACTTATTACAATGAACATTTGGATAATAAATAGGAACACATTGTAGGCCCAATAATGATGATGTAGTTGATATGGGTTTAAAAAGGCATAGCCTAAACTTTCCCATTATAACTAAACTAAACTATGTTCGTTCGTGCGTCAAAATTCAATCATGTCCGATATGCGAGGACATGAACTATTATAGGTGTAGTAATTAGATTGTTTGGTTGAATCATTGAGGTATAAAATATTAATGTTAACTATATGGTTGAATCACGCGTAGATTTTTTCAGTGTATGCGTATCCATTTGATTAGGCGACAACATCTGAAACCAATTCGTAGCTGCGCCTCCCTGCGCCTTTGTTTGGTAGCTATTTCGATATCTACAACTGCTACGTGTTTTCGCTGACCGGGGGATTCCCTTTTTTTAAAAACGCAAATCATGGACAAAAACGAGGCACGCCAAAACGATGTACGATAGTAGTATATGGAGTAAACCAGGCCTAAATATAATTTCATACCCCCAGGGCAGAAGTATTCCAGGCCCATATGGAATGTCATATCCCCAGGGCATATTTCATATTTTCTATTGTTTAATTTCCTGCTATTGTATTATTAATTAGTGAAAGGTCATTCTTTGTTGGGGTAGGGGTTTGTTATTGTTATTTTGGCGGGGTTTTCGTTTTGGCCTGGGTTATATTTGTAGTTAGTGATGAATTTGTATTTTAAAAAATAATGAAGGTAATTCTTTGTTTGAGGATTGCTATTGTTTTTTTTAGGCGGTTTGACCATTGCATAGGTCACTTTTGTTTAGTATATCCTAATTTCTTTTGTTCATTATTCTTTTTGTTTGGTACAAGATTGTAGTTTTGTTTTTGATATTTTAGCGACGTTTCTTTTTAGACATTGTATGAAAAGGGGTTGTTTTTGTGATCTTTCCAGTTGCTTCGTCTATTTTAGCGTAGAGTAACAGTATTTCGCTATGTCTGGAAGTATAGATTTTTCGCAAGGTAGCTGTGTAGATACAGTTATAATTATTAGCGATGATGAGGAGACTGTTGTTACAGGTAGCGATATCGGTGATCGGTACATGCGGACTAATGAGGGTGTACCCACCGGTGTTGATGAAGGAGATGAGAGGGGTAGCCGGGCTACAAGTTGTATATTTGGTAACGGGACGATTCGGCCCTGAGACGATTCGGCCCTGGGACGATTCGGCCCGGGACTATTCGGCCCGGGACGATTCGGCCCTGAGACGATTCGGCACACTTAAATTTATCGGCTTTGATATGCATTTTATAAGCATAAAATAAGCTTTTTCCCCAAACTTTATTTCCAGAGAGACTATGGGGTAGTACTACTAGGGATAAAGATGCAATAAAGCAAACATTTTGAAAACAATTAACAAATGGTCAAACCGCCTAAAAAAAACAATAGCAATCCTCAAACAAAGAATTACCTTCATTAATTTTTTAAAATACAAATTCATCACTAACTACAAATATAACCCAGGCCAAAACGAAAACCCCGCCAAAATAACAATAACAAACCCCTACCCCAACAAAGAATGACCTTTCACTAATTAATAATACAATAGCAGGAAATTAAACAATAGAAAATATGAAATATGCCCTGGGGATATGACATTCCATATGGGCCTGGAATACTTCTGCCCTGGGGGTATGAAATTATATTTAGGCCTGGTTTACTCCATATACTACTTACGATCATGTTTTCTATGGCCAAATGGTGGAACGTAGGCCTACGTCTTCGATTTACTAAAATGCTGTACCTGCACGTGTTTTTGTAACACGCGGGTACTTCTATTCATATCGGCAATGAGATCATTTTTTATATGAGTATTTTTCTTATTTCTTCATTTTTTTTAAAGCGTGGATAGTAATAATCATAATAATATTAAGCACTTTTTGCGTTCCATACTTTATTGTGGCCGAGTTGACCGATTAGTTTTTGGCCGAGTTGACGTGAGGCCGAGTTGACTTGAGGCCGAGTTGACTTGAGGCCGAGTTGACTTGGGGCCGACTTGACGTGGGGCCGATTTGACTTTGGCCGAGACGGTTTGGGGCCGACTTGACCTGCACCCAAGGAAGGATCTCTAAATAGAATAATAGCTGTGTTTCATTTTAGGCAAAATCCATATGGGTTCCTTAAAGCTTGGTTCCCACTAGAACGTAACGCAAGGACGTAAACGCAACGCAAGCGTTTTAACCAATGACAAGCGAAGTTATAGACAGTTAGCAATCACAAACAAATAAGCCATCGCTTGTGATTGGTCAATTCACTTGCGTTGCGTTACGTCCTTGCGTTGCGTCGCTAGTGGGAACCACGCTTAAGGATCGAGAGTGCACAGCAGCTTTATTTCATGGGCCTGTATATATGAACCCACTTTGTCACCCCTTTTATTTCCATTATGGGCTTAATGTCCATGGAGGACCGGCCATTGGCATTGGGTAAACTTGGGCAAATCCAAAAATGTTCGTTAAGGATCGAGAGCACAGGCAGCTTTATTCCATGGGCCTTGATATAAACCCACAGTGTCACCCCTTAAATTTCCATTATGGGGCTTAATGTTATCCATAGAGGACCGGCCCTTGGGTTAATTTGGGCAAATCCATAAATGTTCCTCAAGGATCGAGGGTGCACAGGGAGATTTATTCCATGGACATATCTCTATGAACCCACATTTTCACCACACATACAGTATTTCTAATATGGTCTCTTGTAGCCCCACATATAGAAGGATCGGCGCTTGGGTTCATTTGGGCAAATCCATAAATGTTCTTTAAAGATCAAGGGTGCCCATTTAGTTTTATTCCATAGTTCATGAACTATTTACCCCATATTAATTTATAATACAAGGCCGTAGCACAAAAGGGTCCTTAGAGGGTTATTCGGGAAAATCCATTTAGAAAAAATCCATTTTAGAATCCTGTGTGTACAGGCAACTTTTTCCTGTATGGGCCAGCTTATTGGGACCAAATGTTTTTCCATTTCCATTACAAAGCTAGTAGGCCTATGGCCCATAGAGAACAAAAAAATCCCGGATTTTTTTGTTCTCTATGGGCCATCCCATAAGGATCCCATATATACGAAACGCTGGTGGACAACATAAACAAGACAAATTTACAACAGACAGAAGTCTATTATAAAACTGTGTGTACTTAATATAACAGAAAAGTGAACACTAGATATTAAATACAAATATATATATGGGCAGATGACTATAGTCAAACATTTAGAAATAGGGTTAGGGTTAGGGTTATGATGCCATGAGTTATATGGACGAAATCGCTAATAAAAGATTCTGACTAAACCTCCGAGAAGAGAAAAATGAAATCTCATTAATGGAATGGCATCGAAATGGCTCTATTTTCAAAATGGTTACTTACTCTTACTGGGTGTTTAAGTTTCACATTTACAATTTTCGCAGTATTGTCTATTTTGAACGTTATCCATGTCAGGTATTTTCATAGTGTTCACACTACAATTCCAATCATTTTTAATAACATTATGCCCAGACGCCCGTATCTCGCTTGATTTACCAACCTTCAACCCCCACCCCCACTATCAAGCACACTCCGCACTCGGGTGATTTAAATAACAGTTTAATCCTTCCCAATACAAATTCAGTTATGTTGATATCCCATTATTCGTAACCCAAACTCTTCAGTGAGAGCCATTGGAAAAAATTCGGAATTTTTACTCCATTTTGGCCGCTAATAGTGATTCCCAGTACAATTGCGATCATTTTGATAAACCATGTGTAGGCCTATATAAATGCGTGCAGTAGGACAAAATTACAATTTGATTCGAAGAATATACGTTTATTCAAATAAATAGATTTATGACAATGAATGAAATATTAAGTCTGCTACAATTCCCTCAGAAAATTTCGAAACAAATCAGTGATAAACCAGGCCTACTGTATGCAAAATTACAACATTTTTCAGGCTTTTGCTGCTGTACCAAGTTTGTCTATATCTATATGTTTGTTATTATTATTCTGTTATTTGTTTATTATTGTTGGTATTGTTATTAATTTATTGTTATTAATACAATAATATTGCTAATTTGTAAGATGTTTACCCTACTACGTAAATGTACTTTATCCTATAAAGTAATTATTTTGAGAAGCGCTCATGCATAAGCTGTCATGGGCAACTTCATAATATCAACGTTATGTTAGTACGTTACCAGTGGCAACGTTATTGACATTAGAAGACGTAATACTTGAGAAATACACAACAGGCGGAACACTAATGAACTGGACTCCAAAACCGAAACCAATACGATTGTCTTAGGCCTATATACCGGTAGTATTTCGTGGTCACCATACCGATCAGGGATTCAACGCAAAATGAGTGATGACTATTTTGTGAGTTTGTTATATTATTTGTGTGGTTACTTATTATGCTTATTGTCTTTTTCCTCAACTTTGAGATGCAGTAGGTCTACTATTATGTATTTATGTTATTATTATTATTATTTAGATTATTATTATTATTATTATCATTGAGTCATTATCATTATCATTATTATTATTATTATTATTAATATTATAAACTTATCTGTATCTACTACAGTACTGGTTAAAATGTAATTAGTTGATTTAGTACAATTTAATTATGGCAACGTATACAGTAACTAACATAGATGAAATGGCAAATATTCATTTTCAATATTTCCATAGTAACGATGGTGCTTGTTATTGATTTACATTGATTAAAATTGACTGAGCGTGATCCGAATTATATCATTCGATTTTCATCGTTAATAAAAGGACTGAGATATCTTATAAATATATGCATTACTCATGCATGCATATACTGTATATTTGTCTCGTATAAGACTTTATATATAGAATGATCCAACAATTATCAATGTAAATTGATAATTGAATAATTTTTTATGACGGTTACCACAAAGCATGTGTAATAGATAAGTAGGCCCATGTTTCACCCACGAATATTTAATAATTAACTAATTAATTAATTTTATCTTATATAGACCCATCCTGATCATATGAGAGGCGCAACTCGACAAAAACAAAATGTAATGATGCACAAGCAATTAGCACACTTTGAGAAATGTATCAATGATGTTAAAAGTACTTATTTTAGTCCAACACACAACAACATGTTGCGAGATCTGGTTCCCAGTAACGTAATTGTCACGTCTCTCGGTGCCCTACGAGAACTTGTGAAACGTGAAGCCAATCGTCAACATAAAAAGGGAATTGACATCTGTGATAGTGAACTAGTCAAGCATTTTGATGACTTTTTTCAGACTATTGCAACCTTGCGCCGCCTTAAGGGGGACTTTACCGAAAAGATTTACTCTGTTCTGTTTGAATTCTTTTATCCAGTTGCTCTAAATGACGTCCCAGAGATGATTGGTAAGGGTGGAAAACGTATGTCAAAGGTAAAAAGTGACAACCTATCAAATATCAAAAGTAATTCAGACATAACAGATGATGAAGATGACATTGACTATGACATGCCAGACAAATTGAACAGTGAATGTAATGAAATGCGTGATACCATCGAGAATATACATCATGTAAATTATCGATGGGAAAAGCTGATGGCAAGTGATGAAATAGATACAAACTTTTTTGACCCTGATACCCTTCGAGAATTACGCCTGTACGATAGCAGTAAAAACTTTGAGTATATGCTAAGATTAGTGCCTGATATCATAAATAAAAGTATTCGAGCCGTTGAACTTGCTCGAAAATGGTGGTTTAATTCAGATAAACTATGTAAGAAGCTAGAGCAGTTTAAAAGAGAAATGTCATTAATGCCAAAACGCCGTAGATCTCTTGTACTGATTAAAGAATTGGAGAAAAACAACTCAGATGATGAACAGATAGAAAATAAAACGTCGGGAATTAGAATTCAAGAAATTGATTCTATTGAAAACGATACCAATAGAAAATTGCAAGATGAAAAATATAGACAACATTCACGCAGCACAAAACACAAAATGCATGCAGCTGCAGCAAAGCCTGATGGAAGACAGAGAGAGCCGTCTACCACTATGTACTTGGAACAAAACATCGAAACAGAAGCCCTAACGATTCGAGAAGAAAGACAACACGAAGAGAAACCTGCAATTTACAAAAGTAAAGCCAGCGAAGAGAAAGTTGCAATGTATTGGAATTCAAAGCACAGACAGCAAGACATTGCAATGAATAGTGAACAAAAAGAAGACGAAGACCATGATGACACAGCTATTAGATTTCGTGATGAACACAAGAAAAAAAGAAACAGAAAATTAATAGATGCAAATCATATGAGAGAAGGAAACGTGGAGATGGGTTATATATATGCTGATAGAAGCCACAAGAAAACAGAAAATAAAGGCATTCGCGATTTGAAAACAAAACATATTGTTGAAGAAGACAGGTATCAAATAGTTGATAGCAACAATATTGGTAGTAGTGACGATGAAGACAATGATAGCTTGGAGTTTAATAATGAGAACAGTGATCAAGAGAAGAGTATCGTGGACTCGGATCAAGATTCCGAACAATCCGCTAAGATAGTTTCATCTGAACACTGTGACGTGGATGAATCGTACAGTTCTGTTGTTCACTTACTCGAAGAAATCAAACAAGTAATTGCTACCATAGGTACGCTTGAAAAGGAACTAATCAGACAACAAAAAGAGTTAAGTGACTTATTAAAACGCCAGAATCGCCTTGATGGTCTTTCATCTGATGTAGAAAAGGCTAAAGACATCAAAGACAACGTGTATGTTAAATTAACGGAATTAAATGAAACCAAATCTGAGCTTCTCAACAAAATTTCTCGATCAAAAAATGGTTCATTATTGTACGTAGAGCTAAAGAAGACGTTATCATCTACCGAGGAAGATATAATGGAATTGAAAAATGCTGCAAAATTACATGAGTTCCATTATGAGCTACTCACTAGCGATTTAGATGTTGAAATGGAGATGAGACCAACATTAACAAGGTGCGTTATTTTAAAGATTTGTACCATATATAGTATAGTATAGTACCATCTAGGTCATGCCCACAGATGATTCTCGAATACATATACAATTACTATACACTATCTGAAATAACAAAATTATCCCCTTAATAAGAGTTTTCGCGGAAAAACACACAAAAAAACACGAATATCTGCATACCAAAATAAACAATAATTGATTTGAATTCACTAAAATAATTGAGAAGAATTGAAAATTTAGCGACGGGGATTAAAAGGGGCGGGGCGTTTTTCTAACCAACTAAGTCACAGATCCAACAAACTGGATCGAATTTCTGTCATGAGTCCTGGTTCGTTGGTCGCTAATTTATTACGTCTGAGGGAATTTGGCACTCCAGAGATTGGAATGTTCAGATACAGATTCCTTTATATCCAATATAATGGAAATTACAGTGCTCATATCTTGGCTTGCCTTCAATAAATATAAATGGAAAAAAGAACTATCTAACAAGTGTTTTGTTATAATGTCGTATCCCAGCTGGGTAGAACGAATACTGGTAACGGTTCGTCTGCGCGTTCACCGTCCTACCACTTATAACGGATTGCAGGTGTCTTCTAATATAGCATGGAACACATCGGCAAGCCGTTCGCTGTGGAAAGAGTGTTTGCACAGCGAACCAATTACTTTCCCCGCTCTCTACCCAGCACCTTCTCAATTCGGTCTTTATCACTCCCCCCCCCCCCTTACTGATATTCCCAGCCATCTTTTAAAATGTAATTATCTAACTAAAATTAATTAGTTTACTGGTTTTCATTAGGTGTTAAAATCCATACCGAAAGTATGTACAAACTGTCTATACCATTGAGTAAAAAATATAAATGTTAAGCGCGATTTACCGAAATTTGCCCTTACGTAAATTCAGATACTGTATGTTATGACTCCCTCATTTTTATCATTGTTTTCAAAATGAATTAATATTCAGTATATCGCCGAGCGGTTTAAATGTATTCTTTGCCTATATATCGTAGGCTATATAGGCCTACTGAAAATTAATTTAAAACGATTAAATGAGGACATCTGTAAGAATGAGAAAAAGCCGCCGATATTCGAACCCGGAACCGTCTACATGATATTCAGATGTCTGTACTTTCATGGTATTTTTCAAATTTGATTGTATTCTAATTGTGAATTTAATTTCTATTTGATTGTTTTAGTAACTTAAATTCCTACAATGATAGCCGTTGTAGTTGGCGAAATAAGATCAGCGGTCTGTTTGATTTGGAATTTTTTGCAATTATACCTTACGTCTTGTTAAAAAAACCAGTGAGACGTTATTACAATTCATAATAATAAACTATAAAAGATAAGAAAAGATATACTGAGAACTCAAAACTCGAATTCGTAATCTTTTAAGCGCCGTAACCTAACATCTTATAGACCTACCACCTAAGTGCTATATTATTTAAGTCAAATTTTGGACCCTCGCCATCATTAAACATTTTATCTTTGTATTTCTTGTAGCTATTCCCAGCGACTACAGTCCAAAATATTGGAAGTAGAACGTAATCTTTCAGAACAAGTGGAAAGACAGCATGTCCTCGAAAAACGCCTTATGGTTGCTAAAGCCAACCTGAAGCACAACATCAAACAAGAATCTATAGTCGAACAAACATTAAACACAAAGTTGTCGTCTGAACAAATGTATGTCTACCAATCAGGTCCTAGAAATCCAGCATTTTTCAAACCACCCAGGATACCGGGAACTGTCTTAAATCACTCTCCAGATGCTCGATCTCCAGTTGTTGATAAGAAACCCAGAAGGTTAAAGAAGAGGGCGCAAGTTGTCCCAAGTGTGTCCCCGTCACTACCTGACATAATTTCTAACGAAATTGTTTTGTCAAAAATAAAGACGTACAAATCACATAAGCAAGATACCAATTCGGATAATGCTGAACTCCCAAACGAGCATGACGTTGTAATAGCACAGTACAGTGATGCTACAAGTAATGCAGATGTACTGGTAAGTCAGGTGAAAAAAAAGTCTTTGAAAGGAAAAGGAAAATCAAAGAAAAAGAATACCAATCTTTTGTTTACACCACAAAATGGTGGACGGTATCGTAAGACTTATTATAATCAGGAAAACGGTATTGACCAACAATTCAGTACGTCAGATGACGATGAGTATAACATTAGACAAGAACAATCCGATTACTCTACAAACGGAAATACAAACACGTTCAATACCACCTACGGGTCTGAAAGGAATCGTTTAGTTTCAAAACGTAGTACGTCCCGAAGAGTAAATAAAATGGATAAACAAAACTCACACGGTAGTCAGGCCAACGAATCAAATGAAAATCATATGAAAACTCAAAACGAGAAGCAACATGGTATGCCTATATATTCCGCCAGGCAAAATACACAATTTGTACAAGATGACGATGTATTAAGCATACCAGATGACCCGGATGCTGGTTCCTCTGAGAGCAACGACTCGGATTTTTCTGAAGAACTCAAAGCAAAACAACAACATCTCCGAAGGTTACGTCAACTACAAGACATCAAGCAGAAATCTATTTCGTACGCTCGACCTCAACGAAAGTCTAATAAAAAGTTATACGATTCAAAATGTAAACAGCACAGTTATACGCATTTTCAAGCTACTCCACCACCACCAGGTTACAGAGAAACAAAACAAAACTAGATTTTAATCGTCAATTTGACGAATTAAGGTAATACTTGTGATAAAAGATAATTTTCCCGACATTTAATTTTTTTAAATACGCGCAAACGCATCATACGCGTACAATAAAATATGATTGCAAAATGTTGATGATGCCAACCTATGACCTGATGCATACGCTTTATGTGCCTAATATGTTTTATAGAATATACAGATACTGTAAACATAGTGTTTAGATCTTAAACATCTATTTTTACCCACTTTTTCCACACATTTAGCCTTAAACATGTTTAGATATGAACATATTTAGGTTCTGGATACATTCTAAACATGTAGACTGTATCCAACTCAACAAATCAGTAACATGTTGATTGTTAAACATGTGGAGCAAAATAAAGAAACGTTTACGTTTTAAACGTGTTTAATTTGCCATGTGTGGCGCTCATGTGTGGAGCTTTTTTCCGCCACAGTAAAATCATATGCACTCAACGCTAAACATGTACCTAAACATGTTGACTGAACATAATAGTGACATGTTGACTGCTAAACGAGTGGAGGAAAACAACATAGCTATAAACACGTTTAGGTTTTAAACACGCTAAACATGTAACTACGTGTTTAAAATCTAAATGTGTGGAAAAAGGGGGTACAAAACACAGTGAGACATCAATCCTATCTTGGCAAGGCGAGCTCAGTGTCCTTGATTAAACCAATAGTACAGTATACTTTATATACAATGTAGTCACAATACAATCAAACACGAAGGTGTCAATTTCGGAAGACAATTGTCTGAGCAAAATCATATTAATATGCGGAAGACAATTGGACTTGTAGAAGCGTGGTGCGTGCTCCTTTAACTTTGTATATCTCTGACGAAAAAGATGAAAAGACTACTTTTTAAATTCAAATTCAGGCACCATTTTTACATAAATTCATATCAAACAGCTTTTGTAATATGATGGTCAGATATAAGATATTCAAATATACGGTGTAGATGAAATTACGCGATAGACATGATCAACATGAAAATGGTCGTAACCCATGAGAAAGATAATTGTTTGAGCAAGATCAAATTAAAATTTGAGAGAAAATTTAGTACAGATAAGTGAGATGCGCTCTGTCTACGACAAAAGGGGAAAATTAATTAAATTGCCCATTGGGGAGTGCACGTGTGTTGTTAATTTACATTTGGAGTTCATGGAAATGAAAGCGTACCGTGGTCGGTATGAAGAACAAAAATCAACTGCAAACGGACTTTTTGCATTACTTACGTGCTGTGCACAAAAAATGTAAACATTTTGAAACGCTCAAAATGTCATGAACCATAATTATGCTCTAATTTGTTTCTTATGACCAAGTTTAATGATGGGACCCTTCCTCCTTCTTAGTTTTCCGGAGTAAAATCATCAATATTGTCAAATGCATGAACGGCAACCAATCTAATAAATGTTTGGGATGCCAGATTTTGTTTCGTTTTACCATACAGGCTGTCTATTTCTTTAAACAATTTGTGTGCATATCAAAATGAGAAATTCCAGACTATGCTCTGCGCCGTCATTTTTTATTTGCATTGGGGGACCAGTACTTTTAGAGCTTATTTTTAAGCTCTAAAAATAAAGACATACCCGTAATATTTTTATATATAACAATTTTAAACCGCCCGGTAATATACTGAAAATGAAATAATTAAAGTGAAACGACGGTAAAGATGAGGAAATCACCAATCACAATACAACTTATATGTAATAAGTTGACTATATTTGTATGACAATGGTCTTGTTCTGTCCAATCAACATGATTTTGTAAAAGGGCGTTCATGTATTGACGCAGTTTTCATACATTATTGCTCTGAAAACTCAAAGGTTTCGGTATCTGTGGGACCATTTTGCTTCTTTTCTTCATCTTCTGCTAGGTCATTCTCAGAAGGTTATTTTTACCTTTCACCTTCTTCTCCTGTGCTTTCTGGTCCCCCGTGGTTCGGTACTAGGACCCATACTTTATAATGTTATTGACCTAAATGCTTTCTTATCTTCTTCATTTAAATGTACACTGATGACACCCTCTTATATCGTGTAATTAGATCGCCTAACGATATATGTACTCTTCAAAAAGAAAACAATATAATATAACAATAAATTAGGATGAAATTAAATATGAAGTGTAAAATTAGGAGTTTACTAGGAGTAAAATTAAACTTTTAAACGTTACGTTACCGTCGATGAAGCCTTGAATTCAAATATCTTGGAGTCACCCTGTCATCTAAACTTGATTGGGGGTCTCACGTAGGCCTATCTCGAATTAATAATAAAGAATCGAAGACGATTGTTTTTATAATCAAAACAGTTGGATGTGTTCCCAATGTAATCCCAAACTTATTGTTAAACAATATAATAATATAGCTCGTCCATTTCTGAATATATTTAAACCCTCTAGGCCTATGCAATACGTTAAGAATATTGAAAAAATCACCTACGCTGTTAAGCCCATGGTACAAAATAATTATTCAACTGTTCCTTATGAAATTCGTCTTCAGCGTCTTTGTTTGATGCAGTCTTCAAACAGATTTTTTGCTTTTAGGAATTACTTTTATCGCTAAGAATTGTATAAGAAAATGTATATTTCAATAGAGAGGTTGTACGTAGTGTATCCAGAACAAATACTGGTCATTATAATATCTTTAATTCATTTCCACGTTTGTTCAATGGCCTACTTCCGATTGTTAAAGATTGTCTAGTTTTTTCTCTTTCACAGTTTTCATTCACTAATCCCGTCTTTTGTTGTAGGCCTATTTATATCATAAGTGTATCTATAGTAACTAACCATTTTATCATAATGTTATTGTATATTATAATATATGTTGTTATATTGTGGAAATAAATAGAAATTGAAATTAATGGACCATTTGGGTATAATTGGTATATGACTCAATTAAGTAGTTAGAAATCATCTCAAAAGAGCAGACTATTAGGCCTATATTAACATTTTTAAATGTGTATCTTAAAATTACTGAAACGATTTACATATTGTTATTTTGCGGAGGTTCCTATTTTGTGAGAAGTTAGAATAATAGTTTAATACAGGTTTGTTATTTTATTGGATTAAACTGTACATAATATCACCGTCGTGGATGTATGGTACATTGAGTATGTGTGTATTTTTTTATCTCAAAGAAAATCTAAATAGATATATAGTAACATTGTAGTCTAGAGTTAGGACATACAGTTTGAATAGGTCATTCTATCAAACTTCAAGAAATAAACCAATATGGTAGGCCTACTGAGCTTATACCTAAAGCTACATTCACATTGCCGTTATTTAACACGGCGCCGTCTTCCATTCCATGAAATAAGAAGAAGTGTGAATGTAGCTTTATGTAGTACAGTATGTCGTTGTTTTAAATTAGTCGTGAAAACATTGCTTAATTAACGAAATAAAGTTACAACAATTATATTTCTTGTATGTAAATCTATTTGGAAGCGAATTTCCATCTGTTTAAATATTTATTAAAATTTACTAAACTGAAAATTAAAATAATTTTGGATGGTGCACAATTATTACATTCGTATCAAACAACCGATCATGGCTTATTATCGCAATCACGTCTTGTTAGAAACAATATAAATTAAATCATCTATTACTAAAATGTATATCTTATATCAGTAGGCCTATACTGGCCTACGATCTACAATTAAGAATGTTGCAGTTCAAAGCCTGGATTTCCGAAGAGGACAAACTAAAATTTATAAATCTAAAGAGTTTGCACGAGCTACGGCTGACATAAAGACAATAATAACAATAATAAAGTTCAATTAATATAGCGCAAATTGCAGGGCACCACATCATCACGGATATATGTTACATTGTGTATTATTGTGGTTTTTTTTTATTAACTTAAATGAAATCTAAATAGATATACAGTAACATTGCAGTCTAGAGTTAGGACATACAGCTTGAGTACGTGATTCTATCAAACTTCAAGAACTCGTCCATTTTTCTGATCTCCCTTTCCAAAACTTCCTCCTGAACTACTCGTATCAGTCAAATCTGAAGACGTCGACATTGCGCACGATATGTCGCTATTCAAAACCTGTTCATCCTCCCAAGTAACGTGACTGGTATTCATTGAACTGCTATCACAGTCCCGAGGTAAATGAATAGTGCTTAGGGTCTTTGTAAGTTTATTTTCTGATACGCAGTTTGGATCAGCCTGAAAAGCCAGGGCGTTCATGATTTGTTGATCTGATACAGCACCACACTGCTTTACTTCTGTCATTAGTACAGAAGCAGGTATAAAGTGCCATGCAATAGAACCTATAAACGGTGACATGGCTTCTTTCAATTTTGTTCCTGGTCTTCGTTTACACAGTTGCCTGCTCCAGCCTACGGCAGCGTAGAATTTTGTCACTTCTTCAGCACGCAATTCTTCGCGTGATAAAATCAGCCGAACGACGTGTTCAGGTAAAGAAGAAAAGCCAGGTAAACTTAAAACTTCTTCACCATTTTCATCGATAAATTCTAATGCCTGTAATAAAAACATTTATAAAGACGCTATTACCAAATATAGATTTTTAGATAGATAATTATCTTTACATGTATTTTTTCTTTGCAAATTGACGTTATATACAATGTGTTTGAATGATCAAACACTTCAGTTATTTTGTACATTATGCACAAATATATGTAGCTCATATCCCACTTTCTGATTAGGAAAATGTGTGTGTTCATTCCTATATTAATATTATCAACATTCACTGAAATATGTTTAAAATTCAGAGCATTCATGGATCCACAGTTTAAGTTTAATATAGCTGACAGTGAACAAACAATCTAAATAAAGTAATGACTAAAGTACCCTTTGAACAAGAGATTTTGTAGACTTATACTGAATATATTTTTCGGCTGAGCATAGAATCGTGCATACAGTATCTTCGTTTATACAACAATGCATAAATCCGATGCAAGCCCTGCGGAGTTCGTCTAGACCATAGTGATCAGCTGCATTCATTAATCCTACAAAATATTAGAATAATATATTGATAGACATTTTACAGTGCTTCAAATAATGATAATGACAGTGATAGCATACCATACCGTACCGTATTTGTTTATAAAAAATATTTACCCTTAATAATTTCATAAGAAGATTAGAAAATATGTATTTAAAATCTCTAAAAGTCTTTAGTCTAAGTCTAAATATTAATTCAAAATAATTTGACTATAAAGACAGCAATGATATTCAAAATATGTTGAACAAGTGAGACTAAAGCTCTGTCTACACTATCAAACTAATTTGACACAAAAGGTGTGGCCAAATATGGTAGTGATATGCTCAAGTATGGTAGAGATATGTCATCATCATGTCTATAGGGATGGGCATATCACATTCTTTTGTCACATAAATTTGATAGTGTAGAGGTGGTTGCCCAAGAGGGTCCAGGTGGATAGTGTCTAATGGGTAGTCGTCTGATGGATAGCTGTCCTAGAGTGGTGATTGTCCGGGGATAATTGTCCAATGGATAGTAGACCAGAATCTATAGTTTCACTATTTTGTGTGAATCGACATTTCATAACATAATTATACCTACCAATGACCGTTTCTGCTTGCAAAGTTACACATCCTGTGTGGACATACTCGACTAATTGATGAAACACGTTTGGATCAAATTCTTTTATTACAACGGTACGAGGATGGCTACTTTCGGCAAATTCTTCAGTACTACCACTTTTTCGCAATTTTCTCATCATGTTAGTTCTCTTTTTTGGGCTATCCGAACGGCAATGTGTGTATAACATTTTGTGGAAAACTCTGTATTTAAAAGTAAAATGTGAAAATCGTACTGGTATTTATAATAATTAAACTATAATTAAGGTGTATACAGAACCAAACATGTGTAATCCTTTCATATAGAGGTAAACCTCGGCAATCAAAGTCGTATCAAATTAGATCCAACGATAACAAAAATAATTAGCAGTTTGTTCACATTAACTTTTCTATACATTTTAAACCTTAAAATTTATTTTATTAAACAAAATAATACCAGAAATTTGAAAATGGTCCTAACTTTTTCTCGTAATTTATATTATAAATTGTTTTATGAAGGCATGGCTTCCTCCAGTCGAATCGCTGATCAATTAAAACAGTAACCATAGGTCACCGGGAATCCTAACTAAACATTTTTTCTTAATTTTAAGGGTTTTTAAAAACTAACATTACATCATTTATTCCAAATATGTACCAGTTATGACACTTTTAGTTTGCTTACTAATACTTTATGAAGCATATATATCATTTAAAGTGGAAAATCAATTTATTGTACTATTATTGTACAAAAAAATTGGGTTGATTAGTATAAATTAGTAAAATTAATAAAATGTTTTCTTTTTCAAACCTGTAAAAAATTAAATTTCCACATCACAGCCCTGTGTGACGGGAATATGCTATTACAATGCACGGTATGGTTTTCTGTCAGAACGGGTCATGCAGGCACAATGCCGGCATCAGCTGCTGCTAGACCTGCTCAAGACCTATGAATATTCAACGCAATGTAATTATGCTACTCTACTATTCACTTTTATTTACTCACCTGCTTCGAGCAGCCAGTATCGCGCGAATTCCACAAATTTGTTCCTTTTCATCTCCAACTATAAATATTACGTCACATATTTCTGGCATTTCTTGAAAGTACGACAAGTCGTCAGACACTCCAGACTTATTTTCAAATCTTGAGCTTCGTACTCCACGGTTTGGGCAAACGTAGTTTGATTTCTTAAAAGTTCCATCATCGTCTGCAAGATGGTTTAGGCCTAATAAAAACGTTTTTATAAATTATATTATTATTGCAATTATAATAGTACAATACAAATAATAATTGAATAATAATCTATCTCTTTGTGTGTTGTATTCCCCATGAAAGCTATTTATTATCATATTAATACACGAAGCAAGAAACTATTATACTATACCTATTTTACCTGATCGTACAAAAAAAATCAATAAAAATTGAATCCTCTAAAATCAAATCAGTTTGCAAGAACAAAATAAAACTGGAAATTTATTTTATTTTAAAATATACAATCTAGAAATAATTGACACCATCATTTTATCAAAAGTAAAATCAACTCGAACATGTTCCTACACAAATAAATAGTTTTGATTATATATGTATTACTTACAAATTATAACTAGTATTTATGATACTCAATAAACGTCATTTCAACAAAACAAATTTATTTTTAAAAATTTAGGCTAATAACACAGGAAATCTTATGCTGAGATCCGATATCATTTCTGTATACTACATCATTTCCTTTTTCATTTTGATTGAAAATTGATTGTGTCCCAAAGGTGTCATGTGGTCTATAGGGCAGGTGTAGATGAAAGCAAAAGATGCAAGAGAAAACAGATAGAAACTGCTAAATCATTTTTTTCGACAGTTTTGCGCTCAATGTCGTTCATCGCTCTACTTCATACGTTAATCCTGCACATTACTGTATTTAATGTAAGACGCCAACAGATATCAACACATGACTGTGTTTAGTGATATTTGCTTAGTAAATTTAAACACGAGAGCAGTTATTATTTTCAATAAAGCCAGTTTATGTTTAATTACTGTACCCAGATAAGAGTGAAATTTCACTCTTCCCTGCTGTAACTAAATCTATCATTTTTAACTGACACATTAAATTCTGAGCTAAGTAAAGTAGAACACATATTGCTTTACATTGTACCTGTACCCTATTAACTTTAGTTTACAAAACACGATACACCTTAGTTCGCTGCTTGTCAAATTATATTATTATGTATGTATTTGAGATGGTATGTATAGGTCAATAGTATGTCTATCTTTTTCTCCTCTAAAAGAAACACCCGCCCCAGAGCGGGACCTCTCCCCCAGTAGCCTACCAGATAACTGTAATTTAAAATTGTATTGTCCCCCTGAAAAATAATTGTTAATATTTGTTTGTTGAATATGTCATTTTAATGTCACATATTCAATTCAATTCAATTCAATTTCATTTTATTTCGGAAATATCATCCATATAAATAAACTTATAAACCATAAAACTAAACTTAAGTATATAGAATGCTTCTCCATCTACAATACATATTATCCACTTTGATAAAAAATTGGATCTAAACAAAAATATTTACCTGAAAAAACTGTAACTTAAAGCAAAGTATTGTCTAATTGGCTGCCAGCCAATGGATTTTGGTTGAATTTAACCATTTATTAGGTTATTTTGTCAAAATAACATATTCAAAGTCTGATTTAAATAATCTTCATTTTTCATGTTTTGGGAGACATACATCTTTAAAACCTTCCCAGTACAAATTTCGGTCATGTTGATACCACCTCTTTACTCCCAACCCACAACCCCTCCATGGCGGTTAGTATCGACAATTGTCGAATCTGAAAGAGCATTATTGCAATGCAGTACTTGTACTACTATTATGTTATGTTAAGTTACACTACCGACGTACTACATTATTCGCTTCGCTCGCGTACCATCTAGGTCGTGCCCACAGATGATTCTCGAATACACAGTAATTTCAGCGTAAAAAAACTGTTCTTTTAAATGTACGTACCGCATGACTATAATGCATTATCGTTACAGAAACGAATAAATAGACACGGTGATTTATGTAGTCAACTAAAATCAGTACAATGAAAGAGAAACTTGTCACAAATGAGTTCAAACTTTTGACATTTGCGATTAAATTGGCGACCAAAAATGGTTACGTATTTACAGTATTGTCAACGTATTTCAATACTATCTAAAGGTTTTAAGTTTATCCTCAAGGACTCATAAATGTACCTATTTGTATTAAACCAAATAATACTGTGACTGAGAGATTGGAATGTTCCATTCATCGCAAATCAATACATTTGTATAAACGTTATTGTAATACTAGTTCATACTAGTCTCAACTCCAATAATTAATTGTATTCGTTCAATGAAATATGAACAGGTTACAAACAGTCGGTACTGATCTACGTACGATATCAGCTGGTGTGGTTTAGAATCAAGTGACAATTGTTTTCAAATATTTTGTAATAAACACAATATCATACATTATACCTCTATAATTACACATTACCGTATAATATAATAAAATATAATGTTGTCATTTTTTTTCTTCTATTTTTATCAGACAGCGCTCGTTCAAATGATTTATTTTACTAATGAACAACCAAAAGAGAAAAAAAATCAATAACTTGGTAAGATTTTCCTTTTTCACATATAAAAGAAGACATAATTATCTTGCTGTTACTACTTAAATTTAAATGTATGTATTAATTATCTATTATTGTACAATTGGGCCAGTGGCCTACATAATGTTAATACATTAAATGAACCACAAAACAAAACAGAAAAACAATGCAAATCCACATCCAAAAGGCCATCACGCATTCAGTGCTCTAATGGCAGATGAGTATAAAAACTTGTTCGGAATCTATTTGTATTGAGAGGCGAATATGAACCGGAAGCGTCTGCTATAGTTCATGAGTTTTGCAAAATTGAATGTTTTTACTTGGTTAGTCTCTTCGTCTTTACTCACCATTTGCCTTGAGGAATGATTTTTGTGTAAAGTACGCGTCCGAAATGAACGGACCTTCATTTATTTACAGACTATGACAACAGTGATTTAAAAAAAAAAAGGATGTAATGATAGAAGGATTGAATATGAGAATGAATGCAGATGCCCGGAAAGATAATAAACAACATCTTGTGTTGGGCAAACCTTTACAAAAGAAATGAAAATGAATTGCAAAAAAAAAAATAAAAAAAATAGATAACTAAATAAATAAAATGAATAGGCCTACACAATAAATAAATAAATAAATATAAAGAAAATAGAGCTCAAGACATGTGTGTGATGGAGAGACAGATTGCAGGTAATGAATAGCAGAGATGATTAGGCAGGAATTGTTTAATGGAAGAGAAAACAAGAGACATTTTTTGGATAAGATTAATCTTGATAAATTTGATAAAGTGAAGAATCAAGAACAGATTTGATTAGCGGGACAGTGTTTGAGCTCCAGATATAATTCTCTGATAGCCTTCTTTTGGTAGGGGATGTGTTACACCAGACTATGTTAGTAACTCAGATAGAAAAGAAGAAAAATATATTTCGGGTAAATACAATGGCTTTAATTTAAATTTAAAAACTTTTATTGCCGAATATTTCATTTAAAAAATCATAAATTGGAAATTTGTTTTATGATAAACTACAAAAAACACACAAATAAGAAATGTTGTTTTAAAAACCTCATTTATTTGTGTTTTCCATGTGACATAAAGAAGGGTCAATGTTCTGCGGAGTCCCAAACAGGACAGGTTACATTTTTTTATGAATAATATAGAGTTTTTTGGTGGTATTAAGATAACATGGTTTTAATGTGCCTTGGTAGTGTTAAATAATGTTTGTAGATAAACAAAAATTAAGTAAAGGAAAGAAATGTAGATATCGTTAATATATTAAATGAATAGGAGTGGGGACCAAGTAAAGAGACAAGGGGGATGCCACAAGTAATATAATTGGAATTAGAGATAGAATTGCAAAACTTGTTACATTGGACACGATTGGAAAGGTAACTTTTGTAAAGATGTAATACAGGTCCATGGATTCAATTTGAATAAAAGAATGTTGTGATAATCAATAGCGTCAAAAGCATTGGAGATTGGTAATAATTCCTAATGAAAAATTATGATTTTCAAAATCATAAAAAATGTTAATTAAATACGAATTCTCATCTTCAACCAACTAGCAACACTACTGATAACAAATATTGATTGAAATACGCAGTGAAAATCCATATCGAAGTGTTCTGGTGTCAACAAACACGCTGAATTTCTGTGTTAATATAAACAACACAATGGCTATAATGAGTTTCTGAACTCATGCAGAATGAATGGAACAAATAAGGATATCAAATAATCAGAGTCGACAATACCAGGTCGATTGTGGAGCCATACGGTTTACTCTTTGGTTTATACCCGACTGTGAATCTCCGTGTTGTCGGAAGTCTATAACAGACAAATGAATTTAGTAGGCCTAACAATGAAACACAAATGTTCATACAAAAAGAATTTCTCAGAGACTTTTAATAGGAAGGAGGTTTTTTTATGCAGTATTAAAACTACAGTATGTTTAAATTTAAGGCTGTAAATTGCTAAACATATGTAACGTTTAAAAAGAAACGAAACATTGGGATAGTTTTGTATATACGTAAAATATAAAGCATAACATAAAGGACCTCACTATTATGTTTAGCTAATTTTTAAACGGTATAAAATATAACTATTTATATGTATTCATTCTATCCGCAAAATACAGTTAGAATTTCTATCGGGATCGCTGTAACGTAGGCTACAGTAAGTATATTACCCTTACGTATCATCTCAGTTTACATAAATAATCGTAATTAAAATATTAAAAAATATAGATTACATAAACTATTTACAGCTGCAGTATAAACAAGAAAAAAACAGAAAAAGCAAGATTAAGAGTTTAAAATGTGGAATTTCAGATTGTTTAGGGTGACGAATGTAGTCTTCGAGAGAAGTATGAAAGGGTACTATAGCTAAAGTCGAAGGAATCCTTGGATGGCAGAAAGAGAAGACAGTTGGATCTTAATTTATTGGGTGTCTAGATGACAATGTTTTCACGAACAGTCAGTTTGGCCAAACAAAGATGAGACAAAAGAAGACATTTTCTACAATCAGAGAAACGATGTCATTTTATGAATTCAAGTATCATAGTTTAAATTAGGTAATAAACATGGCCTACAACTGGCAATACTTGAATTAAACCCAAGCACTCTGTTTGCACAAGTTACAAAATTCTGAACATGGTTGTTCCAAGTCAGAATATGGTTAAAAATTAATGCCAATATGAGAGTGTGAAAACCAATTTAAATAGAGGAGAGGAATTTTGGATGAGTACCTTGATGAGACAATGTCAAGTGAGACATCAATGGAGTGTAGGCTGTGTCATCTTCAAATAAAGCACAAGATTTAAAAGGTGTAGAAATGTTATATATCCATTAACCAATTTAATAACAAGAGCCTAAAACACTGACTTGTGGAACACCAGATGAGACTGGAAGATAAATCTTTGTGAATGGTTGTGAATTTAAAAAAAAGAACAGAATGGGTTCTTGGTGGTATTAAATTGATTTGTTAGTTTAGAAAGAAGAATGCGATGCGGTAAATTATCAAAAGCTTTTGTATTATCCAAAAAAAAGAACATTCGTAATTTTTCTGACACAGAAACGAGAAAGAAAAAAAGTGTTCTCTTCAAAGAAGGAGTTGTACTGTAAGTCTAATAATAATAATTATGAAGCTTTCTGGTATATCACACTGTGTACTATCTATGTAAAATAAAAAATAGATAGACGAAATTTAATACACATTACAAAATTAATATTATATTCAAGAATCACAAATAGTAACATTATTCAATTGAACCATTTTAACATTATTAAAGATAAATTGTTCCAGAGTGCAACAACACACAGCCCTGATGTGGTTAAAGGCAGATTACTGTATATAACCTGCACTGCAAAATTGAGGTTAGATTTCAAGAATACTGCCACAAATGTTCATCATCAAGAAGAAGTAGAGTACTAGTAGTAGTAACAGGATAAGTTTCGCCAAATTGTGCAGTGACCTAACTGAAATGGTTTTACCTTTGTATTTATTATAATTTCATTGTCACAGGTCACAGTTTCCATACAACCTTGTCAAACAATGAGAACCATCAGATTCAGAGTCAAGTCGCAAATTATTATTAAAACAGCGAATTATTATTAAATCCTAATTAAGACTTGAACCACGAAATCAAGCATTGGTTCTGTAGGTAAATGCATACCCATTACACGCATTAAGACACAAAAATTTCAACAGGAGGGGCGTGATTTTATGTAGGAATGATGGTCTCGGAGTGGCCTATAGTTTATTATTTATTATATGTATGCCAGTTTTTAAAAACACTTGTATAATATTGCGTTATTTCTATATGGTCAAATAAAGAGTACACTGTGCCAGGTTATAACTATAATGCTAGTTACATGTAGGTAGGCCTATAGAGACAATTTCGACCATTGACGTTGACTCATAATAAGATATGCATTTCTCTGGTTTTTTCTTACCTGGAGAATTCGTCAAATCAGTAAAAGCATTCCGTCTCCAAGATTCAAGTCTTTGAATATTTCGATACATGTTCCCCGTGTTCTACTTACATCAAACTTCCGACTAACCCAAGGTGGATGATGAACAATCTCTGTGCTTTGTATTTTTTAAATCACATTGACTTTGACTTCATATTGTTTGACGGTGGGAATTCTAATGAAAGTGTATTAAAAATCTAGTGTAGTGTAGTGTAGTTACATCTAATTCTCAACCGTTGATACGGTAAGTATAATACTCTGAAAAAAGACTCCAACAAAACGGAGTTATTCTATACCCTGAAGCATATTTGCATTGTACCTTTTTGGCAATTTAATTACAACAATACCATTTTTCCACAATAAGATTTATTTTTTCCACAGTTAAATTACTTCAAACAATTTCAATTTTTGTTTTATATTTACGCATTATTTGCTTCATTAAATTTCAATTATTATAAGCATTCTTGTTAGTTTCTATTGATGGAAATTTCAACATCATTTGCCATTTTCAATGTAAAATTTAAGGAATTGTGTCCTCGTTCATTTGCGTGTTGGGATCATTTTGGTTTCTCTTTTCTCACCAATGAACTATACCCATTACAATTCTCATGAAGACTCATAGGGCCTACGTATTAGAGAACAATTGAGTGTGCTTACTGCATACAGAAATTATTTTGTTAATCCATGCTTACTGTAAATAACTTTAAGTTCAGTAACACAATACGAGCGCTGAAATTTTTTAACGTAATACTGAATAGGTCATCAGAAAATTATTCACTTTCGACAATCCGATTATCTACAAATACAAATACACATACGAACAATTTGGTTTTCCCCCCTTATTTTTAATGTGTATTTTATAAGGCATTCATTTATCTATTTTTTGTGTAAACAATTAAACAAGGCCATATAGATGGCTGCAGTCGCGTGCTCAAGTTAGTGTTTACCGACCGACCGACCAACCGACCGACCGACACAGTGAGCTGTAGAATCGCGTTACACGCGACTAATAATCGTTTAAACGATACAAAAGATCTTGAACGTCATGCAGCAAAATTTCCTTCAAATTTTTCTTAAAAAGAAAATCTGTTTTTCCGCCCACATTCATTATCTTTTAAATATACCTTATTTTAAAATGTATACCGGAATAGCCTATTCAAAAATCATGACATCTTTATTCAGTAATGTATATTGATTGTTGTCGATTTCATCAGAAAATTATTCACTTTCGACAATCCGATTATCTACAAATACAATTCAGTATTTCAACACCATTGATTTTATAATTGAAAGCAGATTTGGCCAACCATGGTCCGGTATAACCTCCATGTTACAGTGGCGTTATTCACTATAAATTAAAAAAATGATATTTGTTTGAATACATATTTTCACCATAATAAACATTCAAAACAAAACAGAGGCAGATTTAGATAGTGATCCTCCTCCAGATCCCTTTCCCACCCCCTCCCCCCCCCCCCCCCCCCCCCATCACCAGGAATACTGTATTCGAATTTCGATAAACATGATTCATTTAATTCATGTTAAATGTTGTTCATAACATGTTAATTGTTATTAGTGTATGGACCATGTGTGGAGAGTAGATTGTACTTCTATGGACAGAATAATTCATTGATTTTGACAATAATTGAGACACACTTTAATTAGTAGGCCTAAAGGAAAGACAGATATAAATATTCTTACTACCAAGTAGTTTAATATCCAACTTGAAAAATAAAAATTTAATTATTTGTTTCAGTAAAGATTTAAAGCTGCGCAATAGTTGTCAGTCGCATACTACATTTTAGCATCCGTCGGATAGTGGGATTAATTGTTTTTTTAAATCGGTAAAATGAGGTAATATTTTTAATATTAATAATTTTGATTACCTAAACTAGTTATATATTTTTAAACCATCTGAAAATAAATAAGAATAGATATTATATACGGTATGTTATGGGTCATGGTTTCTAATGTATTTTCTGTTGTTTGAATGTACAGTATAGCCATATTACTGATACTTGTCTTATTATGTATTTCAAACCTAAATTGAGACAAATAATTAAAAAGTATGGTAACTTACCAAGATGCTGGCTTAAAGAATCACTATTACTTTTTTTCATGTTTCTTGATATTTGTTATTATGCGTATGCATGTTTTCCAATATAAACAAATGTGTATTAATATCAATATTAATATCAAATATTTCAGTCCATCTTTGAAAAAGTAACAGATATTTCAAAATCGCTCCTCTCGAATGAGAAAAGTACGAAATGTACTCAAATACTAACAGATAAACTCATATCTGACAGCTGTATTCATTCATAAACGAAATTGCTTTATGCCCAATTTGTTATTCATCCATTCATTGCCAAGAGTTGTGTTTATTTGGTACTGTGCTCATTGGTGCTGATCAGCCATTGCGTAAATGGCGATTATAATACAGAGCGTACCATTGTCCAAAACGGGTATTATTAGTCTAGGACCTGAGTAAGATTTGTATGCATTTAATTTAGGAGAGAACATCTTAACTGTTATAGGATAATTTGACCCCAAGGAACAACATGGGATGTGTGCCAGAATTGCTATCCGGGGACGAACATGCCCAAAATCGGGGTCAAAGGTTAAAATGTGTGGTTCTTATACCTCGACAACTACTTGACATAGAGATTTGCTTTTGATTACAAATTGTTAAGAATACACATATTTATATTTGCTTTAACACAACTACAGTATACCAAAAAATGAAATGCTTATAGGCCTACTGACCTTTGATCCAAAAAAAATTTCAAAACATAAATTTTTGGGTTATATTGTTCTTTAAGATGTCAATAGATGTATGGTATCAAATGAAAGCCCATAGAATATGCTATCCACTGATACCAAACTTGTATTGAAAATTTTACATTTTTAAGCTAATATTGTTGGAAAATGTGCATAATTGATTATTTTTATATACAAAATGAATATTTGTAGTGTAATTTTTGTGTTTATATATTTATATAAATAAATGTTTCGAAGAATAAATTTGGTGTAAAATGAAAGCCCATATACGATATCCATTGTTACCCAACTTGTATTGCAAATCTTTAATTTTGACGTTAATTTATAAAATGTGCATATTTTATTAATTTTTGACAAAAATGGGTATATACAGTTAATCCGAGCAGCATTATTTTTTTTCCTATTAGGTTCAACAAGTAGGCTTATCTTTTTTTTTTAATTTGGTGTTCTTTTAGTACTTCTATTAAATTTCAACAAACGTGCGATGCATTATTAATTAATTGTTTGACCAAATATCCAAGGAAGAGGGTTCGATCAATCGCGCGGAGATTCTTTTTTTCCCCGTCCGCGGAGTGAAACAGACAGATGACTTTGATAGTCGTATTGAGTCTTTAGTGACTCTGCATGGTCATTACACGTTTTCACCGGAATGAAGATGAAAGAGTTTTAATTCTCAACATGACCATTGTATACAAATTATCTTACGCAGCACACAAATGTCAAAAAGGAACTAATTAATTATTCATGAAAGAAATATTAGAATATGCATATAAAAATTAATATAAGGCTTCACTTCTTTAACAGAACATAAGTTTAGGTCACTACAGTTGTGACTCCCCTCTAGTGAGATTCGGCAGAAAAGAACGAAAACAAAGTTTTATAAATAAGTTATAGCAGAATATGCATATAAAAGTTAATACTGTATTAATACTTTAAAGGAACATATGTTTAGGTCACTACAAGTCAAAAACATCAAAACAAAAATCAATCAAATTAAAAATTTATTTTTTTCAGATCAAATTAAAAACATTTCTTTTAAGTTTCGAATTATGTGTGCAATTAAAACAGATTGAAATGAGAGAAATGTCTACAAACGGTAATTCAACGATTAACAATTTAAGCGGTATATCCAATAATGTTGACACATTCCTCTATTGAGCTGCACGTGTCACGCGCTGCCGCTAACAATTCCGGGTTCCTCTTTTTTATGTAAATGGTGACGTTTTTTCTATATAAAATCTAAGCTATACTTTTGAAGTAAAACTGCGTAATGTAGGCCTAAGATATCTTAGTTTTCTAAGATTTCTTTTTTAATGGTGGGTTGTACCATTATATCAAGGGTAATGTATGCTTAGTAACTATTTAATGGTTAAAATTAGATAATATACATACAGTATTTATAAATTATAACTAGGCCTATTTCATCCAGTTGATTTTACCACCATTAGTATTATTTAGTATTAAATATTTTTAGTGATTTATTTGATAATTTGCTTGCTTCTTGTACTTATCTAGCAATAGAATATTACATTATGTAATAAACAAATACATTTTTAATTATTTTGCTAAATACAATAAATATTTATGCGAAAAGGGGTATTACTATCCTCCATTTTCTCACAAATCAAGGTGAATTTACTATTACTTTTTTATTTATTCTTTTTCTCAGTAATTGGGCAGATTAATTTCAAATTACCTAATTTATTTGTGATAGTGACGATAATTACATTTGTAAATTTGAAAAAAAAATGATTTACATTTTAAATACAGGCCTATGTGTAGCTTTTACTTACTAAACCAGGTACCAAATAATAATAATTATATGAGTGTGTGTTGTGAATGTAGACAGGAGTACAAACAACTCATTAAACAGAAATAGCATTCATTTGTAAAGTAACCATATTTCATCATTTGTGAGAATGGCCCTACTACCACAAGGACACCACCATCAAGTGTACTAATGTCAAGTCTCTGCTCTCTGTATTTACGTGTGATGTTTGTTATAAATTGTACAATCATTTTAATAATAGTTTATTAATAATTATTATTAATGTTATGTTATGTTAATACATGATACTTTTGAATAAGCAATATTAAATTCAAGAATACCAGAAAAATGAAAAAAATTATTATATTGTATTTAAGCAAAATACTTATTTGTTATTATAATTTATGTGTTTATTACATAATGTAATATGCAAGATAAGTACAAGAAGCAAGCAAAGTATTGAATAAATCACTGAAAATATTCAATACTAAATAATACTAATGGTGGTGAAATCAACTGGATGAAATAGTTATAATAGCTTCCATTTCTTTATATACTGTAATTGTGTGTATTCTCGTCTACACATATTATAATATGTGTAGACGAGAATGGCATGTAGCACCAGAAAATCTAAAATTGTTTACTGAAAATCACATCATACAAATAAACCCCCTTTAGTGGTAATAGAACAACCTAATTCTAACCATTAAAAAGTTACTAAACATACATTACCCTTGATATAATGTTACAACCCACCATTAAAAAAAATCTTAGTTTTCTAGATCCAGAAAACTAAGATATTTTAGTTCTTAGTTTTCTTGATCCGATGATGGGTGTCTAGACAATAAGATCTAGAAAACTAAGACCTAAGATATCTTAGTTTTCTACATCTAGAAAACTAAGATATCTAGACAGGGGAACAGGATTTAGATTTTATGGGCTCTGAAAATGAAATAAAATTCAATGCTATGAAACTATAGTACAATGGTGTTTGTTTGGTGTTGTCATGCAGGTGAAGTAAAATCAACATGGTGACAGACGAATCACAAAAATTTGAAGCTTTTAGATTTATTTGGCCATAAAGAGCATTACAGTTTAATCTTTAAAACCTCTTTTAGCTGGTCTTTCATAGATTATCTTTATATATAAAGACAAAAGCATAGCTACTGATGATAATCAACATGCGCATACAGTTACTGGCATTTAAAAGATGTTGATGCTCCACTTTTTTACAGACAAAAAAAAAGGAAAAAAAGATATCCTCACTACTATTGTGTTCTACAAAACTGAGACATTCATGTTTCATTCTTTCAATCCAATGTGCCACCAAAAGTTTACACTCAACAACAATCTTGACCAACTTAAACACATTCTTTGCATTTTAGTGACACATGTATGTTTTACGGCTTCCGAATCCTATCTTACAGAATAGAATCTGTACTACAGTAGTAAATGAATACTTCTATAAAGTAAATGTACAGTGTTTCCTGTAAGGCTAGATTTTGAAAAAAAAGAGGCAAAAGTGATTAATGACCTAACACCAATATTATTATGTTGTGTATTAATGAGAAAATACAATACATTAGTCAACATTTTTAACTGTAAAGCCTATAGAAGAAAATTGGGCACCTGGCATTCTATAACTGTTTGTATGCAAATTATGACTGTATGATTATAATGGAACATCATTTAACTTTCAGAAATGCTATCTTAACTGTAGATGAAATATTTTTCAATTAACAGCATTCTTGTTTCTTCCCAGTAATTAACACAAGTTTAACAAATGAAACAAATTATTTTAGTTAATATACATGAAATTCTGTGTTACCCAATACCAAAACCCACAATTTACATAAAAAACTAAATTCTTTTCTTAATAAAATTTACATTGTGTAATTTTCTTACAAGACATGATCTTAAATAATATAATAATAATAATTAAAACACCTTAATTAGATAGTAAATCAAATTCTGCATTAAGAACTTAATATTAATGTGCAATTTTTTAAACAGTTGCAAAATGATTACCCAAACCCGAGTAATCAACAACACAGAAAACAACCCAAATTACTATTTCCTATCTGCATAATTAATAAATAACAAATATTGCATTTTGCTTCAACTAACCTATTAACACATATTTTTCATTCACCCACTTGCCATCAACCTTGTTAAATTAAGTATATTTAAATGAAGTTATAAAGTTATCATTACAACTAAATATTTTATTATTTATTGTCACCCTAAATACACAGAAAACTGATTGACTCATGATTATGTAGCAATGTGAAAATGAATCGTCCAGGACACATCTACGGTGATTTATTAATATATATACATGTACAAACAGTACAGACGAGGCTTTACTGTATGAGATGGATTGCTATCAAAGGTACAGAAATAGCACACACAATGTATGATATACTAACATTAGTAGGACGTTCACACCTAAACACTTATCAATTCTTAACTAATGAGCATACAGTATGTTATTTAATGTCAGTACCTACACAACTTATACTGATATTATATATAGTTTTAAGGAATATAATTGCACAAGAGCATAACATATATTAAATATATACATATATGTGTGTGGGTGCGTTGGTGTGTGTGTTTGTGTAAACAATAACAAAAAATAATTATATAAGCATGAATTTGCTGGAGGGATATATTAGGACAGCTGGATGTTATACTTTTCTACACCAAAAAGTATATGAAATATAGAGAGTAGATAGACAGTAATCTTGGAACGACACATTTACATGCTTCTCTAAGACATACTGCCATTCTCAATCTCTAATCATGGAGGAATTTTCCTCTTTTTTAATTCAATTAAGAAAATGGGTAAACTGCTGAAAAGATTCACTCTAAAATCATTATGGAATCTTAACCTTATTTTTTAAATGAATTTACAGTAGCACAGTGAATTGCAAACATGAATATTTCCATACAAATTATGAAATAAATTTATGTTGACTTTTTGCTTAATGACTACACTATTTAAGTACAAATACTTAGCTATATAACGATAACATGCTTATTTTCTATTTTACAAAATCAAGGTTGAATGTGAATAAATTTAAAAACAAAAAAAAATGTGCATTAAAGTTCATTTTTGGGATATTTGAAATGATATTGATAGAAAGTAGATTGTACACTGTGTGATCAAACAGGTTATGAGCTTGACTTGCCAAGATAGGCTTCGACATATTCATGCAAAACCATCAAATTCTAGCCTATGTACACCACACCTTGTATTGTGTTTGATTCTTTTACGAACATGAAGTTTTAGTTTAGGCATGACAATGTTGACATTAAAATGCATAAAACCAGATGTTTTATTGTTATTTTTCCCCAAAAAAGTGCCTCTCATACATGCTCCTTAATTCTTGCTTTGATTATAATTTACATTAATAGTAGGAGTGGTTTTGAATATCAATAAGTGTACAGATAATGAATGGTACTGTTTTGGTACTACTAGTCACATTCACACATAGATCCAAATAACATTTCGTGGAATAGCAAATCAATCAAACATGTGGAGGTGGGCATACCACATTCAAACATTAACGTTTGATAAAGCGGCTCTCAGTATCCTGTTGTTGCTTTGATTATAATTTACATTAATAGTAGGAGTGGTTTTGAATATCAATAAGTGTACAGATAATGAATGGTACTGTTTTGGTACTACTAGTCACATTCACACATAGATCCAAATAACATTTCGTGGAATAGCAAATCAATCAAACATGTGGAGGTGGGCATACCACATTCAAACATTAACGTTTGATAAAGCGGCTCTCAGTATCCTGTTGTTTGATAGTCTTGCTGGTATCAAGCCCATAGCCAGGATATTTACATCTTACTTTTTCTGACCTTGTATTTAAAAAACATTGGAAGTGGGATGCAAAAATATCAATTATCACCTATTTTAATAGAAAAGATTGTTTTGTAGTATGTGAAATTTTCCTGCTGCCTTAGGACGTACAAAAAATTGTATGAGCTAAAACCTGGTCCTTGCTAGTTTCTTGTTTGAAAAGGGGTTTATTAGAAAACTCCTGGCATACAGGCTTGGGGACAGCATTCGATTCAAGCAAAGTAATGCATAAAGCAGCATATGTATCCTTTATGTACGATGTTTGTACACCACAATTTAAATTGGTAAATTGTACCATTACCAATAAAATGTTATATTCACTGTGTCAAAACAATTTCATCATCTGGTAGTATACTTTTGTAAAATTCATAATTTATAAACCAGTGGAAAACTTTACGTGTCACTGCTGATTTACCAGAATGTACTGAACATTGCCAATCATTCCCTTATTTAATTTTGACTAGATTAAAAGTATAAAACATATTTTTGATTCACATATCCTTAAAGTTTGCAATGCTTAGTTTGTGAGAGGCTGCTATTTGTTTTTTTTCTGCTCATAAAGTGTGATTTTTCAGTTCAAAGTCAAATTTAGTTTCTACAATCAAAAGTTCCTGAAGTTTGCTTTCATGATTCTTCAGTCATCCATGAAATCAAAGTTACATATAAATTATTTTGAAATAGACTTTGGAAAAGGTTCCAGCGGTTTTGTTTTATTTAAGTCATCCAAAACTACTTTAATGAAAAATGGTTCAGGATCTAAACAAAGAAACGATTATGAATTGAGGGTTCCCAAATTCTTGTACACTATCAATATTTACTTTGCTTATTTTTATCATAGTGCATATCCATGTATGTATGTATACTCTATATGGATTAGAATAATTGCAATTCAGCTAATGTCAAGCAAATCAAAATAATGTATAAATGCATGTGCATGAACATTAAATATTATTTCACATTTACATAATTTTGACACCTTCTTAAAACCAACTACAAGATATTACAAATGTACACCTGTGGTGACGGACAGCTTCTTAATTACAAACTAATATTTGGTGGTTTCACTTAAACTATATTACCATATTTATTCGCTTTGAATTTCTATTTGTACTAGTAGAATTCATTGATTGACAATTTACCAAGCATTTTGATACAATTTTTACTGTATTTTATCACTTCTCTATATTAATTGTGTTGTATGTTTTCAAATCAATGGGGTATTTATTTGATTACACATGTTACCATATTACACCCTAAAAAATAAACGCATCCCCGAATAAACCCCTCCTTCGAAAAAACGCCCCACCCCTAAAACACCTTTAAAACAATAAATGCCCCAGGGCTTTTATTCGAATAAATATGGTATGTGTTGAAAAAGCTTATAATGTGTTAATTTATAATTTAATTTTACCGTTAACACCCAGCAAAAATCGATTTACAAATTGAATAAACTTTGTCTTGTGACTGTTTGTGAATGCAGTGCTATAACCTACTGTATATCTTCAATGTGAACAATTCAATTTCATTGTATTATAAATTGGATTTCAACAGTTATCCATTTCGGCTGTTTCAAATCTAATATGGTTCATTGGCTGTAAAGAAATGAAAAAAAAAAAGAAAATGTCAGTATATGAGAAAAACAATACAAGCAAAATAACTGATACACTGTGAAACTACAGAAAAAATATGATGCAATTATCAATGCTTTCGCCTTTGTGCAATATGAAACTTTATACCTGTAATATAAAACTTGCAAAATGCATCGTTTTTTTGCAATTTACATGGAAATGGCATCAGAAACAAATTATGGGCTGGGATCGAAGTACTGGGCCCAAATGGGTTGTTTTTTTAATTACGTTAATTTGCAAAAATGAATTTGTCAACCTCTAAAAAAACACATCGGAAACGAAAAATTAGACATACGAAGATTCTGAAAACATATTAGTATAATATTTTTGTTTTTTAAAGATTTTTTTAAAAGGCATTGTTTTTTGGCAATTTACATGGAAATGAATAGGGAAAAGGGGTTTGTAATTAGAGCTTGTATTTTAGAGATTGGGGTTATACTTGGATTGCTTAAACAAGGTTCTGATATCCAAAATAAATTAGAGACTGGGGTTATACTTGGATTTCTTTAACAATGTTCTGGTATCCAAAATAAATTAGAGACTGGGGTTATACTTGGATTGCTTTAACAAGGTTCTGGTATCCAAAATAAATTAGAGACTGGGGTTATACTTGGATTGCTTTAACAATGTTCTGGTATCCAAAATAAATTAGAGACTGGGGTTATACTTGGATTGCATTAACAATGTTCTGGTATCCAAAATAAATTAGAGACTGGGGTTATACTTGGATTTCTTTAACAAGGTTCTGGTATCCAAAATAAATTAGAGACTGCCTGGGGTTATACTTGGATTGCATTAACAATGTTCTGGTATACAAAATAAATAAGAGATTGGGGTTATACTTGGATTAAATTAACAATGTTCTGGTATCCAAAATAAATTAGAGACTGGGGTTATACTTGGATTGCATTAACAATGTTCTGGTATCAGAAATACAGCTTAAAAGGGGATGGGGTTTAGCACTAGGATTGCTTCAATAATTTTCTAGTAGCAGAAATATAGCTTAATAATGGGGATGGGGTTTAACACTGTACTTGAATTGCATCAACAATGTTCTGGTGTTAGTCAGGTTAAAAGATGTCATAAAATAGGGTCCCGTGTGCAATTTGTGGTGAAAGTTGCCAACTTTCACCACAAATTGCACACGGAATACCTCTTTTAACTTGACTATGTTATACAAAATACAGCTTAAAAGGGGGCTGAGATTAGTTGCATTAGTTATCCAAAATACAGTTTAAAGTTTACTGGGATTATAGTAATCTGATTATATAATATATTGTAGTTTAAATTTGGGGGCCAATAATATTCGAGCAGGTGATTATACCAATCAAATATGGTACTTATAGTCAGGTGGCTTAGCGACTAAAACGTTACACGGTGGACAAAAGCACCAAATTTGGCATGAGGCTTCTTTTAGACGTACTAATTGATTTTTGCCTAGGAGCCACCCGATCAGCTTCCGATTTTCCAAGATGGCGGCCAAAATCCAAAATGGCTGCCAGTAAATTGGTATATCATATATATCTGGCTGTAAAAGTTACAAATTGACAAATAATTTACTGAATCAAGAATTTCTGAGGTCAGTAAAACCGATTGAGGAAATATTATATAAAGTGAGTTCCAAGATGGCGCCCAAAAATAAAAATTGGTAGCCATTGAAATTGAAATACATATAATCGTATACAAGGTCACAAATACTCCATTCCTAATGTATTTTAGTCTGCAAATCAGAAGGAAAGTGCAAGCATTGCATTTTATAAATTGATAAACCATGCTAGTTATAAAAACCCATGTTATCAAATTTCTAAAGTTTTTCTTTGACCTTTGACCTCAATTTGAAGATTTTAATCCAATTGAAAACAAAATAACCATATCTCCGCAACGCTTACATTAAATTAAATAATTTTAGTGTCAAATTATTAGGAAGATGCATATTAATATTCATCCTAATGGAAACATTTGTCACAAAATGGCCGGAAGTATGATTTTTGGTATTTTTGACCTTTGACCTACATGTCATATAACTTGGTAACTAACAGTTGGAAAAACTTTAAATAGGTCTAAAATTAATCAGAAGATGGATGTTTCTATTCAGTCTAATACAAACTTTTCCAAGAAACTGACCCAGATTCTTGTTATTGACCTTTGACCTGTACTGGTAGTACACATTTCTATATCTCGAAAACTAGTGGTCATAAAAGTTTTTTTATGAGAAATTGTTAGAAAAATATATATTTATATGTTTTATAATAAAACACTTTCTATGAAAATGTAAAAGAATCCTATTTATGATAACTAAATTTGTAATTTTTTAACATCCAAAAGTATTTGTTATGTATTAAAATGTGTTATATTTGCTGATTTTAGGCAATTAACGTAAATTTATCTGAACTATGGATATTTAATGTAAAATTTGTTTTCTTTAATATAGAGAAAATGTAATTATCTATCAAATAAGACCATTTAAAAAATATTCTGACAAAAACTTAATTAGTTACAGGTAAAAAAGTGTACTTTTTACTTTTGAACAGCGCCCTCAATCTTAATTTTCCCAAAAATACCACATTTTATGTGGTTTCAGAAACTGAACTGGTTATAACTATGTACCATGTCTAAAATATGTTTCAATGACCATGATTACTCCATGTTTTCCTACTTTTAATACCTATATGCGATTTCTGCAACCAGAATGATATTCCAGTTTAGGCTACTGGCAGCCATGTTGGATTTTGGCTACCATCTTAACAACGAATGACCCATGTCATGCAACATGTCTAAAATATGTTTCAATGAACATGAATACTTATGTTTTGATAGTTCATTTGCCTATATGTGACTTCTGCAACAAATGAAAATGTGATTTTCCAATTTATTGGCGGCCATTTTGGATTTTGGCCGCCATCTTGAAAAATAAATGACGACCAGAGTGGCTCCTAGGCAAAAATCAATTGGTAGGTCCCAACGAAGCTCCATGCCAAATTTGGCGCTTTTGTCCACCGTGTCACGATTTCCTCAAAATTTGTTGTTAAGCCACCTGACTATTAGTGAAAAAGTCTAAATATATTCACTTGATATTGGTTTTCTGCTTGTATCTGAATTTGCTCCTTTTTTATTCCTAGCCTTCATTGCTTTTATATCAGCATCAGTTAGTTTACCTGTAATGAGATATGAAAATAATACAATTCAGAAATACAGACACATGTACTTTAAGACATATTTTGCTTTAGTCATATGCGTACTGTACATAACCTACAAACACATAAATAAGAGTATTGGTAGGCAGGCTTTAGAGTGGTGGGACTCAAACCCACAACCTCCAACCAAGCTTATGCTGATGGCTAGGGTTAGACTGACTAGTATCGCAGAATGACACACTGTAGCAATTTATGGAACCAGGCTAGTAAAAATGTTAAACAATAATACTCTAGTCTCATCATATGTATTAATCACAATCAATCTCTTAAAAAATATGTTTGTTAAGCCCTTTTCTCACAGATGTGCCAGCTGATGCCTGTATGGATACCTGTATCGTTACCGGCATATATCTATTCACATAGGACTATCATGTCAGGAATATAACCAGTATATACAGGTACAGACTTCCATTAAGGTATATCCAACCAATAAAAGTGTTAATTAAAATACTATTTATTTTACTATTTATACTACTAACTAAAATGCCTATCATAGAAAATATACGCGAACGTAAAACATATCCATGGGTAGAGCATGGGCTGATCTGTAAGAACATTTTTAAAAATAGAGCTGCTAGGTCCCCAGAAATTGCAAATGTACATTGATGTATGAAACGAAATTACAAGTCTATGGAGAACCAGCCCATCAAGGTTGGGATGGAGCTAAGAACATTTATAAAAATAGAGTTTCTAAGGTCCCTGGAAATTGGATTATACCTCGAAATATGAAACAAAATATATAAGTCTCCAGGACCAGCCATATCATTAGGGCTGAGCTGCTAAGAAAATTGTGAAAAATAGAGCGACTAGGTCCCTGCAAAATGCAGTTTACATTAAAATATGAAACAAAATTATAGGTCTACAGGACCAGCCCGCCATGATTGGGGTGGAGCTAAGAACATTTTGAAAAATAGAGTAATCATCTACTGTTCTCAATACATAATAATTAGCTTTACAGTAATAACAATTTTTATTCTTAAACCTCTTGCAAAATTATTATTACTTAAATTATTTACAGTAAAATCATCTATAAAAGCAATAAATGTATTCACATAAATATACAGTAAATTAATACAAAAATGTCATTAAAGAAATCACATGCAAAGCAATCGTTTGTGAATAATAGGCATGTTATTGTGATATTTTTGTAATGAACAAGCAACACTAGCAAGTCCTCACCCACTACAGAAGGGTTGGAGGATGCTCCTCCCCTTTTATTTCTTGCTCTCATTGCCTGTATATCGGCTTCTGTCAATATTCCTGGAAGAAAGTTCAACACGAAAACATTCCACATATAATGCACTTGATACAATACAACAAAATATAAGTTTACACTACATCAACTTCCACTGTTGGCATTTAGCTTAAAATTCATGAATTCAGAACCATGCCCGCCTCTAATGTAAATTTGTGAAAGACTCGACAATAAGCAATAATTCAATTTTTAATCCAACTATTATATAGTTGTGGTGGTGTGTGGAAGAATATAACTCACATACATTCAATGACAGATATGTGAATCAAATTTATTGTGTATAGAAGTACATCAGGCACATTTCTATAGAATTTTATTGTTTCTTTCGTATTTAATCATTTTAATAAATATCTATTAACTCATTTATTTTTGTGATTAGAATAATTAATGCCACAGTGGTAAACACACAACAGATTAGTTGTAAAGTAAATAACACTGGACAAAATATAATATGATAACCATATACACACATTGAAAAAGACAAAAATACACAAGAATATACAGTACTCTGACGTCAAAGTACCATGTGACATGCTTTTGTTGCTATGCAACTCATATTGCAACTCAGATTGTGGCCTTCCCAATATTGTAATAATTTGGTACTGCCTGTCCTGTGAAATATCAAAATATACACTTTTCCAATGTATATTTAATCTTCAGTCCAGATTTACAGTATAAGCAAAAATCAATTAAAAAGGGATTTAATTTAAGTTTTGAAGTTACATTACTACCGAAAACAATACAAATCTGGCTATGTATTGACGCATAGGAACAAAAGCATGTTACGTGGTACCGTGGCATCAGGTGTATTGTACTCTATAATCTTGAATTTGCATCCGATGGCTGTTAACATTGTTATAAAATAATGAATGAAAGGAAAAAAGGTAGTCAACAATTGGCTTTTGTCTGGTACATATATGTATAGATAGGCTATTTAAAAATAATGAAAATGATCATAGACAAACCTCCACTAGGTATGTTTGGCAATCGTTTTCTCCTATCAGAATTATCTGTATTCTGATGACTATTGTTGACATGGTTAGACCTGCAAAAAATAAAAAATCAATAAATAAATAAAGAGTATCTTTCTATATCTTTTTTCAATTTGTGGATGTCAAAGTTTTAGAATATAAGCTAAAAAATTAAATTCAACTATTATATTAATACATCTGTAATACAATTGAATTAGTTCATATTATAACATGGTTTCCAGGATGTAGCCAATCAGATGTGCTGAAATGAGTAACGCTTTTTATTTTTTCACTATCATGCACTGGAGTGCAAAAAGTGCGCAGCAAAAAAGCATAACAGCACAGCGTGGCATATGGAAGATTACCGATCGTGCTAGGCGTTGCACAATTTACGAGTATGAACCAGTTGTAATCAATTGTAATTGTAACCAATAATAAAAAACAAACACCATTGTCATTTCTGGTACACAACTGTTTTGCTAACCCTAGGCAGTGATTTGGTCACCAAGAAGAGTGGTGTTTGTCGCGGTAGCCTAGACCGCACCTCCTAGGTTAGGCAGTGATTTGGTCACCAAGAAGAGTGGTGTCTATGTCTATGTTCGTGAGTTATTGTAGATGCTGCGCACTCTGGGGTATTCACAATCTACCTACCCATATGCTACAATGTATATAGATATACAGCAGTATACTGTATATGTTCTATATGACATATGATAGGCAACACTCAGCAGTATAAGTGTATGCATTAGGTCATGGATGGCATACATCAACATTTTGCAATCGTATTTTAATGTACGTTTTTTCACCTATAATTTGTCAAATTGACTAATTAAATTCAAGTTAACAATTGTGATTGTTTTCTATTGTTTAATAGTGTGAGAAGCAATTTTTATTACGCATTTGAAACTTTTATTACCAAAATATAACATTATATGTATATAATTAGAATGTACTGCATTGAAATGTAATTACAGATAGTAATAATACTAAAATTTAATTTGTCATTTATTTGCATGTATAGTACTGTTATTTTAATAATAAACATGAATGGAATCATAAACTGAAGACCTGAAAAAAAAGAAGAAAAATACCAGTCAGTTTATCATTTCCTAAATTGAATATTGTAAAGATTGAAACATATTAATATATCTTCAACACTCTTGTCTATCTCTTTTTTTTGCCTTGTTGGTTAGCTATTATTATTTATCAACTGGCTGCTACCATAAAGAAATAATTCCTCTATGATCTGGCCTACCTAGGCTAGTGTAAATCCCAATTTAATTAAAAAAACGTTGGGCTCTTTGACCTACCATTGTTGTTACTTTAAGGCGAAACAAAGACTACATTATGAAGGTAAATTGTTTTTAATTGTAAATATATGCTTTATTTGTTTAAAATTACGACCAAATTTGATAAAAAAAAATGTATTCAACTTGTCTCATAGATAGGCGCATGCCTAAGGAATACAGTAGTACTAGTGGCCTACTGTAGGTCTAGAAGATTGACGCACGCTATAACGGATTTGCTAAATAGTTGCGTGTACAAAACATTCACGTGCACTGTGCTTGACTGGGTAGAAGCGCTACTAATTGGGTAGTAACAACCTGTCAATTAACGATCGCACATGTACGTGCTATGCTATTCCCGCTGGTGGCGGTACACATTATCCAAGTGTAAATGCTGTGCATGCATGTGTGCTAAAACGTGAGCACTGAAAATGATTATTCCATCCTGTGACCTGAAGTAAATATGTTTGATGTGTCATACAGCATAGTACAGTGTCTACAGAATACACTGTAAATATGTTATATACAGTGTAGCATGCATAATGTAGTATGCATAAAACACCTATATTTTATTCCAGTTTTTGACATCAAAATGAAACATTAAGATAGAGATTGTCTGAGCCAAATCATATTAAACTCGAAAGATAATCATGCAGATAGAAATGAAATGCGCGCTCTTTTAAACGTGATGAACTTTTTCAATTTTGACTTTTTTAATTTAACTGGCCATATGATGACGTTTTTACATTTAATTTTTATATGAATTCATACTACAATTCAACAGCTTTCATAAATAATTTATAATCATGAGGGTAACTTTTCGCTCCGAGGAGCTATGACAGATTGAAAAACAGGGGTGTAGGCTAGGGGGTGCAGGGGATATAGACGCACCTCCCAAAAGGCCCACTTTTTCAAAGTGTAATTGCAATTTATGAAGACTTGCAGCACTAATTTTCCAAATGTTCTTATGTCAGCCCCAACCATAGAGCTGGTCCTGGATACTTTCGTTTCATATATATAAGTATAACTAGAATTTAATTCGTCACTTTGACGAATTATAGGTGATCATTTTTATCATTTTACTGAAATTCATTTTTTTTTAAACATGCACGTACGTTAACATACGATCAGAAAATGTTGATGTATACCATCCTATTATACGCTTATAGTGCTGAGTTGTGCCTATTATATGCCATATACAATATGTACAGTATATACTGTATATCTATATACAGTGTAGCATAGGTGAAATTACGGGACACACATCATGTTCTAATTTTTTGGTATGATGGAATTATCAAAATAAACTCGAAGATGACAATTTCGAAAGATAATGAATTGAGCAAATAAATATAAGAATTGGAAGAGAATTTGGCACGTAGAAGTGCTGTGCGCACTCTTTGACATTTGTATAACTTTGACGAAAAAGATGAAAAAACTACTTTTTAACTTCAACTGGCCATATGTTAACGTCACAACATCCGATAGGCTTAATTTTTATATGAATTCATATCTACATTGCATCAGCTTTCATAATAAATTATAATTATAAAGGTAACCTTTAATTCTGAAGAGCTGTAAGATATTCAAATTTACGGCGAAGGTGAAATTACATGACCTACGTTATTCAAGTTTTTACGCGTGATGACGTCATCAAAATAAAAATAGTGGCAGGTCATGAGAAAGTCAATTAATTGAGCAATCACATACTAAAAGTTGAGCGAAAATCAGGCACAAATTATTTGGGAGGCGTTCTATTGAATGTGATAAAATATGACAAAAGAGAATAAAAACTTAATTTTAAATTCAAGTGGCCATTTGATGACGTCACAACATTTTGTACGTCAAATGTGTACATGAATTCATATCTACAACTCAATGGCTTCCCGAATAAGTTAAAAAAATTGGGGGTCATCTTGCAGTCTGAAGAGTTATTTTCATTTTAAAAATGCCTTATTTTTCACCATTTTCAGCACTTTGATGCAATTAATTTGCGCATGTTGTCATTTTTAATGTGCTCGTATAGCGTTATCTTAAGTCGGAATGGACTCAAAATCGGTGAATGTACTAAGAATTGTGAGTAGATTGTGATTTATACATCAAATTTTATTTTTTACGCTTTCTAAGAATCGCGTGCGCAAAAACGCATTTTTGCGCAGTAATTTTTTGAAACCCGCAAATGGCCTAATTCATGCTCTAAATTGATCAAAACTTAATTTTGAGCGTTCTAAATTTTTAACGCGCGATTTCACGTGCATGACCTTGAAACGCGCAACTTTTTATTTGCTAATATTTTTACCCTTGACCTGAAGTTTACGTGTAGTGAATTTCATTAATATGTGATAATGAATTATGGAGATATGATTGATAATGTGATTTCACAAAATGGCGTATAAATGACGTCACAGATGAGTGATCACGCTGGAAAGCTTATTAGGATTAAGTTATATTATTTGAAAGATATTCTGAAATTTTGGTAATCATTGACATTAAACTTTTTGAGATAATTGTTACACAAAATAGTGTACAGAAACAATAAAAAGAAAAATAAAGATTTGATACAATAACAATAGGTGATCATTTTATTCTAAATGATCACCTAATAACTCCAATTTCTAGGAGACCTAGCAACTCTATTTTTCAAACTTTTCTTAGCTTCGCCCAACTATGTCATGTGACGTCATTATAGCTTAGTAATTTGGATTACCTGTTTTCTATCAAATCAATGATAAAAAACTATTCTTATAGAATATGGTTTTGCCACTGGATATGGATAAAGATAAGTATAACCAATAACTAGATTTGAACTTGTCACTTTGACATGCACATGCACATATGTTAAAATATATGAACATCGACAATTATTATACCATCCTATGACATGAATTAAATATGTTTAAAGTGCTGAATAGTACCTATTTTGTAGCATACAGCATATTACAGTATTTACAGAATACACTGTATATGTTATATACAGTGTAGGCATAGATGAAATTTCGAGACCCATCTTTTAATCCAATTTTTAACACGATGACATTATCAAAGTGACAAAGATAACAATTTTAAAAGACAATTATCTAAATACATACATTAATACAAATTTGAAGAATTTTGGGCACATAAAAATGAGATGCGCTCTCTTTAAACGCGACAAACATTTACGAAAGAGATGAAAATCTGATATTTTGAATTCAACTGGCCATATGAAGACGTCATGACATCAGATAGACAACATTTTTATATGAATTCATATCTACAATTCAACAGCTTCCATAATAAGTTTTAAACATGTGGGTCATTTTTTATTCCGAGAAGCTATGACAGATTGAAATATACTGTATAGATGAAATTAAGCAAGTCACGTTATTCTAATTTTTTATATGTCGACGTAATAAAAATTCAAATTTTTGTAACACATGTGGAAGAGAATTGATTGAGAAAGAACAAATCCAAATCTAGGGCGAATAAGCTCTATTAAATGGGATTAACAAGTACTAAAGCGAAAAAAAAATTTGAGTGGCCATATGGTGACGTCAGAACATCCAGTAGATATGAATTGATATCCACAACTCAACGGCTTCCATAATAAAATTTAGGGGTCACCAGCCATCATGAGAAGCTATAATTGATAAAAAAATACGTATATTTTTGCACAAATTTGCATTATATTACCCATTTTTTAGCACACGATTATTAAAGTTTAACGTTGTTATTTTGCAATCAAAATGAATGTAATCTACTACTTTAGGTATGAAAAACAAAAATCAATTGCAAAAACCATTTTAAAAAAGTTTTGTACGAGCTGTATGCACAAGTGCGTACGCAAAACGCAAACAATTTAATTTTGAAATGCTCAAAATGGCCTGAAATGTACGCGAAATTGATTATCTGACTTTGACTAGTACAACTTGCCTGCATACCTTCCAGCCGCCTCCCGAAATCTACACTGAGCAGGTCCAAAGATTGCTACAGATATTTCAACCCAAAAAGGCAGAACATCTAAATGACCTTCCTGCTAAACTTTGAAGTGATTTTGCATTTGAACTAGTGCCCCCTAAACTAATTTGTTTAACTGTGGCCTTAAAGCAAGTACTTTCCCCGATGGGTGGAAATATGCGACAGTTGTACTGTAATTTGTAAAATTAAAGGCGCTACTTAGTGCACAATATTGAAGCTGTTCAAAGAAGAGTTACGAATCATCTTGGACTTAATCTTGGATCCAGTGGTAAAACCCTTGAAGTGCCTAAATGTAAAACCGACTGATATAAACAGTCTGCCGTTATCCTGTCTTATATCCTTCTAAACGCCCAATAATGATGCACCGTTTTTATCTTTCCATTAACTTGTAAATGCAAGTAAATATTAGATAGTCAAACAAATGAGACACTTTTATAATACTGATGAATTGAAATTTTAAAATATTATAATATAATTAAATAATTAAGATGAATATGTGAACAATTTGTTTAAATTGTTTTTATATGTCTTGTTTGTATGTTTAAATTTCATGTGCACCGTTTTATTTATCCATTAACTTGTAATGTAATGTAAGTAAATTTAAGATTTTTAAACAAATGAGACATTTTCAATATAACACTGATGAATTGAAATTTAAAAATCTATAAAACATAATTAAATAAGATGAATGTGTGGACAATTTATAAAAGCAATCTAATAACCTTGCAATACTGTTATGTCTATTTATGGTCCGTAATTTTTAATGTTTCAATCTTTGTACTACAATATTTTTAGACTTAAGTCTGATTTTTGTAAATTTCTTATTAATAAATAAATAAAATTTACAAACTGGAATAATTTGGAGATCATGTCCAAGTATATTGAAATTAAACTAAAAAAGCAAATAATAAAGAAAACCACAGCAAGCAAACAAACAAATAAAAAGAAATTAAAGAGCAACAAAAACTAACGTTGATAGTGACTCAGATGAAGCTGATCGGGAGGAAGACCTGGAAGAATGAGAATGGCGATTATGATGATCTCGACGAGGACTTTCTCCACGACTATGTCCCGCTAAATGCTCCAACGAACTACTAAATATAAGAGAAAGTATTTCATAAAAAAAAAAAAATTCAACAGAATGTACAGTATAAAAATAAAAAATATTTAATCATAATAAAACAATATAGCAAACAAACTGTAAACTTCACATACGAAACATATTACTACAACAATTTTCACACAATAAGAATAATAAAGCATTATATGTGAAAAGATTTGGCTTTGATATTAGCTTAACATTACAAAAACATACAGTAGGTGAACTAATGAAAGTGTGAAACCACATTTACGGTAATATATTATGAAAAACTTTCCTGGTCATGTCCACAAACATAGAAATAACATTTTTCATAAAGTAAACATTTTTACACACATTTTAATTTTTAAATTTGAATGCAATTTGTATAATGGATATTCATGTATCAGCGACATAGATTCCCAGAAAAAGTCCCTACAAAAATTGCATTAAAAGAATTTAACTGAAAAGCAAAAAGACCATGAGGAAGAGCAAAATCATCATGGAACACAAACAGAGGAAATTGAAAATTATATGGACACATCACAAAACCAATATGAATAATTGAACTTACTGGCTAGTGTTTCTATATGAAGTGTTATTCTGATTAGGAGATACATGTCCACTTCCACCTCCACCGCCTCGAATCCCGCCACCGCCTCTAATTCCTTGTGGTGAGCCAGCATGATGTTGTTGACCTGGACGTACAACTGGCTTCACTGAATTTGGAACATGCAAATATAGATTAGAATTATATAAATTCATATCACCGTATAATCCGGTGTACAAGTCGCATTTTTGACGCACAAATTATCTAATTACAAAAATGTTCTAATATACACTGGTCACTTAAACCTCATGTACCAAACAAGCCAGGTTACAGTTAGTCTAGCCTAGCCTACTACAGAAGAGGCCTGGCTGGCTAGTTTTATTGCGATGTCTTCTAAAGGGTTATCACCAGAAAGTTCAATTTGGTAAAAGTTGAAATTTTCACTCTACATATTAATATTTACAGTACATGAGATATTCTATCTCGGGTGACTAGGCCTAGGTATATGTTGAAATTTTTTTTCCCCATCAAATTTGTCATTTAATATTACAACATGAACAGTTAAACATTTTGGCCATTTTAAATTTAATTTAAAATATATCAAAAATATCAGGAAATATTTAAGTTAGTAAATGATTAAAAATTGGGAGGAATGTTATGAAGATGCAAGCACAAGCTAATGTACCTATTTGTGCACTGTGAGTTCTTTTTGAGTTGCGTTGTCTCACAGCTTCTTTTATGCGATCCACTTCTTGTTGATATCTGAAAAACAGTTCCAATGCAAACAATGTTTAATTATATATATATAAATATACAGTATTCTTAAAATATGATTAACCCAACTATACCAACTTAAAACCCAATAGATCCCCATAACCAATATACAGTGCATGTAAAATGCAGAACACATGCCTTCATTAATATTGTGTATAAATTTTATTGCAAGAGACTTTGTAATACATTATGAGTAAACCATTGTACACATAATAACATGCACGTATTTGCAAGTGTTAAAAGTTAATTTTATTATCTTTATATCAATTGCTTAAACAGTGTGACAATATTATTACTACATTTTATGTATTTTTACACCAAATTAAAGTGTACCAAACCCCCATGTCACAAACTATGCTAAGCTACATTGTAAATAAGAAATGACAAATAAAACAGCTTTTGATGAAAGAAAAACTAAACAGGTTAGTAAAACAAAAGTGTGTTGAACCCTTGCTACGTTACCCAGTAAGGTTCTGTTTGCTGAAGAAATTGCTGTCAAGCCTAGACAGAAAAATATGGCAGAGAACAGCAATGTCTTAGTGTTTATTTGAAATATATACTGGTTTAATAGGAAACAAATTTTCTTTGAAATTATAATTGACAATTTTTGTTAGTACGGGAATTTGACAAATGATAGATATACAGCAAATTGTGTTTGCAATTATTAACAAACATGACATGCAATGAGTATAATAAATATTATATTATGGCTCAAACATTTACTGTCTAGCAATTGGTTGAAAGAGCATTACATGATTAATTGAAGATTGAGATTTTAGAACATCAATCATCAGTCAATAATGACGTCTTATGTGACCTGGATTAAGTAGAGGGATAGATGTGTGTTGAGCCATAATATAAAGCATAGCACACATATTTTGCCTATTAAACATTTCTGGTTGTCCAAAATTAATAGCCAAAATAGCTCCAGCTATTATTTCATAGGAATCTCTGTCCTTAATGTTAACTAGAAACTCTCAAGGCAAAAACAATGTATACTATACTGTAACTGCAATCCAACAGAATAATTCACAGTAGGATTGCAGATCTCACAAAAAATTAGATTTTTTCATAAAAACAAATATGCCAAGGCCTAAACCATTCGAGAAGGTAGCAATCCAAATTTGGACGCAGAGTAGAACAATTTTAGACGGCGTAACACTATAGGTTGATTTTTTAACGTGATCAATAACAGCATAGCCTTGTGTCCAACATAAAAATATACATAATAGTACCACCACCTTCAGCCAATCTCAATTATCCCAAAAGACATGTGTCATGCACTGATAGCAGTAGAGTACAGCTATTAATTACTGCTTTGTTCCCACTTGTAGCCTACGCATGGGCATGGTTTTTTTTACCACGATCCTATGAAGTATTGCTTTTTTTTTTATTGCGATCCCAAGAAAGGCATCGTTTTTTTAATGCGATACTATCAAAGGAACAATTTTCTTATTGTAAATGCTAGTAATACCTTGGATCGACAAATTTTACCCTTTTAAATACCCAGAGTATAGGCCCAGAGTCTAGGCCTAGCGAATGATATTAACAATCTTATTGTTTCTATTTCGTCATCTTACACGTTTCTAGTAAACTTCATTTAAATCATTGTTATAATAATATGATGATATTGTGTAAAGAAATTTTAGTATAGCCCTATGCCAATAAAAATACACCCATTGAATATAAATCCAATAGCCCACATACATCGACTGGATTCATTCAAACTAGTGTAGAAAGGCTGCCCGCTATCAAAACAACATTTGATGACGTTTAAACGATTCCTGATGACGTGAGCTATTTTTCCATCCTCGTTCAACAAATATCCGATCGTGGGGTTAAAAATTTATGACGTTTTGAAAATTTCCAATGGTATTTTCTTTGATATTTAGACGAAATAAATGTTTTGAACATATAATGTAATTTAAATCACAATAAAAGATTGTTTCAATACAGAGTTCTGCAAAAGTTTATCTGAGGACCTTTTTTGTGTTCAATTTGTTGCCATGACACCCGGATGCGACGCTCATCAGGATTTATCATTTTTAGTGTATATAGCCATAATTTAGCCTTTTCTGTACCATTTTCGTATAGGAAATCACCCTATTCTGGCCGTCTTTAATTAGTCATAACTCTGCAATGAGTTGACCAATCCTGACCATATAACCACCAAAGTGTTTTCTTTTGATATAAATTTTGAAAAAATTGCACTATAGCCCTAATAGTACTGCAAGGTTTTGGATACTACATGAGTTGCGTTATGAATTCAAAGGCATTGTCAGAAACCAGTGCGTCATGGTACTTTGTTGATTTTTTTTACTGATCGCTAGACTCTGGGCATAGGCCTATTAAATATACTGCTCTATTTACAATAATTTGTCAATCCAAGGCAGTATAGGTTTATAATTATGTACAAAACAACAAAGTTTCAGTATTGTTTACAATTTCGACCATGGTTCCCCTTGACAGCTGGTTACAATGGTGTTTATAACACATTGTGATAAGATGCGTGGCAAAACAATCATAGGATCACGATAACAAAAAGCCACAAAGCTAAAACGTGAGAATTTTGCAGTAATTTCTAGCTGTAATGTAGTTGAAAATTGTCAAATCTCACCTCTTGCGATCTTTCATTGCACCTTCTTTGGCATCCTTTAGGGCAGTTTCCAAAGCCTTCACACGTTCAGCTGTAGCTCGCAGGCGTTTCTCCAATTTAGGAAGTTCACAACGAAGGTCAGCATTGTCACGAACAAGCTAGTAAATGTAAAATACATTAAGATCAAATAGTGAATCATCATTTTAGATCTTAATTCCCAAATTTGACAAACGAAAATGAAAGTCATGATATTTTATCGTAAACGAAATAGTATTTTTTATAATCACAGCCAAAGATTTGCAAACTAGGTAGCAATCTAACGTACACATATATAAAACCATTTCAATTGGCTTGAACCCCTTAGGTTGTTGAAAATGATTGTACAATGGAATTTCTCAAAACCGACCGACCGACCCAGAAAAATGAATTTCATGCTAAATCAAACATTTTTGTTAAATTACAAAATCACTCTTATTGTTCCTTTATTAAAACATTATCACAAAAATTTAATTTGCTCATCTGATCAAAATCGGAGTTTCATTTTCTTACGTATTATGAACTACTAATTCAGATTACGATTTTACGTTACAGAGGCTCTCTCTCTGACTGGGTGAAATTTGTTAATCTAAATAATGGAAATGCACACCAGCAATATGGTATCAAAATTACTGGATGCACCGTCTAAACTCCACGGAACTGACAATAAGATGAGCCTGAATCCCAAAAAGTGTGCATGAAATTGTATGGAAGTGTACTTTTCCTAACAAAAACCGGAATCCCAAATGTGATATTAAAGTGTGTCATTATCCAACAATGTACGACAGTGAATATGCTTGGTGTGTTTATTCAAGCAGATTTGAAATGGCACAATGTTAAGAGATGATCAAACTATCTAATTGTCGTCTCTTTAATGCTTCGCAAACTAAAATTCATCGAAATGCAAATTGTCGAGTATGCTGCTCCGTTCCGTACGGGGAGCATCAATAAGGAACTAACTACATCAATGCACTTCAGATATGCAGTTTAATTTCACCACATGTGCACTCTAGCCCAGACTAGGGTATCGGTTGCCGAGCATACTATGTCAGAGAACCTGTTAAAAAAGCTGAAGTATCAATGTACGTTTCCACATTTAAAGAGACGATACAACCGACGATAAGTTCCAGATAAAAAAAATGAGAATTGGTTAAAAATAAAATTGGTTAAAAACATATATCATAAAAACATTAATATCGCAGCTTTCCCAATCATTTTTAAAGATATTGCTTCATACTATTGTTCTTTTCCATATTGAAGTTTTATAACAATCCCTTCATAGATTGGTTGTTCTCTCCAGGTCAGATTATAGCAAAAGACACATTTGAATAATACAAACCTGCTTGTGAACTTTGGTTAGCTGCTCCAAATTATTTTCCAAAAAGTTTATCTTTTGCTTTTGTGCATGACTTCCACCAGAGTCTTCATCACGATCACCACCCTCTACGGCTTTCTTGACACGTGACTGCAAATCTTGAACAAAGAGCTTTCGAAGATTATGTAGGGTCTGTAGTTCACGTGCAACAGTTTCTTCCAGTCCTTTCAAGTCCTGCTTTGCCTGCTCACGACGATCAAATTGTTGGCTGTAAAAAAGTAATAATAATAATAGTAAATGTCAATAATCAAAACTATTTTACATTTGAACTCCGTACTCCAATAAATGATCAGGTTAAGTATTTAATGTTTACAAATATTTCGTAGTCATATTTTATGTACCGTAATTTACGGCTGTTTTTAGGACTAGAACTTTGGCCTGTCTACGCTGCTTACAGTGTATAATAGCTGAAATCTATGTAACCTTAATTTTACAAATATTTTGAATTACGAACAGCAAAAAGCCCATGCCGTACATAAATGACGGTTTTTAACAATAATACAGCAGGACAGTTTTCATAACTGTGCATCTTTTTCAAATTTTGAGCTAGTGTTATGAAATATTTACTAACATTGAGTCTTTTATGTAAAATTCCAGAAGTTAGAATCTTGTCTCGCTCAAAATGTTTGGTCAAAAAAAGGTTTGTTACTAATTTTGAAATAAAAAAAGCTCTTGTCTGAACCCCTAGTATCCCACAATTTTCACTATATTACATTGATGTACACTTACCTTAACTCAGATAGCTTCTTTGCCTTCTCTGCTTCTTCTGACTTTAGCTTCTCATAGTCAAGTTTTAACTTCTCATGGGCTAAGGTCAGACACTGGTTAGCACTACACAATTAGTAAAAATATTTTGTTAAATAGAACTTACAACTGAGAAGAATGTTAGCTTCTCTGGTGAATAATACATTTTTTAAAATAATAATAATAAAATCAACTAGTTAATTTGAAAATACAAGTCTGAAAACTTACTCTTGAAGATCCTCGATCTGTCTTTCTTTATCGGCAATCTCAGCCCTAAGAGCGGATAATTGTTGCTGATGAGCTACACGGTGAGTTTCCAATTGTTCTTCCATTGCTGCTTTCATTTCATTAGCAGTCTGTATTTTTTCATCATGTTCCTTCTCCTTGGAATCCAATAACTCATCACGCACATCCTCTGTAATATGTCAAAAGGCACTATTCGTGAGATTCTTTATCCACATTGTTCCTCCCAACCCAGGTGATAGAAATGGGTACCGGTATGTAAAAAGTACTGGGAAAGTAAATCAGACTCGTTTGTGCGGGGGGAGTGGCGTACCCCCACAAACATACACACTTAGTGGAGTCTGGCCCAAACGCTAAAGAGATGGAGATGGGCACCAAGGCCATTAGCATTAGCTTAGGTTTCGACTTTACCTTTACCTAGACCGACAAAACTAAGGCTAGCTAGGCCAATTCTAAAGACCGTCCACGAGAGTACAATTTAAGAAAATGTTCACTGTAAATATCAACGTTTTTTGCCCATTTTCGGTCTGTAACCAACTTTAAAGCCATGCCAGACACAGTTGAAAAGAGTAAATGGTCTAATATTTCATCGAGGCAATGCTTCAACAATGCATATATACAATATAAAGCTTTTCTGATTGTTCTTACTTACCATTAAGAGGATCTAAAAATTAAAAATTAATTAGATCGGTACAATAAACTGGGGTTTTCCATAACAATTAAATAGAAAAGTATATGAGATACACTTATTTTGAGGCCAGATTTGCATTATATGGTGGGAATTGACCATACCAATTTACAGCTTTGTATCTTAATTTTAAAGTGTCATAAATCACATTACAAAACGCAAAATATTACTCAAGTACTCAAATTATGTGAATTCTGACGTCAATAGGCCATATTTTCAAAACGACTTAGAGTTAAACGCGAAAACTTTGCATGTGTTTATTATACCCTAAAAAAACTTTCAGCCAAATCCATGATGTGACCCATACCACTATTGGTTGATTTGACACGGAATGACCCATTAATAAATTCATCAACATAGGCCTTGCTACTGTAGTATTCAATTTGTATTTGTATTTAAAATCGAATGATATTGGTGGAATAAAATGAATTACTCGCTAGTGACAATGCCAAACCGTGCCCAATCAAGCTGAACGAAACGTAAAACAACCTACATTGAAGTTGTCATGTGGGCCGGCCTAGCAAGAAGGGGTATACTGTACGTAAATCCTACCTTAATTAAACAAATTTAAAAATTACAGCGACGACTACGCCCTAGCCATCATAAAATAAATGCAAAATCAATATATTCCTAAAATTTATGAACACCAAATTTGGTTTAGTTATGATAGCTGGATGTGAAGATTACAAACATAATTTCATTAAATCACACGTAGACTTCGTAATCTTTAATTGTGCACCGTGAAAAGCTTATTAGAGCGATTCCTGACCATAAAGAATATACAGTACTGGACTCTGAAAATGTATGTAGCTAGATGAAATGTATCTCAAGATAATTGACGGACAAAATAGTGCTAAGGAAAGAATAAATAAAGGTTGTGACAAAATCACTAAAGGTTATATGTATGATAATGCATATAATCTAAAAATAAAACACACAAAAAGTGTCTCTAAATTTCTTTCTAAAATGGAATTTCTAAATATGAATTAGTAATATGGTGTTCAAGTCTAGTTGACATCTACAGTAGCTTGGCCAGCTGATAGGATGAGTTTGCTGTGTTGAACTAGTATGATGCTAAAATATATATTTGGATGAATAGGAAAATTTGGAGGAATAGCACCAAAATATAAATTTGTTACATTTGCAAACACCAATATAGTTCCTCTCATGGAGAAGAAAAAAAGCTTAAATTTAGCACCACAAAAGTCAAGTCCAAACTTGTTTTTGTTGATGATTACGCCTCTCTTTCAGTTAGCTATTTCTTTCATTACACGGGTTGTAAATTTTAAATAAATAGAATGAGTTTTGAGTAAAACCAGGGAGCCAAATGGGCAATTAAATACAACATATTTTTCAGTCTAATTAAAGACAAATATTGATTGTCAACTTACGTGATGCTTGTAATTCAGCATATCTATCTCTGAGAATATCTACTTCTTCATCTAGCTGTCTCTTTTTCTGTTCCAATTCCCTCATGTTGGTAGTCATTGACTTCATTTTGGCCTCATGCTGAAAAGGAGACAAAATCAATTACAAATGATAATACAGTAAAAACTGATTAAATGTACAGTCGGTATACGTTTATTAGTAGAATACCCTATTCCCAAATGGAATGGTCCAACAATATCATGCCATGTGATCACACAAGACGTTAGGCCGCATAGCTTCATCGCTCTATGCAACAAGCACAAGACGCGAAATAGAAACAGGGAATAGATGATCGGGGCCACATAAGATGAGGCCTAGCTCATTTACGGCCGAATTTTGATGAGTAGAAGAAGAGAATTTTTAGTGCGTTAGGCTGAGTTTATTTAGGTAGATAGGTGTTGAGCTGATTATTTAGGCGTTAGGCTTAAATTATATTGGTTATTTATTGGCCTCCGATTGCATGATAGAATCATACCTCCATGATCGAATCGCGTTGTTCATTCGCTCTGTTGGGGAAGTACCGTACAGTGCTGACGTATGCATTTTTATACTTATACCAGCCTACAATATTTCAGCTATTTATATTGTGGCATCATACTTTTATTTTATACTATTATTTTCGTTTCATTATCGCTATCCTTCAAAATGTTTATTTAGTCGACATTTTAGGCCTAAAACTTTGACCAGTCTAAAATGCTTATGGGATGTGGTGTATAGCTTAAAATCTATGTAACCTCAATTTTATGAATATTTAGGGGTTTAATTGTAGTTTAGTATAAAACATTTAATAAATCCATATTATATATGGTCAAAACCTGAGAAGTACTGTACATACATTTCAATGGTAAACCATTTCAATTAACTATTCCTTGTATAAGGTTTTCTTATTTTATTTATGCTTCTGGAAATCAATTACATTCTAGACTCTTCATCTCTTTTTTCCCTTTGTAAAGAATTCAAAAAGTACTTTTTATCATTGTATATGAATTTGATTTTTCTAAGTTATAAAATGGAAAGATTATATAAATAAATATTAATTCAGCTAATCACTCGATTACAGAGTTATTGCAATAGACCACAATGTCAAATGGAGCGACAAAAGTTGCAAAGTTTTTATTTCTTTTATTCCAGTCCACTCAGGCTTTTTGCTTATTTTATTTTGTATCTCTATTGAGATCCAGCCACTGATACCCACAGCATTGTTATTTTTTCAGTAATTTGCCTTTGAATTTATATATAACTATTTATTTTTTCATATAGAAGAGTGTTTTTTATTTAATTTAAATTGTTTTCTTGTTTGTTTTGTCCATGGGTTTAACAGGACAAGAATTTTCTTCTTGTAAAATCCAATATTAATATAATATGTTGTAAAGACATTTTGTAGCATACCTGTACAATGGTTAGTTTGCACTCTGCAAGTTCTGATTCAGATTCTTCCACTCTCTTTGAAAATGAGGCTGTTGATGTTTCTAAAGTCTTACAACGACTCGCTAAAGATTTTACTTCCGATTTCATTCTGCTGACATACAAACGTGCCATTGTGAATTCCTCATCAACCTTTTCTGCATTTTCATTAATCTAAAATAGAAATGAGATAATGTCTAGCAACTGTGATAAATACCATTGCTTTGGTTTTTGACAAATTTACCTTTAAGTTCTAAAAGCTAAAATCTATATGGTGAATCAGCAGTATATGTCATCCATATCTTTTAGGTTCAAACTGCTCAAATCGTCTACTTGAATCCTGTTAATTTTCTCTAAAAAAAAACTCATCAAGGTCATTAAGATACAAACATAGAGACAGATTACAGCCTTGTGAATTACATTATTATGATTACATTTTAAATTTTTCTGGAAATCTGGAAAGTGGCTTAGGTTTTCAATCCACGGCCTCCGACATCTACATATATTATTCTACATGTATAGCCCTTTAGTGTCAAATCATTATTTTGTATACTAATTAGTTATCCGCTTGGTATACCAAGCGGATAACTCCTTGTAATTGTATGAGATCAATATTTTTTTTCTGTATTATTCTTCTTTCCTTCCTTCCTTTTTGTGAGTCGCGTTCCTCTAAAATGTGTAAACATAACATTTCATAACTTTGACAACATATGGGCATTTACGTGAAGTTGTGCACCTCCTATTTTTGAATGACGTCATAGTTGCGCAACGTGACTTATGCGCAATTTTATGAATTTCAATGATTGATCATAGATTAAAAACCAAAAGTCATTTAGTATTGACACTTTGACAAAATTTAAGTCATATCAGGGGCAAACTTTCTACGGATTAAAAATGGCATGTTTGACAAGAAGTTACGCGCGCACGCGCATTTAAAATTTCAAAATGCGCAAAATTAATTTCTAATCAACTTTTTACGCGTTTCTTGTCATTTTGAGCATGTCAAAAATTCCCACGTGCGCGCAATTTTTTATGCGCGCGGTGCGCACATAGCGTTAAAAACATATTTTTTTCTCTTGAATTATATTTTTCAAGCCTTTCCCAGTGATTTTGAAAACAATTTAGACCTTTTCCAGTTTAAATAACGCCATACGAACACGTTGAATTAGACAATTCGTGCGCGTTTTTTATGAAAAAGCTTAAAAAATCGTCAAAATTATGTCTTTTTTTAAACAGTCATAGTTTCTAAAGTAAACCGTTAACCGTTTATTTTTATTACAAAATCTAGAAGTTGATGAGTTGTAGATATCGGATCATGCATCAATAAGGCTAAAAAAACATTGTGACGTCATCGTATGGCCACACGAATGTAAAATATAGGATTTTTGTCTCTTTCGTTATTGCTCATCACATTCAATGGAGCGCATCGCGCTTATCTGTATTCCTTTTTCTCCTACATTTATATATTGTGTAGGTCAATCAACTTTCTTTAGCATGAGATAAAAATATTTAAATTTTTATGACGTCATCATGCCTAAAAATTTTAATTACGTGGGTCATTAATTTCATCTTTACAGTAAATTTTAATCTGTAATAGCTCGTAAGAATAAAATGTGATAATCACGATTAAAACGTTTTCTGGAAGCTATTGGATTGTAGATACGAATTCATGTAAACATTTTGCCAATCGGATGTTGTGACGTCATCATATGGCCAGTTGAATAAAAAAAGTCGTATTTTCATATTTTGCGTAATAGTTCATCACATTTAAAAGGGTGCGCATCTATATTTTACGTATTCAAATTTCTTCTACACGTTAATATGTTGTTCCTGAGATAATTTCCTTCTGAAATTGCTATCTAAGTGTTTCATTTTGATACCGTCGCCATGTTAAAAATTGGAATAAATGGCGGGTCCCGTAATTTCACCTATTCTACACTGTATGTAATATGTATACAGCTTATACTGTTTGCATGTATATACTATATGACACAAAATTCAGCACTAACAGCATATCATATTCTTCAGTTCTTGTCATAATGCCATAATCTTTATCTGTGTGCAATATTCCAACGTATGACGTGCACGTGGCGTTTGTCGTGGTGCGGATAACTAACTCGTCAAAGTGACGAGTTTCATGTCTAGTACTAATTTGCGTTTGTGGGCTTTAATTATGTTATTTTCAAATGATGATGATCGTCACCATTTAAAGTGAAAATGTCTTACTATGAGTGTGGGTACACTGTTATATAAATAAAACACAACATACAAATACATTTTATTACTGAAAATTGTTTCCAAATGGTTTGTATTAATTAATAATTAAACAAAATAAAAACGTCCTAGCGGTGTACGCATAAAATGCCACTTTACTATTTACTGTGAAACAAATACATTTGTTTACTTACTATGAATAAATAAGATATTTCAAATGAAATGTTTCCTCATGTTAAAATGTCATAACATTGTAATTAGTATATGCCGTACTTCTATCTACTACATTCATAAATATTTGTTGATTTATTCCAATTTTATTCTGTGATTTAACAGGTGTAACTATAATTAGAAGGGTTTTACTTTTTACTGGGCATTTTTTAATTACCCAGTTGTCTCAACCACGGCATGGTCCAAAAAAGTTACCTCTCAAAATTTAAATAATCTATACAACGATGTGACTGATCGTAGACCAATCAATGATTTATTAAACGCACTGGGTTTAATGTGCTTTGAAGAAGCTTCCTATTTTTACAATGCACATGGTTAACTGTGCTGTCACATGGATTTATGTGCTTTTAATTTTTTTCCAAAAGTGCTTGTTCAAAATTTTCACAAAATTGAAGAGTGCAACAAATTAGAAAAATAAAGAACATTTCAAAACTTTATAGATTAACAACAACAGAAGATAGTACCTTTTAAAAACATCCCAAATCATAGCACTAAAACAAATATTCATCTAAGAAAACTACTACTATGTAATATCTGGAAGTTAATAAAGGAATATGTAAAAAAAAATAAACAAACCTTGGCATCGAGTGAAGTGCCACCAACTGCGACACCAATCTCTCCAAGATCCTTTAGAAGGCTTGACATCATCTCTGCTACCCTCTTACGTTGATGCTGTTCCATGTCTTGTAATTTCTGGTACTTATCTGAAGTACTACTCAACTCTGTCTGTTGACAAAATTAATATTTGGCTTGTAAAAATGTAATGATTCTTAATATTTTTTATTTATCAAAATAAAAATGTGTGAAATAGTTCCTGTCCATACCGATTTTTCATTTAGTTCATCATTCAACTGTTCATTTGTCTTTCGTTTATCTTCAACTTCCTTGGATTTCTCATCGTAGTTGACGGCTAGCTCTTCCAATGCCTGTAACACTTCTTTCACTTCTTCTTTGGCTGCTTCATTCTCTGATTGAATACGTTGCATTTCCATCTGAAGACTTTCATTGTCTTGACGACATCCCTGTACCATCTCATCCTGTTCTAGCATTTGTTGTTTAAGCCTTTCAATCATTTGGCTAGATGAATCTATTTCACTATCCTAAAAGGTATAAAAAATTAACATAAATAATTTCATATCAAAGCCAATATATCTGCACAAAAAAAAGACTTTTGGAAAAAAAACCTGAAACAAGAGCATCAATGATTCAATATCCCACTCATGTTTGAATTTGGTAAACTATTTTATAATTGATCATGCTTCTAAAGTCTCATTTGAGGCTTAGGCAGTGGAGTTGAAAAAGAAAGAAAGAACCCTGACACTAGGTGTCCCCAGACCTTCCAGGAATTGGAAGGAAAGCATTTCAAGGAGGGCCCAGTCCTAAATTTTCCTAATTGTAATGCAAAAGATAGGACACTAATTTCATTTGGACACCTAAAATTCGCCATTTTTAGGCAATGGGCCCCTTTATGTCAAAATCCTGGATCCACCAGTGCACTTCAACCACCAAGACAGCTCCACTAAGTAAAACAATTTTCAACAACAAAGTGTATCAAGTCCCATTATTTAATAAGACAATGAACACATAGAATTACAGAAAAGTAAGCTACTTTCATTAGAAGCCTTTTTCATGTGATTGATGTGTTGATTGTTTATCATCACTCATGTCTCGTGTTGTCTATTTTTTTTATGGGTTTTTTTTTATGGCAAAAGGAATAAAATACTATTCAAAAGCTGTAAAGTATTCCCCATCACAGATTATTTATGGGATCCTAATTAGTACTACAAAGTGATCCCAACTTTCAAAGCTGGAGCACCCTCTACCTAACTGCGGGAGTAATTTTCAGGGTGCTAATTTTAGCTGACATAAATCATCGTGTCTATTTATTCGTTTCTGTAAACAACAATGTATTATAGTCCAGCCGTACATACATTTGAAATCGCCAGATTTTTTAATGCTGAAATCACTGTGCATTCGAGAACCACCTAGATGGTCTGCGAGAGAAGCGATCATGCCATCTAGTTATGCAAATTAACAGTAAATAAATCAAATTGTAAATTTTTCAAATGAAAGCCTCAGAAAAGAAAAAGGAAGTCAAGAGTGGTTGCTTTTACTTTATTTTCTAAAAAATATTGACTAACCTTACTGTCTAACATTTTATAAAAGTCAGACCGTTCAGTTTCCCATTTCTCTCGGTCCTCATTAGATATGGTTTCTACTTGAGTTTTTGGCTTGGCAATATTTAACGTCTCATCAGGAGTGTTGTCAATTCTCTCTTCTTCAGGAACATTATCGCCTAAAATGTCAAGATGGTACCAATGTACTAAATAAGGTGGCTTTTAAAAATATTGGAAAACAAATTTGCAAAATAAACAAAAGGTAAATCAAATTTATGCACAACTTTAGGCAATATGAGATACAGCATACACAAACCAAGATTTGATTGGTCTGAAAAATTGAGATTTCAAAAAATTTATTGCAAGCATTTTTTACTCTGACACCTTAATATAAAAGTTAATAACATGTTTTAATAAAAAGAAATAGTGTTTGTGAGGTTGGACTATGTTTAAAGATGTATTGTACCCCAAAAACATGAAAAATAAGGATTAATTTTAATCAAGACTTTGAATAGGCAATTTTGTAATTTTAATACATTTAAAATGTTTTCACCTATAAAATAACAAAATAAATGGTTAAATTCAACCAAAAACCCATTGGCTGGCAGTTTTTGCTTTAAATTACATTTTTACAGGTAAATAATTTTTTTTGGATCCAATTTTTGGTCAAAGTGGGTAACTGTTATGTGACATCATAATGGCATATTCAACCAAACATTTTTAAGAATTATTTTTTCAGGGGGACAATACATCTTAATGGATTAGGAGTTTGATCGTTAGCAACCGACTTATTCTTTCGAAAATTGACTGATACTGTCTGTTTTACTGTTTATTTTATTTAGTAAAATCAGGTCTTTTGTAGGAAAGTTTCTTGGGACAAGAACTGTAATCAATAAACACTAACAATAAATAACAACAATGTGCAAATAAACATGCTTGATTACAATGTTTCTATAAAGTATATGAACTAACAAATGAAGGATGGCTTTAATTATATTAACAATTACCTGCTCTCCATCGTTTAAGTTCTAATTCTTGCTTATTTAGGCGTGCTTTCAATGTTGCGTTCCTCTCTTTCTCTTTCTCATAACGTGCACGCCACTCTTCAGCAGTCAGTTCCAAGTTAACAGTTACTGTATTCTTAATTGTCTTTGCCCTATTAAATAAACAGGAAAAGGTTCATGGACTATTGATAGTAATAACAATAGTTTCTCACCAGGATTTCAGAACCCCACATTTTTAACCACTATCAAAGTGTTAGAAGTCTTCATAGTTAAAAGAAACATCATATAAATTTTAGATTAAACACATATTTTGTTTTGGATAACTAAATGCGAATGTTTTAATACTTTGAGACATATGATAAAATAGATAATCAAATCATCATTTTGGCAAAGTAAAAAGTCCAACTAAAAGGTCCACTTGTCGAACTCCAAGCATTTATTTTGTTCGCTATCATTTAGTTTAATTCAAGCTCCATTTTTCGCCAACTTGTCTCGTTGTACAATATTGAAATATAAAAAAAAAATATTTACTCTTAACAATCACAGAATAACTTTAACAAGATCTTTAGTTACATGACCATGACATAGCATTAAAGCAAATACTCAATAAGATATTAAGTCGTTTACTAGCATATTTAAGATGTTCACCATCCAAACCAAGTCCGGATGATTTCCCTACAGAGAGTTTATTAATGCAATTAAATACAAGATCAGGAGTGACATTTATACCAATCTCAGGTGGACAGTATTCTAGAGTCTCCTCTACAAATGTTTTATGAGTCATGTTATCCACACAGTTAAACAAACTCTCACAGTGTTTGGCCCAATGATTACATATGTTGTTTTCAATATATAATCCACTGAAAAAGGTAGATTTTCTGGATGGTACTGCAGGATTAGGCAGTGTAATGATAACAAATGTAATTCAAAGTTTTGTCTGAAAATAATCTATTGTCAAAAGCATATCTAGGAAGTGAGTAACTGTTATTCAATACCCTATATTTTTTTTAAATAATATTTAATTAGTTTATTAACTATTTAAATAATGGTGTTAGTTGTATGTTGTACAGTAGGTAGATTGTTCATGCCAATTGGAAATTCCACCTGCCAACAACCAGCATGGTGAAAACCATCATAGAGTGATATGATTTACAAATGTAAATGGAAGACAACATAAAAAATATCATTGTTTAGTATTACAAAAAGTATACAAAAATATTATTTTGTTTTCGAAGCAGGTTTATTCTGGTGCCTTAAATTTCAAGATAATTGATGACGGAAAGGATAAACAGACAGATATCAACATTCATCTACAGTACAGATAATAAATACTGCAACATGTGTACTACATTTTGGACGCGTGGCAACTTCGTAGGTTTCGCATGGGGTAATCTATGCAAGCTAACATGCTACGTGTAGTCTACGAAGTGATATATAGTTAGGAGGGGGAAATCCCAATGTTCAGTTTATTGTGTATTGTGCTGCTTGCACCACACACGGAATTACGGCCGTTCCAAGGCAAAACAACGTAACTACAAAATGTTGCTTTTCGAGAAAAATTGAATTGAAGTTTGAGTGTTTGCATTTCAGCAACAAATTATCGTAATGATGTGAAATTTTGCATGAGTATATATAAATAATATTTATTATTAAATACAAAATGTTAAATAATTTAAACAATTTGATCAAAAGTTATTACCACTTTTATCAGATACGTTGTTTTGCCTTGGAAATGTCGTGCACAGAATGAAAGTCATTTCTGAGGCAAAACAACGTAACTGCGATATTCTGTGGCAAAACAACGTAACTGTGGTCATTCCATGGCAAAACAATGTAACTGTGATTTTAAAAACAATGGATTGAAACTCTTTCTGTACAGGGAGGGCTGGGATCACTAATTTAATGCTGCCTTCGAACTAGGTTGGCTTAACAAAGAGTGCATTTGAAGCTAGGCTTAGCCATTTGGATCTACTATTTAGGAATATTTGCATTATTATGTTATAGCCTAGGCCTACGTACAAACAATGTAAAAACGGCCATCCTACTAGTAAGCTAGGCCTAGCCTAGTTCCAATGACAGTACTGCTGGGGTACTAGGCTAGATTAGGTAGGCCTAGGTCTGTCAAAAATAATAGCCTAGCCTAGTTTCAAGCTTGCCTGAACCTTTTCGTAAATATAGTAAATTCTTAGAATAAATTCTTAGAATAAATTTTAATACATTAAATTATTTGTCTAGCCTAATAGGGCTAGTATTGTTTAATATCTTTTACTTTTAGTTACGATCGTTGCTATGCATATTGTCATGCATCAGCAGTTTCTGTCTCAGAATTACGTAACTGTAGCTGGTTGTGAGAATTTGAAACGAAAATCGTATGCATTTCCGTGGCAGAACAACGTATCTCGTAGATATGTTGTTTTGCCTTGGAAAATACCAGAATTATTTGTTTTTTGCTTAAAGATACGTGGTACTATCTCTAAAAATAATAATCTCTGAAACCTGAAATGTTTACAGGTTGTTCATAAATTTGTAATAATTCCCCAAATGTAAAAATCTCAAAATTGACAAAAATGCGAGTTACGTGGTTTTGCCTTGGAACGGCCGATTAGTTAACAAATTTGAATACTAGTTTTCATCAAATTTAAAATGTGAGTTAATTACTGTGAAGTAATAATAAATGTATTAATATTAGTATTAATTACTGTGTGTTGTGTTAAAATGGGACATTTATTTTTATGAAAGAACAAGTGTACATCTATCGGCCAACGTACGTTAAGGACGGCGGTCGTTGTCTGTTAAATGGCCCCAAACTAGGCCTAACTAGCTAGCTAAAAAGGTAGGTTTACCGAAAGTTTAATTTTAATTAAGTGGTACGCCTAGCTAGTACTTATAGGCCTAGTTAGTAGTAGTACTGTATGATAATCCATACTGTGTACAAGCGTTAAATACGATGTACATGGCGTGAAAATGTGAAATAATGTCACTTTGTGAATAGTATTTCTCAAATGGTATAGGTGACATCAGGATATTTCCGCGATACGACAGTTCAGTTTTCGCTGTGTAGCTGCTGTTTATCCACGTGTGTGTATCGCCCAGTACTACTCTACTATCTGAACTATGTTTGTTTACTAGGCTATATAATGAACGATGTTTCGTTTTAAAATTGCGTCATGCCTGTTTAAATGAAATATTATGCTTATTTAGTACTGTGGGATAATATGGACTGTTTAAATACTGTAAAGGTCAAAATAATAGAATACAAGTACGATATTATTTTTGTTCCAATGGAAATCGAGACGGACCACTCCATTCGTAATTCATTCGCCCAGTGTGTTTATATCCACGTGTGTATGATCCGCGGATGGATACTCTCTCTGAACTGTACTTTTTATGTTTTGTTTTAACTTTTAATTTAGTGAAGGTGAACTTTTAAATAAAGTCTTGCATAAATAACTAAAACAACATTTATTTAAATACTATCTAATTTATTATCGCGCATGACTAAAAAAACAAAACAACAAGATCAGGCAAGCACATGTTTTATGTCCTCTGATCCTCCTCTTTGCTGGTGACGATGTTCTAAACAACCTGAGACAACTTGACCCTCCACCGATCCTCTGCTGCAGGTTGTTACAATAGCTAATATTGGAGTTTGATGTACAGTTTCAAGCCTGGATATTTTTTGTTTAAATCAAATATGGACGTATTAATTAATTTGTAATTTTAGGCCTACTAATAATGGAAGGTAGTCATAACGGTTCGTCATCAATTCACTTTGTTCCCATTGAGCAACACTTTACACTACTGGCCGGCGATGGTGAATGTACAGTCAGTAGGCCTAGTTAAGACTTTTCGCGTCTAGCCTAGACTTTGAGCAGTTTTTAATTGCTATTTTCTTCTTTTTCTTAACGAATGCTGCGCGTAGCCTACGCATTTTGTAAATCACGGCACGCAACCGCCACACGTAGACTACGTTACCTACGTGCAGTAGTTTTTATCTGTACTGTACAGCATACAATAGGATGAATAAAATCCACTGACCTTTGTCCAAACATAAGCGTGGATTTAGTTTCAGTTTCATTGTAGGAAGATGGAGAACAGCAGATAATGATGGTGGTCCTGGCATTACCTCCCAATGATTCCTGAAGAATTCGAGTCATCTTACTATCACGGTATGGTATATGAGATTTCTGCAAAAGAAAATAAATGCCAAGTGTCTTTTAAAAAAGAGCATACATTAACAAGGAAAGCTAACAAGTCAAAGTAGCTTCTGATCATTAGTGTAGTTCAGGTACACTGTAATAAATTCTCAAGTAAGGCTACTGTAGGTCTAAATCAGTTCCAAAACCTCCCACTAATCTAAACATTCATATAATCTGTCTGAGAGTAACAGTCGTCTACTGCCGCAAAAAGTAATAAAGCGAACAAATAAAACTGACCTTGCCATCTGCTAGTGATGATATAACATTACCAAGGGCTGACAATGATTTGTTAATATTTTTGGCTTCTTCTAAAACTGCTCCTTCGGCACCAGTCTTGCTCACCTAAAATAAAATCATGATGTTTAATTTTAATTCTTCAATTACCAAGTCTCCATAAATGTTGCTTATTTTGTAATTTCAAGTAGATAATTAATAATATAAATATCATATCACATATCATTTTGACATTATATTAATATTTACCTTTTCACTACCAGCCAAATCTACAAGGTAAAGTTTGCCACTAAGTTTTTGCTGTGTTTCCAGGTTTTCTTGTTTGACATTGATGAGAAAGATACTGTGACTACGAGAACTATGTTCGTTCATATCTGTAATCAATCAAATTATGAAATTTTTGTAAATGCTCCAAATGGACTTAAATAAAATCAAAACTCATTTGAGGCTAATCTGTACAAGTTGTACAAGTTCTTTTTTGGAGCCTCAACAAAGCCTATTTTAAAAATTATTGGTCGGAAAGCATTTGCGCACATTTTGGCTGGATGTCCTGAAAATGATTAAAAAAACTGCAGTTTTTCAATGATTTAACTTTTGAACTACTTGTACTAATTCATTTAATGTTTGTATTTGTTAGAATGTAGTGTCCTTTTCAATTCATTGATATATTTCAATTTTGAGATGTGAAATAAAAAAAGAAAAATGTTTTTTTATCGGTGAAATATAAAATTGTCCACAAAAAAAATTGAAAATGTATGTTAAAAACTGTGTGTACGGTTTCCATTTTTTCCACACTTTTTGGTAAATATGAATTTTTTCAATTTGAACATACTTTATATTCATAATTTCAATCATAAATATTGTAATTGTAGTTTTGCTTCAGGGAGTTGAGTAATTAGATGTTTTGCCCTACTCTGACGTAATTTGTACTTTATACTAAGTACATTTGAGAATGCTTGCGAAAAAATTCGCAAGTAGGACCTCCAGATCACTAGCCTGGCGTTCATACCTCTAGACCACCGAGCTTGCGCTGATGGCTAGTGGTTAGATTCGAGTCCAAGTAAGCAGCGGGTACTGCACCAACAGGATTGTAATTGTAGTCCCACCTGAGAACTTCTTGCGAAGCATTTTCAAATGTACTTAGTATAAAGTACAAATTACGTCAGAGTAGGGCAAAACATCTAATTAATCATAAATATTATTATAATTTTTGAAGATTTTAGGCTTGTATGATTATGAAAACAAATCTAAGCCAGGTAAGTAAAAAAAAATTGATCCAGACAGGCTGTACAATATGCCAAGTAAGCAGCGGGTACTGCACCAACAGGATTGTAATTGTAGTCCCACCTGAGAACTTCTTGCGAAGCATTTTCAAATGTACTTAGTATAAAGTACAAATTACGTCAGAGTAGGGCAAAACATCTAATTAATCATAAATATTATTATAATTTTTGAAGATTTTAGGCTTGTATGATTATGAAAACAAATCTAAGCCAGGTAAGTAAAAAAAAATTGATCCAGACAGGCTGTACAATATGCCAAGTGAGAGGCCTGACGTGGCTCAGCCGTGCTGACTGGTATCTGTCAGGCCGGTGAGTCTGCAGGCCTAACAATAAACATTCTTGTATGCTGTCATGTTTTATTTTAATCACAAATTTTGAATGAATATAAAAACAACACAAGACAACAACCTACACATTTGATGTATGTCACATAGAAGGTGTTATGCAAATTAACAATGCTGGTGCATATATAAATGTGGACTTGGCGTGTGTATGAAAAAAAGATAAAGGCAGTCGATATAAAACAAGGCCAACAGCCATTAAGTCGCGTGCTACAATGCATAGTGATACCGGACCGACAGACAGACCGACCGACCGACATAGTGAACTATACTGACCGAAATTACTGAACATGTTTAAAAATGTTGAAATGTTTAAAAACATTTATATTTTTTTAATTTACACGTGCATAGCCTGTCACTTTTGACGTGCTCGTATAACGTAATTTCGAGTTAAGTAAGTCAAGAAAACAGAAATCGGGCAAAAAGAGTGCGCAACAACATTTAACGCGCAGTGCGCGCGCAAAAATCTGCGCAGTCATGGCAAATTTGTAAACGCTTAAAATTGCCTGAAACGTACTCTTATTTCATCGAAAATAAATTTTGAAAATTTTAAGCGCGCGCACGCATGCGTTACATGCGCTACGCACGTAATTGTATTGCCATATGATGATTTATGCCCTGAAATTTATGAGTACCAAATTTTATTTAATTGTGATTCATGGTTGTGAAGATATGATTACAAACGTGATTTCGTTAAATCGTGCGTAGACCGCGTAATTTTTTATTGCGCATCGTGAAAACATAACCACATCGATTCCTGTGAAAAATTGACTTAGCTAGATTAAACTGATATCAAGATAAGTTCAGAAAGCGATAAAACGCATAGTGATACCGGACCGACAGACAGACAGACCGACAGACAGACCGACCAACCGACCGACATAGTGAACTATACAGTCGCGTCCACGCGACTAAAAAACTGTGAGGGAAAAGCTGGGGTACCACAACTTGTTGTTGGCATCGTTTCTGGATCGACTAGTTCGCTATATTATTTTTAGAAGTAGGCCTACATGATAGTTCATTGAGGTTGATGTTGCCATCATGCCTCTACCGTGGCAAATTTCTATTTATATTCGCTGTCGAATAGATATAAAACATGAACCAAGAAAACGATTACGATTAAAAAATAATAATATATGCTTCCGAGTAATTTACAACTTAGTCCTCTGTCAGTCAAAATGTAGTCATTAATTTTGCACACCTTGTAACCTCACAAAGAACATTGTAAGGTTGTTTATGAACTGCATGTTTTTCCCGATTTTATTATGTAATGGGTGGGCTGGTGGAGTAGCCAACTACCCCCTCTCATGACATGCTGGTGAAAACCCTTCTGCAGAAACACGACCTAAATCATACAAATTGATAATTGTTGTTTTTAAATAATTTGTTTACAGTATTTGTGGTGTTGTGTGTTTATTTTTATTCATTTACATTTTTTTTTTTATTTCAATGGGTTTTTTTTTATATTTTCCAATTTTGTTATGGGAGCTTTTGTAATTAATTACATTGTGGTCTAGTTTTTATTTGTTGCGTTAAGCGGTGATACTTATAATTTTTACATTTATCGGATTCGAACTCGACTGTATAAGCATTGATATAAATGTACACAGCATTTTACTCACTGAGCTAACCGTGATTTACGAAATACATTATGTTCCAAGGATACATGCAATTAAAAAACTACAGTGAAACATGGCCGCTGAGACGTCAAATTAGTGTTATTTTTTCACTTTTTTTTAGTGTTAATCCTTAAAATTCAGGAAAGTGATACATACGATCGTGTGCGGCCCATCAAGAAACATCAGTGTGCCATTCAGCAGTTTCGGAGGAGATACATAAAATTACGCGACCATTTTAGTAGCATTAATATATAGATTAGCAAATGAACGTTACTTGTTACTGCTATGTGTCTGTTGGATTTTCCTTCATCAATCACTTCCATAACCTCATCTGGGCTGGATACAAAGCGCTCAGTGACTCCTTTCACATAAGGTACACGGTTTTTGTCCTCATGAACGGATAGGTTGGTCTTTGAAACTACAATAAAAATGCACAACAATAACAAAACTGACTTTCTGCATAACATTAACAATCACCAAATTATGTTCCATCATTTAAAAATGATTTTTATTATATTATCATTATTTAAGCTTGTCTATAAATTAATTATTTATTTTCAATATTTATATGTATAAATCTCATTATAGTGTATGTATAATCTTTTTTAACTCTAAATAGACAAAACATGTAAGAACAAAAGAATTTTAAACAGGTGAAAAATTTGATGTGATAATAGAAATCAAATGTGTGAATAATTATTAACTATAACACAAATCCCTTTATTGCCTCTAAGATATATGACTCATCTTGAAATATAAGAGGTTAAGTTTATGAAATGGATATAATTAACAATACTAAACATAATACTAGAATTTAATTCGTCACTTTGACGAATTATAGGTGATCATTTTTATCATTTTACTGAAATTAATTTTTTTTTAAACATGCACGTACGTTAACATACGATCGGAAAATGTTGATGTATGCCATCCTATTATATGCTTATAGTGCTGAGTTGTGCCTATATGCCATATACAATATGTACAGTATATACTGTATATCTATATACAGTGTAGCATAGGTGAAATTGCGGGACACATGTTCTAATTTTTTGGCATGATGACGTTATCAAACTAAACTTTAAGATGACAATTTCGAAAGATAATTAATTGAGCAAAAAAATATAAGATTTGGAAAACAATTTGGCACGTAGAAGCGCTGTGCGCGCTCTTTGAATTGTGTATAACTTTGACGAAAAATATGAAAAAACTACTTTTTCACTTCAACTGGCCATATGTTAACGTCACAACATCCGATAGGCTTAATTTTTATATGAATAAATATCTACATTTCATCAGCTTTCATAATAAATTATAATCATCAAGGTAACCTTCAATTCTGAAGAGCTGTAAGATATTCAAATTTACTGCGAAGGTGAAATTACACGGCCTACGTTATTCAAGTTTTTACGCATGATGACGTCATTAAAATGAAGATAGTGTCAACTCATGATAAAGATAATTAATTAAGCAAGCACATACTGAAAGTTGTGCGAAATTCGAGCACACATAACCAAGATGCGCTCTGTTGAATGTGATAATCTACACAAAAAGATAACAAATCCTAATTTTTAAATTCAAGTGGCCATTTGATGACGTCAAAACATTTTGTACGTAAAATGTGTACATGAATTCATATCTACAACTCAATGGCTTCCAGAATAAGTTAAAAAAATCGGGGGTCATCTTGCATTCTGAAGAATTATTTTCATTTTAAAAAAGACCTATTTTTCACCATTTTCAGAACTTTTGTAAAATAAATGTGCGCATTTTGTCATTTTTAACGTGCTCGTATAGCGTTATTTTAAGTCGGAACTGACTCAAATTTGGTGAATGTACTAAGGATGGTGAGTAGAATGAGATTTGTAAAAAAAATTCATATTTTTTACGCTTTTTAAGTATCGCGCGCGCAAAAACGCATTTTTGCGCAGTAATTTTTTGAAACACGCAAATGGCCTAATTCATGCTCTAAATTGATCAAAACTTAATTTTGAGCTTTTTAAATTTTTAACGCGCGATATCACGCGCATGAACCTACGTGCGCGTGCGTTTTTATTTGCTAATATTTTTACCCTTGATCTGAAGTTTACGTGTAGTGAATTTCATTAATATGTGATAATGAATTATGGAGATATGATTGATAATGTGATTTCGCAAAATGAGGTATAAATGTCGTCACGGATGAGTGATCACGCTGGAAAGCTTATTAGGATTAAGTTGTATTATTTGAAAGATATTCTGAAATTTTTGTAATCATTGACATTAAACTTTTTGAGATAATTGTTACACAAAATAGTGTACAGAAACAATAAAAAGAAAAAAAATAATAAAAAAAAAAATAATAATAAAGATTTTATACAATAACAATAGGTGATCATTTTATTCTAAATGATCACCTAATAAAGAGTTTACATCCACAATCATTGAATGTAATGTTTAATAGTATCCATTGAAGTAACTTTGTTAAGAAATGTTTTGGTTATTTGTAATTTATACAATTAATAAGTACATTAATATATAATAAAATATAACAAATAGTACTAACTTACCATCTAATAAATCTTTAATTCTATCTAGATAAATTTCAAAATATGAGACCTGTAAAAGAAATAAACCAGAATTTTGTAATCTTAATTATTATATTAAACAAAAGCATCAATGTTTTTGTTACATACAGGCCTTGAATTTTACCCCGGCCACCGACTATTTAAATACCTCGAAGCCCACCTAAGAGTACTAAAAAAAAAGAAGCACATTGATTTCTTTACAAGGTTTTACGGTATAAATGCTGTATGTGCTGTTCAAAATCATGTGTATACAGTATTATGTTTAAGTTTGTCAAACTGGGTACATCATAATATGTATCAATAATCCCAATGTGAATTTTGGTCTAATTACGAACAACTGACACGCCTTTTTATTTTGAAACCGATAAAATACTGTACAAAATTACAATAGACCAAATTTATCCTTCCATAGATCAGAAGAAATTAGTTTCCATTGCCTTTAGCTCTGGATGTCATATTTAAACAAAACCACGGGAAATCGAATATTTACACTTCATCACTATTACAGTGAACTTATTGGAGAAAATGTACTTTTTTTAACAAAATTATCGTAGGGTTAGGTGGCTAGGCTATACCACGCTGGAAAGGTGTCTGACATTACCCATTGTTTATTACTGAACATAGGCAGGTGGTAGGTAGGCCTAGTAAATTTGGTTACCCAGATGATGTACGCTTGAGATTTTCTGTATAACTGAATATTAGCTCATATAGCGTCCTCTATATAATTTTAAATCCTTATAGCACATCCTATATTGTTTACCCAAAATTTTGTTTTTTAAAACTTGGGACCTTGGTTAAGCACACATACACAAACCTTGTGAAATCTCAGGAGAAAGCATAGTTGCTTCTGTTAATCAAAACATATAAAGGTTTTACACACAAGACCTTGATTGTTTTATTAATTCATCAAATTAGAGAGTGTGTTAGATGCCTTCGGTAAATTATTAATTACAAAAACGCGTTCAGATTTTTGCCGCAGTTCAAATGTGTTTGACAATAAACTAATAATGCTCCTAAGCTAGAGCACCATTTCACAACACGCCTTCCAAACAAAGCCAGATGGAAGGTCAGTCAAAAGAATTTACAGTTGAAGTTACCACCCTTGGGACTAAAAAAAGAAAAAAATTGTCTGCCAAACATGTTTTAGTGACATCATAATGCAATAGAAAACATGTCTGAACATGTTCTTGTCATTTAAAATAATTAATTTAAGTCGCCTTTGAAAAGTATGAAAATAAAATATAAAAAATAATGTCTATATTTTCATACCTTTATATGAAATTCCAAGTTCTCATCCAATGCATAAATGTGGTTGAAAATGTCTTGCACTATTCTTGGAATTATGCCCATTAAATTTGGTTCACTTATTACACCCTATACATTTGAAAGATGACAGATTTCTATTTTATAATTACCTACAACCATCATTGAATATTTCTATATTCATTCATTCATTGCTAAAATATAATTTATAAACCGGTTTAAAGTTAAGCTTAATATTACATAACTTATGGAAAGCAGTATTATTGTTAACTTTTGGCATGTGCATGGGTTTATAATTTAAAATGTGATATTTCACTGAAAAAACCCTAGAAGTCTGAAAGTTGATAGAAGCTGTTTTAATACAAAAGATTGCTATGGCTAGTATAATGTTAATTCTTAAATAATTATGTTATTATTGTTATGAATCTGGCACATTTTCACCAAATAGATATAAATATAACTATATATAACTCATCCAGCCGGCCACCAAAAGTCTATCTATATTACCTCCATTGTGTGCGTTTTACCACTTGATGTTTGACCATATGCAAATATAGTACCATTGTAACCCTCTAGTACATCTGAAAATAAAGATTGACAATTAAATCATAGGAAGAAAATTACTAAGAAATTTAAGAACATGGTGAATAGTTCAAATTACCAATTAAATTTGTTTTACACAAATGTTGTAAATAGAGAAGCATTACAAAAACGAGAGCATCAACATGATGTAATATCTCACTTGTTTTTTATTAGTAAAGTACCGTATAAAAAAAAATGCATAGAATTACAGAACAAATTAAACTACTACAAAAGCATTAAATATTCTGGGCCACTTATGTTTAATAATTTATCACTTTTTTTCTCTTTACTAAATCGATATATTTTTCTCGGTCTAGGCTCCATGTTCCTTGCTATTATAATCTTTATTTATTTATTGTTCTTTTTTTCTATCTTGTCTTTAAGACAAGTCTTATAAACTCCCTGCTGTTGGTGTTTCTGATCCAGTTAATGTCTGTATATAAACAGAAGTTGAAGAACCACAAGACATACATATAAAACTGTGGCATTCTAAGCACATTGAACAGATTGGGATTCATTCTGCAGACAGAATCTGTTTCTTCTTGTATTCATTTCTGTGTGTGAAGACTTGATCATCCCATGTAAATATGTGAAAGTTTATCCAAATGATAACTGTGGGTTGATAATAGGGTGTCAAGGTTGTTCTCAGAAATAAAAGGTTGCCCTTTAACAATAATGATCAGACTAACTTGAAACAAGCAAAACGTCAGTTAAAAATATCAAATTAAAATGGAGTAAAAATAAATTCAAAATAATTTTTTTTTAACACGATAAAAACATTTTCAGGACACATGGAATTGTGGAATGACTAATAATAATAATATTTGATAATACTGATTAACAGCAGGCTCCACAAAGAAGGAACCACTATATGATGTCCCTGATCGTCTTAACTATATGATGTCCCCGATCGTCCTTGGCCCCGATCGTCTGTTCACCGCTATAATTTCATTTCATTTATTTTGTCTCCATAAAAATACAATATAAATTTTAAATTTTGAGATGCTCTTTGGGTTGATGAAGTAAGCAGAAGCCCATAATAAATCATATACTAGGTTTGATGAGTCAAATTTGAGAATAGGTCTCTGAGATTTTTAAGAATCTAGTTTCTGAGAGTAGCCCTTTGATATCCATAGATGAAGTAAGAAACCTTTTTCGTAGGACAAAATCGAATAATGCTGCTGGCAGACGTTAGGACTATATTTGCCAGTACCTTTTCCACATGCTTAGTTTATCGGTTGTTCCATCCATTTGGAATCACTCGCTGATCATGTCAGTTCCAAAGATGTCACCTGTTAATCCGACTTTAAAGATCTCATCATACACAAACTAACCGCTATATTAAACCTTTGATCCAAAAGTCCATATCCGCGGTAACAGATAGTTTCTTTTTTTCTGTATAATTTAATTAATGCAATACAGCAGTGTATTGAAAAGATTTCCGTTTTTTTTGGACAAAATAATTGCATTATTATCTCGGAAATGGTTGATCTCGAAGGGTTTCAAGCCTTCTCTGCTCCACCTTCCTTCCACGATTCCGCAAAATATCTGTTTAATGTCATCTGGGCCCAACATTGTTCTGATTGATGCTGATAAAATATAATATTTTCGGTGAACTCACGGTTCTGCATAATGTTAAAGAGAGCCTTTCAATATGGTAGGAGGTAGCAGAGGTAAACTGTACAGCGGGGACTATGCTTTGTAGTCAAACATTGAATTTTTGGATCTGACAAGCAATGAAGCTTAACGGGAGGACAAATTGCTATGCAGAATAATTTTCACACCTTAATTCACAAAGAATATCGTAGAGTTGTTTATTGAGGCTACAAACTTTCATAGCTAGCTAGCTCTCGAAAAAAATGCCAACATTATGGATGTTACACCAAAGTTTATTGAACTTATCTTAAAATGTAAACACAGAATATCAGTATCATAATGTAAATTGTAACCAACAGTTATTGACCTTTGGATGTGCAAATTGAGACTATATTTTGTTTTGTGTATATTAAATTACATTGGAATAGTACAAGTATAAATTGCACTATTACAAATTCAATAAAGCTTTGAGAGTCCATTTTACATTTCAGGGAATATGTTCGCCAGTATCGCATCACCAATGGCTACACAATAAACACAAGTTGCGATGCAAATGCAGAACCATATCGCAAAATTAGGAGATTCAATTTGAAGGCCCGCTCTTTTTTAGACTAATTCTAGGCTAGTTCCTGGCTTATAATTAGGTACATTACCATACCTCTCAACCATTCCGATTTAATTATGATTGTCCCCATTTAATTGTGATTGTCCCGATTTCTAATGGAAAAAATATTTATAAAATGCGAAACTGCATATCGGTAAAAGTAGACGATGTTTGGCGAAGAAAACATTTTCCTATCACCAATGTTTCGCACTGCGATTGGTTGACAAAACTCAACACTCGACTTCTCCTCGAGTTCCCAGAACTGTACAGAAATGAACTGTACAGAAATGAACTCCATGCAAGAATTAACCACATGTTTCTCGCAGTCTTTGTTTGCGGTGGTCGGCTTATGGTTTGAACACAATCCTGTTTTGGTTATTTCTGAATTTGATACAATAATATAAATTACATTCGATTAGTTGCTATAATGCGCGCACACCTCTGGTAACACATCCAAAACATCCAAATGCCAACTTCAAGTCAATGGCTACCAGATGTCTCTGTGAGACGGTTATTTGAACCAGTACCAGTACCCGATGGAGGATCAAATAGTCTTTTTGTTTTTGTAATAAAATCAGGAATAAACTGCGGTCTATAGCCTAGTTAGTATAATAATAATAATTCCTTGAACTAGATAGAATTTTTTCACACTGCTTTCACAGAAGCTGTTTAATTGTGGGCCCCATTGTGTCTGAAATTATCGTAATTAAACAGTCCCAAATCTCTCTTTTGAAACGTCAGAAAATGAAATTGAACTAGACTGTGCAAAGACTACTTTCAGAAACCTAAAACCCTTCTCATAGACTACAACATCTTTTGCCAAAAGCGCCTAAATTTAGTACAATTAAAGAATTTTTCGTTCCAAAAGTAAAAACGGAAGGATCAACAAATTTTGTTGTAAACTTTGGTCTTTTTGTGGTGATATCTATTCGAAGTTTCCTGGCGCATCAGCTTTCGAAACATGTTGATGAAGTTCATCCCTTTTATTCCAAATAAAATATATACCATAGATTTCGGCAAACCAAACTGAAGAGTCACAGCTCCCTCTAGACTCAATCACTTTTAGTCGATGCCAAGGCTTGCACGTTTTCTTTTTATTTTCGGAGGCATTTTAAAAAATAATAATTATTGTGATTTCCAGTAGTATAGAAAGTGTACTAGGGACCTACAGTATGTTAAGTAAGAATGCAGTTACACCATCGATCGCTCTCCTAGACACGCATATTGTAACAATCAAACTTTAATCGCGCTGATGTATCCATGGCTACTATCAAATCTCTAGAGAGCGATGAAGCAGGCAGTAGGAATGATAGGAATTATACTTTATTTTTGTCAAGAATAGTGAGCTTTATTACTTTTTAAAATCAACATTTTTACGTTTTTAGTGACATCATCAATGTCATAACCCATTCGTAAAAAATCGACAATTCGTAAACTGAATGTTCGTAAAATATATGTTTTACTGTAAATGATTTTACGTTCCCTGGATTTTACGTACACATAGAATGACCGATGACATGATCATTTTTATTAATTTATTAGTGTGTTATATTCTTACATTGAGGATGCAATATAACAACAAACTACAAAGCCATGACTATGAGACAAGCCACACATATGCATTCCCCTACAGAAGCGACTGTTTTTATTATTGATAGAAAATACAATTAAAAAATACACAGTTAGACGTCACAGCTAGGCCTCACATCTAGCTAGGCCTAACCTGGCCTAGAACTCTATGTTTTATGTACGCCTTTCGTACGTAAAATGAAGGTTCTACTGTATATATCTCTAGTGCTCTCCATACAAATTATTAGAGCGTCAATTTCCAGCCAACTAGATACCATTTAAACATAAATTAACTTCGCCACATCAATTACAGCTTAATACGCTGTCTATCGGTCCACAACTCTGTTTGTGGTACAATCCACAGTTTATTATTGATCCCAATGCAAGTTAATTGAAAATTTCAACTGTCAATTTTTAAAGAATTGTATACCCACCTTTAACAATGGCACTGGCTGCCTTTTCATAAACTTCTTGTTGGGTGACGTTTGGTTTAAAAACATGATCGTATATATAGTTTTTTCCCTGTGTAAGAATAAGTACATTAAACAGATAATCAATATGATTAATACAAAAATAATACTCCCTTGGTAAACAATTCCTTTAATTTCTCCCAGATTTGTCTACAGATCATCTTAATTTATTTTTCTTGGTCAGGAATTGATCAATTCATGATAATATAAATATCACACCAACATTGATAAAATGATGCCTCACACTTTTGTGAAACTTTTTTTAAATGGTAAATGATGCCTTGAATAAATCTTTTACTTGCCTCGCATGAGAATAGTATTGGCATGATATTAGGAGTGTGTAGTGACTCTTTTACATAGCCTTTAATTTAAAATCTATGGAAGCCTGTTCAGGCCACTACTGTAGGTAACTATATTTAAGAGCTGTTAGGCCAAATAATAAAAATATACGTTTCTCGTCCGGAATTTTTCAAAAAAGGGAGGCACTTGTTATTTTTATTTATTTTTTATTTTTTTATTTTATGCTATACATCACTATTAACAAGGTATACATCCTAGGTGATATAATGATAGTAGACCTGTTTAAACAAAATAAATATTAATTGCAAGGCTATATCGACCAAGATATGATAAAGATAAATACAATTTTTAGTATGCTATTTTAATGTAAAATAGGCCTATAGTTATTTAAATGAGATCGACAAAACTTATTTACCTGAACAAACTGCGACAAATAGTAAAATTGACTGCTAGCCGATGGGATTTTGGTTGAATTAAACAGTTTATTTTGTCTTTTTTTAGGGTTTTTTCTCACAAATGATTAACTTTATTAAAACTGCCAATGGCCTATTCAAGTCGGGGGACAATACATCTGTAAAAAAATTGTAATCATAGAACACAAAAGTATGATTTGGTATGAATTCAGATTCAGTCATCTTGCTGACCAGCAAATGATCTTGTGACTTTTTTCTTTGCAACTTTCCCCTGTTTTCTACACAGATTACAAATGGGAAAATGATTTTGCTCATTTCCACAATAAAGACACAGCACATCTGTAAATGTGTTGTAGTACTGTAGTGGGGAACCTCAATGGGCATGTGAGCTTGTCATTAACAAAAACTGTGTTGAATGTGTCATTTTCTTCATCTTCAATGTCTTGGAAACATGAAGCGCATGAATATGAAATCAACTCTAATGCTCTTTCAAGCTCCGGTCTCTTTTCACCCTTAAAGACGTTTGCAATGTAACATATGCGCCACTTGAGACATTCACCACACTAAAAAAAAAAAATATATATATATAAATGTGCTGTTTTCAAGCCAAGGGAACAAATGTCTCTCATTATTCTCTCAATTCAAATATATACCAAGAGGAGAAAATTATTTCACACCTACTTGTACTACCATATTAACATTGCAGGCTTTCTTTCCTGATGGAGCGAATGGCATACTATGACGCTTGTTTTTGCTTTTCACTATCCTGCTTTCCATACATACTGTTTCCTGGGTTAACAGAATTAGAAAAAAATAAAGAATTGCAGGAAAGGAATTAAAATGAACCATACATTGAATTGATTGCTATGAGTACTGTACACCTTTTATAATCAACATTTCATTCAATATCAAATTTACTCTTACCTCAAAGGGTTTGTAGTGGTCATTTTGAGGCACTGGAAATGGAAAAGATCATTAAAGATGTCGGGTGGAGTTCTTGGGACACCACATTCTTCAGTCCCACACTTCTTTATGCTGAATTGGTAGTGAATACAACAGTGAGTGTCCATAAATGCCTTCATTTTCCTGGATTGTTTACATGGCTTAGATGTGTCCATTAATGTTATAGCTTCAAACTCATCGTCGATCTTCGAGTTGTCAGCCAAAGTGGTTAGTTGGTCATTACTTGATGACTGAAATATTTTAAACTTCTTTTCCTTCAGTGCCAACCTTAAGAATAATGTGCTGGTTGTACAGCATCTTCAACTTCTTGTTTCAGGATTGGAAATTTATTTGATAACTCACGAATGCTCTTCAAGTTGTTGGATTTTTTAAGCTCATTTTCCATTGTTGAAGTTTCACCCCTCATCACACAGACTCTTTAAAGACCAAGGTTTAAGTCATCACTCTTTCTGCCGGGTTTTTCCAACTATGGTGACCAAGTTGTGTTCTCAAAAATTGAAAATTGTGGTCTGGTATAGTCATGATAATGACACTCAATAGGCCGATTTGATGTTAGAGCACAATGTAGTTCAGAAGCATGACGAAATGATGATGATGCTTCAAAGGCATTTTTCTTCAAACCTACATGAACCTGCTCGTGGTAAAATGTGCCTTTAATAGTCTCTGGAATATCAACATCCAGGCTAACAGATGGTGAGAAAGAAAACATTGTGATCCCTTACTGTCAATTTCTGTTGTAATCCAACCATTTTCGTCCCTTTCAACTGTAACAACTGGAAAACCTGGTTCGCTGACCTTAATGGTCATCTTCGCATATTAGTGAGGTACACTGTTGAAATTTCACACAGAATTTCTTTTGGTACCTAAATACCGCAGATGCATAATGGACATCAATGTGTGTTTTCCTAATTTGTCTTGCTGCAACCATCACCTTCAACCTGCTAGTATGTTTATGAGCAGCTGCAGAACAATGTGTGGGCCAAAACTGCATACGTAGCCACTGCACTGAAAGGATTGCAATTTCTTCAAGGCATTCTGCCTTAACTTGTTCGTGAAGATCTCTGGAATCGATGGCCATCGCCAGATGTACCATACTTTCTCCATCATCATCAACTTGATCGTGACGCCCATCATCAACGGCTGTTTCTACTCTGCCTTGGATAAATGCTTGAAAAAAATTGGTGTATTCTTCTGGTCTTCCAGAGTTTCTAAGCATCAAATCCCAAATAATTTCAGGACCTGACTCATCTAGTAACCTTTTTACTCTTGCATCCACTTCTGATTCTGATAGTATGTTAGCTGCCGATTTATCAGCAGTCAGGCGTCTAGCTAAAAGGTTGAGAAACTCCTTTCTCATTGATCGGCTGTGAAAAAAAAGGTATTTGGCTTTTTATCTGCTCTTTGGTGTTATTTCAGGGCTTAAATTAACCTTTAAACCATGGCCAGCATTAATTTTGTAAAGTAAAGTTATATGGTGTCCATCCATGGTTCCTAAGACATTTGAAAGCACATTGACAAACTGACAACCCATGGTTTTACTTGCATCTGATGTCCATCCCAGGTTTTTATCTGATAACCACTGATATCATTTTTCAGTTGAATCTTTCCGTTTGCTTATACTTCTAGACAAGGTTCTGGAAGAGTCTTTCTCGTTTTCAAAGCAAATGCATTTGGTCCTTATTCACAACTAACGTTTCTTCTGGTATTAAATCCGAAGCACTCGTCTACAAAAAAGTCAATGTAATTGCCGAGATATGACACATCTCCTACTTTTTCATTTGGCCTTGCTAACATCGAGCCTGCTCTTCTCCTTTGCTACAAATATCTTCACCTAAAAAAAAATACAGCTCAAGTATGTATGAATCCCATAGACACACGAGTAAAAATTGTCACTATGATGCTAAGCGCACATTTTGGACCTACTGTAGCTAGAATAAAAAACCATGTGCACAATAGTTAGTAGAGCTAGGCTAGTCCTACACATGTCGTAGCAAAATGACTAGCACATTGGCCTATCTACTGTAGGGCCAGTACTAGTACTAGAGGCCCACATTCTACTAAAACTGTAGCCATAATAGTAGGCCTATAAATTTTGACGACAGTATGGGACAAAAAATAAATGAAAGGGGATATTAAAATCAGTAATTTTAACAATTGTCCTGACCATATTATAGCCTAGCTTAAACTAGACCTATATCAACCCTAGTCTAGCATACTGAATTACCAGCATACTTACAAGTGTTGTTTGTACATGGATTCCTCCATCATCAAATTTTCCATTGGAATATGCCTGGAAGATATCCAGTAGAGATGTTCTAGAGCCGTCAAAATCATTTTCCTCCACAGACCTAGCATACCATGGCTTTATTTTTTTGTTTTTTTAGCGTATTCTGATGCAAATAAAAACTGACATAATGTAGGCCTATTGATCTTTAAAGCCGAAAACAGACAGAAAAATACAGAAATATTTCAAAAATGTCTAAACGTGTGTACAGAACACTGATAGTACACAAGAACGTAAATCAAGTCGCATATTACAGTCATGTTTTGCCCTCTAGCAATTATTACACCCGTCGCCATTTTTCGCTCAGTCTGTTGTTGATTGATGCTCACTCAAAACATTCTACAAAATAATTACGGATTACGAAGTAATATTGCACTGCTCTATAAAACAAAGTGTCTGTACACACCACTGTGAAATGATAGAAGGAAGCGAGAGATTGGAACGAATGGCGTGCTGGTACGGCCGATCTATCAGCTAAAATAAGAAGATAGGAAGATATAATTTACACTATCTTATTCTTACTTGTTTCCCGTACACTTTCGTCTACGGGATTGAGGTGAAGCACTCAGTGCTTAAAAGCCCCTCTTAGCAATAAAATCATACTCTATAGGGTGAAAACTTCAGCGGGTGGTTAGACCATGCGACGTTAAGTTTTGCTTTGAACAAGTTCACCGTAGCACATGAAACTTGGTTATGCTTGGATTTGACCTGGGCTAAGGGTTGGTGTTTATGAGAACTTGTTGTAGTGGCTGGCGGTGAGATAATTGGCGCAATACAGACAGATAATTAAGTGGCAGCCACCAGATAATTTAGTGGCGTCCGCCAGAGAATTAAGTGGCATCCGCCAGATAATTACGTGCCGTCCGAGAGACAATAAACTGACGTCCACCAGATAATTATCTAGCTGACAGCAGTTTATAAATAACAAATATAAAACAGCTCTTAATATTTAACAAGGCCTAGCCTAGTAGTAGTAGCACGAACAGGCTTCCGTAAACCTATCTGTTTGTGTAGCCTAGTTTCAGTAGGCAGTAGGTACTTACCCCTAAAATTAGCTCACCATCTTTGGGAAATTTAGCAATAAATTTTGAACCAGACTTTAATTCTGAATCATTCATTGGTCGTACTCGACACACAACCTTTATGCTACATTCTGCCGGATCTGCCATTTTGTAAGCGTTCCAAACCAACTGTATATTCGGATTCTGCTACTTATTAGTACTCTTTTTTACTCAACAGAAATGTTTAAACAATCATTATATACTAGAGCTTATATAGCCTAGGGCCTAGGCCTACTTCATTCAAATGACCTCCGTCGATGTATATTTTGTGTTGAATGCACTGCAGCAGTCCGGTTTTTGTCACAGAAAAAATAGGTGTGTTTTGGATGTTACCGATGTCAATAAAATAGCTTGAAAATCGCTATATAATATATTTCGACAAATTTTACGGCATAGATACAATCCTTATATCTTTATGTTTTCTATAGGAAAACTTCTGAACAAACAATTCACAAATTTCGGATAATCCATACGAAATTCACGCCCATTCTATAACATAAATCTGTTCTTTTACCCAAATCATTCGCCGCATTAATTACAAGAATTGTGGGAAAGTATGACATCATTAATGGAGGTATATTCAGAGCGTCATTTCGACGATCGAGCATTCTCTACTTCTACGGAGCGCCATTTATGCCTTTATTTACTTACGAAATAGAAATAGTACTACGGTAGCTGCTCCAGTGGACCAAATTTAGCACTAGTGGAGCGCAGTGATATAAAATAGAAATAAGTCACTAATTTTAATATCTTTTCGTATGTTAACACACTGTGCTCAAGTGGACACAATTTGGAGCCAGGGGAGCACAGTGATATAAAATAGAAATAAGTCACTGAATTTTAATATCTTTTCGTATGTTAATACACTGTGCTCAAGTGGACCCAATTTGGAGCCAGTGGAGCACAGTGATAAAAAATAGAAATAAGTCACTGAATTTTAATATCTTTTCGTATGTTAATACACTGTGCTCAACTGGACCCAATTTGGAGCTAGAGGAGCACAGTGATATAAAATAGAAATAATTCACTGAATTTTAATATCTTTTCGTATGTTAATACACTGTGCTCAAGAAGTGGACCCAATATGGAGCCAGTGGAGCACAGTGATATAAAATAGAAATAAGTCACTGAATTTTAATATCTTTTCGTATGTTAATACACTGTGCTCAAGTGGACCTAATTTGGCGCCAGTGGAGCACAGTGATATAAAATAGAAATAAGTCACTGAATTTTAATATATTTTCGTATGTTAATACACTGTGTAATTGTAGTTTTGCGTCAGGGAGTTGAGTATACTTGCGAAAAAAATGTACTTAGTATAAAGTACAAATTACGTCAGAGTAGGGCAAAAACATCTAATTACTCAACTCCCTGACGCAAAACTACAATTACAATCATGTTGGTGCAGTACCCGCTGCTTACTTGGACTCGAATCTAACCACTAGCCATTAGCGCAAGCTCGGTGGTCTAGAGGTATGAACGCCAGGCTAGTGATCTGGAGGTCTGGGTTCTACGATTTTTTTCGCAAGTATTCTCAAATGTACTTAGTATAAAGTACAAATTACGTCAGAGTAGGGCAAAAACATCTAATTAATACACTGTGCTCACGTGGACCCAATTTGGCGCGCGCGCCAGTGAGCACAGTGATATAAAATAGAAAAAAGTCACTAAATTATAATATCTTTTCGTATTTTAATACACTGTGCTCAAGTGGACCCAATTTGGCACCAATGGGAGCACAGGGAAACTAATTTTTCTTTTCCATTACGGATGGAGTAACCGATATTGAACTTATATACCAAGTTTTAAATATGTTTAAAATCCAGAAGTATTTTTTCTCGATGTTTTTGTATGTGACTATTTCCCTGTGCTCCCATTGGTGCCAAATTGGGTCCACATGAGCACAGTGTATTAACATACGAAAAGATATTAAAATTCAGTGACTTATTTCTATTTTATATCACTGTGCTCCCCTTGCGCCAAATTGGATCCACTGGAGCACAGTGTATTAACATACGAACATTTCTTTTGTAAAATAAAAACACTCCTTGATTTCAATATATATTTCTTGGTATATTTTTATAATTTAAGTTGCTCAATTTACAGGGAAAAAATCGAATTCCTAACCGTTTTTTTTGTTAAAAATCATTATTAGAGTTTAAGTATTATCTTAAGCATACGCAAGTTATTAAAATCACTGACGTGGCTTGAAACTATTTTTTCTTTTGGTTTACGGATGGAGTAACCGATATTGAACAAATATACCAAGTTTGAAATATTTTTTAATTCCAGAAGTATTTTTTCTCGATGTTTTTGTATGTGACTATTTCCCTGTGCTCCCATTGGTGCCAAATTGGGTCCACATGAGCACAGTGTATTAACATATGAAAAGATATTAAAATTCAGTGACTTATTTCTATTTTATATCACTGTGCTCCCCTTGCTCCAAATTGGGTCCACTTGAGCACAGTGTATTAACATACGAAAAGATATTAAAATTCAGTGACTTATTTCTATTTTATATCATTGTGCTCCCCTGGCTCCAAATTGGGTCCACTTGAGCACAGTGTTATTAACATACGAAAAGATATTAAAATTCAATGACTTATTTCTATTTTATATCACTGTGCTCCTCACTGGCGCCAAATTGTGTCCACTTGAGCACAGTGTATTAACATACGAAAAGATACTAAAATTAGTGACTTATTTCTATTTTATATCACTGTGCTCCACCGGTGCTAAATTTGGTCCACTGGAGCAGTTACCGTAGTACTATTTCTAATTCGGAAGTAAATAAAGGCATAAATGGCGCTCCGTAGAAGTAGAGAATGCTCGATCGTCGAAATGACGCTCTGAATGTACCTCATTAATGTATGAAGAGGAAAACGTATGCTTAATTGTAAAAAAATGTAAAAACATTAATAAAATTTAGATAATTAAATACCATGATATATATTTAATTTGTTAATTGCTTTAAAAATGATTGATAAGCTATAAAGAAACAGACAACATTTGTATAAAAAACAATTATAATTGTATATCCTTTCGTCGAGGTATATTCAGAACGCCATTCTGACGACTGGTGGAACGCTCTTTATTTCTCTACGGAGCGCTATTTATGCCTTTATTAACTTCTGAAATAGAAATAGTACTACGGTAACTGTTCAAGTGAACCCAATTTGGTACCAGTGGAGCCAGTGATTTGTAATAGCCGAAGTTCTTATTACATCTCTCTCTGAGTGTGGAGCACAGTGATATAAATAATAGAATAAATAAGTCACTGAATTGTACACAGTGAGGTAAAGCCGAAGGCTAGAGGGCGTACTCCAGACTGAAAAGTGATTCCAACAGGAGGGGAACCAACAGGATGGCTGCCGGCCGTAAATGTGTTCAAAAACATTATTTAATATAAAAAATAATAATCTAATATAATACATTAAGACCACATAAATTACAACACATATTCTTGTCACGTCAAAGCACAGGGAGTGAAGTTTTTATAAATTAAAATTAATCGCAATAAAATGAATAATTTCTTGGTAATCTAGCATTTTTTGTACAGTATTATATGAGGATCATAATAGAACGCATACGCTTAACGCGCTGCGTTGCGTATCGTTCTCACGCACAGATAGGCTCAACACAGGCGTAGTAGTCCGTACTGCGTAGGGCATATCTGATTGGTCGATTGCAGCCGCCATCTTGTTGGTTCCTTCTCCATGGAGAATCATTTTTTGAACTGCTATAACCTTGTTTATTGCGATCTAGCCTTCAGCTATATAAAATCTTTGGTTTACACCCAGTTTACACCCAGAGCCATATATAGAGAGAGTTACGACTTTGCGTTCACGGATTTTAGAAAGTCACGTGGTGTGCACACCGGCCATGTTTGTGTCCAACTATGCCTATGTAGCGTATGGAGTCGAGTCATTTGCTTAATAAATGTATAACATTCACAAGGCTTTAAATATCGAATTTAATATCAAAACAATCAATTTGTTTAAAGGTTTTTGTTAAGATAATAACGAAATCATAAAGTTACTGCGAACATGATTTTTAAACAACAAAATGTAAAAACAATGCATTACTATAGAGAATCGCTGTACAAACTAAACGCGCACGCGTAGAGCGTGCATGGAGCGCACAACCAGAGCCGTTCCGAAATTGCTATTTTTGTTGTTTTTAATCATGTTTGCAGTAACTTTATAATTTTTTTATTATTTTAACAAAAACCTTTAATCAAATTGATTGTTTTGATATTAAATTCGATAATTAAAGCCTTTTGAACGTTATACATTTTCAAAACAAAAGACTCAACTCCATACGCTACATAGGAATAGTTGGACACAAACATGGCTTCTAATCCATTCGAAGTCGTAACTCTCTCAATATATGGCTCTGTTTACACCCAGAGCCATATATAGAGAGAGTTACGGCATTGCGTTCACGGATTTTAGAAAGTCACGTGGTGTGCACACCGGCCATGTTTGTGTCCAACTATGCCTATGTAGCGTATGGAGTCGAGTCATTTGCTTAAAAAATGTATAACATTCACAAGGCTTTAAATATCGAATTTAATATCAAAACAATCAATTTGTTTAAATGTTTTTGTTAAGATAATAACGAAATCATAAAGTTACTGCGAACATGATTTTTAAACAACAAAATGTAAAAACAATGAATTACTATAGAGAATCGCTGTACAAACTAAACGCGCACGCGTAGAGCGTGCATGGAGCGCACAACCAGAGCCGTTCCGAAATTGCTATTTTTGTTGTTTTTAATCATGTTCGCAGTAACTTTATAATTTTTTTATTATTTTAACAAAAACCTTTAATCAAATTGATTGTTTTGATATTAAATTCGATAATTAAAGCCTTTTGAACGTTATACATTTTCAAAACAAAAGACTCAACTCCATACGCTACATAGGAATAGTTGGACACAAACATGGCTTCTAATCCATTCGAAGTCGTAACTCTCTCTATATATGGCTCTGTTTACACCCACAGTAGTACGCCCTCTAGCCTTCGGCCTTTTTTCCAGATATTATATCTCTTCCCATCATACCTTTTAACTTCCTTTTTTTCAGGCTGCTGTTGGTTGGAGCTGTTAGGTAGGAAAATACGACAAGAAAATCCTGTATTATCCACATGATCCGCAATTGTAGAGAATTAAATAACAATAATAGTTAACGTAACAATAATTTAGTTAATTGAACGTAATAATTTTAATTGTATATATTTAATAAAACTGCAAATAAGTAGTACATCGGAGCTCTAGCCTAGGCCTAGGCCTAGCTAGAGTACAGGTATCGGGCCAGATACCTAGCCTAGCCTTAATTTACGGTATATATCTTTTCCATTTTTAAGCTTCGTCCAATAGGTCCAGGTCTATTATTTTTAAATAATTCTTATAGGATTGAGTTATAAATGCATATATGTTTCTATTAAACATCATGAATATAAAGTAGGCTAGTAGTATCCCTTCTGCTGCATCATTTGCCATTATTTTCGTGTGATATACGGTTTACCCAACCCATTAGCTAGGCCTAGACCCGTGCCCACCTTGTAGCAACTATCCAGCCAACTGATTTAAGCTGTTTTTTGGTCCTATGTATATTAAACCTGAATACCATAATCTTTCATTTCAACAAAAACTGTGCAGGTAATGCATGAATGATGATGCTCATTACATGATAGATAGGAAAAAAACTAATGCTATTAGGAAAGAAGCAAAACCTAGGCTAGTTTAGTGGTATGTTTGACTGACATTGTACCTATTAATGCTTTCTTAGATTTTAACTTTGTTTACTCACTTGGTATATGTTCTTTTTCAGCCATGGGCAAATTTATGAAACCTGGGCGAGTGGTTCTTGTACTTGGCGGTCGATTTGCAGGTCGCAAAGCTGTAATTGTCAAGAATCATGATGATGGCTCATCAGACAGAATGTATGGCCATGCCCTAGTGGCAGGAATTGATCGTTATCCTCGAAAAGTGACGAAAAGAATGAGTAAAAAAAAAACTAAACAACGATCCAAAATTAAAACATTTGTCAAGGTTTATAACTATAACCATCTCATGCCGACCAGGTAAATTTTCATTTAAATAATATTAGACTAAATAAATAAATGTTGTAAAAACTGCTAATAAATATATATACTCATGAATAGAGATTCTGAAAACAAACTGTCTATGAAAATCATTTTGGGCCAAAAGTTTTTGATTTATTTTTTTTGCACACTTGAACCCCTTTCTCATATATTTTAAAGGTATTTTGTTGATTTTTATGTCTTGTGTTGATTTTACGACTTGCGGCTCTACAGTTCCCAATTTATTGTTTCACATCCGTTAGCACACACTGGTGCGCACACCATAGAGTTCTGCATGGTTGCTAGCCAACCAAAAAATGCGTTCAACTTGCCCGAGTGACTCTCAGGTCACCAATGGTTTGGAATAGGCTTATTGAAGTAAAACTAAAATTTCAAAAGATCACTAAATATTTGTTTTTAATGATCTATTTATTCTTCAACTACAGTTTAAGCTAAAAATCAAGCTAAAAATCAAGCTAAGATACATAATTTGATAGAAATACAGATCTATACAGTTTATCAACATACTAGCATTGAACGGATTTTTTGTTGGCTAGCAACCATGCTGCGTCCTCTATCGTTGTGACGTCACATCGCAGAACTCTATACAAAGTGCAAATGTTGATGCCTGGTGTCTGACCTCGGGAATGTTGCTAGGCAATGTGAACATTTTGGGTACTCTCTTCTTGAAACGTCGCAAACTAAACATAAATATTATATAATAAGTTGAGATGATAAATGTTACATTCCAACTTCTTGGAGCCTATAACTGCAGTTAAATATGTGTCGAATATAATTCCTAAACCAATATTACTTTGATTTAGATACTCAGTAGATGTTTCTGTTAACAAGAATGTTGTGAACAAAGATGCTTTTAAAGATCCAAGTCTAAAAAAGAAGGCCAGGAGAGAAGTCAAATCCAAATTTGTTGAAAGGTTAGATTTTGGATTTATTATAATTAAATGATCTCATGCATGAAGGATCTCATGCATGAAGGAACCTCTCTACAGCACACTGCTAGGTCTGGGCTGATGGTAATTTTTGTCGTGGAATAATTGCTACCAAACTTGATTAAATTTGGCAAAAAATATATATTTTTATTGTTCCCTTTGCCCAAAGCATGTTGTCAAATCAGTGTTCGCTAATTAAAATGAAAAAAATCGAAAATCCATTTCAGGTCCATTTTAACCTACAAAAAAACAGAACTGCCATTTAAATTGAATCGCTCAATTTTGCGATGTTGGCGAAAATATTCCCCCGATGGTTATTCCACATTCAGGATTAATGGAATTTCATGGATAAAAATTTGGGTACAATACCTAAAACTACTTCCTAGTATTTTGAAAATAACTTTCTAACAATTAGTGTTTTTGTCTCTTGCAGGTACAAGACTGGCAAGAACAAATGGTTTTTCCAGAAGCTGCGATTCTAAGTGCCCTCTGTAAAATAATGTTCTTGTGTCATTAAAAAAAAAAACAATATGAAAATGATAACATAGTTTGCTTTATTTGTGAATTTCAGAATCAGTACACAGTACAAAAAGCTGAATACCAGTTTTGAGAAATAAGATAAACCAATTTAATTTGAAAACACTTTCCCTACAATGTTTTGACATTTTAAAAAAATAATAAACATTACATCGGGTCATTCCTTTTCTCAAATTTACATTTTATGGTCAATTATGATAAAAAGACAAAACAATCCACTACCACACCATATAGTATTTATTTATGTATGGGTTTTTGTGTCAATAATTATTAATTAATTATAATAATTATTGTAATGGCCACGCCTGACCGACCCTAAACTGACGAAAATGACGGTCTGCATATTTTTTTGTGCGAGTCAAACAGTAATTGTGTAACAAAGTAGTGAAAAAATCTAATTATTAATGTTATTCACCAAATTGGCGAATATATTTCACCTCCGTTGAACGTCAAGAGAGAACCATGCAACCAACCACGAACCATGTGATAACCAGAATACAAGTTTTAACTAAACTTGTGAAATGCCACCTTCTGGATACATTTGTGTAGTGGGGAAAGCTACTCCCAGATATATTATGTATGTATATTCGAATGGATTGGTGGTGAAAAAGAAATGTCGAAACAAGAACGAACCTTTTGTTATAGTTTATTGTACAAATATGAAAACACATACAGTATATGTAGGCCTAGTAAAATACTGTATTCGAATATGGCGTATAGGCCTACATAATCTTGGCTGCCGCTAACAATACAAACAATCCTTTCCCCGCTAATATAGTTTCATACCCAATAAAATTATACTTCATCCACAGGCCTTGTCTTTTAAGGCAAGCGAGTGCGATCACTCACCTAACCACCTAAACTGCCCTTGAGGAGTGCGATTTACAACACGTACACACAATGTACCCCAGAATGTCTGAACCTCTGTCAAAATATTTCGGCGGAGCAGATTCAGATTTGATTTATTAAGTCATTCATACGTCTAAGACCGTATTTCATTGCACTGATGTTTTGTTGTTCGGCGTAACAACAAAACCTGTTGCAAAAATGTTTTTTATCAAATTCAAGGGTTGGTTATAGGGTTAATGATCGGGAGTTGTTACATTTTGCAGATGTGAAAAGGGCATTTGTTATTTTGCGACAGCAACGAGCACATGTTACCCTTTAAAAAAAAATTTATATGTATTGTTCGAGGCCCTCCTCATGAGAGGTTTTATATAACACAAAAATAGATTGCCGTCATTTGATTGGATGATTGTGGGTCACATGATAAAAAATAAGTTCCTATCAAAACGCTCCACTTAAGCCCGGACAGCATAATAACAATGGTTTGCGCATGCGAGAGCATAGTGAATTACTATTTGTCAGTGGTAGACCAGAAGAATGCACAACCTCCCAAAATGATGGCGATCTCTGGTTGAAAGTTTGCGTGTTAATATTGGTATCATCTGTGTCCGATTCATAACATTAAACAATAAATAATATTCTAGCTCAATGATTTAAGCATGCTAATATCTTTATTCCATTTATACATCTATCAACAGTTTTGAAAGGATAGCCATATTACTATTGCATACATAACATAAACTAAACCGAAAATCACAAACAAAAAGTCAAATTAGAGCTACCTTCATTAACATCAACAGAGAGGAAGGTACAGTACATACTACAAATTATTGAATGTCTATAAAACCTACAGTATAGCAACCAGCAACACCAAACAACGAAGATCTGATGGTATCAGATCGAATAGTAACAATACTATTTTGGCTTAGTTTAATTACAATTAATTTTCTCTATCTACACAGAATCTAGATGAGATTATTTGAATATCACATTATTGTTTGAAATATTGTGTATGTAGACAATCAGGCGACAGGTAATTGGCCTTAACTAGGCTTTTTTTTCAAATAAAGTCCTGTTGGTTATAAAAAACCCTGAAGTTGAGATTGTAAATAAATTTAAGTTTCTGTGATCGCAAATCACAACCATATTACTAAGAGATCGAAACGTCCGAGTAAGTACTCCGTTAATTGGTAGCTTTTACAAAAACGAAATTTGTCATCTATACAAAATCGAAGCTAAATGAAATTTTTCCAAAACATATTACTAAGGGTATACTCAACAACAACACATGTGTTTAATGTAAGGATACGTTGGAAAATATTGTTATGCAGAGCTCTATTCAATCCCTTTTTGATACATATTATAGACCCAACCCATCGCATGCACATGTTTTTTTAAGTTCTTGGGATCCATCACTTCTTGTACTAATAGATTATACTAGTTTTTAGCCATGCACACAGGATTTTGAGTCTGTACACAATGATTTTCCAGATTGTATAGTTGCTTGGCGCATTAAAAGCCATTACACGCTGTTGGTGGAAAACCTTGTGTAAGAGGGAATGGGTTGTTGTTGTCTATTGTGTTTTACTGGGACTTTTCCATAATTTTAGGCCAAATCGTAGCTTTTGTGTGTCCCTATTAATTATTTGCATTTCTGTACGTCCTGTAAGATCAACAAGTTGTCCTTGACCAATCAAATATTGCAGCTAACCAGGCCGACCAATTTTTTTAGTTGACTTGGTTTGTTGAAAGTTCTTAAAAAATTGTACACAGAATGGTAATTCATTGATAACAGATTATACTATATGTGTCGTCCACACCTGTATGCAATTCAGCACAGTAGGGTGCAAGTCACAGATTAACACATTTATTTATAGAAAATCAATCTGCACATGGTCAGCAACATGTAAATTGACTGTTTAAAGTGATGCTTAAAAATTAAATACAGCACATATATAACGGTGTTGTAGTATATTATGCTAAAATCAACCCCAGTAATATATTTAATACAATATAATAAATACATAAATTTTTGTAAATTAGAGTATGAACAACCACCATCTTATTTGGATTGTACTTATTTCTTGAACTTCTTAATACGTTCATCAATACTCTTACAATTGCTTTGTATGGCAGCCATATTTGATGTAAATGAGTTTTGAAGCTGAAATGACAATAAAAATAGTAATACAGTAGCTAATTCTAAGATTTCATTGGACTAAAAAAATTGACACTTTTCAATAACATGCTTTAAAGGATCCATGTCGGAGACAATATTATATATCACCTAAATAAATTCCTGTCATTTGATTTGACGATTGTGGGTCACATGGCATGCAATAGTACTTTTTTCAGAGAGTCCAATATACAGCCAACACTTAATAATAATTATATTATTATACCATTCAGATGGTTATTTTATTAATTATAAAATGTATTTTCATTAATTATGATACTTCCTTCAACTTTGTCAAATACCAATATATTGATTGATCATGGGATTGACATTCATTGTCCCCTTGACTATGTACTGTAATTGCATTTCATAAAGCAAATTGATGCAGAATGTGACCAATCCGTGGCAGATTTTTTTTAATAACGAGTCTATTAAAGAATGTATTATTCTTAATACAATAAACATTGTTTATTGTTCAATTATTGTTCACTTTGACATATTTTTCATGAAAAATCTCCTTATTAATGGGATAATTTTTTCAGGTTAGTGTCTACAGAATAGGGACAACTCTATTAAGAGAAAATATATATACCATAATAGGTGTTCTATTGTATTTAGAAAATAAAATCTTACTTCTTTGAGTAATGTTTCTTGACTGTGTAGACTTGTTGAAATTCGCTGCTGGGTTACATCTAGATGAGTCATTGCTTGACTAAATTGCAATGCTAATAAAATACAAACACAAAATAAAGATACAACACTTATAATTCTAAAGAAATAACTGAAACAGTGAAAGATTTTGGATGTTTTATTAGTGTACCAAATTTTTCAGGCCAGAGAACTTTATTTTTTAAAACAAAATGTATGCAAATAATTACTCAGTCTGACTGGGTTTTATTGTGCATTCATACAATTAAATTATACTATTAGTAGTATTTTATTTAACCTACTTTTGTACATGGGAATGGGAAACAAACTCATCTAATGCACAAATCATGTGTGCAAACGCACCAGGAATGTATGAAACACTGCCATTGACTAGTTCACAAACTTATTTCCACATATAGAAGTTCCCCATGGTTTCTGAATGATACAGGCATACGATGCTGACCATGTGATCTAGCATACTTAATGATAGAACTTTTTCGTGGTAATACCATTGAATGAATGAGGTGTTAATGGCAAGTTTTGTATGATGCTCAGGCAGCCATTTTAGAATGTTACAAAAGCCTGAATTTGAACTATAATATTGAGGATTGGTAAACAAGTTCTCTATTGAGTTTTTGAAATACCTTGTTCATGAAGAACTTTTAATGCTTGTAATCTTTCAACCACCTTTGGTAAAGTATCTGCTACACCATTCCATTTTTCTACCATGTCATACAATTCAGAAATCTACAATATTAGTAACAATAAACCATCAATATTTAAACAATACCTAATAATCAACAACTTCCATAGTACTTCCAAATCTGCAAACAGATACAGAAAAGGATTTATCTTTAGGCCAATTAAAAAAGTTAGTTTCACATCCGGGATTAACAGGTTTTTTTTTAAAGTGGGACTAAACTATTAGTTTCAGATTTACCACAATCATTGACAGATTTTCCATTTTTTTAAACTGATCAATCATGAAAAATCAATGATCATGCAGCTCCAAGTTTGATGAGGAAGGGAACAACAACATTTTTAAAAGTGTGTTCAGCAATGGGAAAGACATCTATCGCCTTATCAGATATAGAGAAATATCTTTTTAAAACAGCAATGGATTAAGATTTTGTAATAATAGAATTCACTTATACCCCTTTCATACCAAAACTCTGGAGTGATCTCCGGAGACACTCCAGGGTTTATGACCATTAAAAACATCAAGAAACTCTGGAGTATCTCAATATAATATATCTTAATATCTAAACAGTATTTTAAAAACTTCTAAAATTATTAAAACTAATGTACTAAAAATGTCAGAGACTTACAATTAAGACAAGAATTATGAAATTAATACCGGTAATTAAAGAACTTTTTCTAAATTAAAACCCATCACAAATCATAAAAAGAATATGAAAGCATAACTCCATAGATCTGAACATACCCTTACATGACTGGGAAATATTGTTGACAATAAGTATTATTTGTTATGCAAGTGTACCTCAACCATGTTGAATTATTAAAAGTAAAGAGAGAAAATCAGAAAACCAACCAAAAGCTACAATACATATTTCCACACTATGCTGTACTAATGAACAATCAGCATTACAATTTAACACTGTGTTTGTTAAAGCCTCTCCAATCAGGGAAAACATGGCAAAAGGTTTCCTACTTTTTAGGATTTTTATAAGATAATCTATTTTGTTTTGACAACTCTTGTAACATGGCCACAGCGCTGATTTTGCCATTTTCCCTCTAACTCTCTCTCAAAAGCAGTATGATTTCTGGTACAGTACATACAGAAAAGTGGCTAGCTAGAATGTTCAGATTAAACAAAATTATACAAAATATACGAAAATGTTTACACATATTACTTTAAAGAATTCACAAAGTGTATAAAATAAAAATACAGTAGAACCTCTTAGTTACAAATCTCAGTTTTGTAAATTAAACATTTAAGAAAATTAAACTGTCTTGACAGTCAATTAAGTTATTTTACTGGTTTACAATTAATGAACTATATATCAATACTAATCAAAACCAGAGGAGAATGTTTTCAGTATTAGGTGACTTATTATTTTGTATTAGATGGCAGTTATTGTGTTTTGTACATTTATTTTAGGCTTTAAACCTTTATAGGTCTGATCTTTCTTACAGGTACAACCACATCATGAGGAATTTACCTAAGGGGTTCTACTATAAATGTTAAGAAAATAAATAAAAAGCAAATATTTTATGCAAGTTATTTCAATTATTACCTTCCTAGAGGTTTCTGTATCAATCTCTCTCTTTTCAATGTCAAACAAAAAAATAAATTATATTTATGGATATTAAGATATACAGTTTACAATGTCATCTAGTCTAGTCACATACATATTTTTGAATTGAACAATAATTACAAATTGATTAAAAAGATACAGGTCAGTTCGCTAAACATTCAAACAAATTATTATTTGTATGGCTTCAACACTTAGGAAATTGGTCACCTTATTTTTGTAATTATTTGTATGGCTTGGATGTCTTTAAAAATGTAGGTATACTACAAATTGCACTTCTTCAACACATTCAGGGGTGCTTTACAGGTAGGTGTGCTGTTTTTATCTTTGTCTGTAGAAGTTTACCAAGTGTGCTTAAATTTAATCACACTCAAGGGCAGTTTAGGAATATGTTAGGTAAGCGCTCCCACACCCCTCAAAAGACAAGGCTTGAACCTGTTGGTCATTTCATTCTTTTTTTCCTTTTTTTGGTAATGTTGTAACTAAATTTATAATGCCAAAAACAGCCTTTTGTGAAAAAAAGTAACATTTTTAAACTGTGTACTTCTTTTTATGTACACCATAACTTTCTTATAAATTAACTTTTAATTTTGTTATAAAACAAGAATTTAGTTTATTATTATTATTATTAAATTATTATTATTATTGTACAATGTTTCAATTGTGGTGGCACCATCAAACTCAAACTTCAAAGCAAAACATTGGGCCATTATGGTCAATCTACTTTAAAACAGTTAAAAATAATGAACATACTTACTTCATTGAATTATACCAACATTACTTTGAAAAAAAATGCTTTTACTAAATGACAGATGTAAAATCAAAATTAGTTTTATGTATCTGAATGGAATAGAGATAAATTTGTTTTGATTTATTTGTGACCAAGAAGTTGAAAACAATAAAGAAAATAATCTAGGAATACCTGCAACAGGAAAGAAAAGAAAATATATTTTACCTTTTTATCTTTGTCCGCATCTTCTAATGCTCTCTTTTTATCTTTAGCTTGGTTTAGACGCATTAACAAGCTTTGTAACCTAGCATCTACATGATCTACTTGGATTGGTTCAAGAATGTTAAGTTTCTCCTGTAGAAAACTCACAGTTTCCTAAATAAAATTTAGTGTTAAATTAAATAGAAACCTTTTTAGACTTCAGTCAGATAAAAAAGCATCCACATCCATTTTTACATAACATTACAAATGTATGGCATGGTTTGGCATGCTATAGCCATCAATAACAACCTTCTCCAAGTAATAATGTCCATGCAATCATGCAGCACACCATGGATTTTCTCCTCCATGACCGATTTTGTTCATTTGAAAACTATTTTAATTAACTAAATCATTATTGGGAATGTACACTGACTGAACATCCGCAACAAAGATGATGATGATCTCATACAATCACAAGGAGTAATCTGCTAAGGTGCAGATAACTAATTAACAATAACAGTACTTACAGTTAGTGTCTTGGAGGCAGTTTCTGCAGTCAGTGCAGACTAAAAAAAAGAAAGAATATATAATCTTTAAATTGTAAACACAGTGTAAAAGGCAATCTACTTGGGTATAAGAGAACCCATTCAATGTTTACATTGTGAGCTGTGACCTTTTTTGTGATAGCCAATCATCAGATATTACAACCATCACTCTTCAGTCAAATACATGTGTAGATAATAAATGCTCATACTATACATCAAAAAATAAAAGGTATACAGTAATTAACTGAATTGAGAGACGTTCATTATATAACTTTAAAATAATATTTAATGACAAAAAAACCATCATGGAACCATTCTCAAGAACAAATGAGTAAAATTAACAAAATACAAAGCACCAAAGGATGATAGGAAATACTTAAAACAATTAGTAACAAAGACTGAAAAGATAGGCTCCTCCTGTCGCTAATTGTTGAACAATTTTACTTTGATCACAGAGATTATGTTCACTATAATATCTCTATGCTTTGATTGAGTCATTATGTTTGTTAAGTGACGGTTTCAACTCTTTTATCCACAACATTTTATTAACTAAGCAATCAAATTTAGATTTTCACTTAGACAATAGTTTAAAATAATTGACTTGGTCTTGGTTACACATTTTGAAAATGTGTCAAAAGGTGAAAGGTTATAAGACCAAACAACAATCTCGACAACCACTGATCACAGAAAGGTAATTTTTGTCTCAAATTGATCAGAAGGTATACATTCCTATTCAGTTTAATGGGATATTTTGTGACCATTTCTGACCTTTGACCCATAACCCAGACCATGTATGTATCTCTGTAGCTACTGGTCCTAGACACTTAAATTTGGTCTTAAATTGTTCGAAATATAATTTTGTTATTTACCGTATATTTCGGTGTATAAGTCGCACCTGTGTATAAGACGCACCCCCTAACTGAGAGTAAAATATCGGTATTTTTTATATCGTCGATGTATAAGACGCACTTTATATTTCATCAAAACAATGTTTTTTTAAATTGTAATCAATATTATTGTAATAATATATTTTGTTATCTACAACGGCGTCCTTTATTTAGGTTTTTTCTTACCTAGGCTCGGCCGCGCCCAGCCTCAACAAGTTCTTTTTAACTTGTTATTCATGAGTTTCGCACCCGCAACATCGAGTGCATGGATATGATGACCGTGTGTGTAACACGCATGTGTGTGGGCTAGCTTCGCTCGATCATTTCGAGAGGGCGCACGTTTTCACGGACAATCGTATTCGATTAGTATCTATGTATCCCAGAAGTGTGTACGCTAGGTCCATGCTATAATCAACTGGAGAATATACTAGTCGAATACCGTACACCATGTGGCCGCCAAGAAAGGCTTGCGCTGGGGGTACGGCGGTCGGCGATCGTGCATATAACTATAAATAAATACTATTCCAATCGTAATAAAACGTTGACAAATGAAATTTTATCGGAGCGCCTAAAACAGCTCCATATTAAATGAACAAATCTTGTCATCATATTTAGTATAACATCACGCTAAAATGCCTTGAAAACTAGGCAGAAGCAGGTTGCCGTTACGTTAGTATACTGTAGCTAGGAGGCCTAGCCTACTCAGGCCTAGCCAACGAGGTGACGATATGTACAATCTGTGTGGTGAGGCATTTATGTTCGGTGTATAAGACGCACCCTTAATTTAGAGGTCAAATTTGCGTGTCAAAAGTGCGACTTATACACCGAAATATACGGTATTACACATTTTGAAAAATGTTACAAAAGGTCATGGTCAAGGGTTATATGAACAAACACAAATTGGTACTTGTATCTCGGAAACCACTGGTCATAGTAAGTCAATTTTGGTCTTGAAAGAAAGGATAATTTTTTAGATCTTTTAAACATTAATTTTCATTAACAATTATTCACACTTGAAGTTTATGTTTTAAGGGCCTTTTGTTTTAAATTTCCTGCTTTATAAGCAGCTATTGTTGCATTGTACCCCATAGCTTTTGGAGGCGTACTTTTTTAACTATGCCTTATAATAATAATAATTTATTGGAAACTTCACTTTTACAACAGTGGCACACTTTGATGATAAAGGTGCGTGTTAAAACCGATAATGTAGAAAACGCCAGCTAATGTCGAAACAACCGCTAATGTAGAACAATCCACCGCTTATGTAGTAAAACCTCCAGCTAATGTAGAAACACCAACAGCTTATGTAGTAAATACAAATCAACACCAGCTAATTTAGAACGGTCAACAGCTAATGTAGTAACGAACATTGCCTCCCAGCTAAATAAAAACAATTTAATTTCTTGGACCGAAATAACAAACTTAACATTAACCTTCTTCTTTAAGACAACAAAATTCATTTTGCAAAGATTTGCAGGCCTGCAATATTCATTTTGAGGCAATAAACTATTTTAGGGTCCTGTTTCTGTTGCATAAAAATAACCGGTTCCCAATTTCTTGGGAGCAGAAACGAACAATTTGTTGGTAACCGGTTAAAAGACAAAACAAAACAACGGTTATTTGATTGACAACTGCTGTAACGTTTGAATTAACCACCAGGACCAATTGCAACGATTTAAACAGCTATTTTGGAGCAAAAAATTGGGCAGAAATGCAGTCAATAAAAAATTACATTTTTGAAATAATCGTTTTATTTGGCACTTGGTTGTCTTATAAAGTTTACAGATTAGTATAGTATAGAATTTTTAATAATTTTCCTAAAATATTTCTAAAATTTGCATAATCCATACTCTGCCAAAATAAGTTGTAACACAAATTTGATAACATATTTGAAAATAAAATGTCCTTGTTAGGCACTCTGTTCTTTGTAGGGCACCATATAAAAACTTTTATAGAATAGAATAGAACTAGTACATCCACAGGATAAGTACATACCAACCCAGTGAATTGATAAATCTGGAACCCAATCATGATTTTCTGGACTATCCAAACACTTGGCTGTGCACCAAAAGGGCATATTCTTGCATTGCTATCATTAAAATGATTCTTAAAAAGATGATTAGCTGTGACTTTAATTGTAGAGCATTCACAACTTCCAGACACTATTCAGGATTTTCAAGATTTTAGTCATTGTCTAGTTCGGCCAAAAAGTTCCTATCCTGCTTACCTTACATATTTGTAATCTACAGAAAATTCTGGTCTAGAAAAGTTGGAAGGCAATTTTACCCCTTTTGGGTGATGATTCTCCCTCCTGCCTCCGAACTATGTAGTGTATAAAAATCAATACCAGCTAATGTAGAACAGCCATCAGCTAATGTAGTAAAGGAAATTGCCTCTCAGCTAATGCAGTACTATCCCCAGCAAATGTGGAAAATGTTATATATTTTACAAAGCTATCAAATCATGTGCAAATGCATCTCTTTACTTAGCTATCAGTCTATCAATCTTTTGTAAGTGATCCGACTTTTAAAACTTTTAAAAAGCAACCATCTCGTTAGCGACAACCTCTTTTAATGGACTGTTCATAATCAACCACCTCTCATAAGTAACCACCTCTCGTAACAACCACCTCTCATAAACAACCACCATAAGACCTCTAATAAGGGACCGCTTGGTGGTGTTTGTAAGAGATGGTTACGAGAGGTGGTCTATTAGTTTAGAGTTTGGTCTAGAGTTTGACCCTTACAAGATGGGGTTCCTCACTACAGGTAGTAGACCTTTAAAAGAGGTAGTCGTTTACGAGAAGTGGACGATTATTAGAAGCGGTACCTTATGAGAAGAGGTGGTCCTTTAAGAGATGTGGTACTTACCAGAGGTGGTCGTTACAAAATATGGTCGACTTTGTCTGGCTCTTACGAGAAGCGGTGGTCACTTATGAGAGGTGATCGATAATGAAAATTGGTCTCTTATGAGAGGATGAGGTCAGTTACAAGAGATGGTCAATTATGAGAAGCGGTCCCTAAAGAAAGGTGGTCGCTAACAAGAGTGTATATTTGCATTTTGAAAGTTGGTCGTTTCCTGTGTGTATTTACTATGCAGTAACCACTTTGGTGCAGATACATTATTACATACCGCAATGAATCATAATGATGATATCTTTAAACATTTAAAAAAATGATGCACTGTCAAAGTATGTACTTTTAACTTTTAACTTTAATATATAACATTTTAAATAACCATTTATTTAATTTAAGGTCAGCATAACATTTTAACAGTCTGATTTGATTAATCACAGTATATTGATCAAAATTATACGAAATAACATAACTTCACCGATTAAATAGTTTGATTACTGTACTTTGTAAAAACCATCATAGTTTGGACAACTTTGAAATTATTTGAAAAGTACCTAATATGCACATTAACATTTTGACTTTTGACCTTATGTCAACTGATGAATGTGCTCTATTATTTATTAACAGGATGAGAAAACATCAAATTTTATGTTAAATGTTCGTTTTTATTTGGTTTTATAGGTAAGTTCTATGATTGGTCAATATTGATATATGCGAAGGATTTTTTTTTCATAAGGTGATTGGAAATAATCATAAAAATGTAATAGAAGACCACATGGGGCTTTAATAAATTGGTCATAGTAATATATATATATATATGATAACGTTATCTATAAACAAATTGAATTAATTGACCTCATGTTGTAAGGATTAGTGTTGCAACGTTTGAAAAAATTACTCATTGTTAATTTTATATACTGTTTAACCAATGTGAAATAAATATATATCAAATATAATGTTTTTAGTATTTCGAATCACAAAAAAACAACCAAGTAAAAGCCGAGATATTATTTAAATTATAATCATCATGTAACTAGGCCTACCGATCGAGTAATCATATCTGGCGGTGTTGTCTATCAGTAAGAATCGTTCGCACATGGCAATCCAGTCGGCTGGCGTATTGATATTTATAAACATTATTTTCTTTGTTTCACATGATTTTAATCAATGGTATAATATAATACATGATGCGGTAAAGGTTTAAATAATTATATAGTAAGTATTATAGTAATATGTATACAAGCAACAATAATTGTTGTTAATTAGCATCCTGTTGTTTAATGGATTGTAATGAGATTAAATAAGTGATGTTTCAGTTTTATTGGAAGGTTCCCCTAATGAGATTTTTAAATATTTTAGCCAATTATCAATGAAATGTCAGATTGGTTCACATATGATTACTTACCAGTTTCTGTGGTTCTGTTCCTATACTTGCCTCCAATCTTGCAATTCTTTGCTCTATGTCTGTTACCTTTGGGTTATTAAACAGAAATACTTTTATTACGTACTGTATATCCTCGGGTCTAATCCCACCCCCTACTTTATGTCTGATTTTACAAACAGGCATATCCCTGGGTATATAGCCCAGTATTGACTTTTGGTCTGGATGTAGGCCTCTCTCTAGCCAGTTCAGTTTACATGAATTCTATAGACTGGCGGGTCAGATTACATAATTATGATGGTAGGCCTAAACAATAGAAACAAAACAACTGATACCCATGTGGGTTGTAGCGGGCGTGAAATCGGGAGTTCCATATTTTATCAGTAAAAAGCTGAAGAGTGACATCATGGTACACGGCAAATACAGGCACGCTGTAATTAAACATATTTTACACGCACGACAAACACGAGTTATGGTACATGATTTGTAGTCAGTACTGTACTTAAACTGAGTCTGAGTGGAACTCCACTTTAAATTAAACTTAAAAGTGAAATTTTTGAAACTTATGATTTAATTTGTTTAATGATTTTTATTGGATTATTAAAAATGGATGTGTTAAAAGCAATAAATTGTGCGTTGCGTTTGAATGCGAGGCCCTAGAAAGGCTATGCTGTTCCACCACGGTCTAAGAGATTCAGAAGCATCATATCATAACGTAATAATGTCTTTCATATATTCCAAGTTAAATTATTGTTATGACATTTTGAAGCAATAAGAAATTACCTTTGATGCTTGGCTATACTTGGCTTGCTCCGCCTTATAGTACAGTTCATATGTCACATAACCATCAATGGTTGGTTGACCTTTTGGTGGAATTTTTGTTCCAGCACTAATATCCAATTTCTTGTATGTCTCCAGTTGAGATAAAAGTTTTCTATGAAAAAATTCCCAAAGAAACTCAAATTATTCAATTAAATATATCTGTTACCTCAGTAAAAACTACAGGACACAATACCACTTGAGACAATCTTAATTTTTGTAGCTTTTCTGAACCCTCATATCATTAGACTGTATCATATCATACAATTTGTCTTTTACCAATAATGAGGATAATAATTAAATAGGATGACATTTTTCTTGACACACCAGGGCATCAACTCCGGGGTTGAACATTTGAATGTTCCCCAGGTGAACTGTGGAGGGAGACATGCTGGGAGGGTCAATGTGAAAGGTACCAGCTTTAAACATGATCAATCATTGCTTTAGTTTATTCCTATTACTTTATATATTTGTACAAAATATATAGCAGGTCTAAAAAATAATAAATAGTATAAATAAAATATTATGACTTCTGTACAAAGGGTGGGAGAGGGTGCAACAAAGAAACCTCCCTACTATAAGTTTTGTATCCCTGTCTATCAATCATTTTAGTAAGTAATTTTTAAAAAAGTTTTTGGAATGTATATATGTTTGGCAATCAAAGAAGAAGCATACTTGGGAAGATTTCCTTGAGGATCACCGATATCCATGACAGTCTCCTTCCCCAAGATGTTTTCCAAATGTAAACCACTCAGTTGAGCCTGCATTGCTTTAACCTGTTGCTGCAATGTGACTGGTGAAAGACCTGCAAGATCTTTTTCCTGTTTAGCAGTCTTCTGAAGCTGAGTAACCTCATCTTCAAGTTCATGCATCTCATGTTGAAGTCGTTGATATTTTTGTAAAGGGGTTTCTTTATTAAGGCCCTCTTCTGCCTATATTTTTTTTTAAAAGATGGCGCTGGTGAATTTTTTATCGAAATAAATAATAGTTTAAAATTCAATATTATAATTACTGAAGCAGAATGTAAACATTTTCTTAGTATTCAAATGTAACAAAAACATTCCGAGGTCCTTTTGCTTGTTTAAATATACTTACAAGTTCATATTCTGTTTTTGGTGTTATATATCCAGTTCTTCTTGAATAAGTAATCCTATCTGAAAAATCTTTTTAAAAACCATTTTCAATTAGATTTGAACTAGTCACTTTTGCTATAATATCGTATCAAACAGAACTAGCAGCAGGTGTCACATGTAAATATCACTCTGGCATGTGACAAGGATTGAAAAATACTCATGAGGCAATGTTGATCCCATGTCATAGGTAAAAAAATATATGGTATTTTTTATTGGCAGCAGAAAAGGATACAGAAAATACGGTATACATTAGTAAATACCGTATTTTATCCATAAATTTGGTGGGGGAAATACAGTATAAAAAATATGGTATTTACTTGGCAGCAGAAACAGGGCCTAGGTGTTTTATGTGGTTAAGTAATCAGATAGTCTATATTGTTTTATCACAGCATGACCACAGTGCTGATTTTGCCATTTTCCCCCTAACTCTATAATTTGTCAAAATGACGATTTTAAAATCTAGTTAAATACTTAAAGGCTATTACCTAGATTTCCAGCCATCAATGTTTTCTCTTTGAATCTACTAAACGAATCATTTATGTTGATCTTGAGTGCCTCAACACTTTCACTATGTAGTTCTTCCTACAAACAAACAATTATGAAATCACACATTATAAAATAAAACCAGTTTACATTTATAGTGGTTGTGGGCTATACAAAAAGGATCTGGATGGCTATTTTATGATTATATTATTCTAATGGTTATAGTTTGCTAAAAAATGAATTGAAATGAAAATATGAGGAAATATTGTCTGATGTTTACAACATTTCTATTATATATTTGACATTATGACCTTCTATGGCAATGTACAATTGGTATAATCATACGTCATGACCTTCTATGGCAATGTACAATTGGTATAATCATACGTCATGACCTTCTATGGCAATGTACAATTGGTATAATCATTTCTATTATATATTTGACATTATGACCTTCTATGGCAATGTACAATTGGTATAATCATATCTATTATATATTTGACATTATGACATTCTATGGCAATGTACAATTGGTATAATCATATATTATTATTAAGATTTTTATTCAGATTTATTTTTTCTTTTATTATAAGTTGTTCTATTAAACAAACATTCTATGAAATGTTTTGAAAGTAAATTAAAAAAGATAATTATTTGGAGAGCAGTATTCCACAAACTTCTTATTCCATAGCCTAAAATACAGTTCCCAGGACCAATTTAACAATATTATGATATTACTACAGAAACTACTGCTCCAAGCAAGGTTGATTGAAATTTGATTATAGGGACTTTTAGATTTTTATGTCGACTGATACTCTATGACATCATTTTTATAATATGCGCATGCACAAGGCGACTGGAACGTCGACTGCCAAATTTGAAAACTTGTTCAGTGGCATTTTGCCGTTCGCTCTCTCTGACATGAGTACGAGTGGATGTATGAAATCATAACACTGAAAAAGTTTACAAAAATAATGATGGAGAATGATCTCCGATTTTCTGAGAATGTATTAAAATGCATACATTTCAGTTAAGTTATATAATTGTGAATGATTCATTTCAGTGGTTATGTTAAAATGAAAAAAAAAAAATGATGGGTTGCGAAATTGTTTTCGATGCTGAAACTTTTTATCAATTATACACTGATCGGCGTTCTAGATGTGAAATGTTGAGGCGAGTAGCGTACCTTCACAATTGGGAATAGATGACTGGGGAAATGGACGCTTTTGACACATATTCGTTGTTAATATGCAAGTGGGGAATCCCCTTTAATTGATTTACAAATGTATAACCAAGTCAAAAATGATTGTTTGACCACCCTAAACCAATTTCTGAAGTCTAATTCTCTGGACCTCAAAGTGCATACAAAAGTTGATCTAGCTACTAGAGTAATGTCAGTTGTTCAAGTAATTTTGTTGTATACATTGCCAATGATGAAAACAACAAAACAATGATGAAATTCTTCCTCACAGCGATCGACACCCGTGGCGCCGTGGGAGGATTGATCGCTAAAATAATGTTTGAATTGGAATAAAAAACCTTACAATGCTATTGATGCTATTCAATTGTTGTTGTTGTTGAAATACAATTGCCAATTTGGTTCAACAAATTACACAAGAAACTCAAATCGTGAAAATAAAAGGTTGCTAAATAGTTAAAAATGTAAAATCGCGAAAATTTTGAGCCGCAAACATTTTGGGCTTTACAGTACCAAGTTTGGCAGCATGCATTACTTCAGAAACATTAGTCACGCATTATTATCATAGCATGTGTAGTTTAATAATATACAGGTAGTCCTTTTTAGACTGCGCATGTTTCCACTCAATTCAATCTGATACTACATATAACCTACGATGGCTGGTGGTGAACCGGTTTAAATTTGCATACGAATGCAACTTTGATTTAGTAAGTTCAGCGGCCAATTAAAATTGAATAATAATGACAATAATTTGAAAGTGATAAACATTGATTTAAGCTGTACTTCTTCGCTGGAAACCATACTCCAAGGAGTCCATGTTAATTATGCATTTACTTCAGCCAACGGATATGAAGTATGTAAAACAAATATTGACTGGGTAAAAGTTCCTTACCACAACTATACTGAGGGATAAACAATTTTTTCTTCCCAAGAATTAACCAGCTGTCATTGACACTTCTGATTTTTCATGTCAACATTCGATTTATTTATTTCCCAGAACACACAGAAAATGGAGTACATACATTTGGGAAAAAACAGAAACCATACACTATTCTGACTGATTGTCAAAAAGCAAAAATACCACTATAAACAGATCTCCTTAAAAGTATACAACATAAAAAGTATACAATATAAATACTAGGCTGAGTGAGAACATACATGTTTGTGCTGTTGCTGATCATCTTCTGGTAAATCCGTTGTCTCATAAACATCTGGCTGGTTATCCTGAAATGAATACAGAACCAATTGATTAGTGAATTAATTATTTATAGTAAGAATTTTATGAAAAATTAAGCAAAACAATAATGCTTTAGTTCTGTCAAAAAATGAAAGGTCTGCTAAAATAAAATCCATGAATGAGGTATTCAACTTGTACTCTCTATTGGAGAATGAATGAGGAAATTACTAAATTAACCATACAATAAGTGCAAAATTAATACTAATTTAATCAAGCAGTGTGCTTGAATTGATTCTTGTAACTTTCGGGTTCGGGCTATTCACCAACTCCGTCATAGAATGGCGTTCAAAGTCATATTCACATAATATGTGGAAGACAGTCAATGATGAGCCGAACGGATCATCCAGGGTTTCTGAAACAGCACGCTAATAATAGGTATCCAAATGAAGCGGATTTTCGTTACGGCGATTCCAACACGTTCGTGAAATTTCAAAAAGTGATGCGTCTTTGAAGTTAAAAATATACTATTTCTTATGTACCCATGTGAAAAGATCTTGTTTAAGGGTTTATATATATTTTTAATCTATGTTTATTAAATATTTTAATAGAAAACGCGAGTTTTTTTTAAATTTTTATACATTTTTATATTTATTCATTATTCAATTTTAACTATTGTAATATATTTTTTCTCCATAACTACTCTAGGTAGAAACTTCCTTTTTGGTCTCTATACTTTCACATGATGAGATGGAATTCCAAAACTCACACCTTGGAAACATACCTGTAGCAAACTAGAAGGGCACTTGGAGAGTGGCAACCTCCCGAGTTAAAATAGAAAAAGGATCAAGAATCGTGATAAAGATCTGTTTTGTAGTTTTGACGTATGGCTTAAAATTATAAAAAAAGTGGCTGGTCCAGAATTGGGATTCTGGTCCAGATTGCCTCTAAAATTGGATTGAGTCTTTCGTGACCTATATAGTGGTTTAAATGTGGTGTTGGCGTACAGCATAAGTACAATAATAAAAATAGAAAGTGGTCCTGAATTATGATCCTTTTCCAGATTGTTCCTCACCACATATCTATCTGTGGTTTTAATTTGGTAAAGATCATCTGGCAAAAACTTTTGATTAATCCTGCTAACAAACATATAAACAGACACGTGATCGACGACATAACTTAATTAGCTGAAATATGCAAATCAACTGAAATATGCAAATTAAGGGTAAAAATATAGGGCAATCTGTTTTTTTTTCTCATGTTGTATTTATTCATTGCCTCATGCCAAACTCTGTCAGTGTGATAGGTTAACAAGTTAACTCAGTTGGAAGTATGCAATCAATGTTTCACTAGGCTCTGCGAGCCTATTCGCAAAGAACCGCCAAAGCTAGTTGCTATGAAGGCTCAACTTGATCTCGAACAAGAAGAAATGATAGCTGCAGCTGAGACTAGAGCACGAGACCTCGAACAAGAGGTAAAACATCAGAGTGAATCATCACAGCTAGACCTGCCAAACGGAGCTAAGTCTCCGATAACCTGTCACAAGCCGCATCACGGTGATCATCTCATATTCGTACACCCTTTTGCTCGGACAAATTATTTAAAATACTCAATTTTCCACATTTCCCTGTGCATTGGAGGGACTACCAGAAGAAATAAGAGATTTATTAATTTTAAATACAGGTATTAAGACTTTTATAAATAAGCTTAAAATTTATAGTAATGTAAGTAAGATTTTGCTATGTATTGATGATTTTTAATGATATTGCAATATATTTTAATTAGGTGATCATTTAGAATTCTAAATGATCACCTATTGTTATTGTATGAAATCTTTATTAGGTGATCATTTAGAATAAAATGATCACCTATTGTTATTGTATAAAATCTTTATTATTTTTTTTCTTTTTATTGTTTCTGTACACTATTTTGTGTAACAATTATCTCAAAAAGTTTAATGTCAATGATTAAAAAAATTTCAGAATATCTTTCAAATAATATAACTTAATCCTAATAAGCTTTCCAGCGTGATCACTCATCCGTGACGACATTTATACGCCATTTTGCGAAATCACATTATCAATCATATCTCCATAATTCATTATCACATATTAATGAAATTCACTACACGTAAACTTCAGATCAAGGGTAAAATATTAGCAAATAAAAACGCACGCGCATGTAGGTTCATGCGCGTGATATCGCGCGTTAAAAATTTAAAACGCTCAAAATTAAGTTTTGATCAATTTAGAGCATGAATTAGGCCATTTGCATGTTTCAAAAAATTACTGCGCAAAAATGCGTTTTTGCGCGCGCGATACTTAAAAAGCGTAAAAAATATGAATTTTTTTTACAAATCTCATTCTACTCACCATCCTTAGTACATTCACCAAATTTGAGTCAGTTCCGACTTAAAATAACGCTATACGAGCACGTTAAAAATGACAAAATGCGCACATTAAATTTACAAAAGTTCTGAAAATGGTGAAAAATAGGTCTTTTTTAAAATGAAAATAATTCTTCAGAATGCAAGATGACCCCCGATTTTTTTAACTTATTCTGGAAGCCATTGAGTTGTAGATATGAATTCATGTACACATTTTACGTACAAAATGTTTTGACGTCATCAAATGGCCACTTGAATTTAAAAATTAGGATTTGTTATCTTTTGTGTAGATTATCACATTCAACAGAGCGCATCTTGGTTATGTGTGCTCGAATTTCGCACAACTTTCAGTATGTGCTTGCTTAATTAATTATCTTTATCATGAGTTGACACTATCTTCATTTTAATGACGTCATCACGCGTAAAAACTTGAATAACGTAGGCCGTGTAATTTCACCTTCGCAGTAAATTTGAATATCTTACAGCTCTTCAGAATTGAAGGTTACCTTGATGATTATAATTTATTATGAAAGCTGATGAAATGTAGATATTAATTCATATAAAAATTAAGCCTATCGGATGTTGTGACGTTAACATATGGCCAGTTGAAGTGAAAAAGTAGTTTTTTTCATGTTTTACGTGCCAAATTTTTTTCCAAATCTTATATTTTTTTGCTCAATTAATTATCTTTCGAAATTGTCATCTTAAAGTTTAGTTTGATAACGTCATCATGCCAAAAAATTAGAACATGTGTGTCCCGTAATTTCACCTATGCTACACTGTATATAGATATACAGTATATACTGTACATATTGTATATGGCATATAGGCACAACTTAGCACTATAAGCATATAATAGGATGGCATACATCAACATTTTCCGATCGTATGTTAACGTACGTGCATGTTTAAAAAAAATTAATTTCAGTAAAATGATGAAAATGATCACCTATAATTCGTCAAAGTGACGAATTAAATTCTAGATTAGGTGATCATTTAGAATAAAATGATCACCTATTGTTATTGTGTTAAATCTTTATTATTAGTTATCCGCTTAGTAGCGGATAACTCCTTGTAATCGTCCTGTTTCAATTTTATATTATTCTTCTGTCTTTCTCCCTCACTTTTTGTGCAGAGCGTATCTCTAAAATGGGTAAACATAACATTTCATAACTTTGTCAACATATGGGCATTTACGTGAAGTTGTGCACCTCCTATTTTTGAATGACGTCAGAGTTGCGCAACGTGACTTACGCGCGATTTTATGATTTTTTATGATTGCTCATAGACTAAAAACCAAGCATAATTTTGTTTTGACACTTTGTGAAAATTTAAGTCATATCAAGGGCAAACTTTTAGTTAACTAAAAATGGCGTGTTTTACAAGAAGTTACGCGCGCACGCACATTAAAAATTTTAAAATGCGCAAAATTAATTTCTAATCAACTTTTTACGCCATTCATGACATTTTGCGCATGTCAAAATTTCCCGCGCGCGCGAACAATTTTACGCGTGCAGTGCGCACGCAGCATGAAAATCATGTTTTTTTCTATTAAATTGTGATTTTCCAGCCTTTCCTAGTCATTTTTAAAAAGATTGACATCATTTCAAATTAAAATGACGTCATACGTACACGTTGATTTAGACCATTTGCATGCGTTTTAGTTGCAAAAGTTACAAAATATTGTCAAAATTATGCCTATTTTGAATCTATTATAGCTCCTCAGGATCAACCGTTACCCCCGAGTTTTTTAACTTAATATGTAAGCAGATATGTTGTAGATATGAATTCATGCAGAATTTTTTCCTTACGGATGTTGTGACGTCATCGTATGGCCACACAAATGTAAAAAATAGGATTTTTGTCTCTTTCGTTATTGCTCATCACATTCAATGGAGCGCATCACGCTTATCCGTCTTCCATTTTCTCCGAGATTTTAATATTATCTAGGTCAATCAACTATCTTTCGCATGAGTTAAAAAGATTTTAATTTTTATAACGTCATCATGCCTAAAAATTTAAATTACGTGGGTCATTAATTTTATCTTTACAGTAAATTTTAATCTGTTATAGCTCGTAAGAATAAAATGTGATAATCACGATTAAAACGTTTTCTGGAAGCTATTAAATTGTAGATACGAATTCATGTGAACATTTTGTCAATCAGATGTAGTGACGTCATCATATGGCCAGTTGAATAAAAAAAGTCGTATTTTCATATTTTGCGTCATAGTTCATCACATTTAAAAGAGCGCGCATCTATATTTTACGTATCCAAATTTCTTCTACACGCTAATATGTTGTTGCTGAGATAATATCCTTCCGAAATTGGTATTTTAGTGTTTCATTTTGATACCGTCGCCATGTTAAAAAATGGAATAAATGGCGGGTCCCGTAATTTCACCTATTCTACACTGTATGTAATATGTATACAGATTATACTGTTTATACTGTATATACTATATGACACAAAATTGACAGAATTCAGCACTAACAACATATGATATTCTTCAGATCAGGTCATAATGCCATAATCTTTTTCTGGGTGCAAAATTCTAACGTATGACGTGCACGTGGCGTTTGTCGTGCGGATAACTAACTCGTCAAAGTGACGAGTTTCATGTCTAGTTCTTCTTCTTTCTGTACACTTTTTGTGTAACAATTATCTCAAAAAGTTGAATAACAATGATTACAAAAATTTCAATTTCAAATACTTTAACTTAGCCATAATAAGCTTTTCAGCGTGATCACTCATCCGTGACGTCACGTATACGCCATTTTGTGAAATCACATTATCAATCATATGTCCATAATTCATTATCACATATTTATGAAATTCACTACACGTAAACTTCAGGTCAAGGTAAAAAATATTAGCAAATAAAACTTTCCGTGTTTCAAGGGCATGTGCGTGAAATCGCGCGTTAAAATTTTAAAAAGCTTAAAATTAAATTTTGATCAATTTAGAGCATGAATTAGGCCATTTGCGGGTTTCAAAAAATTACTGCGCAAAAACACGTTTTTGCGCACGCGATTCTTAAAAAGCGTAAAAAATAAAATTTGATGTATACATCACATTCTACTCACAATCTTTAGTACATTCTCCGATTTTGAGTCCATTCCGACTTAAAATAACGGTATACGAGCACGTTAAAAATGACAAAATGCGCACATTAATTGTACAAAAGTGCCAAAAATGGTAAAAATTAGGGCCTTTTTAAGATGAATATAACTCTTCAGAATGGAAGATGACCCCCAATTTTTTTAACTTAAGATGGAAGCCAATAAGTTGTAGATATAAATGTATATACACATTAGACGTACAAAATGGTATGACATCATCAAATGGCCACTTCAATTTAAAAATTAGTAATTTTATCTTTTTGTGTGGGTTATCACATTCAGTAGAGCGCATCTCCGTTATTTGAGCCCGATTTTCGCAGAAATTTTAGTATGTGCTTGCTCAATTAATTATCTTTCTCATGAATTGTCAACATTTTCATTTTGATGACGTCATCATGCGTAAAAACTTGAATAACCTAGGTCGTGTAATTTCAGCTACACCATACATTTGAATGTCTTATAGCTCTTCAGAATTAAAGGTGACCTTGAAGAATAAAACTTATTATGAAAGCTGATGAAACGTAGATATTAATTCATATAAAAATTAAGCCTATCGGATGTTGTGATGTTATCATATGGCCAGTTGAAGTTAAAAAGTAGTTTTTAAATTTCGTTAGTCTTAGTTAATCAAATTTCAAAGAGCGCGCATTGCGCTTCTACGTGTCAAATTTTCTTCCAATCCTTATTTGCTCAATTCATTATCTTTCGAAATTGTCATCTTCGAGTTTATTTTGATAATTCCATCATACTAAAAAATTAGAACACGATGTGGGTCCCATAATTTCACCTATGCTACACTGTATATAGATATACAGTATATACTGTACATATTGTATATGACACATAATAGGTACAACTCAGCACTATAAGTGTATATGCATCATGTCATAGGATGGCGTACATCAACTTTTTACGATGGTATGTTAACGTACGTGCATGTTTAAAAATGTTAATTTCATTAAAATGATAAAAATGATCACCTATAATTCGTCAAAGTGACGAATTAAATTCTAGTTTTTTTTTGGTTTTCCGCAACGAAGTTGCAGGAAAACCTCTTGTGATTGTACGAAATCATCATCATCATCTTTTTTTTCATCTTCTTTCTTTCTGTATGATTTTTGTGTAACGCTTTTCTCTGAAACTTGCAAACATAACATTTTGTGAACTATGTTAACATTTTGACATTTATGTAACGTCGTCAAGCGAAGCTTTTCATGATGTTTACAATTGCGCAACGTGACGTACGCGCGATTTAACGATTTTCTCGTATTTAACATAGGTCAAAAACCAAATAACATTTTAAATTGAAACTTTGCACAAGTTTAATTTATATCATGCGCTAACTTTCTGTTGAACAAAAATTGCGTGTTTTACACAAAGTTACGCGCGCACGCGCATTTAAAATTTCAAAATGCGCAAAATTAATTTATAATCAATTTTCTACGCGTTTCATGTCGTTTTAAGCATGTCAAAAATTCCCACGCGTGCGCACAATTTTACGTGTGCGGTGCGCACGTAGCATTGAAAACGTATTTTTTTCGCGTGATTTATGTTTTTCCAGCCTTTTCTAGTAATTTTACCAAATTTTAAACAATTTCGACATAAAGATACGTCATACGAGCACGTCGAATTGGACAATTTGCGCGCGTTTTTTATGAAAAGGTTAAAAAATTCGTTTAAAATATGCATTTTTTTAAACAATCGTAATTTCTAAACTAGACGGTCAACTTTTTGTGGATGACATTTTCTGGAAGTTAATGAGTTGTAGATATCGGATCATGTATTAATATGGCTAACCGGACATTGTGACGTCATCGTATGGCCACGCTAATATAAAATTTAGGATTTTTGTATCTTTCGTCATAGCTCATCACATTTAACAGAGCGCATCTCCACTTATCCGTTTTCCATTTTCACCCAAATTTTGATATTGTCTATGTCAATCAACTGTCTTTCGCATGAATTAGAAATATTTTAATTTTTTTGACGTCATCATTCCTAAAAATTTAAATTACGTGTGGCATTAATTTCATCTTTACAGTAAATTTTAATCTGTTATAGCTCGTAAGAATAAAATTTGATAATCACGATTAAAACGTTTTATGGAAGCTATTGGATTGTAGATACGAAATCATGTGAAAATTTTGCCAATCGGATGTTGTGACGTCATCATATGGCCAGTTAAATGAAAAAAGTCGTATTTTCATCTTTTGCGTCATAATTCATTACATTTAAAAGAGCGCGCATCAATATTTCACGTATTCAAATTTCTTCTAGACGTTAATATGTTGTTGCTGAGATAATTTCCTTCCGAAATTGCTACCTTCGCATTTCATTTTAAAACCGTCAACATGTTAAAATTTGCAATAAATAGCGGGTCCCGTAATTTCACCTATTCTACACTGTGTGATATGGATACAGATTATACTGTGTATACTATATATGAATCGAAATAATAGAATTTAGCAATAACAACATATCATATTCTTCAGTTCAGGTCATAATGCCAACGTGAACACTTCCTTTTGTCCTCAACCTATCCCTTAATGTTAAAAGGTACGTCGTTACACGTTCATGTTTCACCCCTTGCGCGGCGGAAAACCAAACTCGTCAAAGTGACGAGTTACATGTCTAGTCTTTTTTAGGTGATCATTTAGAATGCTAAATGATCACCTATTGTTATTGTATGAAATCTTTATTTTTTTTCTTTTTATTGTTTCTGTACACTATTTTGTGTAACAATTATCTCAAAAATTTTAATGTCAATGATTACCAAAATTTCAGAATATCTTTCAAATAATATAACTTAATCCTAATAAGCTTTCCAGCGTGATCACTCATCCGTGACGACATTTATACGCCATTTTGCGAAATCACATTATCAATCATATCTCCATAATTCATTATCACATATTAATGAAATTCACTACACGTAAACTTCAGGTCAAGGGTAAAAATATTAGCAAATAAAAAGTTGCGCGTTTCAAGGTCATGTACGTGAAATCGCGCGTTAAAAATTTAGAACGCTCAAAATTAAGTTTTGATCAATTTAGAGCATGAATTAGGCCATTTGCGCGTTTCAAAAAATTACTGCACAAAAACGCGTTTTTGCGCACGCGATTCTTAGAAAGCGTAAAAAATAAAATTTGATGTATAAATCACAATCTACTCACAATTCTTAGTACATTCACCGATTTTGAGTCCATTCCGACTTAAGATAACGCTATACGAGCACATTAAAAATGACAAAATGCGCAAATTAATTGCATCAAAGTGCTGAAAATGGTGAAAAATAAGGCATTTTTAAAATGAAAATAACTCTTCAGGATGCAAGATGACCCCCAATTTTTTTAACTTATTCGGGAAGCCATTGAGTTGTAGATATGAATTCATGTGCACATTTGACGTACAAAATGTTGTGACGTCATCAAATGGCCACTTGAATTTAAAATTAAGTTTTTTTTCTCTTTTGTCATATTTTATCACATTCAATAGAACGCATCTCTAATAATTTGTGCCTGATTTTCGCTCAAATTTTAGTATGTGATTGCTCAATTAATTGACTTTCTCATGACCTGCCACTATTTTTATTTTGATGACGTCATCACGCGTAAAACTTGAATAACGTAGGTTGTGTAATTTCACCTTCGCCGTAAATTTGAATATCTTACAGCTCTTCAGAATTAAAGGTTACCTTGATAATTATAATTTATTATGAAAGCTGATGAAATGTAGATATGAATTCATATAAAAAATAAGCCTATAGGATGTTGTGACGTTAACATATGGCCAGTTGAAGTTTAAAAGTAGTTTTTTCATCTTTTTCGTCAAAGTTATACAAATTTCAAAGAGCGCGCACAGCGCTTCTACATGCCAAATTCTCTTCCAATTCTTATATTTATTTGCTCAATTCATTATCTTTCGAAATTGTCATCTTCGAGTTTATTTTGATAATTCCATCATACCAAAAAATTAAAACATGATGTGTGTCCCGTAATTTCACCTATGCTACACTGTATATAGATATACATTATATACTGTACATAATGTATATGGCATATAATAGGCTCAACTCAACGCTATAAGCGTATAATAGGATGGCATACATCAACATTTTCTGATCATATGTTAACGTACGTGCATGTAAAAAAAAAAATTAATTTCATTAAAATGATAAAAATGATCACCTATAATTCGTCAAAGTGACGAATTAAATTCTAGTTTTTTTTATTTTTTTTATTTTTTTTCTTTTTTTTAGGTGATCATTTAGAATAAAATGATCACCTATTGTTATTGTATAAAATCTTTATTATTATTTTTTTTTTTCTTTTTATTGTTTCTGTACACTATTTTGTGTAACAATTATCTCAAAAAGTTTAATGTCAATGATTACAAAAATTTCAGAATATCTTTCAAATAATATAACTTAATCCTAATAAGCTTTCCAGCGTGATCACTCATCCGTGACGACATTTATACGCCATTTTGCGAAATCACATTATCAATCATATCTCCATAATTCATTATCACATATTAATGAAATTCACTACACGTAAACTTCAGATCAAGGGTAAAAATATTAGCAAATAAAAACGCACGCGCACGTAGGTTCATGCGCGTGATATCGCGCGTTAAAAATTTAAAACGCTCAAAATTAAGTTTTGATCAATTTAGAGCATGAATTAGGCCATTTGCGTGTTTCAAAAAATTACTGCGCAAAAATGCGTTTTTGCGCGCGCGATACTTAAAAAGCGTAAAAACATGAATTTTTTTTACAAATCTCATTCTACTCACCATCCTTAGTACATTCACCAAATTTGAGTCAGTTCCGACTTAAAATAACGCTATACGAGCACGTTAAAAATGACAAAGTGCGCACATTAATTTTACAAAAGTTCTGAAAATGGTGAAAAATAGGTCTTTTTAAAATGAAAATAATTCTTCAGAATGCAAGATGACCCCCGATTTTTTTAACTTATTCTGGAAGCCATTGAGTTGTAGATATGAATTCATGTACACATTTTACGTACAAAATGTTTTGACGTCATCAAATGGCCACTTGAATTTAAAAATTAGGATTTGTTATCTTTTTGTGTAGATTATCACATTCAAAAGAGCGCATCTTGGTTATGTGTGCTCGAATTTCGCACAACTTTCAGTATGTGCTTGCTTAATTAATTATCTTTATCATGAGTTGACACTATCTTCATTTTAATGACGTCATCACGCGTAAAAACTTGAATAACGTAGGCCGTGTAATTTCACCTTCGCAGTAAATTTGAATATCTTACAGCTCTTCAGAATTGAAGGTTACCTTGATGATTATAATTTATTATGAAAGCTGATGAAATGTAGATATTAATTCATATAAAAATTAAGCCTATCGGATGTTGTGACGTTAACATATGGCCAGTTGAAGTGAAAAAGTAGTTTTTTCATATTTTTCGTCAAAGTTATACACAATTCAAAGAGCGCGCACAGCGCTTCTACGTGCCAAATTTTTTTCCAAATCTTATATTTTTTTGCTCAATTAATTATCTTTCGAAATTGTCATCTTAAAGTTTAGTTTGATAACGTCATCATGCCAAAAAATTAGAACATGTGTGTCCCGTAATTTCACCTATGCTACACTGTATATAGATATACAGTATATACTGTACGTATTGTATATGGCATATAGGCACAACTCAGCACTATAAGCATATAATAGGATGGCATACATCAACATTTTCCGATCGTATGTTAACGTACGTGCATGTTTAAAAAAAATTTATTTCAGTAAAATGATAAAAATGATCACCTATAATTCGTCAAAGTGACGAATTAAATTCTAGTATTGTTTCTGTACACTATTTTGTGTAACAATTATCTCAAAAAGTTTAATGTCAATGATTACCAAAATTTCAGAATATCTTTCAAATAATATAACTTAATCCTAATAAGCTTTCCAGCGTGATCACTCATCCGTGACGACATTTATACGCCATTTTGCGAAATCACATTATCAATCATATCTCCATAATTCATTATCACATATTAATGAAATTCACTACACGTAAACTTCAGGTCAAGGGTAAAAATATTAGCAAATAAAAAGTTGCGCGTTTCAAGGTCATGCACGTGAAATCGCGCGTTAAAAATTTAGAACGCTCAAAATTAAGTTTTGATCAATTTAGAGCATGAATTAGGCCATTTGCGCGTTTCAAAAAATTACTGCACAAAAACGCGTTTTTGCGCACGCGATTCTTAGAAAGCGTAAAAAATAAAATTTGATCTATAAATCACAATCTACTCACAATTCTTAGTACATTCACCGATTTTGAGTCCATTCCGACTTAAGATAACGCTATACGAGCACATTAAAAATGACAAAATGCGCAAATTAATTGCATCAAAGTGCTGAAAATGGTGAAAAATAAGGCATTTTTAAAATGAAAATAACTCTTCAGAATGCAAGATGACCCCCAATTTTTTTAACTTATTCGGGAAGCCATTGAGTTGTAGATATGAATTCATGTACACATTTGACGTACAAAATGTTGTGACGTCATCAAATGGCCACTTGAATTTAAAATTAAGTTTTTTTTCTCTTTTGTCATATTTTATCACATTCAATAGAACGCATCTCTAATAATTTGTGCCTGATTTTCGCTCAAATTTTAGTATGTGATTGCTCAATTAATTGACTTTCTCATGACCTGCCACTATTTTTATTTTGATGACGTCATCACGCGTAAAAACTTGAATAACGTAGGTTGTGTAATTTCACCTTCGCCGTAAATTTGAATATCTTACAGCTCTTCAGAATTAAAGGTTACCTTGATAATTATAATTTATTATGAAAGCTGATGAAATGTAGATATGAATTCATATAAAAAATAAGCCTATCGGATGTTGTGACGTTAACATATGGCCAGTTGAAGTTTAAAAGTAGTTTTTTCATCTTTTTCGTCAAAGTTATACAAATTTCAAGGAGCGCGCACAGCGCTTCTACGTGCCAAATTCTCTTCCAATTCTTATATTTATTTTCTCAATTCATTATCTTTCGAAATTGTCATCTTCGAGTTTATTTTGATAATTCCATCATACCAAAAAATTAAAACATGATGTGTGTCCCGTAATTTCACCTATGCTACACTGTATATAGATATACATTATATACTGTACATAATGTATATGGCATATAATAGGCTCAACTCAATGCTATAAGCGTATAATAGGATGGCATACATCAACATTTTCTGATCGTATGTTAACGTACATGCATGTAAAAAAAAAATTAATTTCATTAAAATGATAAAAATGATCACCTATAATTCGTTAAAGTGACGAATTAAATTCTAGTTTATTTTGATATAGTATTTATATGCATTTTTAATGTTATTCTAAATGTTTTTTATCAATCAGTGCAATAGGAGACCTACTAGATAGTGATTAAGTTCTCTGCCTATAGTTTTGTGTGTTCTTGTTTTCTTGTTCTTTGTCCACGTTTTTTATTATATTGTATTTTTATGGAGACAAAATAAATGAAATGAAATCTTTAGTATTACCAGCAAATAGCTATGAAATTCAAAATGTTTTCAAAGTCTCACCAAGCAGATCTAACACATAAAAACACAATACTACACCATCATCGACAAAACCAATTCCACCATACCTAGACCTCAGTCCAGAGGGATCAACCTTTGAAATAATTCCACCTCCCATGGAGCTCTCGAGCCACCAGCTTTTAGGTCACACCAAAGAATTCACACCATCCGCTCTCAAGGATGAGCCCACCAACATACTCAGCCCAACGGGTTAAGCCTGCGACCAAAATTGAACCGATGTCGGAACAACACGCAATTAATGATGACTCTCTTCAAGGTTGGCTTCAACATTTCCCGTGGAGAGACTTGATAATTGACAAGTATCATTAAATTTGATAACAAGCCAGAACATTTTCGTTCCTGGAAACTATCCTCAACACGATAAAGGGAATCGTCACCATCCGAACAACTTGATCTGCTTCAAAAGTATATAGGGGAAAAATCAAGTGAATTAGTAGGGCGCATACGTGCTGTACACATTTCAAACCCTACTCAAGGCCTATCCACAGTCTGGAAACGACTGGAGAAGTAAGGAACTGCGGAATTGGTTACCACAACCCTGATAAATAAACTGACAGACTTTTCGAACATTGGCACTAATGAATTCAAGAAACTCAGAGATTTCAGTGATGCTGTACAAATGGTCGAACAAGCTCAAGAGGACAGAGGGTTGCCAGGATTAAATTACCTAGGGCCTAGACACCTATGGGGGTGAATCTGCTGGTAAATAAGTTGAGTTGCCTAAAAATCTACAAGACAAATGGCATTCTTGTGCCTTTATACAAAAAGGACAGAGAAGGCTGCTTTCCTCCCTTCACTTTCTTCTCGACGTATGTTCGAGAACTGGCAGAGGAACGGTTTAATTTAATACAGACCTCAGCAGGTCACCAACAAAACAAGCTAATCGGAAAAGAGCATACCGAACGGACGTCGGTAGCCACAAGACAGACGTCCTGGGCTCGCACTGGCCGATCGCCAGGCTAGGCCTAGAGCATAGGGCCTAGGCCTAGGACATTTTCAGATTTATTTACATTCATTAAACAATAATAATAGTAATAAGTAATAATAATAATAATAAGTGTAATTAAGTAAAATAAGTTAAATGTAAGTGTGATATTAATAAACAACGTACAATTCCAGGTAATTTCTCGTACTTCGGATCCGCCATCTTGTGTTTTTGTGATTTAGGTGTGTGTGTGCTGTGCAAAGATTTTATATAGCCGAAGGCTAGATCGCAAATAACAGTGTTAACGAAGTTCAAAAAGTGATTCTCCATGTAGAGGTAACCAACAAGATGGCGGCTGCAATCGACCAATCAGATATGATCCTCATATACAAAAAATGCTAGATTACCAAGAAATTATTAATACCATTGCGATTAACAATATATTTCATTTTATAAAAACTTCACTGTGCTTTGGCAAGAATATGTGTTGTAATTTATGTGGTCTTAATGTATTATATTAGATTATTAATTTTTATATTAAATAATGTTTTTGAACACATTTACGGCCACCATCTTGTTGGTTCCCCCTCCTGTTGGAATCTCTTTTCAGTCTGGAGTACGCCCTCTAGCCTCCGGCTTTACCTCACTGGAGACTTTTGGTCTCACTTTAGACCAAATTATATTTTTTTTGGTATTTATCAAGTTTTTAATGGTGTTTAACAATCCGTATTTTATTGATATTGACAATGTTGATTATAAAATGAATTACTAAAAAAACGTAATTTTATATTCAATAATTTATTACTTCGAAAACTTTGTTTTTTCGTGCATTCGCCAAGCGAGAGGACGTAACTTGTTTACATTGTTTATATATATGGCTCTGACATTGTTAGCGTTACTAAAAAATGATAATTTTCGATAATATTTTCAAATTGTTTGCTTTATTGTATCTTTATCCCTAGTACAGGCCCGTAGTCAGTGGGGTTATGGTTCGGGCGACCACCCTTACATTTAAGATTGCAAATGAATTGCCAATTTTGCATGCTGCATGAGAGTGTCTTTTCCGACCAATTAGATCTGCAGTGACCCAGATACTTAGTGTCCTACTTCTAATGATATTAATCTATAATTTACTATTATATATTTTACTGTTTTGTACCCTGCTTGTAACCAACTTTTGAAATATATTCTTTTTTCATTACATTTAATGAAATTATTTCCCCACAATTTCTTTTGCATTATTAATATTATTGAAGTACACTGTTAATTTTAACATTTCTTAATAAAATTCGGGCATACACTTTAGTATTCTGTGAGCTTCAAAATTAACCTAGGTAATATTTACCGTGTATTCATAAGGATTATAATATACACATTTACATTTACCCGGGCCAGGACTTCAGTCTCTTAACCCAACTAAGCGTTGAGGAATTAACCATTGTGCTAAAATGTGTCATGTTGAGCCCTCCTTCTGTAATATGTTTTATAAGGATTTTTTTTTTCCCCCATAAAAAACTATATAAAATCTTTTCTACCTTTGAAAATACATACTTCTTAAAATATATATATACTTCTAAAAATACATACTAAGGTACACTTAAAATGCTAGCATTATATACAAGCTTTGAAATTGCAAAGGCTCTTATGATTATTATTCTACCAAAAAAAGAAAGGTTTCTTTTTTTCCATAATAATGCAAAACTCCTTGTAAATTTTTTGTTCCAATTTTTTTCGCAACACATTTTTAGTCGCGTGGACGCGACTCTATAGTTCACTATGTCGGTCGGTTGGTCGGTCTGTCTGTCGGTCTGTCTGTCTGTCGGTCCGGTATCACTATGCGTTTTATCGCTTTCTGAACTTATCTTGATATCAGTTTAATCTAGCTAGCTATGTCAATTTTTCACAGAATATTCCTTATGGCCAGGAATCGATGTGTTTATGTTTTCACGGTGCGCAATAAATAATTACGCGGTCTACGCACGATTTAACGAAATCACGTTTGTAATCATATCTTCACAACCATGAATCACAATTAAATAAAATTTAGTACTCATAAATTTCAGGGCATAAATCATCATATGGCAATACAATTACGTGAGTAGCGCATGTAACGCATGCGTACGCGCGCTTAAAATTTTCAATATTTATTTTCGATGAAATAAGAGTACGTTTCAGGCAATTTTAAGCGTTTACAAAATTGCCATGATCGACTGCGCAGATTTTTGCGCGCGCACTGCGCGTTAAATGTTATTGCGCACTCTTTTTGCCCGATTTCTGTTTTCTTGACTTACTTAACTCGAAATTACGTTATACGAGCACGTCAAAAGTGACAGGCTACGCACGTGTAAATTAAAAAAATTTAAATGTTTTTAAACATTTCAACATTTTTAAACATGTTCAGTAATTTCGGTCAGTATAGTTCACTATGTCGGTCGGTCTGTCTGTCGGTCTGTCTGTCTGTCGGTCCGGTATCACTATGCATTGTAGCACGCGACTTAATGGCTGTTGGCCTTGTTTATTATAGCCGACATGTATACCTAAAAATTTGACAGGATTTTTTGTCCATGCTATACTAAACGGTGTTGTCTCGTTATTTTTACTGGAACCAATCCACATTCTTTAGTTTTTTCTTTATTTAATTTTAAACCAGACATATTGCAAAAAACCTCTACTTCTTTTAAGAAAAAATTTAAACTAATCTCATCTAGTGCAAATTTCTCTATGCAGGATCCTTGCCATCATTTTATGCTATAAACTATATTATAAAGGATGAGCAAAATAAATGTGAATTGAAGTGAAAAAAAAAATATGACGGTATCATCTGCCAACTGACGTATTTTTGCTGTAGATTCATAAACATCATTGGTGTTATTTGTCAACATGATGCCTTTACATTGTAGATTTTTTCTTACATTAATGACCATTATTTCTATAGATAATATAAATAGGATAGCAGACAGTGGACATCCTTACCTCACTCCAGTTTCCATTTGAAAACTTTCAGATAGCCTAGCCATCCATTATTTTCTACACATTCTTTGTCTTTGTATCAATTCTATCCATTTGGTGAACGAGATACCAAATCCAAACTTTTTAAGACATTTTAACATAAAGCATCTATCTAAAGAGTCGAACGCTTTTGCAAAATCTAAGAAAATGATTGCTCCAGGCGCGTTACTTATATCGGTCTGGAAAAGAACATCTTCTACTAAGCGTATGTTCTCGCCTCCAAACCGTCCATTGATGTAACATTTTTGGTCGGAATCAATGATTGATACAATTACTTTTTGTATTCTACCTGACAGGGCATGGGTCATTATTTTGTAGTCAGCATTTAATAAGGTAATTGGTCTACAATTTGTTAGTACAGTAATTCTCTTTTTCCGTTTTTGAATAATAACTTTATTATTCCCTTTTTTGAGTTTTAGATACATTATTTTGATTGTAACTATAATTTAAGGATGTACATAACACTTTTTTAGCATAATCCCAAAAAAAACCTATACAATTCCATAGTTAGTCCATCAGATTCTTTTGTTTAAGTGCATTTTATAAACGACATTTGTTAGTTCATTTATGGTTAGTAGACCTTCACATTGTTCGCTGTCTTCCGACGACAGTTCTTTTGCTTTTGCTTGGTCAAGATAACTTTTTATGTTATCAACCGGAATATTTATATTTTTTTAAAATAATATTATTAATTACGAAACTCGTTCTATGCAATAAAGGAAGATGATGCATGATGATTTTTGCATTCCGCCACTCTGACGTGAGCATGGTTTTTAGGATAATAATAAAATATATCGACAATATTCCCTTATAAATCAATATATCGGTTCAATGATGTACGATGATAGATGTGAGAATAATAATGGATGGATAAAGGTGGACTCGATATTCTCAAAGAGGTAATCTGCAATATTTAAACATTTAGATTTATGATCGGCGTAGGCCTATGTACGTGAGACACTGAGTTGTACTTGCTTAATTATTTGCATTAAATGATTATTATAAATGAAGATATTCAAATTAAAAACTATACGGTAAGTTATATTTGAAAGCCATTTGAAAGACACAGATCCTCCTCTGAGAAAAATTAATAAATATTTATCAACCAAATAAAAAATATCCACATAAATAATCTAGTTCCTAAAAATTATCAATTAAATCTATATAAACGAAGAAAATGTATATCCCGCTCGCATGATATGCATCCCGCTCCACACAGACCGATTTCAAGCGCGACCGACCGATCATCAAAAATTTTATAGCTCTAGCGGCGCGCCATATAAAATACCGGGGAATTATCCTGACTGATTTCAAACGCGACCGATTTCATCGTAAACCATGTGTTGTATGGGCGGCGCTATACAATCTTTGGTAGCTGGGCAGGCCGGGTAGCTGTGCTTTTTTCGCATCTGTTTTTACATATAATATTATGCTTTTAGGTCAGTAGTTTTGCCTTTATAATATCGGTTATTATGATTGACATCTAAAAACGTAATAAAACTGGTATAAATGTAATACAAGTATATTTTACATATCATTAAACTTGGGTACGAGCCAGCCCAATAATATTACGAGCCAGCAAGTAAACTTGGGTTTAGCCAGCCCAATAATATTACGAGCCAGCAAGTAAACTTGGGTTTAGCCAGCCCAATAATATTACGAGCCAGCAAGTAAACTTGGGTTTAGCCAGCCCAATAATATTACGAGCCAGCAAGTAAACTTGGGTTTACTGGGTTCGGGGTGTAGAGGCTGAAATCGGTGCTTGTTTTCCCCTCATTACTTCTTGCGTGCATCTGATAGTCGTACCTCATTGGTTGGTTTGTCCAGTATTTTTCCAATACTGATTTAAATTGGTTTATTGTGTTGGCTTCCACAGCATCCCTGGGCAAAGAATTTATTATGGCTCTGATAATGAAAATGTATTTACTATTTTGCCTGTTCATAGTTCTGCAGCGCGTTGCTTTTTTATTTTGAAAATATAACCCAGGCTCGTAGCCAGGGGGATTTTTTATGGTTTTTTATATGGAGACCCCCCTTCCCTTTTACAGCGAACCCCCTTAACCGACTGCAACCCCCATCCCGACATACCCAATACCCTCACCTCTCTGAAAATCCTCCAAATATGTGCCCCACAGTACAAAAGGTTATTCGTAAATTGAAAAAATCGTAAACTCGTTCATGAATAACTCTAACTTCTTACCTGTATGAGCGTATGTCGAGTGATACGTGTCTGTAAATTTCAAATAGGAGCAAATGAATTGCCAATTTTCACCTGAAAAATAAATACGCATTTTTGGTCCCTGGATATAACATGATATTGACGCAAATACCGCACTACAGCGAGCTAGACCATGAATGATTCGTACAAATTACACCGCCAGACAGCCACGCACCTATTGTTTAGATCACTGGCAGTCACCATGCGTAAAGTATATAGCCTTCTTCCGACGTACATCAAAAAATGGAACGTTGCGGTTACCTACAGTATTTATGTTTGGCTATGATCAGAGAGCATTATAGTGCCAATTATAGGTGGTGCCATTTATCATAAATTTTGTGTGCGAGAGTACCATTTCCAGCCATCTAGTGGTGTCGTTTATCAAAATTAGTTTTTGGAGGTTTTTAGATGCCCAACAGTTTCTTTCATGTCTCATTGATGGCCAATTTCATACTTTCCCAGAGTGCCTTTGTCACTGAGCAGTAGTGATGCAAATTTTCCACTTATGATTTTCTACTAATGTTTTATATGTGTATTTTTTTTTTTTAGAACAATGCTACTGAACATAATGAATTCATTGAAAGTGATGCACATTTTAGCAAAATGTACAAAAAGCGTAAGATTAAGAGCTAAAATGTGCTGTCATTGTTTCCATTATGTTAATTCATGGCCCACTCCAACACAATACAGTAGACAATGGAACTCTGAAATCTGTCTAGCACCTATTAGATTAAATACTATATTGCAAATTCGATCTTTACATGTCTGCAGATTTGATTATGCTGGGCATAATAAGTGGTCAAAAGTGCGACACATCAAAGGTCCAAAAGATAAAGAACGAGCAGACCTAATTTCCAAATTTGTTAAACAAATACGCATTGCAATTAGAGGTAAGAAGCTATTTGTGATCTCATTCTTTTAATGTTAATAAATAATATATAAATTTCCAATTAAGAGATATTTACTTTATAACTTTAAAATAAAATTTAATGACAAGAAAAAGATCAGACATTTCGGAAACATTACAGAACCATTCTCAAGAACAAAGGAGTAAAATTAACAACTAAACAAAATACAAAGTACCAAAGGGTGACAACAGGAAATATAAATAATAACAAAGACTGAAAAGCCTAAAAAGATAAGCTCCTCCTCTTGATGATAACTTTTTCAACTGTTTTATCCAAAGAATTTCATTAATTAAGGCATCAAATTTAGATCTGCACTTAGACAATACATTAAAATAATTAACTGTATCAGTAGAAAAGATATGATTTATTAGATGTTCTCATATGATACCTTTGTTGTGTTCATTAATGCGTTGATAAAGGAGCCGACAAGTGTAGCTGACATAGCTTGCATCACACAAATACTGTAACTAAACAACTCAGACAACTTGTAAGTTAAATTATGAAATAATGCCAGTGGATAGTTAAAATCAATAGAAAGGAAACCCAAGCTTGTTAACCACGAATGCATTGTGTACAATTCTAGGCTATACTCCGCACCTTATCAATGCATTAATGAACACAACAAAGGTATCATAGGAGAACATCTAATAAATCATATCTGTCTTACTGATACAGTCAAGTATTGCCTAAGTGTAAATCTAAATTTGATTGCTTAATTAATGAAATGCTTTGGATTGTGAGTTGAAAAAACTCTTAAAGGAAAGGAACACCCTAATATCTTACCTAACTATTATAAAAGTAACCCTACCAACTTAATATTCAGAACAATTTATGTTTTAATCGGATTTGTAGTTTTCTAGTAAACAGGATTTTAAAGCTGTTTTCAATACATTTGAAAATCGCCATCTTGTGCTCATGACAGCCTGTTTGTGACGTCAGATACGGCCGATGAAAATTTTAAGATTCGCGGTTGCATTCGGCGCTTCTATTGGCTAAGCAAATCCGCTAATATGATTGGCTAATAACGCGACATGCGGTCATGCAGGACGGCGATGACATGGTATGAGCATGCGCTGACTTGGTAAACAAACCTTCGATCGATCTTTTCTTCTGCAAGCCAATTCGTAAATCTTTCAGCTATTGTTAATCTATTGTTACTTTTATTGCCTAGCTGTTTCAAACGGGATTTGGTAGGGGAATTAACTGGCAAACCTTCCAAACGGAGGCTGTTGGTTGACGATGCAGTGTCTACTTTATTTTCGTTTAACACGAGTTCTAGGCCTAGTAAGGCATACAGTACAGATACACTGGCCGCAAGTACACCATTCTTCGACGGCTTGTTATGCTTGAGAATGTTCTTCTTCTCTTCTTTTTTCCTCATCAGCACGACGCAAAACTAACTCTCTTTCTGTATATTCTGGTTCCAAATTTTCCGAATTATAAAAAACATATTCTGAAAATATTAGGTATGTTAGGCTATTTAATTGATTTTATTTATGGTTATATCCCGCACTTCCATATTGAAATACTGTACTAAGACGATGGACGCTTGGATTTGCTTGAATGCGTCCACCTAATCTGACGTCACATAATTGCTCTTAACCTGTCAAAATGGCGCTGTTCAATTTCCGATATGTTGTCGTTTAAAAGTCTATTTTTTAACTAAATTGCTTACTATTGTACCTTGAACCATTGTAATCATGTTTTTATTATATTTATCTATAAGCACAGTGGCACATTTAGCCCAGGGTGTTCCTTTCCTTTAAACAAAATGACTCAATCAAAGAGACAACTGGTTTTATTACGGTGTTGATTGTGTGATCGGCATACTTCCTTATTAGGCCATCAGCTGTAGCTCAAAAAGTGCCTAGAAATTGTTTGATAATTACCGAGAGGAGGAGCCTATCCTTTTAGGCTTTTCAGTCTTTCCTACTATTTTTTGAAGTATTTCCTGTCACACTTTGGTGCTTTATATTTTGTATAGTTAATTTTACTCTTGAGAATAGTTCCGTAATGTTTTACGAAATGTCAATCTTTTTTGTCATAACATTTTATTTTAAAGATATATACATTTGTTGTATATATTTCTTTACTAAAAATTGTATGTGTCACTCTGGTTTTTCTTTAATAATTGAAGAAAATATATAATTGCAGATGGTGGCACAAACCCAGATGTAAATACAGCTCTTATGCAAGCCATCAAATTGGCCAAGGATAAAGGAGTACCAAAAGCAACCATTGAAAATGCTTTAACCAATACAGTAAGTTTTAATACGGTAGATGAAATACAATATAAGATTTAAGAGTGGGCATGGGATTGGGGCGTGGTCATAATTGGGAAATCTCAAGTCATCCACCTCAAACTTGACATGAATGGCATTTCCATAGCATCTATTGCTATAGATGCATAAGGAAAATCAAATAATACATTTGCAGAGATGCCAACCATTACAGTTTTTGCGTAACCATATTCCTATAAATAATTATGATTTCAAACATGTAAAGACATGCCTCAGTGACTTCCCGCCTTGACTATTGCAACTCTCTTTTCTTTGCCCTACCGAAATCTTTGATGAATCGACTCCAACGTCTCTAGAACACTGCTGCATGCATTCTAACACCAGAAGATCTACACACATACCTCCATTGGCTACCTATTGACTCCCGTATAAAATATAAGATCATTTTACTAACATTTAAAGCGCTACCCTTACAACCTACTTATCTTCTTGATCTTCTTCCCTCCTACACCCCTGTTGCTTTTCTTCGTTCGGCTAAATCCATATAAATATAACATTTAATATATTATTATTAAAAACCAAATGTTACTGAATCAAATGTAGGTCTTGGCTAGGCCTACCTTTTATTTGATTCAAATGACAGGAATCTATTTAGATGTTATATAAAACAAATAATTAATGTTTTATATTCGTGTAATGGTACAAAAAAAAGAAACAGGACAATTACAAGGAGTTATCTGCTATTATGCAAATAATGAATGTTTATGAGTGTAATTCGCCTCGTTGAAATATAACCTTTTATCATTCACCTCATGCCATTATTTATACCATTACACTCATAAACATTCATTATTTGTATAATAGCGGATAACTTCTTGTAATTGTCCTGTTTCTTTTTTTTCCTTCTTTTTTTCTTCTTTATATTATTAGTTATCCATACTCGACGGATAACTCCTTAAATGGGTGAATAGCCTGTGTGACTAATGGGGTTTGGTCCCACCATGTTACATTCCCCCGCTCATCAATTCGAAGCTGTGTCTTTGAAACCAATGAGTCACTGAGCCAAAAAATGTATTGAGAAAACAAACTTAACTATGAACGAAACAAAAAGGAAAAGTAACACAAATCAATAGATCAGCAAACATGATGAAATATACAAAAGTCAAAGTAAAATTCCCAAATTAAAAGTCATAATCATATAAATTGTTCATATACAGCTCAGCAATGCTTACCGTAGGTGAAAATAAAAAATTTCTGATGAGGCGAGTGCCTCGTTTTCCTCATGCTGGCTACGGCTCTGAATAAATAGATGGTTAATTGGCATTGAGTTTTTGTTCAATTTATAGCCTACTTAAAGATGTATTGTCCCCCAAAAACATGAAAAAACTGGAGGGTACTCCGAGAGTACAAACCTCCTCCTACTGTAAAATTCCCCTACATAAAATGTCCCCGGAAAATATATATTATTATATATTAGTTCTAAGTGTAAATAGGCTAACTGCACACTAAAAAGTTGTGGATGAGAGTTTGGTGTAATGGTTATGTATCCAGCCTCTCACAGTTGAGATCGCTAGTTCAAGTCCCACTGATGTTTTTTTTTTATTATTATTTTTTTTTTATTTTTTTTTTTGTGGACCTTGATCTTTGACCCTGACCCTTCAAAATTTAACCACAATTATATGATGAGTCATTGATCATTGTGGCTAAGTTTGGTGAGAATCGGATAAAAACTGTGGTCTCTAGGCAGTAAAATAGTTTTTTGTTAGTTGTGACCTTGACCTATGACCTTTTCGGGCATAGATCATTGTGGCCAAATTTGGTGAGAATCAGATAAAAACTGTGGCCTCCAGGCTGTTCACAGACACACAAACACACACACACACACACACACAAACATACAGGGGTGAAAACATAACCTCCTTGGCGGAGGTAATAAAGATTAATAAAATCAGATTTTGAATAGGCAATTTCACAGTTTTAATAAAGTTATTCACTTTAGTACAGGAAAGATATGCTCAGAATCAGTAAAAGGTTGAAAAAATTGCAACAGAATTTTTTTAACCACAATGCATTTCTATAAGGTCCCTATATGAACATATTAAAAGTCTAGAAAAATCCAGGTAGGGGAAATATGTTTTTTTAAACAAAATGGCCGCCAATGGTGAAAAATGTCTAAAAATGAACAAAAAACATATATTGTATATCTAATTACCACTTGATAGCAGTTGTTATAATGCTTTTTATATTTCTTTAGTGTCAAACATTTAAACTGCAATATACATATTAATTTAAGTGCTATTTAGCAGCAAAACACACATTTAAGTATCAAGATATCACCATGTTGGTTATAATAATAGACAACGTAGTCCTATGCATTATAATGCAGGACTACGGTGTCTAACAAAACAGTTCATTTACATTAGAATTATACAATCTTACAATCTATTAATCCATTCATTTTCATTGTCCAGTTATCATCCTCTGTCTATAGGTAGGAATTAAGCATGTGCTGATGCCGTGGTATTCGTCACAAACAGTGGTAACTGGTGGTAAATTTGTCATCAATGGACACATCACGCCATTTGTAACTTTCCATCCCCCAGTCTGTGGGTTGAAGAGTATTTTCTATCCACTGCTGTACCATGGTAATATACATGCAGGGAATAACACTTTGCAGCATTTGTTGTTGGGGGGAATAGACTTTATTTCAAGTGCTGTTTTGCTTTTTGCTACTTTCTCCCAGAACGTATTCCTCCATAGCGCTACCAATGCCAATTCCTCTGATGCGATGGTTTCTTTTTTTTGGAGACGTTTGGTTTTACAGAGTTTGTAAGCATACTACTGCCCAGGTGTTATGACTTTTTAAGACTAACACCTTTTTTTTAACCAAATAGATGGGATGTAGCATCACATCCCTGAATTCCATGTATAAAAAGCAAATTAATTTTTACAGAGCTTCACACCAAGGAAAGACTTTACATGCATTCACAGTGCTCCCCCATCGAGAACATACGGTATTAAATCAATGAATGAAGCAACCGTGACAGAATATTAATTTAAGAGGAAAGAACATATTATTACACATGGGTCAAAATCAACCATATTCATCAATAGAGAAGCAGTGCACATTCCCTCACATATACTATTTCATCATTGATGGCTATGTGAGACAGTCATACACAATGCATCATTTGTTGAAAAAGAACCTTGTACTTTTCTGCAGCCCTCTGTTACTCCATTGACTCCATACACACTGCTAGACTACTCAGAAACCTTCATCCTCACTGCCCACTGTAGTTATCAATGGGGGAGCACTGCTACATCAAACCTCTTGGCCCGAAACAGCAACATTTCAAGACATTTATTATGTACCATGTATGTTTGTTACATTATGTGAAGGCAAAGTAAACTCTTGTATTTAATGGCTATAATTATGGGCCGTAAGTAAATTTGGTTTAGGAAAAGGTGTTGGTCTTAAAAATAATCACATCAAAGTTGGAGTTGTATGTCAAATTCTGTAAACCAAACAGTTTCCAAAAAAAAAGAAAACATTGCATCAGGAATTTGGCATTGGTAGCTATATATGGAGGGAAGTCAATGGAGACTTTAGACAGCCTACTTTTCTTTGAGAAAGTTGCAAAAAGCAAATCTATTCCCTTGCTGCAAAATTTCATTTCGTGAGTCTTTATTACCAGGTATAGCAGTGGATAGGAAATACTCTTCAACCCACAGACTAGGGATGGAAAGTATTGATGACAAATTTACTACCAGCACCAGAGAAACTATTAAAGTTGATTAGATGTACCTGTAAATAAGGTTGTAGTAAAATGAATTGCAGTTGCAAAAAATATGGTTTGGACTGCTGCTCCACTATTTTTTAAGAATGCCACGGCATCAGCATATGCTCAATTCCCCACCAATAGATGGAGGATGAGATACTGACAAGATGAAAGTAAAATTACCGCATTTATTTGAATAAATGCCCTTGGTGGTTGATTTTTAAGGAGGGTAGTGGGGGCGTGTAATCGTCGTGAGGAGTTTATTCGGAGAGGCGTTTATTTTTGTGGGTGTAATGTGGTAACATATATAATCGTGAGTCTTTATTACCAGGTATAGCAGTGGATAGGAAATACTCTTCAACCCACAGACTAGGGATGGAAAGTATTGATGACAAATTTACTACCAGCACCAGAGAAACTATTAAAGTTGATTAGATGTACCTGTAAATAAGGTTGTAGTAAAATGAATTGCAGTTGCAAAAAATATGGTTTGGACTGCTGCTGCTGCTCCACTATTTTTTAAGAATGCCACGGCATCAGCACATGCTCAATTCCCCACCAATAGATGGAGGATGAGATACTGACAAGATGAAAGTGAAATTACCGCATTTATTTGAATAAATGCCCTTGGTGGTTGATTAAGGAGGGTAGTGGGGGCGTGTAATCGTCGTGAGGAGTTTATTCGGAGAGGCGTTTATTGTTGTGGGTGTAATGTGGTAACATGTATATTCAAATAAATACACCCTTTAGATATGAACAAATACAACACCATCATGTCATTCAGTGAATTCTATTACAAATAGAGATGTGTTAAAACACAATATTATGTATAATATGCATGTGGCAGGGCGTACATTCAACGAAATAAATTCAAAATGATGTCCGATGGGGGAAGGGGTGCGGTGGTGTAGGTTATTCAAAATGATGTCTTATTGGCTGGGCCATCAATGGTAGCGCACCAAGAAGTTCCGACAATATTATACCAGTAAAGGGTAGTTTTAGTCACTTTTAAAAATGAAAATCCTTGAAACAGCACTCAATGGGGTATTGTTTTATATTAGGAAATATCATCATATTGTCTACATATACTCCCGAATATAGCCAATTGCGGAGAGGGGAGGGGGGGGGGCGGACAGACTCCCTCACCCTTCCCATATGATCTCCCATCCCTATACCCCTCCCCACTGGCACCACCAATGTTGTAATATATTGTTATAACAGTACAAATGTAAATGAACTGACTTATTATTAAACACCGTAATACTATGCATTAAGCATAGGAAGGACTGCGTTTTATATATAACAATAGGGATATATCTAGATACTTAAACATTTGTTTTGCGGCCATTTTCTAATTAACAACACTTAAAATAATGTGTATATTGTAGTTCAGATCTTCGAAACTGTAAAGAAATATAAAAATCATTGTAAAAACCGCTATAAAGTGGTAATTAGATCTACTATTTATGTTTTTTTTGTCCTTTTTTAGGCATTTTCGACATTGGCGGCCATTTTGTTTAAAAAAACCTATTTCCCCTACCTGGATTTTTCTAGACTTTTAATATGTTCATATAGGGACCTTATAGAAATGCATTGTGGTGAAATAAATTCTGTTGCAATTTTTTCAACCATAATTCATAGTTTTCCTGTACTACTTCTGTAGAAAAAAAATCATCAAAAATAATTATTTCACTTATAAAAAGACAAAAGAAATGTTGAAATCTGGTTTGGATATCGACAAACAGAGGTACAAGTTGGAATGCAAAGCATATAAAGATATGCTAGATCTAGCAAAATGCAATTATCATCGCAATGAAATCGCTAATGCGGATGACAAGAACCTTTTCCGCATCATAAGTAAACTGTACTCGGCCGATTCTTCTCCTGTTCTGCCAAAACACACATCTTCAATGGATCTCGCAAACCAGTTTGGCTGTTTCTTTAATGAAAAGATTCTGAAGATTTGCAAGAAACTTAACTCCATAAACACTCCACTAATAACTGTCAACGTCGACGATTCATGTAATAGTAGTTTCGCTGAATTCGAGCAAACATCAGAAGATACGGTACGCAAAGTCATCGCTGAAAGCGCATCTAAGTCCAGTAGACTTGACCCAATTCCAACATGGTTACTAAAAAACTGCATTGACGCTCTACTACCGCATATCACTAAAATCGTCAACATGTCGCTGTCATCAGGTACTGTACCATCTGCATTTAAATTGTCCCTCGTTATGCCACTGTTGAAAAAGCAAAATCTCGACTCCAACGTCCTACAAAATTATAGACCAATAGCAAATCTTCCCTTCCTTTTCAAAGTCTTGGAAAGAATTGCAACTGCTCAGATAAAAGCATATATGGATGAACATTTCCTGTTTTCAAAAGTCCAATCAGCCTACCGCCGCTTCCACTCAACTGAAACCGCTTTATTACGTGTTACAAACGATCTATTACTTGCTTTAGACAAAGGTAATGAAGCGGTACTTATTCTACTCGACTACTCCGCCGCATTTGACACTATCAATCATGATTTATTATTCAACGTCTTCAGAAAAGATACGGCATAAGCGGAACCGCATTGAAATGGTTTATTTCATATTTTGAGAATCGTAGACAAGCAATCATTGTGGGTGATTCGATGTCTGATGAGTTCGCTCTACCCTGGGGTGTACCGCAGGGATCCGTAAAAGGTCCACTCGATTTCATCTTATACACTGGACCACTCGGCAACATCATTAATTCCCACCCGGAAGTTCGTCATATGATCTATGCAGATGACACTCAACTATATTTAATCATGAAACCTACACATCATTCTGAATCTGTTAACAGCCTTGAATCATGCATCGCAGATGTTCGCTCATGGGCCATTCAAAATAAACTCATGTTCAACGACTCCAAGACTGAAATGATCCACTTTCATTCAAAGTTCCGTGAGGCATCATCATTTCCTTTGGTCCATATCGGAGATACTTGTGTCTCTACCTCCAGCTCAGCCAGAAATCTTGGTGTCCAACTAGACAACAGCCTCGGTTTAAAAGAACACATTCGTAATGTTTGTCAGATCGGCCAGATTCGTAAGTACCTTGACAAAACATCAACTGAACGTCTTGTTCATGCTTTTGTTTCATCTCGTCTGGACTGTCATAACTCGCTTCTGTACGGCCTACCAACTTCTTATCTGTCTCCTCTTCAACGAATCCAAAATTCCGCCGCAAGACTTATCACTGGCTCTAAACGACATGAACATATTTCTCCCGTTTTTCGTGACTTACACTGGTTGCCTGTAGTTCAGCGCATTCGTTTTAAAATCCTGTTGCTGACATATAAGGCCATCAACGGATGTGCTCCAGCCTACATATGTGACATCATTACTCCGTCAACCAACTCTTCGCTTCGTTCATCCTGCAGACTTCTTCTAAAACCTGGACCCCGTTCCAGAACTCGGTTTTACGGTGATCGTGCTTTCGCTGTCGCAGCCCCAAAACTCTGGAACACTCTACCCCTCGAAATACGCTCATCAAAATCTGTAATCACATTTAAAACTAAACTCAAAACTCATCTCTTCAGAGAAGCATAATCACACGCTACTACTTGCACAGATCTTGGAAAACACAGCGCTTTGAAACCTTTGTCTCTTGCGCTTTATAAATGTTATTTATTATTATTATTATTAATTTCAACCAAAAACCATTGTCTTCCAGACAATTTAGGTATATTTTGCTTTAAATTACATTTTTTTGGTGGAAAATGGTTTTTTTTTTGATCAAGTTTTTGGTCATAGTGAATAACTATTATGTGATATTAATATGGCATATTCAACAAAAAAAATTTAAAAAATTATTTTTTAGGGGGACAATATATCTTTAAATATAACAAAAGAGGTGATAACGAATCGACCTGAAAGATTCCCTGTTTTAATATGGACTTTACGAAACAGGACGGTTAGGAAGGACGACGGAGATTCTGAGTGTAAAATCACGGCATAGCCATTTTATTACTTGCACACCCTCGCACAAAGACGATGATGACCGGCAAGAGAGACAACCGTCTAGTACCTTTATATGGGGGCTAGCTTAGGGAGCATACCTAGATACTAAATGGCAGTAGTTAGGCTACTTACTAGATATGGGTGTACTGTATGTGCTATACATAACTATATTACACCAAACTCGCATTCACAATGCTATAGTGTAATTCGCCTAATCACACGCACCAACAATTTGTTTTCAATATTTTCTGGGGGAAATTTTATGTATGGTAATCATACTGTAGGTGGAATTACAGTATGCACTCTTAGAGCATGGAGGTAAAAAATAAATTTATTTTTTACCTCCATGCTCTAAGAGTGCCCTCTAGTTATTATTGTTGTAATAAATCTATTCTGCTCTATTATTAGTGTTTTAAAACATTGCAGTACAGTAATTATGATTTTTCTTAGGTAAAATCAAAGAGCAATAGGTACATATTGGAGGCTAAAGGTCCAATCGGGAGTCTCTTTGTTATTGACATGTCTGCAGAACAGCTGTCAAAATCAAAATCAGAGTTGTCCAAGATTCTAAACAAACATGGGTGAGTCGCAGTGTTTTAAGTTGAGAAAAGACCACTTTCACTTTTAATGATGTCATTTTGTTAATTAAGAAATATCTGTTTCAATTTAGTGGTAGTATGTTAGATTCTGGAAGTGCTCTTCAGATATTTTTAAGGAAAGGAATTCTAAGAGTGCCTACACAATTATTATCTGAGGAGGATGCAATGGATGTAGCCATAGAAGTTGGATCAGAAAATATAGAAATCATTCGAGATGATAAGATTTCAGTAATGGTAAATTAAATTAAAACATTATATTAAATTCTGTGTTTTGTAATCTTACTTTCTCCCTTGAAACCACTAGTTGGATTGTTACGTTATTATCATTGAGAAATGATAATAATAGAGGATTTTATGATCAACAAATATATGACAGGCTATATTTTAAAGCTTTCTTTTTTTATGTATATTTGAAGAGAGAAAAAAAACTTAATCATTACCATTGATTTGTATTTTTTGTTTTGTTGTCATATCGACTGTATACAATAATACCTTTTTTTACTTTCAGTTTTACTGTGATCCAAAAGATATGCGTGAGGTTGGCAATAATCTAATTTCATTGAAATATCCACCAGAATCAACAACTATTGATTATATAGCAGAAAGTCCACTAATCGTAGATGATAATAACTTTAAGAAAATATCACGATTAATAGAAGCTTTGGAAGATCATGAAAGTGTCTTGAAAGTGTATCATAATGTTACTACAAAGGAAACAAAAAATAAGATCTAGAATTATTGTGACATCCAGTGAATAAAGAGTTAATTCAATGTAAATATTTAGTAGTATCAATCAATCAATCAATCGTTCCATTTATATAGCGCCATTCCAACATTCATTGCTCATGGCGCTGTAGAAAAAATCAGAAAAGGTGAGTTTTGAGTAGTGACTTAAAGTGACTCAATGATGATGTGTGTTTAATGTTCAAGGGTAGGTGGTTCCAGAGCCTAGGTCCAGCAACACTGAAAGTCCGATCTCCCCAACTATGTTTGCTCCTCGGAATGTCCAGTAGCACCTGATGACTAGATCTTAGTTCTCGCTTTCCCTTCTTGACTGTCAACAATTCTGAGAGATATTTTGGAGCGCAACTATTTAGGCATCGGAACACCAGTAGTAATTAGTAAATTATTATGAATATGTTTGTATAGCTACAATTTTATGCTAATTAAATAAAATTTTACAATGTAAAATACTCTGTACAATGTATAGGTTTAATTGGGAAATAGGCATTTTTAGCTGCCAGACACTATACCACTTTTATTACCACATGATATTATTAGTTCAATCCAAACTAATTAGCTATCCCTTACACTGTAAAAAATGGCGGTAAAAATTCAGGGCTTTTCGGTAAAAAAAACCCCTTTTTTTCTGTAAACTAGGGATATTACTGATAATTTCTATAAAACTATATATAAATCTGTAATTTAGTTTTTCATTTGCATTTACATAAGAATCTACAAATATCAACTAACAGTACAGGTATCTGTACTTTTACAAAAATAGAATTGATTTCTTTGTTAATTACATAAGAGTTAAGACTCTGTAAATTGCTGGAAATCGCAGAATTGCTTGTAATAATAAGAAACTATTTATCATTTATTTTATCTGTTATTTTACAGAAAACAGGAAGAGATATACTATATTTAACAGTGCCATAGCCAGGATCTGTCTAGGTAGGGTTCAGACACAAAGTATTTGAGCCACAGGCACCCCATGGTGGAGCCTGTAGAGGAAATTAATTTTATTAAAGGACACCCTTAGATGGCCGGAAATGGTACTTGCACAAATAAAATTCATGATAAATGGCACCTTGACCTAATTGGCCGGAAAAGACGATCATACTTTTTACTGCCATTGTTGTTTTAACTGTATTGTTATTAACGTTTGCCGCTGATCCAAAAGAATTGTTCGAATAAAGTTTGAGACTAACCAAAAGATTGGCAGCCCAGACATTTGGTTAGATGAACTAGGTACCAATATTTAACTATATGATGGTGTAAAGGGTTACCTAAAGTCAATAAAAATGGGTGTCTGCTGGGTACCCCGCTCCAAAGTTTGACTAGAGATCCCCCTTCCCACCAACTAGGCTACCTTCTTAACAGATAGGTGGGTGGAAATATAAAGATTGTTTTATTGTTGAAATATGTTCAAAATATTATTAGAAAATGCTATATATAGAATCTACCCTGATCTGCCCAGTATAAGTGACCTAATTTGCATAAAATCTTCCATCCCAATTATCTCTTAAACCATGAAGAATTTTGTATAAGAATGTATTAAACATGAACATAAACCCTTTGGGGTCAAGGTTCAAAGGTCATTCCAGTATGCCATCTAATATATGCTAATATCTCTTAATCCAATAGGCATTTTGAATAAGAATGTACAAATATAAACATGACTCATAAGATTCAGAATAGCACATTGATTTTTCATCTTACCCTTGGGTCAAAGGTCACAATATAAAAACATTCAAATTATCCATTTTTAGTCAATTGTTCGATCTAGGTCGTGTCCACAGATGGTTCTCGAATACACAGTAATTTCAGCGTCAAAAAACTGGCGATTTCAAATGTACGTACCGCAGGACTATAAATACATTGTCGTTTTCAGAAACGAATAAATAGACACGATATTAATGTAGTCAACTAAAATTAGCACACTGGGAATTAGGCCTACTTCCGAAGGAGAAACTTGTCTTAAAATGAGTCCCAAAAACTAAAACTGTCCCTGTTGTAGTCGATTGAAATAGTAAAGTACATGTAACGATACACCACTACGACGTTTACCAAAAATGGTTATTACGTACAGTATTTACAATATTGTCAAAGTATTGCAATGCTATATCTCAGTTTTAAGTTTATTCTCAAAGGGCCCATAAATTTACCTACTTGTGTTAAACCATGTAGGGCTCATAAATTTACCTACAAACGGGAGTCTGAGAGATTGGAATGTTCCATTCATCGCAAATCAGTACATTTGTATAAACGTATATTAAATCTATCAAAATAGTATTTTTTAAAGAAAATCGGCCTGTCTTCAACATTCTGATACTGTACTCGAGCTGTTCAACCGGTTTTCATATATTAAAAACAATTATCGTAGGAGGAGATAGGAACTGCGAAGCATCCTCGTATTATTGTGTGTGGGTATTTTTCAAGATTGACATCCATTAGACAGTGTATACCACGATCGGAAAACACCCCTATTTGGGGCAAATCGTTGAACCTAAATTTGTTTTAATTGTCAATAACTAATTATCTAACTCAATTTAATAAATAAACAGGGTTACATCAGGTGGTTTAAATCATTACCGAGATTCCAAACAACTTTATATACCATCGAATAAACATTCTAGAAATAACGCGCGTTTTTTATTGAATTTTGCCCTTACGTAAATTTATATATAGATGAATCTCATGACAAAGATTGAAGAAATAATTCTGGAATAAATACAGATATATTGATAACTAATGATAAGTGACCTTATAATTAAATGTAATTTATAACAATTAACATCCAAGATATAATAATTATGCTTGACTCGGACGAGCCCCCATTTATGTCACATGGGTAAAACATATCACAAAGCATAATTGCCATTCATGGTTTTTAATTCAACATAATTGTCAAAGCTTATAAAGATTCACAATTACAAAACGTTCTCCCATATGTTTATAATTACATTTATTGTCCACCACAATTTCCACTCAATTACAGACTGGTCTATTTCCACAATCGCAATCGCAATGGTTCTTGGCCGTTTACCACAATCGCAATGGGTTCTTGGCCGTTTACCACAATCGCAATGGGTTCTTGGCCGTTTTACCACAATCGCAATGGGTTCTTGGCCGTTTACCACAATCGCAATGGGTTCTTGGCCGTTTACCACAATCGCAATGGGTTCTTGGCCGTTTACCACAATCGCAATGGGTTCTTGGCCGTTTACCACAATCGCAATGGGTTCTTGGCCGTTTACCACAATCGCAATGGGTTCTTGGCCGTTTACCACAATCGCAATGGGTTCTTGGCCGTTTACCACAATCGCAATGGGTTCTTGGCCGTTTACCACAATCGCAATGGGTTCTTGGCCGTTTACCACAATCGCAATGGGTTCTTGGCCGTTTACCACAATCGCAGTGGGTTCTTGGCCGTTTACCACAATCGCAGTGGGTTCTTGGCCGTTTACCACAATCGCAGTGGGTTCTTGGCCGTTTACCACAATCGCAGTGGGTTCTTGGCCGTTTACCACAATCGCAGTGGGTTCTTGGCCGTTTACCACAATCGCAGTGGGTTCTTGGCCGTTTACCACAATCGCAGTGGGTTCTTGGCCGTTTACCACAATCGCAGTGGGTTCTTGGCCGTTTACCACAATCGCAGTGAGTTCATGGCCGTTTACCACAATCGCAGTGGGTTCTTGGCCGTTTACCACAATCGCAGTGGGTTCTTAGCCGTTTAAATCATTACCGAGATTCCAAACAACTTTATATACCATCGACTAAACATTCTAGAAATAACGCGCGTTTTTTATTGAATTTTGCCCTTACGTAAATTTATATATAGATGAATCTCATGACAAAGATTGAAGAAATAATTCTGGAATAAATACAGATATATTGATAACTTGGCCGTTTACCACAATCGCAGTGGGTTCTTGGCCGTTTACCACAATCGCAGTGAGTTCTTGGCCGTTTACCACAATCGCAGTGGGTTCTTGGCCGTTTACCACAATCGCAGTGGGTTCTTGGCCGTTTTCCACAATCGCAGTGGGTTCTTGGCCGTTTACCACAATCGCAGTGGGTTTTTGGACGTTTACCACAAACTCATCTCAGTTCTCCGACTGGGTTTATCACAGTTTTCCATCCAAAAATTGAGATGACATACTGCAGTAAAGTCAGCATCTCCATTCTGCTTTCAAAGTTGCTATTTCATTTCCAGAAATTGCATCTGTTTGGTTTACATTTGTTTATGAGCCAACAACTTTTTATGACATATGTTTATCTTTTGTCATTCAATAATGTGCCAACAAGGATGAAGAACCATCAGTTAAAGATACTGCTTAACACATCAACGGAATTCAAAAGGGGTTGTTAAGGTAATAAAGTAATTTTCAAACTTGCCACTACTAATTACAGTATTCAATTTTTCGACAACAAGTAGTATTCAACTTCCTTAACAGAAAATGTCAGAAAAATGGAATAGAACCATTTAATGCAGATGGGGATCTATTAAATCTATAACGTTGCCATCATTAAACAAGAAATATTTCTTACAAAAAACGCCGCTCGACATTTTAACATTATTCATTGTTCTTTTGATTAATTTATGATTAATTATTAAAAAGATGTCCTTTAATCGCAAAAATACATACAAATCACAGATAGTTCTTTAATTATGAATCACATGCCCATTTTTTCACTAGTTAATTGTATACACAGCATTTGAAAGAAGACGTGTACCTTTCCAACAATGTATTATTTGCCAACAAATATTAATCTACTAATTCAAAAATGGCATTGAAAACATTTTGAACTACAATGTGCTGTAGTCTGTTTGTGTGTGACCTCAACCTGTACTGTAGGCATGCAACTGAATACCCTCTAGAGAAAACGTGACTTCACGGTGGTACAAGAGAAAATTCTTTGTTGATTCGCATCAACCAATCAAAGGGCGAGAATCCAAGATCATTCAACCGTGAGCCCTCATAGACTCTCTTTTTCCAGACGTTTTTTGGGTCCAGCAGCTGGGACCTATAAATTATAGTCGAGTTTACAAATTCACAAAACTGTCAGCCTTAGATACTAAAGCTACTGCTATAAAACAGCTTATTAATGAATATGTCCTTCTGGGACATAGCTGGCTAGAGCCGCGGCGCGAAAAGTGATTGCATTTAAGACAGAAGAAGCAAACAGTGTAGTGGAATAATCGGTAGTTAAAGAAAACATCTTAAGGAGCAAATTTGCAACATCTTTGTAACTCTCAGCACTGCAAAGAAACAAGAGTGATGAATTATATTCGAAGCAAGAACTTTTCAGTCCAAAATTAACAACACATCAGAAAAGCCAGTAAAGTACTTTGGATGGGAAACTGTGATCCAACTCCGACTCATTACAGACTCTCTTTTCTTTAAATATATATGAGATTGCATTTATAAAAAGATGCAGTTGCAGAAAATTAACTGGAATATCCTATTGCATGCTGTGAAGAGTGGCCGAATAACTTCTGATTTTAACCTGGATGTTATAATATATTCTACTATTTTTATGAGATTTAAAACATCTTTTCCTACGGTTTCTGTATTTTCCCCTTAGAATAATGCCAATTGAAAATTATTGTGACATATGATGTCATAACTATCTTATGACATCATAGTTACATCATATGGTAATTTAAATATGCTAATTGGAAAGTTTAATATCACATTTATATCTACTCGAAAGGAACAAAACAAGAGCAAATAATACAGATCAGAGCAGGCTGAAAAGAAACCAGGTTACCTAAAGGACAACGTATAACTCAAACATTATAAACAATAAATCAACACTTCCTCTAGCAACACAATATCAGTCCATCAATACTGTTATAATCACACAATGTTAACAACTACTCGTAATATTTATAACTATGGTATCGTGTTAAGTATGTATATTAAGAAGTGTAGAAAGTAAGCATATAAAGCACATGATTAAGTAATCACTCTGATAATTTTAAGTATATAACTAAGTTGTTTATTATTAAAAACGTTTGGACCCTCAGAAATATTCACTTCACTATATACTAATTTAAAAACCCTGGTACTTTACTGTATATTATACAGATCATGATGTTCTATCTTGAAAGAAATTGTACGAGCCTAACTCATGACGTCATGCTCAGTGTAACACACACACACAAACGACAATAAAGTGAGTCAGAAATTATTACCGAGTCTCATATTTATTACATTACCACTGTATTAATAAAGAAAATACAACACAGGCATAGCTAGGCTTAGGCATGGGCTAGACCTGCAATTTTTGACGTTTTGTAAAAAGAATGCATAGGCTTATAAACTTTAAAGCTCAGGTACAGGCATGAATTTTAAACATAATATCTAGTTAATTGTATGTAAATCAAATAATTGTAATAGAAATCAAGATGAAAAAACATTCCCTTAAAATGGTCAAATACAAAATTTAGCAAAATTCTGCTATAAAAACCAGGAAGACTTTTTTCAGTAGTTTAACCTAATGTAACCTAATGTCTGGTGACTCCATAGAAGGGGAAAAGAGATGGTGGATATACGGTTGATAATTTTTGCTATAGCATGAAAATAAAAATACTAGAAACGTAACATTTATATTACTTATATTAAGTCGTCTGATAACATTTTTTATCACACTGTTTATTTTTGATAGCTTTTTAAAATGCCTCTTTATTTACATTTGTATACAAAAGAATAGAGATTTTACTGTGTAATTGGAAAAGACTAACTGATAAGAAAGTGCTTATTTTCAACAAATAACACAAATAAAATTCCAAAAATTATGAAACATAGTGAAAACTATAGATCGATAATTATTGGAATGTATGATCAATAGAAAATATTTCTTTATACGTTATGTAGTGCACTCTTAACCTTGGAGTAATTAATTAGTTCAAAACATGGTTGCTCGGATGCCAGATAGGAATTTTCAGAGATTTTTCTGCAATTGTAAAGATTGATAAGTTTGCTAATTATGACTCTGGACTATGTGCAGGAACCACCAACATAGCACAATTTTTAAAATTACATTTATTTTATTTTTTAAACTTTAAATTAATGATATACACAAAGTTTAAACTACTCAATTTGTATTGTAATCTGTGCAGATTATCAATTATCCACCTATTACTATTACTTGGCTCTCCATTTACAATTCTTCGTCATAAAATATAAAAATGTACTTTTTTCTTGAAACAGATTAATCTAAAACTATGTTCCTAAATAATTAAATTACTAGTTCAAGAATAAAAAAGTTGAAGTAAAGATTTACAATGTCAAATGTTTGTATGTTACTGTCTGCCATCCAAATAAGTGGGGGGTATCATTATTACTTAATACCTTAATACATATTTTAAACCCAGTTTAAGTTTCATTATCTGCACAGAATAAATTATATTCTTAATAATTAAATTATTCAAGAATAAAGTATTACTAAATGCTAAATCAGCATTATCCTGTTTCAAAATGTACAAATTGGCACCCTTCTATCGTGGTAACTAAATAACCAAATACCAATACTGGTGTTACCCATCAAAGCTTTTAATTATTTATCAATTACATACCTATAACAGACATTTTTAAATACTATTCAACAATACCCACAACATGCTTCTTGCGTTCTGAAACAATTGGTACTGTACCTTCTTTGCTATGTTTCCTTTTATTATCTAGTCTGAAAAAAGATTATAAACAAAATTATTTGAATGCATAAAATCCCAGATATTTTCAGTACTATATAATTTTACGAACTCAAAATATAGACTTCAAATTAAAGATAATATTCAAATTACTCTCTTCATAATTTGCTTGACAGTATACGACCAGGGTTCTCAACAGTTTTCTACCGAGGGTAGAACTTGTACTTTACCAACATAATGTCGCAGGCCAGATTTAAAGTTTCACATCTGGGCCTACCCTACTTATGTAAGGCCTGGTTTCCAGTCGACATAAGAAATTCAAATTTATTTACGATTTCGTTGTTTTTACATTTAAAATTGAAAGGAAACCGATTGAAAAAAGCTAAATGTCACAACCACGCAAGTAGAAATCATCGTAGTATTTCTGGCTGAACATGTCTTACGATGTGATTTAACAACCTTACAACTTGAAGTCAACTTTTGTAAGCGTATGCCCAATGATTGTAAGAACTAGCCAATCAGTGATGGGGATTATGTGACGTTGGCAAGCATCCAAAGCATCAAAGTAAAACACAGTACAAAGAGGCAATCAGGAAGTAATAACTATATATGGGAATGTTGACAATAATACGTAAATTAGATAAAACACAATGTTACGAAATAGCTCTAAAATAGTAAAATTATAGATTGTTCCAACTTTGTCTTAAATAATATTATAATAGATAAATATTACATAGTGACAACATTATTGCAATTTGTGGTATGTCACTTTCTGGTGTACACTTAAAAGTAGCATTAATCTATGTCAACTTTCTGTCAATGGCTACCAGATGTACACCATCTCACTTTTATAAGTCTATTAAGTACACTTACTTTCGTTTCAAAGACTGCCGTTGTATTCGTATTGTTTGTGCCTCTTTGTAGATTAGCTTTGGAACATGCCGATGTCGTGCAATACGTTTGATTTGTGGATGATGTCGATATTTCTCCTTTAATTTTTCGTTGTACCTAAAAGCTGATTCTTCACGTTTCTTCAACTATTAAAAAAATTGAAGTATGATAACGGAATGTGCAATATGGGATGATTTTTACTGCTTTGGACAATTTTAGAGGCTAAATTTTCAAAACCTCCTTGTTACAAAATGCTAATTTGTTTTTGGAGAATCTATGGAATTAAAAAAAGAATGCATGTACTATTGCAAAAACGTATTTGGAATTTTTTTCAATAAAAATATTATGGTATAAACAGTTTTTCATTGAGGAAATGTTGAGTTAAAATCTCTGAAGCAATAGTTTTTCTTCTGGCAATACCGACATTATCTTTGATACGGAGCCATAAATAAATTTACCTACAGGTACTTGTTGTTAAACCAAAGTTATATTGGAATGTTACATTCATCGCAAACCAATACATTTGTATAAACGTATATTAAATCTATCAAAATAGTATTTTTAAAAGAAAATCGGCCTGTCTTAAACATGATGCTGTACTCGAGCTGCTTAATCGGTTTTCCGCTATTAAAAATAATTATCGTAGAAGGAAATAGGTAAATGCAAAGCATCCTCATATTATTGTGTGCGGGTATTTTTCAAGATGATCGATTAGACAGTGTAAACCACGATCGGAAAACACACCTATTTGGGGCAAATCGTTGAACCTAAATTCGTTTTAATTGTTAATAACTAATTATCTAACTCAATTTAATTAGTAAACAGGGTTACATCAGGTGGTTAAAATCAGTATCGAAAGTACAAACCAACTTTATATACCGAGTATTTTGAAATAATTATTGAATACATTGTTATAATTACTAAATTTTGAACTTCGACCCCTTAAATCTCGAAAATGCTTCATATCCGGATCGATTAACTTCCAGATTCGTAATCTACGGAAAATTCTGGTTTAGAAAAGTTGGATGCCAATTTGTCCCCTTTCTGGTGGTGATTGTCCCACCTGCCACCGGACTAATAGTACAAGGAAATACAAAACAGTATGCAAATTTATGATTTGGCCTTACCTCCCGGCAAAATGCAATAATTATGGACAAATCAACCAATATGACGGAGTTTTCCCGAACAAAGTGTACGTTGGCCTACTTTCATACCTCTCATGATGCACCACAAGCAACTGGTCAGTCAGAAATTCAACAAAAAACATTATGCTGACCACTGATACATTGTGAGTGGTATTGGTGACTGCTGGTTACATTTTATGGTGCAGTCTGCCAATTTACAAATTTACATTTTTTCTTGGGCATAAATTATATAGTACTCCTTTCTTTAATAAAATATCCTGTACCTTGCCTATCTTTTCAGAAGCTTTTGCTTTCCAAATTCTGAGATTCATCTCATCAGATCCTGACAAAATATACCGGTTATCAAGTGACCATTTAATACAGGTCACATGCTGCATACGTTTTGTATGATATACCTCTCTGAAAAAAAGTTTAAAAATGACTGTAAAAGTAAAATATACTCTAAATCCAAATTATTTAAATATTTTTGTATAATATATTTTAAAAAATGTTTAGCATTGTAATCATAACTAGAATTTAATTCGTCACGATCATTTTCATAATTTTACTGACATTTAATTAAAAAAATTATGCATGCATGTTAAAATACGATTGAAAAATGTTGATTTATATATATTTATATGTTTATATATAGTCTGGATTCCAGACAGTGCGCGCTCTTTGAAATTTGTATAACTAAAGAGAAAAAAAAAACTACTTGTTAACTTCAATTGGCCATATGATAACGTCACAACATCCAATAGGCACAATTTTTATATGAATTCATATCTACATTTCAGCAGCTTATATATATCCCAATGTTAAATTCTAAACGCTCTTCCTGCTAACGTGATATTGAATATCATGATACGAAAGCATGATAAAATCTTATGTGAACGTGCCTATTAACTCTTTTATAAATGTAAAAGTAATGTAGAGTTTTTTGAATAGTACAAGTCGCCGTATGCACAGCCATTCACCCGAAAACATGACTACGGAAAATCAGTTGAATTCATGCACAATTTCCTCATGAATATTCGATGCCTGCTCAATAATAATCTATTTGTAAACGAAATTAACGAACAACAACATGTTCCTGCATAAAAGAAATCGCGGAAACACCAATTATTGTCTACTTCATTACAAAACATTATAAATGCGGTACACTAAGAAGAATAATTTTGACACACTTCCTTACATTAACAATTTCTAACAATGTAGGAAATCGTTTGTATATAATTCCATATTTGTATCCAGCTCTTCTTTCCAAAAATAGTTTTGTATTTTATTAATTTTTATGTACTAAGTACTGTATTTGCAATGTGAATTTCTGTGGTTTTGGAAGTTTTTATGTATGTGGAATTTTTAACCTTTTCGTGTAAGTAATGTTATCAATGTACATGTTTTTACATGTGAGTTTATGACAATAACTATTTATCTTAAGGAGCCCACCATATGAAAACAAACCCATTTCCAGTCGACAACGCTATTCCATTTTTCTGCTGGTAGAAATGCTGATTGAATTTAATACCGTTCAGAAATTAAAGCCGGCCTAACGCACATTGTGTTTATAGAGCCAGGCAGGACGTAACATTCAGACATGACTTTTAAATATTCGCGAAAGGCGAACTCAATTAGTTGGTCGTCCGTTGATATTGCTGTTAAAAAATCACAAAATCGGCGCAGTGTCGGAAATAATGATTTTTTTAGGTTTTCATATATCACAATCTATATTTAATAAGCTTTAGGCATAGTGAAAAAAAATCAGCACCGATTGGGTTAGTCATAGTTTTACAGAAAAAAGAATATTAAGTGATTGTATGAACTTCAGTGCAATAATCTTCTAATCTAATTTTCCTATTTATTGAAGAGGAATAGTCTAAAACCTAAGCTTACAATCATGACTTCGCGTCGACTATGAAAATGGGGTTTCTATTGATCACTGCAGCGACACACATAGAATTAGGGTTGTTTCTTTATGGTGGGCTCTCTTATCTGTATTTTGACAAATTTAATGAAAGAAATTAATCACCTGCTATGACCTTTATTTATTTCAAAAATGCGGATGGTCTTATCAAAACTACCACTTGCAAATTCACGGCCAGTTGGAGAATAATCAAGATCCACAACTGCAGACACATGGTCCATGTGTACATTAACTGGTTGATCTAAGCGACGAACATCAAATGTGTACAAACTGAAAAGAAAATATTAGAATTATTATTATTATTATTATTATTAACTATTAAAATAAATTAATTTACATGCCTAGGCCTCAACCTAAATAAATACGTCGCCATATACATCATTTTAAATGTTGATAAGCTAAAACCAACAATATACATTATGTACCATTCATGTCCTCGCCTAAAATATATTTTGTGGTAGACCCACTGCTGCTTAATCTTTGCATTCTGCAGCAGCATCGCCACCTTTCTGAAGTTAAATTGGGCTAGGCCTACTCGTTCCTGAATACCCTCCCTCCTTCCTCTACTAAGCCTAGCTACCCAGTAGGCAAATTCACAGCAACAACACAAATCTTCTGATTAATATCACTATCCATTATATTATACAGATGTAAAAAAAATAGGATGTAGGACTTTATTATGTTGCTGAAGCTATAGCGATTGAAAAATTAAATGGTGTCTACAAAAAAAGAAAAAGTGTATCTAGAGCATGCGCACTATCAGTTCGTGTACATAGTTTGTATAGGCTTTTGGCTGAATGTTTCGGTAAAAATGAGCATGAAAAACGAATTAAAAAATTCATTTAAAAAAAAAGTTGTAGGAAATATTCCATAACTATTAAATTTTCACCAAGTGTCAATACAAAATTACTTCTAATCTATGATCAATCATAACAAATCATAAAATTGCGCATAAGTCATGTTGCGCAACTCTGCCGTTTTTCAAAATTAGAAGGTGCACAACTTCACGTAAATGTCGATATGTTGACAAATTTACGATATGTTCTGTTTACACGTTTTATTTAAAAAATGACAAAAAAAGCAGGGCTGAGCGAACCCACTTGCCCGACGCCCGGGACAAGTGTTTTTTACGGTCGGACAACCACATTTGACGTATCCTCTTGTCCGAGGACAAGCACTTTTGAAATTCAGGAAATTAAAACTAAGAGCACAGAAAACCATGTGCCAACACTTAGCCATGTGCATTAACAAAAATAGCAAGCTTCTTCAAAACACATTAAACCCAGTGCATTTAATACATCACTGATTGGTCAATGACCTGAGTCACATCATTATAGATTACACGATTTTCTATTTGGGGAGGTAATTAAAACATTTTTGGACCATGCAGTGGTTGAGACATAGGTTAACTGGGTAATTAAAAAATGCCCAGTTAAAAAGAACCCCCGTAATTAATGGACTCTACCAGGTATTGTTGATGAAAAATACCATGCATCAACATGGAGGCTGTACACACGCGAGGAGGTGGTAGGCCCAGTATTTTCATTTTTCTCTGTACATCGTGCATGGAACGGACAATTGATAAAGTGGTTTCATAGGGAAAAGAGTGTTTTTTATCAATTTACCTGTGAAATGCAACAAGCTATTTTATTTAGTGAATTGGATAATAACAAAAACATCCTCTCTCCGTACAGAAGTTGTAGAGTAGGAGGCCTAACTTCTAGAGTATGGATGGCCTCCTAAGGGGAGGTATTTTTCTCTCTCTCCATGGTGACGGTCTAGGCCTAAGCTTTAATTAGTATTGGGCCTAGCCAGCCCTACATTAATTAGGTATTATTTTGTTAATTAATTATGCCTGGACAAAATAGAAATTATTTTAAAAAAAAAAATACCTAGCTAGCCGGCATAGCTGCAGTACTAAAGATCAGTTCACATGTATGACTAGGCTATGATACGTTTGTATTTATTAATAGACACCACAGTTTTTTTGGTAATTCAATTCTTTTATTTTTTATTTAACTACTATTTATTAATTAGGCCTACAGTACTCACACTGTTTTGTTAATAAAATAAAACCTAAAAATGACCGTTATTTTTATCAAAATATTGGGCGGGCTAAAAAAGTCTAGGCTAGGCCTATAAACTGCTGAATTTTAAATAGACAATAAACACTTGCGTGACATTTGTTGACACTTGTGTAATTTTACGCCTATTGCGCAATTTTACGCCTATTGCGCAATAAAGAGGGACAAGTAAATTTTTTTCTCAGACAAGTGAATTCTGTGCAGGTACTTGTCCTGGGACAAGTGAAAGAAATTGAAATTCCCTCACCCCTGAAAAGTATGATGAAATAAGACAATTACAAGGAGTTATCCTCTCCATTATTAGGCCTAGCTTAGAAAATCTACAAAAATTGTATTTTACAATGATTGGGTGGTGGTCGTTTGACAAAACAACGTACGTAGTAACCCCCCTTCTAATAGTAACCCACCTTATAAGTCAATCTATAATAATAACTACTCTAATAGTAACCCATGGGGTTAATATTAGAGTCACAAAAACTAATACAAAATGACATTATGAAGACTGGTCGTTTATGATGCAGCCGTATTTTGAAATAATGCATGTTGATCTCAGAAATGGGGGAGGATTGAGTGTTTTTGAGTTTTATTATTTTGCTATGATTTGCTGACTGGAAAAGTTGGGGTGATTTACTATTTTCAAGTAGATTAGTAATAGTAACCCACTACTCCAATAGTAAACCCTCCCCCACCCCCTTCTAATAGTAACCACCCTAAAAAACAATCAAAGAATAATAACCCAGGGTTACAATACAAGATTTACGGTAAAGAAGCATGAAATTTTGTATGTTTTTAATACATTACACTTTTTCAGTAACTTAGGGGTTATTAGTTTACAATACGTTGCAAAACCTGTTACACTTAGCGACTGACGCGTTTTAGTCGCCAATGAAATGTCTCCCCTTTGGTAAAATAATGTGTCGAAAAATGGCGAATTTTATACACAAAATTAATGTGATTTGTTTAGGCCCAAGTAATATTTCAGATAAAAACGTCAGTATAATTTACATGTAACATCATGAATTGCACTGTACAACAACAGTATTACCATAATAATCTTAATCAAATTGATTATTAATTTTAAGCTAGGCCTAGCTAGGCCATCTACTCAGCCTAGCTAGCTAGGCTTAAATGTATGTTCATTTCACCCCATTTATCGTTCCTGGGTTTTCTCGCACATTAAGAATTGTGAAACACAAAATCCTCTACAAAACAAGAATGGTATTGCTCAGAATAGTAAAGTTGTGTGGAAGCTTAGGCCTGACTGAAGAGCAACTATTCAGGCACCCTATCATGGCACATGGGTAGTCCGAGGTTGGGTGCTAACTGCCAAAACAAACTTTACTGCTGTAAGGCTATCAGCCTAGCTAGAGGCCAAGCAGCATTGGTACATACCTACACTCTAGTAGGCCTAGCTTTATTGAATATATAGCCAGTTTTTCTAAAATCATTTTAGTAATAATCTCATTATCACATTATTACACTGTGAATAATTTAAGAATGTTTTAATATAATAATAATAAAAATATACCACATTTATAGCGCCCTTTTCATGAAAAAACATGCTCAAAGGCCGTCAAAAATAACATCGCGACAATGACAGATCACCAGCTGCAGCAGCAGTGTGATCGTGAAAATTGTCACGTGATCATACTCCCTAGCATAATAAAAAAAACCAATTGCGCCCTAATGGGGGAAAGTGTATATTCTACGTACAAAACGCCATGTACTGTTGTGATGAAGTAGAATTGGACAAATTATATTTGAATGACCAATTGATATATATATTTACAACAAATAATGTCATACTTGTAATCCTCGTTGGCAGCTGTAAATATAAATGATTCCATTGGATTCCATGCAATTGTATTTGTTTTCATGGACATGACAACTTTCTTCAGTGGTGTATTAGCACGGATATCATACAGGATAATATTACGCTCCGCTGTACAACTACCAAAAACAGATACCTAAAAAGAAAATTATTCATTTTAATTGTATTTTTTAATAGTCATCAGTTATCTAATGATTTGCCATTTTACAGTGAAGAAACTGACATTCTGTTTATACTAAATAAGAATTGTTAAAAAATGGAGTTACCTCTAATGGGTTAAATTTCACACTATGAATACTATCTGTACACCATTCAAATGACTTCAAAGGCTCAGCCCGATTGATATCCCATAAATCTACTTGTTGCCCGCTTGTAACAAACAATGGTTTCTTCCAATGATGATCAATAGACATAAAAATACTCTGCAAAAGTTAATAAAAATAGTAAGTAGATTTGGACTAGTCACTTGGGACAAATTTGGTTATCCACGCACAAATAAAATGTAAGCGTGCACATTAAAGTTCTTTTATTTATTAAAATATACGCGAAGTGTAATCTTTTAAAAATGTTTCCCCATGATACGGTTTGATTCCGGTACCTCTGATGGCAAAGCCGGTTGCACTACACATTGAGCCATGTGACCTCTGAAGAAAATCAGAAGAAAGCTTTCTTTATGCATTTGTTATGTCGTTATGACGTCTTCATAAATTTAAGAAAGTGAGACATTGTAATAGGCACAGTTTCAGCTTTTATTTGAAGAAAAAAGGTAAATGTTATATTTATTGTTCTGCTCTGAAAATGTTATAGTTGTTTGCCAATGGTAAATACTGTAGCTTGCTACTAAATTGGTCGCGTAATTTTACGTATCTCCTCCGAAACCGCTGAATGGTACTTGCTCACATTTGGCACACTGATGTTTCTTGACGGGCTGCACACGACAGGCTACATCACTTACCTAAATTTTAAAAAATGCATAAAAATAACAGCAATTTGTCGTCTCAGCTGCATGTTTCGCGAGTTGTTATGTCACATATCAACTACACAACATCCCCTGTTGTGTACAGCAATGGCCGGATCTACAAATACCATGCTGGGCCGCCAAATGTTTAATATTGGCAGCCGGCCAACCGTATCATTGGAGTTTTAATTATATTATATTCCTGGAACATGTTCTGGGGCCGTGTCAAAATTATAATTTATTATTTTTTATTTCGTTGATGCATAATCTTGTGGATGTCATTAATTGTGTTAGCAAATTGATTATTCATAATTAAGCAAATAAATATTCATGAGTAGTACAGCAGAAAACGGATACACGGTTCGTTGATTTTTGGAGTTAATACAAGCATGTAAACAATAAATATCCTGCCTAATTTTATTACTAATACTGTTACTATTATTTATACCATTGTTTAGATGTTCGAAAACAAGCTGCACGCTCTCACCCAGACCATGACCACACAGTGGGCAAACCCTGTTGTCAACGTCTAAATATAGTGCAATTTTGTTGGCAGTATACACGCACGACGTTGTTGACTATGCTAGCAGGATGAACAAGAAAAAATATTCGTGTACTGTTTTTTTCTTTTCATTAAAAATCATTAAATAAATAAATTACATAGCGATTGATTGTCAACACAAGTTTTATTTTCTATTTCTTCTATCCAGAGAATTTTGACTAGAGCGTGAAAACACATGTGTTAAATAATAGCTGCGTTGTTCCTGACAAATTGCCACTGAGCTAGCGCGAAACTATAACCTACTGACACTGCTTATGAAAAAATCGTATTCGGACAACTACCCCCTATGACAACTACCCCAATTTGATTTACAATATAAAAAGAAGCAGCTTGTTAATTTGGTTACCAATCGTAGTTGCAGGGATGAGAGCGAGTAAAAAAAAAAAAAAAGAATGGGCCCGATCTTCTTAATCGTTGATCGTATGTGGGACCCACTTTGTTTTTTGACAGTTTCATCCGCACAACAAACATGTGCATGTACATGTTAGAAAATACGCACAGAAAAGGATTATTCATTTTAATGTTGATAAACTAATAAAATATTTAATTCTTTTACATAGTTACATTTGTATGGATTACAACGGTTAGGGGAGGACGACGAATATCCTGTGTTTGCTAGAGCGTTAAATCATATACAGTCAACATAGCCGTTTTATTAGTTATGCAACCTCTTGCACGAAAACGCCGCTTTTAACACAGCCATTTTAACCCAATAAAAATGTTATTTCATTAAACAATTAAAATAGAAATTCAAATATTATGTAGAGTTTTGAATATTCCATGTTTAATGGTTCATTCGGCTGCGACACTCGCATAATGAACACATGTGGTAATTTCTTACCAGAGGGGTGCATGTACATCAAAGGAAATTTCCACAACAGCCGTTCGGCTCGCTCGAAATTGTTTTTCCAATGATAGATAGTGCGGATCACGAACACACATGGTAGAGGGTGCATGTACACTACATCAAATGGACTTGTTTTTCTACAAAGATGATTAGCATTAAATACACACTATTCAATACCTTTTAGGACCGTTCTGTACTGGGACCGTGGGAAAATGTGCAAGACCGTGGGAAAATTGTGATTGTTTAGTGTAAATATTTAGATAAATAAAAGTAAAACTGTATTTTAATTTTTAAAAAAACAACAAAACAAAACCATTACTACACTTTATTATACTAAGAATAACATTGCAGCACGGCGGTGATGGCCACACAACTTGGAATTCCCCTGTTCACTGAACAAATGTTACTATCAGTGTACTCTACTATACTACTGTGTTGTCGCTGAAAAAAAACAACTTCGTTTAGGCTAAAAAATGGGAATTCCCCTGAATTGAAAACAGCGGAAACACACATAACGTACAATGTATTATAAAATTTACAAACCGTTTACCGCATGTGCCGTTCTGTTTTACCCATGTCAAACATAGCTTAAGTGTGATAATTAAATATGGACACCCCTGCAATGGACACATGAGAGGCAAATGTTGGTTTCTCTTAGAATTTTCAATTCAATTTAACAACTTATTAAATGGTATAATAAATGAAACATTTATAAAGTGCTCAACTATTCAATCTAAATGTGTTATGTAGAAATATACTAAAGAATTTTAAATATTTTACATTTGCTTACGTTGCTCTAATTACGGTGCACTCTCCAAGCTAGCTAGCGAGAATTGAGTCTGACAGACTAGGCCTAAGTAAAGTACTTGTACCAACAACAACCTAGGCCTAACATTAAACGATTTGATTATATTAAACATCCAAAGAGCCCACAAAATGACATGGCATGCCTTTGAAATAAATAATAGAATCGATTACAATTACACTGCTGAATTTATCGTTTATGTACAATGGAAATCACCAAGAATTCTCTTGTATTCACAAGCATGTGCGACATTTGAATTAATGCATCACTCGAAGATATTGACAGTCGTAAATAGCTTGTAATTCCCGAATTCGCTCATTACTTGATGAAAACATGCAACTTATGTCGAAGGTCCTCTGACCAGTACTGTATTCCAGATTCAAGAAATGTTATTGATCCATTTAACAAATTTAACAAATAACAAATTTCCATTTTAAAATGGAAATTAGTTATAGGCTAGATCTAGGCCTATCTATTATCTAATCCTACTTTATAAATTCATTATTAAATTAAATATGCCAAATCAATTTTTTTGTTTTTTTAATAAGCCTAGGAACTAAATGGATGATGTGGTGTTTCAGTCAGAGTTGGGAAGGTGGCTGTTGATCTGATTGGACCTCCTTTTCTTTAAAACAATAGGCCTAGCACAATATACCCTTATCATAATTTTAAAGTAATTAATTTTGGGGAAAAATAACAAATCTCAGTTTTATTGTACCTTATACCCATATACCTTAATTGATCCTCTTAAATGCAGTGGGACCACGAAAATAATGGCAGGATATAATGAAAAACGTAGTGGGATGGCAGTGAAATCCCAGTGGGATACCAACTGGATACAAACAAATCCCGGTAAGATCCCGGTATTGCAGGATGTATAAAACAAAAAAGCGGGATCCTGACATAATTTCTGGTGGGATTCCGGGTGATTCCGGATTTCTGAAAAAATGAAGTAGGATATGGACCATAATTTCCAGTGAGATATCATGTGTATCCCACCAGGAATCCCGATCGTTTTTTTACCCTAGTGTTTAGTTAGAATAGGGTATAAGATGGAAATTCAAATGTATACCTTTCCTATTATAGTGTTGATAGGTGCATCTTCAACTTCAGTTTCTGTACAAGGCAAACTCCATTGTTTTATTGTTTGATCATCACCAACCTTCATAAAAAAAAAATATTCATGTAGCTCAACAGTTATCAGTTTTAAAAATAAAACATAATTATTTTAATTTACTGAAATTAAAATAAGGATCATTCTGTAAATTAAGGGTTCAATAGGGTTACATTAGGTCAAATTTTACAAATCGAAGTTTAACCTTTGACCATGTTTAAATAAACAAGATTTTATTCATTTTGTTAGCCGTTTGAACTTTATAAATAATTTGAAAAGTCCAAACATTTTTTAAATTAATAATTACAATAAAATATAAATAAAGTATAAAAATTCAACAACCAAGGAAAATTAAACTACTGCTCAAAACAAAGCATTTCAATAAAGCCATAACGACGTAATACTGTACTAACTAGGATCTGTTAGGTCGGCGTTTAACGGACGAAAACAACGGACGTTGTTCTTCCGTTGTACCCGTTAGATAGTAAATCAATTTCATTGTATTAACCATGATACGCTCTGCTGAGCACAGACCGCCCAACTTATTAACGTTTTGCATATTATTAACGCAGTTGAACAGTCTATTAACGGAGTAAAAACATTTGGGCACGCTCCCTTATTTTTCACATTTTTAACCGTATAAAGACAAAAAAGTTATCTCAATAGGACCATATAATATTTATTTTTACATTAAATGTAGTTTGTGACCTTAAATTAGATTTAAAAAACGTAGGGAATGGGACTTTAAATTAGATCTAACAAACGTAAGGAATGGGACTTTAATATTTAAGGGAAATATCTCACTAGTGTGTAAGTGTAATTGGTGAATATGGCCACAGGTATTTAAATAATGGAGAAGATGGAGCCATAAAAACAGAGAAAGTTATACATCTAAGACACATTTAAAGTAAAGTAAAATAGGATATAGATGCGACTTATAGGTACTACCCCAGACTTCTAAACCATAAGTAATATTTGGTTGACGAAATGATTTATAATGCGTAAGTCAAATATTACGGGTACAATTTAGCATAAATTAAACAGAATTTTTATGGCTATTCCATGTGTTATGGTTATAGGTTAACACCTACAAACTGAATTTCATAGAATTGAACCCATGGATTTGAGTTGTAGGTACATATGAATTAATACACCAAACAAAAAGATTTGTGTTACCTCTCTTTATAAGAAAATGGTTTTTGGTTAAAATTACCTGTTTCTTTTGACTTTTTATAAGTGAATTATAATTTTCGTTTTCTATGAAACTGAATAACTTCATTAAAACTGCAAAATAGGTTATTAAAAGTCTGATTTTATAAATCTTTATTTTTCATGATTTTGGGGAAACAATACATCTATCTATCTATCTTTAATATATATTTGCTATTTCCATTGTACTGGACATGCCACACCTGAAAATTGTCAACTTTTCTACTTCACTACTAATTACGTAGGTACGGCGCAGCTAGAGAGGAGTAGGATTATATACACTGATCATTGTACTTGGATTTTTAGTTGTACGACATATATGTAGGGTTTTGGAAAAACACAAATAAAAAAAACCAGAAGAAATTTTGTTGTTTTAAATACAGTGGAGTTATCTAGGCTGAAATCGTCTAGATTTTCGGGGGAAATAACCAATTCTGGGATCTGCATTAAAAATTGGTGAAAATTGGAAAACAGTAAAATACTTACAGAGAGGAAGTAGGATGCTTTAGAGTCTACACATATACCTCTGACAAAACCTGTATGTGCTGTCAATGTTTTTGAGCACTTGCGATTTGCCAAGTTCCATATCTTCAGCTGCAAAAACCAATCATTTATTATTATATATATATATATATATATATACAATTTGATCTCTGGTGCGCGTGCGTACACTTGAGAGACTAGTGCTGTTAAAGTAGGTATCCCAATGAAGCGGATTTTTGGAGATTCCAACACGTTCGTGAAATTTCAAAAAGTGACGTGTCATTGAAGTTAAAATATACTATTTCTTATGAATGCCATGTGAATAAAAATTATAATATGTCTGGAAAGATCTTGTTTAAGGATTTATTTCACAGACTGTATCAAACTTATGACTATTACTTTTATAAACAAAATCTTAACTTTTTGATCCAAAGTTTTAGTTTAGTTTGTGAGAGGTTTTACCTGAGAGTGCTATGGGGTTAATTGCTCAGGATAAACAATACATACCTCACCATTACAACTGCCAGAAAGTAAAGTTGAAAGACTCATAGGATGCTTAGCCATACATTGTACGCTATCAGTGTGACCATCTAGTGACCCAAGGAATGGTTTTGCAAATACACGTTCCAACTTTGTAGCATTTAGTGCACGTACATACTCTCTTGGAGCTTCAAATGGATGTAATGATGGATCATAATTTCTGTGAACTAACATGGTGAAAGTTGTATTTTTATTAATAATATAAAAAAGATTTGTCTAACTAATGCATTTTACTAGGTCATTATTAATAAGTATATTATTACCTTTTTGAATATCCTTCTTGGTGTCTCTAACATAATCATCAGGATTTCTACAAAGTACTTTCACCTTCATGTTGATAATAAATCTGAAACAAGTATAATACTAGCATCAGTACCAGGTGGGGATAGACCTACTAATAAGTACAGCATTCGCAATAATACTGGTCCGCTGGCCAATAACCAGTTAAATGTGTGGCGGACCAGTTAAATAGTCAAATGACAAGTCCTCGTGGCCAATAAAATCTCACGAAATATCAGTAATTTATACCGAAAACCCTGAAATTTCTGCTGTAGAAGAAAAATTAATTGCTGTAGTAAAGCCATGGCCCACTCACAGCAACTATTTGCTGATGGAGCATTTTGAGAAAATTCTACCCCTCTAGGCCTACTGAACATTACTGGCCAAAGCAAGGTGTTTATAATCGACATGTTTATAATAGCCACACCATTATGAACTTATTATGAGAGGGGTAGAAATTTAAAAACCAAAAGCCAAAAATGGGTGTCTGCCGGGTACACGTATAGACGTGGGGGACCCCGAAAGGTGCTAAAAAATCGTTACCAGTTAGATGAGAGAGATACCAACTAATTTCACCACCATGGGATGCCCATTGACATCATCGTACCAAATTCACAAACGACAGACATTTTATCCGCTGTCATAGGCCCGGCAGACCCCTATACGGAGGGCTTTAAAAATGGGGATAGCATAGTGAGATATCACCTAATTTCACAACCATGAGATGCCCATTGACATCCTCATACCAAATTCACAAACAACAGACATTTTATCCGCTGCAATAGGCCCTGCAGACCCCACTGGGGGACAGCATAGATACCACTCATAATTAATTCCAAATGAACAAGTTGAGTTCATACAATACTAAATGGGTAACGACAGATAAATTGTACCAGACGCCCTACAGTACAGAAAGAAAATACTGCAACTTTTCCTAAGTAGCTTCATAGATAGAACGTAGGCTACGTTGTTGGCTTCGTAACCTCAATAAACAACTTTGAATGAGCTACGTTCTGAACTTCGTAACCTTAATAAACAACCCTATGATGTTCTTAGTGAAGTAACAAGGTGTGAAATTTAATGTGTTAATTTTGACTAGCGAAAGACCAAATTGTAACTTTATTTTATATTTTTTTAATCGTAATCATTTCCTTTGTGCGTGTTTAGCTACCAGGGATGAGAGTGAGGAAAATAAAAAAAAGAGGAATATACCAACCACATCACCGTTGGTGCTATTGCAGTTTCGCACCTAAAAGAGAGACAGAGACAGAGCAATTTCGGTTGTTTTAATCAGCTTACAGATACATTTTTTACCTACTAAAATCTGAATTATGCAGAGAAATTATATAGTACACTTTTTTTAGTACACTTACATGATTTAAACATAGTCAATAGAAGTAAAATGACCAAAAAATCTGCTATAATTGATAATTAATTGCACGATTTTGGAAGTGGGGCCTTTGTTTTCAAGGGGGGGTTCCGCTGGTAAAAGGGTGGTTCGGCAAAAGGGGGGGTTCGCCCGAACCCCCAAAAAAACCCCTGGCTACGGAACTGAAACAGTCGTAGTTGATATGCTTTTATTTATTCTTATGTTCTTTTTTGCTACCAACAATACACAGGTCTTTGTTTTTTGACAGTTTTATCTGCACAACAAACACCACATGCATGTACGTTGGAAAATATGCACAGAAAAGGAATAATCGTTTTAATGTTGATAAAACTATTCAAATATTTATAATTCTTTTACATGGTTTATTACATTTGTATCACAAACTCGTGTAAAGAACACATTTAATTTATTTTATGGTAGACAATTATAAATCCAATTTATTTTCGTGGACCGATCGGCTTCCCTTTATTTTTAGGATGGACTCGATCGTCTACATAGTTGGGCCCGAACGTTCATACAGTTGGGCCGATAGTCAATGGTCCTGATCATCGTCAATCGCCGACAGAGGTAGCTGAAAACGGCACCTGATCCATAGTTCATTTTATAATAAATTACAAACGAAACATTTAACTCTATAAATTTTTTTAATTATTAATGAATGTTTGCAGTAACATCGAGAGAGATGAATAAGAAGCGCGAAGGCATTCGTGAAGATATTAAACCCTGCGGCCCGTTTCATTACACACAATTTTGAACAGTTCGTGGTTACTGAAATATCTACGAAAAACAAACGACCGCCGTGTTAATATACAGTAAATAGCACCACCAACAAAGGCAATAGTTTGCTAGAAAAAAAATCTCATTTATATTTAAAAATCCAGATAGCGAAAATCGATCGTTTGACTGTGTCTGTTTCTCATCCCTGCCTACTCAATGGCAAATATACGATCGACGCGCGTAGGTAATTATTATAACAATACTTCGTAGGCTACGTTCAGAGAACAATGACCTACGATCTACCTACGCGTAGGCTACGAAAGGTTACGCGTAGATATGAAGCAGTAATTTCTTTCTGTAATGCAATGCCAAATGAACAGGTTGAGTTCATACAAGAAAGTAGTGGAGAGTCACCACGTTCAAACGCGAGTATAGTGTCCGAATTTGAATGCTTCATACAAAGCTCTTTAAAAACACTAATAGACGGGCAATCTTCTTTACGTGAAAGTGTAGACTGTTTAAAAGAACGACAGGATAAATTAGAAGCTAGAGTTTCCAAATATGAACATAATTTTGATGCATCCAATTCATTTCAAACCGCCCGCACATCAGACATAGAAAAAGTCTTATTGAGTTTACAAGAACAAAACTCTAAACTATTAAATCAAGTTGATTCGAATAGTAATGAAATGAGTTATTTACGAGAATCTAAGAACAATCTTGAAGGACATTCACGCTGACATAATTTGTTGTTATGTAATTACAGTCCTGAAAAAATGATATTCTGTTCGAGAAACTAGTTTCAAAGTTGAAGTTGCGCATCGTACTGGTAAACAAAAACATGACAAGAAACGACATAGACAAAATAATTAAAGCTAAGAGAAAGTTAGAAGATGAGGCATATTATGTAAAGTCAGATGAAATTGAATCTGATAGACGCGAACATATTAGACTGAAACCTGTTGCGTATAAGGCTGGTAAGAAGACATTATTCCGTCGTGGCAAGCTATACATTGATGGCAAGTTGTTCACAAGTGACAGTACTGCGGAGGACTTCAATTCCCAAAACATCCTCATTTCCCAGTCGGGAGTAGGACAACGCTGGCTGCCATCAATTATTGTGTATAGGATGTTGGAATATTGGGGGTTGGGTAGAAAATAACTATACTGTACTTTGAAAGAAACTATTATTAAAGTGTGATTTTGATGTTATTTGTATTGTTGAATCTCATTTAAGAGATGATAATGTTATATTTCAAATTACATTTGGTTCGGTCAAAACATGTCATCACTTCGTGCTAGAGCAAAAAAGGGTTTCATTGGTATTTTAGTACATAGACATATTCTTAAATAGGAATAATGTTAAAGATAAAATATTAAGATTTTATTAGTTTGTAATAAATAACAATAATAGTAGTAATTGATAACATGTCAGTATAATCTGTATGATGTATTTTTTATATTTTTTTAATTTGCAATATTTTATATCGTAAATACAAATTGTAAGTAGTAATTTTATTAAGATGACATCAGATATGAAGCGTCTCACATACACACATAGCCAAATTACTATCTTGGACTTGCACTGTGCATGGACTCCAACCTGACGGTTTTCATTAAATATATCATTCCATGAATCATTCTAAATATCTAATTTTCAAACTTCTTTTTTTATGTTTTCTTGGTGAAAAGAAAGGATACTTGATATTCCTCCCGCGAGTTTATAGCCTCTCTACCCAAACACAAATAATATAGACACATTTTAACAAAAACGATATTAATCATGTATTTTATTGCCATATTTTATTTTAAAATACTAATTAACAATAACATTGTATCTAAGATTTTAAATGAGAAAAAAAATATGGTTAATACTGAATTCAAGCATCTTATTATGTAAATATACCTGTACCTTAACTACTTTAAAAACTTACTTTATTTGTCATAAATGTACATATGTATATATACTGTATACAATGTATTCATAACAAATTTGGGGATTTTAGGGGTAGGGCCAATTAGCCTCCAGTTTTTTGTTAATTTGATGGGCACCAAGACCATTATTTTTTTTTTAATTTGCCGAAAAAATACCTAGTAGTACTAGTAGTGTAGAATTACGGAAAGGTAAAATGCAATTTATCACTACAAATGTGATTTCTTGTAACTTGGAGATTCCCGTCTTCAATCTTGAGTGGGAAACGAGTGGTATCTATATTTTGTAAACAACATGTGAAAACGGCTGACAAGTCGAGATAATGTGGTTTGTCTTTTCCCTCATCACATAGTAAATTTTGGGGATTCCCTACTTCCGTCCAGGCAGCACAGCCTGTAAACAACAACATATTTTATAATAACGCACTATTTTTTGATAACGTACCAAAAACGTAATAATACGATGCCAAGCCAAAAATTGGGGAGCGCGAAAAATACATGAGTTTATTGAAAATAGTGCTGCTGTGGACACGTTCGATACTGTACTGTGTAGTTGAGTGGTCGATTGGTCCATACATACAGTACTACATCTTCAAGCTCGAGCGGGAGTCGAGCGATATTTTTCTATTTGTAAGCAACGCTGTGTGAAAACGGCCGAGAGCAAAAAAATGTGGTTTCTTTTTGCCATTTTCATATACAGCAACATGTCTTGCAGCTCGAGCACAGTGACGAATCAAATCTAGTTTGTCTGTGCTTGCCTTTTGTGTATCTGCCTTTTGTGTACTTTTTAAAATGTTTTATGAATCTTTAACATAACCAAATGAATTTCTCCATGGTTTGGGATAATAAAGGGCCTGAACATTCACAAAGGTGGGTCCACATGCGTAATCGTACCCAATCGTCTTAAAATGGGCCCCAATCGTCTTAAAATGGGTCCGACAATCACCCCCACTAGGACTATGCCTAAGGGTCCTAATAATAAACACCAAACAGAAACAAACAAAACTCAGTATGTTTCAAATACCTAGGCTACCAAATTGATAATTAATTATGAAAACCTAAATGCGAAACTACGAAAAACTAAAAAAGTGGGTTACTTTTATTTTACTATTACGACATATTGTGATTTGAAAATTGTTTTTGGTACCATTGTAAATTACAATACATATCAATATAGTTTCAAGCTAACTGGAAAAACCTCTGGCAGTCTAAGCCTTAAAATTAGACCTCCTAGCCTCTAGAGTCTAGGCTTTTTACTTTACCCACTAGGGCCTAGGTAGGCTACAAGAGAAGCCTAATTAATACACAGAACTCACTTTTTCGTACTTTACGTAGTAAGATGATGATTAGGTCTAGTAGCCAGTTACTGTATTTGAGAGAATCAGTGCCATGTGCTTCGGTGTGCATGTGTAACCAGTCGAGACGCAGTGTTGTTGTGTGTAACGCCAAATGCACTGCAGCAGCACCGTCACGGAAGTACGTCATTCCACGTGACATCATGTAAGCGCCCTCACACGGCCGTGTATAGAGGCAACACAGTAGCCTGTATGAGGGAATACTAATTCGAATTAACTCAGTAATTTCGAATGAATAAATCGAAATTTCGAATTTATTAGTAATTTGAAATATCGAATTAGGAATTTGAAATGTTGACTTTTTATTTCATTATTTCGAAAAATCATTATACTATGTATGAATGACTTAATAAATCGAATCTGAATCTGAATCTGAAATTAATTAATTTATTTATTTATTCATTTAGCATCCATTCAACAAGACATAAAGAAATTTAAATCTAAAAATGTATAAAACAGGGTGGGATTTAGCCCCCCCCCCCCACCCACCCTTATATTTGTTTAAAAAACGAAAACGAAAGGAAAAAATAAATAAATTTTTTAAAAAGGAGTAAAAACCATCATAGACTACAGTATATTATTAATATTAACCTAAAATATGTGCGTGCAGACTAACAAGGAGTCTGCGCGCACCACCCAGTCGCATTATTTTTTTCCCTATTAGGTTAAGACAGAAACTATAGAGGGCCTGAATCATGACATGAATATTCATGATGTGACGGAAAATCCTGGAAATAGTTTTCACGCGGTATAGTGGGGAACCTAATGTAATTCCGTGAGATTTTAATCCTCAAGTTGAGTTCTTGGCAGTTTTGGAATCCTTAGGACTAGTAGAATTCATTGCAACTGGGGGCCAATTTTTCCCGACCCTATTTTGGCCGCCATCTTGGATTTCAAAATGGCCCCCATTTTTTACTCAAAACTGATAGTAGCTCCTATTTTAAACCACGTACGAACGTAATTTGTGTGATAAATCTTACAATACTATGATAAATCAGTCCAATGGTACAATTTATAATAATAGCATATGGCAGCCATATTGAATTTCAAGATGGCCGCCATTAAAAACGTATATAATGTATGCATTTTATAGTCAGGGTCCTCGTGTATTTCCGTAGGATTTTAATGCCCAAAGTGAGATTTCACTTCTTTAATATGGTGCTAGGATACCAAAAATGCTAGGCAAATTTTCACGATCCTGTAACCATGGTAACCGGAAATGCCATTTCTGACCTTTGACCCACAACTCAGTGCATGTATGTATCTCCGTAACTACTGGTCGTAGTAGACACTTGAATTTGGTCTTAAATTGTTTGAAATGTACATATATATATACATAAATAGGTACTTGTATCTCGGCAACCACTGGTCGCAGAAAGTCAATTTTGGTCTCAAAATGTTCAGAAGGCATGCATTCATATTCGATCGATGGGACATTTTAGTCAAAAATCAGAAAAGTGTTGTTTCGTTCTCTTTTATAACTGTATGAATGTACTTTTCTGTTATTGATTGTGGTCAATACAGTAATGTATTTTTTTTCAAACACATTGTTTTTACAGTAGTTTATGGTTACACTAGTTCAGGTTCTTTAACACCTTTTATTATTTTTATGTTCAGTTCATTATTATGATTGTCTAAACTGATTTTGATATTTACGTCGTGTGTACCTGAATGCTGCTGTCTTCGGCTAACATCCTGACATGAATACAGCATAGAGAGGGTGTGTATCACACCCACTGACGTAACAATCAATCACTAATGTAACATTAACCACTATCGTAACAAAATTTAACCACTAATAACAGTAGAAAATGTTGATGTTTGGAAAAATTCCTATAAGTTGGAAATCTTTTTTTTTAAGTTCAGTTTTAATCCTGTGTGCTTTTTAAAAACCTATGTATAAATTTGTGCAAATGCATCTCTTTATTTATAGCTATGAGTCTCCATCTTTCGTAAAGCGACCGACTTTCAAAAACAGCCATAAGCAACCACCTTCATTAGCTCTCTTAAGGGACCGCTTCTCATAAGCACACCTCTCGTAACGACCACCTCTCGTAAGAGACCACCTCTCTTAAACGACCACCACTTCTCGTAAGGGACCGCGTCTTATAAACGACCACCTCTCGTAAGTGACCACCTCATCTTGTAAGGAATCGCTTCTCATAATGAGGAACCATCTCTTTTAAAGTACCACAACGTCTGGTAAGGTACCGCGTCTCATACTTGACCAACTCTGGTAAGTGGCCATCCACTATGGTCCCTTACGAGAGGTGGTGGTCCTTTAGAAGAGGTGGTCGCTTACGAGAGGTGGTCGATTATGATAAGCTTTCCCTTATGAGTTTCCCTTATGAGAGGATATGGTCGCAAAGGTGGCAACATCTGTTTCTATGGTAAAAAAAAAACACTCCATCGATCCCAGTATTGGACATCATTTGACACAGGTCAATCCAGTTCCACCTAGGCGCAGTATTGGACTAAGCACCTAAAAGCATAAATAAGCAGAATATAGCATTTATATCTTTAGCTAATTTGCACATATAAATGAGCTTAATAAATAAATAAATAACGCAGTTATTATGCGCTTTTTTAGAACTACTTAAGCTATGTTTTGCTTTGCTATTGCTATTTTTAGTCGCGTGTAACGCGACTGTACAGCTCACTATATCGGTCGGTTGGTCGGTAGGTAAACACTAACTTGAGCACGCGACTACAGCCATGTATATGGCCTTGTTAGCATTGCAATAGCTCTTTTTTTGCACTGTTAATGCTATTATATTGACATGCTCTTAACTGTCCTTAAGCATAAATAAGCAGAATAGAGCACTGCTTAAAGATGTATTGTCCCCCTAAAAAATATTTTTTTATAATTTTTGTTTTGTTGTTGAATATGCCATTTTAATGTCACATGATAGTTATTGACTTCGACCAAAAGTTGGACCGAAAAAAACTTTATTTACCTGAAAAAACTGGAATTTAAAGCAAAAAATGGTCAAATTGGCTGCCAGTCAATGGATTTTTGGTTGAATTTAACCATTATCATGTTATTTTATAAGTGAAAACATTATTTTTTTTCGTTTTTTTTTTACGGAAGTGATTGACTTTATTAAAACTACAAAATAACCTATTCAAAGTCTGATTTAATTAATCTTCATTTTTCATGTTTTTGGGGGACAATACATCTTTAAGCTATGTTTTGCTTTACTATTGCTAATTTCGCTTTTTAATTGTAATTGCTATTGCTATTTTTGGCATTGCTATAGCTCTTTTTAGTCGCGTGCAACGCGACTCTACAGCTCACTATGTCGGTCGGTCGGTCGGTCGGTAAACACTAACTTGTATATGGCCCTGTTTCATCTAGCTAAGTCAATTTTTTACAGTATATTCCTTATGGACAGGAATCGATGTGGTTATGTTTTCACGGTGCGCAATCAAAAATTACGCGGTCTACGCACGATTTAACGAAATCACGTTTGTAATCATATCTTCAAAAGCATGAATCACAATTAAATAAAATTTAGTACTCATAATTTTCATGTCATATTTCATCATATGGCAATACAATTACGTGCGTAGCGCATATAACGCATGCGTACGCGCGCTTAAATTTGTCAAAATTTATTTTCGATGAAATAAGAGTACGTTTCATGCAATTTTAAGCGTTTAAATAATTTTTGCACGCGCACTGCGCGTTAAACCTTGATATGCACTCTTTTTGCCCGATTTCTATTTTACAACCTTTAATGATATCATCAAGAATCTCCATGTAGGTCTTTCTCTTTCCAGCCCTTGGGTTCCTCCTCTTGCCACCTCTTCTGATAATCTATAAGAGTTCCTTTTTCATCTATACACCTTCTCCTTTTTAAAGCAAATTGCAGCATTCACTGTAGTATTTTTACTCTACTCTACAGCTCACTATGGACAATGTATGCACACCTACACCTTGTAACAATTACAATTTTCACTGCTTATGTTTTTGGATTACCATCCTTGGGATTCACGGTAACAAGTCATTTATTTAAAAAAAACATATACATACTATGATTAACTCTACCTTGTTGAACCCACAAATGTGAAAACAACCACAAATGTGAAAACGCATCACCCACAAATGTGAAACAACCACAAATGTAATAAAGAGCGCCCACAAATGTGAAAATGATCATCGCCCACAAATGTAAGAAAAAAAAGAAATTTTCGCCCACAAATGTAAACAAAATCCAACAAATTAATTTCAAATTTAGGGCTAAACCCAAACAATTGTGATACATAAGCTTAGTATTTTACGAGTCAATGTTAATGTAGGCCTATTTCTATACATTATATTGAGTTGATTCAATACTTCTGGATGCGTGATGCGCGTTGGATTACTATTAAGTCGATGTTTTTGCAATTAGATGCGCGGAATCTCAGTCGTCAGGGCACCTATTTAGTTTACGCATGCGCACTTAATTCACGGGATAGATGGACCGTATTTTACCATTTGCACAATTCATCCATCAGTAGTAGCAAAGAATATATCACAAGAATGAGTAATCCGCAATTTTTGGCATGAGAAATTTGTAACAGAGAGTGATGCCCGCCCTAATAAGGGCGGATGTATACAGACTAAATAAGACTTGATTTAATAGATATTATACATGTCACATTAAATAGAATTATGATAATATATTTTGCAATTGTAAAACATTTTATATAACATAGGCCTATTTAATAACAAACTAGTGTACATTCACTTCTACAGAAAATTATTTACTACCATGCTAAATTACTTCACAAAGGAAGGCCGAATAGCAACACCAACAATCAACTAAGAATATTACTCAGCACGGCCTATTCTTTGCCATTGCCGCGTAAGCCTACTAATCTACGCCCGGTAAATTAAGTATTGTTTTTATTATATAAATTAGTATAAAATACATGTTATTAATAGGATACATCATTTATTTGTTTTACCAGAAACAAGTTAAATATAGAAATGTGATTAAACTATCCTTCGTGAAAACGCGTAGTGACAACAACACGCCCGGTAGCGCCCGGTTGATGAAGCGAACTGTTTATTCGGCAGTTTTTACTAAATAAATTGCATGAAACGAACAATTAAATATCCAAACAGCATTTAACATGATGTTGGCATGTAGTTGGAATCATATGACTTTTATCTTATGCACAATGTTAATCTTTTAATATTTATTATTTGGTTATCTTTAGTACTTTTATTGCGTCACGGCACCTAGTTCACACTGAGTTAGCATACGTCGTTATCATTATTATATAACTCAGGGTTATAAATAATTCAATATGAAGTTGGGCCGGGAGTGCCCTGACGGATGATAATTATTAAGTATCATCCGCCAGGGCACCTATTAACATTATACGTTGTAAATTCACTGTAAAATCTGGTAGATCTACCAGATTCACAGTGAATTAACAACGTAATGACATGTTAGCTATAGGTGCCCTGACGGATGATATATAATAAATATCATCCATCAGGGCACTACCAGATTCACAGTGAATTAACAACGTAATGTTAACTATAGGTGCCCTGATGGATGATACATAATAAATATCATCCATCAGGGCACTACCAGATTCACAGTGAATTCACAATGGACTAGCAAAATTCAAAATGTACTCAACAATATTGTGGTATGCCCCAAATGTGGAATGATTTCGATAATTTTAATAAAAAATGGTTAGCAAAGAGTATTAATCTCCGATTGAGTGACATCTCAAAACAGGAATGGCGTCATGATGTTTTTTCTAATTCAATGTGTGATAATTATAGATATTTTAAGGATGTTTTAGTATTCGAACAGTCATTAATTTTACTAAAAGATAATGAAAGGATTGATCTCTGCAGGTTCAGATGTGGGAATCATCGACTTCCAATCTCTAAAAGATACAGTAATGAACACGAAACCAAATGTACTTTATGTAACCTAAACGAGACTGGAGACGAATACCACTATTTATTTATTTGCCCCTTACTTGTTCCCATGCGCCAAATTTACATTCAAAAGTATTATATCACCCGCCCAAATAGAACCAAAATGCACCAATTACTTAATACCAGATCCAAAAAAAAACTATCAAACTTAGCTAAATTTATTCATAAAATTTTGTATTTGTTTTAGTTAGATGTTGTTTTTCGATATATCAATTATGTATTAGGACCAAATATTTATGTCTGGAAGTGTTTAGTTTGTTTCTGTATAAGATTGAAAGAATGTTCTGAAAAAGGGTCGATAAAGAAATAAAGAATCATTGTCATTGTCATTGTCATTGTAACAACGTAATGTTAACTATAGGTGCTCTGACGGATGATACATAATAATTATCATCCGTCAGGGTACTACCAGATTCACAGTGAATTAACAACGTAATGTTAACTATATGTGCTCTGACGGATGATACATAATAAATATCATCCGTCAGGGCACTACCAGATTCACAGTGAATTAACAACGTAATGTTAACTATGTGTCCTGACGGATGATGTTAACATAGTATAGTTGCTGTTGAACCATCACATGTGAAAACGCCCACAAATGTGAAAACAACCACAAATGTGAAAACGCATCACCCACTAATATGAAAACAATCACAAATGTGAAAACACATCACAAATGTAATTAAGAACGCCCACCTTTGTTGGTGATGCGTTTTCACATTTGTGGGTTCAACCACCCAAACTAACTCTTAATACTGGATCCCATTAGTTAGAGACGCAACGCAATGTGTTTGTATGGTTTATTTCTATTCCTTTAAAGATGTATTGTCCCCCAAAAACATGAAAAATGAAGATTAATTAAATCAGACTTTGAATATGTTATTTTGTAGTTTTAATCAAGTTAATCACTTCCATAGAAAAAAAACGAAAAAAAAAAATGTTTTCACTTATAAAATGACAAAATAAATGGTTAAATTCAACCAAAAATCCATTGGCTGGCAGCCAATTTGACCATTTTTTGCTTTAAATTAAATTTTTCTCAGGTAAATACATTTTTTTTCGATCAAATTTTTGGTCAAAGTGGGTAACTATTATGTTACATTAAAATGGAATATTCAACAAAAATTTTTTAAAGAATTATTTTTTCAGGGGGACAATACATCTTTAACATTCATAGCATTCTATCTCGAAAAGAAGCCCACACTAACTATTTCGAGGGGCTTCTTTTCGAGATTGAAATAGAATTTGATATAAAAATAATATATTTAGGTACACTTTTGCACAAATATACTGTGACATATATTACCATTACAAAATGTGACGAACTGCTCTAAAATAATTAAACTAATCAATTGAACTTTAAAAGTAAAGTTTTTCATACGCTTTTTTGCACATCGGTAATTTACTAATATTATCACCGTCAAGCAATTAATTTGAAAAAATATAAGTATATAAGTACAGTATTATGTTGTCCTATACTTTAGGCCTACATGTAGGCTATTATAGAGACAATCATGTTGACCTAAATTGATCCCTATATGACATCGTTAGTGCTTTTTCTTGTCTTCTTCTTTCATATTTTATTGCAATATAAATTGTTATCTTTGACTACCAATTGAATATCGGTGTTCATGTCATCTTTTGTAAAACCGGACAAGCGCCATCTGCTATTGAATTTTGTCATTATTGTTCTTTGTCATTTGGCGCATGTCTTTATTCACCTTCTGTCATTATCGAACAATCCCACGCCGTACTCTTTGATTGGCCAATTGCCTAATGAATTATTTATTCACCGTTCTAAACAGGAGGAAAATGTTAATCGAAGATGGTGTAACCAGCAAGCTTATAATGTTTGTTAGTACGTAATGTATTTTCGCTGTAATTAATAATGCTGATGATCGGATTTAAATACAATTGAGTTTTTCCGTATAACTTATCCAAAATGATGGGTTTCGGAAAGGTCTCTATTATGATTTACTAGGACCTGATAATGATATATAACCTTGGCATAACCAGTAAGTCAGTTTTTTTTTACAAAAAGGCATCAATCATTTGGTTTTTGCAGAGATCGACTGTTTGTTGCAAGGGTGTTTTTTCCGATAAATGTATGGACCCTTGAAGCTTGGTTGGACGACATACCGAGTCTATCTAGCAAGACAGTATACAGTAGAAAACAAACCCGAAAGAGAAAGAAAATATGGATTTACCAGATATAGATTTAAGTCATTTGACTGAAGAGGAGAGAAACCAGATTGAGGCTGTAATGAAAAGACAAAAAGATGAAGAAGACAAAGAGGCTAAGATCAAGCGGTAAGTAGGTTATGTAATAGCCTCTTAGTAGAGCTCTCCTAAATAATCAAAAACATAACCAAGCCCACCAAAGCCCACCAGTATAAAGTGTAAATTATATAAAATGTTGATCTACTTAGAGTGTTAAAATTGCATTTCATCATATAATTTTGTCGTAAAAAATGTTGAAAATCTCAAATCTCTTTTTAAATAATGTTTGTATTTGCCATCATCTTATGTCAACACAAACATATTAGGTGACGCAATACATGCATTATTGACGCATTGTACATTCTCAAGACTGATTATCGTCATTATTATTATTGCTTAATACTAATCATGACTTAATTTTGTCAGACTTGGTCGAATATTATTTTCATTAAAGGCTGCAGCATATATTATTATCCTATAGTTGGAGAATGAAATCTAGTTGATTTATTTTGGTTTGAATGTAAAATGCATGTTATCTAATTGTCATTGATCGTGACAGTAGTAGTAGTGACAGTACATTGGCTATGTAGGTGCTATTGTACTTTCGTACCTAACCGAATTTAAAAGCATTCACCCGATTGAGCATGGTAAGTGACTATGGAGTCTTATGCCATCTTTAATGGTCACGTTGGGTGTGAAAGTACACAGTTTTATACAGTAGGTTCTTTTTTAATTATACACCACCAGAATAGGAAACAACCTTGTCTATCATACTTGCTTCAAATTAATTCATTGCCCAATTAAGCAACAGCTGGCGAGATCACCCTAGCATGAAATTTTCCTTCACAAAAATGGCGAAAAATTGAAAATACATTTACCCAATTGATAATTTTTAAGCCAAATTTAAACAGGACATGTTTTGCGGTTTGAGCATGCCCAGTCCAAGTATACAACTTCCCATTTTTTTCAGCCTTAGTCAGCTATACAGTAGCTTCTGCGTGATACACTTTCCTAATGCTTTCGTCCTCTTGAATATAACTGCCTAAAGGTGTGGCGCTAAAATGATAACATTTTCAAAATAAACTAAATACTCTATGCCAAGGAAAATTATTGTTTGGCCACGCCCATCTGACCCTAAACTGACAAAAATGAAGGTCAGCATTTTTTTTTGGGTGAGTCAAACAGCGCTTGTGAAGCCAAATGCTGTATTACAGCACCACACCCTTGCTGGGTGGGTCCGAAAAAAAAAACCAAGCACAATGACTAAAAACAAAAACAAAAAGAAATCAAACAAATACAGGTTTGAATAGAAGGCGCGGCGCAAAACAAAGCCCAACGAGTTTATTGAATTTCACGTTTCACGTCAATCAAATAAGGAAGGAATAACCTGCATAATAAATTTAGCTTGTAAAAAGTCAGTACTACTACACAAAATAATAATATATATTCTTTATTATTCAACTTTACTTTCATTTCCACAATACACCTATATAATTCGCAGTAACGTTAAATGAACAAAAAAACAACTTTCAACATATCATAAATTAATAAGAAGTAGAGTATCTGTAAACTGTTTTATAAAATCAATGTGCGATTTTTGTAATACAGTACAGTATTAAGTCGTCGAGAGGACTGGTTTTAGAATATTATTTGAACAATAAAATATTTGGTATCATTGGAAAGCTTATTTGTATGTCTTTATTTTGATGTATAGGCTATACATGTCTATTTGATAAAAACAACTCCACTGTGAGCTTGAAAAACGAATTTAGCAAAACCAAAATTTCCTATTATGGTAAAAGCATTTCCTAATAAGTATAGTTTGATAACCAATCTCCTCCTCTTCAAAGAAACCAAGGCGAAACAATACATTCGGAAACAGAAGGTAAAGGTAAAGGTATTCATATTTGTCCTCAAGCTTAACTGGAAACTGAGGAAATTCGGATTAGGCCCTCCACGGCAGCCAGCAGTGCAGCGCCTGACCAGATCAGCACACTGGGAGACGATCCCCTACTCTTTTCGAATAGTGTACCAAGTTCTTTAACGTGCACTGTTAAGTACACGGGACCAACGGCTTTACATCCCATCCGAAGGGCGAGGCAATGAGAGTAAAGCATCTTGCCTAAGGATGCAATTAATTGGTACAGATAGGCTTGAACCCATGCCTATCACATGCTAGTCCGATATTACCATTACACCATCACTCTCCAGTATATACAGAACCCGCCGCGATTTCTAGACGGTCTCCCATCCAGAACGCAACCGGGCCCAACGTTGCTTAACTTCGGTGATCTGACGAGAACCGGTGTTTCAATGTAGTATGGCCGTATAAGTCGGGAATCGGGAAATGTGGTACGATGTGAATACCGTTTTGTTGTCAATTTTCTTAATAGTCGGAGGTGCATCCCACAGCATTAAACAAATTATAATCAATTCTTTTATCAAGAATAATATTATTAGTTTAATCGAGTATGAGATATTTCTATCCTGTTTCGAAATTTGTTGGTATACTCCCAGGCCTCGGGGAGCTTAGCTACTTTTCATCGGGGAATATAATATCATATATCTATCATAATATACAGTAAAAGGGGTTCACTTCGTAGCTTCAGCGCCTAGAAAACTGCGACGTTCCATTAACCGTGAGTAAGTCAGAGGGCTATTATACATTCATTATGCCAGCGATCTAACTACCAACAATAGGTACGCACTTGTCTAGTGGTATCTCTTTGTACGAATCGTTCAACGATCGGTCCAGACGCGTGATATCATGTTCCATCCAGGGACCAAAATGTGTACTGTAGTAACTTTCCAGGGGAAGTTTATGATGTGTACTGTGTATCGTGTAACGTACAGCAAAAACAATTTATGTTAATTGTTCGTATGTTCACCAATTTTTTAATTTACGAGTAACTCTCTGTACCGTAGGGCACCTAAAATAGACATTTCATTGTAGGCCTACTGTAGGCCTACATTACTAAATAAAAAACATGCCATTTTCACTTAGCCAACATCTTATAGCTAAGTTATTAAATTAAATAAGATCCTGGCACCACCGCTGCATTAATTATTATTAATTATACTGTATTTTATATTATATCTAGTAGATATGTGCGCTATATAAATTTTTTATTATACAGATATTGACTGCTTAGAGGTTAAATATAAGATTTGACATCCCTGAGGGAATGATATTTTGTTTGAGGGAATATATTCCCTTGAACAATATATCATTCCCAAGGGGTTGTCAAATCTTATATTTTACCGATATAAAAGGTGTATCTGTTATATTACATAGCCAACAACAAGTTGAATGTAACTGCTGGGTCGGGTGTAGCTAGGCCTACTTTGTAATAAGCCTGCCTAGTTAGGCGTTGCATTTACCTTACCTTGCGAAGAATAATATACAGATAATTACTAATTAATGATTCCTTGTCAATAAAATATTCACTTAGGCCTAGGTCGTTTAAATTAAAAGAAGAATTTCCTTCAATAAGCCTACATTAATAATAATATTATTATCAGGTAGGCCGAATAAATCATAATTCTTCTTCTTAATTCGAGGAGACCCGAATCACCGGATGTTCAACGCGTCGCGCGTACCGAGTTGCTACTGTGAGTATTAAACAATCACAAATGGTCTTTCATCACATTTAGGGAGGACAAATGAGGGCGCTATGTATGCATAGTTTAAATAGTTTAGTTGATTAATTTCTTCAAGTAAGTTGCGTGGCGCATCGGATGAAGCGTTGTCTTGTGATGGAGTGACAATTCATCGCGAGTTCAAGTCCCAGTAGATGACTTTTGTTTATTTATCGCCAATGCGAGTGTTGCCACACGAAAATTACACAGTCAATATCATTGTACTCGAGAATTTGCTGGATTTTATATGTTTAATGACAGGTACACGATAATTATGCGAAAATTACTCAGTCAATATCATCGTACTCAAGGATATGTACGATTTACGATCCTCGCAGCGGTAGTCATGTGATGCAGTTTCAACCAATCACGTTCACGTATTTACATAGGCTATGTAATATATTATTATATTATACCGCCTATGGGCCCTTCTACTACGATAGATAGATATGTTAATTCATGTCATTGTTTTACAAAACCAGTCGTGTTATATATTATGTGTGTAAGTTATAAATCATTTTATTTTTGTTTGATGAGCTTCAAAATGTCTAAAACACCGTTCCACGTCAGATCAAGGATTGTCCGTTATTTTCATCTCGGATTCAGCGTATCGAAAATTATAGAAATACTTCACTCTGAAGGTTATCAAATTCAAGACCACAATCTTAAGAATTGTTAGTCGGTTTGAAGAATTTAAATCTATTGGTAATCGACCTCGATCTGGACGTTTGGGGAAAGTGACTGACGAACACTTTAATATAATTGACCAAGTGATGATCGACAACGATGAAAAAACGGCAAGGCAGCTTCGAGATATTATCATTGATAAGACTGGGGTTCACTTATCCATTCAAACGATTAAGATGACAAGAAGAAAACTACAATGGCGCTTTGAGTGAACGAGATACTGTCTAGTTAATTCGCAGACCCAATAAAGTAGATCGTCTACATTATGCGGTGACCTGTATCCGTAACAGAGAATCATTCAGAAACATAATTTTTACAGACGAATGTACTGTTGAACTTGACCACCACGCCAGAATAACATAACCGAAACCAAAACACAACCTAAAGTTCATGTCTGGTCTGGAATCTCTAGAAAAGGTGCAATGCCCATCGTTATATTCGACGGGATTATGCGAACAGACTTTTATGTTAATTCGATTTTAAAGAACACAGTCAAACCGCTCGTCTCAACACACTATTCAGACACTGGCTACAGATTTATGCAAGACAACGATCCAAAACATACCGCGAATGCCACTAAAGAATTTATGTTGCAAAACGATATATACTGGTAGAAAATTCCTGCCGAAAGTCCCGATCTAAACCCGATTGAATTGGTGTGGCACCAAATAAAAGATTACTTAAGAAAAGTTCACAAACCGCATACAAAGGATCAACTGGTCGATGGAATCAAGACGTTCTGGACTGAACAAATGAATCCAGACTTATGCCAAAAATATGTCCGGCTATTTATGTATACCAGTATTGTCAAACCAAACAGCCCTTTTCAGGGCTACCACAATCACAAAAGAGATTTTTTATTGCTAAAATAAAGTTTGTGTCTTTCTTTTACTGAACATCATCATTCCCCCGTATTAAAAGACCCAATGAATATCTATAAACTTAAAAGCTTATTATATATAAATTCAAAAACACAACTTTAGCAAACATAACACTTTATTTAATATATTTCAATACAAAAACATTATCCCATTTATATTTTCTATTGCAATTAATATGTACAAAATTAAAAGCTTATTATATATAAATTAACAAACACAAGTTTAGCAAATATTTAATAAATATATTTTAATACAAAAACATCAAAAAATATTTACAACAGTACAAAATTAATTACAAAATATATTTACAGTACATGTTTTCTAGTTCTAATCTAAGTTCTCGTTGCTTATTGCGCCGTGCGGCATCTATGGCAATGACACAGGTGCACTTCTTATCTAGCGCATGTGCAACGGGTGAATAACGAAAAGTTAATGATCTCACTTTAGCTAATCGCTCTGTGTCGAACTTCTCGGCGTATCTCGTACCACTAACGTTAACAACAAAGTCGGTCTTCTTCAGTGAAGTAAAAAGCCAGGAGCAGCTTTACGACTTTCTTGGTGTCTTCTTGCTCCCACAGCAGTTTTATCATTAGTTCACGTGGGAGATCGTTCGGTTGGGACAGATGTCGTCTTGGTACTGGAACTGAGCTTGATGGTGTTTGTGGTGGTGGTCCATGTTGTTGTACTGGTGTTTGTTGTTGTGGTGTAGGCCTACGTGTCTATACTGTGTGTGGTTGTGGTGTCTGTCTGGATTCGATGGCAATAAGCTTGTTGTGTAAGTTGTTGTTGTTGGGTGTCAATGGTATGTTGCATTTGTGAAATGTGTTTGTTCAGCCAATACTTGACAATCGCATTGCTGTCCACCACCATCACCGGTCGCTTTCCATTGATCAGCCGATCGTTGTACTTTTTTTCCGCTTTCTTCAATCTGCGCTGTCATCTGGTCTATCTCAAGATCTATCCCATCCAAATCGGTCCATTCGTAGTCATAGTCATCAGACTGATCGCCGTTTACAGTTTGGTTTCCTGCTACATCAATCACTCCTGCAGCCTATAATAAAAAATAAATTATAAAAAATACATTATAACATATTTTCATACATTAATGATGAAATTCCAGTTCAGTCGAATATTAATTAATAATAATAATAATGGGCCATAGTACCCATGATGACGCTATGCAATTTAAAATGTATCATGATGTTACATAAAACTCAAAATAAATAGATTGTTTAAACTGAATTAATTAACGAATCCGTGTTAAAATAGTAACAGTAAAAATCATCATTCGTACAAATTTAAAATAAATAGTTAAACATGGTAATGCACTGTCAACAGAAACGAGTTTAATTAATTAATGCATGTTAAATTCTACTAACCAGTTTCTCTACGTTTACTGTCTTCCTTTTCTTTCTTGAAGCACTTTCCACTGTGTCTGTAGGCATATCATCCACAATTGGCTCATCACCACCATCATCATCGTCGTTCACATCTTCAGCGATATACTGTTTTTTTTGTAACTCCGATTGACGTCTTAATCTAAGTAGAAAAAAAACATTAAAAATACATGAATAAAATAAACTTAAATAAACGTGTTAATAACAATAGAACAATTTTATCTCCTCTATATTTAAACTAAATTTGAGATGTTACAATTTACAACATCAGGGTTACCGGTATTTAATGAGTGTTATAAAGATGTTACAAATCCACATTTTACCAAAAGAATGAATACAAAAGGGCAAAATTTGGTAAATCGCTCGTAACTATTACATTTTTTACTAAATGGTATAGTAAATTGGTTGATACTTTCGGTACTGATTGTTAACACCTAATGTAACCCTGTACTATTTAAGTTTAGTTAGATAATTCGTTATTGACGTCTAGTAGAAAGTAATTTAAAGAAATAACAAAACTAAACGTACCTCACACTCAAACGGGTCATTTGTTTCTACTGTCAACGCTGTGGTGCATATTCCTCCGCCAGGCAAAGTTTTCCTGAAGGTATCGCCTCGCTGAAGTGTCCTTAAAAAACTGTGAGTCGAAGAAATGATTCGCTTTCGGATGATTTCTCTAATAAATTTACTCGCAACCCATGTCAAGTTTCAATATCCAGCCCACTGGATTAATGCCTCGTTCTTTCTAATTTCCTTCACTTTTCCAGTCAGCCACACACCACATTCGACATCGATTGCTTGAACAGTACTTGATAATTTAAATATTGCGGAGATAATAAGGTGAAGACTACTAAGACGAAATGATGATGTACCTCTCCGATACCAGTGCTTTTATATTATTATTGAGAAATTGAAAAGTTAGGAAAACAATATAAATCAAAACAGTGCATACTTCAAAACAGCGCATACTTCAATACAACACATAAAGTACACAATACAACACCTAATACAAAGAAGCCATCTATCATCCACTCGCCGCACGCTTTCCACAAAACATCAAGGTGTCATTGTGTTATCTTCATAAGAAAATTAATTTCAAAAGAAAATTGCATGCTAAATTAACAAAGGTTTTTCGACTACATTTATTATTGAACATAAAGATGCGTCAAATTATATTCTAATCTACGTTAAACACAAATATACTGCAGGTCTAATTACTGTACTGTATTGTAATATTATTATAAATCATTTTTAAATTAATAAAATCTATATACACTATATATTTATAACTGGAAATACTGTAGCCTGGATCGTCTGAAGGATTGTTTATTGAGGTAATACAATACAACATCGTAGACTACGAAGTGAATGACGTAACCTACGAAGGATTGTTTATTGAGCCTACAAAGTGAACAACGTAGCCTACGTTCTACCTACGAAGCTACTTCGTAGGAAAAGTTGCAGTATTTTCTTTCTGTACTGTAGGAACAAACATTAGTATGAATTGGCTCTAAGAAACAATTGAAAGGCCTACTAATTAAGTTGAGTTAGACCTAGGTACACGAGCAAAGCGAGTGTACCATTTAGTACTGTATAACTATACTATATGACACAAAATAGACATATTCTTAAGGTCATAATGGCATAATCTTTTGCTGTGTGCATTTTCTAATGTATGACGTGCACGTCGTGTTTGATGTAACTACCTGGCCATACCACAGTGTGTGTTGGAAAAAAAACAAAAAACGGCCGTTTAGGGCTAGGCCTGTGTAAACGGTAGGTCGATATCCTTGTGGGTATAGAATGTGTTGCGTAAGATTTTTGCCACCACGCCCAACTTAGTATTAATAGACAATACTCACACAGATAATACTGAACTGAATACTGAATAAAACTGAATAACCGATACTTGAGGTATAACAATGAAGTAAACTTAATTAACAAAACAAACGTATTCGTGAAAAACAACAACAATGAGAGGTCGATAGTTGGTCATCATCATCACGAACATGAGTTGGTTGAGATTAGGAATCACTGTCACTATAGCCATCATCAACATCATTGTCATCATCTTCATTGTTGACGTTGTCTCCAAAATAGCCTTCAATGTATTACTGGGTTACATCAGCATCATCAACGTTAATCATTGGCACCATTTAATGCATCTACAATTTCTTTTAGAGGGTTCTTCATTGCAGAAATATAATCAAAATAATCAGTACAGTGTATTCAGTATAAAGTTAGCGTTTTTCGCTATAGATTCTTGTTGTTTTCGTCAGAACAATAGAAAAAAAATGTTTCAGATACATGCCACCATTAAAACGTTTTTGGCAATGAACCGTTCTCATTATGCTTTTTCACACAGGTCTTTCTAAACATAGCTAGCACATTAACACGCGTTTGTATCACCCAGATGTATTTTGACTGTCAAAACAAAACATTGACGTTCAAACACGCAAACCATTTTGGGACCCTGGTCCTTGGCCACATATCTATCTGTATTTTCATTTTGGTAAAGATCTTGCAATAACTTTTTGAGTAATTCAAACAAACACACGCAATCGACTCCTTGGCGGAGGTAAATAATGTCAAGTACAGAGTTTATGGGTCCTATGCGTTGTCTTATGTCAATGTATTCCATGAAAATTTAATCACTGTAGTCATCTGATATACTAAACTGTTAGGATGGGGATAACTCAAGGCATTGAGCAAAACAAGTTTATATACTTACAAATAAGAATTCCTCAGTCAACTCCTTGTCACCATGACGATTTTGGGTTATCCACGAATATTTCTAATAAGCTTAAAGACACTAGACTTACGTTTTTTCGATCTAATTTAAAGTCACACACAACATTTTACAATTTGTGTTAACAGATTTTGCCAATTAATTTAGCAACGAAACAACGTCAGGCTAGGCTTACAGCTAGCGTATGATGTTCGTACGTTACCACTAATTACCAGCTAGGCCTACAAACTGAGTCTAGCTAAACTAGGCCTAAGACTGTCCACGAGAGGGCATTCAACACGAGCCACTTAGCTAATGCATTGTTTCTCTTTTTTTAAAATCATAATTTACCATAAAACGTACATTTAAGACAAGAAATTACCTAGTTTAATGTTTTTAAACGAGTATATATTATATTTACAAAACGTCAAAAATTGTAGGTCTAGTGTCTTTAATTAATGTTTATAGTAGGGTGCTGAATTCTGTTTATTTTGTGTCATAATATATGCAGTAAGTGCATAGGTGAAATCATGGGACCTACTGTAATAATCTAATTTTTTTTAATGATGATGTCATAACAATAAAACATGATGACCTTGGTAGGTAATAACCTGACCAACAATATATTACAATTTGGAAGATAATTGAGCATGTTGAAATAGATACACGCTCACTATGACAAAACAGATGGAAATACTACTTTTTAAATTCTACTGACCATATGTTGACGTCACAACATCCGATAGGCAAAATTTTTCATATCTACAATTCAGCAGCTTTTATAATCTTGAAGTTATAAACATGATGGTTACCTTTCATTCGGAGGAGCTATAACAGATATTGTTGAAACATGCAATTGATTAATTAATGACCAAGGCCGTAGAGAGAGGTTAAAAACATAAAAGGCAAAGATGCTTTATAATATATTAAATATAATTATTGATATACAATATGACGATCTGTGCTGGGGAATTGGAGTGAGTGGTGAAAATAAAAAGTTTCAGACGAGGCGAGCACCTCGTCTGCCTCATTTGGGCGAAAATAAGGCATGGATAAATGAGACACACTATTGAATATGATCTATGAAAAAAGAGAACCAAATGTTTTCAATTCCGATAGCCATATTCTGAGAGTCATTTAGTTTCATTGGCATCAATTGTTTTAGTAAACTACACTTGTACAATGTTGAGCCTACCACTAATGGCTATATGAATGTATTATAATACTAATATTTTTGCTTGTGGTGGATCATCAATATATTCCATTGGGACTACAATTACTGCAATGTAATATACAGCTGTCACTATTAACATTGACTTATGTAGACAACTTGTTTATTGCTAGCAAATACATACTCCACAGTGGTGAATCTATTGGAGGCGTAGGGGGTGTACACCCCCCACTCGATCCGCAGTTTATCACATTGATAAAGCATGTGGTCAGCTTGATCGAATTCCACCAATCAGATACGTCGACACAAACATCATGTTCCACAAACACGATGTTGTAATTTGTTTGGTCAGTTTTAGCGATCATCATAGACGTTGAACTCTGTTCAACTTCAACGATATTGCAATCAAAACTCAACGCAATTCAACACAACTACTTACTATTACCATACTACTTAGCCAGGATTTTTATTAGAGGGGTTTTGAATTTAGCAAAAGTGGAACCTTTTATTAACTAACCACAATAAATTGTATTAAAAAATCTGAAGATAAGATAGCTGAGAGTTAAAAAATTTGAAAAAAATTGTATCCAAGTTCCAGCTTGGAATAAATTATTTAAAACATCAAAAAGATTTAATCCGAAATTTACACTGGGTAGAGTCAATTTTATTGATAGATGTGGTAAGTTAGAGATTCTGTAAGAAAATTTTGAAAATATGGACCTTTAATAGTTGGCCAGAAATTAGATAAAGTCATATTAAAGATCCAGCTTGGAATAAATTGTATAAAAATTAAAAAGATAAATGAGTCTAAAATGTACCCTGGGTAGAGCCAATTTTAGTGGTAGAGGTGGTGAGAGGTTCTGGACCACCTCAGCCCCACCATGGTTGGGGCTCAGTAAGACAATATTGAAAATAGGGTTAGCGGAAATTAGGTAAAATTGTATCAAAGTTCAGATTTCAGATTCAGATTTAATTTTATTTGCCAATTTAAATTGGAAATAGTATGAGTACATTTTCAACATTAAATTCTAAAATGTATATTAATAAAATATATATATATATAAAAAATATTTAAACATACTTGAGATATATTAATTTAAAACAATCAATATTTAAAAACAGACATGAAATACCACATGGGATACAATATTTTAAAAGCAACATATAAGAACATCAAAAATACTATAAACATTACTTTATACTGGTTCCAATAATTAGTTAAAATATGCAAAAAAAAATGGCTAAAAAAAATAAAAATAAAACAGCTGACTTTATTATGCTTAATTTATTTCAATTAAGATTATTATTATTATACAACCTGATTGAGTAAGGAACAAGGATCTTTTAAATTTGCATATTTCCAGATCTGGAATTAATGGGTTGAGCTGGCTATGGGCCTTCTACTACTCGTCTCTCAAAATGCTAGATCCGCCCCTTCTCCAAACTTTTGGAATAACATACAAATAATGAATGTTTATGAGTGGAATGGTACAAATAATTTTCACTGAATTATTTGTACCATTCTACAAATATAAAAACATTCAGTATTTATTTTATATAACATCATTCAGATTGAATGAAAAAGGTAGGCCTACATTTGATTCTGAAGATTGAAGGATAGGCTAGGATACCTATTTTTTTTCGTTGTTAAGGGAGGTTGTTGTTTAGATCCTCCACCGAGGTACCGGATATAAATACACTTACGAGCATAAAAATAGAGCACTTATTTATGCATCTATTGTGATCCACAATTGTCCAATCAGATGAAAGGAATCTATTTAGGTGTAGAGTGACCTCTTTTTTTGTGAAAGTTGGATTCAAAATAGGTATATTTGGTTATCTGCACTTATAACCCCTTGTTATTGTCACCATTTTTTTAAACATTTTTTTTCCCCCTATATTCTTCTTTCTTTCCACAAATTTTGTTCGCAGCGTATCTCTAATTCTGGCCACTTTAATTCAAGTACTCTCACTTACCCGAAAGCTCTGCTAATTTTTCTGCCTTTTTTACTTTATCATTTTGGTTTATAGCTTTTTTCTTATTTTATTTTGTATCTCCATTGAGATCCAGCCACTCATACCCACGGCATTGTCATCATTTCCATTAATTTGCCTTTAGATTTATATAAGATATATGAAAGATGTATACAAATTACACTGTGAAGGAACAATATATGGAAATAAGAGTGGGATGAACCCACATAAGACAAAAAAGAATACACTAAATGTTAAAATGCATTTTTTAGACAATTTTAAATTAAATAGGTTAACATTTCAAAATTCATATATATGTGAATAACACTTTAAAAAAAATGAGGGTTACTCTGCATTCTGAGCTATATAAATTTTGAAATTATGATTGCAACTGACCAACTTTGACCTCAATTTAAAAAATGAATGTATCTTTAATTGCCAGACAAAATATGATAAGGAAAGAATATATAAAGGAAGAAGATGCTTTAGAGCAGGTTTTGTATATATATATACCATTACAGGCCTGGTCTTTTAAGGCGAGCGAGTGCGATCACTCACCTAAAACACCCTTAAACTGACATTGAGGAGTGCGATTTACAACACGCTTAAATTTGGTAAACTTCTACACACCAAAATACAAACAGCCCACCTACAGCACCCCTGAATGTATTGAGGAGTGCAATTTGTAGCACACCTATAATTTTCAAAAGACAAGGCCTGCCATTAGGGTCTATTTCTGCTGAAAAAATAAAAATAATCGATTATTCCTAAGTACCACAGAATTGTCCGCGTTGCAACTGAAAATGTTCTCAGATGTTATCCTGGTAATTGCTTCTTTAAAAAATCACTACTACTACTCTACTAGCTAGGCTAGGCTACATATCTCTACCGAAAACGACAGGCCTAAAAAAGGACATGCAAAACATTGTTAGCCTGGACTGGTGGGATGTAGTGGTGTACCAATTAACGCAGAATCCTTTTTATTCTCTCGCTATAATTCTCCCTCACAAATAATAACAATCGCATGTTATCTCATCGGTCCACATCGTCGTTTTGCTGATCGCGCAAATACACAGCATGCTTTGTGAGTGAGTGTTGCCCATACTCACGAGTTGACTAGAGGTCAATATTTGTGTTGTAGCTAAAAATGAATTGAGTGTTTTTAATCGGTTATTTTTTGATCGGTTATGTTATTTTTCGCTGTTTCTGCTGGCCAAAAATAATCGGTTAATAACTGAGCAGCAGCTCAGCAGCAACAGGCCCTTAGTCATCCTGAGATATGCTTCATGCCAAATTATTTAAATTTGTATAATTGTTTGTTCCTTGTAGGGTGTTAGAAGATGATCTTGAAAACTACACGCAGGCAGTACATCAAGTGAGCAAAGAGGCAAAAGAACGAGGGTTAAATGTCAGTGGTGCCTACTGCCAAATATGTCACAAAGTCAAGTTCGCTGATGGTGTGGGTCATTCATGTAATTATTGCCAAACAAAGTCATGTGCTCGATGTGGGGGCAAAGTTACACTTCGCTCAAATAAGGTGAGAATAGGCATTACATTTTTTTTAATCAACTTGCACAGAAATGATTATTCATTTGACGTTCAAGTCTTCAAACATCTTTTTTTTTAAATGTATGGTTTAGTGTTGAACTGCCTGTAATCAGACACATTTGGGTCTGGAAAAAGTATTTGCTTTTCAGGAGTACAGCCGAGTGGGAATTTTAGCATGGCTACCGTAAATCTTCTAATTGGGTTATTATTCTTTGATTGTTTTTTAGGGTGGGTTACTATTAGAAGGAGGGTTACTGTTAGAGTAGTGGGTTACTATTACTAATCTTAAATTAGGCACCTGAAAAGGTAACCCTTCCCCAAATATTCCGGTCAGCAACTCATAGCAAAATAATAAAACAGTACGAATAACAAAATTTGGTTGAACCCTAACATTATTTTATAAACTCAAAAACATTAATCATTCCCCACTCCCGAGATCAACATGCATTATCTATTTATTTTAAAAATACGGCTGCATCATTAAGTTTTTGTGACTCTAATAGATACCCCCATGGGTTACTATTAGAGTAGTGGGTTATTATTATAGATTGACTTATAAGGTAGGTTACTATTAGAAGGGGGGCTATTTATTAGAAGATTTATAGTATATAGTTCTTCACTTTTGTGTTTAATTTTGATAAGCATTGTAATTTATTAATACTATGACCTCCAGGTATTTTATTTGAACCATATTTAATGAGGGTGATCCATCCTCAGAACAGATACAATACACAAAATACAACAATAACAGAAAAGACAAAAGCCTATAAATAAAATAAATTACATGAGAATTAAAAATCTGAATAAGAAAATTTGGAATATAGTAAATAACTGATTAAATTAAAGGTGTATTGTCCCTTTGACTAATTCCAAACAAATATTAAAAAAAAGATTTCGAAAAAAGTGGGTCATTTTGAAGTATCATAATAACTTTCACCAAAAATTAGTCGAAAAAAAAATCATTTAACTGAAATACAGATGTTTTTTTGTTCAAAAAATAACTTTGACTTCCAGTCAAAGTTTTCGATCAAAACATACCTCATAATGCAACATGCTTGTTTGGCTACTCTGTATGCATAATCATAAAACTTTCTCGCGATCTGTGTGAAAATACCTTCTCAACCATGACGAGTTGTAAACAATCCCAATTAGCATCATGCATAATGCATACTCGTGGTTTGAAATCTTTGTTTACTTTCGAAATGTAATCAAATTAATTTACCTGTTAATTACGTAAACTTGTTGTTTTTGGCTCGAATTTTCGACTTAAAGTGAAAAACTTTAATATTACTTTGATATGGCCAATTTAAATATAGAATATTTTGACCTTCATTTTTTGTGTTTCAAGGGACAATACATCTTTAAGCAAAAATAACAAATATATATACTTAGATCTAATATTTTATAATTTAAAGTCTGGAAAATGATTACCTAGTTTGGGAAAAGTCACGAGTCTAGTTTTAAATGAGAAAAAGGATAAACAATCATTGATACAGACTTTTTAATTATTAAATATTGACAAATATGTAAATATTTTAATCAAATGTTAATGACACAGACCTTCGGACCACCGAAAGAGGATCAGATGATGATGATATGGCAGAAATTTAAAAATACATTAATATTAATATGCAGAAATACTGTAGTTATTCGTACCTTGCTACTGTAGTTTGAATGCATGTTAATAATTTCAGTCGCAATAGGATTGACCAAGAAAGTATAACATATATGTTGAATATTAAAAATATAAAAAAATTTCCATTTATTAATTAGTATAGTTTAGCAATCAATCCACCACAACAATCAGTTCAGTATGCTTGTTGATCAATATGATGTGGAGTTTGACAGGTCTGGGCTCCAGATGATTAGAGCCTACAATTTCACCTGGTGGCAATTTAATGTTTTAATTGCGTCCGGACAAAAAATATTAAACTTTATCTGAATATTTTCTTTAAACCTGAGTAGAAACAATTTGAATACTATTTCAGGCCCCGTTATTTATGGAGAACTGTAACCCACGACATGTTCAATACCGATTTCTGATATAAATCGATGTATGCTGTACAGCATTGCTTTTAATTTCAATAATTAACGTCAATCGATGGCAAACAACGCTATGCAGGGAAGCATAACCAATAGAAATAACATTGCGTGGCAATGGTGTTTTTGGAAGACAAGTTACTTAAAAATTCCTAATTTCTTAAGGACATAATTTTTACTGTAAAATGTTTTTAGAAGATTAGCCTATATCACTTTATGATTTAAAAAAAAAAGGAAAAAAGATGGTAGCAAAGCACAATGTTTTGATCATCACAGTACCTCTTGCTTATCAGGGAAAAATGAAACTAGACTCTTCCCTGCTGATACACTGTGTTTTGTTTATCATCATTTGATTTTAGGCGATCAAAACAATTTTTCATTTTTTAAAAATCATACAAAAACCATGTCGAAAAAGAGTTTAAAGCCCCCTTCCCTACGTTTTTTAGATCTAATTTAAGATCACAAACTATATTTAATGTAAAAATAATACTATATGGTCCTATTGCGATAACTTTTTTCGTCTTTAAACGGTTAAAAATGTGAAAAATAAGTCGATTCTAATAATTATAGCGGCCCGCTATAAATCCCAAAATGCATTGCGCGCGGATTGATATTTTTGTTTTTCACCTGTAATTCGCCCACTTTTCGATCGATCATGAGGCCAAAACAAATGGAAGACTCCTAACTTTTCAGCGAAAATACCGGGTTTTCCCCAATTTGTATCAACGGAGTCTGGCAAAAATAGAAAGACAATTAATGCAGCAACTATACAACGTCAGGCTAGGTATATAGCTAGCGTACGGTGTTCGTACGTTACCGATGTTTACCAGCTAGGCCTACAAAACTAAGCCTAGCTAGGCTAGGCCTAAGACCGTCCACGAGAGGTCGATCGCCGCGAGCTACTTAGGTAGTGCATTGTTTCTCACTTTTTATCATAATTTACCATAAAACTTACATTTAAGACAAGGAATGACATAGTTTAATGTTTTTAAAGTGATATATATGTATTATTTTCCAAAAAACGTCCAAAATTGCAGGCAAGGGGTCTTTAACAATACAGGTATATTATTAAATTAATATCACAGGCCTCCAATTTTTAAGGGATTTTAGGGCCAAGCCAGTTGGCCCCCCCGGTTTTTCTTTAATTTGAGAGGCAGCAAGGCCAACTTGAAAGGCACCAAGGCCATTATTAAAAAAACCAATTACCGAAAAAAAGTAGGCCAAGTCTAGGCCTAGTAGTAGCCTACTTATAGTAGTGTAGAATTACGGAAAAGTAAAATGCACACAACACGCACTCAAAACAAAAACATTTCAAAAAGTTTCTATATGATGTTTAAGGCTCTAATAGAAAACTATTTGTAAATCGTGCCTTATTGGCCTTAATAGAACGAAATCTGTGATTTCGGAGAACTGGAACATACTAGAGGCCGGATGAAATTGATCATCGTTGATAGCCACTGCCTTTTTCAGAAAACGATCCGAAATATGTTCTCCAAAGGCAATTGTGTAGATCCAATTATACGTGATGCGGTCTTGACTATTCTAATTAGGTCACGCTTTTCATTTTCGGTAGCGCTACCGAACCATACCGTTAAAGAATACGTTATGACACTCTCTATAACTGACCTATAGAAGGACGACATTATTGCAGAGTTTATACCAAATGAACTAAGTCTACATATTATTAGAATTTATACCGTACCGAAAGTATCTTCTGACGTTCACATGCATTGAACACAAAAAATGTTACACTTGCTACATTTATTCTAAAGACAAATTTGCTTAAATTACGAAAGGTCGCCATTTCTTTTGCCAAATTGTAAATTCTTTAGCAAATTTGTAAAAACCATGAAAATGTAGGTTCTTGTCTTGTCAATTACGTAGACCTCCGAACAGGAATATTGTTTTGATTTACGAGTGATGCGAAAAAATGTCATTGATAGGCAAGTAACACAATATCTCTACATTGTGATTGCTTGGGATGCTGACGGCGGCGATGTTGTTGTGGTTCACAGAGAACTTTATTTGGAGGCAGGCCTCAGAACCTATAGATGGACAAATGTTTGAGTTTTTAAGGAAAAAATTTGATTTCAATTTTTTTTTTCGCCAACTCCAATCGCCATTTGTGAAAACGTGAATGGCTAGCGTGAGCGTAGACTTGTTAGTTATGTGTGTAGGCTACGATCGTTTTCCTGTTTGCTAGAGCACTATTGGAGTGTAATTTCCAGCAAACTATAGGTGCCATTTATCATTAATTTTACATGTGAGAGTACTATTTCTGGGCATCTAGGGGTCTCATTTAACAAAATTCTCTCCGTGTCCAAACCCCATCTTGTCTGATCCTGGCTACAGCCCTGCATTTAATAACAATTGATTTAACTGTACTGTTTGTAAATCGAAGATGTATAATATATGTGACCCAATCTGTCAAAACCCTACTTTTGTCGGAAATTTTCATTTGTTTTTTTTTATATATTAGGATGATTTAAATCATAATATATAAGCTTTGCAACGGTGTTTATTTTGTTAAAATTGAGTAAACATTTAAAAAAACTATTACATTTTATAAACTATAAACTATTATAAACCGCATTTAAAGTTTGCAATGAAATTATTTTTGATACTCTCTGAAAACTCACCTTGTAGCAACGCAGTATTTTGGTCTAAAGGCATTGTGACGTCATACCAAGAAGAGTGTGCGATATTTAGCATTGTGGACATGATGGTCAGTTTAACTGATTTCAAATGCCGTTTTAACCTATTTACTCAATTGAATTAACTATTTTGCAATAATGTCAAGCTTATTTTAACTGGTTTCGGAAGTTTTTACAATACCAAGCAGGCCTAGCCTAGGCCTATCCTGATTATTTTTGCCATCATCGCCTGAGGCTGTCTGTTTGTGAATTATATTCATACAGGCCGTGTATGTCAGCGGTGCATCGACATGCGGGCTAGCTTTAGTAGTAAACTAGCCTAGACAAGTTAAAAGCCTTGTAGAGCCACAGCTAATTGCTAGCCATTGTGTATTGCCGATTGCATTTGTTTTTTTAAACGTGGAAGATTCAGCGTGATGTAATAACGTGTTGGGCTTGAATTCAATTGAAATAAAATGTAATATGAATTGACTGGACATTAAATTAAATCAATAATTAAGAGCTGATTTGGATAAATATAATAATTAAAATTTAACCACTAATGACAATAGGCCTATAGGCCTACATCATCTGATTAGCCCAAATATACAATAATAAAATAAAAGAATTCTATTATGATGAACAAATTGTCTTTCCACACGTAGAGCATATAACATCTAAAGTGCTGGCCAATAACGTTCGTTATTGTGATGATGCACCATAGCAACACACGCAGTTCGCTGCTCCAGAAACTTCGAAGAACAGAATTTTATGAAATTATGTCATAGTAAATCAAAGTTTTATTAAAATTTTGCAGCGAATTGGTGATCAAAATGTTGTCAAACTTTTAACTGAATTTACGCAAAATGTTAGCGTTAGTAGATCGTGAACAAATTGTTAGGCTTGAGGAAAATATTTTCATAATTTTAATTAAATTTCGGGAGTAGCAGGTAGGCTACTTTCCATGCCTTTATCTCTCACTAACCACTAATGTAACGCTAACCACTAATGCAACAAAATACTGCAATAGTAGAAAACTATGGTAGTAGAAAATATGATAATTCAATTCAACATTTATTTTGACCAAAATCAACATTTGTATTCAAACAAAAAAACAAAGTATCTTTTTGTCGAGGAACGACATAGAGACTCAAATAAGTCTGTCACTGTTGCCCTTCCTCATGACACATAATAATCATACACGATGTATACATAAAAGCGCACTCTTCCCTGATAAAAGTACTCAAATTATTTTTAAAAAAACTAATTTACAGCCAATATTTCTTCACTCTGAAATAAAAGCTCAAAAATAAAAGAAATACTGGATATGGAACTTTATTGTGTTAAGACTTACGAAAATAAAAGATGCTAAAGAAAAATTGTGCTGTGTAAATAATCTAGGGTGCGCATCAGAAAGTGACAACGTGGATAATTATGTAGATGAGAGGGACATGCATGTTGAACTAAAAATTAGTCGTTTCAATGATAAAATATGAATTGGTAATTTATAAAAATACGATGTGAAGTATTGGATCACAAAAAATTACACATGGTGTGGTGGTAGTTGAAATTAGATATTACGCTCAAAAGTATAAAATGCCAAACTATATAGTTTGAGCATTTTTTGTGGTGTATTATTTGATAGTTGTTGTTTTTTGTGAGAGCTTTGTTTTAATTATTCTCAGATATAGTGATATATATGCTATAGACAAAATAAAAAAGTGAACTTGAATCGAATGAAAAATACATTGCTGCGGAAAAACGGCCCGGCATGGTACTTATGGATTTTACCACTGCGATACATAACATAGGAGATTGTTAATTAATACGTTTACGTAAGAACTTGCGAAACATGGCCGATGAGACTCTCAATGTTTTTCAGGTTAGGTACGGTTTTTTCTGTGGTTGATATGGAGTCCATCAGATCATGTGATCACGGGCAGTGAAAGATATTTGCAGCTGGACAGGTGACGTTTATAAATCGCGGGCAGTATATGGATCGAGTCCATCAGATCATGTGATTACGGCCCGGCAGTGCAAAATATTTGCGGCCAGACAGGTGATGTTTAAAAATCGAGGGCAGTATATGGAGTCCATCAGATCATGTATAGCGGCAACATCATCGTCTTATTTACTCATGTCCATATTATGTTTCTATGCATGAAAGATCGACTGGCTGTGGTGTGGAAAGCAAATCGAAATGAATGGTTTGATGATTATTTGACGGACTTGAAATATTTTTTTATTTCCTGATAAAGCTTCCTCTCATGTTGGATTAGAAAAGAGCAACGTCAAACTCACGTTCCTACCAGAAAATACGATGTCTGTTTTACAGCTACTCAACCAAGGGATAATTAAAGCGTTTGAAAGTCGCTACAGAGCCAGGCTGTTACGGAGTGTTTTAGCGAAAGTTGATGATGCACAATCAGCAAGCAAGAAAACAAATTTACGTTCTGGATGCAGTAAATTGGAGAGTACATCATGGAGTGAGACATCAGAGACTACAATAATCAAAAGCTTCAACCATTGTGGATTTAGGTGTTTAAAGATGTATTGTCCCCCTAAAAAAATAATTCTTAAAATAATTTTTGTTGAATATTCCATTTTAATGTAACATAATTGTTATCCACTTTGACCAAAAATTGGATCGAAAAAAAAATGTATTTACCTGAAAAAATGTAATTTAAAGCAAAAAATGGTCAAATTGGCTGCCAGCCAATGGATTTTTGGTTGAATTTAACCATTTAGTTTGTCATGTTACAAGTGAAAACATTATTTTTTTTTCGTTTTTTTTCTATGGAAGTGATTAACTTTATTAAAACTACAAAATAACATATTCAAAGTCTGATTTAATTAATCTTCATTTTTCATGGTTTTGGGGGACAATACATCTTTAAACAATGATTTTGACATGGTCAAAAGAGAGATTTGAGAATTGGTAAGAGAAATAGACATTAATGTAGACGTAGAAACATACATTTTGATTCCGGTAGAAGAAATTGGCGATGAATGGGAACATGAACTAATCAGAATCTATAATGGTGGCAAGGAAGCAGACATGATTGTTGATGATGAACCAGAAGGCGCAGAGGAAGATAACACTAATGATGATAGCCGAATTCTTTCGTAAAACATAGTCGTGAAAAAGGATGCACTAAAATTGACAACATGATCGAATGTGTTATACATTTTTGTGCCTGTCCTTTGTTGTACTTTCTGCGAGTGTACGTTTCTGCAAGTACATTGTATGTTTGTAATCATATTTTTGGCGATGATTGCATGCCATAAAAACATCTGGTCGAACAGGAAAGATTCAGACCTGTTAAGAGAAAACCTTTAAATTAAACAATAGGCCTAAATGGTCGAGATATATGGTCATTAGGACCTTAGAGAGTTAAAATGCACAGTCATTGTAAATAATATATCGCTTTTATAATTTTTTTTTTTAAACAAGAATCCCCAGCGTCAAACGTACATAATTTAGGTAAAGTTTTAATTAGCGAAAATACATGTGTGTGTGCGCATTGTCCATGCTTCTAAAAAAGGTGATGGCAATTGGTTTTTAGTAACGCTGCGAACCACCCTACGATCGACGTGTAATTATCATAACATCGTAGTATAATATGCCGCCGGCTACGATACGAACAATACATCGTAGGGCGGATACGTTCAGAATAATGACATTAGGCTTAGTCGCGATTCCTGTAAATCCTGTGTGAACACCAATAATAAATGAATACTTACACCCCTACTATTGTTATTCTAGGCCTATTATTGTCCTTTTTTAATAAAAGATGTAAAAATCAGTATATTTATTAAATTAAACAGAAGCTATATCTTCCGCACCCTGATTTCTCCCCCTAACACCTCAAAAACCCCCTCTCCCTTTTTTGGGTGCCCACCCTAAAAAAAAATCCCTGGTCTCTCTGTATTCAAACTGACATTTTAACTGTGAACCATTTACAACTGAATATTTTAACTTTTATATTATTTATCCTATTGATTTGATTTGACATGGAATATTTTCTAACTCCAGTCAACCTTATTGAATAAATAAATAAGACTATTCACTTGCTTTTGAAATAAAAGATACAATACATTTGGTACCCATTTATTTTAATATAATTCTAATGCATAACAGAATAGAAGCGTTGACTCTAAAAATTTGATAGTTTCCACAATATCATGACGAAACTGTCTTCTTCAATACAGTTCTCATATTGATTAGTTAGCAAGGGATCATCTGGAAAAACCTTTACTGGTAATTTTTACATTTTACAAAATGTAAACGGGTCTTGGTCACAATTGTCTGTTTCTTGCATACATTTTGTTTTATTTTCATTTTATAAAAAATGCACATAAAATATCATGCTGCACAATTTTTTTTTATCACAAACAATATGAACAAAGAAAAGAATTAAATACATCTATGTACATAATGCATGTTTAATTAATAATATAGGAAAAATATGAATATAAGTTATACATTTTTAAAATGTAATGTTTTCTAAAAATAATATAACCCATACTTTATTATGTTGATGTAATTACACATAACTTAAGATTTTGATCAATATTGCAAATAGGCTATCGCATGACTTGTTATTCCTCATCAACTTCCATTTTTATATGATAATTTAGTAAGTCATGCCTTTCGTAATGCATTATCAAGAATATGTTTCATATTTTTCAACCACTTTTTAACATCAGCAACCTAAATATAGACTGTAAGTGTGAATGACAAAACTATTACTGTCATTAGCAACATGCACACCATGATGTTCCCATAATGATATTACAGCAATGCCAGCTTATCATCTTGTAAACCATGTAAATCTAAGCTAACATAACATAAAATTGTGACAAATACGATATTGAAATTCATGTAATATTCAGTATTTAACTTTCCAAGCATAACATCATATGAAATTGCATATTCTAATTATTAAGTGGCTCTATTTTTGCTTTCTAATTCAACACTACATTAAGATCCTGATGATTTTATTGCTATAAAATATTGACATTTTAGAGTTAATTATTACATTGGTTACAATGGTTGGTTTGAATAAATAATAAAATAATACACATTAAAAAAAATAAAAGAAGATGGGTAAACTTGTATTATGATGACTAAGATGTGAAGATGTTACTCATTCGATCTGTACATATATATAATGTGTGTAAAAAATGTGTGAATGATCAACATAACTTAAAGCATGATCTACAAACAATTTAAGATGCCTAACATAGGTTTGATTTTGATTTTTTACTGAAAAATATTTTCACACAAATCAAACTGAACCAGAGATTTATATAAATGATGATGAACCATCCAAGCCAAGATGCTATTGGATACCAGCTCAAACATTTTACAAATAAAAATCCTATATTTCTAAACCATTCAAGATGTTTTAAGAGGAGACTAATTGAGACCATGCCTAATCTTGGTCTTTAAATTAAAACCTTTTGAAGAAAATCAGTCCACTTGATCCATCAAAAGTACAGGTATCAATCGGCATACCAAATGCACATCACAGCTATTATGTGGTGATGAGATGGGGACTTCTGGACATACTTTTGAAACATTTGACTAAATTTTCAAAACAAAAGTTGCGTATAATCCAAAAAAGATCCTGACAATCACAAAAGTTATCCGTAACACAAATGTTACAGATGACCAATACAAATTTCGTTCAATAAAAATAAGCATTACAATGTTCCATTCATTATCTATAAATAAATTTACGTAAGGGCTAAATTCGGTAAATCGCGCGTTACTTCTAGAATGTTTACTCGATGGTATATAAAGTTGGTTCATACTTTGAGTACTGGCTTTACCCACCTGATGTAACCCTGTTTATTAATTAAATTGTGTTAGATAATTAGTTATTGATGATTAAAGCGAATTTATGTTCAACGACTTGCACCAAATAGGGGTGTTTTCCGATCGTGGTATACACTGTCTATTAATGGATGTCCATCTTGAAAAATACCTGCACACAATAATATGAGGATGCTTTGAATTTACCTATCTCCTTCTACGATAGTTGTTTTTATTACCTGAAAACCAGTTGAACAGCTCGAGTACAGCATCATGATATTGAAGACAGGCCAATTTTCTTTAAAAAAATACTATTTTGATAGATTTAATATACGTATACAAATTTATTGATTTCCGATGAATGGAACATTCCAATCTCTCAGTCCTCCCAGTTCTGTATACTTATTTGGTTTAACACAAGTAGGTAAATATAGTATTGCAATACTGTAAATACGTATTAACCATTTTTGAATTGCAAATTTCTTACTGTGAGTGTGGGTACTGTTAGATATAACACATATACAAATGAACTGTATGATTACTGTGTGGGTAGACCCTACTGTTAGATTTATAAACATATAATATACAAATAAACTATTACTATTAAATCGCAAATGTTCTACTGTATTTAGTGGTATATTATATATAGGCCTACAAAACAAAACAAAAATATTTTGTTACTGAGTGGATAAAGAATATATTTAAAAATTGTTCATCTTATTACCCGTCCACTTCCCCATCCCTCAACCCTAATGTTACATACAAAACACAAATTGGGTTTGTTTAAAATAAAAAATTTGGACTCATTGTTGTGACAAGTTTCTCTTTCGGAAATAATTCCCAGGGTGCTAATTTTAGCTGACTACATGAATCATCTATTTATTCATTTCTGTAAACGACAATGTATTATAGTCCTCCTGTACGTACATTTGAAATTTTTACATTGAAATTAATGTGTATCCCATCTGTGGGCATGACCTAGATGGTACGCGAGTGAAGCGAGCGTACCATCTAGTTGTTTAAATTGTACTTGTTGATATTCCTCCATCTTAAAATCACACATTGCTCAACCAATAACCAATAGTTTGCCACTGATAATATCACACTTTAAATTTATCATTTAATAACAAATTAACAATTTAGATATATATTAAAATTACCTTTCATTGGTGCTCTATATCATTATTATAATGAAAATTTATTATGCCTGCTACAGTGCTAGACTGTCAATAATCCCAGAGAACTAATCAATAAGCAACTGGCAAGCGATGGCATTTATATCTAATCATGTTCACTCTGTTTCTCCATGCATGGTTCCTTCAAATACATAGTGACATTCTTTAATATTTTAACAGTCATAAGTAGTGTTATTTTAATGAGGAATTTATAAACATAAAAACTGACATGTTATTGGCAAAAATTTACTAAATTTAACTAATTACTAAATCATACTTTTAATACATATTTCAAATGTATTTGTTCATTCTGTTATATTTATACTATGTTGATAATTAGGTTATATGCATTATCATTTATTTTATTATATATTTTCCTTATTGATTCTCCCAGAATCTTTATTTATTCTTTCGATAGCAATATTTTGTCCATCAGTTATCTTGAGATATAATTTCATCTAGCTACGTCAATTTTCAGAGTATATTCCTTATGGCCAGGAATCGATGTGGTTATCTTTTCATGGTGCACAATAAAAAATTGCGCTGTATGCCCGATTTATGCCCGATTTAACAAAATCCCGTTTTTAATCATATGTTCACAAGCATGTATTATAATTAAACCAAATTTGGTACTCATAAATTTCAGGTCATATTTTATCATATGCAGACAATATAAATACGTGCTTTTAGCGCATATAGCGCATGCGTACGCGCGCTTACAATTTTCAAAATTTATTTTCAATGAAATTAGAGTATGTTTCAGACAAAAATTAAAATTAATATAGATCGTCAGAATGCTTGGCAAACCCTATTTTTCATTTTATTTTCTTAAAGTGTATGTACGTTAATTCGGAAGTTCCTGCCTACATAATCAACATATACGAACCATATACAACAGCATATTTGATAATTTTTAAACAAGTTCCTGAATATACCATCTGTACTTGATGCGTATACGATCCGAACTGCATCATACCAAAGATCGTGATATACGAGAATGAACGCGAAAAGGGACTGTCCCACGTTTTGCAAACAGCATATAATGATAGCGTATGTTGGTAGCTGGTTGGTTACTTAATGTTACTGTTTTATAAATAATATTCAATTTAATATACTTTATTGTTAATTTTGTATCGTATCGTACCTGCACTGCAAATCTGTACCGAATAGTTTACGTAATAAATGAATAGCAAAACAGGGATTGTGAAACTGTCGATACGGCAATGAAATTCGACTAGAGAGCGAAACACACGTGGTAAAACCCGGGCGTAAGTCAAGCATTTTAAAATTTTTGTCAACAAAATTGCCGCTGAGCTAGCTACTAGCTACTATACTGTTGATGATGAAAAATGTTAATTAATCCGATTTGCCAAACATTATGTCGCGATTTTTTGAAATTCTATTTTTCTTACACCAGAAAGGTGCGTGTACGTCCAATGGCATTGTTTTTCGCATGAACACGCGTTTTAATTTTTTACCAGAGGGGTGCTTGTATGTAAATGGCATTGTTTTTTCAATTCGCGCCGTGGCGACTCGCATCGTAATTTCTTACAAGAAGGGTGTGTGTACATCAAATGGAATGTCCAAAACAATTGTTTGGCTCGCAGGAACACACATGATAATTTTCTTACTAGTGGTGCGGTATACGTCAAATAGAATTGTTTTTTTCCAACATTTCAGCTTGCATGAACAATCTACTGTAGCCTACATGAAACAGACAGTACAATAAATATACTGTATTCCAATATATTATTTTGATAAATTATTGTATATGCTGTAATTCATGAAATGTAAAACAAATACAGTTTTTATGTGTTTTCCTGTGTATTGGATGTTCCAATTTTTTCAAATTGTTCTTTTTTTTTGCATTGTTTATTAATCTAAATCAATTTCTTGTCTACATACTAATTGATATGCTAATTAAATGTTCATGGGGAATGATAGTGGGTTGAATTTGTTCAATTGTGGGCGATTATTTGTAACCTGAATTTTGCATTTAATTTGTGTATAATTCAGTTTACTTTATATTGAATATAGGCCTATTTTTAGTTAAAATGTTTAATTTATTTTTTGTAGTAATTGCATGGGAATTGTCTGAATAATACTATACAATAGATTACATGTAAATGCATGCACAGTAAATCCCATAAATAGACGTCAAGACCGGGTTTAGGAAACTAAAACCCCCCTTTATTAACAATCAATCCTCGGACCTGTCATTTGTTTGGTAGACGTATTGTTGCTCAACGATGTAAACAGACTTTCATCGGGAAAGAGATTCTACTGATACAGCGCTTGTGCAAAACAATTAATTTTTTAGACAATGACTATTTGCTTTAATACTTTTTAACTTTAAAACAATGTGGATACTATTTTCTGATATTGAAATCATTGTATTTTAAATGTAAGCGATTGTGTGAAAAATCCTGAAAATACAAGTTAAATAAAAAAGGTGGAAAATGAATGCTGAAATTAATAATGAAATAAAAATATAATTGCAAACAGTATAAAAGTATATCGAGCGGTATAAATTTGTCACTACAACATTTGTGACTGCAACTAGAAACGATAGACGATATTTTTTATATCCGTATTGTTTGTTAAATTTTATTTCTTAGTGTATAAATTATACGCCTGATTTATAATGAAATCTAGAGAAACTTATGTCTTTATTATTATGTAACAAGGGTGGTTTATGACATATACGCGGAGGGATCTTTGATCGGATTGTTTTTATTCAAGTGACTCGATGTGCAGTGACACCGACTATTGTATTTGCGCTACCTAGGTCAATCAATGCATATAACCAGTAATTCGTCATAGTGACGAATTAAATCTAGTTTATTTATTTTTTCCTTAGTATTATTTTAATCTGCAGATTTCATTTTATTAAGCCATCTATATTATAATAGCACTAAGGCAAAATTTGTTCCTCTATTTCCTCCTAAACCGCAAGTCCGATAAAAGCGCCATTCAAGCTGGGGCACGTACATTTTAATTCCCTTTATTCATTTAGTCTATATTAGAACTGCAAATTTGTATGAAAAAGGTGATTTTAAGACCAATTTCTTTGCAACTGCCGAATGCTGCGTTTGGCAATCCTCGGCAATCCTTTAATGCATTCTGTACTTAATTGTTTTGAACATAAATCCCGAACCGGATGGACGGCAAGTATTCCATGTTTGTACCCCAATGCACGCCACCCATATGCATCCATCCCTGCCTAAGCTATGATTCCTAGCACAGCACCATCTCCCAAATGCAATTGCAAGCCTGCCTACATACCCTAATTGGGTATAAATCAACAATTTTTTAATGGCCTTGAGTAAAGTTAAATTTGTCAAGTCCAGTGCGAACAAGGCTTAGATATAACAGATAAGTAACAATGAGTGACAAGATACACACAAGCTTAAAATTTGATCAAAATACATTTTATTATTTATAAAAAATACATAAGAAAATATAATACATACAATCAAAGTACAATATTGTGATACAAGTGTGACCAAGAAAACAAACTTTCTGTCTTCCCTAACTTAGGGTATGTTCAGACTAAAGGCCCATTTACACTAGGGCGATAACGATCGACGATAAATAGATAAATATGCATTTTTCATACCTGAAACAAAAGAAATTTTATAAGTTTTCATCCTAGAACTATACGATAACCATCTATGCTGTCTTGAAAATGATATTTTCACACGTCCAATCAAATGATGTCATGATTAGTAAGAGTAATCATAACGATTTTATTGCTTTTATTGATCATTATCATTTATTGATTGGATTTTTAATAAAAAACTTTTTATCAAAAGACAGCATAAATGATTATCCTATAGTTCTAGAACAAAAACATTTCTAATTTCTTTTGTTTTATGCAAGAAAAATGCATTTTTATCTATTTATCGTCGCTCGTTATCGTTCTAGTATAAATGGGCCCTAACAGTGTTAGGTAATCCGGGTGTTAAAAGTCAAGGTGTTCAGACACAACTATCAACATTCTAATGTCTTGCGTTTAAAACACTCTGATCGTGCTTACATTCATGACAAATGCATTACAGTTTACATTGTAAAGTTGTTTTTTGTTATTTTTATAATAATATAATGTTACCTTCAAAATATACTGATTTGTTCTTACTACTTACTACTTGCACAATTGCATTTTAATTCAAAATAATTTCAAACATAATTATTACACGGACAATTATCTGATTAATGTATTTAATTTATGAAAATATAATATCGCTGATGCCAACTGTACAGTTCCTTAAAATGAAAACCTGATAGTTTGACGTTTAGTTATCTCGCTGTACAGGTATGCTGGTCGTGTTTTCATTGGTTAAGGTTAAAATCACTGTTGCATCACTGGATTAGCGTTATTAAATCTACCCTTTCTAATTTAGACCGAACCCTGGTTACTTATAAGAGCGTATCCCCACTTGGTTTGGGTTCAGTTTTTTCCCCTAATTTTCTACTGTATGTTCAGTGTTTAGAGAGGTTTCACAACATAAAGCGTTTTATAAATCCAGGATATTATAATATATACATATTTGTTGTTAGACTTTTACAATGACGTGCCATATACACATATTCATTTCTAGAACATGTATGCACTTAATTTATGATGATGCCCATCCGAAACAATATTTATAGGCTTTCAAAGTCTTTTGATTTAGCATTTAAAATGTTGTTTTTTTCATTGCTACTTAAAAAAATTAAATAAATGATAAAAAATGTTTTGTATTTTTTTCCACTTTCTTTTCTGTAGCAGTCTTCTGAGCAAGAAATAATTCAGGTATAGATATTATGATATTAATATATACATGTAGCTATATAATAGTTTTTTGTGTCAGAAAAATACAAGTCAAAATCAAAGTTCGTTAAAATATTTAACCTTATAAAAGCATTGATTTTCACTTTTAGCAAAGTTTCTATAGAATATCTGAATTCTACAAGATTAGTTAACGAAAAATGTACTCATTTTTCTATAAATGACATATTCAGAGGATGTATTGAAAGAAACATCAATTGAAAAATTGGAAAATCAGCATTAATTTATTGTTTTATCGAACTTTGATTGTTTTTTGTTCAGTATAGTAAAATGCATGTGGAATATCAGTGACAATTATTGTGACACTAATACATAACTATTCTAATCTAAAAATTGTTTTCGAAAACATATACAGTACTTGAAATTATTTTATTATAATTGTAATTAATAATGAATGACTAAAAACAGCATAAGCACGTCACTGTACAATGCTAAACATTGTGGTTAGTATTATGTGTATTAGTATAATATTCAAACCACCCTGAACCTTGTTTGGCTTCCACACTTTCCTGGAAATATTCTGTGTATACCTACTCAACTGTCCCATGATATATATTGTGCCAGTGTTCATAATTATTTTGAAACTTGAGCTTCACTAATGAGATCAAATTAGGTCTAAGCAATACTGTCTTGAATTAATATACTTAAAGATGTGGGAGTTTCGAATTGATCTCTTTTGAGTGTGTATGCAATTGAGAACTAGTGTTGTTTGGCACGCCAAGAGTGTTGATCCACCGTACCACACCATATCATATCCAATCAAATTTGAACAATACCAAATGATACAGATGAGGAAATCTGTGAGAATGAGAAAAAGCAGTCCGAACCAAGATTCCAACTCTGAACCTTCTGTGATATGCAAATGTTCTAAACCATTAGACCACTTTAATGATATTGTTAGAATTTGAATGGATGGCCCTTGGCATGGGCACGGTGCAAAAGCACTAGTTCTCAATTGTATGCACACACAACAAAGATCACATTGATATGCTCTCAATATATTAACTCAAGAAGAGGGGTCCCCAAAGAGATACTTTTACATTTTTTTATGTAATATTTATATAATAATTATATATATAATATACAATATATGATATATTTTATATAATATATTTTATATAAATATTAAACTAATCATATGGACATTGTATTTTTACTTTGAATAAAATATAATTATTTCTTTTTTTCCTTGATGTTTTTCTTATCTGTATGTACTATTGTTAAAAATTGCAATTTGTTTTTAAACATGTAATGTATTTTATGTTGATTCAAATTTATATATAGTTTTTATGATAGAAATATTAATACTGTAGTTGACTGTTAAGCATTTCAAATGTTGAAAATCATACTTAAACACTGATGCTACTCAGTATGGTTTTTGGATGCAAATTGTTTTTGTACCTACTATCACACTGTTAATTTAATTTATAATGTCTGCCACAAATATATTCGTAATCTATATCTAAATTATGCTTAATTCTGACATAGGCAAGCACAATGGGAAAACTATTGTAAAGATTTCCACCTTAGATATACCTACCTTATCTAGCCTTAAAATTAACTTTAGCAGGAGGCTTTTAGGATAGCGAATGGTAGCTGATTTTATAAGTTGTTGCTGGCAGATTTGAAGGTTTGTTCTGCAGGTGTACCACCATTGATACCTGTTTAAAACCCTTAGGCCGAAACAGCACTGATGTCACAATTAAATCAATAAATTAAATTGCCATCGAGTGAATTAACCAACTTAGTTGAGGGTTTTCCACTTGATCTTTATTTTTAGCCATAAACATCCAACTTCTGACAGCATTTGTCAATGTTTTTGGGTTCTAATTTATAATCTGGTGCTCGATCTCCATCTTGAATTCTTGGACACCCATTCTCTGTTAAAAGTGATACAAATTTCCACTGCAAAAATCAAGAATTGCTCATTCTTCTGATATATATTCTTTGTATATCAAAATTGTATTTAGTATAAAAAATCGTATTTAAACAACTATCTTTAAAATAAAAAAATACAACACTAACATCTATTGAACTATTTTATTGTTCTTTGTCCATAAAGAAATCAGTCTATGGCGATTGCATCATTATCCCTAGTAGTACTACCCTCACAGTCTCTCTGAAAATGAATGCTATTCGACAATATATTTAAAAAATGGGCCGAATGGTCACACTACCAGAAAGACATGTTTGCTTTTCTCCACCCTGTTGTACGCTGCTACGCTCACACTAGCCATTCAAGAATTTACAATTTGCAAGGCAAAGCAAAACTAGTAAAACAAATATATCCGCCTCTGCTTGGCTATGGATAAAGCCCAGAGATTGCAGTTTTACATATATTGCGTGACTTGCCTATTACATATGTTTTTTCACATCAATAGATTAAATTAATACAAGGTTCCCATTACTGTAGCATGGAGGGCTAATATACTGTGAGCCTATAGATAGGGTTCTTTTGGTCAAAATCAATTTCTAATTGTGACCCGATATCAGTACTACTATGTTTTCGAGATACCAATGAAAATAGGTCGAATAGGCTTGAAAATCGTATCCCATACATTTTGTTTTTTTGGCCTAGTAATTAAATATTAACATTATACCTTACTATGCATGAAATTCGAACTATAAATCCATAAAAGTGAGGTTTGAAAAAAGGTATCGAAAGAATCTCGATTTGAGGGGATGGAAATTCTCATTTTCGGCGAATCTACCAGGATTTTCAGCCAAGGCTTTAGAATCGCCATATTGCAAACATTTTCGATTCAATTGCTCTGTCCAGGCAATATTGAAGAACATGTCACATGTTTTGACACCAAGAATTTATGGTGCATATGATTATCCGATTGACTAGTTTCAACCGCTTGCGATTGACTACACACCTGAACACTGTTTTAATATTCATATTTCAGAATTTTTAACAACTTAAGTTGGTCACACATGGGTACATGTGTGTTACACTCCAACTCGTTTCTGAAGGCTAAAAAAGTCTGGTCACTCCAAGTTTTCCAATTGGTCTGATGTGAATCACTGTTGAGAATGTTACCAGTTAGGACAAATTCAGTACTAAAACAAACAAACAAACAAAAGAACTTATAGTTTTAATAGATACTGTGAAATAGAGTGATAGAGCAGCTACAGTAGGCCTCAGTTATCCTACGATTTCTTTGGCAGCCAGTAAGGGAGACTGGCACAGCAGGAAGCTGTTTTGGGCTGTTGGTCATTTGGCGAGCAATGTTTTGATTGGTTGGTATGGGAATTACACTGGTGTGGTACGAATGCTCATCAATAATTTGATTTTAATTGTGTTTGTACCAATAATTATTACAAATTATGATATTAATTAAATTGACATATTTTTAATAGTTTTAAGTCATGATGGGACTATGCACTAACTGACATATCCCCTTCCCCTGTGTCACGCCAAATTAGGTTCCACTGCCAAATTAGGTACCGAACTTAATTTGGTGTCTAAGGCGGCAAACAGGTACTATTGCAAAATTAAGTTCTATTGCCATTTTTAAAAATACAGTTTATAAAGCAAACATATTAAAGCTACTATTAAAGGGGGATTCTGGGTTTAAAATTGCTTATAAATATCGTTTATTTATTATATAAAAAATAGATATATAGACATGTCAGAATGAAGAAGTAATAACGAGAAATTAAAAAAATTAAATTTAGGGTAAATTCATGGAAAGTCTGTTTTTCAGCAGCTTAGGGAAGCTCATTAATATTCACAAAATCACGTCATCAGTGGATTCCAAACTTGTGACGTCATGTACGTATTTGTCAACTAATTTACATCGCTCTCCCCTGTCAAACGACGACCACCCGATCATTGTGAAATACATTTTTTTGTAGATTTTCTAAGCTAGGTCTAAAGTGTAATAATAACAACAGTAGTAGTATATATTTATTTGACATTTAATGAAATAAAAAATTTAGTACAGATCATGGAGTCATAAATTATACTATTTTTATACCTCTATAGTATAGTACAGATCGTATTATCGGCTTCACGTACTAGGCCTAGCCTAAATCATTTTTTTTGTTATGGGTGAGAGCCATTCTGACTAGGAGAAATTCCATGCTACGATGGCTACGACGTACGTTAAAACATTGGGGCCCATGCATGGGCCTAGTTAGCCTACTAGACGATTGGCCCATAAATAACAAAACTCAGTGGATTCTAAACCCATCCTATCAACCAAACTCCTAAACAATCTAAACCTAAAACGTTCTACAAAATCGGCTGTAAATATTGAGGCAAAACAAGGTCCGATGGTATCCCGATCGTCTAAGTAGGCCTAAAATAGTTTACTCTCCAAAAAGCTGATACTGCACCAAGTAAGTAGACCTAGTAGTAGGAAGGAGACCCTAGGCCTAGTTAGTAGGCCTAGCCGATCCGGCCCAGTTAAAAATTGAGCTAGCTAGTGTAGTAGACCCTATGCGAATTGATACTACAAGGCCTTTTACTATAGGCTACACTTGTTAAAATTAGCAATACCATGGCGTCCATGCAATACTTATGTTTACAAATATTCAAACTCTCTCATTCGAGCTATATTATCTATACCATTCCGGTAGGTCGAGTCGACCTTCTATCAAATAATGTACATCGTTCATGTTGTGATTATAGACGGGGTATACTCGACCAGTTTGGTATTGTATACTGTATCTGCATATCACGTGACGATGCCAGGCATGGGCAGAGAGCACGTGTATCGTCGTCTCGCTCCTCAGCACGATTTTGAAGGCTTTTCCCTAAGTCAGTGCGAAAATCGTAAACTGAATCTCTAAATGATTTTACACAATTGTGATGAATTTTCATAGAAAATTGACTTTATAAATGGGAAGACCGACTAAAATTACATCAGATAAGTATAATTTTACAAAAGTAATTGCTATGGTTAATGATAACGAGTCGTCGGAAGATTGACCATTTCACAAATTTCCTATTCTGTAACCACAGTGTGATTTTGCCGTAGCTGCACTTGTAATCTGGCCTCATTTCACAGCCTTCGTTCTGCTTCACTGTGCGCTTATATAAATTGAAACTTTTACCGTTCAAGAGACAAACAAATATATTTTTTATTTTTTACTATTCATTTTAAACCCGGAAGCCCACTTTAAACTACAATATGTATTATTGTTACATTAAATTAGAAATATAAAGCAGAGAATAGTCCCTACATGTTTTTAGTCGAATAACCTTGTGTAGAGTAGAAACCTAATAGATTGTGCTACGTGCAGATTGTCTTTCATGTGGGCTGTCCACCAGGGGTAAAGCATTTTGACGGTGGCAATTATTACATTTTTTTTAAATGAAAATCATTATGAAAACCAAAACGTTGTAATTTTAATAAGAGTAAATTATGAGGAACAAGATCAAACGCCTTAGAAAAGTCTGTGTAAATAATATCACATTGCTTCTTGTCATCAATGGCTTCATAAACTGTGGTCAACAGGGTGGCAAGGTTTGTTTCACATGACCTACCAGTTACAAAGCCATGCTGACAGGAAGCAATGGCAGGAGATACATGAGTCGAAATATGGTTAAAAACAATTTTTTCAAACAATTTAGAAATAGTAGGCAACAGAGAGATAGGTCTATAATTAGAAATCAATTTCTTGGTCCCCCCCTTATGAATAGGAACAATATTGGAACGTTTCCAAACGGAAGGAAATTTTCCGGTTTGAAGAGATTTATTAAAGAGGAAAGAAATAGGAATAGAAAGAGGACGAGAACAAACTTTAAGAACATGGTTACTGAGATTATCACATCCAGATGCCTTATGAGTCTGAATGGATGACAGTAACGAGTTAACAATTTCAGATTGAATAATTGGAGCATTGAGAATGCCGACAGAAGCCTCAGGCAGACGTTGGTGTTCATCAGTCACAGAAGGTCCAGATCTAAAAACTGAATGAAAATAACTGTTAAATAAAGCAGCCTTATCATTTGTTGTCTCCGCGACCTTGTGCCCATGCGACATAACCGACGGATAAGAAGACGATTTAGTTTTGGTCTTTATCCACGACCAGAAGCGTTTGGGATTTGCCTTAAGATTCCCAGAGAGTGATTGCATATAACTTTTATATTTAAGTTTCATAAGGACTTTAAATTCTTTTCTGGCAACGGAAAAAGCATGTTTTGATTCATGAGTATTAAGTCGTTTAGAGATACGAAAACATTTCTCTTTGTTTTTAAGAGCGACTCTAACTTCATGATCAAACCATGGCGGCATTTTTCTTTTAGGTCTAACAATAGGCACAAGATCACGGAAAGCAGCATCAACTAAATCATAAAAAAGAGAAACACTATCGTTAATATCATTGCACATATGGATTACCGTATATTTCGGTGTATAAGTCGCACCTGTGTATAAGACGCACCCCCTAACTGAGAGTAAAATATCGGTATTTTTTATATCGTCGATGTATAAGACGCACTTTATATTTCATCAAAACAATGTTTTTTTAAATTGTAATCAATATTATTGTAATAATATATTTTGTTATATCTACAACGGCGTCCTTTATTTCGGTTTTTTCTTACCTAGGCTCGGCCGCGCCCAGCCTCAACAAGTTCTTTCTAACTTGTTATTCATGAGTTTTGCACCCGCAACATCGAGTGCATGGATATGATGACCGTGTGTGTAACACGCACGTGTGTGGGCTAGCTTCGCTCGATCATTTCGAGAGGGCGCACGTTTTCATGGACAATCGTATTCGATTAGTATCTATGTATCCGAGAAGTGTGTACGCTAGGTCCATGCTATAATCAACTGGAGAATATACTAGTCGAATACCGTACACCATGTGGCCGTCAAGAAGGGCTTGCGCTGAGGATACGGCGGTCGGCGATCGTGCATATAACTATAAATAAATACTATTCCAATCGTAATAAAACGTTGACAAATGAAATTTTATCGAAGCGCCTAAAACAGCTCCATATTAAATGAACAAATCTTGTCATCATATTTAGTATAACATCACGCTAAAATGCCTTGAAAACTAGGCAGAAGCAGGTTGCCGTTACGTTAGTACACTGTAGCTAGGCCTAGCCTACTCAGGCCTAGCCAACGAGGTGACGATATGTACAATCTGTGTGGTGAGGCATTTATGTTCGGTGTATAAGACGCACCTTAATTTAGAGGTCAAATTTGCGTGTCAAAAGTGCGACTTATACACCGAAATATACGGTAAATCAAAAGGTATAACATTAAAAGCATTTAAAAGATCATCATTATTTACAGCCTTGAAACAATATAGTTGTCTTGAATCCCTAGAAAAGTGTTTTTGAATTGAAATTTTAAGAATAAATGAAATTGAAGAATGATCAGATTCAAAAATATTCTGACCAGCAGAAATATCCGAGATTAAATCAATTGAATTATTACACAAAATTAAATCTAAAACATTATTATTGCACGTTGGATTGACATTGCATTGAAACAAATTATGTCCATTAATAAAACAGTCAATAAAAAGTTCACCCAATGAGTTAGCAGGTGCAGTTCCAGATCCATCATTGGTCCACGTAATTTCAGAAAGATTCAGATCTCCAATAAGAACAATATGATGCCTTGAATACATGGCTGATGCATCTTCAACTGATTGCGCTAGTTGCAACATGACATCTCTTCCGCTGTTGGGTGGCCTGTAAATAACAGCAACCAGCACTCGTTTTGTCTTGCTTAGCTTAATTTCAACCCAGAGGATTTCAATATTTGGTTTCTCAAGGTGCTCCAGACGTCGAGACTTATACTGATTAGAAGCTAGGAAAAGAACACCACCACCTCTTCTGCCATCGTTCCTGTCCCTTCTATGAATTGTAAAACCATCACAGTAAAGTTCGGAGTCAAGAACCGTTGAATTTAGCCAGGTCTCGGTAAATGCAACAAAGTCGAACGTATTATTAATGAGGTGCACATTCAGTTCAGAATGATATGTGTCCATCTTATTTTTAAGGCTTCTTATATTTTGGTAATAAAATGTTGGATTATTACTGTTGTTACTTGTGTTTGTGTTATCACTAGCCCTGTCCTTGTTTTCCTCAGCGGGGCCTGGATTTTGTTCAATATCACCGCATAAGGAAAGTTCCGGCTGAAAACTTGATGAACAATAATAACTTGAATAGTAAGGAACCCTAGCTCCACTGTATTTAATAGCATGTTTTCGTTTACTAAAATAGACCACCTAGGCCTAGTAAACAAGGTACTGAACTGAGCCCATTGCCTTAGTCGATCCAGGGCTACAGTGCACCCCACACCATGCGAGCACTCGCAACATAATGCAGAAGTTGAGCCTAGCAGATGGTCCAAATTTGCGTCTAAAGTATAACATATTTGTACAGAGGTATTGCACTGAAAACGAAACTGTGGGTTCCAGGTCCTACTTAAATTCGATAGACAAGGTTTAATAACACCAATAGTTGATGCAAAACACAAAAAGAGACAAATAGCAGTAAAGATACGTTGAACAGCCATACTGTTCATACTGTTCATACTACACGATTTTCATTCATTTTCACGATTGAACAACGATCGCGAAAAATAAAGGGCGCGCGAAAATTGTGAAATTCCCAACGATGTTGTTTACAGTTGGTCAGGCTTAGCCTAGGCTTAGTTGGTTAGCCAGGCCTAGCCTAGCTAGGCTTAAAATATGGAAAAAATGAATATAAAATAGTTACGATAAACTTCTAATTGTGTATTCTTTGAAACATTTACAAACCCTGATTATTATTTATATTGTTTGTTTAGGTGTAATTAAAACATTAAAATAAAATTGCAACCAATAAAAAATGCTAGCTAGGCCTAGGCCGTACTCAGCCTGCGCTGCCTCGCTCAAAACAATGATGAAATTTCTCCTCACAGCGATCGACAAGCGTGGCGCCGCCATGAGAAGATTGATCGCAAAAATAATGTTTGAATTGGAATAAAAACGCTTATGACATTTCTTAGGTAATCATCTTCATTGCAAAATGATGACCCCAAAGTGATGTAACTTGATTCAATTTCCCCATAAAAATAAGTCCACCACCATTAAGGCTAACCGTATCCATGAATCCCCATCATGATGTACGAGTAGTATCAATGACGTAATAGGTAAAATACAAGTGATTATGTAACTGAAGAACTGATGAAACTAAAAGGTTAGAAACAGACCAAATATATAATATAATCAATAGAATAACAGGATCCATTATATTAATTTGAAAACAAAATAGAAAGACATAAAAATGAACAAATAATAACGGGAAGTGTACTGACGGGGGCCATTCAAGAGAAGAGAACGTCAAATCAAATTATTACTAGTAAATAATGTAGGGTCTAAAACATCGCAGAAAATGATCGTTTTTATCCACGAAAGAAGTAAAACAATTTGCAGCCTCACAGTCGACAATTGTATTAACTACGCCATTTTTGGTTAAAATAATTGCATAGAATTAAGTTTTTTAGTAATTTATTTTATATATCACCATTGAAAATATCAATAAAATATGTTATTTTGTTAATGTTTATAAAATATATAAAGTTGTTTACTTAACGGAATTCGGACAAATTCATTGCTCTAAATTTGTGTAGTAACGATCAGAGAGACCATGTGACTTTACGGTACACGCACGAGATAAAAAATTCCGCTGCGGGTGATTCGCATCCAGCAATCAAATCAAATCAGCCAGAATCCAATATAATTCAACCGTGAGCAATGCCGATCACGGGAAAGCTCAGCTTTGATTGGCTTACTATGACACCATATCACAAAATGGTAGTTTTGTAGTTGAGCCTCACGGAATATTCACAATTTTGTTTAAAGCCCCCTTCCCTACGTTTTTTAGATCTAATTTAAGATCACAAACTATATTTAATGTAAAAATAATACTATATGGTCCTATTGCGATAACTTTTTTCGTCTTTAAACGGTTAAAAATGTGAAAAATAAGTCGATTCTAATAATTATAGCGGCCCGCTATAAATCCCAAAATGCATTGCGCGTGGATTGATATTTTTGTTTTTCACCTGTAATTCGCCCACTTTTCGATCGATTGTGAGGCCAAAACAAATGGAAGACTCCTAACTTTTCAGCGAAAATACCGGGTTTTCCCCAATTTGTATCAACGGAGTCTGGCAAAAATAGAAAGACAATTAATGCAGCAACTATACAACGTCAGGCTAGGTATATAGCTAGCGTACGATGTTCGTATGTTACCGATGTTTACCAGCTAGGCCTACAAAACTAAGCCTAGCTAGGCTAGGCCTAAGACCGTCCACGAGAGGTCGATCGCCGCGAGCTACTTAGGTAGTGCATTGTTTCTCACTATTTATCATAATTTACCATAAAACGTACATTTAAGACAAGGAATGACATGGTTTAATGTTTTTAAAGTGATATATATGTATTATTTTCCAAAAAACGTCCAAAATTGCAGGGAAGGGATCTTTAAAAAATGAAATACTGAGAGGCTCAACTACAAAGGTTGAATAGGGTAGGCCACCGGCGGACCGTTCGAAGACTTTGAGTAAACAATCTAGCGCGTACGGCCGTACGTGCTAGATGATAAGATATTTTAACCACATTTTTTTACGTGTTTGATTAGATGTAATGAAAATAAACAAGAAATATTTCTTACAAAAAACGCTGCTCGCTTATTGACGTAACAGTTTTAAAGATATATTGTCCCTCTGAAAAATATTTTTTATTTCAAATTTGTTTTTGAATGTGTCATTTTATTGTCACATAATAGTTACTTTACCTGAAAAAATGTAATTTAAAGCAAAAAATACTTAAATTGTCTGTCAGACAGTTATAATTAAACGTTTCTTTTCTCTTAGTTATTTATATCCATTACAGATGATCGTGCATTTGAAACAAGTGACTGTGTTACAGTTGATTTCCTTTTTCTTCTATTAACTACAACAAAGTCTGAAAGCGGTATTTCCTTATTTTGTTCAACTTCAATTGGCTGATGACCTTGATCTTGTACAGGTGAACTTTATGCATGCAACTGACACCCTCTAGAGACAACGTGACTACTTCAAGTTGGCACAAGTGGAAATTCTTCCACAATCTGTTGATTGGCGTCAACCAATCAAAGGGCAAGAATCCAAAACCGTGAGCACTCATAGACTCTTTTCCCAGACGTTTTTTTTTAGGTGCAACAGCTGGACCTATAAATTATAGTGGAGTATGCATTTTCGCATTTATGTCACTCTCTCAGTACTAAAACTGCTGCTAGCTTTATATCTGATTGCGTCATCTCTTGTGACGTAGCAGGCTAGAGCAGCAGCGTGAAAATAGTATATCTGAATGGAATGATATGTAAATAAACAAACACTCAAAAGAATTATGTTTACAGTTCAATTATTGTCAGAATAATAGTTTATTCTTATTTGCCTACCTTTATTTTTTTTCTTGGCACCTTTGTTTGCCGACGGACCGCGATGATGTGCCGACGGGGTCCTAGGCCCCCGGCCCCCCCCCCCCCACTGGATACGCCACTGCACATCATGCATGTTGAGTTTTCTGTATTTTTCGATGACAGTTGTGGTTACTGAAACCATGTGCTATAGGAGGCTGAATTCTATACCTACTAAATAGTACAGGGCTTTTCCATCTCTCAGGTCTGATCTACCGAATCGATGCGCGGAGGTGTGACAAAATATTATACTTTCACTCTGCTATGTTCGAGGGACATGTTAAATTAATTGTAAATTGAACACCCTCAAAATGGCAATCATTCCAGTCATTAGATTTGTGTCGCTATAGCAATTATTGTTTATCGGAAGACTGTCGGTCGGATAAAAAAAAAGGCGCATACAGATGAAAACTAACCACAGACAACTTGTGAACAGTTTGGGCACTGTTGTAAAAGTAAACTTAAATAACTTGACAGAATATGAATTGAATGAAATAAAACAAAACAATCGTTGAGTGTGTACACGTATCTATTTAGATAATTATAGCCTATTATAAAGACGCTGCCTGGCACTTTGTCAACACTGGCTAAAAACTCTGTGGAATTCATATATTGAACGCATTTTTGGTTCAAGTTCAATTTCAATATATTTCGTCTCTGTCAATAAAAATAAAATGTTACTGTTGATACTGTACACGGTTTCGTTAGGAATGCGTCAGTGGGATGCCCTTAGGACTAGATCTGGGCTAGGTAGTGATGCTGATTTATTCTTTGAATACAGAACAGTAACAGCTTTTTTATTGACAAATTAACCAAATATATTGAAATTAAATGTGTATTTCACCAATAAATGCATTAAAAGTTGACGCATTCCACTCTATTATTGTTGCTCTAGTCACGCCATAGAAACAAAAATATTGAACATTGAATATGCGTAATTCGCGAACAGTGTGGAGAAACACGTCTAGGCCTATTATAGTAAAATGAAAATATTTCGTACTACCTAGCCTACTAAAACAGGACTAGTTTATACACCAATTATTATTATATCAAAATTTATTAAATTATTTTCTACATAGGCCTCTAGGTTAAGACTAAGCATATTAGCTAAAGTTTGATTTTAGGCCTAGTATGTCGCATGTTAGACGATATTGGGTCGTCTATATGGTTGGTATCACAACATATTCGGAAATGGCTCCAAAATTCTCTCGCAATTTTTATATCCAATCATGTAACATACTGTAAAGCCCAAAATGTTCGCGGCCCTAAATTTTCTATTGATTTATATAATATCATAGCATAGCATAGTAGCATGTTAAAATATGCCTCACACTTTTTTGAAATTGTAAACTATATGATACCTTGCGCAAATATCCTGCATGCCTCGCTGCCTCGCACTTTTTCAACACTCTAGGCTAACCATAGGGAGAAAAAGTCTGACGTCACGTTTCCTGCCTACCGACTGCGCTGGGTACAAACAAAGTTCGGTTGGCCATCTTGTCCTATTCTAACGCATTGATTTAACACCGCTTTTTCGTACCACACCGGTGCAAGAAAAAATTATTACGGAATCAATTATTGTAACTGAAAAATTGCAGTTTTTGGTTTTTAGTGTAAATTTAAAAACACTAGATGGTACGCTCGCTTCGCTCACGTACCATCTAGGTCGTGCCCACAGATGGTTCTCGAATACATAATAATTTCAGCGTTAAAAAACTGGCGATTTCAAATGTACGTACAATAATACATGTCGTTTACAGGAACGAATAAATAGACACTGATTTATGTACTCAACTAAAATTAGCACCCTGGGAATTACTTCCGAAAGAGAAACTTGTCACAAAATGAGACCAATTGTTTAAGTCAAATTTAAACAAACTTAATTTGTGTTTTGTATGTAACATTAGGGTTGAGGGATGGGGAAGAGGATGGGTGCAAAGAGGAACAATTTTTAAATATATTCTTTATCAATTTAGTAACGAAATATTAATTGTTTTCATGTTTTACAAATAATATACCACTAAACACAGTAAAACATTGTGATGTAATACTTTGTTGAAACTATCACCGTCCTAGTTGATTGAAATAGTACAGTACATGTAACGATACATCACTACGACGTGTATGTTTATATAATGTAAAACAATTTGTGAAAACCACCTCTATTCGGGGAAAATCATAAATTCGATTTAATCGTCAATAAATATTAAATTATCTAACTCAACTTAATTAGTAGGCCTAATGGTTTTCAATTGTTTCTTAGAGCCAATTCATATTTTAAGTTGGTTCCTACCCTACCCACCAAAGTTGTTCTGCGTTTAGGGCATGTGATGCACCATAGGCCTATCCTCTACTGGCTTTACAACGCTACTCATGCCAGTGAGGGAAGGGTGATGATGTGGGTGGTTTAACTGCAATAATAAAGAGTTGTACATAATATATGGCAACTGAAAACGCTAGCTCATTATCCGTTTAAAACAAATTTATATCCAACCTCTGCAGCACAGATTGGAAAAAAAATGGATCGAATTTCTGTTATGAGTATACAGTACTTGCCTTTACGACGTCTGAGGAAATAGACACTTGTGGAACAGAGATTGGAATGTTCCATTCATCGCAAATCAATACATTTGTATAAACGTATATTAAATCTATCAAAATAGAATTTTTTAAAGAAAATCGGCCTGTCTTCAACATTATGATGCTGTACTCGAGCTGTTCAACCGGTTTTCAGCCATTAAAAACAACTATCGTAGGAGGAGATAGGAAAATGCGAAGCATCCTTGTATTAATTTTTTTTCAATAGACAGTGTATACCACCATCTAAAAACACCCCTATTTGGGGCAAATCGTTGAACCTAAATTCGTTTTAATTGTCAATAACTAATTATCAAACTCAATTTAATTAGTAAACAGGGTTACATCAGGTGGTTAAAATCAGTACCGAAAGTATGAACCAACTTTATACCATCAAGTAAACATTCTAGAAATAACGCGATTTACCGAATTTTGCCCTTACGTAAATTTATATATAGATAACAAATGAATCCCTTTAGAATAGTAGCTAACCTGGTTGTAATTGTTACTGTCATTATAAACATTGGCCAAAATGTATTTAAATCACCATGGATGATATTTTTGTCTCAGATACTGAGGATCACCACACACACAATAGTGCAATAACATTTAACTATCTGGTAATGAATAATATGATGTATTTTTTTATTTTCCAAAAAAAAGACTGTTGTCAAATATACAAAGTATCTTAATTATTACAAATTGTATTAAATATAATCAACCAGTAATGAATTATAAATATTATAGCAAATATAGTATATACAACTATAGTAATAACTGTTACTTATGTCCAGTACTACAAACATAATATAACATTTCGAATATTGAATCAGCTTTAAAAACTATCTACCAAACAATATATAATATAGCCCTAATACCTGATGTGAAAAGTTAGTTTTTCCAAAAGTTTTGAACTTGGCTGATTATTTTTCGTTTTTATTTAGAGTTTTGCTTATTTATTATATCATCTCCAATGAGAGAGAGAAAACCAGCCAGTCGCTGATATACCCACAGCATTGTCCGATCCGTTTTTCAGTAATTTTTATATTGGATTTATGCAGTACAGTACTGTAAATGTAGAAACCTTCGATTCTTTATGTCACCATCAAAGAAACAACACTATAGTATTTTACTGTACTAATAAGCTGGATAGAATCATTTTGTAGCCAGGCCTGGGACCATTTCTGTAACAAATAATGTTTCATTATTATCTAAGTTGAATGAATATTTGGTTTATATAAAACATTTTGAAAGTTTTAGGTTTTGAAAAATTAATTAGCAGCGAAACATTACCATATCCAATATGTGATGCTTTTACTGTGCCAATGATTTTGGTCAAACCATGGATACATAGATCAGATATTCTCCATAGTCAAAAGCATCCATTCAAGACTTACCTCGTGCCTATTAGTTAGTAAGAATATTTATATTTTTTGTCCCTAAGTCTGTTTTTTCTAAAGGAGTAATGGTAGATTTGTGTTGCATTTGTGTCTCCTCAACCTACACAGCTATACACAGTACAAAGAAGTAAAAATAATAACAAGAAAGCCAGAGAGTGCATACCTCCGCCTACTGTGAAATTCTCCTACATAAGATTTCTCCGGGGCGGGAATATATATATTTGTGTGTGTCTTAATGCTGTATGTGATTTAGGCTAATTTCACTACAAGCATGTGTATGCGAGTTTGGTGTAATGGTTATGTAACAAGCCTTTCAATTAACAATAGCTTCAGCAGCAACGCGAAAATCAAACGAGTGAATTTTTGAACTACTCGCATCAAAAAACGTGCACATTAAATCAAATTATGTTTTGAAATTACAAATCACTCTTGCCTCTTGTAAAAAAATGTTTTTTGGACAAGTAGTTTTCGAGAAAATGCAATTTCAGTTTACTTGTTACTTTAAGACTGCTCGCCGGCTTTTGAAAAATTCTGTCCTATTTTTTAACACTAGCAAGTCTGAAAAGTATACTAAAAAGTGGCCAGAAATGGGACCATGGTCCTAAAATTTAATGGAATGGTCCTTGACCACATATCTATCTGTACATTCATTTTGGTAAAGTTCTTGTAATTACTTTTTGAGTAATCCTGCTAACAAACAAACAAACAAACACACGCGATCGATTACATATACCTCCTTGGCGGAGGTAAATAAAGTACCAATCAGTAAAATCATATAAAGTGGGAAAACCTTACCTTACCTTAATGTCATCCCACGACGACTTAATTAATTAATTCTTAGTGGGAAAACAACTGTAATAAATTATCCTTTAATTACATAATTAAGTATTAATTTCTAAGAAGAAAAAAGGCTGAAGTGTGTTATATTTCGTATGTTATGTTCATCTACTTTTTAATACAAAATACTAAAAGCTAAGCTTTGTTGTGAAATAATAAAAGCTTATTGAAATTGAAAAATAGTGTGGTACGCATATCAATGGCAGATCTAGGGGAGTGAATAGGGTGGCTAGCCACCCCCTTAATTCTCAAAAAAAAAAGAAAAAAAAAAGATGCAACACACCCGCGGCCGTCGCTAGACGTGGACTCGACGCACCTGACTCTTTTTTTTAATTAAGAAGAGTAGGCCTAGAGCTAGGGTTGGCATTAGTTGTGTAAATAGGCCTACATAGTGAAAGAGAAAGAGTTTAATTACTATTTATGAATTCAAGAGTTTAAAAAATACACGAGTTTACTTCTTCTTTGTTTGTTTCTCTGCCTCAGCTTCTGCCTTTGCTTTAGCACGTTTAGCCCTGATTCCGTGCAGCTTTGCGTTGGATCTTGCCATTCTTAGTGATTGGTACACGCTGTGTTTCTTCTCATCCTCGGTGACAGCACGTCGCTTCTCTCGTGTGAAAGTTTCTTTTATGGGCATAACTGGGCCATCAAGTTGTGTGGCAATCTTCAGATCAGCCTCCTCACTGTCTCCCTTCTTGGTAACTCCAGCCTTCCTTGGGAAAACGATCAATTTAGATCTATATTCCTTAAGGCATTGGCTTGCAGACTTTCTACAGACTTGTTTCGACTTCTGTGATCTACAGAAATTCCAAAAAGAAATTTAAAAAGAAAACGCGATTAAAAATCTTTGGAATATACCCACAACTGAGTTATTTTCAAAACTCATGCACTCCTACAGTACTACCACCAGCAGCGTCACGTTGTCTAGCTCGCGCCTCGTGTGAATGCTGACGTCATCACGCTCCAAAAATACACCATTTACCATTTCAGTTTTAATTACTGCCTTGGCCCTCCGTGTGTACGTGTGTGTGCAAGCGTTAGCGTGGTATATTTACACCCCTGAGTGGAGTGTAATATCGTGAACTTTTTTCTCGCGTATGAAGGTTTTTTATATAATAATGGTATGCAGTATAAACGATAAAAATAAACAAGAAACATGGTGTTCTTTAATTATTTATAGGCATAAAATAAACATGAAATGTCTTGTATGTAGGCCTACACACGGCCGAAAAAAAGTGTGTGGCGTATATATTGATTTGTGTTATATAGGCACGGCGATTACTGCAATCATTGTATACTAAATTACATTGAGTTAATCACCCGGCTGTAGGGTATATATCTGAGGTTAACAGACCACCAAAACACAACACAACAAGCACTATCGAGGCATTTTCGGAGGACGGCATTACCAAATGTTCATTTCCTTTAAAGTGTTTTTCGATCAAAGTTTATTATTAGTTTGTTGAAAAAGATCCGTACAGTATTTAGGAAGGATTTATTTAAATTTACGCCAATTTACATTACGTAAAATTTGTTATTAAATGTGATGGAAACAGTTGCTCTAGCCTATTAAACAGGTGTGTAAGCATTTATTTTTTCAACAATTTTCTGGGGCTCGGGAGGGGGACTTTCATAGACTCATTTCCAACCGTTGATTTTCTTCCATTTGACCCCATGTAAAAGGTTAGAATTTAATTGCGCCGTATAAAAAAGGGCCAAATCAAAAAGATCCGAACGTAATGCAGAAAGAGCCAAATAAAAAAGGGCCGAATTAAAAAGAGCCGAACGTAATGGTAAATGGGCCGAATAAAAAAGAGCCGAATGCTGAAAGAGCCGAACGTAATGGTAAATGGGGCAAATAGAAATGCGCCGAATGCTGAAAGAGCCGAACGTAATGGTAAATGAGTTGAATAGAAATGCGCCGAATGCTAAAAGAGCCGAACGTAATGGTAAAAGAGCCGAATAGAATTAAAGTTTGCTGCCGGAGGCAGCGATGGCGTTCCATACGGACTACTGTACTTTAATTGTGCGAGAGGTACTTTCGAATTTGTTGCAGACTTCTTTAATTGTGCGAGGAGCTTCCGGTTGCGGACTTCTTTAATTGTGCGAGGAGCTTTCGAATTTGTTACGGACTTCTTTAATTGTGCTTAGCTCTTTAATTGCGCGTTTCTTCTTTATTTGTGCATTTCGTTTTATATTTTCATGCTTTCTTTTGTTTATATGCGATTTCTTCTTTAATTGTGCGATTTCTTCTTTAATTGTGTAATTCCTTCTTTAATTGTGTGATTCTGTGTTATAGTGTGCGTGACAGTTGTGGACCACCGTACTTACGTGACAAGATTTTATCTTCTAGTAATGATCCTATTATGGTTTCTTTATATCAAATCTATTATACTATTTGTTAGGTTATACTGAGCCATTGATGAAATAAATGTTGTTGAATTGAATTGGTTTTGTTTATCCTAACTAGGCCAACAAGCTGCATTGTCCACTAAATAGTAATAATACTACTACTAGCCTAGACCTAGAAATACCATTAACTCTTTTTTCTCAACAGGGGCCTAAGCACTACTATTAACGAAGAGTTATATGTAGGCCTAGCCTATTGCTGTTCTCACCTGTTTTGTATGGTTTTCTAGCAAATATCTGTTTATAATTGTCGGTTTGACTGCCATTATTAGACACCCAGCCTTATTAGCCTAGAGTAGTATGCTGCTACCCCTCTCAGTCCGAGGGTTTCTTTTGTGCGAGTTGCGAGTTGCAAGTAGAAAAATGCGAGTTGCGAGTCGGAAAATGCGAGTTGCGGGTCGGAAAATGCGAGTTGCGAGTCGGAAAGTGCGAGTTGCGAGTCGGAAAGTGCGAGTTGCGAGTCGGAAAGTGCGAGTTGCGAGTCGGAAAATGCGAGTAGCGGGTCGGAAAATGCGAGTTGCGGGTCGGAAAATGCGAGTTGCGGGTCGGAATATGCGAGTTGCGAGTCGGAAAATGCGAGTTGCGAGTCGGAAAGTGCGAGTTGCGGGTCGGAAAATGCGAGTTGCGGGTCGGAAAATGCGAGTTGCGGGTTGGAAAATGCAAAAACTTGTTCACTAAAATTCATTTTTCAAGGAGGTTGTATCATTAAAAAACAATTATATACTGTACAGATACAGGAACCAAACAATCAGTAAATAAATTACAATTTAAATTTAGTTTTTAATGATTTATTAAGGGTATTATTAGAGTGTTTTTTTCATATATGACCGGTTTAAGCACCTGTTTAACAATTACAGACTAGTGATTGTTTTATTTAACATGGATGTTTAAGAATTGTTGAAATGAACTTATTTTGTATTTCAACACAAAAAAATAATGTTACTTTATATTTTGAAATAATATAATTGTAAATATAGTAGATTAAAGTTATTATTTAAACTTTTGCCTTCTTAAATGAGAAAATAATAATAGATTGGTAAGAAAAACTCACATTAATTGTACAGTTAGTATTGTTTACAGTATTTAGTCAAGAAGGCAAGATGGTTAATGATGATTATAAACAGGCATGATTTAAAAAGCAGATCCCATAAATAGGGCAAGGAAACACATACCATACCTACAGATAATGGTCAAATTTTCAAAGCTATATAATTTTGTTACAATAATAGTCAATTCTTTATGTTTATAATCATTTTTTTTAAACTTTTATTTCAGACAAATTGTCCATAGACACATATAATTACAAAAGAGAAGATATACACAGTATTATGTGTAACACCCATCAGCAAATCATAGAGAGAAGACTAATTGATTAATCTGTTGAATTATAGTGCCTCTCTCCAATTAAAATACATTCTGGAATACATACAATGTAACATTTTGTTTGCTTTTCAAGTTTTCATAATTTTGGAAAGAAAACTGTAAATTTTCAACCTCAAAAATTCATAAGAAGATGGAATATTGTTTTCCACAAATAATTTTCTCTCACTTAGATATCTGAGTTGACAACAACAACATGCGGAATAAACACAAATACATGCTTTGGTATGTTCAAGTACACACACAGTGCAGTAGGCATCTGTCAGATGTATTATATGTTACTATTTAAAGTAACTTTAGCAGGGTACAGATTTAAATACAGTACATTCAAATCACTGGTTAAATATAACTTATAACTAAAATAATTCAAATTTACAATTAAATTGTTGAATTTAGGTAAAAATAATCATTAATCTGGGCCCACAATTACATAGGAGAAGGAATTATTATTACTTATACAGTATTGTTTGATGAAATGTGTGATACAGTAGGTGAAGTTGTATTTTAGTTGTTGTTCAACTCGATGATAAAATATAACAAACTAAGAATGTAAAATTAAACTGTACAATTTGTATTGCAAGTGAAAAGATGCAGTAGTCTAGAGTCGCATATAAAAAAACACTTGATCCTCAAATAAATGAATACACAGAATACATTAGAAACTACTGGAATCAACACAGTGTTGCTTGCTTATGAATTGATTAAACTGACTGATTAAATGAGGACAATGCACCCTTATTTATATTATCTTACGGGTATATGGGGGTGCCAATTATAACCTCATCGCATAACTTTGAGATGAGCATAGTTAGTAAGTTTTTAGATGAAACTTAAATGACATCACCATCTTAAGAAGAAATTATAGATGACATCATACCAACTTTAAGTCAGAGTCCCTTATTTGATATAGCACACAACAAGTGTCCATGACAGGTGAAAATAATTGTACAAACAATAAAGTTAAAAGTAAAGTATAAAATTAAAATGCATTAAAAATCATGTGGTGGGCTAAACTGTCAGACTTCTTATATTTATTAGTAGGTATCAGACACAAATCTACAATGTGGACCTTTATCAAAAGTCATTAATTGTTTTAGTAAAAGATACCTGTCCCAGGGTGGAAGTTAATTGCTTCATGGAGACCATGGTTGCAGTGATTGAAATCACAGGCTTAATCCTTCACAGAAAAATTAATTTTGATATCCATTATCTCTTAAAACTACCACCAATTCCCCATCTCAGCTCCTCCTCCCAACCAAGATCCACCCATACATCCCCTGAGATGGTTTAAATGTAGTAAACTTTAAATCAGATTATTTGATACAACATTACCTCTAAATGCCAGTATTTCCTTATACATGAACATTCAAACTAACAAAATATGAGAGTTAAAAAAATATCTGCGAGTTCAAAAAAATATGCGAGTTAAACAAAAATCTGCGAGTTTAAAAAAAAATCTGCGAGGTAAAAAAAGTCTGCGAGTTAAAAAAATCTGCGAGTTAGAAAAAAATCTGCGAGTTGGAAAAAAATCTGCGAGTTAAAAAAAAAATCTGCGAGTTAAAAAAAAATCTGCGAGTTAAAAAAAATCTGCGAGTTAAAAAAAAATCTGCGAGTTAGAAAAAAATCTGCGAGTTAGAAAAAAATCTGCGAGTTAGAAAAAAATCTGCGAGTTAAAAAAAAATCTGCGAGTTAGAAAAAAATCTGCGAGTTAAAAAAAAAATCTGCAAGTTAAAAAAAATCTGCGAGTTAAAAAAAAATCTGCGAGCTAGAAAAAAATCTGCGAGTTACAAAAAATAAATCTGGCAGTTACAAAACAAATACTATTTATCAATTATAATTGGATAACCCTTCTCATTTACCATTTTGGTGAGCCACTTGAGTGATTCATTTCGCTTTTTAATCTTTTGGATTTTGAACTCTTACTTTTGTTTTGTTTTTTTCTGAAGTAATAAATGAAAAAATATATATATATATACTCTGTATATATTGTTTTTAATTCTGTACATTCTATTTTTATGAAAGGTTTTAGAATTTAATATTGTCTAGAAAACAATTCTTTTTTAAGGGATTTACAGTACAATTATGTCAGGGATACAAATTTAAACTTTCATGATCTTAAAATATTACTTAAGAGGGTAAATCTATCACTAACCGGAATGCGGAGGGTGGAAGATGGTCCTTGTATCAGGGAATACATTTTTTTTTCTTTCAGCATGCTTTAATATCTAGTATTTTATGAAATTATCTTTAAATTAGTGCATTAACTGTGTACAGCACTGTACTATCAGCATTATCTTGTAGTAGGGCCGAGGTGGTAAAAATTACTGTAACTACTGTAATGCCTACAATCCCATACAGGGATAAGGAATAAGAAAGTTTGTTTAGTTCATGCTAGCTTTTCTTTTCTTGTGTTCTACAATGCAGTGCAGTGACAATGTTCAAATATTTGAATGTGGTCAACTATTTAGTCATGATCGTTATGTTAAAAGTTAGGTTTTACCTAACCCTTTGAAGACATTGAGTGACTGTGACTTTCTTTTTGGTAGTGATACATACTACAGTATACTACAGTACTATGTGTTTACCAATTTGGTATGGATGACGTGGGTTGAAATTAACATGAAGGGGTCACTTTTAGGTAGTCTGACATGACATTTCAGACCTAATATTTTGTCAGTTTTTTTTTCTTATTTACTCACATACCGTACCACTATGTTTTGACAACATTTAGTTCCTGGATAAAGGGGGCTGACATGACCTTTCCAACCTGATATTTTGTCAGTTTTTGTTTTTTTTTGTTATGTCCTCGCACACTTCTACTAGCTGTGGTATTCACAATAAGTTACTTAACAAGTTTGGAGTCAAAAGGAAGTCGAAATAAAAACAGGTGCAGAACGGAACTGGGTCGTATGGGGTAAAATCATATGTTACGGGCTCTTGGCCTATACTCATCTGGTGGAGTTTTTACCTGAGAAACAGTGGCTCTTCACCGAATGAGTCTAATCAAGTGTACCTCTAGTGCTTAGCCTAGAACTGTAGACTAAAATAAAACAAGTTGAGCATTCAGAAACAAACAATGCTAAAGTGAATAATAAAACAATATTGTAAGTTAAGACAATAATTTAATGTCATATATGCCACAAAAGGTTAATTTTGGTGATCATCCTATGTACAGAGTCTACATTACCTGGGTGGGTTGCATCATGTCAGACTGGTCGCACATATGTGAGCAAAAATGCAGATCAAATTTAATTATTAATTATGTCATCATATCACATGCTCGAGGAATTTCCAAAAACAATTTGGTTCTAACATCCATAATACAACCCACTTTATTTTGTTAAGGTAGGACTGGCCTCATTTTCCGACCCGCAACTCGCATTTTCCGACCCGCAACTCGCATTTTTCGACCCGCAACTCGCATTTTCCGACCCGCAACTCGCATTTTTCGACTCGTAACTCGCATTTTTCGACTCGCAACTCGCATTTTTCGACTCACAACTCGCATTTTTCGACTCGCAACTCGCATTTTTCGACTCGTAACTCGCATTTTCTGACTCGTAACTCGCATTTTCTGACTCGCAACTCGCATTTTTCGACTCGCAACTCGCATTTTCCGACTCGCAACTCGCATTTTCCGACTCGCAACTCGCATTTTCCGACTCGCAACTCGCATTTTCCGACTCGCAACTCGCATTTTCTGACTCGCAACTCGCAACTTGCATTGAAGTAACACTCTACTACTACACTAGCTAGCTAGGGCCAGGCTAGGACGTCGTGTGGATAGGCTAGGCTAGCTATCTTTTGGCCTCTTATTTTCTCTAAACTGTGTTTCTAACAAACCATAATCATACACCATGCACAGAAAATACACTAAAATAACACTGATCAAGGATCTATAACAATTACGATCCTAGCAGCGGTAGTCATGTGATATAATGTCAACCAATTACGTTATTTAAATATGTAATATATATTGTATTGAAATTTGATACCCGGCTACTGTATGTAAGACTTCTACACCCTTTCTTATTTATGGAACAATCCTCTTATGAGACTGGTGGGTAGAGATGGGTACTGAATTGGCTCAAACTTGGAAATACCTCATCTCAATTGAATCTTAGGTAGGCAATACATTGTCTTTGTGTACTCTATTGAAGTTGAAAGGATAATTAAAGAGAAACGAACCATTAGCAGATCGTAGTGTGTTCCTTTGAATCATCTGTATTGATTATCGTCATCAGAATTACATCGACGCCGAACCCACAAGACAGATAACATGTTACAATATATATTATATATACAAATATTGCCTGCTTTGAGGTGAAATATAAGATTTGACATCCCCAAGGGAATGATATTTTGCTCAATGGAATATATTTTTCCCAAAGCGCAAGCTGAGGGAAATATATTCCCGAGAACAAAATACGATTCTCAAATACAAAAACCAGTATAATATATGGCTAGCTAGGCCTCCTTATGTAAATAAGCCTGCCTAGTTGCGTTCAAATTTACAGTAACAGTAATAATATTACTTTACACAGTAATGCAGTAATATTATTAGGTAATTACAAATATTTCATCTACTTCGTGTATTGTGTAGACCTCTTCTAGCCAAAGTAAAATGTGAATCATATTGCATGTATGTATGTTATGACTGTGTAGCATCTGTAAATATCATTGTATCATGTACATTCTGATAATTGTAATATTTCCTCTCTACACACTTCTTTTTATTTTTAGGTTTACGGTAGTGTGTTTTATTTTGCAGGTGCTATGGGTTTGTAACATTTGTCGTAAGAAGCAGACGTTGCTAACTAAAACTGGTCAATGGTTTCAAACTCCGCCAACCAAAACGCCAGCATTAGAAAAATCTATTGGTGTGACTTCAAAACCTCTTCAAGAGGGTCTTCCTTCTCAAGAGAAAAAACAAAGACTTCAAGATAATGGGGCCACCTCTTCTGATAAAGAAAACATTCCGTTTAACCAGGAAAACCACCCAGTTGTAACACGAACAGGATCTGTGCTAACTCATATTCACCGTCAATATTCTATGTCAAATGATGATGATATACAACATAGTTCTCGGCATGAAAATCGAAGCTTACAAGGTAAACCTGGTGATCGTCGCTATGATTCAGCAGGAGATGTTTCACATTTAGATTGTGAAGATTATCCAGATAAAGAACTTTATTTGGATCATGAGCTTTATCTTGCGAATAAGGAACAATTTCAAGATAAAGAAAAGCATGGAAACAAGCATAGTGGTGACAATTTTGAATGTCACACTGACAGAATGACATATCCGGAACCTCGTAGGCATTCAGATCAAGATGAATATTTTCGAGAAAACTTTCGCGAAAGATTTCAAGAGGATCAGTTTCCTGAACAGTTGCACTATCAAAACCAACGACCACGAGGGCATAGAGAGCATAGGCATCGGGAATATTCTGATGGTTCTGGAAATATAATGCAAATTAATGACAGAGGCGAAGAAAGGGGACGTCCTGGGTCTCATCGTGGAGAACGTCATTGCCCTGCTCTTCACTCAGAAAAAGGACACCCACCTCATGAACGAACACCCAGTGGCATTTTAAGATCACCTGCTCCTGATCGCAAAAAGTATGGAGAGCGTCACCAACCTATGGTTCCCTTAGAAGGTGATGGTGGAAGTTATAGAGTAAATCCAAATAGATTACTATCATCTCCCGATCCTGTTATAGATATTACAAATACGGAAACACAAGAACGCAGTAACGATAATATACCCAAGCAGCATTTAGATCCAAGTTCAGCATTTAAACGTTCCAGCAATAAACAAAAAGAATCTATGATACGCAATGACTCACTAAGTTCTGACCAAAGTGAACATGTTAGACCACCACCCCCGAAGCCACATAAGAAAACTAAAGGTACTCGTAAACGACAGAATTCATCCCCAAGTAGTTCAGAGGAGGAAATACGTTCAACTCCAGAATGTACCAGCTGTGATGACGTTGAAAGTGAGAGTGTTAGTGAAAAAGGTATGATTAATCATTATTAACATTTATATCAAATAAAAGAAATATGTACAGATTTAGAAAATATTTTTCTGGTGTATATAAAAAACAAACATTACAAGTCTGGAATTATTGTAGAAAAAACAATGGCAAAAATATGAAATATAGATTTTATACAAATGGCATGAAATATAGGTAGTTAAATAGGTAAGAACCCAGGTTGTAGATATTATGCTATATTTTAAAAACAGTAGTAGTATAAATCAGATCATGTCTACTGTTCATACAAAGGGTTATTTATCTTTTCTTAATTAATTACTTTTTGCTTAATTGTACTCGAGCAGCAATACCACCATTGTGATAATACAATTCACAGTCTAAATGCTAACATTATTAAAATGACAATGTTCCAAGATCAAGAAACCTTTAAAACCCAATAATTGAGTTAACATATAGCTGTGTCATAAAGATTATTAGGTGATCATTTAGAATAAAATGACCACCTATTGTTATTGTATAAATCTTTATTTTTCTTTTGTATTTCTTACTGTAGAGATTTTGTGTAACGATTATCTGAAAAACTTAAATCTCAATGGTTTTTAAATTTTCATAATATCTTTGTCATAATGAAACTTAGCCATAATCAGCTTTTCAGCGTGATCACTAATCACGATAAAAAATTGTTTTTGCGAGCGATACTTAAAAGGCGTAAAAAAATATACATATTTTTGTACAAATCGCATTCTATTCACTATCCTTATTACATTCACCAAGTTTGAGTCCATTCCGACTTAAAGTAACGCTATACGAGCATGTTAAAAATGACAAAATGCGCACATTAATTGCTGAAAATGGTAAAAAATAAAAATAACTCTTCAGAATGTTGTGACATCATCAAATGGCCACTTGAATTTTAAAATTAGGGTTTTTTACCTTTTTTTGTATGTTTATCACATTCAACAGAGTGCATCTCCGTTATTTGAGCTTTGAGATTTTCACTCAAATTTCAGTATGCACTTGCTCAATTAATTATCTTTCTCATGAGTTGCCAGAATTTTCATTTTGATGACGTCATCACGGTAAAAAACTTTATTTAATGTATGATTTTGCATTCTACGACAAGTAGTTTATGAGATTGCAATTTTTACCCAAAAATGAATGATATGATATGTTTATGACAAAAACTTCCATTATAATTTGAATAACGTAGGTCGTAAAATTTCACCATCAGCGTATATTTGAATATCGCACAGCTCTTCAGAATTAAAGCTGACCTTGATGATTATAATTTATTATGAAAGCTGATGAAATGTAGATATCAATTCATATAAAAAGTGTATTTCATAATATGGAGTTGTAGTTGTTAGATGTGTCCACATTGGACCTGTAGGTACAACTTTTCATTCACGATGTCCTAGTCTTTTCATGACTACGGCAGGTATCCATCTGGGGTCTCTGTCTCTCCTTGGTCCACAGTACAATGCATAACAAGGGTCTTCCACTTTATATTCTAGGGCCACTGACTTCACATTTTGTTTATCTTGTGCAATATGAGCAGGAGAAGGTAACAAAGTGTCCATTCTGGTACGTATTTGTCTTGCATTCAGTAGTTCGCTTGGTGAAAATCCTGTTGATAAAGGGGTACATCGATATTGTATGAGAAATTCCTTCAGTGCAACGTCTGGAGGATGATTAGATTTTCTCAAAGCTTGTTTGAAGGTTTGTACCAGTCTCTCCGCGGCTCTGTTAGTTGCTCCTGTCAGGTACCTCTTCCTATGCACCAGCGTTGAAATTCATCCGACATGAACGTAGTTGTGTTGTCAGATACCAGTGTATGTGGGTATCCGAAATGCATGTGCACAATCTTCTTCCAATAACTTTTTGTAGCACTAGTTGAGGTCGATCTAGTTGCATGAATACATGGATACTTCGAATAATCATCCACTGTCACTAACCAGTTGGATCCCATGAATTTGATCGCATGTATCAATATGTATTCGACTCCATGGTTTCTCTGGCAGTATCCAAGGGTGTATTGGTGCTTTGTTAGGTTGGTTCTGGTGTTCTGCACATGAGGTACACTTGTGACAAGTATCCTCTATGTCGGCATCAATCTTTGGCCAGTAAACAGCAGTACATGCTAACTGTTTCATTCTCTGCATACCAAAGTGTCCAATATGTAAAAGTTCCAAGACATGTGAACGTAGCTTGAAAGGTATCACTACTCGGTTGGCGTACAGAAGGCATCTATTTGTAACGGTCAGTGAATCTTTCAGTTTCTTGAAGTCCTGAACTTTGTACCCTTCACTCGAATTTGCAATGGTTAACTCAAGTGGAGGGCATCCTTCTCTGGAGTACCTCATCACTGTTGTCAGTACCAGTTCCTTATTGGTCTCCTCCTGCAACAGTTTAGCATTGGTATTCAATTGGAGGTTGTCTTGATTATACAGACTATATCAGCTTCTGCATCATTCTCTTGATGACTGTCAAACTCTTTATCTGGAGTCATTGGTGGCTTAATGCATGTGCATTCCCATGATCCATCGTATAGTCGTACTGGTTCAGTAGTAAAGCCCACCTGGCTAGATGATTTTCTGCCAATGCTGGTGTTTGTGTAGTAGGTCTAAAAAGTGATATCAGGTTTGTGATCCGTAACTAGAATGAACTGGTGGAACTTGTTCAAGGCAAATATAATAGAAAGTGCTTTCTTTTGAATCTGTGCATACCTGCGTTGGCTGTCATTTAGTATTTTCTTTCAGTACCATCTGTACGATGAAACAACACTACTCCCATGCCAGCTTCAGAAGCATCACAAGCAATTCTAATGGAAAGTGATAATTTCCATGGTGTGTCCTTTCTTGTTGGTCTGTTCAAGGGATTTGCAACTGTAGATAAATTTTCCATTAGAACTGTACTTTCCCCATGAATGCTCTCAATTTTGCGATGTCTGTCGGTGGCGACATTTGAAGTACTGCTTCCACTTTGCAACCTTTAGCAACACCTTGGTTTGATAATGTATGTCCTAAGTATTCAATTTTTTCCTGTGCGAATTCACATTTTTCCCTTCTGCATCTTAGACCATTCTCCAGCAAGCGTTGCAGAAGTTGTCTTAGATTATGTAAATGTTCCTCAGTGTTATGTCCGCCGACTAGGATATCATCAAGATAAACAGCAACACCTGGAAGGTCACCTATCAGTTGTTCCATGATGCTCTAAAAATATCGTGGTGCACTCTTGATACCAAAGAGTAGTCGAGTCTGAAGAAGAACTCCTTGGTGCGTATTCAGTGCTAGTCACCTTTGACTTTCTGGTGCTAATAGAATCTGGTTGTATGCATAAGCAAGGTCAATCTTTGTATAACCATGACCGCCAGATAATTTCCGCATGAGGTCTTCTGGTAAAGGTATGGGATGTTGGTGGTCTTCCAATTGTGCATTTACGGTGGCAGCATAATCTCCACAAACTCGTAATGTAGTACCTTTACGTATTGGTACCACTGGTGTGCCATATTCATTGAATTTAACTGGTTTCCACACTCCTTTCTTAATTCCATCTTTGTAGGCTTGAATAAGGTCCTCTTGGATTGCAAATGGAACTGGACGAGCCTTACAGAACACTGGCTTCGAATTCTCTTTGAATTTTACATACCACATCTTTCAAGCAACCCAATTCTGCTTCTAAAAAGATCAGGAAACTCCTCACATAAGTGTTTTGAAGTGCAACATTAATAGTAAGATATCACCATGCACTGCTTGTACTGAACGATTATTAGTGTTTGCGTCCATCTCAAATAACGCACCAACAGATATTGCTAGTTTGTAGATAGTCTCTCTACAAAGAAGATTTAGTCTAGGGATATCAGCAACCACGAATCTAATCGTTTATGATTTGTTAGTTGAATTTACTAACGTAGAAAACATACCGATGACTGGAAGGCTGTGACCTGAAGCTGATAGGTATTTAGCATCCAGTTTAGACAATTCTGGTTTTCCTAGTTCTGACCAAACTTCTTTAGACATGAAATTGTCACCTGCAACTGTGTCAATTTCAAATTTGTACAATTTACTGTCAATGTACACATTGCTATAAATTTGCTAAATGGTAACCTGCTTTATAGGATGACTAATTATTATTTTGGTCATTTGCTTCTTCTTTAGTTGACATACAGCTTCCAAATGACCAGTTTTGTGACAGAAGTTACAAGCTGTATTTTGATGTTTACATACATTAGCCATGTGCTGTTTGGAACCGCATCTGTAGGATGATTTTTCTTCACCTCAGGTTTGGTTTTGGTAGTAGGTTGAACTTTATTCACTGTTGTATTTGGTAAAGATCCGTAAATGGTTTCCTTTGCATATTTTGCTGCATCTTCGACTTCTGCTGCTACTTGGATGGCTTTTGTAAATGATAATTCATCATCCTTTATTTTGAACAAGGCTTTCAAGACTGCCTCATTGTTCACACTACACATGAAATTTGTGCGCAGTGCTTCATCTAGTGGATCTGTGATATTCATAAAATCACATGTTGCGGCCTTTTGCCGTATCCTAGCTGCCAATTCATTCACATGTTCACCGGGTTTACGCTTCATATTCGACTAGAACTTGAACCCCTCTCGAACGATGAACTTCTTTGGATCGAAATGAATCTTCATTTCTCAATTTTGTCCAATGTAAGAGCACTTGTTTCTATTGCCGGATTTTCTTATACAGCAAGGTTAGAGATAATTTTCTATATCTCCTTACTCTGGTTGGTAAGAAATACTTGAGCTTCTTTGTTGTTAGGAACAGAATGTGCCTGTATGAATAGACAGTAGTCTCAATCCATAACAGTAACTGACCTGACTGACAGTTTCAGTGCTCATTTCACGAGCACTTTCTTCAGAGTGACAACTATATTGTTAAGCAAATCGCTCACCGTTAGGTGGCGTTCACCTAACAATAGAGTCATATATGTGACTCAGGAAATGGGCGCCCTCGTCTTGGTTCATGGTTTTCTCCCCTCTTCGTCTGATCCATATTGCCTCCTGGTGCATCTGGTGTTTACATCCTCTGCCCTGTCTATGATCTTGGATTGGTCCCACTCTATAACATGGTTGTCTTGGATCACATGATCTGCAATGGCTGATTTGCTCATTTCTAACTGTGAATCTTTGCGAGTAAGTTCTCTTTGATGTTGAACTTTTTTTGTTTCTTTTTGATGTTCTTTCAATCTTGTACCCAGCAAGTTCCCCGACGTTGTATAGTTACTGCATTAGTTGTCTTTCTATTTTTGCCAGACTCTGTTGATACAAATTGGGGCAAACCCGGTATTTTAGCTGAAAAGTTAGGAGTCTTCCATTTGTTTTGGCTTGACGATCGATCGAAAAGTGGGTGAATTACAGAAGAAAAACAAAAATATCAATCCGCGCGCAATGCATTTTGGGATTTATAGCGGGCCGCTATAATTATTAGAATCAAGTTATTTTTCACATTTTTAACCGTTTAAAGACGAAAAAAGTTATCGCAATAGGACCATATAGTATTATTTTTACATTAAACATAGTTTGTGATCTTAAATTAATAATCGAATGTGGCTTTCTAATAATAATTGTCCCCCTAGACGTAGACGAGGGTGCTTATGCATACCTGTTCATGTTGGTAGAGCAATTGCTTGTCATAGAAGTGATCGAAATCTAAAAATAACTTTTAGGCCAAGGGTACTTACTCTAATACCACGCCTACTAAAAACTAGTTGTATTCCACCCACAATTTTTGGATAATGCACGATCATTGTGTATGAATGAATGAATTTGAGGTCAATAAAAAAAGATTGATTTAGCAGGCACAAAGTGCGAGGCAAGAGAGGTATGTGAAAAAAAGTACTATTCAGGGTTCGTATGTGTTCTTAAATTCCTGAAAGTCCTTGAAATTGACATTTGTCCGTGAATGAAAATTGTTATAATACAGAAACGTAATATGAATTCTTTGTAATAATGTTTTAAAAACACTGAACAATAATAAAAGTGTTACTTAATTTAGTTAAATGACACCCCTAGATGGGCTGGTACTGTATCTCACTAGAAAACAGAAAAACGCTGGAAAACACAAGCGACTATCAATCCCCGATGATAAATGCTAATAATTATAATCACTGCAAATATTAATATTATTTTTCCCTCATGGATTTTGACGTAACAGTTTTAATCATTGTTCTTTAATGATTTATAATATTATATCAATTATTTTTGTGTAAATATAGTCTGGCCTACTGTAAAAAACAAAAATATATTTAACTAGAGGGTACTCCGAGAGTACAAACCTCCGCCTACTGTAAAATTCCCCTACATAAAATACCCCCTGAATATTTTTTTTTTACATTTTTTTTTATTAGTTCTAAGTGTAAATATGTTAACTGCACACTACAAAGTTGTGGATGACAGTGTGGTGTAATGGTTATGTATCCGGCCTCTCACAGTTGAGATCGCTGGTTCAAGTCCCACTGAGGTTTTTTTTTTTTTTATTATTTTTTTATTTCTTTTTTTTTAGTTTTTTGTGGACCTTGATCTTTGACCCTGACCCTTCAAAATTTAACCAGAATTATATGATGTGTCATTGGTCATTGTGGCTAAGTTTGGTGAGAATCGGATAAAAACTGTGGTCTCTAGGCAGTAAAATAGTTTTTTGTTAGTTGTGACCTTGACCTATGACCTTTTCCCCTCAAATTCGAACTCGTCCGAGCTTTTGGGGCATAGATCATTGTGGCCAAATTTGGTGAGAATCGAATGAAAACTGTGGCCTCCAGGCTGTTCACAGACACACACACACACACACAAACACACACACATACAGGGGTGAAAACATAACCTCCTTGGTGGAGGTAACTAAACTAAACTGCAGTATTATGTACATATTCCAGGGTAGGAGCATTACTTCCTAGTGACCAGGCCCACATACTTACGGTACGTACGGTATAGTTTATATAAAATAACGATGCAACATTAAAAGTTCATATTTTTCAAAGAAATGCAATTTTCGGCCATATTAGACCTATAATTCAATATGCTTGCCCTGTGTGGCATTTTGCATTAAATTCTGATGCACAAACCAAAGAATTAGAATGTATACAGAAACGCGCTTGTAAGGTTATACTGGGTCAAGATTTTGACTCATATGAACATGCACTTTAAAACACTTACCACAACTTAATGTGAAATGAGATATGTCAGTAAGGTTGTGCATGCCATGTGGGTTGTACGGCCTAGCTTTCGAAATAGTCCTGGCTAGTTTCTGTTCTCCAGATTTTGATAAGATATTTTTTTCTTCAATCATCTAACTAACTTGATGTATGATGTCTGAAACGATATAGTGGGTTAAACCTAAGCAATTTACCTATCAAAACAAAAACAACTTGTTGAAGCTGGCGGTCAGCGAAATCAAAACAACAATGGTGACTTCTTCCAGTGGGTGGCCGATGACGCAGTAAATAACCAAGCGCTGATTTGTTGAATTTCGTCTCTGCATATAATGGTGTCTAATATATCATAACTTTGTAAGATCATGATTATTAACATGCTCTCCGAGAGCACTTTAACCAGAATTAATATGATAAACCTGGATCATGTTGACGACTTTCTGCAGTTCATATAGAACATCATGATAGTAACTCAAGTTATTAAGATCCTTTGAGGTTTTGTATTATAATGCTTTTAGGTATATAATAATATTGTTAAATTTTATACATCAATGTTTTTCTCCTTGACATCATATTAATATATTTGCAATCAACTCGCAATTCAAATTTTTTTTTGCCAAAGAGTATGAAAATAAAAGCCATAATAAAAATAACTACGTCCCCATGAAAAATAAAACGTTATCTAGACGGGATAGCCGAATCCCGTCGGGATTTGGTGATCCCCATGGGATTTATTATCGGGATCGAGATCGTAATTTTTGGATAATCGATTGAACGGGACTGTTTGGATGATCCCACAGATAGCGGGATTAATTGTTTGGAACTTTTCTGCCACAATCCTAATATTTAGCGTATTGGTGGATTTTCAACATCTTAATCTCGAATTCGTCAGTAATAATGTAATGGGATAATTTCGGTATAATTCGTAACAGATGGTAAATTATTATTTCATTAATATTGATAAATGTGTTGAATTGTTTAGTTGTCTTTGTACTCATGATCTAACTAGCCGCTGCATTTAAAAATGGGTTACTTATGTGCCACACCCTTTGATCATTAGTAAATCACACCTCATCTTCAGTAATACGCCATACTAACAGCGAGTTAATTTCTTATCTTTATATTATTACCACACTTCACCATTCTTTTCAATTAACATGTTTCTGATCAAGTTGAGTTGTTTTAATTTTGTTGAGGGTATTATGCTATGGTTTCCTAGCTGATGAGTGCAATATGCACTCCTGCATAGACAATGCATGTTTCGTTTTATGCAGGAGATCTGATCAATAGTCACCTCCTATAACATTAAGGATCGAAACATCCATTGTTGCATCATCGATAATAACCTAATTATTTTTAATATAATTCACATTTATGAGGTCTTTTCTGAATTGTTTCCAGAAAAGATTAATTAAAATGAAGATGATGGCTGTCCTGAGATAAACCCAGTTACTTGTTTTTTTACTAATTTAATTTGTTATAAAAAGAAATATTGTGGTAATCTATATTAAATAATGTTTTTTAAAAACCTGCAATTGTTAGAGAGCTACCGGTGAGGGTCAACGAGAATAAAATTCATTCTGCCCGTTCAGTTTATTGACACAGTCACATGGTCTTTTTGGCATCTCTTTGTGTACCCCAGGGCAGCGGTACCTTTACCAAGTTCAGTTTTATATTTAGAAACCGACTGGACTCATTTATAGGCTTGGGAAATTTTTAGCAGCGACAATGATTGTCTTGACGACAGCTTTAAGCATTATTTGTTTTATGGAAAGGAATTTGTATTAGTTTTGAAGTAGGCCTAGGCCTAAACTGTCATGTCCCAAGTAATTTGGATGTTTTTATTACATGCAAATCTCCCAGTGTACCCGCAATGCCATCTTGTCATGGCGCTTTCTATACTCTCTCTGGGCGAGCATCTTGCATCCACTGATTATATGTCTGACAGTTTCAGTAGAGTCTCCACACAATGTACATAACAGTGTTTCTGTAGTATTATCTATACTGTATTTTATCTCTTTCGTTCTTAAAGCTTGGTCTTGAGCAGCTAGTATCAGACCTTCTATCTCCTTCAAAAAACCATTCCTAAGCCATCTCAAAGAATCTTCTCCTGATACACCTGCTGTTTGTCGCACAAACTCTCCATGTAAGGCTTTCATTTTCATCCAGCCCTTGGTTTTCTCCTCTTGCCACCTCTTCTGATAATCTATAACATTCTCTTTTTCATCTTACACCTTCTCCTTTAAGCAAATTGCAGCATCCACTCTGTAGTATTTTTTAGGTAGCCATGCAGTGACTTCATCCTTACACAGTCCTCAATGCTGATCAGCCCTCTTCCTCCATCATTCCTCGGTAAATATAATCTCATGCCATTACTTCTGGTATGCATACTTCCGTTCATTGTCATGTCGATTTTGCCCAGCTCTTCCACAGACAATCAATTATCCACACTAACAGCCTATGCGTTGATGCCACTTATCATATTTCCCCCTTTTAGTTTAGATTTAACATAGTTTGTTAACTCTCTTTATATACTCAGCTGTGATCTTGTCTTTCATCTTAGCATTGAGTATCTTATCCAGCTGCAATATACTAAGGTATTTGTAGCCATCTTCTCTAACCTCTCTTATATGTTGATCCAATCCACAGCCAACCTGTCTACCTCTTTTCAAATGACATTCTAATATCTTGCCCTTTACTCCGAAATGTATATGAAATTTTATTTATTTTTTTCTCATTATTACTTTATCATTTTGACATGTCCATATTATAATAGTTTTTATGTAGTAAATAAACGATATTTAAAAGGAAATTTTAAACCCAGAATCCCTGTTTAAATAAGGTAACACACCAATATTAACTCTATCCATATTTTTATATTATTATAATTATTATTATTATTATTATTATTATAAAACTTTGGCTTTGACTGCTGCACACAAACTTTGGAAAATAATTGTCACTGGCAACAAATCCAACAAATTAATTTGATTATTAGGTGACCTGCGGCATCTTTATACATATATGGAACTGATCTTACCATATATGGTTATTTTTCGCCTACTAATGTTATTAAACAGCTATAAAATACCTATACTTTATGCTTATGTTTTTGCGCGAAACATTTATGCTTCTGTGCCGAGAGAGGGCCCTTCTAAAATTAATGACATAATGCGAAGTCGAAAAATGTTGTGATAATGGTCAAAATTCCCAACGCAATTATAGAGTGAAGACTAAAGAAACTTTTGAGAGACATAATGTAAAAGTAGCAGTAACCATTGATTCTGGTGATAAGTGTATTGATTCCGGATGCAAAAGAGGAAGAGTAGAGACGAGGCATGAATTGCCTAGATCATGAAATGTTCTCACCAAACATGGTAATACAGTTTGCAAAAAACAGAGTAATGTTGAGAAAGCAAAAACGAGAGAATTGAAAACAAACCAGATGCTAGTCGAGACGATATTGACAGATCCGCTACACAGAAAAAGCGAAATTCGACCAGCCTGTGTCTGAGGACAAATCTCCAAGCGCAAGACCACCCAAACGTTCTGAAGATTATGTTTAAATTTGAACATTTTTGTATTTTATTAAATTCTTAAACTCTCAATATGGACCCTAATAAACATACAACAATAACATTTTTTTGTGGTATATATATATTTCAACACGCTGTTTCTATTGTTATATTTCTTTTATTCCTGTCCACCCAGGCAGCACCTGCCAACTCATATGCTATGACTTTATCCAAATTCCCTCACTTGCACTGATGAAGGGCTAGTGTTGCCCGAAAGCTCTGCTAACTTTTCTGGCTGTTTACTTTATCGTTTTGATTTAGCTTTTCGCTTTTTTTTTTGTATCTCCATTGAGATCCAGCCACTGATACCCACAGCATTGTCATTTTTTTCAGTAATTTGCCTTTAGATTTATATATATATATATATGTACATATTTTCATTAAACCAAAGTTTGTTGTACAACTACATATATACGTGCATCTGCTGGCCAAGTTACAAAATAACTGCTTTCGCAGTTTTAGAGATCTGCCACCAACAAAAAATGATAACAAAAAAATATATTTTTTGACAATAACAATAATTAATAGAAATTGCAACTATAATTTATCACTGTATCACTTATCATAAACCTCTATGTTGTATCTTAGCTATTAAATTGTGTATGGTGCCCCAATAGGCTCGATCTATCTGCCAAGTCACATACTCGAATAAAGTTGTTCCTAGTTTTAGACATGTTTAATCATCCTTTTGTTGTATCTCTTTACTTGACAATAAGAATACAACACAAGTTCATCTAGGTGTGATTTTAAGAAATTAATTGAATATAAGTTTGAAACCAATTTTCCAATGAAACCTACTGTACTGAAATATACTTCATATCAGGGCTTATCTTCCTGTATAGTATCATAAAAATGGTATGTAACACATTAATTTATGTGTATTACATACATTTGCTTCAAATTGTTAAAAATCAATCAACACCTTACTAAAAAGTATTATTGAGTTGATAGGTTTCATTTGAGTATATACGAAATTAAAAGCTTTTTTATACTTAGGTGAAGTGGACTCTCTAGAAGACAACTGGCACACTTCTGAACAAAAAACTATTGTTACGGTGAGAATAAAATATTCTTGGTCTTTTTTGCTAATCTTTTCAATTGTTATTTTGTGTCTTGTCCTTAGGTGATCTAGAGAGTTACCGCAACAAATCTCAGGTCGCACCTGGCCACTTCTCTGAGACTGAAATTGATTCAAACAAAATGCGGCCACTACATTTTAGTCCGGGAAAAGGCCAGTCCTTCGAGGATGATGGGGAATGGTCTGAACCACAGATCAAAGATTCAGGGGTGGACACAAGCAGCAGTACAACTTTATATGACGACCACTATCCACTGAAGGTTAGAAATCACATTGAAAACCCCAACTACCTTCTCATCAATCATATAGTTTTTTGGTGTTATATATGTTTTGTCGAGCTGTAACTCTCTAGAAGCACTTTTTTAAAGCACGTATTTTACATCCATATCTCATTTTGCATGATCTATGTAATCCTAAATGCTGTCTCACTTGTTATTCTTCAGCTTCTGTTTATTTTGTTGAAGCTTAATTGTAACTACTTCTCTTTAAAAAAACAATTTTTTTACACTTTTGAAAATTAAATGAGCCTTACCTGTAAGGTGAAGTTTGATTCAGCAGTGGCACTTCTGGGTTAACATGAGAGGCACGACCAGTATCAGTTTTCAAATCCTTGTGTGCACGAGCGAACGCGGTCTAAATTAACAGCGGATACTTAGGTAGGGCATGTTAACCCAGACATGCCACTGCTGATATGGTAGAATTGTTCAAACTTAAACAGGTAAGGCTCATTTAATTTTCAATTCTACCATGTCAATAGTAAGGCAACTTCCGGCTTCCAATGAGACTTTAAAGCAGAGTGAACACAAGGAAATACATCATATGCATTTTCGTTAGTATCAATCGGCTTATTAATACCGGTTAAACGTAGAAGCAGAGGCCCAACTTATATGTTTTAAAATATCATCAACCTACTGGCCTTAGATACACTAGCTGCCCTATTAGATTATATTTTTGTAATACTTGATTAAAATTCGTTTATTATATGAAGAGTTATGAAAACATACAAGTCACCGTCTAACTCAGGAAGTCTTCAATTTGAGAAAATCAACAATGTCAATGCAAAAAGACTCTCTGACAAAACTTGTCATTTTCTCCTGAAACGTCAAACTGGTTGAAAAGATATTACTAGGTGGTACATAATATATTTTCTGTTATTTTTTTTTAATATATGGAGAAAAATAACGATTTTATTGCCAAATATTTACAAAATGATTAAACATTCATTCTACGGTGGAAGCCATGCTGTTTCATTGTAAACAAATTGTTGGCCAATCACAGTCAATGATTCACAAACTCTTGGTAGAAATTTAGCAAACTAAGACCAATTGTCATTGGTTGATAAAAATTATGGTAGCAAAAACCTTAAAAGCTTCTAAGAACAATTGAGGCATGGCATCACAAAATCGGCGTAGTGTCGGAAATAATCATTTTTTAGATTTTTATATATTCGTAATCTACATTTAATAAGCTTTAAAATGAGGCGTTGTTTATTAAAATTGGTTTATTATATGAAGAGTTATTAATGAAAACATACAAGATACTTTCTAACTCAGGAAATCTTCATTTTGAGAAAATCAACAATGAAGTAGCGACGCCGATTAGCTTGGCCTAGCCTAGCCCGCCGATCAACGCGACCAGACTCTCTGTCAAAACTCGCTATTTTCCTCTCAAAAACGGCAAACTAGTCGAAAATATATCATTGTGTGGTACATAATATTATATTTTTTGTTATTTTTAAAAAATATATGGATAAAAATAACGATTAACTTCCTAAATATTCATTAAATGTTGAAACGTTCATTCGAGAAACTACGATGGAAGACATGCTGTTTCATCGTAAACAAAAGCGTCAGCCAATCAGAGAGCGTAATTAATCTCTATAGCCAATCACAGTCAAGGATTCACAAATTCTTGTTAGAAATTTCAGCAACCTAACACCTTAATAAAACCAATTTCCATTGGCTAGATTAAAAAAAATCCCTTAGGTTATTAAATTATGGTAGCTGATATATTTTCGAACAGATAGGTACCAAACATGACGTCATTCGGGTAAGCGGTTTGTTTACAAAAGCGCCGTAAAGAAAGTTGATTTTTGAGTGAACAAAAATACAATTTCCTAATGATTTTTAATGGAAACAACTTAAATAATTGCAAAATACACATACTTGTGATATTTTTTTATGAACAAGAGTTTGATATGTTAAAGATAAGTGTTTATAGTATCGTTTTTTATTGAAATTTTAAAATGGATAGGTTAGGCCGATTTTCACATTCTGAACTTCAAGGCTAAATATCTCAAAAGTTCGGGTTGCGACTCTGCGCCGCTTTTGTGATGCCAGGCCTGAATTAAGTTGTTCAAATGCAAATTTTGCTTTTGACAAATTGCATATTTTTGTATGAATAAGCTTTTGTTGTACTGAGATACAGCTGATTTTTGTCCATTATTATTATTATCTTTGTACTATTAAAACACTATTCTAAAAACTTCTAAAATTATTAAAATGATGTATTTTTCCTTCACAAAAGCAAAACGAAAAAAGTTCTATATTTTTTCTAGTTTTGTGTAATGTTATAATGTGACAACATTTTTAATTTCTTTTAAAGTTTGAATATAAACCATACTAAATTAAAAGAGGATATGAAATTTGAAATTTGTTTTTTTTGCATTAGAACTATAAAAAAAACAACAAAACACAAACAAATGTACTAAAAATGTCATGGAATTAATAATTAAAGAAAATTTTCTAAAACCCATCACACACAAATCATAAAAAGTACATCTAAAAAACATACCTTTTAGGATTTTTTATTTAAAAACAATATATGGCTAATGTTTTTATATATTTATTTGTAATGTCCGTGACATAATGTAATGTCTGTGAATTTGTTTTGGTTTTAAAGTTTTGGTATATAGCGTATATTAAATTAAAAGATAAACAGCCAGAAAAAGTAGTAAAGCTTTTAGGCAACACTAGCGATTCATCAGTGGGGCTAGTGTTGCCCGAAAGATCTGCTACTTTTTCTGGCTGTTTTACTTTATCGTTTCGATTTAGCTTTTTGCTTATTTTATTTTGTATCTCCATTGCCGCTGTGGACATGGCTTCTGATACTGTACTGTGTAGTCGAGAGCGGAATAAACAATATATATACAATATTACATACAGTAGTACGTCTTCAAGCTCGAGCGGGAGTTGAGCGATATTTTTCGTTGTGTTAAAAATGCCGATACTGAAGTCGAGCGTAAAAACATGTTATTCCATTTTGCCCTTTTCATACACAGCTCATGCGGTGTTACTTTTGTAAACAAGAATGATATTACGATCAACTGAACATCTAGTTTTTACTTTATTTAATAGAAGTGTATAGCTAGTTTGCCGGTGGAACATCGTCGCCTCTAGTCTAATTCATTGTTGAAAATTTATATTTTTGCCATTCGGAACCGGCCTGATAGTATGTATTCAAATACTTTCCGATCATTTTTAAACTAAAAATAGTTTCATATTGAGTTTTACTGTGAATTCATACTTGTCACGTCAGTAATAAACAATGGGTAATGTCAGACAACTTTCAAGAGTGGTATAGCCTAGCCATCTAGGCCTACTATAATTTTGTTATTGTTTGTTGTTTTCCTCCACTAAACAAGTGTTTCACTGACATTTGCATGTAAAAAATCTTTTTTAAGTAAAGTCCTTTTTCCACCTAGTGGGTGGTCACCGCCCTACTATATTGACACATATTGTTGCATGTGACATCAATACAACAATATAATGTCACATGTGTGATTGGCTTGGCAGTTGATAGATGGCTGTTAATTCGTGACCTAAGAAATGTTGCCAGGAGTGTTAATTGTGAAATAACATGTTTGTTTGGGAAAATGTTTAATTTCAGTTATTTTCTAGCTAGCCTAGACCTAAAAATAACCAATTTTTAGGGAGGCAGGGATAATCGAAAAAACCCCCTGATTTGCATATCACCACAACTGACAGTAAAACGTGAAAAGTAGTAGTAGAAGAAGCAAGATCGAGTGAACTCGAAACATTCAGTCTGTTGATGAAAGGATGCCAACCACAAGGTCATATTCAATACTGTGTACAACGTTCAGTCGATCGCAGAAGGGCTGCAGACAGAAGATTGTATTACAAAGTTTACCTAGATTTTTTGGGTCACATGTTGTGAAATACCACCTTCCCACATCAGCATCTCGCATGTTTTTTTTCCACTCACATTGGATAGTATGGGTGGCCCGGTCAGTCTCAGCAGCGATGGATATGGGCTGACCGTAGATCATATTAGACCAAAGTACATACAATCAATAAATATTTTTTTCATTTTTATTAATTTTTCTGTCAAACTATGACTGAACCCAATCGGTACTGATGTATTTTTTTTCACTATGCCTGAACAGCGGACGACCAACTAACAATTGAGTTCATGAGTTCAGAACCTTTCGCGAATATTTCGTTGGTCGAGGAGGAGAGCAAGGAAGATGCTCTTGGTAGATCCAGCCATTAAACATAAATTTGTAGAGTCCATTAATTATGGAAAAGTTCACTATTTAGGATCCTAATAAACACGTGTCTCGATCACTGACTGTGTAGTAGAAGCGAATTGACAATCGCGTGTCTGGTAATCACATTACTGGTGTCAGTTCCCAGTCTGTGGTTCAGTGAAGGCAAATTACATTCATCAATTTGGCAAAGGGAACAACATTTTCACCAAATTTGTTCCCCAATCGCCATTACTAAATTGGTGAATGGTTACCGCGATTGGTAGACACGTATGTTACATGGGGTGCATTAACGTGGATAACCAAATCTAGTTAGTTTTTATATTTCATGTCATATGAAATCTATGTGGTTTGGTGGTAAATTGTTGGTAATTTTAGTGATGTAGTAAAGTTTATGTTGTATGTTTTTTTATATTAATTTAGTATTTGGTTATCAATAATTGTTATTATTTCAGCACCCAGTTACGTGGCAGCGTGATATTGATAATCACCGACTTATTGGTCGAATGATCTTGAAGAAAGGCCAGTCAGATGGAAGCTTAAAAGAAGATTCTAGTGCAATTTTGGGATTAAAAGTTGGTAGAGATCGTGGAAAGTTAGGTCCTTTTATTTCAAAGATTAGACAAGGCAGCATTGCAGATACAGTTGGTCAGTTGAAAGAAGGTAATTTGTTATTATTGCGCCGTAAAAATGTATTATTGACTATTATAACAGAAATAAATTAATAGATGGTATTATAACATAAAGGGCATGTGGCGTAGTGTGTTGGACGTTCGACTACTGAGATGTGAGATTGAGGTTCGAACCCAATTCTTGCCGCATTGCTTGTATCTTTAGGAAAGATACTTTACTTACGTTTGCCTCTCTCCACCCAGGTGTATAAATGGGAACCCGGTTAGATCAAGACACAACTTTGCGCTGATTACTAGCTGCATTATGGGAGTATGTTTCCATATGTGTTTGATCCAAAAAATTGATTGGGTTAATAACATTCAGCGCTTAGAGGTTTTACAACATTAGGCGCTATATAAATCCAGGATATTATTATTATTATTTATCTGATTGTATTCTTGCAATTTGATTAATTAATTACATGTCGTTTGGAATTAGCCATTTAAAATAGCTTCAGATCATTTGTATGATTTTGATTACTTTATGGGAACAATTTTACAAGTGGAATCATTGGGTTTTGTATCGCTTTTGCTTTTACACTAGCAGGCCTATGTTTCGGTTGTTGACATAGGTTATAGGTGTATTATAAAACAAATAATGAATGTTTTGTATTCATGCAATGGTACAAATAATTTCATTCGCCTCGTGAAAATAGAATTTCATCTTTCATAATAAAAATAATTCATTAATTCAATCTTTTATTTCGGAATCTCGATAGAAAGTCAAATTACATATAAATGAATTAAAAATAAACAAGACTAATTAGTCATCTCAGGATGGCATTCCACCTGTAGAGCATCTTTGACTAATATAAGACGTTGCCTAATAATCGTTGAGACTAAAACATTTTCACTTGAATTGAGTCTACACATCAGGCCACTTTCTTAACAGTTCATAAAAAGAAGGAATTCTACATTCCGTAAACATGAGGCTGGCACTACAATGTCGAGGCCTTTGCAACAACATTCTTAAACCATTATTGTAGCATACCTGGAGAGATCGCAAGGTACCCTGATTATAGTTGCACCATAATGTAGCACAATACAATATGTTTTAAATAAAACACATTTCACATCGACAGAACACATGCTAAATTTTCTGATCAATGAATTGGAAAACAACTTAAATGGTGGTTTATTGAAACTTAAATTTAGGTAGTCAATGGCTCGCTCGTTAATAATATAACAAAACATGTTGTAGTTGTCGTCCATCTTTAATCATCTCTCCTGTTTTCCTCTAGAGGGCTCACTTCCGTGTGACGAATCCATCACACATCCCCACTTAAAGAAAGTTTGATATGATTAAACTTATAACTGTTTACTTTAACGTCTTAAATCTTTTCCTAATGACTTTAAATCCGTATATGCCATTAATGCATCACTCTATCACAATTAACATATTACATTTAAATAAACACATAAAAACAAAACTTTTAAAATCATTTAATGTTATATATGAATTTCCAGATTCATTTCTTGAACTGCTAAACTCTATCTCAACAAGCGTTGGTTTTTGTCTAATGGGTTGTGGTCAGTCCAAACTACAATTGGAAACGGAGTAGATCCAAGATACACTTCAAAATAATTTAACGCTGACATCAAAGCTAATGTCTCTGTAGAAGAACGCTTCATTGTTATTGACACCTAAATGACCTGAACGATCATCATGTGCAGTAATAATAATAACGGTATCCACTAAGAATAACTTTTTGGTGAATGTCATGAATATCTGGTGGCCTCCACTTACGCATAAGTATGCCATCTTTTTTATAATAACAAACAGGAACAATAGACATTATAGAAATCAAGATCTTTAATCTGCTCTTCCACTATTCCTAGACCGATTAAGAACTTTCTGACTGAAATCACACACTTTTGGGTGCTGTTGTTCAGCCTGGACAGTGTGTGACTCGGAACCTGAGCAGACAGCCACTTGGGAAACGCAATCTGTAATTTCTCCGTAAAAACTATCACTTAAGTCAATACTTTCATCTTCATCTATGGTTTTATTTGCCATAGATCGCGTCACCGCACGTGATGGAAACACATAATAATAATTTCTCTAAACACCTCATGCTTTCGTCTTTAACAGAACTCTTGCACACTACCGGTTCTACTGTCACTCCTGCCAAATCATTCCCCAAAAGAAGTGTGACACCCCATACTGGAAGACTCAGAACGACACTGACAACAAAATCTCCGCTAAACAATATCTGTTTCAATCCGGACTTCTTAACCCCCTACAACACCTTGAATGAGCACACTTGCTCCAGCAGAAGACTTGTCCGAAAATGACAATGCCGATTCTAATATCAGGGATTGTGACGCCCCTGTGTCTGTTAAGACACGAACTTCACTTAAATAGCTTTCGCACTTTTTCCGGATCTGAAGATTGGATCAACTTCTCACTTTCATCAATGTCATGACTCTCTGTCTCTTTCAAAGGGACTGTATTAACCAACTTGTTTGGAAGTGATTTTGGTTACTTATTATCCCCTTTAGCTTTTTTTTTAAACAGCCAGCAATCTGCCTTTATATGACCCTTTTTCTACGCCTCTGGAACTAACTCATAAGCTGACAAAACAGCAGTTTTAACAGCATCATAGCTTTCACAGTGATCATCAGCCAATGCAGAAAATACCTTTGTAACAACACAGTCAAGTGTTTAATAGCCCACTTTAATCAATTAGCAATTTTCTCAAGCTAAAAAATAATTATGTCTCTACCTCGTCCTCATTAAACTTGGAAACCCATTTAATATTTTCTGAATCATTTGGTGTAGAAACTCATGTGGTGTGACCCATTTGGTTAGCTAATTCTAATTTAGAATGCTCCTCTGATAGCTGAGCTACCACCACAATGGACATGCTATCCAAAAATTCCTCGTCAAAATCACTTTCTGACATAGTTTCTATTAAACAAACACACAGGTTAAAATAACCAATATGATGATAGGCACTAGTAATAAAATACATGCCAAGCCCACACAGTATCAAACCTACCGTGCGGCGTGGTCTCAATAACTAGACCCCTAAAATCAAAGCCAAACAGACTTTGAGTATCACAGGCAAGCCTATACAAGCCTAAAACAACAACACAGTGTACCGGATTGTTGGTGACCGCCAAACCCTGTTCGCTATTTGTTTAGCATTGCGAGTACAAAAGGTCAAAGTATCTGGTTATAAATGTTCATACGTTTACTTTTATTATATTTAGTCTAAACTTATTTTCAGAAGTTTGGATAAAAAATTATTGGTCCCAAAGTTGTTCCTTGTGAAACAGCACAATTGCCATTGCCATTTAGAAATGCTTGCTATTAGTTGATTGCGCTTATTATTTGCAATTTGTCAAGTATTTGGGTTTACTCCATGATACAACTATTTTTTTTCTAAATCCATGTGAAAATATGCGTGACTGAGATTGGTCTTATTTACTTCAGTATATTAATATTAGTAGGTACAAACAAAAAAATTCATATAAAAATAAGCAGTTTCTGAGAAATCAGAAAAATAAAAAACGCTGTTTATTATTTTTTCAGCAGTTAGGTGGTTCTCCTCACTCTGTGATCGACAAAAAATGACCTTAGTTGTAAAGTTGTAAGGTCATGTTATCATGTTATGTCACATCTCCCCTCGCAGCAGCAGTAGCAGCTACCTGCATTATCAACGATTAATTACGCAAAAAATAAATGGTCAACCCCTAAAAAATACATCAGAAATTTAGCTTCCAAAGACTCTGAAAACATATTCGTATAATATTTTTGGAACTTAAATCTATTTTTTTATGATTTAAAAAAAACGCAATGTTTTTTTAGTCACGTCCAACGCGACTCTACAGTTCACTATGTCGGTCGGTTGGTTGGTCGGTCAAATTTGAGCATGTGACTTGTTGCAATTTACATGAAAATGAAAAATGTTTGTAATTATATTTATATCTGGGCCCAAGATGGACTTTTTTATGTTTTTATAATATCCATGTAGCATATAACAACAGGATTGATCCTATTCGCTATGATACCACAGCAATCCACTCTACCACTACTGTACAGTGTGTATCCATCAAATTTTAGTTTACATTAATTTCTTTTACTAGATGGTAGGCTGTGCCCACAGATGGTTCTCGAATACAGTAGAACCCATATTAAAATTGTTCTCTTAATAGGGGTGTCCCCTGAATAGGGGTAACCCAGTCAGAAACCAAGGTGAAATGGTGAAAGGCCAAAGGTTTTCTTTCGCCAAATCCTAATTTGGTCAATTTAAAATTCAAATGTTTGCTAGTTGTAATTTGTGGAAAAATAGGTACTTTTTATCTTAGGCACGCTAGCCACCGATCGCTATGTCGACAACAGCTATTCGGTGAACAAAATTTTTGCATTTACACGCCGCCGCTGTACGTCAAGAAAACATGAACAGCACCGTTGATAATGATATGCATTATAAACAGCAAGCATTTTCCCAACACATTAAATCACATGTGTTTAGTACGTCACTGATTATTACATCATGTTATTACAGAATATGCGATTATCAATTTAGGGATTTAACTAAATAAATATTTTGACTACACAGTGGTCGAAGCATGTGTTTAAATAAATAGTGAACACCCCCAATTTTGTTAATTTAGCAACAACGATCAGCCGACCAATATTTATCGAGAACAGCATCATACATGCTTCTCGCGGTGGGGAATTTTCTACGTCATGTAATTCTATCAGAGGGGAATACAGCTGCCAACCTGAACAAGGCTAGCAAGCTGAACCTAATAATAAGTTTTCACTTACAATAATGAAATGGATAGAGCCAAGAGCTAAATTATTATAAGAAGTATGTTATCAAATATTCGTACCAGAAAAAAAAAATGCAAAAACAATTTGTGGTTAAAATTGGAAGCGAGGGGACATTGTGAGTAGAATTTGAATTCACAGGACTGGTAGCAATAGAATGTTCGGCTCATTTTTAGCAGAAATTGATTGCTTTACCCTTCAGTTTTATAAAACAATTACCACTAAATAAAGTGTAAAATGATATATTATAATTTATTATATGTTTTTTAATCAATTAAAAAGGGGATGAAGTATTAGAATGGAATGGACAACCTCTGCAGGGTAAAGATTTTAGTGAAGTTCATGACATCATTAACAGATCTAAGCGAGAACCTCAAGTCCAACTTGTAGTAGCCAGAGCAATGGGGTAAGTTTAACTAAAATTATTCAATAGTCGTAATATAATAGTTATATATTGTTTGAAGGTTTGCATGGCGAAATCAAATGTTGATATAAATTTTGCGATATACCACTTATATTAGTTCTGAAAAGAACTGTTGAGTTTCTTGACATTTCGATCAATATGCTTTGATGAGGACGATCAAGGCATATTGATCGAAACGAAACTTTTTTTCCCCTTCTTTTTAGTTAACCGCACTCACCGGATAACTCCTTGTAATTGTCCTGATTTATATTCTTCTTCTTTCCTTCTTCCCTATTTTTTTGTCTTGTGTATCTTTGAAATGTGTAAACATAAAATTTCATAACTTTGTCAACATATTGACATTTACATGAAGTTGTGCATGTCAGAGTTGCGCAACATGACTTACGCACGATTTTATGAATTTCAATGATTGATCGTAGATTAAAAACCAAGCGTTATTTTTTATTGAAACCTTGTGAAAATTTAGGGAAAAACTTTCTGTGGATTAAAAATGGCATGTTTAACAAAACGTTACGCGCACACGCGCATTTAAAATTCACATTCACTTTTTTATGCGTACGGTGCGCATGGAGTATGAAAAACATGTTTTTTTCTCTTGAATTATATTTTTCCAGCTTTTCCTAGTATTTAAAAAAAAAATTATACCATTTTCACTTCAAATCACACCATACGAAGACGTTGAATTAGACAATTTGCGCGCGTTTTAGTTGAAAAAGTTGTCAACATATTAAAATCTTTTATAGCTCTTCAGGATCAAAGGTGACCCCCAATTTTTTTAGCTTATTATGCAAGCAGATAAGTTGTAAATATGAATTAATGCAAAATTGTTACCTCTCTGATGTTGTGAAGTCATCATATGGCCACCCGAATATAAAATATACGATTTTGATAGAGCGCATCTCGCTTATCCGTATTCTATTTCGACCCAGATTTCAATATTGTCTAGGTCAATCAATTATCTTTCGCATGAGTTACAAACCTTTTATTTTTTATGACGTCATCATGTCAAAATATTTGAACAAAATGGGTTACTTATTTTCATCTTTACAGTAAATTTCAATCTATTATAGCTCTTTATAATAAAAAGTGATACTCATGTTCTGGAAGATAAAATTGTAGATACGAATTCATGTAAAAATGTTGCCAATCGGATGTTGTGACGTCATCATATGGCCAGTTGAATAAAAAAAATGCAGATTTGCATCATAGTTCATCACATTTAAAAGAGAGTGCATCTATATTCTACGTTTCGAATCTTTTCAACATGTTAATATGTTGTTGTTCAGATTATTTGCTATCATTTTGATGACGTCATCATGTTAAAAATTGGCATAAAAGGTGGGTCTCATAATTTCACCTATGCTACACAGTATGTATACAGTATATACTGTGTATGCTGTATATACTATATGACACAAAATAGACAGAATTCTGCACTTACAACATATCATATTCTTCATGTCATAATGCCATAATGCCATAATCTTTTCTGTGCACAATATTTCAACGTATGACGTGCATGTAGCATTTGTCATGCGGATTACTAACTCGTCAAAATGACGAGTTCAAATCTTGTTCATTTTCTTTCCACTCTTTTCTTTGCGTCGCTTTTCTATAAAACGTGTAAACATAACATTTCATAACTTTGTCAACATATCAACATTTACGTGAAGTTGTGCTTCTATTTTTTTTTTTTCGTTTTGATTTAGCTTTTCGCTTTTTTTTTTTGTATCTCCATTGAGATCCAACCATTGATACCCACAGCATTGTCATTTTTACGATTTTTGCCTTTGGATTTATATATATATATATATCGTTTTAAATTAATTAATTAAATTTTAGTATATCACCGGGCAGAATTAATGTTCTTTGCCTGTTGTGTTTATATATATAAAAGTATCTCTTCGGAGATCCTGCTTTTTGATAAAATACTGAAAGATGAGGGCGTATCAATTTGATCTCTGGTGCGCGTGCGTACAATTGAGGGACTAGTGCTGTTCAGCTGTACCACGCCAAGAATGTTAAAGAGTCGCTATCCAATCGAGTTTAAACAATACCCTGGAAGCCCCAGTGGTCTAATGGTTAGGACAGCTGCATATCAAGCAGAAGGTCCGGGTTCGAGTCTCGGTTCGGCGACTTTTTCTCATTCTTATAGATTTTCTCATCTTATCGTTTCAAATTAATTAATTAAATTTCAGTATATCACCGGGCGGTTTAGAATTAATGTTCTTTGCCTGTTGTGTTTATATATATATTTAAAAGTTATAGAATATTCCAAATGCAGAAAATTTATTCCAAAATTGTTGATATTTCTGAACATTTTAGGAGTGATGGAAGATCTGCATCCGAGAAGAATCACCAAACTATGAATAAACGTTCAAGTCAAAGTGAGTTATTTTTTACTTATTTTCTTTTTTGAATTATGAAAGTGATTAATAAAAAAAATAAGTTGGCCTAGCTAGATGTGAGTACTAACTACAAAAGTATATGCAGGCTGTGCGATGTTTAAATAAAGTATTATATTACATAGCCTATGTAAATACGTGAACGTGATTGGTTGAAACTGCATCACATGACTACCTCTGCGAGGATCGTAAATCGTATATATCCTCGAGTACGATGATATTGACTGAGTAATTTTCGCGTAATTATCGTGTCCCTGTCATTAAACATATAAAATCCAGCAAATTCTCGAGTACAATGATATTGACTGTGTAATTTTCGTGTGGCAACACTCCCGTTTGGCGATAAATAAACAAAAGTCATCTACTGGGTCTTGAACTCACGATGAAATTGTCACTCCATCACAAGAAAACGCTTCATGCGCTGCGCCACGGAACTTGATTGAAGAAATTAATCAACTAAACTATTTAAACTATGTATACATAGCACTCTCATTTGTTATTAGTCCTCTCTAGATGTGATGAAAGACTGTTTGTGATTGGTTATTACTCACGGTAGTAACCTGTTACGCGCGATGCGGCAAACATCCGGTGATTCAGCTCGAAGAAGACGAATTATTATTTTTTTGGCCTACCTGATAATAATATTATTATTGTTAATGTAGGCTTATTGATGGAAATTCTTCTGTTAATTTAAACGACCTAGACCTAAGTGAATATTTTATTGCCAAGGAATCATTAATTAGTAATTATCTGTATATTATTCTTCGCAAGGTAAGGTGAATGCAACGCCTAACTAGGCAGGCTTATTACAATACAAAGGAGGCCTAGGCCTAGCAGTACACCCGACCCAGCAGTAGATATTCAACTTGTTGTTGGCAATGTAATAGATATCAGATATCGCCTTTTATATCGGTAAAATATAAGATTTTACATCCCCTTGGGAATGATATTTTCGATGGAATATATTTCCCGAAGCGCGAATTGAAATATATTCCATCGAACAAAATATCATTCCATCGGGGATGTCAAATCTTATATTTAACCTCTAAGCAGGCAATATCTGTATAATAAATAAAAAATCAGTGTTATATTTTCTTATCAATATAAAAACAGTCTCTTCTGCACGTGTGTGGCTTGTCTCACCATGAGCCTTGGCTTTGTGGTTTGTTATTGTTGTTAAGTTGCGCCCTCAATCTAAGAAAATAACACTATTTATGTAATAAATTACTAAAAATGAAGACATTCGGTCTTTTTATGCGTACGTAAAATCCAGGAAACGTAAAATCAGAGTTTGTAAAACAAAGGTTCTACTGTACTGTTAATCCGTGGATCAACTAACCCCTCTAAGCTCAGCTTACACCAAATAGTACTTTCAATTACAAACAGTATTTATACCAAACTGGTGAACTACATTACACAACCCATTATTAGCCTAGTATACCTACTAAAGCTACTAATTAAGTAAGAAAAACCATTTCACCAAGAATTGAGATATCTGTTCAAGGCAATTTAACTTTTTTATGCTAAAAATATTTTTTTTTTCACATCATGCCTAGTTTGGTTTTTTCAAGGCTGTCTCGTACATCAAAAATACAGTACTTTTTAATTGAATGCATAGATGACAGTACCTTTAAATCTCGCTAACTTCAGAAAAAAATGTTAGATGAGGTCACAATGTAAAATATATGCGGTACATTTTACAGTAGGTACTATCTCTCTAACCAATTCTACAATAAAAAGGTAAAGACGGAAATTTCCGTTTTTGGCGGTAAAATTGTCAATATGTATTCTGGTTTTTTTATTAACCAAAATACATTTAAAAAAATATACAGAATTGGCTTTAGCAGTAAGAACAAAATTGCGAAAAATTAATAATCAATGCGATCCCTAATGTTGATGTACACATAATAGACAGGTTCCATTTCCCCTGAAATATGATACAAGCAGCATTTCTGGGATCCACTTGATTTAGAATATTTCAAACTCACTGATTATGAATATGGTGGATCCCAAACGAAATTCGGCAATTTAAGCACTTAATTTGCATAATTAAAAATGGCGGCCATTTAAAAAAATAACTACCCCATATCTTGGAAACCGCTAGTCACAGATAATTAATTATGGTTGATTTATGTTAACCGTATTAATTTTATATTCACTACAATGCTTGAATAGATAGCTTGTAGACTCACATCCAAGATCAGATGCACCCTTGACAATTCCACTTTCAATCCATGCCTCATAGTACAACCCACACCCTTTCAGGATCGGAACATTCCATTTTAACTCAATAACTTAACTTAATAAAGTGCTTGGTCAACGATAATGAAAATGTAGCTTTGTCCCAAAATTATCTGATATTGACTGCATTCAGTGTATCAATTTATGAGCAGGAGCTTGGTGCAATGTATGTCAATCCTATATGCTTTTTGGAGTCCACTCCTTTCCTTTCTTATTCCATAATTATCAAAGCATGTGCATTGCTCATAACCATACATTGTATTCATTAAAATTGTCTTGGCCTCCATTTAATAATCGCCAGAAACATAAAGGTATGCTATCACTTGGCATCTTTCTAATTAATTACGGCCAATCCTTTGTGACCAAGTTTTGAAAGTATATCTCCACCAATCTTTAATGCAACATGTACAAGAGATAGAAACACAACTTCTTGCTCTGGTCGGTTTGTTGGAATCTTGATATCCTGATTGAGAAATCATTTTACTTGATACTGAATTGGAATGAGTACTGTTTGTCGGTCTGATGGATTAACATTTTAGAGGTTGAAAAAACTGAAAATCAGTATTTAATTGACAAACAAACTTGCATTTCTGAAATAGGACAGTGGGATATCCATGCACAAAGTACTGTATTAGCTAATTACTGATTCCATACATCAACCAACTTAAACACTAATCCTATTCTTTACAAGTTCATTGCAAAGTAAAAAAAATCAAGATCTCTTTTCTCAAAATCCTTTTTAATTTTCTCTGTGTTGTGCTCATATATGGACATGATGATGTCATATCACTACCATATTTAGGCACATCACGCTTTTTTATCAAACTAGTAGACAAAGCTTTAGGAATATTTTTATTTTAATTAGTATGCATTTTCGCCAGTCAACCAACATATTAGAATGTTGTGAGAGTCTATCTGTTGTATTGAGAAAACTTGAAGTGGGTTTGGATGATTTGTCTAGCTCGTGTTGTCTTCTCTTATTGTCTAATCATTTCATTCTTTCTTGATCAGTGAAATGGCAATAACACTGTTTATGCCATGATATCTTACGAGTAACTTCAGTGGTGAAACTTATTGAAACTCGGTCCATAATGTCATCATCATCATCGCCGAGCTGACAACACTTTCCAGCTGCATCCTTTACAATTCTTAAACCTTGCTCGCCTGCTTCTCTCAACTTATTATTAGCTTTACCTTTATGACATGTCTCATCTGTACAAAATCTTCACTAAAATAATCCATAACAGAATAAAAAATGTATTAGTCAACAACCAACCTAGAGAGCAAGCAGGTTTCAGAGCAGGGTACTCGACAATAGATCATCTACAAGCAATAAACCAGCTAATTGAAAAGGCAAGTGAATACCAACTCAATCTCTGTCTTGGCTTTGTGGATTACCAAAAGGCATTTGATTCTATTGAACATTTGGATATGTTTGAGGCGCTCCGAAAAATAAATGTTGACGAACGTTATGTCAGAATCATAGAAGATATCTACACTGATGCAATAGCCAGAATCCATATTGATAATGATATATCAAGAGAGGTTCATATACAGAGGGGGGTACGACAAGGTGATACTCTGTCCCCAATAATATTCACAGCAACCATCAAAGAAGTATTCAAAAAGGCTCAGCTTAATGGAGGAATAACTATTGATGGAGAAATGCTTACAGACCTCCGTTTTGCTGATGACGTGGCCTTGATTTCAACATCAGTTGCAGATATGAAAAACCAGCTCTCAAGTCTGAATAAGGAAAGTAAATCAATCGGACTAACTATGCACAAAGACAAAACAAAATACATGACTAACTTTGACACACAGGAAGACATTGAAATAGAGGGCCGGAAACTAAAAAAAGTGAAAGAATATAAATATCTAGGACAAACACTGAAAATGGAAGACACCACGAAAGAGGAAGTTCTGTTAAGAATAAAAGCAGGATGGATGAATTTTGGCAGACACAAACACATGCTGACTGACAAAAATATACCATTGTCACTGAGAAAGAAATTATTTAACCAATGTGTGCTATCAACTATGACATATGGTTCAGAGACATGGGCAATAACAAGGGAACTTGAACAGAAACTTACAACTACTCAAAGAGCAATGGAAAGAAAGATGATGAACTTGTCGCTTCGAGACAGGGTAAATCATACAATCATCAGAAAAAAGACAGGTGTTATAGATATAATGGAGAAAGTAAGACAGTCAAAATGGAGATGGGCTAGACACGTGGCAAGATTTCAAGATAATAGATGGACATACAGATTAACAGAATGGCAACCAAGGGTAGGAAAGAGGAAAAGAGGAAGACAGAAAAAAAGGTGGAGAGATGATCTAACAACGTACATTGGAACGGCTGCATGGACTAGGACAGCAATAATTAGACAGCAATGGAAATGTTATGAGGAGGGCTTCATTCAACATATGGATGAACTGCCTAGATAGATAGATAGATATGACAAAATAGACAAAGCCTATTATAATTCACTGGTCTTTACAAATGTGAAATTAAAATTCTTCTCAGAAATTGAACTTTTTACTTCTTCAACAAATCTTGAGGACAAACATGCCCATTAATTTGAATATGCAAATTAAGCTTTTTTTTCATTCCAAGGTTTCATCTGGAATCAACTAGATGTGTAATCAAAAAGTTTGAAATATCTCAGACCAACACTCAAGATGCTATTTAATTAATAGCATTTAACTCAGTTTTAACAGAAAAGAAATCGCTATTTTAGTAATTCGAATATGCAAATTAGATATTTTAAAAACATATTTGCAATTTAACAATTAGCATATTGCTATTTGACTGCAAATGAAGGGTTTAATAACCATACTTTTGGCCATTCTTGGACAAAATGTGCCATTGTTCTAAACAATTTGAAACAAAAAATAATTTCATAAGACCAATATTTTCAGGGTTACAGAATTTTATTAATAGTTCAAGGGTCAATAGTTTTAGAATCGGCCATTTTGTGTAAAAGCATGTCATTAGAATAAATATGAATGTATAGTTTCTGAACAATATGAGCCCTATTTTGTGTCTCTGCCATTATTTGTTGCCGAGATATATAAATCAAGCTCAAAGGTCAAAATGTCAGAAATAGGACTTGCATCCATTTTTTTTTACAAATTTTGCCATTAGAGTGGATATAAAAACATATTTAAAACATTTTGACACCATAATTAATTATTTATGACTAGCGGTTTTCAACATATAGGGTAGTTATGAAATAATGGCCGCCATTTTTAATTATGCAAATTAGGGGCTTAGATGGCCGAATTCGTAACCAGCGAGGTCGAAATAACCCAAAATCAGGTGGATCCCAGCTTCTCAAAAATGCCCCTTGAATCGTTTTCTAGGCAGTTTTTTTGAGAAATCATGGAACCTGTCTACAATGTGTAATCTCTCTCTGCTATGGTTGTGCTAATATTTAAATTCTTAATGCAAAGATTACAACGCAAAATTGATGGTAATCTAGTACATAATATGTGAACAGAATACAGTATTTTAAGTGTAATCTAACTCTATTGTTGTGCTAATATTTAAATCATTAATGGAAAGAATAAATAAAAATGATAGCAGGAAATGATTAACATAAATTATTCATACATTGATGAATATGATTGGAACTCATCAATTGTAATCATCAAAGTGTAAAATAAGAAGTTCAAGGGATCATCTTAGAAAGTCATTTACAATACTAAAACTAAGAATATTAACTCATTTAGACATACTAGCTTCTCTGAGCAAATACAATGGTAGACTAGATTTGAACTCGTCACTTTGACGAGTTAGTTATCCACACGACAAACTCTACGTGCACGTCATACGTTAGAATATTGCGCACAAAAAAAAGATTATGCAATTATGACCTGAAGAAAATAAAATTTTGTTGTGTGCTCTCTATTTTATGTCTTAAAGGAATCCAGTATTATTTCTTTTAAAATGTGTAGTATTGTAGATATAATTCATATAAAAAGAAAATTTGTTTGAAATTTATTGTTGTTTAGATTTTTCAAATAAACCGCGGATTTTCTATGAGCCACCATGTTTAACACGAAAACAAGGTTGTGACGTCATTGGTTTGACAAAAAATTCATCCAACTGTGAGACTGCCCGGCCGGCCATTGCGTGGATATGCAAACACATGTGTCTTACCAAAATTGAATCACAGATTACAACATTATCAATTAGAACCCAGAAGAAGAAGAGAGAGAAGAAGAGATGTGGAAGAAATAGAAGGTTTAGATAATATCGTCGCACATGAAGAAGAAGATACAGAATGGAGGAAAGTAAACAAGGAATGGTGCCAATGCGGAAGATGTGAATTGATGGACACTGCAGCGGAATGCCTTTGTTGTCGCAAAATTTAAAATGTACAAGCGAAGATGAACATGGGATTAGAAAACGAAATGGCATGCATTTCAGACCATTTTTAATTCGAATTTGTGTGTTTACATCCTGCAGTAGTTAGAACTGCACTTGTTGCTCGGACAGACATTAGGCGAGACAACATTGAGGAACTGATCCCGAACAAAACATTTCGCCTTCAGACGTACAGGCAGTTTACCTACATGACCGCCTCGGTAAAGCCGCACGACAAGTCATCCCAGCCTGCATTGTAAACAAAATCAGAAAGGACTTCCTTTAAGCACTGATAGAAATTACATTGGATATAAAGAAGCCGAATAAATCATAAATGGTATTAAGATGTTAATTAATTAATAACATTTAATTATCGAATGCATCAAATATAATAACATTTTTTGGCTAAGCCATTTCCTTGATTATCAATTTTGTAATCGACATTATTACTGTAACATGTATCATTTATTTTATTTCACCAAACAAGTAACAAGTGTTTTCTGTTTATTATTTGTATGCAAGAATTGTATCAAAAGCTGTTCCAAAACAGGGACGAATCAAATCCAATATGTAGTTATTCATCATCTGGCCGGCCAAATGTGTGAAATATAATTTCGTATAGACATATTTTGCAGAAAATTACTGAGGGTCATCTTACAGCGATTGCACAACATCACAATTTTATAATAAACATTTTTGCATTGTTCAAATTAGTTTATTCACTATTTTCAGAGAATTTCCTTGCAATTTTTGTTATTAATTCAACCAAAAACAATACACTAATAATTGCATCAGGAAAATATTTAAGAAATTGTATTTATAATATAATATTTATAAAAGGTTTCATCTTCAGCAGTTTAAAAAGAATTTTTTTACAAAATAAGCATAAATTAGCTTTGTTGTTTTTAATGTAAACATACTATGAAAGCTGAAACCTAGTTCTAAAATCTTCAATTGCATCTTCTTTCTTACATCCCATGAAACACCTGTAAGAAGGTTAAGCATTAATTTTAATATAAAAATTGTTATATTATATTGTTTATTAGTGTAAGTATGTTAAAGAATGTAGTATAACAGGGCTTGTTTTTGGGTAGTAAAGGTAGTAAATTGCCCCTGTGAAACCGACTCGCTCCATATTTGTTTAAGCTTGACCTGGCGCTTCCGAGACTTGGACAACCTCAAAATGATGAGCTCACTATTCTCCTCCATCAGAGAATACCCCAAATACTTAGCACTATGGCCAGGCGTGTCACTGCGGCCAACCCCACCAACAAAAATATCTTGATAGCGAAATGCATCTATCCATATACCATGGTTTTCATTGTACAGATCATTTATTACAGGGAAAAGGTAAGACCTCTGAATGTTGTAAAAATGTTTTTCTGAAAGTATGTGCAGTTTCATGGTGGTTGCAATGTCGAACATTTTTTTTATATGTGCCACCTGAAAATAAAATTGATGCCGCCAACTCAAGGTTTCCCTTTGCCATGTTTCGCACAAGTGGTTGCGATTTCCACCTTCCTCTGTGATTGTTATGGCATGTACATACAAATACATTCATTGTATTAGGTTCAGTGTCACTATCAGAGCTGCTCGGTGAATTTTGGGCAGAATATGTTATAGGGAAGACCTGGTATTTTCTCTGAAAAGTTATTGTTCTTTTTTAAAAAAACCAAGCGCCGATCCTTCTATATGTGGGGCTACAAGAGACCATATTAGAAATACTGTATGTTGGGTGAAAATGTGGGTTCATAGAGATATGTCCATGGAATAAATCTCCCTGTGCACCCTTCGACTTATGTCTGATTTCCCTTGCATATGTTACATTTTTTTAAACATAAAATGCAGTTTTTGAACTGAAGTGTATTTGAATTTGAATCAATGATTGGGAAAATTAAGGAAGTGCAAAAATCCCAAAATTCCCTATGCGTGCCTCATGCTTATACAAGATTAGTGAATGTTAATATGTATTTCCTGTACTTTTACTTGGGTATGGATTTTCAACATGCCTAATTAGGCACACGTAAGGCGGTTGCAGTTAGTAGGCCAGGCCTCGACTGTAGACAACACAATATTTAAAATAGGGATATTCACATAATGCACTCCCTAATACCACAAATATTCAGTTCACTAATATTTGTATATTAAGTCAAGTATCTGGAGACTGTACTATATCCCAAGAAATAAGGCAAGGGATATAGTAGACCACCAGTGTTATATTTTTAACTATGCATCGATAAAACGCCAGTCAATATTTGTTTTTATATACAGTACCATACCAAACAATTCGGTTGAAGGCTAGGCCGAAACAAATGCAACATAGACTTGGTTGGATTATGCCTTGTTTTGATAGAGGCACCTCGTTTTTTGCTGTAAAGTAAACCATCATAAGGCTTGTATTTGAAAATTTGTCGTTTATTTCCAAAGAATACTTTATTTGTTCCTTTATTTTTTAACTGGCCACTAAACTTACTAAAATCCTCTACATCTGCCAGTTAAATTGGCTAAATATAAACACGCTGTTGTAAGCCTCGTCCACAACTATAAAAATATTTTAATTTTGATGATCATGTCAATAAAGTCGAATTAATTTCATCTACTCAGTAGAAGAGTGTCTCCATGACCATGAATGAAACTATGGAAACCAGGCCCGTAGCCAGGGGGGGTTTTTATGGTTCGGCGAACCCCCCCTTTACAGCGAACCCCCCTTAACCGACTGCGAACCCCCATCCCCGACATGCCCAATACCTCACCCTCATCTCTGATAATCCACCAAATAAGTGCCCCACACAGTATAAAAGGTTATTCGTAAATTGAAAAATTCGTAAACTCGTTCGTGAGAGTTGCAAATGAATTTTCACCTGAAATCCCTGGATGTAACATGATATTGACGCGTGTATCGTACTCATTACAGTGAACTGGTACGTGCACGAACGATTCGTACAAAGGACACCGCCAGACAACCGCGTACCTACATTGTTTAGATCACGGCAGTCAGCATGCAAAAAGTATACCGTAAATCTTGTAACCCTGGGTATTATTCTTTTTTACTGTTTTTAAGTAGTGGGTTACTATTACTAATCCTAAATTAGGCACTTGAAAATAGTAACTCACTTTAACTATTCCGTTCAACAAATCATAGCAGAATAATAAAACAGTACGAATAAACAAATTTGTTTGAACTCTAACTTTATTTTATAAACTCAAAAACACTCAATCCTCCCCGACTCCCGAGATCAACATGCATTATCTCCATATTTTCAAAATACGGCTGCATCATAAATGACCAGTCTTCAATTCATAATGTAATTTTGTCAATAGTTTTTGTGACTTTAATATTAACCCATGGGTTACTATTAGAGTAGTGAATTATTATTATTATAGATTGACTTATAAGGTTGGTTACTATTAGAAGGAGAGATTGTGGGTTACTATTAGAAGATTTACGGTATAGCCTTCCGACGTACATAAAAAATGGAACGCTGCAGTTACCTACATTATTTATATGTGGCTATGAAGTATAGTGTATCATCATCATAGAGGATTATAGTGAATATTAATATAATACCCTATAATATCTATGGTAGTTTACATTATAGCATCCGATTATTTTTTTCTAGGGCTACCAGCCGATACGTACTGAACTGTATCAATACCACCTATTTACGTTGATTAATAATTAATTTCCTCGAATTGCTGTAAATAATTACAAGTAGAGCTATAATAAGCATTGAATTTGCCTTCTTTCACTCAAAGTGTGCCTTTTTCGGGGATTCCCCTAGGCGTAGGCCTACGTTCACATTGAACTTGAACGCAGAACAAAATACCGAGTGAATGATCAAACAATCGGCGGTTAAATAGTCCACGTGTGTGAGGAGGAGGAAAAAAGTGCGAATACGATCGTTTTGCTCATTGGTAGCATGCTGCATGAGAGTGTCTTTTCCGACCAATTAGAGGTGCCATTTATCATGAATGTTATGTGCGAGAGTACCATTTCCGGCCATCTAGGGGTGTCATTTAACAAAATTCTCCCCCTCAAGGCGGGTGGGGGCAATGTCCTAAATACTTGTCCGAACCCCCCCTTGACAGATCCTGGCTACGGCCCTGGAAACTATGCATTACTGTAAGGCGAATAGTGTTGTTGCCAATGTTGTCACTCTCTTGCCATTAAACTGTCCGTCCCAATCACTGTTTCTTGTAGGATATGTTTTTATCTATTCTTGCAACATGACCAAACCATTCAAGCGTACTGTGATTAATTCTGTGGGTTTCTTTAAATAATGCCAAAACTTCTTCTCTCATTTCAAAGAAAGATTTCTATGTGCCAGCTCTATACATTATCAAATATATATCCATAATAAAATTCACTATACGGAAACTTCAGGTAAAGGGTAAGAATATTAGCCAATAAAACACATGCGTACATGGGGTCTCTTTCGTCAAATTTCAAAGAGTGCGCACCATGCTTCTATGTGTCAAATTTTCTTCCTAATCTTATATTTATTTGCTCAATTCATTGTCAGTGATGGAGACAGGATTTGCCCGACAGTGGGGCCGAATTCCCCGATGGGGCCAACATGGGGGTTATCTAGTTTTTATAATTTTACTGAAATTAAAATTTAAAAAACATGCACGTACGTTTTATATGATCGGAAAATGTTGATGTATGCCATCCTATAACCTGATGCACTAATGCATTATATATTATATAACGAGAGGTGTTAGATTATGAGAAGCGGTCCCTTAAGAGAGGTGGTTGCTTATGGTGTATGGTCATTTAGGGAGGTGATCGCTTACAAGATGGCCGCTTTTTTAAAGTTGGTCGCTTGCGAGAGGTGGACTGACAGCTAGGTATAGAGGTGCAGTTGTACAAATTTAAACATAAGTTTTTAAAAAATATATAATATTTTCTACAATTGCTGATCATAGTAACTACATTATCTGTGAGGCAATTTCAGTTGACCATTCTACATTAGCTGGTGTTGATATTTATTTACTACACAAGCTGGCGTTTTCTATATTAGCGGTTTGTTTGCGCCTTTATAAACTGGTGCAAAATGTACAAATAAGTATCTGTATATAAATTATGGTTAATTCTGACATGGGCGAGCACAATGCAAAAACTTCGGTACAAATCTCCGCCTTGGATACCTACCTTATCTTAAATGTACCGCGAAACGTAGATTTTATAACATTAGTGTTCAGTTCGACGCTATTGTTCCATATTTCTATCTTAGGAAGATATTATAAAGAGTTTTTTAACAAAATTTATTATTTCAACAGTAGATTTTCAACTCCATTTCAATTCTTCGCGGTCAAAGTAATTTTCGGGTTCACCTTGCAACAACCTGGTTTCAACTATTTTCTCTCTTTTATACACAAGGGAGCAGTTAAAATAATAGATTTGACCCTAAAGGTGACTGGAAACAAAAAAACAGATAGTAGGACTGGAGCTTAAGTTGGCCATTAGTCATAGCCATTTCAGTTTTTTGTTTATTTTAAAACATACCGCGCATGTGTGAAGGTACAGTAGTTAAAAAATAAAAATTATACTGCAAATTAATAAAGATCAAATTAAATATATGCCATAAAAATCGGAATATATTATGGGAAATAGTATTATAAAATTACATAGGGAGATTTGATGATAAGACATTTTGTTTAAAATCGAGTGAAATCCCGATAGCTGAGTTTTATTGAGTAAGCTGGCAGGAATAACTGTAGGCTATCTGTGTACCGTTAGGTCCGAGATTTGTGCCCATTTTGCAAGCCGTAATGTCTTCTTTCTTGGGCCCACTCTGTCACGGCAGTTAGTTTCAAAAGATGTTTAAATTAAATAATGTATTAATAATTATTAAGATGGTATTTATTTGAATAAACGCCTCTCCAATAAAACATCCATTTGAATAATAATTCCCCCCAACCCAACTATCTAATAAACGTCCATCCACATTTATAATAACACAATTATACTATTTGTAGTAGAATATTCATCGCACTGTTATCTACAATTTACCAAGCATTTGTTATTCTTTTTTACCATTTTTCATATCTATTAGATAGAGGATTTAATTTGATTATAAATGTTACCATATTATTAAAACTAAAAAAATTAACATATATCCCTCGAATAAGCACCTCCCTCAAATGAACTCCGCCTCCCCAAAGGGCCCTACCAAACAATAAACACTATACTTTAAAATGTTATTAATCATCTAAAACACTGTGAAACAGAGTATAGTTTAGTTTTACGAATGTCAAGCATTTTCAATAATGGTAACCGACAGAAAACGTACAAGGAGAACATTTTTATCATTCCGAGAACCATCGTCTACACTTCCTAGAGGGGGAGCGAGCGAAGCGAGCTCACCCTCTAATATAAACAATTCTCTTACAGGCAGTGGATATGAATCCGCTTCTAGAAGTAGCAAAGATGAAATAAGTCAACCTATAAAGCGGCCATCAGTAACAGTAACATCTCCTGGCAGTCCCAGCAGTACACAGCTTACAGGTGCATCACCACATGGTGACTTGCAGGTAAGAATTATATTTGTTTAAAAAATATACACTAAAAAATAAGACGGCCAACGTGAATTTAAAAAAAGGTTTTGGCCATTTGCCTTATAAATAGAATTGAACTGGACCAATACCACCCTCACAGGCAGCATACAGTAAAGGAAGTGTCACTGAACATGGGTTTGCTCCCCTCATATTTGTTTAAAAAAACGAAAGGAAATAAAAAGGAACATACAGCGAACGATTGGTACAAAAGACACTGCCAGACAACCGCGTAGGCCTACCTATTGTGTATATACGTCAAAAATGGAACGCCATGGTTACCTACAGTATGTGTGGCTATATAGTATACTGTAGTGTATCATCATCATAGAGGATATGTTAATAATAATAGTACACTATGGTAACTGTGTACTGTAGTTTACATGATAGCAACCAATTTTTTTTTCTAGGCCACCCACTGAAATGTACTCAACTGTATCAATACCTATTTATATTGATATATTTAATTTCCTTAACAAATTGATGTAATTAAATATTGAGCTATAATAAGCATTGAATTTTGCGGTGCTTCCCCTAGACGTACGCTCGCATTGAAAAAAAAAACGCAATCAAAACAAAATACTGAGTGAATGAAATTGGCAACAAAATTTTATCGCCCTTTAATTAGTTACATGTGTTTATTGGAGGGAATAAGTATAATCGTTTTGCTCATTGGTTCTTTATGATACCCTTTTGCTTGCCTGGCTTATATAATACCTTATAGTCAAAAATCACTCTCACCATAAGAACGTACCCTAATAACATTTCATCTGTAGGTCCTATGTATAAAGGTAATAACATTTCTTGATGTTGCATCTTGCAAAACTTAGGATTTTACGAGAAAATTAGACTTTTACTTTTATCGGACTTGTTATATAAGTCAATAATATACGAAACCGAACTATGCGTCAAAAGCGTCCCTTGCCCCGTCGTTGATTCCCAAATAGGGACTTTGCAAAAAACAAAGGAAGCCACAGGACGGTGCTCATGAATAATTTATGCATGCACTTTAACAAAGTGGGCGGAGCTTAGCATAAAATTCCATTGTCTTAACTTTTTTAGTAAAGTTGCCATTTTCCTGTTTACGGAGAACGACTAGAAATAATGTATATATAACATTAAATATACAATTCAAATTACACTTAAACGTGGTATTTTCAAAACTCTAAATAATATTTGAACTTTTAATTTAATTGTTTAATGAAATAACATTTTTATTGGGTTAAAATGGCTGTGTTAAAACCTAGGCCTATGCTGTATCACCAGAGCCAAGCGATTCAGAAGGGTCCCGCACCACAAGACAGATGTAAAATGTAATCGGTGTTGTAGATTTTACAAAACTGAGAACATTTCACATATAGATCAGTGTATAATTGATAAAAAGTTTCAGTATTGGAAACAATTTCGCGACCCATCAATTTTTTTGGGTCGCGACCCATAGGTTACGGAACGGCGCTCTAGGCCCAATGCCCACTGAAGCTAGATAGCGATCAGAAAATTAAATGGCATCTACAAAAAAAAAGTGTATCTAGCGCATGCACATTATCGGTTAATGTACATAGCTTGTATAGACTTGTGGCTGAATATTTCGGTAAAAATCATAATAATAATATTTATAATAATAATAATAATATTTATTCGGCAAAAGTTAAAAAAATACGATTTACATTTCATCTTGCCAGGAGCAAGTAATAAGCATGAGCCCAAACAGAAAACTGCTCTTACTCCATCATTATTATACAGTACAAAAAACAAAAAAACAAAAGTATAAGTAGTACAAATTAATTAAAAACAAAACAATGTTATAATGAGAAAAATGAGGATTTTTTCCATTTCATAGGGATGTTTTCTATGCTTTATCGTCATTTCCGAAATTTACAATTACAGTCAGTAGTATGTAACAGTATATACTACGTGTTGAAAACAGAAAATTTTGAAACCCTTTTCATATCCATTCTGAATTTAAAAATGTGTATTGCGTTTGGAATGAAAGATAGTCTAAAACATGAATTGGTTTGATTTAAGTGGTCTAATTCTGCCAGAGTTGTTTTAATTTTAATAACTTTCTTTAGATTTTGTTTTTCGTACACATCACTCGCATCTTTAACCACTGATCTAGTCTTATTCTTCTCTGTAATATATCCAAACCAAGCAGTAAATGTTACGACTAAAATCTATTGGATGACCATTTCATAGAACAACTTATAAAGTCTTGAGTTTCCTTAACCAGTACAACCTTCCCATTCCCCTTTTTAATAATCTCCAGTATTATTATCAATTTTTATCAAAATCATAAAAATGATCTAAAACTAATTTAAATGCTTTTTTTGGTCTAAATTATATATCTCTCCAAAAATGTACTTCTATCACGATAAAAATGAATTATTTTGCAGCTCAAACTAGTTTATGATTCTCAAAGTCTAGAAGTAATTGTAACAATAATGTCTGCTCAAAATTTACCAGCAAGAGACAACAAAGAAGCTCGATATCCATATGTTAAGATGTATTTACTGCCAAATAAAAGGTGAGAATTTTTAAAGTTATTTTTATTACAAGCATTCCAACAGTGTAAATTCCAATTAAAGAATATAATACTCAGATCTGTAAATTAGGACTATAATTTTAATCACTACTAAACTTCACAGTGCTAGCAGGTCCACTACCTCCACTACCAGGCATGGGTTGGGTAGATGTTTTTTGTTCAGGCGAACCCCCATTAAAAAGTGAATCTCCTCTTTATTATTGACCGTAGCCCTATATCTATAGCAGTATGTGTTGTCAATTTATGGTATTTTGTTTCTTGTGAATTGTGACCTTGATCTTTGATCCTTCCCCTTCAAAACTGAACTACTCTGTTCCGAACATGCTTTTGGAATACAGTGCTAGCTGTGACGTCACATATAGCGCCTCATTGCTTAGTTGTACCTTTGTATGATAGAGTGATTGAATTAAAAGTTTACTGTTTAAAGAACTGTTTTAGTATTTGGTGTTTCCAAATATTACATAATTGGCATTGAGGATTTTTACCCAATATGCAGAGAACGTTTTATTACTTACTTGGACTACAAGTATGGTGAAATAGCATGATTTTAGGCCATCAGCAAGTAGGCCTATGCTACAGTAGAATCATCATCATCGATCAGCGAAGTGATTGCATTGTCCGGTACCAGCGAGGATGCGCATCACATTCACACTAGCAACTAACATAGGCTAGCATCCGCCTACTGTACATGATTTTTCAGCACTATTATACATCTATATTATTGTACAGTAATGGACACTTCTATTTCACCGTTCATATCTGAGACCACAGAAACGGCACCAACTAGGTGGGAATGCTGGCTTAAGCATTTTGATAATTTTCTCATCGCTAAGGCAATTACCGATGACAGAAGAACACGAGCAATGTTACTCCACCTAGGAGGAGAGGATGTGTTTGAAGTAAGTGAAACTCACACGACGGGAAACGAAGGTTATCTAGAAACAAAAGAAAAATTGACAACATACTTTGTGCGTAAACGTAATGTTGAATATGAAGTTAAACGCTGTCAACTTGCAAAGGTTCACAATAAGGGCTTAAGTGAAGCAAACATGACACTAAAAGCATTACTTACATTTGGTCGAACTCTAGAAGCCATCCAGGTACAAGCCAAAGCAATGGCGGGACAGACAGACAAAACTATGCATGTGGTAGAACAGAAACAGAAGTACTACCAACTTTGAAAACAGAAACATGGAGGGAAGCAATTGGGTAAAGCAAAGCCAGAAAAAAAATAACCATCATTGAACAGGATGTGGAGGTTGTCATGGTACAGAGAAGCTTGATAAAGTTTGCACAGCCTGGGGAAAACATAAATGTCATAAATGTAAAGATCAAACCACTTTGCTTCAGTTTGCAAGTCAACCACACCGGCAAATAATATGCAAATACAAACATAAACGGAGATTCCGGTGCAATTGGCGACTGTTGCAGCCATTGATGTAGATGAGTATGGATTTCCTTTATTTAAATTGTACACTCAATGAACTTGCTGAATGATACTCCAGTGACAGCACCGCAAATAGCGAAATGGACAGCAAGAGATCCGTTGTTGTCTGCAGTTCTTAAATATACACTCCCAAGGTTGGCCTTCCGGAGTGGGAGAAAGAATTCAAAACATACCATCGCAAAAAGAGCGAACTTTCCACACAGAAAGGATGTTTACTTTGGGATTCAAGAGTTATAATCCCAGCTCAAGGCCGAGAGAGCCTACTGTCAGAATTAAATGAAAGCCATCCTGGCATTGTGCCTATGAAATCATTGGCAAGGAGTTATATTTGGTGGCCTAATCTTGACATGGACAAAGAAAATACTGTTCAAGGATGCTCTACTTGTCAGCAGTATGGGAAAGCACCATCAAAAGCAAATCGTCATCCATGGGAGTGGCCAGGGAAACCATGGTATTGCATACATATTGATAATGCAGGCCCGTTTGAAGGGAAAATGATACTAGTTATAGTTGATGCTCATAACAAGTATATTGATGCACATAATGGCATCAAGCACAACAGCAGCTACCTTATTCAAGTTACGTCAAACCTTTGCAACTCATGGTGTGCCATGGAGTTTAGTATCAGACAATGATACCCCCATTTACCAGCCACGAGTTCCAGACCTTTTGCAAACAGAATGGTATTAAACATATTTGTAGTTCATCATACCATCCAGCCAGCAATGGGTTAGCGGAACGAGCTGTGCAAACTATGAAAGAGGGGTTATAGAAAACTGTAGGTGAGGACTTGGAGTCAAGATTATATAGATTCCTGGCAAAATAAAGACTGACACCACAGTCAACAACTGGTCAGTCACCAGCAGAATTACAATGAAAAGACGTCTTGGGTCTCGGCTTGACCTAGTTTGCCCTAATATGGAGAACTATGTACTAGACGCAATGTCCCCCGGAACCACCGGTAGGTGGCGTTGTACACGACTATAGCTTTAACAGGACACTCTAATTACTTTCGTAGCGGAAAATCAGGGAATGACCTAAAATGCCTCAGATATGTATGTTGTAGCCAACATTTTGACATTGTATCGCCTTACAATGGTTTCAAGAGGGTTGGAAACTCTGAAAAACATACGAAACAGTACATATCTGAGCCAAAAAGTGAATTTTATGATTTTTTTTAAAAGAGCTGTGACTTCACAAAGAACGTCATCTTTGACATGTCTTCGGAAGCATTAGGATGCTCGGAAATGTCAAACAAAGTTCAAGAAAAGACGTCAACCCTGTTCTGATTGGTCGGTTAAAATGCTTACATATAATGTATGTTTTATTCATTCATATACAAAGTAGGCTTGTATTGAGGCTATATCGATTCTCTACTTGACATTTTTTTAAAAATATTTTTTGAGAGAAATTAGTTAGAGGGTTAGGTATTAAATATTTAGGACAAGTTTTATTATTTATGTTTTTCATCAAGACAAGTTCATAGTTGATAAAACAGCCGTCAGACAGATAGATGCACTATTAAACAACACCAATGCCACATCATGACCAATGTGAGTACAGATACTATCCCAACATTCACTTCCAACATCAAAATCAGTAGGTGAGAGGATGCATTCCTCGTATGGGTAATGCATCCTCTCACCACCAGAATCCTACCTGTACATCTATAAATGTACAGGTAGCCCCTTTCATCTTGCCAGACGCAACACATGGCATCTAGTTCCGAAAATCTCTGGATAAACAAGCTACAATGATAGCAGGACGAGAAATGCATGAGAGATCATTTTATGATGGAGACTCAGTATAGGTAGTGAACTTTGCTGGTAAACCAAAATGGTTACCTCAGTTAGATCCAGTTTCCTTTAATGTACATATTGAGAATGGTCGTGAACATCACATACTTCATCAAGTTTGGTGAGATTCGGACTGTAAATATTAAGAAATACAGAAATGAAAACATAACTTTGTAGGCGGAGATAATAAAATAAATTCAATATGGAACGGTTTTCCTTAAAAAGAGTTAATACCAGTTATACATCAGAATGCTTGGTAGATCATGTTAATCAATGAATTCTTCTACAAATGTGAATGTGTGGTGGGACGGTTATTTGAGGAAAACGTTTATTCGAAGAAATACGGTATGGGACAGAGAAATGCTTGTTTGTGAATGTGATGACACCCACAAGTCGAGGGTGGGATATACCCGAGGTGGGACTATACGAAAATATTTTGATGCAAAGCGCTTGAAGTGCGCGGGTTTCGTGAGCTTTGCTCTGGACCTAAATTAAGCAAACCCCAGGCTCAAGACTCCTTGCCAGATCTTACCTAGGGCCCTTACCTCATCTCTTCTTTTCCGCTTTAGAGTCTATCAGTCAATATTGTCAATGTAGTGCAAACCACTTGTTGCTGTAGATACAACTGGCAAATACAATATATACACCACTATTCAGCAGAAGTATTGTAATACCTCACAAGCAATTACATAATCTGATTTATTCACATTACATTCAGTTTTGTGAGGGAAAAAGTGCCTTCTATCAGTTGCTATCCTCACTATATCCTGCTCATCGAAGCAGTAAGTAAACTGTAAATGTCTATTTCCGAAATCTTTAAATAACAAATGAGAAGGTTTCAGATTGTTTTTATAAATAATTGTTCTGACCAAATCACTTAAATTATGCACATTTCTACTACATTTTTCATTACATGCTTGTTATGTTTGTATTAAGCATATTTTCACAGATAAATGTCAATCCCTTAAACTATGTCATTCATACATGAAATTTAATGTTTGTACATGGTGAACAAGGCGCCTTCGGTGAATTATTTCAAACGACAAGAACGCAGGTATATTTATTTTATGTGATTGGTCATCAAGTTTCAAAACCTTTGATCTCTTTTGAAGAGTAAAGCTTTGTTTACCATGAATTCACCGCAAAGTTCCACAAACAAAATTAACTTCAACTACAGGACATAATTGTATATTTAAGTCAATATTCAGTTGACGTGTAATACCAGAACTCGAAGAATTCGAACAATGATCCACCATATACGAGTGAATCATCAATGGACTATGACGAAGACCAATGAGTAACAGAGATGTCAAATGAGCAGCAGAGATGTCAAATGAGCAGTTCAGACAGAGAAAACAATTGTTACACAAAAATGTTGACTAGTAAAAAGCACTAATGGTCTATTGAGCCACTTTGTTAGTAAATGGTTACAGTTCGCCATAATAACAATACAATTAACAAAAAGATAGTAAAACATATGAATGGATGCTACAAAGACAGAAGCCTAAATAGTATTGAACCACATTTTAAACAAATTATTTGTGATCTCACTATAAATGTGCAATTTCTCCATATTGTTCTAGAAACTAAAAACAAAAAAATCTCAGCTCAGCTCATTTTCTATCTTAATTCTTCATTTCTCCAACATCTTAATGATAAAGGTGGGTTTTGTCAATAAATCTTTTAATATTTATTTTACAGAGAGAATAGTAAAAGAAAAACTCAAATTGTTCATAAAATGTGTGACCCTAAATGGAACCAACAATTTGTTTACAGTCCAATAAGACGCTCTGATATGAAGATGCGAACATTAGAACTGACAGTTTGGGATTCAAACCAGACAGCAAAAGAATTAATTGGACAGGTAAGACAAAATAAGTTTTAATTGACTGAACAAAAATACATCATAAAGTAAAAACTATATTTGAGAAATTGTTAGGGGTCAGATTTGGGCTTCCCTTTAATCTACTAAATGATCTGTATATTAGCAGAACGTGATCTGGTGTATTTAAGGTTTGGACCTCAATTGGTTGAATTGAAAGCTTTTAAAGCTTTCCCAGATCAAAGAAACCCACACTAGTTTCCTACATTAGATACTGTACACTCATATTAAAAAAAGAAATCTTATCAATGGTTATCCTGCACCTACCAAGGTTTAATCTGGTATAACACCCTCCATTTTAATAATTTTCAATGATTCTCTCCAAACAATGCCTACTTAGGTAAATAAGCTTTCACAGATATATACAGAATATATTTTTTTTTTCAAATTCAACACAGTACTGATTAAAATCCTAATATCATTGCCTGCTTGAGTGGAAGTGATTCTCTGAATTGAACTAAATTTTAATTTGTAAATCGTATTTTATTTAGATAATTGTGTTCTTTTTTCCTTAATAGGTTTTGATTAATTTACATAATGCTATTTTTGACAATGAGCCTCATTGGTATCCATTGTCTATGCCTGATATTTCCCATGGACCACTTCCTCAACCTTCTTCGATCCCACAACAGGACAAAGTATCTCACCCACGACGGAGTTCAAGAGACACAGATCCAAGGACCAATTCATATACAATATACCATGTTAATAATAGCGAAGGTAAGAAACCAATATATTTCATTTTTGTTAATTTATTGCTTTGCAATGAATCACAGAAAACAAACCAGATTCCTACATTGGATTACTTTCATTTCAATAATTAATTCAAAAATGGAAAGAAGTTTTCAAACTTAACATAAAATTTGTCCTAAAAAAATTAGGTAATAGGTAAACAGAATATGATGGCAATATTTAAAAAAAAATAATGCTAAAAGTTTCAGAGATCATCTTAACATGTCATTTTTATTTTATTGTGTAACAGAAAACAAATTAGCCGTGTGGTTAAATCTTGTAGTGGCTTGAGAATATGTGGGCTACATTCTTGAGAAACTTACAGAATATAGTTGCTGTCAATGGTATTTTCGTATATATCCCAATAGAAATAAGTTACAATGCTGTGTGGCATTATTAAATTATTAGTTATTAAATCTTTTTGTAAATCCGAAAGGGTAATAATTACAATGTAAAAGGAATATGCTGTGTGGATCTTCACATGATTAAATCTTGGTGAGGGCATTTTCGGGCTTCTGTCTGGGCAATTTACAGGATAAAATTGCTGTCAATGGTGTTTTTGTGCATCCCAGTGCACATTAAAAAGCAAAAGGAATTAGCTGTGTGGCTCTTCGTATGATTAACATCATTTTTTAGTGGGCACTTGTGACAACTTACAGGATAAAGTTGATGTCATTGCTATTTTATTGTATACATATATGGGGACGATTTCCAACAACCTTTATGTCATGTGTCGTGTCCACAGATGGTTCTCGAATACACAGTAATTTCAGCAAAAAAAAACTGCCGATTTCAAATGTACATACCGCAGGACTATAGTACATTGTCGCTTACAGAAAACGAATAAATAGACACGATGATTTATGTAGTCAACTAAAATTAGCACCCTGGGAATTAGACCTACTTCCGAAGGAGAAACTTGTCTTATGGGAGGAGAACAATTTTTAAATATATTCTTTATCCCCTCAGTAACGAAATATTGTTTTAAACGTTTTATAGGCAATTATAATCAATAATATACCACTAAACGCAGTAAAACATTTACGTTTTAATACTTTTTTAAAACTGTCCCTGTTATAGTCGTTTGAAATAGTAAAGTACATGTAACGATACACCACTACGACGTTTATATTTTTTATCATTATTAATTAATACAAACTTTGAGAAGCAACTGTCAGTAATACAGTTTTTATTTGTATATTATGTGTTTATATATCCAGCAGTATAGCCTACCCACAGTCACAGTAATAAATGTTCTTTGTATATGTGTTTATATATCAATGGTAACCACATTCACAGTAAGAAAATTTCGATTCAAATGGCGACCAAAAATGGTTAATACGTATTTACAATATTGTCAAAGTATTGCAATATCTCAGTTTTAAGTTTATTCTCCAATGGCCCATAAATTTACCTACTTGTGTTAAACCAAGGGCTCATAAATTTACCTACAAACTGGGAGTCTGAGAGATTGGAATGTTCCATTCATCGCAAATCAATACATTTGTATAAACGTATATTAAATCTATCAAAATAGTATTTTTTAAAGAAAATCTTCAACATTATGATGCTGTACTCGAGCTGTTCAACCGGTTTTCAGCCATTAAAAACAATTATCGTAAAAGGAGATAGGAAAATGCGCATCATCCTCGTATTATTGTATGTGGGTATTTTTCAAGATGCACATGCATTAGACAGTGTATACCACTATCGGAAAACACCCCTATTTGGGGCAAATCGTTGAACCTAAATTCGTTTTAATTGTCAATAACTAATTATCGAACTCAATTTAATTCGTAAACAGGGTTACATCATGTGGTTAAAATCAGTACCGAAAGTACGAAACAACTTTATATACAATCGAGTAAACATTCTATAAGTAATGCGGGATTTACCAAATTTTGCCCTTACGTAAATTTATATATAGATACACTGGATATTTATTGGTCAAATAGATAAGAAATTCATATAAATAGACCTAATCTGCTATATAAATTCATAAAAATAAATCTAATTTGTTTCTCAGTGTCTTAGATGATGAATATAAAATTTTAAAATACCATGTTATTTTGTGTTATAATTTGGTAACATGTGCAATCAAATAATTTCCCCTAGATATGACAAAAATGCAACATAATTGATATATTAAGAAGTGATGAAATAGAATATGTTATTTTTTAGGTGGTGGATCTGTTAGAAGAACCAAATCTGGAGGAACAAGCTATGCAAATACCTACCCAAATATTGGCTCTCATGGTGGTTCATTGGTGCACTATTCTCAAGATGAAGGCTATAGGCCACATAGCCGACAAAGACATCTTCCATCAGTAGAACAATATAGCAATGACCCTGCTAATCACTACTCAAAAATTGTTCATGGTAGCCATCCAAGAGATATGGCAACAAATGATTTTGAAAACCATTATTCAAAAAGCCTACATGGCAAGCATTCAAGAGATGTACCACCTCAACACCAACGACAGATGCCCAGGGACCCCCACAGGGATCCTCCCAGCGAACAAGGTATTTCTCCACAAATGCATAGAGATTTAACTAGACATGATCATTTAGGTGAACATAACACCAGAGAAATCCACGGATCGTTTAGAGACTTACCTAATTACAGAGATCATCCAAGAGATATTCATCGAAATTTACCCGAACAACCTCGTAGGAATAGTGCTGGTTCAACAATATACAACAGGATAGAAGATAAACAGCATGTAGTGCAAAACAATTTACCTGATTTAGATCAGGATAGACAAGGGCGGCCTACAAATTCATCTCAAATGCCAAACCAAGTGCCTCCTACTAATCAAATACCTTACAATCTATCAGGCCAAAGTTTCCCATCACAAGGTAAATCAGACTCATCTAACCAGAGGTCAGGTTACCCACCTTCTAAAAGTAAAGCTGATCCATTAGCCAATCACAGATCAGGATATTCACCTACACCAGGTAAACCTGATCAATCACCTAACCAGAGATCTGGATTAAGTAAGTATGTTTCTGAATTATGATATTTATTTTAACTATATCAATATTATACATAAAGTAATATTTTTTGTAATGGTCGTCATTGACTGTATGAAGTTTAGTGTCTCTAAAAGTCACTACAGAAGCTTCCAAAGCATACACATTTAATCAATATAATAGTTTGCTGAAAATCATGTTCTCATCTTGATCATATAAATAATGAACATCAAGTACTTTTAATAACATTTTTAAAGATGTATTGTCCCCCAAAAACATGAAAAATGAAGATTTGAAAATTGAATAAGCCATTTCGCAGTTTTAATCAAGTAAATCACTTCCATAGAAAAAAAAATGTTTTAAATAATGTTTTCACAAAAATAAACGGTTAAAAAAACCATTGACTTCCAGTCAATTTGACTATATTTTGCATTAAAGTTTTATTCAGGTAAATAATTTATTTTTGGATCCAATTTTTTGGTCAAAGTGAATAATTAGTCTGTGACATTAAAATGCCATATTCAACAACAAAAATGTTAACAAATGTTTTTTCAGGGGGACAATATCTTTAAGTAATAACTACAAGACAATGTTACTTTGGTAATAAAACTAACAAGTAGTAAGTCTTCTAAAAAGTATGCTTTGCTATACTTGTATAATTTTATATAATGATGTTTGAATTTGTATGCATACCTTAAGAAAACTCTAAAGCAAGAGCAGTTACTTACTAAGTTTGGTTGCTCTAGATTCTCTGTTTGATGTGGGTGCAGTTACCCAGAAGTTGGGCACAAATCCTCTAAATGCAACGCCACAAGACCAAAACCAGGTGGATGTAGGAAAAGAGGTTTCTTCTATGTTTACTGGTCTATCAAAAGCATTTAGCAGTGTTTGGTCCACGGGCCCAAGCATCAAGATCCCATTCTCGGAACAGATTTCAGAACTTGGCTCCAAAGTGCCGATACCCAATACGATAACTGATCTTGGAGCAAAGGGTAAATTTTAATCGGGCACGTCTTGATTAGCTGTATTTTTCTGTTGTAGGCTTTTAACACTTCCTTTTTTACAATATAATGTGTACAACATTTGTTGTAGTTTTTTCTCCCTTTTTTCTGCATTTAGAAAAATTTTGACTGGCTGCAAACATTTCTTCATTCTTACCAACTCTTTTTTTATCAGAAAATGTTGGAAATTGTTTCTAAGATACTTACAATAGGAATGGAAGTGTTTTTGTTGCTATTTTATGTCTTTAATAACATACATATGCACTAATATTGAAAACTAAAACCTATAATTTCTACTGAAGTTAAAATATCTTTAGATCACTCGTAGAACGAAAGGTCTTATGCTATCTGGCTCAGAGAAATTCTATCAGGGCCATCGTTTATTTCGGGATTGTTCTGATATCTTGGTATATTTAAAAGAACAATAGTAAAAAAAGAATGAAGCAATAATTTAGAAAAGTGATAGAAAGCAGTGAAATGAGCGTTTTTAACTAATTTTGGATGTTTTCATTTTCAATTGAGAACAATAATCCTTTGTGTTATGTGTGTCTGCTTGAACTAGAAATGAAAATTAATAGTTCTGCATTCCCTGGGAATTGGAAGTATAACATCATACACTATTTATTCGCACTGATGGTTGAATAACTTAATTATCACAACAGCGTCGTTTACGCTAGTCATGCTCTGAATGATCCGACTGTTGGCTATATAGATTAGTAAATTTCCGGAAATGATTGATGACGGATATGCACTGTGATCACTATTTAGGTTGCCAAAATGGGATCGAATTAATAGAGACAATTCAATTCCATGTTTCAAATTTTTGACAGATTCTCTACTCTATATCCAGTTTCTCAAGAATTTTATCCGCATGAATAATAACATAGATAAGCATCGATATTTTCATATTGTGATGTGATGCCCCCATTTCGATCGCTTGAAGGGGTAAACAAATAAAAGAACCGTAACTTTTCAGTGAAAATACCAGGTCTTCCCCAACTTTTTGTTTTGTTTTTTGTTTTCTCTTTTTATCATAATTAACCTTAGAATGCACATTTAAGACAAGAAATGACATGCTTTAATATATTTAAAGTTATATATATGCATTATTTTTCTACCATATATTTCAATATCTTACAGCTCTTCAGAGTTAAAGGCGACCTTGATGTTTATAACTTATCTTGAAAGATGTTGTAACTTTATAATATGGCCAGTTGAAGTTAAAAAGTAGTTTTTCATCTCTGTCGTCAAACTTATACAAATTTAAAGCAGTGCGCACCACTCTTCTTTGTGTACAATATTCTCAAATCATTATCTTCCGAAATTGTCATCTTCATGTTTGATTTTGATAACGTCATCATACCAAACAAATGTGGGTCCTGTGATTTCACCTATGCTCATGCAACTATTATGTTGGCAAATTCTCTGGTAATGCCATTGTTTGACTATTGTAGTACTGTATGTACAAATCGTGACATGAAGAAATTGAAACATTTTGAAATGCTCAGAAATGTTCTGAAAGATGCCCTAATTTGATTAGAAATTTATTTTGAGCATTTTACAATTTTGACGCGCGTATGCGTATGTTTTTTGTGCTTATATTTTGACCCTTCACCTGACGTTTATGTGTAGTGATATCTGAAAGGCAGTTATGAAAATATGATTGATATGGTGAATTCACAAAATAGCCATAATGATGTCACGGTAGAGTAATCACGCTAAAAACCTTATCATGGCTAAGTTTTAGTATGTTACAGATATTGTAAACATTTTAAATAACAGTAAATAAATAAATAAGAAGAAGAAATAGAGAAAAAATAATAAGATTTTGTACAATAACATTAAATCATTGTTTCTTAATTTATTAAATATAATATCAATAAAAGCATTATTTAATGAAGGGATAATAATTAAAATCACAAAATTTTTTGTAAGAAATATTTCTTGTTCAACATTGATGCCAAGCCATGAGAAAAGATGCTTTAAATTAGAATTAAAGTTATGTTGAATGGAAGAAAATGATGTATTAGCAGTGAAAATGATGGTGTCATAAGCGAATATGTTAGCAAAACCTGGAAAGGCATTGTGTGTCTGCTAAGACATTTAGTTTACTTAAAGAATCAAGGCTCCAAAGTTATTGGTTTAGTTGTAGTTCAGGCCGTATGTACCCATCGTTGGTTTTGTACTTAATGACGGCCGGTATGCTTAGTGGAATAGTATTTAGTTTTCCAGAAAACATTTCTTCCTTGTAGTTCAATAAAGCCGTTAAATCCTCTATTGCTTTATGATTGCTTTTTGATTTTTCATCCACACTAGTTATTTTTTATTCAATTGTTCCAATTCGCTTACCCATCGTTTCTAAGCCCAAGATTATGATTGTATTTCCTTTTGATCAATATACTGCACTTGTTATATTGAGATCGAAGACATATTTGTATAGAAATGACGATTTTACATATATTTTCTTTGGAGTCGGTATAGATAGGTGTTTACTCCATCAAGCCCTCTACAAATTGTTTCTTGGGGAATACCAGTGAATGGAGAGAAGAGATTAAGGATTAAAACAAACACATTCAAACCGAGAAGAGATGGACAAGTTTTAGAGGAGAGGCCAAAGATGGAAGATTTTTAAGGAGGATAGAATGGTTGACGCTTTTCTGTTATTTATAAGGGCAGAGTGGCCGGATTGATGTTCAAGAAGGAGGCTATGAGCATTAAGATAGGAGTAGGAGCAAGCATGGTAAAGATGTCATGATATCTTGCCATCTTTAAAACATTCACGTTGCTTACTTTGTCTTGGCAGTTGATATGTAGAATGCGTCGAAAACTGCGCCTTGTGAAAGGCATTAAGTAGAGATGCTGAGTTACTATACTATATATTGTGAAGTGCAGTGAATTCTACGATCATTACTGTTTAATTTCCCAACGCCTAAACATCTTATGTGAGGAGACCACATTTGTTCGTCATAGAGGTAGGAGAACAGGTAAAAATAGCCATCGACCAATACGGACACTTATAAAACAGTGATCAGATGTAGCGATGTGTGGCCGTAGACCCATTGTAGGCAGAGTAAATGAATTTAAATCGTTTCAGCATGCTTGTATGACAGATCTCACTAAATCTTTTAGATTTTAGACTATCCCTTCCCTCACAGTAAAATGGTATAGAACCATCGCAGTTTATTGACGAATTTGCAGAATTTCTTGGAGAAATTGATGGCCTACCAGGTAGGCCCCTTGTTGTTGGTGACATGAATGTCCACGTTGACCAGCCTGAGAAAAGTTTTTTGTCACAATACCTATAGATCTTGTATGAGCATGACTTCAAACAAACCGTTGATGAGCCCACGCAAATCAGAGGTCATATTCTTGATCATGTCATCTGTCGTGATGATGATGATGGTGTCGTTGTGGACTGCGTGGTTTTGCCACATAGATATGGTATGGACATCAGTAAAGCAGATCGGATGAAGCGATGAAACGTCTCGCTCTTTTAAAAATGTTGACATTAACTCGTTTTAAGTTAGAACTGCAACACAAACTTAGTATCATTTTTGGATTAGAGGATCCTGAAGCACAATCCAAGACGTATAATCATGTGATTAAATCAATTCTTGACAAGTATGCCCTGAAAGAACACGAACTTCGATGAACAGCACAAACGTGTCTGGGATTTAATTAAATCAGAGAAAACAAAAGTTTTCAAATTTGTCTTTTTAGAATGCAATCCGAGAGAAATGTATCATGTTCTCTATAAATTGTTAGGAAAATCTAAATGTAGTTTACCATTGTGTAATTCTAATAAATCACTATGTCAAGAGTTTGCTGACTATTTTAGAAATAAAGTAGTTGATATCTGAGCATGCATAGATGATCGTGTGATTGAGACCAATGATGGCCTTGCCCTTCCCCCTGTAGAAATGTCAACCAATGTTTGCTTAGAAACTTTCCCACCCGTGGAGGTTGAAGACATACTCACAGTTATTAACAAGATCCCAAACAAAACAAGCCCTCTTGACCCACTACCCACTTGGCTACTTAAAGAATGTTCGGAACAAATTTCCCCTGTCATAACTCATATAGCAAATTGTTCCTTTCCCACCGAGTTTAAGTTTCTGTTTTGGTTGAGTCGTTTCTTCACTATGCTTTTTGCCCATTGTTTGTCATTTGGTTTGTATGGCTTTTTTTCGTACTGCATCAGATCGGGCAGGTCTTGTGCTTTATTAGGTCGTAGATAGTACTGATCTTGTTCTGCGATTGTGCAGCCAAATTGTACTGGGTTGCTGTCGAGTCCTTGGGTTGGTGTGCTTCTTATATTGAATAGCGCCAAGTATAGGTCGCTTTTAGATTTTTTGCATTTTTTCAGCACGCACTTTGAAGACATGACAAAGGATTCTGTCTTTTTATTTTTTATAGGTTATATGCATTATTATGCAATATAACCTTATTGATTTTGTCAGAATCTTTCATTATTTATTCTTTCCTTAGCATTATTTGTCCATCAATTTTGGGTCGCTTTTAGATTTCTTACATTTTCTCAGCATGCACTTTGGAGACATGACAAAGGATTCTGCCTTTTCATTTTTTTAGGTTATAAGCATTATTATGCAATATAACCTTATTGATTTTGTCAGAATCATTATTTCTTTATTTATTCTCTCCTTAGCATTATTTGTCCGTCAATTATCTTGAGATCAATTTCATCTAGCAACATGAATTTTTCAGAGTGTATTCCTTATGGCCAGGAAACGATATAATAAGCTTTTCAATTTAATGAAATCATGTTTGTAATCATATTTTCACAACTAGCTATCATAATTAAACCACATTTTGTACTTATAAATTTCATGTCTAGGCTAGGCCTAGAGAAGGCCCGCAAGAGGAAATTTGAAGAAAGCTACTTAGGTAGTTAATAGTTTTTCTCTTTTTATCATAATTAACCTTAAAAACGTACATTTAATGTTTAAAGTAATATATGCATTATGTTTTAATACAAAACGTCAACAATTTGAAGGGAAAATGTCTTTGAAAGTTCTGAATTGTAAAGAAATACTCATAGTTACTCCAAATTGTGACTGACTTAAAATGAATCAATCATTAAAAAATATTTTTGATTTGTACTCCAGAAAATATATAATTTTGCAAAAAGAACTTTGATTACAAACTTCCTTTCAAAGTGAGCTTGTTGAACGTCGCTTCCAACTGTAGTATCATGTGCACTCTAGGAAATATTATATAGCACCCCTTAGATATTATAAGCCTTATTTTTGCCAGAAAATATTGTAGCGCCCTCTATTTCATTGCCACAGGAATTGAAACCAGAATAGGTATACTAAAAGTATGTTAAATGTATTATGTTAAAAGTAATAAGACTAAGCGTATTAAAAGAAAGCCCAAAGCTAATTTATTGCATTATAAGTTGTGAAAAAAGTACTAAATATTTTTGTTAGCACTTTCTTGTTTTATTGTTTTTCTTTGCTTTGTGCTCTCATCTTGATTATTTTTGTAAAAACTGGCTGCTGCAGTTACTTTTGTTACACAAATCAATGCTAAGCTCTTCTGCCATTTTTGTTTATACCCTTTTGTTGCGGTGCTAAATGTGTGTTTTTTTTTATTTCAGATTTAAGCATTGTATTTTTTCCTTATTTCACTTGTATTGAATGAGACTCGTGTTTGCAGCCAGTCACTGCTAAATAGTGTCCTCTATAATATTGGCTTTATTAACATTGCATGATGTATTATTAACCCAGAGAATGCTGAAGATAACAAACTTCTGGCTACAGTCACACTAAAGCTTCAAGTCGGCTTTACTCACCGTTGGTGAGATTTCAAACCATGCTTGAATTTATTGTGCGGTCACAACACAGTAGACATTTGCACAGTTTAACATCAAATTTGCTACCATGCATCCGACTGAGTTAATTTCTTGCTCAATTATTTGATATCGAACTATAATTGACTGAATGTTGGATGATCTAGGCCTTCAAGGAATCTCTGATATGGTGATGCATAGCCTTTATCCTTGCATTGCTTACAGACAACAATTACAAAGGGAGGATCTCAGAAGGTCTATTTTATGGCGTCATATAAAACAAGAAAACGTGTTTATTGATTCAGTTAATCTGGTTAATTGAAACTTGCAGGATTTTTTCCATGCAATTTATAAACATGGCTGATGGTTGTGAATGGCCAGATTCAAAAGACAAAATGTCTACCCAGGGTCAACCCGTGTCGTGGTCACGCTAGCCTGTTTGAGATTGAGTCAACCCATGTTCGGTTACACTACGTAAATTACACTGTCGGTGGTGAAGCCAGGCTTGAGGCTCTAATGTGATTGTAGCCCCTGTTGTATAGTTATAAAGATATTTGACACAAGCTTCAAAGCAAAGAATTATTTGTGTATTCTACAATATGAGATAAACTCAGTACTTTTATAGATTAGTTGTAGATTTTTCAATTTTCAATAATCAAGGTTTTAAAATACTGACAGTATGATTTTCAAATTTGTTTATTTGTGATTGTGTAAGGCCAATTAAAAGTAATTAAATAAAAACAACTAGTACCCTCCCTTCCACACAGAGCAAATAAATACAGACACAGTGATTTATGTTGTCAAATAAAATTCACACCCTGGGAATTACCTTGTCACAAAATAAATTCAAATTTAAATGAAACCAATTTTGTGTTGCGTATCAGCCTGACACATTTGATAAGTTTGGGGTGGTCGTTTACAATTACATTCAACTTTTCTTATTGTCTCTCTGTAGTAAAATGCATTGAATTAACTACAATTTTCCAAGGATTTTGATAATTGTTTTGACTTTATTTCATCACTTCTTAATATATTAATTATGTTGCATTTTTGTCATATCTAGGGGAAATTATTTGATTGACAAATTATAACACAAAATAAGTGCCTCCCACGAATAAACGCCCCCACCCCTAAAAAATTAACATGGTATTTTAAAATTTTATATTCATCATCTAAGACACTGAGAAACAAATTAGATTTATTTTTATGAATTTATATAGCAGATTAGGTCTATTTATATGAATTTCTTATCTATTTGACCAATAAATATCCAGTGTATCTATATATAAATTTACGTAAGGGCAAAATTCGGTAAATCCCGCATTACTTCTAGAATGTTTACTCGATTGTATATAAAGTTGTTTCGTACTTTCGGTACTGATTTTAACCACATGATGTAACCCTGTTTACTAATTAAATTGAGTTAGATAATTAGTTATTGACAATTAAAACGAATTTAGGTTCAACGATTTTCCCCAAATAGGGGTGTTTTCCGATTGTGGTATACACTGTCTAATGGATGTCTATCTTGAAAAATACCCTCACACAATAATACGAGGATGCTTCGCATTTTCCTATCTCCTCCTACGATAAATGTTTTAATAGCTGAAAACCGGTTGAACAGCTCAAGTACAGCATCATAAGGCCTAAAAAAAACTCTTTTGTTTGCCGTTCTCCGCCGCCCCTATTTTTTGAAAATTAATTTGTGATAAAAAAAACTTTCTCCAGGCAGGATGCATATGCTGATAATTGATAGAGGCCTGACGCCGATCATACATGACTCGGCTGTGGCATATAGTCAACGATTGAATAGGCCTCCTATCTATAGGCTATGGCCGTGGCGACTGGTATCGCGTCAGGCCGGTGAGGCTGCAGTAGATAGGCCTAACACATTTTAATGCGGTCACATTTTATTTGTATTTTAATCACAAAATTTGAATGAATAAAGATAAAAACAATACAAGACAACAACCTATATATTTATTTGATGTATCTACCAAAAAATTTAGCCATTTCCATGGTTTTTAAAATTTGCTAAAGAATTTTCAATTTTGTGGAAAAAAATTGGCGACCTTTTGCAAATTTTGCGAAAGAAAGTTTGACCATTAGCCTGAGCGTAGAAAGTGCGCTGCTAACGCATAGCGCCCAATGTGAACTTTCCACGGGTTTTGCGGTTTGCGATATATATATCACATGTCGATGGTTGCAGTTTCCACAATTGTTTGTGATTTAACGAAAATAAGGTCCATGGTGACACGCATGGTGTCAACCAATACTTTTGTAGATGTTTTTTTAAATTGGCGCATTAATGAAAAACTAATATTGGAGAGAGTGAACATAGGCCCAGAGGCACGTGGACCGTATGAGCTTTACTACTAGTACTATACAGTATTTTATTTTCGTCGCAGGTCTCACTCCGATAAAATATCCAAGGCCAAAAAAACCCAAATGATGTAGTAGGATTTGTACAAAAAAAACAAACTTTTTCCACCCACTCCCTCATCTTCTACACACTTATATACAGATCAGTTTTTGTAATATATGTTTTAAAAAAAATATATAAAAAAAACTTAATTCCACCCGCCCCTCTACTCCAATTTTTAAAATGTAACAGCAAACAAACCATTTTTTTTTAGGCCTAATGTTGAAGACAGGCCGATTTAATAGATTTAATATTCATTTATACAAATGTATTGATTTCCGATGAATGGAACATTCCAATATAACTATTTGGTTTAACACAAGTACCAGCTGTAGGTAAATTTATTGTCCCTTGGGGAATTAACCTAAAACCTATATAGATATAGGCTATGTTCAGACCCATGGCGTTAGACCGTTTTAGCGTACAACGTTACTAGCAAGGTCACATTACAAACCGCAGAGAAAAAAATGAGGTGTTCAGACCCATAGCGTACGATTATCGTTACAACGGAAGTGCGTCATTCAGGTTGGTTCTAGTTGCATATTCATGTGCTCTTACCCACGTGTTTTCATCATTATTTCCACTGTATATAGGCCTAGATCTCAGCCCTACAATTATGACAAAATTTGCCGTAAATAAAACATACCTCAGCATTTATTTAAGAAAAATATAGTAAAGCCAAATTTCTGTTTCTATTGTTTTATTTTGTAGTAAAAAAAACATTTTTTGTTACGAAAATAAAGCAGGCCTCTTAATGATGAAGATTGTGTTAACCAGTCAGTTAAAAAACCCTTAACTTGCTAATAAAAATGACACAGCTCCCCTTGTTTGTTTACTGAATTTTTTAGAAGTTAGGGGGTTTTCAGCATTAAACTTGTCCAGTCTATATAGTCTGCCTTGTATATATGAATGAGTGACTTGATGTCCCACCACGCTAGTTTTTAGCTTGAATGAAATGCGTGAATGACTGGTAGCTAGGCCTAAAAGGGGACGGGATCGTAGTCACTATGTTTAAATACAAGGTGCATTTATTTATTTCATTTGTTAGAAAATATAATGGTAATCAATTGATACATGTAGTTTGTAGCCTAGTTTTTTTTAACAGTTGTATTTGTAGCCTAGTTAGGCCTTAAATTATTCTGGCCTTTTTGTTGTTGAAATCCATCTCTCACACATTGACGATACAAGATGTCAGCCTAGGTCAAACCTTGTTTCGCGTCATAACAGGAAACGTTCTGATTGGATACAACGTTGACTTACAGTAGCGTCGTACGCTAAAACGGTACTATCAACCGTTTTCCACTACAACGCTACAACCGTTGTACAACGCGTTGTACGCTAATCCCCAACTGTTCAGACACACATTCTTTTAGCGTCGTACGCTCAAACGGTCTAACGCCATGGGTCTGAACAGGGCCATAGTATTGCAATACTTGGACATTAATGTAAATACGTATTATCCATTTTTGGTCGCCATTTGAATCGCAATTTATTTACTGTGAATGTGGGTACTGTTAGATATATAAACACATGTACAAATAAACGTATTACTGTGCGATATATAAACACACAATATACAAATAAACATTATTACTGACAGTTGCTTCTCAACGTTTGTATTAATTAATAATTACAAAAAAATATAAACGTTGTAGTGGTGTATCATTACATGTACTATGCTATTTCAATCGACTATGACAGTGACAGTTTTAATAAAGTATTAAATCGCAAATGTGTTACTCTATCAAGTGGTATATTATTTATAGGCCTATATATAAAACATGAAAAAAATATTCGTTACTGAGTAGAAAAATTGTTCTTTGTACCCATCCTCTTCCCCATCCCTCAACCCTAATGTTACATACAAAATACAAATTGGGTTTGTTTAAATGAGTTTTGTGACAAGTTTCTCTTTTGGAAGTAATTCCCAGTGTGTTAATTTTAGTTGACTACATAAATCATTGTGTCTATTTATTCGTTTCTGTAAACGACAATAACTATTAAATAGTCCTGCGGTACGTACATTAAAAAAAAAACATTTTTTAACGCTGAAATTACAGTGTAGGCCTATTCGAGAACCATCTGTGTGCATGACCATCTAGTTTATAAAATATATATTGTAGATATGAATGAATTCTATTACAAATATTCTATAATACAATATCGTGTGCTAGGGCGGATCCAGGGTGAATGTCCATGGGGACTGGACACCCCACCTCCCCCATCCCTAAATTAACAAGGTGCCTTTTTTATAGGTAAGAAAATTGTTTATAGTTATGTTTATGGTAAAATAGAATATTGATTACATCTAATATCGAAATTAGACTATTTTTTAGGTGTAGTAAAATTGCAAAAATTCTTCACATTGAATGAAATCAGTCATGTGTTACCAATGCAGCTCTCTGACTGCATCTCTCAAGCACGTTTTGTAATTATTAATTAATACAACTAACGTTGAGAAGCAACTGTCAGTAATAAAGTTTATTTGTATAATTATGTCTTTAAACAGTACCCACACTCACAGTAAAATGTGCGCTTCAAATGGTGACAAAAATGGTTTATGAATTTATTGTCGAAGGTTTTAAGTTTATCCTCCCAAGGACCCATACATTTACCTACTTGTGTTATACCAAATAATTATACTAGGAGACTGAGAGATTGGAATGTTCCATTCATCGACAAGCAATACGTTTGTATAAACGTACAGTACTGGTCAGAGGACTTTCGACATTCCCGCTCGTGTTTTTCTGCTGTTTTGAAGTGGAGTGTTTGTGGAGCCATCGAATGCTGACCTCGACCAGCGAAGCGTGAATGTTTTACAACAACAATTGAAATCAATCATACATATATAATAGGAGTCCTTTGTGACTATACAAAGTATATATTGATTAACATAATAAAAAAAACAGTAAAATATACGTTTAAAATTCACATGAACAGCTTCAAAGTCACGATAAAATTCTAAGTATACATTCATATCTTCAAATTCCGAGCCTACAACACCAAGTTGATAGCTAGACTACTATCGCTCGATAGCCGCATAGATGTGCATCTACGATCTTTTTTATGTGGTCATCAATCCTAGATTTACAAAACTTCGGCGATATGACAGGGTTTTTTCTCCCGCGACTTTGTTGATAGGGCATACAAAAACGATCGTTTTAAAAACGTGTGATCAATGATGCAGTTATGAAAATATTTATACTGTTCATTAGATACACACAATAATTATATCGGTGATGATTACATACAGTACATAGGCTATTCTACGGTAATTAATTGAAAATAAATGTAATTTCTTAACGCGTGATTTTATTGTTCTTTACTGCACAAAGTTCAAACCAACTCAAATGAGAGCCTGGCTGTGTGAGTCGTGGCATCAGCAAACAACGCACTGTGTGCCACATTGCCAACTTCTCTGTATCATAGCAATTCAAAGCATGAATTGTTTTAAAATAAATAACTTTGTATTGAATGTGCTTTTATCAACTAAAATGAGTTCAATTAACAGTGGAACAGTATAGTGTAGTAAATCGGGTAATATTTTTGTGCAAAAAAAACATTCTTAAGTATGGTATTTTTTTTCTAGATAAATACAAAAAAAAATTATTGTTTTTGAAATTCTGATTTTACTTGCCCATGCCAAATACAGCTTAAGTGTGATAATTAAATATGAACACCCCTGAAATGGATTGTACCATTACCAAACGTTGTTCACACCACACAAGAGACAAATTTCGGAAAATAATTTGTACTTTGTTGGTTTCTCGTTCAATAATAAATAAAGAATTTATAAAGCAAGTATTCAATCTAAAGATTTTATGTAGAAATATATATATAAGAATTTTAAATATTTAACATTTGCGTATGTTGCTCTAAATACGGTGCACTTTCCAAACGAGAGTCGAGTCTGACTTTACTAGGCCTAATAGTGTAAAGTACTACCTAGGCTTACCATTAAACGATATGATTATATTAAACATCCAAAGAGCCCCACAAAATGACATGGTATGCCTTAGAAATAAATAACAATAGAATCGACATGGTGTCCTGAAATCACTGAAAACACTATGTTAGTTTTGTTGGTTACACTGGTTGGTCACAACTCAATGAACGAAAATCGTCTATAAGCTTGTTTACAGTGTTAATCACTGTCATGTGACACCCATCGCTCAATCGGTTTTTGACTCGCATTGATTGATTAGCATTTGCTATTTCTAAAACAAATTATTATCGCTGACGGCCTAGTTTTTCACGCTAATGACGTGGAATACGAAAGACAATGACATCGGGATAAACTGCTAGCCGGAAATCGTTGCTCGATAAAGCCGTTCATGCGTGGATTGTGACCTTAATGCATTACTCTCAAGGATAGCGACGCTTGTGCATATCGCTAACAACACTCGAACAACACTCATTCAAAACACACACAAAATGTCAGAAGTCCTCTGACCAGTACTGTATATTAAATCTATTAAAATAGTATTTTTTTAAGAAAATCGGCTTCAAAATTATGATGCTGTTCGACCAATTTTGAGTTATTAAAAACGGTTCTAGGACACCTACCCCCTAGACAGTTACCCCCCGGATGTTTACCACCTGGACAACTACTCCCCGGACAACTACCCCCTTAGGACATTTGTCCGGGGGGTAGTTGTCCTAAAGGGGTAGTTGTCCTAAAGGGGTAGTTGTCCTAAAAGGGTAGTTGTCCTAAGGGGGTAGTTGTCCAGGTGGTGGTTGTCCGGGGGGTAGTTTTCCGGGGGGTGAATGTCCAGGGGGTGAATATCCGGATACGATTAAAAACAATTATCATAGAAGGAGATAGGTAAATGTGAAGCCTCCTCGTAGCCTCCTCGTATTATTGTGTGCGTGTATTTTTCAGCATTGACATCCATTAGACAGTGTATACCACGATCGGGAAAACACACCTATTTGGGGAAAATCGTTGAACCTCAATTCATTTTAATCGTCAATAACTAATTATCTAACTCAACTTAATTAGTAAACAGGGTTATATTAGGTGGTTAAAATCAGTGTCGAACGTATGCACCAACTTTTTAAATACCATCGAGGAAAAATTATAGAAGTAACATGCGTTTTACTGAATTTTTCCCTTACGTAAATTTATATATAGATTAATATATTGTTTAGTTTAAACATCTTGTAAAACTTGACAAAGCACCACATATTGACATCTGTGACAGAGTGGCCCGTATTAGTCAAAGGAAGACAATCGCCTTGCAAAATGGGCTGAAGCATCTCTGGGGTTCCATCCAATTCCAAACAAATGTTTACAATTTTTAAAGTTGCTTTTTGTTCTTCATAGCGTACATAATAAATTACTTTAATTTTCATGAAATCTTAATGTCAAATTATGATACACATTACCAATGGGTAATTTAATGCAAATTTGTATAAAAAGATTTTGGAATCTCTTATAGCTCCAGCTTTTGACTAATAAAGCCAGTGAGTTTACGCACATATTTGTCGTGCTAAATGTTATTACATCATTATTTGGCCATGTGGATTTAAAATTTAGATTATTTTCTCTTTCGTCATAGAATATCACATGCAAAAGAGCACATCTCGCTTATCTGTGCCTGATTTTCTCTAAAATTTGTATATGTTCATGTTCAAACATGTCTTTATCATGGGTTACCACCATTTTAATTTTTATGTCCTTACACCTTTTCAGAATTAAAGTTGACCTTCATGCTGTAACTTATTATGAAAGCTGTTGAATTATGTGAAAAAATGTAAATCTGTGAAATAATTAAGGTTTTTCAGTAGATTCATGTTCTAATGCATCCCATTGAGCTGGGGGAAAATCCCATTTGGTGTCAAATTAGAGATACGCATGTTATTGTCCTGATAACGCTGTGGATTTTAAATATACCTCATCTATATATTAATGCTACTAAATTGGTCACGTAATTTTACGTATCTCCTCCGGAACCGCTGAATGGTACGTGCTTACATTTGTCACACTGATGTTTCTTGATCTTAGACGCTCTTTTCCCAGACATGCTTTGTTTCTGTCAACGGCAGTACTATTAGCTTCGCATGTGGTACAATTTAATTAATATCTCTCAAGCAGTTATGAAAATATGAATGATAAGGTGAATTCATAAAATGGCACCTCGATGACAACTGAGTGATCACGCTGTAAAGCTTAGTTCGGCAGCCAAGGGGGTTTAACCTTCAATTTTTTCAATTTTTTTTTTTATTCTCGATACCATCAGAATGAAGAACCCCCATTTTAGCAATTTTGACCTTTGACCTATTTTCGCCATATCTAATTAACGGAATTTCAGAGAGAATTAAAACTGAGTGCAAATTGTTCCCAAGGTATATATTTATATTCACTCTAACAAAAGATCTTGCTTGAAAATGTCCAGAAGTGTGGTTATTGACCTTTTTTCAAAAAGTGACCGGAACATGCAATTTTTGTGTCTTTGACCCTCTTTTGTCATCTAAATAACGACATGCCGTAGAGTAGGCGCACATTGTTTATAATAATAAATATATACTTATATTCACTCTAATGGATTATAATGTTTGAAAAATAACTTGTGTGATTATTGACCTTTGAAATACTGTACATGGAGCCTATTGATGGATTTTAATTCAAAGCGGTGGGAAGGGGATGGGGGTGGTGAGTATTGATTGTAACACTTTTGTACTGTATGAAGAGCCCACATCGAAAATAATTATGTACAGGAACCTTCTCCTTATGAAGTAACCTATAAAGTTTTTACGAATATAATGGAAATGGGTCAAACATTTGGTCCCAATAGGCTGGCCCTGTACACACAGGATTCTAAAATAACCCATATGGATTTTCCCAAATGAACCCAAGGGCCGCTTCATGGACCTCTGGGTTATCTATGTGGGGCTACAAGAGACCCTATATTGGAAATACTGTATGTGGATTGAAAATATAGAGATATGTCCATGGAATAAATTTCACTGTGCACCCTCGATCCTTTAGGAACATTTTATAGATTTGCCCAAATTAACCCAAGGGCCGGTCCTCCATGGACATTCAATGTGGCCCCATATTGGAAATATAAGGGGGACACTGTGGGTTCATATAGCCCATGGAATAAAGCTGTCTGTGCACTCTCTATCCTTAAGGAACCCATATGGATTTGCCAAAATGAACCATGGGTAACTTCTGGATTCTCTATGGGCCATACATGACCTTTATTTGAGATATATGGATACCTGGATGAAACTTTTTGTCTTATTATGGATTTGCCCAAATGAACCTTTTGGGTACTCTATGGCCTATAAATGGGCCTTACATCGGATATATATCGATCAAACTGTGGGTCCCTTGCATTTGGTCCATGGTCTGCAGCCCAAATTTTGGTTGAGACATATTAACACTGTATTATGTTGTCCAATTACTTCTGACCATTCTGTTTCACTATTGCCTATCAAATTTTCCTGAAAGACATTGTACTGTATAGTATTAGTAATATAATAGTTAGTTAGTTAGTTCCAACTCTCTATGCCATATCGTTATTTAGATGAGAAAAACAGGTCAAAGGTTAAAATTACAGAAAAAATGGGTGTTTCAGTAACTTTTTGAAAAAATGTTGCATTATGGCAAGTATAAACATTATATATTGTGAACAATTTGACACCAAAATTGGCTCTCTACGACAAATATTTATTAATTTATGTTGTTATAATATAAATAAACTTATTAAATTATGTCAAAGGTCAATAACCACACTTCTGGTCATTTTCAGGCAATATCATCTGTTAAACTGAATATAATATAAATGTATATCTATTGTGAACAATTTGACACCAAATTTATCTAAATACGTCCAGTATTTCCAGAGATATAGCAATTTGTATGAAAATAGCGCCCATATGTGACCCGATCTGGCAAAACCTTCTCTTTGTCGGCATTTTGAAATTCACATAATCAGCCTAAATACTTCCAAATCAACTACCCCGGCAGATTACATGTTTTTGCATTTTCCAAATATTTCACTATTTAAGAATACGTCTACCTGATTTAAACTCCCGAAATTTAATTAAAATTATGAAAAAAAAGAGTTTTAAAAACATGTATTTTCCTCAAGCCTAACGATGTATTCACGATCTATGCTAAAATTTTGCATAATTTCAGTTGAAAGTGGCCGAGTTTGACGACATTTTGATCGCCAGTTCGCCGTTCGATGTTGAAAGGTCACACATCAAAATAAAGCTCATCCATTTGACATTCCAAATATGGAAGTTTAAGAAGGAACCAATGAAAATGATTTACTATGACATAATTTCAGAATATTCAGTTCCTCAAAGTTTCTGGAACAGTGAACTATGTGTGTTGCTATGGCGCATCATCGCAATAACAAACATTATTGGTTAACGCGCTAGATATTATACGCTCTACGCACGGAAATAAAAAGTTGTTTACATTTTTGTGAGGTTATTTTTATTTTACACACAGCATATCGTAAATTGGAATAAAAACGTGTTATGGAATAGCTGTAGTATATTTTATTAAAACGGCATCTGAAATCAATCAAACTGATCATCATGTCCATGCTGCTAAATATAATATTGCACACACTTCCTGGTATGATGTCATCGTGCCTTAGACCAAAATACTGCGTTGCTACGGGGTGAGTTTTCAGCGCGTATCAAAAAGAATTTCATTGCAAACTTCAAACGCGATTTTCTCGTAAACTATTTGAATGATTTGTAGGTTTATAAAATGTAATACCTTTTTAAATATTTTCTCAATTTTTACGAAATAAACACCATTGTAAAGCTTATGATTCAATTAATCCAAATATATAAAAAAATACAAAATGAAAATTTCTGACAAAAGTAGGGTTTTGCCAAATCGGATCACATTTTGTTTATGCTAATTATGCAAATTCCTCAATGCTGACAGCCGTCCAGTAAAAATCAATATCCATAAAAAAAAAAACTATAGAAAACATTGCAAGGTTATGGAAAAATAGGCAGTTGTTATTATAGGAAAGAAATTGTGAAAATTATTGAGATTTAACTTTAGATAATAAACAAAATTTGTACAGAAAGAAATAAAAAAAATAACTAGATTTGAACTCGTCACTTTAATGAGTTAGTTATCCGGATGACAAACGCCACATGCACATCATACGTTAGAATATTAAGCACAGAAAAATATTATACCATTATGACCTGAAGAAAATAAAATGTTGTTACTATCTGTTTGTGTCAAAGTATATACTGTATACATACTACATACAGTGTAGTATAGGTGAAATTACGGGACCCGCCTTTTATTCTTATTTTTAACATGATGACGTTATCAATTTCGGAAAAAGATAATAATTTTAGAAATTGTAATGCGTGTGCATGTTTAATTTTGTTTGAAACACACCATTTTTACTCCACAATTTAATTACAAAAGTAGCAAATAAGATATTAACAAAGCTCCCACAAAGAAATTGCAAAATATCAAAACCATTGATAATAAAAAAAAATGTAAATGAATAAAAATAAACACACACAAACAAAACGAATCCAAATGGTTTGATATTTTGTTGAAATTGCATACAAATCACAATTTCATTTATACTTTGGTATCTTTCATTTTCATTTTTTGAAGCACAATGGATTATAGTATCGTCAGCATACATACTTATTTTGCATTATCGATAGGTCATTTATATACAAGAGGAAAGAAAGTGGGCCCACGATTGTCAAACTATGTTTACCGGTAAAAGATGTCCTAATTTACAAGAACATAACATTTTTTGAAGTGACAGAAAATTTGATGTTATACAGTTTGTATAACATTCTCAGCTTCTACATAATAATTTATATAGCGCCTAATGTTGTGAAACCTCTAAGTGCGGTACATAATCTAATACGATAAAAGGGACTCAGGCGCCTCCTGCCCTACTTAAATTAGATCTTAAGACAAGAATGTCTTAAGAAGCCTCTTAAAAAGAGCCACCGACTGTGCATCTTTAATGCAGTTTGGAAGAGAATTCCAAAGCATAGGAGCTGCATAAGATAATGCACGAAGATTGTTGACAAGAGGATTGTGGGGTGAGAACATTGTTGATGTATCTCGGTGCAAGGCCATGAAGAGATTTATATGTGAGTAGCAATATCTTGAAGTTGACACGCTCCTTCAGAGGAAGCCAGTGCAGTTCATGCAAGATAGGTGTTTTTGTGGTCTCTACACTTAGTTTGACACACTAGATGGGCAGCACTATTTTGTAACATCTGCAACTTCCTAAGCAGGGTCTTGGACAGTGTGACAGTAGTCCAGACGTGATGATATAAAGGCATTCACAAGTCGTGTAGTTGTTTCCCTATCCAGAAACCTACGAATTAGACCAATCTTCCTAATCCCAACCATAGCAGAACGACAGATGGCATTGATGTTAGCATCCATCCGCAAGTGGCAATCCATGTAAACCCCAAGATTTCGAACTTCTGGGGATGGCTTAAGATCTAATACAGAAGATGGTTGCAATGGCAGAGATTTTCGGAATCATCATGTATGGAAGTGATTTTGGTGGCAAAGTATATGTTTTGAGGGTCAAGAAATCTAAATTCAGCTTTTTGAAGTTCACTCAATGGCTGCCATTTTGATTCAAAAATGGCCACCATATGGTATAGATTTTTGCTAATTTACCAGCTACTATGATTATGATTTTGCTATGCTGAAGGTTACAGAATAAACACAATTCAGTTTTTGAATTACAGTTGGAAAGTGATCATGAGAATATGTCAATATGTTGGTGAGAATATGGGAATTATGACCCCAGGATGTACTGTACAGAAGAAGATATCAGCGATGTACTGTAACTATATCATTCGCATGAAGAACCTAAAAAATAAAATTTTCTAATAAAATTTAAAGATTTTTTCCAAATCCTGAAGTGAAGCATGGCTAAATTTAAATCAAAATCAAATACCTAGCAATCAAAATCAAATAGCAATTTAAAGTAACATATCTTATGCGACTGAGTGGATGGTTACCTAATACACTGCGGACCAAAATTAGTCATCCTAACTAGTCTGGATTTATGCATAGGTAATGCTATAAGTGGAGAAATTGATGATAGTTTTTGCCGATCATTCTTAATAAACCAAATAACATGTCAACAGTTTATACTACAGTACACTCTGATAATGTATATCTAGCTGCTCATCTACCAGTCATAATAATCAGACCCGGAGAAGTTCATCTTTTCAAATCTATGTTTTATTTTACATAATGGTGTGTTCAGGTTTTGGAAGATGTGCATAGCAGACTACAGATATTTTGATCGTGGCCATATGCCTCAACGACAAATTTCCACATGCATACAATACAAGATTCCAGAAGAATGTGTTACAATGATAATGAATCATCATATGTCTGAAGGTGGAGCTCCAAATTGTGCAATCGTGCCTAACAAGTTATACCACCTAATAATACAGCCACAGCTTAGATGTTCTTGATACCTTTTTGACTTTCCCAGAAACAAATGATGGTTTTCTTTCTCTAAACTATCTGCATTACTTTAACTCACATTGGTTGATTGATGGTTATTATGACTGGTAGATGAACAGATACATTTGCACATAAATGCCGACCAGTTATGGTCGGGCTTGGTATTTAGGAGAACCCCTAGTGTTGATCTCCCAGTGTATACCATGTATTCAGTGACATAACATCTGTTACTTGCTTTATCCATAAGTTGTTTGTACTTGAACAGCAAGATGGCCATTCTTCTCTTTATGATTTGGAAAATATCTTAAAATGTCTATGTCTAACTTCTTTTACATAACTAATTACACATTGTGAGCATGCGCAGTCGTGAGCTTTAAAACCATGTGAGCACAATTGGTCAATCACATCATGGATACGGCGTTCGTCGTTAAGGAAAATATTTTGTTTAAATCACTAAAAGTCGTTATCATTGGTTAGGATGAAGAACAACTGAGATAATTTCAATAGAAATACACCTCTTTAAATTAGCTTTATATTCATAGTAAACAAGCCAGATTTCGCTTAGGAGATGGCGGCATACGAAGCTTTTGAAAAGACGATTTTACAGGCGAAAAATTGACCAAGTTTTCGACATCTTACAAAAACATAGCCTTGCAAAATGTATTTTTTTACTTGTTTTAGTTGAAAAATGAATAAAAATAACAACTCAGTATGATTCTAGAATATTAGATTAGATTTAATCAATAAAATATTAAAAAAAATTTTTTTTTCAACGTGATTTTGCCTATTCTAAGCTGTATCTCAATTCGGGGATTACCGACAAGCTGGTTTGGCTTGTCTGTGCCACATTTTAGAATTCTGGATATTTATACTGTAACCATCAAAAAATAGACTTAGTTATCAAAATCATGTCTTCATTATGTATAGGAGCTAAGAAGTTAACAAAAACCTGTACTTTATGGCGGCCATTAAGTGAACTTAAAGATCAAAAACAGAGCAACTTAGAACCGTTTTGATTTAGCGTGTTGGGTCCTTAGATGTTCTTGTTAAACTCTCCTTTCTCCCAACAAAATCACTATCACCCTAATATACCTAGACCCGCCTGTCAGTCAGTAAATGGGCCTTTTTATGTTAAACAGTGGTTGTTGTGTGATTTGGGTGTGTTCAACTAGCAACAATGTGGGTGCACTTTAGGAAAAACATCCTAAAGCTTGTTTTAAAATTAGATAGATTGTACAGAAGATTCAACCAAAACGAAAAAGAGGATCACAATATCAATGATTTATTTCATAGTGTAGCACTAGTGAAATGGGTTGTAACACTACTAGTTTTAAAGAGCATTTCTTTAAATCTACAGTTAGATGCAAATGTTTGGAGTAATATCTCATTCATTCACAATGATGTTATACACTATGAAAACATGTAACACAGCTTCTCAATCCTAGTCAAATTTCAATTGTAACAATAAACCAGCCACATTAAGTATTTTGGTACTTTAATAATAAAATATGCCCAAATGTGTGACCATTTCGTAAAGTGTAATCTTGAAATTCAATATGGCCACCACACAAGTTTTGGTCATTGTGTCACTCACTATGTATTGAAAACATTCATTTTACTGATCCTTTGGCAGCAAGTTTTATACTTTATGCTAATAATGATGATTTAATATTCTTATGCATTATTATGCATGATTATTTTCCTTAAAGATGTATTGTCCCACTGAAAATATAATTCTTAAAATTTTTTGTTGAATATGCCATTTTAATGTAACATAATAGTTATCCACTTTGACCAAAAATTGGATCGAAAAAAAAATGTATTTACCTAGAAAAACTGTAATTTAAAGCAAAAAATGACCGAATTGGCTGCCAGCTAGTGGGTTTTTGGTTGAATTTAACCATTTATTTTCTAAATTTATAGGTAAAAACATTATTTTTTTTCTATGGAAGTGATTAACTTTATTAAAACTACAAAATAACATATTCAAGATCTGATTTAATTAATCTTCATTTTTCATGTTTTTGGGGGAAATCTTTAACCTAGGCAGTAATTACAAATCATGTTGCTATTATCTACAAACCATTAAATTGCAGAGCTTCTATGGAAAGATGTTTTTTAATTGAATTAACGACGAAGCATCTTTCTTGCATGATATCTGTAATCTACAAGGAGCACATCATTAATCATTTTTCTTTCCCTTTCAGCATTGTATTTTACACTTTTAAATATGCAATTAAATGTGGATGTCTGTTAATTTGTAATTTTACTTTTTATTTGACAGTGGGTTCAGTAGCTCATGATGGACTGAGTTCATTAGCAGATGACAACGATCCAGGAACTCAGTTACTGTTACCAAATAATGATGAGAGGCTACTCGGAGGTTCATCTCCCACACGGCAACGTAGACCAGGAATCATGGGTGATTATACACTTCCTCCTAGACGAAGGGATGCTTCTCCTAGTCGTGATCCTAGTCCACAGAATTATCTTCCAATGAGGATGCAGGAATACATAACCAACCAACAGCCACGTAGGAGCTACTCCTTAGAATGCCAAGATGAAAGTGGGCTAGATTACAATCCAAGTGGAGAGCCTCTGCATTCAGTGGATCTGAGTCCACCTCATGAACGTCAATTGAGAGGAGATTTCACAGCAGAGATGGACCAGAGACACCGTAGTTATTCCCCAGCTAGAGATCCCCACTACAGGCATAGAGACTATTCACCTTCTCGTCAAAGGCTTATGGAACCTGCTCAAGAGCGAAGATTCAGGGATCCCTCACCATCCAGGGAGGGCCGAAGAAGAGATGCATCACCATCTAGAGATAGAAGAAGGGAATCTTCTCCATCCAGAGAAAGCAGAAGAGAGCAATCATCAAGACAATTTGAATATGATTACAGAGATTCAAGAAGGTCTAGATCACCTAATCGAAGAGCTAATGGATACTTTCCTGATGGGGAAAGGAGAAGCCAGTCAGAAGTAAGGGAATACACATACGATAGACCATATCGCCATATGCATAAATCACGAATGAGGAATGAAGGATCTAGTTTACCTGGTTCACCGATAAGGGTTACAATGGTAAGAGGACATATGGAAAGGATGAGTCCTAGTGAGAGTCCACGAGGAAGCCCAAGGACAAGTCCGACCTCATCACCAACTGGTCAGAAAAGATCACGGCAACTACCACAAGTTCCATCCTATGTTCTGGGAAGGAGTGAACGAGGTAAGTTTAGATGTAACTTTTATGACATTTGCAATATTGTATGCTCTAAAGTATAAAGAATTTTAAATGAATGAAAAGTTGAAAGATGAGAATTGCATTTATTATAGTTTAACCTTTAATTTGCATTCTCAATGATTTTGTTAGCAATCAGCTGGCCAGACCCATGTTGGTCGATCTCAATTCCTAGATATTTAATCAACGATTTGTTTGTGATGGTAACTTATTATTGCATTTATTAATTTGCATTTTGAGCAGAAAACTATACTTTCAGTTTTTCCGACATTAAGAAAAAGCGTGAGAGAGTCCTCCTTATAAACCATTTGTTACAATTCTGAAGCATTTTGCATTCAGTATAGAAATACAAGTACTGAAATCGTTAATGTATATGAGGACAAGCAGAGGACCAAGCATACTTCCCTGGGGGACCCCGAAAGACATGTTTAGAATATCAGAAATGCAACCATTCAATTCAACAAATTGTTTTCGGTTGGTGAGATAAGATTGAAACCAACTTATATCTTCAAAACCAATACAAGTTAGTTTTTTTTAGCAAAATATCAAAATTAACACAATCGAAAGCCTTCCTTATATCCAGGATGTCCCTGTGATAGTCATACCAGTGAATTTACCTTGCGCTGATTGTTATTTAATATGATCTAAAAGGTTAATCAAACAGGTTTCTGTGGAATAGCCTTCTTTAAATCCTGATTGACATTCATTTAAAATTTTGTTTTCTTTTATAAAATTCTTTACTTGCAATCCAACAGATATAGCTGAAGTTCGGATCATACACAGGAATTATTAGTTAACTCTTGTTAAATTGTATGAGATCTTTTTTATTTCTGTATTATTAAAATGAAATTCTTGACAATAACAATAGACTATCGCTATAGCCTATTGTTATTGTCAAGAATTTCATTTTTTCTGCTTATTTTTTGTATCTCGCAGATCTCTAAAAAAGCAGTTCAGCTGTAACTTGCAAGATGCACATATATATGTAGTTGTGCACATGACTTTGGTATAATGAAAATATAGTTGCTAATCAATTTAGTGTACGTTTCAGGACATTTTAAAATGCGCACAACTCGCTCGTAACATTAAAAGAGCGTTTTTGCTCTACTCTATCAAAGATCTTCCACTAAGGAATAATCTAGAGAACCAATTAAATAAAAAATGTTATCATATTTTAAAAAATAAATTGAATAAAAAAATTAGTAAAATTGTACACTATGTATACAATTGGATGAAAAGAAAATGTAACACAATAGATTCAGCATTGTAGATAATGATGGACAAAATACAAGTTAAAAGCCATGTGCATGTAAAACTTCCTTATACTGAATGTAATTAAAGATATTTGTGAAATAAGCCTTCTGGTGAAGGCAATAAAGCAGCTAGATTCACTGCGTTAAGGTGGCATTATATAAGTGGCGTACATACTTAGGCTGCGGATTAGCGTTAGGGAGCTGCTATGCCGCGCCAGTGGCGTTAATGATCCTAGCAGGAGAGGGTAGATTTAATAAAGCTAATCCAGTGATGCATCAGTGATTTTAACCTTAACCAATGAAAAGAAACGACCACGGCTAGCAGGCCAACAGCAAACCTGTACAGCGAGATAGCTAAACATCAAACTATCAAGTTTTCAATTTTAAAGAACAGTAGGGGTACAGTTGACGTCAGCGATATGATATTTTCATAAATTAAATACATTGATCAGATAATTGTTCGTGTAATAATAATGTTTGAAATTATTTTGAATTAGAATGCAATTCTGCAAGTAGTAAGTAGTAATTTGTAGTAAGAACAAATCAGTATATTTTGAAGGTAACATTATATTTAAAAAAATAACAAAAAACAACTTTACAATGTAAACTGTAATGCGTTTGTCATGAATGTATGCATCGTTATATCTGCTTATACCTAATGATCAGAGAGTTTTAACACAAAGCATTAGAATGTTGATCGTTGAACATACCCTAAAATGTTTGGATAAAAATACAGTATACATAATAGTTGTTTCTGTTTGATATTTACTTTAAATGTGTAATTAAATGCTAATAAATAGGCAATACTGTACTTTAGTTCTTTAATTAAAGAAAACACTATAAAACCTACACAATCTTGATATAGTATTTAAAAAATATTTTTGCTTGTTTCTTGTATTGGCAGATTTGATACAGAGATGCATATAATTTTTGATAAATAATACTGTACTTTAATTTAATTCTTTATTAGATGTTATTTTAAAGAAAACACTATAAAACCTAGACAATCTTGATATAGTATTTTAAAAATATTTTTGCTTATTTCTTGTATTGGCAGATTTCATACAGAGATGCATAGATTAGCTTACCGTTTAGTTTAAATAAAAACTAGCCACTAGTCTTAGTCTCTCTTTATATTTATGTTATTCCATAACATTGTTATAAGTTGACCAAATGAAGCCATCTGGAATAACCTTTTTGTTGTTAACAATCAAAACATTATGAAAATGAAATGTTGTCTGGAGAAAGTCTACAATGTCCAAACTACGTTTTTTAGATCTAATTTAAGGTCACAAACTACATAATGTAAAAATAAATACTGTATGGCCCTATTGAGATAACTTGTTTCGTCTTTAAACGGTTAAAAATGTGCAAAATAAGTCGGTTCTAATAATTTTAGCGGCCTGCTATAAATCCCAACATGCATTGCGCACAGATTGATATTTTTGTTTTTCTTCTGTAATTCACCCACTTTTCGATCGATCGCGACATCAAAACAAATAGACAAAAAAACATTTCAATGAAAATACCAGGTTTTCCCCAATTTGTATCAACGAAATTAAGCCTGTAAAGATAAAAAATGTAAATTCCACAAAAATTCACTATAATATTATTAGTATAATTTGATTCAATATATATACTTTAATGATTGAATATTGTAAGTAGTATTTACTTACATACAGTATTTAATTGAAACAATTTCACAATGCACTTCCAGTCAATACTAGTTAGTTGCCTTACTATCATTTCTAATACTGATGTACTGCGGGAAAAAACAAGTTGCATTATTTAACTTTCCTGTTTTTTATACATTTTGTACAATACAGTAGAGTAGTCCTAGTACTCAAGACTGGTTAGCATTAAGTAATGTTGGCCCTGTGTTTTTGCCTTGTGAATTCTTGTCACTATAAAATATCAATATCTAACCAACCAACTTCCGGGTAGGTTTTTTTTTATGATGATGCACTTACTAGTTGATACAAAATGAAACGATACCCCATAATAGTTGTCTTATTTCTATTCCATACTACTGTAAATGGAAACAAGTTGCATTTATTGGTGGTAATATTAATAAATTAATAATTAATATATAAATAAAAATATACTATTTAAGTCTTAAAACCGGGAACACGCCTACTACTACACTAAAGCTAGCATCTTAGCTAGAGTTGTATCCAACACTAATAGTACTACTAGGCCTACTACTAAGTTAGCCCAACTACATATTCTAGAGTAATTATATAATCCAATATTAATAATACTTAATATAGATGAGATCATAATTTATTGTTTATATTGTATTTGTCGTAGGCCAATGTAATTTTTCTCTGGCAAAATTCTCTTTACTATAAAATATAATTTATTTATTTAATTATATCAATATTTAACCAATTTCAGTGTAGCACATAGCTTGCACAAATCAAATTTTGCTTATAGGGCCTGGCCTAGTGAATGTGTTAAACTTATCAACGTTCTTGGGGCACGTCAGGGAAGTGTATTCAAGTGAGGTGAAATCCAAATATGAAATCTTAGTAGTTTAGTCGCGTTATTTTTTCTTTATATTTTTGCAGATACCATCCACAATCTGGTACAAGCAACAAAATACAAATCTAACATCCATAATTGTTAATGTGGTTCCTAAACACTGCTTTCATGGTGAAAACAATATTTTATTGGAACCCTTAGAGAGAAACGTGTGTTCCGTAATCGACGCCATGTTGTTATTGTATAGGCACTACATCAAATCGTAAATATTTGTCGCACTACAATTAGGATAAAACTATTTTAATATATTTTTTTGCTTATTATTAATTCATTTATATATTATTTTGATTATTTTAAGATATAAATATAAGTATAAATATAACACTTAGATAAACGAATAAAATTCTTTAATTAAAAATCTTAAAAATGTCATGGGTTAAAACCAGTAAAACAAATTTAGATTATGGACGTTTGAATGTAATTTTCTCTTATACCTCACATTTTTTTGGTAAAACTTTCTGTTATCACTTTTAAAATATTATTAACATAATTATTATGAGAAGTTAATCTATTCTTGTTAAATCGGAATGGGATTGATCGATAGGATTTTTACCCGATGGCCTAAAATGAGGTGTTTAGAAAAACATGTTGTATTTACTGTATTCAACTATCATTACTGTAAGATTTTCATTGAGCATAATGTCCGCTGTAATAGTAAGGTTTCAATTTTTGTGGATTTAGATTTTCAGAATATACATCAGGTATTGTGTAATATATGTCTTTAATTTCTTATGTAGCTCATCCTCCCATTCACTTGATTTCTGTTTCTCTTTAGATTTTGAAGCACCCCTTCTTCTTTGCACGTCATTTGCACCTATTTGTGTCAAGTATTTAGATTATAAAGATAACCAGCGCACAGATGCTGCTATTCTCTCTCGTAACCTTTTTAAATTCCCCCCTCAGAAAGCGCCAAACAAATGGAGATAAAGATGAAAATGAACCAGTACAAGCAGGCAGCGTCCGTCAACTCTCTCTCCCCACATGGCAACGGGGGTTTGTACAGCAACCCTGTCCCTGATCCCCACTATTCTAGAAGTCGCCAGCGAAAGCAAAGTCCTGACAACATATCTATTAAATCTTCAGATAGCAACATGTCCACTTTGAGTGACATGTCAGCATTGACGTCTGCAAGTACAATGAGCGTTTTATCATCACAGTCTGAAAGGCCAAGGGGAGGACGCAAACTCAGGTAATAATGAAGCCTTTTGATAATTTGTTTGTATCTGTTAAAGATCATTTGATATTTCAATATTTGTGTACAGTATGTATTTGATTTGTACAGTATATATCCATATTAATTTGTCATGCCTTGCAGATCCAGGTGGTCATGTTATATTGCTTATTGTTGCTTTCTCTTTTTTGTATGTGTGAGATTACACATTTTTAAAAACTAATAAAAAAATTAATGATACACAATATTATATTATATTAAATATAATGAATACATGAATAGGGTGTATAGTGTTGTATCTTGTGGAGTTTAAAATTTGGTTTTGTATACTTGACTTTTAATACAATAAAATGTTTTCTCAGCGTTGTAGCGCCTTTATTTAGCAATACGCAGCTTAGAACAAACAGTGAAATGTCGAGATGATGAAAGGTGTTTGATGTTACATGGTTATGAGTTATGTGGTTTGATCTTGCAGTATCATAAACATACCAAACAGCGGCTAATGAAAAATCTTGTGTGAACTGTGACGCGACACGGTGACATCAGCACAATGTTTACCCTCCAAAAACAAAATGTCAATGCCATTTCCTATAAGCTGCTGAGAGAGGAAGAATAGATTTTCATATCTGCATAGCTTAAATTAATAATGCGGGTACCATCAATACTACAACCCACATTAAAGTTATTAAGGGCAGTATTGAGATCATCAATGTAGATGTTGTACAAGATAGGTGACATAATTCCTCCTTGTCTCACACCATTGGTAACTGTGAACCATCTAGATAACGTATTTCCCCATCTAATACTAAACCTCTGTACATTATACCATAAAACAAGCATCCTGACAATGGTTAAAGGTATATTCCTCAATAAGTTTCTTGAAAAGTGTATAGTGATTGGCTTTATCAAACACCTTGGATGCATCGATAAAACAAGAAAAAACCGGATTGGAATTACGATTATAATACTCCACAACTTGCTTTAAAGGGGGATTCTGGGTTTGAAATTGCTTTTAAATATCGTTTATTTATTAAATAAAAAATATTATAACAATATAGACATGTCAGAATGAAGAAGTAATAACGAGAAATTAAAAAAATTAAATTTCATATACATTTTAGGGTAAATTCATGGAAAGTCTGTTTTTCAGCAGCTTAGGGAAGCTCATTAATATTCATGAGATATTCACAAAACACGTCATCAGTGGATTCCAAACTCGCGACGTCAAGCTTGTACGTTGTGTTTGTCAACTTGCATCTCTCTCCCCTGTCAAACGACGACCACCCGATCATTGTGAAATACATTTTTTGTAGATTTTCTAAGCTATAGGCCTAAAGTGTAATAATAACAGTAGTAGCATATATTTATTTGACATTTAATGAAATACAAAATTTAGTACAGATTACGGAGTCATAAATTATACTATTTTTATACCTCGAATAGTACAGATCGTATATCGGCTTCACGTACTAGGCTAGGCCTAGCCTAAATCATTTTATTCATGGGTGAGAGCCATTTCTGACTAGGGATTCCAGGCCACGATGGCTACGTTAAAACATTGGGGCCATCATGGGCCTAGCTAGCCTGCTACTAAACGATTGGCCCATAAATAACAAAACTCAGTGGATTCCAAACCCATCCTATCAACCAAACTCCTAAACAATCTAAACCTAAAACGTTCTACAAAATCGGCTGTAAATATATTGAGGCAAAACAAGGTCCGATCGCCGTCCGCACGTATGGTGTCCCGATCGTCTAATAAGTAGGCCTAAAATAGACCTAGTAGTTTACTCTCCAAAAAAGCGGATACTGCATCAAGCAAGTAGACCAGGTAGTAGGAAGGAGACCTAGCCGATCCGGCCCAGTTAAAAATTGAGCTAGCTAGTGTAGTAGACCCTATGCGAATTGATACTACCAGGCCTTTTACTGATGTTTACAAATATTCCAACTCTCTCATTCGAGCTATATTATCTATACCATTCCGGTAGGTCGAGTCGACCTTCAATCAAATCCTGTACATCGTTCATGTTGTGATTATAGACGGGGTATACTCGACCCGACCAGTTTGGTATTGTATATTGTGTCTGCTTATCACGTGACGATGCCAGGCATGGGCAGAGAGAGCATGTGTATCGTCGTCTCGCTCTCCTCGCTCAGAGCAGGAATGTATACGTTACGCTTCATTGATTTTGAAGGCTTTCCCTAAGTCAGTGCGAAAATCGGCAAACGTAAAGTGCAAACATATCTAATTTTTCACTGTTTTGATGGATTTTCATAAAAAATAGACTTTATAAATGGGAAGACCGACTAAAATTACATCAGATAAGTATAATTTTACAAAAGTAATTGATATGGTTAATGATAACAAGTCGTCGGAAGATTGACCATTTCACGAATTTCCTATTCTGTAACCACAGTGTGATTTTGCCGTAGCTGCACTTGTAATCTGGCCTCATTTCACAGCCTTCGTTTTGCTTCACTGGGCGCTTATATAAATTGAAACTTTTACCGTTCAAGAGACAAACAAATATATTTTACATTTTTTACTATTCATTTTAAACCCGGAACCCCCCTTTAACACAAACACATGTGTCAGTGGAATGGGCAGCTTTAAATGAAAACTGATTATCTCCAGAATTCAAGTTCCCACCCGAGAAGTCAATCATAACATTCTCAAGAACCTTAGAGATGATATTTGCAAGTGCAATAGGCCTATAATTACTTTTTGAAGCAATATCATCAGATTTACTTTTAACAATAGGTACAAAAATAACTTTAGCCAGCTCCTCGGGCATATGCCCATGTTTAAGCATTAGATTGAAACACAGGCGGCGGCTAAGTAAAACATGCAAACTTGCTTGAATAGGATGTTTGCATCATTACCAGCTGACTTTTCAAGAGATAACTTATGGATACACTTCCTGATTATTCCAATAGTAACGTCACAATAGGGGTCAGTCTTAATATTCCTAATCTTGTGAGCATTATTATGAACACAGTTAAAAAATATTCTCAAAATGATCATGACCATCAAGGGTGTCAGTAAGAGTGGCCTTATATGATTTATTTTTGTTTACTTTTTGCCAGAAATCGACATAATTATGATCATATAACGATTTGGCCATGGAATCAGCACGGAGCTTCTCACCTTCCAGTTTACACATTTTCAAAGCACATTTAAACCTACCCCTAGTAATGCGCATGACGTCATAAAGTGGTCCATGTCTGGGTTTATTATTATACCGCCATAAAGTAAAGGGCTCTCTGGCAATATTATGCATCTCAGAGACATGGTCATTCCACCCAGGAATTACATGAACTTTACTATGTTTACCAGAGAAAGGCATTTCTGATGCATTAATAAGACATTTAACTATATCATTGTACAATTTGTCCAGAAGAAATTTGTGTTGGTCACAATTACACCCCTGACAAATAATCAACTCAGAGTCAACTACAATGTGTGCTAACATCTGTTCAGTGAGATAATTATACATATTTTTCTGACCTTCATTGACATTGTCCCAACAGATATTTTGCAATTTACATTTCTCATGGTTATTACAGTCATCACGAGGATACTGAGAGCAGGATTGATTAAAAGTAGAAAATGGTCAGATAAAAGAACATCATATAAAATATTAAAATCCTTGATACATGAATTAGCATAGGGAGAACTGATGATAGAACCTTTTGTTTGAAATCGAGTGAAACCCCGATAGCCGAGTTATTCAGCAAGTTGGCAGGAATAACTGTGTCCCGTTAGAACCCTGAGATACTTCTGCCCATGTTGCAAGCCGTCTAACGTCTTCCTTCTTAGGCCCATTCTTTCGCAGAAGTTAGTTTCAAAAGATGTTTAAACTAAATAATGTATTAATTATGCCAATTAGGATGGTATTTATTTGAATAAACGCCGAACACCTTCCCAATAAAACATCACCTAGAATAATCTAATCACATTTTGTATTATTTATAACACAATTATACTATTTGTAGTAGAATTCATCAGACTGTTATCTACAATTTACCAAGCATTTTTGTTCTTTTTACCACTCAATTAGAGGATTTTATTTTATTATAAATGTTACCATATTATTAGAACTAAAAAATTAAACGTATCCCTCGAATAAGCACCTCTTTTAAATGAACTCTGCCTCCCCACCTCCGCCCTACAAGGGCCCTACCAAACAATAAACAATATACATATATATATATATATATATATTATCACATTTTTAAATGATAAACTACTACCAGAGTAGCTGTCTATTATCCGCTTGAATAGTTGTAATTAAATGTTATAATTAAATGAAGTCTGTGTGATTCGCGTTGTGTAGTCATTGTTTTTGTGTTAATATTAATATCAGCTCTAATCAAATGTCTAAAAATCAACATTTTTAACTTGTCAAATATAAATGTCTGCGAAAAAAACCAAACTTTATAGTTCAATATGATAATCAACAAATTTTGCTGGAGCTTTTCTAGCTCTTACTGATCGTGTTTTCATAGATGAAATAGGTGTATCATCTATATATTCTCTTTCTCTTTCTTAGACTGTGTTTTGTAATCCATTTTGTGTTTCTTTGTTAACTGTTGTTGTTGGTTCTTTGATTTCAATATTGCTAGTGTTTTTATAATAGTAATTTTCCTAAAAAAAAGCTGAGATTCCATCATTTTCATAGGTTTAATATATTGTTATAAGTTTGTGTTTTTTTTCCCCAATTCACACACTTGTATATCATAACCTACATGAATTCCTAAAAATTGTACAGGTTCACTAAACCATACAATATTTAATGGTTTTAACATGATGAAATGGTTAGTGAAAAAATGACCGAAACAACTAGACTAGGCATATGCCTATTCTGTAGTATAGCCAGCAGGCAAATGTCTGTTATTACTAAATAGGCCTAGAAAATAACAAGATCATCTCATAAAATAATCCTGCCGTTTCCAGTGTATTTTCAATTGCATTTTACTGTGCATGCACTACTTTCCTGACGACATTCGCCATGCGTGATGTGGAGTGGTGGTGATGTGTGTGTGTGTGTGTGGAGAGAAGGTCGACAATTTGCATGATTACTGCGTTTTTCTCCTGGGTCCAAATTGTACAACAATGATATTAAATATATTAGCTAAAAGAGGCCATCATAAAATTATGATGAGTATGGTTATTCTAGGCCTGCTTACATAGGAAGTTCTAATTAACAACTCCCTGCTTAATTACTTGATCCTTCTTGCATACGTCTCTGTGACCATCACTCTCAGTATTTTTACACATGTTAAAAGGGAATTCCCGAAAGCTAAAACATGCAAGCGTGTGTAGGGCACAGTCATGTCCGACAGCAATTTTTACTAGTTGGCTAATAAACATGAACTTGATGTATAAGCATTATTTATTTCAGCATGTATCGGCAATTGTTATCACTTTAGTTTCTTGAATATCTAATTTCTAATTCACAATTGGTTTTTATATATTTTATATGTAAACAACTTTCCACGATAGTTGAAATTGAAATATTTATTTATACTGTGCAACCTCTTCAGTCAAAAACTGGTCTCCAATAGGGCCCAGTTATGATCAGTAGAAATTCATTGCACTACATTCATTTTCCTCCCATCCACTTCACTGAAATTTTCCCGGAATATTAATTGCTATACTTTTTTCCTGATAAGAAACTGGATCTCAAAAACAGGATTAAAACATCCTTAATTACATCAATACCATGCAGAGTAATTATTGTGTCAACATCCTTGTCGTTATTAAGACAAAGAGTTAGAGTGGTTCACCAACTTGTACCATTTATGCTTCATCATGAATTGCAAAATCCATTTTATTTCCTATTGCATGTTCTTCTTGAAACATTTTCATATATAGATGTTTCTCATACATTGAACTGCTGCCGGCCATACATTATTACATGGTCATAGATGACAATTTGAGTGTTTGGTTCAGTTGCTTGGTTAGACTTTTTGCTTCTTGGATGTTTCGAGATGAGAAGCAATCTTCCAATGCTGACAGTGACTGCCATTTTGTAGTCATATCGCCAAGCCTAGGAACCAATTTAAGGAGTGAGATTGTTAGAAGTGACCAAGAGTTTTTTGATGTTTACAGCATTTTAGATGAACTGTCAAGCTACTAAATGTTTTTAGTTTCATTTTCTTTTTAGGGAGTCCACAACCAGACTTTGCTCACAAACTTCAAAAAGCTTTTTTTTATTATCTCTGTCTAAGATATATTTCTTGACTTCTTTTGAAATTACTACTGACATAATGTTTAAAAAAGTGTTGTCTTTGAAGAAATCTTGAAGGAATTTGTGTTTTGTGTTGAAGAGTGAGTTCAATTCCCCTGAAAAACAAGGAAATCGACCTAATTATAGAAGTTTGTGTGGCAAGGTAGTAATCATTTTGAATATACATTCATTTATACAAAATACATGTGTTTAAGACACCAAGATCATGCATCTATCTTATTTAGGTCTGATTTTATGCCTATTTTATATAAATTTGAAATTTTGAAAAATAGCCGCCATTTCAATACAAGGCAAAAAATTAAGTGTCGACAGAGCTTAGAGTGATCAGAAGGGATTATTAGGATATCTGCTCTCCCACTACTCCTAGCTTGATTTTTAGGCATCTTTAATTAGAGTGGGAACAAAAATGATAATCCATTTTGCATTACATGTACGAGAAGAAGAGAATAAGATGATACTTTCACTTTAAAAAAAGTGAGTGTATCGAAGGGGTTGTAGTGGCGGATCTAGGGGTGAATATGGGAGCTAGCCATTCCGCTTAAAAATTTTAAAAATCATACAACCAACCCGCAAGGCATGGATTTGATGTACCAGACTCTTTTAATTAAGCTTAAGAAGTCTAGACCTAACTAGGGATAATGAAAGAGCTAAGAGTTATATATTAACTATTTATCAAGAGAACTGGTTTTAAAATCTTCGGGAATACCCACAACTGAGCTATTTTCAAAACAGATGTCGCACTCCTCCTACTACCAGAATCTAACTCGCTCTACCTGTGAATGACTTCATCACACTCCAAAAACAGTATATATCTGAGGTTAACAGACTTACACTAATGCACCATATCGAGGGCAACTTGGGCATATCGCTTGATCAAAGTTTATTAAAGTTCATCAAAAAAGATCCGTATTAGGAAGGAGTTATTTAAATGTACTTTATGTAACAATTTTTGTTATTAAATGTGATGGAAACAGTATCTTGCAATTGAGGATGCCCTATAACAGTGTGTAAGCATTTATTTATTCAAAATTGTCAGTGACGTTTGTCAGGGGGACACTGTTGGTTGGTCTAGTCAATCATTTATGAGCTGGTTTTGTGTAAAATGTACAATAATAACCACACATTGTTCTCTTGAAAAACTTTAAAATACTACTCCGGCAGACATCTTTGAACTTATATAAAAAAAATCGTGTGGTGGGATCGTTCCATGTGGGAGGCCAATAGACAATCGACTATCGACTCTCCACACATTATTGTTTTTTGTTAGGAGAGCTATGTTTTAAAGTGTTACTGTATATCTAACTAGCATATTGCTCTACTAATTATTGCAAGGTTGATTTTGCTTCCATCTTCCATAATTTCGTATTTACATATTATTATTATTGTTTTATTTTTTAACAATGCCTAAAATTATAGCTTTTAACGTAATCATTTATAGAGAATATCCATTGCAACAAGCAATATTAAGGAGCTTTTGATTTTTTGATCATGTAGAGACATAGGGATGTTTGACATAATTTGAGGGATTTTAGGTCCAAATGATGACCAACAGCTCAATATGTGTAGGTCCTACAGTAGGTCATCGCAAATCGAAAGCTCCCTATTCATTTCTCACTATAGCTTTCAATATGCTCCACTTTTTATTTAGGTTTTTTTTAGTGATTTGTTGTATATGTACTATATTGCCAAATAATACAAACTAAAGATTTTGTTGGCCTGTTTTTTAATTTTCAATGCTATAAAATGCATGGCAATATTTCTTTTGTTTTATCCTAAAAGCAAAGTACAGTTTTTTTGTGGAATTAAAAATGTGTAGTGCAGCCCTTCAAACAATAATGGTTTGTTTTTTCACCATTATTGTGTGAAGGGCAGCACTACACATTTTTAATTCCACAAAAAAAATGTAATAGTAGGTTTTGTAAACTTTATTTAATTTTACTCATTTTCATTTCATTTTTTAAATCATGAAATAAGACTTGAGATTGACAGTCATACAGTAACAATAATCAAATATAAGCAATATAGAATCTCTGAAAATGCAAATTATTCAAACACTACATAGGCCCATAAAAAATAAAAGCATAACAATATATTTAATAAAAAAAGAACTCTTTTTAATAACAAATCATGTATGTTTTGTTTACACTGTCGTTTAATAAAGATAAGATTAAAACTACTAAAACAAATTATTTTGTTTATTACTGTATTTCAGTACTTCTCACTCTTTGAAACTATACTATACAGTTTCATGCTCTGCAAAGCTAAAACTCAGTTATTTGTTTGACCATGGTAAAAGACAGGTGACCAAGACCAACCAGCAACTAAGCATCACTAATTCAATTCGAACTGTTAAAGTATAAGCAGTGATATAGCTTCAATAAATATTATTAATCAAAATAGAACGTGCAATTAAATACAATATTACATTTACCATATACACATTCAATCAATTTATTACAATTTAAGACCAATTAAAACAGGAAATGCGCATTTAATTCTTTACTCCATGCTTTAATGTTGATGGAATTTATTGTGTATATTCTTATAGTTTAAAAATCCAATGAAAGAAAGCGTGTATTACAGTATTATCCACTTGTCCATTCATTTTTTTAGGTTAAACATTCTTTACATATTTTTTATCTTCTTATTTTTTCTGCATCTAGTATAAGTAGCTGTCCAGAGCGGAGACCGAGGTAATTTGACTCGTTAATTATTAATTAATGACTTGAATCATTTTGTCCTTAAGTTGCAGTTGTAATTTATAATTTTACTGTCCCCAATAATCAGTGTTGCTCCCAAAGATTTACGTTAAATTCATGAAGTGCCACCCTACTACTAACAATTTCCCTCAGAATACATATTTTCATCCAACAAATTGTTTGTATTATTGTTTGTAGTAAAACAGTAGTATGTTCCAAGGTCAAAGTAAAGTGTAATTGTCATTGTTGTTTTTTTTTTTATTATTCATTTATGTAGATTTGCATATTTCAAAGAATATCATATCGATTTTCATACATCTTTTACATAATGTAATTTAACTAATTTCCTTGTATCTTTAAACAGCGCCTCTACATAAATATTTTGATTGTTCCTTTTGCTCATGGCTGCTTGTATCCAATTGCATGCCTCCAACGAATGCACTAAAAAATGTAGGATATATTTTTAAAAGCAATTGCTTCACTCATGTATGATACCATTTACTGTAGTAAGTGCACACAGATGGTTCTCAAATATTGTATTGAAACTACCTGTCGCCTACACAGAGTGAATAATTCATACAATGGTAAATTTATGTAGTAAAAAAAAAATTTCATTCAAATCTTGGACCAAATTAACCGATCAGGAATTTATTATTACTATCAGTTATATAAAATAATATAAAATATGAAGTTATACAGTATTGGCGTACAATCCACAATTATTAACATTGTATTGTCATGTTGCAAAAACAATTTCAGACTAAGTTTCAGAGGATATATATTTATAAATCCCAGAGACTTGCAAAATTAAAGTGTGGTATGATTGCACAGCAAGAAAATGGACAAAAAGGCCAATTCCTCAGATATTTATAATGTAAAGTAACTTCAGTGTAATATATGAAGTTTATTATTTCAGGATCTTTTTTTTCTTTTTTTTTTTTTCATCATCTTTAATTTTGTTAAAAAAGTTTATCGAAAATTTTTTAACAAAATATTTTGCAAATTTGTCAGAGTATAACAATTAAATTTAAAGTTGTGCAGGAAACTTTGATTCTGACGTCAGAGCCGCACAGCAGCATTTTATGAAATTATATGACTGATCATAAATTCAGAACCAAAGACATTTTAATGAAACTCAACAAAGATATATTATACAGATATTGCCTGCTTAGAGGTAAAATATCAGATTTGACATCCCCAAAGGAATGATATTTTTCTCGAGAGAAATATTGTTCTCGAGAGCATAATATCATTTCCCAAGGGGATGTCGAATCTTATATTTTACCGATATAAAGGTGATATCTGTTACATTACAAAGCCAACAACAATTCGAATATCTACTGGGTCGGGTAGCTAGGCCTCCTTTATGTAATATGCCTGCCTAGTTAGGCATTGTATTCACCTTACATTGCAAAGAATAATATACAGATGATTACTAATTAATGATTCCTTGGCAATAAAAAATTCACTTAGGCCTAGGTCTTTTAAATTAACAGAAGAATTTCCATCAATAAGCCTACATTAAAAATAATAATATCAGGTAGGCCGAATAAATAATAATTCGTCTTCTTCAAGCCGAATCACCACGTACCAGGCTACTACTATGAGTATTGACCAATCACAAACAGTCTTTCGTCGCATTTATGGAGGGCGAATAACAAAATGAGGGCCCTATGTATGCATAGTTTAAATAGTTTAATTGAATTATTTCTTCAAGCAATTTACGTGGGCGGCGTGATGATGTGGACTAATCTTCATGAGTTCGAGTCCTAGTAGATGACTTTTATTTATTTATCGCCAAACTCGAGTGTTGCCACACGCAAATTACACAGTCAATCACACAGTCATTCGTCGCATCTATAGTGGGCGAATAACAAAATGAGGGCGCTATGTACGCATAGTTTAAATAGTTTAATTGAATTATTTCTTCAAGCAATTTACGTGGCGCGGCGTGTAAAATGTAGTCTCGTGATGATGTGGACTAATCTTTGTGAGTTCGAGTCCCAGTAGATGACTTTTATTTATTTATCACCAAACTTGAGTGTTGCCACACGCAAATTATACAGTCAATATCAAACTCCTCGAGAATTTACTGGATTTCATATGTTCAATGACAGGGACACGATAATCATGCGAAAATTACTCAGTCAATATCATCGTACTCGAGGACATATACACATATGTTTCATCATGTTACATCTACAGTTTTTTACCTGTGTTGATGCGAGTATCGTACACACAATAGACACATAGTATTAGACGTGGTGAATCATGGATTTATTCACCTACCAGCTGGGTTCTACGCCGGTTCTAGGACTGTAGTTTGCAAAAGAGTGTGTAACTTGCTGCCGAGGGCTTTTAATGTTTGCGCTTTACTTTGATGTACCGTTGGTGGGAACTTTTAAGATCGCAGGAAGTACCACCTTTTATAGCGAACTTCTTGACGTTCGCATTGAACACAAATGTGTGTTTACCGGCGGAAAAAGTGTCATTTAACTAAATTTGCTTCGTCACAGTCCCCGCCCGGGGGAAGGCCTGTAACTCAAATACTGGGTGGGTCGCGAGAATTTTCAAAAAAGAATCGTTCGGTCAAAAAAGGTTGCATGTGCATTTCAAAGTTTAAAATGCGTAAAATTAATTTCGCCCACAATTCAGGTCATTTTGAGAATTTCATAATGATCATTTTTTGCGAGCATTGCTGCGGCTGACCTATATTCCATATTCTGTAACATCATAAATAAAAGTACATTAATTTGCACGCTTATATTTTGATAACCAATAACGGATAACCAAACTTTTTTTTCTGTACTATTTGTTATTCGCACTTAATGTGGATCACCTTTTTTTTCTTTAACCAAGTTCTTATTTATTTTTGTAATGTTTGACTTTTCTTTTAAATTATGCGCACACTTAGAAATGCTAAAAATCAATATCTATTCAAATTGGCATACATTTCAGGACATTTTGAGCATTTCAAAACTTTCAAAATCTAGTAAGCTTCTACATGCCCGAATTTCTTCAAAATGTTGTTGCTCAGACAATTGTATTATCTTCATGTTTCATTTTGTCATCATGTTAACAATCAGAACAAAAGTGGGTTCTGTAATTTCAAATCAGCACTGTCAACATATTTACTTTATGTCATAGGATGGCATAATAAATTGTCTGCATTCACATTTTAACGTATGTGCATGTTGTGTGTGCGTATAACCAAATAGTTCAAATATATTTTGTGTTTATATAGCAATCTATCATAGTAGACCTACAGCTCCTTTTATACATTACTGAACACTGTAGTAGAAGTACATAATTACAAACTACAACGTTTTAAATTGTAAATCAAACTCCAGTAATAGTTGGAAATCTTTTTGAAACAATTTAAACTTGATTTTAACTTTGATATTGATATTTTAATGGGTCCTCAGATACATTTCTTGACGTTGGATTACAGTAATATTAGTAGGTGTGTCGTGTTAAGGGAACCAATCCTTCCAATTGTGATAACATTCTGAATCTTGGCACTTGTTCATTGGGGCATCAAAAACATAGAATGGAAGGGTTGCACACAATTTGGCCAGAGGAAAGTGGCCATTTTACTTATCATTTATTCCACCCATATAAAAAAAGTCATTAGTAACAAGTCACATGACCAATAAAGGTCAAAAGGTCAAATCTAATTTTACCAAATACAATACTGTTTGGTATCATTGGATAGTTTTTTTCATTCTAGCCTATGTTATTTTTTATGCTGCTGCTCTAGCCAGCTACGTCCCATGAGGACTACTCATTCATAAGCTAAAGCAAGCAGCAGTTATAGTATTTAAGGCCGACAGTTTTGCGACTTTGTAAACTCGACTATAATTTATAGATCCCAGCTGCTGGACCCAAAAAACGTCTGGGAAAGAGAGTCTATGATGGCTCACGGTTGAACGATTTTGGATTCTCGCCCTTTGATTGGTTGACGCGAATCAACAGACTGGGAAGAATTTTCGTGAAGTCACGTTGTCTCTAGAGGGTATTCAGTTGCATGCTAACAGGTCGAGGTCACACACACACAGCACATGAAAGTTCAAAATTGACAATTTTTAAATGGGCATGTGAATCATAATTAAAGAACTACCTTTGATTTGTATGTATTTTTGCGATTAAAGGACATGTTTTTAATAATTAATCATAAATATATCTGAAGAAAAAACAATGATTAATTTTAAAATGTCGAGCAGCGTTTTTTGTAAGAAATATTTCTTGTTTAAACATGGTTTCTGCCTTGATTGTGGCTATGGTAGTGAATCAATCAAATTAAATTATGTTTTTAAATTTGAGATTTCAAAATGGCTGCCATAAAATACAGGTTTTCCCAATGATTTTATATAGCCGAAGGCTGGATGTCAAACAAAATTGTTATCGCAGTTCAAAAAGTGATTCGCCATAGAGATGGAACCAACAAGATGGCGGCTGCAATCGACCAATCAGATATGCCCTACGCAGTATGCACTGCTATACGCCTGTGTTGAGCCTATCTGCGTGAGAAAAATACGCAACGCAGCATGTTAAGCGTATAAACGTGAACGCATTCTATATGATCTTCGTATACAAAAAATGCTAGATTACCAAGAAATTATTCATTCCATTGCGATTAATAAAATATTTAATTTTATAAAAACTTCAATGTGCTTTGAAAAGAATATGTGTTGTAATTTATGTGGTCTTAATGTATTATATTAGATTATTATTTTTTATATTAAATAATGTTTTTAAACATATTTACGGCCGCTATCTTGTTGGTTCCCCCTCCTGTTGGAATCACTTTACAGTCTGGAGTACGCCCCCTAGCCTTCGGCTTATTAAATCTCGCTGGGTTTTCCTCATAGTGTAATATAATGTGTGGAGGTTTTACTGAATAAAGACTCTACTCGCTTGGTTGATTGAATATGAGTAGTTTTTATTCAATAATACATTATAATACTCAATACAATATAATTATAAAGAAACAGGAACAAAGTATAAGTGATGCTGTAAGTGAGGTGTGGCTGTAGATGTGCTTCTGAGGAAGTGTCAGTAAGGTGTGTCTTCGAAGTGTCTATGAGGTGTGTGGGCTATTCTCAAACTTGGGGATATATCGGCTTCTGTTCATTAGCATATGTCATTACATCATCTGTGAGCTTAATGATTGGTCCTAAGTCTGTCCAGGCACGTTTGGATGGGAGTGATGGATTTTATCTGGGGGTTACAATGATCAATTGGCCCTGTCGAATCTCTGCTTAAAACTGTCAATATCTAATAGTTTTACGATGTGAACGGTCAGAGGTCAAATCAACTGTTTTCTTTTGGGATCTGATTATAATGCCTAATGGACATTAAAACATCTGGACAATCTCTTCACTGGACCTTTCTTGGGCAAATTCGTGAGCTCAATTGAATTGTGATACTAAGGTTGATTTTTCAATTATAAAAATGTATATCATTACATTACAATAGTGAGGAAAACCTTGAGGTGATTTTGGTGGCAAAGTGTGTGTTTTGAGAGTTAGTCCAGTTCTCTACTGTATGTCACAAAAAGTGCCTTCGTGGTCAAATCATCTTTATTGGCAATACAATAGGCCTGTTTCTTTCTATTAATTATATGTTTGAATTCTTTAGTTATCCACGATTTATTATTTGCATATATCTTAACCACTTTAATAGTGGGAATAGGAATATCAGTACAAATTTAATATAACTACTAATTGAATCACCTGCTTCATTAATGTCATAATAGTCATCTTTGAAAATATTCCAATCTGTGCATTCAAAAGCACCCTTTAAACTTTCAACAGCATCAATTGTCCAGTAGATATTTTCTTTGGCATACATTGCTGTACTAATGGACTATACTTTGGGTTGAGCAAAACTTAATTATGATAAGCAACACCTAAGTTCAGTAACTTATGATTTTAAAGCCTACAATATTAACCTGATCATCATTGTTTGTCCGATAACCAAGTTTCAGTAAAACATATAGCACTTATATTCCTGTATTGCACATTTACCTGTCATTCATCAGTATAAAAATATAGTCTTAATTTAAGAATTTACATTTATTTCTTAATTAAGGTTTCAGACAATTATATAATTACAATTAAACATTTACAGAAACATTATATACAAAATTAAATGAGAAATAAAAATAAAATGGTACAATTGCAAGAAATATATGCCAAATTAATTAATAGTTGGTTACATTATTCATTTATTTTCTTTTGTTATTTAATCAATACTGTTGAGGCAGCGAGTAAGAAACAAGATTGCACTGTTTCCATATCTATTTGTCTTATTTTTGAGGACCTGGTATGTATTACTTTCCCGCAAGGCCATATTATGCTACTCATATTTCTCGGAAACCACTCAGCATATCTATATGCATTAGCACATTTCTTTCCAAATTCAGTGCATAGCCGGTAGCGTCTCTCAGTCATGGTATGGAGTCCCAACTGCTTCAGTGATTCTGTGTATGATACGTAATCCACACCAACGATAATGCGGCATGCTCTGTTTTGGATGTGCTCCAATTGGTAGGTCTGTTCCTTGGTTATACTCCAACCGGGGCTTATTGGGAGAACATAACACGTATATACACAGAGATCAAATCTTCAGTCGGGACACCAAACTGTTTGAGACGTGATAGCATGTATAGTCGTCGACTACTTTTACTAATAATATCATTAAGGTGGGACTGCCAACCAAGATTGGACTGGACAGTCAGGCCCAGAAGCTTGGTCTCAGACACCTCCTCCTCCATAGGGGTGGATCCAGGATTTTGTGAAAGGGGGTGGGGGGGGGGGGAGTGCAACTGTAGAGAGTCCACACCAACTCAGTCCACCATGAATGGGGCTCAATTGAGGCGATTTTGAAAATATAACACCTCTAGATGGTCGGAAATAGCACTCTCACGTTATTGTAAATTGATATTTTAAATAAGAAAACTGAGGTACTAGCCTATTAAAAGGTGGCCCCCATAGGGGCTTCGTGCAAGTAAGCGTTTGCACGGCTGAAAAAAGTGCCAAGTCCAAAATTCAATGGTTCTTATAGCTCAATATTTATTTACATCATTTTGTTGAGGAAATTAAATATATCAATATAAATAGGTATTGATACAGTTGAGTACGTATCGGTGGCTGGCCTAGAAAAAAAATTGGTTGCTATAATGTAAACTACAGTACACAGTTACCACAGTATATTAGTGTACTATATTATTAGTAACATATCCTCCATACTGTAAGTAACCACGGCGCTCCATTTTTTACGCATATACGCAATAGGTAGGCCTACGATGTCCTTTGTACGAATCATTCGTGCCCAACCTGATGTATGATACACGCGTCAATATCATGTTACATCCAGGGACCAAAATGGGTTTATTTTTAGGTGAAAATAGGCAAGTCATTCGCAACTCTTTATTTACAGACATGTATCACTTGATGTTGATCATTGTAACGGGAACAGTATGTCTTTTCTTTCGTTTAATCTCGGCGACAATTACAACTGAATGGAAAAAAACAGGAAATTCGGGCGACAGCAAAGTTATAACATTGCATGCAGTACGCGCATTCTAGGGGCCGGGTGGTGCACTCAGACCCTGGTTAGTCTGCACGGACAGATTTTTAAGTTAATATAATTTAACCTAATGTAATGTATGTAATAAAATAACATAACAAAATAATGTAAGGCGTGTCAACAATATCAAACCTACTGTAACTGGTTATTGTCTTTGCTGGCTTCTGCCACAATTTCCTCATTTGTCAACTTCTGGTAATCAGGATATGCAGTGTCTTCCTGCAACCAAGTCTCTGGTTCAATCCATCCCTCTTTGTCTGGTTTCTAACCGAGTTCCCAGAAACATTATGTTGAAGACGTTTGTATCCTCATTATCCACCATTCTTCCTCACAATTTTCATCATCTGTTTGCACCTAGCAACTTTCTCCAAGATCTTGACAAGCTTTCTTCAGTTGCATTTTCCCATGTGTCAGCTATCCAATACACACAGTGTTTGATAGTTACAGTCTTTATTCTTTCCGGAATTGGCATCTCATCTGGGGCACTCAATATGTGTTTCTTGTACCGCCTCTTAAGGGGCTCAATGATTCCTTGATCCATAGGCTTGATAACGGAAGTGGTATTGGCCAGTAAAAACATCACACGAATTGCATCTTCGGTTATAAGTTCATCTTCAGATGGATGCGGCATGTACTAAACAAACAACAAATAACAACTAGATTTGTTAGTTATCCACACAATAAACTCCACTTGCACGTCATACTAATACGTTAGAATATTGCGCACATAAAAAAAAGATTATGCCATTATGACCTAAAGAAAATAAAAGGTTGTTAGTGTGATATAAAAACGAATTGGATTTATAATTGTTTACCATAAAATAAATTAAAGGTGTGCTTTCCACAAGTTTGTGATACAAATGACGGATGTGAGAATAATAATAAAAGGTAACGTGCAATATAATTGCGATGACGACACTGACTTATTTGCTGTTATTACATGTTCATGTTATAATGATTATTACTGTATTACTTATGACTAAAAACTGAAATATTATTTAGTAAATAAGACGTCGTCCGCTGCCATGAAAATCGATCGTACATCATTCATTTGTCTTACTTGACACACTATAATGCATATTTTATTTAACACGAGCTGTTAATAAAGAGGAAACATCTGCCAAAAATGTTTAATCGCCTTAAACAAACTGTATATGACCTGAAATGTATGCGACATTGAATAGAAATAAATTTTGCGTATTTTTAAATTTAAAATGTGTGTGCGTACGTTTATGACCAACCATGACCAACCATAAATTTCTTCTTAGCATGCTATTTTTATCATATCACAGATTGCTCCATATCATAAAGTATACTTTGGTAAAGTTTCATTGAAAAATATCTTTTACTTCAGAATTTATGACCACCATAAACAACCTGACAACAGACTAGAAGTACACATTGCTTGTTTAAAGAACCTAGTACTGTACATTTTTCGAGACAAATAAGGGGTTACCCTGATGTACTAGTTCACACACATCCACTATATAGTGGACAGGGAGTGGCTTCAGTGATATGACACATTCATTTAGACTGGACAAAAAGTGGTGAGACCTCTTGCGGTCAATTATGGTTTCTATGATTTACCGAATCATGACAAAATCACCCGGAAGCGATGTGAATTTAAAATTTGAAAATTGTAAGCCTTCAATTGTAGTTTCTTATGAATTATTGAAGGAAGGGTTGAAGATTAAGCATGTGACTTGGTTTTTTAAACATGATGGCAATTGTCAGGTAATCATTGAATTTGCTCTCTTTTATATGGTTTTTATTACCGTACTGACGTGGATATAAGCCCATACTCGGGTATAAAACCCATTACATACCCGGGTATAACCCCACCCCCGACTTTTGACTAATTTTCATACAAAATGAGGCACCCCGGTATAAGCCCACCCATTAATTCGAAGATCTAGGTGCCGTAAATACATTATTATTTAACAAAATACATACGTATATTAAAGTCTAAAATTATGCGGTTGACACCGATCATCCCTCGACCGTCGCGTTCTGCACATGCTTTCGCCATGTACATTCGCCCTCTACACCGACCGCAGTAGTTTGTGTCACGTGCAACAACATGCGATTTAACACAGAGCTCTAGCGTGGGGGAACCGGGAGAAATCGTATGAGTTTGTGTCAAATTATCTAGGCCTACAGTAGATCACATTTTAGGGTATTTTTTAAGTAGAAATCTGGGGGAAAATTTATATGGTAGGCATAGCACAGGTAAGACCAATTAGACCGCCTATATATTATCGACTGAATACTGCGTACAGCATTGTATTTAATTTAGTAATGTTTTAAATTACTAATTGGTTGACAGTCCGAGTGCATGTAGGCTTTATGGTATGCATTGAATGCAAATCAAAACAACAGACTCTGTGTGAAGAATGTGATAAAAAAAATCAGCTGTTCCTACACAGAACACGTGCTAAAAAAACGTGTTTACCAGCGGAAAAAGTTTGATTGTTTTGCTGATTGTTGTGTAATACATTTGGAGAGTGTTATTTCTGGGCCAACTAGAGGTGTATCATGAATTGTATGTGCGGGAGAGTACCATTTTCTACCATCTGGGGGATTTACCAAAATTCGCTTTGCTACAGGCCCCACCATGGGGGGCCTGTGGCTCAAATACTTAATGTCTTTATGCCCCCCCCCCCCCCACTATTTATCTTTAAAAATTAATCAGTCAGTTTTAAGGCCTATAGTACCTAATTTGTTTTTATTTTTTTTTTCAAATGATAAGCGAGTTGGACTCTTCATTCAGTTGCGATTTTATTTAATAGTTTCTGTGTGTTTTTATTTATATTTTAAAAATAATTCTATAAAAAAGCATTGGGAGGAGAAGTGATCAAATTATATAGTATTTGTATGTTGATATGTAGTTCCTTGATAGTAAACCAGTAATGTAAACTTACGTTTGCAAGACAGTTTTGTCTAGCCGGACTTCTTCAGTTGATATGCGTTATAACGCTGATTGGTCTCATTTCCAGCCACTGGATGTTTTTAGTGTGTAGACTAGGGGACCAGTTGTTATCAGGAGTTGATCATAAATATGTGATAGTTGGTGCGCGCCTTCGTCTCTATTCATCTTTTTATCTTGTTTGCTTATGCTGATGGATTCTTTAATTTTACGTTTGAGCCAAACTTATTCTTTGTGTAGTACATCTATATTGTCCCAGTTAGGTATGTGATTATGTATGGTCATATGGTCCTTGTTCGCTGATTTATACTATCGAAACCAGAAGAAATGTTTTCATTATTTGTATGTTATTGTCATTGAAAATTTGTGGATGGCAGAAAAGTTTAGGCAAGAAAATAAATATATTTGTGTTACGCGGTAAATACAATTAAAAATAATTTACCTCTGCATTTAAGGGACTCGTATATTATTATTATCATTATTATTTGTCAATTTGATAACTTGTATAAAATTACTTCCTATTCACTATGTACAAAAATAATATATCAAATTTGCTATCATTTAATATTTTGTGACCAATATGAAGATAATTCTAATAAGAAAAAATTCTTTTTAAAGTGATTTGAAAGCAAAAATGGAGGAGCGATCGCCATATCCTAAGAAAATTTTAAGTCGAAGTACAAGTAGTGCAGAGGTTTACTCTTATGACCGTAGTGATGGAAGCATATCAGACTCGGCTACAGATACCATGAACATAGCAGATTTAAAGAAACGTCGAACCAGTTTATCAAAAGTAGCAGCATTTGTAGGGCTTAATAAAAAAAGTAACAGCACATCAAATTTATCAGGTTTGTATCCTTTGAATTTTTTTAAAATATATACTGTGTTAGAATATTAAATAGCACCATGAAAAAGAATCAAATTAAAATTAGTTTAAAATCAATGTATTTTTCATTTTTATCAAATGCTCAATGTAGGTAAAAAGAGGTCAACAATACAAAGAAGCGAGGAAGTAGGTACAGGTATTGTGGATGTTAAGCGTGGTTTAACGCCACAAGCGAGTCGCGAGAGTACTGATGGTAGCATCTGTAGTGTAGGAAGCTTAGACAATACTAATACGTAAGTACATTTTTCTTACTGTCGCAATACAAGAGTATTTTTTCATTTTGTATTTAAACAAATTATGTTTACAGAATTAAACTAGGCTGAATCTAGCCCAAATAGGGGTTATAAGTGAACCCACTGGAAATATTTGAGTTGATACGATTTCGATCCAAGTCGGCCCTAAACCGTCTCGGCCAAAGTCAAGTCAGCCCCAAGTCAACTCGGCCTCAAGTCAACTCGGCCTCAAGTCAACTCGGCCTCAAGTCAACTCGGCCTCACGTCAACTCGGCCCCGTTAAAGTATGGAATGCAAAAGGTGCAAAGGAAGGGGATTGATAAAATAATATTTCTTCATATTTTTTTACCTATGAATAATTCTGACTTTTAATGAATATTAATAATATTTAGACAATAATACATTTAGCAAAAAAAATAAGAAGGATTTCACCAACTTTCCTTTATTTACGTTTAATAAAATTTCAAATTGCACAAATTGTTCAAATTGCGCATAACAAACAATTGATTAATAAGCTAGCATTCATACTATTATTAATGATTACAATATGAACATTTGGATAATAAATAGGAACACATTGTAGGCCCAATAATGATGATACACGTACGTGGGCGCGTATGTTCGTTCGTGCGTCAAAATTCAATCAACATGTCCGATATGCGAGGAAATTTATTAGGTGTAATAAGATTGTTTGGTTGAATCATTGAGGTATTAAATAATGTTAACTCCATTTTATTAGGCGACAACATCTTAAACCAATTCGTAGCTGCGCCTCCCTCTGCACCTTTGGCAGCTATTTCGATATCTGCAACTGCTACGTGTTTTCGCTGACCGGGGATTCCCCTTTTTTTAAAACGCAAATCATGGACAAAAACGATATGTACGATCATTTTTCTATGGCCAAACGGTGGAACCATGCCATGGAGCTATTAATAGCTCCATGGTGGAACGTCTTCGATATACTAAAATGTGGTACCTGCACATGTTTTTGTAACACGCGGGTACTTCTATTCATATCGGCAATGAGATCATTTTTTTGTATGAGTATTTTTCTTATTTCTTAATTTTTTTTAAAGAGTGGATAGTAATAATCATAATAATATTAAACACTTTTTGCGTTCCATACTTTATTGTGGCCGAGTTGACCGATTAGTTTTTGGCCGAGTTGACGTGAGGCCGAGTTGACTTGAGGCCGACTTGACGTGGGGCCGACTTGACTTTGGCCGAGACGGTTTGGGGCCGACTTGACCTGCACCCGTTGATACATAAAGTTATTTTTTTTAAAATGGCACAAAAACTAATGCTTGACAAAACTATAATAATTTTAATAAAATAAAAGAACTAGAGCAGAAATTTAACTTTTGAAAGTCTGCTGGTTAATGTAGTCTTCTATAACTATCATTGGTGCGTATAAAAGTTATTTTTTTTGGAAAACTCATTGCAGGCTTATTTAAATTAATTTATGTACACATTCTTATATTTGCACATATATGATATGGTTGTAAATTCGGTTTCAGATAATAACAATTTATTAATTAAATCGGTGGATTACACTCATACACATACAAATACGAACAACAAACAGATACCATGGGATGAGCCTGGGATCAATAAAATAATAATTAATATTTCGAAATGCACTGGAATGACTGAAAGCACTGCATTTTGAATAAATATAAATGAGAAATGCATTAAATCTAACAGTTAAGTTAAAATACCAATTGTTAACTTTATTAAAGTGGAAATAATTATTATTCATATTTATATTTGATTATGCACAGGGTGTGGATGCCTCGAATGACTGGAAACGAACCACATTTTAATGATTTCTTGGATGGCCTAGGCCCATCGCAATTGGTTGGTCGACAAGTACTTGGAACTCCAGCATTAGGGGATATTCAGCTTAGTTTACAGGAGAAAAATGGCCAGTTGTTAGTTGAAGTAATTCAAGCTAGAGGCCTAGTTGCAAAACCATCTGCTAAGATTTTACCAGGTTAGTGTAGCAATTTTCCACCCTTCCAAGCCAATTATGTATGAAATAGAATTTAGGTCCAAAGAAGCAAAATTGTCCTATGCTCATTAATAATTTGTACTCATTAACAATTACTGTATGTGTATTTTTGCAAATACCTAATTTAGATTTCCGACATTCTTGGTATTATTTATAATTGCTTTTAAATTAATTTTGGTAAAAATTCTTATTAAACAAAAATTTATTTATTTATTGGGAAAACCTCCAGTGACTTTGAAAATGTTCTTCTAAATTTCAATTTGAAACACAATTGTGATGTATGTTGTGTTAGTTTGTTCTTGATCATTTGTTTCTTTCAGCCCCATGGGTTAAGTTGTATTTAATGGACGGAAACCGATGCATTGGAAAACGAAAAACCAAAATAGCAAGGAGGACATTAAATCCAGAGTATAGGCAATCATTGCTCTTTGATGAAGATTACAGGGGCAAAGTTTTAAGAGTAAGTTTTTAGTTGATACCCTACAGAGGACATATTACCATTTCATATCTTGAAATTAAGACATGATCTACATACCATTTCTTAAACTCAATTTTTTAAGATATCTAGATAAATACCTATTATAAATATATAAATTTCAGTACCAATTGCACACAATGCCAACAGTGCTGGCAAGACTTGAGCACATGGTTAGTGTCCACCTCCTGCTACAGACTAGTCTCTGCATGCATGCATATGGAAATAGGCAAGATTTTCATATACTGTACCGTACAATGGTTAATTAATGAAAGAAATAATAAAAAAACATTATTTATTTAATTCAAAACGCACTCTACGGAGAGTTCCCACAGTAACCCATCATTAAACTTCTCAAATTTTGAGTTTTCTTGAAAAAACAACAGAAACCCCACTAAAAATTCTCATTATTGGTTTATATTTTTGTGACATTATCATATGGTATTTTTTTCTCTTTCGTCAAAGTTATATAAATTTAAAAGAGCGCGCGCTGCACTTCTACATGTTTAATTTTCTTACGTTATATTTGGTATTATTATCTTCCAAAATTGTCATCTTGTTGTATTTGATAACGTCATCATAACAAAAGAATGTGGGTGCCGTAATTTCACGAATGCTACACTGTATATAGATATATCTTTGTATATACTGTATGGTACGGTATGACACTATGCATCAGGTCATAGTATATATGCATAGGTCATTACATTTTTGCACTCATATTTTAACGTATGTGTATCTTGGATTTGCGCGGATTAAAATAAAATGTCAGTAATAATCTTGATTAAACAAAAACAATTTTTTTTAACAGAAAATCCTATAAAGAGTGCGGAGTTTACCATTTTATCATTGTAATTCTTACCTTTGCATGTAAATTTGTACATGATACCATGTGCATAATAAAAAGGAAAACCCCAGTCTATTTGACAAGGAGCTATATATTATATACGTAATTTAATGGAAAGTTAAAAGCATTTTCAGTTTGTAGGCCCTATATTTTAGAAGTAAGATTTTCATAGATTTTGCATCGTTATCCATACTACTACTACTTTCGTGAAAACTTGATTAAACTTGGATAGGTTATGTAGTCAGAAAGTTGTTTTTTTTTTAAATTTTTTTTTTCAGGTAGGTAGTACAGATTATTTGTTTAAATAAGTATACAGCAATTTCTCATTTTGAAAAAATATGCATTAAATATTCTGTCATGCTTGTTTTTCTAGATCACTGTTTGGGGTGACTATGCAAGAATTGACAAAAAAGATTTCCTAGGTCTTGCTGAAATTCTTCTCGACAACATGTCTCTTTTAAACAAAGTAATAGGATGGTATAAACTTTTCAATCATGCATCTCTTGCCGACATTCCACCTAGGTCCACAACTACATCTCTTGATGGATCAGTAACCTCTTTGTCAAGTTTTAAAACTTTCTGATTATCTAGTATGCAGCATTTTGAAATATGATTGATAATTTCAATGGTTTGTTGAATGGAGATGGGTGTTTGGTATGACCAAAATGATATTTTTGATTTGACATGACACTGTGCTCCTTGAACTTTTAGAACATGTATGCATAAATTGTTTTAATAGGAATGACAGTATAACATACAATGTTACATACCTGACAGCTATCAAATCATAGCTGACTGCTGGCATTTCTCCTTAATGATTGGAAAATTGTCAATCCTTTTCATTTTGTCATATCTTTATTTTATATCATTATTTATCTGAATGTTTATTTATATGCTTAACTAAAGTATAATACATTATTTTGTGCACTTCCTGAAAATATAACTAGCAGGATTTGTAGAAATTACCAACAATATTAATTATGTTTAAGTATATACATTTTGAAGAACAACCTCACAAGTACATACAATATATAAACTTTACATTAAAATGCAATGTTGAGCTCTAAAATAACTTACTGGCTACTATTATGTAAATATGCCAAGGCTTTAATGTTTTTGAAAATAAAACTGGTGCACTTTTAACATCTCATAAGTTGTGAATGCATGCTAATAACAATATTTATTGACAGATGGATTTTTAAAAAAATTTCCATTATGAATTAAACAAACATTATTTGTAAAAATTTAGTATTTTCTGAAATGACCATGTATAGTGTATTGTAATAGTAGTGATTTCAAATAAGAAAACATTGTATTCAAATGTCTATTTTCTTGAAGATGGACAAACAAATGAAAAAATAAATGAAAATGAGCATTGCATGTAACACATTATTTATTAAATTATTATTAGGGACTAGTGTTGTTCCGCCATGCCACGCCAAGAGTGTTAAAGAGTCGCTATCCATATATATCGGGTTTGAACAATACCATGAAAGCCCCAGTGGTCTAATGGTTAGGACATCTGCATATCAAGCAGAAGGTTCCTGGTTTAAATCTTGGTTGGCCGACTTATTTTTGTCGTCAGTCACAGTTTTTCTCATCTTATCGTTTCAAATTAATTAATAAATTGTTAGTATATCACCGGGCAGTTTAGAATAATTGTGCTGTGTCTGTGGTGGTTAAATTATTATTATTTGTAATCTAGATTAAAATTTTAAGAATATCATTACATATAAAAATATGAATGTGTGTGTGTATATATAAGCTGAATTCCGTATATAATGAACAAAATTATAAATGTTTATTTGATTATAACAATTTATAACACACCTGAGTACATTATTGTCATTTGATTGGAGGATTGTGGGTGACATGATATTCAATAAACTATTCCAATGAAGAGTGCAATTTTGTTATATGTGAGTGCAATTTCGTTATGCACATCCATTGTTGTTACAATGAGCATGGAGGTATAAAAATATATATATGCATTATACCTCCATGCAATGAGCAACAGAAGGCTGACTGATGATGATCATGATTTACATATAGTGTGTTCTACTCTGCATCCAAAATTTAAGCGCTACATTTTTTCCGAATTGATTAGGCCTTGGCCTAGCATCTCAATTTAGCAGGTGTGTTATTTTGTGCGATTCGGTGAAAGAGGAAATGCTCTACAAATTATGTGTAACATCGCAAAAAACATTTATATAATATTAAGTAACTGTAATGAACTTATAGCTTTCATAATGAATCATTTTTAATTGACAATGACAATGTATTACACTACTGTATGACCGAAGAAGTAGGACTTCCAGTTTTTATGAAATTGTGTGCAATTAACATATTATAATACTTTCTTTATAGAGGCTGACTACTGACATGTTTACAGTAGGAGGATCAAGGTTTTGTCTCTATTCACCCTCACCTATGTTGTAAATAATAATTACAAACAATATAAAATAATAAGAATAATTTTGGTTTTGTTGAAAAGTTCATAAATATTTTACCCATGGTTCTATCAATTTGTTTTGAGTATTATTTTAGTTTAATCCAGCATATTGTGTATTAAAAAAAAATTACTTTATGAAAAGATGTAATGTACTTATATAATTTGTATACTGTGAACAGGCACAATATCTGAGCCAGTTATTATTGTTATCGTCATTGTTATTATTATAATTATATGCAAATCAATCGTGAATAGATTTCACATTTGTCTATCTAATCAGCAATATGTAAGAAAGACTATTTGACTAATATGTTAGGACATACTTAAGTTATGTGTATGTATGAACATACTGTTTAATAAATTGTTGCCATGTGCATATTAATAGTGTTTTTATGCATGTAACATGACCAGTTTTAATGTTTTATTATTAAAAAATTGCTACCCATTGGCGAACTAGTGATTGTGAATGTGTGCTTCGGAGTCTATAGGCTAAAACTAGTTTGAAAAAAATAGATAGTGTAACACTAATACAAATAGACCTTACGGCGAAAACATCTCATTCCTCATAAAGCATAATAATACGTTTTGATGCCATAGGCATAGTAAAAATACTATGGTGCTAAAATGAAAGAGTTCCACAAAAAACTCAAGTTTACCGTCGGATCATACGTATTACAGTAAAAAAACTACCCACTAGGAAAACTACCCCCTAGGACAACACTAACACCTAGGACAACTACCCACTAGGAAAACTACCCCCTAGGACAACTACCATCCAGGTCAACTACCATCCAGGTCAACTACCCCTATGTCAACTACCCCCTGGACAACCCAATTTTATGAAAAAAAAGCACTTGCCATGTTCACTAATCACACAAAGTGAGATATATCTCTAAAATATAGGGGTCATTTTGAAATAGGTGGCCCCACCCCTTATAATAAAATTTGGTTGGTGTCCGCCCCTTATTTTAATTTCATGTTAATTCAATCATTTAGGACATGCCTACCATATTTGGTAAAGTGAACTATCGAACTGTTTTTTCGTGCTAAGAACCCCTACTATAAAATCAAATGCTACTGTTGAAGTACAGTATCTAGTCCGTTTTGAACAACTGAGGTTTTATTTAATCTTTATAATCACTTTAATTGGCATTGTTATCTTTTGAGGGTATAATATCTGTTTTGATATTGTTAAAGACATTTACCATTGTTTTACTAATTAGCCAAATGTTTAATCTACTAGATTTTGGAGGGTTGAAAACTTTAATTTGGTTTGGTAAAGATTAAAGATACTTAGAAATGGTGAACTAATTAGTATCAATGATGGCTGTTAAAAATACAATTCAAAAAAAGTGGCTACAAATTCTTGAACAAGAATTAATCAAACTAGGCTCAATTTCTGTTTGTCTAAAGTAAATAACAAATTAATTTTTCAAAACATTATTATGAAGGAATACATTCCACCGAAACTGTACGGCAAAATATGCTAAACAATTACCACATTTATTGGAAAAATGTTTGAAAAATAAAATTTGTGAAATTTATGAGATCAAACTTAAATATTTAACTATAAACTTTTACACGGTATTTTAATATCAAACAATAAGTTATATTACAAAATTATTGAATCACCATTATGTTTCTACTGTGTAAATGTGTAAAAGGATATCGGAAAAAAATTGAACAAGTAAATGGATATTAAGGATGAGTTTAATACACACATAATAGGAAAGAAAAATTCAACATAGTTAATGAAGCAAAATTTTTAAATTATAAAACATGGTTAAAATCACAGGAAACCAACTTAGAGTTCTTAAAACCCATCTTAACAATATTTTATGCTGATGAAGGGATTGAATCACATAATTATATCAGCAAAAGGTAGAAAATTCAAGAATTTCTTAACCAATATGTGATTGATGAAGATTATTGTAATTTAATGTAAACAAAAATAGGCTTTTGAATAAACATAGAAAAACATACATAAATCTTTCAAAATAAATGTCAAAAAAACGAATTTAAGTGATATTAAATTAATTGCATTACCGTATGTAAAAAAATATAAATTGATATTAGTTTTTATTTATTGTATATTAATAATTTTTATGGTGCACCGCAAATAAAAGCTTGTTTCACGCTATCGCTTATCGCTAAAAAATAGCTTTGGTCCCATTAGAAACATAATTCGCAAATTCTATGTCTAGTCAAATTGTAACTACCGTATTTATTCGAATAAATACCCCGTTTATTTGTTTAGGTGTAATATGGTAACATCTATAATCAAATAAATACCCCTTATATGAAAATATCGAGAAGTGGTAAATTGTAGATTATGTCAATCAATGAATTCTAAAAATAGAAATGTGTTGTAATACAACATTTTGTTTAATAATGTTCTATGGGGGGAGTTTATTCAAGGGAGGAATTTATTCAAAGCGGGGAGTTTATTTGAATAAATACGGTAAATGAAAAAAAAGTTTTAATAACCCCACTTGATTCAAAACTTATAGATCAATGTTAAATTACAAATTTAATCTATTCTACAATAAAATCTATTTGTCATGACATTGTACGATTTGGCAACATTTAGAAAACGGTTGCCATTTTAAAATTCAAGATGGCGCCAAAATACATTTGTAGTGTCCTTGCCTATATAGACATAGTTTATATTAGTAATCCAGTGGTCTTTTTCTCATGATATAGTATGATTTGGCACCAAAATTAAACGGTGAACTATGATTACCGGTAAAGTTGTTTAATTTACGTTGCCAAAAATGTCAAGTGAAATGAATAACTAAACCTAACATCACATTTCACTTTGCCTGCTCCTCGATTAATAAACCTTCATGGATTTATGAAATAGCTGATGAAGGTGCTCTTCTGCTAGCAGTCGTGGAGATAATTTGGTAACACGATGCTGTGAAGAAAAAAATTATGAAAATTATCATTTTTGGCATCAAAGTGAAACAAACTGTAATTCTTATGTCTATTAAATTTACTACCTGAGGAAGAGTACCCTTAACAAGGTCTGGTATATCCTCACTGGTGTACCCCAAAGCTTGTAATCCATCTTCAACATCCAGGTCAATCATAAACTGACGCACAGCATCTGACAAAGCCCGGCCCGCATCTTCTCGTTTGACATTTGTAGTGTCCTTGCCTATATAGACATAGTTTATATTATTAATCCAAGTTCAATAAAAAGTAATAATTTAAGCAGCAAGCATTTTCAATAAAGTATTTGAACGACAAAATGATCAACAAAATTCAGCGTTTGAATTCAGTGATCAACAGCATAAATCATTGGCATAATGAATATTTTCTTGTCAACTCCTTATATTTACCTAAGATGTTAGCTGCTTCTATGTGTCTCTCTGGGCATGCTGAAGCTGTATACTGAAACACTGCTGGTGCTGTCATTACAACAGAAAGACCATGAGGCTAAAAGAAAACAAAATTTGAAAGTTGCTATCAATTATATTCGAGCATATCACTAACATATTTCTAATAATATTAATAGTGCTACAAAAGATATTTACATTATCATTTCTAAAATATTCTATATTGCTACTTTTGGAACATTTCCAAATCTGGTACAAGATTGATGAGATTTTGATTAAAATTATTTTTCATGTATATAGTCCTGGATGCGTAAAAAGTTTGTAAGAAAATGGAAAGTGATCAATGCGCAAAATTTTGTCTGCTCCTCAAATACTCTCTTGTCATTGGCCAATGTATAGCCTTTGTTACCCAGAGGTGTGCAACTCGACTAAAAGCTCGACTTCATTAAGTCGAACTGCAAACTTTGACTACTTCGTTTATGAATCGAATTTGAAGTAATAGCTCGAACTATGACTTTTTCAAGTCGAACTTCGAACTACGACTAAAGTCCGGTTTAAGAATACGGGCGTTAGTCTTAGTCTTAGTCGACTTTTCGTCAATACATGTTGTATTAGACAATTTGCGTGCGTTTTAGTTGAAAAAGTTACAACATATTGTCAGAATCATACTCATACTGTTATTATAGCAGCTGATCAGGATCATTGGAGACCCCTAATTTTTTAACTGTAATATGCAAGCAGATAAGTTTTAGATATGAATTCATGCAAAATGTTTACCTCTCGGATGTGACGTCATTATATGGCCACACAAATATAAAATATAGGATTTTTGTCACTTAATATAGCGCATCTGACTTATCCGTATTCCATTTTCCCAAAGATTTTAATAATGTCTTGCTGAATTATCTTTTCCAATTTTAATTTTGATGTCATAAGCGTATTTCGATTTCTTTTATCTCTGAATGTAAAGTGATAGCCATGAATATTACTTATTATGGAAGCTGTTGAATTGTAGATACCGGATGTTGTGGTGTCATTATTGGCCAGTTGAATTTAAAAAGTCAGATTTTCATTCAAAGTATGACGTGATTTCAAGTTGAAATAGTCTACATTTGCTAAAATTAATAGGAAAGGCTGGAAAAATATAATTCACATGAAAAAACATGTTTTCTAACTATGTTTGCACTGTATGTGTAAAAAAATGTGCTAAAGATGTATTGTCCCCCAAATGAAAAATGAAGATTAATAAAATCAGACTCTGAATACGCCATTTCGTAGTTTTAGTTCATTTATTTTATATCCACTTTTTGGTGGGGGACAATTATCTTTAGTATTGACCGAGATATGGCGAAAAATTTAATGGATGCACTAATTTGCATAAAATGTACATAACTGGTTATTGACACATGTTCTTATAATGAACTTTGACTATTGAGCCTAAATCCTCTTTTTTTGTTAAGTTATATTAGTAATATATGATTTTTTTTATAAATGGATGCACTAATTTTACATAAAATTGACACATATGTTTTCTACGCAATTTTTAAAGGTCTAAGTGGCACTTATTAAAATAAATATTTATGAGGGTGCACGATAACCACTAAGAATAACAAAATGAGAAAAAAAAAATTTCCTTCCAATCATTTTTTTTTCAAAACTATATATATATATATATATATATAGTTTTGAAAAAAAAATGATTGGAAGGAAATTTTTTTTATCTCATTTTTTCTCATATTTCTTTTATTCCTGTCCACCCAGGCAGCACTTGCCAACTCATATGCTATGACTTTATCCAAATTCCCTCACTTGCACTGATGAAGGGCTAGTGTTGCCCGAAAGCTCTGCTAACTTTTCTGGCTGTTTACATTATCGTTTTGATTTAGCTTTTCGCTTTTTTATTTGTATCTCCATTGAGATCCAGCCACTGATACCCACAGCATTGTCATTTTTTTCAGTAATTTGCCTTTGGATTTATATATATATATATATATATATATAAATCAATGATGTTGCGTAGCACTGTGTAAATTATATATAAATCATACTGTAAATTATAGAAACAGTGCTCATATTCGGAACATGATCTCATAATCGCGTCGAGCATAGCTCATTGGCGAAAGTTCCGTATTTTTTAGTTGTAAAAAAAAATCCCGCCAGAGACATTTTTTCATACTAAAAAATACGGAACTTTCGCCAATGAGCTATGCTCGACGCGATTATGAGATCATGTTCCGAATATGAGCACTGTTTCTATAATTTACAGTATGATTTATATATATATATATATATATATATATATAAACACATTAGGCAATGAACATTAATTCGAAACAGCCCGGTGATATACTGAAATTTAATTAATTAATTTGAAACGATAAAGATGAGGAAATCTGTGAGAATGAGAAAAAGTCGCCCCAACCGAGACAAGGCAAATTACTGAAAAAAATGACAATGCTGTGGGTATCAGTGGCTGGATCTCAATGGAGATACAAAAAAAAAAGCGAAAAGCTAAATCAAAATCAAAAAATATGATGATAGAAAGGTTGTAAAACAGATATCGGGTAAAAAGAGTGCGTATTAACATTGAACGCGTAGTGCACATGCAAAAATCTGCACAGTCATGGAAATTTTTTAAAGCATAAAATTTCCTAAAACGTACTCTAATTTCATAGAAAATACATTTTTTAATAATAATAAGTTTTTAGCCACGAATAAAGTAAATAAATTGCGCCCTCAGTAGGCAATTGTATGAACTTTAAAAATTAGGGTTTTTAGTAATATATTTTGTATATCAACATTGTAAAATTCAATCAAATATGATATTACATGTTTATTAAATAAAAGAGTGTTTATTTAACCTAATTCAAATTTCAACACATTATTTTCCCATGTGTTGAACAGTCCTCAGTACATCGTGACTTCACTTTATGTTGATTCGCATCAAGTCAATCAAAGGGCGAGAATCCAAAATCGTTCAACCGTGAGCCCTCATAGACTCTCTTTTCCTATACGTTTTTTAGGTCAGCAGCTTGGACCTATCAATTAGTCGAAAAGTCGAAAATGTCAGTCGTAGATAAAAAGCTATCCACTTGATATAGCTTCTGAATGAATGTCCTCTGGGGATATAGCTGGCTAAAGCCGCTGCGCGAAAATGTACATTCTGAATAAGATTTTGAGATATGGTAACACTGTAATTTCACCCTAATTTGACTATTTTATTAAGCTAATTTGCATATCATCGGGATGAGTGACAGAGGTGTGATGAATTTTGATCTCATCATTTGTGACCATTTGCAATTCGTTTCACTCAAAATGCTAGATTGCCTTATTTATAAAGAAAAAAGCCCTTATAATAGACAACACATTTTTGTGCCCATTTACATTCTTTGATTGGATGAAAGATAGTTAAACTTTTCAGCAAATATATTTAATGAGTAAATGCTTACGCGAAAACATTACATTAATTCATGTAAATGCCCTCGGATGGTTTATTGAAAGATCTCCATTGGCTTCATATAAAAAAAAATTTTTGTTTATAAATGTATTTACTCTGTTGTACCTTTTTGATTTAATTAAGTTTAATCGTGATCAGCTTTCATTTAAGGTGTCGACTTCGCTCCTCCAATCCCGACTTTTCGTTCCACGATTTAATCGGAAGGCTGATGAAAATGCTTTTTTCTGTCACCGCTTCCTGGATCTGGAACACGCTACCTGTCGATTTGAGAGGAGCGAATGCGGCACTTCTATTTAAACGTCAATTTAAAACTTTTCTTTTTAATTAATTACTATTATTGTTAGGTGTGCCATATCAAAAATTTTATAGAATAGAATACAATAGAATGTCAATGTCAATCAGGAAAAAATTAAAGTTATCGTTATCAGGTTTGTTAGCTTATCATTACAAAAGTAAATATGCACATTTATAGTTTTTATCAAGTATACAGCACGCCACAGACAGAATCATTATTTAAAAACTATAATACTTACTATAATAGCATGGTCTACATCATATTGTTTAGCTTTGAATGTTTTAACTTGTCCTGCCACGGCGTAAGACATCCCATGACTGTAATGCACAAATAACATTTTTACATCAAAAATTAAATAATAAAATTAGAATTACTTAAATAACAACATCAAGTCTATTTTCCTGATTTGGCATTGAATTGAATGGGGGTTAGTCCAGTGAAAAATCATCCTCACCAGGGCATAAGCTCGTACCGTTATGAAACTTACACAGTAGGTTCAGAATATTATTGTAAAGATCATTCTTTTGGACCAATAGTTTTAATTGAGAATTTAAAGTTATTATTAATAGCCAATTACGATTATGATTTGGGGTTTTTTATGTATCGCATTTGGAAATATAATATTTTCTAATATATTTACAATTTCTTAATCATAAAAACAAGGTTGTTTTATCTGAGAACACATTACAACCCCCGATATATACAATCATGGATGATTATATTGACATTTGACCCCATTTGAAAAAGTAGGACTAGTTTTGTTCTGGTTTTATTCAAGACATTTTTTTCTTCAAAAGAGCAATATTGTATATAAAGTGTAGTTTGCAATTGTTGCACATAATAGTCATACCAAAGAGTAAAAAAAAACAACCAATAAACAGGTAGATGAATAGATTTGTATCATCCATTTCGCATCTTTTAAGGATTAGGGTACTTTTACATTTTTAAATGAGAAGTGATACTGATGACTGTGTGAGGTTCGGGACATCAGAAACATCATCCCACATGATTCTCCTTTACTTATAAGTTAAAAAATATCTGCCTGAATATTCCAAAGATTTTCAACAGTGCAATGCATGGGTATCATCACGCATGCTACACAAAGTTTACAGCACATCTTAAACGGCCACACAATGACAAGAAAGTTCCTCAAATGGTGAGTTGAGAACTTAAGCACGGAAATCAAATAATTCATAATTCGCACAAGATGAATGTATCTTCAGATATTCTTCATTATCTGAGTACCGTTGTGGTTGTTCTGGTCAGAAGAAAAGATCTAATGTTTAAGGGACTACATATGAATGAAGAAGTATTTTCAACAAGGCAGGAGGAGACACAGTACATGCTGCTGAAGAAGAAAAGACGAAGGTAGAATGTTCTGGCCAAAATCACTTAAATTTTATGCACATTGTTAATGTGATTCTTTATTCTCTTCTATTCATTAACTGATTAACTGAAACAACAAAAGATCTCATGAGTTCTGTAATAAGACAATAGCAAATAATACTATAGTAAAGTTATACAAATTAAATAATGATAATGCCTCATATAAAATAAACACCAAGTAGTCCAGGCTAGATCCTAACCAAAGACACTTAAAAATAAGCAGGTGAGTATATATATTAAGTATTTTCATATATTTCAAATATTTGTGGTAGTAGTAGTAAGATATTATAGACAGACATCGTATTTGTTTTCTCAACCAAAAAACAATGCTATGAGCATACTGTTACGACCACTTTTGGCCTAGGTCGAAATACCTAAATAACAACAACGAGGTTTGGAACAAACAATATAGCCAACACACAAAGTACTATGCAAGATGCACAAGCTCCATTTAATTTCTTTTCCCGATGCATTACATAACAACAAAACTATAATGTTACAACAATACGAATGATACCGAGTGGTGGTTTGCCTAGGCATCCGTACATTCCAATCACAACGTTTTCCCTTTTTATTGTCCTTGCGTCCTGCCTCGCTTCCAATCTCAAACACAGTTCACTTCAAGTCTTTATTACACAGTCCGCAGTCCCATATGCACTGTCTTATCTCTTCTCCGGATAGCCTACCATCTCCAACTTGTACCGTCTTGTGAGTCCCTCGTTCCCTCGTCTCGTACACCCAACACAGCTTTCCAAAAAGACCCGCGCATCAAAACGCTCCCTTCTTATTCATCCACTTGGCTCATTTGCATGCGACACCTGATTATTATCGTGACACCTGATTATCGTCACAGGTAACACTAACGTACAGATATATATTATTTCTGGCTCTACATCCCCATACTGTACTGAATGGGCAGAACGCTTGACAAAATCAATTGGACAAGATATCAACCGGTCGCTGGAAGTTGCTGAAACACATTGTGTTGTGCAAGCATTACGTCATATATTTCGAACCAAATGATGCATCGCATGGGTCACTCTGTATTTTAGTAACTTGTTTAATAAAATTCTGCGAGTTATAAGTTTTGCTATAGAGTTAGAAAATGCTCTTGCAGAAGCCACAGTTGCCTCGAATATCAACTAAAATAGTCAAGAATACTTCGATGCCATCTTTGATAATTTTGATACATTTTATGATATTCTATTTGGAGCTGGTTCTCTACACACCGCAATAATTACACAAAGACGATTATCATCCTGTGATCAATCATCCAATCACTGATAACAAGACAGTTCAGGAATGCCTTTGCTTTGCTGAAAAAACGACACATGGAGCCGGAAATAAAAAATACATCGTTCTAATTCGATCATTTCATTTAATGTGTGCCTTTATGAAGATGATTGGAAAGAAAATGGCCAGCACTGGATTTGAGGAGGTTCTGTTGGAGGCAGTCGTTATTTCAAGTGTAGACCGGGTGCCCAGAGAATTTATTCATGTGAAAAGCCACAAAAGTTTTGATGGGCTGATTATGTAGATATATAGCTAAGATTCAATAACCAATATTGCTGCCGGGTTCTATCCTGTAAATTTTCTCTGGGGACGCCAAATAGGAGGGGTAAAAATGGATTTAATCATGTGAAAAGCCACACGGATAAAAGTTGTTGGACATCGTCCCCATATGTGTATACAATGTTAAAACAGCAATGACAGCAACTTTATCCTGTAAGTTGCCTGAGACAGTAGCCCCAAGTGACGTCCACTCAAAAATGGTGAACACCATTTTTGAATAACATTTTTCATGTCGTATAACAAATAAGTAGTTACTGAAGTTACTATTACAAACTCATCAATGAAAACACAAATATGTATATGTTTATTCACTTATTTATGAAAACACATACTATAAAGTTTTGTTTAAACGTCATCTTTAAGTTATAAAAGTTTGAAGACGTCTAGTTCAAATATATAAAATCCAAATAAATTTGAAAAATATATTCTGCCACTGTAAAAAAAAAAAGGCAATAACTAACAAACTGCATCGGGTTTCGCATTATAACCTTATAACCATTGACGTACTTAGAATTTGCAGTATGACGAGTGAGGGCCCACTTTATTTTATGGAAGGCCTTTTTTATTTGAACATTTTTAAACACATATTTTTAAATAATTTAGTTTATATTTTGGTTGGACAACGTGCATAAATAATCAACACATAAAAATTAAAATGTTTACTTCGTTCATTATGTAGATATTTAAATAATCCATATGCAATATATTATCCATACCATAGATGTACTCCAGCATTTCCAAAGCCAATTCCAGCAAATGCACTTGCTAAATGCATATTAGATCTTGCTTCAAAATCATCAGGGTCCTGTACTGCTCTAAAAATGGACAGAAAATTGTTGCGGATAACCAATAACAACACAGTTAATATATAATCTATATATATAAACCATACTGTCAAACTATTGAAGCAGTGCTCATATTCGGAACATGATCTTATAATCGCGTCGAACATAGCTCATCGGCGAAAGTTCCATATTTTTAGTTGTATGAAAAAATGTCTCTGGCCGGATTCGAACCTGCGACCTCTCGCTTACAGTGCGAGTATCATACCACTAGACCACAGAGCCATGTATGGTATTATCACAGATTTTCACTGACCAGATACATTCTCTCATACAACAAACACCCTCACAATCAGTGGAGGCTTAACTATTCTTCCAACTTTATTATGCAACGTTTTTTAAAATAATATTGTGTATATGTAAATCAATTGTGTTTAGCACTGTGTAAATTATATATAAATCATACTGTCAAATTATTGAAACAGTGCTATAAATCTAAACATGATGGTTTGGCAAAATATTGATATTAAAGGAGTAAAAATATTGCATATATATCACTTATAAAACATTAAACCAGGTCATTCCTTGTCTTAAAATGTACGTTTTATGGTAAATTATGATAAAAAGAGAGAAACAATGCACTACCTAGTAGCCGGTGAATGTTCTCTCGTGGACGGTCGTTAGGCCTAGCCTAGCTAGGCTTAGTTTTGTAGGCCTAGCTGGTAAACTACAGGCTTAGCCTGACGTTATTTAGTTGCTGCATTAACTGTCTTTCCCAGAATCTGTTGCTGGGGAGAACCCTGTATTTTCTCTAAAAAGTTACGATTCTTCCATTTGTTTTTGGCCTTCATGATCGATCGAAAGTGGGTGAATTACAGAAGAAAAACTAAAATATCAATCCGCGCACAATGCATGTTGGGATTTATAGCGGTCCGCTTAAATTATTAGAATTGATTTATTTTTCACATTTTTAACCATTTACAGATGAAAAATTTTATTGCAATAGAACCATATAGTATTTATTTTTACATTAAATGTAGTTTGTGACCTTAAATTAGATCTAACAAACGTAGGGAATGGGTCTTTAAGTTAATTTAGCACAGGATATACTCAATATGCTAATTACATTCAATTTTATGTGTATTTTGGGTGGCTCCCCCTACAATTGAACAGGACTCATCACTTAAGAATTGCCATTTCTGGGTCCCATAGACCATATCTACATACTCCACACCTCAAACCTTTTGTACTCAAATCGCTAATTAAACCTTCTGGGATCCCAGACTAATATCGATATCATAATTCACATTGCTTTGTAAATAATCAAGAGCTCAGGTATATTTACTTATTCACTGATTTATTACAGAGATAATTTTGAAATCTCTTGGAAAAGAGATTGGAATGTTCCATTGCTGCCAAACAATAAATTGGAATAAACGTAATTTCTACCTATTAAAACACTATTTTTTATAACTTTTGTTTGTTGGTCAACATTATTACTATTAGTCGAGCTGTTTTTAACCGTGCGGGTATGACAACCATAAGACAGTGTGTACCATGTTTGGAAAAATCTCCTGTTTGGTGCAAATCGTTTAAACTAAACCTTAATTAGTAAACAGGGATTACAGTAGTTAAAATTAGTGCTGAAAGTATGTACCAACTTTCTGTATTATTGAGTAAAGAATCTGAAAGATTTACCAAATTTCATGCCCTTAGGTAAATATATATACATACTGTAGATAATGTTGACACACCTTATTTTGATAACTCAGAAGTTTTATAAAATATCTATCTACTGTACCGTCTGAAATACTTGTTAATGATCCTTAAAGCATGAAGTGACCATATATCACTGATGGGATTGCTACCTTGGTAGGCTGGTCTTTGTATGGGATCCACTGGTCTTGGTGTACGCTCTTGGTAAGGAATGGCTGTGTAGGATTCCAATGCATGACTATATTATTAAAATAATAAAAATGAATAATTAGTCTTTACTATTATTTATTATTAAATCATCTAAAATAACCAGACTAAAATGAAAGTTTCTGAGTAATCATACGTCAAGACGTAACTTCACCCTTTAACAATTTTAGCAGATTTGTATTTAATTTGGCTACTACCCACTGTGATTTATTTCTGGTAAGCCTCCTAATGAGGAAAGGAGCAATTTTGAAATTTGACCTTGACTATTGCTTTACCTTGGGTGGCACCCTCCTCAATATCGGATTCATAGTCCCCTGCCACCCCCAATCTTATGATTACAGTAAAAACTTCAATTACGAACCCCAATTTAATGAATTCTCAATTTTCTGAATGTAATTATGTCATCATGATGAAATACGTACGTAAATATATTCATAATATAATACGAAGTGCAGAAAAGTTTTCATTATTAAAGTATTGTCATGATCATGAAAAAAGAAAATGAATAAAATCCAATTTTTAATAGACCATTCTGTAGCTTTTATAAAGTCACTTTCACCAAAAATTTAAAAAAACAATATTAATATCATTTATAAAAAAGCAAAATATTAAGTTTATAATTTTTTCCAACTCGTCAGCTCAAAAAATTCAAAATAACATTAAGCTAACGCACACAGCTAAGTCTGGAAATCAACGTAATGAAAATCGTACTTCCTTATAGCCAATCATATAACACAGTACTTTTCTATTCTTTACAGCATGTTCTTTGATCGGCATTTTTTTTATTTATATTTTATTTCAACCACATCCAACAGCGAAAAATCGCCAATTACAGGATGCCTTAAAACTCTTTAGATATAAATATAGAATTAAAAGCACATAGAAATACAAAACATGAAACATACAAAATCAGTATATCATATTTATTCACCGCCAGTTATTGAACTTTCCCTGCCATCATTGTTCACTTTTTTTGGCAAAAGAGGTACATTTGATTTTCTGAGAATGGAATGAATGAAATACCTCTATAATTTTCAGGTTTGTTCTTATCTCCATTTAAAAAAATTGGGACAATTAGACTTGTTGCCCATTGTTTGGGGAGTTTTTCAGTTAAAAATGTTGCGTTGAAAAGAATTTTTAATGTTGGGGGTGTTTAGCAAGAATTCAAAATTCATTCCATCAATGCCAGGAGCCTTTCCCTTATTTTGAGAATTAAAGGTCTTTTTTATTTCATCTAATGTTATATCATGGTTTAAAATATCATTGTCGTTATTCTGTGATATCTGGCAACTCAACGCCAGCACTACACTCATCGTTGTTAAAAAGGTTCTTAAAATGATAAAAACATTGATTAATAGAAACTTCACAGAATAATTTTTATTTTAGTGCATCAGTAATTTTTCTGCATATTATTTTGTTTGTTTTTTGTTTATTGCCGGTCCGCCAGATAGTCTGATGACTTTGCCGCCTCGGCTGCTTTGCTTTTATCTCGGATTGATTTCTTCCAGTCCTGTCTGTTTTCTGCTATTCTCCGAATCGTTTCTATATCTATATTATTTTATGAAAGTTATATTTTTTGCCTTTTAGTGACGTTTTATATTGCTTTTTTGTCTTAATATAATTATTTAAAAAGGTTGTGTGCGCATAAGTCTGTATTTCTTATAGTCAGTCTAATTTTTTAACCTGCATTTTAAGGTCCTTACAATCTTTATCAAACCACTCATTTCGTTTTGTATCAATTGAAAATTTATCTGTTTGTGTATATTTGACTCCATTACATACACATTTAAACATTTTACATAAATGTGAAACTGCCTCCTCAATTTTGTTTTGAGAGATAGCATTCATAAAATCATTATCAATAGTTTCAATAATATCATGTTCCCATCGGACTCGAGATGCATTAATGTAACTGTTGGACCATTTAAACGTACTGTGGGTAAACGCATCATCTTCATTGTTGTTTAACTTTGTTTTGAATACTAAAGGCAATTGGCATATGATGAGATTCAACATTTAAAAATGTTTGAATTGGTAAGAAGGTAGTCACAGAGACTTTCCTTGCGACCTAATAAATGTAAAACCACTAGATGACTCCTATACCATTTTGTGATCCGCATACTCATTTCTTTTCAAAATTCTAATATATCTTTACCGTAACTATTTAGTATACAATCAGATTTCGTTCTAATTTCATTCAGGTTGCAGTCTTTGACATATCCATTAATATTCCACATGTCATTTTCATCAGTGGATATGTAAATCATCCTCCGAACCAGTTATACCATTAAAGTCACCAACCACATATACTATGTCAGATATTTGAGAGCTATAATGCTTGTTAGATAAAATGGCAAAAAAAGTCAGTTGTCGCATAATAGGATGTACTTGGTGGTCTATACAAAAAAGCTATTACAACAGTATCGGTTGAGGCATAATATCTCTATGGTTGGGGTTAGTGAGTTCTATTATGTGCAATCTATGTGCTCTCTCGAAAGCAACCTCTTTCGATTTCTAAATTTGCTGTTATATAATCCTTTACTTTTCGTTCTTCAGATTATGGATGGTACCTAAAACTTGCAAGTGTATTTAAAATAGTGTTAAATATTCTGCATTTATTTATGTTACAATGAATTTTACTGACCGCATACTTATAATATACATTAAGCCTACCAGATTTATGGTATGTTAAACTTTCTTTTAATCCGTTGTGTAACAATGGATTAAAAACATAGAAAATGAGATTTCAATTGCAACTCTTGCATATCATATTATCTGTTAGTTAGTCAGCGGGGCTCACACCCGTCAAAGATCGGAGCTGACCAACTGGCAGCAATGATGCCAAACAGTGCTGCTGTTGAATGGCCAATACTGAAGTCAAGCACGACAACATGTGTTTCTTTTTGTCTTCCCTTCACATAATATTCTTTGGGGCTTGCATGCTCCCTGTTTCCATATATGGCAGTACAACCAATTTTAATAATAATGCACTATAAATAACCTAATAATAATATTACTTAAATAATTGACTAATATTTTTATAAATATAAATAAATTTGAAGTCTGTGAGAATGAGAAAAAGTCACCCTAACCAAGATTCAAACCTGGAAACTACCTGTCCTAACCATTATACCACTGGGGCTTACATATGGTATTGTTAAAACTTGATTGGATAGCGATTCCTTAACACTCTCGGCGGAACCCCACTAGTCCCGGTTCCGAAAAAAAAGAATCACTATCCAATCGAGTTTGAGGGTTTTTGTCTTCATAATATTCATATTATTGTATTCACAATTCTCAGAAACAATTTTAAGGTCTATTCATGATTATACCAAAAAAGACAAATTTTAACTTACCACAATACATCAAATCCACTGTAGGCAGCTATCCTGTTTGGCATGTACTTGCAATGAACAGGGTCAACAATTCCAAGTAACGGACGAAGAGTGCGACTACCAATACCTTGGAGAATTGAAAATAAATTGTCAATAAAACTACTTTACTTCACCTTAAAAATTATAAAATTAATTCCCAGTATATCACTGAGCTGAGAAAGAGCTGAGCTATAAGACTATCTATAAGTCTATAAAACTAGGCTGTATACAATAATTAATATACATCGGCTAATAGTTCTGACAAATGTATAGGAATTCTAAGGTCGACTAAACATCTACAAATTGTTAATCGAATGTCAGTAAGGCCCTGTTTCTGCTGCCAAGAAAATAACGTATTTAATACAGTATTTTTTGAATACCATATTTTTTTGGCAGCAGAAACTGCGCTCATAAAAAAAATTTTTCCCCACAAAATTTGTGGATAAAATACGGTATTTTCAAATTTATACCGTATTTTCTGTAACCATTTCTGCTGCCAATAAAAAATACCGTATTTATTTTTAACCTGCTACATGAGGTCAACATCATGTTTTTATTTTCTGTCGCTGTCAGATATTTTACACACGTGTATAGATATATTCGGCGAAAATGTGGAGCAAAGACGTTACGGTATATACTATATAAATCTGAAGAGCCTGCGAAAGCAGTACAACATTGCAAAAGATAATAACTCGGGAGGGAACGAATTACAGTACTTGTCCCCATTACGATGTTTTGGCCCGGATATTGGGAGATCAGGCCATAGCTGTGCTCTCACAACATCTCTATCACTAGGGCTAGGCTTTTGAAAGTGAGGCGTAAAACTTTGTGTATTGCGACTTTTAATTATTGACCAAATCAATGAATGGCAATTTGGGTAAAAAGGATGAATTTTAACACGACCACCCAAGAAGTATTGTTAGCAGAAACGGGGTACTAAAAAATATGGTATCAAAAATACCGTATTTTATATCGTATTTTTATACCGTATTTTAAGCAGTTGCAGCAGAAACAGGCCCTAAGACGCAAACAAATATCATGGTGACATCGTAAAAATGTTGACAATTTGCCAATATATTACAATGTTAACACACTATGGTAGTTGTAAACAATTTTGAATTTTATTTTAACATATGTGCGTGTTGCATTTGCACAGAAGCTAGTAGAGACAGCTGTTAACTACTTTATCAATTACCAATTCATTGTAAATGTAAAAAACTAAAAATGTTACAAAACAGCTCATAACCAAAGCTCATGATATAAAATTCTATTGCAAATAGTTAATTGTCAAATGGGTAAGTGTAGAAATGCTTCTGTAGCCTAACATAAAACTAGAGTATCATAAGTCAATTAAATATTAGAATACCAGGAGTTAGCATAGATACTGTATAAAAACATCAATTGTGAACATGAAAGTGCCACAGGATAAGCATAAATTGCAATGATTCCTTTGAATGGTAAGTCAGCAAATGAAATTTATTCCAAACTTTGCAGAAATAACACAGCCAATAAGGGAACTGTAAAATATTCTGCATGGCTGCGGATTCAAATACATGATAAAGCTTTTAATGACTAAAGCTTGGATGTTGTATTGAATGAATTGATATGATCCAACAAAGCGTACAGTTGTACAGTATTCAGCAGATGCATCAAGCTTTGGAGCAGGAACAAGAAAACGGTGAATTCAGACCAGTTGTATACGCGAGCAGGCCTATGACACCCACAGGGAGAAGATATGCCCAAATGGAAAAAGAGGCGTTGGCAACCACATGGGCACGAGCATTATGGCACACTTCTTAATTATATCATTAACTTGGCTCTGCCACAATAGGTTATGTATGTTATGTAGTAACTTAGCTTCTTGTACTTATATTACTGTTATGAATTTGAAGTGGTGGAAATGAGGACTATACATTTACAGCTCACAAGCATTTCAATTGTTTTCTTTTCGTTCAGTTTCATTTCGTTTACTGTAATGTTCTGTGCAAAAAATCTGTGATCATCTGGAGGGTACTTGGCGTGTCTTATATTATTTACTAATGACTTTGACGCAGATCTTAATACAGTTAAATACATGGATAATGCAACTTTATTTGAGAGAATCAGGAAAGACACAAGGGTCGTGGTTAGGCCCTGTCTTATTTATTATATTATAATAAATAAGACAGGGCCTAACCACGACCCTTGTGGGACACCTCCATTAATTCTGACCCGCATGCCCCGCATGCTGTTGCTTATGCAAAAAAGCTTCTATCCGTCGTACAAAGATATAACAAATTACTGAAAAAATGACAATGCTGTGGGTATCAGTCGCTGGATTTCAATGGATATACAAAAAAAAGCGAAAAGCTAAATCAAAACGACAAAGTAAAACAGCCAGAAAAGTTAGCAGAGCTTTCGGGCAACACTAGCCCTTCATCAGTGCAAGTGAAGGAATTTGGATAAAGTCATAGCATAAGAACTGGCAAGTGCTGCCTGGGTGGACAGGAATAAAAGAAATACAACAAAAGAGACGGTGGTGAATGGGTGGAGACTGAATAAGAGTAGAAAACAAAGAAGGTAGCTTGGTAGAGATATAAACAATGTTGGAATGGAACTAAAAAAACAGCTAAAATGGTGGTTAATATTGAAACTTAAAGTTTGGTAGTCACTGGAATAATTTTACCGATCTGGGAGTATGTTCCTAATGTTAAGTCCAAAAGGTTTTGTGGTTTTAAGTAGTAATTCCCAGTGGTTTTTTTTGTCTTTGCAAGTTTTGTCGCTCCATTTGACATCCTTGTCTATTGTAATAATTACTCTGAAATTTGCAATCGAGTGCCAAGCTGAATTAAAATGTTCGGCTACAGGTTAATCAAGCTTTAATGTTTTGATAGCTGATCTGTGTTGTATCATTCTCATACGGAGAGTATTTTTTGTTTCCCCGACATACTGTTTACCACAAATATTACAGTATATGAGATAAATGACGTTTTTCGTTAGACAATTAATTGATTGTCTTATCCGAAAAATGCGGCCAGTTTGGTTATTCTTAAATTTTTCCGTAGAGTCAACCAATGAACAAGTTTTGCAAGATTTGATGCAAAGGTGACTGCCCAAATTTTGGCTGTCATGAGAGTTAATTTCACTCTTAAATTTGGATCTTTTTAATATATCACGGTTGGGAGGTCTACGAAATGCAATAATGGGTGGTTCCGAAAAACCAGTCCCGAGATGTTCTGTGGACTGTAGAATGGGCATATGTTTCTCAATAATAGCCCGTAATGGAGGCAACCTAGGGTGATAGGTTGTGACCAATGGCACTCTGGTCGAATTTGGCTAGCATGGTTTGTACGTCAGTGTTTGACATCGAGGAATACCTTTTGCTTTCTTTATAGCAGTTTCAATGTATTCCTTCTTGTAATTTCTATTTCGGAGATGTCCAGTTAGTTCTTCTGTACGATTCTTAAAATCTAAATCTGAAGAACAGATACGTCTGATACGTAATGCTTGACTGTACGGTATGTTTTTGGTATATTGTTGGGGATGACAACTGGTAGGTAGCAGGTACATATTTTTATCCGTGGGTTTACGTAGGTCAGTTTTGAGTGTACCATTTTCTATGGTCACTATAGTGTCCAAAAAGTCAACGATAAATTCTAAACCGCCCAGTGATATACTGAAATTTAATTAATTAATTTGAAAAGATAAAGATGAGGAAATCTGTGAGAATGAGAAAATTCGAACCCGGAAACCTTCTGCTTGATATGCATATGTCCTAACCATTAGACCACTGGGGCTTTCATGGTATTGTTCAAACTCGATTAGATAGCTACTCTTTAACATTCTCGGGGTGGTACGATGGAACAGCACTAGTCCCTCAATTGTACGCACGTGCACCAGAGATCAAATTGATACGCCCTCATCTTTCAGTATTTTATTCATGAAGTGGGATCTCAGAAGAGATACTTTTATATATATAAACATCACATGCACAGAATAAACTCTAAACCGTCCAGTGATATACTGAAATTTAATTAATTAATTTGAAAAGATAAAGATGAGGAAATCTGTGAGAATGAGAAAATTCGAACCCGGAAACCTTCTGCTTGATATGCATATGTCCTAACCATTATGGTATTGTTCAAACTCGATTGGATAGCGACCCTTTTATATAAATATATTTGATGTTTATAAATCAAAGAGCTGCATAGGCAGGATATAGAAAAAAATCAAGATCAAATAAGTTAAAACTGCCTCAATATAGATTTATTTTTACGACATGTTTCGGGCATAGCCCATCATCAGGTGAAGAGAATTGTAACAAAGGATAACATATATAAGTCACAAAATTACTTAATAAAACAAATCAGCCAATCAAAGATGTTAACAAACAAAAGGCATAGTTATAAAGGCACGCCTCCAAAAGCTATGGGGTACAAAGCAGAAATGGTTGCTTATAAAGCAGGAAATTTAAAACAAAGAAAAAAGCTTCAAGTGTAAATAATTGTTAATATGTGAATGTCTCTGGCAAAATTAATGTTTAAAAGATCTAAATTGTACATTTATGCCGGTAGGGGCAAGAGTGCCAAGCTTGATGTTTAGTTATATTAGCCAGTTCCCCAACAGTCTCAGATATAGGCTACAAGGAACAAAACCACTTTTGAAAACTACTGTGAAACAAGCTTATTCCACTTTAGAGGGAATAAACGGTCAAAACATCATAGCCAATATAACTTGTTTACTAATACAGTTTTAATGTATTGTATTGATATTTTTTAATGTTTTATATATTGTATGTGTTTTTAAGCATCAAGGAAAACCAATTTCATGTTCGCCATGTTGTGTTCATGACAATAAAGATTTATCTTATCTTATCTTATCTTAATATATAGTGGAATGGTGTAGTCAGCCAACACTGTATAAAGGAAAAACACCAATATCAACTAAATTAGACTTCAAATGTATATTGAAACCATTGTTGAAACCATGAGATCAGAAAAGGGTAGCAACGAGAAAGGAAAGAAAAATAATTTTGTCATCTGGAAAGCTGGTCAAATTAACATACAATCATGCTCTGATGAATTTAGATTAGACCAGATGCTTATAGCAGTGCAAGAAAGAAAGCTAGATATCGTATGTGTGCAGGAGGTACGAAGACTAGGAGAAGGGTCAATTTGTCATGAAGGCTATTGTTTTTATTGCAATGGCCTTGATTCTAAAGCGCATATATGGAGTGGCAATTGCAGTCAGGAAAAGCCCTGATCGAAGTAAGCAGTATTGTAAACAGCTCTCATCGGGTCATGGCCGCAGATATCAGCATTAGAAGTTTTAAATTAAGGATTGTGTCCTGCTATGCTCTCACAGAGGACAAAGCATTATCGACCAAGACAAGTTTCTACCGAGAGTTGCGCAAGATTTGCTAAGTAAGCAAGGATAGGAAGCTACATATACAGGGAGACTTCAATGCCACATCGTCAATCTGTTGCAACTAATCTTTTTTGACGGGAACGTAAAGAAACCATAAGAAAACGAAGATGGTAATGAAAATAGAAGAATGAGAAAGAAATAGGCTAGAAAATGTATCATATACTAATAGGACGATATCTAGGTTTGGTTTTTTAAGTAGGACAACAGATCCATCAAGCAAGTACAATACAATAAACTTTATTTTCCCAAACTCCAGGGAAATTCATTTGGTTGTAGCAGTACAATTTCACAAAACAATGTTTAAAATACACACAAATATGTTAAAAAACAAATAAAATCAGGTTCATATTGCGCAGCGTTCCCATTATCTTTTTAGAGTATACAAAATTAGATGTCGTAAGCTTTTTTATTCCAATTCGAACATTATTTTTTTAGCATTTTGAGCAATACTAACTAACTACCCTCCTACAGACTAGAAAATAGTGCATAATTCAGCTTTATCTGCTATACTGACAGTACTACTGCTAAAGTAGAAGCAAGTTGCTTGAACAACAAATAAACAATTGAATAGATGTACTTCTAAAGAAATAATTAAACATGGTAGGGGTATGTGGGTCATAAGACCTCAGCGGGGAAATGTCCTATCCCATTAGATGATAAATGAAGCATCTTATTTATATATCGAAACAATTAAAGTAAAAAGGCCTTGTACTTAACATGTCCGAATATTGTGTTGAATTGCCTTTTATTTTAGGTCCTACTTTAACATCATAACATACTGTAGTCTGATGAGAGTTTTAACTTGTTTTGTTGCAACCCTGAATTTTCCCATTACAATATTGTAGTGTATTTAAATGCTATGTAGCATTTTCTCTGATAACATTTAATTTGCTCACTAGTTTGCATAGTATTAGTGTAGCATTCACCCACTAGCATTCGAATGCTAGTGTAGCATTCACCCACTAGCATTCGGATGCTAGTGTAGCATTCACCCACTAGCATTCGAATGCTAGTAACTAGCCTTCCCCTACCATTCGCATGCTTAGCTCATTTAAATAAGTAATCAGTATTGAGATCCCATTTCAAATTAGATTGAATGGTGAAACCAAGAAGTTTCATGTGGTCCACGACCATTTATAAAGGTGGGTCATGTAAGATCAACAAAATCACATGGCATTTGGAAGGCTTAAGGATCATATTATTTTTGTTGCACCACACATTAAGATCATCAAGCATTTCCTGCATCACAGGTTTAGCATTTTTTTAACAACCTCACCTAGGGTGAGGTCGTCGACGTATTTCCACCTTCTGCAGCTTCCAACACTAGCATCATTTAGAGGATAACACAGGGCCAAGTTTAGTTCCTGAGCGACACCACAAGTAATGTCACTAACAGTTGATAAACACCCTGCATATCTGGTATTCATGGTACAATCAGTGAGTAAACTGCAGATGGTGTGGACAATAGACGACCTCACCCCGATGTTAATTAATTTTTTAAATAAGAATCGAGTGATCAAAAGCTTTTGTAAAATAAATTGCGCAAAGGCTAACATATGTTCCATCGCATTAAAGGTCCTTAAGGACTATGTCAATCAGGTTTATGAGATAATGAGAGGTTGAAGATTTTTTTCTACTTCTAAATTTTCTAGAATCTAACTTAGCTGTAATATCTTCAACCACCCATTTAACTAAAAAGGATTCAAATACTCTAGCTAGTATGGGGTAAAAGAGATAGGCCTAAGGTCATTATGACATTTTCTACTTCTAGAAATAGGAATGGCAGTAGCTTTTTTCCATCAGCTAGGGAAGATACCTTCATTAAGGGCACAATTAAAAATATTAGCAATCGGTGGGGCTAATTCAGGGGTTTAGGGGAATTACATAGTTCTGGATAGTTCATAAACACCTGGTCACGCATTGAATTTGTTCTTGTAGGAAAATCAATCATTTGGGACAGTCCCACACGCATCTCCAGGTCAGCAGTGTTCAAATGATTAAAATCACCAAGCACAATAATTGGTGTATATGTATCCACAGTACGTATCATATCAATGGTGTCAATTATATGACTGACGAGGGTATCACCTACAGAGGCAGAGAGCGGAAAGTTTATACCACCAAAATAAAAATGGCTTTCCTCTTCTTTCTTCCAAAGGCATTCAAAACAACAATAATACCATCATAATAAATGGTCACGCCTACGCCCTTCTTATTATTTCTATTTTTTGCGCAATGCTGAATGGGATGTCTGCAGAGTTATTTTTCGTGTCACTAAGCCATGTTTCTGTCAATACGGCAACATCAATTTTTTTTCTTATTTAATGTCAATTCAAATTCGTCTAATTTATTTTTTATGGATCTTGCATTAGCAAGATATATTGTCGGACATGCATCACTAGCTATATCACTAGTATACGAACTGTTCCAATAGACACTAGATTTTTATACGTCACCTCTCCTTTACGACTATTCACCCGTCTAGGCCGATTACCAAGAATGACCATTTTACGACTTCTATTTCTGCCTCCACAAGACCCTCTTAGCTTCCTTTGTATATTCCTTCGCAATAATGAAAAAAGAAGGATAATTGAACAAACATTTATCCTGGTTGAATGATTTTAAGTCAGCAATGGAATACCGTAGCATCGTCATGAATGACCAGCTAGCTGGGTACCAGTTGCACACAATGGTCCAGAGGTACACTTTTAGAGAAGCAAGTAATAGTCGAGGCTAAGCTTAAAAAATCAGTAGAATGAGTAGCGATCCAACAAAACATCACCATACATCGATGATATAAACATAAAAACAACAAAATATTCACAAAACTCGACACAATACAAAATCAAGACGTAAAAATACAGACAGAAAGTAAAAAAAGAAAGCTGGAGAGCAAAATTTCCAAGGCAGCAGCAAAGCGCCCTCAAATATGCATTTATTATATCACATTGTTGTCAATGCATAAAAACACATCTAGGCCTATTCCTTGGAGGATGGAGTCTACATATCATCCCCCTCAGACTCCTAGTAGGCCTGGATGTGTAAATTTTTTTCCCAAAGACTTTCTCTGAAAGATACATGAAAGATAGAACTACTTCCTAAATATAACTAAACCTAATCCTCTAAATAATCTCTCTCACTATAAAGTAAAAAGAAGTTGGTCATGAGATTCGAAACCCATACATCGACATGCAAAGTCCACAGTCTAATCCATTCGACTACACAGACAGCTCGATGGAAAGCGTATTAAAAAGTTCATTCAGAGGGCGAGCGCATAGCAGATGAAATATGATGCATATTCATAATAATGCTCTCTAAAATGGGACGCCCTCTCTCGGATTTTCAGGGAAAGTCTTTGGGTAAAATATTTTCGCAGACTGGATGCTTTCTGTTAGGCGGATGTGTTTGCCACCTGTGAGGCTGGTGTGTATGCTTCCATAGAAGCCGACATGTATGCCTCATTTTTAAAAGGCTGTCAGTAATTACAAACTTTAAAAGGTTTTAAAATATGAGCAGTTTTCAGTTACACTCTTTTACAAATTACAGAAAACTATCATCATAGAACCAGCTAGTAGGTGATTAAATCCATGTCCTATTTACAAAGAAATTCCCCACTTGTATTTTAACAACGAACTATTATATGCGCCCATGCGCCTTGTTGTCTGTTCCCAATTGTGTGTACGCTACTCAAATAAAAAAACTGTAGATGTAAAATGTGATCAGTTTTATAGATTCTACAAAACTGATTACATTTCACATCAGTGTATAATTGATATAAAATGTCAGCATTGGAAATCAATTTTTTTTTTGCAACCCAATCAATGGGTCATGACCCATAGGCTTTAAATGATGATGACGATACATTTGATAAAAAAAGACCAAAAAAAAGTTCAACAATTCACTTGATAAAAATGTTTTATAGCATACCTGTTTTTGCTTTCAATTCTGTATGATCAAATACTGCAACTCCAGTGGTTTCACTTCCTGTACCAGAAGTTGTTGGAACTAAAATTAAACAAATAATTCTGAATAGGAGAGTGTGGTGTTTAACTTTCTCTTGTACATCCAACAATCACATATATAAAACAAAATGATACGAGATAAACTAAGATGACTTAATATTCACTACAAGCTTGTCTCAAACCCTCCAGATCACTACCCTGGCATTCATACGTCTAGACCACTGAGCTTGCGCTGATGGCTAGGGGTTAGATTTGAGCCCATGTAAAGCCTGGTTTCTATTAAAATCGCTACAGCGTTTCCATTAAAATCGCTACATGCGCAGATGTCGCTGATGCAATCGGGAAGGCAGATTCATCGCAGTCAAATCGGCAAAGTTCAACCATGTTCAACTTTGGCAAAGTTCAACCATGTTCAACTTTGCCGATTTTGTCGGCGATGAATCGTATACGCGTACCAAAGAATATTTAGCGCTCGCGTACTAGATCCCCGATAAATTCTGGCGTTTCCATAGAATCGCTACGCTTTGTCGTGTAGCGATTTTATGGAAACCAGGCTTTAGCAGCGGATACTGTACTGTATATATTTTCCAAACATACATAAATTGCAACATTTGCTAACATTTGAATAAGGCATACATTTTCTTATAATTTTCCACTTAATGGAATGTTCTACATTAGCATTCTTGAAGTTTCAAATGTACTTGATAAATTTGGTTCTATTTTTTTTAATAGAATTATGGAATGAAGTTTTTTAACATTTTGAATGGTCAGAAAACCCTGGAGTGTGTGAAAGGGGTAAAAGTGACATTATTTCACATTCTCGCGCCATGTACATTGTAAACGCTTGTACATACAGTACTCTAGTTAGGCGAAACACTCATTTTAAAATTAAACCGAGGAAAATGATTCAGATTCATCAGATGGTATTGAGTTGAAGTCCAATGGAAAAGATACTTTACATGCAACAGTCGGGATTTGTTTGTCCATGATGAATTACCAAAGCAGAAAATATGTTAAATGGATCCTATAGCTTCATCACCAACAAGAAATGTCATTGTTCGAGAAACTGTGTAGTATGATGTAGAATTTTGCAATTAAGCATACAAAACCCAAAACACTTCAAAGTAACACCCACTTTTGATCGATCATGAAAGCAAAACCAGGGGCGTAGGCAGGAAGGGGGGAGGAGGAGGGGGTGTTGTGAGTACAGAGAAACATGTTTTTCACATGAATAATATTTTTCTAGCCTTTCCTACATTAAGACCATTTCAACTTTAAATCACGTCACATGAACACATTGAATTAAAAAATTTGCACATGAACAAAAAGTTACAAAATATTATCAAAATCATGCCTATTTTGAATCTATTATAGGTCCTCTGGATTAAAGCTGAACCCAAATTTGTTCAACTTTTCCTTAGATGTCCAGCAGCATTAAAATGAGCAACTTTGAATCAGAAGTACACACATTGTTTGAAAACTTTTTACAACAGATGCAATCTATATTTACCTGCAATTAAGGGCTTAACTGAGCCCATAACAGGAATTCCTTTGCCAACAGGAGCATTAACAAAGTCAAGAAACTCTGATTCAGGGTTGCAGGCATACAGATTAGCTGCCTTGCAAGTATCTATAACAGAGCCACCACCAACTGCTAAATATGCATCAAAGTTACCCTGCCTTGCAAATGAGATTGCTTTCTTGAAACTAAAAAATTAACAAATTAATTATTCATTAAAGCCACTATAGCCACAGCTACGTTTTTTCAACCTAATTTAAAGTCACATACATTATGTAAAAATAAATACTATATATATATAATAAACAAATCAGGCAAAGAACATTAATTCTAAACCACCCGGTGATATACTGAAATTTAATTAATTAATTTGAAACAATAAAGATGAGGAAATCTGTGAGAATGAGAAAAAGTCGCCCCAACCGAGACTCGAACTCGGACTGCCTGCTTGATATGCAGATGTCCTAACCATTAGACCACTGGAGCTTTCATGGTATTGTTCAAACTCGATTGGATAGCGACTCTTTATATATATATATATAAATCCTTTCACTTGCACTTATGAAGGGCTAGAGTTGCCCGAAAGCTTTGCTAACTTTTCTGGCTGTTTTACTTTATCGTTTTGATTTAGCTTTTCGCTTTTTGTTTTGTTTCTGCATTGAGATCCAGCCACTGATACCCACAGCATTGGCATTTTTTCAGTATTTTGCCGTTTGATTTATATATATTTTCTATTGTTTGTATCAATTTTGATTTGACTTGCTGTAATCCTGGAGGGATAATTTTATCTTTTTCCAAGTACCTTTCTCTTGCACTGATGAAGGGCTAGTGTTGCCTGAAAGCTTTGCTAACTTTTCTGGCTGTTTTACTTACCGTTTTGATTCATTAGCTTTTCGCTTTATTTTTGTATCTCCATTGATATCCAGCCACTGCTGATACCCACAGCATTGTCATTTTTGTTAGTAATTTGCATTTGGATTTATATATATTTTCTACTGTTAGTATCAATTTTGATCTGACTTTGCTGTAATCCTGGAGGGTACCTTGGAAAATAAACTTTGTTACACACATTAATGGGTGGCCTAAACAATACTGATACCCAAGTGTGTTGTTGTCGCAGGCGTCGCACCGCAAGTTTCATATTTATTTTACCAGTTCGAAGCTGAATGATGTCCACACAGAAAATACAGCCACGCGGCAATTACACTTTTTTACACATGCAACAACCGCGGGTTATGGAACATGATATGCTATCAGTACTGTAGGTAAAATTTATAAATTAAATTTAAGAATACGCATAATGTTTATACAAATTGGCATTAAAACACACCAGTTTGATGTGCATGTGTGGCATATTATTTAACATTTAGAGTTCATGAAAAAAATTGTAATATATTTATCATAGCATGAAGAACACAAACTTTCAAAATGATTTTGCGCACATCAAATTTTACAAAAAAGATCACTAATTAAATTACCTAATATCTGTAGGCTCCACTCTGACATCATCAAACACTTGAAAGTTTAGCCTTTGAATCTGGAGAGAGTCCATAACTGTCTTCATTGGGGGAAGTTTACTAATCTAAAATAGTAAGGTACATGTAGTAGGAATATACAAAAAAAAACATTAATAATGTATAGTCAGTGATTGGTTTAAGTGAAACATTCCTTTATTTAATGTTAATACAATTAGAAGTGAACAGCAGTTCTAAACTCATTGGGAATCATGTACTGTATCTGGAATTTTTTAGATACTCTTCTGGTCATGCAAAGTTATTTTAAATCTATCACCACTTTCTTGGGCAATAATTCAAATTTATTATAAAATAACACAAAATAAACTACCGTTTTATCAGTGACAACACAAATATTCTTAGCACCAAGGTTTTTAAAGTCCTGAAAAAAAAGCAAATAAAAAAATATTTGTTTAAATGTTTTTCTTACTCAATTTAATATGGGTATTGGAATATAAAATGTCAAGATAGACACACAATCTATAACTTGTTTATTGATATAAACTATGCTAATAGGATATTGAACAAATTGCAAAATACTAACAATTTTGTATTATAAAGAAGAACTTGGATGTCATATCACTACCATATTTAAGCATAGCATACTATATATGGGCACATCACATTTTTTTGACACATAAAGTTTGATAGTGTAGACAAGGCTTAACACAAACACAATTCGGTTTGCACTAGAATTCATTGACTGCTAAAATGTACCAAGCATTTTGATACAATTGTTTACTGTATTTATCACTTGATTATATCAATTACGGTGTTTCATTCACCTTTTCTTCTGATTTATAACTATTATGAGAAGAATATTACATTTGTAGAACACTTATTAGGTTATATGCATGATATGCATGATCTTTATTTATTTATTCTTTCCTTAGCACTATTTTGTCCGTGAATTATCTTGGCATCAGTTTCATCTAGCTAAGTCAATTTTTTAGAGTATATTCCTTATGGCCAGGAATCGATGTGGTTATGTTTTCACGGTGCGCAATCATAAATTACGCGGTCTACGCGCGATTTAATGAAATCACGTTTGTAATCATATCTTCACAAGCATGAATCACTTTTAAACAAAATTTGGTACTCATAAATTTCAGGTCATATTTCATCATATGGCAATATAATTACGTGCGTAGCGCATATAACGCATGCGTACGCGCGCTTAAAGTTTTAAAATTGTCAAAATTTATTTTCGATGAAATTAGAGTACGTTTCAGGCAATTTTAAGCGTTTAAAATTTGCCACGAGTGCGCAGAATTTTGCACGCGCACTGCGCGTTAAACCTTAATGCGCACTATTTTTGCCCGATTTCTGTTTTACAACCTTTCTTTAATAATATCATCATATTTGATTCACTTTTCAACTCAAAATTGCGTTATACAAGCACGTCAAAAGTGACAGGCTACGCACGTTTAAGTTAACAAAATAGTGAAAATATGCTAAATTTTAAAATTAATATATATCGTCAGAATGCTGGGGAACACCTATTTTTTATTTCATTTTCTTGAAGTGTATGTATCATATGTATGATTTATTATCAAATTAAGAGAACAAAAGTTGATTAAGTCATCATTAATTGCATATTGAATTAAAAAAAAATTAATTTCGACAATCAAACAAATTTTGACATTTTCTTAGGCTGAAATAACAAACTTAACATTAACTTTCTTTCTTAAGAAGTTCATATATTAAAGTTAAAAGTATATAGTTTGACAGTGCATCATTTTTTTAAATTTTTAAAGATGTCATCATAGTAATAAATTATTTTTGCGGTATGTAATAATGTATCTGCACCAAAGTGGCTACTGAATAGTAAATACACGGAGGAATCTTTCTACATGTTTTAGTAAGTTGTGTATGGCTCTGTGGTCTGTGCTCGTGTTTATGGCATTCAAGGTACCGAGATCGAGCCTCACCTTGGGTAACGAAACAAAATAAGATTTTTTTAAATTATTTGTATTGTTTGTTCAATTCTTAGTGTATAGATTATACACATGATTTATAATGAAATCTAAATAAAATGAAACTTATGTCTTTATTATTGTGTAACAAATGTGGTTTATGACATTATACGCAGAGGGATCTTTGATCGGATTGCGATACCGGCTATTGTATTTGCCTTAGCAAGATCCTAGCATATATTATAAATAATTAAAGATTCTGAGAAAATCAATCAATCAATATATCTTTTACAAATAAATTATCTTTATTTTAATCAAATGCATATAACCTATAATTCGTCATAGTGACGAATTAAATCTAGTTAATATTGTTTTTGTTACACTGTGATATATTTCTTTTGTTAATACTACAGTACAGTAAAACCCCTCAATACGTATGGTAGCGTTTGTATTTGAGAATATTCGTAAATTTAGGTTATTAAGTAAATTTCAGAGAATTTTTCTGTATGCACAGGTTTGAAATCAATTGAAACCTTGCTGTACTGACTACAGTACAGCACTGTAATATTTGCACCTTCTAAGTTAATATTGACACATTGATTGTTTACCCAAGCAATTGACAGATCAACTTTGGACCATTTACCTTTTTCCTCATGATAAGATTGAGCACCTTTTTTACCATTTTTCCAAACACAAAATGCAGTGATAACACTAGGCTAGATTATGTTTCTTACTAATTAATATTCCAAAGCTGCTATAGTATGTAGGCAATAGTTAATAATTAAATGCGAGATGGTTCGGCCCAGGTGTGACGGAACAATTCGGCCCACTTTTAGGCCGATATAATGTCTGACTAAGAGAGGCTTTTCATATCATATATTTTATGAAATGAAATATTGTAAAGTACATTATGCTAACATTATGTTTTGCATTACGTTTTATGTAATTTATTTTCAAGGGGTGTAGGCCTACAAGGAGGTACAACAAGGAGGATGAAGTTGTAATCATATTTCCTTCTTTCTAATTAGGCCATACATTGTTGTTCATCTTAAAGACAAACCACCAAACATTCTTACCACCACAAATCAAGAGAGTCAACAACCATGGAGTAAATTCTTTACTCCATGCAACAACTGAACAACAGGATACTGCAAGAATATTCAACTAAATTCAACTAAGTCACTGTTCTCCAGCTGGAAATAATATTAACATACTTTGGAAGCTTTTACAAAACATGACAATTTACCAGACCACTATGAAATGCAGAATTATGTCCAATACCAAACATGATAATATTAATCAATAAAATAATAAACATCTATTATTTTAATATATTTACACAAACAAAACAAGAACAAGGATATAGTACAAATGTATATTACAAATTATTATGTTAATTAACAAGATTCTGGGTTTTTTTGTGACTGCATGTTTTTCAAACATTCATTTTACAGTGAGCACTACTATTATTTGCGAACTGTACATTTGTATTTAAAACAAAACAAAATAGACACTGGCATTTATCTTTATCTTCCTTCTAATATAAAGGCAATGTACCTCTCGGCATTATACATCCATTTATAGATTTGTGTATACTGCATTGTACTATATTACTCTATTATCTTTTTGATTCCCGAACCTTACAAATGAGGATACCCATCCATTGGACGGGTACCTGCTAGTGTATCTTTAATAACCTAATAAAAAAGAATTCTTTTAGAGTATACTAACCATCCCAACTTCTTGTGTTACTCCCTCTCCATAACGGATATTTGAACAGGCCATCTGATAAAAAAAAAAGAATTACTATTCATAAAACATAAAGAAAATCTACAGTAATGCTTCAGTCAGACTTTCTCAGCTTTATGTTAAATTGAAAGTAAAAAAAAAACGGGAAAAATATGACATGTACAGAAAACTGATTTATTTTTAGAATATTTCTTACAAAAAACACTGCTTGACTTTTGACATAACGTTTTAATTGATATTCTATTTATTAATTTTAAGAAATAATGATTTATTATCAATTTTATTTGTTTAGCAATCATTAGGCCTAGTAAACACCTAGTGTAAGGTAAGATATAGTATGAAATGCTCTATTTAATTATTAAGGGTATTAAATACATGAATGTTTTGATGATGGGATTATGAGTGGATTCAGTTTTCATTCTGTAGTAGCTTATTAATCAATTAAATCAAACAATCAACTTTTCTTTCAGAACAAAGTCCATGGCCTACTGATGTATAGGACAAAAATATAATCCTAAACTAAACTATAGTACTGTGCATATTCCGGGGTAGGGGCGTTACTCCCTCAGGTTGTATTGACCAACATACCCCACCATTCCTGTAAAAAAATGTTCAATTTCCCAGAACCATTGCCGTACAGCTGCGGATCACTAATCAAACAATTATATATTATTTTACACACTAGAATACCAAAATCATGTATGGCTAATGCACAATATTTTTCGACATTCGTAACGCAATGGGCCTATAAATTCTCCAACTAATTGTATTTTATTGTTTATGATCAGGTAGTTTAGTATTATTTATGATTTTATGCATGAAAATGGTCGGTCAAAATCTGTGTAGTTTCCTTATCTTCTAAAAATCATCTGCACAGAAATGTTCTTAAAACAAATACAAATGACAACATCATTAAAAAAGTCAAACCATTTTCTTTTTATATTTGCAGAGTCTTGTCGTTGGTTTTAAAAAAACCTGAAAACAAAGCAACACCAGGCTTTAAAAACGTCAGGTGTAGGCCTACTAGTATTATCTACAGTATTTATTTACTTTTAAGTAATGGATATGCAAGATAATATGTATTTACAGTATTGTTAAAATTTGTTATACTAATGAAGGAAAAAATGTTTTTTTTTTTGTTATACACAACTTATAACTTACTACAGTATTGTAATACTATATTTAAAGGTTTTCAAGTTTCAATAAACATTTATTTAAGATGGTCATTACAAACAATATAATTATAACAAACAATATTTTAACAATAAACAATAATCAACAATTAATATAAGACCATTCTTAGGGATCAAAATTAGAAGTAAAACTTGTCTCACAATGACCCCTAAAATAATAATAATAATAACTAGAGGGTACTCCGAGAGTACAAACCTCCGCCTACTGTAAAATTCCTCTACATAAAATGTCCCCGGAAAAATATATATATTTTTAAAAATTTTTTTTTATTAGTTCTAAGTGTAAAATAGGCTAACTGCACACTTGACTTGTGGATGAAAGTTTGGTGTAATGGTTATGTATCCAGCCTCTCACAGTTGAGATCGCTGGTTCAAGTCCCACTGAGGTTTTTTTTTTTTAATTATTTTTTTATTTCTTTTTTTTTGTGGACCTTGATCTTTGACATTGACCCTTCAAAATTTAACCACAATTATATGATGAGTCATTGATCATTATGGCTAAGTTTGGTGAGAATCGGATAAAAACTGACAGTAAAATAGTTTTTTGTTAGTTGTGACCTGTGAATATTGTAACAAATGTCAACGCTGCATGTTGTCAAAGGCTGGGAAGAAACTACGGCCAACTATGAGTTCAATGCTTGTGAAGAAGCCTCTCGAGATAGTCACCATTGACTTTACCGGTCTAAAACCAAGCAGCAACAGAATAGAGAACGTACTTGTTTTAACAGATGTGTCCACCAAGTTCACCCAAGCCATTCCAGCGAAAGATTAAAAAGCAACAACCGGCGCTCAATTGTTGGTAAACAACTGGTTTGTGCGTTATGGCATACCAATGAGAATCTAAAGCGATCAGGGCAGAAACTTTGAGAGCAAGATCATCAAAGAATTATGTACAAGTTTATACCATATCACCCTGAGGGAAATGGCCAGTGTGGGCGTTTTAATCGCATGATGCACGATAGACTTCACACTGACAAGAAACGTAAATGCACAGGTTTCTTTCTGAATTTGTATATGCTTACAATTGTACACCACACTCATTAACCGGCTATAAACCGCATTACCTGTTCTTTGGACGTTACTCATTGACCACCTGTTAGGGTTAGATGACACCAACGAAGAATGGGTTACCAATCATCATCGTCTGAAGTCTGCATTCAATTCAGAGAAAGCAGCATTAGATATTAAAAAAACTGACGTGACCTGTTGCATAGCAAAAAATTAGTAGAGTTTTTTCAACCTCAGCCGGTGAAGGAACCTGAAATAGAACCATCACCATGCAAACCACCATCTACAGTATCAATCCCGAACCACTGGAAGTTGCTGAGGAGGAAGACACTGTCTACGAAGTTATCATTGGAGTGCCGGAAATATCAATCCACCACCTGCTTTTGACAAAGCAGGAGAGCAGATAGCTGTTCCAATATCACCAACGACCAATCCAACTTCAGCTTCACCAACACCAATGAACGATATCATCCAACCGCAGACGAATCCTACTGCGACGACAATGTCCACGGAAACCAACTTCATTGTCACCATACAACCAAGTCGAGTTAGATGAACCACGGCATTCGCGACGGATTCAAGGCAAGGCACCGATCGCAGAGGAAGTCCTTGCAGAAATTAGCAAGGCGCATCTTCTACTTATGCAGATGTTGTCTCAACAGTCACCATCTATACATTTTGTTATCATTATAACTAGGTATAATTCGAACTTTAACTTTTAGTATATGACTGTTTAATTTGATGTAGCCAAGGATGTCTACATGTAGCAGGGGAATCCTGTCACAGTGATAACCCTTTGCAGGAAATAGGATAACCCAATGTCCTCTAGGAATGTAAATGGGACATACTTGTACCTCGTTACCAGTCAGTGCTCAGCATAGGTACCTTATTCTGTAGAATTCATTTAAACCAACTGAATTCCAGCTGGGGTGAGTCAATATGTTTAATTTTATTATTTTTATTAATATGATTATTAATTTAAAGGTTAAGCTATCAGTAGTGACCAATAGTCGTATGTATATTACTATGATTTTATGTTTTTAACAACTTTACAAACTTTAATTAGGTTAAGTTGTTGAAGTAAAGGATATTGCGCATAGTTAGTCCCTAGTTGAGAATGATGGGTTGGATGTAAATTCCTTATTTCTCCAAAACTCATCTACAGTAATGTAGTATGAGCCTTTGTATTGAAATACAATCGAGTCGATAAATCATTAGTAATTTGTATATGATCAATAAATATTATATGCATTGATTAATCATTAGTTAAGTAATTATTTATTATTATTGTATTACATTGTACTGTATTAGAATCATATAGGGTGATAATACTACTCATACTAATGTGCAGTACCTAGGTTGTTCAGGGTCACATTGTTTAGGCTACGGTCACACTACAGCTTGGCGCGACTCACCGCGATTAAGATTTTTGTAATGTGACCGAATGTGGATCGACTCGCGCCTGGCTTGAAATTGATTTCAATCTAGGCAACTCAACCCAGACGTGCTACCCAGACCTTAGTGTGACCGGGATTGACATTTTTTTTGGAATCTGGCCAATCACAGCCATCAACTCTGTGTTGTTTATTGGGAATTTTAGTGGATGGATATCCACATGGCTTTTTTTCGTGGATCCTTCAATTTCGTCGGGTTTTGGTTGAGTTTTTAGATAACACATGAAGATATCAGAGATTTGTGCATTAATTTTTCCTCTTGTAATCTGAAGTCCTATCTATCACCGGCATTTTGTACGCTGTGCATTGCCATCTAGTGATTGAATTGAAGACGAAACTAGCATCGGCTAGCCTACTCATTAGGCCTATATTATTATAGATAGGATGCCGCCTCTGTCTGCGGCAGGCCTATGCTTATGTATGTATGTACTACAGATTGGCTCACGTAATTTATATAGCTAGCCGACCACTACAACGCTACAAGAGTCGTACGACGTGTTGTACGCTAATCCCCAACTGTTCAGGCACACATTCTTTTAGCGTAGCACATTAAAACGGTCTAATGCCATGGGTCTGAACAGGGCCTAAGTATAGTGAATTTATAAATAGTTTTATGTTAGCATTAGTAATAGTAGTGTTATAGTATTTGTATAGTACTTTTTTAAAAGTTATTTTAAAGTATATTAACTGAATATCCAAGAGCATTAATAAATGCCTATGTGGGCCACAGTACTCCGGCTATTCATATGGATGTGACTTGGCTTCTTACTGCTTTAATCTGTATTTTTTTACATTATATCCTACAGTACATATTATATCTAGCGTTACTTTATCATTAAAATTATTGTTATCGGCGTGAGTGTACAATTGATTCACGTATATAGTGGAGTATGTGGTTTAATAACTAGGATATTTTCTTTACTGTAGTATAAATAAATTAATGTGGTAAGGTTGATAAAGATTAAGCATTTTGCCATGTTTCATACCGCTTTGGTTGACCTTGAATTTATTTTGTTTTTCTTTGATTCCATAGGGTTTTTCCCAATTCATCACAGTGAATAAAAGAACCGCTAATACACATTTACATGTCTGTGTTCATTATCGTATGTCACGTATATATTTTGTATTCGAAGTGGATGTCGTATACGAAATATACACAAAACATGTAAATCATATATGTTCGTATATGGCTTTTTTGCAAAGGGCAAGCAGGATTGGTACATTCCTAGTAGGCCGAGGTTTATTGAATAAATAGCCATAGCCACTTTCTCTTGTTCTTGTTCTTCTCTTGTTAAATTTGACATTTTAGTAATAATCTCATAATCACACTGTGATATAGAGTCACATCCAGAATGTTTAAATGTACAGTTCACAGTTTACACGTCAACAAAAACATCACAACTGACTCTATTGGGGGAAAGTCTATTTATGCAAAATTGCTCAATGTATACTCAATAAAAATACCAGAAATAGAAAGATCTGGAAAAATTACATAAAAAAACATTTTAAGATTTTTCTGGGTGGAGCTCCAGTTTGACTCCATCCTAACTTACTGAATGCTTTTACTTTAAAACACAAAATTACCTCTGTGCCAATTAATATCATTTAAATTATACCTTTCATTTTCAAATATTGTTTTCGGAAAACTGTACTTTCATTTCCAGATATTATGTCTATACTATACCTCAAATGCATATTCCTTTTGAAATGATTGTGTGGAACAATCCATTCTATTGGATATTGGGGTAGAGAATGCTTGGGAATGTGTAGGACATCGACATCTACAAAACAAAACAAAATTTACCAAATAGATATCTTAAATTTATAATAACATGTTCTTTATGCTAGACTTAACTTAAAGACACTTATCAACATTATTTTGATCTAATAACTATTCCATGTGCTTCTTGGAGGTAGATGTCATCTAACTGGTTTTTTTTTCGGAGTAAAGAACATTTAATTAACTAATTAATTTATTTTTTGGGGTATTCCTTTCTTTTTTTTTTCTTCTTTTTACAATATCTACGAGTGAATTCTTTTATTTTAACTTTCAAGAATTCCCATTGTAGGTCTGGACCTAAATTGTTTCATTATTTTTAATGATTTCTATTATATTTATTATGTTTTCCTGGTCCTTCCACTTGTTTGATATTTATGGGTTTAAGTGAGATTGCTTGATAGTATGAAAATATGGAGGGCCTATCACTGTTTTTGTGGAGGCTCTAGAGATGCACCAATAGTCTAATCTACAAAAAGTATCTTTTCACCTCCAGGTAAACTGTGTTGTATTACTGTGGCACTACTTCCATATATCAATTAAGTTGTGTTTTATCATACATTTTTTTTTTAAATATCTGATGAGGTATTATATTTTTGGATAGGTTTACTCTTTCTTTGATCTATTTATGCTGCAAAATACAATTCATATCTCCTGATGAATGATTATCATTGCGGAGAGAAAATATTTTTCTATCCAGTTTCTTAAAGTAAATTTCTCTTTCTTTGTAGCGGAGCGTACACGTTTGTAAGATTTATTACCTTTTCATTATAACTGAAGCTTAAAATTAGAATTCTACCTTCTTCGTCTGTAAATTTGTGTTTAATATCCTTTAACATCTAAACTAGAGCTAAACAAGATAGACACTCCTATACTATTTGTTGTTCCAAAGATGTGATAGGTTTTACCTTTCCACAGTGTATCTTGCCTTATATTATTGTCAAAATGGATTTCTTGCAGAAACACAATGCCAACATTTTGTTCTTCAAGCCGTTTTTGTTTTGTTTTGCATTCATTTTAATTTATTAACTTTGTATCTATTTTGTTTACATTGATATTCTTATAAAATATGTAATGATAGATTCAACTTCTAAATTTATTTTCTTTTTTTTCAGCATTTTTGTCTCCACTTTCTGTGGCTTTCTTCCTTTTAGAGGATGCAAAGTTCTGCCTGGCTATTGTTGCGGCTTCTTCTTCAGCATTAGGTGTTTCAGCTCTACTACCCTAGACAGTGAAGTCTGTTATTGGCCACATTCCTCTGGTAGATGTACTAGCTTTTTTCTGTTATTTGCTAATAACTGTTTCCTTCTGCTTTAGCTTCCCATTCTTTTTTTTTCTTTTGTGGCGTTAACCACTACTTTTATTCATTTCATTTTCAAATGATCAATTCAATGATTTATACATCTTCCTTATTTATATATTCCAATATTATTCTGATTTCCCCTTCCCCCCCCCCCCAATTATATTCTTATATTTTCTCCTATCCTTTATACAAATTGATCAAAAATAATTAGATCAGTAGTATGTTCGTAAAAATTCTATACTTTTAAATTTCTCGCCTTATCCATCTTTTTTCAATTTTATTATTTTTCACATTTTCTTTGTTTGATATATAAATATGTCCCTGTAAATGTACACCCAAACACACAGTGTATATATTCGCATACATTCATAATTTCATAAATGCATCATATATACCCACAACATACATATTTACAATTTATAAAATGCATTACAATACACGTCGCATATTTGTATTTCTTTGTTTTAGTACGGTACATACCATATATTTTTAATATTATACAATTTCATTAAAAAAGAATAAAACAAAAATTATAATTACAAAATGCTTTAAAAATTCTTTTCTTACTCTTGTGTTTTATTTTAGTTTTATGTCCCATGGTTGTATTCGTTGCTTATCTTCTTGTGCGTTTATCTTATGTTGCGTTTCGTTTTGTTTTAAATTTTTATTTATTTAATTTTTTTATTATTATTATTATTTCCATTAAACTGTCTATTGGTATTGTACAGCAGTATAAAAAACCTCTGTAAAACATATTATAATAGCCGGTTAAGGTATAACATATTATTATTACAATTTTATTTTAGTAACATTAAATAAGATTTTGAAGAGATGGTTCAAAAAGTTCCGATGACAGTAGTATAGAAGCACAAGCAGGTTTTGATTGATGAGAATATTCAGAAACTGAAAATAATGAGGCAGATCCAGCTCAGATTTTAGGTGAACTATTATAGACCCTTGACAACATAGTCATACTCACATAAATAAAGGTTGAATGTTAATTCTCAAATGTGATGATATATGCAACTCTCAATACAATAATAAACATACAGCACTGTACCGTTGAGTGTGTTGATTAGATGAGATTAGACATTTTAGATATTGTTGTCAAAAATGCAATATATGAAGAGTTTTTTAACATAATTGTATTACATAGTATGAATACTGCATGTATAACGTTGAACAATAATAGTATGGTAACTACTCTAAATATGTGTCTTATATTTCTTAAAGGTAACAGTTCTTTTCAACCTTTGGTTTTCTTGCACTTTTCGGTGCCAGTGGAAATGTCAGTTTGTCATCGTTTGCTGGAATGTCAATAAAGTCATTAAATATCTTGTCTTGTTCATATTTTCGCTTTTTAACCCAGTCGTACTGTTTTATGGCATATCTTGAATGAAGCCCAAGGTGATAAAGAGAAGTTCCCGGTTCCATAAATAGCTCTCCGTGTTTCGCAAAGTTGCAACATAACAATATCCTTTAAACATTTGACTAAATCAGTAACTTTAAGGCTTGTCCAATTAGCACTTAATTTCAAAATGTCATTGATGCTCTCGCATGAGTTGTTTTTTCAGTCGATGGGTATCCACTTAGATGAAAGGTGTGGTTTTATTTTATAAGCAAAAATTTTCTCCGACATGTTTTTGAAATATGGCAAAAAATCTGGTATGTCCTGTTGTATGCGTTTGTTAATAAACAGTGCTGTTTTTCTGAATTCATATTTATCTTTGCAAGATATAAGTCCTGTTGTGTCATCAAATATGTTCTTTATCATTTCTTTGCGAAGTGATTCTTTTACACCATTTTTCACACAAAACAAATATTAAAGATGGAAACGAATGTTTACCAGCTTTCGTTATTGCAGCTTCTTCATCCGATCCAAAAATCAATTCTGCACCGCTTACTTGTGAGCTGCCTATACTTTCTGGGAGGTTTCCTTGTAAGTGGGTTAAAAATCGTTACGAGTTGTATAGTCCGTCAAAATGTAAAAGCATGGGGCTAAGCATTATTGGGTGTACACTTTTCCCTTTTGCATCAAGTTAGTGTTGTGATACACAGTATTTGTTACGTAACAGGGTGCAAGACTAAATGTTCGGTCAATCCCTAAAACAGACGGATGAGATGCGTTAATAGTGTATGAAATATCTCCTTTATGAAGTCATTACCATGAAAATAATTAATGATATTTTGGATATCGTCTGCTGTTTTTAAAGTTCATTGTGTTTGACATTCTGCACCTGCTTCAAGTCTCTTGGCGGTTTAACACTATTTGAGTTATTTAGAACCTTGAACCCCTTTCACACAGAGCTGTAAGAAGGTAATATTGTGGTAATTCGTGAAAACCGGCCTATGTGTGAAAGTGTAATAACCCCTTAATGCCAGCTTCCGTTTCTGGACCTAGTAAAATTGCAGTAATACTGTATTACCGTCACGATCTGTGTCTGTGTGAAAGATTCCACGATATAACGCCTGCTTACGCGAAGCATTAATAAACCAAGGTTAAATTCGGGACATTTTCTTTGATTGAGAAAGACTGTGGAAATTATTTTAGGTCTATTAAATTATTAGATTTATATATCAATATATATATTTGTTTAGGTTAGTGTGTAAATAATAAAATGGAAGAATACAGCCAATAAGAAAAAAAATAATACAGATGTTGGTCCAAAGATTATTTAACTTGCTGTAACGTACGTAAGCTTAGGCCCTAGTTAGCATAGTTCTAGCAGGAACATCCTCCGGTGCGCGTGCAGCTTCTGATAATTAAATTCGCATCTATTTGTAGGCCTAATAGATTTTGTTTCTGTAGAATGGCCATCATGATCAGGCAGTTATTAGCACGGAGTGGTGTTGGGCAAAAATATAGGTTGTATGCAGCGTAAATAAAAACCAATAAAACTAAATGACGGACACACAAAACAATGTGAGCAAAAACAATGTGCGTGCATGGCATGTTTCATATCGGCGGTGCCCGCATTTTTTCTTTTCTAAAAAACTGTGACCTCTATTTTATGAAGACAGTAATCTTTGAATATTGCGCCTTTTTCACTGTGGCTTTTCACAGAGAAAACCGTAAAATTACCGTAATATCACCTTCTGTGTGAATGGCTCTAGACCGGCAATAATACCGGCTTGCTTACTGGGATATTGCCACAATTCTATGTGAAAAGGGCTATAGATTGGTAGACTTCCCTTGAGGGTTTTGTAGTAACCATGTCCGTTATCTTTCGCAGTGTGTTTGGTGCTGTCCTAATAAATTCCTGGTCACTTTTTTTTCATTACCATGGGGCTTACATTTCCCCGGATGAATACCTATGTATTCTGTTATTGTTATATTTTTAACGTTGTTTATAGACGCTGGACACTTGTTTTTTTGTAAAATGTAAAAACAATGCATTACTATAGAGAATCGCTGTACAAACTAAACGCGCACGCGTATAGAGCGTGCATGGAGCGCACAGCCAGAGCCGTTCCGAAATTCAATGGATTAAAGCTATTTTTGTTGTTTAAAATCATGTTTGCAGTAACTTTATAATTTTATTATTATTTTAACAAAAACCTTTAAACAAATTGATTGTTTTGATATTATTATTAAATTGGATAGTTAAAGCCTTTCGAATGTTATACATTTTTAAAACAAGGGACTCAACTACATACTCTACATAGGAATAGTTGGACACAAACATGGCTTCTACTCTATTCAAAGTCGCAACTCTTTTATATGGCTCTGGACATTGTAAGAGCCATATATATGAAGAGTTACGACTTTGAAGATTAGAAGCCATTTTTCAGTCTGGAGTACGCCCTCTAGCCTTTGGTTTACAGCTCACTGGTACGAAATAAACAAAGTTTTCCAAGTAATAAATTGAATATAAAATTACGTTTTTTTAGTAATTTATTTTATACATTATATCAAAATTATCAATATCAATAAAATACGGATGTTAAACACCTTTAAAAACTTGATAAATACCAATATGAATTTGGTCTAAAGTGAGACGTTTCCGCCCACAAATCGGGTGAGATGTTGCGGCCCAAAAGTCCGAATCCACTTGGATTATTTTAATCGTCCCCCGGACCCGGACAGAATCGTCTCAGGGCCGAATCGTCCCGGATTCGGATCTGTACTTACCCTGCACTATCTAATATTTTCATAAGAGTTTGAACAGATTTTCTCGCAGCAGAGCTCATTGTGAATGACGGTGTACTAGCTAGGCCTAGCTACTACCACTACCAAAAAAACTTATTGCAACACAATCTCCTCTTCGTCAATTTGCGTTCACACACTCGTGATGTATGATCTGATCAAAGATAGTGGGTAACGGGACGATTCGGCCTAGCCTTGAGACGATTTGGCCCTGGTACGATTCGGCCCGGGACTATTCGACCCGGGACGATTCGGCCTTATATTTATAAGCATAAAATAAGCTTTTTTCCCCAAACTTTATTTTCAGAGAGACGATAGGGTAGTACTACTAGGAATAAAGATGCAATAAAGCAAACATTTCGAAAACATTGTCGAAAATGATCATTTTTTAGTTACGCGAACGATGTAAACAAGTTACGCCCTCTGTTGGCCGCTTGGCGAATACACGAAATAGACAAGTAAAGGTAGGTTTTCGAAGTAATATATTATATTGAATATAAAATTACGTTTTTATAGTAATTTATTATATATATTATATCAACATTGTCAATATCAATAAAATACGGATTGTTAAACACCTTTAAAAACTTGATAAATACGAAATAAAAAAACAAAGTTTTCGAAGTAATAAATTGAATATAAAATTACGTTTTTTTAGTAATTTATTTATATATATTATATCAACATTCAATATCAATAAAATACGGATACCAGCGAAAATGAATAAAGTGAGACGTTTCGGCCCACTAAGTGAGATGTTTCGGCCCAAAAGTGGGCCGAATCGTCCCACCAAAAGTGGGCCGAATCGTCTCACTCTCAGGGCCGGATCGTCCTGGTGGATTCTTCGGTCTTTAATGATTGGCTGTTAAAAATAGCTCATTTCGTAATCAGTATATAAACTGTCATGTTGAATGAGTTTATTTTCAGTCGTGACTGTTATTACCTCCTGTAGTAATGTATAAAATCGTGTTAACTACAACATTTTCTCAATCTATACAGTTAAAGAGTAGACCTAGAGGTCTACATAGCATAAATCTACATAAACATGTCAGGTAAGTTGCTTTTATTCGCTGACTTTCTGTCTGTCTAGGCCTAGGCTAGCTACTAGGCTGTATGCTAGGTTAGGGAACCTACTTTACCTAATACTAATAGTAATACTTACTAGGCCTAGTAGGCCTACTATACTATAGTAACTCGGCATGGTTCAGGGACGATTCGGCCCTGAGACGATTCGGCCCGGGACTATTCGGCCCACTTTTGGTGGGACGATTCGGCCCACTTTTGGGCCGAAACATCCCACTTTGTGGGCCGAAACGTCTCACTTTAGACCAAATTCATATTCATTTTTTTTTTATTTATCAAGTTTTTAAAGGTGTTTCACAATCCGTATTTTATTGATATTGACAAAGTTGATATAATGTATATAATAAATTACTAAAAAAACGTAATTTTATATTCAATTTATTACTTCGAAAACCTTGTTTATTTCGTGCATTCGCCAAGCGGCCAACAGAGGGCGTAACTTTATTTACATCGCGCGCGTGACTAAAAAATGATTATTTTCGACAATGTTTTCAAAATGTTTGCTTTATTGCATCTTTATCCCTAGTAGTGCTACCCCATAGTCTCTCTGAAAATAAAGTTTGGGGAAAAAAGCTTATTTTATGCTTATAAATGCATATCAAAGCCGATAAATGTAAGTGTGCCGAATCGTCTCAGGGCCGAATCGTCCCGGGCCGAATAGTCCCGGGCCGAATCGTCCCAGGGCCGAATCGTCCCGGGCCGAATCGTCTCAGGGCCGAATCGTCCCGTTACCAACTCACCGTACACCACTCTAAATGAGTGGTGCAAGAGGCAGGTGGGTATGACTACGGCAATTTAATCGAGCATTATTCTTTTTCAATTTATGTTTATGACCCCTAGTGAATTATGCACTTGTCAATTGTATGACCCACTATACGACCCCCGGGAGAGGTGCGTCATTTGTCTGATGTGCGTCATACCATTGAATACCATGACGCACCAGTGCGTCAAAAATGTGACTTACCTTTAGGTGACCATGACGCACCCATTTTGACGCACTGTGACCATGTTGTTTATGATAAGGTGGGTGGTAAAGTGACGGACATTGACACACCTTGTTCATTGATGTGACGTACCATCTAGGTTTTTTGACGCACCCCTGCGTCAGTAATTATTTGTAAATGACGCACCCATGACGCACCTCTCCCGGGGGTCGTATAGTGGGTCATACAATTGACAAGTGCATTAGCTCGGCCTAGGCCCACTAGCCTAGTACTAGTAGTACTAAGGAATGCCCTAGGCCTACTATTAACGGTTCAGGGACGATTCGGCCCTGAGACGATTCGGCCCGGGACTATTTGGCCCACTTTTGGTGAGACGATTCGGCCCACTTTTGGGCCGAATCGTCACACTTTGTGGGCCGAAACGTCTCACTTTAGACCAAATTCATATTCATTTTTTTTGGTATTTACCCAGTTTTTAAAGGTGTTTAACAATCCGTATTTATTGATATTGACAATCTTGATATAATATATATAATAAATTACTAAAAAAACGTAATTTTATATTAAATTTATTACTTCGAAAACCTTGTATTTCGTGCATTCGCCAAGCGACCAACAGAGGGCGTAACTTGTTTACATCGTTCGCGTTACTAAAAAATGATCATTTTCGACAATGTTTTCAAAATGTTTGCTTTATTGCATCTTTATCCCTAGTAGTACTACCCCATAGTCTCTCTGAAAATAAAGTTTGGGGAAAAAAGCTTATTTTATGCTTATAATGCATATCTAAGCCGATAAATTTAAGTGTGCCGAATCGTCCCAGGGCCGAATCGTCCCGGGCCGAATCGTCTCAGGGCCGAATCGTCCCGTTACCCTATTAACTAGGCCTACCAGGGGCCTCCTACTATCTACGTACTGGATATGGTAGCTACTGTAGGGTCCTCCTAAATACCAAGACCTGTCAATTTAAAGTGTTAATTTAACCAGGGAAGAGTTAAATTATATATAGAAATATGATACAGTATATAGACTTCTAATAGCATTTCCAACAATAAAACCTCAATTTTAGTACGATTGCAGACAGTCTTCAATTTACAAAATTAATTGCGCTGGGTTCGCTAACCGGATATGTAAACAATTCAACGCATTAACCGCATCCATCTGTCTGCTGGGTTCCCTGATCTCTAGCTGGAAGTCACGCGAGGCTGGCCACCACCGATGTCTTGCATGTGAGTCAAGTGAACCGCAGATGATTGATAGATGATAAGGAAAATAGGCCTACTTTCGTTAGTCATAACAATCGTAATCGTTGTGTAGTTTGTACTTCAGTTCATATAAATTCACTAAATTCTAATAATTCAGCATATCGACATTCAATCTTGGTAGTTTTCAAAATATTATTTCGTTATTTTTTTTTCATCATAAAATATTTTGAAAGCGGGACAATTCAAGGGTTGAGCGGGACAGAGCATCAAAAAAGCGAGACAATCCCACTGAACCGGGACAGTTGGAATCTATGACATACTAGTTGACACAATACGGACATTTGTGACGCAATGTATGCATCAACTCAGTTCATGTCGCGAACGCGAAGCTTGTCGATTATTTAACCCAACCAGGAAATACCGGGCACCTACTTGGTGATACCGGGCCCTACTGGGCATAGATTAGTGACCTCCATGAATGTGGGATGGTTTTGGCCAGTGGGATAAAATCAAATGATTCTTAATTTTTTACATGTTTGAAATATTATTAATTAACAATCATACCTGTATGTTTAAATGGAGCCTTATACTACTACTGTTTCGCACTTCCTTGTATTTTATGTCCAAAGATGTATTTTATTGTGGATAGCACTTTTATGAAGATAATCACAAATAAATCCTTTAAATTGTTGTCATTTTTCTCACACATACATTCGCATACCCCATGTTGAATTTGTTCGTTTCTATAAAGTGCCAAAAAAAACATCTTACATTTTGTTTTTGCAATTGCACCCAACAGGTTCAAAAGAGGCATGTGCAAGATCTGGGCAACTTGACATAAATGTGAAGCTTTCAAAATCAGGACGAACATCTAATTTTCAGTTACCATCTCATAAAACTGTAAGTTCATTTTAAATAATTATACTATAAAACTGCTCAAAATATTATATTTTATAGTATAAAAGTGTAGTAATTTTAGAATGCACAGATTTACCAAGTTTAAAAAGCAATATAATCTATACATTTCTATCAATATACAATTTCACATTTCCAGATTGAAGATGTATGTAAAAAGGTTGCTGAAGAGGAAAAGGTTTCAACAAAGCAGATAATTATTAAATACACTGGCAAGATTTTAAACCGATTTCATACCCTTAGCTTTCTTGGAGTTAGACCTGAAACTGTTTTAAAAGCAGAGGTAAGTTTTTACAGACACTGAAAAGTGAACCTTTAAAGCTAGCTATTTGCAAGTATGGTCCTTTTTTATTTGATGATCAAAGTATTTAAAATGAAATACAGTATTACAGTTTTTAATCCTTTTAAAGCTGTTTTAAACTATTTTAATCTCCTGAATCCTATTCAATTTTAATACCTTGTCATTTTTACACCGTGTTTCATAACTTATATTTTTTTGTGCAATTATGTGTGTGTACATAATATATTTTATTGTATATCTATTTATTATTTTACTAATAATTGTCAATCTTCAAGAAGAATTTCTGTTGTTATTTTATGATGATGATGGACAAATAAAGCATTTCAGTATTCAGTATTCAGTACTGTTATTTGAAATTATCTATTTATTAGCTGTTTTTTGTAAAATGGTTTACTGTTTTCAGACCTCAACATTTTATATTGCTTTTCTATATTTTTTAAAGGTTGTTTCAATAAAAAAATACAATATTTATATTGAGAAAGAATGTGGTTATACTTTCCCAATGGGTATTGAAAATATCAGCACCATTCAGGATGTGAAGAATATGTTGACAGAAAGACTGGAAGTTGATTCATCAAGTAATATAGAAATGAAGGTCAGTTGTAACAATTCATTATGACTAATAAACACAAAAATGTGCCAACTTGGTTCCCAAAATTGGAAGTACTGTTAAGATTCAACATTTTCATTTGATTGGTTGATTTCCACTGATTATAAGATTTTAAAAAAAATGTTTGCAGTGGTTTTTAAAATGTAAAAGCATCCACTCCATAGTAATCAATGGTTAAGATCTCAAGGAAATGGTATAGTCCACAATACATGTGCAGAGTGCAGGAGCCTAGACAGAGAGAGGTGGTCGGCGTCCACCTGATGCCCATGCCCTTCTGAAGGAAGTTTTGAATTCATATAATGAATTATTATAATACAAAAATAAGCAGAAATCAAAACTCGGAAAATAAAAATAATTTATATTCTACTACATCATGCCATTGGCTTGATTTTTATCATGGTTAAAACTGTGTGTGTGAATAGTTATTGAGTAAGGCCTACAGTACAAATAAATTGGTTTTGTATCATGTTTTAGCTGCTAGCTAAGTATCTTGCTGTTGTTAGGGTCGACGTTCTTTACCTGTTGGGCCTTGGTTGGCTTATCACTTGCTTTTTTAATCGCATTGTTTTAAACTAAATGAAGCATTCAACACAGAACGGTAAACTGTAAATGTTAAACATTGTGCCCTATTATTTATATCTATCGTTAATACACGTAATAAATAAAATACAAAAAGACGTAGACAGTCCTCCTACTAAACTACGCTATCTGATGATTTGGGAAATCCCGAACAAAAAAATGTTTGGGGGTAGAATTTTTTTTTTTCTGGAAAAAAAAATCCACCCTGGTGTTTTGATCGGAAACAAGCTATTTTTTTTATTTTGGCCTGTATAATTCTGGAAAAGGCTCTAAATAGGGTGTCAGTTGACTGTAAATCCCGAACAAAGAAATGTTTGCGGGTAGAATTTTTTTTTTTCTGGAAAAAAAAATCCACCCTGGTGTTTTGATCGGAAACAAGCTATTTTTTTATTTTGGCCTGTATAATTCTGGAAAAGGCTCTAAATAGGGTGTCAGTTGACTGTAAATCCCGAACAAAGAAATGTTTGCGGGTAGAATTTTGTTTTTTTCTGGAAAAAAAATCCACCCGGGCGTTTTGATCGGAAACAAGCTATTTTTTTATTTTGCCCTGTATAATTCTGGAAAAGGCTCTAAATAGGGTGTCAGTTGACTGTAAATCCCGAACAAAGAAATGTTTGTGGGTAGAATTTTGTTTTTTTCTGGAAAAAAAATCCACCTGGGCGTTTTGATCGGAAACAAGCTATTATTTTGGCCTGATCTATAATTCTGGGAAAGGCTCTAAATAGAGTGTCAGTTGACTGTAAACTTTACTTTCAAATTTGTATTTGTTTTGTCTTACACAGTATTTATTTGATTTTTATCATTTATCATTATTTTTAAAAGATTTCATGAGCAACATTTTATTGTACATGAAGAAAAAAAACTTACTTTTGTTTTCATTTTTTAACCATATACTTTTTACCTTTTCCAAACCTGGAATTAATGTTTTCTCAATTATAAAGTTGAATGGTAAGAAGATAATAGGAAAGGATACATTAACAGCATCTTCAGTGGGATTAGATGAGGAATCATTGCTTAAAGTGAAAGTTGTTGAACGAGTAGAAGAAGAAGCAGCAACACCCAAAAAAGCTGATGAACTTGAGGAAAAACTAGATGAAGCTGCTCTTCAAGTATGTTTAAAGTCTTAAAGTTAACAGAGTTCTTAATTGGTCTTAAATTATCCTTTGCTTAAAATAGAATAGTACTTTTAATAATCCTAATTCATAATCCCTATTCAGTTTTGATGACAAGATCCCTATCTTCACACGATCACTATCTTTTAATATTTCAGTACAGAGCAGGTCGAGTATCATTCTCAATTATAAATAAGATTTGAATGGAAGTCTTAACAATTGGCAATGATGCTTACACTGAGAAAAGTAGTAACAGGCCTGAGGTCCATCAGGAGATGACAATTTGATCGACTTCATCCACCACTGCTAGAACCATTCTTACAAATTTTAATACATTATTCTTATTTCGATCACTATTTTGTTTCTCTGTTATAGCATAGTAGTCCAGTAAAGATAAGTAAAAAAATAAGGTGAACCTAGAAGAAATTGCAACAGATTTTTTTTTTTTTTTGTCTGGTAAATATAGTTCATTTCCAAAGTTTACCAAATTCAGACATCAGGAAGTGGGTTAATTGGCATAAATTCATAATTCATCCCTCTGTTTCTTTGCATGTGCAGAGCGTTACAAAGATGTTGCAAATTTGCTCCTTAGGACGTTTTCTTTAACTACCGATTACTCCACTATTTTTTTTCTGTCTTAAAACGCAATCGTTTTTTAAATGATGGCAACTTAATAGATTTAATAGATTCCCACTGCATTCAAAGTTTCTATTCCATTTTTCTGACATTTTCTGTCAAGGAAGTTGAATACTGCTTGTCGAAAAATTAAATACTGTAATTAGTAGTTTGGCAAGTTTGAAAATTACTTTATAACCTTTACAACCCCTTTTGAGTTCTGTTGATGTGTAAGCAGTATCTTTAACTGATGGTTCTTCATCCTTGTTGCCATATCTATCAAATTGCAATGCTTTTTTTGTCTGAACAGGAGCTTTTGAGTAGCTTTGTTGTGGAAGATGGTAAAAAAGTTGAAGTTGTGTTCTCCTTCGACACCACTGGTAGTATGTCAGCATGCCTTGATCAGGTCAGTCATTGTTTATTCAAATTCGATTTATTATATATATTTTTTACAATTGACAAGACAGTATACAATATATACTCTTTATTCGGTTTATGCATTCAATCATGCATATAACCTTATTGATTCTGTCAGAATCTTTATTTATTCTTTCCTTAGCATTATTTTGTCCATCAATTATATTGATATCAGTTTCATCTAGCTAAGTCAATTTTTTTTCCTTATGGCTAGGAATCGATGTGGTTATGTTTTCACAGTGCGCAATCAAAAATGATGATGTTTACGCACAATTTAACGAAATCACATTTGTAATCATATCTTTACAAGCATGAATCACAATTAAACAAAATTTGGTACTCATAAATTTCAGGTCATATTTAATCATATGGCAATACAATTACGTGCGTAGCACATATAACACATGTGTACTCGCGCTTAAAATTTTCAAAATTGTCAAAATCTATTTTCGATGAAATTAGAGTATGTTTCAGGCAATTATAAGTGTTTAAAAAATTAACATGAGTGCGCAAATTTTTGCACGCGCGTTAAACGTTAATACGCACTATTTTTGCCCGATTTCTGTATTACAACCTTTCTTTAATAATATCATGATTCACTTTTCAACTCAAAATTACGTTATACGAGCACGTCAAAAGTTACAGGCTACACACATGTAAGTTAACAAAATGGTGAAAATAATAAAAATAATAAAGATCGTCAGAATGCTCAGGAACACCTATTTTTCATTTCATTTTCTTGAAGTGTATGTATCATATGTATGACTTGTTATGAAATTAAGAGAACAAAAGTTGATTAAGTCATCATTAATTGCATATTAAATTGAAAAAAAATTAAATTATGACATTTTCTTAGACCGAAATAATAAACTTAACTTTTTTCTTAAAATGTTCATATATTAAAGTTAAAAGTATATACTTTGAGAGTGCATCATTTTTCAAACTGTTTAATAGTAAAAAAATATGATTCATTGCGGTATGTAATAATGTATTGTGGTTACTGCATAGTAAATACACAGAGGAATCTTTCTTCAACTTTTAGTCAATTGTGTATGGCTTGGTGGTCTGTGCTCGTGTCTATAGCATTCAAGAGATCGAGTGAACCCCTTAATGCTAAAATAAATTCTAATTAAAATAACTTTATTATCTATCTTTACTGTTTATAATAGATAATAGATGTAATTATGTTGACTGATTGTTTTATCCATCTTATCTGCATTAAAACCCTAATAAGTTGTATCGAAATGTTCTTAAGCCACTCTGTTATTGCCACCCACTGTTTTTATTTTCTGTAGTCATATTATTGTTTTATGTATTTTCTAATACTATAGGTTCGTTCTAAAGTTGAAGAAACTACAAGTCGTCTTCTACGAGACATTTCCAATATTAGGATCGGAATAATGGCGCATGGTGATTACTGTGACCATCATAATTACGTGTTGAGGATGTGTGATCTGACTGACAATCGTGAAGAGCTAATTCGATTCATTAATGATGTCCCATCAACAGGTGGTGGGGATTCCCCAGAGGTTATTAATTGTTTATAATTTGATATATAATTGTTATGGTCAGCAACAAGTGATGTGTGTAACACTCATCATTGTGACTTTAGGCTATGGACAATTTGACCATTCATTCCATTGTAGGAACAGAGAATCATATTCAAATTATTTTTATGTGCCCTAAATCATACTGTGTGAATGGTACAGTAGGAACATGTACTGTAAATGTGAAAGTACATGATACAGCCATTAACTAACATCAATAATAAGCTCATTTATTTTTATTCACAGAGTTACAAATAAAACTAGATTTGAACTCGTCACTTTGACGAGTTCGGGTTATTTGCACAAACGCAACATGCACCACATACATTATATGAACGCCGACAATTATTATGCCATCCTATGACATGAATTAAATATGTTTACAGTGTTGAATTGTACCTATTTTGTGTCATAAAGCATAATAGTATTTACAGAATACTCTGTATATGTTATATACAGTGTAGCAAAGATGAAATTACGAGACCCATTTTTTAATCAAAATGAATGAAATCTACTACAGGTGGTATGAAAAACAAAAATCAATTGCAAAAACCATTTTTCCATGCTTTGTACGAGCTGTGCGCACAAACGTGTGGGCAAAACGCAAAAAAAGGATCAAATTTTGAAATGCTCAAAATGACCTGAAATGTACACAATTTTTCGCATTTTTAAATTTCAAATACACGTACTCGCTTAATTTTTTGCATAGCACGCCATTTTTATCATGTCAAAAGTTGCTCCATATTATGAAATACAATTTCGAATAATTTTGTGCTCAGAATTTATGAGCAACCATAAAATTTCATAAAATCTGCGCGACTCTAACATCATATTACACAGTTTTCTGCACATACAGTTTAAGGTCAATCTCACAAAGTTATACAATGATATAATAATAATAATAAAAATTAGAGATACATGTGCAATAAAATTCTGGGAAAGAAATAAGAACAAGATAGAAAAAAAAAAAGAAGATCCTGACAATAACAAGGGGTTATCCGCCAAGTGCGGATAACCAATAAAATGTAAGAAGTGTTTGTGTATCCAAATGTAAGTAAATTTGAACATACAGTAAGTCATTATCAAGTATTAATACATTTTTACAATATTGTTTTTTAACATTTTCTTTAGTGTTATGAGTGGGTGTTGAAGAAAGCTCAAGACCTAAGCTGGACTGAGGGATCTGCCCGAGCCCTTGTGATGATAGGCGACGATAAACCACATCCTCCATCATACACAGATCAATGTGTTAACTGGCATACAGAACTTGATAGACTCAGAGATATGAATGTCAAGGTAAACATTTCTAATACTAATTTGTTATGGCAACTTCAGGTAGACAATTTTGATTCAATTCATGCATTTTAGCTTTAAATTATATCCAGCTATTTTTTAGTATTTTAATTTTGTGTCTTGTTACTAATACTTCTTTATCCTATTAGGATAAACAAGTATTAGGATTACAAGCGCACAATTCCAGAGGGATAGTTGAAAACACAGAAAGAAAATACATAACCTTATAACACAAAATGTCTATGGATTTTTATATTCGAAAAATATTTATTGATATCGTCAAAGTATTTAATATTTCTGTAGCTTTTATAAAACATTTTTACCTATTTTTATGCAAGCATAATCAACATGACTTGTTGTATTGTACAGTATGAGTGTTCTCATCTGTGAAATTGTGTTTTTGTTAAATAATCATGAACCCTAAACCATATGATGCAAAATCATAGCCAGAGAATATGCTGGCAGTTTCACATGGTACCCAGCTAAATTCTTGGTTGATTTTGAAGTGGAATTACAAAGTAAATAATTAATATTATATGTCAAAAAAACCTGATCCATATTCTTCATTTTAATAGCCCTTATAACACACAGTATCTTTATACATTATAACGCAATATGAATTATTAACGTGCATGCTTAGTTTTAAAGAATTATAGAATGCCGATTTTTCCTGCAATACTGTATGTTGCCATTAATATTTTGACCTATTTTTTATCAGGTGTATGGTGTCCAAGCTATGCATAATACAGGATCAAACTTGTTTTATGAGGAACTTGCAGAAAAGACATCTGGTACCTATCTCAGATTTACACAGTTTAGTTATATAACAGACATGTTCCTAGCAGGTAAGATTTTAGACATAAAAATAAGAAAATAATTGTCAATCTATGGTACCCATAATCCATAGTAAGAAAATTAATAGATACATGGGAATCTTATTTAAAATGTATTCAGGCTTTGAAATATCTACTAATAGGTAATTAATATTGCATACTACAGCAGTTTTTTTTGAAAACTGAATGAGAGAATAAAACAAATAAAAAGTTTAAAAGATGAAAAAAAAATCTGCATTTGAAAACAAATTAAGAAAACAAAAATCAGAAAATATAAATATTTAAAAACACCTGTGTAATTATACACTATAAAATATTAGTTACTGCTGCAACCATCAATCTTCTTTTGTAGACCAATGCTCTATTTAAAATATACTTCACAATTGGATTTAAAAAATACAATACAATAATGAATCCATTAGGCTCAGTCCATTTCTTATTTTTCTATTTTAACAAACAAATTTGTAATTTAATAGTGATATTTTTACAGTATGTGCAGAGGCTGTCACATTTCATTGTTCCTGTTGATAACTATACCACATTACATGTTGTTTTGCATTTTAATGACAAATTTTCATAGGCATATGTCCAAACCTATTGCCAATTTAATGGCTATGTAATATAGATGCTACTTTCAGCCTGTCGACAAATACCCATCATGCAATATGCAGTTTAATTTTGCATTTAAAACAAAATAGGTAGCAAGAACTCTATGTCAACTAACGACCAAACAATCTTGGGCCTAGCAAGGCTAAAAGCCTAGGCCTATCCTAATACTAACAGGCCTAGGCCTGTGTATATGTTTATTCTCGCGTTGATAAATAATTAGCTGGCAAGCAGAAAATACCTCATTGAAATGTACTGACAGTATAGAACAATAAACATCTGGCAGTTAATGGGTTAAATGCCTTTTATCTAAATTTGCATCTCTCCAAAAATGTCCTTCTATGGCGAAACCAGTCATAACAATAAATCTTGCCGGCGAAAGTAAATTCCTCTCAAAACAAGGATTTGCCAGGTTCAATAATATCGTTCGATTTCGAAAAGGCTTTTGATAGCATCTCCCTCCCATTCATTTATTAATAAAGTTCTTAAAGAATTAAATTTTGGTCCATGTATTAATAAACTGAATAAATGTTTTCTATAAAGGCGCAAAATCATCAATCGTAATAAATGGTATCATCTCCGAAAAGATATATGAGAAACTGTGTCAAATGAAACATTTAGTTGTACAAATTACATTAAATTAAGGTGGTTTCAGTACAGAATCATCCATAGGATTTGGGGACTAAATCACTTTTATTTAAAATCGGTAAAACGGAAACCCATTATTGTACCTTCTGTAATGAAAGTGAGGAAACACTAGAATACATTTTCTACTCGTGTCGTGTCACTTTCACATTCTGGAATGACATTTTAACATGGTTAAAGAATATATGTAACTTAAATATTATTAGATGGTTCTCGAATACACAGTATTTTTAGTGTAAAAAACTGGCGATTTTAAAATGTACGTACTGCAGGACTATAATACATGTCGTTTACAGGAATGAATAAATAGACACGGTAATTCGTATGTAGTCAACTAAAATTAGCAACCTGGGAATTACTTCCGAAAGAGAAGTTTTAACAAACCAATTTGTGTTTTGTATGTAACATGTTGCTTCTCTATTGTTAGTCAAATGATACTATTGTTAGTTGAAAGGCTGGTTACATAACCATTACACGAAATTTGCACACACACTTGTAGTGAAATTAGCATAAATCACACACAGCATTAAGACACACACAAATATATATATTTTTCCGTAGAAATCTTATGTAGGAGAATTTTAAAGTAGTAGGAGGTATGCACTCTCGGAGTGACTTTCTAGTTTATTTAAGTGGTGAATAAAGGTGGCTTTGCCACATGAAAATAAAAAAAAAAAGAATTGCAAAATGAAATAATTCTGCATTGTGAAATAATAATAATATTGACTATTGATTGATTTCAGTTTGCTACCGTGAGTCGTCAGATGAGCAACTTCAAGCGTATTGTGAGGAAGTAAAGAATGATGGTAGAATGACTGACGAACTCAGTACAATGTTTGTTAAGCTTGAGGAGAAGCCAGCAGCGTCCTTAGAAAAAGAAACACAGGTATAAAATATTGTATAAATAGTTAATGTATAAGAGTTGAATGGGGAAAATGTTTAATGAGGTGAAAGAAAGATTGAAAGCCTAAATAAATTCCTATCATTTGATTGGACGATTATGGGTCACATGACATGCAATAGTATACAAATAATGAATGTTTATGAGTGTAATGGTACAAATAATGGCATGAGGTGAATGATGAAAGGTTATATATCAACGAGGCAACAGCCGAGTTGATATTTAACTATTCATCATTCTAGGCCTTTCATCATACTAGTAACTAGGCCTAGCTAGGCCTAGGCTGAAGAGACAGCAATACCAAACTTCGACAGGCAACTGAAACTCATCTAGGTTAATTATGTTTTTTCCAACGATTCCCACATCTTGTAGAAATGTTCCCATTAATTAATCAAAATCCTAAAAACGATCTAAAGTTAATTTAAATGCCTTTTTGAATGTAATGCGCGATTTACCGTATTTTGCCCTTGCGTAAATTTATATATAGATACAAGATGCTGAATTGTGTTTATTCAGAATCAGAAATAATGAAAGCTATCAATACTGTCTTATATCTTTGACGCTTACACATTTATAACAGTAAAATTAAGGAAACCACACCTAGGTTTCAGGTCTTGAGACGTGAAATAAAATAATATTATAACATGGAAAAATACATTGCGGCAGTTAATTGCAGAGAAAATTTATTTTTTATAAGATGGCATCCCTTAGAAAACTGAAACTTTTTAGTTTGTTTATAATGTAACTTTGCTCTGTTGTCAGAATTTGTTATCATTTTATTAATTATTTTTAATTTTTAAAATGTAACCATGTTTATTATTTATTACTTTGTATTATCAATATATACATAAATATACAAATACAACCAAAACAAAGGCAAGACAACAGATGGCGCTGTTGTATTTCACAGTAATTTGTACACTAGATTTTTTTTCATCCTCGAAATGTTTTTTTATTCCGTACCAATCAAATGACAGGAATTTATTTAGGTGTTATATAATACGCACTATCGAACGGTCGTTCAATAGTACTTGTTTCTGTGTACGAAAAAAAAAAATCTTTGGAAATTTTTTTTTTTTCTATTGCTTTTGAAATACAACAGCGCCACCTACTGTGTACTTCCGCCGTGATCATTGAATGGAACTGGTTTCATGATGGAAGTACATTTTTGAGGAAATGTACTAAATTTAGACCAAAAAAAGGCATTTAAATTAGCTTTAGATCGTTTATATGATATGCTGAGAACATCTCTACAATATGTGGAATCATTTGAAGAAACAGAATTAGCCTAGATGAGTTCCAGTTGCCTGTCGAAGTTTCGTAATGGAATTACTGATTTCCTTGCCTAGCTAGGCCTATTATGTTAGTATTAGGCTAGGCCTATTTGCTTTAGTCTTGCTAGGATGCTAGGATTGTTTGGTTGTTAACATAATTAACACTACAGTAGCTGTGTTTATAAAATCCAAATAAATATAATATTTAATATGTTATTAAAAACCAAATGTTACTGTTTCTATGAATGTGAATCAAATCTAGGCCTACATTTTATTCAATCTGATTTAAATGACAGGAATCGGATGAATCTATTTAGATGTTGTATAAAACAAATAATTAATGTTTTATATTCATGTAATGGTACAAATAATGGCATTTGGTGAATGCCATTAGTTGTACCATTACACTCATAAACATTCATTATTTGTATATTATTCAACAAATAAAAAACGTTAATTTTGGCACATATTACAAACAATAGCAAGGATGTTATAATATATATTTAAAACATTTTAAGTTGGAAATTACAAAAATCATTTGTATACTGACACATTATAAGGACACAAGCAACCAAATGTTTTTGACATTTCATTTCAAGAAGCATCCAAAATGTAGCTAAGCTACGACTATTGCACAGCCATTTCAATGATTATTTGTTTTGTCTTTCTTTAGGAGGGTGAAAGATATCTTGCTCAGCCATGGTGGGATCCAAGTCTTGATAAAGGTAGCATTCAATATACATATAACAAGGAGAACGATAAATGGTCGTCATATAATGCCAGAACGAACACCAACATGTTTTCTCGTAGAGGTAAGTAAAAAAAAAACAGTTTTAGCTTGAGTTAACAATAATGTTTATTGCAATTGACTCATACTAGATATTGCAAATTTAATAACATGTCCTTCCCTTGTTATGCAGTCAGTTTCCTCGCACTTATTTTAACTGTTAACCATTGCAACTCACTTTTGTTTGCTTTCCAGCATACTATACCTCTAACTAATTTTCTGCAATTTCCTTCTATGGTATTTCAATTAGATTAAATTAGAGGGTTACCTGATCATCCTCATGGTGTACTTTATCATCTAGAAGATACCTGACTTCTCCTAAAAACTAAACTAAAATATTAATTGACTAAGATACAACAATTTTTTCTATACTCAACAGCTTCTCATACTGAACCCAAACGAGAAAGAAGGTTTCTGTCTTTTCGAAAAAGTAAGCGTAACACCAAAACATCATCACGGTCAAAATCTCAAGATAAATGTGGCATCATGTAAGCTAATGATTCCAGGAATAAGGTCACAATTGACATTGTGAAGCCAGAATATCAATATTATACAAAGATGACATTGAATTTGAGTCAGATTTGCTTGTGGGCAAATTAAAAAACATTTTGCATGAATCCGAGCTTTTTTGTTTAATTAAAATTGGCATTCAAGAGAAGCAATAAAAAACAGGGTTTCGGACAGAGGGTCATAGGAAGCTGGTGACTTATACAAATTGAGGGGTTGCCATTGAAAAGTCTCGTAAACTCTTGTACATTTAGGCAAGGGGAAGGGGAGATGGTACTCAATCTAGTACTGTATTATGTAATAGTATTATATGTATGATTAGTGTAAATCCTCTCGTGTATGAATTTGATATTATAGAAGAGTATTCAATTAAATTTTTTTTATTTTCGGAACCAAAAACGAACTATAACTATTTTAAACAAATAATTATAATCTTATTTAGAATGATTGTTTCTTCAACTTTGTAACAATAAAGTATTTTAAACATTGTGTTATGCAATAAGAGAATATATAAATGGTAACATAGGCAAACAAGTTTTGAGTAATCTATTATTATAGATAAACTTCTTTCATGATAAACTATAATTACAGTAGAGGTGGAGTAGAATATATTTTCTGCTAAACAAGTGTTTTAATTCTAATACAGCCTGATTTCATGTTTTTTTCCAAAGTATATTATATGGAAGTATATCTTTTATAACAAATGCATGTGTTAACATTTACATGTTATTATTATAGAAACAAATAAAGGTTGTGTTTTATGTTATTAACTGTTTGTATTGTAATCCTTTTTTAATTTTTGAAATGATATTCTATTGCTAAAATTATTTGTACATACAACTAAAATGTTTTGGTAATTTGCTTTTGGATTTATGTACATATATATTCATTTCGAAACGGTGCATTTTTGTTGTGAATACTATTAGCATTTTGCAAAGCACGCTCGTTGAGCTTGTGCACTCTTTGTGTTCATAATCAGTGTATCATGTGAATACCCTATCATGTCCCGCATACCTGGCTCAGCCTATATATTGTGCCAGTTCTGCGGTACATTTCATTTCGAAACCTGAGCTGCACTGACGAGATCTAATAAGTACTGTCTGCAGATTGGATATATATATATATATATATGTATTTATAAACCATACTGTAAATTATAGAAACAGTGCTCATATTCGGAACATGATCTCATAATCGCGTCGAGCATAGCTCATTGGCGAAAGTTCCGTATTTTTTAGTTGTATGAAAATATGTCTCTGGCGGGATTCGAACCTGCAACCTCTCGCTTACAGTATTAAAATCCAAAGGCAAAATACTGAAAAATGATAATGCTGTGGGTATCAGTGGCTGGATCTCAATGGAGATACAAAAAAAAAGCAAAAAGCTAAATCAAAACGATAAAGTAAAACAGCTAGAAAAGTTAGCAGAGCTTTCGGGCAACACTAGCCCTTCATCAGTGCAAGTGAAGGTACTTGGACAAGGATAGATAAATATATCAGGCAAGCGCTGCCTGAGTGGACAGGAATAAAAGAAATAAAACATAAGAGGCACAAGGCTGGTGAATAGAGGGTGGAGAATGTATTGGGTAGAAAGTAAAGAAGATAGCTTGGTAGATATAAACAATTTTGGAATAAAACTAACAAAAACAGCTTGAATGGTGCTTAATATTGAAACTTAAATTTAGGTAGTCAATGGAGTAATTTTACCGATCTGGGAGTATGTTCCTAATGTTTAGTCCAAAAGGTTTTGTGGATTTAAGTAGTAATTCCCAGTGGTTTTCTTTGTCTTTGCGAGTTTTGTCGCTCCATTTGACATCGTGGTCTATTGCAATAACTCTTTTTTCAATTTATTTATTTAGAAACCCACTATAACTGAATAATAGTAACATTTCATGAATTGTATTCAGGATAAGCTACTCGATCAAAAAGGTAGCAAAATGAAAACTGATAAATCTGTCTTAAAAATTAAACATCTTATAAATAAACTGAAACTAGTAGATAGTTGGAGACTTCTAAACAAATTAAAATCACAATTTACTTGGTGTAGGAAATCGGCCAACCTTTTTAAACGTCTAGATTACTGACTGATTGTATCAAAAAGTTTGCATGATACAGGAAACATTGTCTCGTGCGATATTAGACCAGCGATTTCTACTGATCACCAAGGAGTTTCCATTAAGATAAATATATTTCAAGACTCTCGTGGTCCAGGATTATCGAAATTAAATTCCGATTACTTACAGGACGAACAATTTCTCAACAAAATTAATCAGATAATAGATAGCTGTTCACAGCAGTTCTATTTTCTTAATAATATAGAAATCTGGGAACTAATTAAAATCAAAATCAAAGAATTTTCAATCAACTTTGGCAAACTAAAATCAAAAAATATAAATAGAAATAAAGAAAATTTACAAAAAGAAATTCAACAACTGAACGCTAAACTAATGAACAACGATAGAGATGAATATGTGAATGCGGAAATTGAAATTAAATCTAAAGAATTAGAGGATATATATGCCTATGAGGCAAAAGGGGCTCAAATTCGTTCAAGAGCGAAATGGGTAGAAGAAGGAAAAAAGAATTCCAAATATTTCTTTGGTCTGGAAAAAAATAACGGGAAAAGAAAACAAATAAAAAGATTAAAAAAATCTGACGGAACATGCGCCACAAAAACTAAAGATATCCTGATTGAAGAAGTCAAACACTTTGAAAAGTTGTATGCAAAAGAGGACATACAAGCAAATGATATTCAAAATTATTTAAATTTAATAGACGTTCCAAAGTTAACGCATCTTGAAAAGGGGTTATGTGAAGGAGAATTAACCTCCCTAGAATGAGAAGAAGCGATACGGAGTATGAAACTAAATAAAGCGCCAGGTACCGATGGTCTCACGGTAGAATTCTATCAGACATTATGGCCCAAGATTGGCGTATTAGTCTGCAATGCTCTCAATCTATGTTTAAAGAATGGAGCACTATCAAATACGCAAAAAAGGGGAGTAATAAACTTAATATTTAAAAAAGGTGATCACGAAGACCTAAACAATTGGAGACCCATAACTCTCTTAAACACTGACTATAAAATTGCCGCCTTTGTTTTTTAACAAAAAGGCTACAAAATGTTATTAAAACAATTGTGAGTAATGATCAAAAAGGGTACATTAGAGGCCGTTTTGGTGGTGAAAACATCAGATTGATCGAAGATGTAATTGAATATATGGATACTAGCAAGTTATCAGGGGCATTATTAAGTTTAGACTTTAGAAAAGCTTTTGACACAGTAGACAGAACTTTTCTTGTTAACACTTTGTACCATTTCAATTTTGGACCGTCTTTTATTGCATGGGTTAGTTCTATATGCTGAAACAGAATGTATTATTTTAAACAATGGATGGTGTTCAAAAAGCTTTAAAATGTTTAGAGGTATAAGACAAGGTTGTCCTTTATCCGCACTTCTGTTCATCTTGGTCGCTGAAATTATGGCGTTAAAGATAAATCAGGATAAACTTATTAAAGGTATACTTTTACCAAACCCAGTTGTCGAGGTCAAAATTGCACAACTTGCAGACGACACAGTCTTATTTATGAAAGATGAGAACAGCATAAAAAAGTGTATTGATGTTGTTATCAAATTTGGTAGTGTATCTGGATTAAGACTTAACAAAGAAAAAAAAAATGCCATGTGGCTTGGCCTGTCGAAACTTGTTTATGTTGCAAGTATTATAGACACGCCTGAAAGTGTTCTAAAACGTGTTGATAACATAATTTTTGACTTTTTGTGGGATGGAAAAAGAGAAAAGGTTAAAAGAGTAGTCCTTATAAACGAATATGAAAGTGGTGGTGTTAAAGCGCCTGATTTCAGGTCACAGGTTAAATCTTTAAAAATATCTTGGCTTAAAAGATTGTATAACAATGAGGATTCAAAGTGGAAATGTCTGCCAAACACGTATTTTAATAGAATAGGCCCAAAAGATATTATTGAAAACATATCATATATTGATAAGAAAAATGCTATTTTTAAAGCCATATCCGATTTCTATAAATCTATACTATGTATTTTAGTCAAACTTAATAGTGGTATGACTAAACGTCAATTATGTTATGATGATATATTGCATCAACAACTTTGGTATAACAAAATGATTTTATACAATGACTATTGATGATATTTTTTAGAAACTGGATAAGGTCAGGTGTGCGAAATATTAAGGATATTGTAATTGAGAATAGGTTCATTAACGCAAATGAATTACTTGATATGCTTAGGTATAAATCAAACTGGATTGCTGAATGGCAAATTGTATTAAACGCAATTCCAAAAGAATGGAAAGAGAAAATCTTTTTAAGGGATAAAAACCAAAAGCACTCAAAAACAACACACGTTCGATGTTTGAATATGAGTAGCAAACAAATATGTTCTTTCTTTATTAAGGAAAAATGTCTAGAACCATCCAAAATTAAAGATAATAAACTTAAACAGTTGAACATCAAACTACTGCATTGTATAACACCTACCAAAAGAAGGCTGTTAAAATGGAAAATAAGCAACACAGATACTTGCCTTCAATGCAACGTAGTAGAGGATGATGCCCATTTCTTTTATGAATGCACTGAAGTAAAACCCTTATGGGAATATATTAACGTTTACACCATACACAAATTTGGGATCGAGGCAAATTATCGAAACATTGTACTAGGTACAGGAAACAAATATGTAGACCACATGTTCTCTATTGGATGTTTCTGCGTTTACAAGGCACATACTTTGAAAAATGTAAACAAATGGACCGGATCACTGTCTCGTCTTTTTATGGCGGAAAAAAACAAAAGATCTTACCTTAACCGCCTGTTATAATTTATATTTATGTGAATCTGATTACTTAAAATATATATATATATATATATGAGAATAGTTATGTACTACAGGTATAAATATACAAATATTTACATAATAATGTTGTATAATACACATAGGCAGTTTCATTTTATCTTATATGAAATATGAATTTTTAAAAAATTGTATAAATTAATATTGAAAACAAAAAAGAAACGTAACGCAACATAAGTAACGCACGAGAAGATAAGCAAACAAATATAATCATGAGACATAAAACTAGACACAGGAGTAAGAAAAGTATTTTTAATATTTTTTTTTTTTTTTTTTATATTCGTATTTTTAAATAATGTATATAATCTGTATATAGGGTATAAATGAATTATATGTCAAAAAATAATACCGAAACTAATTATATAACATTAGTAAATGTATCTCCTACAGTACATTTATTAGTTAAGTGTTCACAATTTTAGATGTTGAGAATTATAGAACAAAAAAAAAAAATACTAGAAAATTATGAAAAAAGGTGGATAACAGAAAAGAAATATTAATGTTCTGATTCCAAGAACAGTAACGTTGATAAAATAATAATAAAAAAAAAATATATATATATAAACAAATCAGGCAAAGAACATTAATTCTAAACCGCCCGGTGATATACTGAAATTTAATTAATTAATTTGAAACGATAAAGATGAGGAAATCTGTGAGAATGAGAAAAAGTCGCCCCAACCGAGACTCGAACTCGGACCGCCTGCTTGATATGATAAACCAAACAAAGTAAGAATAACAATGAAATAGTTATTATTATTATTAGAAATAATTGTATTAATCTGTTGATGAAATGAAATGAATAAGTAGTGGTTAACGCCACAAAAGAGAAAAAAAAAATAGTAACATTTCACAGTAATAGGTTGAAATAAAATGTTCGGCTACAGGTTGATCAAGCTTTAATGTTTTGATAGCTGATCTGTGTTGTGTAATTCTCATACGGAGCGTGTTTTTTGTTTCCCCGACATACTGTTTACCACAAATATTACAGTATATGAGATAAATGACGTTTTTGATTAGACAATTAATTGATTGTCTTATCCGAAAAATGCGGCCAGTTTGGTTACTCTTAAATTTTTCAGTAGAGTCAACCAATGAACAAGTTTTGCTGCAAAGGTGACACATTCTGGCTGTCACGAGACGCAATAATGGGTGGTTCCGGAAAAACAGCCCTGAGACGTTCTGTGGACTGTAAAATGGGCATATGTTTCTCAATAATAGCCCGTAATGGAGGCAACCTACTGTGTGGGGTGATAGGTTGAACCAATGGCACTCTGGTCGAATTCGGCTGACGTGGTTTGTACGTCAGTGTCTGACATCGAGGAATATCTTTTGCTTTCTTTATAGCAGTTTTAATGTATTCCTTCTTGTAATTTCTATTCCGGAGATGTCCGGTTAGTTCTTCTGTACGATTCTGAAAATCTAAATCTAAAGGTCAGATACGTAATGCTTGACTGTACGGTATGTTTTTGGTAACAGTGTCGGGGATGACAACTGGTAGGTAGCAGGTGGTACATATTTTTATCCGTGGGTTTACGGAATACGTCAGTTTTGAGTGTACTATTTTCTATGGTCACTATAGTGTCTAAAAAGTCCAAGGGTAGTAGCTGTAAATTTAATAGTTGGTTGGGCTGAATTAATATTCAGAAGAAATGAATTCAGATTATTTTCACCATGAAGATATCGTCAATGTATCTAAACCAAACAAGTGCTTTATTAGGTTGGACAGAAAATCGCCTGCATTGTGGATTTTAGGTAAGAAGTAAAATCTGCCTGGAACTGGATTAACCTGTGCCAAATGAGTTCCAATCTTAGATTTTGTACCGTATGCGCAATTTCCGTGATGGGATCTGTTGTAAGTTTACGATAATGAAGATGATTGTTTAGCTGTCTTAAGGACTCCTCTTCGTAAAATTTGATGTCCATAACGACAGTGCAGAACCTTTATAAGCGGGTTTAATGATGATATTACGCTGACGCAATTTGGCAATGGCCTGCCTCTCTTGTTTTGAGAGATTGTCAATAGCCTGAATAAATGTTTCTAAAGCTGGACAACGATTTTTAGGTTTTTAAATTTATTAACGTTGCCATCGTTTTGCGTGATGTTGCTGTCTGATTCAGCAAACAAAAAACGTAATCGTAATCTTCTGGAGAAAGACTCCATATCGAACGATAGATGTTGTGCGCCGACCTGCCTTGGTTTTGGGCAGAATTTAAGTCCTCGGGAAAGAATTTTTTTCTCTTCTTCGGAAAGTCGACAATTAATTTCAACAACTGAATCAGAGGTGTTGCTCCGATTCTCGACAGTACCTTCTGCAGGGTTTTCCTATAAGCCCTGAAATCATCCGAAGGTAGAGTCACCAAATTTGTGGTGTCCCCTCTGGGCTTACGGCAATCATTGGCGATAATCCTGAGTTTGTTTTCAAACTTTTGTTTTGAAACGTCAAACTCTTTGAGGATTTTGCTGCAATTGCCAAATTGGATCTCATTGAGTTGACAGGCATTTTTGTAAAGGACAGCGTTCCAACGAGAGAGCATGCCATCATCTGCGAATGGAATACCAGATGTGACATGAAATTTGAGTCATTTAGGGGCCGAATGTTTAGAACGATGTTAAGTACAAGTAGGCCTACATGAAAAGTACATAAATGGTGACGATACCTGACACGTTTCTCTGACAGGCGACGTAGAATTGTAAAATATGTATACGTATATTTGTATACATATTTATTATTTTATTTTTTGTGTAAACATTTTTATTTTGTTTTCGTTCTGTGCTATTTGTTTTGTGGCAATACCGTAACGTACGATGAGAGTCAATAAAGAATTGAATTGATATACGACGAAATACAGTATAATATCACAAAACGTAGTTTGTAGTCGAGCTAGTCACGGAATATTCACACACTTTGTTAAAAAATGACATTAAATGGACCTTTATGAGTACATGTGCTTTTCTCTAAAAGATTTGATTAATAAAGGCCCCGATATCGAGATCCGCGCCTACTAGGCTATGACAAAGTTCGCAGTATCAAATAACATATAATCATCTCTACAAAGAAAACTCTAATAATAAAACTAATATAAAGTATTTTAGGTAAATAGCATTTATTTAGATATCATTGCACATAACATTTAGAACAAGCAAACAATCAAAATGATAATATAGCAAAGCAAACATTGAACTATAAAGATGTTAATACTACTACGGTTCGACGAACTGAAAGGTGCAATCTTTTCTAAATATGTAGTGGAGCAGTAGCTTGGTGGTTAACGTACTTGCCTCACAATCCCAAGGTCCGGGGTTCAATCCTGACCTAATGGCGGGGTTCAATCCTGACCTAGTGGCAGGATTTATAACTACGACTCTTTCAACTCTACTCCCTAAGCCTCAAATGAGACTTAGTTTATAAGCACGATAAATTATAAAATAGTTTATCAATCCTGTAATTAGCGAGTTACTTGCTGATGGATGCGTATAAAAAAGTTCAGTTTATAATCAGGTATGTGTATTAGGGAAAAACTAACAAGGTAGACGTCTTAAATACGCTAGAATGTAAACTTACATATATTTTTTATAAACCAATATTTAGCACATTAATATTCATTTAGGCACTTCTGGTAGTAATTAAAAATAGATCAATAATGGGAACAGCCCTGAGGTAATTGTAATTGAACTAAAAATTATTATAGTATAAGCTCTGGAAAAACTAATAATTATCTACAATATTAGAAATGACAGCGCTATGTTTTCTTTGTTTATGTGTATACCGGCGGATAAGGATGACAAATCAATTTCATAAGTTAAAAAATGTCAGGTTCTGTCAACAAAGTAGTGCCACGTTCCATTGATTTAAATAAATATTTAACGTATGTGTAACGTAGCTAACTGGGTGGGGGGGGGGGGGGGGGGTATGATTTAACTTAATTTACATACACAAATTATACCTCGCATTGTATTATACTGATTGGAACACACAACCGCCGAGAGTATTACTGTATAAGTCTTGCTCTTGCTACTAATTAATTTAAACTCTATTAAGTCTACCAGAGTGAACACCTGACAAATAACAATGTCCTTAGTAAGCAAATGATGAAATAGCCATGATCAGAAGCTTATTTTGTCAGAAAGAAGATACATTCAAACTAAACCAATACTAATGTAGGTCTATATCATTATTAGTATAGGTGTCGTCGAAGAAGAGCGTGAACTTGACTCATTTATACACTAACTCGACTGATTTGCGAATCGCGAATTATGTTTAATTTTCATTGGAACCGGATCCACCCTTTTGATTATATCCAGCATTTTGTCCTCTTCCTCGTTGCCGTTGCCGTCTTCTTTGGTTCCCTTGCCCTTGTCCATTTGGTGAAACATCAACTACAATTAGTGAAGAACATTCAATGTTTGTATAAGTTTGCAATTTGGCACAAAAAATGAATAATAATAGTGACATTTTTTTTAGACGTAGTAATAATTTAGTTGACTTTTAACTGTCAACCTATCAGAACTAGAATAGGATAATTCGTGTCTCTTTTTTGAAAGTTACTTTAGATAAGAACTGAATGTTAAAATTGAATAATTGGTAATGGCAAACAAAATAAATAATGCAAAACCTGTACCAAACCGGACAATGGTTTAATTATCTGTTATGACGTATAAACAATTATTGTTTCGACAATGATTTTTTTAAAATAAATATATTTTTTAAACCAAAATGTTACGATTGGGTTTTGGGTTATTACTGTTTGTTATAACAGCTATACCATATCGAACCCTGATTACTCTCTCCTCTAAACGCTTTCCTCCTGTAGGTCTACTCTCATCTCTTATCACATCATCATTTACTGAAATCTAGTATATGCCCACTAGGTTGGCTGGCTATAATTTCTTACGTTTCATTGACTCCGCTGGTGGCACATAGGCAGGTGCCATTTCACCAAAATCTGCATTACCCAACATGCACAAGCCACGTGACCTCCGAATTCGGTCACATTCGTGCATATTTGAAGCATCACAAGCCACCATGCGGCATTTAACAATCACCTAACAATAGAATAGAGAAATTTAAAACAATGATGATCTTATTTAAACTTTCACTGTCAACCCCACTCCGACGGCTCTGAAACGGTTTCGTCACGCTATTTACAATGGCAGTTAGCAGATATAATCGTAAGTTGTCATAGTTAGCCTGTCTGCGTCCTAAACGTAGAGAACAACTTGGAATTGTTAATTAATTTTCATTTCCACTAAGTCTGTATCATTTTCACCTTGGTAATACAATTGTTATTGATAAAAAATTGTCGTAATGATCCTCGTTCAATCTTTGTTAATAGCTTTGATGTTACAGTAGTGTACTAAAGTATGGTACTCATCAAGCTATTTTGATTTTGTCTTAAGGTCAGCAATGTTATATAACACATTTGTTAGTAGAGGTTAAATATTGTTGAAAACGTGGATTATTGTCTTTTGTCTCCGTCCTATATTCTACTGCAATCAATGTGCAAAATGTTAATATTGAATGTCTGTCATATACTATGGTCGCTGTTACTGCCATGTTTCGTATTCGTCAACTTAGGTGCCCTAAGAAATAAATAGATGTTATTCATTATATCCTTACGTTGTGTTCCATTCCTTTGTTGATCAGGGCCAAAGTTGACATCGAGAAGCGTTTCGTGTATGTACCTGGCGTATCCAAGAACAGTAATGTTGGATCGAGTGGACATCTAAATAAAAGGTACGTATTATTTTAGTCAATATGCATGCGTTAGTCAGTTTACGAAGATTTAGATTAATCAATATTAGCCCATTCTTTAGCCTAATGAATGGAGTAAGTAACAAAATGGAGATGGAACTTTACACTAGATTATCGTGTATTATTTTTATTTCTTTTCTTTTTTTCATCACACACACACGCGCACGCACGATAAATCGTCAACATCAATATCGTTAAAAAACAAAAATAATAATTAATTTGAATCCAAAACTAGTCATTGTCATAAAGTTTCGTACGTTTTTTTACCGTTTATACATCAATGTCAATAATTCGTCATAACTGAGAAACCATATTTACCCATCTGAAATCATGACATAAGGAATGTCAAATTTGGTACAGGTTTTGTCTCTACTCGTAGCCCGACAGCTTTCAATCTCCAGAACCTTGTTCGTATCATAGGCATGGCCAGCAAAATACAACGTCTGTTCAAATGTAACGTTTGGTGGTGACGTGTATGGATTGATGAATTGTGCTGTTGGATACATCTCAAGATATGTGTTCATATTACCATTATTTCTGTACTTGTCGGACTGTACACCGGTGTTCGGATTAAACATCCTGTCCAGTTTAGTTCCAGTCACTTCACACATGTATCTTAACTCAACGTTGTGTTGACGGCGAGTAACTGGCGCACCTCTCATAACCGGCTCTGCGTCGTTCCGAAGTGTATTTGCATATCTTGTAATATCTGAAGTTATTGTCTGTAGCAGACAAAGCAGAAATATAATTATGCTATCACTAATAGAGTTATTTTTACATTTATAACGTAGTTTATTTTAATATTATTGCGGATTGATTGATTGAAATTAACATTCCAAAATAGCATTTTAAAATATAAATGTTCAATTATACACTAAAGAAAATATACCTTTTGTACGGTTCCACACTCATCATAATATGTCATAACTGCTATGTGTGTAGCATTGATTCTAGTAGCAACACAGTTAGGATCATGTAAATGAAGGAATCTGGCTGCAATACCTTTCGCTAGTCTAATTGGCACATAGAATGTCATTTTATAATCTTGGCAATCTACATACGGAACTGGTGGAGGTGCTGTTGAAATGAAAATAACTTTTCTGTTAACTTTGTCTAGACGTCTTCGATCGTATTGTATTAGGACGGTTCTTTCTTTCTTTCTATACACGTACGTACGATTTTATTTAATATAGTTTGATAGGGTTAAGCTTTATTTTTTGTTTTAAGTTTTTTTTCCTCTTTTGTGGCGTTAACCACTATTTATTCATTTCATCTTCAACAGATTAATACAATTATTTCTAATAATAATAATAACTATTTCATTGTTATTCTTACTTTGTTTGGTTTATATATATATATATATTTATATTTTTTTTTTTGTGATTTTATCAACGTTACTGTTCTTGGAATCAGAACATTAATATTTCTTTTCTGTTATCCACCTTTTTTCATAATTTTCTAATATTTTTTTTTTCTATAATTCTCAACATCTAAAATTGTAAACACTTAACTAATACATGTACTGTAGTAAGTTATCAATATTTAACTTACGTGTTTTAAAGGTCCATGCTGCCCTCGCAGATGGTTTTCTTGGAAGTTCATTTCGGCATGTATTCGGGTTGAAGCTAACAGCTACGCCACTCTCTACTCTCAGTTCATAAACATTACCATCTTCCAACACATTTAATGGTGCTCTCACGTTAATAATTGTTTTGTCATAATTGGGAAATATAACCTGGTTTCTGTTTCTTGCATCAAGTCTAGCAACTTCTCTCTCTCCATTTCTGGTCAGCTCCACCACGGTAACAAAAGCTGCTGAAGTCGGTCGCTCAATCTATATAAGAACACCGCATATAAAAATGAACTTCAATAAATTTATCCTATTTTATTGTTTTTAAATTGTATTTCATTGAATTTTATTACTACATAGAAAATGTTCAGACAATCATGGCGATAACACCATCGGCTTACTTCTTTGTTGAATTTAATGGTCCAAGTTTCTTCTCCGTCAATCTTGATATCAGGTCTTGGAAAAGAACCGCCTTTGACAACTTTGGGTGGAGCAGCGGGCGTACAGGCTTGCGTACCAAATACCCACATAGACTCATCATTTGGTTTTGCAGCTGGTGAGTTGCCACATGGATCTTTATAGTAGACCAATCCGGTACCAGCTTCAACTTGAATTGAGTACATCACGCCGTCTTTTAGTTTATTCAGTGGTGGTCTAAATCGTGCGGTATCACCCATTAACGTAACCTGATTCCTATTTTTAACATCATATTTTGCGATAGTCTTCTGACCTTTTCGTCCAATTTCTACAATTTTGATGTAAGCTGCGTGCTCTGGGCGTTCGATCTATATTATTTGAAAAAAAACCTCATGCAAAATTGAATATGGTAATGTAGACAAAGACTGTTTTGTGTGTAAAGTGGAAATATGAATATAATATGGTTGTAAAATAAGTATATACTTAACAAAAAGGGAAATAGGACAAAAAAGAGTGTAATATCTTAAGTACAGTACTAAAAAGTATAAGTATAACATTACTGGTTTGTCGAACTTGACTTTCCATGTTGCTGGAGGATTCTTGCCAAATTGAGTTCCAGGTCCTGGTGTCGACTGCAATGGAAGAATCCTTGCAGGTTGTACGTCTTCGGTTGCTTTTGGTAATTTGTCTATTTTATTAGAAATTTAATTTGAAAATAAAAATCACAGCGTTGAATTATTAAGCAGATGTTATTTACTTTTAGGCCTAAATATATTTCAGTACGCTACACGGTGACAATTTTAACGTAACGGTTTTATAGTACTTTACTGTATAACCAAGTGAATTATATCTTCAGACCTTATCGGGGCAAACATAATTTGTTTGTTGGTGTGTAATCATCGAACTGATATTTTTACAACCATTTCGTGGTTTTCAAAAGGATGTATGATTGTGAGATATGATTTGTATGTTTAAAACATGATAGTGTACTTACTGGAGACAATAATTCTCCCACACACTGGATCACTTTGTATCCTATAGTGAAAGAGAGCAATAACACAGAATACTTTATATATACATATCACATTTTTAGATATATTTTAGTCCTGTAATAATGTTTATATGATTAAAGTTTAAAATAGTTTCAAACTGCAATACATTCCATATAGAATGTTGCTTTGATTTACTTTATTTGGATTTGTAGAATGTGTGATTTTAATGATGTAGGTATGTACATATTCAATTTTTTCCTTACCAATTGTTATCTAGACCAGAGTAACAATAAGAAACTGTTCTTGGTCGGTTTGATGAGTATGATAGCTGTGCCACAACCTTCTTGTCCGGTGGTGGACGAACATATCGCTTGGTCATACCGTCAGGTGGGCTCATAGGAAGTCCAATAACGCTATAAAGCAAAAGTATACTATTATAAAATTCTATCGTTATTTAGGTTAATACAAATCATAAAATAAGAAATGGCTAAGACATGGATTTTAAGCCTATAATTGAGAATGTAACCGTTTGAACTAAAAATGATCGAAACTTTGAAGTCTAAATATGCATTAAATGTCTTTGAGTTGTTACTTGCTTATTTAAATAGACCTTCTAATTTAAACTAACTTTTAACTAAAATAAAATAAATGTTGGTCATGGGTCTACAAGTTGTATTTGAATACCGTAATGCATACACTTTTGAAATATCAACATTTATTTACTTATTGGCGTCTGATTTAGGATCAATTTTGGCGACAATGGTTCCTGTCCATCTTTCGCCAACTCTAATAATATCGCAACTAGGCCCATCAACTTTGGGTCCGACACAGCTTCCGGCTGAAAGAGATTGAAATAATAAAGTTTACACATTCAACATTTGATTATTAGATGATTGGATTGTCTATGTCATAGACTGTTGTGAACAAGATATTAAAGCAATTATACCCATACCTATACTAAGATTCAATTTATTTCTTACACAATAATAATTTGTTAATTATAAAACTTTATTATGGTTATCACGAATGTTGAGTTTAATAGTAAAGTGAATTTCATATCAGTAACAGCGATGGCGCCAGGATCTTTCCGACGCGAGGGCTAAATTCCCCGACGGGGGCATCACTAGGCTGGGGGGCTAGTCTAGTTTAGCTGGCGCCACCACTGATCAGTAAACTTAATTTGTGTTAAAAAGCCTATTGTTTCAATTTTCGCGAGTAAACCCCAACCAATTTACACAGATAGAATACCGGTACCAATATTAATTTATTTACATCTTTGTACAAATTTAATGGTTGGGCTATATTTCAAACATAAGAAACAAATTAATATTTAAAAAAATCTAATTTCAATTCCAATTGTTTTGTTTTTAAGGCCACCAAAGCGTTTTTTATCACTATTTCCCCGAAAATGTACTCACACACTGTGATTCTCAAATAGAAACACATCAAAGATTAACAATTGCAGTCGCGTGCGCAAATTTGAGTTAGTGTTTACCGACCGACTGACACAGTGGGCTAGTTGTACGCGACTAAAAATAATTGAAACTTGCAATCAAAAAGAATATAAAAACTTGTGAACTTCTCTCAGTGAATGCTACTGCAGTACTAATACTGTATTTACAATAATAATAATAAAAATCTGGTCTTCCTGATTTGAGGTTTGACATTTCGTCTTGGACGACTTCTGTCTAGACAGTCTGAATTATAATGTTCCTTGCCTTCCGTATGTCACTGGTGGTGCATGTAGAATTTAAGGAGCTCCAGCTTTTTCCTTGTAGAGTGATTGGTGATGCAAGACCTGCAAGACCCAATGGGTCAAATAGGCTGTTGACCACAGACAAAACCACCCTTCGCCCAACAAGGAGTTGTTGAGTGGTCCTGACAACTTTGTTGAGAGACACACCTTTCCACACTCTGCGCTTGAAAAGAACACTACCCTTATTTTGCCTGTTTTCTGTGGGTGATAAACTCTGAACATGGGGAGGTACCATCGTTCTTTTTCTTCTTCTATGGGCGGTGCTACTTCTGCGTGTTTTTTTGTTACCATGTTTCCAATAAATTTGATGAATTGTTTCTTCTGTTCTTAGATAAATTTTTATTATATTTTGTACAAACTATTGAATCTTCATTGAGCCAGATCATGATTGTCCGGTAGAGGTTGGCTTAACGGCTTGAATGGTAGAGGAGCTACCCAACAACTCTTTATGTTCATGAACTGACGATCCTCAACAGACATTGCAGGCTTATCATCGTTTTCTCCAACCTTAAATACTGTTTCAGGCTCGTTGTCCCCGTTTTGCTCGCTCAAGTGAATCGCTTTAGGGCAGACTGGGAACTGTGTGACAATCGCCTTTTATACATTGATTTGCTGCAGTGGCGGTTGAACTTCGTCTAAACATGTTTCGCTGACAATTACCCAACCTAGACCGAGTCGTTGAGCGTAAGGAGCATCGTCTGGGCCATTTATCTGTTCTCTGACTTTGTGTGCTTGTACTACATTTGATGTGTTCCGGAAGTGATCAAATAATTGTGCTTTAGCTGACGCCTCAGCTTCACGGTTTTCTGGGAAGATCAATACCTTGCAAATTTTAGAACATGCACGTCCGCCGGGAATGTTTTTGTACACTTTAGTACAAAGCGGCGAGAGTGAATGATTAACTCCATCTTCCCTCTCCTGGCTGTCTTGTTGTGAGGTTGGAGCAGAAGAATCTTGATGTGGAGTTAATACAGGAGATTCTTAACTATCGTAACTATCGGATTTACACCATGTTCTAAGTCCAGTGACAGTAATACGGAGTACAGCCCTTCTTTTGTTTACTTCATGAAGAAGGTGTTTAAGTTTACGAAGCTAGCTTCAGGTGGTCCCTGAGTTGGAATTCTTCAAGTCGTCTGAGTAGGTCCCTTTCAATGACTTCTGGAGCACCATACGTTTTGTCCAGATTTTCCCATACCATGTAAACTTTTCTCGGGATTATTTACATTGATGGCTCTAAGAGGCATCGTAAGTTGTAATGACTGCTCCCCAAACCACTTGGGTCATTGGTGACTCTCTTGAACGTTGCCTTCCAAGGTCTTTAGTTGGCTGTCTTGTCATCCGATTTTAGAAGACCTGAAGCCACAAGCTCTTTCCGCATAAGATGATTTGTTAATGCATCAACTGCTGGGAAACTGGAATGGTCGGCAGGTGCAGTTGTTGGTAACTGCATGGATTGCCGTTGGTTCTTCCTAAGGGATGGGTGTGAAATGTCCGGTCACATAGTATTCTGTGCGTTGAGCCGAACTCTGAGGAGGCGGCAGACCCAGACGTTCAGATAAACTTGTGGTGTGACTTGGAGGTCTAAATTATCTTCGTAGGCTGCTACTTCTGCTGTTGCCATGGCGGCTTCTTTCTAGTCACGTGCAACGCGACTCTACAGCTCAATATGTCGGTCGGTTGGTCGGTCGGTTGGTCGGTTGGTCGGTAAACACTAACTTGAGCACGCGACTGCAGCCATGTATATGGCCTTGTTCAGCTTAAAGAAGATAGAAATCTGCTTATTGTTGAGCCTTTTGTCTTTCCAGTTCAGCTTCTTTACGCATAATTTCTGCTTCTCTTCGGGCAAACTCAGGAGTTTGGCTTTAGTAATTTCTGGTTGTCGATGATTGAGTACTGACATGATCATCTTCTGGAGACGGTCGTTGTGCAGGTAGCAATGGTTGCTGTTGGTGAATTGTCACGATGGATGCAAGCCTTGGTTCCGATGCTGATAGTCGATTTATTCTGTCTAATAAACGATCTTTTTGACTATCCAACTTGTAGTTTCTTCCAGATCTTGTAGACACGTTGAATGTTGAGTAGTGCTTTTACTGTGTTGCTACTGTAGCAGTGAATGCTACTGTAGTACTAATACGGTATATACAATATACAAATCAAGCCAATGCATTGAAAAGTCCAAACTACTGAGAATACAGTGTAGTACCGATGTCGAAACTAGCAATAAGCATAGTAACAATTAAAGTTAAAATTGACTAGTGGACTAACTACAGTACATTTTTATATTAAGGATAACTATACTAAGTAAATTTTTAAAAACATTTATTTGGAGACAAAATAAATATTATTCTGGTTATTCGATAACTTGAAAAAGTTGAAATGATTAGATAACTAGGCATACTGTAGAATCTAGGGTTATCTTATTTAAATGTACGTTTAAATACGTAGGTCTAAGTACTTACAACGATTAATAATATTTTTTTAAAACTTAACATAAACATATAAATTGTCATCATCATTATCATGAAGTGATACAATTGGAAATTGTCATATAATAAAGATAGGATATTAAGATGACATTTAGCTCAATATATTAACTTTTGGGAAGGTACGACGTTCTGATCTTTTTTGATCATAATACCAAAAAAAATAATATCAAGTGAACATAATTTGTCCTCTTTTTTTCCATCTCGCAAATTAGTGCAGTATGACGATGTTTAAGTCATGACCTTTCACGTCTCAGTCGAGAATGCCTCATAAGTTGAAGAAACTTTCTTAATAGTGAAAGCTGATGAGTCAATGCGTTGACTCATCACGGTGTTTAGCTAACGTGTTGCATCAACAAGCTGTTTCTTCAACGCGTTGTGAATCTAAAGTCAATGCGTTAAATTACCTACCACATTTGGTGGGGTAGATTGATAGCATTGTATTATTTTTCAACGGTGTTTTCTTACTTTATTAATTGGTAATACACAAATCAACATGATTTATTCATTCATGTATTGTTTCAATACAAATAAACACTTAAAATTGGCTCTACTTTTTGTTATGTGTGTGAAGGCTCAAATACAGTAAACCAAATGGGCTTTAAGACTGAGCATCCAAAGGACATTCCATTATTCATTGTAGTATAATAGTAAGGTAAATAAACATACAAAGACTTCGTACAATTAATGACCAAACAGAAATTTGTATCGTCAAAAAAAGCAAGATGCATCCTATAAAATAGTAGTAAACTACATTAGCATTAGATGAATATTGTTGAATTAGATATTTCTTATTTTTCATTGAAAATATAGATGACAATAACTTATTCCATAAAAAAAGAAAAACGTGCTTATATAAACGAATATAATATTTAAAAATATAAGACAATTTAAAAAAAACAATAAAAGCCATCCATGGACATCAGGCTGGCAAATAATATTATTAAAAAAAAACAATAATATAATAAATAATGTAATGTTATTACAATAATAATTATATGGTAATGATTATATGATTATATAAAAGGATTATCGATATAATAATTATTTATTAATAGTAAAACTGTGTATTATATATAATGTATATAGTTATTTTCAATTCTACAGGAATATTACACGAGAAACCATTCAATTATAGGTTTTTAATTCCAGTATTAGCCGCTGTCCTGTATGTAGTATGTGTATAACAACTTTTCTAAATTATCCGATCATATTATCAAAATGAATCCAAAGTAGTTTTTCTAACTTATTTTTCAGACACGGTAACATAATTATTCAGAGACACAGTCGAGTCCAGCTGGTAAACAATTTTCGAATAAGATTTTGTTTTCTTTTTGGCAAGTTGTCTGTATTTAGAGATAGTAATCTAGGTTAAATAAAATTAGAATGTTTGCTCAAACTTACGTTCAGTAACATTAAGTAAAAATTGGAACGGGATAGCGCTTTTTGCTTGCCCGGTCGCCTTATCAATATCTTCAACTATAATTGTGGCAGCGTACCATCCGGGATCACCTTCAGCAGGAAATGTTAAGCGGCACCGATTCTGTTGAAAATTAACACTATAAGTTATCATTGACTTAATATTTACTTTTAAGTGGGGATTAGGGCTAAGTCCCAGGAGATTATTTTGGGCTTGAATGTGGTGTAGACAGGATAAATCACTATTACATTATTGGCATAATAACCATGGTCAATTCCTGATCCTGCATATTTTTACAATAATAAATGATTTTGAATTGCAAAACAAAATATATGACCTAAAAGGTGAGTTGTGATTTTGGAAATAGATATGACGGTGGTCTTATGAATGGTGTTTTAACAGTTCATAGCAAGTTTAAAATTAATTGACTTCTATCCATAAATTCATTCGGTACATTTTAAGAGATTACAATTATCTCACATTTGCTGCCATTTATTTTTACTTAAAAAAAATTGCATTATTTAGTGTAGTGTGCATGTCTAATTGGGATAGTTTTGATAAAAATAGAGAAAATCTATTTTTAATGTTATCATTATTTATTTTGAATATATTAAATGAATAATCATACCGAGTCCAGTTCGGCGTAATCAGTTGCTTGTCCACATACTCGTCTACCCTGTGTGTCCGGTGGGCACTCGTTCTTTTGAAGCTCAGCCCATCTACATCGTACATTATCGCCATCAGGATCAGTAGCTAGACGAATTCAATAGTTTATAATTAATAGGCCTACCTATTTCAAAATAGCTAACCAAAAATGGCTAGATGTAAGTTTGAACTTTCGTTCAATATTTAAAGACATTTATGGATTTTAAGGAGATTGTGTGTCAGAAATAATCTCTTTATACGATGATAATAACACAAATATCTAAAACAATATTAAATAAATAATTATATATATATATATATATATATAATATTGTTTATTTATTCATTCGTACATTTATTTGTGTTTTTTCAATAAACAAATCTTGGATTTATTTAGATATTTTCTGTACGCTGTTATTATAAAAACAAAGACTTACATTATAACATTTGATCGATAAGGACATATTTCTACTGAAGAATATCGCATAACGTACATAATTCTTGAGAAAAAAAAATAGGCGTGGATTGGTAATAAAGGCAACAACCAAACAATGTGAAGCCCCATTTGGCTTCACAGGTTTTTTTGAAATATATTGATTGAAATATATATTTATACTGGGTAACCTCTTCAGTCAAAGACTGGTCTCCCAGAGGGCCCAGTTGGTGATCAGTGGCTGTGATGTACTAATACACCGGGGTAACCCCCTACTCGTCTCGAAAGATGTACTAGGTTCTTTAAAGTGCACACGAGCTAGATGTGTACACTGGACCTACGGTTTATAGTCCTTATCCGAGAAGACTCGTTCTACCACCAGAACCATGGAGTGAGTGAGCCTCGAACCCCTGCCGATGTTATGGCTACGTAATTACGGTTCCACTGTCTTAACCGCTCGGCCACTCACTCACTTACTTTTGTTTGTAATTTTAATAGCAGTTTGGTTACTGTTATACTATGTGATAAAGTACAGTGCATTCAACTTGAGCACAATAAAAAGTGAAGTTTATTATTAGAAGGTAGTTATACACTTTTTATTATTCTTATTCTGCTGTTAACTTTACTTGTTTTACCTTACTTACATTTTTTTTGGATTAGTTTTATTAATTACCCATCACCTTTTGTCAATCAAATGTATTCTTTCCCCCTCTGTTGAAAGTTGAAGCATTATATGCACGTACTGCTTACTTCATAAAAGTTAAACTAAATTGTTTAATACGGTATTAGATGACAATATTACTTTTTTGTATATAGTTCATGGGATTTAGCTAAAAAAAACCTTTTTTGGAAACATTAGAAATGTTTTTTGATTAACTGTTTTCTTTAGACCCCAAATGAACACAATTATCAACGTTAGGCCATTTTTGGACACTGGAAAGAATACAAATCTGCATAATTTAAATTGGAGACAATTTTTTATAACTACCCTATATCGTGGAAGTCATTGTTACAGACAATTAATTATGGTGTTTAGATTCACTTTAAATTAAACATTTTGTCAAACAATGGAAGTGCTATTTTTGACAAATAATAATCTATATTATTAGTAATAGGTCTTCTGATGGTCATTTCTGTTGATATTAAAGACACAAGGATATAATAATATTGTTACCATTTTACTAGTTTCTCATGATAGCTGATAATATCTAGCACTATGTCATGTTATAGACAATAGACTTTGAGTCATGTCAGCCAGAATTTATACGAAAATAATATTGATATTCATTTCCGTTCAATGTCTTTATCCTATCTACAAATCGTCTGTAGATAATCAACTTGCTCTGCAAACCTAACAATTTATCTAGGACGAAAATCTAAACTAATATAATATTGTCTGTTAATATAGCATAATTCCAGACTTTCAAATTATTGATTTTATCATGATCTCTAGTGAAATTATTTTTTGTAAACAAAGGAAATGCTAGACTGGCGATCACTCTTCAAATCAATCTGGTTCTTTGTATGATTGAAGGAACAATCTGTATTCTCTCATAACGGTAAAATATTATTATACTGTATAAGCTTCGTTTAAATAAGAAATTAAGGAACACTACACGTTAAGCTTATACTGCTTGAACGCAAAAAAAAAATCATTTTGCAGTTTAATACAAACATCAATCATGTCCTTATAATGTACTAAAGTAGTGAAAACTATTGTAGGTTGACAGCAATATTTTTTTTAAAATTATGCTGTTTCTTTCTGTTAAAATATGTAATTTTTTGAATAGAACATTTTTCAGATTAAACAATTTATACACTACAATGGGGAAAAAAAACGAGCTGAAGCATACCTTCTATTGGGATAATGCTGGTGCATCCTTTACGAACAGTAAATACAGGTAACATAGTAACAACTGGAGAATGGTTAGGTATTGACAGATCCACTTTTGTTACCATTCGCCAACACGTCTGCATACCGTAGTTCTCTAACTCTACCCAGTTACTGGATTGTCGGCATTCTGATTCCGGCTCCACCTGGTATCTAAAGGGAGATGTGCAATTGTCATTAAAGTTATTGTGATTGGTCCATGGTCGATTCCCTCGTTTTCTTTTGTAAAAAAAAACACAGTGATTTGATGTTGTATATTTCCATCTTTATTAAAACCAGGGCTATGACCCATGCTTCTGTAACTTTACATTTAGAAACAATAAGTAAGAGAATAAAGCATTGTGCATTTTATGTTGAAAGCTGCCTATGTTGTACCTTCCATATTGGTACTTCTTGAACCTGAAATTTGAAATTAATTAAATCAAAACAAATATTATTTTGACGGGAGTCAACACTTATTACTATTACTTATTATTTCCTTATGGTACAAACTACGATGTTGCTTGTTAGAATTCAACCGTTTTCATCAGGGAAACGTGTAAGAATACTGAATGTTTCGTGAGTTCAGAAACCTGTTCGATCAATGTGTCTCTATTATACGGATTGACGGATTTGTTTAATGTTGGCTAGGGCAATCAGGTAATATTGAATCGGTTGGTTTACCAATAAAGTTACTTGGTCTTTAGATAGAATACATTTCTTAAACGTCGTTTAGCATCATTTATAGAATTATAGACTTTTCAAAGAAGCTCCTGAACTAACAGTAAACAATACTATTTGTTATGAATAGAGAATTTTAAATATAAAATTGTTGAAAAATATTGAAATAAGCATCTCGTCAATGCATCTGAACTATCAATGTCATGTGTATTGCTTGTTTTCCTTTTCTTGTATATTGTTGACAATGATCATAACGAATGAATGTGTTTCCAAATTGATACACTTACATCATTGTGAATTTTGGTCTGTCAGCTTCATATATTATCGACCCTTGCACGATGCTCCAGTCCTGGTCTACACTGTACTCCATGCATTTGTATGTGAGAGGTCCAGCTATCGTTTGGTTTGTAGCACATTCTGCGCATTTTAAAACGACATTGTATTCACCTGTCAAAACCTGACCAATCTCGGTACACCCATATTCAGTACCCCACCCTCGACGTGCAGCTAGACGCCATGTTACTTCTAGCTGAAAAAAAAAATGTATTTATTTTCGATAAAAAAAAAGATTTTATAAGCAACGTAAGTAAAATATAGTTATTTAATTATGTAATATTTGCTACTTCATTTCAATTTTGGAACTAAATACTATCAAAAGAAAAACATTTATATGTTTTTTTTTTAATGAGTAATATTACGATAATGTTGTCTGAATCTGCATGTCTCCGTGTATTGTTGAACAATTATCTGTCTAGTCAGACATTCGAAAAAAGATTCTTAATACATGCTGGACAAAAAATAACAACGTCAGCCTAAAGTTATGAAGATAATGATTCACCTATATTATTTCCATAACATGCTTAAAAGTAACTATCATGTAGAGTTTCCCACAATCTAAATTCGTTCGTACCCGCGACGTTATGCGTTTCCTGGCTTGTACCTTAATTGTAAAGTTTGAAATTTTGCCGAGATGACGCACGCTCTACGGGGAATTTTACTAAACACGTGATGAGGTTTTTTGGCAAAGGAGAGTGCAATTTAGTCTACTAAAAAGGAAACTTTGGGCATGAAACCACAAGAAGGCGTTAAAGGGTGGTAAAAACGGTTAATTTTGTTTTTGTTCTTCATCGTAACTTGCGACAAGCAGCTTTTAACGAAATAAATATTCTATTTATAAATCATATTATTTTTATGATTTATTGTGATTCTAAGGGTAAACATTAAGTAGTACTTTAGTATTAGTTTTATTTAGTATCTATTTGTGTTTAAAGTTAACCATCATTAAATAACTACTAATTCAATTGATTAATTATTTATAAATGCAATAGACTTATAATGTTAAATTGTATTGATAGTTTTTATGTAATGTTCAAACCTTTAATTATTATATTATATTTTAATAATTGTGACATCTGTACTTTTTATATCTAATGCATCTGTAAAAATGTGAATATATTTATAGTTACAAAAATATATTGTATCTTGTAGCAAAGTCAAGTTTGTACTTTTAATATTTAAGACTGTTTGATGTAATAACATCTTCAGACTATACTTGTTGTGCAATAAGCCATTTTATAACACACAGATTCTTGTCATTCTTGCAGTGGAAATGCAGTAGAGCAGCCATTTATAAACAATAACATTAAATATAGCAAAATGTACTAATTTAAACCCAAAAGGTTTATACTAATACTTGATGGTTGAACAAATGAAATGTATTACTTTATTTCTACTTATCTTAATATAATTTGTTTCATGTTGATTATCTACTAGACATTTTTTAAAAATCAGGCCTAACCATATAAAAAATATATTTACACACTATAAAAGCTGATAGTATTCTTCGATTGAGATTTAGGACACAATCTTAAAAGGATCTAGGATTGCCTTCTCGATGATCTAAATCGTCAATGAAACTAAAAACACTATTTTTATTACCAATAATACTTAAGTTTATTACCAATGTACATTCTATTAATAATGTATCCACAGAGACATACAAAAACCACTTCAAGTAGAAAGTAATGCAAATAGGAAATGATCATCAATTCATACAAATAATGACAACAATATCGAAACGTAATATTATGAACTTAATATTTTTATTTCACGTAGAGAGAACCTACAAACATCTCAGTAAAGGATGAGCATGCTGCCAGAAGGTTGGAGCTGGGTATATTAGTTTAAGATAGACAAACAATGGCTTGCCATCGACATATCATTTGATATACTGTACTATTACATCATTCATTTCATTTCGCAGTGTTTAAAGTTTTAAAATCGTTATACCACCAGAACCATCGATCGAGTGAGCCGGAATATCTATTTATAATGATTATCGCTATAGATCATTTAGTATAGGATGGATTATTTTGTGTTGTTTTTCTATGTGTCTATTTGAAATTGTTGCATCCAAGTAATCATCTTACCTTATTTCTGCCAAGTCTTTCATAGCTAAACGTTCCGCCACGAAAGTGCAAAGCTGAAGCTATGTACACGATGCAAATAAGGCCAAAGATTATATATCGCATCTCTATCTGTGTAACCAAAACGTAAACATAAGGAATTGAATTAATATGTGTATAGATACGGATGTCGTGTAATGAACGATTTCCTGTATAAATTAAAATCGAATGTGACTCAATCGAAGTAGAGTTAAAATACAATTTTGAATCGCTTGTTTGTTTTAAATACTACCATAGCAGACAGACCACGTCCAAGATCGTCTGTTCGAGTCTAACATTTGTCTAAACCAATCTAAACCAATGTTAGTGAAGGTTAAGTCGGTTTCCTCAAAGCCGATCATGTGATTGAAAGGAATGTAGTCAGGAACACTTTGTCATAGGCCTATGACATGTCGTATTTTAAGTGTTGTATATTTCATGCACATACACCAGATATGGTAATGCGCGCTAAATTTTAAAATGTGAATTTGTGTACGTAACGCTCTGGAGCTTTTGACAATCAACTAATAAAAATGGAAAAATACATTTCAAATGTTTTCTATCTACAATCAATTCCAATGTCATGGCAGCGGGTGTTTCATTTCAGCAATTTGTATGGTTTTCTATCTAGGCCTATTCCAATTTTTGTTATGTGTTTAATCACAATAATTTCTAAATTTAAAATCAGATATCAATAGATCTGTAACATTTTTATAAAGAAATAATTTATTTATTTTTATTAATAATAATAATAATAATAATCAGATGAATGATAGGCATAAGTACTAATGTTTAAAAAAATGCAGCATACTGTAAGCCTAATAAAGAAATACCTATTGCACAACGTGAAGATTTTTTTATTAACTTGTACAAAACTTTTACATCGGTACAGAAAGAAAGGTATTCACAATCTAAACACATATTTCAAATCATGGTTGCAGTTTTGAAAATTAAAAATTGTATGTTTTCTATACACCAGCAAGTTGTGTGTTTTGTTTACAATTAAGTGTTGCTTCAGTGTTTTTTGGTACATTTTTATTAAAATTAAATTAAGATTAAGTAGAAACATTTTCTTTTAGATATTTGGGATGACTATCTATATAAACAATTGTACAATAGATCTAACTTAGGTCTACAGTACCTATTCAATTCACTTTGTTTAATAAAATATACAAATATTTATTTATACTACATAATATATGCAATATCTTTATGGTTGAGCAAATTGAAAGTCATTCAACCACTTTATTAAATGAAAAGTTGTCGTATCCAGTAGTATCATTTACAACAATCAATTTAATACTACTTCTACCATAAACTGACTGTTCTTAGGCATTAAGAATCATTTGACGTTAATACAATTCCTGTTAAAAGCAATACAAAGTGGTCGGGTAATGACGTTGCAACTTTATATCAATACATTGTTAATCTTGCTTATTTTTTGATCTAAAACACACATGTGTTCGCAGCTAATATTTTTTGAAATGTCATATAACATAATAATATTAAATTGTGCTATAAATTGTAATTAAACATTACATATTAACTAATTAATCACCTACCTACAATCACTAACCTCTCCAATCACTTCTCTGCATAGTAATTTGTGAACATAAAACACTGTAGGCCTTTTGTCCTTAGTTACGGACATACTGTAGAGCAGCATTACTTAAAAGCAGTTCGTTACTGACGACAGGTTTATGTTATGATATTATTACAAATTATAACAATAAAATAAAAGCAGCCTAGTATAGGCCTATTTTTTTTCAAAATGATTTTTAAGTTTATCTGAAATTTAATTTTGTTTACCTTAATGTCATTTGAATATTGTATTATTTTGTGTAATTTACATGTTTTTTATTAAATCATCAAACAATTAATTATTATTTCATAAACACCACAGAAAACAAATTAACATTTTAAAAGGTTAGGCCTATAGGTACTGAATTATAGGTTACTCAAATACAAATAAGCTATCGAAACTTATACTGACATTGGTATTTGTGCATACTAATAGTATTACAATATAACTGTATATGATTGATTAAACAAATTGATGTTGTCTAACAATATAAATATAGATAATTGTACATAGTAGGTGCTGAAACAGATACAACATATGTTTATAAAGTACAAACATGCTGTTCTCTATTTTTACTGTCGAATAGTAATCGCAATGCTGTTTAAATAACCTTCAATAGTTATTCTACAGAGACAACGATTACAGAATCGGAGAGTCGTCTAATGTTATGACATAAAATAAGTTTAAAATTTTAGAAATGGAAATGTGTTATGTGATACAATAGAAGAAATTTACTTACCAATAGTCTTTCCCCTGTTACTCTGCTCAATTGTAAAAGTATGAATATAGTGTTTGTTAGTTCACTGCCGTCCATTTATACTCTGCCAGACCGCATTCGCTTAAGCTGATTTCCCGTTCGAAAGTATTCCCTCGACACAACTCAACACTACAGTTCACTTTGGCTAAATGACGCGTGTACAGACGATAGGTTAACGCACTGGCTGGTCGTGTTGCGTTGCTTTTAAAATATCGTACGTTGTTTTACCAGAAAGCAAACTGTGTTTTAGCGTTTGATTAACCCATTGGGACTGGGTATTGTTTGTTGTTTTCATTTTGTGCCAGCTGTTATAAAAGTAATTTTGTATTGTTATTTTTCTGTCAACTTAATGTAAATCTGTTGTGATAATCAGTGTAGTACCGACCGTAACCAATTAGTTAAAATAAACCCGTTATGCCCTATAGTATTATCTATGTACAATATCCTAAAAGGACTAACAAAAATGATATTTGAACAATAATTATAGCATTAATACGTAAAGATGACCGTGCTTTGGTATTTCTCAAATTCAACTTTACAATAAATGTACAGATACTTTAAAATAAATCAATCTATCACATCTCAATTTGAGAGCATCACTATTCTTTTCAGGAAGTATAAAATTATCTTCAAATTTCGTTGGCTTTTTCAAAAGTTCATCTTTCATATGACGCATGATTTTGGCGCCTGTCTAAAAACTATCCACCAATCATAATCTTAAATTACTTAGTTTCATTAATAAAAACTATAATAGTAGCTTAAACATTATTTATGTCGATAAAAACAATATTATTCGAAAGTGGAATATTGTGCATTTCTTATTTTTATAAATTTGTTTAAAACTACACTAGGTCTATTATCGTTACGAAAACAAAATTGCAAAAGGTCGTGAACTATTTCTACACAATTAAATATGCCAATTCAAATTTCTGTGTAGTACCGTATGAAATAGATACAAAAATGACCCGATCTGACAAAACCCTACTTTTTTATGTAATTTTGTATTTTGTTTATATATTTCGATTACTTGAATCATAAGCTTTGCAATGGTATTTATTTCGTAAAAATTTAGTAAATGTTTAAAAAGTTATTACATTTATAAACTTACAAATCATTCAATTAATTTACGAGAAAATCGCGTTTTGCAATAAAAGTTTGCAATAAAATTCTTTTTGATACACGCTGAAAACTCACCCGCGATTTTGGACTAAGACACGATGACGTCATACCAGGAAGTGTGTGCGATATTTTAGCAGTGTTGACATGATGGTCAGTTTTATTGATTTCAGATGCCTTTTAAACCTATTTTAGTCACTCGAATTAACCCTTTTACACTATTGAAAAGCAGCATTATAACGTCTATGGAACGCCTCCTCTGCCTCACGTCCTTTATGACTAAAATGGCTGGCAAAACTATTAAAGACATTTTGGAATATAGAGGACGTAAAGCACGCGGTGTAGTAGTAGACAGCGTGAGTTGCTGTAGTATAAAGTTTGAATAGCCTTAGTTTTACAGCCGTCTAATAAACGTCACGTGATATTCGATTTTGTCGATAGATGGCGGTATAAATTACGCAATATTTGACTGCATGACGATTGGTGTGTACTGCATAACGATTGGTGTGTACTGCATGACGATTGGTGTGTACTGCATGACGATTGGTGTGTACTTCATGACCATTTGTGTGTACTGCATGACGATTGGTGTGTACTGCATGACGATTGGTGTGTACTGCATGATGTTTGGTGTGTACTGTATTACGATTGGTGTGTACCTGCATGATAAATGTGAACTGAAGGCAGAGGAGGCGTTCCATAATGTACTGCATGATAAATGTGAACTGAAGGCAGAGGAGGCGTTTCATATCGACAAGCTTTAGTAGTAAACTAGCCTAGACAAATTAAGCGCCTGGTAGAGTCACAGGTAATTGCTAGCTATTAAACATTGTATTGACGATTACATTTGTTTTTTATAACGTGGAAGATTCGCTGTGATGTTTGGGATAGAATCCGATGATTGGTTGAAAGGAAATATAATATAAAAGGACTGGACAATACATTAAATAAAATAAAATAATTAAGAGCCGATTGGATATATAGAACGTATAAATAAAATTATTTATTGACAATAATAAGATAAGCTAGGCTTAGTAGGTATACATCCATAAATAAAAATATATATTTAATAGCCCAAAATATACAATAAAATTGGATTTATGACGTGAATTGTTTTTAACTTGTATATTTTACTACAGAATAAACAAATACACTACATCTATTCCAGAACACTTTACCTTGAATAAATCGTTTTTATTCCAATTTACTATTATGCTGTATGTAAAAAGAAAATAACCTCCCAAAAATGTAAACAACTTTGTTATTGCGATGATGCGCCATAGCAACACATGCAGTTCGCTGTTCCAGAAACTTAAGAACCGAAGTTTATGAAATTATGTCATAGTAAATCAAAGTTTTAATTGGTTCCTTCTTTAAACTCCGCCCTAAAACTAATTTAAATGGATGAGCTTTATTTTGATGTGTGACCTTTCAACATTGTGCAGCGAACTGGCGATCAAAATGTCGTCAAACTCGCCAACTTTTAACTGAATTTACGCAAAATTTTATCGTAGATCGTGAATAAATTGTTAGGCTTGAGGAAAATACAGATTTTTAAAACTATATTTTTTCATAATTTTAATTAAATTTCGGGAGTTTAAATAAGGAAGACGTATTATTAAATAGTGAAATAGTTTGAAAATGCAAAAACATGTAATCTGCCAGGGTAGTCATCATGAAGCATGAATTAAGTCTTTAACATAGATTAAGAAGAGAAGGGGGCCCAGAATGGATCCATGAAGAACGCCGCATGTAACAGAAAGAAGTTCAGAAAAGTGGGCGTAAATTGCGTTCTATTATTCAGGTAGCTCGTAAGAAGGGAAACTGGTATGCCTCGGATGCCATAATATTTAAGTTTTGATAGGAGGATTGTATGGTCGATTGTATCGAACGCCTTTGAGAGATCAAGAAATAAGCCAATGGTTTTTTAGACAAAGCGGAAGAAATTGTGTTTTGGGTATCTAGAAGTGCAAGTTCAGTAGAATGATTAGGCCTGAAGCCGTATTGATTGCTTTGAAGAATGTTGTGTGAAGAGAGGAAGTTGTTGAGTCTGTTATAAATAAGCCATTAAAGTATTTTAAAAAAAACATAAAAATAAATGGGGATCGTCCTTTTTGAAGATTGGAATTACTTTGGCAGTTTTAAAAGATGACGGAAATGTACCAGAGGACAAAGACAGATTGAAAATATGGGAGAGGGGTTTGATAATGAAAGGTGAAATATCTTTTATAACTTTAGGATCGATGTCATCAGGACCGGGGCTTTTTTCCGTTTTTAAATTTTGAAATGATTTCAAGAATGTCTTTACCAGATGTAGGTGAGAAGAAGATTGAGTTTTTAATTTGGTTCTTAAGGTAGTTTGAAAAGTTACCAGAGTGAGCATTAATATTATTAGCAAGGTTTGGGCCGATTTCTGTAAAGTAATGATTACATTTGGATGCAATGACTAGATCAGTAATTTTAGTGTTATTATCTAAGAAGAAACTAGGGGTTTTTGTGGATGTTTTTGCCAAGAATATTGTTTATTGTTTGCCAAGTTTTTTTTTATATTACTTTTATAATTGTTAAATTTGTTTGCAAAATGCTGTTTGCAAGATACTTTGATATATCTAGTGAGTTTGTTTCGATATGTAACATAATTGGTTTTATTAGTTATGTAAGGTATTTTGATGTATTTTTATATAGTTTATTTCGAGTTTTAATTGATTTTATTATTCCTGTTGTAATCCAAGGTTTGTTTAGTTTCCGATTGTTAATTTTCTTTTTGGTCATAAGCAGGTGTGTATTATATAGTGAGGACAATTTGTCAACAAAAATATCATATGATTCGTTAGCAGAATCACTGCGGTACACCGGTAGACGATTTAGTTATGATTCTAGTTGGCTTGTCAATAAGGGGGTAGAAGGAAGCTGAATACATAATGTTAAGAAATTCGTTCCTAGGACCATGTATACTGCCCTACTTTGAGAAAAGGGCTTAACTACATTTTTTGTTGTTGAGATTTTTGTCTTATTTGACTCTTGGGGGTATACTTGAATTGACCAGTTATCCCAAAATATGTCTCTAAATATGACATTTATAATAGTAATTATTATTATTGGGGCTTATCTACAAACACCTATAGAAATAATTTGACAAAAGGCCTCAACTACAGTAATTGTTACAGAAAACCGATAACAGTAGGATGAAAAATGAGGCAGATTAATGCTCTTAGGAGAAAAGCCTTTTTCATATATTTTGTACTTATTTTTCAAATTAACTTATCTAAATCACAGTTATAATTTATTTTAACTAAAGTTACTAAATGTTTTGGTAAATGTTCATAAAAAATCAAACAAAATAACTTGTGCCCTGTTTTGGAACTATATCCCGCCATTTTAAAGTACAAATAATTTGAGAAAAGGCTTTACCTGCAATTTGACTCCCCAAAATAAAAAAATAATAATTGAAAATTTATGTAAGATATTTATTATGTACTTAATAAATAAAATATTACATGAACTTTTGTAATGAAAAACAAAAACACTTTTCCCAAAGTATAGTGTGCTTCATAAGATCGAGATTGAAGTCACCACAAATAAATGAATACTTGTTTTCATTATTTAGTGTGTCTATAGATTTGAAGAGGTTATCAAGGAATGGATAGGTGGAGCTACTTGGTGGTCTATATACAATGCCTACTATACTGTTTTTTGATTTGGTATTGACTTTTATAAAAAGAGATTCATATGTTGGGCTAGATGGTAGGCTTATGTCATTTCTAATTTTATAATTTAATTCGTTTGAAACGATCAGATTGTACAGCAGTATAGCCATTGATATGAGTGAGGGGAGGGGGAGTATTATTATTGTCAAACCATGTTTCACTGAAGGCGATGGTTGAGAATTTATGGTTTAATTTATGAAGATAATTGGTTATATAGTTTATGCGGGAATTCATATGTATTATACTTAGACTGCTATCTATGTTACTTGTTGACATTGAATGTATCGCTTAGATAGTATTCACACTTTTCGTTGGAGTTTGTTGTATCATTATCGTAGTCAGTATCGTTGTTTATTTCAAATGGATTAATTTTTAGATTTTGGAGCTTTAAGAAATTTATGATGTGATTATTTTAAAGTTGATTTACTTAGTGTTTGAATTCATCTTCCTCGATTATGTGATTGAAAGGAAATATTTCACTGAGACACTTACAACAATATAAATCGTTTGGGATATGTCGACTATTTGGTAGAGAGGTTGGAGAACAAATTGAGTGGGCGGGCATGTTACAAATAGCGCAGTTGACTTGTGTGTCGTTTACCCTTAAACAATTATTACAGAACATACATAACATTGATATACGTTGATATTATAAAGGAAAAAAAATAATAATGAATAAATCAATGCATATGCATGTACACACATATATAAAGTTTTTAAATGTACGAGTTATCAAAAGAATAAGTAAGTAGTAAGTAATATTAAGCCTACTATAATCGCACACTCAATACTTTAAAATTGACGCGATAGCGGTATCAATAATCATTGTTTCCTTAATCGGGTTGTATTTAAATCTTCTTAACGCAATAATGTTTGTGAAATACCGTATGTAACTAAATATTGCGTTGGCTTTTGTCTAATTAAAAAGTATGCCTCTAACATGATAACCATCGATTTGTTCTTCGGCAGATAAGATCTGTAAAATTGGCATGCACATTGAATGCCTGAATGTGTAATTGGTGTCTAGACCCGATACCCCGTAGAGCATTCACATAACAAAAAAACTGGTGGAATTATAATATTGTATTAATAATAATAATAATAATAGTTCATTCTTATATAGCGCATATAAGCAAGCTCCCAATGCGCTGAACATTATTACCCCAGTCATTTCCTGATCAAACACCTATGGAAACATACTCCCATATATGCAGCTAGTAATCAGCGCAAAGTTAAGGGATTTTTCTTCTTTTTATTAATTTGTGGTAGACGCTAAAACAAATTATTTTATTTGCAATTGTATTATTATTTTGAAGTCCAGACGGTAATGATGGATTTTATTACATTGTTTAAGCCAGTCAGATTTCCCAGACAATTGACAGATGGACGTACAGGGTAGTGGCAGGTTGGACATTAAACATAACACATCATTCATTTTAAACATTATTTGTACCCAGGCCAAGATCACCATATTCAACAAGAAAACGATGACGTGTTTTTACCTTTCCCTGGCCTAGACGTAAGACGATTTAGAAAAAAGATGAGAGCATTCATCTGTGGCCTTAGGCCTATGTAAAAAGAAAAACTTCAGGTAGATTCTTGAAAATTGAGTTAAAACTCATCTTAGACATCATAGACTAAGAAAGAAAGGTTTCAGTAATGTTCTTGCATTTTCAAAATTGCGGTCTTTTTTTACAGTTTGTATGATTTCTCTATATTAGCTTAAAACTGTATAAACATGGTGTTTAATAATATTTGATGTTTCCTAATCAAAAAATCAAACACTTTATATGTGTTCATTTACTCTCCAATACGAGAATAAATATAAATAATTTTCGGCAACTAGAGGGTGAGTTCGCTTCGGTCGCTCCCCCTCTAGGAAGTGTAGACGATGGTTCTTGGAATGATAATGACTAGGGTAAAAAGGTTTTGAAGGACTTTCTGGCTTGAACGTTTTCGGTCGGTTACCATTATTGAAATGGTTGATATTCGTAAAACGACCACGACCGATCAGCACCCCCGGTTGCACTTCCCTGTGGGGATACGGGGAAAATTAACCCTAACCCTAACCCTAACTCTACTACATAAGCGCGTCCACCAATCTAAGTGACCACCACAGGTGAGGTATAAAAGGACGATGATGAGGATGAACCCTGTTTGTCCCCCGGAAGCACTATACCGATCATGAGCGTCTCAGTAGGCATATAATATGCCTATGTTTTTGTTTATTTTCTCAAGTGATATTATAGTTATTTAGATATTTCTGTCTCTTCATCATCATTCATTAATCATTCGAATATTCTCGCCAGAGAATCGACCCTTAATATAGCCTTTTTGGTCCTCATTAACTAGTGTCTTAATTACGTTTTGAAGTCTTGAACATAGTATGTGAGTTAGAATTCTATAATCTGTGTTAAGCAATGTAATAGGTCACCAGTTGTCTAACAATTCTTTGTTACCTTTTTAGTCGCGTGCAACGCGACTCTACAGCTCACTATGTCGGTCGGTTGGTTGGTTGGTCGGTTGGTCGGTTGGTCGGTAAACACTAATATGTATATAGGCCTGTCTTGATATCAGTATCATCTTTCTAAGGCAATTTTTTAGAGCATGTTCCTTATGGCCAGAAATCAATGTGGTTATGTTTTTACAGTGCGCAATCAAAAATTACGCGGTCTACGCACGATTTAACGTAATCACATTTGTAATCATATCTTCACAAGCATGAATCACAATTAAATAAAATTTGGTACTCATAAATTTCACGTCATATTTCATCATATGGCAATACAATTACGTGCGTAGCGCATATAACGCATGCGTACGCGCGCTTAAATTTTTTAAAATTGTCAACATTTATTTTCGATGAAATTAGAGTACGTTTCAGGCAATTTTAAGCGTTTAAAAAATTGCCATGAGTGCGCAGATTTTTGCACGGCACTGCGCGTTAAACGTTAATACTCTTTTTGCCCGATTTCTGTTTTACAACATTTCTTTAATAATATCATCATATTTGATTCACTTTTTAATTCGAAATTACAAATTATAACATTTTCTTAGGCCGAAATAACAAACTTAACATTAACTTTCTTCCTTAAAATGTTCATATAATATATTAAAAAGTGTATATTTTGACAGTGCATCATTTAAAAAAATATTTTTAAAGATGTCATCATAGTAAAAAATCATTATTCATTGCGGTATGTAATAATCTATCTGCACCAAAGTGGTTACTGCATAGTAAATACACGGAGAAACTTTTAGTCAGTTGTGTATGGCTCGGTGGTACCGAGATCGAGTCTCACCTTGGAAAACGAAACGAAATAAGAAGCTTAGAGACATAACAGCTTCCTCAATATGTGTGCTGTTTCCAGGATGGCCGACATCTGAGCTCTTAACTTTCATGCCATTTTTTACATTTTTTAAAATTGTTCCAAGAGCGCCAATTACGATTGGAACCTACATTTCTTTACAATAGTAATATCAGATCGATTGTGTTTTAATTTCTTATCCGTGTAAACTGTCATGTCCTAAGTAATTCGAATGTTTTTATTTTTTGTGACTGCTAATGGCTGATGGTCATACCATTTGTCAGTACATTCGATTCCGTATTTTCTGCAAATCTCCCAGTGTACCCGCAATGCCACCTTGTCATGACGCTTTCTATACTCTCTCTGGGCGAGCATCTTGCATCCACTGATAATATGTCTTACAGTTTCAGTAGAGTCTCCACACAATGTACATAACGGTGTTTCTGATCTACACTGTATTTTATCGCTTTCGTTCTTAAAGCTTGTTCTTCAGCAACTAATATCAAACCTTCTGTCTCCTTCAAAAAAACATTCCTAAGCCATCTCCAAGAATCTCCATGTAGGGCTTTCTCTTTCCAGCTCTTGGTTTTCTCCTATTGTCACCTCTTCTGATATTCTAAAAGAGTTCCTTTTTCATCAACACCTTCTTCTTTAAAGCACATTGCAGCATCCACTGTAGTATCTACAGCTCACTCGGTCGGTTGGTCCGTTGGTCGGTCGGTAAACATTAACTTGTATATGACCTTATCTTGATATCAGTTTAATCTAGCTAAGTCAATTTTTCACAGTATATTCCTTATGGCCAGGAATCGATGTGGTTATGTTTTCACGGTGCGCAATAAAACATTACGCGGTCTACGCACGATTTAACGAAATCACGTTTGTAATCATATCTTCACAACCATGAATCACAATTAAATAAAATTTGGTACTCATAAATTTCAGGGCATAAATCATGCCAATAAAATTACGTGCGTAGCGCATGTAGCGCATGCGTACGCACGCTTACAATTTTCAAAATTTATTTTCGATGAAATAAGAGTACGTTTCAGGCAATTTTAAGCGTTTACAAAATTGCCATGAGTGCGCAGATTTGTGCGCGCGCACTGCGCGTTAAATGTTATTACGCACTCTTTTTGCCCGATTTCTGTTTTCTTGACTTACTTTTCAACTCGAAATTACGTTATACGAGCACGTCAAAAGTGACAGGCTACGCACGTGTAAATTAAAAAAATTTAAATGTTTTTAAACATTTCAACATTTTTAAACATGTTCAGCAATTTCGGTCAGTTGGTAGGTTAGTCGGTCGGTTGGTCGGTCGGTCGGTAAACACTAATGAGCACGCGACTGCAGCCATCTATATGGCCTTGTTACTCTACTCTACAGCTCACTATGTTGGTCGGATGGTTGGTCGGTCGGTTGGTCGGTAAACACTAACTCAAATTTGAGCACGCGACTGCAGCCATGTATATGTCCTTGTTTGTACAATAGTTTAATGACACCCCGAAACAATACCCTCACATAAACTCTTTTCTTTTTCTGTTAAACATGATATATCTGTTTTGTTAAAATATGATTCTATTTCATTAAGAGGAATCTCTTTCTTTGCATAAAGCTGTTTATAAAACCTAACTCTTCTTGAAGAACATCTTTTGAGGTTGTTATAATTTTGCCGCTCAAATTTTAAAGAATATTTATAACCTTTTTATTACCATTTCTTTTTTCTAAATTTAAAAATTATTTTGTGCTACGTTCACCTTTTTCTATCCACTTTACCTTTTGTTTCATTATCATAAATGTTTTCTAACTCTTTAGTTTTTGTTTCAATGTTTATTTCTATGGTTTTTTAGAGCAACTATATAATAATGCATCATTTAATTGCTTTATTTCTTTTTGTAGTTTTTCTTTTTGTTTTTTTTTCTTTTTATTTATTTTCTTTCCATATAGAATTGATATATTCTTAACTCTGATTTTGATTAATTCCCATAGTATTTCAGGGTCAAGATTATATTCATTTAGGCCTATTTGTGTTTTTAAAATTATTTTCCGAATAGAATTTCGATATTCAATATTCTGTAATAGTTGATTGTTCAGTTTCCAGTAGCTAGGGTCTTTTCTTAAATCAATAAAATGTATATTGCAGGTCTTATGTCACAAGATTAATCATCAAAAATCATGATCAAAAATATTGTTTGAGATTATCTAGAAGTCAAGTCGTCTATATACTTGGTGGCATTTTGAATTTTGTTTGGATTTTTATTTCTCCATGCATCTTTTAACTTTTATTTTTGTTATGAAGTTTTTTAATGTATAAACAGATTTATCGCTTCTGTCAGCGGTATTTTTGTGATCAAGTTTATAGTCTAATATACAGTTAAAATCTCCACCCATAATAATTTTGTCAGTATCCAAATCAACGTATTTCAATAATGTTTCTAAAGACAGCACTTCTGATTTTACTGTTATTCGGAGCATAAACATTACCAAATATCAAAGACTTGTTACTCAAGCTTACTTTTACAATTACAAACCTTCCATTTTTATCTATATATTCAACTATGTCATGAAAGGCACATTCATCTTTAATTAAAATTGAAACACCTGCACTCTTTGATTTTCCACAACTGTGGTAACATGCACCATCCCATAATTTATCAAAATGGTTAATAGTACCGCCAGATGTAAAATGTGTTTCCTGGAGTAGTACCACATTGGCTTTCTGGACATTGCACCAATTTATAATTTTGCTTTGCTTATCTTTATTTCTTAGACCTCTCACATTTAGTGAAATACAATGTATGGAAGACATGAATAAGCTAGCTTTACTTATAAGCACAGGCAGATATTAACCGCTCTTTATAATTGTTGTCTTTACCCATATTGTAATTTTATAATATTAAAGTATACTAAATAATTTACGATAGGGTACAAGCAACAAGTACAGTACTTATCGTGTTTACTTTGACTTGTTTCTCATTCGTCGTCTCTTTTTTCCTTTTCTCTACAGGACTTCCAGTGTCTGTATCTAAATTATTTGACTCACTTATGGTGTCATCTTTGCTTGATTTTGTTTCGTTTTCTTTCTGCTGTTTATCGGCATTTGTAGAGCATGAAGCGATGTCAGTAGTGTGTTTAATGGAGGTCTTAATGCTGGTCTGTACTGTATCCATTTCTCTACTTGCAACTTGTTCTGTATCTTCTTTGGCACTGTCTGTGTTATCGTTGTCACTAACATCGCTGTCCTCGATGTTCCATCCTGAGTTTTCCTTCTTGTCATCAACTAGGTTTTTCAACATGTTTGAATAAACTTTTCTCAAGTTGGTTGAAATAGTGTATTTGTCTTATCTTCGCTTTCATCATTGCTTAAATCAATTTTAGATCTTTTGTCTGTAATTTCATCTTCTTTGCAATATCTAGCAATGTGTCCCATCTTTCCACATCGATGGCATACGAGGGGTGTTTTATTTGGACACGTGTTGATTTTGTGTCCCGTCACGTTGGGGCAACGATTTTCCCCAGGAACCAACTTATCCGTGTAAATAACGTACCGTATGAACTCTAAGCTACTAAACAAATTAGGATATCATGCCTACAGCACGAAGGATCACATGCCCTAACGCAGAACAACTTTGGTGGGTAGGAACCAACTTAAGTATGAATTGCCTACTAATTAAGTTGAGTTAGATAACTATTTATTGACGATTAAAGCGAATTTACGCTGTGTCCCGAACAGAGGTGTTTTTAATTTAGTAATTCCCAGTGTGCTAATTTTAGTTGACTACTTAAATCACCGTGTCTATGTATTCGTTCCTGTAAACGACATATATATTGTCCTGCGGTACGTACATTTGAAATCGCCAGTTTTTTTACGCTGAAATTACTATGTATTCGAGAACCATCTGTGGGCACGACCTATATGGTACGCGAGCGAAGCGAGTATTAAATTGCAATGTTTTACTGTGTTTAGTGGTATATTATTTGTAAAACATTTAAAAAAATTTCCTCTTTGCACCCATCCTCTTCCCCATCCCTCAACCCTAATGTTACATAATACACAAATTGGGTTTGTTTAAATTTCACTCAAACAATAATTTGTCTCATTTTTTGACAAGTTTCTATTTCGGAAGTAATTCCCAGGGTGCTAATTTTAATTGACTACATAAATCACCGTGTCTATTTATTCGTTCCTGTAACGACATGTATTATTGTCCTGCGGTACGTACACCCATCACACCCAAACACATAAACGCCTCCCTCGAATAAACGACGCCTAAAAACTCTCCGAACAATAAACGCCCGGGCGTTACAAAGGTATAATTTTATACATTATTTCTAAGTGGCGGATCAATGAAGCCTACGTTGTTGTTGTTGTTTTATAACTATAACTTGATCTCTTTTTATTTACTTTTCTTTCAATTTGTTTATAAATATAATTAATCTTTTTTGTATTACTATTTTGATATTTTCATTTCCACATTCATTCAGTTAGGAATAACTGGGACTCTCATTAGACGCAAAAGCTTGTCTCATATTACATTAAAAAAACCAATATTATGCCACCAAACCAAAGTTCATTCGACAGTCCATACTATATCAATATTACTTATCGGATGCTCGGGGTTTTTTTCGGAAAAATATATCGTATACATAGTAATATCACCGTATTGTTTAGTATTGTCTGACTGATGATCTGGTGTCTGAAAATCGAACAATGGTTAGGTTGTTCGGTTCATTATGAGGTAGTTGGTGAAAAGGTAATGCCACAACAGGCTTAAACACTAAAGCAACAACTGCGAAACTGGATTTTTAAAATGTAGTCTTAATTTATTTAGGGATTAAAGCGATTAAAGGTACTGAATAATAGCATATGGTATATGTACTATTTATGCACATAATTAGAAATATACAGTTCAACATGTTAAGAATTTTATCCTCAATCGACAAAACTATTATACAAAAAGCATTTCATAAATATTGGTAGTCAAATTGGCGCGATGGTTCTTGAGTTTCTAACAAAGACAATTGTTTGTGTGTGGGTGTATTTTGCATTAGTCACGTTGATGTTGCACTAGTTACGTTGATGTTGACTATAATATGCATCATAAATGCGATGATAGCACGAGATTATAGCAATGTGAAGTATACGGGCGATAAGTTAAATAATTTAATTTCCTTTTCTTCTTATTTTACAAAATGTTTACAATTCAGAAAGATTAATTAAATCTGGCTGATGACATGTATTAATGTACGCCAATTATTATTAGGTTACGCTATAAAAATGTTACATTTATTAGTGGCTTTTATGCAATAGGTTTTCAGTCGCGTGCAACGCGACTCTACAGCTCACTATGTCGGTCGGTCGGTCGGTAAACACTAACTTGAGCACGCGACTGCAGCCATGTATATGGCCTTGTTTTTACTGAAAGCAACGTGATTAAATGAAACTAAAGTTGTAAAACAATTTATTTTACATGAAAATGACCCTGTTTACAACTTTAAACTGTCTGTAGCCATCGCGATAAATAAGAAAAAATAAAACCATGGAACCTGATAGAACGGCAATTACAAAAACCGATTTATTAGTAAAATGGCTGTAAGTTATGATTTATGTTGATATTAAAGACCCATTCCCTACAATGTTTTATAAAAATAATGCATATGTATTACTTTAAAAACATTAACCAGGTCATTCCATGTCTTAGATGTACGTATCTATATATAAATTATGGTTAATTCTGACATAGGCGAGCACAATGGAAACACTTCGGTACAAATCTATGCCTTGGATACCTACCTGATCTATCTCAGATGTACCGTGAAATGTAAATTTGATAACATTAGTTTTCACTGCCTTGGATACCTACCTGATCTATCTCAGATGTACCGTGAAATGTAAATTTGATAACATTAGTTTTCACTATTAAGGGTTTTATAAGAAAATTTCTGATTTCAATCGGTAAATTTTAACTCTACGCGCGGTAGAAGTAATTTCCGGGTTCACGGTAAGGTGTGTCAATCACCTTGCAACTTCTCTGCATGATTGGTTTCAAGTTGGTGCTTGGTGGCGATAGCCATTTTGGTTTTTTGTTTATTTTCTGACCGCGCGTGTGAAGGTATAGTAGTACATAAAGATCAAATTAAATATATTCATAAAACATAGGAGTACATTGTGAGAAAATAAGTATATAAAATTACATCGAGAGAACTGATGATAAGAGCTTTTGTTTGAAATCGAATGAAACCCCGATAGCCGAGTTGTTGAGTAAGCTGCCAGGACTTATGTATACTGTGCGTTAGGACCCTGGGATACTTCTGCCCATGTTGCAAGCCGTCTAAAACGTCGTCCTTCTTAGGCCAAAACGGCTCACTGTGTCGCGGAATAATGTATTAATTATACCAATTAGTATGGCATTTATTTGAATAAACTCCCGGAACACCTCCCCCAAAAAACATCAATTAAAATAATTATCGCCACCCCCCTATCCAAATACCATCTAATAAACGCCCATCCACATTTATACACACAATATTGTATTATATTTATAACACAATTATACTATTTTTAGTAGATTTCATCGGGCTGTTATCTACAATTTACCAAGCATTTGTTATTCTTTTTTACCACTTTTCATATCTACAATAAACACTATACGTAAAACGCTATTAATCATCAAAACACTGTGAAACAGGTTAGTGAGTAGGTTTAGTTTTACGAATATCAAAAGCATTTGTAACCGACCGAAATCGTCCAGGCCAGAATGTCCTTCTAAAACTTTTTACCCGAGTCATTATCATTCCGAGAACCATCGTCTACACTTCCTAGAGGGGGAGCGAGCCTAGAGGGGGAGCGAGTGAAGCGAGCTCACCCTCTAGTTATGGTAATTTATGATAAAAAGAGAGAATGCACTACTTATGTAGCTCGCGATGAATGTCCTCTCGTGGAGGTCTTTGGACCTAGCCTAGTTGGTAAACAACAGTAACGTACGAATCGTACGCTAGCTATAGGTCTAGCTTGACGTTGTTTAGTTGCTGCATTAATTGTCTTTCTGGTTTTGCTAGAATCCGTAATACAAATTGGGGAAAACCCGGTATTTCACTGAAAAGTTACGATTCTTCCATTTATTTTGGTCTTCACGATCGATCGAAGTAGGCGAATCACACAGAAGAAAAACTAAAATATCAGTCCGCACGCAATGCATGTGATTTATAGCGGGCCGCTTAAATTAGTTAGAATCGACTTATTTTTCACATTTTTAACCGTTCAAAGACGAAGAAAGTCATCGCAATAAGACCATATAGTATTTATTTTTACATTAAATGTAGTTTGTGACCTTAAATTAGATCTAAACGTAGGGAATGGGACTTTAAACATTCGTGCTGAAATGCCCCTCAAGATCTAAAGGCCTGGTAGTCTAGTTACTTCAGACCTCCAATGAGCGATAGCGAGCTTTCACATCGTAAGTGAGAATTGTTCACAGGCATCTGACCGGTTACGCATTTATTTTATGTATTTCGGCACATGTGGTCAAGGATTACCAATAGCAAATTAATATATCACTCTCCTATCAGATAGGTGGTAATTCTCCTAACCTAGGGCTATTTTGTAAATCAGTTCACCAAGGTAACCCCCTCTCGAACTGGGTTATTTAAAGTGCACCCGGACAAACTGTGTACACTGGACCAACGGTTTATATAGTCCTTATCCGAGAAGAGGAGTCGGCCTCGAATCCATGCCGATATTAGGTCTTTAGGTACGATAAAGGGCGCGCTTGCCTCTTACTTTGGTCCGAGTCGTCTTATTATGTTATGGATATAGACACCCTCCATGTCATTACTGAAAGAATACTTCAGGATCATTGAAGAAAAAGGACAAACGAAAACAAAAGAACATACCGAGGAGTGTAGGCGCCAACACACAACCCTGCTTTACTCCACTCCTTATCGTGAACTTACTGGAATCAATGCATGTTACAGATCCATGCATAATCATAAATTCATTTTTTTTTATTAATACATCAAACAAATTTGATAAAATGAACATTAAGAAGCAACAAAACAAACAAATAAACAATATCAGAACTTTTACCACAATAAAAACAATTAATTATGTCTCCGAACAATGGCGGAGTTAATAATATAATTGATAACAGGCAAATTAATATCAAAATCACGCACGCCCATAAGTCATTGTCATTTAAATAATCAAAATAAATAGCCCCTCTTTAATATTGCTATACAAATCATAACGTAAATCTGAATATAATGAGCATTTAATTAAAAAATGTATATCAGAGGGAAAAGTACGGGTATGGCGCTCTTTTTCAATCATCAACGAATGTGCACTTGGTCTCAGTTTAGCAAAATCTGAGCGCATCTCGACATTGAATAGACGACAATAATTGTCAGTGACATAAACGACATTAAATAGACAATAAGTGTGCATGGTCGACTGATTGTTGTTGATATCATTAAGCCAACAAACGCGAAATTGTTCATGTAACTGGTCATTGGCCGTTCTTTTTAACTGCGAGGCACTAAGTTAGAGTTAGTGCCCTTTATACGACTATCATCGGGATCATGCCAATATTTAGCAGATAGACTAAGCATCTTATACAAAATCGGATAACTACCGAGATCACTAAGAAATCATGAAAGCTATGTAAGAGTTTCGGTGGAAATGTTTCCAAGGATGATAATGTCGAGAGCCTTTGGCCAGTCATCCTCAACGCAGTATTTAAAAGCTGTACCGTACATTACCAGTAGTATGAAACATTTGTCGATTGTGTACACCTTATCAAAAAAAAAAATGCGAGCATCGCAATTTCCTTCTTTGAATTTTGATTTACTTGAATTTGAACTTGAATTATTGTAATTGTCGCAATTTACAGCAAAAATAAGAAGCTAAATATAGAATTTGAATTTCAAACCAAAGAAATTATATTTCTAAGACTGTTTTGATGAACAGATTATATTTAATATTCAAAACTCAAAATTCATTGTTATCTTGTTTTCACGTTTGCAACTCGCGCCACCGTGTGGATTTTGGAGCCATTATGGATTATAATTGAGCTTCTCTAAAGAGCCAATCATCCTGTAGTAATATTGGATTACCAGTGCATTATTTTCTAAACGAGGTTTTGATAGGAACGTCAATTGGTTTATATAAAGCATTATTAACGAAATAAAATGATATCGTTGGCAACAATATTAATAATACATTAGGGGAATGTCTGAAAAGGCATCAAATGTCGATCGACAAAACAAGTTCATCGTAAGCTGCCTAATTCAATAACAACCATTGTTTAGCCAGTCAATATGTTCTTGAACCAATAAAAGATGACCCATGAGATGGAAGCATACGGAAAAAGTACAAAAATTGATGAATGATAATGATACTCCCATGTGTGTAAGTTAGAGATGAACTTTAAGTAAGGAGAAGCCGTAAAGATAGTGTAAGTGAAACGAACGCGAGTTGACACATTTTACCTTATCAAATATTGTTTAGATATTTAAAATACCCTAGTTATTATAAGTATACGCTTGACTATTGTTTTTTTTTATTGTTTTCTTTTAATAATTTACGTATCGTGATTTGTTTAATACCTCACCCAATTTCGATATTTAGCAAACGTAACGCTTTTACAACGACGAAGCAGACCTTAATTGAGTCGTTGCCTTGCGTGTTTCAGTTTTAGTCGGGTCAGGGTGTGTGTAGCATATGTGAATAGGCGATATTTAATAGAGTTTCTCAAAAGACTAAACTTTGGTAAATCCTTCATTTGGTGGCGCACTACAATATTAAGCAACTGTAACAATTGCATTATCAATAACGGACATGTATCTAAATTCTTTAATGTCGAAAGAGGAGTAAGGCAAGGCTGTCCAATCTCCGCTTTTTGTACTTGGTGTAGAACCACTTGCTTGCAAAATTAGACAGTCTGACCAAATTAGAGAGTATAAATTTACACGACAGGAACGAGCTAAAAATTACTTGTTTTGCAGATGACACAACACTTTTCTTAGACTCAACCGAATCATTTAATACCGCAATTAATACACTAAAATAATTCTCTCTCATATCGGGATTAAAAATAAATAGTAATAAAAGTAAAGCGGTGTGGATAGGTTCTCTGACGGATAACGTATCGGAAATTGGAAAAATTAAATGGAATGTGAAACCTAACAATTTTATTAAAGTACTTGGAATTAAATTTAGCCCAAGTCTACCACCAAAAATAAATATAATTGGGAAGGTATAATGGAACAAATTGAATCTTCGATTAGAGCATGGAAGGGTAGAAACCTATAAATGATTGGCAGAAATATAGGGCCTAATAGTTAAATCTTTGTTAGCATCCAAACTAACTTACATTGCTTCAACCATCGTCCTACCTGATGAGGTCGCGAAAAAGTTAAACACAATATTTTTTTAATTCATTTGGAATAGATCCGAGTGTGTTAAAAGAGGCAAAACGACCAGCGAATATGAATTAGGTGGATTAAAAGTTTTCCATCTTGGCTCCTATTTAGAATCTATTAATTTATCGTGGATTAAAAAAATTGACCAAAAATGAAAAGGCACTATGGAAAAATATTGCACTTTACAATTCTAATAAAACATATTTAGGTTTAAATTTGCTTAAATTTAATGCATCATTCAAAGATATTAATAAATACTGTCAGACCAAGATTAATCAAATGCCAAATTTGTATGCTAATTTAATACGAATATGGTTCAAGTATAATAAATGTTTTGACATAGAGCAAACACTTAATTCTATCAACGAAATCATTTTGGAACAATAACAATATTATTCATAATGGAAAAACTTTTTTTGATACCAGATTTATCGAAGTAGGAATCATAACGCTTAAAGATATATACAATTTCGATCGAACACTACGGTACGAAGATATAATACAATGTGTTAAGAAACCCGGAATGCGGTAATTCTATTCACAATAGTACCGTAAATATTCTAATTGTAACCCTGGGTTATTATTCTTAGATTTTTTAAGGTGGGTTACTATTAGAAGGGGGTTACTATTAGAGTAGTGGGTTACTATTACTAATCTTAAATTAGGCACCTGAAAATCGTAAGGCAGAAATATTTTTCTATCTTAAATACGACAATGGTCTCTTGGTTTTAGATTGTTAGTCTCCAACAAACTTTGTGTCTAAGGTGTATTAAATGACCTTTCTAAAAACAGTATTTGAAAGCTGTACATTACATTTGCCGATTGGAGACACCTTACAGAAAACAGAAACATTTTCACTAAAATTCAATTATTGTAATTATCAGATATTTATTACAGCAATATAAGCTGCTAAAATTTAGCTTTAAAATTAAGGGGTTAGCGTTATTTTTAAATGTTCAAAAATGCCTATTTAAATGTTATATTTAATATAACATTTGAATGGGCATTTTTCAAGATTTTTGATTTTTTTAACGATTGACTTGCCCGCATCGAAAAGTGCGACCACAAAATTTTGATCATTAAATCCCATCTGTGTTCTTCAAATTTGATCATAAAATCCTGCTCATTTTATAATTCTCCATCTTTATTAACTATGTCAACATTGATTGATATGACCGAAGATTCGTCATATTCGGATTTTGTCACCTGAAATTACAATTATAAAGAATACGTTACGATTACTTGAATAGTAAGCAAGTATATATTATCTGAACATGCTAGACAATGTTGCTGATTTATTTCAAGAATAGAAATAATGGTTGAGATGATCAGAAAAGGAAATTACAGCAGTAGTGCAGTGGGTGGATGGACTGGTGGAATATATACTACCAAATTGACGATTATGCATACTGCTCTTTCTCAATGCTATATCTCACAAAATAATGCCTATAAATGTTTATTTAGACAAGTATTAAAATGAATTCATGTAAAGGTCTTACATATTTAACTTCCGTTGTGCCAACATGTGATAGATAATGCCTTTCTTTCTGATTTTCATCATCATGGTTCATAATACCAACCTATTTTGTATTAGAACATTTGACTTTTACCATTTCGTGAATAATTGATATTTCATTTATTATACGTTGTGTTTGAATATAAATAATATATATTTTACAATATACACAGTTGATTTATTATTATAATAATTATTAAATTATGTAGAATCAAACCTGACAAAAATGTACGGTAGTAAATAATGAAGATATCAATTCTTACAATGTTTGTTGATTGGAACGTGTAGCCAACATGTGTCCAAATTAGATATAATATGTGCCCATAAAACATAGTGGCGACTTCCAGACCGTTAACAATTTTGGCCCTAAAAGTAAAAGGTTAATGGTGTAATTATCGACGCATGTCGCAATATTCTACAAACAAAACTGATTAGTATAGAGTTGAAATAATGTCTTTCTTTATAAGCTTAAATTTGTGACATTTATTATGTTCGACTGACAATTTCCAATAAATGTGATTGTTGTTGATGTGACCATTCAGAACCAGGGAATTAAAGATAAACCTTACCCTGATCATGGACAATTTATAGGTCCATCCTGAAAATAAATTGCTAGCCTGTTAAAAGTATTGAAAAGAGGAGTGTAATAATAACACAACTGACTCACGTTTTCCATTTTACGAAGTGTTCAGACAACCAAACTTTGGTTGGAATTCCAATAAACCACAGCGTAAATCCAACAACAAAAGGAACATAGAAGGTGATTTTAATACGTTTTTGTGTGATAGTACAGTAACAATCATAGTAAATCCAAGCCAATCCTGAAATATATAATAAAGGCTTTGTACATGTTGTTTGTTTGTGGCATATCGAGTATTCATATTCAAGTGCTTTCCTGCAGTTTTATTTTAGGAATGGTTACTTCTCGATTGGATAGATAAAGTTAATGCTAATTAATTCGACTGGTGGCTGGTGCGGTTTGAATTGCAGCAAATACAACCAAAGTACTTACCAATAAATTGCAATACAACAATTGCAAGTGCAAGAAATGATTTGCTGATGACATTACGTGCGTCGTATACCAATTCATGCACGATGTAAAGTCCGAAGGCAGCAAATAAGTACACGCAGGCAAAGACGGTGATCTTAAGATGCTTGATTAGCTTTAAACGGACTCTTTATAATGGAAAAAATCAATGTACAGTAGTATGATATGGCCTACAGCTTTATTTCAACTTTATCACAACTGTAATGTATGATTAAAAGACAATGAAATAAAAATGAGTTTATTGAATCTACTCTTATATTTAATAAACTGTACAAACATGTGTAGTAGGATGGATAGAAATAGTATAGTAGAAAAAACAAACCGTGTGACGGTGTATCCTTTAGCAATGCCGATTAGTAGGAGGACAAACAGGAGGGCAGATGTCGATGAAATCATTTTGCCTAAAAGATCGACACATTTGGTAAAATTATAAACACTTACGCCGTGTACATGGCAGTGGAAAATGTTAATGTTTAATCTATAACTCCTCGGAATGAAAGGTGACCAAACCTGCTCTTTTTTTTATACTTATTATGGGAGCTACTGAGTTGTAGATATTTATCCACCTGTGGCCATCATAATTTGTTTTATTTTTGTCAATCATTAGAGCGTATCTTGATTATCTGTAATTGAATTTGTTTCAAATTCCAATTTTAATTCCGAGACAATTATGGCATATCTGATATTGTGACGTCATCATATGGCCACCTGCATTTGTTTATATTTATACTCATCATATTCGTCATAGATAGATTAGACAACCTTACCAAGTTTCTTTAAAGGTTCAAATCCAACACCATTACTCGCATAATTCCAAAAGGCAATTGTCTGGAACAAGAGGCTAATAGTTTGTAGATAGCATGAGTATGAAAATAGTTGGTAGTAGGTGGTTTGACGTTTGAGCATCAACTCTGAAATAAAAAAAGTAGCTTATTAAAGTAAGTATTTACTACATTCTGAGAAAAAACATGTGTTTGATAACTAATTTCTCTACTAACTTCTAAACTTCAATAGGCAGCCACAGACTATTAGATAAAGTCCAAGGAATACTGTGTCAGTTTGCAGAATATCTGTACAAATAAAGGTTATCAAATAATGCATGAAATTATTATTTATGTTTCTCTGTGATTTTAAATTTTAATTAACATATAATTAATCATATAAGACGGTAATTTTATACAAAAGATTAAAATACGAATGCGTATAAGTCCAGTAAACTCCGTTCCGCTCATTGGGATTACATTCCGTCGATTTAACGTTCCGCCTGACAACCTAACGGAGCACAATTTATGACTTCATTTTGAAACTTTTAAACAGTAAAATAAATTTCCGATCAGTACGAAGTGAATGGATAGCTTATGTATTGGTTTTTCATTTTTAGCTCTTAACATCATATCACATGTTTGGAATGCAGCAGAGTGATGTTTATGTTTGGAACTGCAGCAGAGTGATGTTTATGTTTGGAACTGCAGCAGAGTGATGTTTATGTTTGGAACTGCAGCAGAGTGATGTTTATGTTTGGAACTGCAGCAGAGTGATGTTTATGTTTGGAACTGCAGCAGAGTGATGTTTATGTTCGGAACCGTATCCGGATATTCACCCCCTGGACATTTACCCCCCGGAAAACTACCCCCCGGACAACCACCACCTGGACAACTACCCCCTTAGGACAACTACCCCTTTAGGACAACTACCCCCCGGACAAATACCCCCTTAGGACAACTACCCCCTGGACAACTACCCCCCCGGACAATTACCCCCCTGACAATTACCCCCCCGGGTAATTACCCCGTGGACAACTACCTCTGACACAATACTCCCCGTAGGACAACTACCTCCTGAACCTGGACAATACTCCGAGGGCAAATAATCTTTTAGGACAACTACCTCCGTAGGACAACTAACCCCTGGACAACTACCCCCTAGGAACAATTACCCCCCGGACAATTAACCCCACCCCCCGGTAATTACCCCTAGGACAACTACCTCCTGGACCTGGACAATACTCCGAGGGCAAATAATCTTTTAGGACAACTACCTCCGTAGGACAACTAACCCCTCGACAACTACCACCCAGACAACTATCCCTTTAGAACAACTACCCCCCGGACGGACAACTACCACCCAGACCATTCAACAACCTGACACTGCAACAGTGTATAATAGGAATTAATAACTATATTTTAATTCGTTACTTTGACGAATTACCTCTTCATTATTGTAAACAAAAGTAAAAGATTGAACATAAATATAGTCCTAAGGGAGGGGGTAGTTGTCCGGGGGGTAGTTGACCGGGGGGTAGTTATCCTAAGGGGGTAGTTGTCCTAAGGGGGTAGTTGTCCGGGGGGTAGTTGTCCGGGGGGTTGTTATCCTAAGGGGGTAGTTGTCCTAAGGGGGTAGTTGTCCTAAGGGGGTAGTTGTCCGGGGAGTAGTTGTCCTAAGGGGGTAGTTGTCCGGGTAGTAAACATCCGGGGGGTAACTGTCTAGGGGGTAGGTGTCCTAGAACCGTTTGGAACTGCAGCAGAGTGATGTTTATGTTTGGAACTGCAGCAGAGTGATGTTTATGTTGTCGAAGAAGAAATACAAAAATAAATAGAGACCATCGAGTAATTTGCTCGTCATTTTAATTATTTAACCATGACATAAGAGTTGTAGCGCACAATCAAAATAATGTAGCTGTGTTTCAACCGTGTTTTTTTTTATACAAGAGTATGTCGGAAATTGACGGTATGAGATTTTCGTAAATCGTTTTAAAACGACTGATAATGCGCTTCACTCCTGGACCTCCAAGGCCCCTGGCGTCCTGGTCCGCTCGCAAGGTACACCCTCACCCCCTAAATTACTCAATCCGCCCCTGCTAAAAATAGATCGCAATACTGTACCATAAATGGGACATGAATCATTGCCATCGATGAGAACCCACCTCGACCATTGCAACAACCCACTATCTACAAGACGCACGTATCACCACCACTTACACAGGGGTTGCGAACACTTGCGTGTCATGGCGCGTGTTGCTGTCGCAACCCCTTTGATCGCTTGTGTCGAACAAATAAATAAAAAAAGAATATAAAAAGTTAATACACCGCATCTCCAGCCGCTTCTTATACCATCTCATGTTCAACCACCATCCAAACAGCACTTACACAAACGTAGCGATTTAAGTCTAAGTTCTAAAAAAATAGGTGCATTTTATGGTAGTTAATCAAAAAAGGATAGCTCCTAATTTTTATAAAAAAATGGCTGCCAAAATGTAGGTCTACACTTTCCAAAATTGCCGTAAACCTTTTTTTTATATCTGGTACAAGCTTTGTTTTCTAGTTTAGGAATACTGTACCTACATCTTTCATCTGCTGAGAAGTGATTGTCAAAGTTATGTTTTCCATTGATAAATTCCATGTTATAATGAAAGTTATGAATTCCATCACCGCCACAATGTGCTATGGTAATGTACCACCATCGTTCCTCTATGGCATTGAAATGACGTGTTCCGTGGCAATAAAACTCCTGCAACAATATATTTATTATTTATACAATAATCATCAACATACATACACACAATTATTCCACTAGAGGATAATAATGTTCATGTCGCCAAACCAAAGGGAGAATGACTTCCACATTTTATTTTGTTGCCAAGACCGCATGCAATCACATGGGCAATTTTAAAAAGACTGTAAAGATATTTACTTATTTAATTAATAGTGTAAGACTTTATAACTCTGTAAAGTTAATATTATATTTTCATATTCAATTTTAGGTAGATGAAAAATGTGTAACAATTCTCTGTACATAGGCCAAAGAATTGTAATACTTTTTATATAGTTTAACATTTTTATAAAATGTTATCATTCTTTTTATGTTAAGACGTTTCATCAGAAAGAATGTGATAGTGCAGTAGTTTTTTTAAATCAAACAATATCAATATAGTTGCGTCTCCCTAGCCTGTGTGACAATATCCCGTAAACTGGAACAACGTAATGAAAAAAGCCTATTCAGTTTGTACGAAAGCGAAATTGAGCCCACATCAAAAATAATTATGTACAGGAAAGGGTACCTTCTTCATATGAAGGAACCAATAAAGTTTTTAGTCGCGTGGACGCGACTCTATAGTTCACTATGTCGGTCGGTCGGTCGGTCTGGTATCACTATGCGTTTTAGCACGCGACTTATGGCTGTTGGCCTTGTTCCGTATGGGATCCATATTGGATCGGATCTTTTCTGTTCTCTATGGGACATACTCTGTAATGGAAATGGATAAAACATTTTGGTCCCAATAGGCTGGCCCATACAGGAAAAAGTTGCCTGTACACACAGGATTCTAAAATAACCCATATGGATTTGTCCGAATGAACCCTCTAAGGACCTTTTTGGGATCTCTATGTGGTGTGCCCTGTATTAGAAATTAATATGGGGTAACTAGTTTATAGATTGAACTATATGAAATAAAACTAAATGTGCACTTTAAAGAACATTTATAGATTTGCCCAAATGAACCCAAGGGCCGATCCTTCATGGACTTTTCGGGGTTCTCTGTGTGGGGCTACAAGAGACCCTATATTGAAAATACTGTATGTGGAGTGAAAATGTGGATTCATAGAGATATGTCCATGGAATAAATCTCCCTGTGCACCCTCGATCCTTACGGAACTTTTATGGATTTGCCCAAATTAACCCAAGGGTCCTCCATGGACATTACATAAAGCCCCATAATGGAAATATAAGGGGTGACACTGTGGGTTCATAGACAGGCCCATGGAATAACGCTGCCTGTGCACTCTTGATCCTTAAGGAACTCATGGATTTTGCCTAAAATGAAACAACAGCAGGTCATCTATTTAGATCCTTCTGCGGTTCTCTACTGTATGTTCAGTTCTACATTTGGCCCCTGTATTGGATCAATGCATTTGGCTACATAAGGCCTGTATGAAATATATCGTGTACTTTAACTAAAACTGTGAGTTCCAAGATTAAGCCATGGGAAAAACCTGTCTGTACACCCTCGATCCTTAAGGAACCAACATGGATTTGCCAAAATGAACCATGGGTAACTTCTGGATTCTCTATGAGCCATACATGCCCTTTATTGGAGATACATGGATACCTGGATGAAACTGTTTGTCTTATCTTATATGGATTCACCCATATGGAAAAAATGATGCTATGGTGCTACTAGTACATAATACATGTTTACACGTCTTACATATATTTCTGTTACACTTAGTCATATGATCATACCAACATCATTATGATGCGATGATTTTAATTTAGAATTCACCAACTGATCTTTAAGATTACGATCTCGTTTATAAGATATCATGGGGAAGAATGTCCTTAATTACTGGGTCAGATTCCAGGATATGGTAGTTATCCATGACGATTTTTGCGATTTTCTTTGAAGTAGGACGGAATGTTAAAACTAAAGACGTACGATCAGACACGTTTAAAGTTTGAGTGCTGCTTCATAAGTGACGGTGTGCACCTTATCCAATTATTTTTTTTTTTATCTTTTGTGGTTAACTACCACCTTTATTCAACAATTACAGAATCTCATATATATATTTACATTATTTTCTGCATATTTTTTTGTTATGTTATCTATTACAAAATATATTGCATGTTTAATGAAAAAAGTTGTTTAGTTATGAAACGTTTGTTAACTTATCATAATTTGTGTATCCAATGATTTATTAACAATGTCAATTGGATATCTACGTTGATAAAAGAAGTCAGTCATTTCCGCGGTCCTCAACTTAAAGTCCTCATTGTTACTGCAAATCCTTCAAAAATTTAGAATACGGAATAGCTCGCTTACAAGAAGGCGGGTGTGATGACTCCGATACTGATTCCTGATATTTATTTTGACGATAATATGATCCATTAAAAGCAAATGCTGTAGTAGTGAGTAGTAGTTCAGAAAGCCGAAGTATAGTTTCTACTGAGCACATTCGCGGTTGATTTATGTCCTTCTTCTCTAAATAGTGTCTGAGGGCGATTAGTCCATCATATATAAAGATTTAACATCCTAGTAAAAATATATCCTCCCGTTGATGTAAATTGGAAACTCTCAAATAATTTCACAGCTTCATTAGTATCCTTAATATACCTTGGTAAGTTTTGACGATAGGTTGCAAAATACTACATCACTATTAACCACGGTGGGACTATTTAAAGGCTGAAACAATAGATCTTCCTGGGTTACTTTGTTTGTGAATCTTTGGTAGCATATATCAATTAGAACAGGACCCATCAGTATTAATTAAGCTGTTCGCAGTTGCAGGAAGTCTTAATCAGCGATTTAATAGTCGTTTTAACAATATCAATATCATTAGAAGGATCATTATGAAGTAGTTGATATGTTGCGCGATCTAATAATTGTCGTTCACCTTCTGAGATATACAAATCTTTCCTCCAAACAACAGTACCTTTTTCAGCTCGCTTTATAACGTAATTAGGGTTATTCTTCAATGTACGTAGCGCAGATAATTCTCTAGCAGACATGTTGCGTGATTTAACATGTTGTACTGTGTGTACAGGCAACTTTTTCCTGTTTGGGCCAGCCTATTGGGACCAAATGTTTGACCCATTTCCATTACAGAGCCGGTATGGCCTATAGAGAACAGAAAAGATCCGATCCCATAAGGATCCCATATGGCATGTGAGATTATTCGGAAAAACTTTATAGGTTACTTCATAAGGAGAAGGAATTGTTTTTGCTATGTCGAAATTCGAAAAAGTAAGTCAAAATTTCGACATAGTAATTGGATAATAATTATTTATACTTAGTACTTATACTTTTGTGTTTGCTTATGGGATGTTTAACTGTTGCTATTGGCTTTTATATATTATATGATACCCAAATAAATTCCTGTCATTTGAGTATGGGTCACATTGCGTTCAATAGTAACACTATTTAACGATCGTTAAAAACTGTAGTACGAAAAAACATTTTTTTTTTTCGCGTATGGAAAAAACATTTCAAGACAGACTGTAATTCTGAACTGAACAGCTTCGCCTTTTCTTAAATCAATAACAACATTAAACACTCGTTCGTATCGCGACGGAATTTTTGGAGAGATATACAGTGCATGCAAATTTAGACCAAACAAAAATTTAAATTACTTTAGACTGTTTAAATGAGTTTCATTAATTAATGGGGACAACTCTACAAGACGTAGAATAGTTAGAGACTAATCAGTCTCAGTTGCCTGGCAAAGTCTCGTAATGGTATCATCATTGCCTTTCTTTGCTTGGCCTAGACCTGAATGTTTTATATTCGTGGAATGGTACAAGTAATGTCATTCGGTGAATGATGAAAGGTTATATTTATATGAAATAAAACCTTTCATCTTTCACCTTATGACATTCTTTTTAACAATCCACTCATAAACATTAATTACTTGTATAATAATTAATATTAATAATATCAGTCTTACTATTACCTCTTCTTCTGTGTCGGAATTTGTTCTTATGTTACAGTTATGTGAAGTACTGAGAGTAACTTTACCATTATAATGGCTCGGAATTAATGATTTCTTCGTCATGCAATCCTAAAACAATACACATATTATTCAGTTTTAGTTTATTCAGAGAAATGTGTTATGTGCTTGAACTAAAATTATTCATATAAAGCACATTAGGCCTATTAGATAAATGATTTGTTGAAATACAGCAGCATATAAATCAATCACTAAACAAGTCTAAATAATAGTTACAAGAAAGTCTTGATTTTCTTGAATATACGGCCACTGATTTGGTTCGTCATTGAAAATTAGCATCTGATAACAACATTCGCTCTACAAATATACAAATTAAATTAAAGTCTATTTTCGGGTGCCACTAGTCTTTATTCGCACAGTTCGAACATTCTTTGATTTCTTTTTATGAAAAGGGGTAGCCTAGGAGGTACCTACGCATGCATAAACCAACGGTCCTCATGAACAACTCTTGAATAACAATAAATTATCCATTTTTAAAATGACAAAACTCGCCTCTCATAATTCATTCCGGTGGTATTTACGGTAGGCCTACTGTTGTTTTAATGAAATAATTTTCCAAGGTTTTTTTTAAAACATATTTTTAAAACATTTGTCTAAAACTATTGTAATGTCTTTATTATAAGTTTTATGATCAAAATAAATTTCCATTGTGAACAATAAGGTTGTTTTAATTAACAACAGACAAATAATCTTACTGTTTGGTATGTAAACGTATAATCCATCTCACCGTATTCTCCAGGTTGGAACACGAATCCGGTCAGAAACACGAAATCCTATAACAAAATATTCATTCATATAATTGATCAAATCAAATATTTCTTATGTTATTTATACAGTTCTTACTCAACAAGAACAAGATTACGAGGCACGCGAGGCGAGTCAAGGATTTGTGCGAGGCATCGTTTTACAATACATCTCGCATACTCAATGTTCAATATTTTGGTTTCTATGGAACGCCAAAAGAGCAACATTAATAGAGGGCTAAAAACTCTGTGGAATCCATACATCGAACGTATTTTGGTGAAATCACGTTCAATTTAAATATTTTCTTACTGTCACTAAAAATAAAAATGTTACTGTTGATACATTGAACGGTTCCGTTAACCAATAGGATGCCCTTAGGACTAGGCTAGGTAGTGATATATATATATCCAACAGCAAATTACTGAAAAAATTACAATGCTGTGGGTATCAGTGGCTGGATCTCAATGGAGATACACAAAAAAAAAGCGAAAAGCTAAATCAAAACGATAAAGTAAAACAGCCAGAAAAATTAGCAGACCTTTCGGGCAACACTAGTCCTTCATCAGTGCAAGTGAAGGAATTTGGATAACGTCATAGCATAAGAACTGACAAATGCTGCCTGGGTGGACAGGAATAAAAGAAATACAACAAATGAGACAGGGAGGGTGGAGAGTAGAAAACAAAGAAGGTAGCTTATTATATATATACAGTATATATAAATCAATTGTGTTGCGTAGCACTGTGTAAATTATATATAAATCATACTGTCAAATTATAGAAACAGTGCCCATATTCGGAACATGATCTCACAATCGCGTCGAGCATACCTCATTGGCGAAAGTTCCATATTTGTTTAGTTTGAAATGAATTTTTAGTATGAAAAATGTCTCTGGCGGGATTCGAACTTGCGACCTCTCGCTTACAGGGCGAGTATCATACCACTAGACTACAGAGCCATATATGGTATTACCACAGATTTTCACCCACCAGATACATTCTCTCATACAACAAACGCCCTCGCAATCAGGGGAGGCCTAACTACTGTAGTCAGAATAAATTCCAACTTTAATACGCAACGGTTTTTCTAATAATATTGTGTATATGTAAATCAATTGTGTTGCGTAGCACTGTGTAAATTATATATAAATCATACTGTCAAATTATAGAAACAGTGCTCATATTCGGAACATCACAATCGCGTCGAGCATAGCTCCAATCAAAGATGTTAACAAACAAAAGGCATAGTTATAAAGGCACGCCTCCAAAAGCTTTAGGGTACAACGAAGAAATGGTTGCTTATAAAGCAGGAAATATAAAACAAAGACAAAAACTTCAAGTGTGAATAATTGTTAATATATGAATGTCTAAACTAATGTTTAAAAGATCTAAATTGTACATTTATGCCGGTAGGGGCAAGAGAGCCAAGCTTAACAATTATTCTTTCTTCTATAATTCTACAAGATGTCTCAGAACCATTACATACCTTAACACCAGAAATTGTAATATCCGGAAGGGAATGCTCATTATTACAAAAATGGGTGGCTACAGGTCAAATGTTCTAGTTGATTCATTAGCTTTGTTTTGTAATTTAGATTTAACTAAAGTGTCTTTAATGCTTTGATCTCGTCTGTAAGCTATCATGGGTGGTTCTTGAAAAATATCTTTTGTAGCGGATTTATCTTCAGTCAAAATCGAAAATGTATCGCGGACAATGTTAATAACCTTCTTATTCATAGGATGATACGTGAGGTATGCGGTCACAAGCATTTGTATCATGTGTAGATTGCAATGTGTCCTCACCTATACAATAACAAGGAGTTATCCGCTACATTGAGGAACTAACAAGGGGTTATCCGCACTTGGCGGGACAGTTAGAAGAAGTTATCCGCCGAATTCGGATAACTAAAAAGTTGATTTCATACAATCACAAGGAGTTATCCACCAAGGTGCGGATAACTAATAATTGGATAGGATATGACCATGGAGCTATAAAATTAATTTTATAGCTCCATGATATGACCATGGATTAAAGAATAGAAGGATATGCATCGACGGTGACGTCAAACGATTTTCCAACCCGCTTGCCTATACTAAAGCACTGCTGCCAATCAAGCAAACACGATCATTGAACTCCGTGTCTCTAACCGCGGCCCTCTATAGAACGCTGCGAATCAACTGTTACATTTTTTAGAACAAAACGTAGCCATGTAGAAATCGTATGCGCAGTTTGATTGTTCTATTGACAAGTCTGCGCTGATGATTAATGACAACAACAATATATTGCTGAACAATGATTAATTTCATCACAATCGGACTACGAAAAGTTCACTTTTTTTACGATATTTAAAATATGCAATTTTTATATTTGAATTATCATATTATTGGCCTGCCACCTCCTGTCATTAAAAATTGCGTTAATCTATAGAATATTAAATTATGCATTTCACCATGTATGATTTTACCGTGTCTTGTGGTGTCAATTACAACAACTGGCTAAGCAGTGGTTTCTTCATAAATCTTCTTTATTATCGATGTGATTATATTTAAATTGTAGTGCCTGGTGATTGGCTAGTGGTTATGTCGTCCACATCACATCCAATCACCGGGCATAATCGAATAAAAACTGCGATCCCTGATCCGGTATTGGCGGGCTATGTTTAGTTGCGATACGTCACCACCGACTCTACTACTCTCTAGCGCTCGTTTTGAAAAGTAGACGCAAGGCAAACTTACCCATGAACAAACGAAGCATAAAAGTACCTTGTCTATTACTGTATTAATATTTCCACAAGAAGTAGACAACTTAACGATGAGTATATAGATCATGATTACACGTTGTAGCTACTACACTTAAGATTAGCCTACCAATAGGCCTACCTAGGCCTATATCAATGTCGTCAAATCATAGGGTTTACTAGTAAGCCTAGAAGGCCTGGGCCTAGTATCCTTGCTGATTTTGTAATTTTACATGTAGGCTGAGACAACAACTAGTTGTCATAAAAACATTAGCGTAGATCAATCGCAGCAGATTTCGAACATGGCAAAATTAATGTTTTTTAAACCCAAATGGTACTACAATTTACAAACAATTTGTATTTTTTAATCTTGTAATTACATGTATTAATAATCTTGTAATATTTCTGGGAGATCGTTTAATTTGAATTCAGAAAAGTTATATAAATTAAAGTTTTGTTCGTCGCCATAGCAGCTAGCGCAAAAAAATATAAAATATTAATCAAGATAAGAGCGCGCGAAAGCATAGCCAACAAGGTCACTAAAGGTTGTTGAGCATACAGTAAACAATATATTAGGCACGCGACAGTTTCGTTGTTAAAGACGGTTAATTAAACTGTGTTTATTTTGTAACATTGTGGGCTAGAGTCATGGAAGCTTTAATCTCAAACTGATGCATATCCTTCTATTCCTTAATCCATGATATGTCTTAAATGAAATACAAAGACAATCGTTACCTAATAAAAAAATAAATAAGATGCTAGGGTATACATGAATCTATAGAGATAGCCTATTATATAAATGTAAATAATTGATTTATATAATACCATAGCATAGTAGCACGTTAAGATATGCCTCGCACTTTTTTGAAATTGTAAACTATATTCCTCGCAATTTTGGAAATGGTAAAAGGATGCCTCACACAAATATTCGGCGTGCCTCGCATACCTCGTATTTTGTCAACACTCCAAGATTTACTAACAATAAGAGTATTACTATTACGATGAATTTATAAATATATAATTCAATATAGGTCTATGCCCTACATTATTTATCATAATTATGCCTAATAGTAATATGCAGAAGAATTAAAAACACTTATGTGATTGATAATAATTAATTTTAATATTTGGAATTTTAAAGATGTATTGTCCCCCAAAAACATGAAAAATGAAGATTAATTAAATCAGACTTTGAATATGTTATTTTGTATTTTTGATAAAGGTAATCACTTCCATAGAAAAAAAAACGAACAAAAAAATGTTTTCACTTATAAAATGACAAAATAAATGGTTAAATTCAACCAAAAATCCATTGGCTGGCAGCCAATTTGACCATTTTTTGCTTTAAATTACATTTTTTTCAGGTAAATACATTTTTTTTTCGATTCAATTTTTGGTCAAAGTGGATAACTATTATGTTACATTCAAATGGAATATTCAAAAAAATTTTTTTTCAGAATTATTTTTTCAGGGGGACAATACATCTTTAAAATATGTTATCAAATAAAATGAAAAGAAATAAAACATGCCCTACTATACTATAAATTAATAAAACAAAAAATTACCTGGTTTTAAAATATGAGTTAAGCATATATCAATAATATTATTAATGATACTATATGTATATTGAAATTACATTTTAAAATATTAAAATAAGTTAAATAAAATAAAATATGTGTTATTAAATAAATCGTAGGCAGTAGTCCCATGCCTAGACTAGGCTAAGCATAACCAACCCTACCCTAGCCCTACCGGGGTTGGCATAGCCAAGGCCGGTAGCTAACCAAGTACTAGTAATGGTCTACTATGGGCCTACTAACTAGCACTAGGGATCTACTAATACTATAGTAACAGTAAACTACTGGACAGTGTAGTACTAGACAGGCCTTTGCTAGCAGCAGCAGGCCCATGTCTATCCCCAACAGACCAGCAGGTGCCTATACAATTCTATTCTAGACTAGCCTTAATTTTAGTCTAGCCTATGTGTTAGTAATAGTAGCTAGGCCTAGGCATAGGCCTATGTCTATGTTTATAGTAGACTCCTACTCTAGCCTAGGCTTAGCCTAGTAGTAGAGTTAGGCAGGCCTAGCTAGAGACCCGACTAAAATAAAAAGTAAGAAGTCTAGCAGCATAGCCTGGGTAGCTACTACACTAGAGTCCTAAATAGCTAGGTAGTAGGTTAGGCCTAGCCTACCCTGCATTCCTTGCCACTAAAGGCCTAGTCTGGGCATAAAGGGCCTATAATACTAGGATAATTTAATAGGCTAGGCCTAGTCTATCCTATATGCCTCTCTACTCTAGTCTAGGCCTAGCCCTATCTAGTAAGTAGGCCTAGCTAGCTAGCCTAGGTAGGGCCAGGCCTATGTAGCTAGGCTAGTACTACTAGGTAGGCCGCTAGGCTTGGCCCTAGCTAGTAGTAGGCTATGCCTAGGTAGGAGGCCTAGCCTAGGCCTATAGCTAGGCCTAGCTAGACTAGGCCTAGGCCTAGCTAGGCCCGGCCTATACTAGATAGGCCTGATGCCTTAGCGTGCTAGCCTAATTAATAATAGGCCTAGCCTAGGCCTATACTGTACCTTGAAAGAATTAACAACTCCTTCTACATGTTTGGCATTCCCTGATAATAGCGATATTATTACTAGACACAGTGACAGGGAAAACATAAACACGTTCATAATTGCTACACCTACAGTTTGGTGGATTTTACCAAACAACTTATTTTACGTAGGCCTTACGCGTTATACAGTATCGCGTACGCGTAAAACTCAGATTCGGTGCACGCGCAGTATGCTCTCTTCTTGTTGGCATGATGGCGTGACGTAGTTCAAGCCGGACTTGCGCGGAGAAAATAATGTAATTTGTATACGGTTGTAAATAAAGATGATTTTCATTATTATAACATATACCAATGTATATTTAATTAAGCTAATATAAAAATAGATATTTCATTCTTCAATTTTCTGTGTGCAATATTCTAACGTATGACGGGCACGTGGCGTTTGTGACGAGTTCAAATTTAGTTAATAATACATTATTTAGTTAAACATCTTTCACTCGATTTCAAACAAAAGGTTTTATCATCAGTTCTCCCGATGTAATTTTATATACCATTTTCCACAATATACCCAGATGCTTTAGGAATATATCTAATTTAATCTTTATTAATTTGCAGTATCTATATTAGGCCTAATGCTACTAAATTTTTCGCGTATTTGACGTATCTCCTCCAAAACCACTGAACGGTACGTGCTCACATTTGGCACAATGATGTTGCCGCACACGATAGGCTATGTCACTTTCTTGAATTTTAATGATAAACACTAAAAAAGGCAAAAAATAGCAGTAATTTGACCATGTTACGTCACTGTATAAACTACGCACCCTTTTCTGTTGTGTACCACCATGGCCGGATCTACAAATACCATGCCGGTTCGTTAAAAAAACAGACTTTTAGTCAACCGTATCGAATGATCGCGTCATTGTTTTAATTAATTTTCGTAAATCACGGTTTGGCTCAGTGAGTAAAACGCGATAGCGTGTTTATTATACGTTCGAGTTCGAATCCGCGACATGTGTAATTATTAAGTACCGGTATCACCGGTATCACCGCTTAAGGTTAAAAACAAAACTAGACCACGATGTAATTACATACAAAACTAGCAAAAAAGATACGAAACCTCACACAAAAAAAATTGCAAGATATAAAAACCGTTGAAATAAAAATAAAATGTAGGCTAAATGAATTAAAATGAACACACACAAATAAAACGATTCCAAATGGTTTTATATATTGTTGAACATGAAAACGTGTTTTCGCAGCAATATATTTTTTAATCGATTTATGTTAAACTTTTTTATTTTATCTGTTTATGTATCAAATAATTAATACACAACGAAAAGCACCCAAAATAAATAGTTTGGCATTTTATACTTTCGTTGGTGTTTGCGTGCATTATCTAATTCACACAGCACCATTTTTCTTTAGCGTCTTTTATTTTCGCAAAGTCTGAAAAGTCAAAAGTAAAGTATAAAGTGTCATATCCAGTATTGCTTTCATTTTTTAGTCTACATATATTTCAAAATGAAGGGATAGCGTATAACAAAATCAATGGCTGTAAATACAGTAGTTCCGAATTTTATTCTTGATACAATTTGTTTTTATTTTAATAATTTGTCAAAGTACTTTTATCAGAGTGCGCTTTTATTGTACTTGCCCAGGCAAAGTATATAACCACCCACATAAGGCATAACCCTCCTCCGAAGCCAATGAATGGTACGTGCTCGCATTTGGCACACTGATGTTTATTGAGGGGCCGCACACGATAGGCTATATTACATTCCTGAATTTTAAGGATAAACGCTAAAAAAAGGCAAAAACAGTAATTTGACATGTTTCGTGAGTTGTTACGTCACGTATCAACTACGCAACCTCCTCTGTTGTGTACCACCATGGCGAGAGGGGTTGGTGAATTTTGTCCAGAATGGGGAAATATTTTGTCCAGAATAACGACAAAAGCGATAGGTGGCGCTATACAGTGTATAAACCATCGTGTCCAAAATAGGGAAGCTGTCCAAATAGAGAAATCTGATTTGTCCAAAATGAGGAAATTACTGTCCAGAATGGGGAAGTGCTGTGTCCACAATCGGAAAGCTGTCCAATATAGAGAAATCAGATTTGTCCAAAATGGGGAAATTTCTGTCCAGAATAAGGAAGTGCTGTGTCTAAAATAGGGAAGCTGTCCAATATAAAGAAATCCGATTTGTCCAAAATAGGGAAGCTGTCCAATATAGAGAAATCCGATTTGTCCAAAATGGGGAAATTTCTGTCCAGAATGGGGAAGTGCTGTGTCCAAAAGAGGGAAGCTGTCCAATATAGACAAATCCGATTTGTCTAAAATAGTGAAATTTCTGTCCAGAATGGGGAAGTGCTGTGTCCAAAATAGGGAAGCTGTTCAATATAGAGAAATCCGATTTGTCCAAAATGGGGAAATTTCTGTCTAGATTGGGGAAGTGCAATCCGATTTGTCCAAAATGGGGAAATTTCTGTCCAGAATGGGAAAGTGCTGTCCAAAATAAGGAAGCTTTCCAATATAGAGAAATCCGATTTGTCCAAAATGGGGGAAATTTCTGTCCAGAATGGGGAAGTGCTGTGTCCAAAATAGAGAAGCTGTCCAATATAGAGAAATTCGATTTGTCTAAAATGGGGAAATTTCTGTCTAGAATGGGGAAGTGCTGTGTCCAAAATAGGGAAACTGTCCAATATAGAGAAATCCGATTTGTCCAAAATGGGAAAATGTCTGTTCAGAATGGGGAAGTGCTGTCCAAAATAGGGAAGATGTCCAATATAGAGAAATCCGATTTGTCTAAAATGGAGAAATTTCTTTCCAGAATGGGGAAGTGCTGTGTCCAAAATAGGGAAGATGTCCAATATAGAGAAATACGATTTGTCCAAAATGGAGAAATTTCTTTCCAGAATGGGGAAGTGCTGTGTCTAAAATAGGGAAGATGTCCAATATAGAGAAATACGATTTGTCCAAAATGGAGAAATTTCTTTCCAGAATGGGGAAGTGCTGTGTCCAAAATAGGGAAGATGTCCAATATAGAGAAATACGATTTGTCCAAAATGGAGAAATTTCTTTCCAGAATGGGGAAGTGCTGTCGAAAATAGAGAAACTATACAATATAGGCCTAGAGAAATCTCGATTTTTCCGATTTGTATAAAAGAGAAACTGTCAGATATGTAGAGAAATTCAGAAATTTTCAAAACGGGGAAAGTTTTTATCAAGAATAGCTGTTCCGCATATAGAGACTATCCAATATAGGGAATGTCTCAGTTGGAAGCATTAAATTAATATTAATATTGACGTCTGGTAGGCCTACTACTGAGTCTGCACATCAAGGTATGTTGAACCATATTAATTAATAATGATAATAATAATGATAAAAATGATAATAATGATAATAAAAATATAAATAATAAAAAAAAACCAACAACAACAATATAGTAATAATAAAAAAAATGACAATGCTGTGGGTATCAGTGGCTGGATCTCAATGAAAGCGAAAAGCTAAATCAAAACGATAAAGTAAAACAGCCAGAAAAGTTAGCAGAGCTTTCGGGCAACGCTAGCCCTTCATCAGTGCAAGTGCAGGTACTTGGACAAAGATACATAAATGGTGACGATACCTAACACGTTTCTCGGACAGGCGACGTAGAATTGTAAAATTGTCCAAAGTACCCTCTAGGATATTACACCAAAGTCAGATCAAAATTGATACAATCAGTAGAAAATATATATAAATCCAAAGGCACAATACTGAAAAATGACAATGCTGTCGGTATCAGTTGCTGGATCTCAATGGAGATACAAAAAAAAAGGCGAAAAGCTAAATGCTGGTATGCGTGACTTTTTTTAAATACAGTTAGTTTGCAATTCGTGCGCGAAACTATTAGTACGTGCTTCATTCTAGACGTTGGAGTAGTAAACAACCCCACGAAAGTGACAGTGGGCAAACTTGTAAATGATAGTTGCGATCGAATTAGTTGCAGATTTTTACAAGGGATGATACCGCCTCTCGTAACTACTCATTTTGGTCCTAAATAAATCGGAAGATTGGATGCGTAACTGGCTGAACAAAGCAAAAACCAAGCGTAGACAGCTCAGACAATTTTCCAACAGGGAAATCAGTTTAGGTCAGGTCTATGCGATACTTTCTTTCTCAAGTACGATAAGAAAGTTCATGATATACAGGACATTGACGAGGTGAGTAGAGCCCCGTATCTCTCCCACCCTTACGTCGATGCTATATTCCTTGATTGGGAAAAAGCATTTGACCGTGTGAGTCACCCTAAACTATTACGTAAGCTCCACAATTTTGGTCTATGTGGTCCAATTTTGAAATGGATGGGCTCATTTCTTACTGATCGTTGCCAACAGATTGTCCTCAATGGACTGATATCTGACCGTACACCTGTTGTTTCAGGTGTACCTCAAGGGTCGGTACTTGGCCCATTACTTTTCAACTCGTTCGTTTTTGACCTCCCTATGTCGATCACCTCTCAAATTAGACAATATGCCGACGATACGGTGGTGTTTAGGCCAATTAGATGTGAATATGATGCGATATTACTTCAAAAAGATCTAGATAACATCGATGAATGGTGTCAAAATAACATGATGAGACTTAATGCTAAAAAAGTTCTCCATATTACTCGCAAACGTAATCCCATTCATGCTCGTTATCATATTCACACTAATGACCTTCAAGCAGTTACCTCCTACAAATATCTTGGTATTCACTTTGAAAGAAATCTCTCTTGGTCAACGCATGTGTCCGCAATTACCACAAAATCTCTCCAAATTGTCGGATTCATAAAGCGTTTTGTGATATTTAACGACCCTGTAATTTTGATGAGGCCTTTTAACGGTTTATGTAGGCCCATACTTGAGTATGCTGCCCCTGTTTGGGTGCCTCATCAAAAACAACATATTACTAGCATAAATAAACCTCTTCGAAGGATCACAAAGTTGTGTGCTAATGGCGATTACGAGCAACGGCTCGAACATTTAAATTTACCATCTATGGACCAGAGAGTGTGTTTTCTCAGTATACTTTTTATTATGAAATGTATGTATGGTCGAATTGATCTTAATATTCACGATTTTTTTTATTTTAATCCAAGGTATTCCGAATCAGTTATTTTTAAACACAAATATGCCAGAACCTTTTAAATATTCATTGTACACTAATTTTCCTAGAGAGATTCCTAATTATATTAGAGAACATTCTTTATTTAGTTTTAACACATTTGTGACAGCTCTTCGGTTTTATGTCAGGCAACTTTAAACTTTTTATTTTTTTATCTCTAAACAATCATTTTTATCTGTACATAATATTTATATATATATATTTGTTAGATTCAATTTTAATGGTTGTTCAACTTGATGCCTCGCAATTTTAAAATTTTTATATCTTTGTATTTTTATGGTTTACTTATATGTTCATACTACCGATGAAATCAGAAATTTTGTTTTAAAACCCTTTATAATAACTTCCTTAAGATAGAAATATGGAGCAATATTGTAATAGTGCGAACTAATAATTATTATCAAATCTACGTTTCGCGATACATCTGAGATAGATGAGGTAAGTATCAAAGGTGGAGATTTGTCCCGAAGTTTTCCATTGCGCTCGCATATTTCAGAACTAAGCCGAAATTTATATTATATAGATGTTAAAATACAATACACTTAAAATCATCATCTGGTAGAAAAGAATGATTATTTTGGTATCAGTATCAACTTTCAATTCATTTAGTTTCCTTTAAAATATCTCTATATTGGCTTTGCCACCAAGTAATTTTGAATTGGAATTCCATTTAAGCTTATCACTTTTTGAACTTCGATAACATTGGAGTTTGCGATGTAGGATTCGGCTATAAAATCTTTGGGATATTCACATCATGAAGAAACCACTGCTTTAGCCATTATATTAAAAACACGCTTGTTGAAATTAAAATCAATTAATCCTCGACGCAGACATGTCAATAGAAAGATCACCATTGTATACCCTTAGGCTAGGCAATCTAACATTTTGAGTGAAACAAATGGCAAACAGAGATTTTTCTCTTTAAATGGTCACATGATGAGGAGATCAAGATTTGAGCATGACACTTATGTCACTCATCTCGATGATATGCAAGTTACCTTAAAGATGTATTGTCCCTTGAAACACAAAAAAATGAAGGTCAGAATATTCTAAATTTAAATTGGCCATATCAAAGTAATATTAAAGTTATTCACTTTAAGTCGAAAATTCGAGCCAAAAACAACAATTTTACGTAATTAACAGCTAAATTAATTTGATTACATTTAGTCTGGAAAATCGTCGCGAGCGAAAGTAAACAAAGATTTCAAACCATGATTATACATTATGCATGATGCTAATTAGGATTGTTTACAACTCGTCACGTTTGAGAATGTGTTTTCACACAGATCGCGAGGAAGTTTTATGATTATGCATACAGAGTAACCAAATAAGCGCGTTGCATTATGAGATATGTTTTGATCGAAAACTTTGACTGGAAGTCAAAGTTATTTTTTTAACCAAAAAACGTCTGTATTTCAGTAAAATGATTTTTTTTGGACTAATTTTTGGTGAAAGTTAATAACTATTATGATACTTCAAAATGACCCACTTTTTTTCGAAATCTTTTATTTTTTATTTTTTTGGAATTTGACAAAGGGACAATACATCTTTAAATATGCAAATTAGGGTGAAATTACATGGTTACCATATCTCAAAAATTGCTAGTCAGAGAGAGCTGATTTTTTCACTGATTTATTCAGAATGTATATATATATATATTCAGGTTGAAATTATCAGACCGTTAGGATAGAGTGCTCAATACCAAGGTAGAGCATAAATAAATAAATAAAATAACAGCAGAAAACTTGGTTACTTCATTGAAGTAACCAAGTTTTCTGCTGTTATTATATATATATATATATATATATATATATATATATATATATATATATTTATATTAATTGCTCTAATTAAACATTTTACGAAAAAATGACCGGAAGTACAACATTCGACCCTCAACCCCATTTCTCAATGTTTGCATACATAATGTGATTAAACTGTCTGTAGAGACTTTATTTTGCCCTCAAATGACTCAGATATAGGTTCCTAATTGCCAGCGTAGGACCACTTTGCAATTCCCAAAATCACACCTTTGTCGCACACCTCGAAAATATGCAAATTACACACCAAAAGCAAAACTCCGGAGACACTCTGGAGTTGACGTCCCGCTGTTTTGGTGTGAAAGGTAAAATCAAGCAACTCCGGAGTTTAAAACTGCGGTGTTGAACAGTTGAACATTTTCCGGAGAGCGAATGCGGGGACACCCCGGTGTTTTGGTGTGAAAGGTACCAACATCAAACTCTGGAGTTTTTAGGTCAAAAGGTCATCCTCACACGATCACTCATTGCTTTAGTATTATTTAAAAATAATTAAATTAATTAATAATTTACCATAAGGCAGAAGCAAGTAACCGGTTTACCATGTGTGCATTGATGGCGGACATGGCCACTCTCACCACAGAAATAACACCAGTCATTTGACATTTGTTCCAATCTTTTCTTCCTCCTTATTGGTATTATTTGAGTCCATAATTCATGCTATATACTAGAGCAGGTTCCACGTTGGTTTAGATGTAATCTATCGTTTGTGAACATTGAAGCGTCAAGTCCAAAAGTTCTTTAATCATTAATTTGTGTGATCGAAAAAGAAGTGTCCAAAAGTAGAGAATAACATTTCGTTCGTTTCAAACACTCGAATATGGCATATACCAGATATGTATACTATATACATATACGTTCCATATAATCATTGGCCAATTCGTAGTTTGAATTACTATCATTAGTACCAACATGAACTATAATGTTTGATACATGGTCATTTCTTTAATATAATCTTGGTAATTCGTTTGACAGTGGCACCCCGGAAAGTTTTCACTGATGTGTTGGTTAGACCAGCGGTGTTTTAATGTTCTTAAGCATTGAATTTACTAGATTACTGTTCACAATTGAGTAGATTTCTCTGATCCATAAGGTTATTGGTTTGAGAACTATTAGATGGAACAAATTCAGTGGCATTCGGTTGGAATTCTTGTAGGGTTTGAAAGCTGTTTGTTGAGAGAATTGATGGTGTGTCTATTACGATGGGAGAACTACTAGTTGTATTTGCAATTTTATTTTCTTCTCTTTGGATGCTACGATCCTCTGTTTGGAAACCACATTCAGCTATGTTTTTGTCGGTCTCATATGTGAACATTTAAAAAAGCAATTTGTTTCACTTTGGGCTGTTTTTTTTAGATAGATTCAATCAATCAATTAATCAATCAAAGTAACATTTATTTCCCTTATAAGGTCATAATAAATAAAAATTAACAATAATTTGATTAAAATAAGAGGCGCAAAATTAAGAAAGAAATATTTCTTACAAAAAACGCTGCTCGCTTATTGACGTAACAGTTTTAAAGATATATTGTCCCTCTGAAAAATATTTTTTATTTCAAATTTGTTTTTAAATTTGTCATTTTATTGTCACATAATAGTTGTTTTACCTGAAAAAACGTAATTAAATGTCTGTCAGACAATGGTTTTTGAATTATAATTAAACGTTTCTTTTCTCTTTTTATAATGTGAATTTTGTTACAGAAGTGAATAACTTTGATATGAAACAGACTCAATTTAGTTTATTTTATTGCTAAGGTCAAGTCTGGAGGTCACTTCATCACACCTTAGATACTTCAAGTGTGAAGTATCATATTACAAACAAAAACTTTCCTGGACTGTTTTGATAATAATTCAATGATTATCTGACAGCAAAAAACAGTATTGTCATGGGACTCATAAATACCAGAAATACAGTTGGTACCTATAAATTATAGTCGAGTTTCCATTTTAACAAAAATGTCAAAGTGTAGTACTAGCCTATAACTGCTGCTTGATTTCATCTAATAAATGAGTCATCTCGTGTGACGTAGCGGGCTAGAGCAGCAGAGTGAAAAAAACAAAGCTATCTATATAAACATAAATTCCATTTTTGATTACTTCAAAACAGCGCCCTCTAATATCTGTATAACTAAAGGGGAATCCCCGATATTTTTCGAAACCGGAATTAGCTGAGGCATTGTTTTGTATCAACTAGGAATCTATCCATACTGTGTGTTGTGGAAACGCGGATGGCTTTATAAGGTTGGTGATGTCTTTTCTTTCTTTGTGTGCTTATATTTAAGTAATATCACCTGTCAGTTACTCCATCTAGCTACCTTTACCTTGGTTGGTTGTAGAAAGACTATGCGCCTAGCCTACTAGGCCTCCTATACTAGTCCCACTACACTAGACTAGGCATCTACTAGGGCCTACCTAGGCTAGGCCTAGTACGGGTCCTACTACAACGGGTCCTACTAAACACCAAACGGAAACAAACGAGACTCAGAATGTTGCAAATACCTATTACAACTTGGCGCTAATGCAGTTTCGTACCCACCCCATAAAATTACTCAAAATTGTTTCAGTAGGCCCTACTTCATCTACTTGATTAAATAAATAATTGATAAACTCCAACTGGAGTATCACTCAATATGTGAGTAGAGGTTCAGGAGGGGAGAGCTAGCTTGATCTTGATTAAATAAATTCAGTGTCATCATAAGTAAAATAAATTCTAGTAATTGGATGGAAAATGCTTCATATCACGTTTTTATTATAAATATATATCATTGTATTACGTACATTACATTTCAATAAATTATATCTTTCTGTTTTTGTTCCATTTGTATTTCCATGTGAGTACTTTCATAGTTGAATAAAAAAGGGTAATTTATATATATGTTATACAAATATTAAAACTGGGAAACCATAACATTAGCGTTTCTAGTACAGTGATAACATTACTAAAACAATTAAGTTGTCAAAAGCTTCTTGTTTATTGTGTTATAACAATAAAATGTATCTCAGGACTGAACGAAGTACTGTATAAATTTATGGTACATTTCAATTCTTTGACGATGGATTTCTGAAGGGTGCTCAATATTAATTAATTAAAAATAGTTATAAATAACAAATAATTGATTTTTTTACAATTTTATGCTTGCAGGATGTTGTAGACAACTCGTGAGTAGGTTGGATAAAGATTTTGAGTAATTTTAAGGGGTGGGTACGAAACTGAGTTTTGAAATTTCCATGTTTAAGTGTAATTAGAACTGTATATTTAAGGTTATATATATATTATTTCTATTCGTTCTTCGTAAATGGGAAAATGGCAACTTTATCATCCTCAAAAAGTTAAAATGACGGAATTTCATGCTAAGCTCCACCCACTTTGTTAAAGCTCATGCATAAATTATGCCGCCATGTTTCTTAAAGTCCCTAATGTCAATACCGTCAACTGTTGACGCTTGTTGAACGGTTTTGATCAATGTTATGCTGTTCGTACAATCGTTGTAGTGCAGCCTACTGTATATGAAGCGTAATAAACAGCATGTGCATGTTACGATGCATTGAGCAATAGCCTAACTCATCACCGTGACGAGTTCAAATCTAGTTTCTTTTTCTTCTTTCTTTCTGTAATTTTTGTGTCTTGCGTATCTATAAAACGTCTGTCTAAAGTGATACTCATGATTAAAACGTTTTATAGAAGCTGTTGAATTGTAGATACAAATTCATGTACAAATTTTGTGCATCAAATGTTGTGACGTCATCATACTGTATGGCCAGTTGAATTATAAAAGTCGTATTGTCATATTTTACATCATCAATTACTTATCCAAATTTCTTCAACACGTAATAATATGTTGTTCACTGTTCAGACAATTTTTTTTCCGAAATTGGTATCTTCGTCTTTCATTTTGATGACGTCATGTTAACAATTAGAACTAGAACTTAATTATAGGTGATCATTGTGATGACAGATAATATTACTGACTGATTATGTTCTACAGTAGACAATATGCGCTAGTAGTTATTAAAAATGTAAATGTGCTCAACAAATGTGATAACGCCCACAAATGTTAAAAAAAGACTTTTTCTTCCACAAATGTAAAAAAAAATCCAATCAAATTTATTGCTAGGCCCAAACAATTTTGATTGAGTTAATGTATTTATATATATTGTATTGAGTTGTTTCAATACTTGTGTTCACGATACGTCTGTTAGGGTCCTCGTTAACGCGTTGCATTATTACCATTTTCTGCTCGTGGCGCGATAAATCGTTGGTTTAATGTACATACTAGGTCAAGACGATATTTGTTATTTGCTGCGCGCGTGCACAATACTTCAAGGTCAAGGCCATATTATATCATTGTTGCTTGTAGTGTGTAGTTGTTAACTCGTTGGCTTACTATTATGTACGTATATTTCCAAGTCGATGTTCGATGTTTTTTTGCACGCGCACACGATACTACAAGGTCAAGATTAAATTGCAACTTATATGTAGTGTGTGATTGTTAACTCATTGGCTTACTGTTATGTACGTATAGTTCCAAGTCGAGTATATAGACGCATGATATGCAGCATACAGTGGGGCGGCTGTGGGTCGCCCTACACACAGACGGAAGATCAGTAAACTGTAAAAGTTAAGGTATTATTATTATTCTTGATTTATTAAACAATACTATATACACAGCTAGTATAATTAATATAGTAAGCAGAACATACAATTAAACACTCTGGCAAAAAAAATCCTAGTAGAGCTAGTACTAGTGTAGGACTAGCAGTAGAGTAGAGGAGTACTGTATTGGGCTTAAACTAATACCATGGAGGAATAATGCTAATCTGCTCTAAGTGGACCTATTGTACACCTAACTTCTATCTATGGTAAATTTTACATTATTTATATATTTTATCCATCCTGATTCCTGTAATTTGTGAGTTGCTCGATGCGTATGAAATAATAATAATAATATAAATATGATAAAAATAATAATAGTAATTAATTTAGCCTTAAAAGTATGTTTTTGTCAGTCACATAAAACATATTTATTTTTTCTTGCAAGTTGGTCAGTGTTGTGTATACTGTGTGATGGTAATGAAATGAAAATCTCATCTGTTAAATGATCAAGTCAACATAGAGAACTTATTTCTCAGGTACGGTTAAATATTCATATTGTATTTTTACGACTAAATTCATGTTCCCCTTTCAGTTGGAAAGAACGACTATTGACAAAAATGCAAATAACAGGAAAAGTATAATTTAATAAAATGATCAGCCCTGATAAATCTCAGATGTTGAATAAAATTATTTTGCATTCATCATTCTCTTAAATATTATGAATTCAATGGCCATACAGTATTCGATTAATGCAGCTTGTTTGTTTATTTTGTTTAATTTAGATTTTGCAGATATTATTCAAGATGACCCATAAGAAGCTAATATTTGTAGGTAAAAGGTATTACAGAAGAACTTAAAGCTGGAGGTCCAGTTTACACACATGGCTCATGTGCACCTAAGGGAAACAAGTGAATCTTTCGGAAGAGTAGGGGATTGCCCCTAAGATTTATATACTGTATTTTATTTTTGAAGGACAGCATTTGAACAGAGGAGACTTTTGTATATTGAATTTGAGTGATGCATACCACACTTACACTTTATTTAAAAATTTAATATCACCTCATATATTTCACATTATCCCTTTCACTGCTAAGCATTATTCCCACCTCTGTGCGTAATATATATTAAGAAAACATATGATATTTTAATAAATTGCAAAAAAATACTAATTGAGATAATTGTGTTATTATTTTTGTGGTGTGTGATGGGCAAAGGGTTAGTCTACATTTAGGTATGAAAAAAATAGTAATTTGCATATTGATGACGTCATTACAGGTATTTTGGATTTCGTGTTTTTTATTGAATCAATAATAAAAACTATATTTTCTATAAGAAATTCTTATGGAATACGTTTTCCAACTGGATATTGATGAAGATACGTATAACAAATAAAAATATAAAAAAATTTTAACTATTTTTATTGTTTTATACAAATTATGCACAAATCAAAGTTTTGAGGAAATAATGACCTTTTTGCAAAAATATACTACTATAGTACAAAAACTAACTATTTTTTTTTTTGCGTGTTGTGATAAACACGATGTTGCCCTATTGGGGCGGGTGAATTTTGTTACTTTCAAAATGGCTGGCATGACGTTATTATGTGACGTCATGGTTTTTTGGTTTTCTCTTTACTCATCATCCTCTTTAGAATAGTCCAATTTTGTGTGGTAGGCCCTGAAACAATCTTTATCGGCATGCAAACCTGGGTTACTTGGGCAATCTTTGCAAATCCATACTGTCTTAACCTCTCTTCCAGCACTTGTGCGGTGACCACGAGCCCAGCACACCCGGCACATTTTGTCTTTCTTGTTTTTTGTGTTGCCGTCTTTACTTTCTCTTTTCACGGGAAAGTGCTTTCCAGTTAGCCTTTGTACTACTTCATGACGTGTTACATCTTTGTTCAATCTAGGGCTTGAACACACAAGTACTGTCAAAAGATCTTTGAAATCAGCCAAAAAATCTTTGGTAGATGGCGTGAACTTCCGATGGAGTTTGTGGGCACTTAGAGCACACTGCATGAACATTCTGAGAGCTATTTTCTTATACCACTTGTATGTTTTTCTTACAATGCTCACGCTGTGCAGCTGTTGGTCCACCATATCAACTCCTCCCATGTTGTAATTATACGCAATTATACATGATGGCTTGTGAATAAGATTGTTGTCTTTGTCATGTTTTGTAGTTGGGATCATAGCGGCCCTGCCTTCTGTGGTCAGCATGCACACTTCTTTTGGTTGGTTGTTAGATTTGTTTTTTAGCGCCCGGAACTTTACCACTAACATGTTTCCTGTTTGCGACTTCATAAAACATGATTTACCCTTGTCAAGTGCCTTTGTCCCTAGATCAGTGGGGTAATCGGAACGCTTTGGGTTGACAGTGCCACAAAGGTATGTATCGTGATCAAGAAGGTACGTAGCCAGAGCTGGAGATGTATACAAATTATCAACATACAGTGTGTGGCCTCGGTTGAGAAAAGGCTGCATCATGTTTATAGGAATACGCTCAGTAACAAGCATTTGAGGATGAGGGTCTGGATGATCTCTGAAAATATTCTCAGCTGAATATACAATAAAATCAAGACATACGCCATCCGATGTACATAGTTCATAAACTTGATTCCAAAACGTGCACGTTTTGTTCGAATACATTGTTTGAACAGCAGTCTCCCCTTGAACAAAAGCAAGGATTCATCTACACAGAGTTCTTTAGATGGCGAATAAACACGCTGCATTCGTTCTCGAACCATTCTGATGAGAGGCCTAATTTTGTAGAGCCTGTCCCTATTGACATCCGTGGGGTCATGTGCAGGGTCTTCATTGTTTGCAAAATGTAGAAATTTCATTATCAGGAAAAACCTATCTCTGTTCATTATTTGGCCAAATATAGGTGTTTCTATCAAATCATCAGTGCTCCAATACATTTCTAGTCTAGGCTTGTGAATAATACCCATCAGTCCAAGTAAACCGAAAAACGTCTTCATTTCAGGAACGGTAGTGGGAGACCATTGATGAACCCTGGATCGATTTTTCAGTTTATCACGGTTTGCATTGATGAACTGCTGAGCATATCGGTTGGTCTCCTCTACAATATGCAAAAATATATCATCAGTAAAGTACTGAAAAAAGAACTCCTCAATTAAAGCATTATTACCAATTCTAACTTTGAGTCGTTCACCACCAGAGAATGGAATTTGCTTTGGTTGAAAACTATCATTTGGATCAATTTCCCAATTTATCTTTGGGTTCTTATCTCTTGCAGGCCCCTGTCCTCTAGCACGAGGCCGGCCCCTCTGACCTCTTGCCTGACCTTCTCTTCCACGTATACCACCACGAACACGTGGCCCACGTTTGCCTCCTCTATTGCCACCGCATACACCACGTCGATCTATATTGCCAACATGACCACGCACAACTGGCACTGGCTCATCATCATCAACTGATAAACGATCAGAACTCACCGATTCATCGTCACTGTCCTTGCTCGCTTCACTGTCACTGTCCACAGACATATCTATAGTTTCATCCTGTGATCCATGGCCTACAGGTTCATTATCCACATCCAACGAACAATCAACACTCATCATAGAATCACTATCATCGGAACTATAGTCAGCAGACGGGTACGATTGACTTGAATCATTGACATCAAAGTCATCCTCACTGTCTGAATCAGCAAATATCTGATTTAAAACTTCACTAACATCGTATAGCCTTTGTTGCGCCATTTCGCTACTCAAAACAACTTTCCAAGATAGAAATAACTAGTCGAGCGATGGAAAACTTTATAGAGGCCGCATGATTTTCAAGACGATAATACAACTATAGAAAAAAAAAATTTTACATTAAAACAAGCAATACACTTATACTGTTGAGTAATATGAGCTTTATTGAATTGAACTAATGTTGCTTGTCTGAAGACTGGAGAGAATATGATAATCTATTAACTGTTCACTGAGTTGGTATATTGTGGAATTTATAATTGCTCTAATGGGATTTCTAATGGGAGTTACTATAAACAGGTCCAGTGGTCTGATTTGCCCTAGCTTTCACTGAGGTGAAAGTGATGTGACATCCCTCCTTTTTAGTACAAGGTGTAATTGTTCATTAATTTACATGGTGCCTTGGGAATATGCTAAATTTAATTATTTATTTAATTTATTTAGTTATTTGGGCTATTTGAAGCATTAGTTTAATATACAGCTTTCTGTTCATATTAGTAATTACGATTGTACATAATTTTTGTACAGTTTTTTCATTTAGTTCATTCGACAATGTTAAGCAATAATATAATAATATTAGAGTTCATATTTTTTTATTAATTATTATTCTATAGTTCAAGTGTTATTGTCCATCAACGTTCCCCTTCTTTCGAGTTTTACTTCTTGTTAGTGGTGGAGTGTAAATGGTGTTTGTTTATCAATTGTCAAATGGTACGTATCTGGTTCAGACGAATGCGTTGGTCTATTCCGTATTTATTTTCGATTTCGTCGATATGTTCCATCTGTAGTTTCTATGATGTACGATCTTGGCTGAGGTAGTTGATTAGTTACAATACCAGGCGTTCATGTTTTTTTATGTGGATGCTGGATTGTGATGTTTTGGCCTTTAGAAAGCGTTGGAAGAAATTTTGTTCTGTTTTTATCATGATGAATTTTTTGATCTGTCTGGCATTGTACTAATTGTTTTTGTATCGCGTATTGTATCGCGTATTGTATTGTGTTTTGCTTTCAGGGTTGTTAGATTTTATCACTTCCGGTAGATTTGCTTGTATGCGTCGTCTGTATAATATTTCTGCTGGACTTGGTAGATGTGAGTTTATTGGAGTTGCACGTAAGCACAGCAATGCTAAGTCTGGGTCGGTGCCGGAAATTTTGCATTTTCTAAGTGTTGATTTTACTGTCTGTATCATGCATTCAATAAAACTGTTTGATCTGGGGTAGTGAGGTGAGCTGGTGGTATGAATTATTTTCCAATCTTTGCAGAATAGTTTGTATTGTTCCAACGCAAATTGTGGGCCATTGTCGGAGATGATAGTGTGTGATGACCCTTGTTCTGCGAAAATGTGTTTCGTTGCTTGAATTACAGCACTGCTCGTCACATTTGTGGGCATCTTCCTTATGAAGAACATTTTGCTGTAATAGTCTGCTATGATTAGATAGTCTTCTGAATCAAAATGAAAAAGGTCAATTCCGAGAGTATGCCATGGGCGTTCTTGTATTTCCATAGGAATTAGTGGTTTTAGGTTGAGTGTTTTGGAATTGTTCACAAACTGTGCATCTCTCGCACATTTTTTTGATATCGTTGTTTTATATGCCCGGCCAATATACGGCGGTTCATGTAGTTGATCCAATATGTATGTTCTCATTTCATTTGGTATAACAGTTTGCTGCCCTTTTAAAATGATGCCGTTTTCTACGGTTAGCTCGTCGCGCATTGACAAATATTCTTTAACGCCTTTGGAGAGCTTAATTTGTTTTTCTGTGCATCAATGTATGTAAGTTTAGTGTTTGATTCCTTTAGGACTCCGCTTTTGGGATATCCTTGTACGTTTACATGATTTGGGTACATATTTTCAAATATTCGCAACGGAGAGTATTAAGAGTATTATCCTCTGCTCCGGTATCAACTTTGATGTTCAGTTCAGCCATTTGGTTTTCCATAAGTGGTAACTTTATGTCAAGTTAGTTTAGTGAATTTTTCACTAGTGTTGATGCTGCTCATGCGCACTGAACCAAATGTCTATTTTTCCATATGGTGTTCAAGTAAGTAATCATCCGAGTCAGATTCATATTGATTCATTGAGTGTATTCCACTTCTAGATTTTAGTTTGCCTTTTCCATGCCTTTTTTATTTTCGTTTTTGTTGATGACGGTCTGTACTTTGATCATTACGAGGATCCATAATTTTTTTGATGATCTACACATTTTGGCCCAATGGTTTAATTTACCACAGTTGTGGCAAATCGAGCCATATGCTGGACATTCTCGAGGGCGATGCATTTGTCCACACGCTTTACATTTGTTTTTGGCATGTGACACGTAGCTTATTTTTGCATGCTGTGTATCAAATTCGTCTAATTGCTTGTGGTGCATGAGGGATGCCTCATGTCCCCTAGCAAGGGTTATGGCCTCCTCAAGTCTGTATTCTTGGTTTCTTTTTGGAGATCTTTAAATATGTTTCCTATGGTCATTTGTTCTATGATTCTTGATTCTTTTTCTGCGGCTGTAAATGCGCATTTTTCTGCATGGAATTTAAGTTTAGTAATGTAGTCATCAATCGACTCACCCGGTTGTTATTTTTAGTTTCTGAAGATACATTCTTGAGACACGGAAATTCGATTGTGGCTCTACTTGCTCCTCAAACTTCTCCCAAATAGTATTGCTATTCTCCTTCTCTTCTTCGGTCCGATTTGCCCTAGCTTTCACTGAGGTGATGTGACACGCAGTGAAAGGGTTAATATAGACAATAATTTGATGGTATGATGTATTGCATAGCCCTCTCTGATAAAAAAATATATGATAGACGCCCTCAGTCGTCCTTCTGGCTTGAAATTCAAAACAAACGTTAGAAAGTTACTGATTTAGAGGCTAATTTTTCACCAAATGTTTGTACTTTTCATGGAACTCTATCATTTTAGCATTATGGTATTTTTATATAACAGCCTATGGCGTCAAAAAGTATTATCTTTGATGAGGCACGGGATGTTGTTCTAGGCTACTTTTCACGTTCGACGTAAGGCCATAGTAGAATTTAGCATTCAATGGATTGTTGGCAATTCCTTCAATTCTTACAATACGCACCTGGAAATCATAATCAAAAGAACAATGTCATGTATTGTTTGGGTGTTTGCTGGGGAAATTCCCAAGAATCAACATAATTGTGTTTTTATAATGGTTTGTGATATAATAAAAACAACTGTTTAAAGGGAAAATGTATGAAATTTATGGAAAAATGTGGAAAATGTAGTACAGAACTGGTAAAGGCTATATTTTGTGGGCTATTCCATGGTAACTTTTGTTACATTTTTTGAGTATACAAGAATTAGTGTTTTATTTTCATATACAATAACCGTAAGGGTAAATGTTTACTGTAAGGGTATAGTTTAAGAATATATGAACTACAGTATACTAGACAAGAAGAAACCAAAAATAATCATATGTTCAACTTCGATAGAATGTTAAATATCTAATATTTAAACTCTTGCTATAAAAAGAGATGACCAAAATACTATACTTAAGAAACATTAATGGGGGGAATTCATGGGTATCGTCTAGGACATACACTTAGTAATTTCTGCGTAGAAAAAATGGCTATTTCAAATGTACGTACCGCAAGACATGTCGTTTACAGGAACGAATAGATAGACACAGTGATTCGTATGTATTCAACTAAAATAATAGCACCCTGAGAATTATGTATCTAACAGTACCCACACCGTCACGTACAGTAAATGGCGACCAAAATGGTTAATACGGGTATATTTTCAAGAAAGACATTCATTAGACATCGTATAACACGATCGGAAAACACCCCTATTTGGGACAAATCGTTGAACCTAAATTTGTTTTTGTCAATAACTAATTAGTAAACAGAGTTACATAGGTGGTTGACATCAGTACCGAAAGTACGAACCAACTATATATACCATCGAGTAAAAATTCCAGAAGTTACGCATGATTTACCGTATTTTAGCCTTACGTAAATTTATATAGATATTCGTATCCCACATGCATTGTTTTCTAACAACAAACGTCTAGCAATTAAGGTATATTATATATTGATCTCTCGTGCATGTGTATATAATTGAGGGACTAGTGCTGTTCTGCCGTACCACGCCAAGAATGCTAAAGAGTCGCTATCCAATCGGGTTTGAACTATACCATGAAAGCCCAGTGGTCTAATGGTTAGGACATCTGCATATCAAGCAGGAGGTCCGGGTTCGAATCTCGGTTGGGGCGACTTTTTCTCATTTTCACAGATTTCCTCATCTTATCGTTTCAAATTAATTGATACATTTTCAGTTTTACATATACATAATACAGTGTATATATTTTAACTTTTATGTCTCATCAATTGAAATGAGAAGGCTTTACAACAGTACTCCTGACATTAAGGGGGAGGGATGGTGTTGTGGATGCTGATTGAATCTTTGAACCTAAATTTGTTTTAATCGTCAATAGCTAATTATCTAACTCAACTTAATTAGTAAATAGGGTTACTGTATGTTAGGTGGTTAAAATCAGTGCCGAACGTATGAACCAACTTTATAAAAATTAGAAGCAACGTGTGATTTACCGAATTTTGCCCTTACATAAATTTATATACATGTACCATAATTAAGTTATTATAGTCATTTTAAGTCCCATTCCCTACAAGCGGATAACTCCTTGTAATCGTCTTGTTTTTTTTTCTATGTCTTCTTCTTTCTTTCTGTCACTTTTTGTGGCTCTATGTCAACATATGGACATATGAAGTTGTGCAGAATTTATTTTAAAGACGTCAGAGTTGCACTTTGTTTATGCATTTCAATGATTGATCATTATTTGTTTTTGTAATTTTGTGAAAATTTAAGTCATATCAAGGGCAAACCTTCTGTGGATTAAAAAAGTCATGTTTTACAAGAAGTTAGACGCGCACAAGCATTTAAAGTTTCAAATTGCGCAAAATTAATTTATTTAACTTTCTACGCGATTCATGACATTTTGTCAAAAATGCCTCCGCGAGCAAACAGTTTTACGCATACAGTGCGCACAGAGCATGAAAATCATGTTTTTTCTCATGAATTGTTATTTCCAGCCTTTCCTATTCATTTTTAAAAAGATTGACATTTCAAATTAAAATTATGTCATATGAACACGTTGATTTAGACAATTTGCGTGCGTTGTAGTTGCAAAAGTAACAAATTATCTTAAAAATTATGCCTATTTTGAATCTATTATACAATGGTGATGACCCCCAATTTTTTTAACTTAATATGTAAGCAGATATGTTTTAGATATGAATTCATGTAGAATCTTTACCTCTCGGATGTTGTGACGTCATTGTATGGCCACACGAATGTAAAATATAGGATTTTTGTCTCTTTCGTTTTTGCTCATCACATTTAATAGAGCACATCACTTATCCGTATTCCATTTCCCCCAAGATTTTAATATTGTCTAGGTCATGAACGAACGAACAAAATCATGTTTGTAATCAATCTTCACAAGCATACTGTATATTATAATTAAACCAAATTTAATTTAAATAGCACTCGAGGTACCGAGATCGAGCCTCACCTTGTGAAACGAAACGAATGACGATTTTTTTAAAATTTTCGTATTGTTTGTTAAATTTTATTTCTTAATGTATTAATTAATTATATGCCTGATTTATAATGAAATCTAGTGAAACTTATGTATTTATTATTATGTAACAAGGGTAGTTTATGACATATATACGCGGAGGGATCTTTGAGCGAGTTGTTTTTATTCAAGTGACTCGATGTGCAGTGATACCGGCTATTGCTTTTTTTTTAATTAATTAAATATCATGACAAAATCAAGATATCTTTTAAAAAATCAATTATCTTTATTTAAATCAATGCATACTGTATCTATATATAAATTTACGTAAGGGCAAAATTCGGTAAATCGCGCATTATTTCTAGAATGTTTACTCAATGGTATATAAAGTTGGTTTATACTTTCGGTACTGATTTTAACCACCTGATGTAACCCTGTTTACTAATTAAATTGAGTTTGATAATTAGTTATTGACAATTAAAACAGGCAGTCTCATTTCAGGCTTAGGGAGTGCAGTTGAAAGAGTGTGAGTTATAACCATATATGGCACTAAGTCAGGATTGAACCCCAGACCTTGGGATTGGAAGGCAAACACCAACCTCCATGATACAGCTCCTCTCCAATGGCTGTTAATGGTGAAAACATAACGACACACAACATAACATAAACATGCTTCATAGTTTCTTTTCTCCAACTACAAATTGCTTTTTAATTACTCCTGTAAACAGCTTGATTACATAATTTTACAAACGAAACTTTATAGTATGCGTTTTCATAAATAAGTGAATAACCATATACATATTTGTGTTTTCATTGACGAGTTTGTAATAGTAACTTCAGTAACTATTACAATACTTATTTGTTATACGACACAAGACAAGTGTATCCGATATGTACGTACATTTATTTGAAAAAATAAAATCAAATTCCTTTTATAAATAGATTCCCAGACCAGCAATAATGTGTTTCTGTAAAAGACTTTAAGTATCCCTGGAAAGCTTCCCTTTGAGTTGTAATAAAAAGTTACATATCAGCAGCTTTATATACAAATGATGTCAAAGGGAGATATAAAGGGAAATCCCCTATTCTTTTCTTTATGTACAGCTTGTTAATTGTGTGAAGTCTAATTACCTCATGCTTCCTTGTTTAGTAAAAATATTGTTATTGTTTTGTTTAAGGTATAAGATTATTGTAGGCCTATGTACTGTAATGAAAAAGGCATTGTTTTTGGTTCGGTTCGGATTAATATTTTAATTGATTGTATTCATTTCATGGATGACATTTGACATCTTCTCCAGGGCAGTGTTATAAAAATAGTACTGGAATACAGTACTGCACTGCTTGATGAATAATGTTACTGTACTACTGTACATATGGAATAGAGAAATGAAAGATAGTACCCGGTAGAATAATATAAAGCATTCATTCTCACGCTTAAAGCCTAATTATTTATTTTTAAAAAACATTGCACATTGTCCTAATGGCAAAAAAGATGTTGTAACATTACATTTTTATGTGTAATTATAAAACTGATTGCATCACTGTTGTCATTATCAGGATTCATACTGTAATGTTGCCAGCAGAATGAGGGCACAATTAATCATCAATTTTCAATAAAATCTTAGGAAATCATGACTACTGTACTAACTTGACTGTGAACGACTTGTTAATGGTTGAAAGGGACAGCCTCTGCTTTGATTTTGTGAATTATTGAGGCTTTTAGAATGTATATTTTTCTTCAGTTCCCAGCCTTTTAAGAGGACTATATAGTAGTAGGGAACTTTTCTGTGCCAGTTTCCAATGTGGTGTGCATATACAAAGCTAGCACACAAAGTCCTTTATGATATTGAATTAAGACAAATAGCAGCATGCTCAGCAACACTTTCCAAGTATAGATTCACCATATTACCATTGTAAAATGACTAGGACTAGCATACCAGGATGTTGGGGAAATTCCCAAGTCCCAATGGAATATCAACTATTTTTTAATGTATACTTTTCCATAAATGGAACCAGTGATGATGGGGACAGTAATTATAATTTAGTAATGTAGCATCATATAGCAATATTACTATCCAGTATTGTAGATAAACTAATTAGTTTAAAGACCGTGCTTTAAATGCACAATCCATATTGCAATGCTAAAATAAAACATAAACAAAATACTGTACGTTATATTTATAGATATTGAGCTAAATGCTCAATTGGAAGATTCTCAACCTTAAAATGCAGCTTTATTTAAATAGTTGTTTTAGTGCTACAATTTCAGAAATATGTATGCAAACAGAATATTAATTGACAATAAATAATTATTTATTACACTACAGTTTTTTACATTGTGACATTTGCAATGACAGTATCGTTAATAATAAAATAATTAAACTTAAACTAAACCTAATTCTTTTGTTTTTTATTTATTGTGAGGAAATTGAGAATAGTACCCCTTTTACAAATATGCGTGAGATGGTGATATTTTGATTAATCTAGAACATTTACACTGGTTGGTATTTTGCAGTGTAAATACATTCAACCAGTGTAATTTCCAGGTTAATGAATCAGGTGTGAAATGGAAATCTGGACATGACACAGGTTTGTTTTAAGCTTGGCAGTGTAAAAGGGGTATAATACTTCCACTAGTAAACTTAAAAAATACAAAAATAAAATATGGCAAAAAAATAACCATACAGTTCCAGCAAAAGTAAAATTTAAAATGCAAAATACGGCTTAAACAATATAACATGAGATAAATATAGTAATTTATTTACTATTTTTAAAAAACCAAAAGCTAAATAATATTATGATCTATGATATTTAAGTGTTCTGTGTTGAATGAACTTGAAATTAAAAAGTGCTACTGTAAATGTACAAAGTGTGCTGTTTGCCACACCTGTATACTTTCGAGTGACAAACAATTTTTGAGAATGTCTTCAAAGTTTGTACTCCCACCAAATTTGTTGTGATTGAAAGTGGAATTTTCTAAAATATTTCTGTTAATGAAAGTAGTATTTCCGTTTATTCAAAACTGTCTATGCCCATTATTGGGTTGTTGCTGTTTAGTCTTTTGTTGTGTTTGCTATAAATTCTTTGTTGTATATTTCCTTATAAGTATGTCTTTGTATAGCAAACACTCAACACAGTAGTATTCATGTTTATACTGTAAAAGGTTTGCAACTTTTAATAGATGTAACCACACATGGCAGTTTTATCAGGCCATACAAACAGCATTGTTTGTTGTGCACAAGCAATATTGTTTAGTTTATAGCCGGAAAATTAGCTGAGTTGCACACAGTGACAAGTGTGGACTTATACAGAGTACATCAAATTCTGGTATCTTGGATAACTCTCAGCACTGCACTGGTAGTTACGTACTAATATGTGCTGTACATAGTTGCCACTTACACTGTAGCTAGTTGTACCATTACCATTGGTAAGTAATTTTTAATTAGAAGGTTGTTATTAAACTTAATTTCTTGATAATTTAATTAACTTTAAGAGCTGCTGCTTGTATATACAGTATATACAGTATATGCACTGATGAAGGGCTAGTGTTGCCCGAAAGCTCTGCTAACTTTTCTGGCTGTTTTACTTTATCGTTTTTATTTAGCTTTTCCCCTTTTTTTTATATCTCTATTGAGATCCAGCCACTGTACCCACAGCATTGTCATTTTTTCAGTAATTTGCCTTGGATTTATATATGAACAGTATATATATATATATATATTGATACAATTGAGGGACTAGTGCTGTTCCGCAGTACCACGCCGAGAATGTTAAAGAGTCGCTATCCAATCGAGTTTGAACAATAACATGAAAGCCCCAGTGGTCTAATGGTTAGGACATCTGCATATCAAGAAGAAAGTTCCGTGTTCGAGTCTTGGTTGGGGGGACTTTTTCTCATTCTCACAGATTTCCTCATCTTATCGTTTCAAATTAATTAATAAATTTTCAGTATATCGCTGGGCAGTTTAGAATTAATGTTCTTTACCTAATGTGTTTGGATTTATATAACACATGCATATGCGCACTTAAAATTTTCAAAATTGTCAACATTTATTTTCGATGATATTAAATTTTTGTGCGTTAAATGTTAGTGCGCACAAATTTTGCCTGATTACTGTTTTACAACCTTTCTTTAGCAATTTCATCATATTTTTTTCACTTTTCACATTATTCGAGCACGTCAAAAATGACAGGCTATGCATGTGTAAGCTAAAACAAATAAATATAGATCGTCAGAATGCTCGGTGAACCTAATTTTTCATTTCATTTTCTTAAAGTGTATGTATCATATTTATGATTTATTATGAAATTAAGAGAAAAAAAAGTGGATTACATCATCATTAATTGCATATTATATATAATTTTGTTAATTTCGACAATCAAACAAACTTTTTCATTTTCTTAGTTGTGTTTAATAGTATATTAAAGCATGGAGGAAATATACAGTATATTTCCTCCATGCTTTGACAGTGCATAATTTAAAAAAAGAAGTGACCATAGTAAAAAAATATGATTCATTGCGGTATGTAATAATCTATCTGCATTAAAGTGGTTACTGCATAGTAAATACATGGAGGAATCTTTCTTCAACTTTCTTTCAAGTGTGTATGTGGCGCGTGGTCTGTGATCGCATCTATAGAATTCGAGGTGCAGAGATCGAGTCTCACCGTGGGAAATGAAACAAAATAAGGTTTTTTTCTCAATATTTGTTTGTTCAATTTTATTTCAAAGTGTATCAGTTATACGCATGCTCTATAATGAAATCTACTGTCAGGAAAAGTAACTTATGTCTTTGTTATTATTGTTTTATTTAAGTGGCTCGTAAGTGCAGTAATACCGGCTTGTATTTGAGTTACCAAGATCCTATCTTTTATATTATAACAAAAAATTCCAACAAAATCAATCAATTAAATCTAGTTAATTATATTTTTTAAAATTAATACAATGCAGCAATGGAATTTGTTGACATGAAACAGGATTGTTTAATAGTTATTTAGTTTATAAAAATATTTGTACACTTAACTAGACATGGAACTCGTCACTTAAGGACGAGTTTGGTTATCCGCCTGCAACAAAACGTATCTTGCGCATTCAAGTACTTTTCATTTATGACTTTTCCAAAAAGTATACTATTCAAAATTAAAACTGCCCTTTCGGTGTAATAACCAAATAAATCCTTTTATTTAATTGCTTTCGCCTGATGGGATTCGAACCTGGTACCTCTGATACCAAAGGCGGTTGCACTACACATCGAGCCATATGAGCACCTGCTGAAGAAAACCAAAGAAAGATTACTCGTTCACTCGGTATGTCGTGAACCCCTCGATGCAAGTTGATTATTTACATACCGAACTAAATCATAATTTTTACTATGATAAAATCTTCACAAATTTTAAACAGTGACATATTATGAAAGTGCATACTTTCAAGTTTTATATATTACAATATGAAGAAAAAAGATAAACATTATGTTTATTGTTTTGCTCTTTGAAAATGTTATTGTTGGTTTGATTGTAAAAATTTCAAAAATTATATTTAATATGCAAATAATGTAGCCATCAAACACGTTTTAACATTCAACACTATAATAAATCACATCTACGATTCATACACTGCAAGAAAAAAAAAAAAAAATGGGGGTAACCTTGCATTCTGATGAACTGTATCGTTTTTAAAAGTAGACATATTTTGCAACATTTTCACAATTTTTTAACATTTTACGTGCGCAACCAGTCATGTTTAACGTGCTCGTAGAACGTCATTTCAAGTTGAATAGTGAATAAAATAACGTAAAATTGTTAACCGAAGATTGAAAAACACAAATCGTGCAAAAGAAATGCTCCTACGTGTTCCCTGCGCCGTGCGCATGTAAAAATGTGCGCACTTGGTGGCAATTTTTTGAAGCCTTAAAATGACCTGAAACATGCTCTAATTTAATCAGAAATTGATTTGAAGCATTTTAAAATTTCAAACGCCATTTACGCGCACACATTCTAATGTTGCATGCCATTTTTAATCCATAGAAAGTTAGCGTATGATGTAAATTAAACTTTGGCAAAGTTTCAAATAAAAATGTTATTTGGTTTTTGACCTATGTTAAATACGCGAAATTCATAAAATCGCACGAAAATCACGTTGCGCAATTGCAAACGTCGTGAAAACCTTTGCTGCACAACTTCACGTGAATTGCGATATGTTGAGAAAGTTACGAAACGTTATGTTTGCAAGTTTTTGAGATACGCGTGACACAAAAATTACAGAAAGAAAGAAGACATGAAACTCGTCACTTTGACGAGTTAGTTATCCGCTCGACAAACGCCACGTGCACGTCATACGTTGGAATTTTGCACACAGGAAAAGATTATGGCATTATGACCTGAACTGAAGAATATTATATGTTGTTAGTGCTGAATGCTGTATATTTTGTGTAATATACTATTTACAGTATACATAGTATAATCTGTATACATATTACATACAGTGTAGAATAGGTAAAATTACGGGTCCCGCCATTTATTCCAATTTTTAACATGGTGACGGTATCAAAATGAAACACTAATATAGCAATTTCGGAAGTAAATTATCTCAGCAACAACATATTAACGTGTAGAAGAAATTTGAATACGTAAAATATAGATGCGCGCTCTTTTAAATGTGGTGAACTATGACGCAAAATATGAAAATACGACTTTTTTTATTCAACTGGCCATATGATGACGTCACAACATCTGATATTCACATGAATTCGTATCTACAATCCAATAGCTTCCAGAAAACGTTTTAATCATGATTATCGCTTTTTATTCTGACGAGCTATAACAGATTAAAATTAACTGTAAAGATGAAAATAAGTGACCCACGTTATTTACATTTTTAGACATGATGAAGTCATAAAAATTAAAATATTTTTAACTCATGCGAAAGATAGTTGATTGACGTAGACAATATTAATATCTCGGGGGAAATGGAATACGTATAATCGAGATGCGCTCTGTTGAATGTGATGAGCAATAACGAAAGAGACAAATATCCTATATTTTACATTCGTGTGGCCATACGATGACGTCATAACATCCGAGAGGTAAAAATTCTGCATGAATTCATATCTACAATTTATCTTCTTACATAATAAGTTAAAAAAATTGGGGATCATTTCTGATTCTGAAGAGCTATAATAGATTCAAAATTGGCATTATTTTGACAATATTTTATAACTTTTTCATCTAAATCAACGTGTTCGTATGACGTCATTTTAATTTGAAATTATGTCAGTCTTTTTTAAAATGACTAGGAAAGGCTGTAAAATCATAATTCAAGAGAAAAACACATGATTTTCATGCTCCGTGCGCACTTTACGCGTAAAATATTTCGCGTGCGTGGGAATTTTTGACATGCTCAAAATGTCATGATCAGCGTAGAAAGTTGATTAGAAAATAATTTTGCGCATTTTGAAATTTTAAATGCGCATGCGCGCGTAACTTCTTGTGAAGCATGCCATTTTTAATCCATAGAAAGTTTGCCCTTGATTTGACTTAAATTTTCACTAAGTGTCAATCAAAAATGACTTTTAGTTTTTAATCTATGATCAATCATTGAAATTCATAAAATCGTGCGTAAGTCACGTTGCGCAACTCTGACGTCATTCAAAAATAGGAGGTGCACAAGTTCACGTAAATGTCGATATGTTGACAAAGTTACGATATGTTCTATTTACACGTTTTTGAGAAACGCGACGCACAAAAATGACAGAAGGAAAGAAGTATCATACAGAAAAAAAAAAAAAAAAAGATGATGATGAAACAGGACAGTTACAAGGAGTTATCCGCTACTAAGCGGATAACTAATAAGAAAAAAAAGAATAGGATTTTGTACAATTACAACTACGTTGCGGATAACCAATAATGGGCGGAACAAAATAAAAATATGGTCTTGCATGACTTGCAATGTATTTTTAGAATTTGTGTTCACTGTAAGTGGACAATAGAGCTTTAAATACTGTAGGCCTACAGACAACACTTTTTAAAATTACATTGTGAGTTAGAATGACGAAACGAAACTCTGGCGTGTAGACCGAAACTCTTACGCCGCTATATTTGCATGTGATGTGATTTGAATCATGGGATGAAAGTTTACCAAAGCCTCCACGATTTATGTCGGCGACCACCCACTGATTGATTTAAGGTTATTTAAGAGCACAAATTTAGCATAAATGCAGTCAATATGAACATTATTTTTAAATAAATTGTTTATTCAGCACTTATGCAGCAGTTATACAGTAGAAAGCACTCGAAGACTGCATGTACTGTACACCTCCCCATACTGTCTAATTTTCCAACTTAAAATATTCTTTTTTTTTGGCGTAGCGTGTACAGTTACGCACACAGTGTGTATACAGCATTGAAAGACCATCCATTTTTGCAAATGATTTTGCTTCTTCATACCTTCTCTGATAAATTTAATTACTTTTTATAAATTGTTATTGCAAAATAACAACGTAAGTGCATGTCAAACTTGCACTTGAAAATAATAATTCAATGCAAATTTTTGTATAAAGAAGCCTATTTTGAATAGATAATAGCTCCTTAGGATCAAAGGTGACCCCTCTTTTTAAAATTTTTTTATGGAAGCCGATGAGTTGTAGATATCACTGCATTTAAAATGTATATCTACTGGATGTTTTGACGTCACCATATGGCCACTCAAATTTTTTAAATAAGATTTTTTTATGCTTTAGTACTAGTTAATCCCATTTAATAGAATGCATTGCGCTTACGCTCACCCCCATTTCGCCCTAGATTTTAATATGTTCTTTCTCAATCAATTCACATGTGTTACAAAATTTGTATTTTTATTACAGCATCATATAAAAAAATTAGAATAACGTGACTTGCTTAAATTCATCTATACAGTATATTTCAATCTGTCATAGCTCCTCGGAATGAAAAGTGACCCACATGTTTAAAACTTATTATGGAAGCTGTTGAATTGCAGATATGAATTCATATAGAAATGTTGTCTATCAGATGTCATGACGTCTTCATATGGCCAGTTGAATTCAAAAAGTCTGATTTTCATCTCTTTTGTAAAAATTCACCACGTTTTTCCTGACCAAAATTCTTCAAATTTTCATTAATGTAATTTAGATAATTATCTTCTAATGTTAAAAATTGGATTAAAAGATGGGTCTCGTAATTTCATCTATGCTACACTATATATATTACATATACAGTGTATTCCGTAAATACTGTTATGCTTTATGACAAAAAATAGGTACAATTCAGCACTGTAAACATATTTAGTTCATGTCATAGGATGGCATAATATTTGTCGCCGTTCATATCTTGACATATGCGCATGTTACGTTTGCGCAGATAACCCGAACTTGTCAAAGTGAGTTCAAATCTAGTTTGTGTTGAAATTTGACTGTAAACAGCTTTTTATCTAATTTTTGGTTAATTTCCGGACAAAGACATTTATTTCAAATTACTGGATTTATGCTTGCATCAAGATTGTTTTGTCACAAAATATAAAAATGGTTAAAATTGAGTGAATCAATTATATATTTCTGTGCAGTTCAGGATTTTGGTTTAAATTCTGAAGGATTCATTATTGGCAAGTAAAGGACAATAGACATAACTATACACAACCAGATCCTTAAATTGTCATTGCAAAATGAATTCAGTATTTAATCTGGTTGTCCTCAAGTTCAGGATATAGCATGTCTGCATACAATATATTTTGATTAGATGGTATAATGATTTGTATTTCCTTTTCCAAAAATATATTTAGTAGTACTTGATGGCGTTTAAAATATAGTATTGTGCAGCCATTCCAAGGCAAGACCATGTAACTTGCATTTTATGTTTTTGAGATTTTACATTTGAGGAATTATTACAAATTTATGAACAATCTGTAAACATTTCAGGTTTCAGAGATCATTATTTTTAGAGATAATTATTTTTAGAGATAGTACAACGCGAAAAACAAACAGCACAGAATATTTATGTTGTAGAAATGAAATGACTTTTCATTCTATGCACATCATCTCTTAAAAGTGGTAATAACTTTTGATCAAAATTGTTAAAATTATTTAAGATTTTGTATTTAATCATAAATATTATGCATATTACTCATGCAAAATTTCACATCATTGCGATAATTTGTTGCTGAAATGCAACGAACAGCCATGTGATTATAAGCATATTGTATTGTTCATTATAAAATTTTTATTACTGTTTTTTTTTTATCCAGAAATTTTTTAAATATATTTCCAAGTAATATTGTTCTGTTATTTTCTGTAAATTGTGGGTTTACTGTGAATTATTCTTAACTTTTATATTTTTTAATTTCTTTTCTCTTCAGTATATCTAATGTTATCTTTAGAGGGAATATTGGAGATGAGTGAACAATGTCAGGATGGCAGATCTGATCTTTGGTGCCAAGAATGGTTTATTAGAGAAGGTTAAACAACAACTAGGACTTGGAGTTGATGTGAACCATTGCGACTCAAAGGATGGTGCCTCTGCTCTTTACTGGGCAGCATGCAGGTACTACCTTTTTTAGTTAGACTAGCAGTAACCCATGCTCCGCAAGGTCTTTTCCCGCCTTAATATAATAAAAGCGCACTCTGATAAAAGTACTTTGACAAGTTTTTAAAATAAAAACAAATTGTATCAAGAGAAGAAATCGGATATGGAACTTTGACTGTTCAGACTTTACGAAAATAAAAGACGCTAAAGAACAAGGCCATATATATGGCTGCAGTCGCGTGCTAAAATTTTAGTGTTTACCAACCGACTGACCAACCGACCGACATAGTGAGCTGTTCAGTCGCGACTAAAAATTGTGCTGTGTAAATCAGATGATGCTCGTAAACACTTTACGAAAGTATAAATAGCCAAACTATATTATTTTGGGTGTTTGTGTTTGTGTATTAATTATTTGATACATATATTTAATATAAAATGGATATAAATCGAATGAAAAACACATTGCTGTGGAAACACAAAATTAAGTTGTTTTCATGTTTTACAATCAAACCATTTGGAGCCATTTTGTTTGTATGTGTTCATTTTTATTCATTTACAATTTTTTTTTTTAATTCCATGGTTTTGATATTTTGCAATGTTTTTTGTGTGGGAGATATGTTTTACCTATTTGCTATTTTTAAAATTAAATTGTGGTCTAGCAGTAACCCATGCTTCGCACGGTCTTGTTTGCCTTAATAGTAATTCGCATGGAATGACCAAGTAGCACTCCTAAGTTTTATTAGTTAGTTTTTTGTACTCTTAAATACATCAAAATGTTGCTCGAATGCTTCTCCTCTTTTTCCTGATCTTCGTTGCGCTTATATTTTTGTATAACAATTGCGCCTAGAGTTGAAAATAACACTTTATATTGCTTCTAAACGACCATGTGCGAGCCAGCTATCAACAAAAATATATTACTGTAACTGTAAGTAAGTAACATTAAATGTAATTAAAATTGTGATATCTAGAATGGTTTGAGCAATTAGCTTGCACAATGCAACACTGCATGGAAAATATGTTATACTGTAGTATAAAATAATAACATTTTGATTATGGATTGTTAACAATAGCTTCTCTGGTGAAATAAGGATGGAGCTTTTACAAATAACTTTACTAAACTAAACGGTATTCATGGATCTCACCACTTATACTTGGCGAAAAACATAAGAGGGTGGCACGTTTGGAAATGATATAGGCCTATGGCATTGTTTTGTCATTTTCTTTGATTGTAACATCTATCTTCAATTGGTAAAATTGTTTCACTTTTGTACTGACTAAACCAAGCACGGCCTTTAGATTTTTGAGACAACAGCTTTCTGTGAGAGGGTTGGATTACAGTTATACAAACAGCATAATAATGAAAAGTAATGATTTCCCTTTTTACGTAATTACTGTAGTGATGATGTTAGATCAACACAGTAAATATCATATTAGTGCATCTTTTTCCATTTGGAATAATAGGTCCAGATCTATAATTTACCTCCGCCAAGGAGGTATATGTAGTCGATCGCGTGTGTCTGTCTGTTTGTTTGTCTGTTAGCAGGAATACTCAAAAAGTTATAGATATGTGGTCAGACCACTCCATTAAATGTTGGAGGCAATCTGGACCAGGGTCCGAATCCTGGACCAGTACTTTACTGTATTAACTTCACACCTGCTAGTGTTAAAGATAGGAGACAATTTTCAAAAGTTGGCCAGCAGTCTTAAAGTAGCAAGTAAACTGAAATTGAATTTTCTCGAGAACTACTTGTCGAAAAAATTCATTTATTTACAAGAGGCAAGAGTTGTGATTTGTAATTTTAAAACATAATTTGATTTAATGTACAGGTTTTTTGATACAAGTAGTTTTAAAAAACCTACTTCTTTTGAAATTCACTCGTTTGTTTTTGCCGTTGCTGTTCTATTGTTAGTCAACTGAAACTACAGTATTGTTAGTTGAAAGGCTTGTTACATAACCATTACACCAAATTCGCATACACATGGTTGTAGTGAAATTAGCCTAATCACACAGAGCATTAGGACACAAAACTAAAAATATATATATATTTTTTCTGTTGAAATCGTATTTAGGAGAATTTGACAGTAGGCGGAGGTATGCACTCTCGGGGTGCCGTTCTAGTTCTTAAATAACTCCCTAAAGTATTGAGTAAATGCATTCTATTAAACATGAATAGAAAGTAGTACTTCTGCATCATTTGCCATTATTATAATTTTAAATGGCCTCAAATCTTAAACGTAGCGAATTTTCGATACGAGTTGCCATACCAAATTTCATGCTAGTATCGACCCTTTTTTTTAGAGTTAAGGAACTATATGGGTTATTTTAGAATCCTGTGTGTACAGGCAAATTTTTCCTGTATGGACCAGCCTATATGACCCATTTCCATTATAGAGCCAGTATGGCTCATAGAGAACAGAAAAGAGGATCCCATATGGCATGTGAGATTATTTGGAAAAACTTTGTAGGTTCCTTCATAAGGAAAGCCACACTTTCCTGTACATATTTTCGATGTGGGCTCTTCATACAGTACCAAGTATAAACATATATATTGTGAACAATTTGACACCAAAATTACATCAATGTGTCCAGTAAATCCATAGATGTACAGTAGCATGTTTGTATGAAACCAGTAATATGCTAATTACGGAAATTGCTCAATGCTGAATTCTAAATTCTGATCTAAATCAAATCCATGAAAAAAATTATAGAAAACATTGCAAGGTTAAACCCCTTGGTTACCGAACTAATACACATCACTATTTCGGAGCATAATTAAAAACGAAGCTCCCACAAAGCAGAAATACTTATTATTTCTATAAATTACCAATTCCTATTTCTATAAATGCAATATTTTAAATTCCATATCCAGTATTGCTTTCATTTCTTTACAGATTTCAAAGTGAAGAAATACTTTGTGTATATAACAAATTCAATGGCCGTAAATAGTTCTGAATTTTATTTTTGATACAATTTGTTTTTTTAATAATTTGTCAGAATACTTTTATCAGGGAAAAGTGCGCTTTTATTGTACTTTACTCCTCCCATGCGAATTAGTATAAAACCACATACAGTATTATTAAGGCAGAAAAGAGCATGTGTAACCGCTAGTATTGAATAAAATTATTCTAATGATTGTCGCAATATGCTAATTACGGAAATTGCTCAATGCTGAATTCTAAATTCTGATCTAAATCAAATCCATGAAAAAAATTATAGAAAACATTGCAAGGTTAAACCCCTTGGTTACCGAACTAATACACATCACTATTTCGGAGCATAATTAAAAACGAAGCTCCCAAAAAGCAGAAATACTTATTATTTCTATAAATTACCAATTCCTATTTCTATAAATGCAATATTTTAAATTCCATATCCAGTATTGCTTTCATTTCTTTACAGATTTCAAAGTGAAGAAATACTTTGTGTATATAACAAATTCAATGGCCGTAAATAGTTCTGAATTTTATTTTTGATACAATTTGTTTTTTTAATAATTTGTCAGAGTACTTTTATCAGGGAAAAGTGCGCTTTTATTGTACTTACTCCTCCCATGCGAATTAGTATAAAACCACATACAGTATTATTAAGGCAGAAAAAGAGCATGTGTAACCGCTAATATTGAATAAAATTATTCTAATGATTGTCGCAATGTAAACACAGAACAGCGGTATTTACTTTACTTTACTTATCTGGGTTGCTAAGTCGATGTGAGTTGGGTCCCCCACCAGGGTTTCTCCTTTCTGCGACCTCAGATTTTCTCTTGGATTCTTCCAGGGTATCACTACGAAGTTTGATGTGAAAGGTGTATGATTCTCTTAACCTTGGTTTCTTCTTTTCTTTTTCTTTGAAAATAATTTTAACGTCAAACCCTAATTTCAAGTTGTTATACATTTTTTAGTGGTCACTCTTCAGTTGTATCTATACTTCTTGAGTATGCAGCGAATGTTAATCAAACTGTCAACTGGGGGTCAACTGCACTGCACGCAGCAGCTGACAGGGGACACACAAAATGCATGAAGTTACTTCTTGAGCAGTAAGACACAGTTTATTATGTTCAAACTTTACAGAGTAGTATTATGGTAATTGAACTAACTGTAACAATGCTGAAGTAGCTTTTAGGCACTGAAATCTCTGATACACAAAACTTTAATTCTAATATGAATATTGTAGATTTTATAATGCCATTCTGTTTCTATTTGTAGCAATGCTAATCCAAATATCCAAAATCAAAATGGAGATACTCCTCTTCACCTTGCTGCATTCAGGGGCCACGAGAGAGCATGTCTAATTCTCTTAGATTTTGATGTCGACGTTACCATTCCAAATAAAGGAGGCAAGAATGCCAAGCAGGAGGCTCAGGCAGGACAACACTTTGAACTTGCTAAAATACTTGAAGAAAAATCTAAAGGTCTGTACTAATTTGTCATGTTTGCTACCAAATCATATAAATGCAGTATGTATTTTCATTGTTATAATTGTATTGTATTATTATATTTGTTTTAGGCCGACTGCCTGCATCTTATCCTCGATACCAACCAAATATGAAAAGACAACCTTCAAATGGGTATTCCAGTAGTGATCAGGAATTGAAAAAGTATAATATCATGTAAGCTCAAATAGTTAATGTTGGAAATTCTTTCTGAATAAACTAGCAAATATGATGTTTGTTGTATTTTTCGGCGTTATGCAAAGGGCTTCTAAATTCTCCAGCTAATTGTATTTTATTGTTTATGATGAGGTGGTTTAGTATTATTTATGATTTTCAGACATATTTTAAAAAGCTTTTATCATATGAAAATTGTAGGTTAAAATCTGTGTAGTTTTCTCATCATCTAAAAAGGAATGTTCTTCACAGAAATGTTTTTAAAACTGCTTTGAAATAATAATATCACTAATAACAATAAATATCAAAATTGTATTTTTTTGTCAAAAGTCAATACAAATGTTTTGAGTGGCTGCTTATGGGAGGTAATTTACCATACAAAAAATCTAATTTTTAGTAACAAAAGTGGCAGTGGCCATTTACGGGAGGTGGCCGCTTATGGAAGTTACCAAATGCACTAATTAGATAGGAAGAAGGCTTTTGAAAGTGCGGCTGTTAAGGGAAGTGGCTGTTTACGGGAGGTGGCCGCTCACGGAAAAATTTCCAGTGTCGGTAGTGTCTATTATCTGGTTAACTAATAGCACAATGAGTCTATTGTGTTGTGACCTATATATTTCTGTATTTATTCATAGCAATTTATTTTATCAGTTTGCATCCTGCAGCTGTACAAAACATAACATTCTTATGGTCAAATAATGATAATTTTTTTGCCTGTACTTTCATTATATTCATCAATTATAATAATTTTGAAATGTTTGTATTTGTTAGGCCCGATAAAAAGCGATATGGAGTGAGTGTGGGCGATGTCCCAACGAGAACAGATCCTGTATTTGGAGACACCAGGGAAATATTTCCCACAATATCTTCAAGAAATCAACCAGTTCACAAGACATTTTCAGCACCCCCCTCTCCATCAGAAAAATCAAACTTAAATAAACCAAAAGAGGGCGGTTCACCTGGAAATTATGTGTATGCAATGCAACTAGCAAGTCAGGATGCAAAAGGAATCATTGATGATCTTCAATTAAAGTTAGCTATGGCAGAATCTGAGAAAGATGCCCTCAAATCTAAGATTGAAAAGGTTGCAGAAAAAAGATATTTTGAAGATAGTTCATTATCAACTGCAAGTATAGAGGACAACTCAATACAACGTGTGAAAAGTGAGCTTGCTCTGACAAAACAAGCTTTATGTAATCTTGAACAAAGAAATAAGCAACTTGAAAATGCTATCTCAGGTCAAAGGGCAAGTATGCAAACACCTATGAACAATCTGTCAGGTGTTACTTTTGATCATGCACGAACTCCACGAAACATAGCCAGTGCAATAAAACATCCAGACTTTGGATTACAGCTTATTAAAGCAATTTCTGAAATTGGAAAAATGTTTAATGAAAGGGACACTAGTTTATTCCCAATAATGAGCAACACATTGGCAGATATATCTTCTGTGACTCTACAGCAAAATCAAAAGAAACTATTAGATCATTTGAATAATGTTAAGTGTAACTTTAAAAAATGGCGCACTTGCCGTTTAGACAGACCAGGACAGGTTTGGACTATGGGTCATCAGTATAAACTTGTACAGAAATCACAATTTACCAAAACAGTCAATTATCTTTTAACTCGACATATATCTGTAGCATTTGAAATTCTTCATCAGGATAAAAAATATATAATGAAGGTTTGTATTCTATATTTTAGTAATACCATTCATTGATTTAATTGACTTATTGTTGCTGTGCAAAAGCATTTAATAGTAAAGTACCAATTTCTTTCTGTAGGTACACAAGTTGTTACTTACACTCTACAAAATGCATCTTATTTATATTTAATTGCAGAGATTTTCTTTTCTGCTTTTTTTGTTGTTGCTCATATAAATTTTTTTTTCTAGGTAATGCCAATCCAGCCAGATGTACCAAATATAAATTTTCTTGGTAATGCTTCTAAAAACTCTTTCAATGCAGTAAAGAATGAACGAGAAGTGCTTTTAAACGTTCCTGCACATTCAAATCTTGTTACTGTACTTCACTACTTTGAATTGCCTCTACGATATCTTGATCCAAACCTCAGTAATTTGAGAGATCAGAGGGCAACGATGGCATTAATGCCTGAATATCTTATGACATTGTGCAAGCTAATGAAAGTCCAGAACCAGAATCCTTCCATAGCATTTGCACTCTGCGAGACATTCTTTCAACAGGTGCTTCTGCAGATTTTAAAAGCCCTGTCACATCTCGGAGATCATGATATTGCACATAGAGATATCAAACCAGATTGCATTTACATAACTGAAAGTTTACAAGTAGTACTTGGTGGTTTTCGAATGGCAATGAAGTTAACGGAACAAAATGGACAGCCCATTCAATTTACTAATAGAAGTCAAATTGGTGCAGGTAACCCACTGGCTTGGACACCAGAGCTAAAAAAGTGGGAGAAAGAAGGTCCACCAAAAACATGGGAAAGAAAGGTAAATTTCATGGTAAAATTATGTAGTGTAATTTGTTATTGTTTATTACTGCGGAATCATGATAGGTATAGTTATTCTTTTTCAAAACAACAACTTTAAAAGTACAGTACATTAAAAAACATAGGGCTTATTATCGATAAAACAAAAATTGAAAGCTTTTGAAACATACATACATACACCATTATTTTGTAGTGGGCCTTATCAAAACATTTCAAGACGCAACATGCATACATACATACACCATTTATATTGCACTTATATTGCACACTAATATAAAAAAATGTCAAGGTGCATACAGATACAAACTAAAACTAAATGTTAAACATCTACAGTAGTATATTTGTCGCGCCGCAGCTTTAGCCAGCAATGTCCCAAGAGGACATACTCATTAAGAAGCTTTATCATCGCGGTTGCTATAGTTCTAAGGCCGACAGTTTTGGGAATTTGTAAACTTGACTATAATTTATAGGTCCCAGCTGCTGGACCCAAAAAACGTCTGGGAAAAGAGAGTCTAGGGCTTACGGTTTTGGATTCTCGCCCTTTGATTGGTTGACACGAATCAACAGACTGCGGAAGAATTTTCTCACTTGTACCACCGTGAAGTCACGTTGTCTCTAGAGGGTATTCAGTTGCATGCCTACAGGTTGAGGTCACACACACACAGCACATTAAAGTTCAAAATTGACCATTTTTAAATGTCATTTTTTAATTAGTAGATTAATATTTGTTGGCAAATAATACATGTTGGAAAGGTACACATGTCTTCTTTCAAATGCTGTTGAAAATTAGCAGAAATATTAATTATTCAATGAAATACAACCAGATTACTAACACCCACCAAAATGGGCATGATGTGATTTATAATTAAATAGCTATTTTAGGTTTCAAATTAATTAATTAAATTTCAGTATATCACTGGGCGGTTTAGAATTAATGTTCTTTGCCTGTTCTGTTTATACTGAATAGATGAGGGCGTATCAATTTGATCTCTGGTGCGCGTGCGTACAATTTAGGGACTAGTGCTGTTCCGCCGTACCACGCCAAGAATTTTAAAGAGTCGCTATCCAATCGAGTTTGAACAATACCATAAAAGCCCCAGTGGTCTAATGGTTAGGACAGCTGCATATCAAGCAGATGGTCCGAGTTCGAATCTCGGTTGTGGCGACTTTTTCTCATTCTCACAGATTTCCTCATCTTTATCGTTTCAAATTAATTAATTAAATTTCCGTTGTGTTTATACTGAATAGATGAGGGCGTATCAATTTGATCTCTGGTGCGCATGCGTACAATTGAGGGACTAGTGCTGTTCCGCCGTACCACGCCGAGAATAAATTTTTTAATTAAATAAATTTCAGTATGTCACAGGGCGGTTTAGAATTAATGTTCTTTGCCTGATGTGTTTATATATATATTATATATATCTGTGATAATACCATATTTGGCTCTTTGGTCTAGTGGTATGATACTCGCCCTGTAAGCGAGAGATCGCAGGTTCGAATCCTGACATTTGTTCATACAAGGGAATAGAACACACCGGCACTCGAACGACACGGACGTGTTTTTAATCGTGCTCCTCAGTGTGTTTGGAATTCAGTTTTTCCAAGTGAATTTGACTTTGCTATGGTGTTTTGGATGTATCCAGTCGTTATTATTTCACTTGTGAACATTCTTGATGGTATTTATGTTTGATCTGTGGTCCAATTTCGTGAATTTTAGATGTTTTTTGATGTATTTGTGCCATCGGAACTAAGGAATTCCGGATCAAGCCGTGATTTGCATTTCACGCCAAACCAGCTGCTGTAGTACGGTGTAGTACACTGGCTCGCTCATTGATTAGCTGTACCGGTACAACAAACACATATCTGGACCTATTTGAGTTGCCTTATTTAACAACATAATGGCTCTATCTAGTTGTTTGATGACATTACTCTGCACATTATATCTGAGATCAATCATATTTCAACCATGTTCCCCTTAATAACATTAATATTACTAAAAAAACTATTTTCGAGGCTCTATTGTCCTTGAAACCCAACAAATCCCCTGGACCAGACGGGATTACACCTAAAATGTTATCCATGTCAGCTCCAATTATTGCCCCTGTGTTGTGCAAAATGTTTAACAAGTTCTTAACGGATGGCTTTGTACCAAAAGATTGGAAACTCGCGAATGTCACTCCTATTTTTAAGTCAGGTAATCGTAACGATGTTAATAATTATCGACCCATATCGCTATGTTCTATTATAGGTAAGGTTTTTGAACGTATTATAGCAGATAACATTCTTTTTCATCTTCAATTTTTTGGATTTATAAGTCCCACGCAACACAGGTTTTATCCAGGTAGATCGTGTATTACACAGGCCTCAGCGTTATATCATGATTGGTCACAAACAATGGATGTTAGACAACCTCCTGTAATAGATGCAATATTCCTTGATTGGGAGAAGGCCTTTGACCGTGTTCCCCATAATTTAGTAATCAAGAAACTGCACAACATGGGAGTATGTGGATCTCTCCTAAAGTGTCTTCACTCCTTTCTCAGTGACAGATTCCAACGTGTTGTTCTTAATAAGGAGCATTCTGATTGGGATAGAGTGGGCTCGGGTGTTCCTCAGGGATCTGTGTTAGGCCCGCTTCTATTTAATCTCTTTGTTTATGACCTACCTAAAATACCTCTTCTGTTATGAAGCAGTATGCAGATGATACAGTAATTTATAAACCTGTATTCAGTCGTCATGATGCACTTACCTTACAACAGGATCTTTGCAAATTTTCCAAATGGTGTGAGGATAATAAAATGAAATTAAATGCAAAGAAGTGTAAAGTCATGCACATAACTAGGAAACGTAATTATATCCCTCATTTTATTTATACAATCGAATCCAATCCCCTTGAAGCTGTTAATTCACATAAATATCTTGGTATTAACTTCTCACGTGATTTAACATGGTCTGCTCACATTAATGATGTATCGATAAAATCTATGAGAATGCTTGGGTTTATCAAACGGTTTGTAGGTTTCAATGACACCGAAATTTTACTACGACTTTTTAATGCACTATGTCGACCTGTTATTGAATATGGTGCTCCTGTGTGGGATCCACATCAAAAACAACATAATATAGCTATTAACAAGTCATTAGAACGGGTTACTAAACTGTGTGTTGAAGGCGATTTCACTGACAGGCTTAAGATACTAAATTTACCAGATATGGTTCAAAGAATGAAATTTCATAGTATAATTTTTGTAGTTAAGTGTTTGCATAATTTAATTGATTTTGATATATTTGAATACCTTACAATTAATTCTCGGTATCCAGAGTCCCTCACCTTTAAACACATGTATGCTAGAACTAATGCATTTAAATACTCCCTGTTTGTTAATTTCCCTCGAATATGGGAATGTATCCCGCATGAAGTTCGTAACAAAGCCCTGTTTAACTTTGGGGGGTTTAGAAGGGATTTGAAAAAATGTATTACTGATATCGAATTCATCTAGACTATCTCTGTGTTTTTATGTCTATTGCGTTTTTCGTACTATTAGTTGGGAAAGCCACTCGACAGTGCAGTTCTTTTGAACTGATCCACTTTTGGTTACCCGCAGGTGCTGATAGTACTTTTGTTCTGTTTTGTTGAATGATGCCGTACCTTGTTTATGATTTTTGTATGTTACTTGGAAATTGAATATAAAATAAAATAAAATAAAAAAACTAAAAAATACGAAACTTTCGCCAATAAGCTATGCTCGACGCGATTATGAGATCATGTTCCAAATATGAGCACTGTTTTTTTTTAATTTGACAGTATGATTTATATATAATTTACACAGTGCTACGCAATACAATTGATTTACATATACACAATATTATTTAAAAAACCTTTGGAATTTATTCTGACTAGTTAGGCCTCCACTGGTTGTGAGGGCGTTTGTTGTATGAAAGAATGTATCTGGTGGGTGAAAATCTGTGATAATACCATATATGGGTCTGTGGTATGATACTCGCCCTGTAAGCGAGAGGTCGCAGGTTCTAATCCCGCCAGAGACATTTTTTCATACAACTAAAAAATACGGAACTTTCGCCAATGAGCTATGCTCGACGCGATTGTGAGATCATGTTCCGAATATGAGCACTGTTTCTATAATTTACACAGTGCTAAACTACACAATTGATTTACATATACACAATATTATTTAAAAAACCGTTGCGTATTAAAGTTGGAATTTATCCAGTTAATTTAGAGTTAATTTCACTCTTAAATTTGGATCTGACTAATATATCACAAAGGTTGGGAGGTCTACGAAATGCAATAATGGGTGGTTCCGGAAAAACAGTCCTGAGACGTTCTGTGGACTGTAGAATAGGCATATGTTTCTCAATAATAGCCCGTAATGGAGGCAACCTAGGGTGATAGGTTGTGACCAATCAAGTTATTAATTTTTCTGTTTTCTCAGATAATGTTAAGCCAAGTTTATGAAAGCTCAGATATCTATAACTTTGGAAGATTGATATTCAGTCTGATGAAACAAGAAATGCATGCACCTCAGTCTACACCAAATATGATCAATCCATGTTTAATGTCAGACTGGAGGGTTGTGCCAAGAGGATATTCCAAAACTTTCACTGATCTTCTACAGGAAATGTTTGCCAAGGAATCACAGAATAGACCTACAGTGAAAGAAGCAATACTTAGGTATACATTATTGCATTGACATAGATAGAAATCTCAGAACAATGTTTTAACGCCTTTAATTTACATTGAGCATTAGTCCTATAAATATCTAAACTATTACATATCTATAGCATATTTTCCATTAGGCAAATAAGCTCAGATGAAACTCTACCAATTTTCTGACAATAGATTCTGTGTGTCAGCAACTCATTTTGTATATTTTACTCATTTAAAGTTTTGGGGATTTTTTCACTTAATGAATGTATAAAGGCAAATAATTACTGATATTAATGATTCCTTGGCAATAAAATATTCAATTTCAGGCCTTGTACATTAACAGAAGTATTTCCATCAATAATTCTATACTTTATAGTAATAATATTACTAATTCTAACTAATTTGTCTTCTTCTTGGAGCCGAATTGCCAAAGAAATAAATATATCTTGCAATACTTGTGTTTTAGTGACTAACACTTAGAATGCTGAATATTAATAATAATAAAATCAGTGTTTCACCTATCATTAACTTGCGTATACATTTAATCCAGTATATATAACAATATGATAAGTTAATAGTTATTATAACTTTTCTGTAAATGAATTCTTTTGAATTATTATTTAGTACCTTAATATGAATTATTCTTTTTTAATTTATTTTCTTTAGGACTTCTATGATGCTTTATGGACCAAAAGTTGATGAAGTACAAAGTCAACAAGATTGTGATGTATGGGTCATATCGCAGTGTTCACGATTAGTTGCCCAAACACCAGATTTAAGAGATAAGTAAGTCACTATTTATATTTTGAAATAAAGTAATTACTATATTATGTTACAATATACTGTATGTGGTGTACCAACAGTAAAATGTAACTTTACGTGGTGGCCAAGAATGAGATTTCATTACATTAATGTAATGTCAACCACAAGACTGATATTGCACACATCAAGCACACAACCTGTCTTTTCTATATAGGAATGATGCTTATACTCCCATTGTCTCCCATCCTTCGAATGGGATGTAAACCTTAAACTGATATTAATCATGTACAAACAAAGCTGTTTAACTCTGTGGTACAATTTATAATATGTTTACTATTGATTATTATACATAGCTACAGTAAGTTTATTTTAAAATATTTTTATTCTAGGAATTGTAACAACATGGCAACAGAAGAATTAGCCCATGCTGTTGATTGGGAACTGCGTACAGATTATCTAACGGAAGTATCTGGTAATGAACTATGGCAACTTATTTGCAGTCTGCATAACAGGTCTGGTCACAGGTAATAACAAATGACTTTTGGTTATAGTTCACAGTCTACATATTTTTATTGTATGGATACACAAGGTATTTCTAAAATAAATACCTAATAAAATATTTTTAAAAACCATTCTTAAAATAGTACAATAACGTTAGATTTCCTGTATATCTGCAATTTTGAGGCCGAAATCCTGAAAGCAAAGTGAATGCAACAGGAGGTTGTCTAGTAAAATAGCTGCCATATTTGTTCAAATAATTATTTATATATAGATAATAATCTAAAATAATAACATAAATCACAGTACAGTGAAGTTTTTTTTTATTTAACAAGGATCGTTTATAATATGTTCAGGCATTGATACACTCAACACACACAGACGTGCATACCAAATGTTTGCATTGTTAGCCGTCTCCATGACGAATCACTTTTCTAACTGTGATAACATTTAAGTCCGCCCTTTAGCTAATCTCATTGGTTTAAACAACAAACAAACAATTCATATTTGTTGAGTTGGGCATTGGTGCAGCTCCCACACTAAGTTTTGTTTTCAATTCAATATTCATCGTCATAATTTTTACTTGTATCACAGATAAAACCTTATAAAATGTCCAAATAGAATGCAAATCATTGTGCAGAATTCATTTTATTGATATCTTCATATAAAACAAAGTAAATAAATATGACATTTATACAATAACACACAGTAAAGATTTATAGGCTACTGAATCTAGCTAACAAATATGGTGAACATGGGAAAAAATTGTAGGAAAAGGTTTTTCGGTTTTAAATGAATGTATATGTTGTCCAACCACATACAACAAATCAAACCTTGACAGTTGCTTCTCAACGTTTGTATTAATTAATAATTACAAAAAATATAAATGAATCGTAGTGGTCCTATTTCAATCGACTATGACAGTGACAGTTTTAACAAAGTATTAAATCGCAAATGTTTTACTGTATTTGGTGGTATATTATTTATAGTCCTATAATAAATGAACATATTTCGTTACGAAGTGATAAAGAATATATTTAAAAATTGTTCCTCTTTGTACCCATCCTCTTCCCCATCCCTCAACCTTAATGTTATATACAAATTGGGTTTGTTTAAATGAGTCCAAATCAAAAATTTGGAATCATTTAAACAAACCAAAAATAAAAAATTTTGACTCATTTTTGGACAAGTTTCTCTTTTGGAAGTAATTCCCAGAGTGCTAATTGTAGTTGACTACATAAAACATCTGGTCTATTTATTCGTTTCAGTAAACGACAATCAGTACGTACATTTAAAACAACAGTTTTTTTTACGCTGAAATAACTGTGTATTCGAGAACCATCTTAGCTCGCGTACCATCTAGTTTACATAATTGTAAAATTAACCAAATTAACAATGTATAGATTTACACAATAACATACTTCCCCTGAAAGTGTCACATCTTGCCTTTGCAGCATTATTATTTTCTCAATGTGTTATGGTAGAAAATACAGAAACTTTCTTTCTTTTACATATCTGAATTTGAACATGAACATAACTGAAATGGGCTAATAATAACAGGTTCTTCTGAGCAAACAGTTGCAGACAATGATGACTACTGCTTTTAATAGTGAATACATACATATTATGTCTAGCATATTCAGATCACTTTTCTGTCTTACTTTAGAGTAACATAGGTTTTTTTTAAAAATAAGCATTCATCGTTTTAATAAATCTCCTTTTTTTTTCAACAGGAAAGAAATAAACACCTAAGTACAAGGTGGCAGTGTATATAAACTATTTTGAAGAACATTATATGTATATTATATGATATTTTGTGCCTGTACTGCAGTTTCCATGGATTTGTGTTTGTATTATTCTATTTTGAATCGGGTCTATATTTTATTTGGTGAGATTTTTTGGCCTTCTCTGATGTAATTCTACCATATTCTGTATTCTGTACATTGAGAACACATTGCAAATAAATTTGAAAGTAATTCTCAGGTGGGATAGCACTCTTGAGCTGATGGCAAGATTCAAGCCCAGGGAAGCAGTGTGTATAACTGTAATAAAAACATGATTTTGAACTAATGCAGAGTAGGATAAAACATCTGACCAATTAACTTTCATTAGTTCCGTAATGCAAAGGTACTATGTGGTAGTTCAGGAGCGGATCCAGCGCACACCCCACACTTCCAGCTACAATGAAATTATGAACTACTTTTTTATATTTATTTGACATTATGATGAGCCTATATTTCTGAAATATTGAATAGTTGACAAGTGAAGTGTTGTATACAAACTGAATCCACAAGCAGGCTTGTTTACATACTAGGCCTACATTGTTGAAAGTGTATATAGAAATAGGCATATGTTTTGTTATGATTCCATGGGAAACTGGTTTTTCGTCTTTATATTAAACTTAATTTGTCTGAATTTGTGTGTCTTCTCGGAATGAATATTTTTATTGATGAAATTAGCATGTATTGTCACAAAGTTCAAAAGAAAATTTATTCATTTTATTAGATGATGCTATGATTTATTATATACCCTTAGAGAAAAATAAATATTGATAAATCCCAAACAAAAGAAGTTAATTTGAAATAATTATATTTTAAAAGAGAATAAAGCATAAAACATTGAAGTGAATGTTCTTTGAACTCTCAAAATCATAAAAAATATTGAAATGTATAAGAATGAGTTTTTATTATAAATATTAGTGTACTTATGGTATTATGACTGTAACATTGAAATATATATTTATATATTATTATGTTTTAAAGCATCAATTTAACACTATAATTTAATAATACAATTGTCTAAGTTTTGTATTTGTTAGGAAACGTTTGACTGGATTTATGTTGATACATACCTATTCAGGAAACAACCATATTAAAGGGGACATTTTCCTGCGAAACAAGGAGCAATATATGTGTTATCACTACGGCCAAACCCTATTAGGGGACACCCCTATTCAGGTTATTAATTCAAAAATGGATCGTCATAATAATTAAAACACTTTCTTTGGCATTGTATATTATCATGAAATGTTGGTGCTGACACTTTTCCTGTAGTACCTTCAGTTGTAGGCTTGTTTTATCTATGTTTATTCATGTAAGTATGTAAATAAATCATAAATGGCAATTCCACTAAATTCCCTAAAACTATAAAAAACTTTTTATCGTATTTATCGCCCTTTTTGCAAAATTACAAGTGATAGGCTTATGTATTAATTAATTAATTTATTTTTCTATTCATTTTTTATAAATACATTTTTCTTCTATTGTATTGTTATTATTTCAATAAAATTGCTTCTGTATACAAATTACAACTTACAATACTTTTTCTTTTTTAGAGCACGTCATTTCAGATAATAATTAGTATAAATAGTTAATTATTAGTTTAATAAAAAATGTAAAAGCAACAAGTATATGCTTTAAGGATAAAATGTGTGTTTGTATCAAACACGATAATACTGACTACTTAAAACAGGATTTATTCTAGGTACTCCATAATGGGAGAAACGTATGTTTTGATATAATAAAGTTAGTTATTAATATTAGTATTGTTTGTGTAAGCCTATATGATCATTTTTGTTTTCAAATAAATTAAGATTCTGCAGATTTTGTTTGATTATTGTATTTATTCAGAATATATTTTTATTTGCCCTAATGAAACATTTTACGAAAATATAACCGGAAGTACAACATTTGACACTCGATCCCATTTCATTTTCTGGGACACAGGTCTCTAATGGCCAACATAGGACTGTAAAAAAGTTACATGAAATATGCAAATTAGGGTTGAAATTACAGGCTCCCATACAGCAAGTCGAAAACCGATAAGGCTAGAGAGGTGATTTTTTCAAATACATATTTATATTTTCTCTAATAAAACATTTTACGAAAAAATGACCGAAAGTACGACATTTGACCATTCGACCCCATTTCTCAATATTTGCATTTATGTGACTGATTATCTTCGTTAGAGATTTAGTTTTTGCCTTAAATGAATCGGATACTGTTTTCGTTTTTTTTTTTTGTAAAATGTTTCATTAAAGCGAATATAAATATGTACATTCTAAATAAGCCTTTGAAAAAATCAACTCTCTAGCATTAATGGTTTTCGAGATATAGGAAGACGGTAATTTCGTCCCCTTATTTGCATATTTCATGTAATTTTTACTACTAATTTACATACTTTCAAAGCGTCTGACAAAGATGTGATTTGGAGGATTTCAAAGCGGTCCTATGCCAACTATAAGAAACCTGTATTCGAGTCATTTGAGGCCAAAACAAAGTATCTACAGACATTTTTAGTCGTATCCGGACAACTACCCACTGGACAAGTACGACATTTGACCATTCGACCCCATTTCTCAATATTTGCATATATAATGCAATTAAAATGTCTGTACAGGCTTTGTTTCGGCTTCAAATGACTCGGATACAGATTTGGCCAGCATAGGACCGTTTAGTCATTCCCAAAATCACGCCTTTGTCACGCACCTCGAAAAACGTATGCAAATTAGTAGTACAAGTTAAATGAAATATGCGATTTATGGGCTGAAATTGCAACATTCCCAACTCGAAAAAAACCCGCTGAGACAGACGTGTTCAGAATGTACACATTGTTTTTGCTCCAATAAAAAAATTGCAAAAAAAAACGACAGAAAGTACAATAAACAAACAAATTTGCATTTATGTGACTGATTATCTTCGTTAGAGATTTAGTTTTTGCCTTAAATGAATCGGATACTGTTTTCCTAAAGCCAGAATATGACCGCTTTCTAATTCCCAAATCACACATTTGCCACGCATCTCGAAAGTATGCAAATTAGTACAAGTTGTATGAAATATGCAAATTACAGTGTTGCCATCTCGAAAAACGCTAATGATAGAGATATAGCAACTATCACCCGTTGTACTACTAATTTGCATACTTTCGAAGGTGTTATTTTGAGAATTACTAAACAGTCCTACGCTGTCTATTAGAAACCTGTATCCGAGTCATTTGGGGCCAAAACAGTCTTTACAGACATTTACTTGCATTATATGCAAATATTGAGAAATAGATTCGAGGGTCAAGTATCCACCCGATTCTGCTACTGTCCCTAGGTGCTATCTGTAAAACTATAGCGTAAATACACGTTGCTGTCTGCATAAAATGCTGTACTTTTAACACACGGTACACTGTCTGTAGCACAGTGTCTGTTGACAATTTACAATGATGTACAACCATAGGCAGGTTTTCGTACTGCCATGCAAGAATGGATAGGTGTTTTCCGCCGCTTTTAGGCCTTCTAGTCGGGTGAAGTATCATACTTCTGATATTTTTCGTAAAATGTTTCATTAAAGCGAATATAAATATGTACATTCTAAATAAGCCTTTGAAAAAATCAACTCTCTAGCATTAATGGTTTTCGAGATATAGGAAGACGGTAATTTCGTCCCCTTATTTGCATATTTCATGTAATTTTTACTACTAATTTACATACTTTCAAAGCGTCTGACAAAGATGTGATTTGGAGGATTTCAAAGCGGTCCTATGCCAACTATAAGAAACCTGTATTCGAGTCATTTGAGGCCAAAACAAAGTATCTACAGATATTTTTAGTCGTATCCGGACAACTACCCACTGGACAAGTACCACCCGGACAATGACCCCTAGGACAACTACCACCCGGACAATTACTCCCTAGGACAATTACCCTCTAGGACGACTCCCTCTTTAGGACAACTCCCACCCGGACAACTACCCTCTATGACAACTACCCCCTAGGACAACTACCCCCTAGGACAACTACCCCCTAGGACAACTACCCTCTAGGACAACTACCCTCCTAGACAACTATCCAAAAACTGAACTTCAAAACACAGGGAGAGAGATTGATCTTAAATGAAAGCTTTTGAATGTTTTAATATGCGTATCGTCAACAGTTATTTTACATTAAACGAGAATCGATCAAATTATTAAAAAGTATTCAAATCTTGAAAAAATAAAGGGGTAGGCTTATTTTATTCTTGTGTGACATGAAGATGCCGTATATAAATTTAACAACATACAGTTTACCTAGCTGCACCAGTCATTCAAATAGTCTTTCATTTAAGATCAATCTCTCTCCATATGTTTTGAAGTTCAGTAAGTTTTACAAGATCGTAATTATAACCTAAGGTGTAGGTGTGGTTGTTCAGAGAGTGTTGTTGTTCTAGAGGGGTAGTTGTCCTAGGGGCATAGCAGTTGGACTAGAGGGTAGTTGTAAGATAGTGGGACTGGAGCAGCCCCTTATTATCGATAAAGTTGGCCCGATTTTGTTCTCTCTTTTCTTTTTCAAAACAAATGTTTTACCGTAAGAGCTTATGTTATGCTGTTTAATGACATTATACGTTTACTACTACAAGTCCAGTAATAATGGAATATTGGTTTGGCTGTTACTACTTCATAGAAGAACTTTAATTGATTTGTTTTTTACATTTTCTCCCTACTCCTGAGAAAATAGGACAATAAAGGTTTTAGAACCTAAAGAATAATTATATCCATGATGTGTTTATGACTTAAATATTTCTACTTATTTCATTTTATTCCAATTCGTGTTCTACAGCAAAGAACCTCCTAATTTTACTTTAGATTTAAAAAAATTAATACACTATTAACCAATTGATTACATTAGACGATTTGAAAATCAATCTCTCTCTCCCCCGTTTGACAGGTTCATACATTTCTTAGTCTTCCTATTATGAAAACATAGCTAACTGTGCCAATTGAGGAAATCGTTTTTCATAGTTTGTCCTAGAAGTTTAAAAAAAATAAATATCGCTACAGTTATTACAAAATAGACTACAAATCTTAGATACATACGTCGATATTTTAATAATTTCACGTCAAATATTGTTAAATCGTAGTCTTCCGGGGGGTAGTTGTCCTAGGAGGGTGATTGTCCAGGGGGTTATTGTCCGGGTGGTAGTTGTCCGGGTGGTAGTTGTCCAGGGGTAGTTGTCCTAGAATTTAATTTAAAAAGTAGCAAAAAAGATAACAAAGCTACCAACTGCAAAATATAAAAAAATCATTGAAATAAAAAAAATATAAATGAATAAAAATACACAAACAAAACGAATCAACTTACTTCAGGAAAGAGTGCGCTTTTATTATACTTACTCATCCCATGAGTATATAACCACATATTAAGAAAAAGACCGCGCAGAGCACGGACTGTTGGTAGTTTATTTTACTTCAACTGTTTGTTTTCAAAATTTCTCTTCAATTTATGTCTAGGTCTAATGTTTAAGGAAAGGAGGCAATGCTAAACACGTTTTTCACCTCTCCCGGTGGCAAGTTTAAAGAGCGGGTCTAGAACAACTACCCCCTGGACAACTACCCTCTAGGACAACTACACCCTAGGACAACTACCCTCTAGGACAACTACACCCTAGGACAACTACCCTCTAGGACAACTACACCCTAGGACAACTACCCTCTAGAACAACTACCCCCTAGGACAATTACCCCTAGGAAAACTCCTAGCTACCCACTAGAAAAATTACAATTGGTCCATAGGACAACTACAGCTTTGGACAACTACGATTGGTAACCAAATTAACAAGCTGGTTTTTTTGGTGCCAATTGTATTGTAAAATCAAATTTTGAGTGAAGAGGGTACCACACTATACATTTATATATATTTGATGTAAAATTATTAAAATATCGACGTATGTACCTAAAATTTGTAGTCTATTTTGTAATAACTGTAGCGATATTTATTTTTTTTAAACTTCTAGGACAAACTATGAAAAAGGATTTCCTCAATTGGCACAGTTAGCTATGTTTTCATAATAGGAAGACTAAGAAATGTATGAACCTGTCAAACGGGGGAGAGAGAGATTGATTTTCAAATCGTCTAATGTAATCAATTGGTTAATAGTGTATTAATTTTTTTAATCTAAAGTAAAATTAGGAGGTTCTTTGCTATAGAATACGAATTGAAATAAAATGAAATAAGTAGAAATGTTTAAGTCATAAACACATCATGGATATAATTATTCTTTAGGTTCTAAAAACGTTTATTGTCCTATTTTCTCACGAGTAGGGAGAAATTGTAAAAAACAAATCAATTAAAGTTCTTCTATGAAGTAGTAAAAGCCAAACTTCCATTATTACTGGACTTGTAGTAGTAAACGTATAATGTCATTAAACAGCATAACATTCTTACGGTAAAACATTTGTTTTGAAAAAGAAAAGATAGAACAAAATCGGGCCAATTTTATCGATGTTAAGGGGCTGCTCCAGTCCCACTATCTTACAACTACCCTCTAGTCCAACTGCTATGCCCCTAGGACAACTACCCATCTAGAACAACCACACCTACACCTTAGGTTACAATTACGATCTTGTAAAACTTACTGAACTTCAAAACATATGGAGAGAGATTGATCTTAAATGAAAGACTATTTGAATGACTGGTGCAGCTAGGTAAACTGTATGTTCGTAGATTTATATACGGCATCTTCATGTCACACAAGAATAAAATAGCCCACCCCTTTATTTTTCAAGATTGAATACTTTTTAATAATTTTATCGATTCTCGTTTAATGTAAAATAACTGCTGACGATACGCATATTAAAACATTCAAAAGCTTTCATCTAAGATCAATCTCTCTTCCTATGTTTTGAAGTTTAATTTTACAAGAGCGTAATTATAATCTAATGTGTAGGTGTCATGATATAGGTGTGGTTGTTCAGAGGGTTTTTTTGTCCTATGGGCATAGCAGTTGGACTAGAGGGTAGTTGTCCTAGAGGGTAGTTGTCCTAGGGGATAGTTGTCCTAGCGGGTAGTTGTCCTAGGGGGTAGTTGTTCGGGTGGGAGTTGTCCTAAGGGGGTAGTTGTCCTAGAGGATAATTGTCCTTGGGGGTAATTGTTGTCCTAGGGGGGTCATTGTCCGGGTGGTAGTTGTCCGGGTGGTAATTGTCCAGGGGGTAGTTGTCCGGATACGGGTTTACCACAAATCTGAATTATTTTTTTCCCTATTAGGTTAAGGCCGAAACTATAGAGGGTGTGGATATATCATGAATATTCATGATGCATGCGTGAGCTCATGACGTCATACTTGCAAAACACACTGTCTGATGCACGTTCGTAGATGAATCTTTTTCTCTCTCGATGTTGTTAAGTTGTTTGTTCGCCTACTTCAGGTATTTTAACATAATTTAATTATAATAGCGCATCCCTTTATTAATTAAGTTGGTTTATAATTAAACCTGTATAATCACAATTGCACTATATTATACTGTAGGCCTATACTTACTAGGCTTACTGTATATCTTTTTATTTCATTGGTGAGGTTGTTTATGATAATGTTTTGAACTTAAAAAATAGGTGGTGGTTTGAACAGAAAATCTATAAAAACACATAAATAATTGTCATGATTGCGCACCACTAAATATTAGCTACCATGTGTACCATGTCATTTAAAAAAGTATAACATAAATAATAAACATTGAATGTGGACCACAATTTAAAGCATGGAGTTAAATACCTCCATGATTAAAGGAAAAAAGTAACCGTTGATGATTCTAAGGTTATGTGTGAGTTTTAATTAAATAATTTAATTCATTTAATATGTACATTGTATGTTGGACAAAAAAAAAATACATTTCAGAAACATAAGCAACATATATATTATAACTTTTTTTTTTTATTTTGTTAGCAGTTCTAAAGATTTTCCCATGTATATATAGGGAATAATTTATGTTATGCCTGAAAGTACAATGTAGACTAATATAGATCAGTGTCAAATTCTTAATCAATTTCATTTACACTCAATGTTTAGTGCTATACGTACGTAGGTGCGGCTACATGATTGGTGAGTGTTTTTTTTGCAGCAGCTACCCTAGCAGGGCATCCTTGTATATTTGCTAGAATAGACACAATTCAGGTCATGGAATGGCATGCATCAATCTTTTTAACCGATATCTGTTTTTATGTACATTCGTTGAAATGACGAATTAAAATCTAGTTTTATAAGTTTGTATATGTCTGTACTGCTCATTCGTAGTTGCAAAGGTATGCACTGATTGACGCGAGCCGAACGAACAAAACGTCAACGGTTCACAGTGTTGGTCGCAGGGCTAACGTTAAACAGTGCTCCCCTCATACTTCTTGTTGTTGGTTTCAAATACTTCCATAGTACGATGTAATCATTCTTATCAATGTCACGCTCTACTGCCTCGATAGCCTGTTAAAGCTTCGAGCAATATTCCACTGCTCACCTGCATTGTTTAATTACAATTCAAATGAAATTGTGATCTATTGTCTAAAGAATTCAATTTCACCTGCATTTTAATCAACCAGTTGATTTCATTGTCCAACATCTTCCGGTTTTTGTTCACTTATTTGTTCAATTTAGTCTTTTTCACTTTACCCTTACCGTGATGCACTCGAAATTGTCACACTGTTGAGTATTTTTCTGACGTTTTTGTTTTATCTATCTCGGTATAGGCCTAAAAGTAGTAATCAGCCGCCAATGTCTGAATTTAATTGCTTTACATAAAAACACATTATTATTAAAATAAATAAAATACATCAATATTACACATTTTATTCTATAAATTCATCAAAAATTACATGAATAAAATGATTAATAAAATTATTATTTAAAAAAAAATGAATATATTTATTATATAATAAATAATATATCAAGATAACAATATCAAAGTTTTAAAACAAATAGGCCTAGAAAGAAATAAATAAAGTTATTTACTTTGAAAGTTGCTTTCTGTTAAAATACTGAATGGTAAATGTACATAATGCGTTTTATCTTGATAGATATAACATAAAATTGATTGAGTTTAGTTTTGGTTGGAGATTAAGTTCACTTTACTCTGTGGTAGATATTCAATAGGCTTCCTCATCTTTCATGTTTGTACTCAATTATTTCTACATTTACTTGAAAGAAACATTGTGTACAGGCCTTTAAGTTGAATTTGAGGTTTCAGGTTTCTAAAAGTAAATAGTATGTGTATTCTCTATAATACATTTATGATTAGGATTAAGAATATCCAAAATATTGATGTCAAATACGAGATATATAATTTCATATTTTTCACTACATAATAAGAGATCAACTTTAAAAAAACGCGATGAGTTTAGATTTGCAAATATTTTTATTCAAACTATAATGTTATATCCTCATTGTTTCCTTTTAAAACAATTACACTATAAAACTAAAGATGTCAGTCAGTTTTTAAAACAAAACATACATGAAACAGAAAAAGTAAAGGGTAAGTCAATGAGGAAGAAATACCAAAAATAACAGCCGAGAAGCTCTCCTCAAAGATTAATACTTAAACAAAATTAAGATAACAAATATTTAGGAAAAAACATTAAAATTACAAATAAAAATTTAGCGAATTTCAAACTTTATAATGAAATATTTAAAAATAAATTAGTAAAATATTTCTTGAGACTATGTTTGAATGAGTTAAAATTACAATATTGGTCTGTACACACTAGGTATGTTATTATAATCTTTGGAAAGTTGCTCCCATATTCTAGGAAATATTTAAAGAACGATGAAATATGACTTTTACGAATGATGATATTATGTGATTTAATTATACATTATTTCAATATTAAATCAATGTTTTGTTTCGGAAATAGTCACGACGATTATTACAATATATATTATGAACAAGTACCGGTAATTTGACAAAAAATGTAATCTGTAGAGCATTCATTTCCAAAATAAATTTAGTTTAGTTTGCAAAAGTAATCTCGGAAAGAAACCCATCTCGAAAACAATCCCATCTTGAAAAAGAAGCCCACCCAAGAGCACTAAAGAAAAGAAAAATTCCATAGGCTTCTTTTAGAGATTTTGGGGTTATGAAAACATAATTTTCATCATTCATTTATGTTGTAAGTTTAGGTACCAGATGATTTGGAACATTTGGAAAATGAAATAATCTTTAAACTTTATGGAGTTATATTAGTTATTATCATTGCAGACATAATTTAATATTTATTGAAACGTGCCTGATCTTAGACAAGATCGTCTAAAATGTACAACATTTAGGCCTAAACTTGACAATACTTTGTGTTATATATTGTATATTCTAGAATAGATAAATAATACAAAATTATTTTAGGCATATATTATAAAATACCATTGTTATATTGTAATTAAAAACGCCATTATAATATTACTTAGGCATATATATTTAAAAAAAATAGGATTTCTTAGGAAAAAACTTTTACCATACTGTTCATAATTAATGTTCTAATGTGATTAAAATACAATAAATGGAATGAATTTTTGAATGTTTTTATTTATTTACTCATAGCAACTTTATTCAAAGTGCTGCTGTATGCCCTTGTTACCACCCGAGCACTAATAGCCTGATATTAACATTTAGGTTCGGTATGCATACGAAAGAGTCTCTGAGAACCCTTTCCCAATGTTTTAAGGAGAACATGACATTAATCTCCTCACTGATACTTAACATCAAGTTAAATTCTACGTCACAAAATGAAACAAATTATATAATACTTACGTTTCAGATGATGCAATGTTCGTACATCATTTTAGTTCGACGAAGTTACAAATATACCAGCGTTAATGGCGCTGATGATATTTATACACGCATACATCGAAAAACATCTGCACCTTTTAACTTCACAGTGATTCTAAGTTCCGGTAAGTATTCAATCGTGACAGTATAATAAAAGCGATTCTGAATAATTGAAACCCTAATCAGATATTCGCATTAGAAACACTATTGTCGGCAGGTGCTTTTCTATAACTCTACTACTGCATCTCATTAAAAATTCCGTAAAGCATTATTCGATTGCATTATGGAACATCGCATTCACGAACAGCTTTTGAGAAATGTTATTTCGTAATTTCCGTCACCAAATTTTGATAAGCGTTGAAGCGACGAGAAAGTTAATAATATTAATAGCACATATTTCGTGAATGTTATAATATTCATTAAGTAAAATCTTACTTTAACTTGGTGAATTTTTTTTATTTCTATACTACACATTCATGAGTGGATAAAAGGGAAATAATTATTCAATATATTCGTAATCATTTGAATTAATTATTATATATATATATTTATATTTGAAAAAATAGACACATACTCTAAGATATCTAAATATATGCCGTATATCGGGCATTTCATTTCGGCCTACGTAAAATTGCATTTTTTCTAAACGATCAATTGGTAAAAATCGACGATATTAAAAATATATTATGTATCAATTTGATGGTGCGCGTACGTACACTTGGTGGACTAGTGCTGTTCAGACGTACCACGCCGAGAATCTTAAAGAGTCGCTATCAAATCGAGTTTGAACAATACCATGAAATCTGTATATCAAGCAGAAGGTTCCAGGTTCGAATCTAGGTTTGGGGGACTTTCTCGTTCTCACAGATTTCGTCATCCATATCGTTTCAAATTAATTAATTAAATTTCAGTATATCATATTAGAATATATATATCATATTAGAATTTTTTCTGTGCCTGTGATATTTATATATATACTATAAGTATCCCGCTTCGTGAATATGGTACTGAAAGATGAGGGCGTATCAATATGATCTTAGGTATGCGTATACTGACGAGATCTAATAAGATCAAAACAGTACTGTCTGCAGATTAGATAGACATAGACATAGACATAGACATAGATATATATCCTATATATTGTGCCAGTTCTGCGGTACATTTCATTTCGAAACCTGAGCTGCACTGACGAGATCTAATAAGATCGAAACAGTACTGTCTGCAGATTGGATATATATATATATATACATATAAATCATATATATATATATATAAATCTAGATCAAATAAGTTAAAACTGCCTTAATATATTCGTTTTTTCATAGCCCATCATCAGGTGAAGAGTATTGTAACAAAGGATAACATATATAAGTTACAAAATTACATAATAAAACAAATAAAACTTGCTTGGAATTGGCCATACTTGTTATAAAACAGACAGGTACACAACAAAAAACGAGGGAGATAACAAATAACATAGGTGAAACCGGTGGATGCAGCAGAGTAGTAGTACTGTATATCTATATATAAATAAGTAAATCGCGCGTTATTTCTAGAATGTTTACTCGATGGTATATATTGGTTCGTACTGTTGGTACTAATTTTAACCACCTGATGGATGTCCATCTTGAAAAATACCCGCACACAATAATAGAGGATGCTTCGCATTTTCTTATCTCCTCCTACAATAATTGTTTTTAATGGCTGAATGGTTGAACAGCTCGAGTACAGTATCATAATGTTGAAGACAGGCCGAATTTCTTAAAAAATACTATTTTGATAGATTTAATATACGTTTAAACAAATGTATTGATTTGCGATGAATGGAACATTCCAAATTATTTGGTTCAACACAAGTAGGTAAATTTCTTGGCCCTTAGAGAATAAACCTAAAACCTTAAGATATAGTATTGCAATACTATATAATACTGTAAATACCTATTAACCACTTTTGGTCGCCATTTGAATCGCAAATTTTTTACTGTGAACGTTGGTACTGTTAATAAAAATAAATAAATATTTATAAACTGTATTACTATGAGTGTGTTAGGCCGTACTAAAAAACATAAACAAAATATTTCGTTGCTGAGTGGATAAAGAATATATTATTTAAGAATTGTTTCTCTTTGTACCTTCTCTCAACCTTAATGTAAGCGCAAATTGGTTTGTTTTAAATGAGTCCGAATAAAGAATGTGTACGTACTCAATTTGTTACAACTTTCTCTTTTTTTTACGCTAAAATTACTGTGTATTCGAGAACGTCCATCTGTGGGCACGACCTAGATGGTTGCTTCGTTCGCGTACCATCTATCTATATATAAATATACGTAAGGGAAAAATTCAGTAAATCGCGCCTTACTTCTAGAATTTTTACTCGATGCTATATAAAGTTGGTTCATACTTTCGGTACTGATTTTAACTACCTGAATTGAGTTAGATAAGTAGTTATTGACAATTACAACGAATTTAGGTTCAACGATTTGCCCCAAGTAGGGGTGTTTTTCCGATCGTGGTAATCGTCTAATGGATGTCCATCTTGAAAAATACCCGCACACAATAATACGAGGATTCTTCGAATTTTCCTATCTCCTCCTACGATAATTGTTTTTTAAAGCTGAAAACCGGTTGAACAGCTCGAGTACAGCATCATAATGTTGAAGACAGGCCGATTTTCTTTTACTTTTCATAGCCCATCATCAGGTGAAGAGTATTGTAACAAAGGATAACATATATAAGTTACAAAATTACATAATAAAACAAATAAAACTTGCTTGGAATTGGCCATACTTGTTATAAAACAGACAGGTACACAACAAAAAACGAGGGAGATAACAAATAACATAGGTGAAACCGGTGGATGCAGCAGAGTAGTAGTTCTGCATATAAATATAAAGAGATAATTTTATATATAGGCCTATATATAAATACATCAGGCACAGAACATTAATTCTGAACCGCCTGGTGATAAACTGAAATTTAATTAATTAATTAATTAATTTAGAACGATAAAGATGAGGAAATCTGTGAGAATGAGAAAAGTCGCCCCAACCGAGACTCCAACCCTGAAACTTCTGCTTGATATGCAGATGTCCTAACCATTAGACCACTGGGGCTTTCATGGTATTGTTCAAACTCGATTGGATAGCAACTCTTTAACATTCTCGGCGTGGTACGGCGGAACAGCACTAGTCCTCACGCGCACCAGAGATCAAATTGTATATCATAAATATAAATATAAGCAGACGGTCCGAGTTCGAGTCTCGGTTGGGGCGACTTTTTCTCATTCTCACAGATTTCCTCATCTTTATCGTTTCAAATTAATTAATTAAATTTCAGTATATCACCGGGCGGTTTAGAATTAATGTTCTTTGCCTACTGTGTTTATATATATATATATTTTTCAGCTTTTCAGCTGTTTTTTGACTACTTATATAGGATAGGTGTATTTCACGATTATAAGGTATAGGTATAAGATAATAATATAAATTCACTTTAAAATAGTAAAAATCACACATACCATAACACCCCAAACCTCGGTGTATTGATAATATTAACGCTTTTCCTTTCAGAAATATTCCACAGATTACCACAACAGGAGGATTATCAAATGGATGCCCCAGTGGTCTAATGGTTAGGACATCTGCATATCAAGCAGGCGGTCCGAGTTCGAGTCTCGGTTGGGGCGACTTTTTCTCATTCTCACAGATTTCCTCATCTTTATCGTTTCAAATTATATATATATATATATATATATAATATATTCTGGGAAAATTACATTTTATGTAGTGGATGGATTGCCGTTCAACTTCACATTATTTTGTTTGAACTTGCAGAAATACATGATGAAAATTCAGGAGAACAGTTTTCTAGCGTAATCATTAGGAAACGATGGTTGTCTATACAAATATTTTGTTTTGCACTATTTGTTTAAATAACAATTTTATTATTTAATGATCAAATGAAAAACCTATTATTAGGCCTATATGTAATATATTGATGTAATAACATTTCCGTTACAATAAAGTCATTGGATTGTTTTAATTTTGTATTTGTTTCAAATTAATTACATTTTGTGTGAAGTGAATTTAAAATGTATTATCAACCAACCAACATGGTTCGAGTTCTTTGCTCAGTAGGTTAATAAGATCGGATTTTTACATCACATCAGCAAAGCACAATCATCTGCATAAAGCACAAGCTTACAATTTACACTGATAGGCATGTCATTAACGTAGTAAAGAAAAACAATGCTACCTTGTGGAACATAATAGACCAGAATTTGTGCTGCTTCCTGTAAAGATAGGATCTTATCCATTTGATAATCCTCCTGTTGTGGTAATCTGTGGAACATTTCTGAAAGGAAAAGCGTTAATATTATCAATACACCGAGGTTTGGGGTGTTATGGTATGTGTGATTTTTACTATTTTAAAGTGAATTTATATTATTATCTTATACCTATACCTTATAATCGTGAAATACACCTATCCTATATAAGTAGTCAAAAAACAGCTGAAAACACGCACGTTTCATTGTGAATTGCAAGCTGCGGATCGCACAATAAAAATAAACACATTTTGGTTCTCAATATAATTATTAGAAGGTAACTAAATTATTATGTTTATTAATTTCAATGGATATTGAGAATATTGAAAACTTTGCTATTAGAGGTCTTCCATTAAACTTAGGCCTATAAAACATTACCTTTATCATCGCTATCAATTTACCTCTCTGACCACTTTTGATTCAAATGTAAAGGCTCGATGATCTTCGGTATTCCATTGGGAAACGTCATTGAGGCTAATTTGTTGTATACAATAAATTTAGAGCAAACTTTTTGTTTCCTGTCTTTTGTGAGATTCACTCATCTTTATTTCATATTTTTGTATACTCATATTCATTTTGAATAAATACATTTCTTTGAAATCAATCAGTTAGTGTTTCTCTTATTTTGTTTTTGCATACACAGTATTATAATTTAGAGCGAACGGCAATAATGGTATTTAGAATAATCCCGCAGAGTTGTTAGAAATCTTTAGGAATAAGTGAACCGAAGGTGAATTGCTTTAGATAGCCCTTACATAATTATTTCCATTTAAACAAACGGAAACAGAAACACCTGTATGGTTAACAATACGCCAGATTTCTCATTAATAATTAATAGAGTAAACCTAATAAATCTACATTAATAATAATAAATGAAAAGGAGACTGAAATGATAATTATTCCACTTAGATGCTTTCTAATTTGATTACATTTAGTTGATCTTCAGTATTCGAATATGCAATTTTCTCAATTGCATTTTATAAGGAGTCATTTATTTGCTTATTTAAAGTGTTGGCCTGTCATGATGTGAAATAGTCACTAAGGCTACGAAAATAAGTGACAATTTAAATCATCCTTTGAACAAATACTATGTTAAAATGAGATTAAAACGACTTAACTTTCTGAGGTCATGCAATAGTCGAACAAAGAGATAATTTAATTAATTTGTACCGTATTCCATCAGACTATTTAATGATGTATAATCTGTGACTTAATTTTATTTATCTGTATACAATTATGATGTTTTTTATTATGTACAGTATTATTTCCTTTTTCATATTTTAAAGTAAAGTGTTTTATATTAATCTTTATTTTTATCTTTATTATTATATTATTCTTAGATATTTTAATATCTTTTAACCAAATGAATAAACTATTGTTATGTACTATACAATGAAATACACTCAAAATATTTTTCTATTGAGGACGAAAGAAAGTAATTTTATTTGATTTTGATTTAAATTTTACATTTTTGTCAACGAAGCAGACAAGAAGAAGATACAAGATTCAATTCAAGTACTATTTTGCAAACAATAAAGAATAAATATATGAAGCTTGATTGTCATTAATTGATACCGTATTTCAGATACAATCTATCTTGAAAGATGAGCTTCTTTTTTAGATTAACATGGCCACCTATAGCTATAAATCTTCCGTTCTGTTTACTCTGGCTCTACCTCTTAAAATGTTTGTAGACATTTGTAGGCCTATATGTCCATATATCTTCTCGCAGCACTCACTTGTAATTTGCAATTTCTAGTATAGATTTGATTTCCACGAGTGGTGAACTAATTTTATAACTACAGTAGGCCTATAGGCACCTAAATTAAATTACAAATGAAAGATTTTGTTTATATCAACCGAGACAGCTGGTTCTCAATCAATATTGATGGATGAGCTAAAATTTTCGTCTTGAAGGCTCTGTAGGGAAAAAACATTGATATCAAGAGATAGACTATCGTATTAAAAAGGAAAATCTTCAAAAATAAAAGATTTGTGTTGTTATCATTATTATTAGACATAAAACATCTACATAATCGTTAAGTCGAAATGAAACTAACAACAATATATGCCCACATCACATTCATCAATTGTTCAAGATTATTCAAAGGCTCTAATATCAAATGTAGAACTAACAGTGAGGACAATACCGTAAAACCTCGACAAGAAGCCCATCTCGAAACCTGTGGTTGTCAAAAATAATACAGTTTATTTATCCATTTTCTTTCTGGTGGTCGTGATGCACTATGAGTGAATTGTTCAAATGTTTGCGTCGAGAATTAATTGACAATAACAAGGTATTACTGAACATCTATTTTTAATTTCATCAAAATCGGACCACGGAAAGTTCACTTTCGTACGACCGTAGTTTTAAGTAGTTAATAATAAAATATGCAATTTGTATATTTGAATTTTCATATTGCTCTAAAAATGTCTGAAATTTTTAATTTAAAGTTAAAGTTAATTTTTTAGAATATAAAGATTTTATATAGCCGAAGGCTAGATAGCAAACTCCAATGTTATCACAGTTCAAAAGTAATTCTCCATGGAGAGGGAACCAACAAGATGGCGGCTGCAATAGACCAATCAGATACGCCCTACGCAGTACGCACTACTATACGCCTGTGTTGAGCCTATTTGCGTGAGAACAATATGCAACGCAGCGTGTTAAGCGTATAAACGTGAACGTATTCTATATCATCCTCGTATACAAAATTCCAAAAACTACCAATAAATTATTCATTCCATTGCGATTAACAATATATTTAATTTCTAAAAACTTCACTGTACTTTGACAAGAATATGTGTTGTAATTTATGTGGTCTTAATGTAAGTCTATGTAAATACGTGAACGTGATTGGTTGAAACTGCATCACATGACTACCGCTGCGAAGATCGTAAATCGTATATATCCTCGAGTACGATGAATTGACTAATTTTCGCGTAATTATCGTGTCCCTGTCATTAAAAATATAAAATCCAGCTAATTCTCGAGTACGATGATATTGACTGTGTAATTTTCGTGTGGCAACACTCGCGTTTGGTGATAAATAAACAATAAATTAATCAACTAAACTATTTAAACTATGCAGACATAGAGCCCTCATTTGTTATTAGCCCTCCCTAGATGTGATGAAAGACCGTTTGTGATTGGTTAATACTCACGGTAGTAACCTGGTACGCGTGGCATGCTGAACATCCGGTGATTCGGTTCCTCGAAGAAGACGAATTATTATTTATTCGGCCTAGGCCTACCTGACAATAATAATATTTTCATTAATGTAGGCTTATTGATGGAAATTCTTCTTTTAATTTAAACGACGTAGGCCTAAGTGAATATTTTATTGCCAAGGAATCATTAATTAGTAATTATCTGTATATTATTTTTCGCAACGCCTAACTAGGCAGGCTTATTACATAAAAAGGAGGCCTAGCGGCACCCGACCCAGCAGTAGATATTCAACTTTTTGTTGGCTATGTAATATAACAGATATCGCCTTTTATATCGGTAAAATATAAGATTTGACAACTCCTTGGGAATTATATTATGTCCCCAGCTAGCGCTTCGGAAAATATATATTCCCTCAACAAAATATCATTCCCTCGGGGATGTCAAATCTTATATTTAATCTCTAAGCAGGCAATATCTGTATAATATTAAATTATTATTTTTTATATTAAATAATGTTTTTGTGAACACATTTACGGCCTCCTGTTGGAATCACTTTTCAGTCTGGAGTACGCCCTCTAGCCTTCGGCTCACCACAACTCTCTGGTGGAATATTAAACTATGCATTTGATTATGTTTGTCTTTACTGTGTGCCATGGTCTGCGCAGTACAATAATTCTGTTTAAGTATTATGAATATTATATGAATCTATAATCCATAATTATCGATATTATTTTATCGTGCCGCGGCTTTAGCCAGCTACATCCCCAGACATAATCAGCGCGAAAGCTATATATCTAAGAGAGTTTCGGAATTGTGTAAACTCGACTAACTTATAGGTCTACCGGCTGGACCCAAAAGCTAAGTTAATTTTGACCATGTACACTAATGCAATTTGGGGTTGCTGTAATTGTTGGATACTGTATTTGTTCATACATATATTATCTAATATTTATTTATATTAAGGCTGTTATAATCTTTGTTTTCGGTCAACAATTTTATGTTAAAACGATCAAAGTAAGAAAAACTCAAATGATAACGATCTGCTGTTGATTAATACTCACTGTTCTCCTATTAAAGGCACTAATGGGCGTGCCATAGATACTCTTGTTTGGTTTAAGACTTTGTGCTAACTTCATCGTTTTTAACATAAAATTGGTTTTCATAATCAATCAAATCATATTTGCAACATTCTGAGTCTCGTTTGTTTCCGTTTGTTGTTTAGTATGACCGATTATATAAGGCACTAATTCAATAAAAAAAAAATTAAACACGAATTGTCCCTTAAATTATTAAGGGCGGAGGTGTGGCCATTTACGCCGGTGATGGTATTAATGTTGAACCTGTAACTGAACACGCTGATTGTTGTTTTGAGTGCCTTTGGATACGTGCCACGTTACCGTTTAGATGTCAACAAGGAAGCCATTTTTATTTTGGTGGTATAAACTTTCCGCTCTCTGCCTCTGCAGGTGATACCCTCGTCAGTCATATAATTGACATCATTGATAGGCTACGTACTGTGGATACATATACACCAATTATTGTGCTTGGTGATTTTAATCATTTGAACACTGCTGACCTAAAGACGCGTGTGGGACTGTCCCAAATTATTGATTTTCCTACAAGAAAAATGCAATGCTTGACAAGTTGTTTATGAACTATCCGGAACTATATAATTCCCCTAAACGACTAGCTCCATTGGGACGTAGTGATCACAACGACATTTTAAATAATCCTAAAAAGAGGTTCCAGGTAACAAATGTACTAATGTTAAATCACAGCTACTGCTTATCAATGGGACAACGTGTATGATATTAAAGATGTTGACTTAAAAAGTTTATATCGATTTTAAGTGGAACATACTTTGATAAGTTCCCAATTATAGCTAAACTAAACGAGTGAGGGCAGTTGACAAGCCATGGGTAACATCTAGAGTTAGGAATTTACTGATGCAAGGCAGAAAGCCTATGAAAAGCATGGCAAAACACAAGAATGGAAAAAGCTCCGCAATATGGTGCAAGTTGGAATTAGAAAGACCAAACAATCGTTTTATCGGACTTCTATAAAGAACTTAAAGATTAAGATCTAAGATCCGATTAAGCAGCTCTGTAACCTAAACAAACATGCTACTTTCAGTATTCTTGGTCTTACCATGGAGGTCAAAAATAAATAATAATAATATTTATTTTTTACCTCCATGTTTATACAGCCGAATATACTCAATACTAGGTTCTGATTCAAATATACGAAGTATCTCCTAAAAGCACATGTCTGCATTTAGGTTAACAATCTACTAATAAATACTCTTACACACCATTATCTCATAATCATTCTAAACTTGACGCAATGTTATCGGAACCACCGGTAGGTGGCGCTGTACACAACTAGAGTTTTAACGGAACACACTCAATTCTTTCGTAGTGAAAAATCAAGTAATGACCTAAAATGCCCCAGATATGTATGTTGTAGCCAACATTTGGGCATTGTATCACATGGAACGCCTTAGAATGGTTTCAAGAGGTTTGGAAACGCTGAAAAACATACGAAACAGTATATCTCTGAGCCAAAAAGTGAATTTTATGATTTTATTTAAAAGCCCTTAAAATGCTTACGTATAATATATGTTTTATTCATTCATATACAAAGTAAAACCCGAATAAATCGATTATCTGGATGGCTCAGTGGACTTGTATTGAAGCTATGGCCCAGGGAGTGCAGGTTCGATTCTTTTAAATATTTTTTTTTAGTTTGAGAGAGATTAAATTAGAGGGTTAGGTTTTTAATACTAAATTACTAAAATCATCGAATGTATGATTCGCTTCCTAATCATAGTACCATATCACGACGGAACACACGATGCCATTACAGAAAAGGCCCACGTGAGTGGAGCCTGTTTACTTAAGTGTAATAATTACAGCATAACATTTCTCTAACATTAACAAAGGTCAACTAAATGAGTAGAAACTATAACAAATTCAGAACTTACGCTCTGGCATCTGAAACAAACAATATTATCTTTGATTACATATAACTTTGTTCTCTTTCAACTATTTATCCTTTCGTCGACTCGCCTCAAACATACAACTGGGGCGCACTAACAATTTCGCTCACTCCCCCCACCAAAGCATTAAAAACATAACATATTTCAATATCAAATCTCTAAAACTGTACTTTTTATAAACAATAAAGTCTCAAACGGTAATATTATTAAACCTCCAATTCATAATCTGCTGGGACTAGTAATACTAATCTTTGAACGGACCCCATTTTCAGTGACTGTCTTTAGTTCCACCATGGAGAAATAATTTCTCCATGGTTTCACACTTCGGACATCAAGGAAAACTTTGGACACCCTAACACTCTTCCATCGTCCTCTTTTAACTCCTTCCTCTTGTATCAACGTCACCGACTTGTAGATTTCGAACTTCTGTATGTCACTTCTTACGGATGACCAAAGTAGGGAAATAATCTGTCATCACTTCCTCTAAAGGTTATCAGTTAAACCTTGGATAAACTTGAGGCGTTTCGCATGACCCGTGTGATCACACCAAGGACCACTGGGTACATCCGATGAAGCACGACCTCCCGTCTTTAGGGTTGGTAGGATGCCTACCTGTTGGTCTGCCTTCATTACGTTCGCAACTTCGAATAACATCTGTAGTTCTTCAAACGTCAATATCTGTTCGCCCACCACAACATGGTATAATGCTTTTTTACGCCTTTTATCAAGCTTTCTGTGACACCATTTTGCCACAGGGAATCTGGGGTGTCTAGGAAACTCAGATCTGAGATATCTGAGTTTTCTAGATCTAGAAAACTCAGATATCTGACTTTTCTAGATCTAGAAAACTCAGATATCAAGATCTGAGTTTTCTAGTTCCAAAATGGAACTAGAAAACCCAGATCATCAAATGGATCGTTCCATTATTAATAGAGGTAGCTTGTTTGAAATAGTACAGTATTATACGTTTTCTTACTAATAATAATAATTATTGTAACTTGTAGTAGCAGCCTACGACTTAAATCATAAATAAATACAGTATACACCTTTTAAAATGTAGGCTTAGTATTTAGGCCTAGCCTAGCTAAGCAAACTCAATTCAATGCTCAACGCGTGGGCCTGGCCCTACTAGGCTAAAAGTGGTCCCCAAATAATTCGTACATATTCCCAACTTGGCTAACTCGTACCCACACCTACCTCGTACATACCTAATTTTTAAGCTTACATTTTAACGGTAACGTGCACTGTATTTTCTTTATGATTTAAGCCGTAGGCCGCTTCTACATGTTACAATATTAGTAAGAACGAAAGAAACGTCGCCAGTTAAAGCGCAAGTGGGTTAAAAGTAAACTCAGTTTGGATAGAGAGATGTACTGTAAGCAGAAACGTATTGTTAACATCCTTTTTCTTTACATGTTTGATGTGGAACCACTTTTTAACATTTTAACTGTACTGTTGGTGTTGGATTGAGATAATTTCCCTTTTTAACATTTTATCTGTACTGCTGTTGTTGGGGTGAGATAAGTTCTCAAATTTTAACGAGAAGGGATTTAATTCTTATCTTGGAATGATACAAAAGCCACTGAGCAAGCCAAAATGACTCGTTATTCCAGACATGAGCTATTTTATATTGGATCAGCCTTCATTAAACGTCGTAATAAGGTGCAATACCTACCTAAGGGAACCCTCACTAAGCTGAATAATCTTGGCATCTATCGTAAAAGTAGAGGTAGAAGAGGTGGTGTAAATATACGCAGAAAAATTCCCACTTTTATCACTGTTACACGTGCTTCTGATTATATAGACAACAATCGAGGGCGTTTTCTAAGTAGTTTATTCCCTAATTCACTTCGTAAAGTCAACTATACAAAGTTACATCCATCACTCCCATCGATTTTTCTGACTAACCCGCGTTCTTTAATCTACCGTGTGGACGAACTAGAAACCCTTCTACTTCAAAATTGTATTGATTTAGCAGTTGTCACAGAGACTTGGCAAACACCGCAAATAACAGATGATGCACTGATGATTAACAACTTCAATATTTATACCTATCATAGAACGCATAGGAAGGGTGGTGGAGTGGCCGTATATGTTAATTCTGAATTTCTGTCGCGAAGAATACCTGAAATAGTAGTACCCGAAGAGCTAGAGTGTGTTTGGGTTTTTATAAGACCGAAGAGGCTTCCTAGAGCTGTATCCTCTATTATTGTTTGTGGAATATATATTCCACCTAATTCTTCTGACCAACAACTACTTTTGGATCATATTATTAAATCTCTTGACAGTCTTAAACTTAAACACCCAGATGCTGGCTTCATTATTATGGGGGACCTGAACAGAACTGACCTAGCCCCACTATGCCGTGCACATAACCTAAAACAAATTGTGAAGGAACCAACGCGAGGGGATGCAATACTAGATATTATAGCCACCAATCTGAAGCAGTATTATTGCGATCCCCGAATTGTGTCGCCGATGGGTGCTAGCGATCATAATTGTGTTCTGTTGTCAGCAACTACAAGGACGAATAGCAACAAAATCGAAAAGCGTGTAATCAGACCAATGAAAGCGAAAAGTGTTGAAGAATTTGGCCGTTCCTAGTCTGGGCTCCAGACGGAGTTTTGTAAAAATATAAATATTTTTGCACATATGGCGTTTCATACGTGTATTACTTGAGTTTGGATACTCCGTCTGGGGAAACACGCATAAGTCACGTGGTTTGACACCAAGAATTCTTGTAGTAGACCAAGCCATGTATACACTTCTATTTTTATGTACGATTTGGATTGTAATTGGTAAAGGCCAAGTCCACACAGCGTAAGTTGCTGTAGTATAAAGTTTAGTATAGCCTTAGTTTTACAGCCGTCTAATAAACGTCACGTGATATTCGATTTTTTCGATAGGTGGCGGTATAAATTACGCAATATTTTACTGCATAACGATTGGTGTGTACTGCATGACGATTGGTGTGTACTGCATGACGATTGGTGTGTACTGCATGACCATTGGTGTATACTGCATGACCATTGGTGTGTACTGCATGACCATTGGTGTGTACTGCATGAAGATTCGTGTGTACTGCATGACGATTGGTGTGTACTGCATGATATTTGGTGTGTACTGCATGACGATTGGTGTGTACTGCATGATGTTTGGTGTGTACTGCATGACGATTGGTGTGTACTGCATGACGATTGGTGTGTACTGCATGATAAATGTGAACTGAAGGCAGAGGAGGCGTTTATCTCAGCTTTGGTTGTGGCGTGCGATTTCATAAAAGAATAGCGACGTTTTGTGTGGATTGTCGATTGTTGAAATAATCAGCCTTTAGTTTTTAGTGTTTTTTAACAGAATTTATTACTAAAGAATTACGTGTTAAAATTATAGTTTCTATTAATAATTATAAGTCTCTAAAGCCCATGTCTATTCTAGTTAGTGTGTGACGTGTGTGTGTGTTAGGTATGACACAGTCTGAGTAAGTAAGCAAAATTAAACAATTACATTACACAAAAATAGGCCCTATGTACATTTTTTTATTCTCGTGGTTCTAATCTTTTCATCTCTTGTGTAATATAGATGTTTTGTAAAGTTTCCTTTGAGTACATGCATACTTTAATTAATGTACTGTTTAATAATAGAATAGAATTAAAAATTAACATTACACAAATGATATACATTCATTATTCTCGTGGGTCTAATCTTTCCAACTCATATGTTCATATACGCGCATTTTTAAAGTTCCTTTGAGCAATAAAATAGCAGAATTAAAAAATGACATTACACAAAAATTATACACATTCTTTATTATCATGGGTCTAAGCTTTCTTTGGGCTATATCCAATTACTACTTAGTTGAATGTGTCTTGCCTAGCTGTCGATTAGCCTCGGCACATTTTGCAATATCATGAGGTGCATTGCGTGATGTGTTTGGCATTTGAGAACGAATTTCTTTTTGGCATCAAAGCTGAACGCTGAAGGTGAACACACCTCACATGCAGTAACAGAAGCCATTCTTCTTTTGTTGAACGAACAGGCCGTGGAAGAGCGAGAGAGAGCTAGCTAAGGCCTAGAAGTAGTATGCAACGCGCGATGGTGGTGTGTGTGAAGAAGAGTGCACGAAGGCAATCAAGTGAATTGTGAACAACTAATGAATTATTCAAGTTTATTTTGTGACGTTTTATGAGGGATCCCAACTTATGTAAGAAAAAACAATCGTGGCCCGGCATTTTGTAACAAGATTTTATATATGTATGAAACGTCATTCGTGACAAAAACATATTATTTTATTATTATTAGGCCGAATCGCCATTAATAGTACTACACTAGGTCGAAACATTCAAAATATTTAAAAACAATCAAAAATGATCTACTCATGTGAAAACAAAATTGAATTTTGAATAATTTATAGCAATACTTTCCGATACGCAATGCAAATACCAAACATATTACAATTAAAACAATTAAGTATGAATTGAAAATATTTGTAAATTTCAAAGTTACATTTTCGATTGACCGGATAGGACGGAAATCTATAATTGCATAATATTTGCGAAAGTTGAATATGACTTAGAATCGGGCAGATGAAATGTCATGATTTAGCAGCAGTCTTTTTTCATTTTCAAAACTCCATTATACTTCAGACCACTGTCATCATCTGTTGAAAAGATAGAAAAGTGTTAAATAAGCACATTAGCATAAAACCTAATCATCATTATCACAAAAGTACACTCTTGCCAGTTTATTAGTTGATTTCGTATGACGTAGAACTGGTTATTTCGTTCTATTCAATGGTCAGCCAATTTTTAACATTTAAGATTGTGGTACTTAAACAATGCACTATAGTGTAATTATTTCAGTTTTCAAACACTGAAGCAAAGACAGGTAGCTCAAGTTTGACCAATCACAAGCGAAAGTTCAGATGAGGCGTCACATTACTCGCATTGGACGTACATGACAGTGATACCTTAGTGGGAGCTAAATAATGATATAAACTCACACAGCCAGTTGTTTTCACTAGTTCCAGCCGTCTTGAAGTCCGGTAAACTTTTTGTCAAAGAGTCCCAGGCGTCTTTACTGATAAACACCCACGTTGCACCATGATCTTTACTGCGCATGTAACTGCGCATGTCCATGTGAATTCCATAGATAATTCCTGTGAGCTGGTCAGATCCAATGACATTGTGTAGGTTCATTGGTAGAGCTATTGAAGAATATTTATATTTTTATACTTATTATAAATGATAATAGTATAATAGGGATAGATTTTTCATTTTGAAAAAAGAAAAATATTAATAAATTCAATGTTCCTTTTTTGGAAAATATGAGAAAGATATTATTGTGTGGCCGTTAGGCATTCAAAGCAGGATGTATTGACAAAAGACATCTAGGCCTAGGCCTAACAATTCATTGATGTCTGCAAATCCAAAGATCTCCAGGAGAAAGTGTCAGTGTTAGGCATATTACTTATTGATTTATCAAGTTAAAGATTCCTCTTGCTGTCCATATCAATGTGTATGATGGCCCGTGCTAGTTAGGCTCTAAGTATGGAAGGTTTTAATATATCAGCCAGCCTCAGGTCAGTGCTATTCTTTGAGGTAAATTACGAAAACAATCCTCATTTTTTTACCTTTCCAGCGTCCATCTGGTGGATTATCTTGTACATAGCAGGACGGAACAACCTTGTCTGATAGACGTCTAACTGAAGGGTTACAAGCAAAAATGACGTCGTTATCCGGATTGTCCAACTTCTTAGTTATGACAAAACCCCGGTCATAATAATCTGTTGAAATAATTTTTAAAAATCGATAGATTGTATTGTGTGAAAAATAATTATCTTAAGTGTTGATTCTTCGACAAGTTCCTAAAAGTAACACGGATAAAACCATGTTAAATAGGAACGAGTCGTGCTCGGGGATATTCGTTTAGACTAATTTAGATATGTTTTAACATTACTGAGACATGTATTGTAGATTGAGAAGTATTATATATATTTAAGCTCTTAGAGTTTTTCTAATGATGCGACGGAACTTCTTGTGCAATATTAGCTATACTATAGATACTTTTTTTCCAAACTTACCTGGAACTGGGCATTTACTAGGATCACTGACACACACAGTATGTTTTCCGTTTTCACACTTATGAGCACCAGCCACGCAACCATCGCACTGGCTAGATCCCCCATCATAATGGCAGACGCCTGTCTGAGATTCGGTCCATTTGCTGTACCTCATCACAGCTTCTTTTGCATACCTTAGTACTGAAGTTTCTGAAGAAAAAAAACGTACTAAATGGACAACCTTACTTATTTTGCTGAAACCCTCTTTCTAATAGAAAATTTCTGCGTTTCTTTATTACAAAATTGCAGAGGTCATTTAGTGGTTTCCATGGAGCGGAATCAGTTAAACCCCGTTTCCACATGAACTTAACTCGGTTAATTATCGGTTAAGATGATCGGTTAAGGTTTATCGGTTAATGTTTGGCTGCAGAAAAACGGTCTTGTGCAGTACGTAATAATCATGGATTTAGCGTACCGCATTCAAAATCTAACATATGATACTCGCATATAGCTGGTAGGATAGCGGTGCAGTCCATTATGTCCCAGTCACCAAGATCAGTACTGACATCCCTTGTATCGTAGACATCTACAAAAGCCGCTGCTCCGCAGTCTTCAATCACACTTGTTCCGGGTCTGTTTGGTAGCCATTTTGTAAAAGACGCTGATGACCCGTTTGTCCACTTGAAAGTATCAGTACCCTAGAACATATACATTGTTATAATTGAAGTCATAAGGAGTATAATAAACGGCATGTCATGTGATTAATCATAGACTTGCCCTGTCAAAGTTACGTTCCCTTTCTCGTGTAGTTTAGCATGGCCAGTTCATTTTTATTTATTTTTATTTATTTTATTCAATTTTCAGGCACAAAAATACATAACAACAAGACAGCGGTGCAGCACTCTGAGGATTGCCATGAGTGCAAAGCACTATCGAGATGGCTCTCCATATACTGCACTTGAACATATAAGTAAACCATAAAAAAAACAAAGATATAAAAATTTTAAAACTGCGAGGCATCAAGTTGAACAATCATTAAAATTGAATCTAAAAAATATATATATATAAATATTATGTACAGATAAAAATGATTACGGCGATTACGAGTGAAACGGGGTCAGATAGCCATACTCACCCCAACGTCTTTCAGCCCAATCCAGTATTTGTATGGCGAGAGTGCTGGAACGAGGTCGCGAAGAAATTGCTGTTCACACGTATCTTCAATCATGACTAATTGGGCATTGTCTGCTTCACAGGCCGCCTTTGCTGCATCCCAAGTTTCTAGCGTGTCGTTGAAAACTTTGTAACACGTTTCTTTGTAAGGTGTGTAACCAGACCGACATAAATCTAGAAGTACAGTATAAGAGTTATAGAGTAATTATAATCAGCCGATTCATGTTTCTAAGAATCATAGACACACTCTTTACAACTTCTCTATGTTACAGGACAAATTGTTGATACTTTACCGATATCACAATCATAATAAACATAATTCAGATTTGATAAGAATGGCTTAATGTTGTGAAAGAAACATTGTCAATTTTTTAGGTGCCTTATGTTTAAAAACAGCAGTTACAATACGGCACATGCAATCTTCACAACCTGGTGAGATGCGCCTAATATTCATTTAAACATGGTTAGAATATATGCAGACAATGTATAACTCTTTCAGATTAAACTGACACATGACTATCGTACACTTACCACCACCACCACCAACATCTGGTCTGTCCGAATACATAAATTGAAAAGATTTTGTGCAAGAAAGAACTTTAGCGCTATTAACAGTCGAGAACCACAGCAAATCAGCCACGCCAACAAAGCGACGAGTGCCCGGAGCAGTTTTTCTGTTTTTGTCGATTCCTAGGCGTACACGGAAAGTTGGTTTTGCGGCAATCTGAATGGTTCCAAGCTGTGAAATACATGAGAAATGGTACTACGCTTGTCTGATTTCACTTAGAAAACCCCTGTCGACTTACGTCATAAGTCATTAAAACAGAGAAAGTTAAACACACCACCCAGTGAAATAAAGGCTGTAATAATTGTAAACCTTTAATAACAAATCTAAAGACTGAAAAAATCGCACCCAGCCAAGATGGAATTTGTTATCCTGATGGAGACATACGTTACACTTCATTAATAGGTATATTAATGTATTCTGAACTTGTTACTGAAGGTACTACACTGGCCATCCACCCGTTTCCTAATCTTTCAAAATGTATCAGCGCTGTAGGTAAACACCTAACATACTTAAAAGTACTCTTTCAAACATTATTGAATAAGGTTGATTGTAGAATAACTTACATTAAATCGAACAGGAGATGGTCCAGGCATGCTTGGGTTTACCGCTGGTGACTGCAACAGCTCTGTGTATTCTGATTCAAGTTTAATATATTGCACATTTTTCGACTTCAATATTGTGAAAGTTACATCTACTGCTTTTCCCGTTGAATCGTCATCGTGCCAAATACTAATCAGTATTATTACATCATCACTGAAAATAACAACCAACAAATACTATTATCGAAATCAAATTAGAGTGGTACCACAATCACTATATCCCAATACTTTATAGGATGTCAAGAGTGATTATGTGAACATCTCTGCCGTACTTTGAGAAAAAGGCTTATCTACAAAGAGCTACTTTTGAGTAATTGACTAAAACGTGTTTTTGTTTTTCATTACAAAAGTTCATGTAATATTTTATTTTCAAATGAATATATTTCAAAGTACATTATTGAAAAATATCTGACATAATATTCAATTATTACTTTTTTATTTGGGGGTCAAATTGCAGATAAAGCCTTTTCCAAATTATTTGTAATTAATAATTGCGAGAAATACTTCGAAAACAGGGCACTTTTGCAGTTTTTTTGTTTGATTTTTTATCAAAATTTACCAAAACATTTAGTAACTTTAGTTGAAATAAATTATAAATGCAATTTAGATTAGGTAATTTGTAAATAGGCTTTTCTCTTGAAAGTATTAATCTGCCTCATTATATATCCTTCATACCGTTATCTGATTTTGTCAAAACTTCAAATGTCAAATGCCGCAACCCAAATGTCAAACGCTTATGTATAAAATTGGTTACATTTAAAAATCGTCAAACATGAACAATGATTGCAAACGATCAAATACGACGAATGCAATTGTTTGCCAATTTCTGATAGTGTTCGCTAGTGTCAACTTGAACCATTCTAATTTATCCTTTTTCATTCATACAATTCTAGAATAATAAGAACTATTACTCTTACATTGCTTGTATCCGATACCAAACTTACCCTTTATAAAAGGAATTAGTTTCGTATGTTATCTTGAACGACATCTTAGGCTTCGGGACTTCATTAATCAGCGTATAAACTGGTACTTCTCCAACCCAGATGTGAGCTCCGTCGCCAATCTGCATTCCAAGTCCTAACCAGTGCTCAGATCCATTGACCACCGCGTCTGTATCGTCTAGGACAATTTCAACCTCTAACGCCAATATGTTATTGGAAGCATCTGGGTCGTTCACTTCAATAAATCCGTCAAACTGTGTCACTGACCAGTCTTTAAGGATGCCGAAATCATCATCGTTAGCAATGTACTGCGTCTGAGGAGCGTAGTAGCAGAACTCTGTCGAATACGTACAGGATAAGGAGTCACTGACATACGAAACGGACACTTTGTTGATACTCCACTGCTCGCTTGTCTTGTTAGTCGTGAAGTTGTATGGTAGTGTGACTTCAATTGTAGGATCAGCGGTACCTTTTGGAAACTCAACAATAAGGTTCATATGCACCTTTTGACCAACGTTAACATAAACATTACCATCTGCAGTAATGTTCATAACGAAATGCGGTAATTTACTAAAAACTGCGTTTGAGACTCCTTCTGCGGTGACTAAGCCATTGAATATGTCAGTTAATTCAGCAGTTATAGTTACACGTAAAATAACTCCAGGTTTTACATCGGCTACAAAGAAATTGATATAACGACAATAAACATAGATTATTTTTGTATATCTAAAATAATGCAAATTAGGAAGACATTAAAACTATAATGTTCACTTCAAAGATGTATTGGTGTTATATTTCTTGTCAAATACATGCCATAAACTACGAAAGCATAGTGTTTGTTAGCACTTGCTGACGTAATTATGATTTTGTACAACAAAGCAATGTATACGGTTAGGAACTGTTATAATGTGATATGGTTGGTTGGGGTCTGCACATTAATTCATAAAAAAAAATACTTTTACAAAAGAATATCAATTTGATAATAAATATGATCTGATACGCTAACGACATTAGTTTTATATGAACAAGGATGTGGTAAAACTCATTTGGGTTCAACAGCGTACAGTGTAAATTATATTGGCTAAAAAAAACAAACAAAAGAATCGGTTAAAATACCATTAACAGTGGAATTGATGGTCTCTTCAAATTGAATGTCAGATGAAAATAAACTGTTATTACTAAAAGACAAAGTAATCTCTGATGCGGAGACAAGGGTGACCGTGCTCTGAAAAATACAATGAATCCGTAACAACATCTCTTAGCAAATCTGACTTATAAAAACAAAACACAGCAGATCTGTCAAATGAAGAAGAACCCCAGAAATAGGTAAATATCTTAAGCGGTAATTTGAATAGAATCTCTGAGATTAAAGTCGGCAAAGTCGGATCTTCTACTTCATTTTTATCCGCACGCCCAACCAACATTTATATTATAGAGAAAAGACCTAAGATCTATTGTTTGACATATCATTACAGTTGTTGTGAAAGGGGTCTCACGCTTGAATACTCTGTCCAGTTTGCTCATTTGCATGTAAATCAGCTGGTTGAAATGCATGGATGACCTAACCTAACCTAATAGGCTAGTTAGGTGACTTGATGTGTGGAAACATGCTTGATGCATAGGAGTACCCTGTACTATAAACAGTATTAATTTACTCTAGAGGAGTACTGGTACTGGACATTGGGTCTCTGTAGTGGTTTTAGTACTGCGGGACTGAATATGGTGAGTGTATTTGCTTGCTTTAGTAGCCTAAAATCACAGCACAGTTATATTTAGTTATTTCACTGCTAAAATCACACGTCACACTATTTATTAAGACCACAACATTACCCCGTTAACCAATATTTTGAAAAAATACAAATCAAAATTATACCGTCATGGTTGAGTCGGTATTTCCGTTTCCTGTTAAAGTCCATATAAAAGGATCTGCAGACAGGTCGAACTGAAAAAGATGTTACTATAATAAATAACTCCCGATTATCGGTGCTGTATCTAGATTTGCCGACAAGTATCATAGAAATAGTGGCTAATACAACAGCACATGTGTTTCACATGTTTCTCCTGGTATCATAGCATAACCAAATATTCCTGATACTTGGAAACTATATCTCGAAGATACAGCACTGAGAATCGAGTAATAATTACACCCAATCGGTATTTAGTACTATATACATTATGTTCCGCGTGTGTTATTTCTTTGATAAACTAACGTATACGTATATTTATCCATGTCTACATACGTATAACGAATATGTTTGAATTCGTAGCTTGTTTCATTTGGCCAAATTCATTTTACGTCCGTCAGTAGGACAGACATGTGATCCATTGTTCGCAGTAGGCTTACGTTTGATTTTAGTTCTTTGTCGTTTTATTTAAACTTTTTTTTAAGAACTCAGAACTTCAGTGATGAAATATGATATAGAAATATATTTTGAACAATTGTAATTGTTAATTTTAATTTAAAAATCTCAAAGGTATAGTTAACGTGTAAAATGCAATCCATACAAAACGCATAGAAAATCCGGATCACGCGCGGAAATACCGTCTCGCTACTACACGTACACATGTGACGTATACGCGATTTTCACCCATTATGCGACTACGGAGTTTTCCCATTCTACTTTTTCTATAATAAACTCATAATACCCTTCATATGCATTCTCAACTGAGAATCATCGACGCACATGTCAACGACTGTGCAAATTTTGAAAGACTAATAATCGTTATTTCCGATGCTGTATGCAACTATTGCATGAATACAGTACCACCAAAAAAAAACAACGAAGTGGAAAACATTACGGCCAAAAGATTATATATAGACATTTGATATATAAATTAGTGGCATGGTCAGAAACACTGTATATACAATATATGTGTTCCTTTTTAGTTAATTACCTCCATATTCTCAGCTGTAAGGGTGACTTTCAAGCCTGTTCCTGACCCAGTAGTGTTTACCAAGAAGTCTGTCTTTACTTCATCTCCAATTCCGTAGTAGGTTGTCGAATCTTCTACGGTTGCACCCGCATCCATGATGATGATGGGAGCTGAAAGTATAAGTTGCTGATATCAATAAACAATTAGATAATAACAATAAAATTAAGAACAATTATTATACAAATAATTAATGTTTATTCGTTGAAAAACTGACTGCATTATTTAACGAGGCATAATTGACCAATAAAATTGCAAGAATACAATCAGGTGTATTATAAATTTATCTATACGATGGTCTGCTATCACATTATTTAATTATTTATCAATTACATTTATATCGTTTTTTAATAGTTAAATGCCTCATCTAAAGGATATTGATTAATTTTGTTTGCATAATTATTTCGTTGTGTCCAACCTAATAGTTTGTTGGCAATAATGTGTAAATACAGTTGTTTGAATCTGAATCATATTGTTTTAAACAATTATTTATTATTAATTTAAAGCTTGGTTCCCATTATAAAAATACATCCTCTCGTTGTCTTTCATTTTTTGGCACAATCCATTACTACAGAATGGGGAAGATCCGGTAAATTTATTCACAATCGTCTCTATTTTGGGTTTATTATTGAAGCAAAACGAAACAATCTGCGCGCAATGCATGTCGGTATTCAAAGCTAGCCGCTTAAATTGTTATAATCGACTTCTTTTTTCAGATTTTTACCCGTTTAAAGACAACAAAAATAATGACAATAATAGGCCCATTTATGGTTCATTAAAAAAAATTAAACCATACACAATATGTGGGGAATGCGTTTTTTATCAAAATGTACTCGATGGAACTCTTGTTCGCCCAAAAATTAAGCAACTTTCGCCCATTAGGCCTACTATAATCAGGTAAACATATCTTATTTCTATCAGGTCAAAGTTTAATATGTTACTCTCCAATCCTTCACTATGCTTATGAATCACAACACGACAATATTTCGTCGATTTAAAATTATTTCGGGAACTGAGTGAACATCGCGTCCAATTTCGTCTTACCTTGTTTTGTTCTAAAGAGTGTTTTTACTAGCACATTTGACTTAATTGTGGATGTAGGTACTTTAAAAAAGGTAAATTAAAAATGAGCTTGTTGAGCACAAATATAGTTTACTATTATACTAGGCCTATACTGAAATAGAAATATAAAAGCAACGCTAATGGAACGTGTGCCATTTGCATCTTTAACCACAATCTCAGTTAGCAATTTCATTTGAATATTAAAATAGAATATTTACTTTTCAAAATATATAATCCTCTTGGTTTATTAAGTCGACTATCGCTACTTTGTTGTGATGATACTCCAGTTGTTCTATCCACTCGATATATACCACCCGATATGTCTGTCCAGTAAAGATAGTTTCCATAAATATCTATCCCCCTTGGGCGATTCTGCCCAGTTATAATCGTTCTTCTGTTAGTTCCGTTAAGGTTAGCTTCCTCAATTAACCTACTGCTGTAATCACTCCAATACATCTTTCCATCTTGAGAATAATGAAAAACAAAAACGAGAGTATACGATTGAATACTGTACTTGAATATGGGTATTAAGTTTTAACAAAACGAGATTTTCAAGTACGTGACTTTTTAGTAGGCGCACAAAAATGGGTTAGCATGCATTTAGTTCAATTAAAAAAAAGTTCACAAGAAAATGAATCACAATATACAATGTAAACAAAATGTTATAACTCATTGAGAAAAAGGAAAGTGTACGCAACTGTAAGCATAGCTTTGATTATGGGGTCTGAGTAACATACTTTGTGCCTAACGAGTAAAAAGATCATTCTGCACATGCTCATGTGTTTCTGAACGTGCGCAAAATGTTCTTTTTACTCGTAAGACGCTTGGCGCGTCGTGTGAACGCAAAGTCGCTAATGTCAGGAAGTAAAGTAAGACGCCGACTCTACTACATTTTATTTATTTATATTTTTTTTATTTAACAACATAGGCCTATTTATACAGGATTATACACAATCAAGTAGAAATAGCAACAACAAATATAAACTGGAAGTTAAATGTTATGAAAAGAAATGAGATCTGTATCTAGCTTTAAAGGACATAATCGTGAGTGAATGTTTTATATCTGCTGGTAAGTCATTCCATATTTTTCAGACTGCAACTTTAAAAGACGAATCCATTTTGCTACGGGTATAATGAGGTATAACAATATTTAAGTTTTCTACTCCACGCCGCGTTAAATGGGTGTGTACATTCCCAATTAGTTTAATTTCATTTGTCAATCGGGTTTACGCAAGTTAAGGCCGTGGATACATTTATACATTAGACTAGTTAGATAAAAATCTCTTCTCTCTTCAAATGTTTTCCAGTAAAGATCCTGAATTATGTTTATGTATGTTTAGGTTATGTCACCCCTCACGTCAACAAAATCAAAATTTTGGGTAACAATGCGAGCCGCTCTACTATGAAGACGCTTCAAGATATTCTTGTTTTGCTCAGAGGTATTTCCCCAAACAGTTATCGCATAGTCACTACAAGGTTGTATGGTACTCAAAAACAACGTTTCTAATAATGATTTATTTAGACATCCCGCCATTTTACTCAACATTGTAATTTTATACCCAATATATTTACTGATAGACTGGGTATTCTGTTTCCACGTTAACATTTCATCTATAATAACTCCCAGGTATCTTATATTATCAACTTGTTCAATTTTGGTGGGCCCAATTTCAATATCCAGTTGTTATTAGCTACTGAACGACTGTTTCTGAGTAACATGACCGTAGTTTTGTCTGTATTGATTGAGAGGTGGTTTCTATTATACCATTCACTAACATTATTCATGATTATTTGTAGAGAATCGTTTCCAGACTTAGTTGAATTACCAGTAGTATACAACAACATCATCAGCAAAAATGCTGTAAGTTCCTTTTATAACAGACTGCGAAATATCATTAATAAATAGAAGAAAAGGGATTGGCCCTAAGACACTTCCTTGCGGAACACCAATGTTAATATCTCTCAGTTTAGATTTTCTATTGTTGCAGTATACAAACTGTTTTCTGTTTTTCAGATAATTTACAAACCAATTTAAAACATTTTCACTGAAACCGTATTTATCAAGTTTATATACAAGAATTGAGTGATCGATCGTATCAAAACATTTAGATATATCCAAGAAACAAGCACCGATCAGTTCAGAATCATTAAAACTTTCCAACCAATCATCAACCACTCTGTGTAAGCACGTTACAGTGGAATGGATTTTTAAAAACGCAAATTGGTCCACATTAATTAAATCATAAGACTCAAGAAAGGTAATTATTTGTTCCTGAACAACTCTCTCAATAATTTTTGCAATATGACCGACAACAGATTTTGGTCTGTAGTTGTTCATACTCTCTTTACTACCCTTTCCCTTATAGATTGGGGTCGTCCTTGCAACTTTCCAGTCACCAGGGATACGCCCAGACATAAGGGAAAGGTTTACAATGTGACATAATGGAAATGAGATATATGGCGCCGTCAACCTCAAAAGCTTACTATCAAACTCTAATACATCGAGGTTTTTTTTAGGTAATTTGTACAATCTCGTTTTGATAGTACTTGCATCATCAATATTTGTAAAATTAAAAGAATATATACATGGTGGATTATTCCCTCTAGATACACTTGGCCTGTGAATTTGCCATTTCAACTCCGATGTTGGTAAAACACTCATTAAAGTTATTGCAATCAATATTAGTGCTTGTATTGCATTTCTTTTTCCCAGTTACTTTATTTAACTCGTTCCACATTTTTTAGGGATTATTTTTATATTTTATATTAACAGTGGTAAAGTAATTGTACTTGGCCTTTTTTTATTTTAGTGTTTACCAAGTTTCTGAGTCTTCTATATTCAGATTTTAATTCTGGATTTACATTTACCTTACTTTTAATATAATCTCTTTTGTACATTAACTTAATTATTTCAGGTGTCATCCAGGGAGAACATCATTTTTTACTCTGGTATTTGTTAAAGGCGCATGTTTATTACTTATATTTAAAAAAGAGTTGCGGAACATAACCCAAGCACTTTCTACATCATTTAAATTGTGAATATTGTATAGGTTGTGACAACATTAAATTCTTTATAATCTCTATAATCGTTTTGTGTTTTTTTTCTTTTTCTGTAAATTTAATACAACTATATATCATAAATCATTAAACTACATACAGTACATTCAATGCCAAAGTAATAACTCCACGTACATTTGACATGATTTTGTAGTACCAGGCACGAGAATTACAATGCTGAGCCACGGACGCGCAAACATTGACTACATATGGAACGTGCACAAGATTAGCTTCTTAAACTTCGTCAGTATATGCATCATACTACATATTTCCTTGCATGAAAATAGTATTTCAACACAGTAAGGAAAAGAGTATGAATTCAATTTAAAACTTATATATAGTTTTTTTGTTATATACTTTTTAATTATGTTAAAATGTTAAAAGGATTATATATAGCTTCACGTGTAAAGAATATATTTTGTAATATCCATAGCACCTATCAACCACCGCCATGCCTAATCGGTATACGATTTTATAACGTACATGTATTCATGGTCATAGAGTAACTTACCGGGAACTGCTAAAACAAGTCCTTTTGCCTCTGGTACGCTTGTTACTAATACGGTCCTTGTACTCAAGTCATTTAACTTCGCTCGCTCTATCCTATCGTTTCCTGCATCAGTCCAGTACAGGTATCTAAGTATAAGATAATATATGTTACTACATTAACATTCTGTTACAAGTAGTTCACATCCCTTCTACGGAAAAAAAATATATTGAAACTTACGAAATTAGTTATTAATGATTTACGAATATGTGAAATAAATGTTTTATTACTTCCTTTATTGAGTGGTATTAATGCATTATTGTTATTGTTATTCACGTTTTTCAAAAGGAAGAATCAAAAGAATTGAACTGTGAAGTTCATAGTTGATCTCCCTCCAACGTGATAAGAGGTTTATTGTGTATAGAAGATGATATTACACGTTAGATATATCAAACGTAACTAATAAGAATCCAGATTTATTACTTTATTACGGCCAGTCTTTTACTAATTTAGATTATGATACAGTACAAGTGGTTCAATACAGTGTTATATCAGTGTATCATATGTGACACCTGTATAAGCCTAACCTAACTTTAACCATAATGTAGTAGAGGCGCCATGTGAAACATGCGGCAATGTATTAGAATTGGCCTATGCTGGACAGATTGTACGATACGGTGCAGAGAATCGGGTGTGAATGAAAAGTATAGACACTTACAAACTGCTTAAGTTGAGATGTTATTATTGAAATTCAATTCATTGAATGTTTTAAACGTAAAGGCAATCATTCCTTTTTTTAAATTCCTATTATTAAATTTGAACGAATTTAAATGTATGGTTTAAATGCATTTATAATATACAGTTATCCAAGATGTGGTCACACAGTTCATCTCCTTTGGATGAGTGAAAACAATAGATAGATGTACGTTAAGAGAGAGTGACATACCCGTTAGCTGTATCTATCTCAATTGCAAATGGAATGTCTAATACTGTGTCAAACAGAATTGTTCTGTTTGTTCCATCCAGATTGATTACTTCAATTAGTTGTTTGCCAAAATCTGTCCAATAAAGTTTTTTTCCAGCTCCATCAACGGCTAAACCACGCACATCTTAAATAATGATGACAATTAAACAATTACTGCAATCTCAACCATCTAATTTACTTGATATGCTATAGACTATAACTGTTTTAACACATTTCAAATGATGCTCAACCCTCTACTAGGGTTATGTATTATATTTTACGTAACTTTAGCACGAGGACGAAAACGTTTGCTTTAACGGATGACGTCAACATTCTACTAATTTGCATAACAGTGTACGGTAGTATATATTTAGACCCACTGCAATTCGCGTACAGAAGTTCACGAAATACTGAAATGCTATATTGCTTAAACTCAAAAAGATATACTCTCATCTTGAAGGCGTAGCTAAATTCGGTCAATCTGTGAGAATCATGTATTATGACTTTAACTCCGCCTTCAACACTATCCAACCTCACCTTCTAATTAATAAATTGTTTAATATGGAACTCCCGCGCTCACTAATATTCTTTATATATAATTTTCTTGTAAATCGTAGTCAATATGTTAAGTACAGGAGCCATCTCGGATTTAATTTGTACAAACACAGGCGCACCCCAGGGTACGGTGTTGGCTCCATTTCTATTTTCAGTCTATACCACTGACTTTAGATCTAATGACCAAACCTCCTGTCCTGCTATTAAATTCGCTGACGACACTGCTCTCATTGGGTTAATCAGGGGGGATGATGATTCTCAGTATCTTTCAGAAATTAAACGATTTGTAGAATATTGTGATTTAAATTATTTGGAATTGAACGTCTCAAAAACCAAAGAGGTGGTGATAGATTTCCGGACTAAAAAGAGGGTCAAGGCTAAAGACGTGCTAATAAATAATGCTAAAGTAGAGAGGGTATCTAGTTTTAAGTATCTGGGATGGTTTTTGATGAATATCTGTCCTGGGGGGAACACATAGATCACATTATAGAGAAACTAAATTCACGCATGTACTGCCTACGTAAACTACGCTCATTTAATGTCGATAGCCACATCCTTCGTTTTGTTTGTCAGTGATTAGTTCTGTTTGGGGATATTGTCTGTTGGGTTGGGGTGGGAATGTTGGTAGGAGAGATAAGGATAGAATAGACAGGTTGGTGAGGAGGGCAGGGAGGATGGTTGGATGTGAATTACCTGTGGTGGACTCGGTCTATCATGAACGGTTGCGCAATATGTTTAGAGTGATATGGAATGATGTTAGTCATCCCCTTAACTCGGACATTGCCGACTGCCTTGAACGTAGTGGTAGACTGAGGCCGCCACGGGAATCCACTGAACGCCATCGTCTCTCCTTCCTCCCTAGGGGCATACGAGACTATAATGAAGATATCAAAGATAGGGGAATTTTTAGACGATACACTATTTTTGTTGTTATTATTATTATCACACTTATGTATTAGGCCTATCATTTCTCTTTTCTTTACGGCATTGTTATAAGACGGCAACACAATTTCCCAAGTTGAGATGAATAAAGTTTCCTTGTATCCTTGTATTCTTGTAAAAAAGATTCAATTTCTTTTATTATTGTAGTTCAACATCGTCAAGACCGGCACTACTTTAGATTATAATTTTCAAGAATCTCTTTTGAAGATTTAGGTACAAACAAGTTTTAGTGGGATTCCTTAGATATTAGTGAGTGACATTGCAAGAGATAGCTTGGGTTTTACAAGAACATTGATCCTATTGCAGTAAAGTAGTAATTAGATTTCGTGGCAATTTATTTATAAAATAATTAGATAATGTCTTTATTTTTACAGAGCATGATATATTGATTGTATTCCATTTTGTTTTTAACAGTTACTTTTACTGTTTGGTTGAATTTTTTGTAAAATTCTGTTTATGATATTCATAATAATCTTGTACATTTATTTCTGTAGGTTTTATTATTAATTATGTTCGGTGTTTTGATTCCTAGTGTTTATTGATTCTATTATACCCTTTATTATCCCAGGTTGTTTAGTTCTTCTATGCAGAGGAAACGACAAAAGAAAGATTTTTGTTTGCGAAAGCGGGATATAAAAGATTGGCCTATACAAATTACAAATTATAAATATGCTGTAAAATGGTTTAACTTCTACTACTCTTTTGGACTAGGCGCTATCTTTCCTAACCTCACATCTGTCATCAACGCTTACTGAAATCTTTCGATTCAGGAATCCTAAATCCGACCTCTTTATCTACAATTTCTGAAAAAATCAGAGGAATTGATAAATGGTGCTTATACTTATAACATCACCTATGCAAAAAGATGTAAAACGTAAATTCTTAACGACATTATTAAACAACAACGTTGTTTAGTTCAACAACGCTTGATTCAACCTTGAAATAACTCAGAAGAGCTGGTCTATTTAGGCGATGTAAATCTAACGAAATTATAAACTTGCTACCAAATAATTAGGCCTATTCTTAAAAAAAAAATAAAAATTAACAAAAAAATGCTTTTCCTTTGCATACAATTTGATTTTAAAGTTAGCGAAACAAATGCTACAAAATATCATGATGCTTATTTGTCCTAATAAAACATGTAAAAATGAATAGAATATTACCAGCAGTTGATCCCAAAGACACAAACACTTCATGTTGGTTAGTGACAAGTGAAAACCGTTCAATTGTGTACTTGCTGCCATCAGACCAATACAGTGTTAATCTGCTAATGTCATAATCGACAGTGTAGGGTTCAGTTAATCCGACATTCTGAATAACTGATGCTAAAATCAAATTTGCATTGTCACTGGAAATGTTTGTCATATATATTCCAGGAGGATCCTTGTTGACAACAAACATAACATCACCTGTATTATTAAAATATTTAAAAAAAACGTTTACTTGAATATAAAACCTAAATAAACAATAAGTATAACAAAATTATACATTAACACACTAATTATTATTATTCTATTAAACATTAATTAATGGGATAACATTTTTTGCTGATTCATAAATAAATGCATGAGCAAATCAAATATAATACCTATGCACAAAAACAAAAGCGATTTTGTTCCAGAGGACAAAGGCTGATTTAAGAGGCGACTTACAGGTACCTTAAGTAACATTGGGATGTTTCCGTCGTTCTTGTAGTTATTTTGCGACACATTTATATTATGTATTACCATCTGTTTTAAACGAGTCATTCAATTCCTTTAAATTTAAGTTTTAAAAATATAATGTACGTATTTTTTTTATTGAATGTTATATTGTATAGAGTTTAACAAATTTAAGTATAATAGATGTTTATATTATTTTAAAGGCCGCCCGGAAACTGGCCTGGCCTGAGGATTAAGCTAGAAGGGTTACCCTCTCTAACTAAAGTGAATATATATAAATAATAAAAAGAAAAACATCAATGCCGATCTCTTGGAAATTTTTAAAAGCATTCACTCCACAGTTATATTATCAGGATTTTTGTAACCATTGTTCAGTCCCACTATCACAATATTAAAGCAAAAAGCCACTCCGAGAGTGCATACCTCCGGCTACTGTAAAATTCTCCAACATAAGATTTTTTTCGGGGCGGGAATATATTTGTGTGTTTCTTAATGCTGTGCGTGATTTAGTATAATTTCACTACAAGCATGTGTATGCAAAGTTGGTGTAATGGTTATGTAACCAGCCTTTCAACTAGTATCAGTTGACTAACAATAGAACATTGTTGGAAAAATTTCATCTGGTTGTGGAATAAGTATTAAATAAAATTTCTTTTTGAACAACCAAAAAATATATAAGCGAACTTACAGTACGTTTCGAAACCTATCAGGTTTCATTCTCAACTGGCGTTTCATCGTCTAGCATTAATTCCATGACAACGATGAGTTGGTATAGCGCCACCAATAGGTCCAAAAGGACGTGCCCCCTTCTCCTTCTTCAATAGTTGATCATAAATGTGTGATAATTCGTGGGCTCCTTCATCTCTGTTCATGATTTTTCCATGTTTTCTGATGTTGATCGACTCTTTTATTTGCCTTTTTTGAGTGTTGCATTCTTTCTCAAGGATAGCAGCGTTCCAATCAATGAGGTGATTGTGTTGTAGTGCATGATCTGTTATTGCAGATTTATGTATGATTGAAGATGTAGACGATCTTTGAGCCCTAGTTAAAATCCCTTCCGTGTTGTTTTCTGTGTCTGTGCGATGTTCTTTTATGCGTGTTTTTAAAGCCCTCCCTGTTTCCCCTATGTAAGCTTGTGGACAGTTCAAACATTGTAGTTTGTAGATGCAACCGCATACTTGGTCTTTTTCGATGCGGTCTTTCGGATGAACGAGGTTTTGCCTGATCTTATTAGATGGGATGAAAAAGGTGTCAATTTGATGTTGGTTGAATACTCTTTTTATGCGTTCAGACAGACCTTTTGTGTATGGGATCCCGATGTTGCAACGTGATTTTTCTTTAGTAGATGTTGTCCCTTTGCTGCGATTTTGATCAAGCTGTCGTTGCTGTTTTTGGAGTCGTTGTTTTTCTACCTTCTTGAATGTCCAATCTGGGTAGTCGCATTTCTTCAAAGCCTGTCTGATGTGGTCCATTTCCTGTTTCTGTCCTTCAGGTGTTGAAACTATGTTTTCACATCTATCCACAAGCGTATTAATGACACTGAGTTTGTGTTGTAAAGGGTGATTTGACTTGAAATTTAAATACTGATCTGTGTGTGTCGGTTTTCTGTAGACTGAAGTAGTTAATGATCCGTTGCTTTGTAGTGTTATGAGAATGTCCAAAAAAGGAATGGTGTTGTTGGACATGCATTCGGTGGTGAATTTGATATTTTGGGTAGTGTCAATGTTGTTTAAGTGAGTATTAAGATCCGTAGCTGCATGCAAGGGAATGCTGGCAAGAATGTCATCGACATAGCGATACCATATGGTGGGTTTAAATTCCATTGGTGCTGTAGCAATCGCCTCCGTCTCTAACCATTCCATAAACAAATTTGCTATGATGGGGCTGATGGGACTACCCATCGCTAAACCTTCCTTTTGTTTGTATATTTTGCCTTGGAAACTGAAATAAGTGGCGTTGAGAGTCAGTGATAGCAACTCAATGATGTCAACCACTTCTAATTTTGTTCTTGTGTTGAGTTGCTTGTCCTGTTTTAGGCAATGTTCTACGGTCTTTATTGCTTCTTTTACTGGTGTTTTTGTGTACAAAGAAACAACATCAAATGATATTAGTGTTTCATTAGGAGGGATGTTTAAGTTCCTCATTTCCTTCGCTAGCTGTTTGGAGTTCTCAACATGATGTTTTGAGTTGCCTACTAGGGGTTTGAGGATTTCCTTAATGTAGCGTGACACTCCGTAGAAAATGGTGTTAATACTGTCAACAATTGGTCGGATGGGCCAATTTGGTTTGTGTACTTTGGGTAAGCAATAGAGGCGTGGTACATTTTCAGCTGTGGGAAACATGTCATTCTTTTCTTTTCTTGATATTTTCTTATCATTGAAATGCCTGTTCAAGATGTTGACAAGTTTTCTTTTGTGGTTTGCCGTTGGATCTTTCTTCAGCTGTTCATAGGTGTTACTATCGCTAAGCATGTCATTAACTTTGCTTACATAATCAATTGTGTCTAGAATAACAGTAGCTCGACCTTTGTCGGCTGGCAAGATTGTTATGTCGCTGTTTTTCTTTAAATTGAGTAAAGCTTTTCTTTCTTCGGATGATATGTTGGAGGGTGGGATTTTAGCAGTGTTGATGGTGTTAAAGATTTTGGCACGAATGATGTCTTTTTCAGCGTACGGTACGTTGATCGATTTACATGCTAGCTCTGTCGCTACAACAATGTCCTCAATAGGTGCTGTGCGTGGGGACACTGCATAGTTTAGGCCTAGCTCTAATACCTTAATTTCTGTACTGCTAAGGTCTTTTTTGGATAGATTAATCACCCACCTGTTTTTCAACTGCCTCCCGCTCAAATCTGGTTCTTGATATAATTCATTCTGTAGATGTTTTCCTTTTTTAATCCACCATTCAAGTTTCTTCTTTTGCCGTGATCTTACATCTGCAAACTCTCTTTCCTTGCTGTTGTTTACGAAATTCTTTATTGCGTCACGATCCCCTCTGTTCGTGATTTTTCGGTCGATGATTTCGCTTAATTCTTTTTCTTTAACGCTTAAATGCTCAATCTGCTTCGACGTTACACGGATACTCTCACGTAATAACTGCTTTTCGGTGTTTTTTTAAAAACACGCATAAAAGAACATCGCACAGACACAGAAAACAACACGGAAGGGATTTTAACTAGGGCTCAAAGATCGTCTACATCTTCAATCATACATAAATCTGCAATAACAGATCATGCACTACAACACAATCACCTCATTGATTGGAACGCTGCTATCCTTGAGAAAGAATGCAACACTCAAAAAAGGCAAATAAAAGAGTCGATCAACATCAGAAAACATGGAAAAATCATGAACAGAGATGAAGGAGCCCACGAATTATCACACATTTATGATCAACTATTGAAGAAGGAGAAGGGGGGCACGTCCTTTTGGACCTATTGGTGGCGCTATACCAACTCATCGTTGTCATGGAATTAATGCTAGACGATGAAACGCCAGTTGAGAATGAAACCTGATAGGTTTCGAAACGTACTGTAAGTTCGCTTATATATTTTTTGGTTGTTCAAAAAGAAATTTTATTTAATAACAATAGAACAGCAACGCCAAAAATACACGGGTGATTTTTAAAAGAAATAAGTTTTTTTTTTAACTACTCGTATAAAAAAAACAAATTATGTTTTAAAGTTAAAATCAAAAATTATAACTCTTGCCTCTTGTACAAAAATGAAGTTTTTTGGACAAGTAGTTCCTGAGAAAATGCAATTTCAGTTTACTTGTAACTTTAAAACTGTTTGCCGGCTTTTGACAAATTCTGTCATATCATTTAACACTAGCAGGTCTGAAAAGTATACTGAAAAGTGGTCCAGAATTGGGACCGTGGTCAAAAAATTTAATGGAATGGTCCTTGACCACATATCTATCTGTATTTTTATATTGGTAAAGATCTTGTAATTACTTTTTTAGTAATACAGCTAAAAAACAAACAGACAAACGCGATCGACTGCATACCTACTTGGCGAAGGTAAAAAATAACTCTAGTTACGCCTTAAGTGTCTTTCACACTTGAAAATCACCTCTCAATATTTCGTTTTCACGACGCGCCTTGTGGTAGATGTAACTGCTTCAGGAAAAAATATTTAATATCATATCTAGTTACCGATATATTTGTTTAATTTACCGTCACCATTGTGTGAACGAATAACAAGAACAAGGACATTTTAAGTTCAATGTTGTAAATAAATTGTGATTATTAAACATGTTTAATAATGTTATAATACTCAATTCCGGAAAATATTGTTTAAAATAATAACAGTAACGAAGTAATTAGGTGATCATGTAGAATAAAATGATCACCTATTGTTATTGTACGAAATCTTTATTCTTCTTCTTTTTCTTTCTGTACACTTTTTGTGTAACAAATATCTCAAAAAGTTAAATGTCAATGATTACCAAAATGTCACAATGTCTTTCAAATACTGTAACTTAGTCCTAATAAGCTTTTCAGCGTGATCACTCATCCGTGACGTCACGTATACGCCATTATGTGAAATCACATTGTCAATCATATCTCCATAATTCATTATGACATATAAATGAAATTCACTACACGTAAACTTCAGGTCAAGGTAAAAAATATTAGCAAATAAAAAATTACGCGTTTCAAGGTCATGTGCGTGAAATCGCGCGGTAAATTTTTAAAAAGCTCAAAATTAAGTTTTGATCAATTTAGAGCATGAATTAGGCCATTTGCGTGTTTTAAAAAATTACTGCGCAAAAACATGTTTTTGCAAGTGCGTACATAGAAAGCGTCAAAAATACAATTTTGTACAAACTGGATTCTACTCATCTTCTTTGGTACATCCACCAAATTTGAGTCCATTTCGACTTAAAATAGTGCTATACGAGCACGTTAAAAATGACGAAATGCGCACATTAATTGTACAAAAGTGCTAAAAATGGTAAAAAATAAGGCCTTTTTAAAATGAAAATAATTCTTCAGAATGCAAGGTGACCCCTAATTTTTTTAACTTATTATGGAAGCTGTAGATATAAATGTATATACACATTAGACGTACAAAATGGTATGACGTTATCATTTGGCCACATGAATTTTTTAAACTCATCTTCCTTGGTACATCCACCAAATTTGAGTCTATTTTGACTTAAAATAGTGCTATACGAGCACGTTAAAAATGACGAAATGCGCACATTAATTGTACAAAAGTGCTAAAAATGGTAAAAAATAAGGCCTTTTTAAAATGAAAATAATTCTTCAGAATGCAAGGTGACCCCTAATTTTTTTAACTTATTATGGAAGCTGTAGATATAAATGTATATACACATTAGACGTACAAAATGGTATGACGTCATCATTTGGCCACATGAATTTTTAAAATAGGGTTTTTTCCCCTTTTGTCATAGACCACAATATTCAACAGAGCGCAACTCGCTTATCTGTGATCGATTTTATTTTAATTTTTAATACATTCTACCTCAACCAATTATGTTACTTATGAGTTGCCAATATTTTCTTTTGGATGACGTCATCACGTCTTAAAATTTAAATAACGGTGGTTACGTAATTTTACCTACAACGTATATTTGAATACCTTACAGCTCTTCTGAATTAAAGTTGACCTTGATAATTATAAATTATTATGAGAGCTGGTTAAATGTAGATATGAATTCATATAAAAATTAAGCCTATCGAATCTTGTGATGTTATCATATGGCCAGTTGAATTTAAAAAGCAATTTTTTCATCTCTTTCGTCAAAGTTAATACAAATTTTAAAGAGCGCGCACCGCGCTTCTACGTGCCAAATTTTCTTCAAATTGTTATATTTTATTGCTCAATTCATTATCTTTCGATATTGTTATCCACAAGTTTATTTTGATAATGTCATCAGTGCCAAAAAATTAGAACATGAAGTGTGTCGGTAATTTCACTAATGTTACACTGTATATAGATATACAGTATATACTGTACATAATGTATATGGCATATAATAGGCACAACTCAGCACTATAAGGGTATAATAGGATGGCATACATCAACATTTTCCGATTGTATGTTAACATACGTGCATGTTTAAAAAATATTAATGTCAATAAAATGATAAAAATGATCACCTATAATTCGTCAAAGTGACGAATTAAATTCTAGTTCATATTAAATTCGTACAATACACAGTAGCCTACTATTTAGACCAAACGTCTTTGTATTAACTTTTTGAAATTCTTAAAAAGTGTAGGTCCTATTATAGCAAAATATAAGGGAATAATGAAAAAAACGAGGTAATACGGAATACAAAGATTTAAAAATGTTATTGATGAAGTTTATCAAATTGTGATGACATTAAGAATTAACAAAAATGTGATAAATAATTGTGATTTTATGTGATGACATGAAAGATAATATGAATGTGAATAAAAGTGGTGTTTACGCCACAAAAGAGAACAAAAAAAAACATCAGGTTTCTTTCTAAATGTAGAAGATACTACTCGGAGATACTATTTACATTTACAGCATTGGTAAATACTAAAATGTATATTAATAACATACCTTTATTTAAGTGTAGAAGTACAGAAAGAAAAAAAGAGACGAATTTCCAACAGGCCATTTTAAAAAACAATCTAACTTCACAGTCTGTTAATAAACAATGTTCAATTACGTCGTCGAAAACGAATATGCTGTATATCACACGGTCGCAATATTATAACTAACGCTATCTTGTTGCGATTTGTTTATTAATAACGCTATATTATTCAAATTAATTAATAATTAAGACTGACATGTTAGGTACTTTATATGCACATGATAAGCACAATAAAAAAGTAACATACACACCGATCTTTATTAATATGACTCTCTTAAACGAAGACATAATCAATAACTTAAAAGTGGATGAGTTTAATATTATCAGTATCTTTATCTTCGTGGACGGAAATATTTTAAATAACACGTCCTCTGTCGTTTCGCCAAGCATTAATTTTTATGGCGTTCACTCAACTCGGATGCATCTTTAACTTTTCTTAGCAATAACCGTTTTTATAAAGAATATAATATGTACGTGCATGTATATGATAATAGGATAACAACAATGAGTTATTAATTTATTTTTAATTAATTTCTAGGTTAAATTAGCAAGAACGCTAGTATTAAAAATAATTTCATACACATTGGCCTGACTAATTAAATACGTTATATGCACAAGCACAACAAAACCTGTACTTTTATTTAATAACACACACAAGTGAACGTTATAGTATTTTATTACCTTAAAGAAAAGACATAATCAATAACTTAATAAACCTACATTATACTGGATAAGTTTAGAACTTATTTATTAAATATGTATTATCCCACTGAAAAAATATCAGACTGTGTAAGCAATTTGAAAATGACAATACCAGACTGAATTTATGGAGTCACGCGACGACGGCCAACTGCTGGTTAATTATACTTTTAGCATTTTACTTAAAATTTTAGGAGAAGGAAAAAAAAAAGAAATAAAGATCTACAGTAGACGTCCCAATATCTAGTACCAGCAGTATCACTAGATTTGTGTATTTGTCTCAAAACACCAGTTCCTGCACGGAAATTACCTTACTTAAAGATATATTGTCCACTAAAAATGTTGGCTTTTCACGCTGCTGCTTTAGCCAGGTACGTCCCAAGAGGACTACTCATTCAGAAGCTAAAGCAAGCAGCAGTTATAGTTCCAGAGGCCGACGTGTTTGGTACTTTGTAAACTAGGACGGGTCATGCTAAAATTACAAACCCCAAAGCTAGGAGAATAGAGAGTCTGTCAACATAGGCCAGTATTATAATAATTCACACGGTCAAATAATCAAAACATTATTTCTGGTATTTACAATGAGTCCCATTTGACTGTCAATCTAGACCGATATATATATTAACTGTAATTCGCTGTCAGATAATCATTGAATTATTATCAAAACAGTCCATATACAGTAATAGTAAAGTTTTTGGTTGTAATAGGATACAATTTGTTGACACTTGAAGCTTGATGAAGTGACCCTTAACAATAAAATAAACGAAAATGACAGAAATTGAGTCTGTTTAGTATATTAAAGTAATATTATTTAGACATCATTTTTATTTAAATTATTTATTATTATCATCTTTTACAGATTCAGTATTTTTTGTTTTCAATTGCACAATTATGACTTATCAAAGTATGAATTCTTGTTGTATTTTACTTCAAATACAAAAGTTATTCACTTCTGTAACAAAAAAATAATATTTATTCATGAAAACAGAAAATAAACGTTTAATTATAACCCCAAAACCATTGTCTGACAGACAATTTAAGTATTTTTTGTTTAAATTACATTTTTTTCAGGTAAATAATTGTTTGGTTAATGTGAATAACGATTATGTGACAATAAAATGGCACATTCAAAAACAAATTTGAAATAAAAAAATATTTTTTCAGGGGGACAATATATCTTTGTTAACTGTTACGTCAACAAGCGAGCAGCGTTTTTTGTAAGAAATATTTCTTGTTTATATTTTTTGTTGAATATGCCATTTTAATGTCACATAATAGTTGACCAAACTGGATCGGAAAAGATATATATATTTTTTCTGAATGTTATTAAAAATTAACCGTTTCTTTTGTCTTTTCATACGTGATATAATTATTTTTGTTGATTTGTAACTTTATTAAAACTGTAAAATGGCCAATCCAAAGATTTTATTAGTCTTTAATTTTCAGGTTTTTGGGGGACAATACATCTTTAACAATATCCTTTTTGGACAGATTGTCCCATAAGGCTATAAGATGTTCTTTTCAACGAGTTCTTTTTTCTAGCTTTTGCTTTAGCTTCATTCCCAGATATCCAGACTAATCTCTTTCTTTCTCCACCGTGCGTCTCCAGATTGCTTTGTGTCGACTCGGAAACTTGAGAAATACAATTTTCGATACCCTGATCAATGGCCTGAGATGGTATTTCGAATCGACGCGTCGTCATTGGTCAAATCATTTGCACAGTGATAATAAATCGGATTTAGATTAGCACTGTGGGGTACTGTTGGCCTACCTATTTTGGTTGTATTTGAGCACAGTGATAATAAATAGGATTTAGATTAGCACTGTGCCCTAGTATTGGCCTACCCATTTTGGTTGTATTTGAGCACAGTGATAATAAATAGGATTTAGTTTAGCAATGTGCCCTATAGTATTGGCCTACCCATTTTGGTTGTATTTGAGCACAGTGATAATAAATAGGATTTAGTTTAGCACTGTACGCAACTAAACCCATTCTGGTTGTAATTGAGCACAATGACAATAAATAGGGTTTAGTTTTTGCACTGATGTGCGCTACTGTACCCATTTTGGTTGTACTTGGGCACAGTGATAATAAATAGGATTTGGTTTAGCACTGTGCGCTATACCCATTTTGGCTGTATTATACTAGCGCACATTGATAATGAATATGTTACGATTACATTAAATCAACGATATGTTAACACTGTGAGCTACTATACCTATTTAAGGTAGCTTGGTAGAGATATAAACAATTTTGGAATGGAACTAAAAAAAACAGCTTAAATGGTGGTTGATATTGAAACTTAAATTTTGGTAGTCAAAAGAATAATTTTAACGATCTTATGTTTTACCGAGCATGAACGTAAGCACAACGAAACTGTACTTTTATTTAATAACACACACAGGTGAACTTTATAGTATTTTATTACCTTAAACAAAGACATAATCAATAACTTAATAAACCTACCTTATACTGGATAAGTTTAGAGCTAATTTATTAAAGATGTATTATCCCCCGAAAAAATAATTCTTAAAAATTGTTTGCTAAATATTCCATTTTAATAGTTATTTACTTTGACCAAAAATTGGAGCGAAAAAAGATCATTTACTTTATTTAATTTAAAGCCAAAAAATGGTCAAATTGGCTGCCAGCCAATTTTTGGTTGAATGTAACCATTCATTTTGTCATTTTATTAGTGAAAACATTACTGAAAATGATCAACTTTATTGAAACTACAAAATAACCTATTCAAAGTCTGATTTAATTAATCTTCATTTTCATGTTTTTTTTGATAGACAACGAATCGTTAAGCAGGCCGCTTTAAACACATTTTAGAAGACCAACACATTATCATACTGTCTAAGCAATTTGAAAATAATTAGCTACGTTAACAAAATTCAATACCAGGCTGAAATTAAGGAGTCACGTGACGACGTCCAACTGCTGGTTAATATACTTTTAGCATTTTACTTCTAATTTTAGGAGAATGAAAAAAAAACACAAATAAAAATATAGATCTAGAGGTACCAATATCGAGTACCATCAATATCACTGGATTTGCTCATTTTTGTCCTCTAAAAATGTCTGTTTTTAAAAATATTTTTTTTGAATATGCCATTTTAATGTCACATAATAGTTGACCAAACTGGATCGAAAAAGATATACATATTTTTGTGAATTTTATTAAAAATTATTCGTTTCTTTTGTCTTTTTATAAGTGAAATAATTTTTTTTTTATTTATAACTTTATTAAAACTGTAAAATGGCCAATCCAAAGATTTTATTAGTCTTTTTTCATGTTTTGGGGGACAATACATCTTTAACAATATCCTTTTTGGACAGATTGTCCCATAAGGCTACAAGATGTTCTTTTCAACCAGTTCTTTTTCTAGCTTTTGCTTTAGCTTCATTCCATGATATCCAGCCTAATCTCTTTCTTTCTCCACCGTGCGTCTCCAGATTGCTTTGTGTCGACTCGAAAACTTACTCGAGAAATGCAATTCAATGGTCTGAGTTGGTATTTCGAATCAAAATTGGTCAAATTATTTGCATTACACTTATATACAAACAGAACTGCATATTGATTGCCAGGAAAATCGATATATCGGTGACGTCATAAAAGCTTATTATAGTCATAAGCTCTATCAACACTATCAAACTAGTTTGACAACAAATTGTGATGTGCCCAAATTATTATAGTAGTGATAATCTCAATCATTATAGTGATATGAGATTATCATGTCTATATTTGGGCACATCACCTTTTTTTTGTCACATTAAGTTTGATAGTGTAGGGCGGATATATTAAATAACACGCCCTCTGTCGCTCTATCTGCATTTTGCCAAGCAATACTTTTTATTACGTTAGCTTACATAAACATCTACAGCTTCATGTTTTATAGCCATGTCAGGTTTTTGTTAAAGAACAACATATGAACGCGCATGTATGTTTATTATATATGTAAATATATTATGAAAATACGACTACAATGACTGTTTTTTCGACAACTTTATTTGAACGTTAAATTACGTTTACATTGTAGTTAAGATACCGTTGAAATAAACAATTTCAGTTACCTAGATACAGTGCGTAATCAATAATCATCTTCAATTCACTGCACCAATAACAACAATTAGCAAGAATAAAATATTCTTCTTCTCTCAAATTCTTACCGAACATTATAAAACATAACGTGAGGAAATTTAAGCCATTTGCATGTTATATTGTTTAAACAATTATATCAGTGCCAGACTGAGCACATATCGGACGTATGCCTATCATGATTAAGAAGAATGAATTGAACATCATTGACGTTGAAAAGCGCTCTTTGCTAAAAATTGATCTTCTTGCACCAGACCCCTGACCAACGTACGCGATAACTATCAATGGTGTACGTCAAGTGATACAGATACATATTACAGTTTAATACGCGCATGCGCAATAAGTGACTTTAACTATGTAGGAATGTGTAGATTATCTTGGTTTCTAGAATAAAAGTGCTTTGGTCTGCTACACTGATAACCATATTTCATTCGCGAATGATATACAATATTAAGAAAATTATAATTTAGTAAAAACAATTATGAAATACAATTTTAAATACATTTTTAGAATTTAAAAATACGAATTATTAAATGTCATTATACGTAAGATAAATAGCTGTACTGTAATTATCACAATAATAATAAATATTAAGCGCAGCCAGTGGCCCGGCATTTTGTAACAAGATTTTATATATGTATGAAACGTCATGCGTGACAACAAATATTATTTTATTATTACCAGGCCTAATCTCCATTAATAGTACTACACTAGGTCGAAACATTCAAAATATTTAAAAACAATAAAAAATGATTCACTCATGTGAAAACAAAATTGAATTTTGAATAATTTATAGCAATACTTTCTGATACGCAATGCAAACATATTACAATTAAACAATTAAGTATGAATTGAAAATATTTTCTATGTAAATTTCAAAGTTACATTTTCGATTGAATTTAAAAACCACAATAGGACGGAAATCTATAGTTGCATAATATTTGCGAAAGTTGAATATGACTTAGAATCGGGCCGCTGAAATGTTATGATTTAGCAGCAGTCCTTTTTCATTTTCAAAACTCCATTATACTTCAGGCCACTGTCATCATCTGTTGAAAAGATAGAAATGTGTTAAATGAGAAGAGTGGCATAAAACATAATCATCATTATCACAAAAGTACACTCTTGCCAGTTGATTAGTTGATTTCGCATGACGTAGAACTGGTTATTTCGTTCTATTCAATGGTCAGCCCATTTTTAACATTTAAGGCCCATTTACACTAGGCGATAACGATCGACGATAAATAGGTAAACATACATTTTTTTTTAATAAAACAAAATAAATTAGGGTTTTCGTTCTAGAACTATAGGAAAAACATTTATGCTGTATTTGATAAAAAACATTTTTTTTAAATCTAATCAAATGACGTCATGATCAATAAAAACAATAAAATCGTTGTATTGTAACGATATTATTGTTCTTACTAATCATGACGTCATTTTATTGGACGTGTGGAAATATTATTGTCATCAAAGGCAGCATAGATGATAATCATATAGTTCTAGGATGAAGACTTTTTAAAATTTTTTCACAAGCTACAGTTCAGATGAGGCGTCAAATTACTCGCATTGGACGTACATGGCAGTGAGAACTTAATGGGAGCTAAATAATGATATAAACTCACACAGCCAGTTGCCCTCACTAGTTCCAGCCGTCTTGAAGTCCGGCAAACTTTTTGTCAAAGAGTCCCAGGCGTCTTTACTGATAAACACCCACGTTGCACCTTGATCTTTACTACGCATGTAACTGCGCATGTCCATGTGAATGCCATAAATAAGTCCTGTAAGCTGGTCAGATCCAATGACATTGTGTAGGTTCATTGGTAGAGCTATTGAAGAATATTTATATTTTTATACATATTATAATGATAATAGTATAGGGATATATTGTTCATTTTGACATAAGAAAAATATTAATATATGCAATGTTCTGTTTATGTGCCTTTTTTATAAATCGAACATTATTGTGTGGACGCTAAGCATTCAAGGTAGGATGTATTGACAAAAGAAATGTAGGCACTACGCCTAACCATTCACTGATAGTTGTCTGCAAATCCAAAAATCTCCGGGAGAAAGTGTCAGTGTTAGGCCTATTACTTATTGATGTATCAAGTTAGAGATTCCTCTTGCTGTCCATATCGATGTGTATGATGACCCGTGGCATTTAGTCTCTAAGTATGCAAGTTCTAAGTGTTTTTTATATATCAGCCAGCCTCAGGTCAGTGCTATTCTTTGAGGGACATTACAAAAACAATCCTCATTGTTTTACCTTTCCAGCGTCCATCTGGTGGATTATCTTGTACATAGCACGACGGAACAATCTTGTCTGATAGACGTCCAACTGAAGGGTTACAAGCAAAAATGACGTCTTTATCCGGATCATCCAACTTCTTAGTTATGACAAAACCCTGGTCATAATAATCTGTCGGAATAATAATAAAAACACATCGATAAATTAAAAGCTAATGCAATCCACAAGGCCTTATTCACCGATTAATTACATTGTGTGGAAAATATCTTGTTGATATCGTGTTGCTAAAAATTGATAAAGTCACATGGATAGAAACCAAACCATGTTAAGATGATAAAATAGGAATGAGGAGTGTCTCTTTTTTATATAGGTTACGCGTCAGTGTTTACAATGTAATTTGAGTTCATAAGCAACGGAACTTCTTGTGATATATTAGCTATACCGTCAGGACTCTTTATTCCAAACTTACCCGGAACTGGGCATTTACTAGGATCACCGACACACACAGTATGCTTCCCGTTTTCGCACTTATGAGCACCAGCCACGCAAGCATCACACTGGCTAGATCCCCCATCATAATGGCAGACGTCTGTCTGAGATTTAGTCCATTTGCTGTACCTCATCACAGCTTCTTTTGCAGGTCCTAGTACTGGTTCTGGTGTACCCTCATCTGAATAAAATACTGGTTCTGGTGTTCCCTCATCTGAAGAAAAAAGTATATAATAATGGAAATTCTTACTTATTTTGCTGAAACTCTTTTTCTAATAGACAATATTTGTGTGCTACTTTATTACAAAATTGCAGTTGTAACTACTCTAGAGGTTTATTGTGGCGATCAAGTTTATGATAGTATGTAGTCATTATGTTGTCCTTAGGTCAAAGTTTAAAACATTATTGCATTTATCCGATAATTATCCGATTTGAATGAGATAATTATCGATTCATTTTTCTGGAGCGGAATCAGTTAAACCCCATTTACACATGAACTTTATCGGTTAAGGTTTATCGGTTAATGTTTGGCGGCAGAAACACGGTCTTGTGCAGTACGTAAGAACCATGGAATTAGCGTACCGTGTTCAAAATCTAACATATGATACTCGCAGATAGCTGGTAGGATAGCGGTGCAGTCCATTATGTCCCAGTCACCAAGATCAGTACTGACATCCCTTGTATCGTATACATCTACAAAAGCCGCAGCTCCGCAGTCTTCAGTCACACTTGTTCCGGGTCTGTTTGGTAGCCATTTTGTAAAAGACGCCGATGACCCGTTTATCCACTTGAAAGTATCAGTGCCCTAGAACATATACATTGTCATAATTGAAAAGTTATAATGAGTATAATACACGGCATTTCATGTGATTGATCATAGACTTGCCCTGTCAAAGTTACGTCCCCCTTCTCGTGTAGTTAGCATGGCCAGTTCATTACGGCGATTATGAGTGACACGGGGTCTGATAGCCATACTCACCCCAACGTCTTTCAGCCCAATCCAGTATTTGTATGGCGAGAGTGCTGGAACGAGGTCGCGAAGAAATTGTTGTTCACACGTATCTTCAATCATGACTAATTGCGCATTATCTGTTTCACAGGCCGCCTTTGCTGCATCCCAAGTTTCTAGCGTGTCGTTGAACACTTTGTAACACGTTTCTTTGTAAGGCGTGTAACCAAACCGACATAAATCTATAAGTACAGTGTAAGAGTTATAGAGTAATTTTAATCAGCCGATTCATGTTTCTAAGAATCATAGACACACTCTTTTTTATAACGTAATAATATATCAATCACATGTAAACTTGTATCAACGAAAGTTGGTTTGGTCGAGGAAGTCATCGTTATGATACACATGTGATCCTGTATCTACAACTTCTCTATGTTACAGGACAAATTGTTGGCTTAATGTTGTGAAAGAAACATTGTCAATTTTTTAGGTGCGTTATGTTTAAAAACAGCAGTTACAATAGGGGCCTACGGCACATGCAATCCTCACAACCTGGTGAGATGCGCCTAATATTCATTTAAACATGGTTAGAATATATGCAGACAATGTATAACTCTTTCAGATTAAACTGACACATGACTATCGTACACTTACCACCACCACCAACATCTGGTCTGTCCGAATACATAAATTGAAAAGATTTTGTGCAAGAAAGAACTTTAGCGCTATTAACAGTCGAGAACCACAACAAATCAGCCACGCCAACAAAGCGACGAGTGCCCGGAGCAGTTTTTCCGTTTTTGTCGATTCCTAGGCGTACACGGAAAGTTGGTTTTGCGGCAATCTGAATGGTTCCAAGCTGTGAAATACATGAAAAGAGAAATGTTACTACGTCTGTCTTTGATTTCATTTAGAAAACCCCTGTCGACTTATATCATAAGTCATTAAAACAGAGAAAGTTAAACACACCACCCAGCGAAATAAAGGCTGTAATAATTGTAAACCTTTAATAACAAATCTAAAGACTGAAAAAATCGCACCCAGCCAAGATGGAATTTGTTATCCTGATGCAGACATACGTTACACTTCATTAATAGGTATATTAATGTATTCTGAACTTGTTACTGAAGGTACTACACTGGCCATCCACCCGTTTCCTAATCTTTCAAAATGTATCAGCGCTGTAGGTAAATACCTAACATACTTAAAAGTACTCTTCCAAACCTTATTAACCAAGCTGACCGTGGGCCCTACACATTGAATCTGGTTGATTGTAGAATAACTTACATTAAATCGAACAGGAGATGGTCCAGGCATGCTTGGGTTTACCGCTGGTGACTGCAACAGCTCTGTGTATTCTGATTCAAGTTTAATATATTGCACATTTTTCGACCTCAATATTGTGAAAGTTACATCTACTGCTTTTCCCGTTGAATCGTCATCGTGCCAAATACTAATCAGTATTATTACATCATCACTGAAAATAACAACCAACAAATACTATTATCGAAATCAAATTAGAGTGGTACCACAATCACTATATCCCAATACTTATAGGATGTCAAGAGTGATTATGTGGACGTCTCTGCCGTACTTTGAGGGCTTATCTACAAAAAACTATTTTTGAGTAATTTCATTACATACATTGCAGTTTTTTTGTTTGATTTTTGATCAAAATTTACCAAAACATTTAGTAACTTTACCAAACTTACCCTTTATAAAATGAATTAGTTTCGTATGTTATCTTGAACGACATCTTAGGCTTCGGAACTTCATTAATCAGCGTATAAACTGGTACTTCTCCAACCCAGATGTGAGCCCCGTCGCCAATCTGCATTCCAAGTCCTAACCAGTGCTCTGATCCATTAACCACCGCGTCTGTATCGTCTAGGACAACTTCAATTTCTAACGCCAAGATGTTATTGGAAGCATCTGGGTCGTTCACTTCAATAAATCCGTCGAAATGTGTCACCGACCAGTCTTTAAGGATGCCGAAATCATCATCGTTAGCTGCAATGTACTGCGTCTGAGGAGCGTAGTAGCAGAATTCTGTCGAATACGTACAGGATAAGGACTCACTGACATATGAAACGGACACTTGGTTGATACTCCACTGCTCGCTTGTCTTGTTAGTCGTGAAGTTGTATGGTAGTGTGACTTCAATTGTAGGATCAGCGGTACCTTTTGGAAACTCAACAATTAGGTTCATATGCACCTTTTGACCAACGTTAACATAAACATTACCATCTGCAGACTGCTCAGTAATGTTCATCACGAAATGCGGTAGTTTACTAAAAACTGCGTTTGACACTCCTTCTGCGGTGACTAAGCCATTGAATATGTCAGTTAATTCAGCAGTTATAGTTACACGTAAAATAACTCCAGGTTTTACATCGGCTACAAAGAAATTGATATAACAACAATAAATATAGATTATTATTGTATATCTAAAATAATGCAAATTAGGAAGACATTAAAACTATAATGTTCACTTCAAAGACTTATTGGTGTTATATTCCTTGCCAAATACATGCCTTAAACTACGAAAGCATAGTTTTTGTTAGCACTTGCTGACGTAATTATGATTTTGTACAACAAAGCAATGTATACGGTTAGGAACTGTTATAATGTGATATGGTTGGTTGGGGTCTGCACATTAATTCATAAAAAAAAATACTTTTACAAAAGAATATCAATTTGATAATAAATATGATCTGATACGCTAACGACATTAGTTTTATATGAACAAGGATGTGGTAAAACTTATTTGGGTTCAACAGCTTACAGTTTAAATTATTAAAAAAAACCAAACAAAAGAATCGGTTAAAATACCATTAACAGTGGAATTGATGGTCCCTTCAAATTGAATGTCAGATGAAAATAAACTGTTATTACTAAAAGACAAAGTAATTTCTGATGCGGAGACCAGGGTGACCGTGAAGTTGCTCTGAAAAATACAATGAATCTTATAGCAAATCTGACTTAAAAACAAAACACAGTAGATCGGTCAAATCAAGAAGAAACCCAGCAATAGGTAAATATCTTAAGCAGTAATGTAAATAGAATCTCCGAGATTAAATTCGGATTTTCTGCTTCATTTTTTCCGCACGCCCAATTATATTATTGAGAAAATACCTATATGGTTTGACATACCATTACATTAAGTTATATTTAATTATTTCACTGCTAAAATCACACGTCAAACCGTATAGGCCTATTAGGAAAATTTAAAACAGAACAATACCGTCATGGTTGAGTCGGTGTTTCCGTTTCCTGTTAAAGTCCATATAAAAGGATCTGAAAACAGGTCGAACTGAAAAAGATGTTACTATATAATTACCACCCGATTATCGGTGTATCATAGAATTGTTGGGTAATACAACATCACATACATACTGTATATGCAATATATGTGTTCTTTTTTAGTTAATTACCTCCATATTCTCAGCTGTAAGGGTGACTTTCAAGCCTGTTCCTGACCCAGTAGTGTTTACCAAGAAGTCCGTCTTCAATTCATCTCCAATTCCGTAGTAGGTTGTCGAATCTTTTACGGTTGCGCCCGCATCCATGATGATGATGGGAGCTGAAAGTATAAGTTGCTGTTATCAATAAAAAATTAGATAACAATAAAAATAAGAACAATTATTATTCAACATAAAAGTAAAATCCACAAAAAAAAATGTATTCGTTGAAAAACTTACTGCACTATTTAACAAGGCAAAATTGACCAATACAATTGCAAGAATACAATCAGGTGTATTATAAATTTATCTATACGATGGTCTGCTATCAGATTATTTAAATTATTTGTACTCAATTACACTTTATAGCGTTTTTGAACAGTTAAATGCATCTAAAGGATGTTTATTACTTATAACTTAATAGTTTGTTGGCAATAATGTGTAAATACAGTTGTTTGAATCTAAATCATATTGTTTTAAACAATTATTCATTATCAATTTAAAGCTTGATTCCCATTAGAAAAATACATCCTCGCGTTTTCTTTTATTTGTTGGCAGAAACGGGGAAGATCCGGTAAATTTATTCACAATCGCCTCTATTTTGGGTTTATATTGAAACGCGAATCTGCGCGCAATGCATTCCGGTATTTAAAGCTAGCTGCTTAAATTATTATAACCGACTTCTTTTTCAGATTTCTACCCGTTTAAAGACAACAAAAATGATCGCGCAATATAGGTAAGGCCTATTTAGGGTTCATTTTTACAAAAAAAATGTAGTCTGTGATTTTAAAATAAACCATATATATAGGGAATGCGTCTTTTATCAAAATGTACTTGATGGAACCCTTGTTCGCCAAAAATTAAACAACTTTCGCCCCATAATATTATGATAAGGTAAACATATCTTATTTCTATCAGGTCAAAGTTTAATATGTTACTCTCCAATCCTTTACGCGATATTTCTTTTTGTTGGGGACCCCTCGTGAAACGTCTCAAAATAAACATGAATATTCATTAGTCATATCCATAAGGCTGTGGCGTCCTTTTCCACTTACCAACTTCTTTTCTTGCATTATATTATTTATGTTCATTATCAGTTGTATATTTATTATGCTACTTTGTATTTTGCTTTATTATTTGTGGAAATAAATATTATTATCATTATTATAAGGTGTGACGTAAGAATTGAGCTAACTACAATTCGTTAATGCAAACGATTTCTGTCGAGCCGTCTGTGTAGTCGAGTGGATAAGACTATGGATTTTACATGTCGATGTATGGGGTTCGGCTCCCATGAGCTACTTCTTTTACTTTATCGTGAGAGAGAGATTATTTAGAGGGTTAGGTTTAGTTATATTTAAGAAGTACTTCGGCTATCTTTCACATGGGGTCCCCAACTTATGCTTATGAATCACAACACGAAAATATTTCATCGACTTAAAATTATTTCGGGAACTGAACATCGCGTCCAATTTCGTCTTACATTGTTTTGTTCCAAAGAGTGTTTTTACCAGCACATTTGACTTAATTGTGAGTGTAGGTACTTAAAAATGGTAAATTAAAAATTGGCTTGTTGACCACAAATATACTTTACTATTATACTAGGCCTAGTATACTGAAATAGAAATATAAAAGCAACGCTAATGCAATGTGTGCCATTTGCATCTTTAACTACAATTTGAGTTAGCAATTTCATTTTAATATTAAAATTGAATATTTACTTGTTAAAATATATAATCCACTTGGTCTATTAAGTCGACTATCGCTACTTTCCTTTGATGACACTCCAGTTGTTCTATCAAGTTTATATATACCACCGAAGTAGTTTGCCCAGTACAGATAGCTTCCATAGATATTAATCCGAAGCGGGTAATTCAGCCCAGGTATAATCGTTCTTCTGTTAGTTCCGTCGAGGTTAGCTTCCTCAATTAACTCACTGACGTGATCACACCAATACATCTTTCCATCTTGAGAATAGTGAAAAACAAAATGAGAGAGAGAGAGAGACGTATACGATTGAATACTGTACTTGAATACGCCTATTAAGTTTTAACAAAACGATAATTTGAAGCACGTGACCTTTTAGTAGGCGCGCAAAAATGGGTTATCATGCATTTAGTTCAAATGAAAAAAAGTTCTCAAGAAAATGAATCACAATGTACAACGTAAACAAAATGTTATAACTCTGTAACTGTAAGTATAGCTTTGATTATGGGGTCTAACCAACTGTCATACTTTGTGCCCAACGAGTCAAAATATCATTCTGCGCATGCTCATGTGTTTCTGAAAGTGCGCAGGATTGTCCTTTTACTCGAAAGACGCGTGGCGCATCGTGTAAACACAAAGTCGCTAATGTCAGGAAGTAAAGTAAGACGCCGACTCTACTACATGCAGTACATTCAATCTCAAAGTGATAGCCTAACCCCACGTACATTTGACATGATTTTGTAGTATCATGCACGAGCAATACAATGCTGAGCCAGTACATGTCACGGATGCGCACACATTGACTACATATATGGAGCGTGCACAAGGTTAGCTTCCTCAATTTCGTCAGTACATTCATCATACTACTATTCTTTTCTTTCTTGAAAATAGTATTTCAACACAGTAAGGAAAAGAGTATGAATTCAATTGAAAATGTTTGATAATAGATGTTCAAATAATTTCACTTGGCTCGTATGAATATTTTTTGATGAAGTTTCTTTTTTTTTCTAAGCTTAGAAAAACAAGGCCATATAGATGGCTGCAGTGGCGTGCTCAAGTTAGTGTTTACCGACCGACCGACAAACCGGCTGAAATAGTGAGATGTAGAGTTCAACAAAAATGGCATGAAAAGTTAAGAGCTCACATGTCGGCCATCCTGGAAACAGCACATAATATTGAGGAAGCTGTTATGTCTCTAAGCTTCTTATTTCGTTTCGTTTCCCAAGCTGAGACTCGATCTCGGTACCACCGAGCCATACACAACTGACTAAAAGTTGTAGAAAGATTCCTCCGTGTATTTACTATGCAGTAACCACTTTGGTGCAGATAGATTATTACATACCCCAATGAATTATAACTTTTTACTATGATGAAATCTTTAAAAATATAAAAAAAATGATGCACTGTCAAACTATATACTATTAAATGTAATATATGAACATTTTAAGGAAGAAAGTTAATGATAAGTTTGTTATTTCGGCCTATGAAAATGTCATAATTTGTTTGATTGTCGAAATTATTTTTTTTAAATTTAATATACAATTAGTGATGACTTAATCAACTTTTGTTCTCTTAATTTCATAATAAATCATACATATGATACACTTTAAGAAACTGAAATGCAAAATAGGTGTTCCCGAGCATTAACGATTAATTTTAAAATTTAGCATATTTTCACCATTTTGTTAACTTACACGTACGTGCGTAGCCTGTCACTTTTATAACGTAATTTCGAGTTGAAAAGTGAATCAAAATGATGATATTATTAAAGAATGGTTGTAAAACAGAAATCGGGCAAAAAGAGTGCATATTAACATTTACCGCGCAGTGCGCGTGCAAAAATCTGCGCACTCATGGCAATTTTTTAAACGCTTAACGCTTAAAATTGCATGAAACGTACTCTTATTTCATCGATAATAAATTTTGAAAATTTTAAGCGCGCGTACGCATGCGTTACATGCGCTACGCACGTAATTGTATTGCCATATGATGATTAATGCCCTGAAATTTTTGAGTACCATATTTTATTTAATTGTGATTCATGCTGGTGAAGATATGATTACAAACGTGATTTCGTTAAATCGTGTGTAGACCGCGAAATTTTTGATTGCGCACCGTGAAAACATAACCACATCCTTTCCTGGCCATAATGAATATACTGTGAAAAATTGACTTAGCTAGATGAAAGTGATATCAAGACAAAGCCATATACAAGTTAGTGTTTACCGACCGACCGACATAGTGAACTGTAGAATCGCGTTGCACGCGACTAAAAAAGAAACTTCATCTCAAAAAAAATAAAATGTACTTAGAAGGGATTAGTTGGTACCAATAGTTTCACTTATAAAGAATATATTGTGTAACATCCATAGCTATGGCAAGCCTCAGCTGTCTGAAGTATTCAAAATATTATATTATTATATCATTTTTTTATTATATTATATATTGTATTGTAATGAATTATACGTTTTGCATTATATTACTTGGTTTTAGCATTATATTATATCTATTTCTAATATATTATGTGAAAAATGTAACAAATTATTGACTTTTTGTATTATATTATTCGGTTTTGGCATTATATTATGAACATTTACTATTATATTATTAATAAAATACATTATATTATAATATAATTGTATTATATTAAACCCATTTACCTTACTTTATAACATACAACATTATTATATTATACGGATTCGTTAGTTATATTATTATTTTGTATGATGTTTATTATACGTCACGGCTCATTTCAGTTCTTCTAACTCTTTCTCTCCCTCCCCCTGTTCACTAGCAATCAGCGGCAGAATCTGAATTGTGTGACTGTTGAAGAATAACTATACTACGTACTAGGCCTAGCCTAGGCCTACTAGGGGATCTAGCCTAGACGTAGCTAGTTAGACAAGTGACTAAGGACCACCGGACAGCTACAACTAATACTACAATACAATAATACTACTAATGCAATAACTACTACTGCTAATACTTAGGCCTAGCTAGTAGAGTACTAGGTAGGTTAGCTACTACTAGGCTCTAGGGGGGTTAGGGCGTATGTATGATGTTAACTACTAGGCCTAGGCCTACTAGTACTAGCCTAGGCTAGGCCTAGACTTAAGTTGTAGTAGGCTAGGGCCGGGCCTGCTGCCTTAGGCTAGGCTATAGGCTACTACTACTACTACTACTAGGCAGTCAGCCCATGATGGTTACGAGTAAGCCAAAATTTTGAATATATGTAAACCAAAATTTGGGTACGAGCGAGTTGGCATGGGTACGGGTTGACCTGTATCCTTCTTTCTAGCTAATCGTACTAGGCCTAGGCCTCAAGTAAGTCTACGCTACCCAGTCCGGCTACAATATGGTCTATTTTGTTTTATAGCTTTATTGATAGCTGGGTTCAAATCTGGGTTGGGACGGCTTTTTCTCATTCTAAAACAGAGTTCCTTATCATAATAAAATAATATATGAATTTATTTGTAATAGTACCTAGGCCCTAATTGCCATTGCATTTATTATTATTAATTATATATTATACGGTTACCCCTTAATTATACTATAGTATAATTTCCTTGTTATATTTTACAATATTTTCTTTATAATTCTACAATTTTGTCTTTCACAGCACAAATTTATCATACTGTATTTGTCCAAGCTACTCCAGCTACATGGTATTGCCTTGAGGCTAAACTACACGGTATACTGGCACTACCATCATTCCTGGCTCGTCAACCTGGACCACATAAGCACAGTTTCAGTTTCAGTTTATTTACCATTTCAATTTCTGAACATAAGAGATGAACAACTTATATGGATGGATAACCATAAGAGCGAAGCTCGTTTACCGGTCACCCGTTAGTGCAGTGACATTACGGACAACATAAAGACAGGACAAAGGTGCAATACATAACAAGACATGTGAACACTTGTGTTTGCAACCCCTTGGATAAAATAATATATTTATATAAAGGAGAAAGATAGATATTATAATATTTCTTTTTTATCATACAATACATAGTACCTATTGGTATTATATCTAAAAATACAAAGGCGGCTAACACAGATAGTTCCATATATACAGTACTCTCTTATAAATAGATGTATCTCTCCAATCTACCTAATCTAATAATAGTACTATTAGCATACTACTATACACTTTGTAGACAAGAAGTAAGTTGTATACACCTAGAGGACTTATGGTAGTACAGTCGAACGCCCTCTCACTGGCCCGGTCAACATAATCTATACCTAGATTATTACAGTAATTAAAGTACATTATTACAGAGATTTTTTTTGTTTTTTTTGCAGAAATCAAAGTTATGTGTATAGAAAGCAGTACTCGTATTAAAAACTAAGCAGGTTGTACTCTTGAACGCAAACTGGCAGGATATTTTGAATATTTTTTATTGTTGAAATGAATGGAATCCTAACTTCTTTGCAACAACTGGAGACGAAGACATATTATGACCCTTTTATTTAAATTTATTTGAATAGACCTTCATGTAAATTCATTAAAGGCTATATGTTTGTTTTATATTTTAATATGTGATAGTAGAAAATCATTGTGTATAATGAGGACTAAGAATCTGATATTCACTTGCATTCTCATCTTTTAAACATTTTATTTATAATGCTGGTAATGAGTTTAAAATTTAATTATATTGACTAGTTTTGATAATCATTATTTCTTTTGTGTAATATAGTTCATATAATTATGTATTGAATAAATTGGTAAGGCCCTATACTGTTATTATTTAAGGAAAGTTTATATACACTTATTTTATTCCTACTTAGTATTAATTGTTTATATAAATATTTTGTCTAATTGCCTTGATTTTTTGTATAGGCCAATGGCATCAATGTTTTTCTCAACGCAAATTAGCCTAATAATGCCACATTTAAACACATGATTCATTGATTTCTGATATTCTGTACTTGAGTAGGCATTACTAAAATAACCAAGTAGTTAATATATTTCATTTGTAATGTATGTATAAACAATAAGTTTTTTTTCACATTTTTAAATTTAAAAATTATTACAATACCTACCTTTCTGATATTGTTACTATTGTATAATATATTTTGAGGCAGCAATAAAAAAAAATTAAAACAATTAATTTGACTTATACTGTACTATGTTAGTTCAGGATATGAAATGTGTGTGGGCATCTGGTGTGTTGGAGGTTGGTGGTGTGAGGTGTATATTTGTCACTTTAAGACCTAAATTAGATGTTTTCTGAAGAAAAGAAGTAAGAGGATACGCTTTCAAACAATTCCAAGAAGATTCACACAAAAATAATTACTTTCCAATAAAATAGTATAACAGTGTATATTACAGTACATTGAATAAACTCGAGCGGAAAAATAACGCACATAAAAAAACACTCATATTCTTGTCGAAAAGTGCCCTCTATAGTTTTCTATTAATTTATTAATAATTATTATTAATTAATGAGTAATATGAACATATTTTTAACATTCAATGCTGGAAACTGGTTCTACTCCTAACAAAGTTTCATACCTCCAAATTTCATCAACGTATTCAAAGCACTTCAATATTAAATATCACATTTAACATAAAAAATTCGGGTTTTGGATAGAATTTTGCTTAAAAACATATACAAAAAACATCGATAAAAAATACTTTTCGTATTCAAAAACAGATGATACTTGGTATAAATGTTCACTATAGGTTGCTCTATTCACAGAAACAAAATTGCATTCATGAACGTTTTTTGTTGGTTGTTTTTTCAAAATAGTTATTAGCTTGAAAAAAATGAGTTGGAATTGTATAGTCTTTCATAAGTGTACATTTTGTAAAAACGTAAATTTAAAAAATCAGTGATATGGCTTGATAGTTATTTTTTTTTTGCAATATGGATGGAGCAACCTATATTGAACATTTATACCAAGTAGTATCAAATGTTTTTGAATACGAAAAGTATTTTTTATCGATGTTTTTTGTATATGTTTTTAAGCAAAATTCTATCAAAACCTGGATTTGTAATGTTAAATGATATTTATTTAAGTGCTTTGAATACGTTGATGAAATTTGGAGGTATGAAACTTTGTTAGGAGTAGAACCAGTTTCCAGCATTGAATGTTAAAAATATGTTCATATTACTCATTAATTAATAATAATTATTAATAAATTAATAGAAAACTAGAGAGGGCACCTTTCGACAAGAAAATGAATGTTTTTTTATGTGCGTTATTTTTCCGCTCGAGTTTATTCAATGTACTGTAATATACACTGTTATACTATTTTATTGGAAAGTAATTATTTTTGTGTGAATCTTCTTGGAGTTGTTTGAAAGCGTATCCTTTTACTTCTTTTCTTCAGAAAACATCTAATTTAGGTCTTAAAGTGACAAATATACACCTCACACCAGATTCTGCCCACACACACTTCATCTCCTGAACTAACATAGTACAGTATAAGTCAAAATAATTGTTTGTTAAAAATTTTTTTTATTGAAAACAATCTGCCTCAAAAAATATCATACAATAGTAACAATATCAGAAAGGTAGGTATTGTAATAATGTTTAAATTTAAAAATGTGAAAAAAAAATGAATGTTTATACATACATTACAAATGAAATATATTAACTACTAGGTTATTTTAGTAATGCATACACAAGTACAGAATCTCAGAAATCAATGAATCATGTGTCTAAATGTGGCATTATTAGGCTAATTTGCTTTGAGAAAAACATTGATGCCATTGGCCTATACAAAAAATCAAGGCAATTAGACAAAATATTTATATAAACAATTATACTAATATTGGTAGGCATAAAATAAGTGTATATAAACTTTCCTTAAATAATAACAGTACAGGGCCTTACCAATTTATTTAATACATAATATATGAACTATATTACACAAAAGAAATGTAAATGAATTTATAAGGACATAATTATTATCAAAACTAGTCAATATAATTAAATTTTAAACTCATTACCAGCATTATAAATAAAATTTTAAAAAGATGAGAATGCAAGTGAATATCAGATTCTTAGTCCTCATTATACACAATAATTTTCTACTATTAGTATCACATATTAAAATATAAAACAATCATGTAGCCTTTAATGAATTTACATGGAGGTCTATTCAAATAAATTTAAATAAAAGGGTCATAATATGTCTTCGTCTCCAGTTCGTAGAAAATGAAGTTAGGATTCCATTCATTTCAACAATAAAAAATATTCAAAATATCCTGCCAGTTTGCGTTCAAGAGTACAACCTGCTTAGTTTTTAATACGAGTACTGCTTTCTATACACATAACTTTGATTTCTGCAACAAAAAAAAAATCTCTGTAATAATGTACTTTAATTACTGCAATAATCTAGGTATAGATTATGTTGACCGGGCCAGTGAGAGGGCGTTCGACTGTACTACCATAAGTCCTCTAGGTGTATACAACTTACTTCTTGTCTACAAAGTGTATTGTAGTATGCTAATAGTACTATTATTAGATTAGGTAGTTGGGAGTAGATTGGAGAGATACATCTATTTATAAGAGAGTACTGTATATATGGAATTATCTGTGTTAGTTGCCTTTGTATTTTTAGTTATACTGTAATACCAATAGGTACTGTGTATTGGGATGCAATTCAACAGTTATGAATAAAAATAGTCCTATGTACTCTGTATGTTGGAGGAAATAAGCATAAGAGCAAGTCTTGACCACAGGGTGTAAGTCAGTCACTATTTTGAATCAGTAGTATGACTTCTTAGGATTTAATTAATTTTAAAATTATCATTGTATGATCGAAAAGAAATATTATAATATCTAACTTTCTCCTTTATATAAATATATTATTTTATCCAAGGGGTTGCAAACACAAGTGTTCACATGTATTGCACCTTTGTCCTGTCTTTATGTTGTCCGTAATGTTACTGCACTAACGGGTGACCGGTAAACGAGCTTCGCTCTTACGGTTATCCATCCATATAAGTTGTTCATCTCTTATGTTCAGAAATTGAAATGGTAAATAAACTGAAACTGAAACTGTGCTTATGTGGTCCAGGTTGACGAGCCAGGAATAATGGTAGTGCCAGTATACCGTGTAGTTTAGCCTCAAGGCAATACCATGTAGCTGGAGTAGCTTGGACAAATACAGTAGAAATTTATGAGACTTGGTGTGTGATGATTCAGTATGATAAATTTGTGCTGTGAAAGACAAAATTGTAGAATTATGAAGAAAATATTGTAAAATATAACAAGGAAATTATACTATAGTATAATTAAGGGGTAACCGTATAATATATAATAAATAATAATAAATGCAATGGCAATTACTTATATTATGTATACATTACAATATTACAAATAAATTCATATATTATTTTATTATGATAAGGAAATCTGTTTTTGAATGAGAAAAAGCCATCCCAACCCAGATTTGAACCCAGCTATCAATAAAGCTATAAAACAAAATAAACCATATTGTAGCCGGACTGGGTAGCGTAGACTTACTTGAGGCCTAGGCCTAGTACAATTAGCTAGAAGGATACAGGCCAACCCGTACCCATGCCAACTCGCTCGTACCCAAATTTTGGTTTACTTATCCAAAATTTTGGCTTACTCGTACCCATCATGGGCTGACTGCCTAGTAGTAGTAGTAGTAGTAGTAGTAGCCTAGCCTAAGGCAGCAGGCCCGGCCCTAGCCTACTACAACTTAAGTCTAGGACTAGCCTAGTACTAGTAGGCCTAGGCCTACTAGTAGTTAACATCGGTTATCAGACGATCGGGACCACGGACGATCGGGCCCAAGACGATCGGGCCCAGAAAACGTGGTCCCGATCGTCTTCAGCGTTGGGCCCGATCGTCTCATGCGTTGGCCCGATCGTCTCATGTTTTAGGAACCATTTTGGTCCCGATCGTCTCATTCGCTGGGCCCGATCGTCTTAGCGCAGGGCCCGATAGTCTTGTGTTTGATATGGTAAAGTCGATCGCCTTTTATTTTGGTTCCGATAATATCGGGTATCGGTATTCGGTATGAAGCGTTGCTGATACGCTTTTGCGGTTGTAATTGGTTCTGGTCAATATTTGTTAGGTATAACTATAAGTATAAGGGATAAATGTTTATTTAGGCCTAATAATGTATATAATGTTTGTTTTCAATTTATTTTACAGGTGGTTGCAAAACGTTGGTGGTGAATGTGTGCTCTTTGAAAATCATTGTAAAAAAATATCAGAAATTAATAGTTAAAATAGTTTATAATTAGTAATACTAAGAGTATTTTTTACCAATGAGACGTTCTATGCATACAAATACAAGTAGGCCTGTTGATTGAGGAATGAATATAGTACCGTAGCGTATCATGACAAGACACTATGGATAGAAGAATATAAATAAAAAGGTGGGATTTACCCACAAAAGTGTACCAACCAACGGCATTACCATTATGTATAATAAAGACACACTTTTTTTTATTTGCTTTTTATTTTACTGCAACTATTTTATGACAGAGAACATAATTTAAAAAGTGTCATAAATTCAAACTGTTTCCACTTTGGTAGGCAACTGTTACCGCTTTGATGTTTAGTTCGTAACACGCTACGTTTTATAAGGGGAATCCCCGGATTGTGGCATGATCAACAAAATCATGTGCTGAAGAACAACAGGGGAAGGTTACTCGTCTCATCTTCTACTACCACCACATGAAATTATTCGACCATTGACATTTATTATATTGATTAATAATTACATTTAAACATCAATTAGTATAATTATAAACAATCATATTTGGAAAAGCACATCGCCTCTCCTCCTCACCTGTAATAATAAAGTAAATGAAATATATAATTAGCATAATTAAATAAAAATACTCATCGTCTAAAAATATACAGACGGTAAAATAAATAATCTACAGTAGGCATACCTATAATATAAAAACGATCACGAATATTTAGTGGGCCAAAATATACAAAGAAAATAGCGCGATGCAATAAAACCCAATCGATTAAAAAAACACGACCGATAATATGATAAAAATTGCATAGCTAGAGTGGCGCGCGCCATAAAAAATTCCAACAGTTGGTTTAATTGCGACCAAAATAAAACGTGCCCGATCGTCTTATTTGTTGGGCCCGATCGTCTGGGCCCGATCGTCTCTGGTCCCGATCGTCTTAAAACCTTGTTGGGCCCGATCGTCTCCCGCTTTGGGCCCGATCGTCTTACAATGGGCCCGATCGTCTGGGCCCGATCGTCCGTGGTCCCGATCGTCTGTTCCCCGTTAACATCATACATACGCCCTAGAGCCTAGTAGTAGCTACCTAGTACTCTACTAGCTAGGCCTAGGTAGTAGCAGTATTAGTTATTGTAGCAGTATTAGTTATTGTAGTAGTATTATTGTATTGTAGTATTAGTTGTAGCTGTCCGGTGGTCCTTGGTCACTTGTCTAACTAGCTACGTCTAGGCTAGATCCCCTAGTAGGCCTAGGCCTAGTACGTAGTAAAGATAATTAGTTATTCTTCAACAGTCACACAATTCAGATTCTGCCGCTGATTGTTAGTGAGCAGGGGGAGGGAGAGAAAGAGTTAGAAGAACTGAAATAAGTCGTGACGTATAATAAACATCATACAAAATAATAATATAACTAACGAATCCGTATAATATAATAATGTTGTATGTTATAAAGTAAGGTAAATGCGTTTAATATAATACAATTATATTATAATATAATGTATTTTATTAATAATATAATAGTAAATGTTCATAATATAATGCCAAAACCGAATAATATAATACAAAAAGTCAATAATTTGTTACATTTTTCACATAATATATTAGAAATAGATATAATATAATGCTAAAACCAAGTAATATAATGCAAAACGTATAATTCATTACAATACAATATATAATATAATAAAAAAATGATATAATAATATAATATTTTGAATACTTCAGACAGCTGAGGCTTGCCATACATAGCACTTATCAACCACCGCCATGCCTAATTATTATAGGTACGTGGATGACAATATTTCCTTTAATTTTGCTGTTGTACCTTTTTATATCTGTATTTTATACTATTTTTTTATGTATCAGTAGTTTTATATGAATTTTTTACACTACATAATGTATATTTTTATATAACTTTTAAAACTTATTCTAAGATGCTGTTTTTGCCTTGAGGAAGAATTTCAAATTATAAATGTTTTGACAATAAAGTTATCTTGTATCTTGTATGTATAAATAGCATAAATATATATATGCATATATATATATATATATACATATATATATATATATATAAATATATATATGTATAGCATAAATATCAGCCACGATACTTAAAGCATAATTTTTGTTTTTCATTAAGCTCTGCAGGCTCAAAAGTTGGTACACATTTATTTTCTAGGTCTGACTATAGTCTACACAGTGACTCATGTTGCAGGTATAAGCAACGTAGCCCGAAATGTTGTCTATAGTAAGCGACTTTATGTACAGGCATCAACAATCAGCATTAGCTATAGTTAGTAATAGTCTACACATATTACATACGGTAGTACTATTATATAACTTACATGCATTCATGGTCATACAGTAACTTACCGGGAACTGATAAAACAAGTCCTGTTGCATATGGTACACTTGTTACTAACACGGTCCTTGTACTCAAGTCATTTAACTTCGCTCGCTCTATCTTACGGTTGCTTGTATCAGTCCAGTACAGGTATCTAAGTATAAGTATAATATATGTTACTACATTAACGTTCCGTTACAAGTAGTTCACATCCCTTCCACGGATAAAAAATTTATTGAAACTTACGAAATTACTGAAGCAGATAAGTGATTTACGAATATGTGAAAAGAAATGTTAACAAATCTTTATTACTTCCTTTATTGAGTGGTATTAATGTAATATTATTACGTTTTTGCTTACAAATCAAAAAGTAAGAATAAGAATGGAATGTGAAGTTCGAAGTTCATAGTTGATATTCCTCCAACGTGAAAAGAGGTTTACTGTGACATTACACGTTAGATATATCAAACATAACTAATAAGAATTGTTCTGTACGTTCCATCCAGATGTATTACTTTAATGCGGCCAGTCTTTTACTAATTTAAATTATGTTACAAGTGGCAGGAGCGGATGTAGAATTTTGATAAAGAGGGGACCCCCGGAAAAAAAATTTTCTAGACGCCCGGAGATAGCATATGAGGCGTTTTGGCCAGTCGATTCTTGTCCTATAATTATCTGAATATAGTGGGTTTTATAGACCATATTTAATATAGGCCTTTTTTTTTGCGCCAATAGCCTAAAGCCTGTTTTCCTGTCGACGAAGCGTTACGACTAGGACTTGCATTAAATTTTCAAATTGTTAAAGTTGAAAATAAATTAACGATAACGATGATCGAGCCGGACCGCAAATTTTTACGCGATCGTTAATGGTTTCTTGGATTTTCGATGTTGCTGTACACATGGACGTGAAGTTTTGCAAAGCCAAGGCCGTTCACGCGCAGCCAGCCGGGCCCGTGTGAAAATTGAAAATGTTACGGGTTTTGATGCTTCAACCCAACCGGCGCATAAGACATGATTTCGCTGATATATTAATCTCGGCTTTACACTAAGATAAACATTAAATTCAATTATTTTAATTATATTAAAATTTAGTTTTACACTTGTTATTTTGAAATATCAGACTTTAAAAGAGTACAAAAAACATCGTCGCCTTGTAAAAAATCAAGAATTGTCAGCGCGTACGTATTTTTTCACAAACTATGATGACGTAATTTATGAACTAGGCCTATTTGATCGGTCAGTCAGATTTATAGAATTGGCCTATACTGGACAGATTATATAGAAACTACTAAAGCTGAGGTATTATGAATGAAATTCAATCCATTGAATGTTTTAAACGTAAAGGCAATCATTCTTTTTTAAACAGTCTTATTATTAAATTTTAACGAATTTAAATGTATGGTTTAGATGCATTAATAATAATATACAGTTCAACCGCGATGTGATCACACAGTTCATCTCCTTTGGATGAGTAAAAAAAATAGATAGATGTACGTTAAGAGAGACAGACCCGTTAGCTGTATCTATCTCAATTGCATGTGGATATCTTAATCCTGTGTCAAACAGAATTGTTCTGTTTGTTCCATCCAGATTGATTACTTCAATTCGGTCTTCGCCAACATCTGTCCAATAAAGTTTTTTTCCAGCTCCATCAACGGCTAAATCACGCACACCTTAAATAATGATGACAATTAAACAATTACTGCAATCCCAACCTATGAAATTGACTTTATATGCTATAGACTAAAACTGTGTTAACACATTTCAATTGATGCTCAACCCTCTACTAGGGTTATGTATTATATTATACTAAACTTTTGCACGGCGACGAAAACGTTTACTTTAACGGATGACGTCAGCATTCTACTCATTTGTATAACAGTGTAGTTCATAATTCAGCGAACAGTTGCGTTTTAACGTACTTGTTTGTAAATTTGATTTGAACGCAACGCATGTGTCGCGCACGCAACATACGCCACTCGCATTAAAATAATTGCCTTGGGCCGACAAGAGCCCTACCTAGCTAGGCATTTTAACTTGCATATTATTAGCTGATAAATAGCATATTGCGATAAACAAATATTATTGTTTGACTTAATTATAAACATAAAACAATTTTTTTTTTATTAAAATAATTAAATTTACCATTTTGTTTTCTTAATTATTCTGCAGAAAAGTAATGATCTTCCATGTTTCGATACCTTTGGTTAACGTTTTTCACGTCGCTATTTTTCAGAAATAAGGTTCTCGACGCAATTAACTATATTTTTTCTTAATGCTTGCTCACGTAGACAGAAAAAAGTATGTTATATATATATATATATATATATATATATATATATATATATATATATATATATATATATATATATATAATTTAAGGCGTATCTTGAAAAAGCAAGGCAGTATAATAATTGATCCGTACGATATTATTTTTAAATGAAAAGGTGGACATTTTAATGAGGGGAACATTATAATTAGAAGTTGTGCGTTCGGTAGGCCTAAACAAATTTCTTTTATAATTATTGTAGTTCAACATCGTCAAGGCCGGTACTATTTTAGATTATAAATTTCAAGAATCTCTTTTGCAGATTTAGGTACTAACAAGTTTTAGTGGGATTCCTTAGATATTAGTGAGTGACATTGCAAGATATAGCTTGGGTTTTACAAGAACATTGATCCTATTGCAGTAAAGTAGAAATTATATTTCGTGGCAATTTATTTACAAAATAATTAGATAATGTCTTTATTTTTACAGAGCATGATATATTGATTGTTTTCCATGTTGTTTTTAGTCGCGTGGACGCGACTCTATAGTTCACTATGTCGGTCGGTCTGTCTGTCGGTCTGTCGGTCTGTCGGTCCGGTATCACTATGCGTTTTATCGCTTTTCTGTACTTTTTGAACTGTTTTGAAGGTTAATGAAATTCAAACAAATGCTCTAAAAATACATGATGCTTATTTTTCCTAATAAAACATGTAAAAATGAATAGAATATTACTAGCAGTTGATCCCAAAGATAAAAACACTTCATGTTGGTTAGTAACAAGTGAAAACCGTTCAATGGTGTCCTTGCTGAAATCAGACCAATACAGTGTTGTGTAGAGAGCGAAAGGTTGGGTTAATCCGACATTATGAATAATTGATGCTAAAATTAAAGTTGCGTTGTCACTCGAACTAATGTTTGTCATATATATTCCAGGAGGATTCTTGTTGACAACAAACATAACATCACCTGTATTATTAAAATATAAAAAAAAACCCCTTTAGTTGAATATCAAACCTAAATAAACAATAAGAATAACAAAATTATACATTAACGCCCTAATTATTATTCTATTAAACATTAATTATTGGGATAAAATTCTTTGCTGATTCACAAATAAACGCATGAACAAATACAATACCTATGCACAAAAACAATAGAGATTTTGCAAAGTTCCAGAGGACTAAAGCTGCTTCAAGAGGCGACTTACAGGTACCGAAAATAACATTGGAATGTTTCCGTCGTTCTTGTAGTTATTTTGCGACATATTTATATTATATATTACCATCTGTATTAAGAGTCTTTCAATATTAATTCCTTTAAATTTAAGTTTTAAAAATATATTGTATCGTATTTATTTAAATGAATGTTATATTGTATAGAGTTAAGTATAATAGATGTTTATATTATTTTAAAGGCCTCCGGATACTAGTTGGCCTGATGATTCAGCTAGAAGGGTTACCCTCTCTAACTAAAGTGAAAATATATAAATAAAAAAAAAACATCAAGGCCGATCTCTAGGAAATTATTAAAAGCATTTACGCCACAGTTATATTAATAAGTCTCTTTTAAGCATTATTCAGTTCCACTATCGCAATATTAAAATAACAGTAGTTACGCCTTTAGCGTCTTTCACACCTGAAAATTACCTCTCAAGTTTTCGTCTTCACGACGCGCCTTGCGCTGCTCGTGACGTGCCAATATTTCGATATGCGTACATGTGGTAGATTGCATAATGCCTTATGAAAATATATTTAATATCATATCTAGTTACCGATATAATTATTTGATTAATTTACAGTCACCAGTGTGTGAACGAATAACAAGAACCACAAGGAAAATTATAATTTCAATGTTGTAAATAAATTGTGATTATTAAAAATGTTTAATAATGTTATAATACTTAATCCCGCGAAAACATTGTTTAAAATAATAACAGTAACGAAGTAATTCATATTCAATTCGTACAATACACAGTACCTACTTTGAAGAGCATAAACTTCAATGTTATTTAGACCAAACGTCATTGTACTAACGTTTTGAAAATTCTTTTGGAAGTGTATTATAGCAACAACAAGGGAATTATTGAAAAATGGATGTAATGCGGAATACAAAGATTTGAAAATGTTACTGATGAAGTTTATCAACTTGTGATGACATTAGGAAATAACAAAAATTTGATAATGTTTTGTTGACATGAAAGATAATGAATATGCATAAAAGTGGTGTTTACGCCACAAAAGAGAAAAAATATTAAGTTTCTTCCTAAATGTAATAGCAGTTAGTCTTAGATACTATTTATATTTACAACATTGGTAAATAATATTATTAAATAACATACCTTTACTTAATTGTAGAAGTACATAAAGAAAAAAACAGACGAATTTCCAACAGGCCATTTTTTAAAACAATCTAACTTCACAGTCTGTTAATAAACAATGTTCAATTACGTCGTCAACAACGAATATGCTGTATATCACACGGTCGCAATATTATAACTAACGCTAATGTTGTTGCGATTTGTTTATTAATAACGCTATATTATACAAATAAATTTAATACATAATTAAGACTGACAATAAGTACTTTATATGCGCATAAGCACAATAAAACAGTAATTTTAAGACCAGATATTTTTGTTATTATTATTTAATTAATATATATGCATATTAATTTTCAGGAAAATCGATATATTTTTGTCAAGCATTAATTGTATGGCGTTCCCTCGACTAGGATACATCTTAAAATTCTTTAGTCATGGCAGTTTTTGAAGAAGAATAAAATATGTACGTGCATGTATGTCTGTGTACAATAGGAAAAAACGATTCGTGACTTGATTTTAAATTTCTAGGTTAAAAACAAGGCCACATACATGGCTGCACTCGCGTGCTCAATTTAGTGTTTACCGACCAACCGACCGACCAACATAGTGAGTCTTTGCACGCGACTAATAACGCTAGTTGTCCCCTACATTTTTAATTTTGTGTTAAATATGCTATTTTAATGTCACATAATAGATATTCACTTTGACAAAAAACTTGATCGAAAAAGATTCCTGAAAAAAAATGTAATTTAAAATTAACCGTTTCTTTTGTCTTTTCATTAGTGAAATAATTATTTTTGTTGATTTTTAACTTTATTAAAACTGTAAAATGGCCTTTTTCAAAGTCTGATTTTATTAGTCTTTATTTTTCAGGCTTTTGGGGGACAATACATCTTTAACAATATCCTTTTTGGACAGATTGTCCCATAAGGCTACAAGATCATGATGTTCTCTTCAACCAGTTCTTTTTCTAACTTTAGCTTTAGCTTCATTCCGTGATCTCCAGCACGATCTCTTTCTTTATCCACTGTGCGCCTCCACGTTGTTTTGTTACTCGAGAAATGACATTTTCGACCTCCGGATCAGTGGTCATGAGATGGTATTTCAAATCCACGCGTCGTCATTGGTCACATTATTTATTTCTTTGTGTCGCGTCGTATTGGGAACCTGGCTTTGTATATAAGTTATTTTGTTTGCAGCGTCCAGAAAGGGTTTTCTAGATAGGTATATACAAAAAAAGAACATGCATATTGATAGTCAGGGAAATCGATATATCGGTGACGTCATAAAAGCTTTTTATAATATTATTCTTAGTTATATTTATCTTCTTGGGCGAAATTATTAAACAACACGCCCTCAGTGTCGTTATCTGCAATGTTCCATGTAATAGTTTTATAGTGTTTGCTTACATAAACATCTACAGCTTCATGTTTTTATAGCCATGTCAGTTTTGTTGTTAAAGAATAAAATATGCACGCGCATGTATGTGTATTATGTATGTACATAATATGAAAATACGCCTACAATGACTGTTTTTCGACAACTTTATTTAGGCGTTAAATTAAGTTTACTTGTAACTAAGATACAGTTGAAATAAACAATTTTTTTGAGTTTGAGTCCATTACAAATTTTGCAGGAAACTTTGATCTAGATCCTGACCAAAATTTCTACAAAAACTGCACAAACCTTTCTAATTATTTTCTTTGTGATCAATTTGCATGTAAATTTAAAACAGTAGATACTCAAAAAAGTTTTTCTAGTATCCACTTTAATGCAAGAAGTCTCGTAAAAAATTTGGATGCTATCATGGAATTTATTGAAACTCTACATTTTCAGTTTGATATCATTGGTATCTCGGAGACATGGTGTAATGAAAATAGTCCACCGTTAAATATACCTAACTATACATTGTTATCTAAAAATCGAAACGGTAGAGTAGGTGGTGGGGTTCCTTTGTATGTAAGTAACTTAAGATCATATACTCAACGAAATGACATTTCCTTGACAAATATTTCATGTGATTCAATTTTTATTGAAATTAATCAAAATCATGGAAAGAATATTATTGTTGGTGTTGCTTATAAGCCACCAGATGTAAACAGTAACCACTTTGTGGACGATTTTGATAAAATACTCTATAGATAAAGAAAATAAGCTAAACTATATCATGGGTGACTTTAATTTAGACCTTTTACGATATACGAGTATAAACTCAACGCAAGACTTTTTAAATATATTATATAGTAATTTCTATTTACCCTTAATAAATAGACCGACTCGAATCACTAGTAATACTGCTACATTGATTGATAATATTATAACTAATTAACATGATCTACCTGTCACAAGTGGTATATTATACTGTGACATTGGCGATCATCTACCAATTTTTCAAATCACTTCATTTATAAATAATTCATTTCAAAATGACGTCCCTATTCAGTCGTATCGCCTAATAAATCCTCTAAATATTGAACATTTTAAACAAGATCTGGCTACAAATGGTTGGGATGATGTAATGTCTTTGTCTAACCCTGAAATTGCTTATGATTTGTTCCAATCCAAATTGACAACAGTATACCAAAACAATTTTCCATTGCATACTGTTAAAAACAACAATAAGAGAAAATTAAAACCATGGATGACTAATGGGATTTTACAGTCTATTAAGCATAAAAATAAACTGTATAAAAAGTTTCTTAAATATCCAACAGGCCCAAATGAGTTAAAGTATAAAACCTTTAGAAATAAATTGAATACTCTTGTAAAAACATCTAAATTAGCTTATTATAACGAACAATTTTCCAATACTAAATCGAACATAAAGAAAACATGGGATGTAATAAATAATTTATTAAACAGAAAAGTCAAATGTAAGGAAAATACTAATTTTACTTGTGATGGTCGATCTTTGGATCAACCGCAAGATATTGCAAATGCATTTAATGACTTTTTTACACAAATTGGTCCCTCACTTGATAGAAAAATTCCCTATGGAAACACTGATTATAATGATTATTTAAAACAACCAAACAACCATTCAATGTACTTTTTTCTAACGACCGAAGAAGAAATATGTGATATAATAAATAATTTTAAAAATAATAAAGCTGCTGGGTTTGACGGTTTATGTCCTAATGTGGTTAAAGCGGTAGCAGCCTTAATTAGCAAACCGCTCTGCCATATTTTTAACGCATCATTAGTTAAGGGTATTTTTCCCAGCCAACTAAAAATAGCTAAGATTACACCCGTTTACAAATCTGGAGACAAAGGAGACATTAGTAATTATAGACCAATTTCTATTTTATCATGCTTCTCCAAAATTTTAGAACGTATTGCCTTTGTTAGAACTGTTTCTTTTCTAGATAAGTACGATATTCTTCATAATGGTCAATATGGTTTTCGTAGCAAATTTTCTTCTTCAATGGCTCTGGTGGATCTTACAGATAGAATTATAAGTGCATTTGAGAACAAATCACATGCAATAGGTATTTTTTTGGATCTATCCAAAGCATTTGATACGATAAACCATAACATTTTATTATATAAGTTAAGTTATTATGGAATTCGTGGTGTTGCTTTACATTGGTTCAAAAGTTACCTTGAAAATCGATCCCAGTGTACAAAATATGAATCTTTGCTGTCGGAACTGAAAAATATAACATGTGGAGTACCACAAGGATCGCTATTTGGACCACTATTATTTATTTTATATGTTAATGACATTTTTAAGACATCGGATCTTTTTTCATTTATACTATATGCCGATGATACAAATATATTTTACAGTAATGATGACATCTATGAATTATATCGTACTGCAAACAACCTTACTACTAACTACAAACAAACTACATTATATTTGTGAATGGTTTAAGGCTAATAGATTATCATTAAATTCAAAGAAATGTAATTATATTATTTTTAGTAATAAGAAAAAGAAGGCTGATGATGTAGATAATTTAAAAATTGTACTTAACAATGATGACATTCAAAGAGTAGAACAAACAAAATTTCTCGGTGTCTTAATAGATGAGCAGTTGACTTGGAAATACCATATCAACGAATTAATGACTAAAATATCTAAAAGTATAGGAGTAATCAACATAATTAAACGTTTAGTTCCTGTAAATATCCTCCGTACCTTATATAATTCTCTTGTTCTTCCTTATTTTTCATATTGTAATGTGGTCTGGGGTAATACTTTTCAATCAAATCTTAATAAATTAACATTGCTCCAAAAAAAAATCATACGTATAATTTCAAAATCTTCTTTTACAGCTAATACGGGTCCTCTATTTAAGGAACTTAATATAATGACACTTAAAGATATAAATACTTATCAGCAATATGTTTTTGTTCATAACTGTTTTAATCATAATTATCCTCATAGATTTTACGATATGTTTAAATTTAATGTTAATTTCTATAACTACAACACTAGGTCATCCTCTTATATTCATCTCCCAAAACACAGGACTACCATATTTCACCAAAGTATTAGATACTCCGGTGCAAAACTTTGGAATGTTTTGCTTCTTTCGCTACAAAACATACAAAATGTAAATAGTTTCAAAAAGAACAAGCGACCGCCCTCAATATGTTTCTAATAATGTGAACTACTGTAGTGACGTTACTAAAATATACGCTGTACACTTTAATAGGCCTGTAGTGTTTAATCCGCATAATTCACATAGCCCATGTGTTGTTGACGTTCCTTAATAACAGGCAAATTGCCCTATTACAGGCTTAGTTTAGCCTTCAGCCAACTCAGAAAAGACCGAGTTTGACCTGTACTCGATCAAAGATATGCTTTATATCTACTATACGTAAGACTAAAGTATTCACTCAATTCAACCATACGATGGATTGTGCAAATTCTTACCGAACATCATAAGACATAACGTGAAATAAAATTTAAGCCATTTGCATGTTTATTTGCTTTGTTTAAGCAATTATATCAGGGCCCGACTGAACACATATCGGACGACGTATGCCTATCATGATTAAGAAGAATAAATTGAACATCATTGACGTGTTTTTACAAAGCGCTCTTCGCTAATAATTGATCTCCTGACCCCTGACCAATGTACGCAATAACTAGCAATGGTTTTTGAAGGTCAAGGATACAATCTGATACAGATACATATTACAGTTTGATACGCGCATGCGCAATAAGTGACTTTAATGTAGGAATGTGTATACGTAAGATAAATAACAATAGCTGTACTGTAATTATTACAATAATAATAAATATTAAGTATGTACAAAATCTAGCTACAAATATAAATATTCTTAATTGATATAATTCTTATTATTTTTACGCAGCGCCACCAGTGGCCCAGGCACTTTGTAACAAAATTTTATATGTATGAAACGTCATGCGTGACAAAAAAATATTATTTTATCATTATTAGGCCGAATCGCCATTAATTGTACTGTACTACACTAGGTCGAAACATTCAAAATATTTAAGAACAATAAAAAATGATTTACTCATGTGAAAACAAAATTGAATTTTGAAAATAATAATTAAACATGAATTGAAAATATTTTCTATATAAATTTCAAAGTTACATTTTCGATTGAATTTAAAAACCACAATAGGACGGAAATCTATAGTTGCATAATATTTGCGAAAGTTGAATATGACTTAGAATCGGGCCGCTGAAATTTAGCAGCAGTCCTTTTTCATTTTCAAAACTCCATTATACTTCAGGCCACTGTCATCATCTGTTGAAAAGATAGAAATGTGTTAAATGAGCAGAGTGGCATAAAACATTATCATCATTATCACAAAAGTACACTCTTGCCAGTTGATTAGTTGATTTCGTATGACGTAGAACTGGTTATTTCGTTCTATTCAATGGTCAGCCCATTTTAAACATTTAAGGCCCATTTACACTAGGCGATAACGATCGACGATAAATAGGTAAACATACATTTTTCTTTAATAAAACAAAAGAAATTAGGGTTTTCGTTCTAGAACTATAGGAAAAACATTTATGCTGTATTTGATAAAAACATTTTTTTTAAAATCTAATCAAATGACGTCATGATCAATAAAAACAATAAAATCGTTGTATTGTCACGATATTATTGCTCTTACTAATCATGACGTCATTTTATTGGACGTGTGGAAATATTATTGTCATCAAAGGCAGCATAGATGATAATCCTATAGTTCTAGGATGAAGACTTTTTAAAATTCTTTTGTTTTAGGTATAAAAAATGCATTTTTATCTTTTTCGTCGATCGTTATCACCTTAGTGTAAATGGGCCTTTAAGATCGTGGCACTTAAAAAACAAACAAAAAGTGTAAGCAAAGACGGGTAGCTAAAGTTTGACCAATCACAAGCGACAGTTCAGATGAGGCGTCAAATTACTCGCATTGGACGTACATGGCAGTGAGACCTTAATGGGAGCTAAATACCAATGTTCAATTACGTCGTCGAAAACGAATATGCTGTATATCACACGGTCGCAATATTATAACTAACGCTATCTTGTTGCGATTTGTTTATTAATAACGCTATATTATTCAAATTAATTAATAATTAAGACTGACATGTTAGGTACTTTGTATGCACATGATAAGCACAATAAAAAAGTAACATACACACCGATCTTTATTAATATGACTCTCTTAAACGAAGACATAATCAATAACTTAAAAGTGGATGAGTTTATTATTATCAGTATCTTTATCTTCGTGGACGGAAATATTTTAAATAACACGTCCTCTGTCGTTTCGCCAAGCATTAATTTTTATGGCGTTCACTCAACTCGGATGCATCTTTAACTTTTCTTAGCAATAACCGTTTTTATAAAGAATATAATATGTACGTGCATATGATAATGGATAATAACAATGAGTTATTAATTTATTTTTAATTAATTTCTAGGTTAAATTAGCAAGTATTAAAAATAATTTCATACACATTGGCCTGACTAATTAAATACGTTTTATGCACAGGCACAACAAAACCTGTACTTTTATTTAATAACACACACAAGTGAACGTTATAGTATTTTATTACCTTAAAGAAAAGACATAATCAATAACTTAATAAACCTACATTATACTGGATAAGTTTAGAACTTATTGATTAAATATGTATTATCCCACTGAAAAAATATCAGACTGTGTAAGCCATTTGAAAATGACAATACCAGACTGAATTTATGGAGTCACGCGACGACGGCCAACTGCTGGTTAATTATACTTTTAGCATTTTACTTAAAATTTTAGGAGAATGAAAAAAAAAGAAATATAAGATCTACAGTAGACGTCCCAATATCTAGTACCAGCAGTATCACTAGATTTGTGTATTTGTCTCGAAACACCAGTTCCTGCCCGGAAATTACCTTACTTAAAGATATATTGTCCCCTAAAAATGTTGGCTTTTCACGCTGCTGCTTTAGCCAGGTACGTCCCAAGAGGACTACTCATTCAGACATTATTATTATTATTTAGACATCATTTTTATTTAAATTATTAATTTAATAAGCACATCATCTTTTACAGATTCAGTATTTTTTGTTTTTCAATTGTACAATTATGACTTATCAAAGTATGAATTCTTGTTGTATTTTACTTCAAATACAAAAGTTATTCACTTCTGTAACAAAAAAATAATATTTATTCATGAAAACAGAAAAGAAACGTTTAATTAAAACCCCAAAACTTTTGTTGAAATTACATTTTTTTCAGGTAAATAATTGTTTGGTTAATGTGAATAACTATTATGTGACAATAAAATGGCACATTCAAAAACAAATTTGAAATAAAAAAATATTTTTTCAGGGGGACAATATATCTTTAAAACTGTTACGTTAACAAGCGAGCAGCGTTTTTTGTAAGAAATATTTCTTGTTTATATTTTTTGTTGAATATGCCATTTTAATGTCACATAATAGTTGACCAAACTGGATCGGAAAAGATATATATATTTTTCTGAATGTTATTAAACCAGATTGCTTTGTGTCGACTCGAAAACTTACTCGAGAAATGCAATTTTCGATCCCCAGATCAATGGTCAGAGTTGGTATTTCAAATCGGCGAATCGTCATTGGTCAAATTATTTGCATTACACTTAATTATATACAAACAGAACTGCATATTGATTGCCAGGAAAATCGATATATCGGTGACGTCATAAAAGCTTATTATAGTCATAAGCTCTATCAACACTATCAAACTAGTTTGACAACAAATTGTGATGTGCCCAAATTATTATAGTAGTGATATGCTCAATCAGTGACATGAGATTATCATGTCCATATTTGGGCACATCACCTTTTTTTTGTCACATCAAGTTAGATAGTGTAATGCGGATATATTAAATAACACGCCCTCTGTCGCTCTCTCTGCATGTTGTCAAGCAATACTTTTTATAACGTTATAATAAACATCTACAGCTTCATGTTTTATAGCCATGTCAGGTTTTTGTTAAAGAACAAAATATGTACGCGCATGTATGTGTATTATAATAATATGCACATATATTATGAAAATACGACTACAATGACTGTTTTTCGACAACTTTATTTGAACGTTAAATTACGTTTACATTGTAGTTAAGATGAAATTGAAATAAAATATATAAACAATTTCAGTTACCTAGATACAGTGCGTAATCAATAATCATCTCCTTCAATTCACTGCACCAATAACAACAATTAGCAAGAATAAAATATTCTTCTTCTCTCAAATTCTTACCGAACATTATAAAACATAACGTGAGGAAATTTAAGCCATTTGCATGTTATATTGTTTAAACAATTAAATCAGTGCCAGACTGAGCACATATCGGACGTATGCCTATCATGATTAAGAAGAATAAATTGAACATCATTGACGTTGAAAAGCACTCTTCGCTAAAAATTTATCTTCTTGCACCTGACCCCTGACCAACGTACGCGATAACTATCAATGGTGTACGTCAAGTGATACAGATACATATTACAGTTTAATACGCGCATGCGCAATAAGTGACTTTAACTATGTAGGAATGTGTAGATTATCTTGGTTTCTAGAATGAAAGTGCTTTGGTCTGCTACACTGATAACCATATTTCATTCGAATGATATACAATAATAAGAAAATTATAATTTAGTAAAAACAATTATGAAATACAATTTTAAATACATTTTTAAATTTTAAAAATACGAATTATTAAATGTCATTATACTTCAGATAAATAGCTGTACTGTAATTATCACAATAATAATAAATATTAAGCGCAGCCAGTGGCCCGGCATTTTATAACAAGATTTTATATACGTATAAAACGTCATGCGTTACAAAAAATATTATTTTATTATTATCAGGCCGAATCGCCATTAATAGTACTACACTAGGTCGAAACATTCAAAATATTAAAAAACAATCAAATATGATTTACTCATGTTAAAACAAAATTTAATTTTCAATAATTTATAGCAATACTTTCTGATACGCAATGCAAATACCAAACATATTACAATAAGCATGAATTTAAAATATTTTCTATGTAAATTTCAAAGTTACATTTTCGATTGAATTTAAAAACCACAATAGGACGGAAATCTACAATTCGAAAGTTGAATATGACTTAGAATCGGGCCGCTAAAATGTCATGATTTAGCAGCAGTCTTTTTTCATTTTCAAAACTCCATTATACTTCAGGCCACTGTCGTCATCTGTTGAAAAGATAGAAATATGTTAAATGAGCACAGTAGCATAAAACCTAATCATTATTAGTAGTATATTCTTGCCAGTTGATTTCGTATGACGTAGAACTGGTTATTTATTTCGTTTTATTCAATGGTCAGCACATTTTTAACATTTAAGATTGTGGCACTCAAAAAAAAATACATTGTAGTGTAATTATTTTAGTTTTCAAACACTGAAGCAAAGACAGGTAGCTCAAGTTTGACCAATCACAAGCGACATTTCAGATGAGGCGTCAAATTACTCGCATTGGACGTACATGACAGTGATTCCTTAGTGGGAGCTAAATAATGATATAAACTCACACAGCCAGTTGTTTTCACTAGTTCCAGCCGTCTTGAAGTCCGGCAAACTTTTTGTCAAAGAGTCCCAGGCGTCTTTACTGATAAACACCCACGTTGCACCATGATCTTTACTGCGCATGTAACTACGCATGTCCATGTGAATTCCATAGATAAGTCCTGTGAGCTGGTCAGATCCAATGACATTGTGCAGGTTCATTTGTAGAGCTATTGAAGAATATTTATATTTTTATACATATTATGATAATAGTATAGGGATAGATTTTTCATTTTGAAATAAGAAAAATATTTGTAAATTCAATGTTCCGTTTATGTGGAAAATAAGAGAAAGAAATTATTGTGTGGCCGCTAGGCATTCAAAGCAGGATGTATTGACAAAATATATCTAGGCATAGGCTTAACAATTCATTGCTGTCTGAAAATCCAAAGATCTCCAGGAGAAAGTGTCAGTGTTAGGCATATTACTTATTGATTTATAAAGTTAAAGATTCCTCTTGCTGTCCATCGATGTGTATGATGACCCGTGCTAGTTAGGCTCTAAGTATGGAAGGTTTTGATATATCAGCCATCCTCAGGTCAGTGCTATTCTTGGAGCGACATTACGAAAACAATCCTCATTTTTTTACCTTTCCAGCGTCCATCTGGTGGATTATCTTGTACATAGCAGGACGGAACAACCTTGTCTGATAGACGTCTAACTGAAGGGTTACAAGCAAAAATGACGTCGTTATCCGGATTGTCCAACTTCTTAGTTATGACAAAACCCCGGTCATAATAATCTGTCAAAATAATTTTTAAAAATCGATAAATTGTATTGTGTGAAAAATATTGTAAGTGTTGATTCTTCGACAAATTGCTAAAAGTCACACGGATAAAACCATGTTAAATAGGAACGAGTTGTGCTCGGGGATTGCTGGTAAAAGTGCGTCTCACATTTACTAGTTTCTTTTTGGGTTTTAAGGGATATTCGTTTAGACTAATTTAGATTTGTTGTATGTATTGTAGATTGAGAAGTATTATATATATTTAAGCTCTTAGAGTTTTCTAATGATGCGACGGAACGTCTTGTGCAATATTAGCTATACTATAGTCAATTCTTTTTTTCCAAACTTACCTGGAACTGGGCATTTACTAGGATCACTGACACACACAGTATGTTTTCCGTTTTCACACTTATGAGCCCCAGCCACGCAACCATCGCACTGGCTAGATCCCCCATCATAGTGGCAGACGCCTGTCTGAGATTCGGTCCATTTGCTGTACCTCATCACAGCTTCTTTTGCATATCTTAGTACTGAAGTTTCTGAAGAAAAACGATGTAATAAAACAATGGACAACCTTACTTATTTTGCTGAAACCCTCTTTGTAATAGACAATTTGTGCGTTTCTTTATTACAAAATTGCAGAGGTTATTTAGTGGTTTTCCATGGCGATCAAGTCTATGATAGTATATGTAGTAATTACCGAAAAACCAAGTGCCCAATAACAACGCAACAATTTGTCCTTAGGTCAAAGTTTAAAACATTATTGCATTTATCCGATAATTATCCGATTTGAATGAGATAATTATCGCTTAATTTTTCTGGAGCGGAATTAGTTAAACCCCGTTTCCACATGGACTTTATCGGTTAATTATCGGTTAAGATTATCGGTTAATGTTTGGCTGCAGAAAACCGGTCTTGTGCAGTACGTAAGAACCATGGATTTAGCGTACCGTATTCAAAATCTAACATATGATACTCGCAGATAGCTGGTAGGATAGCGGTGCAGTCCATTATGTCCCAGTCACCAAGATCAGTACTGACATCCCTTGTATCGTAGACATCTACAAAAGCCGCAGCTCCGCAGTCTTCAGTCACACTTGTTCCGGGTCTGTTTGGTAGCCATTTTGTAAAAGACGCCGATGACCCGTTTATCCACTTGAAAGTATCAGTGCCCTAGAACATATACATTGTCATAATTGAAAAGTTATAATGAGTATAATACACGGCATTTCATGTGATTGATCATAGACTTGCCCTGTCAAAGTTACGTCCCCCTTCTCGTGTAGTTAGCATGGCCAGTTCATTACGGCGATTATGAGTGACACGGGGTCTGATAGCCATACTCACCCCAACGTCTTTCAGCCCAATCCAGTATTTGTATGGCGAGAGTGCTGGAACGAGGTCGCGAAGAAATTGCTGTTCACACATATCTTCAATCATGACTAATTGCGCATTGTCTGCTTCACAGGCCGTCTTTGCTGCATTCCAAGTTTCTAGCGTGTCGTTGAACACTTTGTAACACGTTTCTTTGTAAGGTGTGTAACCAGACCGACATAAATCTAGAAGTACAGTGTAAGAGTTATAGAGTAATTTTCTTACATGGCTTCCCAACATACAAGTTTTTAATTGGAATTTTCTTTCCAATTGATCGATACTTTCTTGGGTTTTTTTGCCTCTTTCATTTTTTATATAACTGAATCATCTTTTTTTATACATTATGATTTACTGTATTATATCTCTATAAAAAAAATATTTATATATAAAATATCAGAAATTATAATGTTTTACTCAAACTTGAATATGAAAGAAATAAATGTTTATTTGATTGATTGATTGATTGATTCATGTTTCTAAGAATCATAGACACACTCTTAATTACAACGTAATATATCAGTCACATTTAAACTTGTATCAACGAAAGTTGGTTTGGTCGAGGAAGTCATCGTTATGATACACATGTGATCCTGTATCTACAACTTCTCTATGTTACAGGACAAATTGTCGATACTTTACCGATATTGCAATCATAATAAACATAATTCAGATTTGATAAGAATGGCTTAATGTTGTGAAAGAAACATTGTCAATTTTTTAGGGGCCTTATGTTTAAAAACAGCAGTTAAAATACGGCACATGCAATCCTCACAACCTGGTGAGATGCGCCTAATATTCATTTAAACATGGTTAGAATATATGCAGATATGCAATGTATAACTCTTTCAGATTAAACTGACACACTATCGTACACTTACCACCATCACCAACATCTGGTCTGTCCGAATACATAAATTGAAAAGATTTTGTGCAAGAAAGAACTTTAGCGCTATTAACAGTCGAGAACCACAACAAATCAGCCACGCCAACAAAGCGACGAGTGCCCGGAGCAGTTTTTCCGTTTTTGTCGATTCCTAGGCGTACACGGAAAGTTGGTTTTGCGGCAATCTGAATGGTTCCAAGCTGTGAGATACATGCGAAATGTTACTACGTCTGTCTTTGATTTCATTTAGAAAACCCCTGTCGACTTATATCATAAGTCATTAAAACAGAGAAAGTTAAACACACCACCCAGCGAAATAAAGGCTGTAATAATTGTAAACCTTTAATAACAAATCTAAAGACTGAAAAAATCGCACCCAGCCAAGATGGAATTTGTTATCCTGATGCAGACATACGTTACACTTCATTAATAGGTATATTAATGTATTCTGAACTTGTTACACTGAAGGTACTACACTGGCCATCCACCCGTTTCCTAATCTTTCAAAGTGTATCAGCGCTGTAGGTAAATACCTAACATACTTAAAAGTACTCTTCCAAACCTTATTAACCAAGCTGACCGTGGGCCCTACACATTGAATCTGGTTGATTGTAGAATAACTTACATTAAATCGAACAGGAGATGGTCCAGGCATGCTTGGGTTTACCGCTGGTGACTGCAACAGCTCTGTGTATTCTGATTCAAGTTTAATATATTGCACATTTTTCGACTTCAATATTGTGAAAGTTACATCTACTGCTTTTCCCGTTGAATCGTCATCGTGCCAAATACTAATCAGTATTATTACATCATCACTGAAAATAACAACCAACAAATACTATTATCGAAATCAAATTAGAGTGGTACCACAATCACTATATCCCAATACTTATAGGATGTCAAGAGTGATTATGTGCCGTACTTTGAGAAAAGGGCTTATCTACAAAAAGCTACTTTTGAGTAATTGACCAAAACGTGTTTTCTGTTTTTCATTACAAAAGTCCATGTAATATTTTATTTTCAAATGAATATATTTCAAAAGTACATTATTGAAAAATATCTGACATAATATTCAATTATTACTTTTTTTATTTTGGGGGTCAAATTGCAGATAAAGCCTTTTTCCAAATTATTTGTAATTAATAATTGCGGGGAATACTTCGAAAACAGGGCACTTTTGCAGTTTTTTTGTTTGATTTTTGATCAATATTTACCAAAACATTTAGTAACTTTACCAAACTTACCCTTTATAAAATGAATTAGTTTCGTATGTTATCTTGAACGACATCTTAGGCTTCGGAACTTCATTAATCAGCGTATAAACTGGTACTTCTCCAACCCAGATGTGAGCTCCGTCGCCAATCTGCATTCCAAGTCCTAACCAGTGCTCTGATCCATTAACCACCGCGTCTGTATCGTCTAGGACAACTTCAATTTCTAACGCCAAGATGTTATTGGAAGCATCTGGGTCGTTCACTTCAATAAATCCGTCGAACTGTGTCACCGACCAGTCTTTAGGGATGCCGAAATCATCATCGTTAGCAATGTACTGCGTCTGAGGAGCGTAGTAGCAGAACTCTGTCGAATACGTACAGGATAAGGAGTCACTGACATATGAAACGGACACTTTGTTGATACTCCACTGCTCGCTTGTCTTGTTAGTCGTTAAGTTGTATGGTAGTGTGACTTCAATTGTCGGATCAGCGGTACCTTTTGGAAACTCAACAATAAGGTTCATATGCACCTTTTGACCAACGTTAACATAAACATTACCATCTGCAGACTGCTCAGTAATGTTCATCACGAAATGCGGTAGTTTACTAAAAACTGCGTTTGACACTCCTTCTGCGGTGACTAAGCCATTAAATATGTCAGTTAATTCAGCAGTTATAGTTACACGTAAAATAACTCCAGGTTTTACATCGGCTACAAAGAAATTGATATAACGACAATAAATATAGATTATTTTTGTATATCTAAAATAATGCAAATTAGGAAGACATTAAAACTATAATGTTCACTTCAAAGACGTATTGGTGTTATATTTCTGCCAAATACATGCCATAAACTACGAAAGCATAGTGTTTGTTATCACTTGCTGACGTAATTATGATTTTGTACAACAAAGCAATGTATACGGTTAGGAACTGTTATAATGTGATATGGTTGGTTGGGGTCTGCACATTAATTAAAAAAAAAAAAACTTTTACAAAAGAATATCAATTTGATAATAAATATGATCTGATACGCTAACGACATTAGTTTTATATGAACAAGGATGTGGTAAAACTCATTTGGGTTCAACAGCTTACAGTGTAAATTATTAAAAAAAAACAAACAAAAGAATCGGTTAAAATACCATTAACAGTGGAATTGATGGTCCCTTCAAATTGAATGTCAGATGAAAATAAACTGTTATTACTAAAAGACAAAGTAATCTCTGATGCGGAGACCAGGGTGACCGTGAAGTTGCTCTGAAAAATACAATGAATCCGTAACAACATCTCATAGCAAATATGACTTAAAAACAAAACACAGCAGATCTGTCAAATGAAGAAGAACCCCAGAAATAGGTAAATATCTTAAGCGGTAATGTGAATAGAATCTCTGAGATTAAAGTTGGCAAAGTCGAATCTTCTACTTCATTTTTTCCGCACGCCCAACCAACATTTATATTATAGAGAAAAGACCTATATCTATTGTTTGACATATCATTACAGTTGTTGTGAAAGGGTCTCACGCTTGAATACTCTGTCCAGTTTGCTCATTTGCATGTAAATCAGCTGGTTGAAATGCATGGATGACCTAACCAGAATAGGCTAGTTAGGTGACTTGATGTGTGGAAACATGCTTGATGCATAGGAGTACCCTGTACTATAAACAGTATTTACTCTAGAGGAGTACTGGTACTGGACATTGGGTCTCTGTAGTGGTTGTAGTACTGCGGGACTGAATAAGGTGAGTGTATTTGCTTGCTTTAGTAGCCTAAAATCACAGCACAGTTATATTTAATTATTTCACTGCTAAAATCACACGTCACACTATTTATTAGGACCACAACATTACCCCGTTAACCAATATTTTGAAAAAATACAAATCAAAATTATACCGTCATGGTTGAGTCGGTATTTCCGTTTCCTGTTAAAGTCCATATAAAAGGATCTGCAGACAGGTCGAACTGAAAAAGATGTTACTATAATAAATAACTCCCGATTATCGGTGCTGTATCATAGAAATAGTGGCTAATACAACATCACATGTGTTTCACATGTTTCTCCTGGTATCATAGCATAACCAAATATTCCTGATACTTGGAAACTATATCTCGAAGATACAGCACTGAGAATCGAGTAATAATTACACCCAATCGGTATTTAGTACTATATACATTATGTTCCGCGTGTGTTATTTCTTTGATAAACTAACGTATACGTATATTTATCCATGTCTACATACGTATAACGAATATGTTTGAATTCGTAGCTTGTTTCATTTGGCCAAATTCATTTACGTCCGTCAGTAGGACAGACATGTGATCCATTGTTCGCAGTAGGCTTACGTTTGATTTTAGTTCTTTGTCGTTTTATTTAAACTTTTTTTTAAGAACTCAGAACTTCAGTGATGAAATATGATATAGAAATATATTTTGAACAATTGTAATTGTTAATTTTAATTTAAAAATCTCAAAGGTATAGTTAACGTGTAAAATGCAATCCATACAAAACGCATAGAAAATCCGGATCACGCGCGGAAATACCGTCTCGCTACTACACGTACACATGTGACGTATACGCGAATTTCACCCATTATGCGACTACGGAGTTTTCCCATTCTACTTTTTCTATAATAAACTCATAATACCCTTCATATGCATTCTCAACTGAGAATCATCGACGCACATGTCAACGACTGTGCAAATTTTGAAAGACTAATAATCGTTATTTCCGATGCTGTATGCAACTATTGCATGAATACAGTACCACCAAAAAAAACAACGAAGTGGAAAACATTACGGCCAAAAGATTATATATAGACATTTGATATATAAATTAGTGGCATGGTCAGAAACACTGTATATACAATATATGTGTTCCTTTTTAGTTAATTACCTCCATATTCTCAGCTGTAAGGGTGACTTTCAAGCCTGTTCCTGACCCAGTAGTGTTTACCAAGAAGTCTGTCTTTACTTCATCTCCAATTGCGTAGTAGGTTGTCGAATCTTCTACGGTTGCGCCCGCATCCACGCTGATGATGGGAGCTGAAAGTATAAGTTGCTGATATCAATAAACAATTAGATAATAACAATAAAAATAAGAACAATTATTATACAAATATTTAATGTTTATTCGTTGAAAAACTGACTGCATTATTTAACGAGGCATAATTGACCAATAAAATGGCAAGAATACAATCAGGTGTATTATAAATTTATCTATACGATGGTCTGCTATCACATTATTTAATTATTTATCAATTACATTTATATCGTTTTTTAATAGTTAAATGCCTCATCTAAAGGATATTGATTAATTTTGTTTGCATAATTATTTCGTTGTGTCCAACCTAATAGTTTGTTGGCAACAATGTGTAGGCCTAAATACAGTTGTTTGAATCTGAATCATATTGTTTTAAACAATTATTCATTATTAATTTAAAGCTTGGTTCCCATTATAAAAATACATCCTCTCGTTGTCTTTCATTTTTTGGCACAATCCATTACTACAGAATGGGGAAGATCCGGTAAATTTTTTACACAATCGTCTCTATTTTAGGTTTATTATTGAAGCAAAACGAAACAATCTTCGCACAATGCATGTCGGTATTCAAAGCTAGCCGCTTAAATTGTTATAATCGACTTCTTTTTTTCAGATTTTTACCCGTTTAAAGACAACAAAAATAATGACAATAATAGGCCCATTTATGGTTCATTAAAAAAAAAAAACCATACACAATATGTGGGGAATGCGTTTTTTATCAAAATGTACTCGATGGAACTCTTGTTCGCCCAAAAATTAAGCAACTTTCGCCCATTAGGCCTAATATTATAATCAGGTAAACATATCTTATTTCTATCAGGTCAAAGTTTAATATGTTACTCTCCAATCCTTCACTATGCTTATGAATCACAACACGAAAATATTTCGTCGATTTAAAATTATTTCGGGAACTGAGTGAACATCGCGTCCAATTTCGTCTTACCTTGTTTTGTTCTAAAGAGTGTTTTTACTAGCACATTTGACTTAATTGTGGATGTAGGTACTTAAAAAAGGTAAATCAAAAATGAGCTTTTTGACCACAAATATACTTTACTATTATACTATGCCTATACTGAAACAAGCAACGCTAATATAACGTGTGCCATTTGCATCTTTAACTAAAATTTGAGTTAGCAATTTCATTTGAATACTAAAATAGAATATTTACTTTTTAAAATATATAAGCCTCTTGGATCATTATGTCGACTATCGCTAATTTGTGGTGATGATACTCCAGTTGTTCTATCACCTCGATATATACCACCGTTCGTGTCTGTCCAGTACAGATAGTTTCCATAGATATCAATCCACATCGGGTAATTCAACCCAGTTTTAATCGTTCTTCTGTTTGTTCCATCAAGGTTAGCTTCCTCAATTAACTTACTGACATAGTCACACCAATACATCTTTCCATCTTGAGAATAGTGAAAAATAAGAGAGAGAGACGTATATGACTGAATACTTTTTAACAAAACGATAATTTCAAGCACGTGACCTTTTAGTAGGCGCGCAAAAACGGGTTATCATGCATTTAGTTCAAATTGAAAAAAGTTCTCAAGAAAATGAATCACAATGTGCAACGTAAACAAAATATAACTCATTGAGAAAAAGGAAAGTGTACTCAACTGTAAGCATAGCTTTGATTATCGGATCTGAGCAACATACTCTGTGCCTAACGAGTAAAAATGTCATTCTGCGCATGCTCATGTGTTTTCGGAACGTGCGCAGGATTGTCTTTTTACTCGAAAGACGCGTAGCGTGTCGTGTGAACGCAAAGTCGCTAATGTCAAGAAGTAAAGTAAGACGCCGACTTTACTACATGCAGTATTGACATGATTTTGTAGTATCATGCACGAGAAATACAAATGCTGAACCAGCACATGATCCGTACACATTTGGAGCGTGCACAAGGTTAGATTCCTCAATTTCGTCAGTACAATATGCATCATACTACATCTTTCAACACAGTAAGGAAAAGAGTATGAATTCAATTGAAAACTGTTGATAATATAGTTTGATCATATGTGTGCTTATCCTTATTATATTATAAGTTTTAACAAGTCAAATTATGTTAAAATGTACTTAGAAGGGATTAGTTGGTACCAATAGCTTCACTTATAAAGAATATATGTTGTAACATCCATAGACAACAGCCACCGTCATGCCTAATAGGTAGGTTTCTTGAATTTTGCTGTTGTACAATTTTATATCTGTATTTCATAGTATTTTTTATATATTTGTAGTTTTATATGAATTTTCTACACGACGTACTGTATATTTTTATATAACTTTTTTAACTTATTCTAAGATGCTGTTTGTTGCCTTGAGGAAGAATTTCAAATTATAAATTTTTGACAATAAAGTTATCTTGTATCTTGTATGTATAGCATAAATATCAGCCACGATACTTAAAGCATAATATGTTTTGTTTTTCATTAAGCTCTGCAGGCTCAAAAGTTGGTACACATTTATTTTCTAGGTCTGACTATAGCCTACACAGTCACTTATGTTGCCAGTATAAATAAGCGGCGTAGCCCGAAATGATCATGTTTTTTTGTAGTAAGCGATTTTATGTATAGGCATCAACAATCAGCATTGGAAATAGTTACTAATAGTATACATATATCACATACGATAGTACTATTGCTTACATGCATTTAACATGGTCATAGAGTAACTTACCGGGAACTGCTAAAACAAGTCCGTTTGCGTGTGGTACGCTTGTTACTAAGACGGTCCTTGTACTCAAGTCATTTACCTTCGTTCGCTCTATCCTATCTTTTCCTACATCAGTCCAGTACAGGTATCTAAGTATAAGTATAATCTATGTTACTACATTAACGTTTAAGTGGTCCCTACCACGGATAAAAATATATTGAAACTTACGAAATTACTGATGCAGATAAGTTATTAATGATTTACGAATATGTGAAAAGAAATGTTAATAAATCGTTATTACTTTCTTTATTGAGTGGTATTAATGCATTATTATTACGTTTTTGCTTAATAATCAAAAGGAAGAATCAAACGAATGGAAATGTGAAGTTCATATTTGATCTTCCTCCAACGTGACAAGAGGTTTACTGTGTATAGAAGATGACATTACCCGTTAGATATCAAACATAACTAATAAGAATTGTTCTGTACGTTCCATCCAGATTTATTACTTTAATACGGCCAGTCTTTTACTAATTTAAAGTATGTTACAAGTGGCAGGGCGGATGTAGGATTTTGATAAAGAGGGGACCCCGGAAATTTTTTTTTCTGGACGCCTGGAGATAGCATCTGAGGCGTTTTGGCCAGTGATTCTTGTTATAGGCCTATAGGCCTAATTATCTGAATATAGTGGGTTTTATAGACCATATTTAATATAGGCCTACGGAACTGTTTTTTTTTTTGCGCCAAACTACGACTGTTTAAAAAAAGGTATAATTTTTACAAATTTTTGAACTTTTTCATCAAAAACGCACGTAAGTTATCCAATTCAACGTGCCCGTATGACGTAATTTTAAGTCAAAAATGTTTAAAAGTTGGTAAAATTACTAGAAAAGGCTGAAAAAACAGAAATCACGCGAAATAACATGTTTTCAACACTACGTGCGCACCGCGCGCGTAAAAATATGACTTTATCCAAATTCCCTCACTTGCACTGATGAAGGGCTAGTGTTGCCCGAAAGCTCTGCTAACTTTTCTGGCTGTTTACTTTATCGTTTTGATTTAGCTTTTCGCTTTTTTTTTTGTATCTCCATTGAGATCCAGCCACTGATACCCACAGCATTGTCATTTTTTCAGTAATTTGCCTTTGGATTTATATATATATATATATTTATCGTTTCAAATTAATTAATTAAATTTCAGTATATCACCGGGCGGTTTAGAATTAATGTTCTTTGCCTGATTTGTTTATATATATAAAAGTATCTCTTCGGAGATCCCGCCTCGTGAATAAAAATACTGTAAGATGAGGGCGTATCAATTTGATCTCTGGTGCGCGTGCGTACAACTGAGGACTAGTGCTGTTCCGCCGTACCACGCCGAGAATGTTAAAGAGTCGCTATCCAATCGAGTTCGAACAATACCATGAAAGCCCCAGTGGTCTAATGGTTAGGACATCTGCATATCAAGCAGGCGGTCCGAGTTCGAGTCTCGGTTGGGGCGACTTTTTCTCATTCTCACAGATTTCCTCATCTTTATCGTTTCAAATTAATTAATTAAATTTCAGTATATCACCGGGCGGTTTAGAATTAATGTTCTTTGCCTGATTTGTTTGTATATATATATTTATATATATATATATATTATATTACAAAAGGTGGGGGCATGGTAAGTATAATCTGTAATACAGTGTAATATCTGTATAACATGTGACACCTGCATAAGCCTACCCTAACTTTAACCATAGCATAGTACAGACGCCATGTGAAACATGTGGCAATGTATTTATAGAATTGGCCTATACTGGACAGATTATATAGAAACTACTAAAGCTGAGATATTATGAATGAAATTCAATCCATTGAATGTTTTAAACGTAATGGCAATCATTCTTTTTTTAAACATTCTTATTATTAACTTTTAACGAATTTAAATGTATGGTTTAGATTCATTAATAATAATATACAGTTCAACCACGATGTGATCACACAGTTCATCTCCTTTGGATGAGTAAAAAAAATAGATAGATGTACGATAAGAGAGAGTGACATACCCGTTAGATGTATCTATCTCAATTGCATATGGCCACTTTAATCCTGTGTCAAACAAATCTGTTCTGCTTGTTCCATCCAGATTGATTACTTCGATTCGGACCTTTTTAATATCTGTCCAATAAAGTTTTTTTCCAGCTCCATCAACGGCTATACCACGCACATCTTAAATAATGATGAGCAATTAAACAATTACTGCAATCCCAACCAATGAAAATTACTTTATATTTGATTTGAACGCAACGCATGTATCGCGCACGCAACATACACCTCTCACATTAAAACAATTGCCTTGGGCCGCCAAGAGAATTAAACCTGTCTAGCTAGGCACTTTAACTTCCATATTATTAGCTAAGAAATAGCATAGCGATGAACAAATCTTATTGTTTGACATAACATAACTTTAAATTTACCATTTTGTTTTCTTAATTATTCTACAGAAATGTAATGATATTCCATGTTTCGATACCCTGTGGTCAACGTTTTTCACGTCGCTATTTTTCAGAAATTAGGTTCTCGACGAAATTAACTATATTTTTTCGTAATGTTTGCTCACGTAGACAGAAAAAAAAAGTATGTTATCATATATAAATTATTGTTAATTCTGACATAGGCGAGCACAATGGAAAAACTTCGGTACAAATCTCTGCCTTGGATACCTACCTGATCTATCTCAGATGTACCATGAAATGTAAATTTGATAACATTAGTTTTCACTATTACGATATTGTTCCAGATGTCTATCTTAGGAAGATATTATAAAGAGTTTTTTAACAAAATTATTGATTTCAACGGTAGATTTTCAATTCAATTTCAATTCTACGCGGTCAAAGTAATTTCTGGGTTCACCTTGAAACAACCCGGTTTCAACTAAGTTGGCCGTTAGTGGCTATAGCCAATTATAGTTGTTTATTTTAGGAAGGTACAGTAGTTATATAAAAATTATACTGCAAATTAATAAAGATTAAATTAAATATACGCCATAAAGCATCGGAATATATTGTGGGGAATAGTATTATAAAATTACATAGGGAGATTTGATGATAAGCATTTTGTTTAAAATCGAATGAAATCCCGATAGACGAGTTTTATTGAGTAAGCTAGCAGGAATAACTGTAAGCTATCTGTGTCCCGTTAGGAACGGGATATCTGCCCATGTTGCAAGTCGTAATGTCTTCTTTCTTGGGCCAAAACAGCCAACTCTGTCGCGGAAGTGAGTTTCAAAAGATGTTAAAATTAAATAATGTATTAATTATTAGGATGGTATTTATTTGAATAAATGCATCTCCAATAAAACATCACTTTGAATAATAACACCCCCCACCTCCCAACCAAACTATCTAACACACGTCCATCCACATTTAAAATAACACAATTATATACTATTTGTAGTAGAATTCATCTTACTGTTATCTACAATTTACCAAGCATTTGTTATTCTTTTTTACCACTTTTCATATCTATTAGAGGATTTCATTGATTATAAATGTTACCATATTATTAAAACTAAAAAAATAAACATATACCTCGAAAAAGCACCTCTCTCAAATGAACTCCGCCTCCCCACCTCCGCCCTATAAGGCCTTACACCAAGTAATAAACACTATACTTTAAAATATTATTAATCATCTAAGACACTGTGAAACAGAGTAGGCTTAGTTTTACGAATGTCAAGCATTTTCAATAATGGTAACCGACAAAAAACGTACAAGGAGAACGTCCTTATAAAACCTTTTTACCCGAGTCATCATTCCGAGAACCATCGTCTACACTTCCTATAGGAATTAATAATAGTATATATAATTTAAGGCGTACTTTAAAAAAGCAAGGAAGTATAATAAATGAACCGTACGATAATTTGTTTAATGAAAAGTTGGACATTTTAATGATGGGAACATTATATAAGTTGTGCGTTCGGAAGCCTAAAAAATGTCTTATAATTATTGTAGTTCAACATCGTTAAGGCCGGCACTATTTCAGATTATAAATTTCAAGAATCTCTTTTGCAGATTTAGGTACAAACACATTTTAGTGGGATTCCTTAGATATTAGTGACTGACATTGCAAGAGATAGCTTGGGTTTTACAAGAACATTGATCCTATTGCAGTAAAGTAGTAATTAGATTTCGTGGCAATTTATTTACAAAATAATTAGATAATGTCTTTATTTTGAGAGAGCATGATATATTGATTGTATTCTATGTTGTTTTTAGTCGCGTGGACGCGACTCTATAGTTCACTATGTCGGTCGGTCTGTCTGTCGGTCTGTCTGTCGGTCCGGTATCACTATGCGTTTTATCGCTTTCTGACCTTATCTTGATATCAGTTTAATCTAGCTAAGTCAATTTTTCACAGTATATTCCTTATGGCCAGGAATCGATGTGGTTATGTTTTCACGGTGCGCAATAAAAAATTACGCGGTCTACGCACGATTTAACGAAATCACGTTTGTAATCATATCTTCACAACCATGAATCACAATTAAATAAAATTTGGTACTCCTAAATTTCAGGGCATAAATCATCATATGGCAATACAATTACGTGCGTAGCGCATGTAACGCTTGCGTACGCGCGCTTAAAATTTTCAAAATTTATTTTCGATGAAATAAGAGTACGTTTCAGGAAATTTTAAGCGTTTACAAAATTGCCATGAGTGCGCAGATTTTTGCGTTAAATGTTATTGCGCACTCTTTTTGCCCGATTTCTGTTTTCTTGACTTACTTTTCAACTCGAAATTACGTTATACGAGCACGTCAAAAGTGACAGGCTACGCACGTGTAAATTAAAAAAATAAAAATGTTTTTAAACATTTCAACATTTTTAAACATTCAGAAATTTCTGTCAGTTGGTAGGTTGGTCGGTCTGTCCGTCGGTCTGTCTGTCGGTCCGGTATCACTATGCATTGTAGCACGCGACTTAATGGCTGTTGGCCTTGTTAATAGTTACTTACTGTTTTGAATTTGTTTGTAAAATTCTGTTTATGATATTCATAATAACCGTGATCGTAATTTTATTTCTGTAGGTTTTATTATTAATTATGTTCAGTGTTTTGATTTCTAGTGTTTATTGATTCTATTATACCCTTTATTATCCAAGGTTGTTTAGTTCTTGTATGCAGAGGAAACAACAAAAGAAAGAAATAGAAGAATAAATAAAAGATTGGCCTATACAAATTATAAATATGCTGTAAAATGGTTTAACTTCTGCTACGCATTTGGACTAGGCTCTATCTTTCCTAACCTATACATCTGTTATCAAAAATTCTAAGTCCGACCCCGTTATCTACAATTTCTGAAAAATCAGACGAATTGATAAATGGTGCTTATACCTATACCATCCTAAGCAAAAAGAGAATTTTCCGAAGCATATAGGAAAATAGTTTTGTGTCACTTAGCAGACAGGTATAATTGTAATTCCTGATAGAGGGTGTTTCATTTGCCAAGTCATGCATAACATATCGCCGGAGGGGCTTTATAAGCGGCGGCGCATGTGGTTTAATCCTCTCCTTTGTTTTAATTAAGACTCTCACAGTTGAGATCGCTGGTTCAAGTAAGATGCTTTTCGCATTGTCCCGATCCATCCGGACGACTATCATCTGTTAGGCTTCAGTTGGGAGGGTCTACTTTACTTTGACAAGTGTCTAGCAGATCCTGCCAAATATTTGAGTCATTTAGTCGGGCAATAATATGGATCATGGGGAACAAATTCTCATTCCAAAGGCGGAGGCGGGAAAATTCCGTATTATACAAGACCTGTCATACCCGCGGGGTGTCTCTGTAAACTCCGGTATCCCTTCCGAAGCTTCTGCGTCGCTCCTACAACGAATATCATCATTTACGGCATTGAAGTTGATTCAATCAACATGATATGTCGCTTGCCGGAGGCAAAAGTAACGAAAATAAAATCAATTCTAGATACATTCGTAACAAGGAAAAAAGTTACTTTAAGGGAACTACAATCGTTAATAGGGCTCTTGAGTTATGCTTGTTCAGTTGTCCTACCGGGTCGAACCTTTCTGCGAAGACTCATCAACCTCCTCTCTCTTGCAAAACACCCAAACCATTTCATTAGGATTAATTTAGAAGCCAAACAAGATCTGTACATGTGGCTTACCTTTATTAAACATTTCAATGGCAAAGCCCTCATTCTTCCGGAAAAATGGATCACCTCGGATACGATCCGATTATTTACCGACGCGGCGGGTTCAATCGGATGCGGGGCTATCTTAGGAAGTGATTGGTTTGCGTTTCCTTGGCCGTGTTCATTTTTAGGCAGGTCCATAGCTGTACTTGAATTGTTTCCAATTGTGATTGCGTTGGAAACTTGGGCACCCAGGCTCGCGAATAAGAGGATCCTATTTCGGTCTGACAACCAAGCAGTTTGCGAAATACTTAACAAAAAAACCGCGAAAGACGCTACCCTCCTGCGGCTTTTGCGACGCTTGGTGCTTTGTTGCCTAAATCACAACATTTTGTTCAAAGCAAAACACATTCCAGGCAAGGAAAATGTGTTGGCTGACCTACTGTCTAGGCTCCAAATCAACAAAGCATTGTCATTGGATAAGTCTCTTAGCGCTCATCCTACAGAAGTACAGCATGAGCTGCTTCACATTTAAATGGTCTGGGATCATTATGCAGTACGAAAAGTTCAGCTTGGGCTGCTTCTAAGTACTCAGTCACGAACGATGAAGTCCAGCTTGGGCTGCTTCTAAATTACTTTGCACAAAACATGAAGTCCAGCCGGGAGCTGCTTCAATAACTTACTTACGTTAAACAAGATTAATTTGTATAGTTTATTTTACAGGCTTCTCCATAGACCCACAGCAAGGAGCAGCCAATCCCGCTCTGACACCGACAGCGGTCTCCTTAATCGAATCCTCCCTTGCACCAGCCACCAGAAAGGCTTACAGACGTAGTCTGCAACTGTTGGCATCCTGGTCAGGAAAACAAGTATCCTTACCACTGGATGTAGGTACAATTTGTAATTTCCTGTCTCATTTATTTGACAAAGGTCTGGCACCAGGAACAATTTCCTCACATATGTCTGCAATCTCGTTCGTACACAAGTTAGTAGGCCTACCGGATCCTAGCGGGTTTTTCCTCGTTCAAAAAATTATCCGCGGAATTCATTCTAGGGCGGCAAAAGTGGACTCTCGGCTTCCCATAACAAAAGGGATCTTGATTAGGTTACTCGATGCATTGCAGTTTATAGAACCATTACTCCCCCATCGTTTGTTGCTTGAAGCATTATTTCTTACAGCGTTTCAGGGTTTTTTTCGGCTCGGAGAATTGGCATCAAAAGCCAAAGATTCGAACGTAATACAGCGCAACGATTTAACTCTGAACGAAACAGGGGCCTTAATCATAATACGACACCACAAAACTGGAGTTGGAAAACCACCCGTTTCGGTATCATTTGCACCATGGGTTAGAGAAAAGTACTGCCCAGTGGCCGCACTAACAAACTACCTCGCACATTGCCGACAGTCCACAGGTCCCTTGTTTCAGCACCTTGATGGCAAGGCGGGGGTGTGTAGAAAGCGACGACCTCGAATTGGACGACCCCAACGACCCGGGCGACCTCGAATTGGACGACCTAGAATTGGACGACCCATAAACACGAAACCGACGACCCCTATAGCCTAGCCTAGGCCTAAGTGTGGTATTAACATCCCGAAGCTGAACATAGCCAAAGATCTTTAAACCATACCTTATATAATACTCGCAAGCAAGCAATTGGTTGAAAAAATACAGAAATATCGCCATTTGATACTGAATGTGTCGACGACACGAACAAACGAACATATATGGAACGCCAAGAGTGCATCATTAAAACTGCATTTGACTCGATTGGCACACGAAATATCATAAACATGGCAAACCGGGTCAAAAAACGGCCCCTTTTTCAGCGGCGGGTAAGGTTTGCTCAGTGGATTGGACATCGCTAACCCAAATAATCAAATCAAATCAAATCACCTTACCCGCCGCTGAAAAAGGGGCCGTTTTGACCTGATTTCCAATGTTTATGATATTTTGTGTGCTAATCGAGTCGAATGCAGTTTTAATAATGCACTCTTGGTGTTCCATATCTGTTCGTTTGTTCGTGTCGACACATTCAGTATCAAATGGCGATATTTCTGTATTTTTTCAATCAATTGCTTGCTTACGAGTATTATATAAGGTATGGTTTAAAGATCTTTGGCTATGTTCGGCTTCGGGATGTTATACCACACTTAGGCCTAGGCTAGGCTAGGCTATAGGAGTCGTCGGTTTCGTGTTATGGGTCGTCCAATTCTAGGTCGTCCAATTCGAGGTCGCCCGGGTCGTTGGGGTCGTCCAATTCGAGGTCGTCGCTTTCTACACACCCGGCAAGGCGGTTACACAACAATTTGTGGCGTGCCGACTGAGAGCGGCAGTGTCGTTTATTGGGTTGAATCCGAGCCATTACAAGGGCCACAGTTTTCGTATTGGGGCAGCAACACATTCTGCGTCATTAGGCATGTCAGATAGCCTCATTCAACAATTTGGGAGATGGAAATCTTCTGTTTTCAAGAAATACATTCGTATTTCATCGTTCAGTTCTTAAGGGTCAGGTCCGTGGTCTTTTGTTTGGTCTGGGTGGGAACCCATCCAAGGCTGGGTTTTTGGCGCTGACACCCAGACTCATGTCTTATCTACAGCCAATTTCATATTTTATTGTATTTTAATCAGACTCAAGTAGATTTATAGATGTATATATTTGATGCTTAAGTCAAATTTGTTAACCTAATATTAAGTACTGTTTAGTAAGTAGAGTTTAATACTTTGATTTATACCTTGTTTAAATATTCTGATTACTGATATCCGTTATGCAGTATTTGATTTATGGTTTCAGATGACATAACCTATAGGGCGTAACCCCTTTTTATATTATGTAATATAATTAAGTTTTATACTAGAAGTGATATGTCATCTATGTTTTACCAATATACACGTTTAATATTCGTCATTTTAATAAATGACATTTCCATCCAATGATGGTTTATCTGTGTTTGTTTGTTGTCCTGTCCGGTCGCTAGCGTAACACAAAGAGAATTTTCCGAAGCATATAGGAAAATAGTTTTGTGTCACTTAGCAGACAGGTATAATTGTAATTCCTGATAGAGGGTGTTTCATTTGCCAAGTCATGCATAACATATCGCCGGAGGGGCTTTATAAGCGGCGGCGCATGTGGTTTAATCCTCTCCTTTGTTTTAATTAAGACTAAACCTACGTCCTGCGTCAAAACTCAATTTCCCTCCGACCACCCCATTCTTCCCCCGTTTTGCTTTGGCTGGGCGCTGACACCCAGACTCATGTCTTATCTACAGCCAATTTCATATTTTATTGTATTTTAATCAGACTCAAGTAGATTTATAGATGTATATATTTGATGCTTAAGTCAAATTTGTTAACCTAATATTAAGTACTGTTTAGTAAGTAGAGTTTAATACTTTGATTTATACCTTGTTTAAATATTCTGATTACTGATATCCGTTATGCAGTATTTGATTTATGGTTTCAGATGACATAACCTATAGGGCGTAACCCCTTTTTATATTATGTAATATAATTGAGTTTTATACTAGAAGTGATATGTCATCTATGTTTTACCAATATACACGTTTAATATTCGTCATTTTAATAAATGACATTTCCATCCAATGATGGTTTATCTGTGTTTGTTTGTTGTCCTGTCCGGTCGCTAGCGTAACACAAAGAGGTAAAACGTAAATGTCCTAACGACATTATGTTACTTTAGTATCTTCAAATGTTTAATTATGATTATTAAACAACAACGTTTAATTCAACCTTTTTTAAATAACTCTGAAGAGTTGGTCTATTTGGACTACATGATGAAGCTAGTGAAATTATGCAATTGCTACCAAATAATTAGGCCGATATTTAACAAATAAATTAACATAACAAAAATACATTTCTTTTGCATACATTTTGAATTAAAAGTTAATGAAATTCAAACAAATGCTCTAAAAAATATCATGATGCTTATTTTTTCTAATAAATGTAAAAATGAATAGAATATTACCAGCAGTTGATCCCAAAGATACAAACACATCATGTTGGTTAGTGACAAGTGAAAATCGTTCAATTGTGTGCTTGCTGAAATCAGACCAATACAGTGTTAATCTGCTAATTTCATAATCTAAAGCGTAGGGTTGAGTTAATCCGCCATTCTGAATAACTGATGCTAAAATTAAACCTATGTTGTCACTGGAACTAATGTTTGCCATATATATTCCAGGAGGATCATCGTTGACTACAAACAGAACATCACCTGTATTATTAAAAAATAAAAAAACGTTTACTTGAATACAGCACCTAAATAAACAATAAGAATAATAATATACATTTACAGACAAATTATTATTCTATTAAACATTAATTATTGGTATAAAATTCTTTACTGATTCATAAATAAATGCATGAGCAAATCAATTGTTATAATACCTATGCACAAAAACAAAGCGATTTTGTTCCAGAGGACAAAAGCTGCATCAAGAGGTGACTTACAGGTACCTAAAGTAACATTGGAATGTTTCCGTCGTTCTTGTAGTTTTTTTGCGACACATGTATGTTATGTATTACCATCTATTTAAAAAGAGTCTTTCTATATTAATACCTTTAAATTTAAGTTTTAAAAATATATTCTATCGTATTTTTCTTATATTGAATGTTATATAAAGAGTTTAACAAAGTTAGGTATAATAGATATATAATATAATATATTTTAAAGGCCTCTGGATACTAGCTGATCTGTGTGTGTTTAGCTAGAATGGTTACCCTCTCTAAATAAAGCAGAAATAAGTAAATAATAGACAACATCAAGGACGATCTCTAGGAAATTATTAAAAGCATTCGCTCCACAGTTATATTAACATGCTTCTTACAAGCATTGTTCAGTTCCACTATCACAGTATTAAAACAACTGTAGTTACGCCTTAAGTGTCTTTCACGCCTGAAAATCACCTTTCAATATTTCGTCTTCACGACGTGCCTTGCGCGGCTCGTGACGTGCCAATATTTTTACTCGATTTTTACTACATGTGGTAGATTGTGTAAATGCTTTAGGAAAAAATATTTAATATCATATTTAGTTACCGATATATTTAATTAATTTACCGTCACCAGTGTGTACGAATAACAAGAACCACAAGGAAAATTATAATTTCAATGTTGTAAATAAATTGTGATTATTAAAAATGTTTAATATTGTTATAATTGTCAATTCCGGAAAACATTGTTTAAAATAATAACAGTAACGAAGTAATTCATATGAAATTCGTACAATACATAGTAGCCTACTTTGAAGAGCATAAACATCAAGGTTATTTAGACCAAGCGTCTTTGTATTAACTTTTTTTAAATTCTGTTGTAAGTGTATTATAGCAAAACATAAGGCAATTGATGAAAAAAGGAGGTAATAAGGAATACAAGGATTTAAAAATGTTACTGATGAAGTTTATAAAATTGTGATGACATTAAGAATTAACAAAAATGTGATAAATAATTGTGATTTTATGTGATGACATGAAAGATAATATGAATATGAATAAAAGTTGTGTTTACGCCACAAAAGAAAACAAAAACATCAAGTTACTTCCTAAATGTAGAAGCAGTTAATCTGAGTTACTATTTACATTTACAGCATTGGTAAATAATATATTAATAACATACCTTTACTTAAGTGTAGAAGTACAGAAAGAAAAAAACAGACGAATTTCCAACAGGCCATTTTTTAAAACAATCTAACTTCACAGTGTGTTAATAAACAATGTTCAATTACGTCGTCAACAACGAATATGCTGTATATCACACGGTCGCAATATTATAACTAACGCTATCTTGTTGCGATTTGTTTATTAATAACGCTATATTATTCAAATTAATTTAATACATATTTAAGACTGACAATAATATACTTTATATTCACATAAACACAATAAAATTACTTTTATGAGGCAAGATTTTTTTTTATATTATTATTATTTAATACATATAGATACATACAGACCATTACTATTGCTTTTCATGAAAATCGATATATCGGTGACGTCATAAAAAAAATTATAATAGTCTTTCTTTCATTATCTTCGTGGAAGGAAATGTTTTGCCAAGAGTTAATTTTTATGGCGTTCACTCGACTCGGATGCATCTTCAACTTTTTTAGCCATAACAGTTATTATAAATAATAAAATATGTACGTGCATGTATGTGTGCATAATAGGAAAATAACAATGAGTTTTGAATTTATTTTTATTCATTTCTAGGTTTAAATAGCAATAACGCATTAATTTCATACACATTGGCGGACTAATTAAGTACTTTATATGCACATAAACACAACAAGATTGTACATTTGATGTTCACTTGACTCGGATGAATATTTAACTTTATTTAGCCATAATAGTTTTTATAAATAATAAAATATGTACGTGCATGAAACGGTGGAATAATAGGAAAATAACAATGAGTTATGAATTTATTTTTTATTCATTTCAAGGTACAAAATAGCAATAACACTAGTATTAAAATTAATTTCATATTGGCGGACTAAATAAGTACTTTATATGCACATAAACACAACCAAATTGTACTTGTATTTGATAACACACACAAGTAAACTTTATAGTATTTTATTGTCTTCAAAAAATACAGAATCAATAACTTAATAAACTTACATTATACTGGATAAGTTTAGAGCTTATTTATTAAAGATGTATTGTCTCCCGAAAAAATAATTCTTATAAAATTGTTTGTTGAATATTCCATTTTAATGTCACAATAGTTATTCACTTTGACCAAAAATTTGAGCAAAACAAAATTATTTACTTTAAAAAAAAATGTAATTTAAAGCCAACAAAAAATGGTCAAATTGGCTGCTAGCCAATTTTTGGTTGAATTTAACCATTTATTTTGTCATTTTATTAGTGAAAACATTACTTTTTGTTTTTTTTTCTACGAAAATGATCAACTTTATTGAAACTACAACTAACCTATTCAAAGTCGATTTAATTAATCTTCAGATCATTTTTCATGTTTTTGGGGGACAACAAATCGTTAAGCAGGCCGCTTTAAACACATTTTAGAAGACCAACAAAATATCCTACTGTGTATGTAAGCAATTTGAAAATCATTAGCTACGTTAACAAAATTCAATACCAGACTGAATTGAAGGGGTCACGCGACGACGGCCAACTGCTGGTCAATTATACTTTTAGAATTTTACTCAAAATTTTAGGAGAATGAAAAAAAAACACAAATAAACATATAGATCTAGACGTACCAATATCGAGTACCATCAATATCACTGGATTTGATCATTATTGTCCCCTAAAAATGTCGGTTTTTTAAAAATATTTTTTTTTGAGTATGCCATTTTAAAGGCCAGTTGCGGGCAAAACATTTCTACTGATCATACATTCCAATAATTATCGATCTATAGTTTCCCCTATGTTTCATAATTTTTGGGATTTTACTTGTGTTACACGAGCTTGTTGAAAATAAGCACTTTCTTATCAGTGGGGGGATAGTTCAAATTACACAGTAAAATCTCTATTCTTTTATACACACATTTTGTAAATAGAGAGGCATTTTAAAAAGCTATGAAAAATAAACGGTGTGATAAACAATGTTTTCAGATGACTAAATATAGGTTATATAACTTGAATTTTATATTTCTGGTATTTTTATTCAACTTCAGATATTTATTTTCATGCTATAGCAAAAATTATCCACCGTATATCCACCATCTTTTTTTACCTTCTAGGGAGTCAACAGACATGTTATTACATTAGGTTAAACTACCTAACTACTGAAAAAAAGTCTTCCTCATTTTTATGGCAGAATTTTGCCAAATTTTGTATTTGACCATATTAAGGGAAATTCATGTTTTTTCGTCTTGATTTCTGTTACAAATATTTCATATATGTACAATTAACCAGATATTATATTTAAAATTCATGCCTGCACCTGAGCTTTAATGGCATATAATAGTTGACCCAAACTGGATCGAAAAAGACATATTTTTCTGAATTTTATTAACAATTATTCGTTTCTTTTGTCTTTTTATAAGTGAAATATGTTTTTTTAATTGATTTATAACTTTATTAAAACTGTAAATTGGCCAATCCAAAGATTTCATTAGTCTTTTTTTCATGTTTTGAAGAGACAATACATCTTTAACAATATCCTTTTTGTACAGATTGTCCCGCCCATAAGGCTACAAGATTCTCTTCAACCAGTTCTTTTTTCTAGTTTTTGCTTTAGCTTCATTCCATGATACCCAGCCTAATCTCTTTCTTTCTCCACCGTGCGTGTCCAGATTGCTAGCTTTGTGTCAACTCGGAAACTTACTCGAGAAATACAATTTTCGATCCCCAGATCTATGGCGTGAGATGGTATTTCGAATCGACGCGTCGTCATTGGTCAAATAATTTGCATTGCACTTATATACAAACAAAACATTCATATTGATATATTACAAATCGATATATCGGTGACGTTAATATCTTATTATATCCATAAGCTCTGTCAACACTATCAAACTAGTTTGACAACATCACTTTTTTTGTCACGTAAATTTTGTTAGTTTAGGCCGGAAATATTAAATAACACGCCCTCTGTCACTCTCTCTGCATTTTGCCAATCAATACTTTTTACAACATCAGCTTACATAAACATCTACAACTTCATGTTGTATAGCCATGTCAGTTTTTTTGTTAAAGAATAAAATATGTACGCACATGTATGTGTATTATATATGTACATAATATGAAAATACGCCTACAATGTTTTCCGACAACGTTATTGTTTATTTTCAATAAAGTTGTCGTTTTAGGCGTATTAAAATATTTTTTATGGTGTTCGCTCACAAAAACATCTACAGCTTCAGGTTTTTATAGCCATGTCCGTTTTGTTGTTAAAGACTAAAATATGTACGCGCATGTGTGTGTATTATGTATGTACATAATATAAAACAACTGCCCCTACAATGCTTTTTCGACAACTTTATTTAAGCGTTAAATTAAGTTTACATTGTAACTAAGATACCGTTAAATAAACAATTTAAGTTACCTTAGATACAGTGCGTAATCAATAATCATCTCTTTCAATTCACTACATCATAACCAACAATGATGTTTGTACAAGCAGGGAAGAGTTAATTAATTAGTAATTTAACTCTTCCATGGTACAAGGATGCAGATTATGTTTGAAGCGCGAATGCGCAATAGGTGACTTTAACTATGTAGGAATGTGTGGATTATATTGTTTAGAATAAAAGTGTCTTGGTCTGTTACACGGATAACCATTTCATTCAATGTTATGTAATATTATACAATATTAAAAAATATATACTTTAGTAAAAACTATATAATGCAATTGCAACTGGAAAATACATTTCAGGATTTGAAAATACGAATTATTAAATCTCAGTATTGCAATTTTGCCTAAGCCTATATGTTTTTAATCACGTGTAAGTATGTAAATAATTTATCTATAAATATTCGTTATGGATATAACTAGATCTAGGGCGTGTCCACATATGGCTGGAATACACAGTAATTTCAGCGTATAAAAACTGGCGACTTCAAATGTACGTACCACCGGAATATGATACATTGTCGTTTTCAGAAAAAAATATATAGACGCGATGATGATAATGATTTATGTAGTCAACTAAAATTAGCACCCTTGAAATTAGGCCTACTTCCGAAAGAGAAACTTGTCATAAAATGAGTCCAAATTTTTGATTTGGACTCATACAAACCAAATGTGTGTTTTGTATGTAAGGGCCGTTGAGGGATGAGGAAGAGGATGGGTACAAAGAGGCACACTTTCTAAATATATTCTTTATCCACTAAGTAGCGAAATATTGTTTCAGGTTGTATAGGCTTATAAATAATATACCACTAAATACAGTAAAACATTTGCGATTTAATACTTTGTTAAAACTGTCACTGTCATAATCGATTGAAATAGTATGTATGTAACGATACACGAAACCACTACGACTTTTATATTTTTTATAATTATCAATTAATACAAACGTTTAGAAGCAAATTTTCGATTCAAATGACGACCAAAAATGGTTAATAGGTATTTACAGTATTATTATTATTATAGTATTGTCAAAGTATTGCAAGTTTATTCTCCAAGGGCCCATAAATTTACGTATGTGTTAAACTAAGGGCTCATAAACTTACCTACTTGTGTTAAATCAAACTGGCATTTTTTTATTGGAATATTCCAATCATCGCAAATCAATACATTTGTATGAACGTATATTAAATCTATCAAAATAGTATTTTAAAAAAAAAAATCGGTCTGTCTTCAACATTATGATGCTGTACTCGAGCTGTTCAACCGGTTTTCAGCTATTAAAAACAATTATCGTAGGAGGAGATAGGAAAATGTGAAGCATCCTCGTATTATTGTGTGTAGGTATTTTTCAAGATGGATATCCATTAGACAGTGTATACCACGATCGGAAAATACCCCTATTTGAGGCAAATCGTTGAAATTCATTTTAATCGTCAATAACTAATTATTTAACTCAATTTAATTAATAAACAGGGTTACATCAGGTTGTTAAAATCAGTACCGAAAGTACGAACCAACATCATATACCATCGAGTAAAAAAGGCGCGATTTAATGAATTTTGCCTTTACGTAAATTTATATTGATATAATTCATATTATGTTTAAGTAGCGCCACCAGTGGCTCGGGCATTTTGATTTTTCAAAACAAGCTAAGTTTGTGTATGTATGAAACGTCATGCGTGACAAAAACATATTTTATTATTATTAGGCCGAATCTCAATTAATGTTATATTACGGTAAGCCAAGACATTCAAACTATTTAAGAACATTCAATAATTGTTTACTCGCGGTTTTCTTGAAAAATTATTGAATTTTGACTGGGTCCGTAATTTTAATAATTGCAAAAAAAGAATTAAAAACTTTCTAAACAATGACAGAAAAATGTTACAATTAACTTCTGGAATGTTCTGTGCGCTACTAATATATCTACCAATTTTGGTTGTAGGCCTAATTGCGCACAGTGATAATAAATCGGATTTAGATTAGCACTGTGCCCTAGTATTGGCCTACCCATTTTGGTTGTACTTGAGCACAGTGATAATAAATAGGATTTAGATTAGCACTGTGCCCTAGTATTGGCCTACCCATTTTGGTTGTATTTGAGCACAGTGATAATAAATAGGATTTAGTTTAGCACTGTGCCCTAGTATCGGCCTACCCATTTTGGTTGTATTTGAGCACAGTGATAATAAATAGGATTTAGTTTAGCACTGTACGCAACTAAACCCATTCTGGTTGTAATTGAGGACAATGACAATTGACTGATGTGCGCTACTGTACCCATTTTGGTTGTACTTGGGCACAGTGATAATAAATAGGATTTGGTTTAGCACTGTGCGCTATACCCATTTTGGCTGTATTATACTAGTGCACATTGATAATGAATATGTTACGATTACATTAAATCAGCGATATGTTAACACTGTGAGCTACTATACCCAATTTGGCTGTATTATACTAGCTGGCGCACAGTGATAATGAATAGTATGCGATTAAAACCAGTTTAGCACTGTGAGCTACTATACCTATTTAAGGTAGCTTGGTAGAGATATAAACACTTTTGGAATGGAACTAAAAAAACAGCTTAAATGGTGGTTGATATTGAAACTTAAATGTTGGTAGTCAAAAGAATAATTTTAACGATCTTATGTTTTACCGAGCATGAACATAAGCACAACGAAACTGTACTTTTATTTAATCATATAGTCTATATAATCAATAACTTAATAAACCTACCATATACTGGAAAAGTTTAGAGCTAATTTATTAAAGATTATCCCCAGAAAAAATAATTCTTAAAAAATTGTTTTCTAAATATTCCATTTTAATAGTTATTTACTTTGACCAAAAATTGGAGCGAAAAGAGATCATTTACTTGAAAACAAAATGTAATTTAAAGTCAAAAAATGGTCAAATTGGCTGATAGCCAATTTTTTGGTTGAATGTACCTATTTATTTTGTCATTCTATTAGTAAAAACATTATTTTTTGTTCTGTTTTCTACGAAAATGATCAACTTTATTGAAATTACAAAATAACCTGATTTAATTAATCTTCATTTTCATGTTTTTTTTGGGAGACAACAAATCGTTAAGCAGTCCGCTTTAAACACATTTTAGAAGACCAACACAATATCATACTGTGTAAGCAATTTGAAAATAATTAGCTACGTTAACACAATTCAATACCAGACTGAATTGAAGGAGTCACGCGACGACGGCCAACTGCTGGTTAATTATACTTTTAGCATTTTACTAAAAAAGTTAGGAGAATGAAAAAAAACCAGAAATAAACATATAGATCTAGACGTCCCAATATCTAGTACCAGCAATATCACTGGATTTGTGTATTTGTCTCGAAACGCCAGTTCCTGCACGGAAATTACCTTACTTAAAGATATAATTATTGTCCCCTAAAAATGTTTTTTTAATATTTTTTGTTGAATATGCCATTTTAATGTCACATAATAGTTGACCAAACTGGATCGAAAAAAATATATATGTATATATATATATTTTTCTGAATGTTATTAAAAATTAACATTTTGTTGTTGATTTGTAACTTTATTAAAACTGTAAAATGGCCAATCCAACGATTGTATTAATTAATTAAATAATTTTACTTTATTTTTCAGGTTTTTGGGGGGACAATATATCTTTAATAATATCCTTTTTGGACAGATTATTCCATAAGGCTATAAGATGTTCTTTTCAACCAGTTTTTTTTTCCAGCTTTTGCTTTAGCTTCATTCCATGATATCCAGCCTAATCTCTTTCTTTCTCCACCGTGCGTCTCCAGATTGCTTTGTGTCGACTCGAAAACTTACTAGAGAAATACAATTTTCGATCCCCAGATCAATGGTCTGAGTTGGTATTTCGAATCCACGAGTCGTCATTGGTCACATTATTTGCATTACACTTATATACAAACAGAACTGCATTATTGATTGCCAGGAAAATCGATATATCGGTGACGTCATAAAAGCTTATTATAGTCATAAGCTCTATCAACACTATCAAACTAGTTTGACAACAAATTGTGATGTGCCCAAATTATTATAGTAGTGATATGCTCAATCGTTATAGTGACATGAGATTATGATGTCCATATTTGGGCACATCACCTTTTTTTTGTCACATAAATTTTGATAGTGTAGGGCGGATATATTAAATAACACGCCCTCTGTCGCTCTCTCTCTTCATTTTGCCAAGCAATACTTTTTATAACGTTATAATAAACATCTACAGCTTCATGTTTTATAGCCATGTCAGTTTTTTGTTAAAGAACAAAATATGTACGCGCATGTATGTGTATTATGTATGTACATATATTATGAAAATACGACTACAATGACTGTTTTTTCGACAACTTTATTTGAACATTAAATTACGTTTACATTGTAGTTAAGATACCGTTGAAATAAACAATTTCAGTTACCTAGATACAGTGCGTAATCAATAATCATCTCCTTCGATTTACTGCACCAATAACAACAATTAGCAAGAATAAAATATTCTTCTTCTCTCAAATTCTTACCGAACATTATAAAACATAACGTGAGGAAATTTAAGCCATTTGCATGTTATATTGTTTAAACAATTATATCAGTGTCAGACTGAGCACATATCGGACGTATGCCTATCATGATTAAGAAGAATAAATTGAACATCATTGACGTTGAAAAGCGCTCTTCGCTAAAAATGTATTTTCTTGCACCTGACCCCTGACCAAAGTACGCGATAACTATCAACGTCAAGTGATACAGATACGTATTACAGTTTGATACGCGCATGCGCAATAAGTGACTTTAACTATGTAGGAATGTGTAGATTATCGGGGTTTTTAGACTAAAAGTGCTTTGGTCTGCTACACTGATAACCATATTTCATTCGAATGATATACAATATTAAGAAAATTATAATTAGTAAAAACAATTATGCAATTACAATTATAAATACATTTTTTAACCATACGAATTATTAAATGTCATTATACGTAACATAAATAACAATAGCTGTACTGTAATTATCACAATTATAATAAATATTAAGTATGTACAAAATCTAGCTACAAATATAAATATTCTTAATTCATATAATTCTTATTATTTTTACGCAGCGCCACCAGTGGCCCGGGCATTTTGTAACAAGATTTTTATATATGTATGAAACGTCATGCGTGACAAAAAATATTATTTTATTATTATCAGGCCGAATCGCCATTAATAGTACTACACTAGGTTGAAACATTCAAAATATTTAAAAACAATAAAAAATGATTTACTCATGTCAAAACAAAATTGAATTTTGAATAATTTATAGCAATACTTTCTGATACGCAATGCAAACATATTACAATTAAACAATTAAGTATGAATTGAAAATATTTCAAAGTTACATTTTCGATTGAATTTAAAAACCACAATAGGACGGAAATCTATAGTTGCATAATATTTGCGAAAGTTGAATATGACTTAGAATCGGGCCGCTGAAATGTCATGATTTAGCAGCAGTCCTTTTTCATTTTCAAAACTCCATTATACTTCAGGCCACTGTCATCATCTGTTGAAAAGATAGAAATGTGTTAAATGAGCAGAGTGGCATAAAACATAATCATCATTATCACAAAAGTACACTCTTGCCAGTTGATTAGTTGATTTCGTATGACGTAGAACTGGTTATTTCGTTCTATTCAATGGTCAGCCCATTTTTAACATTTAAGGCCCATTTACACTAGGCGATAACGATCGACGATAAATAGGTAAACATACATTTTTCTTTAATAAAACAAAATAAATTAGGGTTTTCGTTCTAGAACTATAGGAAAAACATTTATGCTGTATTTGATAAAAACATTTTTTTTTAATCTAATCAAATGACGTCATGATCAATAAAAACAATAAAATCGTTGTATTGTAACGATATTATTGCTCTTACTAATCATGACGTCATTTTATTGGACGTGTGGAAATATTATTGTCATCAAAGGCAGCATAGATGATAATCCTATAGTTCTAGGATGAAGACTTTTTAAAAATTTTTTGTTTTAAGTATAAAAAATGCGTTTTTATCTTTTTCGTCGATCGTTATCACCTTAGTGTAAATGGGCCTTTAAGATCGTGGCACTTAAAAAACAAACAAAAAGTGTAAGCAAAGACGGGTAGCTCAAGTTTGACCAATCACAAGCGACAGTTCAGATGAGGCGTCAAATTACTCGCATTGGACGTACATGGCAGTGAGACCTTAATGGGAGCTAAATAATGATATAAACTCACACAGCCAGTTGCCCTCACTAGTTCCAGCCGTCTTGAAGTCCGGCAAACTTTTTGTCAAAGAGTCCCAGGCGTCTTTACTGATAAACACCCACGTTGCACCTTGATCTTTACTACGCATGTAACTGCGCATGTCCATGTGAATGCCATAAATAAGTCCTGTAAGCTCGTCAGATCCAATGACATTGTGTAGGTTCATTGGTAGAGCTATTGAAGAATATTTATATTTTTATACATATTATAATGATAATAGTATAGGGATATATTGTTCATTTTGACATAAGAAAAATATTAATATATGCAATGTTCTGTTTATGTGCCTTTTTTATAAATCGAACATTATTGTGTGGACGCTAAGCATTCAAGGTAGGATGTATTGACAAAAGAAATGATAGTTGTCTGCAAATCCAAAAATCTCCGGGAGAAAGTGTCAGTGTTAGGCCTATTACTTATTGATGTATCAAGTTAGAGATTCCTCCTGCTGTCCATATCGATGTGTATGATGACCCGTGGCATTTAGTCTCTAAGTATGCAAGTTCTAAGTGTTTTTTATATATCAGCCAGCCTCAGGTCAGTGCTATTCTTTGAGGGACATTACGAAAACAATCCTCATTGTTTTACCTTTCCAGCGTCCATCTGGTGGATTATCTTGTACATAGCACGACGGAACAATCTTGTCTGATAGACGTCCAACTGAAGGGTTACAAGCAAAAATGACGTCTTTATCCGGATCATCCAACTTCTTAGTTATGACAAAACCCTGGTCATAATAATCTGTCGGAATAATAATAAAAATACATCGATAAATTAAAAGCTAATGCAATCCACAAGGCCTTATTCACCGATTAATTACATTGTGTGGAAAATATCTTGTTGATATCGTGTTGCTAAAAATTGATAAAGTCACATGGATAGAAACCAAACCATGTTAAGATGATAAAATAGGAATGAGGAGTGTCTCTTTTTTATATAGGTTACGCGTCAGTGTGTTTACAATGTAATTTGAGTTCATAAGCAACGGAACTTCTTGTGATATATTAGCTATACCGTCAGGACTCTTTATTCCAAACTTACCCGGAACTGGGCATTTACTAGGATCACTGACACACACAGTATGCTTCCCGTTTTCGCACTTATGAGCACCAGCCACGCAAGCATCACACTGGCTAGATCCCCCATCATAATGGCAGACGTCAGTCTGAGATTTAGTCCATTTGCTGTACCTCATCACAGCTTCTTTTGCAGGTCCTAGTACTGGTTCTGGTGTACCCTCATCTGAAGAAAATACTGGTTCTGGTGTTCCCTCATCTGAAAAAAAAAGTATATAATAATGGAAATCCTTACTTATTTTGCTGAAACTCTTTTTCTAATAGACAATATTTGTGTGCTACTTTATTACAAAATTGCAGTTGTAACTACTCTAGAGGTTTATTGTGGCGATCAAGTTTATGATAGTATGTAGTCATTATGTTGTCCTTAGGTCAAAGTTTAAAACATTATTGCATTTATCCTATAATTATCCGATTTGAATGAGATAATTATCGGTTAATTTTTCTTGAGCGGAATCTGTTAAACCCCATTTACACATGAACTTTATCGGTTAATTATCGGTTAAGGTTTATCGGTTAATGTTTGGCGGCAGAAACACGGTCTTGTGCAGTACGTAAGAACCATGGAATTAGCGTACCGTGTTCAAAATCTAACATATGATACTCGCAGATAGCTGGTAGGATAGCGGTGCAGTCCATTATGTCCCAGTCACCAAGATCAGTACTGACATCCCTGGTATCGTAGACATCTACAAAAGCCGCAGCTCCGCAGTCTTCAGTCACACTTGTCCCGGGTCTGTTTGGTAGCCATTTTGTAAAAGACGCCGATGACCCGTTTGTCCACTTGAAAGTATCAGTACCCTAGAACATATACATTGTTATAATTGAAAAGTTATGAGTATAATAAACGGCATTTCATGTTATTAGAGAGGTTTCGCAATCTTACGAATACGATAACGAAAACAGATACGTCACGCACACGTATTCGTTTTCGTAAGCCAGTAAAAATCTGTTTCGCATGGCAACGAAATATTGAGAGCGCCGTCTAAAATATGACTGCGGTAAATTTGAGCGAAGCGCGGGTACGTGTTGCTTGGTGCTTGGCTGCCTAGGCCTAGCGTAACATCAAAGCGAGTGAGGACTTTAAAAACTGCTATTTATCAAAATTGACCTAGCATTTTAGTAAATTACTTTAGTAAATTACTTTCAATAAATCTATAATTATATTATAATCATGAATCGTTCCTGATTCAAATGCAAAATGTGCAAATAGATCAAAAACTATACTCGTTTTGTAGTTACGAATATGACTGGTGATATTCGTCAACACGAATACGCTTTACGAATATGAAATGGGGATCAGCTCAAAAGTTTCACAAATGTGTGACGTATCCGTTTTCGTTATCGTATTCGTAAGGTTGCGAAACCTCCCTATTAATCATAGACTTGCCCGGTCAAAGTTACGTCCCCCTTCTCGTGTAGTTAGCATGGCCAGTTCATTACGGCGATTACGAGTGACACAGGGTCTGATAGCCATACTCACCCCAACGTCTTTCAGCCCAATCCAGTATTTGTATGGCGAGAGTGCTGGAACGAGGTCGCGAAGAAATTGTTGTTCACACGTATCTTCAATCATGACTAATTGCGCATTATCTGTTTCACAGGCCGCCTTTGCTGCATCCCAAGTTTCTAGCGTGTCGTTGAACACTTTGTAACACGTTTCTTTGTAAGGTGTGTAACCAGACCGACATAAATCTAGAAGTACAGTGTAAGAATTATAGAGTAATTATAATCAGCCGAATCATGTTTGTAAGAATCATAGACACACTCTTAATTACAATGTAATATATCGATCACATGTAAACTTATATTAACGAAAGTCGAGGAAGTCATCGTTATGATACACATGTGATACTGTATCTACAACTTCTCTATGTTACAGAACAAATTGTCGATACTTTACCGATATTACAATCATAATAAACATAATTCAGATTTGATAAGAATGGCTTAATGTTGTGAAAGAAACATTGTCAATTTTGTAGGTGCCTTATGTTTAAAAACAGCAGTTACAATACGGCACATGCAATCCTTACAACCTGGTGAGATGCGCCTAATATTCATTTAAACATGGTTAGAATATATGCAGACAATGTATAACTCTTTCAGATTAAACTGACACATGACTACCGTACACTTACCACCACCACCAACATCTGGTCTGTCCGAATACATAAATTGAAAAGATTTTGTGCAAGAAAGAACTTTAGCGCTATTAACAGTCGAGAACCACAACAAATCAGCCACGCCAACAAAGCGACGAGTGCCCGGAGCAGTTTTTCCGTTTTTGTCGATTCCTAGGCGTACACGGAAAGTTGGTTTTGCGGCAATCTGAATGGTTCCAAGCTGTGAAATACATGAAAAGAGAAATGTGACTACGCTTGTCTTTGATTTCATTTAGAAAACCCCTGTCGACTTATATTATAAGTCATTAAAACAGAGAAAGTTAAACACACCACCCAGCGAAATAAAGGCTGTAATAATTGTAAACCTTTAATAACAAATCTAAAGACTGAAAAAATCGCACACAGCCAAGATGGAATTTGTTATCCTGATGCAGACATACGTTACACTTCATTAATAGGTATATTAATGTATTCTGAACTTGTTACTGAAGGTACTACACTGGCCATCCACCCGTTTCCTAATCTTTCAAAATGTATCAGCGCTGTAGGTAAATACCTAACATACTTAAAAGTACTCTTCCAAACCTTATTAACCAAGCTGACCGTGGGCCCTACACATTGAATCTGGTTGATTGTAGAATAACTTACATTAAATCGAACAGGAGATGGTCCAGGCATGCTTGGGTTTACCGCTGGTGACTGCAACAGCTCTGTGTATTCTGATTCAAGTTTAATATATTGCACATTTTTCGACTTCAATATTGTGAAATTTACATCTACTGCTTTTCCCGTTGAATCGTCATCGTGCCAAATACTAATCAGTATTATTACATCATCACTGAAAATAACAACCAACAAATACTATTATCGAAATCAAATTAGAGTGGTACCACAATCACTATATCCCAATACTTATAGGATGTCAAGAGTGATTATGTGCCGTACTTTGAGAAAAGGGCTTATCTACAAAAAGCTACTTTTGAGTAATTGACCAAAACGTGTTTTCTGTTTTTCATTACAAAAGTCCATGTAATATTTTATTTTCAAATGAATATATTTCAAAAGTACATTATTGAAAAATATCTGACATAATATTCAATTATTACTTTTTTATTTTGGGGGTCAAATTGCAGATAAAGCCTTTTTCCAAATTATTTGTAATTAATAATTGCGGGGAATACTTCGAAAACAGGGCACTTTTGCAGTTTTTTTGTTAGATTTTTGATCAATATTTACCAAAACATTTAGTAACTTTACCAAACTTACCCTTTATAAAATGAATTAGTTTCGTATGTTATCTTGAACGACATCTTAGGCTTCGGAACTTCATTAATCAGCGTATAAACTGGTACTTCTCCAACCCAGATGTGAGCTCCGTCGCCAATCTGCATTCCAAGTCCTAACCAGTGCTCTGATCCATTAACCACCGCGTCTGTATCGTCTAGGACAACTTCAATTTCTAACGCCAAGATGTTATTGGAAGCATCTGGGTCGTTCACTTCAATAAATCCGTCGAACTGTGTCACCGACCAGTCTTTAAGGATGCCGAAATCATCATCGTTAGCAATGTACTGCGTCTGAGGAGCGTAGTAGCAGAACTCTGTCGAATACGTACAGGATAAGGAGTCACTGACATATGAAACGGACACTTTGTTGATACTCCACTGCTCGCTTGTCTTGTTAGTCGTGAAGTTGTATGGTAGTGTGACTTCAATTGTCGGATCAGCGGTACCTTTTGGAAACTCAACAATAAGGTTCATATGCACCTTTTGACCAACGTTAACATAAACATTACCATCTGCAGACTGCTCAGTAATGTTCATCACGAAATGCGGTAATTTACTAAAAACTGCGTTTGAGACTCCTTCTGCGGTGACTAAGCCATTGAATATGTCAGTTAATTCAGCAGTTATAGTTACACGTAAAATAACTCCAGGTTTTACATCGGCTACAAAGAAATTGATATAACAACAATAAATATAGATTATTATTGTATATCTAAAATAATGCAAATTAGGAAGACATTAAAACTATAATGTTCACTTCAAAGATGTATTGGTGTTATATTTCTTGTCAAATACATGCCATAAACTACGAAAGCATAGTGTTTGTTTGCACTTGCTGACGTAATTATGATTTTCTACAACAAAGCAATGTATACGGTTAGGAACTGTTATAATGTGATATGGTTGGTTGGGGTCTGCACATTAATTCATAAAAAAAAATACTTTTACAAAAGAATATCAATTTGATAATAAATATGATACGCTAACGACATTAGTTTTATATGAACAAGGATGTGGTAAAACTCATTTGGGTTCAACAGCTTTCAGTGTAAATTATTATTTTGGCAAAAAAAAACAAACAAAAGAATCGGTTAAAATACCATTAACAGTGGAATTGATAGTCCCTTCAAATTGAATGTCCGATGAAAATAAACTGTTATTACTAAAAGACAAAGTAATCTCTGATGCGGAGACCAGGGTGACCGTGAAGTTGCTCTGAAAAATACAATGAATCCGTAACAACATCTCTTAGCAAATCTGACTTAAAAACAAAACACAGCAGATCTGTCAAATGAAGAAGAACCCCAGAAATAGGTAAATATCTTAAGCGGTAATGTGAATAGAATCTCTGAGATTAAAGTCGGCAAAATCGGATCTTCTACTTCATTTTTTCCGCACGCCCAACCAACATTTATGTTATAGAGAAAAGACCTAAGATCTATTGTTTGACATATCATTACAGTTGTTGTGAAAGTGGTCTGACGCTTGAATACTCTGTCCAGTTTGCTCATTTGCATGTAAATCAGCTGGTTGAAATGCATGGATGACCTAACCAGAATAGGCTAGTTAGGTGACTTGATGTGTGGAAACATGCTTGATGCATAGGAGTACCCTGTACTATAAACAGTATTTACTCTAGAGGAGTACTGGTACTGGACATTGGGTCTCTGTAGTGGTTTTAGTACTGCGGGACTGAATAAGGTGAGTGTATTTGCTTGCTTTAGTAGGCCATTTCAGTCACACTATTTATTAAGACCACAACATTACCCCGATAACCAATATTTTGAAAAAATACAAATCAAAATCATACCGTCATGGTTGAGTAGGTATTTCCGTTTCCTGTTAAAGTCCATATAAAAGGATCTGAAGACAGGTCGAACTGAAAAAGATGTTACTATAAGTACCAACCGATTATCGGTGATGTGTCTATATTTGCCCAGTATCATAGGAATAGTTGGTAATACAACATCACATGTGTTTCACATGTTTCTCCTGATATCATATCATAACCAAATATTCCTCTACTTTATACTTGAAAACTATATCTCGAAGATACAGCATTGAGAATTGGGTAATAATTACACCCAACTGGTATTTAGTACTGTTCCGCGTGTGTTATTTCTTGGATAAACTAACGTATACGTATATTGATCGAGTGTCGACACACGTATAACGGTTATGTATTTGAATTCGTAGCTTGTTTCATTTGGCCAAATTCATTTTGTGAATCAATTGTGAGCAGTAGGCTTACGGTGGATTTTATAGTCTGGCCAACATTTTGTTTAGTTCTTTGTCGTTTTATTTAAACTTTTGTTTAAGAACTCAGAACTTCACTGATGAAATATGATATAGAAATATATTTTCAACAATTGTAATTGTTAATTTTATTTTAAATCTCAAAGGTATAGTTAACGTGTAAAATGCAATCCATACAAAACGCATAGAAAATCAGGATCACGCGCGGAAATGCCGTCTCGCTACTACACGTACACATGTGACGTATACGCGAATTTCACCCATTATGCGACTACGGAGTTTTCCCATTCTACTTATTCTATAATAAACTCATAATACCCTTCATATGCATTCTCAACTGAGAATCATCGACGCACATGCAACGACTGTGCAAATTTTGAAAGACTAATAATCGTTATTTCTGATGCTGTATGCAAGTATTGCATGAATACAGTACCACCAAAAAAAAAACAACGAAGTGGAAAACATTACGGCCAAAAGATTATAATATATAGACATTTGATATATAAATTAATGGCATGGTCAGAAACACTGTATATACAATATGTGTTCCTTTTTAGTTAATTACCTCCATATTCTCAGCTGTAAGGGTGACTTTCAAGCCTGTTCCTGACCCAGTAGTGTTTACCAAGAAGTCTGTCTTTACTTCATCTCCAATTCCGTAGTAGGTTGTCGAATCTTCTACGGTTGCGCCCGCATCCACGCCGATGATGGGAGCTGAAAGTATAAGTTGCTGATATCAATAAACAATTAGATAATAACAATAAAAATAAGAACAATTATTATACAAATATTTAATGTTTATTCGTTGAAAAACTGACTGCATTATTTAACGAGGCATAATTGACCAATAAAATGACAAGAATACAATCAGGTGTATTATAAATTTATCTATACGATGGTCTGCTATCACATTATTTAATTATTTTACATTTATATCGTTTTTTAATAGTTAAATGCCTCATCTAAAGGATATTGATTAATTTTGTTTGCATAATTATTTCGTTGTGTCCAACCTAATAGTTTGTTGGCAATAATGTGTAGGCCTAAATACAGTTGTTTGAATCTGAATCATATTACAATTATTCATTATTAATTTAAAGCTTGGTTCCCATTATAAAAATACATCCTCTCGTTGTCTTTCATTTTTTGGCACAATCCATTACTACAGAATGGGGAAGATCCGGTAAATTTATTCACAATCGTCTCTATTTTGGGTTTATTATTGAAGCAAACGAAACAATCTGCGCGCAATGCATGTCGGTATTCAAAGCTAGCCGCTTAAATTGTTATAATCGACTTCTTTTTTTAAGATTTTTACCCGTTTAAAGACAACAAAAATAATGACAATAATAGGCCCATTTATGGTTCTTTAAAAAAAAAAAAACATACACAATATGTAGGGAATGCGTTTTTTATCAAAATGTACTCGATGGAACTCTTGTTCGCCCAACAATTAGGCAACTTTCGCTCATTAGGCCTAATATAATAATCAGGTAAACATATCTTATTTCTATCAGGTCAAAGTTTAATATGTTACTCTCCAATCCTTCACTATGCTTATGAATCACAACACGAAAATATTTCGTCGATTTAAAATTATTTCGGGAACTGAGTGAACATCGCGTCCAATTACGTCTTACCTTGTTTTGTTCTAAAGAGTGTTTTTACTAGCACATTTGACTTAATTGTGGATGTAGGTACTTTAAAAAAGGTAAATTAAAAATGAGCTTGTTGAGCACAAATATAGTTTACTATTATACTAGGCCTATACTGAAATACAAATATAAAAGCAACGCTAATGGAACGTGTGCCATTTGCATCTTTAACCACAATCTCAGTTAGCAATTTCATTTGAATATTAAAATAGAATATTTACTTTTCAAAATATATAATCCTCTTGGTTTATTAAGTCGACTATCGCTACTTTGTTGTGATGATACTCCAATTGTTCTATCCACTTGATATATACCACCCGATGTGTCTATCCAGTAAAGATAGTTTCCATGAATATCTATCCCCCTTGGTTGATTCAGTGCAGTTATAATCGTTCTTCTGTTAGTTCCGTTAAGGTTAGCTTCTTCAATTAACCTACTGTTGAAATCACACCAATACATCTTTCCATCTTGAGAATAGTGAAAAACAAAAATGAGAGTATACGATTGAATATAGTCTGGGCTCCAGACGGAGTTTTGTAAAAATATAAATATTTTTGCACATATGGCGTTTCATACGTGTATTACTTGAGTTTGGATACTCCGTCTGGGGAAACACGCATAAGTCACGTGGTTTGACACCAAGAATTCTTGGTGCATAAATTATCCAGTTGACTAGTTTCAGCCGCATGCCATTGGCTACTCACTCGTACGTCGTTTTAATATTCATATTTCAGACTTTCAAAGACTCAACATCTAAGACGATGCGCATGCGCTATGTGACGTTTAGACAATGTGTACTTGGTTGGGTACATTGATGAAAGTTTCTGAAGGCTAGAAATGATTTTATATGCCTAGTAGTCTGGTAAACATTTGATGAGATTTTTCCCAAGAACATGAAAACTCGTCTTGATATGATAGGCTAGCTTCTCCGCCAAATCAAACTTTGAATGGATCATTTATTATGCGGAGAAAATTTGATTTAATTCCCACCCAGACCCTGTCCTGTTCTGTGTGGTGGTGCAGCCCTGTTGTGTGCCGGTCGGTAGTGGTATGTACCTTATTGGCGTTTTATTTGGCAGGTCATACGTACGAGTTGAGTAGCCCTACGAAGGAGGCCTAGGCCAGGACTAAACAATTAATAAACAAAACAACTTGGCAACACGATTTTATATTTCAACAGTTGTTCAGTCTCGATCGTACATTCAGCACTGTACGTACGTACTCGATCTTTTTCATTTTGAAACAAAATGATCATTGGTTGATTCGAAATCCATATTTACATACCGCCCGCCCCATATAGCCAAATACGGTATGATAACCTACGTCATTCTTATCGGATGTTTGCGGTCTGCAAATCGATTTGTATACGTATTTCACAAGTCTGTATTTTCAGACAAAAATCGCGGTCGAAATAAAAACAAATAAATAAAAAAAAAGACAATAAATACAGACTTGGGGCAAGTCTAGATTGAATACTGTACTTGAATATGCGTATTAAGTTTTAACAAAACGAGATTTTCAAGTACGTGACTTTTTAGTAGGCACACAAAAATGGGTTAGCATGCATTTAGTTCAATTAAAAAAAAGTTCACAAGAAAATGAATCACTATATACAATTTCAATATAAAATGTAATGACAAAAAGAGAGATCGACGTTTCGGTACCATCATAGAACCATTTTCAAGATCAAGTGAATACAAAACAATAATAATTATGTGCACTAAGCACCAAAGTTGGTGACAGGAAATGCTAATTGAGGGCTAATTAAGTAATTAGCTCCTCCTACTGAGTTAGATAAACAATTTAGCTTTGATGGAATCCGATTGTTTATTGAGTGTAGGTTTTATCTCTTTGATCCACAACATCTCCTTAATTAGGCAATCAAACTTATTGTTACATTTAGATAAGACTCTAAAGTATTCTGAGATATCACCAGTTATGCCATGTTGTTTTAGGTGATCGCCTATAATACCTTTGTTATGTTTATTAATGCGTTTGTAAAGGTGTCGGCAAGTGTAACCGACATAGTTTGTATCACACAAACCACATTGAAATTTGTACACAACGCATTGTGAATTAATGATTCTGGGTTTCATTTCTTTAGGTTTTAAGGTGTCACCTATCTTACGACTAGTAAATACTGGTAAAATATCATTTTCAATCTTCGCACTAAGTTGTTTAAGTTGTTTAGTAACCGTGTTAGAACAAGTTTGATCCTTGTACGGTAGTACAATCCTAATAGGCTGGGGAGATTCATCAGTTAGCATATCTTCATTAGTATTACTAGGAGTCACACAAGTATTAATGGATTGGTTGAAAGCCTTAACAATATTACTAATAAGATCTAAAGGATAATTCAACTTTTGAAAAATCTTTGTTACATTATCAACCTCTGATAGGAAAATGTCATGCGTAGATGACAATTTGTAGGCCCTATTAAGCATTGTGTGAATTAGATTACGTTTATGTTTGATATCCACATGGCTATCATAATGTAATAATAAGCCTTTGTTAGTGGATTTCTTATATACTTTGGTTTCAAGAGATATATCGTTTTTTGAGATAGTCATACCTAAAAAATTTATTGAGTTATCTCTAGCAATTTCCATTGTAAAATCAACGGCATCGTGTGAATTGTTCAATATACAATGTAAACAAAATGTTATAACTCATTGAGAAAAAGGAAAGTGTACTCAACTGTAAGCATAGCTTTGATTATGGGGTCTGAGCAACATACTTTGTGCCTAACGAGTAAAAAGATCATTCTGCACATGCTCATGTGTTTCTGAACGTGCGCAAAATGTCCTCTTTACTCAAAAGACGCTTGGCGCGTCGTGTGAAAGCAAAGTCGCTAATGTCAAGAAGTAAAGTAAGACGCCGACTCTACACATTTTATTTATTTATATTTTTTTTATTTAACAACATATTTATATAGGATTATACACAATCAAGTAGAAATAGCAACAACAAATATAAACTGGAAGTTAAATGTTATAAAAGGAAATGAGATCTGTATCTAGCTTTAAAGGACATAATCGTGGGTGAATGTTTTATATCTGCTGGTAAGTCATTCCATATTTTTCAGCCTGCAACTTTAAAAGACGAATCCATTTTGCTACGGGTATAATGAGGTATAACAATATTTAAGTTTCCTACTCCACGCCGCGTTAAATGGGTGTGTACATTCCCAATTAGTTCAATTTCATTTGTCAATCTGGTTGGCGCAAGTTAAGGCCGTGGATACATTTATACATTAGACTAGTTAGATAAAAATCTCTTCTCTCTTCAAATGTTTTCCAGGAAAGATCCTTAATTATGTTATCACCCCTCACGTCAACAAAATCAAAATGTTGGGTAACAATGCGAGCCGCTCTACTATGAAGACGCTTCAAGATATTCTTGTTTTGCTCAGAGATATTTCCCCAAACAGTTATCGCATAGTCACTACAAGGTTGTATGGTACTCAAAAACAACGTTTCTAATAATGATTTATTTAGACATCCCGCCATTTTACTCAACATTGTAATTTTATACCCAATATATTTACTGATAGACTGGGTATTCTGTTTCCACGTTAACATTTCATCTATAATAACTCCCAGGTATCTTATACTATCAACTTGTTCAATGTTGGTGGGCCCAATTTTAATATCCAGTTGTTATTAGCTACTGAACGACTGTTTCTGAGTAACATGACCTTAGTTTTGTCTGTATTGTTTGGGAGGTGGTTTCTATTATACCATTCACTAACATTATTCATGATTATTTGTAGAGAATCGTTTACAGACTTAGTTGAATTACCAGTAGTATACAACAACATCATCAGCAAAAATGCTGCAAGTTCCTTTTTTCTTGCGAAATATCATTAATAGGCCTAAATAGAAGAAAAAGGATTGGCCCTAGGACACTTCCTTACGGAACACCAATGTTAATATCTCTCAGTTTAGATTTTCTATTGTTGCAGTATACAAACTGTTTTCTGTTTTTCAGATAATTTACAAACCAATTTAAAACATTTTCACTGAAACCGTATTTATCAAGTTTATATACAAGAATTGAGTGATCGATCGTATCAAAACATTTAGATATATCCAAGAAATAAGCGCCGATCAGTTCAGAATCATTAAAACTTTCCAACCAATCATCAACCACTCTGTGTAAGCACGTTACAGTGGAATGGTTTTTTAAAAACGAAAATTGGTCAACATCAATAATATTTGCAATAGGACCGACAACAGATTTTGGTCTGTAGTTTTTCATACTCTCTTTACTACCCTTTCCCTTATAGATTGGGGTCGTCCTTGCAACTTTCCAGTCACCTGGGATACGCCCAGACATAAGGGAAAGGTTTACAATGTAACATAATGGATATGAGATGGCGCCGTCAACCTCAAAAGCTTACTATCAAACTCTAATACATCGAGGTTTTTTTTAGGTAATTTGTACAATCTCATTTTGATAGTATTTACATCAATATTTGTAAAATTAAAAGAATATATACATGGTGGATTATTCCATCTAGATACACTTGGCATGTTATCAAATGAATTTGCCATTTCAACTCCGATGTTGGTAAAATACTCATTAAAGTTATTGCAATCAATATTAGTGCTTGTATTGCATTTCTTTTTCCCAGTTACTTTATTTAACTCGTTTCACCATTTTTAGGGATTATTTTTATATTTTATATTAACAGTGGTAAAGTAATTGTACTTGGCCTTTTTTATTTTAGTATTTACCAAGTTTCTGAGTCTTCTATATTCAGATTTTAATTCTGGATTCACATTTACCTTACTTTTAATATAATCTCTTTTGTACATTAACTTAATTATTTCTGGTGTCATCCAGGGAGAACATCATTTTTTACTCTGGTATTTGTTAAAGGCGCATGTTTATTACTTATATTTAAAAAAGAGTCGCGGAACATAACCCAAGCACTTTCTACATCATTTAAATTGTGAATATTGTATAGGTTCTGACAACTTGAAATGTATTAAATTCTTTATAATCTCTATAATCGTTTTGTGTTTTTTTTTCTTTTTCTGTAAATGTAATACAACTATATATCATAAATCATTAAACTACATGCAGTACATTCAATGCCAAAGTGATAACTGCACGTACATTTGACATGATTTTGTAGTACCATGCACGAGAATTACAATGCTGAGCCACGGATGCGCAAACATTGATTACATATGGAACGTGCACAAGGTTAGCTTCTTAAATTTCGTCAGTATATGCATCATACTACATATTTCCTTGCTTGAAAATAGTATTTCAACACAGTAAGGAAAAGAGTATGAATTAAATTTAAAACTTATATATAGTTTGATCATATGCGTGCTTATCCTTAATATAATTATACTTTTTAATTATGTTAAAATGTTAAAAGGATTATATATAGCTTCACGTGTAAAGAATATATTTTGTAACATCCATAGCACCTATCAACCACCGCCATGTCTAATCGGTATACGATTTTATAACGTACATGCATTCATGGTCATAGAGTAACTTACCGGGAACTGCTAAAACAAGTCCTTTTGCCTCTGGTACGCTTGTTACTAACACGGTCCTTGTACTCAAGTCATTTAACTTCGCTCGCTCTATCACATCGTTGATTCTATCAGTCCAGTACAGGTATCTAAGTATAATATAATATATGTTACTACATTAACATTCTGTTACAAGTAGTTCACATCCCTTCTACGGAAAAAAATATATTGAAACTTACGAAATGTTTTATTACTTCCTTTATTGAGTGGTTTTAATGCATTATTATTATTATTATTATTATTATTATTATTATTATTATTATTATTATTATTATTATTATTATTATTATTATTATTATTATTATTATTATTATTATTATTATTATTACGTTTTTGCTTACTAATCAAAAAGAAGAATCAAAAGAAGTTGATCTTCCTCCAACGTGATAAGAGGTTTACTGTGTATAGAAGGTGACATTACCCGTTAGATATATCAAACGTAACTAATAAGAATCCAGATTTATTACTTTATTACGGCCAGTCTTTTACTAATTTAGATTATGATACAGTACAAGTGGTTCAATACAGTGTTATATCTGTATCACATGTGACACCTGTATAAGCCTAACCTAACTTTAACCATAATGTAGTACAGGCGCCATGTGAAACATGCGGCAATGTATTAATAGAATTGGCCTATGCTGGACAGATTGTACGTATTACGAATGAAAAGTATAGAAACTTACAAAACTGCTTAAGTTGAGATGTTATTATTAAACGTAAAGGCAATCATTCCTTTTCTAAAATTCCTATTATTAAATTTGAACGAATTTAAATGTATGGTTTAAATGCATTGATAATATACAGTTATCCAAGATGTGGTCACACAGTTCATCTCCTTTGGATGAGTGAAAACAATAGATAGATGTACGATAAGAGAGAGTGACATACCCGTTAGCTGTATCTATCTCGATTGCAAATGGATTTCCTAATTCTGTGTCAAACAGAATTGTTCTGTTTGTTCCATCCAGATTGATTACTTCAATTAGTTTTTTGCCATAATCTGTCCAATAAAGTTTTTTTCCAGCTCCATCAACGGCTAAACCACGCATACCTTAAATAATGATGACAATTAAACAATTACTGCAATCTCAACCATCTAATTTACTTGATATGCTAAAGACTATTAACTGTGTTAACACATTTCAAATGATGCTCAACCCTCTACTAGGGTTATGTATTATATTTTACGAAACTTTAGCACGAGGACGAAAACGTTTACTTTAACGGATGACGTCAACATTCTACTAATTTGCGTAACAGTGTACGGTAGTTCATGATTCAAGAGTTGTGATACCCTTTGGTTAACGTTTTTCAAGTCGCTATTTTAACTATAGTTGTTCGTAATGCTTGCTCACGTAGAAAGAAAAAGGTATGTTATATAATACAATTTAAGGCGTATCTTAAAAAGCAAGGCAGTGTAATAATTGAACCGACGATTATTTATTTTATGAAAAGTTGGACATTTTATGATGGGAACATTATTTAAGTTATGCGTTCGGAGGCCTCTGTTGTTATGAAAGTGTGTGAAAGGATTGTCCTCAATAAGTTAAAGCCGTTAATCTCCCAATATTTAGACCCACTGCAATTCGCGTACAGAAGTTCACGAAATACTAAAATGCTATATTGCTTAAACTCAAAAAGATATACTCTCATCTTGAAGGCTAATTAATAAATTGTTTTGGAACTCCCGCGCTCACTAATATTCTTTATATATAATTTTCTAGTAAATCGTAGTCAATGTGTTAAGTTAAGTACAGGAGCCATCTCGGATTTAATTTGTACAAACACAGGCGCACCCCAGGGTTCGGTGTTGGCTCCATTTCTATTTTCAGTCTATACCACTGACTTTAGATCTAATGACCAAACCCCCTGTCCTCTATTAAATTCGCTGACGACACTGCTCTCATTGGGTTAATCAGGGGGGATGATGATTCTCAGTATATTTCAGAAATTAAACGATTTGTAGAATATTGTGATTTAAATTATTTGGAATTGAACGTCTCAAAAACCAAAGAGGTGGTGATAGATTTACGGACTAAAAAGAGGGTCGAGGCTAAAGACGTGCTAATAAAGAATGCTAAAGTAGAGAGGGTATCTAGTTTTAAGTATCTGGGATGGTTTTTGATGAATATCTGTCCTGGGGGGAACACATAGATCACATTATAAAGAAACTAAATTCACGCATGTACTGCCTACGTAAACTACGCTCATTTAATGTCGATAGCCACATCCTTCGTATGTTTTATTTGTCAGTGATTAGTTCTGTTTGGGGATATTGTCTGTTGGGTTGGGGTGGGAATGTTGGTAGGAGAGATAGGGATAGAATAGACAGGTTGGTGAGGAGGGCAGGGAGGATGGTTGAATGTGAATTACCTGTGGTGGACTCGGTCTATCATGAACGGTTGCGCAATATGTTTAGAGTGATATGGAATGATGTTAGTCATCCCCTTAACTCGGACATTGCCGACTGCCTTATGGAACGTAGTGGTAGACTGAGGCCGCCACGGGGATCCACTGAACGCCATCGTCTCTCCTTCCTCCCTAGGGGCATACGAGACTACAATGAAGATATCAAAGATAGAGGAATATTTTACGATACACTATTATTGTTATTATTATTATTATTATCACACTTATGTATTAGGCCTATCATTTCTCTTTTCTTTCCGGCATTGTTATAAGACAGCAACACAATTTCCCAAGTTGAGATGAATAAAGTTTCCTTGTATCCTTGTATTCTTGTAAAAAAGATTCAATTTCTTTTTGTTATTGTAGTTCAACATCGTCAAGACCGGCACTACTTTAGATTATAATTTTCAAGAATCTCTTTTGAAGATTTAGGTACAAACAAGTTTTAGTGGGATTCCTTAGATATTAGTGAGTGACATTGCAAGAGATAGCTTGGGTTTTACAAGAACATTAATCCTATTGCAGAGAAGTAGTAATTAAATTTCGTGGCAATTTATTTATAAAATAATTAGATAATGTCTTTATTTTTACAGAGCATGATATATTGATTGTATTCCATTTTGTTTTTAACAGTTACTTTTACTGTTTGGTTGAATTTTTTGTAAAATTCTGTTTATGATATTCATAATAATCTTGTACGTTTATTTCTGTAGGTTTTATTATTAATTATGTTCGGTGTTTTGATTCCTAGTGTTTATTGATTCTATTATACCCTTTATTATCCCAGGTTGTTTAGTTCTTCTATGCAGAGGAAACGACAAAAGAAAGATTTTTGTTTGCGAAAGCGGGATATAAAAGATTGGCCTATACAAATTACAAATTATAAATATGCTGTAAAATGGTTTAACTTCTGCTACTCTTTTGGACTAGGCGCTATCTTTCCTAACCTCACATCTGTCATCAACGCTTTGAAATCTTTCGATTCAGGAATCCTAAATCCGACCTCGTTATCTACAATTTCTGAAAAAATCAGAGGAATTGATAAATGGTGCTTATACTTATAACATCACCTATGCAAAAAGATGTAAAACTTAAATTCTTAACGACATTAGGCCTATTTAATTATGATTATTAAACAACATTGTTGTTTAGTTCAACAACGCTTGATTCAACCTTGAAATAACTCTGAAGAGCTGGTCTATTTAGGCGATGTAAATCCAACGAAATTATTTGATTTAAAAGTTAGCGAAACAAATGCTACAAAATATCATGATGCTTATTTTTCCTAATAAAACATGTAAAAATGAATAGAATATTACGAGAATTTGATTCCAAAGACACAAACACTTCATGTTGGTTAGTGACAAGTGAAAACCGTTCAATGGTGTACTTGCTGCCATCAGACCAATACAGTGTTAACCTGCTAATGTCATAATCTACAGTGTAGGGTTCAGTTAATCCGACATTCTGAATAACTGATGCTAAAATCAAACTTGCGTTGTCACTGTAACTAATGTTTGTCATATATATTCCAGGAGTATCCTCCTTGTTGACTACAAACATAACATCACCTGTATTATTAAAATATATAAAACAAACGTTTACTTGATTAATAGCACCTAAATAAACAATAAAGTATAACAAAATTAAACATTGACACACTAATTATTATTCTATTAAACATTCATTATTATAAAGATAAAATTCTTTGCTGGTTCATAAATAAACGCATGAACAAATCAAATACAATACCTATGCACAAAAACAAAAGCGATTTTGCAAAGTTCCAGAGGACTAAAGCTGCTTCAAGAGGCGACTTACATGTACCTAAAGTAACATTGGAATGCTTCCGTCGTTCTCTTAGTTATTTTGCGACACATTTATATTATGTATTACCATCTGTTTAAAAAGATAATAGATGTTTATATTTTAAAGGCCTCTGGGTACTAGTTGGCCTGAGGATTCAGCTAAAAGGGTTACCCTCTCTAAATAAAGTGGAAATAAGTTAATAAAAAGACAAAATCAAGGCCGATCTCCACCAAAAAATCACCTTTCATCTTTTCGTCTTCACGACGCGCCTTGCGCGGCAGCGTGGTTTCCATTACATCGCTGCACTGTCGCTACGACAAACGCTACGTCGTAACGCTGTTCCCGACGCAATCGGGAAGACTCCCCGTTTGATCGCAGTCAAATCGGCAAAATTCAACCAGGTTCAACCTTGCCGATTTGTCGGGGACGAATCGTAACTATTATCCAATCACACGCTGAATATCAGTCGACGTCACTCGTGGCGGGAATCTGATCGCTCGTTTTCATCATGATACACGATCCACAAACATCGCAATGATGATAGCAGCGACAAACAATTTTGACGTGCCTTTTCTTAATGAAGTCAGGGAATTTCGTTGAAAAGTAATACGAAAATAAATACGAATGAAAAGCAATGCCTGGAGTGAGGTGGCGGCCAAACTCGGTTGTACTGTTGAAAAATGCATTCAACGGTACCATAGTGTGTCCGGACCAAATTTTCCAGGTAGGCCTAGAACACTTCTCTACTACTAGCTTATAGCCTAGTTAAGGCCTACGATATATTCTCCATCTAGCCGAAAGTATCCCGTAGGCATTTCCAATCGTGCGGCTGGCCCTTGAAAGTCTGTAATTGTAAATGTTCTGTACTTCGGTCAATCTTTTGCCTTGGTATGGCTTCATCATCCATTTCTTCAATTGGAAGATTTCGTCGAATACTAAAACGTAGGAAAGTTTATACCCACTCACTTCTTCTACATAGGGCACTGACACTCCAATCCCTGGAACAGAACCGCATCGTTGTCCCTTCCGTATCCCCCGATGTCAACATAGGTGAATGTGTATTTAGCATCACAGATACCCATGATTACAATACTGAGGAAGTTCTTGTAGCTAGAACACCCATTACTGGGGCATTCTATGCACACATGTTTGCCATCCGCAGCTCCTAAAACATGCGGAAAATTCCATCGGTCAAAAATTTGGTCAGAAATGGTCTGTTAGTCTTCTTTAGTTGATGACATCCGCATGTAAACAGGCATTAATACACTCCAAATAGCTGAGAATTGATTGAAATATATATTTATACTGGGTAACCTCTTCAGTCAAAGACTGGTCTCCCAGAGGGCCCAGTTTGTGATCAGTGGCTGTGATGTACTAATACACCGGGGTAACCCCCTACTCGTCTCGAAAGATGTACTAGGTTCTTTAAAGTGCACACGAGCTAGTTGTGTACACTGGACCTACGGTTTATAGTCCTTATCCGAGAAGACTCGTTCTACCACCAGAACCATGGAGTGAGTGAGCCTCGAACTCCTGCCGATGTTATGGCTACGTAATTACGGTTCCACTGTCTTAACCGCTCGGCCACTCACTCACTAGAATGTTTCTATTACCACGTTGCTTATAGTGGATCTTCTAATTTTGAAATTGAACGCCTGCGAACTCTGAGAATCACCTGTTCCCAGATAGCTAATAGCTACAGTAAGGCGTTCTTCAGCACTGATAGAACTTCTGCTGTCGCATGGTCTTTTGGTGATTGTTGGCCCCACTAAGCCGAGGAGATTTTGAAATCTTTCTGGAGTCATTCGTATGTACCTTGAGTGGAAGAAAAAATATATCTTAATTACTTTAGAGTAAATTTGTAATTGTTACAGTATTACATTGTTTTCAGATCAAGAAAAAATAGATAGACAACTAAATTTAAATGACCTGTTGATATTGCCTTTATGGCAGAAGTTAGTAGGTACATAAACATACTCACAAACGATTACGGCAGACTGATACAGAACAAGCAGACCAGACTTTACAATATACTAAAGTATAAGAATAAATCAAGTAAGTAAATATTCCCTTAATCTTATTCAGGAACCAAATTCAGTGGCAGCTGCTAAACTGGCTAGTATAGATTAGAAAATAAAGAGGATGATGAAGAAACGCATTTCTCACGAACAATTGCAGCGAGATTGAAATCGTTTGAGCCCCACAAAAAAGCAATGGCTGAGATGAAAATAATACAATTGGTATAATATGAAATTGAGTTGGGAAGCAATTAATGTTTTAACAGTACATTCACATTTTGCCGCCACTTTACTCCATTACTTTTAATCCTTATATCTTTGTATTACTTCTGACTTTTGTCATAGAGACAACTAAATTCACATATTTCATTAAGAGACACATCGATATGATAATTTAAAAAAGATATTATTACAAGTTGAATAAATTAATCAACTAGATTTAAATGTTTGATATTTCATTTACCTATTAATAGTGCATTCATGCCAGAAATGAGTATATATGTATGATACAAAAGGATACGACAGACTGATACAGAACAAGCAGACCAGATATTAGTACCTTTACAATGCTTAATGCCCTTTCTTGCATCGTGCATGCCATTTCTGCATTAACAGCATCATCTTCGACAGGATTGGATTATAAACATTAATTGATGTTCGCTTACAATGATAAAATTATCGGATTCTGCTAATGTCTGCTTATATCCATGATATGAGACACGCACCTCACAAATATTTTACTCTCCACACAATTGTTATTTACAAGGCAACATTGATTTTGAGTGATTTAATTGGAATCCACTACCTTTGTTAACAACTATTGACTCGATATTGATTATATGATTTATATTTGCCTGGTAGAAATTAACATTTTTAACCATAATGGTTTGCCCATTTTTCGAAAACAATATTTCTGTACTACAGTACAGAGATTTCAAACGTGGCACTACAATATACAGTCAGTTATCTTGATAACATAGCATACTGTAAGTTGTAATACATAAACAATATTTTATATATGACACAGTAATTTATCTTGATAACATAATACCAATCATCATGCATAAACTATTTTACATGAAACATTATACTGTTAATGTAATAACTCATGATTACATAAACATCAGTGGACTATTACATAAAATAGTTATGATCGTTTTGTTTACATAATACAATCATTATTGTGATATAACACGAGGTGTACATAATAAACGAAATGATAAAATATCTGACAAAAAAAATATACATAAATATATATACAGCAGTGAGTAATAATACAGGATAAAACATATGTACTGTATATGACTGTCGGGTAATACATTTAATATCATTATTACAAGAAGTCATCATATTCATATATCCGGTGTAATAGGCCGGCTTTACTACAATATGCTCTGCTAGGCCAAGCAACTACTAATATAGTTACATAGTATAGTAGGATCTGGTCAGGCCCAGCAGGCTAGACCAAGTGCATAGTCCCCTAACATAGGCATAGTACTTTGTAGTATATAGTAAATACTCTTCTAGCCTTTCAGTAGTTAGGCGAGCTAGGCTTTATTTAATTAATATTTTAATAATAGTTGGCTATAGTAGGCTTATTTTTAGGGCCTACTAGCTACAGTAAGACTAGAGTATAGGCTATAGGACTGATGTTCTGATATGATAGGCCTCCATTATAGACTAGAATAGTTTAGCTCTAGCTAGGCCTAGGTCTACCTAGTGAGGAAGACTAGGCATAAACCTATGTAGAAGGCCGGTTGACTTTCTTAGCTACCTGTAAAATTACTCTCGGTCTTTTTTTATCCATATATCTTTTACCGTATCACAAGAAATATTTGTCGTAGAGTGTTACTTTTGGTGTCAGATTGTTTGGAACATATATTTCTATTTAAAGTCAACAAATTACAAAGTCTTTCAGTAAGTTTCCGTAATCAAATTTGGTTAATTAGACAAAGGCAATTGGCAAATACCTATGTACACGGCACATATACAGATTGTAAAAAACAAATGTTAAGAGAGCATTAAAGCATGTCGAAGTCAAGGTATTCAGACACAACGATCAACATTCCAATGCCTGATCATTATTTTTAAGCAGATATTGATGACAAACGCATTACAGTTTACATTTTGAAGTTGTTTTTTGTTATCGCGCCGCGGCCTTAGCCAGCTATATCCTCAGAGGACTACTCATTCAGAAGCTATATCAAGCGGAAAGCTTATTATCTACGGCTGACATTTTTTGGTACTTTGTAAACTCAACTAATTGATAGGTCCAAGAGAAAAAGAGAGTATATGAGGGCTCACGGTTGAACAATTTGGTTGAATTGACGCGAATCAACACAGTGTACTGAGGACTGCATGTCCAACACACGGGAAATTATTGTATTGAAACTTTTTGAATATTAGGTTAAATAAACACTCTTTCTTATTTAATAAACATGTAATATCATATTTGATTGAATTGTACAGTGTTGTTATACCAAATATATTACTAAAAACAGTAAAGTTCATACAATTGCTTACTGAGGGCGCAATTGTTTTACTTCGTTCGTAGCTAAAAACGATTTTTTCGGCAATGTTTTGGACCCTATATTTCGAAAACTACATAATTCTTTCTTTATTTTAATATTGATAGATATTTGAAGATATGAACCGACAATGTATGCTATTAACTTTTAATGTTGCATCGTTATCCCTAGCTAGGTAGTAGGCCTATATACATGGTCATTCCTTGTTTTAAATGTACGTTATATGGTTTGTTTATGATAAAAAAAAGAATGTATTTGGCAAGCATATATTTATTTTTCATATTTTTAACTGTTTAAAGACGACCAAATTCTCGCCATAGGCCCAAATAGAATTTATTTGTACGTCATTATCATCATCTAATTTTATTGTTAAATCACTTGAAAAATACCGACACCTTGCATATAAACGGGCAATCAGTTGCAGTTCTCTACCTCCAACTTAGCTAGTGCATTAAATATTTTGAGCAAACATGCAGCAACAACCAAACAATAATCGTAGATGACGATAATGATGGGAAAGAACAGCAACAAACACAAAGATGATGAATGCTGCTGATCAATGTTAAAGCAACTTAAAGACCCTTTATTTGCATATTTTCTTAAAGGTCACAACCTACATTTAATGTACAGATAATTCCTATATATGGGCATATGGCGATAATTTTGTTTGTCTTTAAACAGTTAAAATGTCTAGTTAGAGAATGCTCTTTTAAAACAAGGTTTCAAAATGCATAATTAAAAAAAATAAATGAAATTGTAAGTAAAAGGGTCCGGAGTATAATATATGCCGTATACATCTGTTTCCAATTGGGCATTTCTATGATAAATGGATATGACCTGAACATTTAATTCGCACAGTATCATATATAGTTGATACCTTTCCTGCATTACATACAAGTTATACTTCTATGAACAAAAATAATTATCGTAATTTCTATAATTTTTCTTAAAATATGAAGAAAAAACAACATGATTTTAAAAAAAGCACCAATTTACTCATGTAACGCCAGTTACCGACGAACAAAGTTTTTCTCCCAATGATTTTTTTTTATTTTTTTGGGTTAAAATGAAAAGACTTATAGTTTTCTCTAAAGTACAGTACTGCATTTTTAGTGGATGTTTAAAAAAGATTAATTAATCTTGTGAACAAATTGTCTCTATAATTTGATTTTATTATATCCTGGACATAATGTAATGGAAGTTACCAACTGTCGGTGATACAGTGTAGCGATGATGACACGTGCCAATATTTTTAACTCGATATGCGCACATGTGGTAGATTGTATAATGAAGGAAAAATATATAATACCATACCTAGTTACCGATATATTTGGTTAATATACCGTCACCAGTGTGTGAAAGAATAACAAGAACCACAAGGAAAATTGAAATTTTAATGTGTAAATAAATTTTGATTATTAAAAAGTTTAGTATTGTTAAAAAACTTTCCGGAAAACATTTTTTTAAATAATAAGTAATTTATATTGAATTCGTAAAATACACAGTAGCCTACTTTGAAGAGCATAAACATCCAAGTTTCTTTCTCAATTCAGAAGCAGTTAGTCGGAGATACCCTTTACATTTACAACATTGGTAAATACTAAAATAATATTAATAACGTACCTTTACTTAACTGTAGAAAGGTAGAAAGAAAAAAACAGACGAATTTCCAACAGGCCATATTTGGAAACAATCTAACTTCACAGTGTGTTAATAAACAATGTTCAATTATGTCGTCAAAAACGAATATGCTGTATATCACACGGTCGCAATATTATAACTAACACTATTGTCATGACGTCACTTGTTTTTTACTTTACGCGTACGATAGGCAGGCTGAGCAAAATCTATATTTGATGGTATCGTGTGAGATATTTATGCAGTTTTTATCATCTATAGGCCTATTGTTATTTGGAACCCTTAGGGTGTGTTTGAATTATAGTCAACAATTAATATGTTGTGCCGGGAGTCTGCGTGTGCAGTCCTTTTGTTGTTGCACCTTTTGAATTATATATATTGTTTGTTTAAGCAGTTACCTCAGGTATCGCTCGTTATCATGCCATTTGATTGAGTCGGCGTACGTGGTTTACGTCTTTCTACTATTATAAAGGGGGTATGTTGAGCCGTGAAATGTACAAACAACCACATTTGTGCAAACATGGCACCCTAAATGTGCAAATCTGTAAAAATATATAATCCACTAATGTGCAAACATCACGCCGTTAAATGTAAAAACTGTTCTACTTCTATTCTACGAATGTGCAAATCATTCTTTTCAACCTAAATCGTTTATTAAAAATGATACTTAATTGTACTACACGCTGAAATAATCTGTTTTGATGTCCGGGGATGCAGGACTGACACGTCTTTGCTGCTTGCTGGAGATGGAGACTTCTATACCATTAAAATCCCTTAAAGTTATCCTCTTATTTTAAAGGAAATTCAGAAAAAATAAGGAACTGAGTTCATTAGATTTTATATTATTTTATTTAAAACGTATTTCTGTTATGCGCGATTTGAACAATTTATGTAATTTTAAATTTTGGGGATTTTCTTGTGCAAATCATTTTCTTTAACAAAATTAATTAAAAGGAAAATAGTATAGATAAAGTAGTTATATGAACATGGTATAATCCTTAACCGAAGGATTGTGCATATTATACAGGTACAGCAATTAATTAGCCGTCATCGGCAATCTGTAAAACACCTTAGAAGGCTGTACAATTTACAAGGCGACGAAGGGTCAGGCACCACAGAGCTGCTATTAGGCCTATAGATTATGCTACAAATATCTTCTTGTCCCCTTATTTTAAGCAGCTCTCTTATCTCATTATCCCTCCAGTTCGACATTATTATTGTTAATTGAATTGAATCGGCGCCAAATGTCCCTCCTAGCCACATCCACCAAAAGAAACGCGCCAGACTGTCATTTCCATACATAGATAATTTGCACATGCATAGAAATTGGTTAACTTTCCAGCTAGGTTGACCCCTCTGGGCTCCTGCTCTATAATTATTTCACTTAAAATATAGAAAGACAAAAGAAACGTTTAATTTTAACAAAAAAACTTAAAAAAGGCGCAATATCTTGGTGAGCTACGGAAGTGTTCTTAGCCACACACAAATATTTTACTCTCCACACAATTGTTATTTACAAGGCAACATTGATTTTGAGTGATTTAATTGGAATACACTACCTTTGTCAACAACTATTGACTCGATATTGATAATATGATTTATATTTGCCTGGTAGAAATTAACATTTTTAACCATAATGGTTTGCCCATTTTTCGAAAACAATATTTCTTTACTATAGTACAGAGATTTCAAACGTGGCACTACAATATACAGTCAGTTATCTTGATAACATAGCATACTGTAAGTAGTAATACATAAACACTATTTTATATATGACACAGTCATTTATCTTGATAACATAATATCAATCATCATGCATAAACTATTTTACATGAAACATTATACTGTTAATGTAATAACTTATGATTACATAAACATCAGTGGACTATTACATAAAATAGTTATGATCATTTTGTTTACATAATACAATCATTATTGTGATATAACACGAGGTGTACATAATAAACAAAATGATAAAATATCTGACAAAAAAAATATACTTAAAGACCCCTTCCCTGCAATTTTGGACGTTTTTTGGAAAATAATACATATATATTACTTTAAAAACATTAAACCATGTCATTCCTTGTCTTAAATGTACGTTTTATGGTAAATTATGATAAAAAGTGAGAAACAATGCACTACCTAAGTAGCTCGCGGCGATCGACCTCTCGTGGACGGTCTTAGGCCTAGCCTAGCTAGGCTTAGTTTTGTAGGCCTAGCTGGTAAACATCGGTAACGTACGAACATCGTACGCTAGCTATATACCTAGCCTGACGTTGTATAGTTGCTGCATTAATTGTCTTTCTATTTTTGCCAGACTCCGTTGATACAAATTGGGGAAAACCCGGTATTTTCGCTGAAAAAGTCTTCCATTTGTTTTGGCCTCGCGATCGATCGAAAAGTGGGCGAATTACAGGTGAAAAACAAAAATATCAATCCGCGCGCAATGCTTTTATAGCGGGCCGCTATAATTATTAGAATCGACTTATTTTTCACATTTTAACCGTTTAAAGACGAAAAAAGTTATCGAAATAGGACCATATAGTATTATTTTTACATTAAATATAGTTTGTGATCTTTAAATAAAATTGGCTTTAAATATATATACAGCAGTAAGTAATAATATAGGATAAAACATATGTACTGTATATGACTGTCGGGTAATAAATTTAATATCATTATTACAAGAAGTCATCATATTCATATATCCGGTGTAATAGGCCGGCTGTACTACAATATGCTCTGCTAGGCCAAGCCACTATTAATATAGTTACATAGTCTAGTAGGATCTGGTCAGCCCCAGCAGGCTAGAACAAGTGCATAGCCCCCTAACATAGGCATAGTACTTTGTAGTATATAGTAAATACTCTTCTAGCCTTATAGTAGTTAGGCTAGCAAGGCTAGCTAGGACATAGGCCTAGTAATTATTATTAAAATATTAATTAAATAAAGCCTAGCTAGCCTAACTACTATATTGTTAGGGCCTACTAGGTACAGTTGGACTAGAGTATAGGCTATAGGACTGATGTCCTGATATGATAGGCCTCCATCATAGTAGGCTAGAATAGTTTAGCTCTAGCTAGGCCTAGGCCTACCTAGTGAAGATGACTAGGCATAAACATATGCTGAAGGCCAGTAATATATACTTACTGGTTTCTGAGGTTTACAATCAAGGAACTACATGTCAATATACTATCGAAACCAGAAGAAATGTTTTCACTATGTTGAAGGCCGGTTGACTTTCTTAGCTACCTGTAAAAGTACTCTCGGTCTTTTTTTATCCATATATCTTTTACCGTATCTCAAGAAATACTTGTCGTGTCAAATTGTTTGGAATATATATTTCTATTTAGTCTTTTACAACTGTTTGCCCTAAAATGCTTGGAAATAAGTTAATTTAAAAATAAAATAATCAAAGAGATGCAGGGGCGGAGTATATGATTTTAAATCTGCCATAAAACATGTTTAGAGGCATAGTACATTATCAGATAAAGTGAATTGTTACAAAAAGAAATATAAAATCAACAAATTACAAAGTCTGTCAGTAAGCTAATCAAAGTTGGTTAATTAGACAAAAGACAATTGGCAAATACCTATGTACACGGCACATATACAGATTGTAAAAAACAAATGTTAAGAGAGCATTAAAGCATGTCTAAGTCAAGGTGTTCAGACACAACGATCAACATTCCAATGCCTGATCGTTATTTCTAAGCAGATATCACAAACGCATTACAGTTTACATTGTAAAGTTGTTTTTTGTTATCGCGCCGCGGCTTTAGCCCGCTACATCCCCAGAGGAATACTCATTCAGAAGCTATATCAAGCGGAAAGCTTATTATCTACGGCTGACTTTTTTGGTATTTTGTAAACTCGACTAATTGATAGGTCCAAGCTGCTGGACCAAAAAAACATCTGGGAAAAGAGAGTCTATGAGGGCTCACGGTTGAACGATTTTGGTTGAATTGACGCGAATCAACACAGTGAAGTGTACTGAGGACTGCATGTCCAACACACGGGAAATTAGGTTAGATAAACACTCTTAATTTTTATTTAATAAACATGTAATATCATGTTTGATTGAATTGTACAGTGTTGATATACCAAATATATTACTAAAAACCGTAAAGTTCATACAATTGCTTACTGAGGTCGCAATTTTTTTACTTCGTTCGTGGCTAAAAACGATTTTTTCGGCAATGTTTTCGAAAACTACAAGTCAGATTTTCATAATTCTTTCTTTATTTTAATATTGATAGATATTTGAAGATATGAACCGACAATGTATGCTATTAACTTTTAATGTTGCATCGTTATCCCTAGCTAGGTAGTAGGCCTATATACATGGTCATTCCTTGTTTTAAATGTACGTTATATGGTTTGTTTATGATGAAAAAAAGAATGTATTTGGCAGGCATATATTTATTTTTCATATTTTTAACTGTTTAAAGACGACCAAATTATCGCCATAGGCCCAAATAGAATTTAATTTTATTGTTAAATCACTTGAAAAATACCGACACCTTGCATATAAACGGGCAATCAGTTGCAGTTCTCCAAGTTAAAATAAATCAGTTGGCAAGTCCACCTCCAACTTAGCTAGTGCATTAAATATTTTGAGCAAACATGCAGCAACAACCAAACAATAATCGTAGATGACGATAATGATGGGAAAGAACAGCAACAAACACAAAGATGATGAATGATGAATGCTGCTGATCAATGTTAAAGCAACTTAAAGACCCTTTATTTGCATATATTTCAGTATATCTTAAAGGTCACAACCTACATTTAATGTACAGATAATTCCTATATATGGGCATAAGGCGATAATTTTGTTTGTCTTTAAACAGTTAAAATGTCTAGGTAGAGAATGCTCTTAAAACAAGGTTTCAAAATGCATAATTAAAAAAAATAAATAAAAGTCTAAGTAAAAGGGTACGGAGTATAATATATGCCGTATACATATGTTGCCAATTGGGTATTTCTATGAGATGGATATGACCTGAACATTTAATTCGCACAGTATCATATATAGTTGATACCTTTCCTGCATTACATACAAGTTATACTTCTATGAACAAAAATAATTATCGTAATTTCTATAATTTTTCTTAAAATATGAAGAAAAAACAACATGATTTTAAAAAAAGCACCAATTTACTTATGTAACGCCAGTTACCGACGAACAAAGTTTTTCTCCCAATGATTTTTTTTATTTTTTGGGTTAAAATGAAAAGACTTATAGTTTTCTCTAAAGTACAGTACTGTATTTTTAGTGGATTTTTAAGAAAGATTAATTCATCTTGTGAACAAAATTTTCTCTATAATTTGATTTTATTATATCCTGGACATAATGTAATGGAAGTTAACTACTGTCGGCGATACAGTGTAGCGATTTAATGGAAAACAGGCTTCATGACGTGCCAATATTTTACTCGATATGCGTACATGTGGTAGATTGTATAATGCTTTAGGAAAAAATATTTAATATCATGCCTAGTTACCTATATATTTGATTAATTTACCGTCACCAGTGTATGAACGAATAACAAGAACCACAAGGAAAATTTAAATTTTAATGTGTAAATAAATTTTGATTATTAAAACGTTTAGTAAGGTTTAAAAATTAATTCCGGAAAAACAGTTTTTAAATAATAACGAAGTAATTCATATTGATTTCGTAAAATACACAGTAGCCTACTTTGAAGAGCATAAACATCCAAGTTTCTTTCTCAATTCAGAAGCAGTTAGTCGGAGATACCTAATACATTTACAACATTGGTAAATACTAAAATAATATTAATAACGTACCTTCACTTAACTGTAGAAAGGTAGAAAGAAAAAAACAGACGAATTTACAACAGGCCATTTTTAGAAACAATCTAACTTCACAGTCTGTGAACAAACAATGTTCAATTACGTCGTCAAAAACGAATATGCTGTATATCACACGGTCGCAATATTATAACTAACGCTATTGTCATGACGTCACTTGTTGTTCACTTTACGCGTTGCGCGTACGATAGGCAGGCTGAGCAAAATCTATATTTGATGGTATCGTGTGAGATATTTATGCAGTTTTTATCATCTATATTGTTATTTGGAACCCTTAGGGTGAGTTTCAATTATAGTCAACAATTAATATGTTGTGCCGGGAGTCTGCGTGTGCAGTTTTTTTGTTGTTGCACCTTTTGTTTAAGCAGTTTCATATCTCAAGGCATCGCTCGTTATCATGCCGTTTGATTCGAGTCGGCGTACGTGGTCTACTTCTTTCTACTATTATAGAGGGGGTAGTTCCAATATGTTTTTATATGGAGTGCCATGACTACTGTACATTATCTGATACATAATCCCGACTATAGAGGGGGTAATCTTATTATTTTTTATCATCAGATATTATGTATGTTTGGAAGTATTTGTTAAATACTATTTAGTGTAATTTTGTCTGTTCTTCTTTTTGAGATCCACACACAGTTGCACAATTATTAGAAATACATTGCAACAACGTGTATAATCTCAGATTCCACAACAGCTATCTTGTTGCGATTTGTTAATAATAACGCTATATTATTCCATAGTTTAGATTGACAATAAGTACTTTATATGCACATAAACACATATAAAACAGTAATTTCAAGACCAGATTTGTTTTTAAATTATTTAGTTAATATATATTATGATTTTATATTTGTCGTCGTGTTTGTTTAATTTGTTGATTTGTATTATATTTTGTAAAAAAGCTGTCCTAATCATTGGATTGGATTGGATAGCGACTCTTTAACATTCTCGGCGTGGTACGGCGGAACAGAACTAGTCCCTCAATTGTACACACGCGCACCAGAGATCAAATTGATACGCCCTCGTCTTTTTTTTGGTTTTGTTTCGAAACACGGAAATTACCTTACTTAAATATATGTTGTCCCCCTACACTTTTGTTTTTTAATTTTTTGTTGAATATGCCATTTTAATTTCACATTATCATCACATAGTTATTCACTTTGACAAAAGCTGGATCGAAAAAGATTTCTGAAAAAATGTAATTTAAAATTAACAGTTTCTTTTGTCTTTCCATCAGTTAACTTTATTAAAACTGCAAAATGGCATTTTAAAAGTCCGATGGTCCCATAAGGCTACAAGATGTTATTTTCAACGAGTTATTTTTCTAACTTTAGCTTTAGCTTCATTCCATGATTTCCAGCATCATCTCTTTCTTTCTCCACTGTGCGCCTCCAAAGTGCTTTGTTACTCGAGAAATAACAGTTTCGATGGTATTTCAAATCCACGCGTCGTCATTGGTCAAATTATTTATTTCTTTGTGTCGCGTCGTATTGGGAACCTGGCTTTGTATATAAGTTATTTTGTGTGCAGCGTCCAGAAAGGGTTTTCCAGATAGGTATATACAAAAAAAGAACATGCATATTGATTGTCAGGAAAATCGGTATATCGGTGACGTCATAAAAGCTTATTATATTCTTATTCTTAGTTATATTTATCTTCATGGGCGAAAATATTAAATAACACCGCCCTCAGTGTCGTTATCTGCAATTTGCCATGTATAATTTTATGGTGTTTGCTTACATAAACATCTTCAGCTTCATGTTTTTATAGCCATGTCTGTTTTGTTGTTAAAGACTAAAATATGTACGCGCATGTAAGTGTATAATGTAGCCTATGTACATAATAGGAAAAAACACCTACAATGACTGTTTTTTCGACAACTTTATTTAAGCGTTAAATTACGTTTACATGGTAACTAAGATACAGTTGAAATAAACAATTTAAGTTACCTAGATACAGTGCGTAATCAATAATCATCTCCTTCAATTCACTACACCATTTAATTAGCAATAATAAAATACTTATTTAAACACGGTAACTTTTTATGTTTTCGTGAACTCAAATTCGATGATTTAGAAGATGACATATAGGCCGTAGAACGTTAGGTCAAGGAACAAGCGACCGCCCTCAATATGTTTCTAATAAGTGAACTACTGTAGGGACGTTACTAAAATATACGCTGTACACTTTAATAGGCCTGTGATTTAATCCGCATAATTCACATAGCCCATATAGTGTTGTTGACGTTCCTCAATAACAGGCAAGTTGCACTATTACAGGCTTAGTTTAGCCTTCGTCCAACTCAGAAAGCACCGAGTTTGACCTGTACTTGATAAAAGATATGCTTTATATCTACTATACGTAAGTCTAAAGTATTCACTCAATTCAACCATACGCTGGATTGTGCAAATTCTTACCGAAAATCACAAGACATAACGTGAAATAAAATTTAAGCCATTTGCATGTTATATATCTTGTTTAAGCTATTATATCAGCACCAGAATGAACACATATCATATCATATCATGATTAAGAAGAATAAATTGAACATCATGAACGTTGAAAATATTTGTACAAAGCGCCCTTCGCTAATAATTGATCTCCTGACCCCTGACCAACGTACGCGATAACTAGCAATGGTGTTTGTACGTCAAGGATACAGTCTGATACAGATACATATTACAGTTTGATACGCGCATGCGCAATAAGTGACTTTAACTATGTAGGAATGTGTAGATTATCTGGGTTTTTAGAATAAAAGTGCTTTGGTCTGCTACACTGATAACCATATTTCATTCGCGAATGATATATAATATTAAGCAAATTATAATTATTTTAGTAAAAACAATTATGCAATTTGCAATTGTAGGCCTAATACATTTTTAGGATTTAAAAAAACGAATTATTAAATATCATTATACGTCAGATAAATAACAATAGCTGTACTGTAATTATTACAATAATAATAAATATTAAGTATGTACAAAATCTAGCTACAAATATAAATATTATTAATTGATATAATTCTTATTATTTTACGCAGCGCCACCAGTGGCCCGGGCATTGTAACAAGATTTAATATAATGTATGAAACGTCATGCGTGACAACAAATATTATTTTATTATTATTAGGCCGAATCTCCATTAATAGTACTACACTAGGTCGAAACATTCAACATATTTAAAAACAATCTAAAATGATTTACTCATGTGAAAAAAAAATAGAATTTTGAATAATTTATAGCAATACTTTCTGATACGCAATGCAAATACCAAACATATTACAATTAAAACAATTAAGTATGAATTGAAAATATTTTCTATGTAAATTTCGTTACATTTTCGATTAAATTTAAAAACTATAATAGGACGGAAATCTATAGGTCTAATTACATAATATTTGCGAAAGTTGAATATGACTTAGAATCGGGCCGCTGAAATGTCATGATTTAGCAGCAGTCCTTTTTCATTTTCAAAACTCCATTATACTTCAGGCCACTGTCATCATCTGTTGAAAAGATAGAAATGTGTTAAATGAGCAGAGTGGCATAAAACATAATCATCATTATCACAAAAGTACACTCTTGCCAGTTGATTTCGTATGACGTAGAACTGGTTAATTCGTTCTATTCAATGATCAGCCCATTTTTAACATTTAAGGCCCATTTACACTAGGGTGATAACGATCGACGATAAATAGGTAAACATACATTTTTCTTTAATAAAACAAAAGAAATTAGGGTTTTCGTTCTAGAACTATAAGATAATCATTTATGCTGTATTTGATAAAAAAATTTTTTATTAATCTTATCAAATGACGTCATCATCAATAAAAACAATAAAATCGTTTTTTAATCGTTATTTGTCACGATATTATTGCTCTTACTAATCATGACGTCATTTGATTGGACGTGTGGAAATATTATTTTAATCAAATGCAGCATAGATGATAATCCTATAATTCTAGGATGAAAACTTTTTAAAATTCTTTTGTTTTAGGTATGAAAAATGCTTATTTATCTTTTTCGTCGATCGTATCGCCTTAGCGTAAATGGGCCTTTAAGATTGTGGCACTTAAAAAAACACACTGTAGTGTAAAGCAAAGACGGGTAGCTCAAGTTTGACCAATCACAAGCGACAGTTCAGACGAGGCGTCAAATTACTCACATTGGACGTACATGACAGTGAGACCTTAGTGGGAGCTAAATAATGATATAAACTCACACAGCCAGTTGCCCTCACTAGTTCCAGCCGTCTTGAAGTCCGGCAAACTTTTTGTCAAAGAGTCCCAGGCGTCTTTACTAATAAACACCCATGTTGCACCTTGATCTTTACTGCGCATGTAACTGCGCATGTCCATGTGAATGCCATAGATAAGTCCTGTAAGCTGGTCAGATCCAATGACATTGTGTAGGTTCATTGGTAGAGCCTATTGAAGAATATTTATATTTTTATACATAAATGATAATAGTATAGGGATATATTGTTCATTTTGACATAAGAAAAATATTCATATATGCAATGTTCTGTTTATATGTGCCTTGTTTATAAATCGAACATTATTGTGTGGGCGCTAAGCATTCAAGGAAGGATGTATTGACAAAAGAAATTTAGGCACTACGCCTAACCATTCACTGATAGTTGTCTGCAAATCCAATCACCGGGAAAAAGTGTCAGTGTCAGGCCTATTACTTATTGATTTATCAAGTTAGAGATTCCTCTTGCTGTCCATATCGATGTGTACGATGACCCGTGGCATTTAGTCTCTAAGTATGCAAGTTCTAAGTGTTTTTTATATATCAGCCAGCCTCATGTCAGTGCTATTCTTTGAGGGAAATAATGAAAACAATCCTCATTGTTTTACCTTTCCAGCGTCCATCTGGTGGATTATCTTGTACATAGCACGACGGAACAATCTTGTCTGATAGACGTCCAACTGAAGGGTTACAAGCAAAAATGACGTCTTTATCCGGATCATCCAACTTCTTAGTTATGACAAAACCCTGGTCATAATAATCTGTCGGAATAATAATAAAAACACATCGATAAATTAAAAGCAAATGCAATCCACAAGGCCTTATTCACCGATTAATTACATTGTGTGGAAATTATCTTGTTGATGTCGTGTTGATAAAAATTGATAAAGTCACATGGATAGAAACCAAACCATGTTAAGATGATAAAATAGGAATGAGGAGTGTCTCTTTTTTATATAGGTTACGCGTCAGTGTGTTGACAATGTAATTTGAGTTCATAAGCAACAGAACTTCTTGTGATATATTAGCTATACCGTCAGGACTCTTTATTCCAAACTTACCCGGAACTGGGCATTTACTAGGATCACTGACACACACAGTATGCTTCCCGTTTTCACACTTATGAGCACCAGTCACGCAAGCATCACACTGGCTAGATCCCCCATCATAATGACAGACGTCTGTCTGAGATTGAGTCCATTTGCTGTACCTCATCACAGCTTCTTTTGCAGGTCCTAGTACTGGTTCTGGTGTACCCTCATCTGAATAAAATACTGGTTCTGGTGTTCCCTCATCTGAAGAAAAAAGTATATAATAATGGAAATTCTTACTTATTTTGCTGAAACTCTTTTTCTAATAGACAATATTGTTGTGCTACTTTATTACAAAATTGCAGTTGTACTCTAGAGGTTTATTGTGGCGATATATGATAGTATGTAGTCATTATATTGTCCTTAGGTCAAAGTTTAAAACATTATTGCATTTATCCCATAATTATCCAATTTGAATGAGATAATTATCGGTTAATTTTTCTTGAGCGGAATCTGTTAAACCCCATTTACACATGAACTTTATCGGTTAATTATCGGTTAAGGTTTATCGGTTAATGTTTGGCGGCAGAAACACGGTCTTGTGCAGTACGTAAGAACCATATATTTAGCGTACCGTGTTCAAAATCTAACATATGATACTCGCAGATAGCTGGCAGGATAGCGGTGCAGTCCATTATGTCCCAGTCACCAAGATCAGTACTGACATCCCTTGTATCGTAGACATCTACAAAAGCCGCAGCTCCGCAGTCTTCAGTCACACTTGTTCCGGGTCTGTTTGGTAGCCATTTTGTAAAAGACGCCGATGACCCGTTTATCCACTTGAAAGTATCAGTACCCTAGAACATATACATTGTTATAATTGAAAAGTTATAATGAGTATAATACACGGCATTTCATGTGATTGATCATAGACTTGCCCTGTCAAAGTTACGTCCCCCTTCTCGTGTAGTTAGCATGGCCAGTTCATTACGGCGATTATGAGTGACACGGGGTCTGATAGCCATACTCACCCCAACGTCTTTCAGCCCAATCCAGTATTTGTATGGCGAGAGTGCTGGAACGAGGTCGCGAAGAAATTGTTGTTCACACGTATCTTCAATCATGACTAATTGCGCATTATCTGTTTCACAGGCCGCCTTTGCTGCATCCCAAGTTTCTAGCGTGTCGTTGAACACTTTGTAACACGTTTCTTTGTAAGGCGTGTAACCAGACCGACATAAATCTAGAAGTACAGTGTAAGAGTTATAGAGTAATTTTAATCAGCCGATTCATGTTTCTAAGAATCATAGACACACTCTTTTTTATAACGTAATAATATATCAATCACATGTAAACTTGTATCAACGAAAGTTGGTTTGGTCGAGGAAGTCATCGTTATGATACACATGTGATCCTGTATCTACAACTTCTCTATGTTACAGGACAAATTGTTGATACTTTACCGATATTACAATCATAATAAACATAATTCAGATTTGATAACAATGGCTTAATGTTGTGAAAGAAACATTGTCAATTTTTTAGGTGCGTTATGTTTAAAAACAGCAGTTACAATAGGGGCCTACGGCACATGCAATCCTCACAACCTGGTGAGATGCGCCTAATATTCATTTAAACATGGTTAGAATATATGCAGACAATGTATAACTCTTTCAGATTAAACTGACACACTATCGTACACTTACCGCCACCACCAACATCTGGTCTGTCCGAATACATAAATTGAAAAGATTTTGTACAAGAAAGAACTTTAGCGCTATTAACAGTCGAGAACCACAACAAATCAGCCACGCCAACAAAGCGACGAGTGCCCGGAGCAGTTTTTCCGTTTTTGTCGATTCCTAGGCGTACACGGAAAGTTGGTTTTGCGGCAATCTGAATGGTTCCAAGCTGTGAAATACATGAGAAATGTGACTACGCTTGTCTTTGATTTCATTTAGAAAACCCCTGTCGACTTATATCATAAGTCATTAAAACAGAGAAAGTTAAACACACCACCCAGCGAAATAAAGGCTGTAATAATTGTAAACCTTTAATAACAAATCTAAAGACTGAAAAAATCGCACCCAGCCAAGATGGAATTTGTTATCCTGATGCAGACATACGTTACACTTCATTAATAGGTATATTAATGTATTCTGAACTTGTTACTGAAGGTACTACACTGGCCATCCACCCGTTTCCTAATCTTTCAAAGTGTATCAGCGCTGTAGGTAAATACCTAACATACTTAAAAGTACTCTTCCAAACCTTATTAACCAAGCTGACCGTGGGCCCTACACATTGAATCTGGTTGATTGTAGAATAACTTACATTAAATCGAACAGGAGATGGTCCAGGCATGCTTGGGTTTACCGCTGGTGACTGCAACAGCTCTGTGTATTCTGATTCAAGTTTAATATATTGCACATTTTTCGACTTCAATATTGTGAAATTTACATCTACTGCTTTTCCCGTTGAATCGTCATCGTGCCAAATACTAATCAGTATTATTACATCATCACTGAAAATAACAACCAACAAATACTATTATCGAAATCAAATTAGAGTGGTACCACAATCACTATATCCCAATACTTATAGGATGCCAAGAGTGATTATGTGCCGTACTTTGAGAAAAGGGCTTATCTACAAAAAGCTTTTCATTACAAAAGTTCATGTAATATTTTATTTTCAAATGAATATATTTCAAAAGTACATTATTGAAAAATATCTGACATAATATTCAATTATTTTGGGGGTCAAATTGCAGATAAAGCCTTTTTCCACATTATTTGTAATTAAGAATTGCGGAAAATACTTCGAAAACAGGGCACTTTTGCAGTTTCTTTCGTTTGGTTTTTGAAATTTACCAAAACATTTAGTAACTTTACCAAACTTACCCTTTATAAAATGAATTAGTTTCGTATGTTATCTTAAACGACATCTTAGGCTTCGGAACTTCATTAATCAGCGTGTAAACTGGTACTTCTCCAACCCAGATGTGAGCTCCGTCGCCAATCTGCATTCCAAGTCCTAACCAGTGCTCTGATCCATTAACCACCGCGTCTGTATCGTCTAGGACAACTTCAATTTCTAACGCCAAGATGTTATTGGAAGCATCTGGGCCGTTCACTTCAATAAATCCGTCGAACTGTGTCACCGACCAGTCTTTAAGGATGCCGAAATCATCATCGTTAGCAATGTACTGCGTCTGAGGAGCGTAGTAGCAGAACTCTGTCGAATACGTACAGGATAAGGAGTCACTGACATATGAAACGGACACTTTGTTGATACTCCACTGCTCGCTTGTCTTGTTAGTCGTGAAGTTGTATGGTAGTGTGACTTCAATTGTAGGATCAGCGGTTCCTTTTGGAAACTCAACAATAAGGTTCATATGCACCTTTTGACCAACGTTAACATAAACATTACCATCTGCAGACTGCTCTGTGATGTTCATCACGAAATGCGGTAGTTTACTGAAAACTGCGTTTGACACTCCTTCTGCGGTGACTACTAAGCCATTGAATATGTCAGTTAATTCAGCAGTTATAGTTACACGTAAAATAACTCCAGGTTTTACATCGGCTACAAAGAAATTGATATAACAACAATAAATATAGGTTATTATTGTATATCTAAAATAATGCAAATTAGGAAGACATTAAAACTATAATGTTCACTTCAAAGATGTATTGGTGTTATATTTCTTGTCAAATACATGCCTTAAACTACGAAAGCATAGTGTTTGTTAGCACTTGCTGACGTAATTACGATTTTGTACAACAAAGCAATGTATACGGTTACCGGAGAGATTTATAGGAACTGTTATAATGTTAGTTGGGGTCTGCACATTAATTCATAAAAAAAAATACTCTTACAAAAGATTATCAATTTGATGGAACAAGGATGTGGTAACACTCATTTGGGTTCAACAGCTTACAGTGTAAAGTATTATTTTGGTTAAAAATAAAAACCAAACAAAAGAATCGGTTAAAATACCATTAACAGTGGAATTGATGGTCCCTTCAAATTGAATGTCAGATGAAAATAAACTGTTATTACTAAAAGACAAAGTAATCTCTGATGCGGAGACCAGGGTGACCGTGAAGTTGCTCTGAAAAATACAATGAATCCGTAACAACATCTCTTAGCAAATCTGACTTAAAAACAAAACACAGCAGATCTGTCAAATGAAGAAGAACCCCAGAAATAGGTAAATATCTTAAGCGGTAATGTGAATAGAATCTCTGAGATTAAAGTCGACAAATTCGGATCTTCTACTTCATTTTTTTCCGCACGCCCAACCAACATTTATGTTATAGAGAAAAGACCTATATCTATTGTTTGACATATCATTACAGTTGTTGTGAAAGGGGTCTCACGCTTGAATACTCTGTCCAGTTTGCTCATTTGCATGTAAATCAGCTGGTTGAAATGCATGGATGACCTAACCAGAATAGGCTAGTTAGGTGACTTGATGTGTGGAAACATGCTTGATGCATAGGAGTACCCTGTACTATAAACAGTATTTACTCTAGAGGGTTCTAGGACACCTACCCCCTAGACAGTTACCCCCCGGATGTTTACCACCCGGACAACTACCCCCTTAGGACAACTACCCCCCGGACAACTACTCCCCGGACAACTACCCCCTTAGGACAACTACCCCCTTAGGATAACAACCCCCCGGACAACTACCCCCCGGACAACTACCCCCCGGACAACTACCCCCCGGACAACTACCCCCTTAGGACAACTACCCCCGGGGGGTAGTTGTCCAGGGGATAGTTGTCCTAAGGGGGTTGTTGTCCTAAGGGGGTAGTTGTCCGGGGGGTAGTTGTCCTAAAGGGGTAGTTGTCCTAAGGGGGTAGTTGTCCAGGTGGTGGTTGTCCGGGGGGTAGTTTTCCGGGGGGTAAATGTCCAGGGGGTGAATATCCTGATAAGCTCTAGAGGAGTACTGGTACTGGACATTGGGTCTCTGTAGTGGTTTTAGTACTGCGGGACTGAATAAGGTGAGTGTATTTGCTTGCTTTAGTAGGCCATTTCAGTGCTAGCCTAAAATCACAACACAGTTATATTTAGTGATTTCACTGCTAAAATCACACGTCACACTATTTATTATGACCACAACATTACCCCGTTAACCAATATTTTGAAAAAATACAAAACAAAATCATACCGTCATGGTTGAGTCGGTATTTCCGTTTCCTGTCCATATAAAAGGATCTGAAGACAGGTCTAACTGAAAAAGATAAGTACTATAAGTACCAACCGATTATCGGTGATGTGTCTATATTTGCCCAGTATCATAGGAATAGTTGGTAATAAAACATCACATGTGTTTCACATGTTTCTTCTGGTATCATATCATAACCAAATATTCCTCTACTTTATACTTGGAAACTATATCTCGAAGATACAGCATTGAGAATTGGGTAATAATTGCACCCAACTGGTATTTAGTACTGTTCCGCGTGTGTTATTTCTTGGATAAACTAACGTATACCTATATTGATCGAGTGTCGACACACGTATAACGGTTATGTGTTTGAATTCGTAGCTTGTTTCATTTGGCCAAATTCATTTTGTGAATCAATTGTGAGCAGTAGGCTTACGGTGGATTTTATAGTCTGGCCAACATTTTGTTTAGTTCTTTGTCGTTTTATTTAAACTTTTGTTTAAGAACTCAGAACTTCACTGATGAAATATGATATAGAAATATATTTTCAACAATTGTAATTGTTAATTTTAATTTAAATCTCAAAGGTATAGTTAACGTGTAAAATGCAATCCATACAAAACGCATAGAAAATCCGGATCACGCGCGGATATACCGTCTCGCTACTACACGTACACATGTGACGTATACGCGAATTTCACCCATTATGCAACTACGGAGTTTTCCCATTCTACTTATTCTATAACAAACTCATAATACCCTTCATATGCATTCTCAACTGAGAATCATCGACGCACATGCCAACGACTGTGCAAATTTTGAAAGACTAATAATCGTTATTTCCGATGCTGTATGCAAGTATTGCATGAATACAGTACCACCACAAAAACAACGAAGTGGAAAACATTACGGCCAAAAGATTATAATATATAGTATATGATCTTTATATATAATATATGATCTTTATGTGTTTGTGATCTTATGTTAACTTTGTGCAAGTACTTTTTCTTTTCATGTTTTGATGTGGAACCACTTTTTAACATTTTAACTGTACTGTTGGTGTTGGATTGAGATAATTTCCCTTTTTAACATTGTATCTGTACTGCTGTTGTTGGGGTGAGATAAGTTCTCAAATTTTAACGAAAAGGGATTTAATTCTTATCTTGGAATGATACACAAGCCACTGAGCAAGCCAAAATGACTCGTTATTCCAGACATGAGCTATTTTATATTGGATCAGCCTTCATTAAACGTCATAATAAGGTGCAATACCTACCTAAGGGAACCCTCACTAAGCTGAATAATCTTGGCATCTATCGTAAAAGTAGAGGTAGAAGAGGTGGTGTAAATATACGCAGAAAAATTCCCACTATTATCACTGTTACACGTGCTTCTGATTATATAGACAACAAGCGAGGGCGTTTTCTAAGTAGTTTATTCCCTAATTCACTTCGTAAAGTCAACTATACAAAGTTACAGCCATCACTCCCATCGATTTTCCTGACTAACCCGCGTTCTTTAATCTACCGTGTGGACGAACTAGAAACCCTTCTACTTCAAAATTGTATTGATTTAGCAGTTGTCACAGAGACTTGGCAAACACCGCAAATAACAGATGATGCACTGATGATTAACAACTTCAATATTTATACCTATCATAGAACGCATAAGAAGGGTGGTGGAGTGGCCGTATATGTTAATTCTGAATTTCTGTCGCGAAGAATACCTGAAATAGTAGTACCCGAAGAGCTAGAGTGTGTTTGGGTTTTTATAAGACCGAAGAGGCTCCCCAGAGCTGTATCCTCTATTATAGTTTGTGGAATATATATTCCACCTAATTCTTCTGACCAACAACTGCTTTTGGATCATATTATTAAATCTCTTGACAGTCTTAAACTTAAACACCCAGACGCTGGCTTCATTATTATGGGGGACCTGAACAGAACTGACCTAGCCCCACTATGCCGTGCACATAACCTAAAACAAATTGTGAAAGAACCAACGCGAGGGGATGCAATACTAGATATTATAGCCACCAATCTGAAGCAGTATTATTGCAATCCCCGAATTGTGTCGCCGATGGGTGCTAGCGATCATAATTGTGTTCTGTTGTCAGCAACTACAAGGACGAATAGCAACAAAATCGAAAAGCGTGTAATCAGACCAATGAAAGCGAGAAGTGTTGAAGAATTTGGCCGTTGGATAACTACCCATGACTGGAACGAGGTTATTAACGCGAGTAATACTGAACAGAAAACGCAATCATTTTATTTGTCATTGACTTCTGCTATCAACACTTTCTTCCCGGTTAAATCCATTAAGATACATCCAACTGATAAGCCATGGATTTCGCAACAAGCAAAGGATCTTATAATGAAACGTCAACACGCTTTTACTAATCATGGTAAATCGCTGCAATGGAAATTCTATAGGAATATGGTACAAAAAGTGATCAAGAAAGACAAAATGAACTTTTACAATGAACGTTTATTAAACTTAAAAGCTACTAATCCCCATAAATGGCACCAAGGCGTGCAGATGTTAGCTAATAAAACTAAACCCCAACCACTTATTAGTGTAGAGGATATTCCGCAGGATGACTATCATGGTATAAGTAATTTTGTAAACAACCATTTTGCTATAACTTCCCAAAGCAGACCTAGTATTGATTTATGTAAGCTTCCTACGTATTTACCTGCCAATAAACCCCCTAATGTAAAAGAATGGGAAATGTACAATCAATTAAGAAAAGTTAAAGTAAATAAGTCCCCGGGCCCTGATAATGTGCCTAACAGATTAATAAGAGATTTTGCATGCGAACTAAGCATCCCTATGACTAATATCTTAAATGCCTCCCTCAGTGAGGGTCATGTCCCAACTATGTGGAAGGATGCTATTGTTACTCCTGTTCCCAAAGAAAATGGTTGTACTAGGGTTGACAAATTTCGACCAATCTCGCTTACATGTATCCTAGCTAAGGTAGCTGAGGGCTTCATTAAAAAATGGCTCTTAACAGATATCGAGAAAAATCTTGATAACAACCAATATGGTTGCCGTAAACACTTTTCTACAACCCATAATTTGGTTGATCTACTAAATGTGTTCTATGAAGGTAGTAACATTCCCAAATCTGTTGGTCAGTTAGTTTTAACTGACTTTAGTAAAGCATTCGATTGTGTTGACCACACAATAGCAGTTTCTAAATTAGTAACACTTGGCTGTAGACCTGAAATTGTACCGTGGTTAATTAGCTTTTTGTCAAACAGAACCCAACAAGTACGCTATAAATCCACATTATCAATGAGTGTTAATCTAACATGTGGCGTCCCTCAAGGCACACTCCTTGGGCCTATGATCTTTCTTGCTCTAATTAATGATGCCATGCAAGACTCGCCATGTAAAACTTGGAAATATGTAGATGATTTGTGCATAGGACAGATAGTAAAAAAGGATGAAATTTCCTCAATTCAGAATGATGTTGCTTTACTGAATGTATGGTCTAATGAAAACAAACTAAAACTTAACCCAACTAAATGTAAAACTATGTATTTTAACTTTCAAAGAAATCAATATGAACATGAACCCCTTTTGATTGGTAATGCTACAATTGAAATCGTTAATGAAACTAAGTTACTAGGTTTATGGATACAAGCCAACCTCAAATGGGACCGTAATGTTAAAGAAATTGTATCGAAAGCCAGCAGACGTCTGCATATATTGTGTAGATTAAGAAAGTTCAATCTTCCGAAATTTGATCTTGTAGATGTATTTAAGAGTTACATAAGACCAAGTGTTGAATATGCTGTCCCAGTATGGCATTCTAGTCTCACTAAGAAACAAAGTGATATGATAGAATCTGTCCAAAAAAGGGCTTGCAGAATAATATTGTGTAATGACTACATATGTTATGACCAAGCACTCAATGATCTTTCTTTAGATACTTTATCTGATAGAAGGCGTAATCTATGCTATAAGTTTGCTCTGAATTGTTCAAAAAGTATTCATTTTGGAAAATGGTTTCCAGTGAAGAATGTAAGTAACATGAAACTAAGACGTGTAAAGTATCAACAACCCAAATGCAGAGTTGAAAGATATAGAAAAAGTGCAATACCATACCTTATCTCGCTTCTAAATGAATAATCATTATATATAACCCAGTACAGCTATGCAATTCTTATTGGTCCTCTTTGGTGTTTTTTTTTTTTTTTTCCTATTTTAATATTTTAATGCTTAACTTGTTGAATGTTCCTGTATTGTATTTCTTGTGTAAATTGCCTCCTTTTTTATATATAATTATCATTGGTTTTATACTTTTATACAAATTTTAATATTGAGAAAATGTAAATATCTTTGTAATTCAGCTAAGGCTGCGATGATGATAGTGAAATAAATGAAATGAAATGAAATGAAATAGACATTTGATATATAAATTAATGGCATGGTCAGAAACACTGTATATACAATATATGTGTTCCTTTTTAGTTAATTACCTCCATATTCTCAGCTGTAAGGGTGACTTTCAAGCCTGTTCCTGACCCAGTAGTGCTTACCAAGAAATCCGTCTTTACTTCATCTCCAATTCCGTAGTAGATTGTCGAATCTTCTACGGTTGCGCCCGCATCCATGATGGGAGCTGAAAGTATACGTAAATTAGATAATAACTATAAAATTAAAAACAATTATTATACATTAATGTTTATGCGTTGAAAAATTGACTGCACTATTTAACGAGGCAAAATTGACAAATAAAATTGCAAGAATACAATCCGGTGTATTATAAATTTATCTATACGATGGTCTGCTATTTAAGATTATTTTAATTATTTGCAATCAATTATATTTTATATCGTTTTTTAATAGTTAAATGCCTCATCTAAAGGATATTGATTAATTTTGTTTGCATAATTATTTCGTTGTGTCCAACCTAATAGTTTGTTGCCAACAATGTGTAAATACAGTTGTTTGAATCTTAATCATATTGTTTTAAACAATTATTCATTATTAATTTAAAGCTTGGTTCCCATTAGAAAAATACATCCTCGCGTTGTCGTTCATTTTTTAGCAGAATCCATTACTACAGAACGGGGAAGATCCGGTAAATTTATTCACAATCGCCTCTATTTTGGGTTTATCATTGAAAAGCAAAACGAAACAATCTGCGCGCAATGCATGCCGGTATTTAATGCTAGCCGCTTAAATTATTATATTCGACTTTTTTTCAGATTTCTACCCGTTTATAAACCAAAAATGATCGCAATATAGGCCCATTTAGGGTTCATTTTTACAAAAAAAAATGTAGTCTGTGATTTTAAAATAAACCATACACAATATATAGGGAATGCGTCTTTTATCAAAATGTACTCGATGGAACTCTTGTTCGCCAAAAATTAAACAACTTTCGTCCACTAATATTATAATAAGGTTAATAGATCTTTTATTTCTATCAGCTCATAGTTAAATATGTTACTCTCCAATCCTCACCTATGCTTTTGAATCACAACACGGAAATATTTCGTCGATTTAAAATTATTTCGGGAACTGAGTGAACATCGCGTCCAATTTCGTCTTACATTGTTTTGTTCTAAAGAGTGTTTTTAATAGCACATTTGACTAAAAATGGGCTTGTAGACCACAAATATACTTTACACTATTAACTAGGCCTATACTGAAATAGAAATATAAAGCAACGCTAATGGAACGTGTGCTATTTGCATCTTTAACTACAATTTGAGTTAGCAATTTCATTTTAATATTAAAATTGAATATTTACTTGTTAAAATATATAATCTTCCTGGTTTATTAAGTCGACTATCGCTACTTTCCTTTGATGACACTCCAGTTGTCCTATCACCTCTATATATACCACCGAGCCAGTCTGTCCAGTACAGATAGCTTCCATAGATATCAATACCAAACGGGCGATTCAGCCTAGTTATAATCGTTCTTCTGTTAGTTCCGTCGAGGTTAGCTTCCTCAATTAACCCACTGTTGTAATCACTCCAATACATCTTTCCATCTTGAGAATAGTGAAAAACAAAAATGAGAGAGAGAGAGAGACGTATACGATTGAATACTGTACTTGAATACGCCCTTAAGTTTTAACAAAACGATAATTTGAAGCACGTGACCTTTTAGTAGGCGCGCAAAAATGGGTTATCATGCATATAGTTCAAATGAAAAAAAGTTCTCAGGAGACTGTATCACAATGTACAACGTAAAAAAAAATGTTATAACTCGTTGAGAAAAAGGAAAGTGTATTCAACTGTAAGCATAGCTTTGATTATAGGGTCTGACCAACATACTTTGTGCATAACGAGTCAAAATATCATGTGTTTCTGAGCGTGCGCAGAATTGTCTTTTTACTCAAATGAAAGACACGTGGCGCGTCGTCGCAAATGTCAAAAAATAAAGTAAGACGCAGACTCTACTACATGCAGTACATTGACATAATGTTGTAGTATCATGCACGAGCAATACAAATGCTGAGCAAGCACATGTCACGGATGCGCAAAAATTGAGCGTTCAACAGTGTTAGGTTCCTCAATTTCGTCAGTACATGCATTATACTACATCTTTCAACACAGTAAGGAAAAGAGTATGAATTCAATGCTTATGAATCACAACACGAAAATATTTCGTCGATTTAAAATTATTTCGGGAACTGAGTGAACATCGCGTCCAATTTCGTCTTACCTTGTTTTGTTCTAAAGAGTGTTTTTACTAGCACATTTGACCTAATTGTGGATGTAGGTACTTTAAAAAGGTAAATTAAAAATGAGCTTGTTGAGCACAAATAAAGTTTACTATTATACTAGGCCTATACTGAAATAGAAATATAAAAGCAACGCTAATGGAACGTGTGCCATTTGCATCTTTAACTACAATTTCAGTTAGCAATTTCATTTGAATATTAAAATAGAATATTTACTTTTCAAAATATATAATCCTCTTGGTTTATTAAGTCGACTATCGCTACTTTGTGATGATACTCCAGTGGTTCTATCACCTCCATATATACCACTCGATGTGTCTATCCAGTAAAGATAGTTTCCATAAATATCTATCCCCCTTGGGCGATTCAGCACAGTTGTAATCGTTATTCTGTTAGTTCCGTTAAGGTTAGCTTCCTCAATTAACCTACTGCTGTAATCACACCAATACATCTTTCCATCTTGAGAATAGTGAAAAACAAAAATGAGAGTATACGATTGAATACTGTACTTGAATATGCGTATTAAGTTTTAACAAAACTATTTATTTATTTATTTATTTATTTATTATCTTGGCATCAGTTTCATCTAGCTAAGTCAATTTTTCAGAGTATATTCTTTATGGCCAGGAATCGATGTGGTTATGTTTTCACGGTGCGCAATCATAAATTACGCGGTCTACGCGCGATTTAATGAAATCACGTTTGTAATCATATCTTCACAAGCATGAATCACTTTTAAACAAAATTTGGTACTCATAAATTTAAGGTCATATTTCATCATATGGCAATATAATTACGTGCGTAGCGCATATAACGCATGCGTACGCGCGCTTAAAAGTTTTAAAATTGTCAAAATTTATTTTCGATGAAATTAGAGTACGTTTCAGGCAATTTTAAGCGTTTAAAAAATTGCCACGAGTGCGCAGAATTTTGCACGCGCACTGCGCGTTAAACGTTAATGCGCACTATTTTTGCCCGATTTCTGTTTTACAACCTTTCTTTAATAATATCATCATATTTGATTCACTTTTCAACTCGAAATTGCGTTATACAAGCACGTCAAAAGTGACAGGCTACGCACGTATAAGTTAACAAAATAGTGAAAATATGCTAAATTTTAAAATTAATATATATCGTCAGAATGCTGGGGAACACCTATTTTTTATTTCATTTTCTTGAAGTGTATGTATCATATGTATGAGTTATTATCAAATTAAGAGAACAAAAGTTGATTAAGTCATCATTAATTGCATATTGAATTAAAAAAAATTAATTTCGACAATCAAACAAATTTTGACATTTTCTTAGGCCGAAATAACAAACTTAACATTAACTTTCTTTCTTAAGGATTTCATATATTAAAGTTAAAAGTATATAGTTTGACAGTGCATCATTTTTTTTAATTTTTAAAGATGTCATCATAGTAATAAATTATAATTCATTGCGGTATGTAATAATCTATCTGCACCAAAGTGGCTACTGAATAGTAAATACACGGAGGAATCTTTCTACATGTTTTAGTAAGTTGTGTATGGCTCGGTGGTCTGTGCTCGTGTTTATGGCATTCAAGGTACCGAGATCGAGCCTCCCCTTGGGTAACGAAACAAAATAAGATTTTTTTTTATTATTTGTATTGTTTGTTCAATTTTATTTTTTAGTGTATAGATTATACACATGATTTATAATGAAATCTAGATAAAAAGAAACTTATGTCTTTATTATTATGTAACAAATGTGGTTTATGACATTATACGCAGAGGGATCTTTGATCGGATTGCGATACCGGCTATTGTATTTGCCTTAGCAAGATCCTAGCATATATTATAAATAATTAAAGATTCTGAGAAAATCAATCAATCAATATATCTTTTACAAATCAATTATCTTTATTTTAATCAAATGCATATAACCTATAATTCGTCATAGTGACGAATTAAATCTAGTTTAGGGATTATTTTTATATTTTATATTAACAGTGGTAAAATAATTGTACTTGGCCTTTTTTATTTTAGTGTTTACCAAGTTTCTGAGACTTCTATATTCAGATTTTAATTCTGGATTTACATTTACCTTACTTTTAATATAATCTCTTTTGTACATTAACTTAATTATTTCAGGTGTCATCCAGGGAGAACATCATTTTTTACTCTGGTATTTGTTAAAGGCGCATGTTTATTACTTATATTTAAAAAAGAGTCGCGGAACATAACCCAAGCACTTTAACAATAACAAGACCGCGTTTCTGCTCAATTTGTGCTCCGAAATAACCGGTTAAATCTATGGGTGGTCGTCGAGCAAAACGTCATCATTACCCAAAATGCAATACACTCAGACGGAAGTAGTAAGTTGGCTGTTTGTTTACTCCACGTACATTTGACATGATTTTGTAGTACCAGGCACGAGAATTACAATGCTGAGCCACGGACGCGCAAACATTGACTACATATGGAACGTGCACAAGGTTAGCTTCTTAAACTTCGTCAGTATATGCATCATACTACATATTTCCTTGCTTGAAAATAGTATTTCAACACAGTAAGGAAAAGAGTATGAATTCAATTTAAAACTTATATATAGTTTTTTTGTTATATACTTTTTAATTATGTTAAAATGTTAAAAGGATTATATATAGCTTCACGTGTAAAGAATATATTTTGTAACATCCATAGCACCTATCAACCACCGCCATGCCTAATCGGTATACGATTTTATAACGTACATGCATTCATGGTCATAGAGTAACTTACCGGGAACTGCTAAAACAAGTCCTTTTGCCTCTGGTACGCTTGTTACTAACACGGTCCTTGTACTCAAGTCATTTAACTTCGCTCGCTCTATCACATCGTTGATTCTATCAGTCCAGTACAGGTATCTAAGTATAAGATAATATATGTTACTACATTAACATTCTGTTACAAGTAGTTCACATCCCTTCTACGGAAAAACAATATATTGAAACTTACGAAATTACTGAAACAGATTAGTTATTAATGATTTACGAATATGTGAAAGAAATGTTTTATTACTTCCTTTATTGAGTGGTATTAATGCATTATTATTATTATTACATTTTTGCTTACTAATCAAATGGAAGAATCCAAAGAATGGAACTGTGAAGTTCATAGTTGATCTACCTCCAACGTATTAAGAGGTTTACTGTGTATAGAAGGTGACATTACCCGTTAGATATATCAAACGTAACTAATAAGAATCCAGATTTATTACTTTATTACGGCCAGTCTTTTACTAATTTAGATTATGATACAGTACAAGTGGTTCAATACAGTGTTATATTTGTATCACATGTGACACCTGTATAAGCCTAACCTAACTTTAACCATAATGTAGTAGAGGCGCCATGTGAAACATGCGGCAATGTATTAGAATTGGCCTATGCTGGACAGATTGTACGATACGGTGCAGAGAATCGGGTGTGAATGAAAAGTATAGAAACTTACAAAACTGCTTAAGTTGAGATGTTATTATTGAAATTCAATTCATTGAATGTTTTAAACGTAAAGGCAATCATTCCTTTTTTTAAATTCCTATTATTAAATTTGAACGAATTTAAATGTATGGTTTAAATGCATTGATAATATACAGTTATCCAAGATGTGGTCACACAGTTCATCTCCTTTGGATGAGTGAAAACAATAGATAGCTAGATGTACGTTAAGAGAGAGTGACATACCCGTTAGCTGTATCTATCTCAATTGCAAATGGAATGTCTAATCCTGTGTCAAACAGAATTGTTCTGTTTGTTCCATCCAGATTGATTACTTCAATTCGGTCTTCGCCAAAATCTGTCCAATAAAGTTTTTTTCCAGCTCCATCAACGGCTAAACCACGCACATCTTAAATAATGATGACAATTAAACAATTACTGCAATCTCAACCATCTAATTTACTTGATATGCTATAGACTATAACTGTTTTAACACATTTCAAATGATGCTCAACCCTCTACTAGGGTTATGTATTATATTTTATGAAACTTTAGCACGAGGACGAAAACGTTTACTTTAACGGATGACGTCAGCATTCTACTCATTTGCATAACAGTGTACGGTAGTTAATGATTCAGGAGTTGTGATATAATGTAGGCTGGTATGTCGTTTATATGAATGTCGTGTATATTTTTTGTTAAAAGCAAACTTTGACTTTATTTCATATCTTGATAATATAAGGAATGAAAAAAAATATGTTGCCATTTTTTCTAAAGAAATTTAAAGGACCAAATTCAAGATGGCCGCCAATACTCAAATAACCCTATTTAAAACCAGAATATCACCAATAACACAAATTATGAATGTGGAACAAGTCCGTTTTGATGATATTACACATTATACAATCTTAACTATGTATAGCGATAATCTGTCGGCCATCTTGGATTTCAAAATGGCCGCCACTAAAAAATAAATTTAAATAATTTTTGTTGTTTCAACACAATGTTCTAAAATAGTCACTTCTCATAGGATTGTCTAAATATAAGGCTGTCTAAAGTTGTCAATGTTCTCTATATAATAGATATATAATACCCCTACTATGACCCTTGAATTACCTAATCGTTCAAAGTTGGAGTTGCAAAAGTATGGAACAACTTACATTGATATCAAATATTCAGCAACAATTAATTCTAAATCTAAATTATAGATCTCATTTCTTTTCATAAAAGTGAAACTTGTATTTCAATGTTTGTATCTCAGACAGGACCACAATATAAAACAAGTGTATTTATACCTTACTGGCAATTATACCCGCCACAGGGCGGCTTTCTAAATTAGTTTAAAGCCTTCTCAGACCCCAGTGTCCCTATACCCGCCAACCTCCACCCCTCTTCAATAACATCCCACACTCATTTTTAAAAACAAATTCTTCCCAGGACAAATGTCAATTCAACTTTAGGGTTAGGGGTATACATAGCTATGATAGGCCTATGTTTTAAGTACGTTGTAAACTGTGTAAATGAATAGGTGTCATATTGGCTGATATATATAATTTAGATACTGCGGCCCCCAGCCTTCTTTCTCCTATCACTATCCCAGCCACAAAAACAAACTCCTCCCATGGACAGTTCAAATGTAGTAACTTTTCCTAGTACAATTCCAATCACGTTATACTTCATTACGCCAGTATTTCCGCCCCTCTTCCTCCCTCCCAACACATCCCAGATACTGGGTGATTGTGTTTAAGACGTTTCCAGTACAAATTATGTTAGCCATCACTACCAACTCATAATCCCTCAGTGCCTGTTTTCAGATGTAGTTTAAAACATTCCCAGTACAGTTTCGGTCTTGGTGACAGGCATACATCCCCACCCCCTTTCCAGGGCTAATTAAAATACTTTATAACAATTTCCTACCACACAGTTCTGGTCAATTTGATAGCTTACTACCCCTAGCCTAAGCAAAATTAAATTCCCGGTACAATTGCGGTCATTTTGATACCCCATATGCATGGTTACGTGCTGAAACAGAACTAACATCGAAAGTGAGGAAAAGTGGGCCATTTTGACCACATTTTGGCCCCTAATGCTTGGTTCCCACTAGAGACGCAACAAAACGACGTAACGCAACGTAAGGGATTTGACCAATCACAAGCGATGGATTTATTTGACGGTCGCTTGTCATTGGTCAACTGGTTTGCGTTGCGTCTACGTCCTTGCATTGCGTCCTAGTGGGAACCAAGCTTAACTTAGATCCTAGATGGCGGATGATGTTCAAATTAGAACTTTCCCGGTACAATTCTGGTCATTTTGATACCCAATATGTAAGGTTATGTGCAGTAACAAAAATTTGTATAACGAACAAACAAACAAACGTACAAACTCTCTAACTTATAATATAGATTGTGAAATCCTGTATAAATATGGTGTTCAATAATAAATGCGTTATTGCCATGTAATTCAATGTCTGAAACTTCAAGGCCATGGTCACCAGTATGGTTGGTAAGTTTTCAACCTGTCAACTTTTGGCAGAAGCTTGAAGAAAGATACAGCTCATTCACAAGCTTCATGGGCAGCATTAACTCCCACTTCTCATCTTCTACAATCTCAACCGATTTCATTAGATGTACCTTAAAGTTGACCACCATTATACACTGGTTTGATGAGTGCACATGGTTGTGGTATAAAAACTCATGTACTAGGGAAATACAAGATAATGCCTGGTGATGACTCTTGCCCGAGATGAGTGGAGGTGGACAGAGATGACATCAAGAAGCAATTATTTCGACCTGGTGAATTATATGGCTTTTAAACATGTAGCATTGTGAAAATAGTGTTGCGGCCAGTGCTTTTGTTGTATTGTATCACCTATACAACAGTGACACAAATATCTTAAAAACTCTGCTTTCTCTCTACAACTTCTGACACTTTTCTCGAAAAAATTCAGACAAAGAAAATGATTCTAAGTGACGTATCATTTTGTTTGAAAAACGCTGATCATAAAGATATTAACTTGAATACAGAGAGATGTGGTTAAACTATCCCTATATGTCAGAGACACAAGACAACGATATCTGCACACATGGAAAGTACACATGCTTTTATAAAATATTTCTTTGCTCATGACCACCTGAACTATGGCCGGTTACTTCAGCTGTATCACTTTCAACAGATTACTGATATTGGAGTTTATGAGACGACATGTATGTGTGACAAAGGGAATTGCTGGATTTACATCAATTGATGAAGGTCATTGAGCATGGTATCATTGGAATAACACAAATTAATAATTTCATCAGAGCTGGCAAATCTAGTTGATGAGTTTGAAAGCCAACATTTAAAGAGAGATGATATCTTGATTAATGAAGAATGCTGCAAATCCCACAGAGGTGTTTGTTGGCCATGGCATGATGACATTGGACAGAAAATGTTTGAGGCATTGGTAAAAGTTTTGTAGAAGGTAAACTATATGGGATCCTAAGAAAAGGATGAATATTGGCAAAAAATATATATGACGGTGAATACAGGTGACAAACTTATCAAAGTAAAAGCTGCCGATCAAGCAGATGGTCCGAGTTCGAGTCTCGGTTGGGGCGACTTTTTCTCATTCTCACAGATTTCTTCATCTTTATCGTTTCAAATTAATTAATTAAATTTCAGTAGCCTTGGTCACGCAAACGACGTGGACATCATTTTCTGTCATTCGTCATGGTTTGGTGAATTGCGCCATCTCTCGTCTGATGTTCAGCTTTCTGCTCCCATCCAGGGTGTGATCGTAGCCACAGGATCCTACAAAGAAATACAAGAGAAACCTTGTGGAAATCCTAAACAGATTACTAGAAGAAAAGAAAATAACATATGAATGGAAAACTAAACTCTTCCCCACTGCAGAATCATCCCACGATTCTACTGCACACCTAAAATCCACAAACAGAACAATCCATTACTCCCAATCGTAGACAATATTAACATAAATATATACTACGAAGTCTCCAAATTGCTCTCAAAATTATTATCACCTTTGGTTGGAAACACAGAATTCCATGTAGAAAATTCCAAGCAATTTGCAGCCGACATAAAGACACTGAACAACATAGACATAGAAAAACACACACTTGTATCCTTTGATGTTATATTGCTATTCACAAAGACACCTATAAAACCAACAATCTACATAACACACAATGCTTTACTGAAAGAAACCAAGATCCTGGAACAAGTTCAAAGGAAATTAAACACCAATTTGAAAACGGAGGACATTATCGAGCTGTTAAGCCTAGTTCTTAACAAAACATATTTCACATTTGATGGTGATATTTACAGACAAAAAGAGGGAATAGCAATGGGCAGTCCTGTCAGCCCCATAATGAAGAAAACAGCACCATCACATATTAAACCGATTTTCTGGGGCAGATATTTAGACGACGTCATGGCAATTGTACCAATTGGATTTGAAGAAGAACTCCTCCAACATTTAAACACCATTGACCAGACAGGCCAAATAAAATTCACCATGGAGAACATGCAAAACAACACCATCCCTTTGCTCGATACTCTGATCACTATCCAAGACAATGGTAACATCAAAACATCAGTGTACAGAAAATCGACACACACAGACCAATACCTGCACTTTCAATCAAACCACCTAATCGAACACAAACTTAGCGTAATCAACACTCTAGTGGATAGATGCGAATCCATCGTATCAACAGAAGAAGGAAAAAAACAAGAAATGAGTCATAATAAAAGCAGCTTTATCAACATGCGGATATTCAGACTGGAGTTTTAAGAGTTAAAAGGAAACGTAGAAAAGCAAAAAAAGACAAAGAAATAACAACAGATAAGGAAAAATCCAGAGTCAACATTGGTTTACCGTATGTCGAGGGAATGACTCAAAGGCTAAGAAGAACATTGAAACAGCACAACATAAACACATATATCACTCCCAAAAACAAATTAAGAGAAAGCCTCGTTCATCCCAAAGATCAACAGTGTGGTACAGTTTACCAAGTAGGTTGCCACAACTGCACGAAGGTATACATAGGGGAAACGGGCAGAGCATTAAAAACAAGAATAATAGAACACAAAACAGACGTAGAAGAAAATACTGTAGGGACACGAACTAGGAGCGCTCGCCATTCACAATCTAAAATACTACACAAATCAGCTATCACGGATCACGTTTATATATATATATATATATATATAAACACAGTAGGCTTTCATGGTATTGTTCGAACTCGATTGGATAGCGACTCTTTAACATTCTCGGCGTGGTACGGCGGAACAGCACTAGTCCTCAGTTGTACACACGCGCAACAGAGATCAAATTGATACGCCCTCATCTTACAGTATTTTTATTCACGAGGCGGGATCTCCGAAGAGATACTTTTATATATATAAACACAGTAGGCAAAGAACATTAATTCTAAACCGCCCGGTGATATACTGAAATTTAATTAATTAATTTGAAACGATAAAGATGAGGAAATCTGTGAGAATGAGAAAAAGTCGCCCCAACCGAGACTCGAACTCGGACCGCCTGCTTGATATGCAGATGTCCTAACCATTAGACCACTGGGGCTTTCATGGTATTGTTCGAACTCGATTGGATAGCGACTCTTTAACATTCTCGGCGTGGTACGGCGGAACAGCACTAGTCCTCAGTTGTACACACGCGCAACAGAGATCAAATTGATACGCCCTCATCTTACAGTATTTTTATTCACGAGGCGGGATCTCCGAAGAGATATTTTTATATATATAAACACAGTAGGCAAAGAACATTAATTCTAAACCGCCCGGTGATATACTGAAATTTAATTAATTAATTTGAAACGATAAAGATGAGGAAATCTGTGAGAATGAGAAAAAGTCGCCCCAACCGAGACTCGAACTCGGACCGCCTGCTTGATATGCAGATGTCCTAACCATTAGACCACTGGGGCTTTCATGGTATTGTTCGAACTCGATTGGATAGCGACTCTTTAACATTCTCGGCGTGGTACGGCGGAACAGCACTAGTCCTCAGTTGTACACACGCGCAACCGAGATCAAATTGATACGCCCTCATCTTACAGTATTTTTATTCACGAGGCGGGATCTCCGAAGAGATACTTATATATATATATGTTTTCTACTCTTATTCAGTCTCCACCCACTATTCAACACGCTGTTTCTATTGTTATATTTCTTTTATTCCTGTCCACCCAGGCAGCACTTGCCAACTCATGCTATGACTTTATCCAAATTCCCTCACTTGCACTGATGAAGGGCTAGTGTTGCCCGAAAGCTCTGCTAACTTTTCTGGCTGTTTACTTTATCGTTTTGATTTAGCTTTTCGCTTTTTTATTTGTATCTCCATTGAGATCCAGCCACTGATACCCACAGCATTGTCATTTTTTTCAGTAATTTGCCTTTGGATTTATACTGAAAAAAATGACAATGCTGTGGGTATCAGTGGCTGGATCTCAATGGAGATACAAATAAAAAAGCGAAAAGCTAAATCAAAACGATAAAGTAAACAGCCAGAAAAGTTAGCAGAGCTTTCGGGCAACACTAGCCCTTCATCAGTGCAAGTGAGGGAATTTGGATAAAGTCATAGCATATGAGTTGGCAAGTGCTGCCTGGGTGGACAGGAATAAAAGAAATATAACAATAGAAACAGCGTGTTGAATAGTGGATGGAGACTGAATAAGAGTAGAAAACAAAGAAGGTAGCTTGGTAGAGATATAAACAATTTTGGACTGGAACTAAAAAAAAACTAAAATGGTGGTTAATATTGAAACTTAAATTTTGGTAGTCAATGGAATAATTTTACCGATCTGGGAGTATGTTCCTAATGTTAAGTCCAAAAGGTTTTGTGGTTTTAAGTAGTAATTCCCAGTGGTTTTCTTTGTCTTTGCGAGTTTTGTCGCTCCATTTGACGTCGTGGTCTATTGCAATAACTCTGAAATTTGCAATCGAGTGACCAGCTGAATTAAAATGTTCAGCTACAGGTTGATCAAGCTTTAATGTTTTGATAGCTGATCTATGTTGTGTCATTCTCATACGGAGAGTGTTTTTTGTTTCTCCGACGTACTGTTTGCCACAAATATTGCAGTATATGAGATAAAATGACGTTTTTGGTTAGACAATTAATTGATTGTCTTATCCGAAAAATGCGGCCAGTTTGTTATATATTCTATTATAACAAAAAATAAATGCTCGGGCCTACATGCAAGTTATAGTGGGGAACCTAATGTAATTCCGTGAGATTTTAATGCTCAAGTTGAGTTCTTGGCAGTTTTGAAATCCTTAGGACCAGCAGAATTCATTGCAACTGGGGGCCAATTTTTCCCGACCCTATTTTGGCCGCCATCTTGGATTTCAAAATGGCCCCCATTTTTTACTCAAAACTGATAGTAGCTCCTATTTTAAACCACGTACGAACGTAATTTGTGTGATAAATCTTACAATATTATGATAAATCAGTCCGATGGTACAATTTATAATAATAGCATATGGCAGCCATATTGAATTTCAAGATGGCCGCCATTAAAAACGTATATAGTGTATGCATTTTATAGTCAGGGTCATTGTGTATTTCGTAGGATTTTAATGCCCAAAGTGAGATTTCACTTCTTTAATATGGTGCTAGGATACCAAAAATGCTAGGCAACAAATGTTCACGATCCCGTAACCATGGTAACAGCCCCAAGAACAAAATGACGCCCAATTGGCCCTATCTCCGTATCCCTTTGGTCTATCAACAAGATATTGGTATCAAAATACTCGGAGCGTATATATTTATATTCATTGTAATGGAACATTTTGACGAAATGTAATAGGAAATGCTATTTTTCTGCACTATTGACCTTTGACCTTGACTTGCATTGTATCTAAAAAACGGCTGGTCATTGAAATTTTAAAATGGTCTCAAATTGCTGAGACCATACATATTTATATTTATTGTAATGCAACATTTTGTTAGAAAATGACCGGAAGTAAAGTTATTGACCTTTGACCTAATAAACATGAACTTGATGTATACAATAATCAGTAATTATTTGTGGTAGGTATTAAACAATTAAATGGGTTTATACATATTATTATCATTTTAATAGCTAATTTCTAATTCACATAATGAACCAGCTTGGCTTGATGTAGATGATCAAATAACAAAGAATAAAAGAATGTACAGTAATTAATTTGAATGTAAAGAAAAAAAAATCTGTATTTAAATAGTGCTCTTTTCCCGGATCAGGCTCTAGAAGAACAGAAGGAACACAGTTAAAATGGGTTGGTGGTCTTGTTGGCGGCATTACTCAAAATGAGGAACTGGATTTCCCATCGAACTCACTCTTCAACACAAAACACACAAATCCTTCCAAGATTTTATCAAAATACATTCATAACAAAATCAACACTTTTTTTAACATTGTCTTAGTAATAATTTCAAATGAAGTCAAGAAATAGATCTTAAACAGAGATGATAAAAAAGAGTTGAAGCTTTTTGAAGTTTGTGAGCAAAGTCTGGTTGTGGACTCCTTTAGAAATTAGATATTCAAATGATAATAATATGTATAAACCCTTTGTTTAATACCTACCACAAATAATTACCGATACATGCTCAAATAGATAAATGCTTATTGTATACACCAAAGTTCATGTTTATTAGGTCAAAGGTCAATAACTTTACTTCCGGTCATTTTCTAACAAAATGTTGCATTACAATAAATATAAATATGTATGGTCTCAGCAATTTGAGACCATTTTTAAATTTCAATGAGCAGCCGTTTTTTAGATACAATGCAAGTCAAGGTCAAACGTCAATAGTGCAGAAAAATAGCATTTCCTATTACATTTCGTCAAAATGTTCCATTACAATGAATATAAATATATACGCTCCGAGTATTTTGATACCAATATCTTGTTGATAGACCAAAGGGATATGGAGATAGGGCCAATTGGGCGCCATTTTGTTCTTGGGACTGTTACCATGGTTACGGGATCGTGAACATTTGTTGCCTAGCATTTTTGGTATCCTAGCACCATATTAAAGAAGTGAAATCTCACTTTGAGCATTAAAATCCTACGGAAATACACGAGGACCCGACTATAAAATGCATACATTATATACGTTTTTAATGGCGGCCATCTTGAAATTCAATATGGCTGCCATATGCTATTATTATAAATTGTACCATCGGACTGATTTATAATAATATTGTAAGATTTATCACACAAATTATGTTTGTACGTGGTTTAAAATAGGAGCTACTATCAGTTTTGAGTAAAAAATGGGGGCCATTTTGAAATCCAAGATGGCGGCCAAAATAGGGTCGGGAAAAATTGGCCCCCAGTTGCAATGAATTCTGCTAGTCCTAAGGATTCCAAAACTGCCAAGAACTCAACTTGAGCATTAAAATCTCACGGAACTGATTTTTGGAACATTAGGTTCCCCACTATTAGGACACATCAAAGCGTGAACTAATACAAAAAACACACAGATTAACCCTTCAGCCGATAGTTCTAGTGTGCGCCGAGCTTAATCGGCATTTCCCGAGAAAATTTCACGCAGGCGCGCATCGTAGAACGTCCATAACACGCGCTAAACAAGCACGCTATTTATATTCGTAAATGCTAACAAATTCTTGAAAATCGTAAATGTTGTGCTTTTGTTTTTATTTTAATAATCATGTATATATCAACATTTTTTATGGCTGTATTTTCACTTACAAATGCTTTTGTTTTAAGTACAGAATTGTCGTCTCCTGAGTTTTGTCCGATAAATTGTATTTGTGCCTTCGATTTCAATATTAGTACAATTTCTTGCCACAAACTTATGAGGATTCCGTCAAATTTAGCTGATGTTGGACCACCATTTACTACTTCTATGTAAGTTATAGGCATATGATTATTTATAATATTACACAGGCTTAGCCTAGGCCTATATAGCCTAGGCCTAGCTAGGCAGTACCGGCGTATAATATTATGTCCAGATGTTACAAGAACTTTCTATGTTAGGCCTAGCCTAGACTATGTCTATAGACCAGCCTAGGCCGTTATCTTATACGCTAGGCTAGGTGTATCTCCTACTAGGCCTACTGACAACTAATTTTAACAGTATCCTTTTAACATACTTCTTGTCTTGTTTATACTATACAGAAATATGTCTTTTAATGAGGTCTCTGCAGTTAATCGGGGTGACTTCTCAGGACTGCACCAACTAAAATCATTGTAAGTTTCAATAATAAGCCTAGGCCTAGGCTAGTCAAAGTGTATACCGTATCCAGTGTGAATTTGGCAAAGTATAAAATAGGACTAATCAGGACGAAACCTGTGACCGGATTTATCAAACTTGCTTAGCAAAAAAATTGTCTTAAGGCCTGTTTACTAGGCCTACTATGACGATAACTATAACGATACACGCTTAAGTTAAAAACAATAGAACCGTTCACACCAGGACGAAAACTATACGATTCTATCGTGTACGATAAAAGATCGTTTTAAATACCGCTTGCATGACCGATATTTTTTTGGGAAGCAAACGATAAAAATATTTCAGCCAATCAGAGACCTTATTTATGGCAAGCGCAAAAACGATGATCGAGTCAATCGCGATGGAATCATCCATAGGCCTAGATGAAACGTTAATCCTAATTGTACAGGAAAATGCTGTACAATAAATCAGACGTGAATTACAAAAATGTAATTTAAAAAAAAAAGATATATAGGCCTAGAACTAATGCAATTGGATTAGAGATTGGTTTGGCAGGTAGGCATAACATATTTTGTTTTTACCGTTCGGGATTGGCCACCAGTCCTGAGAAGTAAGGAAGCTATAATAATGTAATAATTGAAATACTACTACTAGGCCCAGCCTACTATGCCTAGATAGAGGACCTACCTCTCGGCTAGGCCTAAAACTAATAGTTAATAATAGGCCTAGACTAGGCTAAGCCTACTACTAGGCCTATAGTAGGCTAGTGAGTGGGCTACCAAGGCTAGAGGCAAGCTAGCTACTAGTCTAGGCCTAAGTACCTAGGCCTAGTAGCTAAATCCCTAATAATAGCCGTTTACCGTTCGGGATTGGCCACCAGTCCTGAGAAGTAAGGAAGCTAGCCTAGCCTAGGTCTACTTCCCCTACTTATTACTACTAGGCCTATGCTAGATACTATACGTCGCCTGAGATACAAAGGCCTAGGCTAGTCTTCTATGTTTCTAGGCCTAGGCCTAGGTGCCTATCTAATGGGCATAAGACCTATGCTAGGCTAGATCTAATTGGGGCCTATCTAGGCCTATATAATAATGTAATTATTGAAATACTACTACTAGGCCCAGCCTAGGGCCTACTAGGCCTAGCCTAGATAGAGGCCCTACCTCTAGGCTAGGCCTAAAATTAATAGTTAATAATAGGCCTAGACTAGGCTAGGCCTACTACTAGGCCTATAGTAGGCGAGTGAGTGGGCTACCAAGGCTAGAGGCAAGCTAGGTACTTAGGCCTAGACTAGTAGCTAAATCCCTAATAATAGCCTAAGCAGTCGGAGAGCCGTGTTGGGAAATATGACCGTTAGCGCGAAATTTTCGACTTCGCATGACGTCATTAAGAAGCCCTCTCTCGGCACAGAAGCATCAAGCATCAAGTATAGGTCATTTTATAGCTGTTTAATAAACATTAATATTTTATTTTTTTTTTAAATAAAAAATTATATAACTATTCAGTATTTAAGAAAATGTTTTGGTCATATAGTGACAATTATTTAAATATTTCTTTACATTTCAGCTATTCATTTTCATTTCACGTTTTTTGTTGGTATCAAGACTCAACGATATTCTGTCTCGTTCTTCAATATATGAGGTTGGATGGTGGAAGCTGTAATGTCAATATCATTGCTGATAGTTTTTCATTTTATTCGCTAATATAACATATACATTCTTTTTCATTTCATTCATTTATTTATTTATTTAATAAATGAATGAAACATATTCATTCAAGTTTTAGAAGTGTTTCAGATCAGTAAATTTTATAAATGTTAGTAAATTAAGTTGCAATTGTTTGATTGATTTACTTTATTAACCACAGATACATACAATATAAACCTATAAAATAATCATAAAATCAGTACAACAGTATGACTCAAGTTAAAATGATATCCCAAAAAGTACATATGGTGGCATATTAAAAATGTTTATATACAGTAGTAGTATTTACTATTTATCAGTATTGTTTGAAAGATTTTTGCATTAAAAACTGCTTTTTCACATTCTGTAATCAGTAATCAGTAAATAATAATTTGATATTAAATGATTATGAACTCAAAATTATTTATTTTTCAGTTACATTATATATTTTCTGACATCAGGAAAGAACTTATTTTGTACTTAAACCTAACTAAAAGATACAAAAGTATAATTTATAGGTCAATGAATCAGTGAACAAAATAATAAATTGTGTTTTATTTTTGTATAGGGATCTTTCTCACAACCACTTATCTGTTTTACTTGCGGAAAGTTTCCAAGGCTTATGGCAGCTAATTATTCTGTAAGTAAATTTTAGTCAATATTAATCGGCCTACATATAGTTCGTTCATAAAATCAAAAACACATACTGTACAATTTGTCAAATTAGAATAAGAAAAATCTTCCAAACTATTTAGTTAATTTTACATTGTAGTAATTAGATTCTTCTGAAAATTTGCAATATCCACTTGACTACTGCCGTTTCTCAAAACCAAGTGGAATACCACTTCTTGGAAAAACCTGGCCAATGTCAATCTTTTTGGATAATTGGAATAGGAGTATTCTTAACAGGAACGACTCGATACTGCCTAAATATGTGCATAACCGAAACAACTGTTGCCAGAGCAAATCGCATACCACCAACATTTCTAGGCCCATGACCAAACGGAATCCAAGCCATTGGGTGGTGTGTTTCCTTGTTCTCCTTGCCAAATGCTAGGATTGTAACGATTACTCCAACAACTTTTTCAATTAAGATCACCACTCGTTCAGGTTGAGGTACAAATACTTTCTGTCGAATTGAAGGAGCAGATGGATACATCCTCAGAGTTTCCTTAATGATCTGGTCCAAATTTTCCATTTTAAATTAAAGCCTGTTCTCCAGTCGACGTAATGTTAGGGCGAGTTCCGTTGAATTTTCAAAACGTTAAAGTTGAAACGATAACGATGATCGCTAATATTAATTTTACACATTTTTACGCGATCGTTCATCATGGTTTTCTTGGTTTTATCGACCGATGCTGGGACACGCTCACGTGAAGTGTTGCAAACCAAAGTTTGACTACAGTACACGCATTTGAAAAAAAATCGTATTCTTGGGAATTCTTGAAAGTTAAAATAAAAAAATTCACTCGTAGATACTGTAAGAAAAAAAAAGAAGAAAAAAGAAATACCCAAACAAATAAATTACTTAATGAAGTTGATGAACTAACTAGTGAATTAAATGTTCTCTAGTTCCGAAAATACAGAACGAAAATTAGGAGATAAAATAAAACAGTAGATGACATCTACCTTTTAGAAGCACATGGTGCGAAAATAAGGTATAGAATTGAATGGTTCGAAAAAGGTGAAAAGAATAATACATTCTTTTTAGGATTAGAAAAAAATAACGCCAAAAAAAGCACATTAACGCTATATTAAAAAGCAATGGTAAATATACTTCGAATAAAGAAGAGATTTTGAAAGTAGAAGTTATATTCTATAAAACCTTTATTCTAATAAAGATATAACTGCAGATAAAATTAAAGAAATACCTAAACAATACACATTTTAAAATGTTATCTGAAGAAGAGAAAATAAAATGTGAAGGTCTTCTATCTGTAGATGAATGTACAAAAACGATTTTTAAAATGAAATTAAATGAAAATTCCAGGTATTGTATTGTATGATCCAAGTATTAAATCACAATGTTCTACTGTATTAGTGGTATATTATTTATAGGCCTATACAACATGACAAAATATTTCGTTACTGATTGGATAAAGAATATATTTAAAAATCGTACCAATCCTCTTCCTCATCCCTCAACCCTAATACATAGGGTTTGTTTAAATGAGTCCAAATCAAAAATTTTGATTTTTAAAAAAAATTGTTCGTCGCAATATGTAATGCTTTTATGCGAGCGGCGTTGCGTTCCCGTTAACGCAACTGATCGCTGAACTACTATGCAAATCAGTAGAATGTTGACGTCATCCATTACAGTAAACGTTTACGTGCTCGTATGAAAGCTCCCTACTAAGATTTTGCGTAATACTTACGCATTGCAGATTAATTTGTTACAAAGTGGGTGGAACTTGCATTTTGTGAAATAGCGTTAAATTAATGTTTACGTACTCATGCGCAAAAATTATTCCTAAAAAATTCTTAATTCTTGGTTTATTTCATTTTTTTAGAAACTACTGGTGTACCGCGTAAACCTAACTTTATTATTGTATTATTCTTATACGAAATCATAGACTCAAATGCAATTTCAAAACCGGACTTCGGAATAACCTGCCCAAGTTCATTGCATTGAATTGAATTAGGAGTTGTTACTATGGTTCTTTGTTGATGTGATGTGAACAGTAGCGTACCTAGCCGTTGTCATAGCAAAACGATGGCCAATACAGCCTCTCGGGCCATGTCCAAGTTACACGTCACTGACAACAAATCTTTTAAAAAGTTACAACCAGCTAAGTTTATGAAACCACATAAAAATGTGATATTTTTGGGAAAAAAATAAAGATTGAGGGCGCTGCTCACACAAGTAAAAATACACTTTTTTGCCTGTATCTAATTAAGTTTTAGCCATAATAATTTGAGAATGGTCTTATTTGATAGATAATTACATTTTCTTTATATCAAAATATAAAACTTTATATTAAACATTTTTTGACAAACTTTTCCATTAGAACGAATATTAATGTACTCCCAAATAATTTGACACTAAAATTATTTCATTTAATCTAAGCGTTACAAAGATATGACCATTTTGTTTTCAATGGGTCAAACATTCAAATTGAGGTCAGAGGTCAAAGATGAATTTTAGAAATTTGACAACATGGGTTTTTATAACCAGCATGATTCAAATATTCATAAAACACAATGTTTACACTTTCCCCATGATCTGCACACGAAAATACATAGGGATCTGGACTAATATTAGAAAGAGTCTCATATGACAGTGAATCATGTTGTTACAAAACCTCTTCAATATGATTTACAAGATTTTCTTGAATGTCTTGGTGTACAGCCATTAGATAATTATGATACACAGCTTAAAAGTGTACTGGTTGTATTATACCCAGCTATAATAAGGAATATAACTATAACTGTGCTATTTCATCAACTGAAAGTACCGTTTTTTTCAGATGTATCTTCGTTGTTATTAGTATTATATATATATATATATTGTTCTGTGCCTGATTTGTTTATATATATATATATATATATATATATATATATATATATATGTATATATATATATATATATATATATATATATATAAACACAAGAGGCAAAGAACATTAATTCTAAACCGCCCGGTGATATACTGAAATTTAATTAATTAATTTGAAACGATAAAGATGAGGAAATCTGTGAGAATGAGAAAAAGTCGCCCCAACCGAGACTCGAACATATATATATGTACATTTTGTATTATGTCCGTTTAATTTACTGGTGCACTTAAAAAAACACGCGAACACATAGAACTCAACAGACGGCTTAATGTTGGAAACATCATGAGAAATAATAAAAAGGTTACGTCCGCCTTTTAGAAACGTTTTTATGTGTTTAATGAAGAGGCACTCTGGAGTTTCCATATTCATCTATATCTACAGCTGTAGCTACAATATTCTCACCAAACACATATCCATACAGTTCTTTAACGTTTACTTCTTTTTTTTTACTGCTACTCTTTCTGATAGTTTTTTGTATTGTTTATTTTGTGTAACATTAACTTCAGTTTATTTACGCTGAACGTTGATGTCATTTTTTTACGAACATTCTTCCATTCCTGTCCTTTCAACTGAATAATTCCTTTATTTATTGGTTTGAAATTCTCAACATATACTCTATTATCATAAATGTCAATAAAGTATTTTATGTTGTAGTGTTTTCAAATCACCGACTGTGGTTCTCGTCTATTATGTATACCAACGATCGATCCATATTTTAGCTTTGATGAAATCCGTTTCTAAAAAAGCATATTGAATCCATTTCCGATAATTTGGTAAAGGTGTTGGGATGCCTCGATGTTTTCAATAGTTTAATGTGTGTTTACAGTATTTGTAAAAAACATTGAAACAATCGTGATCAAAAATAATATAGTTAACATGATGGTTGCACTGAATGAGTGTGTCGATGGAATCGGCTAATTTGTATGGAATTATTCATTTTAACAAGTTCGATTTTATTAACAAATAGAATTGTATAGGCCTAAGTCGTAGCTAGTCGTTAGCAGTAACGAATGCTTATTGGTTTTTCTATCTTTTCAGCAACATTAGTAACAATGGAATAGAATTCTTTCAAGACAATGTTTTTGATGGCCTTGTTAATTTAAGATATTTGTAAGTATGACATATCCTTACCCTTACTTCCTAGGTCATGTATTTTTTCTATCCAGATTTAACGTCGGTTTATACAATTGTTTTCTGAATTTTCATTTCATTTTATATACATCAGGAAAGAGTGAATAATTTCACTCTTTTATGTTTAAATTTGAACTGTTTGATGTCAGTTTTATATTATTATATTGTATTTTTAATGTTGTAATTTTATTGTGAAATCGATCGTCTTTTTATACATAACTTTTAACTTTTGATGTCATTTTTAGTCGCGTGCAACGCGACTCTACAGCTCACTATGTCGGTCGGTTGGTCGGTCGGTAAACACTAACTTGAGCACGCGACTGCAGTCATGTATATGGCCTTGTTATATTTAATATTGTAATTTTATTGTAGCAATTCAGCTTTTGGCTGCAAATGTATTTTTCTTTGTCACAAATAAAGATACCATGATATAGAATCCTCTTCCTGACTTTCTGGTTTAATTATACGCTTTAATAGCAATTTGTTCTCACGATTCATTTACTTGGTTTCAGAAATCTGTCATACAACAACATAACAAGTATTTTTGGAGGTATATTTCAACAAGTGACTCAATTAACAACATTGTGAGTAACAGAGTAGAATAAAATTAAAGTAGGCATTTTTCTTAAGACAGGCATACACGATCAATCTGTGTCTAATGAGTTTGATGTGTATGATTGATTAATTTGGATGCAAAGAATTATACTCTTTTCAATGCTATGATATTTTATTCTTAGATTAGAAAGGTAGAATATAAATTAATTACAATTAAATTGTTTGTTAAGGAGAAGAGGTGTATGCCTACAACTCTCAGTGAATAAGATTAACAGATGTGATTTCATTGCGTTTAAACAAAGGTTTTTCCAGATATACCACCCAAGTTGTATTGCGGAACGTAACAATTATTAAAAAATTACTTTCAGAAATTTGTCGCACAACTTTTTAAAAGTATTGATGAATGACGCATTTCTTGGTTTAAACGAACTAAAGACATTGTAAGTATTTGATCTGAGTAAGTGAACGAACAACAACAACGCACTAGTGTTTTACAAAATAGACTAGTCCAGATTTGAGAAAAATGAAATTCTGTAGTCTAAAACAATACAAAATAATTTCAATACATACTTGAATTTATTATTGTGACGTCAAAGAGATTAAAATAATCATAGTGATGTATATTTTATTAAATCTACACCAATCAACATTCAAATAGAACGTTGAATAAACATGGCTTGAGAGGGCTAATCGCACTTAAACAATGTGTATTGTGTTCGTATCAAATACTGAAAGTAAATTAGTGTACTCCTTTATAATTATTATAGTACAGCACACTAAATAATGTTAGTACTGTAGTATAATTATAAACGAGTACACTCATTTACTTTCAGTATTTGATACGAACACAAATACACATTGTTTAAGTGTGGTTGGCCCTCTCATGCCATAGGTGTTCCTGTTTGGGGTCTAGGACAACTACCCTCCTGGACAATTACCATACGGACAATTTCCACCCGGACAACTACCCGCCGGATAATCAACCTCTAGGACAACTACCCGCCGGATAATCACCCTCTAGGACAACTACCCACGGACTACTACCCCCTGGGACAACTACACCTCTAAGACACACTCACACCATATATGTATAATACCTTCCGAAACAAAATTGACACGGTTAGCCCTTCATGACCTGTCACAACTGTTCCGTTCTTAGGGGTGTAAAACCTTTAACTGATCACTACTTTGTAAATGTGGGAATATAGCAACGCAGTCTAGAATCTTTATCATGTACACGATATACAGCGGAATCATTCCGTTCGTCGGGTTCGATCAACGTTCTCCGCCCATCCTTCCATCGGGTTGTCAGATTCCCAATCACCAAATCAATATTCTAGTCCGGCAGCTAAGGGGTTTAACCGTGCAATGTTTTCTATAGTTTTTTTTTTTATAGATTTTGATTCTCGATTCTCGAATTTTTAGTCGCGTGCACGCGACTCTATAGTTCACTATGTCGGTCGGTCGGTCGGTCTGTCGGTCTGTCTGTCGGTCCGGTATCACTATGCGTTTTATCGCTTTCTGACCTTATCTTGATATCAGTTTAATCTAGCTAAGTCAATTTTTCACAGTATATTCCTTATGGCCAGGAATCGATGTGGTTATGTTTTCACGGTGCGCAATAAAAAATTACGCGGTCTACGCACGATTTAACGAAATCACGTTTGTAATCATATCTTCACAACCATGAATCACAATTAAATAAAATGTGGTACTCATAAATTTCAGGGCATAAATCATCATATGGCAATACAATTACGTGCGTAGCACTTGTAACGCATGCGTACGCGCGCTTAACATTTTCAAAATTTATTTTCGATGAAATAAGAGTACGTTTCAGGCAATTTTAAGCGTTTACAAAATTGCCATGAGTGCGCAGATTTTTGCACGCGCACTGTTGCTGTTTATATCGGATAATAGATAAAGGATGAAAATATAGAAGGTATGATGGTAGAAAGAAAAGTAAGTCAAGAAAACAGAAATCGGGCAAAAAGAGTGCGCAATAACATTATATCTCGCCATATCTAATTAACGGCTGGTCGGAGAGAATTAAAACTAGGTGTAAATTGTTCCCAATGTATATAATATATTTGAAACGATAAAGATGAGGAAATCTGTGAACAAAAAATCTACATAAATTAATAAATTTATTTTATATTATATATAATAATATAAATCAATATAAATAAATAAATAATAAATATTTGTCGGAAGCCAATTTTGGTGTCAAATTGTTCGCAATATATATATTTATACTTTTCATAGTGCAACATCTTTTCCAAAAGTGACCGGAACATGCATTTTTTTGGTGTATTAACATTTGACCCGCTTTTCTCATCTAAATAACGACATGGCTTAGAGAGTTGAAAATAGGCGTGTTTATATTAATAGATCTTATATATATCTTTGGTACTGTATGAAGAGCCCAAATCGAAAATAATTACCTATAAAGTTTGTCCGAATAATCTCACATGCCATATGGGATCCTTATGGGATCGGATTGTTTCTGTTCTCTATGAGCCATACCGGCTCTGTAAGTTGGAAATGGGTCACACATTTGGTCCCAAATAGGCTGGCCCATACAGGAAAAAGTACACACAGGATTCTAAAATAACCCATATGGATTTGCCCGAATGAACCCTCTAAGGACCCTTTTTGGGATCTCTATGTGGTGTGCTACATAAGACCCTGTATTAGAAATTAATATGGGGTAAATAGTTCATAGATTGAACTATATGGAATAAAACTAAATGTGCGCCCTTGATTTATGGATTTGCTCAAATGAACCAAAGGGCCGATCCTTCATAGACATTTCAGGGTTCTCTATGTGGAGCTACAAGAGACCCTAAACTGGAAATACTGTATGTGGGGTGAAAATGAGAGTTCATAGAGATATGTCCATGGAAAAAATCTCCCTGTATTAGAAAAAATCTCCCTGTATTAGAAAAATATCGGGTAACTGAAACTATGGGTTCCAAGATTAAGAAATGGGAAAAGCCTGTCTGTGCACCCTCGATCCTCAAGGAACCATATGGATTTTGCCTAAAATGAAACAACAGCAGGTCATCTATTTAGACCCTTCTGCGGTTCACTACTATGTTCAGTTCTACATTTGGCCCCTGTATCGGATCAATGCATTGGGCTAAATAAAGCCCTGTATTAGAAATATATCGGGTAACTGAAACTGTGGGTTTCAAGATTAAGCCATGGTAAAAGCCTGTCTGTGCACCCTCGATCCTTAAGGAACCCATATGGATTTGCCAAAATGAACCATGGGTAACTTCTGGATTCTCTATGAGCCATGCCTTTTTTTGAAGATACATGGATACCTGGATGAAACTGTTTGTCTTATATGGATTCACCCATATGGGAAAACACTAAGGAAATCTTAAAGAACTCATATCGATTTGCCTTAAATAAACCTTTTGGGTACTCTTGGCCTATAAATGGGCCTTGTATCGGATATCGATCGAACTGTGGATCCCTTGCATTGGTCCATGTGAGAAAAGTACTCAATAAATCTTTAAGTTGGTCTGCAGCCCAAATTTTGGTTGAGACATATTAACACTGTATTATGTTGTCCAATATAACTTCTGACCATTCTGCTTCCCTTTTTCTGAAAGACATTTTACTGTATAGTAGTAGTAATTGTATTCACCTTCCACACCTCTTTGAATTTAAATCCACCCCGATAGGCTCTTATGTACAGGATTTCAAAGCAATAATCACGCTTGTATTTTTTAAATAGTATAATCCATTAGACTGAATAAAAATATTATATACCTATTATAAACAATTTGCGCTTAGAAATCTCTATGTCATGTCGTTATTTAGATGAGAAACAGGTCAAAGGTTAAAATTACAGAAAAAATGGGTGTTTCAGTCACTTTTTAAAAAATGTTGCATTATGGCAAGTATGAACATATATATTGTGAACAATTTGACACCAAAATTGGCTTCCTACGACAAATATTTATTATTAATTTATATTATAATATATGTTATTCGGGTGGTAATTGTCCAGGGGTAGTTGTCCGGATACGAACGCTAATATCGATTGGCGCATAGCCACGTTGAGCGTTGTGAAAACTAAACATTGAGGTTCGATTTTTGTTTTCCGGAGCGCGACGGACGGGAGCACCTGTAAAATACGTTTTTAATTTACTTTTTTAAGTAAAATTATTGATTGATATTTTAATAATACTAGATATATACACAATAACAAGATTCGGTATATTGAAGGAGATACAGTTGATACTCTACCCAGTTTGAAAAGAGTGTAAGTTGAAATTGGCTTTCATATCAATTAGATTCATTGGAGCATTAATGTAATTCCGATAGAATGAAGAATGCAATATGGAATTGCATTAAACTATAATTCCAAACCCTTAGCAGCATGAAGTAATAATAATGGCGTACATAACGCCAATAATGATAAATAACTGATTTACTCATATAGATCAATAGGGGCAAACAGCGGTCATTGTGACTGTTCATGGATTCGTCTGACGTCAAGATTAGAATTCTATGATATAATTGTTATTGACCAAGATTTCTACTCTGGCTGCGAAAACGTGTCTTTGTGCAGTAAGTTGTAAAAGTGACCGTTGTAGTGAGATTAATTCCTTGCAAGTACTAGAACATAGACCCATACTCTTGTGAAATGTGACCTTGTTACTATATAATATTGAAACAAGCACCTTGATAATCTGTGTATGTATGTAAATCCCAAGTTAGTAAATTGTCCATCCATGACAATAAATTCATCTTTATTCTAAAAAGGAAAGTATGTTACGTCACAACATTCCTCGTTAATAACCTCGACGCTAGCGTCTGTGACAGGCCCTGACGACACCTTAACGGAAAGCAATGACGTTATCAAGATGAATGGCGATAAAGCAGCATTTTCAATATTATCCATGGTTCCTCTAGAGGTTAAAGATGGAATACTGTTTTGCAATGGGTCGTCGACATTGTTGACTATATCAAGCAGTGTAGCCCAAGAGTACATAATCCAGTATGACCGTGCCATTCGGAATCGAATAAATGAGATTAAAGACGAGAAGACACGAGGGATCATAGGTCGTGCGTTTCATCGTCAGATGAGTGCATTTATTAAAGCATACTTTGAAATTGAACCATCTTTTCCACCAAGGTAACAAGTCTATGTCTATATTTCCCACTATCCAGCTAAACGCAAGCACACACAAAATAAGCATTGACTGTAAGGAGATGAGATACAACAACTATTTCCTAGTTATTGATTGTTTTAAACATTTTGTAAAACAATATTATGCTAATCAAAAACATCTGTTTTTATACTTTTATATTAATGCCAGACCTACAAATTACACAGATGAAAGTGTTAATGCTACCGATTCTAGACAGCACATTGTCATCGAAGAAACCACTATGATAATCGTTGCGGCGTCTATCCCAATTATTGCTTTTATCGCCATTTACTTCACATTACAGGTACCGTAAAAGTCATTTAATTGGTTTCATAGTCCAAAAAATAATAATAATGTTGATGCAACGATGACGAAAGAGCATTAAATGAACGTGATGAATAATTACGGGTATGTTAATGTTAGTTATTATTATTATATCATGATCAAAATAGTGAGGCTGAATATGATAATTACCACCGAGTCGGATTTATTATGAATAAAATTATTATACAAGATACAAGATACAAGATACAAGATAAATTTATTGTCAAATAGTTCATCAACGAAAGATTTGAAATTGGTTTTTCTCATGGCAACTTAATATAAAAATACTAGATTATGATGAAAGTAAAGTGATGATAAGTGGAAGCCAAGCAGCGCATCCCACGCACACCTCTCCTACTATATCCTGAATTACCACAATTATCGAATTTGTTTAATAAAATACAATAGTGTTATTATACATATTTTCATTTTATAAATACACTCCCCTCATCGGACCCCCTACCCCATGTAAAATATTTGAATCCACTATGATTATTTTTTTCACATGGTAATGTTAAACCAAATACAATATAGGCCTATAATCAACATTAATTAATTTACGCCCGTATTCTTAAATCGAACTTTAGTTCGAGCTAAAACTTGACTTCATTTTAATTCTTAAACCGAACTTCAACATAATCTGTAACTAAATCAAGCCAACCTCGACTAAATCGAGACGGGTTTTGATTGATTTTCTAGAGCTCCTCACTATGTCGGTCGGTTGGTCGGCAAACACTAACTTGAGCACGCGACTGTGTTGTAGCCTAATTCGATATATATTTTACACAGTGCTACGCAATTGATTTACATATACACAGTATTATTTAAAAACCCGTTGCGTATTAAAGTTGGAATTTATTCTGACTAGTTAGGCCTCCATTGATTGTGAGGGCGTTTGTTGTATGAGAGAATGTATCTGGTGGGTGAAAATCTGTGATAATACCATATCGATCGGATAGCGACTCTTTAACATTCTCGGCGTGGTACGGCGGAACAGCACTAGTCCCTCAATTGTACGCACGCGCACCAGAGATAAAATTGATACGCCCTCATCTTTCAGTATTTTATTCACGAAGCAGGATCTCCGAAGAGATACTTTTATATATACAAACACAACAGGCAAAGAACTTTATCCCCAAATCATAAATACATTGTATGTTTTAAAAAAAGATGATAAATATGTTAACAACTACATTCGTTTTGTACTTACGAATACGGCTGCCTATTTTCGTTAAAACGAATACCCATCTACGAATATGACATGGGGATCAACCTAAAAGTTTAAAAATGATGACGTTTTTGTGACGTATCCGTTTTCGTAAGGTCGCGAAACCTCTCTATTATTAAAATTTACCAAATATAAAATTTATTAGTGGATTTATATAATTTAAGTTTTCTTCTTCCTAATACAACATTAAAACGTTTGGATTGCCACATTGAACATTTTGGACTTTTGGCACACTTTGAAATTGATTCTGGCTCACTGTGTGCCGGCCCGAGGCCCGCGATTGCCGGCACAAAGCCTACTCTAGAGTAGAATCAAAATTGCGGTTATTCCCAAAGTGTTTATATTACAATTTGTATACTGTTGGCTCGGAGCCGGCCTCGGAATCGCTAATACCTAAAGTGTAAAGTAGTCTCTGTTCGCACAAAATAAAATTTCGGTTTAAGAATACGGGCGTTCGGTTTAAGAATACGGTCGTTCGGTCTAAGAATACGGCGGTTAGACATATATTTATGGATTTAAGACAAAAATATGATGACTTTATTTTTATCTATTATTTTATTTTCATATTATTATTTTTGTATTGTTTTACATTGCGTATGTACGGTATACATTAGTATGTGCATGAGGTTCGCAAGGATACAGGTTACGTTGAAATTTCACCAGGAAAGAATTCAACACAAAATCAAGAAAATTGTAATAATTCCAGTTCTACCATGACATGTTGCTGCCTAAGGTACTGTATGTAAAATCATTTTTAAATATTAGAAATAAATGGTGATTTTACCCCTTAAAATATGTATTATAAACTATAAATTAATGCCAGACCTCTTTATGTATATAGTCCATAAAGATGGATAGGGTATTTGTTTTGGAATGGAACTAAAAAAAAACAGCTTAAATGGTGGTTAATATTGAAACTTAAATTTTGGTAGTCAATGGTATAATTTTACCGATCTGGGAGTATGTTCCTAATGTTAAGTCCAAAAGGTTTGGTGGTTTAAATAGTAATTCCCAGTAGTTTTCTTTGTCTTTGCGAGTTTTGTCGCTCCATTTGACATCGTGGTCTATTGCAATAACTCTGAAATTTGCAATCGAGTGACCAGCTGAATTAAAATGTTCGGCTACAGGTTGATCAAGCTTTAATGTTAGGAACATACTCCCAGATCGGTAAAATTATTCTATTGACTACCAAAATTTAAGTTTCAATATTAACCACCATTTTAGCTGTTTTTTTAGTTCCATTCCAAAATTGTTTATATCTCTACCAAGCTACCTTCTTTGTTTTCTACTCTTATTCAGTCTCCACCCACCATTCACCACCTTGTCTCTTTTGTCATATTTCTTTTATTCCTGTCCACCCAGGCAGCACTTGCCAGTTCTTATGCTATGACTTTTTCCAAATTCTTCACTTGCACTGATGAAGGGCTAGTGTTGCCCGAAAGCTCTGCTAACTTTTCTGGCTGTTTTACTTTATCGTTTTGATTTAGCTTTTCGCTTTTTTTTTTATCTCCATTGAGATCCAGCCACTGATACCCACAGCATTGTCATTTTTCAGTAATCTGCCTTTGGATTTATATATATACTGTAAATACATTGTTTTTTGTCATTCTCCTGGCACACCGTATTTTTTTCAATCATTCCATAATTTTACATTTGACTGTCATCTGTTTAGACAATATTCTAGACGATTATAATTTAATTTTCTCCATTTCTTTCTAGCTGCAAGATTATCAATTTCGTATTTAATTTTTCTTAACATTTTTATTTCTATAGTGAATAACAACCATGCATTTGCAATTTTATTTTCTGTTCGAAAAGAACACTTGCCTTGTAAATACAAAAAGTAAAAATTTAACAATAATATTTTATTATATTATTATTGGCTACATTATATATATAAAATATATATATATAAATAATATATTCAAAACAAGAACAATCAACAAACGCCTGATTTTTGTTGTTAGAGTTTAACATGTTGTTAAAATTATCCCAAAAGGACGCATTTTTTCACAGTTAATTAGCATGTGCCTTTCATCTTCTATTTCTATGTTATATCTGTCACACATATCTGAATCATAGATCTTCCATAACTTAAGTTTCTTTTTACAACATAAAAATTCTATGCAACAATTTAAATAAAATTGTGCAATTTTACTTATGTGTTTTATACAATGTACTTTTCTATGCCATATTGTATTCCAATCTAAAGATTTTAAATTAAGATATCTTTCCCATTTCGTTTGAACATTTGGTTCAGTGGATTTATTCACTAAAAATCCCTTGTAAAATGTTTTTACTGAAGCGTTTTTGCCATATAAATCATATTTTTTCACTTCTACTATCTGAATATTATCTTTAACATTAAAAAGTGTGTTTTTCCAATGTATGGGAATTGCTTGTTTTAAACAAGAATATTAAACAATCCAGTTCTTTGATGTCTTAAGTTTATCAACAATTTCTTGTGAAGGCTTAAAATTGTTGCCGTTAACAATATCACTAATTTGTGTCATTCCACAATCAATCCAGTTTTGATTATAATATAAAGATTTATTGTTTAGCACAATAGGCGTATATTTGTTACACCACAAAATCTGTTTATTAATTTCATCTGTACAGGTACCTTGTGGTTCAGTGTAAAAATAATTATTATAATAATTGTGTACAAATTGATATAATTTCTTTATAAAAAGTTGGAATATCAGTTGAAAAATTGTTTTTATTATCTATTTGCAACATTTTCGATAAGTATTTAGGAGGATGTAAAAAATATAGCGGAATACACTTCCACTTTCCTGGATTGGCGCTAAGTAACCGTTTTATCCAGTTTAATTTTAATGATGTTACAACTTAATTAAAATCAGTTAGTTTTATACTTCCGTGTCTAATTTCTTGAAACATAATATCTCTTTTTATTTTTTCTCCTTTTCCATTCCAAATGAACTTAAAAACAATACTGTTAACCTCATTTACAATATTTGTGGGTACCTCTATTATACTAGCATTATAGACTAGTTTGGAAAGTGCCAGTGTTTTTTCACCATTACTTTACCAAAAATACTTAAATTTCATTTTCCCATGTTTTTAACACATTTTTTAAAATTTTCAATCTTTTCAACCCAGTTTTTTTTTGTGGCATTTTGTTTTATTATAACCAACAAAAACACCTACGAATTTGATAGGCTCATCAACCCATTGTAACTCATTTCATCTCTAACAAAAATTATAGTATCGTCTGCTAACTGAGCAATTTTTAATTCCATCATTATACCCTTTTGAAGGCAATACCTTTACAATGAATATTGTTTCTTATATTGATAGCAATTGGCTCTACAGCTATTGAAAAAGTAATGCCGTAAGAGGGCATCCTTGTCTAATACCATTATTCATCTTAAAACTTTCCATCCATTATTTGTAGTAACTGACTCAGTATTGAAATAAAAAGTCTTGACCCATTGTATTAGGTCCTGACCAAAACCAAAACTTTTCAGTGATTTGATTAAAAATATTCTATTTTGTAAAACGCTTTAGCAAAATCTAGAAATATTATAGCACCTTTTTTATTTAAACTACTGGTGTATTCTAGTATTATATCTTCAACGTTTTATTTTCACCAGCAAACCTTCCTTTAATATAAACTTTTGATCAGTATCTGTTATGTCACCAACTACTAATTTTAGTCTATTAGCAATAACATTTGCCATAATCTTGTAATCTATATTTAAAAGAGTTAGTGGTCTCCAATTGTTTAAGTCTTCTCTTTTATCAGTTTTGTACAGTAAGGAGACTACTCCTCTTCTTTGAACATTTGACAGTTGTCTATTATTAAAAGAAAAATTTAAAGAATCACAAACTGCTGTTCTAACTATTGTTAATTGAAAGGCTGGTTACATAACCATTACACCTAATTCGCATACACATGGTTGTAGTGAAAGTTAGCACTGAACTTTGTGATTTGTAATTTTAAAACATGATTTGATTTAATGTACAGGTTTTTTATACGAGTAGTTTTAAAAAACCTATTTCTTTTCAAATTCACCCGTTTCTTTTTGGCGTTGCTGTTCTATTGTTAGTCAACTGAAACTATTGTTAGTTGAAAGGTTGGTTACATAACCATACACCATATTTGCATACACATGCTTGTAGTGAAATTAGCCACAGCATTAAGACAACTTTTTTTTTTCCGGTGAAATCTTATGTTGGAGAATTTTACAGTAGGCGTAGGTAGGTTCTAGTTTTGTAATTTGTTAATCTATTGTACCAGCCCGTAGACCAATAATCAGATTTGACTTTATTTTTAATTAATTTTAACTATTCGTTCATTCTAATATGACAATTATAATTTATAAATCTTATCTTTCTTATATTTACTTATATATATTTTATATGTTGTATCTCTTCAATAAAGTTGTCTTAACGCTATAACTACTAAGTTGGCAGTTAGAAAGAACTATGTGGAACAGACGGAAGATGATAATGGCGGCCGTTTCAGAAAAATCCACGAAGGAGCGAAAATTGTAAGACAATTATTTAATTATAAAACTAAGGCTACTGTAGTTTGATTTATTAAAATACTAGTAAGAATCATAGAAGACAGAATAAATAGCTGAGTAAAAGAATAAAACAAAATAATTTTACACTTGAAATATGTTTCTAGCTTCAGCTTATCGTCGCATTCAATTTTCACCTATAATTATAATGGCTCTGTGTTTTTGACACAAAATGCGCCGCCAACGTTATTAAATTACAGAGACTCGTTCATCATTTAATTTATAATAATTTGCCTTTCATTTTTCATACCCTTTTCAGTATATTAACAAATATATCCACGACAAATTATTATTTTATTTAGTCATCAAGCATGCATTATGAATTTAAAATAATACATAATTGTTATTAATAAGACGTAGTTATTGGATGTTTCGTTCAAAAATCAGTCAATCGCACTTTATAATGTACTAGCGCGCAATATTCTTTGCCGCAAGTACTTGTGTACGCTGTGCACATCGATATTTGACCGTCAAACATGTAATTACATTTTTAAAAATATAAGAAAGTTGAAAGTATTTTGTTGCTCCTATAGGCCTACTTTACATGCATTTTTTGATTTGCATATCACGTGACTTTAATCCAAAGTCGTAACTCTTTATAATATATGGCTCTGATAGATCCAGACTTCAGCTTGTGGAACTGTGGCCGTATTCACCAATCCCACTTAGGCTAAGGGAAATACTTACCATTACAATTTACACTTAAAGGGCATTCACAAATGAGTTAAGGGATTCACTTACCTAAGGAAAACACTTAATTTAAGAGTAAAAATATAATCATAAATAGTTAAGGAAACTTAAAAACTTAAAACTTAAAAGTTAGAGGGAAAATAGACCAAGTTAAGGATTTCACTTTCACTTACAACCTTTGTGAATACCACTTAAGCGGAAACCTTTTAAGAAAAAATTCTTAGGATTTAAGGGAAATATTTCACTTAAGTGTGATTGGTGAATACAGCCACTGGACTTTAGTTTAGTTAATATAGATTATGTTCAGTTATATTTAGAAAATATGTATTTTGTAATTTTATCTTTCCGATTTTTAGAGAAAATACAATTCCGATCCGATATTCCGATTGTCAGTAATTAACTCCTCTTTTCTATCTTTTCAATTGTTAAAATTATTTTTCCCCTCTCTATAAACAACAATACAATTCCAATCTATAACAAAAACAGAAGAAAATGGCATATTACATTACACTAGACAGATTTTTTTTATCTAAATGACAATACTAGAGGTAAAAATCAATTTTAATAAAGATGTATTGTCCCCAAAAAACATGAACAATTATGATTATTAAAACGCCATTTCGCGGTTTTAATAAAGCTATTTATTACAAAAGCGTTTTCTATTTTTTTTCAGGGGAAAATATATATTTAAAGATATATTGTTCATCTAAAACACGTCCCCCATCCCCATTTAAAAAAAATGAATAATATGCATTATTTGATTTTTTTTTTTTAATAAAAAATAGTCAAATTCACTGCCAGCCAATGGGGTTTTGGTTGAATAATATAACCGTTTATTTGTCATTTTATAATTTTTTTTTCTGCAGAAGTGATTAACTTTATAAAAACTACAAAATGGCCTATTCAATATCGGATTCTCTGTCAATATTTTTTCTATCTTATGATGAAATACAAGTAATTTCTTAAAACACTGTAGACTTGTGACATAATTTCTACTACTACTATTAAATACAATATTGTCTTAATAATTTATTAATACATAAACTTAACAGCAAATCAATATCCTCTTGGTAGTCTACCGAAATACTTTTTTGATACTGTAATCGTCCGTCGTAGTAGGCCTATCACTTATTATCTGTCTGTCGGTCCGGTATCACTATGCATTGTAGCACGCGACTTAATGGCTGTTGGCCTTTTTGATACTGTAATCGTCCGTCGTAGTATCACTTATTATATTAGTGGGTAGAAAAAGACCAATGTTTTGCTTAACACTCATTATTTCTCTTACCACAGGAAATAGATAAAAATAAAAGAGAGACGAAACTTATTCGAAAATTGAGTATGATATCATCGTTAAGAAAACTTTCATTTGCGCAAAAACGCAAAGAAGAAGAAGACAATTCAGAGGAAATATTGTATTCGTTAGCAGGAAACGACTCGGAGCCAGAGTACTGTAAGCCTATATCTAGGAGTGGTACAGTAATGTATAGCTCAGATGAAGCATCAGAGAGGAGCTGGGATGAAACTGTAATGCTAAATACGAATGCAAACCATTCATCAGCATGTAGTGATCCAAATGATACGTTCTTTGAAGAAATTGAACTATCAGATTACTAATTCATCACGTCATATGAATTGTTTTCTTTATTAAATTATGCCTTCAATTGAATTGAATATATAATTAGTGTAATAAAATTATGTTTTAAATAATAAATAAATTATGAGGAAAAAAGTACAAACTTTCTTAATCTTCAATGTCTATAACAGGAAGGCACACTGTACAGCAGGGATAATGAAATGAGACACAGGCAAACCTTATGTTGCTAAACATAACATTACTGGCCAATGTTTATGCATAGGTCAAAAGAAATAACATGCATGATTACATATTATTATATAACACCTAAATAAATTCCTGTCATTTAACTGGACGAATGTGGGTCACATGGCGTGCAATAGTACGCACTATTTAACGATCGTTTAATAGTACTTTTTTCCGTGTACGAAAAAAAAAATCTTTTCACGTTTGGAAAATATTTTGTCTTGCTTGCTTTTGACAGAGCCATATATAGAGAGAGTTACGACTTTGCGTTCACGGATTTTAGAAAGTCACGTGGTGTGCACGCCGGCCATGTTTGTGTCCAACTATACCTATGTAGCGTATGGAGTCGAGTCATTTGCTTAAAAAATGTATAACATTCACAAGGCTTTAAATATCGAATTTAATATCAAAACAATCAATTTGTTTTTGTTAAGATAATAACGAAATCATAAAGTTACTGCGAACATGATTTTAAACAACAAAATGTAAAAACAATGCATTACTATAGAGAATCGCTGTACAAACTAAACGCGCACGCGTAGAGCGTGCATGGAGCGCACAACCAGAGCCGTTCCGAAATTGCTATTTTTGTTGTTTTAAATCATGTTCGCAGTAACTTTATAATTTTTTTATTATTTTAACAAAAACCTTTAACTAAATTGATTGTTTTGATATTAAATTCGATAATTAAAGCCTTCTGAACGTTATACATTTTCAAAACAAAAGACTCAACTCTATACGCTACATAGGAATAGTTGGACACAAACACGGCTTCTAATCCATTCAATGTCGAAACTCTCTCTATATATGGCTCTGCATAATTACATATAACAGCGACCTCCATCACACACAGAAAAAAAACAGGATTGTACAAAAATGTCTTCAAAAAGTTTGGTTTACGGTTAGTAAAACTTTTAGTAGCCTCTTGTTAAAGATGTATTGTCCCTTGAAACACAAAAAAATGAAGGTCAAAATATTCTAAATTTAAATTGGCCATATCAAAATAATATTAAAGTTATTCACTTTAAGTCGAAAAATCAAGCCAAAAGCAACAAGTTTACGTAATTAACAGGTAAATTAGTTTGATTACATTTCGTCTGGAAAATCGTCGCGAGCGAAAGTAAACAAAGATTTCAAACCACGAGTACGCATTATGCATATGCTAATTAGGATTGTTTACAACTCGTCACGGTTGAGAAGGTATTTTCACACAGATCGTGAGGAAGTTTTATGATTATGCATATCCATACAGAGTAGCCAAACAAGCGCGTTTCATTATTATGGGATATGTTTTGATTTAGTTATTTTTTTAACAAAGAAACGTCTGTATTTCAGTTAAATGATTTTATTTTCGGCAAATTTTTGGTGATAGTTAATAACTATTATGATACTTCAAAATGACCCACCTTTTTTCGAAATCTGTTTTTTATTTTTTGGGAATTTTGGGAAGGGACAATATACATCTTTAACACCAAACTCCTATACCTAGCCAACCTTTAGTATACCTATAACCTAGCTTAGCTAATATAGGCTTAGCTAGTAGAAGTAAATTGATTAGTTTAGCCAGTTGTAAAATCTCCCTGGTTTAGCTAGGCTAGCGAACCCACCAAAATTGGGAGCCAGGCTAGGCGAGTAGGATTCCTACTAGACTAGCTAGGCTATAGATAGGCCTAGCTAGGTCTAACCAACAAGACAATCTAACAATGCCTTGGTCTAGCTAGCCAGTGTAGTAGTAGGTAGTCTTAGTTATATATGGCTCTGGCTTTTGACAGAGCCATATATATAAAGAGTTACGACATTGAAAATTAGAAGCCATTTTTGTGTCAAAGAATTCGCACGCTGAGGGCGCGCGCGTCTCTTTGTTTAGCGTTTTCCTATAGTTCATGCATTATTTTTATATTTTTTTGTCTATGAAATAACGCTTATATTCCGTTTTTATTTTAGTAATTAATTTTATTAATGGTATTAATTTGGTAACATTTATATATTGTGTCTATAATAACAAAAGAATAAATGCTAGGGCCTACATGCAAGTCAGGATACATCAAAGCATGAACCAATACAAAAAACACACAAATTCACCCCTCTTTTTATACAGTATATGGCTCTCTGTGTGTTTTTGACACAAACTTTCAGAGACTCGTTCATCATTTCATTTGTAATAATTTGCCTTTATTATTTTAATATTGTTCATACCCTATTCAATATATTACCAAATATATCCACGACACTTTATTATTTTATTTAGTCATCAAAGCATGCAATATGAATTGAAAATATTACATAATTGTTATTAATAGGACGTAGTTATGGGATGTTTCGTTCCAAAATCAATCAATCGAACTTTATAATGTACTAGCGCACGCGCGCGCAATATTCTTTGCCGCAAGTACTTCTGTACGCTGTGCACATCGATATTTCACCGTTAGATGTGCAATTACATTTTTTTAAATATAAGAAAAAGTTTAAAGTATTTTCTTGCTCCTACACTTTACATGCAATAACGGAGACAAGTTTGACACAAATTGATCTGCATATCACGTGACTATAATCCAATGTCGTAACTCTTTATATATATATATGGCTCTGGCTTTTGAAATACAACAGCGCCACCTATTTTGTACTTTCGCGGCGATTTGAATTTGATGACCGGTTTTTAGCGATAGAAATACATTTCTGGAGAGATATATGTACTATAGATCAAAAAGGCATTTACATTAGCTTTAGATCGTTTGTAGGATTTTTATTAATTAATGGGAACATCAGCTCTAGGCCTACAAGACGTGGAATCGTTAGCCTAGATGAGTTCCAATTGTCTGTCGAAGTTTTACCTTTTATTTTAGCCAAGCTAGTATAGTACACTAGGCTAGGTCTAGCCTAGGCCTAGGGCCTAGAGAGGCCTGTTAGTATTAGGCCTAGCCTAGGCGTTTTAGCCTTGCTAGGCCTATGATTGTTTGGTTGTTTGTTGACATAATTAACACTAAAGTAGGTGTGTTTATAAAATCCATCTAAATATAACATTTAATATAATATTAAAAACCAAATGTTACTGTTTTAATCAATGTTAATCAAATGTAGGCATTGGCTAGGCCAGCAGCGGTCTACCTTTTATTTGATTCAAATGACAGGAATCTATTTAGATTCCGGTATTTTTTTTGCAAAATTTGTTGTTGTTTTTAGTTTCAAGATTAGTATTCTTTTTCATGTGTCTTGAGCGCTTTATAAATCTTATAACAAATAATGAATGTTTTATATTCGTGTAATGGTACAAATAATAGAGAGGTTTACGCGCACGTATTCGTTTTCGTAAGCCAGTAAAAATCTGTTTCGCATGGCAATGAAATATTGAGGGCGCCGTCCAAAATATGACTGCGGTAAATTTGAGCGAAGCGCAGGTAGGTACCCCAGGTAGCAAGCCCATATGGGGCCCATATATAAATTACCTGGGCAAGTTTATGTGGGCTATGGAATATTCAACCCATATGGGGCCCAGGTGGGAAAACACACATATAACCTGCCCACATTTTACCCACATGGGGCCCATCTGTAAAAAATATGGGCAGATACATATGGGCTTGCCCATTTTTAACCCATATGGGATTCATAAACCAAACAGCTGGGAAAATGCATATGGGTTTGCCCACACCCAATATACATGGGGCCCATATGACATAAACCTGGGTTGTTACATATGGGTATGCCCATATACAATGTACATGGGGCCCATCTGTATAATATATGGGCAGATACATATGGGTTGCCCATTTGTGACCCATATGGGATTTGTAAGTTAAAAGCATGGGCAAATACATATGGGTTTTCCCATACAAAAAATACATGGGGCCCACATGCCATAAACATGGGCTGATACATATGGGTATGCCCATATACAATGTACATGGGGCCCATATATACAATTTATGGGCTGGTACATATGGGTCGCCCATTTTTTACCCATATTGGTATCGTAAGCTAAAAGCATGGGCAAATACATATGGGTTTTCCCACACACACAATACATGGGGCCCACATGCCATAAACATGGGCTGATACATATGGGTATGCCCATATACAACGTACATGGGGCCCACCTATACAATAGATGGGCAGGTACATATGGGTTGCCCATTTGTGACCCATATGGGATTCATAAGCTAAAAGCATGGGCAAATACATGGGTTTGCCCACACAAAAAATACACGGGGCCCATATGCCATAAACTTGGGCTGATACATATGGGTATGCCCATATACAACTTACATGGGCCCATCTGTACAATATATGGGCAAATACATAATGGGTTGCCCATTTGTGATCCATATGGGATTCGTAAGCGAAAAGCATGGGCAAATACATATGGGTATTCCCATTACAAATGCATTTTGGTACACCCACAACATACATGGGGTTCATCTGTAAAATATATGGGCATGCAATTGCCACATATGGGATAAGAAACGCCCTGATAAATTATTTGTTACCCACAAAACGTAAAAACGTATAAAACGTACATGAACCTACTATATGTAAACATTTCCATAAAGACGGTGTAACAGTACTGAAAAGATTTAAGATATACATTTCAATATTACAGACAGATAAAATTACTGAAGTATGGGAATGAAAAGTATTGAAGATTGGGTGGCACAGTATTAAACAATACAATACCTATCGACCAATATGAATTAAAACAAACTAAGTACTAAAATCAATGCATTCATAATGTTTTATATAGGCATGTACTGTATAATCATTGGGAATCTTTGACAATGAAACAATCCGAGGTCAACTTTCAAAGGCAAGTACAGTATTCCCTAGCTGAGCATTAACTGTTAAGGCACATTCCAATATGATGACCATAGTAAAATGACCATTGCCATTGGCCAATGGAACATAAACTGACCTGAATGTCAAGTTCTCCCACATTTGAAATACCTCAAACCTGAAATCAGTTTAATACTGTACCTTTTTAATACAGTACACTATACCACATAGTATTCATTACAGCGTTCTGTCAAATGAAATTGACTCAACAGCATAATTATGTCTTCAAAAGTAAACTATAGTGCAACAAGATGTAAGGTAAGTTATTAAGTTGAATACTCTATTTATTATTATATAATACGGCCGGTAATGTAACAATGGGAAGCTTTTAATTACAATATTATTTTAGGCATTAAATGCATGTGTGCAGCATGTATGTTTAAGAAGCAGGCTAGGCCATGGCTAGCAGATTATAAAATGTTAGAGGTCCATGTTTTGTGTATAATTATTATATAAAAATCATCTTAAGTTATATTTCTATTTAACACATTTTCAGATCATAGGCTCGTAATTATGTAGCCGAGATAGCCAGTAAAATAACATTGTAGTACTAGCTAGCAAAAATCAATTGGACTGGAAAGATGCCTGTATAATCTAACATCGGTAAGTGCGTTTAAATCACATTATATATTAGTCTTCTTTCAATTATTAGGGAACGTATTCACGTACACTTATAATACTATAATTCAAATTTCATAATTATTTCTTCTTTCAAAAGCAAGGTGGACATTGTTTTTCTAAATTATAGAAAATAATAAAACAATATTAACATATAAACATATTAACTTGTTAATAGGAGGGTAACATAAATAAATCTTGGAATAGATTTATTTTTTAAATCATTATTAAAAATATCATAATCGATCGAAATAAATCTGTCCTCAACAGTGTTTTGTTTACAAATTTAGCAATCTAAGATACGTAAATAATTGAGTTTACATTTTTGTTTCTTTTTTCAGGAACCCAAAATCAAATATTGTGGCAACAAATGACAAAGTGACAATTTTGTAGAAGGCAAAGAAGTACTAATGGGGCGCGATGGAAGGCTTGATAAGTCCGAAATAAAACCCGTAGATAAACTTTACTACGCTTAGTTTAAACGCTACAGATTCATGTTGAACATTGTCAAATTTTTCATTGTTTATAGATCATTTAGTATTTTTGTTGTTGTAAAGAATTTAACTTTCGATAAACCAATCATCAAGTACTCACTTCAGCTATTTCCAGTAGCCTTTGTCACGCAAATTATAAATAATAAATTCATAACAGTATTTATAATTGTCCTGTATGTGTAAGTTGTATGTGCATCTGTGCATTCTTTTACATTTCGATAGCCCATTGCAATTCCCATACGTTTCTGGATATGGGGCCCATGTGGGTTTTGTATGGGATGGGCTTCCTAAGATGGGACCCACATGGGTACTGGGAGCAAAACCAGAAGAATCCAATATTGGCAACCAATTATGATACCCATTTGTTTTCAGATATGGGCCCCATATGGGTTTTGTTTGGAATGGGCTTACCAAGATGGGACCCACATGGGGCTTGGGTGCAACACTGAACTGTTAAAATCCCATATGGGCAACACATAATTTGCCCATAAAGTCTTCGGATATGGGCCCCATGTGGGTTCTGTATGGGATAGGCTACTCAATATGGGACACACATGGGTATCGGGTGCAAAACAAGATGAATCCCATATGGTACCCATATTTTTTTCTGATATGGGTCCCATGTGGTTATATATGGGCTATGTGGGCCTTCCAATGTGGGACCCATATGGTTCTTGGGTGCAAAAATAGTTGAATCCCATATGGGAAACATAATATGATACCCATATGCTTTGAAATATGGGCCCCATATGGGTTATATATGGGCTATGTGGGCCTTCCTATGTGGGACCCATATGGTTCTTGGGTGCAAAAATAGTTGAATCCCATATGGGAAACATAATATGATACCCATATGCTTTGAAATATGGGCCCCATATGGGTTATATATGGGCTATGTGGGCCTTCCCATATGGGACCCACATGGTTCTTGGGTGCAAAAATAGTGGAATCCCATATGGGAAACCCATATGGTACCCATGTATGCTCTCATATGGGTCCCATATGGTTCCCATATGGGCTTGCTACCTGGGTACGTGTTGCTTGGTGCTTGGCTGCCTCAATGCGAGTGAGGACTTTAAAAAACTGCTATTTATAAAAATTGACCTGGCATTTTAGTAAATTACTTTAGTAAATTACTTTCAATAAATCTATAATTATATTATAATCATGAATCATTCCTGATTCAAATGCAAAATGTGCAAAATAGATCAAAAACTATACTCGTTTTGTAGTTACGAATATGACTGGTGATATTCGTCAACACGAATACGCTTTACGAATGGGGATCAGCTCAAAAGTTTCACAAATGCGTGACGTATCCGTTTTCGTTATCGTATTCGTAAGGTTGCGAAACCTCCCTAAATAATGGCATTTGGTGAATGATGAAAGGTTAAATATTAACTCGGCTCAACTTTGCCTCGTTGATATACTGTATAACCTTTCATCATTCACCTCATGCCATTATTTGTACCATTACACTCATACTTATTCCTTATTTGTATAATAATATCTTGGTTCATTATACAGATATTGACTGCTTAGAGGTTAAATATAAGATTTGACATCCCCGAGGGAATGATATTATGTTCGAGGGAATATATATTTCCCGAAGCGCCAGCTGAGGGAAATATATAATTCCCGAGAACTTAATATCATTCCCTAATCTTATATTTTACCGATATAAAAGGCGATATCTGTTATATTACATAGCCAACAACAAGTAGAATATCTGCTGGGTCGGGTAGCTAGGCTAGTCCTCCTTTTTGTATTGTATGTAAACAAGCTGCCCTTACCTTGCAAAGAATAATATACAGATAATTACTAATTAATGATTCCTTGGCAATAAAATATTCACTAGAGCCTGTCGTTTAAATAATAACAGAAGAATTTCCATCAATAAGCCTACATTAATAATAATAATTATTATTATCATCAGGTAGGCCGAATAAATAATAATTCGTCTTCTTCGATCGAGCCGAATCACCGGATGTTCAGTGCGTCGCGCGCGTACCGGTTACTACTGTGAGTATTAACCAATCACACACGGTCTTTCATCACATCTAAGGAGGAGCAAGTTCCGTAGCGCAGCGCATGAAGCGTTGTCTTGTGATGGAGTGACAATTGCATCGCGAGTTCAAGACCCAGTGGATGACTTTTGTTTATCTATCGGCAAACGCGAGCGTTGTCACACGAAAATTACACAGTCAATATCATCGTACTGGAGAATTTGCTGGATTTTATATGTTTAATGACACGATAATTACGCGAAAATTACTCAGTCAATATCATCGTTCTCGAGGATATATACGATTTACGATCCTCGCAGCGGTAGTCATGTGATGCAGTTTCAACCAATCACGTTCACGTATTTACATAGGCTATGTAATATATTAAAATATTGACCTCATATATCATCAAGGCGTGGATAAACAAATATATTTGAAATAATTTAATTATTAAAATTTAAATTAGGATTAGATATATGTAATTTTAATGATGAAATGTTGTCAGATTAGGCCTATTATGCCAGATAGGTAAATCGATTAACTGCAATACCTTACTGTAATATACTTTAGGTCTAATACACGTTTTTGTATTTATGTAATAATTTAAATCCGTATCCGGACAACTACCCCCTGGACAATTACCACCCGGACAACTACCACCCGGACAATGACCCCCCTAGTAGTAGTTGTCCTAGGGGGTAGTTGTCCTAAGAGGGTAGTTGTCCTAGGAGGGTGATTGTCCGGGTGGTAGTTGTCCGGGTGGTAGGTGTCCTAGACCCATTTAAATCCAATATATAGTACATAGCCATATGTAAATACGTGAACGTGATTGGTTGAAACTGCATCACATGACTACCGCAGCGAGGATCGTAAATCGTATATATCCTCGAGAACGATGATATTGACTAATATTGAGTAATTTTCGCGTAATTATCGTGTCCCTGTCATTAATCATATAAATTCTCGAGTTCGATGATATTGACTGTGTAATTTTCGTGTGGCAAAAGTCATCTACTGGATCTTGAACTCGCGATGGAATTGTCACTCCATCACAAGACAACGCTTCATGCGCTGCGCCACGGAACTTGCTTGAAGAAATTAATCAACTAAACTATTTAAACTATGCATACTTAGCGCCCTCATTTGTTATTAGTCTCTCCCTAGATGTGATGAAAGACCTTTTCGAAGACCATACGTCGTACTTTGAGAGCTCGGATTCTTTACTGTACGTTTCTTTTTTGAAAGATTTCTTGTGATTGTTAAACCTAGTTTTAAACTGCCCACCCGTCATACCGATATATGTCTTGGTTTCGTTATTGGTTATGACGTCGGCGGAGTAGACAACTTCGGATGTGAGGCATGAACCATTTAGGGGGCATTCGGGTTTGTTGCGGAAATTGCACGCACTTTCTCGTTCTGTATGAGAATTTTACATTTTTTACACATGGCATACAACTATAGCTTACTTTCACATTGTTTTTATTAAATATTTTATGTAATACGTTTAATTGTAAAAAAGTTCGTGCGACATTTGTCTTAATGTTCGTACTGAACCATATTATGTTCCTACCTCTGTTTCTTCTTTTGCCGGATGCGAAACAAAAACTCACCTAAATGAATAAGATTCAACATCAAAGTTACCAACTGCAGTTCTACTTAGTATTCTGCTAGCTATAGTTTTCGTGTTTTCTTCAAGATCGTCTCGCATCACTACTCGACTCTCTCTATGCATTGCTATCGTCGCGTTGTTGGCTGGTTGAGAGAACCATCATCCACACGATGTATCCATACAATATGAATATTTATGAGCTAACTCAGGTCAAGGGTTAAATTAAACCGGAACACGTTTGTCTTCCAGACAAATAGCTTCCGGTTGGTTAATTTTTGCTTTAAATTACGATTTTCTCGAGTAAATAATTTTTTTTTCGATCTAATTTGAGTTCAAAGTGAATAACTTTTATGTGCAATTAAAATGGCCTATTCAACAAAAATATTTTAAAAAAAAATTTTTTCAGGGGGACAATACATCTTTAATGTTTTTAAATTTAATTTTCAATCAAGTATACTGAGATGGAGAATCACTTTTTGAACTGCGGTAACATTGCAGTTTTCCATCTAGCCTTTGGCTATATAATATCATTGGCCGCATTTTTCGGATAAGACAATCAATTAATTGTCTAACCAAAAACGTCATTTATCTCATATACTGTAATATTTGTGGCAAACAGTACGTCGGAGAAACAAAAAACACTCTCCGTATGAGAATGACACAACACAGATCAGCTATCAAAACATTAAAGCTTGATCAACCTGTAGCCGAACATTTTAATTCAGCTGGTCACTCGATTGCAAATTTCAGAGTTACTGCAATAGACCACGACGTCAAATGGAGCGACAAAACTCGCAAAGACAAAGAAAACCACTGGGAATTACTACTTAAAACCACAAAACCTTTTGGACTTAACATTAGGAACATACTCCCAGATCGGTAAAATTATTCCACTGACTACCAAAATTTAAGTTTCAATATTAACCACCATTTTAGCTTTTTTTAGTTCCAGTCCAAAATTGTTTATATCTCTACCAAGCTACCTTCTTTGTTTTCTACTCTTATTCAGTCTCCACCCACTATTCAACACGCTGTTTCTATTGTTATATTTCTTTTATTCCTTTCCACCCAGGCAGCACTTGCCAACTCATATGCTATGACTTTATCCAAATTCCCTCACTTGCACTGATGAAGGGCTAGTGTTGCCCGAAAGCTCTGCTAACTTTTCTGGCTGTTTACTTTATCGTTTTGATTTAGCTTTTCGCTTTTTTTATTTGTATCTCCATTGAGATCCAGCCACTGATACCCACAGCATTGTCATTCAGTCGGAGAGCCGCGTTGGGAAATATGACCGTTATCGCTGAATTTTCGACTTCGCATGACGTCATAAATTTTAGAAGCCCTCTCTCGGCACAGAAGCATCAACGTTTCGCGCGAAAACATTAGCATAAAGTATACGTCATTTAATAGCTGTTTAATAAACATTAGTAGGCGAAAAATTAACCATATATGGTAAGATCAGTTCCTTATATGTTTAAGATGTCGCAGGTCACCTAATTTTCTGAATAATTTGTTGGATTTGTTGTCAGCGACAATTTCTTTCCAAAGTTCGTGTGCGTCCGTCAAAACTGAAGTTTTCTAACAGGTGTTTGTTTACAAATTTTCCATTAGTGGGATTTGCATCCCATACAGTGAATTACCAAAAAACCGACGTATATGGATAGAGTAAGTATCAATAGTCTGTTTTACGTTAAAATTGGCTTGAAACCCTATTTAAGCTTCCTATAGCGAACATTTTAAAAAAGGTCCTCATGTCATATATTGTTACGTCTCGCGGCACTAGTTCCGTCGTGTGTGGTGCATGGTGTGTTGATTGTGGTTGTTGTAGGTGAGTATATGCACGACCTGGTGGATCGTTGTCGTATTATATCGGCCTAGGCCTAGTAACATGTTCTGTTAATAATTTAAATACTTTAGTTACAATTTAGTATTATTAAAGTATCGTTACAATCCTACTCTATATTGAAGATGCATTGGGAAGTTTTAAAAAGATAATTAAGCAAATCGCAGCCTGATACAGGTATAGGCCTACCTATTCTATAGTTAAATATTTATTTATAGTAAAATTATTGACAACTGAGGGGTACAATTTATTTATAATATTAATAATTATTACAATAAACAGACATAAGGAAATTTTGTATTTGCTGCTTTTTCATGGTAGGCCTATATCTGAAAATGTTTTCAGGTTGTTGAATAATTATACTGTATAACGATGCAATGTTTTGTTCATATCATAGTGACAATTATTTAAATAGTTTCATTCATTACATTTCAGCTATTCATTTTCATTTTAGGTTTTTTATTGGTATCAAGACTCGACGATTTTCTGTCTCGTTCTTCAATATGAGGTTGGACGGTGGAAGCTGTAATGGTTTTCTCGATTTCAATATCATTGCTGCAGCTGATAGTTTTTCATTTTATTCGCTAATAATAATATAACATATACATTCATACGCATTCAAGTTTTAGAAGCGTTTGAGATCAGTCAATGATAAGATATAAATTAAGTTGCAATTGATTGATTGATTTACTTTATTAACCAGAGTCACACAGATACATACAATATAAACATATAAAACAATCATAAAATCAGTACAACCGTAAGACTCACGTAAGTTAATATGATATAGGCCTAGCTAGTTTGTTATGTTTGATGAACAAGGTGCTATTTAAATAAAAGCAAGTTTTTATATACAGTAGTAGTATTTACTATTTATATCAGTATTGTTTGAAAGATATTTGTATTAAAAACTGCTTTTTCACATTCTGTATACGTAAAAAAAAAATTGGTTGCTTGTGTGAAATGCAAGTTGTATCTAATAAAGTAATATTTATATACAAGTGTGACATTTACTGCCAGATACTGAAATACTGAGTACCAACCAATCACTGTAACAATACTCAAGTAAATGATGGACTTATATTTTTATATCTTGGTTTCAGCTGGGCCCATAATTATCTTTTTTAAAAACATGACCATATAAAAATACACGTTTGAGTCTCTGAAACAAACATGCCCGATTTTATAAAACATTCCCCATATATAATTATAAATTGGAAATGGGTTATTTTTGTTTGTTTTTCCATTTATTGTTTTTTTAACAGTTTTTTATTTGTTCTGGGCCTAGTTTCTCCTTCAGGCTTCTTCTTGCTTGGTATATGAGCAGAGCTGGGATAGACCTACCACCAGCCTAGACTATAGAATACCCAGCTACTATTATTAACACTCACTAGGGTAGGCCTACCTATCTAATATTAGTATTATATCAGAATTACTCAGCCTAGCTAGGCCTAGAAAATACTATTTTTAGGCCTAGCTAGGCTAGAAATCAAGTAAGTAATTATAGTAGGTAGCCTTTCCTAGCTCAGAAACCAAATAGAACAATAATCGGGGAGCAAATTGAAATCTTAGGCCTATGACGTAATACGCCTGCATGAAAACCGTATTGAACACAGACACGATTCGGTCCGGGACGATTCGTACCAGCTTCGTAAAACGTAAACAAAGTTTCAAAATGGCGATTTTTCGATCGAAACAGAACAGAAATGTAGTAGGTTTGGTTTGATTAGTGGGAGTTGCATCCCAAGAAAGCTTAAAATTAGATTTTTATTTTAATAGATAGCTTAATAGTTTATCTTGAAAGGATTTTAAATTCGCTTTGAAACCTTATCTAGAAAATATGAAATTTAATGATTTTTTACCATCATTTAAAAAAAAATTAAAGTAAAAAAGTTTATACATAAAATAATGATATTTCTTGAAACAAAAAATCTGTGGAATTTAGATCACAGTTTTTATCATTATTTACGCTTGTAGTTCAACTATTGAAATACGTTTATTGATTTCATTTAATATCAAAATTATACCATTTTCTAAGTGTACTAAAATAGCAAAAATTCCAACATTTTTCACGAAGCGCGCCCTCACAATGAATGAAATCAGTGATGCGTTACCAACGCGGCTTTCCGACTGCATTTTTTTCAGTAATTTGCCTTTGGATTAATATCATTGGTCGATATACGATGTTTGACCTCCAGTGTCATGTCATAGCAAAGGTCGCGGCTAACGGGTCTAACTACCCACTAGTACTACTAGACTAGTACTACTAGGCCTAGCTATCTGAGCATTTAGAGCTTAACCTATTCTATCCAAAGAATAACAATTATGTTGTCTGTTATGCTAAAAGAACACCAAGTAAAACTAGCAATGCGAAAAGATGCACAAGGTAAGTAAAAAGGTAAATAAATAATTATATATAGGCCTAGGCTAGCTAGTAGGCTACTAAGTAATAGGCCTAGGCTATTATTCGGCCTAGCTAACTAGGCTAGGCCCCTATGCCTAGTAGTAGTAGGTCTAGCTAGCATACTAGCTAGGCCCTAGCCTAGCTACTAGGCTAGGCTCTAGGCATGCATAGGCCTAGCTAGGTCTACCTACTAATAGCCTAGCTAGGCCTAGGCCTAGAAACAATTTTGAGTAGGCCTAGGCCTAATTTTAAAGTGTGGGTACGAAACTGCATTAGCGCCGCCTAGGCTAGGACCTGCATATATTTTTCAATTTATCTTTCAGCATTTGAATTCAGTTTGAAAGAGTATATAATCATAAGCATTTTAAACTTTAAATCAACAAAATTGATTGAGTATTTCGAAAGTTATGAATAAAATAAGGTGTAAAATTTGGCAACATCACTATGCAGTATGCTTTGTTTACATAGGAATCCCCACCCCGCGTTTGTGACCTTGTACACAAATAGTCACTGGGTGAAAATACTACTAAAACACATATAAATACATTTTATGAACATATTTTTAATTATGGTGACAAATATATATTGCATAGTATCACATTTTGTTTGAAAATTGTGTCAAAATCATAAAAATAAGATAGAAAGTACTTATTTATGTTTACCCTCTCCCCGGACTGCGCAAATGTCCCGGAGGAATACCCCCACCTCAGCCAGGCTGTGTGATGACGTCATCAGGCACTTCGCAGCCTAGAATTGCTTACTCACCTAGCATCAGGTGATTTAAAACCTTTTGCGATCCAATATAGGTGATATTTATGTAAAACCAAAGGTGTACACTGTTAAAATATATATCTAAAATATATAAGCAAAATCCCAAAATATTAGGCATGTTTTTGATTTTTTCTGATCTTATTAACATTGTAAAAAATGTACTCTAATTTCATCGAAAATAAATTTTGAAAATTGTAAGCACGTTATATGCGCTAAGCACGTAATTGTATTGCCATATGATGAAATATGACCTGAAAAGTACCAAATTTTGTTTAATTGTGATTCATGCTTGTGAAGCTATGATTAAAACGTGAGTAGATCACATCATTTTTGATTGCGCACCGTGAAAACATAACCACATCGATTCCTGGCCATAAGGAATATGCTCTGAAAAATTGACTCAGCAAGATGAAACTGATATCAAGATAATTGATAGTGCTAAGGGAAGAATAAATAATTAAAGAAATAAATAAATAAAGATTCTGACCATCTAGAACTGTCTTCTTCAGCAACTGCCCAACCCCCTATTTTATTCTGCTTAATGCCTGATCCATTGTACTGTATTTTTTAAATTTTTCATATTTTTATGTATTTTAATTTTTTATATAATTGTGGTTTTGTTTTTAATATTTTAAGAGTCTGTATTAAAAGGTTACATGCAATCTGGCCATTGGCCACAAGTTGTAAAGTAACTATATTGTTTTTTAATGAATTTTTGTATATAATAATAAAAGTACCTATAAGAGAAGAGTTAGCTCTTATTTATAACAGTACCTCCTCATTGCGTGCAGTACTTAATAACTTTAAAAAACCATGCGGGTAAATTTTTACTAATAAAAATGTTTTGTCCAATGCTATTATAGAAATACGGCGTAAAGAAGCAGTAGCAGCAGCAATGCTTGTCTCTGAAGTGCTTACTGAAAGACTTAATAGAGGGTAAGGGCTGATTTTTATTATCATGTACTTTGCATACATTTTAAAATGGATATGAAACAATATCAAAATATCAACAAAAATACTTTTGTATGAATTATATAAAATAACAACACACAAAAAAATAGGTTTAAATACCTTGTGAAACTTGAGAAATAAATACACATACACATACGATACACATACAAGTAATAACATTGTAGTATGTCATTTGATTAGACGATTGCATGTAAACATTGTGTTCAATATTGTTACAGTATTAAAGGATCAAGGATATTTTTTTCAATTTCTTTTTATGAGAAAAAAAAAAATTCTAGCATATAAAAAAAAAGACCAACTGTGAACCATGTTGAACCTACAGTTGAATTCTGAATCTGTGAACCATGGAGGACATTTTCTATTTCCTTCATGTGTGAACAATTAACCCACAATAGGGAGGTTTCGCAACCTTACGAATACGATAACGAAAACGGATACGTCACACATTTGTGAAACTTTTGAGCTGATCCCCATTTCATATTCGTAAAGCGTATTTGTGTTGACGAATATCACCAGTCATATTCGTAACTACAAAACGAGTATAGTTTTTGATCTATTTTGCACATTTTGCATTTGAATCATGAATGATTCATGATTATAATATAATTATAGATTTATTGAAAGTAATTTACTAAAGTAATTTACTAAAATGCCAGGTCAATTTTGATAAATAGCAGTTTTTAAAGTCCTCACTCGCTTTGATGTTACGCTAGGCCTAGGCAGCCAAGCACCAAGCAACACGTACCTGCGCTTCGCTCAAATTTACCGCAGTCATATTTTGGACGTGCCTCAATATTTCGTTGCCATGCGAAACTGATTTTTTTATGGCTTACGAAAACGAATACGTGTGCGTGACGTATCCGTTTTCGTTATCGTATTCGTAAGATTGCGAAACCTCTCTATTACTGCCTGTTTTGTGACCGCTTTGGATAACAAAAACAACATTAAAAATCACAAAATCTGTGTAATTTTCTCATCTCAACTAAGAAAAACAGGAATGTTCTTCCCAGAAATGTTTTTAAAACTGCTTCGAAATAAAGCTTATAAAGCACAATAAGTGTCAAAATTGTATTTCCTTTTTTCAATAAAAATTTTTCTGGTGGCTGCTTATGGGAGGTAATTTAGTATACAAAAAATCTAATTTTTAGTTTAAAAATAAGTGGCAGCGGCTGCTTACGGGAGATGGCTGCTTACGGGAGGTGGCCGCTTACGGGAGGTACCAGCTTACGGGAGGTACCAAATACACTAATTAGATAGGAAAAACAAATGGGCTTTTGAAAGTGCGGCCATTAAGGGAGGTGGCCACTCACTTTTCTGAGATCTGAGTTTTCTAAATAGAGTTTCTTGTTATTTACCTCCGCCAAGGAGTATATGTAGTCGATCGTGTGTGTCTGTTTGTTACTTGGCAAAATTTATAGTATTTACTTTGTTTGTATGTTTGTATGTTTGTTTGTTAGCACGATGATAGCGCCTACAATTGAATTCTGAATTTGTTGGTGTAGATAGGTATATATTCAGACCATGCCTATTGAAAATCAAGACAATTGGTGTATTAATAACTTCACAAATAACAAAAATTATATTATTTTCAGACCGGCTAGTGTTAAAAGATAGGAGACAATTTTCAAAAGCCGGCGAACAGTCTTAAAGTAACAAGTGTACTGAAATTGCATTTTCTCGAAAACTACTTGTCCAAAACATCATTTTTGTACAAGAGGCAAGAGTTATATTTAATGTTAGTTAATTATATTGTGATTTGTAATTTTCAAAACATAATTTAATTTATTGTACAGGTTTTTTGATTTGAGTAGTTTTAAAAAACCTATTCTTTTCAAATTTACCCGTTTGTTTTTCGCGTTGCTGTTCTATTGTTATTCAAATTAATCTATTGTTAGTTGATAATTATTTTTTTGGTACCAGCATTTGTCCTTCCTTATTTCATATTTCATAGGTAATACTTACAGAACATGGAAAATTGATATATTGGTCATGTCACAAAAGCTTATCTTCCGTACGATATAAAAATAGAACACAATCTGTCTTTCTTTTAAGATGGACATATTCTTTGATATGGACCAAAATATTAGTTGACTGGTCGAGCGGTTAAGCTTACTCCATGGGTTACAAATTGTAAACCCCAGCAGGATTTGAACCGTGTAAAGCTAATACCTAAAGCAAAAAACATGTATCATTCAACATGCTCCCTATCAGTGGATATATTTTGCCAAGTACTTCACTCAGTGCTTTCATTTGTTTGTTAGCAGGATTACTCAAAAAGTTATCGCAAGATCTTTACCAAATTGAAAATGCAGATAGATATGTGGTCAAGGACCACTCCATTAAATTTTGGAGCCAATCCGGACCACGGTTCCAATTCTGGACCACTTTTTAGTAGTATTTTCAGACCTAAGTAAGATAGAGAATTTTCAAAAGCAAGCAGTCTTAAAGTAACAAGTAAACTGAAATTGCATTTTCCCGAGAACTGCTTGTCCAAAAAACTAAATTTTTGTACAAGAGAGTTATAATTTGCTATTTGCAATTTTAAAACATAATTTTATTTAATGTACAGGTTTTTTGATACGAGTAGTTTTAAAAAACCTATTTCTTTTCAAATTCACCGTTTGTTTTTGGCGTTCCTGTTGCAGCACAATTGCCAGTTCTTATGCTATGACTTTATCCATATTCCTTCACATGCACTGATGAAGGGCTAGTGTTGCCCGAAAGCTCTGCTAACTTTTCTCGCTGTTTAACTATATCGTTTTGATAGCTTTTCGCTTTTTTTTTTGTATCTCCATTGAGATCCAGCCACTGATACCCACAGCATTGTCATTTTTCAGTAATTTGCCTTTGGATTAAAATTTATATATATATTTTTCCAGAGAATGTATGTAGTTGAATTTTACAGTGGGTGGAGGTATGCACTCTCTAACTAACTTGTAACTATGCACGCTTTTCTGAAATTCAAAACTAACGGCCCTTTTTAACTTATTATAAAAGCTAATGAGTTGTAGATGAATTCATGTGAAATGTAGACCGTAAGTATGTTATGACATCATCATATGGCCATCTTAATAAACGTTATCAATTTTCTTCCAATTTTCAATATGTTATTACTCAAACCATTCTTTTATTTTAATTTGAAAAGGTCATCATATTCAAACAATTGAATAAACGTGAGTGGTGTAAAATAAAAACTAACCATCATCTAAACCACTTACAATGCCAATACCGTCAAATGTTTTGATCGATGCTAAGCTGTTCGTACAATCGTTGTAGTGCAGCCTACTGTAGACTATAAAACCTAATAAACAGCATGTGCATGTTACGATGCATTGCACGATAGCCACTGTGACGAGTTGAAATCTAGTTTTCTTTTGTTATTCTTCAGTTGCTGAATTAAAAAAAACTAGGTGCCATTTTTTGACCAATCCTTCAACAACCACTTTGAATTTCAAAATGGCTGACCTTCTGCACTCTCAATGTGGTCATTCATGGTATCATCGGAAAATAAATGTAACACTGATCATTTTATTTCATTACACCCATATCAATAAATGCATACTGTAGTTAACATACAGTTAATTATTTAGCAATAACACAAGTCATGTGACCATTAAGGGTCAAAATGTCATAATTTTCCAATTACCTATACCGTATGTATTCGAATAAACGTTAAACCTCCCAGAGAAGATTTTTTTAATTAAACACCCCTCGAATAAACGCATACAGGTAACAGCATTTGCCTGGTTTGCGATGTGCAAGTAAAAGATAATAAGTTTAAACAACCACCATTGCTTTGCAGCTATGCTAAATTAAGTGCGAACAATGTTATCTCAGTTCAAAAAGTGATTTTCCATGGAGAGGGAACCAACAAGATGGCGGCTGCAATCGACCAATCAGATATGCCCTACGCAGTACGCACTGCTATTACGCCTGTGAGCCTGTCTGCATGACAACAATATGCAACGCAGCGTGTTAAGCGTATGAACGCGAACGCATTCTATATGATCCTCGTATACAAAAAATGCTAGATTACCAAGAAATTATTCATTCCATTGCAAGAATATGTGTTGTAATTTATGTGGTCTTAATAATGTATTATATTAGATTATTATTTTTTATATTAAATTTTTGAACACATTTACGGCCGCCATCTTGTTGGTTCCCCATCCTGTTGGAATCATTTTTCAATCTGGAGTATGCCCTCTAGCCTTCGGCTTATTTCACCTCGCTGGGTGCGAAGCAAAATTGTTGTTTGGAGGTAAAGTCATTGACTTTCAGTACCTTCATTCGAGCAAGTTGATACATAAAGTTATTCAGAATATAATGCTTGTTTACAAACAATAATATAATTCAAAAAAAATTATTTAAATTAAATAAAAACTACTAGAGCAGAAAGACATTTGTCTTATCTGCTGGTAGTAGTTTTCTTTATAAGTAGTATCCAGTGGTGACTATTTTGTTTTTTTCAAACATGGTTTTCTGCCAATACAGACAAATTATGGCTATAGTATTCAATTAATCCAAAAATTGTGTGGATTTGTTGTAAGCCTATATTTTCAAGACAATTACTGTGATTCTGAACATGAAATCCGCCACCTATTTTTAAATCTACAACATTGAAAACTTATATTTGTTGATATAAAGTTTACGATACACCACGTATATTAGTTCTGAAAAGAACTGTTTAGTTTCTCAACGTTTCGATCAATATGCTTTGAACGTCTTGTTTTTAACGTCTAAAAGTTCCCTTTGATTTTTAAGTATGGTTTGTGATTATCGCAATATAAATCCTAACTATACGTTGTTAGTATTAAAAGTCACATAGAATAATCAATCAAACTATACTTTGTTTGTGGTAACTTAACTTTAAGAACTTATCGGAAAGAAGGGAAACAATATCCGCTTTCCAGCAATATTCAAATTTGTTTGAGAAAAAACAAAATCTTTTTAATAGCATTCTACAACTACAGACAGCTTATAAATGCTGTGTATGTAACGATTTCAGTTATTGAATTCCCTTTTATAAATTTGTATTTTAATTTTGTTACTTTTACTGCATTTCTAAGTTATATATATCAAAATGGAGTGGTTTTTTTTTAAAGAGTGAAGTGCGACCGGCTTCGACCACACACCGGTAGGGGATGGAATCGGCTTTTCAGTCATCAGTGTGTTTTGAATTATTATTATTATTTTATTGTTCCCGGGCATGATCCCATTGTATCCGTTTGTTGTTCGTATTTGTATTCTTATGAGTATAACTATTAGCATATGCCACCGATTTAATTGTATATTTAATAAATTATGTTATCATCTGAAACGGTGGAAGATTATTCGACTAATTATATATACAGTATAGATGAGCTGTTTTCTATCCTGCCTTCATGGTCACACAAATATGCAATATATATAATAAGAATGTGTACATAAATTAATTTAAATAAGCGACAATTTTTTTATCGATTTACAACATGCAATCATGCTATTGGCAGAAAACCATGTTTGAAAAAACAACATAGACACCACTCCACTGGATATAGTTATAAATAAAACAACATTAACTAGCAGATAAGACAAATCTAGATTACTTTCCAAAGTTACATTTCTGCTTTTAGTAGTTGTATGAACTTGCTTGAATAAAAGGTACTAAAATCAATGACTTTACCTCCAAGATCAAACAACAAATTAACAACTAATTTACCTGCAATGGTGGTTTGATCTTATTTTTTACTTGCAATGCGAAAACCGGGCATATCGAGGATCTTGATAGTTAAACTTAACTTACACTAAAGTATTTTCACACACTGAAATTGTTATTATAACCAGATACAGTAAATGTTATCAACATTTGAATGAACTGTAAAACCGTATTTATCTTAATACGAAGGAGACCTTTTTCATTGTACATTTAAAAACAATTTATTTACATAATTGGAAAATTATGACAATAAACAAAGGAAAATCGAATAGATATTAGTAAAACTGTATTCAGAATAAAAAAGCTATCCTACGATACCAAACAGTAAAGTATTTGAGAAATTAAAATATTGACCTTTTGACCTTTATTGGCCATGTGACTTGTTTTATTGTTAAATAACTATGTAACTATGCATTTTTTGATATGGATGTAATGTAATAAAATGATCAGTATTATGATGATACCATGGATGACAAAGTTCAGTGTGGAATGTCTTTTTTAATTCAGCAACTCAAGAATAACAAAGTTGGACAATAAAATCTATTTTGTATCCTTTCATCATTCACCTAATGCCATTATTTGTACAATTCCACAAATAAACATTCATATTTGTAGACTGTATTACATTATTATGTACTATATTTATGTTGTTGAATATTACACTCTGTATTGATAAATTTTTTTTTTTAGTGTTTCTGAGGCATATGCAAATGAAAAAAAACTTGATACTGAAGCGAAGAAATTACAAAACAGCGCATCACAATTTAGTCGACAAACAATTCAGTGGTTACAGATTATTGATAACTTCAACCAGGCATTAAAGGTAATTAGCTAAATGCAGTAATTGAAACTTTGAATAATTTTCAAACTGCAAAAGATATTTACAATTTAAAACACATAGACATGGTTAATGTGAGCATTGAGGCATTCCATCTCAAAATCATGAATTTCGAGATACTAAAAATTCCTACTAATTTGCCGTTATTTGAGATTTCAATAAAAAAAACAATGCTATACAGTAAATACTTATCTTTAACATATCAAACTCTTGTTCACATGTCATGAAAATGACGCCCATCATTTTTAACAACCAAAGGGATTCTTTTTAATCTAGACAATAGAAATTGATTTTATTGTTTTCTACCAAGAGTTTGAACGTGATTGGCTATAAAGTTAAAATACACTCTCTGATTGGCTGATGCTTAAAATAGCATGCTTCCTCCATATATGTAATCATAATGATATCTTAACTAATTTGCCCTTATTGAGGAGAAAATGGTGAGTCTAGTTCGAGAGCTTTGTACAATGTGTTAATAATAATAATAATATCCTGAACATTATTACCCCAGTCATTTTTTCCTGATCAAACACCTATGGAAATATACTCCCATAATGCAGCTAGTAATCAGCGCAAAGTTGTGTCTTGATCTAACCGGGTTCCCATTTATACACCTGGGTGGAGAGAGGCAAACATAAGTAAAGTATGTTGCCCAAGGATACAAGCAATGCGGCGAGAGTTGGATTCGAACCTCGATCTCACGATCGGTAGTCGAACGTCCAACACACTGCGTCACACACCCTTACGTTTTGGTCAGCTGGATATGCTAGGCCCAGCTAAAACGGTTTCCCTTAACTAATATATTGTTGATTTCTCAAAACAAATATTTTCGGAGCTAGAAGGTGATTCTTATGTTTTCTCTTGCCAGAATTTAAAAACTTTAATCTATTATTAAAGGACCCCTCATTTTAAAGCTTATTAAATGCAGATTACAAAAAAAAATTATTTTTTAATTCCCTGACTAATTTCAGATTACGTAGTGTCAATTATTATAAAAAAATAGTATATACCAATTACTTATTATTAATACTGAACAATCATAGGTTTAATATTAACATTGTGTATTTTGTATCATTGCAGGAGATAGGAGATGTAGAAAATTGGGCAACAAGTATTGAAACAGATATGAGAACAATAGCAAGTGCTTTAGAGTATGCCTACAAAGGTAACGCATTCACAATATAGATAGTAACTAGAGGCCTGTCAAAAATGCTTCTGATCTGGCTCTGGCATGGAAAATAAATTCTCGTCCTGATGTTTTGTCTTTCTGATGCGGCAGCCAATTTTGAACTTGAAGTGCGCGTAGCTTTGTAGTGTGTCGTGACAACAAAAAGCCGCTATAGCTGGATGCACAATCTGAATCGAACTTGAGCTGAACAGGAGTAGTGTGAAAGTCCACTTGGAAGCTTTGACTTTCTCTAGCAATCTAGGTCAATTGGTAATGCACATATTTGACCATTACACAGTGAAACTGCCACAACTGGCAACAAGAAATAAATTACTAGCTATTGTAAAATTGTTGGTGGCCATACAGTTTGATGATGCCACAACATTTGATCTGCAAAACAAAAACTTTACATTAAAATTATAGTTTCCATAAATTCTATAGATATTGCCTGCTTATTTATTTGACGGCACATGCGAGTTGCCACTTGCAGTCAATATCTCTTTCAGATTTACATGATCAAAACACGGTCAATATCAATTTTGTAAATGTATGCTTTATTTATTTGTTTTTTCAGAGGCCGGAGAGTGATGCAATAATGATAATGTTGGATCTGGTTACAGATGTTGATTGCAATTACAAAAAGAAGTAATCAATCTAGGAAGCACAAGAGGAATTGAGATGGGGATAGTAAGATTAAAATTATATTTCATATGGCTGGAAGACTGAGCACTCTTAAAGTCATCTCGGTGAATCAATTCTTAAGTACAGTTGTCTGAAAGGATGCATATCACTGATTGTACAGGGACCAACAAGTAGCAGCAGGCCTAATACTGCACCATGTTGAACACTGAATGGCACAGATGCCTATTAATGGTCAAATAAAAGAAATGAAGATGAATGATGATGAAGACTAATAAAAAAAAATATCAAAATTAAAATTATTTTTATGAATTGCATTCATTGCCATTACGCTTCATTGTCGTTAGACATAGTGCGTTCTACTATTTTGTGCCATTTATTCCCGTCATGGGCCGAGTGTGTATCAAGTTGGCCAGTGTAAATTAATACTGTTTCCAAGTCATCCTGTATCATTTTTTTATTTTTAATCTGAATATTTTAAAAATAAATTTGTATGTTTGTAGAAATACTGTACCCTACCCAAAATTGTCAAATGGAATTTATTATTTTTTTAAATGTATTAAATACCATCACACCTTCTAAATGAGATTATAACTACAAGAACTATTTACTATCTAGATATGATGAATGTTAAATATATACTGTATTTCATAAGACCGGATAAAGTGAATAGAAATTGTAGCTTTGTTTCTTTTTTTTAGTTTATGTATTAAATCATTTTTTTTTCAGTTTATGTATTAAATCATTTTTTTTTCTTTCACATTTAATGTTATATATTGGGGTGGGTCGAACTTTCTGACTTATCATGACTCTCCCCTTTTTTTCGTTGTATTCATATGCAAGTTTATCTATAGTAACTAACTATTTTATCATGTTATTGTATAATAATAATTGTAATATATAAATATGTTATATTGTGGAAATAAATTGAAATTAATGGACCATTTGGGAATAATTGGTATGTTTGAACTGTAAGTGTGTGACTCAAGTAGTAATCTTGAACCTATTTACATATTGTTATTCTGCGGAGGCTGAGGTTCCTATTTTGTGAGAAGTTAATAATACAGGTTTGTTATATTATTGGATAAAAAGATTACACATTTTTATCGATTTCAACAATAAAGCTTGAGTCAAAGGTCATAAAATTCATCTAACTGGGTTATTGTTCTATTGAACATAGTCTCTGTATGCCAAAAATGTTTTGCAGTTGGTAAATTGTAAACGTTTTTAGATCGTACATAAATAAACCAATAGGTGTCGTCTTCCATTCCATGAAATAACAAGTGTTATTGATATGATTGTTGTGATATAGTATTCTGCTAATTACATTTTTTAGAGAGGGTGTTGGAGATTTGTTAATTGTTTGTCTTTTGTTCGCATGACTTCAACATTGCATTTGATATCTGCAATTGTGTTTTTGTTATCTTAATTTCCTTTTCTGCTTTATTTCTTTCTTTCGCTGAGCTGTGTTTGCGTTGGATAGTTTTGTATCATTTTCTGCCTTAATTCCTGTTTGAGCAGTTTTGTTTCTGTCTTTAGTTTTGTATTTTCAATGAGAATAACGTTTTTTTGTTTTAGTTCATTTCGTAGATATGTAATTTCTTCCTTTAGCAACTTATTTTCAGATATGAACTGTTCTTTTTGTATTTGTGCGATGCTATTGTCTGTGTATCGACTCAAATGAGTCGACTGCGGTACTGTTACTAATTTGGTTCTGTGCAATGCTACCAAGGTAACAGACAACAATGCTTAGCCCCAACAATAGACACTAATGGCATAACAAGGGCACAATCAAAACAGTTACTGTCCGCTAGAGTATTTTAGGTATTCCATGAAGTCGTGAGGTGAATTTGAATTCTTAACGTTAAAACTTGAACGGTAAAGATTATAATGATCCATCTTGTATCGTCATTGTATAGTCTACTAACTAGTTTAATTTGAGGACTGTCCTCGTTTTGATGTTCAAAGAATTATAAAGATCCATCTATCTTTATACTTCATGTATTTGTACACCACCTCATCTTGATTATCACAGAAATTCCATAAACATATACAGTAAATGTGTACAGTATAACTGAAATAGAAGAAATTCTATAAAATATACAGTACTTATATAACAGAAACAGAATAAATTCAATGCTATAAAAGTATACAGTACTTTTATAAAAAGAAATAGAAGAAATTCAATGCTATAAAATATTCAGTACATAAGTCTAGTCATTTTGCGTTTATTTTTGAAGAATTGTCATAAAACAATGCAATATTTAAAAGTGTTCATCAATTCAAAGATTAGATTATTTATCTGTATTAATGTAAGACCAAAACTAACTGTGTTATAAACCATTACGAAATAATCTACAGAAATCATAAGCACGAAATAAAAAAATATATATTGCAATTATTTAGTCCGCAAAATAAAGAGCTCGATCCTCGTAATTATTACAAAATTGGCAAATTCGTTTGATCAACTTTCCTAATTCAATACGAAATGCACAATCTATCGACGTTTTCACAACCCTGTTAAAAACCAATATTTTTTTCAAAAAATCTGTTCAATTTTTCTATTTTTAAAGCGCTTTGGAACAATATTTATTGTTAAAAGCGCTATATAAATTTGATAACATTACAATGTTTTTTTCCAGAAACAATGATGCATTGGTTTGCGTTTATATTTACACATGTATCGACACATGAATTCAAAATGTTACCGTTCTTAATTTATCTTTCAACAAACAAAATGAAAACCTTAAACATTATACTATATTAACACTTTACAATGTCTTTGTTTATGCAAACCATCACCTGGAGTGTTGCCTAAAAAAAAATCATATCATGTTTATACACGGTCGAATTCATAGCACTATTATTTCCGCAGAATTGAACAATCTAATAATTAATCAATAAAATACTGACTTTGAACGGCTGCGTGGACACCGTAAATTCTAATTGTCAATATGTCCTTGCTTTGAGTGACATAATACTAATGGAATTATGTAAAACAATCTATCATAATTGAGGCAACAACGTGAATCAATTATTTACATAATTTGATTTCAAACTACTGTAGTGATAATAATGAAAAGTTTCAGAATGATTTTTAATACCGTTCGAAAATGTGTGCGAGTATTTGAACTCATCAAATAAAAGCAAGATTTTTTTAAAAGCTTATTATTATAAAATTAAATATTTATAATTTGGTTACATATAGGAATATAAAATAGTATATGTTCACTTGCTTACGATCAGATTCCAAGTGTCTTTATATATTTGTAAAAATAGTTTGATAAAACATTTGGTACAGGGTGCTTGAACAATGAGAACATTCGACTGCACAATCTGCAAAACTCACAAAATTGGTTGGTTCCAAATTTGTTATCCAAAACAAATTCTGCATATCTAAACCATTCACAAATACATGACTGGTGTAAATTGACCAGAAAAAGAACTCTTGATCACATTTCTATCTTCTTTTTTTGTTCAACTCCATCTTCAACCATATCTTTAACATTTTTGGCATTTGCATTGTTGTCCACTACTGCCTTCTCCAGCAAAACATCATTCTCTTTTATATCTGGTTCACCAGCATTTCCATTTTTATTCTTTTGGTCATTTGCATGTTCAAGTTGCAGATATTCTGCAGCAGCTTTTCCTTTCTTCTCAAAAATTAGAGTCGATTTCTGGTTCTGTTCAATAATTCCATCTTTCGACTTTGATTCTATCTTTTGCGTTTTTTTAACAGAATTTTTGTTTACATCATTTTCGATCTTGACATGACTTTCTAGATTTTCCACGTCTCTTTCTTGTCGTTCCTTTACATTATCTAAACCAGTATCTTTGTGTTCCTGTTGATCAAATAATTTTTCATCAGCATTAACTGCCGCACCTTGGAATTCTGCTATGTTTGCCCGAGGATCTAAGCCGGGATCCTTTTGAAATTTCAAATTTGGTTGATCACGAACCTTTTGCAAATTTGCATTTACCTCTGGAACTTTCAAATTGTGTTGATCACCAATTGCCATTTCTTTTAAATTTGGATTTAGCTGTGGAACATTCTGAAATTGTGCATCTGGTTGAGCACCAAGTCCTAGTTGAGGTGGTGGATCTCCTTCTTGAAGAACCATTTTTGGTTGATCATCAAGTTGAAATCCTTCATTACCTAGACCATCAGGTTGGATGGCACCTACCTGCTCAACTTGTCTTCCTACGCCACCAGCTTGAACACCAGCAACAGGTTGGCCGATTCCAATAGGTTGCTGTCCTTGTCCAACCCCTTGATTTAAACCGTCAGCCTGATATCCTTGGTTGAATCGTCCATCAATTCCAGCAAGCGGAACATTTTGATTCCCTAAACCTCCTGGATTACCTGCGTGAACACCTAAGCCAACAACTCCTGGTTGGACGCCCGGGTCCATTGCCCCACCTAAACCAACACCTGGTTGAAGCCCCAGGTCCATTGGCCCACCTAAACCAGCACCTCCTGGTTGAATCCCATGGCCCACTGGTCCACCTAAGCCTACTTGCATTCCTTGGCCACCTGTATCACCAACACCCACAGGCTGAAGTCCCTGATCTAGTGGTAGTAAACCTTGTGCTACTGCATTGGCACCTTGTAATTGATCTAAAGGTGCTATAGGTTGAACAGGTTGTTGAGGAAGTCCTCCAAAGGCAGGATTGTCTTGCTGAACACCTATTCCAAGCTGTTGATCTCCAACTTGAGGAAGAACAGCCTTTAATACTGCAACCTGTTCAATCACTTCTTTGGCTTTTTCAATGATGGCAGCATCTTCCTTTTCTTTCACTTCTTTTACCGCCTCTTCATGTTCTTTCTGACGTTTCTCCTCCAGTTCTTTTCTTTCTCTTTCTTCTTTTTCTAAAATCTCCTGCTTTTCTTTTTCTTTTCTTTCTAATTCCTCTTCATCATGCTGCTTTTTTAGTAGCTCTATCTCTTCAGCTTGAGCCTCAATTTTTTTTTCTTGTTCTACTTGCTTCTCCTACATTAAATACAAATAAAAAGAAATGCTTGAATACTGACTATGTTCTTCTACACTTGGAATTTTAGATTCAAGGGAAAACCAACAACACAATATGTAAATCGAAAGCTCCCTATTATCTACAAGGGGAGTCAACATAAATAATAATCACTGCACAAGAACAACCACAAATACTGTACCTTGAGTTGCTCTATAACATTTTCTGCCATGCCTTCCTCTTTCTCTTGCGAGTCCTGTGAGAAAAGAAGAATAATTGGTTGATTTTCCTTTTTTGTATTCAAAATAAGCATTTTTATTATATTATTTATAATTATTAAAGAACCAAATGTACCATCATTTTGGACGTAAAATCATCTTGTTACATTTTACTGAGCAATTCGGCCTGAATTAAAACTTACTGTAGCCTGGGGCTTTATTTAAACAAAGTTACTGACTCATAATGGTGATCTATCGGCTTGTTGGTTAATCTTATAAAAAAAAGTTGCATACCTTGATTTTGTTCTCATCTTTGTTAACAACTTGTTCCTCCTTCTTTTGATCTACAAAGTATGAACAAGAAAATGATAAATAAAGTACTACATTTTGAGCAATTTTGTAGAGTCCTTTCCATAAGGGTTGTCATAATACTGTGTACTAAACAAATATGTTCCAACTTACTATCAACTACTGGTTGATCTTTTGGATTTATCTGAAAAATAAAAATATTTAATTAGCTTTCATTAAAATTTGATGCCCTACAGATGCATTCACATGCATTTGAAAGAGTAAGGTTTAAATAAATACTAAACTTCCTTACATTTTCAATTGTTTTTTCATTTTGTTTAACAGGTACATCAATTGGTGGGTGCGGGTTAGGCGGTTCCTTATGTACATCTTCTAGTAAAAACAAATCAAATGGTCTTTAATTGGTGGACGATATTGATAATAAAACAACATTCAACTCTCCCATAAATCAGTCATCCATAGACATGCCCAGAATGGTTGCTAACCAAGACCATCCTGTCAGAATTTAAGTTAAACAGTAGGAAGTAGAGCTTTTAATTCTGAGGAAAACCAGTTTACAGAGAATTGTCATAATATGATTGTACCTTTTATCTTATCTTCCGGCAATTTCATTCCAGGATCTATAACTTCAAACTTAACTGGTTCTTTAAAGTGTTGCGGTTGCGGGTTTTCAAAATTTGGTTCAAGAATCGCTGTGTCATCATTCGGTGTTGCTTGTAAATTATGATACAAGCCTATCACAGTTAATGAAAGCCCCATTACGAGAATAAACTGCAAAAAACAATTTATTTTTATGTGTTATTTATATACAGGTAAGTAATTTAAATTCTTTGTTTTGTGATAGAACATCTTTTTATTCAGATCTGTACTACAGTATATATAGTGTACTAGGTGGAAGAAAATTCTTTAAAATCTCAATTAGTTCAGATAAATACAATGAAATTATCTATATATAAATTATGCTTACTCTGGGAAAGGTATCCGCCTTGGATTTCTACCTCATCTATCTCAGATGTATCGCGAAAAGTAGATTTGATAACAGTAGTTTTCACTATTACGATATTGTTCCATTTGTCCTTTAGAATGAACAATCCAGAATTTCCAATCGAAATTCATGGATATCACAGGGTTATATTCACATATAATATTCAAGTTTTACAACTGGCTTCCTGCAAAATGGCCGCTGGTGGCGACATTCAATATTTTTAATCCTCGATAATTCCGAAAAATATGGATACACGGCACAATGAATAACTCATTGATATTAATTCTATATGAAATAGGGAGTGGCAGGACAAGGCTGAAATAACAGGCTTTTACTTTACGTGCTAATTACAATTTGATTTTAGTGATTCAACTAATTATTTATGTTATTTATTAATTACCTAATAGGAGGCCTGGTACCAGGATGAGGTGCGACACACCTTTAATTTATATTATCAATTATTTCAAACTTTAATGTTATAAATTGTATATAAGTACACAAGTTATTTGATCATTTTGTTCCAAAATTCCTCTGAGCTGTCATTTAACATTCTATACCTCAAGACATTAATGGGATTTCACAACAGTCCCACATAGAATACCAATGTTACCTCTGTTACCTTATAACTTTGCCCTACCACATAATCAAATTTGCTATATTACCTGGGCAGAGATATTTTTTCGTAAGTTAAAGGACCCCTCATAAAACATTACAAAATAAACATGCAGAACTCATCAGTTACATGCATAGGTGAGACCTGGGCCTGAGTTTCCGAGAACCATTCGGTTACACCCACTAGATGGTGCGCGAACAAACCCTCTAGTTAGCTACAATTAAAGAAAGGGCAATTTTTTTTTATAAATCTAAGTTTCATTTAGTCACAGATTATACTAACCACACAGAATCTACATGTTCTGGTCACTTTATCATTATACTGCAGTAACTGCAGCAAAATGCTTACCTTTGCTGTTCCTTTATTAGCTACTCCATGTGTCTTGATGTATATGATAGCTGGCAGAATAAAACAGATAAAACTACCAAGAGTAGCACCAGTCAATGCAAGTACCGTTTCAACTAAAAATAAATGGTAAATAATTATGTAAACTTTTACGACGACCTACTATATCTATGTTATAAGCATTAACCAACGACTTTGAATAGTTACCATTTTTAACTAAGATCCCCAGCGTAAGAGTAAGTGCAATAATCAACATTGTTATCGTATTGAACTTGCCGGGTGGAATGTATACACTTCCTCCGCTACCACCAGGATTCTCTATACTGTGTGACTGCAGAAATATAAATAAATAAAAAATTAATAAGGTTTATTAAAAAAAATATTAGTAATCGCCCTCAGTTCTGCCCTCTCATAACAGCCACAATGCAGCGCATTCCTTGGAAGATGATCCCTACTCTTTTCAATAGTAGATCTAGTGTATCTTTATCACGCATATGTACATTGTGTATGCAAGGGACTATCTGAAAAATAAGGCAATGAACGTACAATATCTTGCTTAAAGATGTATTGTTCCTTTGACTAATTCCAAACATTTTTTTTCAAATATATTTCGAAAAAAAGTGGGTCATGTTGAAGTATCATAATAGTTATTAACTTTCACCAAAAATTAGTGGAAAAAAAAATAATTTAACCGAAATACAGACATTTTTTGGTTTAAAAAATAACTTTGACTTCCAGTCAAAGTTTTCGATCAAAACATATCTCATAATGCAACACGCTTGTTTGGCTACTCTGTATGCATAATCATAAAACTTCCTCGCAATCTGTGTGAGAACACCTTCTCAACCGTGACGAGTTGTAAACAATCCTAATTAGCATCATGCATAATGCATACTCATGGTTTGAAATCTTTGTTTACTTTCGCTCGTAACGATTTTCCAGACGAAATGTAATCAAATAATTTACCTGTTAATTACGTAAACTTGTTGTTTTTGGCTTGAATTTTCGACTTAAAGTGAATAACTTTAATATTACTTTGATATGGCCAATTTAAATTTAGAATATTTTTTTTTTCATTTTTTGTGTTTCAAGGGACAATACATCTTTAATGATACAAGCAATATGGCACGGACAGATCCTTCTCACATCCTTCGATACCCATTACACCAAACTTTATAATAGAATTCTTACCATACTTTGTGAATAAAACATTGAATATAGACTACTCCTACAAGGAAATATGACCAATGGAAAACTAAGAGCAACTGAGAAAGTGAAACCCATCTGGAAAATGTCAGACAGCAAGGACGGCTTAAAATTGAGTAACACGTCTCCCTTAATTCCTTGTTTGTAGTACGTTACATAACCACATAAACCAACCTAAAAAATAAAAACATTTTTTATTAACAAATTGAAATGTGAATGATGAACAAATCAAATAAATGTTTATAACATAGAACTGATATGAAAACCAATTTTTAAATGTTATTTCCATAAAGTTGATAAAATACACAAACTTACAACAAAGTACATTGTAGTAACTAATGTAACGGAGTTCTTCACAACTTCTTGCATTTTTTTTATTGTTCTATCTGCCATTGATTCGTAAATTGTAAAAAGCACTCTGGCGGAAAAAGAAATTTCAAAGTAAATAACATTGTTTAGCACCAATTTAAAAGTCACATTTCGCAAAGGAGTATATTCATTTCAGCTCGTTAGATCTTGTGGTCATTCCAACTAGGAGATATTATGGTCGTTCCAACTGGGAGATATTATGGTTGTTACAACTGGGAGATATTATGGTCGTTCCAACTGGGAGATATTATGGTTGTTCCAACTGGGAGATATTATGGTCGTTCCAACTGGGAGATCTTGTGGTCATTCCAACTGGGAGATATTACGGTCGTTCCAACTGGGAGATATTACGGTCGTTCCAACTGGGAGATATTATGGTCGTTCCAACTGGGAGATATTATGGTCGTTCCAACTGGGAGATATTATGGTCGTTCCAACTGGGAGATATTATGGTTGTTACAACTGGGAGATATTACGGTCATTCCAACTGGGAGATATTACGGTCGTTCCAACTGGGAGATATTATGGTCGTTCCAACTGGGAGATATTACGGTCGTTCCAACTGGGAGATATTATGGTCGTTCCAACTGGGAGATATTATGGTTGTTACAACTGGGAGATATTACGGTCGTTCCAACTGGGAGATATTACGGTCGTTCCAACTGCGAGATATTACGGTCGTTCCAACTGGGAGATATTATGGTCGTTCCAACTGGGAGATATTACGGTCGTTCCAACTGGGAGATATTACGGTCGTTCCAACTGGGAGATATTATGGTCGTTCCAACTGGGAGATATTATGGTCGTTCCAACTGGGAGATATTATGGTCGTTCCAACTGGGAGATATTACGGTCGTTCCAACTGGGAGATATTACAGTCGTTCCAACTGGGAGATATTATGGTCGTTCCAACTGGGAGATATTATGGTCGTTCCAACTGGGAGATATGGTCATTCCAACTGGGAGATATTATGGTCGTTCCAACTGGGAGTAATTGTATTACTGTAGTTTTACCTAGAGGCACAGTCAAACTAACCAAGGGTAATAAAATCAACTATTGGGGGTGATACAATGCTTTCTCAGACTCGCAAACAAGTATAATTAACCCAATCCAAATGCAGTAATACAGTAACATACAGTACTTACGTCTGACAGCTAAATGCTATTGTCGTAATAGTGATACAAATAAAACCTCCTTTTGTGTCCCACAATTTACTTTCATGCGTCCATGTTCCTATTGATAAGTCATACAAACTATTAAAAAACATCTGAAACAAAGAAAATAGTACACCGCTGAAGTTATTATAATATAGTATAAGTATTTTTAAATATTAATCATTGATAACAAATGTAGACTTATTTAACGTATACTAATATATATCCTCTACTATAAAGCATAAGCTTCTGCGTGTTAACATATTTATTTTATTCATTTAGCCCAGGAGTCGCAATAGCAGGCAACACATTGTGGAGTGGAGTTGTGGCTTGGTGGTTATGATGCTTGTCTACTACTCCAAGGGTCCTGGGTTCAAGTCCCGTCACATGTCAGGATTTTTTCCAAATTACTCCACTCCCAAAGACTTGTAATAAGACTTTGTTTATGTAGAGCATCTTGTGTATATGTTTGTCTTGTGAACCTCTGAGGGTCCCTAATGATCAGCAATAGCTGGATGGATCACCCTCATTAAATATAGTTTAAAAAAAAAAAAAAAAAAAAAAAATTGTCGTCGGAAGGTTAGGGTAACAGTAGTTGGGTGACAGTGTGTACTAGTACCCCATACTCAAAAGATGTACTAGGTTCTTTTAAATACAAATAAGCCAGATGTGTACAGTTTATAGTCCTTATCCGAGAAAACTCTCTCATATACATATTATAAAATAAATATGGTATATTTTCAGGGTATACTGTAAGTAATGATAACACTTTTTAGGTAAAATGATATATAGATAAGTAAAAGTGGAACACACTACTTACATCGGCTGTAAAGCAAATATAAAATATCATAGAGAGGCCACTAACTGCTGCAAGACTCTCTACACTACGCTTTAATCCCAGCGGAAACACAACAGTTACTGCTAAAAACATTTGTAGTGACGCCCTCAATTTTGGTGTATTCTAAAAAAATAATCAAAGCAATAATTCATATCTAGAAAATAAAAATGCTTACAAAACTACTATGCAGAAAGTCAGTAGCCATTTTGCTAAGTGCCTTTTGAAACTAGAGACTAGCAGTGAAATAGAAAGTAAATATAGGCTTATTAAACTAGCCTCATGATGATGGAAAAAATAAACCCCTAAAAACCTTGTTATGTATATAATAACAGTCAATTAGTACAATTCGATAACTCCTTTTTCTCTAAATGTTTGAAATTAAAACTCAATTCAACAATTGAATTGTCAGTAAATAATGAAAGACAATTTTTGACGAGACAGATTTAGTTTGTTTTGAAATTGTCGTAATTATCATACTATAGTCTTTTTGGACGCACCTCTGTTTCATAAAGTGCCTGTCTGTAATCAAAATAGATAATAATTAATTAATGATTAACATACATCTAATGAGAGCCATTTTGAAATGATTGCTGGTCCCAAATCACCAATTATTATGAAGAATGACACACAGGAACAAAACAACAGGCCAATGATACTGTAAAGAGATTAAACACATTATTAGTTTATATTGTATTATTGAAAAACAAATCTATTTGTTCAATAAACAAAACATAAACTTATTCTGAATATTGTGACCAAATAGAATGTGATAATAAATGCAGTATCAAAACAGTTCTACGTATACTGAAACCACATAATATTTCATACTATTAATACAATTCCACATACTGTACATACTGCATATATGTAAACCTTTAAGCATATATAATTGATCATTGACATATTACTGACATAAATGAATGAAATTTGAAAAAAATGTGTCAATACCAATGACAATATACAAGAAATTAGACAAACAACTATATAATATAAATACTAAAAAAACATTTAGTTCCTATTTCTCTATCATGGCATTTTGCTAATTTAAAAAAAATTCAATTTTTAATTTAGTTAGCATAGTTTGCTGTGTACAGTAGTAGTATACAACATGTTTGTTTTGAGTATTTCTGAAAATAGAAATTATAATAATATATAAAAAACTAGAGGGTACTCCGAGAGTACAAACCTCCGCCTACTGTAAAATTCCCCTACATAAAATGTCCCCTGAAAATATATATATATTAAAAAAATTTTTTTTTTATTAGTTCTAAATGTAAATAGGCTAACTGCACACTACAAAGTTGTGGATGAGAGTTTGGTGTAATGGTTATGTATCCAGCCTCTCACAGTTGAGATCGCTGGTTCAAGTCCCGCTGAGGTTCTTTTTTTTTTTATTTCTTTTTTTTTTGTAGACCTTGATCTTTGACCCTGACCCTTCAAAATTTAACCACAATTATATGATGAGTCATTGATCATTGTGGCTAAGATTGGTGAGAATCGGATAAAAACTGTGGTCTCTAGGCAGTAAAATAGTTTTTTGTTAGTTGTGACCTTGACCTATGACCTTTTCCCCTCAAATTCGAACTCTTCCGAGCTTTTGAGGCGTAGATCATCAAATTTGGTGAGAATCGGATAAAAGCTGTGGCCTCCAGGCTGTTCACAGACACACACACACACAAACATACAGGGGTGAAAACTCCTTGGCGGAGGTAAAAATGCAAAAATCTGCAAGTTGCAATTCTTACCATAGCTCTACAGCCATCTTGCCTGTAGCACCTAATACATGATAGGCTGAAAAAAATAAATGAAATAAATAATAAATATTTCTTTAAATCTATTTTTCAAACATATGTTTTATTCATTTATTTATTATTTTTAAACGTGGCATTGAACCTGACACACAGGAAGTACCAACAGACAACAAACAGAGAAACACAGCCATCATAATTAGTTATAAATTATTGCCAAGATAGTTTCATAAAAAAGAAATTTATCATTAATGTATACTGAATTTTGAATGGTAATTTTAATTTAAACTTTTTATGTGTTTAAGAAAGTTGACAACATTTACCCAGGTTTTCATACGATGTACGTTTGGTTGCTTTGGCTGCCCGTAGTAACAGCATACAACTTGTGTAGGTAAGAAAGGCAGAAAATAATAATAAACAACACGCTAAAATGAAACCACACTGAAAGAAAGTAAAACATTTAAATTGAATTAAATATACTGTCATTGTACAGAATAACTACACCTTTGAAAATGACATTATTAGGTTGGCTGCTATGATAGTCGATATTATAACATGTTAATGTGGAGCATTTACACGAGTTGGGTAACATAATGTATATTATCTGACATTTAAAAAAAATAGCTATTCCACTTACTAAAATAAAGAGATAGAAAATGAGTGTCATCTCATTGAACTTCCTTCATGATCAAATTGAGGAATATTTTAATTACAATATTTAAATCAAGAATTTAATTTCAAAACATATAAGAAAAAAGAAATCATAAAAATTGGCATTAGTAGGAATGTGATCTGTAAACCCACATTTAGTTAAATTTTTAAAAATTATTTACTTGAAATAAACTGTAATTTAAAGCAAAAAATAGAAAGTGTCTGTAATTAGAATTTGAGTTTTTGGTAAAAATTATTGGTTTATTTTATTTTTTTTTAATAAGTGAAATCATTATGTTTGTTCGTTTTTTTCTGAAATGAAATTTTTTTGAAGTGAATTCTTCAAAATGAGGGCTATTCAAATTTCAAGACATCTTTAAAGGATTCCAGTACCTTATTAAAGCACCATGGCATTGCGAGTACACCCACGCCAATGATGCTGTTGGCAAGATTAATGATGGGCACCAACGGGGTTGTTCCTGCCATGGTGGGGTCTTCGTCGGTTACTTTACTGACAGGAGTCACTGTCACAGTTTCCGTCTAAAACTACAAGATTGGTCCTCTCCACTATCAATCAAGACTGGTCCTCTCCACTGTCAGTCAAGACTGGTCCTCTCCACTGTCAATCAAGACTAGTCCTCTCCACGATCAATTCCCTTTTATTGGTTGTCAGCTCATTGATATACAGCTATTGACAATCTAAAGAACAATTTTTGATATTAATAAAAAATATCTTGAATCTTCCATATAGCTGCAAAACAAAATGTAACATGTTAGCCTAGCCTACCTAGTTCATAGTTGGGTGCAGGTCAAGACTACACTGAAGATTGGCCTACCAATAGGCCTACCTAGGTCTATATCAATGTCGGCAAATTATAGAGTTTACTAGTAAGCCTAGAAGGCATGGGCCTAGTATTCTTGCTGATTTTGTAATGTAGGATGAGACAACAACTAGTTGTTGTCTCAGATGTAGGGCTACTACAGGTCATAACATGCTACTTTAAGGTCATAGAAACATTAGCTTAGATCAATCGCGGCAGATTTTGAACATGGCAAAATTAATGTTTTTTAAACACAAAGGGTACTACAATTTACAAACAATTTGTATTTAATCTTGTAATTATATTTATTAATAATCTTTTATATATATTCATATAAGAATAGAATATTTCTGGGAGATCGTTTAATTTGAATTCAGAAAAGTTATATTAAATTTGTCGCATAAAGTTTTGTTCGTCGCCATAGCAGCTAGCGCTAAAAATATAAAATATGCCACCAAGATAAGAGCGCGCGAAAGCATAGCCAACAAGGTTAAAGGTTGTTAAGCATGTGCAGTAAACAATATATTAGGCACGCGACCGTTTCGTGTGTGTGTTTATTTTGTAACATTGTGGGCGGTCTGCGTTCTGTAGGTTAGAGTCATGGAACCTTTGATCTCAAACTGATCCTTCTATTCCTTATCCATGATATAAGTAGGCGTAGCAAGTCAGGAATCCAGCAAGTCTACCACACGAAACGGCAGCAGGAGCCACCTCTCTACCTAGGCTCCTAGAGCGCCGAGCCTCTCTTGTTTTAGTAATAATGCATTATAAATAAATTATATACTTATACTTTATAGCCTACCTAGGCCTACTACTAGACTATAGAGGAGGCCTAGCTAGCGGTTTAGGCCACATAAATAAATATAAGCTAGCCTAGCCTAGCCTGCCTATAGGCCTAGCGAGCTAGGGATCTGCAAATATAGGAATAATAGCAGCGCAGTATTAATGAACATACGTACTTAACAAAGCAAAAATACATTTAACCCTGTACGAAGTCCGCCTGAATATAAAATAAGCAATATTATTATTTATTTATTACATCCAAATCCAAAATGTGTGCGCTACGACAAAATATTGTTGTGTGACACATCGCCTCCACCGACGTGGCAGACATATGTCACATAGTCTTCATGCACCAGCTGTTAAAATATTTTACATAATATAGGCCTAGTATAGTTAGGCCTATAGCTACCTGACATTGTGTGATATATTTTATATCTTTACTATTTATGTTATTGTTTTTGTTCATTCAACTACTTTTTCATACATGTTTCTGTTTGTTTCTCAAGTACAGTATTTACACACAAAAAAAACAGTATGGGAGTCTAGACTAAACGTTGAAATCGTCACGGGTCGTCAATCATCATAGGTCAATAATTAAATCGTTTTGAAATAAATATTACTTGTCTTATAAAATCTCTAGACTAGGCCTAATAAAAATATGACAACACGGGTGGTTGGACCTTTTAAGCAAGCTTGGAGGAAAGGTTATAATGATATTTATGCACCTTTAATAGTGTTCTAGGCCTAGGCTACTACTATAAATAATTATAGGCCTACCCTAGGTAGCTAGAGCCTAGGCTGGAGAACGCAGCAGCCGGTCGGGCAGTCCTACCGCTAAACCTAGGCCTAGCCCTCTAGTCTTAGTGTAAGGACATTCCGACTGGAAGGCCTAATTAGCCAACACCTATCTAGGCCTATGTATGTACTAGCTAGCTAGTAACTAATACGTTTAAAATAAATTATTATTATATAATTATGAATTATTATTTTAATCATTTGGATTTGCATATTTCTTTATTTAGGTGTGATTCCTTGGTTGAAACTCTCTTGGGACCGTGAACCAGTTCTTGTAGCAGCCGTGGGATTCGGCGTTGCAGGTATTCACTAGCCTAGGCCTACATATTGCGAAAATAGAAATCTAAATAGAACACAATCAAATCTTATTTGAAATGTTTGTAATTATTTTTTATTCCAGGTTTGCCACTGTGGGTTATCTCACCATGGAAACACCAAAACGCAATAGATGTTGCGGATATGCCAACACGATATCCGGGTTAGTGTCAACTCAGTAAAATTTAGATATTTAATGGGTTACATAATCAGATTATTAATAGAAGGGTATTGTGACATCACAGTTTTTGATCACTATTCTCCCCATACCCAAGATAATGCACCTTTTGACAACCATACTAATATTTGTATTTTGTCTTTTTAGTTCCTATTAGGTATGTTGAAGGAAAAACTGGGCCTCCGACATCTCTCTGACACAATGGAAATCATCTATATATGGACTAATTGAAAAACAGTTTACATATTCATGGTTTAAATGAATTCACTAAATTCAGAGACTTTGGAAAGCAGTGTTACCTAGCAGTAGATGTGATTGCCTTACAGATAGTATATACATCCTAGGCCTACACACCATTACTAATAATGAGTGACAATGCAGTTTGGCTAATTGTAATTATCAAAGTGTAAAAATATGTTAATCAAAATCAGTTTTTCTTTTTCTTAAAAAATGTTACATTAAAAGACTATATAAGTTTACACATCTGTGTTTTTATCAAATTTTTAAATACAAATTTGTAACTAATTTTCAAAATGAATTTGATCACTTAATTACAATTAAATAGGAAATACATAATATACACAATTATACTTGACTGAGTCATGTTCTTACCATCAACTCTTTTTCACCCTCTGAACATTGTACCATGAATGCAGTGCACATTAATTGCACACATTAATTAGATATCAAAACATGTAAAAAAGAATAAATAAGATATTTGATTTTTTTTTAATATTTTGTAAATACAGTAAATAATCAAGAATGTTTGCAATCATTTACATTTTGATAAAAAAATAAACATAATAATGTTCCACAAAATACGAATACAGTACTGTATTTCAATTTATATTCTAATTTCACTGTTTAGTTAGAAAATAAAAGTATTTCAAAATGGTCAAATTATGAGAATAAATTAACTAGCCATGTTTCTTGAACAATACCAGTGCATTTCTGAAATCTGCAGGGAAACCATAACAGATAATAGCAAAATTGTTTACAAACAGTCGATTTAAATTCAAGGATGTCCACGATATGTGCATATCATTAGGCCTACATCACGTCACAACAAGACCTTTTTTCTTCTCACTTTTGTGGTACATAAAACATAAACATTGTTGTTGTGCTATTTTGGCCGTAATTGTGACTAGCACTATCTAGCATAATTTTGTGCTGCCACCTAGCATAATTTAACTTCCATCGCTGGCCACACTGCTCCATATTCATATCATTTCTAGCATCGGCCGACAAATTACAATGTTGCATTTCAAGTTTCCACAGCTTGGGCGAAATGGTAAATAAAGAACGCAGTAAAGTGACATCAATATCACTGAATTTATTATCATTAATAAAGAGCATTTCTAATGCTAGTTTAACTTCCCTATTTGAACATTATCTGATTCATAACATACTGTAACCTGATGGATTACAATTATGCATGTAAAGCCCCCACAGCGTAGGAGACATAATCAACAAAGAACCCAGAAGTACCATCAATGTTGCGGAGATTATTACCGCTGATATCAACACTATTTAATACTAATACAACTTTCCTAATAGCCAGATTTCTGATCATATTCAATGCAAAACCTAAAAAATTCCAATTAGACATGCAAAATTCATCAAGATGCTTAGAAGAAATAAAGAACTAAGTAAAGTATCATCAGTGTTGCCAAGATTGTTTCCACGGCGGATAATACTAAACAACTGGTCTATTAGGCATGCTAATTAAACTCCTCTATCTGAACACTCTCTAACCATGATTCTTAGCGTCACCCGATAAAATTACGTATGAAAAAATGCTTTTGGGGAAATAATAATGAACCAAGTAATGTACCCTCAATGTTGCTGAAATTGATATTTAGCATCCCTAAAGGCAATTTATTTCCTTTTATTGCAAACTTCTATGATCATGTTTATTACGTCACCTGTTAATCTACAATTATGCAAACCAAGTTCACTCAAACTCGGAGACATAATCAATAAAGCACCCAGTTTAGTACCATCAATGTGGCTAAGATGATTATTACTGCTGATAATATTAATCACCCTTAATCCCATTTTACCCCCTACATTTGAACACTCTCACAAATTAAGAATAATATTAAATTTAGTACTTATTCCTAAAATATGCGCAATAACTTTTCCGTTGTGAGCTGTCATTACATCACAACATCTATATAAATCAGTAGGCCTACAGTGTATTTTAAGCAATGAAGTTTTCTACTAAGATGTATGAAATGTTCATTTTCATTTAGATGTTCATCTGGATTTATATGGAGAAGAAACATTCTTATAGAGCTCGATATATCTACCATATATTTTTCTATTTCTAAATTCTTGCCTACCATGTAATCAATTATTGTGTTTTCCACAATCACATCATGTTGTTTTTTGACATAGTTTATACAATACATTTGAGAGCGATATGCCGATAGATTATTTGTAATCCTATGTTTTAAAAATTTAACAAATTTAACCAAGAAAACTAAATAAAAACTCTCTTGCCATCTCTTATAACCTCCCATTCATTCTCATCCAAGGATGCAAGTAATAATTTTGTATCTTCTGGGCATTCACCCTCCGTAGCTTCACTGCCACTCAGCTTGTACAAATAAAACCATACCAATGACTCAACTGTCAACTTATGCGGAGTTAGATTTTGAAATCGGTGCATCTTTGTAAACAAATCCGAGTTTTAGGGCCATTTCAACCATATTTAGTTTACCTTTCAGGTCTCTAATTAGTTACTAGTTACATGCTCCAATGGAGTGTCTTCAAATTCAGAAATTTTTCGATATGTTTCTTGTTGTTTGTTAAAAGGTCGGCTTTATCATGTGGAAGAGTTTGCTTTTCTTCCCACATATATATTACAGACTGAGAGAAGCAATATTGGATTTTCGCACAATGAATATGCTTCTTGGTGGTTGCGTTTCCAAACATACTGATCAATTTCCAATTAAACAAACTAGGAAAGTATATTTCAATATACTTTCCTCAAATTCTCTTCATTAAACCCGTTAACTCTCATATGTAAGTTACACTCTTTTTAAAATTCATCAATGTTTTCTAAACGTGATGTAGTAGTACTGTTTTCAAATGTATTCCTTTTGAAACATCATCACAACTCTTTTTCTGCCTTATAGATGGTTATATACTTTGCATGGGCAAGTATAATAAAAGCGCACTCATGATATAAAAGTACTTTGACAAATTATTAAAATAAAAACAAATTGTATCAAGAATAAAATTCGGAACTAATTTATTGAAGGCCATTGATTTTATTATATTTCAATAATAAAAGTGGGAGGAACCCACACAAGACAAAAAAATAATCATTACTTCAAGTGATAGATAAACTACAAATGTGGTAAAGAAAAATGCACGGATAACACTACATATAAAATACCATGGAATACATACTATAGAAAACTGTCGGTCTTGGGAAGTACCGGTAGGCTTGGCCTGCTAAAGATAATTCCAAACACATATTTAAAGATGGTATAGTATTGGTTTTACAGAGAAGTTAACTAGTGGAAATATATATCTTGCAGACGAAATACAGAAACTAAAATGGCAATAACAAAAGACATAAAGCGAAGAAATATCATTGAACTGTTTGAAGTGATATCAACAAACGGCCTGTCTCTCCAAATGTTTTGACTGATCACAATCAATCACAAGAAATCAACTCAATATCTGACGGTAAGGACATATGTACCGGTATTTGTGATAATAATTAATTCACACAGCATAAAAACCCGAATGCTTAGTATACATGTATGCCTATTACACCAATGCAAGATACCAAACTTTACACCTAGAGGTAATGAAGAATTCAAAGTCAACCTTGGTTCGTGAGCATTTGTAGTAGGGCCTAATTACGAATGTTTGCGATGGGGCTTCTTTAGAAACACACCAAGTAGCAAGGGACAAAATAACTATCACTATATAGCAGATTACAATAGTAAGTACATTCCATGTGTAATGTATCTGTGCTTTACAGCCTAGTCCATCTGCATAGTTTAAACATAAATAGCGAAAAGGTTGTACGCTCGGCTGAATAGCTCAGTGTTAAAGTTTACAACCGAAATAACATCTTTCTTAACCATAGTTGTTCACCGGTGATGGGTTCTCCGTTATGTGTCATTGTCAGTATTTGCATATCACAAAAATCGATAATATAACAATTGTCGGTATACCTTGTCCAAGAACATAATCCTATCAATAGACAGATCCAAATCAAAATCACTAATTACATCTTGTCCATAAACATTTTCAAATACAATTAATACAATGACAAGACAACTTCAATATGATTCCAATTCCATCGTTTTTATTATTCGCCTGCTGAATATATGATTGAATTAAATTGTATTTGTGTGAACTAAATCATCCAAACGACTAAAATCATCTGAATAATAATCGCGTGACTATTAGATGATATACTTATTGATACGGTATAATACAGATGTGTCTATATTATACCGTTTTACTTCTACAGGTATTATAAAGTGAAGGAATATATTAAGATGCGGAGACTGCGGATAAAACTAATAAGCTATATCTGGCACAACCATGTATATTTGTAAATACACATTCAACCGTGTAAACTGCATGTCAAAAGAAATAATGTATAGGAGGTAATAGGTTTTTAATTCGAAGCGGTGTGATCCTAGTAGATCATATAATTCGGAATAAGTCTATAATACGCAATATATTTCTTTCCTGGTAATAAGATTGTTGCCTTGTGCATTATAAAAGGAAGTACTGTTACTTATTAACGGATACTATAGTCTGAAATATATGGAATTTATAAGTATTAGAGAAATTTAAGAAATATAACTGTGTTAATGTTTTGCAATACTGTACATAGTAGGACAAGAGAAGCTCCTGTTCCTTTGATTTTTATCAAACGAACGTCTTGCAAAGTAAACCGAACACGTCTTTGCATTATACAAACCACGATAACTAATTCACGTACGATGCAATTCAAATTATTTTAAAAATTTTAACAAAAACACTTATTTCATTTGTAAATAAAAGTCATTTTTATTTTAAATAGAAAATAAAATCCACAATAATATTTTGTAACAATAATAAATGATATCACTTATTTACACACAAAGACATCTCGAAAAATATAAATACACTGAAAAATAAATATTGTATGCTACTACACATATATATTTTTTTGTTTAATATTTTTGTATCTATAATAAATTTAATGAAAACATGAAACTTTTCTTTTATTGACAAACAAAAACAATGAACATAAAAAATTCTACTTTACTTTCAATTTGCTCAAACTATTTGTTGAATATTTTGTTTATATATCTGCACATGTATAGGTCATGACCCTAAACAACACTAGTGCATTTTCAAGAGTTTTAAATATTAAAATATTGATTGTAAATTAATATTCATTAAGTATTTATATCATATATTCTTTTTTTGCATAACATGCAAAGAATAATGAATATCCATACTTTATTCATTATAACCTCTTCTCCTTATGAATATTCATACTATATTTATTTGTTACATATTTTCATGAATATTCATTTAAAACCTCTTTGCCTTATGAATATTCATACTAATTATAACCTCTTAACATCTCCTTATGATTGAATATTTTATTTATTTCAATAATCTAAGAGGGTATAAATAAAAAAAGTATGTTTGCTCATTCATTCTTCATAATCTGTAATGTTAGTTATAAAGATGGGGAGGACAACCACGCTTCCTTATTTTTGTAACTTCATGCATACATTTCATCCTTAAGAAATCATAATAAGTATAAATATAAATGTTTAAGAAGGAAAATGAATGGCTAACGTTAACAATATTTCTTTCATTTTCTTTTCTTTTTAAATACAAATTGGAATGTTTTTTAAATTATTTAACAAAATATATCAACATGATTCCTTTCATGTATCTCATCATCATCATCATACACTAAATGACGCACACACACACATGTTATTTTATCCTGAATTTTGTTTTCTGTAAATATTTGGTCCTGTTTATTACTTGAGATAAGTGATGCACAATATGTACAGCAACAAATAGATACAACCATATAAATATATTGGTTAAACCAATATCACTTATAATTAGTAAACAATACAGTACTACTATAAGTATTGTAAACACAATATTTGTACAAATGTGAATTATATTGGGTAAATAAAGTTATACTATATTGAAATGAACTCTTATAGAGTTCTATTACAGAAAAATGAATTTTACAACTATTTATAATAAGGGGTTTTACTAATAGTGAAATGAACTTCTGATCACTCCAGTATATTGTATGAATTGGAAATTACCTACGCACCAAGTTTTATAGAGTTGTACTACAGTAAATTAACTCTTTTGTAGAGTTCTAACAAAACATAGCACACTCTTGTATTAAGAGAATGATAAAAACTGTAAAAAATTGCATTGTAGGGTTGCATTGAGTTGCACTATTGTGAAATGAACAAGAGTACAAACACACCACTTTAGAGGTATGTACTACACTGAAATGAATTAGGGCACTCTCTTTTACTGAGTTGTACAATAATCAATTAGAGCAGCACAAGTCATAATAGAGTTGTACTATAGTAAAACGTTTATATAGAGTTGAGTTATAATGAAATGAATTAACTATATAACACACTCTTGGAGTTGAGTTTTAATGAAATATAACACTCTCTTTAGTGTAGTACTGGTTATAATAACAACAGCATTATTTAATTCAGTCAAAAAATGGGAATATCTAACCTGATTTTGCAAATATTTTGTGCCTATAATAAGGACAATAGAGTAGGTTTGTAAAATTCCGGCATGGAATTTTTATAATAGGGCCCAGCTTTACTATATTTATTTATAGTAATTATATTTTAACGTTAGTTTTAATCAATGACAAAAATATATTTCAATATATTTCATTTAGTCAATAGGTTAATTGAAGTGTTTATCTTAGGAACATGGCTTCTGAACAAACAAGAATCAACAAAAATATTTCTGTCTGAATAATAAAAACTCATATTCTTCTTGGTAGAGTTGTCGGCTACATGTATGCTAGAGAGAAGTTGGCTGCAATCTTGCATTTTGTCCTCAGTCTGTAAGGACTTGACGGTAATGAACGTGTCATTGTCGTCACGTTTTCATTAGTATTGCTTGATAAAACTGAAATAAGAACACAAGAAACAGGATTTATAAAATGAATATTACCATGATAGTCCAATACACTACTCAAAGATGCAAGTTTGAAAAAAAAATCAACTGGAGAGGCTGAAGCTCTGTCTACACTATCAAACTAGTTTGACAAAAAAATTGTGATGTGCACAAATATGGACATCATCATGTCTATATATGGGCAAATTGCATTTTTTACATAGTGTAGACAGAGCTTAAGATAAATGAATGTAAGAAAAACTTTAGAAATCAATCAACCTAACTTGAACCAATTTCAAGAAATGTAACATTAGTATAAATACATGTATGCACTGTCATTAAACAATTTTATTAATTCTAATCCCAATTATGGATGTTTATTTAATCAGGTTCCAATAGTCCAGGAAAAAGATGCTGAATCAGCACAACTGAATATTATAATAAACACTCTTTACATACCTCTTTTAGCTGATGGAGATGAAAGGTCAATAAGGTCAACATTATTGTTGGAACTAGACACCAAGTCATGTCTTGAGGCTCTCTCCATTGATGAGGTTAAGTCAGACAATCTGCCATAACTTGAAGTCTGCTCAAGAGTTTGACATCTCTGTTCAGATGGTTGATTTTCCAATCTGGTGATTGCATCTAAACCCTCACCAGAATGTGCTGACGATTTGTCTGATGTCTCTGGCGCAATCTTTACAGAAGTGTTGTGGATCTGATCATCACTGGCGTTACCAGCTGGATAGGATCCAGTACCGGATGATGATGCAAAACCAGACTCCTGACCAAAACTAGTGCTTGGAGTTGGCACACTCATGTCAGAATCTACATTAAAATATGTAAACTCTCCATTTGCGTGTGACATTTTTTCTGTTCTTAATGGGCACATGCATATTATGTGAGATACAGAAAGCATCAAAATAATCAATTATTTGGCAGAGTATAACTTATGCTGAAATACATAACTTTATCCTCTAATTATGACTTACCTAGTCAGAAATAACAGATACTGACCTATGGTCAACTTTCGACTAATCAAGGCCTGGAAAATGAATCTGCTAAAACCAAATATATTGTATGATTCTACAACAGGTTTTGTTGGCCAGGAATTATATAAAAAAGTATAAATAATATCAAACAATGTGAATGCTTCTGTAAAGGATAAGGTAACAATTATCATAATTATATGCATTCATACCTGGATTTGGGCTGCTTGACACTCCTGGGTCTTCCGAGCTGCTTGGTGTTATAGAACGCACAACTATAGTACAAAATTGAATACACATTGTTAAGGATGTAACCTTTTAGTGGTTTAAATATGAGTGAAAGAAGTAAAAACAAATTAAACATAATAATAAATTTCTGCTATTATTACTATTACTATTTCTTACTATTTTTTGTCTCTATCCAACCTATAATCTAATACAACAAAACACTTATAAATATTTAGTCTGCTATGTCAGGCAAATAAGTTATCTCTTGTTTACCTTTCAAATCAGCATTAAGCACTACTGCTCTGCGCTGACCCCTGCCAATTAGGGTTAACACTCTGGGTACGGCAGACACCAAGGCTGCGACTGTCTCCTTCTCATAAACATGAGGAATGAAGGGTTCCTTGAAATACATTTCGTATAGCGTAGCAAAGTCTTGCAGGGCTATACAGTTCTGGTTTTTCAATAGAATAAGCCGGGCCTTACGGGCAAACTGGTAGCCTTGGGTTAATTCTATGTAACTTTCTGGAAGCCATTTCTTATAAATCTGTGAGGTAAGATTAAGATTATCAATAGAATTACAGATGACATGGTCACTCGTAGCTGTTTTAAAAATTAAAATTAATTACAAGTTACCCCTTACCTTAATAACATGCGGTATATCTGATAGTAATAAAACAAGTTGACTATAGCCATATTCAACATGTCTAAGCTTCATGTGATATCGCTGCTGGAAGACATCAGGCACATATTTGACCTCTAAACGACCTTCTGGCTGGTCTATCAGTAACACTAAAATCCATTGAGCTAACTGGCTTAAATGTTTTCGATTCACCAACACAATGCTTCTTTCGGTTTCTCTCGTATTAATTTGGACAGAATTCACAACAAGATCAGCTACCTATAGAAAGTTAATATTTTTAGCATGGGTGCAGAACATTTGTGGGAAAAAAAATAAAGGAAAATTTGTTGAGAGTGTATTATATAGAATCTCAGAAAAAAAATCCCCATCCCAGGGTGATTTAAATTAGCAGAGGCTTACTTTAATAACTCTTCTCATAGTAGTTGATGAATCAAGTCGATAATGATGACATCATGGAGATAAAATAATGTCAGAATCCAATATGGCATCCAATTTGCCGGAAAAAAACAATAGTAGAAAAAGTGTTTTTTTGTCCATACAATGTACAATACTATCTTAAAACAATATACACGAATCCACACGAATGTATATCTACTTACAGTCATTTTCTCCTTCCCCCACCTTTCCCAACATTAGGATGGCGGATTCAAGATTTTTTAATTAGGAGTTTTGGATCTCTCTCTGGATCAGTCTATGGATAATGCAGATTCACCTATACGCATTACATTCTCAGACGGAACATTTCATGGGTGTTGTTTGTTGGTATCCACCTCAAAATAGACAGCAAATTACCGATCAGGGTGTTAAGCTTATGGAAAGGATCAGTATATTAAGAGAAATCACTTTTCTTGCACAATACCAGAGATTGACCTGAATCCTATAGTGATTTAAACGGCATTTACTCTACATTGTCGTATGTACAAGACCAAGTTGTCTTTTGTTTCTTTGATCAACTGCTCTTCGTTAAAGCAACCAAACATGATGATGTTAGGAATAGATGAGTCCCATTATCTGATAGTTGGCCCTATTATATGCCATTATGTATATTGCCTGTCAAGGAAAGATTTCTGAACACTGACTGAGACGAATCGCTGATGAATGTGAAGTGTCTTGTAGATCTTGCAAGGTTTTTAATTTTTTCCAGCAAAATTGACGCCATATTAGATTCTGGCATGAGGATTCATCAACTACTATGAGAAGAGTTATTAAAGTAAGCCTCTGCTAATTTTAATAATTATAACACTCCAAGTGACATAAACTGTGACTTGGTCTTCCCTATCCCCTAATATAGGTATTTGTGTGTGTTATAGGTACAGTATTTGTGTGTGTTATAGTAGGCCTGCTGTAAACATTTTGACCAAGACCCTGGGATGGGGATTTCTATATGAAAAACCAAAAACAAGAATTTTAAAATGTCTTCCATTATGATTGCTATAACAATCAGTATTTAAAATTAAAAGCACATCAATTTTGGTACAGTTGTTTGATAGCAAGGTTGTGATATCACAATGGACTTGGCCTGTACATAATTATTTAGACTTTTTGTAGGTCTCTTAGATATATTTTTATGTTGCAATCTGCCAAAAGGGTGTTCTTCTGAAAGTGCTTCTCCACACCCATCTAATGTATCTTTTAAATTGGCTTAAAATTAAAGAGAGAGAAATAGATCTACCTCTACAACATGTGGCATTTTCTGAAAGACTTGTTCCACTGTCTTACACTGGTAATCAATTGGTTGTAAGTGATGTCCCTGCTCTCTCCTGTACAACTGCAGTAATTGACATAACGCCATTGACTTAAAGTGGCAGTGCCGTAAAAGGTTGATGACTATGATGGCCAAGATTGACAATCGCTCCACTAGAGTAAGCGTTAATCGACGGTCATTTCCTGTAATCTCAACCTGAAATTGAGAAGATCAAGTAATGGTATTAATCTTTGTATTGTTAAATTGCTCTAATGTTGGTATGAGAAACAGAGTTTTGTGATACGTTGGGGAAACTCTGTTTCAAATCCATTTACAGTATCCAATAGAGTTAGACAGGGTGGGGTTATGTCCCCTCTCCTTTATAACATATATATTAGTACAAATTGTAGACTAAGTGGTTTGTGTCAGGGTTGCCAATGTAGAAACATTTTCTTGAATCATCTTAGTTATGCGGATGATCTTGTTCTACTTGCCCCTTTAGTTGCTGGTCTCCAGCTATTGGTACATGTTTGTGAAGAGTTTTCGCAAGAGAATGTTTTATTTAATGATAAGAAATCTTTTTGTATGCGTTTCTGTCCTCGTACTTGCAAACTTGAAGGTAATTCTATTACTAAACTTTTTGGTAAAAAACTTGCTATGTTGAGAAAGGTACCTATCTTGGTCATATTCTTATGTGTGATTGCAGTGATGAGGCCGACATTCAAAGTCAGTACAGGTCTTTGTGTATTAGAAGCAACTCACTCAATCGTAAATTTATGAAATGCTCTACCAATGTTAAATGTTGTCTCTTTAGATCTTACTGTATTAATATGTATTGTGCAGCCCTTTGGTGTAACTATTGTATGAAGAATATTAGATCTCTTAATGTATGCTACAATAATGCTCTGCGCCGTATACTTAATGTCTCTAGAAGTAGTAGTGCCAGTGCAATGTTTATTGAACATGGTGTCCTTCCTTTAATGAGTACATGCGAAAATCTACCTATGGTTTCATGCAACGTATGTTGAATAGTGGTAACATCCTTGTTGCTTGTGTTTGCAAACATATGCTCCATAACTCCAAAATGTATTGTAGATGGAGAAGCATTCTATATACTTAAGTTTAGATTTTTCTTTTTCTGTTTATAAGTTTATTAATATGGATGATATTTCCGAAATAAGAAGAAATTGAATTGAATTGAATATGGTGAAATATTAAGTTCAAAGGTCAATCAGGTCCTCCTCCCATAAAAGACCGCTTTGGGATTTTAAATGGTAGATTCAATCTAGAGTATTTTGTAAATATTAGCAACCCAGCTCGATCATTGTCATTTTATTCTCAACTTAATGATTTGAAAACTCAACGCAACTCAATAGGGACTTTACAAAACAGGACGGAAAACCACAGGACGGTGCTCATGAATAATTTATGCATGAGCTTTAACAAAGTGGGCGGAGCTTAGTGTGAAAATGTTGTCATCTTAACTTTTTGAGGGTGATAAAGTTTCCATTTTCCCGTTTACGGAGAAGGTCTAGAAATAATGTACTTAACAAATGGCTGTGTTAAAAGCAATACATTTTGTGCAGCGCTTGAAGGCGAGGCCTCTAGCTAGGAAGGTAGGCCTATGCTGTATCACGAGAGCCAAGCGATACAGAATGGCCTCGCACCGGGAAGGAGAGAGATACCGAGAGTCGTCGTCTTCGCGCAAGGTGTGCGTAACTAATAAAACGGCTATGTCAACTGTATATGATTTTACGGTCTAGCGAACACAGGCTGTCCCTCGTCCTCCCCTAACCGTCCAGTTTCGTATTAAAGCCCCTAATGTCAACTTGAAAACATGCTTTAGGCAGCAGACATAATTCATCTGGATGTTGCAAATGTATTAGCATTTGAAATGTTTTACCTGAACAATTTCTGGTATTGCTTCAAACAACTCTAACAGTTTGTTTACTCCATAATCTGCTACTTTGCATTGCCTACCAAAATGATGATGATAGTCAGGTATGAACTGTTGAAATGGCATGCTGAAATTGGGCTTGTGAGACATGAGGTCAACGACCTCACGTCCAAACCGCTGCGTTCTCACAATCTCTTCTGGAGTTTGATCTATGAAAAGATTTTTTGTAAGCAACATTTTGTGGACATCATAGGCTTATTCCACTAGTCCATTTTTAGATTTATTTATGAGCAATGTGAATAGATCTTTTGCTAATAAGCAACCAATCGAATATGTCTAATAGTAAAATGCATTAAGAACATTGTGTTCAACATATCACACAAAGTTTTATACACAGGTATAAAGATCTTCATGTTTTTTATATTTTTAAGAGTTTGCTTTTCAAAATGGATTGTAATTAATACAGAATGATTTGGAATACAGCTGGTGGCATATTGAAGATAAAAAATGATTATGTGATGAGACTATATATTATATGCCAACCATTGTTAATGTTATGATATAATATTTTTGGTCAATAAATGTTTCTTGAATTGAATTGAATAGCAATGTCAAGCAAACTAAATTGTTATTAATCAGCAACTCACCTCTGTGAGGGATGGACAATGTTATATCATCTCCTACACCATCCACCTAAACACAACAAAGTATAATAAATCACAATTTATGTGTTATGCTAAATTTGCTAAACAACTATATTATTCAACAATATAACACAAACCATGGGCTGTATGTATTACTATACAGATATTGACTGCTTAGAGGTTAAATATAAGATTTGACATCCCCGAGGGAATGATATTATGTTCGAGGGAATATATATTTCCCGAAGCGCCAGCTGAGGGAAATATATATTCCCTGAGAACATAATATCATTCCCTCGGGGATGTCAAATCTTATATTTAACCGATATAAAAGGCGATATCTGTTATATTATATAGCCAAGTCTGCTGGGTTGGGTGAAGCTAGGCTAGGCCTATAGAGGCCTCCTATAGTATTTGTATTGTATGTAAACCGGTAGAAGCGTTGTCTTGCGATGGAGTGAAAATTCCACCCAGGTTCAAGATCCAGTAGATGACTTTTGTTTATTTATTGGCAAACGCGAGTGTTGCCACACGAAAATTACACAGTCAATATCATCGAACTCGAGAATGTATATGTTTAATGACAGGGGACACGATAATTACGCGAAAATTAATCGGTCAATATTATTGTTCTCGAGGATATATACGATTTACGATCCTCGCAGCGGTAGTCATGTGACGCAGTTTCAACCAATCACGTTCACGTATTTACATAGGCTATGTAATATAATGGATTAAGGAATAGAAGGATACGCATCGACGGTGACATCAAACGCGCTCGCCTATATTAAAGCACTGCTGGCAATCAAACAAACACGCTATTTGAACTCTGTGTCTCTAACCGCGGCCTTCTATAGGATTTGGAGAACAAACCGTAGCCATGTAAAAATCATATGCGGCAAAATGGATGTTTATTTAAACTCAAAGGGAACTAAAATTTACAAACAATTTGTATTCAATCTTGTAATTATATTATATTAATTATCTCGTAATATTTCTGGGAGATCGTTTAATTCAAATTCATAAAAGTTATAATTAAATTTAGCAGCTAGAGCTAAAATAATGAAATATTAATCATGCCACCAAGAGTGTGCGAAAGCATAGCCAACAAGGTTAAAGGTTGTTGCGCATGTGCAGTAAACAATATATTAGGCATGCGACCGTTTCGTTGTTAACGACAGTTAATTAAACTGTGTTTATTTTGTAACATTGTGGGTGGTCCGCGCTCTGTCAGTTAAGGTCATGGAAGCTTTGATCTCAAACTGATGCATATCCTTCTATTCCTTGATTTTATTTGATATTCATACATAAAAGTTAAAATATACAATGTATAAAAAGAATACCTGGATAACCCATTAAGTCGACAAAAAAGTAAACTTATTTCCAATGGGGTCCAATCCGTAATGACTGAAAAGTGAGTGGTTGGGCCTAGTACAATTATCGTTAAGTATGACTCAGTAAAAATGAAAAAACAAGAAAATACATACAAGACAAGAAAACATCAAAAAAACAATATTAAAAATAGCTTAATTAAACTGAAATACCAAGCTGTTCATTATTAAAAAATTCTTTAAGTTTTATTTTGAAGGTTGCATTATTTTGTATTGATTTGAGTGAATTGGGGAGCCTGTTCCAGTCACGGATACCTAAGAAATAAAAAGTCGTATCATTAACGCCAGTAGCCTTAGGAGTGACAAAATTAAATGTTGTACCCCTGGTGAAATGGTTGTGATGATCAGAAATTAACAAAAAGTTATCCTTAAGGAAAGAAGGCGTATTAAAGTTATAACGAATTTTGTGAACATAATTTAATCTTAAAAACTTATTTCTGAGGCTGACATTAAGAAACCCAAGATCGGAAAGCTCTTTGGCACCTATGTGAGACCTCGGACCAACATTTAAAATGAAACGTGCCATCTTGTTTTGGGCAGTTTGTAATTTATGTTTAAGATTCTTATTGACACCGCCGTACCATGCCGAGGCAGAATAGTCAAATGTACATTGTATTAAAGCAGTGCTTAATAGTTTACGACATTTTTTATTCAAGCACGAACTTTGCCTATGTAAAAACTTCAACCTTGACTTAACTTTACTGATAACACTAGTTGCAATGATATCACATGATACATATTGGTCTAAATCAATACCCAAATATTTAACTTGCTTAGTACTTTTGATTCTACGGCCCATTAATTCTACAGAAAACTCTTTTACTTTGTTAAGCTTCGCTCTGCTACCAAAGATAATACTTTCGGTTTTGCCAACATGTAAAGATAATTTGTTTTCAGTTAACCAGTCCTGGCACTTAGCTAGGACAGTACTTAATTTATGAGCGATTTTGGTGGCATCGTGATGAGAATACAGAATCGTAGAATCATCAGCATAAAGCAATAATTGAACATCAGAATCAATACAAGAAGCAATATCATTTAAATAACATAGAAAAAGAATAGGGCCCAAGATGCTACCTTGCGGTACACCATGAGTAACTATAAGAGGTTCAGAGCAGGTACCATTCACACTGACAACTTGTGTGCGGTTAGCGAGATAAGATTGAAACCAGTCAGTACACTTAAAACCCATGCATTTTAGCTTGTTAATTAAAATCACATGATCGACGGTATCGAAAGCTTTTTGTAAGTCAATTAGAACCATTCCAGTAAGAAGGCCTTTGGACTTATTGTTTTTTAAACCGTCGATGAGATTTATGAGGTTGCTTTCAGTTGAATGGGCCTGCCGAAAACCGGATTGATAGGCATAAAGTATATTATTTTTGGAAAGATACCTTTCAACTTGTATAGCTACAGATTTTTCAAGAATCTTAGATACCGTAGGCAGAATACTAATCGGCCGATAATTCTCAACATTTGTTCTAGTATTTTTCTTAAATAGAGGGGTAACTTTAGCAGTTTTAAGATCATGAGGAAAACAATTAGTTTTAAACGAAAGGTTAATGATATGAGCTATCGGTTCAGCCAATTATCTAGACCGACGCTTTTGTTTACATTTAGGCTTTCGAGTTGAGTTTTAACAAATTCTATGGTAACAGGCTCTAGCTTAAACATTTTTCCTTTTAATTTCACGTAGTATTTAAGAAGATCGTTAGTGGACATGGTGAAAAAACCTATGCATTTTGGGAGTTTTTTGACGAGTGTTGACGCAACATTCGTGAAAAACTCATTAAAACGAGAGGCAACGCCTTTTGGACAGAAAGTTTGTTTACCATTGTCATCGAGAACGATTTTAGTGTTTGTTTTACATTTCTTCTCGTATCCGAGCTGTTTGAGGGTTTTCCATAATTTTTTAGGGTTGTCTTTATTTTCATCAATCTTATTGAGAAAATAATTAGATTTAGCTTTTTTGATCAGCCGCTGAGCTTTGTTCCTAGAGGCACAATAATATTTGTATATATCTAGATTAGATTTATCTTTCTTGAATTGTTTTAAAAGTGTGTCTCTTACTTTGATTTCATCGGCAATTTCGGAGGTAAACCAGGGTGCTATGTTTTGTTTAAGTCTAACTTTTTTTATTGGCGCTATTGAGTCGATCACCTTAATGATGATATCTTTAAGAGTTAACCACGCGATATTTACATCGACATTATTAGTGACAACAGACCAATCGATATCGTTAAGTGTTTCAAGATAGTTATTTACATTATAGTTTTTTAAAGATCGTAATTTTGCGGAGTTGTGTTCATTTTTATGAACATGAGACTTAGGTATTTTTCTAGTGCAATAAATAAGAAAATGGTCACTAAGGCCAATGTTAATTACTCCAGATTGCTTCACATTATTTTGTACATTAGTAACAATGTGGTCCAAACATGAGCTTTTTTCTTTTCCTATTCTAGTTATATCCTTAATAACATTACTAAAACCATTTCTTATAAGGCAATCATTATATCTTTGCGATACTGGATTAATATTTAAAGTACATATGTTAAAGTCACCAAGAATATAAATTTCACTACTCTCTTTGATTTTTGATACAGTTTCTTCAAAGTTGTTCTGAAATAAAGTTACATTCTGTTTTGGTGGGCGGTAGCATGTACCAATCACAATTTCCTTTGAACGAGGCAGATATATATTTATCCAAATTGCTTCAAAATCGTCGATATCCAGATCATTTCTACGTGTGAAGGCGCGTTCATTTTTTACGTAGATACAAACTCCACCACCAGACCGGTTTCTGTCCTTCCTGAGCGCTGTATATCCATCAATTTTGATCTCGTTATCGGTGATGGATTCGTCCAGCCACGACTCGCTGATGGATATAACAGTAGCTTTGGTCTTCGATGCGATGTGCCTTAGTTCAGACATTTTATTAACTAATGACCGCGCATTAAGGTGAATAAAATGTAGGCCTTTGTTAAACACGTTGAATTCCTCGCTTAAATGCTCGTAAATGTCTTCTGTACATGTATGTCCATCTTGTTGGGTTTCATTCACATTATTTGTGTCGGCAATAAATTCGTCATGAATATTAATGTCACTGATGCATTCATCATTCGGAAGCTGATTGAAGAGGCATTCTTGACATAACCAATTATCTTTCGAGTTCCGTTGCTTATCATATACAATTTTATTTATTCTTCCGCACTTGATATGGTAGTTACATTTACATTCAGTGCATTTCATTGCCCTGTGCGTTTTCGCAATCGGTTTTTTACAAATTGAACATGGGTTTCTGATTGGTCCTGGGTTCGGAGAAACGTCTCCAGCGATAATAATAAGTACCATCAGGAAACTTGGGTTTTTTAAGTTTAAGCGGCAAACTGGATACGGTTTAGAAGATCCGTACAATGTCCATAAGGGAGACATTATATTCAGGTTATCCGTATGTATCTTCGGTTGAATTGCCCAGCTATCATATATGCTGGAGTTTAACGTAGAAAAAATGTCCGAGTTTAACGTTGGGCGGCAGGTAAAGTTAATTCTCACTAGAAGGCATAAAATAATAAGAACATTTGTAGTAATCGCTGCCATTATTAAGAGTGATTTAATTACCTTATCAGTGGTTGAATGTCATCCAGGAGCTTAGCAAAGTCAATCAAACAGGTAAACAAGTGTTGGTCAGCTGATTAAAACTTCCCGCCAAGCGCAACGAAGCAAATCAAATGTAAACAGGATAAAAACGGAATAAAAAAACACCAAAATACATCAAAAAACTGTACATATCCATATAAAACTTCTTTAAAAAGTATTTATGATGTCGTTGATACTTAGATCGAGGTGATCAATATTGCACTTAGGCTTAAAAACAGCAAAAAGTCGAGCTAGGCTTAGGATGAAATCACCGCCCAGACCGGGCACCTCTCCTTTGATCGTTGCCTGGGTCCGACTCGCCCTCGTCGTAGTATGGTCTTACGAGGATTAAAACTGGATAAAAACGATTAAAAATTTCAGATAAAATAGTTAAAATACAGGCTGAGCGTAGATCCAGATCTTACTGTTCCATATGTTGTTCAATTATTCTGGATCGGTGTCGATTTAAGTTGAAAAACACTGGCGAAAAACCAGTTCACGAGAGAGAGTAATCGAGACACGTCTTATCTGTACGCTGCCTACCTAGCAATATCCATGATATTACAAAAATCCTCTCATGTGTCCACCATCAGACTTATTACAACACAAGTAACACAACCACCATATTGCCAACAGAATTTTTAGTAAACCAACTGTATTAGTTATTATTAACCCATCGTCATAAGATTTTCAAATGTGTTCTTACCATGATCACAGTATTTGGAATATCAACAATGATGTCCTGAACCTCACACACTCCATACTCTACAATGTTGAATGGACGTGATAAACAACGCTGGAATGCTGCTGGCAAGTCTTCCAATGTAACCTAAATACATAATAATATATAAACTGATTATGAGCATCAAGAGGACAGTGATGGGTCAGTTTGTATTTTGGTCAGGAACACAGTGGAAAAACTGGGCTAAAAATTGTGGAAAAGACATATTCTTGGTAACTGTGGTTAAAGCAGACTGTGTACCATAAACTTGCCAACCAGTGTCTTTTCTGCACACAGTACTGTACCGTACCAGCATTGTTTTATTTTTAAAATGGTTAGGAAAATCAGTTATCATTTACCTGTTTGCTAGCCTGGGATCGGAGCACTTTCGTGACATCTTGAGCGAACCTTTTAATTTGAACTTGATGCGTCAATGTAAGGATCTGTTTATCACCTGCACCCAACAGCTAAACAACAATATCAAGTAAAATCACAATTTTATAAAATTGAAACCGAAAAATAGAAAACAATAAACAGCCCAGCAGTGATAATTTTGAAAAGATTACCTTTACAATCAAATACCAAGGATGATCAGGTATCTAGCTAAAGCTAATAATGAAGTTTAGTTAGTTTGATACATAAGATTGAGGTATTCCCCATGAAACAGCATATATTGCATTAAAGACACCTTCCCTACAATTTGTGACGTTTTGTAAAAATAATACATATATATTACTTTAAAAACATTAAACTAGGTCATTCCTTGTCTTAAATGTACGTTTTATGGTAAATTATGATAAAAAGTGAGAAACAATGCACTACCTAAGTAGCTCGCGGCGACTGACCTCTCGTGGACGGTCTTTAGGCCTAGCCTAGCTAGGCTTAGTTTTGTAGGCCTAGCTGGTAAACATCGGTAACGTACGAACATCGTACGCTAGCCATAGGCCTAGCCCGACGTTGTATAGTTGCTGCATTAATTGTCTTTCTATTTTTGCCAGACTCAGTTGATACAAATTGGGGAAACCCGGTATTTTCGCTGAAAAGTTAGGAGTCTTCCATTTGTTTTGGCCTCACGATCGATCAAAAAGTGGGTGAATTACAGTTGAAAAACATATGCATATGCATTTTGGGATTTATAGCGGGCCGCTATAATTATTAGAATCGACTTATTTTTCACATTTTTAACCATTTAAAGACAAAAAAAGTTATCGCAATAGGACCATATAGTATTATTTTTACATTAAATATAGTTTGTGATCTTAAAATAGATCTAAAAAACGTAGGGAAGGTGTCTTTAACATGTTCCAAGTTAACTTTTGACTATCTCTATTCTACTCTGGATTGCATCAAGCACTTTTGCCCAGATGACATGGTTTAGCCTACTACTGTATATGTCAAGATATACAATCACCTGAATAATATGAGGAATAGTTGAGAATATATCAGATAGTTTTGTATAACCATAGTCAATAAGGTGACACTGCTTCCCAAAGTGGTGGTTGTATGCCTGCAGGAAGAGATTTAACTCCAGTCGGCAGTAAGAACTATGTTTAAGAACTTCGGTTGCTTCCTTACTAAACTGGAAAAGGAGAGTCGGTAGGATTGGGCTGCTGGACCGTCCTAGATCTGCAATGAATATAAAAAAAAATTGAATTTAGATATTAGGACAGATCATTAAAACACTAGTATACAAGATCTCATAAAGCTCTGTCTACACTATCAAACTAGTTTGACAAAAAAAAGTGTGTGCCCAAATATGGTAGTGATATGCCCAAATATGGTAGTGATACGACATCATCATGTCCATATATGGGCACAATTTTTTGCCAAACTAGTTTGCTAGTGTAGACAGAGCTTTATATATTTGTATATATTAACAAGTGTATTAAGTAGTACTAATAGTAACTTACCATCTCCTAAAATGATCTTTCCCTTCCCAGAGAAGCAAACAATCTTGACCCCATTTGTATTCAAAGCAACCCTGACACCTGGAATGCACATCAACAGATGTTCAAGTGGTACTCCACCTTCTGGATTCTCTTCCAGTTTTTCAAACTCAGCAGCATAGCACCTGGTAAAGCTAAAGATGTCCGTTTTAAATTTAATGTACAAAATGATTGTATTAATGTTACAAGTTACAATACACCTCTTTCGATTTTCAACCAAATTATGCGTTCGGTTATTTGTCAAAGATGTTGCCTATCCCTATAAAATAAAAAGGTCCTTAAAAATGCTTTATCATTTACCTTATTAAAGGAATTCTCCCATGATGCAGTTGGAGTAACGTTTCAACTTGTGCTGAAAATATTCTCAATGAGACAGCTACGTTCTGATCTATTTCTGCTGCCCTCATTTGGTAATTTTTCACCACAATTCCAATATCATCATGCTGGTTGCAGAAAGGCTCACACGGAGGAATTGCTAGCTCTCTAGAATTACAAACACAAATTTTCAAATTATCCTAATTGACCTGAGGAATACATTTACCTAAAACAGATACTCAAAACTTTCCAATTGCTTACTTTGGTGGCTCGTAAGGCACGTTCCATGGTGACTGTCTGTATCCACTGGACGATGATGTCATAAAGGAACTTGGCGTGCTACGATGATGTTGAATGGTCAAGCAAACTAACTTAGTTGAGCCATTCTCTTTCACCAATACTGTATCAGAAATGTGGTATAGGTCCTCCTCAAACAGTTGCTGATTATACCTGAAATACACAATTAAAAAACTATTTGATTTTTAAAACTTTTTTCTGACCAATTACATAACTTTTGTTTTCTCTTTCGTAGGGGTAGCACTTCTCCTTTTAGCACTTCAGGATTTTCAACAACACATCAAGAAAGAGATTGAATTTATATGGTCCAACTATTCATTATGATAATTTTGTTATATTATGTTAACCAGTCTGACGTTAACTCACCTGCTTTCAAAGACTTCTTTAAACTTGTAATATGGCAAGCATTTTCCTGGCATTTCTTGAAGCATAGGTGTCACCATCAACCTTAAAAAAATAGTTATACAGTAAATTCCTCGAAACTCAAAATTTTGTCTGGTTTGCAGAAAGACTAATTCTTAAAGTAGGTGATAATTTCGGACAACTAACAGGGGTGGACGCAGGGGGGTTGCCCCAGTTGCCTGGGTAACACCCTTAATTTCATGCTAAAATGTTTTTTTCTGTCACTAAATTAAAATTTAGATCACATTTTATCATATATAATAACCATTAACGTTATAGAAGTCCAGTTTTGGAAGAGTCTATATGTAAATTGACAGACTATCAGCGTAAAATTAAAATTTACCGCTGGTTGTCAGCTTATTTTTTTGTGTGGATATATTTCTGAACATGCTCTGAATGATTTCTTATTCAACTTCACATTTTTTGTCTAACTTGTTTAAATTATTAATTGATAATAATAATTAATTTGTATTTATTGATTATAATTGCCAGAATTTATTAGCTTACCGGAAGTACATTCGTTGGGGACTTCCTCTGACGTTAAAAATGACGCATGTGTTTTACTGGCGGAAAAAATAGGCGGGATACGATGGTATTGCTGTTTGGTAACCCGATATAGAGTGATTTCCGGCGAACTATTAGGTGCCATTTATCATGAAATTTACGTGTGAGAGTACCATTTCCGGCCATCTAGGGGTCATTTAACAAAATTCGCTTCGATACAGGCCCCACCATGGGGGGCCTGTGTCGCAAAACCAGTCCTGGACTCGTGGGCAACCCCCTTAAAATAGTCCTGGACTCGTGGGCAACCCCCTTAAACCAGTCCTGGACTCGTGGGCAACCCCCTTAAACCAGTCCGGGACTCTTGGGCAACCCCCTTAAACCAGTCCTGGACTCGTGGGCAACCCCCTTAAAACAGTTCTGGACTCGTGGGCAACCCCCTTAAAACAGTTCTGCGACCGCCCCTGACTAAAGCAGTAGGAAAATGTCTGTTTTGGGAGTCTTTCTCTCATTTATTTATTATATTTTCACGTAAAAAAAAGGAGAAAACAATGTTGTTCAAAACGCAAAATATTTTGATGATGGACCCACCTGAGATGATCTGCACCCGATTTTGATCTTGGCAGCACTGCCAACTGCACCCTTCGCATGCCAATCTTTCTACCACCTATCTTAGCAAGAGCAAGCTGACCATCACAAACACGATTCACTTCCACTATAGCTTGGATATGACCTTGAGATGGAGCTTGGAGAGACAGATTCTCCATCTAAAAAAAAAAGATTGAAACTGAAAAACAATTACCAAAACATGAAGGTGTTCCAAAAGCCATAGGCCTGTCCCACCTACATTTCAACAATTTCAATGTAAAGATGGGACATCTTTTTTACAATTTTTAGGCACCTGGCCCCTTATTTCAAAAGCCCGGATCCGCAACTGAAAGATGATTTTTCAAATTTGCACCTAAAATACTGTAATCTGAACGTCAAAATAATTCACAATAAGTTATGGAAGTTTAATTTTTTAACTTACTCTAATGCAATTATCAGTAAAAGCTGTAATAAGTTGTCTTCTAAGTTCTTTTTTGCTAAGCATGGGATCAAGATTAGTCACCAGAACCTCTGCACCAGACGTCAGATCTTCTACACCTTGACGGTCATAGCTCATTAAGGATTCCATCTTACTTGAGGGCGCAACATACGTTCCAATCATCTGATCTGTTCTTTCAGTACAAGAAGAACCAGTAACAACTGGTATGTTTGATGATGTAGGGGATACTTCCTCTCTATGAGAAATTATATCTTCAGAAACACCTGTTGCAGCAGTCTCATTTGCTGGAAGATTACTTGGAAAATGCAACTCTACTGGTTTTTGTGGTTCTCTAGGATTCAAGATGATTGGTAGAATGTTCTGGAAACCCGACTGTGTAGATGTGGCTAGATGATTTGCTGCAATATAGGTCGGTTGATAAGCTGTATTATAGGTTGGATGATGAGTGGTGGTATGTGTCGGTTGCTCCACATAAGAACTCTGGCAGTTATGAATGTAATCTTTACCAACCTCTCGATTTGATAAATCCTTGGTTGTATTTGCTGGATTGACGATGGGGCTAAACGTTGCAGATAACTGAGTATACCTCGCAGATGAAGTGGATGATCTGGAAAACTCAGGAGTGGAGATGGTTGCCATTTGTTGTGGAGGGAACCAGACACCATCAACGACTCTTTGAACTTTTGGATGTATTGCTTTGCCTCTGATTGGGTTATCTGTGATATTAATAAACATTGTTTAAAATTCAATTTATAATTTACTATAGTAGTATTTTATTAGAATTATGAAAAGAAAAGAAAGGATCAGGATTGTGTTTATCTAATCCTCCAAGTCTAATTCACTACAGAAGGACCCCACCTGAAACAAGTCTAAGGACTTAATGAGGTATGTGTATGTGTGAGTGCCCGGTGACTGAAAAAATAGGGAATTCAGATGTGAAAGGGGTTTAAGTATAAAAAAAGAAATTAGAATGCCTGGATTTATAGGAAGATGTCTGCAAAAGTATTACCTGTTTCAGTCTCGGTGTGTTCTCTTTTACCATCATTTTCTTCTTCACGATTTTGAATTTTGGGTGACGCCTTATTTGATCTAAAACTATTGTTACTTGAATTTCCTGAGGAGCGCATTGGTGAGCCTTTGTAGGGCTTGGCATTCATTGTGACGGACACTTTACTGCCAAATACATCCTCACCATCTAACCGCTTTTTACCTCTGGTTGATACAAAAAGTATAACAATAATTCGAAAGTGATTATTTAATAACTATTGTGAAATAGCTTTGCATCAGGGAGCTAAGATAACTGGTTGTGCTACTCCAATGTAAATTGTACTTTAAAGGTGACCTGAAGTGAAAAATGTTATAGTTACATACTGTAACTAGATCTGAACTCGTCAATTTGACAGTTAGTTATCTGCAGGACAAACCATGTGCACATCATACGTTAGAATATTTCGCACAATAAAAAAGATTATGCCATTATGACCTGAAGAAAATAAAATGTTAGATGAGCTATGACGAAAGAAAAATCCTATATTTTTATATTCGGGTGGCCATATGACGTCATAACATCCGAAAGTTTGTGTGCGTAGGAATTTTTTACAAGCACAAAATGTCATGATTTGCGTAGAAAGCTGATTAGAAATTAATTTTGCGCATTTTAAAATTTTAAATGCATGTGCGCGTGTAACTTTGTGTGAAACATGCCATTTTTAATACACAGAAAGTTGACCCGTTATATGAATTAAATTTTCACCAAGTTTCAATACAAAATGAATTTTGGTTTTTAATCAATGATCAATCATTGAAATTCATAAAATCGTGCGCAATTCATGTTGCGCAACTCTGACGTTTTTCAAAAATAGGAGGTGCACAACTTCACGTAAATGTTTTAGTGAGATCCAACTTACCCACTATACTGTGTTGTGAGAGCATGCATTGGGTCCAAATATCATTAGTAGCTTCTTATACTTGGCTCCGTAATTATATACACATAATATATTCCGATACTATAGTTTCTTCTGTACATGTACAGGATACGCAAAGTTTCTTGAGTTAACAAACAACGGTAGTAAGTAAAACAAATACGTCCTGCTTGTTCGACGGTCGGTAGTTGAGAGAGAGAGCAGGACGTATTTGTTTTACTTACTACCGTTGTTTGTTAACTCAAGAAACTTTGCGTATCCTGTACATGTACAGAAGAAACTATAGTATCGGAATATATTATGTGTATATAATTACGGAGCCAAGTATAAGAAGCTACTAATGATATTTGGACCCAATGCATGCTCTCACAACACAGTATAGTGGGTAAGTTGGATCTCACTAAAGTGACAAAGTTACAAAATGCTATGTTTACACGTTTTAGAGAAACGCAACAGACAAAAACGGGAAAAGAAAGAAAAATAATACCGAAAAAAAAGTTGATGATGATCTCATACAATCACAAGGAGCTATCCGCCAAGGTGTGGATAACTAATGAATGAGATTTTTTTAAAAAAACCTAAATATTAGACTCAATTACACAGTAAACCGCCTAGTTACTAAGTTAGTGATGATGAAGAATCCTCGGTACATGAAATTTGTGATTCAGTTTAAGTTATCTTATAATTATAAACCTAAATATGTTCTAGGCCCTATGAAGAAGTCTTACAAACATCATGTTCCCACCATACCTTCTAACAGCAACATACAAACTGTTGAAATAAATACTAACCTTGCAGCATTTTCAGCATTCTGGAATTTTAAAATAGCCAGGTTGTCATTTATAAAGACAACTTTTCCTCCACAGTTGTCTGAGAGTTGCTTAAGTCTGTTGCGCACTTTGCTGATGTCAGATAATGGTGGAAGATTTCGAACCACTAACTGGTGATATTCAGAACACTCCTAGAATAGATGAAATAGACATCAAATTAAAAATGCCAATACAGTACTACATTGAAATAAAAACCATATTTCATCATAAGAATGAATGATTACAAATAGGTAGCAACCCACACACACAGATTTACACAATTTAATCCAAAATTCTACATACCTTAAGAGGAGATCTAAATGGAAGATCCACCAACAAGTCGTTAAATAATATTGTCTCATTAGCACATGTGGTCAAAGCATCACTGGAATCAGGTCTATGAATGAGAATGATCTTAAGACCATGCCGATGTCTAAGGTCAGACAGATCATTAGCAAAGTTAACATCACCTGCAACAGAATAGAAAGAGAGACAACTGTTATTATATAACAAAGACTCAAATGGAACACCTTTTTGATGATGTTTAAGGTTGACAGTTGCATTTTTATATTGAAAAACTTATTATGGTATTTATAGTTTTTGAGTGGTTCCATATGCAAACAGTCTGACAGAAAAGATGTAGAATAACATTTTTCTCTTCATATTAAAATTTACTTACTATACTTAGTTTGGTTTTCGTAAATAATAGAAGTACTAAAAGTGTGCAGTCTGATTTTAAGACTTACCTGAGATAAGGACAACAGTTGCCGGTTGTGTGTGTGTATCTGCAAATCTTCGCAAACTTTGCTTCAATTTGTCGTCAGCAGCATTTTTAGCAGTGGCATTTATGTGAGCAACAGTAACCTACAGAAAACAATACAATAGTTTATTTAATACTGCAATGACCTTGCAATCTACTCTGACAACCCTTTTTTTTGTGTGTTCAATTCTGTAGCCAGACACTACAGGATTATACCAAGTCAAATAAATGTCTGATTAGCGGCAACTCGAATCACAGCGTAGTTCAACTTCTCCCGATTTATATACAGCGCACAAAGAAGTTTAAACCTGTCAAAAAGGTTGTGAAGGTCTGGAGCAAGGAAGCGATTGAAAGTTTACAAGATTGCTATGAATGTACAAACTGGTCGGAACTTTTTTGTTGATGATGATGTTGAAGTTTCGGCTAATGTTATTAATGATTATATTATTTTCTGTCAAGACATGTTAGTAAGTAGTAAAACCATTAAGATATTTAATAATGAAAAACCTTGGATAACTAGAAAACTGAAGGGTTTGTTGAAAGACACACCAAAGGATTTTAATGATAATGATTGATGTCCAACTACGTAATATTAAAAGGTTAATTAAAACTGAGATAACTAACGCTAAATGTAATTATAAAAATAAGTTGGAAGACTCATTTAAAACAAATAATCCTAGAGATGCTTGGAAATGTACAAAAGGTCAATGGTGGTACTTTTCTTCAATCTCTTGATACTCCTGGAAAAGTATCTAATGATTTAAATAAAGTTTATGTCAGGTTTGAAGATGCAAATGTTAATGTCCCACCCAATGACTCATCTATTGCTCGTCATATAAACAAATATTTAGGTATTGGACAGGTCATTATTGATAAGCAGGATGTGCTTAAACAATTCAAGAGAGTTAACAAAAGGAAAGCTTGGGCGTATTATTATTCATGAATGTGCCAATCAACTTGCTATTCCATTTAGTAATTTATTTCAATTGTCTATGGACATGCATATGATTCCTACTGTAGGTGTTGAAAGTAATCCGTTATTGTACCCGTGGCTAAGAAGGCTAGGCCTTCTGAGCTAAATGACTTTCGCCCGGTTGCACTTACTGTACCTCTATTGTAATGAAGTGTTTAGAACGTATCGTCTGTAAATATTTATTATGTTCATTATCTCCAATTGTTGATCCATTGCAGTTTGCGTATCAGCCACTTAAATCTGCTGATGATGCCGTTTTAAGTTTAGTCAACTGATAAATTAAATTGTTATGCCCGTGCTACTTTTGTAGACTTTAAATCAGCGTTTAATACTATGCAACCGTCTATCTTAATTGAGAAACTGTATAAACTTGAGGTTAATCCATATTTAATTTCCTGGATTAGTATGTTTTTATATTTAAGGGAACAGCGTTTTAAGATATCTAACTGTTTATCTGATGTTATTACCACAATTGTTGGTTCTCCTCAAGGTTGTTGTTTATCACCTCTGTTGTATGTATACTATATACTAACGATTGTAAATCACATTGCCTGAATACCTATTTGCTTAAATAAGCAGATGACACAGTAATTGAAGGACTGGTGATAACGAAACTCACTATCGAGAATCCGTCGATAATTTTGTCAAGTGGTGTGATACCAATAAACTTGTTGTAAATGTAGGATCTGTTAAGATCCATGATGATGTAATTGTATCTAGTATCTTGGTTTTACTATTGATAACAAGCTTAATTGGGAAGAACACTGTAAAGGGCTTGTTGCTAAATGTCTTACACGACTGTATTTCCTTAGAAGGCTCAATCATTTTCATGTTGACCAAACAATCATGAAGCTTTTTATTCTTCCGTTGCTGAAAGTGCGATTCTTTTTTGTTCTATTGTATGGTTTAGTAGTTTAAGGAAATCGGATGTTGAAAACTTCAAGCAATTATTAATAAGGCCTGTCATATTATTAAGGAAAGTATGAAATTGATGTAACATGTACCGCAAAAATCCTAGAATAGACAAAGGGCATTATACTAAATGATAAACACCCATTACACCAAGATTGGTCAGTAAAGCGAACTACATAGCACACTATGTAGAACTAACAGATATCTAAATTAATTCGTCCCTTTTCCCATCCGTGCTTTCAATGACAAATACGGTTGAATCACCTTGTAGTTTATTTTGTATAGTGTATCATTATTACAGCTCTTCACTTGTTTTATACTTATTTTACTTATATATTTTGTATGTTATTGTAATATTATGTGAGCGATTGTGCCTGTCGTGACTTTCCGCAAGGACCAACTAAATCTGAAATATTGTAAGGTAACACACCAACCTGAGCATCATTCAGTTCTTGGATAACAGAATTATTCTCTTTATTGATGTCACAGACACACATGAATTCTGCTTCTCTGTGCCCTCCAAAGAACTGGTCACGAATCCTCTGAACCAACACTAGAGCAGATCGACCTCTTGGTACCGAACAATTCTCAATGTCCCAAAAGACACCAATTGGAGGTTTGTCAATTGTGGGTGTAGATTCATTTATACCTGTAATTTTAATCAAGGAATCATTGGCAAATTTGCACACAATGTGTGGGACAGTTATTGCACAATATGTCTTCCTCTCAGTTAATACAATGATTCATTTCACACCATGTGAAAGATTGCTAAAGTTTAGGGACAAAATGAAAACTAGGGATTCTGTGGGAAAGCTGTGTTAAAATGAGGCTAGAAAGCTCTGCCTAAACTATCAAACTAGTTAGACAAAAAAGTGTGATGTGCCCAAATATAGACGTCATCGTGTATATATGGGCACATCACATGTTGTTGTCACATAAGGTTTGATAGAGTAGACAGAGCTTTAGGATACAGAGTTGAAAGAAACCTCAATTGCATCCACAACTAAAAAATATATATGTTTGTAAACCATTAATTCAATCCCGCCACCACCAATGTTACACTCCTCCAGGTATTAGGTATTAGTACAGTATAATTATCCATGTTCTTGTTACAAGCCATAAAACTATCTTACCGTTTTCATCGGTGGTAGTGTTTTGCAGTGGATTGCACTTTCCCTCCAGGCCCAAAGGAACCACAGATGGCGGTTGAACTTGCCCAGAATGTCCGCAACGTGGTGATGATGAAGCCCCTCCACTACATTTCAGACAGTGGCAGTATGTACTAGGAGAGGTATGATGAACTGAATGTTGTGTCCGACATGTCGTTACGGAAGCTCCGACATCTGGTGTCGAAGTGTGTTGAAAGCTTTGGTCAAAGAGAGCAGTAATCTCGCTGGTGATGTTATGCCCTAAGGAATGGTTAGTACTGCTTCTCATAAAAGGTGGTGAAGAGGCTCCTTGTGGCAAGTTATCGCACATTCGTAAAGGGGTTTGAGGTGGAAATGTTTGAGGGTTACTACAAGAGGGTCTGTGAGGTAGTGGATGGAAACCTGAAGTGGCAAGGATACTTGGGTCTTGATATTGGGGTACTGAATACTTGTTGTGTACTGAATTTCCACTGTGGTTAGTGGCACAATCACTGCAATGAGTTTGACTCTGTTGGTGATACCTGTGTGTACAACACTGTTGGTGATCACTGACGCAGGAATGCTGTTGCTGCATACAGCAGGTTGTGTGGGAATCTTGAAGCGCTGCCATCATCAACTGGTGTGAAGAAGTGTGGGCAGCCTCATGGCTACTCTCTGGTTGCAGAAGTGCTTTTAGTTGAGTAGTTAAGTTAAAGACATGTTTTGGAGAACTATGATGGCATCCAGAACATGGCATGTGTCTGCCATGAGTTCCAGAATATTCAGGTGGTTGTGGTCTACTGGTGGATGTATCAAAATAGCCACATGTCTCGTTACCTCTATTACACTGTTGGAAGGCTGAAGCTTCACTGCAACAAGAACAGATTCCACATGTACTAGAGCTAGGCCTATGACTTGGTGCAGAGTATGCTACAGACAACTGGCTGGCAGTCCTCTCAAGGTCATGATTTGGTGAAACAAAGTTATCAGTTCGTTTAAAAGTGTTGTGTCGACCACTCTTTTTTTGGGTATAAAGATGGCTTCTCCTGTCTGGTTGGAAGTACATCTGTCGATCATCTTCAGAACTGGTGTCGCAACTTGCAAAACCCTGATAGTCATCTTCTGCATGGTCTACAGTGTCCATGTCACATGATACACATCTGTCATGATGTCTCAAGCAACTCCTTCTCTGAGATGAATGCCTCATTCTCTCCCTTCTGGGTAGACTACCACTTCTTGGTGCCAAAGAATGATGGTGACATTCCTCTGTACTGGGGTTACACCTTAGTGATGAATTATGTAAATGATTTCCATAGTAGTTACTCATGTCGTTTATTGACATCTATTTACTTCTAATTTTTATATCTGAAATAAAACCAAGATATACTTCATTATCATGAAATCAAATTTCTACAAACACTAAGCCATCTCTGGACCCATGCGATTTAAGATAAATTTAAAGTTTGCAACTGCTTGACATGTCATTAAGAAAATAAAATTGCTACAAAATTGCAGTGTCACGCACATGCATTTTAAAAAAAGTGAAAATAATAGGCCTAGGCCTCCTGGTCTTGTGCACAATAACTAGCACATGATTTTTGTGCTATGGAAGCCATCTTGCAAAGATGAAGGAACCAGCCGAGCGTAACCAACAAAAAATAACATAGCGGTTTCAGGGGACCATATTAATTTAAAAATTGTTAAGTTTTATTAACATGGTGTCCTGATGTGGATAAATTAAAGGAAATTAACAAAGAAAAAGGACAATTATTATTCATTTCATAGTATTCATAAATAATAGTAAACAAACAGCAACATACAGATAGAAAATCCAACCTTGAAACTCAGTCAGTCTATTTACCGAAAACAACCATAAACAACCAAAAAGCAACTGAAAAACAAACCGAAAAAAAAATTTAAAAAAGTAGTAGTAGTGATAACACTGTACATCTACTTACAGAATCTGTAAACATATTTTGATTTTAGTCTTTTGATCCAGAATCCAATGCATGTACTCATCACACATTAATTGTGAATACATTTACCATGATCAATTTAATTATAGATTTTCAAAAGATAATAATACAAAAATGATATTTTTAAGATTATTGATAATTAGGGACTATAAAGTATACTTAAAACAAGCTCACGATAAAATCTATTCAGTAAAATTACCGTAGTCAAGTTATAAAATATAATTTTATCCTAATCAGTTCAAAACGCGCACATAAGCAATGTTATAGGTAAAATCATGCTTTGTTTTTGAAAAGACTAAAAACGAAATGTGTTTATAGATTTTGTAAGTAAATGTAGTCTACGGTGTAAATCATTGAATTTTTACGATTTTGAGTACACTACCATTTCGCAAGGCTTTTGAGCGTGCGGTCTCTCTCTCCATGTTAGTCTTAGCTTTAGAAACCCCATCAATAGAGGGCAACATTTAAACAAATAATATTATACAAATTTGTTTTCGGTATTTAGATTTTTTTTATTTTGTTTTCGGTAATTAGACTTGCCCTTGAAACCAACAGAAACCACACCTCGCATGCAAGCAAGGTATAGGCCTAGTAGGAGGCTATCCTATATCATTATTGTTATTATAACTTACTTAGTTATTATTAGCTACCTCCCTGTCTAACTTTACTTGCATTGGTGGAGAATTTATGGATAGCCTAGTTTTAGAGGGTCTAGGCCTCCAAAGTATACAGGTTAGGCCTAGCTAGTATGTAGGTTAGTTATTAGAATAGTAGTAGTAGTAGTAGTAGTACCTACCCCACCACCTAGCGTCCCACCTAAGCTAGGCCTAGGCATAGTTAGTGGGTCCTAGCTAGCTAGAGACGAGTAGGTTACTCAGTAGCGCCCCGTAGCGTAGGCCTAGGTAAGCTACACCGCTACATTTACGAGCATAATAAATTTCAGATATTGCGAACACAAAACATTTGAGCAAAGAAGACTAAAATATTGGTGAAATTATAACATAAAACAAAATAAAACCCACATGTCGCACACATCACGCAGCTCGTTAACGAACTACTGTTGCATGCTGTCTGTACAAAAAAAAATAAATGACACAAAAAGTCAAAATTAAAAATAAGTCGACCTCCCTCTGTTGGTGGTGTGGTGGTGTGTTGGGTGGTGGCGTGTTGGTGGGGTGTGTTGCAGAGCCATATATAGAGAGAGTTACGACTTCGAATGGATTAGAAGCCATGTTTGTGTCCAACTATTCCTATGTAGCGTATGGAGTTGAGTCTTTTGTTTTGAAAATGTATAACTTTCAAAAGGCTTTAATTATCGAATTTAATATCAAAACAATCAATTTGATTAAAGGTTTTTGTTAAAATAATAAAAAAATTATAAAGTTACTGCGAACATGATTAAAAACAACAAAAATAGCAATTTCGGAACGGCTCTGGTTGTGCGCTCCATGCACGCTCTACGCGTGCGCGTTTAGTTTGTACAGCGATTCTCTATAGTAATGCATTGTTTTTACATTTTGTTGTTTAAAAATCATGTTCGCAGTAACTTTATGATTTCGTTATTATCTTAACAAAAACCTTTAAACAAATTGATTGTTTTGATATTAAATTCGATATTTAAAGCCTTGTGAATGTTATACATTTTTTAAGCAAAACTCGACTCCATACGCTACATAGGCATAGTTGGACACAAACATGGCCGGTGTGCACACCACGTGACTTTCTAAAATCCGTGAACGCAATGCCGTAACTCTCTCTATATATGGCTCTGGTGTGTTGGTGGTGGTGGTGTGTTGGTGGTGGGGTGGCGGAATCAACCAGTAATATACGATCACAAGTTAAGGGCTGATTCAAAATACCAGGATTGGACCAATTGGATCTGGAAGAACAAAAAAATCTTGCAATTTCGTACATATAGACCGGGCGCCACAAAAAAGCCACAAAAGGTCGGATGGGCTGATTATGTAGATATGGCTAAGATTCAATAATCAATATTGCTGCCGGGTCATATCCTGTAAATTTTCCCTGGGGACGCCAAATAAGAGGGGTAAAAATGGATTTAATCATGTGAAAAGCCACACGGATAAAAGTTGTTGGAAATTGTCCGCATATGTGTATAGAATGTTAAAACAGCAATGACAGCAACTTTATCCTGTAAGTTGCCCGAAACAGTAGCCCTAAGTGACCACTAAAAATTGGTGTTATTCAAGTCAGGAGCCACACGGCTAATTCCTTTTGCATTGTAATGTTACACATTGGGATGCACAAAAATACCATTGACAGCAATTATCCTGTACACTAAGTTGCCCCAGACGAGCCCAAAATGCCCGTTGGGCCATACAAGATTTAATCATGCGAAGAGCCACACGGATAATTTCTTTTGCATTATAACTGTTACACATTAGGATGCACAAAATACCATTTACAGCAACTTTACCCTGTAAGTTTCCCCAGACAGTAATCCAAAAATGCCCGTTGGCAATCATGCCAAGAGTCACACGGAAAATTCCTTTTACATTGTGACTTTTATCTTTTGGGATATACGAATACCGTTGACAGCAACTTTATCCTGTAAGTTGCCCCAGACAGTAGCCCAGAAATGCCCGTTGGCCATACAAGATTTAATCATGCAAAGAGCCACACGACTAATTTCTTTTGCATTGTAACTGTTACACATTGGGATGTACAAAAATACCATTGACAGAAACTTTATCCTGTAAGTTCCCCCATTATTATAGTAGGCCAACAATTTCCCATTCCGACCCCTAAGATTTAATAACTCGAAGAGCCACACGGCATATTGTTTAACTTTCCATTGCAGGGGATATACGAAAATACCATTGACGGCAACTTTATTCTGCATGTTGCCCAAGATAGTAACCTATAAATTCCCCAGCCACTACAATATTTAACCATACGGCTATTTTTTTTTGCATTGTAATTATTACCCTTGGGATATACGAAAATACCATTGAGATATAAACAATATTTTAACCCGCAAGGGTAATACTGTAGTTACAATGCAAAAGGACTAGCCATGTGACTCTTCGAGTTATTAAATCTTGTAGGGGCGAATCGGAAATTGTTGGCATAGTGTCTGGGGCAACTTACATGAAAAAGTTGCTGTCAATGGTATTTCCGTATATCCCAAAGGGTAATAGTTAACAATGTAAAAGGGATTTTATCGTGTGGCTTTTCGCATGATTAAATCTTGTAGGGGCCAACGGGCATTTTTGGGCTACTGTCTGGGGAAACTTACAGGATAAAGTTGCTGTCAATGGTATTTTTGTGCATCCAAATGTGTAACAATTATAATGCAAAAGGAATTAGCCGTGTGGCTCTTCACATGTTAACACCATTTTTGAGTGGTCACTTAGGGCTACTGTTTCGGGCAACTTACAGGATAAAGTTGCTGTCATTGCTGTTTTAACATTCTATACACATATGCGGACAATGTTCAACAACTTTTATCCGTGTGGCTTTTCACATGATTAAATCCTATTTGGCGTCCCCAGGGAAAATTTACAGGATATGACCCGGCAGCAATATTGATTATTGAATCTTAGCCATATATCTACATAATCAGCCCATCAAACCTTTTGTGGCTTTTCACATGAATAAATTCTCTGGGCGCCCGGTCTAACATGCACAGCTAACATTTACTGGACCGCTTAGGCCTAATATGCTGTTTACTATTCAACCGGGAACTAATTCAGTTATTCGATAATTATCGGTACTCCTCTCCTAATGTTTCGATTAATTATGTATTTGATTATTTTGCAGAGCACTATGAGTAAGCACCTTAACCCACTGGTCTGTTATTGGTTGGACGTGCAAATAAAAAGAGTTGTGTGGCAAAACAGTTTTGATAGACATTGTTCCGAACGATCCCTTAAGTTTTCTTCCATCCGGAGAACTTAAAAAACATGCCAAAAAAGAAATGAAACAGCTTGAGTTAATCGATGGTATTAAACCACAAATTAAAGAAGTAACGGAAGAATTTCGAAGTGTCTTTAATGAGTGGTCAAAATATCGCTTAGAAGTTATTGAGGAATTGACCAAGTTTATTGGTGAAGTCATAATCGTAAAGACTGGAAAAATGTAGTAAAAGACGGTACTACGATTACCAGTCATAATTGTTATTGGGGCACTTTTGCTTTGCCCCGTGACCGGAGGACTTTTGCTAAACGCTTTCGGACTTAACTTACTGGACAAATGTTTGTCAGTATCTGTGAATCATATGGTATTAAGCATGATATATTATTTAATCCCCAAAAGTCTTTATGTATGGTTTTTTCACCCAAAAAGATTACAGACAGAATACATAAATATTACTCTCTGTATATGTAGTAATGAGCTTAATGTTGTTGCTGAAACTAAGTAGGCCTACCTTGGTCATATGTTATCCTATGATCTAAATGATGCTCTTGATACCAGACGTCAGTACAGATCCACTTGCATACGTTATTTGGTATGCCGCAAATGAGGTTAAGTGTAATCTGTTTAAATCGTGTTGTAGCATGTATTGTAGTAGTCTATGGTCTAAATTCACTCTTTACTCAGGTTAATATTAGAGAGTTGCAGGTGTGTTATAATAATCCCTTCAGAAAATATATGGGTCTTCCTAGACACTGTAGTGCTAGTCAAATGTTTGTAACAAGTAATACTTCATCTTTCTATGAATATTATAGAAAAACTTGTTATGGATTTATGAATAGAGTTACGAATAGTAACAATTCTCTCGTAAAGGTTGTTGTACAATTTAGTATGTTTAGATCAGTTTATGCCACATGGATGAAGTACTTGAGCACTTGAGCACCTAATGTTTTAGTTTGTTTTCGTACTGCCCATTATTATATGATATTTATATATATATAGTTTGAATGTTTTGTTTACTTTTTATATGTACTGTATATGGAGAAATCTGAAATAAAGTTTAATATAAGTAGAATTAACGTAACCCTGGCACCCAGTGCAGTTCTTATAGAAGCAGAGATTACTTACATACGGTGCTTTCCAGAGCAAACGAGTATCAAGGTTGCTAGAAGAAGACCGTAAACTGACGGAACAAATGGAAACTGCTGTTGAATCCAAGATGACAACCAGTAAACTCTTCAATGGCCTGGAATAGATTACTTTGTGGAGGGATCTAATTAAATCTATAGGAGTACTCTTGTGCTGAATCAGTTATTGTTGATGTAGGAGAATCTCTTAAAGCAAAACCATTTGAAACGTCTTCAAAATTGACCCGTGGTATCTCTGGATTTCTAAACGGGATTTATGTAATTATGGATTCTAAAGATTTGATGAAAACTCTAAATGATTGTTAAAATGGATCTAAATCTGACCTACAAGAACATATTACGGCATTGGCAGCAGTACTGATAAAATGAGCATGACAATATATGACCGTTTCTAATAAAAGCAGCCTGATCTTGATACTGCGCGCACGTACGTACGCATAACAATGCAGTGTATAATATGGTTTATGAACATTACATTATGTTTGTTTATTTCCGCTCATAATGAAAAAAAACCCACAATAGATGCAACATTCTTTGGAAAAACAAACAAAAAATCCAAGAGAAAAACTCAAACAAAACAAGGCCAACAGCCATTAAGTCGCGTGCTACAATGCATAGTGATACCGGACCGACAGACAGACCGACCGACATAGTGAACTATAGAGTCGCTTCCACGCGACTAAAAACCCAAGAGTATGTCAACAAAAGGATTATCAAAGAAAAAATTATGACCTAGTTCTATTATAATATGGATGGGAACAAATGTCTCAATAGATTAATTTTGACTTTCTTCCCAAGCCCCACCACCGATGCCATTGGGAGACAGAAAAAACCACTATTTACACAAAACATGTTTGGTGTTCCTTTTGTAGTTGACGTAAGCTGATTTTGTTGCTGCGTCCAGACACACAAAAAGAAGGGTATATAAAGAACATGTGTGACTCGTCACATCTGCGTTGGATCGAGTGAGAAGGATAAGAAATGAAACGAATTTTAACTCTTGGAGTGATTTCTTAGCGCAACGAAAACAAAAAAAAATACTTTCAGAGATGTTACTCTTCGCCAATGAGATTGAAGTCAATCGCGATACAAGTGATCCGCGCAAACGGAATAGACGTCAACAAACTACCAATCTCTCTTCAGAAGTATGTTTACGAAGACGACGACGGCGGCGACGACGGAGAAGGGTTGCCAGATCAGAAGAGAACCTGGACTGCGATTTCAAGTGTCAATAGCTCGAGGCATCTCTGGATTTCTTATCGAGACTACACAAAATGAATCTAAATGTAACTTATATAAAAAACACTTTACGGAATTGAAAGTACCTGTAGTACCGATTAGTTAACACGTTTTCTTCACCTTTTTTTCGACCATGGTTTCTCAAGTTTAAAATAGATTTTATTAAATAATAAAACCTTGGCTAAATAACACATGATCGTAATTTTACATTGTCATCATAAATTAAAACATACAGTAGTTTGTGTCGCACGTCATCACACGGGTGTCAAAACTATTTGAAATTAACCGACGCCAGGCCTAATGATTTTAATCTCATTATTTATTTTACATATAGCAGATCTCAATTTCTTACCTCATCGACAATACTGTACATAATAGGTTTATGCACCATTATTTTAGTGATCACAAAATATTTACCTCAGTACACACGTTACCTAAACATGTCTAACAATACCTGGTGATTATTTTATGTTTTTAAACAAAGAGAAAAAAATAAAACAATTCGTGGATTCTTTAAAACCAGGGAAAATTAAAAACAGTTATGTATAACAGTCATGTCTACACTATACTGATGATTAAAACAATAAAAACAATACGTAGATTAAAACATTTTATAAAATAAAATGCAGCTGAAAATACTACACAGTTTAGCTGAACGTCTGGCACAATTTAGCTGAACGTCTGGCACAATTTAAAAACATAAGAATAAGAATATAATTTCAATTCATTTGATTAAAACAATAAAACTTATGTGAAAAGCGAGGAGCTGTAGTTATTATGCACGCTGTAAACATTGTTTAAAACAAATCTTTCCAAATTATGTTGTTGCCAATTAAAACAGCATATAAGAAATGTAAAACATTATACAATTATGTAAGACTTTACAAAAATTACTCAATAATTTGGCTGCTAAAATACAAGATCACGTTAAACAATGTATCAATACACTTAAAGCGATGACTAAATAAAAATGTTTACAACAAAATATTCAAAATAAAGTACAGATTGCTAAGATGTTTTAAATTAACCAAAATATAAATATTGGTTATCCACTGCAGTAATTCAATATTTCTGCAGCAACCTACTGCCATGTTATTGAAAACAACCCTGATACTTGTAACTTACAGAGTATTGTCTGCCTATTTATTATATGTGGTAACGGATCACAATATAACACTACATGATTGAACCATAGTTTTATCTTGGCGAGACAGTATATAAAAGCAATTTTATTGCTTTTGTAAATTGTACAATTTAACAATATACAGTACTTATTTCTTAATCAACAGGTTTTAGTAGGGCAACACAGCAAGTATCCGGTTTTTAGACAATAAAATAAATGAACATTAATTTTACAAAAAATTTAATTTAAGAAATTAAAAAACAAATGTTGTCTGAAAATGAAATCTATTCACTGCTTATAGTTCAATACAACATACACACCAACGCCATAAAGGTATAACATTTCCACTAATGACATTGACAGCCAAATAACAAATCCCCCAAAATCAAGTGAAACTTTTTTATAATTCAATATTTTTAGTGCATTCACATAAAATACTACTTACCTTTTAAGGACATTTTTCATATATAATTTGTTTAAAATATGAACACTTTGTTTTTAAATGTCAAACTAATATTCTGACTACCAATAAATATTTTATATTCAAAATATATACAATAATTTCTTCAGCTGAGCGACAAAGTAAATATCAAAATTTCCACATAATTATTTTCTTCTCTATTAAAACAATTGGTTTATGACAATTAAACCACTATTAGTTATCTATAAACTAAGAGGATAGATATAAAAAGAAAGGTAGTTGTAAATATTTACAATTTAGAAAATTACAAAGATTTTTTTATCATGCTCAGACAATACAGTATTATGATTATGTGGGATACTGTAACAGGCAGTGTGTTATTCATATTTGCCATCCATTGGAAATTTTCCACAGAATAACACCAGAATAGTTACAAATTTGTTCTGATAGTGATTGGAATTAATATGGACTGCAGCAATGGATGTCCATATATATACAAGTGAATTTTAACCCCATATTGGTACATTGCAATGCAATTGCAACTCACAATATTCATATATTGTTAACGTGCCATGTTTTGTTGCCATACCAACCATGATGCTGTTTGTATGGGTGGAATCTATTGTAACCGCTTTCATATATTGTTAACGTCGCCATGTTTTGTTGCCATACCAACCATGATGCTGTTTGTATGGGTGGAATCTATTGTAACCGGTTTCATATATTGTTAACGTCGCCATGTTTTGTTGCCATACCAACCATGATGTTGTTTGTATGGGTGGAATCTATTGTAACCTTGTTTCTGCTGTAAAGAAAAAAAAATAATAATAACTCTGACGTGGTTCACATGACACATGTTCAGCCGGTGGTACAGTCTTTTGTATCCAAGATACAATGCTTTTTTCAGTAAAAAATTTGAAATTTATTATTTAACATATTGTAATAATTAAAAATATATGTTAAAATATAAATTTTATATGTAACTCTCATATATAAAATTGATTTGAATTTATGCAAGTAGAGTATGACAAGGATGTGTTATGGTCATCGCATGCATGACTGATTCTGAAGCATGAAGACATAATTTATAAAATAATTAAAATACTGTAATAAGGTTTTCCACTGAGAGTAAAGTAAAAAGATTTACTTTATGTTGAAAAAAAAATTATAAAAACTGTTACATATTAAACATATGTATCAAAACAGTATATTTTTATTTTATGTTTATATTTGTATTAATATGATTGCCTATTGCAGAATATACTTTAAACAGACCCAGTAAGCCTACAATAACACCATGGTATTATTCTGCTTCAATCTTCATAAATAAACATTAAAACAACCAATTTTTTGCTGTTTACTGTCATTTTATGGCAGGTTTTCACTCAAAATAGTGGACTGATAATATGGATTAGTCAAATGATGTTTCTCACCAGAGCAAATTGAATACAGTACATTCTTACTAAAGAATTTATTCTCCCAAACTGTAAAGGGTATGCTTCCATTTAAACATTATAAACCAATTTACACAGACAAGCGGAAACGGTACGGGCAGCTTGTTCCATTCACACAGCGCACAGAATTTGTGAGCAGTGTTGTAGAAAGTAGGAGCTTGTAGGCCTCGAGGCTAATGCATGTTACAGCACTGCTGGCCTGGACTAGAATATATGACTGATCCCCTACTCTTCTGGTGTCTTTACTATGTGGATTTTGGCGAAACATTGATGTAAGATTTATGATTTATAAAATGTAATACATTTTTCGATAGTGATAACTTGTTTTTATAGGCTTATCGGTGCCGTGTAAGTAACTTTTTTGTTGTTTGTTGATCTCACCGGGCGATATTTTCATATTGTGATGTCTTGCACAAAATCGCGAATATCTTGAATTTCTTGCGCGAAACTACAAAAAACTTAAAAAGTGGGTTACTTTTATTTAACTATTACGATTTACATATTGCGATTTAAAAATCGTTCTTGGTATCATTGTAAAGCTAAAATCTTTATGATTATTTTAGTCTAAATTACACATAAATCAGATCACATACATAGTTTCAATCAGATTTAATAAAAACATCGAATTGGGTGGCAGTTTCTAACTGGAAAAACCTCTAGCAGTCAAAGTGTTAACCTGCACTATGTACACGTGATCAACGGCTTTACATCCCATCCGAAGGACAAGGCAATGAGAGTAAAGCATCTTGCCTAAGGATAGTTAATATGGTACAGATAGGCTTGAACCCATGCCTATCACATGCTAGTCCGATATTATCATTACACCATCACTCTCTGGTATATACAGCACCCGCCGCGATTCCAGACGGTCTCCCATCCAGAATGCAACCGAGCCAGCATTGCTGAACTTTGGTGATCTGACGAGAACCGGTGTTTCAATTCTGTATGGCCGTATACTAGGCAAAACTAGGCTAGGCCTACTAGGGCACTCATATTTATTGTCATCTTGGATTGGACGTACTCGCGCAAAAAAGTTGTTGCTAGATGCCGTCACATCAATCATGTCATTGATTGGCCAGAATCCACAATTACCACGCTGTGTTTTCACAAAATCGAATCTGTTTCTATCCTGAGCAGATTTCCGCTCAACTGCCCCACATTCTGTGTAAATGGTCATAATAAATTACATTCTATTCTATTTTTTGTTTGTTTTCTGTTTAACGTTACCGTTACCTGTGTAACGTGTAAATTGGCCTTACACCTGAATAAAGTAGTCAAATGTACTGACCTGAGGTGATGTGTTGCGATAATTTTGATAACGTTGAAAAGCGTTAGTTCCATGATGATGCCTCTCTCTGTAGTCATTTGATTTTACTTTCTTAACCTAAAAAAAATGCCACTATTTAAAATATGCACAGTACATTGCACAAAAATAAACTGACCAGACATCAAAAGGATAACATTCCATTTCCCGCTTATAATTGAGGATAACATGAAAAATAAACTTTCAAACATTACATACTCGATGCAATAACAGAATTTTTTGACATTTTTTTACAAATTAAAATTCATTCTTTATACCTTTCCTTGGTCCAGTTCTTCCTCATAGCTGTCACGCTTGGATTGTTTTTCCTGTCGCCATGAACGCTTTGCCTCTTTATCCAATTCAGAAGGTTCATCTTCCCAAGATTTTACTAAAAAAAAAAGGGAAAAAAAAGTTTACCAAATACATGTATAAAGAAATTAAATTACAACAATTTGACTGCTGTGACTGAAAAAATAAATTATGGATAAAACTTTTTTCTTTTTAAAACATTGATAATATTAACATTGCTTTTTGAAAAGAAATTTTGAATTAAATGTTAAAAATAGTATCTGGAGGTATGCAGTAACAGTGTACCTGACGATCCATAACTTCGCATAGATGTACTAGTAAGAATCTTGTTAACATCTTTTTGATTGCCACTATTATCTCTGCCATCCCAACTTGATTTGTTTGATGTGTACTTATGTGCTTTCCTGTGGTAGCCATCTTTAACATGGTGATCCCACGACTGAGTAGGTGCTAAAAAACAAACAAATCAAAATATAAGCTATTAAGATTAAAGAAAGAAAAGCAATAGAATCCAAAGTAATGAATTATACAGCCAATTTATTTTTAACAATTTAATTTTTGAAAATGAAACTCACCAGCAGAAGAAAAGGTTTTTGTTTTTTCTTCATCCGCAATGTTATCTTTTTCACTGTTTAGCGAACCGTTTTCTGTGGACATTTGACAAGGTAAAGAATAATATATACGTACCAGTGAATCTTCTCAAATCATTTCTTAAAATAATTTATGTCATCATCACCCTACAGTGACCATACGTCACCATAGCGTTGAAAGACATGAAATATAATATATACAGACAAAAATCAACAAAAATAACAAAAAGCCTTTTGAGGGGAACACAATCAACTTTAAACAGTGAGTGATACAACTTTGGTAGATGATAACAAAATCATTGTTAGTAATATTATTATATATTTTAGTATATTAATATAAAGCAGGATTACATAATTGATATTGTGGAACAGAAATAGGAAAGTATACTTCAAAATTACCATGAAAAATTGAGTTCATACATGAACAGTTGTTAAAAGTGGGGCTTTCCCCATTGCATGTCATGGGAAGTTCTTACGTAAATAATATTCCTCTCACCTGACTTGACTACATCTTGTTTTCTTGAACTACTTTCAATCTTAGATTTTTTATGTACAGACGTATCATCCAGATCATTCTTAATTTGACTATTGTTTGAAAAATCACGTTTCAGACTGTTACTCGTAGATGTATTACTTTTCTGGTTTTCATGTGTAGCACCATTAGATGATGTATGTCCATTTTGATATCCATTGCTGTATTTATCAGTGTTTTTAAAACTCTCGTGTTTAGGAATCTTCCATTTATTAGACGATGCATTAAATTTATTTGTTTGCACAGGTGATGGTGGCGGAGAGAGTATTTTACCTCCATTTGTAGCTGACAGTTCTTCTTTGAAACAGTATTTTGTCCCATCAGCCAATTTACTTGAGATTTCTGTAGAATTTGAGGTAGATGTTTTTGAATTGGAACTAGGTTTAGCACTGACAGTCCACCCAAGAAATTCAGCCTCACAGCTGCTCTCTTTTGGAAGTGGTGTCAGCATCTTTTTCTCTTGCACATTCCATTCAGAAGTAGAAGAAGCTGAAGTGTTACTAGCATCAGAAGCGACAGAGGGCGACTGTTGATCTGTATCGGAACTAACCTTCCACAATCCCGTAGACATCATCTTTGATACATTACAGTTTGTTGTTATAGCGAGTCTGAGAGGAGACTCTGTACTCCTCACAGCCATAAGATTTCTATGATTCGACAATGGTGATGTCTTTTCTTTATCTGGTGAGGTCTTTACTTTATCTGGCGATGCTGGAGTAGTTTTGGATTTTGCCTTCTCGAACGACTTTTCTGAAATCTTTTCTGCGATTGTATCATAATCTTCTGAGTCACTGGAATCACTACCATACGGTACGAGAGGTAGCACTTTTACCAAAGTACTTGGTTTAGAACGGCTCTCGGTATGATTCTTGGGTCTCACAAACGATTCAGCTGTACTTCGTGACAATGTGTTACCTGTATTTGATGTTTTATTTGCAACATTTGGTTTTTGACTGATATTATTTCCTTGAACACCCTTCCGATTGATGCTAAAGGAAAGCTTTGGTCGATCAGGAGGTAGAGAACTTGGCGTTGGAGATGGTGTTGACACTATTTTTGAGATGTTTGGTTTATTCTCTTCTCGTTGTTTTATACTGGTAACCTTCTGGGGTAAAGGTGAAAATTTTGTTTTTCCATTTGCGTAACTATGATTAAATTTTGGGCTTGCAGGTTCTACACGACCATTTAACTTTTGGCTTGGTGCTTGAATGCGACCATTTTCAGTCAAGTGATCAGTATCAACCGTGCGAACGTAGAAAAGAAGATAGGCCTCAGCATTCATAACGTGGTGCCGTCCTGCTCTGTCGGAGGCATGGTCGTTCATTTTGTACCAAAGATTGTTAGGTGCTCGCACGAACGTAAAATAGTGTCCATAACCACTGCCATTTCCTTCATGAGGTAGAACGCCATACAGTTTATATTTTACAGGTTTCTATAAAGAAAAACAAATTATTCATTTTAACAAGCTTTCTATTGGATTTAAGTATAACTTTAAAAAAAAAAGTTACAAAATACATACTTTTGCACCAGCCATAAAAGGTCGAAGGTCAAAGTATTCAGGATATTCAACAAACCTCCTGTTTTTTATGTTACGTCCAGAGGCATCATACCTAAATAAACAATATATAGTGTTTTGAAAACAAAGGGTTCATAATAGTTAAATTATTAATGATTAAACAGTAAATTTGAGTCTTGAGAATAAAATATGGTAGCAAAGTTCAACTATTATTTATGTTGCAGCAACCACTGCTTAATTGGGTTCGAATCTCAATAGTCACCAAGCAAAAGCAATCAAGGTTTGAATGTCTGTGGGGCACAAAGTAGTTGTGAACTGTGCATTATAATATAATGTGAAACCTTAATGTTCATACCTTTTTAAGACCACTGTTAAAACATTTGGTGGCTTCACTATACGAAACGTTTTACGTGCATCAACAAGTTTCCTGCATCTAAATACAAAAATAAACGTGTTAAAAATATGATACACATTTATAGCTAACAAGCCCTGCTGTGGTGCCAACTGGCAGAATGAGTTATCCCAAGGCCTGCTAAGCTTATGAGCATTTCGAGTTGTATTTCAGATTTGAACCAAACAGCTATTTCAAAAATAAACTAACCCTGAACATTTGTACTTGTTGTCTCCAAATAACATTTCTGGCTTGATCATAATACGCAAACACTGCTCTATACTCTTGCTCTGATAAAACAAAATGTAAGTAAACATTCATGGCAAATTTACTACAAAATTGAGATACAATAACAACAATGCTCTGGGTAACAGTGACTGGGTCATATTCATTCAGAAAGAAAATTGTGCATAATGTTTTCCTACTCATTGAAAGCCTTTAGTATAGATAACTGAGCTTTATAGTAGGATTAATGTTAGCTTACCTTGAGGTCAAGTGGAAGGTCAAGGAAGGTTTCAAACGTGTCTGATCTATACTTGCAGTTTGTGCAGCATACTGCAATACAAAGAAAGTATCAACATTCATTTCTCAATTTCATTAAACAATTATAGACTTCTCCATTGATGCTGCACAAAACTATGCTACTATCAATTCTAAGGCTCTGTCTACACTATCAAACTAGTTTTAAAAAGTGTATGTAACCAAATATGGTAGTGATATGACATCACTATGTCCATATATGGGCACATCACATTTTTTTGTCACATATAGTTTGATAGTGTAGATAGAGCTTAAAAAGACGTTTTGACTCAAATAATTTAAACAGTGTTTACATTTTAATGTCACATAATAGTTATTCACTTTGACAAAAAATTGAATAAAAAAAAAATTATTTACCTGGAAAAACAAGTGAAATTGGAAGTCAATGTGTTTTTGGTTGAATTTAACCGGTTTTTTTCCATGGAAGTGATTAACTGTCAAAACTATAAATGGCCTATTGAAAGTCTGATTTTATTAATCTTTAATTTTCATGTTTTTCGGCGACAATATATCTTTAAGGGAACACAGACTTACTTCTGTTCCTAATTTTACCGCCAAACACTTGATACACAGCAGACGTTTCTTCAGTTAAACGATCCAAACTGTAAATAATGAGAACACATCGACAATTGAACTACTGTATTTCATTTAAAACTATTAAATTGCACAAACTTTAAGACAACATAAGAAGGCTTAAACTATAGTTTGCTAATAAAGTTTATTGCAATAGCTTGATTTCACGAGGAACGTCATAGCACAATGCATGATGGGAAGGGTTTGGGAGCAAACTTCACGACGTGTGTGTATGAACAACAAATCACATACATATGCATCGGGTGCTCCCAAACCCTTACCATCATGTGTCAAGCACGTTATTTGCGATAAATCTAATGAAGCTGTCCTTCATTTGACACTGCAACTGTCCTCAGGATGTGTTGTAAAGACATATAGAAATAAATAAATACAAATTTGTTTCAACATTTATGGATGCACAGCATGATACTTACTCTTTACCAAATCCATACAAACAGCTCTTGTGCATTTCCTCCAAGAGAACTCTAAGAAATTCATGTACATCATGTTGCCTGCCAGTTTCCATTTGTTTCTGAATGCCTAAAAACAAGATAAATTAATGTGTTTTACAATGTTTAGACATGCACAATATTGCATTTTTATTAGTACCTAATGATGTTTTAGTTTCTGGGCAGCCCATCTCTGCATTCTGGGTTTTCGGTTTTCGTCTTCTTACAGCAATTGCAATGCTCGTATTAATTATTAATATTCTGTTTTTATCAAACTTAGACAAAAGTAAATGTTACTTTGAAAATCAATTGGAAAAAAGTGCACCTAATCTTTTTTACTTTTCATAAATATTTACACATTATTTCTTCTTTATTACTGGAGAGTAAAAAATTCGTCTTTTCTGTTCAACTTTATATATTTTAAGATACACTTGTAGATTATATACAACATTTTTGCACTTTTTCTCATCTTTATCATTTCTGGATTAATATAATACTTACTTCTAAACTTAGAAGTGAGTACGACGGGAGTGATGACGTGTATTGGTTGTTTCATGACCATGTGGATGTGATTGTCAATTGTGCACATGACACATAACCCAGGTCGCTTGCCTATGAAAGAAAGAAAAAACAGAAAAGTGTAAATTTATACAAGAACCATTCCAAGGATGCATATACTACAAGCTTTCTTGAAATTTTTTTTTTCGGTGATGATAAAATTCTAAGCTCTGTCTACACAATCAAACTAGTTTGACAAAAAAAGTGTGATGTACCGAAATATGGTAGTGATATAACATCATCATGTCCATATTTGGGCACATCACATTCAATAAAGTTTGACGGAGCTTAAGGATTTCAGTTAAAAGCACATGTATACTCTCCAACCAAAAAGGGTTGGATGTGTTGAGCTTCAATGTAATACTTACATGTTTGTTTATGATGTCCAGTTTGATAGTAGTTGTACAATGGTGGTGTGTAGGTTAGACACTGTAACACTGAATTCATAAAACAAGTATTGCCCTGATTAGCCAACGTGCATCCAATGCTTCGATTCACTTGCCAGTTTAATTTGATTTTGCTTGCTGGGTAGATAACGTGAGCCGGCTTAGGAATGTCTATTGTTGATTCCGAATCATCAGATTCACAATGACTGGGCACTACAAAGGGGGACAAAATCATTATTTTCAATAGTTACAATATCATCAATAAAATAATAAGCAAGTCCAATGGATTAATAATACTAATCAAATGTTAAGTTAAAAAATATAAGAAAATAATAAAAAAAGAGGATAAAATGAAGATGTATTAATTTTATTGCAATTGAATAAAGTTGCTGGTTTAACAAAAAGAAAAATGTTGTGTTGAGTGTACAGTACAATAATACAAACAAATTAAAAAAATATGAAAAATTGGGTATAAAAATGTATTACTACAAACCTGAATACAAAGTGGCTAAAAAAATAATTTTAATATAACAATAAGGCATGCTAATTAAGTATACTAAAGTAGCTAAGTATACTTGTGTACTTACATCTCTCGCGTTTCTTTATGCCATCTTTATCGTAGGCAGGTTTCTGATGTATCGCATCATTCTGCTGTGGATTCAACAACACATACTTATCCCGCAACAGTTGCATGTGATACTTCATTTGCGTCTTAGCGGGTTTGAACTCAATTTGCTTCATTAGGACTTGCTTAGATGAGCAGACTATCTGAAAATCAAGTTCTTTGTCTTTACGTTCACCATATTTTGCACCATTGTGAGACAGGTCTCGTCTTATGCTCTCTTCAATTGTCATTTCAAACGGCATTCAATGTATCACTTACTAGTGAGCTTAATGTGCTGTAATTTAAAATTATAAATATTAAGTTAGCCTAAAGCACTGTTAATAATGCAAATTAAAATCAATCTTTGAATTGAAAAATTGTCCATTAATTATACAGTTTACAGTATGTTTCTTTCAATTCAAATGTCCTTTCTTTCAGTACAGAACAGTATTAGAAAAAAACTGCTTACTGTAGCTAGGCTATCCGGCTATAAGTAGGGCTAAACATGCCAACCTAAAATATACTGTATATAGGTAGGCCTAGTTAAAATATCGATTCCTGTGTGGTCTAGCTGGACCACATTTTAGTATTATTTTCAGACCTGCTAGTGTTAAATTAAAAGATAGGACAGAATTTTCAAAAACTTCATTTTCGTACAAGAGGCACGAGTTATAATTTTAAAACATATTTGATTTAATGTACAGGTTTCTTGAAACGAGTAGTTTTTAAAAAACCTATTTCTTTTCAAATTCACCCGTTTGTTTTTGTCGTTCTTGTTCTATTGTTCGTCAACTGAAACTACAGTCGGAGAGCCGCGTTGGGAAATATGACCGTTATCGTGAAATTTTCGACTTTGCATGACGTCATCAATTTTAGACGCCCTCTCTCGTCACAGAACCGTCAATGGTTCGCGCGAAAACATTTGCATATAGTGTACGTCATTTAATTGCTGTTAAATAAACATTAGAGGGCAAGAGACATACCATATATGGTGATATCGATTCCTTATATATCTAAGATGTACCAGGTAACCACCTTTTCATGAATAATGCATTAGATTAGTTGTCAGGGAAAGTTTATTGAAATCTTCATGTGCGTCCACCGAAGCCAACATTTTTTGGATGGGTGTTTGTTTACAAAGTTTCCATTAGTGGGATTTGCATCCCAGACAGTAATTTTGTTTAAAAACGGTATATATGGATAGAGTAAGTATTAATGGTCTGTTTTATGTTGAAATTGGCTTGAAACCTTATTCAAGCTTCCTTTACCGAACATTTGAAAAAAGGTCCTCATGTCACATGTTGTATGCATCTGCAGCGGCGTTGACAGTGTACCGCACGCATGTGTCAACGACTGTTGAGTGTTAAACTTAGTGTTAGTGGGACCGGTGCATGATATATCAATCAAAATTACATACAATATCGAAACATTTACTTAATTGTTATAATATGATATAATAATTATACTTACATTTTAACCTACTAGGCCTAATTGTAATACTATTGGCAACAAGCTCACCCAGCCAGGGCCTCTAGATAGAATAACATAACAGGCCTGCTGGCAAGGCCTAGTTATGCAGTAGTCACAATATTAATCATGATGCCTATATTTTTAGTTCAGATGTCTTATATTTAATGTAGCCTAATGTATAGCCTTGTAGGACTAAATATTCTGCTCTGGAATTCTCTCTCAACTGTTCTATATAAATAAAACAGGATCAAAGATGTCTTTTTTTTAGTCATAAAATGTAGTTCATTTTGCCTATAGTTTTATATTTTTTGGGCAATTTGATAGAAATTTATTTATTTTGGTTTCTGTTGTTAATTACAGGCATACATTCATAGCTTTCATCTACTACTACTGTTACTGCAAGTGGTTATTTGTTCCTCAGTTTTAGGTAGGTATGCAGTAATTGGGAATCAGAATAGCATGGCTCCACCTAAGCAATGTCAAATTATACATCCATTCAAAGAAAGTGGACCATGTAAGTTGTGTGGTAAATCTGATAGTAAGGAAAAATATTGGCATATTAAGGCAAAGCAACCACAACATGAGGTTGCAGTTAAACATATAACAATGTATTGTAAAGATATTAGTGAGCTTGACTGTATATGTTGGAACTGTGTTCGAAAATGGAACTCAGATGAGCCACCTCCATTAAAAAAGCCTAAGCTTAATGCTTGTTTGAAACAGTGTATTTTACCTAATTGTAATTCCAAAGATACAAGTATACATAGTACACAAAAAGGGGACGAATCTTCTGTTAGGAATTGTTTTGGAATAGATTTTGAAGAGGGAACAATAGTTACAATGTCTGATGGTAATTTTAATTTTTGCAAAATCCATTACAATGAATATCATAGATTTTTAAATCCGCTTGTTAATTGTGATGCATGCAGTCGAATTTGTGACCACAGATATCGTAGTAATATTAAGGATACCTCTGCCCTAGAAGAATTTTTTCAGTACAAATCTCTTTTAACAGCAGCATTTGACTTTCAGAAAACAATTCTCTGTTTGAAATGCTATCTTGCATTTGAAAAGTTCTGTAAAGCAGATGAATTTTCCAACAGAGAGTATGGAAAGAAAGAATACTTAAAGAGGTTACTATCTGGTGTTATAGAGGAGGCAGACAGTAGAGATTGTATTAACAACTCTTTACAAAAAACTGTCGTCTTTTTAGGGGATGAACTTCTTTCCGATAAAGCTATTCTATTTGACACTGTTTATCGTTATTATTTACAGGTTTACAGTCAATTTGATGTAACTAATTGTGTTAACCATAATAATGATCATTTGATTTCAGAGAAAAATATCAAGGCCTTACTCAAAAGGCGGATAAATGCATTAATTGGCCAATGTATTATCACTTTTACTGGAAGTGATACTGGTAGAGAGCGCCTAGGAATGATTTATAGACGAAAGAACTCAAACATTGAACTTTGTCTTTTGGTTTCTTTGTTTGAATGTAGGAAAAGTATTAAGTCTCTAGAGGAACAATTAGAAAAGAGCAATAACAAATGTGAAGCTTTAGAAGAAAAGCTCAGAAAGAAGTCCTTAGATGCAATTGGTAACTTAAATGATTCTACTGTTGATAACTTGCGTGACAAATTATGGTTGATGGGAAAGTCTTTTACTAGTTGTTCAATAACCATTGACAAATTTAAGCCATTAGCATTAATTGAGATGTTTGATCCATTTATTTGGAATTTCCTTACTAGAATGACCCTAACTGATGTTGAAAAGACAGTGGTTTGTAAAGCAGGTATTAACTTCAACTGGGCAACACATTGTATGAAAACACATGAAAATGCTCAGATGAACCACACTAGACTGTTGAAAAGGATGAATATCATGTGTTGCCTTATGTTTTTAATGAATAATGAGGCTTACAAGCCATATCATCTTCTGATTTCTGATATCATTGACAGGTTCTCTCATTCTTCCACAGAATGTTTAACCGAATTGTCCCAATTTGGGATATGTACATCAAAGTCTACTACGCTCAGGTATCAAGTTGCTATTGCTGAAGCAGAGATAAGGTCTAAGGAGAAAATTGTTACAGAATCATTTCCAATTATTTCAATAGATAATGTAAATAAGCAAGCCAAGTATGCTGCTGTACGTGCTAATGATAAAGCCAGAGGTTTTAATGGAACATCTGTACAGGCTGTTGAGCCTCTTCCTTTCACAGCAAAGTTAACCAATGAAACAGTTTTGATTTCAGAATCTGAGAATGAAATACCCACAACCAGTACAGCTAAAGCGTCAAAAACCTACAGTAGGCATAGGAAACTTGAACCTGCATTAGTAGCAGACTATCATAGTTCAAATTACCAGCCAGGTGAGGTTCTCCCACAGCTTCCTAATAAATTGCCTCTTAACTTAGATGATTTTAAACCATCTATTACAGAAACTCAGGCACTTGAAAGGACAGGGGATTTCCTGTTTAGGTATGTTTTATCAAAGGTTATCAACAATAAATCACAGCCTGATATTTCTTTGCCAGGTATTAAGGGGACATCATATGCATCAAGTTCATCTAAATTAACAGAAATCTCAAAGTTTCACTTTGTCTCTGTCTCTGCTTTACCTGCAGACAATAAGGATACCATTTTTAATATTCTGTGGCAATTGTATGATAGGTTTGGTGTTGGTGACTCGTGTAAGTACCTTGTTGTTGCTGGCGATTTCAAGACTTGGGACATTGTATGGAACCTAAAGTTAATATATGGTGATGAACTGGCTTGGGTTCTCCCATACATTGGTGATTGGCATCTCCTCAAAAACTATCAGGCACCTCTGATGAAAGTTTACTTAGATGCTGGACTAAAAACTTTGTTAGAAAGGTGTGGCTATCAGGGAGCAAAGTTTGCATCGGTAGCTAATGCTACTGGTTTTGATGCAACCCACCAATTTCTGTTGCAAGTGTGGGAATGTTTTTATAGGTTTGAAGTTGCTCAATATCTGTTGACTTGTTCTGAAACCACCAGGCATACAATCGAAAGTTTTGTAACTAGTGTTACTTTTGATAATTTGCAGGACAATGCTACTGATTGTATATCTAACCATGATATTCATTTACTTAATTCCCATACAGCTATAGCAGAATTTCAGGAACAGTTTAAAAAATACACTGACAGACATTGTGCCAATAATGCTACTTATAGATTTTGGCACAATTTTATCCACAGGGACATGTTCCATTACATTTCTTTATATCTGTCACTACGTGGTCGTGATTTTGACTTAAGAAATGCTTCAGTTTTGCAAATGGCTCCAATGTTCCATGCACTAGACCGGCAGAATTATTTGCGAATAATACCTTTTCACATTGCAGATTTAAAGAGATTTCCAGCAGAGGTAGTAGACTTTTTTGGTAAAGGTGCTTTTGTTGCCAGTATAACAGGTACCAATTGGTCATGTGTTGGAGTTGACGAAGCACATGAGATGATCATTAACAAAAATATCAAGATGGCCATGACAAACTCTGATGAGGATTATTTATCAAAGCTTTTACACTATTTGCCTCATAGAACAAAAGCTATTGCTAATCTCAATTCTATTACAAACAGAAAGTCAACTTCTTCTAATGAACCGTTTTTATCATCATCAGTGATAAAATACCAAGAACAGAATGTCCAACTAATGCTATCTGAAATTAACAAAACATCTTCTCTAGTTTCAGGTAACAAAACAAACATTCAGCATTTATTTACAAACGAGTCAGCATCCTTGAAGGCAAACACAGATTTAACTTCCTTTTATGAGGTAGGAAAAGAAAGTTTTATTTCTTTTGTTAAATTTGTTGTTCTGTCACTGCCATCTTCAAAACGACCTGTCAGGAGAAGACATAACATCTGTACTTTTACTCCTCCAAAACAAACAGTGTCGAGGCAAAAAACAAAGCTAAAAGACACAGAACTTCAACTGAAAATAATGAAACTAAGGTTTGCCAATCTCTGTGCTTCAAATAATGAAGACAATGTACATAATCAGTGTGTTCCTCTCCCAAAGGCACTTTGCACAGAGGATGGTCTGCCGTTTAAATCTAACAAAGCCATGTCTTCTGCTGTATATCAGACTAAATATCCAGACTCATTTACTGATGTTTATCCTCAGAAAGATGACCAAACTGCATACATCGCAGAAGGAATGATTATCATCCATGAACACCGACCATTGCCAAATCATGATAAATTTATTGATTTCTACAACCATCTTTACAGACAATGGGTGCTCAAACCATTTAGAGATTATGGAGCTGCTGAAGTTCATATCATCTTTGATCATCCAGGAAGGCATGGGCTAAGCCCAAAAGATCTAGAAAGATCAAGAAGGGATGAAAAACACTGTAATAACAAATCAGTTTCAATTTCAGTTGATGTGAATTCCAAGATTCCAAAGCAGTGGGCATTATTTTTAGGTGATAGGACCAATAAACGCAAGTTAGTTAACACATTATCTTCATTTTTCCTTTCTAAAGCAAAGCAGGATTTGAAGATTGGACAATTACTTATCACAGCAGGTGGGTTTGATGATGATGCTACCGACAAAGCATTTATATCGCGTTTAGGTTCCACAGAAGAGGCTCCAAATTACAGATCAAATCATGAGGAAGGAGATTCCCGTGTTTGGTTCCATTGTCGTCAAACTTCTTGTGCTAATGTAATCATTTTTAGTCCTGACAGAGACATTATTCACATTGGGTTGCCTGTTATGAAACATATGCATGGGAAGAACGTCAGCATCCAACTACGGGCTAAAAGAGGTGACAATTTGTTTATGAATATTAATTCATTTTTATCACACCTACAGGTTGATGCTCAGTTGGATAAACTGAACAATTACAAAGACGAAATCCCTAATCTTTTACAGATGCTGTTTGTGTGCAGTGGTTGTGACTTTGTTTCCTTTTTCAGGTCTCATTCCAAAAAGACATTCATGAACGCCTTTTTTGAAAATTGTAAATTTATTACAGGTAGCTCTCTTACAGGTAAACTTAACCAGATAGCAACATGTGACAGGGATGAAGGTTATTTAGCTTTCTTAAGGCTGGTTGCTTGTGTGTATCACAAGAAACATCACAATGCATTTTATGGATGTACAGTAGAGCAGGTTTTTAATGAAGTCAAAGTTGAAGGATTAAAATCAGGTCTTTCTGATGTTAAAATTCATTCAGTGTTCATGAAGAGGTTACGTGATGCTATAGATTGTAGGGTCGGTCTGGAAGAGCTTATGATTCCTTCAGATGATGCTTTAAAATTTCACTGGTACCGTTCATGTTATGTGGTTCAGATGTGGTCTCAAGCAAGTAATGGTTTTGTTGAGCTTCTCAACATGAATGATTATGGATGGAGTACAGTTGATAATAAAGTAAACATTGTTTGGGATAGTGAGGATAATTTGAGAAAAGTCAGAGAAGAAGCAAAATTTCTGAAAAAGGGTTGTTCTTGTAAGTCAGGATGTAAAAGGAAACAATGTTCATGTTTGAAAGCAGGTAGAAATTGTGGTGTAAGTTGCAAATGTGTAGGCTGTCTAAATGTTCATGGTGCTAGTATCCAGGTAGATGAATGCTCTAAAGAGGTAGCAGATGTAGTAATTCAAAATAAGGATGAAAACAGTGATGTCGATTATGACATAGATGATGAATCTGATATAGAAATAGAGGAACTGGAAGAAATGTTCAGGATTGTAACAGAACGTTTTAGTCATGGTGACAATGATTGAAAATTGTTGTTCTTTTTCGTTTTCTTTGTATGTGATGGTTAGTTGTTTCTTGCACAGAAATTTTCTAGTCTTTCTTACATTTCCACAGATTGGAGCTTGTCTTTCTGGAGAGGAATACACATTTTTCTCGCAATTAATATATGTTGTAAATAATTGCTATTTATATCGGTTTACGGTGGTCTTTCAGTTTATGCAATAAAACAGTTATTGTAATTTGTATCTGCCGTTTCATTACTGCACTTCCTTTACACAAAACCCCTATATAATACAGGTATTCAGATTGAATCATTTCTTGAAGAGATAGGTTTTGTCACAGTGACAATGATTTAAAATATTTAAATTACTAGTATTCGCTCAATTTTCATTATTTAGTTTTGCTCCTTCGTTGTCACCCAAAACCATCCTGCCCATGACCGACCACAATGGTATCTTGCTAACATTCCTTCCCTAATATCATTGCTGTCAATTTTCCAAACCTTACTTTTTACATTCCACTTAAATTTCCATATTATGTCAAAATACTGTAAACATTTATATTTCTCAGCATACTATTTTATTTTAGGCAATAATACTGTAATTACAAAAATGTACAGTATATGTCTACAATATTGAATTTGATATTGTTTTGTCATGAAGTGCATATGATCTGTAAATCTAGGTTAAAGGAAAGAGTATTATTTGCTCATTGTAATTAATACATACATACACAGTATTTTGTGTTATAAGGTGTTTGTGTTTAATATTGATGCAGGTATTTTAATTGTTTTCTGAGGAGATATGTTTTGTTTTTGTTGACAATGATTTCAACTCTTTACTTAGTTCTTTACATCTCAGTTATTCGGTTTACAGTAACAATTAAATATCAAATTCTTATTTTTCAAGGTATATATTTATAATTATATCAAAGGAAATCATCTTGATGAAGGTTAAATAGATTGTATTATGATTTTTGCACTACACAGTACTTTGTGCAACATTTTTATATAGAAAATCATATTATGCAACTGGCATTTTTTATATAAGTAGTTGGTTAATTGTTTTTTTTTATGTTGGTTAATTCAGGTACATTTTGCTATTAAAAACAAATTATATAGTTATTTATGGAATTTTCTAGAGATATTATTTAATACTAAATAGTATTAATATTTATATTGACTCAGTGTTTTCACCTAACAAAGTACAAAAACAACTATTAATCCAGATGCATGGTGCTATAACAAAAACAAGTTTAACATAAAGTATTTAATATTGATATTGGTTGAATGCAATGTATACAGTACTTGTATATTAAAAATAATTATTATTTCCGATGCCTGCTATAAGAACCAAGTTACAGTATTTTATATGTGTATTCGTCACTGAACTCAAAGGTATAAAAGGTGCTATATCAAAAAGAGTAATTTTAGTGTAGGATAGTATTGGTTGAATGTACTCATTTAATACTTAGTAAAAATTGTTTTCCATTAACCATTTATAATTAATTTGTAAACATATTTACTTGCATTAAATGGTGGCATTTTTTATTAAGTAGTTTTTTTATGAAGTTGGTTAATTCAAGTACAAGAAGGTGTTATTAAAAACAAATTATTGTAGTTATAGTAGTTGTTTAATAGTTATTTATGGAATTTTCTAGAGATACTATTATTAGTAGGCCTAGTTGTTATAGTGTGTTAAAATAATATTTATATGGAAATGCAACTGGCTTTTTCACATTCAATGAAAAGTGCAAAATGTGCTATAAAAAACTGGTAAGTTATGCTAGAGTAACAGTATTATTTATTATGTGTGTGTATTTGTTATTGTAATTTAACTGAAAGGTATATAAGGTGCAGTAAGCCTGGCATATCATTCATAAGGTGCATTATAAAAAAAAAGAGACTAATAAGTTTGTTAAATGTGCTAATCTAATTATACTTAATTAAAATGTTTTCAAGTAATCATTTATAGTGATGATTAAGGTTACTGTAGTTATTTCAGATGGCCAAGGTGCTACAAAAAGAAATTTTGTATGTTACAGAATTTAAAATTGTTTGAATTTGAACTTTAATGATTGAGTGCAATGATTATTAAGTGCAAAAATATCAATAAAAATCAGAAAATGGCTCAGTATTTGTGTGTCTATTGTTGTGAATTGCAAATTGTATCTGATTCATTTGGCTACCCTACTAATACTCAGAGACAAAATATATAAATATAATAATAAACCAACTTTTTTTATATAGGCCTAGGCCTACGTTTTCATCGACAACCGGATTGAACCGATTTAACAGGGAGACGGTTCGGTTCGGGACGATTCGTACCAGGTTCGTAAAAACGTAAACAAAGATTCAAAATGGCGATTTTTCGATCGAAACAGAACAGAAATGTAGTAGGTTTGGTTTGATTAGTGGGAGTTGCATCCCAAGAAAGCTTAAAATTAGATATTTATTTTAATTGATAGTTTATTAGTTTATCTTGGAAAGATTTTAAATTCGCTTTGAAACCTTATCTAGAAAATATGAAATTTAATGATTTTTTACCATCATTTTAAAAAAAATATAAGTAAAAAAGTTTATACATAAAATAATGATATTTCTCGAAACAAAAAAAATGTGGAATTTAAATGACAGTTTTTATCATTATTTACGCTTGTAGTTCAACTATTGAAATACGTTTATTGATTTCATCTAATATCAAAATTATACCTTTTTTGAAGTGTACTAAAATGGCAAAAATTCCAACATTTTCCACGAAGCGCGCCCTCACAATGAATGAAATCAGTGATGCGTTACCAACGCGGCTTTCCGACTGCTATTGTTAGTTGAAAGGCTGGTTACATAACCTTTACACCAAGCTCGCCTTTTTTTAAAGACACAAAAATAAAAAAAATTAAATATATATATATTTTTTCTTATGTAGGAGAATTTTACAGTAGGCGGAGGTATGCACTCTCGGAGTGGCTTTCTAGTTCATTAATTAATGTAATTTATTATTTATTCACAACTTATTTATTTTTTATGTTAGTAGTACTTTTAATTAATATATTCTTTCAAAGTTGCAATCGTTTATTTTATAATTCCCTAAGCTATTTCATCGCTAGCCATCAAAACAATGTATGACATTCTAATACTAAATACAACAGCTGTATTAAATGCATTGTTGTCCATGCTAGGCCTAGGCTCCTCGGCTCGCTTTATACTTTCTCACGTGTGGTGGTGGTATCAGCAACAGACCAAACACATGTAAAATGCACGTCGTGTTGTTCCTCTTACCTATGTCAATCAAGCAAGGCTTATCATCTACATGATAACCTAACAAAAATAACAATAAATAGTAGTACTCACCGTTTTAACTATTTTCGAAATGATGGTAATAGTTTACAGTTATTACATGTTCTGTTTATTAGATAATATATCGAGACATTTGATTGCTTCCTTGAAAAATGGCAGTATTAAATGGGAAATTTTTCCGACAACACAAGAAAATAATTCACACAGAGCAAATGAATATAACGGAAGGTCATGTCGTCCTTGTCAAAAGGTCATTTTCTAAAATTAAATATAAACTATAATAAAATAAAGTATGATAGTTACACAAATTATAGAAAATAATTATTAAAATAAATTTTAGCGACAATTAATAAATTAAAAAAATTATAATTCAAAATTGTTGACGAAATAAAACACTTCACAAATATTCAAATTATACTAGGCTGCGTCGTCTGCTAACCGGTGACTCACGTTTCCTCTTTGACTAATCAAAAGCACATTTGTTTTTTTTCTAATATATCAGCGGCAAAACGTTTTGGCGTTGAATTGAGAATGCTTAGGCTTTTTATTTTATAAAGGAATTGCAAGTTTCCTAAAACTTTAATATAGCCTTTTTCGGCGAGAGAATGTCTAATTTTGAAGTAAACAAAATATTTACATGGTAGGCCTACTGGTATAATACAGTAAATCATTCAAAATAAAAAACATAGCATAAATAAAAACGCAGAATACACTGAGTATTCATTAATTTTGACAATATTTGTTTTTATTTTTTATTCATATGAACAATGTAGAAAATAAAAAGTGAATTAATTCATTGATTATTCTATAAACATGATGACAACACATTAGAACTGAATATAGGTATATTTGCAGTGTTATACAAATTTAACATGATTTGCACAGAATTAGTATTTTCTGTGATAGCACTTCCAATATCAACAAAATTAATTAATTATTATATCAATTATAAAATGTATATATTTATTTATTTTACATGTAGACTTTACACTTGGAACACAGAAATGGGTTATGAATTAAAAAAATGTTTGTTAGTACAGTTTTGCTTATTAAATAGTATTTGTTGTTGAATCATTCAAACCTAATATCATATGGAAGACAAGCACATATCTAATTAATAACTTTGTTTCTACCATTATAATTAATTTGTTACAATATTGTGTCTCAATCGAGTAAATACCGGTACCATATATAAATTCTTCTTTTCTTTGCTTTTGCATGTACAGTTCATATAGCATAATACAGTAAACTCTTCAAATACCGAACACCCTTAAGTTCTTGGTGGGCTGGTCTAATATGTCTGGGCATTCTGCTATTCTGGATGTGTCTTTAATGGTTAAAGAAAATTTGGACCTTTTGGACCTCAAGAAAAGTCTTGTTTTTGAAAGATTCTCATTTTCAGAAAGTTCAGTATTGTCTTTGATTTAATTACAGTATTTCAGATTACATATTTTAAAATAAACTTACTATTTGTGACAAATTAATTATTGTTTATACTTTTTATAATTTCTTTTATGATAATCATATATTTGTAATATTATAAATGTTGATTTCGTTCAGCCTCAGGCTAACTGTCTGCCACTGTACTACTGTATTATGTTCTTGTTTGCAGTGAAAGCTTGGACACTATTTCTTTGTATGCTTTTCCATTTGACTCTGCTCCTTTACGCTTTAAATAGTCCAATAAACGTACCTACAATAACAATAAATAGATAAAGATCAATTGCTTCAAGATTTAATGGATACCATGTTTCTATAGTGTAAGTAGAAATATATACTAATTAAATTATAGTTGATAGGTACCAGGCTGACAATACCTACTGTATACACAATGTAATAGCCATCTATTATGCTTTCAAAACTTTTTAATTGTATCAATGGAATATCCTAATAAAAAAAATTATGACAAAAACATTTACCATTAATTTGGTATCTCCATGTCCATGCTTCTTGGCAAGATTCCAGAGATTTGTTGCCAAGGTAGCTACCGGTTGCTTAGTGATATCGCCAAACACAACAATGTGATGAAAGAGATCGAGGGCAGCGGCAGCTTGTCGTTTCAACCCAGTCTGCAAATTAAAAAAAAATGTTAACATTTGTGTTTGTACTGTACTTGGTTATCCAGTCCATTTGGAATCACATGTTTATTAAATAACTAAAACGTAAACAGTACCTCTGATTGGTTTAGAGTTTTCAGATAATCCAATGTTTCACCAAGAATAGTGTTACAAATTCCATTAACCTCGGCCAAGAACTTTTTATCACTGCCATATAACGAGTCATTTGAATCAACTGTAGAGAAAAAAAACCCCATTTTTTTTGTGTATATACTGACAAACACTATCTTAAGAGTGGTCCTTAATTGGAGGCAGATCTGTGATTAAGGATTTATGAGTATACCTACCATTGGGTATATGATATGCATACATCTCTTGCGACTGTGCTGTCAGTAGACATAGTACACTCATGTATACTTGTATTTTAGCTGGTGAGCCTTGCTCCCATGTGTAGTCCTGAAGGATATTAAGTAAACCACGAACCAGATACAAACAAACTTGATCAGGATGGTCCTATAACAACAATAGTACAGAATAATAATTTGAGCTTAAGTTGAGAATGAATCAACTTGGTTTGGCAAGGCTTTTAATGTAGAAAACTATTCAACTTAAAATAACATATGAAAGCCCCAGTGCTATTAATGGTATTTGGTATGAGTAAGTTGACAAGAAACACAAAAGGGAACCGAATTGCTATTGCTAAGAACCTGTGTTTATTATTATAAGTATTTAGATTTTGCTTATTTACTGGAATAAAGGAAACTTACTGGAACAATGAGAAGAGTAGATAGGAACTGTTGAATGTAAGAGATGAGCAGGCCTTCAGTGGAACGTGTCTTCCTGTCTATAGTGATAACTCTTGGAACCTCAGGAATTATGCTAATAGCAGCTTTTAGAAAAGCATCACCTTGAAAAACAGATAAAAATCAGAACTAATAAAATATTTGTATGGCTGACTTCAGTTACAGATTACATAAAGTTACAGTTATAATGTAAATGCTATATAATACTGATAAATAAAATATATAAACTGTTTTAATCTGGTTTTTTTTGTGGCATACCTTGGGTAAGAGCTTGATTTAAAAATGCAACTTGTCCAGACACTAAGTACAAGTTTAAACGATGAAAAACGTTCAGAATTGATGGTATTGTGATGAAACAATACGCAGCGCATGCCTGAAAAAAACAACCCAGACAGACATTTAGCAGTTGCTGCAATACAAGGGAAAATAAACATAATATATGGTTGTCACACGAATGCTATGGATTCCTATGTATGTTACTACAACATTTTGTACTTTTAATTGTACATGCTCTAAAAATGATATCAACAGTCATGTCATGTATGTCTGACCTGCCTCTGATTAAAAATACAAATAGGGCAATGAAACTAAATATAAAAACAGGTAAACTAAAGTTTAAACAAAATTAGAGTATCATACCCTAACAAATGCAGCAGTTTTTCTAGAATGTTTGCCTTGCACTACAGCTCTGGTCTCCATAGCAAGTTGATTTACACACTGAAAAAAAAATGTAATCTATTTATTTATGAAAAAGATGATAAAAACCGGAAACTTCCAATTCAGTCAAATCTAGCAAGGGCTACATTGAAACTACATAAAACAGGCACAAATGTCAACTGTGCCAACCCTTCCTATTTCCATATATTATAATATTTTATAAACTGTAGCAATGTAACAAGGATTGTTAACACTGGTTTGTATTGTGGTTCCTCATAGAGAGAGGAACCTAAACAGGTAAACTCTTCTTACCTGAACCAGAGTGACAAGCATGTCATCCAAGTTGCTAAAGTAAGCACGTGTTTCAACATAGAAGCTTAATTGTTGCTCAAAGTCTCTTCCAAAAGACACCTTGAAATTGTAGTCATTAGTTTTAAAAGTGTGATTAAGGGGATATTGACATTGTGGACGTTGGGCTTGGCAGATAAATAAACATATTATATAACACCTAAATAAATTCCTGTCATTTGATTGGACGATTGTGGGTCACATGGCGTGCAATAGTATGCACTATTAAACGATCATACTTTTAAATCTTTAAAACTTTAAATCTGTTCACGTTTGGAAAATATTTATTCTATTGCTTTTGAAATACAACAGCGCCACCTATTTTGTACTTTCGCCTTGGCTAGGCCTATCTTTTATTTGATTCAAATGACAGAAATCTATTTAGATGTTATATAAAACAAATAATAAATGTTTTATATTCGTGTAATACTACAAATAATGGCATTTGGTGAATGATGAAAGGTTATATATCAACTCGGTTGTCGCCTCGTTCATATATAATCATCATAATATATAATTCATCATTCATCTCATGTCATTACTTGTACCATTACACTCATAAACATTTCTTATTTGTATACTTTATAATAGCCATCATAATAATAACAACTACTGTATATTGAAAAATCGAACCTTGGGGAAGACAGATAATTAAAATATACTTTTTATATGCCTAAAAATTACAATACAATAACAATTTTTGTAAAAGGAAACAAATCATAAAACTTACCTTTCTGATAAAACATGATATTAAGTGACTTATTTCTGAACGTTCATCTTCTAAAGTAAGAGCTCTAAATTAAAAAAAAGTTTTAATGCTTGTTAGCTCTGCATCTTTTTGGCACTTTTGAGTACTTTTTTCTTTCTTTGGTGGCTAATCTTAATAATGTGAATTAACTAATATTTATATTGTAGTTTCAGGTAATTTGTAAGTTACTTAATTCATGTATGAAACGCCACTCCCATTGTGTTTACTTACGTGACTGAATCATGCATGGTTCTACAAATGAACATGAGAGCATTTAGAATTACAGGATCGTTAGTTGGTTCCTTTTGGTGTCTGAGGAAACAAACAACATAAAGATAAGATAAGAAACGATAAATCTTTATTATCATGAACACAAAATGATGCTTAAAAATAGAAAATATAAACACAGAATAAAACAAAAATTTCAGTTGTAAATTAGTGAGGTCAATAACACTTGAATTTTTTACAGAATTAGCAACTTACTTTGCAAATGCTTCCATGATATTTTTACAAACTTCCACTTTGACAGATTCCTTCTGGAACATGTCTAGGAATGGCAAGAATTTATCCTAAAGTAAAACAAGGAAGATGTATGCATAAATTATTACATAGAATTTATCCTAAAGGAAAACAAGGAAGATTTATGCATAAATTATTACATAGAAGGTATGGGTTTAAGTCTTCTGTAATTGAAAATTGGATTGTTGAATACACTTACCATAGCAAATAAGATGGAGAAATCATGCATGTGAGCAAGGACTTTTGACATGACAGATTGAAGCTAGAAAATAAAAAAACAAAATTATTATCAATTATTCACTATCATTACGCTATCATTCTCAAAATTTAGATATCATCATACTGCATCATTCTTCTCATTGTTTTCATCTTTATCAAAGTTATTCTTAACAATCATTTCTCTTTTTATTTCTTCATCAATTCTTGTCATCATCCCTTTTATAATTTCATCTAAAAATTATATTGATTTCCCTCCCCATCTCTGCCATCTTTATAGCATTATTATGTTATGTTATGCCTATCATATGCCTTTCATTCTGCCTTACCTGTTGATAGCTATCTTCAAAGGCACGGTTTGGTGTCATGTGTTTAATGATGTCACCTAATATAGTGTTCACCTCTCTTTTCTACAAAAAATTGATATTTAAGGTTAAATAACACTAATTGTAGATATTTGGAGGGTTTTAAAGTTTATACATTTAGTATTGTATGAAATAATTAAAAACAAAGTAGTTCTTATTGGAGCAGTTTTTATGAAGTGGTTTTGGGAGAGATGACTATATTTATACAAAAGATACTGATGTGTGTTTACTCACAGTAAAATGCTTACAAGGATACTCCACCCACACCTCAGCACAGTTGATATACTCCTACAAATATAAAGCTACTGCCAATTAGGAAGTTCAATCATTTATGATACAAATAAAATTCAACATATATACATATATATATATATTACTTTAATAGTAAAATCCATGAATTTCTTTCTAACCTTTGGTACTTTTTGTTTCATAACCACTTTCCACACTTCATTGAGCACAGTAAGTCTTTGGTCTTCTGGTGGGTCAGCCAAAACAAGATTGGTTCCAAGTGAGGAATATAGATGATGCTGGGAAGATTTAAACAAATATTGTAATACACACTCTCAAGGAATGATACACAACGGGATTAAGACCATTTCGTTGAAAATCATTCATCATCATCAGGATATTTTATCATCACACTTTTTTTGTCAAACTAGTTTGATAGTGTAGATAGAGCTTTAGAAACATTTTTTGCTTTTGCTGTTGACCATTACTTATGCAGAAAATGTTCAATTCTTTGGGTTACAAGTGAATAAGTAAGGCAGCAATTGAACCTCATGAATGATCGGTACGAAGGACACAAATTCAAATAAACATTTAAGAGAAAGGTATCCACGTGTATAAACTGTAATTTCAATTCATTGTGAAGTTTGAAAGCCTTTAGTGCATAAACCCTAAAAAATTGTGCATTATATTATGATAGAGACACAAACTTTGAATACCACAATGGCAGTTACCTTTGGAAAGCCAGCTTCTTCACATTCTTTAATAAGCTCTGTGAATCCTAACGCCCTCTTGGAGATGAATTCAGGTTTGAATGCTGACATTATAGAGTTCAACAGCAATGCACTAAAAGTATGTAAAATAAAGTAAACTGATTTTAACACATTTTACAATTAACATTCAAATGTAAAATAAATTGTATCTTGTAGTAAATGTAATAATAACAGCTATGTGGCTATCTGGTCACTCCGGGAGACTTGTCTCCAAACTGTCATAAATAAAATAAATGTTGCTGATTAAAATTTTGCTTTTTAGTTTATTTCAGACAAGCTGTTTTTGTTGAATGGCTCTTTAATAAATGCTAATTTCCATTGAAAAAACCAAAACCTAATAGTTGGGGAGCCAGATGGGTTCACCTGCACCCTCTAGCAAACTATGTTAACAACATTTTTTTGCTTCCTTATATCAATACAAATCAATTTTTTTTTACCTTTTGGCCCCTGTACTGACCAAGCATCCCAATTTATTTCTGGCCAACAGCAAAAAATTGATTTGTATTGATATAAGGAAGAAACAAATGTTGTTAACATTATTTTCTAGAGGGTGCAGGTAAACCCTTTCTTACTCCCCGACTATACACAAAAAGATAATTGTATAAAGATGATAGTTTACCTATTGCACTGTTTCTTGCATTTGGCCAAAATTTCTGTCAGGGTTTCCTGCAGTAAAAAAAAATCGAAAATGTTACTATATATTTTTTTTAACATTACAGTACAATGGGACCATTTGAATTTTCTGCAAAAGAAGTAACACAATTCCAGAGACAATTCTGAGCAGTCTCTCTAGCTGCTGACCTTCAACATATTTCAATTCAATAATTAGTGCCTTAATCCAAGTATTTAAAGATTGGGTTCTTTTTTTTGGTCATAATTGTTCACTGTGAAACACAAACCCATTCCTCCTACAGCTGAGTATATTTACCTCAGATGCCTTGTGAGCAATACACTGTAGGATCCAATCCAATGCTGGTGAGTATAGTGATAAGTAGTTGACCATTTCCAGTCTTTGTATCGCCAGTATGTTCTGCACAGAGTCTTTTTGAAGCTGTGAATCATACAACAGAACCATGTGACAAATAGGGATTCTCATATCAAAAGCATGGTTGTAGAATTCTTTATTTTGTCAGTTAATTGTTTTTTAGTAATATACCACCCGGTTCACAGTATCTAGATTTCTTCGATATGACAAATATTTGGTAATACAACATCATGTATCTCCTAGTATCATATACCATAATGATGATGATACAGGCACAACATGTAATACAAATGAGATACTGTATTACCAAATATTTCTATGATACTGGGCAAATATTAAAGTATGTAGAGATACAGCACTGAGAATATACAGTAGTTTATACTCACTTGTGTATAAGTAGAGAGAAAATCAAAGAAGTTGTTGATAAGATGATCTTTTACATCAGGTGCTACTGCAACTCCAACCTAAATTGTTTAAATATAACTTTTATTATATTTATTAGTGTATTAATAGCAATTTATTTTATCATCTATGACAGGTTGAACAGATATATATATATAAATCCAAAGGCAAAATACTGAACAAAATGACAATGCTGTGGTATCAGTGGCTGGATCTCAATAGTGATACAAAAAAAAGTGAAAAGCTAAATCAAAACGATATATATATTAAATCTTTATATCTTTGAATTTCAAACAATAATTTGTTTTGAATAATTAAACACCTACCCGACATAGATAACCTCTTGCATATATGGCTACGAGTGGGTCACCGATACCTCGCATCTGATTGGTCAATCTTAAAAGAGCTTGAGAGTATTCTCTATAATGAAAAGTTGATGTGAATTTGTTAACAGTCTTGAATGATTATTTTTGCAGCAAAACTACACAATTCACAATTTTTCATTTAAATATATTCTTACCCAGTTGTTAAAAAGCCATAGCATTTCATAATTGCCACTTCAACATATCTTGAGGGAGAGTTGAGGAAACATTTACAGAAACTTTGGTAAAGCATATTTATTTATTTAACGTCTTACACAATATAAGGACTACATTATAATTATTGAAATTACATTCTTCCCCTTAGAGTAATCTTACAGTATATCACGTTTAGCAGTTCCAAAGATTACTATTGTTTTAAGAATAAAATTAATATAAAATAAGAACTATTGAAGGATACAATCTGGGTATGAGCTCTCTAATTGAGGCAATTTTAAAGAACCAATTACGACAAGTTTCTTTAGCTGAATCTGGCACTTGATCTGGTGTAAACTTCTCTGGCAACATCTGAGGAATACTGCTACCAGATGGCTGATAGGTAGACTTGCGGCGGATCCTATCGTATACAAGCTTGCCTTTTAAAAGTAAATTAAAATCTTTTAAATATGTGGTTAAGAAGATGCTTGTCAACTGAATTTAGGTTGTGAGTTCAAATCTGAAATAAACATTTTTTTTTTCACCAACATTCTAAAAAACTTTCGTATTGTTTATGTAGAGTAGAATATTTATCAGTGAATGGATTCAATTCAAAGAACGACCATATCAAACAGATCGATTTAGTAAATAGACAAAAGGTGATTTTTAATTTTCTTGGAGAATGAGTAGCGGGTGGCAGCACAAGGAATTGAGGGGGTAAATTGTTAAACATGAGTGGTCCAGAATATCTAATGCTGTGTTGAAAATAGTTTGTGTTGTGGTTGGGATATATATGTTATTTCTGGTTCTAGTGTCATATTTATGAACGGTATTATTGGGAGCGAATAGGTCATTAAGATGGCAAGGGAGAATGGAGTGAGTAGCCGAAAAAACAAAGACACCTTGCTGGGATAGGTTAATGTCCGAGAGTTTAAGAAGATTGAGTTTGGAAAATAAATGGGAGGAATGCAACAGTGCATGAGTGCCAGATATAGTCCTGATAGCTTTTTTTTGTAGAATAAAGAGTTTATTGATGTTTGTTGGGTAAGTGTTGGCCCAGACAATATTACCATAGCTTAAATAAGGAAGAATGAGAGTGCAATAAAGGGTTCTGAGAATATTAGTTGGGAGGAAGGAAGATAGCCTAGAAATGACGTTGTTGTTGTTGTTAGACACCTTGATCTCAGTTTCCTGGATATGGGGTTTCCATGAGAGGCAGTTGTCAATGGTAACGCCAAGAAATTTAATAGACTTAATAGAGGGGATTTCATGATTATCAATAAAGATTTTAAGTGGGGACACATCAATACCTCGTAGTCAACTGTGGGGTTCCAAAGAGGATGTAGCTACATTTTTTTATGATTGAGGGAGTCAAGTTTGTTAGCTGCAAAGTACTGGGACAAGGGGATAACGTTGGTATTAAAAGTGTCAAAAGAGAGAATATTTTTGTTGACATGAAAAACAGTAGTGTCATCAGCATATAGAAAAGGTTTAAGGTACGGTGGATATCATTAATGTAAAGGGTGATTTGGGGCAAGATTTGCAAATAGGGGTCCGCGCGCCAGCTTCAACCTACTTGGAAAAACACCTTTGCAGAGGACAAGATTAAAAATGTGACACAAGGGAAGGAAGATAAGTTGATAACATGTTTAATGGCTACAGTATGGAAATCATCAGTACCAGGAGCTTTATTGTTATCGAAGGAGATAATTTTTATGATCTCATCTTCTAGGACAGGGGTTAAGAAAATTGATTTCGGATTTGGTTGAGGAAGAAAGTCTTTGAAAGAAACATTGCTGGGGGGATTTTGTTAGCAAGGGAGGGTCCAATTTCTACAAAAAAATCATGAAATGCTTTAGAAATAATGATGAGGTTTTTAGTTGGTACTCCGTTACAGTTGATTGGAGTATTGCTTTTGTGTTGGCTTTGTTTTTTTTGGTTTAATAAAGATTTAATTGATTTCCAGGTTGCCTTAATATAATTTTTTTGCTTGGTGAAAATATCATGGAAGTGGATTCCTTTGGCATTTTTTTTTCATTTAAGTTTATTACGATATTATTTATACTTAATTTCATTGGCAGGAGAAGGGCGGTGAAGAAATTTAGCATAGAGTTTATGTCTATATTGTCACCTGTTAGAGGGCAGTATACTCTATTGGCAATAGTGGCTACCTACCAAAAGTATCTAAAATATCTGTAATCAGAACAAATTTGCTGGGATAAAATTGAATCACAGATGTGTCCGCTAGAAGCTTAGAGCACTGAAACACAAACAAACATTATATTACTGTTGTTAAAAAACTTTGAAATGAAATATTTTAATAGTTTTCTATTCACACTGATGATAACAGATTTTGTTGTTGTTTAATTGCCTGAGAAAATGCGCAGGCCAAATGAAAAGTTGAATGAAGGGCATTTTAAAACCATTATTAAATATAAGTACAGTATGTGAAGATTTTAAAATGTTAAAAGTTGTGATAAAAGAATATCACCTGAATAGCAATTTTGAGTGCCTTCACTTTCTGGTCTTGTTCCCACGATGTGATGAGGGCGTCATTAAGTTCATTAATACGGTTTACATAGTCTTGTTGACTCAGGTTCAACATCTCCTTAACTGACCCCTATAAAAAAAAAACTACTAAGATTAAATTGAGCCAACAAAGTGACCTTAACACACAAGAGAAGTGGAAACATTTTGGAAAATGCTGGCACCAGAAAGAATAGAATTCAAATCTTAATTAGACCGTTATACATTTTTGTCTATGACTGAATATTACATAAACTATTAACAAGGCAATTTGATATGGTTTAATTGATGAGGAATCAAACAAGCAAGGTTTGAACAGAAATGTACCTCTTCAAAATCATCAAGCTGCTCCAAGCGATTCTTCACTTTATCTGTAACTGTACCTTGTGCAATCTGTGACTTCATCACAACTAAAACATTTAAACAAAAAATAAGTTGCTTCTTTGTAACATTAATTTAAATACTGTACAGTAATTCAAATAATATATTTCTTTTTTTATAAATATCAGTTAGTCAGTATACTGAAAGGCATTTCCTTTGCTTTGCTTGTCCTTTTAAAATACCACTTGTAATAATGTATCTTCTGTTGCATCTGTCTATACGACACTAGGAATTTCAGTTTCTGTATTGTGTTATTCATATTTGTTATTTCAAAAGATTGAAACAAATATCTATTTCTATGTTTAATGGAACTTTTTAGCAAAGATCAGCTTGACAATGGTAGTTACTATTAGCTACAGTAAATGTACATACAGCTATGTAAAGAACAAATGTATTAAAGTTTACTTTTAACTTCTTTAGACTTACCCTTCTCTCTGTCTGACTGTGACAAGAAACTCTATAAAAATATTATAATATTTTAAATTGTTTTACAGTAAATGTAAAATGAAAAAATAAGTATAAATATGTGTAATTATATTTTATAATTACTGTATTGACATAGGTATGACATTTTAAAAATTATTAAATATTATTTTTTTTAAATGACTGTAACTCACTGTAGTGATTGAGAGCTTTTCAGATGTTGTATACTTGGTAAGAATATTGACTTTCTTGCTATTCCAAGACTCAAACGTATCACCTAAACTATCAGATCTTGATTTCACTGAATCTGTCTATAAACAAATATCAAACACTTTTTAATATCAAATCTGTCTGAATTTAAATGTTACTTTAATAAAATAACAAAAACATTTATTTCCACAATAATAGAGCAAAATACAGGGTAACATAATAAATATACAACTGATAATGAATATAAATAAAAGAAAAGAAATATATAAGTGGAAAAGGGACGCCACAGTAAGCAAGCTTTAAATTGGGCGCCCCTCTCAATGGCGAAACAACTAGAACTTCAACATTTTAAAATAATTATTAAATAAGTTATTAATAAAAACAACAATTGATAATTGAATTACAATTTTATGGCAATTGATTTTTCTTTTTCATAAAAAGTGAAACACATTTTTTATATAGGTCATAAACGGTACATATGATTCTTAAAGCCGTTTTTAGGAGTACTGAACATGGATACATTTCATGTTTTTGGCATCAGTAGTACCCCAAACTGCTATACAATATGATATATTTGGTAAGATCAATGAGTTGCTTAATAAGACTTTATAGGGAAGGATTTTTTTTAGAGGGAACCAATCATAATAGAAATGTTGGTGGCTATGTCATTTACATGATACGAGAACAACAGGAACTGGTCAATTTCAATACCAAGAAATCGTATGCTTTCTACACGTTCTATACACCATTGTTATTTTAAGTTTATTTAGGTAAATATCAATTGGTTTAGTTTTGCCTCTAAACAATATGTATTTTGTTTTCAATATCATCATGTTCTAAGAAAACAATTGTGTCATCTGCGAACATTATTGTTTCTGTTTGTGTACATATACCAGGCATATAATATCGAGCCCTGAGGCACTCCATGTGTTATCTCTGTGGAATCCGATTTACATCCTTTGATTTTTACATATCAGTGTTTCCTATTACTTTAATAGCTTACAAACCATTCTAGAGAAATGCTTCTTATACCATAATGCCTAATAGTTTATCAAGAAGTATTTCATGATTCATAGAGTCTAGGCACCCCTATTCCGAACTTTTTATTTATTTATTACTTTATTTATCAATTGCTTTGGTCAATGTGTCTATCGGTTGAGTGTCCCTCCCTAAACCCATATTGCGACTTGCTAAATACATTATATTTAAGTAAAAATGACATTGTCTGATCGTACACTACCCTCTCATAGATCTTACAATAAGATATCGGTCTGTAATTGCTAACCTCATCTTTATTGCCCTTTTTATACACAGGCACAGTTTTTGCTATTTTTAATTGATCTGGAAATATACCACTCTCAAGTGAGTTGTTGAGCAATTGGTTTTGTTTGTAAGTAATTGCTCATTCTGAAGTTATGTTATGTTGTCTAGTATGGTAGCTGATTGGTCTAAGTGATACATGTTGGTTTGTTTATTGAATGAATGAGTTGGATACAGTAGTAGGCTGTCGACATGTATTCTGACATTGATATTTGTTTCATATGAGTTTTCATCAAAGATTAGGTCCCTCATTAGGTAAGTTCCTTTCCCTTCATTTGTAAGTTTATGTGCAATCTCAACGATTTGTCTGTTACACAGTTGTACAGTAGTTTCTACATTGTCTAATCTATAAATGACCCCACATATAAAAATTTGCTAAAACAAAATTAAAAAAAAAAAAGAAAAATAGTAAAACTTACTGAATCTTTCCTTCCAGGTTTTACAATAGTCCCACTAGCAGCAGCTCTGGAAAGAGGATCAATGACAGAAGAAGCTGCCAGTTGAGAGAGGGGATCTGTGCCATCCAGGGCGCTAGAAAGAGGGTCTGCGGATATTGATGGTTTCTTCGCTAGAGGAGTAGACTTAGATTTGATGCTAGATTTAGTTGACTTCTTTACTTTTACTTCAGATACCTATACAAAGAAACTAATTTGTATTCTATAACTTTCTTTTATCACTGGATACAAAGAAGATCAAGGCTATTATTCTGTTTGTTACACACATTCTGCAAAACACATTAAAATTGGTAAAGAATATCAACACCTAACTTCTCTTTATTTTTCTCTTCATCTACGATGCTCTCCTTATTTGGAAAGGATATACATCTCAGGAGCTTTTGGTCTCTTGGAAAAGCGCTATAACTATAACGATAATAATAATCCACCCTGGAATTTCAATAATATCAAAAGAAGTTGTACTGACCGTTATCAATTTAAGAGGATGTTCAAATGTTGGTTCTGAGGCTAGTGCTGTTTGTTTTCGTTCCCTTTCATAGTTACGTGGTCTTGATGACCTGCAAATTATTGTGTACAAATTTTATACATAAAAATATAAAGAAATGCTGTATATATACTCAATTTTGAAATGGTTGCACAATAAAGTGAATAGAAATTTGAAACAATGTGTGTCGAGTAAAAACAGTAAAATAAATTTATACTAATTTTATTGTTTGTTTTTTTTCCTAAAACTAAAGTCTATAATATATTAGATGATTTATTATAAACTAGATGGTACACTCGCTTACCATCTACTGTAGGTTGTGCCCACAGATGGTTCTCGAATACATAATTTCAGCATAAAAAAGCTGGCAATTTTCAAATGTACGCAATGCATAGTTGGGTACCGCATGACTATATACCAGTTGTTCACAGGAACGAATAGACACAATGATTTAGTGTTGCACCCTGGGAATTACTTCCGAATAGTCAGGCAGCATTTGTATTTTACTTCATATATTTAGCCAAGTTTGATTTTTCACTTTTAAGTGATCAAGGACATCACAACGAACAACTTCCAACTTGTTGTCCAAATTCTAAACGCGTTTTTCATTCGCTGGGGGCGCTTTTTCAAAATGGCCGCTTATGCTATCAAGTACTTATATCTCGGCAACCACTAATCGTAGAGACTTGGTTTTAATCTTAAAATGTTCGTAAGGTACATATTTCTATTTACTCTAATGGAACATTTTGACATTTCTCACCATTTGACCTTTGACCTTCTATCATCATATCTCGGTAACTAATGGTCACACAGACTTGAAATTTGTTTCAAATTGTTCGCAGTATGCCTTTTTATATTTACTGTAATTAAATGTTTTGTTTTAAAGCAAACAGAAATGCCATATCTGACCTCTTGCCCTAATGCATGTAATATCCACAACTGAGAGACTATAGATTTGTCTAGTATTGTTTATAACTTGTACCGGTACTTGTGGTTTTGTTGATGATATCGCTTGTTCCAAAATCAATATTTCAAATCACCAATGGAACTGTTATAATAAATAAATACATACCATAAATATTGATGATAGTCAGATTACCCTCTCCAGTCAATAAAGTTCAGCTCTACATTCGTGTCCTTTGTATTCTCACATCCATCACCACACTCACATGCATCAGTACAGAGCAAGTTGTTTTTTTTACAACTACAGCGATTTGTTGAGCATGAACCATTGCAGGTACATCGACGAATTTCTAGAAGAGCTTCTGGTGCTGGTGGATTGTTGTAAAATACCGGCTTCAAGTGACCATCTTCTCGTTGCCAGGAGTAGTCAGTTGCTGGTGGAATAGATAGAGTTGGCTTGCATGATGAATTCCATACAATAGACATGTAGTATGTTCCCATGGTTGGAGGTAATTGTTGTCCTTCCTTGCCTTTCTGTGGAAATAACATCCATCTCAAGTCTGTGACATAATCTGCCTTGATCTTAGAAGTACTGATAATATGCAAAATATCTTTCCATTTGCCTGAAAATCCAATTTGGTATTTCAGAGGTCAGTCCATATACAGCAAATGCATCTAGTATTTCATCATCACATTTCATAAGTGCTTTGAAATGGGCGGACACTCCTTTTCCAGCAAATGTACCTGTGTTATCTGTACCTTTAAATGCGTACTATCCAATCAGTGCTGCTGATATTTGTTTTCCAAGTCGGTAATAGCATTCCCATATAGGTATTTTTCCCCTCTTTTCCTACAAAATGTGGTCATTGGAGGAAGTAGAGGATAGCTTCCTGTTAAAAGGATAAAGACATCAGTATCTACAGAAAATATGTCAACATTGGCACTTGGGTCTTTGTTCATACAATCAAAGGCATTCAATAAGACCAGTTGGTCCACTTCTTCCAATGTGTGTTGTCCGTGTCATCTCTGGCATCATGATAATTTCTGAGAGATTGCAGTTTGCCATCATGGACGTGTGATGTGTTACTAGGACCTTCTTTGTGTTGTTCTTGAAGTGATTAAGTATCTTCTCTGACAGGTATTTTGTAAGTTCAGCTTTGGTCTCTATGTGCGATAAAAATGTCTTAATGTTCTTAATCTCAGTGTTGTCATTGACATGGTAGTGAATGGTAGTTGTTTTCTGTGTTCTCTTATCTCGTGTAGATTCTTTTAAAGATCCTGATAGATATTGATCAAATAAAAGACGAACTTCATCATATGGTTTGCTCATACCAACAATCAGGTTCACAAATTCAGATGCAAAGTCAGAAGCATTGCACAAGACACCTTCTTTACCATATTGACGACACACATTCCATCAATAATTAGGATTGATGCTGCTTTTGTATCATCTTTCTGTACAGGCCTGCTGACATTATCTGGTAGAGGGAGTTCTGTTATTGACTGCAATACCTTGGATTTTCCAGAAAGCATTATCATTCTTCCATCTGGATGGAAATTTGATGGTGGAGTGCTATTGAACTCATAGTTGCCTATGACATCCTTTAGAGCGAACTCTGGCCTGCTCTTCGCCACAACTAACAATCTAGACAGCAGCTTTCTCTCTTGCTTAATTGAAATTAGTTGACCTTTAATTTTGGTTTTCACCACTGCTCCTACATCCTTGAAATAAGAGAAGTTGTTTTTCTTTTGAGGGTCCCAAAATTTTACGGTTTTTCAACCATTCATGAAGTCACAAATTTATCCAATGCTTCTTTTCCTAATTGGTCTCGCTTTTCATTCATTTGACTGAAATCATCGGAGGTTACCACAAAACACTTACCATTTAAACTCATGAAATCTAATCTGCTTGAACTTTCAGCCAATCACAGGCTAGGATTATGTATGGAGATAATGAGTGGCTTTTATTTATTTAAAAACTTTAATTTCCAAGCTTAAGTGAATGTTTTAAAGCATCAATAATTGAAAAATCAATAATGTGTTACAAATATGGATGTTCTGAGCAATCTGTCGAAAAATGTTATCTATAACCAACATGTTGTGGATATCACACAGGTTATGGTCAAAGGTCAGATATGGTTTTTCTGGCCATCTTGAAACAAACCTTTGCATTAAAGCAAATAGAAACATGTATTTTCTGAACAATTTGGGATAAAAATATCAACTCTTTCTGACCAATAGTTATTGAGATATGATAAGATCAGGTCAAAGGTCAAATGGTCAGAAATAGTATTTCCGGTCATTTTAGGGCAAAATGTTCCATTATAGTGAATAGAATTATGTACCTTACGAACATTTTAAGACTAAAACCAAGTCTCTACGATTAGTGGTTGCCGAGATATAAGTACTTGATAGCATAGGCGGCCATTTTGAAAAAGCGCCCCCAGCGAATGAAAAACGCGTTTAGAATTTGGACAACAAGTTGGAAGTTGTTTCTTGTGATGTCCTTGATCACTTAAAAGTGAAAAATCAAACTTGGCTAAATATATGAAGTAAAGTTAATATAGTGACAAATGCTGCCTGACTAGAAAGAGAAACTTGTCAGAAAATGAGTTTGAGTCATATTTAAAGAAACTCAATTTGTGTTTTATGTAACATTATGGTTGAATGAGGAGGATTTAAATATATTTCTTATTCATTCAGTAATAAAATTAAATTTGTTTTCATGTTTTATTAAATTTGCGATTTAATACTTTGTTGAAACTGTCAATGTCATAGTCGATTGAAATAGTAAAATAGCTTACAAGTATGTATTATTTATTTTGTCAACATTTGTTATACACTACTTATAACTATTGCAATACTGTTTATATCTACTACATTATTTAAGTAAATGTTGACCTAAAGGTTTTAAGTCTATCCCCCAAGGGCCATAAATTTACCTGCTTGTGTCATACAAAATAATTATGGTGACTGTGTGTGAGACGGGAATTGTTCCATTCATCGCCAAGCAATAGGTTTGTATAAACATATTTTAAATCGGTTAAATGATGTTTTACTCGAGCTGTTTAACCGGTTTAAAAACAATTATTGTAGTTCCGAAGGAGATAGGTAAATGCGTCCTCGTATTATTGTGTGTGGGTATTTTTCAGCATCGACATCCATCATTAGATTAGACAGGGTACCACGATCGGAAAACACATCTATTTGGGGTAAATCGTTGAATATCGAATATCGAATACCATACTCGAATTTGGAGCCGAAATGACCATTTGGCATTTGTAAAAGTACTTTACAGAACAGAGGTTCATTCAGCAGATACGGTCTGGGAGTCCTAGGCCTACAAGCCTAGAGGCATAGCCTTAGCTATAGGCCTAGCCTAATTCGTCTAGGCTACTAATACTAATAGACTAGGCTGGGCCAGGGCCTATAGTAGTACAGTAGTAATAGTAATACTAATAGGCCTTTTTAAGTCTAATAAATAAGGCCTAACTAGGCTAGGCTAGGCCCTAACTAATCGAGTTTTAATAAGGTTGGGAATGCCCCTATTTGTTTAACCTTTTAGCACGTTGAGAATTTTTTTTAAATTTATCATAAATGTTAATTTTTATTCTTACCATTCATAATTTGCCATCTTTTCTAAATTTTTATTGCGAGCAGAAAAAAAAACTGGTAGCCTGGGCCTTTTCTAAGCTTAAGCCTTAAAAATAATTCTCCCCGCTCCAGACGTTGTCACGTTGTGTGTACGATGACGTACGTATGTTAATTACTAAAACCTGGCAAGACGACAGAGGGAAGGAGGCTAATTTTGTGACTGATTTTTTTCCGATGTTTACAAATTAATTCCAAATTCTCGAGAAGACAGAAGAAACGGAGATCAGTTTTAAATGTCGAAAAACGAACAAACGTCTTCTTCTACTACTCGCCCACCCAGACGAAAATCGGCAGAAAATGCTGCTAAATCATGGGTTAAACTAAAGAGTGAATCTAAATTAAAAGAAAAACAGGTACAACTTTATTAATTATAAGCCTAGCTAGTCCAGTAGTAGGCCTAGCTAGTAGTAGACTATAGCCTACTAGCCTCTCGTCGTGCCGTGGCCGTTTCAGTGACACGCACCATGACATAGCTATAGGGCCCTACTAGGCCTAGGCCGTCTTTTTGTGTAGCTAGCAAGACCCGACCATATGGGCCTGGATTGGATTCGATGAAATGCTTTAATAAGATTAATGAAGGGCTAGTGTTGCCCGAAAGCTCTGCTAACTTCTCTGGCTGTTTACTTTATCGTTTTGATTTAGCTTTTCGCTTTTTTATTTGTATCTCCATTGAGATCCAGCCACTGATACCCACAGCATTGTCATTTTTTTCAGTAATTTGCCTTTGGATTTATATATATATATATATAAACAAATCAGGCAAAGAACATTAATTCTAAACCGCCCGGTAATATACTGAAATTTAATTAATTAATTTGAAACGATAAAGATGAGGAAATCTGTGAGAATGAGAAAAAGTCGCCCCAACCGAGACTCGAACTCGGACCGCCTGCTTGATATGCAGATGTCCTAACCATTAGACCACTGGGGCTTTCATGGTATTGTTCGAACTCGATTGGATATATATATATTCAATACCCATCTTACTAGTTTTTAGAAAAAGATGTCTCTAGACTAGGTAGGACTCGAGAGAGTGTTGTATAGAATTATATAGGCATAGGCTTAGCCTAGTAGGCTAGCTAGTAAGTATTATTAAATTATTTCTGTATTATCTTTTTGTTCCTGAATTGTGATTTAATTCATACATTGCGATTATTTTATAAGAAGTCTTTTTCTCATTGTATATTGTAGGTGATGCAAATAATGAAGAAAAAAGAATCTCAAAGAACAAAAACTGAAGAAAAGTTCCTCAAAGAGAATGATTTAATAGTCAATGAATTAGAAAAACGTGCTGTCCGTAGAAGTCTTGCCAAGCTTAAGAAAGAAGAGGTTTAAATTATTTGTCTTTTATATTATTAAGTCAATGATTTATTACCATTTGTTGACTTTGAATGGGGACAGGAAGCATCCACCATTTAACAACAATGAATCAGTAGGTAGAAGTAAGACTACGTACTACTGGTACCCAGTGTAAACATACAGTATGTATGCACTACTAGTGAGTGAGTCATTATTACCTTAAAAATATATCAAATTTCTCTAGAGACATTTTATTGTGAGAATTTTTGCAAACAACTAATTCAATATTTTTTTTAAATGCCCTTTCTTTCATCTTTAAATAAGTATCAACATTTTACTTATGATTTACTTTAAAGAAAGAAGATTCACCAGAAGAAATAATTACAAAAGCAGAGGAACTTGCAGATGCTATCAAATCATCCAAGAACTGTGTTGTGTACAGTGGTGCTGGAATAAGCACAGTGAGTTGTTTAGTACTGTACCATGTTTTTGCTGACCTACCATAAGGCAATAAATAAAGAATGTTATATGTTATACCAACACAAATTTGAATACACAATTACAAAAACAAAAGTTGACCCCCAAATTTTGGATCAGTTGTGGACTAATTGGGCAGCATAAATGTTTTGTTATGGTCTAATCTGTATTTCTTACAGGAAGTAGACTTGCATTTGTGAAAACTAAACATACTCTAGTTTCTTTATTTTAGGCAGCATCTATACCAGATTATAGAGGTCCAAATGGGGTGTGGACTTTACTTCAAAAAGGACAAATTGTGACGTAAGTTTTGGTTTTGAAAAGATTGATGGAGTTCATAACATGTTGTCAGTTATAAGATATTTAATACAAAATCCAATTTAATAGTGGTCGCATTAACTTTATAATGTTGATAGATAAAGACAATGGTCTTAGTGTTAATATTTCTCCTGCATTTATTATAACATTTCTTCCTCAATAAACCTTATCTTACACCAATAGTACAATATGTAGATTATTGATACAGTCAGTATGAATACTTTGTGTGAAAATAAATCCTTACAGGTCTAGTTCTTTGACTGATGCTGATCCAACATTCACACATATGAGCCTAGCTAGATTGTGTCAACAGGATATTGTAAGTTACCTTCTAACATTGTTTTAATAATAACCAAAAAGACAATCCGAGAGTGCATACCTCTGCCTACTGTAAAATTCTCCTACATAAGATTTCTCCGGAAAAATATAAATATTTTTTGGTGTGTGTCTTATTAAATGCTGTGTGTGATTTAGGCTAATTCACTACAAGCATGTGTATGCGAGTTTGGTGTAATAGTTATGTAACCAGCCTTTCAACTAACAATAGTTTCAGTTGACGAACAATAGAACAGGAATGTCAAAAACAAACGGGTGAATATGAAAAGAAATAGGTTTTTTAACTCATATCAAAAAACCTGTACATTAATTCAAATTATGTTTTAAATTTACAAATCACAAATTATAACTCTTGTCTCTTAAACAAACATTTTTTTGGGCAAGTACTTCTCGACAAAATGCAATTTCAGTTTACTTTTACTTTAAGACTGCTCGCCGGCTTTTAAAAATTCTCTCCTATCTTTTAACACTAGCAGGTTTGAAAATATTACTAATTGCCTCTAAAATTGAATGGAGTGGTCCTTGACCACATATCTATTTTTATTTTGGTAAAGATCTTGCAATAACTTTTTGAGTAATCCTGCTAACAAACCGACAAACAAACACACGCGATCCTTGGCAGAGGTAAATAATAATAACATTTATATAGTGGCATCAATTCCAAAATGATGATCAAAGTCGCATTGTATCCTAAAATTTTATAAAAATAATAAACCTACTACATTTGTTTATGTTCTTGATCTGGTTTTACAGTATATTGTAATCCTCTATTTAAGTACCTCTATTTAAGTATTGTTGTTTTTCTAGGTAAAACATGTTGTCTCCCAGAACTGTGATGGTTTACATCGTAGGAGTGGTGTTCCAAAACATCAGCTTTCAGAATTGCATGGGAATATGTATATTGAGGTATCAAATTTCATCCAAAAAAATTATATTTTCTTACCATTATAGTAAACAAAATGAAACTGTCTTTTCTAATTTTTTTTCTCCAATTTGTAAAACTTTTTTAATCCCCTGTAGGTTTGTTCAGAATGCGACGACGAACAAGAATACATCCGACTTTTTGACGTAACCGAAAAGACGTCTTTTAGAAGACACAAGACAGGGAGGTTATGTACAAAATGTTTATCACCTTTGCTGGATACCATTGTGCATTTTGGTGAGAAGGGAACGTTAGAATGGCCTCTGAATTGGCATGGGGCAATAGAAGCCGCCAACAAAGCTGACATGATACTTTGTATGGGCTCTAGTTTAAAGGTATTCATTTATTACAGCTTGGATGCAAATAATCAGGCAACTTTGTAGCTGGCAATTTGGTTTAATATTCGTTTTAAAGAAAAATATTTTTACTCAGAACATGTCATGACAATACTACAGTATAAAATAACTATCAAATTATTTGATAGTTATTTTATACTGTAGTATTAAATAACAATAAAATCAAAACACCCACTGGTAGCGTTACTTAAATTACAGCAATTAATTAGAGAGTTGTGGCAATTTCCACATTATTCTAAAAGTTTTAGAAGTTGTTTGAATGTATTTATGAAATTTGACTATAACAACTGTAAAGGCCAATTTACACAGATGAGAGGTAATGGTAATAAAAATGTAAAATCTATATTCTTTATGACCATTTACACAAAGCGCGAAGTGGACGGGCAGTTTCTGCCGAGGGTGGATACAGATTTTAATTTTCTGCTTACCGTTACCGCTTGTCTGTGTAAATTGGCCTTAAGGGATTAAACCGACAATGGGGGTTTTTAGTTCTAAAATTTGCAAACCAGCTACTTGCTACAAGTAACCTCTGAATAATATTATTGGCTTTCAATACATTTCTTTGCAGGTTTTAAAGAAATATCCATGTTTGTGGAGCACAAACCAAAACACAAAGAAGCGATCAAAACTTTACATAGTAAACCTGCAGGTAAGAAGTAATATGCTAAATTGGTTGATCTTTTATCTTATTTCTGTTACCACCATAGCCACTAATTATAACATATATAATCCCATACACGACCAAGATAATCCCATACACGACCAAGATAATCCCATACACGACTGAGATTCCCATTCCGTTATTGATGTAATACCCTGTAAATTTGGCCAAATTTCATACCCATGCCCTCTGCAGCTATTCTTGGTCATTTCACAGTAATATAAACAATTTTATTCGATCATAAAATATTTTTATTACAATATAGTACCTAGTTTTAACTATATGTCCATTATTTAAAGCACCAAAGAGTTTAATTGTGCATTGTATATAAATTATAATTATTATTTTTTTAGTGGACTCCTAAAGATCTGAAAGCGGATTTAAAAATCAATGCCAAGTGTGATGACATAATGAAGATTGTGATGAATCGACTTGATCTTGAAGTGAATGAATACAAAAGGTACATATAATAAATGTTATAAATGTATTTTCAGGGATTTAAAAAACTGGGAAAGTAATAATTACTGTATAAATTAAAATTAATGTTATTATTACCGACTAAACGTTTTTATAAATAACTTTACAGAGAAGAAGACCCACTGTTCAACATTGCTACTCCTTTACAATCAAAAGAAATGAAAACTTTCACCACAAAAATATTACAACTAAAGAAAGAGGAAGGAGCATTAGGAGATGACACCGAAAACAAGAAGACACCAGCAAATCCAGGATGGTTTGGAAAAGGATGCAGTCAACGCAAGTACCAAACCAGAAGACCAAGAAGAACAAGAACAGAGAAAACAGAACATTAAAACAGAACAAAGCCATGATGGTTTGGAAAAGGATGCAGTCAATGCAAGTACCAAACCAGAAGGTCAAGAAGAACAAGAACAGAGAAAACAGAACATTAAAACAGAACAAAGCCATGATGGTTTGGCAAAGGATGCAGTCAACACAAGTACCAAACCAGAAGGTCAAGAAGAACAAGAACAGAGAAAACAGAACATTAAAACAGAACAAAGCCATGATGGTTTGGCAAAGGATGCAGTCAATGCAAGTACCAAACCAGAAGGTCAAGAAGAACAAGAACAGAGAAAACAGAACATTAAAACAGAACAAAGCCATGATGGTTTGGAAAAGGATGCAGTCAACACAAGTACCAAACCAGAAGGCCAAGAAGAACAAGAACAGTGAAAACAGAACATTAAAACAGAACAAAGCCAGGATGGTTTGGCAAAGGATGCAGTCAACACAAGTACCAAACCAGAAGGCCAAGAAGAACAAGAACAGAGAAAACAGAACATTAAAACACCGGCAAAGCCAGGATGTTTTGGAAAAGGATGCAGTCAACACAAGTACCAAACCAGAAGGCCAAGAAGAACAAGAACAACAAGAACAGAGAAAACGGAACATTAAAACACTGGCAAAGCCATGATGTTTTGGAAAAGGATGCAGTCAACACAAGTACCAAACCAGAAGGCCAAGAAGAACAACAAGAACAGAGAAAACGGAACATTAAAACACTGGCAAAGCCATGATGTTTTGGAAAAGGATGCAGTCAACACAAGTACCAAACCAGAAGGCCAAGAAGAACAAGAACATTAAAACACTGGCAAAGCCATGATGTTTTGGAAAAGGATGCAGTCAACACAAGTACCAAACCAGAAGGCCAAGAAGAACAAGAACAGAGAAAACAGAACAAAGCCAAGATGGTTTGGCAAAGGATGCAGAAGGTCAAGAAGAACAGACAAAACAGAACATTAAAACACCGGCAAAGCCATGATGTTTGGCAAAGGATGCAGTCAACACAAGTATTAAACAGAACAAAAGGACAGTCAAAATAGAACATTAAAACAATTGGTTTTGAAATATATTTTTTTATAGGAAGCTGGTATAAAATAAAATTATCAAACATCTAGCTATGCAAAAAAAAAACAAAAGAATTTGTTATATTCTAAACAACAGTATTTATGTTTCAATTCTTACATTACATTACAGAAAAGTGAACAAATGGTGTGTTAGTGTTGATTCTGTATTTGCATGAAGAATAGGAGGTTGTCTTGTAATAAATGCCAATCCCAGTGACTGATTTATGACATTTGTTCATTTATTATTTTTATATCTAAGTAAGGTTCAGGTACACTAGTTTTTTAAAAGTTATTATATTAGTTATAATATCATACTTTATATGTATTTTTGTTAAAAAATATAAACAAAAACCAACAAGATCATTCAGTTGTGAGTATGTTAAACGTTTTCCTTTAAGGACAGTGCAGACTGTAGTAACGAAATTTATTCAAGATTAAAAATAGACAAACATTGACACGTGTATTTACCATTTATCGGTTATCCGCACTTGGCGGATAACCCCTTGATATTGTCAGGATCTTTTTTTTTTCGATCTCTTTCTTTCTTTCCCAGAATTTTGTTGTTCTCTAATTAATTTTTCAATGAAACTTTACTTGAACTTCATAATATTGAGGAATTTTGAACATAATAAAAATAGCATGCTACGCAAAAAAATTACGCGTATTTAAAATTTCAAAATTTCTAATCAATTTCATGTAAATTTCATGTTAGGTCATTTTGAGCATTTCAAACGATGCACGTGCATGTAAAACTTTAATAATCGTGTACTAAAAAATTGGTAATTCAATGGAAATTTGTGCAAAAATATACCTGTTTTTAATTGATTATAGGTGAACCCCATTTTTTAAACTTATTAATTATGGAAGTTGTAGATATAAATTCATGTCAAATTTGTACCTACCGGATGTTCTGACGTCACCACTCGAATATAGGATTTTTTTCTCTTTTGTACTTGTTAATCACATTTAATAGAGCACATCACGCTAATGCGTATCCCATTCTATCCTAGATTTTAATATGCTCTCTCTCAATTCTCTTTCACATGAGTTACAAACATTTTGATTTTTATTACGTCATCATAAAAAATGTTGAATAACGCAAGGTACTTAATTCGACTTAATTTCAATCTGTTATAGCTCCTCAGGAATGAAAAGTGACTAAATGAATAAAGTGATTAAATCTTATTATGGAAGCTGTTGAATTGTAGATATAAATTCATATAAAAATGTTGTCTATAGGATGTTGTGACGTCATACGGTCAGTTGAATTCAAAAAGTCAGATTTTCATCTCTTTCGTAAATGTTTGTCGCATTTAAAAGAGTGCGCATCTCACTTTTACGTGCCCAAAATTCTTCAAATTTTTATGAATGCAAATATTTAGATTCTAAAATCTTCTGAAATTGTTATCTTCATTATTTATATATTTTGATGACGTCATGTTAAAAATTGGAACAAAAGATGGGTCTTGTAATTTCTTCTATGATACACTGTATATAATGTATACAGTGTATTCTGTAAAAATACTGTATAATGTATGACAAAAAAATAGACACAATTCATTACTGTAAACATTTTTACTGTCATACATTTTCGGAGTTCATATTTTAACGTACTCACATGTTGAGTTTGCAAAGTGACGAGTTCAAATCTAGTCTTCAGTTAGTATTGCAGAAATAACAAAACTATCAAACAAGTTCATAAATATATTTTAGCAGACCATCAGTGTTTTCAAGGAGAAATAAAAAACATGAAATATGCTCACTACATTATTTATTGTGTATCATTGCCACTGTAGTAGGTCCTATAATTGGCTATAAGACTCTTCATGTTCCTGTATTACACATTGATTTGCAATAATTGTAAGCTGATGTAGATTGCTTGAAGTATACCTACTAATTGCAAAAATCTAGGATACAAAAATGTCTTTACTTTTTCTTCAAACTTTCAAGATATTTCCCTAGTGATAATTGGATTGAATCTTTCTGGATAAATTTCGTAAAGTATGCAATATCTTCCTCTTGTCTGCTTCGTAATTTATCAATTGTTTTCTTCCTCATCATCTGTTTGCTAATTTCTCTAGCATAGTCTGAAAGGGAAAAAAACATGTTTTTTATTCAGAGAAGTATGTTACATGATTACTCTAAATCTTGCAATGAAATATTTATACTGTTTTGCTACAGTTCTTAACTGTTTTTTTTTTCACTTTCTGACGGCAAACAGGAGCTTTTTTTGTGCTACTAGTGATTCTTTGCAATTTCTCCTCTCCCCCAACATTCAACATGGATATGCTTTAGGTGCAATTAATTGGCAAATAGTCAAAATTCATGTACTATTCAAAAGCCAAAAAACTAAACTAACTAAATTTAGTAAGCATATTAACGCATTCTAGACATTATTAATGATTATATTGACATTATACACACATTTTTTGGCAATGTTTTAATTGTTTTATGCACTAGTTATACAATTGTCATTTGTAATGAACATACAGTAGGTCCTATTATTACATAAACATAAAAAGGAAGTCACAGCAATTTACAGCCAGATCGCGCATCGATATCGTAAATCTCGCAAATAATGATTAAATTAATTATTTAATTATTAATACATGTTCAAAGTTGAAAGTAAAGCAGAATGAACTGTCCAGCAATTTTACTAAAATTGTGTCTCTACACAAACTTAATTTTAGCTTCAAAATGTTATCATTGTGCATTTCCTAAAGTATAAGATATTTGAAACATAGATTTATTTGTAACTGTAGTGCTGTAGAACCATTGTTTCATATGCCCCTATTCAACTAACCTGGTATTGTGAGCCATTGTTTCATATGCCCCTTAGCCACATCCAGCACCTCATACTCTTCAATGTATCTACAAGACCTATTCAACTAACCTGGTATTGTGAGCCATTGTTTCATATGCACCTTAGCCACATTCAGCACCTCATTCTCTTCAATGTATCTACAAGACCTATTCAACTAACCTGGTATTGTGAGCCATTGTTTCATATGCACCTTAGCCACATCCAGCACCTCATTCTCTTCAATGTATCTACAAGACCTATTCAACTAACCTGGTATTTTGAGCCATTGTTTCATATGCACCTTAGCCACATCCAGCACCTCATTCTCTTCAGCTAACATATCTACAAGACCTATTTTCAAGGCTTCATCTGACGAGTATAACTTGCCTAGAGTAAAAAATATTTAGTTTTTAGAACATTGTCATAAAAGAAAAAATAATTTGTTTGTTGACATTCCATATTATATAGATGGAGCACTTTCTTTATACACCAGAAAGTGCTTAAAAAACAATCCAGTCCTTCAACAACTAATGTTCTTAAGACAAGTGGAAATTACTATGCCATTGTTTGTAAATGTAATACTAACCTAACTGTAAAGAAATTTCTGTTTTTCTGTGTCCAATCGTGTTGGTCATTACATCCATAAACCAGAATGGTGCAACAATACCCTGCAAGATAAATGTTTATTATTTATAATGTACAGATAATGATTGCTTATAACAAATTTAAACACTGTCCAAGAAAGTGATGCAAGACATTAAAGATATCCACAAGATGTTCTGTTAACAGACAAAACTACAAAACTTTACAAATATTTAAAATGAAACTTTAGTTATAATTGTATTGTGTATCGCAAGAAACATATGGCACGATTATAATCAGCATAATCGTGCATATTCAATGCAATAGAATAGTTAAATGGAAAATAAATGGTTTTATAAACTCTACGCTCGCGCTAACCGCTCACCAATTCGCCAATGGCGACTGGAGTCTCCATTTGGCGAAAATAAATATTGCCTCGTTCGCAAATTGGCGAAAATACATTTCCAAGCCTAGGTCCTAGCCTGGTCGGCGTGACTTCTTATGGGAGCGAGAATTTGAGTCAGTGACCGTGACGGTCACTGACTCGGGTACACTTTTTACCACCACAGCATTTTATGTGACGACGTCATGATCGCCGCAATCATTTTTTTTAGTTCTGTTTACACATGCGCAGAGCGTGCGATGACGTTTTAATGACACAGTTAATGTGATTGGTTCGTGGCCGGCCGTCGACGTGATGATGAAGTCCCTATTCTTTCGACGTAGAAAATGAACTTCGAGAAGAAAATATAAACAGAAACATGTGGACGAATACTTCCGTAAACGTATAATCGGTTATGTTTTGTTGTTGGTGTATTTGAATCATTAGAAAAAGAGAAAGTAGGCCTAGTACATATATTTCAGGACCGAATAAACAACGAAAAGAGATGAGTTAATTGTTTTTATATATCAAGAAATATTAATTTGTGTCCTTGATTGTTCAGGTACAGTACAGAAAGAAAGTACTGAAACTTTACCTACGAAGTAGCTTCGTAGATAGAACGTAGGCTACGTTGTTGGCTTCGTAGGTTCCATTGTTTGGCTTTGTAACCTCAATAAACAACTTTCAATGAGCTACGTTCTGAACTTCGTAGGGAGTTCGTAACCTAAATAAACAACCCTACGATGTTCTTAGTGAAGTAAGGTGTGAAATTAATGTGTTAAATTTAACTGGCGGAGGACCAAGTTGTAAATTACTAAAAAATAAATACTATTTTTTAATCGTAATCTTTTCCTTCATGCGTGTTTACCTACTCAACGGCGAATATAAATATAAATTTTGCACGATGTAAACGTAGAGACACGATCCGACACAAGTGAACCTCAACGAACAGGCCAACTAATAAACATAATATAGCGAACGTCCAGTCCATCCAGAAACGATGCAGAGAAAAAAAGATCGTGGCAATTCATTCTAAATATAGTATCATCAGAACGTTCAACCGGTCGCTCAAAAAGACTGCCGACAGAAGACCGTAATTACAGACTTTTTTTAGTCACATGGCATGAAACGCGATACTCTCTGCTTTACCGCTATCTTTCACATGTACAAGAGGGTGGCTGCCGGTCTGACGACGATTAATAAGATCGTGTACCTGGATTTTGTGTCACATGACATGAAACATAATACTCTCTCTCTCTAAAACTCCTCACATTTTTTTTCCCCTCCAAATTATGGTCGGGCCTTTTTCTTTACACATGTCTTAATCATTTTAATATTTAATTAAAAATGTATATCTTAATATGGAATATATATTTATTTTGCATATATTTTGTTGGTGTCCTAGCCTAGGCCTAGGTGTCGTTGTTTTTATAATTCGTAGGTATTAAAGAATTTATAGTGTAGGCCGCCAAAAAAGGCTAGCCTCGACTCTCTCTACGTGAGCTGAGGTCCACCGGCCCGATGTCGTTTCGTCGGCGGATTTCCGTCCAAATTATATGAATGTAAAAGAAGTAAAATAACAAACAAATATATGCATTATTTATTTAATAAACATTTTTGCGAATATTTATGGTTTTTTAAAGTTGGCTAAAGGATTTTCAATTTGGCTAATGTTTCTCAAAACCTTTCGACATTTTGGCGAATGAAAATTTGACCTTAGCGCGAGCGTAGAAACTTACCAATAATGTTTCGTTAAGACCGATTGTGTAAGGCCCACTTGCCATAATTCTATAGTCACATGACATTGCCATAAGTGCTCCGCCGGCTGGACTATGACCCTAAAAAGAAAAGGTTGAAATGACTGTAGCTGTTAAAGGAATTGGAGTACAAAACAAAGCTGGTAAATTAAATCTATTAGATACAGGTAAAATTCATTTTAAAGTCAACATATTTTTTATTTTGTCAACCTTGGTCCTATGAATATTCTGTCATCAGTCATCCTCTGAATCACCTACAAATGTGTGTTACGTAATCAAGTCAGGTCTTAATGTCCCTGCATGCACAAAATGAATTAACAATAACAAATCGGACAATTTCTATATCTCAACCTCATACTTACATTTATAGCTGCAATAGTTATGAGACGTGACCCATATAATCGCAACCACATATTTTGAAGGCTACGCCAGAATGCATTTGTGTAATCAGGTGACTTTTGATACATCTCAAAAATATCGAGGCCAGCTGAAAATATCTTAGGAAAAGCCTAAAAATAAAAATTAGTTACTGTATGAGAAATATGGGACAACTGCTAAATATTGTTTACATGGGTGTTAATTCATACAATTATTTAAACAATGTATAAATTGTGTGTAGGATGAATGTTTAATAGAAAATGGATTTGCAAAAATGGGTAAATATTGTCAATTTAATTTTTTCATTACAGGATTCACTACTCAATACTAAATTAATACAGTATATCATTTTGTGTAGGGTTAATGTTTAGATGAAAATTAGCAAATAATTCCAACAGGGGTGATATTGGGCAAAAAAAATAGACAAGTGGACTGCATTTGAACACATTAAAGATGTGGCTCTAGAGAGCCATCATGTTTGTTTGTGTATACATCCTGCATGCAGTGAATTTGTTGTTATTTGATTTGGAGAAAGCTTACTTTATTTTCACAGAACCTTATTTTTTTTAACAGACTTTGTGAATGGCTACAACATTGAGTTTTACTAGAAAATGAAGAAATTCAAACTAACAGATGTCAATATTACACCACGGCATGTTGGATTGTTTTCTAGTTTCTCTAGCGCCATATCCAACTCAATCAAGAAATCCTTACTCAATCCATTTACTGGTTTGTTGTCAAACTTCAATAATGATACCCCTAAAAAAAAAAATACAATCCAAAATATTATCAATCTTTATTCTTAAAAGATCAAATGTCAGCAATTTCTGTAGAAAAATTATAATTTCATGACATGAAAATAAATTCCCATTAAATTAAAAAAAAAACCAGACAGATGGCGGTGATGGCACCAATGGGTTGCGGGTCATGGAACCAACAGGTGGCGGGTCATGGCATTAATGAGTGGCAGGTAATGGCACCAACGGGTGGCGGGCCATGGAACCAACAGGTGGCGGGTCATGGAATTAATGGGTGGCAGGTCATGGCACCAACGGGTGGCGGGTCATGGCACCATAAGGTGGATCTCAGTAAATATGATAACAAAATATAGAACATTATAGCTAAGAACTTCAGAACTTTAAAAAATCTTTCTTGGCATAAAATAGATAAAAAAATAAATTACAATAAAGCTTGTTCCCACTAGGACGTAATACAAGGACGTAGATCCAATACAAGATAGTTGACCAATGACAAGTGTGGAAGATTCAAATAATCCATCACTTGTGATTGGTCAAATCACACACTTGCATTACACTTAGGTCCCTGTGATGCATCCTAGTGGGAACCAATCATTATGCACCTACAGTACACACTGACCTTTCAACTGCTCATCATTCTCAACATGAATATAGTTTGCTCGCTCTGTGTATGACCTCTTAATTTGTGTAAATGATGTTGTGGTTGCTTGCCAGTTTCTGAATGGATTGCACATATGCCGACCACGACTCAACAACCTCCAGGCATACATACCTGAACAAAAAATATAGAAAATATACTGAACTGTGCGGTCATGCTGATCTTTGCCCGGTAGGGCCGATATCGCTTGGTAGGGTTTTATGATATAAAATGTCAAGTACAGTACATGTATTAAGATGCTTTAGTCATAAATTTAACTTAAGATATATTTTTAAAACTGGATTTGAAATTGTCACTATATACGAGTTAGGTTATCCTAATACCATATTAATAATAATAATAATATTATTTTATTAATAATATTAATACCATACATTAGAATATTGCGCACAGAAAAACGATTATGCCATTGTGTTGTGACCTGAAGAAAATAAAATGTTAGTGTGCCCTCTATTTTGTGTCTAAGTATATATACAGTATACACTATATACTGTATAAATTTTAAACATGATGACGTCATCAAAATGAAACACATACATAGCAATTTTGGAAGGGAATTATCTGAGCAAAAACATATTAACATGTTGGATAATAAATTTGGAGAATATGGATGCGCGCTCTTTTAATTGTCATGAACTATGACGCAAAATATGAAAATACAACTTTTATACAACATCCGATGCGCAAAATTTGTACATGAATTTGCATCTACAATTCAACAACTTCCAGGAAACGTTTTAATCATGAGTATCACTTTCATTGAAGAACTATAGCATATTGAAATTTACTTAAATGATGAAAATAAGTGACCATTTAATTCCCGCTTTTAAACATGGTGACAACATTTAAAAAATGGTAAATCATGCGAAAGGTAACTGGTTGACCTAGACAATACCAAAATCTGGGGGTAGAGATGCGGTCTATTAAATGTGATGAGCTATGACGAAAGAGACAGATATCTTATATTTCATATTCGAGTGGCCATACGATGATGTAACAATGTCCGGTTAGCCATATTGATGCATGATCCGATATCTACAACTCATCACCTTTCAGAATATGTAATAAAAATAAATAAATAAATTTCACCGTTTAGTTTAGAAACTATGAATGTTTAAAAAAAGACATAATTTTGACACATTTTGTAACTTTTTCATAAAAAACGTGCGCAAATTGTCTAATTTGATGTGCGCGTATGAAGTGATTTTAAGTTGAAATGGTTTAAAATTTGGCAAAATTACTAGATAGGGCTGGAAAATTGTTAACATGCGGAAATGTAACATGCACATACGTAAAAATATGAATGCCGACAATTATTATGCCATCCTATGACATGAATTAAATATGTTGTATGTAAAAATTATATACAGTGTAGCATAAAAGAAATGATGAGACCCATCTTTTATTCCAATTTTTAACACGATGACATCATCAAATGAAACATGAAGTTAATAATTTCAGAAGATAATTATGTAAATTGTATTGTATCCATCGGCATAGGAATTTTACAATTGAGAGTAATTGCAAATTTGTGCAAGCAACTAGCCTAGGCCTAGCTAGGTTCGAATGATCCATTCGAATTGTGCAAGAAAATGCTCACAAATAAATATCGCATCAAAAACGTCTAGGCCCCTTGTACCTCAACACAATAAAATTAGTATATATCCCTATGTACTTCAATTCGTTTTATATTTATAGAAAAATGTACATACAATTAGTATCACTTAGTAGGCCTCATTCAATTCATTTCTTTTATTTGTAAAAACTATACATTTGAATTTCAATCGTATTGTATTTTTTGTACCCTGAAATATCGGTATCTACGTAATTCTTCGTTTCTTATCTCATCATACCACCTAGCTACAAAATACATGTTCGTATTTTATTTTCATTATTAATTAATTAATTGCCAAGTTTGTCTGTGTCCGTGTTTTCCTGTGTAAAAACAAAAAACAAAAGTAAAACAAAATGAAATCGATAATCCTGTATTACATTGTCGTGTCTCATTGTTCCCCTATCAATGGCACTATGGGCGTTCCATAGATATGGTAGTATTATTGTCTGTGGCCGAAGTTGGCCTAATCCGCTAGGCCCTACCTAGGCCTAGTCTAGATAGGCCTAGCTAGAGGTAGGCTAGCAACTATTTGGCTCCTGCTTTTGGTGGGTCCGTTTTGTCGGTTACGTTAGGTAGGGCTAGGGCCTAGCCTAGCTAAACTAATCAATTTAGTTCTACTAGCTAAGCCTATATTAGCTAGGCTAGGTTATAGGTATACCAAAGGTTGGCTAGGTATAAGGGTTCGGTGTTAACAAGAGGCTACTAAACAGTTTTACTAACTGTAAACCAAACTTTTTGAAGACATTTTTGTACAATCCTGTTTTTTTTCTGTGTGTGATGGAGGGCGCTGTTATATATAATTATGGAACGCCGAAGTTTTTCTTCAGTAACAATTTATAGGTACTGTACAGCAGTATTATTCAGAACGTCATTCTGACGATGGAGCATTCTCTACGGACGCCATTTATTTATTTTTCATTTTCCCAAATAGAAATAGTACTACGGTAACTGGTCCAGTGGATGGAATTTGGCACCAGTGGATTTTAATATCTTTTCGTATGTTAATACACTTTGCTCAAGTGGACCCAATTTGGGAACCAGTGGAGCACAGTGATATAAAATAGAAATAAGTCACTGGATTTTAATATCTTTTTGTATGTTAATACACTGTGCTCAAGTGGACCCAATTTGGCACCAGTGGAGCACAGTGATATAAAACAAGGCCAACAGCCATAAGTCGCGTCAGAAAAAAATGAACTTTCAACAAGTAATGTACTTTAAAACTTTTCTGTACATCAAAACAGTTCAAAAAGTACAGAAAAGCGAAAAAACGCATAGTGATACCGGACCGACAGACAGACCGACAGACCGACCGACATAGTTAACTATAGAGTCGCGTCCACGCGACTAATAAATAAGTCACTGAATTTTAATATATCGTATGTTAATACACTGTGCTACTCAAGTGGACCCAATTTGGAACCAGTGGAAGAAAGTGATATAAAATAGAAAAAAGTCACTGCATTTTAATATCTTTTCGTATGTCGCAGCGTTTACTGAATGTTGAAACATCAAATTTCGAGGAAAATGTCAAGAAATGTGCGTGCTGGAAGGAGATGACCAGCTACTGGCACGAATAAGTGGCATTGATTTTACAGCAAACGAAGTCAAAATATTATGCAGTCTGCCGATCAAATTATCAATCAGAAGCAACCAGGGTACATCAGTTCTGGTTCAAATACATTCAGATGATTCTTACCATGAGTACAGTCGGAGTGTAGATACATATAGGCCTATTGCTACCCTACCCAAGATTGCAAACTATTGTTTTGCCTTGAACCATCCCAACTATGCTCGCTGGACAGTAAAATACCACGATAATGAGGTATGGTTCGCTATAAAGAGAACAACAAGTCATTTTCAGGAAATCCTATAGATCTCACGCTGGAACAAACTACAACACTGGGACAGCTAAATATGCATCAGAAAACACAGTTCTGAGAACGGTTTCTCTTAAATATTACACAACTTGGAGAGGAAAAGAAAAAGACATTTTATTAAGTGCGTTCAATATCCCAGTCGATTTGAAAGGAGAATAGATTGAGTAAAAATACACTCGTTTGCAACCGAGGCGGGGAAAAGAAAATTTCGGAGAACAGATGGTAAAGTGGTAGCTGCATGTATGGTTCGTGACCTGTTTGGAAACATATTATAGTAAAGCTCTCAGAAATTTTAAACGGTCATTGGTTGAATTCCTTATTAATACCTGGGAAGATGACAACTTAGCACACACATTTCAGCAAAAAAACTCTATTTGCGAACTCTGGAGATGTTTGCTATTGTTATCGAGAGTTGAGGGAAAAGAAAATGAACTATGTAGTAATCATAAAGAAGCTGACAGTAGAATGTTACCATCTTGCAAACGTGTCAGCTCCAAACAATGTTTTTATCCATACATCCGATACCGACTGTCTTGTTATCGGTCTAGGTTGCTATAAATACTTTGATCAATCAATTCATTGAAGATATGGATTGAAACTGGATTACAAAGCAACAACACACAGAGGTATATTAGCATAAACCATTTACATGGAGCACTTGGTGAGCATTTCAAGTCCCTTCCAGCATATCATGCCTTTACTAGTTGTGATTTTACTTTATCGTTCAACGGAATGGGCAACGTAAAGCCACTTAAGCTATTAATGAAGGACCATATTATAGTTTCCTATTAGTATCATAATACGAATACAATTATAATTGTATAATAATTTATATAGTTATACCTTTTATTAAATATTTTGTTCTAGAAGATGAGATAGATGATTTAGAAAATGAAGAAGAAGAAAGTGACGGATAGTGAAAGCAGCGATGATGATATTTAGTCAGTATTACTGGAACTAGAAGCAATATAGTTATTCATCTCTGTTCAATTTCCTAAGTTAAATATTATTAGTATATTATTCATATCATAATCTTGCATAACATTGTTTATACTGCAGACAGTTAATTTGTTAGTTGCTAATAATAGCCTACAAAACTATCTTCTCTCTACACCACCAAACTTCAGGTACATGTATAGTTCAACAAATCATTATCATATCTCTGTATCATAATAATTGTTTGGTTTCCACTAATCCATTTATGTATAAACGTGTCAGCTCCAAACAATGTTTTTATCCATACATCCGATACCGACTGTCTTGTTATCGGTCTAGGTTGCTATAAATACTTTGATCAATCAATTCATTGAAGATATGGATAGAAACTGGATTACAAAGCAACAACACACAGAGGTATATTAGCATAAACCATTTACATGGAGCACTTGGTGAGCATTTCAAGTCCCTTCCAGCATATCATGCCTTTACTAGTTGTGATTTTACTTTATCGTTCAACGGAATGGGCAAAGTAAAGCCACTTAAGCTATTAATGAAAGACCATATTATAGTTTCCTATTAGTATCATAATACGAATACAATTATAATTGTATAATAATTTATATAGTTATACCTTTTATTAAATATTTTGTTCTAGAAGATGAGATAGATGATTTAGAAAATGAAGAAGAAGAAAGTGACGGATAGTGAAAGCAGCGATGATGATATTTAGTCAGTATTACTGGAACTAGAAGCAATATAGTTATTCATCTCTGTTCAATTTCCTAAGTTAAATATTATGAGTATATTATTCATATCATAATCTTGCATAACATTGTTTATACTGCAGACAGTTAATTTGTTAGTTGCTAATAATAGCCTACAAAACTATCTTCTCTCTACACCACCAAACTTCAGGTACATGTATAGTTCAACAAATCATTATCATATCTCTGTATCATAATAATTGTTTGGTTTCCACTAATCCATTTATGTATTGCAAACTTAAAATAATAAGATTGAAGTTAGTATACTATAAAAAAGTAACATCAATAACATTGAGAGTAAGAAACCTTATCAATAACCGATAATAGTTATTTTATAGTGGAGACAATTTGCATAATGAGTATTGAACAAGAGCATACACAGAAGTAGTAATTACACAATGTTAATACCATCGGGTTTATTGAAAATCAATAACAGTTTCTCGAAAATAAAAGTTTAACATAACATGACCTTTCTGACCAATTAGTGAGTGAGATGGAAGTGTGTCTGGAAAGGGGTAGCTTTATGAGGGTCTGGTTGACCATTCCGACCTGATATTTTGTCAAATTCCATTATTTTCTTCTTTTACATAATGCTATCCATGTGTAATTTTGTAACAATGGAGTAATAAGTCTGGGAGCCCGTAACATATGATTTCAACTGATATCACCCAGAAGGTTTTCCTCTTAATGTTGTTAATACAGTACCACCGAAAACGTTCCAAAAACGTTTGTCAGCCTGACCCCGGGGGTCTCCTGACCCCCTTGAAAAAAAAACCCAAAACGGGTAATTTCACCCCATCTTACCCATGGACCAAAATTGAGTTAGTGTTTACTGACCGACCGACCAACCGAAATTGCTGAAAATGTTCAAACAAGACCAAAATATTCAGCTTTCGCTATTCGAGTTTTGGCCTTTAACGTAAACTGCATCAATTATTAACACAATTGATTGTAAAGTTAAATTAAATAAGTTTAATTATAATAGTATGCGTTATTAATCTTAAACGTATTTCAAAATAAAATACTAATCATGTTCTAGCAACAGTTTTACTTTTAGATTACCGGTGGGTCATTTGGTCTACTTTCAAATAATTTGGCCCTGTTAGAGCATGCAAGACTTTAAATTGTATTTATTAGTACACTATAGCCGTAAATAAACTACGCGGATAACTTAGTCATTCTTATTCTTATTCTTATTTTTTTATTGCCAATTATAAAATACATGAAAAACACGACATACAAAAAAAAACAAACAATAGAACCAACTGAGTGAGCTGGCATGGGACACAAAAGCGAACCTAATCACTATGACTTAAAGCCTGTGTTCCCCACTTACCCAGTTTCACAAGCAATGATTATACCATCTTAAAATATAATTTATCAAAATTCCAAAGCTAAGTTTAGATCATAAAATAAAATATATATATTAAAAGCATTTTAAATTATAAACATAGGCCTAATTATTATCGGAGAACAAATTTATTTTAAGTTTAGCAAGGAATGTAGGGAAATAATCCAATAGCAGGAGGGAATCATCATGGATGTCTTCCCACAGTCGCGGGAAGACATGGATAACTGAGCGATGCAAACAGTTAGTCCGTGTGCATACAAATTCTTGAAACTTAAGGTTTCTTGACGTCGAGTATTGACGCATACATTTTCGCGGATACTTTTACAATCAATAGAACCTATTAGTGTTTTACATACAAATGATGTTAAAAGATAGCTTCTTCGGCTCGATAGACGGGGCCAATTGAGTTGTTTTAATCTAACATCATACTCCATATCTCCTCTTCTCCGTTTCAATGCTAGCCGTGTGGCTCTACGTTGAACAGATTCGATCTTATCAATCAATTTTACTGTCTGGGGAAACCATGCGGGAATCGCATATTCGAGTATGGGAATGATAAGAGCTCGGTATAATGCAAATACAGCTGCTGACGAGGTGTCCCCAGCAATACTCGCAATAACCAATCATCCTATTTGCCCTTGCAGTAACATTTTGTACATGGTTATCCCAAGTCAAAGTATGATTAAAGGTGAGAATGAGTAAGGACCGATTGTATTGGGGAATCATTAAGGTAGTAAATTGGACGGTATGCCTTTTTGGATCTGGTGATGTGTAGAATACAGGTTTTATTTGAATTTAATTGCATTTCATTTAAGTTTCACCACGTGAAAGCGTATTTAGATCACGTTGAACTAAAAGTTCATCATCAACACTGTGTATATCCCTATAAATGATCGTATCGTCGGCGAATAGGGCACAAGATGGTAAGGAAGATGCAAGGTCATTGATAAATAAGTTAAATACCATGGGTCCCAACACACTACTTTGGGGTATTCCAGATGTCACAGAGCGTGAGCTACTGAGAGATCCCTGGAATATAACCTTCTGAATTCGATTAGATAGAAAAGATTGGATCCATTTCCATATTTGGCCTCTAATGTTAAACTGAGTAGCGAGTTTATTTAGGACAATTTGGTGGGGTAATTTATCAAAGGCTTTAGAGTAATATAAAAATAAAACATCAATTCTAGGTGGGCGTGGTTTGTCCAGCGACGATGCCCAATTATGGAGAAGGTTAGTTAGCTGCGTAACACACGAGCGGGATGGGAAAAACCCATGTTGGACGTCAGTGATAAGGCAATTTGAAGTAACATGTTCAAATATAGCAGACTGAATATATTTCTCAAGTATTTTACAACATATTGGTGTAAGTGATACTGGTCGATAATTTAAGATAGATGCTTTGTTTCCAGTTTTGAAAACTGGATTTACATGGGAAATACCCCAGGAAGATGGTATTTTACCTTTCTTCAAAGTTAATTTAAATATATTATGAAGTGGCGGAGCATCATCCTGGGCAAAATACATCAAGCTTCGAATTATGAAAGATTTACCGGTATTGATTTTCTAACCCGGATGGATAAGATCACCAAATGAAAGGATGCTTTATTACGGGATCAATTAACTAATACCAATCTTATAAGAAATTTAAATATCTAGATTATAGATAGTTAAGTTTCTTACACGCAACGGTGTGTCAAGGTCAATCATTATAGACAACAAAAAGACAACAGAAACGAAATATCACAACACAACAAGCTAAAATGAAGGAAAATGATTTAACAAAACAATTCGTTTTCAAGCGAAATGGAATCTTTCGATCAATCATGAGAAGCCAAATGATTCCGGCTAAAGAATCAATTTACAGAAAATATGTGAAAATTATAGGCCTAGCAGGGACCATATTTTGGTGTAGGCCTACACGTATCATACAATAAGAAAGCTAACCATACATTTTAATAAATCAAATGTATTATATATTGAACAAGTTCAGAGTCTCGGTGAAGAGGCACTCAGTGTGTGCATGGCACGAGGCATTTTTCTGGATGGCAATCCTATGTGTTTTGTTGTCTAATGGTATAGGTTCGACCCACTTTTATTTCTTCGTCTGTTCAAATGTTTATTTACAATAAATTGCACATAATGATAATAATAATGTAGAACATTGTAACGCCATACAGTACATTATATTTCAACATCATTTTTGGTGAACTAATTTCCTTACTATAATTGTTTTGTTGGAAATATCAATATCAATATCAATTGGGGTCCTTGATAAACAATTCGTTATTTCAATTACAATGCGTCACCAACCGTAATACTCCTGACGCGTTGAGTTGAGTAAGTAACTCATATTCCTTCGGCATATTATGTACCCTATGATTTCCAAGAACATCGGTCTTGTCGTAATAATGGTAAAGTAGAGGTTTTCCATTAGTATCATTGTAGAACGGGTAAAATCCGTAAAGAGTAACATTATCACACAACGACGCAGCAACGGTGAACGTGTTAAAACCAGTTGTTAGATGTGGAACATCAATACCCGTACTCCAGAACCTGTTTATGACGAAATAAGTAATTATAATTAATAATATGCAAATATTTAACTTGTACATTCAACGATCTTTACATTCATGTGATAAAATCACATGAAAATCATAGGTGGGAAAATATTGAGAAGCCCGTTTTCACTAGGCGAATTTAATCGCGCGAATCGAATATTTTCACAAAGAAATTAAAGATAGGCCTATTACTTTTTGGGAGAGGGGGGTCTACATAACACGTGATTTGAACGAAAGTGTCATTTCCGGCCTGATGAGTAATAAATCCTATACAAACATTAAATACTATGCTTCTTTTAAAATCATTTTACTCACCATTTTGTAAGTGGGTCGACGCTTCTCCAACTGTAACCAAATTGAATGGGAAGATTGTATTTATTTTTCAGCATTTTACTGAGGAATTGTAACTGTCTTTTTTTAAAATATACTCGAGTGTCTTTACTGTACCATAAAATAGAATCATTCAAATACTGAATTCGCTCGAGGAATCGTTTACCCAGCGCACCTTTCTGATCCACTGTATTTATAACTTGATCTATTATTTGTCCGTTTAAAACCGTCATATTTGTTTTAATACCAACGTCATCTTCGTAATTCACAATCGGAGCCAGATTTGAACGTAACACAAAATTATGATTGTTGATGTTTTTTCCACATTTGCTGCCAATAAGAATACCTCCATTTCCGACAATGGCACAATCTCTTTGAAAGTTAATGGAGTTAAAATGGCTCTTGTTAACCATAGAGTTTGTTCCGGTGTTTGATGTGGTGAAACTAGACATGTATTCAAACAAATTGAAGCCTTGTTTAAATCTTGACTTTTCCGTCCCTACATCTGTATCTTTGTAAACCAAAAAAGCAGAATCTAGTGGAAAACATGTCTTCATCAATTTTCTGAAATCAAATAATCATTATCCATATAACTGTCCAAACCTGAACTATGACGTAAGCGATCAAACTATTGCTTAGGCCTACTTTGCTATATTCAACTAACACAAGTTCCCGTTTTTAATATTAATAGAAATAAATTATTAATAGAAAGTATGCCTACTTTAGTTGATGGATACGCAAAATGACAATTTAGAATCAATATTTTGTGCAATTCAATAATTCAATCAATCTTATTTAGGCCTATTGTGGTAAATAATCATATGTTTTTAGTGTATTGCAGTACAGTTCAATCAGTACAATCATTTTATACAAAATAAAAACTTAACATAAATGAACAATGTATAAAAATATTGATAGACATTCATAACTGAAAATTGATTGTGTAGATATATTATTATTATTATAAATCAAAGAGCTGTATAGGCAGGACATAGAAAAAATATGTTAGGTGAAGAGAATTGTAACAAAGGATAACATATAAGTCACAAAATTACATAATAAAACAAATCAGCCAATAAAAGATGTTTAACAAACAAAAGGCATCCGACGCGCATGTTGTAAAACTTTCTTGGAATTGGCCACTTGTTATAAAACAAACAGGTACACAAAAAAAAAAACGGATATTGAATATGTGATGAAATGAAAGGAATTGGTTTTTTATCGGGCGTTTAGGTTCAAAGTCTAAATTGACTACCTCAATTGATATCAATAAAAACAATTATAATAGAAACTCATTTACCATGTTGAGACAGAAATTTCTCTTACCGTAATTGTCTTGATTGGTCTTCAGTAATATCGTTGTAGTTGATCTCGCATCAACTGTTTAGGGGATCGATGAGGGCGCCACAATTACCCGACGCAGACAGTAGATAATACCACGACAAACCATATACTGTTATGGTAACTTTATTCAAAGACTGGCTCTCTCTGTAAGTCTGGTGACTAAACATAAGAAAGGTCTAATTAACATCAGATAACTAGTGTCGTACATCATAAAACACAATAATCATAAAACGTAAGGTATAAGAACAAGCATTATGCCGTCAGTACAGGAATGTAGTCAAAGCGCATACATTATCTCTATGGTCAACTTGAATCATTATAAACAGTTATAGATTAACATTTCAAACAAGCAAATAAACAAATGACTGCGATGCCAGTCCGAGCTACTGTATAAACTTACGAAAACTATGGCGCAACTATCCAATTCTACAACTGATCAGTAATCATCAATCAGCTTTCACGACGCAGTACATCTCAAATGTACCAACACTGTAAACAAATGTACAATCTTACCAATAAAATCTTATAACAAACATAAGAATACATATCATCATCATAGCATAATTATTATTACTAAACAACTTAATCAGCCTCAAGTAGGCATAACGTTAGGCTTACAAACATCGCCATTAACAATCAGATAGTCAAAGGAACATAATAAACGCACTTGAAATATAAAATAATTTGATAGGATAGTTAACATATAAGTACTACAGCAAATCATGTAACCTTAATATGATAGAACACTAACGGTAGGCTCCACAACCCACGTAGCAAACTCTCTATCGTACGCTTATGGGCGCAGCCATATTTGTTTACATTCTCAATTTGACCTATTGACCTGTGACCTCAACGTCGGTCATAAACACACGGCATAAAGTGAACCACGCACGATCCACAGCGCGCTGAATACATAGGCTTAATTTAAACGTAATAAGGGAAGCGTTTCCCTGCGTTAAACTCAATAACGATTACAGTGTTAGGTACTGCAATTAATATACGATAATATTATAATGTATAAAGAAGTCAAACATACCAAATATACATCAATCAAGTATAAAATGAGTGGTCGAAAATGCACGTCAAATCCTGTTCACATTCAGGATACCACTGACGCGCGCTAAACACACCATGTGACAACACACGAACAATGTCGCCCTCTATAAAGATTTGCAAAACTCTTACACACCCCCCTGTAAAATTCAAAGAAATTTTACACTCTAACCAGTAGCAATCGAGGATCTGTATACAATGCAAAGTTTGACAACTGGTCGTTTTAGAATATTGTTGTTAACCTTAACATCAACGCTTCTAACGTGCCCATCTTTACTTCTATACACGCGAAGTACCTTGCCCATAGGCCATCTTCCTCTGGGTGTAGTCTCGTCAACTAAAAGTACGACGTCGTCCACCATTACATTCCCTTTCGGTGTAGTCCATTTATTTCTCTTCTGTAATAATGGAAGATACTCCTTCCTCCAACGGGTCCAGAATAACGAAGCCAGGTATTGCACCTGCAGCCATCTCCTTTTGCCGTACGTCGCTGACTTGTCGGTAGAATTGTCGACTGGCGCATCTGGACCTTTCCTGAGAAGTAGTAGATGATTCGGTGTAAGTGGCTCCTCATCTCTTGTATCTTGAGAAATATCGGTGAGTGGCCTTGAGTTGAGGATTGATTCTACTTCAGTTAGAACAGTCGTTAGCACATCCTCATGAACGGTCTGCTGTCTTAATACACCATGCAATATCCTGCGTACAGATTTTATCAACCGTTCCCAGGCACCTCCAAAATGGCTTGCGCTAGGTGGATTAAAGTGCCATTCAAACATCTTAGTATGGCAGAATCGTTCTAATTTATCGTTGTTAAAAGACTTCATAGCTTCCTTTAACTCTCTTTCGCCACCATGAAAGTTAGTACCATTGTCGCTAAACATCTTTTCGGGCTGACCTCTTCTAGCGACAAATCGTCTCAAAGCGTTAATGAAAGAATCGGTGTCAAGACCCTTTGCCAATTCCAAGTGCACAGCTCGGATTACCAGACAAGTAAATATACATCCGTAACGTTTTACTATACTTCTACCCTGCTTTACATCAATTGGACCGAAATAATCCACACCCACAAACGTAAAGGGTGGCTTGCTGTCTGTTACTCTTTCTGCCGGTAACTCTGCCATCATTTGTTGAGCTGGTCTAGCTTGATATTTCTTACATACAACACAATTTCTCAACGCACCCTTTACTGCAGAGCGACCCTTTATCACCCAGAAACGTTCACGTAAAGAATTTAATGTAGAAGCCCAACCGCTATGACCTACTCTCTGATGATGATGTCGTATAATAAGTTTGGTAACATCTGTATCTGCTGGTAACAGAATGGGATGTTTTGTACATTCATCCACACTTGCTCGCCCAATTCGTCCTCCTACTCTTAAGAGGTCTCCTATCAAGACAGGATTTAGTTTGGCAAAACGCTTGTCAGTCTTCCAATGGCTAAGTTCGGTTTTCTGCAACCAAGTGAGTATTTGTGTTTCACTATCCTTGATCTCGTCTACAGATAAATTGTTCCCTTGCCTCGGTCTAGCCTTGATCACGTTCTTGAAACGTAATATCCAAGCATACACACGAACTAACTTTGTCCATGATGAATATCTCAGTACTAGCTCTTGCAGCGCAGTGTTTTTACCTACATTGGTAGTGGTGTGGGTGAAGGCAGCTAACTTAACTTCAGGATCTACGGAATTATTTGTATCTGCAATATAGATATTTGGCCAATTATCTTCACTGTCCGTCAAGTATTCAGGACCTGTAAGCCATTTAGTTATCTGAAGAGTTCCTCTAGAGCCTTCATCTGACGGGTTATCTTCGCTCCTGACGTGTCGCCATTGGTGTGGTTGAGATGTTTCTCTGATTCTTGCGACTCGGTTTGCTACAAAGGTTTTAAAGCGCTTATTCTCGTTCTTGATGTACCCTAGTACGATCATAGAGTCGGACCAAAATGTTGTTTTGGCTAGATGAAACCGAGTTTCAATTTCTCTTCTTACAATTCCATCTAATTTTACTGCAAGTACAGCACCCAGCAATTCCAGTCGTGGAATTGATATGTTTTTCAACGGGCTCACCTTCGCCTTGCCTATAGCGAAGCTTACGTCAACATCATTGTTTCTTGAAGTCGTTCTGAAATATGCTACCGCTGCATAACCTTTCTCCGAAGCATCACAAAACACGTGCAGTTGGGTGTTCACAGCTACTTCTAACTTCATCCAACGAGGGACTTTAACATACTGTAGGTTGGAGATACTTGAGGTCCACTGGTTCCAGATTTCCACTTCACCTTTCTCTAGTTGTTCGTCCCATTCAGAACCTCGCCTACATACTGTCTGGAGTAGTGACTTCGCAAACAATACGAACGGAGCTGCGAATCCTAACGGGTCGTAGATAGAACTTGTTACTGACAATATCCCTCTTCTCGTCCTCGGCTGGCTCTTCAGCTCAACTTCAAACTTGAAGATGTCGTTTTCGGCGTCCCAGCAAACTCCCAACGTCCTTTCTGTAGGTAGCTGGTCTAGACTGAGAGGTACTGATGGAGCCCTCTCAGACTCTGGGATGGAATTTAGCACCTGTCGATCACTGCTCAACCATTTAGTCAAACGGAAACCGCCTTCATGTAGAACATTTCGCAGCCGTTGAGCCAACTCTATAGCTTCGTCACATTCGCTGATTGAAGTCAAACAATCATCGACATAGAAGCCGCTACGAATGACGTCAGTTGCTCTTATGCCGATTGCATCTACTGGCTTGTTGTTTTCCGCAGTCTGTCTTAAAGCATATCCGGCACAGCAGGGAGAAGATGTTGCTCCGAAAAGATGTACCGTCATTCTGTATTCATTAACCGTTTTAGTTGTATCACCATCCTTCCACCATAAAAAACGAAGAACATCTCGATCGGTTGGGTTTACGTGGACTTGGTGGAACATACCTTCTATGTCAGCAACTAGAGCTATACGTTCCTGCCTAAACCTTGAAAGAACTCCAACAAGGTTGCTGGTAATCTCTGGACCCTTTAACAAATTATCATTTAACGATATGCCCTTCCACTTAGCAGCGCAGTCGAATACAACTCGTACCTTCCCTGGCTTGCGTGGATGTATCACAGGATGATGTGGTAGATACCAGACATTACCCTCGTCACCTTTCTTGTGTTTGACTGGCTCGGCGTGTCCCTTGGAGATGTATGTTTCTACCGTCTCAACATATTTAGCCCTTAGACCTTCATCTTTGTCCAGCTTTCGCTTTAGGCTCGCCAATCTGATCTCGGCTATTGGTTTGTTGCAAGGAAGTGGATGGTCATCATATTTCCATAAAAGACCTATTTGGTAGTGTTTGGATTCTTGGTGTAATGTAGTACTGACTAAAATATCTCTAGCCCTTCTATCTTCCACAGAATCTTCTTCAACTTCTAGACCTTTGTTGTCTAGTTCCCAAGTTTGTTGCAGCTGCTGCATAAGTTGTTCGTTCGACACCGAAACGCTGATTCTATTACTATTGGACGTCAATTTTCCTTTTGTTTCCTTACCGGGACCCATCACGCACCATCCAAGCTGAGTTCTAACAGCATAGGGTTCCTTGGCTTTACCACGCCTCTCTTCTTGGACCCAGAAGGCTTCCGGTGTATCAGCACCAATTAGCAGTTGTACGTCTAGACCATTATCTAATTCTATAGGCAAACTCTTGAGGTGGTCCCAAGCACTCAATTCTTTTAGAGTTGGGATGGACTCTTTACCTGCAGGGACACTCTCTACAGTCAGCACCTTCAACGATAATTCCTTTTTCTCCCATATACCGCTGACGTTAACATCAAATGAGAAGCCTACCTTGTCGGCATCGCCATTGACTGTTGTTGCCGTATATTTCACTCTTTGACCAGCAACACCGAGTTTCCTCCTTAGGGCTTCGGAGCAGAGACTTGAATCTGAGCCGTTATCAAGTAAAGCCAACGTCTTTACCTTGTTCCCATTACTTGCAACAACTTCTACGGGAACAGTCATCAAGTAAATATTTCGGCCGCTTATAGCTGCTAATGATGTTACGCCTTCTGGAGGATGCAGCAGATCATGATGTCTAGTGGACTTGCATGTCTTGCATTCTGTTTTTCTATGACACTTCGAAGATATGTGGCCAGGTATCAGACATCTATAACATAGCCTCTTAGCTTTCACAGTTTTTACCTTATCATCATAAGACATGTCTATAAATTGTTCACAATTATAAATTCTATGATCTTTTTCGCATGCAAAACAAGATAAGCCCTTGGACGTCTTGACAACATTTGTTCGTACCTTTGGTTTTTCGGTGTCTTTGGATCCATTTAATTTACTCCCCGACTTACCCACGCTTCGGCCGAACATATTACAAGAAACCTCTGCTTGCCTTTCTACAAACTTCAACATATCTTGAAATGTTGGTTCACCACTCTCTAAAATGTTATGTGCGACATTTGCCCATTTGTTTTGTAACACAGTGGGCAACAAAGATTGGACCTTTAACAAGTTACTGGTGCTATTGAGATCACTAGTATACCCCATTTGTGTTAACGTTACATCACACTTCTTCATTGCACTTACTAGTGACCAAAGTGCGTCACCATCGCCTATGGTTATTTGCTTTCGGGTTTGCATGTCAGTCATTAAAGCACTTAAAATCATGTGAGGCTGGCCAAATTGTTTACGTAAAATTTCAAGAGCCTTGTCATAGCCTCCAGATTCCATTAAAGGACAGCTATCTATGCAACAGCGTGCTTTACCTTTGCACAACTGAAGGAGATATTGAAGTTTAGTATTATCATTAGACAATTTTGATGCAACATTAGTTTTAAAGTTATTTACAAAGGTCCAGTAGTCAACTGGATCACCATTAAATTCTAAAACCTCAGCCTTAGGCAACTCAAGTGCCAACTTTAACTCGTTAAGGCCGCTAAAGGTACCACTACTAGAAGTGGGTCCACCATCTGAAGTGGATACATTAGATACATGACTAACACTACTAGAAGTGGGTCCACTATCGGAAGTGGCTACATTAGATACATGACTAACCTCCTTTACTACAGGTTTGTGCTTAGCAAGGAATTTTTTCGCTAAATTCTTGGCCTTCCAAAAGGCCTCTTGAGAAGTCTCCATCCACTGTTCTTCAGTTTCGAATGCTTCATCGTCGAGTAGCTCACCTAATCTCTGGTGTGCACATTCTAGTTTCTCAAACGCTACTTCAGACTTGGCTAACAGTTCTGTCACAACCGATAAGTCTGCTTCCTCTTCTTTGAGTTGCGCGTTTAGCATGTTCAGGTTACGGGTCATCGACGCTTTCTGGCTACGCCGATGATTTCTCAGCTCCTTCGTCTTAGCTTCCAGATCTTCCATGTTGACTTAGATGCTGAGTTTTCTCACTGTAGTTGATCTCGCATCAACTGTTTAGGGGATCGATGAGGGCGCCACAATTACCCGACGCAGACAGTAGATAATACCACGACAAACCATATACTGTTATGGTAACTTTATTCAAAGACTGGCTCTCTCTGTAAGTCTGGTGACTAAACATAAGAAAGGTCTAATTAACATCAGATAACTAGTGTCGTACATCATAAAACACAATAATCATAAAACGTAAGGTATAAGAACAAGCATTATGCCGTCAGTACAGGAATGTAGTCAAAGCGCATACATTATCTCTATGGTCAACTTGAATCATTATAAACAGTTATAGATTAACATTTCAAACAAGCAAATAAACAAATGACTGCGATGCCAGTCCGAGCTACTGTATAAACTTACGAAAACTATGGCGCAACTATCCAATTCTACAACTGATCAGTAATCATCAATCAGCTTTCACGACGCAGTACATCTCAAATGTACCAACACTGTAAACAAATGTACAATCTTACCAATAAAATCTTATAACAAACATAAGAATACATATCATCATCATAGCATAATTATTATTACTAAACAACTTAATCAGCCTCAAGTAGGCATAACGTTAGGCTTACAAACATCGCCATTAACAATCAGATAGTCAAAGGAACATAATAAACGCACTTGAAATATAAAATAATTTGATAGGATAGTTAACATATAAGTACTACAGCAAATCATGTAACCTTAATATGATAGAACACTAACGGTAGGCTCCACAACCCACGTAGCAAACTCTCTATCGTACGCTTATGGGCGCAGCCATATTTGTTTACATTCTCAATTTGACCTATTGACCTGTGACCTCAACGTCGGTCATAAACACACGGCATAAAGTGAACCACGCACGATCCACAGCGCGCTGAATACATAGGCCTAGGCTTAATTTAAACGTAATAAGGGAAGCGTTTCCCTGCGTTAAACTCAATAACGATTACAGTGTTAGGTACTGCAATTAATATACGATAATATTATAATGTATAAAGAAGTCAAACATACCAAATATACATCAATCAAGTATAAAATGAGTGGTCGAAAATGCACGTCAAATCCTGTTCACATTCAGGATACCACTGACGCGCGCTAAACACACCATGTGACAACACACGAACAATGTCGCCCTCTATAAAGATTTGCAAAACTCTTACAATCGTAATTTTTAAAAAATGATGATGGTAGTCTATTAATAATAAGAACGGAATGTTACAATGTAAGTGAAAACAGTTACCGCTACATTAATTGATCGAATTATACAAAAGTGGGATGAAGTGCATTAAGCTTGGTTACCACTAGACGCAACGCAAGTATGTTAACCGCGTCGTCGTCAACTCACTTCGCTCGGCGTTGTGCCTACGCCGTTGTGTTCCGTCAAAGTGGGAACCAAGCTTTAGCATAGTCGGTCCCTACAAAACATTGATGATATTTTCTCTAAAATGATATAACATTTAAATGAAATATAAATAAAATCAAGTATTGAAATATAATCCTTTATTATAGTACTAACCTATAATTATTCTTAATAGTTGCATGTATACTCTGTTAAAATTATTTATTATTAAAACTACGAAATGGATCCCGAAATGATTATTGTTAGGAGAAGGGAGATAGAAGGATACTCTTAAAATAAAAAAAAAATTGCTAAGACTTCTTTAGTTGTATAACATTTAATACAAAATATTGGTAAAATTTGATTTAATTTGGATAAAACTTGTTCAGTACTGTATACAATTTCTGTTTACTTCAATGCCTAATCCACCACTAAACCATGGGTTTTCGTTAAATTCCGCTCAGTGTTCTAAAATTCAATCTACAACTTAGAATGTGTACCTACCTTCGGCATTGTTTAGGCATAGGATACGACGAGTCAACGATGTAGCTAACGAAAACATACGTCAAACAAACGATTATGCTTACAAATAAAAACGAGATTTTCTTGCGCTTGACCTGAAATAAAAAACACGTGTAACTATACAGCAGTTACGTGTAATAATCAAAATACTATACAAATATGTCATGCACTACCGGTAAGAAACTGAGCGAAATACTTACTTACTTAAACAAATATCTGTTATTTCTGCCAATATTAAAGATAAATATAAGTCTAACTAGATCGTCACTATGACGAACTATAGGTTATGCATGCATTGATTTAAATAAAGATAATTGATTTTTAAAATATATATTGTTTGATTGATTTTGTCAGAATCTTTAATTATTTATAATATATGAAGATAGGATATTGCTAACGAAAATACAATAGCCGGTATCACAATCCGATCAAAGATCCTTCCGCTTGTCATGTCATAAACCATCATTTGTTACATACTAATAAAGTTACTTTTACCTTTTCATTATAAATCATGCGTATATCAATCTATACTCTAAAAAAAAATAAAATTGAACAAAAATACTGATAATAAAAAAAATCCTATTTCGTCTCATTTTCCAAAGTGAGACTCGATCTCGGTACCTTGAATGCAATAGACGCGAGCATCACATAACTGACTAAAAGTTGAAGAAAGATTCCTCAATGCATTTAGCCTACTATGCAGTGACTACTCTGATGCAGATAGATTATTACATACCGCAATGAATCATTTTTACTATGATGATTGACATCTTTAAAAATTAAAAAAATGATGCACTGTCAAAGTATATATTTTTAACTTTAATATAGGAACATTTAAAAAAAGAAGGTTAATATTAAGTTTGTTATTTCAGTCCAAGAAAAAGTCATAGTTTGTTTGATTGTCGAAATTTGCTTAAATTTAATATGCAATTAATGATGACGTAATCAACTTAATTTTGTTTCTCTTAATTTCATAATAAATCATTCATAAATTATGATACATACACTTTAAGAAAATGAACTGAAAAATAGGTTTCCCGAGAATTCTGACGATTAATTTTAAAATGTAGCATATTTTCACCATTTTGTTAACATACACATGCGTAGCCTGTCACTTTAACGTGCTCGTATAACGCATGGTTTCAGGTTTTGTAAGCGCGCGTACGCATGCGTTATATGCGTTACATACGTATTTGTATAATTGTCATATGATGGAATGACCTGAAATGTATGAAATTTAGTTTAATTATAGTACATGCTATATGATATGATTACAAACGTGGTTTCGTTAAATCGTGCGAAGATCGCGTACTTTTTTATTGCGCACCATGAAAAGATAACCACATCGATTCATGGCCATAAGGAATATACTCTGAAAAATCGACGTAGCTAAATGAAATTTATCTCAAGATAATATAATGCTAAGGAAAGAATACATAGGCAACCAGAAAGGTTTAGCCAATTAGAATGGACGGGCCTGTTTTTGTCTTCTGGTTTGTTTGGTCACAATAATTCAATAATAATAACAACAACTTATACCTTTACATTGTAAACTAATGCGGGGTTTAACAGTGCTTAATCATTAAATGCTTAACTAAGGCCAGTATTGACAATAGGGGTAATGTTAAAATAGGTAGATAATCACTATAAGGAATATCTTATTTAGGCCTATTATATTGTAGTTTTAAGGTGATGGCAAAAGATTTCTCTAGGAAGAAGTACTTTGTTTAGACTAGTCACAGTTTATTTTTTATATTATATTTAGAAGTACATTGAATGTATACAGGGTATGAAAGTATGTATTGTGTTCCAGACTTATTTACTTTAATTTTAATTAAATTTAAGAGAATCAATCTGAAACTGAATACATTGTAGCAGACTATAACAAACTTAAGGACGTGAAGCTCAAGTAAGTTGACCGATCACAAGGGCCTATGGCCTACAGAATCTTCATTGAAAACGGTTGAAATTAAAATAAGTTAGTAAAATGAGTATACTATTAGAGTCCATATTAATCAATCAATAATAACGTTTATCTAATAACGGTTGTAACCACTAAATAAAGTCAATAAAAACAGAAAAGTAACTAAATAAATATTGGGTGGATACAGGATCGATAGAGGGGAGGATGCAGGATCGATAGAGGGGAGGACGCCGGTGCTAAAACAAAATCGATGTGATTTAGTCGAGGCCTAAGCCTAATCCAGAAATCATTCAACAAATTGATTATAATTTTTTTTTTAAAGGAGGATACAAGTCCACTTTTGTGTTACAATGTACATAACTGCCGGCCATGTAGGTGTTTCTTCCATATAGCCCATGAACACTACCAGAGGGCATGGTCATAATGAAACAGTATTGATGCCTCTATTCGAAATTCATCATATCTAAAAAGGTTTATGTAACTTATCAATACGGATCAAACTATGTATATGAATTATATACTGATCCGCTTTTTTGGTCAACCTTTCATAATTATATTAAGTAAATATTTCACATACATCTTTGATGGAAAGAAGCATAAAATATGGAAGCTAATATGAATTATTATTAAGTAATATGAATTACAATGTTTTATTTAAATAATCATCTGATAATCGATTGTAAATGTTCAATCAATTGCTCTTCTTTGCGTTGTTTTGGAGAAACTCTTAACCGCGGCCCCGGCAATCAATTAATTAAACATCATTAAAGCTAAAATTCTACACTTAAAAATAAATAAAAATACCTTTTTTCCTCTAAATTTGTTTTTATTATTTTACTTCTCAGTACAACCACCCTGTGCTTATGGGATCACAGTATAACAAGCGTGACTTAAATTGCGTTTTCACCTGTTATACATGGTATTTGATCACTGAAAATTATTTAAATGTGTTTATTGGGTATGAAAACAACAATTTTGTCCCAGTTTACCATATTTGTGAGCTAGATTCAGTAGCCTAACTTAATCAGAAGAGTGAATAAATAACAATTCTTTAAAAACATTTATTATTAGTAATACTCAGTAATCTGTACTTACGTTAGCCATGAATGACACACTTGATCGAATCAAATTGACCGAATGTACTGGAGGGACAGCAACATAATAAAGACCAGTCTAAACGCTAGATGGCGTAATTTCATATTATGAATTGACGCAATTTTCTCAGCGTGACTACAGTATTCTGACAGAACCTAACAAGATGTATGCCATTTGATAGTATAGGCCTAAATGTCAGTTAATGCATGTTTAAGCAGTGGCGGATCGAGAGGGGCAAAATTATCGTAGAAAAGGGGAAAAAATGGGGAAAAAACGTAAGAGTAAAGTTCTTCACTTTTGATTAAAACACATTGGGCCGTGTTAGTTTACTCTTTATTAGAGGTCGATGACGACATTATTGTTATGGGTGAGCTAAGGTTGTCACGAAAGCTAAGATCACGAAAACTAAGACCCCTAAGACCTAAGATCACGAAAGCTAAGACCCCAAGACCTAAGATTACCAATAGTTCTCTTTCGCACCTCTGCCTTGTATTTTAACTCTAAATTTGTTAATCAACTTTATCCTGAATACCACACCTTAGAATTAGATGAAGAAGAATCAATAAATTGTATAAATAAATTGATGATTTTACAGACGTTTTCTCATGCGAATTCAGGGGCGCATCTAGGATTTTGATAAAGAGGGTGTCGATATGGAAAAGTAATCGTCTAGGGGGTCCGGCATGCTCCCCCGGAAACTTTTTTTTCTAGACGCCTGTAGATAGCATCTGAGGCGTTTTGGCCAGTCGATTTTTGTCATATCATTGGCTGAATATAGTGAGTGAGTGGCCGAGTGGTTAAGACAGTGGAACCGTAATTACGTAGCCATAACATCGGCAGGGGTTCGAGGCTCACTCACTCCATGGTTCTGGTGGTAGAACGAGTCTTCTCGGATAAGGACTATAATCACTGTGCTCCACTGGCGCCAAATTGGGTCCACTTTAGCGCAGTGTGTTAAAATACGAAAAGATATTAAAATGCAGTGACTTTTTTCTATTTTATATCACTGTGCTCACTGGCGCCAAATTGGTTCCACGTGAGCACAGTGTATTAACATAAATAAATGTTGAGCTATAATAAGCATTGAATTTGCCTTTCACCGAAAGTGCGCTTTTTTCGGGGCTTTCCCTAGACGTACGTTCGCATTGAACTTGAACGCAACGCAATCAAAACAAAATACTTAGTGAATGATATCATCGGCAACAAAATGTTATCGTCCTTTAATTACGTGTGTGTTTACCGGAGGGAAAAAGTATGATCATTTTGCTCATTGGCAGCATATGCTACATATGAGAGAACGATCAGTGCTTTTTCCTGCAAGTTAGAGATGCCATTTCATGAATTTTATGTGCGAGAGTACCATTTCCGGTCATCTGGGGCGTCATTTCACAAAGTTCGCTTCGCCACAGGTCCTGTCGACGGCCCTGGACAAGCACTCTTTCCGCCATGTGCAAACGCTGACTTGCGTGAAGCGCCCTGTTCTGTCGCTTTTACTCAAATCAGGCCTATGGGGGAAAATGTCACTTTTAATAGGCTATTACGTTAGTTTTCATAGTGCCATTTCCGACCATCTAGAGGTGTCATATTTTCAAAATCGCCAAAACTCTGAGTTGGTCCTGGATCCGCCCCTGTTTAAGATTAGAACAATATTAAGGGCTATTAAAAGACTGCTGCGTATACGGGATCTTTTTTATGTTAGCACCGAATCTTGTAGCCTACTCGAGCGCCAATAGCCTCTCTGTTTACAGTAATCTGTACACATAGTTCCAAATAAAATCGAAAATATTATTTATATCCTGAATATCAGAATAATATTAATGAAAAAGCAATTTAAAGGCTTGCCCTGATAGGCCTATGAATCATTCATTCATCATTTCTCCGCTAAATGTCAGATATGAATTTATTTCTTTAACTTAAACTTTCCAGATTGACAAAAGCATTAAGATTAAAATTAACAATATAGTATTATAGAACATTATATAAAAATATTGATCAAGTCGCTTGCGTTGCGTCACGTATTAAATATTACCGTAGGCCTACTAAATAATCGAATACAATATTGTTAAAACTGGTTTAATAAAAGAAAATTCCATGACAATCAAGTTTATCGAACAATGAAAAAAAATAGATATAAAACTAAAAATAAAACAATTCTCATTCTCACAGATTTCCTCATCTTTATCTTTATTAATTAATACATTATCAAATTAAATAATACATTTTCAGTATAGGCCTATCACCGGGCGGTTAAGAATTTGTTTAGTGCCTGTGGTGTGTATAATATTAATTTGATAATATCAAGAGATCATAAAGGGTTTTATGTGGCTGCTGCGACACGATCAGTTACACGCCCTTTCAGACGCCGCAGGACTGTTATGAGTTCCTACCTTTGTAAGGCGAGCTCAGCGTCCTGGTTTGTAATATGAATGCAACCTGATATTGACACGCTTGACTTGGCTTTACTTTCGGTGACAACGTTGTGTTCTTAGAATCTAAGAGGCAGAAACATTCCACTGAATTCACAATTTATGACATAATAGGTAATACAATAATTAATCAATACTTTTATTTTGTTTTGGTTGCTTGTAATTTGTCACCGCAACACGGAGCGACTCGCGAGTCCTACGACTACGTAACAGTGTAGGCCTACCAAGTACAGCACGTCCACCGGGAGGCAGTGGTGGTGGTAGTCAATTATAATAAGTCTGTTGTGTGGTGGTGGTAGGCGTTTGCCCAGGCCTAGAGCATCTGAAGTAAAAATAAACCATTTGTAACCTGCAATTCAGCTATAAATAATGCTATTTATTATCTACACTTCATCTATCATCTATATCTATCCACACAAGTATCATGTTATTGCAATGTTTTATGACTTGCTACAGTCTGTTTACTAATAATATTGTTTATATTTACGTAGCGCCACCAGCGGGCGTTTTGGTTTGTTTGATCTCAAATAGGCCTATATGTATGACACGCCATGTGTACAAAAATCAAATACCGGCTTTAATAATAATAAAAATAATAATTGAACGCGGCAGGTTTAGAAGTCTTTTTTTTCATTGTATTCTTTCACATAGTAGGCCTAACTCAACCACATCTTTAATAGCTCAGCTTACCTACGTGTTGTTCTAGTTTGATATCGATGATATGATGAAGGCGAAGACGTTGTTGACCCGTCCCCGCTGTTTTTGTTTGCTTATGTTTGGAAGCTGGCTCATATTGGCCATCATTACAGAGGAACCGTTTGGGTTACCTGTACCTGTCGAATGCAAACGGTATACTATATGTGCATTTTTTTTTACACGTTTCAATCTTTTAATAAAGTTATAACCAGTGATAAATGAAATATATTAATAACAAAAAAGATCACGACCGGTAAAACTCAGGTGTCAGCTTATAATACCACTTTCACGTCGCATAGCATGCATAAAATCTGAAGATCTATGTGTGATGTGAAAGGATCAACACTGTTTCTTTTTCTTTGAACCCTAATCTATTAAGTGAATCTAGCAGGCGACCACCATACCCATTGCCCCACAATCATTTGAGAGGTTATCTCAGTCCAGTATAAATACTTACTCTTTAATATAGACTTGATGGAACTTTTTTTGCTCATCCAGATGAAGATCCTGATGTGAATAAGAAAGTTGAAATGTTAAGGTTGGTGTAATTTTCAAATGATCAAAATGTTCCATGGATAGTCTAGTTTCTTACCACCTCAGGCGTAAATGAATGTAATGTTTGTCAAAATGTTTTTGTTTTTAACATTGACTATAAAAGAGGATAAGTAAGGTCAGTGAGTTTAGAATACATCTAGGAATACTGAAGTTTTTATGATTCATCCTTTTTTTTTTATAGGAAGCATATATTAAAATGTTTCCCAATTGATTGGACGGTAATGCTGTACAAAGAAGGCATCCCATCTTCTGAAATGGACTTTAAGCAAGGCGTTGGATTCATCGAATATATAATTGAAAGTATCAATCAAAACAACGCAACGCGAACTTTCATAAAAAGCAAGTTAGATGCTCTGAAAATGTATGATAAATGTGCGATTATTGGGAACGGTGGCATTTTAGAAAACAGTGGTTGCGGTCCGGAGATCGACACTCGATACGATTACGTCATGAGGGCAAATATCGCACCAATCCGAAACTTCAAAGATGACGTTGGTACGAAGACGAATTTTACTGTTCTGAACTATGATATCATACGCACGCTGTATTCAGTACTTTCTAGTGAAGGCCGGACTTTGGAAAAAGCAGATTTTATTGAACGTCTGAAGTGGTTAAATGATTCTGTGATATGGTATCACAAAGGAGCGCGAACGCGTTTCTGGGCTAAAAACAAGTTGCGGTATTTAGCCAAGGAACTAAAAGTATCATATAATCTACCAATACGTATAGCTTATACGTATACAGCAATAGAGCATCTTACAAAATGGTATGTATGAAAAGTCAAGCCTACTATTACCGTACGTTTTGTGCATTCGTGAATGCAAATAGTTTGACCTATCGCAAGCAATGAAATGAAAGATCCCACCGCTTGTCGACCTTGTTGTATCAATTGCATTTGTACCGATAGGCTATGAAGTTATTTATACGATAAATCATGTTATTTATTTATTCAGATAAAAACATTCAAATTCCAGCAGCAAAAAGAGCTCACACGGTTGGATTACAATTTAAACAAAAAACAAAGCATACACGTTAAAAAAGTATAAGATTCGTGCTAGGTAGGCCTAGAGTGATTGTTAATTTCATATACCTTCAGTACGGCATCTGCATAAATGCATTATTGTTCCTTAACGATCTCATTCCTATCAGAATTATATTGAGGTAACATATCCCTAAATATTGTAGACTTTAAAAAGATCTTGCCAAACTTTCTCTACGGATCTTTTTAAAGAAGGCAAATCTACATATTCTAAGGGCCTGTTTCTGCTAATCGATTATTAACCGATTATTTTTTAATCGATTATTTTTGGGCAGCAGAAACGGCGCAAGATGAAATAACCGATTAAAAATAACCGATTAAAAACACTCAATCCATTGCGTGTTTTAACCGATTATTTCTTGTTTTAACCGATTATTGCGAAGTACACCGTTACATCCCTCCTAGTCCAGGCTAACGATGTTGTGCATGTCCTTTTTTAGGACTGTTTTCGGTAGAAATTATAGCCCAGCTACTGGGCTAGGCTAGGCAGAGTAGAACCAACGACGAAACAAACTTTTTCGCCGACGTGCCCTTATTAATACATAATTATTCTGTTGTATGCGGTACGGTAGTAGGCCTAGATGTTTATTTGGCAAATAATATAGCTTTACGTAAGAGTTCAATTTTTAATCCTACAGTTTTAGGCAGCGATAGGATGTAAACAAACCAACTCTCATCGAACATTTTCAGTTGCAACGCGGTCAATTCTGTGGTTTGTGGTACTTAGGAAAAATCGATTATTTTTATTTTTCGGCAGAGTAATTCGTAGCTAACGTAACTCGAGCCTAGAATTATTCTTACAGCTGCTCGTTTCTGTATTCTTTTTATTGGATTGGATATTATGATTTAACAAGGCCATATAGATGGTCATCTTGAACTTTTACACCAAGTAGCTTTAACTCCTTAACTATCGGAAGGTCAAAATTATTGATTTTATAGGCTACATTAATCCGCCGTTGCTTTAAAAAAAATTAAATACGTTGGCATTTGACTGGTTCTAGTAGAAAATCATTTGACGTACACCACTCACCGACGATACTATTGAAAATATGCTGGAAATCAGAGGGACATCACATTTGGTTACTTCCCCTAGAGTCCACATCCACAAATGTCCACCAAAGCCTGCAACTTTCAGTGGCTGCATCATTAACTAAAACTAAGAGTAAAATCGGTCCCAATTTGGTTCAATTTATGGTTACATTCATTTTTAAATGAATGTAACAATAAATTACAATAAATCGCTTATCAATGCGTTCAATTTAGATCACTCGCGAGTGGTCACATTAGGGCCCGGGGCTTTTAATTTGCAACGACCAGGACATCTACTAAGCATAATAGTGTACCGTTGGTTGCGGTTGGATCTCCACCAACATTGTGTCGATCATTTAAGTAAGGAGGCACGTGCCCGTTTCCCCACAAATGATTAACATAAAAAGTAGGTTACTTCATAGCGCGTCGCAAATATAAAGCTCCCCCCATCAAGCGTTGAGTGATGTGTGTTTATTGTTTTACCACACACAATAAATACTTTAAAACATTTTAATTTAATAAACTTATAGGCCTAAACTTAAGTGACTTAAGAAATAAAAATAATAATATAAAATCATTTGTTTCGGTTTTTTTAGGTTTTGGTCAATTGACGTTCCATACACAACAACTGGACTGAATATGTACACAGTTGCCATTGCGTTTTGTAAAGAGATAACCTTATACGGATTTTATCCGTTTGTTGTTGACGCTAAAGGTCGATCAATTCGACATCACTATTATGAAGATGTTGTAATGGAATATACTTACAATCGAATTCACAACATTCCGACAGAATTTAAATTACTACAGAGATTAAACGACATGGGCATTTTACATTTAAAAACATCACCGTGTATTTGAATATGGAGGCTGTTGATAATGCGGATATACAATCATACTATTTTATAATATTTCCAAAGAGTAAGTTGTTATTGAAGTTTTGAAATTGTTTCCGTTTTATTTCAATTACAATGCGTCACCAACCGTAATACACCTGACGCGTTAAATTGAGTAAGTAACTCATATTCCTTCGGCATATTATGTACCCTAAGATTTCGGTCTTGTCATAATAATGGTAAAGTAGAGGTTTTCCATTGGTATCATGGTTAAACGGGTAGAATCCGTAAAGAGTAATGTTATCACACAGCGACAGAGCAACGGTGAACCCAGTAGTCAGATGTGGAACACGAATACCTGTACCCCAGAACCTGTTGATGGTTAAATAAATACAGTAATGTTATTATGTCTTACGATCTTGTATGTGATGCATACCCATGAACCGCAATACCTATTCCGTGCGAGAAATTGACAATCTTTCTCATTGTCGGGAATGTTTTCAACTAGGCGCGTAAATCGAATATTTGCGTATAGTTAAAACCCTTCCTTTCATCATTTTCCAAAGTAGGCCCACAATGCAACAAAGAAGGGGAAAAAAGGAAAGAACCAAGGTCATCGCCCGTATTTAAAAAAAAATGATATTCATTAAAAAAAACTGAAATCTGTTACTAAATCAAGCTTATAAAAAAGGCCTTTTACTAGAACAAAAAGAGATTAGTCCAATCAAATGACGTTATGAGCAATAAGAACAATTTAATCGTAATTGTATCGTTTACTCATTTGAGTTTCATTTAAAATTTTCTCATTCCAGAATATTTTCATACGTTTAATTCTATTTGTTTCAACATATAGGCTAATTCGATTAAATCGTGCCCGGGCAACCAATTCTGTACAAATAGGGCTAAGGCTTACATACCATCTTGTTAGTGGATCGAAGGTTCTCCAACTGTAGCCGAATCGAATTGGAAGATTATATTTGTTTTTCAGCATTTCACTGAGGAATTGTAACTGATGTTTCTTAAATTGTACTTCAGTAGCTTTACTGTACCATAAAATAGAATCATTTAAATACTGAATTCGCTCCAGAAACGTTTTACCCAGCGCACCTTGATACTGTATCTATAACTTCGTCCATTATTTGTCCGTTTAAAACTGTCATATTTGTTTTAGTACCAACGTCATCTATATATAAATTTACGTAAGGGCAAAATTCGGTAAATCGCGGTTTATTTCTAGAATTTTTACTCGATGGTATATAAAGTTGGTTCGTACTTTCGGTACTGATTTTAACCATCTGATGTAAACATGTTTACTAATTAAATTGAGTTAGATAATTAGTTATTGACAATTAAAACGAATTTAGGTTCAACGATTTGCCCCAAATAGGGGTGTTTCGTGGTCGTGGTATACACTGACTAATGGATGTCCAACTTGAAAAATACCCGCAGAAAATAATGCGAGGATGCTTCGCATTTTCCTATCTCCTCCTACGATAATTGTTTTTAATAGCTGAAAACCGGTTGAACAGCTCGAGTACAGCATCATAATGTTGAAGACAGGCCGATTTTCTTTAAAAAATACTATTTTGATAGATTTTATATACGTTTATACAAATGTTTTGATCTGCGATAAATGGAACATTCCAATCTCTGTTCCACAAGTGTCTATTCCCTCAGGCGTCGTAAAGACAAGTACAGTCATAACAGAAATTCGATCCATTTTTTTCCAATCTGTGGAATCTTTTTTTTTTAACGCATAATGAGCTAGCCTTTCCAGTCGCCGTCTATTATGTACAATCAACATTATTATTGCAGTTAAACCACCGCCAACACCACCACCCCCCCCCCCCCCCCCTCACTGGCATAAGTAGCGTTGTAAAGTCAGTAGAGGACAGGCCTACAGTATGAAGGATCACATGTCCTAAACGCAGAACAACTTTGGTGGTTAAGAAACAACTTAAGTATGAATTGGCTCTAAGAAACAATTGACCATTAGACCTACTAATTAAGTTGAGTTAGATAATTATTTATTGACGATTAAAGCGAATTTACGATTTGCCCCGAATAGAGGTGTTTACTTTGTTACTGACAGTTCCTTCTGAACGTTTGTATTAATTAATAATGTAACTACAACAAATTATAAACGTCGTATTAGTGATGTATCGTTACATGTACTGTACTATTTCAATCGACTATGACGGTGACAGTGTCAACAAAGTATTAAATCGCAATGTTTTACTGTGTTTAGTTGTATATTATTTGTAAAACATGAAAACAATTAATATTTCGTTACTAAATGGATAAAGAATATATTTAAGAATTGTTCGTCTTTGCACCCATCCTCTTCCCCATCACTCAACCCTAATGTTACGTACAAAACACAAATTCAGTTTGTTTCAAAACAATTGGTCTTATTTTGTGACAAGTTTCTCTTCAAAAAATAACTTTGACTTCCAGTCAAAAGTTTTCGATCAAAACATATCTCATAATGCAACGCGCTTGTTTGGCTACTCATAATCATAAAACTTCCTCGCGATCTGTTTGAAAACACCTTCTTAACCGTGACGAGTTATAAACAATCCTAATTGCATCATGCATACTCGTGGTTTGAAATCTTTGTTTACTTTCGCTCATGACGATTTTCCAGACGAAATGTAATCAAATTAATTTACCTGTTAATTACGTAAACTTGTTTTTGGCTCGAATTTTCGACTTAAAGTAAATAACTTTAATATTACTTTGATATGGCATATTTAAATTTAAAATATTTTGACCTTCAATTTTTGTGTTTCAAGGGACAATACATCTTTAAATTCTATCATTCAACGTTAGAGTATTTGAACGAACTTTAAATGCAGCACCTTCAAAATTAGTTTTCAATTAAGTAATGTAATGTCTAGATTTGTTGGTTTACGATGATATCGGTCGCGTTTGCAATCGGTCGCGTCTAATTTTGTATGGGGCGAGACATACATTTTCGTCGTTTCAATATATTTTGCTAGATTGGATATTTTTTATTTGGTTACTGAATATTTATTATTAATTTTTTTTTGTATTATTATTTTATAGGTCTCTTTTGAAATGGCAATTTCTAAACATCTAATTTTGGTCGCGATAAAATCAACTTCCGGCATTCTGCATGGAGCGCCGCTAGGCATAGAGCTAATAATTGTGATGATATCGGTCGCGTTTGAAATCTGTCGCGTTTAATTGCGGTCGCGCAACTTTGTATGGGGCGAGATATACATTTTCGTCGTTTAAATATATTTTTTAGGAGCTAGATTGGATATTTTTTATTTGGTTAATGAATATTTATTAATAATTATCAATAATTAAATTGATTTTTTTTGTATTAGGCATATTATTATTTTATAGGTCTCTTTTAAAATGGCCATTTCTAAACATCGTTTAATTTAATTATATAATTATTAATATTATTAGGCATATACGATTTGTATTTTATATTGGGAATATTTTTTATAGAGATTATTTAATAAAAGACAATAATTTTTACAATGTATTACAATAAAAATTCGGAAAAAAAAGTTTTTGGTAAAATGATCATTATGCGGTTGATTAAAAAGCGTGTTACAGAAACCATCGGAGCTGCGCCTTCTATGAGAGCAGATGTTTCCCCCGTTATTTGCTGATGATAAATATTATTCTCACATATAGTATCATGTTACATATAATAGGCCTAGGCCCGGTAGATTGATTTATAACGGCATATCATAATCTACATAATTGTTGTTATCTTAAAATTATGCAAAATCATGCATCATCTTCCTTTTTGCATAAACCTCATTTGAGCTGGTTTCCTCTTGCAGGCATAAAGAGTTTCGTAATTAATTGTGGTTAAAAAATACGTAATATACGCGTCTACTGGTGTAACTGAATAATAAATTATTATTTCAACATTTTCAAAACTTCAAAACAGTGGCAATCTTTTCAAAAACTTGCACAATAAAAAGAAAGAGAAGAAGAAACCTTTTTAAAACGATTTTCAAAAAGCACACGCATACAATTCATTGAAACCTGTAAGATAAACTGAAGGACAAATTCATTAATAAACTGTTTCATAGCGGTAGCTTTAGTATCAGTAAAGCCGACAGTTTTGCGAAAATGGAAACTCGATTATATAGGTCCCAGCTGCTGGACCTAAAAAACGTCTGGGAAAAAAGTCTATGAGGGCTCACGGTTGAACGATTTTGGATTCTTGCCCTCTGATTGGTTGACGCGAATCAACGTTGTCTCTGGGTAGTTGTTCTACAGTTCAGGTTGAGGTCACAGACAAACAGGCTACAGCGATTTACCGAATTTTGCCCTTACGTATATTTATATATAGATGAATGAATGAATCCGCTGCTTGCCAGCATTTATTGTCAAATATATAAAATATTTAAAGTTTGAAGTTTGTACACAGACAAAGCTTTTAAAATTATTATAAAAACATCAAAAAACACGATAATTAAAAAACACATCAATCAAAAGATACAAAGAGCATAGGCTACAGAGAAATTCCAATAACAAATTATCATGATGCTTACAATATGGTAAGACACACAGACACTGTTATATATAGTTATGGAGTTCGGAGTAAATGACTTTCTATATCTGCCAGTTCGAGTGTAAAGAGATCTAATACGGACTAATGATGGGAGAATTCTAAAAATAAGGGATGAGACGGTTGTGCGAGTATACGCTCTACCATTTTAAGGGTCGCAACTACATATTTAGACTTAAAGTCGCATACGTTTAACTTAGCTATTTTATTAGATTTTTTACGAATTCTCTATAGTACATTAATAAACATAAACATTAGTTTGTAACCATCAATAGTCTTACATATTCAATAGAAGTATAACGAAGAGCTTTATGAATCTCGTTATTGCAGAGCAACCCATCTCTCCATATAGCCTAAGCGTCACAAGGTGTATTTCGATGTGATTTTAAGATATAACACGCCATTTGGAGATGGAGACGCATTTTTTATCTATCCTGTACTGAACAACAGGTTAGTTGATATATGGGAGAACTATCGATCTCCGTAGAGTATCCCCATAATATACTCTGTTAAAGTTATCAAAGCTACTGATAATTAATTTACTGTACACTATTAATCTTTGACCTCAATTTTTATATGGTTATTTAATTACGAGATATTACACCAAGATATTTATATGATTCAGTTTCAGATATTATAACCGTTACCTAATGTCTATTGATTTACTTTATCAACACGTTTACCAGTTTAATATCGGTATATTTTTCAAGATTAAACCTTAAAGTCTATACCTTATTTCCTTCAAGATCTAACTTTTTTTTTCATTTTTTGTTTATTGTTGGCTAATAATACAATATCATCAGTCTTAAACCTATACAATATTCGTTGATTGGTGAAGTTTCTCTCTTATAGTCCAAACCATACATGGTACCTGACATATATAAAGTTTAAACTCGTCTCTATACATTTATTAAAATTCTGATTTAGGTCCTACACTGCTGTAAAATTTAAACATATAGAACAAATATTGGCAAAATGGTTTAAACTTATACTACACAGATTATTTTAAATACATTCCACTCGGCTTTAATTATTATTATTATTATTATTTTGTATTAAAGAATTGCTACGAACATTTTACATTGTTTAGGCTTCGGATACGATAAGTCAATATTTCTGTATGTGTATGTAAAACCATAGAGGAAACAAGCGACAATGCTTACAAACAGAATGAATTGTTTTCGCTTGACCTAAAAAAAAACCAATATAATATTATTTACTACGTTATCACATAATTATGATCATATCATTGGATATGAGCAACATTTTGTCATTACAATTATAGTTGTTTGAAGGTTTGCATGGCGAAATCAAAAGTTTGCGGTACACCACGTGTATTAGTTCTGAAAAGAACTGTTGAGATCCTCAACGTTTGGATCAATATGCTTTGATCGTCCTCAGGAGTGAATGAACATCCTCACTCATGAGGACGATCAAAGCATATTGATCGAAACGTCGAGAAACTCAACAGTTTCAGAACTAATACACGTGGTGTACCGCAAACTTTATATCAACATACAATTATAGTGTTATTAGTCCGGTCAATGTAGCAAAATAATGGGTATACCTAGACAAAATTAGAACAGAATTTATTTTTGTGGTAAATATCTCTAAAGACCTATCAGAACAACTTATCAAAAATGGAGAAAAAATGTAGTTGAAGAAATGAAATGAGTGGAGATGAAATTCCACAAATCACACCTTGAGAACATATGCAAATTAGCTGAAATATGCAAATTAAGGGTTAAAATATAGGGTATAGGCCCTGCCCATAGAACGCCAACCGCTAGTTGTAGACAGTTAATTTTTTTTTTTTAATTGTTCTTATGGAACATTTTGTCCAACAAATGTCCATAAGTCCCGTATTTGATCTCTGACCTTATTTTCAAAGGATTAAGGTAACTTTCACCATAGTCAATAATTCCATTGACTATGCTTTCACAAGGATTTACGTATCACCATAACCACTACTCTAGGTAGAGACATCATTTTAGTCTCTATATACTTTCCCATATGATGAAGAGGTGGAATTCCACAAATCACACTTTGGAAACATACTGTATGCAACCTCCGAAGTAAAAAAAGAAAAAGGATAACAAATTGTGATAAAGATCTGTCTTTTTTAACGTACGGCTTAAAATTAGTAAAAATAATAAAAGTGGTCCAGAATTGGGATCCTGGTCCAGATTGTTTTATTTTCAGACTAATGTTTTTGTTTCTCCAAATAATGTTTAGCTTTGCGACAGCAATGGCTGGTTATGGTGCTCTTGCAATTACTTCTGTTTTTTTAGCCCTCTTGTTTGATGGTCGAACCAAGATATATGAACTTAAAAATAGACTTTCTGAATGAATTGTCTTGCTTTTTTGGCAGAATCCGTTAATACTAATTGGGGAAGACCAGGAATTTTTGCTGAGAACGGTTCTTTTATTTGTTTACCCTTTAATGCGATCGGTTGAAGTGGGTGCATTACGATACAATACGAATATATTATCAATCCGCGCGCGATGCATGTTGGGGATTTTTCACATTTCACCGTTTAAAGACGAAAAATATCGCAATTTATAGGGCATGGTATTTATTTTTACATAAAATGTAGAGTGTAAATTCGGTAAAAACAACGTAGGTCTAATGTCTTTAATTACTTCTTAAATATGATCCAAACCGATTTTCCTGATAAAACCGTAACAGTCTGGAAGTAAATCCATTGTCTGAATGTGTTTTAAAATGTTTACAGTTTAACAGTAATGTCACTGAAATTCATATAAATAGATTAAATTACATAATAATTAAATTATAAAATTGTACAATTGTACAAATTCAGAAATGTGAAAAAGGCATAAAAATCTATAGGCCTAATAATTCTATAGGCCTAAACTTTTCAAATTCTATAAAACAAATCTATCAAAACTCAAAAGGCTCTAAACCTCTATTAGTAATAATAATAATAATTAAAATTCAATATGAAATTTGCTTTCTATTTATTAATCAATTTCCAGTAGCCTAAGCATATATCAGGCGGTTTACAATTAAAAGACCCATTCCCTTGTTGACCTTTTGTAAAAATAATGCATATATATTACTTTAAAACATTAAACCAGGTCATTTCTTGTCTAAAAATACTTCACATCTTAATTCGATAACTTACCAATTTTGCACCACGAAAAACACCCAAAATAATATAGTTTGGCATTTTATATTTTCGTTATGTTTGCGCGCACTTCTAATTCACACAGCAACAATTTTCTTTAGCGTCTTTTATTTTCGTAAAGTCTAAACAGTCAAAAGTTCCATATCCACTATCGCTTTAATTTTTTAGCCCACATATATTTTAAAGTGAAGGGATAGTGTATAACAAATCAATGGCCGTAAATACAGTAGTTCCGATTTTGATTCGTGATACAATTTGATTTTATTTTATTTTTAGTACTTTTATCAGAGTGCGCTTTTATTATTGCCCATGCAAAGTATATTAATGTTAAAAAAAGCATGTGTTTATAACATGTATGTACTATAATATGGTTAAAAGAGATATCTTTTTAAAACATAACATAAGTGGATATCTTTTTAAAACATAACTTAATTGGTTATATTGGCACATACCCTCTTATAACATTTGGCCAACGTATTGAAGCGTTGTTTTTTCTTTATATTTCTTTCTTTCTTTTTCATCTTTCTGTTTTTTAGGTAAAATACGATAAGTGTATTAAAAAAGTTACTTCAGTATTCTTTTTAATTTTTCTCAATATAGAAGAAAGAAAAAGAAAGAAAGAGAAAAGAAAAAACATTTTTTTTTCGATTTTTTGAAATGTGATTCATTAATTTTTCTTTTACTTTAGCCCATTTAATGTGAGCTTTATTTACATTACAAGCAAAACATATATAAATAATTTCTGAGTTCTACTCGGAACAAGCGCCAAATCATTGTTGATCTTTTTGTATACTTTTCTGAAGATTTGATATAATTATTTAGATTTGTAAATACAAAAGGTTAACAATGAAATTAATTCATTTACATTTTTACTTTTTGTTCCAGTAACTAGTTCTATCCAGTTACTAACTGTTTCGTTAAGTTTCGTAACAGATGGATGTATTGATAATGTATGACTCTAGGCCTATATCAACAAATGATGTGTTGTGATGTCTCATTTAATATGTAATGGGCCCGGATGTACTTATACTATGTGTCTATGCAATACATGAAAAAACCATGGTTATGGTTTGCATACAACTCATATATATAAATAAACAGTAAGGCAGAAAACGAGTTAGTAGTAACATTTGATATAAATTAGGTGAATAGACACAATAAGGCCTATTTTGTAACTGAGGGAATATAAACGAACCCACAACACAGGAAAACCTGTACAAAATCTGTACGGCACTTACGTTAGCCATTAATTGCAGCTTCTGGTTGATAACATGCATCGAAATAAGAGCGGTACTGGAGTGTCGATAGGCTGTTTCTATTATAAATTGAGTAAATTCCGCATTGATCACTATCTATCTATCTATCGAAGATATATAATAGAAACTCTGTCAAAAATGAAATGAACCACTATCCGCTCGTCACTTCGTTATGGCTTACGAATAAACGTAATTTCTTTTGTACAGCGGTGTGACGACAACTGCACTTGGACCGCAGCTATGATGCGCCTAATGAGTCAAATATTATTTTCAGTTATGATTGTAAATATTATATGCTTTAAACGAGTTCTATCACGCGTTTGACGTGCAGTCTCATAGTATCAATTAATGCAAGTTGTAGTAACAAATATTTCTTTCTCTTTAAGGATTACACACAATACAACAGTTGGCATTTCAAAATAAATTGTGAGATCACAGCCAATGGATGGAAGATAAATATTAGAATCTTGTTTTAAGGGTATATTTTACTTATACATTATCGATCAAGCACTCTCACAATTGCGTTCATTTCGTTTTTGTCGCTAGAGTGCGACGTGCACGCATTTAAATTGCGCGTTATATGATTACTGCATTGAATAAACTGTAAAACTAACTTACGGTACTTTATGGCAGTGTATTTTACTCAGAAAGTTGCCGTTGCGTGCGATTTTTTTTTTGCGTATTTAAGTTAATTTTAAAGAGTTTAATAAATTAAGATATTCGTACTGGAATGTAAATCAACTTCGAGTTCTTTCAATACCTAAAATAAATCTAAAATATTTGTACCCATATTGTTTTAAATCTTTACTTTTTAGTTTTTTAGTTCTACCAGTAATTTCGTTCGCCAGATTTGTACATGGCTCTCATTTTAAATCTTGATTTTTCATAAAAATAAAAATGTAAATACTATTTGTTAAAATGTATTATTCTTGGTCCTCAAGCTTAACTGGAAACTAAGGAAATTTGGATTAGGCCCTCCACGGACCCACGGCATCCAGCAGTGCAGCGCCTATCAATTCAGCACACACCAGGAGACATCGAATAGTGTACCAAGTTATTTAACACTATAATGTACACAGGACCAACATCCCATCCCAAGGACGAGTCAATGTGCGCAAAGCACCGTTTTTCAAGATTTATTTTAGCCATTGGAAACGCGGCGCACCCAGCTGTCAGATCAGAATTAGGCCGACTATCCTTACAAATTGATTGCTTTATTTATATTATTTTGGCTACGTATCATTGAAATGGATAAAAATAGATTTCTTTTTAAATGTTACACGTTTCAACTAAGAAAAACTAATAGAAATGTGTTGGGTCAAACAATTGAAAGATCTGCTTTGTTCCACTGGCTATGGCTACGTCTGGTACGACCAGAAAGTTGAAAACAAATATAAATGTATTAATGATTTTAAACTTAGACTCAGGGATTTAGACAAAAAAAACTATGTTGAGCAATTTAAAATTCATTAAAATTGAAGTATTTTAAATTATTTAAATCAGAGATTGAGTTTATTAAAATGATTTGTAAAAAGGACAATAAAAATGCTAAACGTTCAAATAATCCTAATAAATGGACCTCCTACAAATCGTTTAGAAATAAGATAATCTTTGAGATCAGGAAATCTTTTTAGTCGCGTGGACGCGACTCAATAGTTCACTATGTCGGTCGGTCCGTCGGTCTGTCGGTCTGTCTGTCGGTCTGTCTGTCGGTCCGGTATCACTATGCGTTTTATCGCTTTTCTGTACTTTTTGAACTGTTTTGATGTACAGAAAAGTTTTAAAGTACATTACTTTTTGAAAGTTCATTTTTTTCTGAGAGCACGCGACTTATGGCTGTTGGCCTTGTTATAATTATATCTCAGAAATAGCTAAGAGAACTACTGACAATGGTAAAGCCTTCTGGTCGTTTGTTCAACCTGCTTCCACTTTATTTAATGTTTTAATTGACGGTACTACTAAGATTGAAAACAGTTTCAATGATTATTTTTCATCTAATTTTACTGCAGATAGGCCTACTCAGCTGCCTTACAATGATTTCACATATATTGCAGCAATCACGTTGGCTTTCTTCCTCTCAAGGAAGTCCGCACTTAGGAGGTATTGCTACTCATAAACTTGGTAAATCACCAGGTCAAGACAGTATAACTTCTACAATGCTCAAGGCAACTGCAACATTTATTGCTGAGCCGCTTTCAAAATTGTTTAACTTATCTTTCTCAACTGATACCATTCCGAACGACTGGAAGAAGGCCAATGTGATTCATATCCATAATCCGGTGCTATTGATGACAAATTACCGTCCAATCTCTCTATGTTCCATTGTTGGTAAGTTGCTTGAAAAGGTTGTAAATAAGCATTTCCTATTGCACCTTGATAGTTATTCATTACTCCTTACCAGCATGGATTTATGAACGGTAGATCGTGTGTCACCATTTTAGCCACTATTACGCATCATTGGTCAAAACTTCTGTTGATGTTGTAATATCTAGATTGGCTTTATGCCTACATGGCGCTCCATATAATATAGTACCACCATAATAAATAAATGTTGTTGTTCTATGCGAACATGGCGGAAATGCAATCACATTTAATACGTGCAGGGATATGGCATTGGTTCCATAGTTATGTCTCCGAAAGCGTTCACGCTTTTTAAACAGTGATCGGGCTATATTTGTCGAACCGTTTAAAGATATAGCTTGCCAAGATTCTGCAAAATTAACAACTTTAACGCAAGAATCTTCCATAAGGATCAAATTTGAGCTAAGATGTTATGAATGTGTTCTCCATGCACATAAAATAAACTCCTGCCCAAAAAGACTAGCTTTAGTAACATGTCACTCGTGTAATGAAACCGGTAACAAATAAAGCAGCTATTGTCATACCTTTTGTAATGTTTGAATTTACGCGGATGCCATTTGGCCTACGTAAAGTAGGCGTGTTGGTGTGTACTGCATGATAAATGTGAACTGAAGGCAGAGGAGGCGTTCCATAGTATACTGCATGATAAATGTGAACTGAAGGCAGAGGAGGCGTTCCATATACTTGCACTATATGCTGTGTATTTCTTTATTTGAGGATCAAGTGTTTTTATCGGCGACTCTACTGCATTGTTTCACTTGCAATAAAAACTGTACAGTTTAATTCTACATTCTTAGTTTGTTGTCTGTTCAAATCATCGAGTTGAACAACAACTAAACAATAACACAGTTGTTGTATAAGAATATCAATATTACAAAATAAATTTAAACAAAATATATAGGCCTACAAAATTAAATTATTTAAATTAAATTGAAAGCAACAAAACAAAACAAAAATACTTCTCCGCATTTAGTATCGTTAAATGTAAGAATCCTTCGAAATTATGATAAAGGAAGGAAAGTCTTTAAATGGCTTGAAGAACAAAATGTTGGCATTTGTGTTTCTGCAAGAAACACATTTTGACAATAATATAATAAGGCAGGACACACTGTTGAAAGGTCAAACCCATCACAGCTTTGGAACAACAAATAGTGAAGGAGTGTCTATCTTGTTTCCCGTCTTGTTTAAATCTAGTTTAGATGTTAAAGATATTAAACACACATTTACAGACGAAGAAGCTAGAATACTAATTTTAAGCTTCAGTTATAATGAAAATGTAATAAATCTTATAAACGTGTACGCTTCTAATTACTATAAAGAAAGAGAAATGTTCTTTAAGAAACTGTATAGGAAAATTTCTCTCTCCGCAGTGATAATGATGAATAAATTATAATGGGAGGAGATATGAATTGTATTTTAGAGCATAAAATAGACCAAAGAAATAGTAAACCTATCCAAAAATATGTTAACTCATCGGTTATTAAAAAAATGTATGATAAATCACAACTTAACTGATATTTGGAGGCAGTTTACCTGGAGGCGAAAATAGACCTGGACCTGGAGGCGTAGATTAGACTATTGGTGCATCTCTAGTGCTAATGATGGTGATATTCTTTCAACGGAGATTATGCCCTCCATATTTTCATACCATCAAGCAATCTCACTTAAACTCGTAAATATCAACAAAGTGAAAGGACCAGGAATTTGGAAAATAAATAATAGCATCTTAAATGATAATACATATAATAGAAACCATTCAAAATAATGAAAACAATTTAAGTCCAATGGGAATTCATGAAAGTTAAAATAAAATAATTCACTCGTAAATACTGTACTAAGAAAGAAATACCCCCCAAAATAAATTACTTAATGAAGTTGATGAACTAACTAGTCAATTAAACAAAAATATTAGGAGATAAAATAAAACAGTTAGATGACATCTACACAAGGTCTAGAATTGAATGGTTCGAAAAAGGTGAAAAGAATAAAGTTTTTTTAGGATTAGAAAAAATTACGCAAAAAGAAAGCACATTAAAGCTGTATTAAAAAGCAATGGTAAATATACTTCGAATAAAGAAGAACTTTTGAAAGAAGAATTTATATTCGATAAAAACCTTTATTCTAATAAAGATATACCTGCAGATAAATTGAAGAAATACCTAAATACACATTTTAAAATGTTATCTGAAGAAAAAAAAAGTAAAATGTGAAGGTCTTCTATCTGTAAATGAATGTACACAAACGATTTTAACACAGGATTCACGAACGTTGGTATCGTTCATATCTGATTATACTTTTTTTTTCTTAAAAAAAAAAGCATAAATGGTTATCTTAAAGATATGGGAAGAAAACGTTTTCATTTGCTTTTCTTTTTATTTTTATGTAGGAAAAATGGCGAATTTATCTACTTATCGTCGATAGTTATCGTCCTACTGTAGTATACATGGCCTATTTAATCTTGAGTGTCTCGAGAACAACAACTCAAACTTTGTAGTAAATTAATGAATGAATACATTTCATAAGCCTTATTTCATTTTAAGTAATGATAATTTAATGAAAAAAGTTCAAATTCAAAGTAGAAAAAATACACTATTTTACGTGTACTAAAAATAACTACCACCGAGAATGAAACACAAATATTAGAGGAAAATGAACTATTTAAAATAACAAAATCGATATAATATTATTAAATGTATAAAACTATTCAGAATAAATATATAAGACCAAAATAATAAGCATGATATATAAACCAATACATTGGGAATATTGTACCTGTAGTATTGTTTATATATTTTAAACTCATGAGTACATACAGGGTAAACATTTTTAGTGTGGTTTCTAAAATCAAAATATAACTTACCTAAATATAAATTATATACCATATTTAAATAAACTAGTAACTATAAAAATATACTAAATATCTTTTTAAAAAAATGAAAAAGTACATCCGACGGAAATTGTAACATACAGTAATATTTGCCTTGATATTAGACACAATGATGATTGTACAAAGATGGTGTTATCTTTGCTTGTATTAATTTCATAACATTATTAGCTCAACATCATTCCTGGTACTTATCCCATCTGAAAATAAAACCCTAGAAGACGGTTGCGACGGCATGAAACTTCCTGAAGAAAAAACAAGACCAACAGCCATTAAGTCGCGTGCTACAATGCATAGTGATACCGGACCGACAGACAGACCGACATAGTGAACTATAGAGTCGCGTCCACGCGACTAAAAAACACCCTTTAGGCAAAAGCTCCAACAATTACGTCCATTATCAACTTCCTTATCATCATATTATTATGAAATTTACTGCAGTAACTACTGTACTTGGTGTAATTTACTGCAGTTACTGTGACATATAAGGTAGTTACTGCAAGATCATTAAATTATTTTGTTCCCACATTTTCATTTACAGTAACTGCATACTTACAAAATTAGAATAAAACACCGGGAAACTTTCTTTAAAAAAAAACACCCATAGGAAAAAATCCACACAATCAAGAACCATAATTTACTGCAGTAACTTCTATGTGCATCAGTTACTGTGACATATAATTAATAGTTACTGCAAGATCGTTAATTTAAAAACCAGCCAGTCTCTATTTTCATTTACAGTAACTACAGACTTAAATTAATAAAATTAATATGGACCTTATTGAATTCGGAGATCGATAATAATCTTCTAACAATGGAGGCGTATTCAGATTTGGACTACGACTACCAAATCATTCCTGGCTGTAATTTTACTTACCAGATGTCTAAATAGCGTTTTAGTATGTGTGAATAGAAATCAAATGTAACAGATAGAGTATCAAAAAGTAGTATTTAAAAATATGTGGCCTTATTCAACAATCACAATTAGGGAAACATGCAACTAATTGAGTACTAATTAATAGTTATTGACTTAAGTGAAATAAGTATCTCACTTAAGTGTGATTCTGAATGGAAACTGATAAGGACTGTGGTAGTCAAACATATAAAAGCCATCGAAACTGTGTAATGGCAAAAAAAGGTCCCTTGTGATTCTACCACTAGTAGACATAGCATTATAGCACATCTACTTATTATTACACTTTCCAGTAACCAGCTTCAACGCACCAATCTCCTCCAACTTCCGCAAATGATCAAACTCTGCAGGAAAATCATGCACATTATTTTCATACTTATATGGAATATCCTCATAGTAATGGTACTGTATATCACGTCCATGGCTATCTTCATGGAATGGGTAGAAGCCATACAGTGTTATTTCATCACAAAATGTAGTCGCTATTGTATAAAGATTAAGCCCTGTTGTCGTGTAGTACTCGGTTAATGACCAAAACCTGCAAGAGAAAAAAACAAAATGGTAGTTTATTTTAGAAAAAAGACTAATGAACAGATATTAAAATGGTTGACATCTGCTCTGCTTCGATAGGAGGTACCAGAGTCCTGAGAAGGCCAGAACTCAACTGATGCTAGCCATACTTCATTCATTTGAACCCTCAGGGTGTATAGGTTTGGGTGCAGGCATGAACATCCACTTTCGCCCTTTTTTTTATCTTTTTTTCACAGCACAACAGGACTATTCCTTTTTTGCTTTACACATTTATATTATATGCAAATGGGTAACGTTGAATGCAATTTATTTCAATTCTTTGTTTCTATCTTGCACGATCATGATACTTTTCTAATTTTCTTTTAAATACAGTATTACAGACGTGAAGACATAATTTCATTAATCATTTGTCAGATAAAGTGTTGAAACGTACAACAACCTACCATTTAATAATTGCTGCTAAAGTTCTCCAACTGTATCCAACACGGATGGCAAGCTTATATTCATCTTTCAGCTTCCTAGCAACTGTTTGCAGACGCATTCGTGCATAGAATCTGAAGCGAACTCCTTTTGGATACCAAATAATTGAATCATTTAAAAAGCGAATTTTTTCTATTATTGCTGTTGTTTCAGGATCAGATTTCTCTCGTGCAAGTAAATTATAAATTTTTCTTACAGTTTCTAAATTGATAATAGTAAAATTAGTTTTTATGCCAACGTCTGAGGCAAAATTTTTTATAGGTGCTATATTAGATCGCATCACAAAATCATATTTTGTGTCTATTTCTTTACCGCAACCGCTACCTAATAATATACCGCCATTTCCTATGACTGCACATCTTTTTTGCGGCTTCACGGATTCAAAGTTAGCTTCCATCTCGGCCGGCATTCCTGATTTTCCATCAAACAAAAAGTTGAGATATTCTATGACATTAAAGCCCTGTTTGAAATCAAGATTTTCAGGCGTGTTGTTTGCAGAATAGATCATCAAGGTATGATCTGGCGGCAGACAAGTCTTGGCAAGTTTTCTACAATTAATAGATAATACTGAAATTAAGATTGTTGCTATAATAGTATAATATTTCCACAATATGCCACGTGCTCAAGGAGATTTGAATAATAACGCTTTTAACACAATGACTTATTTTCATGAAAGTCTCTGACTAAGAGTGAGAGGTTATTAGCTTTACCAGAACAGTGTAATTAATTCTGCAGTTGCCAACTTTCCCAAAAACCAATTTTCCATAATATCTGGTTTTTAAACTGCATTTTACATGGTATGAAATAAATTGGGACTTTAGGACTAGAGAAATACTGGTAGAATTGAACATATGTAGTCACATGGTTAACCAATGTGACTGTATATTATTATTCTTCTCCTTTCAGGCAAATTACTAAAGATAACCACAAGTGACTTCATTCACTGTTCTTCTCAAAGGTGGCAATCCTGTTCACAAGACAAACATAATTCTACAGCATGCCTACAGCCTACAATAAGTTTTTATTAAGTGTAGCTAATAAATAATGATGTTGGTAAAGATAAAGGTAGTATGCAAGAGTAAATGTTGCTTTCAACTAAAGCTTTGTCTACACTATCAAACTTTATGTGACAACAAATGTGATGTTCCCATATATGGACATGATGTCATACCACTACCATATTTGGGTATATCACACTTTTGTTGTGTTAAACTAGTTTGACAGTGTAGCCAGAGCTTTAGACTTAAACCCAGTGTCCATATTTACCAATCATATAGTCATATGTTCCTAAATGCTAAATATATTTCATTTAGGTCAATACATTCTTTTTTAATTGATTTCGAAATAACTGTAAATTATATTCATTTCCTTTCCATTTCCTATTTCCTTTTCCTTTCTATTCTCTTGAAGTTCTAAATTTAATTGAATGGTTAATATGGCCATTGGACTACCTTTGTTTGATATGCATTAACCATACGAATACAGGATGTTTTGTTTTTATTGTATGTCCATTTAGATACCAGGCATCTAGATACTTACTTTATTTTTCTTGCTGCGTCCCAGGTTCCTTTTTTGCCACGCTTGGCTAATTCAACTGCTTTCTCTAAAGGGAAACTGAGATAAAATATAAAATAATGATCTAGGTTAATTTTAAATGTAATCGGTAGAAGAAAAGATGAAAGCTTTGTGTTAGGCTGACTATTTGATGCCGAATTAATTGTAAATTCTGATGGGCAAAAGACTTCCTGCCGTTAATGAAAGAATCATTTGCACAACTATAGAGATATTATAGTACTATACTATAATATCTTTATGGCACAACTAAGGTACGTACGGTTCACATTGTTGTGGCATAGGATATGCAATGGGTACATCTACTGCGATGTAGAATAAAACAGATGAAGACACTAGAAGGAAAAATAAGGCTGGCTTGAATTTGACCTTTGGCATTCGCAGCCTCATCTGTAAAACAAAAAAGAAATGACGTTAAATATGTATATAAAAATTAGTATCAAATAACAATTTTAAGCTTGAGTTTTGGTGGTAGTAGCCTAGACGTGGATAGGCTAGTAACTAGTAGTAGTAACTAGAGTCTAGAACTTAACTAGGCGAGGCCCCTTGCTAGCAGGCGCCCAGCTAGCCTACTGTCTAGGCCCAGCTAGCCTACGGAGCTAGGCTAAGTAATAGTAGGCTAGCTAGTTGTAGTACTACTACTATACTTATATAGGCCTAAGACTAGAGGCCACTGACTGGCCTAGCCTAGGGAGGCTAGGCGTATGTCTACTACAAAACAACATATCACTTATGTGTTCGGGCTATAATTTGTATTGGCTAGTATATTATACATTTGTTACTTACGGTTAATACAGATTCTTTTTAAAGACTTGGAATTACCATTGATTAACTACCACAAAATAACATTCAATATTGTGGTGGTATTTTTATGGGTCGCAGATTATAAATTCGTTTCACAACTAAAACTGAAACAGCTATTAAAAACAAACGCATGCGCAAATCAGTAACTCTGCTGTACAGCACGACGCGTACGTCGTGTGTTGTGTGTGTGACGTGGGGAGTCGATCACAAGCTGATGATGCATCATAAAAGTATACTTTTATTTTGCACATTTAATTTAAATTATTATAAATTTTGAAACAAGTTGTGATCATGACGAGCAATAGAGACATCATTATATATATATTTTTAAAACAATATAATGGGAGGTCTAACAAAAAAAACGGGGGAAAAATCCTCCCCATTATTTGATTTAAGAAAAAACCTATTATTTGGAAAGTAAGGGCAGGACTAAAAGTACGAAAGCCTATTCATGTCAATATTGAGTATAGATTATTATCGAATTTTATTTCTATATAGGCCTACAGAAATATTAACAATTAATGTTGCCAAGGGTACAAAAACGAGTCCATTTGTGCGAGGGACTACTTGTATCCAGTGCATCCGAACGAGTGCCCTTCATTCTTTTGTGCGTAATTAGGGTTTTGGATTATTTCATTATTACTTTTAAATCATTTTAAGGATTTACATTCAAATATAAAAATATTAGAATTATTTTTGAAAATAATTAAAATAAATATTCATTCAAGAAGTAGGCCTCACGGCTGGATAAACGTACTGTGTCATCTTATGACATGACTCAGAATGAGAACGATAGGCCTACTATCGTTTGAAGACTTGGATTTATTGTGTTGATTGATAAATGTAAACATTCATGTAGTATACTGTATAGGACAGGTAACTAGAAGAACTGTTTTCAAGGATAAAATAATTCGTCATCTACTTTCGGTTGGTCGGACGTTCAGACACAAATAGTTTCCCCTATCTGTATTATTTCATCTAGTTTAAATTATTTTTATCATACATTTAGTTATAAAGCTTGGTTCCGCTCTAGTCGGAGGAGACGCAACGCAAGAAGTAGTTTAAACAACACAACACAAGCGAGTTTACCAATCACAAGAGACATGATCCATAGCTTGTGATTGGTTACAAATTACTTCGGATTTCAGATTCAGAGTCGATTTATACTTATTATAGTACAATGATAATTGTTTTCTTGGCAGAAAAACAGAAACAAAAATAATACACACATAATATTTACATTCATGATCAACATGGAACTTAACAACTGATCAAGCAATATAAAATACAAAAGACCTAATGACCTATCTTTGGAACTCATTGTTGAGTAGTCTAATAGCGCTAAGTAAGAATGAAAATGTATGTCTATTTGTTTTAACTGGAATTGTTGTTAATCTTCCAGATATGGTAACTCTAACTTATTATTGAGAATATGAGATTCATCAGCTAAAATACTATTTAATTTAGATATCATTTCATCATTACACATTAATTTGTGTGATATCTTTAATCTCGACACCAGTAAATGAAATATTACTTGACGTGCTACGTACCTAAGCATTGAGAGTAAAGTTCGCGAGAAATTTACAAATATGTTTATTCAATTCAATTTCTTTTATTTCGGAAATATTTCATCCGACCATCAACATCAATACGCTTAATCGTTAGACGACGACATGCGCGATCTATTGTGATGTTGTACCATCGTTTTATTTTCCGTCTCGTGGGCTGGATTGTGTGTCAAGTGGGCCAGTGCGTACTGTTTGTCATCCTGTATCATTTTTGTCCTTATTTTCTTCCATATCAAGAACTTTAACAACTAAAAAAAAATTCTACCACATTTCTACTAATAAACAAGTCAAAAAGTTTTTTTTTTTTTGGCGCCGCAACACCACAATGGGGTATAGCATGCTATACTGACCTGACCATGGAGAACTTTGTTTAGTTATCCATGCTAAAAACACTTTTCAGTTAGAACATACATATACCGCAGAGAAAGTATTAACGACAACATAGCAGAATCAACCATATTTATTTATACAGGCAGACTATTAAAATATAAAAAAACAGTGTCATATTTGGAGGTATATACTTACTATCACAAAGTATCTATAACTGCGATTGAACTTGTATTTATCATTATTATCATTGTACATCGCTACAGTTATATACAGTACTGTGTTTTTCTATCCCTTAAAATTATATATTAAATGATAAAATACACAAGTATTATGAATATTCATGAAATTATGCTGGTCATATTTAAATAAGTCATGTAGGACTAATCCCCATTATTGCAAACGTCATTTGTCAATAGATAACCCGACGCGATGGTGGTGGATACGCTCGTCAGGCGTAAACAAAATTTAAAATTGAATATAAACTTGACGGCACTGTCTCTAACTCACCTGGGAATTACTTAAGAAAAACTTGTCACAAAATGAGTCCAAATTTTGTATTTGGCCTCATTTAAACAAACCCAATTTGTGTTATGTAACATTAGGGTTGAGGGATGGGGAAGAGGATGGGTACAAAGAGGAACAATTTTTAAATATATCTTTATCCATTCACAGTAACTAAATATTTGTTCATGTTTTATAGGCCTATGAATAATATACCACTAATTATACAATGAAACATTTGCGATTTAATACTTTGTAATAGTAAAGTACATGTAACGATACACCACTATACGACGTTTATATTTTTTGTAATTATTAATTAATACAAACGTTGAGAAGCAACTAGTCAGTAATACAGTTTAGTTGTATCCTATTATGTGTTTATATATCTAACAGTAGAGCCTATCCACACTCAGCAATAAAGTGTATTTGTGTATGTGTTTATATATCTAACAGTACCCACACTGAAAGTAAGAAATTTGCTATTCAAATGGCGACCAAAAATGGTTAAATACGTATTTCCAGTATTGCCAAGGGCCCGTACCTACTTGTGTTACCAAATAATTATACTGGGAGACTGAGAGATTGGAATGTTCCATTCATCGCAAATCAATATATTTGTATAACGTATATTAAATCTATCAAAATAGTATTTTTTTAAGAAAAGCGGCCTGTCTTCAACATTATGATGCTGTACTCGAGTTGTTCAACCGGTTTTCAGCTACAAAAAACAATTATCGTAGAAGAAGATAGGTAAATGCGAAGCATATCCTCGTATTATTGTGTGCGGGTATTTTTCAAGATGTAGGCCTACATCCATTAGACAGTGTATACCATGATGATCGGAAAACACCCCTATTTGGGGCAAATCGTTGAACCAACCTAAATTCGTTTTAATTGTCAATAACTAATTATCTAACGCAGTTTAATTAGTAAACAGGGTTACATCAGGTGGTTAAAATCAGTACCGAAAGTACGAACCAACTTTATAATATATAGGCCTACCATCGAGTAAAATTCAAGAAATAACGCGCGATTTACCGACTTTTTTGCCCTTACGTAAATATATAAAAATAATTGGGGCTTCTACGAACACCCATAGAAATAATCTGACACCAAATTCGAACCTCCCCGTAAATCTAACCCATTTATTATACAGTTTTTCGTATACAAGAAATGCAGGGAGTTAAAATTAGAATTAGCTAATTCCAGTTCCTTTATTTTAAATAACTTAAAAAGCCAAACTTCATTCCAACTCAATTTGTTCATAAATACCTTTCCCATTTTTCTAATGTTATGACAGGCCTATACATCATTATGTTTTCATGATCAGCTCAATTAATGTTGGATATCAATAAAATAAATTTGGTTATATCAGAATATCGAGAAATTGGAGCGGGGTTCGTTTTCAAGGCTCATATTAAAATTCAAAATTTTCAAAATGAACCCCCCTCCAATGTCTCGATATTCTGATATTTAACCAAGTTATTATTATTATTATTGATGTCTAATATAGGCCTAGAGTTGAAAACTGACGGATTGTGAAAATATTGATGAATATCGATTTAGAACTTACCAAAAACAGAGGGGGACATTCTAAAAAATGGGGGTTGAAATTTTAGATAGCCGTACAATTTTTACTGTGTTTTATCACTTTTTGATATTAATTGCGATGTACTTTTTTAAATTTAGGGGTTATTTTATTATACATGTTACCATATTACACCCAAAATATACATAATATAAAAATAAAATATATATATACCCCTCTTCCTGAACAATAAAAGCACCGGGGCCTTTATGCGAAAAATAGGTAAAAATATAATTAAATGTTTGTTTATATTTTCTGAAATGCAAATTGTAAAATTCTTTTCCTTACAATATATCATTAGTTATGTGTTTGAAAACCAGTAGGCCTACATGTTGTACCATTAGCCAGCCTACAGTATTATTATTTTTGTTAGTATCATTATCATTATTGTTATTTGCTGCTGTTGTTATTGTTTATTTTGTTATTGTTATTATCATTAGCAGAATTGTCACTATCATTATCATTTCTGAACAATTATATCGCGCGCGCTTGGTGATTTAATGATGGCGAAGAAGAGAAAAGTCAAATAAACCATAGAGATATTATAGTGAAAATATCTCTATGAATAGACTAACAAATATAAAGAATTTAATTCAATCAATGCTTGAAAGCAAAAGTTCACAAACCATGCCTTAGATTATGAATAAAAAAATACCTGACAGCACATTGATAATGTTTAAATCCCATAACATTTATTAAATTATGTTTTAATTAGTAGATGTAAAACCCTCATTGCAGTAAAATTATTGATATAAAAATATTGTATACAATAACAGAAATTTAATATTCTCATTTACATTATCAATATTACGCTTATTACAATAAACTTTTAATAAAAAATCTCTTAAATACTAATCATTTTTTGAAAAGAAATATGTTCATTCATACAAAATATATTATATCATTCTATATTAAATAAGACATTTTTTAAAAATTATAAATTAATTGAAAACATATATAAGTTATTTTAGGAATTACACAGAATGAAATAGAATACCTGTCATACAATCTAACCAATCGCAATCAAAAGAAATTCTTAATAAAAGTTAGAGCACTCATAAGACACAATAAGGTGAACAACAGGGTACTATTAAACAAATTCTATACATATGGATCATAAGTATGTACATTATAATATTAAAATGCTTACTAATCAAAGCTTATTGTAAGATTACATAGTATAGTTTGACTAATAATTTAATATTTAAACTAATATAAATAATGCCACACATACACACTTAATGTAACAACTAATACAGAATGCTCAAAGGTCAAGAATCATTATCAGATCAATTAGATTTTTTTTTATTATTGATGATTTACAGAGTAGGCTACTTACAGTGCAATTCAGCCATCAGACACCCAATTCATGGTGCAGCCGAACATAGGGCTAACATTTTATACCTTTTGTATATTGTGGCTCACTGTATATATAAATTTTAATTTTTTTCAAATACCATAGTTGAAACCTATTTGTGGCACACAATATTGAATTGAATTTCTGAAATTTACATGGAATATTATGACATATATGGCGCACCATACACAAATTGTGACGATTGATCACATTGGAAGCACATTCATTGCTACAACAACTACAACTTTTCTTTTTAATAATCTTATTTATTTATAAATAATTTTATTTTGATAAATCAGTATAATTTGATATATTATTATTAAATCATATCAAATATAAATAGAAAAACTAATTTTACATTTAAACTTAAATAATGCTTTTTTTTATAAATTAAAATAATCACACATCATATTAATTTGCATTCACAGATGAAATTATATTAAATAAATAAAAACTATAACAAAATAACAACATCATATTAAACAAAATTTAAGGAAGAACCTCTAGCACTTAACAGCAGGATCAAGGATGGATGGTGCAAAGGCTACCTGTATTTAATACATTTTAGAAGCCATTTGTTAATAGGCGTTTCATGTCAAACTTCCCTCCCTCCTAAGGACTGGTGAAACAACGGTGGATAGTAGGATCAAAATATTTATATAGGTTTGATGGATTAACATTCTTGGCTAAAGCAGAATTATCACTAAATAATCATTAAACTAAATTACTTTTGGAATGTGCAAAGTACCATACTTGTGTGAATGAGCATATAAATATAATATTTCATTGTAATGTTATATTTGTGAAGAACCAGCATGTGCATGCTATACAGTGGACGTGTAAATGTACAGCAGGCCTGAACATTCACACAAGTATGGTACTAAAATGTTACAATACGATTTTTGTAACAAAAGACAAAATATGTATCACGTTTTTCTTTGCTCTACATCATGTGACGCACGTTGATAACAGAACTAATGTGTAATGAAGTTGTGCTAGCATGTTGAAAATAATCTTTCTGATAATATTATAATACTTCTTTGGTTGACAGCTACTAGTACTTCTATAAACACAATTTAATTATCTTATTATTGGCAACGGTCAGTTACAAGTCGCAACGCACCTATACCATGTAAGATTGTGAGGCGGTCAAACTCTTCATGAAATGAATGCACTTTATTGGCAACGGTCAGTTACAAGTCGCAACGCACCTATACCATGTAAGATTGTGAGGCGGTCAAAATCTTCATGAAATGAATGCACTTTATTGGCAACGGTCAGTTACAAGTCGCAACGCACCAATACCATGTAAGATTGTGAGGCGGTCAAACTCTTCATGAAATGAATGCACTTTATTGGCAACGGTCAGTTACAAGTCGCAACGCACCTATACCATGTAAGATTGTGAGGCGGTCAAACTCTTCGTGAAATGAATGCACTTTGTTTACATAATTGTAGGGAATATCTTCATAGTAATGGTGCGGAATTCTTCGGTTGTGCTTGTCAACATGGAAGGGGTAAAAACCATAAAGGGTGATCTGATCGCAGAATGTTGTTGCAACAGTGTACATGTTTAGCCCTGTTGTAGTGTAGTATTCTTCCATACCCCAGAACCTAAAAATGAAATCAAATCGACAGTTTATTACTACTACTACTTATGTTACTAACCAAACTGATTTGAACAATCTCCCATTTTAATTTATTTGTTTAGTTACACACAGAGTCAGTGTCCTTGAAAAAACAGTCTTGAAATAAGACTTTGGGAGTGGCACTGAACATCTTGTCACCATGAAATCTGAACCCAGGTATCTGTAGCTGAGCATCTACCCCTTCAAACACTCCATTTTTCATTTCATTTGTTCTTAATTTTGTAATCATTGTACATATAAAAATAACATAATCAAAAAAATCTTAACAATCATCCATGGACCGCAGACTGGCAAATATATTTATTACAACTCTAGGAGTAGAAAACGCCAGGACATAGAATTAACAATACGTTATTGATAGGAGCAAAATTGATTAGATTGGGTCCTACTATATAAGTTTGTACTAAGTTAATCTGTTCTGTGAGACCAGTGGAAACCATGCTTTAGTTTATTAATAAACTTACCATTTTATTAATGCTTCCAGGTTTCTCCAACTGTACCCTATCCTGAGTGGTATATGATACTTAGTTTTCAACTGTCTCGCAATAAACTGTAATTTTGCTCTCACATAAAAGCGGAATCTCGCTCCTTTTGGATACCACACTACAGAGTCATTTAAAAACTTTAACCGACGTAACATAGTTTTTGCTAAAGGGTCTTTGAAATTTCCTGTTGATAAAATACTTGATATTTGCCAGATTTTTTCAATGTTGATTACGGTAAGGTTCGTTTTCACGCCGACATCTCCCGAATACTGCTCAATCGGTGCAAAATTTGAACGCATAACAAAATCATGATTATTGTCAATTTCTTTTCCGCAGCTACTGTTTAAAAGAATACCACTATTGCCAATAATAGCGCAATGTTTTTGACGATTTATACGGTCAAAGTTTGCAGACATGTCTGTAGGTGTACCACTTTTTCCATCATATAAAAAAGATATATATTCTACAGGGTTAAAGCCTTGTTTAAAATCGATATCGTTTACAGAATTATTTGCAGCATATATTAATAATGTACTATGAGGTGGCAGGCAGCTTGATGTCATTTTACTGTGGAAATATAATACAAAATAATAATAATAATATCTGATTTACAAAACTTGCCAAATAACAACATAGATTTGTCAATATACTCCAGCAAATATGTTTCTTTTTGTACAGAATCCCATAAAAATAAATACAGTACTGTATATACAGAAGTCCACATGCTTGAGACAAAACTCAAATATATATCAAAAATATATATTGTACTATTAAAACATATACCAGCTACATTATTCAATTATTCAAATTCAAGTACTGCACTACCCAGTTTATTTATTCATGGATATTGATTCACCTAATACAGATAATTTAGTTTAGTAAGTAAACTCATTTTAAACTTAAGACTCCTGGTTCAACTGATGATTAAATAGAGGATGGCTTTAACAATAACTTGAGCATTACTGTCTTACCCTATTTGTCTTGCAGCGAAATAATTAGGTATCCATGTTTTTGCTGTACTGTTCAAATTATTCTTAGCAGGTGGTAGTTTCAAAGTAAATCTATGAAACAAATGGTCAAAATTAATTCTATGAAAGTTACTGCAGTAACTATATCTTTGACTGTGCCAATAACATATTTGTTATAATGCAGTCTAACTTGAAATCACTGAAATAGTCACATGTTTAAAACTTGCTAAATAAATTAATAAACCGGTCTAGAAGTAATTGTAACTGTAGTAATTTGACATAGTTCCTTAAAGATGTATTGTCTCCCTGAAAAAATAATTCTTAAAAAAGATTTTGTTGAATATTTCATTTTAATGTAACATAATAGTTATCCACTTTGACCAAAAATTGGATCGAAAAAAAATGTATTTACCTGAAAAAAATGTAATTTAAAGCAAAAAATGGTCAAATTGGCTGCCAGCCAATGGATTTTTGGTTGAATTTAACCATTTATTTTGTCATTTTATAAGTGAAAACATTTTTAACTTTATAATAATAATATTTTTTAACATGATTAACTTTATCAAAACTACAAAATAACACATTCAAAGTCTGATTTAATTAATCTTCATTTTTCATGTTTTTGGGGGACAATACATCTTTAAATCATCACCTTCATCATTTCAATTATTTAAATAATTGTCTTTGTAATCTTCTAATCATCATTCAACTTTTCATCTCCATTACTCTTCATCTCACTCATCTTTGTTAAATATCTCCTCATTGTTACCCTTATTGTCAAATTCTGACAACATCATTATCTCAAAGAGCAAGACTACTTACGGCTGGCAGCCATGCGGTATTGGATATGAGATGGGTATATCTATGATGAGGTACATCATTACTGACGCAGAAATGAGACAAATGAACAATGCTGGCTTGAATTTTATCTTCGGCTTGCGTAACTTCATCTTAAAAACTGCATGGAAAACAAAACTTTTTAGTTGATAAATAGAAAAAAATATGATGTTGCAAATTTGAGGATATTGAAATTTTAAAAATAAAATTCTCATTTGAAAACTACCTTCCATTCTTGTGCTACCATCCATAGGTCTGACCAATTAGTCTGAAAGAAAACCAACTTAATTAATTATAATATTAATTATTATTATTAATTAATATCAATAATGTTTTGAACAAAAATATAACAACCCATTACATCATTAACACATTGACTCTAGTCTAGGCTACCTCTCTCCAGGGATTGTGAAGAGGTCTAAAGAAAGAGGCACTAGCTAGCTAGATAGATCAGATGCCAGAAAGGCCCTAGCTAGCTGGCCTTATTAGGCTGCTATTATTATTTTAAAAAAGGCCCAGGCCTAGGCCGACTACCTAGCTAGCAAGATTTTGTATTATATTTAGTAGGCCTAGTAGGCTAGCCTCTAGGCCCTAGAGGCTAGCCTCTACTAGGGCTAGCCTACCTAGAGGCCTAGCTAGGACTCCGGAGGTCTTTTACTTAAACTAGAGGAGGCCTATAGGCCTAGCTAGGCCTAAGGCTAGGTTAGGCCTACCTAGCCTGAACTAAACGGTTAAACCTCTCACCATTTGGTAAGGAAGATCAGTAATACTGAAAATAACAAATGTTTACCTTTTAAAAGAATATTTTTATAGATAGGCCGAGGGCCTAGGCCTAAAAAGTATACGACGCGTGGACCTCGGTCCACGGAACGGAACGCGGAGGAGAGGCGATGTCGGGAACTTTTTGTTTTCATCTATGAAACGCAACGTGTGCCTTACACTCGACACATGCAAAACGACACGAAACACCTGACACAGATAAACTAGATTTTGACTAAATAAAAGCTGATTTATTGTCCAGTAACAACACAGTGTTACTAAATACCTGCTATGCGTGCAGATATAAGGATTTAGTAATGAATTAAATGTGTGTTTGATTTCGAAGGTGAAAATTGGATTAGGCCTACTAGTACTAGGCTAGGCTAGTACTACTATTATAGGCCTATACTATAAATAAAATTGTTAGGCTAGGCTAGTCACTACCCTACAGTAGGCTAGTCAGAATTTATATTATCATTTCGGTCGCCGATTATGTGATATTGGCCGCGGGTTAATTTTTATTTGGGTGGCAGCATTGGAAACGGTGAAACAAGGCCATATAGATGGCTGCAGTCTAGTGCTCAAGTTAGTGTTTACCGACCGACCAACCGATCGACCAACTGACCGAAATTGCTGAACATGTTGAAAATGTTTAAAAACATTTATATTTTTTTAATTTGCACGTGCGTAGCCTGTCACTTTTGACGTGCTCGTATAATGTAATTTCGAGTTGAAAAGTAAGTCAAGAAAACAGAAATCGGGCAAGAGTGCGTATTAACATTTTAACGCGCAGTACGCGTGCAAAAATCTGAGCACTCATGGCAATTTTTTAAACGCTTAAAATTGCCTGAAACTAAAAAATAAATTTTGACAATTTGGAAAATTTTAAGCGCGCGTACTCATGCGTTACATGCGCTACGCATGTAATTGTATTGCCATATGATGATTTATGCCCTGAAATTTATTAGTACCAAATTTTATTTAAATGTGATTCATGCTTGTGAAGATATGATTACAAACGTGATTTTGTTGAATTTTTTTGCGCACCGTGAAAACATACTACCACATCGATTCCTGGCCATAAGGAATATACTGTGAAAAATTGACTTGGCTAGATTAAACTGATATCAAGATAAGGTCATATACAAGTTAGTGTTGACCGACCGACCGTCCAACCAACCGACCGACATAGTGAGCTGTAGAGTCGCGTTGCACGCAATTAAAAACTGACGCGCCTCAATTGACAAAGAGACATAGTATATTCAATCAAGAGATGTTTTCTTTAAAAAAATGTTGGATCATGCATCCATCATAATAAACCAATCACATTATAATAATAGGTGGATCCAGATCAATTTAATTTTAATACATTTAAAATCCTTTGTCCCCAATGTATTTTAGAGCAGTTAATTAAAATGAGATATTTCTATTTACAGAATTTCAGCAAAATATGAGCAATGGTTTGTTCATTGTTAAATAGTTGTGCTTCAAAAATTATATCCGATTACCAGATGACCAAAGAAGCAGTGGTCAGCATTCCTCAAGAGTTAATTCAAATTCTGTTTGCTGTGGCCATTCGTGATGGTCACACTCCTGCCACAAAAGTGCTAATTTCCAGCTGGCCATATCAAGTGCTCAATTTGCGTAATGTTGTAAAAATCATGAATTTTTCATTGCGTAACATAAAGCATGACATTATGATCACTATTTTAAATGCAGTGGTTGGTGTAGAAGGCTGCAAACTTGTTGACCTACAAGGATTTGAACTTAGTAAGTTTAATTGTGGATTATTTGTCTACCTCTCAAAAGTCAATTCATATTTGTATGCTGTGTTCAACAATGTTTTACTTTTATTTCTTTTTGAAAGATTGTTTGCAAATGCAGAACTGTTTACAGGCAATGATTAATGGATTCAAACCAAGAACAGACAGTCAATGTGAGTATTGTACGATAGTAAATATATTCCATCCTCCTAAGTATATTATCTGTGACCCATCAACCTGACACAAATTATGTTTTAAAGTCTTCAATAAGCTTCATTTTCCATACTTTACTGTAGTAATGTCTGTTGCTTACTGTATTTATGATTTGTTCCAACATATATTTGTCTCAAGCTCTGTCTACACTATCAAACTAGTTTGACAAAAAATGTGTAATGTGCCCAAATATGCTAGTAATATGCCCATATATGGGCACATCACATTTTGTTTGTCACATAAAGTTTTATAGTGACAGTAGATAGTAGCTTTATAGTACTTTACATGATTGGTCATCGTAGGTAAAAGAGTGATATTTGATTGGTCAGTTGATGCAGACAATTATTCAATTGTTTCTAAGGCGATGAAGAAGTTTTCTGAAGGATCGCAAGTAGAATTGTTATGTGGAAAGTTGAGTGCAGAAGGCTTATCGGAAAATAAACTCATCAAGTTAATAAAATATCTTAAAAATGATGTAAGTTGTTATAAAACATGTTATAAATTAATGAATGTCAACATTGTTGGTGCAATTGAAAATGTTCAGTATGTCAGTTCTATGAGTTGTCTACAAATAATATTACATTTTTATTAGCAAAATTATCCTAGCCCCTTTGAGATAACAAATAACATTAATGTTTTCTTTATTATATAGGTAGCACAAGGATTGAATTTAAGTTTAAACCATTTGAAAAATGAAGGTGTAATTAAAATTCTGCCTCACCTAGACAGACTGAGCAACCTTAGGTGTCTGGACTTGTCATATAATGTGTTTAATCTAACGCTGAGCAACGGTGCCAGTTTATGCAAGTGCTTTAAGGAAGTTTTCACCAGCTTACCTAAACTGCAAGATATAAGTCTAAACTATAACAGAATTACTGGAAGAATTTTAGACATCATCAGCCCTTTAAAAACTCCAGTTAGACTTCTTAAACTGGACAGTTGCTACTTAAATGCTGGTGACTTAAGTTTTCTGGGAAATACAATGGACATTAGTAACCTAGAAGTGTTAGATTTAAGTGGAAATGCCCTTTCATCTTACATTCAGAGTCTCGAGAATCTTCTACTGAGATCCGGTAACTCTCTAATAGAACTGACATTAGCTGGCACTTCTCTTGGAGACCATGAACATTCTTTGACAATGCTGACAAGAGTTGCAAAAGGTTTCAAGAAACTTACATTTTTTTCTGTACAGTTTAATAATTTTGGTAAAGAAGAACAAGTTCCATTGGTGTATGCTTTTGCTTCAATCAAGACCATGAACGAAATGAAGATAACAGAAATAAGAGATGAAATGGGCTTTGATGAAAGTGATGAAGCATACAACTTAGCTCTTAGGATTGGTGGTGTTCCACGTGATCTCTCCAAATACAAAGATGCATTAGACAGAGCTGGTTGTTGCGACACGTTTGACTTAGAAATCAAAGATGAAGAACATGGAGATTTGTTTGTAGATCCCTCCGATTATGGAATAAATTATGCAAATCTTTGATTTAGAAAAAACAAATTATCTCAACTTTATAGTTTCTCTGTTACTTGTCAAATGTATATCAGAATTTCAGTATAAATATTTATACTGTATAATATTATTTTTTTTAAAGTATATAGACTATTACTTTTATATTTATTATACTGTATATTTATAGCAAGGAGTGAATCAAAAATAATTTATTTATAATAATTATTCTAAAAAGCAGATATTCTGAGTTAGGAAGGGTGTCCAGACTTTCCTCAAGTCTCTAGTTAACTGTATTTTATTTTGCCCAAGTATAGGTATGACACGCAATGTGTGCCAAATTGTTTATCTTTTTACCAATATTAAGCCCAATTGCTCTCTAGAACATAGACTAAAGGGTGTGTCCAGTACAATACATTAAAAACAAAGATTGACTAATGATTTCAAACTTTCAAAACTAGATTTATTCAAAATGTACAATAAGTTTATAACTAAATTCTATAAAGTGTTAAAAGCACTCCGAGCAGCTATCTGATAACTTTGGCTATAATTTCAAGGTGACTTTCATCAATACATAACTAGGAAAATTAAATAAATATCAATATTATTTGGTACTCTTAAGGCTTGTTCTCTGCTGATTAAAATTATTTGAACTAAAGCTGGCTGGCTAACCTGGTCTGTTGTGACCATAGTGTACCTGCCTAATTAGACTGAGAGTAGACCAAATGGAATGGTGTTTTATTTTTATCTAAATGCTATACAGTACATACCAACATGTTATAAAATAAATACATTTTATACACAATTTAAGTTAATGACCGATTATTCTTCCATTCTTCAACAATATTTTCATTCAATTTATCCGAATCAATATTGATGTAATATTTATTTTTGGTTTCTTACAAAATTATAAAATGATTAATAATTGGAATTAAAATTTAAAAGAAATGTTTATTTTTGTAATTTTATTGAAGAATTTTAATTTTAAGCAACCATATTTCCAAATACAACCCTAAATAAAATCTCTTTTAAGACACTTGGTGACCATGCATTGTGTAACTACTGTTGTCATTCACGTAGCAGATGCCTTCAGATTACAGTTTTGTGATGTTTTAATGTCTATGAACATTTCCAAACAGTAATAGCCATGTTTCCGCCAAAGAACATGTATAAAAGATTTTTTGTTTCATGTGTGATTTCAAACCCGAATCCTTCCCCGACAATTGCATGCCACGAAGACCCAAATTTCTTGTCCATAGATTCTTTTATAAGTTTTGCAGCACTCTGAAAAACAAAATAATATATTTTTTAAATAGTGAATAGTTAATATCTGAAAAATGTGTAAAGTCTATACTATTAGTATAGGCCTACTATTGTATCTAAGAAAGGTAGTTTTTAGATTAAGAAGTATCATGTCAAGTTCTGAATAATTGTGTTCCACAACCCAAATTGACAGATCTTGCTGAAAATAATGTACACAACAAAATGTAAATGATTAAATAGTGCAGCAGTACCTCATTATTATTAGCAAATTTTTCACATGCTGTTACACACAGTTCCATAGTTTCCGTCCTCATTTCTTCATTCATATCAGAATGCTGAAATAAAATACTCTGATAAAACTAAAACTGGCATTTTTATGAGTAAGTAGTGGACATTTTGTAAATGAAACGAGAGATCATACTGCACATCGCAAAAAAGTGTAAATATTGAAGATAACAATCTGCAGTTTTTAACATTGTGAAATAAAAAAAAACCCTCCCTTCAATATTAATTATATATTAACTTAATTTAATATATTATAAATATATTTTTGTAATTTTAATACTTAATATTGATTAATATTTATAGGCTAAAATAGGCTTAAGGCCTAGTATGGGATAGATTAAGCTTAATTATGAATAATCCGGGCCTAGGCCTTGTTTGGAGAAAGTATTTTTTTCTAGGCCTAAAGAACGTTTGCAATGAAGGCAACAGTACCCCAATTGAACAGTTTCGTTCAATCAAGCGTATAATCGATACCAGCTTGGCCGCCGGCTGGCTAACCTACCCGAATCAATGGATAACTTTGCAACCTCCTGTAGTCTGTTTCTTTTTCGTCCTTTTTTCCTTCTTGTTGCTCTTCCATTGCAATGAATTTTCTTAAATTAACACTTTCTCCTTTCAATAGTTACCCTTTTTTGGATAAAATGTCAATAAATTGACAATTTTAATGGGGATATAATTTACGGAACCGAAATTTGCGAAACCGAGAACTGCGTTTGTTGTAGTAACTGAAGTTTAGTGCTCTTGCGCATGCTCAGAGTATTTACACGTCACTAATACTCTAATCAAAATAAACAAGATTGTTCAAGCATGAAATTTCACATGTGATGATGCAATTCAAGAAGCTGACATTCTCTTTAGTTTACCATTGGTTTCCTGTCTTTTTTTGTTATAAATTACTATATTTTCTTTTATATTCACAGTTATAATTATCCTGGCGCTAATGCAGTTTCGTACCCACCCCTTAAAATTACTCAAAATTGTTTCAATACTTCATCTAACCTACTCACGAGTTGTCTACAGCATTCTGCAAGCATAAAATTGTAAAATATCGATAACTTTTTATTTATAAATATTTTTAATCAATTGATAATTGAGCACCCTTCAGAAATCCATCGCAAGCTTAGCTTCGCGAAAATCATCGCTAGGCCTGCCGATAAAAGTACGGAGGCCTCATAGGGCATCGATCAATAGAGGACGCTGTTATGGTCATATTATAATGTCTTTAAAAAATATTCCTCGTGAAACGAACTTTTAAGTTTTTTCATAAAGAAATATTTTGTGTTTAATTATGTTGTTAATTTTTAGAAATTCTTTTTAATTTGAGTGTTATTGTCTTGTCAAATTATATTTTTGTGAGGGTCTTTAATGATCAGCTTCGGCTGGATGGACCACCCTCGTAAAATATTGTTGAAATAAATAAAGGAACAGTTGCTTCAATATTAAATGTTATATTTTTATTTTATTTTAATAAACACAACAGGAAAGAAGATAAAAAGGAAGAAATGAAAGACATGAAATGATGTTTTCAGTGTCAGCAGAAGTAAAATAAATTCTAGTAATTGATGGAAAACATTTTTATTATAATTATCATTTTATTACTGTACATTACATTTCAATAAATTATATCTTTCTGTTTTTGTTGCATTTCTTATTTCCATGTATTTGAAGAGGTCTTTCATGGGTGAATAACAAATGTTAATTTATATACTTCTATAAAAATCTTAAAACAAGGAAACCATTAGTGTTTCTAATATAGTGATAACATTACTAAAACAATTAATTTGTCATAAGCTCCTTGTTTATTGTGTTATAACAATGTAGCTCAGGACTGAACGAAGTACTGTAATTCTTTTTATTTCATTTTATTTATTTATTTGACCTACAAATCATAATGTAAAATAAACTAAAACAGAGGAAAATTGGTCTGTAGTACTTAAATCTTCAAGTCAGCAGTCCCATACAATTTATCTTCTTTCCTGTGTGAAATTCTACTATTAAAAATGAAAAACAAATTAAAAACATAACATATGATGATACCCACAATGATGAATACAATAATTGTATATTATTTCTTTATTAAAAATACGAAATTCATGTCGGAAATAATGCAAATTATTATTTAGTGCGTGCTTTAAACATTAGTAAATTACGCCCTCTATAGAACGCAACTGTTTACTCTATCAAGAGTTAATGTCCTGTGAGGCCTCCGTACTTTTATCGGCAGGCCTAGCGACGATTTTCGCGAAGCTAAGCTGGCGATGTATTTCTGAAGGGTGCTCAGTATTAATTGATTAAAAATAGTTATAAATAAAAAAAATATCGAATTTTTACAATTTTATGATTGCAGGATGTTGTAGACAACTCGTGAGTAGGTTGGATGAAGAATTTGAGTAATTTTAAGGGGTGGGTACGAAACTGCATTAGCGCCATTACTCGGCCCTAAACCGTCTCGGCCAAAGTCAAGTCGGCCAAAGTCAAGTCGGCCACTAGTCAAGTCGGCCCCAAGTCAAGTCGGCCCACGTCAACTCGGCCAAAAACTAATCGGTCAACTCGGCCCATTGAAGTATGGAACGCAAAAAGTGCAAACGAAGCGAATTGATAAAAAAGAATAAAATAATTTTAAATATACAGTATTATAAATATTGTATATTTTTTATAAACATTTTTATTTACTGTATTAGTCTAATATAATATCTATCTAAAGCTCTATCTACACTATCAAACTAGTTTGACAAAACAAGTGTGATGTACCCATATATGGTAGTGATATGCCCAAATATGGTAATGATGTGACATCATGTCCATATATGGGTACATCACATTATCTTGTCACATAAAGTTTTATAGTGTAGACAGAGCTTAATATATCTAAGAATATTTCGATTCAGTCTGGGAACATTCTTGTATTAACATAAGACCTAACAAACACATTACTGAGACTAACATCACAACTAATAATATTACCGTAATAATATATATAAATAAATACTATCAATGAAACAAAAAAACCACCGGGTGTGTTATAATTTTTATTGAATTTTCCGTTTATCTTGTCGAGGCCTAGGCCTATTTTGTAGGCTTAACGTAATCCTGCAATTATAATATAACTATTAGCAGTTTTTGCATTCCATACTTTAATGGGGCCGAGTTGACGTAAAGGTCGAGTTGGCTTGAGGCCGAGATGATGTGAGGCCGAGTTGACTTGAGGCTGAGTTGACGTGGAGGTGGGCCGACTTGACTTTGGCCGAGACGGTTTAGGGCAAAGTTGACCTGCATCCGAACAGGAATAAACCATGAATAAACCATGCATGGAGTAAAGAATAATAAACTAATTAGTTATCTAGACAGTATTGCTGTACTGCCAAATTAGTTCCTAAACTGGTTGACTCGACTGTACTGATATTAATATTCCTGATATCATAACACTGATAGATTATTGAAATCGATGTCTGTACGACAAAGTATTTTAAAATCAGGATTCCACTAGAATTTTAAAAAAACATCTTCCCAGCAAACAAAAATGATCAAAAAAGCATATCAATTTTTATCTTCCATGTTTATTTTTCATTGATAATGGTCTTTTTCCACAGAAGGTGTGATAAATGGATCCAACAACAGATATTAATGATAGTGTTAAAGCAGAATGGGAATTGTAAGTGGCCAACAGGTTGCACAGCTGGTTAAAACGGGGTGAATGAATACTACTTTTTGATACGTTTACAGACTATTAATATTATGGTAGCGCTAATCATATTTTAACTAGTTTAGTAAAGAAAAATATTAGATACATTTTTTGGGATAAAACTTGTTTTGTCATTTAGAAAACAGGAACAACTAAAGAGCAAGTTAGTTTGTGAAGATGTTGAAATATGGCAGAATGAGAAAGAATTGAACAGTTTATGTTACATCGGTGGTGTTGATTTGTCTTTTGTGAAGGGAGATGATTTCAACGCATGTGCATGTTTAGTAGTGTGCAGTTACCCTGACCTACAGGTGAAGATAGGACCTCCCTACTTACACAAATAAAGTTAAAGCATTACACACTAAGAATCAACCATTTTGCATACTCAAATGCACCCTGAAAATAACCCTTAATAAAGGTGTTTCCTATCTCAAAAGTTCTGCTGTAGTTCACTATCAAAACATTGTTGCTTCAACAATATAATGGTTACGTATCATTATGGTGTTTCTGTATTCTTAATCTCTTTTGTTTCAGGTTGTCTACAGTGACTGCAGTCATATCCAGTTGACAGCTCCATATATCTCTGGATTCTTGGCATTTAGGGAAGTTAGTTTTCTTGTTGACTGCATTGAAAAGCTCAAACATGACAAACCAGAATATATGCCACAGGTTTGCTGTTATATCTGTTTGCCTTCCACCCCCTAAATTCTTTGAATTAAACAATTTTTAGAAAAGTAGACAGTACTGCAACTTATGTAAACATAAATTAAAATAATTGTGATTGATAATACAATAGACCTATAAAATCATAGAGAACTACTGTAATGTTGTAACTCCATGATGTTCTGATATTTTAGTTGCTAGGCCTATTTATTAATATTGATAAGTAAAATGTCTTTCAGGTAATGTTTGTTGATGGCAATGGAATGCTCCATCCAAGAGGTATGATATCATAACATCAGCTCATTTACGTACACAGAGTATATAATTTAAATGTATGTGTAATTGTGAGATTGAAAATTTTGATTGAGTGACATCATGAACTTTGAACCCATGTCGTGTCATGTCATGATATAATGCAGTCCTAGTGGTTCAGGTGGCTGCTTTTTTGTCCAACTTTTATTTTAAGTCTATAATTTTATGGAAAAATGTTTTATCTTTAGGATTTGGTGTTGCTTGCCATCTGGGTGTAATTACTGACATGGTAACGATTGGTGTTGCTAAAAAGCTGCTCCATGTTGATGGAATTGAAAAAGATGCTTCACATGCAGAAAAGGTGAATTATTACTAAACAAAGTTTAACTTTAAAAAAAGTTACCCCATATGTAAATCTAAGGGGGATCCCCAAAACTCCCTAAATAAAATGCAACAGAAAGAACATTTTAATGTGGCTATATTCCCAAATACTAAGTATTACATCATATTTATTTGTAGGCTAAACTGCCATAGTTTTAATATGCAATCAAAGCTTATCCAATCAAATTACATTCTTTCAGATCAAACAGCTAACAAAAGGTGGCGATAGTTTTCCTTTGTCTGGAAGTTCTGGTAAAATTCATGGCAAGGTATGACCGACTATTACCGTTTTATTTTTTCTTCAAACCAAAATAAATGCTTTTTCTGGAATTGTCTCGCATCTTCCATACTACAATTATATTAATACTGTATAATGTAATTGTAAAAAATAGCATCTAAAATTTTCTTTTAATTTATTAGGTATTAAGAGTTTGTGATGAGTCTAGCAATCCAGTGTATGTATCTGTAGGGCACAAAATAAGTCTAGAGACAGCTGTGGACCTGGTGCATCGCTGCAGCAAGCATAGAATACCAGAACCTATACGTCAAGTAACTACACAACAATTCCTTAGACTTATTAACTTCACAGGAGTGCCCCGTGAATAGGGGTTGGCCATGTATTACAGTCCCCTCATTCATTCCAGAGAGAAATATCCCTCTTAATTGGGGGTGTCCCAAATACCAATGTTCCGATTTTGTAGTGGCAGTATTTTATTGAAATATTGTACTTGTTTTTCAGGCTGATATCCGTTCAAGGGAATTTCTACGCGAAAAATATGAACCTAAACTCCGGAAGCAGCCACGTGTTAAACTAAAGAAAACCAAAGATACATCGGGTACACCAAGTTTAGATGCAAGGAATTGCATTGATGATGATGAGTTAGATTGTGTAATATCACTTTTTGAATGAAGTTGTTCACCTCTAACAAAGGACATTGTCTGTAGCCAGTTATGTACCTACAAAAACTGTACTGTATAAAAAAAACTTGTCAATGTTTTATGTCAAACAACACAAAAATTGTAAATAATTATTTTTATATATACAGTAGAAATAATTTTAGAATATATAAACTACTGAAATAGATATTATGTTTTATGCGATTCTTCATAAAATACTGTAAATAATAAAATTTATATAGTAAAACTAAAAATAGTTTTTAATAAATTTTATAAATTATTATTTTATAAAATATTATAATTGGGCAAGCATGATAATTGTTACAAATAACGTTCCCTCATTTTATGAATATTGGAGGAACTCCATTCATGACAGTGAGTTGCAATTGGTCTAAAACCCATAGTTAATGTATTTCTGAACGTCACAGATCGGTTTGGAATAGTGGGAGGACGTATAAAAATTTAATAATGTGCGAGCGAAGCTGGACTCTTTGAGTAATTTATAGGTCGTTTCAATCAATTTCTGAGCACATAAACTTTCCGCCCAGAATACAATTATTTTAAGTTACGCACTTTTTAGGCACTGGTCCTGATGTGCCACTGGTTATATTCATGCAAAATCTATTCTTCTCAGATACTGTATTTTCTGAAATTACATATATGTCGATAGAAGTCTTACTTTCTATTTCATTTAATGATTTTGCTGTTGAAAAGTGAAGGGAACAATCCCCACTAAAAAATATGTGGGGGACATGTCCCCCATCCCCCCAGGATCTGCACCGGTGGTATTTCCACAATCCAACCTACATATCAGTGTTGGTGCAAAATAATATTTTAGGATATCCGATATTGCAGGTTGTTTTTGTGGAAGATGCTATTAATTTCCTGGTGACATTTTTGTATGTTTTGTTTATGTATTATCCGAAATAAAGGGAATGAATGAATATACTGGGTAATAATGTAATAAAAACAGCCAGCATCTCATAAAATCCATCTTTTAGTTATCTCTATGGAAATCAATAACAAATTAAACAAACAACATATTCCTTGTCACTGCTTTATTTTTTAATGGGCTATATTATTATTACAATACAGGATAAATGTGAATTTGACTCCCTGTAAACAAGAATTTAGTTCTTGTAGCCACGGCTGGCACGGCGACCACGAGCACGCTCAAACTTCCTCCCCTTTGATCGAACATATGGCCTGAAAAAAGAATTGAGAATATGATCATAAAACTCCATTTTGTTCGGACAGTAAAGAAGTTAATTTGTTTTTCCTTAATATCTCAGCTATGGCATTCTGTATTGTGCAGTAGCTGCTGAATGCGTAGTTCTAATTAAGCCTAGTATCGTTAGTACATGGTAGTTTCACTTACTTAGTGTTGGCGTGGGGTGTTCCTGGTGCTTTTCCAAAATGTCTGTAAACCTTCCTTGATTTGCGACGTGCTAAAATGTAATCAATCAGTACAAAGAATTACTAACAAGAAGTTATGGTAACTAATTTGTTATTCTAACCAGGATGTATCATCAATTTCTGGGTTCTCAATAAACCTCAGTTTAAATCCTAACAAATAACCTAATTCTCCACCTAAAGTGGATTCTAATCTTGTGGGTGTTACTCCTAATACAGACTCCTAATTGGTCAGAAGTTTATCCAGCTTTCCATAAAGCAAGAACAAACAAACTCTTTAATTTAGAGTAAATAAACACACTGTCACAAACTTCTAGAGATTCCAAAAACTTACCAGAATGGAACAAATGTGAAAGACCTTTAGATAAAAAGGGTTTGAAAAAATATACCTTGAAGAAGCACAGTGTTCTGTCCCTTGGGAGCCTGCAGAGCCAACTGGTCAAAGGTCATAATCTCACCACCAGCCTTCAAAATTCTTGTTCTAGCTCCAGCAGTTACATGCAATGCACATACCTGAAAGAATTACATGGCTAGCATTAATCAAATTGTTACTTTAAGAATAAGTAAATGAATTACATATTTCACCATTTTGCACAAATAAGATTTAGAGTAGAATCCCTCTCTTAGAACACCCTTTTCCATGAAACAAATGAGGACCATTAACACCAACCTCCTACAGACACTCTGGTGGGTCCTTAAGTTTTCCTCTTAATAGAGGTTCTACTGTATATTATTATTAAACAGAGTTAATACTCATTTTCAGAAAAATATTGTTATTACAACCTTGATCTTTGGGAGTGAAAATATTCTGAGATCATCTGTCACAGTGCCGACGACGACAGCAGTTTTATCTCCACGGTTGGCCAACTTCATTTTGCGAGCCTATAAAAAATTGAAAATTGTACAATACAGTACATGCTGTCAGAAGATTAATAAATATGGTTTACAAACAATAATTGTTGTATTCGAGTGGGACTTTTAACGTTTACCGAGTACAGTTTTTCCGTTGAGTACTTATTTAAAGGAGTATTTTGAACGTTAAGATTGTTATTATTAACGAAAAAGCTTGCGTTGTCAACATTTACTATTTCAATGACGTTCTGTTGAGCACAAATTTACAATTCGAACACAAAAAGTACTCAATGAATCTTTACGTTGACGACGACAACATATTCTAATACGACAAATGTTAATTTTTAGCAATAATTTAATATTAATGGTACTGTACACTACTAAAACCAACAGGCCCTAGGCCTACCTAAAGACCTAAATAATGCCAGTACTGTAGTAGTACTACAGTACAAAAAAATAGCATGTATGTAAGAAGGCCTAAAAATTATTATAATACTGAAATGGGATTGGTTGGGAGTATAGCAGGCCTAATATAAAATGTTTTAATATCTTACCAATCGAGCCACTGACATAGGTTGTCTATTAGCTCTGCTCATAAAGAGACGTTTCAGTACGATTTTATTGAATTTGCCATTGGTACGACGAGCTAGGAACCGATACAATTTGACAAGGAGCCGAAGGTAGATATCTTGACTCTTGGGCTCGGTTCTATGAACCTTTCGCTCCTTCTTGTGGTCAATGTCAATACCCTTAAAATAGAAATAAAATAATATAAATACTATTATTGTATCAATATGTATTGTTAATTTAACATAATATGCGATATAACGAATGATTATACCAGATTTAAATTCTCAATTCGTATCAAGCACCTACCATCTTTGTAGATATGGCAGAAGAGACCAGTCTGCTGCCCCCAACCTTTATACGTTAACAGTTTAGACGTTATACCTTTTTTATCAGACGCTGTTTCTCTCACTAAATTATTTTTTTGTTATTCTCTTATTCAAAAGTAAAATTTAAAATCATGGCCATATTTTAGTAATGAACTTGAATAAATAAATTCCGTCTAAATTGATTTTAGACACAATAGCTTTATATATAAGAACAATAATCAACGAAAACGTACGTGTACTTCGAAACGTCTGGCTAATGTAGTCCATTGCACATTCAAAATGGCTACCAACACAGTAGAAAACGTGTTGAAAAGTATCGACGAGGAAGCAAAGAAATTAAAAAGTCTAGTTGTAAATAAAGATATAGACCCTACTCTTGATTTAGGGAACCTTCTTGTTTGTGATCCAAATCCAATAACAGGATTTGAACAAAGGTAGGAATTGAATAAATTTCAGACGAGCCGTCGTAGTAGTCAGCGCCGACCGAGCGAGCGGCTGCTCCCACGACCTCTCAATCCAACACGTCCACGCTCTACCTACCGCGCACGCCGCTCTCTTGTATTTCTTTGGACGATTCGTCCCGTTATATAGAATAAAGAAATGATACCACATCCCTTGAATTTTGAAAATAAAATCATTATATGTTGTAATATTTCTACTTGCCTAGGCCTAGCTTTAATGATAAATTAAATATATTAATAATAATATATATTGTATTCACCCTGTAAAAGTGCACCAGATACTCACCTATCTGGTAGGCACCTGCAAGTTACGAGGCCACGCCCACTTTTTATGTCGGCGAAAAAGTGTGACTAAATTGCGGACCGGTCCGCGACCGCCAGCTGTAATTAATTCATAAAAATACGACGGGATTGGTCATGGCCTAAGATTTTGACCTCAAAATGTCACGCGGAAGTTATTGTACAGCTGAGTTATTTTCAAAAATTTTTGTGACCACGTTTATCGAGTGTTGCAGATTGTTAAACATTACCGTTCACAAAATACGCCTAATATTCATCAAAGGTAAGTGTTAAGAATATTTTGATATTGGTAATAGTATTAAGCATTTCATAATCTTTCATTATACTATAAGTTTGAGAAATTTTGTGTATGTAAAGCTGCACTTTGGGCACCCCCCGTAATCGCCTATTTGTCCTAGTTTTGCATTCGGTCTAGGCTAGTGCTAGAGAATAGGATTTTGGCTGTGCGAGGCTCGTCGCCGCCGTGGGCTATGAACTCGTCGCCGTGGGCTATGAACTCGTCGATTGTAAAAATTTAAATACAGTATATCTAAGTATTTTATTGCAAATATATTATAAATAATAGGAATAATATATAATAATTTAATATTGATATTTTATTGATCATTGCTTATTTTCACTCACTTTTTATTTATTATAATGGGATAAGGCCTATTTTTGTAGTGGGAATAGAAACAAATTCAGGAACCTTGACAACTTTGGGTGGTCGTTTTGTAGTCAGAGGCCAATCACAGCGTGTGATAGTTACTATTACTAGGCTGGTGATGGTAGATTAGTTTAAACATTTGCATATTTGCATTATTATTAATACTTTTATTATATTTAATTGTATTGTAGGTTATTCTTTGCCTCAAATCAAGATTACAAAATATATCTTCAGTTATTTAAGTTATTTTTGGTAAGTAGTTTTTTTCTTTTAAATAATTCTATATAATCATGCATATTAAAATATTATTTAGTATTAAGTAATATTATTTGATGAACATAACAGCTGAGAAAACAACATGGCATAACTGGTGATATCTCAGAATACTTTAGAATCTTATCTAAATGTAACAAAAGTTTGATTGTCTTGCTTTGGATCAAAGAGTGAAACCTACACTCAATAAACAATCTGATTCCATCAAAGCAAAATTGTTTATTTAACTCAGTGGGAGGAACTAATTACTTAATTAGCCCTCAGTAGCATTTCCTGTCGCCAACTTTGGTGCTTACTCTTCCCTGCTTAGTGCAAATAATTATTATTGTTTTGTATTTACTCGATCTTGAAAATGGTTCTATGATGACCAAAATGTCGATCTCCCTTTTTGTCATTAAATTTTATATTGAAATTACATAGTAAACGTCTTTTAATTCGTAATATTATTTATACAAATTTTACTATGATATTTAACAGGTAGTTGAGTGTTGATACACAGGATGGATAATCCTCCCTTAACGACTCCACAGAAGTTCATTAAGGACAACTACTTTCAAGTACCAAGTGATGTAGGTTTGCTGCAAAATGGCCATGTCATATTCACCTACATTACCCTTCCAAAAAAGATGTTTTCCAGTGTACAGCATATATTTAAAAAAAGTCATAGCATTATTATTTCTAATTGTTCTGTGAGGGATTTGGTAAAGAAGTTTAAGAGTTTTCATTCCATAAACACATCCGGCAGATTTGCTAATTTTGACATTTTCTGTGCTGGAACCTTTTCCAAATACAAGACTGTAGATGCTGCTTCAACCATGCAAGCTTCCTCATCCAACATCCCATCGCTAGAAGCTGCCACACAATCATCATCTGAAAATGTAGAGCCAATTAGGCCAGAAGAGGAAGAGCTAATTAGACCAGACGAGATAAAGCTAATTGGGCCAGAAGAGGTAGAGCCAATTAGACCAGACGAGATAAAGCCAATTGGGCCAGAAGAGGTAGAGCCAATTAGACCAAAGCTATTGAACCCTCCAAAACGATCATGGGGTGAAAAGTCTTTAAAAAGAAGAGCTAAGTTTACACCAATGAAGAGACAAATGCTGAGTAGAATAGAATTTAATGAAAAGCATATTGCAGAACTCAAAACAAAGCTTAAAGAAGCTAGAGCGAAGAAGGTTAAAGGTAAATACCGCTACTGGAGGCAGACGGTGGCCAGAAAAGAAATTCAATTGCAGCATAAAAAAGATAAGCTGGCAGACATAAAGGAAACAGATGATGTTCAGATATACAGAAAAAAATACAATGGAGCGCAAAGAATGATTGAAAGATTAAAGAAGAAAGGAAATGTGTACATGAAGGAAAAGGAAGAAGGCGCCAAAAAACTAAATGAAAAAAATGAAGAAATCTTTTACTTACAAGACCAGGTATTAGAACTACAGGAAAGAGTTCAAGAATTAGAAGAACTGGTTCAGGGCACTGCAGAGCAAAGTTCAGTTGATGGTGGTAAGGGAAAGCCTTACAATGCTAACACCAGGAAAATTGTCTACCAGATGCTGGATTGTAATGTGCCTACCGAGCAGATTCCTGTTCTTATGAAGAAAATGGCGGAAAGCTATGGAGTAACATTATCAAACGTTCCACATCCTTCTACTGTGCAAGTAATGGCAAGAGAAATGGGCGTCATTTCTGATTACATGACTGCCGAGTTTGTTGTTCAAAATGAAAATTTGACACTAGGATTTGACGCAACGACCCAAGAAGGAGTTCATGTGAACTCAATTCATATTACATCAAAAGAAGACTGTAAAGTTGTGGCTTTAGACGAGTTACCAGGGGGTACTGCTGCAGACTACGCCAAACATATAGAGGACTCTCTAACAAGTATTGCCACAACATACAGCAAGTTAAAAGCAGAGGATATGGCAGATACACGTTTAAACCTAATTAAAAACATCGCCAACACTATGACTGACCGAGCAATCGTCAACCACTCGACCATCTCAACCCTAAACGAGTCCTGGAACAAGCAATTAAATGAGCTTAACTGTCACCTGCATCCGCTAGATTCTATTGCCACAGAATGCAAAAAGGCGTTGAAGCAGGTTGAAGAAAAGATTAATGTCACAGGTACGTAATAAGATTTTCAAATCCTATGTTTATAATTTTATTATTAATTTAAGATCATTTATCCTATTTAATGCACTGTATAGGGTTTATTTGTACATAGAATACAGTTTGTGACCTTAAAATAAACCAACAAAGTTGCAGTTTAAAGAGGTTTTTAATTTGTTTTTTTTTTTAATTATAGGTAAGCAAATATATGGTCCAGAGTGTAGTGCTGCTCAATTGGTGCTTGCTGTAGCCAAATTAAGATACAAGGACGGAGCTGGGGATCCGAAGACTTTTAAAATCGAACTAGTGAATGCAGGTCTTCCGAAGGGCTTCATACCGAGGTACAGAGGAAACCGTCTCCATATTCTATTCTTAATATGTGGAAAACTTGTACATCAAAGTCCTTTCTTCACTGATCTTTTCTTAAAGTCTAGTCTGCAGAGTGACAAACTTCGAAGAGCGGTTTCATTTGATTTCAGTATGAGCCATTCCAGAGTAGAATTGCAAGTGTTGGGTTTGATTGGCAAACTTTTAACCGGCCCTTGGATGACCAAATTTTATGTGGACAGTTTAACTGAAGAGGACCATATGGGAGCGTTTGCAGTGATCAAGAAAGCTATAGATAAGCTTCAGTATTTCATTTTAAATCCACAGGAAACGTTGAAGACACCAAGCAACATCTTTGATGATAAAATACAATCTGATGATGAAACATTCAAATGTTTGCAAGTACCAGTAAATAACATGAGCCTATTTAGTGAAATGATGACATCATGTCTTTCTGGGTGTAGAAATGTCCTGCTCCGACAATACTCAAGGTATTTTGACCGCGATGTCACAAATCAATTGTTAGCCGAAACCAAGTCTGCTCGGCTACATAACATCGATGCTGAGCAGATCATGGGAATGTTTTCTGCTCTTCAAAGAGCAAAAACCAATGCAAGTATAGATTACATATCCTGTGGTATACGAGCCAGAAAAAATCATGTACTGGCATATCTAGAGAGTTTGTCAAAAGAGACCAGAGAAGCATTGATAAATGCTGCAAGACCACTTGCGAGACAACAGAGAAACATGAAACGAAAAGCAAAGAAAGATGTGGAGAGTGAGATTCAAAGGAGAATTGCAACGAAAAGACAGAAAAGGGATCAGTCAACAAGAAGAAAGTTAGAGAAAGACCTAATGGCCAAGAGTGTCACACCGAAAGACTTTCCAGAATATGAAGAAGATCTACTTCGTATTATAGAAGGAAGGCTTGTTGGTGAGGAAATCAGACATGTATGGTACGAGGACGAAAAGAATGTGATGTACTATGGTTTCGTAGAAAAGTATCTGCCTCTTACTAAAAGTCGAAAAGCCAAATACGTCATTGCCTACTGGCAGAAAGACCAATCATATAATGAGGATGCAGAGGATTTCAAAATATCACCTTATGAATTGGCTGTGGATCTTGTTAATGAAGATTTAGTAATTCTGTAGTTCACCTTCCTTAATTGATGTCAACACCAAAGGTAAAAATATGAATTCTATAAAAATATCAATACACGCTTTACATTTCAAACATTACGTTTCATTAATACTTTGCTTATTTACAGATGTTTCCACCGAGATGGAACAAGCTTGATCGCCTCACTACCAACGCCTTCTTCAAGACGATTACCAAATGACTGGACGTCAACACCACTGCACTGAATCATCGTCGTCTACCACAGTTTACAACTCATATTGTTTTATATAATTTTTTTTTTATTTTGCAAATATTTTTTATTTGCTCAAAGGGGCACATGCAAATGTGCAACCTCCCCTCGCTGTGATCATCAACCTTGTCGTGGTAGCGAGGCTTGCGTGCTTCCTTGTATTGTTAGCCAGACCAATGATGTTCAATAAAAAAGTAAAATATATACAAACACACTTAGTGAAGAAAGTATTTGCCAAACAACAAATTGAAAAAAATAGGGAAACTATTTCATAATTTTCGATAATTATTGTTTTAAGTATTATTTGTTATTGTATATAAACAATCAATATAATATGACTATGAGTGCAATTGGCACAGGCAACTTATTTATATTTACAATGCTAATGTTTTAAATATCTATTTTTTATCACCGAAAAAGTAATCAGAAATCACATTTTACAATAAAACTGTATTTTATTCAGAAATAGCTGAGTACTAGATTGTTTTAATTGAATAAATGTACAATATTTATAGTATGATTGAATAAAAGTGGGAAGACCCCACTAAAGAGAAAAAAAAGAGTTAGTAATACTGTAATGTTGTTCAGTAAAAAAATGCTCTAACAATATGCTAGTTATCGGGGTTTCAGAAACATAATAAAACCACAACTCTTCCCCCTTCACCACCTCCACCCATGCCCACCTCCCCCACCCATGCCCACCTCCCCCACCCATGCCCACCTCCCCCACCCATGCCCACCTCCCCCGCCCTTCTATAAATGCTTGCGATTCGTCATATAACCTAAAAAAATTTTTTAAAAAAATACAAAATTAATACTGTATAGTTATATTGTAAATAAATTGATTACCGATTACAAATGTCTCCCCCTCCAAAACCCCCCTCCGAACCCACCCACCATTTCTCCACCCTGCCTCATAGGGTCTGCGGAGATGTCCAAGATGTTGAGCATTATGAAAAATAAGTATTTATTTAATTTTGGAGGTTAGCACACATAAGCATGCAATTTGCCACAAATATTTGGTATATAACACTAAAATGCCTATACCAAATTTTTGATACAAAAAAAATCATAAAAAATAGAATTTTTTTTTTTTTTTTTTTTTTTTTTTTACAAATGCATTACATATATTTTTCTGAATTTTTTGATGTATGGGTCAATGAATTTGGTTGCGTTTGAATTTTCTTGTCAGGTGCCTATATCTGGGAACTTCTTCCCGCTTGGGGCAAATCCAATACGATATATATAATATAATAATTAATATTCGCCTTGGTACTCAATATGATACTAATAATAGCCGTATATCCCTCCTAACCACGGCAAACTCTGTGGCTAACTGCCCTGATTTCTGGTCTACTCCAACCGTCCGCACATGACGCCCAGACGTCCATACGTCACAAGCACTAGAACCAGGTGCCCGCAGACGGTTGGTAGGTTCGGGCCATTCATTCAGTGACCACCCCCTTACGGTCGATACTACACTCGGTTTTGAAAAAGAGGTAGTCCCCGGGGTCACCTGGCCAGCGTTGCTGCCCAGTCCCTGAGACTGGGTTCAATGAATCGCTAACTGGTGATCCGAAACGTAGCACCCGGCCGTGGGCCTGGTGCAAATTACAACTAAACAAGCTTCTGTTAACTGAACTAAAAATAACCGTACTCTTCTTTAATTTTATTAATAAAACAACAAAAACACTTCTGGGCCCCTTGGCGGAGCAAGACTATTCCGGGATCAGATCCCGGCCATTCTTCCAGGAGGTGAGGTCCAGGACCTCACTGGCCTCCATCCCTGTAACCTTCCCAAGGGCTTCGGCGGCGAAGCCGATGAAGTAGGGAGAGCCTACCCGGTGGCCCGCCGGACGAAAGTGAGGGGCGTCCGTCTCCAGTAGGACCCAGCGCTCCGACTGGTACATGAGGTATCTGCATGCCTCCTGCACAGCTGGGCACGCTCGCCCGACCCCCAAATTGAACCTAAAATAGGTCATTGGGAAGAATCTCAGGAATTCCTCCACAATAAATACTGATGACGAGAAACTGTGCAAAATCAGTTTTTGCCCACGGGGTACCCCCACCAGCCGAAGAAGGTCCAGCCCCTGGAGGTAGCATTTCTTCCCCGTTGGGTCCGTCGCCGCAGGTGCAGGGTCAGCACGTGATGACGCTGGGGGCAGAAACATTCCCGCAAGATCCGCTCCAGGAGCCGATCTTGTCGGGGCCAGTCAGTGATGGACCAGTTGTGGTCCAGACCCACCTCTCCCAGCGCCCGAACACTCAGGTTCTGGGCCAACCCCCGAAAAGTAGCAAATTCCCACTCCGACACCATGCGCGTGGGATGCAGCCCAATTGAAACATGGTTGTACGGACTGTATCAGATTTATCTCCCTAAGGGATGGGTAAGTGGGCGGATCGCAGAAAACCGCGATTGCCTCTATAACGGTGACCCTTGGGTCTCCTAGCTTTACAGGGTCTGCATCCCTCGCACGGCGTAGCTGATAGATTGGGGGCAGCCCCAGGGCCGAAAATAAACGGTCCGGATGAAAATGTGCGTCAAAAGCGCACGGCGGAGGCGGGGTTTCCGGCACAAGGCCAGGACCCCGAGAGCCCTTCGTCGGCGCACGCCGCTACCTCCCCTTCTGTCAGCCGGCGTCTGGGAAGGCACTGGGACCTTCTCCTCCGCCCGTTCAGCAATAGCCATAAATGTAACCACCCCCACGAGTTTGGCCATGACGGCCAGTGCTCGGTAGTGTATTAGAAAAGCGGGGTGATTATTAACCCGTGTACACAGGTCCTCCTCCCTCCCCTTAAGAACCCCGTTCAATTTGAGCATTGCCCCCTGGGTTTTAGGGTCCAAGGCTTCCCAGGACACATCCATGGGAAGAAGTTTCATCTCTTGCAGGCTACTCAGCAAATCTTGTGGTCCTGCATGTCCACCAGGACGGACAATAAGTTGCGCCAGCTCGTTCAGGGCTTGAACTTGCGCACGGCGCCCCATACTTCGGGATTGTGGCCGGAAACAAGGTGGAAAATGCCGGGCCTGCATATGTGCTCTTAGATGACGAAGATCCGTAGCATCGCATCCAGGAAAGCTGCACGGCACCCCCTCAGCCGATGGTGCTGGTTCTTCGTCCATGACCACCACTCGGCTAGGAGCACCTCGGTCCTCCATTGGCGCCTCCCTCGTGCCTGGGTCACTGGACGGCGAAGCATCATCGGCTTGGCCTGTCTTCCCCTCTGATTTTGGGTCACTCATATTTCTGAAACGATAGAAGAATTAAAATTGAATTAATTATTAGATAGTAGGCACCGCCGAGACTATAACTGGTTCTCGGCAAGCGGCACATTTGTAACGGTCAATATTGAGCGCATCTAGCTGCGAAATATTGACACACACCCTGTGGTACCAGATGTCACAATAGTCACATTATTGGATCATAAAAGCCCCACCCCAGGGCCGTCGGCAAAAACAATACAACTCGCCGCCCGTGGTGGTGTCTGCCCGGTCCCCACTCGCTGACGCAGTGGGCAACTGGAAGGTCTGAAGCCACTTGGGTAGCAACTTGTCCCTGCAAGGCTTCAGTTTATTGTGATTTAGCACCATAACTTTGTTCCGGAACTGAACCCGAAAAAGTGAGGGAGTCAGGACCCCCACGATAACCGCCGGTCCTTTCCATGGAGGACACAACTTTTTACTTTTGCCCTTGGGCGTGCTGTCATCCAAGGCATACACCGGTCCCCCAACCCATAGGAACGTTTCAGTAACTCGAAGGTCATAGTCCTTCTTCATACGCCGCTGGGCTTGCCGGAGAGTGGTGCGGGTTACTTCATGTGCATCTCGGATGGTGTTGACCAGCTCTGAGACATAAACCCCCACCCCCGGATCCTGCCCATCTCCCTGCAACCTCCCCCCCCCCCCCCAAACATGAGATCAGCTGGAAGGTTCACTTCCTGCCCAGCATCAACCTGGTTGACCGATTACCGGTCGCCCGCAATGCCCCCGCTATTTGAGGTAAGTGGACGTCCCGTTGCCTCTTGCCCACGAAGCAACGAACCGCATCCATCAGTGTGCGGTTATAACGCTCGACCTGTCCGTTGGCGGATGGACGATAACTGGTCGTCTGGGTTTTGTGAATTTGGAGAACTTTAGAGAGAGAACCAAAAAGTTCGCTCTCGAAATTACGGCCTTGGTCCGAATGAAGCTCGAACGGAAACCCAAACCGACTAAAAAAGTTAGCTACTAAGGCCCTGGCGGTGCGGTCTGTGAAGGTAACGGGCTAATTTCAACCCATTTTGAAAATTGATTCACCATCATCAGGATCTGGACGTTACCCACCTCCGACTTAGGTAATGGTCCCAAGAAATCAATGTGGACCCGCTCCATTGGTGCCCCTGTGTGAAACTCCGTTAACGGAGACCTGCCCTTACGTGCAGTCTTTTTGTTTTGATTGCAGATTTCGCAGGCTCGGATGTAGCGTTCCACATCTCTCCCCATCCCATACCAAAGAAACTTAGCTCGGAGTTTGGTGCGGGACATTCCCTGGTGCCCGGACGATGGGCCTCAGAGCCTCGGCATAGAGTTCTCGTGGCAAAATTAGCCACTCGCCCCCCCCCCCCCCCATGTCATCCCTGAGAATGTAAAGGAGCCCATCCTCCCCGATATGTAACCACTCCTGATTCAGCCATAGGTGTTACATCTAACCGGCACAGTATATATCCCGCCGAAAACGGAGGAAGCACCCTGCGCTTGCCAACCGTCACCCGGGCAACCCTAGGGTTATCCTCCCCCGCCTCTTTGCGAAGCGAAAGTGTACTTGTTCCCACAGATAGTAATAATTTCCCACAATCGATAAGAGCTTGATTGGGTATCAAAAAGTCCCCTCCCAGCAACATATCGTCATTAATTGGCGCCACGTACATATACTCAGTGTACACCTCGGAACCTAATGCGAAAGCGACTGGGCCTACCCGGTACCCCGGCATAGAAGTCCCCCCTCCCTGCTAATTTAAAGGAAAGCTCTGCAATTATTGGTGGGGCAGGGTCCAGCTTGGCAAATATCCGGTCTGAGTGAGAGTAATCAGTAGCGGTATCTACTACAGCCACCGTGCGAAGCCCATTTACAAACACCGTGGCATGCAATGCATTCGCTGACTCTACCCTATTCACCACTATGCATGGTTCCCTTTCCTTTAAACTAACTATGTCCACGGACACCCCCAGAGGATCCCCACCCGGGTACCCCTGTACCTCTTCCTTTTTAGCGCACGAGCCTTCAGAACGCTGGCAGTCGGTGGTCAGGCCCCGACCCCCGACCCCTATTCGTTTAAAGGATCTTCTTGTTCCCCTACCTGCCTGGCTTGCCGCGCTTATTTTCGGACATTCCCTTTTGAAATGACCCACCTCATTACATTCAAAACAGCAGTCCCAGGTAGTAGTAGTTGATTGGGGAGGAGGTGGCGGCCCTGAACCCCCACCTGTTCGGTCCCCACCCTCTACTATCTCCAAAACCCATTTTAACAACCCTTTAACCTGGGCCAAATCCTCCTCTATTGCCATAACTCTCTTACCTAACCCACCTGGTCGGGCTGCCTCGGACCCACCTCTAGGTGGTGGTCTGTAAAATCCCCTATTTCCATCCCTGGCCTACGCTCGACTAATCGGACCATGGGCTCCCCCTCCCCTTCACTATCGTTGTCCTCCTCCGGTTGGACGGGAGTGGAGGAAAGCGGGCGTGATTGAGCCTCCTCCCCACTAGAGTAACCCCCTTCCTGGTTCTCTGGAGAAAGCGAGAATTCCCTAAAGGACATAAACTGAAGCTTTTGATCTGTTTTTCGGGAACGAGTATCGTCATTCCCAGGACCCACCGCCTTCTTTAGGGCACTTTTAATTGTATCGGCGCCCTTACTAACCCCTGCAGATCCAGACGATGCCGACTCCTGCCGTCGGACCATCGGAGACATATCACCTAATCTATGTTGAGCCCTCTCAAAATCTACTTCCCTTTTCCCCAGAGCCTCCCCTATCAGCTCCACCCTCAGATTCTAAATGTTGGGCTGGGGAATGAACACTAAAATCATTCCGATCATCTACCAACGAAGACACAGAACCCAACATTCAACGAAAATCCTCTGGTGACAACCTAGGGTTAGGTGAAAAATCGAATCTGCTTAAGAATTCTGGCTTCTTACTCAGACCCTTAATAGAACTTAATCTATTACAGATGAAATATTACCCAATCTGGTCCTAAGGGACAAAATTTCGTCCGCCCGAATCACCCCTATTCCAGGAATATCGCATAATTGCTTGAGTGTACAAAAATTCACTTGAATGCGATTCCCATCTATCGTCATGGTAATATAACAGACGAAAACCCTGGACTCTAACTATAATACCTAAACTGGGAATTTTGAACTGGAGATCGATTCGTGATTTCCAAAAGCGGAATAAATATTAATTAATAATCAATTAATTAATAACAATCCTAAAGGACACACAAATATATGTATCCAATTAATTAATACTAACAGTAACACACCGTACCGCAATAACGCGGCAAATTCTTTTCCTACTGACCTTGGAAACTAATTTGAATAATATTCGGAACAAGTGTGTCTTCTATCGCTCACACAAATTCCTTAGGAAAGCAAGCAAAAATACAGAAATAATTATCTTTTTTGCTCGCAGCGCCAATATTGTATTCACCCTGTTTATAAAAGTGCACCAGATACTCACCTATCTGGGAACTTCTTCCCGCTTGGAGCAAATCCAATACGATATATATAATCTTCTCCTTGGTACTCAATATGATACTAATAGCCGTATATCCCTCTTAACCACGGCAAACTCCGTGGCTAACTGCCCCGATTTCTGGTCTGCTCCAACCGTCCGTGCATGACGTCCATACGTCACAAGCACTAGAACCAGGCGCCCGCAGACGGTTGGTAGATTCGGGCCATTCATTCAGTGACCACCCCCTTACGGTCGATACTACATATATATATATGTATTGTATAAAATGTGTAATAATCTAATATCAAATTGTGGATTTCTTTTATTTAGGATTTATTAAATAAATATTTAATATGTATAAATTAAATATTTCGATGCCCATACCATGTGCATGTATGTAAAGTATTTATAAACTGGCAACTGTGTGTTTTCTAATTTTCTATCATACATCATGATGGTTGACGGTACATCACTAACATTCCTCGTTGTTTCCTAAAGGCTATTGATTATTATTGTTCCATAACCGTGTGTCTAATAATGTTTTCTATCGGCAAGGTCAACATTTCTTAACTTTTGCTTTACATTTATATAGTAAAAACAAAAATGAGTATTTAAAAGAATTATCAAGAGAGAACACACAACTACTGTTCAATGAAATATGGAAGGTGAGTATTTACAGGTTTGAAACATACATCATTAATTCTGCTATCCCCTGTCAATTTATCATGATTTACCACACAATTTTTCTAAACTACAGTAAATATTTTAAACTTAAACTTTTTTTTAAATCCCTGTCATTTTTTGTAGTAATTGTCCATGGTTTCATTTAATTGTGATTTAAGAATATTTGAATTAATTAACAAATTAAATATTGCTTATTATGAATTTAATTTTTTTTTCTTCGCAGCTTCCAGCTCAAAGGACAGAAGATGTAATCACAGTCAAAGTAAGTTCACCAACTAATGCTTGGTTCTAAATATACTTTTTGTTCAACTAATTGTTTTTCTGTATTAACTAATAGCATTGTGGGTAAATACCATATTGCTTGGGCACATTTACATGTGTACAAAGTCATTATTATTAGTTGATATTTAGCTTCAAACAATTTCTGAAATTCCAATGTTTATCAGATAATAATAATTCTATCAGTCAAATAATTATCATATTTCTTTATTTTTATTTACAAAATTTGTCAGCTTCCAGAACCAACCACCAGACTTCCAAGGGAAAAATCGGTAAGTATAAACTTGTTTTTCAGGTTTATAGTGACTCATTATTAAGCCCACCCTCAGATGTAATCCCATGTTTGCACACAATCCACTTGCCAAAATCTTAAACACAAGCCGCAATACAAAGTGTTTTAGACTGGCAATTTAACTAAATGATTGTTTCTTAGATACCGAAACCTAAAGCTACAACACGATGGGAGAAGTTTGCTCAAATGAAAGGAATTCAAAATAAGAAAAAGACTCGTAAAGTGTGGGATGAAGAATTACAGGTTAGTAAATAAGAATCAGTTTGATTATTTGTAATCCTGCCTTCAACTGTTTATTATAAAATAGGTCATGAAGTGTTTGTAACATTTGTTAGAAACCATGAAAGTCTGAGTCAATATTAAAAATCATTACCAGATTTAAAATAGAAAATTTGCATTTATCCAGAAGAGACACAATTTGCTGCTTAAATGCCAATTTACACAGGAGAGTGGTAGTGGTAAGCGGAAAACTGCGTAGCTTGTCCCACATAGAATCTGTATCTGTCCTGAGTGGAAACTGACTGTCCGCTCCTCATTGTGTATAAATGGTCATAAGAAATGACATAGATTCTATATTTTTATTACTGTTACTGCTTGTCTCTGTAAATTGGCCTTAATACACATGAATTTTTTTTGTAAACGATTATAAAATAAAGTTAGAAACTTTAATATTTTAAATATTGATTTTATTTGTAGAAATGGGTACCACGATGGGGTTATCAAAGTAAAGGTGATCTGAAAAGAGATTGGGTTTTAGAGGTTCCACAAAATGCAGGTACTGTATATGATTGTTTTATATTATATGATTTTTCTACTCTCAAATATTTTTACATAATGAATGTATTGTGAATTAAGAAGTTTTTATTTACATATGTGAAATTAAAATTTTCCAGATCCGTTTGAAGATCAGTTTGGGAAAAAGAAAAAAGAAAAGAAAGAACGAGTAGCAAAAAATGAGCTGCAAAGACTTCGAAATATTGCAAGGACCAGCAAAAAGAAAGGTAAGATTATTCAATGTAAGGTATTCGTCACATGACTTGTTTTATTGCTAAAGAACTGTGTAACTATAACTTTTGTATGTGGGTATAATGGAATAAAATGATCAGTATCAAATTCTCTTTCCAATGACACCATGGATGCCTATGTTTTAGTGTCCAATGTTTCATTTTGGATTTCAAAATGGTAGCCAAGTTTCAGAATGTTATCACAATTTGAAGGATTGGTGTTCACAGCCCTACTAAGGTTTCAACAGGTTTCAAAGGTTTACATGTATTTTGCACTCATCCCTACGTCCTTTCGATGTGACATACTTTATATTTATTCTTGTATAGTTCCTGGCGTTGGAAACACACCAACTGTAGACAAACCAAACAAATCACAACTAACAAAGTCTCTACAGATGGCACAACAGTCAACAGCTTCAATGGGAAAATTTGACAAAAAACTAGTAAGTATTGTAAAAACAATTGAGGTACAAAATATATATTGGTCTCCTGAAGGTATCTTAATAAGGGTCTAACATTTTTTTTTTGTCTTGTGTGAGTTCACCTCACGTTTATTTAAATTCTCATTGGTGAATATATTATATACATATAAGTACATTTGTGACAATTAAATGTAAGTGTTTAAAGTAGTTAAAATACAGGTATATTTACATAATAAGATGCTTCAATTCAGTATTAACCATATTTGTTTTCATTAAAATTTTAGATACGATGTTAATTAAAATGTAAAAATGAAAAATGGCGGTAAAATACATGATTAAAATTTTCTTGTTAAACTATCTTATTTGTGCTCTTATTTGTGTTCGAGTAGAGAGGCTAAAAACTCAGGGGAGGAAAATGTAGTATCCTCCCTTTTCACCAAGATAAAAAGGATGAAATGAAAAAAGAGGAATGCAAAAGTTTGAAAGTTAGATATTTAGAATGATAGCATGCAATGATATATTTAATGAAAACCGTAAGGTTAGAGTCCATACACTGTGCAAGTCCAAGATGCGATTTTGGCTCTGTGCGTATGTGAGACGCTTCATACCCCATGTCACCTTGGTACAACTACTACTTACAATTTGTATTTACGATATAAAATATTGCAAATATAGAAAAATATATATATTGGACAAATACAAATACATGCAGATAACATTGACATATATACAATATGAATATTGCAAATATAGAAAAATATATATATATTAAAAAATAAATACCAATAATTACAGATTTCATATAAGTTATTAAAATTGTCTAAAAACATAATCAAGGGTTACATTTAAAATCACTTGAAATAAAAAAAGTGCTACACATTTATATTAAAACTTATACAGCATATGTCACACTGTAATATAAAATACAATTGTAAAACGTAGGGATAGAGATCTCCAGCACATATATATTTTAATTATTCAATAGGTCAAATATCCTGTCTTTACTATTTTTCCATTTCTGATCAGCAGTATAAAAGTTATACGAATACTCATTATTTATGAGGTTTATAATTTCATTTTTAAATAGCCTCCAAATATTTGCAGATTCTTTTTTTTCTGTCGTTTCTAGTTCTTTATATTTTATGGAGGATTTATATATACAAAAAGTAAAAACTGAAATTAATTCGTTTACAAGTTTGTTTGTTGTTCCCAAAATTACATTAACCCACTTTGGGAAGTCTTGCTGTACTGTAACCTCATTTGGAAGACACTGAACCAGCATATCTTTAAACTTTTTCCAGACTGGTTGAATAGTTTTACATGCAATTAATAAGTGTTTTTCATTTTCTATATGATTCTTACACTTATTACATTTGTCTGTTGTGGATAATTTCCGTCTTTTTTTACATATAAGGATTCGATGTAACAACTTAAAATTAAATTGAGCTACTTTTACCATGTGTTTTATTCTACATACTTTTCTATTCCATATTTCATTCCAGTCAATAATTTCATCTCTAAATTCTATTTCCCATTTCATTTGAGGATTTGGAATAATACATATATCATTTATAAACTGCTTATAATAGTAAGACGATCTTATCCTATTATGAAATATATTATGTTCTCTAAATTGTATATCTATGCGTGCATTTTCCAACCTTATTTGTTCTTTCCATATATCAGGTATTGCATTTATTGTTGCAAAATATTCAATTAATCCATTCTGTTTATTCGAAAGAGTTGGAATAATTTCTGCTGCAGTCAATAACCTGTTATTAACGACTATATCATTTATTCTTTCGTATCCAGAGTTTAACCAGGTGTTGAAATATAGAGATTTTCCCTCAATTGATGTTATAAATTTGTTTTCCCATAAGTGTTGTGACTTAATTTCTTGTAAATTTTGCGGCTCTAAACAATATACAATATTGTTTAATTTAACAGCTGCTTTCAACATATTCATATAAAATACTGGCATATTTTTTAATTTAGTATGCGCTTCAGTATTTAATTTACTACAATTCGCAGTATAATCAACTGGATGCATATAGTAGTTTGGAATACATTTCCAAATACCTGGGTTAGGATTTAACAGTCTCTTAACCCAACTCAACTTCAGAGAGTCCACTAAGATATTAAAATTCACCATATTTATACCACCTTTATCTACTGTGTTTATAAGAGTTTTTCTTTTAATTTTTTCCCTTTTTCCTCCCCACAAAAATCTATATAACAATGTATCAACTTTTGGAGATATAAGATGGTACATCTATTATACAAGCATTGTATATTAATTTCGAAATGGCAAGAGATTTTATTACTGTTACCTTGCCAATTTCCCATAGTTTTAGTGTATTCTCTAATTTTAAAACTGTATCATCCCAATTTCGTTTAACACAAGTATGTTTATCATACCCTACGTAGATTCCAAGGAATTTCACTGGTTCTTTGGTCCATTTGATATTAAATGGCGATGTTTGTTTTTATTTGCTCCAATCCAAATTCCTTTCGATTTACTTTTATTTAACCTTAAACCTGATATTGAACAGAACATTTCAATTTCACACAGAAAATGGTTTAAACTAATTTCATCCTTTGTAAATATTACAGTATCGTCAGCTATTTGAGCTATTTTAACAATATGATCTTCATTTTCTACTTTAGGTAATTCTATTCCTTTACATAGTGGGTTTTTTCTTATATTAGTTGCCATTATCTCAGCAATTAATAAAAAAAAGTAAAGCAGACAAAGGACAACCCTGTCTTACACCACATCTCATATTGAATCTTTCAGATATCCAACCATTGTGGGTTACAAGGCATTGCGTATCTGTATATATAGTTTTTATCCAGTTAATAAATGACTGTCCAAAACCATATTTTTTTAGACATATAAACATTAAATTTCTATCTATAGAATCAAACGCCTTGGCAAAGTCTAGAAAAACTATTGCACCTGGCTGATTGTTATTTTCTGTATATGACAATACATCTTCTACTAACCTAATATTCTCTCCTTCAAATCCCCCTTTGATATAACCTTTCTGATCATATCCAATTATAGATCCAATTACAATTTGCATTCTATTGGAGAGAACATGAGCAATTACTTTATAATCTACATTCAGTAGTGTTATAGGCCTCCAGTTTTCTAGTTTTTCTCTTTGTCCGCCTTTAAACAATAGATTTATAATACCTAGTCTTTGTGAGCCGCCTAATCTTTTGCTAATATAGCAGTGATTCAAAGCGTCACATAACATATCTTTAATATCAACCCAAAAATTTCTATAAAATTCAACACTCAAACCATCCGAACCTGGACTTTTGTTGAGTTTCATTTTTTCTATAGCATTTGTAAGTTCTTCTACTGATATTAATCCTTCACATTTCACAGAGTTGTCATAGGAAAGTGTATTTATTTTAGTGTTTCTTACATACTTATTTATCCTACCCTGTGGAATTGTTTTACATGCATACAACTTTTCATAAAAGCTTACTTGTTCTTTTAATATTTCATCTTCATTTGATGTGTATTTTCCATTATTTTTTAATAGTTTTGTAATACGTTTCCTTTTTGCGTTATTTTTTTCTAATCCTAGGAAAAATTTATTATTTTTTTCTCCTTTCTCAAACCATTCAATCCTGGATCGAATTTTGGCGCCTTGGGCTTCTATTAGATATATATTTTCCAAGTCATTTGATTTGCTTTTTAATGTGCTTTCTATCTTTATGCCATATGTATTGTCTAATTTAAATGTAAGTTCTTTGATTTCTTGAATTAATTTCTCTTTTTTTTTAATTTCTTTCTTTTTTCTTTATAACAGAACATTTAATAGTATATTCTTTTATTTTTACTTTCAAAAATTCCCATACTTGGATAGGGTTGAGGTTATATTCATTTTTTTTTTCTTTTTCAATAATTTTTTTAATGGTCGAGGAATATACTTCATCAGAAAATATACTATTATTTATTTTCCATATTCCAGGCCCTTTTTTGTGTTGATTATCAAACAGCTTAAGTGATATCGCTTGATGGTCTGAAAGAATTGAGGGTCTTGAACTTAAGCCCCAGTGCCTGCAAAATCAAACCATAATACATATTTCATTGTCATATATTTAAATGTATAAGTAGGAATAAATGTGCATTTTATTATTTATATTAAAAACAGTTATATTCTTACTTTTAGCCCAAAGAACCAACACAGAGAAATTCAGGAAAGAAGAGAAAAGTAAGTTATATATTTGTTTACAAATGAAATTTTACACACATTTTTGTCAGATTTCAATGAATATTTGCAATTTTACTTTCAAGTAAGGGACTGTTTTATTTCTGTATACACGGGAGGCTACATTTCAGTTATAAAGCTGTCTGTCTACACTATCAAAAAATGTGATGTGCCCATATATGGACATGATCATGTCATATCACTACCATATTTGAGCATATCACTACCATATTTGAGCACATCACACTTTTTTTTGTCAAACTATTGTGATAGTGTAGACAGAGCTTAAGGAAGGCTACATTTTATTGTGGGTCTGAAAGCTTACTGTCTTGACCACCTGTCAGTAACCTTTATTTTTATCAATTATGAAATTGATAACAATAATCTTGCTTTATTGTTGTTTAGTTCGAACCCGTGATTGGTGCACTAAGCTCTGAGAAGGAGAGGGAACGTCACATTCTAGACACACTCAACAAAAAAGGAAAAATGAATATTACACAGGTTTGTACACTTTAATTCACCCTGGGTACTTTTGTTTTGTCTCTTAAGAAAGTGTACCCTTAATAGGGGTGTCACAAAGGAGGGGTTCTACTGTATTATATAAAGTATGCAAAAATACAACCACCATACATCCTAGCTCCCAATTCATTGTTTAAAATACATTGAGGGCCACTGCTAGGAGTGACATATATACTGCTATATAAACCCACAGAGCTGCTCTTTGTATATTGATTATACTTTGGAAATTTGCCTAAATATATAAAAAAACAATTAAAAATATATATACTGTATATATATTTCTTTACATCGCATCTTGGGTACCAAATCAATTTTCCTATTTTTCTCCCTAAACAGAGAATTGTTTCTCACTATGCAGACACTTCGTATGTTCCTGAACCTATACCTTTTGTCTATGCTTCTCTCTAAGCAGAGGATAGAGGTATATATGCTATAGGAGCATGCTGTGATTGAAGCACAGTGTGCTATTTAATTTCCAGGAGTTCCATGTATAATATCTAGAGTATATATCATTTTTTGTCCATTTTCAGGCTGTAAATCGGGAGATTACGGAAGAACAGCAAGCTGGCCAAAATGAAAGGAAAGAGAAGAAATCAAAGAAAAAGGGCAAAGGCCAAAATAGAGCTTTACCCAAATCTATTAGGTCAAATAAAAAGTCAAAAAGTAAAGGTAGACATCGATAACACAGAGGGCAGTCTAAGGTTAGAATTAAAGACGCAGTACAGAAATAAAATTATGTGATGCTGATTTTAATTTATTACACACACTGTATTAAAAAATATACATACAATTAATCCATATTAAATTAGTGTAGTGAGTGGACACAATTAAAATGAAATAGAGACACATAAAATGTTATTGCTAAAAGCAATACTGTATTATACTATAAAAACAGTCAATACTGCATCAAAAAGTGTACATGAATATTCATAATGTCCTGAGTTCTTTTGTACTACAGTATTTAAAGTGAACATGAATATTCATAATGTCCTGAGTTCTTTTGCGCTACAGTATTTAAAGTGAACATGAATATTCATAATGTTCTGAGTTCTTTTGTACTACAGTATTTAAAAGTGAACATGAATATTCATAATGTCCTGAGTTCTTTTGTACTACAGTATTTAAAGTGAACATGAATATTCATAATGTTCTTTTGTGCTACAGTATTTAAAATAAACATGAATAAAACATGAATAATACATGAGATCCCAATCAGACGGAATATTAATTAAAATTTGTTAATTAAAATCTTTATTTATCACTGTGTACTCTGATAATATCTAAACTCTCCTGACTTCACTGACCCATGGCCATTAATCACAATGCGGTCGTCATAAACAGCAACCGTACCAAATGCGTCGGATCCAGGAGGCGCCTCAACAACGGCTGGTACTACAATATGATGAATGTGCTTCGCATCTTGCGTATAACTTCCAGTGTGTGAATGTCCAGCGAACGTCGCCACTACGCACTTAAATTGATGTAGGATTTCAAGAACCTGGTCATAGTCCCACAGCAGACAGATGTTATCACTAGTCTTGTTAGGGTGGAAAGGTATATGACCTGAAACCAATTCACAAAATTAATACTAAAAGTTGTGCAAAAGTTCTTTGTAAATAAATAACCACTATTCTATTACAGTAACATTTGCCCTTAAAGCTTGGTTCCCACTAAAATGCAACGTAAGGATGTAGGAGCAAACTCAAGTGAGTTGACCATACGACAAGCACCAGTTCAAATAATCCATCACTTGCGATTGGTCAAAGCACTTAGCAGATTACTCGATATAAAATAAACAACAATTTTTCAAGCATTTTTGTTGAGCAGTGTAAATTATTTGTTACCTTACTTTTTATAAAACCTCACTTACCAAATATAAACACTTTTTCTTCATCATTTTCAGCAGTTTGCAATACATGTCTCAACCAATTCCTTTGGCGATCTCCGACCGCTCCATTGAACTTTACAAACCGAGTTTCCAATCCTTCTAAACCGAGGGGAGAGTTTAATTCTTGATTGGAATTTACAGACTTTACAATCTGTGTTGCTTGTTGTGTGATGGCGCTGTCGGCACCCCATCCTAACATAGATACGTCATAAGAGTCAAGTATGACAAATCTGTAGCCTGCTTCTGGGCTGAAATGATAGTAAAACTTTTTCCTTTCGTCTTCAGGGTCTTCAATCGTGTGATCTTGTCCGGATTGAAATTCATCAGCCGAAAATAATTTACTTTCGTAAACCTCTTTTCGTGAAAAATTATATAGTTCGTGATTGCCAATTAGATGATGCAATTTCCCGGAAAATCGATCAAACTCGTCCATAATTTCTGTCAATGCACGCCAAGACTCGCGTTTTCCTTTTCGAGTATTGAATCCATCGATGACATCTCCTAATTGAGTAACGAATGAAATGTCTTGTTCGTTAATCCAGTGATCAACTGCATTACGTAAAAGAGGCTTTGCGTTGCGATAGTAACGTAAACGTGTGTTGTTAAAGTTGTAACAGGTATCAATGTCTGCGTATTGAACATCTGCAATAATCCCAAATGAAAATAATGCTGCCATAATACAATTGTATCAATTTTCTCACTGGTTTTTGCTAGTGGAAACTTGATTGTCTAACAAATCCTCAATCGACTACCTGTACCGTTTCGTGGATTAATTTATCCGACAGAGAGGTGCTAAAAAGGTAGTAAAAAGTGTGGTACATATGTTGTACCACACAGAAGTGGTAGTTGTTGTATTTGAGGCAATTAACACGTTTGGGACGTTCAGCACTTACAGAAAGGCTTCCTTAGTATTTACAGTACGAAAACAAATACTTTGGATATAACCAAATTTAATCAGTAAGCATTTAGAGAATGATATGCTTTGGAATTTGTGTAGACAGTTAAATAAAATGATTATGCAATAACCGGTATCCTGTGTGTGGTTTGTTTATATTTTTGTCGATGATAAAAGCAACCTATTGATGGCGTGCTTCAATTCCGCTGCTCTCTGCTGTGTCAATTACCTCTGTCTCTAGAGGGCGTCCTTTAATTATTTTTTTTTTAGATAAGAATCTGGAAAAACAAAAACGACATCTTTGATTTTTAAGTACAACGTTTGTTGTACATTTTATCTAATTTTGTTAATATGGGCTCTATAATATCATCATATAATCAAAACAACGTTGAGCAGCTTGATATTTCTGCTAATTCAGCGTACAGATATCCACCGAAATCAGGTAATATGTTGATAAAAACGTACGGAAAGTTAACAGTGGTTGTGCTGTTTTATGCTGATGCAAACAACCCGGAATAGTTTTTTATTAGGTCAACAAAACGGAGGCTTGCTCGTGCTTTTAGCAGTAGGCCTAGCTAGCTAGGCTAAAATCTGACAGGAGAAGACAGATTTAACACGGGGGAAAAACAATTTAATCGCGGCTCGGTCTAGAGACTAGGCCTTGTAAGTAGTAGAGTAGATGGCCTACTAGTAGAAAGTAGGATATCATAATTTAGGCTAATTAATATAGAATAGGCCTAATAATACTACTACTGAGTACTGTAGGCTAGGCCTAGAGTAGAGTAGCAAAAAATAAATGACATTTAAAAAAAAGAAATTAATTAATTAGGCCTAATTAGAATTATGTAGACTATAATTATATATTATTATTGATGATTTTTCTACTACTAGGCCCTAAGTAACTGCTTTATTTGTATACCTTTCTTTACATTACAGGATGTTATTTTGGAGGCTATTTCACAATGGGAGGTCAACGTTTTGAAACGCCACAACCTGAAGCTTACCTCTTTGGCGAAAATAGTGACCTTAATTACCTAGGTTCAAGACCTGCTCCAGTAAGACATTTTATTTACCTAGTTTCGGTGGTGGAACAAGTCTTTCCTGATAAGGACTAGGCTATAAACCGTAGGTCCAGTGTACACAGTTATAACCCGTGTGCACTTTAAAAAACCCAGTTCATGCAAGACGAGTAGGCGTTGCTGTGGTGAACTGGTTCGCAAAATAGCCCCTGTGTTAGGGTATTACCACCTATTTGATAGTACAGTGATTAATTTACTAACTAGTAATCCTTGGCCACATGTGCCTAAAGACATTTAAAATAAAAATGAAATACAAAATCATATTATATCTTGCTATTTGATCGTTTTTATAAAGTACTGGATACTTTTATATCTTTCACTTATTGTTTTCGATATTAAATTAACATTCATTATTTATGATACTGTACTAATGACATTGAATCTCGGTACAACTGTATGTATATATTTATTTGAGTAGAAATTACTGATAATATGTGCAAGTTCAAATCTAAGATAATATTACATAATCACTTGTTTGTTTTTAGTTTCCATATCCACCACCACAACCCAACGAGCCAACAAAGACGTTAAAGAGTCTTGTCAATATTCGTAAAGATTCAGTCAAATTTGTAAAAGATGAAAGGTAGAGTGCATTCATTTATATCTTCTGTCAGATTTGTCTCTGTGATGTATTTTATTGTTGTGATACTACAAATAAAATGATTATCTTGTTGGGAAATTTAATGATAAATACAGACCAAAACATATTATACAATAGTAGAATTTGATCTAGAATTTAATGTATGTTTAAGTAAAATTGTATTTCTTTTATTTTTAATACCTTTAATAGAAACCTGGACACAGATTCAGAGGAAAACACAGAAAGTGTTAAATACAACTTAGAGTTTATATTTGACACAGAAGCAAGAGTTGCAATCACGGTGTACATGTTTGCATCAGAAGAGATTGTCAACGGACAGTATGCTGTGTAAGTTTGGTCACATGCAGATATTCTTATTTTAAAAGATGTTTTGTTCCCTCAAAACATGACAAATAAAGATGAATAAAATCAAACCTTGAATAGGCCATTTTGTTATTCATTTTTGCCAAACAAAATAAACAAAAATTATGATCTTAAAGACAAACAGGTAAATTTAATAGGCAGTTTTTTTAGATAATTAGTAGTAGGTAGATAATTTCTCTAAATCCAATTTTGTCAAAGTGAATAACTATAGAATTAAAAGAGTCTATTAATTAATTTTTTCAGGTGGACAATACTGTATATATTTCTTATTTATTTATACTAAAATTGATATTTTATGCTGCAATAGTAAGTTAGTTTGCCCTCCACTTGTATTATTTTAATTCTATAAACTTTGTTTTTAATAATTAGATACCAACCTAAGGAAGGTGTAGGTCTGCGTTCAGAGACGTTTCACTATCAGAAAGGAGCCAATCAGCTGTTTAAGCAGCCTGCCTTTGTCATCAATCCTGCTAACTATTCTGAAACTGATGTAAGTTTATCAATAAAAAGATTTTGTTGGTAGACAGTTAAGTCTGTTTTTTTAAATCTACATTCTGCAAATGTACAGTCAATTTACCCAATACTGGACACCTTTGCCTAAAGCCTGGTTTTCATAAAATCGCTACACGACAGAGATGGAAACGCTAGAATTTATCCGGGATCTAGTACGCAAGCGCTAAATATTCTTTGGTACGCATATACGATTCATCGCCAACAAAATCGGCAAAGTTGCTCATGGTTGAACTTTGCCGATTTGACTGCGATTTTAATGGAAATGCTGTAGCGACGGTGTAGCGATTTTATGGAAACCAGGCTTAATATGTCTTGTTTTCTGGAAATTGTAGTTTTCTGAATATGTTTTTAATGGTAAATTTAAAAAAGAATTTACTTTTGGACCTCAAATTCTGGTTTGTGGAGAATTTCAAGTTTTCAGAGAATTTGGTATTGTGAGAGTTGACTCTATTATTGAAAAAGAAAATTCACTTGAATCAATAAATCATCTACTTTTTCAGTTCAACTTTGACCCCTTGAAGGATCTAATTCCTCTAGTCGTTCAATGCTGTGTAGATGAAGGAGATGGTAAGTTGATTTTTTTCACAGACAGAAGCTTGTAGTTTTTATATAACTTGAACTTTGAACTTTGATCAGCCTTCACTTGATTCAGTAAGTAGAGGTTTTATTTAATTTAAAATGAAACTTTTTATTGTTACAGAGCATGCCGGACATAGCCATGCTCTCCTGGCCACGCTAGAGAAGGTGTCTGAGGAACAGTATGCAATTAAACCTTTAAAACAGAAACAGATGGTAGAAGGGGTGTATTACCTACTACAAGAGATATATGGCATTGAGAACAAGAAAGTTACAAATATACAACAGGTATGTATTTGTATGAGTATTGGTGTATTGGTATTCTTGTGAAGCAACATAAACATATGTAATACATACTGATACTGCAATCATTAAAAAAAATAGAACATTACAACACAGCTCATGAATGTTATTGTGATGAGCAGATGCGGACAGAACAATTACCTTACCACTCGGTCTAAAGCTCATGTTAATCCCTTCCAACCACCCACACAGCACTCGCCTACAAAACCTCTGGATATCTGAAAATATTCTTATTCTTTTCCTAACCAGCCTCTATCCATTTTGACATACACCCCCTAGACTATAGCTACATCCCAGAGGTATGAAAGGTATCTCCTTTGTTTATGAATTGTAGGAAGAAGTGGACATGGATTTGATGGACGACAATGGTTCCGACTGCGTCATCTGCATGTCTGATGCAAGAGATACTTTGATTCTTCCATGTAGACATCTGTGTCTTTGTAATGGATGTGGTGAGTAGTATTGTAACTACTGTTACTAATTTTAAGAATTATATGTGACACTAAACTGAGTGTCATCTATTACGCTGCCATCATCAAATCCTGAGTACCACATGACCCAGCTTTCTATATTCAGCTGAGGATAAAAGTGCTGGATTAATTGACTACAAACTTGACTGTCCTGTCAATGACCTGAAAATATTCTCCTCCTTCAAATCATAAACATTTATTATTTGTATACCGTAACTTCCAAACATCACAATTCATCACAAACTATATTAAGTAAGAAAGACGGTCTTTGTAGAATGAAATAAACAACTCATTGTTGTCATTTTGATGATTAATATCATAATTTGTAAATTTATTTTATTAACTGTATATTGTGTTTTACTTTTAGCTGACAATCTTCGTTATCAGTCAAGTTGCTGTCCTATATGTAGAGCACGTAAGTTTATAGTTTGAAAAAGTATTAAATATCCCAAAACCAGATACTATACTGAAAATGTGTAGTTTTCATAATGCAGTTTAAAAATAGGAAAGAATAGAGACTTTCAGTGGAAGTTTTTTTCCAGTTTTTGGACATTGAGGTGTTGGAATTAGAGGGTGAATTTATTGCTGAACAGGACAAACAGACCAGTAAAATGTCAAAATTCTTAATAAATAGTTTATTTTAATTCCCAACAGCTTTCCGTGCTCTTCTTCAAATACGAGCCCTACGGAAGGTAACAGGCACTCTCCATAGAGAAGAGACTGCTGTAAGTACTTTACATTTAATTTTAAAATCTACTCAACTCAAATAAACTTGGTGACTGCATGCAACTAGTTCTACCTACTCACAGTACAATTTCTGAAAGTTTTTGATCTATTTTGCACATTTTGCATTTGAATCAGGAATGATTCATGATTATTATATAATTATAGATTTATTGAAAGTAATTTACTAAAAATGTCAGGCCAATTTTGATAATTAGCAGTTTTTAAAGTGCCCCCTCGCTTTGGCATTATGCTAGGCCTAGGCAGCCAAGCAACACGTACCTGCAGTTTGTTTAATTTTACTGCAGTCATATTTTGGACGGCGGCCTCAATATTCGTTGCCAAGCCAAACAGATTTTTACTGGCTTACGAAAACAAATACGCGTTTTCGTTATCGTATTCGTAGCGTTGCGAAACCTCTCTAATATCACAGTGAATACTATTTTAGAATAGTGTTTTTAAAATGTACTTGGAATAGATATTAGTATAAATAATATGTTGTGCTTTATTTAGGTAAGTCAGGAGAATGTACCACAAGGATATGAAGCCGTTCCACTAGGTGAAGCACTGAATGGACCAAATACATCAGGCAACCCATCCCTTCCAAGGCCTGAGAGTAAGTGAAAGATTGTCTGATTGGCCTATAGTTATTTTGTATTTAATAAACTAACATTAAAGAAAAGTAAACAAAAGGAACACAAAATTTAAGAAAGAAATTGGAAGGCTCAGTTACATAAATGTTACCAAACCCATGTGTGAGTTATACATCCAAATGAGGTTTTGCACAGTAAATGTAGATTATAGGATGTATTTGTTAAGTTGTTTAGATAATATTTTGTTATTATCACTATTATCACTTGTGTTTATTTCATAGCTGGAGACAGTACAGGAAGTGGCAGACACAAGAATAGAAAAAACAGAAGGTAATACTATACAGATATTGCCTGCTTAGAGGTGAAATATAAGATTTGACATCCCCGAGGGAATGATATTATGTTCGAGGGAATATATATATCCCGAAGCGGCAGCTGAGGGATATATAATTCCCCGAGAACATAATATCATCCCGAGGGGATGTTAAATCTTATATTTTACCGATATAAAAGGCGATATCTGTTATATTATATAGCCAAGAACAAGTCTGCTGGGTTGGGTGAAGCTAGGCTAGGCCTCCTATTCTATAGTATTTGTATTGTATGTAAACAAGCCTCCTGCCTAGGCTAGACACCTTACCTTGCGAAGAATAATATACAGATAATTACTAATTAATGATTCCTTGGCAATAAAATATTCACTTAGGCCTAGGTCGTTTAAATTAACAGAAGAATTTCCATCAATAAGCCTATTAATAATAATATTATAATCAGGTAGGCCGAATAAACAATTCATCGTCTTCTCTTCGAGGAGCCGAATCACCGGATGTTCAGCGCGTACTAGTTACTAGGTTACTACCGTGAGTATTGACCAATCACAAACGGTGTTTCATCACATTTAGGGAGGACTAATAACAAATGAGGGCGCTATGTATGCATAGTTTAAATAGTTTAGATGAATAATTTCTTGAAGCAACTTCCGTGGCGCAGCGGTGGAAGCGTTGTCTTGCGATGAAGTGACAATTCCACCCGAGTTCAAATCCAGTAGATGACTTTTGTTTATTTATCGGCGAACGCGAGTGTTGCCACACGAAAATTACACAGTCAATATCATCGAACTCGAGAATGTATATGATTAATGACAGGGGACACGATAATTACGCGAAAATTACTCGGTCAATATCATCGTTCTCGAGGATATATACGATTTACGATCCTCGCAGCGATAGTCATGTGACGCAGTTTCAACCAATCACGTTCACGTATTTACATAGGCTATGTAATATAACCATATACGTACTAATAGTATACCATCATTTTCAATTTTATTTTTCAATCACGTTCATATACAAGCTACAAAAACTATGAAAGGGATTTGCTTCCTTCCACAATGTGTAGATTTATAACTAAATTAGGTAATAATTGACATTGTCATTGTTCTTTACTTCTCAAGTAATTTTTCCAGGTTGTTTTTTATTCGTTAATTAATCAATTAAATTCAATTTGTTGCAAATTTAGGAAGCGTCCAACATCAGGTAGTTCTTCAGGGAGGTGTAGGGCAGCTCCTGAGCCAGCTGTGCCAGCACACCTTGCAACCGTACAGTATGCAGAGGAAAATGAACTCAACAAATCATTGGAACGTCCATGTGATAAAAAGGAAATGCTGCCACCTGTTGATTCACCAGACACTCAGGTTAGTTGGAATCAAAATGAAATATGTAAAATGTAATATTATTACTCAATTGCAAAAAATAACAACCCAACACAAATTGATTTGGCTGTGCTTGGCAACATTTTTGTTGTTTTCAAGCTTTTTCAGTTTCCAATTGTATTTCATCCGACCCAATCATATTCACATTTGCTAATTCACCTAGAATTATAGAATTTAATAGTTACTCACCACGTCTTTCATTAAATATGTATTGTTCCCCCAAAAAATAAAGATTATTAAAATCAGACTTTGAATAGGCAGTTGTAATAAAGTTATTCACTTATTATTTTAAAAAAATCAACCAAAATAATTATTTCACTTATAAAAAGACCAAAGAAACGGTTAATTTTAACCAAAAATCATTGTCTGACAAACAATTTTGGTATTTTTTGCTTTCAATTACAATTTTTTAGGAAAATAATTTTTTTTTTATTCCATTTTTTGGTCAAAGTGAATAACTATAATATGACATTAAAATGGATTATTCAACATTTTTTGTAGGGGGACAATATATCTTTAATGAGTTCAAGTTGGTTTTGATGTTAATAATACTGGTAATTTTATTCCACAGTTGCAGAAATCTGCTGAACCTACTGTTGATGAGGTACAGTAGGAATATAATGTTTTAAGCTCTGTCTACACTATCAAACTAGTATGTGCCGAAATATGGTGGTGATATGTCCAGATATGATAGTAATATGACATGTCCATATATGGGCACAATTTTTTGTCACATAAAGTTTGATATTGTAGACAGAGCTTTAGTCATGGACATCAGTGCAATCTTATTTATCAAATAAAAGTTTTTATAATACCTATAATGGAACTGTTATTATCATCGCTATATTCATGACTGGAAGCTTTGTAACAGAAAAGTATATGATTTTGTTTTTTAGGCTGGAATTATTGAAGGTGAAAAGATAGTAGAAGAAATAGTTCCAGGAGTAGAAGCGATCGCTGAGGAGACTGATTCCACAACTCTTAGTCCATCAGAGCCTAGCTCACCTAAGATTAGTACAATTGCTAAAATCATTCAACAGGATAGTGGTTAGTACATGTTTATTTTAGTCATTAAAAAAAGTGTACCCTATTTGAGAAAATGTTGAGAATATCTTGATTGTTATGCTACAACCCTCTTATGGAGTATAATAAAGCAAGGCAAGTTGGGCCCTGGACCTCCAGTTTTAAGTCCTTATCTGAGATGACTTATTCTACTCACTTTATGGTTCTAATGGTAAAGGAGAGCCTTGAGCCGGTGCAGATTTTATGGTTATAGGCTACTGCAGCAGTGCCATGCTTTGACCGCTTGGCCAGTAGACTTAAATTTACTTGTGTTTTTCAGGCCATTGTTCAAACTCATAGCCCCTTTTTAATTTTGAGACTGACTATCACAATTTTTTTTTTGACTTTTTAAACCCAGTTTCCAGTTCAACCGATTCCGTTTTCCAAGAAATCGAACCTGGCCAACCAGCTGCAATGGCTAGCGTAGAGCTACCAGGCATGGCTGTTGACAGTGCAAGACCAGAGAGCCTAGCTAGTTCTGGAAGTGTGTCAAGCACTCGACGTCTCATATCAACACCATCAAATGTGAAGCTAGATCAAACCTATGAACATACAATGGTGTAGGCCCTTCACATTCAACACAGTCGGCCACATATCCTTTTATGATTTTTATTAGGCATTGTATTATTTCACATTTGAAATAGCTAGATCTCTATTTATATATTTCATTATAAGACATACAGTCAATTATTCACCCAATACCCATTAAAAACACATTCAGAATACCAGAATTTCTTGAAAACCAGATATAGGCCAGCCAGTATTGGGAGAGTTGTTATTTATCATTGTAATAGCCATCATTTATGAAATGCATTATAATACCGCTTTCTCACCCAAAGAAAACTCTGGAGTTGAGAGAATAATAAGTAGTATAAATAAAACATTATATGACTTCTGAGACTTTTGACTAAAATTATTAAATTAAAAATATTATCAAAAGATTGATTCTAATTATCATTGCTATGTAAACAAACAAAATAGAGGGTGGTATTTTTTATTTTATTTTAAAAACCCCAGTTACTAGGTCGATGTGAATTGGGTATCTCCCAAGTTTCTCAACGTTTTGAATGGTCACAAACCCCAGGGTGTCTTCGGAGATCACTGCAGAGTTTGGTGTGAAAGGGGTATAATTCTCATTGATCGTCCAGCAATAAGGCATCATATTGAACATTTTGCAAAATAGTTTGTATATAAAAGAGTATATAGTTTTATGCATCACTAGTAGATATAGCTGGAGGTGTAATTCTTTATTTAGTAAAACAATATATACAAGAAAACAATCACTGATTTAGAATTTTATGTAAAATTAAATTATAAGCTAAAGTTTATATCTTTTGCATGTTAAGGAAATTGGCAGAAAGTTCCAATATTTTGGAAATATTATAATACTTACTAATTTGTTTCAATTGTTTCGATGTAACACCTTTGGTACACTGTATATATTCTGAATATTATTTTGTTTAATTTAATATAAATATCGTATTAAATTAATATGTAGGAATGAGTTTTATTAATATTGTTCATACTTGATTTTAAACTCATAAAGAAGTCAATCCTTTGTTATGGGCATACTTTATAAATACCTCCTTCTTACCATAATTCTCTCTCAGTATATCTAGTAATTAAAAAAAAAAATTATCGATTGATTGATATCTAATAATATTGATTGAATGATTATTTTGTGCTTGCGACTGCTTTTTACGCCCTAACATATTTGGTGTATTGATTACGCTCGCATTATTTGATCAAATTGTTTGTTGTTGTACACCGCCGATGTTCGTTATAATCATGTTAATTTGTTTGAAAATGTTTGATTTTTATTTTGAAACTATGTATTATATTATTCTCAAGTAACAGGCCCATCTAATTAATTAATAATTAACGATTTAAAACCAACCAATTCCGATTAGGCTCATTATGCTGCAACACATAAACAACCGAAGTAAGTTGACCAATTACAGGCGACGGATCGTCTGATCTGAAATTTGTGATTGGTCAAATTACTTACATTGCGCATCACGTTACAGACCAGTGGAACCAAGGTTTAGGTTAGAGACTAAAATAATGAGATTTTGATTTGTTAGGACTGCATTATTTATCCAAGTCAACCGCATTGTTTATTAAAATATTATATACAAGTATTGTATTTTATTAGATTAATTTTCTTCATTTAAATATATTTGTAAATGACACATTCTGATATAAACCATGATGCATTTTAATATTATGTTTTTGTATTGCTATTTACTTTATTTGGAAAATCGTTAAAGCATTCAAAAAGTCATAACATTCCTTAAAGATTGGATATTTATTATAGATATTGTTCTATATTATATAGGCATATTGTTTGTTTTAAATTGTCAAACAACTAATGTATTTCCAATTTCGCTGGTATTGCTATAATAATTTTTAATTTAACCCAAAGTCAATATATCCAAAGCATCAAGTTGCAATACAGGAAAAAATGACCTGTCAGCTAAAAGTTTCTAGAATATTATGTTCATAACTTTCTTAAATGAGTCTTCAAACCTTAATGACTTTTAAGTTTGTGTCAGTTGTTATGGGTACAGTATCAATGTACTCATCTGGAGAGATTTTGTAAACGTCCAACTCGATGCGAAACTGCTTTAAGGAAAGTGTGTAAATAACCGGATTCACAATATAATTTAATATTGAAAAGTCTGCACTTATCATTCCGATGTATTTGCCGAGACATACAGTAATGTAAATACAAGTATTGGTACAAAACATAGTATATAAGCAGTGCTTATGGCTAAAAACACGTTTTAACATGGATTGAGGTCGAACCACTCGCCGTTTAAAACGAAGTTCATGGATACCATACACAACTCCATTATTATTAGAGTTGATAGAAACAATAATATGAAGATGGATCCACATAATACGATGAAAGATTACCAGATATGTTATGCCACATATTACCTCATGTTCCAACTGAATTGGGACAAACAACACAGCCTGTGTGTTCATCAGAAAACCAATAATCCATGCAGATACTATCATTATCAATGTACTTTTTGGTGTGTAATTAATAATGGCTTCATGGTAGCAAGTACCTCTCTATTGTAACAAAAATTAAATTAACAGTAGAAGCTGCTGATATACTCCAGTTGAAGGCAAATACTTTGCAGTAAACCTTCAAGCCAAGTGGATCGATTAAGGCATTATTCAGGAAAAAACTAAACATCCAATTGCGTCGATAAGTGATTGGTTGAAAATAAACCAGCGAGTACTCCAACGCATTGATGTAACTCTGTTGATGACTACAAGAGCTAGAATGTTCAGAATGAAGCCAGTTATAGAAATGCCACATCCAACTTTGACAGCCACCCAGCTTTCTTCTGTGAAATTTAAATACATCGAAATACGAAAGAAGAATTACTATTACAAATAAATGTTTATGAACTTTAAATATAATAGTTCGGAGAATAGCCATAGCTGTGTGTGTGATTTTAATATTTCCTATGTCTGACTGGTTCAGTTTTCCGTTGATCACTTTCCGTACAGGTACTAAAGAAATATAATGATATCTTTGGTGTGACAGACATATTTATTATCTGAAGTCAAAGTGATCAAGGTACTACACAACCGAGAAAAATACACATGAAACCTGCTGATGCAGAAGTGAAACTCAACCTGCCAGGTCTAAGTTTCTGGAAAGTTTTGTTTCGCTGTTGAATATTATAGTAAACAATAATTAGCATCAGCTGGTATTAATGATTTTTTACTTAAGCTAATTGTCGGTAGAGCCTCATAGTCGAAGCACCAATTATCAAGAGAAAATGATCTTATATGTAGGCCTATACTGAAATAATCTCAATTAGGTCAAGTTTAAGTTATTCTTCGTCTTACTACCGGTATCCCTTTTCAGAGCCAACTGTCTCTGTCACAAAGTATATCTTCTCGTTATTACACAAAATAAATCAAACAGCATTTAACAATCAAGATTGATCGTCAGTGTACAATGTCTCCTTTCTCAACAGATACAAGTATGTCGGCATCTTTCTGTAAAAACAAAATGAAAAGTGAAGACGTTTTTGCTTTATATGATGTAGGCATATTACTACACAGAATGTATTATACCAATTTATCAACAATCTTAAATTATATCTACGTAGAGATTGTTATTAGTACAATCATGGACCTATATTAGCAATAAGTGCTTGTGATGTCACTGCTGGATTTCAGATCTCAATACAATGACGATCAAGGTCAATATGACAAAGATTAATTAATTTGCCACCTTCAACAAATAATTAGGATAATGGATCAAAATTAGTAAAATCAACAAAAATACTAAGTGACGATCACGTACAATACTAAGGGTGATGAACTTGAAAGATAATGACAATAGCGAACGTCCTAATTGAAACAAAAACAGTTTTTATGACGTAATTAAACATAACAGACTAACTCCATTTGGCTTTCAAATTAGTTCACATGCCAAATGGAAATTGAAAGCTGTGTATCAATTAATAAAGCTAACTGTTGTGAGGTACAACAGTTTGTACGAGTCAGTATTTTTTTCTAAACACCACTTCACTCCAAAGTCTGAAGATTTAGCTAATGGTATTTTGAACCGTTCTTAAGCAATTATGTTTATAAGTTATATATAATTTGTTTCAGATCTTTTTTTACCATGTCATAAACGTAACCTTACTTAATCCAATAATGCAACTTAGAAACAACACATTAAATGCGTCTTCAATGTTGTTCCTTGCTTCTCAATGTGTGTCCATTCTGTGATGAGTTTTTAATAATAATCTATAATGTTATAATATATATTTTCACTTTAAAATAGCTGTTTTTATTATTTTTTCTTTATTTACATTCTCAAAAAACATACATAAATAAGCATAAAGTACTGTATAACACAAAGAGAAATAAAGAAACATGTCTTCATTGTTTATATTTTTTTGTGATGTGATACATTATATACTGTAACGCATATTATACGGTAAAAATGTTTAAAAACGTTTCCTCTCTTAATATAGATATAAATATTCTTATTCGTTATAAGCCCTTATCGTGGTCTAATGGTTAGGACATCTGCATATCAAGCAGAAGGTCCGTTTGCAGCTGTCCTGACCATTCGACCACTGGGGCTTCCATGGTATTGTTCAAACTCAATTTGATAACGACTCTTTAACATTCTCGGCGTGGTACGGCGAAACAGCACTAATCCCTTAATTGTACGCACGCGCACCAGAGATCAAATTGATACGCTCTGATCTTTCAGCATTTTATTCAAGCGGGATCTCCGAAGAGATACTTTTTATATATATAAACACAATAGGCATAGACATTAATTCCTAAACCGCCCCGTGATATACTGAAATTTAATTAATTTTGAAACGATAAGATGAGGAAATCTGTGAGAATGAGAAAAAGTCGCCCAACCGAGATTCGAACCCGGAGATCCCGCTTCGTGAATAAAAATACTGATAGATGAGGGCGTATCAATTTGATCTCTGGTGCGCGTGCGTACAATACAGCAACTAATGCTGTTCCGCCGTACACCACGCCAATAGTGTTAAAGAGTCGCTATCGAATGGGGTTTGAACTATACCATGAAAGCCCCAGTGGTCTAATGGTTAGGACATCTGCATATCAAGCAGAAGGTCCGGGTTCGAATCTCGGTTGGGCGACTTTTTATATGTAAATCATACTATCAAATTATTGAAACAGAACATACGTTGAGTCTTTAATAACATTTTTTATCAAAATTGCAATTTAATTGCTTCTTTCAATGATTTAATTTTAATAGGGTATTTATTAATTGTGTAATTCTACTTCTTCCCTCTCCATCCACGACAAAGTGATGATCGATTATTTAATTTCTTTTTCGTCCTTTCATTATCTTGACAATTGTCTAATAAAGGACGTTTCGCTGGTATAGGCCTATATAGTATTTTTTTTATTTAAGCCAATATAGCCGAAGCATCAAGTAACACAACAGAGAATAGACAGTGAACTTATCGTGTCAGGCATACGCTTCTATAGTATGGTATTTTTATTTTTCAGGTTAGTGCAGTAGTAGTACAGTATATTGTCATGGCAAAGATCAAGAGCATTATGTCAAATGAGTCTTCAAACATCAATGACCTTTAAGTTTGTGTCAGCTGTTATGGTATTAATAGATTCATCTGGAGAAATTCTGAAAACACTGAACGACAAACATTTTAGTATTTCAGTGCGAAACTGCTTTAAGGAAAGTGTGTAAATAACTGGATTCACAATATAATTCAAAATTGAGAAGTCTGCACCTATCAATCCAATGTATGTGCCGAGATCTATTTCAGAGGCAAACAGTAACGTAAATACAAGTACTGGTAAAAAACAAAGAATGTAAGCGGTGCTTACGGCTAAAAACACTTTGAGAGTTTTAACATGAATTGATGGTGGTGAAGGTGCTGCTGTACTTATAGGTAAAACAACCTGCCGTTTGAGACGGAGTTCACGGATAATACTACCATACACGAAAGCCATTGTTAGTAGAGTTGATATAAACATCAATAGGAAGATGGATCCAGATATAGGATAAAAGATTATCAGATCTGTTATGCCACATACTACTTCATATTCCATCTGAATTGGGACAAACAAAACAGCCTGTGGATTAATAAGGAAACCAATAATCCATGCAGATATTATCATTATCAATGTTCGTTTTGGTGTGTAATTAATCTCAAACCAAAATGGCTTCATAATAGCAAAGTACCTCTCTATTGTAATAAAAATTAAATTAACAGTAGAAACTGCTGATATACTCCAGTTGAAGGCAAATACTTTGCAATAAACTTTCAGGCCAAGTGGATCGATTAAGACAATATGCAGAAAATAAATAAAACATCCAATTGCATCGATAAGCGATTGGCTGAAAATAAACCAGCGAGTACTCCAACGCATTGATGTAACTCTGTTGATGACTACAAGAGCTAGAATGTTCAGAATGAAGCCAGTTATAGAAATGCCACATCCAACTTTGACAGCCACCCAGCTTTCTTCTGTGAAATTTAAATCCATCTTCAATGCGTGCAAATGAATAGTGAAGAAATGTGATTATTGTTTCTAAAATATTGTAATAGTTAAGAGAATAGTCACAAATGTAGAACCGTAATTTCACCAACTGGTTCAGTCTTTAGAGTTTCCATTGATCACATTTTTCTGTATTTGCTCTATTAATTATCAACCGGCATCAAAGTTTACTCAATCTTCACTTTCTAAAAGTTACTGCATTATTACTTATTATTAGCCAAAGCCAGTCGATGAATGGACTCCTTTCGCCTCAAATTTGCAGTCACCTTCTACGATTCCCTTATTTCTTTATTGTAATGATCTAAAAATATTTGTTTCACTGTTGAATAATCAATATTTCCAGATTTCCAAATTTTTTCAAAACTCCTTAACTCAAAATTATATTTTCCAGTTATTATCAAACACAAATAAATCATACAGCAATCAAGATTGATCGTCAGTGTACAATGTCTCCTTTCTCAACTTCTTATATACAAGTTGAGAACTGTGTCAGCAAAACCAAAATGAAAAGAAGCGAAGATTTTTAGCTTTAAATGATAATGCCCATGCACTACACAGAATGCTTATTATACCAATTCTGCAACAATTTAAATCCTATCTACTTTTAGAGATTGCTAATCATAGTAAGTGCTGGCACTGACAATCTGAATCAAGATTTGACAAAGATTAATTAATTTGTCACTTTCAACAAAATAATTAGGATAATGGCTCAAAATGAGTAAAAGCAACAACAAGTGACGATTGCGTAATATACTACTGGTGATGAACTTGAAAGATGATGACAAAAACAAACTGTTTCATGACGTGATTTTCAAGGCTACTAAACTACTTGATTAAACACAAAACTAGCTCCATTAGCCTTTCAAATTATAGAAAATGTTCATATGCTGATAAATTGCTCTCAGTGCAAAATGGAAAGCTGTTGTGCATCCATTAATAAAACATAAGTTAGGGTTCGCATTTTGGTAAACAGTTTTGTACGAGCCAGTGTTTTTATTTTTCTTTAAACCATTTCACTCCATAGGCCTAATTTGATTTGTTAATGGTACTTTGTACAAACCTTTGTTAGGCAACTTAATATTACAATCATGTTTACAAATTATGTATGAATTGTATGTATTAAATTTGTTTCAGATCTTGTTTTATTGTAGATAATATTTACTTTAATCCAATAATGCAACCTTAGATTTTAACATATTAATGCGTCTTCAGTTTAGTTTCTTACTTGTTCGTGTTCTTAGATTACATTCCGTGGTGAGTTTGTCCGTCCGAATCTATAGCTCACTATGTCGGTCGGTCGGTAAACTCTACCTTATATTCATATTTTTTCTTTATTTTGACATTGGATATTAATACTTGGAGGCAAATATAAATGTTTTTTTTAAATTTAACATTTTTAAACATTTTCAGCAATTTCGGTTGGTCGGTCGGTAGGTAAACACTAATATGAGGGACTAGTGCTGTTCCGCCGTACCACGCCGAGAATGTTAAAGAGTCGCTATCCAATTGGGTTTGAACTATACCATGAAAGCCCCAGTGGTGTTTTAGGACATCTGCATATCAAGCAGAAGGTTCCGGGTTCGAGTCTCGGTTGGGGCGATCTCATTCTTATTTCCTCATCTTTATCGTCGTTTCAAATGAATTAATTAAATTTCAGCAGTATATTACCGGGCGGTTTAGAATTAATGTTCTATGCCTAATGTGTTCGAAAACACTTCTCTACCATTCGTTCTTGAATGCGATCTCTCCAGCAGGTATGCTACAACAATGGGTTAAGAATGCTGTTGCAAAGGCTTCGACATTGTAGTGCCAGTCTCATGTTTACAGAATGTAGAATTCATTCTCTATGAATTTTTAAGAAAATCGATATATGGCTTGATGTGTAGACTCAAATCAAGTGAAAATACAATAGTATTTTATATATGTATTTTTAGTCGCATGGACGCGACTCTATAGTTCACTATGTCGGTCGGTCGGTCGGTCTGTCTGTCGGTCCGGTATCACTATGCGTTTTAGCACGCGACTTATGGCTGTTGGCCTTGTTTTACTACTTGTTACTTGTTTGCATAACTATCCCCATTATTGGGGACATTTCGCCGTCATTGACATTTTGTTGACATAGCACAACAATGGAACACTAATTCATTTAAAAAAACTAAAAACCTGAGACCTGTAACCCTAGGTAGGGACCCTGACGGGTACTCTCCCTCCGGGTCAAAGGGATCCCGAAACTCATCGGTGGGCTCGGTACACCAGCATAAATGTGAACGGTTGCCATTGGTTAATTATGTTACGAAAAGCACACACATCCGTATGTCACTTAGGAAAAATGAATGGTATTAAAATGACGACATATGAGTATACAATGTAATTAAATTATAAAATTGGTGGCTTACATTATAACAAGCTTTATTTTGAAAATCATTTGAATGAATACCAATTATTAAAACATAATCATCAACATTCAATTAGTTCCTTATTCTTGTTCACGTTAATTTGGAATTCAGTTTCTTTCTCACTAACAATATTACTAAAGATTACAAAAGTCACACTTAAATATTCAAAAATTATATAAATGCGTGTCCCGTATTAGCATAGAAACATGTTTATTTAATGTGGTGTGACTCTTCACTTAACACGTTATTCGGCATAAGGAGTTTCTGGTAATTTAATTCTACCAATAGCCATCTCTTGCAGCTTCTTACGATCCACCTGTAAATGATAATTACGAAGTTATTGAATACATGATATAAATCATCGACTGTAGTTAAGCTGTAGTAGTCGTTTCCGATGATCCATAACAATTCTGAAAAGAGGAAAACAACGTCAAACGGAGCGTGAGTAAGTGTTTTTGTCGTTCGTACAATCGTTCCTGATAGAAACTCAATACGTACCAACAAAGGAATGCCACGCTTTTGGTTAAACTCGAAAATAACATCTAAAAAATCAATCGTATGTTATGTAAATTAGAAACATAAAAGACGAATTTAAACCTAAACTTCGATATTGTAGCCTACTACTAGATTGCGTGCCTACCGATCTTTCAAAAATACCTTTGGAACAGCTAGTTATGTAACCACTTTTATGAAAAAATGTAATAGACGGTCCCTGGCGCTTTTATAGATCTGGTTGTGCACCAATAGCCATTGAAATTGGGCGTTATAATAATACACCAGTTAATGAGAGGAAATGTAGTCTGTGTAACTTGAATTGTATTGAAGATGAAATACACTGTTTTATGGAATGTTCAACTTATGATGATATCAGATCTCATTTATTCAACTTTATTAGCCGGCTCAACCCATCTTTTTCAGATGTAACAAATTTAGAAAAATTCAAATTGTTAATGTGTGATGGCAACCACTGTTGCTAAATTTGCCTATCAATTGCTCTCATTACGCCAGTCCATTTATTGTTTTTAACAAGTAATTTTTAACATACTTATTTACATTTTTTAAATATTTTTTTTCTCTGTTTTCTCTTCTACTCGGTAAAAGAGAGAGAAAAGAAAAAGAAGGAAAAAGAAAAAGTGTAGGTGTAGTAAGTCTGTTGTAAAGTAGTTATTTTTGATGTTTTTTATAAGTGTCTATTTTTAATCCGTGTATTTATAATTGTTATTTTATATATTCACTCATATGTCAGACTTGGCTGGTCTTAATGGTATTTTACAGGAGTGTGATTAAATAAATAAATACAAAATACAATATGAAATGAAGAATGAACCGTATGTTTATGAATAAAAATGAAGAATTTATACAATAAATGACTAAATATACGGGTAGTAAGCTACCAAAATAGAATGAATAGGCCTATTTAAATATGTTAATTAATTAATTACTTATGTTAAATATGGGATTACTTAACAAACCGTATCAAAGTGTTTCAAAACAGTTCTCTAGGCTACCATTCGTTCTTGAATGCCATCTCTCCAGCAGGTATGCTACAACAATGGGTTAATAATGCTGCTGAAAAGGCCTCGACATTGTAGTACCAGCCTCATGTTTACGGAATGTAGAATTCCTTCTCTATGAATTTTTAAGAAAATCGATATATGGCTTGATGTGTAGACTCAATTCAAGTGAAAATGTTTTAGTCTCAACGATTATAGGCAATGTCTTATATAAGTCAAAGATGCTCTACATGTGGAATGCCATCCTGAGATGAGCAGTAGTAATTAGTGCAGTCTTGTTTATTTTTTATTAATTTATATGTAATTTTACTTTCTATGGACCAGAGATTCTGAAATAAAAAATTGAATGAATCATAAATAAATACAAGTTTGTCTTCTTTCTGTTCACATTTTAACATTTATTTTTACTTAAAAATTACTTATAAATATTAAATAACTTCCTTAAGCGTAACCTAAACGTAACGGCCGGACCCACGGCAGCCAACAATGCAGCGCTTACTAGATTAGTAACCGAACCCTTAACCTAACCTTACATGATGCAGGCACCACATGTGATATGAATGAGATGCTGTATTACCAAATTATTCCTTTCATACTTCGGAAATATATAGTATGTGGAGATATAGCACTGGGAATCGGGTGGCTTACTTAGATCGTGAGGCGAATCTCCCATTATATTCGAATACGGTAATGTACCACGTTCTCTACGTCACATCCGAAAAAAAAACATTATCAAATTATTGTATATTTCGTGAAATATATATAAATCTACAGAAACTTAAATGAATTAATTTATAAACGATGAAGATGAATGACATTGATGAGAATGAGAAAAAAAACAGCAACCGAACATCGAACACAGAATGTACTTGATATGCAGAAAATGTTAATGAGATGCGACTCATTTTTCATAAGGCGTGTCCGGTAATTGAATTCGACCAATAGCCATCTCTTGCAGCTTCTTACGATCCACCTGTAAAAAACATGATTTTGTGATTTTAAATTACATTAGTAATGTTCTATGATCAAAGCTGACGTCATGGTCTAATTGTAGTCCTACTACATTCATTGACAAAGAGAAAGCGAATCAAATTAACACTCTACACCAGATCTTTTATTAATTACGGGAAATACGTTTTAAATATCTTTATCAAGTTTATTGTTTCACACAATAGTGGCATGGTAAATAATAAATATAGTGATTGATCTATTATCGATTTTTCAGATATATCTTTAAGTTTAAAGTACTTTACTAGTACTGTACTAGTACTGTATTAGCTAAGCCTTTAAGAAATCACCTTTCCTGAAGCGCCAGCTGGGAAAGAGTCAAAGATTAGAAAGTAAGACGGCTGGATTAAATCCGACATCTGAAAAAAATATTCGTCAAATTTAATAAGTTAAAATTGTGTATACAAAATTTAACTTTCGATAACCCAATTATCAAGTACTGTACTCACTTGAGCATCGAAAGGGTTGGGGGCGGCAGAAAGCTGAACATCGGGCGAGTGATGGCGACTGAGCCATGACGAATGACAGAAGGTCATCACGGAGTCATTTGCGTGATTAAGGCTAGTGAAAATAGCGGAAACGTAGCAAGCGAGTACTTGATAATTGGTTTATCAAAAGTTAAATTTTGTATACAATAAATAATAAAATAAATTTAAAAAATAACAAAATAAAAATATTTGAATTTCAATGAATCTTGATTTCTTGTGTTTATTTATTATTACTTGAGGTTAATACCTTTCCTTCGAAGATAGTTTTTAGTTCTTCTTCGGTGACATTGCAACCTTCATTTAATCTGAAATAATAAAGTAAATGTTTTTCTTTTTTAAAAGAATTCATAATCATACGAAACTGTTGAAAATAATGTCAAATAATTATATCCATTCAATTATATAAACGAATTCAAGTTTTGGTAGAAATTCAAACAATACGTACGTAACACATGCACATACATCTTCGCCGATCCTGTAATCTGGAATTGGTATAACCTGTGTTAGAAAAACAACATTTTACAATGTATTTCAGCATAGAGTATTTTATAATATTGTAAACATTGGGTTTGTTCTCCAAAGCCCGGAAGAACAACATATTGATATACTGTATGTGCAGAAACATGAATAACGTTATCATCACTTATAGCTTGGTTCCCACTAGGACGTAATGCAAGGACGTAAACGCAACGCAAACGTCTTGACCAATGACAATGACAGTTCGAATAATTCATCGCTTGTGATTGGTCACTAATGGGAACCAAGCATTTACCTGAGCAATGTTTACGGCTGGATGAGTTATTACTAAACTCTCCACTTCTGATGGATGGATATTGAAACCGCTTCTGATAATTATGTCCTGACAATAAAAATATTACTGTTAGCCTGTGAGAAATACAGTACTGACTACATATCATGTACCATAGCCCGTGGTTGTCGCGCGTGTAAAATGTGTGTAATTTCCGAGTGTCTGTATTTGCCGTCAGTGGACCACCACGACGTGATTACTCTGCAACTTCTTTCTGGTAACATAAGGAACTATTGAAACGATAATACTGTACATGTATATGTATATGTACCTTAATTCTACCAAGTATTGTCAGGTAGCCATCTGCACTTAGCTTACCAATATCTCTGAAATTAATAATAATTTACATGCACAATTCTTTTTAATTATTTTATATGCCTACTGCACATTCTGTCTAAGGTGTGCTTCACATAATTAACTTAAGTGGGTTTTGATAATTTACAATACAGAACATTTTACTTTCATATATTTCCAAATGTCTATGATAAGTGGATTATCTTATTCTGTAAAAACAGTCTACTGGTCCCGCCTAAGGGCCCAAAGAGCTGAAAATCATAATAAATAATAGTAAAGTTGTGATAGTACCCCATTTTAATCCATCCGTTTTCAGTGATCGTCTGTTTTGTTTTCTCAATATCACCATAGTAACCTCTGAACGCAACTGGACTTCGTACCCATACCTCTCCCTTTTCTCCGACTTCTACGGGACATCCTTCTTCATCAACTATTTGAAGCTGAAAATGTTGGATTTTAAACAATGTTAGTGTACAATTAAAAACATAATGATATGACACAAGTTGTGACAAAGATAAGTTGGCCTTACTTCAATATTGGGTAACGTGCGGCCTGTTGTATGCCAAACCAAGTCATCGACTGTCATGGAGCTGACGCTGGTGGTTTCTGTTGATCCATAAGAATTCTGGCAAGAAAATATAACAACTTTCATTCGTCAAAAACAAATAACGTCAAATGAACAAGTTCATCTCTGTTGCTGCTCCTCACGCCGTGTATAAATCGCCTAGCAAAACATCGGAGTTTACCCACATCGGAGTTTACCACACCGGAGTTTAGCTGCGCGATGTAAAGGTATATATATAATTAGATTATTATTATTATTATTTGATACGCACCAACAAACGAAATCCATACTTTTTGTGCAACTCAAAAATAACATCTTGCGGAATGTGCGAACCACCGGTCATACCTTTAACAACAAAAAAACACCACAAAATATTTATTTTTTCCCCTCGATTTTCTAAGATAGATAATGTTAAATATGTCCCTAACTATACTTGTATGAATAGAAGTTATACTGTTTATTACCCGATTGCAATGAAGATAGGTCGTACTTGTCACAAATAGGATTATACGCAAGATTAACCACACCATCTATCATCAGCAAGAATGAGTTGCATCTAATAAAGAAGATCAGTAGTCCTACAGTAATACCATTGAAAACCGTGCAAAGATCGAGACGCATATTTAATATCGACGCAAGCCTTAAACATTGATAATCGTACGTTTTTTACTCATTTTTAATTAAACGCATATTTACTTTACCTTTCAGCTTCGACGGCCTGAACAAACTTTTCAAATGTGTAGGTTGGTGAAGGAAACACTGAAGTTGTACCGAACAGAAGTGGCGCTACTTGACCCAGTTGCGTTGCTCCAACATGGGCCATGTTACCAACGCATGCAAATATATTGACCTTAGTTTAGAAAAGTAATCGTTATTATTATTAGACGTTATCAACATCATCAACGTCATCAGCAACATCAACGCCATCCTCCTCCTTCTCCCCATCACCATCGTCAGATAATCTTCATTCAGTGTCTTGTTATCGCTTGACGTCATCATACCATCTTCGTATTTTAATTTTCTAGCTTCAATTCAATTCAATTATTTTTTTTTTTTTTTACATTTATACGTTTTCTTGGTAATGTTCGTCATCTCACAAATTCCAGCGCTCCTAATTATGTTAGCATGGAACAACACTAGAAGGATAATAGCCCTATAGACATACTTGTTCCTCGTCAAATTGATCCGGTACAAATATGTTGTCGTTGAGTGTTTTGAAATGCGTAAACGGCACTAATTTCGGTGATCCAGTTGTGCCCTGTGGTAATACAATAGTTCAATTGTTTTAAAATCTTGAAAAAATAAATACAAATACATTAGTATAGTTTCATTTGGGATCACAGTAGGAATGATACGAATATCACACGATTAATTAATGAAGTTTACTCTTCCCTAATCAAATCTTTTTTTTTCAAACGTGAATGTCACGGATTTATCTATTGAATCAGTTAAAAATCAGTCATTTTGATTATTTTAAAGCATTTTTGAGCTTCAATTGATAATACAAGTTTAATCATATTTCTTACCGATGTCATACTAAAATGGCTGACGTCATCAATTGTGACTTTCTTAGCCGCTTTTGCTACTTCTTCCTCACATCCAGAAATTGATATATCATCGAAATTCAACGTTCCACTGAAAAAATGAAGAAAAAAGTTAACCTTGCAAACAACTAATTAAACTTTAATATGCATTATCGTTTTATTGATAGTAGGCCTACTTACTGTACCTTTTAAAATTTGAACCAGCGGCTATGACCTTCTTCAAGTCGGGGAACCTAAAACTATCCAATTGGGTTTGAACTATACCATGAAAGCCCCAGTGGTGTTTTAGGACATCTGCATATCAAGCAGAAGGTTCCGGGTTCGAGTCTCGGTTGGGGCGATCTCATTCTTATTTCCTCATCTTTATCGTTGTTTCAAATGAATTAATTAAATTTCAGCAGTATATTACCGGGCGGTTTAGAATTAATGTTCTATGCCTAATGTGTTCGAAAACACTTCTCTACCATTCGTTCTTGAATGCGATCTCTCCAGCAGGTATGCTACAACAATGGGTTAAGAATGCTGTTGCAAAGGCTTCGACATTGTAGTGCCAGTCTCATGTTTACAGAATGTAGAATTCATTCTCTATGAATTTTTAAGAAAATCGATATATGGCTTGATGTGTAGACTCAAATCAAGTGAAAATACAATAGTATTTTATATATGTATTTTTAGTCGCATGGACGCGACTCTATAGTTCACTATGTTGGTCGGTCGGTCGGTCTGTCTGTCGGTCCGGTATCACTATGCGTTTTAGCACGCGACTTATGGCTGTTGGCCTTGTTTTACTACTTGTTACTTGTTTGCATAACTATCCCCATTATTGGGGACATTTCGCCGTCATTGACATTTTGTTGACATAGCACAACAATGGAACACTAATTAATTTAAAAAAACTAAAACCTGAGACCTGTAACCCTAGGTAGGGACCCTGACGGGTACTCTCCCTCCGGGTCAAAGGGATCCCGAAACTCATCGGTGGGCTCGGTACACCAGCATAAATGTGAACGGTTGCCATTGGTTAATTATGTTACGAAAAGCACACACATCCGTATGTCACTTAGGAAAAATGAATGGTATTAAAATGACGACATATGAGTATACAATGTAATTAAATTATAAAATTGGTGGCTTACATTATAACAAGCTTTATTTTGAAAATCATTTGAATGAATACCAATTATTAAAACATAATCATCAACATTCAATTAGTTCCTTATTCTTGTTCACGTTAATTTGGAATTCAGTTTCTTTCTCACTAACAATATTACTAAAGATTACAAAAGTCACACTTAAATATTCAAAAATTATATAAATGCGTGTCCCGTATTAGCATAGAAACATGTTTATTTAATGTGGTGTGACTCTTCACTTAACACGTTATTCGGCATAAGGAGTTTCTGGTAATTTAATTCTACCAATAGCCATCTCTTGCAGCTTCTTACGATCCACCTGTAAATGATAATTACGAAGTTATTGAATACATGATATAAATCATCGACTGTAGTTAAGCTGTAGTAGTCGTTTCCGATGATCCATAACAATTCTGAAAAGAGGAAAACAACGTCAAACGGAGCGTGAGTAAGTGTTTTTGTCGTTCGTACAATCGTTCCTGATAGAAACTCAATACGTACCAACAAAGGAATGCCACGCTTTTGGTTAAACTCGAAAATAACATCTAAAAAATCAATCGTATGTTATGTAAATTAGAAACATAAAAGACGAATTTAAACCTAAACTTCGATATTGTAGCCTACTACTAGATTGCGTGCCTACCGATCTTTCAAAAATACCTTTGGAACAGCTAGTTATGTAACCACTTTTATGAAAAAATGTAATAGACGGTCCCTGGCGCTTTTTTAGATCTGGTTGTGCACCAATAGCCATTGAAATTGGGCGTTATAATAATACACCAGTTAATGAGAGGAAATGTAGTCTGTGTAACTTGAATTGTATTGAAGATGAAATACACTGTTTTATGGAATGTTCAACTTATGATGATATCAGATCTCATTTATTCAACTTTATTAGCCGGCTCAACCCATCTTTTTCAGATCTAACAAATTTAGAAAAATTCAAATTGTTAATGTGTGATGGCAACCACTGTTGCTAAATTTGCCTATCAATTGCTCTCATTACGCCAGTCCATTTATTGTTTTTAACAAGTAATTTTTAACATACTTATTTACATTTTTTAAATATTTTTTTTCTCTGTTTTCTCTTCTACTCGGTAAAAGAGAGAGAAGAGAAAAAGAAGGAAAAAGAAAAAGTGTAGGTGTAGTAAGTCTGTTGTAAAGTAGTTATTTTTGATGTTTTTTATAAGTGTCTATTTTTAATCCGTGTATTTATAATTGTTATTTTATATATTCACTCATATGTCAGACTTGGCTGGTCTTAATGGTATTTTACAGGAGTGTGATTAAATAAATAAATACAAAATACAATATGAAATGAAGAATGAACCGTATGTTTATGAATAAAAATGAAGAATTTATACAATAAATGACTAAATATACGGGTAGTAAGCTACCAAAATAGAATGAATAGGCCTATTTAAATATGTTAATTAATTAATTACTTATGTTAAATATGGGATTACTTAACAAACCGTATCAAAGTGTTTCAAAACAGTTCTCTAGGCTACCATTCGTTCTTGAATGCCATCTCTCCAGCAGGTATGCTACAACAATGGGTTAATAATGCTGCTGAAAAGGCCTCGACATTGTAGTACCAGCCTCATGTTTACGGAATGTAGAATTCCTTCTCTATGAATTTTTAAGAAAATCGATATATGGCTTGATGTGTAGACTCAATTCAAGTGAAAATGTTTTAGTCTCAACGATTATAGGCAATGTCTTATATAAGTCAAAGATGCTCTACATGTGGAATGCCATCCTGAGATGAGCAGTAGTAATTAGTGCAGTCTTGTTTATTTTTTATTAATTTATATGTAATTTTACTTTCTATGGACCAGAGATTCTGAAATAAAAAATTGAATGAATCATAAATAAATACAAGTTTGTCTTCTTTCTGTTCACATTTTAACATTTATTTTTACTTAAAAATTACTTATAAATATTAAATAACTTCCTTAAGCGTAACCTAAACGTAACGGCCGGACCCACGGCAGCCAACAATGCAGCGCTTACTAGATTAGTAACCGAACCCTTAACCTAACCTTACATGATGCAGGCACCACATGTGATATGAATGAGATGCTGTATTACCAAATTATTCCTTTCATACTTCGGAAATATATAGTATGTGGAGATATAGCACTGGGAATCGGGTGGCTTACTTAGATCGTGAGGCGAATCTCCCATTATATTCGAATACGGTAATGTACCACGTTCTCTACGTCACATCCGAAAAAAAAACATTATCAAATTATTGTATATTTCGTGAAATATATATAAATCTACAGAAACTTAAATGAATTAATTTATAAACGATGAAGATGAATGACATTGATGAGAATGAGAAAAAAAACAGCAACCGAACATCGAACACAGAATGTACTTGATATGCAGAAAATGTTAATGAGATGCGACTCATTTTTCATAAGGCGTGTCCGGTAATTGAATTCGACCAATAGCCATCTCTTGCAGCTTCTTACGATCCACCTGTAAAAAACATGATTTTGTGATTTTAAATTACATTAGTAATGTTCTATGATCAAAGCTGACGTCATGGTCTAATTGTAGTCCTACTACATTCATTGACAAAGAGAAAGCGAATCAAATTAACACTCTACACCAGATCTTTTATTAATTACGGGAAATACGTTTTAAATATCTTTATCAAGTTTATTGTTTCACACAATAGTGGCATGGTAAATAATAAATAAAGTGATTGATCTATTATCGATTTTTCAGATATATCTTTAAGTTTAAAGTACTTTACTAGTACTGTACTAGTACTGTATTAGCTAAGCCTTTAAGAAATCACCTTTCCTGAAGCGCCAGCTGGGAAAGAGTCAAAGATTAGAAAGTAAGACGGCTGGATTAAATCCGACATCTGAAAAAAATATTCGTCAAATTTAATAAGTTAAAATTGTGTATACAAAATTTAACTTTCGATAACCCAATTATCAAGTACTGTACTCACTTGAGCATCGAAAGGGTTGGGGGCGGCAGAAAGCTGAACATCGGGCGAGTGATGGCGACTGAGCCATGACGAATGACAGAAGGTCATCACGGAGTCATTTGCGTGATTAAGGCTAGTGAAAATAGCGGAAACGTAGCAAGCGAGTACTTGATAATTGGTTTATCAAAAGTTAAATTTTGTATACAATAAATAATAAAATAAATTTAAAAAATAACAAAATAAAAATATTTGAATTTCAATGAATCTTGATTTCTTGTGTTTATTTATTATTACTTGAGGTTAATACCTTTCCTTCGAAGATAGTTTTTAGTTCTTCTTCGGTGACATTGCAACCTTCATTTAATCTGAAATAATAAAGTAAATGTTTTTCTTTTTTAAAAGAATTCATAATCATACGAAACTGTTGAAAATAATGTCAAATAATTATATCCATTCAATTATATAAACGAATTCAAGTTTTGGTAGAAATTCAAACAATACGTACGTAACACATGCACATACATCTTCGCCGATCCTGTAATCTGGAATTGGTATAACCTGTGTTAGAAAAACAACATTTTACAATGTATTTCAGCATAGAGTATTTTATAATATTGTAAACATTGGGTTTGTTCTCCAAAGCCCGGAAGAACAACATATTGATATACTGTATGTGCAGAAACATGAATATTATAACGTTATCATCACTTATAGCTTGGTTCCCACTAGGACGTAATGCAAGGACGTAAACGCAACGCAAACGTCTTGACCAATGACAATGACAGTTCGAATAATTCATCGCTTGTGATTGGTCACTAATGGGAACCAAGCATTTACCTGAGCAATGTTTACGGCTGGATGAGTTATTACTAAACTCTCCACTTCTGATGGATGGATATTGAAACCGCTTCTGATAATTATGTCCTGACAATAAAAATATTACTGTTAGCCTGTGAGAAATACAGTACGGACTACATATCATGTACCATAGCCCGTGGTTGTCGCGCGTGTAAAATGTGTGTAATTTCCGAGTGTCTGTATTTGCCGTCAGTGGACCACCACGACGTGATTACTCTGCAACTTCTTTCTGGTAACATAAGGAACTATTGAAACGATAATACTGTACATGTATATGTATATGTACCTTAATTCTACCAAGTATTGTCAGGTAGCCATCTGCACTTAGCTTACCAATATCTCTGAAATTAATAATAATTTACATGCACAATTCTTTTTAATTATTTTATATGCCTACTGCACATTCTGTCTAAGGTGTGCTTCACATAATTAACTTAAGTGGGTTTTGATAATTTACAATACAGAACATTTTACTTTCATATATTTCCAAATGTCTATGATAAGTAGATTATCTTATTCTGTAAAAACAGTCTACTGGTCCCGCCTAAGGGCCCAAAGAGCTGAAAATCATAATAAATAATAGTAAAGTTGTGATAGTACCCCATTTTAATCCATCCGTTTTCAGTGATCGTCTGTTTTGTTTTCTCAATATCACCATAGTAACCTCTGAACGCAACTGGACTTCGTACCCATACCTCTCCCTTTTCTCCGACTTCTACGGGACATCCTTCTTCATCAACTATTTGAAGCTGAAAATGTTGGATTTTAAACAATGTTAGTGTACAATTAAAAACATAATGATATGACACAAGTTGTGACAAAGATAAGTTGGCCTTACTTCAATATTGGGTAACGTGCGGCCTGTTGTATGCCAAACCAAGTCATCGACTGTCATGGAGCTGACGCTGGTGGTTTCTGTTGATCCATAAGAATTCTGGCAAGAAAATATAACAACTTTCATTCGTCAAAAACAAATAACGTCAAATGAACAAGTTCATCTCTGTTGCTGCTCCTCACGCCGTGTATAAATCGCCTAGCAAAACATCGGAGTTTACCCACATCGGAGTTTAACCACACCGGAGTTTAGCTGCGCGATGTAAAGGTATATATATAATTAGGTGATCATTTAGAATAAAATGATCACCTATTGTTATTGTTCAAAATCTTTATTGTTGTTTTTGTTATTATTCTTCTTTCTGTACACTTTTGTGTAACAATTATCTCAATAAGTTGAATAGCAATGATCACAAATTTTTCACAATGTCTTTTAAATACTTTAACTTAACCATAATAAGCTTTTCAGCGTGATCACTCAACCGTGACGTCATTAATACGCGATTTTGTGAAATCACACTATCAATCATATCTCCATAACTCTTTATCACATATCAATAAAATTCACTAGACGTAAACTTCAGGTGAAGGGTAAATATATTAACAAATAAAAACTTACGTGTTTCAAGGTCATGCACGTGAAATTGCACGTTAAAAATTTAAATAGCTCCAAATTAAGTTTTGATCATTTTAGAGCATGAATTAGGCCATTTGCGTGTTTAAAAAAATTACTGCGCAAAAACACGTTTTTGCGCACGCAAATTTCAAAAAGCGTAAAAAATTAAATTTGATGTATAAATCACATTCTAATCACAATCCTTAGTACATTCACCGATTTTGAGTCCATTCGGACTTAAAATAACGCTATACGAGCATGTTAAAAATGACAAAATGCGCACATTAATTTCACAAAAGTTCTGATAATGGTGAAAAATAGGTCTTTTTTAAAATGAAAATAACTCTTCAGAATGCAAGATGACCCCAATTTTTTTATCTTATTCGGGAAGCCATTGAGTTGTAGATATGAATTCATGTACACATTTGACGTACAAAATGTTGTGACGTCATCAAATGGCCACTTGAATTTAAAATTAAGTTTTTTTCTCTTTCGTCATATAATTATCACATTCAATAGAACGCATCTCTGTTATTTTGTGCCTGATTTTCGCTCAAATTTTAGTATGTGATTTCTCAATTAATTGGCTTTCTCATGACTTGCCACTATTTTCATTTTAATGACGTCATCCTGCGTAAAACCTTGAATAACGTAGGTCGTGTAATTTCAACTTCGCCGTGAATTTAAATATCTTGCAGCTCTTCAGAATTGAAGGTTCCCTTGGTTATTATAATTTCTTATGAAAGCTGATGAAATGTAGATATGAATTCATATAAAAATCAAGCCTATCGGATGTTGTGACGTTAACATATGGCCAGATGAAGTTAAAAAGTAGTTTTTTCATCTTTTTCGTCAAAGTTATACAAATTTCAAAGAGCGCGCACAGCGCTTCTACGTGCCAGATTCTCTTCCAATTCTTATATTTATTTGCTCAATTCATAATCTTTCGAAATTGCCATCTTTAAATTTATTTTGATAATTCCATCATACCAAAAAATTAGAACATGATATGTGTCCCGTGATTTCAACTATGCTACACTGTATATAGATATACAGTATATACTGTACATATTGTATATGGCATATAATAGGCACAACTCAGCACTATAAGCGTATAATAGGATGGTATACATCAACATTTTCTGATCGTATGTTAACGTACGTGCATGTTTAAAAAAAATTAATTTCAGTAAAATGATAAAAATGATCACCTATAATTCGTCAAAGTGACGAATTAAATTCTAGTTAGATTATTATTATTATTATTTGATACGCACCAACAAACGAAATCCATACTTTTTGTGCAACTCAAAAATAACATCTGGCGGAATGTGCGAACCACCGGTCATACCTTTAACAACAAAAAAACACCACAAAATATTTATTTTTTCCCCTCGATTTTCTAAGATAGATAATGTTAAATATGTCCCTAACTATACTTATATGAATAGAAGTTATACTGTTTATTACCCGATTGCAATGAAGATAGGTCGTACTTGTCACAAATAGGATTATACGCAAGATTAACCACACCATCTATCATCAGCAAGAATGAGTTGCATCTAATAAAGAAGATCAGTAGGCCTACAGTAATACCATTGAAAACCGTGCAAAGTTCGAGACGCATATTTAATATCGACGCAAGCCTTAAACATTGATAATCGTACGTTTTTTACTCATTTTTAATTAAACGCATATTTACTTTACCTTTCAGCTTCGACGGCCTGAACAAACTTTTCAAATGTGTAGGTTGGTGAAGGAAACACTGAAGTTGTACCGAACAGAAGTGGCGCTACTTGACCCAGTTGCGTTGCTCCAACATGGGCCATGTTACCGACGCATGCAAATATATTGACCTTAGTTTAGAAAGGAATCGTTATTATTATTAGACGTTATCAACATCATCAACGTCATCAGCAACATCAACGCCATCCTCCTCCTTCTCCCCATCACCATCGTCAGATAATCTTCATTCAGTATCTTGTTATCGCTTGACGTCATCATACCATCTTCGTATTTTAATTTTCTAGCTTCAATTCAATTCAATTATTTTTTTTTTTACATTTATACGTTTTCTTGGTAATGTTCGTCATCTCACAAATTGCAGCGCTCCTAATTATGTTAGCATGGAACAACACTAGAAGGATAATAGACCTATAGACATACTTGTTCCTCGTCAAATTGATCCGGTACAAATATGTTGTCGTTGAGTGTTTTGAAATGCGTAAACGGCACTAATTTCGGTGATCCAGTTGTGCCCTGTGGTAATACAATAGTTCAATTGTTTTAATATCTTGAAAAAATAAATACAAATACATTAGTATAGTTTCATTTGGGATCACAGTAGGAATGATACGAATATCACACGATTAATTAATGAAGTTTACTCTTCCCTGATTAAATCTTTTTTTTTAAACGTGAATGTCGCGGATTTATCTATTGAATCAGTTAAAAATCAGTCATTTTAATTATTTTAAAGCATTTTTTAGCTTCAATTGATAATACAAGTTTAATCATATTTCTTACCGATGTCATACTAAAATGGCTGACGTCATCAATTGTGACTTTCTTAGCCGCTTTTACTACTTCTTCCTCACATCCAGAAATTGATATATCATCGAAATTCAACGTTCCACTGAAAAAATGAAGAAAAAAGTTAACCTTGCAAACAACTAATTAAACTTTAATATGCATTATCGTATAGTAGGCCTACTACTGTACCTTTTAAAATTTGAACCAGCGGCTATGACCTTCTTCAAGTCGGGGAACCTAAAACACAAATGAAAAGCTAATAATGTTAGGTATTAGCATGGACAAAATAACTAGTTATTTTGTCCATAATATCAGTGATATTGTATTGTATTATCCATGTGAACTTAATAATAACTTAATAATAATATACTCACTGTTTTGAATTTAGGTCACCTGGAATACTTCTACTTAACTCTGGAATCATTTCACAAGCCATTTGGTAAAGTGTGTCGGGGCTACGAGTTATGAACAACGCTTTGCATGACACCTGGCATTATGTAAAATATAAATTATGGTTAATTCTGACATAGGCGAGCACAATGCAAAAACTTCGGTACAAATCTCCGCCTTGGATACCTACCTTATCTATCTCAGATGTACCGCGAAACGTAGATTTGATAACATTAATGTGCAGTTCGACGCTATTTTTCCATATTTCTATCTTAGCAAGATATTATAAAGAGTTTTTTAACAACATTTATGATTTCAACAGTAGATTTTCTACTCAATTTCAATTCTTGGCGGTCAAGTTATTTCCGGGTTTATGATAAGTTCACCTTGCAGCAACATGGTTTCAACTATTTTCTCTCTTTTATACACAAGGGAGCAGTTAAAATAATAGATTTGACCCTAAAGGTGACTGGAAACAGGCACTTTCCATCAATCAATACAGTGTCCCTTTGGAAGACGGAAGAAGAAAACAGATACTATAGTAGGACTGGAGCTTAAGTTGGCCATAGCCATTTTAGTTGTTTGTTTATTTTAGGAACGGACCGCGCGTGTGAAAGGTACAGTAGTTAAAAAATAAAAATTATACTGCAAATTAATAAAGATCAAATTAAATATACGCCATAAAGAATCGGAATATATTGTGGGGAATAGTATTATAAAATTACATAGGGAGATTTGATGATAAGACATTAATCGAGTGAAATCCCGATAGCTGAGTTTTATTAAGTAAGCTGGCAGGAATAACTGTAGGCTATCTGTGTCCTGTTAGGACCGGGATGTCTGCCCATGTTGCAAGCCGTAATGTCTTCTTTCTTGGGCCGAAATGGCCCACTCTGTCACGGCAGTTAGTTTCAAAAGATGTTTAAATTAAATAATGTATTAATACTTATTAGGATGATATTTATTTGAATAAACGCCTCTCCAATAAAACATCACTTTGAATAATAATCACCACCCTCCCCCCCCCCCCCCCCCCGCCACCGCCAACCCAACTATCTAATAAACGTCCATCCCATCCACATTTATAATAACACAATTATACTATTTGTAGTAGAATTCATCGCACTGTTATCTACAATTTACTGTAATGTAATGATATAGGCCTACTTTTATAATTAAGAAATCAACCTTTGTATCAGAATTCAATAAGTTCACAAACTTGACCCAGAAAGTCCAGAGGAGAGTTTGTCCAGATGTTTTAAATGTCCATTTAGTTTATAATAAGAATCCCTAAAGAAAACACTTAGTTTAACATTTGACTTATCCCATCGTTAAACCAGGAGAGATTGACACTATTTAAGTACAGATTTGACAGTGTTATTCATCATTGAAATACCTTATTATACCGTTAATCACTCCCACTTAAACACCCCTGGATCAACTTAGAACCAATCGTTACCCTCACAGATTACGTAGTGACATATGTAAATGAACCGAAGCCAATATACTCCCAAGTTTCAGAAGAGCCCAGACACACTTCACAGCCACTTCTTCAGAAGAACACCTTACACACACTTCACAGCCACTTCTTCAGAAGAACACCTTACAGCCACTTTACAGAGCGCACACCTTACAGCCAGCATCACTAATCCTCTGTTCCTTAGTCAGTTAGTTATTCAATTATTGTATCAAGTATATTCTGAATAAATAATATATGTTACGACAGCAAAGCGAGTAAAGAGTCTTCCTTACAAAGTACCTCATAACAACATTATATTACATGGTGGAAGACCCAAATTTTACAAGGGACAGAGCGAGGAAACCAGAATTTACAAGAAAATTAACATAAAGACAAGAAGCAGAAAATAAAAGCAAGAGATAATTTCTTGAAACAGATAGAGAGAGACGAAGACGAAGAAAACCAGCCACCAGTCAGATAATTGTTTGATAGGAGAAAACCGAAAATTACACGAAGACAAGCTAAAATTTATATTTTAATCAGACAAGCAGAGTTTTTTTTTTTCAATTAAGCAGTTAACTGGATCAAGAGAAGCAGAATTTTTTTTTCAAGACAGCATTTTAACTGGATCAAGAGAAGCAGAATTTTTTCATTTCGTATAACCGTTTGATGAAGATAAAGAAGATAATCAAGGAAGACACAAGAAGACTCAAGACGGAAAACAGAAGCAAGCGGACAAGAACGTTTCGTTTGGACACTTTCAAGTTTTTTTTAGAACGTTTTTTTAACATTTACTTTTTTTTAATTTTGAACTTCGAGCATTTGAACATTGATGAACACCTTTCACATTTTTTTTGAGTTCGTTGTTTGAAAATTTGAACATTGATGAGCACTTTTAACATTTCTTTAATTCGTTGTTTGAACATTTGAACATTGTTGAACACTTTTTTGCATTTCCTTTAATTCGTTTTAATTGGATCCGAAGCATTGGGGTAAGTCAAAACCATTTTGAATTGTAACCCTGTGTGAAAGTTCATGGTATACACTTAAAATTTTTTTTAAATTGTTAAAATAATCATAATAATAAAATGAAACCACCGATAACAACGAACACATTCAGAATACCGTTAACGTAGTAAATGACGAAAACAACGTTTAATTTGTCGACGAACATGATAGGACACCCACCCAATTGCAATCAGATACCTTTACACACCCAACTAAAGTAGAACCCCTTAACTTGCAACCTTACATTGACTGTGTAGAGAATAACATGGGATTAGCAGCCCCATTCCAAATGAAAGAAGAACAAATTAAGGAACAAACTAATTTAATTATGACAGCACCTAATGATTCAAATATGACATTAAACCGAGGTAGATTTAAAGCAGGACATTTCCAAGTTTTAGTTTCGTATTCTAAACCGACTTCAGCCAAATGTAACACCGATAAAACAAAACACGACTCCAATGTTCGAAAATTTTGGTGGAATATCGACAGATATAACGATACAGATAAATTGATTAAAGAGATTATTAATGATAAACAGATACCGATAAGTGGATCGCCAAAACGATTCATAAAACGTTTGTATAATGCAACAAGTTACTGATTTCATTTTTGCAAGAATTTTTTTTAAATTACGACATTTGCTAAATTATTGATAGCATAGTCTACGTATTTGATTTGATTTGTTTAGTAACGATGTGATTTCAGTTAAAAGAGAATTGAAATTATGATTAAGTATTGATTTTGTAACGAGTTTGATAATGATTAATTTTGAATTTTGATGATCGATATATTGAGATATTGAAAAGAACGACAATCATTTTGTAACAAATATTTTGTTTAACCTTTGAGTCGTTAATCTCAAGCATTAATTAATTAATTGATACAAGAACAGGAGATTTTCTTAGTACTTTTAATTGTATTTTTACATTAAGTACAAAAGTCGAATTTGTCGACCGATTGAGATCGTAATTACCTGTAAATATAAATGCTTAAATCGATAAAGTTGTGATGATAACGATATATTGTGGATAAGTTTGTGTCAGCGGGACACACACGTTTGTTTCTTTTAAAGTTTTAAGTGATTAAGTTTGCTATTTTGAGTTAATTATTGATTTTAGGCTAATCAGCCACAGTTTCTTAAGTTTTATGTTTTAATTTGATTGATTTATGTTCGAAGGCCATTAGAATGCGATAAGTTGTCGCACGATTTGATGTATGTTCAATGTAACATACTATTTTTAAGTTTTGTATTTTTATTTTGACCGATTTTGTTTGATTTACGCGAATACCGTTATTATAGATTAGAGTGCATAATTAACAAGAGTTGCCTTCTTGACCGATGTTCTTTAGGGAAACCCAACCGTTGTGATGTCTTTATTTCGGTAATCCGAGTGTAGCATGCCTCCAAAGCAACGGACCCACAATTATGTCGATCTTGAAGAACACTTTTGTCCTTTATACATTTTTTTTCCAAATTTTTTTTATAAATTCCGGAAATTCTTATACCAAATTTCATTTTTTTTAAGAGAGAGAAGAGAGAGAGAGTGAAAGTGATAAGGTTACACTTCAGAGTCAATGGTTTTGACTAACTCAATTTTTGCTTATATGTATAATCATGTTTTTTTTCTTTTATATAACTTTAATTTTGCATGCCACTATTATAACCATTTTTATATTTTAAATAGATTAGAAAAAAAAAAAAGGGAAACAGAGGGATGTAATGTAATGATATAGGCCTACTTTTATAATTAAGAAATCAACCTTTGTATCAGAATTCAATAAGTTCACAAACTTGACCCAGAAAGTCCAGAGGAGAGTTTGTCCAGATGTTTTAAATGTCCATTTAGTTTATAATAAGAATCCCTAAAGAAAACACTTAGTTTAACATTTGACTTATCCCATCGTTAAACCAGGAGAGATTGACACTATTTAAGTACAGATTTGACAGTGTTATTCATCATTGAAATACCTTATTATACCGTTAATCACTCCCACTTAAACACCCCTGGATCAACTTAGAACCAATCGTTACCCTCACAGATTACGTAGTGACATATGTAAATGAACCGAAGCCAATATACTCCCAAGTTTCAGAAGAGCCCAGACACACTTCACAGCCACTTCTTCAGAAGAACACCTTACACACACTTCACAGCCACTTCTTCAGAAGAACACCTTACAGCCACTTTACAGAGCGCACACCTTACAGCCAGCATCACTAATCCTCTGTTCCTTAGTCAGTTAGTTATTCAATTATTGTATCAAGTATATTCTGAATAAATAATATATGTTACGACAGCAAAGCGAGTAAAGAGTCTTCCTTACAAAGTACCTCATAACAACATTATATTACATTACCAAGCATTTGTTATTCTTTTTTACCACTTTTCATATCTATTAGATAGAGGATTTCATTTGATTATAAATGTTACCATATCATTAAAACTAAAAAATTTAACATATATCCCTCGAATAAGCCCCTCCCTCGAGTCAAATGAACTCCGCCTCCCCACCTCCGCCCTATAAGGGCCCTACCAAATAATAAAGACTATACTTTAAAATGTTATTAATCATCTAAGACACTGTGAAACAGAATAGTTTAGTTTTACGAATGTCAAGCATTTTCAATAATGGTAACCGACAGAAAACGTAAAAGAAGAACATTATCATTCCGAGAACCATCGTCTACACTTCCTAGAGGGGGAGCGAGCGAAGCGAGCTCACCCTCTAGTTATGTAAATTTCTAAATAGTTATAATACTGCAGGATGAAATGTTAGAAGCTCACGACTGCGATAAGGCATTATTACGCTCTAGTTGTGGATTCTTTAATATTGGCATGATCTGAGGAAATCTTATTATTTTTTTAAAAAGATATTAAAACAAATATGAAATTACTGTAGTATAAACCACACATAAATTACAATTATAATGCCTTTTAAAAATGACTTCACTGCTACTAAAAACAAAATCTAAATGTCAATATGTTAATGTATAATTAAGAAAGAGGTCTCGTTGTAAATTTACATATTATTACGGTATTAATAATTTTCTATAAAAATTATCATACATTACTATACATGTATTTTAATTTTAATATGAATTCGTACAAAACAAAAGAGTAGGCCTCACAATTAAAATATTTTGTCGGAAAAAAAGCTGGTTCCAGAACCAGAAAAAATATGGAATATGTTTCTGGTTAAGAAATGTTTTCAATAAGGCATCTAATAACGACGGGAAAGTTGAACAAGAACATAGATGACTTACTTGTAATATTATTTTCTGAAAACTCTGAGGAGTATGACCAATTAGCAGATTAGCCTGAAGAAAAATAAAAACGGAGTTGCTGACTTTATTTTAAAGGCTAAAGCGTCACGGTTCCCACTAGCGACGCAGCGTAACGCAACGCAGTAACGTATTGACGCAAAATGTTCTATTGCGTAATCACCGACGACGCGGTGCTGCAAACATCGCAGGTTTGATTTCACGCAAGCGGAGGCAAACACAATTATTGGAAGGGCATTTGCTTACGCTGCGTAGGTTGCGTCGGTAGTGGGGACCACGCCTTACTCTTTAACATGTTAAAGTTAGGCCTACAATATTTTTTTACCGAGATATCAGTCGATATACAACGACTAAATAATGTATTATATAACTAAACCTACTGAGTACCTACCACACCGACGCCTATTGCTCTCGCTGCACTTGTAATAAGTGGCCATTCTATGTGGTTAGCGCCTATAACAGCTATACGATCACCACGACGAAGACCAAGTTTGAGTAAGAACCCGGCTGCTAAGTCTATCACCTGAAAAAGATAATTAGTTCAGATTCAATGATGTAAAAATAAAGTATCAGGCCTAATATCAGTAGTAGATATTACATATTAATAATGAACATTCAAACAATATCTCACCATTTTCTTAAATTCAGCAAAAGTAACTCGTTCATTATCGGCAACAAAAACAAGCATTTCTCTGTCTGGATTTTTCTTCACTCTCTTTTCCAACATTTCGTGCATCGTCAGCCCAATAAAGGGACTGCGACTGGGGGTATGAACGTAACTCTTACTTCGCGAAAAAGCCATTCTACTATAACTTACGCACGATCGATTCTACTACTCAATTTTACAGTGGAGTATAGGAAACAATAATACAATGCATACAAGCATTGTTAATGACCTTATAGTTAAAAGGAGCAGTCAATATCACCATTCAACGAATACAAAGCATTTGGAAGGTCAGATACAAAGGTCAACAAATGTTTGAAATTGTTAATAGATTGTGAAGGATAAACGAAAGCATAAGCTCTGTATACACCATCACATTTTATGTGACAAAAAATGTGATGTGCCCATATATGGACATGATGATGTCATATCACTACTATATTTAAGAATATCACTACCATATTTGGGCACATCACATTTTTTTGTCAAACTAGTTTGATAGTGTAGACAGAGCTTTACAGGTAACAAGTAAACCATGCACATATTTACTAGCTACGATGCTATTCACTGGGTGATAATTTAATATAGGATTATATGGAGAATTAAAAGACGTTTACTATATAATTTCAATATAAAATTTAATGACAAAAATAGAGATCGACGTTTCGGTACCATCATAGAACCATTTTCAAGATCAAGTGAATACAAAACAATAATAATTATGTGCACTAAGCACCAAAGTTGGTGACAGGAAATGCTAATTGAGGGCTAATTAAGTAATTAGCTCCTCCTACTGAGTTAGATAAACAATTTAGCTTTGATGGAATCCGATTGTTTATTGAGTGTAGGTTTTATCTCTTTGATCCACAACATCTCCTTAATTAGGCAATCAAACTTATTGTTACATTTAGATAAGACTCTAAAGTATTCTACGCATGACATTTTCCTATCAGAGGTTGATAATGTAACAAAGATTTTTCAAAAGTTGAATTATCCTTTAGATCTTATTAGTAATATTGTTAAGGCTTTCAACCAATCCATTAATACTTGTGTGACTCCTAGTAATACTAATGAAGATATGCTAACTGATGAATCTCCCCAGCCTATTAGGATTGTACTACCGTACAAGGATCAAACTTGTTGTAACACGGTTACTAAACAACTTAAACAACTTAGTGCGAAGATTGAAAACGATATTTTACCAGTATTTACTAGTCGTAAGATAGGTGACACCTTAAAACCTAAAGAAATGAAACCCAGAATCATTAATTCACAATGCGTGGTGTACAAATTTCAATGTGGTTTGTGTGATACAAACTATGTCGGTTACACTTGCCGACACCTTTACAAACGCATTAATGAACATAACAAAAGTATTATAGGCGATCACCTAAAACAACATGGCATAACTGGTGATATCTCAGAATACTTTAGAGTCTTATCTAAATGTAACAATAAGTTTGATTGCCTAATTAAGGAGATGTTGTGGATCAAAGAGATAAAACCTACACTCAATAAACAATCGGATTCCATCAAAGCTAAATTGTTTATCTAACTCAGTAGGAGGAGCTAATTACTTAATTAGCCCTCAATTAGCATTTCCTGTCACCAACTTTGGTGCTTAGTGCACATAATTATTATTGTTTTGTATTCACTTGATCTTGAAAATGGTTCTATGATGGTACCGAAACGTCGATCTCTATTTTTGTCATTAAATTTTATATTGAGATTATATGGAGGGCGATATAAATGTATGCTGGTGGTGTTTCTGCGATGATTAATTATCTGAATAGGACAAGCAAAGTTAATTTTGAGAGTATTTTCTTTGACTATCAGTGAATAATAAGATATTCGTGAGGTTGAATTGATAATGTAAACTTTATTTTGGAACGATTTGGTTGTGCAACCTCATCATCAACATGAAATCAGCTACAAGCTGTATCAAATTGGATAGGCCTACTTTTATTACCATCGTCACCATTACCATTGTGGGCTATTTTCATTTAATTACGTAACAGCAGCTGATGAGGGTCAGTCAGAAATTCAACAGGTCGCTTTATAAGAAGTTATATTTTATTTAACCATGTATCTACATAACACCTTATTCTTCATAAGGCGTGTCTGGTAATTTAATTCGACCAATAGCCATCTCTTGTAGCTTCTTACGATCCACCTGTAAATAATAGTTACCGTACCGTAAACAGATAGTAAAATTGAATCATTCTATCCTATCATATCTTGCTTGCATCATCTTTTATAACAGAAAGAGAGTAGATATTAAGAGCTAATTCCCGTGGTATAATGAGTACGGCATAACATATCGCAAAAATAAATTCGTAGTATCGGTTTTATAGGCCTATTGACATAGTGGTGACGTAATAAACATATCGATATTCATAATAATAGTTTTAGAATGCCCAGGCCAATATTAATAAAACATTCAAGGATCAGGTCGCACCAAACAATACAGTACCTTTCCTGTAGCTCCAAATGGAAAAGAGTCAAAAATTAGGAAGTAAGACGGCTGGATTAAATCCGACATCTGCAATAGAAACGATTGTCGAAAAAATAATAATGTTGCTGCTCTATTTAACGAGGCGGAGCTGAGTTAAATAGAGCAGTCAATGTTGAATTATTATCATCATTCATCGAAGACAAAGCATTTACTAGTAAAAAGCTTAACATTTAATAGTAAGGTTAATCGTTAATTAGTAAAAAATAATGAACGGCACATGATGCGCAGTTAACCTATGAAATGACAAGGATACACTCGGGTGTATTTTCACAAAATAATCGACGTTTATTTATAAGTTGAAGTTTGTTACCTTCCCCTCAAAGAAAGTTTTCAGTTCTTCTTCGGTGACAGTGTACCCTTCATTTAAACTGAAATAACATATCACTTTAATATAATATACCATTCCTTTATTGTAAATCAGGACTCAAAACAATAAAATTATCAATACATTTATTTTGTTATTAACATTTTATGTAATTTTCTGGACATAGTTATTTTATTTCATTTTGCTGTAAATATCATCATTATTATTGTTATTATTCACAAATATTCCTTGTGTTGTTTTTGAGAGAAAGAAAATACTGTTTTATACGTTATTTTTAGTTTTGGGAGAAATGAAACAAACTTACGTAACACATGCAGAAACATCTTCACCGATCCTGTAATCTGGTATTGCTAGAGCCTGTCGGAATTATGAAAAACGCATTTTTAATTACAGTATTCTTATTCAAATGCTTGATATTTTCTTTCAACGTTAGGAAAATGCAATGAATTTAAATGATATTTCGTTGGTAAAATAGAGCTTGTTCGTGTTCTCCAAAGAGCGGTATTAAAAATCTCGTAGTTAAAGCGTGGTTCCCACTAGAGACGCAACACAAGCGAATTGACCAATGCCAAGCCACTTTTCGAATAATCCATCGCTTGCGATTGGTCAAATCACTTACGTTACGTCCTTGCGTTGCGTCGCTAGTGGGAACCAAGCTTAATGAAGACAGATTGGCAGAAACACAATGATGTTATGCACTTACCTGAGCATTTTTTATGGCAGGATGAGATATTAATACATTTTCCACTTCTGATGGATGGATATTGGAACCACATCTAAAAATTGTGTCCTGCAATACAGTAAGTTTAATATGTTAATCGCGATCGAGTGAAACATGCTTAAACAATCGTATATACATAAATATTTATCTGTATTTCAGTGTCAGGGTTGAAGATGTCTAAAAAATCTTACTTTTGAGGTCGGGACCTTTACTGGTTTTCTGAAATTGTATTTGACAAACAGAGGCAGATCCAGAATAAATAAATAAATGGAAGGGTCTCTGATCCGCCTATACTGAAAACTGTAGGCTCTATTAGTGCTTCATATAAAGTTGATAACAATACCTGAATTCGACCAACCATTGTCAAGTATCCATCTGCATTTAGCTTACCAACATCTCTGAAAAAAGCACGATTTACATTTAACTTCACTACTTTTTCATTTATTTATTAGACCCAAATTATATTATATCAACTTTATTTGACTTTGTATATACAGTCTTATACTAATTTAGTAAATATAAAGTTATGATAGTACCCCGTTTTAATCCATCCGTTTTCGGTGATTTTCTCTTTTGTTTTCTCAATATCACCATAGTAACCTCTGAACGCAACCGGGCTTCGTAACCATATCTCTCCTTTGTCTCCCACTTCTACGGGACGTCCTTCTTCATCAACTATTTGAATCTAAACATGTAGGATTTAAAATAGCTTCAGTGTATATTACAGTGAATTGAAACATAATATAGGGGATGAAATAATCTGAAAAAAAGTAGGGCCTTTACTTCAGTATTGGGTACGGTACGTCCTGTTGTATTCCAAACATCCTGACTGTCAGTGTATGTCAATGAACTGATGGTCGTGGTTTCTGTTGATCCATAACAATTATGGCGAGAAACGAAAAAGCGTTTGTATTGTCACAAAATTTCAAATGGTTTATAAGCATTTGAATACGTCATACATACCAACAAGCGAATTCCAAACTTTTCGTTCATTTTGAAAATAACAGCTGGTGGAATCGGCGATCCACCGGCAAAACCTTTTATAAAAAAAAGATTTTTTTTTTTTAAATGCGGCTTATTCTCCAAACATATTCTAAATAAATATTTTAAAAAATAGTCATAAGATTTACCTTCTATGGTAACTGAACGTACCTGATTTCAATGAAGACAGGTCGTACTTATCACAAATAGGATTATACACAAGATTGATAACACCATCAATACTCAACGATAAAAAGGTGCATCTAAAAAGAACAAAATGTGCATCTGCTGAAAATAGCATTAATTGAAATACAGTACATGATTCAGAATACATACGCAAGGAACGCCCACAATTTTGAAAAATAAGCAACGTCTTCTGCACATGCGCCGTTAAGCCGACTATCGCCCGTCCCGTTCCGTTAGTTTAGACTACCTTACCTTTCTGCTTCGACAGCTTGAATAAACTTTTCAAAGTTGTAGGTTGGTGAACAAAATACGGAAGTTGTACCGAACAGAAGTGGCCCTACTTGACTCAGTTGAGTTGTCAAAATGTAAGCCATGTTACCGACCAATGCTATCTTGTTGATCTTTAGTAGAACAAATATTTGATAGGCCTACTAATAAAAGTATTATAATAATTGTAATTATCTATATATTAATGCTACTAAATTTTTCGCGTAATTTTAGGTATCACTGAAAGGTAGGCCTACGTGCTAACATTTGGCGCACTTATGTTTATTGAGGGGCCGCACACGATAGGCTATGTCACTTTCCTGAATTTTAAGGATAAACACTAAAAAAAGGCAAAAAATAGCAGTAATTTGACGTCTCAGCGACCATGTTACGTCACTGTATAAACTACGCATCCTCCTCTGTTGTGTACCGCCATGGCCGGATCTACAAATACCATGCCGGGCCGCTAAATAAACAAATGATCGCGCCGTTGAAGTTTTAATTAATTACACCTATCCTTGGAACAGAATGTTTTTGTAAATCACGGTTTGGCTCAGTGAGCAAATCGCCGTGACCATTGATATCAATGCTTAGTAAAGTTCGAGTTCAATCCGCGACATGTTATGTGTAATAATTAAGTATCACCGTTTAAAGCTAAAAATCAAAACTAAACCACAATGTAATTACAAAACTAGCAAATAAGATACGAAAAAATACACACACAAAAAATGAAAAAAAAAACACATGAAAAAAAATGTAAATGAAGAAACAAAAAAAAACACACACACACAAATAAAACGAATCCAAATAGCCTAGGTGTCGTGTTTCCACAAAATAAAAAAATAAATAACGTTTTGGGTCATTGTTTCATTTTTGAGCTCATTTTATGGGTGAGGGGAATAAACAAACATGAAATATACAAAAATGTAAATTAAAAAAACACACAAATAAAACGAATCCAAATGACTGTCGTGTTTCCGCTAAATATCAAATATCAACGAAAAATACACCCAAAATGTTTGTGTCCGAGCGCATCATCTAATTTCGACTACTTTTTGTGTTGAGTCCGTAATCATTGTTATTATTCCAATACTTCACATCTTAATTCGATAACTTACCAATTCATATTTTATCATTTAATAATGTTTTAATCTCTGCCGACTGATTGACAGAAGTCTGTCCCGCTCATGCACGTTGTCACTTTCTGAGGCGCACCCCAAACCCAGTATTGCTTTCATTTGTAGCTTACAGATATTTCAAAGTAAAGGAATAGGCCTACTCCGTGTATAACAAAATCAATGGCCGTAAGTAGTAAGTAGGGGCCGGGAAGCGATTTTTTATTTCGCAGAAGTTGGGGAAGATAGTTAAGTTCCTAAATATAACTAAACCTAACCCTCTAAATAATCTCTCTCTCACTATAAAGTAAAAAGAACTTGCTCATCGGATTCGAACCCCATACATCGACATGTAAAGTCCATAGCCTAATCCACTCGACCACACAGACAGAAAACCTTTGTATTAGTGAATTATTAGCTCATTTCTAACATAGCTTATGGACATGATTAATGAATATTCATGTTTATTTTGTGACGTCTCCGGAGGGGTCCCCAACTTATGTACGAAAAGAAATATCGTGGCCGGGAAAAGTACGCTTTTATTATACTTAATAATCATGCCATGCGAATTATTATTAAGGTAGACAAACTGAGCGGAGCACGGGTTTCTGGTAGACCACACTTTAATTACAAAAGTAGCAAGTACGTCAAATCTCCCATACACCACGAAAAACACTTTTTATACTTTCGTTATGTGTTTGCGCGCATCATCTAATTTACACAATTTTTTCTTTAGCGTCTTTTATCTTCCAGTCAAAAGTCAAAGTTCTATATCCACTGTACTATTACTTTAATTTTTAAGCCTACATATATTGAAGTGAAGGAATAGTGTGTAACGTAAATACAGTAGTTCCGAATTTTATTCGTGATACAATTTGTTTTTATTTTAATAATTTGTCAAAGTACTTTTATCAAAGTGCGCTGTTATTATACTTGCTAATGCAAAGTATTTAACAACATATTAAGGCAGAAAAAGACCGTGCGGAGCACGGGTTACTGTTAGTTATAATGATTATCGTAGTGTGGTTTGTGTTTAATTGAGTATCTTATTATTTCTGCATGAAATATGTGACATCCTTTGTACATTGTAAATGTTTTTAATGAATGAAAAGAATGAAGATATAAATATATAATTATAATCGTTTTTAATCTTTTTCTCTACTATCTCCACCCCCTCTCTCTCTAGATAGCTAAATAAATAAAATGTTTTAACCTACTTGCTTTTCATCAAATTGATCTCGTAGAAAGAAATTGCCATTGAGTGTCAGGAAATGAGTGTACGGTACCAATTTCGGTGATCCAGTTGTGCCATATTGTAGAAAAACATTGTAGAAAATCACTAGACTTAATAGAAGGGAAGGTATACTATTCTATTATATTACATTACATTACATTTTGTTAAGGTGGCCAAATACTGTACGAGCTTTGCTCTTTTTTGGTCATCCTTCCATTTTTGCATATATTCATTACACTTGTTTATATTGGAAAATAAACACTGAAACTGAAACTGAAACGTAGCCTATGTAAATACGTGAACGTGATTGGTTGAAACTGCATCACATGACTGCGAGGATCGTAAATCGTATATATCCTCGAGTACGATGATATTGACCGAGTAATTTTCGCGTAATTATCGTGCCCTGTCATTAAACATATAAAATTCAGTAAATTCTCGAGTACGATGATATTAACTGTGTACTTTTCGTGTAAAAACACTCGCATTTAGCGATAAATAAACAAAAGTCATCTACTGAGACTTAAACTCGAGAAGATTAGTCCACATAACCACGATACAACGTTTTACCCGCTGTGCCACGCAACTTGCTCGAAGAAATTAATCAATTAAACTATGCATACATCGCGCCCTCATTTGTTTTTAGCCCTCTATAGACGCGATGAAAGACCGTTTGTGATTTATCAATACTCCTGGTGGTAGTAACCTGGTACGCGCGGCGCGCTGAACATCCGGTGATTCGGCTCCTCGAAGAAGACGAATTATTATTTATTCGGTCTAGCCTACCTGATAATAATATTATTAATGTAGGCTTATTGATTGAAATTCTTCTGTTAATTTAAACGACCTAGGCCTAAGTGAATATTTTATTGCCAAGGAATCATTAATTAGTAATTATCTGTATATTATTCTTCGCAAGGTAAGGTGAATGCAACGCCTAACTAGGCAGGCTTATTAATTACATAAAGGAGGCCTAGGCCTAGGCCTAGGCCTAGCTACCCGACCCAGTTGTTGTTGTTGACTATATAATATAACAGCGCCTTTTATATTGGTAAAATATAAGATTTGACATCCCTCGGAGGAGAATGATATTGTGTTGCTACGCGCTTCGGAAAATATATTTCCTTGAACAAAATATCATTCCCTCGGGGATGTCAAATCTTATATTTTACCTCTAATCAGGCAATATCTGTATAATATCACACATTAACCAAGATGTGCAATATATGTATCCTTAAAATTATGTAATCAGGCCTATATTTTGTACCGTTGTCATGGTAAAATGGCTGACGTCATTAATTGTAACTTTCTTAGCCGCTTTTGCTACTTCTTCCTCACATCCAGAAATAGATATATCATCAAAATTCAACATTCCGCTGAAAAAAAAACAGAAGAGAAAAGTTACTTTAATTAATTTAAAATTAATTAACATTAAAGAAGAACATTAGGCCTAAACAACCAAAGGTTCACTTACTTTTTGTTACAATATGCCTGAAGAACTTACCTTTTATAATTTGAACCTGCACCTATTACTTTTTTCAAGTAAGGGAACCTAGAGAAATCATATGAAACAGTGTATAAACAATAATGTGAAACTAGTCTAAATATAGTAATAACTAGAGGGTACTCCGAGAATACAAACCTCCGCCTACTGTAAAATTCCCCTGCATAAAATGTCCCCGGGAAATATATATATATTTTTTAATTGTTTTTTTTATTAGTTCTAAGTGTAAATAGGCTAACTGCACACTACAAAGTTGTGGATGAGAGTTTGGTGTATCCAGCCTCTTACAGTTGAGATCGCTGGTTCAAGTCCCGTTGAGGTTGTTTTTTTTTATTTCTTTTTTTTGTGGACCTTGATCTTTGACCCTGACCCTTCAAAATTTAACCACAATTATATGATGAGTCATTGATCATTGTGGTGAGAATCGGTGGTCTCTAGGCAGTAAAATAGGTTTTTGTTAGTTGTGACCTTGACCTATGACCTTTTCCCGAACTCGTCCGAGCTTTTGGGGCATAGATCATTGTGGCCAAATTTGGCCAGATTCGGATAAAAATTGTGGCCTCCAGGCTGTTCACAGACACACACACACGGACATACCCACAAACATACAGAGGTGAATAATTAATGGTTCGAAATACAGTGTGTATACAAATATATTCCAATTGTATTACTCACTGTTTTGAATTCAGGTCACCTGGAATACTTTCACTAAACTCTGGAATCATTTCACAAACCATCGTGTAAAGTGTGTCCGGACTGCGAGTTATGAACAACGCTTTGCACGATACCTGTAAATAATATGATCATTAACATTATTTCAGAAAATAATTTCCATATAAAAATCCACTGAAAACAAAACGGAAAACGAAATAGAGGCACCTTACAAGTGAATATGTTAGTAAAATGGTTTATGGATGTGTATTACGGGTATGGTGAACATACATCAATTGGTAAATGAATGGAACATTATAAAAGTTATACCTGTGACATTACTTTCGTTAAAGTTTGAAGAGTATGACCAATTAGTAGGAAAGCCTGAAAAAGGGGTAAAAAAATACTGTATTATACAGAAATATATAAGGTTGTCACGGAATTTTGAAAACAGATACTAAATTAATATCAGTATCAACATTAAGAATTTGATTCATTAAAATATATGAAGGGTATACCTACCACACCGACGCCTATAGCTTTCGCTGCACCTGCTATAAGTGGCCATTCTATGTGGTTAGCGCCTATAACAGCTATACGATCACCACGACGAAGACCAAGTTTGAGTAGGAACCCGGCTGCTAAGTCTATTACCTGAAAGAAGTATTCATATTTTCAGGTAATAATTTAAACGACTCTTTCTCACCAAAATTAGATATGAATTAATCCGTTAGATTGAAGAGCCAGCACATTCAACACGTTGTCTTTAATTGAAGGAAAACGTGTGCCTTTGGCGGCCAAAATTTAAACAATTTCAATAATGATAATACTATTGTCATTAATGTACATTATACAGCTTGGTAAGGGCGTTTAGCGCGACGCAAGTAATTTAGAACTGTCGCTTGTAATTGACCAGTTTACTTCTATTGTGCCTACGTTGTTGTGTTGCGTTTAAGGTAACCAAGTTTTAGAAACATTTTCTCACCCTTTTCTTGTATTCAGCAAACGTAACTCGTTCATTATCGCTGACAAAAACAAACATTTCTCTGTCCGGATTTTTCTTCACTCTCTCTTCCAACATTTCGTGCATTGTCAGCCCAATAAAGGGCTTCAGACTGGGGGTATGGACGTAGCTCTTATTTTGCGACAGGGCCATTGTAGAGTCTAGGCAACTTAGGAACGTTTAATTTCACTAAACTAAACTAATAGAACTAGACAAAATTTTACAATACGATATACGGTAATTGAAAACCAGCATATATTGTATTAATAAATAATAATAATCGATTTTTGGTCAAATTTTCTTCCCAATAAACATTTAGTATTATAGGCATTCGTCCAAAATAGCATAATAAATCGTTTATATAATTTTTGTTTTTGAATTGAGATGCAATTACATCTTCTGTAGATATTGTTTTGTCTTTCGAGATTATGTGGAACTAGGCTTTGAAAAGGTTTGATGACGTCAACACACAAATAAGTTTACTGCATGAATTGATAAAATCAAATGACTTTAGTAATATATTGTAATATAGAAAAAAAAATGCACAGAAACTAATTATCCAGTCATACAAATGTATTAAAACTTTACAGCTTCGTTTAAGATGCTTGTTTAACAACGAAGCGATCATTGTTGAGGGTGATATCAAATAGTGAAAAATAATGCGAATTTGTCTGCATATATGACGTAATAATTTATTGATATAATCAATATTTTTTTCAATCATTTGTTTCTGTTACCCATAATCATTACCAATCGTTCCATTGTATGCGAGATGTGAATTGATAAGGAAACATTGTCTATTATCTTTCGAAGCTTGGTTGTGCCAAGGCAATCTAAATTAAAATACCAGCATACACTTTGACTGTAATTAACGTATGCTTCGATACTACAAAAGACTTAATCTACACTACTAAATAAAGTATTTAAAGTTAATTGTATGTTTCATAATGCTATAATAAATAATTACTATGGTTGATTTGATCATGCAACTTTACATTTACTTTATTCAGCATAAGGAGTTTCTGGTAATTTAATTCGACCGATAGCCATCTCTTGTAGCTTCTTACGATCCACCTGTAAATAATAAGTATAGATTTAAAATTACATTTTCCCTTCTACAGTATACTGTAGTAATGATAAACAATGGGCTGATTGTGGTCTAATTATAACATACCTTTCCAGTAGCGCCAGATGGGAAGGAGTCGAAAATTAGAAAGTAAGACGGCTGGATTAAATCCGACATCTAAAAAAAACAAACAAAAAAACAATATATATGGATTTTCAAAAAGGATGATGGGATGTTCCAAGAATGTGTGCCATCATGTATTGTGCTTGTTATGTGATAACATAGGATAGTTACCTTTCCCTCAAAGAAAGTTTTCAATTCTTCTTCTCTCACATTGCAACCTTCATTTAAACTGAAATAATACATCGTAGTTTAGTTATTAGAAAGTTTAATAAAATACAAACGGTAAATGAAATTATGTTATCACATATAATATACCAATTTAATCTTGTCTTTTATTCAGAAGACTTTTGAATATTCTGAGAAAAATAAAAAATGAAGATTTGTATAAACGAACAGGAGAGATTGAGTGGGGTAAGGATGTAAAGAAATGAAGGCTGACATGGTTTGGTCATATTGCTCCGATTAAATGAAAACTCAACAGCTAAGATCGCTCAGCGAAAGACCAAAAGCGAAAACAACATGGATGGCAAACATGAATAAGATCATTACTTTTAACATGTTGACCTATACACTAGTCTGGGCTCCAGACGGGAGTTTTGTCTTAATATTAGTAAAAATAAAAACATTTTTGCACATATGGCGTTTCATACGTGTATTACTTGATCAGACAAAAATCAAAACGACGACGTGTGGAATGACATAAAAAAGACAATAAATACAGACTTGGAGCATGTCTAACCTATTATACACATGCTTGCTAAAAAACGTATAGTGGCGATTGGCGTTTAAGATAATGATTTATTGAAAACGCTTATTGAGATTCTTTAGGCCTATTGTATAAAATAATTTTAATTTTGGTAGAAATAAAAATAATACTTACGTAACACATACACATACATCTTCACCGACTCTGTAATCTGGAATTGATAAAACCTGAAAGATTTAAATTTATTATTTTAATACTGTAATAATAATAAGGCATTTGTCTTCAATGTATTTGAGCGTGGAGGTTTTTTTCTGAATTCGGTTAAGGTAATACAATTATTCAGTGCTTTTTGCGAAATTTAATCAAACTTGTTTTTTTCGCCAAATTGCGGGAAAATTACCTCGCCTACTGGAGGTGTACAGGTACGTATGTGCAAAAGGCATAGTACAGTACAAGTAGAAAAGTTTATGAAATAAACTGTACCTGCGCCCTGTTTACAGCTGGATGAGTTATTACTAAACTTTCCACTTCTGATGGATGGATATTAAAACCTTTTCTGATAATTATGTCCTGAAAATAAAGTGTATTGAGTGATTTACTTTATTTGATCAAAAAGTAAAACAACGTTTAAACACTTTTTCCAATGGGTTCTACAAGGTACTGTCCGAGATCAATTGCAAAATTCGCTTAAACTGAGAGTGATAATCCATTTCCAGTATTAGTACCTTGTTTGCAGCTATTTAATTCGATTACCTTTATTCTACCAACTATTGTCAGATAGCCATCTTCACTTAGCTTACCAACATCTCTGAAAAATATAATTTAGAAAAATGTGCTACCTAAGTATTCACATATTAGACTACATTCTGTCAAATTTTAATTGATTTATAATTTATTCAATATTAAGTAAATTTACAAGTTGTGATAGTACCCCATTTTAATCCATGCGTTTTCAGTGATCGTTTGCTTTGTTTTCTCAATATCACCATAGTAACCTCCGAACGCAACCGGACTTCGTACCCAAACCTCTCCTGTTTCCCCCACTTCTACGGGACATCCTTCTTCATCAACTATTTGAAGCTACAAAATATAGATTTTATTCAATATTGTTGGAGTACATTACAGTAATGGGATGAACCACTGTTCGGAAAAAGATAAGATCTACACTTGGCCTTACTTCGGTGTTTGGTACAGGACGGCCTGTTGTATTCCAAACATCTGGACCATCCTCGACTGTCGTTGAGCTGACAGTGGTTGCTTCTGTAGCCCCATAAGCATTCTGGTGTCAAAAGAAAAACAGACTTTCGTTATGCTATGTTGCTTTTCAACGCTTGCTTTCAAGTCATCAGTGAAGTTCATAGCAGCGTATACAGTACGTACCAACAGACGAATTCCACGCTTTCTGTTCAACTCCAAAACAACACCTGGTGGAATGGGCGAACCACCTGTTATACCTTTAGTTTAAAAAATAATAAGATATTTGTTCAGCTGTAAGAACCTGAGTGTGTGCCTGTGAAGTGTTTGAGCCGCCACCCGTGCAGAATGCGTTTGGTGTGTGACACCACCAATCGGACGCTTTTTTATTCATTATTATTTTTTTTTTTGCCTTGTGTGGGTTCGTCCCACGTTTATTATCATACTCTGTTATAAATATTATATTTTTTAAACATATTTTTTCCTCTCGTTTATATCTTACAATGTTAAAAGTAATTGTAATAAAAACATTGCATTCGTTATTTTACATTTAAATATATAAAATAATTAACAAAATGCCTAATAAAAGACGATAAAAATTGATTAAAAACGTACTTTTGACAGTTGTAATTATTCTATAATGTTCGTGTTCGGGTAGAGAGGCTATAAACTCAGGGGAGGAATATAAAATACCCTTCTTTTTTCACCAAGACAAAAATGAATGAGATGAGTAAGAAGAATGCAAAAGTTTGAAGAATAAGGTATTTAGAATGGATAGCATGGAATGATCTATTTAATGAAAAGGTTAGAGTCCATACACTGTGCAAATCCAAAATAGTATTTTGGCTCTGTGTGTATGTGAGACGCTTCATACCCGGATGTAAAACTGTTATATATATATATATATATATAAATTAATTTGAAACGATAAAGATGAGGAAATCTGTGAGAATGAGAAAAAGTCGCCCCAACCGAGACTCGAACTCGGACCGCCTGCTTGATATGCAGTTGCCCTAACCATTAGACCACTGGGGCTTTCATGGTATTGTTCAAACTCGATTGGATAGCGACTCTTTAACACTCTCGGCGTGGTACGGCGGAACAGCACTAGTCCTCAGTTGTACGCACGCGCAACAGAGATCAAATTGATACAACCTCATCTTTCATTCAGTATTTTTATTCACGAGGCGGGATCTCCGAAGAGATACTTTTATATATATAAACACATTAGGCAAAGAACATTAATTCTAAACCGCCCGGTAATATACTGAAATTTAATTAATTAATTTGAAACGATAAAGATGAGGAAATCTGTGAGAATGAGAAAAAGTCGCCCCAACCGAGACTCGAACTCGGACCGCCTGCTTGATATGCAGTTGCCCTAACCATTAGACCACTGGGGCTTTCATGGTATTGCTCAAACTCGATTGGATAGCGACTCTTTAACACTCTCGGCGTGGTACGGCGGAACAGCACTAGTCCTCAGTTGTACGCACGCGCAACAGAGATCAAATTGATACAACCTCATCTTTCATTCAGTATTTTTATTCACGAGGCGGGATCTCCGAAGAGATACTTTTATATATATAAACACATTAGGCAAAGAACATTAATTCTAAACCGCCCGGTAATATACTGAAATTTAATTAATTAATTTGAAACGATAAAGATGAGGAAATCTGTGAGAATGAGAAAAAGTCTGTATCAAATGTATCAATTTGATCTCTGTTGCGCGTGCGTACAACTGAGGACTAGTGCTGTTCCGCCGTACCACGCCGAGAGTGTTAAAGAGTCGCTATCCAATCGAGTTTGAACAATACCATGAAAGCCCCAGTGGTCTAATGGTTAGGGCAACTGCATATCAAGCAGGCGGTCCGAGTTCGAGTCTCGGTTGGGGCGACTTTTTCTCATTCTCACAGATTTCCTCATCTTTATCGTTTCAAATTAATTAATTAAATTTCAGTATATTACCGGGCGGTTTAGAATTAATGTTCTTTGCCTAATGTGTTTATATATATAAAAGTATCTCTTCGGAGATCCCGCCTCGTGAATAAAAATACTGAATGAAAGATGAGGTTGTATCAATTTGATCTCTGTTGCGCGTGCGTACAACTGAGGACTAGTGCTGTTCCGCCGTACCACGCCGAGAGTGTTAAAGAGTCGCTATCCAATCGAGTTTGAACAATACCATGAAAGCCCCAGTGGTCTAATGGTTAGGGCAACTGCATATCAAGCAGGCGGCCCGAGTTCGAGTCTCGGTTGGGGCGACTTTTTCTCATTCTCACAGATTTCCTCATCTTTATCGTTTCAAATTAATTAATTAAATTTCAGTATATTACCGGGCGGTTTAGAATTAATGTTCTTTGCCTAATGTGTTTATATATATAAAAGTATCTCTTCGGAGATCCCGCCTCGTGAATAAAAATACTGAATGAAAGATGAGGTTGTATCAATTTGATCTCTGTTGCGCGTGCGTACAACTGAGGACTAGTGCTGTTCCGCCGTACCACGCCGAGAGTGTTAAAGAGTCGCTATCCAATCGAGTTTGAACAATACCATGAAAGCCCCAGTGGTCTAATGGTTAGGGCAACTGCATATCAAGCAGGCGGTCCGAGTTCGAGTCTCGGTTGGGGCGACTTTTTCTCATTCTCACAGATTTCCTCATCTTTATCGTTTCAAATTAATTAATTAAATTTCAGTATATTACCGGGCGGTTTAGAATTAATGTTCTTTGCCTAATGTGTTTATATATATAAAAGTATCTCTTCGGAGATCCCGCCTCGTGAATAAAAATACTGAATGAAAGATGAGGTTGTATCAATTTGATCTCTGTTGCGCGTGCGTACAACTGAGGACTAGTGCTGTTCCGCCGTACCACGCCGAGAGTGTTAAAGAGTCGCTATCCAATCGAGTTTGAACAATACCATGAAAGCCCCAGTGGTCTAATGGTTAGGGCAACTGCATATCAAGCAGGCGGTCCGAGTTCGAGTCTCGGTTGGGGCGACTTTTTCTCATTCTCACAGATTTCCTCATCTTTATCGTTTCAAATTAATTAATTAAATTTCAGTATATTACCGGGCGGTTTAGAATTAATGTTCTTTGCCTAATGTGTTTATATATATAAAAGTATCTCTTCGGAGATCCCGCCTCGTGAATAAAAATACTGAATGAAAGATGAGGTTGTATCAATTTGATCTCTGTTGCGCGTGCGTACAACTGAGGACTAGTGCTGTTCCGCCGTACCACGCCGAGAGTGTTAAAGAGTCGCTATCCAATCGAGTTTGAACAATACCATGAAAGCCCCAGTGGTCTAATGGTTAGGGCAACTGCATATCAAGCAGGCGGTCCGAGTTCGAGTCTCGGTTGGGGCGACTTTTTCTCATTCTCACAGATTTCCTCATCTTTATCGTTTCAAATTAATTAATTAAATTTCAGTATATTACCGGGCGGTTTAGAATTAATGTTCTTTGCCTAATGTGTTTATATATATAAAAGTATCTCTTCGGAGATCCCGCCTCGTGAATAAAAATACTGAATGAAAGATGAGGTTGTATCAATTTGATCTCTGTTGCGCGTGCGTACAACTGAGGACTAGTGCTGTTCCGCCGTACCACGCCGAGAGTGTTAAAGAGTCGCTATCCAATCGAGTTTGAACAATACCATGAAAGCCCCAGTGGTCTAATGGTTAGGGCAACTGCATATCAAGCAGGCGGTCCGAGTTCGAGTCTCGGTTGGGGCGACTTTTTCTCATTCTCACAGATTTCCTCATCTTTATCGTTTCAAATTAATTAATTAAATTTCAGTATATTACCGGGCGGTTTAGAATTAATGTTCTTTGCCTAATGTGTTTATATATATAAAAGTATCTCTTCGGAGATCCCGCCTCGTGAATAAAAATACTGAATGAAAGATGAGGTTGTATCAATTTGATCTCTGTTGCGCGTGCGTACAACTGAGGACTAGTGCTGTTCCGCCGTACCACGCCGAGAGTGTTAAAGAGTCGCTATCCAATCGAGTTTGAACAATACCATGAAAGCCCCAGTGGTCTAATGGTTAGGGCAACTGCATATCAAGCAGGCGGTCCGAGTTCGAGTCTCGGTTGGGGCGACTTTTTCTCATTCTCACAGATTTCCTCATCTTTATCGTTTCAAATTAATTAATTAAATTTCAGTATATTACCGGGCGGTTTAGAATTAATGTTCTTTGCCTAATGTGTTTATATATATAAAAGTATCTCTTCGGAGATCCCGCCTCGTGAATAAAAATACTGAATGAAAGATGAGGTTGTATCAATTTGATCTCTGTTGCGCGTGCGTACAACTGAGGACTAGTGCTGTTCCGCCGTACCACGCCGAGAGTGTTAAAGAGTCGCTATCCAATCGAGTTTGAACAATACCATGAAAGCCCCAGTGGTCTAATGGTTAGGGCAACTGCATATCAAGCAGGCGGTCCGAGTTCGAGTCTCGGTTGGGGCGACTTTTTCTCATTCTCACAGATTTCCTCATCTTTATCGTTTCAAATTAATTAATTAAATTTCAGTATATTACCGGGCGGTTTAGAATTAATGTTCTTTGCCTAATGTGTTTATATATATAAAAGTATCTCTTCGGAGATCCCGCCTCGTGAATAAAAATACTGAATGAAAGATGAGGTTGTATCAATTTGATCTCTGTTGCGCGTGCGTACAACTGAGGACTAGTGCTGTTCCGCCGTACCACGCCGAGAGTGTTAAAGAGTCGCTATCCAATCGAGTTTGAACAATACCATGAAAGCCCCAGTGGTCTAATGGTTAGGGCAACTGCATATCAAGCAGGCGGTCCGAGTTCGAGTCTCGGTTGGGGCGACTTTTTCTCATTCTCACAGATTTCCTCATCTTTATCGTTTCAAATTAATTAATTAAATTTCAGTATATTACCGGGCGGTTTAGAATTAATGTTCTTTGCCTAATGTGTTTATATATATAAAAGTATCTCTTCGGAGATCCCGCCTCGTGAATAAAAATACTGAATGAAAGATGAGGTTGTATCAATTTGATCTCTGTTGCGCGTGCGTACAACTGAGGACTAGTGCTGTTCCGCCGTACCACGCCGAGAGTGTTAAAGAGTCGCTATCCAATCGAGTTTAAACAATACCATGAAAGCCCCAGTGGTCTAATGGTTAGGGCAACTGCATATCAAGCAGGCGGTCCGAGTTCGAGTCTCGGTTGGGGCGACTTTTTCTCATTCTCACAGATTTCCTCATCTTTATCGTTTCAAATTAATTAATTAAATTTCAGTATATTACCGGGCGGTTTAGAATTAATGTTCTTTGCCTAATGTGTGTATATATATATATATATATATACCAATGAAAAGACTTAAAATAACTTTATACATCAATATTAAAATATTTGTATACCAATTCAATTAAATATATATACATATTATACATATACTCATCACAGGTACAGAAAAATTCAAAACGATAAAGATGAAAAAGTCGCTAAAATCGAAATTCGAAACCGGAACAGTTTGCTTGATATACAGATTTTTCTTAACCTTTATAGTAGAGCAGTTAACGCCATAAAAATAGCCAAGTTGTGCACTTTATTACCAAAGCATGAAACTTGCCACAAAGTTTCTTTGATGTATATAGATTCAAAATATCGGGGGGTGCCAAGTTTCCAACGTCCGGTATGGCGGCCATCTTGATTTCAAAATGGCCACCATAAAAACAAAAAGTGTTCATATCTTGGCAACTATAAACAGTAGAGACTTGATTCTGGTGTTAAATTGTTCACAAACCACATATTTCTATTTGCTCTAATGAAAAGTTTCGTAAAAAAATGACCGGAAATGACGTTTCTTCCAGTTTGACCTTTGACCTCTTATCTGTATATCTCAGTAACTACTGATCATTTTCAATCGATTTTGGTGTCATTTTGTTCACAATAGAGACATTTATATTTGTAGTAATGAAACATTTTCACATAAAATGACTGGAAATACAATTTATAACCTTTGACATATATAATTATGTGAACATACTGTATGTAGTTTACATTGGTATAAATGCACCTAATTTTTTTAAACTAAATAAATGACACTTAATGCAAAAATGACCAGGAATTATTATTCTGAATTTTTGACTTTTGATGTGATAGGATAGGCGTAAAGTATGACAGATCACTGAGAAACAGCAATCACTGAGCTCATCTATGCCGACTTGTTTGCTAAACTGTGATGTGTCAATCGTTCATCTTTTCTTTTTTTTTTAAATGTATTATACCATATGGACAATTGTCTGAAATAAAAGTTGAATTGAATTGTTAGATGCCATTTGGAAATATTTTTGATGTAAAGTAGCATTCTTTCGTTGGCCTCTTTGATGCTGCATATGAGACAAGTTCGGAAAGTTCTCATTTTCAAAGTACTTACTACAAACTTATCCTGCATTTGTGCAGTAGACCTACTTTCATTAGTCAGAAACTCAGATAATTCTTGTTCATTTTCGTTGCATCTAAAAAAATTTACTCAATTTTTATGGAAATGGGCCTTTGCTGTAAACCATCTGAATCCTTTTCCTCGATTTTCTCTAGTCATTGATTTTTTAGCAAAATCCGAACCAAATCAATTCGTAAAAGACATCTCAATATAATTATTCAAGTAATCCTCAAATTAGTGACATGGACCTACAGTACAATATACTGTTCTGTACAAGACCTTTTTAGGCATCCACCTGTGGACTTTCACTTTGAAGGTCTTGGTCTCATAATCATACAAGAAACAATGTCTGATTTAATCAATCAAAGTAGTGGGTCCAGACAAAGAAGGGGGTGTAAGACCATCCACAGACAAAGAAGGGGGTATAAGACCATCCACAGACAAAGAAGGGGTATAAGACCAACCACAGACAAAGAAGGGGTATAAGACCATCCACAGACAAAAAAGGGGGTATAAGACCATCCACAGACAAAGAAGAGGGTATAAGACCATCCACAGACAAAGAAGGGTGTAGGACCATCCACAGACAAAGAAGCGGGTGTAGGACCGTCCACAGACAAAGAAATGGGTGTAAGGCCATCCACAGACAAAGAAGGGGGTATAAGACCATCCACAGACAAAGAAGGGGTGTAAGACCATCCACTCAAATAAAGGGGTGTAAGACCATCCACAACACAAAAAAAGGGGTGTAATTCCATCAACAGACAAAGAAAGGGGTGTAATACCATCAACAGACAATGAAGGGGGTCTAAGACCATCCACAGGCACAGAAGAAGGTATAATACCGTCCACAGACAAAGAAAGGGGTGTAAGACCATCCACAGACAAAGAAGGGGGTGTAGGACCGTCCACAGGCAAAGAAGGGGGTGTAAGACCATCCACTGACAAATAAAGGGTATAGGACCACTTACAGACAAAGAAGGGGGTATAAGACCATCCACAGACAAAGAAGGGGATGTAGGACCATCCACAGACAAAGAAGGGGATGTAAGACCACCCACAGAAAAAGAAGGGGGTGTAAGACCATCCACACACAAAGAAGGGATTATAAGACCATCTACAGACAAAGAAGGGGGTATAAGACCATCCACAGAGAAAGAAGGGGCTATAAGACCATCCACAGAGAAAGAAGGGGGTGTAAGACCATCCACAGACAAAGAAGGGGTGTAAAACCATCCACACACAAAGAAAGGGGTGCAATACCATCAACAGACAAAGAAAGGGGTGTAATACCATCAACAGACAAAAAAGGGGTATAAGACCATCCACAGACACAAAAGGGGTATAAGACCGTCCACAGACAAAGAAAGGGGTTCAAGACCATCCACAGACAAAGAAGGGGGTGTAGGACCATCCACAGACAAAGAAGGGAGTGTAGGACCATCCACAGACAAAGAAGGGGTGTAAGACTATCCACAGACAAAGAAATGGGTGTAAGACCATCTACAGACAAAGAAATGGGTGTAAGACCATCTACAAACAAAGAAGGGGGTGTAATACCATCAACAGACACAGAAGGGGGTATAAACCATCCACAGACAAAGAAGGGGGTATAAGACCATCCACAGACAAAGAATGGGGTATAAGACCATCTACAGACAAAGAAGGAGGGGTAGGACCATATTAACCAAGGAAGCATACAAAAAGAAGATGCAATCAAAATAGGCCTACCACTTGGAAAACAATAAATTGTAGAATAACTGAGGCTTGATTGTTGAAATATAAAGGGTTCTTTGCAAGGTCATTAATAATATATTGATATAAACACGATCATCATACTATTCATTTGACATTCAAATACAGTCAATCTCGAAAAGAAGCTCATACTATCACCTTTTCGAGGTTTTATGGTATTCCATAACATGTATGTTATTTTCTCTGTCAAACTATTAAAACTTTTAGCGAATCAGAAGGTGCCAACATCATTGAACTAATGGTACCACCAAGCACAATGTTTACCAATTTTATGTACTATATACAATTTAAGTCCATTAATCATTTAATATAATTACGCCTATCAGGTCAAAGTTCAAAATTAGGTGCATTTAAGACCAACAAAAACCACATACAGAATATTCACATAATTAAAAATCAATAAATAAATGTCAAAGGTCATAAATTGTATTTCCGGTCATTTTATGTGAAAATGTTTCATTACTACAAATATAAATGTATTTATTCTGAACAAAATGACACCAAAATCGATTGAAAATGACCAGTAGTTACAGAGATATACAAATACAAGGTCAAAGGTCAAACTAAAAGAAAGACATTTCCGGTCATTTCTGGACGAAAATTTTTATTAGAGCAAATAGAAATATATAGTTTGTGAACAATTTGAGACCAGAATTAAGTCTCTAATGTGTATAGTTGCCAAGATATGAACATTTTTTGTTTTTATGGTGGCCATTTTGAAATTAAGATGGCCGCCATACCGGACGTTGGACACTTGGCACCCCCCGATATTTTGAATCTATATACATTAAAGAAACTTTGTGCCAAGTTTCATGCTTTGGTAATAAAATGCACAGCTCATGTCACTAACTGCTCTACTATTAGACCTCTGGGGTTTTTATGGTATTTTTCATCTTCGATTGGATAGCGAATCTTTTTCATCCTCGTCGTATTACGGAGATATATAGATATATATTTATAACTATCAAAACGTACTAAAAAAGTCTAACAGTTTTTCTTTTACGTCAGCCCATTTTTGCTCAGCTTTGATAAAGTTACATGCGTGTTCATATTCTAGTAAATTGGAAAGTTCCGTTTTATGTACGTTCCATATTGTTTGTGAAACATTTTATTCCTTTAATAAATTATTATAGGTAAAACATGACTTATAAATACAAAAATAGAAAATAGAAATAAGTTCATTTATGAGTTTTCTGTTAGTATTCCCTGTAACAATGTTTACCCAACTGGAAAATTGATGGCGTGTTTCGTTTGCAGGGAAACACGTTACAATCATTAAATTAAACTTTCTCCAGACTGGTTGAATTGTTTTACAAAGAAATATCATATGTTTTTCATTTTCTATTTCAGTTTTACATTTTTTCCATAGGTCAGTTTCCACTAACTTCCATAATTTCAGCTTTGCACTACATGCTAAAATTCTGTGCAACAGCTTGAAATTAAATTGGCAAACTTTAACTATATGTTTAGAGCTAACAACTTTATTAAACCATATTTTTATGCCAATTTAACTCTCAACACCTAATTCAAATTCCCACTTTGCTTGAGATATTGGAATGAATGCTTTGTTATTAACAATGTGTCTATATAAAATATTGAAGATTTGTTTTTCTTATAAAATAAACCTATATCTAGCATTTACATTTTCAACAATTGGTGATGTTACTATTTGTTTCCATTTATTCTATGAAACCATTTTCTTTATGAATCAACTTGGGAAGCAACTCTTGGTATGTTAGTATTATGTTAGTTCATTATTAATAATGATATCATTTATTGTTCGGAATCCCGAATTTAACCAATTGCTAATGTACATTGAATTACCTTGCAGAGTTATATATTTATTTTCCCACAGCTGTTGAGATTTGATTTCATTTGCAGTTAGTGGTTCTGAACTTAATAGCTTAATAGCCTCTTGATCCAAATCAGTTTTAAAGACTTAACTAAAACATTAAAATCTACCATGTTGAGACCCCGTCTTCAATTTTATTGATAAGCATTTTTCTTTAAATTGTTTCCTTTTTCCTCCCAATAGGAAATGAAAAATTTCTTTTTCAACTAGATGAAAAATATGTGTAGGTACATCTATAATACTGGCGTTGTATATAAGAATAGCCAGTGTTTTAATAATTGTTATTTTCCCAAGAAAGGATAAATATCTTTTTTCCCATAGTTTTAATGTATTTTTCAAGTTAATAATTTTGTCATCCCAATTTTTTTGTTCACAAGAATTGGTATTATAGCCAACATATATTCCAAGAAATTTTATTTGTTCCTTCGTCCATGAAATATTGAACGGAGTGGAGTTACTAAATCTACTTGAACCAATCCAAATGCCTTCTGTTTTTTTTTTATTCAATTTTAGACCTGATATGTTACAAAACGTTTGTATTTCATTAAAAAAAAATTTCTAAACTGCGTCCTTCACTTGTGAAAATTACAGTATCGTATGCCAATTGTGCAATTTTTACTACATTATCATTGTTTTCTGTACTTGGTAGTTTAATACCTTTGCAGTGTCGATTTTCTCGTATGTTAATTGCCATGATGATTGCAACTAAAGTAAATAACAATGCGGACAATGGACAGCCCTGTCTTACTCCACAGTTCATTTTAAAAGTTTTGGATTTCCAACCATTATTAGTTATTTTACACATTGTATCTGTGTAAATTATTTGTATCCATTTTATGAATGATTTACCAAATCTAAATTTTTCCAGAACTTTGAACATTAGGTTTCTGTCTATTGAATCAAAGGCTTTGGCGAAGTCAAGGAATATCATCGCACCTGGTATATTTTTATCTATTGTATAAGTTAATAAATCTTCCACTAATCTTATATTTTCTCCTCCAAATCTTCCTTTTATATAACCCTTTTGATCGAAATTTATTATTGATCCAATAATTTCATGCATTCGGTTAGTTAGGGCATGTGCCATAATTTTATAGTCTACATTAAGTAAAGTAATTGGTCTCCAATTTTCTAAATTTTCTCGATCTCCACATTTAAATAATAAATTAATTATTCCTAAACGTTGTGTGTTAGATAATTTATTTTGGTCATAACAATAACTTAGTGAATTGCATAACATCATGTATTTAACATCATCCCAAAATGCTCTGTAAAATTCCACACTTAATCCGTTTTTGAACCACTCTATTCTAGATCTGATATTTATTATTATTTTACAGATGTACTAACTGTATATTATTTAGGCCTACCTGATTTTAATGAAGACAGGTCGTACTTGTCACAAATAGGATTATAGGCAAGATTGACCGCACCATCTATCATCAACAAGAAGGAGTTGCATCTAATAAAGAATATCACATCATACATTTATTTAAAAAAAAAAGAGAATTCGTAGGCTAAGCAGGACACCCATGGGCACGGGCACGGGGCAACTTCAGATTAATAATTGTCTGTGTGGCCTTTTTTCACTTGTGCGTCAGCCTCGTGACGTCTACTGACGAATAGGAAACAAAATATTTACCGTCTGAACTGCGCGCGTATGGATTTACATTAGGGACTAAAATTTACCTTTCTGCTTCGACAGCCTGAAGAAACTTTTCAAATGTGTAGGTTGGTGAAGGAAACACTGAAGTTGTACCGAACAGAAGTGGTGCTACTTGACTAAATTGCGTTGCTCCAACGTATGCCATGTTGCTGATGCATGCAAATTTATTTATCTAGTATAAAAATGATCCTAATAATCATCATTAATGCTTTAGTTGTAATAATCAATATTTTAGTTTTCATCATCATCATCCTCTTTTTTCACAGCAACATCTAAAACCTTATACCTTTTCTTCGTACTGTTAGTCACGTGACAATTCACAGTAGAGGACAGAGATAGAGATATCAATGTTAACTTACTTGTTTCTCGTCAAATTGATCTGGTACAAATATATTGTCATTCAGTGTCAGGAAATGCGTAAAGGTTGCTAACTTCGGTGATCCAGTTGTGCCCTGTGGTTTAAAAAAACATAGATCATAAAATCACGATTTCTGAAATCAGGCCTCCAACGATTATCGGTTAAAACTTTGTTCAACCTCAACTTGAGATTATCTAACTAATTATTTTTGTCTTTGGACTTTGTAAATCTTGAGAAATGTCGAAGCGTTTTGGTTAAATCCATAATAATATATGACTGTACCGATGTCATATTGAAATGGCTGACGTCATCAATTGTGACTTTCTTAGCCGCTTTTGCTACTTCTTCCTCACATCCAGAAATAGAAATATCATCGAAATTCAACGTTCCACTGAAAAAAAATATAATGAGGCTCTATAGGTGTATTTTATTGACAATATATACAGTATAATTATATATATTTTATTTACTCGGTGTCAGGAATGTAATCTTGTACGTAAATAAATATTGTTTACCTTTTAAAATTTGAACCAGCGGCTATGATCTTCTTTAAATCGGAGAACCTATATAGAGACCAGTATACAAGTTTAACATAGTAGATGTAATAATATGTATAGGCATATGAAAATTAGTGGTTCGTAATGTAGAAGCTATTTACATAATATTTACATTATTTTGTTATTATACTCACTGTATTGAATTCAGGTCACCTGGAATACTTTCACTTAACTCTGGAATCATTTCACAAACCATCGGGTAAAGTGTGTCCGGGCTACGAGTTATGAACAGCGCTTTGCAAGATACCTGTTAATACATGTTGGTGGATATTTATAGCCATGCATAATAGATGAAAGGAATTATATTAGAACTTATTTAGCCATCAAGTTGTACTATACATTACAGTTATCTACCTTGTTTGTGCCAAAAAGCTTTTAGCACCCACTGCAATATAGTTTTAATGAAGATGTATGCACCCTCCTATTCTAAAACATATAATACGGTTGTTTGTATTCTAAATTGGGCGTTCCATACCTATTCCATAACCTGTTAGCAAAGTGTAAATTTGATTCATTATTATATTGTTTTAATAATTGAAAACGTAATGAGATACGATGATACTTATGACATACCTGTGTCATTATATTCTTAAAAATTTGAGGAGTATGACCAATCAGCAGATTAACCTGAAGAAAAAATAGATATTTTATTTTAAGGATAAATATTTCACGGTTTAAAATTAGGCCCACAGTAAATTTATCGTTAGTCGAGATACCATAGCTATGGTACCTACCACACATACGCCTATAGCTCTCGCTGCACCCGTTATAAGTGGCCATTCTACGTGGTTAGCACCTATAACAGATATACGATCACCACGACGAAGACCAAGTTTGAGTAGGAACCCGGCTGCTAAGTCTACTACCTGAAATAAGAATGAAAGAAATGGAAATATTTCAGATTTAGTCGACCTACACTTCACTAAACGCAAATGACGAGTCACGCTCTACGCGCTCCATTGGAACGCTGCAGTGCTTATTCATTGGCCACCACTTGTTAATTTAATTTATTAAGGGACATCTATCATGATATTGCAGTGTTCTAAAACAAAAAGGAGAAATTGTTGTTTGTTAACATCTACTATCCGTAGATCTTAGTAGCCTAATGTACATTTAAACAGTTGCTCACCCTTTTCTTAAATTCAGCAAAAGTAACTCGTTCATTATCGCCGACAAAAACAAGCATTTCTCTGTCCGGATTTTTCTTCACTCTCTCTTCCAACATTTCGTGTATCGTCAGCCCAATAAATGGCTTTAGACTGGGGATGTGGATGTAACTCTTTTTTCGCGACAAAGCCATTCTAGACAACTGCGGAGTATTGATTCTAAAATTGACAGTGTAATACGCAATCCTCCTGTACTATAGATCTCGTGTGTTTCGAACTACCGACTATACATTGTCATGGTTGAAAGAGTTTAGTTATTGTCGTGACGGCCATTTCAATTAAATATTATTTACCTCGGGGTAAATATAAAGGTAAATCATTGATTAAAACGTCGAGGTGATCAAAGGGTTTTGACACGATACATTTTATAGATGGTTTGACGCGACAAATACAAGCCATCGTATATTGCAGGAGTACCGTACTCTGTGAATGGCGTAAGACAGAAAACGGAGTTGAACCGGTTGTAAAGACCTCAATCATTACCAACATAAAATCAGCCCTAAGTTTGTTATTAATTCATCATCTGCTTCTTCAATACAAATGAATAATTATTGTAAATTGTATAAAGATCTCACAATCAGTGGACTGACTAATTAGGCCTCCACTGATTGTGTGGGCGTTTGTTGTATGAGAGAATGTATCTGGTGGGTGAAAATCTGTGATAATACCATATATGGCTCTGTGGTCTAGTGGTACGATACTCGCCCTGTAAGCGAGAGGTCACAGGTTCGAATCCCGCCAGAGACATTTTTTCACACATCTAAAAAATACGATATATATATATAAATCCAAAGGCAAATTACTGAAAAAAATGATAATGCTGTGGGTATCAATGGCTGGATCTCAATGGAGATACAAAAAGAAAAGCGAAAAGCTAAATCAAAACGATAAAGTAAAACAGCCAGAAAAATTAGCAGAGCTTTCGGGCAACACTAGCCCTTCATCAGTGCATATATATATATATATATCATGCACTGATGAAGGGCTAGTGTTGTCTGTCGCTATTTTACGAAGAGGAGTCCTTAAGACAGCTAAACAATCCTCTTCATTTTCGATTCTAAGATTGGACCTAATTTGGCACAGGTTAATTAGGTTCCAGGCAGATTTTGCTTCTTACATAAAATCCACAAAGCAGGCAATCCTGGTAGACCCGTTATTTCGGGCAATGGCACTGCTACAGAGAAAATGTCTGAATATGTGGATGATTTACTTAGACCATGTGACTGATCTCCCTTCATATATTCAGAAGTCCACGGACTTTATCCGCAAAATTAACCAAATTCAAGATTTACCTAATAATTCTGTTCTGGCTACATTAGATGTTTCATCGTTGTAATATCCCTCACGAAGAAGGAGCCGACGCATGCATTTTAAATTACATACAAATTCCAGGCAAAACACCTACTAAAGCTCATTTACGAGAACTGGTCATGTTGATTTTAACCAACAACAATTTTTTTTTTTTGGCAATGACCATTACCTGAGTCCAAATTCATGGCACGACAGCGATGGGCACAAAATGGCGCCATCTTTTGCAAATTTATTTATGGGACAATTTGAAGCCAATTTTCTGTCCCTCCAACCTAATAAACCACTTATTTAGTTTAGATACATTGACGACATCTTCATGATCTGGACCCATGGTGAAGATAATCTGGTTTCATTTCTTCTGAATATTAATTCAGCCCACCCAACTATCAAATTTACAGCTACTAAATCCACTAGTAGCGTTGACTTTTTGGAGAAAATGGTACACTCAAAACTATATGTACCTGCTACCTAGCAGTTGTCATCCCCGACACTGTACCAAAAACATACCGTACATTCAAGCATAATTACGTTTTAGACGTACCTGTTCTTCAGATTTAGATTTTCAGAATCGTACACTAAGAACTAAACGGACATCTCGGAATAGAAATTACAAGAAGGAATACATTGGAACTGGTATAAAGAAAGCAAAAGATATTCCTTGATGTCAGACACTGACGTACAAACCACGTCAGCCAAATTCGACCAGAGTGCCATTGGTCACAACCTATCACCCTAGGTTGCCTCCATTACGGGCTATTATTGAGAAACATATGCCCATTCTACAGTCCACAGAACGTCTCAGGGCTGTTTTTCCGGAACCACCCATTATTGCATTTCGTAGTTCAATTCAAGGTTTTATTCAATAAAACGAAAATTTACATTACTAAATTGTGTAAAATTTTACAAAATATTGCACATATAAAAAAGTTATCACATAAAAAGAACATCTTATATTAAAATGGAATTGGATAAAGTACATAATATGAAAATGAGAAAAACCTTCGTGATATATTAGTAAGATCCAAATGAGTGAAATTAACTCTCATGACAGCCAAAATTTGGCCAGTCACCTTTGCGGCAAATCTTGTAAAACTTGTTCATTGGTTGACTCTACTGAAAATTTAAGAGTAACCAAACTGCTCGCATTTTTCGGATAAGACGTCAGTTATCTCATATATACTGTAATATTTGTGGTAAACAGTATGTCGGGGAAACAAAAAACACGTTCCGTATGAGAATGACACAACACAGATCAGCTATCAAAACATTAAAGCTTGATCAACCTGTAGGTGAACAATTTAATTCAGCTCGTAACTCGATTGCAAATTTCCCAGTAATTACAATTGAGACCACGATGTCAAATGGAGCGACAAAATTCGCAAAGACAAAGAAAACCACTGGGAATTACTACTTAAAACCACAAAAACTTATTGACTTAATTATATTATTATATATTGTTATAGTTATATACAGTATACATTTATATTTTTTTATTTTTCCTTTCCTAACTTAAATATAAATTAATCGCAATAACATTTGTTACACATCAACATTTTAAACTTATAAAATATAGTAAGAATTATAGGCCTAGGTATTTGAGTTTTTCTTTCAAAAAAATAATTAACTGCTATATTTGTTAATTGGATAGTGGAACAACGTTGTAATTTGTTGCTTTCAAGGATTAATAAAATATAAAGCTTGGCATTTAACAGAGAATTTTAATAGGGTATTAATTAATTGTAGGCCTATTTCTTCCCTCTCCATCCACGACAAGAGGTTCGAATATTTAATTTCTTTTTCCTCTTTTCATCATCTTGACAATTTTCTAATAAAGGATGGAATGATGTATAATCAATGATGATGAAATTATTCTTTGATTTAAAAATGAATTAATGGATTTTTTTGGTTTCATTGTTATGGAAAACAATTTCTTAAATTAAATCTTATTTATAATATTTTGAACAGCTGATCAATTTGTTTTGATTACACGCATGACTGATTTTACGTTATGCGCGTGCGTAGACCTGTCGGGCTACAGAGAAAATGGCTGAATTCGGAGATCTGCAATTTGTTGGGTTATGGAAGGTAAACTTTTTAGTGTTTAGTCTTTAGTTTTCAAATGTTTTGCTTTGATAATTTCGTTAATTATTCTCTGATTTTTGTAGGTTGTAAAAGTTGAGGCAAGTGGAGAGGACGCAAGTGAACACCAAGGGTAAATATGTAATAATAAATAAACGCTTTGGCATTTTGCGTGGCTGTCTAGGCTAGGCCTAGGCCTATTATAGCTGCTAGCCAAGCCTACTACTAGGGCCTAGCCTAGGCCTAGTAGTAGTAGGCTTAAGCCTATCCTAGGACCTAGGCCCTAGTAGTAGGCTAGCAGCTATAGGGAGCTAGACCTAGTGGTGAACAGACGATCGGGGCCATCATAGAGACGATCGGGCCCGATCATCTTATACGTTTGGCCGGATCGTTTAAGTAAGACGATTAAACATTTTTGGCGGATGTTTCCTCTAACACTAACAGCTACATGTTTTTGCTGACTGAGGATTCCCATAAAATAAAATACTCATTTTATAGTGTGTCAAATGAATGACGTACAATCGTATTTCCATGGCAACGGACGTCTTATTTTCTAAAATAATATAAACGTTCTGAAAGGCTAACTGCTCGTGTTTGAGCTGCTTTTGGTCGGCGATAAAGATAGTTTTTAGAATTATTTATATCGTTTTTAGTCATAAGTAATAAGGGTGTGTAGAAAGCGACGACCTCGAATTGGACGACCCCAACGACCCGGGCGACCTCGAATTGGACGACCCATTAACACGAAACCGACGACCCCTATAGCCTAGCCTAGCCTAGGCCTAAGTGTGGTATAACATCCCGAAGCCGAACATAGCCAAAGATCTTTAAACCATCTTATATAATTAATACTCGCAAGCAAGCAATTGATTGAAAAAATACAGAAATATCGCCATTTGATACTGAATGTATCGACACGAACAAACGAACAGATATGGAACGCCAAGAGTGCATCATTAAAACTGCATTCGACATAAATATAAATTAAAAAGAAATAAATATTATACATTACATGGTTAAACCATGGACGTATAATTACATCTCGTCTTCTTATAACGAACACTATAGGCCTACCAAGCAGCGTGTTGCGAACATGTGCATGGGGAGGGCCATAAGAAAGCTTTACAATACATTTCACATATGCATTGTATACGGTCAAAACTTACCCGCCGCTGAAAAAGGTTTACCATGTTTATGATATTTCGTGTGCTAATCGAGTCGAATGCAGTTTTAATGATGCACTCGTGGCGTTCCATATCTGTTCGTTTGTTCGTGTCGACACATTCAGTATCAAATGGCGATATTTCTGTTTTGATTTTTCTTTTTTCAATCAATTGCAATTGCTTGCGAGTATTATATAAGGTATGGTTTAAAGATCTTTGGCTATGTTCGCCTTCGGGATGTTATACCACACTTAGGCCTAGGCTAGGCTAGGCTATAGGGGTCGTCGGTTTCGTGTTATGGGTCGTCCAATTCTAGGTCGTCCAATTCGAGGTCGCCCGGGTCGTTGGGGTCGTCCAATTCGAGGTCGTCGCTTTCTACACACCCTAAGTAATAATCATTATGATTAAAATTAAAACGTAATAACAGCAACTAAGTGAGTGTTGCCGTTTTATATTGCACGTGTCCCTGTCCCCTTAATATCCACTTGTTTCGTGGGAAAGTGTCCACTAAATATAAGGTGTCCCAAAGAAGAGATTTTACTATCACCATGGATACTCTTTACAGGTCTGCCTCAAGTACATAGTTTATTACATTATTTTGTATCACAAACTCGTGGAAAGAACACATTTAATTCATTTTCGTGAACCCGATCATCTTTCCTTTTTTTTAATGGGCCCGATCGTCTAATTATATTGGCCCGAACGTCCACACAGTTGAGCCCAAATGTCCACAAAGTTGGCCCGAACGTCCACACACGTTGGTACCCGATTGTCTTAAAATCGTCTGTCAATAGGCCTAGTTAGTAGGAATTCGATCCAAGTCAGCCTTAAACCGTTTTAAGCCAAAGTCAAGTCGTCCCCACGTCAAGTCGGCCCCAAGGCAAGTCAGCGTTACTTCAACTCGGCCTCAAGTCAAGTCGACCTTTAATAAAGTATGGAACGCAAAAAGTGCAAACAAAGCGAATTGATAACATGATAATAAATATTTTCTTCAGATTTTTTACACAGAAATAATATAACTGTCTAAGAAGACTTTTTAATGAATAATATTTAGACAAATGACAATAGGCCAGGAATACTTTTAAGAACAAAAATAATAAGAATAATTTTTTAGCTTTATTAAAGATATTGTCTCTCAAAAACATTAATCAGACTTTGAATAGGTTATTTTTTAGTTTTAATAATTATAATAATAATAATAATAAATGACTAAATTCAACCAAAAACACATTGGCTGGCAGCTGATTTGACTTTTTTTTCTCTTTGAATTACATTTTTTAGGTAAATAAATACTACTGCCCCTTTTTGTTTTAATTTGTTATTAGGCCTAAATCCTGCCATTTTTTACATTAACTATTAGCACTTTTTGCGTTCCATACTTTATTAGAGGCCGAGTTGACTGATTAATTTTTGACCAAGTTGACTTAGGGCTAACTTGACTTGGGGCCGATTTGACGCGAGGCCAACTTTGGCCGAGACGGTTTAGGGCCGACTTGACCCGTTAGTACAGGTAGTCCCCTATATAGTAAGTAGTACTAGTTGGGCCGACAGAATTAGCCTACACAGTAAGTAGCGCGGCCTGTCCTACCTGTAAGGTCCTGTCTAGGGCCTAGTAGTAAACAGGTTGGCGACCTATTAGGACGTATATAGGCTAATTCTAAAGTAGAGCTAGGCTAAACTAAACTAAGTGGCCTAACCTATATATATAGCCTATACCTCTAAAAGTTATATATTATTTGTTTCTTTTATTTGTCAATGTAATTAATTATTTTTATAATATTAGATGGTAGCGGTTCGGCCCTGAGACAATTCTGCCCACTTATATATTATCGAATCGTCCCACCAAAAGATCGTCCCGGATTCTATTACCTTAAGTAACGCTTACCTTAAGTGAAATAAGGATGCAACTTGTATAGGCTGCCTGCCCTCATAGTTAGATCCCCTATCTTAGGGCTAAACCTCTACTATATGCCAAGTGTACTAACTGTATGATAAACAAATCAGTGTGTGTGTTTTGTCAATTCATCCTGTTTCATTTTTCAGATGTGTATTTCAAATGACTGACTCTGGTGATCTATTATGGAGTGTTCCTACTGGACAAGACACGCCATACCTGGCAGCTAACTTTGACTTATATGAGGTAAATATTTATACATGGACATTGTTTACTTCCCCAACAAAATTAGCCAGCCACGATTTTATAATATTAATAATAAAATATCCTATGCATCGTTTGTGCTAACATTCCATTCCAATGAGCAGCCCTCCATGAAGCTAAAGTACCCAATTGTTCACACTTATATTTATGTTCTTATATTATTTTACCCATGTGTTTCTACCTCTGTACATATCCTTTATAAATAATTTGAAGTATGAAATGATACTAATACTGTACAAAATAGTAATTTTTTATTTACAAATTAATACTTATTTACCGTATCTCTAGGTTTCTGGTAAAAAGTTTCAGAGCATAGAATGGATTGGAAGTGTCACAGGTTATAGGCTAGAATTCAGTGTAAGTTAATAATTTGTCTTTATACCCAAATAATGCATCATGCCTTCAAATTTGTCTCCTTACATTTTTTCTTGATTTGAATTTATTTTGAAAATCATAAATAGATACAAAGTATATTAACGACTAACGTTGCAGAGAAATACATTTATAGGAAATTTTCCAGGATAGCCCAAAAAGCTTATTTATTTTCATTGGGGTCCCACATACTATACTTAACCGGCTACCCAATTATACCACCTATCCAATCATATTATCAGCTCTCCACATTTCAAATTGACTCCCCATTCAAACAACACCTATTCTCCCCAATTGAACCAACTTTCTAATTGAACAGGCTCCTCAATTTAACTGCCTTCCCAATCAAATTAGCTCCAATTTCCCATTCTCCTCAATCGAAATTGGCTCCCCAATTGAACCATTATTATTCCCAATCAAATATTAGCTCCCCATTGGAACTGACTTCCTATTCAAACCAGCTCCCCAATCGAACTGGATCTCAATTCGAATCTATCCTCAACCAACCATTTTGACTTTATTTTGCCTAAAATTTGATGTTTTATTCTTATTCTAGGCAAGGTTACATAAAAGAACAAATCTGTTGATTTTGACATTCGAGGGTGACTTTAAACTATATTGCGAAAGGGTAAGATAAGATGTTTTTCTCTTCCTGAACGTAACTTAAAATAAGCAGAGAGATATCTAAATGTTTTTATATCATACATTGGGAAACACTTCTCCTATTAGCACTTAATTCATGCAGTTCATTTATTGACTTTAGTGAATTTCATCTACATCCAACAGCAAGATTATTTAAAGAAAATGATATCTCTTAAGCTTTAGTTCGCACTTGGACACAACGCAAGGATGTACAGTAACTGATTGACCATCGATGGATAATCCCAACTGTTTGGTCAGGTCATGTGCGTTGCGCCTACGTTGTTGCATTGACCATTGATGGATAATCCCAACTGTTTGGTCAGGTCATGTGCGTTGCGCTTACGTTGTTGCATTGACCATCAATGGATCATCCCAACTGTTTGGTCATGTCATGTGCGTTGCGCCTACGTTGTTGCATTGACCATCAATGGATCATCCCAACTGTTTGGTCAGGTCATGTGTGTTGTGCCTACGTTGTTGCATTGACCATCAATGGATCATCCCAACTGTTTGGTCATGTCATGTGCGTTGCGCCTACGTTGTTGCATTGACCATCAATGGATCATCCCAACTGTTTGGTCAGGTCATGTGCGTTGCGCCTACGTTGTTGCATTGACCATCAATGGATAATCCCAACTGTTTGGTCAGGTCATGTGCGTTGCGCTTACGTTGTTGCATTGACCATCAATGGATAATCCCAACTGTTTGGTCAGGTCATGTGTGTTGCACCTACGTTGTTGCATTGACCATCAATGGATCATCCCAACTGTTTGGTCATGTCATGTGCGTTGCGCCTACGTTGTTGCATTGACCATCAATGGATCATCCCAACTGTTTGGTCAGGTCATGTGCGTTGCGCCTACGTTGTTGCATTGACCATCGATGGATCATCCCAACTGTTTGGTCAGGTCATGTGCGTTGCGCCTACGTTGTTGCATTGACCATCAATGGATCATCCCAACTGTTTGGTCATGTCATGTGCGTTGCGCCTACGTTGTTGCATTGACCATCGATGGATCATCCCAACTGTTTGGTCAGGTCATGTGCGTTGCGCCTACGTTGTTGCATTGACCATTAATGGATCATCCCAACTGTTTGGTCAGGTCATGTGCGTTGCGCCTACGTTGTTGCATTGACCATCGATGGATCATCCCAACTGTTTGGTCAGGTCATGTGCGTTGCGCCTACGTTGTTGCATTGACCATCAATGGATCATCCCAACTGTTTGGTCATGTCATGTGCGTTGCGCCTACGTTGTTGCATTGACCATCAATGGATCATCCCAACTGTTTGGTCAGGTCATGTGCGTTGCGCCTACGTTGTTGCATTGACCATCAATGGATCATCCCAACTGTTTGGTCAGGTCATGTGCGTTGCGCCTACATTGTTGCATTGACCATCAATGGATCATCCCAACTGTTTGGTCATGTCATGTGCGTTGCGCCTACGTTGTTGCATTGACCATCAATGGATCATCCCAACTGTTTGGTCAGGTCATGTGCGTTGCGCCTACGTTGTTGCATTGACCATCAATGGATCATCCCAACTGTTTGGTCAGGTCATGTGCGTTGCGCCTACGTTGTTGCATTGACCATCAATGGATCATCCCAACTGTTTGGTCATGTCATGTGCGTTGTGCCAAGTGAGAACCAAGATTTAAGTTTCATTGGTGAACTATATATGATCTGTATGATTGTAACATTTTACATTGAACGTTTATGCTGCAGATGCTGGGCAATGAAGATGATTTTAATGATGAACCGTTGTCTTTACTACCAGCTCTCAGAGAAGGATTCTTCACAGATGTCACTATTTTAGCAAGAAATGGTAAAAAGGTTTGTTCAAAACTTTTATTTGTCTTTATGAACATTCTCTCCAACAATAAAATAAATAAAGTTGTTGAAATTGAAAAATTGATCTTTCGCTTTTTTTTCTTTTACATTCTTTATAGTTCGCTGCTCATCTAGTCATTCTAGAAGCAGTATGTCCTCAGCAGAATTGGAGGAAAACCCCAGGGCCAATATGCGGTCTGCCTGAAGATGTTATACGGGTCATTCTTCACTATGTGTACACAGAGTGCCTTCCAGCTGGTCTGGAAGTCGAGGCTACAAAAGCTTGTCAGGCTGCAATATCGAAGATTGAAGGATTTGAACGGTTCATCAGTCATTGTGAAATTCTTCTGCAAAACATGGCTGTTAAAAATGGTGAGTTAGTTTAGTTACAAAATAATTTGTTTAATTCATTCTATAATACAATGAAAGACATAAACAGTAGACATTTCAGTAGATGTAATGACACAGATGATTTGATTTGTAATTGGGACCAATTTATTAAGGTCTGTTTGTACTAATTTGTACTGCTGTATGTTATGGTGTAATCATACTGTAAACGTTTTACTAAATCTTTGTGCTATAAAAACTCATTCAGAATCCTTTTTATGGGTCCGCAAGTGCATCTATAGTTTTGAATAGTGAAAATGATCTTGTTATGTTTGCTTCAAACTATCTGTTACGATCTTAAAATCTCTTCACTAAATAAGAGAAAATCCTATTTTAGTGTTATTTTCCATATTGTGTGTTGCATATATGGAATTTTGTTATTCTAAACTATAGTGATCAATCCAATCAGTTAGCTAAGTATGTTACACCATGGAGTAAGTTACACATTATTGCTTCTTTCTTTATTTATAGATATCATATCCCACATAAATGAAATCTATGAATGTTCACAAAGAATTATCAGCATATTTGAAGGGCATGAAGTTAGCGCTGAGAGGGAGGCCGGCAGCAGCAGTAATCCCCTCTCTGATCCATCGAAATTCTGCTATGTCTTTAAGCAGGCTATACGCGAAGCTATGTTAGGTATTAAATATTCAGTATTTTGCCTATTTATTGACCACAGAAACCCCTCCATCATTGAATGGGTCAGTTTTTTATGCTTGTCTGCTTTTGATATCATAACTGTTCTTAGGACAATTAAGAAATGATGAAAGGACTGTTTTTCAAAACAGTGAATTAATTAATTATACTAAACACTTAACATCTGTCATTGATTGTAGGGGGAGTGCATTATTTACTAGTGTGTGATTTATTTTGTCGAAGACAAAGTGAATTATCAAAAGAGGAACGTCAAGTAATATTTACATACACAAGATCAAGGTAAGGCTGATTACATTTGCTTATGTTAGTAGGTAGTGAAGTAGTAGCAGAGAATTTTAATTCATTTTTTTTGCAGCAATATTACAGTACAGCTATTAATTATTGATTCGCATGGGGCATTGTTTTATGATCGCAAACATACGAAGTATTGTCTTTTGATCGCGCTCCCACGATAAGTATTGTTTTTGATCGCGCTCCCTCGCCCCTAGCGATTGTTGATATTAAATATTAATAAAAAAAATTTTTAATTTCCATTTCGGGTGGGTTAAATTGCAGTAATTTTTAGCTGTACTGTAGTTCACCAAAAAGATGTGATACTAGTAGACAAAATAAATTCAGTTGGTATTTTTTTTCCAAATATTTCCAAAAGATTACTGTTACTTGTTTTTTATTTTTTAATTTGCCATAGATTACCAGATTTTATAAAACAATTACAAAAATTTGTACAAGTCCTACAAGCACAGTTTTATCACAAATTGACACCAATGCAACGACAAGAAATAGCGCTGTACCTTGTGCCCGAGGTAAGCTTTGTTTTATGAATGTCATCTTCTTATACTCCCTTAATGGTCAGTTGTTGTCATACAGTTTGTGGAACATCAGTTTGTGGCACATAACGTTCACACTATATAAATCTAGCAGATTTGTTGCTTTCCTTCCCTTAAAGAGGAAGTGAAAATAAACCCAATCTGAATATGTACTTATCATGTTATGTTGGATATATTGACTATCGTTATGTGACCACATTTTAAATTTATTTTCACTAATTAACAAAGAAATTACAAATTTGACTGATAGAGGGCGCTACAACACGTGACGTAATCAAAGGGCCACAGCAATGTTTACATGCTGAAGGTTACGATGATGACTGCAGGCCAGCCACAATTAGGGTTCTTATTTGAGCTTGAACGAACATTTCTAAGTGATTAAGAGGAATTAAGTGACGATGATACTTGATAGTAGCCTAATAGATAATGAGTTTTTGGATGATAATACAGGAGATAATGAATGGTGTAAATGCAGAAACTGCTCCTAATGCCAAGCAACATCGAGTGTGCATGCTGTATTTTCTTTTGAATGGAAGATGAAAGACGTTAAAGAAAATTTTGCTGTGTAAATTAGATGATGCGCGCAAACACATAACAAAAGTATAAACATGCCAAACTATATTATTTTGGGTGTTTTTTGTGGTGTATTAATTATTTGATACGTAGAGATAAAAAAAAGTGGACACAAATCGAATGAAAAACACATTGCTGCGGAAACATAAATTAAGTTTATACATTTTATTTTTATTTCACTGGTTTTGATATTTTGCAATTTTTTTGTATGGGAGATTTGTTACGTACTTGCTACTTTTGTAATTAAAGTGTGGTCTACCAGATACCCGTTGTCTACCTTAATAATAATTCGCATGGCATGATTATTAAGTATAATAAAAGGGTACTTTTCCCGGCCACGATATTTCTCTTTGTACATAAGTTGAGGACCCCTCATGAGACGTCACAAAATAAACATGAATATTCATTAATCATGTCCATAAGCTATGTTAGAAATGAGCTAACAATTCGCTAATACAAAGGTTTTCTGTCTGTGTAGTCGAGTGGATTAGGCTATGGACTTTACATGTCGATGTACAGTATGGGGTTCGAATCCGATGAGCAAGTTCTTTTTACTTTATAGTGAGAGAGAGATTATTTAGAGGGTTAGGTTTAGTTATATTTATTTATTTTATTTATTTACATTTTTATTTAATTTCATGGTTTTTTATATTCTTCTCACCCAACAACTTAAAAATGAAACAATGACACAAAACATTATTTATTATTCATTTTGTGAAAATAGGCCTACGCTATTTGGATTCGTTTTATTTTTGTGTATTTTTTTGTATCCTTTTTGCTTGTTTTGTAATTACATTGATTTTATTTTTTGCTTTAAACGGTGATACTTAATTATTACACATGTCGCGGATTGAACTCGAACCTACTAAGCATTGATATCAATGGTCATGGCGATTTGCTCACTGAGCCAAACCGTGATTTACAAAATACATTCTGTTCCAAGGATAGGTGTAATTAATTAAAACTTCAATATGGTTGACTGTTTATTTAGCGGCCCGGCATGGTATTTGTAGATCCGGCCATGGCGGTACACAACAGATGAGGTTGCGTAGTTTATACAGTGACGTAACATGGTGGCGTCAAATTACTGCTATTTTTTGCCTTTTTTTAGTGTTTATCTTTAAAATTCTGAAAAGTGACATGCTTATCGTGTTCGGCCCCTCAATAAACATCAGTGTGCCAAATGTGAGCACTTACCATTCAGTAGTTTCGGAGGAGATACGTAAAATTACGCGAAAAATTTAGTAGCATTCATATATAGATTAGTAAACATTTGTGGTTGTTTTCACATTTGTGAGTTCAACAGACCATCCTCTTTTCAAACAGTGTAGTTCTTTATTATGTAATTTTGTACTCGCACAGCTTTATGTCCTATCCGAAGGGTTGTTTCTAAATTTAAATATAAAATAACTCGTAATAAGCAATGATTTTTTCTTCTAAAATAACCATCATCTTTATAAATTTGCTGTTGACATTAACGGTCATCTTTAAAAAAAAATTATCTACCATCAAGTAACCAGATGCATGTAATAAATTGTTTGTATATTAGATTGATGATGTTCTGCAACATGTTACTAAATTTGTGACAGACATACAGAGAGCTCTTGACGGCATCTGTAAAGCATCCACTCAGCAGATGCCACGCCAAAAAAAAGGAGATTTCCTAAGTCGTTCTGTTAAAAAGGTAAAGTGCTTATTAATTTAATACTCATTATATCTTTAAATCTTTTTATTATTATAGTTATAGAGAGACATTTTTTTCTACATTTTATTATTACTGAGTAAGTGCTGCACTTTCTTATCGTGAGTACGATGAATTAAATTTGGTAAAAACTAAACATAACATTGTTTTTTTTTATCGAAGGCAATACATGTTAAAGAGCTAATGAAAATGAAGTCGGTACGCGATTGGCTGTCAGAATATTTCCACAGTTTAAAAATGAAGAAACAACAATTTGATAGGTTACAACAAGATGGAAAAAACCATATCATCATTCAGAAAATGGAGCAAGTTATAGACAAAGTAAGTCAATTATTTTCAATTCAAATAGATTCTGGTTGTTTAAAACAATAAAATAGCACTTCAAAAGAGTGTAATAAAACATTTTTATCTATGGTACAAATAGGACTTGTCAACAATACTGTACTATTTATTTTTTATAAAACCAGAAAGCATTGAGCTTGATAAAGTTAGATCGTAAATTAATTAAAAGTTTTTATTTTATGTATCATTAAACAACATTTAAATTATAACAGTGAGGCCAACAAGCAGAAAACATTGATCTTGATAAAAGATGGATTAAAAATTGATTAAAGTGTTTTTATTTTATGTCTATTTATTAAACAACATTCAAATTGTAATTAGAACAGCAAGGGCAAAAAAAAGCATTGAGCTTAATAAAAATTGGATTAAAAATGAATTAAAAGTCTTTATTTATGTCTATTCATTAAACAACATTTAAATTGTAATTAGAACAGTGAGGCCAACAAGCAGAAAGCATTGAGCTTGATGAAAGTTGGATTAAAAATGAATTAAAAGTTTTTTTATTTTATGTCTATTTATTAAACAACATTCAAATTGAAATTAGAACTGCAATGGCAACAAAGAGAAAGCATTGAGCTTGATAAAAGTTAGATTAAAAATGAAAAGTTTTAGTTGCGTGCAACACGACTCTACAGCTCACTATGTCGCGACTGCAGCCATGTATAGGCCTTGTTTTATTTTATGTCTATTTATTAAACAACATTCAATTATAATTAGAGCAGTGAGTCCAACAAGCAGAAATCATTGGGCTTTTGATTAAAAATGAATTTAACATTTTTATATACTTAAGATTTTTTTTAGATAGCAGCCTCTATTTTAGTTTGATGTATTTTCAATTTTTCTAAATTGAAACTTCTGTGTGCACAACCTATGTACAAAATAAATATCATAAGATTAAGGAGTGAAGTGGTAGGAAAAAAAAACTTGTGTACACTTCTTCAACAACAATTAGCTTTATTAATGGATAGACAGCTTCAAATGACACTTGGCACCATTTATTTCAACTTGTTATGTTCTATAAGACGATATGATAGCCACAGGCTTATTAAAGAAGCTAGTTTGTTTAAGGAAGTAATTCAATTTAGCATTGAAAATTACTTAGAAAATGAAAACAGTTTAGTTTTTCAATGTCAACAACCTTTCAAGTTAATCACCGTTATTATTCCTGTTGCTTTTTACTCATTTTGGTCCATTATCCTAATTAATTTAAGGTGGCAAATTAATTATTCTTTGTCAAAATGACCTTGATTAACACTGTTGGAACAAGCCACCACCAGCACTTACTAATATTAGCAATCGCTGTATGCATTGATTTTGAGATTGTGGCAAAGTTAGTACAGTATATACACTGTCTGTCATCCTACGTGGAAATCATATGAACTAAAGTGCTCAACGCAAACGTAGTAACATTGTTATTTTGTTTTTGCTGGCGATGTCCATTAAACAGTAACAAAATCTGTATGACAGATTTAGTTCAATGAGAAATTATACACCGATCAATCTTGATTTTGATTCATAATTTTTCTTGTAAAAAGAATTGAAAAGAAGATAATGACTATCTCCAAAAGTGAGACCAGCCAAAGATAGTTTTGTGGAGAACCATGTTCATCAAATGTTCTTAGAAGGACTTGGACTATAAAACAGAATTTAAACCTAACCGGAAAAATTTTTGGCTGCATGGTCATTTTGTTCTCTGTTTTGTAACTTGATGCTTTGGCTTTACTAAATAATACCAGCAGAACTCTAAATGTATTGATTGATGATGAACACTATAACTATTCAAGATTGATAAAACATTTGCTAGAAACCGAAACTTAACTTAGTTAAGTTCGCTTCTATATATCAGCAGGCTTAATGGTCGTTTTTTCTCAGTAACTTGATGCTTTGGCTATTTTAACTTTGGCTTTAAATAAGAAATCAGTAATACCAGCAGATGTCTATCTGGATTACAATTACATTGATTGTTCAACACTTAAACAAATATTTTTAGATCATTACAATCAAGAAATGATGGTATCTTTACAAGGGACTGCAAACTTTGGGTAAACAAAATTGTTCATTAATCTGACTGTCTTTGTGGAAGACAAACATTTCTCTTAACATGACAATGGTTCAATGTACACAGGTGATGCAGTAACAACAGTTCATTACTCTATTAAAAGTGATATCTCTCAACACCTATGATAAACTAAACCAGTTGGTAAAACCTTGTAGTTGAAGGCATTAATACATTGGCTATTTTCAACAATCTACAATATTATGAAACTCATCAACATTGAGTTGTTAACAATCAAATCAAATTTCACAAAATAGAGAAAAGGTTCCTGTGCTTTGTATTTGCACGCATAGAAGATGGATTTAAATTTCACAGAAGAAAGCTGGGTGGCTGTCAAAGTTGGATGTAGCTTTTCTGTAACTGGCTTCATTCTGAACATTCTAGCTCTTCTAGTCATCAACAGAATTTCATCAATGCGTTGGAGTACTCGCTGGTTTATTTTCAACCAATCACTTATTGACGCAATTGGGTGTTTTGTTTTCTTACTGCATATTGTCTTAATCAATCCACTTGGCTTGAAAGTTTACTGTACATTATTTGCCATTAACTGGAGTATATCAGCAGCTTCTACTGTTAATTTAATTTTTATTACAATAGAGAGGTACTTTGCTATTATGAAGCCATTTTGGTTTGAGATTAATTACACACCAAAACGAACATTGATAATGATAGTATCTGCATGGATTATTGGTTTCCTGTTGAACCCACAGGTTGTGGTGTATGTCCCAATTCAGATAGAGCATGAAGTCATATGTGGCATAACAGATTTGATAATCTTATATTCTATGTCAGGTGCCATTTTCCTATTGTTGTTTCTATCAACTCTACTAACAATGGCTTTCGTGTATGGTAGTATTATTCGTGAACTTCTTCTTAAACGGCAGGTAGTTTTACCGATAAATACCACAGCACCTTCACCACCATCAATCCATGTTAAAACTCTTAAAGTATTTTTAGCTGTGAGCACTGCATACATTCTTTGTTTTTTACCAATACTTGTATTGACATTAATATATGCCTTTGGAATAGATCTTGGCACATACATTTGGATGATAACTTCAGACTTTTCGGTTTTTAATTTTGTTGTGAATCCTTTTATTTACACACTTTCCTTAAAGCAGTTTCGCACTGAATTACTAAAGCGTTTGACGTTTGGTGTTTACAGAATTTCCCCAGTTGAATCTGTTATTACCGTAACAACTGACACAAACTTAAAGGTCATTGAGGTTTGAAGACTCATTTGAGAAAGTTATGAACATAATGTTCTTGACATCTTTGCCATGAAAATGTACTCTCTACTTCCTGAATGACCATGCCACTACACTATAAACTTTTACCTGACAGGATAAAGTTCATTTCTGTATCAGCAGGCTTCATGGTCATTTTTTCCTGTATTGTAACTTGACGCTTTGGCTATATTGACTTTGGCTTAAATTAAAAATTAATAATACCAGCAGAACTGGAAATACATTGATTGTTCAACATTGAAACAAATATTTTAAATCATAATTATAAACGGCATCTTAGAAGAAGTGATAACAAACTTTGTGGTAGTAGATAGTAAAAAGGTTTGTTGTTAGTATAACATCGCTTTTTTCCTATTGACAAAAAAAACCAATAAAGAAACACGATGCAGTTACCTGTAGGAAGTGAAGTAAAAAGTTTAAGTAAAGTTTGACGTCGTTCAACGACAAAGACAACAATGTGTTTCTCTAGAAAAGTAATCAGTGGAAACATTGTGGTTGATGAAAATTTGAAGTTTTGTAATCAAACGACATTGGTTTTATGACTTTCCTCTACTGAACTATTATTTAAAGTTAATATTGAGTTGTTCACAACCTATATCTAATTACACAATTAAAGAAAACAATGTTACCTTTTATTTACACACACGAAGATGGATTTGAATTTTACAGAAGAAAGCTGGGTGGCTGTCAAAGTTGGATGTAGCTTTTCTGTAACTGGCTTCATTCTGAACATTCTAGCTCTTCTAGTCATCAACAGAGTTACATCAATGCGTTGGAGTACTCGCTGGTTTATTTTCAACCAATCACTTATCGACGCAATTGGATGTTTTGTTTTCTTACTGCATATTGTCTTAATCAATCCACTTGGCTTGAAAGTTTACTGTACATTATTTGCCATTAACTGGAGTATATCAGCAGCTTCTACAGTTAATTTAATTTTTATTACAATAGAGAGGTACTTTGCTATTATGAAGCCATTTTGGTTTGAGATTAATTACACACCAAAACGAACATTGATAATGATAGTATCTGCATGGATTATTGGTTTCCTGTTGAACCCACAGGCTGTTTTGTTTGTCCCAATTCAGATAGAGTATGAAGTCACATGTGGCATAACAGATTTGATAATCTTATATTCTATATCAGGTGCCATCTTCCTACTGTTGTTTCTATCAACTCTACTAACAATGGCTTTCGTGTATGGTAGTATTATTCGTGAACTTCTTCTTAAAAGGCGGGTAGTTTTACCGATAAGTACCACAGCACCTTCACCACCATCAATCCATGTTAAAACTCTTAAAGTATTTTTAGCTGTGAGCACTGCATACATTCTTTGTTTTTTACCAATACTTGTATTAATGCATGCCTTTGGAATAGATCTTGGCACATACATTTGGATGATAACTTTAGATTTTTTAGTTTTTAATTTTGTTGTGAATCCTTTTATTTACACACTTTCCTTAAAGCAGTTTCGCACCGAGTTACTAAAATGTTTGGCATTTACAGAATTTCTCCAGATAAACCTGTTAGTATCAAACAACATTGATGTTTGAAGACTCGGGCATTCCTGGCCATGTAACTTTTATTGGTTATTTATTTCTATTCAATCAATTCTAAGATGGTCAAGGAAGACCTAAAAGAATTCCTTATTTTGCTTGTTGCTTTTGTTAGTTTTACACAACTTGGCAATTTCATTGTTGTACTATAATAACATTTGACATTGTTAAAGCACATGATGACAGAAATAAAATGTGCTTTAAAATACTATATCATGCTTGCCATTTTTGCTTGAAAATGTTTTTTTTTTTTTATTTTATTTGAAAATCCAAATGCAAATATTACATGATCTTGTAAATACAATAATAACAATTTTAATTAATTCGCATAAATATATATTTATGTTATAAAATAAAGTCTGTGTTTTCTTTTATTGTGTTAACATGTTTTCTTTTTCAGACAAAATTAAAAAACACTCCAATGTTTTGATTGGTTGGTTTAAATTTGAATTCATACCTATTTTAAGGCCCACGAAAACCAGTAGCCTAGAAAAATGAATTTACTTTTTTTATCAGTTTGCCTATCGATTGGCTACTTCCTACCGACCTACCGAGAATTTGCAATAAACTTTTGTTAAAATGGTCTTAATTGTACATGTTGATTGCGTGGGTTTAAGTAGTCTATTAGCTAATTGCGTACCTTTCAGACTAATTGATCTGTTAGCTAATGGACAATATATAATGTTGAAACATGTATTAAACTTCCGTATTCTTACAAAATTTTTTGTTGAATATTCCATTTTAATGTAACATAATAGTTATCCACTTTGACCAAAAATTGAATCGAAAAAAAATGTATTTACCTGAAAAAAATGTAATTTAAAGCAAAAAATGGTCAAATTGGCTGCCAGCCAATGGATTTTTGGTTGAATTTAACCATTTATTTTGTCCTTTTACAAGTGAAAACATTTTTTTTCGTTTTTTTTTCTATGGAAGTGATTAACTTTATTAAAACTACAAAATAACATATTCAAAGTCTGATTTCATTAATCTTTATTTTTCATGTTTTTGGGCGACAATACATCTTCAAACTTTTTTGTGTAATATAAATTTATAATACTTATATATTTTTTCAAATCTTTGAGCATACAGTTTTTTTTCCTAATGTTCACATTTTCACTTACTTCTCTTTACCCATTTTAATTACAGTTTCCACTCGCTCTCTATAGAACTGAGAGACTTGCAAAGAAAGTTAGCAATGACATTAATTTGAAAACATGGAAGTTCATGTTCAAAATGGCAACATCAAAAGTAGTAAGTTAGTGAGTAATTAGAAGCCAATCTGGAACCATTCACAAATATTGATAAGTGAAACTGTGGTTTGATTGGTTAAACTGTGGTTTGACTGGTTAAACTGTGGGTTGACTGGTTAAACTGTGGTTTGAATGGTTAAACTGTGGGTTGACTGGTTAAACTGTGGGTTGACTAGTTTAAAACTGTGGTTTGCTTGGTTAAACTGTGGTTTGATTGGTTAAACTGTGGGTTGACTGGTTAAACTGTGGGTTGACTAGTTTAAAACTGTGGTTTGATTGGTTAAACTGTGGTTTGATTGGTTAAACTGTGGTTTGATTGGTTAAACTGTGGTTTGATTGGTTAAACTGTGGTTTGATTGGTTAAACTGTGGTTTGATTGGTTAAACTGTGGTTTGATTGATTAAACTGTGGTTTGATTGGTTAAACTGTGGTTTGATTGGTTAAACTGTGGTTTGATTGGTTAAACTGTGGTTTGATTGGTTAAACTGTGGTTTGATTGATTAAACTGTGGTTTGATTGGTTAAACTGTGGTTTGATTGGTTAAACTGTTGGGGGGGGGGGAGGTTAGGGTTTTGAATCAGATTGATTGAATTGCAATAAAAGATAGTTAAACTGTGCATTGACCTGTTAAACTGTGTATTGACCAGTTAAACTGTGCATTGACCCTGTTAAACTGTGTATTGACCTGTTAAACTGTGTATTGACCAGTTAAACTGTGCATTGACCTGTTAAAAGTTTGTATTACATTGATTTGTGATGTTGTCTTTTTCACTGGTAGTCTTGGGCATTACAACGTGCAACAATGAATAAGCAAGGGTTAAAACCAGTGCTGGATCACATGTGTCAATTAGTGGACAGAAAAGCATTCAAAGCAGGCTTGGTTACGCTAGGCCTACTTGAAGATGTTACAAAAGAAGTTACAGGAATTGAGGCCAGTACTAGTGAGGCTACTGCTCTAAATAGTCATGTAAGGTCACCACTGAGATCAATAGAGCAGGTATACACATACAATGATATTGAATTATTTTGATTAAAAGCAAAGTTATTTCTTTAGTGACATTTCACAAAAGATATATAAATAAGAAAAGAATCAAAAGTTTTAAAGAAGGCCTAAATGTAGACTTGGAATACGCAAATATATCTATAAATAATCAATTAGTATAAACCGTCTTTTACATTTACTTTTACATTATATAATTGCATTAAAGCTTGGTTACCATTTGGGTGCAATCAACGGCGTAGGCACAACACCGCATCATGATTAGTCAAATTACTTAATATGTGCTTAAATCCGTTGTGTCTACAGTAAATTGGAACCAAGCAATACCCATATAACTTTTTTGAGTTAATTTTTCTTTTGCGTTATTTTTGTTAACTTAGTATAAAATAATCCATTTGTAGAAAGGTTAACATTTGCTTTGATTATCTAGTCCAGGATGTTGGATGCCTTGTGCAGGTCACCTAAGTCCAGTAGAAGTCACCTAGCAAAGAGTATGGCCAAATTACTGGACAATCACACAGACACAGATATGCACTTTGAAGTAGTTTGTATCAAAGGTGACAGATGTTTATTCCATAATCATTTTATCATTGTCATTTGTCATGATCATTATTTTCACCATCGTCATCATCACCATTAGTTTTCTGTTCATTATTATAAAAATTAAGTACAAGTATTTCTCAAACAAGCCTTGGGCATTGAAAGATTTAATAACCAATTTGTTTGATCCTCTTTAAAAAAAGATGTGAAACTCATGTAAAAAAATTTGATTTGATGATAACCATAATGATAATGAATAATGTTATTTCCGTAGAACTTTGAAATAACAGTGTATTTATAGAAGCAGCTTCATTTTCGTCAAACTTTTATTATTAATTGATAATACTTAGTTTGCATTAATTGATTAGAATTAGAATTTATCACCGTACCGGAAGTACCTTCATCGGGGACTTCCCTTGACGTTTGCATTGAACGCAAAAAATGTTCATATCATATTTTTTTAGTTGTGCATGTTTTGTAATGAATTTTATGTGCGATAGTACCATTTCTGGCCGTCTAGGGGTATCATTCATCAAAATTTATGGGCAACCCCCTTAACATAGTCCTGCAACAGCCCCTGGTGTAGACGGAGCTTTAGATGTTTGAGAGTAGAAAAAAAGATAAATATTAACATTATTACATTTATGTATTATTATATTGCATTGGTTTTCTAGAGGAGCCATCAGATGTAGTAGTTGAACATTCCAAAGGTCGATCTCTTGAAAGACACAGTACAGAACTAGAAGAGCACAGACAACTGATACCAGCCCATCGGGTGGTGATTGCGTCAAGATGTGATTGGTTTAGAAGAGCTCTGCTTAGCGGTATGAAAGAAAGTATAGACAGGTATGGTAATATAATGGAGTAAAGGTTCAGGCAGGGGAAGCAGATTAAGACATAGGAATTTTTTTTTTTTTTTTATTAAACTTTGTTTAATGAGGGTGACTCATAACAGCCGTGGCTGACATCCATGAGGCCCTCAACACTCAACGATACAAATACAAGAAAAAAATGACAAAAAAAAAAAAACTAAATAGAGCAATATATAAATACTAGCAGGTAACCGTTCAATGGATGGTAAGGTTCGGGAATTAAAAAAAGATAATAGAGAAATATAGTACAATACAGTATACACAAATCTAAAAATGGATATATAGTGCTGACATTATACAGCATTTATATTAGAAGGAAGATAAAGTTAATAAGGCATACTGTATTCTTTATATTTCAGTTTCTATTTTGTTTTAATTCTAAAAAGCAAGCAATTTTAAATACAAATTTGCATAGTCATAGCAAATAATATTAGTGCTCACTGTAAAAGGAATGTTTGAAAAACATGCAGTCAAAAAAAAAAAATCTCATATTAATTTGTAATATACATTTGTATCTTTGTACAATATTTATTTTTTACATGTGGTATGGCATTTAATAGCGATGATCAAAGTATTAGCACTTTTATGAGTGTTTTTTTTAACCACAGAAAGATATCTGTACATGATGCTGATGCAGATTTGTTTAAGCAGTTTTTAGCGTACCTTTATACCGGTCAGTTACAGACAAACACAACAAACAAATTTGCATAGTCATAGCAAATAATATTAGTGCTCACTGTAAAAGGAATGTTTGAAAAACATGCAGTCAAAAATCATTATATTAATTTGTAATATACATTTGTATCTTTGTACAATATTTATTTTTTACATGTGGTATGGCATTTAATAGCCATGATCAAAGTATTAACACTTTTATGAGTGTTTTTTTTAACCACAGAAAGATATCTGTACACGATGCTGATGCAGATTTGTTTAAGCAGTTTTTAGCGTACCTTTATACCGGTCAGTTACAGACAAACACCCTGTCAATCAATGAACTAGCTGACATGCTGTCACTCTGCGACAGATTTGAGGTGAGTCAACTCTCCAATATTGGGCAACCTTGGGCTGGTCCAATATGTCTGGTTTTCTGGAAAGTCTCGTATTTTTTAGAATTTGGAACCTTTTGGACCTCAAGAAAAGAATAGTAGATATGTCAGGTGTGTAGAAGTTTCAAGCTTTACTTTAAATTTTCTCAAGCATTACAGAGATGTGTCGACTGTCATTATAGAGTCGATGTGTTAAATGTTACAGAAGTTGCTAATAAAATATAACGCTTTTTTTGTATTTTGTAGGTAGATGACTTAAAGACAACATGTGAGTGTGTACTACGAGAACGTATCGATGATGACAGCGTCCTCTTTCTTTTGAGTCTGGCTGATCAACTTCATGCCAAACATCTTCGTGTAAGAGCCACTGGTTTTATACTTTAAGCTTGGTTCCTACTTTAACTACAGAGGCATAACACAAGTGAGTTGACCAATCACAAGTGACAGTTCGAATGATCCAATGGGTCTTGATTGGTCAAATTATTTATGGCACGCTTACGTCATTGTGTCTAAGTGGGAACCAAGCTTTATAACTGAAAAATGTATTGAATTCATTGATTGTAAACAATTTGTCCTTTAACCTTTAGGAAGCTTCATTGAGGTATATTATGATTCATCCAAGTATACTAGAGTCTGATGTGTTTGAAGATCTACCAGACCATCTGCAGGACGAGGTCAACAGCCTTGTGACCTGGAGAACGTAAGTATTTATAGTCAATACCATTATATCCAAGTATAAGAAACTTCACAAATGATAGAAGTTTTTTTCCCTAACCTTTGAATATTCTTTTACAGTGATTCACCTGTAAATGAGTGGAGACATCCAGCAGCAGGTTTTGATTCTGATTCGGATGATTCCACTGGGTTTACAAACACAAGTCTTCCACTCAAATACAATGAAAGGGTAAGACACACAACCCGTGTAATAAATAAGAAAAATTGTGGAAATTGAATAAATAAAATCTCAGTTGGTTAAAGCTAGGAATTGGATTAGGTGAATGTGTAGCGTTTAGTGTTTTATGATTTTATGTCTACATTATCAAACTTTGTGACAAAAAAGTATGATGATGTCATATAACTAGCATACTTGGGCATATCACTACCATATTTGTACACATAACACTTTTGTTTGATAGTGTAGACAATGCTTTAGAGAGACAAATGCTGTAAATGTCTGGATATGGTACAGTTCAATTGATTGGTTGTTGGCAAAATATTTTTTACTATAACAAAATGTGAAGTGCTTAAACCATATGCAATATAATATTTGGATACACACCTAATTGTTGACCCAAAATAGTTTATATGTTTGTATTTTATAAACATTTTTTAACTTTTTGTTAAGACCTTCAATAGACCAGGATCCGATTCAACGTCTGAAAGTGAAGAAGAAGAACACAGGGCTGAATTGGAATCATGTATAGCTCAGCTACGTGATATCATTGGTACAGATATTGCACATAAAGACCTTGTGGTTCTTGCAATTGCCGCAGACTATGACGTCAACAGAGCAGTCAATCATTATTTTGCGCAAAATTCATAGAAAAGAACCTTACAAATACCTAAACAGATTATTTCATACAATTTGATTTCTATCTTCTTTTTAAGAATATCGACAGTCATATTCGTAAGTACAAAACGAATAATAGCTTGGTCTATTTTCTCACCTTTTATTTTGGATCAAGAATGTATATAAATATTATATAAACATAGATAATTTATTGAACGATTGTGAAAAATGAGATAAGTACTCGTGTAGAACTCTCATGGCCAAATACATTTCTTTTTAAATTGCCAAATTTCGACCCTTTTATTTGACACATTCGATATTTTGGCTATTTTTGAAAAAATCCCCGTATATAGTACAGGGAAATTTTCGAAAATGGCCAAATTTCGACCAATTTATTTTTCGACGTAACTGATTACTGTGACTATAAGCTGATGATAATGCAATATATGCACATAAATGGCAATATTATTGCATAATAATTTAATTTTAAAAAGTCGATATTTTGGCTATTTTTGAAAAAATGGCTAAATTTCAACCCTTTTATTTTTTGACATAACTGGTTACTGTGACTCTATAAGATGATGATAACGCAATATCCGCGCATATATATGGCAATAGTATTGCATAATAATTGAATTTTTTTGAAAAAATTTCTGTACTAAAGTACAGGTAAATTTTCGAAAAATGGCCATAAATGAAGTTGCCTAAATGTGAACATGCATTATTGTCATGTTGTCATAATTTATTTCACTTTCGTCGAAAATCATTATTTCTAAACTAATTTTAATTGTATAAAAACAAAACCTGTAATTTTTTTTAGAACAAAAATAAGATTATTAGCGAATCAAGTTATTTTTGTTCCGAAAATAATACTGGTTTTGTTTTTATACAATTAAAATTACTTTAGAAATTATGATTTTAACAGTGTGATCTTTGCAGCAGCAAATTGAAACATTGGCATTTCTACGAGAGAAACTAAAACATCAGGACCATGATGAGGTGTTTTACAGTCATAGTGCTTTAAGTTGCTCGGATGTTTCTTTCAGTCCTCAATTCTATTCAAATTTTACGAGAAAATAAAGTTTATGAAGGAACACACATGAAAATTAGATAAGTAATGTTTGTGGCGATGCTAAAAAACTACAAATTATTATCCAAAATCAGTTCGGTAATAAGGTGCATTTAAACCTACTTATAAAACATACCACGAGCCCGTTAAATTAAATATAGGCCTGTCATCTAGGAAGGGTGAAGTTGGACACTTACAAGCCGAGATTGACGTTAAACATTCTGGAACGTACAGGTTTTTATGTGTTTGACGACGAGAAGTCTTTGAACGTTTTACAACTTCTACTCCTCACTGCTCAACATCACCAGTCTGCTTACCGGTCAAAACACAGTATTGAAACTGCATTTCTCAAAGTTCAAAATTGCATTCTTAATGGATCAAGGTAGACTTGTTGCTCTCGTTCTTCTTGATCGTTCTGCTGCTTTCGATACTGTTGATCACTGTGTTTTAACAAATCGTCTAAAAAATCTCGGATTTGACGGAACTGTTCTTTAATAGTGTATCATATCAAACAGATCCCAACGCGTTACAATTCGCAATGAATATTCATCCCTATAATATTAATAATAATTAACAATAATTGATCATTGAAATTGGTAATGATTTGAATAGGTCCTAGTTCTAATCAATTAAAATGGGACTTTTAACACTAAAAACGTGAAGTGAAGGTATACTTTATCCCATTGAGAAACGTATCGCAATTTACAATTATACATTTTGTTTACAATGTAGGCCTACAATTCGACTTGTAAAAGCAATATCCAACTATTTATTTACTGTGGAAGTGCATTACAGTATGTTTAGAAAGAGAAGTCTAATCCACTGGACTTACTTGTTTAGTAAACAGCGAAGTTGCACGACCTATCCAAGTCATTTCCAAACTTAATACTACCTGGATGAATGACAATATACATATTCGTAATACTATTTATCTTGAATATCTAACTTTTTAACTATAGCCTCCCAGTTAAAAAAGTAAATACGTTATCATGGGTTACATGTCGTATGCTTCCCATATTGGGTACAGGTATGTTATGTTCATACCATATAGATGTAGGGTGTTGTTGAAGATAATTTTTAAGATAAAATAATTTTACTGTGAGGCTACACCTTTTATTATGTCACTCGTATTTTACTTTTAGTCCACATGTTCGTTATTGGTAGCTCCCCACCAAACAAATTCTCTAAAATAATCAGTAGTGGTGGTGTATCGATCGAACGGTATATGAATTACTTAGTCTTGGTTATCGATACTTTCTTGCGTGTGTAAAGGCGTATAGATTCTGTTACATATTACTTACTTGGTTTTGTATGAAGGCATACTATGAAGTTTTCTAATAAGTTTTTCCAATAACAACATATCACTATCTACAATTCGAAACTGATTTCAAATAAACGACAATACAATATAACTTTGTATATATAATATGCTAAAATTGTTTATGAATACAATTTGTATCTATAAACCATTCATGCAAAGTTTCAATTTTACATGAACAAACATTTGTGTTTGAAGTTGATAAAATATGACATTGATATTTGATTTGGTGGCTAGATAAACAATAACTGTCACTATTTACATTAGATTTGTTTCAATCGTGTATAGATAGTTTGCACACATTATTATTTCAAATTCGCCAAGATCATCATTTGAATCATTTTCATGTAACCAGTTACAATTATTTTCTGTTTCGTGAAGATCACTTGGAACTTTTCATCAACAGATGGCATTTGAATCGTTCTCTGTGTGAGACTGTTTAAAATGAGTGCTTCTTGTTCTTTGAATTTGGCAGTATTCATTGCATTGTTCTGTTGCTTTGTTGATTTTTCAACAGGTTATATTGAAGTTTTACCAGCTGACACAGTATATGAAGGATCAAATGTCACAATAAATTGTCAAATCTGCAAAACATGGTTTAGACTTGGAGCATACATAACAATTGAAAATGTGTTTGGCTTTCACAGTATATATGTCAGAAATGTTGAAGTACGGTATGGGTCATCTGAGAGATATAGCCTAGCATATTCAAGATATGGTGAATTTTTAAATGCAACACTTTACATTCACAATGTATCACTGAATCATTCTGGAAGGTACGGTTGCTCCGTTAGTTATGATTATTATTATTATGATTACACGGAAAAATTTGTCTCATGCTTTCTCGACGAATACGCCTACTTGAACGTTTTACCCGTTACCGAGCTTCCTGATCCTATCTGCATAACAGATGAAACCTCTATTGGACTTTCAGTGAGTTGTTCTTCACTTCCAGAAGACTCTTTACTATTTTACAGAAATGATGTCCTACAACCCACATCAGGTGAAAGCAATATAATATTGCTGTTAAACTTGAAAGAAGACAACTTTGCCAAGTTCAGATGCACTGCAAACGTCAATGGACATCAGAGATCTTGTGAGATTGTACCATTACAAATTAAACCATCCAATAATAAATATATTACTTTTCTGAAAGAGAATTCCATGATTGTGTACATAATATCAGGAAACGTTTTGATCCTCATTATTATCGTTGTCATAAACTGCTGTTTGTGTAAAGTGTACAGAGCAAGGCAGAACCAGAAGGGAAGTTACCAACCAGGACAGAAGATGGATGAAGATAATTACATGGAGTATACAGTTCAGAATGTAGATGAGCATCATTATCAAAGTATCGCTAAAGATCTACAACACAAATACAGAGGAACTAAGGTGTAAACAACAAAATACCATATTCTAATGATTTCTCATGAATTTTTGTTCGCTATTTGTTAACGGAAACACAGTTGTCATGGAATGTAAATGATAGCTTTAGAAATAAAGAGGTTAAAATAAGATTGATGAACCGTTTAATATTTTATAGATAGGCCTAGATATTATAGATTAAACAAAATCATAGTTTAATCAATCGTTAAGAAAACATACAATATCTGTGCCAAGTCATATCGCATGTCCTTAAAAGAGTGCTTTGTACGGTTATTATGCCGTTAGTACTCATTTGAATGCCTTTATTTGGTTTTGTATAAGAGCAGTTTCTATTGTAAACTTTATATTTATCTGCAACGTGGTAAATTAGAGCCAATAATTCGAACTGCTTTGACAAAATAAGCTTGCAACAAGGCCTACAATGGCTATGATTGCTTATGAATACATTTGAACAGTTTAGATTTGATTTAGATAATCCAATACTTGTGTTGTGTTATGTTTTTTTAAATAGTGATACTGTACTGTATTGATACATATTTGAAAATGTATATTTACCATGTCAGAAGTATTTTTAAAAGACGTGTATGAAAAAAAAAACTTTACTTTAGTCAACTGCTTCTATATATGTTTATTATTTAGTTATTTATATTATTCTAGAAATGCACTGATATGGATATATATATAACATGCATATAATAAACGTGGTTATAATTAAATGATACATTACATACAAGAATCTCAAACACTTCAAATTCACCGACGAGAGTGCATGTAGGCAGGAAATAATGTCGACCTACCATTTTCATTGCACTCGGCACTAAAAAATGACTTGATTTTTGATTGACAGACTTTTTTCTCATTCACCCATGGATAAAACATAATTTCTAAACTAATTCTAATTGTATACAAAAACTCCAGTAATTCTTTTTTGATGGGGACTCCTCCCACTACAAGTAACGACGACTATAATATTTTATTACCATTGTGTTTTTCGATTTAATATTCCAACGTGCATGTACAGTAGATGATAGAGATGCACCTAGCGTTTTTCTTACCCTCGGTATTAACAAAACTAACAACACTAATCACAAGCTTATTTTAAAAGTTATAAACTGTCACTTAAAATTATTCTACATTCGGTTTATGTTTCAATCATGTATATTGTTTGCTCATCGTGAATTTTACTTTTTAAAATTGTATGCATCATTTCAATCATTTTGAACAAAACTGATACTCAGTTAGTAGTCGCTTGGTGAAGTAGTCTTCAATATTTATCGTTGTAACCTACGGTACCAATACACAGTATTTTATTGATTTTGTGCAAAATCAGATATGAGTGCCGCTTGTTCTGTGAATGTTTTGGTATTTATTGTATGTATATTGTTCTGCTACTTTGATTTTTCTACTAGTCGAAGTTATGTTGAAGTTTTACCAGGTAATACAGTCTTCGAAGGGTCAAATGTGACAATAAATTGTGAAATTTGTAGTCCTACTACGAAAGACTTTGAACCACCCATACTTGTAACAATCGGTAATGTTTTTGGTTTCAACACAATATGTTTGGATAAGCATGAGGAATATTATGAATCTGAGAGATATAAAATAATGTCTAATTCCGGAAATAGTGAGTTTGTTAATGCATCGATTTACATTCCAAATGTGTCCGTGAACCACTCTGGACACTACCGTTGCTACTCTATGCAAAACATAGGCTTATGTTTAAATGAGAAGTACTATCGCTACCATTTAAAATATTTCAGAATGGGATGTGAATTCACACGATTTTTAGGCGGAACTTATGACTGTTTTCCTCATGACGTGCATACTTATCTGAAAGTTTTCCCCGTTACCGAGCTTCCTGATCCTATCTGCAGGACCAATGGAACCTCTATTGGACTTTCAGTGAGTTGTTCTTCACTTGCAGAAGACTCTTTACGGTTTTACAGAAATGATGTCCTACAACCCACAGCAGGTGAAAGCAATATAATATTGCCGTTAAACTTGAAAGAAGACAACTTTGCCAAGTTCAGATGCACTGCAAACTTCAATGGATATCAGAGATCTTGTGAGATTGTGCCATTACAAATCAAACCAACAATTTCTCAATATCCTGCAGAAGTTGTTACAGAAGGTAAAACAGTGATGTTTATATGTATAACTGCACAAACAAGTTTCTTGCAAATGCGGAATTTAATTGTTCTCCAACTTGATCCGATTTACTATAACAAATAAATAATGATTACAAATAATATATACGGTATCTATCATACAGTACAACATAAATAATTCTATACAATAATAATAGACCTTACATAAGTATCTAAATAAGTCATAGATAAAACAGTACAATATAAATAATTCTTGGTTCAAAATAATTACAACTATAATAATAATAAGATAAGTCTCAATTGCTTACCAAAGATATGCCTGGATAACATGTGCAGCTATAGCTATACACTATATCAATTACCACCGTACTACAGCTTTAGGCTTCTAAGTAAGCCTTGGTACATCTACCACTTCTATAGCTAGGCCAGCTTAGGCTTCTAAGTAAGCCTTGGTACATCTACCACTTCTATAGGCTTCTAAGTAAGCCTTGGTACATCTACCACTTCTATAGGCTTCTAAGTAAGCCTTGGTACATCTACCACTTCTATAGGCTTCTAAGTAAGCCTTGGTACATCTACCACTTCTATAGGCTTCTAAGTAAGCCTTTTGTGCTTGCTAGGTCCTTACCCAACAAGCCTAACTATCCAACTGCCAGCCACAGCCCAAGCAAGCTATGCCCTCATTAGCATAACCCATATGGTTGGTCACCTGTTCACTTGACACTCTTCAGTGAACACAAGCACAGTATACCTAGCTTGGATTTGGCACTTACATACCCACCCACAATTGCGCATTGCACAATTCTACATACAAATACAATGAAAGTGTAAAATCCAGGCCTATAACACAAATTATCCATCAACTTATTGACTATAATGTTAAACAACAATGTATATAAGTAGCGACAAAAATAAAGTTAAATATAAAGTTCATTTAAAGTTTCTTAAGTTTTCTGTGTTTCCTTCTTTTGTTTTGTTCAATTCAGAATAATATAGACAACGCCTCGGATTTACTTTTCCGGATCATCATTCTCCAACAGCAAACATAGTTTACTCACAGGCCTTGTCAGGATACTTGCATGTGTCTTTACCTTTACTTGCCGAACAAACCCATCCTTGTTTTGGAGATAACCACTTTTGTCTTCTTTGTAACAGCGGAAGATATTCACTTTTCCATCTCTCCCAGAAACGATCAGACAAATATTGAGCTTGTTTCCATCTTCTCCGGAAGCAATTGGATTTCTCATCTGCTGAACAAAACTGTTCCACTCTAGACTTAAATTGTCTTATAAAACGTTTGAATTCCAAGGATTCACCTGCAAATTTCTTAATTTCCATTTGTGGCTTCCGCATAGTCCTTATCACCTCGTTCATATCAGTAGAACCAACTTTTCTATTAGAAGAAAAAGAATCCTGACAACCCTGCCGGTTTTGCTGAAACAGATGAGTTTGCGTAACAGGAACTACCACAGGAGTCACTGTGTTCGAAGCTAAGTTAGGAATTGTAGTAGGAGCAGGATCTGCTTGAGCAAAGTTTTGGGTTGCCGGTATGTTTACGGGAACAGCAGGAACTACCACAGGAGCAACTGACGTTAGCACAGGATTTGTAACATGATCGGCTGGAGCAAAGGCTTGTGTTACATCACCAGGAACAACAGGGACTACAACAGGATCCAATGGGTCTAAATCTAATACAGGAATAGTAGCAGGATCCGCTGGAGCAAAGGATAACACATTTCGTCGGTATGCACTATCTAGAAACCCTTCCATTGATGACGTACTTTTGTGGCTACCAGAACCACTTCCGCTTGCGAAATCCCTTGCAACATTCAATCTTGCTTCGGCGACGTCTATCTCTTCTTTTAAAGCGTTTTCTTCTTTTAACTGTTTGAGTTTGAACTCTTCCTGTTGAATTCTCTGATTTTCTTTGAGACTCCTCTGCCTGGCTAGCAACTCTGCATGTTTTTGCTCTTCTTGCATCACAAAAGCACTTAGTGATCGCTTAGAAGATTTTGAACTGTTAGTTGATTTCCTGCTTGCGGAGCGATGAGAATTTACCGCCGCAGACTGCTCTACCTCAAGCACCGCAAACCAATCCTCTACTTTAGCTTTTAAGTTTGCCAACCACACATCTTTGTCTTCAAACCATTCATTATACATTATTTTCTCTTCCTCGTTCAGCAAGCCACAAATTTCATCATGAAGGAACATAAATTCACCATACACCATTAACCAATCTTGATGCACCTTAATCAGATTTTCTCTTGTAACTTCCTTATTCAAAGAAGCTTTCAACGCTTCTGACACAAATTTAACACGACGCCACAACTCTTTGATTCCTTTCAGCTTTCGTTCCTTTTCATACTCTGCACCCTTCTCGGTCTTACGTTTTACTCTAACAGATTTCTCTGAAGCAGCTTCAGCCATCGTGGATATATCTTTGTAAATTTTATAACTGCACAAACAAGTTTCTTGCAAATGCGGAATTTAATTGTTCTCCAACTTGATCCGATTTACTATAACAAATAAATAATGATTACAAATAATATATACGGTATCTATCATACAGTACAACATAAATAATTCTATACAATAATAATAGACCTTACATAAGTATCTAAATAAGTCATAGATAAAACAGTACAATATAAATAATTCTTGGTTCAAAATAATTACAACTACAATAATAATAAGATAAGTCTCAATTGCTTACCAAAGATATGCCTGGATAACATGTGCAGCTATAGCTATACACTATATCAATTACCACCGTACTACAGCTTTAGGCTTCTAAGTAAGCCTTGGTACATCTACCACTTCTATAGCTAGGCCAGCTTAGGCTTCTAAGTAAGCCTTGGTACATCTACCACTTCTATAGGCTTCTAAGTAAGCCTTGGTACATCTACCACTTCTATAGGCTTCTAAGTAAGCCTTGGTACATCTACCACTTCTATAGGCTTCTAAGTAAGCCTTGGTACATCTACCACTTCTATAGGCTTCTAAGTAAGCCTTTTGTGCTTGCTAGGTCCTTACCCAACAAGCCTAACTATCCAACTGCCAGCCACAGCCCAAGCAAGCTATGCCCTCATTAGCATAACCCATATGGTTGGTCACCTGTTCACTTGACACTCTTCAGTGAACACAAGCACAGTATACCTAGCTTGGATTTGGCACTTACAATATGTGATGCATCAACATATCCTTACAAGATTGACTTCACTTGGTACATTGGAACAATAAATAAAGTGGACTTTGATGTCATCATATCAGAAAATAACAAAGAAATAATTGTGATAAACCATTTGAGAAAGGAACTAATTGGCGATTTTATTACTTGCGCCATTTTATCAGAGGGAAGACAAGAGTTTAATGTTTCTCTTCAACTGAATACTGACCATAACATTCTTTCATATATTAATTTCCTTAAAGACAATTCCACGACTGTGTACATACTATTAGGAAACATGTCTGTGATGGTTGTCATCATTGTTGTCAACTGTTGTGTATGTAAGAGGCACAGGGTACACCAAAAAAAGCGAGTGGATAGACCAAGTAACCAACCAGAACCAGAACACAATATCGAAGATGAAAATTACTACATGGAGTATAAAGTTGAAAATGCAGAAGAGAATCAGTATGAAGGTATCAATGAAGACAATGTGAACGAAAGCATATATCAAACAATTACAGAGGAAACTAAGCTGTAAATATATCAAACTAAACAATACATGATACACGCTGCTGCTGTATAGTAATTGTGCCACTGTGCATCGATTTTATAATTAATATAATACAAATACTATAGGTTTTGGAATAAAATTGTTTTTTTGAGACTTTACAAATAAGTATAGGCCTAATGTCAGGACAGAAAAAGAAACAAATAGTAATAGTATACAGTTTATTATAGATTAATAAATCATAGTTTTAACAATCATAGTTAAGTATTTGATGAGATAAGCATCAAACAGGATTGTATAAAATTACTTTTTTTTTCATTTTGATAATGATTTTGTATTTTTAAGTCAGTTAACTGTTTTAATCATATAAAAGCCTGTGTTTATTTCAATATTTTGTACTGTACACTATTTAAAATAAAATACATTTTGCAATAAAATTATAATATTATTACAAAAAATACAAAATAGTTATTCATTTCTTTTGTTTTAAAAAGAGCAGAAAGTGTAATTTCTAATAATGACGTGTCAACATATGGCATGTACCACCAACACAAACTAAAAAGTTATAGTTATTACACTACATGTTGGTGTATTGTCAGTAAATTAATTAATTACGGAGAGTAATGAGAAGAAGACTTCAGGAAAATGTCTTATTTTTATTTTTTCAACAAAATAAATACAACGAAACACAATTCAATTTATGGTACATTTCACAATAAATGAAAATAGAACATTGTACATGAATTTTTCAAGAAAGCCAAATCAGAGCAAGTGACATTATCTTATCTTGGCTGAGTCCAATATGTCTCCTTTCAAGCAAGTAAGTTCACAGATCCAAGTGAAAAATGCAGTATATGAGATGTCAACAATGTTCATTCCACAGCTATATCTTCAATACTCAAACAATAGAATTACAAACAAAGGGAATACAAATAGAGTTTCACTTTCTCTACTATAAAGTGAGTTTCACTTTCTCTCCTATAAAGTAGAAGATAATAGAAACCACTCATTCTACTTAAAATGTATATTTACATACAAGAAAACATGACATAGGCCTATTTGGTGTCAGTTGATTATAGGGAGAGTTGACATTTCTTGCATTCCATGTGTTTATACTCATTATGATTTTATAACCAATGTACACCAAACCATGACCACACAATTGCACCAGTGCCAGAAAATATCACCTATATTCCTTTTCAAATTTGGCAAAGTCCTCTTCTGTAAATCCAGAAGCATCTTCTGTGTTTTCATCATCTTGTTGATTTTGATCTTTTGACATCCTGCCTTTCAGGTGTTTCATTATCTATCAAAAGGTTGAATAATTGCAATACATATAACTCTCACAAATAGCATTATGATTATTCTTTTTATTTTGTTTTGTATCTTTTTATTCTCGCAGTGTGAATGTGAACATGTGAAATCGTGACAATCTACTTACCTTATCATAGTTTGGTTGACTGTACTGACTTGTTGATAAATAGTATGCTAAGTTATTCTCTGTCTGATCATCAGCTTGTTTTTTCACATACATTTCTAGAAAGAAAAGGCAAACCTAAGTTTTATCAATCTTAAAGAAGGATAATTGATTCACAATAGGACAGTAGAGTATAATTGGTATTTTAGGAGGACCCATATTTTCATAACTATATTATGATTATGAGCACACTGGAGGATCACTGTAGTATAACTTACCTACTGCAGACATCATTTTTTTCTTTTTCTTCAATTTCAACTTTTTTTTATCTTCTTTTTTTTTAACTCTGACTTTCTTTTGTGATTGACCCTTGTCTATAGATACACAAATATAAACAATATGTCATAGATTATGGAAATCAATCAAATTAAATAATAACAATGATGATACTAATATTAATAACTAGACAGGATAAGCCTAAAAGCATAGTTAATAATTATTTGCATACTACTATAGTATACACTATAGTCTAATTTGCCTTAACTCTAATAATATTAATAAGACCTTGTTATTAATTATTCGACTGAAGAGTCAACTAGGCAGGCCTAATCTACTATTACTACTAGTAAATTTACCACGTATCCGGACAACTACCCCCTGGAAAATTAACACCCGGACAATTACCACCCGGACAATTACCCCCTAGGACAATAACCCCCTAGGACAACTACCCTCTAGGACAACTACCTCCTTAAGACAACTACCCTCTAGGACAACTACCTCCTTAAGACAACTACGGTACCTCCTTAAGACAACTACCTCCTTAAGACAACTACCTCCTTAGGACAACTACCTCCTTAGGACAACTACCACCCAGACAACTACCTGCTAGGACAACTACCCCATAGGATAACTACCCCCTAGGACAACTACACTCTAGGACAATATATAAATCTAGGAACATACAGTTACCTAGCTGCACCAGTCAATCAAAACTCATATTAAAAAAACTTATTTTTTATCGATAAAATTGGCCCGATTTTGTTCGATCTCTTTTCTTTTCCAAGGAGCTTATGTCATGCTGTTTAATGACATTATACGTTTACTGCAAGTCCAGTAATATGGAATATTGGTTTGGCTGTTACTTTTAATATAATAATTATTGTCTCAAAAGTCATATAATGTTTTTTGATACTACTTATTATTTTTGAGACCCGCTATATATTTTTTACAAAGTATTTCGAAACTAAAACTAAAGCAACGAGTGATTGTGTGAGGATGACCTTTTGACCTAAAAACCCTGGAGTTTGATGTTGGTACCTTTCACACCAAAACACTGGTGTGTCCCCGCAGTTCGGTGTGAAAGGGGTATTATACCCATTTTATTTTACAGCAAAGAACCTCCTAATTTTACTTTAGATTATTAAAAAAGCCTACACTATTAATTATTTGATTACATTAGACGATGAAAACAAATGTCTCTCTCTCTCTCGTTTGAAAGGTTCATAAAAAAGTCTTCCTATTATGAAAACATAGCTAACTGTGCCAATTTAGGAAATCATTTGCATTGTTTGTCCGAGAAGTTTTTTTTAAATAAATATCGCCACAGTTAATAAACTACACATCTTAGCTCCATACGTCATTATAAGACTGGTAGAATATTGTAATAATTTTGTTTATAATAATTTCACGTCAAATATTGTAAAATGTATAGTGTGGTACACCGCCCATGTAGAGTTGCCGAAAAGTTGAGCTGCCAGAAAAACCTTATTTTCCATGAAACGCCAAATGCAAACTTTCGCCGGTGCTCGTTTCTTTTTATATTTATTAGGGATAAGGATGTATATTCAAATGTTAATATCACGTTTTTTTACTATATTATTCTTAAATATTACAATTAAAGAAATAATTATGAAAATCTGACTTATAGTTTCCGAAATATGTCTAAAAAAGGTATAAAAACATCACCGAAAATGATCGTTTTTAGCCCAAAACGACGTAAGCATTAATTATTAAAACTTGATTAGTTTTCTGAGAGACAACTAATTTTATGGAGTGCACTGAGTTTTTAACTTGAAAGATTAAAAACAATTAAATTATTAAATATTACGTTAAACTACTTTTCTTTGTGTTGTTATGGTGGCGGTTCAAACCAACAAAATTGTAGAATGTAATTATATATTTATTATAACCATGGAGTAAAGAATAAGGTTATAATAACACAATAAACATAAAGACCATGAACTGATGATGTACTACATACACGTAGTATTTACTGTAATCACTAGACTACACGAAATATCGTAAAAGATGCACTGGGCATTTCATAGAAATCACCGGCGGCTCAACTTGTCGGTGGCCCAACCGGTCATATGGCTAATTGGGGTCAAATCGGCCCAACATCAAGTCGGTGGTAGTTGTCCGGGTGGTAGTTGTCCTAATTGCACGTAATGGCTACCATTAATATTATTATTATAAACATATTGTCAAGAACTCAATTATAAACTATAACGGAATGGATTTACAAACGATACACTTGGCTATTTATAGTATCGTGCCCAACGATTAAGACTATCGGGCGCAACGTCTAAGACTATCGGGCGCAACGCATAAGAAAGATTATCGGGCGCAACGCATAAGAAAGATTATCGGGCGCAACTGTCACAAGTGACATAAAGTTGTGTATATATTTTGCAAGTCATTCTTACTTTTCCTTTTGTTTTCACTATTTGAACCTTTCTTTTGTTTTAGGAAGCTATTGTGTGAAGCCAGTGGAGCAGAGTTTTTGTGTTGCAGAGAAGGATTGTGTGGTGTTTGCTGATTGGAGGAGAGGTATAAGAGTTAAGTTAGTGTGTGAGTTGCTGATTGGTGGAGAGGGATAAGGTGGTGATATGTGGGTAATTGAGGGAATTTTGAGGTAGATGGAAATTGAGAGGAGACAGAGAAGGAGGGCTATGTTATGTTAAGCCAGAAAGGGATAGGTGAATATTGATATGAGAAACTAAGACGTACAGGAGAAGAAGTAATTGAATTATGGTGAAATAGAGCTGAAGCAGAAAGGAAATAAAGAGATATACATGAAGTTAATAAATTGTGAGTTGGAGATAATTATGGTGATATAGAGCTGAAGCAGAAAGGAAATAAAGTGATATACATGAAGTTAATAAATTGTGAGTTGGAAGTAATACTATAAGGCTGTACTTAAATGTAGAACTGTTAATTGTTGAGATTACTGAGGATTAATTAAAATTGTGAATGTAAATTGACGGAAGAAATAACTGTTGGAAACAGCAGAAGTTGTTGCATGTAAAGAATTGTTTGGAAATATTGAAGAGTAACTGGATTGATACTGATATTATTTTACGTGGAAAGGAGAAAGGAATAATTGGTCGGGGAGCGGATTGCAGTGCAGAACGACATCAAGAAACATTTTAACTTTATATTTGATTTATTTATATGTCAGAAAATAGGAAGAATTATAATTGATAACACAAGCAGAACGGGAGCAGAGGCGTGGGAGTTGTTTATTTGCAGAATCGTTTTAACTTTTATCTTTCTAATTTGTTTTGTGTCAGCGTAGGAGAGAAGGCAAGAAGGAACGATATTGTGGACATTTATTATTGTTTAATTATTCATCTTGTGATATTATTGTATTTGAAAGGGGGGTTTCGGGGATTTATTTAAAAATAAGAAGATTGTTGATATTTTGTTTGAAAGGATTGGGAAATTTGGGGAATTGCATAAAGTGTGTGGGGAATAGGAAGACTGTATCATTGTTTGAGAATTGGTTGGGTTTTTTTTTTTGTGGGTTTTTTTTTGGGGGTTTGAATTATAAAAGAAAGAATTGGTTGTCAAAGATTATTATTAAATTTTACTTTTTACATTTATATGTGTACAGTTGTGGCTATTTACCGTTGTTCATCGTTGGTTACCGGCAATTACATGTCCGAAAGAGCCGTAATTGCGGCTGTGTGACAGCAACGCCTAAGAAAATCGGGCACTTACAAAAATGGGCCCGATCATTTCTATGATGGCCCCGATCGTCTCTATGATGGATTACGGTTGAAGCGGCCGCCAACCAAAGCGGCCGCTAGTTCAATAACGGTAATTTGTATGGAACGCCGTGTGCGCTTTGATTGTTGTTGGTTTGTAATCTTTGATTGTCATTGTTTCGACAGGTTTTCTTTACTCGGACGTAAATAACAATCTACATTACTATGTAATTTATTCTCTTTATATACAGATTGAATGTGATACGTTCTTTTAAACGAAATGGCGAATCGATGATTAGCCTACTTATTTTAACTAAATGATTTTAAATAAATGATACATGTTTAATAATAAAGTCAATAAAATTCATTGTGGTGTTTGTATTGTATATTAATATAATATATAATAAGCCAATTATTAAGAATTATATACATTTTTTCAATAAAGTATATCACAATATTGTTATTGTATATTAATTAATCAGTAAAGTAACTATACTATAGTAGTGTTCATAATTTGTTAACTTCTTTCTAATTTTTTTTACAATATACATGATTTTATACCTTCAGATATATAAATCAATTTAAAATGAGTTTTAAATACTTATTATCAAGTATATGTATGTCACATCTCTCTCTCCGCATGTATACTGAAACACCTGTACAGTAGCTGCTTCTCCAAAATGATACAATGTTTAGTTTTTAAGATAATACAGTAAACCAAAAGAATGAATCAAATGCAGGAGGTACATTATTTATTGAAGTATTCATTAGACTGCTGGTGTGCTTCTTGGATGTTCATGAATTTTACATAGACGTCCAGGCCATATTTTCTTCTGATCTTTCAAGTATTGTTCCTCCAATGTTCCATTCTTTATCATAAGTACTTTTATAAAAAGATGACTATATTTGAGAGGGAACACCACTACCTATATTAACATTTGATGTATACATTTTGTTAGGAAATTTATCATCTCAGCCCGTTCAACTAACGTTATGAACGTACTGTTATGGACATACATAAAAATGTATGTACGTCCATATAACAACAAAAAGAAAATGAAATGTTCATGATTTATGAATTATTTTTTAATCATAAGGCTAAAAAATGATAGTTCAGCTAAAAAAAATCCATATCAATATGCAATTACGCAACTAAGAAAAAATGATTTGTTATAATTTTGTTATGGACGTACACGTCACACCTAAAATTTACAAATTTTGCACAGCCAGAATTTTTTAATTTCTAGGGAAAAATTATAATAATTATGCATTTCCTTTTTAAAAACATTAAAATAAATTGCCCTATCATGTTAGAAAAATCATTTTACATTATATGTTTGTAAATTGAATTTTTATCAAAATTCAGAAAAAAAATGGGAAAAAAACATTTTTCAAATGTACGTACATATTCAACAGACAAAATATTTGTTTTTTCTGATTATATATAAAAAAACAATTATAATTAATAAAAGTTCAACTAATAATATTTAAAATGACACCATTTATGATTTTTCAATGTCAATTTAAATTTTTGTTGCACTGGGTGACATTTTGCTGGAATTAATTGCCCATATTATATACATATTTGCAATTGTTGCTGTGTGCATTCACTCTAGGGCCATTTTTTAGCACATGTATCTTTAAAACTATTGATTTTGTTACTTCATTGATTGTAAAAATGGATTCAGGATCAAACGTTTTGCTAGGATAACAAGTTGTGATGTTCTCGGGGTTTCAGTATAAAACTTATGTCCATTTAAATATCGCGATTGTAGCAATATGTGCATACTATTTATGCACTTGAGCCATTTTTGACCACGTATATCTTTTAAACTATTCATTTTGTTACTTTGAATGTTGCAGAAATGGATTCAGGATCAAAAGTTTTGCTAGGATAACAAGTTGTGATGTTCTAGGGGTTTTCAGTATAAAACTTATGTCCATTTAAATATCGCGATTGTAGCAATATGTGTACACTATTTATGCACTTGAGCCATTCTTGACCACGTATATCTCTTAAACTATTCATTTTGTTACTTTGAATGTTGCAGATATGGATTCAGGGCCAAAAAATTTCTAAAATTGAATGTATTGATAGCACTAGGAGATAAAATACTGAAATTATGATCTTCCGAAAATTGACGATAGCACGTTTTACATTGAAATTGCTATAAATACACACAAAATGCCCTAACTTAATAGTCATACTTGGACATGAAGGAATAAAGACACCAAACTGGTATTTGGAACATAGCTGAATCATGCATTGATGAACTTATATGATGAGTTTCAATTTTGGGAATTATTGCCCACAAGGTCAAAGTTCAAAATGAAAAAGTAATGATTTTTTGTATTTTGTGTCCCGAGTGACTTTTTGACGCGCAGTGTACCCCTAGGATGAATTTTTAAAATGATGAACTTTTTTGTATAGATACATTTAGCACCATATATTAACATTGTATAGGAAAAAATCAATTTAAAAATGTATTTTCATATTTAAATAAGGGGTAAAAATTGCAGAAGCTGTTTGCGACAAAATAAATTGGGGTCTCTAGGGACCAAAATCTCATTAATTGAGATACAGCAAATTTTTCATATTTTTAATCTATGACCAAAATTATGTCAGTGTATCAATATTCAGCTTATTAGCTTTAATAGTTTTTAAAATATGGCTAATTAAAAATGCAACTTTACAAAAAGGTAATTTATTAAGACCAAAAATTCTACAGACGACACATTTTCAAATGGCCATAACTTTTAAACGACTTGGAGTTGGCAACTGAAATTTTTGCTGTGTTTGTGAGACATATAGTTGCATATTATATGTGAGTTTCAAGGAAATCTGAGGGGGTACCCAGCCATCCCATTTGTTGAGTTGGCATGGAATGACCCTAATATAAGATGCAAGTGTCTGTACGGTACGGTAATTAATTACGCGAATTTTTGCTAATAACTCGACTGGCGGCCAGCAATAGTGCTGTAGAAGGTGCGCGTTCCTCTGGCGTTTTCGTCCCCACATGGCTTTATTGAAAACACAAACAATGTATTACAATGGAATAACACTTAATGTAGAACACACCCTATTACTAATAATAAAAACCAAGATTCGATAGTATGTAAATGGGATATAAAGATTCGACAATACCGTACGTAAATTATTAACGCAATACTGTATAACGATTCGATATGTATTAAATGAGATATAAAGATTCGGCAATACCGTACGCAAACTATTAATGCAATACTGTATAACGATTCGATAGTAGGTAAATGAGATATAAAGATTCGGCAATACCATACGTAAATTATTAACGCAATACTGTATAACGATTCGATATGTATTAAATGATATAAAGATTCGGCAATACCGTACGTAAATTATTAATACAATACTGTATAACGATTCGATAGTAGGTAAATGAGATATAAAGATTCGGCAATACCGTACGCAAACTATTAATGCCATACTGTATAATAACGATTCAATAGTATGTAAATGATATATAAAGATTCGGCAATAGTAATACCGTATGTAAATTATTAATGCAATACTGTATAACGATTCAATAGTATGTAAATGATATATAAAGATTCGGCAATACCGTACGTAAATTATTAATTCAATACTGTATAACGATTCGATAGTATGTAAATGAGATATAAAGATTCGGCAATACCGTATGTAAATTATTATTGCAAATACTGTATAAAGATTCGATAGTAGGTAAACGAGATATAAAGTTTCGGCAATACCGTACTGTACGTAAATTATTAATGCAATACTGTATAAAGATTCAATAGTATGTAAATGATATATAAAGATTCGACAATACCGTACGCAAACTATTAATGCAATACTGTATAATAACGATTCAATAGTATGTAAATGGGATATAAAGATTCGGCAATACCGTACGTAAATTATTAATGCAATACTGTATAAAGATTCGATAGTAGGTAAATGAGATATAAAGATTCGACAATACCGTACGTAAATTATTAACGCAATACTGTATAACGATTCGATAGTATGTAAATGGGATATAAAGATTCGACAATACCGTACGTAAATTATTAATGCAATACTGTATAAAGATTCGATAGTAGGTAAATGATATATAAAGATTCGGCAATACCATACGTAAACTATTAATGCAATACTGTATAAAGATTCGATAGTATGTAAGCGAGATATAAAGATTCGACAATACCGTACTTAAATTATTATTGCAATACTGTATGAAGATTCGATAGTAGGTAAATGAGATATAAAGATTCGACAATACCGTACGTAAATTATTAACGCAATACTGTATAACGATTCGATATGTATTAAATGATATATAAAGATTCGGCAATACCGTACGTAAATTATTAATGCAATACTGTATAACGATTCGATAGTAGGTAAATGAGATATAAAGATGCGGCAATACCGTACGTAAATTATTAACGCAATACTGTATAACGATTCGATATGTATTAAATGATATAAAGATTCGGCAATACCGTACGTAAATTATTAATACAATACTGTATAAAGATTCGATAGTAGGTAAATGAGATATAAAGATTCGGCAATACCATACGCAAACTATTAATGCAATACTGTATAATAACGATTCAATAGTAGGTAAATGATATATAAAGATTCGGCAATACCGTATGTAAATTATTAATGCAATACTGTATAACGATTCAATAGTATGTAAATGATATATAAAGATTCGGCAATACCGTACGTAAATTATTAATTCAATACTGTATAACGATTCGATAGTATGTAAATGAAATATATATAAAGATTCGGCAATACCGTATGTAAATTATTATTGCAAATACTGTATAAAGATTCGATAGTAGGTAAACGAGATATAAAGTTTCGGCAATACCGTACGTAAATTGTTAATGCAATACTGTATAACGATTCAATAGTAGTATGTAAATGATATATAAAGATTCGACAATACCGTACGTAAATTATTAATGTATAGATTCGATAGGAGAGGGTCGAGAAACGTCGTGTCAGTTCAACGTTATATTTTCCCTTCACTACCAATATAAAGTACGTAAATGAGATATACACAGTAAGTAAATTATTAAATGATTCGATAGTATGTAGATATTAAAAATAGAATATAAGATTCGATAGCATGTAAGTTAATATTAAAATACATATAAAATATACATTGATTTAACGGCCGGCAAACTTATTATACAACTTGTTATAGAAATATAAAGAAGAGCTGTAACTCAACTCGCTATAGGCCATGGCGTTGACAACAACAATCCAAGATTAAAGCGCACACGGCGTTCCATGCAAATGACGATATTAAACTGGCGGCCGCTTTAGTTGGCGGCCGCTTCGACCATACTCCTCTATGATGGCCCCGATCGTCCTTGGCCCCGATCCTCTGTCCACCGGGCCTAACTATAGCTAGCCTAGATAGAAGGCATAATTGATAACAAAACACAATTTATTTACTTTTTTCAGTAGAATCATCTGGATATAAATCTTCTCTGAATAAATCAAGACCTTTTCTAATAAGTGAGGAGGTCATAATTGGCTTCAGTTGCTGCTTTTAGGGCGCTAATTAAAACAACAATGCTGACAATTTACATGTGGCACATGTGTGGGATTAATTATCCACCCGGCAGCCGGATATGCAACAAACACGGAACAACTACCCAGCAGAGTGTACGTGGTCTAGCTACGTCACGCATAATCAAGAGTACGATATAGTATTAGTAATGGAAAACTTTAAGACCACTAAATGGACCACTCACACGGCGGAAGGCCTCTTTTTTAAGACTAATGCCTTTCCTACACGAGAGTATTCTTCTGGCTTACTGCTCCGCTCCGCTTGTTGGGTACAAGGCACTTCACAATGCTTTGGTCAGGTTTTTCGCGGATGTTTTAAACTAAAAAGTGGATAAGAAGTGCGCTCGTCCTCGCACTATTTGGAACTTCTTTTCCAAGTGTACGAAGTAGATGATTATTTTTTTATTAAACGAAAAACAAAAACTGAGGCTGTTGAAATAGTCTACAAAACGCTTCATTTATAAAGGTATGTTGAATCTGTGCTGTACTGTATATACATGAGTTTAAAAGCTACTAAATAACTCATTTGGTACGTGATGAAAAGCAATTTACATGAATTTCAATATGTGTAGGCTAGGCCTAGCATATAATAATGCTACGTACGAGATAGACGTTGCAGGCCGGCCTAACTCGGCCAGGTCCGGTCAGTCTAGCTATAACTGTAGTCCTAGTGCGCTCTACTACTAGCCTAGACCTAGTTTCGTTCTAGGCCTAGGCCCTAGGCTGTATACTAGTAGTTGATCCATGGTCGGACGAATATGCACAGAAGCAGCTGCAGTACCATTCTTCTACTAGGCCTAGCTAGGGCCTATTTATATTAAATATTAATAATAATATAATTAACACCATGTTCTTAAAATTTAATTGAATTAAAAAATACAAATATATAAACCTACTTTTTATACCGTAGTTGATTAATCATGGCAGAATCACCATCAAAATCTCCTAATAAAGTCTTAAAAAGTCCAGTGCAATTCCTGATGCCAAGTCCAATCATTACAAGACGCACAAGAACTCATTCCACGTAAGTTATTTAATGACGTATGACAAGACATTTCATTATCACATTAAAAAAAGAGTTGTCTTTTTTAAAAAAATGATCGGACTCGTTTATTATTCTTTTATTCAATCGAAACCAACAGTGATATTACCGCCACTAAACAGGTTTGATACAAACAAAGCCAGGACTGTTTATAGCACCTTGATTGGTCCTAACATTGATCTCGTCCAGTGCCACCTTGACCAGAGGGAAGGCATACAGTAGGCCAATACGAGGCAGATACTAGATGCGGGGGCTGACATAAGAGTCAGCAATGCTGATTTCAAATGCCTAAAGATCAACCAATAAATGCAGGACTTGAAAAATAAATTCTTGTTGCAGACATTGCACAAGTTTGTTGAGTTAATATAAAAAAATTGTTTGTAATTTTTGTAATTGAAGATCACGAGCAGCATCAAATAATCCGGTGAAGACAGGAGTTATCAAAGAATTCTGCAAGCACAAAGGTCACGGGTTTATCATTCCAGATGGAGATAGTAGTACAACGTTATTTGTACATGTATCTGAGTAAGTGAATCCTTGTCATTTGATTCGTTGATTTCATATTATCACATGCTTTATTTTCTCCCATTTCAACAATTGACAGGTAATATTGCATGATCAGCCTTTTGTAAACAATATTGTTCGACACGAAAGGGAATAATGCATGGTCGAAAAAACCAACCTGTAATATGCGCCATCTATAATTGCTTTACTCTAAGGTACTCCAAGTACCTTTAAAGACTCCTTCCCTATGTTTTTTAGATCTAATTTAAGATCACAAACTATATTTAATGTAAAAATAATACTATATGGTCCTATTGCGATAACTTTTTTCGTCTTTAAACGGTTAAAAATATGAAAAATAAGTCGATTCTAATCATTATAGCGGCCCGCTATAAATCCCAAAATGCATTGCGCGCGGATTGATATTTTAATTTTTCTTCTGTAATTCACCCACTTTTCGATCGATCGTGAGGCCAAAAAAAAAAAAGGGAAGACTCCTAACTTTTCAGCGAAAATACCAGGTTTTCCCCAATTTAAATCAACGGAGTCTGGCAAAAATAGAAGGACAATTAATGCAGCAACTATACAACGTCAGGCTAGGTATATAGCTAGCTTACGATGTTCGTACGTTACCGATGTTTACCAGCTAGGCCTACAAAACTAAAGGCCTAAAGACCGTCCACGAGAGGTCATTTGCCGCGAGCTACTTAGGTAGTGCATTGTTTCTCACTTTTTGTCATAATTTACCATAAAACGTACATTTAAGACATGGAATGACCTGGTTTAATGTTTTTAAAGTAATATATATGTATTATTTTTACAAAACGTCACAAATTGTAGGGAAGGTGTCTTTAATATTGAATGGAAGCGTCTGATTAAATACAAATTTACTTTAAAACAATTTAGGACAGTTTGTAGCATAAATCTTTCTATAAACTCTTTTTGTATTTGTATACTACTTTACTTAACAATAACAGTAGTAGTTACAATACATCACATTATATTTGGAAGACTGCTCACAGCTGCTGTAGTGCAACACACTACAACAAATAATTGTTTACAGTGGTTGGTTATAGGTGTTGCAGAGGTTTACAATGTATTGTAAACAAGAGGTCAATAGCATTTAATAAATATTAGATAATACTTTTTTATCGTGTATTTGAATTCTTCTATTATTGATGATACATGAACTGTTAAGGCTACAGTTCATGTTGAATACACACAAATCTAAATGCCGTACTGTGTAACCACAAATTTCCATTTCATTACCATTATGGTATTATTATATTATTATACCATATTTATTTTTCTTTTACAGTGTCGAGGGAGAATATGTACCATGTACTGGTGACCATGTAACTTACAAGGAATGTCTAGTTCCACCAAAAAAGATTAAAATTCAAGCAGTAGAGGTAATAATTACCCACTTAGCACCAGAGCTTAAGCATCATCGTTGGGAGGATCCAGAAGATGATTAGACTTAATCCCTTTAGGGGATCTAATCCCATTAGGGGATCTAATTATAGAAGGTCTTCTTCCAAATTACCTACGGCCTGAACGAACAACTTTCCTAATCAAAGTGATTATAATTAGGAAAAACAAAACTACTCGAATGGAATCTAAGTTTTCTTAGATTCAATTAACTTTATATACTGGCCCCTCATTCTTTATACTCAAGAGGGTATGCTCAGTACAAAAACGAACTAAATAAAAGGGAACTAGCCTTGGTGGAAATGTGGTTTTTGATTGGATGAGGACCTCTATTATACCATGTGGAGTTTGATATAGGCATGACTTTCCAAGCCATTGTAGCTCTGCCAGCCTTACTCAAATATACGTAAATGTGGTACAAATTGTTCAAAATGTTTTCCATTTTATATTAAGTTTCCCTCACTATATTATTATAAATGGTTTTATCAGATTGACTAAATGGCTGCCGCACAAAAATATTGCGTGCTGAATTTGTAATTCAATTTCAAACAGTGGTTGTAGATTTTTCATATTCAAGGAGATGTAAATTATTTTAATTTCAATAATGCAAAAACTACCTTATAAACCCTTGGAATTAAGAAAGAAATTAAAACTATGAAGCCACGGAGAAACTTACTACTCAGGACCATTAATACCGAGCTAAGTAATTATGTAAAAAACTCACGATTAGGTTGCAATGTGCTATGAAGAGCAAGATGGTGTGCTAAGAAGCTAGAATTATAACAAATACTACAAATATAAATGTGCTACAATAAAATACTGTGTGCATGTGGTGGGGCGTTTATTTTAAGAAAAAAAAAGGCCCCAGGCGTTTATTCGAATAAATACGGTATATATTTGTGCAAGTAGATTGCTTCTTCAGCGCCAACAACATAAATAAGTGCAACAGTAAAATAAACACTTATTAATTACTGCACTAAAACTTTAATGTTAAGTGCAGGAGGACTTCATTGATCACTTTACAATATGATGTGTAGATGATTCAATAACCAAAATGTAATTTCCTTTGATGTATTTCATAAATGATTGATTTTACCGCTCTTGCAGATAACGTAAATTGAATTTGAAAGAAATATCGGGACTTAATAATTTGTATAATCAATGTGCTTGTAATGTAAGGTAGTTTTTGTAAACTGTTTTGTAATTAGTTTGTTTATGAATGTGCTGGATTTTAATCAATTTACCAAATAATGAATTTGAGTTTATGAAAGAATATGGTTTATTTTTATTGCTGTTAATTATGACATAATGTAGCGTGTCATCGTTTCCTGGTACAGACCCACACATTAAGGAAATACAGTAATCACACTAATATGTTAAAGAATTTATTTCAACTACTGCCATTTGAAATTTGCCGATCCAATCTGTGTTCTAATTATACAGTATGATACTACTACATCAATTTATTTTATTATTAATTTGCAATAAGGGAATTAAATATTTTAGGTAACGCTACAATTTGAATTTACAGACTAAAGATCAGGTATATTAACATCTGATTTATGAATTTACTTGAATTAAAAATAACAGCAACAATGAATGTTTATTGGTGTTTTTTTTCTTTTGTTCCTTGGACACTTTTACAAGTCATTACTAGAAGTGTACATATGTATGATAAATGTCTGTTCTGCTTCATTAATTAGTTGTGTTTATGTTTCAAAAGGGAAACTTGCCTCAAATAAAATTGCAAACTAGAATCAAAGTGTAATGCAAATCCAACCCATCAATTGTTCAAAAATCAGCTAAACAGATACTGGTACAGTATATGAAATTTCAAGCTATGCACAACTATAGTTGTGTACAGTGTGTGAAACGCAACAACTAGACAATAATTAATAAATCTCTTATTCCGTCCATAACACCACCACACCACAACCTGCATCACCATTATATAAAGTATAGCCAACATAACGATATTTATGTGCATTGAATTTTCTTTTTATTATCATTATGTACTTTACAATTTCAAACAATTAGTACAAATTAAACAGCATAGTGAAAAGTATTAACAATTCCTAAAGATGTATTGTCCCTTTGACTAATTCCAAAAAAATAAAAATAAAAAGATTTTTAAAAAAAGTCGGTCATTTTGAAGTATCATAATAGTTATTAACTTTCACCAAAAATTAGTCGAAAAAAAAATCATTTAACTGAAATACAGACGTTTTTTTGTTCAAAAAATAACTTTGACTTCCAGTCAAAGTTTTTTCGATCAAAACATCTCATAATGCAACGCGCTGGTTTGGCTACTCTGTATGCATAATCATAAAACTTCCACGCGATCTGTGTGAAACCAGCTTCTCAACTGTGATGAGTTGTAAACAATCCTAATTAGCATCATGCATAATGCATACTCGTGGTTTGAAATCTTTGTTTACATTCGCTCGCGACGATTTCCAGATGAAATGTAATCAAATTAATTTACCTGTTAATCACGTAAACTTGTTGTTTTTGGCTCGAATTTTCGACTTAAAGTGAATAACTTTAATACTACTTTGATATGGCCAATTTAAATTTAGAATATTTTGACCTTCATTTTTTGTGTTTCAAGGGACAATACATCTTTAAGTAATGACAACTACTGAGTATATTTACTACAGCCAATCTCAGTTGTTGAGTTCAATAAATGAAACTAGAAGAAAAACCTAAGCTAACTATATGTCAAAGTGCATGTCAGAGGTCAACAGATACAGAATAGTAGTACTGACGTATTAGCAGACAATTTCCATTTTCTGAAAATTTAAGAATAAAAATGAATGTGAATGTTAATGAAGGATAACAATTAACTGGAAAAAACATGAATGTTAGTGTTGGTATGTATCTCTCTGTTCACACTGAGCCAGAGAAAACTTTGGGAGACTTTTATTAGATACATCTTGTATGGAATTCTGAACTAGTTAGTGTGGACAGTTTTTTTCTAAGCTCTGTCTACACTATCGAACTAGTTTGCCCCAATAAACGGTGATATGCCCAATATGGAAGTGATATACAGGTAACATCACCATATCCATATATGGGCACATCACATATTTTTTTGTCACATAATGTTTGATAGTGTAGACAGAGCTTTAAACACTACACACATTTTTTTTTTCGGCCACCAGACAAGAATTCGTGCTTAGTGTGAACACAGCTTTGGAAATAATACTACACCAAGCCATAACACCAACCACTGATTGCAAAAAGTAGGCTTCGTCTTAGTGTTATAAATTAATGTTCTGATTCTTACTATTTTGAATTACTTGTTTACTGACAATTCCTGGATGAGCAGATAGCTTCCCCATCGGTACAAGTGCTGAAAGAGAAGAAGTAAAGAAAAGTGAAGGCAAATAGGCAGCTATTGTGGCTCAGTAAACTGGTTTGGTTATCATAAATGTGTGTATTCATATTTTGGTCAGTGAGGGATTTACAACATTTGTTTTCTTCTTGTATGAATATTCATAAGATACAGCCCTACAGCTGTTTCAGCAGCCAAAACCAAATTATCGGTTAATTTTTTAAGCAATTAAGTGCGCATGATCAGTCATTACCAAACAACCAGATGCCCATAAATTTGTCCTTCAGGTCAAAGCTTAAAAATTATCACATTTATTCGATTTGAATGAGATAATTATCGGTTAATTTTTCTTCAGTGGAATCAATTAAACCACTATTTTCACAGGCAGTTTATCGATTAATTTTTATTGGTTCATTTTTGGTCTAAAAATTGACCGGGCCAAACAATTTGACATTTATTACTCTCTATCAAATGGTTAGAATTTTCGTAAAAGCCTTACTTACGTAAAGATTACTAGATAACCTATATATATGTATGAATAGGACATGAAAAAATATTGTAATTACCATTCAGTGCAACCAATATTGAAGGTGGATAAATGATCAAACACCATATCGCCGATGGTACAATCTCTGTAACCGATGGTTGGTACTACTGGTACAGTAGTTGTTGCGATGGTTGTGGTATCACAATTCCTTGTTGAGCATACCCATTGGTAATTGACACAAGTACTGAAAAAAACATTAGTAGTAAATCTATATAGTTAATTACCTATTACTCTGATATGGCCTCTTTGAAATTCAGTGATTATACATTGTGTACTACCAGTGGCCATGATCGCTTACCGGCTAAACCCAGGAAATCCTGAACTACGAAAAATGCTAAAAGGGCCACTAGGGTCCCTAAACTAGGCCATGTACTACACAAAATCACCATAGTTCATAGTTCAGTATAAATAAATATTAACAAACAAACATAAAATTACCATGTTCTGCAGTCCCACGAGTGAACTTGTCCACTGTTGTAGGAAATGCCTTCATGTTGACATACATGTGGTTCTAGGGTGGTTCGTGGCATCTTCTGGGATGATGGCATCTCTTTGCTTGGTGTCACACTTTGTGAGGGTAGTGGCTCGGTGGTGGTAGGTATTTGGCCTTCTTCACACTCCATGGTGTACTCACAAATCCAACTTCCAGAGGTACATGTGCTAATGGGAAAAAGTACAAAACAATGGTGGTGTGGTAGGCCTTCTACTTCGGTAAAATGTACATTCATGTTTTTCTTGCATACTTCCTCTTAAATTTAAGTAATTAAATAATTCATACCATGATTGGCATCCATTTTGCATTGGTTTCTTAATAACCTTCTCTCCTGGATTGTAGAATTGACCACGGGCTTCACACATATCTAGAAAAAAATATATCATCGAATGAAACAACTTAAATAAAAATATGTATACACTATATCTATACCATTTCTATACACCATCTCTCCCTGTACCCTCTCCATACATTGGCCCTCTCTCCCTACACCTTTCCTCCATGCACCCTTACTCCCTTCTTAGGTCTAGGAGGTTACTGGTTCATACCTGGATAACTGCGGCAGTCAGGAATGGAGAAATATTGTCGAGTGCCGTCAACCTCAGCACCAGATGGTCTGGTACAATAACAGTAAACAACAAAGTTACCAATCTTTTTACATGATAGTGGATCATCTGTATAAATAATACAAATCAAAAGATATCATACTCAGCTAGTTCTATTTAAAAAAAACAATACTCTAATAATCACAAAAATTATTATGTTGCTCAAACATTTTTTTTTATTTCTTTTATTTAATACCCATCCAACAGTGAGTAGCTCACCAATTACAGGATGGATAAACTATTTAATAATTTATCGTGCATATAAACTAAGTCTCAGGGAGTGGAGTTGAAAGAGTCGTGAGTTACAACACTGGCACTAGGTCATGATTGAACACCAGACCTTGGGATTGGAAGTTAACCACCAAGCTACAGCTCTATATACTCTATGTATCAATTGAAAAGTGTCAGTTGGTCTGATTTATTTTTTTGTGGGTTTCATTAATAATAGCAAAAACTCTTAAAACTAGCTACACTAGCTAGCCTTAACTGTATTTTGTTAAAACTTACAAAGTCGTCTTGGTGGGAATGGTTCTACACTAGGCTCCATAGAAGGTTTTACAACAGAACTTGTTGAGTTCAAAGTATCAGTCCAGTTAGAATATGCTCTTCTTATCGTCGACAACCTCCAATTGTTTAGCATGGTCATGTTGAAAGCTAGAATACAATAATATTATAAATCTGTTAACAAAATGCTACATAATGTACTGTAACTGCTCTGAAATTCTTATTCAAATCAAATACTAGGTCATTGTTATCATAGTAAAGATGCGTTGTCTTGTCAGAAAGATCATCCTAAACTGATGCGGACCTGACGATAAAATGTAATTAGAGTGTACAATACATACCTTGTGGGTACTGCCAACATGATGGGGTACCTTCAGTAATTGGTGTAATCGTTCCAGTTAGGGCATAACCATTAGGCAATGAGCAGTAACACATTCCAGTCTCTCTGTTGCATTGGAGAGCTGTGTAAGTGTTGTCACGGTTACAACTTGGAACAAACATGCCTTTTCTACTGGCATATAGCTGCCTCTTAAAGCAGTCAGTTTTCACAGCTGGTAACAATAATGGAAAATTATTAATTCATTATAAAATACTGGTTTCAACCATTGCATAGTAAGTCGATAATGGTGAACATAACATAAGTATGTGCAAACGAAGTAGTGATGTTGAAATTGTGATATACCAATAAGCAATAAGACATTTTGCTTTACTTACTATTACAACCTATCATTTTTGTAAATGTTGTACTTACACCAAGCTTGTCTTTCTGTGCCAAGTTGTGTTGTATTGACACCAGTGATGTTCCACAAAGTGGCATTAAATTGAGAGATGTTGAATGGCATGGATGCATTAAAGATGTTGGTGAGGTTAAATAACTCTGTCACGTTAACAGTCTCCAGGTTCATTTCGTTCATTGCCTGCATCTCTTCAATCATAAAGGAAGTGCGATTCATATTTACAGGCAGGGTAGCTGCAAATAAAAAGAATTACAAATGAAATCAGAAAAAATGGCAGATTTGGGACCTTCACCAATGTAGACACAATGTCAGAAGGGGAGGCAGCGGAGGAAAAATATGCAGGCACAATGGAAGGAGCACAGACAGAAGGTGCATCATACAATGAGCAATCAACACAGCAAGAGGAGCACCTACTGTAAGCAAAACGAAATACCATAATGCTTATGAAAAAACTTACTATTCCAGTACATTGAGCAATTTGGAAGTCCTTCTAGAGACACCTTTTGGGCAGTTCCCTGAATAGTCACACCCATTCTGTCAACACAGTAGCATATGCCAGACTGTGGTTGACATTGGAGTGGTGAGAAGGTTCCGTTCTTTAGACAAGTTGGTCTGAAAACACCTGGTACAAGGCTAGAGATTACAAGCTGGCGAACGCAAGATGCTGAAAAAAAAGAAAACAAATGTTTATATTTTTTCAGGGAGTTGTAAAATAATTTTACAACTCGCTGATTTGTTGCACCAATTGTTGTTACAGTATACAGTGACAGGATCTCATTGTACACACATCTGTTCATCAAAATTCAAAGCTTTGTCAAGTTCCCTTGCAAAGGACATGTATTTCACCGTTTTTACATACATATTTATATATTTTATTTTAAATAATGGAGCATTTTTATTTGAGATATTACTCTAGTATACTTACGACGAGTAGGTCTGGTAGTGTTGACAGGTAAAGTGTAGTTCAAACTGCTGTTGAATTGTGGGCCAGTCTTTGGACAGTCTGTGTCACAGAAATATGGGAATACCTCATAAACAGTGGCATTTACCATCATCCTTGGAAGCAATGATACTGGAAAAATAAATAAAAGATTGTTTATTGTTTAATGATGCAATAACTATAAATAAGCAAAAATGATATCTAGAACCAAGTACTGTACATTGTAAAACCATGTTTAATGGCCAACTGAGACAGGTATACTCATTTTATTGGTCCTCATTTTATGCTCTGTATTATTTGTATGACATTTGATGAAACATATAGTTCGTATAGCTCGATAGTCACAAGAACTGAATATCTTCCTACAAAGGACAGTGAGTATGCTAGCAGAATTAGCATTTTCTAGATTATATATCGATATACTCTAAATGTTTGTGATTTTGACATACCATTTCTGTACTTATCACACATGTCAGGAGAGCTTGTGGCGCCCATGGTTGTGGTGTTAGCAATAACGGTTCCAGTCTTGTCAACGCAGAAGCACACATCAGTGTTGGTTGGGCACTGGTACGGTACATAAGAACCAGTGGAATCACACTTTGGCATGAATACTGTTTTCAGGTCACTGGCAACAATCTTCTGTCTCTCACAAGCTGAAATTTCTGCAATAATAACAAGATAAGATTATACATTAAGGAAATGGGTCTTGAATTCTTATTTATACTAGCCAAATCAATGAATGAATTATTGAATGGATAAGTTTTTTTGTTGTAGTTTTTTTCCCGCCAACAGAAAATTTATTTCTCAATTTTCATTTACATACAGACAATTGCATAAATATATCAGAATATAAATAATATCATCATGGCATCATGGTTCCTCTCTCTCTTTAATAGTTTGTTTCCTTGTTCTTCAGTTTTATGACCACAGAACACGGATAAGTTGATATATAATATTATATTGACTAAATTATTGATGTACTGAGTGAATAAATGCATGCAAATAGCACAATTGTTAGGTACACTATTGTACTGTATTGTTTCAACAAATTCAAACTTACCATCTGGGAATTTCTCATTTGTGATGATGCTTGAGATAAGAGGTGTTCTCTGATAGCTTAATTTCTTATTCCATTCTTCTATAAACAAAAACAAAATAAAACTTCTTTGTTATCACAGAAATTAAAGGTAAAAAATAGAAATATTCTTTAAAACTTTTATTTTTAACATACCTGTTCTGTACTGCACACAGTCAGGTCTTGTTCTTTCAGTCATCAATACTGTGGTATCTTTAATTACCATGCCTTGAATATCAACACAGAAGCAGAGACCAGTCATGGTGTTACATTGCAGAGGGGTGTACATGCCACGGGAATCACAAGTAGGTACATGTGGCAACATGGCTTCCTTTGCCAGCTTGGATTTGAAAACGCAGCTGGTCAGGGTTGGTGTCTCTAACATTATGATAAAAGACAACACGATAAGTTAAAAATAATAAAAATAATAATAACGCATTTTTGTGTATTGTTGGTATATCAAGTTATGTATGGATTCCTCCATATAGACACTACACGGGACAAAGTGAGCTCTATTATTTAATTTGTAATAAATGATAAGTATGAGGTCTACTATTACACAATCATTTACCTGTTACTACTTCAGAGGTGACAAACTCCAATGCTGAGAACACAAATTTAAAACATAATTATTTAATGTTTAGATATTTTTTTGGTTTCAGGCACTGTTTATTTAAATGCGCTCTTTAATCATACTCTAACACACAAAACATTGTGCCCAAAAGGCTTTCAAACTGCACATCCTGTTCATCCTGGAACTGTGAGTAGGATATGAACCCACTACCTTGAACATTACGTTTTAATTCAAAATAAGTTTGAACTCACTATCTCTGAATGTCATGCACATAGGTGTACCCTTGCTGATGTGAGTGAGTGTTCCGTTGACGTATGTGCCATTCCTATAGGCACAGTAGCAGTTGCCTTCAACGGTGCATTGTAGAGGTGCAAAGGATCCATCAGGAAGACAGGTTGGACGCTCAACATATTTGTTTATTATAGAGATGAACAACAGCTGACGACAAGTACGGTTAGCTAAGAAAAAGAGTATACATTTGGATTTACAAATAATACCAATTATTTAATTAAAAAATATTTATTATTTCTATTTTTGTGTTATCTATTTTTGTTTTATAGATACATATCTGAAATTAACAAATGAATATTGAAAATATTCGTCTGAAGATGCAGCTTGAGTTTCACTTGATCTCTCTATTTTAAATAATTGATTACATAATTATTTTGTAAGATTACCCCAATTGATATCTGTTGGTTGTAACTGTGTTGTATTCACTATTTCTGTAAAGTTCAGTTTTGGTCTGGTTACATTGTCTGAAATAAGAAAAATTAAACATCTAATCAAATGTATGTATCATGACACACCATTAATAAAGTAGATTAAGTCTATAAAGTTATAATGGAAAAGTGGGTGGGAAAGTGGAAGTTTTGCAATTTTAATTTAGTGAAGCACATGCTTTATCAATGCACATCGATATCATGATTCTACCAACCCGAAATTACTTTATCTCCTCCTAAACCTATACTCCCGCTGTTCGAGCTGGGGCGTCTTTTAATTCTGCATTTAGCTATGTTCAAAAAATGTGTTTGTGACTAGATGATACTTGTCCATTAGTGAAAGGGTACAGCTAGTTATTTAAAGAAACTTACAGATGTAAGCTGAGCAGTTTGGCATTGTTTTGTACACAAGACTACCAGGTAAATATTGTCCAACTGGGTCTACACAGAAACACATGTTGGTCATGTTACAGCACTGAAAATGAAAAAAGAATGCAAACGTCATGAAGTGTTAGTTTACTATTATTACACAGTTGTTGTGATTGCATTGGTATACAGAATACACAAAGTTTGTATGTGTAAATAAGCTGGTTTGTTTTGTTTACTCACCTGTACTGGTTGGTAGAGACCGTTGGTGGCATTGCATCTTGGTCTATATGCCATTACAGACGAGTTGCCATAGAGAAAGCGATTAAGTTGATCATAGCATATTCCTATAAAACAGATAAACAATACTGACATATTGACAGACTACACAATATAAATACATCTTGCCGTCATAAATTAACTATAAGACTAATAATTAACTCTCTAATCACGATTGATTTTGAACTCTTACATAACTTTGTCAGACAAGAGACAAGAAACTTGATTTCTTCTAGAGAAGACCCCAAATGATGGCTTATTACCATGTGTTTCTTTTTAAAATGTACACACCTATATATTATTCTATATATGCCATTATTGAACAAATAAATGTTTTTTGAACTATGAACTATGAACTACATTTTGGATTAGTAGATTGTCAGAAGAGATCAATACATTATCAATGAGAAGGCATACCTGAGGAGTTTGTAGGGCATTCAACATCTGTACACACCATATTACCACTATTGCACACACTTGAAGACAAAACAATTGATATATATATATATATATTAATTCAACAAGGTGTAACATTTACAATACTTTCTATTAACCAAATCACAACTACACAATCTTGTTTGATTTCAATACAATGCAACAAAATTGTGATATTGCAAGCGTTTCTACTTACCAAACATTGCATCCACGTCTGATCATTTGACCATTGGTCAAGGTAGTGCTGGTGTTGTGGTCAAGACAACTACTCTCTGGGTATGTGAGTGGTGAGCAGTATCGTTGAGTTCCAATCCATTTACCATTGTTACAAGTCCTTCAAAGTAAAAGCATCAAAAAGTAAATCAGTATCTCTCATGGAGGTTTAAGAGAATGGACAGACTATGGATAAACTGAATACTGATAACAAATAAAGATACAAACAATAGACTAAAAACATTTTAAGTTGTGGGTAACCAGGTCATGCTAATTGTAAAATTCAAAGCTTTATGAACTCTTCAGAGATGTGTAAGCGGTACAGAAAGGGGAGGAAGTACTAGGGCACACCCAACAATGTCAGGGCTAAGGTTTTATAAATTATCATGTTAATGTACCAACAATGTCAGGGCTAAGGTTTTATAAAATATCAAAATCAAGAAAATTGTATACCAGTTGGCGATGTATGAACGTCATTATGTTGCATGAAGTCCACAACAATGTCTGGATCTGCCTTTGTTAGAACAAAATTTACATGAATATGATAAAGTTATAAAAAGAGCTATTTCACGTACCAGGCATTGCAGTCTTTGAGCAGAGTGGATCCATGAGGATAAGATTCACCTACACCAACAATGCATGCTTTTTCTTCGTTGAACAAAGGACACTTCTCATCGGTGCAGTCCCATTCACCTTGAGAGCACAAACTGAAAGAAAAACAAAATTAAATGAAAATTGTTCCCTCAAGCATACTTTGAGCATTGCATTCCATCTGCCATACCAGCATGTGGAGTAATAACACCAACATTATTAATTTCAATAAGTTATAAAATAAACTTGATGACAAATTTCTTACCAGACGTTACAACTCCTACGGAGAACAGTGTCTTCATCATACCACTTGTTTTTACGGGTATCAAGACACTTCTTGGGCACATCCTCTATGCTTCTCTTGGCAGGACACATCATGTTGGTACAAACCAAAGAGTTATTGCGAGCACAAACACTAGAAATAACAACATTTCTCACATTAAATTCAACTCTATTAATATATATGTTTGATTCTAATATAAAATGTGCACAAATTATAATCTACAATTGGTCACTCACCATACATTGCAGTCAACAGTGGTGATATCTCGCTCCATCAAAATAGTAGTTTCATTCACCTGGCAAACACCTGGTGTGACTGCAGGTGGGAAAAATACAGATATTTTAAAACAGTGATACACAGGATGAATGTTTCATACATTACACAGGATGCAAATGCAACACACAATCTCAGGGAAAGATCCAATGGTGGATGATAAAGATTCAGAACCATTTTAGATTGGCAGAAGAAATGCAAAACATACATGCAATATACAAGTATTTGTTTTGACCCTGCAATAACAGCTAATGTGTGTTATCGTTTGTAATAAGTAAGTAATAATCTTACATGTTTCATTTAGCAAACAGGTGTCATTCAGAGTACATTTCCAGATGCCATCGGTACAGTTGCTTTAAAAAAAACGTTTACATAAATTCATAAACTACTAAAAACAATTTTTATTAAGACCTATTATCATCATGTATTGATTACGTTCACTTAATTATCTTGGAGTTAAAAAGTGCAGAAATGTCTTACCACACTTGGCAGCCAAAGGTAGCATTAGTTCCTGATGCAATAGACATGTTACCAATGAAACAAGTCTGATTTACCACTAATACAAATAAAAACAAAAAATGTTGGTGTTTAAAATTTATTTATTTATTTGGTCAGCCATTTTGAGTACAAATGGGCACAAATCTTACGTTTACTTCTTTTTACAGCAAGTTGTTGAGATGTTCCTCCAATATAAAAACAACTAGTTGAAAACACGTAGTAGTGAACAAAGCCCAAAAACAGAAGAAGTAACTACCACCAACATAAACTAACCCATGACCTCTCAAAGGGCATGACCTCTCAAAGGGCATGACCTCTCAAAGGGCATGTATCACACCAGACTTACTTGTGAATGTTCTGTTAATTTGGTAAAGATAGTTAAGTGTCATATTCCACATGATACCTCGGTTGGCAAGCGTCCAAGTCTCTTTGGTAAAGTTGACAATTTTCTTCTCGGTCAATGTCATGTTAGTAATGTTTACTGGAAATAAATATCAATCTTGTTTATTTCAAATGCTCAAATTAGAATAAGAAACACACTCATTTAATTGATTCATTTACTGGATATATCACATAACCTTACCAGTAGAATACTGCCAACAAGACGGAGTTCCTTCAATGATGGGTGTAACAGTCTCTGGAATGGCAACTCCATTTAGATACGAGCAGTAGCAATAGCCGGTCTTGCGGTTGCATTGCAGAGCTGTGTACGTGTTGTTAGGGTTGCAAGTCGGAGCCATCAATTCTGGGTTCCAGCTGGCGAGTTTCTGCATCTTAAAGCAATCTAATAAACAAAACAGAAATTATTTAGAAAAAAAAGTTTAATTATAGAATTAGACTTGATTTTTATTTAGTCTCTTTTGTCTACCTGCAATTATTTAGCAAGCTTTTTTTTATTTATATATGGCTGTAACATACTCATGGAACTATAACTAAAATCATATGTTATTGAAGTAACAAATTTAGTTAAACATAAGAGACAAAAATGCACGCTACCTTTAATGCGAGGATGCTTATTGTATTTTGTGCAATTACAATTAGTGACATTAGGCAGTGACACATTGAACAGCCAGGAAACCATTGTATCATTCCACTGTGTCACATTGAACATGACATCAAAGAATGTTGTATTCCACATAGAGCTGTTGAACATGACTGTGTACAATGTGCTATTCCATTGTGATGCGTTGAAGAGACGGTTAAAATCTGTCTGATTCCAGATGGATTCGTTAAAAACGGTGTTAAACACAGTAGTATTCCACATGGAGACATTCTTGATCGTGGAGAGAAGGGTGTCATTGAAGAGACTGGTGTTCCACTGGGTGCTGTTGAACATCAAAGTATGCAGGGTCATGTTCCATTCTGATTGGTTGAGCATGGAGAGAGTAGTCTGGTTGAACAAACTGGTGAAGTTGAATTTGGCTGTAGTGAAGTTCATCAATGAAGAGATGTTGATATTGTTAGGGGTCAAGGCATTGACCATCTGAAGCTCCTCGGGATACACAGATGTCATGTTGGTCACCACTTCAATAGTAACTGAAAACAAACATTTATAAAAATTACTAAATAGTAGGACTGGACAAAATAGGAGGACTGGACAAAATAGGAGGATTGGTCTAAATATGAGGACTGGACAAAATAGGAGGACTGGACAAAATAGGAGGATTGGTCTAAATATGAGGACTGGACAAAATAGGAGGACTGGACAAAATAGGTGCATGAAAATATAGTTATAAATACACAAACGATTGCAGGGCAATTAACCACTTACAATTCCAATATTGTTCGCAAGATGGTAGATTTCCTAGGTAGATCTTGGCTTCAGTGGATTCAATACGAACACCATTAGTGTCAACACAGTAGCAGATACCAGACTGAGGCTGGCATTGAAGAGGTGAGAAGGTACCATTAGCATTACATGTTGGTCTGAATACACCTGGAACAATGCTGGAGATGACCTGTTGGTGGCCACATGCTGACAAAGCTACATAGAGAAATAGAAATAATTTTCCTTTCAAAAACTGAAGGATTGTTTTATGACTGTTTAGGTTTAGTTATTTAACTAAAGTTGGTTTCATGGGCACATTTAGCACTAACTTTGGTGGTTGGGAACCAACTTTTACAGGTAAATATCAGGACCTTTGAATACTTGTGAAAGTTTGAAATTTCTTTTTGACTGGCCTACTTTTACAATTTGATTTTGATATTAATATTTGTTCTCAAGCTTAACTGGAAATGGAGGAAATTCAGATTAGGCCCTCCGCAGACCCAGGTAGCTAGCAGTGCAGCGCCATCCAGATTAGCTTTTTAATTAATCAAATCAAACAAAGGTATACTGTAGGTAGGCCTATTACATACTGGTGTATCTAAAGTACTGTAGGTATAGTATATACATACTGATGTTGGTGCGGTTTGATGGTAAAGTCTCCTCGGTGAGTCTCTGTACTCCAACGGTTGTACAGTTCTCTTTACATTCTGTTGGTAGAGATCCAAGGAAGGAGCTGTTGCTGATGGCAGTGAAGTTGAAAAGTGATACTGCAGAAATAAAGAAAGATACTAAGTACAGGTACTGATGACTTGAGTTTATACATTTAAAAGAAGCCATGAACAAAATGAACTTACACAATATTCCATATTTTTAATTTGAAAGCAAATTCAATTATTGCTCTAAAAAGAATCAGGGGTGTAAAACATTTTGTATAGCTTTGTAGGTATAGCCATAACCTCATTCTTCATTATATAAATCCTCTACCTAATGAATTTCTAATTGTAGCTACTGTTAAAAATCTGTGATCTGCATAGCACAGATTTTAAATTTTTATGCATTATGTGGTAATAAATAACAATTAAATTCAGTGTTATGGCCACATTCAGATATGTGAACAACCTTACCATTATGATACATGTCACAATTTGGTGGGGTCAGCTCTCCTGATGTGGTGTTTGCAACAACAGTTCCTGTGATATCAACACAGAAGCACACACGGCTTTTAGTGGGGCACTGGAGAGGTTCGAAGGAACCATCATCACGGCATGATGGCAAATAGATGTTCTTCATAGTAACAGCAATCTTCTGTTGTCTTAAGCATGCTGGCATCCCTGTAAGAAATGTTTTAATAAACGGCATATCAATTATGAAGATAGATCCCAAATAGTATTTTAGTTCTAGAGGGTCAAGGTACAAAATTTGAGAAAAAGTAGTAGGTGGAATTATGCTCTGATTTCATAAACATTGGATTTATTAAAGTCTTAATTTAGCCTAAATTAGGGGGTGGATGAATTGTACTAGAGGAGAAAAATATAGTTTTTATAAATTTTGCCAATTTTTTGTATATACAAATTATTTTTTATAACTTTTAAATATTGTCTGTATTTTCTATTGTTTTAAACATTGTTCATGTTATTTTAAACTAGTGTATTAACAAAGATTTTTTGATTTTTTTTTTATATGAATTAGTCCAATAAAAGAAGAATGTGGATTACATTGTAATACAGTAATATTAATGTTGTTATTTTAACTATAAACCACTTGTTCAACCAAGGTCACTGAATCACTTTTTAAAGTATGATTTGAGGTCTTACTTTCTGGGAAAGTGTCTACATCAATGATGTTTGAGAAGATTTTAGATGGCATGATTCTGTCTTTCTTCTGCTGTCTCCATTCCTCTGAAAATGATAAACATAAATGATAAATTTTGCATATAATAAACATTTTATGTTGTATTAACCATTACACTAAATGAAAAACATTACAAGAAATAAATAAAGTTTTAATTGATAAAGTACAGTATATATTATGTCCTTACCGGTGTGGTACATTTCACATGTTAGTGTTGCGATACCAGCACGTTTGGTGACAGTTTCTGGGACAATATCTCCAAGGTAGTCAACACAGAAGCAGACACCTGTAATGATGTTGCATTGAATTGGAGAGAAGCTTCCGTCTTCAGTACATGTTGGTACGTAAGGTAGCTTTAAAGTCTTAGCGATGCTAGCCTTTATCTTGCAGGTAGATAACTCTGAAAACCAAAGTTTAATGTTTAATATCTCTAACTATTGAGCATTTGTAAAAGGGTCTTGTAAAAACAAGATGCTTAGCCATCAATTACATACTATGTATTATGAACAATGACTAAATAAACGAGAATTAAATTGAATTTATTAGAGGATATAGTACTATTGTGAACATAATATTATGATAAAAGATAAAATAGCTACTAAAAAACACCAACCTGGGTAAGAAGATTCAACCTCTGAAATAAAAAATAAAATACACATTTTACCATTTATATACAAATGCATAACTTGATTAAGGTAGAGCCGATAGGCCTGTACTCTCAGAGAAACTAAGGTCATACAAAATTTACATATTATTCAATTCAACATTTATTTCGACCAAAATCAGCATATGTATACAAACAAGAAACAAAGTATCATTTGGTCAAGGGACGGCATAGAGATTCAAATAAGTCCGTCATTGTCACCCCTCCTCATGACACATATTGATGTATCTTGGAATACATATTGTAGGCTTACTTACACTTGACAAGAAAGTCTCAATATTAATCTTGTATTTGTGAAAATTAATTAATAACTAAAAATAATACAATGTTTGTATACCTGGTCTCCAGTTCCTGCAGAGAGGGATTCCATTACTGATGTGGGTGAGAGTACCGTTAATGTATGTGCCATTACTGTAAACACAATAGCACATCTTAGACTCTGAACAGCATTGGGTTGGAGTGTAGGAACCGTCTGGTAGGCATGTTGGTCGTGGTGACATTGGCGACATTAAAGACTTCAATATCCTTTGATTACAAGTTAGGTTGTCTGAAAAAACCGTCAGAATAAAAAGATTAGATATACGGTAATAATGATTAAGGCTCACAAATATAAAAATAGTTTTTTGTACTAGTTCGATACTATTGCTACAATTTACAACAGTTTTCGCTGCATTCAAAGAAGAAGTATTATGCTAACTAGCTAATGAATAATTTGAATTTTTATAAAAAAAAATCAATTTGATTGGCTAAAGAGATAATGAAACAACACTTACAAGACTCGTACATCAATGTTGGTTTACGATATGACTTCTCCATTTTTTCTGACCTCCTCTTCATTTCTTCTGGCCTTCTCTCTATTTCTTCTTGCACCCTTTCTATTTCTTCTGACCTCATTTCAATTTCTGTCAAAGGTATCATCTCAATTTCTGTCATTGGTGGCATAGTCATATTGTCTAAAATGAAATGAAAAAAGAAATGCATTTAAAGTTAAATTAAACCTAAGTGATCAGATATCTATGTTATCCACTAACGAATACAGTAGTAGAACTCTATTGAGGGGACACAAATTGTCCCCTTAATTGTTGTTTCCTCTATATTGGGGTGTTGCAAAAGAGGGGTTCTGTTGCACTTACAGATGAAAGCTGAGCAGTTTGGTTTCTTTCCATAGGAATAGGAGCTTGGAATGTAACTTCCATACGGAGTGACACAGTAGCATCTCTTTCCATAACACTATAAAGAAGATAAAAATATATATTACAAATAATAGCCTACAGTATGTAAATACGAGAACGTGATTGGTTGATATAACATCATGTGACTAAACCTACGAGGACCAAGATCCTATATTTCCTTTAAATATTTCATTGTAATGACCTAGAAAAACAGCGACTTCAATTATGCGATGTAATATAAAAGATTCAACATCAATGAAATAAAAGTTGTTTCAATATTTTTCAATGTAATTGTTTTATTAACTAACCTGTACTGGCTGATAAAGACCATTTGTTGTGTTACAAGATGGTGCGTGCATCTTGTATCTTGTTGTGTTAGTCATGTTGTTGATGAGGTAACGTTGAAGTTTACGCAAACAGATTCCTACAAAACAATATATTTAATTTAACTTGTTTTAATTGAATTTGGGTCAAAAAATCTGTTTTCACATCAGAAAAGTACAAGAAAAAATAGCTATATTGAATAACTGTGGGCATGTGAAAGGAAATTATACTACTACCTATATTATAGGATTTACCATCAAAGCAAATAATACAGTAACAAAATGAATAATTACCAGAGGTTTCCATTGGGCATTCTTCTGAAGTACATGTCAAGTTTCCACTATTACAAACACTGCACACACAAAAATAATAATAATAAATCAGTATTCATCATAATTTTGGTTATTAATTAATTTTAATAGTCCTGAATTATCTTTTGAATGACTCCAAGTCACCTATGAGGAAGTCTAGAATTACAGTGGAAAAATAATGGTAAAACAAAATGTAAATTATGTAACCCTTTTGAGTATATACTGTAAAAACCTACCAGATATTGCATCCACGTCGAATGGTCTTTCCATTGGTCAAGATACTGCTGGTGTTGGTGTCCAGACAAGTGGTGTTTGGGTAAGTGACTGGTGAACAATAGCGACGAGTACTGGCCCATTCACCTTTGTAGCAGGTCCTAAAAATTTTTATTGACAAATTTGAAAATTTAACAGATGTTTTTTTTAAGACAATAATAAAGCTCATATACTGTACATTGCTAGATCCAAGGAGGCCCTTAATTAACAAAATTACAATGCAAAAGATATCACGTTAACAGCACTTCATTTTTAGGCCCTAGCTCATTTTATAGATGATCAACTTACCATGCATTGCAGTCTTTTACAAGAGTTTCACCATTAAGGTATGTTTTACCACTGACATCAGTACAGACATTTTGTGGCATCTGAGCTGTAAAGATATCTTGAGAACACTCAAGACGTGTACAATCCCACTTGCCTTTTGTACATACACTACAAAAGTAAGGGAAAAAAAACTAATTAATGGAGTGTGTTTTATGGTAATATAGTAACTGGAAACTATAGAAAAATGTCCACTGGAAATTTGGTCTGTTAATTAAAACTTATTAACCTACCAAACATTACAATCCTTTTTCCTTAATGTATTCTCTTCATAAGGTAGCCCCTCGTTATCGTAACAGCGGGAAGACATTGGTGTCATAAGAGCATCACTCTTTGCTGGACAGATCATCTTGGTGCATGCAAGACTGCTGCTGTTAGTACACACGCTGCAGACAAATGAATTAAAATTAAAATGATTAACCAGAGTTAAACCTTGGGAGACATTTTACAGATTTTGCTAAAGCTACAAGTTATATTACATGTTAAAATGATTTCAATCATTCATTGAACTTACCAAACATTACAATCGATGGTGGTGATGTCTTGTTCACGGATGATTGTTGTCCTGTTCACCTCGCAAAGTCCTGGTGTGACTAGAATAGAAAAATTCAATTCAGGCAATTTTACAATCAGAAAACTATCCATTATTAATAACTATCATTTAGTATTACTATTAGGAGTATTTTTTTTTAAGACATATAAAATCAGTCACAGTCCCTGCTTTGAACACAATACCATGGTCAGCCTGTCTGCATATTTGGGGAATGTACAGAAGAACACAGTCCTACAGAGCCTAGGCTGAATACCTGGTTGTTTTACACCACCGCAGACCCATTGATCATGGCTAATTTCTCCATCTGATCTGAGTGAGTAGAGGCTAGGCCTAGCTTGTTGGTGCTACTACTAGGCCTATAGGTAATAAATAATTCTTACATGTTTCGTTCACCATGCAGGTTGAGTTCATCTCGCAAAGCCATGTTCCATCAATTGAGCAGTTACTGTAAAACAATTAACAGCAAAACTACTTAATTGTAAACATTCACGTGCATTTTTCCTTGTTCAAAATTGTAACTGTCGTTGCGCGCGCTGCGATTTTTACGAATACGACTAAATCAGTCGAGAAATGTGTTACCGCCGCCAATGTTTAAACTACAATTGCGTGGAGAAAGTGTACCATTTTCACTCAACTGTTTTAAATTTTTACTATTTAATTATTTTAAAATATTAATGTCCGACTTACCAAGTGCGACAACCGAAATTAAAATTCATTCCTGGGTTGATTGATATGTTGCCAATAAAACATGTTTTATTTTCAACTTTTGGTGATACTAAAAACCAAATAATATTATATCACTCATTCTTATAAATATTCGATATAACAAATTACAGTAGATTTAAACTATTCGGCAAATTTAATACTAATTGTTGCATTTATAATATGGCATATGTAACCTAGGACTCGCGTTTAGTCAAAAGAAGCTGTATACTGTACTATATTATATATGCCTACCATGTTTTTTTAAGTTGACCAAAGGAAATTCTTAAATTCATTAAAAACAAAATTAACGTTGTATCACCTGTTGAAACAATTGTAGTTTCTGGCTTCTTCTTGTCGTCTACTTTATCTACAATAAACACAAATTGTGGTTAGATTTAAATTAAATTTCATTCAGTATTAACGTGTCTTGAGTACCCGTATGTCTATAGTAAATACTTTTAGTAACCCTACTTAATACTTATAACGATTACAATTTACAAACAATTGTTTTTTTAGAATCGTTTACAGACGTTGAATAACATATTTTTTAAATGTATTTTTCTATTTATATTTTATAATAATCGGTTTTGTGTGCATCGTTTAGCATGGACGTGTTTACCACGTCAATTCAATTAAACAACTTTATTATAGAGTACCTTTTCCGCCTTTTCCGCAAGAACACAAGAATCGTACTTCATAATCTTCGCATGTGGAGCTCTTTTGCTGAGAATGTTCACATTCGAACCCACGCTCAAGATCACAAGTTACTGTCTGTGCAACATCGAACCATGATATTCCACCAGTTGTTCGACATTCAATGGCAATTGGCTCGCTTCCTTGGCAGATCTTACTCCTAGAAAAGAAATCCGTTTTCAAATTTTTCTTCACGCTTAATGCCTACATTAGATTTAATTAAAGCTTGGTTCCCACTTGCACGCATGTGACGTAAACACATTAAGGCGCGCTAGTACGTCCTTGCGCTGATTCCAAGTGGGAACCAAACTTTACGGTCAGATGGACTTTCATTCATCAGGTTGCCTTTTTGCCCGTATAAACAATATTACTTTTGTATTAGTGCAGTAATTAAAAAAAAAAGATTTCCGCTGGCAGAACATTCAAAAACAAATAAAAATATAAACTATTAAAAGAAAGAGAATACTAATTGCTTGAAACATAATTGAGAAACTGACTTACTGTTCACGGTGCTCAATAATGCGTTCAAAGTCACCAAGGCCGGTCGATGGTTCATCAAGATTGTTCCACATCGTCCAGCAATACTCATTCTCATCAAAATCTGCATACAAATAAAATATATGTATAAATCATAAAACACAGGCGCATTTAAATAACTAGACGGAACATTTACAAACAAAAATGGCGTTACTAAATTGAGAAAAAAGAAAATTACAAATTTTAAACCCATTGCTTCTTTTGTTTCTATTATCTCGAATTTTGACATTTTTTAAAACATTCTTACCTGAACATGTTGGTCCCGAAAGTCCAGGTGGACATTCACAGGTGTCAGGGGAGATACACGATCCTCCGTTCACACATGGTGAACTGCACACAGCTGAAACACACAATTATATAAACCCCTCAATAAAAAATTTAAAAATAAAAGTTTATACTTCTAGAATAAAGAATCTAGAAGTTAGGCCCTTAACGAAAATGTATAATTATCATTGTGTGGAGAATGAATGATATTTAGTAGGTGTGTATAATACGTTCAGTAGAAATAAAACTGACTAACAAAGATAACAATCGTACAAATTAAAGAACTATGCTGAAATTGAGACATTTTATCCTAATTATAACCACTATGTGTAATCACATAAAGAAACTGACAAGTGGAAATATCGTAACATGCGAGATTGCAAACTGCACCAATATAGGCCTACTAAATTCGATTTTGTGGATTTCTGTGCATTTGACTTCTGGCAAAACAAACACGAATATGGTATGCCTGATTTAAATTGTACTACTTCGTTTGGTTACTTACGTGTTCGGCATCTATCTCCTTGCCAACCCTCGCAACATCTTTCAATTTTTAATCTGTTAAAAAAAATTTAAAAATCACTGACATTATTAACCGTATTAGTTTAGGCCTATATTGATTTAATAATTCAATATAATAATAATAATTCAATGTCGGATTATCAAACAAAACACTTACCCAAAAAATGTCTCTTCGCAAATGCGTTTACTGTAAATCAAAAGAACACTACTGTTAAAGTTTGTTGTTTTTTAGTCGCGTGGACGCGACTCTATAGTTCACTATGTCGGTCGTCGGTCGGTCGGTCTGTCGGTCTGTCTGTCGGTCCGGTATCACTATGCGTTTTAGCACGCGACCTATGGATGTTGGCCTTGTTTTTATTAAATACCATCTTTAATTTCTAAAATGTAGTTGTCAATGTAGGTGTAGCAAGGATTCAGTACATTCAGCAGAGTAATTTCCAAAGCATTGAAAAAATTGTTATTTTCTATTATCAATGCTTTCGAGGATTGACTGAAATATATTCACATTCACTTATAAGAAAAATAATTATTTTTGCAGTGTCGTATAAAACCCTAGCGTGTGCAAAGAATACAGTAGGGAAGAGTAATATATATATCACCGGGCGGTTTAGAATTAATGTTCTTTGCCTACTGTGTTTATATATATATATATATATATACTCTTCCCGCATAGGCCTACGCTTGCGTAAAATTGTTTATAACCGCAACAAAACCGTTATTGCCCCAATTATTGCCTGAATTAAAAATAATTTCAAAATTATAATTTTTGGACAATAATACTTACACAAAGATTGGTTCATCGTGATCCCATTCTTCCCAAACTTTAGGAACTGGTAAAGTACGGGATTGAGCGAGAACAAACAAGCAAGCTAAGACTGCAAAACTCTTCATGTTAGAAACTACCGTCTCCTAATGGTGCGTTCACACAGTTAATGTTAGAAGTGTTGTCACCTGGAATTCACCAGATGTTGTGTTTGCTACATGGGTAAGGCGACAATAAAATATCCCATCCAAATGATCACGTGATTCATAATTACCTTACCCTTGATCGGGTTGGAGAGGAGCCAGTGATTGAAGCTCCAAATATCAGCTGATTTTTATTGTTCGTTTCGAGAAGAACACGATTACCTCGATTTGTTTTGCAAAGTGGGTCGTTGTGATAAGGCAGAGAAGGGGATACAAACCAATAATAAAGTAGGCCTAATCAATACCAAAGTGCCATTGTATAGAACATGAATAAAACTAAAGGTCGCTTATTATTTGACTAGTAGGCCTACTTTTCGACGTTGCATATGGATCGGATTTTTTTTTTCAATGGGGATATCAATTAGGATTTTGGCGTTGGAGTGTGGAGTGGGAAAGAAATGGTGATGTACAACAGACATGATTATCGTGCCAAAAGTCCGTGATAAACCATCTATATTGGTTTGGTTACTGTTATATTAACGAATCGCGCGATCTTTTTTTTAATTACAAGCAATAATAAGTTATGATAATAAGAAAAACAAATTTACTCGATTGTGCATATATCCTGAATATATTTTGTTATTATAACTTTTGCTGGTGATTTACATACAATGGTAGCTGTTTGTGTTTGTCCTCCAAAACAATTAGTAATAATATTTTCTCTTTATAGCAAGTAATTAATATTTCAATTTAAAAACAAATAATGTAAATAAACATTATAACACAAAATAAACGTAAAATAACGAGAAATTCGGCTACTCCGAACACAACCTGTGCGTTCATACGGTATGCACACATCACGTAGCTCAGAACTACTGCGTTCATACGGTATGCACACATCACGTAGCTCAGAACTACTGCGTTCATACGGTATGCACACATCACGTAGCTCAGAACTACTGCGTTCATACGGTATGCACACATCACGTAGCTCAGAGTTACTACGTTCATACGGTATGCACACACGTAGCTCAGAACTACTGCGTTCATACGGTATGCACACATCACGTAGCTCAGAACTACTGCGTTCATACGGTATGCACACATCACGTAGCTCAGAACTACTGCGTTCATACGGTATGCACACATCACGTAGCTCAGAACTACTGCGTTCATACGGTATGCACACATCACGTAGCTCAGAACTACTGCGTTCATACGGTATGCACACATCACGTAGCTCAGAGTTACTACGTTCATACGGTATGCACACACGTAGCTCAGAGCTACTGCGTTCATACGGTATGCACACACGTAGCTCAGAGTTACTGCGTTCATACGGTATGCACACACGTAGCTCAGAGCTACTGCGTTCATACGGTATACACACGTACAGTGGCGTACCGGCTATGAGTGTGCTCACTGGCTAAACCCAGCTTATGGGGGCCCCTGAGCAGTGCCCAGAGGATATACGGTATTCACACACGCAGCTCACAGTTACTGTGTTCATACGGTATGTACACACGTAGCTCACACTCGTTCATATGGTATCACACACGTAGCTCACAGTTACTGTGTTCATACGGCATGTACACACGTAGCTCACAGTTACTGCGTTCCTACGGTATGCACACACGTAGCTCACACTCGTTCATACGGTATCACACACGTAGCTCACAGGTACTGCGTTCATACGGTATGCAAACACGTAGCTCACACTCGTTCATACGGTATGCACACACGTAGCTCACACTCGTTCGTACAGTATCACACACGTAGCTCACACTCTTTCATACGGTATGCACACACGTACTAGCTCACACTCGTTCATACGGTATTCACACACGTAGCTCACACTCGTTCATATGGTATTCACACACGTAGCCCACACTCGTTCATACGGTACGGTATTCACACACGTAGCTCACAGGTACTGCGTTCATACGGTGTGCACACACGTAGCTCACACTCGTTCATACGGTATTCACACACGTAGCTCACACTCGTTCATACGGTATTCACACACGTAGCACACAGGTACTGCGTTCATACGGTATGCACACACGTAGCTCACACTCGTTCATACGGTATACACACGTAGCTCACAGGTACAGTTGCGTTCATACGGTATGCACACACGTAGCTCACACTCGTTCATACGGTATACACACGAGCTCACAGGTACTGCGTTCATACGGTATGCACACACGTAGCTCACACTCGTTCATACAGTATACACAAGTAGCTCACATGTACTGCGTTCATGGCGTTCATACGGTATGCACACACGTAGCTCACACTCGTTCATACGGTGTCACACACGTAGCTCACACAAATGTATCATACGGTATGCACACACGTAGCTCACACTCGTTCATACGGTATGCACACATGTAGCTCACACTCGATCATACGATGTCACCCACGTAGCTGACACTCGTTCATATATGGTATTCACACACGTTGCTCATAGTTACTTGCGTTCATACGGTATCACACACGTAGCTCACACTCATTCATATGGCATTCACATACGTCCATATGCACTTAACAGACCAGAGTTAGTAACGCGGAAGGCAGTCTTGGAAATGGCCAAACCTCACAAATAGGGTTCAATGACTGATGGGAAAACATTACAATGTACACTTTAGATAAGATAACAATATATAAATATAATATTTCAAACATAACTCATTGTTTCGATATAGTTTTAATCACATAGTAAACTCAACTTTTACAAAGTAAACATTTACTTTACCTCGTATAAGATTATATAAAATAGGAATAACTGTAAACATGACCCGTAGTTTCGTTCAAGTCAGTTAAGTCTCCGGGATGCGGATCTAATAACAATACTGTAACCCATTTAAAATCATTACACTACAATGCATTTGCATACAAGGAAAGTGATTTCTTTACAATGTAAATCGTTATTAAACGCAACATATTTAGTTCCGTCATTACAAGAAGTAGATCATCCGATATGGAATATATCGAATAGCTCCGGGAGTTCTCAACATAAACACGCATTTGGCAAGTGATATGTTGCAATATTTCTAAAACGATGTTTTCTTGTGCCTTTACAATTGTTTTGGGGAACCGAAAAGTGTGATTATACTATAAACTAAAGTAATTGTGGTTGCGCAATTATGATTTTTATATTTATTGTTATGGGGGGTTTGTGTTAGAGGAGCGCCGAGCACGGTAATGGACACCTGAGTTTGCATCGCATAACATTTCACTTGAAAACATTTTACACAAAACCATGCTCCCCCTCCCATGATATTGTTTGTGGCGTAGGCGCCCCTCTTATACACAATGCTGGATCTTTCACTGGTTTAAAATTAATTAATTAGGTCTCCCTGATTGCCCGTTAATGAATTCACCTCGGTTATCGACTTTGTTTTAGTCTGCATCTTTAGTGATCGAGTGTTTAATTGTTGTCACGATCGTATTTTAGTCCGCACCCTCTACCAGGGAAGAGTGAAATTATAATTTCACTATTTCCTGGTAATAATAATAATATTTATTCGGCAAAAGTTCTTAAAAATACGTTTTACAATCCATCTTGCCAGGAGCAAGTAATAGGCATGAGCCCAAACAGAAAACTGCTCTTACTCCATCAAAAAATCTCAGCGGGAATTGAACCAGCGATCTCAACTGTGAGAGGCTGGATACATAACCATTACACCAAACTCTCATTTACGATACAACTTTGTTGTCTCGATCGTTTTTGTACCGTAGTAAAGGGGTTTGGTCTGCCGGAATTTACCGCCGTTTTATTCATTTGTTTTCTTCTGCACCGTTTTATTGAATGAGTTTGGTCTGCCGAAGCTTGTTTATCAGCCAAATTGTCCAGGTACTTTTCATAATACTGATACTGGCGTGACGCTGTTAGCCATCAGTGATGGCATGATTGCTTAATATCTGCAATTCATTATTTCCTTCTTAATTTTCTTTCTTTCTTTCTTTCTTTTAAAGCGAAAATGTTTCATCGTATTTTTGTACACACTTAGTAACCATGTATGTTTAATCCGGAAGAAGTATACAAGTTTAAATGACTGATGGTTGGATAATAATGTATAATTTATTTGAAATGGTTAATTTATTGGTTCAATATTATATTTAATGTGACGATTTTAATTATCAAAAATAAACAGATATAATAAAATCTTTGTCTCACAATTCCACATTTGTCCTTTACTTATGTCACGAATTTCCAAAAACAGCAGTTTACAATGACAAAATACATTACTATACACAACAGTATTTGGTACTGGTCATAAACTTTATTTCAGCTGAAATTTGTCCATTTTACATATAATTTCAAATCAAATTTCCAAGAAGATGATTGGTGGACAAAAAGTTATGGAGCAATTTCCAAGAGGATGATTGGTGGACAAAAAGCTATGGAGCATTATTAATTAAATTATTAAATAAACGATAATAACAAACATATTTTATAAGAAAATAAGAGAAAGAAATATACAATTTAATAACATAAACCAGGTAACAGAAAATGATAGACGATTGTAGCTATCAAAGAAATGTAAGAAAGTGAAAAAAAAGAAAAGAAAGGAAGGGGTGTTACAGTATAATGAAAAGAAAGGAAGGGGTGTTACAGTAATGAAAAGGAATGGAAAGTAGGAATATCAGGATGGTTCAAGTTAGAAACAAAGTATAAAAGTATAGTGCATGAGATATTTTGAATTATATTTAATACTATCTATAGTTTTTTTAAACAAAATTGGAGAAATTTAAACCGTAATCTGGCGTGTTCTCACGGCCTTGAACTCTCGCATAATTCGCAAGCTTGTCGATTACCAGAGTTGATAAATGTACAAGCATTGCAGGCCCATGTAGCTGCTGCTGACGATGATGATGATGCCTCGTCTGATATATCAATTGGTCCTGATGAGAATGTAGGGCTAGGTGCTGTGGAATAAAAATGTTCATGAAAGCTACCTTGTACATCAGTAAACACATAAGTGTAATTTGGAAAAAAATAATGAATGAGATTGACCTATGACATGTCCAGCAGTTCTGAGTAACCATTATTTGACATGCTCTATAATGTCATTTATGTCATCACAGGTCAAGTTAATATTTAGTTATTACTGATGTGACATTACAGGTCATATCAGGTGATACTTGTCTAACCTGACATGACCTATAATGTTAAAGTTAAGTAATTATTCAATAGAATAGTCGTTAAGGTGCTTTCAATTTGCGATGACCTAGGAACCAGTCATGTTCTGTCAAGTCATTGTGTGCATACAGGGTCATTGGGACATGCTTCCTCACTGCATTCTAGGTCTACACCAATGACCCAATATATATAGGTCATAGTTCATTATAAATTAAAAGACCGTTAAAATACCTTGTGCAGCCATAAAGTGTTGTAGCGTTGACCAGTGTTCTCCTTTACTCCATTCCTCTGCTAATTTCATATCATGTAATTTTAAAGCATCCAAAAGCAAATCCATATGCTCCTGTAAAAAAAACATATTGATAAATTATTTTGAAATCTAAGTATCTGTCAAAACTATAAATCAAGGAAAACATTGGTTAGATTATACAAAAATGTATTTTATTTATTTCAAATTCTCGCCATTTATGGGATGGACAAACTTACTATATCATGCTTATAAATTAAAGGCGTATTAAACTTGATATTGAAACAGTGCAGAGCAAAATGTGTTTTTTAGACCAATTTCTTTGCAACTGCCGAACGCTGTGTTCTGCAATCCTTGCCCGTTTCTCCGCACACAAAATCAATCGAGCATGCAATAAATAATAACAATTAAAGAGCGTCACAAGCAGCAGGTCATCGTCGATCGAACATAAATCCTGAATCGGAGGAGGTATAGTAATCTCATGCACCCATTAAAAAATACATAAGAAAATATAATACATCAATCAAAGTACAATATTTATAAGTATTAACAGGGAAACAAACTTTCTGTCTTTCCTAACTTAAGAATACAGTAAACCTATTCTCTTTACTAGGGCAGGAGGCAGGTGCTCACCAGAGTTCAATTTAGTCTGAACCCTGGTTACCAACAAGGGCGTATCCCCATACTTCGGTTTGGGTTCAGTTTTTTTCTCTGAGTTTCTACTGTATGATCAGTGCATAAAACGCTTTAGTCTGAACCCTGGTTACCAACAAGGGCGTATCCCTTATACTTCGGTTTGGGTTCAGTTTTTTTCTCTGAGTTTCTACTGTATGATCAGTGCATAAAACGCTTTAGTCTGAACCCTGGTTACCAACAAGGGCGTATCCCTTATACTTCGGTTTGGGTTCAGTTTTTTTCTCTGAGTTTCTACTGTATGATCAGTGCATAAAACGCTTTAGTCTGAACCCTGGTTACCAACAAGGGTGTATCCCTTATACTTCGATTTGGGTTCAGTTTTTTTCTCTGAGTTTCTACTGTATGTATACTGTATTCTATAATATATATACTCTGCATATTTGTTAGACTCTCACATGCCATATATTGTACACATTTCTAGAACATGTATGCACTTTTTCATGGTGCACGTCCATTGGACGAGTACCTGCTAGTAAGTATATATGTATGTATATAATCAGTCCATTAGTGATGACCCATATAATAGATAAGTACATGCTAGAGATCAAGGCTGCTGTGCTTATCATACAATACTTCATTTGAACCTTGTGAGTAAACTATTTTATATAATAATATTGATATAGTGATTAACAGCAAGGCTAATTGAAGGCAAACTTTATGCTGTAATCATTGAAAAATGAAATACAGTAAAACCCAGGGAGTTGTACACTAACTCCCTGGTAAAACCCCTCTTTGAAACACCCTTATTCAGTTAAGTTATCCTGTTAAGAAGACACTTTCCCATGAAACAAGAGGAAGTATACGTTTTACACTACAGCCAACTCCTATTCAGAGGACAACCCTATTAAGTGGCGTCCAGATAGTGTCCTCTTAATAGAGGTTGTACTGTTATCTTATATGAGATGAGATCATAAGAAATTCTATTTTCTGCATTTCTAGAGAGTACAGAGTGATTTATCTTGTACCTTTTTAAAAACTGTACTTTAATCTAGTTACCCAGCTAGACATGAAGGCTAGTTGATATCCAGGGGCCCTCTATGACAATATCAAACAAATTTACCTAACTAATAAATAAATAAAGATATGTACAATTGATATTAAATTTGTTTGTGAATTTTTGGAATATTTATAATATTCTAAAAATTCACAAACACTTTACAAAAAATTAGAAAGTCATACTTGAGTGAAAAGTTAGTATTTGCATACCTTTAGAGGGAACATTTCAAATGTTGCTAGGTACATAAGAAGGTGAAAATCTGACATAGCTTGTAGGAATTCAGACTTTGGAAACTGTTTCATATATTTGGATAAGGCTGTTAAATCTTGGATCTCCCCAAACTCTGATCTATTCTCTATTGGAAAATGATTAGCTGCGTTACGACCATTAAATGCATAGATTGGATCCTTTGAAAAGCCACTTGGTACCTAAAATAAATAAATTATGGGAGAACATATTACAACATAACAAATATGATTTAATATTGAGGATAAAAGAGTTACTATCAAGGCTTTTTTTACACTGCATTTGACTTTGTTCGTGAATAAAAAGTCTCCTTTTTTGAATAACAGTAGTAATTGAAAATAGTTTGTTTGTCAGTTAATAATTAGTAATTGTAAGAACTTGCGTCCAATAGCAGGAACTCTACAGGTAACGGTCTGGCTAATTTCTTCAGAACATTTCCATAACTATCTTTTTCCTAAAAATAGAAACAAAATTGCAGTCATATGTTAGAGCATAGTCAATAGAACGTTTCTATTGACTATGGTTAGAGTGTCACTATACTTAGTATACATATAAACACTTCAAAACCAATGTATTTGAAATTTATATGGGAAAATAAAATCTTGGTACGTAAAAGGAGGTTATATTGTATTTAGACTCAAGTATTTAAAGTCTATAAATAAATGTTGACATCATCTTCTTACAAAGATCAAGGGAAAATAAAATCTGGGTATATAAAAATAAATATAGATAATTTATTTAGATAAACATTTCTTAGTCTGATCTTTGATGGAAATGTATTGATCTTGTTCCTGTACTGTACTTACATTATAAAAGACATCAGGAACATACTGATCTTGTGTGGATTCTCGTATGTAGCCTAATTCTGGGGCGTCTTTAGTCGGAATAAGGCAGCAATCTCGTACAAGTGCCATACACTGATTTGATACCTGATAGCACTCTTGATGAATTTGATTATTTACATCTCCTAAACAAATTAAATCATACATAAATAATTTTTTTTATTATTATTAATTTATTTTTATTAACAATAAAGTCTTTTGAAATGGTTTGTTTCCTCATTTATTGTTTTTTGAAAAGTAGTGTATATGATCAAATATAATCCCATGCTCAAGTATAATCCCACCCCTAATTTGGGTTAAATTTGGACACAAGACATTGGTAAACCATTGTTATTGCAATCCTAGTATAACCATATCCCCTTAGCTTTACCAAATCTCAAACCACATTGTCCCATACTCGGTCATACTGTATATTCATTGTTCCACCAACTACAAACAATCTTAGTCAACAAACTTTTGCCAATGATATACATGACCTATTATTCACCTAATAATATTTACTCATAGCTGACAACATACAATATGAACTGGGGTTAGCAAACAACATTCAATATTTATTGTTGTACTTATCTGTATGTTAAACTACATTGATTATCTAAATGGAATTCTTGTTTATTTTCTATTCAGATCTGGTCATACTGAGATATGTTTGATAAATACATCTCACTATCTTACTACTAATGGCGTGATGGATGCAAAACATACACACATATCATCAAAATTGTACATACAAAAAATACATTTGCGCGCTCATTAGTCATGTGACCATATTTGGTATTTAATTTACAGAATGGTAGCATGTGATAATAAAAAATTGATGTTTGCATAGTCTAGTTAATAGGGATCTTTTGATTTGTGACAACCGGTGACCAAACTATGTTGTGTTATTGCATTGTGTGCATGCAAAATATGTTTCCTCGCTCTCCACCTCGACACAATTTTGATGGTTTCTAGGTCCGATTGACCTAGTTAGGTCATCGGTCGTTGCAAATCAAAAGCTCCCTAATGTGTAGTGATGACATCACAATTGTTACTATTGTACCTGTTATAATACATGTTACAAACTTTGAGCCAAAGTATTTATCAGTTGCTTCATTGCATGGATTACAGTGTTGATTCTGAAAGCTAGCTGCCATTATACATTCTTCTGCACTTAAGAAATGAGCATCCTTCAAGAAGAAAAACAAAATAAAAACAGTCTTAGAAAACATTCACAAAGGGAGTCTTCATTATAAAGACCAAAAAAAATAGATTGATAACCACACCCTGCCATCACCCACAATACATTTGTAAATTTGTTTAAAGTATTTTAATGAATTTGAATTGTCACTAAGTTACAAATAATTAATTTACTTTAATTAAAATTACATACCATATTTCTTGTGTGTTTAACTGTTCCTTTATTTAAATCTTCTGGTATTAAATCTGTGAAAATCCAACCCACCTGTATAAAAACAAAACATGTTATCAAATATATTTACTCATGAGAAAGCATAAGTGTACAATTATAGACAGATGTAGTTGTATTAGACAAATGTAATGGACAAAAAATAAATAAAATCAAGCTAAAACATGCTTTGTTGATAGATAATGAAATGAAGTATAAGATTTTCAACAATTTTGACCAACTATACTATGAACCAACCAACTATATATTAACAGAACTATGAACTATTATTTTAATCTATTAATTTAAAGTTAGCTCACTCACTTAAACTGCAATCATTACAAAGTGTATCTATTTCATACATTTCATTTTTTTGAATTGCTGATTTAAAAAAAAAAATTAAACATATTACTTGTTCTCAGATTCTGAGGAAACAAAACTCTTATCATCATCAGGTACTAGTGTATATATTTTATTTACTTAAGGCTAAAGTCATGCAGTTATTTCTGTAGAACTGAAATTTCAATCTGGTCATAAGGCAACTTTACATTGATATCTGCCATATTTATATAAGCAAAACAATTGAAAGAAATTAAAATAGTAAGGGGTAAAGTTATGCTTCGTTCAGCAAAAACCAGTAAGTTTAAAGGTCAAATCTGACATTACTCCAGATATTATTGACATTAGTGATTGCAAATGCTGTCATAGCCATGCATTTAGCATGCTAACGAGACGTGTCGTAAGATGATTTTAATCTTATTTACATACAAAACATAACTGTTAAACTTTATCAATCAGTCTATAAGGATGATTGACTAACGGATAAAAATAGATATCAAAACCATAAACAACAATTAATTTATTATAAGGTAAAGCAGTAAACCATTTTATGAAGAAAAGATCAGTCATAAAAAAAGATATTTTTCTGTAGCATCAAAGTTGAAATTCTGAATATAAAAATAGACTAGAGATAATAAAAACTTCCCAAGACCCTTATCCATCAAGGATTCATTAATGAAGAACAACCATACATGCACAAGATAGCATCATTTGATGTCTATAAACCCCTTTGATAACATTTTGATCTGTGAATTTTTGGATTGCTCAAATGAGCCAGCTATTCCTCTACTGCTACTAAAAGCAGTGTTTTCATCTCTACTAAGACTAGTTCTTGTGATCATAATGATTACCCTATCATAGCCTTATCCTATTATGACCTCAGACAGGCAGTTACAGGTACTTGATTTGTTAAAAAGTAAACAAATATAGATAATGACCACACAATCAATAGTAAACACAAATTAGATTGCATACTCTGTACAAACATAAGGTGAAATCCAAAATGGCTTAAATTAGATGATTACACATTTTTGGAAAAGCCAAGAAAATCAAATATATATTATATAATAAGACACTTTTAAAACCAGAAAGTGACTGTTGCCGACCTCAAAACAACTTTCGTTTTAATGTAATTTATTCTCTATTTTATACTTTTCAACTTTGACTTTATATTTTATTTCCATATGTCTTGACAAAGAATGGTAACAATCAGATGTTATGTATATTATAAGGTTAACAGAAGTCACAATGTTGGATCTGTTTCTAAGTATAGTCTGCTGGGAAATTGAACCCAACAACCACGCAACATATGTCCCTGTCTCAGAAATCAAGTGGGGTGACTAACTTGGCATATTATGGAATAAATTCAGGCTAGTTATTTCAAACTGGTTTTAGATTTGTTCACTCCACTAGATTAAGTTAACTGAGGGCAGTAGACTGATATCAGCATTCAAACACAACCTGAGTGGTGGTATAACATAAATCTTCTAATTGTAACCCTGGGTTATTATTCTTTGATTGTTTTTTTAGGGTGGGTTACTATTAGAAGGGGGGTTACTATTAGAGTAGTGGGTTACTATTACTAATCTTAAATTAGGCACCTGAAAATAGTAACCCACCCCCAACTTTTCCGGTCAGCAACTCATAGTAAAATAATAAAACAGTACGAATAAACAAATTTGTTTGAACTCTAACTTTCTCAAAAACACACAATCCTCCTCCACTCCCGAGATCAACATGCATTATCTCCTTATTTTCAAAATACGGCTGCATCATAAGTTTTTGACTCTAATAGTAACTCCCATGGGTTACTATTAGAGTAGTGGGTTATCATTATAGATTGACTTATAAGGTGGGTTACTATTAGAAGGGGGGTTACTATTAGAGTGTGGGTTACTATTAGAAGATTTACGGTACATTTTATAGAATCACAACATACTTCTTTTTGGTTTAATCATTTGGTTAAATGGTCAGTAATTGCTATTATTTATGAAATAAGATGAGGTATTTGTATTTGAAGACTCTTTACAATGATAAAAACATAATTGTTTTAAAATCACGATTGATAAATAGGCAAACTGCCTTCAAATGTCTTGACATGTTTCGAGAAACAGTTTGCCTATTTATCAAATGCCTCACAATTGTAATTTTAACTTGAAAGTTTTGTGGAATCATACATAATTGTCTTACCTTTCGTAAACCAAGTTTCATTGCTATACTGTCTATTGTTTCATCTTTTGCATCTGGGAGAAGTTCAATACTATGTGCGGTTGCTCTCTATGAAAATTTTAAAAAAAATTTGGAAAACTCTAAGGTAAGAATTTGACATCTAAAGAACCTAATTAACTCTCTGAAAACAGAAAACTCTCCCAAAACAGGATTTGACCTTTGTGGCCAGATTTTCAGGAAAATCGGAAAATGTGGACAAGGTCTAGTTTTGGGAGAGTTGTAAAGTAAACAATTTCTAACCTGAGGTGGTTCATAAATAGTTGAAACTATCGCTTTTATACCAAGAGGAACGTCTTTGTGAATGTCATAGCGACCAAACATATATCCTATCCGCTGGAAACCGGTCTTGCGCCAATACTCTAGAAAGTTGTCTATGACTTTGGAGTTCTCAAACATAACATTATCCACATGCCGATAGACCTAAACATAGACACAAAATACATGTACTTAAGCTTTGTTTGTTTCAAAACAGCAACCAGCCATGCACTCTATATTGTCAACATTTAACTGTGATTTTTAGGTTCTTACCTGTCTGTCTAAGGTCACTGGACTTGGCTGACAGTTTGTACAGATGCCATCTGGCCATGATGCATGTCCAGTAGGGCAGTTTGTCTTTATTTTGCATGATAAGTTTTCAAGATTAACAAATTTCCCTCTAAAAAAGTTCAATTTCGTTATTTTATTTTATGTATTTAGGTACTTATGGACAAGGATTCTTAATAGCAAATTAATGACTGTCCCATCAGATATGTGGTAATTCGCTGGATACATTGGCTATTTTGCAAACCAGTTCACTGGGGCAGCCCCCTACGCGTCTTGAATAATGGACTGGGTTCTTTAAAGTGCACGCAGGCAAACTATGGTTTATAGTCCTTATCCATTGAACCCATGCCGATATTATTGGCTCATCCTGTTATGTATATTAATAATTGTTTGTTTTTTCGTCATTGTTTGGTCAGTTTTGTGAAGTTGTGAAATTAATAAATTAAAAAAAAAAAAAATTATAAAACAAATTCAGTTAAGTATGATGTTTGCACACCGAGAGATGCACCCCCTGGCGCATATACCCATGTGGTCCTTCGTCAGTATTCATCCAGATCCAGATAAGGTAATACTTTTTATTTTTTATCAGAATTGGAATAAATAATTGTCAACAAAAAAACAATGCCTCAAATTAAATTTTTATATTTAAAAATAGAAGTTTCTACAGTAACAATATTTCTACACTTCTATTACTGTAGTATGGATGCTATGAAATGAAAGATGGTAGGAATTTACAGAACACTTCAGATCAAAACTTACTTATCTGCACCTCCTTTTAACTTTCTTAAGTACGTGTGAAAGGACATGTGTTTGATTGGGGGATCTTGCATCATCATGTACTTCTCATCATAAGGCTGTGTGAAAAAAAAATATAATTATAATATCCTGGATTTATATAGCGCCTAATGTTGTGAAACCTCTAAGCGCTGAACATTATTACCCCAGTCATTTTTTTTGGGGATCAAACACGTATGGAAACATACTCCCATAATGCAGCTAGTAATCAGCGCAAAGTTGTGTCTTGATCTAACTGGGTACCCATTTATACACCTGGGTGAAGAGAGACAAACGTAAGTATCTTGCGTAAGGATACAAGCAAGGCGGCGGGAGTTGAATTCGAACCTCGATCTCACGATCAGTAGTCCATCGTCAAAGACAATCTTAATCAGAGCCTTCCATTTTGTAGTCACCTGAATGAATACCTACCTCTAATGGAACGCAATGAACACATTTTGAGTTCTCGTTGTGATGGCAACTAAAACAAACAAAAGTAAAAATATTTAAAAACATATGCATTATCAATTTTTGTAAACAAAATATGATGATAGTATCATGCCTTGTAAATTTATGTTCAAGATTAATTTCATTTCTGTCTGGAACCCATAATATATGATTTCACCCAGAAGGGTTTGACCCTACAATGTTGTTGACTGATAGCTATTTTGTCTAATGACAAGCAATGTCCAACATAGACAGTTCATAATGTCACATTTTTTAATGAAAAATCAAAACTTCTATGACGTACAATTGTAGATCTCTCTGCCTATATATCTTGCCATCTTGTTTAGCTAACAATACATCCACATCATCCTCGTCAATCTTGATAGCGGCAACACTTGAAGGTGTCACAGCATTTGAAGCAGCAGCCCCAGTGGAGGAGCTTGAAGCAAAAGCACCCGCTTCATCCTCCGTTTCCATTGCACTTGATCCATGAGCATTTGGGAACAAATAAAACATGTCTCCATTTCTGAGTGAAAATTATAAAATATCTCAAATTTAAAAATGAAGATTTTTTTTTAAACATTTCTTTGCATTATAAACTGTAAGTATAACTGCCATATAATCTCTATTCAAACAATTTATATATTTGTCTATACCTGATATGCAAGGTATGAAGAGTTTGCCTTGATGCTGATGTTATTTCTTGTGTTTTATTTCTACATCTATATATGTTGAATCCATCTCTTGGTATTTCAAGTTCATCTGCTACCTGTGAAAATTAATATACACTATTATAGCTACTACTGAAGTGAAAAATCTTGACTGCCAACATGACTACTATTAAAGGCCAGGTGCGGGCAAAAAATTCTTATTGATCATACATTCCAATAATTATTGATCTATAGTTTCCCCTATGTTTCATAATTTTATTTGTGTTACACATGCTTGTTGAAAATAAGCACTTTCTTATCAGTGGGGGGATAGTTCAAATTACAAAGTAAAATCTTGATTCTTTTGTACACAAATGTTGTAAATAGAGCATTTTTGGAAAACTATAAAAAATAAATGGTGTGGTAAAAAATGTTATCAGATGACTAAATATAGGTAATATCTTGAATTTTACGTTTCTGGTATTTTTATTCAACGTCAGAGTTTTATTTTCATGCTATAGCAAAAATTATCCACCGTATATCCACATCTTTTTTTCCAACCTTCTAGGGAGTCACCAGACATGTTATTACATTAGTTAAACTACCTAACTACTGAAAAAAAGTCTTCCTGGTTTTTATAGCAGAATTTTGCCAAATTTTGTATTTGACCATTTTAAGGGAAATTCATGTTTTTTCATCTTGATTTCTGTTACAAATATTTGATTTATGTACAATTAACCAGATATTAAATTTAAAATTCATGCCTGTACCTGAGCTTTAAAGCTTTTTTCCGAGTAAATATTGTGGCACTTTTCTTGTGACATAAATCAATAACGTGTTACACATATCAGTTGACATGAATTGATTCCTTTGGCACTGTGGAGAAGTCTTAAATTGGCTCTTCTGGAGCAGTCTTAAATTGCGGAAAAAACCTAATAATCACTATTCAGCAGATTTTTAAATTGCACAAAACGAACAATTAAATATCCAAAAATAACATTAATAATTAATGAATGATGATGTTTGCATGTGCTTTCATAAAGCCTTACTCTACCATGTACAGATTAGTTATTTGTATGACCAAGTTGTACTACTGAAACAATACCTTTTGTAAAAATTTGGACACAGATAGTGATGGTGAAACCTTGACTCGTTTTGTACCTTCAGATGATTGAACTCGAACAATCTGATAAACAGAAACACACATTTAAAAGAATTTACTACTTTATTTCTATTGTCACTCATAATATTATATAATCAATGAAAGATGATTGACGAATTGAATATTATCAGGCTTCTATATCAACTACTATCTAGCTAGGCTAGGCCTAGACTAGGTAGGCCTAACTGTTCTGATGAACCAAGACAGGAGCACACCTACGCCTGGCCCCCATTCCTAGTTGGTAATGAATGAATCAGAGAAGGCCTAGAAAATTTCTTGATTATTGGAAGTTAAAATTCTTTAACAAACTTCTAAGCAAGACAGATGAGTGTAAATACTTACAATAGAATTCGACATTACCCCCTTTCAGTGAGGACAATCTGTTATTAAAAGTAATTTGGTATATTTTACGTTAGTTATTCAGCACTTTTTCATTTATTTTCACAAAAATGATAACGCCACCACCAGTGTCCAACTTGTAAAAAAAACAGCAACCTTTGACCTTAATTTGTCATCGCGACTGTAAACAATCTGGTCGACGATGGAGGAGAAAAATGAAGAATCAAGAATCATTTAGATTATTAGAAGATGTGTTTACTTGTGCCAGACTGTATCCTCATGCATTTGTGTATATATTATTGATGTTACTGAATGTTATATTTTTATTTTGTACGTTTTAGACCAGGGTCCTTGAGGCCTACCACTTGTTTTTAGTTTAGATGACTAACCTACTAGTTAATAATGCTACTCTGTTTTAGTATCCTCTCTATTCACTAAGTAAATAAATGGGAGGAAGGGCCTTTATTATTTTAGGTTGACCATGCCAAAAGTTGATGTTGCCGTGAAGGCTATGGGTACGGTCAACTGTGAGTCTAATTCCTTGTTATCTATCGACCGACATATAGTCAACAGCGTTATAGGGCATTAATAAAGATTAGATACTTTTTTTTTACAGAAGGTCAACTTCTTAGATAGAAAAAAATGAATACACCAAGGCTTAAGCCAAAGACTGCTCAGTTGATGTTCGAACCAGTTCCTCCATCTGAGAACAGACCACCACTTCACGAGTGTCCAATGATGAGACGGAGAGTCCAAAGCGCAAAACCAAGAATATCAACTACACTTGATGAAAAACGAGATGACAAACTAAGCTATCATGACTTGAAATTTACTGAAAGTGTACGACCAAAATCAGCAATTACAGGTCACGATCGACTTCAATTCTCTAAACAATCTGTAAGAAATGTAAATAAAAAAGTGCAAAGGAACCAAAGGCCCCCAAGCGCACCGCAAAAGGTGTTTTTACCACTAGATGATAAAGTGAATCTTCAACCAGAAAGTTTTGGAATTGAAAAAGGTGTGACCTGCAATGAACCTAAAGAGCAGACAGAACATTGCCCATATAAGTTAACCATTGATTCCAAGCAATATACACAAAAAACATTGATTTCCTCGACAATGAATGGTATTTTGCCAAGAAAAATTCCAGCTGGGGTAGCGAGTCTAGCAAAATGGATGACAGAGAATGTGGATGAAGATGTGTAAGTTATTAGGGAGCTTGCAATTTGTGATGATGATAACTTGGGAACAAGTTAGCTTATTGTGTGAATGCAAGGAAGTTGTACATGCTTCCTTGATCTATTCCTTGACATGGTTTGGTGGTTTCTAGGTCCAGGCGACGACCGATGACACAATTCCTATGTACCAGGTCGCTGGTCAAATCAAAAGGTCGTTAAATTCTAGTCAAATATGATTTAATTTAAGACATGTCAATAAAGTATTCATTCTTTTGAAACAATGTAAACATAACAGATGTAGTCATCTTCATTAAACCATCACAGATAAATTGTACAATATACTCAAAATTAATAATCAACCACTAACGATGAAGACTGACAGATTCAGGAGATGCAGATTAGAATCTCATTCTTTCTTTTTACAGATGTGGAGTAACTGCTGAAGACTGCCTCATTTTTATTCCGTGTTTGAATGAACTAGAGCGGGAGCCATTGTCAATAGTTCCCCCACCCCAGGACTGTCTGGATGAAGACAAATGTAAACTTATACCAACCCCACCTAAGCCATATGTGAGTAGCCAATTCGTTTTGGTTTCAGATGTGGATAATGTTAATTATTACATAATACTTTATCCACTGTAAAGCATATTGTGGGTAATAATTTTTTTGTTTGTTTTGTTTTAGGACCCAAAAGAGCTGTTTCATTATGATGTGGTAAGTTGGTAATGTTGTTGCATCAGAGAACGCACATTTATCAATTAGATGTCACCTCATGAGGCTATTCATATATATTATCTGTTGTGCACACACTTCAGTGTAATTAGAAATTATATTAATTCATTTTATTTTCAGTCAAAACACATACGAAATGAACAAGTTTGTTTCCATGCCAAAAAAGGCCAGATATATAGCAAAGATGGTAAATTGATGCATGATGCAAGGTAGGTATAACTAATAAAGATGATGAACTATGAATAAAGATAATGAACATGTTTATGCTTCTATACAACATATACAAATAAAAGACTTGTTGTTTTCCAGTCGTTATGGTGATTCTCGAAGCTACAATGTAATACAAAAAGAAATACAAGATCTAGAGAGATTACTTAAAGGTGAGATGATAAGACAGTGGTAAACTGCAATACAACATCCTATAGGACCATAGTCACATTGTCAGTTAATTGTGGTTCCCTCATCAATAGGCTTTAAAGAAAGAAAAGTATACTATTTTGTTTTTGCAAATTTGAAGAATGTCGTTGAAACACCAGTTTGAAATTTGATGAACAGAAAGAAAGAACACTGTGATAAGATAATTTTGGAACAAACATAATGAATACTAATTTTGAATAATATAAAAATGTATAAAAAAAGAATAATTTTTGTTCCAAAATTGTAGAATAAAATATGAAGGAAAAGCAACACTGTACATGAACGATTTAATTTTGGGGCATATGAATTTTAGAGATGTTTTTACAGGTCATACAAGATCCAAATTTAAAATTGTCAAATAACACATTGTTATTGTTATAACAGGTATTGGAAATCAAGATGGATGTTCTGTTGTTCAGTATCAAAATGAGATAAACATTCTACAGACATCAATTAAGAAAACATTTGAAATGTGTGATGAGTAAGTTTTACATTACCTCTTTCAATGCACAATGTTCACAGCCCAGTATTTTCTGGACAGAAATTTAAAGGATCTTCAATCTTATTTTATTATAGGTTACGGGAAGCTCATGGACTGAAGGAGAGTCCTGCTGGTCCAGATCTGGTAAGCAGGGGAATTTTTCAACTGTTATAATTCCATTGTAATTCTCAAACCAGTCTCAGCTCAATGGACTAAAATATAAACAATAAGCGACTTCAATAACTCTAGAGGGCACCATATTTCAACGGTCAATCTGGACAAAAATGTCCATCTAGGCCAGCGTGATGATGTAAATTTACATCTAGCATCACATGCCTAGATGGAACTTTTTGTCCCGATTGACCTTTGAAATATGGCGCCCTCTTGAGTTATTGAAGTCGCTTATTCACAAAGTGTTGACCTACCAAAATGAAAGATAAACAGGAAATACCACCATATTTTCAAATACATCCAATTCTTCTTCTTTGAGTTCATTTATATATTTTTAACTTTAATTACTATTATTTTTTTTGTCAGTTTGATTTTCAAAAGTTCAGTGATGAACATGACATGGTGATCTCTCAAATCAATGCCAGAAGGGAAGCGTGTATGGAAGAACTAAGCAAGTTGGAAGCATCGCTGGGAATGACTGTTCAAGATGAACTTGTTCGAACTTATAAACACCTATAATTCAATTTTGACAGTCGTGAGGTTGGTTCAGGGCCATCATCGGTCTCAAATGAGCATTTTGTTCACAGTTGAAGTAAATTCACACTTCCTTTCACAATGGAGGAGTTTTTGTTTAAAAAATCAAGATTTAACGACAGGGTGTTTCATTCTGAACAAAACAATTGTGAATGTAGCTTTAGCAATGTAGAATATATACAAATATTTACTTTACTCTCGTTTTAATTCAGGTCTGACTTTTCTAGATATAAGTTTTACAAACAGAAGTTTGACAGACAGATTAATTTTTTTTTTAATGAATTGTGCTAAACATAAATGTTGTAAAGCTAGACTTTGATGGTGAAAATATTTTAGTGTTTAATCAAATTCACAGAAAGCTAATTTTTTATAATAAACTGAAATTCTGGAGTGCAATATTAAGTGTAATGCTATGTAAAAATGTATTTGTAATGTGCTTTACACAATACAGTGTGCGCAATTGTTTTTCGCGTGCAGAAAGATTTTTATAAGAAATATATTAGTATTGTATTAGTATGCATTGTGTGAGAAAGAAAAATAAACGATTCTGTAAATCAAAAATTAACTGTTATACTTCATTTTAATAAAAACTTTCGATTTTAAATATTTTACAATATTTTAAATAATACAAACATTTATATAAATTTTAAATATGGAACTTTAAAGGTAAATAACTAAAAATGTTTAACAAATTTCTTTACTGAAATTCAAACGCTGGTCTTTTTTCATGCATCATTTTGATAACACTCTCTTCTAAGTTAATTCATAAGGTGAGATCAAAATAAAAATATATATAAAATGTAATATTCATAGTGATAGTGACAATTGCTAGTGATAACACAACACAGTCTATTAGTGCCAAAGTGTTCAGTAATAAGTGTAATGCTATATGAAGGTAAAATAATACACACACATAACCTGTTTTATTTAGTTTAAAAATATATAACACTTACAGGATGTTGGTGATAAACATAGATATATATAAAAAACATTTAATAAACTAAAAAGTTAGAGTGTAATTGAGTATAATGTTTTGTGAGGAACAAAGTAAAATATTGAAACCAAACCCACTGGACATTTGGAAAGGTTTAATTCTCAAAAAGTGTACTCTGAAAATTACCTTATTAACTTAGCATAATTTTTACCTAATACAGGGATACACATGCAATGTTCCTCACAAGAAAATTTTACTCAATTCACAAATTCAACCAGTATCAGTAAAAAACAAATACAAAACTAAAAAAAAGTGTTATTGCATTATAAAAGTTGTTGACATCAAAGATCCTTTTTTAACATCATTGCACGTTTCACAGAAACCCGGCCAATAAAAACTTTGCTACATCAGGTCTTGGTTCCGGTTGCTGATTGGATTTTCTGAAAAATACATGAACATACAGTTATTCAATGGTTTACATTTTACACTAAGCTACATTGATAGCCATAGGGTTTGTGCATACTTTGTTTCTTCAAAAAGGGGAAGGATGCTAACCAATAATTAGTGTTAACTACAAGAACTACTTAGGAGGGATCAATGTTGGTCTATAAAAACGAGTGTCTAGAAAACCAAGACCTTAGTTTTCTAGATCTAGAAAAGACATATTAAGTCTTATTTCTTTAAACCCAATGGGTGTCTAACAAAATAATAATATCTAGAAAACTAAGACATAAAAGATATATTTTAGTTTTCTAGACACCCTATAAATTTTACCTCACTGCTTTTCAACAACCACCATTCGTGCAGTTATAATATAATTGTCGAGGTTTCAAATTTGAAAAAATTAAATACTATTATCAATAGAATTTTTTGGATCAATATTAAATACATTGAATCTAATAATACTAACCATCTTGCACCATATATGTGCCTAGTTTGTTGCATAATGTGCTGTTGGTCATCTGGGTCAGGAGGGGGTCTACCAGGTGGTGGTGGAGGAGGTTCAATGCTAAATGGAAAAATAAAGGTTATATATCATGAATAGCCATATCAAGAAAGGGTGTAGCCAAAGGTTACAAATTCATTTGCTTAGCATTGAGGAAATTGATAATTGCTTAACTGTCACACTATGAGGAGGGTGTAGCTGTTGGAGCATTTTTTTTTTCTCTTCTTATAATTATTGCAAAAGTGATTGTACGCCATTTTTTTCCTATTTATTCATTTGACATAAAAAAAAAGTCCTGGGACCCCAAAAGCAACAGAGTCACCATAACATGATAGAATTATTTATCAATATACAATATACATTTAAAAATTTGAAAAAAAATATAAAACTGGTAAATTAAACGGAAAAGAAGTTACAAATATATTGCAAGTGATTCAACTTACACATCAAACAGCTTTGGTCGGCATGGGGGTGCATCACGTTTTATCTTCACCATAATTTGATGCAGTTTTAGTTGCCGTTTCAACAGAGGCCATCTTCTCCGACAATGCCAACCTCTGACACGTGACTGGATGGTGACTGCGGCTTGGTGGCGCCTTTCAACCTGACATAGCTCCAGATACTGCACAGCTTCTTCACTATATGTTGAGAAAATTATTGAATTTTAAATTTTATTTATTCAAACTTTATAATCATGGACTATTGTTTCTGCTGCATCATTTCTCATATCACATATCTAAGAGTAAAATGCAAACTCTTCAAAAGTTTCCTAAACTGGTTGAGTGTAGCCATTACAAAACAATTCTATAATAATTTACCACATAATAATAAATACATAGCCTACTGTATGCAAATATTATATACATATAATAATATGATTGGTCAAAATGCCATCACATGTTATATTGTCCCTCTAAGTAGGCAATATTTGCATAATATATAAATGACATTTTACCTTAGAAAGACATGCTTTGTTCCAATAGCCCATGTTGTACTGCTGTAAGGAAGTGAACTCATTTCCATAGTTTGTAAGAAACAATCTAAAATAGTCTTTAAAAAAACAAAAACAGTTTATTAACAAAATTTGATTTACTACTAAATTCCTCCAAATCTTAGGAACTATGGTAACACAGAATTGGAAATATCATTAGTTAGCAAGGCACCTTTGGGCTACCATAATAACAATTACCAACATCAGAAATAACTACCTTTTCAAAATAGTTTGTTGGTTATTTTTTTATACATTTTTTCTTCACAACACATATCTTACCTTGCAATTCTGTATAGCTTTATCTTTGGTTTTGTTGAGAATTCGTCTTGGTGCAAAGAAACCATATTTCTTGTTAAAATCTGCAAATGTCTGTCTATTGGGATAGCCTAAAGAAATGAATATTGAAGTATAATGAAAACAAAATGATGATACCATATTGGGTATTATGTACAAAAGGCTATGAAATTTTAGTGAATGGGGTTTATACGTAGATAACATATATTTGAATCTGTTGGCAATGCTTATTACCTCCAGCAAATAGATGTGTGGTTTCAAGTACTTGTAGTGATCTTAGTTGCTCTTTGATGATCTCAGGTTCAAAGGTATTACAATCCTCGGAGTTGTTTGGCTATGGTAGAATAACACAAATATAATGTTTGTTAAAAATTAAAAATGACAATTCTTTAGGATGATGGTAATACAATAAATTATAAACAAGAATGGCCATATTACACCTAATACACACAAAGAGATGTTCACCTCTGTTTAAAATATTAAATTAAAAAAAACAAAACAAAAAGACTTAAATTTGTTCATTTAAGTAGAAGTAGCCAGAATCTGTAGTAGGCTTAGAACTCGTACTCACTCTAACACATCGTATAAAGTGTGGACTTGACTGGCGTAGAGTCTTCATTAAACTGTCCAGCCGCATTTGAAAATCTTGCATATGAGTACTTTTCACACCCTCATAACTTTTACTACAATTTAGACAATAAATAAGTATTTCAATTTGTGATGTTTACATAGAAGAGGTAGATTCACAAAAAAGATGAAGTATAAGGTTGTGGAGCATTTATTTTAAATGTTCATGTGATTTACCTTGAGCTGTTTTCTGGATGAAAACTGGAGAAAACTTTAAATATAGTTCCAGTTGGACTGCCACCTATGAAATAAACAACACATAAAAATTAGTTTTTTATTTCACTATACCCTCAACAAAATAAATCAAATTTTTTCCTAATAAAATCAACTATACATCATACATTAACCATGTTAGAACAAAGTTTTAATTTTATTTTGAAAATAAATGAAAATTAAATGAAAAGAAACCACCAGAATTTAGGACACACAACCTCTTCTGACAAGGTGGAACAGGCTAATAGTAAAATGTCTTCATCTGTGATGTCAAAGTTAAATCTACCTCTTTTTATTTCTTAGACCTTTTAGCAGAGCATGCATATAATCATAAGAAATGCAACCTAATGGTTGGCTTATTCATCTCACATACCTTCAAGTGCTTTTAACTCATGAGAAAAAAGATGCGTTGCAAAACCAAAGTTACAAGATTTTTTATGGAACACGCTGACAATATCATCACTGAGAACATCCCGATTGCCTTCTAGAAGGGCGTTAGCATCGTAGACTACATTACCAGCGAAATGCTTCACACCAAATGAATTTTCACTGTCCACAGCTGGAGTGAAGTACCTGAAATAACAGTTTATAAAAAAATTGAGGGAATTTAAAATAAAGTTACCATTTTCACAAGCTTACAATTTGCCGAGACCTACATAGGAGCTAAGCGTATTGGGTCATTGGTTGTCTTGTCACTTGGACCCAAAACTGAGCTGGGGAATCAAGTAAGGAAGCACGTTTCAGTGTCCCCACATGCACATGATGAATTAAAATGACATAACTAGTTCATAGATGTTTTGGGTCATCGCAAATTGAAAACTCCCTATTGTATCATACAAATATTCACATGGTAGGCCTGGCTGAGAACTTGAATTCTCCTTTTCAAGCTAGTTCATTAAAATATCATTACTGACCTGTTGTTATTATTGTGACAATCTTGCAGAGATTCAAGGAAATTTTCACAGCTGCATTTTGGGTAAAATGTCTCTTTGTCAAGAATTGCCAAAATTCCATTTTTCTATAAAAACAAATGCAATTATTAATTAATATAGCGGCGAGTTAAAAATGGAATTAATTACACAAACACAGCTATATAGAGATAAATTTTGCCCAGTTTATTTCTGTTAGGCTATGGACCAGCTTAAGTATTCCCCATATTCTCCTAATAGCAACTGTGCTGTTTTTGTTTTTGGTTAGAGATGCACCCTCTTTTATCATGAAAAGACAAGAGTACTTACTGGAGCAGTTAAAAGATCTGTACATGGTTTGTTGTCGATGTATTCCATTTCTAACACATTCTCAACTCCTTCAGCCCTAAAAGATTATCACATTCATTTATATAATGTATTTTTAAACGTAATTCATGTCTTTCTTTGTTATTATCTTTCTGTTATAAATGGTACATAGCAACTCAACGCAGAATATAGACCTAAAAATTAGAAAAAAAAATTGTTGAGAAATAAAATGATTTCTTACCTTGCCACTTCTATACTGTCTGTAAAAACATTCTGAATGTAAAATTGTTGTAATCTTTCTGAACAGAGGTTCATGCATAATTGGTCCAATTGGTTACACTGTAAAAGAAATTATTTTATTAATACTAATAATAATATCGAACATTTATAAACCGCTCTTTACCAGAGTCTCACATCACACCATGAAAAGAATAGCTATTGAAATAGGTGAGTTTTCATGAGAGATTTTAATTGTAAAGGGGAGGGAGTGTAAATGATGGAACTAGGAAAAAAGAATACAGGCTCTTTTTGCCATTTTGAGATGTAGACATTTTTGTGTAGACATTTTTGTGTACACACTCTCGATGATATCCTTTGAAAAATGTAAACATTTAATATTAAAATCTAATAACAGAACATGTGATTTTTTTATTTTTTAAGTTTATAAAGACCCTAAATTGTTAGTGGACTCTTTAGAGAAAAAAGTTACATATTCTTAGGATGCCACCACAAACACTAGTTTGGGAAAATGTTCTAGATGAGGATAACAATGATTAGTTCTTACTTTGAGATTGTGGAAGCTAGGCATGTCTACTAAGCCAATGAAGCCTTCTCCTGGGAATCCATGGGAGCTGTTTGAGTGACTGACAGAGCTTTTAGAAGTTGCTGGAGACGACTGCCTTAACGGTTTGAAAACTGAATCTGAAATTACAAATAATCAACAACAAAATTACATTTCTTGAGACATAAATTAGACTACTATGTGAGAGGCATGGGGTTGAGGCGTGTCTGTATCATATTTCAAGCGAATTAAATTCAAATAGCATTTATTTTGTCTAAAAGATAATAAGTAACAAAAAAAATAACAGTGAATAATTGTATTCGTGGGCATGATACATTACTTTTGTTGCTTGCACCTCATCCTTCAAATAAAATGTAAAGTTTGTAGTGATTGCAAATTTGTACAATAAAAAAAAATAAAATAAAAAATATAAATTGGCCTACTATTTCAAAAATGTAGAGGATTCTCTGGGATAACAGTCTTGTACTGAATAGGTCACCAATGAAGAAATAAATATTTTAAAATGTTAATGCCTACCCATACTCTGCACTTCATCACTGCTACTAGTAGATGCACCTGACTGAGAACCAGGGGGTCTCACACTATTAATGCGACGAACAATCGCTGATACCGTACGGCAATACAGTGCTTTTGACAGTCTGTTCCTGGTTTCATTGGCCTACGAGTAAAATAGTACAAAAGACAATTAGTTTGGGAAACGAAATCATGAAGTTGTTTGTGAACTAGTATTTTAAAATGCACCAAATTTTAACCAAATTTAACTATTCTGTTTTGTCTATTATATTGATTTAATATTGTTGTTAAATGGTATATACCGTGTCTGCATCACACAAGGATCTAAACACTTGTCCCTTAAGATTGTGTGTTCTTGTTGTAAACCCGCGATAAAGAACAACACCGGATACCCCAAGCAACGCAGCAACCGCTTTGATTTCTAAATTATAAAAATATAAAAAGATAAAATTATATAAATAATAAATATTGTTTATTGTTAAATAAATGTTTCACAGTAATAAAAAATACGAAAATATGGGCATGCAAAATAATTTTGAGTCGACAATCACAAACTTTTTAATACCTACCAGTGTTTCCTTTGATATCTAACTCAAAACCGCCATCATCAATAAACTCTATGTTGCCTAGCAACAATATCGCGGTTAGGATTCTAATGACATCAAAGAAAGGGATTCCAAGAACAGCCAAGGATGTCTGAAAAACGCAAAGAAATAAATGTAACCACTTTATCAAATCATAATACAGTCAACACTCCCAATACCAGACTCTCTAACAACCAGAAACTCTCCCAATACCAGACTCTCTAACAACCAGAAACTCTCCCAAAACCAGATTTTTCTTGAGGTTCAAAAGGTCCCATTTTTGTTATTAAAAACACATTCAGAAAACCAGACATATTAAGCCAGCCCAAAGGTATCCGTTAGTTGACTGTAATGTAATAATGCGTAACAGATATCGCAGTAAAAAGGGGTGTGGTTCAAAGTAACGTTACTTACCCGCCAATTTGCAAAGTTTTCAGCATCACTAGTTTCATCTCGTGGTAAATCATTAAGATAATTTACATCAAGTGGTGAGTACCCTTGTAGGTGTAATTTCACTAGAAGAAATTGTTAATTAATAATATGCTTTTATTTTTTATCAAATAGAGCATGTCCTGCACCCACCGAGAAAGAGTTAGTTGGGACAATACAGTATTTTAATTTATTGAATATCAAAATAAATTATTAAAATGTGACAATATTTGCTTCATAAACTTGAAATAGTAATAATAATAGTAATAGTCAAAAAAACCAAATAAACAACTTGTAGACATATTTTAGCGATGACATCACCAAGATAATAAATAAATTTCACTGTGGTTTGACTGTGTTGCATTTATAGTACAATGAGGCATTTATTAGACAACATTGTTATGTGATTTATAATTAATTCTTTAAAAGTCAAAGATCTAGAATGACAAATATGCATATTGTATGGGCGGCCATTAGGGCCAAAATAGACAAACGTTGCCGTACGAACAATTCCGCTCCCGTAAGGCAAACTAATGGCGTTAAAGACACAATTCCTCGAGTGACAAACAAATATTGCCGTACGGACACACAAACACATTGCCATATGAACAAATTGCCGTATGGTTAAATTGGTGTAAGGACAAACATTGGCGTAAGGACAAAAATTGGCGTAAGGACAAAAATTGCCGAAAGGACAAAATTGCCGAAAGGACAAAAATTGGCGTAAGGACAAAAATTGGCGTACGGTCTAACTAAATATAAACGTTGAGGGCAGCATAGTAATTTAAAACCACGTGACTGAAACCACTTTGTTGTGTGTCCAGTCCTAATGGGGAATAAAAACATAATCATGGAAGGCTTATGTTAAGCTAGCCAACAATATAGGCCAGCCGACAATAAGCCAGCCCACTTTTATTTTTGCCAGCCAACAATAACTATGAAACACCGTTTGTGTATTTTTAACATTTTCAGTGTTACTTATGGTTTTTATGGTATTAGAAATGAAATATTTGTGAGAAAACGGCGGATTGCTCCTGGGAGTCACTTGGTGGGATTATACTAGGGTACCTCTTTAGTCGTCCAGTAAAAGTTGGAGTAGGCCTATGACCGCTGGTCCCGTTTACTCAGCCCTCATCTTTTAAATCTGAGTGTAACTCAATTACGATTTTTAATATTATAGTGAAATTTGATACTGTATTTGTGAGAAAACGGCGGATTGCTCCTGGGAGTTACTTGGTGGGATTATACTAGGGTACCTCCTTAGTCGTCCAGTATAAGTTAAAGTAGGACCGCTGGTCCCGTTTACTCAGCATTTATCTTTTAAATCTGAGTGTAACTCAATTACGATTTTTAATATTATAGTGAAGTTTACTCAGCATTTATCTTTTGAATTTTATACTGTATTTGTGAGAAAACGGCGGATTTAAAAGATGAGGGCTGAGTAAACGGGACCAGTGGTCATACTCTAACTTTCACTGGACGACTAAGGAGGTACCCTAGTATAATCCCACCAAGTGACTCCCAGGAGCAATCCGCCGTTTTCTCACAAATAGCCTACAGTATAAAATTTCACTATATATAAAAAATCGTACTTGAGTTACACTCAGATTTTTAAAAGGTAAATGCTGAGTAAACGGGACCAGTGGTCATACTTTAACTTATACTGGACGACCAAGGAGGTACCCTAGTATAATCCCACCAAGTAACTCCCATGAGCATTCCGCCGTTTTCTCACAAATACAATATCAAATTTCACTATAATATTAAAAATCATAATTGAGTTACACTCAGATTTAAAAGATGAAGGCTGAGTAAACGGGAACACTACAGCGGTCCTACTCTAACTTATACTGGACGACTAAGGGTACCCTAGTATAATCCCACCAAGTGACTCCCAGGAGCAATCCGCCGTTTTCTCACAAATATTTAATTTCTAATACCATAAAAACCATAAGTAACACTGAAAATGTAAAAAATACACAAACGGTGTTTCATAGTTATTGTTGTGGCTGGAAAAAATAAAAGTGGGAAGGCTTATTGTCGGCTGGCCTATATTGTTGGCCTTCCATGATTATGTTTTTATTCCCCATCAGGACTGGACACACAGAGTGGTTTCAGTCACGTGGTTTTAAATTACTATGCTGCCCTCAACGTTTATATTTAGTTAGACTGTACGCCAATTTTTGTCCTTTCGGCAATTTTGTCCTTTCGGCAATTTTTGTCCTTACGCCAATTTTTGTCCTTACGCCAATGTTTGTCCTTACGCCAATTTAACCATACGGCAATTTGTTCATATGGCAATGTGTTTGTGTGTCCGTACGGCAATATTTGTTTGTCACTCGAGGAATTATGTCTTTAACGCCATTAGTTTGCCTTACGGGAGCGGAATTGTTCGTACGGCAACGTTTGTCTATTTTGGCCCTAATGGCCGCCCATAATATTGAAGACAACAAGAGCATGTATGAGATGGGTGATGAAAACCATACAAGACACAAATGAACCTTATCTAACATTTAGTTTACATGGACTAATGGAACATTTATTATTAATGTCAAATTAGGCCAAGCCAGGAATTTAGACTTCAAAACATGCAAGCAAGGAATAGCTGATTGATTACACATGAGAATGAGAAATACAACAAGATGGTTTGTTGTTTATTATCTGGATTATGGATGAGTGATGACAAATTACCCATATCCTAACAAGAACGGTATTACAGCTGTAAATACATTCAAACAACAGTAACATTTTTATGTTCAAGAGAGGTATCTCTTTTACAAATATTCCCAATGCGGTTCCATTTTAGGTAATGGAAATGGGGTCGATTCCATTAAATTCAAATTTATTCACCTCCCTTAGGAGAAACATATAAAAACTGTACAATAAAACACATCAAAATGAAGATTCACACGAATCAACAGATTAAAATGGTTTTGACAAGTTAAATAAAGTGTCAAAATCATTGTGAAAAGGACAGACTTAACGCTATCACAGATACCATAATTGACATTGACCATTAATTATTATTAATTATTAAGAAACTGGAGGTGTAAAATTGCTTCAACTATTTCAACTGGGGGTATAGAATTGCTTCAACTGGGGGTGTAAACTAATTCAACTGGGAAGGGTAGATCTGGAGAGTGTTTATGCAAAAAGCATATAGTAACGCAAATAATTAATAATGTTAATCTTTACACTTACCTTTTTCTTCATTTGTCAGTCCTGCTAACATTTGATAAAATATATGATAATTGTCACTTGTCACGGGTGGTTGAACAATTCGAGATTGATCCGTCCAGTAACAATGAATTTTTGTGCGATAAATAGCACAATCTGACAGTAAGACCTCTATATAATGACCCTGAATCAAAACATGTTACTATTGTAAGTATGGTGAATAGGAATTTTGTAAATTTTGCAGTACATTGTCTGAATATACAAATTACAGTATTAATGAGAAATGACAGTACACTGTAGAACCCCTATTCTGGGACATTACTTCACTGCACTATTTAGTGCACACCACTTTTAAATTAAACAAACATATATGTTTACAGTATCATTTCATTGTGAACTTTTGATTAGATGCTTACCATTCGACTAGAGTTGGAATTGTGTTTTGTTTTAGCTGTACTGAGAGAGCGAAGAACGGTGAATCCTGCTGTTAAATGCTATATCAAAAGAGACAATTATTATATAAAAGTTCTAAACGGTCAAAATCCAGATGGAATATGATCCCACTGGGATGCTTGTGGTCTTTGGAAGTAGGTGGTGGTACGTAGTGAAGATTACAGTGAGTACTGTACGTACCTTAAATGAATCGGTTTCTGTTCCGCCACCAGCCAATCGAAAAAGTTGTCTTAAAGTTGCAAGAGCTGTGTGCGTTTTTCCACTCCCACTATCACCACTTTCAAAAAATAAAAAATAAAAAACAATTAAAAAGACTGTGAGTATGTGTGAAAATGGGGAAAAAAACAGTAAAACTCTGTTGGCATTTATTTTAATAAATTATTAACAAAATTGGTGCATATTTAGCATTGTTTATAATGTGAATGTTCATTACTTTTAGCAGTTTAGATTTAGTAAAAATGTCAATACTATTTTGAAGTGTGCAAAAGTAATCATAGCAAAGCATTGATTATTCCAGATGTTGATATGCTTCAGTGAACACTGTAATTGATTTAATAAGATTTCTTACCTGAAGATGATACTTTGAGAAGTATTAGTTTCAACAAATTGATTCAGAACCTTTTCTGCAATACTGTCAACCATTGAACCTACAGTACAAGATGTAGGTTTCTCTTGTAAGACTTCATGTAGAGCTGGGCCGCTGTATGGATTCAAGCTTAGAGTGATTGACCCAATTTTTGTCTGTAAAATTTATATTTTTTTAAATATTTAAAAAGTATATAGTAGAACCCCTCCTTTGGGACACCGATGAATAATAAGGGGACAGTTTCCTCATATTCAGGGGAGACCTATATCAAAGAGGCATTTTGTTGGGTCCCGAAGGCTTCCCCTTAATATTGAATTCATTTAATAATAATACTATTAAGAGCATAGAAAAATCTGCCAAAATATATGGATGCAATAAAGAGTTGCAGGGTATTGTAAGTAACAAAATATAATTCTTATCACAAACAAAAATTGGTGTGACAGTAAATATCGGATTCGGATTCGGATTATTAAGTCATTCATACATAGTATAATGATAATTGTTTTCTTGGCAGAAAAATACAAGCAAAACAATACATACATATTATTTACATTCGTGATCAACTTGGAACTAACAACAACAACAAAATGATCAGCAATATAAAATACAACAGACCTAATGACCTATCTTTGAAACTCACTGTTAGTGCTAGGTAAGAATGAAAATTTATGTCTATTTGTTTTTACTGAAATTGTTGTTAATCTTCCAGATCTGGTAACTACTAACTTATTGTTGAGAATATGAGATTCATCAGCTAAAATACTATTTAATTTAGATATCATTCCATCATTACACATTTGTGTGCTACCTTTAATTTCGACACCAGTAATTTTGCTTGCATTCCTAACTATTCTGTTTAACTTACTCAAATTTTTCTTTGTTAGACCATTTACCCAAGTAACACAGCAAAAGCTTAAAACAGATTGAATAACACTTTGATAAAAAAGAAATAAAGAATCACGGCCTATATTATATTGTTTCAACTTCCTTAAGGAATACAGTCGTTGAACACCTTTAGCATACACTTTGCACGTATGTGTATCCCAACTTAGATTCGTATCTATCCAAACCCCTAAATATTTATGAGACTCTGGATTTTCAACATAATTTCCGTCAATAACAAGTGGAATGTGATTAACATTTTTTCTGAAGTCAAATATAAGCTCTTTGGTTTTTTTAGAATTAATACACAAATAATTAGTATTACACCAATCTAAAACCCTTGTTACTTCTTCTCTATATACAAATTCATCCCCTCCTGTAATAAGACCAGTCAAACACATGTCATCCGCAAACTTGATAATGTTACATGAATTAACATTACATCTTAAATCACTAACATATATTGAAAATAAAAGTGGGGATAACACACATCCTTGCGGTGTTCCAGTATTAGAGTCAATATAATTTGAATAAAAGTTGTTAACCGTAACTCGTTGACTTCTACCAGTAACAAAATGGCTTATCCATGAACATAAATAAGGATTTACATTCATTGTCATCAGCTTCCTCAATAGTACACTTGGCCGAATAGTATTGAAAGCGGAACTGTAGTCAATAAACAATGATCTTACATAACACTTAGCCTTATTTAAGTGCTCATAGATTGGTTGTAAGAGACACAAAGTAGCATCCTCTACCATAAATATCATTAATTAGTAATTATGTATTCATTAATTCTCAGTAAACATTAAAATAAATTCTCATTAGCATAATGTAAACCTTACCATATATGAGCCAGCTATCCATCTTTCATGTAAGATTTTCAAGACACCATCTTCCGTCAGAGGTAAGGTCATGTGACTAAGATCGTTCACTAGAGGGAGTTGTTTCTGTGATTGCCGTTTTCTACTGTCTTTTCGTCCTCGTTTTCTTTCCATTTTTTTGTTTTCTGTCCTGTTTATTTGGCAACTTGGGCATGATGTGCAAGAATCACTCAACTCGGACGAAGACATGGTTTCTGTGTCGGATTCATAGCCTTTTTCTAGAAGATAAAAATAAGATTTTTTTTCAACATTGATATTCACGTTGCATTATTACAGTATAACAGAGAGAGGGATGATTCAATAGCAAATAAATGTAGAAAAATAAAAAACACATACATAATTAATAGTGAAATAAGTGCAAATAAATATAAGGAAATACTAAATATTAAGAAGCTTTATAAAATAAACATTCTTTTAATTGATTTTTGACTTTTCAGTTATTATGACTTACTATACAATTGTAGGTTAGCTTGAAAAATAACATTTCTTCCTGTTTTGGATAATTCTATACTCAGCTGTTCATAGTAAAAATATAATAATACATACAATATACAGTTACAGTCTATACAAGGTATAACAATATAATACAATAGCGAAAAAACTATAACAAAAGTAGCAGTGGCCAGCATTTGAACTTGAATACTTACCACGATGATAAAATCTAACAAGCATTGTGAAAAGAGTTTCAGTCTCAAATTAAAATCTTAAACGGAATGAAATCGAAACCGAATCAGCCAAAGATGATTATCTCATAGTAAACGCCACCGGATGTCTATCAAGATTAAGTATTTACTTAGCTCTAAAGTATAAACATTTAAAACGTTTGAAGATTTTTCAGATAGCTAATATCTATTTGAGCTGCATTCTGAAATTATATACAATTTATCAAACGCTTTTAACTCCCAGTAGAAGCGATTTGAAACTGAAAAGAATTTGAAACTGAAAAGAATTCACAAGGGAACCTGCGCCTGAGGGTATACAAAAAAGATTTCATAAAGGTGTCAAAATAAATGGCATCACCTCCGTAAACTCGTAAGCGATCTTGTTGATTCAGCCGGTAGTCATGACTACAGCAGAAAATTTGGTAGATAATTAAGCTGGTTCCAAATAGTTTCACAATTACTATCATACGTCACATTGTAGATTAATATCTGTTACTAAAATGTCTACAATATAGTTGAATATTGAGCTTACAATACTCAGTGTTTGATTCAAGGTAAAGAATGACATTAAAGGATAAATCCAGACAAAAAAAGTGTATAAATTGGGTTTTTTTTGTGTTAAATATGGACACTACTATAGTGGCATTTCCCAGTCTTGTTTTCTAAATTCTAGATTTTATCTGCATTTTTCTACATCCAATAAATTTCATGTTTTATACAGTTAAAAATGATATAATATTTTGGATGTACAGTTTATACTAAGTCTGTAGTCTTTTTTATCTTAGTCCACCAGTTGGCATTTCAATTTTTGTTGGGCTCAAGTATTATACGTATGAAACACCATGTGCCAAAATATCTTTTTACTAATTTTAAGTTGAAACAGTCTAGTACATAGACTTACGTTTATGATGTATGTAATGTATTTACACACTCCAAGTGGCTTTTTCCGTTTGCATTAAATACATGCACACATTGTATAATAACATGAGCTGCTTTTTTCTTATAAAACTGACCAAGCCTTCATTATTCACAGTTTACTGGCAGGTGGTAAATACAAACAAAAGCACAAATTAATTACTGTAGGTCTTTACAATTTTAGTCTCATAAATTTGGCCTGCTACAGTCTTTTGACTTTAGACTACAAAAGACATGGCTGTGAACTAGCTAGAAAAACTTTATTAATGTAAATGATATTCAACATTGACCTGTTCTGATTCAGATGGTCAATATTTATTCTACTAATGTCCATTATAGATTCTGACCGTAAGTAAAACAGTATCATTAATAACTACTGTACACATACAGAAGGCTTGGGGGAGGACAACAACCGGAAATTACAAATTTTTAAACAATAGATTAACCTTAAATTTCACAATTTTTAGGCCCTCAGCTCACTCTAGTTTAAAATCCATCATACTGTTATGTACAATTTTGTTAAATTCACAAGAAAAAGTGATTAAAAAAGTAAAATCTCTTTCTCTCTTATTTTATTTACCTATTGTACTACAAATACATACTTTATTTTGACACATTTTAAATACAGTTACTTAAACAAATTAGAATGGCACATTAAAAATTTAAAAATTCTATAAATAGGCCTACAAAAAACATGGTTACTATACCTTAAATCTATTCTTTAAAATTCACAATCTCCAATATTTATTTAACAGCAGGCTACCGATTACAGCCGTCAGTTATAAATACTTATAGAGCAAAAGCGTGTTTGTGTGTGTGTCACTTATAAAATGTGACTAATATTGTAGTTTGAAATGCAATGCCTATCATACCATTCACATCTGTAGCTTTAGGCTATATTTGATTGTTAAATAGAGATATGAAACAGCCTTATTTGTTGAGCTGCTCTATTCAATTTTTCCTTATAGCATTTTCAATTAACTTAGTAATTTTAACACCATATTCAGGTAATACTGAACTTAAATTGATTGGAATGGGACATAAACACAATAAGTCAACACTTAACAGAATTAGTACTATGTACTTTGTTGTCCTCCAGATGTAATGTTAAGTGTGTGCACAATTATACACTTCTATATCAGATGTTGACAAACACGTACTGTACTATAAGTACAATGTAGCTCTTAACAGCAAATTAATAATTGCTCTTTGTGTATTTTCCAATCAATCATATTTCTTTTATAATCTCTTGTGTTATTCATATATATGGTACTATACCAACATGTTTAATATATTTTTTTTATATGTTTTATTTTAATAAAGTATCATTCTTGTATTAAGCAAAACAACAAAACATTTCTGTGATATATAATACAAAATTAATTTAGACAGTATTTATAGATTATTTATAATATATCTCTTTTTAAACTACTTTATACTTTTGTCACTACAGTAATATTTTTAATATTCTCATAGGGTTTATTTTACTTACTTTTTATCAACTTTGAAATCAATCAATCCTATAATGATAGCTGAATAATAATAAATGTTTTCATTCAATTAAAATGCTTAGTATTCAGCTTGAATTCAATTTTACTGAAAAGCTAAGAAATATGTACTACTTCCGTGTACCTAACCAAGTTCTATTGAACATCAACGATCAGAAAAGGCAAACTGAAAATATAACAAAATATTTTTAATTTATTTTTAGATTTCTGAACATTTTTTGCTTTCCAGAAATATTGTTTTTTCTCACTCTTTTTAAAGAATTCAAGAAAAACAAATTGTTAAAACTTAACTGCATACATTAAAGACATTATAAACACTGAAAGGTTTGTCCTGTAAACAAACCGTCGTATACAACATATAACAGTATATTGATTGTCCTAAACACCACGTTAATCTGTCACCGTGTGTGTACACACAATAAAAGAACTATGTACAAATATTTAGTTGGATTAACCTATCCACAACAAGACCACATAGAAAACAATTATTCTTTGTAGGACAATTTTAATTTGGAATATTTGTACCTACTCTGAAAATCTTGAATTAAAATAAAAAAATGTTGTTGTACCTGTATAATTAAATCTTAATGTTTAAAAAAACATGTTATGGTATACATTTTTTGCAATTATATCCTGGATGTTGTATTTCAGACTCCAATGGCAGCCAGAGAGAAGAGTAGCTCCTATTATGATCAGAATACATAGAGGCCTGGCGATCTCCTACTCTTTTGTTCATGTACAACTTTATGCCTATCCAAAGTACAATATAAGCAATGGGCATCAAAATTCTTACCTAAACAAACAAACTATTACAGTCCATGCTTTCAACCTTTTAAATCACCTAACATACAGTAAAATGAAAGACGCTTTAGCAATCAAACAAAAACTTTCATAATTCACCAATATCTAGGTTTAACCTTGTTCAATTTTCTCATGATCATTTTCCAAACCAATTAAAAAGCATCGATCCATGAAGCGTTTCTTTTATTATTAGTTAAAAACACATTAAAAGTTTGTTATCCACGCGACTCGTAATAATTGAATTGTAAGATTTACAATAACAGATAACAATAACACCGGATGAAAACCAAATCCAAATCCAAAATTATAATAAGGATGGAAATATACTGTTAACAATTATTCCGAAAATCTAAACTAATTAAACTTACTTTATAATCAATAATCTTTGTTTTCACAATATTACACCATTACTGTATGACCAAAACATTTAAAGCAAGAAGATTAAATATAAGCAAGACAATAGTATAGCACTTACGGTACATTGGAGTTGTGTGTAATATTTGTCAAAAATAGAACTCTGTGCTATTGGAAAGATTATTAGGGATTGACTATGTGGTTGCTGTGCATCTGTGGAGAGGGATTCAAATTGTTGCTAGTGAATAAATATTATTTCATTAGTCTGTTAATATGATAATCCATGTGCAGATGTTGGTCAGCAGAACTGAGATGTTCCTATTGATATTTAAAGGTTCCCAGTTACACAGATTGAATACATAATACATCATTAATTTGACTTCTTAACTGAGATTGTTAGTCATCTAATTCCTTCAAAGCCAAAACAATACACAGTGAAACCATTACAACGACTGTAAACATGGTATAAATATTATGTGGAAGAATTGTTTGGATGACAAAGAAGGAACATGTTAATGCAAGAAATCAGCTGTTATGACATCATTAAAGATAATTAAATCAGAGAGAATGCTGTTTTTTGAAGGCCAGAATTTAGTGTGAAAACATAATGGTCTATTATTATAGTAACTTCTAATTTAAAAATAATGTAATGTTACATAGTACAAGAGAAAAATATACTTCTACAGTGCATATACTATTATATAATATTATTATTAAATGTAAAATAAGTAAACATACTCCTTAAAGATGTCCTAAAATAAATTGACTAGCTAATCCCCATCAGTCAGAGACAGACACCATGGTATAATGAACCATTGAGTGAAGAATAATGAACACTTTCTTCCCTACTTGTAGGTGTCCTTATTTGTATAGGATTGATGCCTATAAATTGCACTGGAAATTAACTTGTCAGCTAAATTGACCAACAAACCCGAAAACTGGCTACAATTCTCCAGAAGGGATAAATGAACTACTCCTGTTAACTACTGCCTCCCCATTAGAACTTAACCATGATCTCAGGAAAAACCATGCTATTTAAAATCCAATGTCGCTGCTAAAACTACAGTGAGTAACCATGAATAATTCAAGTGAGAACAATTTTAATCAAAAATTGGGTAATGGGTAATGTTACAATTTTGTGCGAAAGGGGCTTTACAAGAACCTAGGAGACTTTTTTCCTTTAGATAGGCTGACTAAAGTTACTTAGGCTGATCAAAAGTTACTTAAACATTATATTATCTTTAGTACAATACTTACTCTCGTCTGTGACAAGTCCTTTTACTGTTCAGGAAATGTATACAATTCATTAAACTTAATCAACAAGATCCATCATAAATCCATTTCAACCAGACAACTTGTAACACCAAATGGCAAGAGAGACAGTGTGTGAATGTATGTGCATAGAATCAATGAAGCAAATCAAAGCTATTAGTATTATGTCACCCATGCGAACTAAAAGATCTCCTTTTCTGCTAAAGTGACAAATCTCTATGCCGGCAGTTATTGGTATGATTTAGGCTTTTGTTTATGGAGAAGCTTTTATTTGTTTTTCTGACTTGCTTTTGTATACTAACTTCATATAAATTGAGTCATATATGACACAGTGTGTATTTGTTACAAGAATTACCACCTTGATAATAATGGGATGTTAGGTTCAGCGTAAATTACAGTTTATTGCGTTGCTTTGAAAACAAGACACAACCTGAGATACTAGGTTTACTTGTTATATTTGGGTTGCTTATAAAATTATAATTAGGGTGAAGTAAATGAAAAAGGTAATCAAAATTATGCGTTGGTATGTCCCCAAATCCAAATCCCCTCCCCCACCCACAACACAACTGTCCCCACACCCCCGTCCCCACACCCATCCCAGCAATATTGGATAAAGTACACTTAAGTTTATAATAATAGGTAAATAAAAAAGTTAAACAATTGTTTTGTCATTGTATGAAAGTTAAGCTAATTAATAAACATTTTAAAAAGCAAATACACGTCAGCACCTATCAAGAGTCACTAAAGAACAGAGATTTACCAACAAAGACATTTGTACTTCTTCATAAGGTAAGGAGACACCTGGGAAAATGTCCTAGTTTGGCAATGCTCCCTTCACTTTAAAAAGAGAACAAGGATGGGGAGAGGGTAGGACAAGGCAAGATGTCTCCTCAGCCACACCTATCTGTAAATCTATTTCTGATATTTAAATTAGCACCTACTGTACACCATATTTAAGTGTATAAAATTTGATTCTCTTTAATTGATAACAGAATAAGCCAGAAGTTTAAGTTTATCTAAAGCAAGTTACATAGCAGGGCCGTAGCCAGGTACTCTCAAGTGGGGTTCGGACACTAAGTATTTCACTCATGGTGGGGCTCTGCAGCAGCAAATTTTTTGATTTACAAAAGAAGTCGGAAGAAAGCTATATACTTTATGAATGCTGACGGTGTACTTTGTACGAATCGTTCATGGCCTAGCTCGCTGTAGTGCGGTATTTGCGTCAATATCTTGTTACATCCAGGGACCAAAAATGCGTATTTATTTTTTAGGTGAAAATCAGCAATTAATTTTCAACTCTTTGAAATTTACAGACACGTATCACTCAACGTATGCTCATACAGCGAAGTTAGTTAGAGTTATTCACGAACAAGTTTACAAATTTTTTAATTTACGAATAACCTTTTTTACTATGGGGCACCGTCCACGTATTTGGAGGATTTTTAGGGATGAGGTGAGGGTATTGGGCATGTCGGGGATGGGGGTTAGCAGTCGCTACTTGCTGCTGAGGAAGTCCAATCGATGACGCCACAGCAATTTACTAATTTACATCCACCATCATGTTCCACTCATAAAAAAACACTGGAGTTGTATTGTACAGAATGTAAAGTACCAATATGCTGGAAATGTGCAATAGTGGACCATGCAAAGGGAGCAGACCATGAACCAATTGACATTGTCTCAGGATTCAAAATATTTAAGGAAAATGCTGACAAATTGAAGAACACTGCAAATGAACATTTAGAAAAACTGGAAAATAGAATAAGAATAGTGAAAGGAAATTCTATGGCATTAGAAGAACATAAAGATGACAGTTTGAAAAGTATTAATGAGCAGTTTGAAGAAATGGTAAAAATAATGAAGGAAAAACAGACAAAATGAAAATGAAAGTTGATGAAAAGTACAAAAAACAAACTAAAATAAATGACATGCAAATGAACCAATTAAAAACAATCACTTCTGATATTAATAAAAATGTGAGTTTCCTTAATCAGTCACTAAAGAATGAGCTAGCAACTGCTATGATGTCAAGTGAGATTGCATTGAACCCACTGACGATGTCTAAAGACAAAATGACAGTGGACAGATTCAATTCTTTGGAAACAAACACACAATTGATATGCTGGAACAATGCAATATTGGATATGTTACCCCAATTACAGCTGATGAACTGATTCTGAAAGGTCCTAAATGTGTGATCCAAAAACAACCAATTGTTGCCAGAATTATTATACCACATAAAGTTGGTTTAAGCCAACTTACAGCAACATGGACACAACCAACAGGAGAAACCACTAATGGCCTTGTTGAAGAAGATAATGAGTATGTTGCAAAAGGGGTATGTGAAGATCATGGAACGTGTACATTAAATGTGTATTTCAATGACAAACCCATCAACCAATCACCACTTACTATCATGATAGAGAAGAAAGGACTGGTAAATGATTTTAAAATTGTTGTGCATCCTAGAGGACTAGTGAGGTGTGATGATGATTGCTTGCTAATTTCATGTCTCACAAATGAAATTCACAAGTACAAACAATCAGGAGAATGCTTAAGCAAGATTATACTACCAGAAGGTGTGAGAGTTTACAGAATGTACAAAATGAAGAATGACAACATAGCATTCAGTGATGTCGGTAATAATTGCATTCAAGTATGTGACATGAATGGTCATGTGATCAAATCCATTGGTAAGGATGTATTGAAAGGCCCATGTGGTATTCACATAGAACAGATCTGCACAATGAAAATTAAAATATTTAATTATTGAGTTGAAAATGCCAATAGTTGAAAATAATGTTTTTTGAAAACAGTATAAAATGTGCTTTTATTAGGACATAATCATGGCGTTGCCAAGTTTTTAAACTGACTGAGAATATTGTATTCTGTATTAACCTGATAAAGATCATGTTCATTGCTTCCTGCTGGTATGTTCACATAAAACAGGGAGATGTAATAGAAGATCACATTAAATTCTGAATGTGAACCTACAGTATTAGCTATTGTAAAAATAGTGAAACTGGTAATGTCTGTTAGTTGACATTTATTCTATTCATTTATGTAATTGATTTTTTAGTCAAGATAAAAAATTATTTTATTTATAGATTTTCCATTTTCAAAACATTTAAAGATGTATTGTCCCTTTGACTAATTCCAAAAAGATTTCGAAAAAAAGTGGGTCATTTTGAAGTATCATAATAGTCATTAACTTTCACCAAAAATTAGTCGAAAAAAAAAATCATTTAACTGAAATACAGACGTTTTTTTGTTCAAAAAATAACTTTCGATCAAAACATATATCATAATGCAACACGCTTGTTTGGCTACTCTGTATGCATAATCATAAAATCTTTGTTTTACTTTGTTTTTTACAGATGAAATGTAATCAAATTAATTTACCTGTTAATTACATAAACTTTTTGTTTTTGGCTCGAACTTTCGACTTAAAATGAATAACTTTAATATTACTTTGATATGGCCAATTTAAATTTAGAATATTTTAACCTTCATTTTTTTGTGTTTCAAGGGACAATACATCTTTAATGTTTTCCCTTTAAAAAGTTGAAATGAACTGTTTTATATGATATTTAGCTAATTGATTGTTATTCAGTCATATTTCAGATATTTTTTTCACTTTTGCATATTTTTTTTATTCTACAGTTAACCATTTCTATTATTATTATTATTATTATCTTATTTATTATTCTATTTCTTGACCATGACCAACCAACCAGTATGGTTGGTTCGGTTTTAACTTCATTAATTTTATACAAAATACTGTACCCATTTACTAGATTAATCTGCCTATCACATCAGTAAAGAACAAGATTATCAATATAATGTATCTAAGGAATACTAATGATAGAAATGTGTTTAAATGACATGGGCCCTCCATGCACCATCCACAAGTTGTTGATACTCCTTGTCTAAGCACAGAGGCGTTTCCTTTTCACAACTGCATCACTTTTAAGTCACTTATGGATGTATTACAAATTTAGCTATTCCACATTGGCACTGGGAGCTTTCCATTTACAATGACCAACATAGGTCAGATCAATCGATGTCGTTGGTCATCGCCTGGACCTAGAAACCCTCAAACCTGTGTCAAGGTGGGAAGCGTGGATATGTCCTAATAATCCTGCATGCGCACCATGAAACATGATTATAGTTTAGAGTTTCTCTTTTTCTTTTAAAAAACAAAACGAATTAAGAGTACATTCACTTTAGAGAATTGCTGATTTTTACAAAAAATTAATTTAGATTGTTTTTAGTGCAAGATGTAGATAAATGTAGTAAAAATCATATTTCAAAATGTTTTAAGTGATTGGATACTTTGTTTTACATACTCAAATATAAAAATGAATAACTTAAAGTTATCAAACAAACATGCATTTTCTTTAATTGCCTACACATACCTTTTCTTAATGTTTGAGGAAATATTATGTACTGTATTGCAAAAATACTACTAAATTTGGATGTAGAGGACAAAGCGAATTGAATTGAATTGAATTGAAATTATTCTAAATTTGAGTGCAGATTTATAATCCAGGGAAAATAAGGACCATCTTCTGAACAACAAGGAAATGAGTGTAAAATATTTTATATCTTCGATCGCACTGGACTTAATTTGGACAAAGCTAAATTGACCAAGAAAAGTGTAATCCTAACTGGCTACATTTTATCCCAGGGTTAATCTAACCAAACAAACGGTTAATTTCACAGACCAGTACTGCCTACCCAGTAAAACTCACTATTGTAGTGGTAAAACTGACCATGCTGGCTAAAAAGTCCAATCGGAATGTACGTCTCGGGTAAACACATGACCTTCACCATGCAATTCAATTGTAGTTTTTAACGTCACGGTTACCTTTTGGTAAAACCATGTGGAAAAATGTTTTTTGAATCAAGTGCGAACAATGGTCGAACATAACGTTGATTTTGAATAAAGTTACCTCGAGTGGTTAAATTTAAGTCCAGTGAAAACACGGCCTAATTGCTTAAAAAGTTTATCTTGTTGACTGACCTACAGTAGGCCTACATTACAATAATATGATTGTTAATATACTAAACACTGTACATACAGTACTGTAGGACATCAGTATCACACAATAAATCAAACTCTACAGTACATGTAGCCAAGCTACTGAATTCTAAAATTAATGAGTTATAAACTATCAAAGAATTAGTATAAATTTTAAATTATTTTTAGATTCAAAATATTTTACAGCAAAGAAAAAACCTTTTTTATATATACGATTTTCAATTCATGATATGACATTTCAAATAAAAACAAGTCTGGAAATCCCCTGCAAATGCTATGTTTTGTTTGGTTTTTTTTACACTTGGATGTGTGGCATTGTTGGTCATCTATTCAAAATGTGAATTGAAAAGTGAATTAAATTGTTTGTTAAATTGTTAAAACAGCAATAACATTGAAGCTTTGGAATTTTAGGAAAAACCCCACTAAATATTTTGTCTTTGTCATTGTATCTGTATATTCTGTACATAGAGAACTGCCATTTCAGCACCTATATCAAGCGTCACTATTGAAGATTGTCAACGATTCACCAAATATGTGAAAGGTAAGTTTCTCTCAGTCATATCTGCCAAATTATATATATAGAAAAAGTATCTGAGATCCAGATGCTATTAATATTTGTAAATTACCATAGTAGGGCATGTTCTGTTGCATGTACACCATGCCAAGGGTCAGATTTGAACTATACCCTGCCCCAATGGTAGGACATCTGCATATCAAGCAAAAGATTCTGTGTATCCCATAAACCAGCAGCTACAAAAATGAATGCTAATCATGTTGATAATTCTGTTATATTGGTTTACTTGAGGTAATTAATAACATTAAATAACTGCTTTGTCATTGGTAGTTCATAAAGCCAGCAAATACAAAAGCAATGCATCTGATAAAATTGTAAACATTTAATTTAGTGTGCCTACACTATAAAGGTTTTATGAATGAAACTGAATTAAAAAAATACAGGAATGCCCAAAAGTGTAAGTTAGGAGCCTATTGATTATGATACACACACAGGGGCAGAATTGGGAAAAACATATAGAAAACAAAAATATTCAATTCAACACCACTTCACCTACACAGATTAACAACACCAAGACACAGGACCCCTGATACTAATTTCTTTTTTAAATATTTTCTTAAAATTTATACATCATTTCAGGTTTCACAATGGCTACTTATTATAGAAATTTAAGTCGATTTCTTGATAATGTAGATGAGAAGCTGTTAGAATGCAGCATATGCAGTGAAACACTATGTAATCCAAGATCACTTGCCTGCCTGCACAGCTTCTGTTTAGCATGTCTTGAAAACTGGGTAAAATCAAATCACGGAAAGCTATCGTGCCCGATTTGTCACAAATTGCATCCCATTCCTGATGGCGGCCTTGAAAAGCTGCCACCAAATACGTTTGTGAATAACCTATTAGAAATTACTGAGGAATTTAAGAAGAAAGAACAAGTGAAATGTGTTTGTGGAGCAACAGAACATGTGACATACTACTGTAAAGAATGCAGACATTACTTGTGTTCCATGTGTAGTAAGTATCACAAAATGTTGCCAATATTGGCAATTCATACGCTACTTGCTGCTGAGGAAGTCCGATCGATGACGCCACAGCAATTTACTAACTTACATCCACCGTCATGTTCCACTCATAAAAAACCACTGGAGTTGTATTGTACAAAATGTAAAGTACCAATATGCATGCAATGTGCAATAGTGGACCATGCAAAGGGAGCAAACCATGAACCAATTGACATTGTCTCAGGATTCAAAACATTTCAAGATATGGCTGACAAATTGAAAAACACTGCTTATGAATGCCTTGAAAAACTGGAAGATAGAATCAGAATATTAACAGAAAATGTTAAGAAATTGGAAGAAAGTAAAGAAGCAAGTTTTAAATGTATCAATGAGCAGTTTGAAGAAATGATAAAAATAATGAAGGAAAAAACAGACAAAATGAAAATGAAAGTTGATGAAAAGTACAAAAAAGAAAAAAAAGGAAATAATGCGGAACTAAATAAATTAAGAAAAATCACTTCTGATATTAATACAAATGTGAGTTTCCTTAATCAGTCACTAAAGAGTGAGCCAGTAACTGCTATGATGTCAAGTGAGATTGCATTGAATACACTGAAGGAGCAAATTAAGAATTCTGAAGAAATCAAACAAAATGACAGTGCACACATTAACTTCTTTGGAAACAAACACACAATTGAATTGTTGGAACAATGCAATATCGGACATGTTACCTCCATTACAGCTGATGATCTGATTTTAACAGGTCCTGAATGTGTGACACAAGGTCAACCAATTGTTGCAAGAATTTATGCACAACATAAAGTTGGTTTAAGTCAACTGAAAGCAACATGGACACAACCAACAGGAGAAACCACTAATGGTCTTGTTGAAGAAGATAACAATGATTATGTTATAAGAGGAGTATGCAAGAATCATGGAACCTGTACATTAAATGTGTATTTAAATGGGAAACCAATCAAACAATCACCATTTACTATCTACATAGAGACGAAAGGACTGGTAAATTATTTTAAACTTCGTAGTACACCTTTAGGAATAGTAAAGTGTGATGATTGTTTGCTGATTTCGTTTGAAACAAATCAAATTCACAAGTACAAACAATCAGGAGAATGCTTAAGCAAGATTACACTACCAGAAGGTGTGAGAGTTTACAGCATGTACAAAATGAAGAATAACAACATAGCATTCAGTGATGTAAACTGCATTCAAATATGTGATATGAATGGTCATCTTATACAATCCATTGGTAAGGGTGTATTGCAAGAACCATTTGGTATTCACATAGATGAGGAAACACATGTTATTTATGTGACAGATTGGAAGACTGAATATGTGTTCATGTTTGACATCAATAGTGGTAAGAAACTGATGAAGATAGGATCACACAAAAAAGTAGAATATGGATACAAGGATGTGACACTTACAAAAACTGGGAAAGTGCTTGTAGCAGATTATGAAAATGAACAAATTGTAATCTATAATAATGAAAGAATGTGTACAAAACAAGTGCTCATCAATAAAGGCAATAAAGATGGTATGGTGTTGATGCCATGTGGAGTTGTAGTTGATGAGGATGATAACATTATCATATCAAGTGAACACAAACTACAACTATTCAGTAGTGATGGACATTTTATCAAAAGAATTGATCAAGAAAAAGATGGAATTAATACTCCAGGGCAGATATGTATTGTTTCACATCACTCACATAGAATTGCTGTAGTTAACAATGGTGACAACAGAATTATGATATTTGATTATTGAAATTGAAGAAAATGTTTAAGTTTAAAAACAATATATAACTTAACGGTTAAAAACAATAGTCATGGTAACATATTTGTTACAAAACAAGGAAAAAGTTAGTTATTAGTAGGGTATTAATTGATTAAATAAAATAGAGAAACTGTCTAAAATATTTGTTAGTTTCAACAACTTCTAAAAAGTCTCGGTCACAATTGCTAAATTGATTAGCTTCATATTGATATTTTTAAGATTTGTTTATAGTGAACATACTGGCAATGTTGATACTTCTTTTTTTTGTTCAAAACCAATCTAAAAATATAAATCATAATTTTGAACTTCTATATTTAGTATGGTGAATTAATATGGTATTAAATTAAAGGTACAGTAAGTCAGGTTAAACCTAGTTTAAAGTGTATCAGTATATCTTTAGCTAGAAATATATTCTTTAAACGAGTACTTTCACAACCATGACAGCTTCATAGGGTCTGTTTCTGCTGTATAATGCAAATTAACCGTTTATTTTAAAATGGATTAAAAATAACAAGAGCGCATTTCTGCTCCGAAATAACCGGTTAAATCAATGGGTGGTCGTTGACAAAAATCGTTAAAATAACCCAAAATACAATTGGTCCTGGCGGTTAATTCAAACGTTACTGCCATGTAGTTGACTCGGGGTCAGCAGCTGTCAATCAAACAACCGTTATTTTGTGTTGAAGCTAAAAGTTGCCCAGCGATAACCGGTTAAATTGCGTTCTAACACCGAACTTAATGGGTGTTTTTAACCGGTTATTTTGCGCTGCCTTTCAACCAGTTACCACAAATTTGTCCTGCTTCTGCTCCCAAGAAAATGGAGTTAATTTATTCACACTGATTTTAACAAGTTATTTTTATGCAGCAGAAACAAGCCCCCAGTGTTCAGTCTAACTATAGATATGTTATGAATTTGAAACTGACCTTGACTTTGGTGTACATGAGTGACTGGACATCTTGGGGTTGCATCAACTTGAAGTGTCTGTTTCAAAGATAGAAGCTCTGTGCTAAGATTACGTAACTGCTCCCTAAGTAGTAATACTTCAGATGGAGAAACAACTGAAAAGCATAAAAAGACAATAATATAATTCATAAAGTAAGAATTTGTATATATTACTATATATTTATGAGACATTTTAGAGTTGTTCCTCACCGTAATACAGATAAAGAAACTTTATTAATAGTAAAAGACTAAATAATATATGGTACAAATTAAAAACAGTAGCTATTATAATATTATACAATATTTAAAAACGTCAATGTACATAACTAGATTTGAACTTTAACTAGTTTGGGTTATCCGCGCAAACGCAACATGCACATACATCAAAATATGTATAATTATTATGCCATCCTATGTCATGAATTAATATGTTTACAATGTGTTGAATTGTACCATTTTGTGTCATAAAGCATAACAGTATTAATACGGAATACACTGTTGATGAAATTAGGAGACCCATCTTTTAATCCAATTTTTAACATGCTGCCGTCATCAAAATGTAAGATAAAGACAGCAATTTCAGAAGATAATTATCTAAATAATTGCATTAAAGAAAATTTGAAGAATTTTTGGCACGAAAAAGCGAGATGAGCACTATTTTAAATACGGTGAATTTTTACAAAAGAGATGAAAATCAGACTTTTTAAATTCAACTTGCCATATGATGACTTATGACATCAGATAGACATTTTTATATGAATTCAAATCTACAATTCAACAGCTTCCATCAGTTTTAAATATGTGGGTCACTTTTCTTTCCGAGGAGCTACAACAGATTGAAATACTGTATACTATATAGAAGAAATTAAGAAAGTCACGTTATTCTGATTGTAATGTAATAAAAATTCAAATTTTTGTAACGCTTAAATGCTTAAAATGGCCTGAAATGTATGCGAAATTGATTAGAAATTAATTTTGAAATACGCATACTTGTATAATTTTTTGCGTAGAATGCTCTTTTTATCATTTCAAAAGTTGCTCCATATTATGAAATACACTTTTGTAAAGTTTCATTGAAAAATACATTTTTGTTCAGAATTTATGATCAACCATAACATTTTATAAAATCGCGCATAACTTACACTGCACGACTCTAACGTCATATAACAAAGTTTCCTGCATATCTACAGTTTAAGGTCAACCTTCTGTCAAAGTTATACAATCTTGTGTTGACAAGAGTTAGGGCGCGTTTATACAACACGCTACTGTATTACACGCATATTCAACACGCCTACGAGAAGTGTGTTGTATAACATCGAAGAGATTCCGTGTAATGAGATTTTAATTGCAAAAAAGGCTACTTGGCTGAATCCTAAAATGTTGTGGATTCCCGGTTGCTGTTGGCGTGTTGGAAGTGTCCTCAGGGTATTGTTTTGACCTCTTGTTAAATAAAAGTATGTGCTGTGAAAATGTTGACCAAATCTAGTAGATAATTGTGCTTTTTTTTTATATTTTAACCGATTTAGCACTTAACATTAACGCAAATCAAATGTTGGCATAATTTGCCAAAATGTAGCATAGTTTTATCCTAATTCTAAAACTTTTTTTTTTTCTAATTTCAAAAGCAGATTTAAAAAATCGAAACGAAATCATCCTTTATTAAAATCCTTAATAAACTCATTAATTCATAATGCATGCAAGTATATACAATTTAGGATTATGAACTACGGTATAACACGGTATTACGATTTAATGTATAACTGCAAGGTTTTTGTGGGGTTGACCTCGGCCCCTGCAACACACTAAAAATTAAAGACGTGTTCAAATTTAGGGTGTTGTATAAACACAGCCTTAGAGATACTGTACACACGACACCAAATTTGTGGAAAGAAACAAGAATAAGATAGGAAAAAAAGACCCTGACAGGGGTTATACGCCAAGTGTGGATAACCAATTATCATTAAAATAATGATATGTACTTATGTAATAATATTACTATAATTTACTACAGTATTCTGACTAATAATGATAATATAATTTCTTTGTAAATAATATAATGAAAGGGCTGAGAAGCCAAGACTTGACTTGTATTATCTTCTGAAAACTTTAAAATTATGAATTTATATACCAATAAATTTATTTTCTTTTAAAATATTTTCTAATAAATAAAATTCAACAACAATAACATGGTTTGTTGACTTAAATACTGGTAAATATTTGAGCATTTACACACAGTGTGACATTTCTGTACTTGCTTATGAGTCCTTTGATAGTTGTAAACTACTAAATTATAACAATCAAACTATCAAGTAAGTCTAGACCTGATAACATAGCAAATTGAATGTATGTTTTTCCAATTGATATAAAAAACGAATAACTTGTGTTGTACAATGTACAATCACACTATCATTTTGTGTATATTCTATGTAATTTATTAGATTCCCGGCTAGCATTTGTCAATGATTTAAGGTGAATATAACTGAATGTAGCTGTAGTAAATAATGAATGTTTTGTATTCATTGAATGGAGAGAATATTTCAATTGACTGCTCTATTTTCAACTCAGCTTTGCCTTTTAAAATAGAGCAGTCAATTTTTCAACTCATGAAATATTCTTCTATCCAACTGATAAACATTCATTATTTGTATAATAACAATAATATTGTACATGTAGTATTTTTCGTTTTTTCTTAGCATAGCCTACAATGTGTTTTGCGCAAATATTTACTATTAATTATTTTGCTAAATGTTATTTTTGTACATTTAATAAATTAAAATAATCTTTGCAATCACAAACAGTTTTCCATCTATTTCCTTTTAAGAATTAGGTGAACATATGATGGAAACATCATAAATTATATTAATTATATTATCATATACCATTATGGTGTTGCTAGGTTACTAACAAGATTAAAACGATTAGATCCAGGGATAATCAAATAATTTGCAAAAATGCAATGCATTGTGTCTGGTTGATAACTTAATAAAAAAAAAAACATTATGTAGATGGCAATATTATTTCTGAATGTTAGTTATGAATTAAGGTCCTATTTCTGCTCTGAAAAAAATAACCGAAAATTTTCAATTAACACCGGTTAAATGGCAGCCTAAAAAATGGCTAACCCAATCAATTGGGTGTTAGAATGCTATTTAACCTGTTATTATCGCTGTGCAACATTTAGCTGCAACGGAAAATAATGGTTATTTGATCTTCAATCAACTAAATGCACATCTTCAATGTTTGACCACCTGGATTTTGGATAATGTTACCTGACTTTAAAATGTTTATTTTGGAGTACACATTTAGCATAAATGTAGTCGCTATTAAAATTATTTTTATAATGTGAAAACGAAACATTGACGTTCAATTCGCCGGACCAGAACCGGTGTGAAAGACCCTTTAAACATACTCTATAAACATACTCTATGAACCTGTGACATACGTTTATGTACTAATTATGTCAGTTAACTACTAAATTAAATTTCTATTCTTGTCCGATTGACACTACTCAAACTTTACTATTTTTACCGCACTTTGGTTTCCACTTCTGCTGCTATGATCTGCATTTGGGTCAATCAACACATTTTAAAACGGTCAATGTTAAACAGTCATTCAACTTAAATAATAACATTGCCAACAGCAACTTATTGGTTGCATAAGGCAAACAAGATAGTTTTCATGGCTACAATGTCATTTGAGTGAAACATCATGTGGACATCTTCCACCTGGTCACATAATTAAAGTGTCCCTGATACAGTATAGTTACTACATGAAGAAGATAAGAAAGTGATAAAGAGGCCACACCATACATACCTATAGACTTTCCTCAAAGTCTGTAGTTATTGTCTTTTTTATGTTAGTCCAACAGTCGGCATTTCAATTTTTGTCTGAACGAGCAGTAGTAGTGGTAGTAGTATGAAACGCCATATGTGGCAAAACATTTATCTATTTACTAATATTATTAAGTCAAATCTGTCTGGAACCTAGACAACATACCTAATTACAATAAGACTATTATTTCGCTTTTACACTCATTTTTTTTACATTGCCTTAAAAAATTATGAATTTTACACACACCGGGCCATGAAAACGCCAGTGGTGACGCCCAGTGATACCCCAGTTTTGCTAGGCGATGTGAACGAGGTATTATTTTAGCAGTCCTTACAGTAATTGTTTAATTATAAACTTTATCAATCTGTTATTGATGTACTGTACTGTACTGTATATAAATTTGGTATAATAAGACAGAGAAAAACCATCATTACATCTAGTAATACAGTATACTACGAAATTAATTATCAATTCATTTATACACTATAAGGAAATCTGTAATGGTCCTGTTTCCTGTTACTTTTATTATGAAATGTTTATCAAATATTTCTTGCCTTCAATTTCAAATGGAATTGAATGATTTAGAATGATTATGTAGGTTTTCTTTTCCACTTAATGTTATAAATTACTGTTTAAAGTTTTGTAGCTGTCAAATTTTATTGAATAATATCACGTAGAACAAGTTACAATGATGTTGGTCAAAATATGTTTTACGAGGACCTCTTGCTATCAATAATACATTATATTTTTTTTATTAATCACAAACCTATAAACATATGTTTTACATTTTTTTAAATGTCAATTAAAATAATCATTCATTCAAAATGTACTTCACGTCTGTACTTTTCTATAAAATAATTTTAAAATATGTTTAATTTCAGAGAATCTATCAATCTAGTATGTTGCGTCCTAATGAAGATGTTCTAAATTAAAACAAACACCCATTTGGCAGGCAGGTGTTAGGGTCAATAAAGAGAGCAACACAGGTGGGACCCCTAATCCCCTTCAGGGGGGATTTATCTCCAAAAGTCAATATAAAAGCTTGCCTTCAGGCATGAGGTAAGGTTCTTTCACTAAGGTTAATTCAATGCTAGAAGGAAGGTTACAGACATTGCAAAAAACATTATTATAGATTTTTTGAAAACTGCTTATCTCTCGTCTTTTCTGTATACACGCACAACTGTCTTTGATCAAATTTCCACCTACTGTATTCACTGAAAAAACCATGATAGGGTTACAGTACACATTAGATAAATAGATTATATAAACAATGGTAGTTTCATGTCCACTCTCTCATCAAATTTTGTTGCATGATTTTTTTTAAATACTAAATTTGGCAATTAATTTGGATCCAAAAAAAGGGTCGTATCCAGTGTTTTAGGTTTTTACAGTAAATGGCGATTTGACTCTGAAACTGTTATTCTATCATGTTAGTATATTACAACAGCTAATAGTTACAAAAGCTTCTTTTATGAAATTAAACTTTGAGTTTATTTAGATGATTTATCATTTATTTATCAGCAATTACTTTATATCCTAATTGAAAAACTTTATGCAGTTTTCCTATTTAAACTGATTAATATCAGGTGCGAACCATGATTTCTACCAGATCACATTATTTTACTACCTACCTGTACAAGGAGCAAGCCAATGATTCCGTTGTGGGAATTACCAAGATAACACACACCACCTGAGAGCATCAAGGTGCATTCTCATGAGAGCTCCTACCTGAGTAGGAATGTGTTTAATGGCCCACCTATGGTTCGTTATAATGCTAGCCTATATTGAGTAATATTAAAATGATAGATAATATAATATTGGCATGCTGTGTTCCAGTTTCATGTCAATAATACCATCCTGTCTCTTATGCTTATGCAAAACAGTTTTAGATAAGTAAACTATGTCCAGAATATTAAGACATTTCTGTGCAATCAGTACAATTTTTCCAGCTTGGTATAAAGCAAGTTTCTAACAGTACTTCCTACATGTTTTGTCAATAGAATTCTTGTAAGGCCTTGTTTAACAAGAGCACATGTACAGTACGCGCACATATATTGTACCAAAAACATACTCCTTGTTTTAAGAGGCCATGCCTCAACATGCATAATAAAGAATTAGACTTGCATAGATAAACATGCAAGTCTTCCATCTTGTTTTCTTATCTCTGAGTGTTCTAAAGTACTGTACTGTATGTTCTTATAAAGTCAAGTGTAGTATAGTGACAGCATAGTATTTGCATGAATACACCATCTATACATAGATATTAATAGGGACAGCACTCTAAGAGCACAACTCAACAAGTGGGAAAACTGTACATGCATGATACAGAAAAAAATCTATAATTTTTTTTGAGGAATTATTAATTAATGGGTAAGGAACCAGATCCCATCAGACCAAAAAAGTAATCATCGTATAGAATCAGACTAGCTTACAATTACATCATCCAGTGTTTTTACATTTCTTGTCCTGCAAGGTACTTGTTTACAAAAACACACAAAAAGTGTAAAATGGCCATGTTGACACCTACAATTGCTAATGAATAAACACAATAAAGTGAAGCTGAAATGGTAAGATCGACTCTACAATAACATGCACAAATCTAAGCTGTAAACCTGACACATGAGCCTATTATAAAACAAAACATAGAGGAAACAATTGTGACAAACACAATACCTTAATCTCAATTTATTGTTAAACTTAAACCTAGGTTTAAAGCTGTTTGTGTCGGGTATACAAGGCTGAACTAATGACTAATGTATTCAAAGAGTTTCGTTTATGTATGATTAATTTGGTTGAGTAATTTAATTGCCTATGAGTTAATGACTTTAGGTGATGCTTGTACAATTTTTAGCATGCTCTTTTTTTAAGAGTTCATTCGCATCCTACTGTTATTATAAATATTCAAGAATCAATTAATATTAATAACAAATTACACTTTTTCTGCTCCAAACATTAATACAGTTGGCAGATTTAGAAATGGGCTCCGCCACATCTACAAAATTTTGAATATTTGTTATCATCCTTGGGTAGCCGAGTGGTTATAACACTTGACTGTCATACAGAGAGACCCGGGTTCAATTCCTGATAACTCCCAGTCTACTGTACTCAGCTGTAAATGAGTACCTGGTTAAAAATACTTATAAGGCGGCATGAAAAGGAACTGGCCACCCTACCACATAATACCGAGGCTTATTAAAATGAGCTCCTAACAGCTCAGAAATTAATACAAGATTTACCGATAATATAACAAAATTTCAATCAATTTGACATTCTAACACCTGATGATTGAAGAGTGGTTTTTATCACCTTCATGAAACAATCTGTAGTGTGTAAATAAAATGTTGAAAGTTTAACTTGAGTCATTAATTTATCTAAATGTTTTTATCTTTCTGGCTCCTCCACTGGTTGACAATATAAATATGATGAAAGGGTTAAATTGAAGTGTTGGCATAAATATTGTCTGATGATGAGACAGGTGAAACAAATTTACTTTTATGGGATAAAGTGTATTGCAGAAGAATTTAAATCAAGGAAACGAATGAAAAAAAAAAAACAAAAAAAAAAAAAAAAAACCCATGCAGTGATGACTTGAAGAAATTGGGAGGGCATGACATGTACCATACAGAAATGTATGGTCTACTTACGAGCCCGACAAGACAGGTGATTATGATTGCGATGTGCGACTATATTCAATGAAGTTTATGCACAATAAAGGAAGATAATGATGATTTTGCTGAGTAAATATAAAAAAACCCAGTGATATACTAGAAATAAATTAATAAACAGTGAAGATGAGCGAAAAAATTGAGTTTCCTATTCTAGATATGAACCTGGAATCTTAAGTTTCGATTAATTATACTGTACAATAGTTGGAAAAAAGTGAAGAGTAATGTTGTTTTAATCTCAAAAGAAAAAAAACAAACTCATACACAAACTCTTCAAGAGTCACTTCTCATTTACTGGGCATTAATAATTCTATTTATAGCAAATTTGTGGCAATGATAATTTCTTAATATATACAGGGATTTGTAAATACCTACCTACCTACCTGATCGATAATTTATGGCCCAGGCCTTATATACACTTAATACTGAATATGAAAGTAAACAGCGTAAGAAAAACTCAAAGAACAACACGTTTCGTTTTGTCATTGACTATTCACGCTGAACAAGCGAGAAAAAATCACTTTGCCTGATAAAAAGATTTTAGGTAGTTGAATGAAAAGCAGTCAAGTGGAACAGTTTGACTTCTGCATGTAACAACAAATTATGTTTGCATGGCAAAGTTAATAAACTATCAAAACAGTTTAAAATTGCTATAGCTACATTTTGTAGTTTGGGGAAATATCAAAAAGCAGTTACCAGTTAGGCTACTAAATCACATCAGAGGTCAAGAAAAAAAGGTAGTTTCTTTAAATTATGTTTTAAACTGGAAATAGAGTTAAAGTTTTAAAGCAACGACCTTATTTTGTAATGGTAAATAAAATAAATGAAACAACCCTAAAGTAAGTAACTTAACAATTAGTAGTATCAATATTAAGTCCTTGGAATAAAGATGTTCTGCCCAACTCTTGTTCACTTTTACATCCCAATTTTTGTATTGCCATAAGGCAATATCATCTAGAAGACATTTTGACCAATTTTAATTCCTTACTGTGAAAAAAGGTGCAATCAAATTTCAGGTTACAAATCCAATTATCAAATAAATTAATGAAATTGAATTTTATTTTCTTTAATACATCTGTTATTTACAATCAATGGTCTTATTATTAAATAGACTCAAATAAAATGTGGTAGCAATAAATGACCACAATTTATGATTAACATACAGTAGTCAAACAGGGAATACGTGGAACTACATTGCCACACACACTGTACCCAGGTGCAGACAGTACCAATATTAACAACAGTACATCCTTATATATTATCAGTATTAATAATAAATAGTCAATAATATGACAATTATTATAATTAATTGTCCAAATTAATAATAAATTGCAATCATTGTGCATGCATGAATGAATCATATACTGTACCTCCTTCCACTTGAGCCTTTTCTTGGTTCATTTCTTTAAAGTATTTATCTAGCATAAAATTTCTTGTTGAAGCCATCTCGAACAATAAGTCAATCAAGGTTTCTGTACAATTGTAAGGCCAGGTCTGACCTGGACGAGTCAAGCCTACCTAACCTTGCCTAGCTTCCAGTACAGTTACCGATTGTCTGCTGGCTGAGGCCCAGTCCAGGTAGGCACGTCCGAGTTGATTTTAGCAAAATCAGGCGAAGCAAAACGTCTTTGGAGCCATAACTTTCCAGTTAAATGTATTAAAAAGTAATTCTTTCATTAAATATCAATTAGGCTTAGTCCATTATTACATTGTGACGAAACTTGCCTCCAAGTTTGCAGAGATCTTCAAATAAACGGCTAAGCACAAGACACAAGAAAAGACAGCTCACTGAAGCATGATAAAACAGGCTACACCATTTATAGTTTACACGATTTTTGTTTACAAAAATATAACTAATCTGAATAAATAAAATAATTGTAATTCAACCTATATATTCATGTAAATTTTGATTTAAGTTGTCATATGAATGAAAATAATAAATGAATCATTCTTTTTCTTAATTCATACACACACTCAATAACGCGGAAAAAAAACCACCCAATGTAATATGGAATAGTCTAAAAACTTTCTTGAATCAATTATCTGTGATAGAGGGGGTTGTTTATGATTACATATCGACAAACCATGAATTCATTTTGTTAGTATAACTACAGCAATTTATTGTACAAATAGGCCTACTACTATTTACCAAGTAGAACTAATATCGCACTCCTCTCCATCCCTCAAATGCGATGTTGACATAAGCTATATTTTACAATTAAACATTAAACATCATTTCATATCATATAATACAAAAGAAAATAAAGCCAACTAAGTAAATATAGCTTTGTTCCCATTAGGTCTACTTTGGACGCAACGCAAGGACGTAACCACACCGCAAGTAATTTGACCAATCACGACGAAATGGATAATCCGAACTGTCGCTTGTAAGGCTTGGTCAACTCAATTTGCGTTTGGGCCTACGTCGTTGAGTTGCGCCCAAGTGCGAAAAAAAAGACTTAGAAAGAAATTAACACACTTATGATATGAAATGGTTTATGGAATCACAATTTTAAAAAAAAACACCGTTCCGTCAGTTATCACAGTTATACTAAACGTCTGTATTGTTCGTCATTGGCGCGCTATTGTCTCCAGCAGTATCATGAGAACCAGCAATTTCGTACCGATTATTACGACGATACGATTGTCCGCGACAAATTAAACAATTCAGAAAACAGCACATAAACTGTTTTAAATCACCAGTACGAACAGCGAAAAATAGAAAGACAAACAAGCCTTGAAGAGAATTAAATATACAAAATAAAAGCTGCGAATAAAACTTGACGGATGAACCACCAGCCATGGCTGCAAACCCGAAAATCCAGGTGAGGCCTAACAAGATGGAGAGGCCGATAGCAGTGACAGCTTGTTCTTTGGCAATTGTAATCTTTCCCTTATCTTGTATTCTTGCTACTCTGTGATTGTTTGAACAGAGAATTACTCGTATGACGAGTATGAAAATGATGAAGTTATTGAGAAACAAAACTCCGATTACCGCAAGATTGCCAAAGTATAATACAGGACCTGGTTTCAAGAAACAGCTGTATGAAAATAAAATGTAAAGATTTAATAAATAAAGGTAAACAATAAGTATATGAGCATGAAGACGTGTCCATTGTACCGAAATGCAAAGCTTAGATCACATTTGGACGCAACGACACGTCACAACGTAGGTGCAACGCAAGAGTTTGACAATCATGACGGCGCGATGGACTATCCGACTTGCATTGTACATACGTCGTCGTTGCGTTACGTCCAAGTGGTAACCAAGCAATAATCCTGGAGCTGCCCTTTAACACTTAATTTAATAATAAAGGCATTGTACAAGTTTGCGTTTGACTAAAGGCCAATTCCGGGTTTAAATTCACCAGTTTAAAAAACGTATTATGAACTTATAATACGATACTTATATAAACTTATTATGAACTTTTAACACGATACTTATATAAACTTATAATACGATAACAATATTTTTAACTTACTAATGTTCAGTTGAATAACTATCTATACTTAAACATAATGACGTCACCACTGGAATTAAAGGAAACCCTAAAAGGTAAAATAACAATCTGGTTTTATTGAAAGAGTTCTTTAATTTGGGTGCATAATTGTTTTGATTGATTTGCATATTTTAAAAATATCACGGTTTACTTGTTTAACAAACTGAAAGGAAGATGAAAACATACACATTTTAAATTACTGTTGAGCAAAAGTGTATACATACCCCATCCAAAGACGTAGGCTTTAAACTTGAATTTATTTACGTACGTTGGAAATATTCTTACCAACGATACGTATATATTTACTGCTTGCACTGTCATCCATGATAATGATGAAATTGTAAAGTAGTGAAGTAGACCGGAGATTATGACGCAGATGTCAGCGTTGTCTGTTTGGTCAATGCCAACAACGAAGATAAGGTAAAGAAAAAATAGAGATATAGCGAAGTTGATCAATATCAACCTCGGACGAACTAAATGTTGTTCTCTGCAAAAACAATAACATAAATGAAAAAAATTAAACAACACTCTGCGTGTAAACATCTGCGCATGTTCTTAAAGCGAACGTTTGGACATGCACATCACCTGTTTTGTAGTTACGTAACATATTAAATAAACTATCCATTTTTTATTATCTTTATCATTATTATTTTTCCATAGGTTAATGTTCAGACAATAATTAATAAGAGTTTTTTTTTAATATAATATTAAAACTTAAAATAGGCGGGAAAAGACGGGAAAAGAGGCAGAGGTAGGCCACGGTTTACATGGACAACCAACATAAAGAATGGACAAAAATGAGTTATGAGAAGTGTGTGAGAAAGGCGCAGCTGAGGAAAGAATGGAAATTCATGACAGCCAATCTGCTTCGAGCGGAGGACACCGACAGGTGACAGGTGAATAAAACTGCAATAAAAATGCAATAAATTGGGGTGAAAATACACACCTATAATTTGAAATAAGGCTCAGACTTACCTTGAAAATGGCAAGACACATCGCATATATATCTGTGTGAATATTGTTAAAATCAATGCTATAATTGACACAAAGCAACCAATCAGGCTTAGCATTGTTAACACGTCACTTTTCGTGCTATCAATAGGAGTTTGTCCCTGATGATCCTAACAGAAAGATGGATTATTTATTATAAAAAAAAGGCTACAATGGGATCTTACTAATGGTTTACTAAATGATGCATGTGTAATAAGTCTTTAAACCAATTCAATAAACAAAAATTATAACAGATAATTATTCTAGTAATTAGATTCAGGTTATTCTTAGTATTGCAAATATAATTAATATGCAAATTAACATGTCCAGTGTGTGCAGTATTTGATTGAATACTCCATCCTGACGCTTGCTGCCTCCACGGCAGTCGGTATAATAGAAGTCTCATTTGTACAATCGAGTCTCCTACAATTTGTAATACTAAATTGAATGTTCAAAGATGAACAAATCAGAATGAATCTCACAATTGTTGTATCACGGTACTTCTTAGCATGACGTCATTATTGTTACATAAATTGGGATTGGAGTTTCATTGTTTCCCAACGTGGTTAACACTATAATATAGGCCTATACTGTAATGTGATTATCTTTAATTACCAATTCATTTGTCATTATATTTTTCCGTAACCGCAAACAGACAATTTGTTGTATACAACCATTTCCGCGTAGACTTTGTTTATTACGCATAGGCCATAAGTATGTATTCATTGCATGTGTAATAGTAGGCCTATAACATAACAAGCATCCGATTGTGTAAATTAGCTAATAAATTGACATGAGAAAATAGTATGACCGGAAGAAGATGGGTAAAATGATTGGCGTGTAAACTATCATGCCACAGGAAAAAACGACCATAAAACACGTAATACATAATAAAAGACTATTACAGAGAAAACACGTCTTACCACTAAAACAGCAAAGTTGGTAAGATGGTTACAATGACAGTTGACACGTCTGTTTTTCGTTGAATTGTAATGACAACCTTTATCCGACCAATCTCCAATACCGTCTTGAAGTTCAAAATCCCAATATACACATTTTACTGTCTCTTCAGATACTGAAATGTTTTCCTAGAAAACAAACATTATTTTAGTGCTTGTACCTATAGTTTTACTATCAAATTAACAGTTGATTCAAGAACTAATAAACCAAAAGTAATGTAAGTAAATTGATCAATCCATTCATAGCTCATAACGTGGATGCACGGATGAGTTGTAATTCAATTCAATTCAATTCAACTCTATTTATCCACAGAGGAATCGTCGCTGTTCTTCCTCATACAAATACGATTAAACATTATGTACGTATAAAAGTGTTACTTAAGATGACTTAATGGAAATAAAGCAGAATAAAGCATAACAAATCATTGTAAAATCCTCAACATTGTTTCGTGAAGTGCACTTATACGCAGCATCAGCAAGGCTTTAATTGAATTTCAAGGCATGATTTTCACTTACTGTTATTGTAAAAACTCCAACAACTGGTTCATTAAATACGCTTGACTGTAACCCATGTAAAGTAGCAGATATGACCCCACTTGCAACTTTCCAGTTTCGTTTACTGTTGTCATTGGATACTGGAAACAGGTTGGATTCTTTATAATAAACAAATACTCCTTGTATTGTTTCATTTTTTGCAAGAACTCTATCATAAACTTCAACCGGTAATGTCAATGAAGTCTCGAGATCGCCAGTAGAGTGTTCTTCAAATGGAACAACGGCTGCAGAAGAATCATCAGAGTAAAATACAATACCGTTTGAGGCAAAATCGTCTTGCAACTGCACGACCTCTATGTTTAAGTTCTCACGGCTGAAATTGTAACTGAGACCAGCAGAAGCAACTGTCGATAGCTGTTCCTCTAACGACTGTACGACTGTGGAGGAGGCTGAACGGGAATCGTCAGATACCTCTACCACTTCATTACTGCTTTCTAATAGATTGTTAACGGTTGCTGCAACTGCCGTCGTAACCTGGAAATGGAAAGCATTTTTTTTTTCTGAAATGGTAAATTCCTAATGAAAAAATGACAGTTGAGGATTACGTAGTCTGATTGATAGTTTTTAAGGGCAAATTTGTCTTTACCTTACTTGATGTAGAATTCAAGCTGACAATTTCTTCGAGTATATATGCAGATGCAGTTATTGTGTTTTCATTATCGTTTGGACTAGCAGTTTCGGTAGCTTTTTCCAATTGTTCTGATACATCTTCAACGTTATCAGTGGTAACCGGTGTCTGTAAAAATTCAATAAATGTTAAATTAATATGTTTACCTTGGTTTGGTTCTCTAGGAAAACGCAGGGAGGACGTGCGCGCAGCGCAGGTCTTTTGATCAACCACAGGTGATGGCTCATCCGAACACATTCAAGCCATCGCTTGTCATTGGTCACATTAAGAATATTATCATTACTGTTCTGCAAGGTTACAATAGTTTCATGTTTGTAGTCGTAGGCGTGATTGACATTTTCAAACAGACTTTAATAATTCAATTTTTGTATTTGTTACTATTTTTAGCATAATCATAGCACGAACTTGAATTAATTATTTAAATTCTTTTTACATTTCTGAGTATTGTTAACTCGTCTTCAGCTTCTCCGTCTTCTAATGTTGTTGAGTCAGCAGTTGTTGGTTCATACTCCATTGTTGGTGGTCCATACTCTGTTACTGGTATATATCCAGTTGGTCCATACTTTTTTGTTGATCCATACTTTATTGTTGGTATATAAGTTGTTGCTTCATACGCGGTTGTTGGTACAGATGAGGTCGTTGAAAACTCTACTGTTGTGACAATCGCATTTTCTATAACAAAAACAAACAAATAATAATGAAACATGAAATATCATTACGAGACCGTACTGTACATTACGGTAAAATTACAACATTGACTTTCGGTTCTACATCGTTTTATTTTTATTTTAAAAAAAATAGACTTTGATATCTAATTGCAATAAAGATTGATTGAATGAATAGAATAGCTCAACCAGTGGATATTTATGTTTGTAAAGAAGAAGATATTACTCTTTATTGTATTAAGTAAAACAAATTAAACTCACCTATTGGAAATTCGTAGATGTACGTTAGGCCAATTTGTGCAGTTTTCTCATCACAGCCGAGATCCAAAAACTTGCCATTTGATAACAATGCTCCAGCACATTGACTATTATCAAAATTAGGGTCACCGGTTCCCCAGTTTTTGTAATTCAATGAAAAATTCGAGGTCCATTTCCAATCTTTTAATGTATTCCTGGATAAACCTGCTTGCCGAGACAAACCAATATATAATCTATTATTTGTATTCGTTTCTTTAGAAAAGTGTTTAAGTATTTCAGATAGTTTGTCCTCTGATTCAATGCTAACTAATCGATGGCCGTTTGTTGTACAGTCTTTGGCTGCCTCATTCCAGCTGGCATATTCTGTGTACGACTTTATATCTGTAATCTTACTTTGAATGCACCAACCCTGATATTGTAAACCATCACAACTTGTAGTAGATACACCTGTAAATGATTTAGTCAAGTGTTAATTTAAAATGAAACATATAAAAATATCTTCATTTTACGGAGACTCAATGTTGCTGCTATAGTGTATTGTTTACTTACAATATTGTGTATTAAGAAGATCATGTATACATTTATCTTTATTCAAGTGTGCCTATCTTGAACTATTATGTATTGATGTAAAGATCACAGCATGTGATACCATACAAACTATAACCGAAAGAGATCACTTAACATTTATTTAGTTTTTATTTTATTATTTTCTTTCTCTATTAATTCTCTCCATGTTTAGAGCTAAAAGATAGATTTGAAGGTGGACTGATGTTGTATTTAATATGTATAATCTTACCAATTGCTACTTGAAATAATATGACGACCTGGTAAAAAATAAGAAGAATATTTAAAATATCGTATTTTGCTACAAAAAACAATTCTTTTGAAAAAACAATTGAGTAATACACCTATAATATGCTATGCATCATTCCTCTAGGACATTTGGCGCACTAGTTTAATAAATCATGGAGTATAACCTAGGCTTAATTATTACTCATAAATTGGCACTACACACCTTATCGGAAAGGAAATTACTAATAATATTATAACTCAAAAGAAAAAAAGTAAGTAAATTAATTTTGAAATAACTTATAATGTGAATTGACAAACAATTTTTAAGATAAATCTACAGAAGATACTCAAACCATCTGGCGGATATGAAAACATCGTTTCTGAACTGATAATAAGACTATCATGGTCCAATGACTTTAAATAGTTATTAAAACCACTTAGTAAAGATTAGACACGTTTTAAGCATTATTATTTATTTGCGTTGCCTTCATGTCGGTTTTGCTGTACTCATTAAAACTAACTTTATTTATACATTAAAAAACCAATAATTGTGTTCGGCTTAATAAGTTTACCTTCGGTAATAATTTATTCAAATGTACGACTTGGAGGAATAGATCCCAGTGTATATAAAAAAACTAATTCTTATATGGTTATGAGTATGCTACTCTAACATACCGAAAATGTTAGTATATAATTATTCATATACCACATCACATACTAAAACATGTTAACAAACAATAACACTTAGTCAATACAAGTCTCAGTTGGTGTTTTACTAAGCAAAAGAATCGTGGGATACGGATTAATGAACACGAACCTATTGAACTTCGATGCTGTTTTATATTGGAACTGAACGTATTCTAGGCTAGCTTTGTCTTTAGTTTACAATCAGAAAAGATCAATTCTTGCGTTACTTACCGATATAACAATACAAACCCCTGCCGATCGACACCGGTACGATTCCATACTTGTAACTTACGATAGACTAGTTAATAATTGTTGTAGGTCCTGCTAGCTACATAATATACGTGACTTTCTAGCAATTTCGAAATTCAGTCACTATATACATACAGTATAGCATAATGATCTATTCTTATTGTTTCCGTATTTACCTTAGCACAATCGTGTACGGTTGAGTAAGGTAGCTAGTACGCAAATGATTGGTTTCCTTTCCCTTGGTCTCGCTCCACTGCTTCACAACATTGTTTGATGGTAATGAGCGGATGTTAAAATTGCACGTGAATTGTTTCTTTTCAAGCTTCTTAATCCTTTATATCATTAAATAGGTCATTTTTAGTTCGATAATTGTAAGCTCTTTATACACAGTGTGCCAGACTTACATTGAACGCCCGTATCTACGAACTTTAATCCTGCTAAAACTTTAAAATGGCGTTATTTTAATTCATAAAACTTCAGCTAATTACTCTGTGACTTAATCAACCCTCCTCGACTAAATCGGGACATAATTTGACCGTTTTCTGTGAAAGACAGACTAAAATATTTTGTAATGGATAATGGATAATATTGCGCTCAAAGCGCGATGGATGTTACACACCATGGAGGAAGTTACACACATTCTTATCAAGATGATATTATTCGTATATAATTTATAGAATTTACGACAATCGATGTTATAGGCATTGATCGCAATTGATGTTCCACAATTACTCAATTGATGTTCCACAATTACTCAATCTACTTGTCACCGAACATTTATACTTTTCCAAGGCCTATACCTTCATTAGCTTCATTAGATGTTGAGTATTTTTATGCATGCCTTTTGTTGCGTGAATTGTTTGCCAAAAATATAAGATTATAATTAGACATTTTATACAAATAAAAACACCTTTTAATCTAACAATATTAGTTGGTAGATATTACGTGAAAATAAATCAAATTATTAGAATTGAAAACGTGTAAAAAATTAACGTGACTAGGCTGTTACAGTTTAATCATATTTTATTTTATTCTATTTTATTCAATTCACAACAGATAAAAAAAACCTCCACTTACAGCCTGAGATCAAACAAAACAAAGTATACAATAAACATTAAACAACTTTTACAATTTTAGATCTAAAAATGGATAAACTAAATATATATATACGGTATATTATATATATCAACACAGAATAAATTCTAAACCGCCTGGTGATGTACTGAAATTTAATTAATTAATTTGAAACGATAAGATGAGGAAATCTGTGAGAATGAGAAACCGAGACTCGAACCCGGAACCTTCTGCTTGATATGCAGATGTCCTAACCAGGGAGGTGAAACCCTGTCCTAACCATTAGAGACCACTGGGGCTTTCATTGTATTGTTCAAACTCGATTGGATAGCGACTCTTTAATAGTAGAGCAGTTAACGCCATAAAAATAGCCAAGTTGTGCACTTTATTACCAAAGCATGAAACTTGCCACAAAGTTTCTTTGATGTATATAGATTCAAAATATCGAGGGGTGCCAAGTGTCCAACGTCCGGTATGGCGGCCATCTTGAGTTCAAAATGGCCACCATAAAAACAAAAAGTGTTCATATCTTGGCAACTATAAACAGTAGAGACTTAATTCTGGTGTTAAATTGTTCACAAACCACATATTTCTATTTGCTCTAATGAAAAGTTTCGTCAAAAAATGACCGGAAATGACGTTTCTTCCAGTTTGACCTTTGACCTCTTATCTGTATATCTCAGGAACTACTGATCATTTTTAATCGATTTTGGTGTCATTTTGTTCAGAATAGAGACATTTATATTTGTAGTAATGAAACATTTTCACATAAAATGACTGGAAATACAATTTGTAACCTTTGACATATATAATTATGTGAATATACTGTATGTGGTTTACATGCACCTAATTTTTTTAACGAAATAAATGACACTTAATGCAAAAATGACCAGGAATTATTATTCTGAATTTTTGACTTTTGATGTGATAGGATAGGCATAAAGTATGACAGATCACTGAGAAACAGCAATCAATGAGCTCATCTATGATGCCGACTTGTTTGCTAAACTGTGATGTGTCAATCGTTAGATAAAAGTTTTGGTCCTCTCTCCTTCATCTTTTCTTTTTTTTTTGTAATGTATTATACCATATGGACAATTGTCTGAAATAAAAGTTGAATTGAGTTGTTAGATGCCATTTGGAAATATTTTTGATGTAAAGTAGCATTCTTTGATGTTGCATATGAGACAAGTTCGGAAAGTTTTTCATGAGTTAAGAGAACACCGTCTTTCAAAGTACTTACTACAAACTTTATCCTGCATTTGTGCAGTAGACCTACTTTCATTAGTCAGAAACTCAGTTAGTTCTTGTTCATTTTCGTTGCATCTAAAAAAATGTACTCCATTTTTATGGTAATGGGCCTTTGCTGTAAACCATCTGAATCCTTTTCCTCGATTTCTCCAGTCATTGATTTTTTAGCAAAATTCGAACCAAACCAATTCGTAAAAGACATCTCAATATAATTATTCAAGTAATACTCAAAATAGTGACATGGACCTACAATATACTGTTCTGTACAAGACCTTTTTAGGCATCCACCTGTGGACTTTCACTTTGAAGGTCTTGGTCTCCTAATCATACAAGAAACAATGTCTGATTTAATCAACCAAAGTAGTAGGTCCAGACAAAGAAGGGGGTGTAAGACCATCCACAGACAAAGAAGGGAGTATAAGACCATCCACAGACAAAGAAGGGGGTATAAGACCGTCCACAGACAAAGAAAGGGGTGTAAGACCATCGACAGACAAAGAAGGGGGTGTAAGACCATCCACACACAAAGAAGGGGGTATAAGACCATCCACAGACAAAGAAAGGGGTGTAAGGCCATCTACAGACAAAGAAGGGGGTGTAAGACCACCCACAGACAAAGAAGGGGGTGTAAGACCATCCACAGACAAAGAAGGGGGTGTAGGACCATCCACAGACAAAGAAGGAGGTGTAAGACCATCCACAGACAAAGAAGGGTGTAGGACCATCCACAGACAAAGAAAGGGGTGTAAGGCCATCCACAGAGAAAGAAGGGGGTGTAAGACCATCCACAGACAAAGAAGGAGTGTAAGACCATCCACACACAAAGAAAGGGGTGTAAGACCATCCACAGGCACAGAAGGGGGTATAATATCGTCCACAGACAAATAAAGGAGTGTAAGACCATCCACAGACAAAGAAGGGGGTGTAGGACCGTCCACAGACAAAGAAGGGGGTGTAAGACCATCCACTGACAAAGAAAGGGTATAGGACCACTTACAGACAAAAAGGGGGGTATAAGACCATCCACAGACAAAGAAGGGGGTGTAGGAGCATCCACAGACAAAGAAGGGGGTGTCGGACCATCCACAGACAAAGAAGGGGATGTAATAATAATAATAATAATAATAATATTTATTCGGTCATCAATGTAAAAATAACCAGGAATGAGAATAGGCTAAAGCCCAAACAGATTCTGCACTCACTCCATAAGACCACCCACAGACAAAGAAGTGGGTGTAAGACCATCCACACACAAATAAGGGATTATAAGACCATCCACCGACAAAGAAGGGGGTATAAGACCATCCACAGAGAAAGAAGGGGTGTAGGACCATCCACAGACAAAGAAAGGGGTGTAATACCATCAACAGACAAAGAAAGGGGTCTAAGACCATCCACACACAAAGAAAGGGGTGTAATACCATCCACACACAAAAAAAGGGGTGTAATACCATCAATAGACAAAGAAAGGGGTGTAATACCATCAACAGACAAGGAAGGGGGTATAAGACCATCCACAGACACAGAAGGGGGTATAAGACCATCCACAGACAAAGAAGGGGGTATAAGACCATCCACAGACAAAGAAGGGGGTATAAGACCATCCACAGACAAAGAATGGGGTATAAGACCATCTACAGACAAAGAAGGAGGGGTAGGACCATATTAACCGAGGAAGCATACAAAAAGAAGATGCAATCAAAATAGGCCTACCACTTGGAAAACAATATATTGTAGAATAACTGAGGCTTGATTGTTGAAATATAAAGGGTTCTTTGTAAGGTCATTAATAATATATTGATATAAACACGATCATCATACTATTCATTTGACAATCAAATACAGTCTATCTCGAAAAGAAGCTCATACTATCACCTTTTCGAGGTTTTACGGTATTCCATAACATGTATGTTATTTCCTCTGTCAAACTATTAAAACTTGTAGCGAATCAGAAGGTGCCAACATCATTGAACTAATGGTACCACCAAGCACAATGTTTACCAATTTTATGTACTATATACAATTTAAGTCCATTAATCATTTAATATAATTACGCCTATCAGGTCAAAGTTCAAAATTAGGTGCATTTAAGACCAACAAAAACCACATACAGTATATTCACATAATTAAAAATCAATAAATAAATGTCAAAGGTCATAAATTGTATTTCCGGTAATTTTATGTGAAAATGTTTCATTACTACAAATATAAATGTATTTATTCTGAACAAAATGACACCAAAATCGATTGAAAATGACCATTAGTTACAGAGATATACAAATACGAGGTCAAAGGTCAAACTGAAAGAAACGTCATTTCCGGTCATTTTTGGACGAACATTTTTATTAGAGCAAATAGAAATATATAGTTTGTGAACAATTTGAGACCAGAATTAAGTCTCTAATGTGTATAGTTGCCAAGATATGAATATTTTTTGTTTTTATGGTGGCCATTTTGAATTCAAGATGGCCGCCATACCGGACGTTGGACACTTGGCACCCCCCGATATTTTGAATCTATATACATTAAAGAAACTTTGTGCCAAGTTTCATGCTTTGGTAATAAAATGCACAGCTCATGTCATTAACTGCTCTACTATAATATTCTCGGCGTGGTACGGCGGAACATGTTTCGCCGCACCACATAATACAGATTCAGATTTATTAATCCTTTCAGAAATTCATGTCAGACATCGCTCAAACAGAAATAAATAAAAACTAGAATTTAATTCGTCACTTTGAGGAATCATAGGTGATTATTTTCATATTTTTACTGAAATTTAATTTTTATAAACATGCACGTATGTAGCCTACTGTCGCACTTTGTAATAATCGTCGCACTTTGTAATACCTGTCGCACTTTGTAACAAAACTGTCACACTTTGTAATAACCTGTCGCACTTTGTGATAACTGCTGTCGCACTTTGTAACAATTGAGCTGTCGCACTTTGTAATAACTGCCAGTCGCACTTTGTAATAACAAAAGCTATGATGATGTTATCAAAATAAACTTGAAGATGAAACTTCGGAAGATAATGAATTGAGCAAAAACATTTTTAGATTTGGAAGAAAATTTGGCACGTAGAAGCGCACTGCGCTCTCTTTGAAATTGTTTATACAGAATATACATATTTATATTCGGTCTAACACAACTTTTAGGGAAAAAATGACCTTATGCTTATACTGACCTTTGACACAAAAATGACCAAAAAACACATATTCGGGTTAAATTATTCTTTAAAATGCCAATGGACAAACTGTATGGTATCAAATGAAAGCATACACAATATGCTACCCATTGCTACCCAATTTGTATTGAACATTTTTAATTATGAAGCTAATTGTATGGAAAATGTGCATATTTTGATCATTTTTATACAAAAAATGAATATTTGGTAGCGTAATTTTTATGTTTATTTATATAATATTAAATAATTTAAGTGTTTGGAAAAACTATCTGGTATCAAATGAAAGCCCATAAAATATTCTATCCATTGCTACCCAACTTGTATTAAAAATCTGTAATTATGATGCTAATTTTGTTATATTATATTCTTTGATGATACAAGTCATCAAGCATTCTGACAATCCAGCAAAGACTCTTGCCAAATGTTGACAGGAAAAATAGTATGCTAATAATTATTAGTATACTTGCATTTTGTAGTACGCCCTGTCAGGGATTTAGGGTCGTGGTAAGGTTATTGAACAACACTTGAGCAACATAAATAATTTAAACATGTTCATTAAGTTTTAATAATCAATCAATTTAATTTATACTGATTATGACATTGCCATTTGACGTATAGTCTGTTTGCTAACAATAAAGTTAGTAAAATCAATCTCGTTACAGAATGCAAACTGAAGATAAATACATTTAAACAAAATAGTATATAAAATAGCTAGAATACTTAAAATAAAATAAAAACAACAGTAAGAATTTAGAAATAATTGTATAAAAACAAAATATGTATATAGGCCTAAAGGTAATTGGCAAAGGAAAGTGAGGATACCACAAAACGTGTATTATTGCACAATCATGATACAATCAGGTTATCGTCTACCGCCATTATGAGCATGATAGTTGCCAGTTGCATATCAGATTATTGTGAGCCCGGTCTCTTTTTTTCTCTTGTCTACTCTTCTTGTTCTGCATTAGCTGCTTCGTTTTGTAATGTTTCTATTGAAAAAACAATATTATGTCAAACATTATTGAGTACCATCGTTCCATCGATTGCAATTGAAACATGTCTAGTATTATTACACAGTTTTAATACTGTAGGCCTAATATTCAAATTTTTACACTCGATTTAAGATGGAGGCAGCGGAATAATTGATTACAAGTTTACTTTAGAATAGTGGTGTGTTTTGATACTTTTGTTGAAACTAATTTCATGAATTGCAAAACTGTTCTATAAAACTCTAAAACTTTAATTCAATTCATATTCATTGTTTATAATACAATCTTAGTTTTCATAATAAGTAAATTATTGCAATGTGCGTTAATATTAATTACGTTACCTTCTATCATTTCGGCAAGATCTACCCGTTGACATTCCCTAAATGCTTCGATAAGTGTTTGGTCAAAGTTGGTGGGGTTATTGTTATATGTAACAGTGAACATGGACCGATAAGCTCCTTCGATGTCTCTGCTATTACTTTGCATAGTCTCTATGTTATCGTGTGAAAATCCTAACTGTACACCAATTTTCATTAGATCTCTAGGTCCTACCAATTGAACTAAATGTTCGATGAAACGATCTACATCTAAAATATCGAGGAGAAAAAAGAAATTACACAAAATAAAATAAGTAACCCTAACAAGTTAATTAATAACAGTTACAAATGTAGACAATAATATGATGTTTGCACATTATGATTTTTTCCAGATTGGTTTTGCCGGGTGCCATTTTTGCACTAATGTGGTTGTTTGTACATTTCACGGCTTAACAAGGTTCTTACCATTCCGTGGAAGCATCCTTATAGTTTCGAGAGGTGTGCCGACCTCACAAGGCACTCTTGGATTCCAACAACATTCTTTAGGATTAAGAACATGAGTTAGTAACAACATTATTAATTGTTTGCAATAGGACTAAGTGTAGAAGTTATTGGAATTTTGTTTACGGCATTTATTTTAAAAAAACTTTCATTAGTTACATTTTAATAGTAGATATATACAGTATTGCAACAGTAAGTTATAAGTAGTGTATAACAAATGTTGACAATAAATACATAAACCATTTTTGGTCGCCTTTTAAAGCGCAAATGTTTTACTGTAGGCCATAGAGTATGGGTACTTTTAGATAGATAAACACATATACAATTAATTATCTTTATTACTGACAGTTGCTTCTCAACGTTTGTATTAATTAATAATTACAAAAAATATAGACATCGTTATTATTATATGCTACTTTGGGCATGAGCGTACCATCTAGTTAAATACAATTAGGCTTAACAAGAAAACTGATCATTTTGATTGTGCTGTTGCTTTCCTTTATTTATATAATAGATTTATAGTAAAATAAATATTATGCATTATTGAAAATCTTGCTTTTCAGAATGAAGTCGCTGGTAAATTAAATCCAGAAATCGATACTTTTCTTTCAATAAAATAGGCTTTAATTTTTATTCTCAACTTAATTAGAATGATTAGCCTACACAAAGGAAGTTTCAATTTGATTGTAATCATCTTTTTTGAATCGAATTGAGCATTATTAATAGAACAAGGCCAACAGCCATTAAGTCGCGTGCTATGCATAGTGATACCGGACCGACAGACCGACAGACCGACAGACCGACCGGCATAGTGAACTATAGAGTCGCGTCCACGCGACTAAAAATGGCATGTTAGAAATGATTGCGATCTAATTTCTACTGGTTGGCCTGTAATTACAATTTATGACCACCGACTCCATCTCATGGTCAAGTGCTTTTACATATGAAAAACTAAATGTATGAACTGAAAATTAATTTTCTAAGATTGTTGCTAATTAATAACGAATTCTGTAAAGAGTCAAAATGTTTCACTTCGCTGCGTAAAAATCCATAACCCATACGAAAATACCAATGATCGCCAGGACATATTAACAATTAGGCCTACATATACATTAAACAAATTTAGAGATAACTAATTACAAAGGGGTTGCCTTACTTGGTTTTAGTTCCACACAGATGGCTATTATAATTAATGACATTAGGAACACTATACCAACCAAAATCCAAATAATTGCTAGAAAAAAAAAGCCAAAAACATGTATTAAAAAAAATATGTACTAAAAAAACTTCCAATTTTACTACAATACATAGTTAAGCTACATTCGCACAAGACGGTGCCGTGTTGTAGAAAATCATGTAGGCCTATTGTTTATACAAAATTGACGCAAGTGTGAATGTGACTGTTGTAGTAATAATCTCCAGTTATTTAAGAAAAATGGAACCATAATTATTTCGTGCTTGCGCATAAAAAAATATCAAGCGCATACACGCACAAAGTATGTTAGGGTAACTAACTATTGTCACAAGTATCACATTTATCACATGTACTGTACTGGTCTTCTGAAGGCAGTGTTGAACTGAACTTAACTGTAGCTGGTGCAGTTATGTTATGACTTGTGGTTATTGTAGGTGTAGTAGCACTCTGTTGACCAACAGTGGTAGAAGCTATAAAACAATATTTTAAAATATTAGGTTAGGCCCTATACATGTTTAAATACAAAATCGTATTTTAATTAAAAAAATAAGAGACGTTAATCGCAAAAGTATTACGTCAAAATAATGCTGTAACGCTTACATTATGGTTTTATATGGCTTAAAAAAGGTAAATGTATAAGTTGATAATACTAACCCAGCCCTGGGTCACATACTTGACCAAGTGCACACATGCATGTTCGATCTTCTGTGCGTTTACACGTAGACACTTCCTGGAAATTAAATAAAACATCACTATAAACCTGTTGACATGGAATTCGACTAGACAAAAGACTATTACGTTGAAAATCAAAATCTCTTTCACCCATGGACATAAGTACTACGGTGTGTAAAGTGCCACTTTCCTTTTACTTACTTGTTCATTTTCAGCGCACGTTCGACAAACCAGACAATATGGACAGGCGTTATTATAGGGACTGTATGTTTCCTCTGGGCACGGTTTACAGACAGACATGTATCTGGACGTGATATTCGCTAGATAATACCCTTTAAGGCATAAATCATATTTTACTCCATCGGGCGTCAATTGAAACTTCATGTGTTCGTGGGAGCTTCCAGGTTCTACTTGGTAGCATATACACGTCGATTTGAAGGCTTGAATTTTCTCTGAAAACTAAAAATCATATGTAGGCCTATCATTAAGTATCACCATTTAGCATTTCATTTCAGGTTATTGGGGCGGCAATGATTTCATATCAACAATTTGGCTCTATAATAGACCTCCTCCCATTAGGTATTCCCATTAAGTATTTATAATTATGATTATTTTCAAGAGTCCATGCTTCATAATTTTGGGATTTTTTAAAACTATTTTTTTTAGTTCAAATTACATTCAATCCCTATTCGAATTGTATAAACTAACCATAAAGACATGATTTTGTCCAAACCATGTTCCAGGTAGCGCTGTAAAGACTGGCGATAAAGATACCAACAAGACTACACACGATTGGCATATACATATTTTAGGCAAAGTCATCTTTCTTCTTACCACCTCTGTGTTGAAGTTGGTTTAAGTCAACCTACTAAGCACACATCAATTAGTATATAGGTATACCGTAGCCTATATGAAGATGAATATCTTTATTTGACATTAGCCTATAGGGCCTAAAAACATGTCATTTTTTGCTAGTGGGAATAAAGGAATGATTGATTGGGAGAGGAAGGAGTGGTCGAAAACCTTACTTTTTAAAGAGAAATGTTATTTAGTATCCCTCTATATTTGCCTGTTTCTGCTGAGCAAGAGAATACGGATTTAATGTTTTTCTTGTTAGCAGAAATGGGTCCACATCCACAAGAATTTTAAACGATTTTAAAATCCCAATGGACAACATGAATCTGGGCGTCACAACTGACAGTTTTTGCGCGATATCTATATTAATATACTAACCTCATTTACACTGTGTGTAGGATATCGTACTATACAACTTTCTTTGAAATCCAAACAGAAATGTAATTATTCACAAAAAAGGTAGTGTCGACTCCATTTTAGATTTTAAACAACTAACACCATTATACTATAGCCATTGGAATGTAGCCTATGACGTTAGACTAGGTTTTAAAAGATAACAGTAAAAAACACAATAGACCTAGGTCGTATTATCATAAAATGTTACACTTGAGCACTATCAAATAAAAGCATATTTACATAATGGGTTACGTGTGTCTGATAAGCTGCGTTAGTATTTCATTACTGTCAAACTTCCGGCAATATCTTCTAGCAAAAGATCGGTCCTACTAAAAACCACTTAGTAGGCCTACTCTATATACTGTATTGGATACCCACCAGGGCTTACCAGAAAATATTAATATCAGATCAGCCACCTGCTTAACAGTGTATGATACACATTTATTCATTCATTCAATCTTTTATTTCGGAATCTGTAGTCCATAGAAAATAAAATTACGTATAAATTAATTTTTTTTAAACACTGTAGGCCTACTATTTACTACTCCTACTCATCTCGGATGGCATTCCACCTGGAGAGAATCTTTTACTTATAATAATATAAGACGTTGTCTATAATCGTCGAGACTAAAACATTTTCACTTCAATTGAGTCTACACATCAGGCCATATATCGATTTTCAAAAATAATTCATCAAAAGAGGAATTTCTACATTCCCATGCGGCTGGCACTACAATGTCGAGGCCTTTGCAACAACATTCTTAATTATTGCATCTGGAGAGAGAGATCCAAGCATGGAGGTATACCATTTTATACCTCCATGATCCAAGTTACCCTGATTATAGTTGCATGTAGCACAATACACATAGGCCTATATGTTCTAAATAAAACTCATTTCACATCGACAGAACACATGCTAAATTTTCTGACCAGGTGTTGGCTCTGATACACAAAGATCTGTATTGCCGCTTTATATCGAACTCGTCACCTAGATCCAATGATATAACATGACCAAGATAAGTGGTTGAATCGGATTCCCGTTGAATCAACGATAGCTTTGTATAATAGGTTTCAATTGAATCTTTTTCAAAACCCATCGACATCGTGCATACTTTGTTTTAATAATTTAAGAGATTATTTAGAGGGTTGGGATCAGTTAAATATATGAAAAAGGGGTAATTCTTTAAAATAGAAAATGAGAAATCTCATTATTCATGCTTCTACCCCACAAGAATAAATTGTTCGTATTGTGTAAAATGAGGGCGGTATTCTCTACTAGTCACCAGAGCCATATATATAAAGAGTTACGACATTGGATTATAGTCACGTGATATGCAGATCAATTTGTGTCAAACTTGTCTCCGTTAATGCATGTAAAGTATAGGAGCAAGAAAATACTTTAAACTTTTTCTTATATTTAAAAAAATGTAATTGCACATTTTACGGTGAAATATCGATGTGCACAGCGTACAGAAGTACTTGCGGCAAAGAATATTGCGCGCGCGTGCGCTAGTACATTATAAAGTTCGATTGATTGATTTTGGAACGAAACATCTCATAACTACGTCCTATTAATAACAATTATGTAATATTTTCAATTCATAATGCATGCTTTGATGACTAAATAAAATAATAAAGTGTCGTGGATATATTTGTTGATATTTGTTCAATATATTGAATAGGGTATGAACAATGTTAAAATAATAAAGGCAAATTATTACAAATGAAATGATGAACGAGTCTCTGAAAGTTTGTGTCAAAAACACACAGAGAGCCATATACTGTATAAAAAGAGGGGTGAATTTGTGTGTTTTTTGTATTGGTTCATGCTTTGATGTATCCTGACTTGCATGTAGGCCCTAGCATTTATTCTTTTGTTATTATAGACACAATATATATATGTTACCAAATTAATACCATTAATAAAATTAATTACTAAAATAAAAACGGAATATAAGCGTTATTTCATAGACAAAAAAATCTAAAAATAATGCATGAACTATAGGAAAACGCTATACAAAAGAGACACGCGCGCCCTCAGCGTGCGAATTCTTTGACACAAAAATGGCTTCTAATTTTCAATGTCGTAACTCTTTATATATATGGCTCTGCTAGTCACCAGAGCCATATATTGAGAGAGAGTTACGGCATTGCGTTCACGGATTTTAGAAAGTCACGTGGTGTGCACGCCGGCCATGTTTGTGTCCAACTATGCCTATGTGGCGTATGGAGTCAAGTCATTTGCTTAAAAAATGTATAACATTCACAAGGCTTTAAAGATAATAACGAAATCATAAAGTTACTGCGAACATGATTTTAAACAACAAAATGTAAAAACAATGCATTATGCACTTGTCAATTGTATGACCCACTATACAACCCCCGGGAGAGGTGCGTCATGGGTGCGTCATTTACAAATAATTACTGACGCAGGGGTGCGTCAAAAAACCTAGATGGTACGTCACATCAATGAACAAGGTGTGTCAATGTCCGTCACTTTACCACCCACCATATCATAAACAACATGGTCACAGTGCGTCAAAATGGGTGCGTCATGGTCACCTAAAGGTAAGTCACCTTTTTGACGCACGGGTGCGTCATGGTATTCAAAAGTATGACGCACATCGGACAAATGACGCACCTCTCCTGGGGGTCGTATAGTGGGTCATACAATTGACAAGTACGTGCATTACTATAGAGAATCGCTGTACAAACTAAACGCGCACGCGTAGAGCGTGCATGGAGCGCACAACCAGAGCCGTTCCGAAATTGCTATTTTTGTTGTTTTAAATCATGTTCGCAGTAACTTTATAATTATTTTATTATTTTAACAAAAACCTTTAATCAAATTGATTGTTTTGATATTAAATTCGATAATTAAAGCCTTTTGAACGTTATACATTTTCAAAACAAAAGGCTCAACTCCATACGCTACATAGGAATAGTTGGACACAAACACGGCTTCTAATCCATTCAATGGCGTAACTCTCTCTATATATGGCTCTGCTAGTCACCAGAGCCATATATATATAAAGAGTTACGACATTGAAGATTAGAAGCCATTTTTGTGTCAAAGAATTCGCACGCTGAGGGCGCGGGCGTCTATTTTGTATAGCGTTTTCCTGTAGTTCATGCATTATTTTTAGATTTTTTTGTCTATGAAATAACGCTTATATTCCGTTTTTATTTTAGAAATTAATTTTATTAATGGTATTAATTTGGTAACATATATATATTGTGTCTATAATAACAAAAGAATAAATGCTAGGGCCTACATGCAAGTCAGGATAATCCGATACATCAAAGCAGGAACCAATACAAAAAACACACAAATTCACCCCTCTTTTTATCCAGTATATGGCTCTCTGTGTGTTTTACACAAACTTTCAGAGACTCGTTCATCATTTAATTTGTAATAATTTGCCTTTATTATTTTAATATTGTTCATACCCTATTCAATAATAATAAACTCAACAAATATATCCACGACACTTTATTATTTTATTTAGTCATTAAAGCATACATTATGAATTGAAAATATTACATAATTGTTATTAATAGGACGTAGGCCCTAGTTATATATGGGATGTTTCGTTCCAAAATCAATCAATCGAACTTTTATAATGTACTAGCGCACGCGCGCAATATTCTTTGCCGCAAGTACTTCTGTACGCTGTGCACATCGATATTTCACCGTAAAATGTGCAATTACATTTTCTTAAATATAAGAAAAAGTTTAAAGTATTTTCTTGCTCCTATACTTTTCATACATTAACGGAGACAAGTTTGACACAAATTGATCTGCATATCACGTGTCGGACTATAATCCAATGTCGTAACTCTTATATGGCTCTGCTAGTAGTCACCAGCCTAGTCACCAGCTAGTCACATGATGGACACGGTCAATACAACATTTTAAAAACAAATCACAACATGTTTTTAAAGTTGAGTAAACTTATCTTTTTGCTCTCAATAATAAACATTTCCTATTATACAGAAGCGGTGCTGGATGAAGGTAATTTGGTAAAGTTATTGATGTATCAGGCCTAGGCCTATTGCAATTCTGTTGGCCAATCTACTCTAGGCTAGCCTCTACTCTTCTCTAGGCCTAGTCTACTTACTTAGTTAGTACTACTATACTAGAGGGGCCTCGCTAGCCTAGCTAGGCCCAGGGCTAGGCCAAGGAGGCCCCTACATAAAACACTACACTCTACTGCTGTAGCTAGCCATTACATAATACATTACTACTAGGAAGAGTACTGTACCACCTAGCTAGCCTAGGCCTAGCCTACATCATCGGGCCTAATCAACTACCGTATATTTCGGTGTATAAGTCGCACTTTTGACACGCAAATTTGACCTCTAAATTAAGGGTGCGTCTTATACACCGAACATAAATGCCTCACCACACAGATTGTACATATAGGCCTAGGCCTAGCTAGGCTATCGTCACCTCGTTTGCTAGGCCTGAGTAGGCTAGGCCTAGCTACAGTAACTAACTAACGTAACGGCAACCTGCTTCTGCCTAGTTTTCAAGGCATTTTAGCATGATGTTATACTAAATATGATGAAAAGATTTGTTCATTATGGCGATCAAATTTCATTTGTAAACGTTTACGTACGATTGGAATAGTATTTATTTATACAGTAGTTATACGCACAATCGCCGTACCCCCAGCGCAAGCCCTTCTTGGCGGCCACATGGTGTACGGTATTCGACTAGTATATTCTCCAGGTGATTATAGCATGGACCTAGCGTACACACTTCTCGGATACGATTGTCCGTGAAAACGTGCGCCCTCTCGAAATGATCGAGCGAGGCTAGCCCACACGTACGTACGTGTTACACACACGGTCATGCACTCGATGTTACGGCTGTTGAGGCTGGGCGCGGCCGAGCCTAGGTAAGAAAAAACCTAAATAAAGGACGCCGTTGCAGATATAACAAAATATATTATTACAATAATATTGATTACAATTTAAAAAAACATTGTTTTGATGAAATATAAGGTGCGTCTTATACACCGACGATATAAAAAATACCGATATTTTACTCTCAGTTAGGGGGTGCGTCTTATACACAGGTGCGACTTATACACCGAAATATACGGTAGCTAGTCACAAAGCATGTCCTATAGTTATAGTAATAGCCAATAATTAATTAAGAAGGTCCCAGTGCATTCCCAGACGCCGGCTGACAGAAGGGGGAGGAAGCGGCGTGCGCCGACGGAGGGCTCTCGGGGTCTTGGCCCTGTGCCGGAAACCCCGCCTCCGCCGTGTGCTTTTGACCATGGAGTAATGTTTTGACGCACACTTTCATCCGGACCGTTTATTTTCGGCCCTAGGGCTGCCACCAATCTATCAGCTACGCCGTGCAAGGGATGCAGACCCTGTACATCCATGTTTCAATTGGGCTGCACCCCACGTGCATGGTGTTGGCGCGGGAATTTGCTACTTTTCGGGAGTTGGCCCAGAACCTGAGTGTTAGGGCGCTGGGAGAGGTGGGTCTGGACCACAACCGGTCCATCACCGACTGGCCCCGACAAGATCGGCTCCCGGAGCGGATCTTGCGGGAATGTTTCTGTCCCCAGCGTCGCCACGTGCTGACCCTGCACTTGCGGGGTGCGGCGACGGACCCGACGGGGGAGGAATGCTACCTCCGAGGGCTGGACCTTCTTCGGCTGGTGGGAGTACCCCGTGGGCAAAAACGGATTTTTCATAGTTTTGCGTCCTCTGTATTCATTGTGGAAGAGTTCCTGAGATTCTTCCCAATGACCTATTTCAGTTTTAATTTGGGGGTCGGGCGAGCGTGCCCAGCTTTGCAGGAGGCATGTAGATACCTTATGTACCAGTCAGAGCGCCGGGTCCTACTGGAGACGGACGCCCCTCACTTTCGTCCGACGGGCCACCGGGTAGGCTCCCGCTACTTCATCGGCTTCGCCGCCGAAGCCCTGGGGAAGGTTACGGGGATGGAGGCCAGTGAGGTCTTGGACCTCACCTGGAAGAATGGCCGGGACCTGATCCCGGAATAGTCTTGCTCCGCCAAGGGGCCCAGAAGAGTTACAGTTATTTTTAGTTCAGTTAACAGAAGCTTTTTAGTTGCAATTTGCACCAGGCCCACGGCCGGGTGCCACGTTTCGGATCACCAGTTAGCGATTCATTGAACCCAGTCTCGGGGACTGGGCAGCAACGCTGGCCAGGTGACCCCGGGTGACTACCTCCTTTTCCAAACCGAGTGAGTGTAGTATCGACTTTGTTTATCATAGCAAACCAAACCTGTTTTATTTAATTTTTATTTTATAGGAAAAAAACGAAGTAAATGCAGGTTCAATGGTGACAAAAAGTTGACTGAACCAGATCAAGACTGGGGATACGTAAACGTACGTCCAGATGCGTACATGTTTTGGTGGCTGTATTTCTCTACTATCAAGCCCTACTATTCATCAGCACCATTGGTAATATGGCTACAGGTACATACTGCTAAGAGTTTATCAATATATTGCCTTTGTAACCGTTCATGCATATTCCAACTTTAAATATAAAGTGAAATATTCTTTTTATAATTTTAAACTTTTTTTCTTCAGGTTGAGAATACTGAGAATACTGTTTAAGCATGTCATGTCCAAGCACATGAACACTGTAAAATATCATGATATCAAACAAAATGACAAACTCATAATTATAACATATACAGTAGATAAATAACTAAATGACTCAAGTTAAATTATGAACATTATATTGCACACTACAGACAGCTTCATGAAGGGAAAAAAAATGTCTCTTCATTTTAATATAAATAAACCAATAAAAATCTTGAAAACATGTTTCAATTAAATTTATATTAAAATGATGATTGAAAAGATATTTTTTTTCTCCTTGAAGCCGGGGGGAAAATAACACTTTTATTTATTTATCTATGTTGCTTATATATCGAGCAGACTGTATGATACTGAAATTAATTCTGATTTCCACTTCTTTGCTGCTCTAGGGAGGACCTGGTGGATCATCTACAGGATTTGGAAACTTTGAAGAGATAGGACCATTGGATGTGAATCTTAACCCAAGAAATTCCACATGGGTAAGATAGATAGATAAGTTGCTGGTCTGAACAAACCCTGTTTATGTTCCCTTTCAATCTAGAAACCAGGAACGGAAGTGATGGTAAAAGGACAAGAGCTAGGCCTAACTAGCCGACATCTTGTCCTTTTGTGGCAGAAAAGAAACCCAATAAAAATCTTGGCTACATGTTTCAGTTAGTATAAATTTATGTTAAAAATATTATTTATTTACATAAAGTTATGAATAATAATCTATCTAGGTAAAATCAAATTAAATCCTGAACAACACTGGACGAAGGACATAGAAATGTCCAACAGCTTGTGAAAGTATACATTTAATGATATAGTGTTCCACCAAGGACATAGCAATGTCCAAGTGATGAAGGTATGCATTCAATACAATGTTGTACCAAAAGAACATAACAATGTCCGATATTAATCAAGTGTTAGGTTTAAATATGATTTAATATTAAAATACAGATATTAAAATTGTATGGGACATTTGTTTAATCACTCAGTGATGATTCTTAACTTAAATTATTAATATTTAATAGTTGTCTGCAGCCAACCTATTATTTATTGATAATCCGGTTGGAACAGGTTATAGCTACGTAACAGATGAGTCAGCCTACACAACTAACGTAACTGAGATTGCAACAGATCTTATACAAGTGTTGAAAAATTTCTTTTATTATTATTGCGACTTTAAGGTAATCAGTTTAAAAGAGTTCATGATTATTTTCTGTGGAATGCTTGTTTGACTACACCAACGAAAAAATACCGGCGTTTTCGACTTGTAAGAAGTAGTCTCCGTCCCTCGGCCAGTTAATCAATTGTGATGTCCCTGAGCCTAGCCCTAGTCCTGTATTTTGTACTATGGTTCATGGTATTCTTCCGAGGCTATTAGTCAAACAAGCATTCATTGCAGATGCATTTCACACCACATTACATCTTCATTCCATCATTTTTAGGTACAAGCTGCAAATATTTTATTCATTGACAATCCGGTTGGAACTGGTTATAGCTACGTAACAAATGATAATGCCTACACTACAAATGTTGATGAAATTGCTGTAGACCTTGTTACCCTGCTAAAACAGTTTTATGTAAAACATTCCGAGTTTAAGGTGAGAAGCTTATTCATACAATCAAATTTGTATCTAACAAATGAAATTAAAATCATCCTCATTTATTTATCTCATTTTGTTCATTCTTTATTAAAAAAAAAAACATTCATTGTTTGTACATTTTTAACTTTTGTAATTATTTTGTAAATATAGATACAGCAGAACCCCTCCTTTGGAACACCTCTATTCAGGGGACATCCCTTTTCAGTTGTCATCCATAGTAAGGGGATACCTCTTTTCAGTTGTCATCCATGTTAAGGGGACACCCCTTTTCAGTTGTCATCCATATTAAGGGGACACCCCTATTCAGTTGACAATTTTGATGCACTTGTTTGTACTGGAATTAAGATGTAGTTAACATTCACCCAATGATTATGTTGAATTGTGTGCTATTAGTATTTTATTTTTACTTGGTGCGTATTTGCAACACAGTAATAGTAGTAGCAGCAGTGGTGGTAGTAGGATGATACACAGTCGATTCTTTGTGTACCTTGTAGTTTTATATTGTTTTATTCGTATTAAACTAGTCATTTCTGCATCAGAATACTTCATTAATTCACAGCTTGTGTCGTTTGTATTGTCATTAAAAACAAGATAAACTGTTCTGTTATCATCTGTTCTTTTACCTGTGAATGTACAGTTCTTTAACTTTTCTTCAAGTAAAAATTCAAAATATTTTAAATCGGTCTCAAACGTTGGTCCATATTCCTCTATTTTTCTCCAAAAAGTTTCGTTAAATTCTTTATAAAGCTTAGCATCGGCCCAACTCCATTTGTTAATTGATTCACGTAAGTTATCAGAAATGGTATAGCGTCGTTTATCACTTCGCATCCCTTTTGGAACATACAGAATATCTTCAAAACTAAAACACAAAAGTTTTCTTAATAGTAGCAAAGATTCATTATAATATTCATATATTAAAACAAGATCAAGTTCTTTAGAAATCTTCTTAATAGCAGCATCTACCAGATCTTGCTTTTCCATTTTTTTAGGAGCAAACCCAAGATCAAACAGGTTTGGGTTTTTTAGGTAATTTCTCATCCTAAAATGGCGATATTTGTTTAAAAAGTAGCGGGGTTTAGAAATAAAGTTTTCAAAGCCAGATATTGGTGAAAGGTGAAGAGGTTCAAATAACGTAAAATAACCAAAAAAGGACTCAATTTGGGTGCGGGGATCTCTGATTATTGTGAAGTATTTTGTTCCATGTTTCATGACTTTTTGCATTTTCTTCTTATCAAAACGAACATGATTGACTAGCATGTCATATTTACCAGGATATACCTGCGACGGTTTAAATTTACCGGAGCTTATTACATGCGAATCACGTTTAGGTATTGCAATCGTTAGGTTTCTAATGTACCCGTATCTCTGTAGTGTTGTTGTTAGTGTTGAACTTCCCGTCTTGTGAGTTTTCAAAAATACAAACATATTATGCGGTTTACACATTTCCTGATTGTTCAAATGTAACGGATGAGAAACTGCAGATTTCACCGTAGTATTATTGTGTCGCATTATTGGTAGAAAATGTTTTATAGCAATCCTGTAAAACATTACAATTGGAAAACATTAAAACTTGTAAATAGCACGAATGCCATCATAGTCATTGGTCCTTTACATCAAATAAAGGGTCTGTTATTTTTAAACAGATTGTAACTTACTTGTATAGGGTAGTGTTGAGTATTTGGTTGTTAAGCAGATTATTCCAAATTGTGAGTCCAGCGAGAGACAATAAACAATCTAGGTGCACAGTAAGCTATGCATAGTATTGTTAAGATGTACTACTGTATTCTGTATACCAACATTGTTATGTAAAGTATTGGAGCAAATAACTGAATGTAGGGGTTGGACAATTCTACAGTGTAGTCCATTTCTATTCATTCTTTATAGTTCTCAACCTAACATTTCCTAATATCAAAAAAAATTAAAAATATACTCACCTTTGTCTACTGAAACATACATACAAATATAATAAATACAGTATTCCAATACTTAAGAGAACCAATATGCACCTGGTGTTCAAGCCTAAACATAAATAATCATAAAAGAGCAAGTTTTTCTTAGTTAGGCCGGGAAAAATATATGGTTCTCTTGGTGCAGGATTTTGTACTTTCATGGCATGTGCAAATGAAACACACTATCAAATTGAGGTTAACGGGTCAGTCTAGTTAGTCCTATACTCTGTTAGGCCTTGCAGTATACTTTTACAATAAAATTATAGCAAATCATATTTTGTGAAGTATAAGTAATTTATTTCTTGAAAATACTGTAACAACGAATGTTAAGATAAGATGCTAAAATACTGTAGATGGCTTTAAATACTCAACTTTTAAATTATTCAACTAATTTCTCCATGCCCAAGAAGAATAATCATTGTTAAATCTAAATTTGTAAACCGTTTTACAAAAATTTGCTTACCTTTGTCAAATTTTATTATTGCCATTATTCAGAATTAAAATTGGAGGTAGCTATACTCAACGTACTGACATTTACTGTAATAACACCTTATGCACTGTGTTCTCAAGTTGTAGGTAAAATTCCTGGGAGAGAGAGACACAGACACCAACACTAACATATTATTAAATGTATGTTTAACCATTCCTGACATGTTCACTAAACTGTGACAATCTGAATTTAGTTAATGCTAAACCCAATGATCTGGTATTACAGCATGGTGAAAGTTATAATAATAGATCAATATATCAAATAGTTTTTTTGAATAGGCACCTTTGTGTCATTATAGATTGTCTCAAATGGTGAAGGTCATTTACACACCAGTGTATCCCATTGACAATTGACAGAGAGAAAGACAAAAAAGACAATGTGGATTACAGTATTATAAAGTTAATTGGTCAGAGTATCTAGTACAATTACATTAGAGTACAGCAAAACATCCGACCAATTAACTTAGCTCCCTGCCGAAAAGCTATTTAAATTATTATTACAGTTACATAAACTGAAAAGTACTTACAGTTAACAGATCCATTATAGGTTTTTATATTTATTATTCAATATTAACTGTTATATATCATAACCCTTTAAACATCCAATATGACATCATCTTTGATGGAAGGCCCCTTAAACACCAAATATGACATCAGGGGCCTTCCATCGATGGAAGGCCCTTTAAACATCTAATATCACACCATCTTTGACGGAAGGCCCCCTTCAACATCCAATATGGCATCATCATTGATGGAAGGCCCCTTAAACATCCAATATGGCATCATCTTTGATGGAAGGCCCTTTAAAACATCCAATATCGCATCATCATTGATGGAAGGCCCCTTTAAACATCCAATATGGCATCATCATTGATGAAAGGCCCCTTTAAACACCCAATATGGCATCATCTTTGACGGAAGGCCCCCTTCAACATCCAATATGGCATCATCATTGATGGAAGGCCCCTTAAACATCCAATATGGCATTATCTTTGATGGAAGGCCCTTTAAAACATCCAATATGGCATCATCTTTGATGGAAGGCCCTTTAAAACATCCAATATCGCATCATCATTGATGGAAGGCCCCTTTAAACATCCAATATGGCATCATCATTGATGGAAGGCACCTTTAAACATCAAATATGACATCATCATTGATGAAAGGCCCCTTTAAACACCCAATATGGCATCATCTTTGATGGAAGGCTCCTTTAAACATCCAATATCGCATCATCATTGATGGAAGGCCCCTTTAAACATCCAATATGGCATCATCATTGATGAAAGGCCCCTTTAAACACCCAATATGGCATCATCTTTGATGGAAGGCTCCTTTAAACATCCAACATCGCATCATCTTTGATGGAAGGCCCCTTCAACATCCAATATGACATCATCTTTGATGGAAGGCCCCTTTAAACATCCAATATGACATCATCATTGATGGAAGCCCCTTTAAACATCCAATATGGCATCACCTTTGGTCTTTGATGGCAGAAGCCTTCTACACTGTATTGAAGAAATCTTTATTAACCTGTTTCATTCTTTCAGACTATTCCATTGTATATTTTCTGTGAATCTTACGGAGGCAAAATGACAGCTGCGTTCAGTCAGGCCATTTTAAAGGTATTTAGACAAACTAAGAGTGGATTGCAAGAATGTCTTATTTTATAGAGGCTTAGGCTTAGGCCATTCCAATCCATCTTTACAGGGGCGTAGCCAGTTGGTGCAGGGTCATGGGGATCCCTTTGGACACCAACTATACAGAGAAGGAAAGTCAAGAAAATGAATATTTGATATACAGTAACTTTTTTGGTAGGAAATGAAAGAAGGAAGACTTTCTGTTGACTTCAGAGGCTTAGCTTTAGGAGACTCATGGATATCACCAATAGGTAACTATCACTAAACATACCTCTGCCAAGGGATGACCTCCAAAATAAAAAATTGTTGATGGGAGACTTCTCTATACATCCAATCATCTTTGGTTTTGATAGGAATGTTAGAACAATTCAGATTCCTTTCATTGACTAAAAACCAACCTAACTATGGTAGGTGTCTAATATCTCCTCACCTAAAGCTCTCACTGGGGCACCCATCATTTTATCATTTACAAATTAAAAGTACAATACTTAATTGGTATTATAATTCCAAATATGTAAGCAAAGTGAATATTCCATAGTTAAATAATAATAATCACTGATAGAACATTGTACAACATGTATGCCTAGAATAAAGGTAATACACTGCATTTGTTCAGTAAATGGTCCTTTCTCCATTACTGCGTTCTTCTGCTGAGTAGATCAAATAAATCAATCTATATAACGTATATTAAAGTTAATAGTGCCTACAGGTACAGTACAGTAATTATAAGTCACAGAGTCTGTACAGCATGTATGCCTAGAATAAGGTTGTAAAAGTACTGGTAAAACTAGAAAGCCACTCCGAGAGTGAATACCTTCGCCTATTGTAAAATTCTCCACCATAAGATTTCTCCGGAAAAATATATATATATATATTTGTGTGTGTCTTAATGCTGTTTGTGATTTAGGCTAATTTCACTATAAGCATGTGTATGCGAGTTTGGTGTAATGGTTATGTAACAAGCCTTTCAATTAACAATAGCTTCAGTTGACTAATAATAGAACAGCAATGCGAAAATCAAACGAGTGAATTTGAAAAGAAATAGGTTAAATTTTTTAACTACTCGCATCAAAAAATGTGCACATTAAATCAAATTATGTTTTAAAATTACAAATCACAAATTATAACTTTTGCCTCTTTTACAAAAATGAAGTCTTTTGGACAAGTAGTTCACGAGAAAATTCAGTTTACTTGTTACTTTAAGACTGCTCGCCGGCTTTTGAATAATTCTGTCCTATCTTTTAACACTAGCAGGTCTCAAAAGTAAATTAAAAATGTTCCAGAATTGGGACCATGGTCCCAAAATTTAATGGAATGGTCCTTGACCACATATCTATCTTTATATTCATTTTGGTAAAGATCTTGTAATTACTTTTTGAGTAATCCTGCTAACAAACAAACACACACGATCGATTACATATACCTCCTTGGCAGAGGTAAACAACATGGTCTTACCTACATGACTGCTTGCCTTCTACTGAGGAGAACAAAAGAAACCCAGAGCTGTTGAGTAACATGTAAATTAGACCACCTGGAATAAAGGAACAATAGTGTGTTAAATTAAGTACTAGTGTATTATGTAGTTGTCAACAGCTCCTACTGCAATGTAACTATTTGTGTTTGGATAAATAGTTTTATTCCATCATTGAGAAAAATAATTTGCAAAGATTTATTTAATTATATTTCAATTATTTTATTTATTAAAAATTATTTCCATAATATTTGGAACAATTTCTGGTTTGATTTAATACATTATTCTTTATTATATTAATTTTATATTTATTTTTATATTTATTTTAATTTAATGATATTAAAGTGTTTTTCTTCATTTTTTTTAAACAGATTATGTAAACACATGGGGACCTTACTTGTATCAAACTGTAAGTATTGATAAATAACATATTTTCGGACTCAATTTTATTAACAAATTAATTTATTTCTCAATACAATAAAAGGGGAGGTATGTAGTTGTGAAACAAACAAACTGAATAGCACATAAATATATAAGTTTTAATTATTGTCAATTTAACTTACTTTGTTTTTCTTTTCTATTTTAGTCACTTCTGGACAAGAGAGGACTAGCCTTGGTTACAAAATCTGCCAATGCCACAGAAAATGCTTACAATGATGGCGACTATGAGAAGGCAACCCAGCTGTGGGGTGCAACAGAAACAGTCATTGCTGAGGTATCATATTTTTTTAGGGTTTTTATGGTTCAGCCGAAACCCCTTTTTAAAATCATTGTTGGAAATTACTATGTACAAATTGATCACAATTCAGTTTTACTATGAAGATGACCTTTATCAAATATACAATTATGAATGATTATTTTTATAGAACACAGATAATGTAGATTTCTACAACATTCTTTTACATGACAACACTAATAATCTATTGTCAATGAAGAAGGCTTCTCATTTACCACCAGAATTGAGTAAGTGCAACAAATAACTTGACATTTTAAAGTGTTCATCATTTAGAGTTGAACTGCTTGTAGTTTGTTAAAACACAAAGTCACTGATAATAAATAAAAACATTTCGAAAATATTTTCCTTTCCAATTACAGAACATTTGTATTTGAGACACGTGTCACGGTTTGAAAGTGACCCATTAACAGAACTCATGAATGGACCAATCAAAAAGAAGCTAGGCATTCCTGACAATGTCACATGGGGTGGTATGTTATACAATTTATTGATATTCTGTGTTGAGTATATGATAAAAATGCAAGGTAACTTTTATAGTAGGCCTATTAATATTTAATTAATAACTAAGAAATTAAAATTAAAGATGTATTGTCCCTTTGACTAATTCCAAAAAAATAAAAAATAAAATATTTCGAAAAAAAGTGGGTCATTTTGAAGTATCATAATAGTTATTAACTTTCACCAAAAATTAGTCGAAAAAAAAAAAATTTAACTGAAACACAGACGTTTTTTTGTTCAAAAAATAACTTTAACTTCCAGTCAAAGTTTACGATCAAAACATATCGTGACGATTTTCCAGACGAAATGTAATCAAATTAATTTACCTGTTAATTACGTAAACTTGTTGTTTTTGGCTCGAATTTTCGACTTAAAGTGAATAACTTTAATATTACTTTGATATGGCCAATTTAAATTTAGAATATTTTTTTTTCTTTTTTGTGTTTCAAGGGACAATACATCTTTAAGGTATACATATGTTAATTACTTTCAATTCAAATTGTTACTGTTTACAGCTCAGGCAAATGCAGTGTTTGCAAAGCAAGCGGGAGACTTCATGAAACCAGTCATTGACATAGGTACAGTATAGGTTCTTGATTTCATATTTTATAGGTTTCTTTATTATGTATGGATTTGGGTAGCCGAGTGGCTAGGACACTTGATTATTGTACAGAGACACTCCGGTTCATTTCCCGACAACTCCCAGTCCACTGATCTGTAAAACGAGTGGAGGATAAGGCAGCGTGGAAAGGAACTGGCCAACCTACCACTTAATGCGGAAGCTTAGTACAATGAGCTAACAGCTCACCCCACCTTATTATATAACCCTTGACCTAAGATACATACAATTTTACAAATTGCATACTGGGGCATTAGGCAAATTTAGACAGGGCACACCCCTAAAATAAAACAGTTATTGAAAAACTTCTTATATTTAATGGCACTATTTAAACAATATTTTTAACATTATATAGTTGATGACCTTTTGACCAACTCTACCGTTAAAGTTGTGGTGTACAATGGACAATTGGACCTTATATGCGACACTCCAGGTAACAATAGATACATAAAACTGTAAATGTAAATATATGGTTTGCTTCATCTTTCTTGTGAAACTGTGAGTTAATAAAGTGATGAACTCAATTTATTAAAGTCATGCCACAAGTATAATATTGTTATTGTATGTGTGTGCGCCCTGGTGTGTGTAAGCTCTGGAGTTCGACTAGGCGATGTGAAAGTGGTACAATACCTGTACAACAATTGTCTCAGATAATACTAGGGCCTACTAATAAGCTACTCTATTCCTAGGTACTGAATTATGGGTGGAAAAACTTACGTGGCCTGGCCTGTCTAGCTTTGATGCATTGAAGTGGACACCATTGTACACAACTGGCACTCAAACAAAGGCTTTTGTCAAAACATTCAAGAATTTCAGTTTTTACTGGATCATGAACGCAGGACATATGGTGGGTATCTTTAATGTGTGTGTACCGTTTAAGAATGTTCTAGAGTTGTCTACATCAGACTTTATGTGAGGTGCCCATATATGGATATGATGATGTCATAATACCATAATTGGGCATAGCACACCCCATATTTGGGAACATCACACTTTTTTCAAACTAGTTTGATAGTGTAGACAGAGCTTAAGGTTATGCTTGATTTGCAGACCCTTACAAACAATAATGGGGCTTTCATGGGACGCTGGAGTATGGTTGAGCATCTATTAGGAACAAATAATGACCAAACTGTCATGTTAATTCATTAATAATGTATAGCACTTAACCAAATTAAATGTTCTCTAAAGCGCTACAACCACATGGCTCGAACTGGGTAGAAATTACGTCATTCATTGTCCGCATGCGGAGATATTGGGACACGTGTCCTCGCTGCTCACACCTCGATACAAAGTTTCTAGTTCCAGATGATGACCGATTGACATCAGGTCATCAGTCGTCTCAAATCGAAGGCTCCCTACTCTCTTCACCCTTGACAGTGGAAATGATTCAATTTTGTGCTTTACATTTTCTGTTCAGCACTTAGAGGCGCCCTGTATTTTGCACTTAATAATAATAAATTGAACATTACTATTATTTATCTGCAATATATGAAGAAAAGTTAAAGACCAATTAAATCCTTTTTATTTCAATAGGTTCCAGCTGATGCCCCAGATATGGCTCTGAAGATGTTGAAGATGGTAGTGAAAGACGAGTAGACAAAAGAGTGCAAATATCATTAGAATCAGTGGTTGGATTCAGGAAAGCCTCTTTGGTTTTCTTCAGCTCAAGGCAACATACAGCATTGCAACATTTTAGAAGCCACAAGAGTCGAACCACCTTGTACTGGTATCAGCATAACGATATAAATATATGTTATTTTTATAGATTTTAATTCTTCTGTTTGTTACTCTAAAGCTTGGTTCCCACTAGAACGCAACGCAACAAGCCGCAACGTAACAAGCCGCAACGTAAGCGAATTGACCAATCACAAGGAATGGTTCGAATAATCCATCAATTGGATTGGTCAATTCGCTGCAGTGCGGCTTACGTCCTTGCGGGAACCAAGCTTAAAGCAATATTTCAATTTTAATCTCAGTTTTTGTTAATTGTATGGAACTATTGTGCAATTAAAAAATGTACAGTACTATTTTAGCAAATAATTAGAGACTGATTACTCATTTATATAAGGCCATTTTAAACCAAAGAACCTCTTCTAAATGGTAGAATGTTATATAGACATACACTGCACTCAATAAAGCACAAAACAAGCAATTACTTGTACTGTATTTCCATTTATTTAGCCTAGTCATTTCCAACAATTTTAAGGCTAATTTAAAAAGACGAGCGATAACAGTAAACCGCGTAGCTTGTAGAGCCTGTATCTATCATGAGCAGGTTTCCGCTCAACCGCCCGTCTGTTCTGCGTTTTGTGTAAATGGTCATAAGAAATAACATTCTATATTTTTGTTTCCTGCTATGTAAATTGGCCTTTTATGCAACAAAAACCACACAATTATTTTGGTATACCTCAAGGTGAACTTTGGTCAAATAGATTTATCAAGTTCATACAATTTTAAATTGTGATGTATAAAAACCATTGCGAGTGGCACTCTTGGTCATGCTGGCGTAAATGAATACACTTTGTTCAACATTTCTGCATCAGAGTACTGCCTCTTTATACAGTGCATACCTACACACACGATCCCAGATTGTTTATAATTCAGTTTTTATTAAATATCACTTCCTTTATTAAGTTGCTAGGCAAGTATTGTTTTTTGCAATTTATAATTCCAGGGTCTACAACGATGCAGTTCCTTATATTCTGTGGTAAAAGACCACATTTTTCTTTGTCAACATCCATTTGCATTCAGAGAAAAAAAAATGCAATTGTTATGTAAATCTCAACTCTGACCTGAACACACATGCCACAGTTCATCAGTTGTTGAGCATCAGAAGAAAAGTAAACTTGTTTACACAACATTTTGGTAGTTGACATTATGCACTAGTTGTGTTCTTCGACAATGCAAAAGATATTTAACATAGTCCATCACGAATGATGAGAGTTTCAATAACATAAAAATTCGCCAAACATGTGATCATGTTGGGGACAAACAGTCCAACAGTACTAACGTAAAAATGTACTGTGAATACAATTACTAATTCACTTGCCTGCTTTATACGATTACAAATCAACCGGTCATTGTATCTGAAAAACAGACTGTGATGGTTATCAGTTAACTGGGCACTCGCATGAACAAGCACTAATGAACGCGGCAGGTATCCATGCAAAGAGGTCCATTCATAGCAAGACACAGTATGTATCATTTCAGTTCCCCAACATGTACACCTCCTAGCCATGTCAGCAGCCAATGTTACTGTTTAAAATGTTTGAAAGAAGGTAATTCATGCTTACTTTAAGATCCAATACATTGACTTTGTAGTTTTAAGTTTGTTGTAGCATTTTGTTTGTTTTTTTATGCAAAACTAAACCTTTCTGGTTCTAATGTTGAGGAGTACTATATGGTACCAGGCCACATGCAGCAACTCTTTGAGCACCAAAGACAAACATTGTTTATTTCCTATTTAGTTAGTGTTCCATTTTTTAATATTCAAGATATAAAATATATATAGGGTCATTTATTTACCAAGTTGACACTTGTTTTCGGTTTTTTTAAAGAAATGTATGTAATTTTGACAAACCAAATGATTAACATTCTTTATTTTAGAACAAAACATGTCTTGTGCTCAAAGTTTTTGATCTTTAACTCTCACTATCTAAAATGCATCTTAAAATGTCCCTTTTCACAATGTTTAATGGGATTGTCTCTGAAGCACTAACTTGCTTTGTGCTCAGTTGTTAAAATTACAGGTTGTATTAAAAGCAATGAAATAATAATTAACTAGGTGTTTATGGTTATATCATTTGCATTAGTATTGTACAGTGCTTTGGTTTGGTAAAACATGCTGAAAAAAAAGATAAAATGGCAGGAAATGACCAAACCACATAGATGTGTGGATTTTAAATTTATGATACCGTACAACCCCATACTACAACACCTTCGTGATCCACGAAGGTTCGCCATACTATGGGTGGCTCTAAGTAAGAGTGCTTTAAGGGAGGGGTTCTACTGGTCACCCTCTAGAGACTAAATATGGTATTTTGAATATCGCAATATACAAGTCCCTCCTCAGAACACTGCTGTCAATTAAATAGTTTTTTAATGTCAATGAAGTCATTTTGTAATGTCAATACAAATGAAAACAATTGTTTGTGTGTGTATGTTAAGTTAAGGACATAATTTTCACCAACTCAACAAAGTTGGGAACAAAAAGTTCAACAACAAATTGTTTTGCTGTGAAAGTAAACTGATTGGAAACCGAAACAAAAAAAATGAAACAAAAAGCATTTTGCAGAGATCGTGGTTAGATTATTGTACACAATACACTAATACTAAAAAAACAGCCAATTTGAAATCTTCGCCAACTTAAGTTGGGGACATAAAGTCCAACAGCATTTAAAAATTGCTGTGAAGATGAGTTAAATAGTTTAAACTTGCCTTTGAGGGAAGAGTTCAACTTAAAATCAGCTGAGTATGGCTTCAGATTCTAAGGAAAAAAGTGCAGAAAGAATACTTTGTTTTACAATTTATACTAATACTTCAAATGTGTTGGCAGATGTCTTGATATTTTTGCTTTACTTCACATGTTGCTAACAAAATTTCCTAAAGAAACCCATATTAAAATTGTATTAACAGAACACAGTAGTAGGTGGAAAAGTCTCAAAGTTGACTGGGGATGGAATTATACAAAGTTCCTATTAATTGTGTTTCCCATTGTTACATGTATAACCATTTGTAATGTTTGTTTCACAGGAAGTGTACCTTGAATGGTTAGCTGTAGTGTAAAGATATATTGGCCTTGTACATATCATGGGAAGTGTCCCCAAGGATTAGTTCTATTGTAATGTTGAATGCAGATTATGACACAATCAATTCACCAACAATTTGTTGGGGACTTGAAATTAAACTATGACTCCAAACTTAATTATAAAGTAATCTGAATAAGTTGTTAACTGCAACCCATCCCACACTCCTGCCTCTGATACGTAGGCCAACTGCAACCACCATACTCCTACCTCTGGGCTTGAGGCCCAGAAGATAACAAATATAAATTACTAAATGCTTATAGCATGTTAAATTCAAATTACTGACTAGAAATAAAAATAGAGTCATAGTTTAAAAAAAGCCCAACAGCAGAAGCTGTGAATTGAATATAAGAGACAAAAACAAGTGATCTTAATTGGTTTATTGTACATTCTTATCATCTAACATTGTAATACATCATACCTTATCAATTCCTGAAGACGAATCTAAGAAAGCAAACAACAATTCCAAAACAAGAAAGATTGAAAGTTATTTTACTACTAAATGTTCTATGCTAATTGAATCTCATACCTGCTTGAAAAATGTACATAACAGATTAATTTTAGGTCTATTAATTAATAGATACAACATATTGATGCAGATGAGTTAGTAATTAAACCTACCTTTCAATATTGGTTCTCAAATAAATTTCAAAATACATCATAAACACAAAGGGCTTATACACACATAAATTAATATGCCAATTGAATATTAAATCAACAATTCTTTTGCATATGACAAAAGGCAGAACATATTGTTTAGTGCCGTGTTTACATTAAGGGCAGTTTGAAAAGTCTGTAAAGTTTAACAATTTTCTTACTTTTTCTGTGTGTTAATATATTAAATGTTTAATAATTAATATGTTTTTCAGAAATGAAAATTTGTTGAAAATATATAATTTTATTATTTTATCAATCAGAATGCTGTTAACAGTTGTTTATTTTTTTAATTGTTATTTGAACATTGAAATATCATTTCAATCCAATTCAACCAAGATGTAATATAAGAATACTTGGAATTACAAAATTGATTTTAATGGTTTTTTTTCTTTTACAAGAATACAATAGACTGGCACATTCATTTTGCCTTACCTTATAATAAAAGAAATTGTTGAATGCTAAACTTCACTTACTATTATACACCTACCATACAATAAAATTAGTAGTACATAATCGCCAAATCCACATTCAAATAAAATAATGTAAATTACATTACAGTTACATAATATATTATGATAATTAAGAATGTGAGGCATAATGTGAGGTGTCATCACAAAATGACTACAGTAAAAACCCCTTTTGAGGGGACACCTTCAGGACCAACCAAATAGGGGTTCACCATATATTGCCCCTTGCAGAAAAGTGTACTTTGAATGGTGTCCAAAAGGAGGGGTTCTACTTTATTGTAGAGTAAGACCAAAACATATCCCAGAGCAAATTATAATTGTTGAGTTTGTATTTTAAATCACATCTGATTTTATATTTATTATAATGTAAAAGTAACAATTGCATATATGTAGTTGTAATAATAATAAAGATCAACAGCCTCGTTTTGGACATCCAATGACAAGAGTGACATGTCATTAAGCATCTAGTTTGTGATGATACCCAACATATTATAATTTTACTAACCTTTACAGCATAACTGACTAACAAAACTTATCTTGCAATTATAGTAGAAAGATTATGCATGACAATTAAAGCATTAATTGAATTCAGTTTATTTTTAACCGTTTTAAACATACCTTTTTAAGAAATTTTCCGAAAGAACTTGGAACTCTCAAACCTCAGAAATATGTTAAGATTATATCCACTAATAAGATTTGTATAAACATTTTAATAAATACTTTATTAAATCACGAAGTTATCAATCAAGTAAATTTTCAAAATATTTATTTTCCTATAAAAGTTAAAAATAGTCAGTCTGTATGGTCGGTAACTTACCCTGAAATGCTAACTGACCAATCATCAAACTTTAAAACGATACAAGAAATCAACATAGAAGGTCAATGATGGCATATGACATATTTACATACAGGTGTATAAAACTTATATTCAGTTTATAATGGAATTAAGGGGACACCTGTATTAAAATCTTTTTAAATACTAGTGGAAATTTCTCTTCACAATAATTCCAGTATATTTGACACTGAATAGAAGTTTCACAGATGTTGTTTGAACGATATTGTTGAGTTTATGGGATTTTAGAATGTTCTGTAATTCAGAACCTACCATTGCCAGGCCGCATCATGTGTGGTAGTTGTTGAATATGTGCTGGTCTAGGCCCAGATTGCATCCTCTGCTGTGGTTGTTGCATCATGCCTGGTGATTGGTACATAGGCCTTGACTGGCCCATCTGAACTCCTCTAGGCATTCCTAAAGGTGTACGAGACATTGTATTACAGAATTATTACAGAAACCCCAGTTGTAATAAAGTAAATATTTCATTAAACTTAAATACTTAAACTTATAAACTGTACACAGTCTTACCTGTTGGGGACTGCATTGACATCTGATGTACTCCCATACCCATACTAACAGGTGCATTCCCTAAAACACAAAACATTTATAATTAGATGCAAAGTTGATTCCAGCCTTTCCTAAGTTCCTGGCTCCCAACTATTTGGAATGTATTCTGAAAAGTATATTGTTTGAACGTTTGAATGGCGAAATCAAATGTTAACATAAAGTTTGCGTACACCACGTATATTAGTTCTGAAAAGTTTCTTGACGTTTCGATCAATATGCTTTGATCGTCCTCAGGAGTGAGAATATTCTGAAAAGTAAACTTTGCATAAAACCAGCCGTTTTGGGCCAGTACAAAGATGTCTGCTTTGGGCAGGTCTAATGATCTTTGGTTTTGGGCCAGTATTTAATTGAATTATTAACTTCATAAGTGCCACATATATTTATAAAGCTTTACCTTAATCTCTTCTCAGTTTTTTTGTTTTTAAATAATAAACTAAGTCAGCATTACCTGGTGGTGATGGTCTAGTGATTGGGGAATGCCCCATCAAACCTGCCATTCCTTGTGGTGTTCGTTGCCCCATCATTAACTGTGAGTCTGATTTAAGCCTGGCATACTTCGATAAGTTTGACCTTATCTCTTCCTGCATACAAGAATTATTATATAAGTAAAATAAGTAATAAATTATGCTAAGACGATTCCATTTTTTGGATTATGTATTATAATTTTGATGATGAATAGAATTATGAGGTGTCATTAACAATTTTAAAGCTCTATCTACCAAAAAATGTGATGTGCCCAAATAGGATGACGTGATGTCATTTTGTGGCATAAAGTTTGATAGTCTAGACAGAGCTTAATGTATGCAAATAGAGAGACATAAACGCACCAATGAGATGTCTTCGTCGGGATGCATAATTTTACTGGTAGCACTTGAGCTTGACACTTTGCCAATGGTTGGAGCCGCTTTGACAGTAGTGGGAGCCGATGTGATAGCAGCACTAGATGACTGCTGCTGAGGAGTACTGACTTGTGGTGGTGCCTTCATTACTGGTCCACTTGACTGGGTTATCTTAGGACCTATCATGGAAGGTTCACTAGTAGTTGTCTGAAAAAGAAATTAAACAATTATTATGGAGGGAATCTGAAATACATAAACCTCCCTTGGGAAACCCATATTAAAAGGAAACATTTTGCCATAAAATGAGGAACAACATATGGTCTATACAGGGGACAACATTAGCAAGGGGGCTCTTTGGTGGGTGTGGCAACTTAATACAGTTCTACTGTATTGAATAAACAAGTTTAAATCTAAAAATATGACCAGGATTTTCTTGCAACATCTACAGAAATTAATTATTAACAAAGACAGGACCAAAATTGTAAAGAAATTATGTAACTTTCAATGTCTGGCAATTGACAAAGTTACAGACTAATGTGTTTAGCCTCCTTTAGTCACAGATAGATGATGCCAATTTAAAACGAGTAAACTTACAGCTGCCGCACTTGGAAACAGGGGTTTAGCCTGACTGGATGGAGATGGTACAGTTGAAGGTAAATTTACATTGTTAGGAGCTGATATATTAACTGACGATGTCGTTGGTACTGGTGGTCTCATAATGGGTGGTCTCATCATGTCGGGCATCATTCCTGGTCCCATGTTACGCATCATTGGAGGCATTGGTCCAAGCATTGGCATGCTCATTCTGCAATTGTATCAAGGGTTCCACTTAATACAATATGTTTTCTAATAACTAACTACAATCCAAGCCATAGAAGGTTTCTTTATTATATTATACTTTTGGGAAAAAAAAGTAATTTTCTTCACCAAAATTGTAAAACCAAATGTAGTAGAGCTTTAGATTAGTGGGTAATCTGCTTTCCAATCCAAAGGCTAATCCTGACCTAGTGGGATGGTTGAATACTCCAATCCTTAAGCCTAAAATAAGAGATCATTTACAAACACAATATAGTTTATCCTTCCTATAACTGTTGAGTGTGTATACATTTTTTTAAAAAACACAATTTACCCAGGCATCATTCCGAACGGAGGCATTCCATGTAATCCAGGAATAGGAGGCATAGGCGGCATTGGCATCTGTCCAGGCATCATACCACCCATCATTGGTGCTCCTGGCATCATTCCTGGCATCATTCCTGGCATGCTTGACACGGGCATGCCCATCTGTGAGGTACCAGCATCTTGAGCATTCTTCTTATCATCATCCTTTTTCTTATCATCTCCTCCAGCTAACAAAACATATCGATAAAACAGTCAATGATTTATAGGCATGTGTAGGAGAAGACTAGAAATTTAGATAGGGTGGTCAAACGTTTTGGTAAATTTATCATATCATAATAACATTTATTTCCAAATAATGGTGGCGTCACCAAGAAAGCAAATGCTTGTGTCAGGTACGCCAAAACAAACAAAAGGAAACAAAACTAGATTTGAACTTGTCACTATTGCACAACGCATCATAACATGCACATGCTATTTATTAAGACTGACTACAGTAGGCTGCACTGCACTGTTGTACAAACAGCATAGCATTGATCAAAACCGTTCAACAAGCGTCAACAGTTGAAGGTTATTGGCATTGTAAATGGTTAGTTTTTATTTTACAAAAGTGCGCTCGCAGTGCGCAATTTTTTGTAAAATGTGAAATGCTTTAGCATTTTTAACTTTCAAAGCGTGCATATGCGAAAAAAACCTAATCTTCAAAATTTTGCTCATGATACAGGAAGTTTCTAAGTTTCATTAAAAAAAGGCTGCTGAAATTATATAGTCAATTCAAGAATTTCAGAAAATGGCAGCATATCTTCATTAAACAGAAGTCAGGTGCACAACTACATATACGTGCACATACAGTAGTGGACCGAGTTACAGCTGAACTGCTTTCGCCGTTTTAGAGATCTGCGGGACACAAAAAATTAGCAGAAAAAATGAAATTGTTGACAATAACAATAGGCTATCGCTTTACAGAGAGCGATAGCCTAAAAACAAATTTTAGTATACTGTAATATCTTTTGTCTGTTGCAGTATAGCAACTATAGTCAGGCAAGCATGTGCTTTTAAACTGGACACTACCGTTTGGAGACAGATGACTGATTTAATTCTATTATGCTCATGATGCCATCCTACCTGCAACTTTTTCCTGATGACTTTTTAAATCTGCCTCTGGTATTCCTTCCATTCCGTAGATTTCAATTTCAATATCATGTCTTCCTGGTACTGCATTTGGAACTTTATCAATATTCTCTTTATGAACCTGTAAAAGACAACACATTTATTACGGTAACATATACAATTCAGTGTCCCATAATGAGGAAACTAAACAATATGCCTTTATCATTTATGTTTGTATTATGCATAAGAATAAATAACATGTAGGTTTTGAAATTTAAAAAATGAAATATTCATGCTTAAATGAGTCTTATTCAATTGCATTTTACATCTATTGTATTTTGTTGCACCAAAAAAAATGGTTAAAGTGAATCAATATTAGGTAAATTGCCTATTTTTCGTAGGATGTTTTTTTTACTTTATTCTTTTTTATAGCAAGTTGAAAGCAAAGCAAAATATGGCAGACATGAAAAGGACAATTCTATAAAGAAGTGTTTATCTTACCTGCATACAATGGATTTGTAAACCTGGGCCTGTGTATAGTTTTTTATGACATATATGACATTTAAAATGTTTTGCTTTTTGGTGCTGTATAAGAATCTTCTCATCATCAAAGTCTCTGTTACAATACCTGGTATTACGAAGGTTAAAGTTCAAACACTGTTTTTATCCAAGACACTTAAAATATTGTACAGTAAAATTATGAAAATTTTATCTTTTTTGACCTAATACAAACATTTTATGTACAGTATATTTTAGATATTAAAATGTTTGAATCTGGACGTAAATCATTTTAATTTAACATCAAAATTTGACAATTAAACTTCCTTTATTTAATTCCTCTCTACTTTCACAGAGTCATTTTAATCAGTATTCCTTATATTTTTATATATTGATATTTAATTGCTCATTTTATGCAATTTCAAATAGAAAAAAAATGCTTAATATAGTGGTTAGGTTTATTTTAAAATGTAACTTAAGACTGCTCCATGTCAACTGATGCTATGTGTAACATGTTATTGATATGCCTAATTTTAGATTTGTTTCTGGTAGAAATATATATAAATTAAATTTAACATTATAAGAGCATATTATAAATAACTAAATATTTTATAATTTTAAAAACATTTTATTTTTACTATACTAATTTACTAGGCCTAAAGTCTGATCCCTTAAAATTGCATAAATTTATTTATTAAAATTTATTAAATATTAATTTAAAAAATTGGCCTAATTATAATGAAATTGTATTTAAACAATAATTAATAGGCATAGGCTTACTTACTATCAAAAAACTAAGCCTAACTAGTAAGTTAGTAGTCCTAGCTAGCTAGGTAGTCTAGTCCTATGCCTAGGCTAGTAGGCCTAGGCCCTATCTAGGCCTAGTACTATCTAAACTACTACTACTTACTAGCTAGCCTAGCTAAAAACAATAACATGGATGGTGTATTATAATTTGATAAATTTCTACTTGGCGTAGACTCATCTGATATGTCTAGGCCTAACGATAACTAGCGGCTAGCCTATCTAGAACTTACTAGGCCTACTGTAGCCGAGCGAGGGTCGTGTCCTAAATTGCTGGCCTCTAGAGGCCCTAGCTAGCTAGGCCTAGCCTAGATAAAAAGAGTGTAGGCCTAGCCTAGGCCCAGGGCCTAGAGTAGATATGACTTGAGGCTATTCATCGGTACAACAACTATATATTTACGAACTATTTATAAAGGATACCAGCACCATGGTTTTACGATTTTCTTTTTCTTCCTTCCCATATTAAAAAAAATTAAATGTAGCTATTGAAATACGATAAAATAAGGCTAGAAACTAGCCCTAGTTTTCCGTTTCTTTCTCTGCCGTCGTCTTTTCTTCGTTAAAAAAAGAGAGCGTGGTACGTATGGTGGCGCCATTCATAATAAATTGCCAGGTTAATTATATTTATTTTTTACCCAATTATAGAACAAATGAAATCTAATTTTCGAAAAACAATGATTGTTTAATCTTTAGCCATGGTGACTCTCTGTTTATATGAAGTAGAAAAAATATAAAGGTCATTGCTACAAATCAAAATGTGTTGGATAAGGTAGCGTAGACCCGAATGAGAAATATGCAAATGAGAAAATCGTTCATATAAGAAGGCCCAAATTGTATAAATCCACTTTATGACCAAAAGAAAATAATTTGCTGGTGAGATTTTCTCTCACATCAGAGAAATCTTATCTAAATAAAAGAAATCATTATTGTGTAGGACTTTTTAATTTTAATACAATTTCAATTTTCTCGCTATCCAACTGTTTTCATAGATGGATAGGTAGCGTTCGTACTATTGGGCCTCTTGGCAAAAATAAAAAAGTATTTTAGTGGTGCCTTCAGAATTTTGAAAATAATGTGAATGAAGTGAATGGTATTCTAAACGTTTTTGGGGGCCTCTTGAATCTGCCATAATGTTTTCGCTCTCGGGGACCAAGGCCGATTATTGATTGTAGGGATATTTTTTTTGACGTCCAAACGAATGTAGAGTTTTGATTTACCCTTCATGGCCACTGTCACGTAAGAAGACAAGATACTACAGTTAAGTTCTTCAGTATTTATATTTTATTATTATATTTCATTTCATTTCATTTCATTAATTTCATTATTTATTTGGTCTATTTGAGTATATACGGTACATAACAAAAAAAAACTGAAATTGGGGAGACCAGGGTCAACCTAAATGAACTTAATCACTGTAGCTGAGCCGACATAACCCCAAAGTCAGTTTACACAAAATACAGTTACAGCGAATCAAAATGAATATGAACTTTTCTAATGAAGGCTGATGGGCTTTCTAGGATCTGTCAACGGTCTGGGAAGCTGGTTCCAGACACGGGGTAACCTGATTGCTATAGAATGGAAAAAAGCCTGTGTTCTTGATGCTTGATGTCGGAAGCACAGGCTATCATTGTGACGGGTATTTATTAAAATACAGTCATGAACTGTGCTGCCAGTCCAGAAACCCCACCAGAACCTTAAAACAAAATATAATAAGACATTTATCTCTTCTAACAGACAAAGATGAAACTGAAAGCAAATTTAACCTCTCCTCATTGCACATCTGTCCACGATGCTGTTTGAGAGCAAGACGAGTTGCTCTCCTATGGACCCCCTCACGCTGATCTGACAAAGACTTCGTCCATGGAAACCAAGCAGGTTGCGCATACTCCAGACCAGGCAAAACAAGACTTTTGTACAAAGACAAAAATGCACTGGTCGAAGCATGTCCAGCCACACTCCAAGCAAAGCCCAACATACGTTTAGCTTTGGAAACAATGACATGGACATGGTCATCCCAGGTCAATTTTGAGTTAAAAGTAACACCAAGGTATTTAAAAGATGTCACCGGACTAATATGAGAGCCAGACAAAAGGTATTTAGACAACTGTCTGTTACGCAAACGTGTGACATGCAGGACATTCGTCTTCATAACATTGAAAGGCATGCGATTTGCTTGGCTCCACAGACCAAGTCGGTCCAGATTGCATTATAAATAAGAGTATCATCAGCAAAAATAGCAGTTTTACATTTAAGTGAACAAATAATATCGTTAATAAAAAAGTTAAAAAGAATGGGACCGAGTACACTGCCTTGAGGTACCCCACTGGTTACCTCCACCCAGTTAGATGAAGACCCTTTAAATTGAATCTTTTGGTATCTTTTAATTAAAAATGACTTTAACCAGTACCATATCACCAGTAATGTTAAATTGCTGGGAAAGCTTATGAGGAGTATGTCATCAAAGATTCATCCAATCGAACTGTTCGTCAATCAATTTAGAAAATTCTTTATTGTATGGTCGATAAAAGTCATACAATATCTTGCTTGCATTGCTATCTAACTGAGCCTTGTTGGTGAAACCTGGAGTACTTCTAGCTGGACATTTTATCGCACCATTTATCTTTAAACATGATCCACGCATGCGCGACTTATACATCATACTTCGTGTGAAAAATGTTTCAAGTTCAAGAAACTTTTCAATTCGTTTCAATTCTGTGAATGTGTTTACTGCCAGATTACCCAGGTCAACTATCAAAAACCGATCACGCGGGAATTTCTTCAACCAATTTTTAAAATGTACCGAATATATACTTGTAGAAATGACAGTTTTGTTTTTATAAACAGTACCTTCTGGGCTGATGTAGTTTTCTTTGAAGCGTTTTCCTTGTTCTTCGGGTGTGCGTTTCTTTGCTTCTTGTAAGTCTTGTTTTTTATGTCTTAGCATTAACTCCGTATCATGATGATATTCAGATACCGCTCGCTTCACCGGATCTCGTACACATAATAAAAATTTAATATCTTTTGGAAGATTATCAAAAATCATTTTTGGAGCATTTTTGGTTAGGAAATATTTAGGTGTCTTCTCAAATGGTATTTGATATTCGGTTGAAAACCCCATTCTAGCATAGTAATAGCTCAAACCGAATTTAAACTTATTAGGTTTGTCAAAGAAATGGACTTCATTTCCGAATGAATGAGATATCTGTGGATGTTGACCAATAAAGAAGCCCAACGCAGTTGTACCACTCTTTTTGACTCCAATATTAATCACCTTTGGTAACCTCTGCTTGTAACCAATGTTTTTCATAATGTGTGTAAAAACATACCACATCTCTCCACTTGAGAGTGACGAAAACGGAGTGTCATTATACAGGTCATAATTTGCAATCATAATATCGACTTTTCTTTTAAGTTCCCCCTTCATCGTTTTAATATAAGTCGATATTCGCATTTTACCCGGGGAAAACCGTCTATATTTAGTTGTAATGTTTTTTAAAAATAAGTTCTGAACATTTACCACAACTTTTGTTTCTTCTTTGCGCAAATTCACATATTTATTAGTCTCGATATTAACAGTTGATGTATAATTAGGTATTCCTGCCAAATTCGAGTGAAAATCAACTATATCATCTTCCTGTAGGTTTACATTACCTCGATGTATATTTGAATGTAACCGACGAATATTTGTTAGCGCTGCAGAATTTGAAGACATAGATGAAAAATGTGTAGGCCTACTTGATAAAAGCACGTACGCTGAAAATGTTAATACTGTTAACACTAAAAAGGCGATGACTGCCTTTAATGTTGAAATAAACGACATTGTGTACGATTGAATTGTTGGCCAGCCGCAGTTGTAGTCCAAAGTTATCTGAAATGGAAGAAAACGTGTTTTAAGCTGTAAATATAACATTAAATATACGAATACCAGCAGATCGATTCTCGGATGCATATTGTGAACTTTACAACTTATAGGGATTTTTTTCTTGGAAAATTAGTCAAGTAGGCCTAACACATTTTCCTAATTTTAATTACCTGTCTTGTTCTTCGGCCGGTCAATAACAACCTACACACCAGTGCGATTCAAGATTGGAAGAAGGACTAATTTCACAAAGAATGGACACCACATATCTCAATAATACTTCAGACGTACTAACAATATCTCTAATATGTATTAACGGTGCTCCGTGTGAACATAAGCATGAGCACTCAAGACTGATCAGATCCCAGTCTTCATGCCGTATTCACACTATTTAATACCTCGACATTGTATACAGTCTAACAAATACGATTTGAGGTACACGCCACTTACCGTATTTTGACCTTTATTTAAAAAGTACATAAAACTGCCTAAGGCATCAACCTCAATACAATTCCCTCAACAAAACTTACACCAACAATGGTAACACAATAACAACAAAAGCCATGGCAAATTGTATGCACACGATTGTATTCAGAAATCTCCACTACTGAATTACTCACTTGAAAACGCCAAGCAGACACTGGTACTACTTATAACAACATTTTGTTCTCCTTATACGTAATTTGAATTTTAAATACCAGTATAAGTTCTAAAAAAAGGTATATGGTGTATCGCAAACCTACTATTTAGAGTAGAACTTAATTATCCTCGGGGGGAGGGGGGACCTCTATTTAGGAGACACGTCGTCTATGGCTATATTATTAAAAATAAACATTCCCTTTAAACGAACGAAAGGTAATGTTATATACAACCACTACTACATACCATCTTTGTCACTTTATGACACGAAATACAGGCAGATTGTTGTAAATCGACAATTAACAAGAAACAAGACCGCAAAAACAGTTTGAAGAACCGACAGAAAATATCATTGTGGAATGGCTTTTTCTGAAATTTTAAAGCTATTATTCTTTTGTTTGTGTCTATCGTCATGGAACACCGAGCATGTAATTTTACTCCTTACAATTATTATCTAGGTCTACTAGTTTAAAAAGTCCCATTTGTATAAAATCCGTTTTTGAAAAACCACGACTAAAATATTGTTATCGTATTGTTGATATCACCGCAACGCGCTCAAAACAAAATGGTTTTGATTTTTGTTTTTTCTGAATTTGTTTTACGTCAAGAAACAGGATATTTTTCGAACTTAAATCAAATATTTATTTTACGGAACATAGAAAAAAGTGTAAAATTGCGATTCTCGGCTCTCTTATTACTATTAGGCCTATACTAATAATTACCTATAAATGTATATCATTTTAACCAAACGATGCTCGTAATATTCTACATGAAATTAGACTACTGTACGTCACGACCTTTCAAGCTCTGTCTACACTATCAAACTAGTTCGACCAAATATGGCAGTGATATGACAAGGGCACCTCAATTTGTATTTGTCAAATAAAGTTTGATAGTGTAGACAGAGTTTACTAGTTAAAACGCATGTGCCACGTACGTTTTGTTCTTCAATATAATTGCGAGGTAAACTCTTGTAGCATACGTCTCCATATGGCCTACATTACTAGCTTAGACCTACTATTATAATCGTATTCTTCACACCCAATGTTCATTATGTCTAAAGTAATTATATACATACCATGATCAATATTACGATGAATATGCCTATAGTGTTCTTGAAGACTTCGGAAAAATAATCTTATATAACAATAGATGTTATGTATTAATACAAACGGTTAAACATACATGACATGCATAGCAGAAAGTGCTGCATGATTATCATAAAACCATTTAGAGTCATAAGGGATTGGTGCTAAGCGACTGAAGGATTTGTTTAGTTAATTATTCCATCAAGCTGTTAATGGAAGTTCAACGATACACTAATAGCAAACATAATGTATACATTGGCATAGAGAAATATTACATTATGGGTTGGTAATGTTTTGCATGGGATCAGTCACGTCCTCGTGAAAATATAACCTTTTACCTCATGAAATTATCTGTACTATTGCACTCATAAACATTCATGATTTGTATACTGTAACGTTTGTCTAACCTAACTTTAACTTATTTCTCCATGGTCTGACGTATTGTCTTGTACTCTAGTGGCTATGCTCAAAGTGTTCCTTAGTTTATAATCTTTCAAATTTCGGGTGTTGTCACTTTTTTAAATTAAAACATGCAAATTAGAGAGGTCAAATGTCAAATGTATGAAATGTATAAATGGGCCATATATCTGGAACCCCTTGGTCTATTCAAATAATTGTGGTGTCAAGATTACCAGGAGACACACATTTATATTTCTTCTAATGCAACTTTTTACATATAAACCTATGCCTACTAAGAATGTCTTTAAAAACTTGTCTTACACAATGTTCAGATATTGGCCTGCTTGTACTTAGCAAGAGAATATGGATTAAAATACCGTATTTTGAAAGAACGGTATTTTCTTGCCAACAGAAACGGGTTCACAAAAAACAACCAACTTTTAAAAATTTTAAAAACGGTTTATGTGGAGCAATAAATCCATGCAAGAACACGGTCCTTTTTTATTAAACTGATTCGAAGAAAACCGTTCTTTTGGGATTTTCCAATAGAAACAGGCCCAGATGTTTGGCCAACATGGAATTGTGATGAAGCATTTGTAATATTTTATTTGTAGTTTTTGTTTGACCACCCCAAAAAAGTATGAAAAATAATGTTTGTGTTTTATATCTAGCGCACTACCAGTTAATGTTGTAGATTTAAGATGGCTGAAGTTTAAAATTACAAACTTAACTGAAGTGTAGTGTGTTCAAGTGTATCTTTCCTGATAGAGTCAAAACAGGACAAATCAGCACATGAACAATATCATGTACTATAAAAATGCATTATCATGTATGAACAGCAAACACAATAAACTGGATAAAACAAACATTGACATCTTTGATAAAATCTAGTTTATTACAGAGCATTACATGCACACTGTTTCATATATATTTCATTATATATTAATAGCTTCTTGCTTATTACTTATATGTAACCAACAGGCGATAAATAAAAATGAATGTGTATGTGAAAGAAAATATGCATTGATTTTTTAGCATAATCCGCTATCAAGTTCAGTACATTTTTTTTTCAAATCATCTTGTATGTACAGTAAGCTGAAATTATTACAGTATTATTAGTAAGTAAATAAATTTATAATCTTTAAATGCTCAATACAATACTGTATAGTCATTTTGTACACATTTAAGTGTCTTATCACCACATAACTGTACATTTTCATATGCTCTCTTAGTGAAATGTTTCCTCTGCTTCTTCATCTGATTTTTCTGTTTATTATCTTAGGATATTTTATTAGTCATTTTGTGTGTAAAGCGCTTAGAAACATTATATTAGGCGCTATATAAGACCATTATTATTATGATTCTCCATAATAAAAAATAACAATTGAGTTTAAAGATAGTGTTAAATCCTGAAAACAAGTTGATATAGCATGATGGTTGTGAGATTTGTTACGGATTAATCACAGGTTACCTGTTATGCGGTGACATCAAAGAATCTATCAATCATACCACCAACTTGTTCTGGCTGATATTTTATATATTTTTCTGGATTTTTGGTAAAGTTTGTTCCTGAATACCTGTTAAAATAACAATAATTTTTGACAAAAAAATGTTATATATTTTAGAAGATTATTTCTCAATATTTTAATACGTTTACTTGTATGCTCTCATGCACCTAAAAGATTTCCCTTTTCACGTAATACAATAATTTTATTGTACTCTTGTTTTCTCAATTATTTATTTAATATTTACAGTATATGTACTAAATGGAGAAAAAGGTTAAAATTTTACTTGAATAAAAAAAATAAATACATTTTTATTAGATATAGATCAATATTAAATATACATTTTCAATGGATCCGAAAATGTTAATTTCTAACTAAAAATAAGAATAATTAAAACACAGAAACTATCACAAATGAGAAACTGATTGACTTGCCTTTCCATAAACGTCCTATAGGCATTGATAACGGTCACTTTATTTTCCTCTCTCAGCATTGCTCTTAGCTGCTCATCTGGTACAGCATAACATTTTTGTACTTTAAATAAATCTTCTAACTCTGTATTAAAACCCTGGAAAGAATATTTGTTTATTTAAATTAAATAATATATTACATTAGTAGGCAATTGTTTTAGGTTTGGTTTAGGTTTAATTATTTACTAGGGTAAGTTAGTTTAATGAGCACCTTTGGTGGGACTTACCTACAAGGCAGAAACATAAATAACATACCTTAAATTTATCCTTAATATGTTGCCTTTCACGGTCTTTTAGTTTCCCTCCGGCGTCTCGTTCTAGCACATACGGCCGATTGGCTTCATGTATTTGAGTTATCACTCGACTCCAACTAAAGAAAAACAAATAAATAAATTTTCACATTTGTGGAATCAACCAATCACATTCATATAATTTTAAGCTAGCTTTTTGTCGCCAATAATTATAATGATAGCGCCCTCATTGGCTCATTATGTAATTTACATACCTTTTTGTGTACTCCACTTTCTGATCTTTGATAATCTGTTCATAGTGACTTTCTACATCTGGATTTGAACACATTACAAGTTGAATTAAACCAGACCTAGCAGAAAATACATAATTTATAGTATTATAATGTTACGTACGTAATCACATAATTATATGAAGCTAAATTAAATGGTTTAACAAGTTTACAGCACAATAAATTCAACATACCTCAATTTTCGGCATGTAATACAATCAAAAGAATCCTATGTTTAAACCATTCAATTTAGTTATATACTAGCCCATATGAACGTTCACTCGGATATATGAAGCTAGTTTATTTATCAACATATTTTTATTTCACCAGACTGCCTTTTTAATTTGATAGAATCATACCTTTGTAATGATTTAAGTAGATAATGGTAGTTGTTGAGCAGAAAGATGGCACCGAGATACTGGTCGTTGTATGTCTTCGCTTTCTGGTCCAAGTTCAGTCCAAGAGCTCCTAAAACTTTTGCTGAAGATGAAAACAATATTAATTAGATAGTTTTATATTGTAGTGTAGTTGTATGATTATTATATAAACAGTCATAAATTCTCTATATTAAAAATTCATCTTGAAAATCAAACATTTTGGATAAGCAAAAGGATGTCCCAAATGATGCGGTTACTATCTAACCAATGGTTCATTCACTTTAATATTAAAAATTACTATCTATTTTTTTAAAATATATCTTTACCACCTTGACAACATATCCCTGTTACCCACCTATGTATGCAGCAACTAGCTTCTTTTTTGCTGTGTCTTCATTTCCTCTGGATAATATTGCATCTGAAGTAAATATTAAAAATCAACAGTATAATAATATTACCAAGGTTTAATAAATATTAAAAAAATGAAATAGAAGCTTGACGACATGGTAGAAAAAAGTAATAAAAAACAAACTATAAGTGCTATTATCACATATACCAAATGTTGTGCTCTACTCTGACGTAATTGGGCTTCATTCTAACCCCTAGGCGCCAGCGCAAGCTCGGTGGTCTAGAGGTATGAATGCCAGCCTAGTGATCAGGAGGCCGTGGCTTTGAATCCCATCCGAGAATTACTTAATTTTAATTTTTACTAAACTTAATTAATTTTTTTGCAAGTGTATAAAGTACAAATTACGTCAGAGTAGGGTAAAACATCTGACGCAAAGCTACTCCACACTAGTTACAAACAATGACACATAATAATATAATAATATCAACTTAATCAAATTTTTCCAATAATTTGAGAGTAATACCTTTTTGAGTTGATAGCATTGATGAGGTTGTATCAATAAACTCTTGTAAGTTCTCAAGGAATATAACAGCATTGCTGGTAAGTTCATGAACTGTACCATCTTTGGGCATATTAGACTTGTCTGGATCGTTCTTCACAATCTCAAAGAACTCGTCAAGGGCGTTGGATCCTGTTTGTTGCAAGGTTCGCATCAAATCAGGTAACTTGTGTCTAGTAGATGGCGCTGTACCCTGTAAAAAAAATAGAAATGTATACTAACTGTGTTTCAACAATAACAAAATGTGCATGTATGTTAAATCTGTTCTTATGTATGTAGAAACTTACAATCTAGCCCTTGGCTACAATTCGTTTGCTTCTTCAATAAGTGATAATAATGAAATAAGTTCACTCAACAAATTGTTGTAAAGATAGAGGTAGCCATTCATAATAAGGAATTAACATTGTACCTTGTACATTGTTATATATATTTTACAATTTAAAATTTGGTAACATTTATTTAACCAATAGTAAATAAAACAATTTGATTAATGTGACGTACATTTGAAGATGATATATATAGGATATAATAAGCAAAACAAAAATTGATCATATATTCTCATCGGTTTGGATCATAATTAGAAGTTCAAAAATGATGCAGGCACGTATACAATATAATATGAATAATTTGAAGTTATAAAGTTTGATGTTATTGAAGAAAGAAAAAAGTATTTTTCTCAAAAACAATAATCCCTTTGATATTAATTATAATTAGATAAAACGTTTAAAATGTTTCTTAAACAGCTGTTTTCTAATATATAAAATGTAAAATCAGTAAGTACATACAGTATGTTGAAATATCTAAAACATAAGTCATATAACATATAGCAACTTACCGTTAGCTGTTCATCAAACTCTGCTTTGCAAGCGTTAAGATGTTTCAAGACAGGAAATATTGACAACAATGCTGAAAATTCATGTTTTCCAATTGCACGCTTTGCATTTGAATTTATATTCTGGTAAAGAAAAACATTGTTGAATTCATAATATTTTGTATAATTTATACTTCAATTATATATCAAATATTTAGTATAAGTAGAAAATAAACTTTCACAATCTGTGTTTTTACTATCTTTGGAAAATAAACCTTAAATAACACAGATACTCCACCAATGTTGGAATGCTAAAAACCAAAAAAACTAAATATACTGGCTCTGAGACCCTGAATAATACAGTTTACAATGCAATGCAACAATGCCAGATTAACCACAAACATTGCCAAAATCAGACTTATTGAGGTTGACCCAAATGTCTCAAATTCTTCGTCAGTATTAAAAACACATTCAGAATAGCAACATTTCTGGAAAAGAGAGAGTTGACTGAATTGTAGAATAATCTTACTTCTCCATCTTGTGCAACCATGTCCATTGATCTATCAATGATCTTGTCAAAGGTCTTACGATGGTGTTCATATGGTATTATTGAGCTCATTAAAGATGCTTCACTCTAAATAAACAAAGTAAATGTTAATGTATGCATAAAAACAAACTGACTTCCACTATCATTAATAGTATATTTTTAAAAAAATTTTAATTAAAAAAAAAAACATTGTAAAATCAAACCAATTAAATATTAATAGTTAATTATTTTAACCTATAGAGATAACATACAATACAAATGTTTATTCATCAAATAATAATGTGAAAATAATGATAATGTACAATTGTTTAGAAATAAAAATGATGAAATGAGGCCTCAGGAAACAAGGAAGATTGGTAAGAAAGATACCCCAAATACTTTGGTTTTCTTAATAGAAGTTCAAGTTTTATAATAAACTAGAACAACTAGACAACAAAATGAGAAGATAATTGTTTTAACTTAGTTTACTAATCTAGTTGGGGAAAGTAAATTTATGAATTTCCTACTCTGTTTTATTTTTTTCATTAAATCTAAATCCATTTCCAAGATAATTAAAATGAAGCAACTTACTTGTATAAGTTTTAGAAGAGCTAGAAGACTGACTATAAATTGTTCAGTTTCAATATCCATGCTGGCCTCTTCTCTCATATCCACTGAAGGACTACTCAACGAACCTGGGCGCTTTGCTACAATGTTAAAAACATTCAACATTAAGGGGTTCTGTACAAATTAATGGAAAACTGCTGTATAAGCGATCATGAATAAGATAATTGTGCATACCGAAAAAACAGTGGTTGTTTGTACCCAGTGAATTAGTCAAATCCTGCAGTAAATTTAGTTAAGAAGTGAAAACATTGACAAACCTGATTCAAAACTGGCAATAAGTAAATAGGCTGAACTCTTTTTCATTATCCTGCAAATACAAAACAGGAAGCAAGAAGCAAAAAAATTGCATTAAAATATAACTTTTGGTTAATTTGTCATCTAGAAATGTAGAAAAGACAATAGACAGCAAATTAACTTACGGCTTAATGAGTGAAGAACGTTTAGTTGGGTCTTTTGATTTTCCCTTTAAATTCTGTAAAATGAATTAAAATTGTTAATGAATTCTTAAACCAACATTGATGGTAAGTTAATAATAGGTCAATCTTCAAGATAATATACATTTGGTATTTTAAGAGTTTTCAACAAAATGAATATTAAAAATATTTAATGACTTAATCAGCTTGTTACCATTGGCGATGACATAGCATGACCTGATGAAGCTGATCCTCCAGATTTTTTCATTAAATGGTCCTTAATGCCTTCAATTGACCTCTTGAGGGCGCTAGCACGGATAGAATGGTACACATCAATGAAGTCAAACGATTCTCCTGGACCTTGTAACCACTTGGCAATCAATGACAGCTCATCCACAGTCTTCTCTGTAACAGATATATTTTTAATAGAAAATATTTTGTGTTTTACCATTCTCACAATGTTTAACTTTGGCACACAAACGAATTCAGTGCACTCACACACCTGAGTGAAGTGTACTTAAAATATCTTTCACACAATTATCAAATCAGAGGTTTTACCAGGTCACCTTACGAGGAACAAGTGTTCATATTATATACTTCAATGTCAATTGCGGGATAGAACATTTGTCGACTTCTGTTTATGTACATCAACATCCAGTCAACATTACAGTACATTACAGTACAGTACATACAGAAAAGCCAAATCTGAGCTGAATTAATTCTTGTGTGTGAAAGGGGCCTTAGAGGCTGCTAACCTGGAAGATGTTCAAAAGCATGTAGTCCTTCATCTTCATCTTCTTCAATCAAGTCTAGAATCATGATAGCTGGTACTGGCTTACTGTGACGATTTAACAGACCACGAAACTCATTCTCAAGACTCTCTTTGCCCATTGTAAATTGCGAGTCCTAAGATAAAACATCAAGCATATACAGTAATAAGATTTTTTTTAAAGTAAGTAAAATTTGATGCTTTTTTTCGCTATAAACTACTAAATAACTTACAGCTTTAGCAAGTTCAGGACTCCCTGGATTGTTCTCCTTAAAATAATCCCTAGCTTCTTGAATTTCACCCATTTTACGCAAGTAATCTTCAATTCTTCCACTTGACCTAATTTAAAACAAAAAAAAACAAAAATGACATGATAATGCAATCTAGCTGGATATAGAGTACAGTAGTATCAGGCGTGGGATATTATATTTATTTTAACACTACTAGTACTACAGCATCCCTGGATGGTTTAGAAGTGAATTTTGTAGCACCCCTGCAATTTCCAAAAGACAAGGCCAGTATTATTAAACATTGAACTACAGTAATACTAATATAATATTTTTTATTATTATATTTTATTATTTTTTTCTTCATATACCCTTTTTTATGCCAAATAACAGTAATTAACTACAGCCACAAATACCTACCCCTCTTTTATGAATTGTTCAGCATCACGAACAACGTTGTGATAAGTAAGAACTTCATCAAACGCCTTCAAAGACTTCTCTACATCTAAAAGGTTGGTTAAGAACAGTATATTCATTCTTGCCTTATATGGTCTTTTTTTTATCGTCACTCATTTATTCATTCATCTTTTCATTTATTTATCAACAATTTCAATAATCAATAACTTTAACATAAATTGAATATTCAAGAAAATAAACTGTTGATAGGGCGACAAACTAGAAAGCAGAGCCTTGTCTTGTGAGGATCCTGGACAAACAACAAAAAGGTAATGCGTAATGCAAAATCGAGATAATATGACCACATGGCTTAGCTTAACAATAATAGTACAGTAATATAAACCGAAAGTTGATGAAAGAAGTATGACAATACACATAATAATCCTGATGTTAAGATTCAACATCACGATTATGGTACGGTATATATAATGAATCCTTTTACTTTTCATACTTTTTCTTTGTGTTTTTGTTATTTTTGTTGATATTAATAATTATTAACATTCTGTAGTAAGGATACTTGCTTGCAGATGTTGGAGGGCAACCGTTTCCATGTGAACAGGGAGGATGGTTTCTTCAAGTTTCTTAAGTCTGCTCTCAAATGAGGACAAGATACTAACCTGCAAAAAAAACACAAAAGTGTAAACTTTTTTTCTGTTGTAAATGTATGTATAATTTAAATAGCTAAGGTAACAAATAAATATTTTTTTTAAGTTAAAAAAACTTACCATACTTCTAGTAAGGTGATTGCTTTTATCAAGGTTTTCACGAATGAATGCCAAATCCTTCTGTTCCTATTTGAATAATTAAAATACCTGGATATTAAATAAAATATGCTACAGACTACAGCATAAATTAAACATACAGTGTTAGGCCTACTGTACTATATACTTTGTCATTTTGTGCAGATCATTTTAATAAAACCATTGTAATTGTACTAAGCATTTGAGACAAATTAATGAAGTTTAATAAATAAATTCCCTATATTTATAAAATAAATACAAAACAATAACATGTTTTCCTTACTTGTTCCAGTTTTTCATCTAATTCTACAATCTTTTGTGTTGAGTCTTCCATCTTCGCAATCATAAGATAATTTGGAGTAGAATTTTGTCGTCTGCCACTCATCTTGAAATATTTTTGTACAGTTTTTATTCTATTTCATTAATTATTACTATTTATTAGTTAGTATTTTAACTGATTTGTCTAGTAGTAGTAGACAAGGGCAAGGCTAATTAATAGCCTCTAAAATCACAGCATTCATACAGTATATCTGTTGTGGCTGTCATCGCCCTTCCGCCACACACACTAGGCTAGGCCTCTACGATCGACTACTAGGCGGGCCTTTGTAGGTCTCTATCTAGGCCTATACCGCCGGCTAGAGGGCCAGGCCTATATATGCACTTCCCGTTAGCAAGCCTAGAAAACTAAAATTGCTGTGGATATTTAATTCACTTCGATACTTCAATAATATTGAAACTTCTGATAGTTATAATTTAAACAGGAAACAAATTAAATATATAGCACAGAAAATTGGACGTTCTTCTTGCCTAGGCCAGCCCTTTCATTTCTTACTTTAGAGCTCCTATCCACTTCCTGTTTTCTACTTTTTGTCAACTCGTCAACTCATCGTTCAACGCGTTTGTTAAAATGTATCTCGCTTAATACTAGTGAGATTCTCAAACGATTATTAAATATGACATAATAATAAATAATCATTTGTACCAAGCGTTTATAATGATATTTATCCATTTTTTGTCTCATATAATTATATTTATTTTGGCCTCCTCCGCGTCACGTACAATCATCAAGTTGGACCACTTGGACGTCGATAAAAGTGAAAAACTTTCAACCAATCAGCTGCTGCTCGTCCAGAGTCAACGCGCACCACTGCCCAGCAACCGCAGAATACGTGCGCACTTTTGAGAGTTGTTGTTGCCATGAAGAATAGAATATATACGCACTGTGCGTCGGCCCAGTTACAGTTTTTGTTTTGTTTTTTAAAAGTCGCCGCCATGTCTACTCTAACAGCATGTGTTTGTTGAAAGAGAAATAAATCATTATTTTACAATGCCACGACTTTTCTTTCAACTCTTTATATTAATATTTGCCATAAATTATACAGTTTGGTGTGGTAAGTAAAGTAATTTTTAGTAAGGCCTTAATGATACTTACGTTTACTTAAGCAAATAACTAGAGAATTAAGTAGCCTAGGCCTAGCTAGGCCTGCCTAAGACTAAGAGGTAGGCAGACCATGCCTAGGCTAGGTAGGCTACAGTATTACTTGCTATAACAATCGTACATAGGCATGCCCCCTCTCACAATCGTTGTATGTGTGAGTCGAATGATGTTCCATATGTTTATGATACGAATCATACAAATGATTATACTCTGCTAATAAGAGGTTTATTAAACCGAAACTTGAAACTTGATTAAAAGGATGATAATAATTTATTTCCTAGGCTGTTTTTAAAAAACTGTGAAACAAATGTTCCCTTCGCAGGTTTCTCGTAGGCCTATGCCTAGCTTATTTAATTTGGCACACCGCAGTATTAAATGTTAGTTATTAGACCTACCCTAGGCTAGGCCCTATATAAAAATTGAAGTACGCCCTAGTAAATCTATCCATTTGATCCAAATAAACTTATATTTAGGCTAGTATTGTTTTGTTTCTTTTTGTGTGTAGACCCGCCATCGAGTGCTGCTACTTTTCGCATTCCCGCAGAATTGAGTAATGCGTTACAGTTGCTGAACCCACCTGACAGAACGCGCTTCATCACAGACTGCCTTCATATCAAACGCTACATGTGCTCCCAGGAAGAGGCTAGACACTATGTGTGGGGATTAGAAGAGTCAGATCAGTTTCAATTTAGTAACTTTTGGCACTGGTATCGATGTACAAAGACAGGACGTAAAGATGACTGCCCAGGTACGCTTCTCATTGATAATACTACGTAATGACAGGGCCTATTACAGAAAATAAACAAATCGATGTACTAAATAGAGAATTATATCGGACAAGTGTCATGTTTGTACAGTAGTGTCAACAATTTTAAGTCTATAAGAATAACTTCACAAATGTTATAAGTTCCATTTTAAAAGGCGTTCGGCGTTCAAATGATAGGCATGACGTACGTATGAATACTTCTACGCCTTGAATTTTATTGCGCGGTCATTTCGATTCAATTGGCTCATTTAATCAATTACGTTAAATAAATAAGTATTGGTATTCATATAGTTGACGGTGGATGGACTATTTGGAGTAAATGGGCACATTGTGACATTACATGTGGTCCGGATGGTATGAAATCACGATTTCGGACTTGCGACTCTCCAGAACCAAGTAATGGAGGCAGACAGTGTAGTGGTCAAACAACACAAATCACTAAATGCAATATCAAAATCGCTTGTCATCAAAATGGTACTGTATCATTCAACCTTCTTTGCAAAATAACTATTATCGTCTATTGACAATTCTTTCTTCTCTCCAGTTTGTAGAATAACAATTATAGTTTTCCAAACCGAGCTCACTAAAAATTTTTTATTCTTGCATTCTCAAATAAAAATGTCTTAATACAGTATTCCGCGCGCTCGAGCACACTCCCTCGCCGAGAATATCCGTTGACAATATAGATCTAGTTTCTTATCTTTATTAATGAAATTGTATTTTATAGATTCAGCAATTCTCTCGAAAGTCAGTGTAAATTATCTAAAGATGCTACACAGAAGTAACCCACAACTAAAGAACAAGTGTTTGTTATCTCATTGCAGCTATCAAGAAGTTGAAGACATTATAATAGAAAAGGAAGAAGCGGTACGTAACGTATTAGGACATATTTCTGAAATATTACCAAATTTGATAATGAAATTTGACATTGATAGTGAAGTATGCCATTCATCATAGTAAAACAAAATCGGTATTGAAATCAAAACATTGGAGTATGTTCTATCAGTTATGTATGACATTATATTAGAATCTTTCTGACCATTTCTAATAGGTTAAATTCCAAGCAATTCTTGACACGTTTTTCTTTTCAGGACAAATATTGGTCATACATTAACTGCTACAAACACTCAGAAGGATGTCCGGTTGACGGAAAATGGTCAGAATGGAGTGAATGGAGTAGATGTTCATCCAACTGTGGTAATGGTCATCGGTATCATATACGCTCATGTGATTCACCGCGTCCTCTCAATGCTGGAGAAATGTGTCCAGGAAGCTCGCTTGAAAAATCGCGTTGTTTTGAAAACAACTGTACGGAGACAGGTAATGTTACCATTAAACTTTATTTCGACACTATCAATCACGAAATCCAAAAGAACAATACTAAAACGATTAGAGAAATAATGTGTGTGGATGCAGTTTAAATGCTGATTTGCAGATAAAGTCAGACCGAATTTAGCTACAGTGAATCGTAGAGTTTCTCCTCTACCATGAAGAATAGAAAAACATTAAATAGTTCGTTAGTGTAGACCAGTTGACAAACTTCGGAAAAGTTAGCTTGTGTAGTCGACCAGTTGACAAACTTCGACAAAGTATGCTAGTGTAGTCGACCAGTTGACACACTTCGGCAAAGTTTGCTAGTGTAGTCGACCAGTTTACACACTTCGGCAAAGTTTGCTAGTGTAGTCGACCAGTTGACAAACTTCGGCAAATGTTTCTAGTGTAGTCGACGAGTTTGCAAACTTCGGCAAATGTTTCTAGTGCAGTGTAGTCGACGAGTTTGCAAACTTCGGCAAATGTTTCTAGTGTAGTCGACCAGTTTACAAACTTCGGCAAATGTTGCTAGCGTAGTCGACCAGATTACAAACTTCTGCAAAGTACACACTTCGGCAAAGTTTACTAGTGTAGTCGACCAGTTGACAAACTTTGGCAAAGGTTGCTAGTATAGTCGACCAGATTACAAACTTCTGAACATTTTCTAGTGTAATCGACCAGTTGACAAACTTCGGCAAAGTTTGTTAGTGTAGTCGACCAGTTGACAAACTTCAGCAAAGTTTACTAGTGTAGTCGACCAGTTGACAAACTTCGGCAAAGTTTACTAGTGTAGTCGACCAGTTGACAAACTTCGGCAAAGTTTACTAGTGTAATCGACCAGTTGACAAACTTCGGCAAAGTTTACTAGTGTAGTCGACCAGTTGACAAACTTCGGCCAAGTTTGCTAGTGTAGTCGACCAGTTGACAAACTTCAGCAAAGTTTGTTAGTGTAGTCGACCAGTTGACAAACTTCGGAAACGTTTGGTAGTGTAGTCGACCAGTTGACAAACTTCAGCAAAGTTCGCTAGTGTAATCGACCAGTTTACAAACTTCGGCAAAGTTAGCTGGTGTAGTCGACCAGATGACAAACTTCGGCAAAGTTTGCCAGTGTAGTCGACCATTTGACAAACTTGAGCAAAGTTTGCTAGTGTAGTCGACCAGTTTACAAACTTCGGCAAAGTTAGCTGGTGTAGTCGACCAGTTGACAAACTTTGCTAACGCAGTCGACCAATTGACACACTTCGGCAAAGTTTGCTAGTGTAGTCGACCAGTTTACAAACTTCGGCAAAGTTTGCTAGTGTAGTCGATCAGTTGACAAACTTCGGCAAAGTTTGCTAGTGTAGTCGACCAGTTGACAAACTTCGTCAAAGTTTGCTAACGTAGTCGACCAGTTGACAAACTTCGGCAAAGTTTGCTTGTGTAGTCGACCAGTTAACAAACGTCGGCAAAGTTTGCTTGTGTCATGTAGTCGATCAGTTGATAAACTTCGACAAAGTTTGCTAGTCGACCAGATTACAAAAGTGTGGACTAGGCTTTATAACATATGAAACGTGCTTTTGCCGTTTTCTTGTCTTCACAGTGGGAGTACACTTTTCACCTTGGTCTCATTGGTCCCATTGCTCTGTGACTTGTGGTGAAGGTGTCCGACAATCGATACGACGTTGCGTTGGTGACGGGGCGTGCGTATTAGGCGATGGCACGACAAAAGATATTATCATCAAAGAAGTTCCATGTCAGATTACAAGTTGTCAACGTAAGGAACTACATTTCTTGTCATTATCGTCTCCGTCATTTACTATAATTAGATGATAAAGAGATCATCTACATTTTGTGTTATAAAATGTATCATTGATAAAACCGTGTAATAGTACCGTCGAATGCAAATTAAAGTTTCCTTCAGTTTCTATGTGTTACCACAGTTACATATGAATTATAGAGCAAGAATGTGTTGACCAAAACTCTCTTTTTAAATTGTTTAACTAGGACAAGGAGGATGGAGCGAATGGTCTCAATGGAGCATGTGTACATCAATATGTGGATGGGGTGAACGAGTTCGCGTGCGGACTTGTACAAATCCGACACCGGTTGGATCAAACAGGTTATGTGAAGGGGAACCGTTTGGGAAAGAGAGGTGTAATCATATGGAAGCATCGTGTCCTATAAATGCAACCCAGGTCGTTAAACAACAAGGTAAGCGTTGAAAAGGTTTTTATATTGCTTGAAATATTTTAGGTTGTCAGTTTCTTACAGAATAAAAGACAAATTTCTAAACACTATTATTTGTGTATACGTTGTATAATTGTTAGAATATAGCAAGTGGAGCCGATGGACCTCTTGCAGAACAACTTGTGCCGGTGGAACCATGTTACGCCATCGGACTTGCGTTGACGATGGAACAAATACCACGTGTAGTGGTCCGCTTTACGATGTTGCAGTGTGCAATGGCCACATTCCATGCGTCGGTATGTAAGCTTAAACTTAGTTCCCACACTAGAGACGCAACACAAGTACGTAACGCAACGTAGGTGATTTGACCAATCACAAGCGATATTCGAACTGTAATTCATATTTTCCCGCGATTGTGGGAAGAGATCCAAGACGAAGTCAAGAACTCATTTTTAATGGATAATTTTCCTACATTTTTGTTCAAACTTAAAATGAATTTCTACTCTGAGTAAAGTGTTTTTACTTTTCTGCTTGTTTTTGTATTTTTATTTATTTTTTTTCCTTTGTGTTTCCTGCCACTTACTTTGTAGTTGTTTGTTTGTTGTTGTTGTTGATAGGCAATCAAGAATAAGAATAAGATAGAGCGAGACTAGAATGTATTGATAAATAGAATTGTTTATTAGGGTGGCGATATTCTCTGAAAGATTTTAATTTTGTCGTTTGCTAATGTAGTATAACAGTGTTAAAAACAGTAGTATTCATTTGATCTATTTTGTTGACAGTTAACGGGGGTTGGTCTGAGTGGACGAAGTGGACAGTTTGTTCGAAAACGTGTAATTCTGGTTTTGCCGAAAGATACAGAATGTGCGCCAATCCGAGACCTGCCTTTGGAGGAGCGATTTGTAGCGGCAATAGTACACAACGTATGGAATGCCAAGACTCTCCTTGTCCAGGTAAATATCAGATCTTTCCAATTCAATATAACCTGCTATTTCGAACAAGCCCCAGTATTCATATCCGACTTCAAATAGGCCTACGTCAGTTCAAAATAAATTTAAAAAACGTTCAGATTTGTTTATAGATTTTAAATTAAGAAAGTAAAACATACCCCACTCAATTAATTATTCTTACAACCTTTGTGTTTACTATTGTTACAATCATTTTTTAAAGAAATATCTTGGGCTGAATGGGGAAATTGGACACAGTGTACGAAATCTTGTGGTGGTGGAACTACCAATCGTAGACGAGTGTGCTTGGCTCAAGATGATGTAGTGAGTGTGGCGAGATGTGGTGGAGAGTATAAACAACTTGGTGTCTGCAGTCTTCACCCTTGTCCAGGTAAGTATTTAAGGAATTTTGCTCTTGTGTTCGGCAAGCCACATTTAATCCCAGTTTTTCCATTTTTATGAAGAAAATGATTGTTACACCATTATTATCAATATAACGTGTGTTCTTATATAACCCTCAATGATTTTAACATATTCAATCAGTTGATGGAAATTGGGCAAATTGGAATGCATGGCGACCATGTAAATCTTCGTGTGGTGAAGGTATTACATCAAGAGATCGTACTTGTACGAATCCAGCACCTACTGGTAATGGAAACCTATGCGATGGTTATGGAACAGAATCCAGACACTGCTACAAACAGCCATGCGCACAAGGTAATTATCAACCATTGCTAACAATCATAATCACAGTATTCAGAACTTTCCGTGAACAACTTTAGTTGTAGACTAAAGAAGCAGATACTGGTCCAATGCATTCACGTGAATCGTGCATGCGTACTTACAGTATGTACTTCCATCTACGTTTTTATGGTTTCTCACTAAGAGTCAACCACTCTAATAATATCCTGGTTATGTGCATTATGAGAAATGCCTTTTACGGCTCAGCAATGGATGCAAACTGGGGATTTTTTTAATGTGCACGTATTACCAGTTTGTGGTCCATGGGCTTTTGTATTTTCATTGTATTGTTTTATTATTTAATTATGTATATTAGTTTAAGAGCTTTGTATTTGTAATGCTGTATATGTACATTTAAATACGAAATAAAGAATAAATGAAATGAATGAATTTGTGATGCGCAACGCAACCAATTATCACAATTATGGACAAATAATCACAGCATCCAAACGTCAGATATTGGTTAGTACCAAGGGAAACTATTACTATAACTGTCGGTAGGCCTAATACGTCACCATCAATTTTGTCTGACTTTCTTAGAACACCAACAGGAAATGAGACTGTTTAATGGCAAATCGTTCATAATGTACACAAAGTACGGGTATCCATCAAAACAAGTTCTTATGTATCTGCGACTTCTGCCAGAATCTGCAGACGGTTTGATTGTTATGAAACGCCATGATTACTATAACCGTCAATTGGTTTACGTCAGCTTGGTGGGTGGGTGTGTCTATCTCTATGCTAAGGTTGGATCAGCAGAACTCAAAGTGGTTGGTCATCCAGTGGAGGTTAGTTTTGTAAACAAAATTGAGTGCGTGTAATGCGTCGAATAGAGATTTTTTAATTACATCATTCTAAAGCCTGTTTCCACTGTTAAATCGTCGGTTTATACTCATTTTCCATCTTCCACATCATTTCTGCGACGAATTCTAAGTTCCTTGAGTTTTTCGTGATTAAAAATTCGACTAGTAGTAGAAAGCAGGTTTTAAACTAAACTAAGTTAGTACAGTATATAATTAATTCATACCGTATCACAGCATTAAGCTATACTTGTATAATTACATAAGTTCAAAATATTTTTTAAATCGATTTCGTATACCATACAGCTTTTTAAATGGAACACAATACAAGTTTCTATTACCGGGAACCTGGGACATGTGCGACTAAATGACAAATATACAAAGACAAGTAATTTTACTAAAAAGATAACAGAGTTTGTTGACTACGATCTTCCTGTATACCTTGGTGGATGTATGCCTCATCTGTACCCACATGTAGATAGCAAAGCAACAGGTAAACTTTAAACTTGTACCACGAACCAGAAAAGATTTTAACTGAAGCATCAAATTTGAAACAGAAGCTGTAAGATAGATTTAAACAAATGCACAGTACATTGATCCAATACACAGTGTTAACGAAACATTGTATTCGATTTGTATTAGCAGCATAGATTAGAGACAAATATTACGAAGTTAGTTATAGTAATGAAACTTATTTCTTGTATTGTGTTTAGTGTGGTCGGGGTTCGTAGGAAAGATCGCCAAATTTACAATGAACTATAAGTTGATGAGTTTGTTTGAGGATAAGATATATTGGCATGGAACATCAAACATACCGTACACGAGCTTGAACAGCGACAGAGATCTAATAGGTAAGAACACATTACTTCCACGTTATCGTTCCCAAACCAATCATAGTTAACTCCAATAACTAACTTATTTGATGACGTATTGTTTGTCACAGACATTATGGCAACACCTATTGAATTCAATGGAGAACAATTTTCAACAATTACACTAAATGATGACGGACATTTACGGAACATACAAGCGATCGTCAGCGCTCAAGATTCAGAAGGTCTTCTAATACATTGTAACGGGTCCGTCTCCGGCTCTTTTATGTCAGTGAAATTGAACAAAAATAAAATCGTTCTTTCTTTGAACCTGGGTGAAAGAAAGTTGGAGATTGAGAGAGATCTTGAAGAGGTAGGGACCGGTAGTATTATATTTGTAACAATGCCTTTACATTTGGGCTAACAACTTAATATAATAATAAATAAATATAATATAAATTCTTTATTATTCTTTTATTTATAAGAACATAACAATTCTATTTCTCTTTTCACATTTGTTCACTTCATGTTACAATCTATACTCAACTTGCCACTCTAACCATTTCTTTCTTTAGACTAAAACATGGATGATCGTTGATATACAAATTGAGCCAAACCAGGTTTCTCTACGAGTCAACAAAGAGCCTGCATCTCAACTATCCGGCCAAGACTTGCGGTTTACTCCGTCAAACAAAATCTACATCGGGGGCTTACCACCATGGGTAGGTTCGGATCCAAAACAAGGCGATATTGTGGGATTTACTGGGCATATTTATAAAATGAAACTGAACGATGTAGGATACTTGATGGCAGATATGCTAAAGCAGTCCTACGATAGAAGTGTTGATTCGTCATCGGCCACACTAGCTGGTGAGTATTTCTTGTTTTCAATCGATTTGCGACCTAGACCTAGAATTCATCACAAAGAATCGTCTCTCCACATGGCATGATGCGTTGCCGTCATCAGCGAGACCGTAGAAAAGAACACTTTTTGAAAACTGTATTGAACATTGGTGTTAAATTGAAAAAAAAATGTAATTTCTTAATGTAGCAAACTTTCAAGAACATTATGTAATCCATGGGGCAAGTGTTCAACTAAGGTGCAGAAATACAGAACACGAACACGGCGTTGAGATAGTTTGGCTGAAGGAAAACCAGTTCGTCGATCCAGCGGCTGAACACATTCGACTTGAAAATGATGTAAGAAAGATGATCTTACTTGTTTTTCTTCCTGCTAAACCAGTTTTATTACATCGTATCTAGATATATTATGACCTTTTGATTTGTTTGGCATTGTGTTAATGTAGAACCCAGTATTACCAAACACAACAATTCTTCATCTTCATCACATTGACGAAAGGGCGCAGGGTTTGTATGCCTGTCAGTTTCGGTTTTCCGATAGGGCTGAGATCCATCAAGCGCTTGCCGTTTCGATCGTTGAACCACATGGTGAGTAGGGCCTACAATACAACTTTAGTTGACACACGTTTGGTCAAAGTTTATATAGCAAATTTGCAAGGTAGTGTATTTTTATTTGGAAACTAGAGCAAGCTCCTAGTTTGTCAAGAAATAATTTTCCAAGGTTTTTTTTCTCTTTTGTGGCGTGAACCACCACTTTCATTCTTTCATATCATAATTAAATACATTACAAATAATCAGTAATATCTGTCTTCATAATGTTATTTCTTTAATTATATTGTTTTCCTCCTTTTTTCCGTTCCGTATTTTTATTTTATTTTATTTATTCAACTTCTCACTAACTCTGTTGGGACGGTCCAGTCCCGATTGTGTGACAGTGGCTGTGTTTGTGTGGACTAGTACACAGGGGTAACTCCTAATCGTCTCGAAAGATGTATAGCTATAGGTTAAATAGCTAACGATCTTAACAAGACTATGGAATCTTCGTAACATTACCCAGTAAACTAATAATACACATTTGATGTGGTAGCTATTCTTTGACAAATTCAAATTTCGTACACTTCTTTAAAGTGCACATGAGCTATGTGTACACTGGACCTACGGTTTATAGTCCTTATCCGAGAAGACTCGTTCTACCAGAACCATGGAGCGAGTGAGACTCGAACCCTTGCCGATGTTATGGCTACGTAATTACGGTTCCAGTGTCTTAACCGCTCGGCCACCACTCACTCGTGGTGTAGTGTAGAACAGTTGACCACGGCAAACTACCAAAAATACAATGGGAAAGTTTGCTAGTGTACGAAATTTGTATTTGTCAAAGAATAGCTACCACATGCAAATGTGTATTATTAGTTTACTGGATAATGTTACGAAGATTCCATAGTCTTGTTAAGATCGTTAGCTATTTAACCTATATGTTTATTTTGTTTATTTTTTGCCGCGTAGTCAGTTATAATAATAATATCACTAGAAATATTTTTGTTTGTAGACGTACTAGCACGTACATTAACAGAATGGAAGATATCCGTCGGAGTATTTTTCGCCGCTGTCGTCATCGCCATAGTGATGACGAGTAGTATATCCTGCATTATGTATCTTTGTCGAAGGTATTTGTTAGACGTACATTAAACCAAATAACTTCCTCCACACTTCCACAACACATCGATGCTTTATTGTCGCTTGATGCTTAGAGTAGTCTTACTTAGTAGTAGTTTACTCTTAAACTCCACCCCAACTAATTTCACTCATAATTACACGCATCGACGAATATCAATGAAACAGTCTGAAGCTTACCATATTTTCAAACAGCCTGACGTAATTCTATCAAACTACAATTTTTTATTTACCTTATTATATTAGGCAAGATGTATGTTTTTTTGTTTTTATTAGACCCTACTACGTTAAAAACGTAATACACACCATTCTGGATTACCTTGGTTTTGGCAGTCCACTTCGAATGACTCTTGCTGATTTTCGACAAATTGACAGAACGTACTTTGATGGACAAGTTGATATAAAAAACGAGAAGATACGATTGGATGAAGAGCTTGAATTTTCCCATCAGGATGAAAGACAACCATCTCAAAAGAATTTCAGACGAAAGCTGAGAGAAAAGAAAGAGCTCATGTTGAAACAATTGACGGGTAGGAAACGTATTGATGATTGCCGTGTGTCCCAATCTGGTACACGGTACACCACTGTAACATATTCGGAAACTGAAGAAGATATGGAAGGATACATGGTGCCGATTTATGCCAATGTGTATAATGGTGATCTGGACACAACACCAGATGGGAACTCTCAACCAGGAGAATCAGTCGACCTAATAGAAAATGGTAACAATTCCGGGGCATCAGGTAGAATACACCATCAGGAAATATCACCAAGAGATTATGAAGGTGTCGAAGATGTCATTGTAAATGATTCATCAGGCGAAGAGGATCATCAGATACATCACACAAGCAGCAGGTATATGACGTATGAAAATGTTTATGCCGAAAGTGTAAATCAAGATGCCGATGATGTTACATTTCAACTATCTTATCCAGTGAGCACGGACAGTCTATTGGAAGAGATTTCAAAAAATATATCTCAACAAAACATACATGATTCTTTTAAAATATCTGAAACGTTGTCAGGCTATAGGGACACTGGTAACGCGTTGTTATGCCATGATGAGGAACTTGGTAACGCGTCGTCAACTAAAGAAACATGCGAGAATAATACTGAACGATCTCATACAGAAGAAATGGCTCAAGTTCCGCTTACTACAAACGTTTCCCGACATACACAAAACAGTACAGAAGAAATGGCTCAAATTCCACTTACTGCAGACGTTTCCCGACATACACAAAATAGTAAAGAAGAAATCAACCAAACTCCACTTACTGCAGACGTTTCCCGACATACAAAAAATAGTAAAGAAGAAATCAACCAGGTTCCACTTACTGCAGACGTTTCCCGACATACACAAAACAGTAAAGAAGAAATCAACCAAACTCCACTTACTGCAGACGTTTCCCGACATACACAAAATAGTAAAGAAGAAATCATCCAGGTTCCACTTACTGCAAACGTTTCCCGACATACACAAAACAGTACTGAAGAAATGGCTCCAGTTCCACTTAGTGCAAACGTTTCCCGACATACACAAAACAGTACAGATGAAATGGCTCAAGTTCCGCTTATTGCAGGCGTTTCCCGACATACACAAAATAGTACAGAAGAAATGGCTCTAGTTCCGCTTATTGCAGACGTTTCCCGACATACACAAAACAGTAAAGAAGAAATGGCTCAAGTTCCACTTACTGAAGAAGTTTCCCGACATACACAAAACAGTACAGAAGAAATGGCTCAAGTTCCGCTTACTGCAGACGTTTCCCGACATACACACAACAGTACAGAAGAAATGGCTCAAGTTCCGCTTACTGCAGACGTTTCCCGACATACACACAACAGTACAGAAGAAATGGCTCAAGTTCCGCTTACTGCAGACGTTTCCCGACATACACAAAATAGTACAGAAGAAATGGCTCAAGTTCCACTTACTGAAGACGTTTCTCGATATACACAAAACCGTACAGAAGAAGTCAACCAAGTTCCGCTTACTGCAGACGTTTCCCGACATACGCAAAACAGTACAGAAGAAATGGCTCAAGTTCCACCTATTGCAGACGTTTCCCGACATACACAAAACAGTACAGAAGAAATGGCTCAAGTTCCACCTATTGCAGACGTTTCCCGACATACACAAAACAGTACAGAAGAAATCAACCAAGTTACGCTTACTGCAGACGTTTCCCAAACACGTAATAGTACAGAAAATATACAAATAAGAAATGATACTAGAAGCAGTGACACTACAAACGACACTGATTTCCATTTTAAAAGTAGGGCATTGCAATTGGCAGATCTTCTGTTTGCGAATGGCCTAACCCCACCTATGAAAGAATCCCAACTAAGTACGCATGCTGTAGATTCTGATGACGACGGAGATACCGACGAAGAATACGTTGATACGCACGAATAATCTGTTATTTCGTAATGTTTCGGAATGTTTACAATTGTGTATCCAATATATATGTATGTATTACTGCTATTTTATTAAATTTTAGAAAAGGCATTCATCTTCTTTTTTTATTCGTACCTTTACATGAATTATTAAAGTGCTTCTACTCTGTTATAATTGATAGTGATGGGCAGGGATGGGGTGAATAAGGTAGGAATGGTATGGCGGTGATCCTTTTATTAGTATACCTTTAGAAACGGCATTCATCTTCTTTTTTTATTCGTACCTTTACATAAATTATGAAAGTGCTTCTACTTTGTTAGCATTGATAGTTATGGGCAGGGATGGGGTGAATAAGATAGGAATGTTATGGCGGTGATCCTTTTATTAGTATACCTTCTTTAGAAACGGCAATCATCTTCTTTTTTTATTCGTACCTTTACATAAATTATGAAAGTGCTTCTACTTTGTTAGCATTGATAGTTATGGGCAGGGATGGGGTGAATAAGGTAGGAATGGTATGGCGATGGTCCTTTTATTAGTACCTTTAGAAACGGCATTCATCTTCTTTTTTTAAGAGTCACTTTTACATAAAATAATTATGAGTGCTTCTACTCTGTTATCATTGATATTGATGGGGTGAATAAGGTAGGAATGGCATGGGATGACATATTTTGTTTAGCAGGGAAGCATGTTTATTAACGTTATGCAACCGGACAAAACATCTATCATGGCGGTGTGGTGACGTTATCAGGACTCTTTATTCAAATTGTCACAGTAATTGTATTTCCATGTAGATCGCATTATATAATAATAATAATCTATTTTTTCTGTTAAGTTCCATGCTTTTAACTCAAAATGCATAACTGATTCCTAAACTACGGATTTACTGGGAATAGCTTGAGAGGCAGAATCTCACGTACCGTACCCGGCCGTCATAGGCTGGTGCGTTACAAATTATGTACTATTATTAATTGTTCATGAACGTTTGCCCATATACATTTTTAAATTATTATTTCACACACATCCAACAAGTAACTCGCCAACAGGGTAGATAGGCCTACACGTAAGGAGTGAATTACATCCATAATGCATTGCACAGGTCAGGATTGAACACTGGACCTTCAAATGGCAAGCCACACGTTAATCACCAAGCTATAAACTTTGTTTGTATTTTCATGACCAATACAAAACGTTTATGATGAGTGTCTGTCACCTATGAAAAAAAAGCAATGAACGCAAACTGAAATTTAAAAACTCGGTCTACATATCTAAAATAGCAATAATCTTTAAATCGGTTAAGCAAAACGTTTGTGTAGGAGCTATTTAAAGTACAACTTCTGCAAACACTTTTTGAAGTGTGACGTGTGTGTATATAACTGAATTAGTAAAGAACAATGTATTTACTTCAAAGTGCGTTGGCTACAGGCTTTTGAACTACTGTTTGCGTAATATCTCCAGAGAGTCGTGTCCGTTCCATTTGTATAGCTTATTATTCACATATGAAATTCTTTATGACCTCTATATTTAGTCCTTGCCAATACATTGTTTACATTTCACGCATGAGCGAACAGTCTAGAGCGTAAAAAAAATCAATAATATTATCGATTGCTCAGTGCATGGTGGGATTTAGAGGAGCTGTTATAAGAAAATATAAAAGAGTTTGGCAACTTTTTTCATAATGTGAAAGGCCATTGTGATCAGTAAGCTATCACAAATGCATCAAAATACCTCATGGAGAAGCTGTGGTGGTTTTAGTGACTCGTTATTTTAAAAGATTTAACATTTTTAAAAAAAGCCTTTTCATACTTTGTAGGCCTACGTACGTAGGCACTGAACGGTTGTCTTTAAAGATGTATTGTCCCCCTGAAAAAAAATTGTTCTTGTTGAATATGCCATTTTAATGTCACATAATATTTATCCAATTTGACCAAAAATTGGATCAAAAAACAATTTATTTACTTGAAAAAACCTATAATTTAAAGCAAAAAATGGTCAAATTGGCTGCCAGCCAATGGATTTTTGGTTGAAAACAATATTTTTTGAGGTTTTTTCTCTACGGAAGTGATTAACTTTAGTAAAATTACAAAATAACATATCCAAAGTCTGATTTAATTAATCTTCATTTTTCATGTTTTTGGGGTACAATACATCTTTAAGTCTTAAAGGGTAACTGGGTTTAAACGTGAAGCAGTTACGTATCACTCCTCCATCTTATATTTTTAAAACAATTCTCGCTCTATTGGATTGTACTGTCTTTGTCTCTAGACATTTACGTTTAATTCGTGCAATACGCGAGCTTACTATAATTTATCGTATTTGTAGGTACATCTATACACATCACAAAATAACCGTATGTTTCGCAAAAGGACTCTTTCCGACAACATTTCAAATATGAGAGGCGTTACGTGTAATAATGACCATGTTGGCGATACCAAATACAATACATAGGCTATATGTAGCATTTCGATTTTAACCAGTGACGCAGTCAATCAGAAAGATATGCCAACTACGCTATTATTATATTAATAAAAGTAAAAATAGAAAAGATTATATATTTGTAATGAAAAATTATTTAAAAATCCCCGATTTATACCCATGACAACGAAACAAATATAAATTGTTATTATTAATGACAATTTATATGAGTATTCTTCCCGTACATTTTTTCATTGATAACAATGAAAGCAACACACCACAATATCCGCATTATGACAACTGATTGTTGAATATGTTTACCCTCAGCAGAGATACGGATCGGTGACCGATTAGCAACAGTCAACCAATCAGCGTGCAGGATTTTGTTGATACCGGTTTATATGTTGCTAAGTCGACGTATGCAATGAAGAGTGCTATATACTTCACTTTAGCACTTGCTGGTGTGGATTGCACACGCAGATCAGTATCGCTCGGACAGTAAGTCAACGTCAGGGCAGTGGTCAGGCAAATAGCTAGTTGTTTTGATTACCGGATGACCAGGTTGTGAATCGACACGACAGGTTGTGGATTTTGTAAGTAGGCCTACTGTATTCATAGTCATTTTCTATCGGCACAGAGTAGTTAGGTCTATGCCTTTATACGTATACATTGATCGTTACAACAAATTGATAGAATGTTTACACATCGGGATTTAAATAGTTAAAGGTATACATACAAGGGTACTTAGTAGGGCTAGTGACACCACCCACACTGATCTGTCCTGGACAAAGCACTATAAGCTCTCTATAATGGATGATGGTCAACACCAAAACCATGCATGTTTACAACACAGGCATGCAATAATAACAGTTGAATACACATGTCAGGTTAAACTTAACAAGATATACATACATAATAATATTAAATATCGTCAATAATATACATAATATAATACACAAAGTAAATAATATAAGCCTAAGCCATAATATTATTTTTGAAAACTTAAGACAGCTGATGCTTGCCATAAATTTGATTTAAATCATATTTGTTTCGTGGAAACAATAAATGTTATCAAAAATCATTATCAAGTAACCACTCCTATTTATTATTTTTTAAATTATGTTAATATAATTGAACAATATATCAACATTAGGCAATGATACGCAGTTGATATTGCATCGATTCAGTGGTTTAGCAGCCATGGAGCATGGAGTGCATAATTTACTTATTAAATATTGTACATACAAAGTCCTGTTGTTAACTAAATTAAATAGCGAACAAAACTACGCAAATAGTCCACAGCAATGTTGATAAGACTCAAGATACTACTTATAGGTTCTTAGTTACCAACGGTATCGCATGTCACGTCACCCAGGATCGACCAGGTCAGCTTACAATCCTAGATGTATTAGACATTACCCTTCCCCACTCTCTACCTCAACAAATAATATATATATTATGTTTTACACTGGAATATAGAGGAAACAATGTTATCGATTTGCTTACGTATAGTTGAGTAGATTCCACAGATATAGTGATCTTATTCTGTTACGCCCCCTCTACTAAGAATATACACTGTGTAGGCTTATGTTTAGTTTTTGAAGGCGTTACCGTACAACGTGTTACCCCGGTATTGCCATGCATACAAACGTGCACGTATATACAGACGCGTTAGAAGAACTGTCATGATAGGACAATATCACTTGCGTTAGCAGGCGCGTAGCATAGGTGCGCTAACACAAACACGCTCTTTTTATGGCGCACGCATGCAAGAAGTACGAATGGAATAAATATTATGTTCTTTAAAAACATTGCCTTTTTCTTGTCCAATGTCCACAGAGGGGTGGTGTCCTTACTGAACCAATTTTAATCATGTTTGCTAATTCTTTTACATTCTTGTTCTTGTTTTCAGAATAATCAATAAACTCAGTTGTTACACTGTTTTGCTATCTGATCAAATCAAGGAGAGAAAAATTGAGATCATACTCAAATTAGTAGCGAATAGCTGACCAATCAGAGGAAAGGAAGGCGAAGCAGAAAATTAAATGTCAGCAGGTTGCATCGGTCAGACGATGCCAGTGCTCACGTCCCGGGATATCCATGCACGATTCAAGCAAAACTGGTTAGCTAGAAACCCACCGAAGTCGAAAAACAAGTCAACAATGATGGGTGAGGACAATTCAAACGATTCTACCTCAAGTTCTCTGGATGATAGTCTCACCAGTCTGCATTGGCTACAGAACTTAAGAATCATGAAAATCAGACCAACTCCACCAGCAAGCCCTACACCACTTTCGTCAATAAACTCCAACAATGGAAATGTACTAAGAATCGTAGGCCAAAAAGCAACGACAACAGAAGAGGTAAAGGCGCAGGAACGACTCCACCCTCAACATACCATCTCTTTAGAAAACGTGGACTATAAAAATAACCCTTACGTAAAACCACCGTATTCTTACGCTACCTTGATATGGATGGCGATGAAAGAAACAAAAAAGAATAAAATAACTCTCTCTTCGATCTACAAGTGGATTACTGATAATTTTAAATTTTATCAAGTCGCTGACCCCAGTTGGCAGGTAAGGTTACACCCATTATGCCTATAGGCCACCACCGAGCTAGACTTATTCATTATTTTAGCATCAGTGGGTCTTCCTAGTTATTTTATCAGACCTATTATTATTTTAACACCCAACTGTCGTTTACATTGGATGGATGGTAAATATTAAATGACAGATTTATTTTCAAAAGATATTTGACATGTTTGGCATAAATACCAGTATTACTTAACAGGTCAGATAGAGATAATGTTTTGTCGCCTAAAATAGCCTCGTACTTTAAAGCATTGGATTGTGTGTATTTATAGCTTTGTGTGAACAATTGGTTCTTAATCCTAAATATAGCCATTGACCATTTCAAACTGTCACAACTATTGTGAATGAGATGTGAAAGCCACAACGCCAGGGATGTGAAATTATTTAAAAGAATCATGTTTATGGGAAGATTTTTACACAGAAATTGATTGACATTGACATTTAGCCTATCAAATAATTGTTAATAATTTGTCACACGTCACATTTCCTGACACTTATTCATAGTCGTCCATCATATCGATACATGACCGATCACGTCCAAATGACATGATAATGTCAAATAAGACAGATTCGTCATAGAGCTTGTTGAAATAACAACGGCGCTTTTCTCATTACAAATTCAACGATATTGAAATAATTTTTGATAATAAGACCCTTCGTAAAAATAGACAAATTATCGATACATTCATAATGCATAAGTACAATTCAGAGCCTAGCCTATATAGCCCTTTCTATAATAATTCACATAGGCTATATAAAAATACTATAGCAGCTTCACGTGTACCATTTATCATTTATATTCTCTATGTAACGAATTAATCACATTCCAATTATCCCCCACCCTCCACCCCCACAAACACACACACCTTCACACCAAACTCAATATATAGGCCTATTCATCGATCGAAAGAAGTTATTAATAAAATGCATTAGGTTCCCTTTCTTTATTGAGATTCACATACATTCACATAAAAAGTATATCTATATCAAACTGTATTTCCAACCAGGAAAGCAAAATCTTACGACAACGGAAGCGATCGATTCCTGCTCGTGAAGAAAACGACACACGCTAGCGCTGTATATACCTTCCGCAGGTGGTTTATAGTAATTAAAGGAGCTTATTCATTTGAATTTACCATAAATATACAATTAATAATCGTGCAAATCGCCTACAGAACAGTTTGTTGATTCCTTTAACTATAAATACACTTTGCAGCACTAGGCCTACCAAAACAATGCGTCACAACTTAACTGAAAAATATCTTATTACGTGTAGGCCTAACTATAGTACTACTGCAATACTAAAGAATTATTGCCGATGCCGCTTTTGTTGTCTATAACTTGACCTTTAAACAAACATATATTATTAATTTAGAAAAATATCATTGCAGTTTATTATTGACTAAGCATCCACAGATGACCGCTTAGTGTTTAGTAAACCATGGAGTAATTTCCTCCATGTGTAAACGTACGGTCATAATGGAATATTTCCGAAATACAGCTGATATTTTATCAAACTCATTACACGCAGAACAAACAAAAGAGCGTTGCACTGGACTTTACTAGTAAACAGATATAGAAGGCATGATAGGCTACACACAATTTTTAACAACAACCATTTTTTCTTTTTAGAATTCCATACGTCACAACTTATCTCTCAATAAATGTTTCGTGAAAGTTCCCCGGAGAAAGGACGAGCCTGGAAAAGGAGGATTTTGGAAAATCGATCCGAGCCATGCAGAACTTTTAGAGAATGGAATTTTCAAAAAGAGACGCAACACATTTAGCGATAGTGGAATATTTGATGCTGTGAAACGAATCAAACTAGAACCAGGGTTAGAAAATACACATAACTACTGCAAACATAATCGAAAGCAAGTTTGCCCCAAAAGAAGGAACACTGATGAGCCAATTACAAACACAAAACCCTTTTTGTTCAATTTGAAAACAGAACCATTGTCTGATTGTGAAGAAATTCTGCCGAGCGGTGGCTTAAAGGGAGACTTTAGTTGGAAGACGTTGTTCGATTCTGAAATTAACGTTGATGGACATTGTATAAAAACAGATGAGATTTTAAGCGAGAGGATTGAGAGGGTGGGGTCACCGATTGACCTTGAAATTGACACGCCTCCATCATCACTCGCTGATATCGACGAATTTGACACGAATGAACATATTTCCGTTTTAGATCTATCAATTAAAGGAACCGGAATTCCGAAACCGGACTGGTTTTCCGACTCGATTTCTGAAACTGAACTTAACAAACTTGAGGAAACTTTGGAAGATCTGTTAGATGTTGGTTTATCGTATTCACCGCATTCGTTATCAGAGCACGAACCGCATCCTTGGGCAGAAAGCCGGGCACTGACCGCCGATGACCCGTTTTTGACATTTGATGATATTACTGATACAATATTGTCATACAATGATGGCATATAGATTGTTTTTTTTTTGTTCAGTAAATCTTAATAATCATGCATGGTAAACAAACTATGGTTTAAGTGTGCCAAAATCATGAAAAATGGAAATTATTTTTACAAATTGATTTATATCATTATGTTGTATATCAGAGCTTATTTTTTTAAAATATTTGTAATCATGACCATAAAAGAGAAGAAATACCGTAAATTGTACATTAATAATATTAATATATATAATTTGTGTCGAATTGATATGTTGTTGTGTGTGCGTGTGGTTTGTCTGCCGTCCATTTTGATTTAAATGAGTACTATATTACTTAATTACTTATATTTACAATTAATTATGAATAATACGATTTTTACGGCAATAACTAAAGAATTCTTTTTTTTTTCTGAAGCCGTATTAATATAATATCCGTCGAGTTAAATTTAACTCCGTCCAAAACTATTGTTTATTTGTAAATAAAGAACATATTTTAGTACGGATTATGAATAAATAATATATTGTGTATTTTCTGCGAATATATGTCTAGTATTTGTTTACACTTCTAATTATCAGCAGTTACTACTTAAGTATCAATATTTAGGTACTCAGGATCAATAGCTTTGGAATTAGGGCTGTAATTGCAACCCATTTACAGATGATGCTAATTAAAAACTTAATAATAAAAGGGACCTGGACGGATTACAAGTTAAAGTCTTGCCATTCTAATTTTTAGAATGGTGTAAGACTTAGTAAGTTGTAATCCGCCCAGGTCCTATTATAAAAAGTACATGCGTAGACTTAAGCTAATCTTAACGAACTAAGTCTATGAGAGCGGCTAAAAAAATACCGCGAAATAGTTCAATTCAGCCAAGCCAGTTTTCTCTGAAGAAAATGATAGATCAAGGCATGATGGTGTGCAACCTAACTCGCACACGCTAGACATGATATCTACGGCTACCTATTTCTCTGGGGAACGGTCTTGGGCATTTTATTTGACGAACGAAGACATTTTTGAAAGAAACTTTTAAACGGTTAAATAAGTTACAAATGATATTAACTAAATTGATGATTGAACAAATCTACACTCCGTCCAATATTCTTTTGTATTGTTTGCCTTAAATTTAGACTGTATCACAACATTGTTCTCGTGCATAATTATATAATATAGCCCCTCCCCATCTGCTCGCAGCAATCGCACTAATTTTCACTTTGCAATTTCTAGTATATTATTAACTTTAAAAAGAAAGTCATGGTACCAAAGAGGCGGTATGAAATATGTGGATAGACGGGCTTCCTACTAACGGTCAACAAAATATATTTTAATTTAAATAATACGAAGTTAGGCCTACTGTATAGAGAAAGGTTGGCCTTGGTTGTCGTATTACAATACTGTCATTGAAATAATACTTTAAACTAACAACGTAATGCGTCCAATTCTAAATAAGGCTTTTGTTATAATTTCGTCTTAAAGAATTGATGAAGTGTTGATCGATTTTTAAATGACGCTGGGCTTGGAGGAGGAGGCTTTCACGCACGTTGTCATTTATTTCTAGGTCACACATTCATTCTTCGTTAAACTGAAAACAGTGATATTAAGAAAAGATGCACTGTTGCACATTATATTAGTAAAATGATATCGTGCAATTTTACCAGATTACTAAATTATAACCGGACACACTCTTAGCGAAATTTACAGACATTTTCCAGTTCCAAAGTAGCAAAGTCTACATGAATTTGAAGTAGCACGTACATCAAGACATAGTAACTCATTTGTCATGCACTTTAATAATATTCCTGCAAATAATTATTATACCATAATGACAAACAATAATAATTCATGATACACACCGTTAAAGTGAATTCCCCTCTAGAACAACTATTGCCCTGCCCAACGTTGACTCGAAATTGGGTATGAAAAAAAAAGTAAAAAACACAACCCTCAAAAGACAAAATTAAATCAGTCTAGAAAATAATGTCTGTATAACCAGAAACCAATCTATAAATTGAACGTAGTTTTAAAAAACAACAATAATCAGTCTAATAAATTAGCCAGAAAATAACATAGACAAAATATGATAAAAAATATAAATGGCATTACCAGAAACCGGCATAAGCAATACAAACGACGTAATAACAAAAACAGCAAAACAGTCTCGTAAATTAAATTCTACAGAACAAATTGGTCCGAAAATTAACCTAGAAAATAATGAATATATTAGTAGGCCTACACATCTCAGAGTAATTTAAGAGCATATTGATTAGCTTAGTGTGTACCTGTACAAGTACAGTTCGTCAGCTGATTCGATGTTAACAAAAGCCTGTACGACCTAACGATCAATATATCGGGGGTTAACTTATTGATGACCTTATTAATATATAATGCTCCGACGAGGTGTTTCTACACAACAATGCTGCATCCTTGGTTAACTAGATTTTTCTATTCAAAGCATTATTATCTTATTGTGCAGCAGTATAAATCCAGGACACTAAAATATTCATACAGTAAACTCCTTTAAGACATGTCTACTTATAAGGGGATACTTTTCGTTGAAAACGAATGGGAGGCAATACAAGTTTAAACACGACATCTATTCAGGGGACACTTTGATGATCCCCAGATGTGTCCCTTATAGGGGTTGTACTAATACACAAAACATCCGTATATTTCAGGGGAAAAAGGTGAGCGTACACAATGCGGTGTAATTTACACAAAACTCCATACAATACATAGAAAACAAGAACACTAAAGTATTTAGACAGGCCTCACAAGGTTACGAATAAACCAAAGGTAGAAAACAAACACTAAAGTATTTAGACAGGCCTCACAAGGTTACGAATAAACCAAAGGTAGAAAACAAGAACACTAAAGTATTTAGACAGGCCTCACAAGGTTACGAATAACCAAAAACAAATTGTAGTACACTAGTTATTACATTTGAAACATAGCAGCAATGTCAACACACATAATTGTGCAACAAAAGAAAAACTATTAACATAATGATGATAAATGTCACCGATTAACAAAAGCAAATGTAAAGCTATTCGTGTGAAGAAGTGGAAACAGAAGAATTACGTTCACACTGAGCTCATGACTTATTTGTCAAGATTTTATTTCATGCTGCCACCGAAACGAAATCAGAGTGAACGTATCAAATTAGAGCTCCATAGTTGAGAGACACAACAAATCATTGCTATTAGTAGTACTAAGGAAATGGAAAATACGAAATTGGGGGGTTTTCTTTAGTAATTCCAATGATACTAAATGGGAATGGTTCATTTTTTATTCAGATACGTTAATTAGGTAGGTTCTGAATATTCAATTTAATTTTATTTCTTTAGGCCCTAAGGTCGGTGGTAGAGATAGAATGAACACGTCCATTCAAGTAATCTGGAGCTCGTGGATTCGACTCTCCAGCCCGTGAATTAAGCGTTATGTGTGTCAATATATACTTAGTATCAAGTAAAAATTATGTCAGAGTAGAGCAAAACATCTGACCAATTATGTTGTTATTATTATGACGGACGGTTAATAAACGCTTGTTGTGGTACGTCAATCAAACAAAATCAATCGAACGCGTTCAATGAATAATTTTACGAGAAATAATTGTATTTGAACTGGCTGGCTACTGGATATTGTTGTTAAATGAATGAATCTTTGAATAGAACACGATCCCAAGTATGTTAACAATCGTGTATTCATTTATGCTGGTCAATTTAGTTTATAATTCATTATGTTCGTTAAATTATTCCGCTTATTAAAAAACTGAAAATAATTTCTATTTTTCTGATTGTTTTCACAAAAAGAATGAAAGCACTCAGAAACTGAGTACTTGGAAAAAAAGAATACACATTTTTCTTTTTTTGTGAAGTTATTAATTTCAATAGGCATGTTCTGTTGTTGTTCTCTAGTATAATATCTATATACACCGAAAAATTATCACAATACCTTGAAAATTGTAGGCACTATCGACATACAAAGCAAGTACTATACTTGGCAAAAGGACATTTTGTCAAGTAAAATCACCACCCACTACAATTGATTGTAGGCCTAACAATTCGTCTTAGATTATCTATAGGGTTAGATGTACAGTATTTAGGTGATGTGTCATGGTCCACATGCTGTTTTGTTTTCGCTAGAAATGATACAGCTAAACCATGTTCCAATTTTTAGCATTTGAACGGACGTTATATTCACGACATTAAAATCAAACACTATCAAAGTATATTAAATTAATTATTTTGTATTTATTTGAGTATTTAAGATTCTGACACAGTTGAACTTTCACAAAATACTGTACATAGGTATAACTCAAAATAAAAATAAGGACCATTTACAATAACATAATAAATTCATTAAAAACATTATCGACCAGCTTTCATTATTGATTGGTAATATATAATCAGTAAAGTAGGGTGTGCAGTACTCTGTGTGTTTTCAAAAACGTTTCGTTTGTTATTTTACAACCTTCTTCTGAGAACAAACACCGTCTTCTTCAGGTTGTGGCACAACAACCAAAAAGACAAAACATTCTTGTGTTTTTTTTTGTAAGAATTACTAAGCATGATCCTGGTCATGTGGAGTTGCACTTTAGCTTAATTCACCTTTTCCACCGCTGTGAAAGTATAGTATTAAATGGTATACGTTACAGGTATTAGTAACGGAGACATACTCACGCTATCCACTTAGCAACAGTACAGTAATGTTGATATAAAATGATTGATCTTTACAAAGTGTTTAAAACGGCCGATTCAAAATCAGTTACCAAACTAATATAAACATCATAAATACAAAAAAAAAGTCTTTGGGAGAAATCAAATCAAAGAAAGTTTTCCATTTCTTTCATGAATTGTTCGTAAGCATCATCCTTAGTAGCTGCCGTAGTCACAGCTAGTTTCGGTACGGGAGCAACAACGATTTCGTTACGTTCAGGTGCCGTCTTACCAGTTTTTGATTTAGCCTTTGCATCCCTCTTTACTCTGAGTGATGTTGGCATGAATCTTGTGACATCAGCTTGAAGATTTCTTAGCTGTGGCTTGGCCTCAATAGTAGCTGACTGAATTGGTATTTTGTCTGTCATTTCTTGCCTCATGGGCGGTTTATGAATGCTAGGAGGAGCGCTAAGTACATTAGGATTTTCTGTAATTTGTGGGGGAGGTACGACTGGTCTTGTTCCAGGGGGTGGTGGTGGTAAACCACGTGGAGGTCGTAAATTTGATGGGGGAGGAAGTCTTGGCGGCAATGTTCCACGCATAAGGGGTGGCATACCAGGAGGGGGACCTGGGGGTGGTGCAGGTGGACGGCCCGGTGGTGGGCCAGGGGGTAACATTCCAGGCGGCAGCGTTCGAAGTGGAGGTGGCCGGCTGAAGTTTGGCATGGTCATTCCAGGTGGGAAACCAGGTGGTGGACGTGGAGGGGGACCTTGAGGAGGATTAGGAGGTGCACCTGGGGGTAGATATCTAGGCTGACTGGATGGTAAACCTATTGGCGGTCCTGCTCTTTGTTGCACATTATCCGTTGACTCGTTTTTTGTTTCTTCATCTTGTTCATCATCTGATTCATCTTCTTTCCTTTCTGAAACCTCTTCATCATTTTCATCGTCATCATCGTCACTCAAATTGTGCTCGTCCTCCGCTGGCAGAGGATCTTTTAATTGACCAGCAAGCTTCAACATTTTAGCTTGTAAAGCTGTCATTCCTCTTGGTATTCTAAGTTCTTGCTTGCCATCTCCGACATCCGCAAAACGAACAGACCTCTTACCTGTAACATAGGAGAACCCAATATGATTATTTTTTAGAAGGTAATTACATTTGAAGAAAAAAAAACTTAAATCAACTACACTATGCCTGTATTTTGTACCTCTCACATTGAGAGAAACCTAACATTGATTGATACTAACATTGATTGATAATATAGTATTTAATTTTAATAAAGAGGGCCTCTGAATATCAGTTAACCCACTGGACTAAAGTGGAGGACTACCATCTTTAAAGATGGTTGAAATAAAAAAAAAATATAGTCCTAGCGTTAGTTAATATAAGGGAGTAAGGACTTACTATGGAAACATCACAATTATCTTATCTCTTTAATTAAAGACCCCTTCCCTGCAATTTTGGACGTTTTTTGGAAAATAATACATATATATCACTTTAAAAACATTAAACCATGTCATTCCTTGTCTTAAATGTACGTTTTATGGTAAATTATGATAAAAAGTGAGAAACAATGCACTACCTAAGTAGCTCGCGGCGATCGACCTCTCGTGGACGGTCTTAGGCCTAGCCTAGCTAGGCTTAGTTTTGTAGGCCTAGCTGGTAAACATCGGTAACGTACGAACATCGTACGCTAGCTATATACCTAGCCTGACGTTGTATAGTTGCTGCATTAATTGTCTTTCTATTTTTGCAACACTCCGTTGATATAAATTGGGGAAAACCCGGTATTTTCGCTGAAAAGTTAGGAGTCTTTTTATTTTTTTTTTTATTTTATTTAATTTTCAGGCACACATACATGACAACACAGCGGTGCAGCACCCTGAGGATTGCCATGAGTGCAAAGCACTATCGAGATGGCTCTCCATATACTGCACTAGAACATATAAGACAAACATATACACAAGATGCTCTACATAGACAAAGACTTATTATTAAGTCTTTGGGAGTGGAGTTGTAAATTGTCATGAGAAAAAAACCCTGACATATGACAGGACTTGAACCCAGGACCCTTAGATTGGTAGCCAAGCATCATAACCACCAAGCCACAGCTCCACTCCAGAGTCTTCCATTTGTTTTGGCCTCACGATCGATCGAAAAGTGGGCGAATTACAGGTGAAAAACAAAAATATCAATCCGCGCGCAATGCATTTTGGGATTTATAGCGGGCCGCTATAATTATTAGAATCGACTTATTTTTCACATTTTTAACCGTTTAAAGACGAAAAAAGTTATCGCAATAGGACCATATAGTATTATTTTTACATTAAATATAGTTTGTGATCTTAAATTAGATCTAAAAAACGTAGGGAATGGGGCTTTAAGCTATAAATCTTTATAAACAAAAACCACAGCAAGTTACTATTGTTGATAGATACATACCTTGACCATCGTCATCAATATCATATGCATCATCATCCATATCTTCTTCACTATCATTGCCATGTTCACCTGTTGCCATGTCTTCTAACTCTATTAAGAAAAACAGAATTACAGAGTTAAGGTCTGTCCACACTATCAAACTTTATGTGAAAAAAAAATGTGCCCATAATATGGACATGATGATGTCATATCACTACCAAATTTGGGCACATCACACTTTCTTTGTAAAACTAGTTTGATAGTGCAGACAGAGCTGTAGCAAAACATTTTTTTTTTGGCTAAAGCTCTGTTAACATTACTGTTAAGTTAGATAAACAAGCTATCCTAATATTATTATCAATGTACAAATATACCTTCATCCGGATTGTAAGGCTGTCCATCATCATCAGGTTCTGTATTAGCACCTTCTAGAACCCATGGTGGTAATCCAGGTGGTGGACCAGGTGGTCGTTTACCAGGTGGCAGGCCAGGAGGTAGTCCAGGTGGTGGCCCAGGTGCACGCCTTGAAGCTTGTCTAAAAAAGAATACAGGTGTAACAAATTTAAGAATACAAACCCAAATAATACAGTTGTGTCTATGTGGTTGGTCAAAATATATCGACTATTTGATTAGAACCAATGATACAGTAGAATGTAGAATGTAGAGAACCCCTATTAAAGGGACACCTTTGGGAGAGAACAAGTGTCCCCTTAATAGAGGTGTCCCAAGAACAAAGGGGTTGTATAAAGAGGTTTACTTACTCATATGCAGATGTTTTTTTCAGGATTGATTGCGGCATTGATCCAGGCAATGGAATATCTTTTGGCAGTGGTATCATAGAAGGCACTTGAAAAACAAGACATTCTCTGGGTTACACTGGGTTTATATGTAATTATGAATAACTATAAATATATAATATACTGGATTATGAAAAATATATAATAAATTTGAACATTAAACCTACCATTGATTCTAACATTCAAGTGTTGATGAAGAAATCACAATTCCAGGATTCAATTATTCAATCAATTAGTTCAAAAAACTATCAAAAATGATTTTGCAGAAATGGCCCATTGTAAATGAAAGTGATGTAATACTTTTGTCTTACACCGGAAGACAAAACAATTTATGTTTTTACTCTTTGTTTATTTAAAAATACCGTATTTATTCGAATAAACACTTCGCTTTGAATAAACGCCCCCCCTCAAATAAACGCCTCCATAGATCATAGTTTGGATTAAACGCCCCCTCAACTACAAGTGCATACGATCAATTCTTGTTGCTTCATTAAATAAACGTGTAAACCAAATGATAAGACTAAGTTGTTAATCAATATTTCTAAAATATTTTGAAATAAATATTATAGTTGTATTTATATATATATATTGTTTAAAAAGAAAATTTAAACGTAGATCAGGAATTAAAAAAATCAAACACAGTAAAGTATGCTAGGCCGGAAAAGTCTGCTGCGACTTATCGACAATGTAAGGAATAATATTAGGTTACTGTTGGCTACGTTCTAAAAATTAAAATGTCTTACTAGCTGCTATGTCTGGTAGTGGAATGGAATCAACATCAACTTGCTGTGTTTCACGAATTGACTCTAATAAAAAAGAAATTTAAAAGGTCAAAATTGGCCTTATTACAATGTAGGTAAACTAGGCCAATTGATATTATGTTATTGAATTGAATAAAGTTATATATAGGTTTAGGCTGCAATAAAACAACATAAAAAAAACGTTTAACCTTTTAAAAATACAAAGATGTTAAATGTAAATGAGGTCTTCACTTGTATTAAAGTCCCCCAAAAACATGAAAAATGAAGATTTAAAAAAATCAGACTTTAAATAGGCCATTTTGCAGTTTTAATAAAGTTATTCACTATTCACTGTAAAAAAAAAAAAAAAAAAATTATTTCACTTATAAAAAGACAAAAGAAAGGGTTAGTTTTAACCAAAGACCATTGTCTGACAGACAATTTAAGAATTTTTTGCTTCAAATTACATTTTTTTAGGTAAATAATTGTTTTTCCCGATCCAGTTTTTGGATCAGGAATAACTATTACGTGACATTAAAATCACATATTAAAAAAAAATTTGGAAAAAAAAATGTTTAGGGGGACAATATGTCTTTAAGGATTGGCCCCAATATAAGTTTTGGATGGTATTAAAAAACAAAGTTTAAAAGAAGCGTTACCATAGTACTTAGCATGCTGTTGTCGTTTCTTGTCATAATCCATTTCAGCTCGTTTATAGTCGGCATAGCGATCTGGATCTTCTTTTTGCTAATATAAGTGAGAAAATGGAAAAAGCAATGATTACATTAATTTTACAGTATGTTCACAAAATTGTGGTGGGGTTACATCTAATTGTTTTTTATTTCTTGATGCCAACACAAAAAACCTTTTCTCTTGCCATCTTAATAAAGATCTTAATAGTAATGTCCCCTTTGGCTATTGTCATATATATATATATACCTGTAAAGTATAATTGTACTGTATGACACACTTACATAAAGCTTTAACACTCTGTCTAAAGTCTCCTTCAGCTTTTTACGTTTGTCTTTGATAACTTTTTCTCCAAGGTGACTACATGTTTCAGGATTTAGTTCTAGAAATAAAAATGTATAAAAACTACCAATTATGTGGTGTCATACTAATCTTCGCACTGTACAGTAGGGCTTAATTTTAATATTTAATTGTACGTTTTATACATTTTAATGATGGTAATGTTTTGTGGTGGGCGATTGACGCATTTACAATGAATAGTCTAACAATATTTAAAGACACCTTCCCTACGTTTTTTAGATCTAATTTAAGATCACAAACTACATTTAATGTAAAAATAATACTATATAGTCCTATTGCGATAAATTTTTTCGTCTTTAAATGGTTAAAAAATGTGAAAAATAAGTCGATTCTAATAATTATAGCGGCCCGCTATAAATCCCAAAATGCATTGCGCGCGGATTGATATTTTTGTTTTTCTTCTGTAATTCATCCACTTTTCAATCGATCGTGAGGCCAAAACAAATGGAAGACTCCTAACTTTTCAGCGAAAATATCAGGTTTTCCCAATTTGTATCAACGGAGTCTGGCAAAAACAGAAGACAATTAATGCAGCAACTATACAGCGTCAGGCTAGGTATATAGCTAGCGTACGATGTTCGTACATTACCGATGTTTACCAGCTAGGCCTACAAAACTAAGCCTAGCTAGGCCTAAAGACCGTCCACAAGAGGTCATTCGCCGCGAGATACTTAGGTAGTGCATTGTTTCTTACTTTTTATCATAATTTACCATAAAACGTACATTTAAGACAAGGAATGACCTGGTTTAATGTTATTAAAGTAATATATATGTATTATTTTTACAAAACGTCACAAATTGTAGGGAAGATGTCTTTAACTAAGTTTAACTTGCTTCTGGAAATAAAAATTTATATTTAAGTTAATTTAGCACTACAGCATGTTAATAACATGTACCTAATATCGTTTTATATCATAAAACTGTACCGGGTAATAATTAGTATGACAGATTGTGTGAAGAGGTATTACATATTACATGGTTCAACTTAGTAAAACAAGATATTGTGTTGATTTTTGTAGTGCCAATTTCTCCGAAATAGGAAAGGTAACGCACAATGATTTACTTACTGACTGTAAAAAATTGCACATTGTAAGAATGTTGCAACAACCTACCAAGTTCATCTAGCTCTTCCATATCTTGTATTATCTGAATAGGATCTTTCATTTTTAACACATGAGCACGAACCATCATTCTCTGCTTTTTGTTCTGTAAATTGAACAATACCGCATTTTAAATCTTGCAAACTTTAGTAAAACATAACATTTCAAGCTCTCTACATTGAATGATGAAGTTTTGAAATCTGAGATTTTTACAAAATTAGCGGGAACCATTCTTGTCTTGATTGACTAGTAAAATGCTCAATAACAAATGAATTGATTATTATTTGAAGAAGACAATAGAAAAAAAATATACCTTCTTTAGTTCTCTTTTTCTTGCTTCTTTACCTGAAATATATATTTATATTCAAACTTTATCATATCAATATTTAAAATGTATTGCTGCCCTACCATAACTAATAAGCCTATATTACTTTAATTTTTATTTTCAAAAAATATTTAGGAGGGCCAATATAAAAATATTAATTATGTTCAATATACAATATAGTAAACAATATTGATAGAGGCCGATGTTGAATTTATTAATTACAAAATAAATCATGACATGTATAAATCAAAATTATACACGACACTGATAATTAAATAACATTAATAGGTTATAAGTACTACTATATATTAGCTAGGCTACAGTGATGACGTTTTAATAATCATTAGTATCTTGACTTTTTCTTAGGCCACGTGCATTCTCAAATCCAGCTATACCTTGCCGAGTACACGCGGAACAAACTGCAACACTGCCGTCCAAATCCTCTCCTCTCTCCTCCGGCCTAGCTTAGCAAGATCTAAACTGCAGATATTCAATATTGATATACTTACGAGCCTGATCAGTCGGATTCATAAATTTACCACTTTTAGTGGTATTTATAGACCGCCTACCCATCTTGAAATATCAAGTTTGTGACGGTAGGCCAGATATTTTAACTTAAAAAATATTATTGCAGGCCCCACATCTAAATTAACAAAAAGCCGATCGCCGAAAAAAGAACACGACCCCAACGTTAAGTTAAGATGCTGGCTGGTATGGTACGCTAACATCGACATAACAATGTTTTGAGGAGGTAGATTGTACAGTAATTCCCTTTCCCCTTATTTCCATCTACATACTGTACAATAATAAAGTTTATAAACTGACTTCTATTGAAACTGTCCCTTTTTTCAATGTATGAGATTGGAAACATCAGTAAGTATAAACAGATGAAATAAAGTCAATTTATTGTGTTTATTACATAATTATTTGTGATGACCAGAACATTGTGGCATGTATACATTTTGATTAAAAAAGACACTCCTCTGCGTTTGGCTAGCTAGCCGTATTACTCTATAATTGATTACCTAATTCAAAGTGCTAAATCCTGGTCATCTTAAAATCTACTTAAATTTACAAAAATGGAATATTAAAATGATGATTGCAATTGATGTACAAGTATTGGTAGTCTGAATAAAATCAAAATAAAACTAAATAAATGTCTCTATCCAATTTGGAATCCTATGTTTATAAATGTTTCTTGTCTGTTCTAAGCTTGCCCAGACTGTATTTTAAGTCAATTATTTTAATTAATTAATTTACAGTATATCCCTGGAAATGATGCATAATATGGGCTAAACAAAAACAAGTTGTTACTATTATTACTTTGTGTTCTCTCATTGTCACATATTCTGTGAAATTTAAAATTACAGTATATACTAACTTATATAAAATATGGATTATGTCTAAAGAGTCATATTTTAGTTTTTACCAAAACTTACAGAAAGTTGTAATACACTAATATATTGTTCATGAGAAACAATGCTCTTCTCTTCAATCCCTTCCACTGTGTGAACTTGCTATTGTTTCTGGCTTTCACACCAGTCCCACCCTTTTCCACTTATATTCCAAGTTTCCTGGACTTTCTGCATTCTCGCTCCTGAGGACGATCAAAGTATATTGATCGAAAGGTCAAGAAACTCAACAGTTCTTTTCAGAAGTAATATACGTGGTGTACCGCAAAATTTATATCAACATTTGATTTCACCATGCAAACCTTCAAACAAGATATAAAGTTTGTGGTACACCACAAATAGTATAGTTCTTGATGTTTCAATCAATATACATTGATCGTTCCCAGGAGTGAGAATAACGATAACATATAATTCTATAAAATAACTGTATATATATACATTTTCAGCTTGTTAATATGAAAAAAAAATTACATATGAGAACCTGTTGTTGCTGATGTGTATTAATGTGCAGATCTAGTAATTACATAACTTTTGATTCAACTTTTTCAGCTAAATCTGTTCTATCCGTATCCTTAAGAGCTTGTGCAAGTTTTGCACGTCTCAACCTATCATCACCCGGTGTCTTCTTGTACCACGCATCCAACATACTGAAAATCGCTTGTACTACGCTACCACGATTATCCTCTTTCAAGTGATCAAGATCGGCCTTTTTTAATCCCAGAATTATTGCCAGTTGTTCCCATTCAGCTCCCAGGTCTCTTGCTAAATCCATCAGTTCTGGTAAAGTTAATTCTAAAAAAAAAACTAATCTGTATTTATTCTACATTAATTCAGATATTGAAACTACTAATTTATTTTATTTCATTTTCAAGCATGACACAGTAAAGTAAAATTAATAAATAAAACATTGTAAAACTAAGAGAGGGGTAATCGAGCACTTTTACCGGAATCTCCACATTATGATAATTTTGTATCATAGGTGGGGTGTGTGAAACAAATAATTGGAATTATGTAAATTTGTTTATTTTCATGTCTTACCTTGTGTCACTTGGTTCTGATGCGTTACACCTGCAAATATAAAGCACAATACAGTAAATATTATCTAAGATTGAGGTGATCTAAACAATGAGGTAGGTAATTATATTAACTCAAACACATTAACAATTTTAAGTAAAAATTAATTGATAGAGCTTACATTGGACATCACCCCTCCCATCAGTAAAATCAACATTGGTCGTAAAATGGTTTGAACCTAAGCAAAGACAAAAACATTTTTTTTTAAACATAATTACGCTGTGCAAATATTTTTAAATATAAATATAAACTGCAATCAACATAATTTTGTTTTTAAATATTTTAACCATAAGCAAATAATTCACTATCCTTATGAAAGTTCACAGGACAAACTTATACACAAGATACATAAAGCACAATTTATTATAAATCCTTTTTAGGAGAATATATTTTTTTTAAATAAAAAAAAATGGTGACATCGGACAGGATTTTAACACAGAACCTGTTAATCACCAAGACTCTAACTCCAATACTTACAATATAAGTCAATTTCTTTACCAGCCTTTGGGTTAACACTGTCTTTTAGTTTAAGTAATTTATCACTGTTGTTTTCAATTTTGCACTCCCTTTCCAAAAACATCATCAGACCCCAGACATCACTTATATCTTGCCGAACAGTGTACATGAATTTAACTCTCGCAACATCATCAGTATAAAGTTTATTTGCAACCTTGAAAAGCATTATTCGATATGGTGAAATTTTACTTGTAGGTTGCCAACGTGTCAAGTCAGGGCAATTTTGTACTGATCTGTTTAAGGTGACCTGAAGTACGAAGTAACCAGTTATTTTGATAATGTCATAAAGAAGATACAGGTTGTCATGTGTTATATGCCGATGTAGCAGTAAATCTTCAAATATATGCAGAGCATTGGTGTAAGTACTAGGTTTAAGTAAATCTGATAACAGAAACTGTAGAGATTTTAATTTTTCTCCATAGAATATTTCGGCTACTTCTGTCAGGAGCTTCCGCAGTACTTCATCTTCCATGATTCTGTTAAATTTAAACCAAAAAAAAAACAACAAAATTGTTTATTTAATTTTTTTGTAAATTTCAATATTTCATAAACAAAACATTAACAGATGCAACAATGACATCAAACAGAAAAAAGCATTGTAATGAACAAAATATCTATTCTAAACAAGCATTCATTCAATTATAAATAAGACTCTCATTTGTCTAAACTAAACTTAATGCTATTTTGTCCCCCTACAAATTTATTTTTTTCACATTTTTTGTTGAATACTCTAGGACTAGGCCTATGTCATTTTAATGTCACATAATAATTAATAGTAATATTCACTTTGACCAAAAACTAGATTTTTAAAAATTAAATTAATAATTTAAAGCCAAAAATATTGAAATTGTTAATGGTTTTTTGTTAAAATTAACCATTGTCTTTATATAAGTGAAAACTTTTCTTTTACAGAAGTGAATAACTTTTTATTAGAACTGCAAAATATAGCCTAGGTCAAGGCTAGGCCTAGGCGAGTAGAGAGTAGGCCCAGGCATAGCCCTAGTATTTATTTTTAAAAAGTCTGAATTTATGAATCTTCATTTTTTTCATGTTTTTGGGGGACAACATATCTTTAAATTGATGATATTTTTTTAGGCCATATATGACAACTTTGGATTTCCCACGCACACTGTGAACACGTAGGCCTCTTTAGTCTCTTTGTAGCCTACCTAGCCTAGGCCTACTATACTGACTTTAGCACCTTCCTACCTCCTACCTGTCTGACGGGCCTAACTTCTTGTGCTATTGCCGTATTATCACAGAACAGTATTAATATAGAATATAATAGAAATTCACGTATCTATCCAAATTCATTTCAAATATCTATGTATTACCATGGAGCTATAAAATCAAGGTATAACATTAAATGGGAAAAAATTATGTTACCTTTGATTTTTCTTGTCACATATCAAAAGAACAAACAGGGGATTTCCGTGCACCATGACCCACAAATAGAACATATGGAACGCCATATAAGCATTTAAAAAATGAAAAAAAAAATTGATGTTTTAGCTGATTAGGTACTGAATAGTTCTTAATTTCAATCCTTACCATGTTTGTATTGCCAGGTCGTTTTCAGATAGTTCGTACGTTTTAAAAGGAAAGAATCAATAAATAAATAAAATGAATATACAGTATTTAAAATGTATGGAAAATATGCCCCAATAATTAATTGTTAATTACTATAATGATTTGATACAGAATGAACAACTCCGTTCATTAGCGCACATCATCAAAAATTTGATAATAAGCTATAATATATTTGTAAGATATCATTCATTTATCTTTTTATTTCGGAATATCATAATAATGTTCATAAATTAACATTCTTAAAAACAAACAAAGAAAGCATCATACAGGAAAGTGATAAAAGTTGTACGACACACACAAATAAAGACTAAAAAAGAGTCAATAGTAAGTAAGTAAGTAAAATAATAGTAGACTATGTGTAGTAGTGCCAATCGCCCTGTTAATTCTTAGTCCTGAACACAAATCTTTAAAAGAATAATAGTTGTGGATTATTGTAACCTATTTGTGGTAATGTGTTTATTGCAAACCTATATACAATTCAGCATTACTTTCTTGTTATAATCTATAATTATATTAAAACATGACCGAATTTAAAGACGGTCATTCTATAAATTAGAAATGGCCAATTTCCACGGTTTCAATTATTTTTCGGTTAGTAGTCCAGCTACCACAGCATTGTTGCCACCGTCCAGAAATCAGTCATATAGCTTCGTGGTTTCTACATTCTTTGATACATTGGAATCTATTTGATAAAAGATCACAACATTGTGAATATTATTGTTACCTTTTTAATTATTTGTTCATCATATTTGACGCCTTATTGTCTCAATATAATTCTCTATTATAATTATTGTCTTATTATTACAGTTATATAATATTACCCTTATGCTGGTAGTTTTTGTCTAAAATATGTGTATATTCTAAAGGTGAAAGCATGAAAGAATAACAACGGACGGTTGTCCATGCAGTTATGGACAAAAGGTGTGACATTCAGTGAAGAAGGAGGAGTGATCTCTCAAACAAAACTCAACTGAAATTGTCTACTACGCCCTCGCCCTTTGTAATAATAATTGACAACTCATTGTTTTCCAGCAGCTTATTGTTACCACGAATCAATTCATAAAGATTAGGCCTACTCGCACCTCCAAGGATATCTTTCATTCGCGTTTTGTGAAGTCTACAAAATGGACATAATATTTTGAAACAATTTTCTAAGTAGATTTGTTATATTAGTAAACCTGCAAAATGAAGACTTTTATATGTTTTCGAATTATGCGTAGTAGTCGCTTTACAGCTTTTCTATGTTTTTCCATCACTTTTGCTGGTATTTTATCAACAATTTTTAAATCAGCACCAAGCGACACAACTTCGTCAGTGTTCATTAGAAATAATGGTAAGTAAGCACTTTTAATAAGGTTATTAAGAAACTTACCGCAAATTTAATTTAATTCCCTATAGAAAAAAATAAGGCCTTCTTCCCTAATGCTGCTGAAGATAGTTATAGAACATGGAAATAAAGTTTGTGCTTATTTATTTATTGGAAAATGAGAACAGTTTTATTAGGAACAGTGTGTATGTAAAATAGAAATAAATGCCTAGTTTGATATAGTATTATAACTCAATAATGTTTTCGGTGGGTGATATGATATTTATTTCACATTTAATAGCAAAATGAAATTCATCGAACAGTTTTTATGTTAAGACTACTCTTGAACGAAACACTTTTTTAGGACATGTTTGTAGGCCCTCCGTTTTGTTTTAGGCCTACTATTTGATTACCAACTTGATAATGCAGAATTTGTGAGCTTTTGGCATTCTCATTCCCGGTTATTATTCATGGAGGCCACCAAATAAACATTATTATTATTTTAACGTTTCTACATGGTAGTGAATTTCATCGGCATTAAATTCAAACACAGCCATAATTGATCATTACTATTATAATTGTTACGTCACAGGGATTAGTGTTGCTATTGTTTAAAACCGTATTCAAAATCAGTTCTTTTTCCGTTTCTGGTTTTTAAAAAATACCGTTCCTTCAAAATACTGTATTTAAATCCGAATTCTCTTGCTCAGTAGAATTTAAGAAAAAGAAAGGAACAACAAATAAGTATACACATAGTAGTACATTATTATAACGTATTATTATTTTCTTTATTGTGCTTTTTAGCAAAAGTACGTGAAGTTACAACCGACGAATCATCTTTATTCACGACGGTAAGTAGCCTACTAAACTATTTTAAAAATAATACCGATACGACACTAATATCCGATTAATAGCACATTAAGTGTGTAGGTGTTTTGGGCTGTGATGTAGATCTTTAAGGAGATGGATATGAGATCATGACAATTGGAACAGATATACCACATCACAGCTATTAGGCTTGGCGACAGAGACAGACTAATGATTATTTGTTTGAGATGTTTCATTGAAGTATGATCCCCGGGTCTGTGGTCGTTCTCTGTCTCTGAAACTGATGAAAGAGAGAAAGGAGTGCATTTGTTTTTCTTGTTAGAGGAAGAATTCTTACGCCTAAATAGAAGGGGTTACACCCGGTTATTTCAATTCCTTGCACCTATTTCCCGTTTGATATGCCACTGTATGCAGTGTTACAAACACCTAATGTAAATCTGTAAAACTGTATTTATTATTTATATTTTAGAAGAAAAATGGTCCTATGTTCATGGAACGTCAAAGGAAAATTCAATCACAGCGAGTAAGCCATTTGAAAGAAGCGTGCGACACGAGGCACCCCGAACTAAAGAATGCACCGATGTCAACAACCACAGAAAAACACATGTTTGTAAATCACAACATTAGAGGAATATACTGCTTTATACCGAAAGTTGCTTGTAGCAATTGGAAACGCGTTATGATGGTATTAAACGGTTATCCGAAAGACATGGAAGACATAACTGGACCAGAGGCACATGAACGAAACGGATTGCCTCTACTATCGTCGTTATCTAACGCAAAGAAGGCCCACGTTATTGCAAACTACACCAAATTTATGATTGTACGCGAACCATTTCTTCGAATTCTATCAGCTTTTAAGAATAAATTTGAGATGGACTTTGATCGGCCGACGAATAAAGTGTTTCAACGTTTTGCAAAGACAATTATGAGAAAATATCGACAAAAAGCATCCCGATCTGACCTTTCAACTGGCCGAGGATTAAAATTTAATGAGTTTGTGTCTTACCTTACAGACCCAGCACAAATAACAAAATTTGAAGTCCACTGGCAGGAGATGTACAAATTATGTTCACCTTGTAAAGTTAATTACGACTATATTGTTAAACTAGAAACTATTAAAGATGATTCAGATTTTATTTTGAAGTCTTTTAAAGTATCTCATCTAGCTAAGTTTCCACCAGCAGATGTACAGAAAAGCAAACCGACAAATAGTAGTAGCAAGTATGACACATACTACAGACAATTATCTCCTGAGCTGATAAACAAACTTTGGGACGTTTACAAAACTGATTTTGATTTATTCAATTATTCGAAACCCGAATATTTATTTTAACTGAATAACTTTTTGCACATTATCTTTAAAGTGTGTTCAAAATCTTATATTTTTATGCATTTAATCAGGGTACGTAGAACTAGAAAGTAGTTTGCAGTAAACAGATAGACAATTTCAATGTAAACAGTAAGGATAATTAAATCATAGTCATTTTTAATTGTTTCTAATCAACTTGTTCTTTCTTGGAGTGCCACATCAGTTTGTTACATCATGGAGGAATTAACCATGGTTACATGATTTTTTATCATTTTAACATTTCTTTCAGACAATCTTAAGATCACTTGGTTTGAAACACAGCTTAATATTAGCATTTCTCTTGATAGATAAATTTAATGTTTTTTAAATTCTTCTTGTTTAACTGGAAAGTGTAAAAATTTGAATTAGGCCTGTAGAGAGCCAGAAAAACACAATCAGTTTTTAAATTTTTTTAAAAATTTTTCCCAAAGATACAATCAATGTAAAGGTATATGGCACAGACAGATCGAACCAATGCTTCTATCCAATCCAAAAACCATTACTCCGTATCATTCTTTTTAGCATGTGCAATAACCAAGTTAGATTGTTGATGTGTTTACACATAATCTGAAAAGTCTTCCATGACTGAATTAGATCTGGTAATAGACCTATGACGTGTTGGTGAAATGTCTCCCACACTCTCTTTCAATGTTTTGTCACGTGTTCGTTGAATTTGTCGCAGACGTTCCAACCAGTTTGACGTGTATGTTTCGCTAACAGAACCATGGATTTGACTCTGGTGTATCAAGGATGCAAGCTGTTAAAAACAAGATTTAATTAAATGACCTGTCCTATAACTGGCTATGACTACTTTAATTATTTATAATTAAATTGAATACAGCACTGAAGGGACACATGTTACACATCTTAACAATAGAAGGCATAAAACATATGGTTAAAATAAGTACCCCAGAATTAAGTGCATAAATTAGTAAATAATTTAATCTATAGTTAAACAGTTCATATAAACTATCTATTGGATATAATGTAGCCTTTAGTATGTTTACTGGACTCTTATGTTAATCACACAATTATAAGCCCAAAACACAGACAAAAAAACGTTTACTAAAAGTAGTTTAGTCTTAACTTACATTAGCGTGTAGTGCCATTTGTCGTACCAATAACGGCAAGCGACGATCCGATATCATCTTTGGCCCTCTACAACCAAGCATTTCTTTTAATTCTAAAATTTGAAAACAAATCACATAAACACAAATTATACTGCTTGTCACTCAATGGTTCAAACACAATTGGTCAGCAAGATTGCTATCAGACAGGTGCTATTGGTCAATCAATATATTGGTCCGTTTAAATCACATTTTAAAGCAATTTGGTAAATGAAATACAGATAATAATGATATTTTTTTATAGAAAAGATAGATTTACCTTGCTTAGCTTGAACTGTGACCAGGTTAGTCTCATTGTCCAGAGGTTTAATAATAATTTCAACAAAATTAAACTGGCCCTGTGAAAAAGTGAAAATAAATTAAATTTATTACTAAAACTATTGGATGCTTCCATCTATTCAGAAAGAGTGAGTATTTCTATAAAAATCTGTAATGTTGCCTAGCAACTAGAAGCAGATACACAGCAGGGACATCAAGTCTTTTTCTCCCCTCCTTATTGTGAAAATAAGGCGCCCTCACAATCTGTGTTTTCTCTTCCCCTACAAACTTTCCCAAAAATCTTAGTTCTATTGAAGCCTACTGAAATTGTAAAATGATGTGCTGATTTTAATCTAATGTCCTATCTTTTGCATTGTTATGTTTAAAGTTTAAAAGTGCGAGACCTAAAATCCAACAGGAAAGAGTGAATTTCTTCCCTGGATCTACTAGATGCTATTTACCTTTATTGTTCCAAGCTTGAAGTCCTCTTCACTGTGGTTGTATACAATGGTAACATAGTCATTTCCAATGTGCAGTTTTTTACCATTGCAATGTGGATCTGAATCTTTGTTTGGCATTAAAGTTGCTACATGAAATATAACTGAAAATAGGAAGTTAATACACACATTATAATAATGCATTATCACAAAAATCTAAAAAATGGAATGAAAATATTCTTATAATGTTATTTAAATGTTTAAAAGGAATCGCTTCAACATATTTAACAATATTATTTAATTTACTGTAGATATCCATAATAAATGCACTCGCTCTCAAATTAATAATGATTTATCTATTCCGTTATGGAATAACTCTCAAGATGTACAAAACTATGGAATTCTCTACCAAATAACATAAAATAACATTATGTCTGTCTTCACTCTAGGAAACATATTATGTATTAACCTTTTTACCTTTACAATTGTGAATAGTCTTATATTTCTTTTCTTTCCTTTTAATTTGAATATTTGATTTTGTTATATGTTGTGTTTACTGAACCACTTTGGAAATCAGTACACTTGTATTGAAAGTGTATTTCAGTTTAAAGAAAGAACAAATACATAATAAATAAATACTTCCAAGTGTATTGTTTCCATAATAATAATAATACAGTTATATTTCACAAAACTGAATTGAAAAAAATTTTTTTTTTCTGCGGTTTTACTTGCCTTGCATAACGTCATCTTGCCAACTATATGCAAACTTTCCGTCAGAGCCGCTATGATCTAAACCACCCGTGTACACCTCATTTGGATTTACATCCGTCAATGAAATTAGAGTTCCAAGTCGTCGAAGAAAGTCAACGTACCTAGGTGACCCATAGACATTGGATAGTATTGCAGTTTCATTGTCAACCTGTGATTAATAATGACAATCTATTTTACAGTAACAATGTAAACAAACTTTGATTTAATTAAATATTCCTATATAACACTGTCATACAAATAGTGAGTGCAGATCCATATTTTAAACCTCTTTTAAACCTCTGTTAAACCTCCATATAAATCAACTTTATACTAATATTGTATACCTAGACTTGCTCTAAGTTTCTGGTTTGCTTATTTTTACACAGATAGTGTTCTATTACACGTATCACCAGAGGGCGCTTTGAGTTTTGTCCAGTTGAAGTATGGGTATATGCCATGTTTTCTTTCTATGAATATTAAGCCAAATTGTCATCTAGAATCACTAGAGCTTACTTAATATGTAAAACAATATGTACCTGATTATGACCAACATATACCACACCTATTTTATGAGCGTCATAAGGTGGTATACGATCCAAAACCTTAATCGCTCTTTGAACAACCTATAAAAAAAGGAACGCAAATATTTTCAAGTATTTATAATATCTATATAAATATAGTCATTTTGAAAAATACAGTAACACTGTAAGTAAGAAATATGAAAACTGTCTAAAGAAATGTCTTGTTTAAATATACCAAAAAAATTCAATCTAGAAAATGGACCAACTTTATCAAAAAAATGTTGTCTTTCAATATCCCTTAAACGTAACTTAAACTTATTTATAAAACTATATTTATCATAAACAATTTGTGCAACCCAAATATAACCATAACCCATTGAAAAAAGAAGATTTTTGACTTGCAAAAACCAACAGTTTTTATTTCAGTATTATAATATCAGCCGAGATTGACAGTCAAATAGGAGTCATTGTAAATACCAGCCTATATAGCCAAAAGTTTTGATTATTTGACAGTGAATCATTAAAATACCAGCCTAGGTTGGCAGCAAGAATAGAGTCATTATTCATTGAACAAGATTTTACAGATTACTGTCATTCACATGCATCTCAGTAATACTGTATTTATCAGAAAATGTTTTCAGACTCTCTTCTCTCAGACGTGCTTTGGGGTTTGTAATTTGAGCATGACCCGTCCTAGTTCACAAAATACCAAAAATGTCAGCCTCTAGAACTATAGCTTCCGCTTGATATAGCTTCTGAATGAGTAGTCCTCTGGGGATATAGCTGGCTAAAGCCGCGACGCGAAAACCATGTTAAAAGTAATACACAGCCATGCACAAATAATGTGTGATATCAGTGAACCATAAAGAATATATTTTTGGGCTGAATACATACCTGACCAGCATGTAATGTCAAAGGTCGGCCTTGCTGATCTCCAAAGAACGCTGATTGATAGAGTTGCAGAAAAACAAAGCTATTATCAAAAGAAACAAAACAATTCATTAAACAATTAACATGTACTTTTGAAGTTTTGAAGTAAATACTGTAATAATAAAACAGAACAATTTTTGCATAATTAAAAAATTTAACTATTGAGAAATGAAAATCATTAATTTTACCTAGGGTTTAAACCTTGTTTGTCAGACTCTCTACCTACAAAGGAACCAGTACGCTTAGATCGATCTGCCTCTTGATTGAAACCCAAACCAGTCTCCTGTGGATTACCAGATGAGATTGTGTGTCCTCGAGGCCTTCTCATTGGTGCAAAGTTATCATCCAGGGACTGCTGGTGCTGGTAAATGCCTCTCTGCAAGGATGTTTCTCTCACTACAGGTCTGGTAAAGCGACCAACATCTTTCACAGTCTGTGAGAGCAGCTTAGCTGTCGGTGACTGACTCATATTTACTTGCACTGTCTGATCACTATGTGTAGGGATTTGTTGCGACTTGGAAACGCCATCTTCCGTAACATCACCAATTTGGCCGTCATCTTTGCTTAAATCCACCAAATCAGTCTTACTGTCGCTTAATTTTGGCATGGATTCTTTCGAAAGATGTGAATCTTTTTCTATTGTTTCATCAACATTATCATCATCTTTTTCAAACAACTCTTCCAACATGCATGTGTTACTGTAAGAGTGTGGTTGTTTGTATTCTACATCAAGTGACCCAATCTGAGCCTCATCTTCCATATATGCGTTGACCTCATCAAGGTCATTGTCTATTTCACTCAGAATGGCTGGTGAGGAATCAGACTTGTGTAAAGGATAGAAATCATGTATATTGTATTTACTGATGTTTTGGATGTCTGATTGCACCAGATTTAAAAACAATTCCATCTTGGTAAACTGTAAAAATAATAAAATAATTTGTATATTTTTAAAGAAGTTACCTTCAATTTATTTATTTGTTATACATTTTTAAACGTAACATATTTGTAGATGCATGTATGTCAGGATTGAACTTATGATTGGAAGGTAAGCATGTCTAACTGCCAAGCTACAGCTCTACTTTTGAACAAAAATATTACCTTGGGTTTTTTATTTAGTTGATCATCAAGCTTGGACATGACTGGTTGAATTGGCGACACACCAAGTTCTGGTTTCTCAAAATCCATTTCTTGACCTTTGTCCTCAAATGACACTAAATATATTACAATAACAATGGTTTATTAACAAAGAAATTTAAATTAATTATTATTTTTTCAGAACAAACATTTTTAATTAATTTATTTGGATTTTGCTGACATCAGACATCACATTATAGGAATTCTTATCAAATCATTTTTCGTTTTGCTATTAAATTATTGCAAATTAATATTCAAGCTTATTAGTAAATGAAATATAAATGGCTACAAATTTAAAAGAAATATGTATAATGTATTAAAGTTAGTATACAAAGATGAAACAATAAATAATATATCATAATTATTAATATTATACAATAATAATAATAATTGATTATTTAAATAGTCATTTTATGTTAATATTAGGGAGCTTTCAATTCGTGAAGACCAACCTAGGTCAGGTCAATTGACGTGTCGTCACATGGACCTAGAAATCATCATCAAAACTGTGTCTAGGTGGGGAGCGAAGAAACATGTCCCAATATCTCTGCATGCGCAGAATGAATTAACATATGCTATAGGCAGTGTTTATGTTGTAAGTGAAATTAACATTTCAACTTATCAGTAGTTTGAAGGAATGTATTCTTGAAATTATATTTATTTAAAAGGTACACACTATATTTCAGAAATATAATTTAAATGCTAACCATCCAGGAATTCATGTTGCAATTGTGGAGGATCAATTGTCACTGAAGGAGCAAGAATTTTAACAATTGGTTGATTGTCATCTGAAGGTTGATCTGTTTCAGAAATACTGGGTATTGGTACATTCTTATCTAGTTAACAGAAATAAATATAAATATAAACAACACAATACCATGCATTACTTGTACATAATGTACTATCCCCAAAACAGACAACACTTACTGGATTGGTTTGGGAATAGATTTTTTTTTATCAATTTAAATTTATTTTAGTTAAATTATTTTTGTGTTTATATTAGTATAGTAGGAATGTGTGTGGTATGTATGTTACTTAAAGATATATTGTCTCCCTGAATAAATAATTGTTTTAAATGTTTTTGTTGATTATGCCATTTTAATGTCACATTTGACCACAAATTGGATAAATAAAATGATTTACCTGAAAAAACTGTACTTTAAAGCAAAAAGTAGTTAAATTGACTGGAAGTCAATAGGTTTTTGGTTGAATTTAACTGTTTATTTTGTCTTTTTATAAGTGTAAACATTATTTATTTAGTTTTTTTTCTATGGAAGTGAACATATTTATAAAGATTTTTTTTAAACTACTCACTACTACTACTTAGCATGCAAAAGCAACAATAAAATGTTAAATGCAATAGCAAGAAATAATACAACATTATGTAAATATTATAATATGGGTTGATTAACCCAAGTCATAGTAAATATTGAAAATATCAAGAAAATAAATAAATCTAATTTGATAAAAATGTAAATACTGTAGATTTAAATTTTTTCAACAAAATAATACACTACTTGATAAACAAATACTGAAAAATAACACAAACGTTGTATTGGCTTGCCTGTTTGTGTTGTGACATTTAAACTGTCATCTTCATCCCCCTCATCTTTTGAAGTATCAGAGCTTTTCCAACCACTAGACTTCAGTTTCAAATTGGCAAGTAAAAGCGTTGAAATATCCCTCATTGGTAACTCAGCTTCAAACGGTACAAGTTTGCCGTGATTTTGAATTCTCATAGTCCATGCTACATTACCAGTAGGCCGACGGATGTATATCTCAGCCCAGCCCTGACACCAACATGTGCAGTTATATTTTACCACAGATCGCGGGGAGGTAAAAGCTGCTGTATAAGCATTTGCATTACCACGGCCGGAATCACTGGAAGATTTCCGTAAAGTATATCTACTTCTTGCAGAGGAAGTAGAGGGCACCATCAGTGAAGACTCAGATTGGCTTCCTGTTGTTTTTGGATTCACTTTATCAACAGAGGTAGCCGCTGGTAAACTTGTATCTACTTTCTGGTGGTTACTTGCATCAGACTCACCAGTAGATTGTATGGACACATTCAATATATCACTACTTTCTGATTTCAGTACTCCACCTAATTGCGTCAGTCTGAAACCACTCATTGTGTCTACCATTTTTGCAGAAAATGTATCATCATCTTTTGTAGCCTCATGCTGCTGGAATAAGCCGTAACATTTCTCACACACGCCACCATTCCTAGCCATCCTAGAGCTTCCACCACTAGTTGTGATCGTAATAACTTTGTTCCCTACTAACCAGCTTCGAGTCTGACCTCCGGAAAACAAAAATTCTTCAACTGGCAGTCTGATAAAATAAATAATAATAATATATAGAGTGCTTTTAACTTAAAGTACTAAAAAATTAAATGAATAAAAAGGAAAAAAATTATAAAAATAAGTGATAAAAGGGCATTGAAAATACTATTTTTATATCAGAACTGGTAACTATTGATCAAGTAAATTTAAGTATTTCACTTAAAGATATATTGTCCCCCTGAACAAATAACTTTGTTGGTGGAATATGTCATTTTGATATTCTATAATAGTTATTCACTTTACCTGAAAAAACTGTAATTTAAAGCGAAAAATAGTCAAATTGGCTGCCAGTCAATGGGTTTTTGGTTGAATTTAACCATTTGTTTTATTAATCTTCCTTTTTCATGTCTTTGGGGGACAATACATCTTTAAATATTTAAGACAATTAGATAAGAGACAGTAGATTAAGCACCTCATTTAATCATTTACAAGCCATGGGACCCCTATTTCAAAATCCTAGATTCGCCATTGATAGCGTAGTGAATATGCATTAGAAAGCTACAACTCTGAATTTATAATTGTTTATTTCCCACCTTTTTGGTTGAGTTGTACAAGATGAGAAGGTAAACCTAGCCATCATATCCATGCAAGTTTCTGTAAGAAGTGAGTTCAATTCTTCTAGAATCTCATCATTAGGACACGACACAGGTTCCTCTGTAAAATTCTCTTTTTTGCTTCCTTTCAAAACAAAGTGACCCCTGAAATGATATTTAAAAAATAAAGTGAAAAATCTAAAATACAACTATACTCACATTTGACATAATGCTAAAGCTCTACACTCTACACTATCAAACTAGTTTGCATTGCATACACAATTTGACAAATCATAAACAATTTGGAACAACCTTCATTTGTGATTGCTTAAATTACTTGTGTTGAGTAAAGCTTTGTCTACACTATCAAACTTTATGTGACAAAAAATTGTGATGTCCCTATATATGGACATGATGATGTCATCATCATCACTACCATATTTTGCCATATCACTACCATATTTAGGCACATCACACTTTTTTTGTTAGTGTAGACAGAGCTTAACATCATTGCGTGGGAACCAAGCTTTATTATATAATATGTAAATATACTTTTTTTTTTCATTGAGGCTACTACTTCTTTTTAGTTGAAATCGATGCCTATCTTCACTTGCTGCTGCGTTGGCTTGCAAACCCTGAAAATAAACAAAGTGACGATGTGATTTCAAATATACTTTATGAATAAGGGAAACGGATTAGCATAACAAATTGTCTTTTTGTCTATGTTGAAATGATGCAATGCAATAAAATGGGAAAAGATAAAAAAGCTTATGTGTATATTTACCTTTGTAATGAATCTTACAAACTCTCTTCTGAATGGCAAGCGGCATTTGATGAACCACATGCTAATAACATGATGAGCCAACGAAACAACATATACACTAAACCTATAAAAAAAAAGATAAATTATTAAAGCATTTGAAATTTTTGACAAAACGACAAAATAACTCTTTAATATACAGATTTACTATTTATTAATTTTTTTAAATAAAATTTAATCTATTATTTATATTTTAAAATATGAATTCAAAACTTACTTGCGTGGATTTGTGTAGTGCAAGGCAATAGCAAATATAGCCATGTATTGTTCCTCAACAAAATTCTTGTACAGATATGGTGACCAAATAATACCTATTAAATTTAATAGCACAATAAGGATCAGGTTTGTTTTGTATTCCTTGGAAGAGAATTTGATGAAACTAAGCTTGACTGTCTTCACCTTATTGTATAGAACAGACATTTTTCACTAAGGTGAACATTTAGTGAAGGATGGGACCAACAGGTGGTAAACACCTTTAAAATGGTCTAGTCCCAATTGAACAGTGGCTGTGTGTGACAGTGGCTGTGTACTAGTACACCAGGGTAACCCCCTACTCGTCTAGAAAGATGTACTAGGTTTTTTAAAGTACACAAGAGCTAGATGTATACACTGAACCTACGGTTTATAGTCCTTATTCGAGAAGACTTGTTTTACCACCAAAACCATGGAGCGTGTGAGCCTCAAACCCTTGCCGAGTTTAATGGCTAGGTTTTACGGTTCCACTGTCTTAACCACTCAGCCACTCACTCAATCTCATACAACTCATGAAAATATTCTCCCTATTTAACTCATACATTTAAGTATTTAAGTATACAAGCCTATACGTATTAACATTTTATTATAAGCAAGATTGCGGTATTGTGAAATCATAAAAAAATGGAAATATATAAAAAAAAATATGAAAGTAGGAGATAACCAAGTGACCTCTTGACCTACGTACCATAGAGAAACTCCAGTACTGGTATAGCCATAGGTTTCGTTGCTGACAGTGTTGATAAACGTTGCAGTATTCCTGGTAATACTCTTAGCATTAGGTCTTGTATTTCAAGGGTGCATATTGTAAGACCATCTACACACTGTTGCGCACACTTCAACTTTAACCCCATCTCTAAGCAATGAACAATAGCATTCTACAGAAGAAAACAACTATTTAACATAATACAAACAGGAATTTTAAGATTATACCAGGGCAAAAATGAAGAGTAGCTAGCCCTTTTCAGAAAGCAAGACTTATTATTAAAGGAAATTTCTATTCTATTTATATTCAACTAAAACCTGTTTTGCTTTTTTACATTTTTTTTAGAAAGCAATTTTATGTTTGTACAATGTAATGTCTTTTGGAAACTCATCCTTAGCCTTTTTGGCTTACTTGAGATTCCACACATAAACAAAGACTTTTCTTGATCTTTTATTTTTTGTCTTACTTTATGTGGAACAATGAAGGGAGAGAGAGGAAGAGAGAAATGGTAATAATTATTCTATAATGATAATATTGTTTCCCATTAAAATAAAGCAAGACATTACAAAATCCCATTGTGTACAAATACCTTTGATTGTATGTTAAGCAGACTATGGTAAGATATTGTTGCTGTAATCACATCAAACACCCGATTGAAATAATCATTACGAGTAAAGTTAGTTGGTTTATTCTTCAGGTTATGAAGGTGTGTTCGCTCATTGATCTGAAACAAAATAAAAAACAAAATGTAACAGAATAAAATTAAACTGAAATGTGTATTTATATTACTGTTATCTTACAATTAAGCCTTAAGCCACATTGCCACTGGACCAAGTAGCCAAGTAACCGGCCAAAGTGTCAAAGAAAACTTTATGAAAATATCCAAGTGCGAACATTGGTCAAATCTTCTGATGACATTGGGTAAAGCTGTGAAGGTTAAATTTACCATTTTTCAAGTCCAGTGCGAAGAAGGCTTTGAGAATCTTAAATCTTTATTGAGAATTCTTGAAAATTGTTGTGTTGTAAGAAGCAGTACTATTGTTTTACAGAGGGAATCAACACTGCAAGTAAGTTTGTGATACAACATCCAAAAAGTTTTGGTTGTTACACTACAACCATCTTCTTCACATTTTTTAATATTTACAAAAGACCTGGAAAAATAATTTCATAATTAAAATTGATTTATTTTGCTTTCTTTACCAATGCACTGACAGCTTCACAGAAAACATCTAGGTCACCATTAGCAGCAATTATTAATGTCTTGTTCTGCAATGCTTTTGTAAGATCACTCAAAACCTGCTCAAGAACTCGCCAATCGGTTTCCTGTATGAAATATAACATTTAATGATTGTCAATGAAAATGTTTCGCTTTTTAGTCGCATGCAACGTGACTCTACAGCTCACTATGTCGGTTGGTCGGTCGGTTAACACTAACTTGAGCACGCGACTGAAGCCTTGTTTATTTTGTAATAGGCCAATACAATGAACATCCTTTCACTCAATAATGAACACAAAGTCCAAGCAACTAAATTATTGATCCATATGTCAGGCTAATTGTCGGAAAAATAATGATCAAAATGAAAGGTAACCTTACATATTTCAAACAGAGTGTGATGGTTTTGAAAGCCTCTAGGAATGGGATAACAGTTATCTGACTATTCTTATCAGAAGTTGGAGACGTAGGCAGGCTTGGGGGTGATGCTTTACCCAACGATTCATCATACCTAGTGATTATATAAAATAATTAATAAATGGTAAGTAAAATTAAAATATATATCTCTTTGGGTCAAGATAAAGATATTTGAACCAAAATTAACTACAAAATAATTAGATCCCAAATATGGGGGTGTTTTATATAAGTCTCAATTTGAATAAAAAAGTAGTTACCTATGATCACATAATATATACGGACTGAATTGCATAACATTTTCTTTATTTGGAAATCCAAGTCTGAAATTTGTATCAGCTCTTAACTGCATTAGGCACTGGAATTGCTGTATAATAATATATAATTTAGGAAAAATGTATTTAAAGAAGTATTGTCCGCCAAAAACATGACAAATCAGACTTTGAATAGGTTATTTTGTAGTTTTAATAAAGTTAATTCCTTAAAGATGTATTGTCCCTTTAAACACAAAAAATGAAGGTCAAAATATTCTAAATTTAAATTGGCCATATCAAAGTAATATTAAAGTTATTCACTTTAAGTCAAAAATTTGAGCAAAAAACAATAAGTTTACGTAATTAACAGGTAAATTAATTTGATTACATTTCGTCTGGAAAATCGTCGCGAGCGAAAGTAAACAAAGATTTCAAACCACGAGTATGCATTATGCATGATGCTAATTATGATTGTTTACAACTCGTCACATTTGAGAAGGTGTTTTCACACAGATCGCGAGGAAGTTTTTTGATTATGCATACAGAGTAGCCAAACAAGCGCGTTGCATTATGAGATATGTTTTGATCGAAAACTTTGACTGGAAGAAAAAGCTATTTTGGAATTAGTCAAAGGGACAATACATCTTTAAATTAATAAAAAGAATGTTTTCTCATATAAAATGACAAAATAAATGGTCAACCAAAAACCCATTGGCTAGCAGCCAATTTGACTATTTTTTGCTTTAAATTGCATTTTTTTCAGGTAAATACATTTTTTCTCGATGACATATTTTGTCAAAGTGGATATGTGACATTAAAATGCCATATTCAACAAAAAAAAATTATTTTTCAAGAAAAAAATAAAAATAAAATAAATTCATATAACCATGGAGCCCAGTCAGTAAGAACATTATAATTTGTTGGTTGTTGTAGATACTCATAGAGGGCTTAATCTAAATTTCCTTAGTTTTATTCATAATCATTGTTTTATATAAGTTACTGTGTTAGTACTTACCCTGCACCGTATTTCACCAGCTTGTTTGGATGTATAGTGATTTGTATAGTGGCTCTGCATGTGTTTCACTAAAATATCAAATGCAAGCACCGCATGACTTGACGGAAGCTTCATCAGTTTGCTCTACAATAAACGTACATTCACTTCTAAAGCTCTGTCTAAACTATCCAATTAGGTTGACAAAAAAGTGCACTGTGGCCAAATATGGTAGTGATATGCCCAAATATGGTAGTGATATGACATCATCATGTTCATATATGTGCACATCACATTTTTTTGTCAGTTTGATAGTGTAGACAGAGCTGGTATGATGGTATCATATACCTGATATATTACAAAACTAATTTCATTTGTTAATTATTATCAAATAGCACTAGTTAAAAGTTTTAATATAAACGTTTTAATGTAGTCTTTGACTAGTCTACATGGAAAGCGAGAACTCTAGCCATCAAGTGCTCCTGGACATTACAAGCAACAAATAAAGTACTGTTGGACATGTAGGCTTTGGTACCATCTACATTTATATATTGGACAGCATAAAATTACTCTTGTGTTTCAATCTTATTTTATAGCGCCATGAGCAATGGTCAATGCAATGGCAATTGATTGCTTCTCCAAACTTTTTTTAAACGCTTCCAATCAATTATTTTGTAATTATTAAATATACTCACAGTAAACAAGTCAAGCAGACCTAACACAGCTGTCCTGATGTCCATGAGTTCTTCATCTTGAAAATTGCTCTCCACCTGTCTACCTGCCATTGGCTTCATCACCACCTGTTAATTAGCATATAACAATACAAAGATGTGATAATTATGTTGTGATAAAGATGAGATATGCATAGCTTGTACTATTTAAAATGACTACAATGTCCATAATAGCTTGTGTCGAATTGTTAATTTGGTAATCAATTGATTGTAAATCCATTCACAACATTTTAGTTGTTGCTATGCATGTGTTTAAATTTATTGTGGTGTGGTAGAACCCGTTTCTCGGATAAGGACTGAAAGTAATAGGTCCAGTGTGCACTTTAGAGAACCCAGTTCATCTTTTGGAAGAGTAGCAGGCCCGGTGTGATCAGCTCATTGGAGACAGACATTGCTGCCTGTGTTCACACCTGTGTGCAATTAAGCCCAATATGCTGCGTGTAACAGATTATCTCCAAAATTTTACCTTTTCCAGGATGACAAGGATGTCAATACACTGAGGTATCTGGCAATCCATAGCTACATCAACCAGTAACTCAACTGCTGCATTCCTTACTTTAGTGTCTGAATCCTCATATATATGTCTTAAATATGGTAATACTAATGCTTCAATCAACTCTTCCTGTAACATAGAAAATAGTTCAGTAAGTAAGGTTTTCATTTTCACTTGAAAACAACTCACACACAAGTCACACACACAAGTCACAAATAAGTTTATTTGTACCTGTATATATTTTTCTCTAGTATCTTTTTTTGTGAAATTAAAAGACGTTTACTATATAACTTTAAAATAAAATTTAATCACAAAAAACGTTTCGTAACCATCATACCATTCTCAAGAACAAATGAGTAAAATTAACAACTAACAAATAAACAAAAAAAGCACGAAAGGGTGACAGGAAATACTTAAACCATTAGTAACAAAGACTGAAAAGCCTAAAACGATAGGCTCCTCCTCTTGTTAATTTTTAAACAATTCATTTTGTTTAGCTGTTAATTTAACTCATTTGTTCTTGAGAATGGTTCCACAATGTCAACCTTTTTCGTCATTAAATTTTATTTTAAAGTATCTTTTTTGTATATAAGCTTTTGTTTAAAAGTTTGCATAGCAAATATACACTAGCAAAGTTAAGTTTGCAGTGCACAATATGTTTAAAAAAAAGTATGGTTGAGAATGTGTAAATGTTTTGGCTGTTATGATTATTCTTAACTGACCTCATATAAATGACTGGTTGAGCTAAGAACGTACGACAGGACCTTAAGTATGCGTTCCCTGATTACCGTTCGCTTCTCATTTTTGAAATATTTTTCCATCAAGTGTTTCATATTGTGGATCCATTCCTCTCTAGTTGGGTGTATGGCTTGGGCTCTGTAGCCAACCAATAACAATACAGAGCTCTCCTGTATCAATTTTAAGTTTATTTAATAAGTTACTTTTTATTTTTTGATACATGATATTTTAATTATATTGTAATTAGTAAATGGTGATATAGATAGGAAGGCTATTAAATAAGAATAAAAGATATAGTACTTAAATGCAGTTTTAATTACAAACACTCTCTTACAGTATAGAGTATCACGGTGCTGACGTCACGACGGTAGGTGGCGCTGCATGGTTGCTAGCGCAACCAAAAATGCATTCAGTCTGCCTGAGTGACTCCAAGATCACCAATGGTTTGGAATAGGCTTATTGAGGTAGTCATTTTAAAACTTAATAATTTTCAATAAAAACAAACTAAAATTTCAAAAGATCACTAAATATTTGTTTTTAATAATCTATTTATTTTTCAACTACAGTTTAAGTTAAAAAAAATCAAGCTAAGATACATAATTTGATAGAAATACAGATCTTTAATGTTTATCAACATAGTAGCATTGAACGCATTTTTTGGTTGGCTAGCAACCATGCAGCGCCCTCTATTGTCGTGACTTTACACCGTGATACTCTATAGTTAAATATTTTATATAATTTTAATAAAATATGATTAGCATGTATTTTTCATTGTAGTTTTATTGTCTTAATTATGCCAAGCAAAATGAATTTCCATTTTAAGTGGACCAATAAAATTTCTTGAATCTTACCCAGTAGTTGGAAATAGAACAATTAGTATTTTAAAATCAAAGAATTTACGTACCGGTCTGATATGTGAAAACCTCTCAATAACATCAAAGAGGTCAGTAGATGATCCGTTAAACATACTCTTTTCATACAGCTCCTCAACCGATGTGAGCAACTCTTGAACCGTGTTCTGTGATGTTGCCTCCTGATGGCTGTTTCCTTGTGTCTGTGTCTAAGTTGAACAAGTTTACATTGATATTAAGATATTTGTGATATCCTATTTTGGGGTGTCCCCTGAATGGGAGTTGGCTTTGGACATAAATTGTTCTTTGTTCAATTCACAGGAGGTGTACCCTTAATAGGGGTATCCCAAAGGAGGGGATCTATTGTAACTTCACTTGTCCATTTAATCACTTAAATGGTTCCTACAGTTTTCAAATATCTATATTGAATATAAAATATAAACCTTAAAAAACATTTATGTAAATACAATATTCACACAAGTGTTTATAATATAAATGTATGCAAACCTGCATGTTTTCAAATAATTGTGCAATTATTTCCAGAATACTATCCCAGGTAACCAGTTGCAGATGGCGGCCATACTTTTTAACAAGACGGTGAATGGTGAGTCCAACCTCATAGTCTACTGACGCATTCTTGCAATATAGTGCCTAAGACAAAATAATCTATAAAATCAACTTTTTTTAAGAATACATAAAACCCTATAGGGACAAAACAAAGAGTTCATTATTAGGAATATCCCTTCAATAGGGATTGGCTGTATCTTTAAACCATATATTGCCCTAATTTGTTTCAAGTAAAGTGTCCCTTTAATAGCAGTGTCCCTTGTTGGTTGTAGTTAAAATATTCGCTGGCATTCATTCATTTAACATCCCCTATATATGAGTGTCCCCTTAATAAAAGTTTCCCCTTATTGGGAGTGTTCCCTTAATAAAAAGGTTCCACTTATTAGGAATGTCCCTAAATAGTGATGTCTTAAAGGAGGGGTTTCTACTGTAGTAGAACAAAAATTGTGACCACCTTAAAGAAAATCTGGTTTCAGGGAATATGATTTCAAAAGTTGACTATAAGTTATGAACTAAAAATATAAACTATATATTTTAAATCTAAAGGCAAGTTACTGAAAAAATGACAATTCTGTGGGTATCAGTGGCTGGATCTCAATGGAGATACAAATAAGAAAGTTATGACAAAACGGTAAATAAACTTAATGTTGTTACCTGTTTGAAAGAAGGCAGAATAGATGTTGGGTTGTGTTTAAGTGAAGATACCCGTCTTGCACCCCATAATGCCATGCCAATAAAAAACACCGCTCCTTTCAGCAACATTGGATCATGAAGGTTTTGTCTGAAAAAGAAAAAGTAAACAAAAACATATTTTATATTACTATAAAAATAACTATTTAGTGCAACAGTACACATATGAATATTTATTGTTTGATTCCAAAATGTATTTTAAGTGGAGAGAGGCACTATATGTCAACTGGTAATTCTTAGTCCTCTCTCGATGATGGTTGTCTCATAATTATATTTTTTTTCTGTTTTTTATTGTATGTATATATGTTTCATATTGACAGTTTGTCTGAAATAAAGTTGAATTTAATTTAATTTAATTATAACCTGACCTTTGCTAACCAATTGAGATTGTCTGGTGTTATAGTTCCAGATATAACCAGAAGTGTCATACTTTTCAGAATAAAAACAATGTATTTACCTATCTTCAAGAATACAACACATCTTGTAAATGCCTCCATGTCCCAAGTGGGTCCCCAACATTTTTCTCATTAGCTGTAAATTAGGATGAATTATATCAACACTTTAAAATATAATATTTTTGAATTAAAAATATCATAATTAATAATAATTTAGCACCACATTAAGCTACTGTGATTGGTCAATCTCATCATAAGGAAGGGAACACTGGAATATTTTAGAATTTTAGTTGCAAGAGTTCGATCAAACCAAAGCAATCTAACAACATGATGCTGAGCTCCGGAGATCAAATGGTTTACCTGTGGCTGCAACACGATCAGTTCCACACCCCTTAACAGACACCACGCCACAAAGATGTACATAGTACTGGTATTTCCTATATTGGCAAGCCGAGCTCAGTGTCCTGTTTCACAAGTTCCTTCTACAAAATTTTCTTATGATATGGCCTTATTATTTTTTAAAACAAAATCATGAAATACCTCCCAGCTAGCTTCACAATATTTCTTGACACTGAGCAAACGGCAGAGTGTAATAATGAAGCGTTGTAGTGATTCAGTTGGTAGGTTTCTGTAGCAGACGACAGCATCAAGAACAGATAGAGCTTGATCTATGTCTACTTCTGTCTGAGGAAGTCTACAAACTAAGCATGTGTGTCTAAAAAGTAAAAAATGTATGTATTAGGACGGTAAGAATTGCCTCCTACCATTCATAAATCTCCATAACTTGCACTTTTTAAAAGTCAATTTAAGATCTACCTACAAGGAGAGTATAAAGCGTATGCCCGATGATGTTAGTGCCCATGGCAGAGCTGATTGTTTGTTAAATTTGGAATTGTTTGATGTATTGCTTTTGTGATGTGAGGTGCTTTTGTGATGTGAGGCGCTTTGTTAAAAGTGTCATATCATAATCATCTTTATTCCAATCAATATATAAAAAAAAATAAATCTATAAAATATAACCAAAAATATATATATAAACACATTAGGCATAGAACATTAATTCTAAACCATCCGGTGATATACTGCCATTGAATTAATTAATTTGAAACGATAAAGATGAGGAAATCTGTGAGAATATATATATATATAAATGAAATAACAATTTTAAAAATAAAACAAATTATGTAAAACCTAAAATTGTAAGATATTCAAATATTTATTTCCGTTCCAGATTGAAACATAAAAACACATACTTGACCAGCCCTTCAACGATGTCATCGTCAAGGTAACAGCTATTGTATTTGATTACATTTATAAGTACAGGTAAAAACTCGGAAGTCCTAGGAAAAAAAAAAGATATGAACACTTTTCATTTTTGCCACATAATTGGAAAATCAATATTTGAAAACACTAAATACAATCAAAATTTGTGGTTTGACTGTTTGTCCATTTGTTTAAGTGTACTAATGCAATGATAAGTTCTCATATATCAATGTGTTCTGTAATAGGTGTTACTGTTTGTTATGTCTTAATTTGTACTGTATTTGAAATTTGCCGAAATAAATAATATGTTTACATTCTGTTATTTTTTACAAACGGATGAAAAAACAAAGTAGTCCTCAATACCTTCCATAACTGATGATATCCGGCATCCATACCAGCAGAAAAGGCCCGGCATCTTCCTCAAAATACAACAGATTTTTACCACTGTCAGATAACGCCTTGAATACTTGTAATCTATATTTAATACAAACAATATTATTCCATTGACATGACGGACTCTCCTTCAAAATGAAATATCCTATATGTATACTTGTATTGTTTAAGTACATATTGATTGTACTATTATTTACATTTACTGTGGAAAAAATATATAATTATAGGGCAGTGTTCATCAATTGATGACCTTTCACCATGCTTTTGAGTCTAGTTCGCCATTTAACTTTGATTTGTATGATGGGTGTCTTACCTCATTGGCAGATCCTCAAACACGGAGTGATTGGCAATCACGGTAAAGAAGTGAGCCCTCATCATGTTCAGATGCTTGAACTAAAAAATATTTACATTTTGAGAAAACAAAAGTGGGTGGATACACCTTTAACAACCTTAATCACTGACTCACTAAGTATGACAAACTCAAGAATTTGTGAATATGTGACAATTCTGAGTTTGTCATATTCAGTGAATATTCATCACCTTTTCAATTCAAATCTCTCCTGAAAACTCACCTATTTCAATAGCTATTCTGTTCATGGTGCGCTGTGAGACTCTGGTAAAGAGCGCTTTATAAATGTTCATTATTATTATTAATAAGAAGGAAGAGAACTTTACCTGGCCATTAATAGTAGCCTTCATGAATGCTAAAACAAGTTGACGGCATTCTGCTGGGGCCTGTGGTTCAAGTAAGTCTGCTATCTTAACCCACAATGACTCCACAGCATGCTAATAAAAAAACATTGAAAACAAATTTCATCTTTGATACTAATATTGTTAAAAACTGTACTACCTTTGAAACCTTTGCTTAAATTAGAATCTTCTGATTAAAGTGTGGGGGGGGAGGGGTCAAATTCATGACAGTCACCCTCTCCTCTTGGCTGGTTTTTGAAAAGTCGGTTATTCCAAAAATTGTAAAAAAGAATTTGGGACCCTTCAGACCTCAACAAAAGTCTAGTTATGTGAAAGTTTCTCGTTTTCAGACATTCCCGAAGGGACAGTTGACTACAGGTACTGTAATTTCTATAGCTCATGACATTGTTTGTTTTTTTTTTATGAATTATTTTGAGCCTGAAATTACTTCTGCCATAAATTATCATTTCATTTCTTTACTTACATCTTCCAATCTGGTTGTTGTAACTACATCACAAAGATCTTTGATTGCTTTGATCCTTTGACTTAAATGTGACTCAGAAGAAACATTCTATTTAACAAAATCAGAAAATATGTCACAATATTAACATTTAATCCAAAAAGATAAACACTATTGATATAGTGAAGTTTCTAAATGTTATTGTATGAAAACAATATTGCATACTTCCATAATCCAACCTACATCAGCGTTGGTGCAAATTAGTATTTTAGGATATTGTAAGTTGGTTTTGTGGAAGTTGTTCATATTTCCTGGTGAAATTTTTGTTCTTTTTGTTTTTTGTATGATTTGTATATGAATGTACTATCCGAAATAAAGGAAATGAATGAATATTCTATGTATATTAATTTATAATGCTAAGTATGGAATATAACATTATGTATTATTGATTTATATGTTTCACCAATACAATGCTAGTGTATGCTAAATTTCACTATATTTTGCTATAAAAATATTTTGAATACTAACACAAAACATGCTATATTAATCTACGATATTATGCTAAAGTAGCTATGCAATGTTGTTTTATGTATGAGTAACTGTTTATTAATTACTATACTAATGATAATCCTACAAACTAATACAAAAAAAAAGAAGTAAGGATACCACTGTACATACTCTGAGTATTTCTTCTGTTATAATAAACTCTTCAGATTTTGATTGGCCAGGTGTGCTGGCGATGTTTGCTGCCCTCGAACCTTTAAAAAGATGAAAGAACTTTTGCCGAAAGCCTCCATCTTTTGGTTGCTTTGCCATACTTCCATTCTTAGAAACATCTACTAAGGTAAAAATTATTTATAAGTACTGAGTTAAGGGGTGTGTAGAAAGCGACGACCTCGAATTGGACGACCCCAACGACCCGGGCGACCTCGAATTGGACGACCTAGAATTGGACGACCCATAACACGAAACCGACGACCCCTATAGCCTAGCCTAGCCTAGGCCTAAGTGTGGTATAACATCCCGAAGGCGAACATAGCCAAAGATCTTTAAACCATACCTTATATAATACTCGCAAGCAATTGCAATTGATTGAAAAAAGAAAAATCAAAACAGAAATATCGCCATTTGATACTGAATGTGTCGACACGAACAAACGAACAGATATGGAACGCCAGGAGTGCATCATTAAAACTGCATTCGACTCGATTAGCACACGAAATATCATAAACATGGTAAACCAGGTCAAAACGGCCCCTTTTTCAGCGGCGGGTAAGTTTTGACCGTATACAATGCATATGTGAAATGTATTGTAAAGCTTTCTTATGGCCCTCCCCATGCACATGTTCGCAACACGCTGCTTGGTAGGCCTATAGTGTTCGTTATAAGAAGACGAGATGTAATTATACGTCCATGGTTTAACCATGTAATGTATAATATTTATTTCTTTTTAATTTATATTTATGTCGAATGCAGTTTTAATGATGCACTCTTGGCGTTCCATATCTGTTCGTTTGTTCGTGTCGACACATTCAGTATCAAATGGCGATATTTCTGTATTTTTTCAATCAATTGCTTGCTTGCGAGTATTATATAAGATGGTTTAAAGATCTTTGGCTATGTTCGGCTTCGGGATGTTATACCACGGCTAGGCTAGGCTAGGCTAGGCTATAGGGGTCGTCGGTTTCGTGTTAATGGGTCGTCCAATTCTAGGTCGTCCAATTCGAGGTCGCCCGGGTCGTCCAATTCGAGGTCGTCGCTTTCTACACACCCCTGAGTTAAGACATCATACAATGTGTCAATATTTTAAAAGGTATACGGTACAATTATAGAGGGCAGTATTGAATTATGCGAAAACATTTTTAACCAACCAATCAGAACTATGTTGACGGAGGTCCTACTAGCAAAATGTGTTAACTTGGCAGCATACTTTAGTAGGCCTTATTATAAGGCTTATAGGCCTGGCCCTCCTAGTAGCCTAGCTACATTTAAAGACTAAAGTGTTTTAGACCTCAGCTCATAATACTTAATAGCCTACTAACTAGGCCTCCTAGACTAGCCTTCTACGTTTATCCTAGAGCTAAGCTAGTACGGATGCTAGTCAAGTCGCCCCATCGCAAAGTCGCCCCTTACACAGTCGCCCCATCGCAAAGTCGCCCCAAAACAAAGTCGCCCCGACACAGTCGCCCCATCGCAAAGTCGCCCATCGCAAAGTCGCCCCAACGCAAAGTCGCCCCATCGCAAAGTCGCCCCATCACAAAGTCGCCCTATCGCAAAGTCGCCCCAAAACGTTAAAAAATAGTTTACAAGTGCGTAAAATGTCGCAATGATACACAAAATAACACGGAACGTGTATGCATAAAAGGGGAAGTCCCGCCATGTAGTCTCAGGTTACACGATCGTCACGCACCCCCATCATCAGAGAGGAAACCCCGACTAATCACTCCGCGGTCGCACTAACGTGCTAGCTTACCAGAGGGAAACCCCCGTAATTACTCCGCCGTTGTCGCACTACAACGCATCATCTGAAGATGGGGAAACGCCGCCGGAGTTTTACGATGATATCAGTCGCGTTCGAAATCGGTCGCGTTTAATTTTGGTCGCGATAAAATGATGTTATACGATCTAGATTATTTTTACTTTGGTCGATGAATATTTATTATTATTAGGCCTATATTAATAATTGATTTTTGTTTTTATTTTACAGGTCAGTATGATGAGAAAGATGTGTGCCTTAAAAAATGACAATTTGTAAACATAGTTTAAGATTATAGTATTATCCAGCATAATGTAATGTCATTTAACAGTACATAATTATTTAAATGTGAAATATTTTATAGGAAACGTAGGCTGCGTCTGTGTCTTTTATTTTATATGCAACAAATTACGTAAAACAATTTATTTATAAACATTCAGTTTACTATTATATACATATATTACAATGAACATTGATTGTAAGCCTGGAAAGGCAATCCCATCATTATATCCATTATAAAATTGCATCATATCACCACTATATGTCGTAAATGATGACGTGCGTGTGTGTATTCGTCGTACGTCCGTGTACGTATTACTCCGTGCCTCTGTCTTGTTTAATTTAAAATTAAATAAACACCCGATATGAGGATATTTATTAGGCATGATAATTAGAATGTTCTATAACCAAAAGGGTTGAAAAGAATTTCTTCAGTAAAATGATCATTGTGCTGTTGAATAAAAGGCGACTCGCCATCTGAAACATTCTCTGAAACCAATCGGAGCTGCGCCTTCTGGTATCTGTTTCCTCACAGCTGCTACGTCTTTCTGCTGACCGTCGGGGATTCCCCTTTTTAAAAAACACGCACACGATACTGTACGATGGTTTTTCCATGGTCAATATGTAGCGTTTTAAATTTTACTAAAATACCTGCATGTAAAACAATCATATCGACGATTTTTTTTCCATTTTGAAAAGTCATAAAATTAAGACACATAACTTGTCAATAAATGCAAAATGATCAAGTAGCCTATAACACTCATTGTCTTACAACACTGTTATTGTTTTAACTACTGTAAATCTATACGAAGGCCTACTACACATTTATACATTTATTATATTATCCTAAAAAATGAGCTGGTATCCACGCGTAGGTTGAAGAAAGATTCGTAATTGTGGCTCTGGTAACTAATTTTAAAATCATATTAAATTAACATTTTCGAAACTATAAATCAGGGATAATCTTTTTAGAACTTTCAAACAAGGGAGTATTTTTTTAATGATTTTTAAAAGCACATCACTCCATTAAAACCTGTAAAATAAAAATTAAAACACAAATTATGTATATAATAGGATAAACATTATAATGTATGCGACATTTAGCGCGACCAAAGTAACAACGCAATCGATATCAAACGCAACCGATATGATTAAAACAGCGTACTACTAGCGGCGGCGCTTCATAATCATACAGAAATAAAACCGTGGGCGACTTTGCGATGGGGCGACTTTGCGTTGGGGCGACTTTGCGTTGGGGCGACTTTGCGTTGGGGCGACTTTGCGTTGGGGCGACTTTGTAATGGGGCGACTTTGCGATGGGGCGACTGTGCCGGGGCGACTTTGTTTTGGGGCGACTTAGCGATGGGGCGACTTCCCGACTTTGTATTGGGCGACTTTGCGATGGGGCGACTTGACTGGATCCCGCTAGTACTAGGCCCTAGACTAGTCTAGCCTAGTAGGCCTAGCTTAGTAGTAGTAGAGTAGTAGTGTAGGGTAGGCCTACTAGTAGTAGGCCGCTAGGTCCTAGGACCCCTCTCTCTCTCTAGCTGCCTAGACTGTAGTTAGGCCTAGCCTCTAGGCCTAGCTTAAATTAAGTCTTAGGCCAGTCTCCTAGCTACCTTAGCTAGCCTAGGTCTAGTGATAGGGCAGTCCTAACCGGTTCCTAGTAGACTACCTATTTATTATTTTATTAATGAAATGCTGTAAGTGTACCAATAATTTTAATTTAAAAACCACAACAAACTCACATGACATCCATCATCATGCCCTTCTTACCAGTGTACTCTGCCGCCCTCTCCCCGTTGGTGTTTTTATTTTACAACAACGCATATGCAGCACCTGATTCTTCTGCAGCTCCTGTCACTAGATAGTGCCTAGCTGACTATCGCAAATTAGAAACGTACCAACCAACCAACCTCTCGCTTACAGGTCGAGTATCATACCACTAGACCACAGAGCCATATATGGTATTATCACCCACCAGATACATTCTCTCATCAGTGAAGGCCTAACAAGTCAGAATAAATTCCAACTTTAATACGCAACGGTTAAAACGGTTCGAATCCCGCCAGAGACATTTTTTCATACAACTAAAAAATACGGAACTTTAGCCAATGAGCTATGCTCGAACGATTATGAGATCATGTTCCGAATATGAGCACTGTTTCTATAATTTACAGTATGATTTATATATAATTTACAAAGTGCTACGCAACACATTGATTTATATATATAATTAATAGTGTGACCTCTTCCCCACCCTTCGTACCCTTGCTGTTGGTATCGCCAATTAAAATTAAAAACCTTTCAATTCAACGTTGATTGACATGGAGCAAAATTAGTTTTCGAATTTAGTATTTCTTTATTGTTCAAAAAAGGTGATTCCGCCCTAAACCCGCAAAAAAATTAATTCCAGAATATTCTATGGGCATCAATTGAAACGATCTTGTAAGGCCATTAAACACGTCGAAAGCACAGTTACCAATTTTGGTAATATTCTAAGTTTTTTAATATTCTAATATACCGTATTTATTATTTGGGGAGGAGTTTTGCAATATAAGCACACACACAGTTTAACCAGAGCCGCCATTTAGGCTTGTGATTTGTGCTAAGAAAACGTCCTTTCTCAAGACCAATGTCTCAGCATCAACCGGACATAGTCCTACATCGTTGAAATCGAAATAGAATCAAAATGGCTACGGAAAACAGTTAATACAATATTTTTCAATGATATTTTATTGATGAAAAGACAGAATCATACTAAGTGTTAACACTGAACTATAGAAATACCTACACAACACAATAAACAAAATGCAATGCAATTAGGATATATTTCAATATAATGATACAAACGAATCATACAACTTACTAATTTAAATTAATTTGTTTTTTGGGGGACAAAAGTTTCAATATAGGAATCGAATTAGTCTGTAATTTACTGTCCAAAAGTAAAAGCCTATTTAATATTATTAGGATCCTTCACTGTTAATTTCATTCTCTTTTCTCAAATCCCAATTGGCAACCAGATGCTGGCATTATCCTTCCATTCTCATTGCAGGTCAGAGGAATAGGTGTTGTAGACACAGGCACAGGTCGATAATTTCTCAAAACATACACTAATGCGAATTTCACCGTCATTAGTGCATATCTCATACCCACACAGTTCCGAGGCCCGTGACCAAATGGGATCCACGCCATCGGATGCCGCTTCTCCTTGTTTTCTTTGGTGAATCTATCTGGATCAAATTTCTCTGGATCCGGCCATATTTTTGGATCGTGATGTATTGCCCAGATTGGTATAGTAACATTGGTTCCCTTCTCAATAGTTAATCCATCATAAGTCCATGTCTCGTTACAAACTCTGTCTGTAAACACAGCTGGTGGATACATCCGTAAGGTTTCTTGTATGACTTGGTCAAGATAACATAGTTTAAATACAGTGTCATATGTTAGGTCACCTTCTTTCTTAATATTCTTTTCGATTTCTTCATATAATTTCTTTTCTACATCGGTATTAATCGCTAAAGCATATGAGGTAAGTGACAGGAGTGTGCTCGTGGCGTCATATCCGGCTAAGATGAAAGTTACAGCTTGCGCCATTAGTTCATCAGTTGTAAGACCTCGCTTGGTCGACTTATCTGGTTCTGCATCATCAAATTGAGTTATAAGACCATCGTCCTCTTCTTCTACGTCCATTTTATGAGAGTCAACCATTAAGCTGATAAAATCTTTGCGATCAACTGAAGGATTGTCGTTAATACTTTTGACGATCTTTTCAGTTACATCTACAAAGAACTTCCTAGGTTCCATTGGCATAACATCAATCCCAATAGCCTCAAATATTTTTACTGATTTAGGGAACATCATGCCCAGGGCGAAAAGCCACATTCGTCCTCCGTTAATTAATGTATTCATATGTTTTATAAATGGACTATTTGGATCGTTCTGCGAATCTAACTTGAGTCCAAAATGTGTAATAGCTACTATGTCCATCATCGTACATCCGTATAATTCCCTTACATTAGTCTCACTCTTTGAAGATGCTATTGCTTCAATCCTGTCAGACAATACCCGACATGCAGTATTTATAAGCGGTACCATACGTTTCATCATCCCAGAACTAAAGGCAGGCGTAACCGTGCTCCGAATACGCTTCCATTCTTTCCCAGTCACAGCAAGTATACCTTTATCCAATGGCTTCATGTTGATATCTTCGAACACCCGGTGATCATGGAATGATGAGAAATCCTTGATTAGAATCTGTCGTAATTTATCAAGATCACCAACTATTAGCTGCGGCTTTCTCCCTTCATACATACCCACGATTGGACCATACTCTGACATATATCTACTCTGTCCTTGATCCTTCCCATACTTAAAAAACATATCATAGCCGTTACCTATAAAAGGTAGAGGTTTAGGTCCAGGTATACCTCGAGTCTTCCAATAAGAGTAGTTCCACACGCCGTAAATGTACAGTAAGACCACGACTAACACAACAAGTATCAAAGTGGTTACATTAAGTCCAAGAAAGAACATGTTGGTTTTTAATACTTTACGAGTATAGGCCTAAGTGGATGAGCTAGTGCGCCTGTAAAAAATGTCCAATCTTTAGCAGCAGGTCGACACTGCGAAAATCAATAACTACATGTATTGTATTACACAAAGGCATTATAATTATGTTTACAAACGGCACCAACCGTCTTTTCAAGTGATGCCCATAATCAAAGTTTAAACTTAACCTATAGATTCAGTGCTACATTATACATACATTATATTAATAAGAATAGACCAATACACAAACAATGCTAAACAAATAGCTTTTACATACCGTACACGAAGTTTGAGCATTTAAAAGTTTAATTATTATTCTAGTAGATATATCATTACGAAAAAGTACCTTTTACAAAAAAGTATACATTGTTCACAAGTTAGTAATGCAATGGCGATACGGAAGATAAACAATTAAACAAGTCTGTTATTACACCCCCAGCCCCTCCCAACCTCACCCTTCTCTTTCAATTTATTTAATACAGTACAGCAATGTATGATTCAAACATTAAATTAGAAACAAATTCCATGTGTAGGTCTACATGAGTTATTGACATGGGTTTCAAATACGAAATTGTCAATGCTCGAGTCGGCGTTTAAGTACATAATATTATAAAACCATCCAAAAATGTTCACTCTCCATCAAATATTGCATTTAAAAATATATTTAACTCAGAACTCATAGGCCTACATGTAAAAGCAAATTCGATTGCTTCATCTATGAAATGTTATATAGGCTAGACAATAAACACCATGTCTGAATAACATTGTACTCTGTAAAAGCTAGCTGTTTGCTTATCATAGTTAGGATAATCACAAAGTCTATATATATTTTTGTTCATATCCACGAACGGGGGTAAGTCACATGTTTTTGACCATATTTAATGAGGGTGATCCATCCAGAAATTGCTGATCATTAGGGTTCACAAGACAAACATAATTATACACAAGATGCTCTACATAAACAAAGTCTTATTACAAGTCTTTGGGAGTGGAGTTGTAATTTTGTCCTTAGAAAAAATCCTGACATGTGATGGGACTTGAACCCAGGACCCGTGAAGTGGTAGCCAAGCATCATAACCACCAAGCCACAACTCCACTCCAATCTGTTGATCTATCCTTATATGGGCATCAGTGACGTATACATTAAACCGTTCGGTAATTTCTATTAATAAATCATGTGTTGTAATAATAAACTAGGCCTATGCACGGGCACCACGTGTCAGAGTAGACCTCCCTTATATGGTCACCATCGGTTGAAACGGCGTTCGTGATATCGAACAATTATAATATTAACTAAAAATAAATCATTAAATACCCAAAGTCCATTCGATCTCTTTTGTGTAAGTTATAATAATGGCTAAAAAGGCATAGATCTACATCGATAGCCCTTCAGCCATCTTTAATGTCGGATGGCACTCACACAATTGGCATTGAATTAATGAGGTTATAAAATCCTTGTTCAATCTTTGAATATTTGTGTCAAATTAGGTTTAGTCGAACTTATAGATATTACAATATGGTCAGGAATAGGCCTACAATTCATATTTAAGGCCTATAGAATTAATAGCATAGAAGGTCCTGATTACACTTTTCATAGCTAAATACTACAACAATTATAATTAATGAGTCAATCTTTCAATTTTCAAACGGAACAAGGTACACGTCACAAGTTACAGGATAATACAACGTACATAATTGCGACATAGCATTGTTTTAGTTTCCGTAGCAATGTTATCTAATTATAGCTGTGATTTTTCTAAAAATTGTTTTTTGGAATTATATCATGTAATCTAGGGTCCTCTATTTACACATTTAGATTATTAATGCTGCTTCCTTATATGGGCATTGAAACGACGATTAGTTCCGTTTGTGTAAACAATTACAATAACACAACGAGTTACTAGTCATCGAGATAACACCAATGCCTATATATATACCCTTGCTGCAGGTTGAATGCATTTATATTATTGGGTATAATTTAGCACAACATAAACGCGTCTCTAAATGCTATTACTATAGCTTAAATCAGTAACATATTAAAGACCAAAATGTTCTTTCTTGGACTTAATGTAACCACTTTGATACTTGTTCTGTTAGTCGTGGTCTTACTGTACATTTACGGCGTGTGGAACTACTCTTATTGGAAGACTCGAGGTATACCTGGACCTAAACCTCTACCTTTTATAGGTAATGGTTATGATACGTTTGTCAAGTATGGAATGCATCAAGGACAAGGTAGATATATGTCAGAGTATGGTCCAATCGTGGGTATGTATGAAGGGAGAAAGCCGCAGCTAATAGTTGGTGATCTTGATAAATTACGACAGATTCTAATCAAGGATTTCTCATCCTTCCATAATCACCGGGTGTTTGAAGATGTCAACATGAAGCCATTGGATAAAGGTTTAACTACTGTAACTGGGAAAGAATGGAAGCGTATTCGGAGCACGGTTACGCCTGCCTTTAGTTCTGGGATGATGAAACGTATGGTACCGCTTATAAATACTGCATGTCGAGTATTGTCTGACAGGATTGAAGCAATAGCGTCTTCAAAGAGTGAGACTAATGTAAGGGAATTGTACGGATGTACGATGATGGACATAGTAGCTATTACACATTTTGGACTCAAGTTAGATTCGCAGAACGATCCAAATAGTCCCTTTATAAAACATATGAATACATTCCTTAACGGAGGACGAGTGTGGCTTTTCGCCATTATTATGATGTTCCCAAAATCAGCAAAATTCTTTGAAGCTATTGGGTTTAACATTCTGCCAATGGAACCCGTTAAGTTCTTTGTAGATGTAACTGAACAGATTATCCAAAGTATTAAGGACAATCCTTCAGTTGATCGCAAAGATTTTATCAGCTTAATGGTTGACTCTCATAAAATGGACGTAGAAGAAGAGGACGATGGTCTTATAACTCAATTTGATGATGCAGAACCAGATAAGTCGACCAAGCGAGGTCTTACAACTGATGAACTAATGGCGCAAGCTGTAACTTTCATCTTAGCCGGATATGACGCCACGAGCACACTCCTGTCACTTACCTCATATGCTTTAGCGATTAATACCGATGTAGAAAAGAAATTATATGAAGAAATCGAAAAGAATATTGAGAAAGAAGGTGACCTAACATATGACACTGTATTTAAACTATGTTATCTTGACCAAGTCATACAAGAAACCTTACGGATGTATCCACCAGCTGTGTTTACAGACAGAGTTTGTAACGAGACATGGACTTATGATGGATTAACTATTGAAAAGGGAACCAATGTTACTATACCAATCTGGGCAATACATCACGATACAAAAATATGGCCGGATCCAGAGAAATTTGACCCAGATAGATTCACCAAAGAAAACAAGGAGAAGCGGCATCCGATGGCGTGGATCCCATTTGGTCACGGGCCTCGGAACTGTGTGGGTATGAGATATGTACTAATGACGGTGAAATTCTCTTTAGTGCATATTTTGAGAAATTATCGCCCCGTGCCTGTGTCTACAACACCTATTCCTCTGACCTCCAAGGAACTTGGAAGGATAATGCCCATATCTGGTTTCCAATTGGGATTTGAGAAAAGAGAATAACAATAATAATTCATAGTTAAGGATAAAATACTAAAATAAATTGATTAATAATGTACTGTATTACAATTTCTCTACGGACAGTAAATTACAGACATACACATAAAATCGGACTTTGTCCAAAACAAAAGAAATTGTATGTTTTATTAAACTAAAAAATATTTTTAATTAGTTTGATATAATTTGTTTAATAATTACTAATTTGAATGCCTAAATTAATTACATTCATAATTTTATTGCCATTTTGATTTAAATAAAGCATTACATTTGGATCACTCATTCAGTATTGAAAAATAATGTCAACAAAACATTTTGTTTAACAGTTTCAGTGCCTTTGCCGTGACATCAAATAACTCAATCATGATGGAGATAGGTACTATTGTACAATTTTGTTTTTGTTAAAAATAATAAATAAATAAAGCATTGATATGATTGTGTTTGTTTTTCTTTATGACACCAATAATAAATACAGAAATGGAAACATTTCAATTCTATGATTTAAACAATGTATGTTTGTTTTGATTATGACTAATGTAACCATTTTGATTCTATGATTTCAACGATGTCTGTGTTGACCTCCTTGATGCTGCAGACATTGGTCTTGAGAATGGGTGTGCGGTCTTTCTAACATTCCTTGATGGAGACCTTGTCTTGGAGACGACACCAGATTTCACTTTTACTGACTTGTTTAGGCTCCTTAACTTTCTGAAATTTAATTAAATAAAAAATAGTTTAAATACTTTTAATATATTTCTGCGCAGCATATTTTTCTACCCTTGTCACAAACCCTACAACTTAATGGTTTGTCTCATTATTGTGCCTTTTTTTCTTTATTAATATTATAATACTTACTTATCCTCTACATTTTCTTTATGGCTAGGTAAATTGCTCTTTCCTTTTATTCCTCTTGTTTGCATGTGTTTATAGTCGGCAGGTGGCGCTGTTTGTGGGCGACCAAATACTTTCGTTTCTGCAGTTCTACAAAAGAAACCCCGGCAAAACATTTTAATTACTACTACTATTTCAGTCATTTTTTATGTTTTGTTCGTCACAATTTAAAGGTAGGCAAGTCATGGAGCTCATAGGGTACAATACATTTTATATATAAAAAACAACCACTGCCAAGCACTTATAAGTCAATACAAAAGGAAATGTGTTTGTCCATGGGGTGCAGACCAACCACCATTTAATATCTACAAGGTGGCCTTTTATTATCTACTATAAATTGTGTACGAAAAGCTTTTTTATAAATTGCTACCATATGCGCACGACATAACTCTGAATTCGGCACAGAATATGGTGTATACATAGAATATTTTTCAAAACTATTATATTTGTTCAATGGTTTATTTCAAAATATACCTACGTTTCCTAAGATAGTTAGTATTGTGTTTACCTCATTTGCTGTCTTCGTTCCATTGCTTTACGAGTCGCAGTTGATATTTTTTGGCCTTGCTCTTTATTTGTCTAAAAATTAAATTGAAATTTATTTATTTACCTTATCATCAATTTGTACAATACAGTCATAAAAGAATTTTTGTAGGAAAAACAAACAAATTCCAAGGGAGACGAAAATAGCAAAGCTTGCATATAAATATAAAAATAAATAAACAAATTAAATGAATAACTAAATAAAAAAGTGCTTATTTTATGTGTAATTTTATACTGGTTTTGAAGAGTAGGTAGAACATTCTTTGATCAATATATCATATTTATTGTATATAAATCCAAAGGCAAATTACTGAAAATAATGACAATGCTGTGGGTATCAGTGGCTGGATCTCAATGGAGATACAAAATAAAATAAACAAAAAGCCAAAGCCAGAAAAATTAGCGGAGCTTTGGGTAACACTAGCCTTCATAATATATTTATTTTATATTATTATATTAAATTTAATGTTATTAAATTAGAATGTAATGTTCTTGATTAATTTTTGTTATACATTTATATTTACTATTACTTAAGAAAGAAAAGGGTATGATAAATTTCTTAAGGAACAATAAAATCTGTATCCGATACCTTAGATTTGTCCAGATTCAAAAGTCTTTGATGGGCGATGATTGCCATTCTTTCAGTAACTGACACATCAAAGAAGATGTCATGCAGTTCAAACTGTGCTGCCCGCAACTGCAACATAAAAAAACAGCTTTAAATACATTTGGTTGCTGCTTGCATACAGTGGTACACCCTTGATTTAAAAGAGGGGTTGCTGGAATAAAGATTGCTAGAAACTTGTTTAAAGTTTAAATTTTAAAATTGTTATTGAATGCATAGATTTTCTACCAATGATTTTAACTGTCCATAAAATTATTAAGAATTTTTAATATAAACTAACCTGTGAAAAAACTCTATTAGCTAGCACTGTGTCTGAACTTGATAAAACCCCTCTCTTGACTGGTGTCTCAGTTTGAAATTGCCATATAAATTGCCACATGTCCTACAAATACAAATTGAAAACTACATAAAAAATCATTTGAAAAAGCAGTATTACTATTACTAGGGAACCAGTTTTTTAAATTTAATTTTGGACAATTTTTTTTTCAACTAATGTTCTCAGTTTTAACAGTTTTCCAAGATGAAATTAATGTTGTTACCTTTATTGTTCTAATAATTGATTGCACTTTATCTGTCTTCATCAACTTCCTCGTTAGGTAACCCTTAGAAACAGCAGAAACCTTGTTAAAAGGTGTATCATTATGAACCTAAAGAAGATTGAAAATAGCAGATATAGTAGATGTAAATCTGGAGTAATGTAAACAAATAACATATACATTAAGGTTATTATTAGGCTAGGACATTACAAGAAGTAAACATGTCAGGACATTACAAGAAGTAAACATGTCCCAAAACATAGACTTACTTTCATATTTTGTATTGTTGGTGCCTTCCATTTTGGAATGTGTCTATCATCATCATTAGTAGAAAAGCTTGAATGATCACATGCTTGATAACCTGTGCTATCTGATACCAAAGAAGAGCTATGATCAATCACTCTATGTGTTGAAAAAGAAAGTTCTACAAATTTTGCATCAAGTCCTACATGATCAGAACTCTGGTCTTCTGCAACAGTCATCTGTGATTCTATACGATTTCTATCATGCATTTGTTTTTCCAAATCTGCCATCTCCTCATGCATTTTCTGCTGTTGCAATTGTTGCTGTTCCATAAGAGATCGTAGTTGTCTTTGTTGTTCTTCCATCATTGTCTTTTGCATAGTCTCCAGAAGATCCATTTGTTGCTGCAGATAACTCACACTTGTCTCAGATTCATGGTCAAATCCTTTCGCATCGAACATTGTTTGTTCACCAACTGCATCAGTACATTGCACTTTGGTCTTGGAGAAGTCATCTTTACTTTCAGTCTTAGTACTTTTAATTTCCAAATCAATATTGCTCTTAAAGTCATCTCCTTGTCCATCAGGAGACGCTTTCTGGTTTGAAATTCTCTCATCTGGTTCTTGAGAGGAATCCCGATAGTCCCGATCAGACAAGTCAAGAACTCTTCGTACTGACTTTGATTGGGTTTGACCTTGAATATGGGGTGCTCGGTTTTGAGCCTGTGCCTCAAGAAGTGCTGGTGAAGGATGATCCAATGTGTAAGAGTTCCTTCTCACATGTGATGGAGTTGGCGTCGATCCTTCAGTATTTTCTAAATCAGTCTGATAATCATGTGGCATGTTCCACGGTTCTGAAACTTCATAGAGGGTTGAGCAGGTGCTTTCAGTTACAAGACTGATTGGGAGAGTACAGGATTGACCCAGGGTGTCTAAAACGCTACTCTCTGTTGTTGAAACGATCACGCTATCAGCTGTTTTATCTTCGTCCATATCATCATTCAGTTTTGTATGTAATTGGTCTGAATTCAATCTGGTATTCTGTGATAATACTGTGGATACATCTGGAGTTGATGATGGCCCAGGAGTCGGTAATGAAGAATATTCACCAAGATAATTCCTTAAAGTTTCAGAATCGCTAACACTCTCTCTAACTCTTTCAAAATCCAAACTATCTTGTACACTTGGAAAATTCCTTGATAAATTATCAGAACTTTGTGAGTCTCCAGCAAGAATAGTAATCGAATCAAGCTCTTGACCGACAACACCTCTTGCAGGAACTACTGTCGGTAACAGACAACTGTTGTCAGTGCCGCTACTGCTTGATGAAGCCACTTCTTTAGGGGTAAGACAGTCACTTGTGATGTTAGGTGGTGATGGTTGCTCTAGGATTTTGCAATCTGGTTTGTCACTAGTTATTCCATCAACTGGTGAGGTCAGTTCACTTCCACTAGTACTTAGTATGACTATCGATGTATTTGATTCATGAGTGTTGTCTTTTTTCATGACATTAGTGCCATGTTTATCATCTTCAGTGCTTGATAATATTATCTGCAAAGACTGTTGACCCAATTGCACAATTTCTTTTGGTTTCAAGTTTAGATTAGAAACAGCTTGGGTTTCTTGAGGTGTTCTTTTATCCTGCAAAGTATGAAATACTTTTTTATTTAAATACAACATGTGAGGATGCAGAAGGAGGTGTACAATGCATTGGAGGTCCACAATGCATTGCAAAATCTACTTTTTGCATAAAAAATAAATCCTTATGTAATGTCTTACATCTATGTTGTCCACTATAGCCTGTACTTTATCAATCAATTTCTGTTTTCGGTATTTTTCAATGGCTTCCTGTTTCTGTACTGCTAAATTTCGGTAAGCAACCATCTCTTTTCGTTTTTTATCGGTCATCTGAAAAAAAAAACACCACAAAATCACAAATATATTGGTAGTAGCCATATTTTGTACAGTTAAAAAGTTGCACATAAAAAAAAAATAAAATTTGTTGGGATTGAAGAATATTCACAGTTGTAGTCCTTTCCAGTAAATAAACAGCAAATGCTGGATGGATCACCCTCATTAAATATGGTTAAAATAAAAATAAATAAAATAAATAAATACTTACCAGTGGTGGTATAATTGGACAGCCATTAATTTTAAATGTAGAAACAAACGTCAAACTTGCTTGTTCAGTTTCATGATCAGATTCAATTGCAAGTCGTTGGTAAAGATCAAGAAGTCTCTGAATTTCCTCCATTTTCTTTATACAGTATAATAAACAAAAGCAAAAAAAAATAGTTTGATATATTTAATCTATCTGTGGAATTTTGTTTAAACAAGCACGAATGTGTGATACTCGGGGTACAGCAAAAGAAGCTGTAATGACGTCATAAGACCGGATGTAACGTCAAATACACATCAAATACGGCTATACGGTACCATCTTCGAGACGTCATATGGCTGCATTCGGTTTGAAAATTAAAAATCCGGCTCTATAGCTTTGAGGACATGTCCCTGTAGTATATTCATGCCAAATCCCAGCTCAATACTACAACGAATAAGGGAGTAGTACTTTTAAAATCGCACTTTTTACTTAATAGTGGAGGAAGAAGAGGAGGAGAAAATGAGTAAGTCCTAGACTCGGGTACCCAGAGTAAAAAGAAATACCTTTAGATTTGGGTGGCTCTACTACTAAACTCTCATAATAATTACCAACTAAGCAGCCCCATCTATCTAGGCTAGCCCAACGTAGTCGACTGTCTCATTCAGCCGGGGCTGCCTTGGCTTGGCCCCTACTACGACACTTTACTGGCTGTGTTCTGTTGTTAATGTTAGACCTGTCCTACTTTCTAGGATTGACAGACGATCGTGGCCAAGGACAATCGGGGCCAGATCGGTGTTTTTTTAAAGACGATCGGGTACCAACGTGTGTGGACGTTCAGGCTCAACTGTGTGGACAATCGGGCCAATATAATTAGACGATCAGGCCCATTATAAAAAAGGGAAGACGATCGGGTCCACGAAAACGAATTGGATTTATTATTTATTGTTCACCATAAAATAAATTAAGAAGGGTGTTCTTGCCACGAATTTGTGATACAAATGTAATAAACTATGTACATGAGCGTATTATTAATAGAGGTGGTCCAGTGTGCAGCACATCAACACGTTAAAATATTCAATGTTGTATATAAAAATTGTTTATTCCAACTTTTTGACGTGTAGCGTTTAGGCTTAAAGTTATTGCGATATTACGACATTGTTACTGTCCGATATGCTTTAAGTTGTTTATCAGCGTTCTAAACAGGTATAAATTTAATTTTCATTTGATTATAGGCATATTTCATTTATTTAACATGTTTTAAGATAAATCCATCCTCACCAATTATAAACTAGCCTAGCCTAGATGGAACGGATTTACAAACGATACACTTGGCTATCGGCCCCAATGTTAAGACTATCGGGCCCAACGATTAAGACTATCGGGCCCAACGCCTAAGGCGATCGGGCCCGTCTGTTCACCCTTTCTAGGCCTTTTCTAGGGCCTCTAGCTAGGGGAGGAGATCCCTAGGGGATGAGATCCCTAGGGGATGATTAGCCTACTACGCTAGGCCTAACAGGCTACGGCTTAGTATAGATAATAGGCCCTAGTTAGCTGCAATTAATCGAGGTTAGGTTTTTGGATGGAAGAGCTCAGGCTGAGGCTAATCCTACACATGTAACTTTTGTTCCTTATTTTACTCTTATACAGTATTTACCTTTATATAAATGTATTTTTACGTTTTAATTCCATTTATATTACTAATTAGCCGCGAGTTGTGTCGTGTCATGATAAACAACATTCCACTCTCCAACCAACCAGAGGTATATTCAGAGCGTCATTTCGACGATCGAGCATTCTCTACTTCTACGGAGCGACATTTATGCCTTTATTTACTTCCGAATTAGAAATAGTACTACGGTAACTGCTCCAGTGGACCAAATTTAGCACCGGTGGAGCACAGTGATATAAAATAGAAATAAGTCACTAATTTTAATATCTTTTCGTGTGTTAATACACTGTGCTCAAGTGGACACAATTTGGCGCCAGTGAAGAGCACAGTGATATAAAATAGAAATAAGTCACTGAATTTTAAAGCTCAGGTATAAGCATGAATTTTAAATATAATATTTGGTTAATTGTACATAAATCAAATATTTGTAACAGAAATCAAGACGATAAAACATGAATTTCCCTTAATATGGCCAAATACAAAATTTGGCAAAATTCTTCCATAAAAACCAGGAAGACCTTTTTTCAGTAGTTAGGTAGTTAACCTAATGTAATAACATGTCTGGTGACTCCCTAGAAGGTGAAAAAAGATGGTGGATATACGGTGGATAATTTTTGCTACAGCGTGAAAATAAAAAGCTGAAGTTGAATAAAAATACCAGAAATGTAATATTCAAGTTATATTACCTATATTTAGTTATCTGATAACATTTTTTACCACACCGTTTATTTTTCATAGCTTTTTAAAATGTCTCTCTATTTACAAAATTGGTGTACAAAAGAATAGAGATTTTACTATGTAATTTGAACTATCCCCCCACTGATAAGAAAGTGCTTATTTTCAACAAGCTCGTGTAACACAAATAAAATCCCAAAAATTATGAAACATAGGGGAAACTATAGATCGATAATTATTGGAATGTATGATCAATAGAAATTTTTTGCCCGCACCTGGCCTTTAATATCTTTTCGTATGTTAATAACACTGTTCTCAAGTGGACCCAATTTGGAGCCAGGGGAGCACAGTAATATAAAATAGAAATAAGTCACTGAATTTTAATATCTTTTCGTATGTTAATACACTGTGCTCAAGTGGACCCAATTTGGAGCCAGGAGAGTACAGTGATATAAAATAGAAATCACTGAATGTTAATATCTTTTCGTCGTATGTTAATACACTGTGCTCAAGTGAACCCAATTTGGAGCCAGTGGAGCACAGTGATATAAAATAGAAATAAGTCACTGAATTTTAATATCTTTTCGTATGTTAATACACTGTGCTCTTGTGGACCCAATTTGGAGCCAGTGGAGCACAGTGATATAAAATAGAAATAAGTCACTGAATTTTAATATCTTTTCGTATGTTAATACACTGTGCTCAAGTGGACCCAATTTGGAGCCAGGGGAGCACAAGAGTGATATAAAATAGAAATAAGTCACTGAATTTTAACATCTTTTCGTATGTTAATACACTGTGCTCAAGTGGACCCAATTTGGCGTCAGGGGAGCACAGTGATATAAAATAGAAAAAAGTCACTAAATTATAATATCTTTTCGTATGTTAATACACTGTGCTCAAGTGGACCCAATTTGGCACCAATGGGAGCACAGTGATATAAAATGGAAAAAAGTCACTAAATTATAATATCTTTTCGTATGTTAATACACTGTGCTCAAGTGGACCCAATTTGGCGCCAGGGGAGCACAGTGATATAAAATAGAAAAAAGTCACTAAATTATAATATCTTTTCGTATGTTAATACACTGTGCTCAAGTGGACCCAATTTGGCACCAATGGGAGCACAGGGAAATAGTCACATACAAAAACATCGAGAAAAAATACTTCTGGAATTTAAAAATATTTCAAACTTGGTATATATGTTCAATATCGGTTACTCCATCCGTAAAGCAAAAGAAAAATTAGTTCCAAGCCACATCAGTGATTTTAATAACTTGCGTTTGTCTAAGATAAATACTTATGAAAGAACATACAATTCCAACATATTTTTTTAAACTTTAGCGATTAAAAAAAAGACATATGTTGAAAATATGAATTATGTAGTAACATATTGAACGTGTAGTAACCTATTGAACGTATACTACCAAATTTCAAATGTGTAGGACAATTATTTTATGATGATCAAAATTTAAAGTTTAAAAAATGTGTTGGAATTCTATGTTCTATCATAAATATACATTTTAAACGAACGAAATTACTAAAATCACTGATATGGCTTGAAACTATTTTTTCTTTTGCTTTACGATGTTTTTGTATGAAAAATAGTTTCAAGCCATACCAAGTTTGAAATATTTTTGAATTCGATAAATATTTTTTCTAGAAGTTTTTGTATGTGACTATTTCCCTGTGCTCCATTGGCGCCAAATTGGGTCCACTTGAGCACAGTGTATTAACATACGAAAATATATTATAATTTAGTGACTTTTTTCTATTTTATATCACTCTTGTGCTCCCCTGGCTCCAAATTGGGTCCACTTGAGCACAGTGTATTAACATACGAAAAGATATTAACATTCAGTGACTTATTTCTATTTTATATCACTGTGCGCCCCTGGCTCCAAATTGGGTCCACTTGAGCACAGTGTATTAAATACGAAAAGATATTAAAATTCAGTGACTTATTTCCATTTTATATCACTGTGCTCCACTGGCGCCAAATTAGGTCCACTTGAGCACAGTGTATTAACATACGAAAATATATTAACATTCAGTGACTTATTTCTATTTTATATCACTGTGCTCCCCTGGCTCCAAATTGGGTCCACTTGAGCACAGTGTATTAACATACGAAATGATATTAAAATTCAGTGACTTATTTCTATTTTATATCACTGTGCTCCACTGGCTCCAAATTGGGTCCACTTGAGCACAGTGTATTAACATACGAAAAGATATTAAAATTCAGTGACTTATTTCTATTTTATATCACTGTGCTCCACCGGTGCTAAATTTGGTCCACTGGAGCAGTTACCGTAGTACTATTTCTAATTAGGAAGTAAATAAAGGCATAATTGGCGCTCCGTAGAAGTAGAGAATGCTCGATCGTCGAAATGACGCTCTGAATATACCTCCCAACCATCCCCTGACTTTCTCTTAAACTTTGTATATAACACATGTGTCGTTTCAGACCGCTAATATTCCATAAGTTAACCACCAAAACAATACTGAAATCTGAAATCATCTGACCGTGAGTCAATACAAAAAGTATCATTTCTAATGCTGTCAATGTCATTGCCTCTTTATTAGTCATTCAAATAAGGTAATTATTTATTTAACATACAAGTTATAATTACGGAAAATAAATAAAGCGAGAAAATACCCGACCAGAGCAGTAGGATAGTTTTATTAATAAATTAGTCTAACTATAAATAAGTAAGACTGGGCCTATACTAGGTGGGCCTATACTAGGTAGGCCTAGATTCAGTTCAGGATGAGTACTGTAGTGCAGTCACTATAATTATGGGATCCAGTCAAGTCGCCCTATCGCAAAGTCGTCCCATACAATGTCGCCCAATACAAATTCGCCCCATCGCAAAGTCGCCCCAAAACAAAGTCACGCAGACACAGTCGCGCCAACGAAAAGTCGCCCCATCGCAAAGTTGCCCCAACGCAAAGTCGCCTCAACGCAAAGTCGCCCCATTGTATAGTCGCCCCATTGAAAAGTCGCCCACGATTTTATTTTGGTATGAAGCCGCCGCTAGTACGCTGTTTTAATCATATGGGTTGTGTTTGATATCGATCGCTAAATAAATGTTGTATACATTATAATGTTTATCCTATTGTATACAGTAATATAATTAAATTTGTGTTTTGATTTTTATTTTACAAATACAGGTTTTAATGGTGTAATGTGCTTTTTGAAGATCATTAAAAAAAATAATTCCTTTTTTTAAAATTCTCTAAAAAGATTACCACTGATTTAAAGTTTCGAAAATGTTAATTTAATATGATTTTAAAATTAGTTACCAAAGCCAAAATTACGAATCTTTCCTTAACTTACAATACAAGTGGATACAGCTCATTTGTTATGATAATATAATAATAAATGTATAAAAGTGATATAGTAGGCCTATCGTATAGATTAGTTAAAACAAACAGCGTTATGTAAGACAATGAGGCTACTTATTGATCATTTGCATTAATTGACAAGTACAGTATACAGTATGTCTATTGTTATTTAACTCTCTGTGTAGGAGGTTGCAGTAGGGGCCTAGGTGATCTTCTGCCTCCTCTTGGCTGGGGCCTGGCTGGCTGGCTTGTGGCCCACATAAAATACCCCACATACACTGCATATTTCAAATATGTAACCTAAAAGGACTGTAAATGTTAAAACAAGTTTTAGGAAGTCTATATAATAAATATGGATGGTCTATTATGCAAATGTTAAATTGAAATTGTGCAAGGAAATCCTTGTGAATAAAAATACTCAATTCAAATCGTGCAGAAATTTCAAACTGCGCAAAGTATTTTTCATTATTATTTGATAAAACCAAAGCTTTTGTGTTCAGCAGTTCAATAGGTTGTGAAGCAGAACATGTTTTTGCCCTATTGTGTGGTACATACATTTCTTTAACAATTATGATTAGTATCATTATTATTTTTAATTATTGAACCATGTTATTGAATGATTAAAAATAAACCAATCAAATCAATGGTAAAAATACTTTTAAATCATTAATTTCAATGTTCTCAATCTGTTTAGGTACAAGATGAATGCTGTGATGGCGTTATGCCACTTCTGTGAGCTTCATGGGCCTAGCATACTCTTCTGCACACAAGCATTTCATGCGGCCGATCCTCAAGATGTACTGGATGGTAAAGTAAAGAAGAACTCTTACTATCCAAAGAAACGAAGTAGATCTTCCAGTACAGGATCTGCATCATCACAGCCTGGAATTGCCAACAACCCCAAGACAGAACTTTGTGAGGTAAATAAATGCTAAAATATAATTATATAGAAAAATTGGTATTTTATTTTTGGCAACATTCTGTGGAAATATACATACTACATATTATACATATTATTGCGAAAGTTTCTATGCTCCTTGGGGTCACAAATTATGTAAGAGGTCAGCAGATATGTAGATTATCTGTATAAATTGCCCATTCAAAATTTGTGTTCACATCCCCATATTAGCCATTACAAAAATTTTAAAAATATCTTCACTGTTTTTTTATTCATCCGTTTCTCTGTCTATTATAACCAGCAACCAAATTTGTTGTTATACCAGTTGTTGTCAACATAATAAAGATTACTTAAACTTGAACCACTGCTCAAAATTAAAAACCACAAATAAATTATCTTTTTAAAATCTCAATTACCAGTAATTAGGTGTAGTATCCTACTATTATTAGGTTAACTTATATGCATTATCATGCATATAACCTCTTGATTCTGTCAGAATCTTTATTTATTTCTTTATTTATTCTTTCCTTAGCACTATTTTGTCCATCAATTATCTTGATATCAGTTTCATCTAGCTAAATAAATTTTGTAACAAATGTGGTTTATGACATTACGCAGAGGGATCTTTGATCGGATTGTGATACCGGCTATTGTATTTGCATTAGCAAGATCCTATCATATATTATAAATAATTAAAGATTCTGAGAAAATCAATCAGTCAATATATCTTTTAAAAATCAATTATCTTTATTTAAATCAATGCATATAACCTATAATTTGTCATAGTGACGAATTAAATCTAGTTATGTTTTTTTGTCTTTGTATATAGGCATGTCGGTCATTTCAACCTGGTCAGCCTGGGTTTGTCAGTAGTGACCACGAGGCTCATATTAGCTATGTCAGCATGCAATATCCAGACCAACCACAACTATTCAGTATTGTACGTAATGCATGTGTCAGGAGTCTTAGTTGCGAGGTAAGCTTGTGAGGTCTCCATACTTTTTCTGTGAGGTCTCCATGCTTTTTCTGTGAGGTCTCCATACTTTTTCTGTGAGGTCTCCTTACTTTTTCTGTGAGGTCTCCATACGTTTTCTGTGAGGTCTCCATACTTTTTTTGTGAGATCACCATACCTTTTCTGTGAGGTCTCCATACTTTTTCTGTGAGGTCTCCAGTACTTTTTCTGTGAGGTCTCCATACTTTTTCTGTAAAGTCTCCATACTTTCTATGTGACGTCACCATACTTTTTCTGTGAAGGTCTCCATACTTTTTCTGTGAGGTCTCCATACTTTTTCTGTAAAGTCACCATAGATTTTCTGTGAGGTCTCCATACTTTTTCTGTGAGGTCTCCATACTTTTTCTTTGAGGTCTCAATACTTTTTCTGTGAGGTCTCCATACTTTTTCTGTGAGGTCTCCATACTTTTTCTTTGAGGTCTCAATACTTTTTCTGTGAGCTTGACATACATAAATGTCTAATATCCTCATAACTGTCAAAATTTGCAGGGGCTTTGCCCTCATATCCCTTTGTTGGCCCCAACCAATGACTGTTTGTTTCGCGCGTACAGCCCCGTCTGGGCAAATCCTGGCGCCACCACTGACACAAAGTCATTACATAAATGTTGTATTTAAAATGATGCAATAACAATATAACTATCTATCTATGTGTATATTGTACCAATATTACTTCCTAGGAACTTTATTTAATCAATCAATTAAACATAATAATCTATATATTAATGCTACTAAATTTTTCGCGTATTTTACGTATCTCCTCCAAAACCACTGAACGGTACATGCTCACATTTGGCACACTGATGTTTATTGAGGGGCCGCACACTGATGTTTATTGAAGGGCTGCACACGAATGGCTATGTCAATTTCCTGAATTTTAAGGATAAACACTAAAAAAAGGCAAAAAATATCAGTAATTTGACAATGACAATGATAATGAATTCAACCGTATCGACTGATCTCGTCGTTGAGTTTTAATTAATTACACCTATCCTCGGAACAGAATGTACTGTATTTTGTAAATCACGGTTTGGCTCAGTGAGTAAAACGCTGTGGCCATTGAAACTAATGCTTAGTAGGTTTGAGTTCGAATCCACAATATGTGTAAATAATAAGTATCAACGCTTAAAGCAAAAAATCTAAACCTCAATGTAAAGATACCAAACCTCACCCAAAAAATAGCAATATATAAAAAACCATTGAAATAAAAAAAATAATGTAAATGAAAAAAAAAAACAAACACACACATAAATAAAATTATTCCAAAGTCGTGTTTCCACAAGATATCAGATAAGTTTGTCTCCGAGCGCATCATCTAATTTCAAGTAGTGTGTGCACTTTTTCTATTGATTTTGAAGTCCGTTTTATTATTCCAATACTGTTCACATCTTAATTCTATAACTGACTGATTAACAGACTTCAACGTGCACCTATCATGTACGTTGTCACTTTCTAATGAGCACCCTAGATTAATATTCACACAGCATAAAGTCCCATATCCAGTATTGTGCTTTTATAATACCTAATCATCCCATGCGAATTATTATTAAGGCAGAAAATTAAGTAATTAAATTTGTAGTATAGCAATTTCTATACCACAAATTTAATTACAAAAGTAGCAAATAGGTAACAAATCTCCCACACAAAAAAAAAATATCAAAACCATTCAAATAAAAAAAATGTAATGAAATTAAACACACACAAACAAAGCAATTCCAAATGGTTGATACACATGTTGAACATGAAAACAAATTAACAATTCGTGTTTCCGTTTTTCATTCGATTTATGTTCACTTTTTTATTTTATCTGCCGTCTTCAATCCGACGTTTGGCAATCATGACCCTCCAATAGTCCCTGTCCCCTGCCATCCGTTTAACGTCAGCATAGGTTCCCGGTATCAAAAACAATTAATACACCACGAAAAACACCCATTTTATACTTTCGTTAGTGTTTGCGCTCATCATCTAGGCCTAATTCACACGGCACAATTTTTCTTTAACGTATTTTATTTTCGTAAAGTCTGAACAGTCAAAAGTAAAGTCTAAAGTTCCGTATCCAGTATATATTGCTTTCATTTTTTAGCTTACAGTCGGAAAGCCGCGTTGGTAACGCATCACTGATTTCATTCATTGTGAGGGCGCGCTTCGTGGAAAATGTTGGAATTTTTGCTATTTTAGTACACTTAGAAAATGGTATAATTTTGATATTAAATGAAATCAATAAACGTATTTCAATAGTTGAACTACAAGCGTAAATAATGATAAAAACTGTGATCTAAATTCCACAGATTTTTTGTTTCAAGAAATATCATTATTTTATGTATAAACTTATTTACTTTAATTTTTTTTTAAATGATGGTAAAAAATCATTAAATTTCATATTTTCTAGATAAGGTTTCAAAGCGAATTTAAAATCCTTTCAAGATAAACTATTAAGCTATCTATTAAAATAAAAATCTAATTTTAAGCTTTCTTGGGATGCAACTCCCACTAATCAAACCAAACCTACTACATTTCTGTTCTGTTTCGATCGAAAAATCGCCATTTTGAAACTTTGTTTACGTTTTACGAAGCTGGTACGAATCGTCCCGGACCGAATCGTGTCTGTGTTCAATACGGTTTTCATGCAGGCGTATTACGTCATAGGCCTAAGATTTCAATTTGCTCCCCGATTATTGTTCTATTTGGTTTCTGAGCTAGGAAAGGCTACCTACTATAATTACTTACTTGATTTCTAGCCTAGCTAGGCCTAAAAATAGTATTTTCTAGGCCTAGCTAGGCTGAGTAATTCTGATATATACTAATATTAGATAGGTAGGCCTACCCTAGTGAGTGTTAATAATAGTAGCTGGGTATTCTATAGTCTAGGCTGGTGGTAGGTCTATCCCAGCTCTGCTCATATACCAAGCAAGAAGAAGCCTGAAGGAGAAACTAGGCCCAGAACAAATAAAAAACTGTTAAAAAAACAATAAATGGAAAAACAAAAAAAAATAACCCATTTTCAATTTATATATGGGGAATGTTTATAAAATCGGGCATGTTTGTTTCAGAGACTCAAACGTGTATTTTTATATGGTCATGTTTTTAAAAAAGATAATTATGGGCCCAGCTGAAACCAAGATATAAAAATATAAGTCCATCATTTACTTGAGTATTGTTACAGTGATTGGTTGGTACTCAGTATTTCAGTATCTGGCAGTAAATGTCACACTTGTATATAAATATTACTTTATTAGATACAACTTGCATTTCACACAAGCAACCAATTTTTTTTTACGTATACAGAATGTGAAAAAGCAGTTTTTAATACAAATATCTTTCAAACAATACTGATATAAATAGTAAATACTACTACTGTATATAAAAACTTGCTTTTATTTAAATAGCACCTTGTTCATCAAACATAACAAACTAGCTAGGCCTATATCATATTAACTTACGTGAGTCTTACGGTTGTACTGATTTTATTATTGTTTTATATGTTTATATTGTATGTATCTGTGTGACTCTGGTTAATAAAGTAAATCAATCAATTGCAACTTAATTTATATCTTATCATTGACTGATCTGAAACGCTTCTAAAACTTGAATGCGTATGAATGTATATGTTATATTATTATTAGCGAATAAAATGAAAAACTATCAGCTGCAGCAATGATATTGAAATCGAGAAAACCATTACAGCTTCCACCGTCCAACCTCATATTGAAGAACGAGACAGAAAATCGTCGAGTCTTGATACCAACAAAAAACCTAAAATGAAAATGAATAGCTGAAATGTAATGAATGAAACTATTTAAATAATTGTCACTATGATATGAACAAAACATTGCATCGTTATACAGTATAATTATTCAACAACCTGAAAACATTTTCATATATTGGCCTACCATGAAAAAGCAGCAAATACAAAATTTCCTTATGTCTGTTTATTGTAATAATTATTAATATTATAAATAAATTGTACCCCTCAGTTGTCAATAATTTTACTATAAATATATATTTAACTATATAGAATAGGTAGGCCTATACCTGTATCAGGCTGCGATTTGCTTAATTATCTTTTTAAAACTTCCCAATGCATCTTCAATATAGAGTAGGATTGTAACGATACTTTAATAATACTAAATTGTAACTAAAGTATTTAAATTATTAACAGAACATGTTACTAGGCCTAGGCCGATATAATACGACAACGATCCACCAGGTCGTGCATATACTCACCTACAACAACCACAATCAACACACCATGCACCACACACGACGGAACTAGTGCCGCGAGACGTAACAATATATGACATGAGGACCTTTTTTAAAATGTTCGCTATAGGAAGCTTAAATAGGGTTTCAAGCCAATTTTAACGTAAAACAGACTATTGATACTTACTCTATCCATATACGTCGGTTTTTTGGTAATTCACTGTATGGGATGCAAATCCCACTAATGGAAAATTTGTAAACAAACACCTGTTAGAAAACTTCAGTTTTGACGGACTCACACGAACTTTGGAAAGAAATTGTCGCTGACAACAAATCCAACAAATTATTCAGAAAATTAGGTGACCTGCGACATCTTAAACATATAAGGAACTGACCTTACCATATATGGTTAATTTTTCGCCAACTAATGTTTATTAAACAGCTATTAAATGACGTATACTTTATGCTAATGTTTTCGCGCGAAACGTTGATGCTTCTGTGCCGAGAGAGGGCTTCTAAAATTTATGACGTCATGCGAAGTCGAAAATTCAGCGATAACGGTCATATTTCCCAACGCGGCTCTCCGACTGTTACATATATTTCAAAGTGAAGTGATGGTGTATAACAAAATCAATGGCCGTAAATACAGTAGTTCCGAATTATATTCTTGATACAATTTGTTTTTATTTTATCAGAGTGCGCTTTTATTATACTTGCCCATGCAAAGTATAACCACATATTAAGGCAGAAAATGACTGTGAGCACGGGTTACTGCTAGTAATCATAGTAATTAATATAGTACAATGATGACTTTTTTATGTATAATTCAATAAAATTATAAACCTAATTTCGTTGTAAATGCCATTTTCTGGATGTACATAATAATCACTGTATTACCAAAACAATGCAATAACACAAAAACTTTTGTTTTAATAATTAAACATTTAAATAATTTAATCTAAACTAATCACACAGTAGGCTAAATATTGTAAGTTTTGATAATTCAAAGTGAAGTTATATTTTATCACTGAATTCAGTGATTACAGTTTAATAATATTAATAAAAATAAATATTGCATTTTTTATCAATTACTGTACATGATTAACAATTATATTCATGTGAAATTATTTATTTATCTACTTTAGTAGTTGAATATTTTAATTTTGCTGTCATTGAAATTAGCTATAGCAATTCTACGTGGGTTTGATGAAATGATACATAACTGGTCAGGATTATTAATCCCATCTTTTTTCTGATCAATTCTTTTGATAAAATGTCCATCACTACTGAATAGTTGTAGTTTGTGTTTACTTGATACAATGATGTTGTCATCCTCATCAACTACAACTCCACATGGTGAAATCACCATACCATCTTCATCAACTATATTGATAAGTGTTTCAAATGATTTGTCTTCATTATCATATATTACAACTTGTTCATTTTCATTATCTGCTACAAGCACTCTCCCAGTTTTTGCAAGTGTTACATCATAGTAGCCATTTTCTACTTCTTCTTGTGATCCTATCTTCATCAGTTCCTTGCCACTATTGATGTCAAACATGAACACACATTCAGTGTTCCATTCTGCTACATAAATAACATTTGTTTCCTCATCTATGTAAATACCTTGTGGATCATTCAATATATCCTTACCAATGGATCTGATCACATGACCATTCATACATTACCACTGAATGCTATGTTGTTATTCTTCATTTTGTGCATTCTGTTAACTCTGGCACCTTCTGGTAGTGTAATCTTGCCTATGTGTTTTCCTGATTGTTTGTACTTGTGAATTTCATTTGTGTAAAATGAAACTAGCAAGCAATCATCATTACACTTTACTACTCCTCTAGGGTTTCCATCAACTTTAAAATCATTTATCAGTCCTTTCTTCTCTACTTTGATAGTAAATGGTGATTGTTTGATTGGTTTCCCATTGAAATACACATTTAATGTAAAGTTTCCTGGATTCTTGAATATTCCTCTTATAACATACTCATTATCTTCTTTAACAAGATCAATGTTGGTTTCTCCTTTTAAATGTGTAAATGTTGCTGTAATAAGGTGATTAGGACCATCTTGATGTTTTTGTCTTATTTTTGCAACAAATGTTTCACCTTGGATGACATATTCAGGTACCTTTACATTAATTTGAGTTACAATTCCAATTTTGTGTTTGTTTAAACAATCAAGTTGATGTTTGTTTCCAGAAAATGTAATTTGCCCATTGTCATTTTGTTTAATTTCTTCAGAATTATCCATTTGATCCTTCAGTATGTTCAATGCAATCTCACTTGACATCATAGCAGTTGCTGGCTCACTCTGTATTAACTGATTAAGGAAACTTACATTTGTATTTAGTTCAGCAGTGATTGTTCTTAATTTCTCCATTTCTACATCATTTATTTTCTTTTCATCTTCATAAATTGTGTCAACTTTTTTTTTCATTTTATCTCCCTTTTTCTGGATTATTTGTATCGTTTCTTGAACTTGATTATCAATATCCTTGGTACTTGTTTCTTTACTTTCTTTTAGTTTTTCAGCATTCTCTGTGAGTGCCTTGAGTCTATTTTCTAGTTTAGCTTTGTAGTGATGGGCTGCGGATTTCAGTTGTTGTGCATATCCATTAAAAGATGTGAATGCTTTTACAATTTCTATTGGTTTGTGATCTATTGCAGGATGTGTTATTATGGCACATTGCATGCATATTGGTTCTTTACATTTTGTACAGTATAGCTCTAGTGGTTTGTTGTGAGAAGAACACAATGGTGGATTTAATGCTGCAAGTTGTTGTGGCGTCATTGATTGCACTTCCTCTGCAGCAAGTATCGTATGACTTGCTAACATTGGAAATTTGTTATGCTGCTTACTACATGTGAAACACAAGTAATGTCTGCATTCTTTACAGTAATGTATTGCCTGTTCTGTTGTTCCACAAACACATTTTATGTTATCTTTCTTCTGAAATTTGTCAATGTTTTCTAACATGTTGTTTAGAAATGTATTTGGTGAAAGCTTCTTAAGCCCGCCATCTGGAATAGGATATGATTTGCAACACATTGGACATGTTAGTTTGCCATTGTTTGTTTTTACCCAGTTCTCTAAACATGACAAGCAAAAGCTATGTAGACATTGAAGACTTTTAGGATCTTGAAACCTTTCCTGGCAAATGGCACATACTAAGTCCTCATCAACATCTTGAAGAAACTGATTTAATTTGCTTGTAGCCATTTTATCTGTAAAATAGTAAATCGGGTAATATTATGTGGTCATGTGGTGTAATGGACTGTCCGACAATACTTAACATTCAGTTGTTTTGTTGAGATGAGACGGTATGAATTAGGGTGTCTAGAAAACTCAGATCTCAGTCTGAGTTTTCTAGATCTAGAAAAGTCAGATATCTGAGTTTTCTAGATCTAGAAAACTCAGATATCAAAATCTGGGTTTTCTAGTTCCAAAATGGAACTAGAAAACTCAGATCATCATGTGATTGGTTGGTAGGTCATTTGGATCATTCCATTATTAATCAGAAGGTAGGTCATTTGAAATACTAGTACTAGTAGGGTATTATTAAAACTGATTACTGTGTACGTTTTCTTACTAATATTGTAACATGTAGAAGCGGCCTACGGCTTAAATAATAAAGAAAATACAGTGCACGTTACCGTTAAAATGTAGGTTTAAAAATTAGGTATGTACGAGTTGGTGTGGGTACGAGTTGGTTGAGGTACGAGTTAGCCAAGTTGGGAATAGGTACGAGTTATTTTGGGTACGAGTTGACCACTTCTAGCCTAGTAGGGCCAAGCCTACTCTTCGCGATACATCACGATAACGCCCACACGTTGAGCCTTGAATTGAGTTTGCTTAGCTAGGCTAGGCCTAAATGCTAAGCCTACATTTTAAAAGGTGTATACTGTATTTCTTTATGATTTAAGTCGTAGGCTGCTACTACAAGTTACAATAATTATTATTATTAGCATGGAGGTTATACCTCCATGTTATTAGTAAGAAAACGTATAATACTGTAGTATTTCAAACAAGCTACCCTCTATTAATAATGGAACGATCCATTTGATGATCTGGGTTTTCTAGTTCCATTTTGGAACTAGAAAACTCAGATATTGATATCTGAGTTTTCTAGATCTAGAAAAGTCAGATATCTGAGTTTTCTAGATCTAGAAAACTCAGATATAAGATCTAGAAAACTCAGATATATCTGAGATCTGAGTTTTCTAGATCTGAGTTTTCTAGACACCCTATGAATTACAGTAAAACTACTGTAGATCATTTAGTTTGTTATTAGAGAGCTTACTATTTGTGATGAAAGACGACAGAAGAAGTATGTCATGTTTAATAATAATAATTTTAAGGGAAATACTTAAATATTTATTGAGTTAAGTGAATTATTTAATATTTAAGGGAAATATCTCACTTAAAGCCTGGTTTCCAATTAAATCGCTACAGCGTTTCCATTAAAATCGCTACACGCGCAGATGTCGCCGACGCAATCGGGAAGTCTCCCCGATTCATCGCAGTCAAATCGGCAAAGTTCAACCATGTTCAACTTTGCCGATTTTGTCGGCGATGAATCGTATACGCGTACCAAAGAATATTTAGCGCTCGCGTACTAGATCCCCGATATATTCTAGCGTTTCCATAGAATCGCTACGCTCTGTCGTGTAGCGATTTTATGGAAACCAGGCTTAAGTGTGATTGGTGAATACGGCTACAAGAAACGACCAACAACACATAGATTGACCTGATCTAGGTAAATGTTTCTTGTTAAAATGGAAACAGATTCAAACAAATCCTGTTGTTGTAGTAACAACATAGAAACAACAAAATTAAATTACCTTTGGAATTAATAACTCGACATGAATAGAAATTTATTGATTTACAAAATCCTACAGTATACACTATAACGATATTCCTGTACACAACACCCAAGTGGGTTTTTCCAATCACTACTACTTCTTGTCATGTGATCTCTTTTGCTGGCAAACGTTTAACAACTCTGTAATTGTCTTATAATAATAATAATTAGACACTATTTTAGGAATTTGATAAATAAATGTAAAAAAATATATGTAAAATTTAAACATTTTCCAGTAGGAAGCAAAAGTTGGTTGTAAGTGTGACAAGATCATTATTGAGATATTTGTATAGTAATGAGTCACAACTCACTTTTATTTAAACACAGTAAAGTGGTGCTCATCACAGTTAAATGGAGCCTCAGTTAACTTTGATTTAATAAACACAGTATAAAAGTGGTGCTCATTACAGTTAAATGGTGCATCAGTTAACTTTTATTTAATAAACACAGTGAAGTGGTGCTCATCACAGTTAAATGGTGCCTCCTCAGTAACTTTTATTTAATAAACACAGTAAAGTGGTGCTCATTACAGTTAAATGGTGCCTCAGGTAACTTTTATTTAATAAACACAGTAAAGTGGTGCTCATCATAGTTAAATGGTGCCTCAGGTAACTTTTATTTAATAAACAGACAGTATAAAAGTGATGCTCATCACAGTTAAATGGAGCCTCAGTTAACTTTTATTTAATAAACACAGTAAAGTGGTGCTCATCACAGTTAAATGGTGCCTCAGTAACTTTTATTTAATAAACACAGTAAAGTGGTGCTCATCACAGTTAAATGGAGCCTCACGTAACTTTTATTTAATAAACACAGTAAAGTGGTGCTCATCATAGTTAAATGGAGCCTCAGTTAACTTTTATTTAATAAACACAGTATAAAAGTGGTGCTCATCACAGTTAAATGGAGCCTCAGTTAACTTTTATTTAATAAACACAGTAAAGTGGTGCTCATCACAGTTAAATGGAGCCTCAGTTAACTTTTATTTAATAAACACAGTAAAGTGGTGCTCATCACAGTTAAATGGTGCCTCAGTAACTTTTATTTAATAAACACAGTAAAGTGGTGCTCATCACAGTTAAATGGTGCCTCAGATAACTTTTATTTAATAAACACAGTAAAGTGGTGCTCATCACAGTTAAATGGTGCCTCAGATAACTTTTATTTAAAGATATATTTTCCCCCTAAAAAAATATTTTTTTTAATTATTTTGTTGAATATGTTATTTTAATGTCACATAATAGTTATTCACTCACAAAAAATTGGGTCTGAAAAAAATTTATTTACCTGAGAAAAATGTAATTTAAAGCAAAAAATTGTCAAATTGTCTGGAAGACAATGAGTTTTTGGGTAATTTAACTGTTTATTTTGTCTTTTTATAGGTGAAATACATTTTTGCCCCCGTTTTTTTTCTTATGGAAGTGAACAACTTCATTAAAACTGCAAAATGGCCTATTCAAAGTCCGATTTTAAATATCTTTATTTTTCATGATTTTGGGGGACAATACATCTTTAATAAACACAGTATAAAAGTGGTGCTCATCACAGTTAAATGGAGCCTCAGTTAACTTTTATTTAATAAACACAGTGAAGTGGTGCTCATCACAGTTAAATGGAGCCTCAGTTAACTTTTATTTAATAAACACAGTAAAGTGGTGCTCATCATAGTTAAAGATGTATTGTCCCTTGAAACACAAAAAAATGAAGGTCAAAATTTTCTAAATTTAAATTGGCCATATCAAAGTAATATTAAAGTTATTCACTTTAAGTCGACAATTCGAGCCAAAAACAACAAATTTACGTAATTAACAGGTAAATTAGTTTGATTACATTTCGTCTGGAAAATCGTCGCGAGCAAAAGTAAACAAAGATTTCAAACCACGAGTACGCATAAATGCATATGCTAATTAGGATTGTTTACAACTCGTCACGGTTGAGAAGGTATTTTCACACAGATCGTGAGGAAGTTTTATGATTATGCATACAGAGTAGCCAAACAAGCGCGTTTCACTATGGGGTATGTTTTGATCGAAAACTTTGACTGGAAGTCAGAGTTATTCTTTTAACAAAAAAAACGTCTGTATTTCAGTTAAATGATTTTTTTTTGGACAAATTTTTGGTGATAGTTAATAACTATTATGATACTTCAAAATGACCCACCTTTTTTCGAAATCTGTTATTTTTTATTTTTTTGGAATTAGTCAAAGGGACAATACATCTTTAAATGGTGCCTCAGTTAACTTTTATTTAATAAACACAGTATAAAAGTGATGCTCATCACAGTTAAATGGTGCCTCAGTTAACTTTTATTTAATAAACACAGTGAAGTGGTGCTCATCACAGTTAAATGGTGCCTCAGTTAACTTTTATTTAATAAACACAGTAAAGTGGTGCTCATCACAGTTAAATGGAGCCTCAGTTAACTTTTATTTAATAAACACAGTATAAAAGTGGTGCTCATCACAGTTAAATGGTGCCTCAGTTAACTTTTATTTAATAAACACAGTATAAAAGTGATGCTCATCACAGTTAAATGGAGCCTCAGTTAACTTTTATTTAATAAACAGACAGTATAAAAGTGATGCTCATCACAGTTAAATGGAGCCTCAGTTAACTTTTATTTAATAAACACAGTATAAAAGTGGTGCTCATCACAGTTAAATGGTGCCTCACGTAACTTTTATTTAATAAACACAGTAAAGTGGTGCTCATCACAGTTAAATGGAGCCTCAGTTAACTTTTATTTAATAAACACAGTGAAGTGGTGCTCATTACAGTTAAATGGAGCCTCAGTTAACTTTTATTTAATAAACACAGTGAAGTGGTGCTCATCACAGTTAAATGGAGCCTCAGTTAACTTTTATTTAATAAACACAGTAAAGTGGTGCTCATCACAGTTAAATGGAGCCTCAGTTAACTTTTATTTAATAAACACAGTAAAGTGGTGCTCATCATAGTTAAATGGTGCATCAGTTAACTTTTATTTAATAAACACAGTGAAGTGGTGCTCATCACAGTTAAATGGAGCCTCAGTTAACTTTTATTTAATAAACACAGTGAAGTGGTGCTCATCACAGTTAAATGGAGCCTCAGTTAACTTTTATTTAATAAACACAGTGAAGTGGTGCTCATCACAGTTAAATGGAGCCTCAGTTAACTTTTATTTAATAAAAACAGTGAAGTGGTGCTCATCACAGATAAATGGAGCCTCAGTTAACTTTTATTTAATAAACACAGTGAAGTAGTGCTCATCACAGTTAAATGGTGCCTCAGTTAACTTTTATTTAATAAACACAGTGAAGTGGTGCTCATTACAGTTAAATGGAGCCTCAGTTAACTTTTATTTAATAAACACAGTGAAGTGGAGCCTCAGTTAACTTTTATTTAATAAACACAGTGAAGTGGTGCTCATCACAGTTAAATGGTAGTAACCTGGTATGCGCGGAGCGCTGAACATCCAGTGATTTGGCTCGAAGAAGGGCGAATTATTATTTATACGGCCTATCTGATAATATTATTATTATTAATGTAGGCTTATTGATGGAAATTCTTCTGTTATTATTTAAACGACCTAAGGCCTAAGTGAATTTTATTGCCAAGGAATCATTAATTAGTTAATTATCTGTATATTATTCTTCGCAAGGTAAGGTGAATGCAACGCAACTATATACAGGCTTATTACATAAAGGAGGCCTAGCTACATGACCCAGTAGATATTCTACTTGTTGTTGGCTATATAATGGAGTGGAGCTGTAGCTTGGTGGTTAACGTGCTTATTATTGCTTGATTTCAAAAAGGCTTATGATTTAATTGACCATAATATATTAATTGATAAGTTGTATAATTTAGGGGTCGAAGACCATCTAATCTCTTGGATCTATGCTTTTCTATGTGATAGAAAACAACGTGTTAAACTAGGCGATGAATTGTCCCCTTGGACAGTCGTTAAGGGTGGTATCCCCCAAGGATCCTGGTTGGGGCCCATGTTGTTTATCATCTTTGTCGACGATCTTCTGGATGGGGTGCCGTGCATGAAATACATGGACGACACCTCCATCCATGAACGCGTCGGCAACGATGGGGCAACTGTACTCCAAACCACTCTTGACGAAACTGTCCAGTGGGCTAAGGATAACAATATGTACCTTAATATTAAGAAAACGAAAGAGATGAGAATTAGTTGTAAAAGGTCAAAGACTGCTTTTGAGCCACTCCATGTTGGAGATTGTAATCTGGAACGTGTTGACGAATTTAAACTTCTTGGTGTAATTATTTCTCATAATTTGTCATGGCAACCTCATATTGATCAAATGATTAGTAAATGTAATTCTAGAATGTACTTTCTCAAACAGGTGCGGAGGGCAGGCCTGGATGCCCCCGCACTTGTCCAATTTTATACTAGTATCATTAGACCAATATTAGAATATGCGGCCCCAGTTTGGGGATCAAATATTACGAAGCAACAGAATCAACAACTTGAACAAATTCAGAGAAGGGCCTTTAAATGTATTTTTCCGCATGCTACTTATTCCGATGCCCGCAGCTTCCTTGGTTTTTCTACCTTAGAAGACCGCCGTGTTCGACTGTGCAAGGATTTTTTTGTTAAAATCAAAGACCCCAGTCACAGATTGAATCATTTGTTACCGGAGGCTCCTTCTGCTGCTTATAATCTTAGAAGACTCCGTGAGTTCTGTATCCCTAGAGTTAAAACTAACCGTTCAAAAACGTTTATTATTAATCACGGATTATTCCAAAAATGGTAAACATTTTGTGTTATGTTTCCGCGACCTTCCGTACCTTTGTGTGTAAATATTATTGAAAATTTTTGAAGTTTTTAACTTTTTTTAAATTTGTAAACATTTTTAATACTTTTAAATTTTTATCCTGCAGGCCTATGTCTTTAACTATTTGAATTTTATATTTATTGTTTTTATAATAAGTGATTTTTTATTGTAATTTTGTTTTAATTTTTTGATTGTAGGTTCTACATTTCTGAATGTCTTTTATATTTGTATATTGCATTTTATTTTTCTGAGTGAAACGCTTTTGTTAAACTTCAATCTTTCGTTTGATTGCAATAAAGTTCTATTCGTATTCGTATTCGTTGCCTTCCAATCCCAAGGTCCCGGGTTCAATCCTGACCTAGTGCAGGGTTGTAACTCATGACTCTTTCAACTCCACTCCCTAAGACTCAAATGAGACTTAGTTTATAAGCACGATAAATTATTAAATAGTTTATCCATCCTGTAATTGGCGAGGCACTCGCTGTTGGATGAGTATGAACTTGCGAAAATAATTTTTCCTTTAAAAAAAAAAAAACCTTGTCCCCTTAGGCTTCAAATATTAAAGTTTTATGTAAACCACAACGACTTCGCCGCCGTCCGTTGCCAGCCTATAATAAGTGACAGCGATGTAGCGTTATTTGCCATCAACAACGTTTTTTCGCCTCACTCGAATAAATTTTTCCGTTAGGATGCTTATTAATTGTAAATCGTAATTTGTAAATGTACACGCGTCCGACTAAGGAGAATTTATTATATGAATAGACATGCGCAGTAATTGTAATTACATACAAACTGCGCACGTGTATAGATGAAAATATCATGCAACAATAACAAACATGCTGCATAGACATTCCGACGCCGTAGTTCGTTTGTGGTATGTGTTACGATGTTTTCGTGAGTGAATAAGAAGCATATAAAACACAAACGAAAACTATTTATTATTTTATATTGTTTGTGATAAAAAACTTTATCCAGACAGGCTGCATATGCTGATAATTGAAAGAGGCCCGACGCCGATCATACATGACTCGGCTGTGGCATATTGTCAACCATTGAATAGGCCTCCTATAGGCTATGGCCGTGGCGACTGGTATTGCGGTGAGGCTGCAGTAGATAGGCCTAACATATTTTAATGCGGTCATGTTTTATTTGTATTTTAATCACAAATTTTGAATGAATAAAGATAAAAACAATGCAAGACAACAACCTATATATTTATTTGATGTACCTACCAACAAATTTAGCCATTTTCATGGTTTTTAAAATTTTCTAAAGAATTTTCAATTTTGCGAAAAAAAATTGGCGACCTTTTGCAAATTTTGCGAAAGAAAATTTGACCTTAGCGTGAGCGTAGCCTAACCAAGAACATAATATAATGTGATCACAACCTTTGTATTTTGTAATGCATTTATTATCTATTTATTTTACCAACAGCAAACATAAATCTGCCACTTACATTCTAGTATAGAAACATGAAACATTCTTAAGAAATAAAACATTTGTATTGCAATTCCACTGTTTTATTATTGTTTTATTCAATAACAATCATTTTTTGTAAAGATACAAATAATTTTGAAGATGCATCTGAATAGAATTATTGTAAGAAACACTACAGTTACAAATAAATCTATGTTTAAAATATCTTTTGTTTTGAACTTTGAAAAGAAAGACAAATTCATTACATAAATGTTGTATTTAAAGTGATGCAATAACAATGTAACTTATACATCTATTTTCTATGAATTATTTATTTGAGGACAAATTTAGTAGTTAAATATTTTAATGTTGCTGTCATTGTTATTAGCTACAGCAACTCTATGTGGGTTTGATGAAATGATGCATAACTGCTCTGGATTATTAATTCCATCTTCTTCCTGATCAATTCTTTTGATAAAATGTCCATCACTACTGAATAGTTGTAGTTTGTGGTGACTTGATACAATGATGTTATCATCCTCATCAACTACAACTCCACATGGATTCATCACCATACCATCTTCATCACCTTCATTGATGAGTACTGTAAATAACTTTTCTTCATTTGGACGTGTTTCCTCTCTCCGTACCTACTTTTGATGGTTTAGGTCTAGGTGACGACTAACGACAAATAGATTCACCAGACCTAGGCAGGAGGTCGTCGGTTATTGAAAATAAAAAGTGTTCTTGTTGAAATGCAAACAAATTCAAACAAATGCCTTTACTTTTACAGTACTATAGAAACAAAATAGAAATGAAAAATGATAATAATTATTACCTTCCTTGAAATTAATAACTAGACATGAATAGAAATTTATTGATTAACAAAATCCTACAGGTAGTTATACTTTAACGATAATCCTGTACACAACACCCATGCGTGGGTTTTTCCATTCACCACTACTTCCTGTCATGTGATCTCTTTTGCTGGCAAACGTACAACAACTCTGTAATTGTCTTATAATAATTGTAATTAAACATTATTGTAGGAATTTGATAAATAAATGTAAAATATCTTAAACATGTAAACAATTTATTATCTTTTCCAGCAATGAAACAAAAGTTGGTTGTAAGTGTGACAAGATCAGTATTGAGATATTTGTATACTGTAGTAATGAGTCACATGATGATTTCAAAATCAGTGATGCAGAACACTGCACTTTATGATGTTCCAAATGTATTTCAAAATTGGTGATCCAGAAAAAGAAAGGAAGCAATGTTATATTGTTGTTATAATCTCCTGGATGTTATCATAATAGATTAAAAGTTATAGAACACTCAATTATTTTTAAGTTTTTGGCAAAGTGAATTTTGTTAAATGACAATCCTAAATGGCTGGAAATGGTACTCTAGGACGTAAAATTCATGATAAATGACACCTCTAGTTGGCCGGAAATGTCACTCTAATAATAGTTCGCTCGCAATTGGCAAAACGATCGTAGTCTAACTAACACATTTGTGTTTAATGCTAACGTCAAGGGGTTCTCCCAAACCATAAAGATTTCCCCTGGCTAGGGCCTGAACAACATCGCTATGAGTGTAATTTGGGAATGGACCTGTTTGTATTGTTCTTTCTATTATTCTAATGTTCATTGTAAAAGTTCCCACCGCCGGTAAATTAAAGTTCGGAGTTTTTCAGTCAAGTTACACACTCCTTTGTAAACTACAGAAAAATAGCGTCATAGAACCAGTTGGTACATGTAGGTTATTAAATCCACGTCTTAAAAGGGGATTCCCCACTTGTATATTAACAACGAACTATACGTCATTCCCCTGTCGTCGATTCCCAATTGTACACTACGGTACTCGCCGCGGGTCAAACTGTAGATGTAAAATGTCATCAGTGTTGTAGATTCTACAAAACTGAGAACATTTCACACAGATCAGTGTATAATTGATAAAAAGTTTCAGTATCGGAAACAATTTCGCGACCCATCAATTTTTTTCGTAACTCAATCATTGGGTCGCAACCCATAGGTTGCAAAACGGCGGTCTAGTTAGTACATAGATACATGAAACATTCTTAAGAAATATAACATGTATTGCAGTTCCACTGTTTTAGTATTGTTTTATTGGATAACAATAATTTTTGTAAGGATACAATTATGAAGATGCATCTGAATAGAATTATTGTAAGAAACACTACAGTTACAAATAAATCTATGTTTAAAATATCTTATGTTTTGAACTTGAAATACACAAACATTTGAAATTAAAATTAAGTTTTACATTTGAAAAGAAAGACAGTTATTATATAAAGTTGTTATCTGATGCAATAACATAACAATGTAACTATATATCTATTTTCTCATCCTTACCTTTCATATCACTATTATATTGTACCAATATTACTTCATGGGAACTTTATTCAATCAATTAAACATAATAATAACCATAGTTTTCTTATTGTACAATGATGACTTTTTTAGGCATACGTCTGTCATTTCCTTTGAAGTTACAATAATTCAATAAAATTATAAACCTAATTTCATTGTAAATAATTTTCTGAATGTACTTAATAATCACTTTATGTCTAAAGCTCTGTCTACACCATCAAACTTTATTTGACAACAAAATGTGATGTGCCCTGATTGGACATGATTATGTCATATCACTACCATATTTGGGCACATCACACTTTTTTTCAAAATAGTTTGATAGTGTAGACAGAGGTTAAAGCAATGCAATAACTCAGACCATTTGTTTTAATAACTAATCACACAGTAAATAAGTTATTAATAATTCAAAGTAAAGTTATATTTATCACTGAATTAGTAACTAAATTGACTGTAATATTTATTTTTACAGTTTAATTATTTACAGTATTCAAATTGTATCAATGAATTACTTTGTAAAATGTTAACAATTATATTCATGTGAATTATTTATTTGAGGACAACTTTAGTAGTTGAATATTTTAATGTTGCTATCACCATAATTAGCTACAGCAATTCTATGTGGATGATATGAAATGATACATAACTGGTCAGGATTATCAATTCCATCTTCTTCTTGATCAATTCTTTTGATAAAATGTCCATCACTGCTGAATAGTTGTAGTTTTTTGTGACTTGATACAATGATGTTATCATCCTCATCAACTACAACTCCTTGTGGCTCCATCACATAACCATCTTCATTACCTCCATCGATGAGTGCTTTAAATGACTTGTCTTCATTATCATACATTACAATTTGATTACATTCATAATCTGCTACAAGCACTTTCCCAGTTTTTGTAAGTGTTACATCAGAGTATCCATATTCTACTTCTTCTTTTGATCCTATCTTCATCAGTTCCTTACCACTATTGATGTCAAACATAAACACACATTCAGTTTTCCATTCTGTGACATAAATAACATTTGTTGCCTCATCTATGTGAATACCACGTGGATCATTCAATACATCCTCCCCAATGGATTTGATCAGATGACCATTCATATCACATATTTGAATGCAGTTTTCATCACTGAATGCTGTGTTGTTGTTATTCTTCATTCTGCACATTCTGTAAACTCCTACACCTTCTGGTAGTGTAATCTTGCTTATACATTCTCCTGATTGTTTGTACTTGTGAATTTCATTTGTATAAAATGAAACTAGCAAGCAATCGTCATATTTCACTACTCCTGGAGGCATCATGTCAACATTAAAATCATTTACCAGTCCTTTCTTCTCTATTTTGATGTTAATTGGTGATTGTTTGATTGGTTTCCCATTGAAATACACATTTAATGTACAGATTCCTGGATTCTTACATATTCCTCTTATAACATACTCATTACCTTCTTTAACAAGATCAATGTTGGTTTCTCCTGTTGCATGTGTCCATGTTGCTGTAAGTTGATTAGGACCAACTTGATCGGTTTTTCTTATTTTGGCAACAATTTTTTCACCTTGGATGACATGTTTAGGAACCTTTACATTAATTTGAGTTACAATTCCAATGTCGTGTTGTTTTAACAAATCAATTTGATGTTTGTTTCCAAAGAAGTTAATTTGTCCATTGTCATTTTGTTTAATTTCTTCAGAATTATCCATTTGATCCTTCAGTGTGTTCAATGCAATCTCACTTGACATCATAGCAGTTGCTGGTTCACTCTTTAGTGACTGATTAAGGAAACCTACATTTGTATTTAGTTCAGCAGTGATTGCTCTTAATTTCTCCATTTCTACATCATTTTTTTTCTTTTCATTTTCATAAATTGTGTCAACTTTTTTTTTCATTTCATCTCCCTTTTTCTGGATTATTTGTTTCACTTTTTTAACTTGATTATTGATATCTTTAATACTTGTTTCTTTACTTTCTTTTAGTTTTTTAGCATTTGCTGTGAGTGCCTTGAGTCTATTTTCAAGTTTAGCTTTGTAGTGATGGGCTGCGGATTTCAGTTGTTGTGCATATCCATTAAAAGATGTGAATGCTTTTACAATTTCTATTGGTTTGTGATCTATTGCCGGATGTGTTATTATGGCACATTGCATGCATATTGGTTCTTTACATTTTGTACAGTATAGCTCTAGTGTTTTGTTGTGAGAAGAACACAATGGTGGATTTAATGCTGCAAGTTGTTGTGGCGTCATTGATTGCACTTCCTCTGCAGCAAGTAGTATATGACTTGCAGTTATTGGCAACATTTTGTGATACTTAGTACATGGGGAACACAAGTAATGTCTGCATTCTTTACAGTAATGTATTGCCTGTTTTGTTGTTCCACAAACACATTTTATGTTATCTTTCTTCTGAAATTTGTCAATGTTTTCTAACATGTTGTTTAGAAAAGTATTTGGTGGAAGCTTCTTAAGCCCGCCATCTGGAATAGGATATGATTTGCAACAAATTGGACATGTTAGCTTGCCATTGTTTGTTTTTACCCAGTTCTTTAAACATGACAAGCAAAAGCTATGTAGACATTGAAGACTTTTAGGATCTTGAAGCCTTTCCTGGCAAATGGAGCATACTAAGTCCTCATCTACATCTTGAAGAAACTGATTTAATTTGCTTGTTGCCATATTAATCAAATGTACTCTGTAACATAGTAAAACTAGTGTTATTATGTGGACGTTTGGTGTAATGGACTGTATGACAATATTTAACATTAAGTTGTTTTGTTGAGATGAAACTGTAAGAATTACAGTAAATCTAGATCATTTAGTTTGTTTTTAGGGAGCACGACCAAAGTAAAGTATGTCATGTTTATTCACTGCCCATATGTAGATATTCGGATATGTTCCCACTCTCCCTACCTAGTTTTGATGGTTTAGGTCCAGGTGACGACTAGCGACAAATAGATTCACCAGACCTAGGCAGGAGGTCGTCGGTCATTGCAAATAAAAATCTCTCTATATATATGGTGGATGGTTGGTCATAAACTGTTCTTGTTAATGCAAACAAATTCAAACAAATGCCTTTACTTTTACAGTACTATAGAAACAAAATAGAAATGAAAAATGATATTAATTATTACCTTCCTTGGAATTAATAACTAGACATGAACAGAAATTTATTGATTAACAAAATCCTACAGGTAGTTATACTTTAACGATAATCCTGTACACAACACCCAAGTGGGTTTTTCCATTCACCACTACTTCCTGTCATGTGATCTGGCAAACGTACAACAACTCTGTAATTGTCTTATAATAATAGTAATTAAACAATGTTGTAGGAATTTGATAAATAAATGTAAAATATCTTAAACATGTAAACAATTTATTATCTTTTCCAGCAATGAAACAAAAGTTGGTTGTAAATGTGACAAGATCATTTATATTAAGCTATTTGTATAGTAATGAGTCTCATGATAATTTCAAAATCAGTGATGCAGAACACTGCACTTCTATGATATTCCGAATGTATTTCAAAACTGGTGATCCAAAAAAAAAAGGAAGCAATGTTTATATTGTTGTTATAATCTCCTGGATGTTATAATAGATTAAAAGTTATACACTCAACACTCAATTATTTTAAAGTAAATATATAAATCTTTTATTGTAAACATTCAAAATATTTGCTAATATTTTTATAATTTTTGGAAAACTAAATTTCATATTCCAGTGAGTGGATGATGGCCTTGACTTAATTATCAACCATATACTGTACATTGAATAACAATTATGACGTTCTTTTACCTTGTTTATCAAGAAAGTAAAAAATACAAATATTTTGATACTTTTTCTTTAAGGTCTCCATACTTTATAAGGACTCCATACTTTTCTGTGAGGTCTCCATACTCTTTCTGTGAGGTCTCCATACTTTTTCTGTGATGTCTCCATACTTTTTCTGTGAGGTCTCCTTACTTTTTCTGTGAACATATGAGGAATATTTCATCTTCTTATATTAGTAGAAGAGTACATTAGTGTGTTGGCAGAGATTAAGGCAATGCAATAACTCAGACCATTTCTTTGTTTAACTAATCACACAGTAAATAAGTAAGTAAATAATTTTAAGTGAAGGTATATTTTATCACTGAAATAACTAAATTTACTTTGTAATGATTCTTTTTACAGTATTCAAATTGTATCAATGTTAACAATTATATTGTGAATTATTTATTTGAGGACAACTTTAGTAGTTAAATATTTTAATGTTGTTGCCATTGTCATTAGCTACAGCAATTCTACGTGGACGATATGAAATAATGCATAACTGCTCTGTATTATCCAGTCCATCTCCTACCTGATCAATTCTTTTGATAAAATTTCCATCACTACTGAATAGTTGTAGTTTGTGTGCACTTGATACGATGATGTTATCATCCTCATCAACTACAACTCCACATGGCCTTTTCACCATACCATCTTCATTACCTCCATCAATGAGTGCTTTAAATAACTTGTCTTCATTATCATACATTACAATTTGATTACATTCATAATCTGCTACAAGCACTTTCCCAGTTTTTGTAAGTGTTACAGCAAAGTATCCATATTCTACTTCTTCTTTTGATCCTATCTTCATCAGTTCCTTACCACTATTGATGTCAAACATAAACACACATTCAGTTTTCCATTCTGTGACATAAATAACATTTGTTGCCTCATCTATGTGAATACCACGTGGATCATTCAATACATCCTCCCCAATGGATTTGATCAGATGACCATTCATATCACATATTTTAATGCATTTATCATCACTGAATGCTATGTTGTTATTCTTCATTTTATACATTCTGAAAATTCTCACATCTTCTGGTAGTGTAATCTTGCCTATGCATTCTCCTGATTGTTTGTACTTGTGAATTTCATTTGTGTAAAATGAAACCAGCAAGCAATCATCATCACACTTTACTACTCCTGTAGACTCATTATGAACATTAACATCATTTATCAGTCCTTTCTTCTCTATTTTGATGGTAATTGGTGATTGTTTGATTGGTATCCCATTGAAATATACATTTATTGTACAGATTCCTGGATTCTTACATACTCTTCTTATAACATACTCATTATCTTCTTTAACAAGATCAATGTTGGTTTCTCCTGTTGGTTGTGTCCATGTTGCTGTAAGTTGATTAGAACCAACTAAGTGATTGTGTTGTCTTATTTTTGCAACAAGTGCTTCACCTTGAATAACATATTCGGGCACATTTACATTGATTTGAGTTACAAATCCAATGTCATGTTGGTTTAACAAATCAGTTTGATGTTTGTTTCCATAAAAATTAATTTGTCCATTGTCATTTTGTTTAATTTCTTCAGAATTATCCATTTGATCCTTCAGTGTATTCAATGCAATCTCACTTGACATCATAGCAGTTGCTGGTTCACTCTGTATTAACTGATTAATGAAACTCACATTTGTATTTAGTTCAGCAGTGATTGTTCTTAATTTCTCCATTTCTAAGTCATTTTTTTTCTTTTCATTTTCATAAATTGTGTCAACTTTTTCTTTCATTTCATCTCCCTTTTTCTGGATTATTTGTATCATTTCTTGAACTTGATTATCAATATCCTTGGTACTTGTTTTTTTACTTTCTTTTAGTTTGTTAGCATTCTCTGTGAGTGACTTGAGTCTATTTTCAAGTTTAGCTTTGTAGTGATGGGCTGCAGATTTCAGTTGTTGTGCATATCCATTAAAAGATGTGAATGCTTTTACAATTTCTATTGGTTTGTGATCTATTGCAGGATGTGTTATTATGGCACATTGCATGCATATTGGTTCTTTACATTTTGTACAGTATAGCTCTAGTGGTTTGTTGTGAGAAGAACACAATGGTGGATTTAATGCTGCAAGTTGTTGTGGCGTCATTGATTGCACTTCCTCTGCAGCAAGTAGCGCATGACTTGCTGATATTGGCAATATTTTGTGATACTTACTACATGCGGAACACAAGTAATGTCTGCATTCTTTACAGTAATGTGTTGCATGTTCTGTTGTTCCACAAACACATTTTATGTTATCTTTCTTCTGAAATTTGTCAATGTTTTCTAACATGTTGTTTAGAAATGTATTTGGTGGAAGCTTCTTAAGCCCGCCATCTGGAATCGGATATGATTTGCAACACATTGGACATGTTAGCTTGCCATAGTTTGTTTTTACCCAGTTCTCTAAACATGACAAGCAAAAGCTATGTAGACATTGAAGACTTTTAGGATGTTGAAACCTTTCCTGGCAAATGGAACATACTAAGTCCTCATCAACATCTTGAAGAAACTGATTTAATTTGCTTGTTGCCATATTAATAAAATGTATCTGTAAAATAGTAAAACTAGTGTTATTATGTGGTCTGTATGACAATATTTAACATTAAGTTGTTTTGTTGAGGTGAGACTGTAAGACTTACAGTAAAACTAGATCATTTAGTTTGTTTGGGAGCTTTAAATTTCCAACAACCAAAGTATGTCATGTTTATTCACTGTGCTCATGTGTGGATATTTGGACGTGTTTCCTCTCTCCCTACCTACTTTTGATGGTTTCTAGGTCAAGGTGACTACTAATAACAAATAGATTGACCTGACATATTATGTAGGTTGTCGGGCATCGCAAATCGAAAGCTCCCTATGCATGGTGGATATGGTTGGAAATTTATATGTCATGGAGATGGCTCTAGACTGTAGCGTGAAATGAGAGTGTGGTGATGCATATAGTACATACACAATATGCAACATGTTTATTGCTAATAGTAATACAAAAATGTTTATAAATTTTAAAAGTAAAAAGCGCTGTGGGACTATACATACTTCAAGGTCATAACCCGTACAGTAAATGTTTATTGAAATGGAAACAAATTTTTTAAAATGCCTTTAATTTTACAGTAGTAACCAAAGAGAAAAAAAAATTTAATTACCTTTACAATTAATAACTAGACATGATCAGAAATTTGTTGAAATTTATTGATTAACAAAATCCTACAGTATACATTACGATATTCCTGTACACACCAACACCCAAGTGGGTTTTTCCAATCGCTACTACTTCCTGTTATGTGACCTCTTTTGCTGGCAAGTACAACAACTCTGTAATTGTCTTATAATAATAGTAATTAGGCATTATTTTAGGAATTTGATAAATAAATGTAAAATACCTTGAACATTTTAACAATTTTGTTATCTTTTCCACCAGCAAAGAAACAAAAGTTGGTTGTAAGTGTGACAAGATCAGCTATTTTTATAGTAATGAGTCACATGATGATTTCAAAATCAGTGATGCAGAACACTGCACTTCAAAATTGGTGATCCAGAAAAAGGAAGCAAGCAATGTTTATTTTTAGAATCTGTGGTATCATAATAGATTAAAAGTTATGGAACACTAAGTTACAGTATATATAAATCTTTTACTGTAAAACAGTCTTTGCTAAAAACATCTTTTTATGAATTATAGGACAAATAAATTGCATATTCCAAAATTGGTGGATGATGGCCTTGTTTTTGCTGCCAAAGATTCATTGACTTTTTATCAGCCATAATGTGGGATAAAAATTATGATGTTTTTTTACCATTTTTATCGAGAAAGTAAAAAATCAAATATCTCAATACTTTTTCTGTAAGGTCACCATACTTTTTCTGTTAGGTCACCATACTTTTTCTGTGATGTCTCTATACTTCTTTGATGAGGACTCCATAGTTTTTTTCTGTGGGGTCTCCATACTTTTCTGTGATGTCTCCATACCTTTTCTGTGATGTCTCCTTACTTTTTTTTGTGCAGTCTCCATAATTTTTCTTTGGGGTCTCCATACTTTTTCTGTGAGGTCTCCATACTTTTTTTCAAAGTCTCCATACTTTTTCTGTGATGTCTCCATACTTTTTTTGTGCAGTCTCTATACTTTATCTGTGGGGTCTCCAAACTTTTTCTGTGAGGTCTCCAAACTTTTTCTGTGAGGTATCCAAACTTTTTCTGTGAGGTCTCCAAACTTTTTCTGTGAGGTCTCCATACTTTTTTTGTGAGGTATCAATACTTTTTCTGTGAGTGAGGTCTCCATACTTTTATGTAAGATCTCCATACTTTTTTCCCGAGGTCTCTACATTTTCTGTGAAGTCTCCATAATTTTTCTTCAATGATTTGTTGCTTTTTTACAGGTATGCCAAGGACGTGAGGGACCTGTGTTTTTTGGTGATGATGACCATGGATACGTATTCAGCTACACCTTCTTTATAAAAGACAGTAAAGCTCGGGGCTTTCAACGATTTTACAGTATTATTGTTGTTATGATGGACCGAATATATCTACTCAATTCTTGGCCGTTTATTGTAAAAAATGTACGTACATTAATAGGTGAACTTCAAACGAAAGCTGTGAAAGTTTATGAGCAAGAGCAGACAGCTACGCCACAACGAGCGCAACGAATGGGTCAAGAGTTTTTTACGAAAGATCAGTTTTTCCGTCGACGTGGTGGTGGTAGTACTTATAGGTCTATGACTGACTTAACAGATGATAAGAATTTGTTTAGGTATATACATATGACGTTTACTTGGGTGTTAAAAACAGGTTCAAGTCGTATTGTGGAAAAAGTTTTGCAAGGCCCACCGAAAGAAGAAACCGTTGTAGACTTAGATAAAGAAGAAGGTAAGACAACTAATTTGTCATTTCTATGATTATTGTCAACATCCTCTTAATGGTTGCCATATGAATATCGTAATAATCACCCTTGAGTTGTTTTGCCAGAAAAATCCTGGTGTAATACAGAAACCATCCTGGTGTTACAGAAAACATCACAGTGTTACAGAAACCTTTCTGTTACAGAATCTGCACAAATTTGAACCAAACATCTAACTCTTATATCAAATGAAATGAAATTTTTGAGTTTTTTACAAAATTATTTTATTCTATGTATTAGAAACTGAGGAAGGATTTATCAAAGTTGAGACAAAGCTAAAAGAAGCAGAGACTGAAACACCTCCAAATGAAGAGGAGTTCCTTCAACACATACCCATTGAGATGGCCAATCCGTTAATTGTAGAAGAGCCGTGCAATGACAATGGACCTGTTTTTACTTCATTACGAGACCTTAGAAAGGTAGACCAATAATTCAACATTAAAATTTTAACTGATATTGAGAACCTCGGTCCCCGTCATATGTCTGGTTTTACAAATCTATTGGAAGTAGAAAACATAAGAGTTTTAACTTTCAAGTTTACTCTCAGAATTTTTTTCAGCTTTAGCATTTTCTGATTCATACAATTTATTTTTGTCTGTACATTAGGTTTTTGGAAGTCTCAATTTCCATGACTTGGCCCATCATGTTTTGATTGGTAATCAGATCATTGTCAGATCACAGCATCTTAACACAATAAACTCATTATTGAATATACTGAAAGTAAGTATAATAAGCCGTAGGAATTTATTTAAACATGGTACCATTTAAAGTGCATCTTTCAGACATCTTAGTCATTGTGGACAGATGAATGATGGTAATTGCAGTGTTAAGACATCATAAGTCCACTCAGTTCAGAGAGCGAAATAAAGTGTCACAAGTTCTAAAATTTGGAAGTCGACATGACAGTTGACTTGCACATGCGCATATCATAGGGTATCAGTCGACGTGAGCAATGTGCAAATCGAAAAGTCCACATTAAAGGGAGTCCATGTCTGAGTTATACTCAAAATGAGGTTCTGTATGAAAAATGCTGATGAATACCATAACATTTATTTCTTGTCTATTACAGAGTATATTACCTAATGGCTGTTGCAAATTAGTACCATTTAGTGAGAAGTATCAGCCCTCATGGAGTTGTAACTTCCTCGGCCTTCCGCCATTTACTGGACTTCCTCCACATGTCATCGAGAATGAACAATACATCCTTCTTGATGTCCTCTCTCCTGATATGTGTCCAACAAACTCAAACAGGTTATGTGTTACTGAGGACAGCCCATTCCATGGCTATGGTATTAATATGACAAGCAGCCAACCACTGCCTGACAAAGGTAATTATTAAGATATCTGTGACCTTTGACTTCTGTACAAATACAAAATTGTTTTATTGATAAGAACATATGTTGATAAAAACATTTAAAAAATATGCATATCTTTAGAAAAAAATTAAAAAGAAAACATATAAATAAAAAAAATATGAAAAATGTACAATTAAAATTAGTAACCTGTGTAGTTATTATAAAGCCTTATAATGATGGGAACAAAAGTTTGCCCAAACAAATTTGTTCTAATTTTCTTTTTACAATAAAAAGTTCTTCATTTAATTGCAGGCCCTACGATTTTAGCAAAGATAGAAAGCATTTTAGACAGCTCACATTTTACTCCTGAAGTTGTACTGACATATTTGGTCTGTTTACAAGAGGAGTGGATGAAGTAAGTATATTCATGTAACGATTAGCTGAGGTAGAGTCAGATGTTCTGGTTTTACTCTAGTTGCCCAGTAGCACTGTTTATTTGAAGTAATATTATCCTATCATAACCTATAATACAGATATTTGAAACAATGGGGTAAAAACTGAATCATTGAAAAGGGACTAAAATACTCTGTGTATATCCAGCTAAAGTGGATGCCCCTCTCCATTCCTTCCAGCCATTAGGTAATTTCAATTTATTCTAATGACCATCCCTTATCTTCCAATACAGAGGATAGTTTTTAGTCAATTGCATTTCAAACACAGTAGAATGTAAAGTTTAATTCCCTCTTTCATAAATTTCTTTGCAGTAAGGTGAAAGTTGTGTACAAGTACAGCCGTACAGGAAAACGGAGTGAAGATGAAATGGAGCAACTTCTAAAAGTACTCAAGACCGAGGAGTCTGATCAACAACTCCTTAAATTCTGGAAAACTGGGCTCAGTAGTCAATACAGATCACACCTACTTACTTCTAATATTGGTACACAATCATAAACTGCACTCAGTAGTCAATACAGATCACACATACTCACTTCTAATATTGGTACACATTCATAAACTGGGCTCAGTAGTCAATACAGATCACATCTACTCACTTCTAATATTGGTACACAATCATAAACTGGGCTCAGTAGTCAATACAGATCACACCTACTCACTTCTAATATTGGTACACAATCATAAACTGGGCTCAGTAGTCAATACAGATCACATCTACTCACTTCTAATATTGGTACACAATCATAAACTGGGCTCAGTAGTCAATACAGATCACACCTACTCACTTCTAATATTGGTACACAATCATAAACTGAGCTCAGTAGTCAATACAGATGACATCTACTCACTTCTAATATTGGTACACAATCATAAACTGAGCTCAGTAGTCAATACAGATCACACCTACTCACTTCTAATATTGGTACACAATCATAAACTGGGCTCAGTAGTCAATACAGATCACACCTACTTCTAATATTGGTACACAATCATAAACTGGGCTCAGTAGTCAATACAGATGACATCTACTCACTTCTAATATTGGTACACAATCATAAACTGAGCTCAGTAGTCAATACAGATCACACCTACTTACTTCTAATATTGGTACACAATCATAAACTGGGCTCAGTAGTCAATACAGATGACATCTACTTACTTCTAATATTGGTACACAATCATAAACTGAGCTCAGTAGTCAATACAGATCACACCTACTCACTTCTAATATTGGTACACAATCATAAACTGGGCTCAGTAGTCAATACATATCACACCTACTCACTTCTAATATTGGTACACAATCATATATGAAGAGAATCAAATCTGACACAATGTTTTATAGTGATTTCTGTATAAATGACTGAATTGCTCAAACTATGAAGATTGTTAAATATTAACAATGCTTTTCTATTTGCTATTATCATAATCAGTGAACTATTTTAATATTTTGTTTATTTGTACATCAGCATTAATCATTTGTAATATGAAACAAATTTTATATATTTAAAAGAAAGAATTAATAATCTTTGCAATCCATAGTATTTGAAACTATATCTTGCATATTTATGACACATAATAAAAAATAATGTATATATCTATATATTAAATATATTGAAGAACAGTAATAAAGTGAGTGATTTGTTTGTGTGTGTACCCTGTTATTTTACATTCTGGGTTCCAATAAATCTTCACTTATTTGTTGCGAATATTCCGGTTTTTTTTTTTGCAAGAAAAAAGCATTTATACCACTTTATTATTATATAATGATTTATAGTAGGTGAGTTGTATAATTTTTTATGGGCCAGTACGTTCAACCCAGAGAGTAATAAGCCGAAGGCTAGAGGGCGTACTCCAGACTGAAAAGGGATTCCAACAGGAGGAGAACCAACAAGATGGCGGCCGTAAATGTGTTCAAAAACATTATTAAATATAAAAAATAATCTAATATAATATATTAAGACCACATAAATTACAACACATTCTTGTCGAAGCACAGTGAAGTTTTTATAAAATTAAATATATTAATCGCAATGGAATGAATAATTTCTTGGTAATCTAGTATTTTTGTATACGAGGATCATATAGAATGCGTTCGCGTTTATACGCTTAACATGCTGCGTTGCGTATTGTTCTCACGCAGATAGGTTCAACACAGGCGTATAGCAGTGCATATTGCGTAGGGCATATCTGATTGCAGCCACCATCTTGTTGATTCCCTCTCCATGGAGAATCACTTTTTGAACTGCGAGAACATTATAGTTTGCCATCCAGCCTTCGGCTATATATCACTGGAAAACGACGACGAGGAGGTCGAGCGAGGATCAGAGGAGGAGATGAAAAAAGTTTTATAAATAATTTTGTTAACTGAGGGCGCAATATACAATTTGTACTTTTTTTTTGTTTACAAACATTAAACAGCGCGACGCGGCGACTGCTGCTGGAGAGACTGAATGCTAAAATAAAGCAAATTTTGCAAAAATATGTATGAGATTTTAACTTAAACTTTATTTAGTTAGGATCGATGCATTTAGTTAAACTTGGAGGCCTAGTTGGGCTAAAGAATAGTAGTAATATGACAAATTTAGCCTGTTTAAGGCTAGGTCCAGCCTAGCTAGGCCTAACAAAAAGCACTGATTAGCATCGCCATAATCTGATAGGCATAGACTCCGTGCTAGGCGGGCATGTAGCAGCCGGCCTAGAGATAGAGAGGGACTCTTCCCCTATTTAACTAGGCCTGCCGGTACCGCCCGGTAGGGTTTTATGATATAAAATGTTATCAAGAACATGCTAACATAATATTTAATGTTATTGTGATATTTATAAATTAATCAATTCAATTGTAAGTTTAGGCTATACATTTTTAATATAACAAAACTGTCAAAATACTGATTTTTGTTTTTAATGTTGACTGGATTGAATGAAATAACCTTCCATGCAAACATTAATTAACTTGCTTTAAATTCTGTCTTTCCAAATACTAGGAAATGGATAACCTCAAGCAGACATATCTTCAACTTTGTAAAGAGAACCGTGTTGAAGTGCAGCAGAGTGTACTGTCAGTCTTACAACCTAGAGACTTATCAAACAAGTCTTCTCATCGACCACCAAGTAGCCTGCTAGATCTGTCAACTACAAGCCTCTCCTTGCAAACATGTGCAATATTCAGTCGCCTCTTTGCAAATGATACTTCCATCACAGAACTGAAATTGTCGGACTCTATGATTGGAGATGAAGGTGAGTGAGTGCAATTTGTAACTAAAGAAGTCTCAAAAAACATGAAAAGATTATTTTAAAAAAAGACTTCAATAGGCCATTTCGCAATTGTAGTAAAGTTCCATCATCTCCAATCCATAGAAAAATAAATAAAAATAAATAATTTCACTTCACTTTATAAGACAAAATAAATTTGGTTAAATTCAACCCAAAACCAATTTACTTCCAGTAAATTTAAACATTTTTGGCTTTAAATTCCTGTTTATTATTACATTAAAATAGCATATTCAGCAAAAAAATATATAACTACAGGGTACTCCGAGAGTACAAACCTCCGCCTACTGTAAAAATTCCCTACATAAAATTCCCCCGGAATATTTTTTTTTTACGTTTTTTTTTATTAGTTCTAAGTGTAAATATGTTAACTGCACACTACAAAGTTGTGGATGACAGTGTGGTGTAATGGTTATGTACCCAGCCTCTCACAGTTAAGATCGCTGGTTCAAGTCCCACTGAGGTTTTTTTTTTTTATTATTATTTTTTTATTTCTTTTTTTTTAGTTTTTTGTGGACCTTGATCTTTGACCCTGACCCTTCAAAATTTAACCACAATTATATGATGTGTCATTGATCATTGTGGCTAAGTTTGGTGAGAATCGGATAAAAACTGTGGTCTCTAGGCAGTAAAATAGTTTTTTGTTAGTTGTGACCTTGACCTATGACCTTTTTCCCTCAAATTCGAACTCATCCGAGCTTTTGGGGCATAGATCATTGTTGCCAAATTTGGTGAGAATCGGATAAAAACTGTGGCCTCCAGGCTGTTCACAGACACCAGGGCTGTAACCAGGTTTGACGGCGGGGTGGATCGTTAAGTTCTTTAGTGGAACTCAGGGGCGGATCCAGGATATTGAAATAGGGGTGGCGAAGCAAGCAAACATTGGCTGGGGGCCAGGGGGCCGCCAAGGGCCCCCGGTCGGGGTCCAGGGGCCGACGGCCCCTCGAAATTTTGGCGTTCTAGCGCATTGTAAGTCGTTTAAAACGATTTACAAACATCTCATAATGTCATTTACCAAACACTCTAAAGCTCGCAAATTACGACATGTGGAACATGCAGCTGATACTTACCTAGGGTGCCAAATGCCTGTACTTTACATCTAAATTTTTACAACGCGACGATGTTTTTCAGCTTTTATAAACTTGTCCTAGCCTAGGCCGGTATTATTTTCTTACACGCGCGCTGGGTCGATCGCGGTCACTACTTCTTCGCATGCAGCAGTAACATGACGTCACGTTAAAGCGGGTCGTCACAGAGTCTCATGCATATTAATGAAGCAAACTTGCTGAGAGTGTTTTCACCACGCAACACATGCGACGCGAGATTTATCGAAACTCCGAGCCATCTACTGACGGTCATGTTTTTGACAATTAAAATCACGGCATATTCAACGACCTGGTTTAAACGATCGTTTAAAAATTAGCGGTCCGGCTCGATTACATTATATTTAGTGATTTGAAAAAAACAAAACACCTCTTTTGTCATGATGTCATCGCGATGTGTTTATGAGAATCATCGACGGGAAAGCAAATAAAACAACAAGGGTCATGAAATGCTGCAGCATTGTTAATATTTTAATAGTAATACGTTTTAATAAAATGTAGCCCTAACGGGATAATTTTCATAGGCACTATACAGTCCTAGCCTTTGTTTTTATTGTACTTAATAAATGGGCGCGTAGTATAGTAGCACTGACCATGTTATTGTTATCTATTTTTAATCTATTTTAAAATAACCGGTTAAATTGCGTTATGCAGCAGAAACAGACCCCATGTGGCTTCATCAACTCTATTGATCGTCCGAGGTACCGCTATTCTACAATACGGGAGTGACGATCACAAAGGATGCCGACCTGCTTAGTGGAACGCGACCAAGCTCACCACGTGGCTTTTATCAACTTGCTCCTTTTACACTTAACTGTGACGCTAGAGATTGATAGTACACAAAGGATGTCGACGTATGCTTGGTGGAATGCGATCAAGCTGACGATGTGCTCCGACGTACTATTTTCAATATGAGCAAACCATCGGTGATTGATGACCGTCGAAACGATACGTGTTTTTAAAATCTATTTAATTTAAAAAAAAAATCTTTAAAAAATAGGGGGGGAGGGAGGACGCCCCATACACCCCCGCTAGATCCGCCACTGGAACCATACAATCGAATTTTTTTTCTCTATAGGCCTATGGCCGCAAAACGCATTTCCGGCTATTCTCTTTTGTTTATGAACTATAAGTTGGTGTAATTTCCAGCCCACTAATTTCAATTGCCGACCTTATATTGTCAGAGGACGGCATTCTCTTGCCGATCGAAATTAGGCTAGATCCCTCCTCCTTTCAAGCCTCCTAGCAACAACATGGTACATTAGGGATCGTATCATTGAGACTTTAACAGGCATATTCACCATCATGTGGTGTTTAGGTAAAAAACCATGGAATTAAGATGATCTCTGAATTCACTCAACCGTTGCATCTTGCACTTGCGTGTGAGCTGCATGCTTTCTCTATCAAGCAGCTGGCTGGGCACGTCACACGCCCGCGGAGACCTGTGTAGGGGAATACCCTGTTATGTCAAGCAAACAACTATGATCTGTGTACAGCTCGCTAGAGCTCCAGAACCACGATGTTCAGCAGTTATCAAATAGAACTTATCTTGTAAATTTTAGTGTTATGTTTTTATATTTTAGTTAAAATATATATATATATATTAATTAAATTTATTAAGGCTTGACTATGCCTGTAGTGAACAATCGTCGTGTTGTGTTAGTATGCCCAGCAAAAAAAAAAGTGGGAGGCCAAGTGGAACTCGCTGTTCAGCGGGGGGATCGTACGATCCCCCCGATCCCCCCCTGGTTACGGGCCTGGACACACAAACACACACACAAACATACAGGGGTGAAAACATAACCTCCTTGGCGGAGGTAATAAAATTATTTTTTCAGGGGGACAATATATCTTTAACAATTAAAATTATTGTTATCAGTAATGAAAATATTATCTGCCGGTTATGAATGCCTTAAATTGATATTTTAATCACCCTTGTCTTTATTGAGAACAAGGGTTAGGCTGGGTTTACTCAGCATTGTCTTTAATTACCATTGTCAAGAGTGATGGTTTTTTTTAAAGGTGAATTATAGCGACTGAAATAAATGGCAGCCAATATGTACTGTGGTCAGTTTGTAAATTTAATGTTGCTTGAAATATTAAGATAACATTTTTATTATCCTCTTTTAATTAGGTGTCAAGCTGTTAGCTGAGGGCTTTTCGAAAAATACATCACTAAGAATGATTGATTTGAAGGGAAACAACATTAGGTCATCAGGGACAGAGTTTTTAGGACAATTGTTGAGGCGCAATCACAATATCAAAAGGTAAAGAATTCTTCCAACATACCTATAAAATAGATTTATATCTAGCATCCTGACTTTTTGAACAAAAATTTTACTTACTTTTTTAAAGCATGAATTATTTAGTAATTTTAATTAGTCACACACTTTGCTTTACATTCTATTATATGTAATATAATAGGTAATTTCTAGTGCTAAAATACCTCATTCAAGACTCATGTTATTTTACCACTGTCAATTTCTTGGCAAACTTTTTACAAGATCCTTACTCATAAAATGTAATATACATTTTGTTTATTTTTCTAGACTTTTTCTTGAATGGAATTCTATTGGATTGGACAGCAATGCTTTTGCAATGTTTGCTGACGGTCTGTCCACCAATAACTGCTTAGAGCTCCTTGACTTAAGAAACAACCAGATGAGTCATGATTGTGCTGGTGAACTCGCTGTGGCACTTCAGAAAAACTCAACTCTGAAAGTTCTTGGTAAAGTAATCAAAGTATATAATTTATACATAAACCCACAATAACTGAATTGAAATATACAAATGTATGTTATGGTTGATAGCATAATAAAACAACAACAATTGTAAAATATACTATAGTTCAACAGCCTTACCTAGCTATATTATAAAGGTGATTCATCAGAGTTAACTTTACCATAGAAAAGTTTCTGTTAAGTTATATTGTTTCAAATTATTTTTAAAGATCTTAGATGGAACAATCTAGGTATAGTAGGAGGGCGCTGTTTATTGAATGGATTGCAGCACAATGACACTATTATCCAGGTTGATTTGAATGGAAATAATATCCCACAAGACCTGATTAAAGCAATAGGTAAGTAGTAGTATGAATCATAGATTGACTGAAAAAGACCGCCTTGGTGCTGTTTATGGTAAATATGGTTACTTCAGGATGTATTGTCCCTCAAAAACATGAAAAATGAAGATTAATTAAATCAGACTTTGGATAGGTTATTTTGTAGTTTTAATAAAGTTAATCATTTTCACTTGAAAAAAAAAAGAATTTCATTTATAAAATGACAAAATAAATGGTTAAATTCAACCAAAAACCCACATGGCTGACAGCCAATTGGACTATTTTTTGCTTTAAATTACAATTTCTTCAGGTAAGTACATTTTTTTTATGTGACATTAAAATGGCGTATTCAAAAAGTTTTAAGAATTAATTTTTCAGGGGGAAAATACATCTTTAAGTATATATTGTAAAACATATTACAGTAAACTAATTGCTATACAAAACAAATGTTCTCAGAAAGCTAAATTTAACTAACCCAACTGTTTATTATTTATGGCTCTCATTCAATTCCAAATAAAAATCAATAATACAAAACAGTTAAATTAATTTAAAGTAGTATCTAAATGCACACTATTATTATACATTTCAATTTTTCAAATTAGATATGTTGAGAACAAACAATGAAAGCAAGAGTAATCTCTCACAGCAGCATCAAACCAGACAAGATCTTCTGACACGTGAGATACGGCAACTGAAGAAAGAAAAGAGACAACAGGTCGGTGACTTAATCACAAAGATAGATAGAAAAGACGAGGAAATGCAAAAGACGCAAAGAAACACGGGAGAACGTTTACGACAGTTACAAGAAGCATTGCATGAAAGGAAAACAGCTTTTAATTCATTACAAGCAAAGTAAGTATACAAACAACTGTCAACAACAAGTTGGTGATTTATTATTTCCATCAGCAAAGGAGGTATTCCTTTCTAACTAATCTCAGGTAGAGGCTCACAGCTTGTGTTTGCTCTTTTATCACCATATCTCCATTACCATCATTTCAACTACCATAAATCTTCTAATAGTAACCCACACTCTAATAGTAACCCCCCTTCTAATATTAACCCACCCTAAAAAACAATCAAAGAATAATAACCCAGGGTTACAATTAGCTTATTCATAACTTGTTTTTAGAATTTAGATCAAAACATGTTTTTCTTCTTTATAGGTTGTCAATGACTGAAGCTGAACTTTCATTGGCTGACCAAAAATCACATGATCTTACTGCTTTAATTGACCACATGAAAGAGGAACATTCAGTAATAACATCAACTCAACAGAAAGAGATTGGCCATGAAAGAGAGGTTAGTAATAATGTGTAGAGGTTGATTTGTCCAGTTTAGTAGATTTGCCCAGGGTAGGTGGTGGATTTGCCCAGGGTAGGGAGTTGATTCCCCCAGGGTAGGGTAGATTAGCCCAGGGTAGGGAGTTGATTTTTCCACGGTAGGTGGTGGATTTCCCCAGGGTAGAGAGTTGAGTCCCCCATCGTAGGGGTAGATTAGCCCCGGGTAGGTGATGGATTTGCCCAGGGTAGGCGGTTGATTCGTCCAGGGTAGGTGGTGGATTTGCCCAGGGTAGGGGGTTGATTCGTCCAGGGTAGATGGTGGATTTAAGTGTAGACTGGAGCACATACCCTGCTAGTTTGAATCTTCAGAAAATTATGAAAACAAAACTGTGTATTGTTTTGTATATAGTGTCTTCATTCCCTTTGTTTTTTTGTTTCTGAACCAGGAAAGATTTCTGATTGAGTCAACATTATCCAAAGAAATATCAAACTACAGGGATAAGAATGAGCAGATGGAAAACAAGATAGAGGAGTTGGAAAGAAAGTGTCAACAACTACAGGATCTGGTTTACAATCTGAAGGAAGACAATGCAGAACTACATGCTGAACTTAAAGTACAAAGCACTGAGAATGAAGGTTGGTTAAATACTGTCAACTTTTCAAATACCGGACACCCAATGCTTTCCTAAAATACTTCCCTAAAATACTTCTTTTTTTGTAATGCATTTTGAATAGTGAAATTAATTTTGGGTGAATTTGTCGTTTTGAAGAAAAAATGTGGATTTGCTAGAGTTTTGAAATACTTATAATATTATTATGCTTATATGATTGTGTGTAGAATATTGGGTGATATTTATTTACCTTCCTTACTATAACCTTCAAAGGTAATGATGTTTTTATTTTATAGAAAAATTGCAAAAGGAGAGGCACAGGGGAAGGGAAATAAATCGTGACTTGGAGACTCGTCATGAAAAAGAACAAATGCGACTCCGTCAGCAGATGGAGGACAGCGAGAAATCATACAAGGAAAGAATTGGAAAGCTGGAACAGCAGAGACTAACATTAGAAGAAGAGATAAGTAGACAAAAGACGCAGCAAGTCGCTGACAGGATGGCCATGGAGGAACAAGTGTTACAGGCTAAACAGCGTGTTAAAGAGGAAGAGGTTAGTTACGAAATGATATTAACATGACTTGCATCTAAAATATTACCTATATCTTTGTTGTTGAAAATCGAAGAAATATAGTAATTAATTACATCATGGGTTCTCAACAGTTTTTACCGTGGGTCAGATTGTAATTTACACAGCTAGATATGGAGCATAGTTACAGTGATCATGGGGTGAAACCCTCAAATTTCATGGGCTTTGCCGCACATTAATGCTTTTTAACATTACTTTTATTAGGCGCTACCTTTTGAGAGCCCCTGATTTAGATATTTATTAGGTTTTGAGAAAAGGCCAAATAAAAGCTTCGTTTGTCTATAGATTTAGCAATAAAGGATGTATAATTCTAAACTGTATTCTAGCAATTAAGAGCTTGAATAAATACGGGAAATTAAATAAACAAATACAGTTTCACCAGGGTTTTTTCCTATTTTCTTTGTAGCAACAAAGAAGCAAGTTCTTAGAAGACAAGATCCGTCTACTACAAAATGCCAAAGATGATTTACAACAGTATTCATCACAACAAAGTCAAAGTTCAGCTGAGTACCAAGCTAAATTTAGCAATGCTACTCTCGAGATCGAGTCACTGAAGCGTAAACTAGAGGATCTGAATCATGTAAGATTCATTATTTTAATTAAAACCTCTATTCTAATGTTTCCCTTGTGGTGATGTTAAAGGCAAAGAAAAAGAATGCTTAATCAGACTGGCTTTTGTTTAAAATTAATTATTTTTTAGGGTTTTTTTTTTACAGAAGTAAATAACTTTATTAAAACAAATGCAAAATGGCGTTTGTAAAGTCTGATTTTATCAATCTTCATTTTTCTGGAGGACAATACATCTTTATTAAATTGTGGACTCTTAAGCCTTGTCTAGATTATTAAACTACTGTAGTTTGACGAAAACAGTGTGAGCACATGACTACCATATTTGGGCACTTCACTTCTTTTTTTGTCAAACTAGTTTGATAGTGTAGACAGAGCTTAAGTGCAACATTATGTAGATTTCCTTTTAATTGTTTTGCAGGAACTTGCAGGCAAAGCCAATGAAACAATAGCAGAAGTAAACAAAGTACAATTAAATCATAGCAAACAAATGAGTAAGCTAGAAGCGCAGGTAGACAGATTCAACGATGTACAAGAAAGATGTGAAATGCTACAACAAAAACTTAAAGGTTAGTAATATCAAATATTGAGATTTAAGAGTTGTCTTATTTAAGTACCCCTTTTTTCGGACACCCTATTAAGGGACACTTTCGCATAAAACTAACAAGGAAAAATATATAGGAAAATATATATATAACAGTTACATTATATTTATAACAGTTATGCTTACTGTTGTTAAAGGTATTATCTGTTTTCCCCTTGATTTTTCAAATACTATTAGAAAAACTTATATTATATTATATACTTTCTTTAATAATTTAAGAGTATATATACATAATATTTTTCTACATTGTTCCAAATAAATTATTTAACAAATTTTGTTTTGATAGATGAAAATAAGAAACATCAGTTAGAGATTGAAGATTGTGAGAACAAGATAGGATCGTTACAAGAAACGCTGAGATCACAAGATAATGAATTCTCGCGTCTACGTGAGGAAGATGTTCAGAGGGCTTCTATGCTCCAGGCAGCCTTCAGTAACTATTTTAGCATGCCTAGAACACCACTAGCCTCACCAAGAAAATAAAGAAACCATCTTTTTGCTTGTCGGTTTTGTATTAAAGTTTTACAACAGTAAATGATAGCAAGCTTTTGTGCTGGGACGGTGGACGAATGAAATTGTAATTTAACAGAACGTGACAAGCGTATTCCATCAACATTCTATAACTGTCACCGTCCTGAAAGTTTGCTATTATCAAATTATAGTATTGCCAAGAAAATTACCAAAACATAGGCAGTATTTTGCATTTTCACAAAAAAGTTTTAAAAAAAGAGCATTTAAAAAAAATATGCACAGTACTTTAATTGATCAAATTTGGTCCAACTGTGTGGTTGGTGACAATCACAAATAGATCCAAAATATTTTTGTATCCCAGTTTACGAGGTGAGATATTTCTACACTGGAGCTTGCCTTAAGCTGATTTTCCAGTAGTTCGCGCGAATTGAAAGCGTCATGCTATGCGCATGCGTATTCGAGTTTCTGTCTGTCATACTCCCTTCTTCGATGAATTGTAGTTCCTTTGATTTTTCGCTTCAGTGAAATTTACTAGTTCGAATTGTTTGTACTTTTTGCGAAGCGAAATATTGTGCAACCAATCAGAGCTCAGGAAATGACGTTTTCATGAGCACTCATGCGAATCGATAAGCTCAGCAGCCATGCGAGCAACATGAACGTCGCAGCAATTCGCTCATGTAGTGGAAAGAGAGTAGGCGATTTTTTTCTCTTCGCAACGTTGGATTCACGCGAACAAATTGGCCTAGTGGAAAAATAGGCTTAAGTAGGTCTTTTAATTGTATGTAATCAAAGTTTATAGAAACTAGCGTACCAATGCCAAAGTTTAGAACAAAGAGTAAGCTTGTAGATTAGTAACAGTATTAACAGAGTTAGGAACAAAAGATGTAAAGATTACATATGCAAAATAAAATTGAACAAATATGAATTATAACCTTGACATGCTGATGAGTATAAGTACTCACCAATCTAAAAATATCATCAAAATGCCATAATTAACACTAAAATTTGTATATAGCACTCATAGTATTCTAATGTATAACACAGCAATCCATCTATATTAGAGCCCCTCCTTTGGGAGACCCCTATTAAGGGGCCACTTTCTTGTGAAAGAAATGAAGAGAAATATATTTGTTAAAAACTATGATGATGCCTCTAAAATGGGCGCCACTATTTTCATTTTTCACTTGAATGAGGGAAAATGTATGTTTTAACACTATATTCAGGGATATGCCTATTAAGGGGATACTTTGTTGGTCCTGAATGTGTCCCCTTAATAGAGGCTGTATGTACTTGTTTAAACATAGATAGAAAATGTTAAGAATTACTGTACTACCATCATCACCTTAGTTTGTATCGTGCCATATTTTGTTAATGCAATTATTAAATGTATAATTTTGCCATATTGTTAATTTGCAAGTTATTTTAAAATGAAATTAATATAAATTGCTGTGTTTTTTAAAGATATATTTATGTAATTTTGCTGTGATATTTCGTAAGTTGTTTGTTTTTGATTACTTACTTTTGCAATCTGAAAACTGGAAACGGTTTTTATATTATATAGTATATATATAATTTCACTTTAGTTTCTTTGCAATAAAAAAAAATCCGTCCAACTAAACTTTGTGAAAGACACAAGTGTTAATATGTTTGTATCAGTAATGTTTCATGAATTTGTATTTCAGGTATAATATTTTATATTTGTATTAATTGTAGTACAGTATTTGTTTAATAAATTTACATTAGTTATGTAAAGTCAAGGGAATGATTGACAAAAAAAATTACATTTAGATAAATTAGATACCACTCTCGTAGGAATAAAACAAATGAATATGAAAAGCATTAATTTGTGTTGAACTTTTAAATGATTACTGGCATAGCAGAAAATCAGCCTTTTCATGGTTGATGCTACAGTAGTGAGCTGAATTCAGTTCAAATTTTATTTTTTTTCATGTAAGTTTTGAATACAAATCTGGAATGAGCTAGTGTGAATGGTTCTACAAAAACTGTACACCCATTTTTCATGGTTTTTCTCTGTTAACCAGACTGGAATTCAGTATCAGTGTGAACAGAGATTAAGTGATGTAATTATCTAGCAGCTGATGTCAAATCATTTGTGGTAATTGTGTAAATTACAATTTCCAAATTATATGTTTGGTTATCCTGTAGTAAATGTGTGTTTGTAGTTTATTTTACTTTTGGCTTTTATAAAATTAGTAGCATTCTGGTAATAATTTACAGTACTGAACTACTGTTTATGTTTGTGTAAATTTTAAGGTGCAACTTTTAATATGATACAACATTTCATTAAATATTGTACAAGTTTTTGTCAAATGTATTATATACAGTATTCATAATAAAGAGTTTTTTTCAACCTTTTATTTACACACTATTTTGTACCAACATATTGTTAAAATGTTTTCAATTGTTTTTAAAATATAAATTTTTTTAAAGTAATATAAAATATGTCATCATATGACAGCATAAAACTGAAATTTGACCTCTATTATCATTTGTTAATTACCACAGAATTTATTGTTTTGTTTACAAACTATTAAAAAAAAAATTTACACAAACATTTTGTTCAAACGTTTTTCAGTTATTTTTACAATATGCATTTTCTAAAAAATATAATTTTTATACAATATTAAAATCATACAAGGGCATAACATTGAAATTCAATCTCATTTGGTAATGAATACAGAATTTACTGTATAGTATAAAAGTTAAGTAGAACATTACTATTTAGAGACATTGCGAGTGGAACATTAAAGACCATTGTCCATTGCAAGGCATTGTGGGTTATCTTTATACAAGCCTGTATCTTCCAACACTCCTTGTGGTGCACATATCCACGGATCACTTGTTTGTATCTGCCAAGATACAAGTTTATCTTTGAACGATTTCAAAATACTTGAATATTCAGTTTCGTTCACTAGATTCTTTAATTCCATCGGATCGTTTGTTAAATCAAAAAGTTCCCATTCTGTACGATAATAATAATCTTGCAGCAATTTGTACCAATGCGTTGGTTCGTGATTGCGAGTGCGGTTCAAGAGTCCTTGAAACGTTGGCGAAACAAAAAAATCCTGATCAATTTGAAAAGGCATTTTATAGTTTAAATTATGTATTAATTTGTAATGTTTATTACGTACAGTTCTCATTGGATAATACATTGTGACCTCATGAATATTATGACTAGAATATACCTCATTGAACTCTGACATGGTTGGTTCTTTATCCAAAATTGGTATTAGAGATTTCCCTGTTAAATTAACAGGCTTATTTTTGTCAAATATGCTGTATTTTGGGTAAGATATATTGAACCAATTGAGCACAGTTGGAGTTATGTCCAATAAACTGACAATCGCTTCACTAACTTGACCATTGCGTTTGTTGTTGTTTGGAGATGAGACCAGCATGGGTTCGGCCATTCCAGGATCGTAAAGGTTAGTGCGACCACTAGGGAATGGGATACCGTTGTCAGAGGTATATATGATGAGGGTGTCTTTATCATGTCCTGCCTCTTGTAACTCACTCAGCACTAGTCCAATTCCTAAAAGAAAATTGGTTGTATTTCCTGTACTGATAGTAGCTTAGTAATTACTGTTATTTATTAATTTTTTTGGGATAATTTGTAAAATTGTGACAAGATACTGATTGAACAAAGTTTATTTATGAATAAATTAATTTATCTAAAATAGTAATACTAAAAGTACATACTGTATTAATAAATATTAATATGTCCTAATAAACTTCACTAAAACTTTTAAATAAATATTTATATACTGTACATAATATTGTTAAAAATTGTATTTTGTATGTGCATGGCCCAAGGGAAGAACAACCATGTGCTGATCTGGGCCTCTGTGGTTACATAAAGTTGAATTTTACCTTGGTCTAGTCTGCTAATAGTCTGGTACTGTGCGGCTAAATCTTTACGTGCTTCCTCGGTGTCTGGTATAAAATATGGCACCTTAATAGTGGAAGGGTCATACACAACTGGTTTCCAGTCTTTTATATAACCCATGTCTTTCTCACCATTGCCAAACTTTTCACAGAATGCTCCATATTGTGGATGGGTGTGGCCACATCGATGAGGATCATGAAAGCCAATGTATAGAAAGAAGGGCCTGTTAAAAAGTTAAATTAATTATTTTATTATTACTACACATGTTCCTCCTCCAATACAAACCCCTAACATCACTATATTGGGAATTTCTTTCACTTTAATTGTGCAAAAAGGAACTTCAAATTTACTTTTTTCTGTTATTAAGGGGTATCGTCAGAATAGGGGGTTAAAACATATATATTTCCCCTTGTTTCACAAGACAATATCTCCTTAATAGGTGTCTTCTGTATAGGGGAATGGAGGTGTTTAACGGTATTAATTATCAAAACCCTAAATAGCTTAATTTAACTACTAAATGCAGTAATATAATTTAGTTCTTACAATGAACCAGTAAAATCAAAGAATTCTTTAACCAGCTCCTTTATTCTGGTAATATTTCTACCAACTTGTAAAATGGAATTGTTTTCCTCAGTCTGTGCATAATCAAATGGATAAACGTCCTCAGGACCTACATGTTTCTTTCCAATGATACCTGCCAACAAGAAAAGAAAAATAATTTAAGTGGTAAGGAATGCAGCAGCTACAGAAGTCATACAGTACAAAAGAACTATAAACTAAACTGGCCTATAACATTTTTATAAACTTTTAAGCAAATCATATATTTGAGGGGATACTGTATATAACAAAATGCTGCATACCACGAACAATAGAATTCTTTTTCAATATATACGGTAGACTTTTGACTTGGTCGAACGTGTTAAAATGATGTACGCCTTGGTGTAATCCGTACATGCCATTCTGATGCTGAGGTAAGCCAGTCAAAATTGACGATCTACTTGGAGAACAGCTACTGACGGAGGTGAATGCATTCTTGAAAATTACGCTGCGTTTTGACAGCTCTGTGAGATGAGGCATTTGAGAAATTGTGTTGTTGTATACTTCACTTTCAAACCCGCCATCATCAGCTATTATACAAAGAAAGGAAAAAGCCAAGAAATGTTTTTTTATTCAATATTCAATGTTAAATGTTTAAGAATTGTTTTTATTTTTAACTTTAAATTCCTAAATACAGTAACTAGGCCTTGGCAGTATGAGATGAATAATTTTATTACTTTTTGATTCCATATATTTCCTATTATTAGCCTAGATCTGAAAAATACGCATTTCATAATCATGTTATGTAAAGATTCACACACAAAAGTGTTGGGGCACTGTCCGCTCTAGGCTTCCCACTGTTTCCTAGCTAGGCCTAGTAGGCTCATAGCTGCTAGCAATTGACAGACGATCAGGCACAAGAACGATTGAGCCCAGGCGATTGACTTATTCTCAGATAATCAGGTACCAACGCGTGTGGTGTGGATATTTCGCTTCGGGCCCAACTGTGTGGATGTTCAGGCCCAACATAAGTTTTCTGATTTTATCATAATTTTCCCCTAATAAGCACTACTGGTTTTAAGAATTTCGTACCAAATACTCTTGATTTATGAATAAATAATGGGATTGATTTTGATTGTATTATTGTGTTGTATTCCCGTATTTAATTTTATTGCTCTATACAGATTACAGTGTGATATAACTTGACTTCTCTCTCGCGACAAAATTAATAGCACATGCGTGAAACCTGATTTGGTAATACATATTTTCATATTTTTCTGACTTTAAATCAAATAATTATTTTTTTTTATTTTCCGAGAATGTTTAGGGTCTGATCGTCTTATTCATTGGGCCCGATCGTCTCTGGTCCCGATCGTTTTACTCTTGATGGGCCCGATCGTCTCACGATTTGTGCCCGATCGTCTTGAAGTGGGCCCGATCGTCCGTGGTCCCGATCGTCTGATAACCGTTCAAATCTAGGCCTAGCTAGGGTAGGGGCCTAGTAGTAGGCCTAGAGGCTAGTTTACAGTAATATAGCATAGGCTTAACCTATATTTTAAGTAACGTGCAATATTAGCATATGCTAGATATTGCTTACCAACAATTACTAGTACATTTACTAATTCGCTACTGCCTATAAGAAGAAAACAAACGCAGCAAAATAATAAATGTTCTGATTTCATTGTGTTGACTGTTGTGTTGTTTCTGTGTTTTCCCGACACGTGATTTACCCGGTATGACGTGCCCAGATCGATGGTACGCTAACAAGTTAAGGACAAAGGTTTTCGTGACTTTTAAACCAAAACGTGCAGTGTACAAATGTACGAATGCTAAACGCCCTCAATCATCACACTCTCATTAATCAAAGTGGCCGCACAGTGTATTCCTTCTTCTTCTTGGTATATTTAATTCAATTCAATTTATTTAGTCATTCAATAAAAAAAGAATAAATAAATAAATAAATAGAAATCGAAGAGCTACATTGGCAGGAGTAGAAACAAGAGAAACAATCAGTTAAGTATGATGTTTGCACACCGAGAGACGCACCCCCTGGCGCATATACCCATGTGGTCCTTCGTCAGTATTCATCCAGATCCAGATCCAATAAAAATGTTAAACCATGGAGCTATAAAATTAGAATAATTAATTTTATAGCTCCATGGTTAAACAATGTGGGCCTTGCTCAAAATATTTATTTTGGGATATGCCTGAAACATGTCGTGTTAATACATTTATATTTCGGCAGTTTTAACCTTTTGATTTTAAATAAATACTAAAACTAAAATACAGAAGAAACACATCAAATCTCCATAATAGATTGAAAGAAACATCATCAACAAAAAAAGGTACCATCGATATGGGCTTACAAGGTTAAATATCCGAAAAATATCTAACAGAAATTATACAAAATTCAATGCAAATAATGGATAATGATAATACATAATGAGAGAGAAAGATTTGAGCATGCAGTCATATTTTTTTTATTGCTACAGATAATTATGCAGAATTACACAAAACAACACTTGAGAACATTATATTGAAAAGTTATAACATTGGAAATAATTTCCGTTGCATTTAAATATACTTTTCTTTCAACTGGATGTTAATAATTTGTCTTTTCATCTTTGTTGAGACAAAACAAAAGACTTTTTTCCCTATCATATCGTCAGTATAAAAATGAAATTTTTGTACGAGCAAACAGCCAAAAAATCCTTTTCCTTTAATTTTTGACAACTTGTGTTATAATTCTGATTCCAATTATACATATTGAAATAGTTTGAAGAACAACCAATCATAGTTTGTTGAGACCACGTGACCGTTAAAAGTAGTCGATGCGATCCTCCCCTTTTCTCTACACACCGTACGTGTGTGTTGTTTTTGAACACATTCTGCTGCTGTATACTATGCGTGTTGTGTGGTGGTGGTCTAAAAGTGATTCAACAAACATTTGAGTCGTAGGTGTGATAAAAGAATCAACGTTCTTGGAAGAAAAAGAAACAGTTTTTTGTTGTCTGACTCTGTAAATTATCTATGGTATAATGACAACGTAGGCTAGTTCATATTTTGATTACTTTATTCAATTGGATTCCAATAAGCTTGTAAGTACGATGAGTAGTGTAGAGAGTTAGTGTATAGTTTAGGCTGTGGAATGTGAATAGACCTAGGTAGTGGTGGGCCACGAAGGCTTTCACCTTTGTAGGACGTTTTGGGCCGCTGTCTGAGCTTAATGGTAGGCAATGTTGGCCGGCCTAGCTAGGCTACTAGGCCTATTTATTAGGTCAAGTTAATGTTATAGATTAGATGTTGATTTATTTACTTGTTGTATCTTTGAAATTAAAATGTTCAAATTCTCCATAATATATCCCAGGTCAGACACATCCAGCTGAAATGGAATTATAATCTTAATTTAATTAACTTAGAAATTATGGTAAAATATGTCAATCAAATGTCTAAAGTAGTTTAGGTACTGTAGTTTTTAGACATGGGCCTGCCGCCTGGTTGTGCTAATATTAAAAAACCGCAAACAAATATTTAAATGTGTTCTTTCTTTTTTTGTTTAATTTAGGTATTTGTGTACCGACCATGGATATAGAAGAATGGAATTTGTTTTGGATTTTTAAACATTTAGAGAAAAAAGACTCAAAATGCCACAATTGCAAACAAATTAAAGGAAGTAGGCATTCCAAAAACTTCAATAAACAACGTAAACATTTTCCTTTAGTAAATTTAGCAACTGGATACAAACATACCTTGACGTTTCCGGTTCTTTTCCATCTCTGGATCTTTTCTTGTTTCATGTGGAGTACTACATATGCAGGTTTGTACACTTTTACGCTACCAATTGTCTTGTTTTGTTTTTAAATTTTTCTTTTTTATCACACTGTACATAATAAATTTTACTACTGAATACCCTATTTAGGCTGCAAAAAATATGGTACATTTAAATATGATTCTCATCTCACTGATTTTTGATAAACTTTCACTTTTCCTTAAATTATTTTTTGTTCGGTGTCAATCGAATAGTGTAATGGCTCAATTGGTAATCGTCTGTCCCGCTCAGATACTCCGGTTATATAAAGGCGGGTTTCGAAGGTCGCTTTGATCAGCCAATCAGAGCCAGTACTGTAAATGCTATGCATTTTGTTGCGATCCGTCCATAGTGATATGGAGTAATTGCAAACAATCGCAATGGGTAAAAAATTTGTGTCTTTCTTACCTACAATACAACTTGTAGACTTGTACATAACATCATGATAAATATTACAAATGAATGTGATTTTTGGTTTGTCTTAACCATTATATTTAAACAAAATTATATAACTTAGTAATTTAGTTTAAATAAAGTGTTGTACTGTAGTAGTAGTAGTAGTACACTCTATGCATAAAGTAGTGACTTTATTTGGTTAGTTTCAGTATTGCATTAATTAAGATTTTTCTAGACTAATTAAATTTATAAGATTCTTTTCACTTCATTAGATATCTCCTTATCTAATTATTTGTTACTTAATTAAATGTAATTATACTTCTAATTGGATGTCATTGATGCCAGGTTGATTCAGTTACCTTTTAGTTAGTTATTTCGGTACTCAATGTACTTGTTAAAAAAATATATCCATAGACAGGATGTAATAGTTGGCAATTACTGTGCATACTCTGTAAAGCTCTGTCTACACTATCAAACTTTATGTGACAAAAAAATATGATCTACCCTTCTATGGACATGATAATGTCATATCACTAACATGTTTCACTTTTATTGTCAAACTAGTTTCATAGTGTAGACAGAGCTTAAGTTTAGAAAAAAACAAATTTAAATCATGATTTAAGAAATATAATTAAATAGGTAAATGTTGTGTTTATCACTTTTCATCAGCTACAGTAGGTAATACCTTTACTCACTAAATTTCATCTAGGATTTTAAAATGTGTGATGATCTGATTATAAAACATCTTCCAGGCAATATTTTCCCGAAATTTTTTAATTTATTACTCATTTTATTTTATTATTTATTATTCCCCATTTAGTGCCAGTTGAAGACCTGCATTATGGTATGAGTTTTTTATTTTCATTTTTTCATGTATTTTTACTGTTTGTCATTTGTAGGCATCTTCATGTTTGTTACTTAATCTATTCTTTTTACTGAACATAAATGCTGTATCATTCTTCCAACTTATTTCTCATTTTTCTGGGTAGGATCTTTTTGTATGATATCCAAGGACTTATTTTTATTTTGAGCTTAAATGAATTCATAGTCTGAGAAAGCCTGAACATTCTCTTCCCGATTCTGATTGACTAGAGTCCTAGGAAGGAATCTACTTGGACCCAAGTCTGTTTGTAAAGTACAGTACTATACTGTGCAATGTTCTACTTTTCGATAGAATCCAGTTGTATTCTTCACTCTACTGTACTTTAATGCTTTATTTTATGAATTTTCTGCCTTTTATGTTGGTTAAGGTACTGTACTGTTAAAAATGTCTTTGTGAAAAATTCTACATCTATTATTGAACATACAGTATTACAGTATAACGATTACTGTATTTTGGAAATTTGTTGTATTGAGAGCACACTAATTTACTGTATGCATCTAGATAGATAGAAATCCATTCTGAGAGAGAAACAACAAACTATTGAGCAAAAATAAATTTTAAATACATACTGTATGCAAGTTCTCTGTTTTAAATACAAAGTATTAGAAATATTGCTACTACTGTATATTGTGTTGACTGTTTGATTGCTATAGTATTATCATCAAGGAATCATTAAATAAGTTTTTTTTTTCAAAAATCATTCATCATTTTGGCACCTTATCGCTTTTTTTAGAAACTAGTTTCCATATCTTTGTTACTATAGTGTGATGATATGCTTTCATTTGTACATGACATTGTTTCAATCAATAGATAATAATACCATCATTACATACATCATTCTTGTTGTTGATTAGTATTCTGTACATATTATTGTAAATTGAAATTTATAATAAGTATGTTTCCATTGGCTAAAAAAGTATTCCTACAGTAGCTGAAGTTTGATCCACCCTACGAAGTGAACTTGATTTAAAGTAATGTATGGTAATGATGTTTAACTGTTGAGGGTATTTTTCTAGTTGCAACAGGTAAAATGTGACATCTTTTAAAGTACTGTAGATTTTATCCACTTGTTTGTAGTATGTACTGTAAATTTCTAATTGACAGCATTGCAATTCTGATTTACAGGTACTTGCCATCAAATATATTGTGCAGCATTTTACAGAGTATCAATAAACAACCCTGACTGTGACCTTTAACCTTTTGTTACCAGACTTTTTGAAAGAGAATTTTAGGATTATGAGAATTAGCCAGGTGTTAATGTGTTATGTGATAATTTGAGATCAAAGAGTTCAACCATATTGTAACACTCTTTTTTGAAGGAGACTGTGTACAGTACAGTAGGCCTACTGTAGTAATACAATTTAAGTACTGTGTAATATTCATCCTCTGTTTAACTGTAAGTAATATAGTAATAAGTACTGTGTAATAATCATCCTCTGTTTAACTGGAAACTGAGGACATTTATTATAGTAACCCACTTGAGCACCATGGCAACGCCTACAACAATCATGATCGGCACACAGGAAGACAATTTCAAACGATATAATAAATAAGTATTACAATTTTAGTTTTACCAAATGTTGCACACTGTACATTGAGGATGAGGAAATAAATAAAAAACAAACAAATAAAGTTGACCTACGGTTTAATTAATCCATCTCTTTTGATTGGTCAAATCATTTGCGTTGCGCTTAGGTCGTTGTGTTGTGGGAACCAAGCTTTAGGCAGCGGGGGAGATAATAAAACATATCTAAGTTATATCACACAGCTCAAACTCCTAATTTTTCGCATTGCAGTCCGGTTATTATTATGTGCCATATTTCTTTATATAACACCTAAATAAATTCCTGTCATTTGATTGGACGATTGTGGGTCACATGGCGTGCAATAGTACGCACTATTAAACGATCGTTTAATAGTACTTTTTGAAACATTTTTGTGTATGAAAAAAAAAAATCTAGTATACAAATTACTGTGAAATACAACAGCGCCACATGTCGTCTGGCCTCAGTTTCGTTTGTAAACACCAGCAGCAGATTTTTGTGTACGATTTGGAGAGATATATATGTACTAATTTCATTAAAAAAGACATTTAAATTGGCTTTACATCGTTTTTAGGATTTTGATTAATTAATGGGGACATCCCTACAAGACATAGAATCGTCGGAAAAAACATAATTAGCCTATATATGATTTCAGTTGCCTGTCGAAGTTTCATAATGCTGTCTTTCAGCCTAGGCCTAGCTAGTAGTAGGCATGTTAGTATTAGGCTAGGCCTAGGTGTTTTAGCCTTCCTAAGCCTAGGATTGTTTGGTCGTTTGTTGACATAATTAAAACTACAGTAGGTGCGTTTATAAAATCCATATAAATAATAATATTTAATAATTACTATTAAAAACCAAATGTTACTGTTTTAATCAATGTAAATTAAATGTAGGCATTGGCTAGGCCTACCTTTTATTTGATTCAAATGACAGGAATCTATTTAGATGTTATATAAAACAAATAATGAATGTTTTATATTCGTGTAATGGTACAAATAATGGCATTTGGTAAATGATGAAAGGTTAATATCAACTCGGCGTTGCCTCGTTGATATATAACCTTTCATCATTCACCTCATGCCATTATTTGTACCATTACACTCATAAACATTCATTATTTGTATACTATGCAATGCAGCCGTTTTTTCCCATATTGTTGAGTGATAAATGATATAATGAATTGTCTACTTTTAATTGGGTCTTAAAAAATGTCATTTATAATATTATTGCATTTTATTTGCCTGCATTAAATTTTACTGCATACTTATTTATCATTTAAATTCCTACATTATTGACGTCCTTTGTATTTTATGGTAATGAAATACCTTGAACTTTTAAACAGTTATCATGACATCATTTTTTAATAATTAATAATCCTTACAACACACAGAATATTATTGTTCTTTTGTTCATTTGTTTTGTGCGAGACAATTTATTTGCTAAATTACAATTGTATACATTCAAACATAGAGGACAATTATTTTCTCTATTATTCGAACAACCAGATAATAAAAGAAGATACAGTATGTTTTAGAATCATGTTAAAGTTATTCTACTGTGCAGTTACTGCAGTAACCACAGTACATTGTTTGTGTAGTGTTTGCTTTTAGTTCAATGTTTTAACGAAGAAGTTTACGAAGTACAGTAGTCACTGCAATACATGAAATACTGGTAAGTTTATCATCCACAGAACGCTTACTAAAATAAGTACATAAACATGCTTCAAAGAGTAAACAAAATGTAGTACTACAGTAACTGCACAGTATAATAATTTTCACATGGTCCCTTTACTGTAGCATGGTAAAGATTCTGTATCTTACTTTTCATTTTATATTGAATAAATAGTATCTCCCCTGTGCCTCAACCAAATATAGCAAGATTTTTTTTCTTCAACCAGTGTTATTTATAAATAATACTTATATTGCGTTTCAAGAAATCTGCTTGTAAACGTAAAGAAATGATGTTGCCTCTGGAAAAGGTTTTAAATTTGCAAATCGTTTAACAACAGTTCAAAAGTTGCTGCTGTGGAGGAGTTATCTTGTTTTACAACACCATTGATCATTAGGAGGATAATACCCGTAAGCAAGGGAAATGTAAAGAATTTAGTAATTACTCAATGTTCACTATCTGTAATCATTGTATTTAACCTTTTACTATGATTTATCGTTGTCTCAATACAGACCTTTTATTCGTAATATTATTTTATATGACACTATTCCAAATTGAATTTTTTATAAATGTAAGAAAAACTGATGATTTTATAGATGTTCCTATAAACTTTAGTTAATTTTCCATCTATTATTATTAGGATTTTTATGATGACATGCTATTGATTGGTTTATAATTTTATTATCTAAAAGCTTTATTGCTGTTACACCCAAACGAAAATTAATTAATAAAAGCATTAATATTTAATTGTATAGAAGTAATCCCTTCAGGTATTAAAGTCAGTGCAGGATTGAAACAATAATATTGTATTGTAAACCAACATAAATCACACGCTTTCATACTTTTTAAATTTTCATAATTTAACATTTTTGGTATTAGTTTTGCCATATACAGTACTTGGGATCAAGTTTTAAAATGGTTAGTCTCTGGTCCCTTATACATGTTGGATCTGAATGACTTTTTAATTAAACTGTACAGTTTAGTTGATTTTTTTTATGGCAAACTGGACGTTTAAACTTCATAGTATTTCAGTACATCCCAATTACAATAGCTAGTTAGATAGTACAGTAGTAAAGCTTCTCACCAATCTAGGATAGGGTATTTCTGTAAAATTGTTTTAGTTCGAAACAGCAGCCAATCTTTAGAATATGTGATAATAAACACAAACATCAGCAACAACTGCTTACAACCAATAAAGCGGAGGAGCCACTTAATGACTGTTTTCCAGTCCAGTAGCACTAGAGGCATTATACATTACGTCTTATTAATAACAATTAATGGATGGTTTGTCTGTAGGCGATGTCTTCTTGGACAAATATTCATTTTTTTTCTTTTCGAAAATGCAAATGATGTAAAAATTTCACACATCTCCTTGACCTTCCGTTGGCTTCATATTTGACTGATTTCAGTTTTGCGTGAATTATGGATTCGATTTTAACCATCGCGTGTCAGAAGACGAATTTGATTTAATATTTCATGGACTATAATGCTTAGTAACATGCTCGATGTGTAATACGGATATAAATCAAAATTAAGTAAATGTTTCAAATAATTTGACAATTTATCATTTTATGGATAACAATAATTGATATGTTTGTTATTGCATTACTACTATTAATGTAATACTATAATGTATGTAAATGTATGGCACTCACTGGGTTATAATTTTTCATCTAATAATTAATAGTAGTCTGCTATGAGATTAAATTTGTTTATTAAGTCGTCTACAGTACAGTCAATCTATGTGAAAGAAAAGAGCAAACAATATTTAATAGTATTAAAAAAAAGTGAATATTGATACAATTTAAAATATTAAGTTAAAGATAGACTACCACCATTGGCTCTTTGTTATTTTTTTGAATGGATGTGACTTCCAGAAAAAAATGGAAATTCTTTGTTTATGACGAAAGTAGAACTATAATATATTACTGTGATTTTTTTTAAAATGTAATAATTTTGTACTTTATAATTATTTATTATTTTCCTTGACTACTTTTTACTTTAGAGAAGCTACTGTAGTACAGTATTTTATGATAATACTGTACTTAATTAACAACATTTCCTCTTCACAACTATGCAGCTGTCGAGTCAAAAAGTCATTCTGTACATGCTCAGAAACATTAGCAAGTGTAGAAATGACTGTAAAGTAGTAGATTTTTGTGAGATGCATCGTGAAACCGAAAGGTCAATTTAAATCACTTTATACCCCCTTTAACGTTTCCTAGCAAAAATCAGGAGTTTACACACACTGGGGTGCATATCATACAAAACCCCCGCTTTGACACCCTGTTGTGTGTAAAATCTGGAACATTATAATTGCTATAAATAATGTGATGTGAAAAAGGGGCAATATGTAATGTTATTGTTAATACAAAAATGTATTACCTGTAGTCTTAATTGAATACTGTACAATTGGCTTAAATCATTGTTAAGTACATTTTTCACTGTCAATCATACAGTATGCCAGTCATTCACTTTATATCATCTTAAACTGATCAAATTATCTCTTACAATATCAACTTAGTGTAGTGTTAATTGACAATAAATATCAACATATATGTTGCTGTTACAGTTTAACCAGCGTGGCATTATTCCGTCCTATGGGAGACACTTCACTCTGCTGTATTCTCTATGCTTGGCTTGGTCTTTTGTTATTTTTGTTAGTCGTTTTGCTTCGGTGCTTTTGTTGTCCGTCTATTTTGTTGCTTTTCATGGAGCTTAATATGGTCTGTGGCCAGGCATGGTATAATTTCTTTTGTTGAACAACACTGTTGTTTAACTGTTTGGTTCTCGCTATCAAGAAATAATTCTACCATTTTGACTGTACTGTCATCATTTAAATGTGTAATGTTATACTAGTAACATTTCTAGAAGGTCTACTACATTGATTATCCCTAAGTACAATATGTCAATAATGTAGTCTGATAATATATTGCATGCCAGTACTGTATCAATTTTTTTAGCATTTTTAGGATAGCAAAATGTTATTTAACAAAAAATGAAAATCAATTCAAATTGTCTGATAGTATTTATTCTAGAAATCTACAGTACTTTCTAGAATTTTTGGATTTACAGTACTATAATATTATTCAATTTTATTAATAAAATTAAATATTTTTTCTATTCGTTTTTTTTTCAAAATAGAAAATAATTATACATACTGTATTAACCATAGGTTACTGTAGCCAACAGTTAAGACAACTATTTGGACATTTTATTAAAATACAGGCACAATTGCTGACTGTTGTAATGTACAGTAGCGCTTGTAAAACGAGTATATCTCTGTATGACATTTGACAACGTGGTGACTCTTTAAACATCAATTTATATTATACAGTATACTATCATTCATTGACTGAAGGCTTTCATAATTATAAAATTGTAAAGAATATATCTGATGTCACATGAATTGAAATTTGTACGTATTTAATTACATTTAGGTGTCAATCATTGTGCAGTTCATTTTACAATGAAATTGTTTTAATCTCATATGTAAAGTGATGTGCATCAATTGTCTATAAATTAAAAATAATAAGAAGTTGTTATTTTGATACTACTGTATGATATTTTTTTGGTCATTTTTTTCACAATATTATTAAATTATGAATTTTACAAAATATATTATACCATGGTTTGAAATTCACCCTACTGTATATGAATCATCGCTTGTGAGGTTAAACTTACGTCCTTGCGTTGAGTTCAAGTGTGAACCAAGCTATAGCTAGCCACAAAATAGACTGTATTTTGTAACTGCTGCATCCTAGTGTGAACCAAGCTTTAGCTAAGTCACGAAATAGACTGTATTTTGTAACTGCTGCATCCTAGTGTGAACCAAGCTTTAGCTAAGTCACAAAATAGACTGTATTTTGTAACTGCTGCATCCTAGTGTGAACCAAGCTTTAGCTAAGTCACGAAATAGACTATTTTGTAACTGCTGCATCCTAGTGTGAACCAAGCTATAGCTAGCCACAAAATAGACTGTATTTTGTAACTGCTGCATCCTAGTGTGAACCAAGCTATAGCTAGCTACAAAATAGACTGTATTTTGTAACTGCTGCATCCTAGTGTGAACCAAGCCAACTGCTGCATCCTAGTGTGAACCAAGCTTTAGCTAAGTCACGAAATAGACTGTGTAGTTTATATAACTACTGTATTGTAGGATAACCTGTACAGTAACTGTACATTGCGTCCTAGTGTGAAACCAAGCTTTACCTGAATAAACTGGCAAAACACCACTGTTGGTTTGTGTAATATAATAAGCTGTATTTTCAAGCAAAGGATTAATTGAATTTATAGGACAATAGTGTTGTGTTAGCCACCAGTAATACTACATTATTAATTATAGTACCATGTCACTATTTAACCTAAATCATTAAACTACCAGTATCTCTCAGAGTACAGTGACACAAATACAAATATTTTAACAAAATTGTTAATACATAATTAATCGCACTATGAATAATATTAAAATAATTTAGACATTAAGAACATGTGATCAAATGTTTCAACCATATTACATAGCTGCCGTGTTTAAAGTTAGTGCACACGTTTCTTTATTCCATACAGTACTGTATCATGTTTTTAATATTAATTTGTGAGTTTTGATTTGTCTATAGGAAGTTTCTCTATATTTCAAACACAGGGAAGACCAGTCTTGTGAATTATAATTTTGTTATTCAATATTCCGGATAATAAACTTCTAATTTCAATACACTACATCATTTTACAGTGCATTAGTGTCAGTTTCTGTATTGAACCCAGTGTTTACATTGTACAGTACTGTTGTAACTATACCATAGTCAAATACCCTTTTATACATTACCACTAGGCTGAGATACCTTGTCATCTCCACTAATTCTACTACATGACTGACATCTTGTATCGCTACAGGCAAGTTAATTACAGAAACCTCAATAATAGACTTGTTTGCGATAAGATCTAGCAATAGCAGTAAATACAGGAAGTGATCCATTGCTGTTAGGACAATCTATTGCTTCCAATCCAACGTGATCACCGTAGTTCTTTACAATACTGTACACACAAAGCATTATACTAACTAACTATAATAACTAAGCCCTACACTATCCCAGTAATCAAGTTTTGTTGTTATTCGACATACAAAAATGTTGCTTTAAATACAAATTCAAGTTTTTCTCTAAAAATAACAATCTTTTCACCACCATTTTAATTGAGTACCTACTGTATACAGTGTAATGGGATCTTGCCAGATTGAATATGTACACTCAATAATAATATCAAAATAATATTTTTTTCTGAAAATAATTTTTATATTGTAAAAATCAATTGATTCATAAACTAATTTTTTATAAGATGATTTAACCTTAAAATTATGCAACTTGTAGTATCAATATGGAATCGGAAAAAATTCCATAAATGTTATGAGATGAATAAAATTGTTGGCCTTGTAATGGAACAAGAGACAATTGGGCTACCATTTTGATAACGTGCGTATAGTGTTTAATGGATGTTAGCCGAGGTTGCCTTGTATTCTGGCATTAATATTATATTACATTTATTTTTGACACACTGTGTCTATGGAAGGCTTGAAACTGAAGATCATCATAATTAAATTTTGAAACAATTTAGTCATCAATCAATAAAATTATTTGTAATTTCTGCCACTGTGGTAGGTGTCATCATATTGTCTACAGAGAAACAAATAAACCTTTGCCCACTACTGTTAGTTGCTATACAAACATTAGCACTGTACAGCCAGTCTAGTCATTGTGCTAAAAACATTCTATGAATATTTGTACTGTACAATACAAAGTCTGCATGTTTAAACATTATGCCATTATTCTAAGGATTTATTTGATTATACATACAGTTAGTTACTGTAGATATACACAGAGAAAATGTTCATAAAAAAAATTATTACGTGCTGTACCAATCCTTTTTTACCAATAATATCAAAAATCCTTCTTTAAAATTGCATGAATATGTAATGATTTTTATCTAAAAATGCCCGAGTTATTCCTATATAAATTATGCACATAAACCTAGTAAGATTAAGTTAGAAATGATAATGTATTCTGCATACCGTAACTTGACAATAAATTTATGTAAGTATTAAAATTTGAAATATTAAACTTTATCCTTTAATTAATAATAAATATAAAATTGCTAGTCTTATTCCATGATTATATTAGTTTTTTCATTTATCAAATAAACTTTATTTATCAGTTAAAACAGTCTTGTCAAAATTCCCATTTCATGAATTGACATAGGCATCAAGTCATGAAAACTAAGTTTTATTACCTCACTCACAAAAGTGCATGTAATACTATCTGTGCTCTACCCAGCCAGGGAAAGCTAAGATTCAACTCGTTAGTAAGTTCTTTGAACACCCCTCTCCAATAATGGACTAGTCCGCCTATCATTCCATTACATGGGCATCCCCACTCCCCAAAAATACACTGTGATTGTTTCTTGGATGTGCACGCCCCTACATACTATTACAGTCAGCCAACATAAGGATTCAAAGGTCCCAAATTATTTTCCTAGTTGATAATTTTTAAGTGCAATTTGAAAAACAATAGTTTGCATTTTAATTGTTCCAAGTATAAACATTAAATTTGTATAATTTTCTTGAAGAATAATTATCAGATAATCATCAAACTATTTTGTAGGAATGTACATTTTAAAGCTGACTTTTATTACACAAAATCGGTTAACTACTATTCTATGAGATTCATAGTTGTGTAGTAATAATGCAAGTGCTAGATACAAGTTATTATTGAATCTGTTTATTTGCTGACAGCATCTGATATCACATGTTATTAACCCAACACATGCAGGGAAATGTGAAACGAAGCTATTTGAATTGGATGTACAGTAATTATCCGTTACATACTCAAATACCGACGTAGTCTGCAAAAATATGTACATTATGCTGTTACTTAAAAGCTGATAAAATGTTTTCTACTCATCATCTGTAAAAAAACTTTTAGTATTTTTTTGTAATATTTATTAAGGAATTTGTGAATATAGAAATAAATTTTTTGATGTAAGTTGTACATTATTGTAAACCATATAGCACTCCACAGTGGGACATATTGACATTACTACTACTTAAACTACAACTAATGTTGAGTACCTAGATAGAATTTTAAGAAATAGGTTGAATCCTGAAATGTTGCAAGAACCATGGAACATATACAGTAATATTAATAGGGTTATTTCCGTGTCAAATCAACCAAATTTAGAAAAAGTTCATGCGCAACAAACAAATAAGTTAGAATGAGTTTGAACTTGATTCCTATAGTATTACCAATACTGAGTTATAAGTTTCCCTAATCTCTACGAAATATTGAACTCCTCCGAAAAAAAAAAATGTTGTCATTAAATCTAAAAAAAGCACAGGAAAATGATTATATCACCACACTCTTTTGACAAATGAATTATCATAAAAAAAAATTAATTAACCGTAACAAAGACTTTATAGTTTATTACTGTAATTTTAATTGCTCTTTTATAATTAATAGCCATTTGTTCGTTTCTCTCTAAAAAACCTAATTTTTGAATAATTTATTTATTTTGTTCCATATGTGAATGTGAAATGTGTTTTTTAAAACACCAGAGAGAACATCTTGCTATAAGTTTAAATGAGTTTTTTGTCACTGGAGGATTAACACGTCAATATTTTTTGATACGTTGTACTTCAACATATAAATTATCTTTCATCTCTTCGTCGTCGTTGTATGATTTTTGTATTTGCTCATGCAACCTATATGCTACTTGAACATTTTTAATCTAAAACTTGTATGGAAACACGCCATATTTAGATTTTTTTTTTACTTTTTTGAGATATTACAACTTGCATTGCTGTGTGTTATTGAAAATTGTTTGCGAAGATTCATTTTCAAAGTGATTGTTTTTTCCCATTATGTTGCCATCAATGACATTGAATTATTTTAATCCTCATATAACATTTTAACTTATTAATACAAAGAAATCCTTGGATGCCAATATACATCAGTATATTACAGGAAATGTTAAGATTAATAAAATAAGCAGCGACTCTCTTACACTTCAGTATGTTGAGCTCGTAGTGAAATATTAATAAGGACATCTAAGAAAATCTTTATTGCAAAAAATGATAAAGTGATTTAAGAAGTATCAACAGCAACAAGACCTGTAAAGGGCAGTATAAGCATCAACAGGGGAAATATTAGCATCAACAAGGGCAGCAATATTGGCAACAGAAACAAGGGCAGTATTAGCTTCAACAAGGCAGTATTAGCACCAAAAAAGGGTAGCAACATTGGCAACAAAAACAAGGCAGTATTAGCACCAAAAAGGGCAGCAACATTGGCAACAGAAACAAGGCAGTATTTGCACCAACAAGGGCAGTATTACTGTAGGACCAAAAAGGGCAGCAACATTGGCAACAGAAACAAGGCAGTATTAGCACCAACAAGGGCAGTATTACTGTAGGACCAAAAAGGGCAGCAACATTGGTAACAGAAACAAGGCAGTATTAGCACCAACAAGGGCAGTATTACTTTAGCACCAAAAAGGGCAGCAACATTGGTAACAGAAACAAGGCAGTATTAGCACCAACAAGGGCAGTATTACTTTAGCACCAAAAAGGGCAGCAACATTGGCAACAGAAACAGGGCAGTAATAGCACCAACAGGGGCAGTATTAGCTCCAAAAAGGGCAGTAACATTGGCAACAGAAACAAGGGCAATATTAGCATCAACAAGGGAGTATTACTATATCGGTATATCTTTATTCAAAAAGAGTCAAATGACACAAACAGCCGATGGCTGAAACCGTAGTCGTACAAGGGCAGTAACTTTGGCAACAGAAATAAGGGCAGTATAAGTACCAACAAGGGCAGCAAATTGGTAACATTATCACCAATAATGACACTGTCATTGCAACACCAACAGACAACAGTCAGCAAAAAGTGTATGAAATCAAATTTACCAATAAACTAATTCTTATAAAATGTTATTTAATTTGTATTTGTATCCAGGCAAGCATACATTCAGTATTTTTATCTATTTAAATAAGAAGAAAATGAATGGCTAATTTCAGCAAATACTATACTGTGTCTATTGATCAATCCTGATTAAAAGTTGTGCCATGAATTTCACCTCAAGTCATTTTAATCTTCTCGAAAGGAAATTATTCCTCATTCCCTACTAGCATTTGTTGCCTAGCAACTGCCGTACCATACCTTGAGGTATCATTCCAAGACAAATTGCTATTTGATGCAGTGTCTTTAGAATTGTGCAATGAAATCTTAAATCGAATCGTCGTAAATACGGCGGCGACGGACAGCATATCGTGTCCACCACCTGCTTCATAATCAATACACTTTTATGTTTCATGCTCTGAGTTATGATGTATTCCATTACTAAGTAAGTAAAAGCCCATTAAACACTTTACTACTGTGCTTGCTGGTCTGTGATGAGTGGCTTTTAGAGGTGTTAAAATACGGTACAGAAAGTTTGCATTAAGGAGGGGAATCTAGAGATCCAAGGGGTCTAGAGATCCAAAGGAGAGGGGGTGGTTTCTGGCCATATTTTACAATGCAAAATAATGATCTGAAACTATATTGTTCTATGAAGCTGTCCGATCAGAACAGCGAAACTGTCAAAGTTAGTTTACATACTAATTGTTGGTTTGGAAAAAAGAACACTTATTACTACAAACCAGATGAACATTTTCAATCATATATAGTTCTATGTTCTGCAACGGCCCACAACCACAGGGGCGGATCCCGCATTATAGATTAAGGGGCTAAATATTTCATAAATGATAGAAACAATCCGATGGGTTGCTGAAAAATAAAAATAGTCATTACTTTATTTTAAAAATCCGCGCCTGAATCACACCTCCCGCTTGGATTCCTGTAGACTCTCTCTAATGCAAACTTTCTGCATCCATATTATTTCTACATCTAAACCATGGGTTGTCCATTTTACTAATTAAATTTTACTACTGAAGGTGAACAATCCTGAGGTATAGGTACTGTACAGCACGATAACAGAGTATGATAAATGATATTGCTTTGTTAATGATACTATTATTTTAATATTAATAAATTGTGTATAAAGTTAAAATGATTTGATTACATATAGTATATTAATGGTAGGATTTGTGGATAAAAATATTAAAATTATTGAGGATGCTTCACAATCATTATTTTTAATGTACAGGTTTTTCTCATTATCTGTTTCAGACAAAGCAGTAATTTTTCATAAGTAATTTATTGCATAGTATTATTAATCATTAACTCACAAAACACAATGAATGACTGGTTTTCTCATCACTTTCATGTACTGTATTGCTACGCCCAGTGCACTTGTGTACTAAAATAGATATTTAAATAGAATGAATACATTGTATTAGTCTAGGTTCTAGACGGAGTTTTGACTTAATAATACTTAATAGTAAAAAGATAAATATTTTGGCACATATGGCATTTCATACGTGTACTACTTGAGCTTTTAAAATTATCAGACAAAAGCCGAGATGCTGAAACGCCGACTGGTGTACTAACGTAAAAGAATAATATAATAACTACAGACTTAGGGCAAGTCTAACACTGTATATCCGATCTCTATTTTTTCTTACTCTCTTTAAGAATTTACAGACAGAAATAATAATTGAAATTTGTAAAAATGTAAAGCCACAGTAACGTGTCAACAACCAGAAATGTCCTAGTTTCACAATTTATGTTTTCATAGTAAATACTTAAACTTCACCAGCTATTGAATTCTTTTTAATACAATAATTACATTTAACGCCGTGCATGCAACATAATATTTTCCATCTACTCAATCAGAAACACTGTATCGACAAACTAGATAGTGCCAAAAACCGTATACAATTGATTTTCTGCAATCCGATTTGTAACCCATTAGATTGAATGAATTTCCCTTTAGGTCAGTGAATAAATGGTGTTTTGACAAGTATATAATGATTGTGCAAAGAGTAAGTTAATGATAATGATATTTTCACTGCTAGGTCCTTAGAATAATTTTCATTACCATGACAATTTCTGTTTAATAGGAATAATAGAATATTATTATTAAGTATAAGATTATTATATTTTCCACTGCTATCTTTTAGCAAGTAATACTCCTCTTTCTGAATTATAACACTACGCAGTTTTTAAAGGAAATTTTCAATCAATATGTTCTTCAAAATATAATTTAGGCCTACATTGACCCTGGTAGACTTTACCTGTAGTTACACCATAGGGGAGTACTCCATGATTGCACACTTGTACAGTCCTGTAGCAAGCATTAAGCTTAGTTCCCACACTAGGACGCGAACCCAATGTGAGTTGACCAATCACGATGCGATGGATAATCCGACCTGTTGCTTGTGATTGGCCAATTCACTTGCATTGCACTTGCGCCCTTGTGTTGCGTCCTAGTGGGAACCAAGCTTAAAATTTCACCAATATTTGGTAAGAAATTAATAATATGAATATAAATTGGCCAGGAAATGTATATATATGTATTTCTGTACTTATTTTTCAAACATTGTATTGTACTTTACAATATACATTTTGCCTTTGTTTGATGATTAAATATTCAACATTAATATTCAACCAACCTAGATTATTTGCACAGAATGAATTACATTTTTAATTACTAATACTATGTGTAATAATTAGTAAACTGTTATCCATACAGCTACACTATCATGGTTGTGTTTACACCATCATCTTTTATGTACCTTGCTGCAACAGCAGCATATAGCATTGTGTTTAACGCAATAAAAACCATGGTAATCAATGAATTAAAAAAAAACAATAAACGAGCTATCCGCGACTGAATGAATTTACAAAGAAGTAGTATAGTACCAGGTTCGTGACCAATTATTTTAATTTTATATCAAAAACAATCAATATGTATGCATGAATTGATAGCAACATGCGTGATAGTAACAAAAGAGGAAATTGTTGCTTGTGTAACAATACAACAGCTTTACTACCAGCGATGCAGCTCAATATGAGATTAATGTCTGTTTTGATCAGTGAAATATTAGGCTACAACAACCTATAAAACAGAACATTGTGTTTTTATTATTGATTGCTCTTTATAAATAGATAATACATGCTCTTGTAAACCATCTCAAAAGTAGCTTAACACAATTTTTATTAAACATTTTTTTTTTCATGTCAGGGATTGACATTTTTGTTTTTTAATGAGGAACTTTATTGTTAGTATAGTGATTGTGATGTACAGACATAAGAATAGAATGATAGTTTAAAAGTTCTATCACAACTTGGAATGCTTGATGGCTGTGATTATTATTATGGAAATTAATTATGTCAAATTTATTTTTACTATTATGACCATTAAGAAAATGTATACCTCTGGTATAATCCCACCTATTTAGAATACAAAATTGGGCCTCCTTTGAGGGGTGGGTCTATACGGAGAAAGCCTGGTTCATGAAAGCATTTCTTGTAAAAACTCATCTGAACTCGCTAGAGTGAGACCTACATCCAGATCAAAAGTCAATACTGGGACTATACCCAGGGTTATGCCTGTTTACTAAATCAGACATAAAGTAGGGAGTGGGATTAGACCCGAAGTGGGATTATACCCGAGGATATGGTAATTAATAGCAACATTTGTGGCTCCAAAATTTTAAACTAAACAATTATGTTTTGTTTGTCCATCCCTCTATTCAATTTAATACCAGTTTCTAAACTTTAAAAACAAATGACTTAGATATTCTAAACTTCAGAAATAAATATAGGCCTACATTATACCAGCATTTACAGATGTAATACTTTGTTGCCGATCATCCATGAAAAGCTTTAATACAGTGCATAATAGTATCATGGAATAGTTAGTTTACATACGTACAAATGGTAAATATAAATTATGCTTTAAATTTTTGAAAACATATTGATCTTGTCATCTCATATAATAAATTGGAAACACAGTCTTCTTTTGAAAAAAGTAAATTGTTTTGAATTGTATAATGATTTATTTGGACCTTGAATAAAAAAAAAAGAAATGAAAATATTTTATTATCATGGTATAAATTATTATGATGTTGTTGGAGTCATCTTCCTCAATTTAATTGTTTTTTTAGTATCAATAAAGTATGTTGTGTTTATCAGTAAATTGACCATACTTTGTTGTATTGAATAGTAGTGTTATGAATAAAATGATAGACGAGCTGCAATAAGTATTCATCTCATCTATAATTTTAATACACAATACTAAAAGTGTCATTAATGAGTTTTAATATGACAACAACCTACAGTATGAACTGGATTTTTAAAAAAACTTGGTGCGGGGGAAATAAGTTTTAAAAGATAAATTGCTTTTAAGGTTTGGTACTTGGTAGATGAAAATAAACTTGGTAGGAGTGCCTTGAAATAAACTGGGATAATAGGCGACTCCGCCCTTTAGAAAGCTAACTCCACCCATTGTTTAGCTGACTCTACACATTGTGTAGCTGACGCCACCCATTGTGTCGCCGACTCCACCTAGCAAATTACAACAAACACTATATCTCTCATAAAATATTTCTTCATCTCTTTATGATTTTGTATTTTATCTTTTGTTGTGGAGTTTACCATTTTTACATTTTCTTTGTTTTCTTTTTTTGTGTTATGTGAGAAGACCCTGGACAATTTAGTTTTGTTCTAAATAATTCCAGGTCTCAAAATTGTTTAAAATCTTTTAATTCTGATCCTTTGATGTTGGTTCTCCATAGTAATACTTCTATTTGAGTAAACAAAGGCAATCAGTGATGACATCCTACTGTGAAGACAGCCTGAAGCCTAGAGAGCTACCAAATCATGTGTGGCTGCCAATTATAACAAGTTGTATTAGCCACTAATCTGCTGATTCATATAGGATCTTTTTTTAACCCTGCATACTTCTATTTTTGTATAGAAAATGATTGAATGTGTATGCGTAATCTGCACTGAAAATATGAGTTGAATATAGGTTACGTTTCTTTTTATTGAGTGAATAGAATCACTTGTATAGCATTTGTTAACCACTGATTGTTAATTATGCCGATCTGTGGGATATTTTTCTTTTTTGTAAGGTTCTATTTTTGTAAAGAAAGTGATTTAAATGTGTATAATACATTATGTCATTGTCAAAGTATGATAGTAGATAATTGTTGTGCTTCCTACTGACTATGTATCTAAAATTGCAGAATAAATGTAATTTTTCCCTTCACATGTACAGTAAATCCAAATCCAAGAGTTGTTGAATTTCGATCACTGTGTAGCCTTTTCAATAATACAGTACATAATAACAATAATAACATTCAAATGAAAGTAGTCTGTTTATTGTTTTACTGTATTACTGTATATAACAAATATACCATCTTTTTCTGTTTGGTTTTCATATAATTGCTAAATGTACAGTACCTGTGGTAGAACATAGTTAATTTGAGTTTGGGGTCAGTTTGGTGCAAAGTTCTATAATTGGTATTCTAAAAATGTTTATTTAGAACCTCTAGGGTTTTTAGTTAACAGCTGAACTGATGACAATTGGCCTAGGACATGCAAGGCTGCTAACATTTCAAGTTGCTTTTGAAAGCCTAGACACTGATTAAAACCATTAGCTTTAGGCCTAGAATTGTTTTTGTCCTATTTAGACCAATAAAAATCCTTAATCCTGATAAGTGGTTATCATGCGGGATACACTTGCAACTTTTAGTTTGTTCTTTGTATGTTAAACTTGCTTTGTGAATAAAGCTGAGGTACTTCACATTAGTTTTGCTGGTTATGACTTATATGTACAGTACTGTATGTTGCCATGGGTCCTGTTTCTGCTGTATAAAAATAAATTAACCCCATTTTCATGGAAGCAGAAATAGTTAATTTTTTTAGTAACCAGTTAAATGGTGGTGCAAAAACACCCATTCAATACGCTAACATTTCTGACCACAGGAAAGAGTACCACAAAAGAGCAGGGCTGAGATTATGCTAGAAAAAATATTGACTGAGAGATATCAGATGAGAGAGTAAAATAAATAAAGTTATTACTGCAGTTACTGCAGTCATGGATAGCTATTGTATACTGTTCATTTTCAACTTGATTGATGCATTTTTTTGTCTTGTAAATTTCCAAATCATTTTTCTTTTAAATACACAATTGCATACTTAAAAGTTCTCAAGTAGATTCATTCATAGCATTCACAAACAATATATCATAACTCAATTATCAAAATTATCATCAGTATACCTTTGCAGAAAAATATAGATCGGTTTTTCCCCATTATTTTTTAGATATGATAATTTATTGATGTGCTTTTGGAATAGGTATAGAAATTATTGAAAGATGTGGACATATCACTATTAACAATTACAGTTATTACAATAAAAGGAAGTGAACTGTATATTGTGGTCCTAGTTTTTAATTCTACAATTTGTTGCAAATTCCGTACGAAATTGTTCCCAAATGCATGTAGATTTAAATTGTTGTTGCTGTACACCGTTACGGACATTTACAATATTGTACCATGACAATTACGCTTTCATTTTTATTAAAGAAAAGTAATAACATATTTTGAAATAGAGTTGCATAATTTGGAAATTCAGTTGGACCCAGTTCTGACTGCGTTTTATTATTTTGTTGAAAGAATAATTTGTGGACCGTTTTATTATCTTAAAAATTCTTGGCAATAAAAACACAATTTCACTGAATTTATAATACTTGTTGATTCAATATTTCTGGTTTTAAATTTCATATGTAAGGGAAATTGAATCCATCTTTTTCCTTTCCCTAATCTTGTATTCTTCCACAGTGCTTCAATTAAGACTTTTTGGTTTTTTTTTCTTTACAAATCCATCATGTTTAATTATAAATTTTTTATATTTTTAATTCCAGATAACCAGCCTTTTATTAGAATCCACCCTGAAGACAATATAATAGTAGAGGGCAATCGAGAAACATTAAGTTGCGTGGCAGCGGGTGATCCACCATTAGTATACTCCTGGCAGAAAAACGGCCAAGATATAGACAACCCAAATACCAACAAAGATGTGTTATCGTTATCGTCGGCAAGTCGGAGCGATAAAGGAGTTTATCGATGTTTGGTGTCCAATAATATTGGAACTATTATTAGTAAAGGTGCTCAAGTTGATGTAGCTTGTAAGTATATTCAGATATTGTACAGCTTTATTGTATGGCACGCCAAACGTATAATATTATTAAAGTATTCAGACATTGTACAGCTATATTATATGGCACGCCAACAGCTTTCTTGTATGGCACGCCAAAATGTCATGTGGACAAATTTACCTGTTGATTTGAAGAACAAGGATGTTTATATATGTTCATATCTCAAACTTAACTACTGTATCACCTTTGCAGTTTAAACTGATTGCTTTGTATTTGTTTTTATTTACCATATTTATTCAAATAAATGCCGCCTTGAATACAACCCCTCCAAGACACTTATATATCTATTGCCACATTCATTTTCTGAGCTCCTAATATTAACTTTATGTTCTCTCCCCTTCCCCATGGGCCTTCGTTTGAATTTAAGGGAGATTGAGGCGGAAACACAAAGTTGAGTGCAAAGACATTTTTGATAAATGGATGAATGTTGCAATTGACAGACAAGTGTCTTGGAGTTGGCAATTATTCTGTTCAATTCTGTCGGACTTATTCAGAATCCTGTCGCTGCTAGTTCTATACACTAGAATAAGATTAATTCAAGTCAACATGAAAACTACCGACACTAGTTATGTCATTCTGAAATCATGTCGCAAGGGTGATGTAAGCCTAGTTTAATGTAGCTGTGTTTGATGTCAAATCATTTTACATTCCAAAGTATTTAATTGGATGATACACTTGAATGTTATAGTACAGCCTAAAAATACTTCAGTCTCTTGATTTAATTTTTTTTTATGGAAAATGTTTGTCAATCGGGAGCATTGAATTCTGCGATGACCTAGGACTTGTGGTGTCATATGGAGACACTATTTGCATACTAGTACGTTGAATTTGATCAAGTCGTCTGACTGGGCAATTGGATTATGTTTGTCACAGACATACGCATTTGAATGGGTCTTTATTTGGTGTTCATCGTAACAAATCCATTTCAGAGCTCGACAACGGCTTTGACAGTAAATGCATAGTTTCATCTTAGTCCTAGGTCATTTAAATCGAAAGCTCCCTATGTTAAAGGAAAGGAACACCCTGGGCTAAATGTGCCACTGTGCTTATAGATAAATGTAATAAAAACATGATTACAATGGTTCAAGGTACAATAGTAAGCAATTTAGTTAAAAAATAAACTTTTAAACGACAACATATCGGAAATTGAACAGCGCCATTTTGACAGGTTAAGAGCAATTATGTGACGTCAGATTAGGTGGACGCATTCAAGCAAATCCAAGCGTCCATCGTCTTAGTACAGTATTTCAATATGGAAGTGCGGGATATAACCATAAATAAAATCAATTAAATAGCCTAACATACTTAATATTTTCGGAATATGGCTTGGAGTTTTTATAATTCAGAAAATTTGGAACCAGAATATATAGAAAGGGAGTTAGTTTTGCATCGTGCTGATGAGGAAAAAAGAACATTCTCGAGCATAACAAGCCGTCGAAGAATGGCGTACTTGCGGCCAGTGTATCTGTACTGTATGCCTTACACTAGGCCTAGAACTCGTGTTGAACAAAAATAAAGTAGACACTGCATCGTCAACCAACAGCCTCCGTTTGGAAGGTTTGTCAGTTAATTCCCCTACCAAATCCCGTTTGAAACAGCTAGGCAATAAAAGTAACAATAGATTAACAATAGCTGAAAGATTTACGAATTGGCTTGCAGAAGAAAAGATCGATCGAAGGTTTGTTTACCAAGTCAGCGCATGCTCATACCGTGTCATCGCCGTCCTGCATGACCGCATGTCGCGTTATTAGCCAATCATATTAGCTTATTCGCTTAGCCAATAGAAGCGCCGAATGCAACCGCGAATCTTAAAATGTTCGTCGGCCGTATCTGACGTCACAAACAGGCTGCCATGAGCACAAGATGGCGATTTTCAAATGTCTTGAAAACAACTTTAAAATCCTGTTTACTAGAAAACTACAAATCCGATTTAAACATAAATTGTTCTGAATATTAAGTTGGTAGGGTTACTTTTATAATAGTTAGGTAAAATATTAGGTTGTTCCTTTCCTTTAAATTTGATACAAATCAAATACTGATGATGAATGATGCGCTGTAGTTGTACTGTCATCAAAATGTTGTAAACAGGTCATTAATCAAGCTAATCAGACTAATTTATGCAGAGCAATGTGCATGTGATGATATTTACAGTACTCTTTAATATCCTTATGGCAGGCTACTGTATGTACTGTATATATTAAAGGATTATTGGATATAAATGTACTAGACCAATTACAATTCATGTCAATGTCATATCAAAGGGTACTGGTACATACCCCTATTAAGGGACAACTTTAAGACCTACAGTAGTGTCCATTGATTTTGCATTTCACCAGAATAGAAGCTGACTGTGTTTAAACATTTTGTTACCTCAACTTTTTCAATAAAATATGAACTCCTGTAAAACCACACTTAACATCTGTATGCCAGCCCAAGGCCAGTTGTGGCTTGAAAGTTGACTCAGGGAGAAGTAAAATAATTCTCCTGGTGGTAGACTGTAGTTAAATATAATTTTTTTTTTAAAATAAATCAAGCTCACTATGGGATTGTTGCTTCTGGGAGGAAATAAGTTTAAGTGTGAATATATTTACCTCATTTTTCTGTGTAGAATATTAAAACCCAATTTCATATTTTAAATGATGTTCTCAAAAAGACATTAAAAGACCTAATCAATCAGTACTGTAGATTTGATCCATCCCTTGAAGCAAGGATCAGTCTATATTGCTGTATAATATGTCAATACTAAAATCAGGGTTCTCAAATATAGGGAACATCATTACTTTGGGATTTTAGCCTAATTACGGACGTACAGAAGTGAATAAAATACTATGGAAAATACGTACAAACTATGGACAAGTCCTGATTGAGGACTAAAATGATTGGAAACCCAGGCAAAAATGCAATAATTATGGACTATTAATCAACATCCCACAGAAAGCTCTGCTTGATCTTGGTTTTATCAGACCATACATTTTAAAATTTTCTATTTTTACTACTGAAATTTTGTTATCAAGACTAGTGACTACTGAAATTAATTAATTGCAATTGGATGACTGTTAAATTAAGAGATACTTTCTGTATAGAAAATCTTTAAAAAACTTGTTCACATTCTTAAAAGTGAAAATGAAGCTATAAAACTACTTGCTTCAATAAAACCTTTCCATTGTGATTCTGTTCCTTTCAACAACATGTCTAGAATTACTCTGAAATAAGACACTTTCTTTGGTTGTTTACATTCCTTATGGGATTCATAGAACAACAAGTCATTGATGACTCCATCAAAAAGATCATTTTAGGTCAAAGAATGTCACATAATTCACAATTGACAGGAGGTGAAACTATACCTTACCTAGGTTCATCATCAAGTTTAACAATCCATTATACTTATAGTAGAGGCTACAGGTAAAAAATTAAATAGACCAAATCAGACATTCACAAAGAAGATGAATAATGTACACCACCATAATGCGATTTTTTTTTTGTAATTTTTCATAAAGAGAATAATGTATTAAATGACTCGGCTGACAAATGTATACTTTTGGAGACAACATCACGTCTATATTTAGCTTTTAGGATTACTGACATTGGCAACAAATGTTGATTAAATTTTAAATTAGTAACAAACAGAAAATAGATTTAATATTGTACTGTGTACATAAAACAAATACCACAGACAACAATATTATAAACCAAAAAGAAACAAAAATTGATATATTGTGCATTGTAAAGGTTAAATGAAACAATTTTATTTAATTACTATCAAGGGAGATGTTAAATTACAAAATGAATCAGCATGTTCACATTGTATAATATAGTTTTTATTGTGAATGAGGAAAATTAATATCCCAAATGACATTTTGACATTTTATGCTCTACTGTATATTAAAATTAAAAGTAATTTAAAAGATGTAAAATGTATAAAAAGGTAAAATCTAAAAGCAAGTGATTAAATTCCAAGACCATAATTCAAGAATATCATTTTTATGGTACATTAAAAACGAATGGAATTTAAAAATGGAAAATTTGACATTTGGTTAAAAAAAATTATGATTTGCAGTATATATATATATATATTTTTTTTTAAACATAAAAAAAACTCATCATTCACAGCATTGTGTTTGTGAAGGACTAAAGTTTATGCATTCAAATCCAACAAGCTGGATATAATGTGACAGTTTGTACTACGGCAAACAATTTCCAAAATGACACTTTTTATTCAGAATTTGTTGTATGATTTATATTGTAGGCTGGTTATTGATCTCTCAAAAGTGTTCATATACTGGCATGGTACAGAACAGCTATTTATTTTATATGTTGTTATGATTTATAGTTTTATTTTTTTGTTCTATTTTCAGATATTGATGATTTTCAAACAAGTTCTCAATCTGTGTCTGTAGTTGAGGGTAATGCTATTGTTCTGACTTGCCCAGAAATTGGTATGATTATTTTATTATTACCCCTTTACAGTATGTTAAATTACTACAAACAATTAAAACGATGATGCACGATTCTTGCTCTAAAGATGGATTGTGTACAATTGAAACATTTGGCTTGCCATAGCCTAGCTACCATTCATCTGACATGAAATTTTAAGATATTTAACACCAGTGACTATATAATACATTAACTATGCATTATTAGTAATTGTATACCTTTTTCTTACGATCATTCTAATGTTGATGTCAAGTATATCTTGTGACATCCAAGTGACAGTTGCCACTACATTGACCTAATAATGTCTTCTAGTTTATGCTATCCATATCACTGAAGCATCATCCCTAATACTTACATATTTTATATACTCAAACAAACGTGTCTGGCCACTTAACCCTTTTCACCCTATTTCTAAATGTGTGGTCCTACTGAACACTTTCAAATGTTACAACTACTGTAGTTTAAAGGGGGATTCTGGGTTTAAAATTGCTCTTAAATATCGTTTATTTATTAAATAAAAAATATTATAACAATATAGACATGTCAGAATGAAGAAGTAATAACGAGAAATTAAAAAATTAAATTTCATATACATTTTAGGGTAAATTCATGGAAAGTCTGTTTTTCAGCAGCTTAGGGAAGCTCATTAATATTCATGAGATATTCACAAAATCACGTCATCAGTGGATTCCAAACTCGCGACGTCATGTACGTTGTATTTGTCAACTAATTTACATCTCTCTCCCCTGTCAAACCACGACCACCCGATCATTGTGAAATACATTTTTTGTAGATTTTCTAAGCTAGGCCTAAAGTGTAATAATAACAGTAGTAGCATATATTTATTTGACATTTAATGAAATACAAAATTTAGTACAGATTACTCCATGGTACAGATTATATATAGATTGTATACAGTTATACTATTTTTATACCTCGAATAGTTCAGATCGTATTATCGGCTTCAAGTACTAGGCTAGGCCTAGCCTAAATCATTTTTTGTCATGGGTGAGAGCCATTCTGACTAGGGATTCCATGCCACGATGGCTACCCTACGTTTTAAAACATTGGGGCCCATCATGGGCCTAGCTAGCCTACTAAACGATTGGCCCATAAATAACAAAACTCAGTGGATCCAAACCCATCCTATCAACCAAACTCCTAAACAATCTAAACCTAAAACGTTCTACAAAATCGGCTGTAAATATTGAGGCAAAACAAGGTCCGATCGCCGTCCGCACGTATGGTGTCCCGATCGTCTAAAGACTAAGTAGGCCTAAAATAGGCCTAGTTTACTCTCCAAAAAAGCGGATACTGCATCAAGCAAGTAGACCAGGTAGTAGGAAGGAGACCTGGCCGATCCGGCCCAGTTAAAAATTGAGCTAGCTAGTGTAGTAGACCCTATGCGAATTGATACTACCAGGCCTTTTACTATAGGCTACACTTGTTAAAATTAGCAATACTTATGTTTACAAATTTTCCAATTCTCTCATTCGAGCTATGTTATCTATACCATTCCGGTAGGTCGAGTCGACCTTCAATCAAATACTGTACATCGTTTATGTTGTGATTATAAACGGGGTATACTCGACCCGACCAGTTTGGTATTGTATACTGTATCTGCTTATCACGTGACGATGCCAAGCATGGGCAGAGAGAGCACGTGTATCATCGTCTCGCTCTCCTCGCTCAGCAGGAATGTATACGTTACGCTTCATTGATTTTGAAGGCTTTCCCTAAGTCAGTGCGAAAATCGGCAAACGTAAAGTGCAAACATATCTAAGTTTTCACTGTTTTGATAAATTTTCATAGAAAATTGACTTCATAAATGGGAAGACCGACTAAAATTACATCAGATAAGTATAATTTTACAAAAGTAATTGATATGGTTAATGATAACGAGTCGTCGGAAGATTGACCATTTCACGAATTTCCTATTCTGTAACACAGTGTCATATCGCCGTAGCTGCACTTGTAATCTGGCCTCATTTCACAGCCTTCGTTCTGCTTCACTGGGCGCTTATATAAATTGAAACTTTTACCGTTCAAGAGACAAACAAATATATTTTACATTTTTTACTATTCATTTTAAACCCGGAACCCCCCTTTAAGGTAAAGAAATTTGAAAATAAAATTGAGGGAACTAAACAATCTTAGATCTTGGTTGACCTGGGGACAACAAATTTTGTTGGGATTCTACAAGCACTTATACAGATAGTTGTAGATATGGCCATTGATACCTTGTAACACACAATAAATTTGTCATACTATGAACAAAGTAAAGTAGATTAAATTCAATAATTACAAACTAATAATCAAAGAAAATTAGTTTTCATTAAAAACATTATGTTAGAAAGTTCAGTTCATAGGTAGGTTAGCTTTACAGAAGGCTTGTTTTTTACTGAAGGATAATTCCTAGCCACGATGGCTATAACAATTATTATAATTGGCTTGCTTTTAGGAGACTTTTATCTTATTAGGTAAATTGAACGATCAATTTGTGACACAATAACATTCAACATGATTAATGTTTTAAGCCTTGTTGAGAATCAATCATCACATGTTACAACCATTAACACTGATTAGGTTGCTTTAAACAGAAGTAATTATACTAGTAAGGATCACAGACCATTCACAGAGAAATACTAACAACTGTCCACATCGGCCGTTTTCATCACATAAAATTAAGAGCGGCTTTCCACGGCAACATACTCTTCAACAATTATTCTGTCAATCAGGAATGCAATCACAGATATTTTGTAGAGTGTTTCAACGAATCGTTTGTCCAGTTCTGTACGAACTTGTGGAAATATTAGAACTGTATTAATCATTGATATGAAATAAGAGAAAATTACAGTCAATTTCAACTATCAAGAAGCTAGATAAATTACCTCATCGTCATTTATTTTTAGATTGTGGCATGTTAGATTGGTGTTTAACTATCAGTTGTTTTTTTGCAGAGTGTTACAGATATTTCTACAGTAGAAAAAATTGCTTATTACTATAACATTTTCATAAAATATTTAGTTATGGTTTCTAAATACAGTTTAGATCTCAAACAATTTCCTATAGTATACAAAAAACAATTTTGGTTAATTGCTTTATAAACATAATTTATCAATAAATATTTAATTTTACGATAACAGACACTTTCCCAAGAAACAAACAAGGAGAAATATTTATTAAAAACAGTCTTATCCCTATTCAGGGGACACCCGTATTAATAAAGGGACACTGCTTGGTCTCAAATGGCTTATGCTGTGTAGTGAAATACAATGAAACAAATTTAAATCATAATCTAATATTATACCTATTGTCAAATAACTACAGTAATAATGAAAATGAACATACACTGAACCACTACTGTAGTATAAATAATGACAAATATTTTTTAAAAATTTGTCACTAAAATGTTACAAAAGGTTTTAAATCTCATTTTTTTGTTTCAATTTAAAACTTGCCATATTAGAAAACAGTTCGGGATCGAAATACATTTTGCATTTCTACATTTATTATTTCAATTAAATATTGTACTTAGCACGCTGTACATCATTACATGTATACGTATAAACTTACTTATTATGGCGTGTGATTTGCAGAGCACATACGTGTATTGATTGATGTAAATTGAGACTACCGTTCTTAACCTACATGGTTTTAAAACACAAAGGATGCCAACGGATTTTAATAGTGGGCTCATTTTTCCAAACCACTTAAAGATAGCGTATTGTATGTTATAAAATCTACATTATTCTTAAAACTATGCAGGAGATAGTGACGTGCTATCAATAAAACTGATTTTAACATTACTGCAGTCAACATTACTGAAGCATACAAAATACTTGTGTGTGACAATGAATGGTTACAAATAGAGTAGTGGTAATGGTATATTTTTATCTAATCCAATCCTTTTAGTCAGAATCTGAAAATACCTTTAAATACTATCATGCAATATCATTCCAAAAGACCTGAAAGACAGGGAAATTGATGATATTTAAGTTGTATAGTTACTGCAGTAAGCAATGCATTAGTGTAGTAACTGCAGTACAATAATTTAGAAATAGTTTTTATCACTTTGTGCCACCCATCAATTATTTCTGCATTAATAAATCTATTTTTTTACATTTTGAATGATATTTATAAGTTGTATAGTTACTGCAGTAAACAATACAGGTTAGTGTAGTTACAACTGCAGTAGAATAATTTTCAGATAGTTTTCACCTTTTCCTACTTATCAATTGATATAGTTTAATGGTGATTTCTGCATTTTATGAATCAATTATTGTTTACTTTAAATGATATTTATAAGTTGTATAGTTACTGCAGTAAACAATGCAGGTAGTGCATAAGTGCAGTAGAAATCTACTGTGACACAGTTCTTGAGAAGGTGAGGTGCTGCCATCAGTGAATCCAGTACAGTGATGGATGGTATCATCAAACAGGTGTTGATTTATGCAGAAATACTTGAACAATTTATCTATGACTTTTTAATTCATTGCTTATGAAAATTCCCAATGCAGGAAGACTGATTATAGTTGCAAGTTGCAAAGTTGAAATTTATTCCGACTGTTGTTGCAGTGTCCACTCATCTGTTACATGCCTGTTGCCAGTTTTAAACATTTAGATAAATCAAAGTTTAGTGTGAAGAATAATTAAAGATTTCACAGTCTCAGTAGAAATGTGTATTTCTTGGTATCTGTTTGTGTTTAGTGTCAGTTAAAGAAGTGAAATGATTGTGTTAATAGACTGTATAAAGCCAGAAGCCTAGATATTAAATTGAAGGAAGTAATACTAATAGTGAGACCTTTAGCTCTATAAATTCATCAATCTAAAACATTTTTATCGAAATAGTTAAATATATAATAAATTATGCAAAGGTTTGATGTAATGAACACTTTTTTGCTGTTTGGCTGAAATTTCCCTGCAAAAAATATGCAAAAATAAAACACATTGAGGATGAATTTCTAATTAAGATTTTTGTATTTAAAAAAAACCAAATTAGTGACAGCAGAAAAATATTTGAATATTTTGAATAACAGGGTAACTAAAAAATTAAAACCCATCAACATTCCAACTAACCATTTAGGGTGGCAAAGTCATAATGTTTTAGGTATTTGTTCAGATGTAAGTTTAATTGGTTTGCCTTTTATATCATACTGTATCATACACCCATGGTATACAGTGTACAGTAAGCCTACCAATAATTTGGAAAGCACATCCAGGCATACACTTTCAAATTCACTTTAGCTGTCATCCTGTTTTTCTGTTATCCATCTTTCAGATAGCTTTCCAATACCTACCTTACGCCTGGATACAGACTGAATTTATCTTACAATCTATCTTTCTGTTTCATCTTTCAGATAGCTTTCCAATAACTAACTTATGCCTGAATATAGAATGATGTGTAATCTATCTTATCTTGTCCTCATACTTTTATCCATCTTGCTTTCCCATACCTACAGTACCTAATGCCTGGATACAGACTGATATGTAATCTATCTTTCTGTTTGATCTTGCAGATAGCTTTCCAATACCTTCCTATAGCTGGACGCAGGGTGGTGGTGATTTACAAGGGGCTAACAAAGTAACAAGCCTGGATGGACGTCTTATAATCCTAGCTGCTACGCTACATGACGCATCCACTTACGAATGTAGTGCAGCTAATCAGAAATTTGGAGCTGTACAAGTTAGTGGGCCAATCACATTGAATGTGCAGAGTAAGTATTGTAGCGTCTGTAGTATTGAATTGATTTTGTGCGTAATCTGAACGCAAGTTTAGCGTATGTACAGTAGTATTGGATTTATTTTGTGCGTAATCTGAACACAAGTTTAGATAATGTTTAATGTGAATGCAATCCTAGATTAAATGTTTAATGGGAATTCAAATCTAGATTAAATTAATAAGATTAAGTACTGTATGGAATATGACTACAAGTCTAAATTAAGTATGTAATGTGATACAAGTCTAGATTAGGTATGTAATGTGAATGCAAGTCTAGAATAAGTATGTAATGCCATGGAGGTATACCTTCATGGTAATATGAATGTAAGTCTAGAAAGTACTGTATGCAATGTGAATAAAAGTCTAGATTAAGTAGTATGTATTGTGAATTCAGGTCTTGATTAAATGTGTAATGTGAATGCAAGTCCAGATTAAGTTTGTAATGTGAATACAAGTCTAGATTAAGTATGTAATGTGAATGCAAGTCTAGAAAGTATGTAATGTGAATGCAAGTCTAGATTAAGTATGTATTGTGAATTCAGGTCTAGATTAAGTATGTAATGTGAATGCAAGTCTAGATTAAGTATGTAATGTGAATGCAAGTCTAGAAAGTATGTAATGTGAATGCAAGTCTAGATTAAGTATGTAATGTGAATGCAAGTCTAGAAAGTATGTAATGTGAATGCAAGTCTAGATTAAGTATGTAATGTGAATGTACAGTAAGTCTAGAAAGTATGTAATGTGAATAATAAGTCTAGAAAGTACTGTATGCAATGTGAATGCAAGTTTAGATTAAGTTTGTTATGTGAATTCAGGTCTTGATTAAATGTGTAATGTGAATGCAAGTCTAAATTAAGTTTGTAATGTGAATGCATGTCTAGATTATTTGCATGTGAATGCAAGTCTTGATTGAGGGTAAAATAATAATGCTGTATATGTGTATGTGATGCCGCATATTTAAATATGAATTGAAAAAATATACAAAAATGTCCTTCACTGCCCAAATAAATAGTTGTTAGTTGAACACTAAGTTGGAAATATTATTGTATAACATGACAGTTGATATGTGGTTTCCTAAATAAGTTGACATTAAATTTACTTTGGTACAGTATTAAAAGCTAATTTAATTGTATAAAAATGTCTATTTTTTCTCTTTATTTTAAAAACTCGGGTTCTATTAAAATCAGATGTGTAGGAATGATTCATGTTTTCCTATAGATCAATTCAGTCATGGAAAGACAACTTAGTGTACAGTACTTTAGAAAGAATGTGTTTTAGAAAACATATGCCCTTTCTTATGAAGAATGGTTAAATATTAATTAACTATGCATTATCATTATTAAATTTATTTTTATAGATGATAAAAGCTATGTCTACAGTATCAAACCTTATGTGACAACAAATATGTGATGTGCCCATATATGGACACGACGATGTCATAATACTACCATATTTGAGCACAGCACACTTTTTTTGTCTATTTACAGTAGTACTGTATGATAGTGTAGACAGAGCTTAAGAAAATGTATAAAAATAAAAGTTGACCTTTGTAGATATGATAATTTATCTCCCTTGCTCACTTAATTTTTATATGCCAGTACTATATTGATTTTGTTGTCTTGAAAGACATTTACAATATTCTTTGTTCAGTTACCTGTGCTAAAACCATTGATGCTTTAAACGCAGCTTACTACTGTATTGGCATCTTGTCTGCCTAGACAGAGCATAAACTGTTACCTGTAGACAAAATGGTTGATGTAAAGGAAATTAAATATACAATTCGCAAACTTTGCTGCTTTTATACAGTGGAAAATATTGATTTTTATGTCTAGTTTTGATGATAATTAAAAACTTGGTTTTATACTGCAACGCAACGTTTTTCTTAACATTTTCTTTTGAGAATGCTCCAATTTTTGTCTCCATTTTTATCATTTAATTTTTGTTTGATAAATTGGTCTTGTACATTTGTTTTATCTACTCAGTTTATCTCTGAGATTAGCTTGTACCCTAATTTTAACTACTCCATGGTTGGATTTATTGAATCTTTATCGTATTTTAGCTATTTTATGTCTCTGTTCTGTTCTTTATGTCCTCTGGTTTTATCCGCTATCCACATCCTTTTTGTGATCCACTCATGTACAATAATGATACTATTTATTTATACTATTGATTTATAGGCTTTATTGGAAATGTCAAAATGGACAAAACAAAATACTAATACTTTTATATGATGGTTGCTTTATTACAGGTAGTAGTGATAACAGTATAATTCCCCCAACTCTTATTGTACCACCTAAAAACACAGTATTCATGGACACAGATCTACTCATTAGTCTTGAATGTATTGTAAATGCCAGGTATGTATAATTGTGTTGTTACTAACTTTACATTAATAATCAATTCATTGTTAATATTAATTTCATACTGTACACACCCAACTGAGAAACTTGCCAGTTACAGGATTTATAAACTATATCATATAAACTATAAGTCTCACTTGAGTCGACAGGAATTTTACAGTCATGAGTTATAACCCCGGCACTAGGTCAGGATTGAGCCCTGGAACTTAGGATTGGAAGACAAGCTAGTTAACCAGTATGCTACAGCTCCATTAATGTTTAAATTGTAATTTAATTTAAGTAATTGATTTCATAAAGAGTATAGAATATAGTTTTTATGAGGGTTTCTAGAATTTTAGAAAAGTTGTAAAGTTTACAATGAGGGCTGGCGTCGACAAACAAGTCTCGTATAATTAGTTGTGTTGGCACCTGTCGTCTTTTCATAACATGGTCTATGATTATGAAAGATCATACTTCAGATTTAGTACATCATTGGTGCCATGACATTTGCAAGAAGTGTAAATTACGTGGATATACTATGTCATCAGATAATATTGAGTATATAAGCGTTATTAAAAATTGAAGTAGTTTTTGCAAGACAAACTAAAATTTCATTTGGAAACCCCTATTTAGGGGACACTTTCCTGTGGAATGAAGAAGAGGAAAGGTAGCCTATTCAGGGGAACTCCTAATACACATTGTTAATTTTGGGTCTATAATAATACTGTTTAATTTTTAAGAGCATTTCTCACTTTAGCAACCTTTTATATCATCACTCCAAATTATAATCTGTATGACATTTGTTTTAGACCACTAGATCAACTCAGCTACACATGGAAGTTAAATGGTGAAGTCCTTGCTGATGCAACCAGTTCTGAATATGGGATATATGCACCTACAACATCGGACGAGGGAGCGTATGTGTGCATTGCGTCAATGCCTAACCAGCAACCAATTGAAGTTACTGCAAATCTTACATACTACAGTAAGCTTCTTCTTTTTATTCATACACAAAGTAGTTGCTACTATTACATTTTTGACTATTTAGACAATTATACAAAAAGCACCCATTACAAAAATTATAGCCCTTCTCTCTGGAATGCATGATGCCATGGTGCCATTTTGGTTTCTGGGACTTTTTTGATACTTAGGATAGGAAATTGAACAGCACAAAATGCAATCTGCACTACATATGTGTAGGATGGTGAAGGGTATATTGTGTGCATGGTCATGCTTTGATACTAGTTGGCATATTCCTGTTTTTGGTATCATTGTCATCATCATTGTTATCAACATCATCAAAATCAACATCATAGCCAAATAGACTTTCCACAGAAGGAAATTTAGCCAGTCCAAATTTTGTTTAATGTTCATTAATTAAAAGGAAAGTTTCCAACAAGTCATCAAATATATCAATGTCATTTAAATGACCTCTGTTACTGCAGCACCTTTACTGCAGTAGTCCATAATATGTATTAATACAATTGTTTTGATTTAGTCAGCTGTCTTTAACACAAGTCTACAATTGTATACCTTCAAAACAGGATTGTAAAATGTCTTCTAAAAATAGCTGACCTTTGACATTTACATAAATTGCTTTGAAAAGTTTTAACCTACTTATTTTGGTTTGTTTGTTTCGTTTGTTTCTTATTCTTTCTTATTTAAATAATACAATATCTATAATGTTCAATTTGTTATCTTTCGAGCAATTTTGTACACAAACTACCTTTCATTTTTGTTTCAAATGCTTTGGTTTATATTTTTATACCGAATATTTATTGTAATCTATTTTTTCCTTTTAACAATTATGAATTTAATTAACAAAGTGTTTAAATGCTTGAAATACTTTTTATATTCCTTCACTTATTGTGAATACGAATTTGTTATGTTAAGTGATATATTTGATAATGTTTTTTTTATTTATAGTCTTTTTTTGTTAATTGTTATATTATTATTAGTGTTCTTTGTGTTTTATGATCAAATGGCTTTTTTCCAATCAGTGACACTGAATATTATTAATAACTTTATTTCAATTCAACATAAATTATACGTCTGTTTATAATTTTTTTTGATTAAAAATATAATTGCTTATAAAAATTCATATAAAACTGTACTGTTCTGGGAAAACCCTTTTAACTTGTGGTTATTTTTATATCAGTGAATATTATAATAAATCACTTTATTTCAATTCAATATTAATTACATAAGCCAGTAATATAGTTTATTTTGGATGTTTTTTTGGCCATTAAAATATAATTTATGACAAAATTTGAAATGTACAGTAGAAACACTTGCTTCTTATGAAAACTTGATGGTTGTTTTTTTATTTTGTGCGCATACAATATTTCAATTTAATGCTTGCACTCAGAATATTCATGGTACGTCCTGTAAATTACAGGTGTCCGTTTGTCAAACATGCTTTAGCATCAAATAATAACTTTTCATTTTTGAGTCAGTTTTCAAAAACCATATTATATTTTTCCCCCTAAATCTTCGATGACAAAGTCCAAGTATAAAAAACTAATTTGATTAATAAAGCTAAAGGAGTTTTTTCACTTAAGCACTGCTTAAATATCTTCACTTAAGCACTGCTTAAATATCTTCACTTAAGCACAAAGATAATTGGCAGCTCTGAAGATGCAAGTTAGCCCTTCTTCAGTTTTTGAGGTTCTCATACCGCTAAATTCTATGCAAGAATTTCTAATTTATTGAATTTTGTTTTGTGTGTTGCGTAATGTAATGTATTTTTCTTGTATATTAATGTGACTATTGGTGTTCCACACTGCATCATATACCCTATGCACTTGCATACAATGATAAACGTATAGACAAGAACATTTTTTTGGACAAAATGGATTTTTAGTTTAGAATAGTTAAATATTCTATACTAACAATGATGGCATTATTTTGTCCAAAAAGCTGTGATTGTCTAGACAAGGCACTAATACTAAATTTATAATTCACAATCCTGCTTTTAGCAAAATTAGCTTCACAATATTATAAACAATTCATTGAAAAATGTAAAACACTTAGTAACAACACAGGATTTAAACATTACCGTAAAAACATCAAGAAATATGAAACAGAAGTTTCATTAAATTTTATAAATATTTAATATTAATTTTAACCGGGTGTTTGTAATTTGAAACTTGTGTTTTAGCTTTCGTTCTCCTCTGCGATTTTACATATGAAACTTTAATTGCTTACAAGGCATGCAATGGCTTGTGACTAATTGTAAGAAAATAGAGAAAATTCTTATAATATTATAAAAGCAGTGAATAAATAATAACTCTGATGTAAATTTGACTCCACGCTACATAGAACATAACAAGCCATATCCGTTATTAACTCAACCGAACCAAATCCAGCGTTGCATCGTTTAGAAATTCTCGGATAATACAGCGACCTTCAATTGTTTGAAAGGAAAAGTAATTTTCTTGAATTTACTTCATTGATGATAAAACGACTCGGATTCCCTCCACCTGCCTTGCAAGATTTATTCTTAATCTATCAAGATGATGATTCCATTAGCGTCTCCATTTGATGATGTGTTTTTGATGGTACGCAATTATACCATCTTCGCTAATTTCCCGTTAATTATAATAAATAACCCTGGGTTTTAGAAACATGCACTTTCATTAGTTTTCGAAAAAATTTATCCTGAATATTATTTAATAGAAATTAATTTAAAAGTTGCGATACCTCAAGATTTTTATAATCAATTGTTAATATAACAGATGATGTTTCAATAAAAATTTAAATATAATTGTTTTCATCTTTATACACATGTACACTCACAATATTGAAATCGTTATGTTATTGGTATGTAATGGTATTTGTAAATATATTTTAAATGTATTTCTTTGTACTGTATATTTTAATTTTAATCGTATTATTATTAATCACGTAAATTTCACGAAAAATGTATGTATGCTTTTCTCCCCATCTTTCGCTTCTTCACGTTCGTTGCACACGTACACTTCTCACGGTTATTTGCAACAAATTGCATCACACCCTCACGGTGTTCAGGGCCAGGTAAAAAAAAAACATACTGCATGTTTAAAGAGTCATAACTCACACGCTCACGCGCATTGTTGGTGATGACTTTGCCGTGCTAATGTTTTGCTGTTCGATATAATATACGCAGAATGGAATGCTATTGCATGCTTGATCAACTGAATCAAATATGTTTTAAACATTGTCTTTATATACTACAAAATATTCTGCAGTTACTATTACATTGTATTTACTGCAGTAAATCTATATATATATAGATTCTTTATAATAGATTGCTGCAGTATTTTGACCCTATTTCTAATATCAACCTGCATGGTGTTGCTATGAAGATTGCATGGTTACTTATGCATGATGACAGTATCTTCCTAGATTAGGATATTTCAGATTCCGTATTATATCATAATAAGTCTGGATATGTGGAATTAGAGATCTAAGACATTGCATATAATAATATAGATATAATAAATAGCAGTTCATGTGTGATCTTCAGTTGTTATTCAGGGAATGAGTGATTGTTTGTTTGATGAAATTTATATTATTTATGACATTTAAAGATTATTGGACCAATGTACAAAGGCTTCATCCAATATGCATGCCCGATGACCTATGACCTGGCTTATGACCTGGCTGCGTATATAGCATCATTTTCAGACCGGAATTATTTGCTTTGTCAAAATTATTATATACTATTGTCTTTGGAAGAAAATAATACCTGCAGGAACATTGATGGATGTCCTACCTTCTTTGTATGACTCCTTTCAATGGTTACTGCAGTAACTGCAATAAGATAATTTTGACAAGTCTCATAATCGTAGGATGTTTTGTCCCAGATATATAATATGCTATGAATTGCATGTACAATATATACTATTAAAGTAGATGCCAGTAGCTTAACTATATAGCTGCATGCCTTTCCACTTATTCCATACTGTACTTTGTATGGAGGTTGAAAGTATTTGTGTGTCGCAACAGTACACGTTATTGATTTGTGGCAGGGTAAGTTTTCTAATTAATAGAGGTTTTAGTAAATATTTATAGGATGTTTTATGGATTCACCTTATGAAATGATAATTTATATTTTTGGTTCAATACAATATAAATAATGATCTGATACAAAAGTTGCTGAATTATTTTGTTGATGACTTTTTGTTTTATTAAACTATATTAGTAGTAACTTTTTGTAGAAGTACTATGGCATTTTACAGTATTTAAGCGTTATTTAAGTTTCGCCCAGCACTTCCAAAAATTGACATGAGACATTTCAAAAACGTCTACTTGAAAGTAGTTAAAAAAAGTAATTTGCTTTACTTAACTTGACCAATTTAATGTCTATATGCCAATTAACGTAATGTACAATTAAGTTATAGCGTCTAATGAACATGCTGCGATAAGAGCGCCATCGTTGCTTTTACCTACATGTATCAAGGCCGAGCTATTATATGCATCAAAGTGTTTGAAAACATTATGGTTAATTTTGATGTGTGCTTTTCCGATGCACTCCACTACAAATAGTCTGTTTTGATGGAATCATTAATCAAATATTGCTGTCTTGTGTTGGGCAGCAGATTTTAGTCATGTAATTGATGAGAAAATAGAAGCAGAGGAATAATGTTGTTGGTGTGTTTATACAGTAAATTTATAGATTCAAAGAAAGGCTTTAAAATTAATATTTTAGCTATACTTTGGATACTGTAGCTATACTTTGGATACTTTAGCTATACTTTGGATACTTTAGCTATACTTTGGATACTTTAGCTATGCTTAAACGTTTAGCTAACACAATTTTGACATTTGACAGATACATTTTAACAGGTTGGATAGTAATAGTAATATTTAGTTTCCACATAATAAAAAATATGAAAGAATAACAATCAATTAAAAATATTATTTAGAAGTTACTATGTAATTAAAATAATGATATCAAAACATGATAAATTAAAAGCTATCTAAACAGGGGTCTCCGTTTTTAAACTAGACAAGAGGACCAGTAAAAATACATTTGACTTGTCCTCCACTCATTTACTGGTCACATAATATTGGCCTTATAATTGGGAGGCCTTCAATTACCAACCTGAACATTACCTTTAAATCGTGACAAGGTGAATTGAGTAAAATTATTCATATTTCGTCAGATTTTACTGAAATTTTAGCTGGCCAAGCGGACTTATTTGACTATTTAACTGGTCCACCACACATTTAACTGACCATTGGCTAGTGGACCAGTGTTATTGCGAACGCTAAATTATTACGCTACGTAGGCTAAAACAAAATTTCAAAAACCACATGTGAAGAGATCATATAAAAGTAGTCAAAATTTGTATTCAATCTTGAAATTCATATTTGACTGAACTTATTTTGGTGCTTTATTTGCTATATTATCACCATCACCAATTAATTCAGTTTTAAAACCAAATTTAGTTTAAAATTTATCCATCCATTTTTTCTACAGATTTATAAAAATAAGTGATTCTATTTTTAGCTATTGTCAGCCTCAGGGGCTAAAATAAAACATATATTAATTTATACATTTAATATATTATTTTAAACATTATTATATTGATATAATTAATTTGAATGCCTCTTTAAACTAGCGATTGAGGTTGCATTTCCAGGGGCAACATTAAAAAAATATTATCCACCTCGTTGAGTTTTTATATTAATCATTGTATAATGGAAAAAAACCTTGGGCTTTTATATCTCGTCATCGCATAATTTCATATTACCACGTAGATCACTTTGATGATGAAAACCGTGAAGGCTCTCAGTCAAAAGAAATGCATGATTGATGTCTTCTATGTACCAATCATGAGAAAATAATGAAAATATATGTGTATTAGATGTTACAGGATATTTAATAGTTAGTTGTTAGCTGACAATTTACTTGTTACCCTTGAGGTTTTCTCTAAATTAAACTCTACAGATTGTTCTGACATTTTGTTCATTCTTTTAAGCCTTTAATAAATTACAAGATAATACAGTGAATAACAGACATTTTTTATATGTAAAATCATATATATTATAACAACTTTAAATAATTTTGGTTTATACACATTATGCTCAATGTGCTTAAAAATAGAAAATTTAGTTTTAAAATTGCCTTTTAATATTAACAATTGAAGTTGCCTGATGGATATAAGTATATAGGCAAAGGAAGACAGGTGATATAGTAAATATACAAGCACTATGGTAAATTTCCATTATTATTAATATACTATAGCACTACCATATAGTAAATGCACTATTGTATAGTAAATACTACTGTACAGCACTATAGTAAATACTGTATACTATAGTTCTATTAATACTATAGCACAACTGTGATACTATAGCACTGTAGTAAATTCTCATGAAATAAAGTTAGCATTGGGTTTTGAGTTAACGAAAAAAGGATTATATGAGCATGGCTGCGTATAGCACAACTGTGATACTATAGCACTGTAGTAAATTTTCATGAAATAAAGTTAGCATTGAGTTTTGAGTTTACGAAAAAAGGATTATATGAGCATAACTGCGTAACGATGATCACTGATGTATGATGCTTGCGTAAATCAAGATTTGAAACAGGATGGTTTCGCATCAGTAAGCAACATCTTTACACCATCATCATCCCCATAACGTCCTCTTTCATAAACTCCTTAAAATCTTTATTAGTCAGTGTGCTTTATTGTTATTTTTGTACTTAATGTCTAAAAGACTTATCAACAATCTTATTAGGTAATTAATTGAATTGATTTATTAGACAATTAGCCTGTTATTGGCTTTAGCAGAAATATCAAATTCAAATCAGATATATTTTGTTTCAAATCTGATGACTGATTTATGTTCATCTTTGTAAGTTCAACGATATAATAATTAAATACGTCAAATGCAAACAGTCAAAAGCGATTGCTTTATGCGGTATCAATGACAAAAGCAGCTAGTATCATTATGATGTGAGGATTTACTCAATGGCACATAATATTCATTTTCAAATTAAAGGTATTTATAGCTTAAGGATTTTTATTGATGATAAATAAATCATTGACTGCATATAATATAAAAATCATCAGTATTTGGAACATTAAACATTATTTTTCATCAATCAATTGAATGTTGTTAATAAAGCATTAGTATGAATGTATGGATAATATATTTACCTGGGGATTTCAACCTGCAGAAATATATCATGTGCACTCAAGTGTGACCTCCTTACTGAAATATTGAGTTTACAAAATAGTAGGGTATAAGGATGACTGCGTAATAACATTCGCGTATATCAATCCTTTAAATAAGACTATGCGTTGGTAAGCACCTACGCGTCATAATCATCATACAGGCTTCTATCGTAAAATTTCTATTATAATATATATTACAGCAACTCTACCAAACCGGTACTCTGTGCAACTTCTCCCTCTCCCAAGTGGTTTGTTCAAAATACACAATAAAAGCTGACCGTTAAAACCTTTTGGGCCAGCACAAGTGCAAGTTTGACTGCACAATAATTTCATTCTCTCCTTTCAACACTTTAACATTAATTAACTTGTATCATTTAAAATTTCCCAGGCCAATCAATTCACAACACAATGTTATGGCTAGCTCTAACTACCCCAAGCATTTACCATTTAGCAGACCAATCGACAGGATCATGTATCTTATGGATAGCTCCTCCATTGATGCTCTGGATACAAGAATAGCTGTGTTTACTAATTATGTCATTAAACACACTAAAGCTCTGTCTCCTCTTGTAATTTATGTTGTTGAAGCATCATAAATTACAGAAGTCCTGTTGATATGGCGCCTTATAAATAAGACGATTGATTTATAATGTAATATATATACCACACATACGGGGCTGGAAACTCGCAGGTAACTAACTATCAGCCTGTGCTTGCTAAGACACATTACGTTGTTATTTTAATTCAAAAGGCTCAGTAATAAGAACATGGGAAAATCCAATAAATATTTTGTGTTGTGCATCAGAAACCCTTCTTTCTCATGGGGTTACTCTGGGTCCCAGCCTAGTAATAACAATTGCTTTCTTACCAACCTTTTGAATTCATAAATAAACGACTCTTTGAACCTACTCAGACAAGAAGGTGTAACATTACTGAAAAGAGGTTTGTTAATGTTAGCTATCCTGTCGTAAATGGATATTATAACACATGTAGGCGTTTATATGCATCAATTATTTACGCATTGTTTTCTTTTGTTGAAATATGAAAACCATTGTTTCATTTACTTACAATAAATGAATGTGTATCTATAAAGTTTTAGTATTACTACCTAACTAAAATTTCACTTTAGGGTAAGCTAGGGGCCAGGTCAAATGATTGGAATGAATTTTAATTATGTGCCTCATAGTGAAATTCAATGTTTAAACCAAGGAGTCTCACATTTTAGTTTTGGAATTTAAACAACCACTGTATTAAGCTCTGTATATGGGCATATCACATTTGTTGTCACATAAAGTTTGAAAGTGTAGACAGAGCTTTACAGAACAAAACCATGATTTCATTTGTTGGTTGATTTTTTTCAAAAAATACTGTAAGTTGGCATATCAAAGCATAGAGTTCTTTAATTGCTGAAACAGATACATTTGTTAAGACATTACAAATTGCGTTTTTAAAATTCATATAAAAAAGTACTTTAATTTGTCTTGTAATGACTTCTAGGCCTGTCCGACTTTCATCCTGCCACATTGGTAATTACAGTGTTAAAGCAACTACTATTCTAGTATGCTTGATCAGAGGTCACTTTAGAAATATGGACAATTGTGAGAAAAAACAAACCAACACATTAATTGCTTCAAATTCTTTACAACTTGTAGTTATTCATTTTTCAATTCAAAGTACATGATCAAATAACCAATGCTAATCTTGTACTTTTAATAGTTATTTAAATTGCATTTCGTGAACTAGGACTATAGTTTTGTTTAAAGGTAAGTTTGTGTTGACCTGAAAACTGAAAGGAACTACAGAAATGAAAAGCTAGTTGTCTACACTATCAAACTAGTTTGACAAAAATAGTGTGATGTGCCTATTGGTAGTAATATGACATCATCGTGTCCATATATAGGCATGTTGCATTTTTTTCACATAAAGTTTGATAGTGTAGACAGAGCTTTATGTTGATATATAGACTGGATTGTAAAGAATCATGGTTACCATACTGTGCATACGGCACAATTTTTAGTTGATTAGGAACTAGTGTGCGCAAGAGCTCATATGTCAACATTGAACCAATCACTATTGGACGTGATTACCCAAACTGCATACGTGCAGCTATTAAAAGTTTTCATTTTATAAATTTTATTCTGAATAATATATAGATATTACATCAACAACATAAAATTCTTTTTTTAATGTCAGATTTGATACATGGCCGAAGTTTTCATGCAAAAAATGTTAACCGTAACCACAGGCCTAAGATTTAAAAAGTTATAGATTTATGCATATATTGATTACTAAAGATTAGAACAATACCCAAGACAGCACCCAAAGCATAGTCCATCCATAATACTGGTCATTAATGTAGTGCCATCTTTGCATATATATTGTTCTTACCAAGATTCTATGATTAAAAAGCACAATAATGTATAAAGGAAAAATATGTAATTTAATTTTAATATTTTGTTTTTATAAAACAATATATTTCATTTATTGGGCGCTTTATGAAAGCTCTTTAATCACAATTACAAATTTATACAATATCAAACATATACATTAAAACCCCTTCTAAGGGACACCTTCGAGACCAAACAAAGTGTCCCCTTAATAGCAGTGTCCCTTGAATGGGTCATATTGTTTATTTCGCTTTGTTCTATTCACAGTAAAGTGTCCCTTTAATGTCATTGTCTCCTGAATAAAAGGAAATAAGAAAACATATATACAGTATCACTCACTGATGAAGGGCTAGTGTTGCCCGAAAGCTCTGCTAATTTTTCTGGCTGTTTCATTTTATCGTTTGATTTAGCTATTTGCTTATTTTATTTGCCACTGATTTCTTCAGCAATTTGCCTTTGGGTTTATATACAGTATTATATATTTTTCTATAACAATAGAATTGAATAGGATAGATGATGACGTCAACATGATGATTGTATCATATCTTCTTCTACCTCAGCGTCTGTAACATTATGTCACTCAAATCACTAATAAAATATCTGATGATTGCCAACTGTTCTCATTACATGTCTTATTGGCTAATTAAATTATTCCTCCAGTGTATTCAGTACTTTGCTCTGTTAAGTTCTGTTCACACACTAAGGCCTTTATTAATATGTTATCAAACATATATTTCAAAAACTTTAAAGACATTTTGTCATTTATATTTTGTTAAATGGTATTGTTATTTCAGTCAATACACTAGCAATACTATAATAATACAGATAAATAATCATAAATATTAAGAAGGATAAATAGTACAGTACTATTAATAATAACTCTATAATTTTACTCTATAATAATAAATAACAATAATATTATATATAATAATTACTGAAGTAAAGATATCGAGTAAAGTTAATAATGTGTCTCTGCAGCAGTTGTATGTTACAACCATCTTCTGGAGAATGCTAGGTGAGTGAAAATGATTAGAATATAATCTTTAGCTCATTTTTACTGTAAAAATAATAATAATGATATTGAAAAACAATGTTGTAACTTTATTCTGTACTGTTATTGAAACTAATAATTTATGTTAATCACTTTGCCATTTTAAACAAAAATCAAAGTAACTACACAATTTACCTCCATCTAAGTTTTTTTTTACAAAAATCAATTATTTTAAATGGACAATGCTTCTCTTGGAACATTCTTTAACATGACATATCATCTTCTTTTACAAATGAAGGGTCAACTGACAACATCATTTGTTCCGATGTAATTTGAAACCAATTTGATTAAGTTGTCAATTAAAGATTCCTGATGAGTAATGTTATTCTCTAAAAGGAATGTTAGTCAAAGATTTAAATGGATTCATTTATTTTTATCAGACTATAAGATTGATATTATGTATCAATTATTCAGTTACAATTTTATGATAAGTACTGTAAGATTATTTTTTTATAAACGAATCATGAATGGTATGTTTACATACAATATTATGATGGTGTGTTTTTCTGCTAACAACCGATTTAAAGCGTTTGAATTAATTTAATACTTTAATTTTTGTTTTGCAGACTGGACACAATTTAGTGTTCTAAACGGTTAAGGTTAAAAAAATTGTTAGGAAGCAAAAATGACTATAGTACTAAATAGTCACTGATGGCCTGGTATTAATTTTAGGAGAAATTAGGGGTGGAATTATACTTGATGGCTTTAAAATATTGGATTTAATTTAGGCTAAATTACGGAATGGGATAATACTCGAGCATGGGTTTGTATTTTGTTATTGGTGTTAAATGTATTACTACCTGCCAATATTATGAACATGTTTACAACATTTAAATCTTACAGATTTCTTTAACGCAATTTCATTGAAGTAGGCTGTCCAGTGATTGACTACTTATTTATAATGGTGAAAATATAATAGTACAATAACTAAAATTCAAAAGAACCGAACAAAGCCTGGAGGTTAATCTATTTTAATTGGTATAAAATGCGTAAAATATTGAAGCTTTTACTGTCTTGTTATCTCAGCCAATTTAAATCAAAGGATGTTGATGTAGAAAGCATCGAACAAAGATAGAACAAAGGCTATTAATATTGCTATAGGAGAAACACAAGTATATAATCAATAATGTCCTAGGTCCGCTCATCATCTTCATGGTGTTCCATTAATGGACATGATAGCAATTACAACATCAGTAGATGTGCTAGATTTCAACTTGCTTAGTTTCTTGTAAATAAACCTTTGTTTTTTCCTATAGCAGTCACTGCAAGGCATTCATTATCTTCATACCTTATTACCATATATGACTGAGCATAGTCCCATGGTACTATTATGAAATTCAGAGAAAGTTAGGAGATGCAATTATACTTGGATTGCGTTATCAATGGAATGTATCAAAATATAGGCTAAATTAGGACGTGGGATTATACTCGAAAATGCACTATAGACATATATTTCTTCATTTTTTGAAGCACTTGTGACTTATTTATATCCAAAAATGAAAAATTTGTGTTGGAAATTGTTTTAAAAACAGGGCTGTAACCAGAACGAAGCCCATGATGCATTCACCTCATCTGAAATTGTCAGTTTTCACCACCAATCCCCCAGCACAGCTTGTCATATTTTATATCAACAATTTTAAATTCTTGTTATGGCCTTGAAAATGTTTAAAAAATACAAAAATTGGTTGTCTAGGATGTATTGTAAATTCGGCAATAAAATAAAGAAAATGAAAATATTAAAACCAAAAGTTCTATATTTTGTGAAAAGATTTCATTGTCGTTTTATTTGGTAGTTAAACATAAAGCTATTAGGAAATGACTGAACTTGGATGATCTGTAGTAAAAGTTTTATTTTAAACATTTTTACTCTAATTCTTGTTGGATGTGATGTAATAAAACATGCATACAAAATTGTAACCAGAACTTTACTAAAATGTAGAAGCAATGCTCGCATGATTGCGTTAAATATAATAATAAAACAAAATTAGAATAAAAAAAGTTTGAGAGATAAATCATAAAGAAATTCCCTTGATGGGTAGTATATACTTCATTCATACAAACATGAAGCGTATGATTAACAACTGGATGAATAGTTACCGGTTCACAATTGTTTTTTAAAAAAACATGAAAGTGACATAAATGTTAATGTAATTAATTCGAAGAAGATATTCGTACGTTTTAGATACGACAATGATGATGATATTGATGGGTAAGCGTGTTAAAATTCTCGCGGGAGTTTACGAGGTGTCTTCTCTTAGATTATATTTCACAATATCGTGTTTAACCATGATACGTGACAAGATGAACCTTTACTATAAAGTTTTGATTTAGCTATGACTTACTTCGCACCTAAGCTGATGTAGATTTTAATTACGTTAGTTTGTGCTGTGCTGTGTCCATTAATAAATGTTTCCCACACCCCTAAGTTGATTTACAACATGCTGGCGAACTTTACCCCAACGTTAATGATCGTCTTGGGGCGTATCAAAGACACATTAACACCTTTCACTTTGTAGTTCTTCTTTAAACTATCATTTATTGTTTAGTTCTATCTTGGGAAACCTTGTATTAGTGTAGAAGGGTTCACTTTTAAGCAGTTTTAAGCTGTTTACACTATCAAAAAAAACAAAAATAAGATATTGATATACCCAAATATGGTAGTGATATGGGCACATTTTTTTTTTTTTCACATTAAGTTATAGTGTAGTCAGGGCTTTAGTCATATATCCAAGCTGGTCTAGTGTGAACCGCTTTTTAGTTACGTCCATCGTGTACTGTATGGTTTTGATAATTTAATATTGCTGATACAAGCAACAACTACATGGATTGCTATCTGGTAGAATTTAGAAGATAAGAAAAAAATGTTTTTAAATTTAGAACAGAAACTAAAAACACAACTAATGAGTTTTGATACTTTATTAAAATTAACAGAGTAGCGTTTAGAAGTTATTTAAAAATAATACTAAACAAAATACTTACTAGGAAAAAGTAATAAGGAAAAAAATGTGAATTTAGAATATAAGCCGGAATAAAAATACACATACAGTGTTGAACACAAATAGGATTTTTATACGTATTGTATAGTTCAGTTCAGTGGAATTGTACTCTGTTTGATATGGGGAAGAAGTGTGGTGTAGAAAATGGTGGGGGTGAAGAAGTGTGGTGTAGAAAATGGTGGGGGTAACAAAGTTTTGTGTGGAAAACAGTGGTGGCAACTAAGTGTTGTGTGAAAAGTAGTGGTGGCAACTAAGTGTTGTGTGAAAAGTAGTGGTGGCAACTAAGTGTTGTGTGAAAAGTAGTGGTGGCATCTAAGTGTTGTGTGAAAAGTAGTGGTGGCAACTAAGTGTTAGTGTGAAAAGTAGTGGTGGCAACTAAGTGTTGTTAAAATTAGTGGTGGCAACTAAGTGTTGTGTGAAAAGTAGTGGTGGCAACTAAGTGTTGTGTGAAAAGTAGTGGCAAAGATGGTATTATTAGCTCACTAACTAATAACATTGTACATATTTAAGTTATTTCTTACAATTTTAAAATATAACTATTTTCTTAACCATAAATTTTATATTAATATTAATGCTCCTATCATTGCTAATTAATAATAATGTTGCATTTTATTTGCAGTACAATGTTAAAGGGTTTATTTTGAACAGATTCTTATTATTTCCAATGATAACGTTTGCAGTGACGTGTGCTTTTTACTCATTTTAACAGATTTAACAAGCCTTTTTGCAAACATTTTGATAACATTATTATTGTTTTATTGTAATATTTTTGAGAATCACCAAAGACAAAAATAAATATATTAGAAGAGTAGAGTTTAGAAGTTAATTTGAAATAATATGAAACAAAATATTGTAGAATCATTTTATGAAATAAATCTTGGAGGATCTTAACATCCATGATTGAAAAAAAGAAACTTAATAAGTCATGACAAATTTCAGTATAAAGCTGAAAATTTGCTTTAACTCTTTAAAGTAGAAAAACTATTACACCTGGATACAAATTCACCTGATTCTCTGTACCGTATATCCAAATACTGTATGCCATTATCTGTCCAAAAAATTCTGTAATACACTGTCATATAAGTATCACATGTGGTGCTTATTATGTTAAGGTTAGTTTTTGACTTAAAGATGTATTGTCCCCGGAAAAATAATTCTTAAATTTTTTGTTGGTGAATATGCCATTTTAATGTAACATAATGGTTATCCCAAAAAAAATGTATTTACCTGAAAAAACTGTAATTTAAAGCGAAAAATGGGGTTTTGGTTCAATTTAACCATTTATTTTGGTTTTTTTTTCTACGGAAGTGATTAACTACAAAATAACATATTCAAAGTCTGATTTAATTTTTTATGTTTTTGGCGGACAATACATCTTTAAGTCTATGAATGAGACATCAAATGTGATGCTCAGTTGACACTGTATTACTGAATTTGTTTATGATAACTGCAAAAAATGATAGATACACTACCAGGAATTGGTTGACATATTAGTGTAAAGTGTATGAGATTGAATGTAATATTGTTTACACCAAAACACCCTCCAATGGGGAACATTTCAATTTCTGTTATTCTACAACTGTGTAGTTTATTATTTTTTATTGCGACATTTGTAATAACATATTTTTATTTGTCTCTTCAGCGCCTCCTGAGTTCAGTCTGAATGCGGATAGGACCGTAACAGGTGATGTGGATTCGATCATTGATCTTCCGTGTCAACCGCAAGGAATTCCACGACCAAACATCACATGGTATCGTAACGCTATTAATGTGAATCAGTTGGGGATTTCACGTTATCAGGTATGTATCTATGTTGATTACTTAATGTCGTAAAAGATTGTATAAAGCCAAGATGGTTTCAGAAAAGAATTATTGCATTAATTTTGTTTTGGATTTGTATATTTTTATTGAAACAATAAAAATGACATTACTGTAGTATGCTATTGCAGTATAAGTTTTCATAAAACCAAACTGTAACATCACTACAGCAAAAACTAAAAAAAGAATACGTGACTTGTGTTAACAATTAATTCAGTGAATATTCTTTATACACAGTAAGCACAATTAAATTGTTTTCATTCAATATTAGATTTGCGAACTTGCCTTGATAATTGTTTCTCTGTTTCATTCATTCGTTTTGTGGTGATGCAATGGTGATGATTTGACATTTGGCTGTACTCTTATTTACTCGCCTTTTGGAGAATAATGTGACAGGCTTATTCTAGTAGATGAAATTTGCCTGGTGGTTAGGTAGATTGGCCATTTTCATGAACCAGACCTATTTACTGGTTTCTAATAAAAAAGGGCACTTCAGGAAAAGTGGTGTTTGTTCACCACACTATGAACCTCCCTGACACAGTCAATATTTCTATGTAGATATGTCTCCTCTTTCAGAGGGAGAATAGTTTATAGTTCTACTACTCAGGGTTATAACTGCATTATTGTGATATTATATTATAACAGTACCAAAGCTTGGTATCAACAATACAATGTCAAAAGTGTACATGAATCAGAAATGTACACGTTACAAAGGTTGTTTTTCTTTTAAATGCCATAACTGGTAATTGGAGACTTTACAGCAATATCCTGATAGTTATTTTTTCAAGCAATAATCATTGTATCCAAGCAGAATCTACTTTAAGTTTACAACATAAGTGTTTTCTTCAATCCTAGATGTATTGCCTTTGGTTGTTGTTTTCAGTTTGTTTTCTTTAGCATAATTTCTGGATTTGGATTCAGTGAAGAGGAATGAAATGCAGGCAAAATGATTCAATTTGATATTCAAACCGATATTGATACGAGACGATTGTTCTAGTTATTGTTTATTAGATAGATATAACAAATGTTTCCCATTTAAACTGCAGTTTATTTTAGTAGAACACCTAGTAAGGGGACATTTTTATGACCCAGCAAAGTGTCCCCTTGACGGGTATCCCCTGATAAGGTTCGCCTTAGTGTTAAACCAAATATTGTTACTTGTTCATTTCACAGTCTAGAGATAATTTATGTAAGAATGAATATAATCAATAGTATATCATTTTTCATACAGTAAGTAATGGTGTATATTTTCATGTAGGTACTTGCCAGTGGTAGCCTCCAAATCCAGGACCTAGCAGCATCTGATGCTGGGATGTTCCAATGTGAGATTAGTAACGAAGTAGATGAAGCCATCTCAGACACAAGACTTCAAGTTGAAAGTTTGTACATTTTATATGTTTTTACGATTTCCTCTTGTATTGCTTTCTACAATACAGTTTTTCTTTCTTCTTCCTGTTAGTATCAACTTACTTTTCATGACATGACTTAATATTGCTTAATCGCTCAGTGCATGTTTATTGTGTTTCTGAGCATGCACAGAGTGAACTTCAAGTTGTGCATTATGAAAACGCAAGCTCGCTATTATAGAGGGCAGTATAGGAAGAACGTCATAATATAATCCACTGACCTAAAGAGACATGTTACACAATTAGATAGTATCATGGTGTTTGTACATTAATCATCAATTTTTCCCCAATAAATGGAAACATATTTGGGACATATACATATATTTGTTTTCCACTTATTAAATTATTGTTTTACAGGAATCCCACCAATGATGGTTGTCCGTCCAAATGATACAACTGTAATTGAGACGACTCGTACGTTGCTTCATTGTCATACGGTCGGTGCTCCTGCGCCTACTGTCACTTGGATGAAAGGTAAAACTAATGAAATTTAAATATTTCATGTCAAAGCTAACTAGTGCTTTTAAGAAGTAGCTACAGGATTAAAAAGAAAATCAAAAGTTTACTATGATTAATTTTTTGTTTATTATCATGAGTAAAGCAAAATGAAGATGTGATCACGATGATTACATTGAACCAATATGCAGGCTTCCTTAATATTGCCACTATGTGTTTAACTGTTGCGTCGTTTAAAATGTTTTTCTTTGCAGTCGACTATACCAATTCGTCTTACACGTTTCCAGGTTGTGTATTTGACTTGGTTTTACCTAATGTTCTTTTTATCTAATGCTCTTTTTATCTAATGCTCTACAGTTAAACCTAGATTTAATATGCATTTTAATCAATTGGGCAAAGACAGAGGAATCAGTTTAAATGTTTGCTTTAAAAAAGGCATATACATTCATAGAAACTACTTTGAGTTATGCCTTAAGAAATGCTAGTAGAATTATTACAGTAAAGTATTTGTTAGTAATATACATCATGCAAAAGTGGCATACTCAGTTGAGTAGAATGTTTGTTTGTATGTATTACCCCATTGATTCCTTTGTCTATACCATGCTTGTTTGTTTGATACAATCACTATAATATATATTTTTATTTAGAGTCTTTTTTATATTGGTTTATTAAAAATAATGGATGAACATAATTTGGAAAATAACTAATAACATGGGACTAAATTTATACATTGTGGAATTTCATGTACAAATTAAATGGTTCTTGTTTAAACATCTAATTCTAACAATTTATTCCCAATAGAATGATCTGTAATATTTTGATTAACATTTTGGATTTTAAAGTTTAAAAGTTGAGCTAACAATAACACATTAAAAAATCTTTAGCAACTAATAATGGAAATAATTGACTGTTTAAAATGTATACCGTAGTACAAAGTGTGTTTTATATTCAACTTCAGTTTATGTTGTATGATTAAACACGTAGTAAATGTATTATACATTTTAACCCTGTCAATTTAAATGTATATTTATAAACATTATTCTCTCATTGTCAAATAATTTATACAGTATTCAGGCAATTTATGATGTTAACACATACAAAATAGCAGTCGTCTTGCAGAAATTAAGCCCAACTAAATTACAACAACTCAATAATCTATCTTTCTTTTGTAACGGATATAAAATATTATTTGTAGATCCTTCATTTTACTTTAATTACTGGGGCTGAGGTTTTAGGTGTCTTTGCCAAATACTGGCTCATATATCTATAGTCTTAACATATGATTTTCCCCATCTCGCAATTTTAAACTGGACTGACTCGTGTTGAAATGTCAGTGTTGTCTTGAGCTGGCCTAGGTATCTAGTCTCAACGCATGATTTTCCCCATCCCTCGCTTAAACTGTATTGACTCATGTTCAAATGTCAGTGATGTCCTGAGCTGGCCCAGGTATCTAGTATCTACGCATGATTTTCCCCATCCCTCATTTAAACTCTACTGACTCGTGTTCAAATGCCAGTGTTCTCCTGAGCTGTCTATGAATTGTTATCCTATATTTAATAGAACATAGCAACATGTTACATAATGCTAATTCTACAGTGCATTTAAGGGCCATTGTGATACACTTCCGCACTCTATTCTTCAACAAAACTTTGGTGGATCCTAGGTCGTGACGACAAACAACCATTGCACCTTTAGTGATCACAAGTCTTTAAAATATTTGCCAGATAGATTTTTAGTCCCACATCAATAAATGTCTTAAAAAACGAAAGTTTATAGTGTATACATGACACGTCTGATCTTTATACATTTGCTTATAAAGTCAAGACAGAATGATCTATAGGTTGCAGTTGAAATTTTATATTGCATATCAAATTATAGTACAATTTGTGCTTAAAAAAATTATGTTTTAGGAAAGTTATTTAAAATTGAAACAATTTAGCAAATTTTAAACAGAATAGTTAACGGCAATTGTACATTATTTATTTATTATTTATTATTTTTGGAAATATTAAGAAAAGTAATTTTTTTCCAGAACTTTTCTTTTAAAACATGATATGTAATAACTAAAAAAAATGAAGGAAAATTATGATATAATAATATATAGTTTATTGTGAATATGCCATGCACATTGCTGTGGTCGGCCTCAAATGTGATTTAAAACTAAAGCGACACATTAAATGAGATATCTAATATGGGTTGAATGTATTACTTAAAGACTTTGAAAAGAAGGACGGTCATGGCTGTATATTTACGAGTGCACATTTCCGTGTTTTTTATATTGGATGTTAAATTTTGCATTCGTTTGAATGAGACTAGGTCTGTTGTGTAGGCTGCTGGCTATTAAATTGCTGTAAATTGCTGTCTTGTCACCTGAAGAGGACACTTTTCACACAAATTGGTTGAAAGGGAAAAATTGAGAATCGTGTCTCACTCTCTGAATTATTGCATTTAGCAATCATAATGTATGCAGATGTTTTTGAGATATCCCAACTTAATTCTTAATTGGAATAGTGGTATGTTTTAATATGCATGTTTTACTTTTGAGTTTTACACAATGCTTAATGTTTGTTGTTATATAATTCTATACAATACAATCATCACCTGAAACTGACACCCAACAATTTTCAGAAAGAAAAAGTTCTACATTTTTTCCTGCAGTGCATTATGAAAATCCTATTTTGCATCATCCCAATGGACTCCAGTTTTAAAATGGAATGTAGAGATTGAGAATGATCTGATGATCTTTTTTAAGATTTCTTAACTTTTGTTTGTAGTTAAGCTATATCAGTACTATTGGCCTGCTGTTTACTTTCATCCCTTATTATGTATTTTTTATTTTTAAATGAATATTAACATCATTACAATTACCAATTTGATATTTACCCTAATACCCCTTTCTTTGGCTTAAAAAAGTTTACACACACAAAGGTGCACACCATACAAATGTTGGTGTTGAGATCTGTGTGTGTATAAAACTCTAGAGTTTTGCTAGGCTATGTAAAGGGGGTATAGCCATTTAGCCAATATTATCGTCATCACCACTATATCAACGTCATCAACACCACCACCACCACCACCACTTATCAATATTACCACCACCACTTATCAATATTAACACCACCACTTATCAATATTACCATCGCCGCCACCAACCTTTATCAGAATATTTCTCGATCTCATCACCTTTACAAGGTAAATAAATTTTGACTGGATGACTCAAAACTAGATTTATTGTGATTTCAAAAACTATAAAAATGTTGTTAAACTATGTCAAGTGTTAGGAATAGGATGAATATGCTCAAGATTTTTGTGAAACTAGTTAGTATGAAGGCATAGACATGAATGTAAAGTTGCTCACCATTAAGTATAATAATATTGGCTTCAGGGTCTCAACTGTAATGAGAAATTGGTTGATAAAATCATCAGCATTTAAAGTTTAAGTTTACAGCTGATGACCCGTGGGTGCAATTTGCTATCTTTCCGAATCAATCATTATGAGATGTTGTGCAGTGCCCAAATGCAATCGTGTCATTTTGATAAGCGTGTTTCTCTAGTAGCTGTACCCTATTTCAGTGCACTGAATTCAAAATAACTTTATATCTTATATGTATTAGAAAAGAAAAAACAGCTCAATCTGAAAATATTATGTGTAAATTGTTTATTAAAATGGTTGGTTCATGCCCCAGGTTTTCTAAATCCTATATTCATAGTATATATGAATGCAAATTTGTTGGATAATAGATTATAATAATAGATATTGAGAATACAATATTATATATACTAATAAACTGCATCTCCACAGGATAGCTGCTGTAGTAGGGTAAATTTAATCAATCCAACTTGCAATAGCGATGTGCATTGTTTATTTTGCTATGAATATGCCATAAATTTTTCTGAAAGTATAATTTTTTGAATTCTTTTTTTGTAGGTGAAACACTAATTGTCACTGATGACTATGCTGTTGACAATAACTTTGTGTTAAATGACAATGGTGATCTTGTCCTGTTGAGTGCAAGGACTTCAGATACTGGACTCTATACATGCATTGCACAAAACTCTGTAGGATCTGTTAATGCTAGCGCTTATCTATTGGTCCAAAGTAAGTACCACTTCTTCTTTCATACACATGTAACGGTGAGTAACTCACCAATTACAGGATTGATAAACTATTTTACATTTTATCGTGCTTATAAGCTAAGTCTTTGAAAGAGTTGTTAGTTTAACCCTGGCACTAGGTCAGGACTACGTCAGGATTGAACCCTAGACCTTGGGATTGAAAAGCAAGCACGTTAAACACCAAGCTACAGGTCCACTTCAAACATACACGGTACTGTACTTAAGTACTCGTCCTCTAAATATATTTCTTAAAAACGACAGCAATGTAAACACATTTTAAAATCTAAAATTATACAAGTTAATAAAAATAAAGCCTTAATATTCTCATTTTATCATAATTTTTTTGTTTAGAACGGACATACATTGCAACCAGACCCATAAACACTGAAGTAATCCTAGGAGCAGATACCACCATCAACTGCATCATCAGTTACGATCCTACTGTCAATATCAACATCATTTGGTACCAAGAGGGCGCTCCAGTAGACTTTCTTGATTCACGTTTCAATCGGTTATCTGATGGTTCACTCCGGATTACTCAAGCAAGACAAAGCGATAAGGGGTTGTACGAGTGTAATGTGACATCATCAGCCGGAGATGACTCGGCTAAAGCTCGTCTTACAATATTGGGTAAGTAAAGCGTTAAATATCAGGGTTCCCAATCCAATGCTAGAGGGAGAGGGCTTTTTTATGGCTAATTTACTGCAAACCCTTCACAACAGAACTTTCCATGGATTCATTTTTTGTTGTTGCTTTGGTTGAATTGGCAACTAGCCTTCGCTTGTAAGACATTCGTTTAGTTTCTATTCTTCATATTTCTCTAGTACTATCATGTTTAATCTATGAAAATTGAAACATTCCTCTAACCTTGGTATCGTTAAAGTTTCCTAGTAACTTCATTATTGTCTAGTATAGCGTTATATACTACTACATCGTAAAATACTGATGGTAATTTGATTTCGCTTCAATTTAACAAAATTAAACCTTTTACAGGAAATAAGATTGCAGCTGAAAAATCAATGAAATACATTAATTTTGTCTTTTAATATATGTATATTGTATTTCCATAGCAATGTAATTACTGTGTACTATTGTCATGACAACGTATAATTCACTTTTATTTGTTCTAATAATTTGTTAAAGAAGTAAAGATTTGAATAATCAATGGATATTGTTTGATAACATGTCCTAGATAAATGTTTATGATGATAATGTTTATAATAGTTAGTCTATTTCATGCCTGGCTTACCTGGATAAACCAACAATAGCCTATTCTAAAAAATAAATGGATGCTCCCACATATCATGAGTTTGTGGTCTATACCATTTGTGGAGAGGGGTGTTTATGTAATGTTAACAATAAAGTAATTATTTTTAAATTAAATTTAATTTATATTTTCAGAATTGCCTCATGCACCATTGAATCTTATGGTGCAGTTGAGTAACGTTCAAGCCAGGACAATTGTGCTGAGTTGGACGCCAGGATTTGATGGAAATAGCCCGCTGGTGCGATACATTGTGGAACAACAAGAAGACTGTAAGTGACGTTTTTAAGATAACAAATACTAGGAAATATACCCATCCCAAAATTTAGTAGTAGGATAGTTTTGACATGATCCTTTAGTACTTAAGTTGTATCTTCCATTGACTTGTTTTATTAAGTTTGACCTAATTCCCCCTTTAAGATTAAAATTTTAAAAGTTACTGAGTACATTCTGTATGAAAACCTTTTTTTTCCCATTTCAGTGGATGCATTTGCAACGATTTTAACAAATGTGAACCCAACAGACACTACCCTGACCGTGAAAGACAGTATTAGACCGGCTCATTCGTATCGCTATCGGATAACGCCTGTTAACAGTGTTGGTGCAGGGTCCACAAGTGCCGTCACTGATCGTGTATCTTTACCAGAAGAACGTAAGTAAAGCAAATATAGATTTATTATAGGTACTAGGACAGATTGCAATTGAACACATTTCATTTTGTTTTACTCTCAATTGTACCTGGAATATGTAGACTGCTTGTTAGGTTATATGCATGATATGCATATAACCTCTTGATTCTGTCAGGATCTTTATTTATTTATTTATTTATTTATTTATTTTATTTATTCTTTCCTTAGCACTATTTTGTCCGTGAATTATCTTGGCATCAGTTTCATCTAGCTAAGTCAATTTTTCAGAGTATATTCCTTATGGCCAGGAATCGATGTGGTTATGTTTTCACGGTGCGCAATCATAAATTACGCGGTCTACGCGCGATTTAATGAAATCACGTTTGTAATCATATCTTCACAAGCATGAATCACTTTTAAACAAAATTTGGTACTCATAAATTTCAGGTCATATTTCATCATTTGGCAATATAATTACGTGCGTAGCGCATATAACGCATGCGTACGCGCGCTTAAAAGTTTTAAAATTGTCAAAATTTATTTTTGATGAAATTAGAGTACGTTTCAGGCAATTTTAAGCTTTAAAAAATTGCCACGAGTGCGCAGAATTTTGCACGCGCACTGCGCGTTAAACGTTATTGCGCACTATTTTTGCCCGATTTCTGTTTTACAACCTTTCTTTAATAATATCATCCTATTTGATTCACTTTTCAACTCGAAATTGCATTATATAAGCATGTCAAAAGTGACAGGCTACGCACGTATAAGTTAACAAAATAGTGAAAATATGCTAAATTTTAAAATTAATATATATCGTCAGAATGCTGGGGAACACCTATTTTTTATTTCATTTTCTTGAAGTGTATGTATAATATGTATGATTTATTATCAAATTAAGAGAACAAAAGTTGATTAAGTCATCATTAATTGCATATTGAATTAAAAAAAATTAATTTCGACAATCAAACAAATTTTGACATTTTCTTAGGCCGAAATAACAAACTTAACATTAACTTTCTTTCTTAAAAAGTTCATATATTAAAGTTAAAAGTATATAGTTTGACAGTGCATCATTTTTTTAAATTTTTAAATTTTTAAAGATGTCATCATAGTAATAAATTATAATTCATTGCGGTATGTAATAATCTATCTGCACCAAAGTGGCTACTGAATAGTAAATACACAGAGGAACCTTTCTACATGTTTTAGTAAGTTGTGTATGGCTCGGTGGTCTGTGCTCGTGTTTATGGCATTCAAGGTACCGAGATCGAGCCTCACCTTGGGTAACGAAACGAAATAAGATTTTTTTTATTATTTGTATTGTTTGTTCAATTTTATTTCTTAGTGTATAGATTATACACATGATTTATAATGAAATCTAGATAAAAAGAAACTTATGTCTTTATTATTATGTAACAAATGTGGTTTATGACATTATACGCAGAGGGATCTTTGATCGGATTGCGATACCGGCTATTGTATTTGCCTTAGCAAGATCCTAGCATATATTATAAATAATTAAAGATTCTGAGAAAATCAATCAATCAATATATCTTTTACAAATCAATTATCTTTATTTTAATCAAATGCATATAACCTATAATTTGTCATAGTGACGAATTAAATCTAGTTTTCATTTTGTTTTTACTCTCTTCAATTGTGCCTGGAATATGTAGACTGCTTGTTTTCATTTTGTTTTTACTCTCTTCAATTGTGCCTGGAATATGTAGACTGCTTGTTTTCATTTTGTTTTACTCTCAATTGTGCCTGGAATATGTAGACTGCTTGTTTTCATTTTGTTTTTACTCTCTTCAATTGTGCCTGGAATATGTAGACTGCTTGTTTTCATTTTGTTTTTACTCTCTTCAATTGTGCCTGGAATATGTAGACTGCTTGTTTTCATTTTGTTTTTACTCTCTTCAATTGTGCCTGGAATATGTAGACTGCTTGTTTTCATTTTGTTTTACTCTCAATTGTGCCTGGAATATGTAGACTGCTTGTTTTCATTTTGTTTTTACTCTCTTCAATTGTGCCTGGAATATGTAGACTGCTTGTTTTCATTTTGTTTTTACTCTCTTCAATTGTGCCTGGAATATGTAGACTGCTTGTTTTCATTTTGTTTTTACTCTCTTCAATTGTGCCTGGAATATGTAGACTGCTTGTTTTCATTTTGTTTTTACTCTCTTCAATTGTGCCTGGAATATGTAGACTGCTTGTTTTCATTTTGTTTTACTCTCAATTGTGCCTGGAATATGTAGACTGCTTGTTTTCATTTTGTTTTTACTCTCTTCAATTGTGCCTGGAATATGTAGACTGCTTGTTTTCATTTTGTTTTTACTCTCTTCAATTGTGCCTGGAATATGTAGACTGCTTGTTTTCATTTTGTTTTTACTCTCTTCAATTGTGCCTGGAATATGTAGACTGCTTGTTTTCATTTTGTTTTTACTCTCTTCAATTGTGCCTGGAATATGCAGACTGCTTGTTTTCATTTTGTTTTTACTCTCTTCAATTGTGCCTGGAATATGTAGACTGCTTGTTTTCATTTTGTTTTTACTCTCTTCAATTGTGCCTGGAATATGTAGACTGCTTGTTTTCATTTTGTTTTACTCTCAATTGTGCCTGGAATATGTAGACTGCTTGTTTTCATTTTGTTTTTACTCTCTTCAATTGTGCCTGGAATATGTAGATTACTACCCTCCATTTTGTTTTTACTCTCTTCAATTGTGCCTGGAATATGTAGATTACTACCCTCCATTTTGTTTTTACTCTCTTCAATTGTGCCTGGAATATGTAGACTGCTTGTTTTCATTTTGTTTTTACTCTCTTCAATTGTGCCTGGAATATGTAGACTGCTTGTTTTCATTTTGTTTTTACTCTCTTCAATTGTGCCTGGAATATGTAGACTGCTTGTTTTCATTTTGTTTTTACTCTCTTCAATTGTGCCTGGAATATGTAGATTACTACCCTCCATTTTGTTTTTACTCTCTTCAATTGTGCCTGGAATATGTAGATTACTACCCTCCATTTTGTTTTTACTCTCTTCAAATGTGCCTGGAATATGTAGATTACTACCCTCCATTTTGTTTTTACTCTCTTCAATTGTGCCTGGAATATGTAGATTACTACTCTCCATTTTGTTTTTACTCTCAGTTGTGGACAGTAAAATGGTTAACATGGAATAGACTAGAATAAATAAATATTTGTAAATATGAAAACGTTAATTATTATTTGTATTGATGCGTACAAATGCGGTTGAAAAACAGGCTTTGTATGGTATAAAGGCAGAATAAATAAATATAATGTTTTCTAAACTGAAAAATTATTTACTTTTTTGTCCAAACAAATTTTTCTAGGGGCAGTCTCTTAAATTTTGTGTCAACTTCAATAATTTGATATCATAATTCTGTTTCCAATCCAATTAGCTACAGCAATTTTATGTGGTGAAATGATACATAACTGCTCTGTGTTTTTAATTCCATCTTTCTTGTAAATTGTTTTAATAAAGTTTCCATTACTGCTGAATAGTTGTAGTTTACGTTTACTTGATACAATGATGTTATCATACTCATCAACTACAACTCCACGAGGATACTTCACCATACCATCTTCATCACCTTCATTGATAAGTACTTTAAATAACTGGTCTTCATTATCATATAATACAATTTGACTATTTCCCCAATCTGTTACAAGCACTTTCCCAGTTTGTGTAAGTGTTACATCATTGTATCCATATAATAATTCTTTTTGTGATCCTATCTTCATCAGTTCATTACCACTATTGATGTCAAACATGAACACACATTCAGTGTTCCAATCTGCTACATAAATAACATTTGATGCCTCATCTATGTGAATACCTTGTGGGGCTTCTAATACACCCTTACCAATGGATTTGATCACATGACCATTCATATCACATACTAGAATGCATTCATTACCGACATCACTGAATGCTATGTTGTTATTCTTCATTTTGTACATTCTGTAAACTTGCACATCTTCTGGTAGAGTAATTTTATCTATGTATTTTCCTGATTGTTTGTATTTGTGAATTTCATTTGTACCAAAAGAAATCAGCAAGCAATCATCATCACATTTGACTAGTCCCATAGGCTTCTTATCAACTTTAAAATAATTTACTAGTCCTTCCCCCTCTATTTTGATGGCAAGTGGTGATTGTTTGATTGGGTTCCCATTGAAATATACATTTAATGTACAGATTCCTGGATTCTTACATACTCCTCCTATAACATAATCATTTTTAACTTCTTTAACATGACCAATGTTGTATTTTCCTGTTGAATGTGTCCATGTTGCTTTCAGTTGACTTAAACCAACTTTATGTGATACATTAATTCTGGCAACAATTGGTTGACTTTGTGTCACACATTCAGGACCTTCTAGAATCAGATCATTAGCTGTAATGGGGGTAACATGTCCAATATCGCATTGTTTCAACAAATCAATTGTGGTTTTGTTTCCAAAAAAATTGATTTGTTTGTCCTTTTGTTTAATTTCTTCTGGATTGTTGATTTTATCCTTCAGTGTATTCAATGCAATCTCACTTGACATCATAGCAGTTGCTGGCTCACTCTTTAGTGACTGATTAAGAAAACTCACATTTGTATTTAAATCTGACTTGATTTTTCTCAGTTCATTTAGTTGCATATCATTTTCGATTTTTTCATTTATGAACTTCTCTTCAACCTTTGTCTTCAGTTTGTATGTCTTTTCCTTCATTATTTTCACCATTTCTTCAAACTGCTTATCGATACTTTTCAAACTTTCATCTTTACTTTCTTCTAATTTCATAGCATTTTCTATCACTACTCCAATTCTATTTTCCAGTTTTTCTAAATGTTCATGTGCAGTGTTCATCAATTTGTCTGCAGTTACCTTAAATGTTTTGAATCCTGAGACAATGTCAATTGGTTCATGGTTTGCTCCCTTTGCATGGTCCACTATTGCACATTGTATGCATATTGGTACTTTACATTTTGTACAATATAACTCCAGTGGTTTTTTATGAGTGGAGCATAATGGTGGATGTAAATTAGCAAATTGTTGTTTATTCATTGATTGCACTTCTCCTGCAGTAAGTAGTGTATGACTTGCCAATACTGGCAACATTTTGTGATGTTTACTACATGTGGAACACAAGTAATGTCTGCATTCCTTACAGTAGTATGTCACCTGTTCTGTTGCTTCACAAACACATTTCACTTGTTCTTTCTTCTTGAATTGCTCAGTGATTTCTAGCAGGTTATTAACAAATGTATTTGGTGGAAGCTTTTCAAGCCCACCATCAGGAATGGGATGCCACTTGCGACAAATCGGGCACGATAGCTTTCCATGATTTGATTTTACCCATTTCTCTAGACATGCTAAACAGAAGCTGTGCAGGCAGGCAAGTGATCTTGGATTGTCTAGTGTTTCACTACATATGCTGCATTCCAATAGCAGCTTCTCATCTATACTTTCAAGAAACAGACTTAAATCACTATCACCAGTAGCCATTGTGAAACCTGCAATAACTAAAATAAACATTTTATAGTGAAGAGCATTGAAGCTTTACTAAAGTGATATACTTATGTAGTTTTTTTAGTGACTCTTGGAAGGTTGACATGGCTGTGTCGTCCTTAAGCTCTGTCTACACTATCAAACTAGTTTGACAAAAAAAATCCTCTTCGTGCAACGAAACAGACTCTTTTGCTTTTTATGCAGACATCCTACCATTAGACCCCACAAGTTATAATGGTAGGATGTATGTCATGGGGAAATTTCCCAGATTGATCAAAAGTCATCTATTTATAGAAGCACTAATTATTAATAATAAATGTGATGAGAATTATGACAAATATGATCAGATATCTACAGTAGTATGTATAGCATGGTACAACCGAACAGCTAATACACGCAACAGAGATCATAATTGATGTACCCTCATTTTGGAGTGTATTAAATCACAAGCTGGATCTCCAAAGAGATACTTTATGTATGAATAATTTGTATTAGAAAGACTAAATGTATATATTAAAAGTTTCCTTACCTTTCAAATATATTTGATTGCTAAATCTTTGACAATCTTGAAGATGATGCTGACGTGGCAGTCCACTGTATAATAATATTGATAAATGAAGGCAAAACAATTCTTTGAAGAAATAGCACTGAATTTTCCCCAATCAATATCAACGATTCAATATTATTGGTTGTCTTATAATAACTAATGGTGGTGTGACTACAAACAATAGATGGTTCTTTTATACTGAATGCGTGACCGATTCTGTTGCTATGGAAGACATCTTGAATATAGGATAAAATGGTGTACAGTCATGTGTAAAATACATCTAGTTATTTTAACTCCAGAACAAGAAAGCATGAGCAGTTTTTTACTATTTGCATTCATCATCACTAAATCATTTTAAATTTATACTGTACCATTTTTAAAATTTCTCATAATTGATTTTTTTTTTTTATTTGGAAGTTGAGCTCGATAGACATGTAGTTACCTTTTCTCTCCTTCCTTTTTGTCCATATTTCATTCTGTTATATTTAGTTTTTATGCTTTTTATTATTATTTTCATATGGATGAATATAATAAACCAGAGAATATTGAGTTTGCATTCTAGGCAGCTATTAATGATACTGATAATATCATACTGTATTTATTAATATAATATATAATACATTTTACTTTTGTTGATCACAAAATCATAGAAGTAAAATCAGGTTGGCGAAATACATGATCCTCCTGGAAGACTTTTGTAAGAGATGTAAAGAAACGAAATATCTTGGTTTCCTGTAAAATCGGGAAAAATTGTTGAAACACATAAAAATAATGTTAGATCATCAGTTTCCTGTTGTATGTCATTCAAAAACAGCAATCGGCATTGTGTTCATGTCCAATTCTAACATGTGTAAAACTGTTCAAAAACCATTTGGCATTTTGACTAGAACGGTCATGGAAATTTACTTTGAAAAACACGATAGCACCATCTTAATCCATTTAACCGTGTTTGTTGTATTCTTTTCTTAATCAGCTCCTGATGATCCACCACAAGGAGTTGTTGCATCTGCGAGATCTACAACTGAAATTAGCATGGAATGGCAGGTGAGAAGAGGCTGTTCAGTTTCACACACTTAAATAAATAAGTCAAATTGTTTGTACGAATCGATAAAAACATAAAAATATAGATGATAAAACATTAATGTTTAAAATTAATAAGAAAATGAAAAAAGAGCACTAGAAACAATTGCTAAGAGCAGCAGAGGGCCTGGGTCAGCCAATTTTATTATCTTTAAATGTTTTTATTTTTAAGGAATACAGTATCCATTTTTGGATTGTTTGTCTTTTGTTACAATGATAAAAAAAAAAATGAGTAGTGATTAGTGATTACACTTTACTTATTAAGCTCTGTCTACACTATCAAACTAGTTTGACAAAAAAAGTGTGATGTGCCCAAATATAGTAGTGATATGCTTAAATACGGTAGTGATATGACATGATCATGTCCATATATGGGCACATTAACATTTTTTTGTCACGTAAAGTTTGATGGTGTAGACAGAGTTTTAGATCTAGTATTTGTAAAATCAAGATATTTACAAAGAAGACATTTATTTGTCTTTTTCAAAGGCTCCACCGAGTGAAACATTAAATGGAATACTACAAGGATACAACATACGTTATCGCCTCCAAGGCTATTCACACCCTTACAAAACACTGAACATCAGCACGCAAACTTCATATGTGCTGACAGACCTCATTACGTGGAGTGTGTATGGGATAGAAATCGCTGGCTATAACCGAGCAGGGATTGGAGCGTATAGCAACGTAGTGACGGTACGCACATTGGAAGGAATTCCAACGCAAGCCCCGCAAGAAGTCAATGCATATGCTGTAAATTCTACGTCAATCCGTATGGAATGGAAAGCACCTGATCCGCAGACACTCAATGGAATCAATCAAGGATATAAGGTAAGAAAACAAATTTCCTTCATTGATTCTTGGTAGCTGCAAATTATTTTGTTGATTGAAGGCATGTTGATATGAAGTATCTAAGTTTATTTGTTGTTTAGACATATATAAATGATGTCCCTAATAAATAAAAACAGAATACACATCCTTTTATTTATTGTTGTTTTTAAACATAAACCATTTTTTCCTCAAAGATGCTAGCATGGTTGACCAATCAGGAAGACCAAGTGACAATTGTTGATGTTGCCATAGATACAGTGAATGAACAACAGGTTAGCTATCTTACAATGCTCAAGAAATACACCAATTACGAGGTAGCAGTGAAATGCTATACAACACCAGGTGACGGACCCTTGAGTCAACCAATCAGAGTGCTAACCATGGAAGACAGTAAGTTGTCATTTGATTTGGTTAAAAATATTAACATACTATGTGATGCACTTGTGCCAACCAATCAGTGTGCAATTTGTATTGATTTCATTAAATGTCCCTTTTTGTTGTATTTATTAATTAGGAACCATACCACAGCTTAATATCATTGGTTTTTCTATCGGTTCCTGCGGAAGGTTGTTCCAATTAGGTTTAGTTTCTGGGAAAAACAACATATTTATGAATTTATTAGATATAATGCGAGTCGTTTTAGAATTATGTGTGCAGATGATACAAGCAATATCTTTTTAATCTAATACAATGAAAAGTTCAATTTTATGATACAGTATTCTGTTTTCTTACCAGCTCCTGGACCTGTTGGTGACCTGTCTTTTACTGATGTGTACGACACTTCCTTGATTGTCACATGGCAGCCTCCAAGTGAGCCGAACGGAGTCATTACATGTAAGTATAAAGACCAATTTACACAGACAATTGTTAACAATAAGCGATAAATGGTATACAGAAATATAGAACCTATGTTATTTTTATGATTATTTGTTCAAAATGTGGTGCGAGCGGTTGAGCAGAAACAAGCTCAGGATAATACAGATTCTACGTGGGACAAGCATGCAGTTTTCCTTTTACTGCTTGTATGTGTAAATTGACCTTTTATTGTTTGTTATACTACATTTAATGCCAGTACAAAATATTAATACTTGTGAAATTTACTTGGTTTTAGCTTATCAAATTGGCTGGTTGGAAGTAGGCAACCCGTTTGTATCTGAACAACGGACCGAAGAACCAACTTCCAATAAAACTGAAATTGCAGGTCTCACCGCCGAAACCCTGTATGAGATTACTGTAACTGCTTGGACAAAAATTGGTCAGGGGGAGAGGTCGTCTGCTACTATTAAGTCGGGAGTTCCACCAGGTCAGTTGGGTGAAAAGATTCATTTATGTAAAATAATGTATTAGGTGTAAAAAGTGAACCTGTTAAGCAACCTTTTAGGCATATTCAAATGGACATTGGTATTTTTACATGTGTGCACTTAATATATATATAACGAGTTCGAACAATACCATGAAAGCCCCAGTGGTCTAATGGTTAGGACATCTGCATATCAAGCAGGCGGTCCGAGTTCGAGTCTCGGTTGGGGCGACTTTTTCTCATTCTCACAGATTTCCTCATCTTTATCGTTTCAAATTAATTAATTAAATTTCAGTATATCACCGGGCGGTTTAGAATTAATGTTCTTTGCCTCTTGTGTTTATAAATACTAAATGTTATATTTCAGAACCTCCGATGCCCCCAATGAACTTAGCAATCTCAAATGTCCAGCCAAGGTCAGTGTATCTCCAATTCAACCAGGGCTACGACGGTAAGACCAGTATCCGTAAGTGGACAACCGAGGCTCAGATTGGCTTCAGTCAACAGTGGGTGGTCATATACAAGCATAGAGATCCAGAATCAACCGGTTATACTGTCCCGAACCTGACTCCGTACACAACGTATCGCTTTAGAATTATCGCAACGAATATTGTTAACTCCAGTGCACCTAGTGAGCCTTCATTATCCACACAAACCCATCAAGACAGTAAGTACAGTGTACAGTTGTAAAGTTATATGTATTGTTTAAGATGAGCTTATGTTTGGTGGTTTAGGTGCGTGTGTAGATGTAAGAATCTAACTATCGGTTTTGTAAATAGCATTAACATGTAAAAAATCGAATATATTTTTACTCTGCCTTTAAATATGGTATGACAAGGGTATAATAACCCCTAGCTATTTGTATCCACCTGTAGGTATTAAGGGTGTAACAACACAATACAATTCAATGTTACCTGAACAATATCTTTGCTTATGATATTTTCTTTGTTTTTTCCGCAGATCCGTCTGTGTACCCACAAGGAGTTGTTATAAGGTCCTACAGTGAAACGTCTTTAAGAGTCAGATGGGTGGTATGTAATTATTTTTTTTACTATAAATAAATTTATATACATTTTGAAATTGCTTTAAATATTCTTAGAATGCAGCAAAAAAATGTCTAACACATTCAAAGGATTTAAGTAAGCTAATATTTCACATTGAACTGACATCAACTGAAATAGAATTAAAATATATTAAATTGTATAAAGATTGTATATAATGGATTGATGAAATGATATATAAGATGTCATAAATGAAATATTTGAAAGATTTCAACCGTTATAAATTAATTCATAATACCATATTTTATATATTTAATACCATATTTTATGTGTGAAATTTTGTAACTCAAAAATGTTGCATTCTTGAGTGACTTTAAAATTATTAAATTTCTTAACGTGTAACATATTTTGTATTTAAAATCTCTAAAATATTTATTCATACAACATAGTTTAATTGATGATTTAATAAAATGGATGTTACAAATTATTATATCTTATATATATATCTATATAGGACAGCAAAATCCACATTTACAATGCATATAATTACATAACAGACACACAACAGATTGAATGGCGATTAAACACTAGTCATGATTTTTGTACACCATTTGTTGCCAAAAAAAAGTTAAGAATACCTCAACCTTTCCGTTGTTATACTACAACCGTCTTCAGATTCAGTATTAATAAAGGGTCTTGAACAAAATTACAAAAATTCTTAAACCTAGGTTGATTCCAAATTCAAAATTGACATAAAAATATTGTATTTAAAACCTCTTTAAAATGACACAACTGTATAGTTAGTAATAATACTATACTATATATTTCATCTTTTTATGAGATATGTGTCACCCTCCATATGAGTGACCTATTTAATAAATCCTAAAGTAGGCTATGCCTTCCATATGTATTGCTGTGTCAATTGCATATTTATAATTAAAGTTCTGTGACCAAGCAATACACATTTCATTATTTATTGAAATATGAATAATATTTCATTACCGTATATTACCAAGTATTAGTCCTAGGGGCTTAGGTAAGAAATTTAAGAGGGTGGGGTTAGGCTTGGGTATTACCTTGGAAATTCTCTTCTGCAAACAAACAGTAATTAGGGGGTAGGGTTATACTTGAATAGTGCCTAGGAAATACTCTTCTAAAAGCCAACAGTAATTAGGGGATGGGGTTATACTTGAATAGTGCCTAGGAAATACTCTTCTGCAAACAAACAGTAATTAGGGGGTAGGGTTATACTTGAATAGTGCCTTGGAAATACTCTTCTGCAAACAAACAGTAATTAGGGGGTGGGGTTATACTTGAATAGTGCCTAGGAAATACTCTTCTAAAAGCCAACAGTAATTAGGGGGTGGGGTTATACTTGATCATGGGACTATCTTTCTTCAAATACAAAGTATTAAAATTGTTTACTGTCTTCGCAGCCATTACTTGATGAACAATGGAACGGCGTTCCTCTAGGTTACAAAGTCCAATGGCGATTGTCAAGTGACAATGACACTGCTCCTTCTGAATACAACGTACCAGATCCTTATGGACGCGAGATGATTATTCCGGACCTGCAGGAATGGACAGCGTACACTGTTGTAGTGTTAGCCTATAACAAGATTGGAAATGGACCAACAAGTCCAGCACAGACACAGAGAACCAGCGATACAGGTAGGTTGTAGACAGCAAAGTGGTGTAAGGACCGATGTTATGTGGTTCTTCTCTATGGTGATGCACTTTTGACTACATTGGAGTTGACTCTCTAGTTAATTATATAACCTCTTTGGTTTTTAATTGATATAAAAAATATTATGTTATGGTTTCAGTCTGCCGGCTATTTGTGGCATTGTTCGTCTTTTTTGACAATAAAAATATAAAATAAAAGAAATATATTATGCAAGTATTTGATTACAAATTTTATTTATAATAAAATGTAGAGGCAATTACCTGAATGTTGTATTAACTCAGATGTTCCAATTGAAACATATCTATGCAGTGTATATATCTTATTCATACATACAATAGATATGAATAAACCCATACAAATATACATTTAATACATTTTCTTATGCCAGCACCACGCTTTTCAGTGTACTAGGTGGAATGTAGTTAAACACAATATTAGCCAAGTGCATTTCCTACAAACATTAGCAAATCATAACAACTAGAGCATAAGATAATTAAAGTGCTTGATCTTTGCTTTCCCGCTAATCGTGTTTCCCCTGAAGGCTATAACCCTCATTTATTTACACTGGTATCAACAACAAATTGATAGTGAAATTAATTTTCCTGTAAAGAATTAAATGAGATCCATCTTAATGACGAATGTTAATACACCTATCTCTTTATTTCGTCATGCTTGACCTAGTTTGAGAATTACATTTTAAACTCCACATATCTGTATATATTTTGTTAAGTATGTTTTTATTCACAAATGCCCAGATCTATATAGGGATGTTGTTACCTGGTTCTGTGCATATTTACATATATAAATAAAAGCATAATATTATTTATGAAAAAGTTTATTATATAAAATTTTTTTAATAATCTTTATTTGATTTTTGGTATCCATTTATGACATGATGCTTTTTTTTCTTGTATCCGTATGGAAAAATTCTTCCCATTTCAAGTACCGTACTTTATTATAATTGTTGACACGCTTCATTTGCTTTTATTAGCAACAAAGTTTATAAGAAGACAATTAAGTTCTGCCATCATCATCATGTTCAATTACATGGCTGGTTAAGTTTATTTCCCAAGAAACTTTGGTTAATTAGTCATAATATTCTGTACTATCTAGAAACCATCCTATAGCATTTTATCCGCAGACGAAATTTGAATGACACGGTTAAATTTAATAATACATTACTGTGAAATGAAGCACCACCGTGGAATAAGTGTACTTGATGCTAAACTGTTTAATCAAAAATACCATTTATTCTATATAAATAATATCCCCTCATGACACCCCAAAAAGTAATCTCATTTGTATGGTACGAAGCACATTCATGATTGTGTGATGCTATGCTTGGTTTGTAATGAACGTTATTCAAGAAAAGTATAATACAAACATTCTGAGGGCGATCCGAGTATATTGACTGAAACATCAAAAATATCAAAATATTGTGTTGAGTGATTTATTTATTCATGGATGTATATTTTACAGTGCCAAGTGCTGGTCCAGAGGATGTGCGAGCTGTAGCATATAACTCCAGTGGTATGCAGGTCTCATGGGGTGATGTACCGGCTGATGAGCACAATGGACAGATCCTGGGCTTTAAGGTATGTTTGAAACTCGCCTTTTCTCATGGTTATGTGAAGCTGTACCCAGCTGTAGGATCTCCAGTTATCAATGTTGTATAGTGTCCATGTTAGAAAAGTTATTTCTACATGTCAAATGAAGCTTAATCAATTTAAAGAAAAATCTGCTATGTGAAATAACATTACACCCATTGCATGTTTTGTAACAATTTATAATTTGTGTTTGTCCTTTTTTAAGGTGATCTATTTTGAGACATCAAATCCGACAAATTCATATGCTGTAGATGTTGCTGGTTATGCCACCAGGCTGTTGCTGTTAAGCGACCTGCGTGGATTCACACAATATAGCATACAGGTTTTAGCATACACAAGGATTGGAGATGGGACACCAAGTAATACTATACAAGAAACCACATTTGAGAATGGTAAGGCATTTCCTGCAGTTACTGCAGTAACTCAATCAACATTATTTTCTTTAAAAAATACAATTTAGGATTTTTTATTTTATTCATGAAAAAAGAGTTTTTCTCTTTACCGTTTAAATTTAATTCTATGCAGCAATCTTAAACAGTGAAATATAACTGACAACATAAATGAAAAATAAGCATGCATCTTTGTTTCTTGCTGAATTAAGTAATAACAAGTCGCTTTGGTTGCTTCTAGATTGCTCAAGGGTCCTTATTGCTTGTAATTATTAGTTGTTGTTTGATGGATTGCAATATGTATCTTACATGAAAATTCATCAATATATTTAGGCCATTTATATATCAAGAATCATCGCTATCCCTCTAGGACAACTCCTGTCCTAGTCTAGAGGGAAAAGTGATTTTTTAGAATGAACATTCTAATTTCAAAAAAATATGTATTAGAATTTTTTTTTACATTTTTATTCTTAAGTCTTTTGGAGTGGAATTGTTTTTGTCATGAGAAAAAAAAGAAAAGACTTCTGTCAATTATTTTTTTTTAATAACAACTATATTTTTTAATTTTAGTCCCTGGACCACCTACCAATGTCCTCTTTCCTATTGTAACCATCAACTCTGTTCGTGTGGAGTGGGACCCTCCGTCCGAACCCAATGGAGTTATACGTGGCTATGAAGTTGGCTACCGGCTGGAGAGTGCGGATGAGTTGGCGCTTGTAAATATTGATGTTGGAAGTCGACGTTACTACGTGAAAGATGGCTTAACAGCTAATCAGATGTATATATTTGCGGTGACAGCAAAGACAGATCTTGGGCTGGGGACTCCAGCTCAAGTGCGCGTATTCACAACGAATGATAGATGTATGTTGACTGCTTTTCTACAATCTTTATTAAATAGTTATGCATACACAAACAGCCTTGTTACTATCTTTTTATTTTCTGTTATTAACAGTTGATCCTTTGTTTTCTAGCCGTTCCTGGAAAGCCATCTAAGCCTATAGTAGACCAAGCCAATGTCCAAAGTCGTAGTGTTCCAATCACTTGGCAAGCTAACGATAATGACCGCTCACCACTACGAAGTTATACCATCCAAGTCAGTAAATCTGGGAGTGTTTTCACTGATCATATAATGAACATTGATCCATTACTGACCGCATACAATGTGGATAAGTAAGTTGTTATCTACCTCTTGGTTTCACTTATAAAAAGAAATCCCATTGTCTTTTTTGCTTTACATTACAATTTTTACAGGTAAATAATTATTTTTTCAATCAAATTTTGGGGTTAAAAGTAATAACTATTATGTGACATTAAAATAGCATATTCAACCAAAAAAATCTATTTTTTTAGGGGGACAAAATATCTTTTTTAAAACATATAGACAAAAATAGATTTAAATACAATACCAATAATAATTTTTTTTTTCAATTTAGCCTGGTGCCTTACACAAACTACAAGATTCGTTTACAAGCCCATAATGACATTGGGGCCAGTGCCTACAGTGATAGTTCCAGTGTTGTTACAACTAGACAGGACAGTAAGTAGTTATTCATATTTAAACTAGATAGTCTCGGTATAATTTTTCCAGAGGGTTCATTATTAGTAATTTTGAGCACAACCCTCAATCATCAGTATAATGTGTGTGGCTTTGAATTGAGATACAAATATATATAGTATATGAATAGAAGGCAAAAGAAAACCGCTTAAAGATAAATAAAGTGATGTATTTCAGAATGCTTGTCAGTTGACACAATGTATGACAATTCTTTAGTTGTCTTGTGTAGATGTAGGTTGATCTAATACATTCAAGTTTGAGCCATCAATCACATCATTTGAATATGATTGACAGGTAGTTGCATAGCATGTCAATCATTTATGCCATGGTGTCAGGTTTTGCCTAATGACTTTAGGTAGTGTTGAAATATTGGATTCTGACACAATATGTATTTTATTGCTTGAATTACGTATAAAATATCTCAGTATTTCGTCAGATTTAAGTGTAGAATATTTTATAATATGTGTATTAATCCAAAGGCAAATTACTGAAAAAATGACAATGCTTTGGGTATCAGTGGCTGGATCTCAATGAGATACAAAATAAAATATGCAAAAAGATATATAAAACTGATAAAGTAAAACAGAAAGAAAAATTAGCAATGCAATATATTATTAAGATTGATAGGAATCACAGTTGCGAAAAGACTGTAAGGCAATTATTTTTTGTTTAGCCGTCAGCATAGTAAACAAATTATAATTGAGTACTGTGTGCTGCAATTGACAGGTGACCTATTTATTTACCTTAAGGATTTTTTATTTTCATTCTTTTACTCTGATGAGCAGTAAGGTAAAATATTGAAGTGGAACATCTCGGCTCACGGTCTTAATTAAACTGCAACTATTTGACATTTAATAGTAGGCTATTTTTATTCAAACCATCTGATTTTAACCTAATGGAATTGTATATGAATAAACTTAAATGTAAGAAGGAAAGATAATCCATTTTACTGAAATAATTACTTATAAGATTAGACTACAATACAACAGTAGTGGGATATTGTAGTGGATTTTTTTGAGAATTATATTTTTGATATTTTTTTCTCCTTTCAGTTCCAGAAGGCAAGCCAACCATTACAGGAGTTATACCCTTTACCCCGACCGCTATTCGTATCACGTGGAAGGTATACTTATACTTCTTATTTGTAAACAATAAGCAAAATAGAATTTTAAGAAAACATAGTGTAGCACTTCAATGTTGAGCTTGGTATCCAATGTAGAAAGCAACACTAAAATGTATTCAACTTCAACAACAAACAACTTTATGATGAAAAACAAGTTGCTTGTGATTAATCAAATTACTCTACGCCCTTGCATCCTAACATTATTTTTACTGTGTTCTATCTATTCCTAGACACCCCTAGTCAGATCAGTTAAAATATTCTCTCCATTCAACTCGTATACATTCATTCCTTTTTAATTTGTAATTTTTCTAAATTTTCTGTCTTTGTAAAGCGCATTGAGGCGCTATATCAAGTACCAGTTATTATTATTATTATTATTATTTGTATATTATTCCAAAGGCAAATTACCACAAAATGAGCAAAAAATAAGCAAAAAGCTAAATCAAAATGATACAGTAAAACAGCCAGAAACATTTGCAAAACTTTCGGGCAACACTATTCCTTCATCAGTGCAAGTGAGAGTATTTGAAATGTATATTATAATTATTTAATTCTAGGCACCCCCATCAGATACCTTAAACGGTCAGCTAAAAGGCTATAGAATTACATTCCGCAAACTTCCAAATGGCGATTTCACCGAAAGGATCGTCAATGACAAGCAAGCTTCGGAATACGAACTGACAAACTTGGAACGCTATGTCGAATATGAGGTCAAAGTTGACGCATACAATATCGAAGGACATGGTCCATACAGTGTTCCAGAAACTGTCTTCGTCGGAGAAGCAAGTAAGAAACCTACCATTATCATGCTTAATATCCAACCCTCTTCTGTCCATACTGTAGGCCATTGTAATAATAGTTCATTAGAATTGTTCATTCTTATATAGTGCATATATTAAGCAAGCTCTCAATGTGCTGCATTACCTCAGTCATTTTTTGGATCAAACACACATGGAAACATACTCCCATAAGAATGCAGTTAGTAATCCGTGCAAAGTTGTGTCTTGATCTCTTTGTATTGTCTAAAAAACTAAAACTAAGAAAACTTTCTTTTGGACACTTCACGTAATAAATATTTTCTTTACAATAACCCTTTTAAGAACATGATAGAATGTTATGTAAATGATAAAATAATTCAGATTAAATGTTAAGTTAATAGTAACTGAACTTAGTAATGCATGTATTTAATGTATTGCAGTGCGAGATATTACTACTCTACTACTAAACTGTTATTATATTTACAGTACCGTCTGCCCCACCAACAAATTTGGTTGTTGTAGTTGTTGGATCAGGCGCCCTCAACCTCTCTTGGGTGCCACCATCCTACGAGTCTCAGAATGGTGATCTTCAAGGCTATAAAGTGCGTTACTGGTTACCAGGACAAAAGAACGAGACAGTTCTGTTGAAGACGATTGCTACAACCAATAATTGGATGATGCTAGATGGTTTGATATGCTTCACTGATTATGTGGTACAGATCTCGGGGTTCAATGTCGCAGGTGATGGCCCATGGAGTGAAGAGGCTACTGGCAAAACAGGGCCTGATGGTAAATTATAGTTTAGTTTTTTTGTGTTGTCAATATAGAAATCATGAGTGTACTACTAACTTGCATCAAAGATCTACTGTATCAAGGGATATTTTCTTATGAAGTCAACGAAGGCAATATATATTTTAATGTAGCCAATCCTTATTTTGAAAACAGTCCCTTTAAAGGGGTCACAAATACAGTATGTCCCCTAAATAGGTTCTAATGTTTTATTTTCAATCTTGCATTGCAATAACCAACTAAAATGTTTGGATAAATATCATATATATGATTGATATTATTAAATACAATGTACATTATTTCTTGTAGTTCCCGGCATGGTTGGCAGTATAACATTCAAGACAATACGAATGACATCACTAATTGTCACATGGACTCCTCCACCCCATCCTTGTGGACAGATACTCGGTTATGAGATCTTCTACCAACAATTGAATTCTATAGCAGGTGAGAACTGCAACACTATAAATTAAATCAACTTTTATCATATGGTTATAAAACAAAAGATTTTTAAAATTAATTAATTAATTTTAATTTTGTTGTAATTGTGGCAACTATATGCCTATATGAAATAACACAAACGACAAAACTGAAATTAGAATTTTAAGCTTTAAAATTGCAAGTAACATTTTCTTGTAACATCATCATCTTTCCTATACTGTTTCAACATTAGCTGGAACAAATACAAGCAGATTTACTGCAGTAACTACTTTCTAAAATATTAAATAGTTTCAGCAAATTCTAAGCACATGGCTTTATGTCTGTTTATTACAGGTGAAAGGGCAACTGTGACAAAAAGAACACGAGGAACAGAAAATTCTTTATATATTGATGATTTAGAAGAACGTGTGTCTTATATGTTTACAATTAAAGCAAATACGTCCAGTGGTTTTGGTGCGGAGCGAAACGCAGATGTTAAAACTGGACCTCAAATAGGTAATTGAAAATATTTCTGCTTTAGTTGATATTGTCAATACCTTTTTCACGAAACATTGTTTATCATCGATCGAAGATGTCTTCCGTTTCATGAAAAAGGTGTATATCAACCAGGGAAAGGTACCAAATCAAACATGGCTGCATAGCTGTAAGATTATTAATTTTATATTTTAATAATATTTTACCCTATTCTTGGCCATTTTGCATTATCGCTTTGCCGTTGTCTAGTTATCTCTCCAGTATAATACATGTATCCCCTTATAATTTGTGACACAGACAGTAGAGTCATAACATTTAACATTGAACATCTTCTACTTGTACCTCTAGGTGCTCCTGATCCTCCTACTGGTCTGAACCTGGACTCAACGGACACATCTGTGACAATGTCATGGGTAAAACCAAAATATCCCGGTGCTTCTGCCCTCTTGGGTTACATAGTTGAGTCACGAGAGGAAGGTAAAAATCATTGCTTAAATTGTAAACGTGGCCTGTATCAAACAAGGTGCTATTATAAAAATGAGCTCTTCCATGCATGGAAATAAAAGTTAACCTAGTTGATCTAAACCATTTGACTGCTTATCTTACTCTGTAATTGAGTGTCCAGCAACAGCTCTACAAATTTCATTTTATGATTTTTATCATTTTATCACTCTATTTGCGACAGGTAAAGACTGGGAGCTTGAGGCGGACAACATTGCTCCCGATAGCGTGTCTTACGTTATCTCATACGCGAATCTTAGAAGCAGTACTATGTACGAATTCCGGCTCATGGCTGAGAACAGTGATAGTATAAGTGAGCCAGTATCTGAAGATGACCCCTTTGCAGTTCCAGGTAAGAATGAAATGCTGCATCCTCTGTTTATGATCTTGTTAAGGACGTTCAATTTTATGTAAAAATACTGAAAGAGCTCTCAGACTGGGTTTTAATACCAACATCTGGCAGTTTTAATTTTCAGAAATATTCATTTTATTAAAAAAAAAATATAGCTCATTCCTCACAGCGGAGCTGGTCTAATTAATTGACTTAGAATGTGTGAACCAATAGTACATGAAACATCTCATAATATTTGGTTTAAAGAGCTTTTCTCCAAAATATTATTTTATTTAACTGACCGAATATATCTGAACATACCAGGCACTAATACCAACATTTATTTAGCATACATTGTTTATAACAATACAGCATTGTTAGTGAATGAATGTATAAACTGTGGCACTGTTTTTGTTTTTCCGTTTTTCTACTCTTCAGCCTGTACAACAGGTACTGCCAATTTATATTGTTACTTTCATTCAGTTTTATGGGTTACATAATAGACATATATTTCAATACATAGTATTTAAATTTGTGCATGTTTTTAACCCCTATCAATTTACTTTCAAATCTTAACTACTGCATACCACATTAATTCTTTTTGTTATAGAGGTTAGGTAGGTCATTTTAATGAAGGCTTATAGCCATAAAACCTGAGTGGATGAGATTAGACTAATACGTTAAAAAAATAGTTTGAGAAATATATTCTCGACTAACATATTTATTTTAATCTGCTAAGTTGGTTTAAAGTGTTTTGTAGAATTGCTCATTATTCTTGACAGTAATAGTAATTATACTCTTACAGTAATAGTTTTAGTTTTTGAGACTTATTCAAAATTTATTCAACCTTCCAAACATCCTCCTCCTTCTCCCCCCCCCCCCCACCCCAAAAGACCAAAATAACCTCCATTCTAACCTCTTTAGAATCAAGATAGATAGAAACACAAAGACAGAAAAAAAAGAAAATCAAATCACAAGAATGTTTCTTTGCTACTCAGTTTAAATTAACTTAAACTAACAGTTTATTAAAGTAATATATTTATTTATTTATTTATAGTGATCATAATTAGTGGTTCACTAATGATTGTGAGTTTAATCATATTTGGCAGTCTTTCTTAGGTGTACTGTTTGTTTATTTAGTACAGTCTCATGGTTAAATTCTTAAAATCTAATCATTTAATAGCTTTTATGAACAGACACAGAAATCATTAAAACAAAGTAGAAAAAAGCATTGTAATTTGGTCAACTAATGACTCACAATATATACAATAGAATTTCATTGAAAGTTTAATTGTTCTTTAATTAATTTGCAGCTACAGGTACTGTTGTGTTTTACGAGGAGTGGTGGTTTCTTGTTATTGTGGCGTTAGTTGGTTTTATTATTGTTATCCTCGTGGTCGCTACACTATGTATGGTTGGTAAAAGCAGAAAATATGTTGGTAGGTTTTACAATTCTATTTTCTTTAGTTACCATATATGGCAGGGTCTACAGGGTCTTGAACAAAATATGGTGAAAATTTAAGGGTGGGAGGGAGTCTTTCAGTATGTCCATATAATTTCTTCTCAAAAATTAATATTTAAAATAATTCATTGTCTTTAAAATGTCATATTGTTATTTTTCCATTATTGAAATTAATAAATGTTCTTGAAATGATATGAAACTTATATGATGTACAAGTATAATATTCAACATTTTTTATTTACAGATAAAAAGGTGCATCGTAATGTGTTGGATGAGTCTGTGACTAATATGGAAGACAACAGTTTTACAGCCTTTGAATTAAGCAATAGTAGACGTCAAAGTGGTCGGAGGTCGCAGCACAGGGCCAAAGGAAGGAGTACATCATATTCAAAGTAAGATTGTTGTTGAATGCTGCCCAATGAACTGTTGGCAAACTGGATTGGTAGACATTGTATAGTTCACAAAGCATCAACGATATTAAATATGTACTTCATTAGAGAAGACGTTTCTTGAGATAAACATGTACATTACTGTATTTATTTGAAGAAATACCCCGGCCCACTTTAATAAATACCCTGGGGCGTTTATTCGAATAAATACAGTATTTTCTAGTTTCGCAATTAGAAATTTCTTTGCATATACACAGAAGTGCAGTACCAAGATTTAGTCAAGTCACTATATAAAAAGCTGAATTTTATAATTCTATATAAATATGATAACAATTATAAATATAAGAACTATTACAAATATTCTGGTCTTTCCTTGTCTTGTCAGAGCTCCTCCTAGACCCAGTCCAGGAAACATCCATTATTCTGAAGAAGAAGAAAGTAAACATTATGAAGACGTGCAGAGGACTGTACCGCCGCCTCCAGCATTTGAGACGCCACCCGATGATTTTAGCAGCGTCACAGAAAAACCCTCCGAACTTGATGAAGATTCAGAAGATGAAACACAAGTAAGTGACATTTACAAATTATTTGAAATGAACATAATTAAAATCCATTGCTTTATTAGTGGTTTCCTAATACATTATACTACCAAGTTTAACACTAAAAATGGATTAGTACACTAAAAATTGATTATTACATTTAAGAATGAATTAGTATACTAAAAGCTAATTAGTATACTAAAAACTAATAAGTACCCTTAGTACACTGAAAACTAATTATTACACTTATATTGAATAGTATAAAAGCTAATTCATATGCTAAAAACTAAGAACACTAAAACGAATTGGTATACTAAAATGTAATTGGTACACTAACTAATTTTTGGGCTTTAATCTGAATAAAGTATGCAAAACAGTTGAACTATAAATTTGACCTGCCAAGTGACCCAAGTGGTCATTTTCTGCCAAGTGACCCAAGTGGTCATTTTCTGCCAAGTGATCATTTTCTGCCAAGTGTCCCAAGTGGTCATTTTCTGCCAAGTGACCCAAGTGGTCATTTTCTGCCAAGTGACCCAAGTGGTCATTTTCTGCCAAGTGACCCAAGTGGTCATTTTCTGCCAAGTGACCCAAGTGGTCATTTTCTACTGTATGTTTACAGTATGTATTAGCAGTAAGTTTTAAAATATAGAAATGTTTTAAATTCAAGTCCTAATGTCATAAATTCTCGCTAATTTGCACAAATCAAATGTTCTGATATTGGAAATGGTTCTAAACAAAAATAGAAACAATTAAATAATTTAAATAAATTCTGTACTAATGAATCATTTATAACGTGTGCTCTTTTTCAAGACGTTTTTACCACAAGAGCTGTCCACTTTTATATGATTTAGTAAGTGAACTTAAGGCAAGTGATCTCACTTCAACCAACGACCGCTTTGCATTCTTTATTAGATTCTAATTGGGTGATTCAAGTTCATTTATTTGGTTTTAATTTTTTTTTTCTAATTTCATTTACATTCATGGACTATTAGTGATTATTATAGAATTCTTTTAATGAGCTTTTAATTTGCAAGGCCTGTGACGATTTGAGTCCAGCCTTACAATTTAAATACTTGGTTAATCAACCTAAGCTTTGAATGAAAATTGTTGGATTAGATTTGTTTTTTTGCCATTTTTTAATACTAGTTTTTTAATACCATTTTTTAATAGATGCTAATAAATATTTTAGGATCATCAATAGTTTGTAAAAAAAAGTTTCCACCCTTCAAGAAATTAAATCCTAAAAGTGCCAGTTTAAGAAATACTGAAATTCCACTTTCACAAGTTAAATATTCAGCCATGGGTATTCCATTTTAATATCGTCTTAGACTCTCTATATCTTGCTTTTTTAAAACCAAGAATGGAGTCTGTCTGCTGTAATGAAAGAATTTTGGTTTGGGACAGTAAGGCACAGTCAGTATTCTGGTTGACCACCAACTGGTCATCGGTCACTGGCCCTTCTGGTTTTAGTGCAGTTTAGATCCCATTTATTAACTGGACCAAAATGCTTGTGTAATAATAGATAACTCAAATGTAAACACTTTGCATGTCAGAAGTGCTGCAATAAAAGTATACATTTTTTTTAATTTTGTTTCTGCTATTCACCAGAGGTCTTCGGTTTATACTATGGTAAACAAATTTAGAAGTATTTTAGCTTTTGTTGTATGTAAAGAATAATTGTATTTTAATTTGTGCTTAATAAAAAATAAAATATCAATTAATGATAATTTATAGATAAAATATACAAAATTACGTAATGTTAGTTGAATTCCAATTTTGTTAAAGCTGTTCTTTGGCTAAATGATAGAGCCTCTATTAAAGGGACACTTCTGAGACCCAACAAAGTTACTCCTTAACAGGGGTGTCATTTCAATAGATGTTGGCCCAAAGGACAAATTATTCTTGAATAAATTTTCTATATACCATATTAAAAAAAATAAATAAATTGCAAATATTGCAAAAATTCACACAATCCTAAATCAAATCTGTAATTTCCATTTACGCCAGTTTCTTTTACAATTTTTAAAAATAATTATTCTACCCAACCTTCCTATGGTTCTATTTGAAACTTTAATATCTTCTTATTTTCTTCATTTGATAACAAGCAATTTTAATTATATTTATTTTTACATTTTGTTTTACTAATAATAAAAATATTTTGGGCAATGTTTTGATCAACCAAATTCTCCCTACTTTCTTTAACCTTTCTTGATTTCATTATATTTTGTTTATGTTTATTGAATCATATGGTATTTGAAATAGATACTTAAGATACGCTTACAAATTTGCTTTATAAAAACTCATATGATGCTACACAGTCTTCTTATTGTTGTTAACAATAGTTTATATAATTGGTGTACTGTACATTCCACTGCATTAGTTCATATCTAAATATAGTTCATGTCCATATATGGGCAGGTTAGTTTATAGTGCTTTGCAGTTCTAACAATCATACATTGTCATAATGCTATAATTAGATCATCTATCATAAGTAGTGAAATAGTAAAAACACTCCATGTATGCACAGTTCAATGAGAAACTGCATCAGTTCATTTTACTGCAGTACATACATCGCTTTCATTGTTAGTTACACAAATGTTAGTAAATTGCTGCAGTAATCTGGTGTATAACATAGCACAGTTATAATACTTGTTCATCATTATTTTGTTTCATTAATACTTAATGGTGTGCTAGCCAAACCAATACAATTTATGTGCATATCAGACATTTTGTACAATAATTGGTTATTCTATTTACCTTTTGTATTGGTATTGATACTTTTTAATGTTTGAGTTGTTGATTTACTGTAAAACTTTCCATGCACTTTCTACAATAAGTACTTCTTTGTTTACTTGGAATTAACTCCAAAGCAAAACACTAAACAGCAAAGTAACTTGTAGGATATCCAATTACTTAACTATACATTTATTTTACAGGCAAGCGACAGTGATATAGGCAGCGAAGTACGCGTACCTGATCATCACCATACATTTATAAATCACTACGCAAAAGATCCGTCCACAACAACATGGAAGAGGTACCACGGTGGTGGAGCAGCGGCCGCGTACAGTTACACCGACAGTGAACCGGACATGGCTCTGGCCAATGGCAGTATAATTTTAAATGGCGTTCCTGGCATGCAGCCAGGCTCACGGCAACCCCTTCACGGCTTCTCTTCGTTTGTATAGCACTGGTTATTGAAGAAATTGTAGTTGAGCGGTTCACCTTTTACATTGTTTTGCTGCAGTAATCTATTTTCATTACTGCAATTATCACTGAATGTTCTGCAGTAATTGCAATAGACAAATTTAGTATTGTTCATAATATTATCATAGAAATCTGACAAAGCATAATCATCAAGTTGATAAAGTAGAATAGATTAGCTAGAAATATTTGACAAAAGCACCATGGTTGCAATAATAGAACCTTTTGTACTATGCAAGTCATTAGAAAAGTCATTTTTTCTGGTCAAATTGTGACATTGTATTCAATCGTAAAATGATAAAACATTATTTTTTTAAACTGCTAAAATACATACCATGTTAAATTTGAAAAGTGAATAATTATTGTTTTCATATGCAATGCAAATAAAAATGAAATATTAGATATAATACTGAATATCTTATTGTTAATTTGTCAGTTGAAACATAGATTTGTCCAAAACCTTGCATAACAATAATATGGGTACCTAAGTACATGTTCAGGTATCATCGGGTATTAAATAAGGTAGTCACTTATAATATATGTAGTTTATATTGAATTCATCTGATTACAATAAATATTATGTGTGTTTTTTTGCTTTTGTTGAATCAGTTAAACATACTTATATTTATTTATGTTGTTTAATAAATAGGTTTGCCCCAAGTCTCTAGTTATTCTTTTTTCCACCAGCAGATCATCATGTTTTGTCTAATTCAAGTATATGTATGACACGCCTTGTGTGCCAAAATTTGTACCATTATAATCCAAATTACTGGCTAGATTCTAAACTATTTTATCAACAACCTATCAACTTTTCAATTTTTCGACAATGTTTAATATCATCAGATCTAAATATGATTGAGATGGAGAAGTTGACAGGTTGTCTGCGAAGCATCATTTAAGTTAAATAAGTGTGTTCAATTGTTTTCAAAATTCAGTAAAAAAAAAAAAGTAAAAAATCTGACATATGTATGTAGTTTGTTTGGTGCTGGTTGCCACCATAGAAGTAAATGCTGAGTTCTTGTCTTTTGTATCAGAATTATAAATATAATTGCATCATAAGCACATTTTACAAGAGTTTAAAAATGAAATTATAAAGCAAATAATTATAGAAAAATACTAATTACGTTGTATAAATGCTTTTTTGATATTTTCATTTTTTTTTTTTTTTTTGCTGTTATGTACCAAAGAGTGTATATTAAATTGAATAAGATTCAGTTTTATTTATGCGTTGTAAGTTGAACTTGCTGATACGCAGGTTGCCTTCAAAAACTGTTACAGTAAAATGTTATTATTAGTACATTATGTCTTAAACACCAGTAAAATATTATGTTCAGTTATGACATTGTGTTTTTGTCCAATCTTCAATTAATTGTTTTTAAGTTGTATGTTAGCATTTTATATTAAGAAGAGTTTATGAATACGTTTCTTTGAAAGTAAGTTGGGGTTGGGGGGTTGGGTGGAACAACAAAAATATTGCAAATTGTTGATAGTTATTTCAAGAAAATCTGTTTTATATATTGCACACTTTTGTCTGTGTTTGTTTTTATATATTGTAGAAACATTCCTGTATTAAAACATACCTGTATGTGTTATAGGTCTACTGTAATGATATCGTATAACATCATCTAGTGCACAGGTTATACAGCAGCTGTGCCCTGGTGCTAATATGTTTGATATCATGTACTGAGAACCAAGCTGAATGGCTAATTTATTTCAATGTTCAGGAGGAAATATATTAGTATTTATGTCTGTGATAAAAGAATCCAGTGTTCTTACCTGAACCTAAAATCTACGAAATTGGATCAGAAAACTTGACAAAAATTCTAAACCAAACTCATTGCGCTCCATATGATGTCATAGGTCATACTGTAGGTCGTAGGTTGTTGCAAAACCGAACGCTCCCTATTGAGCATTACTTTTATTTTTCATGGGTGAAACATTTTGTTTTTAAATTCATGTTTTAAAATATATTTATGTTTGCTTGATGATGAGTAAATGTATTGTGTTATTGTAAGAATTATTTAAACCGCTCATGAATGGTAGAGAAGTATTTTATATCATATTTGTATAAAACACGAACAATTGTTGCAATTTTTGATAATGAATAAACAAAGAAATAATACTTTTGAATATGTCTGATTTTGTTGGTAGCAAATCTTGTTTAATAATTGTATTATAATTATATATAAATGTTTTCATTCTGCCTATGTACACGTTACACAATGCTTTAGACAATAATATAACCATTGTCACGTTGGGCACGTTATACTTTTTACTGTTGTGCGCCCTCTATCGTTTGTAGCGTTTGTTTCTATTCCAACATTTTAATTTTCCAACATGAATTATAGAGGAAGGAGGCCTAGCTATTTAGGCTTTAATTAATAATTGCAAGTGCTGTGCGTGCTTCGTCTGTTTTAGAATAAAAGTATAAAGTAACAGTTTACTATTTGACAGTAAGTAAGCTTAGGTCTCTTCTGGAATCTTCAATAAAACAAGTGCCCTGCTGCCTGACCGATAGGCCTAACCTCTACCACCAGTAACACTGCTGGTCATTGGTTGGTGCAAGTGATCACACTGTGAAAATCCAGGTCGATTCGTACCAAGATAGGGATAACAGGTTGGTACAGTAAACAAATCAGAAAAAGCTGAGCCTATAATTCCCCTTATCGTTCTTTATTTATTTTAAATAACAAGATGTTGAAAAATCCAAAAGATTATTTTCCTAATTTCCCAGCCTTCAAGTAGACTAGGCTAGGGCTAGGCCTCTTTTCTCATATGTTCTGTCAGATACTGGTGGGAAAACAGTCTTTGATTGACTGAAGAAAGAGGTCCCAGTATAAAGAGGAACTCAATAAATCCTACTACTAGGCCTACCGTATTGTTTATAAAAAACGCCCCGGGGGCGTTGAATTTTTTTCATAAGAAAGGGGAGCGTTTATTGGCGGTGAATTTTAACACCCAAAACAAGCTGCTTTAAAACAGTTAATTTTAATAAGTTTGGTATTTGTTGAAAAACAAGTTAATGTGCAAGCTATCTCTAGGCCTGATCCATTTTGCTATTATTTTAACAGCAATATAAGTGTAAGTCCATTGTGCTCGGAAATGAAGTGAAATATCTTCGAGTTCAGCTTGGGGTAAATTTCTGATTAAACAGTAAACAAAGCAGAACCAATAGTAGTATTGGTTCTGCTTTGTTACTGCTGCATATGGCCTAGCTTACAATTAGCCTAGTTTGGTCGATAATAAAGGTAGAGTATAAGGCGCTTTACAAACATCGCTAGATGAGTACATCATTGTGATAAATATTTTTCCTTACTAATTTAAGGCTATATGGACTGGATACACATGCAATTATATTGAGCACTCATTACAATGGAAAAAATCTCAGAGGGGGCATTTATTAGGGGCGAAAAAATTTGGTAGGCTAATAGAATAATATGTATGGGCCTAGCCTGGTGCTACTACTGCTGTTTCACACCCGCCTTTATTAACAGCAGAGTTCCTCTCCTAACCTACTAAAGAAAGAGTAGGCCTAGAATAGATAGATCCTATAGACTAGTATTTAATGTCAAAGATTATGAACATTATTTCATTGTTTTTGTTTTCAACTTGTACTGTAGTATAATAATAATGTCTGTGGAAAAGTGCACAGTTTATCACGAAAAGCAGCGATGGCAGATGTGTGCCCTTCATGCCTTAAATAACGTTTTTCAAGATGGAAAAGCATTTCAGAAGCAGAATCTCGATGAGATTTGCCAAAGGTAGGTTACTTTTACTGATGCATTGATAAAATAGGAGTGGGGTTTCCCACAATTCACTGTCCAACAACTGAAGGGAGTATAAATCCAAGGTTGAGGTCTTAGGGAACCAGAATACGATTTTTTTTAATTGAAATTTCACACAATACATTTTGTTTTTTAGCTTGGCTCCAAGTAGCCGTCCAAACCCTCACAAAAGCATGTTAGGTTTGGGCAACTATGACATCAATGTAATCATGGCAGCATTACAACGGAAAGATTGTGAAGCAGTCTGGTGGGATAAAAGAAGGTATGTAATCAATTTAATCTTATGTTTTCTATGCTTTAAAATTAGCTCATGTATAACAAAATTACCATATCATGCTGCTACAGTTAAATAAGTTGACTATACTATAGAATCGCATACCCAATTCTAAAGTATCTTGCTTTATACTGTACATTTAAAACTGTTGTTTTCATAGCACACATTTGCACATAATCTGTATACAGTAGACCCTCTTGGTACAGCCTTATTTAGGGAGATGCATTTACATGGAATGGGAATTGTTTTACACAATGGCCAACCCATCAATGGACCCTACTATTAAGGAAACACATTGTGGCAGTTATTTCTGCTGTATAATTTTTGTAAACAATATAGATAGTGTTTAGTTAATGGTGTCATTTTTATGTTTGTTTTATTGTACAAATCTAATAAATCCAATAATTTGCATGCCATTTCTTCAAATGTTTGTTTCATTGCGTTTGTTTTTGCTTATTTAAAAAAAGATTAAATTATTCATCAGTTTAAAAGAGAATAAATTGTTATTTCTTATAGAAATCCGAATGAACTAAACCTGCAAAACATCATAGGATTTATAGTAAATACAACATCACCAATTAAAGTAGGTTATGTCAACTTACCAATAAAACCAAAACATTGGATTGCACTTCGCCAAATCGATAACGTTTATTACAATCTAGATTCTAAACTGTCTAAACCCGTTGAGATCGGAAACTCTGATGCATTTTTGGACTACTTAAAAGAAGGGGTAAACTTAAAAACGTGGCAATTGATACTCGTAGTGTCGCAGAACGTCGCAGAGGATAAAACATGGTTGATATCGAAGGATGTGGCAACGCAGTCGTAAATTGAGATTACCTAACGGGCCTTGTCTTTTGAAAATTGAACTGTGCTATAAATTGCACTTCTAAACACATTGAGGGGGTGTACTGCATTTTAGGAATGTTTAAATATTTGGGCAAATTGCCAAGGATAACCATACGCAAATTCATTCATTCACTATCCTTCTTAAAGATGGAAATCCTGTTCACAAGACAAATTAAACACACTGTAAGTGGAGTTGTAATTTGTAGACATGGAAGGACCCTTGGATTGGTAGCCAAGCATTATAACCACCAAGCCACAACTTCACTACGTTAGTGTTGGGTTAGTGATGGGAATAGCACTCCAATGCCTCAAAAGACAAGGCCTTACCTAAGTGTGTCGAGCTGACAAATATCATTGCTTGATTTATTTGTAGACTTTACTAGATCACAAACAAACTAGTCTAGGCACAGATATTGTGACATTTAAAGCCTTACAGGTGGGTTTTCACTAGCTCACACCTGGGGTACAGCATAAATGAGTTGCCTTCCCGAGAGGTGGGTTTTCACTAGCTCACATCTGGGGTACAACATAAATGAGTTGCCTACCCTAGAGGTGAGTTTTCACTAGCTCACACCTGGGGTACAACATAAATGAGTTGCCTACCCTAGAGGTGAGTTTTCACTAGCTCACACCTGGTGTACAACAAAAATGAGTTGCCTACCCTAGAGGTGGGTTTTCACTAGCTCACACCTGGGGTGCAACATAAATGAGTTGCCTACCCTAGAGGTGGGTTTTCACTAGCTCACACATGGGGTACAAAATATATGAGTTTCCTACCCTAGAGGTGGGTTTTCACTAGCTCACACCTGGGGTGCAACATAAATGAGTTGCCTACCCTAGAGGTGGGTTTTCACTAGCTCACACCTGGGGTACAACATAAATGAGTTGCCTACCCTAGAGGTGAGTTTTCACTAGCTCACACCTGGGGTGCAACATAAATGAGTTTCCTACCCTAGAGGTGGGTTTTCACTAGCTCACACCTGGGGTGCAACATAAATGAGTTGCCTACCCTAGAGGTGGGTTTTCACTAGCTCACACCTGGGGTGCAACATAAATGAGTTTCCTACCCTAGAGGTGGGTTTTCACTAGCTCACACCTGGGGTACAACATAAATGAGTTGTCTACCCTAGAGGTGGGTTTTCACTAGCTCACACATGGGGTACAACATAAATGAGTTGCCTACCCTAGAGGTGGGTTTTCACTAGCTCACACCTGGGGTACAAAATAAATGAGTTGTCTACCCTAGAGGTGGGTTTTCACTAGCTCACACCTGGGGTACAACATAAATGAGTTGCCTACCCTAGAGGTGGGTTTTCACTAGCTCACACCTGGGGTACAACATAAATGAGTTGTCTACCCTAGAGGTGGGTTTTCACTAGCTCACACCTGGGGTACAACATAAATGAGTTGTCTACCCTAGAGGTGGGTTTTCACTAGCTCACACCTGGGGTACAACATAAATGAGTTGTCTACCCTAGAGGTGGGTTTTCACTAGCTCACACCTGGGGTACAACATAAACTAGTTGCCTACCCTAGAGGTGGGTTTTACTCTAATTATACTTATATAAGTACAAAGTATCTATTGTTTCATAAGAAAGTTTAGAAATTTGAACCAAAGATCAAGGTTTTTTTTTAACGATTTTAAATATATTGATCAGATTCTAGTGAATCTAAAAACATTAGCATAAAGATATTATAGTTACTCTATGATATTACACAGTACTGCATTTGAGCTGATTACATGATGCGTTTGTTGTAAGAGTTAAAGTTAAAGAAAGGTTGACAAACACTTGGATACTGGTGTTTAAATCATGCGTCTAATTTAAAGTCTTCTATAAAGCATGGTTGACAAATATTTATTACATACACTGTGCTGATAGTCACTTTCATTTAAAACAAATTAGAATGTAATCATTTATTGTTCATTGTTCATATATCTAAGAAAATGTTACTGTATTATAAGTGTACAATAATAGACAGATAGATTTGTTATGCGATTATACATACAAATAGATTTGTTATGCGATTATACATACAGATAGATTTGTTATGCGATTATACAGATAGATTTGTTATGCGATTATACCGTTGCATGCAGAATAGAAAGTGCGACTTGACAGAAGATAATTAATGTACAGTATTGCAATGTAAATAAGTGTAAGAGATCATGTCAAAATTATTATACTGCAGTTACTGCAGTAACCACCTATTTACTCTTTACCCTGTGTATCAAATTGTTTAGCATTTTGATTATCATACACCCTGTTTATTGCAGTGACTTACTCATATACATTGAAAATAATATGTGTTATTGCAGTAGACAAATGCAGTAACTGCAGTAAAATAATTTTGACAAGGTATTGAGGCATCGGGTCAATTTTTTCAGGATTGAAGGAATTGAATATGGAGCTTTTGTGATCAGGGAACTTTTTAAAGGCAGCTTTTTTACCAGGGCACCTTTCTATATTTTAATTTGATAACTTTCAATAATTAGCAGTCATAATATTCTTAAAATACTGTATATCCAACGAGATAGGCCAAACATGACTCCTTTTGTTGATAGACTTTTTTTCGATCACGTACCTGAATTTATATGGTGAATAAATGGTAAATTTACATGTTGTTGATGTAATTCATTATTTAGTAGTCATTACTACATTAATGATATAAGTATGACCAGAAAGCTCGACTCCCAGGGCGCACGTACAAAGCAAACATTTGTAAAGTGGCCAATCACAAGCGATAGTTCTGGTGATTGTGTTACGTGTACGTAACAAATTTAAATTCTGTATCTCAATAATATAAAGGCAAACAATTATGTAAAATCGTACCAAAGCTATAAGTAAACAGTACTATTGCTAATTAGGTACTAGGTGAATCATTTAATCTATGAGGCTAACACCGAAATTTGTGAAATTAATTTAGTTTGTGACGTCACTATTAAATAGGATCTGCTTCTTTCCAACTTATCGTCGATAATAATTATGAATTACCGATTAACAATTACACTAAAGATAGCCTACGTTAGATAATTCCAATCATTAAGAAAGCTCTGCTATGATATGCATCAACGTCAGAATATTTCATATTATTTTCTGAATTAATGTTAGTAATCGAGTCCAAAGATCAGTTCCCCTGTGAATTAGCTGTATTTATTTACAAAGAATCCTATTAGGGCATTAGGTATAATTAAGAAATGACACCCTATGCTTACTAGTCGTGTTATTGGACGCTGACCCACGCCCGTAATCAATCGCCAGCATGCCGAGGACGATGCATCTTAAACGCATGGATTATAGATGAATGATAGTGGATAATATTTCTAATTAAACTTAAACTAGACGAGTTCGTTTTTAAAACTTGACATCAATACGTATTTCTCAGTTCCAATTTAATTACTAATCCCACTAGCTTTTCGGATTCTAAATCTATAAATAATTGTGCATTTTCGAAATTTGTTAATTCGGTACAACCCACTCTATTTCATACACCTGCTGCATCCATCGTTATAGAAATATCATACTATATGCTTTTCCGCTAACGTTTTGAATGTGTGTGACCACATGCGAAATTCTGTGCGCGCTCTGTTGCAACCCGAACACCTATACCTAGGTATTTTGCGATTGCAAAAAAATTAAATCTACGCGAATTATTTATCTTTCTTTTAATATTTTAGCTACCAAATAATATTCATGAAAGAAAACTTCATGTCAACCGCCCTCTAGAAGTTTTAGCTTGATTTCGTTCGTATCAAAGATCTGTTAATATTATCTTTGAGATTTTTCTAAAATGTAATACTAATATTGAACTTTACTAATGGAAAAGATATCAGAGTCTCCATTTATTTTGCCATTTTTTACTGTATATCATCAATTACTTTTTCTGTGACGTATGCCGTCCAGCAAATTAGTGACTAGATTGTGTCTACCTTATCAAGAACCGCTTATCTGAGATTTCCAGGGTGAGTGGAGAAACACCTCAGGCTCAAATTCCCAGGGCAGTTCAAGTGGAGAACAATCAAATTCCCAGGGCAGCCCAAGTGAAGAACAAACTCACATTCCTAGAGGGCTGCTTAAATGGACAAGATTAATATCAGCCTCAAATTCCCAGGTCCGCCCAAAGGTTAACAACCGCAATCCTAACTTCCAGGGCAGCCCAAATGAAGATGTACAACCTCGCACTTTAATTCCCAGGGCAGTTCCAATGGAGAAGAACAAGCTGGCTATTGTGTTATATTGATAAATGCAACATGCAGTGGCCTGCTTCTGTAACTGTGTCTGTACAGCATTATTTGGAATAATATTAATGTACGTAATGTATGGCTTAGCAAAGTACGTAATTACAAAACTGAACTAGAGTAACTCTAGTGAACAACAATAAATTGTATTTTGGTACATCGTCCTTAAAACTAGCAACGTATTTCTGGACATTTATGACAGCGGCCGCACACACAATTCTCGGAATCACTTTGAAAGCATTTGGGCACAAAGTCTTTTAAAACCGTGTATTATGGTATGAGAGAACTATATAGTACCGTTAGGGAGCTTTCCATTTACGTCGACCAACGACCAAACTAATGTACGTCGTGTTAATTCAATGTGCGCATGCGGATATATTGGGACGTGTTTCCTCGCCAGCCCACACACGCCCCACACCCCCACCAGCTCGACACAGGTGGTTTCCTCATCTTCATCGTTTAGAAATTAATGTGTCCGTACATCACAGGGCGGATTTGAGATTATATATACCTGTACATTTTTAACATAGGCTATACATTAATGTGCTTCGTGAACGATTGCGATGACAAATCTTAATTTCGATTACCGAGAAATACATTATGTCACTTGAAAAGACACATATTACAAATAGCTAACATATTAAGCTACGAAGTACATGATTAAAAATTGCACCTGATGAGTGTTTTCAATTCGTTGTCATGCAATTTGTATAATTATTAGACCAACACGTATGTGCGCGTACGTCCTCACCTCAATGTACATAAATCTCAGACTAGATGATAGTACTTGTAATGACAAAAATGATAATTACCAGGTTGGTGATAGTTATTATTAAAACAATATTGATTATTCCGATATTTGTCAAAAGATATGAATATATGTGGTTGATAAAATATAACTGTATATTAGAAAGATTTAAATAATATATTCCTTTACAATTTTTTTTTATATTTTACGGTTTGTCACTCATCTTTCGTATTTTCTACCTCTCCCCGATTTCGTCTCATAAACCTTTTTTTCCCACTAGGACGCAACGAAATGTCGTACAGTAGATCTACGTACGTGCGACAATGTTTATTATATCCACTTCTGATGAGAATTTGTAGAAATAATATATTACGTTAGGCCTATCGTTGCGATTCAATTCATTTGAAACATATAAACTTGGCTTGAAATTTGCTTTGCGATGACAAAATAACTTAATGTCTTCATAGTGAAAATATTAATATGATGTAGTATACAATGACTTTGATTGATTGTGCTATGTAGATACAGTAACTAGATAGCCTAAGTGCTTTTATTTTTGTGTGTTATTGACTTATTATGGAGATGGATGCTTAATGTTATGATGCAGTCGATATACTCGTAGTACGGTATAGGATATATTTTAAAAACCACCTCGATAGGGTTCGAACCCTTGTTTCCGATTTAGTAGCTAAAGTTCTAACCATTCAGCCAAACAGCTGGCTTGCACATAACGTACGGCAATGTAAGACCTGTCTGTGTCACATAACTAGCAATGTCCCGAACGGCGCCCCGTACATAACAGTAATACCTATGTATGTAACCGTGTGCCAAAACTTGTTGTCGAACTCTTTACTCGTTTTACTTGCTAAGACTAACTATAGTACAAGTATGTATCTGAATAACTACGTACAATATATCCAAATCTAAGCTTAGGCCGGGGCTTAGGCCTACTAGTGATAACATTTTGTTCAATCGGCATACTTAACTTAACCTATCCTATCTTTTGTATTGTAATTTGAGGGACGGGACTCTTGTTACCACAATGTATTAGTTTCTGCTTGATACGTTCAATATAATGTTTTTTATCGCTATTAATCGTGTATAGATAATACACAAACATGTATTTATTTCTGTATAATGATTATTGATACGCACACAATGTATTATTTATCTGTATAACTAGCAAAGATACCCTCCCTACGGCGGGTTTCAATGTTGTTTAAAAACTTCCCAGTATACAATTTCGGTATTTCTATATCGTTTGTATACTTATCTCGCTGTTATAATGTGTAGATGATACACATACAATGTATTTATATGTATTTTAAAGTATAGATGCGCATAGACAATGTATTTTACACGGCTAGACAAAGCATAGAGCGAAACACATGAAATGAATCAACAGAACATTAATGACCATCCTATTGTTGATATTAATATATCTGAATTTTTAGTGTCCACTGACAGTCAATTATCGTCACGTTTACACTAGAGTTTTAACATACAATCCCCTTAGGATGTTATCGAATCAAACGTCGTTTCTATAGTTTAACGAATGATGCATTAACGGCCTTTTGAGATATTCCTTTTGATTCCTAATTATACTACTAGTTTTGTTATCTTCCATTATGATTTATGAGGCCGTGCCTGCCTTTCTTTTGTTTTTAATGACTTTCTACAGTGGGACAATCGTTGATGATATAAAAAATAAATTGACGATTTTAAAATGAAGAATTATCCAAATGTTTTATATTTCGTAGCTACCTACATTAATAGCCATCGTTCATTTCACGACGCGCCACATAAACATGAGCATGAGCATGCGCAGAATGTCTGTTAGACTCGATCCTGTCTAGTCGTTTGCCGCGTTTTGTGGTTGTGGATGGGGATAAAATCTGGAGATTCGGATAATAATCACGGAGTGAGATAATTCATTTTAAAATCGTCAATATGAAAGGAAGTTTTCTTAAATCTTAGTTATTGACTCAGTGAGAGAATTTTCATCGTCAGATTGTTCAGAACTCAATTTACCTTTCAACGTTTACGAATTAATTTAGATTTGTAGTTAGCTAACGCTAGACAATCTCAAGTGTACTGATTGACACTTTAGTGTTTTATAATAATCACCGACATTGAATCTTAATGCTTCTGTCTCGAGTAGAAGACTTACTTCTTTTCAATTTAATCCGCATTTTCTTTAAACCGTTTTAGCTAAGCACCCCACTTAGCGATTGGTTGTCACTCAAACAGCATAGCCAGTTGTGCATGTTAAAATGAAATTTCGAAATATAATTTTACCAATCATAAGTGCGCGACGCATGATCCAAACTGTCTCTCGTCATTGGTCAAACTTACTGTACGTTTGTGCGCGCGTACGTAGTGTTACGTTTGCTTTGATTGTAGTCAGTGGTGGATGTGTAATTTAGATTTAGAATTTCTGCAGCTGCTTGACCGGAGTACTGTATGTGAGGGGTGTTTTTATTTTAAATAATATTATGATGCCTCAAAATTATTACTTTTTTACACCCGTCTGCCGGCACAACTCAAATCATGTATTTCAAATCATTCTAAATTTGTAAGCCGAGGATGGTCATTTCATAGGTCTGTTGAAACTGATTAGAAATTGGTAATTAATGTACATTTGTTGCTGTGAATGATACGCGGGTATGCAATATCTTATAAAAAATATTAACCGCTTTGATGTTATAGCGTTCTATCTACGTAATCATTAACAGCGCCATTGGGTTATAATGAACATTATTACCAAATATAGAATAGGAAATGTACATTAAAGGTCATCAGGTAGTGTTCACTTTGCATGACTGAGTGTAATGTGTTTGATATGTATTACATTACATAGTGGTTAATGCTACCTTTAGGTTTGAATCGTTAATACGTTATCAATTCGTTAGTTGCTCCATGAGCATAGGATTGACGAGGGGGCATGGTTTGCCCTGTATGATAAAGATGCAACGCAAGAACATATTCAACGCATGTAACATTTCTGTCACCTGGAGTGGTCAAATTTCTTGCATGTACGCCCTAGTGTTGCACATAATAGAGAGTTGTTATTTTGACGTTTTAGGTTTTTAACCTCAAAAGTAGTCTTACAGTACCCCTCCTTTCAGACAACCTTATTCACGGGACACCCTTAAGCTTGGTTTCCAATAGGACGCAACACAATGACGTAAACGCAACGTCATTTGACCATCACGACGCGTCATCCGAACTGTTGCTTGTGATTGGTCAACTCGCTTATGTTGCGTTTACGTCATTATGTCCCGAAAGTGTCCCTTTGATAGGGGCTCTGATGTATATGCTTGTACTTGAAAAAAAAACTACGACTAATTAAATAAATTTATAGACAGACGAAGAAGAGTAATTATTGTGGCTATTGGACGTGCCGCCTGCGAGATTATTCCATGTCATCCGTTAACATCATTTTAAGTTGCCTACACACTGATGATTAGGTAACCTCAATTACTTTATCCAACCTCGCTCGATACGTAGTTAATTTCCAAATGAGTTTTTTCATAAGTTGACTGTTCATAAAATGTACCTGACACGGTCAGTAATTGTGTTGTTTCGCTGGACATTGATGACGTACTGATATTTCTATGAAATCGGAATAATTGTCTAATGATGATCATAACAAATTTAAAATCATGCTGGGGACATGTTCGTATAACTAGGATTTTATGGAGGAATAGGCCTAATTGGAAAAAGGATGACCACGTCAATGAAACTATCAGCTTCAAATTAATTGTAGGCCTATTTCAAGTTGAAAAAAAAAGAAAATTCCATGGCAAGTTTAAGATGATAAATTTAAATTTTCAAAAAGCAAAATGATTATTAGGCCTACAAGTACTCGAACTCCCCCAGGGAACATAATTGGAACCCAAATCGTAAGTGTTGATGCCTTAAAAAATAAATTATTGAATGAATCAGACAAATCATGAAGAACACATAAACCAAACATCTACTGTATAAATTCTCACCCGATTCTGAAGCTGTCATTAGGTAGATCGTAACTGGCTATTGACAGTCATCTAAATACGAGTCTAATGTATAAATTGCTTCTCAGAATACACGTTATACCTGTCAGTAGGTTCGACTGACTGAATCATCTTTCACGATTTAGAATTTGGTTTTAAGACATATGCCATTGATTTATCTTCAGAAACTGTACTTAAATTGTTTATTTGACACACGAGAGAGGACGAGGGACCAAGTTAGCACGATATTATCGACCGACAAATCATTTGCTGCGGGATAACAAATGATAACCGTGTAAGAAGAACAAAATGATAAACGATACATTTCTCGAATATAGTCTCCAGTTGAAATAGGCAAAAAAATAATTCTACAGGTTTGATGTAGTAGTGTATGGCATACTGAACAGACCTTTAAACCTGTCTGATCTTCGCTATCAAACTAGTTTGACAAAAAAAAGTAGTGATATGCCCAAATATTGTGGTGATATGACATCACCATGTCCATATTATTTGCACATCACATTTTTGATAAAATGTTTGATAGTGTAGACAGAGCTTTAAATTCAATTGCTAAGTACAATTTAGCATTGAACGATCAATACGTCAATCCTCCATTTAAAAGCACTGTTTATTTCTTACTTATATACCTGACGATTATCTATCAATCCGATTTGTCAACCCTTTTTACGATGCAAGTAAGCGAATATTCAACGGCTTAACAAAATCTTCCTTACTTATTCAAATCGTGATAAAACATCAACAGATTTTTAACTATTAGGCCTATTTAGCAATAAAACAGCAATGTTTATAGTGACTTGCTATGGTTAGTAAACATGTTTTTTATGATGAAAGCTATGTAATTACAAAGCCAGACGTGATCGTTTATGACAATTTGTCATTGTTATGAACATTTAAATTACATTTCTGTCTTAACTTAATATTTTAAACTACGCTTAGCTTTGCATAACAACATTGATATTAAAATATGCACTTTAGCTTAATAACATGATAGTAAAAAGAGTTCGTCCCACGTGATCACACATCACATCAACGCACAGCCTGAATGTATTTTATTTTATAAACACAATTAAAGTTTTGGAATACAAAGACTAGACAGATATGCCACAATTACGATCCTATATCTTTGAATGTCTGCGTACTGCGGTTATAGCTTGTACTGTATTTTTGACATACAAACATTGGTGGTGTCTGAAGACGATTATCAAATTGGTTTTTTTTTTTCTCTTTTGTGGCGCAAACACCACTTTTATTCACATTCATATTATCTCATATTACATAAAATCGTATTATTTAACTTGTAAATGTCGTTACAGTTCATAAGTAACATTTTTACATATATGAATTCTGTATTACTCCTTTTTTCATAAATTTTCTTATATTTTGCTATACAATTGACAGGATCACCATTATCATCTATCCCGTTTTAAAATAGTTCACACATTTTCATTTGTTTGTTTTCATTTTACAACCCGGATTATACAATATATTGATATACATAAAAAAAGTGTTTTTATGTTACAAACATCTTTCAATATTTATACTAGTCATCAGTCTAGAACACAGTTTGTTACTCATTTTCCCTTCATTCATTTCACGGGCAAGTGTCCCTCAACATGGATGTCCCAAAGGAGGGGTTCGACTGTAGACAGAAACATTGACATAACGTCACATCTTATGAAGACTCGTATAGTGTAAGCAGGCACCTTAAAAACCACTAAGAAAGTTATGTAAATAGTCATTACTCTTCAAATGTACATTACTATAAAATGTATTCACACACCACCTAGATTTAGCACATCGAAGTAAAACATGCGACAACATTATAATGTCGATTAAATGCCACTTGCTCTTGATTGTTGGCAATCAATTTTCTTAGTAAAAGGTGCTCAAAAGATGAACTTATATTGACGTTGGAAAATAATTTATTTGCGTGTTTATTAGTGAATTGTGTACGTAAGTATAAGGTGTTTATATATTGGCAGTTACATTTGTATTGCTGAATATATAGTACGCTAGCATTGATTAAATATTCTAATGGGATAAAATTATCTCATCCCTTGCACACTTTAATATGTTTGATTGTTTCTTATCCATCATTTCTTGATATCGCTGATTCTAAGCTGTTGAATGTGCATAATGTTGGTCGTTAAAAAGTCCCGTATACTCTTAACTGTGTAATAAATAAACATGGGACGCCGCAATGATTTTGAAAGGGTTGAAATTGCAATCGATTTGGTACTACAGTGCACATACACATTCCATGTCATAAAATAGCCGGCATGAAGGCTTAAAAGGAGCATTCAAGTCTGTTCCGTTTCCCCAGTACTTTCATTAGGCCTATTAGGCCTAGATTTTAAAAATTATACAATGTATGTGCACATGTTACACCTGTTGTTGAGGCCACTCATCTTGATGTTTTTGTCCAAAGAATAAGCAGATTTGGTATTCTTGTTGCCATGTGTCTTTGCTTGTTTAACTAAATAGAACATATTTTGCTCTATGACTAATAGTGTAAATATTGAATGATTGTAACATTCCATCAGCGTCAAACGTCCTAATGTTAAAAACGATGTAGGATTGGTCTGTACTTGTTCCATTTATCATTCCTTTGTCCAAAAGGGCATATCAACTTTAGTTTCTTTAGCCTATTTAGTTTAACTCGTCGTTGACGAGTTAGGTGACCAGCACAAACCTCTGTAACATTTTGTTTTATGGCTATTATAAGTATAACTGAACTAGATTTTAACTCGTCACCGGGCGAGTTAGGCGATCCACAGATCCGATCTATGACTAGAAGTATAATTGAACTACATTTTAACTCGTCACCGCGTGATGATTTAGGCTATCCTCGCAAACGCTACGTAACATTTTGTTTTATGACCAGAAGTACTGTGTTACTAGAAACTAGATTTTAACTCGTCACCAAGCGAGTTGGGTGATCCAAGCATGCAGCAAGTTTCTAGGCTGACTACTAGAAGTATAAATATTGAAAGATGATATTGATGATGTGTAACATAAAATGTCATTAGCGTCAAACATCATAATGTTTAAAACGATGATGCAGTACGTACTATAATATTGCAATGACACACCGTTTTCACTGGGTAATGTTTTATTGTTATTACTCGAGTATATCCGTTTTATTTCATTTGTCCAGTAGGCCTACTTAATTCAAAACGCAAAGTAACTGGTACGTTCCCTTTATAAGATGACATCATAGATGTTAGCGTTAACGGAATAACATGTTAATGATGCGATAGTCGACGTCAACCAGAATGGTACTAGTGAAAAGACAATGATTACCTGAATGTAATTTGCAAAGACCTAATTGTGCGATAACAATAAACCGGCTTAAGGCACAAATGGAGTGTCACCATTGTCTAATGCACACAATAGTTAAAAACACATAATAAACAACGTATAATTTTTTCCATTAACATCCATGCATCTCGTACCTTTCTGTTTCATATGAATATAAAAGCATTCACGAAAAGCTTGATTGTGATAAAATAAAATATTGAAGAGAGAAAGAGATAGGGCAGCTTTCTACTGAAGTTGAACCTTCCATTATGTAGCCGAGATAGAGATATAAATTAAAAATACCAAAACGCGTTTGATTAATGATAAAACGCGTTCATCAATGAAAGAACGTCGAACAACTTATAAATGTGATGTATGATTGTCATTCGTGATATTAGACTAGTTTGTCAATATATTATTTGAAAACTGTAAGTGTAATATTCTTCTACCTATCTAAACACACATGTCACAATTTACGGTAAACAACAATTTAAGTAGGCGTTATAAAAGTAGGCGTTGTAATCTAAACGTTTTAAGCCTAGTAAGCGTCACGCAAGCGTAACGAATGGTAGCCTGTGAACATTGTATGCTCTGATGCCTATCTTAATTTCATATATTTATTTTGCTTAAATAACCCTTAGCGCGGGTAATCATCTTAAATTATGGCGTAATTGCTCAGCCAATTTCATAGTTTCTTAGTACACACGACGAACGAACGTGCCTGATCGATCCATTGAAATAAAATGCACATCAACCGTAAATTACTATAAAGATTTCGCCGTATAAACGACCTCCTCCGATCAGTAGAAGGAGGTCAAACTTCAAGTTGAAAAATACATTTTGTTCTGTAATCAATGTACTTCATTTTCGTTAATTATATATTATAGTATCGATTTGTATTGATTATTGTTGTTTTGGAATAACGTAATGTTATAGAATTGTAAATTTGTGGATGTTTTTTACCTAAAATTTGAATCAATACAAACACTGGCACATATGACATCACGGATACACACGTAAAATATCGTGAAGTGGCAATTGTGCTGCTCAAGACAGTTACCATCCGTAAATTACGTATTTAATTAAGGGATTAATCATGGGATATTGGGTTAACTGTATAAAATTACACACCATTCCTTACAACCTTAGTAGAGCTTCTGTTGTCGAATTTACAATCGATTCATTTTTATTATATTGATTTTCGATTGATTTTAGGTTGATGGTATTGAAACTGAAAATGATCTCATGGTGAGTACGCTTTTGTCAAATTCGATATGTTTTTTAAACGCCAATCAGTTACTGTTGTTGTGTGATTAAGTGTATGCCTAATAAGGTGAAGTAAGCTCACGGCTTCTGCTTTAAACTCTCTACTTCTTGTCACAGCTGTCTGTAGGTTTAATATTCCTCCTAGCGTATTATTCACGTCACACCTTCAAGTTAGACTCGAGTAAACATTAATAAGTTTCGTTGTACTGCTATCTCTTGGTATCGTCAGACAATTACCAGTTGTCTGTTCGTAATACGTCATCGTACAAGCTCAAGCATGACCTAGAACAAGCGATACACGCGCATCTTCGATTCGATCACGCACACTCGCCAACTTGCTGCTTCCGCCGACAACCAGTCACCAGCGGAGCTCTTTCAAAACAGATGTGTGTTTCTGGTTGGAAAATGTAATAAGCTGACGAGGTTTACTTCAAAACACTATGGATGCATTAAATCCTGTATAATTGGATTGCATTTATCGGCTAATCTACGTTGTTCATTTGGCATCATCGAATGCCAAAAACGTAGCCATGTCGTACAGTCCGGTCGTATTAGAGTCTGAAATGAACATTCCCGCCAAAAATTGCTTTCGTTTGGTAGTTCTTGGAGCCCCAAAGGTTGGAAAGACAGCGATTGTCAATCGGTTTTTAAATGGAAAATATACAGAACAGTACACACCAACGATTGAGGATTTTCATCGTAAAATTTACAAAATCAAAGGAGATGTATATCGTCTGGATATTCTTGATACTTCAGGGAATAACCCATTCCCTGCTATGCACAGGTTATCAATACTCACAGGTAAGTCTTATATATCCAATCTTATCTGTTTGATTATAACTACTATCATAGTGATCATATGTGATGTTGTATTACCAAATATTCCTATGATACTTTGGAAATAGAAACAGTACCGAGAATATCTTCTTATTTCGGATGGACATGTGAAAACGTAACATAGTCCGCAGTTATTTATCCAGCCACCGGACCGAATCCGGGCTCAGTGTGAATACGGCTTTAATATCCAATCTATTTTCTTTCAACACATTGGGATAGATAAATCTATCGTATGCAAATCCACTATTTAACACAGATTTCACTAACATTATTCATTCATATTAGTTTCATTTATTCATTATTCAACTAAAAATACAGTATATATACATATGTTGTGTTTTGCAGGTTTGAAAATATAAAAATAGGATAGAAAATATCATATCTATAATAAAAACTAGGACTTATTTCACTAAGGTATCGTTGCAACAGTACATTTGTATACTCTGGATTGTCATCAAACGTTTATTCCATAAGATATCATAAGAATAATTATTATCCAATAAAACAAAATGTAACTCATATTTTATTTAAACCCTATTAAATATAATTTAATGCAAATTACTGCATCAACATTAGGATATTAGCATACATTATTTCAAGATATTCCAGTTTCTTCTTAGAATTTAGATTCGACAAAATATATTTCTAGATATTGTCTGTCTGTTTTTTTCTGTGGAAATGTAAGCAGAATATTAGCGTGGCGACCAGGTGCTTTCACTGTAATTATCTAACGTAATAATCTGAGACATCTTCAGCAAATACGAGTATCTAAGGCTGCAGCTCTTAAATTAATATAACTTTATAAACAGAACAATCAGACAAAATGCAATCTGAGTGCGAAACAATTAGTTGAATTACATCAGTCATTTGTTCCTAATGCAGTGAGGCTACTGTAGGCTACAGTACGGCTAAATGAGAAAGAAATGCAGTTATGTGATCGGGTTTGTTCTGGATTTAGTTTCCTAAACGCTTAACAAATCTTTAACAACAATCTTATTATTGATTGATTGATCGATTGATGTTTTTTGGTATTTATTTCAGTTATCTGCAAAGTTAATTTTTGCCTAGGCCTATAGTTAACCATTTCAAGTTTGTAAATTACAAACACGAAGAAGCATTTATGTATGGATGTAATTTATTCAAGGCTCTAGCACTTTTCCAGAAATTTATTTGAAAGTAAATATCATAATATAATTTAATTGTATGAATGAAAATGTAATAATATGTATTTACACAGATTTGAATGTTACCAGCAAAACCTTGTTATAGCAAAGGTTACCATAATCCACGTCGTTAGCCTATATTTCATTTTAACAATTCATTTTATAGATGTTTATAGATATTTTAAAAATGAATCTACATTATCTGCCATTCCAAGTATATTCATCTAATCAGAAAAATGAGCAAACATATATTTCTTAAAATACTGTGATGATTATTGAAGTTTTTGACACAATCAATATCAGATTGAGTTCCATAATGTAGAAATAAAGTAGTTATTGACGTAGAAGAACTGTTTCGTTCCTTCTCTGTAGTGAACGATGTATCCACCTCATGTATGCAAAGCAAATAGATATTCCAAAAATAACATTGTGAAATTTAATATAATGAAGTTTTTCATCCATTTAAAGCAACATTGAACAAGTAATAAGTTTCCAGATTTAAACCGACTTCAAATTCGAGAGAATATTTCAGTAAACGGATATACATTCAAAATAAGTCTCGAAATAATGATTATGAGAGGAATGAATGCATACACAAGCTAAATGATGCTTAAATCTCCCATTTTGAAGGTAGATACGTCAATAAGTGCACAACGCCTAATACTATAATATTCAAAATCAAATCGAATACGATTTTGCTTCTTTATCGACATTTAACAGTGCGTATCGTAGCTCAGAATATATACTATATATAGCATTATGAATATCTATAAAATCGTTAATTTTAACTTTAACGATGTCTCCAAACTGACATAAGAACGTATCCGATATCTGCCCAATCAAACGACTAAACCAGCTTATTGTATTGTAAGGAAAATGCACAAATTAATCAAGAATCGGACAATTCGTTCAGTGTTTACCATCCTCGTCATTGTATTATTTTACTGGGAAAAAAAACTAGCATCTGGAAACCGTTACGACCTAAAGTATGTTTACGGTACCTTCTGAAGGGACTGTAAAAAATGAAAACGGATAAATCCCAAACCCCCTGCACCGATAGTCATGATGCCCATACCTCGTTTACTACTGTGGTTATAACACGGGTTTATATCATCCTATCATCCACATCGTGAACTTTCTTTAAGGAAAATTCAACGTCACAATATCATATTAATCACAAACTGTACACACTATGCAGACACGTTGACTAGAAATAAGGTTGTATTATTAATATTGCGTGTATACTTCATATTTGCTTGGGAATAATAGTGTATCTTAGGAGGTGTTAGTATGCTTACATATTATTATCATAAGATAATAGTACTTTGCATAATTTGTATCCGTGTAAGACATGGAGTAAGACCTATATCAGATTAATGATAGTGTATCATTTTAACATACAGTACATTGTTATCGTACAGCTGTTATTCCTATTACTGTGTTTAATTTAATTAACAACTTGTTACTTTGTCAAGTACGTGTCAATTGTTACATTATTGTATGAACAATTCATTAAAACTTCATTTTGTACATTATCATCATTGTTAGTTTTCATATAAATCCGCATGACGTCATAATTCGTCATTTTCACAATCATTACGGTGCCCTCGTCGTCATATTATATCATAACCTCATCATCATTTCCATCAATATTACAATCATCATTATCATTATCATTAACATCATCGTCATTACAGCCATCATCAAAATATCATCACAAAAAAATAATAATTATCGACGAAACTACTCAGCTAAATTAAGTCATTAAAATGTAATATTACGATAATAGTTATTTAATACCAACGCCACCGATAAAAAATAGTATTCATTAATTGTGTACATGCTAATTAGAATAAGTAATTATGCCACACGCGTTAATATATTATTTATCGTATTCTTCTGTCTGTTGATGATGATTATCCCTAATGAAAATTACTAAAAAATTGTTTTTGACCCCACGAGCGCAAACAATTATCTTGCTTGAATATAATTTGAAACGTATATATATTTACATTAAAAAACATTCTATGCTATATGAGCTATACTATAAACAAAAAGCATTGAAATAAATATGTTAATGTTAGTAAGCTGTTGTCGAGACACTAGTCGACGGCGACAATATGGAAGTATAATGCAGTCGGTAGGCTACATTGTAACCACTTGATGCTCATTTACAATACACTATACAACCACACATTATGTTGTGTCATCACAAAAATAAACAGAAACGCGTACGTAGAAACGATGATAATAAACTACGTGCACGTTATTTGACCTGTCGCAAGCGTCGACTCTTATGCCTGGTTCCCTTCCCACTAGCGACGCAACGCAACGCAGCGACGTTTTGACGCAAAGTGCTGTATTGCGTAATCACAAGTGGGAACCGACATCGCAGATTTGATTTCACGCAGGCGGGGGAAAAGATAAGTATCGGAAGGGCATTTTCTTACGTTGCGTGGGTTGCGTTACGTTGCGTCGCTAGTGGGAACCACGCTTTACACTGTAAATCGCAATCGGCGTAAAGCTTGGTTCCCACTAGCGACGCAACGTAGCGCAAACTACGCAACGTAAGAAAGTGCCCTTCCAATCATTGTGTTTTCCCTCGCCTGCGTGAAATCAAACCTGCGATTTTCACAGCACTGTTGCGTCGTCGGTTCCCACTTGTGATTACGCAATACATCACATTGCGTCTATACGTCATTGCGTTAGGTTGCGTTGCGTTCTAGTGGGAACCACGCTTAAGAGTCATTGCTTGTGATTTGTCAAATAACTTGTGTTGTCAAGCTTGATTCGGACGCAACGCAATGACGTTTAGCGCAAGTGAGTTGACCAATCACAAGCGACAGTTCGGATAATCCACCACGTCGTGATTGGTTAAAGCTTGGTTCCCACTAGAACGCAACGCAAGAAGGATGTAAGCCGCAACGCCAACGAGTTGGACAATCCAAACGATGGATTATTCGAACGGTTCATTGTGATTGGGTCACTTCGCTTGCGTTGCGGCTTACGTTCTTGCGTTGCGTTCTAGTGGGAACCACGCTTAAGTAGCATACGGCGCGCCCACGTCATTGCGTTGCGTCCAACGGGGTAACCAAGTTTAACTTGGCATATGTGTCTCTTTACCGTATCATGAATGTGACATTTTTGAAAATACATGTACATGTTTTCGCGCCATAAATAAAATAATGATTGCTATCCACCGATCAATCTAACCTAAATGCAATCAAATACCTTTGCCAATTATTACTTCCATATATGCTTTACTGAATTATGCTTTATGTTATATGTTGGATATTCTATACGCAAATGAACAACAGAATAGTTCAGTACTAAGATAGATATTTATTATAATGGCATGGCATAACAAGAATGCGCTTTAAAGATTAGTTAGCTTTGTAGATTAGGTAGGTAGATCTTAGTAGGTTAGCTTACGATTCAAGAGTGACATTATACATTCCTTCCTAAATATACTTTACACAGTAAATGTTGTTGTATAGCGATACACTATACAACAACTCACAACAAATGTATTTTATCAATTTAAAAACTAATTATTATCCAAGGCGGAAAATTACAATGCAAATGATTGGATTATCAGTAAGGAGTAATAAATAATAAATAAACTGGCTGGTTTGATTACTTCATTTCGCCATTCGTCCCTCCCCATATTTAAAAATCCCGCCACTAATTACAGGGATGGAGAAAGCAGCAGTACACTTTCTAATTTAATACAAGTCATTATTTCCTTACCATTTAAATGGTTTTAATTCTAATGCCGCTGGTTCTTGTAATATAAGGCCATGCTGATCAATCAATTACGCCAGAAGGCTATTTCAATTTCTTTCCTTACAATAGAAACTTAAAATGTATGTTAGAGGCTCGACATCATGGAACAAATATTAAATAAAGCATACTTCATTCCTTGAAGCAATCATCGTCAGTTGTTACTTTCTGGGTCTGTAGTTCGCAACGTGTCCATCTTTTAGAGCATACTCTACAGAAGTAGTGCCATCTTTGCGGCCATGTTATCTCCATCTTTTAGAGCATTCTCTATACACAAGTAGTGCCTTCTTTGCGGCCATGTTATCTCCATCTTTTAGAGCATTCTCTACACAAGTAGTGCCTTCTTTGCGGCCATGTTATCTCCATCTTTTAGAGCATTCTCTACACAAGTAGTGCCTTCTTTGCGGCCATGTTATCTCCATCTTTTAGAGCATTCTCTACACAAGTAGCGCCTTCTTTGTGGCCATGTTATCTCTATCTTTTAGAGCATGCTCTACACAAGTAGTGCCTTCTTTGCGGCCATGTTATCTCCATCTTTTAGAGCATGTTCTACACAAGTAGTGCCTTCTTAGTGGCCATGTTATCTCCATCTTTTAGAGCATGCTCTACACAAGTAGTGCCTTTTGCGGCCATGTTATCTCAACAGTGCCCTTGCTAACTCGTTATTGATTATCATAATGAAATTGAAATATGATCCATATATCATGATCAATAGTCAGGGTTTGAAATCACAAGCGTATAATGTGATAATTCAGTGTAGCTGTAGTGTTTAGAATGTGCTAATGTTCCGTATAATTGATTCTGTAGCTTTTTAGGCATTTCAGTTTTTAGTTTCAGCTCCTACTCAGGTTTGAATTAGTATATTTGATATTGGACCAACATTTCATGAAACTTTAGTATGTTAGCGCAACGGTAAAACAAAACTACTACTAAATGAATATAGCGAATCAAGTGAGGATTCTTAATAAATAGATAATTTATACAATATACAATATTTGATAGAGACAGTGCGATGTTAATATTGAGCTAGTTGAGAAAGGAGTGTTAGTAATGTGGTCAGTGAATGTTAATATGGCTGGGCCATCTTATTATCAATTAAAAGCGGGTGGTATGTGGTACATGTCTGCTACAAAACGAACATTGTGAAACTGAATTCTAGATGAAAATCGGGCCTATTTTTGTTATCACTATATGTTAGATGTTATTGATTTTCACGATAATCGATATATTGATGACGTCAAAAAAGATTATTAAACTCTGTAACGTTAATATGGGCCGAAGTAAAAATCGTATTTTGTTGATTTATTATAATTATTAGAAATGTTATAGTAATCATTAAAAAACATTTATATTTTATTATATAGGCCTCTGATAACAGGTTTGATCATTTATTCTGATTGGTTTTGACATTTTAGGAAAAATGAATTAGGGAATTAGAAAACAAATTTCAGATGAAATAATCTTTATGGAATTAAAAGGAATTAGACATTAGAATAGCATTGAGCTTAAAGATGCATGTATTCAAGACAATTAACTAGATTGAAAATGCATACAAGGTCGTGTATCTATAAACGTTTTTACCAACGTCAAATAATAACGATTAAGGTATATTAATAATATGCAAATTAACAGGCATTCAAATTACTGACATGCTGAATGCTAGGCCTACAGATTTACAGGTTTAAAAAAATGATTTAGATAAAAGAGACCCATGATCCGGTACCCGCGATTTAAGGAAGTCTAGGTGAGACTTAAGCCAAATTAGCCGCGAAAAAGTCTTACCATCCCCTGTATATAGTAGGCCTATAGGTATATACTGTATAGTTTATATTTCACTATACTTTTCTAAATCAATTCTCAGTATAAGCACATTATGTACGATAATCCAATGCCAAATCAAGTTAATTTTTTCATGTTTGATATGTATATACAGTAGTCTTTGAGTTCCTTATTTTAAATTTTAAAATAATGTTTTATTATATTGCAGGTGACGTTTTTATCTTAGCGTACAGCATTGATAACCGGGACACGTATCATGAGGTATTGCGCTTAAGGGAAAACATTGTTGATACATTCCGCGCCAATAAAGGCATTAAAGCCGTACCGATGGTTATAGCAGGCAACAAAAGTGATAATACAAATCGTGAAATAACAGCAGAAGAAGCTAAAAAGGCATTTTCATTTAAAAGATGTTCGTTTGTTGAAACGAGTGCTAAAAAGAACCTCCATATAGACACTTTATTCAGACACTTGTTTGAAAATGCGCGCATGCCCAGTGAGATGAGTCCGTCGTTACACCGAAAAGTTAGCGCGTCTAGTCCCCCGAATTTGACGCCTCGAAATAACCAAAGAGCTCTGCCAATGCGGCGAAAGATCAGCGAAGCCTGTGGCGTCATTTCGCCTCATGCAAGACGTCCAAGTTTGCGTAGTGATTTAATAAATATGAGGAACAGCGTTGTCCGAGAGGACGAGGAGGACGATGACGTAGAAGTGAATATGGTTGAGCCAGTTGCCGGCGGCGGCGGTACTCAAGGAAAACCGAAAAAGAAGACCGGCTGCACTGTACAATGAAATTGCTCAATGACATCTTCACGGATGAGAGTAAGATTTTTTTGGCCACAAATGATGATTTATATTAGCGTAACATCAAACTTGGATAACCAGACGATATACTGGTAAATATCTTTGAATGTGTTTCATCTTGTCGTCTGAAAGCACATGATGCTAGCAGCAAAGAGACTGATCCAGAAGAACGATTTGCGAGTTAGCCGATAGAGAGGACGGAGGTTTAGTGTGGAAATATAGTACAAATATTGTCTGGAAACCAAGTATTCGATGTTTTTAGCAATGTATTCACAAAGCCACCTGGTAAAAAGACAATTTGTCTTTCTAAATGTTGAGATAAGCGACTTTACGTAAATTGAAAAGAGGGATGATGATCAATTTGGTCAACAATGTTTATGGTAAAACTTTACTGGTTTTTGGAAATTGTCAAGTAGTCTTGTTCTCTCGAACTTTATATACTAAATAAACTGCACTATATTGGTATGCTACATTTAATATCATCCAAATTAATTTTACTATTATTGCAATGTCGTGTACACAATATATATTTTTTTTCAATTATGATTTTTTAAAGTAAAAAACACAATTTTCTAAAAATAATTGGATACCATACCACGTGAAGCTTTATAATTGAATTTGTCTTCACAAAACGTTCTTGAAATCAAAATAAGATCTCCAATGTCATCCTTATTTAGATATTTTTAAAACATAAATTAGGATTCATTATATCTTCGACGGTATTGATTAAAGTGGCTATAAGTGTACAATGCTAAATATATTTAGAAACGTGATCAAAAATCTTGACGCGAACGTGCATACAAACGCTAATAGCCAGATTTTGTTTTCATGATGCATCACTCGAGCATGCGCAGATTTACTTCCTAGTGGCGCGTCGTTAAAATGAAAGCTCCATAATGTTAAGGGGGTGAAATTTCACTGACAAATCACTCGTCACATAATTATATATCAACAACTATACACCGTGGTAGCTGTATAGTTATATTACTGCAGTAATTTCAATCATAAAATATATTTGAACACGGTCCCTTGCGACAGTACATTTGTTGTTGTTTAACAACACGTCAAAATAAATCATACAACAGTGACACAGTCATGTCATGACGTACAGTAGATATAACAATTATTATTGAATATCACTTGCACTTTTTAGTAATATCGTTATGATGATGATGAGTTTTGAAATAAATGGTTTATGACATACTACAGTCGAGGAGGATATTATGCAAATTTATGCAAATTTAGATACCGTTTTCTACGTGTTATAGAATGATATTGAAAATGGGCTAAACAAACTGATGTCGTGCACAATTATTTATTGATGAGCTAGTTTGTTAACGATTCCACAAATGATACTGTACCTTCATTCCGTAATCATGGAGCAAAAATGATGCACAAATGAAAAATGTATAGTCACGTTCGCCGATATAGAAATACTTATGAATACGAGCATTAATGTTATGGATATAAATTAAGCGAAGGGGATAATTAGAGGTTTAGTTGATATGATGGATGCAATACATTATTGTTTAAATGTTTGCATGGCGAATAAAGAAAAACAAGTTAGGTTTTTGGTACATCATGTGTGTTTCCAAAATTGAAATAGTAAAGTTAAGCATCTCACGTTCGGTTGTTGTGCTACAAACGTTTTCTCAATTATTTTCATTTTGAAACATAATGGTGTATTGACTAACAGTAAATTTATAAAACAACGAAGTTCATAAAGAGAAATGTTGCTATTGTACTATTTATAATATTTTTGTACAATTCTGTCGATGTACCGGTAAGTAAAATATGCTAGAAAATAATATAATAGTATAAATAACTTTACCAAAGAATGCATTTTGATTAACGAGCTATAGAATTAGAAATGCTTAAATCCACACTAACCCTCTATACATTGTTTTGCACTGTAACAACCCATGCCCTTTTAAACTAATGATGTGCGCCCCGTATTAATATATAACAACAGTAACAGGAGGCGCCCCGTATTAATATATTCAATGATGTACCGTAATATGTACACAGTACGGACCGTAAAAGACCAACATATCGGGCGATGCATCGTGGTAAAATAAAAGCGATCTGTTATAAAATAAAACGTATTGTATATCAATACTCATTAAATGTTGCATGTTGTGGAGAGAAAAGTAAATGCCTATTGACAGATAAATCTTCGTCTCGTGTATAATGTTTAAATGCATGGTTTGAGCACGCAAGTTGTGTAGGCCTAATATAATCACTACATACTTAAGTAATTGCGTTAAAGTATGCCTTAAAATTAAAAACATATTTTTTTCAAAACAGAATATATTATTGCGTAAAACTTTTCGGTAAATAATGTTGAACAATGTAACTTGATAATCATGTATTCTCATATTATGTTATGACATAACATATATTATGTCATAATTCGCCTGTGACGTCACAAAGCCGAACCGTTTTCCTCGTCTGCGTTTTACTCTGCGCACGTAACATGTTGTTTCCTTGCTCTTTGGTTTTACTTACGATATACTTGATGGATTTTAATAGCTGCGTCCTATGTTAAGTGGTATTTTAGTAGATTTGTTTCTTTCACCAAATTCAAAGTATGGTATTTAAGACAACATATTTGGTTTTATGTAGGCCTAGTACAAACAACTGTTACTTATTTCACATTTTTTAAATTCTAGATTATTTGACTGATCCAGAATCTCTAGTAATATTGCTGCTATTTGTTTCAGTAGTGAAACTTTACGATTAATAAATATTGTACAAGACATTTCTTATGCATGTTACAGTTTGTGTATCAAATGTATGCAAGATTATATTGTTTAGTAAATTAAAACTGGCTAATAATATAAAACCATATTCACAAACCAGTGAACCACCCAGGGGAGTGTAACGTAGATAATCTGGTGCGTGCATAGTGTTATCAACTTTTCACATCCAATTACGGTTAAGAAAAACATCGATGTTATAGATATTACCATGAGGGAAGAGTATTTTACTTTTCTCTAATAATTACAGTACTTATACTTTATAAATTTATGGAGAATAATTATAAGTTATATTATTAGTGAAAGGTTTAAAGGAGAAAGAGTAGGATGTTGAATTTCATATATGGTAATTGCATTGTAAAGAATTTCTACCGAATAATTTGCCTGTACGGTGCTTTTATTTTTGGAATTCTATTTCAATATTGTTTCAGAGATAATATAAAACATACACGTGTCTAAATATACACACAAATATTTAAGAAGAAAAAGCTTTATTTTACAAATTATGTTTTCACTCTAAACGACGCTTTTTTATGAGTGTAAACTTTTTAAAAGGCAAATATAAACTATTCGTGTTTTAATATATAATAGATGTTGATGTTCATCGCCTAGGGAACTTTAAAACGCATTTTTATTGTCATTATTTATATCTTGTCGTCTAGAAAGAATACTTAATTCGTTAAAGCAGAATTATATGTTCTGTTTCTGCTAATGGCGTTCACTGAATGTATTTGCCATTCCAAATATCTACTTGTTTGCAAATTATCAAGGGAACATTTTGAAACATTTTAAAATCTCGAACTATTTTCTAAATCCATAGTTGTGATTTTAAAATGTTGAGGATTTATATTATAATAATAAATGTTATGAAACCCAATTGATTGAACTGCGTTTTTGTACGTCATCATATATGTCATCCATTTTGTTCTGCACACAATCGAACATTGTTATATTTATTCAATAATGTTCTAAATTATTAGATCACATGACATAGTGAGGTGACATTTAACTACCGTACGCAGACGACAATCACCGTTTTTACAGTTTTGGTTTAATACTTAAACCTGTTTTCCTGGACGACGTTATTCGACGCTATCGTCGTTGATCGTTAAAAGTTCAACGTTTAAAGTTTCAAGTTGAAATGATAACGATAGTACCTTTTCCTGTAAATCGTTAACATTTCAATGTTTACGTAGAAGATCGCCGATTATTGTTACAGATAACGTCGACAGGAAAACAGGCTTTATCAATAGGGGGCAGTCTATATCCGGTTTGGGATATTGTTTTTTCTATACGATATTTACAATGATAAAACAATTACACAATCCTATATGCTATATGACATGTGTAAATGAGGACCACATTGGTTCTGTGAAAAATGAATAGGCTACAGGGTTATCCTCTGCTAAGACGGCCATGTTTTGTTATGGCACCGTACGCCAAGACGGCCATCATATTATTATATGACATAACAATACATAATACCGTATTCATCATGACCATATAGTGCTTTCCGCGACACTGCCGAACTGGTTATAATAGTGTTTAATTGTCAGATGCTGTAGTAAGTAGGCCTACTAAATATATAGGTTGATTGTTGAACCGAGACAATTCGACATAAATGGGTTACCGAAGGGCTTGTAGCATAGGATATCGATAAGTTTTTTTCAAACAAGAACTCTGCACTTATCTCGAGCGGAATCTTTACAAAAGATAAAAACGTATGAGTGAGATCTCTGCGGTATATATGCGATATCGGAAATGTGTAACTCATTTGTAGCAAAAGTCATAAATGTTGGTGTCAAACTAACATAGAGCATCACTGTACTTTCTGTCCTACTTTAATTCATGATGTTAATACTGCATGTCATTAACCCCAAGTGCCCACAATTAAGTTCTATCAGCCTGTCTCCTGAGGTTACGCTAATGTTCAATCAATACCAACATTTACACTTCTATCAGCAATATTGTAACTTCACCCGTTGGCTAGTATTGTAATAACAGCAACGTGTATACTTTTCTTTGAATAATTAATTACTAGTATTTTTCCTTAATACTTTCCAATTTACCTAATGGTTTTAACGGTTTTAGAATAAATGGATAAGATGTTGTTTAAAATGCGTACATAAATCGTAGGCACGGAGGACCTGCGCGAGCTAAGGAAGCGATTATCCGAGGGGCCTACCGAGTTTTGTTTTGTGTTTTTTGGTTTCACTTTATGTAGACAAGAGAGACGTTGGGTTACATATAAACAAAAATAATTATCTGTGAAAACCACGTTTTGGCATACCCTCTTCGTTTCTACATTTGTAAATTTACGAGAGATTTTATTCATATTTTCTAAGTGTACATTCATTCTGAACAGGTGGAAATCCTATGATTTATTGAGAAAAATATGTAATGTAACGAAAACAAGGTTAATGTGGTGTAGTGCGAGTTGTTTCACATTAGAAAGACGGTGTTGCGTTAAGTTTGACCTATAGTAGTGTTTGTATATGTTAGTGTTGGTATATTATTTCCCCCTCCTATTCCCGATACTGGTATCCGTGCCCAGATACTGGAATTATGATACCCCTGCTCAAATACTGGTATGGTACCCCTTCCCGATACTGGTACATGGTACCCCTGATCAAATATTGATATGATACCTATTCCCGATACTGGTATATTGTGCCCTTCTCCTGATACTAGTATGGTACCCCTTCCCAATTCTGGTATATGGTACTCCTGCTCAAATATTGGTATGATACCTCTTCCCGACACTGGTATATTGTGCCCTTCTCCTGATACTAGTATGGTACCCCTTCCAAATTCTGGTATATGGTACTCCTGCTCAAATATTGGTATGATACCTATTCCCGATACTGGTATATTGTGCCCTTCTCCTGATACTAGTATGGTACCCCTTCCCAATTCTGGTATATGGTACTCCTGCTCAAATATTGGTATGATACCTCTTCCTCTTCCCGATACTGGTATATGGTGCCCTTCTCCTGATACTAGTATGGTACCCCTTCCCAATTCTGGTATATGGTACTCCTGCTCAAATATTGGTATGATACCTCTTCCCGATACTGGTATATTGTGCCCTTCTCCTGATACTGGTATGGTACCCCTTCCCAATTCTGGTATATGGTACTCCTGCTCAAATATTGGTATGATACCTCTTCCTCTTCCCGATACTGGTAGGCCTATATGGTGCCCTTCTCCTGATACTAGTATGGTACCCCTTCCCAATTCTGGTATATGGTACTCCTGCTCAAATATTGGTATGATACCTCTTCCCGATACTGGTATATGGTGCTCTTCTCTCCTGATACTGGTATGGTACCCCTTCCCAATTCTGGTATATGGTACTCCTGCTCAAATATTGGTATGATACCTCTTCCCGATACTGGTATATGGTGCCCTTCTCCTGATACTGGTACATGGTACCACTTCCTCTTGGCTTTCTCCGGGTCGAACTTGTGACACCGACAATTGGTGATTTAAAATCTAATAACTGTCAAATTACGCACATCCACCAAATAAAAACAAATTAATAACGTCTAAAATAGAACAATCTATAGTTTAATTTAATTTTGTTTTATTCAACTTTCATTCGTTAAAAGAGGAACCTGCAAGAAAACATCAGAAAGCCAAGTATGAAAAACGTCTGTTACGATTATTTTAAATCAGAAGAAAATATTTATGTTAATCTAGAAATTAATACTCGTATAAATAATGCAGAACTTCTTTGTGATATCTTGTACATGTACAGCTTTCGCTTACAGCAACTTTAACCGCCAATTATGAGTATATATTTTATATCAATATCAATTTATCAAATATCGTCGTTCTAATATCCGGACTGCGTTGCGCCAAGACATTAAAGCGCTTTGAAATCATATTGAATGTTTCATTAGATACATTTGAATATTCTATAATAAAGAATACTATAATATAGTAGTATTGACAAATATATATAGAAACCGCTATGAATATAAATAATGAGATATTAAAAAAGAAAATGCGTTAATCCAGCAATAGGCTTAGGCGAAATCTCTCGGGTAAAACGTATCATTACGATGTTAATCCAGACTAACATCCCACAATAATAACATGTACTTCTTCCGTCCGTTAGTTTGGAGGAGGGAGGTGTAACGGCTTTCTCTCGTCGACACGTAATAGTGATTTGTTTTACAATCAAGAACAATTATAACTATAATATTAACAATTAATTTTGTAGATTTAAAAGATTTGTTGACATTTTAGTTTTGTTTTAAGAACAATCACTCTGCTTAAGATTGGTATTCCCATTTGGACGCGACGTAACGAAGTAAGCACAGTGTGTGTGAGTTGACCAATCACAGTTAGGATGATCCACATCGCATCATGATTGGTCAAATTACTTGCGCTGTGCTTGCGTCATTGCGTTACACCCAATGAAGCAACCAAACAGATACACTTCCAACGAACTTGCTGGATTATCATCATTTATCACAATCATTATCATCGTCACCGCTATTGCCACCATTTTATCTTTTCCTAAATAATATTGCGAAATTTTATTATACCTTTCTGGCCGTTTCTATGTGAATAATCAACAAAGACATTATCCAATGTGATTACATTCAAACAACATTAAATGTATTTCAACAACCAACATGATGTACACAGTGTATGTGTAACCGAGAAATCAAAAGTGCAAAGATCTCCCACAAATGTTATTGACTAATGTTACCAGACATCAATAGAATCAATTATGGTGGCAACTGCTCATGTACAATATCAAATGCAACATTAATATTCATAATAATAGCAAAAACATTACTGCGATAATTGCGGTGGATTGATATTAATATTGTGTATAAAACGAAGTTAGAGCTGAAATGTTTTTTGACATGCAATTTGAAAAGAATATATTCCTAATTTGCATATAAACGGAGAAACTAAGAATGTAATCAAATTTAGATACTAGAAATGCATTAACATATTCATAACATATTTCAAAACAATAATTAAGACGGAACTGCCAGGTCATATCAAGGGAAAAAAGTAGCGCAACATTGAGCATATACGTTTTTATAAACTAAGCCCCTATTGGTTTCCCTGGGCACATTCGGATGAATGGAGAAACTACAGCATAGTTCTCTTGTTACATATTGTTAAAAGCATGGTTGCCGTTCAAATTGCCAACATTTACATGGATTTTGTAAAAAAAAATATATACTTTCTAAAATATGGTAAATATGATAACGTGTTCTGCGCATGTCAATTATTGATATAGAAGCCAGTTATGTCAAAAAAATAAAAGGGTCGAAATTTAGCCACTTTCTACAATTTCCCTGTACAGGGATATTTTTTTCGAAAATGGCCAAAATATCCACTTTCTAAACTAACTCTATAACATTACATTACACCCCTAAGGTCCATTCTTTTTTTTATTAGTATATATAAGAAAATGAATAAAATATTGACTTTCTAAAATATTTTATGAGCAGAACAAATTATGTGATTCTGTGAATGTCATAATTGATGTGATGTGCAGGTCAATTATGATATAGTCACCAGTTATGTCAAAAAAATAAGAAAATTGGCCATTTTTCGAAAATTCTTCACTGTACTATAATTTTTTGAAAAATTGCCAAAATATCTACCTTCTAAAATATGTCAAAATTAATATACCATATCAATTTAAATATTAATAAAACCCATTATATCGGATGTATTAATGACAACAATAATTACCAATTTATTTAATATTTAATAACTTCGGAGGCTACACTTTACTAAAGAATAATTGTTTAGTATACCTAGAGATAGACATTGATTGGTGATGAAGTTACTACTATTAAATTGACAGTAAAAATTGTATCCTACATTGAAAATCATCAGCAATAACAGAATTATATTGCACTTACATCTATTAAAACTATTCATCAACATGCTCTTAGTGTTCAGGCACTGGAATACAATAGACCCCTTCTTTGGAACACCTATTCAGGGGACACCATTATTGAGGGGACAATTTCCCATGAAACAAAGAAGGGGGTTATATGTTACGGCCAAACCCCTATTAAGGGGACACTTTTCTGGGTTCTGGATTTCTTTCTCAATATCACATGTTGTCAATATGTTATCTCTACCTAGCAGCAGCTTTTTGGTGCACATTTCTCAATTCCATCATAAATTAATTTATTTTTATATAATTGCTATAGATAACACTTCATTATATACAATAATATTTCTTATTTACAAATTATTTGGAGTGAACCGATTAGAGAGATCATCAGTGTTGCCAAGACCAAACGTCATTTGAACACCATCATCATCTACTTAATAATAATAATTGATGTTTCTATTTTTCATTATCAAATAATTTGTTTGCTATGCATTGTTACCAGTAAAGAAAATACAAATTAATAATAATTAATTATAATTTTGTTCTTGAGCTTTTTACAATGTATCTATTAAATTGAATACTATACTTTAGCTTATGTTTAGATGATCCTAGACAATGATGACACTGTTAACATATTATTATCATCAGTGTGGACACAAGTTTATTTTCAAATTGATTTGGTGCAAGTAATGACAACTTATAGGTTCTTATCCTTTTCACTGTATGCAGGTGGAGCGCTCTAAAAAAGAAAGATAATATCGTTTCAGTAAATTTCATAATCATGAAAAGCTTTGAATAATTTGATAAATATTTAATTTCTCTAAATTACCTTGCGATGATTTCTAGCTAAATATATTAAAGAGGATTATATATTTTTTTTCTTTGTGGAAATGAATGAAATTTGCACATCATATGAGAGTCAAATGTTCAGGCAGAAAGAGGATGTAAAATGGCCTATTGTCAATCACGGCCTAAGAATTCAATTAATTTAAAAACCACTATAAAGCTTTCAGAATAACACTACAGTGTGTACCATTAAAAGTAAATAAATAAAGTTGTTTTTTTTTTGGTGTTTTTTTTTGCATTGCAGAAAATAAAGGCATTAGGCAAGTTCAAAATTATGACATCACCAATGAAAAAAAAGATTAGGTGAGGTTACAGAGAGCAAAAACAGTAATGGTTACATTTGTATATTGATTTACTTACTGGGGGCTGGTCCTGCGGTACATACACAGTCTGTGGGTTGGCAGGGTTGTAATAAGCATTATTGGTAGGTTGGCCCTTTTCATCTGAAAATAAAAGGAATAAATAGTTATGTTGTCATAATAATGAGTAAGTAATTTATACTGTATTGTTTAATTTTTCTGTGTATTCCTTTGTGTCCTACAAAAGGTAATACACAATATAATTGTAATTGATTATCATTTTCATTTATTTATGCAAAAACCATTATCCTTAGCTGGGGAAAAAATGTATAATTTGCGCATGCATAGATACAGGCTTTGATTCTCTTTAGCTTTATATTTTAAACCTTTAGTTTATGTTAAACTAAGTTACAGAAATTGCAAGGTTATAATATTATTCTTTCTGTGCCAATACTTGCTTCAAGCAATATCTTTAACAAGAAACTTTGTTATAATAAATAGACTGTTATCAATATTGTATAATGGAGGAAGTGTGCATTATACAGGTGTATCAATTACTTTAGTGTTCAGGCAACAGATGACAAATAACATATTGATTGACCTCTGACCTCATGCCAGAGACAACAACTTCAATCACTGTGCCAACATAATTATTATAATATATTAATTGTGCATATGGAACAAACACATTTATTGTTAATATAAGCGTCAGTTATTTATTAACATTAATTAAGACTGGATTTATGTAAATATACTTTTATCACCTCTCTACACAATCTTATAAATATTTTAATTAACTTAATGTCAGTAATTACCTACAATATGACAATATTGTTAACATAACTGTATTTCAGTGTTATTATCAATCAGTTTTATTCCATAAAGAAATGAAAACATATGCTTTAATAACGTATTTTGTACTACGCAATTGTTTTAAAACGTCGTAAAGCGTAACCATTAAAACGATTGGAATTCATTACAATTCTAGGCTTGTGTCTAGCATGTAGGATAGCATTTATTAAACAAAGCCATTTCAAGGATTGCAGCGCTATTAACGAATCGCATCTGAACAAGCATATCTGTCATCGATATCTATCTTCAATAGCTGGCCATAGGCTATCTAGTAGTGTTACACATGGAATGTAACCATAGAATTTGTATAGAAGAAGATTAAAGCCTGTCAATAAATCTGTGTGCCAAGACATTCTCAGTAAAATCAATGTTTAAGGGAATACAGTCATGTAAACTTTCCATTTAAATTATCAAATCAAATGATAGAATACAATCAAGTAGACAACATGAAAGTAAAGAATGAAATTAGTTTTGCATTCTTCTCTTGATCAAAATTCATGTTCAGTTTGTGGTGGGATTATGCCAGAGGACCCAAAATGTAGTCTACTGGCTTCAATCTATCTTATATATTATATTTATTATCTTATCATATTATATATTATATTTTACTTGAGTTCCACAATTTGCATGAAAAGCTGTCAAAAATTTGAGTTGGAATTATCGATTGGATCTGTCGATTAAAATTAGATAAATTAATTATTATTAATAGAATATTAATAAAATATGAATTGCTTTTAATTTTCTTTCTTTTTAAAAAACATTTTCTTTCATTAATTTGAAGAATCATTCATTGTATTTATTAATCCCAAGTACACAACATTGTGTATTACAATGATGTGTTATCAAAACTGCACATAAAAAATGAAATATAGTAAGCATATTTTATTCTATAGACAATCAAACTGCAGCAGCTATGTTTTATTATTTTAATCCCTTATGCATCACTTTCTCTCAGAGGATCATATAGAAGCATCACTGAATTTTAAACATCTTCACTGGATTATTTTATTTTCTCATTTACATTTATTATGTACCAAGCCGAGAATTTAAAAAAAAGCATAATTTCAAAAGAAACATGAAACTTGGATTTTATGTTTGTTTGTAGTAGAAATAATATCCTGGATTTATTTTAACAACTAATAAACAAACAAAACAATGTTGTGAAATCGCTGAACATAGAAATTGAAAAAACCCACTAAACCCAAACTGTATGGAGATGTTCTCATTGCTAACCCAGGGTTCGGTCTAAGTGTACTAATTGCGTCTTGCTTATACAGGACATGGCAGTCTCATCCTACTACCCTAGTTTCTGTAGTACAATAGTATTAGTAGCTTCGTTTTATTGTATTATTTATATGTAGCATTTTTATTCTACATTTAAAATGTACATTATTAAAGAAAATTCATCAGAATCTAGAAGCTAAAAAATCTGAGTAAGTTCAACAGAATAATATTACCACATAGAGGGCAGTAGTGCAAGATTACGCAATATTGAAATACTATATTTGTAAAAAAAAATAATACTGACATGCGCAAGAGTTTATTGGAGTCAAATGATAATTTTATCTATTTTGGGAAGATTGTTTTACTGTTAATGGGGCGCTTAAGGCGTGACAAGTATGTTAAGTAAGAGCTTCTTACTAAATGATGAAATGAATGTGGTATGAACTTACTCATTGGAGGAGCAGATGGGTCAGTAGAGCCTGGTACAACAGTGGTGTAGGCTGGAGGCTGTTCAGCTAAAAGATGAAAAACAATTCCAAGTTATATTTGTTTGTTCAAATTATTAACAAAATTGTCACTGCTGTATCTCCACACACAACAATAGTTGCCAAGTATCTTAGGAAAATTCCATAATACAACATCTCATGTGTATCTCATGTGTTGCCTGTATCATATAAGGCTAGATTATGGGTTAGGTTATGGTCTATGAGAGGGAATTTTTTAGCCAAAAACGTATGTCTATAAATGTTTAAATTAGCTGACATGACATGATTTGTTTGTAAATTTAAAAATGCTCACAATAATTGTAAATACTTACTTGGATAAGGAGCAGCTTGAGGGTAAGCCCCAGTAGGTGGGTACTGATACCCACCTCCATAAGGTGCTGTATTCATTGGAGGGTAACCATATGGCTGAGCTGGGGGATATGCCCCTGCTGCGGGTGGGTATGCCCCTGCTGCAGGTGGATATGCCCCTGCTGCAGGTGGGTATGCTCCTGCTTGTGGTGGGTACCCACCAGCTGGAGGGTATCCCGTTGGCGCATATCCTCCTTGTGGTGGAGGTGCATATCCATTCATAGGGGGAACACCATAGGCATTTGGAGGGGGTGCGTAACCATTCTGCTGAGGGACGGCTTGGCCTGGATTCGGTGGTGCAACTTTAGGTGCTGAAAATTTTAAGTAAATGTTGTTAGTAAATTACAGTATATTATTTCATTAGTTTTAGTTCAGTACTATCAACTCATCACTGCACGTCGAAAAACACGACCCTCCCGAAACCGCATTCCATTACTAGTCTCTTAACATAGCATTTTACAACTAATTGTAATTGACTTGACACTGTAGTGCAATTTTTAAACTTATACTGTACTTATAGTACCTTTGGTTGCCAGTCTAACAAGTCTTTCTCCTACATCAATAGCCCCACCACTCTTGAAATGCATTTGAAAGTTAGCCTGTCCTTCCCAGCCACCTATTGAAAAACACATACAGTACCTGTTACAGTAAAGGTGTCTTAATATTTTTAACATGATGTTACTGTATATGAAATTGAAAATAAAAAAGTTACCATTAGGTTGTGCAAGAATCCTTCCCTTTAAATAGTTTGCTCCAATAATTGGTTGCTTAATCTCAAAATCCTTGAGATAATAGAACGGCATTGCAAATGACTGCATCAAATCATTGCCTGCACTGTGAAAGATCAACTAAAAATACAATTATATATGTCAGAACGTACATTAATAGCATTGAAATGAGGTTTCATATTTGGAGAGTTCAGCCTTTTATATCAGCCTTGATACCCTTCCACACCATATCTCAAACATGTTCTACCTAAGGTCATTACTTAAATCCACAGACAAAAACACAATAGTATCACTTTCCAGATTTATTGTATGTTCATATAGATCACGTCAATTGTACCTATCTAATGTTCATGGTATCGTATAATATTTATCATATTTTGGGGCTGGTGGCCAGTATACTGAATAAAATCTCTCATTGCAGAGAACTGAGAATATTATTATTATCTTATTTTGGTTGGTTGATTTACATTTGAAATAAATAAAATAACAAAGAAATTACTGAGATCTAACAAACTTGCTATTAAATACATGAATAGAAATAAAAACAAATGATTGTCGGCAATGTTTAGTGTTTTGATTCCGAGTGATCAGTCAACCAGTTTGGCTAAGCTTAAAGAATTTATTTAGAGGGTGATTGGGATCTTGACGAATTTATTTTTAATATGTTGTACTCCAATCTAGCAGGGTTACTGTACAACACATTAGTGTAGATAGCATAGGTTTTTTTTTGCATTCATTGTTGTTATTTACCCTTAGTGTTGTCAAATACACTTTGCCTTTTTTGGTTCCTTTAAAGTGGTCCTTCATTGGCTTCATTTCAAACTCAATCTCAACCCCATCTTGATGATGTACAATTCTGTAATGATAATTATAAATAATACTCTCTACTGAAAAGGAAATAAATATTTGGTATACTGTATAAATATTCATACTTACCGATTGGTACAAAGTCCATTTTGAAAGTTCGACTAATTTAAAACTGTAATATCATTTAAACACCAAACATTGTTGAAAATAACCTTCTTAAATGAGGGGAAAATTTGCTTATGTCATTGTCAGGATATTAAATAAAAAGTCTCCATGAGACTTGTACAATGAGGAGGGTAGTTAGTTTAATTTTAATTAGAAAATCTTTGTTTTTGTGTGTTTACTTTAGAAAGAGCAAGTACAGTACTCTACAGTAACAATACATATTTCTAAAGAGTATCACCAATTATAAAATTCTTCATATTCATATTTAAACCAAAAGCTCAAACTCCAAAGGTCAAATTTAAATGTTTGTTGACACAAAAGGGTCATACTTAATCTTTGTCGGTAGGGCCCGGTATCGTCCAGTCGGTAGGGCCGGGTATAGGGTTTTATGATAAAAAATGTATTATTATTTACAAGCTAACATTATATTTAATATTATTGTGATATGTAATTGTATGTTTTATATATTTTTAATATGAAAAATGCCAAAATACGGTTTATTCTTCTATGATAAGCGATGTGTTGTAGAGAAGGAGTGTTTTAGACAGAATGAAAAGAAAAGTTTATATAAAATCAAATATTTAAACTGATTTTAACTCAACTTAATATATAGTTATAGGCCTAAAGTTAAATTTACTACTGTACTAGCTAGGCCCCTAGCCTATAAATAAAATAGTCTAATAGAATATGACTATGTTTTGTTACTGTTTCAGTAACATGTACTTTTTTTCTTGTACATTTTTTATCATAACACTCTAATACCCGGCCCTACTGACTGGACGTCAGTCATGGTCGAAGCCTACAGGACATAGATTAGTGTAGGCCCAGTATAATGCTTAGTGGCAGGTCCCTAGAGTAGATAGAGGAAAGGCCTAGCTAGGATAGTACGTGATATGGTCCCGATCGTGATTCATAATACTCGCTCTGCTGATCTAGCCTAGGTAGGCCTAGGCCTAGGCCTAGCTCTAGAATACAAAGACGGTAAAACACGAGCGCAACACCAACAAGAAGAATAACAAATAAACATACCGTTCTCCTGCAAATAACACTACGCCATTACTGCCACTATGTGATGAATTTAATGCCATAATTTAAGTTTATTTACTTCAAAACGATACGAAAATTGGGCTGCTGAATGTGAGACAGGTCTTTTCTTCATCAAACTCGTGAATCATTACGTCATACACAACATGAATTATCATAGCGACCTCTATCGGGTGGGGGAAATATAAGTAAATAATATTATATTTAAAAAAAAATAAAACCTGATCATCAAAGTGCATGAATATTTATTTTTATAAAGGTGTTGGTTTCCCAGTTGTCACTGGTAATTACAAGGAGGGCCACGTGAAGGCCACCTTTATCCTCCTCTTTATCAAAATCGAAAAAACATACAAATAATAATTCGAAGAAATATTGTTGTGTAAAGAAAGATGTGGCGCATACAGTATACGAAGAAAAAACTTGCAAAAAAGTATTAATGTATTAACAAAGATAAAAATTCCATTACAAAACACTGCCAACTCGAAGTGTACCGTGATTTGAGTTAAAAATGGATAATATTTTCAAGTTGAATAAATAAAAATATAAAAACGATAACAGAACTAAGGATAAAACAAATGGACGGTGAACTGCGGAATCACTCCAAGAAGATCGCACGCCTATTATACAAGGATCGAGACATAGACGAACACATTACCAACTTATCTTCGTACCAGCTTTCCTTCTTCCAAAAACTGGTTCTTAGTCGTGGCTTACAGTTCGCCTTACCACATCAATCACAACGTAGGGAAATTTTAGCCAACTTTGAAAAGGCTTACTGGCGTGTCGAGAAGAAACTAAATAATGAGGATATGAAGGAGCTCACATCAGCAACTTTAAAGTCGATTGCTCTAAACTACATCGAACGCAAGGACCAATCTCCACCTAGGTCCCTGAAAAGAGCATTGGGACAATTGAAGAAAAGGGATGACATTGTCATTACTAAACCTGACAAAGGTTCCGGAGTCGTTATCATGGATAAACATCATTATGACCAACTTCTTAGACAATCGTCTATAAACAACACATCTAAGTTTATACCCGTAAGTAAGACACAACCTAAGTCTAGAGGTAGACCAATTAAGCATTTCCATCCTCTCTTAGAAAAGGAGAAGCAACTATCTAATATTGTTCGTAATATACTACCGAAGGAAGTAGCATCTACACTAACATCACAAGGCTCGAGGTTAGCCCATCTGTATGGTCTTCCCAAGACGCACAAAGAAAATCTATCTATTAGGCCAATACTCTCAGCCACTGGCACTTACAATTTTAAATTAGCACAATGGTTAGATGAGAAGCTAAAACCATTAGCCAGCAACGAATACTCTATACCAGACATTTTTGATTTTGCTAAAGAGTTACGTTCTACTGAAATTGGTTCAGATGATGTTCTGGTCTCTTACGACGTAGTTTCTCTATTCACCAATGTTCCACTTGATGAGACCATTAACATTCTTGTTCATAAGGCCTTTAAAGATGACTGGTTTAACTCTGAACACGGTTTATCTATCGATAAACAAGGTCTTAAGGACCTACTTACAATTGCGACCAAAAATCAATATGATGGTGATCTATACGAGCAGGTTGATGGCGTAGCCATGGGTTCACCGCTTGGACCACTGATGGCAAATGTTTTCATGTGTTACATTGAAGATACCTTACAAGCAACAGGGAAAATGCCGCAGTTCTATCGTCGCTACGTTGATGACACAATCGTATTCATGCCAAGCCAGGTTTCAGCACAGAATTTTTTGAATACTTTGAACAATTCACACGATGCCGTTGATTTTACAATGGAAATTGCTAGAGATAACTCAATAAATTTTTTAGGTATGACTATCTCAAAAAACGATATATCACTTGAAACCAAAGTATATAAGAAATCCACTAATAAAGGCTTATTATTACATTATGATAGCCATGTGGATATCAAACATAAACGTAATCTAATTCACACAATGCTTAATAGGGCCTACAAATTGTCATCTACGCATGACATTTTCCTATCAGAGGTTGATAATGTAACAAAGATTTTTAGAAGTTGAATTATCCTTTAGATCTTATTAGTAATATTGTTAAGGCTTTCAACCAATCCATTAATACTTGTGTGACTCCTAGTAATACTAATGAAGATATGCTAACTGATGAATCTCCCCAGCCTATTAGGATTGTACTACCGTACAAGGATCAAACTTGTTGTAACACGGTTACTAAACAACTTAAACAACTTAGTGCGAAGATTGAAAATGATATTTTACCAGTATTTACTAGTCGTAAGATAGGTGACACCTTAAAACCTAAAGAAATGAAACCCAGAATCATTAATTCACAATGCGTTGTGTACAAATTTCAATGTGGTTTGTGTGATACAAACTATGTCGGTTACACTTGCCGACACCTTTACAAACGCATTAATGAACATAACAAAAGTATTATAGGCGATCACCTAAAACAACATGGCATAACTGGTGATATCTCGGAATACTTTAGAGTCTTATCTAAATCATGGAGAAATAAGTTAACTTATTTCTCCATGTCTAAATGTAACAATAAGTTTGATTGCCTAATTAAGGAGATGTTGTGGATCAAAGAGATAAAACCTACACTCAATAAACAATCGGATTCCATCAAAGCTAAATTGTTTATCTAACTCAGTAGGAGGAGCTAATTACTTAATTAGCCCTCAATTAGCATTTCCTGTCACCAACTTTGGTGCTTAGTGCACATAATTATTATTGTTTTGTATTCACTTGATCTTGAAAATGGTTCTATGATGGTACCGAAACGTCGATCTCTTTTTTTGTCATTAAATTTTATATTGAAATTATATAGTAAACGTCTTTTAATTTATAAAATCATAGCGTCAAAAATGAAAAACTTGCTGTTGAGAAAAAAAATGCGTTTATCTTATTTGTTAAAACGACGGCATACTGCAAAATCGAAGAGTTTTGTCATCGATCAAAACAAAATCCACGAATATTATTAGTATATTATTATTAGTGTACTGTAAGCTTCTACCGAAGAAATATCAACAAGTTACTGCAGTAATAAATAGAAGAAAATCTGCACTACGTCGAGGCCGGTGAAAATTTCATGACGAAGAAATAAAAAATGTTACTGCAGTAATCCCAAGAAAATCTGCACTGCGTAGAGGCAGATGAAAATGACATAAAGAAGAAATAAAAATGTTACTGCAGTAATAAATCGAAGAAATCTGCACTACGTCGAGGCCGGTGAAAATGCCATAACGTAGAAATAAAAAATGTTACTGCAGTAATAAATCGAAGAAAATTTGCACTACGTCGAGGCCAGTGAAAATTCCATAACAAAGAAATAAAAATTTTACTGAGGTAATAAATCCAAGAAAATCTGCACTACGTCGAGGCCGGTGAAAATGCCATAACGAAGAAATAAAAATGTTACTGCAGTAATAAATCGAAGAAAATCTGCACTATGTCGAGGCCGGTGAAAATGCCATGACGAAGAAATGAAAAATGTTACTGCAGTAATAAATCGAAGAAAATCTGCACTACGTCGAGGCCGGTGAAAATGCCATAACAAAGAAATAAAAATTTTACTGCAGTAATAAATTCAAGAAAATCTGCACTACGTCGAGGCCGGTGAAAATGCCATTACGAAGAAATAGAAAATGTTACTGCAGTAATAAATCGAAGAAAATCTGCACTACATCGAGGCCGGTGAAAATGCCATGACGAAGAAATAGAAAATGTTACTGCAGTAATAAATCTAAGAAAATCTGCACTACATCGAGGCCGGTGAAAATGCCATGACGAAGAAATAGAAAATGTTACTGCAGTAATAAATCGAAGAAAATCTGCACTACGTCGAGGCCGGTGAAAATGCCATGACGAAGAAATGAAAAATGTTACTGCAGTAATAAATCTAAGAAAATCTGCACTACGTCGAGGCCGGTGAAAATGCCATGACGAAGAAATGAAAAATGTTACTGCAGTAATAAATCGAAGAAAATCTGCACTACGTCGAGGCCGGTGAAAATGCCATGACGAAGAAATGAAAAACATGTTACTAAAATTGTTAATAAATTCGAAGAAAACAATTATTATTATGATGATGTCATAACGAAGAAATAAAGAGTTTTACTGCAGTAATCGATGAAAATCTTTACGAAAGAAACATCACGAAGAAATAAAAATGAAGAAACGTCAAAAATGTTGTTTTCGTAGATTCAAAATTTCAAAATAAAATAAGTAAAAAAAGTATCAATTGCATAGTTTATTGCTGAATATAGTTTTAAGACAGATTTTTCGTAAGTTTTTTCTGCTCTCTTCTGTAGGCTACTAACTGGTATGATTGCACGCCAGATATCGAAGTTTTCGTTTCGTTGAAAATTTAGGCCTAAGAGAAAATTTACGATACGTTGAGCACCAATGAAAATGTAATCAGAACGAATCAATAAAAACGAAATCCGAAAATGGAAACGTCGTGTAACCTGGGAAGCAGTACCAGTTTTAGACAATATTATGTTTATTGAACTATTAGTAGCCGCAATAATCGATTCACTTGATATAATATTATTGAATTGAAACAAAAATCAAGTCAACCTATCAAATCGTGTAAATAATCATACACTGTAGAAAAGTTTATGTTGTTAGTAGCCTATAGTATATTAACTATATTGTGTGCCTTGGTTTATTATGATAAATAGTAATTGTGTGTATATTAGTTCTTACTTATGTTCGATGACCGATGCTCCAAGGCTATGATAAATATCATCCCAGAAAGACTTGGTTTCGAAAACAACCGTTAAGCAAAGTAATCAAGAGTCTGATTGAAAGCCAATGTATTTTATCCGGTCATTTCAAATCAATGGTCAGTGTCACAAGTGACATAAAGTTGTGTATATATTTTGCAAGTCATTCATACTTTTCCTTTGTTTTCACTATTTGAACCTTTCTTTTGTTTTAGGAAGCTATTGTGTGAAGCCAGTGGAGCAGAGTTTTTGTGTTGCAGAGAAGGATTGTGTGGTGTTTGCTGATTGGAGGAGAGGTATAAGAGTTAAGTTAGTGTGTGAGTTGCTGATTGGTGGAGAAGGATAAGGTGGTGATATGTGGATAATTGAGGGAATTTTGAGGTAGATGGAAATTGAGAGGAGACAGAGAAGGAGGGCTATGTTATGTTAAGCCAGAAAGGGATAGGTGAATATTGATATGAGAAACTAAGACGTACAGGAGAAGAAGTAATTGAATTATGGTGATATAGAGCTGAAGCAGAAAGGAAATAAAGAGATATACATGAAGTTAATAAATTGTGAGTTGGAGATAATTATGGTGATATAGAGCTGAAGCAGAAAGGAAATAAAGAGATATACATGAAGTTAATAAATTGTGAGTTGGAAGTAATACTATAAGGCTGTACTTAAATGTAGAACTGTTAATGGTTGAGACTACTGAGGATTAATTGAAATTGTGAATGTAAATTGACGGAAGAAATAACTGTTGGAAACAGCAGAAGTTGTTACATGTAAAGAATTGTTTGGAAATATTGAAGAGTAACTGGATTGATACTGATATTATTTTACGTGGAAAAGGAGACAGAAATAGTTGGTCGGGGAGCGGATTGCAGGGCAGAACGACATCAAGAAACATTTTAACTTTATATTTGATTTATTTATATGTCAGAAAATAGGAAGAATTATAATTGATAATACAAGCAGAACGGGAGCAGAGGCGTGGGAGTTGTTTATTTGCAGAATCGTTTTAACTTTTATCTTTCTAATTTGTTTTGTGTCAGCGTAGGAGAGAAGGCAAGAAGGAACGATATTGTGGACATTTAGTATTGTTTAATTATTCATCTTGTGATATTATTGTATTTGAAAGGGGGGGTTTCGGGGATTTATTTAAAAATAAGAAGATTGTTGATATTTGGTTTGGAAGGATTGGGAAATTTGGGGAATTGCATAAAGTTTGTGGGGAATAGGAACACGGTATCATTGTTTGAGAATTGGTTGGGTTTTTTTTTGTGGGTTTTTTTGGGGGGGTCGAATTATAGAAGAAAGAATTGGTTGTCGAAGATTATTATTAAATTTTACTTTTTACATTTATATGTGTACAGTTGTGGCTATTTACCGTTGTTCACCGTTGGTTACCAGCAATTACATGTCCGAAAGAGCCGTAATTGCGGCTGTGTGACAGTCAGAATAAAACACTGATCAAAGATGAAAGTGTCTTCATTTGACTTCTGAAATACGGTATGGTAACAACACCATGCTATATGATCAGTCACCAATTACTATTGTCGCCATCTTAACGCTTCGATTCCGTCTTTTTGAGAAACAATAAACGAGTGATACTTGTTCGCGGTATGTATGCTGTCCACCAATATTCAAATTAGCGTTCATAAACAATTGAAATGGCTTGCTGTAAATTACAGCATAAATACTAATTATTTATACGTCATGAGAAGTCGTGATTGCAGGTGGGCGGGAATACAATGACCATCTGAAACAAAGATACACTAATTGTTATTTACCGTTGTTTCCTCCTAGAGGGAGGAATGTGTGGCCGAGTGAGATACAATATAATTGTTTTTAATATAATGTTATTCCAGAGAGGAGAGGATTTAGAAGTATTAAACACACAATCCAGGCACAATATAGTAAACACTAAAACGTACAAACGATGAATACTCATACCTATCTCAACAAAGTACCATACCATACGTATGAATATTGGACAACTTTTAACTTAATTGGATAAAGTTTCCTCCACATTTGCGTCACTGGTAGTCATAGTAACTCACTGTAAACAATCAGCAATTGATATTAATGTTCATAGGCTAATAATACTATTAGTTGGTAAATTTTTATTACTGACAAAGGTAAATATTCTTTTAATTTCGCTGCCTCTTAAAACTTCTAGAATGGCAATCAATCAATTATATTAAGAATCTGTTTAGATGAATTTTAACCAATGGATGAAGATAATGGATGGATTTAATATTTCCTTATTAGGTGCTAATTAGAAAAAAGGTTGAAATTGAAAATGATCATCACAGTATTGCACACGGTCAACGAACATCCATTATAAAATTGGCAGCTTTTCTTCATTAATTAATAAATTCTGATGACGATTATCAAAGATTCTTGTCCCAGCGATCTTTGGAAAACCACTAAGTTAATATACATACGTAAAGTGACGGATATCATTACAAAGTAGACAGATATGGTTACCATATTGTGCTTGTTTTTCATGTACAATGAACAGAGGATTTGATCTGATAACGTACAACAGCTTTTGGATACTGGTAAGTTGTATACTTTTAGGTTAATTTGTATTTAGATTGGGAATTAAAAATGTAAATCAAAACAATTTTCTTGAAATAGAACTGTTTAAGCGTTTATAATTTATACATAATTTAGTAAAAGGAGCTAGTTATTTGCTATATTTCCTTTCAAAAACTTTGCTGTAAAAATGCATGAATATTAATTAGCCTAATGTATGAATTATTCACTAATTCACATCCACTTATACGTTAACTTTTCGATCCTTATCAGCACTTTGCTTTACTGTACTTTTTTCGATTTTGATCTTGCAAATGGTCCATGACAAAAACGTCGAACTATCTTTTTGACATTACATTATATTTAAATTACATTTTATTAAAGAAAAAAATCGTCAAAGGTATCCAAGATACCATGGGAATATCGGACAACACATTGTAATAAAACACATATTCACTATAGCCATGAAAGAGCCAAAAGAAATGACTTTATAGGCTCCATGCTATATAGCCATGTAAACAATACAGCTCTATTGTTCAGAGCAACAGCAACTTTTACATTTTTCATTTTAGGTAGGCCTATTTGTCGTGGATTTATATTATCGATGATGGACGCTACAACGACCAACTTCTCTACCTTCAACGACACTGCAAGTACCCCTTCTGATCTGCATTACCACAGCCGTACATACGTCATAATAACCGCTGTCATATTTGCGTTAATCGGAATATTTGGTATTCTTGGAAACGCTTTGGTGATAATCGTCATTGAAAAGTTACCACCGAAAAATCGTTCGATGCCCTTGTACCTTCTCTGCGCACAGGCCGTCACCGATCTAGGTGCGTCTCTTCTAATCATACCCGTTACATTTTGCAGTATCTTCGACGTACAACCAGCTAAACATGCTCCCATTTTAGGTAATTTGTACTGCCGTTTCATCGAATCGTTTTCTATTCTTTTTATCGCGTTTTCGTTATCGTCGTACAATCTGACGTTGTTAGCGTATGAACGATACGTGGCGGTTGTAAAGCCGATGGTTTATAAAGCAAGGTTCACGGTATCGCACTCAAAGAAACTCTTACACGTCATGTGGGTGCTTGCCCCACTGTCTCAAATTGTTTTAATCATTTTCCAATTTAATTATGATTCCAAGGAAGGATCGTGTATGGACAATCCATCTTTCGGACCAACTTTTCAGTCTGTGACAGGAGTCATAGTATTTCTTTGGGAGTACCTTATCCCGGTGTGTATAATGCTAATTTCGTACTTTTGTATAGTAAAGCGTTTAAGATCACAAAGAAAACGCATTGAATCATGGAATTTACCAGCGCCGCCGAACGCGGTTACTTTCACACATGCGCAGAAATCGTCATCACATAAAGTTACAATCACATTGCTAGCATGTTCAGCTATTTATTTGATTTGTTGGACACCAAATCAGTTGCTGTTTTTGCGATACAACTTAGGAGTTGAGACGGATTTCACGAGTATATTTTACAACTGTACTGTATTTCTTGTGTTTGTTAATTCTTGTCGTAATCCTATCATTTATGCTCTACGATTTCGGAAGAATAAAGGGAGGTTGAAGGAAATCATAAAGTCTAAATAAAAAGGCTGTTTTATAAACGTGAACCAAAGAGGTTAAATGAAAAGATTTTACCAAGATAAGTAACTTTTTTCGAGCATCGATAACCAAGCAAAGGAGTTTACCGACCGAGAAACAAAACTTAAATCGAGCGACAACTCAATCGAGCAAAACAACAATGGAAGTTTATCGAGCAACGAAATTTAACTGGACAACCTTTATCAGAAAAACGGAACTCACGCAAATAGCGGAACTTTATCAAGTAACGGAAACTCACGCAAATAGCGCGGAATTTTATCGAGTAACTGAACTTAACCAAGCAATGTAGGAAAAGTTAAACGAAAAACGGAACTTTAACCTAGGCAGTAACGGACCTCACGCAATTATAGCGCGGAACTTTATCAAGTAACTGAACTTAATCACGCAATTATAGCGCGGAACTTTATCTATATATATATTTAAGTAACTGAACTTAACCAAGTAACGGGACTTAACCAAAGTAGATGACGAGTAGTTTAGGGAAATTTAAACGAAAAACGGAACGTTAACCTATGTAGCAGTAACGGAACTCACGCAAATAGCGCGGAACTTTACCAAGTAACTGAACTTAACCAAGTAACGGGACTTCACCCAAGGACGAGTAGTTTAGGAAAAGTTAAACGAAAAACAGAACTTTAAACCTAGGTAGAAGAACTCTACCAAACGGAACTTACGAAAAATGGCGGAACTTTACCGAGTAACAAAATGTAACCATATTCATTATACATTAACTTGTATGTAAAACAAGATTACACCTGCAGGGCCATTGCGTCTACATCATGATCTGAACGCGGTTTATATTGTCAAAATGTTTTAAAAACATGAATACAGACACATCAACAATTGCTAAATAGGCTAGGGTTTATTGCATATCAACATAATTGAAAACTATGCTAATAACATTTTACAAGTTAAATGGACAATTAAGAGTGTTGATGTAACCCACGCGCACATACACGTGTTGGCATTCGCGTCACACAACGATAATGTTGACGCGTTCGCCAACCTGTCTATCTACGCGCGGTGCCAATCGGACATACTTAACATACTAACTAGCAGGGGAAATGATTTAATCATGATTAAAGTGTGTGTACCGTCTGACAATTTAACCTATTCCACTGCAGCTACTGCAGTAATTGTACACTACACCACCATCTCAGTTCTTGGACGTATTTTGTGACTAGGCCTATAATGGTTTTGCAGATTACGGTTTTTAGTGGCTGTACATTATGCTTAATTACTGTAACACTTTCCAATTTTGTTATTCAAATGCAAAATGTTTCAAACAGTAAAATGGATTTTCATTCAATTTGGTGACCTACTGTATAGCAATCAATTAATGCATTATGCTTTTGTGTACAATTTATTCTTGCGTTTCAGAAATTGTAAAAAAATAAAAAAAAACCCCAAAACGTTTGTATATTCATTGGAATATTATGAATTCACTATATATTGTCTTTAAAGTTACACACGAATAAAAGAATCACAATCATATAGATATAACGCAACAGGGAGGAGTGTAAAAAATGTGAATATTGGTCAAATCATTATTATTATTGTTAATATTTCACACAAAAATACAAAAATAATCAACTGTCTTGGAACTATGCATATCTTAATATAAATTATTACCATAAAAAAACATATTGTGCATTGAATTATTATAAACATCTTATAAAAAAAGTTATTATTTGACAAAAACAACAATATTGATAATAAGTCAATAAGAATGGAAGAGCCTGATTAACAAAGTACAGTGACTGTGATTACTGCAGTAATCTACAGAGGTTTCAACTACTGTAAAATAAAAATGAATCACAGTACTTACATAATTATACCTTATTAAAAAAATAATCCAATTAAGAAAAAATTATTGGGTATAAAAAATGTGAACTTATATAGCTAAAAAATCTAAATAAAATTTGTTTAGTATTGTCAATACTTCCAACTATTCTAGTGCTAGCTAGGAACAGCAAAAAAAAAAAAACACTATAAACAATACAAAAAATGGTAATTTCTATATAATATTATTGTATTCTTTTTTAAGAATTGATTTAGAAACTGTGTTAAAATATAACTACTTCAGGATAATGTTAAACTATCAAGGATGTTTTAAAATGTTGGCAGTAACCTACGTTATAGAAAAAACAATAACAGTTTAATTACTGCAGTAACTGAAGTAGAATATTTTGTACACAATCTCATTACTGAATTTGGCTTTTTGTTATTTCTCGATTGTTATTCCCAATCCTTTTTGACGTCAAATGTCCATTCCCACGCTAAGTGTTCGTTCTTATCATCATCGGTAAATTTGCTTTTGACGGTGTAATGTCCCCTTGAGATCATTCCTTTCGGCGCCTCGTCTGGTGTTGTTTTATATGTATGAGGTTCGGTTTTTGGTCCGTAACTTCCAACCATGAACTGAGACTTATCAACTGAAGGCAAACAAAATAATAATCATTAAATAGAATTATTTGAGCCTTTTCTACTGTGCTACTTTCAATTTTAACAATATATCAGGGCCGTAGCCACCAGTATGGTTAGTAAGGTTTCAAGATTTTTGACAGAAGCCTTTGACAATTCCTGTGGCAGAGATTGTTCTCTTTTTTTGCGGCAACCACATCACTTTATTTCTTGTGGCTACATATATATTTTTGCCAGATATCCTTAGCAGTTAACAATGGATTCCCCGAATGAGGTAGGTTTATTTTTTATATTGTCTATAACTAATTAACATAAATTAACTCATTATCATAACATACAGTAAGTTCTTAAAATTGTTTAAATTACAATGCAAAAGATAGGACATTGACTTAACTTCAGCACGTCATGTCAAATTTCAAGAAGTTCCAACTCCCAAGTTAAAAATAGTTTACATATTGTTAATGAATGTGATGCATTCTTTAACAGATCTGACACATTTTTAATTAACATGATAGGTTTAAAGGACTTGATGCGTTTTAGACTCATCACAAAATGAATCGCGCAATCAGCATTTCAATGCTTACCAGGGGTACGCACATTCAACTAATCAGATGAAATTATGTTATAAATACAGAGATAACCTCCTAAAACACAATTCAGACAGTAAAAATGTTTTTATCTAAAACCAAAATTTCAAGATTTTGTTAATATTCGGGAAATCGAGAGAAATCAGAAGGGTTGGAACGTCTGATATTTGATAGACTTTTATTTATTTGTAGACTTTTAAATATATTTTTAACATTTTATAATGTATCTACATACTACATGCTTCTTCCTCGGGAGATATTTTTTAAATAAATGACTTACCCCTTATGCCCTTTCTTGATGTTACCTGGAAATACTTAAGTCCAGCCACTATTTCACGTTTCACCTGGAAACAACATTTACAATTTTAAAACTTTGTTCACAAAAATTCAAAGACAATTATGAGGAGGTAACAATGGTGATGATTAAGATGATAATGAGAATAATAGTTTGCTAATTATGATAAATATGATAATTAATATCATATGATCTAGCCAATTTTCTGTTTCAAATTGTTAGTTACTTTATGATAATAAATTTCTCAAAATATTCCGAGACCATGCAATGGTAATCAGTCACTCTCTGAATTTGAAAACAAAGTTCTACCCAATTTGATTCCTAATGAGACATTGTATACAATATCTATGGCAACATAAACAAGAAGGTACATTTCAAGTCATATATTAAGCTTTTGAACTACTAAATGTCAGATCCACTAAATGTGGATCACCTTAGAATAAATCTCTAGCTTATAAAACATGCCTTTTTTTGGTCTTAAATTGCCCTCTTCTTTTTTGACCTTTTTGAAATTACTACTTCAGTATGTTTTGCATTTTTCAAAGAAGTAAATAAATGTTTACTTGATTAATTGATAACAATTTAACCTTTTTAAAACTGCTACTTACCGAAAACGTGACTTGAATTTGGTATTCAGCACCTTCCTTGATAACAAATGGTGTGTCTTTAATCTTTGCTAAGTCTCCTGCAATTAAAAACACCAATAGCTTCACTTATCATTTAAGATTTTAAAAAATTCAAAATGATTAAACACCACTCCCTGACAAATATTATCATTTTGTTGCATCATCTTTGGCTTAGTATAGTTGCCTGATCACATTGGGATGTGCATGTTGATGCTTACCTGTTAGATCAACGTCTACTGGGTCTCTGTCCTTGGCCAATAGTGACATTTTCAACACCACAACATTAGGCCCATCTGCAGCTCCTATTTAATTAATCAAAACATTTTAATACAATTACAGTATATTCAAAATGTACATAAATGAGAAATTTATATTGTAATGGATTGTCTCTCTCAAGAAGACCTCGGGTTTGGGCAGAGCTGCTTTCAACAAAACATCTGACCAACACCCTGATTCAAAGCTACTCCACAGTAGTTACAATTACAAAACGCAACTATGAATATAACTGACCACTCATAATAACGGATAGCAATTAACAGAAGTCTACGGTATTTTCCACAACACAACTTTCTCCTATGGGATACTTAGCAACACTGTCCTCCAGATGGACAAGAAGGGACGGATCACAAATCATTAATCTGATTGGATAGAGGGCCGGGGTGATCCATTTACACGCAAGGGAGGTACCAAAAACCGTTACAATATGTAAATACAGAGATGGATAGAGCAAGAATTTACACTAGATTCAACTAGAATTTATAAAATGTCCGGATATTTCATTTTTTCAAACAAATTAAAAATAGATTATACCAGAATTGATAAAATCTCCCGATATTTCATTTTTCTAAAAAAATTTCGGAACAGATTAAACCAAAATTTATAAAATCTCCTGATATTCCATTTTTCCAAAAATACCAAAAACTAAACATCAACATACCGTCAGTTGGAAGGTTTTCTCCTAAGAGTGTTTTTTTGTATTTAATTAATGATTCATCATCTTGATCTTTCTGTGTAATCTCTTCCAATGTTGCCTTAGCTGGTGCCTTGTATCCTGGGGTATCCTCCTCATCACTGTCAATATGCTGAGTATCCTGAACCTCGGCCATTGCTGCTTTAGGTAATCAAAAAAGGAATGCAGAAAAACGTACAAATTTGAAAATACATGTTAACTAACTAATTGAGGCAAAATTAAAAATTTAAATATTGTACGATAGGATGCAATCATGAAATCATGGACATATATAGGTCCATGATGAAATTAAACACTGTACAGTCTGTCAACATCCTGGTATACTAAGATTCAATATCAATCAAACATTTATTTTGACTATTTAAATATTACATAAGGTAGGTAAGTTATATACAAAATATATATAAAATCAGTCATCAGGGTGAGAGATGACCCTACAGTAAAAAAAAAAAAAACCATTAAAATAAATAAATAAAAATAAATAATACAGACAATACAAGTACAGTACAATTACAGAGAAATGTGCAAAAGAAGATCACAGCCTATTCAGTTTGTATATAAATAAATATAATGATTCTTAATATCAACATAAATCGCAATTACTATAAAAAAAACAACTAATTTTTGTTTTATTTAGGATGTTTTTAATAATAAATAAACCTTAATAATGCGGCTTGTTAACAACAGGGAGTGTCCTATCCTACCAACTGCACACAAATTAAAAGGAAGTACACAATACAATAGTTCTTTTGAACACTTCCTGATAAACTGCAACAATTTCACTCAATCAACTCAATCAATTTGCCCTGCAGCAGTTTAATTTCTAAAGTTTAATAAACTAAAAATTTATTTCATTTTTTGCATTGCTGACTACTGTACTTGTTGCAGAAAATATATAATAGGATGCAACGCGAGTATTGCTGCAGTTACTGCAGTATATTACAGAGCATGCTATTATAAACTAATACCGGTAAACAACGTTGGCCCTAGAGCAGAGTTGGATGTTACAATAGGATATACTAATCCTACAGGAAGTAGAATCAAACCTTGTTTGTAACGTTACTAGTGCCACTACAGTTTTAATAACAATTCTACTGGTAGTATACATTGCTCCTAGTAGTTAATAATTCCAGGTTTACATATTGATAACAAATTTGACATATTTTACTAAATTTGACGCGTTTTTAACATATTGAATGCATTTAACAGATTTGAGATGTTTTAAACTCATCAGAAATACTTTGTACATCAGCATTTCAATGTTCATCATAGGTGCCTAGCACATTCTAAAACTAATTGGGTACAATTATGTACTAAATACTATCAAGAACCATCTAAAAAACAGAATTTTTTTTTTTTGAATATTCGGGAGACTCCCGGAAATCAGGAGGATTGGAATGTCTAAATAAATTACACAAACTAAAAGTGGTGCTGATAGTGCTGTGTACTTGAATAAACCAACATAGGCCTTATTCCCCTTCGAAGGGGAGGACATACAGTAACTCTTAATATAAATCTTGGAGAACCCTGCCATAACATAGCTGATTTCATGTTGTTACAGGGGCATTAATATCAACATATATTTGAACTTATTGCTTAATTCTTTTTACTGGTAAAAATAATGTTATCGAATTAACTTGTGACAACTGTTTCTTATTTCATAAAAAATGATATGCATCCTTGATTTTATTATCGATTGTAGTCATGGAAACCCACTATCTAAAAATCTATGCACAAACTAATTGACTTTGAATCCTCATCTCCCAACGAGACTGCCATAAATTCATCTTAAATAATCCAAATTAGGAGAGAATAACCTAAGAATGGCTTCATCCTAATAGACAGGATTCACACGCATAGCGTACTTGAATTTATTGTGCATTAAACAATGTTATTGCTACAGTACAGTTACTATAGCGGTCTGCCTGCTTTCAACATTTTATTACATTGAAGAATAAACATACTACCTCAATGGTTACAGTACATCATAATCTGACATATCAAAATTGATAAACTATTTACTTAAAAACTTTTCTATTGATAAGTTTTTTACATTTTAAATTGAATTTTATATTTTAAAGATATTTCATACATCTTTAAGTTTTCAGTCTAAAACAACATTTTGTTTTATAAGGAACTTTTTCAATTCTATTCGGTTTTTTTTATAATGTTGTTAATTTTATTTTAGATCTCTCATACACAAGGCCCAAGTATAATAACAAGAGCGCTTTGAGACTGAGAGTAATAATAAATCAAACGGACGGAAATCAAAACTGTAGTTTACTCTCAAAATTACTTATTTCAAGAAAGGTATCAGTAATTCATCAATATTTATAGACAGAATGGGACCAGTTTGAACTGGATGTATTTGTACTGTCATTAATACACCATGACCATATATAATAACATTAAGAATATAACCCAATTCTCTTAAATACTAAATTTAATTATTTTAGCTTTTCTTAACTAATAGCAAATTATTGATTGTTTAACATACAATGATTGATCATATATTGTCCTTTAATCTAAATTTTATAATTTATAATTAGATTTAAAATACTTTTAGAAGATTGAAAATATGTAAATTGACAGATGTTTATAAAAAATGATGGTAACTTGGTTAATAAATTACTGTTTTAATAATAAAGTTAAGTTAGCATATGGCAGATGCAGGATTTTGAAATGGGAGGAAGGGGCCCAGGGGACAGGACTCAGGGGATGGGGTCCCATGGGAAGGGATCCCAGGGAAAGGGATTCTAAGGGGAGGGATCCCAGGGAAAGGGATTCTAAGGGGAGGGATCCCAGGGAAAGGGATTCTAAGGGGAGGGATCCCAGGGCAAAAAACATTTTTTCTTATACATGACATTTTTTATTTTAAATGTGAAACAATAAATAAAAAACAAGGAAACGACAAGAAAATAGAAGAACCTATTGTCTGTTTGCACTATTAAATTATTATTATTGATAATAGCATTTAAGTCAATAATGTAAGTATGGTGAAGTACAATTAATATTTTTAATTATTAATCGATGGATACTAATATTAAAATGTTCACACACAAAAAAAAAACCTGTGTTATAATATTTAAAGGAGCGCCCTCTAACACTTTTTTCATTAATAGCGAATATATTTGTGTAAATCAAACATTCCTGAGTTCTGAAAGGTTGCAGACATTTTTTTTTTGCATGCGGGCTAGTCAACACTTTGATTTTAAACAAATACATTTTTTAATAGAAAAAGGCTTCTTAGTCTTATTATATAGCATTGATGTATTTAAAACTTTTATTTGATGATCGAGTCAATTATTCGTATTCTTAATATAAAAAGTTCACCCATTAAAAAGACTTGAATAACTGAGAATACAAATCACATAAAGTAACTAGACATTTTAAATTCAACAATCCTATGAAGAAATCTAACACTAGGGTGAGTTGATACCTGGTGGTAATGAAAGCATACCAAACACCAGCCTGCCATTTGGGTAATACTTTCAGGGCCAACTTCGTGCATTTATAGTATAGTATAGTAAGAAAACATTTAAAACTAACTAATATAAGACTATCTTTTATGCTAATTGGTAACCGACATAGCAAGCATAAAAACCTTATAAATTATACTAGGCCCTAGCTAGATGGAGGAAAAGGGTAGCCTACAGGGTTATGAGCAAATCTCCATCATGCGCTAAGCAACACCCACCAGTGCAACAAGTGCTTGCTTGTGCTTGAACTCAAGACTACAGCACACAATGTATCATGGGGATCCGTATCATGGAGCCACCCATCAAGGCACGGCCTTTCTGGCTAAACTTAAATGCAAATTCTAAGACTAAAGATCAATTATGCACAAACATTTGACGGTATTGAAACGTTGTCTCATATTAACGCTGCATTAATTAATACTTCTTACCTAAAGTGTCCTAATGTAAAGGCTTTTCGAAAATAAAAACGAGAATCTTTGAACCAATTCACTTTGCCGACTTGCAATTTATAAGGCGGAAGTAGAAAATATTCTTTCGATTAGTTCTGTATTAGCGCCCTCAAACTTTAAGACGAAAACAAAGTAGGCTACCGGTACCAAGGCTGGTGTAAGTATCGGAATTCCGGTCCTTCTTGTTGGTGTTCTGAATTGGAATAAAGTTATGTGGAATATTGGTAACGAAATTCTCGTATCCTTTTGGGAAAACACACATAGGCATGACATTCTAAATTACATAATAGGCCTATTTTTTACAAATTTGTTTAAAAAAATCAGGGTTCCTGCCGGTATTTCTGAGTACCACCTGATCAACATGTTCAGGATCCATATATTGTAATATGCTTCAATGCTTTCAGTGGACACCACTCCTATTTAAGATTGGTTCTACGACACATCGCTTGTGATTGGTCAACTCACTTTCTTAAGTCATTTTAAAAGTCAGTTTAAAGAGAACCCTTTGTTGTTGTTCTACTGTACTTTTCTTGCGACACACAAATTCAATAATTAAAATTCAAGACAATCAAATTTACAAACAGAACATTTTGTTACTTTTAATCGTCGTCATTCTTAATGCTACTACAGTATTTCTTCATTTACAGGACTTTAAAAGTTCAAACATGAAATGTATTAACCTAAAAAAACTACAATTAAAGATGTTTAAGAGAGTATGACATTGTGTACTGCAGTACCTTCATTATATACAACTGGCCACTGCAGTAACTTGGTGGATAACAGATTACATCAATAAATATACTGTAGTAATTACCTTGTTGGTACTGCAGTAATGTCAGTAACTGCCTTGAAGGTTAATAGCTGTTTACTACTGCAGTAAAGTAAATTTGTCCTTACTCTAATCATAAATAAAGCAGAACAGAACAAAATATACACACCATAAGACCAGTGCTTAACATACCAGTACATTTTGAATTTAAAAAAATTTTTAAAATATGATGGTGACAGACAACATCAACACTGGTTACATTTGAACTTATAGACAAGAGTGGTTACAGTTTCTGCACTATCAGACATTTGACAGGAACCAATGAAATCTTAACTTGTAAATATTGTTGGAAAAATTTAAAACACTACATACAAATAGGAAAGTATATATTTATGTAAAATTTTAATAAGAATTAACAAAAAAATTCACTAGGCTAATACACAAAAACTTCAATGGGTTTGTTTAGTAAAATAAATTATTTTACAGTAGATTAAATTTATTTTGTAGCCAATTAAAATCATGGATGATATTGATACCTGAGTTTACCCACACCACCCTATGCAATTAACGTTATATTAAAACCAGCCCTGTGTACGACATGGCAAACATCAGCTCTAGTGTTTACGTTATATTAAAACCAGCCCTGTGTACAACATGGCAAACATCAGCTCTAGTGTTTCTTGCTTCTGTTTATCTTCTTATGTACATTTTGAAAATCGCTGACAGTATCCAGTTTGCTTGTTTAATTTTGATCGATCTAAGGAAATAAAAACATAAATTTAAGTATTAAATTGTACTATGAAGGACCTAACAATTGCTGCTATAATGTCTTCTTTAATATATAAAAATAATAATGTAAACATTGTTTAGAATAAAACCTAAATTCTATCCAGCCTTTTCAGAAAAACACTTTCCAACCATTATCAACATTCTACCATACACATTATTAACCTTCAAATTGGATGCCACCATACCTCAAGCCAGTTGGCCGATAACAAAATACAGTTTGGATGTTTCATCACTTGCGTCCTTGCGTAAGGTTCTACAATATTAACTATAATATGTTTCTGTTTACCTGGGCATTGTAGGCATCTAACTCTGCATCTAATTCTTCTTTAGAAGGCGTTGGTGCATTTTGACGTCCACCACGACCTCTTCCTCGTCCACGTCCTCCCCTTCCACGTCCCGCTCCTCGAGTAGTTCTTTGTCCACCCCTCGTGTTCTGATTACGGGGGCTGCTACCTCTGTAAAATTAATATATGCAAGAAATGACAAAAATTTATATTTATACTATAATACTGACGTTATTGTTTGAAGGTTTGCATGGCGAAATCAAATGTTGATATAAAGTTCGCATTGCAGTACACTATCTATATGTAGTTCTGAAAAGAACTGTTGAGTTTCTCAACGTTTTAACCAATGTATTTCGATTATCCTCGGGAGTGAGAATGAAGATGATCAATGTATAAATTGATCAAAATGAAAATACACAGCAAACATTATACAGTATATTGATTTCGCCATGTAAAGCTAAAAACAATATATATATTAATGCTTAAGAAAAAATAGTACATGCATTTTATTGACAAAAGACTTTCTGGAACAACTACTTGAACCTTAATGGCAAGCACACACTTTCACTAAATCCACATTTGTGAATTGCATAGTGGAAACATGGCTACCAAGGATATAAATTTGGCTAGGCTAATCAATAAAACCTACAAAACTGATTACATTAACTACTTACATTCTTGCACTCATGTTTGGCTTTGGTGAACTTAGTTCAACTGCAGACGTTACTAGTTGAATATTCATAGGTCGACCTGAAGAAATAAAATAAAACAGTTTAATTATGATAACGCTGTTTTTCACAACTGACAAATGCTTGATAAAGGTTGGTGCAATGTTAAAACATAATTACCGTATTTACTTGGATAAACACCCCCAGGCCATTATTATTTACTAGGGTTTTTAGAGGGGAGTTTATTCGAGGGAGGCGTTCATTTTTTTTTTGGGTGTAATATGGCAACATGTATAATTGAATAACCCCTAGATATGAAAAATACAACACAATATCAAAAAGTGATAAAATAGAGTAAAAAATGTTTGGTAAATCATCTATCAATCAATGTGTTGTAATACAATATTGCATATAACCAAACTAGAATACATACCATCAAGTGGAACATTGTTATATTGCCTCATTGCTTTCACAGCGTCTGCTTTTCTTTCAAATATTACATCTGCTGTGCCCTGACTTCTCCCTGATCTGTCATAATGAACGGCTGCCTTCTTCAGAACGCCAAAATCTGCAAACAGTTCCTGAAATTTAAGAAATACAATGAGTAAAAAGATCACTTTTCAATGTTGTACTCAATCTAAACTGTATAGTGCAGATACTATATGACCGCATTTGCATGGTGAAAGCAAAGTTACAAAGTTGGAGTGGTCTGGTATAATATAAGAAAAACAGACAACTGTTTTAAGACTGTTTAAATGTGATCTTTATAAATGTACAATTGCCTTATTACAACAGTGACACCTAACCAAGGGTGTCACTTGCAGCCTATTGTGACCTACATTCTATACTTACCACCTACCCAAAGATGCCTCCTTTGTAACTATTGTTCAAACATAGCCCAACCCCTTGAGAATTGTTGTACTATACAGGGGATGGATCCACATTTTGTTGGAGGGAGGTTCTATAGAAATGGGGATGTGGTATCCACACATGCCAAAAATACTGTATGTTGAGGTTGCAAAAAAAATAAATCTCAGAAAAGTGCTGGTTAATTAATTTCAACTTTATTTAGAAAAAGGGTAATCCTTACTTATAGCTGACACATGTGCACCAAATAACACTTTTAACCAAATGTTTTAAATAAGTTTTTACTATGAAATACACTCAAAATAATTTTCTATTTGAGGATGAAATAAAGTGAAATTGAATTGAACTATAGGTGTTGACTATTATTGTGTAGGTACAACTTTACTTACCGTAATATCTGATTCTGATACACCAAAGTCCAAGTTGGATACCAATAATTTGCCTTGACCAGCCTCTAATGGTTGTGCCGAGCCTCGTCTTAAATTAGCTTTTGCTGCTCCACCTTCGTACATGTCATGTTCCCAGGCATCTTGCATATTTCTAGGCTGTAAAGAGAGTTATTCAGTAATTGGAAAAATTGCAAACTTCCAATCATTTGAAATTTCATTAATTAATGGAATATCAAGCGAGCTCTCGTTTATGTCTTATGATGGTAGAAAAAATACAGTTCTGGTAATTAATAACAGTGTATTCTCTTGTTCTTTCTCATCTATGGGTACTGTTTCAAAGTGAATGCTGGCAAATATTAATAATAGTTAATATTATTGTATCTGGAAGGCAGGATTGAATGATAAGATAGTATAACAAACAGTGAGTCAATTGCTTTTCATTTAGATCATATAAATAGGATAGGATATTATCAAATCTAGACAATACAGTACACGTACTAAGTACGCATTTTGGCCAACGTCATCACTTTCAATTACCACAACATAAAAGAGAATTTTAATTAAATTTTAAAAAGAGGCTAGCCTACCCCTAGCCTAAATAAATAGAATAGAGACAAGACATAATATTCTGTGAAGTTGTTGACTACCAATTCAAACCGTCTATAATCAGCAAATTAAAATGAAAACGGTCTAAAAAAAATGCTTACCCTAGTTGTATATGGCGCCGGTCTACTACCTCCTCGGGCTCCTCGCCGAGTAGGGCCTCCGCCTCCCCGTCGGTTTGTGTTGCCACCACGTCCACCGGCGGCTCCACCACTTCTTCGGCCTCCGCGTCCTCTGTTACCTCCTCTACCCCCTCGTTTTCCACCACCACGACTGGATTTATTTGACTTAATAATATCTTCAAGACTCATATCAATTTTGTCCGCCATGATTGAAGTTAAATAATTGTGACTAAGCCCACTTAATAATGTTGTAAAATGTAGGTAAAAACGAAGACTACTTTTCAGTCACTCTTCTTTGTAACGCTATTCGGCGGCGTGTGTTCCGTTTGCACATGCGCTGTGAAATTTATACAAAATGGCGCTATTCAAATAACCAAACTATAGAGGACGCGCTACAAAGAAATCTTTCTTTTCCCTGATTTAGGCCTTAAAATGATCATTCTGAGCCTATCTTTTTTGGGGAAGCTTTATTATTATTAATTGCCTTACATACACGTAGAAAATTTTGTGATTTTCAATAGGCCTTTAATATATATATATCGGTATCTTTATTTCCATTAAACATAAGTAGGCCTACGTCAATATCAAAAATAAAGTGGCATGACAACCAAAGTTGAATTGGGGCACTTATTTACAATTTGTTAAAATGCAGTATAAATATAAAAGCCGTAGGCCTACATAATAAATATTGCAAGAAAAAAAAACCAAAGCAAATTGTTTTCACAAGTGACTCACCCCAAGTGCTACAGAACGCGTGAGCCACCACAGGCCTAATCACATAATTTATATTTTAATTTGTGCCTATAATTTTTATTACCATTGTATAGCCTAGTTCATTTGATCTATCCGGACATATTAATTAGGCCTATAACTGTTAAAAGTTAGTAATTCAAAATCACAATCGAGGCGAATATGTGAATAGACAAACAAAACGTTCTATTGGCATACAGAAATATACACAGAAAGAACGTTTACCAGGGCCTGCAACAAGGTACATACAATATTATAGGCCTACTAAAGAGAGGGTCTAAGATAGAATCAAGTATAAATTATATTCAAGAAGGACAATATTATTGGGAAAGAGAAGTATTAATGGCTAATTATGTCCAATAACTGGGTTAATTGAGTTCATGACGTCTAGTTAATTCACGTAATTGTCTTTTCATCAAGGCACAGTCTCGTTAGATCGATTAAGCTATATTTTTTATATTTCTCCAAAATCGTGACTTGATTATTGAATAAACCATGAATAAACTGATGCAGGTATCTATTGGTATATATCATTTTATAATAATTATATTTCATTTCAGCAAACAACAATATGTGGCTTTTTGTGTCAGAGATGTAGTATACACTGTGTAAGAACTCAGCAAGTATTTTGTAAGTTATGCCAGGGAAGAGAGTGAATTAATTAGTAATTTCACTCTTCCCTCTGGTTATATGCAGTGCGGTTTTCCTATTCTAATCAACGCCCAATTTCAAGACATTTAAACAGGGAGGTGAAAAAATAAAAAACAAAAAAATATTTTCACCTCCCTGATTTAAACATGTCAAAATGTGTTGTGACGTCACAAGTATTACACCCTATTGTTCTATACCAACACATTTGGTATTTATTTAAATATTATGTACAGTATTATAAAAGAATGTCATTGTTTCCAGGCTGCGCGCGCAGCTACTGAGACCCACCTATAGTATAATGACTGCATTTTCCTTTGTAACGTATTATAGTACTGCTGCTTGCTATATAATATATCAATAATCATATTAATATAGTGAGAATTAATTCATAATCAATCAAATTATGATGTATTTTTTACAATCCAGTGTTCTGATACAAGCGTTTTAGTTTTACGATATTCGATGTTGAGAAGTCTGGCGTCAATCACATTGGTATTGCGACGAGGAGGATGAGGAGTTAAATAACCAACAGTGTTTTGTAGGCCTATTATCATTAAAAAAAATATCTAAATCCCCTTCATTAACAAACAAGTGATTAATTTAAAAGGCCAGTTTTTAACAGTGGTCAGTCCATGAAATGCTCACAAAGTCGATATGTAAAATCAGGGAGATGTAAAATAATTACAATTAATAATAATTACATCTCCCTGGTAAAATTGTGTAGGCCTACGAACTCAGCCAAACCAAAACCAGACGCTTGTCGGCAAACGACCGGGACTTTTGTAAATTGTGAATGTGTAAAAACTGTATCTTGACCATTTTACCTAGTTATCGGTCTGACCAACACGCCAAGCGATTAGAGAGGCAAACTTAGAGCCAGAAAACATATAGGAATGTGTCGGATGATGATGGGGTAGGAGAGGTTCCACATTTATTTCGTCACAAGTATAATAATCGAATAATCTCCATTATAGTACCAACAAAATACACCCACGTTGGCTGAAAGACCATTTATACCACGTGTATACTCATTATTAGATGTCCGTGATTTTTCTTTAATATGAAGATGTACAATATTAATAAAACCCCACGAAATAAACATTTTAGCAAAGTGCATTGCGGATATAAATCATTACAATACTTGCTGATCGAAGTTGCAAATTGCTACTGAAAATCAATACTGACCTTTTAAAAAGAAATTACAAACCAAAATGACTTGTAAGATTACATTGTCGCGGATGTAATACCTTAACTGACGTATGTGAGAATACAACGGCCTGGAAAACTTGTTAGCAGTGAACTTAATGGATGTATCCGTAGTTTAACGATTTTTAAATTATGTAATTAATGTCTCCGGAAAACGTTGTCCTTTTAAAACATTGCTGCTAATGACATAATGAACACAACATGATGATGGTGTATATTTCATTGTTTGGATTATGTATCACACTTATAGTTTGAGTGCAACTGAAATTAATTGGTAACATTATCAAGTAGGCCTATCTCTTGGGCCCACCGTTATGGTTTTGGATGCTGCGTAATAGTCCTCGCCTCTTTGATTTCACACGCATAAGCAAAATGATAAATAAGGGCCTATTGATACTGTAGTGATAAATAATAACTATTTGGTAACATTAGGCCTACATCTGGAACAGTAGGTACTAGACGGCTCTTAGTCTTAGCGATATAGATATAATAGTACTTGTTTTAAATGTTAGTACGTTTATTTACGTTTACGTTGTTATTCAAATAAATAAAACACTGCTTCAGATGTGTCATTTTATATAATTTTTAATTCCATAAATATAGACTTATTTCTACAGTTATACACTTATCGATCATTTAACAAAGAAATAAATTGGCCACCGTTATTTATTCCGCGTTTAACTGTGTTCGTGTTGACGACACACACACGGCTGCTTTAAACGCTCGTTTAACCGCGTTCATTTTGACGTCACGTAGATGCGTTCACACACGCTTGTTTAACCGCGTTGATGTTGACGACAAACGGATGCGTTCAAACGCTCGTTTAACCGTTCGTGCTGACGACACACACACGGCTGCATTAAACGCTCGTTTAACCGCGTTCATGTTGACGTCACGTGGATGCGTACACACGCTTGTTTAACCGCGTTCGTGTTGACGACAAACGGATGCGTTCAAACGCTCGTTTAACCGTTCGTGTTGACGACACACGGATGCGTTCAAAAGATCGTTTAACCTCATTCGTGTTGACGACACACGGATGCGTTAAACGCTCGTTTAATCGCGTTCGTGTTGACAAACTGATGCATTCAAACGATCGTTTTTAACTGTTCGTGTTGACGACACACGGATGCGTTCAAACGATCGTTTAACCACGTTCGTGTTGACGACACACGGATGCGTTAAACGCTCGTTTAACCGCGCGCCGCGTTCGTGTTGACAACAAACGGATGCGTTCAAAAGATCGTTTAAACGCGTTCGTGTTGACGACACACGGTTGCGTTCAAACGATCGTTTAACCGCGTTCGTGTTGACGAATACGAATACGTTCAAACGCTGAATGAAATATAATGATACATTTGCACACGTAAGCACGCGTCAATTTTGTGTGTGAACATCACACACGATAATACTGAGGGTGTGATGATTGTAGATTCGTCGCTATGTTGCACTATACCTCATACTTAATACTTGCTCTTTAAATATATTATAATCCAACCAATGTGGAGAAACTAATTAGGAAATATTATTTCACACTTTGAACGAAGTGTAATTTAATTTGTGCGAGAAAACGGTCATTTAACCCGAAGGCGCGTAACGCTATACAAAATTACACATAAAAACAATTAGGCGACACCAAGGTGTTATCATATCTTCAGTAATATTTAAACAACTTTCAATCCATATCATTGGAGCTGTATTTACAACATGTCCTTTTTACTTTCAGCACTCTATTTTCGATAAATGCTACCGGTTACCCAGTCAACGGTAGCAGGACAAAATAAAGATCGATATATATAATAATCTCAATATACTCTTTAGAATTATACATTTTAGTTTTTAATAGTTGAGAGTTTGGTCAATACCTAGCTCGAAAAGATTAAATACGCTGTGACGTCATCTCTACAAATCAATCCTATTTTTATATACCTTAGTGTTGACAGCATTTCTTTGAACAGAATAATAATTACGATGTACATTATAGCAACGGTTAAAAATACGATAATAGGATTACGGAAACGTCATTAAACACGAATAACAAATAGACTAAATACGCATTAGAAATCGAAAATTGCTGTTATTTAGACCTTTAGTCTAAAGTTGTTGGTAAATATATAACAACTGTAAAACATCAATTCCACGGTTAATGTACAAATAGCGTTATATGCTATTCACTGAATTAGGATATCACTTTACTGTATGTGGTACTAATTAAAGTAACTGAAAACCATCCCGATAACAATACAATATCTGTATAATCCACAAACGAATCCATATCCAACGGCTTAAAGACCCCTTCCCTGCAATTTTGGACGTTTTTTAGAAAATAATACATATATATTACTTTAAAAACATTAAACCATGTCATTCCTTGTCTTAAATGTACGTTTTATGGTAAATTATGATAAAAAGTGAGAAACAATGCACTACCTAAGTAGCTCGCGGCGATCGACCTCTCGTGGACGGTCTTAGGCCTAGCCTAGCTAGGCTTAGTTTTGTAGGCCTAGCTGGTAAACATCGGTAACGTACGAACATCGTACGCTAGCTATATACCTAGCCTGACGTTGTATAGTTGCTGCATTAATTGTCTTTCTATTTTTGCCAGACTGGGGAAAACCCGGTATTTTCGCTGAAAAGTTAGGAGTCTTCCATTTGTTTTGGCCTCACGATCGATCGAAAAGTGGGCGAATTACAGGTGAAAAACAAAAATATCAATCCGCGCGCAATGCATTTTGGGATTTATAGCGGGCCGCTATAATTATTAGAATCGACTTATTTTTCACATTTTTAACCGTTTAAAGACGAAAAAAGTTATCGCAATAGGACCATATAGTATTATTTTTACATTAAATATAGTTTGTGATCTTAAATTAGATCTAAAAAACGTAGGGAAGGGGGCTTTAAATGAAAGAGCTAGGCTGCGTCACTGGTCTTACAAATTCGTCTGTTCTACATGGCAATGTGGAATACACCTTCCAAAAGGTCTTCATAACGGCATGTCGAAAATCCTCTCTGAATATGCCGTAGATCAGTGGATTAGTTGCGCTTGAAGTGAACTGTAAAAGACTGGAGAAGAGGTTCACCCAGGGTGGTATTGCACAGGTCGAGAAGAAAATCTTAATAAGTTTAGTGATACAAAATGGCGTCATACACCCAAAGAAGACTATAACCACAGCAAGTATACTTTTAATAATCCGCATATCTTCTGTTCGTTTCTGTTGCAACCGGTTTCTGTGCGTGTCCGTTCCTTTAACAATTGCAAGAATTTTTCCATAGCAGACAACCATCAAAACTGCTGGTATGGCAAAGCATAGAATGAAGGCTGTTACGACGTACTCTACACCGCCAGAGCTAGCGTGGTCATCCCAAGTTATTGCACAAACAGCCTCCCAATAATCATACATCACCCAAGAGCAGATTATAGGTACGGCACCAAACGCCACCCCTTGAACCCATGTGTAAGTAGTCATCAACATAACAGTACGGTTACACATGATGTCCATGTGTTTAAATGGGACAGATACTGACACACAACGCTCGACGGCAATCATGCCAAGCGTCAACATTGACACTATGATAAACACATAATTTAACGCACATTGCACATTGCAGAATGAATTAGGCACAGTTAAAACATCCGTGAATATAAATACAGTCGTCGGTATAATTACAAATACTGCGTTTAGTAAATCGCATATACTTAAATTGGCTACAAAAACACTTGATGGCTGTTCTCGTAGTCTTGTCGAGTTATTTATTGCCATCAAGACAATGAGATTGCCAACGATGGAGAGAATTGATGTTGCAACCAGATACAACGCACAGAAAACTATGCCAATGTGACCTCTCTCCGTGTCCTGATCGCACAATAGGCTGGAATTATCACTCATCGTTGAAAATTGAAAGACAATTGTCGTTCCATAGAATATCCGATAGTTTTATGTACTATCTGTTCACCATGATCCATCAAATGCGCATCTGTAATTAAATTCACAAGTTTATATCAGAAACCGTAAATCTCAGAGCAAAATATACAATCTAATGATTACATTGACATTACATAACGCATCAATTATCAACTTATATAAAGGAAATTGTCTTCATAATGTTTTGCTACATTTTAATATAATAATCGATGTTTTTAATGACAGCGCACGTACACAGATCCTCTTTAACCGCTCGGAGATTGACTTAATGACGTTAGTAAAATAAACCAATTTGCACAAAGACAATTTTTGTTCATTTAAATGTAGTTTTAAATTCAATGTTCAAGGCAACGGATATTAGGCCTATTATATGCATTGTAGTCTGCTAAATGTGATATTGGCTATCATTATAAAAGGAGGATATGATATTTTAAATCACGAATGTTAAATATTTCGCAAGTTAAAATGTATTGTTTATGACGTTACTACGTTATTAGCGTAATTGTGTTACGTAGTTCACACTTCGCATGACGCAACTAAACAACGATTCGAGCTCACTTTTCCTTGATGAAAACTGGCCGTTGCGCCATTAAGTAATGACATGATTGTTGCATAAGCTCTTTCCATGGTTGTCAGGCGGGATCTTCTCCTTTGGCTGCGTGGATTCACATGAACAGGGAGTGTTTTAGACCTAACTTGACCAAATTGGGTCCGACGACAAATTGATAATTTATAGGTCCTAAGTGGTCGCGAATCCAAAAATCTTCCGAATAACAGCGTTGTTCGTCAAGGTAATAGGCCTATATCTTTTAAGGAAAAGGTTTTCCCCTTTTCTCTTTGAATAAAATCTATACATTTATCATCAATTTTCATAGAAATAATCTTGTTTCATTTTATAAAAACGTTGTATAATCAATTCTGATTTTTTTCGAATGTTCCGGATGGTTTTCTTCTCATTTGCTACTTGCGGCGGATTGAAGAAAGATTATTTTAATTTATTGTTGCTATTTCAATCAATATCATAAATGATTATTAAGGAGGTATTACGTCATTATGGGTTATTAACGAGAATTCGAATAATTTTTAGCTTGACTTACAAAGCAATGAACAATTGTAATGATTTATGTGCTTTTCACAAAAGCTAGTACGCTGATCAATGATTTAGATAGCTTCTCTTGTATCAATTGACGTTCTTTCATCAAGTCTTCAAAACCAAGATGGTTAAAGCAGCGGCGCGTCTCTGACCATCATCACTTACGCCGGGACTACAAGGCTTAGACTTGTGGTGATGGAATGTGAACATTGGCTGTAACGTCTGATTCCATGAAACTTTATTACATTGTAATTTAGATGGCATATTAATCTTTATTGTCAAAGTGACATTATAAAAATAGATCCCAATATTATCAGGAAATTAAGAATGTGGACAAAAATTGGTAAATCAATCGATTCTTTACCGCGGTTGTTTTTTTTTTGTACGATGATGATTTTATCATGGAGGAAATAATGATTTTATTTAAATGTAGCCTACACTTATTTTTAATATTACAATTTTACCGGATTTAAGAATTATATTGCCGAAGATTGCTAATTTGCACATACTACCTTAAACACGATTATTGCTCGGTATAAGCATACAATCAGTTTTTTACAAAGTATGTTAAACTCGATATATGTAATCATCTAAAATAAAGAATACTTATGTGTAACAAAGAGTACATATGCATAATTTATTAACAGATATAAATGATTTCTTCTTAAATTATATTATTTTCTTCTCATGGGAGTATGAGAGATTTATTTCAAAATTACAAATGCTCTTCTCCTTGCGTTGTTTAATCTTTTTACCGAAGGCAGTGTAACCAGTTTGACTAAACTGTCGAGATTAAGCCACTCCTAATATACGTTGATAATAGAGTAGACCTGACCTGCGGTTAGTATAGCAAATTAGAAGATGGTTCATTTTGGGACAGAACTCACGATTTGAGTATTGAACGGTTGATCAACAAAACTACCGTTTTTGGCTATCTTTGGTAGCTCAGGCCCAAGTGTTTTCATCATATTATGAACTGTCCATTTTGACCAAAGACATTCCCTCACTATAAACAGAGACTGGTGACAATCATACATTATGCTGTGAGTCGACTCTTTTCAATTTTAATTTCAAATAAGATAAATATAAGATTTCATATCACTGTGTTGTCTGCCGGGGGTCATCCAATCATTGAGAATGCAAGTGATGATAATAATACCATCTTGCATACTCGAACATCCATTTAACAATATAAGTACGTTACACCAGTGATCAAGTACATGAGCTTTTATTTGATTATAACAACATACTAGACGACAGGCTTTGGTTGGAAATATGAATCAGAGGTGACGATACGAAGGAATGAAACGTGAAGTACAACATTAATTGTAGTGATGAGCTTCAATTTCCCATCGAGCAACAACTTCCGTCATCTAGCTCATAAGTAGATTTATACTGGGCATAGTAATTCACATTATCACATCATAACTAAAAACGCAAGCAAGGCATCAAAAGTTATAGGATAGCATACATTAATGTGTGCACATTTCTTCGAACATTATGCCTATACAAATAACATAGATAACGTGACGCAAGTTTAGCAGGTGTAACTGCTTAGGTGAGTCCACAAAGTGAATATTTTATCGTACAAAAAGTCAATTTCATGAAAATCAATAAAGAATTTGTTACAGCGTACTGTTTTAATGCTGATATTCAAGACAAAATATTTTTTAAAGCAAGTTTAGAAAAAAAAACAACAATTCTTTGATTAATAGGTACAACAAAGTTTTCTTGATGCAAAATTGCTGCAGAGAAATAATTGCGGCTTAAGTGATTTATGATTGTTGATATTAAAGCGAAGCTTATTTCCTTTGCGAAATTGAAATGGTTGGGGCTAAAAGACTTGAGACAGCTTATCTATTTTAGATCGACCGGACAATGTCCATTATTTCACTCATGTTAATAGACCTAACGTTCATTCCATTAATACCAATGACTTACGCTGACTTGTTTAATTGACATTTAACACGTTAGGTGATGGATAAGTAACTTTGAAGGTAGCAAAATACGAGTATATTAATTGGTCTGGAGACTTTGAGATGACCAGGTCATAGAATAAATGAACTTAAGAAATATTACAATAAGGCAAAGGTTGGATTTCCTCAAAATAATTAAAATTTAATCAACAAAGGAAGGATTATATTATATTATACTGCCGTCCATTAATTTTAAAAACTAACTTATGCAAAACCCAGCATCGCCAATAAAAACATGAACGGTGACACGTGAAGTTTGTGTTTGCGAGGGTTGCTTTGCTTCTGTTTTATTTAATATTATAAATATAAATCTACATTCACATTGAGCTCGGATTACAATTCAGTATGGGGGTGCAGTGGTTAAGATTCCGTACAAAATATGTGTGAACGCACAGCCCAAATGTGACAAAGACCGAATCAATGTGAACGTAGCTTTAGTTGGCATTTTGTAAGTAGCACTTGAAACGCAATTTACCACACCCGATTCTCGTACTGTTTATGTCTAACAACAAGAAACTGCTGTGCTGTTCCATGTCAAGCGACCATAACAGGCCCATCCATATCACGCATGTGTCACTGTTGCATGTCCCAGTACTGTACTACTGTAAAACTTCATTCATCTAACGTGAAATTGTCCGCCGGCAACCAGACTGAATGCCAATTGATATTATTAATTGTTACCATTATCATTTTTGTAAATATATTGTAATATCAGTTACATGGACATTTCATTTACAATTTAATTAAATGCATTATTATATTTTTGTACTTGCCTGACATATTATTTATTATCTATTAATTTTTTATTGACAGATTAAAAGTGATATTTTATTTTTAAAATCGCGTATCAAAAGGTCATCTTTTGACATAAATTAAAAATAATACTTACGTATAAACTATTTAAATTAAGTATAAAAAATATCAAGTGATGCATTATCCTGCCTATAATATTATATAAGCTTAGTTATATTAAAACTTAATTATATAGTAGATACTGTATATTATATCGATGTAAAACTGTGTTAACAAGTTGTCGCGCCTGCTGGCCGGATGGCCAACCAGCTACCACATATTACGTACGTGCCGTGTGCACCTAGACCAATTGCTGAATTGAATCGGTCTGGTCAATTCGTCCCTCATTCGTATGAATGTTGTTAGTTAGGATCTATCTGGTTGATCAATTCCCACTTGGTTTTCTTTGTCCCTTAAAATTCTATTAGATGTACATTAAATATTGAATAAACTGACCATCTAGTAGTAGGTTATGATAGGCCTCTAGAATCCCCTCTAGGTAGTCTACTAGCCTAGGCTAGTACTACTATACTACTACTCTAGGCTAGGCCTTGTTGTTTAGGTAGGCCAGGCCTAGCCTACTACTAGACCCTCTAGCCTACCACCACATAGGCCCTATGCCATAGCCTCAAGAAGGTTAGTAGGAAGGATGCTGGTCAACCCGTAACCATGCCAACTCGTACCCAAATTGGTCAATTTGTACTCAATTCGGCTAACCCGTACCCATGCAAACCCGTACTACCTAATTATTTGGCTTACTCGTAACGGATCCTATTAAACCTATGCCTAGTGGGGGATAGCCGGTTGTCAAACTATTAATCGGGTTCACAGATGATGAGGGTCATTTCAAGACGATCAGGACAAACTAATGTACTTTTAGGACGTTTGGGCCGCAAATTTGTTTTTTTAATGGGAAAAGACAATCGGTGATCGGTTCATTCATAATAACAACATTTTATAAAACAGATGAATTTGTACTACTGTATTAAACAAATTTGCACTTTTTTTTCCCCTCAGTTTTGAAAAATAGGTCAAATGATGTTCTACGTAACGCAGTACTCAACTAAATTGAAGATTGCAAATGTAAAATTAGGTAAAAAATGAATATTATTATTATAACGATAAACTTAAGTTTTATATCTCTTTATTATCCATGGCATGTTAAAAAGTAGGTATAAGAACTCAATATAAAACAGTTGATCATGGAATATTGGTTATTTAAAATATTGAAAAAGATTTTCAAACCAGAATATAAAACAACCAAGCCCAGCTAAACATTAGAACTATCAGACCCAACGGTAAGACTATTGTGCCCAACGCCTATGACTGACCCAAAACTGAAGATGATGGGCCGGCAGGCCCACAGTTCATGTGGTGCAGATTTTAATAATGTACATTTTTTTCGATGTTTGGACTGTGGTCCAAAAGTATATTTCAGCCAGTCAAAAAAAAAAAAATTTTATGTTCTTGAAATTTGTAAAGTAAGTAAAAATCATTCACAAGTTATGACAGTTTTACTGTTTTTCCCCACTGTCCAGGTTTACACTTGCCAAACTTTCGTGTTGGCTGATGTCTGATGTCAACTATCTTGTTTAATTATAAGCCAGCAAATTTGATTCACATAATCTGACCGGATATTTTTGATTTAATATTTAAATGTATGAAACATTTGTTAGACCTACCAACTTACTTGCTGCTAAGGCTTTCTGCTAAACTTTTTGAGGTTACAGTTATGTTTAACACGCAAAAAATACACAGATTACGTGTAATGAAAATCTGAAAAAAGGTAATCTGAAAAAAAGGCTAGTAGAAGAATCATAAATTTAGCCGATACCGTGTTGATGTGTTCTCAGGCTATAGTTTGACCTCTTGTTAAACAGTAATTATTGACAGTTAATATATGGTAGGGTTGATGTGTAGTTTTTAAAACAAATCGCGGGAAGGCTTTATTGAATTTGCGTCTTATAAAATACTGTATTGTTATGAATATTATACAAGCATAGGCCTAGTGAGTATAAAATTTCGCTAAAATGCTTTGAAAACTAGGCAGGCTATGGCTGTTAAGCTAGCCCCCCAATAAGCTAGCCCTAGCCAAATAATAATTTTAATACTAAGCAAAACATGTTGGTTAAAACTTAGCATTATGGTTTTGCTACAATTATTAAGTGTATGTTGAAAAACTTATGGACGAAAAACGCTCCATTATGAAAATCAAAATGGCGAAATGCTTGAAATCATGAAATTGCAAAAATTTAGTGCCATGAAAATAAAAGATTTTACAGTATATCATTGTAACTGTACACTGAGTTTTATTTTATATTAGTACAGTGCCAGTACAACTTTTTGTACATGCCATGTAACTAACAAAATGATTAGATGGTTTGTCAACAAGCTATAAATTGCTGGGTTTTTAATACTAGTTGCATTGTCAGTACAACTTGTTGAAGATAAAATACTAGCTCTAAAATACTAGTCTACTAGCTGTCTATTTTAGACTTCATAGTTTACACATGTCTTAATTAGGCATTATCATTTTGTTTCTGTCCACAGTTTGTTCCTATTGAACTTGCAGCATTTCCAGAGAAATATCATGAGGATGTTGATATTAAAAGTAAGTTGTGATTTTACTAAACAGCCATGTACAGCCCAATTTGCCTCTATTCACTGTTTGTGCTTTGTAGTTTTATATTAGTTGCATTGCCAGTACAACTTGATGTTGGCCTACATAGCATATCAACTAACATAATATCATTAGATGATTTGTCTACTAGCTGTCTATTTTAACTTGATAATTTAACCATCGACCTATAAATTAATCTAATTTATAGGTCCATGATTTAACTATGAAATATGTCCTAATCAGTCATTGCGCTTCTATCCACAGGTTGTCATGCATGCTATTGGACTTGCAAAATTTTCCCATAGAAATGTCATGAGGATGTTGATATTGTGCACATTAAAAGTAAGTTATGAGTCTACAGCACAGTCTAGTTTAAAGCCAAATTATTCACTTTGTGGTATTGTGCACAGTCAGGTAGACAGCCCAATTTGCCTCTATTCAATGTTTGTGCTGTGTAGTTGTATTGGTATTGATGCCAGTGTTTTCTATTCGTTGCATTGCCAGTGCAACTTGCTGTACATATTAACTAACATAATGATTACATGGTTTGTCTACTAGCTGTCGATTTTAAGTTTCTTGGACTCTGTTTTTAATCCTTTTTGGTTTTTTTCAATGTAATTAATAAAGAACCTACTTATGTTTTAGACCTGATTTGTTGCAATAAGGATATTTCTAATAGTGTTAATTGTAATGATGACATTTTTAATTCTTATCATTCTTCTTTAACCGTACTTATACATAGTTTTTGCTCATCTTAAGTCCAAAGAAAAATCCTTAAATTCAAGAAGAAGTATCTTACTGATTCTGTATTACTGCTCGTGCAAATTTCAAAAAACTTTGTAGGAGCAAGTACTACTCTTACTTACAAGCACTTGCTAATGAAATGAAAAATAACAACAACAAATTTTGGTCTTGGATGAAGAAGTCTTATAAATCTAATTACTCTTAACCGTCAGCCTTAAATCTTGGAGGTACTTCTGTTTTTAAGCTGAGATGCTTAACAAAAGGCTGATATGTTTAACAATTATTTTCAATCAATCTTTAAAGCTACAGTAGTGGTCCATATGAAATATTAGAGGATGAGGATATTTTTGTGCAGATTAAAAGTAAGTCTACAATACAGCCTAGTACAAAGCCAGATTTTCCCCTATCCACTGTTTGTGTTAATGTGTAGTTACACTTGTATTCATTTCTGTGTTTTTATTTAGTTGCAATGGCAACATTGTACATGGCATATTACACAATTTAATAGTTGGTTTGTTTAACATTAACATTTTTACTCATCCTTATATGTTATGTTGTATGTTATTAATGAGTTGTTTCGGTGATCATGTAATTACAGTTGTATTTATTGTTACAGGATAAAATACAGGATCGTGTGAATACATAAACAGACATATGAAGAAATAGGGTTTGAGGATGAAATGACACTGTTAGGACCATCACCCGTCCAAGACAGAATTTAGCACCTAAAAATATTCCTTAATTATGAAAAAGCATTATCAAATAAACATTTAAAAATAAATATCAAATAATTTTAGTTGTATGTGATATTTTAGTGTGACAAAGAAATTACTGTTAATAAAAGATGTTTTAGATATTTATAGTACAAATTAGTATTTTGTTTTATTTAACAGTACAATAAATTACATGTCTTGTTGTTACTATTGGTTTATATGGTATTGCAATAAAATGTATACATACAACACTCCTAATTTCCTAGTTTCTTCTTGAGAGTATATTTTGCAACAGAGCATTATTAAAGGCCTACTTTTAGTAATGTTCACTTTGTTCATAATACACATGTACCAATTGATGGAAGTTGCACATATTATGCGAAATAATAATTGTTATAATAATCATTATTAGTCATGTTACTGTTAAATATTCCACTAAAAGGCTGAAATGAAGAAATTTAGTTCATGAAAAATGTTGTGACGTCATCATAATGGCCACTCGAATATTCATTCATTCATATTCACATTTATTTCAACAAATGGGTTCCACCCACTTTTTTTTTCTTAAGTGCCCTTTTCACACAGAGACCATCAGCGAAATTGCTAGTAAATGCCTAACTCATGAGAATTATGGCCAATTCTCCTAGCCAGCAGACTTTTTTTCATCTAATAGGTAGACTTAAATATATTTTTTCTTCAGTTGCTTGCATTTGCCCCTTTTTAAAGAAAAAAAACTGGCTACGGGTGCACTTGCCATGTAGGGTGTTACTGGTTTTGATAACATCCTCTTCCCATGTACCCGTATTTATGTGTAATTAATAAAATGATATTAAGTAGTTCATTTAGATGTGTAGTAGCTACACCTGAAAGAGTCAATTTCAATCAACTAAGTTTAATACATTTTAAAATAAGGCATTAGACCTAATAATAGTAACATTATTTTAAAGAAAAATACTCTGTCTCCGTAAAAAAAAAGTTTGTGTCACTTCAAGTTGTAAGATTTGCCTTCACCTATTATTAATGTAAAAGAATAATACTGTGTCATTCTTTTTGTTGTACATTATTAATAGGAGCATTTTCACTAAATGAGTTCAAGTTGCATATGTGTTCATAGGCATCATATTTTGAAACTACAAATGGTCCAAACAATCTAAAATCTTAGTAAATTACCCAATTTTTCTACCAAAGATGAACAAATACATATAAAATGCTTGTACCAGATTTGAACAAAATTGCAAATGATTAAGTATTTTTCCGCGATAGTTTTTGAATGCTGTTTTACAGTGTTTTATTATTAGTCCAAATAATAAATTTCAATTACCAATACAAATCTAACTTTCCAATATAATTGTATTACAATTTTGGAATTAAATGCTGTTTTATGTGTGGAACAAACTTACACTATTAAATATTAAGTGTGTGTAATAATTAGTCATTAATTAGCTATTATTTGACATTTATTTTTTCGTTATTTAAAATCTACGCGAAAAAATCGGAGAGGACGCTGTTTTGCTGGTAAATAGATTAGGTTAGTGTGTGTGTTATTCTTCCGCTCGAGTATTCTTTAACTCACAGACTTCATCGCACAGGTACGGAGCTCCCAATTATTTTTGTATTCTTATACTACAGGAAAGGTTATTCCATTTTGCTAAAGGAACCTTTAATTAATACAATATGTTTATTTATTTTCAATTCATTCAATCAAGGAAGGAAACTAACGTCTAAAAAAATAAAGTATGAAACATAATGAATTAAAATAATAAGTACTTCCAATATGAGAAAATGTATTATCAATGTGTAAAATATCTAGCAATGCATGCCTTAATAGTAAATTGACGAGTCTCACTAAATATTGTAGGCTAGCTAGAGTGGTGGTTCAGTGTATGGAACCGGGAAGAGATTCGCTCTAGCCGCGTATGCTTATTAGTCACTCCGCGAGAGAGGTCGGCCTACGGGTAGGCCTTGGTCTTCTTTAATGGGGGCCTAGCTCGTGTCTACCAGAGTGCCTCGGCGGGCTCTACCTTCTACCTATACCCAGTAGAAGGCAAGGCCGATGCTAGACAAGACAATTTTTAAATAGGGAAGTTACTAGTAGTTCCATTTATTTCTAGTTTAATAAATCAAATAATGTACACTTATACTACCTAAACAAAAACAAATTATGAAATGTGATGAAATGAAATAATAGTTACTGTTACAGGAAAATATGTTATCGACGATGGAGTAATAAAATATCAACAATAAATTGACGAGTCTCTGGCCAGCAACTAACTAACTAACTCTTATACTTACAGCAAAGTTGTCTCAAAGAAAGCTTGAGTTGAAATAATTTCTTTGAATACTAAAAACAGGACCTAATGATGAAGGCTGCCTAGCCTACTACATACTACTAGCACTAGTATGCGCTATACAAATTTAAAACCATCCATTATATTATATTCTATACCTGTACGACCACTGTAAAAGCCATGTTACAGTTTATGAAATGTTTAATATTAATAAACAAAAATTTACTGTCCGTCTCAATTTCTACATTGCAGTCAACGGAAGATGGTAGCAGCCAATATTATTAGGGTGTGTAGAAAGCGACGACCTCGAATTGGACGACCCCAACGACCCGGGCGACCTCGAATTGGACGACCTAGAATTGGACGACCCATAACACGAAACCGACGACCCCTATAGCCTAGCCTAGCCTAGGCCTAAGTGTGGTATAACATCCCGAAGCCGAACATAGCCAAAGACCTTTAAACCATACCTTATATAATACTCGTAAGCAAGCAATTGATTGAAAAAATACAGAAATATCGCCATTTGATACTGAATGTGTCGACACGAACAAACGAACAGATATGGAACACCAAGAGTGCATTATTAAAACTGCATTCGACTCGATTAGCACACAAAATATCATAAACATGGGAAATCAGGTCAAAACGGCCCCTTTTTCAGCGGCGGGTAAGGTGATTTGATTTGATTTGATTATTTGGGTTAGCGATGTCCAATCCACTGAGCAAACCTTACCCGCCGCTGAAAAAGGGGCCGTTTTTTGACCCGGTTTGCCATGTTTATGATATTTCGTGTGCCAATCGAGTCAAATGCAGTTTTAATGATGCACTCTTGGCGTTCCATATATGTTCGTTTGTTCGTGTCGACACATTCAGTATCAAATGGCGATATTTCTGTATTTTTTCAACCAATTGCTTGCTTGCGAGTATTATATAAGGTATGGTTTAAAGATCTTTGGCTATGTTCGGCTTCGGGATGTTAATACCACACTTAGGCCTAGGCTAGGCTAGGCTAGGCTATAGGGGTCGTCGGTTTCGTGTTATGGGTCGTCCAATTCTAGGTCGTCCAATTCGAGGTCGCCCGGGTCGTTGGGGTCGTCCAATTCGAGGTCGTCGCTTTCTACACACCCAATATTATTAAGCATCTTTATTAGTGTATCAAATCAAATTTCTCAATACTGTACTATACTAGAAGGTCTCTTGAAAAACTTGGAATGGTTTAGCACCACTCGCAGGAGAGCGGCATGATTTAGAGGTACAGTACCACCAAAGCAAAGCAATTTTTATCAGTTCACATCATTTGTGTGTGGTAAGTAGCTTCTCAGAGATTATACCTTAATTTCTCATCCTAAAAAGTACTTATTACACTTAACAACAAATTCTGTGAGAAATATATATATATTTTGTTTGCTGCATGGTAACATTAAAAGCTAATTTTATTGTATCATTACTAAAATATCTAATGCAGTGACGTATTTATATTTTTCAGCTACAGATATGGACAATTTATGTAAAAGTGTGGGTGTACCCATCAATGAGAATAAACCAGGTAATGTGTTTGTATATGTAGAGTAACATATATGTAGAATAACATATACATAACTGTACAATAGCATCATCCAAATCAATCTACTATAAAACCAATGCATCTTTCGGATAGGTAGAATCAGTTATTGGTGTGCCACCACCCTTTACCAAATCAGTCAATAATGAAATATTTGGCCCTTTTGTAAATTGTGAAGTTGATCAACAATAAAATAATCTGGTCATTGTTATTGATATGAGCATTAATTTTTTTATTGATGTCTGGGCTCATGTACATTAATAATTTGACTTCATCAGGCTGGGTGAGTTGGTATGATTGCTGCACATTAATACTCGCAAAAGCCTGTGTAATTAACTCATATAGTCATAGTGTATGTAATATTTTTAAATCCTTATTGTATATAACTGTATGTAAATGGTATTTTAAATGAATAACTATCTAGAACAATTAAACTTGGCTTGTTGTACATCCTATTACTGTATTCTTCTCGTCTAGCGCGTTTACCAGTGGCATATTCTGTATACTGGAAATTCTTCCTTTATATGGTAGCCGAACAAGTGTACCATCATAAAATTACCTGTTATGGCTGACTGACTGCAGTTTGGTGTTAGTGTAAATGTTGTTGATAATTAATTAAAGCAAACAAGTCAAATACATTATTAGTGCTTTAATATAGTTTAATTTCACGGATCGCAACATGTATTAAATTTTATTTCAGTTGGTTACTAATTAACATATTTAATAAAAAACAAAAGATACTATTGTAAAGTAAATGATCAAATCAAAATTAATAAAATAATATTTATTATGTATAGTCAATCAATTAAAATCTTTTGAAATTATATTATAGAGGTAAAACATTTTGCATAAACATTGTGTAAATGTACATTTATAGTTGCATTATTATTATACATTAAAATATAGGTCCGATATCATTTGGGTAATGGAATGTACACACAATTGAGATACTATGGGGAACTACATATTTTTATTGAGTACAGTCTCCCCTAACTTTATGAACGTAAAATAATTCATAGTTAATATTTTTACTTGAAAAAGCATTTTTAATTTTTAAGGGTGCTATTTTGTTACAATTGTAACTTCTATGCTTTGGCAGTGTCACTCTAGATTTAAAAAAGATTTGCACACATGGACAATACATAAAGTTAAAGTTGTACAAGATATTTGTTCAATCATATACGAACCAAGTACCATATTATATTTGATATGAAACAACAAACAACTTTCTATTTTGTATTTGCATTATTAATATGTGACATTAATGGTGACTTTTTCTAACCCCAGTTAAAACTTCATTTTTGAAAATAAACAAACCAAACTTGGCATAGAACGACCCTACTGTCTAATATTTTTGTGCACAATGTACAGTACATCTGAATAATGGTGGACATCATTTCAACAAATTTGTTCTATCCTCTTTTATTGTATTTGAATCACTTCGATTTCCACAATGAATCATGTATTTCTTCAAATAACTGTAAAAAATATTATTAAATCACATTATTAGTTGATAATAGGGTTAGTGTAACTACTGTATGTGCAAATCATTATCTGATGACATTGCCCAGATCCAAGTAGTAGTATCAAATTCTAGGAGGTACGAGGGTGGGAAAAATTCATGACGATATCTTTTATTTCTGAAAGCACAGCTACAACCATCTGGAAATAGAAATGTTTTAAATTTAAATACAGAACTGTAAGCCTACTGTATTTGGTTTGAAACATACGTACAAATATAAATTTAATCACACTAACCAATTAGATGTTTTTTTAAAAAAAATTGTTATCTAGAAGAATACGAAATCCTAAAGTCTATCATAGGATTTATAGATCGACCACAGAAGAGCGAGAAAAATGCCGTGAAGTGGGTAGAGGGTCCCATTTCAAGAAATAATAAATGTTTTACATAGCATTCAACTTTACTTGGATACGCATCAGCTGTCATGGATATGAGTTGGTATGGGTACGGGACGGGGTTGACCGGACATATTTAGTAGTTTAGTGCTGTAGTTTGTAGCAAAAATGTAGTTAAACATCATTAGTTTAATTTTATCTCAAGAAGACCGGGAAATGGATGATACTACTGGGCCTAGCCATGCCATAGGTGGATCGCCATTGGTTAGCCTAGCTAAGGGGGTGGGGGAGGGGATACTGGCTCACCCGTACCATAACAAACTCGTACCATAACAAACTCGTACCCATGCCACTCTTACCCATGCCAAATTGTATATATTTTGGTCAGTTCATACCCGAATCGAACATTATACTACTAGGCATTTAGCATTTAATTAAACTTGGGTATGAATCATATATAAAATGTGTTAGGGTATAATGAGGCCTGGCCTCATAGAGCAATCAGCTAGAGCATCCTGAGGCGGATGCATGGGTAAATAATCACGGCTAGCCTAGCCTACTAGATAGGTCTAGCTAGGCCTACTACAGGCCACCACTAGGCTAGGCCTAGCTTACATATATTTATATATACTTTTATATCTATATTTATTTATACTTATCTTGGCACAAAACTGCACGGTCTCCTTAGGCAGGCTAGAAAGGGTTGACATACGATCGGTCGGGTCGGTTCAAGCATGGTTCAAGAGGGTCCTCCAAGTTATAATTATTGATAGGGGGGCTTGGTATTTAGGAGGACTCGTCCAAGGCGATATCGGACCCATTTTAGAGACGATCAGGTCAACCCGTACCAAATTTGGCGAACTTGTACAGACATTTCGCTAACTAATTCTTGGTGGAAAATCATCGACATTTTTACTGAAATATCCTGATAGTTTGCTTAAACAGAAATCTAAATCCTAGAATTGCATACACTGTTCGAAACATACACAAATCTAGGGCCTTGGCCTCCTAGTTTAACCCAGGTCTATAATAATGTTCACCAATCACGAGCGAGTTCCATTGTTTGGTTGGGCCTACGACTCGACTCTGGTTGCCGGCGGACAATTTCACATTAGATGAATGAAGTTTTACAGTAGTACAGTACTGGGACATGCAACAGTGACACATGCGTGATATGGACGGGCCTGTTATGGTCGCTTGACATGAAACAGCGCAGCAGTTTCTTGTTGTTAGACATGAACCGTACGAGAATCGGGTGTTTACCAGTAATAATAAACACGGGAAATTAACGGAAATACATCCAAAACTACAAACTTACTGCGGTTTATTTGACTGTATTTTCACATTGCGATTCTTATAATATTTTCAGGATACTAAAGTAAATAATCATAAGTAAAACAAACAAAACAATCAAATGCTATTACTACCAGCATTGAAAGTGATACATTGATATACTATATTGAGCGTGTAAAGTACAGTATAGGTTCAAAACAGTTTCATCAACAAATCAACAATACATTGGTTGGAAATTAATAATAAATTAGCTTTTTAGTGAAAATAAATTAAACATCTGCATTGGCAAATATGCAAATTCGAACATTTTAATTTTTAATCAAAACAATTTTTAAAACGCCTCGTGGTTACAGGTAAACTTTACTAGGCATCCTATATAGATATTACGTGATTTTAAAGCAAGACACCATACATTAAACCTTTCTCCTAATTACCAAGCTCAATTAAAATGATACATTCGACTCAATTAGCACGTGTAACTGATGCCAGGCTAGGCCTACACTCGATCAATTCGTGACAGAATTATATATTAGCAGGCAATATCCACGTTATAAATCCATACAAAATATTTACGATCATCCTAGAGTAGTAGGCGCAAACACTTACGAGGATTTCTTGTAAATAAATTTATTTGGATCCCGAATAATATTTATTTAAATATATAGCATTATGATCCAAATGAAAATAATAAGGAAACAGACATTTTGAGCAAAGGAATAATTATCAAAATGGAGGCCAACATTTTAGATCGGGGATTTTTTAAAACCACAACTTGAATCGAGTGTTCGGAACGGATCATTATGTAAAGTCTGTAATTCCTTGTCTTGTGTATTTATTCGCCTGGTAAATCGATTAGTACGACCATTAATTGGTAGGCCTATTCATGTAAACCGAAACTAAATATGTAAATAAAAATGCACTTTTTTTGCTTTATAACCTTCAACACGCATTCATTCAGAAACATTATAATAAGGATGAAACGGTTTAGGGCCTATATCTGTGTGTATTTGTTATTGCTAATGGTAGGCCAGTGTACTTTCATACCAAACTAATTTTATTCACGGAATCTTTCAGATTTTAGTTTTGTTGCTATATTTTGTTTACTTTTGAAAGATATTCTTTAGTGATGTAGGCCTACTGTATATTGTTAATGTAAGGCCTATGTACAAAAAGCGCCAACATAATATGTCCTAGTTCAAATTTATTGTAATTTTATATATGTTAACCCCAAGACAATGTCAAAACCAATCGGATTACTTAAACGATAAAATAAACACAACCAGAGAGAAACTTTCAAACAACACTATTTCTTTGTCGGAACTACAAGGGGCTTTTTCTCTGTATACAGTATTTAACCATGGAGTCTAACATACACATTTTCTGACGAGTGATGTTGTTAGGCCTCTACATTTAGTTGTAGTAACAATTCTCTTTTTGTTTGTTTCACATTATTGCTTGTTGATCAAATAAAAAAAGGAAATGAAATACGCCGGTTTAGATTTAACATTTAAAACGGATTTTTTCTGCATTGTCTTCATTTTATAAAATGCGTTGAATATATTTATTTATGTTTAAAAGGTCATTAACAAGTTATTCACTGGTCTTGTAAATTATTTAAGGGGATTTAATGGATCAAAATAACGAAATGAGTGGAAATGTGCTACAAATTATCGTGCCCGGGAGACGTTTCATGTTTTAAGTCTATCCACCCAATTCAAACTGGACATATGCCTTTACACTTGAAGCAAAAATAGGGGTTACCCATTCCAGACTCCAGAGTTTCGTTAGATCTTTGAACATGATATGAAAACGATATTCCCAATGTTTGTATAAAATAATTATTAAACCAAAAAAACCCGACCCGTATAAATTTAAATTACTATAATAAACTCTAAAGAACTATACAATATTAGTAGTACAGTAGTAACATCTGTTGTTTAAAATGGGAATGGAGTGATATATTGGACTTTGATCTCCAGGAACGTTATAATTTAAGTCAAGGTGTAATATGGGCTTAAATCCCCTGGACGATGTGGAGAGGGAAGAGGGAGAAGCTTGAGATAAGAAAGTAGGCCTTAGCAATGCATGTATATTTTTCATTTTTTAGAGGAAAGATTGGACGTATCTACTCCCGACGTTAGCATATATCGCAAATAACAGATAATAATAACTTCCGATTCCACGGACGATACTGGATACTTGTTTCTGTGAGAGTTGCGTAGTGAAATAAGACTATCTTTAGGCTTAAAAGCCTATAGCTATGACTTGCAAATACATCATGTAAATTAACAGTTTGTTTTATTTATTATTTTCAATTTCCTATTATTATTAAAGAAATCAAGATTGTTTATAGAAAATGATCTAAGAATTATGGTACTTACTTGCTAAAACACATAGCACCAATTCCTGCTAATTTCATATACTGTGGATCATGTTTACGTCTGAACACCTTTATACGGCGGGATGAATTGATTCGACTACTATCTACTGTAGAACGAAATAGTCAACGTTGGCTTGTTCAATCAACATTTGATATTTACGTTTTCAGACTGAATATTGAAATGGAGGAGTCCAATTATTCGACATGCGCAGTTTCTTACTGTTAGTTGGCGGTAGATTTTTATTCGTTTCGTTCATAGTATACAACTTTAATGTATATTTATTTAGTTCAATGTAATGGTTATAAATCACAGAAGATAACAAACTAGCAATGATTTTGATGCTTCTTTTCTTTAAGTTAGGCTGATATTATGTATAACGTGGGATAATTAAATTTAGATTTAGGCCGTAATTCGATGAGATGATAGTGCATGCTATTCGGGCTATGCCTAAGATCTGGCTGAAGGGTTAACACTTGGCTTATTTAAGTATAATAGGCCTAGTTTTAAGAAAAGAGAAAGTTTTTCGTATATTTTCATTGGCGCAAAATTTAAAGATGTATTGTCCCTTGAAACACAAAAAATGAAAAAAAAAAAAATGTTAAATTTAAATTGGCCATATCAAAGTAATATTAAACAACAAGTTTACGTAATTAACAGGTAAATTAATTTGATTACATTTCGTCTGGAAAATCGTCACGAGCGAAAGTAAACAAAGATTTCAAACCACGAGTATGCATTATGCATGATGCTAATTGTGATTGTTTACAACTCGTCACGGTTGAGAAGGTGTTTTCACACACAGATCGCGAGGAACTTTTATGATTATGCATACAGAGTAGCCAAACAAACGCGTTGCATTATGAGATATGTTTTGATCGAAAACTTTGACTTCCAGTCAAAGTTATTTTTTGAACAAAAAAACGTCTGTATTTCGGTTAAATTATTTTTTTTTGACTAATTTTTGGTGAAAGTTAATAACTATATGATACTTCAAAATGACCCACTTTTTTCGAAATATTAAAAAAAAATTTTGTTTGGAATTAGTCAAAGGGACAATGCATCTTTAATAGATGACATGGTCAGTTTTATATCAACTATGTTTATTTTTCACAATGAAAATACTTAAAAATAAAAAGTATACAATAATATAAACAACTTATATAAATCGGTTTTACAGTGGGTTGACATTATTTTTAAAGAGAATATATCGAAATTGGACTTAAATATCAACTGTCTATCAATTATAATATCATTGTTAATCTTCACAAATGTCGTAACTTTTGAATTTTGGTATTTCATTTGATATAATATAAATTTCATTATTTTGTTGTTGAGATTGCAAGGCATCATTTTGACTTAATTACAACAACATGGACGGTCGATCAGAAATAATCTGCCAGCAAAGCGTTGGCATACGTATTGTATTTAGAAAACTCTTGATTTCTTGTCCCATGCATGCATAGGTTTTTTAAAGAATTTTTATGATGCGGGGGTTTCCAATTTTGTATCATTTTTTTGATAGTGTTTTCATTTTAAAAACTGTAGGCGTTGTCTGCTGGTAAGCTTACAATTATGAAAATAAAGAAAACCGAACAGCATCAAACAGTAAAGCCTTCATGACGTCAACACGTCTAACGCAATGATTGATATATTTATTATTGTATTTTTCAGTTTAAAACTTTATTAAACTGAAGATTAAACACGCATCAGTGGCGTTGTATGTCCGATCCAATGAAACTTGAAGATTAGACGCGTCAGTGGTGTTGAGTGTGCACTGAAACCTGACGATTGACGCGTCAGAGTGGTTTTGCATGTGCATCGAAATAATATGATTGGACGCGTCAGTGGCGTTGCATGTGCCGAAATACGACGATTGGACGCGTCAGTGGCGTTGCATGTGCACCGAAACCCCACGATTAGACGCGTCAGTGGCGTTGTGTATGCACTGAAACCCCACGATTACAAGCGTCAGTGGCGTTGTGTGTATGCACTGAAACCCCACGATTAGACGCGTCAGTGGTGTTGTGTATGCACTGAAACCCCACGATTAGACGCGTCAGTGGTGTTGTGTGTGCACTGAAACCCCACGATTAGACGCGTCAGTGGTGTTGTGTATGCACTGAAACCCCACGATTAGACGCGTCAGTGGTGTTGTGTATGCACTGAAACCCCACGATTAGACGCGTCAGTGGTGTTGTGTATGCACTGAAACCCCACGCTTAGACGCGTCAGTGGTGTTGTGTATGCACTGAAACCCCACGCTTAGACGCGTCAGTGGTGTTGTGTATGCACTGAAACCCCACGCTTAGACGCGTCAGTGGTGTTGTGTATGCACTGAAACCCCACGATTAGACGTGTCAGTGGTGTTGTGTATGCACTGAAATCCCACGATTAGACGCGTCAGTGGTGTTGTGTATGCACTGAAACCCCACGATTAGACGCGTCAGTGGCGTTGTGTATGCACTGAAACCCCACGATTAGACGCGTCAGTGGCGTTGCGTGTGCACTGAAACCCCACGATTAGACGCGTCAGTGGTGTTTTGTATGCACTGAAACCCCACGATTAGACGCGTCAGTGGTGTTGTGTATGCACTGAAACTCCACGATTAGACGCGTCAGTGGTGTTGTGTATGCACTGAAACCCCACGATTAGACGCGTCAGTGGTGTTGTGTATGCACTGAAACCCCACGATTAGACGCGTCAGTGGTGTTGTGTATGCACTGAAACCCCACGATTAGACGCGTCAGTGGTGTTGTGTATGCACTGAAACCCCACGATTATACGCGTCAGTGGTGTTGTGTATGCACTGAAACCCCACGATTAGACGTGAAAAGAATAACTATAAATAGAATAATAATACACAACCAAATACAGTAGAGCTAGCAAAACAGAGTTGGAGGAGCAGAGTCTTCACATATGAAGTTGGCTCCAAATATGAAGAAGAAGAAGAAGACGTGTATGCACTGAAACCTCACGATTAGACGCGTCAGTGGCGTTGTGTATGCACTGAAACCCTACGATTAGACGCGTCAGTGGTGTTGTGTATGCACTGAAACCCCACGATTAGACGCGTCAGTGGTGTTGTGTGTGCACTGAAACCCCACGATTAGACGCGTCAGTGGTGTTGTGTATGCACTGAAACCCCACGATTAGACGCGTCAGTGGTGTTGTGTATGCAATCAACTATTGGACGCGTTGGCGTCGAATTTAGTGCATGATTCAGGATTGTTCCGATTGAGCCAAAGGAATAACTTTCGCGTTGTTTAAGCAGAGATTATTTATTTGGCCTATAAGTAAACCATACTCAAGTTTCGTTTATTGTCTTAGGCTAAATGTAAACATAACTATTAATTATACGAAGCTTTTACTTCACGGTATAATGCTAGTAATCATAAATGTATTGTTAAAACAAATTTTCTAATACTGTTTTCTTCCTCAGTTTTAACGGTGAGTTCAAAGTTCAACATTCGTATTGAAATATAACGCACTTTTTCGCGTTTTGCCAGTATTTAACAAGAGACGCAGCGCAAGGACGTAGACGCAATGCAAGGCAGTTGACTAATGACAGGCGACAGTTCGAATAATCTATAACTTGTGATTGGTCAATTCAATACAGGCAGTTAAACGTACATAGTTTGTTTCATGGTGAAGAGAAAGGAATGGAAGCTGTATGTCCTTATCTAAAATGGTTACCGCACTCAATGACAAAAAGGATATCTGGAATTTATGCAAAATACCTATGTTACGTCACAGATGTTTGTAACTTTCTCCGACAACACGTTTCTCAGTGAAATGCATTTTGGTGTCGAAGAAAACATTCAACATACAGCAGCTGAAGTTTCTAACGCAAGAATGTTTTCTGCAAATTAACACATTCGTATGTGCTAATTTGACATTTGTATAACAATGTTTTAAACTAAAATTCAACTGGATAATAGTCTTCGAGTATCATTCATCTTCATTTAAAAATATAGTCTTTAGATTTTAAGTAGTAACTGCAATAATAAGTTGGTTTATAATCAATAAATTGAAACAGTAGTTTAGCATTTTCTCTTAGCAAGTATTTAATAAGCATTAATGTAGGCCTATATGACAATATTCATTAACTCTTGTTTATTGCTCAACATTCTTTGCTACTTTGAGCTGACCTGGATTGAGGGCGGGCTTTCAATAATAAAACGTTACTTATGAATAATAGGCACAACATGAATAATGCATGACACGTTGATGATTATTCACAAATATGCAAATAAATTGTAATGAATATTCATGAAATTGTAATTCGTATGAATTAATACATTTTTGAGAGCTGAGAATTATAATTTTGCCTGATCAGAACATACATCAAAATACAAATCAAAATATTGTTTGCAATTGACACGGCAGACTACAAACGGCTAACAAACACAAACGTAATAGTGCAAAAAATGAAAAGCAACCACAACAAAATGATGTACAAAATGAATATAGTAATATACTATGTAACAAACAGGAACGAACAAACGTTAATTCTCATGTTTACTGTTAATTAATTTACAAATAGCGCCCTCACATTATTCAATATCGTTTTATTCATTATTGAAAACTTATCAAACTTGTTCATTTTCTAAAGCTGTAGTTTTTGAGCAAACAAAAACACATGGTGTTTTCAAAAGATTAATTGGTTAAACTTGTCAATATGAAAAATGTATTATCAATAAAAGTGAAAATTGTTAGCATTACTAATGAATTTACTTCAATCTATTAACAAGTACAGCATCTACGCTTGTCTGAATTGTAATATTATACACGGAATTAAATTTTGTTAAATAATACCATTTTTTGTCCTTATTTTTTTTTTCAATTTTTTTTGTTTCAACTAGGTTAAATTATCGCATGGAATTTGTAAAAAATAAAACCAAAATGGAAGAATATATATCAACTATGTTATAAGTGCAACTTTTTTGTCTACCAAAAAAAAAATTATCACAAATAAAAAATATACGACCTCATAATCATAATGAATTAATACTACTTATTTTCAACGTTCATTATCTTAGGTTAGAATTATCTACATTATTTTGAGAAATGTTAGAAACCTAAATTAGTAATTAATATTAATTAATTAAACTTGATATCCAAAATATATATGCTACACACTAATCGTTGGCTATCTTTGGCTATTGGGTGAACTGTTCGTCATGTTGCTATACACATTTATTATTTTTAAGCTTGACTGGTTGACATAACACATCCAATTACGATATTAGAATCGCCGTTTAAAACAAGATCTTGCGGGTGTAACGGTGCACAGCAACAATGTGACAGTAACAGTATAATGTGCAATTCAGTAACTACATAAAACATTTAAAAAACAATTGTATGTGATGTAATCATTACACAATTAACAAATTAAAAATAAAATTGGCTGGATTCAGGGTAAAATGCATTCGCCAATTTGTAAAACATTGTATATATTCATTAGTATTTTATTATAGAAAAAGTCAAACACCGTTGGCATGTAAATCACTTCCTTTTAGACCTTTTAGATTAGGCTGGCATTTGGTCCAACGTTGGTCACAGATCTTTTGAACACATGGCAAGTGTATATCGACTCTATTGACATTTTAAATCTTTTTAAATTCCCGAAAGCAAAAAAAAAATAAAAATAAAAAATATATATATATAAAACGCTAATTTATTATATAAGATTACGGAAATAAAAGCATTCTAACAGTACGCACTATAAGCAAGAATTTGCTTTAAATTTATAGCAAAAAATCTATATTAAAAAGATAATCAATCAATAATCATTGATAGGGTCATAGAAATGTCAAGGGTCAAAGATCTATATGACCTTTACAGTATTTACCACAGCATAACATTTTAACACCAAATTTTAGTTATTTACTTTAGTTATTTACTTTGCTCATTTGCATATGTTCGAAAAGCTTTCACATACTTCCTTATTTGGCAACATCCTTACCCAGTGCGCTAATTAAAGTCCTTAATTTAGACTTAAACAAAATCGGTACAAACAAAAATCACTTATTCGACCTCAACCCTCATATATGATGGATAATTAATTTACAAAATATTCTATTGGATTTATTTTTATTTGCAAAGAACTACAAAAATTATGTTAGTTGAATTATTAGGCAACAAATTATTAATCTTCATTGTCTGCAGCTGTTCCACCGTCAACAGCTTCACCTCCGGAGCTGGCGCTGTCTGCTGCAGCTTTTCGAGAGTAACCGGAACGTCCACTACGTGAGCTGAGTCCAGTTCCAGCTCTGGAAAATAATGTGCGACAATAAAGTTATTTATTGTAATGTGTTACACGTTCTACATAAACTTCAGAAGTGAAAAATGAATGAAAGAATGAGAGAAATGAACACAGCAATAGTCACCTATTAACTAAAAATGTATTATGACAAAATGGAATGTTAATGTCTATGTAAAACACTACAAAACTTGGCTTACCTCATACGACTCTTCATCTGGTTTACTTCCCTAGTCAGACTCTCATTGGCCTCAACTTGTTCATCTAAATCACGCTGAAGTTTGCGCTTGCTGGAGTTAATGCGGCTTGTTTCCTCTTCGGCTTCGTCTAACTGTCGTTTCAGCATTTTAACTCGGTTTGTGGCTTTATCGACCTTATAAAATAATATTGAAAAAAATTATTTATATAACAAATTCTGATTATTTTCAAGAATTTGTAATATCTTTACTCAAGTATAAAAGATATTTTTACTTTGAAATGTTAGTAGGAATCAGGTTCATGACATATATATCTTACCTGGTCCTTGTATGAATCGGCATGGCGACGCTCCTCTTCTATGTTCAGCGATTGTTCTTTCATTTTCTTCTCAGTCTTTCGAGCAGTTCTGACAGCCAATTGTCGTTCTCTGTAAACAATAATATAAATTAAAAAATTCAAATGTAATCTAGTTTCTTTTCAGTCTTTCAAGCAGTTCTGAATTGTCATTCTCTGTTGAATAAATTTATAAATTCAAATGTAATCTAGCTCTAGATTCTACTCTCCAAAAACAGAGTTTTCTTGAGGTTCAAAGGGTCCCAAATTATTTTACCATTAAAACACATTCGGAATACCATACATTCTAGAAAACAAGACATATTAGGCCAGCTGAAGAGTGCCGGGTATTGGGAGACTTAAATGTATTTCATTTGATATAGATACCAATGATATGCAATAGTCACTTGTGATTCAAAAGAGGCCATAAAATTAATAAATCTTAAAAACTAAAAATGTTGATGGTAGTACCTAGACTCCACGTCCAATTGCTCTTCCAGTTGCTGTACTTTGTTTTCCAATGACGATATCTGAGACTTCATCTTCAGTTTCATCGCGTTCTCCATCTCTGCGATCTTGGCACGGAGCTCCTTGTTCTGTCGTTCCATTGTAGATCGGTTGTTTTCCAGATGGTGGTTAGAAGAGCGTTCTGTTTCAAGCTCTGCAGTCAACTGATCAACCTGTAAAGGAAAGAACATAATAATTAGGTAACCAGGGAGAAGGGTCGAGATATAAAAATGAGGGGTTGACAGATATAAAAATGAGGGGTTGACAGATACAAAAATGAAGGGTTGACAGATACAAAAATGAGGGGCCGACAGATACAAAAATGAGGGGTTGACAGACACAAAAAAGAAATGAAAATAAAGATATATTGTCCCCAAAATATTAAAAATAAAGATGATTAGGAGGCCATTTTGTATTACCTGCGCAAGAAGTTTTCGTTCCTTGTCGTACAGCGCCTCCGCTGCATTAGCTTCATCTTCCAACTCCTCTTCCATCTGTGAGAGACGTTGTTCCAGTCGTTTCTTTTCATCGGTCAGTGTCTGGACCTTGGAGGAGTTGCCTCCAAGTTCATCTTGGAGTTCGTCTCGCTCACTCTCTGCGTTTCGGCGCGCACGTTGAGCAAGCGCAAGTTCCTGAAATTTAATAGATACACTACTATCAACTCTGACTTTGTATTTCATATTGTCCTGATCAGCAAAAATACACGGAAAAGCTATTATAAAAATATATAAAGCTGATATTTCTTAGCAGTTTTCTGTACTGATACCCAATCACTTCTATCAAATAAGCTAAGTTTTTATCCCTGTATCAATCATCATCACTTTACCAATGTATCAAAACTCACCTCTTGCAGTTGTAAGAAATCTGCTTCTAGGCCTTTGAATTTTTTCTCGTGGTCCTTGGAACTGGCTATCGCATCATCGCGACCTTGGCGTGTCTCGTCTAACTCTGAAAGCAACTCCTTGGATTGAGCCTGACAGAATCAATATAAATATGACAACGCAATATTAAATTTAAACAACAAACAACATTAGAGACACTAAAATTAAAGAAATATTTTAAAATAAATGATTAGTTGGAAAATAATATTTTGAAAATACCTGGAACTTTCTGAGCTGTTTCACGCTGTCTTCTTTGATTCTGTTTGCGTTCTCTACAATTCCCTCAAGTTCTTTAAGGTCACCCTCAAGCTTCTTACGAGCAGATACTGCTGCAGCACGTTGGCGGCGCTCTTCCTCAAGTTCACCTTCCATTTCTCGTAGCTGTATTAAAACATTGTTGATTATAGTTATATTGTGTCAGCGTGGTTCTCAGAATTAGTACAAATTATTTAGATTAAAAAAACAGATTCTACAAAATAGAAAAATCTTCCTCTGTACCTGGCGGATGAGGCCACGACGACGTTCCTCAGCCTGTTCTTCTTTGGCCTGTAGGTCACGGTCATACTGAGTCTTAGCAGCTTGGAGGTTGACCTCAAGTCTCATCTTAGCATCCTCTGTGGCCTGCAACTCATCCTCCAGTTCTTCCATTTGTGTTCTCATTTCTTCCATTTGACTGTCGAGGGAGCGTTTGGATTTTTCCAAATCATGAATCTAAAAATATAATTTGAAAGCGCATTTGATAATCATGAAAGAAACAGAAAATGATAATTAGTGGAGCATTTAAATGGTTTTTAAGTACAAGAATTGGCGACTTACATTTCTACCGACATCATCCTTGGAAGACATCAGTTCATCTATCTCCTGTTTCTGTACCTTGTAGGTTCTCTCAACCTCTTCTAGCTTGTCTTGCAGTTCTTCAAGTTCACGGTTCAGGCTCATAACCTAGTAAAGTAAAATGCATGTTTCTAATAATTTTCTTACATAGAGTCAACTCGCTCAATACCAGATTCTCTGAAAGCTGGAAACTCTCCAAAATCCAGACTTTTCAAATTCATTTTTACCATTAAAAACAAAGCCCAAAGTTGTTTGGTATTGACGCTGACAGTATTTTACTTCTAACGTATTATAAATAAACTACTCATCTATCCAAGTTTTTTCTCTGGAGCTATACGATTTATGTCTCCTACCTTTGTTTCCTTTTCTCGAGCCTCTCTTTCGGCTTGCTCTTTCTCTTGCTGAATACGTTCCTTTTGAGCACGCTCATCGGCAAGCATGGCGTCAAATTTCCTCTGCTTTTTGGTCAGCTCCGTCTCTTTGCTGCGCATTCTGTCCAGATCAAGATTGATGTCGTCCAACTGAAATAAATAATGATAATTGACTGTATGACATACTATTGAAAATGATCACAAGAACAAATTGGTACTAGGTATGGTCAACAGGCAAGGATTTGTGTGATTTACGAGAGCTATCAAAATAGATTAAAAACTACTTATTTAAAAACATTTATTTACAGACTATAATATAATAATAATAATATACAATGCAATTGAATAGTGAAGAGAATGAAGGCAGATCAGCACATCTTGTGTTGGGGGAGCCTAAAAAAATAAATGAATACATACCTCTTCATGAAGCTTTCTCTTGGTCTTCTCCAGTTTATCATTAGTAGCTTGGAGTTCTTCCAGCTCGTTCTGGAGTGTCTCCAACTCACGCTGCTGCTTCTTGCGGGCTTCTTCGGACGTATCAAGCTGTGAGGAATCGTCAGCTTGCTTCTTCTTAAGATCTGCCAACTGGTTTTGAGCACTGGTTAGTTGTCGTTGGACGTTGGCTTTGGCTTCTTCCTCTTCCTCCAGCTGATCCTGAAGCTGGTCTAGCTTCTCTTCAGTTTGTCTCAGTTTAGTGTTCAGTGACAGTTTCTGTCTTGTCTCTTCATTCAGAGCTTCCTGTTGCCAATAAAGATATTAATATTGTAATACATTCAGAAAATAAGCTGAATTCAGAGAGTAACTAAGGGCATGCTATTAATATTTTGGTCCATATTTAAAGATGTGTTGTTCCCCAAAAACATGAAAAAATGTAATAATTATTTTTTCAGGGGGACAATACATCTTTAAGATATAGATACATTTTTTAGATATGGAATATTTTTATCAGCTTTTTTTACGTCACTTATATAATTATCTGTAACATCAGGTTGATTTTACAAACCTCAACACGTAGATCCTATAGATACGGCTGCAGTTTACCTAACAGAGCCTTATGCAAGAACTACTATTATAAAATGAATTGTAACAAAAAAATGTCATCACTCATTTTATGCATACTTAAAATCAGGGTATGTACCCTGAGAAATGTAAAACAATACATCGTCACCGTTTCAACTAGCCTCAAGTACTCTATGCATTTCTGCCATTCTTTTATGAAAACCTATGTAAAAAATAGCAATTACAAACCTGTGCTTCTGTAAGCTGAGCAACGAGTGAGCTGGAAGATTTGCTAGCCTGGGATGCTTTGGTTTCACTCTCCTCTAAAGCTGTTACTGTGTTATCAACCTCAGCCTAAAAAAACAAATGAAAGGTAAAGGTATTTATTCTAGTCCTCAAGCTTAACTGGAAAAACTGGAAAAAATTTGAATTAGGCCCTCCTAGAACCCACGGCAGCCAGCAGTGCAGCGCATATCGAGACTTGCACATATTGGTAATGTAGGTAAATTATTCCCAGTTATAAAAACATTTCCACTCTTCGCTTGCATGGATACTGGTTCAATTTGGTTTTTAACTATTTCTTTATTATTTTTATTTACCTTTAGTTTGGTAGCCTTATCCTGGAACTCAATCTTGGAACGTTCCATCTCTGACAAACGTACATTCAGTTCTGAAAGCTGTGCTTCCAAGTTCTTGCGTTTCCTTTCAGATTCTTGTTTCGCTTGTATTGAAGACTTTAACTCGTTTTGGACCTCGGTGTGGGCGCCATCCATTGAAGCCTTATTTTTCTCTAGACTTGATTTCGACTACGACAAAAAAAAAAAAAATTATTTACCATTTTATAAAATGTTTTTCTAAGCATTTACCGATGTCAATTTAATATTCTGAATAAATAGATGGCAATAAAATACAAATATGCACCTTTTTCAGAGCATCAATCTGTTCGTTGAGTTCCTCGACAGCGTTATTGTGCTTTTGTCGCATTTCGGTCACTTGGTGGTTGTGTTTGTTGCTCTCCTCATCGATCTGTTTGCGTAGATTACCTAGCTCTGATTCTCTCTTTTGCTGCAAGTCCTGTTGGGCTACTGTCGTGTCCAATGAGTCCATTAATTCAGACTTTAAGGCCTCTAATTCCTGGAAAATAATATAAAAAGATCTTGTTATACACCCCTATCAATAATCTTGTTATACACCCCTATCAATTAAAACAAAATTACAACATTTTGGAACAAACAAAATTATTATTTGAACTGAATGTATTATAAGTTAATTTTCATATTTCAAAGAAGTAGAATGTCATACCTCTCCAAGGTCTTTCTTTTGCTTGTCGACCTTGGCACGAGCTTCTTTCTCTGACTCAAGATCCTCTTGTGCTTCTTTCATTTGTGAACGGAGGTCACGGATCTCTTTAAGAGCAGCATTTTTCAGGGCTACTTCTTCATCAATTCTAAAATCAAAGAGAAATATATATATATTTTTGTTTTTTTATTCTATAACATCTGCCTCAAAGCCTAAATTCAGTCCAGTTTTTTTTTCTTTACTACAGTAAAACCATTGATACTAAAATTCAGGGGACACCTATATTAGGGCTGTAGTGTTAAAACCTATGTTTCTTGTTTGTTTCACCGGAATATGTCGCCTTATTAGGTGTGTCCCAAAGGAGGGTCTCTACCCCTAATAAGGGGACACTTAATAGGTGCTGTACCATAGGTACCATAACTGAAGAATAAATAACATAATTAGCGCCAACAGTACTTACTTGGCTAAGGCAACATTAAGTTCCTCCTCACGTTTGGCAAGCTGCACTCTTAATTCATCAATCTGTTGCTGTAGATCAGCAATTTGGTCCTTGAGGTCGCTCAGTTCAGCGTCCAATTTACGTTTATTTCTTTCTAGATCTTGACGACCCTAATTGCAAGAAACAAAACGAATGAAGAGGTTCAATAAACCGCAGACCTTCACCTTTGAGATTGAATCTGTTTATTTTGAAAACATTTTTAAAAGTCCACAAAATGTAAAAAGAAAATAGTTCGATAACATGTTTGAGTAAGAGGGGAGCCGCCAACAAAGATACTACGTATTTAGCTAACCAAAATGGTAACTTTCAGGTTTGGTGTCACAAAGAAAATGAATATTTAGGTCTTTGGCTTTTGTAGTTATATATACCTTATAATAAGGTATATATAAATAGAAGGGCCAAAGACATATATACATTGAAATATTTTCAAAAGCGGAATGAATGAATTACGCCTATGTGCCTAGATCCCATTAAATTAGATACCAAAAACATAATAAACATTTTAAATAAATACCTTTTCTTCAGAACGAAGCTTTTGTTCCACTTCACTGATCATTGACTCATACTTTGTCTTAAGTTTCCCTAAGCCTTTGTTTTTCTCTTCTTCTTCAGCTAGAGTCATGGATAGATCTCCCATACGTTCATCCATCGACTTCTTTTCTTTTATAAGCTAATAAAAACAATTTGTATAGTTAGAATTAGATCATGCATCCAGGTACGTCACCCCAAATTGAAAGCTCCCTAGTTCTACACCCCCCTTCATCAAGTTCCAAGCTATCCTATAATGTGAGGTATAGTACCTTGGTGTAAGTATCATCGATCATTGCTAAGTCTTCCTCTAGTTTCTTGATCTTAGCATCAGCAGATACCTTCTCCAGTTGAAGCTTCTGACGAGATCCTTCCTCCTCTTCAAGTCTGCAAGAAATCAAATATAAAGAGATTATTTATAAGTTCCTGAAACCAATCCAGTGATAAAATATAATATATATTTCATTGATGATAACAAGACTTACTGTTCCTCCAAGTCTCCTATATTTAACACCAACTTCTTCTTTTCTTCTTCTAGTCTCATTCCACGGTCTTCTTCTTCTTCAACTCTTGCCTCCAAATCATGTAATACATCTTCCAATTGCTGCTTCTTTGCTGCAAGTTGTTGTCGCATCTGAAATAAATTTGGATATAAAATATAGATGTTATTGGATTATCACCTCACAAAATGTTTTAACTTGGGTAAGTGGGCCACCTTTGGAACCAAAAAAAGTGTATCTTTAATATGAATGTACTTTGAATGAGTGCACTCTAAATATGAGTGCACTCTGAATATGAGTGTACTCTGAATAGGAGTGTACTCTGAACAGGAGTGTACTGTAAATAGGATTTTACTCTGAATAGGAGTGTACTCTGAATATGAGTGAACTCTGAATATGAGTGAACTCTGAATATGAGTGTACTCTGAATATGAGCGTACTCTAAATATGAGCGTATTCTGAATATGAGTGTACTCTGAATATGAGTGTACTCTGAATATGAGTGTACTCTGAATATGAGTGTACCCTGAATATGAGCGTACCCTGTATAGGAGCGTACTCTGAATATGAGCGTAATCTGAATAGGGGTGTACTCTTAATAGGGGTGTACTCTGAAACATATATTTCCACTCATTCCCTCAATACGGGTGTCATTAATAAGTGATAATTGGTTTTGTTACAGACCTCTTCAGCTTCCTGGCTAAGTTCTGCCTCAGCTGCTAACTGTTCAGCCAGAATATTCTTCTCTTCCATCACTTGGGAGTACTTTTGATTCATCTCCTTGTAGTCAGATTCAATCACTTCAAGTTTGTCTACAACTTTTTTCAGCTGCTCCTCTTTAGAGCGCATATCGTCTTCTTGGCGGGTGACGTTAAGAAGAGGCTTGACCTGTTATAGCAAAAAAAACCTACATTACATATAATGTTCGTAAATAAATACAACAAAATCTAAAAGGACAAGACCAACCCATGAAATGATTTAAAGGCGTCATGTTATCACTCATGTATTGCTATTCAGTAAAAACTTAAGAAATAATATAGAATATTATACATTATCTTTGCTTCATTCGTTCTTTCCATTGGATCATCCAAAATAAAACAATAACAAAACAAATAAAGTAATGTTTTATGTATCTTTTTAATCCAGTTTCTACTGTTTTATTTTAGGTTTAGGATGTTTGTTACAGATATATTTTACTGTAGTAGTCTTATTCAATTCATTATGGGCCAACATAAATATTTGGCACAAGAACCAGTAACAGAAGGCAATGAATGTTAATAAAAAAATACATGCACATACCTTTGTGAACAGACGCCACCATTGCCAATTGCGCAATTTCAAGTATGCCAAACAATTACGCTGAATGATTCTGATTGCGCTCAACTGTTGTAGTCGCTTCTTATAGTTTCTGAAAGATTAAATTTGTATTAAATTTTAATGAAAATATTTTGTTTTACTTAAAGTACCACTTAATTGTGAGGATGGATCTTAACACATGGTACGAAACGACCAATCAAATGGCAATGATACACTTTGGTACGTTAAATTATATTGTTACCTGCGAGCAAGAACGCCTCTACAGGCAGCTTGGAAGCGTGTGATTATGTCAGACAATTTTAGATCACGTTCTTCTTCTAAGTGAGCCAACACACCAGCACGGAGAAATATCTTACTCTGTCCCAGTCTGTATAGATTTTTGTCAAGTTCGAGCACCTCGATCTAAAACGAAAAACGTTAAATGTAAATAGATTTAATTAGACCATGTAATAAGGAGAATACGCCATGTTAATTCATTGCAGAGACATTAAGATGTACCACCTCACTCAAATCTTCAAAACAGTCATGTGGAGAAAAGAGATGCCTTTCAATCTGAGAGTTTTATGTAATACATATTTGGTACAAAAATGATGGCAAATATAGTAGTTTATAGAAATATTTTAGACACCAATGAAGTTTAATAACCTACCATTTTCTGGACAGCTTTCTTCCCATCCATGAAGCCTTTTGGGATAGCAGTGGGTGTTAGGATTTCATATCTGGTAAAGAAAAAATAGTAAATTAGTAAAATACTTAAAAGTGTATATTTTAAGTGTGAGGCACACACTCATGACAACATTGCACAGTGAAATCTATATATGTTATTGCGTATATACCTTTGTCTGAATTCTTGGAAGATGACCCTGTTAGGGAATCCTTGACGGCATATACGAATACCTTCCAGTACACCATTGCATCTCAGTTGCTCCAACACAAGAGGTGATGTGATTTTTTGGGCCTAGAGAGAAAAAGAAATAAAGCTCCATCAGACAGTGTCATTGAGTAACAAGTTTGTACTATTTGATACTAGAAGAGGCTCCTATCACAGCAAATGGATCTTGTTGAATCAATTAAAAGTTTAGTTACCAAAATTAGTATAATGTTAGGACCAACTGTCAGAATGTTTGGTTCAATTTGTGTACAAAATGTAAAACATTCACCTTCTTTTCGTGGTTTGGAATGATGCAACGAACAAAGTTTGGATTCGTATTTCGCAGTGTGATCATCAGTTTGGCCAACTGTTCTTTGTACAGTTGACTGACCGTGCTAAACATGCCCTTACGTGCTGAACGTCCGAACACGTTCTCGCTCTTACCGCCCGTCATGGCGCTCATGCTCACGATGACAGCTACAAAGAACGATGTGCAAGTTACAGTCAATATTATGTAGTTCTTTCAAGTGTAAAGTATATCAAATCAAAAGGTTACATCAAGATTTATATTTTCAATTCCATGATACATAATTTAAGATTTCTTGTTGAAAACTAAAAAAATTATATATTCTTAAGATGTGGTTGGCTAGTTGTATTGTAGACAGTGAATTTATGATTATCAATATGATTTTACTTTTCCAGAACATTTTTTTTTTTTATCATGCTGTGCAGCAATATTAATACCTAAGCAATATCAAAACATAGATAAACTAATAACAATCCTCTGTTTCAATAACTGTTACTTACCATCCATCCAAATCTTTTGTATAAATTCATTGTGAGAAGACTGCAGCATGGATACAATATTGTCATTGATGGGATCCATGTTCTTAATTCTCCAGTCAGTGGCTGAGTAGTTCACCTGGTGATGATACAGGCAATAAATTAGACTAAAAGTGGAGGCCTAAATAGCAGGTTGCTATGTACTTACAAACTAAGACCCCATTTACACTTACAATTGGGTCCTGGGTCGGCCCTCTTTCGGGTTCACATTTAATCAATTAGGCCCTGAAAATTCATTTGTCTTAATTTTCTCAAGCCATTGGTCACTGTTCACTGCATAAGCCGGTCGAAACGTAAAAGCCACTCCTGGACCTACTCGAGAGGTGGTCCAGATCTGCATCCGGCCCAGGGCTGGCCTAACTTTATGGAGTGTTTACTCTTAATGATTGCCGATCCAGGGCTGGCCCAAATCATAAGTTTAAATGGGGTCTATGCCACACTTGAGTGGTTTGGAAAATCCTGCACTAAAACTTTGAGAAGAACTGTACAATGTATTTTTCCACCTCTCAACCCAATATAAGAGTATTCTCTATTTCACCTATGCTTTATTATGTATTTTATGCTTATATTAGAATGTCAATGTGGTTAATGTATCATATACTTATATGGCCATTTGAATTGTGAGTATACCTTTCCAGCATAGTGCATAATACAGAAGTCAGCATTTTCTCTAAAGTCAGCCTTCTTGAATTTAGAGTGTCCTGTATGTTCTTTCACAACCTTCTCTACAAATGTTTTGTCTGTTGCTTTTGGGAACCAGCATTCATCATCTAAAAGAGACAGGATTCCTCCTTGCTGTATAAATAAAAAAATATCAAATTATCTATATATTAATGCGACTAAATTTTGTTAATTTTACGTATCTCCTCCAAAACCACTGAACGGTACGTGCTCACATTTGGCACACTGATGTTTATTGATGGGACGCACACGATAGGCTATGTCACTTTCCTGAATTTTAAGGATAAACACTAAAAAAGGCAAAAAATAGCAGTAATTTGACATCCCGGCGACCGTGTTACGTCACTGTATAAATCTACAAATACCATGCCAGGCTGTCAAAACACCAGTCTTTAGTCAACCGTATCGAATGATCACATCGTTGAAGTTAATTACACCTATTGTTTGAACAGAATGATTTTTGTAAATCATGGTATGGCTCAGTGAGTAAATCGCCGTGACCATTGATATCAATGTTTAGTATGTTTGAGTTTGAATCCGCGACATGCTTAAATCTAAAAATCAAAACTAGACCTCAATCTAATAATCTAATTACAAAACTAGCAAAAGGGATACGAAACCTCACACACACACACACACACAAAAAGCAAAAGATAATAAACCATGAAATAAAAAAAATGTAAATGAACAAAAAAAAAAAAATAAAAAAAAAACCACAAATAAAACGATTACAAATTCTAACAAACAAAATATCACAACGAAAAATACACTTAATTTTATTGGCCTACTTTTGTTAGTGTCCGCGCGCCTCATCTTATTTCAACATCATACATTTTTTGTGTTGATTTCAAATCCGTAAGAGGCTGTGGTTTTATTATGCCAATACTTCACATCTCAATTCTATAAATTACCAATTCATATGTTATCATTGAAATGTTTTCAACTGCCAACTGATTATCAGAGTTCAACCTGCATCTCCCTCTCATGTACATGCATGTTTTTACTTTATGATGCGTACCCTAGATTAATATTCACACAGCACAATTTTTCTTTAGCGACCAATTTCGTAAAGTCCCATATCCAGTATTGCTTTCATTTTGTAGCTCATAGTTACTTAAAAGTGAAGGAATACTTGGTGTATAACAAAATCTATGGCTTTTTATGAGGAAAGAGTGCGCTTATTATGATACTTACTCATCCCATGCGAATTAGTATATAACCATATATTAAAGTATTGTTTGAAGGTTTGCATGATGAATATATTATATAAATTAATCAAATATGATAATTTATATCAACATATATTTATGCTGACAAAGACTGCTAGTCATTTTATAATAAATATAACTTTCTTTTTTCCTGAACATAAATTTGTTAATTTTTTTTTTTATTTATTCGTTATGTCCTTTATTCATTTATTCGATCATTAAATCTTTTATTTCAGAATCTCTGGTCCATAGAAAGTAATAATTATGTTTAAATTAACAAATTTACCGACTAACGACAATAATAAGATGCACTCTCATCTCAGGATGGCATTCCACCTGGAGAGCACCTTAGACTTAAAATATAAGACATTATCTATTATGGATGAGACTAAAACACTTTCACTTGAATGAAGTCTACACATCAGGCCATATATTGATTTCTTAAAATTTCACAATAACAATACCTTTTCGATGAGGTCAATGCAGGGTTGAAGGTCAAGACCAAAGTCTATAAAGTTCCAGTCAATGCCTTCCTTCTGGTACTCTTCCTGGAAACAAAACAAACATGAATCATATCATACAATATAATGACATCATTTAAACAATTCCAATAGTATATAAATAATGAAATAAATTTGTGTAATAGTACAAACAAAGTCATTCAATTCAATTCGTATTTATAATGCGCCGAATTCTTTCCAAAAAGATAAGTTCTAAGGCGCAACGCCAGAACCGCTAGCACTAGTAAATTTGCTGGAATAAATGATTTCAGATGCCTTTTAAACAAGTCTGTAGATTTTGATTTCCTGATGTTAATCGGAAGAGTGTTCCATATAGATGGAGCGCAGACACTAAACGCACGATCACCGTACGTTATTAGGCGTGATCTCTATGTCATGAGATGAAAGATGAAATAACATAATATAACAACATATAACACATTTTCATCTTTCACTGATTCAATATTTATATCATGTGACCCACAATCGTCTTAGGTGCTTTAATGTAAAATGACATTACTTAAACATTCCAAAAGTAAAGATTCAGAAAAGGTAATTGCCAATTTTGCACTGGTTTCATTATAATTATCAGGTTTTTTTTTTCAATTTAAAAAGAAGATAGAAAATGGTTTATTTTTAATACATTTCTATTAAAGTTAATATAACATAATATATATAAATACATCATATAAATTATGCACATAAAATCAGCACAGGTACTACGCTCTTCCCAGTCATATGTAGAATATTGACAAACCTGTTCCAGGATAAACATTGTGTGGTTGAACAATTGCTGCAGTTTCTCGTTAGTGTAGTTAATACACATTTGCTCAAAAGAATTCATCTAAAATTAACAATAAATCAAAATTAATAATTTATCAAGAGTAAGAAAACAAAGGAAAAAATATAATCATAATCATTATCATAATCACAGCACTTCAGGTTTCACATGCGAAAACCAAAACAAACAAAAATGAACAAAAAAATCATTTTTCTAATACAAATTATTGTATATTTATAAATGCTCATATGCTGGTTATTATTCCCACTCAAATTAAAACTATTCTGCCTATCATTTGTAACAATTCATGCTTTTATTTACACACAGCATGTAACAAATCTCTTTAAAAATGTCTTGTAAACTGAAAAGTATTTGGGCTATGATAAATCATTTATTACATTTTGAGTAAACAGTTTGAGTAGAAAGTGTGAGTCAAGTTGTGAGTACAGTGTGAGCAAAGAGTTTAAGTAAAAATCTGAGTAAAGAGTTTGAGTAAAGAGTGTGAGTAGAGCATTCAAGTAAAGTAACAAATTTGAGTAAAGTATGAGTAAAGAGTTCGAGTAGAAGTTTTGAGTACATAATTTGGATAAATTATGTTTAGAGTGTAAGTAAAGACTTTGAGTAAAGGTGTGAGTAGAATTTGAGTAAAGGTGTGAGTAAAGAGTGTTAGTCAGTCTGCACCTGTTTGAATTACCAGTGATGCAAATTCCTTGTCTGTATAAAGTAGATTCAATGGGTTATCCTAGATGAATCAAGTATTTCGAAAAAGAATGAATGATTACAGAAAGCAGAAAAAGAAAAAGCAGATTCAATAAATTTACATCAAGAATTTAGAAAATATTAAAGAAATTTTTTATCCATATTTTATAACTTTAACTAACAAATGTGTGTTTACCTTGAAGATTTCAAAGCCTGCAATATCAAGGATTCCAATGAATGAAGCGCCGGTTCGCTTGGTTCGGTCCAAGGAACGGTTGATGCGCGTCACAATCCACTTGAAGAGGCGCTCGTAGATAGATTTGGCTAAGGCCTGACAGGCAAACTCAACCTAAATTATGAAATATATAAATAAAAAGATGAATGGAAGAGTTACAAGTTATGACGAGGAGCACCGTGACCGTATAACTTGAGGTTTTTAGGGTGTACTAATAATATCACAATAAATTGGGCATGTTGTGTATAAAAATTGTCACCAAAAAAATGTTGCGTGTATGAAATTAACGTGCAAGTACAGCTCAACTTACTTCCATGCAAGAATTATTATTTATAATGTAACATGTTACCCATGCCCTAAGGCTGGTATCATAAAATCCACTCTGTCATCAAAAACACGATGCAGTACCAATAACAAACATGTAGTGAGAGAGGAATTTGTGAACACAGGAGTTACTCTTTCAACTACTAACCTGCTCTTTAGTCTGTGATTTGTGCACCATATCTCGGCCTACTTTCAGTTTTGGTCTGGTGAGAGCTTTGGCAAAGTCAAGATACTTCATGCCCAGAAGGGAACACAGTTCCTGCGCTACAGTGGAATCTGGCAGCGTTGCCTGGTCGGAATTTCTTTCCTGCTTAAACTCCATGTTTCCGAATTTCATTACTCCGGACACAACTTTCAAGATGGCTGTAAACAAAAAATGGACAAAATGAATTACAGTAGAACACCTATTAAGGGGACAACTTCCAGACCCATCAAAGTGTTACCTGATTATAGGTGTTCTCTGAATAAGAGTTGACTGTTTTTAATAAAATATATTTTGCCTCGTTTCCAAGAGAGCATTAAAGATATATTGTCCTCCTAAAAAAATATTTTTTTACATTTTTTTGTTGAATATGTTATTTTAATGTCACATAATAGTTATTCACTCTCACAAAAAATTGGGTCTGAAAAAAATTTATTTACCTGAGAAAAATGTAATTTAAAGCAAAAAATGGTCAAATTGTCTGGAAGACAATGAGTTTTTGGGTAATTTAACTGTTTATTTTGTCTTTTTATAGGTGAAATAATTTTTTTCCCCCGTTTTTTTTCTTATGGAAGTGAACAACTTCATTAAAACTGCAAAATGGCCTATTCAAAGTCAGATTTTAAAAATCTTTATTTTTCATGATTTTGGGGGACAATACATCTTTAAGGGTGTACCAATAAAGAGTTTTTTACTGTAGTACCAAAGAATTAACTTAATAGGTACCAGATAACTGGATTAATCAGTAGCTAAAGCTCTGTCTACACTATCATTATCAAACTTTTAGTGACAGAAAAATGTGATGCGCCCATATATGGACATGATGATGTCATATCACTACCATATTTGGGCAGACAGAGCTTTTGGAAGTTATTTTACTTACATTTGATATCGTCTTTGTTGACACCCATAATTTCAAAGGCTTCCATCGTTGCATCGAACTCCACCTTATCATCAACTCCCGCCACTGGAACATGGCCATTGGATAAAAACTTGTATGTACTGGGATCCTTCAACAACAGTTCCTCTGTAGAATACAAAAAATACAAACCATCATTGTTTTTAAACTGGCACAAAACAGACTACAAGACACAACTACTGTTCTTCATTCAGTGTTTTACCAGTATAAAAATAAAATCTAGAAATGTATGCGAGGTACAGAATCCTAGATATACCAAAACAGTTTAAATGTATTGTACTTTATCAATCACATTTAAAATACCATCCAATTGAACGTCTTGGATGCCTAGGCAACCTTTAACTTTTCTTAATTTACACATACTGCAGCGCATACCAAAAACTCGGTGTGTGTAAGTTTTACTAGGTAATGTGAAAGAGGCACTAGACAAGTGTTTATTTTTTACACAATTTTTAAATTCCGGTTTAGGGCCAATATAATTTCTTTGAAGAACACCATCATTATCTATATAGATAATTATATTAAGTATATTACCTTTTAGTTTGGCTGAAGTACCACTAAGAATTTGGTAGAAGAAATGGAAGGTTCTCTCAGTTGATTGCTGTCGGATGACTCGTGCCTTTTCTAGTAAATCTAATCATAATTAAGGTTTAGAACACGAAAGTAGGTCGTTATGCAGAAAGGTAAACCTAATTAACCTCAACACTAGCTGTATCTAATTGTGTACTGACAACTTATTACTATCTTCAAAGCTTCATTCACACCGGAATTATATCAGTAACGGTATTACACTGAAAACATGTAAGTTACCAACCTATTCACACTGGTGTTAATAACACGGAAAATAACGAAGGAAATTGTTACCATAATAACACTGTTATTATGGTAACAATTTCCTTCTGGTTGGCAACTCTTACCGTACCAAAAAAAAAAAAAATTACTGCATGACTGCAGGAAAATAATGCATTACTGCAGTAAAATATGAGCTTCAATTTGTAATAAAGGATACATGTCTCAATACTGGCTCCAGCAATGTATCCAGATGTGTCAAAGTTGATGCGGATGAATTTACCCTGAAAAGAAGAAAAATCATATTAGTAATTAGTATGGCTAAATAGTTAAAATAGGGTAAAATATTGATTGAATGTACTTGCTGTGTGACACATGAGCTGGCCAGTAGTGGAATCTGACAAACTAATTATGGTGTCACAGTACAATTGTACTTAATTCAACTTTTACATTATGATCTATCTTAAACATTGTCAATATATATGTCAGTTAGACATATTTTATATTATTTTTTGCAGTATTTTATAATCTTTTGTTATCTTAAATTCATTTCTAATGTACTGTAATATTTATTTAAAAGGGTTTTCTCCATTCAACTAAAAAAAAAAACCCCAAAAAACAATTGGTTTTAGCATTAGGTTTTTGTTTTGTGATAGCAGAGTATAGTTATTCAAAATACTTCTATGACACATTTCATTAATATTTACGTTGGTTAATTAATATTTTTAGGTGATCCCTAAAGTTGAAAACAATTGAGCACACAAATCCAAGCAAGAAGTAATGGTGAAGATTGTACAACTGAATGATTGTCAAGTGTTATTGTCTTTTGATCTTTAGTTCTGCCTTCTTTTTTATGTAAATTTGTCTCCTTGAAAAACAACTTTGGAATGCCAATATGATGATGCAAAAGGCAACACAACAGGTGTTTCATTTATTTAAAATTTGTTGAGGTTTTTTTTCCCCCATACATTTTTTAGGGAAAAAAAAAGAAGCATACTTAAATACAACTTAATTTTGTTTTAAGTAAACTATTTGTAAAAAGATGTATAGTGAATCGGAGAACATTCCAATATTGCAATAGTATTCACAATATAAATTTGAAAGATTTAAACTGAAGTCTCAGGAACAATAGTGTCGTATAATAGAGGATTAACACACCTTATATTCTACCAAGCAGCGATATAGCTTTTACTATCTACTATATTATGTAAAGCCTATTATGGTAATCTTATGGATAAAACTATTTATCAATCAATAATAATAATAGGATCAGAATTCCACAAATATTATAATAAATCTGACAGTACTGTACCTAGTCTGGAATATTTTAAATTTTATAATACAGTAGAACCCAACAAATTGTCCCTTGAATAGAGGTTTGCTGTAGTGTTAAAACATACATGCTCCTCATTTCATGGGGAATGTGTCCCCTTAATAGGAGTGAGCTCTCAATAGGAAGGTTCCAAAAGAGAGGTTCTACTGAATTACAAATACTTACAAATCTAGAAGAGTTGTCGTTCTTCACGGTCTTAGCATTTCCAAACGATTCAAGAATCGGGTTGGCTTGGAGAAGCTGGGCTTCGAGTTCTCCCTGTAAATAACAATCATATTAAAAGACATACTTAAATTGTCACACTGTTACACATTGTCACTTCTTCTTCTTCTTCCAAAGACCAGTGACAACATTTTAGAAGGAAGATTTCTCAGGTTATAACTTTTCAAACAAGCATTCAAAATGCTAAATTGCAAATGCAACAAGGAGTATAAATAGACACTAGCTGAAAGATGGCGAGTGGTATCAAGAATCAAGCATACACATATGATTCACACAGCAGATAAAGAAAGTAGCTCATGGCAAATAAAGTACAGAAATGAAGAAAAAATATACACAACATGACTGCATTACATTTTTCAAGAGTAAATATTCTTACCTATATATAACTTACCAATAAAAAATTATAAAAATACTTAATAATAATAACCATCAAAGTGAAAATTATTCAAGTAAAAGAACCAGACTTAGGGAAATGGTTGTAGTATTGTAGTACTGTATTGTTTTTACATCTTGCCTACCACTAACTTCACTTAATATTTTAATTCATTCGTTTGTTATAAACTATAAATAAACATTATGTTAATATATCCTCTTTCATGTTCTAAATTTAAAAGTCTAACCTATGCTTAAAAAACAAATACTATCGGCAGAATTTGACACACATTTATAAAAAGTATAGTATATTATAAAGTTATATTTCACTAATCGCATGTGTTTTAACATAAATGTCTTGGTCCCCTGGATAGGAGTTGTGTATGCTACACAATGATTCAAAAACAGAGTTCAAATATTTTAGTTTTGCTTTATCAATCGTTATAGTCTCTCTTTTTATATACAGTTTCCTTCCTTTCTATAATACCCTCAATTTAAAATCATAATCTTTACAATTGAAAGAAACCTTGAACAGTGTATATTGTTGCAGTTGCTTTAAATTATTGTAAGCCTGTTTCTGCTCTTATTCCTGGTTGACAACAGTATTATTGACTAACCCTACGCCCATGTTAACATTCAATATTTTTGAATGAATTATTAGTTACAGTAGAAGAGCCTCTATTAAGTCTTATACAGAGGACACTGGGATACAAAAAAGTGTTTTAGTAATAGGCCTGTCCTCATAATAGTATTATGTTAAACATTTCCCCTTGTTCATTATGAAAGTTTCCTTTTAATAGGTGTGGCTGCTAAAATAGGGATGTTCCAATAAAGAGGTTCTATACTGTATTAGGAATACTGAGAATATTGAACACTTCTGTGTTTAAGATAATGAACTAATTGTTTACAGAAAATAGAGCTATTATGGAAGTATTTAATTAGCATGACTATGTAAAATTTGGCCATGGAACAATTAAATAGCAATTTGTTAAGCTTTGGCATTGATGGTGGTTTTGACCTTGGGTCATAGAGCTGTCAAAAGATAGTGTGATTACCTATCCAAGGTGCTGCTAGGAAATTTAGTACAAATGTCAGAGGTCACACATTTGCAAATATGAATTGGCATGTTGGAATGTCTGGGCATTAATACACATAAAACTTTTCATTATTTCTTTAGGCCAGAAATCAGGATTGTTAAACAAGTGGGCCTGAGTGGACCAATGGGGATGGGGTTTACTTTCAAGGTGTGTCACATTTTTAGTGTCTACTACTATATAAAGAAATACATTATTGTACTGTCCAACAGCCTAGAATTGTGTACCTAAGTTTTTAAGTCCTAATTACCATTATAGTTTTTAGATATAAATCTTTTACCTACACTATACTACCATATAATTTATTATATTTTTTTCTAGCTTGGTTAGTCCAATTATAATATAATTATCCCAAAACTGTGTATGACATATATTTGCTTTAGATCAATATTGAGTCTGAAGTGGTTGAATCAGGGTAATAAAATGGTAGACTCCAGACCTGATCTGCTTAGGGCCAATAACTCATGTCATATTTTACATATTTTCTCTCCTCAGTTAAATCTGAAATGAGTGCCAGCCAGCAGGGATCAGGGCCATATTTGTGACAATGTAGAAAGGTTTCTTTGTAAATTCCATTCTACCTTGGAGATAGCCTTCTTAGTAAAGTACCATGATCTGGTATTCATAATCCAAAACAGACAAAATTGTCAAAACAGAATTAAAACATGAAGACATTTGAACAACAAGCAATAATACATCGCCAGAGGAAATACATTATATAGTTCTCATCAGCACCTTGCAAAATTTGGGTATAGGTTTTCTATAAACTTTCATCTAGAAGATTGTAATCATGTGCGAAACATGTCAAATTAACTCAAGGTTATATGTATGTATGTATACAGCCTACATACGTTGCAGCCTATATAGCACTGGACCCTTTTACTTTATAATTGAATACAGAAAGTCATGAAGATGAGATGAGAATGAAGATATTGCAGGATTGTTATTTTCCATCATTAATCTTTGTATTATTTCTTGGATGCAAGGTTGAATTGTTCACACTGCTAATGAGAACAATGTAATCCACTTCCCATGGCCCAAACACATACATTACTTTTAATACACACATAATACACACATAATACACACATGGCTGTTAATTTCAAAAGTACAGTAATGACTCAGAATACTGATAAATTTGAAGATTAATTTTCTCCAACCCTTATCAGAAGATTAAGTGTTGCAACAAGTATATTTGTACACGTTTATGATTACAAAGAATAAATCACTGCTTAGTTTAAGGATAGACACACAAACAGATAAGCACTTCTATTTAAATTAAATACAATTATCATCTGCATTAAACAGTATGTTGAAGAAGTATAATATGTTGAAGTACAAGGAACAAAAAACGTATGAAACAATAGCAAGTAGACACACAGGCACAAACAACATTCCTATAATATTTATTTAAACATAAAAATAGATGCAAACATTTCAAAAGAATTCTACTACATTGATTGCAGTATGAACAGATTACTGCAGTACAATTTACATCAACATCACATAAACAAAAAGATTTGACAGATTACTGAAGGAGTCGGCATAATTACTGCTAATGCTATAGACATACAGTTCTGCAGTAGACATTACTGCAGTAGACATTACTGCAGTAGACATTACTGCAGTAGACATTACTGCAGTAGACATTACTGCAGTAGACATAACTGCAGTAGAGTATACTGCAGTATAGCTTGATGCTATAGAACTTAATGCAGTAGACATTACTTCAGTAGAATAAGTGATGTTTTTACAGGCAGAAATTTGAGATGCAATACACACAAAATATCAGAATAAGATAGGAAAGATAAACAAAATGAATACTGTAAGTGTAAATCGGTTACAAACAAAAAGGTTGAAAAGTGAAAAAAGGATTAAAATTACAAAAATGTCAAGCATGCGTTTATGTTAGTTTAGTGAAACTGTTTAACAACAATCCACATAAAATGCAATGTATTAATAAATAAAACATTAAATCTTATCACTTAAAACCAACTTCTGGATGCCATTACACAAACACAATACTACTACATTATTATAGTTATATCATAGTAATCAAAGTCGGTTTTATTGTGATTGATTTAATGTTCCATAATGTTTAGTAGAAGCAGGTACTGTAGTGCAGTGGATACTTACGATGGCTCCTCGACCTAGGCCCCCTGCAGCCTTGTTTCGGGATGGGAGAAGAATACGATGCCAGGTTAATGTAATGTGCAAATGAACTGTTAAACTCAAAATATCCAGGTGGTATCTTAACCAGGTGGGTGTACTAACTACAAGGTATGCAAATTAGGAGGATGGCAATAGTGGTGGGTTAATATTAACATTTATGCAAATGAGGTGTTTTCTGTGGGTTACCCAAAATGTGTAGGTGCGAGTGTGGTTTAACCAATGGTGGAAATTAGAAATCCACAAACTCAAATTAAGTGAATGACTTTGTTTTTATAAAAATGATTAATAAAATTTGAAAATTTGAAAGTTAAATTACAATAAATAATGCTATATGGTTTCAAATACTAAAACTTTTATAGTAATTTTGACAAAATGAAAACAAAAATTATGATAATTGAATAAAGTAATTATTATAGCGATTCATAAATCTCTCAGTTCATTGCGAAAGTATTAATAGGTCATGAAAGTAGTGTTGTCATCTATTTATAAGTGGCCTTTAATTCAGCATAGATAGGCTATGTACTTGTAGTGGTGTACCTTCTCTTTCATTACAAAGTCATGTTTATTTATCTACAGTGTTATTGGTAGAACAACTACAGGAATATCTATACTGTACATGGAGTTATTTCTAACTCCATGATGTAACTATACATGCAGTTATAAAAATACAATACCGTAAATGATCAAATTAGTGCATTTTGAATAATCACCGTAGTCAAATTGTAGATTAAGTAATAACTTTACTACAGTAACATATGCGTTGTTCTGCAGTCAAAAACGCACTGTATCGCAGCAAAATATACACTATATTGCAGTCAAATATGCACTGCATCGCAAGTAGTCAAGTAGATCAAACTGCAAGCAACTATGAAGTTGCAAGTTGCAGAAAGGCATCAATTATTGAGCTGGGAACATCAATTAAAAAATTTAAAAGTGGCACAATGTCATTGAACAGAAATTAAACTGTTCAAAGGCAGAAACCTTGTTCACACTTGTTTAATCATTTCAGTAAAATTACGGTATAGTGACATTAATAATTATATTCACAAAACTAAAATGTATAACGATAAAGGACACAATCAATTAAATATGTTGATAGTCAAAACAATGTATACATCACAAACTGTACATCTAATATTGAAATAGGTTAACAAATTCTCATTACCATTTCAAACAATGATAAATGAACAACGAGACTGTGAAAATATTGTGATATGGAAAAACATGATAATTAAAAGTGATCAGAATAACAATTAAATTTAACCAGAAATTTGTAGTTTTGGGAGAAAAGAGAAATTGATAAATTATTACTTGTGTGCACCCGATTCTCTGTCCTGTATAGTATCTCAACACATGGCATAATTCTCCTCGTGTATCATAGGTAAATTCTGTAATACAGTGCCACATATGCTGCCTATATGCCTATATTATGTGAAGGATATGGCCTACTTGTATGATACAGAAATCACACGTGATACATATGTGACCCTGTATACAGAATTTTCCTACGATACTGGATAATACAGTTCTGAGAATCGACTACTGTGTTATGCACGTAATAGCTTATCAATATTTTAAAATAGAGCTGTTTCCTTTTGTAAAATCTCCAATAAGTTACTCATTTGGCATTTAAGTTCAATTTTATACAAAAAAGAAATTGCACATGATTGAGGAAAAGGTCTAATTACTGTAGAGAGTTACCAGTTTTAGTTTCCGTGTACAGGACAAAACAATCCAAATATAGTATTATTATATACTCTCAAATACAACATTTTTTCCATACAGAAGTATTATACTTTTAAGGAAATAAAATGTTCATATAGAAGGTGGGTTTATAAAGGGGTATTCACAATTTTGTTTGATTACGATCTAACAATAATAGCATACAACTACGATACAAGCTTTCACAATAAACAGGTCGTGCATTCACTGATGCCACTCAGACATTTAACCTAAATTCCACCCTTAAATATGTATAATTATATAACTTTAAATATTACTATAGAATTGAAAATCTCATACTGTATACAGTATTAGTTCCTCGTTCTACAAATAACCATCCGGATTGGCATAAGTAGCTGTGTTAATACACATCGAGTTAATCGTGCATAGAACAGATTTAAGCTGATCTGAATCAGAGTTATGGTAGTATCTCTGATAGCTTTCAGATATCCAATGTTTGACGATTTGACATTTTATACTCAACATTTTAATATTCCATGGGTTGGAAATTTAAATATGTTAAAATCGGTTACCAAATTGCTTTGGAATCATCAGTGAATGTAGACATGATGATGTACTTGTATAGGACCATGTCAAATGATTCTACTGCAGTAACAGCAGTAGACTCATTTTAAAATTTTCAAGACTGATGCAAACAAGACAATGAAACCAGAAGCTAATTTCTGTGCTTCAAAGGGAATGTAATTGCACCAGTCCAAAGGTAATACACAAAAATACAAACATGCTTTGTATAGTACAACTACAACAATGCCAAAAACACACAAAAAAAAAACAACAAAAAAACTACCTAATAAATAAAATACCTATTGCGAACAGAGGACAAAACTTTTTAAAATTAAATAATGCATATGCTGTCACAACTAATTTAAATTTGCATAAATTTGCATAAACTCACTTCCAATTGTAATATTTTAAGCTGCAAACAAATGATGGGGAAAGAAACAAAATAAACTAAATGAATGTCAATGAAATTATGCAAAATGATAGTAACTACGGATTACTGGATCTCAACCAATGATGACATCTATTGTCAGGATGTTGAAATGTATACTAATCCACTAAGCGATGAGACTTTTTATTGCATACTATGAGATGAACTTTTTTTTCTTTACTACAGTTGCTGCAGAAATTTTACTTAAAAAACCAAAAAAATAATTTGCTTGTAAATTACTGCAGTAATTACAGTAAACATTGTAGCAACTGTGTTAGGAAGTGTTTTCAATATAAAAGGAGATATCAATTGTATAGTGACTCAATACCATCTATCTATCCTTCAATTTAAATTATCAAATAAAATTTGTGTCCAATCATAAATTTGGTATGGATTTTCCTGAAATATTGTCTAGGATTTAAAAATTGAATTGATACTAATTAAATAAAAAGGCATGTATAAAGGAAAATAGATGTTTGGATTACTAAACATTTAATAAAGACTATTGTAATGAAACAATTCTAAAATATTAACATCTTACCTATCTAAATGTACAATTAAGATTCGCAATGCATACAAATAATGACAGGTACTACATAGTGAGAAGTAAGTTTAACCCAAACTAACCACCAGGAATATTCTATCTAGCTAGTGATTTAACTATCCACAAACCTGGACTTTAGAATGTTAAAAGATTACAAAAGGCCATAAACATGAATTTAAAATAGTTTCCCACAAGAAAAGGTGTACAAGAAATAGGATAACCTAATAAGTTGGACTTTTATCTAATTCAAATGGATGGGGATATATAAATCTAGTAAAACGAATTTAGAATTGGAATAAACCAAATACATGAAGGATGAGATGGACAGGATGATAATCTAAAGATGATAACAGAGCCACATAGGATAGGGATAGCAACAGAGAATGAGGTTAGCTAAAATCTACAGTATTCAAACAGTGTCGAAATATCAGACACAATTACAGGGAGTGGATCCTAACAAAAGAAGGGTCTAAACCTCTAGTACTACATCTACTGTGTATGGCGAATAGCTGGGATATCATACCCTCGACAATTGGTTTATGATAGTGTAGTTAAATGTTATGAAAAAACTGTTTGATTGTAAGATCTAAATTTTAAACAATGTTAGTGGACAACTCTTAATTAATAAACCAAAACTTTTTTAGAAAAAAACAACAGGAATTATGTGAACATTGCAACCACCCATAAACTAAGTGTTAGCTACAAAATAACAATAAAAAAAATGGTATAAACAAATATGAGTTTATGAATTAATTCAAACCTGAAAGCAAAACGTGACAGCAAAACTCTAAAAATCTAGGGGTGAAAAACCTGTCCCAAAATGTAAAATGGTTACAAAATGTCTGTTGTTTGTTTTCTCCAACCTACTTACTTTAGCCAGACTGAGGGCGTGCTCCTGTACCTTTTAGGTGTAAAAAGAAACAAGATTATGGGGTGCCTATTCTCTTATTGTTGATTGCAGATTTTTATCAAGAATAAGTAGATAGGGCATTTTATCTTAAACCGTGCAACAGAGGTACAGGTTAAATAAAAAAAAGTTACCAATAAAATGTTTCAAAACAAATTCTCTATTTTAAGACTCAAAGATTCCATTTTCTGTGCATTGAACAGGTTGTGTTGTATATTAAGATATCATTGTATTAAGTACTTTATCAATGTTTGTAATAGTTTAAAATCTTAATAATTATATATTTGTATACAGTTGAGAGTAAATCTAGTATTAATTACCTGTAGAGCTTGTGGAGTTAACGCTACACCTGATTTAGTAATTCTGCTTGAGGCAACGTAGGCTAGGTACTGAATAACTTTCTTTGTGTTTTCTGTTTTACCAGCTCCAGATTCTCCTCTGTAATAAAATAAAAATCAAACATAACCTAACAATAACGTAATAATATACAAGTCCTTGTATACGACACAGTGCTTGTGTGTGAACTAGTACACCAAAGTAACAACCGTCTCTTGTCTCAAAAGAGGTACTAGGTTCTTTAAAGTGCACATACTGTACAGTGTATACTTGACCTACGGTTTATAAGTTATAGTCCTTATCCAAGACGACTCGTTCTACCACCAGAACCATAGAGTGAGTGAGCCTGGAACCCTTGCCGATGTTATGGCTTACGTTTCTACTATTTTAACCGCTTGGTCACTTACTCAAATACTTACTTTATATACGTATGTAGTATATGTAGTGTACTGTATGTCTACTTTCATTAGGAATATACTCTGAATTAGCTTACTAAATACTAGACAGATGTACAGTTACATTGGCAACTGTCATAGCGTTTAACACTCAATGATTTACAGCGACGTCACATAACTTGGAACCTGCAAACATTAATATGGGGGCTCATGAAGTCCAGGGGTTCTATTCATAGCCTACCAAAATCGATAGAGAGGACTCATTAGGCAAAGTGGGACTTTTAACAATGTGAAAGGTGAAAACGCCCATAAAAATGAAGCACTCTGATCCAATAGATGATTTTGACAGCGTGAGATTACCATATTATAATCTACTGTAAATATGCAGTAAGAACTGAGGTGGGCAAAGGCTCTATCTCTCTATACAGTCGCAGAATATAATTTAAAAAAATTATAAAACAATATTGCTAGCAAGCAATGTGATATGACATCAAGGTGTAAAATGGAGAAAAAAGTGCTTTTACTTGGATTCTGACTTTTGATTGATTGCTGTACAAGTTCAAGGATTTAGACATTTCTTTTTAACAGACTAATTGAAACAGAAAAACAGATTCTTATTTATGCATTAATTGGAACTATAAAATAACAAACAACTATACTGTATCATTTTTTTTAAATTTTAAGTTTTTGGTAAATGTAACTACAGTATAACCTGTATTTTTCCTTATTGAAAAGTTTCTAAAAAATGGAAAGCTTTTAAACTAAATAGGTGATGAGAGGAAATGGTAATTTACAATTTTATAGAAGACAACTGGACTATTTTAGTGGCCTTGGCTATGACTCACTCTCTTCACTAATTTGTATTCATTTCATATATGACATTGAATCACAGTTTGATATGCCTATAGGGTAAATAATACATCAACATCCTTCTCTGATTCTCTATCTGACCCAAGTTACCCCCATAATCCGCTTCCACCCCTTCTCGGCCAACATCAAGTTTTGTGCACAGTGACATTTTGTCAAGGTAAACTATAGTTCCCAGAAATGTTTTTCTTTCCTTTTCTTTTATTTGTTGTTTTTCCTTGTTTACATCCAACAGCAAGTAACTTGTCAATTACACTTATGGGATAGATAAACTCAATTGAGAATTTGTTTAAAGTTATATCTTATAACTACAGCATTCCGTTTACCAGCAATTTAAGGTGCATAGACAGCTATCAACTCTGGCACTAGGTCAGGTCAGGATTGAACCAAGGACCTTGGGATTGTAAGCAAGCATATTAACCAAAACCTGGTTTGGATTTCAACCTGTTTTTATTGTTTGTCTAAATCACTGAAAAAAATGTTAAATTGACAGAATCTAAAGAAGGGATTTAACTATCATTCATCTGAAAGACTAGTCAATTTTTACATGACTATCTTTCAACACTATCAAACTTTGTGACAAAAACATGTGATGTGCCCATATTTGGACATGATGATGTCATATCACCACCATATTTAGGCATATCACTACCATATTTGGGCACATCACATTTTTTTGTCATAAACTAGTTTGATAGTGCAGACAGAGCTTTAGAATAATAGCAATGACAATATCTAACTAATCCTTGACGAGATCACTGAATAAGATCATCTTATCAGAAGACCCAGTGTTTAGAATGAAACAAAACATTGAACACAGACTATTGGATAATAAGAAGTGGTGAATTGTTGAATGTTTACCAAGTAAAAGAACTTGTGGATTCCAAGCATACCTATCACAGCAGTACCACTATTGTTTGGTTACTGGTAAATGAGCTGTACCACTCACAATAGGGGACCATCACTAACTTTCACTAAATATAGCAAATTGTTCTATTGATACTGGTATCATGATGTCAGAGGTTTTGTTGATACATTGAGGAAGCTAATGCTACTTTAAACGAAACAATTTCAGTTTTCTTTTTTTTCATCATGGCCTAAAATTGTAGAATGAAGTGCTGAACTAACATTGACTTGGTCCTATGTCAATTTTCTGCACCTCTGCTTAAGTCAAAGTAACCTGAACTTTATTACATGTAAAAATTGAGTCTACTAGTACTACCAGTATACTGTACTATAGATTCAAATTAGTTGACGAATTCTCTCTGAATGCAAAAGTTCAATGTCATTATTAAATTAGACCCTAATGTGGTCAAACACTGCAAAATCTTATTCATGGAAGATAATTGGATTTTCTCATCTGAAAACCTGCTTGATAAATTAAACGCGACAGGTCTTCATGTTCTGCTGTGGATGTTGGAGCTTGCATCACCCACCTATCAAAAAATTCTAAACATAGTCCAAATTAAGTTTCATGAAATTATTACTGTCAAAGTGGTTTCAAATTCAACAAGTAATTTCAGGAGTAATTGGTACCTCTTCTAACATGACCAACTTGTGGATAGAGAAAACGTTACCTGGTGTTGTATAACCTTTCTCATGACATAAGGGCGTCGACTATTGATTGTCTTATGTTTATATTATTTATTAGAGGCTGATAAATAAAGTGTAAGTAAAGGAATAATATAGGAAATAATGATAATAGTTTTGACTGTTTAAACCAGGAAATTGATTTTTTGTTAATGAGACATAGGAAGTGTATTATCTACCTGTAAAAGGTATATAACAAGCCAATGGCACCAGCAGCAGTTTAGGTCAGATTTCAGCAACAACTACTTCCTGGAGATTCTGTAGGATTGGTGGTGAAGTAATAAATCATTTTACATTGATATTAAAGTATCAAGTTGCTGCATTAAAGCCATACTTTGTTGCTTCCTAGTTTCCTACACTTTCCTTTGTTGCTGCATTAAAGCCATACTTTGTTGCTTCCTAGTTTCCTACACTTTCCTTTGTTGCTGCATTAAAGCCATACTTTGTTGCTTCCTAGTTTCCTACACTTTCCTTCGTTGCTGCATTAAAGCCATACTTTGTTGCTTCCTAGTTTCCTACACTTTCCTTCGTTGCTGCATTAAAGCCATACTTTGTTGCTTCCTAGTTTCCTACACTTTCCTTCGTTGCTGCATTATAGCCATACTTTGTTGCTTCCTAATTTCCTACACTTTCCTTCGTTGCTGCATTAAAGCCATACTTTGTTGCTTCCTAGTTTCCTACACTTTCCTTCGTTGCTGCATTATAGCCATACTTTGTTGCTTCCTAGTTTCCTACACTTTCCTTCGTTGCTGCATTATAGCCATACTTTGTTGCTTCCTAGTTTCCTACACTTTCCTTCGTTGCTGCATTATAGCCATACTTTGTTGCTTCCTAGTTTCCTACACTTTCCTTTGTTGCTGCATTATAGCCATACTTTGTTGCTTCCTAGTTTCCTACACTTTCCTTCGTTGCTGCATTATAGCCATACTTTGTTGCTTCCTAGTTTCCTACACTTTCCTTCGTTGCTGCATTATAGCCATACTTTGTTGCTTCCTAGTTTCCTACACTTTCCTTCGTTGCTGCATTATAGCCATACTTTGTTGCTTCCTAGTTTCCTACACTTTCCTTCGTTGCTGCATTATAGCCATACTTTGTTGCTTCCTAGTTTCCTACACTTTCCTTCGTTTGGATAATGTTGACACAATTAGAAATATTAAAAGAAAGCAAATGAAATGCTACATAAAAGTGGCTGTATGGAGAATTTTGTTTTACAGAATTACTGCAGAAAGTATGACATAGTTATTGCAGAAAATACAACAGAATTACTGCAGTAAGTATGAAAAAATTACTGCAGAAAATACAACAGAATTACTGCAGTAAGTATGAAAAAATTACTGCAGAAAGTAAGACAGAATTACTGCAGAAATTAAGACAGAGTTACCACAGAGAGAAAAAGCAAAAATTGAAATATAAATTTACTGCTGAAAGTGGGACAGAATTACTGCAGAAAGTATGACAGAGATACTGCAGAATGTGTGAAACATTTGTACAGTATAACCTCTTCTGTACAATTACAGAATTCCTTTGGGTAGGAAGCAAACTTTTCCTTAGAAACTTTTAGCATTTTCCTTTAGGAACTTTTATTATAAATATTACTATACCTGGGAAGCTATAAAACTGTTTTAATCACAGAAGACCTCCGGTCAAAGTTTATGATGATGAAGAACCTGTAAATTTGTTATGGGATCCATAAATGTGTGTACAGTACACACCTTACTAGATTTCCATGGGATATGGGCATGGGACAATGCCTGATATACAGGATGGATTACAAAGTTTAGATGTAAACATCATACTTATCATACTTACGTGCAAAGGATGGATTGATCTTCACGATCTGCAAAGAAAAAGAACATTTTGTAAGAAATAAAATAAAAATACTAAACATTTTCAAAGAACCAAATAAGGATATTCCGGGAATTGTGTTTCAAGTCTGATATAAAAACTAAACTCTGTAGTGTGAACAGGCCAAAGCTTGGGCTTGACAAAAATGATTGACAAATCTAGGCTAGGTTTATCCTATTCTTTGATGACAGAAGTAAACTAGCTTAGAATACCATGGGTCTATATTATTCTGTAAATAAATTGGATAGCGTTATATTCATATTATGATATTATAAAAAAGAATGAGATTGAAATACAACAGTACTATGTACTAAATCAGAAAACCATAATCAACAAGAAATGATAGTTGTATGTAAATTTGAGATGTTGATACCACAGCTGCTGCTACTACTGTGTGTTGATAAATGACATTTTACACAGGTGTCACTAAATGATGCAAGTGTCATAAGATGCAAATCACACGTCATAATTTGAATTGCAAAATAAACTTGCAATTGATCGTGTTTTCAGCATGTTATAACAACTCAATGTACATTACTGTGTTAGGGTTTGACGAGAAAAGGCTATTTCCAGTTTTCTTTTTTCCACAAATGGAATGTTTGAAAGATGGTTAAAATAATAATGCCATATGAATCAAATGAAATAAGCAAAGATGTGCTCATGTGAAGGCGTGGTTGGCGTTAGTCTATTATTGTTGAGGGGTGCTCTTTTTGTATCATATTTCTCCCTTTTTTGAGAATGGGATATTGTCGGTTTATCCAGGTAAACTAGGGACAAAGTAGACAGTGTCACAAAATATTGTATAAAAACCCCTTTCTAATAAATTATATTAAATAGTTCCTCTAATCAAATTCTAGTTAATAACCAAACCACTACATGTATTTGTTTGTAAAATTTCTAATACATTAAAGATAAAAGACAATTATTTCTGTGGTAAACCAAAGAAAGTTAGTCAACCAAATATTTGTGTGGGTGGTGTGGAACAATTAATAAGGTAGCCTACTACAATGGGATATCCTTATAGAACAATTGAAACTGTTCCTGGGTTAGACTTCCGAAACTACCATATAAAGGTGAATCATTGAAAAAGGCTGCCAATCACGACGTCTGTATTTGTGACTGAAGAGGAAATGTGTAGCAATTATAAAATGATTGGTAGCCTATTTAATTTGTATTGTTTTGTTTGCTGACTCTCAAATATAAATATTATAATAATAGTTATGTGTTTACTACTTTGCTAGTTTTTCTGCAATATACTGTACAAGACCTTATAATTGTTGGGCTTGATCTAAATTGAATTTATCCAATTTATTTTCTCTTTTTAAAGCCAAAAAATAAGGCATACATGATGTATATTTGGTAGGCAAAATTGTTCCGTATTATATTGGAATGTTGACATTCATTTTGTTTCTTGCATGAAAGCATTTCGATAAACATGAGACGTCAAAATAATTGATACTTTAGTAGTGAATATTGTAGATTGTATCTACTGTACACACTATGCAATAGCAATTACTAACTATCTAATAATAAGAGGTAATCTTTGGATCAACAACAGAACCAATTGTTGATCACACAGAAGATAACGGTACTCTTGTGAAATTCACCCATCATTACACACAACTTGATACTTTCATAGGCCAGTGCACATAAAGAGGTTCCTATTTGTGTAGTAAGGAACGTGTTTATATTTACCCGAGGAACATCCAATTAATATGCGAATCTTGTGCCAAAATGACTGCTTAATTTGTTGGAAACCTCCCTTTTTTGCGATATTTGAATTATAAACAAAATTCCAGAAGTTTAAGTCAACTGCAACACGGATACAATAGGATGTCTATACTCGATGGTATGCAGAAACTCGCAATTAAATTGAAAATGCTTTCCAATCGAATTATTTCATCTTCTGAATTTGATACAAACAGTTTCTTCTATTATATTTAATGGTGATATTAAGCATTAATAAGAACTAGAAAATTTTAAATGTTACTAAATTACAATGCACACTGTTGTATCTAATCTTAAAAGGTAGACATGAGATGTAGGTATCTGTAGGCTAGGTTGTGGGAGGTAAAACTCACAGAATGTCTAGAGCTGCTGCATCACCTGTCCCACTAGGGGACACTTAAGGTATTTAGGTTGGATGGAGCCTAGATGAGGACAATGCATACTGTACATACTGTAGTATAGAATCAGTGAATTAGGGATACAGTTATTGTTGTTGAACTATGGATATAGTAGTAATACTAGCTAGTAAAACTCCACCCTAGGAAATGTGAATTAAACAAACCAATCTTGGTGTTGGTAGTCTATGACTATAAGTGCCGTTTACCTGGATAAACCAACAATAGCCTCTCCCTGAAAAGAGTGGTATACCTTTTTCGAAAATAAGAACTTAGTATTAAACCCCCTGTCGGATAATTAATAGGGATCTCTTCTTCATTCTACCTACAGTACATGGATAAGCACCTAAAATTTATCAAGCACTTAATTCATTAAGCGCCACATCCATTAAAATGAAACACATTTTGTTTGTAGTGTTGTCATCCTCTTGTCCCTTCAAAGTCGAGATGGGTGATTTTTTTTGTTTTTTACTAGTTACACCCTTTTTTCCTGATTTATAACACTTGAAATCTAAAGTATAATTATAAATTGTAACATGCTATTTAGAATCACCATATTATTACTGCTGATTACAATAGCCTTGAATTTATTACAGAACTCCCATGAATATTGTAACTGGTTTTGCCAGAGATATGCAAGTATTACATTTTAAATAATCTAATTGTCTTAAATTTGTCACGAAACTTTGTGAACTCAACTAAAATGGTTTTTACCATTACTCGGCAATAAAACACCCTAAAACAAGTACCTTGATATATGTACACCACTAAAACAGGAACTTTTTGTCTGATTCAAAGGTATACGTATAATTGTACAATATATTAGAATACACAAACCAATAGTGGTGTTGGTAGCCTATGAGTGCTAGCTTACCTCGATGAATCGACATGGGCCTTTTCGCCTTCAATGGGAGAACATAACCCGAAAAGGAAATTTTTTTTCCTCTCTTAACCCCTTCTCTGCGTATACCCAGTACTACCGGGTATAAACAAACGTCGTTGAAATACGTATACCCGGTAATACCGGGTATGGGCAAAACAATTATTTAATCGTATTTGCCTATAATATATAGCACCCTCTATATTCTTTCGATGAACTTGAATATTTTTGCAAGTCATTAAAAAAATTTTCCAGCAAAAAAAACGGCCCTCTATAGTTGTATTATCGTCTTGAAAATAATGCGCCCTCTATAGTTAATTAATTAATTAATTATATATAGTATAGTATATATAATAGTATTTCTATCTTGGAAAGTTGTTTTGAGTAGCGTAATGGCGGCAATTTTGAAAGTAACAAAAATTTACAACATCGTGTTTATCACAACACCCAAAAAAAAAATTCTGAAACAATAGTTAGATTTTGTACTATAGTGAATTTTTGGAAACTGTCATTATTTTCACGATTTTGCCCCAAAACTTTGATTTGTGCATAATTTTTATAAAACAATCAAAATAATTCAATTTTTTTTAATATTTTTATTTGTTATATGTATCTTCATCAATATCCAGTTGGAAAAACGTATTCCATAAGAATTCTTATAAAAAATATAGTTTTTATCATTGATTCGATAAAAAACAAGAAATCCAAAATACCTGTAATGACGTCACATGACGTCATCAATATGCAAATTACTTTTTTTTTTTATACCTAACTGTAGACTAACCCTTTGCCCATCACACACCACAAAAATAATTACACAATTATCTCAATTAGTATTTTTTTGCAATTTATTAAAATATCATATGTTTTTCTTAAATATATATTACGCACAGAGGTAGGAATAATGCTCCGCAGTGAAAGGGTTAATAGACTAAAATAACTAAACTAATAGTATCCGAACGATACATTATTGTGTTAATTGATAACAATTCCACTGATTGGTTTAGGATGCGATACCTTGCTCTTTCTCTAGTCAAGTAGCGAAATGATAATGGTGGTACATTGGGATGTTCCGAAATAAAGGTGTGGTTGCATTCTAGTCCATTATGAAACAGGGGCGTTCTAGAAACTAAAAACTTTTCATATCTAAAGCCCTCCATCTGGAGAGCATTGGCTATTGTCAGTTTAACTAGGTAAGCTAGTAGTAGTAGTACTAACTAGTAGTGTTAACTAATTTGTTATATTGCTAATCTAAAAAGGTGCAATTTGGATTGGAGCAAAAACTTTCTTTATCACGATTTAAGGTAGTGAATGGATGTGCTTCCACGGGATAACAGAAAATCATCAGTTGGATTATGGTAGATGAATACAGTACATATAGGTCCCAATCTTAACTTAGCTGTCAGCATCACACAAGTAAATCTACAATTTATGCGCAGACAAGCAGAAACTTCTCCTAATTGAGTTCTTATGATGAATGTGATGATTCAAAATAATTACAAACAGATTACCAACAATCTGACTGAATACTAACCAACCGTGACACATCATTCATCACTAGTATACACAATTTACCCTAATTTGTATAAATTTACATAAATTAGTATAAATTTGCATTAACGTAAATAAAAACGATTATGTTTCAATTGTTAAAGTACAATGGATCTAATTTGTAATCAAACATGTTAGTAGTAGGAGGAATAGAAGTTTGAAGCTAGCTTTAAGATTTGATTACAACAAGTATGTAAAGTGCAAATTACAGTATAGATAGATCTAATACTAATTATGGATTAGTCAAATGTCAATTTATCCTTTAGATAGTAAATCCATTTTTGATATACCTGTACTACAGTAGTAAAACGTATACCATTTGTTTAGAGAGTATTTTTAGATTAAAATTCTTTTTTTGTAATCATTTGAAGTATGCTTAAATTATTATTAATGAATGTTTTTAATTCTAACTGTATTTATGACGTTTGGAATAAATCAGTACTTTACAGTAGTCTTATAAACTGAGAGTTACACACAATTTGAAACAAGTGACCAGAACAAAATCTAATGTTGAAACATAGCAGGTGCACAAGGTGTCCATCATACAATACGATGGATACTAATTTAGCAGAGGCTGGCTAGGTTTTTAGTCTAATCTGGTTCACTCACCATCAGTAGGAGGATTCAACTACTTACTGTAGATAAGGGAGGGGAGGGGACAAAATATCACCCCAGGCATGTGGCTCAGTTAAACCAGTATCAGAATAAGAATTTACCATACTTACAGCATCTACAGTATGATAAATATAAGCCTAGCAAACATTGATTATATAATTGATTGAATGAATTTTAATGTTGTACTATTGTATGTAGAATGTTCTACTTTCCAAATTACAGTATCTCATTCTTTGAGTAGAATAGGATGTTAATTTATCCAGGTAGGCTAAAAAATCTCAATATTGATGTTGTTGAAGTTGAGATTAAAAAGTTGGAATACTGCATACAAGGCCCCTCTTGCCTAACAATAAATGACATAACTGTATCATTTCTTCCTTTTTTCAAGCCTCAGCCTTGTGATAAATGCACTCCATACAATAGTGACAGGACAGTAGATCTAAACACCTGATAACATGGCCATCATACAAAAGGCTGACCTGGAAAATACTGCATCTACAGTACCTTGACACAAGGTCATCTAAAGTATTGATGGTGACCTCCAAGAACCAATCAAATTGCTTGACACTATATATTCCTTACAATTTAACAACATGCCACACCCCAAAAACCTAAGATCTACAAGTATGCATTGTTTTAAATAACTATTACTGTTAACTTGTAGTTTGTGGACAATAATTGTGTAAAATTAGTTTTCTACTTTTCAGTCCTGAGTTATGTCTCGCTATTCTATTAAAGAATAGACTATTGTCAGTTTATTCAGGTAAGCTGGGCACGAAATAGACTAAAAACAGAATTAGCCTAGATGAGTTCCAGTTGCCTGTTGAAGTTTCGTAATGGTATCACTGTTTTCTAGTATTAGGATTGTTCATTCGTTTCGTCATCATTCACCTCATGTCATTATTTGTACCATTCCACTCATAAACATTCATTATTTGTTATCAAACGACAACTGTAGTGTAAAACACCCAAGTACATACTGTACACTATGCCTCGCCAAGACATTTCAATATAATCTACTGTTAGTAGCACTGCAGTGCAATGTATACAAAGACACGCCCACATTGTTGAAACTGACAAAGCCAATTTAATATTTTATTTCTTTGTTCAGTTTTCTTTGTATGTTGCATTATGGTTTAACTTATTTCTCCAGAATTAAAATCAATAACTTGATCAGAGCAAAGACAGATCTGTGATCTAAGAACTTACTCTGTATAAACAGTTATTCTTTATTATTATCAGTAACACTACCGTGCTATAATTTGTAAAAATTATTCACAGTAAATTAGACTTGATGGCAAGATTAAATAATAAGCATTTATGATCATTACAAAGCATAGCTCTGTTTCTATTGATGGTAAAAGAACGTTTTATTTCGAAACCATTTTTACAAACAAGATTGCGTTGAAACTAAAAAATTCTGCTGGCAAGAAAGTAAAAATACAGAGTTGGGGGAAACCAATATTATCTCTATTGTAGCAGTACTGTATATTTGTTGTAAAACACTTGTTTTTGGTTCAAATAGTTCATTCCTCCCATACACCTGTCGTCCTCAGTGAATTATTGTTAACATACATTCCAAATCATGTCTTTATCAGTTTTAACAAGCAAGCAAGTTTAAATATTTTTAAAAAGAATCCCATATATCTCAGACCACCTTGTTGAAAACAAGTTTGATTTGTGATTTCTTGTAACAAATGATATCAGGAACTTATCAGTGTGAAAGGATAGTATTAAGTGGGTCAAAACACCTACACACCCACATAAGCTACCTCTTTAAAGGTTTAATGGGCATAAATTGGATTTAAAGTAAACTTAGGACAGTTTATATGTTGTGTACTTTACCCTTCAAGTGTTGGTCATTACGACTGGTCAGTAAACTTTACAAACTCAACTGAACCACCAAATATCATGCCAGGGGCCTAGACCCTACCCATTAAATTTGATGTGCCATTTTTTAGATTAGAGTACTAATATACAGTAATAGCTCAGCATAAATATTGAAATCTGAAAATACAGTTTTTGTTAGTAATTAATTAATAGCATTTCACAACAAATCTATGGTTTGTATTAAAACAGTACTGTAGTTAGTAAATAATAAGATAGTAAACAGGTGGCATTCTGGAGAGAACAATTTTGGCAATTTGGACACTACTTGAAAACCCATACTTCTCCAACCAGAATGTGTTTGGAGAGTTGATTAGATAATTAAGTATTTAATTGACTTAAATTTTTGTAAAAATATATTTTTAAACATATTTTGTAAACATACAATCAAATGTAAAACAGTAAATGTTGAAAATGAACATACAGTAGAGCATGGGTTAATTATAATTTAATTCAAAATAATTAAAATATTGAATCTTTGTAATTTTTCAAAGCACTTTTGAAATCATACAGGATATCATGATAATAGGTAAAGAATTTGATAAGTCTCTGGTTGCACCACAACATAATTAAATGGTTGTGTGATTCTTTCCAAATATGGTCAGGAGGAATTCCTACAAAAACAGTGAATTTGCCCTATGACCTTGGCTGTCATTGTACACCAACTGGAAATGCATGGCAACCACAGGTATACCACAGAGTCTGTAATCAAATGTGAGCATGTTGATAAAATTCAGTAATATGTTTTATGGGTGTGGTTATTGTATACGTACTGCAGTACAAGACTAGGTCCCAAACTAAAACCTATGTTCAGATTAACATGGTAATTTTACTATCATAATTTAATATTAAAAACAATAACATCAGTGTACTTATTTCTTTATTTAATTTCAAATGTTTTCATTATCTTTAAGTAATTTGTAAAAGATCAATTTGTCTTGCAGATGTCCTTTAAAATTAGTAGACGTGACAATAAAAACAAACATATAGTTTTATACCATCCTAGACAGAGCCATTATGTTGTACAGTTACCAATTAGGGGTCATTAGAACATTGAACAGGAAATGGAAGTCACTAGGGTAGCTTACTGTAGGTAGAGGGAACGATCTTGAATTGTTGAACCAGCCCGGCATTTCAGCACGTAAACGTCTCAAAATTGTCATCTCAAATAACATCCCTGAATTAGTAAAATCTTTAAATAATACTAATACTATGGTGAATCATAATCTGATTCAACTTTTAATATTTTCATACAAATTGTCGCCTTCTTGTTTAAATATACAGCTCCACTAATTAGAAGCAAAACCAATAAGTACAAGCACAGCCTACCTATCAATAAATTATAAACATAGTCAAACCCTCATCAATTATCATCATTTCCCTCCTGTTGTAAAGGAAAAGGTAATTGTCTGTCTATGTGTATAGGGGGTCAAGTGGCTCTTAAGTGTTAACAAGACTCTTAAATGTTGAAACATAATATAAGTTACCCTGAAATAATCACCCATTTGATGGATTTAAATCCCTCATTAAATGCACTAACATTCAAATTGGATTGTTTGTATTTTTTCTGAGTAGATGCTGAAGTTTATCTTGGCAACAAAGTATCCAATGCGCCCATTCTAGTAAAAAGGCCCATTTTGTACCAGGTGTATATCTTTTTGTGTGGTAATACAGTACTAATAATAGGTAGGCCGATTTTCATGCCAGGGCTGTGTTTTGTACTTTGTGCAACTATAGTACAGTTTAAAGTCCATGTTGGGTACCATAGTAAAGGCCCATTTTGGTATCAGGGGGGGGGGGGGTGAGGGGCTACTGTAGGTTTTGTACTTTAAACTACTGTTTGTAATCTTACATGGTATTTTATTCCTATATAAATTCAGTATCAACTTAAATGCAATATAACAATGAATATCCTACCAATACCCCCATCACACCCTGGCCTCCCTCATCGTACAGTTACTCAAAACTCTTTAACCGCACTCATATAATCATTGGATTCATGAAGACTGTAACTTCTTATAATTCAGTTGTTAATTGTTAAAGAGGTCAGTAACACTATACCACCAGACATCACTGATCACCTATTAACCACAAGGTACTTCCATAAATCACCATACCAGAAGGATGCATTATGTTTATCAAAGGAAATATTTTTAGTTTTTATAGATGATATGAAAGCTTTATATAGACAGTGTTATTATGTTCATCTCTAATAATTTTTATGCATAAAAATATCATAATACATTTTTAAATCCATTCTACCATTCCATTACCTGGATACTGTTTCCATTGTTTGTACTGACATCGTTTCAAAAGTTATAAAAACTCATATTTTTTACATTAATACCCCCATACAGACGTTTGGTGTCTATTAAGTTTTGACTTCTTTACAGAAATCATATCATTGATTGACATTTATTTCATACCAAATCCATGGTATTTTTTATTTAATAAATCAAATAATAGCCATATTGATACTTTTCATAGAAGTTTTGATACTTTAAAATCTAAAATCACGCAATTCATTCTTGAAGAGAATGCGTAACCTTTGCGTTATAGTTTATCGATTGACATTTATTTTTTCTTTTTATCATGTTTTTTTGTAGTATTTTTTAAAGTCTGTTTATATTGATGATGACAACTGTTGTGGATTTTTAAATGAATAAAAGAAATTATATATCATCATAATCCTTCACTTCAGTTACACCTTAAAAAATTAAACAAATTTGAGTTACAGTTACTTAGACCCTTTAATGAAATAATTGTTTAAATACAGTATTTGTCTAAAAATGAACATTTTGTCAGCAACAAAAACAATCGCATCTTGACGCTGGAAGTAAGTTGGCTAAACATCACCAGCTGTTGTGAATATTGCAATGGGGCAACATTGACATCGGGACATAATCTTTTTGATCGCATTGGGAATAGGCCCCATAATACTAGTTTCCTATGTCTATAGCAGGCATAATATAATCAAGGCAATCTAACAACAGGACACTAAGCTCGCCTTGCCAAAATAGGAACTCGTAACAGTCCTTTGATATTATCTCTGGCAGCGACAAATACCAATAATACTGTACTATGTACATATTCTCCGTGGCGCAGTGTTTGTTAAGAGGCGTGGAAGTGATCGTGTTGCAGCCACGGATAAACCCTTTGATCTTCGGAGCTCAGCATCCTTGAAAATAAGCTAGAAAATGGAAACATGAGAGTAGTACTACTACATACCTTGGAGCATGCTTCTGTAAGCTGTGTCTGTAATGGCGTAGATGTGTGGCGGAACTTCATGACGTTTCTTGCCTTTATACAAATCAATAACCTTTTCTGTGTAAATTGGTAGGTTTCGGTACGGGTTGACGACTACGCAAAACAAACCAGAGTATGTCTACAATAAAAAAAAATGTCATTATCGTTAAATTTGAATAAGTTGGTTTTTAGAGTGTAAACATTATTTAAACATAACACAAACCAACATGTTTGTATCATAGCTCTCCTTCAAAAGAACATCAGTTTATCCAGGTAAGTTAACGAAATAGACTCAATATTCAAAATCTAAAAGATAAATGTTTTGTCCGTACTGTTTATTCAATTATTAGACTACAAATAATTATATACTCAATACATATTTAATACTGTATTGTTAAAGTAATTGTTGAATGATGGTATTTTTATATTGTAAACTACTGTTAATGTACAAAGAATTGATTGTTAATGTTATTTTAAAGTCTAGAAACTCCAAATCAATTCCTGCTTTACTACAATAGATTTTTCCAGTTGAACGATCACAAATACGGAATAAAATGAGAGAAATGAGGATCTTTAGGACAAGCCTTTTCTGGAATCTTTGCACAAGCAGGATTTACTTGTTACACCATACAAGGTTATAGTGTGAAGAGTTAACAGTGCATAACAAATAAGTTGATGGCCAATGAATTGTTTGTGTGCAACAGTTGGTGAAAATCTTGCGCCGCTAACATTCCTCAACTGATCATGGTGGAGTAGTTGGGATACATTTTATAACCAATTAGCATTAAGAGAAAAGCCTTTGGTGTAAATCAATCTTAACATGGAGAAATTATGGAGCTTTTATCTTTCTGGCCTATTTACGTCATGACTTCAATTCAAACTTTATCCACAATATGGTTGTGCTTGAGGTTCTTGGTAATAGTATCACAGCTAAATACAAAATGTTCTATTCTTAAGCACTGAGCTGAGCATTAATTAAAAGTCTACACTAGTATTAAAAGTGAAATAAGTTCAACAATAGCATAGTCAGATAACATTCTCTATGGTTTACTGTCTGAAAAATATTGCTCAATACTGTTGCAAATATTATCTGTTAAATGTTTAAACATTAGTGTGCAAACAACAAATGTGTTTACTTAGTTGATAAGATAAAATGGCAGAAACTCATATTTAATTATTGATAACATTTTTTTCATTCAGAAGTCTACTCTAACTCCAATTCATTTCTGGGTGTAGGATATTGCACAATTTTAAATGTGACACTGGAACAATTAATTTAATAGACTTCATTAGGCAGATTGATACAATTACAACACCAACTTTTATCCCTTCCCTTGTCCGATACCCTGGCATTTACATCCCCCAGTATCCACACCACTCTGAATATGCTCATTGAACATTGCTAATGAGTACTGTATTATTAATGTTGGAGGTGTTCTACATCAAACTGATTACTGTACAATGCACCTGTTTGCCTTCAATCAACCTCGTCATATATTTTTCAAGAAAATAATTATACTCTAGTAGTACAGTATGTATGAGATAATAGTAGGCCTACGTATGGCTGAGTCACCATGTAAATAACTTTAAATACATTATTTATATTCTTATTGAGTAGCCCATACTGTAGGAGCACATAAGTAATTAACCAATACTGAACAACCCAGTTAGATGATAGTATCATGGTATGTACTGTATGACAAAGGATGGAGACATTCTCAAAGCCTAGGTGGGCATGTATGAATGGGTTCATTCATTCACTGGTGGTAGACATACTGTATTATGGACTCACTATGTTTGATGTTGTTTTTGCCTGAATAAATGTTGACACAACGATAGAGAAATACTTGAATAACTCACTGAATGCTTCAAACAGTAGGGACTTCTATCTATGTGTATCTATCTATCAGGCGTGGGGACAAATAATTCTTTATTTTTAGATACAGTTGTTCTTTCAGTCTATCCTGCCAGGAATCTTTTTTTCCAAATGAATTGTTGTAAACCATCAATTATTACCCATGTTTAGGTAATAATTTTATATATTTAATCAAATTCAGTATGCAGCAACGTATTAAAAAAGGTTGCAACACTGTGACACAGGCTAATTAATATAATTAATAGAAAAAAATGTTTAAAATATTCATATTTCTAAGTTTCTTATCGGCATTTTATCTAAAGAAAAATTACTTACATATATAAGGCCAGAATAGTATCGATCTTTTAAATTGTATAGTACACAAGCTTCATTTAGACATGTCAATTCCGCCATATCTTCGACCTTCTCAAACTTTGGGGGATTCATTCGTTGAATATCATCTCTGTTGACTACAGCCCGTTTTCCTCCCTCTAATTCGACTGTAACTTCTTCTCCCTTTTCACTTTTTACTGAAGCAGCAACAAAGCCTTCTTGGTCATCAGGAATCCATACTAATTTCTTTGCAGACCACTCTGCATGAGCAGTCGGATCTGCGACCGTTTTACGGTCTACATGTAAAAATTCCATCTTGGCGTTAGCCTAAGAAAAACCGGCTAATCAATCGATTCGTTGGCTCAGCTCGTGGGGGAATCGTCGCTCCGTTGGTGGCTGAAAATGACTTCCTACTTTATAGTAGGCTAGCCCAAGTTAATCGTTACGATCGACAATACAAAGTCCTCATATAACAAACAAGATGTGAAACCAGTCTAAATGATTTCTATCCTTCCCTTTAAAAATGTTTACTATTAATAACACTACTTTTCAGTAGTTCTATCTGTTCGCTCGGTGGGTTTGTAGCCAAGATTCAATACCACACTACCTCGTCGATCTCCGGCTTAGCTGCGGTTTTGAACCTCGCCTACTAAAAACAGAGGTGCGACTCCAAACTCTATACTCGCAGGGTCGATAACCACGTGATCAAAGTATTTGACCCTGAAAATTAAGCCAAATTCAATAGGATTTTGGTAGCTTTACACAATGTTCAAAAACATTTGTTTGTATTTGGTAAACTTGCAAACTTAGCGACTCATGTGAATGCATATATTTTAATTGACTCACTGTGCGGTTTATTAGGAATTCTTGAAATGAACCTGTCAAATTAATTTATTACAATTAGGAAAGCGGTAACGGAAATGCCAAAACAATCGCATCATTAAACTATTTATAACTTCTCACTTGATTGAGTTCTTACGGAAAAAAATTAATTTAATTTTAACTATATCATAATAATGGAATTAACCTGTATTTAACTAAACTGCCTAGCTCTATCGTATCTCTGCTTGTCCTCAGTAAACTATAGTATTTTAGTCGCAGTTCAAACTGTGGTAGACATTATTTTGATTTAATGTCATGATGGTGTATATATTATTAACTATTCGAGTTCATGAGTTGACCGTTTATTAATTTGTAGTAACGTCATTAATGTTTGTGTCAATGCCAACACGATGATGCTTAACAATCAGGAAGATTCTTTTCTCATCTACCTTTCTCAGCAGCTATGAATAAGTTGCGTCAATGAGTTAATAATAAGTTGATATACAACTAAACAGATCTAATGTAGAAAATAGCGGCCCACTAGTATATCGTATAAACCACCCTCCCTTTTCCCATATATATTCGAGTTTCTTTCAATTTAATATTTTATAGACATGTAGGCCTATTGTAGTATTGAGTAGGTGGCAGGCAAAAAGGTTGAAAGAAATAGAGGGCAGCATACACTATTTCCTGTTTGAAGTACAATCAGCTAGTAAGGTACCTGTAGGGACTATATTTCGCCATCAAATAGGCTCTTTCATTTATTTGAACAAACAAAAACAATACCGGTCAGCCTGTAAAATTAAAATTCAGGTTTAAAATACAAAAAAAAAGATATGAAAAACAGAATGTCTGTGGAGTGACTGAATTAGGAGATAAAGTGTTTGGCGAAGAAAGGACTGCGAAATCGTTAATGAATAAAAACATTGTTTTGTAAATAGTAAACAAGACTTTATTAGTATACTTTATTGCTAATTAATAATGTTATAAAATTTGTTAGAAATAATTGTTATCTATATAAAACTATGTTAGAGATCAGTTACCAATGTTGCTTAATTATATGACGAATATTAAAATACTAACAATTTGCATAGGCCTCTACTAAAAGATTACATACATTATCCATTGGGGAAAACAGGCTATAAACACGGTAAATTAAGTAGAAATTATAATCTGCTGCTTCTATAATCATAGTACTAAATTTACCCGTATAAAATGTCAGAGCATTATTGGCTTGTCTGATGATAACCATAACAAACGCACATTATTTCCAAAAAATAATGATTAAACCTATACAAAGATAGGCCTACAATAAAAAACAGTATCATTATTATAGTTTTAGTCTAGTACCTATTATTAAATCGATTATCGTTTTCTTATAATAAATGGTATAATTTCATTAAAATATTACAAATACACGTTGCTTACGTTTACAGTATATATAAAATTATTTTTTTTCTGACAACGGATTAATCACAAATAAAATAAAAATTATAAATCGACGACGAAAGAGCTAAACTTAAGACGGCCGGTCCTATTAGACCAGTGCTTTTGTCATAAGTACTGTTCTAAATAAATCCTGCGTATATTAAAAATACACCTGTATATACTTTGCATTCTGGTCCGTATGATTGAGGAACGTACAAAATAATGTTAACAATGTTAATCGCGGAGTAAACAGATTTATTATTATAAACCAAGGTGGTGATGACTTTATACATTTTATAAAACGTCTAATTATGCCTACATAGTATCCGTTAATGTTTTATCCTGTTCCCGTTAAGTCATGTAGTCTCGGTGCCTTCCGTAATTTTTAGTCTGTAATAAAATGAAATAATAAAAATACAGTAAAAACCACACGTTAAGGAGACACATTCAAGTTGAAATTGTCTTCTTATAAATAGGGGCTGGACGTAGGGTAAAACATTGCCCCTCGTTCATTTCACAGGAAAGTGGTCCCTTAATAGGAGTGGTCCCTTAATAGGAGTGTTCCCTTAATATATGGGTGTCTCACTTGTTGTATCATCTCATATCACTGAACCATAAACATATTCATCCTCTACGTTACTATCACACCAAAATAAATTACAACCATGCCAGTTTTCATTGACGTCATCATCATTATCAACAACATTTACATCATCTTCAAGTATTTCTCAATTTTAATAGAAGTCAATTAAAAATTGTTGACGAATCATTGTCATCATCGCAATGCCCTGTTATTACGTAATTCAATAAGACTGTTAATACTTATCAATTTTCCTTACCGTTGCATCTTTTACTTTCGAGCTAGTATAATTTTTATGTCGAAATCGTCTGCCACGTTTACTCTTAATTTTCGGTAAACTGTTGTGGAAACGTGCCCCCTGTGGTCTATTATCATACACAGGTTGTCTTGGTTCCGGTAGAACCCCTCCACCCATATGCATCTGCTTCTGGGGTACTTGATGTACTATAATCTCCCGGGGGTATCGGTCTTCCTCTTCTTCTTCTCCATACGGTACAAAACAACAGTAATAACAACAACAGATTATGAACAGGAGTAGAAGCAGGAGACCTGCTAACGAACCGAGTACAATTGCGATTATCTGCAGCGTGGAAAGACCTGTACACAAATCAGAAAAACAGCAATTTAAAATAGGCCTAGCAAGTTTAAACGGTTATTGTATGTTGAACAATGGAACCTGTACATTATTTTATAACTGATAAAGCCTATCAGAAAGAAAAATAGCGAATAGAATCTAGATCGCCAGCCAGTCTACCATAGAGTAAAACCAAACACTATTTTGTATTCGTACTTTTTGTCAAAACCTTACCACTATTTGAACATGTGTCACCCGTGTAGTCATCAACACAAATACACTCAAAACCAGTTTCTCCATCTGTGGTGCAAACACCATCATTTTCACAAGGATTATCTGAGCAAGCCGTTGTCCCTAAAAACATAACGTTTATTGTAAATTTACTAAACAGTATATAAAGATATTGAATATTTCTAATTAATTAATGAAATAGGCTCACAATAAAAAAAACCGTCAACATTAAAGTTGAATCATGAAGATACATACTGTACTTTAGCCAACTTTTTTAGTGACTCAGACATCTCCGTCCTTCAAATTCCGATCCGCAGAAATCAAACTTAAGCTCCGTCTACTATCAAACTCTTCATAATACAACACAATGTGATGTGCCCTTATGTGGACAAGATGATGTCATATAACTACCATATTTGACCATATCACTACCATATTTGGGCACATCACACATTTTGTGTCAAACTCGTTTGATAGTGTAGATAGAGCTTGTTTTTTTGCTACGTGAATTGAAAGCATACATGCGTATTCATCTTGAGTTTTTCGCTTCAGCGAAATTAATAGTTAAAACAAATCTTTCTTTAAAACAGGTATATGAATTATTTTAGGAAAATTCCAATACTTACCTGTGACAGTAACTGTAAAGTCACACGTGGTTGGTAACCCAACAAAGTCTGTGACGGTATACGTCACTGTTATGGTGTCTCCATTTGTGAATGTCGCACCAGAGTTGATATCACTGGTGATGGCAACATCTCGGCCTGAATTGTCTTCTGCCGTTGGTTCAGTCCAGGTAACACTGACTGTGTTTACACCCGTTACAGTTCTTACAATATCTGATGGACATCCTTGAATAGTTGGGGCAGTTGTGTCTGAAATATTAAGAAAGTTTATTTGCTGTAATACTACAGAAAATCTTATTATACAATTAAATCCGAACGAATTTATTATCCACGTCATGGTAGACTCATAAAAACAATACGAAGTAGAAAAACCCTGAAGAAATATAACATAAAAACACTCAATAGCCCCTACAAATTGCAAAAGTCTCACTTTCATAAAATGCTTGCTTGCAAGCTTTCCTTTGTAAACTCGACAAGACTCAGAGTTTGGCTCCAAAACAAGTTTTCTCTAAGTGTATACCAGTTTACAAACAAGTTTGCAGAAGTCTGCACTAGCAAACTATTACTTTGTCAAGAAAAATGCGCTAGTGTTGACCAGTTGATAATTCGGCAAACTGCAGAAAACTTAGCTTACAGAAGTGATTTTGAATTCTCATTAGGAGTAACCTAGAGTTTCGAGGAGGAATACACATCAACAGAATATATTATATGATTCATAATTTTATATATGTATATTCCTGGAGAAATAAGTTAGTTATTTTTTCTACCCCAGGTTTAGAAATACTATTATTATTAATAGTAGGCCTATTGCTAAACATGGGGTAGAAAAAAAACTAACTTATTATAATAATATACATCTTACCTTGAATTCTAACGACAAAGGAACAAGTTGCAGTTGATCCAAACGGATCAATAGCCATGTAGGTTACTGTATACTCAGCTGGACCAGTGAAGGTTTCTCCTGGATCGTAGTTTGATGTCACTGTCGAGTCATCGGTAACTATTGGCTCAGTCCACGTTGCTTCAGTGTTCACCCCTGTCATCTCTACAACGATGTTGGTAGGGCAATTTTCAAATGTTGGAACACCATCCACTGCAAATCAACAAGTGTCAATTGTTTCCAAATTACGAATGCGAAGAACAGTTTTAAAATTATAAGCATTTCATTAAAGCGTTGTTGGACCTGTTCTTTTCATTATGTTTATAAATGATTTACCTTCTGTTATTTCTTCCTCTGTACGCATGTTTGCAGACTAAATTGTATAGAGTAGTTAACACTGTGAATGATGCTCAAGTTTTACAAGAAGATTTAGAGAGAGCATGTGACTGGTCTGACAAATGGCAATTACCTTTTAACGAGGGTAAGTGCAAAGTAATGCACTTTGGGAAGAAAAACAACAAGCATCTGTATGCCATGCGTGGTTTCTTATTGAATGAAGTTGATCATGAAAAAGACCTCGGTGTTGCTATTGACTCTAAACTTGTTTTTAATGTACATGTGGCAGATGTAGCAATGAGAGCAAATCGGAAGTTGGGCATGATATATCGAGCTTTCAAGTTTTTAAATATGGATGGGTTTCTTCGTTTATATAAAGCTATTATTCGTCCGACCCTGGAATACTGCAACGTTGTTTTTAACTCGCTACATTGCAAGGAGGAAGACCTATTGGAAAAAGTCCAAGAACGTGCCACCAAGCTTATTTTTTCCATTCGTCATTTACCTTATTCAGAAAGGCTGAAAATTCTCAACCTACCTACTCTCGCATACAGAAGGCAAAGAGCTGATCATTTGATACAGATTTTTAAAATGTTACATGGAGTGGATAGTATTTCAGCTGATTCTTTTTTTGAGCGTGATGAAGATGTTAGAACACGTGGTCATTCTTTTAAATTAAAATTTAAGTTCTCACGCACAAATTGGATGAGGGACTCGTTTGGTTGAAAAGCTATTATTATTATGGAATTCGTTATCGGAGGATGTAGTAGCTTCAAGATCAACCAATCAATTATTTAAGTCCGGTCTTGAACGGGCAACGTCCAACCACCCTCTTAAATTTGCGCCATATTCAAGAGTTGATGTAATTATCAAGAGGGGCCTTTAGGCATAGCCTTTCCTCGACTCCGGACCCAGCACCGCTGAGCTCCGGAAACAAGTAAGTAAACAAGTATATGTTATTTACAAACCGAGAGTGAATCTGAATGGTCTGATGCTACGTCAAAGACGACGTCTTATTTACTAATGTAGTTTGACGATGGGTGCATTTACTCTTTACAGATAGAGACCAACGTGTCCAAAATAGTGGTGAGGTATCGGTGAGATTCTCCCATCGAGGAGAAAAGTCCTATGTCGGTTTATCCAAGTAAGGTGCACCACATTCTATACCATGCTGTACATGTTTCATTATATTGCATTAAATCATTATACCTTTAAAGTTAAATTGAAAAATCTGTCCTTACCTGAAACAGTAACCGTAAAAGTACATTCCCGATCATTTCCCGCTTCGTCCGTTGCCGTGTAAGTAACAGTAACTGAATTCTCAACTTGGGCTGTATATGGCGATTCAATATTTGATGTAATCGTTATATCTTCCGTTGCTGTTTCTTCATCAGTCGCCGTCGGGTCGTTCCAAGTTACGACAAACGTGTCCTGGTTTGGACCGACTAACTCGTTAATGTTTTGTGGACAGTATGTGAATGTTGGAGGCGTTGTGTCCGGTATAATCACTATTCAGTACAAAGAGGGATATTAAAACTAAAATAATTGTTTTTCAATAGGCCTATTATGATTCAATGTCGATCAGGTTGGGAGAAGATTACACTGTGTAAGTATGTGTATGTACACTTAAATGAAAAATGTATGGCCAACCCTAAGTTAAGAGACACTCTGCCGAGCCTCGAATTTGGCCCTTCAATAGGGGTTCTACTGTGGTAATAATAATAATTGTCTTTTGTATAGCGCCTAACCAAAATCAATTTTCTCTAAAGTGCTACGACCACAAGTAGAAAATACCATTTCATATGTTATGCCAAAGAGATAAATTTAACCATGGGAAAATAAGTAAATCTATGGTGGTGTAACTAATAACTTACCGCTTACGGTAACTGTAAATTCACACTCATCCTCATTTCCCGCTGCATCTTCAACATGGTATTTGACAACGGTGTTTCCAACCGAGAACATGTCTCCTGATGTTTGAGTTCCGAAAAACAATTTATATTCACCAGTAGGGACAACATCATCCCATATAACAGCCGTTTCTGTTTCACCTTCAGCTATCATGATTGTCATGTCATCGGGACATTCGACTGTTGGTCCAACCGTGTCCTGTGGAACTGTAAAAATAAGTACCGGTTACGTATACATCAACAACATAACAACTAACTGAAAAATTTTCGAATTTGCATACCGGTACTATATTTGCATATCATTTTGAGTAAAAATAAACTATACCTGTCACCACAACATCAAAAGTACATAAGGCTCCATTGTTTTCATCATCAACAAATTCATACAGTACCGGGGTCGTACCATCATAGAAGTCATCCCCAGGTTCATGAGACCTATACGTCCACGTCACATTATCACCGTTTGTACCCTTCGCGGTTGGTTCTGTCCATGTCGCAGCAGCGAAAGTTTGTCCGGCAGCGGCGGTTACTTCTATTTGTGTTGTCGGGCAATCGCTGACAGTCGGAGCATCACTGTCTATTTAAAAATAGAATAAAAACGTTCGGACTTTATATGCAATATTTGTTTATATTTAAAAATGATGATGGCATATAATAGGCCTACCGTATCTTCATAAAATTAAAAAAAAGGCCTACTAAATTAAAAAAAAAGGCCTACTAAATTTTAAAAAAAGGCCTACTAAATTAAAAAAAAGGCCTACTAAATTAAAAAAAAATAATCATAGACTAGACATAGACATCATAATTATTTATGTATTTCTACAACTTATTCATTGCACTAAAGGGTTAGTGTATTTTCTGATCATGATTATTTCCACAAACGAGTCGATTGAATACTGTATTGTATAAGCCGTTATTGTTATAAAAAAACACACATTTAAAGGTTAGTTCCGGGCAACTTTTAGAAAAAAAAAACTGGCTAACACTTACTATCAACGATGATTCTAAATGTACACGAATCGTCGATGTTGCCGTTTTCGTCACCGGCTTCGTAAGTCACAATGGTGACACCATTTGGAAACACCGATCCAGGCGTATGTGACGTCGTCAACGTCACAGCACCACTTGTACTCGTTGCTGTCGGCGGTTCCCAGTACGCGCGGTTTATATTGATTGTTTGGTCATCCGGGCAGTTTTGAATTGTTACTAAATATGGAGAACAAACAAACGTTTAGTAAAACATGTAGTAAATATAGTAATGTATATTTATTTAAATACAACACTTGTTATTTTTAGTCGCGTGAAAGCGACTCTATAGTTCACTATGTCGGTCGGTTGGTCTGTCTGTCTGTCGGTCTGTCTGTCGGTCCGGTATCACTATGCGTTTTATCGCTTTCTGACCTTATCTTGATATCAGTTTAATCTAGCTAAGTCAATTTTTCACAGAATATTCCTTATGGCCAGGAATCGATGTGGTTATGTTTTCACGGTGCGCATTAAAAAATTACGCGGTCTACGCACGATTTAACGAAATCACGTTTGTAATCATATCTTCACAACCATGAATCACAATTAAATAAAATTTGGTACTCATAAATTTCAGGGCATAAATCATCATATGGCAATACAATTACGTGCGTAGCGCATGTAACGCATGCGTACGCGCGCTTAAAATTTTCAAAATTTATTTTCGATGAAATAACAGTACGTTTCAGGCAATTTTAAGCGTTTACAAAATTGCCATGAGTGCGCAGATTTTGCGCGCGCACTGCGCGTTAAATGCTATTGCGCACTCTTTTTGCCAGATTTCTGTTTTCTTGACTTACTTTTCAACTCGAAATTACGTTATACGAGCACGTCAAAAGTGACAGGCTACGCACGTGTAAATTAAAAAAATATAAATGTTTTTAAACATTTCAACATTTTTAAACATGTTCAGTAATTTCGGTCAGTATAGTTTACTATGTCGGTCGGTCGGTCTGTCTGTCGGTCCGGTATCACTATGCATTGTAGCACGCGACTTAATGGCTGTTGGCCTTGTTGTCCTAGGTGTTCAAAATTTCATTGAGAGCATTTCATCATCATTTTCATAATTTATCGATTATACATTATCATCATCTACTCTTATCCTCCCTGTCAATCGTCTCAGCTCGGAGACCACATGTGCCAACCATAGTCTAACTCTTGTGTATAAGCCTAAACCAACTGATTGGTATATCCATGCTTTAATGGTAATAAAGGTGTACACTTTCTTATTCAAAAAATTATTATTTTATCAGGTTGACTCAAAAGATAGGAATTCAATTATAAAAAATCTACAGTATTCCACAATTTTGTGTATGTTTGGACCATAATAGCTGGGGCGGATCCAGAGGGGGGGTCCACGGGGTCCGGACCCCCCCCCCTAAATTTTAAGGGTGCCCTCTTTTTAGAGGTTCAATATTTTATTTGTGTGACATATTTGTGTGTATATTAGTATGCACAGAGTAGGCTACACTAACCCCAAAAATAAAAACAGAAATTTATCACAATGAGCGCGATGTTAAGTTACGGCGGCCGATCAAAGAGCATCGTGAGAGGTGGTGACGCGTGATGATCTCTACTTAAACTTCTAAAAATAGATCGTTTCACATACTATAGAGGGCGCATGTAAACTTTTTACGATTCAACTCCGCGTACGTTACCATGCGCGCTATGTCATTGACTCGATTATTTGTCCATTGGTAAACACATTTTTATGTATTATTATTCTGAAAATAATTGAACTGTAAACATAATTCTTTTGAGTATTTGTTTATTTACATATCATTCCATCAGATCAACTATTTTTTATTTCCATTACATCCAACCAAACATGTAAAAAATTTAGTTAAAATATCGTACTATCTAGCGCGTACGACCATACGCGGTAGATTGTTTACTCAAAAATCATCGAAATTACACTATTCAACCTTGTTTTTGTAGTTGAGCCTCTCATGACCTGGGATTTGTTTGTCTTCCTATGCCAAGATAATATAGTTCTACAAGTTGAAGCCATGTGCTTTTTTCTCTGAGAAATATTTATTATAAGTGCCAAAAAAATTGTTTTTTTCTCGATATGAAGCCTTTATTATTCAAATCTTTTAAAGAAAAATCACACATACCATAAAGAAGGTTCATTTATTTCATTTTTGAAACAATATTTGTGAAAATTACGTGAGGCTCAACTACAAAACCACCATTTTGTGATATGATGTCATCGTAAGCCAATCAAAGCTGAGCTTTCCCGCGATCGGCAGAGCTCACGGTTGAATGATTTTGGATTCTGGCTATTTGATTGGTGGACGCGAATCACCCACAGCGGAATGTTTTCTCTCGCGTGTACCAAGAAGTCACGTGATCTCTCTGTACTGAACGGTACTACACAAATTTAGAGCAATGAATTTGTACGAATTCCGTTAAATAAACAACTCTATATATTTTATAAACATTTAATAACATATTTTATTGATATTTCCAATGTTGATATATAAAAGAAATTACTATAAAACGTAATTATATGTAATTATTTTAGCGAAAAATGGCGCAATTTGTTTACAACGTTCGTGGCTAAAAACGATCATTTTCGGCAATGTTTTAGACCCTATATTTCGAAAACTACAAGTCAGATTTTCGTAATTCTTTCTTTATTGGAATATTGAAACAATTAATACCAACAGATAATGTTTAAATTGGTTGAAAAATAACAACTTTTAATTTTGCATCGTTATACCCTGCTAATAAGTGTCATTTCCGGCGAACTAGAAAGGTGCCATTTATCATGGATTTTGCGTGCGAGAGTGCCATTTCCGGCCATCTAAGTGTGTCCTGTAACAAAATTCGCTTCGCCACAACCCCCACCATGGGGGGGGGGGGGGGGGGGGGGGGGCTGTGGCTCAAATACTCAATATCTGATGTGCCCTTTTTATCGGCGGACCCCCCCTCTCAAAAATGTCTGGATCCGCCCCAGAATAGCACAATCTAATTAGCCTAATATCCATCAATTTAGCTTTAAATGGAAACTCATCAAGAAATACCTATTTCTCTTATCTATGCTATCTATAACGATCAATCACTGACATATATTTTGCCCATTTGGAGAGTTACGTACGGTACCCACGCAACAATGTTTTCTATGCCTCAGAACCACGGTAAAACGACAACTGTATTTATATTATAGCCTAGCGTTGTGTCGCAAACAAACCACGGAATCCCAAACCACTTACCTTGGCAACATCCACTATAAAATAAGCACACAAGAGTCGCTAATAATAATCTAACATCCATACGATTTAAGTACATCATCTTGTTCCCCCAACCCGACTAAATCATGTATAGTTTCCCATCAATCATTCGAAGCGATTCTATTTTTTCCGCTTTTGGTATTTTACAGCATTACACTCTATTGTAGAGAAAGCTTTGTTTGATTTTGATGAAGCCTTTAACGTATGCTTGGTTGGGTAACAATACCTTTGACTACAATCAATAATTGTCTGTGTAGCAATGCATTGTGTGCGTTCTTTCTCTTTCCTTTTTTACAAAACCAAACATTTTGGGTTGGGAAATAATTCACACATACTGATATAAGTCATTGGATTTTGTAGGTGCGGCGGACCATTTAAAGATTATATAGGCCTAGATATAAATTATTTGTATACATTACTTCAATGGTTAGCCCAGGGAGAGTTATCTAATTTATCGTGACTGTTCCTATTCATTTTATATAGTTTATATCCCCTTTTCTACCGAGAATTTCTTAAAACACAGGAATTGACGTGACGCAGTTTGGCTTGGAATAGTCAGTTTCTTTTCTCGCGGCGTTTTTCATATCATCACCTTGTTTTCGTGGGTTACGGTATGTGCATTTGTGTCGTCACGTCCATTTATCCAGCAGAAACAGTAGGATTACATGCTTTACAAAGACTATACACATTTTCCTTTATAAAACAGATATAAAACCTACAGATTGGTAAAACGCACAAAAAGGCAAGAGGCCTAATACTAATACCGCAGACTAGTTCAGTAGCAAACCTATAACGACGTATCGAACCATAACTAATTTGTAAAATTGACAAAATGTTGTTTTTGTATTTTAATACTCGGGTCAGTATGTCAGCGTGTCAACGGCAGCGTGACCGTGAAAACGTACGTCGCAATCGTAAGGTTTGGAATGAGCTAAATGAAGATATTAAAAATGTGAACACTGTCTCTCTTTTTAAGAAACTGTTACCTGCTAATTTCATGTAGCTTTATTTAAATGTAGTGTATTATTTAATTTTGTAGTTAGTAAGTGTATCCTTGTTTCATTTTATTTCATTGTAATTGTTTTATTATCTGTTTTGATAGTAATTAAGGTCTTTTTACATTTATTTTTGTTAGTTTTTTCCTTTGAGCACGGTCTTACTGAAAAACAACTTTCAGTTGAGTGAAGTATCCGTGATTAAATAAAGCTTATTATTATTATTACTGCTAGGACACATCGCAACGACGTACGCGCGCAACGCAAGAGCGAAGTTAATTGGTCAGAAGTTTTTCTCTACTCTGACGTAATTGCACTGTATTGCCTACTCAGAGTACACTGTTGAAAGTTCAACTCGCCGAGAACAAGCGCAAGTCACACATGAGAAGTGTAGGGGGACTGAGTACACAGTATTAATTGCGTCAGAGTATTATATTACAAGTTTGTAGTTGTGAATATTCTTATTGCGCGCCAAATATTATAACATTAACACAATTATATTGTGTTTTCTATATTTTATTTACTTCATATTTCCAACACATTCAATAGGATCCACACTGTTACTGTATGAATGTATTTATGTATTTACTTTCTAAATTCAGGTTAATTAAACTAATACAAGTTAAAACGATGAATTTATATTATATGTTTTACTCATTTACTGCAGTAATAGTAGGTTTTACATCATGTTTAATATAATTTTAATAATAATAATCTTCACTCATTGATTAGTATGTTCCATCAGGCACGACCGCCCCCACCCCAAACAAAAAAAAACATTCGAAAATGTAATCGTAATAATGTTCATTTATTCTATTTCTATTATGAAATACATTTTTTTTTATCCACAATGCATTTGATATACTCTACTGACTGGTATATTGTATACTCTTCATCATTAGTAAAGATTTCTATAATTCATACATGACGACAAAAGATGAAAGGGAACACACGAAAAGGAACACAAAGAATGTAAGTCTAACATTAGCACACAATCTTCTAGCTTCATCTCAAACTGACGTCACAGCTGAAGCACATATTACTTTAGACTTGCCAGACTGTCTCTCTAGTTATTCTTTCTTTTTATCCAAGGCACGTTTGGATTTTTCCAGCTCAAATATTGTTATGACATGCCTTTTTCTATAAACGAATATTAAGCCGAATCACCTTCTAAAACTATAACATTACATAATAGTAAAACATGTATTGTTTAAATCCTAGAGGTTCATCAACATTATATAAAGTGTTACATTGGAATTAGGTACTGGTACTGATTTGGCTATCGCCACCTAACGTTGGGTGATTGACAGGTACTGACTTGGCTACCGCCACCTACCGTTGGTTAAAAGAGGACCAAAATCACACGATAATATCCACTCTACTAAGTAATATTATTACCTGACATTACATAATAGGCTATTGAAACTAAAGTTGGTGACATTACATATTTATATGGCATTATCTAATTGCATAGGCATCTTCTGCTTTAAACTCAAGGTAATCTAACTCAAAAAAATAAATACTTCTTAAATAAACATTTAATTTATTACATCATAATTATCATAGCCTATTGGATCGTATTGTTGGTTATACAATTTATATCATTTTTACTAACATTGATGGATAGTGTACAAGTGGCATTATTTAAAATAATTAATTTTTTCTATTGACACAATATTTCAGTAAAAAGTACAAGGCAAATTCACAGCAGTCCATTGTTTTAATTCATTTACAGTTTTTTAATTTTTAACAATGGTTTACGAAACCCCAGATAAATTATAAATATAAAAGTGAATCATTACTGTATGTTTAATATTAAATGCTTGTTGTAATAAGTAATAATAATTTGCATTGTGATTGGTTGTATGCAACACATCATTTCATTGGTCAATGTACCCCCACACTCTGATTGGTTGTATGCAACATATCATTTCATTGGTCAATGTACCCCCACACTCTGATCCCACACTCTGATTGGTTGTATAAACCACACAATATTATTGGTCAATATACCCCCACACTCTGATTGGTTGTTTGCAACAAATCATTTCATTGGTCAATATATCCCTATTGACGGAATGTATAAAATCACAAATTTAAAGAACAAGTTGAATTATCTATCTATTATAGACCATTTATTTGTTGTAAATTTTGAATGCAGATATTGAATAAAAAATATTAAATAACCAAATATAATTTAATAACCTTCTTTACATTTGTAACTGACTGTTGGGTGACAATTCTTGAATTCCCAATCAATAAAAACTAAAATCCTAAATATGTTACAGAAATAAAACAATTGTGAGTGAACAAAAATAATTCCTGATAAAGATATTTAAATATAATTTAAAAATATCAGGCTTTCGCAATCACAACACATGATTTCTACTCGTTATTTATCTTTAAGATGAAGATAACATTACTTGTACATCATTACTCTTTATTAACAGGTATATATATATGTATAATACCACACTTTTGAAAAAAAACTAGGATTGCATATTATAGATATTTTCAAAAACTATTTTATCAAAAAAACAAATATCATTTTTTTAAACTATAAAATATGTATATTGAATTGTTTATTTCTGAAGAATTTTATTTGTAAGTTTAAATTGAAATAAATTACAAATGAATAAAACAATTTTTGATTAATAATACAATAAAATATGTATATTTATTTAAATATTTTAGTGTGAATAGGCGATGTGACATGCAGGATTACTATGCATTTGTTTGTTCAGAATCTAACATTTTCTAGCCATTGGTTAGTGAAATTAAAAATGTTCAGGTGAAAAAAGGGATGTTCTTTTGATAAATAATCATTACCTAAAAAAAAAATAGGAGAAATAAAACAAAATTTAAGAAAAAAACACTATATTGCACTTCAGATTTTTTCCCTTCAGTTTAGTCTGTTCTCTAAAATTAAATATTTCATATATATAAATATCTACATTTATAAATAAGTGTAAAAATTGACAAAGCTATACATACATACATACATACATACAGTCTGTACTGAATAACAATATTATATCTATACTGAGTGTAGGATAAAAAAGCTAACAGCCTCTTTTCACGTTTTATAGATTTATCTAAAGTAGCACAAAATATTACAGTTTACATACATATTATACATTGCATGGGAAGCCCATAGAATTCAACAAAGCTTATAAAAAAAAACCTATTTCACTGATATTTTACAACTTAAACATAATTCCTATGATATTAATAAATACTTTTAGGTTTATTAATACTTAACAGGCATTTAAAACAATTTCAGAGCATAATAAGGTATTTGAAGGATACTACGATAAAACTTTGTTTCTGCTTGTTTTTTACAGTAGAACCTCTAATAAGGGGACACCTTCAGAATCCAACATAGTGTTCCCCTAATAGGGATGTCCCCTCAATAGGGGTTGGCTGTAGTGTTAAAACATATAGCCTAATCTGTTTCACAGGAAAGTGTCTCCTTAATAGGGTGTATCCTAAATAGGGGTGTCACAAAGGAGAGATTCTACCGTATAAAATCACTTTTTTGTTTGATCTGCAGGAATGCAACTGAACAAAAAAAAATCTGTATTTTTATGTTAGGTAAGTTTGCTTGACTTTGATACAATGGTCTTTCCTGCATTGTTTCTCTTGGTACTACTGCAGTGCATGTTCGCAAAAGCAAACAACATTCCTATTGGTAAGTAGAAGCTTGACATTCTTCTGACGGTACTACAATTATGATGGGCACCCATTTCAATTCTTGAAGAATTAACCAATCACATCTTTGTTCTTGCGCAATATCACATATTTATCACAAAGGGCAAGTCACTTTATGTCTATTCACACTTGTCTATTTATACTTGTTTATTCAACATCTCAGTTTTGCAACACGTTTCCATTATCATACCATACTATTTGATTTAATTTTCGTTTTATTCTTGTCCTTATGTTTTATATATAACTTTCCCTTAGTCCATGGGTTTTGCAGCACAAGTGGATTAAAGTCATCGGGCAACCAATGTTCTTTCCCGCTGATGGCAGCTACTAGTCCAAAATTTTGCCACTCTTCATCAGGGTAAATATGCGCTTCTAATCCGCGTACTTGTATTGCTTTATTCAGCTGCTCTATTACTAAGTTGATTATTTCACGTGATGAAGTGCGTGTCGTCACTTGAAGCTGTACAAAAATAAAAAATTAATTTTCAAAACAAGTCTACAATAAAAGTTAAGAGTAGTTTACCTAAAAATGTTAAATGCACAGAGACTAGTTACAAACTTTATTCAGAGTGAGAAGGCCTACAGTACCACAACCAAAAGCAGGTTGAAAAAGGGCTGTATGGGGAGGAAACCCAAATTTCCTTATATAGCAATTTTCAAGGCTGATCAAAGCCCTTCACAATAGATTCATATACAGTGGACTATAGGTCTAACATACAGCAACATTTCATTTCTCGGTCCCTTCCTATTAAGTTGCCACAACGCTGCTCATTTCTCCACAATGACACAGGCTGAACCTACAATGTCCTTTATAATACAGTAATTGAGAACAAACATACCTTAACACTGGTACCAGGTGCAAGGCCTGTATCGTAGGCTGGGTATACCCTCAATATTCCAATGTTTGCCCTGCTTATCTTGCGACTTCCAAACTTAGAATCGTTCTTATCAAGTGAACCTTTTCCTTTGGAGTCTGTCGTTTGAGATTCTACAGGTGACGGCGGTGGAGCAAAGAGTACTGATAAGGGTACACCTCCTTTTAACTGTTTATCCCTAGCATACTGTATCACATCCATAATCCAACGAGTTCCTTTCCATGCACTTTCCAAAGTCTAATAACAATAATTGAAAACATAATAATACAGTATTAAATATTACAATTTATATATCTTGGTATCTTTATGTCGACAAGAAAATTACATTTGCAGCCAAAGACAGAATTGCTGCATTTTTTACAATAAAATTACAATATTCAAATATTAAAATGACATCTAAAATTTAAATATAAAAAAACCTTTGGTGAGAGATATAAAAAATCTATTTAATTTAATGTATATACAGTAGAACCACTGTTAAAGGGACATCTTCAGGACCCAACAAAGTGTCCCTTTAATAGGGGGTCCCTTGAATAGGGGTGTATATTTTCTCTCGTTTGTTGCACAAGAATACTCCACTTAATATGGGTGTCCCAAAGTAAAACAAATAACATTGAGAACCTTAGATATTCCTATAATATTTTCAAGTATTGTAATGCTACAGCTCATATTGTATGATATTATAGAACAATGACACTCTACAGTATTCCACTATGATTCACAATACACTAATCACAATCTAATAATGTGTTGAGTCATGTAATGCTATTTACCTGTTGGAAATCAGCTATTTGTTGCTGCCTTTGTTTTGCTTCGTTTAATTCTTCCGCTTTAAACGCTTCACGTACACTTTGTTGCGCTAATAAGTTCTCCATTTCTAATATTGATGACAAACGCGAGTAGCAGCGTATAAAATCATTGTGGTACGTTGTTGTGTGAACTGCAAAAGAAAATAATTCAAAATAGTTAATTATTTAATTATACAAATTAATAACTTAAACAAACATAAATTAAATATTCTCAAGTACAAACTTAATTTAGATATATAAACTGGTTGTTCAGACAGGACTTACCCATCTCAAATACTTGCACTGGTAGCGATACATATTCATTTCCTTTCATAAAGTTATCCAGGTTTCCAGGGCCCGTACATACATCAGATACAGGTGGTACCATTATAATAAATGACACCTGCAATATGAAACAATGTAAATTAATAGATAGAATAGAACAATTTCAGAGACAAGGGGAGAAGTCAGTGATGATCGTCATGTACACCTAAACCCTCATAATTTTGTGTGAATTTTGAACACAAATTGGAGGACAATTATTTTGCACTAAATATTGAGAATGCTAGTAAAAAAATAATGTAAATAAAATAAAAATGTATTACCACAAATTAATCATGAACAGAACCATTTGTAAATCAACTCATATTAAAATTAAATAAATAATTACCTCATCATTAAGGTCAATGACCTCTAGGTCACACAGACGATGTTTTAAAGTCTCCTCTTCTGTGACCCCAATTCTCTTAGCCAAAAGTCTCGCTGCATCTGCTAGTTGTAACTGGAATTCCTCTTGCAATTTAGTAACTGGTTTTGTGACCTGTAAATTGAATAAAAGATTTGAAAGTGAAAAAATATAATATATAATGTAATATAAGTATGCTAACACTTGGAACAAAACCACAGAGTAAAAAAAAACAGTACAGCAGTTTAAATATATATCATATCCTGGCATTGACATGCTGTATTTAGGTTAGACAGACACAAACAATGACACTGCAATTAATTTACCTTGCATGTATTAAGTTTATATAGCCAATCCCATTCATCTTGCGATACATTTGAATTGTCTCTGATCTTGATGCATGGTAAAACGTTGGGTGCCTTCGCTTGTACTTGTATTCGTATCGTGTCAACAGAACTTCGTAATTTCATGTAGCCTAAGTATAGGCCTTTTTCTTGAGGCATTTGGTTTACTTGACTGAAGAATATTTTCTCCTACAAAAACAATACAAATTGTGAAATAAATTGTTGAGTCTTATCTAATGTTCTATCAACATTTTGGGGGCCCTGGGCTGTCTACCCTCCACCCAATGCCATTGTTCCACAATTTGTATTCCCATGTGCTCGTTTTAGGGAAAGGGAATAAAATAATTTACCTCCAGCAAACAATCTCATTTGGATATGGATTCAACCATTTTGCTGAAGAGATGTAGGCATGTAAATTTAAAAATTAAACAAATTTATTCCTGAAATAATTTAATTAATATGATAAAACTTACTGGAATGGATGAGAGGAGGTTTTCAGAAGCTGTAGGATTCTCAAAGCACACAGATCTACGCTTTTGTACTCTGCTAAGATTTAACCATTTTAGGCTTGTTGATTGCACACTTTTGGAGTCCTGGCAACGAAACAAAAAAACAAATGTCATTCAATGAAGACAAACGCACAGTTGCTCGCTGGAGAGACATGAAGCTTTACATCTACATTGTTTACAGTTACAGTTAAAATTATATCTTAAAGATAAGCAATATTTTGGTACCAATGTCAATTTATATGAACTTTAAAGCTTTATATTTAAATTTTAACATTTTTCTAAATTTTGTATATTTGTTTTTTTGTAATTTTAACTTTATGAATCCTCTTGTAACCCTATGTTTGAATTTAGTTTGTATAATTTTGTATTGTTTTAAGAGGCCCTCTTCAAGTCAGCTGTACTGCTGTAGTACAGATGTTAATAAATAAATGGGAGACAATATGTCTTTAATTTCTATCTAACATGTATTATCTATAGTACTTTAGTAAACATACCTTTATATGTTTAACCAGTACAAATATTGTGCTGCCGTTGTGGTCCCTAATGGGCTCATAATAAACCTGTCCCAGGTCCTGAATGCCCAACGTCGTCTGCATCTGCGACACAGCTTGTAATAATTTATTGCGAAACATTAGACTTGGTGACGTAGACAGCGCTTTTTCAAGATCACCTCTTAATACGTCAACATCTTCCCACGTACATGCCACCTGTTATGAAACATATATATATATATATACAATTATTTAACATATTTTTATTTGTAGTTGTCAAAATAAGATATTTACAATATAGAACTTTCCATTAAAAAACACAAATGATGATAATGCCCTTTTTAGGACAAAGTAAACAGAAATAATGATTTATTGTTGTAAAATAGTAGCTAATTTTAGAAGAAGATACTTGGAAGCTGAATTTTTGTCTCAATAGGAGATAAAACAACAGCACAAAACAAACAACAGCACTGTATTAATATATTTTTAACAAAATATCTATATTTATTTACAAAAACAATATTGCTCTTTAAAAGAAGTAATTAAAAGGACAAATCAAACATTGAAATCTTTAAATACTTGTATTATTTGAACTTCATTTAGAGCTGTTAATTCTATTAATTTAACAGTGTGTAGGCCTAGTACATAAATAAAATAAATATCTAGCTCTCTTAAATTTTAAATTTTCCAAGAACTTAGGTAGGATCCTAGGGGATGACACAGCTGACCTGACCCCCTAGCATTCCTAATTTTTGAAAATTACAATGCAAAAGATAGAAAATTCAGTTTGATTGACATTATAAAGTGCTCTATTGTTGGGTCATCAGACTTTATTTAGATGATTGTATGTCCAGGTGAAGACATATATACTTTATAATTAAATGTCTGATTGAATGACGTACATTTGGAATGTCTTCTGCATATTTAATGTGTTGCAAATCAAATTGCGTAAAACCCATTTCCTGTTTACGCAGGTATGAAATCAGCATCATTTCCAGATTGTCACGTAACCAACTGGTTAGCAGAACCCATTGCCTCATTTGCATAAGCCGCAGGTTCTGGCTGAAATCTCTAAAAGCTCTTTTACTAAACAAATAAAGAAATAAAATATACCTTCATAAACCATAGAAAATCCTGATGCATATTGCTTGGGTAGTTATCATCAACCTCAATGATTGGTAGATGATCTTCTGTTGTCACCAGCACTTTGTCCTCGCTATAAAGCAACGTGCACACGTACACAGCACGCTTTAGTTGTTTATGGAACTTAGGTGCAAATTGAAAGAAATTTTTTATGCTTTTCTTCATTGTTTTTCGTACTTGATTTGGAGATGACTTTGGCGAGTTTGCTGAAAAAGATGGAAATAAAAATAAAACTACAATAACTACTCTAAATTTGTAATAAAAGAAATCATAATAATTTATTTTGAATAATTTACATCCTTTGATATTAAAATGACAAAGGCATAAAAGTCATTATACTGTATGTTGAAATTAGGCTTGGTGGAATACCTTAAAATAAGCTTTAGGGTGAAAGACTACCTTTTTCATGATAATAATGAATAATAATAAGGATTTATATAGTGCACATACCACTTGCTTAAGGCACGTAATAAGTATAAGAAATATATAGCATGCCTATACAGTAGGCCTATCTGATTTGTTTATCATTGTATATAACATACTTTTTAACTCTACCGAGTCTGGTAGTCTGGCATCTTTCACCTCTTTAAATAGCTCTTCTAAAACCTTCATTTGTCCACAACTTCGTGATTTTCTTCCGTCTCTGTCACGCCAACCTGGTAAAAAATGACAATAAGTAACCAAAATTCATCTGGTTTTGCTCAATCTTACATGTATTTAGAAAGAGGCTATGATCGTTATCTGGTCTCTCCCAGTAATTTGTTTAAATAAAATCTAGACATTCCATTTCGGTATTAATAGTTTTTTGTACTGTTGTTGATGTTATAAAGAAAACCATTACATACAGTGCAGTATGTATACACCAATATCTTGACTAAGTTTAAATGTGACATTTGATTGATTAAACAATAACAAAAACCTACAAGATGGAATAGCTGATGGCGGTGTTGATATTTGGGCAATGCCAAACCCCTTCATATTAAATGCTGAAACCCGTACATAATAACATTTTCCAGCAATAAGTCCTTGTATTTTATAACTGAGATTAGTGCTATTATACAATATATGTTCACCAGAGCATTGACTAAAATCTTCTTGTAGACTCCACTCAACTATAAAAAGAAAAAGTAAAAGTAATTAAAAATTCACTCAAAAATCATGTGTATGCCAATTTGTTGGTGATTGTAAGACCCATTTGTATACATGACTCTGTGGTGGGTTGCGGGATAGGGTTGTCACCACACATATTAAGATATATATTCAATATACAGAATTATCAATATTTTATCAGTTTTGCACAATCACTACTAATGTTGATGACTGAGTATATAATAATAAATGATTTTTACTTTTATATCTTGTTATAACTCCTGAGTTGTTGTTACTAGGCTCATCAAATTCAACTAATATACTGGAACTGCTTGTAACACAAATTGTCACATTTTGTGGTGGCTCAGGTGGTCCTGGAACAAATAAGAATATAATTCGAAATGGTTCAGATGGTGATATAGAAACTAATTAAAATACCAAATCTCAAATACAGCCTGCTAAATAATAACATTGTCCACCAAACAAACATCCCGTTAAACTTGAACTGATAATTTTAATATTCTCTAAATAATAGCACCAGCTAGCAAGTAACAACCGTGTGTTGATTTCGTTTGATAATTTTAATGTTCTCTTTATTACTTACTTGCATGTTCAAATGTAGCCTTCATTTTTCGGAATAGACGATGTTTCCATTCCCAGTCTCGCAACTTTTTATCGGTTTCCTGAAAATAAAAATCGTAGTAGACCTAGTTAATCTTTCCAAAACTGCCAGGTTCTCTACATGAGAAGTGAAAGCAAACAGGACCCTGTCAGGATTGAGTATGTGTATAACATGTAACCATCAATCCATTGATCTAAGGAACTGATCCAGATCTGGAATGCTGGATAGATAGGTGTGATGGTGTTTTGTTTTCAATGTATAGTATATTAGGTTTAAAAAAAAATGTTTGTGAGTTGTATAGTTGACTCTCAGTCTTGTACTGAAGATAAAGTAAAATAAATGTGATTTTCAAATAGATAAACATGTAATAGAAAACTCACCTTGTTAACAGATTGACTGGAGCCAGTGTTGTTAACCGTGCGTGACGTAAGCTCTTGCACTTGTCTGTCGGCTTCATTGATCAGTGTGTTTAGTTTAGAAGCCCTGGCATCTTTGTGAAGATCTAAAATCATAAATATATTGTAAAACACACTTGCACCAAAGAAGTAAGTGTTACCCATAAGATCAACAAATTTCTTTCGGGCTGTCTTAATTTATTGTTTTGATTTAGCTTTTTGCTTAATTTATTTGTATCTCCATTGAGATCCAGCCATTGATACCCACATCATTGTCATTTTTTCAGTAATTTGTCTTTGATAATATATAATAAAACATAGTAACTTTTATGTAAACCATGGAAAACTAATAAAACATCTAGACTGTTCATTAAAATAATAAAAAAAAAATTACACTCTTGCTCAAAAAATGTTAAATTTACAAGCACAACTTGAATCTGCCATTGACAGCTTAAAAAATGTACTCACATTTAGGATTTTCTCGAGCACCAAAGGTAAGCAGTAGTTTAGCCATAGCTAGGTTGTGTACCATAATTGCAATATCCAATGGAGTGAAATCATCAACGTTAACAGCATTTATATCCAAACCATTGCAGTCGAGAATAAACTTAGCACGATCAATCTCCTGGTTATGTACAGCATCAAATAATGCTGCAGAATAAATTAAAAGCGGAAATGTAGCTTGGCCGTTAGAAAAATAATTTCTAATTGATAGAGTCAAAAACCTCTTTTAACCGTTAATTTTCTTTTAGTTATAGTAAACATACAATAATTTGTATTTCTAAGCCTATTTAAAAACACTTTAAAACTAAAGAAGATATTATTGGTGACAAAAGGTATTTCAGTGACAATTGACAATTTACACTGTGTCCTGCTGTGTCAGAGTAAAAGTCTCTTTTATTTTTAAATGCCACCTGATTAAATTTTTTTGTGCCAACACCTGTTGTTAAACAAAATATAAATTTACAAATAGTTGGATAGATTCACACATTTTCTGATATATTTCTAATACACTATTGCAGCACAGTGACGTAATCTATCCTAATTCTTAAGGAGATAATTGTGATGAAACACTTTAATGTGACCAAGTCAATTTAAAAACAATCTTTTTTATGACTCTAGAGAAAAAAAAAGTTTGTTTTCATGACATTTTGAAGTATTTCTTTGTAAAGACTTTTAATGTTTCCTGAATATGCGGTTTTGCTTTCGCAAACGAAAGTTTTTTTGCGGCACTAAAAAACGGCACCGTAGAAATATAATTCTTCTAGAAATTGTTATAGGTGATTCAATGTTGAATGTGTTTTATTTACCATTAAATGTGATAAAAGAAGTGACAAAATAAATTGACATAGGCTGTCTAAAACTAATTCACAGCAATCAAATCAAAACAGCATTGGCATCAGGCACATGTGCTATCACAACGCAAATTAGTTTAGGTCATAGCAAAATAGAATTTACAAAGAAAGACCCTATGACATAATTAGATTGGAAAAAATATCCCCTGTATCGTTAAAGTATTGTCCCTCTTGGGAAGCCAAATTTGACATAAAATGTTCTATGTATCCTCACCAGTTATATCACTAAAGTTTGCTTTTGATGAACGACGGTTTTTGTCCTTTTCTACTTTGGTTCCAGATCCCTCCGATTCAGAGCTAGTTGATCCTCTTTTCTTACCAGAAAGCGTTCTTTGTAATCGATTTTGTAATGATGGCGAGACTGGAACTTGTGAGTTTTCTTTACTTTCTGTTGATTCCAAGTGTAGACTTTCTAAACTGTGTGCTTTTCTTAATTCAGGACTGAAAACAAATGATAACAAATGCACTAATTATAATTAAAATTCATTCATGATTACTGATCATGACTACAAATCATGAATAATAATCATGATTAAAATCAAACCATTTAAAACTCTCTCAAATTTGTTGAGATGAAATTCATCTTCATTCAGAATATTAATAATCGGAATTTTAGATTTTTTGTAATAATCTTTAACTTAAAGCTATTTATAGTGCATCAATAAAATATACCTCAAAGTATTAAATGTAAAAATAGACATTCATTACAAGCATTCTACAGTATATTAGTTAAGCTAAAGCAACTATATATAATATACAACTTCCAAATATGGTAATACTAGCATTTAATAAAGATTACAATTTTGGAATGAATGAAAATATAAAGGTAAAATAAAACATTTAAATTATAATTTCAAATTGCTAATAAGATATAATTTTCACAAGAGTAATAAAATATCGGAAATTGTTTACTTTCAACCATAATTATTCTTTATTACTGTTTAATTAAATAATGCTAAATTATATTAACATTGATGATAAATAAAAAGCTAACTTACCCATCAACAGTAGATTTTCTTCTTATATTAGGTTGTATATGTTCCACAATAGTATTGCGTCTATCTCCTTTTTGGCTCAGTCTTCTAGCGAGTTTAGTAAAACTACTGGCACTGCCATTTAACTTTGATTTCTTGTCCCCATCCGAACTCTAAAAGAAATAACACTCATGCGGTTAGCATACCCTGTCACACCATCAAACAAGTTTCCTGTTTCTCGCTGCGGAGACTCTAATATAAATCGGTTGAAAGGCGTGATAAGCAATTCTACTCTGCATATTATTACCTCACGAAACATGGCTCCCACAGACATCACTGTGAATATCACTTTCCTTTTCATGTAAAATTTAATTAAAATTGAGGGAAAAAAGCACAAATTTCCTTGCTATTAAAAATTCTAAAGTGATAGTCACAAGTGTATTAACCGCATCAGAACTTTTTTATATTTTTATTCTATTAATCAATTAAAATAATCTATTGTGTTAATAACATCCTCATTTGAAATAAGGTGTGTCATAATTTGATTAAAACGTACATTTTTATTTATAATTGTTTCTTGTCGAATGATAATTGCGAGGTAGCTTTGTTAAGTTGTTAATTGTACATTATACTAAATACTGTTCATGTATGAACGCCATGATAGTGATCTGGAGGTTTGGGTTCGAGTCTGAGATTCACTCAGTATTCTCAATAATGTACTTTGTAAATTACAATTAAAAAACAAAAACGTTCAACAACAAACGCAGTAGATAACAAGTTTCAGTTTAGGCCATATTACTAACTGTAAAAGACAACACAATACATAATAAGGAAGTGTATGTCTCATATTATTACATATTAAACCAATGCATTTAAGGTAAGTGTACTATAAAACCACTGATGAGATAATAATACATAACTTTGGTTTAAAAAAGAAAAGTCTATGAAACTACTTTAGTAATATTTGTACTTCCTTAAATGAAAATTCACATCTTTTTACAAATTTGAACAAACCATTCTTATTTGCCCTACTAAATTTATATGCAATCAATCAATTCCTGATTTTTTTTCTGGATTTTCCCCTAAAAATTTAGAAATATTTTGCTATTATTCAATTGTTATTACAATATATTATAAATTGCAAATCAATATTAAATCATGAAACACATCTAGAATTTAGAAAGGAACTGAGATTTTAATTCACAATTTATAATATTGGTTACAAAATTATTCAATTCGCATAGATGCCATAGAAACAACATTGACAGCATAGTTAGCAATGATAAAGGCTTACTGAAATATATTGCATTTTAATGGCAAAATTATTGCGAGTTACTAGATACTTAAAAAAAGCAGCTGCAAGCTGATTTGAGAAACACACTCGACTAAAGGTAAAATGTCCAATAAAATGATGTTAACATTAACAATGTTATTCCAAATATGTTAGGAAAGCGCTTGCTACTTGTCTTATTTATTTAATCAGCTTACTTTATGAGAACACTGCACTAGAGATGTTCGTTTAAGAGGCATTTAAAACTAACAAAATTAATGGGGATGATAGCTTTACAATCTCAGAGAAAAAACACTTACACATACAGCTCTAGAAATATGAAGACAGGGCAAAAGGTGTATCTACAGCCGATAACTAACAAACTTTATAGAGAGAATGAAAATAAAGTCAAGAAACTGATGAAGATTCTATTAAATGGGGAAACCCCAATATTATGGGGACAACTATATAGAGGAGACATCCCTTTTGGGGACACCCCTAATGTGGGGACACTCCTAGTGGGGGACACTTCGATTGAGGGGAAACCCTTATTATGGGGACAACTCACAGAGGAGATATCTTTTTGGGGACACCCCTATTGTGGGGTAATTTCAAGTGAGGCGACATATTTTCAATATTATATACTTTAAATTGTAAATGTTCTACTTCTGTTTCTCATAAAATTTCTAATTTTGATTTTATTATTTAAAAAAACAACAGCAATAACCTGCCACTTGCAGGTTTAAAAATAAATGTAAAAATATTATAAAATACTGTACATCTGAATAGGACAATAATTGTTTTCTTCTTTAGTGATTCCAGATTGATTGTTCTTATAAACAAGAATCTCATTCCTTTCCCACAAACATCAAACAATAGAAAAACTTTGCCAATATAAAATTTTCCCACCAACTAAAGAAAACCGAAACCGCCTCTTAAAAATGAAACCATATGGGTGGTGAAATAATAACTGCAACAATACAAAGGGATAAATTTTTAGTTCATTCTTTTTTTTAAGCGTAGTAAGAAAATAAAATTTGTGTGTAAAGCCGCAATGAAAGAAATCAAAGTTGCAGAAAAGCACTTTGCCTTTTGTACAGATGATCCTATTGTGTGATGATGGGAAGTGATGGATAGATAATAATTTAATCGTTATGGCCTAGTAAACTTTAGTCCAACTATTAAATACAGTAAGGCTAGTTCACATCAACTTATGGCCATCTTAAATTATATAAAACTATAAAGCTAAAGTTGCAACTTTGATGCAACACAAGTATGTAAGCACACTGCATGTTATTTGACAAATCACAAGTGTGATAGATCACCCTAACTGTGATTGGTCAACTCACTTGTGTTGCACCTACGTTGTTGCGTTGATCCAAACCAAAACCTTTCTTAAAAGAAGTTATTTTTTGATATCTTTTTGATTTAATTTTGTGTGTGTAATTTATATTACTTATATATGTTTTGGATTACTGTTTTTTTCATTAAAGGTTTTGAATAGACTACAGATGAAAGTGATTATAGAAAACAACAGTTGTATTTAATTCAAATATAATTAGTATGGGTAGTTAACTTACCGTTGCTGTGGTATTTGGATAGTAAAGCTGGGAAGAAGATTTGCTGAAGGGCGTGTCATCTAGGCTGGGAGCAGGGGCAGGGTTACCACTCTCCTCATCTTCCAACCTCCATGCTGCTCCTGCAAAACAATAACAATTGTATGATAAACAAACTCTTATAATATTTCTACATTTGTCATTTGTATGGTTGTCACAATAAGTACTATAGACGTTACACACATCCAATGGAAGGGCAGCATCTAGTTAGTGATAACCTTTCTACCATAGAGAAAGTGGCAGAGAATGCAACATTTGACCATAGAAATTGGTCTTAAAAACAATTAGTTCTCACTATTTTTTAGCCTTTAACTTGATATGATACGGTTTATTTATTATTATTTACAACTTTATAACTTATTTTTGGGTAATATAAGAAAGAAAGAAAGTTTTCATTTACTACATTACAAGAAATTAAAGGTTGAAAATAGTTTAAGATAAAGCATTACTGATATTTTTGACAGTTCGTTTCAAATCCATTTAATTCATGAAAACAAAACTGTAAATCAAATTTACCAAACGAAGTATTAATATTTGACAACATACTACGACAATGAATACATTAAATAACATTCAATAGCAAAGGGATTTAAAATAGGAAAATAATCTGTTAAGAAATGGTGATTGTAATAACTATTTATTACACATAAGTGTCCAGTGTTATAATTAAATCATAAAAAAAAAGTATGAAATGTAACAACATTCAAAGGTTGAGGATAGATTTACGGGCGAAAGCTAATCTTTTGAGAGGTAGTGATATTTAGTAATTATTTATTAAATATCAAAATTAAAAATCTATGAGATGAAAAACGATAGAAAGTGAGTAGGTGTACACATAAAAACAGGGTTCACGATGAATTTGGGGGCGACCTGCGTAGATGTTACATTAGTATTCACATTGATCATACGCTGTGGATTAGGACATTACCACACAATATGATATGGATTTGCATAGATTATTTTATGATGCGTATAGATGATTATTATATGCATACAATTTGCTTATATGGTCATGGAGTGATAGTTGTACAAATGTGAACATGTTTTGTAATAACATGTAATACCATACACAGAACCATTGTACAACCATGTTACATGTTGTCCTAGATAAACACTAATTACATTTGTTTAAATTCAATTCATCTTTATTGATCTAAATTCAAATAAATCAGAAAGTCTTTATTTATACACTACAACGGATAAAAAACATACAAAATATTAAGATCCAAATTTAGACAATGATTTATAAAATATTTTATGTTCTCTCCATGAGTAGCCAAATTATCTATTCATTATTTATTTATTATTTAATTATGTATTTCTCATACAGTATATGGATGTAGACTTTCACATAATTAATACAAGTTAAGTCAGTCAGATATATAAGCAGGTACTTAAAAACATGCTTATGACACAATACATTAATCAAAGAAGCTCTTGATATAAATAAATCAAAGTTTAATTGAATTTTATAACTGATTGAATATAAAAATGTAACTATATTTATACATGGAATTGTTTTTGTTGATGAAAAATATGAATTTGAGGAATTTATGCATAAAGAAATCAACAATAATATCTAAATATTAAATTACTAACAGCAAAGTAATAGTAGTAGTAGTAATAAACATAGTTCTTGTAGTATTACTGAACGGTAACAAAATACTGAAATGATGAGTGAAAAAAGTCATCATCATAGCTGAGATTTAAAACCCAAACCGCATTTCAAAATATAAATAAATTTAATTCTCTATTTGTTATTGCAACTTCAAATTACAAATGTGTAATCTTGTACTTAATATAATAAGACTACAGGATTTCAGAAGCAGACTTTGGTTTAAACATCGATAACAATAATAATTTTAGATGATGCGAATGCTCTATGGATAAACTCATGTTTATAATTAGTCACTGTGGATTTCAAATGTTTAATTGTACTGCACATGAAACCACAAAGTACCTTGACAAATGTAATGCATGCAGATTTCGTGCGATTAAATATTTTAATTTCAACCAAATTTGCTGCTGCCTATAAATCATAATTCATGTTTAATGAACTGAAATAATCTTTGATTTATTATCTATTAATACATACAAATAATTTTTGAATGGCATAGAAATCAGCAAAAATGTTATTTTACTAAATTATTTAATAAAATTAGAATTTATTTTTTATATGAACTGTTGCATGTTCCAAGGCACATAATAAATATGATGTATTGTGTGCTTCTCAATTTTTGATGTTATTTTATGCTATCTTTTTAAAACATTTTAAATATTTTAAGTACCTTTTAATAATGTAAAAAATTGTCACAATTCAGTTTTTCTGTGAAGACGATTTTAATAAATATACCATTATGAATGAATGAATGAAATTGTTAAATATTTTTTTCTGTTAAGTGTTATTACTCAGAAACCCTCCTATTCAGGAGATACTCCTATTAAGGAGCACTTTCTTGTGAAATGAATGAGGAGAAATATACTTTAACACCTATTTAGGGACCACTCAAAGGGACACTACAGTATATGTTGTGTCCCCTTAATTCTACTGTGTTCATATTATGATTTCTTATTAGTAAATTTAAAAGGTATACACATTTTCTAATGGTACTACAGCACTATTTATATGATAACTATACTATAGCTATAGAAAATAAAGATTTGATGTTTTATGAATTTCTCCAAATATTTAGATACTTTCTAAAGTACTGTAAGTCATCTACCTTTCAAATATAGCATCCTTTGGTACATCACTACAGGAAACACGTCTATACAGGGAACACCCATATTAAGGGGGAACCCCTATACAGGGAACACCCATATTAGGGGGGGCACCCCTATGAAGGGGACACCCTTATGAAGGGGACATTTTCTGTTTAAACTAATAAGAGGAAATATACAGTACATTACACTACCTGCTTTTTACTCAGGGGATACCTATGATTGAAAGTCAAAGGCCTTTTCCTTAATATATAAATTCATTTCACAGGATTGTTGTGCAGTCATACAGAAAATACAAACATACTTACCTAAAAAGTGTTGTTTACAAATAACCCTATTCCTTCTTATAACTTTCTTAAGTGCTACTAACCAACGTTCCTGCACTCGTTCTTTCATGTCGAATCAAACTATTATTTTATTTTGAGCATTTTCAAAATAATTTTTTTCCAAAAAATATTAAAACGATTTTGAATTCCAGTTGTCAAATGTCATTTATAAAATAAACATCTTTCGAAATAAATAATTTGAATTGAAGTTGATGAAATCCCTGCACATGTGAAGTTGCAACGGACAGAATGCTTTATGAATTGACGACACGCTGATTGTATTAATATAGACTAAACCACTTCTTCACATACGACACGGAGCAAGGCATTAAATATTAATGAGATATTGAGCAATGGTTGCCAGTCACTGGAAAGGCTACTACTGTAGTTCAGTAGACAATCAACTTCTTCACATACTGAAATTGATTGCACAATGAGCCATGTACTGTACGCTGACAAGTAGAGATCTTCTCATACAGAATAGAATATACTGATAACAATATTCATGACTGACAGAATCTGTTAAAGATTCACCAATCACCTAACAAACTTCATTATAAAGTGAGAAAAATACTTTAATTAAGAAAAACTTTGTAATAATAAAGTCACTGGAAGAAGGAACTGAATGACATCATAGCTGGCCTTGCACTGTCGATATTAAGAAGCAGAAAACAATTAAACCATACTGTTGTGACGTGTACTATTTAAACATTTAATGACTATAGGAGATTGCTAACTAAACATTTTAATTAATGTTATTATTTAATGTTAATAAAAAATATCGGTAGATAATATCATGAGGTCTTTGCTAGCAGATACAATAGGTAATAGTTCCTTTATATAATGTAGATATCCATTTCTTTATAGTCGACAGGAAGTTGTTTAAAAAAAATTATAATTTCCAAAGATCAATACATTTAGTGACCATGTTACATTTGTAAAGATCTCGCAAAGATGGAATTGATTTTACTGATTCTGAAAATCAGTTCAGTTTCTACAAAAAAAAAAGTATAGTAGGAATTTGTTTGTGGACGTATTCAATTTAGGAGAGTTTTATCTGATGAAATACTAATAAAAAAAAGCGTATCTATTTTTTTACATTTGTTTTATTTAGAATATTATTTGATGGTTACATACTTTCCATTGGCAGATTCAGGCGTGATCCTCCATATGACAGTAAAATATAATTACATGAACTACTCATTGATATCAATTATTGAAATACTATTAATATTAAATGTAAGCGAAATCCTGGATCTGTCCCTGCTTTCTGTTAAGCATGATTTGAATTCACTTTTATGTTGTAATATCAATAGTATTGATGACAAATAACAGAGTTCAGTTACCAATAACATACAGTAAATGATATGGTGAATTTGAATGATGAAATAATATCCAAAGTGTGTTTTGAATATTTTAAATGAGAAGCATTGTATATACAAGCGCCTGAGAAATAGACATAATCTTTTATCCAGTAAATGCTAATATGGGAAGTTATTAATTAATATATAAATGTGATAGATGAGCAAGTGTTAAGGCATGTTTTGCACATTTTGCCTGGCACTGACCATAACGGATACAGAAAGCTAAGTGAAAATGTACTAAATACAAATTGTATCATCAAAACATTGAAAGAAAATAAAACATTATAATGTAGAATGTAGACATACAAGGATTTTAAACAGACAGTTTGTTGACGTCAATGTGAAGGCCCAATGTTCAATTAAAAGATCTACAAAGCACTAATGGGATCGTAAGGTGAATACAATTTACTATTTTCACTAATTTAAAAATAACTACCTATTAATGTCAATATATTAATTTATCGATATGGTATCAATCAAGAAGAATGGAGAGGGACAGTGGTAACATTCTCGATTGGAAATTCTTAAAATATATTAAAATGTTTTTTCTAATCTATTTTTTATTTATATTTGTTTGTAAAAAAAAAAGGAAATTTGTTATGCTTTGGGAACTGCAGAAGATTACCGCTCACTTCTGATTAGATTAACAACATGATGGATTGGTTTATTTTAATATTCTCAAATATTAACTTATAAATAATGTAGTAAGAAAATCATTTTGTGTACTGAAACCAAATTAATTAATAGTAAATTAATCAACACTTTTCATTTACTAATCTAAACAGTAACATTTTGTGTACTACATATTGAATGCAATCAAAATAAACAGAACACTTGTTTGTAGGCTATCATGTTTGGGTGTAATGTAATGTTTAAAATAACCATATTTTGGCACTTTGTATAGTCATTATTTCTGGATAACAGCCTATTTTTTACTCAAAATAAAACTAGTTTGATGATTATCATTGTTGGTTGTGTAATAACGTCATTGTTGTCCATAGAGAGTTGTCAAATGCTTCCCCCTCCCCTCACTCAGAGACTTTATGAGTTGAGGTCAAATTGAAACAGCGATTGTGTTGCAGCTATTAATTGCTTCATGTGTATGCTAATTCTTTACCATTTGCATGTGGAGACCAGGAATTAAAATGGAACAGGGCATAGTTAGGTAGGCCTATCCCTTCACTTTCTCAATAGATTTGTATTGTTTACTAGAGCTATGAACAATTATTAAAAACACCTGAAACAGCTGAAAATTCACACCCCTGGCTAATATAGGTTCATATCCAGGCATCAATTTGCTCTTGAAAAACAAAATGTTGCCAATTTACAAAACGAAAAGTAAACCCAGATGGCGTATTGTTTCATAAACGGTCAACAAGGGGTGAATTTGTTTCCTTAATTAAACTGGATGAAAAGAAGCTGCTTGCATTACATTGGCGGTAAGTAAGTAGAGCAGTACGGATTTAGTGAGAGATTAAACAAGTTCTAGACTTTAGTCAGCCCCAAGGCTTCTGTATTCATACTCTTAATAATCTTTAATCCTTCCTGTTTTAAAGTGTTATTAGAGTGTTTTTAACTATATACAAGACAAAACAAACATAAAAAAATAGAAAAATTTGTACCTAATACAATGTATAAGAGTAAGATGGTTGATATAATTTTGATTCAAAGCTAGGAAAAATATTCAAGTTAAAAAAACCTTCCAGGACCATGAACAAGCTCCTCTTATAAATCTATAGTACACTATCTTATGTAATTCCATGCATTTTAGGCCTACGGAGGATCCAAAGTTTGCCATTTTTAAAGGATGTTCTTACTAAACTAGTTCAGAGAGACTCGTATCTCATCATCAAGCGCCAATATAATACTGTATTTAACGCAAGGTTCAATCGAAGTTGCTTAGCCAATTATTTTCTTTATCTATGTAATTCGATTTGTTTACTCTAACATGTTTTTTATTTACAATAGATCCTTGGCATCCATTTCTATCCATCATCACAAACCATAAACGAGAAGCTCGTTTCACGTTAGTGACGTCATTTCGTATCACCTTAAATTAAAGTACTAAAAACAAAAACAAGCAAATGTCGAACTAGTGGTGGTTAAGTTTCTAGTGTAAGTTCAATTGTGGTTAAGCAATAAGATTTGGGAGTTATAAACATTTAAGCAATGTACATACTGCAGGTCGGAGTACTAAGTTGCACATTAATACTGTAGTAAGATCATTCTGTAATGGTCTGTACGTCATGCTAAGGACAGGGTCTCTGCTGCTCTCTGGTTAGTCTGTGACAGAGACTAAAGAATGTAATTGCACACGATTTACAGTCCTAACATGGAGCTAATATAGCTTCATGTTTCTAATCCAAGAAGACAAGCGAGTGGAACTTCATACTGGTATGTAACTCTTGGGCGGATCCAGAGTGAGGGGGAGGGAACCCCTAACAAAATCCCGTCACAGTAACTAGATTAAATGTTTCAACCAAGCTTACAGCACAGTACCAATTCAAGATATACAGTAGAACAATGAAGTGATTTCAGCCGCAAACTTATATAAAATTCAACAAAGACAAAATCTTTCCTATAACTAAACAAAGTCTGTCCGACGTTGGAAGTGAAAAAAGAATGTTTACACACGTACCCAAGAGTTTTGTCTGGTAAAGCAACATATTAGATATGCTGGTACGACGTCTGTGCACTGATCTTTCCGATCGTATCATCTTGAAAACACTGTCAAAATAAAAACTGCTCTCACTTCCCTAAACAAATTTCATCAACTGACAATTACGGATGCTTCCAAAAGTGACCATGACGGGAAAATCCAGACAGGAAACCGGCACCTATTGTGTATCTACTTGTACAATCTTTCACAGACTATTTATGTTTCCTGAATTGTCATATATAGAAAACAAAACTTACTAGAGCATTTAAAAACAACACAATGCCAGTCATATGCTAATTGCCGGTAAAACTTGGAACACAATATGGTTGCTGAACTTTATAGTAACAATAGTAACTACTAAAACTGAGCATTCTTATGTTAATTAAATTCACAACTAAGACACAAAAGATCTAATCTGCTTGGTAATGCATGCTATTCAATGGTTATTCTAAATTTGGAACAAAGTTAGCCGATTCTAGTATAGTACAGTATATATAATTAGTCCATTATATTAGGAAAATTCTGGAATACAGCGTCACATGTGAATCATGTATCAAAGGTCATAAGCCTGCCTCAACCCGGACTATCCATCACATGTGATAAATATGTTACACTGTATTATAGAATTTCCCTATGATACTGGACAAAGTATTGCCATAGGTGGAAATATCATACAGGAATCGCGGGTGAAGTTTTCCAAGTCTGAATTATTTATTGTTTTGATAGATTTTCAAATTGAATCAAAGCTTGTTTTGAATACTTTTTTATTTTTTAATTCAAATTGTCACAAATAATGAAACCTTTAAGAAGTTGCATACAGTTGACAGATTTTTGATTGCGTCTCATAATAGACATTTAAAGTATGAATTCCGAGAATAAAAATCTATTATAAAAAAGATTAATTGCTCATTTAAAAAAAAAAAATGGTACATTTATCAAAAGTGTGATTGAAATAGTCATAATATAATAGTAGACAGATTTGCAATCGGAGACTCAGGAAGTCTAAGTATGTACTTGGAATACTATAAGTCAACTATAAGAGGTATTGTAATGAACAGAAGATATAATTGATTTGGTGATTTTAAAACTGAATAAAATCATAACCTTTAAAGTCAAATATACATTACTAATTACCGTATTTATTCGAGGGAGGCATTTATTTGTTTTTAGCGTAATATAAGGTTACATGTATTCAAATAAATTATCCCTGGGTCTATGCATATTATTAAAAGAACAATGAAAATTAGAAAAGTTCATACCAATTTTACAATACCAGAAAATTGTTTCCTTTTCCAACCATTTTGTTTCAAGATTATTTGGGTTTTGAAGAAATAAATATGTGTCATGCACTAGCATTATATAAAAATCTGTTATGTCATTTAAATGTCAAAAATATTATATGTAATTTACGGTATTGTAACCAAAGGATGTTGTTTGTTGTGAATGAAAAATATTACCACCACAATAATAAACTGAACCTTTAACACAATAGGAACTTTCTAATATCGCTGCTAAGAGCAACAACATATCGAGGAAAAAAAGTTACTAATTAAACAATAGTGATCAGGGCCGTAACCAGGTTTGACGGCGGGGTGGATCGTTAAGTTCTTTAGTGCAACCCAGGGGCGGATCCAGGATATTGAAATAGGGGTGGCGTAGCTTTGCGAGCGAAGCGAGCAAACATTGGCTGGGGGCCAGGGGGACGCCAAGGGCCCCCGGTCGGGGTCCAGGGGCCGACGGCCCCTTGAAATTTTGACGTTCTAGCGCATTGTAAGTCGTTTAAAACGATTTACAAACATCTCATAATGTCATTTACCAAACACTCTAAAGCTCGCAAATTACGACATGTGGAACATGCAGCTGATACTTACCTAGGGTACCAAATGCAAGCTAACAACTTGCCTGTACTTTACGCCCCATACGCCTCCGCTAGATCCGCCACTGGAACCATACCCTCGATTTTTTTTTCTCTATAGGCCTATGGCCGCAAATCGCATTTCCGGCTATTCTCTTTTGTTTATGAACTATAAGTTGGTGTAATTACCAGCCCACAAATTTCAATTGCCGACCTTATATTGTCAGAGGACGGCATTCTCTTGCCGACCGAAATTAGGCTAGATCCCTCCTCCTTTCAAGCCTCCTAGCAACAACATGGTACATTAGGGATCGTATCATTGAGACTTTAACAGGCATATTCACCATCATGTGGTGTTTAGGTAAAAAACCATGGAATTAAGATGATCTCTGAATTCACTCAACCGTTGCATCTTGCACTTGCGTGTGAGCTGCATGCTTTCTCTATCAAGCAGCTGGCTGGGCACGTCACACGCACGCGGAGACCTGTGTAGGGGAATACCCTGTTATGTCAAGCAAACAACTATGCTCTGTGTACAGCTCGCTAGCTCCAGAACCACGATGTTCAGCAGTTATCAAATAGAACTTATCTTGTAAATTTTAGTGTTAGGTTTTTATATTTTAGTTAAAATATATATATATATATATTAATTAAATTTATTAATGCTTGACTAGGCCTGTAGTGAACAATCGTCGTGTTGTGTTAGTATGCCCAGCAAAAAAAAAGTGGGAGGCCAAGCGGAACTCGCTGTTCAGCGGGGGGGATCGTACGATCCCCCCGATCCCCCCCTGGTTACGGGCCTGGTGATAGTAATTAATACAAATAGGTAATTGTTAAATGTTACTGTACATATTTTATCAGAAACCATGTAAAGGTTAGTCTATTTCGTGCCTGCTTACCTGGATAAACCGACAATATAGCACTCATAGACTACCAACACCACTGTTGGTTTGTGTAATATATAAAGTAATATATTGTTGTATTTCTTGTACTACAACACAGATTTATTTATGTCTTTTTGTTGTTTTTCCTGGCTTTATGTACTGTAATTTATTGTTTTAAACTTGTTTGGTAATTGTTTTAAACCAGAAAGAGAGTACTTACAACCCACCAGACTGGTGTCAGTAAGTTTGTATTCAATTTATATTTTGTATTCTATGTTGTTTTTGGAAAATAAATAAATTTAATTTAATTGAAGAGTTGACTTCTTGGCTTTCCTTTGATTGCTATTTGTCTTGTTTGCTGTTATTTTATAATTGTAAAAATGATAATTTGTACAGAAGCTGGATTTCTATCTATTCACAGTTAATAACAAAATAGAAAAGAGTAAAGTCACCTGGAAAAATTATCGAACTATAATCGGTTGCTGAATTAAAGGGAGAGCAGGTGAAAAAAACATGAATGTTACTAAAATTACATTACATAACATAATGTATATCAAAGTAGATAATTTTGAATAATAATACACAGATGAATTGCTTCTTTTATTTATCCTTTTTTTCACTATTTATAATTTCCTTAAACGAAATGAATTAAAAAAAGTCGATATTTCTCAATTTGCAGACAATAGAAATAGGAAATAGAATCATTATTGAGCAAAAAGACAATTGATTACTTTTATATAATATTTGAAATGTATTTATCTTATTATCTTTTCAAAAGAAGACCATTTTTGTATACTATATGACAAATAAAGTTAGTTTATGTCTAGTCAACCAGTGAACCAGAAACGAATGGTGGTAAGTATTATGTTTCAACACTATGGCCAACTCCTATGCAGATGAGTACACCTGAAAAGTGTCCCCTTAATAGGAGTTCTACTGAATAATTATGTATTTATAGTAGAACCCCTATTAAGGGGGGCACATTCGGGACCTGACAAAGTGAATATATTTCTTCTTTTTCGTCGATTTTTTTTGGGCTAGTGTTCCCTGAATAGGGATGTCTCAAAGGATGGAATGTACTCTACTATTGGAAAATAAAGTTGATGATAATGATAATATTCTCATAGTGACTTGCAAACCAAACTCAACAATCAATACAGAAGCTTATATTGTGACAAATATTTTTCTAGAAAATGAAGGTTTAATTGCATAGTGTCTATAGAGAATTCGCATCAACCGAAGATCCTTATTAATATTGTTAATCATTATCTAAAGTAATAATTCTTCTATCGACCAAACAGTTTGACATAGTTCATCCATCATGATTAAAGTATATTCATTAATTTAGAACTTTTAAATCTCGTTTATTTTTTTAAAAATGAAATGTTTGAAACCTTAAAAGGTTTTTAACGTCATCAACTACATTAACGCCGTCAATATGTATCATATTTTAAAGTTAGAAATCTACATATATAATGACGGGGTCAGATATAATATCAGACATAAAAAAAAAAAACCCCATCTTAACTTTTTTTTTCTTAACTTAAGTCATTTTTCAAAATAAACCCATGTAAATATTTTTTAAAGAGGTATGGACCTCTTCTGGATCTGTCTAGATATATGTAGGCCTAATGCATATAAAATATCAGGTACTTCCCGAATATAATTCTTCCAGAGTTAAACAATTCATGACTAACCAACAATCGGAAAGTCCGACTGTCAATGCCCTGCGATGTATAATTTCACCCTAATTAGTATTATCATATCATAATTAAAAATTAATTTCTTTATTAGTTGGACATTTTTTAAAGAAAATAGTTTGCATGTTAGAAAATGAAAGTGAAATCTGCGATAACGTGAGCATCATGAATTTCCTTTGAGGCTTTGAAATACAGCGTTTGGCTGATCAATGGTTTGGCCTCTAGAAATGACATGCGAGGGCACTAACACACCTGATAACTGCATTGTGTGATTCATTTATTGCATTAACTAGTATAGGCTGGTGCGAACATCAAGTCAGTTCAGTGATTGTGTTACTTTTTAAAGGTTCATATGTACATTAACCTAAACACTTAATATTTTCATTTTTAGTTTATTCAGTAGTCAACTGGACACCATTGGGGTTTGCCTAATATATCCAGTTCCGAATGTTTTTTTAATAGTAAAAGAATGAACCTTTTGTGTTATGTTATGTTTATCGATAATAAATGAAGAAACTCTCAAGTATAATAAGGATAGTCTTTATTGTAAGAAGTCTGTAACTGAACTGTACAAAGTGATATCAGTAAGGTGGCTCGTGATTGGTTAATCTATATGGTATGACTATGGTGTCTTATTACTTTATACAGTATATAGGTCGCTATACTAAAGCAGTATTATTATAACATCTCCCTCCTAGGATTATTTAAAGTTTATTTGGATGAGGGGTTTATCTATCGTTGCGTTACGATGTTTACAATGCTATAGACATTTATTTTATTAACTTTAAGCGTGCTATTAATTCTCTTCTATATTCTAATTTCTATATTTTATTTTTTTTTTAAATGTCCTCTATATATCATTGTTCATAATGTTCAATCTCTTAGTTTTGGTGGTTGCTTGCAAATCCGTTTTGGTCTGTCGTGTATCGCTAATGGTGGTAATTTTCTTGTTTCCGTTTGGGGTTCTTGATCCTTGTTGATACTAGTAGTTAGTTCTTGTCTTGGTGTCTCTACGTTTTGTGGCGGTGGTGGATTTTCAGATAATTGTGGTTTGTTGTTTTCTTGTGTGGCTGGTGGTACTGGTTTCGGTTTATCTGGTTTGATATTTATTCTGTCTCTTGTATATTGTGATCCGGATGCTGTTTGAACGGTATATTTTCTTGGTGAGTGTTGGGTGATTACGGTAGCTGGTGTCCATGTCGAATTTGGTTTCGTTTGGAATCTACATGGTTGTCCGATGTAGATTGATGTACTTGTGTCCGTAGGTTGTCCTTCGTATGCGGCTGTTCTTTTTTGAAGGTTTTCTCCGTATTGTTTTGCTACGGAATTTGGTGTGTTATTTATGGCAGGTAGGTTGGTTTTGATATTCCGGTGTCCGAACATTAGTGTGAATGGGGACGGGATGTCTGTTGAAATCGGTGTGTCTCTAAGAACGCATAGTATCTCGTTCATGTCTGTAAGTGTGCTCTTTTTTAGAAGTTGTTTTACAGTGGCAATGTTTCTTTCTGCTCTGCACATATGGTGCGCTTGTGGTATGAATTATTTCATGTTGTCTGCAATATTCTTCAAACTCACTGCTCACTAGCTGTGGCCCATTGTCAGACATCATCGTCTCTGGATATCCGAACATTGAAAATGTTTGGTCTAGTTTTGTGTATACTGCCTTGCTATTTGTGCTGCTCAGCTTATCAACCCAGACGTATGCCGTGTAATAGTCGACACATATGAGAAAGTTTTGGTTCTGGATTTCGAACAAGTCGATTCCGATACGCTGCATTGGCGTGTTGGCGTGTATTGGGATTATTGGTGGCTTCTTTTGATTTCTCTGGTATGTCTGACAGAGGTCACAATCCGTTATCATTTGCTCTATATCAGCGTTCAATCCGGGCCAATATAAGCTCTGTCTCGCACGGAGGCGGGTCTTCTCTATTCCTTGGTGCTGCTTATGCAGTATTCCAAGGAGTTTCTTTCTCATGGATGTTGGGATAACGATTCTTTGTCCTTTGATGACAATTCCATCATATATGGCCAGTTCTGATCGATGCTGCCAGTATGCGTGCGTGAATTCGTTGCATTGGTTCTTTTGCGTTGGCCATCCCTCTACTATATAGGGAATGAGTGCTTGTAGGACAGTGTCTGTTTTAGTTTTCTCTCTGATATTGTCGATGACAAAAGGTGCCATGTTTGTGACTTCATGGACTTGTACATTCATGTCAGGATAAGTGAAGGGTTCACCTTTGGTCTCGATGCATCTGGATAGACAGTCTGCTATAGGTACTTGTTTTCCTGGTACGTATTTTATCTTGCCATTATATCCTTGTAGTTGTAGCATTAGTCTTTGTAGACGCGTTGGCATTTTAGAGAGGTCTTTCTTTTGGATGCTTTCCAGTGGTTGGTGGTCTGTATGTATTGTGAAGTGTTTCCCAAACACATATGTTCTAAAATACTTCACAGACCATACCACTGCGAGTAGTTCCCTCTCGATGTTGCTATAATTTGATTCAGCATTTGTTAGTGACTTTGATGCATAGTGTACTGGTCGGTCATTTTGCATCAGTACGGCTCCAAGTCCCTTTTGAGATGCGTCACATTGGATCGTTATCTCCTCTTTGCTATCGAAATACGCAAGTGTTGGGGCGTCTTGGATTCTCTTTTTTATTTTTGTTAGTGCATCGTCGTGTGTGTTTGTCCACTTGAAGACTGTGTCTTTCTGGAGAAGCCTTCTGATTGGATCGGTAAGTGGAGCTAGCTTTAAGAATTTTGACAAGTAATTTATGAGTCCTAGTAATGACATCAGTTCTTGTCTGTCGGTTGGGGCTTTCAATTTGCTTATTGCCTTAACCTTTGATGGGTCAGGCCGCATGCCCTCTTTGGATAACATATGTCCAAAGAATTTTACACTATCTTGTAGGTAACGACACTTTTCAGAATTTAGCTTGATGCCGCTTGTTCGACAGGTTCTAAATATGTCTGTGACTGCTTTGTCATGTTCTTGTCTTGTTTCGGCTGCTACCAATAAATCGTCTGCGATGCAATACACATTTGGAATATTTTGGAAGAGTGCATCCATTTCTCTTTGGAAGAGATCTTGTGAACTTGAAAGTCCAAATGCTAGTCGCTTAAAGCAGAATCTTCCATATATAGTGTTAAATGTCGTCAGTGCTTGACTGTCTTCATGTAGCGGGATATTCCAATAGCCACTACGTACATCAAATGTACTGAAATGTTGACATCCACTTAATCTAGGAAGTACCTCGTCGAGGGTTTGTGTGTAGTGATGAGGTCGCTGGATGTATTTATTTAGGTTTCTTGGGTCAAGGCAGATTCTTAGTGTTTTATCTGGTTTTGTAACTAAGACTATGGAATTTACCCATTCTGTTGGCTCGTCCATCTGTCTGATAATGTCCAAGTCTAACAGTCTGTCCAGCTCTTTTCTCAGAGGTATTTTGAGTACATCCGGCATTTTGCGGACGGGATTCACCACAGGTGTAGCTTCATTTGATAGTTTAATTTTATAGGGTGTTTTCATACATCCTATGCCTGTGAAGATGTCTTTGTGTTGTTGGATTACTTCCTCTTTTTTGTCTGTTTTTCTTTCCAAAACCTCGCAAACATCAAAGTGTCCATTGCAATCGATGCATTGATCGTCGCATAAAATTCTAACAATTCCCAGTGCTTTGCAAAGTTTCAGTCCGAATAGGTTATTCCCGTAGCTTGACACGTGGAATTTAGTTTTGTTCACGATGTGACTATTATGTTCTGTGTCAACCGTTATCTCACCATGGTTCTGAAATTTTCTACCTCCATATCCAGTTAGGATTGTGTTGGTTTTCTTGATCGTGTACTGTTTCCCAAACAACTGTGTATAGGTTTTATAATTGATAAGGTTGGCTTGCGCACCTGTATCGACTTTGCCTCGAAGGAGCATTTGTCCATTCGGTGTGGAGAGTTTTATTGTGGCAAGTTGGGTGTCTTTGCCATCGATATCGTTGAATTGAATTTCTCGGATGGTGACTTCTTCGAACCCGTAATTTGTTGGGTCATCTGAGTCTTCTATTGTAATCTCCTGCGTGCGACGATACTGTTTCCCTTTGTTTGGGCGCTTTTGATTGTATTGTCGGTCCTGGGTCGTTTTGTTGAATTGTTTTGCTCTACACTTCCTCGCCCAGTGATTGCTCTTGCCGCAATTTTTACATTCTTTTCCAAATGCGGGACATTGTCTGGACGGATGATCTGTACCGCAGTTGGAGCAGTTTTTGATCAGTTTTAATTGACTGTGGCGTTTACCATAGTTGGTGTTTTGTTTTATTTCCTCAACAGTGGTGCCAGTTTTTGAAACTCTTTGCAATTCGTTAAATTGTTTGTCGGCCGCTTCTTTGGACTGAATGTACTTGATAGCGTCGCTATGTGTGTAAGTCTTCGCTTGACGGAAGAGCTTTTTCTGTACATCTTCAGAGTTTGTGCCGAATTTGATTGCTTCAAGAATGTGCTGGTCGTGTTGCTCATCGGGGTATTCACACTCCTTTAATAGGATTTCCACGCGAGCAACATACGCATCTATGCTTTCCTTTTGTTTTTGTTTAAGGCTTCGAAAGTTCCAGCGGGCTAGATTAAAATTTGTTTTTGGTTGAATAAACGCTTCAAATTTTTCCCAGTGTTTCGGGAGGTTGTTTTTCTCTTGCTCAGTAAGAGACCATCCACGTCGGATTTTCATTGCCTTTTCTCCCATCCACAACATGACATAGCTAACTTTTTGCTCTTCTTGTATTGTGGATAGGGGCCCTGCAAAGGCCATTTCAACTGTTTCCTTGAAGTGTTTAAGTTGTTCAAGTACACTTGGTGAGTCAAATTCCACTTTCGGCATCGTTACCCCCTGGAGTCCTAAAGGGGCTATTACAGGTTGATTTGTAGGCTCTACTTCAGCCATGATTGATGCCTTATTTGACTGGTTTTTTTTTTTAGGTCAAAACAAAGTAGAATGGAATTCCTTGTTGACAGCAAGTTGTTGGTGATCAATCAACTTTAGTACAGTGTGAGTTAGGAGTGTCTTACTCCTTTCTTAACTTGTAGATAGTATATATTATCCTATGCTAGGTACTGTTGGTTTTGCTTCAAGTTGTATCACAATAATCCTCTTCTTATGAAAATGAATACTCACAGTTTTTTGTTTTTGTTTACTGTACTCCCAAGTAATATGTGACGTATTTCCAATTTCAGGTATCTTGTCCAATTAACAATTCTGAAGGTAACAAAGCTCCCAGTGAATCCTATGGTATAGAAATTTCACAAAAGTCCGCTCTGTTGTTTCTGCATGTATTTACCTCCTTTTCTGATAGAAAACTGAGGTCGGGGTCACCATGTTATGTTATGTTTATCGATAATAAATGAAGAAACTCTCAAGTATAATAAGGATAGTCTTTATTGTAAGAAGTCTGTAACTGAACTGTACAAAGTGATATCAGTAAGGTGGCTCGTGATTGGTTAATCTATATGGTATGACTATGGTGTCTTATTACTTTATACAGTATATAGGTCGCTATACTAAAGCAGTATTATTATAACATTTTGGACCTCAAGAAAAGTCTGGTTTTAGATCTTGTGTTTTACAGAGAGGCTGGCGAGTTATATGTATACAGTATATATATATATCCAATGGCTAAAATCATTGCATACAAAATTATAATACTTAAAAATCAAGATATGGTTAAAAAGTTACATCACAAGCACGTGAATTGGTTATTGATGTCTATAAAACTACAAATACCCAAAAAGCAGAAAATCATATAAAATATGGTATTAAAAATAAAAAGTTAAGATAACAAGTAGTGATTGGATAAATGATGTGTGTAAAACTTTATAAACATAAATCTTGTTCATACATTTTGTAGCTCGTTCACAAATGGTTATCAATGACTAGCATATAAATATTGTATGATTAGATGACGAACATTGAAAGAAAATAGTACGTCATCCATAAATATAAACATTCTGAAAGTGATAAAAGCTTTAAAAATGATGGACATGTTAAAATTATTGCGTAAATTTTTAAAAAATGACAAGTACCACTGAAATTCTTCAGTGTGACCCCAATCTGCAGTTTAGATGATGTGACCAATTGGTGCCAAGTAAACCCTGATAATGCCGTGACCTACGACCTAGTAATGTCATGCTAATTCATTGTGTGTACGCAGAACATTGGGACGTGCTTCCTCAATTGATTCTTCGGCAGTTTTGGCAGATTATAGTTGAAGACTGCTTGACAGTCAATGAGGACAGTTGTAAGACAAATAGTAAATAACACCGTATTACAGCGTTTATTTGAAAGGGACGCTTGCAAAGAAACATCGAGCTTGCAGTGCTACATATCCATATTGCCACCATCAATCATACTCAGTGTATGCATTTAGTTTTTGAATGGTTCGGCATCACTGACAAATAAGTAGACTATAACACGTTTTGCCAAGTTAGCCTAGCAGCACTAATAAGTTATTGCATCATTGGTGATGAAACGAGTCCTATATTGATGTTAGTAAATTAAAGCGAACAATTTTGCAGAAAACGTGTACTGCAATAATACATATACTGGATATATGCCAACACAAGATATTAATTACATATCAAATACGTTGCAAGGACATTTAAAGTCGCCAAAGCTGAACATGAAAAGTAGTGATTGCGTCATCAGTGATAGTAAATCACTCTCTGCCTGTTATGAGCTTTTAATAAATGAAAAACACAAATTTTAGTTTCAAGTGATTATTAGATGAAAATTTGAAATTTCTGTCATTGTATCTCAATCGGAATAAAAGCAATTCTCTTTGGGTGAGGTAACACAACTTTGAGGAATCGGTTAAACCTACCGAGGTTACTGAGATTGCTTCTAATTGGTTGACCTTTATCGCTTTGTTGCACAATAACGCATGCGTACAATTCATATGACCTTCGACAGGAAAACAACAAATACGCGCTACGTCAACGTCTGTTGAATTTTATTTTAACTTTCACCATTATTTTACTCTGTCGGTTAGTTGGTTGCAGAATGGCTGATATAAATTATATTTTGAACGATTTGTTATGCCTTGCTAGGCTAGTAGACGTTCGCACGATTTTTTCGACAATGTGGAAGTAAAGGTCATGATAAAGGTCATGATATAGCGCCCCCAATAGTTACTTGTTTAGGCTGTTTGTAAGTTGAGGTTATTCTAAACTATTGTGGAACTAACCAAGTGCGAATGATGGCAAGATTTTACCTTAGAAACTAACCGTGATCTCGGTAAAATCTGCCTATAATTTAATCCAGTGTGAATGAGGCTTTAGATACAAATAATTAATTATGTGTGACGTTCATTTTTGTTGATCCAATATAAATAGAGAAACATCCTGGTTTCAACTAAAGGTCACAAAAGGGCCCTTTAATCAACATGGTGATGTCAGACAAGACTGGAAATATTGGCAGTCTGCTAACATAGTGGCATTTAATAAAATCAAAGAATATATTTTATTATACTGGACTGTTAGTTTGTCTGGCTGTGAAATTATATTATTTCATTTTGTTCAGAAGTAGTAGGAATTCTGTGATAAAAAAAGAACACGGAAGATAACAATCAAATCCACACTTAGTACAGCAATTGAAGATCACACAAAGAAAGATGAGGAATAAAGGGTTTTTCACACGGTTCCGGTCCGGCGCCAGAAAATAAATTCAAACGTCAATATTTCGTTTTCACAACGCTCCACACAGCTATGCACCAATCGATATTAATTCATTTATACAATCTCTTATTTCAGAATCTCTGGTTCATAGAAAGTAAAATTACAAATTAATAAAAAAACAAAACAAAACTGTACTAATTATATGCCTGTAGCCGCGTGAAAGAGACACATTGGCGTTTGCTTTGATTTGCCGGATGTGAAAGATGTGTGAAAGACCGTTTAGAGAAGGAAAAGAAACAGAGGATGAAAGACGTTGCATTTTATGGCATCATCCAATTTTACAATCTATATTTTACCTATTAAAATCTTCATTGAAATAAAAAATAAACAACTGATTGCAATACAATAACATACCATTTCTTGCTATACTAAGAGACGGTACAGATTGCTGACGACTGCGAAGACTCGTACTTTCCAATTCAGGCTCTTCTGTCTCTTCTGAGCCGACAGTATTCAAAGAGGGCGTAGTTTTAGACCGTACCATGTTGACGCCGTTCAGATTCGTAGAACTGAAAGTAAGGAAGTCATTGGGATAAGTAAAGATACCCTATTAGTGATAGAACATTTATCGGTCATGTTTGGAATCTGTGGTGTTAAAATATTTTGTATGGAGAGCCACTAAATACGATTGTTGGTCATACTCATCATCGCATCTTTCTTTAGTACAAGCCAGGCTCAGTATCTGGTTGACTTTACCTACCATTGTAACTACTTACCATTGCCTATAGGGATTTTGTTTGTTATAATTATGTTCTTTAGCTAGTGGCACTCCATACAAACATGACCAAAATAAAATGTGACCGTTATCATTGTAAACCCATGTCCTCATTATTATTCAGAACACACTCTCCTCTCAAACAGCTTTCATTTCATTTATATGACAACAAACAATAATTAATGTAAAATAAACAAAAAGAAAGATATAAATAGAGTTTGGGCATTTGATCAACTTTACTTTGGAAACTCTCTATCCTCGATTTTTATTCAAATCATTATGGATAGCCATAATATTTTTTACACCTTAAATGTTGAAATCTTGAATTACATAATATGACGCACAAAAAAATGTTCCACATGCAATAATCTATATCGATTATATGATGAACTAGAGCCTACAACTAAAGCAGACATTGCATATCAGTTTATTTATAGTATACTGATTATTTAAATGTACATTGAATATATGAGATTGTGATATGAATAGATAAGACCGGGGATAAAGACAATAGGACATTAGGAAAACCTCATTTGTCTAAAATTTAATCTAACCCAGAAGATTCTAAGGATATGCGTTTGTAATTTACAACAACAATAATCTTTCAAACTGAAATTGTTGTGCCACATTCACCATTAAACTTTTCTTATGTAATGCAAATCATATAATGCAAGCTTAATATACACAAATTCTATTTTTAACTATTATATAAAAATATATAACAAAAAAATTATGTTGCTATCAATGGATGTATCCAGCTCAATCAAAGCATAGGCTAAATCGAAATGTTAAAGAAAAAGAAAAATCTCATTTCTTCCTAGTGTTGCGGAAGACTGAACCCCACTTTGTTAGTTTATGTTGGCTCAGTGAACATGTGCCGGTGAAACGCAACCGCTTGTTCAATAGTCTATCCATCTATCTATCTATCTATCTGTGATTCACTAACAAGGTGGGTTTGAGGATATATTAACTGCCTCTTTTAGTCCCCCTCACTTCTAAAACTCTGACCTTTGCGGATTCATTAATTCCCGATTCATCACTTCCTGAACCCTGTAGACACGTGCCCGCCGGAATGGCATATGGAACTCCAAATCCGGAATACATTGTTTCCACATCATTTAATATAGATTCCAATCCTTGATTCATAGCAATTTTTGTACTTCATAGCAAAAGTTAATATATCTAAATTGTTTTTAGTTGAAAGTTAAATACTCCTTTCTATCTGTGTATATTTCACAGCAACAACTTCATTCAAATAGTTTTCACTACAGACAGAATAAAAATATATTTTTCTTTATTTCAAATAATATCAACTGGCTAATCAGTGTAATTCAGCTGCTAAATTGTTAGACATGGATGCAACAGTTGTCTTGTCAACAATTAATACAATATGTGTTTTTTAAGTAACATATTGGAAACCAACAGATGTGATCAAATGATCGTATAAAACCTGTCAAAGACCTATTCAAATCAAACACAAAATATTGATTATTAAAATTTGTGCATATAAATTGTGTGCAATCAACACGTCAATAAGGTAGGCAAGTTATTTGTTTGTAGAGATTAATAACAACATAAAATCTACTAATTGGCAATCAATAATGTCATTTTTATAAACACATAAATCATTTGATCTTTTATTGTATATTAAAATGTTGATAATTTATCAAAGTAATAAACACATATACATATACTGTATGTAACCACAACAGGCAAATTACTGAAAATAATGACAATTCTGTGGGTATCAGTGGCTGGATCTCAATGGAGATACAAAATAAAATAAATATAAGATAAAGCAAAACAGCCAGAAAATTAGCAGAGCTTTCGGGCCACACTAGCCCTTCATCAGTGCAAGTGATATATACATATAAACACAACAGGCAAAGAACAATTCTAAACCGCCTGGGGATATACTGAAATGCAATCAATTAATTTGAAATGATAAAGATGAGGAAATCTGTGAGAATGAGAAAAAGTCACCCCAACCAAGATTCGAACTACTTGATATATATATAAATCCAAAGACAAAATACTGAAAAAATGACAATGCTGTGGTTATCAGTGGCTGGATCTCAATGGAGATACAACAAAAAAAAAGCGAAAAGCTAAATCAAAACGATGTTTGTATACATTCATTATAACAACTTTTAGACTTGATTTTGATATTCATTTTGGAAAAATTTTGATAAAATTATCCCCATCATTATTTTGTAATGAAGTGAAGTAATGTACAATAGTTACAATCATGCATCATCATTTTAACTCTGTTTACACTATCAAACTGTACCAAAGAATGATAGTTAAAAAGGCACGTCCGTGCAACACACTGCACTAAATAAAAATGATGAGTTTTTCAAAGTGGCTTTAATATTACCATGGTATGTCTCCTTAAGCTTCTACAAAGTATTTTAACATAGTAAGGTATATGTATAATTCCACTGTAATTGAGCTGATATTAAGTCATATCAAATGTGAAAATGAGTTTGACTTGCAGACTGTGAAATCCCAATGGCGGTTGAATAAAATCATGTGTATAATTAATTAATTAGTTTGTCTGTTAATTTGCAAACAACAAATCTTGTTGTATGACTCATATACCACGGTCTTCTGTTAAAATTCTATTTTCAAATTTTTTTTACTTTCTTTATTCCATTAATTCCAGTAATAATTATATTAAATAAATGAATTTTGACATATTGTAGCATAGAGTTAAAATAAAAGTTGACATATTAAAAGAAAAAACACCCGGAACCAAGCGCTGCCTTTAATGTTCAATAATTTAATTAAAATCAATTTGAGGAAAGTGTTTGACGCTGAAGAGTTTATTCATAGCATTTTAGAAATACATTAGTACCTTACACAATCATGCTAGAACTAATGTACACTATCAAATTGTATGTGAAAAAAAATGTGACGTGCCCATATATGGACATGATGATGTCATATCACTACTATATTTGGGCATCAGTACCATATTTCACACTTTTTTGTCAATGATAGTGTAGACAGAGCTTAAGATTGAGTCGCTAAGTGGTCTTCTTCTTACATGTTCCTGTCATTAACAACTTATAATTAGCTGTAATTATATTTAAATGTTTTCTTATATAGTCTTATATTTTGTTAATCATGGCATTGTACACACTTTAGATATTTCAAATGTAATATTAAATATTATTATCTATCTGGACTGGACCTAGCATATAGAAAAAAACCTTACTTAGAGCTCCTATTAAGTAGGCCTATATTAAGAGAACATCTTTAGGAGCAAACAAAGTGTCCCTGTAATAGGGGTGTCCTCTTAAAGATGTTGACCATGGTGTAAAACATATATTTCCCCTTGCTCGTTTCTTAAGTGTCTCCTTAATAGTAGGTCCAATGAATAGAGGTGTGTAAATAAATTTGGCCCTGCCATCATTTTCATAATTTGTCAATCACTGAATTCACACCTACCCAGACGCATGATATGTACACACAAGCATTTTATGTCATTTTTCGATTAAATGACGGCATACAATGTTTCGCTTTTCCTTTTAAGCATCCTGATTTTTCAGAGCATTAAAGTAATGAATACCTAAGGAATATAAACAATATATAACATATGCTGAATTTATATGTTAAAACATGGCACCTAGATGGTGCCAGTTTTTACGTATTTCATGTCGTAGTTTCCTGCTGAAACATAACGTAGCACGTTGCAATCTAGTCTCTAGGGCTGCAAGACCGACTTTTCATTTAAAATTATTACTACTTCTAAAAAACAAAACAAATACAATTACAGGCAATTGTATGTAAACATCAATTGCTTGAGAGCTGTATAATATAATAAGAAAAATATGAAAATCATATCTCAGTTTGTGAAATTAATCCATGTTAAAATGAATGTTTTTCAATCCATCCATAAACATTTTGGGTAACAACTCTTTTATAATGTTTCTAATATCAATATCAAATAGTAAATCTGTGTTTTTACGCCTCAATAACAGGCTTCACTTAGATTAAGAAAGGAATTGGCAAACATAACATAGCTTCTATACAAACATTTTATGATTAACATTAGACTACAACATTAAAAATAAATTTAGATTTATGAAGTGCATAATGCATACAGCCTATACGTGCTTCACAATATAAGTCTTTACCTTGTAATCTAGTAACGTACTGACGTAATACATATACTTAAGTTAAATCTCAAAAGCTTGAATAAAAGCCACTACCGTCTCAATGATATGACATAAAAATAATACTACGCATGTTGTCATTGTAAGTTGCCCATGTTTATCTGGGGTAAATCATAACTATAATAATCGATCTGATTTACAGTACACTAATGAACATCTCCATTCAGAGGACACCACCATAAAAGGGACACACATTTGGGTCCCAAAAGGGACACACATTTGGGTCCCAAAAGTGTCCTCTTAATACTGTAGGAGTTCTAGTCCTTGGTATTATGCCTTAATAATGGTAATTTAAAACATTTTTGTTGTTAAAGTCATCGTCAATGTTTTCACCAAAATATAAGTAAGTTTAAATATTATTTTAAACATGTATGTTTTTAGAACAACTTTAATATTTCAACAAAATAATAATTAATAGATTCAAGATTCTTTATTCCTCCATAACATTTTATTTCTCTACTTTTTTCACACAAAGAAAAAGTAAAAAGCATCTAAACTTAGAAAACAAAAACTAGTGTGGAGACCGGTCACAGGAAAAGAACGATTACAAGGGACAGAATAAACAATAAACAGAATTAAACTTGACTTCAAAGAAAACCGTCTACAGCAAAACCATCTTTAGCAGTCACCCTATTCAAGAAAAATATGATATCCAATTATCTTCAATAGAATTTTCCATTAGCTTTTACCTTGAGTATTTAAATTGTTAATTCCACAACTTAACGTACATGTCATTATGTGAGTATTTTTAACTTAAATACGTCACTTTCTATTAAATGATTGGTGTTCAATCCCGTTATATCTATTTATATAGAGGTAATTTAACCATTTGAATGTCAATTTGGGTTACAGTACATTGACAGATTTTGGGCTTAAATTGATTTTAGTACTTAAATCAAACATTTGTTTTAATTAATTCTTAATTTAGAGTCACGTTGGGATTAACTATACTTTACTTACTTTTCTATTTCTATTTTGAATGCATGAAAGTACCTGTACATAAATAACATTTACATTCCTCACCCCCCACCCCACCCCCAGAAACATCATATTTATAAGAAGGAGTTAGACAGTCCTTCACATTTTTTTTCTTTGAATAAACATTTTGAACAATGGAATATCATTCAGAATAAATGCTCTCTTGGATAAACGCCCTAGGGAGTTTACTTTTACCCTCAAATAAACATCCCGCCACATTCATATACACTCATAAATGTATGGTATACTGATCGTTTAGAAAAATAGTGTATACAAAAAAAAAATGTTGTTTAAACAATATTTGTACTGTATGTTGTAACTTCTTGATATTGTATTGTAGTTTTTCATATCAAGGTGTTTATAGAGTAAATGTCTCCCTTGAATAAATACTGTAGTGTAATTAATTTTTGTGCAAAAGTAGAATTTGTATTCCTACTAATTCATTTGACATGTTCTCACAAATTAAGCAACTTCCTAAACAGAATAATATTTACCCTCTAACAATTAATTATGACCTAATTTCCTGATGAACAAATATAGGGGATCAGCCGAAGAAATATTTGACCTCAAATGACCTACATTAGGTGAATAAATTAGTTGGCAGGTTAATTTAGGAAAATACACATTAAAAATAACTTGATGATTTGCAAAAAATTGTTGGACATTAAAGATAAAGGGAAGTCTTGAAAGCGTACATTACATGGATTATACACAAGCTTGCAGTATTGCGGTTAACACTATCTAAGGTCTGCACAGGTACGACTCATTATAACCAATTAACATCACATTGGTTCAGTTCACACGATAATTCTCACATGATTTTGACAATATTAATTAGGATTTACTGTTTAAAAAAAACCACCTTCTTATATTATAATGTTTAATCCACAGAAATATTTACAGGTACTTATTTTTAATACCCTGAAACATACCTAAACTTGTATGGCTTGGTTTAAAATAATTTTTTTCTCAAATTAACATTGCAAAAGCTTCTTTTGTTTTAGCCTCGGGGTCTCTAGTAGCCCGGAAAAAGCTGCAGAGCTGCACCAGTGCTCATCGTTCTGACCTCAACAGCAGGTGCTTTAGATGAACCTGTACACCGGAGTAGGCCCCACTTTTCTGAATGATGTACTGGGTTCTTTAAATTGCAAATAAGCCAGATGTGTATAATGCACTGTCAGTTTTATGTCTTTATCCGAGAAGACCACCGTAACTGTTGTCATGAACCATATAGGGCACATGTGTCGGCATAATTACAGTACAGTAGATCTTTGAACAAGAATTATCATGCTTGAAAAAATATACTTCATTTAAATACAGTACGTGCAATAGTTCATGGACATGAACATGATTACAAAATATTTATAAACTGCATAAAATTATAATAATCATCTTATTAATGATATTAATAGATTACAATTTACAAGGTTACCATAAGTACTTTATAATTAAGACATACAGGCTACTCAACTGCATCTCCTTCATCTATCTGTCTATGTGAGAGAGATTATTAATGAACTACTGATTGTCAGTAAGGAAGCAGTAACAGTATTCTCTATTACAAGCATCTTATTATGTTAGAGCAGTTTGATATATTAATCTTTTACAAAACCACTTTCTAACAGAGATTTTTAAACCACATCCTCACAATCACTATCTATTTCAGTTATCCCCACGAGTTTGAAACCGTGCTTTAAATAAAAATTTTAATCCAAATGTGCTAAATTAAGAATATTAAAACCTCACACTTAAGAACTAATCTCAATTAAGAATATTGAAACATTGCAAGAACTTTGTATCTGATTAGAATTTTGTACCGGGTTCAATTTATATTCGTTTGAAATTAACATTTTCCTGTTTCAGTTTGAAATAACTTATAATAACTTATAAACAATCATAATAATTTTATAAAAGATAAATAATAACAGATTAAGTAATTGTGACACGTTTTATTTATAACAAATAATAAAATGAAGTTGTAGGCTTACCATAAATGCAAATACAATTGGTTGATTTTACTAATATTATTAAAGATGTAATGTCCCCCAAAAACATGAACAATGAAGATTAATGAAAAAAAAAAAGCAATGGCAATTTTACAGTTTTAATAAAGTTAATCACTTACGTAAAAAAAAATGTTTTCACTTATAAAAAGACAGTAAATGGTTAAATTTAACCAAAACCCCATTGACTTTAATTTTTTTTTATTTGACTATTTTATTGCTTTAAATTACAGTTTTTTAAATGGATAAAAAACACTATTATCAACATTTTTATACTCTATCATATACTTCATTTTATTAATATTAAATTGAAGATATTGTAATCTCACAATTGAAAGTACTGGGCTATACCATTGATAAAAATACTTATAGAGGGCAGCAAAGCAAACAATATTGTGCACACATTGTAACAAACAACAGTAAATAAATAAATAAAAAAGGTGGTTTTTATTTATTCAATTAAAAGTTGCTTATTCAAAGTTAATTATTTTGTGTTAATCTTTAAAAATGTTTGGCTTTATTTAAATTTCACAATTACAAATTAAAATTTTAAATCTATTTTCTAAACATGCAACATTTTGATCAAATATATAGTGATTGAAACTTTATAGAGGGCGGTATAACTCTTTACAATGGTATAACACTGGATGAATATTAAAATGTTAAAAAAATTATTAGTATTAAATTACAAAACAAAAATAGTAATTTTGCTTATGTTTTGGCAATGTTTATTTAATATTAGCAAAAAGTAACAATTGTAACAAGAAAAGTACACTAGTGAGAGGACTGTTTTTGTTTGTCGAGATGTTGCCCTGATATTTAACTGGCCAATCACAGTATGCATTATAATAACCAAATAATGCCTTAACAAATTCAATACATTCTACCAAGATTGTATGCAGGGCCATAACCAGCAGAGAGGCAGGCGAAGCGCTAGATGAGGCTCGCCTATTTGAAATTTTCAATTTTCACTACCCAACCAATTCCCCAGCAGAGGTCATTATAATATTTAAAGCATCTTTGCCTAGTCCTGCTACGGCCTTAAAAGTGTAAAAATCACAAAGAAGTGAGTTTACGGTTATGAAGTGAGCCCTCTATACTCTAGCTAATGACAGGTGATGATAACAAAATATATACAGTACTGTACTAGTATTCCTTTTGAAACTCACTGAGGTGGAAAATAAAGAGTAAATTAATATAAGTTCCTGAGGGCATTGACTATGTAGTATTTTATAAGATATAAAACATTTCTTGTCAGTATCAATTTTATTGCTAACAATTTATTAACTTTATGAGTTCATCAAAACTGTGTTGAACCAGGTGTTTTTAAGTGAACCTTTGAATTGTAGGAAATATTAAAGCAATGTTTTTGTCATAGTTTTCCTTTTTTAGTTCATTTTAGGTTTGGAATTGCAAGTATTTGTGTTATTCTATGTTACCTAAAAAAAATAAATAAAACATATACATACACAAAAACAGCTATGATTTATTGTTAGATCTTTAATCAAATTTGGATTATTAGATATTTTAAGCAATCTAAAATGTAATCTCATCTTTCCAATTACTGTATACTATATTTTTTGAATGAATCAAATTAATAGGCTTTGACTATACTATTAGGTAATATAGGATTATTATTTAATTATGATGCAGTAAACTAGACAATGTCTATGAGCATGCTCAGGAGTCTATATGCTCAGAAGGCTACAATCTTGCAGAATGTTGGACTAAATGCTTTCATGATAAAGTGATGATGTCATAATTTTGTAATAAAAAAAATATGTCATAGGGTGTACAATGTTTAATGTAAATTGGATTAAGTCATCAAAAGTAAATTGAAAAGGAAACGCATCATTTGAATACAATTGAGATACAAATTAATTCCAGGCAATTAGGCAAGGTACTGAATCTTGGAATATTTTAAGATGTATCTAATTAAAAATGTCAAATATTATTGTACCTAATATCGATCCAATTGACAAAATATAGCATCCAATTAATATTAATGACAAGTCTTTCCTGAACTATATATTTTCAAATTTTTTCCGTAATCCATTTATATTTGTAAATCTTGCTGGTAAAACCAACTTTGGGAGAACCTATGGATACTGAAGAAAAGTGTTTTAAAAGTTAAAAGTTCTTCAATCCTACAGTACAGACTCAATGGGTAGACAAAACAAATGAGAACAGTATTGTACCAATTAACCCAAATCTGTGTACCTTCTAGATTTACCCCCTAGGGCTGTGTATATTTCTGCTAAAACCACAGAACACAGCAGCAGCAACCTTACTAATTAAATAAGCTAATTGGCTATAAGTTGATGATAGGTCATTAAAGCTGCTATTTCCATGGCAACCAGTGCTTTACCTTAATTGGCTGGTAGGGTGCAATACTGTTGTTATGGTGATAACATTTTCAGAAAATTCAGGCCAGTTCACACTTTTTAAAATAGTTTATAGACTTCTATAGTATCAGTATATCTTAGGAGTTTTTAAAAAACCTTTATTCACTTTATAATATAATATATACTACTAGTTCTCATAAGGATTTTAATATATCTTATTGTTTTGATTTTTTATTTATGTACCACATTGTCCCCAAAAAGATGAACAAAATTAACAAAATAATACTTTTGCTAAATAAAAAGAAAGACTATCGTGTGACATTCAAATGGCAAATTCAACAAACTTTTATTTAAAATTAATTTTTCAGGAGGACCACATCTTCAATTGTCAAATCATTTTGCCTAATAACATTGTTGGTATTCTATACTGCCAACCACTTTGGAAAACAATGATTTAGCACTGAATGTGTCATTCAGTAAAAAGACAGAGAATAGACAAGTAGTATAGCCTTACTATCTCAATCAACAGTCAACAACGAAGGATGTCTTAAGTGTTAAAAGATATACTACACAAATCTTGTGTTTAGTTCAACACAAAGGCTCCTTTTCAAGATGTTAAATTGGCCGTTGATTTCTGTTAAAATGCAAGCTTCTCAGCATATGTAATACGGGGCTCTTTGAAGCTAAATGAAGCAAGTAATTCAGGAGTAGAGTGCCTTCTGTACACACCATGGGAAAATCACACGTTTCTTTACAAATATATTTCAATAACATTTATCATCATAAAAGAAACGGATTGATTGAAGTGTGCAATTTGAATTTTATCTAACAGTTTTCTAACAGTATCTAACTAGGTTCTAACAGTTCTAGTTTAATATATTCAACAGTTTCTAACTAGTTTCTAATAAGATAACTGGATAGTTTCTAACAGGATAGTTTCTAACAGTCTATACTGGTTTTGAACAATCAAACTAGTTTTCAACAGTATCTAACTAGTTTCTAACAGGCTAACCAGTTTCCTATAGTTTATAAATAGTTTCCTATAATTCAAACCAGATTCTAATAATTTCTAACCAGTTTCCAACAGTATCTAACCAGTTACCAACAGTATCTAACCAGTTACCAACAGTATCTAACCAGTTTCCAACAGTATCAAACCAGTTACCAACAGTATCTAATCAGTTTCCAACAGTATCTAACCAGTTTCCAACAGTATCTAACCAGTTTCCAACAGTATCTAACCAGTTTCCAACAGTATCTAACCAGTTACCAATAGTATCTAACCAGTTACCAACAGTATCTAACCAGTTTCCAACAGTATCTGACCAGTTACCAACAGTATCTAACCAGTTTCCAACAGTACGGTATTTAACCACTTTCCAACAGTATCTAACCAGTTACCAACAGTCTTAAATTATTTTTTAAAGAATTATCTTAAAAGAATTTCATATATAATCTCCAACAAACACCTTTTTTTTTTTAGTGAAGATGGTTTATTAAGAGATAGAGCATAATAATATGATCATGTAAATTCAACAAGCTTATGTCAATTAAAGAAACTGTATATAAACTAGATTCCGATAATTTGAATATGCTATTTATTTATTTTTGTGATTATATTATATAGGCTGCATTTAAAAAACTTTTGATGGACTTAGACTATAGATTATATCAAATAGTGTTATCCTAATTAAAGATTTCTTTCCAATTTTAGTCCGAGACATTGCACAATATAAATCCACATAGCGGTAGTTAAGTTGGAAAAACAAAACTAATTATAACATACTAATTTTCAATCAATACAGATAGTTGGTAATTAAAACATACTAATTATAGAAGCAATTGATTGCCTATTGCTCTTCCACAACTGAGATAATGAAATCTGCGATGGATGACGTATATACTGTACTAGAGTGTTTTGTAAAATTACTAACTGGAACAAACAACTTCTAAAAATAATGATTCAATTTACGTCATCTAATGTTTACAGAATGTTTATAGGCTTACTGTACCATCACTTGCTATTAATAGATATTTTATGTCTCATTGTAACCTAGTAAGAACAGAAAAATTCAGTCAATTGTAGGCCAGTTGTGGGATGTGCGAACACAACCCCCAAAATGATGACGACATTGGCATCAGAGTGCATGAACTTTGTGGAACAGCAGATTCAGAGATCTCAAATTGCTATAATTAGTTTCAATAATCTTGATAAAAAATATCCGTAGTAAATACATAATTTCAGTAGTAATTTTTTAGTTACACACCACGTGTCAAACTGCATGATTGTACACAGAAATGACTTTTTGACTTGACAGTTGCATAGTCTATTTGGTGCTCTATGAAACAAAAGGCCACCATTTTGTTTTGACACTCATCATGGAAAACTAGGAAAAAAGGCTTATTTCGTTCTACGCATTGATTAAATTTTCATAATTATTGTGTTTTTAGTTTTACTAGAGTTTTCTATAATCAATAGGCCAAATTATAATTTGGCGTAGTTTGTATTGTAGGCCTACTGTATGTATTTCCTAATATTTACAGTATTAACATGTGTCGGTAATTTGACCAAATTTAATTAGTAAGTACAAACATTTGTGTATCAAAATCAACCCCTATCAAACATTTAGTGCTAAATCATCATATCAACAAACACATGCCACAAAGTACTGCGACTTTACAATATTTTCTCATCAAATTCTCAAGTTTGACATTTTCACAAAAGGTGATACTTTGACGTCATACACGCCCTATGTTTAAAAGCAGAATGACATGTTTTTATTAACAAGTTGGTCTTACTCTCAGTGGTACACATTTTATGTAGCTATAACCTTACGACCTTTAACCTCAACAACCTTTTTACAAGATTCAGCATAGTGTACTGTAACACGATACGTGGCTTGTGCTCATATATGTTCCCCCTGCTGAGTAAACAGATGATGACAACATGTTTGGTATGGAAATTCGTGGAGAAAAAAAATAAAACTTACTGTATAACTTTTTATTAAATTATCAATGAAAATCAACAAATCAGTTTTAATTATGTATGAAATATAATAATCTAAGAAATATAGAAGAGAAATTCTGCTGTAGAATAGTAGAAAGTAATCCTAAAAATCGGTATTGCAAATTAATGTAGTGACCTAAGTATTAAACCTAAACAATAAAAATCATAAAGAATCATTTTCATTTATCTTATTGACACAAAAATAGGCTAAGAGTTGCATTGGCAACAATGCACCAAATCACCTGACTACAATGTATGCCTGCAACTCTGCTACAAAATAATTCTAGAAATCTACATACACAAATATTTTATAAATTCTGAATTTTCAGCAATAAAATGTATACAAAGAACTATCAAATATAGATTGAAATTGACAGGGGAAAGAAAATAAAGTAGATAGCAAGTAAAAAATAATGAATAAAACTACCAAAATAATTGGCTCTAATAACCTCACAGGGTAGCAGGAAGAGGTATACAATTATTATACTGCAGTAGGGCAACGTTGAATGGGGCAGGGAGGTTTAACATCAGTAGGCTTCGTAAGTATAAGAGAGATTTTAAAACCTTTATTGCAATGGAATAATTCAATCACTAGACTATACAGTAGTAATTCTGCAGTTTGGAAAAGGCTACAGCTGCAAACACACTTTGCTCGTTTAATTTAATTAATAATCATTGATGTCTCTTTATAAAGAGATCTCATTTTGAGAAGACGGTCTCGAGGGTCTTCTGTCTCGACACATGAAATTTAATTAGAAAAATATATCTAAAAATAAATGCATTTAATTTGATTTTTAGTCACTTTAAACTTTCTTTATTTCAGGCTAAAATTCTAAACAAATATATACTTACTCAATATTTGACTGAGATGAAGTTAAAGATGCCTTAGATAATTTTTCTCTTGGGTTTGTTCCAACTGGAAAATAATTCAGTTTTACTTGCTTAGGTATATCTCCAGGTTTAATTGAAGGCCTTGTTCGAGGTCTGTTGGTGGTGGTATCTTCTTCAGATTTTGGGGCCGTCTTACGCTCCCACATTTTTAAAATCTCTGGATTGAGGCTATTTCCTCTGGCCCTTGATACTGGCTTGTTTGTTAACATATCCAATAATAGATTAACATCATCCATATTATCCTCTTGTAAAGATTGTTTATCCATGTTGGCTTCCACGGTAATATCTGAGTCAGTTTGGTTTGAATTTATCAATTCATTAAGTCGCTGAGTGGGGGTCAGATTCGATGTGCTGACCGCTCTCGGTTTCACTTGACTCCTCATGTTGGAATGTAGTAACTCTGCTGGTGTGTGGTGTTGCTTTGCTGTATTATCAAGGTTACCTAGGCTCCTAGTGAAGCCTGTTTTGCCTTCATATGAGGTCTGAGGCCTGTTTTGCCTACACCGGAAATTTAACAGGTCACTCGGTCGTACCCTCACACTGAGCTTATCAACGAACGGTGAATCTTCGATTGGATTATCATTGTGATCGTTGTTTTGGCCTTCTAGCTCACTAGATTGGCTTAAAGTTGTATTTTTAGATAAACCATTGAACGGCTGTGTTAAAGAATGTAATGATACACTCTGCTGTTTTAAATCTAATGCACTTTCTGGAAAATCCTGTTTTTGTATATGTACTTGTCCTGTACTATTATACAATCCTTGTGACCTAGGGTTCCGACGTTGCGCGTATGGTATACTTGTTTTTTGCGTGTTTGGTTCTCTTATACGTGGTGTGTATTGTATCGTATGGTTTCCATTTGAAGGTTTATCTTCCCACTGAGCGTTTTTGTTAACACCAACATAAGCACCATGTACATTGCCACTGACTGGAAACCGATAGTTGCTACTTGTGGTGACGTACCTGGTGTCGGTTAAGGCATCTTCTAGCGGCAGACGACTTTCAAAATCTTCAAAGCTATACAGCTCAGCTCCTTCCATTCTGAAAATTATTAAAAAATTAATTTTAAAATTTAAAAAAAATGAAAATTGTTGAGTTGAGAGTATCTGGGTCAAGTTTAGGTAAAATTGAGACTGCTTGTGTGTTGGCAATCAGGACTGGAATTAGAATATTCTTTATGAAAAAAGAGAGTAAAAACGAAAAATATTAAACAAATAAAAAACAAGTGAAAACTAAAACCACAAATAACAAATCAATTTAAGAATTACTGGTAATATTAAAATATATTTTTTAAATGGATGCCATTTAATAGTACAATATTAAAATAAAATAGAAATATTAAATCATATTAAATAGGAAATACTGGTACAAACAGGAAGAGTTAAATTTTATTGAAATAATTATTAGCATAGATAATATTTTCTAAAAACATATTTTTACAAATTTGAATTGTATAATGTTACAATTTAAAAAAAAAGTGATATATAACAAAAAAACTTTATGAACCTTCAACAACATTTTTAATTATCTGTTCAAAATATATAAACAATGTTAATTTAAATAAAGTACTGTAACTTAGTACTGTATTTAAACAATGATTTAATAATTATCATACTTTTCCACATATATTTGCTTGTGAATTTTGTATTTGTATTTTTCAAATTTTCAAGTAATTTTAGTTTTGTAATTTTCATTATGTTCTTATTTATTTGTTTATGTATAATCCACCATTGCGACACAGATAGTACCATCACATTAAATAAATATCAACAAAACAGTAGAAACGAAAGTACGATGGCATACAATTGTTACTCATGCATCATTAAGCTTTGTTTTCTTCTAAAATTCTACTTATCTCAATGAGGCGTCACTTCATAATGACAACGTACTGTATGCTTTGGGAATATATGTGATATTTCTAATTTGTTATACTGTGTAAAATGTTTATAATTGCAGTTTACTTAATAAAATCAAGTACCTCAACCTCAATTATTTAACTTCTACTAGGTGTAAAATATGTGAATCTCAGGCTACAAACAATGTATAAACAAAAATGTACCTACGTTTATTAAACATTATATCTAAACATCAAAAAAAGATAAGTAAGCATATATTATCCAAGATAAAATCAAACACGACTGTTCCAAGTGCTACAACAATGTTTACTAAATAACAGTGGGTATTCAAAGAGATTTTAAATCCTCTTAATAACGCGGCATTACTTTAAAATTACAGAGCAACGCTTTAAAATAAAGGACTTCTTTTCTGCTTCAGTAAGGATACATTGGGAACAACAGTGGAATGCTCGCAGCTGGAATTTTCCTCACATAATATACATCTTATGTACTTGACTGGTTTTGAAACAAAAAATAAACAAAAAGAAACAAATTTTCTTGGTTTTCTGAAGAATCAAATACTCGTCTTAGAAATCTCGTCATAGAATCCTTGTTAAGAGGACACCTCTGGGATCCAAGTGTCTTCTTTAATAGGTGTGTCCAATGAATAGAGGTGTGTTGTAGTTTAAAAAAAAAAATTTCCTCTCATTTGTTGCACAGTAAAGTGTCCCCCTACAATAGGGAGCCTCAGTTCTATTTTTCTACGTTTATTTTAATTATGCCTACTAAGTAGCCTACTTTTTTTATCAACTACTGTAGACCACTAAATTCTACTACTGAGATGGATGCTAATTTTTTCTAACATGTTTGTACAGTAGTTCCAAAAAATACATTGAACATATAACAAATTTAATTAAAGATGATAGTTGTTCTATACCACATGGGGTACATATCACTTTCAGACAAATAAATAAACTGGCTATGATCAGAAAATCATATTCTGCAATTGTTTATATTTAACCTAATAATGATTGCTTGGTTACTCACCGTTTTGTAGACTTATTCCCCATGGTCGACAGTTATACTTTCTTTCTACAAGGTGCTGAAATTGCTACAAATGGTTGATATTTACGAGACTCATAAGACATAGATTACGATTGTGATGATACTCATTCCACGATTAAGAGTTATCCAAGCAAATCTCAAACATATTGTATGATCTTTTAAACTATTGTGCTCATTATTTTCCTTGAATATATGATTGTTTATCTTATTGGTTGAATGACGTGGATAATTTCTGAGCTGGTAGATATTGAAGATGGAATTTCTTCATGCCTCAGGTGTGTGGAAATAATTACCGAGGTGATTACGGTGCGAAAATGTAATCAAGCCCAACGTACCACCGCACTCAAAACTGCTAAAAACCTAATTTAAACTTTTAAAATTCAGATAAAAGTTATTACTAATACCTAATATTTCTAACTATAATTACATTGGTATATAAGATGTACAAATTCCAAAGATATTGCAAGCCATAGGTGGTAATTAGAGTGTTGAGTACTAGTTTGTGTATAGTTAATTTACAGACATGACCGCCTTCTATATTAACTAACAGTGATACGACTGTTTAGTAATATGTTACCACAGCGCTCTCCATGCCAAAAATAATTACAGTATAGCCTTTGATATCAAACGAACGGTGCAAATAAAAACCCATCAAGTATCCAACATGGGTGTACGATTTATCAGACGTATTCCATTGTATTAGGAAAAAGTGGTATAATTTAATAATATAAGTGAGTCATTGATATGTCCTGCTAGGTTTACCAGGGTATAACAGGTGATGCTGTGGTATTAAGAAGAATCTAGGTGTATGATTTAATGATAAGACCTACTTCATTAAAGATGTGTTCACACATAGAGTTAAAGTTGTGTTCACACATAGAGTTAAAGTTGTGTTCACACATAGAGTTAAAGATGTGTTCACACATAGATTTAAAGTTGTTCTATGCATTCTTGATTTGAATTATATCAAAGTTACTGCAGTAAACTGCTTGTGTGGTCATATTTACTGTATATTACTTAAATATATCTGTGTAGTTTATTCCAACATGTATGATGTAACTTTTACTTTGATAAATTCGAGAATGTAACATAAGATTAGGGGTATATCAAATATTTGAGCATACTGTAGTTTGAACACAGAACAAGCTAAACCGCAATATCAATTAGACTGCAATAACTTTTAAAAAATAGCGTGTATAACACAGCTAATGTAACCCCATTGTAGAGATTACTAAATTTAGGTATATACACAGTATCATACTGTACAAGAAATGTTACTATAATGTTAGTGGTTTTTTTACAGATCCATGAGATATCCACTCAAATGACAGACAGTCACAAAATCACATATCAACATCTAAATCTAATTATTAATTACCGCTACCTATGATTATTTTAAAATACAGGTAAGTCATTTTATTATTAAAATATAAATAAAATCTTACCCATTCTACGTGATCGATATATCTCATTGATACAAGTCATAAAATTTAGTAATACTTAATGTGATAATCTCTCTTCAGAAAAAAATCCATACAAATAAAAAATTACAGGAAAACTGGATGAACAGCCATACAAAAATGTAACAAATTCATTCAATATAAATTAAGTTCGCTTAAAAACCCAGCTGCTGTGATTTGAACATGATGGACGCCTTAGTAGCGTGCGGACGGCGAAATGTAAGTCAGGCATAACATTGCAAGTCTCATTTTGTCGGGCATAACTACATTTCAATCTAAATTTGCTCGGTTTATGATTTTAAATGAGTCAGAATAGAGTACAAAGCGCTAATCAATATGTGCTGATCTCTCGGAATATTGATTTGTTGAATAACGCTAAGTGAAATCAGTGTATGTAATACACACTTTGTTTCAAATCCAGCAAGTGACAAAACATAAAAACGTCACAATTCTATTCTTGTACATAATTTAATTAACAACCTGTGAAACAACAAATTGGCAACAAATAATTTCCATTGAAATGAAATTACATAAATAAATTAACTAATTTTTATTATTGACAGATCTGTGTTATTACGTCATAGTAAGTATCAATCAAAAGTTTTTTTTTATAATATGTATGAATAATAATTCTCGGACAAAGTTAAATGCAGTGTCCTGGGGCCTGAGTATGACATTTGGGGAAAATAAGAAGGGGGAAGGGGAGAGATATATTTAGATTGCATTGAATATGGACAAAATAAAAAAATTATTTCTGCCTGAATTTAATTTCAAAATATAACACAAACTATTGGCGATGGCCAGACAGACAGACCTGTATTTCTCATAACCTTCGTGGTAAATTACTAGGGCTGGTCTGTTCTATCTTAATAAGACACGGACACTAAAAACAATAAGTCAGGCTCGACAAAATACGCAGAATAATCGTGTTTAAACTTGGCAATAAAAAAAACTTCAATCATATTGAAGATTTAAGAATTAATGTTTCACAATTTTAATTTGAAAAATGAGAAAGCATGACTGCCTTTGGGATTTGATCCCAAGACCATTACATTTTTGATTGGTTGTTTAATCAAAACATAATCCCGATAATCCATTAAAATGTTATCAGTATAGTGGATAATTCTCTTAAGGATAAGAAGGAATACTTTAATACTCTTTTTTTTACTATAATTCCACAGTTCTCAAAAGGATGTTTAAATGCGCGATGGATAAAACGTCACGCTACGCACGTTTACCGACTCTTGAAGTAGGTCCTAAAATGTTTTTTCTCCATCTGCCATCTCCATCATACCATTTTACAAGAATAATAGAAACAAATATATAATACTAAATTGATGGGGTAGGAGGAATGGTTGGTGGTTAGCACATTCCCCACTTTTGACAGCTTTTAATGAACTACTTTTATATCCATATTTCTATTATTATGTTATAGTGCTCTTCTGTTAAAAACTATTATAAATCAGTACTTTTGGTCATTGAGTCTACAGTAGGCCTAAGCCTACATAAGATTCCTAAACTTTTCTTAAATTTGTTGTTCTTTATAGAGGGCGAGATTAGACCCGATTATGTACAATGTTAACGCAACTTGAAGCTAACGTTCATCCAAGCCTATCATTAGTGATTTTGCTATGCAACAAAATGTGAGATAATACCTCAAAGACAGCAAATAATTGAGTCATTATTTCACTGCCTAAAGCATTAATATGCTAGTATTATTACTCTAGTTTATCTGTCAATTTAACAAAGTTGATTCGTTCTCATTTCCTAATTACGTCATTTCACAAACTTAATCAAATATAATTATTTTGATCAAAATAGTAATTAAATAATAATCTGAAAAGGATTAAAAAAAATATTTACGATAATGAAATAATTTGGGCTTATTTATATAGCACATTATGCCAAGCCTTAACAGCAGAAATAAAAACCTGGAAAAATTAGAGAAAGAAAGTGTTGAAAAGGTGAGTTTTAAAAGCAGCCTCAAAATAAGCAATTGAAGTAGTCTGACAGATAGCCATGGGTAAAAAACAGAGAAGAAAAGGAAAGAAAACCAATAATTATTTTGGGTTTTTATTTGGTGTAAAACAATTAAATATTCCTAGGAAAATTATGCTTATTTTGTTTAAAGTAAACATTTTCACTACTATGCATCTTGCAGAGTACAACTTTACTGTGTTCAGCCTGTCGATTGCGTAGTATTCTATCAAGAACTACTAGGCATCATAATTCGTTTGTTCCCAGCTAAATCATAACATATAATAAGATGTGCAATAGATAGACTTTTTAAAAATTAGATTTAAACGCAATTCTCATCATTTTACATCTCTGTACTGATTCTTAATCAACTTATTCCATTTTGTATTTTATTTTTATATATTGTGCTTGTTCGTACTTTTGTGTGTTTAGTAGTATGTCAAACAACAAATTTCCAATATTTTATTTTTATGAATATTGGACAATAACAGTTTTTGAATTTTGAATTTTTTAATTACTTAAGACAACAATTATTATTTAATATTATTATATAGAATTATAACTATGTCTACAAAAATCATAGCTTTATATTCTATTCTATATGTAAAACCTAATTTTTTTTATTATAGGCATATCAAATTAATCATAGATGCCTTAAATAGAAGACAGAATGAAAGTGTGTCAAATAAAGGCTACATGTGTGAAGTATTGTTTAGGCCTATCTCTTTATTGTAGCATAAACTAAACAATTATAATTATAACATAATATTCAAAGCAGTGCTGTAGAGTGCAAGTGGTAGGAATACCTTATTGTTCACCAACGTTGATTAATTTAAATTGGAACTAAAGTGGACTGATGCTGTGCTGGGAATGTTCAAACTTGTCTGAATGTAGAGGGCAGCAAACACACTTTTTAAACAAACATGTTAATACGGTAATAAATTACACATACAGTAATTTTCTTTTGAACTATGTAAAAAACTATAGTAATACTATATTATAGATTTTTACATAATTCAAAAATAAATCATGTGTTTTAGTGTTTGACAAAATGGATGAGTTTTTTGACTTGACAATTTCTACCAACATACACAACATCTGAGTATGGTTTTCTATACAAATAGCTTTGAAATACGAATTTCTCAGTAAATTACAGGCTAGGGAAAAGGGAAAAAAATTGTCGGAGCTATAATTTGTATAGGGATTTTATTTTTTTCTATACAAGGTCTAATTGAATTAATACATAATAAGGGCATAACATCAATGAAATGTGTATCCTAATGCCTAGGTATTGAAATTAATAAAAAAAATAAATTTTGTTACAAAGACATTAATTCCTATCAAGTAGCCTAGACAGCTTACAGATTCAAGGACCTATCAGACATTTGCATACTCACTGATATTAAATGTCTCAACAAGTGCTTAAGAATAACCACAATATATCAAGCTAAAATCCATAAAACAAAGTGCGAAATGGGATACTAAAGTAATTCCAGGACTTTTGAATTGTGACTTTTGATACTGTAAAAAAATAAACTTTAAAACTTAAAGAATTAGGTTAGGCTACTTAATACAGGTATAAAACTATAATAGGTTATATACAGGATATTATCTGCCTGTTTTATATTTAGCCCACATTTAATTGTTTCTACATTTTTACTTGGCTTAATACAATTTTGAGATATCTGTATCACTGTATATTAAATAGGTCACGCCCTCTGACGCAAGTATTTCACCCAGTTTCCGAGTGCTTAATTTATTGTGTTATCTAAATGTTTGCTTATTTATACAAATTATATTTCTTTGATTGAATAGAATAAAATTGAATATATAATTCAGAATGTATTTTTTAAAATCAATCATCTCAACAACAATGATGATTGACAATACCAAATTTAAAAGATGTCTTATTTCTTTTTCTCTTTTGTGGGGATTTCACCCACTTTTATTTCTTGTATAGAAATGCATATTTAATTTTATATAATAAAGGTATAAAAGAAGTCTTATTTATTGCATTATTATTAAACATTCTGTGACTGTTACATGCCAATGCTCTGATCAATGATAGAATGAAAGAAAACATACCTATTGCCCACCACTACAACTACAAAGAATTTTGATTATGGTAAATTTGAACAGATAAAATACCATTATGATTATTTATGAATAGTTGTACTGACAGATAGGCTATTCCACGATTCTTATTTCACATAAAAATACCACAGAGTTATATACTGGCTGGTAAGGAAATATGAATAATATAAACAATGATATATCCCCCTCAGTGCAGAATGGCAAGATAATTTTATTCCAATTGGGATTGTAGAACAGTATAGTTCAATGAAGTATTGTAGGTATACAGTACTGTAGTGAAACATGTGACGTAACCAGTGGCGGATCTACCGGGGGGCGTAGGGGGCGTATCCCCCCCCCCCCTATTTATTAAAGATTTTTTTTTTTTTGTCAATTAAATAGATTTTAAAAACACATATCTTTTCGACGGTCATCAATCACAGATGGTTTGCACATTTTCATAGTGAAAATAATACGTTGGTACATTGATAAAGCACATCGTCAGCTTGATCGCATTCCACCAAGCAGGTACGTCGACATCCTGTGTGTACTATCAATCTCTAGCATTACCAACGATCAATCACAAAGGAGCAAGTTGATAAAAGCCATGTGGCTCCCATATTGTAGAGTAGCGGTACCTCCGACGATCAATCACAGTCAATGAATAGAGTTGATGAAGCCACATGGTCAGTTTTCACGATCGTTTAAACCAGGCCGGCCACACACACGCAACCGACCCGGCGTGTAAGAAAATAATACTGGCCTAGGCTAGGAAAAGTTTTTGCTTATATAAAAGCTGAAAAACATCGTCACGTTGTAAAAATTTAGATGTAAAGTACAGGAAAGTTGTTAGCTTGCTTTGATACCCTAGGTAAGTATCAGCTGCATGTTCCACATGTCGTAATTTGCGAGCTTTAGAGTGTTTGGTAAATGACATTATGAGATGTTTGTAAATCGTTTTAAACGACTTACAATGCGCTAGAACGGCAAAATTTTCCGACCGGGGGTCCTTGGCGGCTCTTGGCCCCAGCCAATGTTTGCTCACCTCGCTCGCAAAGGTACGCGCCCCCCCCCCCTATTTCAATATCCTAGATCCGCCCCTGGTAACCACAGCAATAATCAACACTTATGCGTTATTTCAAAGTAAACTACATTCCGCAGAATCAGCACCATCCAAACTTATACTATCTGAATGACATCATTTCTACAGTAAGTCTCATTTTGAGGCTTCCATCATGAGAACAAAATCTGGCTAAGAGTAAGAGAGGACTTGAACCAAAGAGTCATAGATTGGAGGCATCAAACCAACAAACTACATACCCACTTCAATGGCTGCTTATTCCTACTGGGGTTATTTGATCTGGGTGATATTAATTCAGTTTGAAAATTCAATAAAATTAGATATTAAGCAAAACATGTGTCCAGCGAGACCCTGGGGAATCCCCTAATTTGAAGAAAGAGTCTGTTGCTATGGTTACAACATATCAAGCAAGCCAAGGTGAGTTAGTGTAGGTCTTTAAATAATTAGCAAACTCTTTGTTATTGAAAAATTACACAAAGAAATATGTTCAAATAAACATAGGGTATTCATTATATTTTTACTACATACCAAGTTCTTTTAAAATAACCCACGAAAAATATAGTTTTTACTTCCCTTTTTTCAACAAACTAATAAGGAACATTAAAATTAGTTGCTTAATTAACATTACAAAACTTAATCACTGGATAGTATGTTAAAGTTAAATTGAATATATTGTGCTAAAATAAATACAGACATACTGCAGACATGCAGTACACTGACTCACTATCATGTTTAACGAATGAAATGATGAATATTATAAATAAGGGTAATTCCAAAATCGTTTACTGTGCAGTTAACGAGTGAAATTACATCAATTTCAAACATTGTGAAAAAACAAATGATGCATACGGCAGCACTAACAATTTGATTGAAGCATGGTAGAATAGAGCACATAATTATATGAGTGTTTTATTACAAAAATGATTGGGAACATTTACGATGTCAAGTCTAAATTTGTATTGTTTAAACTAAAAAACACCAATTTTGAGACGATAGTTGAGGTACCTTTAGTAAAAACTGTCTAAGATCACTGGTTGAAATTGTAGCTATACTATTGTTTAAAATAGTTGAAAAAATTATAGAGAAACAATATTAAACTGCCTATCAGTCACGGAAGTCCTAGTGGTCTAGCAGTAGGGCACCTGCATACTAAACATGAAAACCTGACATTTGATTTTCTCAGTTTTATCCTAATTGTTTAGATGTTTATTTATTAGTATCTTTTTGATTTTACAGTACTTTATGTAGATAATTATTTAAGTATGGTTGTGCTTATAAATGCTATGCTTTGTATACTGTCTGTTTCCTGCACTCAAGTTACCTTATTTGATCATTGCTGGTAATAAACACATTAATAAAAGAAATGTAATAGCAATACCAAGGTTAATATAATGATCAATATTTTTTTGACAAAACCATATCGTTGTTTTACAAAATGTACTGAGGGCTATTATAATTTATATACAGTATAACAGGTTCTGATTGGTTTATGCTATGTTTAAAGGTGTCTCAAACTGAGACATTATTATAATATTTATTAATTTTAACTTGTCAATACAAGATTTGTTTTTTTATTTTTTTTATTTACTGTAGTAATTTTTATTTATTATACATATTCAGGTCTTTTACATTAACAAACATCCAAGTAATTAAAATATTAGACATTAAATATATAAATTCTAATCTCCAAACAAGCAAGAACAAAAACAATTTAACTAGTACAAATTTAAGATATTTTTCAAATTATTGAAGACGCAGTACATTTTTAAATTCCAGTTTTAATGCAGATGAGAAGAAATTGGAAAAAAGTAACCCTCATTCAAGCCGGTCCTTTAATAGAAAGTAACTCTTAAGATATTTTACATCCAACGGCTACAAAATACAATATCTACATGTATCCCTACCTTATGATTTGCCTCCATTCCAAGAGAATCTAATTCACGGTGTCCGAACAATTTCACTTTTCTCTTATAAACCTTCTCCTGAAAAAATAAAGTGAAATTGAAAATAAATGCTAGATCTCTGGAGAGGAGAACTAAAGTATCAAACTTTTGATTAAAAAATGATGCTTCAGTTACAGTATGTTGGAAAGCTCTATTAGAAGACAATGAATAAAGAACTCAAACTACTCAATTGAATACGACAGTAGCATCATGTTCTCATTCATCAAGTCTTTTCTTTAAAGTTGACTTAAAGTTAAAATCAATATGATGGAACGGAATTGCCCATACGATCCATTTTCAGATAATAAACTATATACGGTATAGTCACAGGCTTTGGATTTGACACATGATGGGACTATCTCTTCCACACGGCTTGTTTTTTCAATCAATCACTCCAGTATCATCTATTGGCGTGTTTTAACTAATCTATTAATTATAAGTTTTAGTTGTTGTTCTTGGGCTCATCCCATAGACACTGCATCCAACACTGTTATGAACGTGCCACCGATGTAAAGTAGTTTCAATTAATTGAAACAAAAAAAACTGGTGTAGAAAAAATTGCCTGATAATTAAGAAACTTTCAATCAACAGGGAAGATGGTTAAATTAAGGTCAAATGTTAACGAGTGTAGTGACTGCTCATTTCTAATAATAGGGCGAAGGAATGCTTTTAGGCTTTACCTTATGAGATATCATACCACTTCATACTTTGTGAAAATAAACTTTCTTCAATCTAGCAACATTGAATGCGTTTGTAAAGGTACATTGCACAACAGTTGACGTCATGCTGGTTAAAGGACTGCATGTCTTTCAAACTAATTTGACAAAAAAGTGTGATGTGCCCAAAAATTGTAGTGATATGACGTCATTGTGTTTATGGGCACATCACATTAAGTTTGATAGTGTAGACAGAGCTTTAAATTAAAACTTTGACACAGTGTTAAAGAGAAAGTGAAAGTATAGAAATACATTATCAGTCCTTATGTGATATCACCTATTCTGAGGACATCCCTATTAATGGGACACAAGAAACACTGTATCCACCATTGGTAACTGTACATCTCTGGTTGGGAAAAGTTGAACTGATCTGGGGCCTTACTTTAAATGAAGCCATTCTTACAGACTGAAACTCTTGATTGAACTTACTTCTCAACTGGTTCTGACACCATGTTATATTCGATACTTTTAATAATAAACACAAGGAATCGTCCGATTATAAACTAGTAACTTTATTCAATGTCATGTAAAAACAAAAAGGCTTCAGCCCAAAGAACCACAAGTCTTCTCTACGCGCACGTAAACGCTATATAAAATACAGAAATTTGGATGTACTGTATGTTATACACAAGGTGTATTTGGTAGGTTTCAAAGGTTTCCCTCAAAATCTGCACCGTTGAAGTGAGAAAAAAGAATATTTACGGCTTGCCACAGTCTACAATATCCACTTCATATTACTATTGACGTTAGCATTATATTTCAATTTCCTTTTTTCTTCCCATTAGTGACATGTCAATGCTTATGTGAAGTTGGATCAAAATTTATTCATAAATTGTCTTGAATGCTTTTCATTGTGCGGCGTCAAATTTAACATTTATTGATCTTTGCAGATATAATTTCCAGAGAAGAATGACAATATTTGACAGGTGATATTCATTATTCTTACCACGTGCGTTGTGTTGTGATAGAAACAAAATTGGTAATTAAGGAGCGAATAAGTCAAGCGTACCGCCTCAAGAAATGTACACAAACAGACATAATATAATTTAATGTTCACAAAAGTATGATTACGGGAAAATTCAGTTTTGCATATTTAGGTGATCATTTAGAATAAAATGATCACCTATTGTTATTGTATGAAATCTTTATTTATTTTTTTTTTTATTATTTTTTTTTTTATTCTTTCTGTACACTTTTTGTGTAACAAATATCTCAAAAAGTTGAATGGCAATGATCACAAAAATTACACAATGTCTTTCAAATACTTTAACTTAGACATAATAAGCTTTTCAGCGTGATCACTCATCCGTGACGTCATTTATACGCCATTTTGTGAAATCACAATATCAATCATATCTTTACTATTCATTATCACATATTAATGAAATTCACTACAAGTAAACTTCAGGTCAAGGTAAAAATATTAGAAAATAAAAACTTGCGCGTTTCAAGGCCATGCGCGTGAAATCGCGCGTTAAAAATTTAAAAAGCCCAAAATTAAGTTTTGATTAATTTAGAGCATGAATCAGGCCATTTGCGTGTTTCAAAAAATTACTGCGCAAAAAAAATATTTTGCGCGCGCAATACTTAAAAAGCGTAAAAAATGCGAATTTTTTTTACAAATCGCATTCTACTCACCATCCTTAGTACATTCACCAAATTTGAGTGAGTTCCGACTTAAAATAACGCTATACGAGCAGGATAAAAATGACAAAATGCGCAAATTAATTGCATCAAAGTGCTGAAAATGGTGAAAAATAATGCATTTTTAAAATGAAAATAATTCTTTAGAATGCAAGATGACCCCCAATTTTTTTAACTTATTCTGGAAGCCATTAAGTTGTAGATATGAATTCATGTACACATTTTACGTACAAAATGTTTTGACGTCATCAAATGGCCACTTGAATTTAAAAATTAGGATTTTTTATCTTTTTGTGTAGAATATCACATTCAACAGAGCGCATCTTGTTTATGTGTGCTCGAATTTTGCACAAATTTCAGTATGTGCTTGCTTAATTAATTATCTTTATCATGAGTTGACACTATTTTCTTTTTGATGACGTCATCATGCGTAAAAACTTGAATAACGTAGGCCGTGTAATTTCACCTTCGCAGTAAATTTGAATATCTTACAGCTCTTCAGAATTGAAGGTTACCTTGATGATTATAATTTGTTATGAAAGCTGATGAAATGTAGATATGAATTCATATAAAAATCAAGCCTATCGGATGTTGTGACGTTAACATATGGCCAGTTGATGTGAAAAAGTAGTTTTTTCATATTTTTCGTCAAAGTAATACACATTTCAAAGAGCGCGCACAGCGCTTCTACGTGCCAAATTTTTTTCCAAATCTTATATTTTTTTGCTCAATTAATTATCTTTCGAAATTGTCATCTTAAAGTTTTGTTTGATAACGCCATCATTCGAAAAAATTAGAACATGATGTGTGTCCCGTAATTTCACCTATGCTACACTGTATATAGATATACAGTATATACTGTACATATTGTATATGGCATATAGGCACAACTCAGCACTATAAGCGTATAATAGGATGGCATACATCAACATTTTCCGATCGTATGTTAACGTACGTGCATGTTTAAAAAAAATTAATTTCAGTAAAATGATAAAAATGATCACCTATAATTCGTCAAAGTGACGAATTAAATTCTAGTTTACTACTGTAATTGTGCTAATTTTGTTTGTATTCTAAAATTGAGATGAAGAAAAATCGTCTTAGAAGGAAAACCCCATTTCAGATGGTTTCAGTGAGTTTGACAAATTTGATGGTGGGTGATGGGCAGATTTAAAGATATCATTTTGCAAGCAACTTTTGTCCTCTCTACAGTACTACTTGATTTGAACTAAGAACAGTTAAAAACTATTGTTATACTCAATGACAAATACGCCAAAAGCCAAAATAAATACTTCTTTGTGAGCTGAATTGATCTGTTTAAGTTGTACGTACACTTACATAAAAAGACACCAGTGTAAAGAATAATACAATGTTTACACTAAAAAATGGTGAATAAACCAAGCTGGCCAACCCTATTCAGGGCCAGAAATCCCCTTGAATTATGCAAGTGTAAAACTTGACACAGAAGGGAATGCTTTTAAATACTGTATGTTAAAATAACCCCCAGGCCAACTCTTTTGAAAATAGTGTTCACCCTATTATTTATCGAAATAAAGGTTTAAACAAAACAGGACATAACCAGGTTAATATGTGGATACATACTGTAGTGTATGTCAAAGGAACACCCAGGCCAACTCTTTTGGAAATAGTGTTCACCCTAATATTTACCGAAATAAATAAAGGTAACAAAAACAGGACATAACCAGGTTAATATGTGGGTCTGAGAAGGGGAAAGCCTGAGTAATTGATAGAGGGAAAGGTTTGGGATTTCAAACAAGGAGATCATGAACAAAAAAGAGTACTGCATGTTAGCATTTTTTTTAATTCAATATTTTACACAATTGAGATAGTGTTTACAAGTGTAGCATCTTGTTGTGTATTATAATAGGGCACTCAATAACATAAGAAAAGTGTATTCTCAACATTAAAGCCACAAGTACAATATAGATTGTCCCGTAGTCCATGTAAAAATAAATGCAAATTGAGACAACTGAAACCAAGTCAGATTCTAGTGTGAATAAGTAAGCATATTGAAAGAGAGATGAATGGAATCAGTTTGAAATAGCTTCAGATGCAGTCAAAGACAAACAGCTCTGGAAGTCTAAAGGAAGAGTATACAGGTTACATACTGTATCATAAAGTATATACATAAACATCTGAAGTATTGAAGCAGATGAAGAAATGGAAAAGATTACAACTTCAAAGTGAAAAGAAATAATCAAAAAGAAAGGAAATAGTTCAGAAATAGCCCCGAACAGACAACTTTGAACAGACAACTTTAAAAAGTCAAAATTAGAGCAGCCAACCATGCAGAAAAGCAGGAGGATTACACTTCTATAAAGATGGCATTTTTTATTAATCTAGTTTTGCACTTTAATAACTGGTAGTCTATATATTAAATAAAAGAACTATTAGCTCAAAGTCCAATTATATTAATCTTACGACAATAAACAATTCACAAGCATCACATTATCTATTTCCTATTGTAATCAGCATTCGTTGCCCGGATATTGACACGTACTGCAGATTCACTGTAAGAAGTTTAATCAAATTTATGTAAAATGACGATGATGATGAGTACTGTATACTAAAAGAGCTAACAAAGTCCAGTGCAATGTACTATGTAGTGATGCATTTATAGGCCATCTACAGTTTTATATAGTTCTGTAAGCGGTGTTCACAAACACTAGAGGATCTAGCATAGATTGTTCACTTAAACTGAATCATATCATACAATAAGTGTGATTAGTTAACTCTCAAAATAATTCGTTTAATTTTCACAAATAACCTCTGATATACTCCCAGGTTTCAGAGGTACTGTAATGTATACCCGATGTAATGTATACGACAGACATTTAAATGCAAGTTAAGCCGATTGAAGGACCGTATTCAACTACGATGTATAAGGGAAAGAGCATGTAGACATTCCATTAGGATGTAATTACAATAGAACATTTCCTTTGGAACACCGTATTCAGGGGGTACACCTTATTCGGGGGGGGGGGGGGGGGGGAGAAGAAACTCTATTCAAGGGGACATATTGGGGGGAAACTCCTATTCAGGAGACGTCCTTTACTATTACGGGGACATTTTTCTGTGTAACAAACGAGGGGAAATATATGTTGTACACTTTACAGTACCAATGGCCAACTCATATTCATGGGACACCCCTACTAAGGCCACGCTTTGTTGGGTCACAATAGTGTCCTCTTAATAGGGGTTCTAAACCATTCAAACAAAACAGTTAGTACTGTACTTTATATAAACTCATTGGTAGATAAATCACAGTATGAGGCTAATTAGATTCATGTATCAGGACTTAATAAGTTGCTATAGCACTTGTACTATTCATCCAGATGGCTATTCTTAAATTCCTTACATATTTGTTACAGTACTGTACAGTCACAACAAAGCGATATCAACCTAGTGTTTTACTTTGTACTTACTAAACTTAATACTGTAGTGTTTTTAGTAACTGTAGGTAGGCCTATAGTAGTAAAAAAAATAATTTAAAAAAATACATTTATTATTTGCATTTAAATTATTCTTCACTTTTTAAAATAAGAACATACATCATTTTATATTTGGATTTTACACAACATTGTACTGTACATACTTTACTGTACTATACTGCTTGGCATCAATGTTAATGTTATACCAGGGAGGTATAAAAATAATATTATTTTTATACCTCCCTGGTTATACAGTCTATAATCCACAACAAATAATTTATAAAATTTAGCTAATCAAGTTTACCCTGAGTAAGGGGGTACAGGTAAGCTGTGTATTATACCCTACCTTATTTGGTAAGAAAACTATGTGACAGACAAGTATGAATACATTATTAGGAATAAAATATATTAGAGTACTTACTAAAAAATCTCTGTACAGAATAGCTTCAAGGGCAAACATTGAAAAGTGTACTAACAGTGCACTGTTAACCAATAGACATACATAATAAAGTTATACAGTGGTAATTAATGTAAAATTATGCAGACAATTTGGCACTACTACTATATTATTCTTGAACAAAACAAACAATAAAAATAAATGTAAAACGTTATCTGAGAGAAATTTGGCACGCATTTTGATACATTAATTTAAAAAAGACACTGTTAATATTAATATTTTTTTCCATTCTTTCCTGTGTGCATATTATTTAATTATTGTTTTCTCAGTTCTCTATAATTCAAATTAAAGTTGATTATAAAAATATTGCCAATGAAAAACAGATATGCAAAAAAAACCCCATTTTTTCATTAAAATTAATTTTAAACGGAACAAATTTCTGAACATAATAGATACTGTAACATAGTGAGCTGGAAGTGATTTGGAGAGGAGTTGTGGATGCAAGATTTGTCAATGTCTTTCTCTCTCTTCTTGCTTTATTGGATCCACCTAAGGAAAAGATGAGAACAGACTAGAACAAACTTCAATCAGCTTCTAGTAGTCAGTTCAGAGCACATTATGTACAAACAGTACAATACCAACTAAGCTGATTCAATACAATGCTTTGTTTGCTAAACCTTGTTTAGAAGTAATTCACTCATTAACAATGTTTCAATGTCACCTTAAAGAAAAACAGGCATTTATCTTCAACAATGAAATGCTAAACTGACCAAAATAAAGCATTAGACACTGAATTTAATTCAAATTGATTAAGAACAAGAAATGCGTTTCATAGTCAATTAAAACAAGGACTTTTTAGCATTTTATATTTTTAAATGTGGTAGAATAAACTAAGTTGTATAATGGTCAATAAGCTTTACTCTAGTAACAATACAGGTAAAATAAGTAGCTGATTCTCAGTACTGTATCTATGGTACTGTATACTTTTTCCAGTATCATAGGCAAATTCTCTATACAGTGTAACATATGTATTACATGTGGTGGATACATCCTACTGTAGGCCGTACGTTAACCACACCATATTACAGGTGCAATAGAATTTGCTTATGACACTGAATGCCAAACTGTACAGTGTGTGGAGAAAAATGCAAACATTGCTATATTTTTATAATTTTTAATACACATTTCTTTCTATTCTGTGTTTTATCTATATCTAAAAATAATATATTTTCTTATTATTATACCTAATAAAGAAACACCAAATTAATTTCAATTAAAACACTATTTTCTCCGCATTAAATTAAACCAATACCATATTACTATCAACTAAAAATAATTTCTGTATAGTAAGCACCAAATATTGAAAGCACATAATATTTCATAATCATCATTATGACACTTCATGTCATTATTTGTGTTTTGTACATTAATTTTTTATTTGTTAATAAATGTATAGTACTGTTAGCATTTCTCATTATTCTTCATTAGAGATTGAGGGTTGAAACAAATGCATTAAAGTTATATTCATCTTATAGACAGTTATTTTAAACAAAATACTTTTGTAATTGTACAGAAGTATCCGGTATTATAACGTAAATGCAGAATGCAAAGTTTGTGTTACAAAATAAGTGAAAGTATACCAATACTAATTGCATTAGGTATCAAATGCTCGCATATTACTTTCAAAGGAACATGTTCAAACTAAACTAAAATTAGATAATTTGAATTAAATAGCATGGCAGTAGGTAACATAAGACTTGTGTTGTAAATTACTCAAGTAATAAATCGTATGTAATAAATCAAACTACGTTCACACATGAGACTTGATTATGAGCAAATTAACACTGATTCATCAAGAACATCAAGAGCAACTAAATGTTCACACTACTACTGTACAATTCAGTACAGGTGAACTCTACATTTTTTCAAGTCTCTAAATGCTTAATTTTTTTTGAGAAAAGAAAATAAATTAATTATCATTACCATTTCACTCTTTTGTAATGGGTTAAACAAAATTATATAGTTGGTAATAATCAAACGCCAGAGATAACATTTCATACTGTACTATAAACCCACGCCACTTGAGTAGTACCATAGGTGATGTGTGATGATGATGATGATAACATTCCTATTACCTATATGTGGACTCAATAAAGCTGGAAAGTCCATTGTATCACACAATTAAACCTACAGGTATATTAATGTAACCAGTCCACTTGAAAATGCTGGTAGGAAAAAGCTCCATATTTAACAGGCCACAAATATGATGAATAAAGACTAAGGACATACACACAAACAACAGTAATGGCAAGAAAAGACCTTTGACCCACATTGCCCCACTCAAAGTCCTGTTGCTAACCATATAATATTAGAGCATAATGATCAATAAAAAGATTAAGAGCTTGAATCCACTGTTAAAGACAAATTATACCAAGTCTTCCTTTATTATTTATTTTATTCTGTTCTCCCAAAAGGTCTTTTGTAATCTCTGTTTCAGATGCTGATGGTTCCTTCAATGTTTATTATCCCTTGTTGCAATTTTTCTTAAATTAGTGCAATAAAAGGTATAGCCTACCCTTGATAGAATAAATGATTAGAAAAACTGAAATATAACACATTTTGGCTTCTTTATTGACTTTACTATTTGTGATAGCTATCAATCATAATCAATGCAAACATATCTGATAATGAATTGATTTTTTATACTTCAGACGTTGCTCAAATATTGACAAGCTCTCGGTATTGATTGACATATTTTCTTTGTTAACATGTTTTGTTATTGGGCGGGTTGGTTGGTAACTAAGAAAATTTCTAGAGATATTAATTCTTTTAATTAAATGAGTTGTGTTGTGAGAATTTTGACTTTTTGGCAATGTCTTGGTAATGAAAAAAGTTTATGCAATACAGCATATTCAAGATACTGGATGGTTTCAGTTTAAAATCATGTTATAATGTTAGTGCTTTATGTCATTAAATAATTTTAAAGTACTAAAGTAAGCTTCTACAGTACCTGTGGATAGCCAAGTTAATAACATGACAATTTGGGGTTTATAGATGACTCATATCCTGAAATGGATTAGTATGATATTTTCCTTTTTTACCTTTACAACCCTAGCATAAAATGTAATGTACATTAAGTATGGGCAACCTGCTAGAGTATGCACAGAGAAGAAATTCATTATTCAACAAGTTTCATTTCGATTTGTTTCTATTTTCAATTCAAAAGAAACCATCTATCTAGTACAATTTTACAAATTTGTAAAAATCCAGAAATTTACATGAACTTATCTTAAAAAGTAGGTCAATTGATGTAACAGAAATAAACTACTTTTATTTAGGAACTTGCAATGTCAATTACAGTAACTTCACAAATTCTTCCAATTATACATTTTGCTGCTTCAAGCTTTTTTTCTGATATAGATCTAATCGAAAACTAGAAAAACTTGTTAAGGTCCGATAACTTAACAAAAATTTTGCAGTTTAGATTCAACTAAAGTAATATACGTTCTGCAAGCACAGGCTAAATGGGGCACAGGCTGGACTACATGAAATCCTTACGATTTTGAACAAAACCAAAGGTATTCATCTAGGCCTACATCACTGTAAGGAGGAGGCAGTGCCTCAACTGTTGGCCCCTGTTTGACAGGTCGAAAGTGCGCCGCACTTTCTTAAGTTAAGCCTAAACAACACCAATGTTCTTATCTACAGTTTTAACATCTTCGGACGGTAAGAAATTAAACCGGTCTTGATGTTGGTATTTAAACTCACCTTAAAAATTATATTCCATCAAATATTACGACAATAATCATTTACGAAGTGGTTCGTGCAAAGTACTGTAAACAATCTTTCGTTGAAATCACCGCCATTGTCTGAAGAAACTGACTTAATATGCTGCAAAGAACGTACACAAATGGAGGGCGCTAACCCCTTTTTTACTTTGTTCAAACAGACTTTATGATTGGTTGAAACTTTTTTAGAAAAAATTAATACCGAGGATGATTTAAATAAACATAAAATGTTTGAGTTTGGATGTGGGTGTCCAACTCATTTTTGTAATTGACAGTCTAACCTTTATGATGATGATATTATTATTAGATCAAACGTTTGATTACTGATTAGGCCTCAGTGTTGTGGTCACGGTATTTAAGATTCGTGAGCTTGAAAAGCGTGAACCTAAACCCGAATTCAGACATCTACACTTTCGTGTTTCTTATAATTTTGTTGTGATATTTGGAAAGGGTTTTAAGAGTTTTTTTTTAAGAGTGTGGTTGTCCCAACTATGAACTATGGACATAAACTAGTGCGTTTAGACCCCAAGGCATATACAACATTTATTGATTACTTAATCTACCCAATAACAGGTTTGTTGATACGAATAAAACAAATTGTCCATAAAAAATAAATGTTTTTTTAACCACGCACAAAAGAAGACCAAAATGTGGAACTCTACAATAAAAAGTGACAAAGGTATCTGTTTAATCGCATTGATCTTTAAAGGACAATAGAGTAAAGTTTGATATAAACGTACGCGCTTTTGAAACACTTTAATCCCAGCATTATAATTCATTTATATTCTAAATCCGCCAATAGGATTAAGGTCAATAGTGTCTGTTTCCAAGCCAATGTACTTTCAACTGAAAAATGGAAGTACCCCCTCTATCGATATTCTTCTACTAAAGCGTTATCAGTTGGTCTTGCAAGGAATTGGTGAGACCTCGTGACAGCGCAGTTAGGACTACAGACACAAGTCAGTTAAAATCCACGACGCGCTAGTAGTCCTATCTCCTGCGTTCAGATGTAACTTAAGGTTCCTGATTGGTCAAAAGTACTCTTGAATTGAGTAAAGCTATAGCTTCTCACGAATACGCACAGGTGTACATGCGTTGAGCAGATTACAGTCTGCTAATTTCTTTATTATAAATAATTAATTAATTAATTTGTATTCATTCGCTTACAAAAGACGTAGGCCACACTTACTTAGCTTATCATAATACTAATACTAATAAAAATAATCATTTATTTGAACATACACTTTTGTAGGAGTAGCACACTTTGATAATGAAGGTGCGTTCTACATCAACATTTACTAAAACCACATTACAATACTAACTATAAAATTTACAAAAATAATAATAAAAATGTAATAATAATGAAACCAAACAGATATTTACAAACGTAACCCTCCCCCATCCCCAATCTAGCCTCTACAAATCTCCATTTTTCTTCATCATAACATTTTATGAATTTAAATTAATACAAATAGTGTAGGCCTACAGTAATAATCAAAGTTTTACACAACACAAGTTTTAATTTAAGAGATTAGATCTGTTTTCCCAACATTTTTTCCAAGGCTCTTACATTATCCGTCAATTCACAACAAACATGGGCGTTTCCAAAGATGAACTGCAATTTTTTCTTAGTTTCCAATTTTTCGAAATTGTTTTGTTCAATTTTGCTAATCGGCGATTAAGAGGAAGTGTATTGGACCGTAATTTAAATTTTAGGGCTGCGCCTTCGAAATCATTACTAGGCCATGATATTAACTATTGTAATCGTACTAAAAAATGGGGGTTGGAGATGGGGTGGTTAGTCGTTGTTAGATTAACTTAATTAATTAATTTCAGTTGTAGATTTAACCATTTTGTAGATGTTTTGTAAATATTCAAGTTCAAGGTGACATTAACCACAAATTGTATCACCACTTCTTAATTTTTCTTAATTCAATTATTTAAAAATAAAGTTATTAACAATATTAAAGACAATTTTTTTAATATGTCATTTAGTGTCACATGATAGTTATTCACTTTGAACAAAAACTGGATTGAAAAAAACATTATTTACCTGAAAAAATTTAATTTTAGGCAAAAAAATACTCAAATTGTATGTCAGACAATGAGTTTTTGGTTAAAATTAACCTTTTGCTTTTATATACGCCTAAGTGAAATACTTTTTGTTTTTTCTACAGAAGTGAATAACTTTATCAAAACTTCAAAATATTTCATATTTGATTTAATTAATATTTATTTTTCATGCTTTTGGGGGACAATATAGGGCCTACATCTTTATTATTATTTTGATCACGATTCGAGTTACCACTTTTTTATATTCAATTTTGGTAGGTTATTTGTAATAATTTACTAAAAACTTAATCAACTTATTTTACTGTAGGCCTAGGTAGCAAAGCAAAAAATATTTTATTTTTTTTAAATTTTATTTAGTATATTACTAATAAAATTCTTTAAATTTTTGTTTTAATTTGAAATTGACAATACGTATTTTTATATTATTTGTATGTAATATTGTATTAGGCCTACAATTATATATTTAAGTCCAGGCCCATTATGCTTATTTTTATGACACCATGAATTATAGGCCAATAAAGCTAGCTCACAAACGTAATTCATTATTTGAAACGCTACAGTGATTTCTAACCTCTTATAGACCTACGAGGGATTTAAATATTCTAATAAATTAAAAAATGGCTGGAATACATGGCCACGGGGCAACCCATTATGCCAGGCCAATGGATAGGTAGCGAGGCATTCTTCTTCCTAATTTGGCGCGGCTCGGGTCACACGGGTGTCGGGCACGCCGCCTGCCGGGTCCGTTCTCTGATTGGTTCGTTAAAGCTTCGGGTTATGATTCTAACTTCAGAAAGTCATATCAACCGTGATGAACACTAAAAGAATTTCATTCATGATCACTTAACTTTCAAAACAAAGTAAAGACTATGATAGTATTTTGTTTGCACATAATGCCTATTAAACAATATCATACTCTTATTAAGAGAATGATATAAAATGACACAAAGAAATAGGAATAGTAATATTATTTTTCAAATTTTAAATGCATGCATTATAATGTCTACATTTATTATTTGTTTAATTGTTTATTCACATCTCTCGATATTACTTAAGACATGATAATGTTATTAATTAATGATATTGATAATATCCAGCATTGCAGGGCCGGTAACTACATTGTTATCTCTATTCAGAAACAATAATTGGCCCAATCATACATTTAATATTTTAATTTTTTGTTCACAGTACTCTTGATATGATCATTTTATTAATGAAATAGACAATATCCAGCATTGCAAGACCGGTATCTACTGTATTCAGAAACAGAAAATTGGCCCATGGCTTTAGAGAAGTCGACTCCTCTCTATCATTACGAACTTTTGTATTTAATACAGATAAAATACAAATAATATAAACAATACAGAAAAAGAAAGAGATTAAGAAATATCATCATGAGATAAACAAAATCTTCGTGCTTTCTAGGGTTGTCACGTCTCACCAAAAAAAACACATTCATTATCTCATTATGCCAATACCGAATTTGGCACGCTTTGTTATTAAGGCCTATCTATATAATTGATTTGAAATAATAATAATGACATTTAAAAAATAGTAAGATATGAAAAGAAAATAATTCATATCTATGTTTTATGCCTGTCAATACATTCACTGCTGTTTATGATTAATATCTTGTAAATGTTGTAAAAGTTGTTATGTTAAAATAGGCCTATAACAAATCAAATCAAATCAGAAATCACAAAAAAATAGTATGTATATCAAGAATGATGAAATGATGAAATGGGTCAGGAAACTACGATGTTTGTATGATAAACTCCAGATTACTTTAAAAGTAAAAAAGTAGGACGAAAACACAAAGATAAGAAATCAAATAAGACAATGGTTTGTATAAAATATTTGTAAAGACAATGAAAGGTCTAATTATTGACAGGAGCAAATCAGGACGGACTTAGTAACAGCTGACGTATAGAGACACACAACATTAATAATTTATAACATTCAAACAAACAAAAACGTAATAACAATACAGTAAATTATTCTGTTATATATTGTTATTATTCGATTTACTTTGTTGCATTTAAATCGTCTCTATCATCGTATGGAGTGCGTGGTACGGAAATCGGAAGTACAAAACACTCCAAACAATATGCATTTCCGGTAACAATTGTAATCTAATGGGAATGACATGAAATTACGTGGTGTTATCCCGGGTGTTATTATAACGAACAAAAATCCAACGCGCGCGTACAAAAGTACGATTTTCATCAGCAATAGAACGCTTGTAAACGGTTCGGTGTTTATGGCGTCAACTGCAGACAGAATAATCATATTTACGGATATTAAAACATATTTGTGCGAGAATGAGCTCCAAGCTTTTGTTCTTTGGGCCATAGATAACAATACAGTAAATTATTCTGTTATATATTGTTATTATTCGAATTACTTTGTTGCATTTAAATCGTCTCCATCATCGTATGGAGTGCGTGGTACGGAAATCGGAAGTAAAACACTCAAAACACTATGCATTTCCGGTAACAATTGTAATCTAATGGGAATGACATGAAATTACGTGGTGTTATGCCGGGTGTTATTATAACGAACAAAAATCCAACGCGCGCGTACAAAAGTACGATTTTCATCAGCAATAGAACGCTTGTAAACGGTTCGGTGTTTATGGCGTCAACTGCAGACAGAATAATCATATTTACGGATATTAAAACATATTTGTGCGAGAATGAGCTCCAAGCTTTTGTTCTTTGGGCCATAGATAACAATACAGTAAATTATTCTGTTATATATTGTTATTATTCGAATTACTTTGTTGCATTTAAATCGTCTCCATCATCGTATGGAGTGCGTGGTACGGAAATCGGAAGTACAAAACACTCCAAACAATATGCATTTCCGGTAACAATTGTAATCTAATGGGAATGACATGAAATTACGTGGTGTTATGCCGGGTGTTATATAACGAAAAAAAAGTACAAAAGTACGATTTTCATCAGCAATAGAACGCTTGTAAACGGTTCAGTGTTTATGTCGTCAACTGCAGAAAATAATCATATTTACGGATATTAAAACATATTGGTGGCGATCAATGTCGAGCTCCAAGCTTTTATTCTTTAGGCCTATGTGCCTAAAAAAGACTGTGTGATTCATTCTATCGCGAAACCAGGCATACGCCATTCAATCAACATTGACTAATACCAGTGCAATATTATTACGGTTAATTGTGAATCATCATAAACTATCGGAATGTCGACTATTCGTCATTAGGTCTAAAACCACGTTCATCAGTGTAGTACAGGGAGCTATAAAAGTGTATCACAGTAATGTGCTGTCTTTAGGGTTCAGCTTAGTTATTTACCTGGGTATGTTGGTGACTTACCCACAAAATCACAGATAAAATGTGGCGGGAAAACAAGATACCCGAACACACGAACTTATAGTGGTGGTACAGGCCTACTTGTCCCACAAAACTTGATATCGGAACACCAAACATACATGTAATGTATGTATCTCCTTTTATTTTGTTACCATGTCATTGAAAGTAAATAAATGTTTAAATGCAAAAAATGCAAAAATGATAATATTATAATGATGCCATAAAGTTAGACGATAAATATTTAATTAAATAATAATTTGTTTAGATGTAATTGTTGTTACAATTACACAGTGTATTCAATTCAATTAAACTTTATTTTATCACGGAGGCCCAGATCAACATGGTTGTTCTTCCCTGGGACCGTGCACAAAAAAAAAACATACAAATACATGGATGAGTGGCTAACTTTAGGTCCTATAATCATTTGCGCTAATCAACCCCAGCATCACCTATTACGTGGGAAGAGACCAAAATGACAGAATAAAGCCCGATCCAAGGTAATAATACACGTTCAGACGCATACAAAATATACTGCAATTCTCCGTCGTAGTTTTAACAGCCAGAAACTATCCACAAACAAACTCATCGTTCTAAATAATATAATTAAACACTTTTTGGTTCTTGATCGACATAGTTCCTACATTCCATTACATTAGGCCTACATTTAGCATGTATACCAATTTTACATAACCTCTCATCGGTTACGCTCCAATTAAAGTCCGGGCGACAAACTTTGGCTTAACTATATCAACGCATCCATAAATGGTTATTTATACAGTGTCCCCGTGTGTTCCATTAACATGGGTTAGGCCACCATAACTCCTCCCACTTTTCTAAAATAATGACATGGCCTTGGTTACAGTGACCTCAAACTCAATATGGAGCCTACTGACATTGCCATATTTTCATTGGATGACATAATTTCAGTTTACGCTTAGTACTATAAGTTAATTTTCATAACATTCGTCGGTCGTAAAACATTATGACTTCTTTAGCAATAAATAACACAGCATGCGAATAGGAAAGGGAAGATTAATAATAATATTAGTCCTATGTCTTCTGAGAATACATATATGTATATAGTTAATAGGCTAGAAATTCATTCAAAAAATAAAACTAAAATATCATTACGTACGTAGGCCTAATTATTAGGTGAGTAAAATTAAATTGTTGATGATGGGGTATATGATGATGATAATGATGATGATATTTGGTGATGATAAAGACAATTGTGATAATAATAATGGCAATTATGATAATACTGTAATAATAATAATAATCAAAATTATGATTATCATAAATAACAATTATGCTTAAAATTCCAAAATTTAAGATTCAAAGATACAGAAAGTAAATTCACCTATACCCACATTGCTCCAGATTTAAAATAAGCAGATGCGAATATGAAAGGGAAGATTAATAATTTAGGCCTATGTCTTCTGAGAATACATAGTGTATATAGTTAATAGGCTAGAAATTCATTAAAAAAAATATACTAAAATATCTTTACGTAGGCCTAATTATTAGGTGAGTAAAATTAAATGATAATGATGATGAGATTTGGTGATGGTAAAGACAATTGTGATGATAATAATGACAATTATGATAACAATAATAATAATAATCAAAATGATGATTATCATAAATAATAATTAGGCCTATGCTTGGAATTTCAAAATTTAAAAAAGATACAGAAATTAAAGTCACCTATTCCCACATTGCTCAAGATTTAAAATAAGCATCATGTTGAAAAATGTTATATGTTATATGTTATTATAATTAGTATGTACTGATAGTTGTTTCTCTTTTAAATAAAGATTTTGTTTTGATTATTTAACCGAAATGAATAAAAAAAAATAAAAAAATGATGATAATAATGATAGGCCTACTGATGCTGTTGATTATTAATAATAATTTATAAACATTTTAAGGTAATTATTAGAAATTAACCCGGACTTATAATTATGTAATTCTCATAACTACTTTATTCCAAAATATTTACACAAGGCTAAAAATATACGAGACCTTCACAACACATCAGCACCAATAGTTGCTGGATGCACCATTGGGTGCTTCTCCTTTTCAAAACAAAACTCGTTTCTATTTCTCTACCCTTATCTGCAGCCTTCTTATTTTTTATTCATTTCATAAAAATCCTTATTAAAGATTTCTTTCATGTAACAGTTTTAAAAGAGTGTAGGCCTAAATTAGTTTAATAATTTAAATCATTTTGTTGATTAAAATAAGAATATTATATCGATGACAACATTGAAATAGGAAATATTGTTTAATATAATAAGCGTAAATACTCTTAAGTAGGCTAATTATAATTTACTGAATTTGTAAAAATTACTGTAGGTAAGGCAAATTAGGTCATATATCTATATTCTTTATTGATTGATAAATATATACGTTATACCGAAACAATATAACAAATGGATCTTTTTATTAAATTTAGATAGTAATATTAATTATTACAGTGCTGAGGTTCTAAACATTGTCAAATGATCGTGTGATTGCTCTCATTTAGGCCTAATAATTTAAGTTAAGAATTCTTTCGTAATCACAAAACTGTGTTTTAAAACTTAGCTCTAAAATGAGAAGACCTACAGGCCTTTTTATAGTAATGTAATTAAATAAACCTAGGCCAACCGCTTCTGTATTATCGTGTTGATGCTATCCCACCTTCACGAGTTTATCCCTCATACATATTCAATGATTTCATTGCGTCTTTTAATTATTTCCCCTCCTTCTTATTCCCATTTTAAGTCAACCGGTTGTAATACTTATGAGAGATTCGTGAAACCAGTTAAGAGGTGGGGCTAATATGATGTTGTTGCCAGGCCAACGCTACATTAGTGTCTCTCCTTATTTGGTAATGGAATGCTCGCCGTAGGAACAGGCAAAGCGCGCCACCCGTGTACTTCTGACGGCTTACATTACCACTTGCAAACATCTCTAAATTAGGGAAGCGCTGTCTTTCCATATTTTCTCAAAGAATTTCACCCCAATTAATATGAGTGGCTAGCGGTGGTGTTCAGGTCTCACTCCTCTTCTCGAAGGCAAAGGAACTACTGCTCTATCAATCCGTCTTGGATATTTTCTTGTGTAGCTACTATACCTCGTAAGTGAAACTTTTTTTTAAATTGTATCTTCGAATGCTTAGCTAGGATAATTTTATACACTGCAGATTAAATCAATAACATTTTCCTATTGAAACATTGGATTATTATTCAAGATATACCGTATATCAATGGGTACCAGGAATTACAACTCAGTATATCGAACATGGATGTATACTGCTAGCATTTTCTAGCTTGATTATTATAGATATAGATAGATATAATTTCGGTAGTTAAGTAGGAGAACGGTTTAAGTTCAACGTAAATTTGTTATAGCTGCATCATTAGAAGTTGTATACCATAAGAGTAGGATTGGGCAACGCCCACATGTAGGCCTATACTGAGAATGCTGTATAACACTGGCCTACTATAGAGCCTATTTACTCTATAGGACACACTCATGGTATATGAATACTATAGATGAAGAAAGAATACTAAACCGAAACTAAGTTTAAGGTGCCGGAGACTAAGATCACTCCCATCCTCGAACCAACCCAACCCCCTAGGTATTTTGAAGTAGTTGATAGAAAACATATGCTTGTTTGTTGAGACTTTTTACACTCAACCAAACGTGATAAAGTTAGCGGATAATATTATCATGGCATCCCAAAACAGGATGGGTTACTAAAACATGCTAACCAGATCACGAATAGGATAGAGTCTGGTGTTTAACATTTAACATTTATAGCTTCAAAGATGGCCACTTAAGTTTTATCTAAATAAGTACCGCGCTAAACCTGTTATGAATCCTAAAACTGAATACACAGAGGCCTATTGGGCATCAATTATGTTATGATATTTCTTCCATATATGGTATTATTCAACTTTGTATAAGGCTAATACATAATACATAATTAGATATAATACTCAGACTAGTGTATTATTATTTTTTTTATGGAAAATGAGCAACAGCAACGAAAATAACTTCACAATGATTTTAGTTATCTTATCTTAGGCGTGGCTAGCATCTGGAATCCTGGGAGTTAAAACCCAGTTATATAAAAAAAGTTTTTTTCCGTTGAGGGCAGTAGTTAATTTTGTTGAATGAATTTAAAATAATACTTTTCCATTTTTAGAAAGATTTTGTTTTTAAATTTATTCCGGCCAATTATAATTATGTACACTACTATTAAAGCTGAATTCATTACGTAAGAATATAACAATTAATGAATAATAATTAATAACAATAATTACCAATTGCAGTTTTTATTTAACATATTTTGTTTACAGAAATAAATCAAAATGTGTGACGACGATGTTGCCGCCTTGGTAGTAGACAATGGATCTGGTATGTGTAAGGCCGGGTTTGCCGGAGATGACGCCCCAAGGGCCGTCTTCCCATCCATCGTAGGCCGACCAAGGCATCAGGTAGGCCAAAATTGAGGTGACATCCATCCAAGGACCATCCATAATAACACTCTCATTAAGAGGACCCCAATTAAGACTTTTAAGTCTATTTGCCATTAGCCAATAATATATATTCCTCAAACATTCATGACTTCTGATTGGTTGTCCTTTACTTTTCTTGCTACAATTAGTACATAAAAATAGTATTACGCAAGCGCATTAGCTTCCGATTCGAATATGGGCTTTATACAGGGCCATTTTCGTCTTGTCAAGTCCAATCTTTTAAGCCATTCTTATTTTTAATTAGTAGGCCTAGTCATCGAATGTTGGTCTCTGGTCATGGGTGTGTTAAAAATGTATTCTTGTACCTAAAACATAAGGCCCCATCATACAATGTTTATGCTTTGCAGGCCTATTACTTTACTACTATTATAATATAACATAACTTTTTCATAGGGTGTGATGGTCGGTATGGGCCAAAAAGACAGCTATGTAGGAGACGAGGCCCAGAGCAAAAGAGGTATCCTCACATTGAAATACCCAATTGAACACGGTATCGTCACAAACTGGGATGACATGGAAAAAATCTGGCATCACACATTCTACAATGAACTCCGAGTAGCCCCAGAAGAACATCCAGTACTCATGTCAGAGGCCCCACTCAACCCAAAAGCCAACAGAGAAAAGATGACACAGGTAACACTAACATTAGTTCGTTGGACAAAATGTATAAGGTAGATAAAATGATAATATAGAATAAACGTTATGTGATCTGTGTTGTTATTATAAAACATTTTCTCTCACAGATCCTTTTCGAAACCTTCAACTGCCCAGCCATGTACGTTGCAATCCAGGCCGTCCTTTCACTGTACGCCTCTGGACGTACAACTGGTATTGTTCTTGATACCGGAGATGGTGTAACCCACACCGTACCAATCTACGAAGGTTACGCTCTACCACACGCAATCATGCGTCTTGACTTGGCTGGTCGTGACCTCACAGACTACCAAATGAAGATCCTCACAGAGAGAGGCTATTCTTTCACAACCACAGGTGAGATAATCGGAAGTTGTAAATGCAATAAGTGTGGTAATTTCAATAATAGTGAATAATGATCTAATAATGACGTCAATGAAAACTGAGTGACGATTACAATGACTTAATTATTTGTTTGTTTAAAATACCAAGCAAACATCCCCATCTCGAAAAAATAAAAATTAAATAACATTCTAACCGGTGTTACTGCTAATTCACATTTCAAATTCAATCAGTTTCCAAAAGTATACAAATTAAATAATTACAAAAAAATCTCCTCTACAGCTGAACGTGAGATCGTTCGTGACATCAAGGAAAAGTTGTGCTATGTTGCCTTGGACTTCGAACAAGAGATGGCAACAGCAGCATCAAGCTCATCCTTGGAAAAGAGCTATGAACTTCCTGATGGTCAGGTCATCACCATTGGCAACGAACGATTCAGGTGCCCAGAAACTCTTTTCCAACCAGCCTTCATTGGTAAGTTTTGGTATAAAGAAATTTAATTCAATTCAATTTTTAATGCGAAGTCGACTTCTCACCCCATGATCATTATATGGAGAATTACAACATTGTGTCTTTCCTTTCTGCAAGTTAATTTCAATTGTCATTATTTGCCTCATTCCTTACGTATTGAGGCTTGCAAGTATATTAAATAATCTTACGACATCGCTTCTTCTATCACCACTTCTATTGAGAAAGTATAGATAGGTTTCCAAAGTGATTTTTTGCTAAAATTGTTATATCTCTTGTCACCAGGTATGGAATCTGCAGGTATCCATGAAACCACATACAACTCAATCATGAAGTGCGACATTGATATCCGTAAGGATCTGTACGCCAACACAGTCTTGTCTGGAGGTACCTCAATGTACCCAGGTATTGCTGACAGAATGCAGAAAGAAATCACTGCTCTTGCACCACCAACAATGAAGATCAAGATCATTGCTCCACCAGAGAGGAAATACTCCGTATGGATCGGTGGCTCCATCCTTGCCTCCCTCTCCACCTTCCAACAGATGTGGATCAGCAAGCAAGAGTACGATGAATCTGGTCCATCCATCGTCCACCGTAAATGTTTCTAAATCATCAAACTTTATTAATTTTCTAATTGTAAAGATCTCAGCGATGAGTCTTATAATCTAAAAAAACATGTGCAACAAAACGGATCTGGAGTCAATTTTAGAGCAGTGTCGTTAACATCTCAGATTGCAAGAAGGGGAGTAGAGAAGGATTAAATTGGAGAAGGAGTAAGAAGTTATTTAAAAAAACAAACTATAGATCATTTTAATTAGTGCAAATACAGTACAATATTGAGGTGCTACAGGCGAAACTCTTCAGTAGGCCAATTTTTAGCAAGTAGAATTAGCAGAAAACTTAAAGGGGGAATTGGTATTTAATCCAATGAATATTTAATTTATTATATTTTTTAATTATTTAAAATAGCCGAATCGACAGGCAATATCGAAGAATGACACTCGACGGGACATACCTAATAATCCCGTATTTACATCCAATGAAAGCATTTTCTTATTTGGGTGTTACAGCTAAATCCAACTATTATCAATTTACCTCGCAATTTTACATTTAAATAATTTTCCTTGTAAAACAAACTTGTAGAATATTTTCTTCTTTTAAGTGTATCTTTTAAGGGTATTCACAATAAATGTAGATATTTTATAAGTAGAAAACACAAACGTTTATTCGTGTACATTTTATTCTTGTGGGCAAGAAAGTTGACAGGAAAAAGTGACGAATGCACAACATTGACGAACTCATTAAACAGTGACGACAGTGTACATTAACAGTGACGATTGGACGTTCAACTAACAAATGATACTAACGAAATAACGTGAAAACAGGGCAACTGAAAAATAGTAATAACAATATTAGACAATGACAATGATGTGGATGACTTTAAATCACCTAATAAACATTTTTGAAAATTGTCAGAACCGTATCAATCATAGCTCCTCAGAAAGTGACGTACAAAAAGAGGTTTGTCGAGGGCGCCGAACTTGAGATAATCTGTCGCCCACAGGACAATGTCGTCATACCGAGAGACCACTATAACAGAACGTCTTTAACTTATGGTTAACTGTTAAGGTCCATGATTAAATCATACCAGTACTCACTTGTTTTTAAATGTTGGTAGTACATTCCGTGTTAACTTCATTTCTTCACAATTTATCCGGTTAATGTTAATGTGCGACAAAAACAATGAAGAGGTCTACGAAATCATACGGTATAATCAGGGATGTAAGACCACTTCTGGTTCTGTGTAATTCTTACAGTAATTTCAAATTATTCAATTATTTATTATAGGCAAGTATTATTCACATTACAATTAATAATAATAAAAAAGCTGCTAGGAATTTGGAAAGCACATGATTCTGTTAACAACTTGGTAACCTGCAAACTATGGATGAAAATATGGGTTAAAATAAATAAGTCTTTTTTAAAGGGCGTAGGCTGGTTTGAGAGGTGGACATCTTGTTGGTACAAAAGTATTATAAAATCGGAACCGAAGCTGGACGATGCAATGTAGGTAGCAGAAACCAGTACAAAGTTAAGCTGGACGATGCAATGTAGGTAGCAGAAACCAGTACAAAGTTAAGCTGGACGATGTAATGTAGGTAGCAGAAACCAGTACAAAGTTAAGCTGGACGATTCAATGTAGGTAGCAGAAACCAGTACAAAGTTGTTTGAGGGTCTATTCGTTTATGCTCGCCAGGTGCCTTGTTTTGAAACTGTTGAAAGTAGAAAATGGGTGCATTTGCTCACTTGTCAAAAGCAGAACTTCTGTCTCAACGGGACTATGTGCACGTCCTCCCCGCGCTTATGAAGCGGTCTCCGCTTATAGACCTAGACGAATTGAATAATGACTTAATAGATACATGTTTTGTCTTTGCTTTATTTGCATAAAATAACATTATACAAAAAGTACAGTAATAAGGAAAAAATATGTCTATTATTATTATAAACTTCAAAACTTGTATTTTTTGGTTTGCACAGTAAAACAAATAAAAAAGAATAATTGTAAAAATGTTCAAAAGTTGTTAATGTTTCAACTATCTTATATTTACTTGAATACATTCCTTACGTTACAATGCATTGTTATTGTATGAAATAATCTTCTAAAGTGAACTATTTCAGAATGTTTTTAGAATACTCTAAAAGTTTAGACAAACCTTTACAAAAATAATGTTTATCTTATAAAGTGAATAACATAAGTGAATGGGTCTCAATAGAAAAAAAAAAATTTTTTTAATAAATTAGAAAAAATAAATAAATAAGAAAAAAATAAAATAAATAAGGGAAAACAAAGAAAACATAATAAAAAAGGAATTAGAAGTAAACAATCACACTTTATATTTCAAGTCCAGTGAGAAATACGTACTGTACAGTTAGTGTGAAAAACAGTAGTAAATACATACAGGTATGAAAGCACAATAATTGAACATCTAAACTACCAACAAAGACAATTTTAATGAGGCACTTTGGTTGTACAGTATTACTGGGAATCAAAACTAATTGTTGACGCCTACCGATCCTGCGCTACTGTAATTTCGCACCTAACCAGGCATAAAACTGCACACTCACTATCACCGCCGCGCAGCGGGTAAATATTTTAAAATTGGGACAAGCTTGCGAGATTGAGTGCGAACGTACAGTAGCACCACGTATTGCATTGACTAAACATTAAACATACATTTACAACTATGCTCCAGTGGATAATATGGTATAGTACAATTTATAATTCTTAAACACATTATTAAAATGTTCTACTTTAAATGATAGCTCCGGGGATAAAGTTTCTATTGTTTATCATAATAACCCACTTTTTTTCCGTTGGCGGTAAAGAAAAAGAGCATTGTGAAATAAGCCATTTTTAAAAAGTGGTTTATATTTCCAAATAAACAATAGAAATTTTTAATTCGGATCTACCCTTTACATTTGCATAGAAATGCTATGACATAATATAAAACCCTGAGATAATAGAAATATAGACGGTTTAGATATATATATATATATTAACATACTCCAATATAAACAAATAACAAGACTAAAACTAGATATACTCTCTCCAATACTATACAGTTTTTTTCTTTATAATCTCACGCTGTAAACAATATATACAAGTAAAATGAGCAGCATAATTACAATTACAACATTTATAGCCACTCAGATGCTATTGGAAAATACAATAGGCTACACTATTGTTATATAGTACTGTTTTTCTTAAACGTAATATGTTCAAACAATAAAACAAGAAACTTCTGTTAATATCATTAGTTATTATTATAATAGCTTAATATATTTCATTAATTTTTCCTGAAAATTAGGAGAGAATGCAAAAAAAAAAAAAAAAAAGGGAGGGGGGTTAAGGTCACATGACTGTAAAGTGTGCCCATCTTAGATCTGCCTTAATAAATCTATTTTTTGTGTGCATTTACAAAATAACACTCCATTTAGGGACTTTTTTTTAATGCAGTGAAAATGATTACAATGTAAATTGTATTGTAATGCATTGTAATACAAGTCATTTGCAAAATTATGAAAGGTAAGAAATATTAGAAAAATAAAAAAAAAATAAACATTTTAGGTCAATAGGAACTTTGGCTAATACATATATTATATCAAAACTTAATACTTAGTCTAGATTAATATTTTTTGGAACTTGGCCCAGTTCATAATACTTGTGTTGAATATCTGTTTCTTTAACAGTAACAACTCGAAAACCAGATTTATCTTCTCCCATTTGGCAGCCGACAGCAGAGGTTACCACAACTTCCAAATCTTCGTCAAATCCACCTGCATTTTGATGATAATGCCCGCAGAATATTTTCTTAACTCCTAAACGATAAAATTAAACCAAATTTTATTAAAGATAACTACATTATTTGACAATCAAGAGCATAATTGATAATAATCTAAGAGCAATATTTTGGAAAGAATAATTGTCTTGTCTTTAAAAGACCATTGAGTGATGCTCATTACACTTGTTATGTGAAAATAGGGAACTGAAAATGAACACAAAGCCGACGGAATGTCCATGAAGTTAATTTTAACTGGCCTTCCGGTCAAGTAAACCACAGATTTGGTGGCCTGAATCCAAACTTATTGGCCTTCAATGATTTTAATATCTGTGAAAAACAGGCCAGTTACTGGAAAGTTTTACATGCCTGCTATGGATTTTACTGGACAGTGGATCTGTATTAAATTGAACGCTGTGCTCAGGTTATATACATTATCTCCTAATCCTATTTGTTATCATTGTTTCATCATCATTATTGATACAATTAACAAATTATTATGGAGAAATTATTACAACTACGCACCTGCATCATGAAACCTTTTTAACATTGTCTTCCTGACATCTATATCAATATTAAAATATTGATCCTCTTCATCTGGAGATTCTAAGAACCATGGAATATGGTGGAATACCACAAGATGTTTCCATCCATCATCTAAAAAAAAGTGATTTAGCTAATTTGTTATCGTACATAGTTTGACTGAACTAACCGGATTATTATTACAAATATCCTACTTGGTTGTTTTATATTTATTTATTGCTTGTTTCCCACTAGAAACACAACAAAAGGACGTAACCATAATGCAATCGGGTTGACCAATGACAAGTGACAGTTCAAATAACCACTGCTTGTGATTGGTCAAATTACTTGCATTGCACGTACGTCCTTGTGTTGCGTTGTAGATAGATCGAATCAAATTTCTATCACCAGATCCTGGTAGTGGTAATAATATAGTTCTGTGAAATTACTGTATGTCATACAGTAGTATATCCAATCCTACAAGAATGTCATAGTGGTTTTGTTTTGTATGTAGTCAGGTACACTAGCAATGTCACTGCAAAAAAAAAACCACATTTCTTTGAATGACAAAGAAGCCAGTTATTAATACAGGGTCAGAGGATTTCCAGCTTCCTATGAGATTTGTGTATTACGTAATAATAAGTCAAGCGGTATGAAACAACAATTTAGTTTTGTCAATTGTTTGTTAAATCAAACTAGGGCCTGTTTCACACTAGCAGACTGTAATCCAGATCGGAGCTAACTGTTAGCTTGCCAATCGCAGAACGTGAGAAAGTACTTCCAAAAGAGAAATCAAAGGCATTAAATGTACAAGGTTACTACAGTAGCATATAACCCCTCTCAATCTCAGTGAATCTCATAGTGTTTATTCACCACCCATCTCAAAATATTTTTTTTTTCAATCTGTTTACATATTATTAGGGGTCAACCTGATGTTTGATATTCAACTTAAAGTGTTGACACTGTCCAGAATCGAAGGTGTTTTACAATTAAAGGGAACAATGCACCGAGCTAAATACATAACTAAACACATCAATGGCGAAGGATATGAGATAATCAGTTGTTACCTCTTTGAAAACACACTTCAAAGACATAATATGGTTTGCAATATTAAAGATATGATATGAAAATCTATCTATATAATTATACTGCACAATTACAATAATACAAATTACACACATTAAAATAATATTGACAGATCAAAAGAATGTTGGAGGTAGATTTGTAGTCATTATGGTAGTATTGAGAAGGGGCTGTCAATTAAACACTACAGTATATCATATTCATTGTGTATAATAATAGTAACAATGAAAAATATTAAATTGGAGGTAGGTTTAAAGAGTCATTATGGTAGTATAAAAGGGGTTCTGATAAAACAATAAAACAAACCTTGTAATTGTGTCTTAAGCCACACATCTTGTTCTTCCTTCTGTTCTGGAACTTGACTTGAGTCTTTATAATACTGTGAATTTAGCACCAGGAATTTGACTCCACCAACCCAAAAACTGAAGTAGTCATCTCCGAACGATTCCTTATATTTTTCTACGCTATCTTGTGTAGGAGAGTTCCCAACATCGTGGTTACCACACACGCATATCAGTGGTATATTGCTGTCTAGCGTTTTAAAATCTATTTTAAAATCTTGTATCTGTTCTTTTTTTACTTTGTCATCTGATGAAGTACCTAGTTTAAAAAAAAGAAATTAATTAGGATGGATTAATTTGTTTATTTTTTAATAAGAAATTCCTTTAATCTTTATTTTTTGTGTCATTGTATTAGTAAAGTACTTATCTGCACCAATGCAGTTATACCCCTTTCACATTAACAGCAGAATACACTTAGAGACAATCAAGTGTCTTCTATCTAGAAATGCTGGAGGGATCGCATTCATAACTGTTCAATAAAAAAGCTTTTCCACTCACAAAATATAAATAAACTTAAATTATAAGTTGTATGACATACTTTACCTGGAAATGAATCAACTAGATCACCACAGACAATAAAAAACTTTGGCTTCGGATGCATGTTATTGGCTGCATCTATGGCTCGTCTGGTAAGCTTTCGTTCCTTATCCCATTTACTACCGTCTCCATCATCAACATAGCTGTCAATCATTCCATACTGTGTATCAGCTGCTTGGATGAAGCAAAAGTTTCCATTCCATTCACCTTCATCATCTGAAATAATAAAAAAAAATACAAACTTTAAAATGTTTTCAAGACTGGTCAGATAGAGAAATACTTGATTGATAGGCCCTACAGTAGGTAGTGCAGTGGTATGTCGTGTGGTTCAAAGTTCGGCAGCCCAGACTACTGTAGCCAGGGTCTCCCTGAAAAAGTAGGGCCTAGAGTAGAGGTAGTACCAAAAAGGTAAAGATAGCTAGCTACTAGGATATGCTAGAGGGAGACCTACAATTTAGGCTAGGCCTAGGCCCATAGTTTAGGGCCCCTAACTGGGCTAGCTAGCTTGTATAGCTAGTAGTAGGCCTGTATTGTAGTGGGGCTAGTAGTAAGCCTGGTTAGCCTATAGTATTAGTAGTAGGTCTGACCTATAGAATAGGCCTATTTATATAGATATAGGCCTAATAGTTTAACTTCTCACCTTTTTGTAAATTACAAATAACTCTTTCGCTCGCACGACGTAAAGATGAAGGATCTGAAGCCATTTTCAAACGCACACACACTACACTTACGCCTCGTATATCAACAATAATTCTGTGATTGATCAATATCGTATTTTTCTTTTAGAAGATCGATCACTCCAAAATGTTTGCAGCGGGAAGTGTGTTGCGGAAACACGTAATAAACAGAGTTCCTGCCCTCATGCGGTAGTGTGTAGCTCGTGGACTATCTAGAGAAATACAGATCAAGTACTCCGGCCGCGGTTCGTTCCGGTGTAAGATTGAAATGTGTCCATCATTCAAAAGTGTCCGGGTGGACACTTTTCAGCATTGCATAGTGTCCAGTTGCAGGTTCGCGGGCGTTGTCCAACAATTTAATGCTGTCCGACCCGTTTAATAATGTCTGACCCATGGATTGAATTACGTCCGTGGTTGAGATTTGAGATTCAGGTTTTGATCGCGATCTTGTCTATATTATAAGTGAGAGAGTTTGTACGTCTGTTTGTTCGTTATACAAATTTGTGTTACTGCACGTAACCTTACATATGAGGTATCAAAATGACTGGAATTGTACCGGGAATGTTCTAAACTATATTTGAACATCATCCGCCATCTAGGATCCAAGATAGGGTCCAAAATGGCCCACTTTTCCCCACTTGCGATGTTTGTTCATTATACAAATTTCTGTTTCTGCATGTAACCATTCATATACCTATTTATTTACACAGTTTACAACGTACTTAAACCATAGGCATATCGTAGCTATGTATACCCTCTCAATTTGAAGCTGGAGTTGAATTGAATTTGTACTGGGAAGAATTTGTTTTTAAAAAAGAGTGTGGGGTGTTATTGAGGGTGGGGTTGGTGAGTATAGGGAGGTAGGCCTACTGGCGTCGAGTGTTATGTACTGAGAAGGCTTTAAACTAATTTTAAAACCCGCCCTGGGGCGGGTATAATTGCTAGTTGTTAATAATGTCAAGTTTAGTTTTTATTTGTCAAAGATCGCTTAAAACACATCCAATTAGCGACCATTATTTTTTTTGGTATGAATAAAGACAATTAAGAAGAATAAATAATAATATAATAATAATCATGTGATAAAAACAAGTAATTATACAGGTTCTCTTCCAATTAAAGATCACTTCCAATTAGCGACCATTTTATTATTTTGCATGAATAAAGACAATGAGGAGAATAAATAGTTTATAATCATGTGATAAAAACAAGTAATTGTACTGGTCCTCTTCTAATTATAGATCACTTTTGTTTAATAAGACACTTCCAATTAGCGACCATTATATTTTTTGGTATGAATAAAGACAAGAAGAATAAATAGTTTATAATCATGTGATAAAAAACAAGTAATTGTATTGGTCTTCTTCCAATTATAGATCACTTTACGACACTTCCAATTAGCGACCATTATATTATTTTGTATGAGTAAAGACAAGAAGCATAAATAGTTTTTAATCATGACTGTGATAAAAAACAAGTAATTGTACTGGTCCTCTTAATTATAAACACTTCCAATTAGCGACCGTTCATTTAACTCCGGCCGCAATTCACTCCGACCGGCCGCATCTATGATGCGCCTACTAATGAGTCAAATATTTCAGCTACTAGAGTACATATATTAGTCATTCACGCAAATTAGATGTTTTGTCCCCCAAAAACCATGAAAAATAAAGATTTATATAAAACCAGACTTTGAATAGGCCATTTTGCAGTTTTCTTCGACGGAAAAAACGAACACAATTATTGATTTAATTTCAAGACAAAAACCATTGTATGGCAATTTGACTATTTTGTTAGATTAGGTAGGGTCTACAGTTTTCCGGGTAAATGTTTTTTTTTGGCGATCCAACTTTCGTGAAATAATTGAATAACTATTATGTGACATTAAAATGGCATATTAAAACAATAATAATAATTTTTTTCAGGGGGACCGACAATGTATTTTTAATTAATTGCCTTTTTCATTCGTACTATGTTACACCTTTGACTTTTTCTGTGGTATCTCATATCATACTAAATAATAATATATTATCTTACGTCAATGACTCACTTACCTATATTTACGTAACAATTTAGATGATTCTGATGACATTAATCGCCAGTATCGCTGAGCTCTTTGCATTCGAGGTAACACTCGTTTCAGTAGATGTAATGAGACAGTTAAATTAATTTGTTCAGGTCTTTTTGTATTGATCTGTACTGCCGTTATATTATGTTCGGGTGTAACACACTGTGCTTTTACAACTCATTGAGAATGTTGCTAGGCTTACCTAAGCACTGTAGTGCTAGTAACATCTTTTCCACTAGGAGAATACCTTCTTTTTTTACGAGCATGTACGACGCACAGTGCGTCTGTGGCTTTAGAATAAGAGTTTTGAATATCTAAAATAATCTTGTTAGTGTAATACGAACTAATACGAACGATCTTCAAATCTCTTCACTAATGGAAGAAAATCATATTTTAGTGTGATTATCATTTTGTATTATTGTTGTTTTATATATGTAGATGTATTATATATGGAATGTTTATTCTAAAATAAAGGGATCAAATAATCAATCAATAATATAATAATCTTTATCGGAAAACGACACCTTTATATCGGTGTATTTTTTTTACTTGTTGTACTTGTCCATCTCACAGCCCCTGCCGTTGTGGATAGGGTAGTGCTAGTGGTCCTGGTGGTAGTTGTCCTAGGGTTGTAGTTATCCTAGGTGGTAATTGTCCTGGTGGAAGGCCTAGTTGTCCTAGGGGGTAGTTATCTATAGGAGTAGGGTCCAAAGAACCTATTTCATATAAAAACCTTTCTTCTTGCAATTTGTTCGATCGATCGATGACGATTAAGTTAGTAATCAATTATAAATTTACCAAAACATCGCGATTATGGTTGTAAGGAAAATTAATAATATTTAGTTTATATTTGTTATCTATATATCTATTTAGTATTCATAATGCATTATACTAAACCGACAAACGTTCTAATATGAATTTTAAAATCAATTTTGAATTCTTTCCACGATAATAGTTATTGAAAATGATAGTTTGTTAATCATTCAGAGCGCTTTAGAATTTAATCCTAAATAATGTCATCTTACCTGAACCAAAGTGTGAAACGTTGTTTATCTGGAGGGTTGTTTGTAATAGTTGAGAGATTATTTAGAGGATTAGGTTCAGTATATTTAGGAAGTAGATCAACTATCTTGCAATTCTTAATAATAGAAAATAGAAGGTAATGAATTATTCATGATTTCTGGCTTAATTGGATAGGAAAAAAAATAAGCGTCCGGGTGGTGGTTGTCCGGATACGGCTAACGCTTATAGGTGTATTCTGTAGGGTCCAAAGAACCTATTTCATATAAATTCAGACATTTAAATTTACATCAGGGATACAAAATACCAATGTCCTACAGCAATTAAATATAACAATGTAGGCCTATAACGAGAAGTGTTTATGGCATTTGGTACATGATAAGCGAAACTTGTGAATTCAACAGTTGTTATTAGGATGAAGTAAATACAGTTTATTATCTGTATTTGAGTATTGATAATTTCGACAACAGATGCAATGGCTATCTAATGAATAATTATAAAGATAATATCTTTATATCGGTGTATTTTTTTAATTGTTGTACTTGTCCATCTCACAGCCCCTGTTGTTAGTTTTCCAGATACGAATAACGTCCTAACGTTTATAGATGTATTCTGTAGGGTCCAAAGAACCTATTTCATATAAAAACCTTTCTTTCTTGCAATTTGCTTTCAAAAAGTGTCATTTTTTTAGCTAAATCCCATGAACTAAGGGGAGAAGAAACGTGTGGTACGGTATGTCATCCACACCACTGAGTAGATTGGCTGATCGATGATACTGTTATCTGATTGGTCAATTACTGTAGTTGAGGCCTTTTGTCAAATTATTTCAATAGGTGTTTGTAGATAAGCCACAATAATAATACTTATTATCATAAATTTCATATTTATAGAAATATTTTGAGTCTACCCCCAGAGTCATATAAGACAAAAATCTTAATTTCGAAAAAAAATGTTGTTAAGCGATTTTCTCAAAGTATGGCAGTATAGTTGTCCGGATACGAATAACGTCCTAACGCTTATAGAGGTGTATTCTGTAGGGTCCAAAGAACCTTATTTCATATAAAAACACTTCTTTCTTGCAATTTGTTTTCATCAAGGGATTTTTTAGTTAAATCCAATAAACTAAAGGGAGAACAAACGTGTGGTACGGTATGTCGCCAACACCACCTGTGCGCTTTCAGCCCAGTACACTGTGAGTTGCACTCCCAGACATTTACATTGACATTTGGGATACAAAATACCAATGTCCTACAGAAAATATAACAATGTATAACGACGAGAAGTGTTTAGCCAATTGGTACACAGCCATGATAAGCGTCTGTAGAAACTTGTGAATTCAACAGTTGTTTGTGTAAACACAATAATTGTTATTAGGACGAAGTAAATAAGTTACTTATTATTTATTGTCTGTATTTGAGTATTGATAATTTCGACAACAGATGCAATGGCTATCTAATGAATAATTATAAAGATAATAACTAGAATAAACAATTGATTACCCAAAGTAAGCAAAAACTTTGACAACAAGAATCTTTTTTGATTATGCGTATAATACGTTAAACGTTTCTTTATTGGAACGGCAAACCATGGATGTCGTCAAAGAACTAAAGAAGCTTCTGGCGATATTGAAAATTATCTCAGGCCTTTCCCATCGAACCCCTCCCCGCCACAACTGGAGTAATTTAAACTGATCCTCGAAACAGACAAAAACCGAGCATTGTAATTGTGTCATAATGGTGTTGTATTTCGATTCACATTATTCAACAATACCACGCCGAGAGTGTGAAAGAGTTGCTATCCAATCGAGTTTGAACAATACCATGAAAGCCCCAGTGGTCTATGGTAAGGACATCTGCATGTGAAGCTTTTTTTTGCCTGTTAACACCCCACACTCTTTTTTAAGTTCTTCCCAGGACAAATTTCTATTCAACTTTAGCTTAAAAATGAGAGGGGTATACATAGCTATGATAGGCCTAGCCCTATGTTTTCAGTACGTTGTAAACTGTGTAAATGAATAGGTGTCATATTGGCTGATAATTCAAATATCTAATTTTGATACTGCGGCCCCCAGCCTTCTTTCTCCTCTCACCATCCCAACCACAATCAACAAACCTAACTCCTCCCCTGGACAGTTCAAATATAGTAACTTTTCCAACACCCCAGATACTGGGTGATGTGTGACGTTTCCAGTTAAAATTATGTTAGCCATCACTCCCAACCCATAATCCCTCAGTGGCAGTTTAAAACATTTCCATTCCCTACATACCCACTCCAAACTCTCAGCCCATTCCCAGGGATAATTAAAATATAATTTCCTACCACACAAATCTGATCAATTTGATAGCCTACCAGCCCTAACCTAAGCAAAATCCCCACTATCCCCTCAACCCCAACAAAAACCAGTTCAAATGTAGTAACGTTTCCCAGTACAGTTCCAATTAGGCCTATGTTGTACTTCTATTACCTCCAAATTCCAGTATCTCCATCTCCCAGCCCCTCCCCCGCCCCCCAAAAAAACCGGATTGTTAAATGTAGTTTAAAACCTTTCCGGTACAATTGCGGTCTTATGTATGGCTACGTGCAGAAACAGAAATTTTTATAACGAATAAGCATCGATAGTGGGGAAAAGTGGACCATTTTGACCACATTTTGGCCCCTCTAATTTTGATCCTAGATGGCGGATGATGTTCAAATGTAGTTTAGAACTTTTCCGGTACAATTCCGGTCATTTTGATACCCAATATGTAAGGTTATGTGCAGTAACAACGAACAAACAAACACACAAACAAACGTACAAACTCTCTTTCACTTATAATATAGTTTGCAAGGATCTTACAGAGAAAAGTTTATTTCCTGTAGCCTTAAGATCCTAATCTTAAATTAAGATCTTAAGAAAAAAATCATAACTTTTACAATGAAACAATGGAAGATTACATACTTGAGTACAAGTTTATAAAAAGAAAATCTTTGTTCAGCTTTGCATCCCATGATCCATTAGTATTGGAAGCTTAGCATTAATCCACATAATATACACATCTCTACGTGACACAATTTTGGGTGGTGTGGTGGTTTTCCCACAAAAAGCAAATAACAACATATGTTGCGCGATGCCTCGATATGATTATGTAAACGCATACTTATCAAAGTATATAAAAAGGGCATTAAAAACAACATTCGAACAATTAATATCAACTTTGAGAATCGATCATCAGCAGGTAAGTATAACTGTGTTCTTTATGATTGTGTGTAAGTAGTCTTGTAACTCTTTTACACCGCATAGGAAAACATACCAGCGCGTCAACGTGATATCCTATGTTTTAGTTTCATTATTTGTATCTTCGGCCGTTATACAATTCGTTAAACTGTAATTCTAAACCTATATTTCATTTACTGTAAACGATGCATGTGGATGTTTTCTTTTCTTTTTTTTATAGGCATATTTACCGAGATGAGGGCGTTCATTTTTGTTGCAGTTCTCTGCTTCAGCTTCGCGGGTAAGTTAAGTTTAAAGCAATCAAAGTAAATTAAACATGAGAGGGAAGAAACATTTTGACTTCCAGTTTCGAAATATGGAGTGGTAGAAATCGAAATTCCATGCGTCGACGAGTGAGTCGAATGATGTTAACATTTTAACAAATCAGGAAAAAATGAAATTTTACTTCCCTAAATAAATGTATAAAATAAGGTTGCAAGATGATCAGGCTTATTTTTCATAGTCAGTCATTGTTACATTTAGACTAAAATGTGTTGACCATATAAGTTATGAAAATTAAAATTTAACATTCTCGCCTTCTAGTTCTACTCTAAATTTAAACTTGACAAAACCTTTCTTATGTTTTCAATTATTCTAACAATATAAGGTTGTGGACTCAATATTCTACTCTATCCTCGGTCTCTAAAGACCAACTCAGACAGTGTTGTACGACGAGGCCCGACGAAACGTCTTGACTCGACGTCGGTGCTATCTGAGTTGAATCCCAACGAAACGAGTCGCCTTGCGATAGCGTCGGGCGTAGTTTTTAGGTCTTTGCGAGAACTATAAATATGTTTAATTTTCTCCCGACGAGACGACACGTCGGGCCTCGTCATACGACGCTGTCTGAGTTGGCCTTAATTCGTATCTTGAAATCCTCGATCCACCACACCAGAAATTAAAGCGATGGGAAATGAGGGTGAGAGAAACAGTTTTAAACAATTGCTCGGTGTTGATCTTAAACACTTACAGGTGAGACATGGCGTTACACCAGTCATAAGATCTCTGCTGCTCTGCTAGAGACACAAATCCACGCGTCGGCCGGGCCAAATACATGTGTGCACGGTATAATTGACTGTTGGTTAAAACGTACGCTGCTGTGGTCAATACAATATTCTCTGACTGCCGTTATATATAGATATTATAGATATGACATATGAAATGGGATCTTTAATAGTGATGACAAATATTTTGTATAAAATTGAGGGTGTTGCCCGGGCAACTGGAACAACACCCCTGCGTCCGCCCCTGCTCGTCGTACGACGCTGTCTGAGTTGACACTAACGCAATTAGGAGCAGATGTTGCATTACTAATTATAACTCTTCTCTAATTTTCCTTTTTATTTTGTACAGAATGTATCGAGGGATACAAACGTATATGTTACTACACAAATTGGGCTCAGTATCGATCGGGTGTTGCAAAGTACACACCCGCTAATATTGACCCCTCCCTTTGCACCCACGTAGTTTACTCCTTTGCCAAAATGGAAAACGGAGTATTATCACCATTTGAATGGAATGATGAATCTACGGAGTGGTCAGCTGGTATGTATGAACAGGTAAGCCTTATAAGACATACTCTTCTAGTAATCACGAAAGTTTAGATGCAATTTCACTCGTTTTTTTGATAAACAATGATCATAATATCCAGATGTACATGCATTTCAATGTCTACTACTGGTACTGGGCTCTATGTAGAGATTAGAGATAAGATATTTGAAAATTACTAATTATACCGCCCGTAAGATAATACATAAGTGAATTAATGTGTTCGCACCACCGCATTTTCCGTCTTTTAGTGTACACCTGGTATAATAAATGAAAACCTGTAAATCTATACGATAATGTTAACGGCTTTATCGAAATTTAGTCGCCTTCAGCCGGCTAAAAAACCTCTTCAGATAGCGCTTATATCTGATATATGATATGATATCTGATCAATCTTCTATTTTATTATATTAACATTGTTATTATTATTTCGGTTTTTTTCCTATTATTCGATTGACAGGTAATTAACTGGAAAAATACGAATAACAGCCTGAAAGTTACACTCGCTGTCGGCGGCTGGAACATGGGATCTGCTGACTTCACGGTGATGGTGGCAACGGAGGCTAGTCGAGCGAAGTTTATCTCTCACTCGATTACATTCTTAAGAGAACGTAACTTCGATGGATTGGATTTGGATTGGGAATATCCAGGGGCTAGAGGGAGCCCTCCAGAGGATAAACAACGTTTCACACTTTTGGTTCAGGTAAGATGACATTATTTAGGATTAAATGCTAAAGCGCTGTGAATGATTGACAAACTATCATTTTCAATAATTATTATGGAAAGAATTCAAAGTGATTTTAAAATTCATATTAGAACGTTTGTCGGGTTGATATATAATGCATAATTATAAATAGATATAATATAAATAAATATAAACTATATATTATTAATTTTCCTTACAACCATAATCTCAATGTTTTGGTAAACTTATAATTGATTTACTAACTTTATCGTCATCGATCTGCCAATCTACCGGTTCATGATTGATCGGTAAATTAAATATGAATTATGAATACAGTACATTAATCAATCGATTGTACTATTTTGATAGGAACTCCGTGCTGCGTATGACAAGGAGGCTGCAGACACTGGTAAATCCAAACTGCTACTGTCAGCCGCTGTAGCTGCTGGTGAATCAAATATTGATGGTGGATATGAAATCGCCAAAATAGCAAAGTAAGTTCATGGCATGTAGGAAATGATTTATTGATTTTTTCTTCCATGATGTATTCAATTCAGTTAAAAAAACATGTATTTACGTCCAAAAGACAAAAAGTAACAAAAATAATAATGGCAAGAGATAATTTAGAAAATTGGACGAAGACAGGATCCCAAAATAATTAGACTCTTGTGGAGGGATTGCCTTTACAAATTAATTAAAAGATAAATAAAAATAAATTAATTAATGAAATAAAATAAAAATAAATATATAATACCAGTAGGCCTAGACAAAAGTTGAAAAAATAGTATGTAAAATAAATGTATAACAATTATTCACTTATAATTAGTTGGTCTACTAATAATCTCATTTGATTTAGTATTTAATGGGTGAATTTAGGATCAATCTGTTATAAGTTTAGTAAGATTGTGGGGGTTGAATGGTGCGGAGTGATACTGTAGTACGGTAGCATATAGGGAGTCTTTAATATGTTTTTTCTTATGATTTATAAGTGTTACATTGTATCACTTTTTGACTACGTGAGATCATAATGGATTACGTTTCATTCTTTATTAAGACATTAAGAATGTTTTCAATTTCACTGAAAAGATTTTTTTTTCTATTTGTGAATAATCAGTGGTGGCTTTTGGTGTTCAATTTTTTTGAACTTTATAAGGTATACGGGTCTTTTGAAATTGAGCTCGAAATACAAGTTGCTTTCAAAATACAGTAGAAATACTGATGTTATTGCACTTTGAATTAATTTAGGGAGTTGGATTGGATTGGTTTGATGTCTTACGATCTTCATGGCTCCTGGGATCCAGTAACTGGCCATCATAGCGCCCTCTATGCACCCCAAGGTGCGAACAATGATGACAAAAAACTTACAATAGTAAGTTATTATTGTTATTACTAGTAACGATCTACCCTTACTCATTAACACATTGGTATACGTCATATTCATCGAAAACAAATTCAGTTTTCAATTAATTTCATATAGATTTTTAAAATGTTTCGATTTATTTCTTAGACTTGGGCAGCTGACAAATGGGTGAATGGAGGATGCCCAAAGGATAAACTCATGATTGGATTTGGAACGTACGGCCGGTCATTCACACTAAGCTCATCTGCAAATGGAATTGGCGCTCCAGTTAGTGGTGCAGGCAATGCCGGGACTTACACCAGAGAGAAGGGTTTCATCTCCTACTATGAGGTATCCTAAGCAGTAATACGCAACAAGCTCAATTATCACCCACACAGATAGAAATTTATATTAAAAAAGTTTTTCGAACGAAAGATTTATCTAAATTAAATTAAACATAACAGTGGTGCTTTAGACCAATCTAATAACACCACCCCGATTATCTGATCAGTACTCAATTAATTAAAGTCAATTAAATTCTATACTTACTTACGGTATCAATCGGAAAAAATAAAGTGGATCAATCTTGCCCATATGTCATTCCTTCGAAATGACGTTTATACTCCAAAAAGTGGAATGACGTACTAACTTATAAAAGACATTAAAACCGCATTTTAATACAACAATTAAAATTAAAGACATTTTGGATGTACAACAATTTCGATTTTAAAACGTTTATCAATTAACAATAACGACAAAACTGTAAAAACAACATTTCAAAATCAGTTTTAGGTTTTTTTTTTGTCGAAAATGCTTCTGGATTGGATCCTGTGATTCTCCGTGTGTTTAATGTTCTTTGTTAATTACAATTTCAGTCATGTTATTTCAATGGGAAAGTCCATGAATCGCCACCTATTTCTTTTACTAACTAGTTAACAACATTTGAAAGTAGGACTACTCAACTATTTTACATTTTTAGGCTTGCAGTATGACGAAAGATGGCGGGAAAACAATTTTCGACAGTGATATACAAGCTCCATATATGCACAACGGTAACCAATGGGTTGGTTATGATGACTCCGCCAGCTATAAGATTAAGGTACACACACTTCGCTAGTCAATAACTATAGTATATTAGTAAAAGGTATAACTACAGTTGCATGTTTCATGTTTTCATTTCAACCTAGTAAATATTGGTTAATTAGGCTTTACCAATATAATTTCCTTTCTGGACACAACAATTATTATTACTGTTACTATTGAAATGAGCAACCACAAACTCTCCTTTCAATTTGGAACAAAATAAACGTATCATTAATGGTATATGTTTATATTTTTCTATTTACCTTCGTAGCTGGACTGGCTGAAGAAAAATGGATACGGAGGTGTGATCGTATGGGCATTAGATCTCGATGACTTCAGTGGTTCAGTATGTGGGTCTGGCAAATATCCTCTCATCAACCAGATTAAAAATGCTTTAGATGGTGGTGGATCAGGTCCAGGACCAGTGCCAACATACTCACCACCAAAACCTACCACAAATAAACCAGTAGTGACACCGAAACCAATAGTGACACAGAAACCAGCCCCACAAACAACCAAAAGTAGTAAGTGACGAATTTGTAAATTAGAAAACTACACTGAAACATATCACTTAAAATGAAATCACAAAATAGTACAAATAATATGTGAAAAAAGGCCTATGATGTTGTATAAAAATAGATGAAATCAATTATGAATGAAAGAAAAAAGAAATAATTTAATGCCTTTATTTAAGAAATGAATAAAGAATATTATTATTTACGAACTATATGTGACTGATGAATATTTGGAGCCGGAAAAAATGACTTATGGAGAGGCTTTAGTATAATCAGTGGCGTAACGGATATGGCTAAACCCAGGAGGTCCGGAGCTAATGTGGGCCTCTGAGGAAAAAAGACAATAAAATATGTCGAAAAGGGCTAAATACGTCCGAGGCCTCCAGCGTAATTGGAGGGCCACTTAGGGTTTCAAACCCAGGGGCCTCATGTCTCTGCGTTACGCCACTGAGTATAGTTAAATATGCAGATAGGCTTACGATATAAAACAGCAAACGGATTTTAAATACCTCTACTAAATTTAAATGGTTAGTTAATGACAGTTTATATTGTATTCTAGATGGTGGAGGAGGGGATGGTGGTTCGTTCACATGCCAACAAGACGGTGTATTTGCCGACCCAGACGATTGCGCATACTATTATCAATGTTCGGGGGGTAACATGTGGCACAAACCTTGCGGAAGTGGCACTGTTTTTAACCCAGCCAATAGTGCATGTGATTGGCCCGCCAATGTTCCAGGTTGTTCTTAAAATGGGAACAAATATGGCTTAACCATAATCAAGAATGAATAAAAGATTGTCATTTTTCCAATTGTTACTTTTAAAATTATTTGAGAGTTTTGCTGATTTCAATGTGATATAAAATAAATGTATTATTGTATATTCATTAAAGTTCATTTAATTCCAATACTGGTTAATTAAATTATTGGAAAAACTTTCATCTGAAAGTTTATGGAAACCAATAAGAAGCAAAATATCTGGATATTAAATGATTTATCTGAAAGATGGCAGGATAAAGGGAAACAAAGAGACGCCGAAAATTGTACGGTGTTGGTTGACAAGAACATTTCGATACAACATATTCAATATTATACCGGTACGAGAAAGTAACTAACTACAAAACACACTGCTTTTTGCATGCATCATGTTAAGACAAAACTGTATAAAAAGTGATAACGATACATTTTAAACAATTAAAGTATGTGCCTCTACTTGAGCGTAAAGAACTCTGAACGAGGTGAATTTAAATTGTATATAAATATATGTTATTTTATTGAACATACGCTTTTATAAAAGCGGCACACCTATAACTAAAGGTGCGTTCACTTAAACTACAAACAAAGAAAATAACATAATCATCACTTACTTTTTACTATTGTATTACGAATGATGGCCAATGGGAATGCAGGTCTTATAACCAAACAAACCGCGCTTCTATTCGATAGTAGGCTTTCTAATTCAATGATGATTTAACAACAAATAATAATGAATAATATTATAATGATAATTTTGACTCATTTCTTATTTTATTATTTTGAAACGATCCGAGCCATAGTAAAACAGTGGTTTTCTCTAGACATTGTTATTACGTTGAAGCGTGGTTTCCAGTTGGTTGGAAGCAAGGATAAAATGCCAAGACAATTTGACCAATCCTAAGAGAAGGATCATTCGAATTGTAGATTGTGATTGGTCAAATTATTTGCATTGTACGTACGTCGTCCTTGCATAAAGTAACGATATTGTAGAGGTTAAAAGACATTCTGCACCCAATGTTTATACGCACAATTCCAAGATTTATTTGACCACAGAAAATAAGGCAGGCCATGGTGCTATAACATACCGACCAGTCTCTAAAGGCGAACACATCAGAATTGAACTGACTATCCTTTAGAAGGTGTGTTGGTTTTCCACAAAATCAGGAAGGGATAGCCAACATTGATGCCGATGTCTCGTGGAGATAGCAGTATCCAGAGACTATATAAAGATTCAAGAACAACTAGAGCAATCAATTTCAACTTTGATATTAAATATAATCGAGGTAAGTCTCTATTTCTGTAAATAGTTTCTAACTGAGGGTAGATTGTATCGCCACCATATGTTTTTGCTATCTTGATATATTATTTACTTTTATCATTTTTGTTTTTGCTATCTTGATATATTATTTACTTTTATCATTTTTGTGTTTGCTATCTCGATATATTATTTACTTTTATCATTTTTGTTTTTGCTATCTCGATATATTATTTACTTTTATACTTTTTGTTTTCTTCCTCAACTTTATTTCATGATTTTCTTAGTGATATTTCTTTTTTTCAAAGGGTCTTACGACTACATTTTATATAATGTAAATATATATTGCTGAATAAATGTGAATGAATAAATCAAGGAATAGTGAGATTACAACATTCTACCCTGCTATATAATGTGGTGGATTAGTATTTTCGTTTTTATAGATAGAGATGAAGTTGATCTTGGTTGCAGCTCTCTTCTTCGGCATTGTAGGTATGTTGTGTTTTATATCACAATGGTAATTTATAACCAAACCAAAGGCAATTTGTACTGGTGGGCAAATAAACTGAGTTGCGTGGTGAGGATGAGGGTGTCATGAGAAAATAAATGTTTATATTTAGAATAGCCGCTATCAGTAATGATCACTAGATGCGCAAACGTAAATGATTGTTTACCAATCACAAGAGATGTATTGTCGCTTGTCATGCATTCGCTTACGTTGCGTCTAGGTCCTTGCGTTGCGTCTAGTCTTAGTAAGAGGTGAATATCCTCATTCTGAATAAAATTCTTTTATTATAATCTAGAATTTAGTGAAGGCTACAAACGTATATGTTACTACACAAATTGGGCTCAGTATCGACAGGGTTTTGCCAAGTACACACCCTCCGATATTGACCCCTTCCTATGTACCCACATAGTTTACTCCTTTGCCAAGATAGTAAATGGAGTATTAGAACCATTTGAATGGAATGATGACTGGTCAACTGGTATGTATCAAAAGGTAAGCCTTTATCAGTGGCGTAACGGCTGTGAGCGCTCACTGACTAAAACCATGGGACCGGAGCTTATGTGGGGCCCTGAGCAGAGGAAAAAAGACATTAAAATATGACTAAAAACGCACGAGGCCTCCAGTGTTGGAGGGACACTTAGGGTTCCTGGCCTTTATCATATCTTAATTCGAGATTGATACGCCTTGCTTGCTTTATAGGAAGGCAATTTACGTATTTGATTATTAAGCTCACTTAAGACGGATATTAAAATATCCATCTTAACAAAATATTCTCAGATTTTATTCTTTAGTATTCAATTCATCTTTTGTTTGTGATTTCAGAAGTGGATGTCCGAATCAACAAACACTCTTAAAGCCGCTAGGCGAATTTGTTCGCGCTAATCGAAAGTGTCAGCTTATACGCATGCGTAGATAGGGATTTGGGAGATGGAAACATGAATACGCATGCGTATAGGCTGACTCTTTCAAATGTAGAAAATCGGCTTTACACCGTTCACTTTGTTATTTATTATTTTTTATTCTATTCTTTATTTGATTGCCAGGTAACTAACTTGAAGAAACAAAACCCAGACCTGAAAGTTTTACTCGCTGTCGGCGGCTGGAACATAGGATCAGCTCCCTTCACGGCGATGGTGGCAACGGAGGCTAGTCGAGCGAAGTTTATCTCTCACTCGATTACATTCTTGAGACAACGTAACTTCGATGGATTGGATTTGGATTGGGAATATCCAGGGGCTAGAGGGAGCCCTCCAGAGGATAAACAACGTTTCACACTATTGGTTCAGGTATTGTACTGTACCGTTTAAGATGATAAGAACTGGTTAATAGGCATTAGGCCTAATCACAACAAAATCCACGGCACATCGCGAATTAAAGAAGTGGTTTTTTAAATTTAGATACCGTATTTCTAAAGTGTACAGTTTGGCCTAAGCTCATAGATTTCATGATGTATTGCTTAAATCTCTTACCGATTGATATGATATTGATCAGTTAGCTAATAATGATATTAAATCAATCGAATGATTAATCGATTGGGTTATTTATTGATAGGAACTCCGTGCCGCGTATGACAAGGATGCTGTAGACACTGGTAATACCAAACTGCTACTGTCAGCCGCTGTTTCTGCTGGTGAACAAAACATTAACAATGGATATGAAATTGCCAAAATAGCAAAGTAAAGTACTTTATTCACAATTCACAATTACAATTTACACTTTCAATTATTACAATTTACAATTTTACAACAACACCCAACAGTACACCAAAGTACACCAGTTTGGTGACTATTATTTAAAAGCATCTTGTACATACAACTTACAACAACAATTATGTACAAAAAAAGTAAGCAGAATTGTCTGCCCGCGACAGCTGAGGTATAAAAGGAAAACAGGATGAACCCTTTTTGTCACCCGGAAGCACTATGACGATCGTGATGGTACTGATGGATGTATCTGTTGGATTGAAGCAAGGGTTAATCAGACGCGCATATGGGTGCTCGCTTTATCAACACTGCCGAAACATGTTTGGTGATGTAATTAGTAAATTTATTTATAGCATATATGGGGTAGGATTTTACTTTCTTTTAGTCCTTTTATTCCTTTCTCTATCTGGCTGTTTAATCATTGTTCATTTAGAGAATATTGTTTATTGTTGATTATTTTAAATATTATTAACAAGTGTTTGAGTAATTGAATGTCAAATGAATGCTCTGGCTTGTGAAAAAAGGGGGTAATGACGTACTTATTCGCAAATACGGTGACGTGTATGTATCATTATATAATGCAAACCGATGACAATAACCCAATATTATTAATTTAGAGAGTTGGATTGGATTGGCTTGCTGTCTTACGACCTTCATGGCTCCTGGGAAACCGTAACTGGTCACCACAGCGCCCTCAAAGCTCCTAAAGATGCAGGGAATCCTGAAAAAAAACTTACAATAGTAAGTTATTATTGTTTATTACACGCAAAGTAATTGTAACAAGAAATATTTCTTACAAAAAACGGCTCTTGAATTTTTGACGTAATACTTTTAATTAATGTTCTTTCTTCATTAAATCATGCTTTTTTTTATAGATATGATATTCCATTTAATAATTTTTGTTTAACAATCAATTGTAAACATTTTTTGTGACGTAAATAATATAGTCTGAAATGAACAAAGTCCTCAACTAAACTATAGTACTGTACATATTCCGGGGTAGAGGCCCACATACCCCAACATTCCAGTTTCCCAACCGCCGACAAATGTAGGTCTACTCACAAATCAAACAATTCTTCATCTATACACACCATTCGCCAAAAATATTTACCATAGAGGAAGAATTGTTTTGACAATGATAAATTGACAGCCAAAACGAAAACATTCTCTACATATATCACATAGACTCTCTTCTCCCAGACGTGCTTTGGTTTTTGTGCATGTCCAGTCCGAGTTTCCAAATGTTGTCAGCCGTAGTACTAGTAGTATACAGTTTCCTAATGCTGCCTAAAACCGCGGCTTGAAAAAGATTTTATGTTCATCAACAACAACAATGTAACTACCCTTACTTAATATTATTCTAATGACTTCAATTTAAGCCTTCATAGATTATTGTGTTTATTTCTTAATCATAAGACTTGGGCAGCTCAAAAATGGGTGGATGGAGGATGCCCAAAAGACAAACTTATGATTGGGTTTGCAACGTACGGCCGGTCTTTTACACTGAGCTCATCTGCAAATGGAATTGGCGCTCCAGTTAGTGGTGCAGGCAATGCCGGAACTTACACCAGGGAGACTGGTGTCATCTCCTACTATGAGGTACCGTAATACACATGCATTTTATTTTTTCCGAGAGCTTTCACTATATAAATTATCATTAGCATGGGCATACAACATTTTTATTTAAAATATGAATGATTAAATAGTTATTTATTTAAATTGATTTACATTAATTTATAGCATATACAGTACAGTAATATCTCAACATATCCTTTTAATTAGACCCACATTATTATGAAATTGGTACCATAAAATATGAAATAAATAAATAAAAAAAAAATTATTATGAAATTGGAGAAATATGAGAGTTTATACTGGTATGGGCACTGTTACAAGTTATTTGTTATCATGGGTAAAAACATAATAATAGTTTGAATTGAATAATATGAATGTACCGTATTTACTTTTGTTAACTGGGTGAAACTCTTTTTACATATTATTTTAACTGCATTGCTAATTAATGAGCATCTTTACCATTTAATAGGCTTGTATTATGGACAAAACAGGAGGAACAACCGTTTTCGACAATTATATTCGAGCCCCGTACATATACAAAGGCAACCAATGGGTCGGCTATGATAACTCTTATAGCTTCAAGATAAAGGTATTTTGTTAATCAATTTATAGTAAACCTAATTAATAACTGCATCCACACTTCAAAATCTATTCTTAAACAGCATGTTTATAATCTACACAGTCTTTAAGAAGCATCTTTATATTCGTTTATTTCACAATGCATCACACAAGTTGTTACAGATTAATTCAAAGTATTAAATAAAATATGCAAAGCCTGGAAGAGAACAAATAAGCTGAATAAAGCTTTAGGCCTGGTTTCACCAAAACAAAATGACTACTAAAGTAATGCTTGTATCAAATATAAATAAACAATACTTAAATTTAAGAAAGTAAGATTAGACAAGTAGTAGTAATATTATAAAATTAAAAAAATACACCATTACGCTATACAGGAACACAAACACGACACAAGAACATCTGTTCGTCATTCTAGGCTTAAACTTCGAACTCGATGAATCTTAAATTATTATTCTTAATCTTTATTGCCAAAAACATGAAAAACAAAAATTAAACAAACAACCACAAAGTAAGTGGCAGGAAACACAAAAGGGAACTAAATCCCGATGGCTAAGAGCCAGTGTTACCCTCTTACCGAGTAGCACATTGACATACATATAGCATTTCTACAAAATATATCAGGAAAAAAATCTAAAAATCACTCATAAATACATAAAAACCAGCAGCACAACAACAATGCATAAACATTTTACTCCAAAAAAATATATATATCCTCAGAAAATAGATATAACATTCTTTTGAGTAAAACTAAAAAGGTTGTTTTTTCGTAATTTATACCGTTGTTGCTTATGATTTGTTTATGTTTGACATGACGGTATTGACTTTTCTTCGACCTCAAACACAATAAAAATATGTTTTTCTTTACCTCTCACCGTGTTAGCCACTTGTATTTTCAAGAATACAAGTGAAAATTATTAAATGTTTTCGTTACTTGGTTACTTGCAAGTTACTTACTTGGGCTATGGGATATTACAAAAGTTGAAATCCCCATTGAAATTCTCACGCGATGAACCAGCATTTAACCAAAATATTGCATTCAAGATACACATTATTTGAAAAAACCAACCGGAGCCATTACTCATTATGTAATCTATATGCGTTCTGATTGGTTGATATTTTGTAGTGGGCCCAACTATCCTAAAAATAAAAGTAAAATAAACAACTGTTTAAAAGACTCCATTATAGCTCTAATTAGAAATGTTTTTGATGTTGTTAGCTGGACTGGCTGAAGTCCAGTGGATTCGGAGGGGTGATCGTATGGGCATTGGATCTTGATGACTTTGGTGGCTCATCGTGTGAATCTGGCAAATATCCTCTTATCAACCAGATTAAAAAAGCATTGGATGACGGATCGCCACCAATATCAACCACAAAGAAACCGGTTGCGATGACCCAAAAACCGATAGTGACACAGGAACCAATAGTAACACCGAAACCAATAGTGACACAGGAACCAGCTGCACCAACAACTAAAAGTAATGAGTGACAAATTTGTAAATATAAAGACTTGTTATGTTAAAGAAGTCAACTAAAAATTAAATTATAATAATTGAAAAAAAACCCAATTTTTCTGTTCAGTATGTCATCATTATTAGATAAATAAAACGAAGAAGTGCAGGATAAACATGCAGAAATAGAGAAAACAAATTATTAAATTGATTTATAAATGAATGGAAACATATTAAAGGTGATAGATTAATCTTACATTGGCCTTGAGATTTTGAGTGATGAGGCCACTCATAACGATTAAAACACCCTAAAACCAGCTGTTTCCAAATATTGATTTGTTAATGTTGATTTCGTTTTCTAGATGGTGGAGGGGATGGTGGTTCTTTCAAATGTGAACAAGACGGTTTATTCGCCGATCCAGACGATTGTTCATACTATTATGAATGTAATGGTGGTAGGATGTGGCACAGACCTTGTGCACCGAGTGCTGTGTTCAATCCTGACATTGGTGTGTGTGATCATGCATACAACGTTCCAGGTTGCTCCTAAAATGGAAATATGAATTATAAGGCATAATTACCAACAATGTTCACAATGATTGCTGTTGTTTGATATAAGTTGAATGCTTTTGTCTGATAGAAAATTTAATATAATTTTCAAGAATATATGAACTAAATATTACCGTGAGCAAAGGTTGTTATTATTATTGTCATCATTCATGTTAATGAAAGGTATATTGAAACCTTTTCTTTTGTATATTTCTCTGAAATTGATGCATGGTGATGGAGACGTAAGAAAGAGTCAAAGAGGAGTTGTATACGACCAAGGCAATCTAACAGGACCCTGAGCTCGCATTGTCATGACACACATACTTTGTCTTCCCTAAACCTAAATTCGTTTTATCGTCAACAACTAATTATCTAACTCAATTTAATTAGCAAACAGGGTTACATCAGATGATTAAAATCAGTACTGAAAGTACGAACCAACTTTATATATCATCGAGTAACCATTATAGAAGTAACGCGCGATTTACCGAATTTTGCCCTTACGTAAATTTATAGATAGCATGGGTTGAAGGATTTAGCCATTCAGACGCGCTGAAATATCTCAATGGGCAATTAATAAACTTGGACGGATTAGAATACATTGAACTTGTTAGTGAAGTAAACAATTTACATTGATAACCATCTGGTGATGCAATTTATCTATATGTATAATATAATCTATAATCCAAAGCCAACGCTAAAAGGATAGTTAAATTATGCATACAGATTCATGTGTTTGTCACGGAGAGTATAATTCATGTACAACATTGTTAATAGTAATGTTTAACAATGAAAATTTGTATATTCAATGTGAAGTGAAGTTGAAATAGAAGTATTATTTGAAAACAAATTAATGCAGTTACCAACCGTCTCGCATCGTGCGGGACTGTCCCGCAATTCAAAGTGATTTTTAATGAAACACGCATTTTGAACGCATGTCTGTATTTGTGACACATTTAGCAGAAGTATATGCGTGATCAGTTTTTATCACTATTTGAGAGAAAAATGCATTCAAATTAATTGGTATATTTTAAAGGTATAAAACAGTTGACGTTCGCATTAAACGCAAAATACAATCGTTTTACTGATCCTAGCGCGCTATGGGATTGTCATTTCCAGCCAACTAGCCTAGAGGTGTCATTTATCATGAATTTTTAGAGTACCATTTCCGGCCATTTAGGGGTGCCAGTGAACTAAATTCCCATCAATTACTTCGTGACACCTCCCCCTTTAAATCTCTCTCTCTCTCTATTCGTATTATCTGATTTTAAAAAAAAGGTCTGCTGGTACTGTACGTAGTTTATTAGGCCTACTACATTTGTAAATAACCTTAACCACTTTTTTATTCGATTTGATACTACTGACTTTAGTGATGAATTAGAAGCTGTACAGTTGTTACTTACTAACGACATAAAGGTGTCTAAAGCAGAAGTAACCTAATAAGGCCTCAGGACCAGATTTGATATCGTGTAAGGTTCTGAAAATGTTTGCCATGAATTAGCTCAAGTTTTTCGAATGGTCATTAAAACGTTTTTGTGTCCCTAGTTTTTGGAAAGAAACTAATATTTCGCCTCTAAATAAGACATCTAAACCGAAATGTCTAAATGATTATAGACCAATAGCTTTGACATCAGTTACTATGAAATGTTTGAGAAAATAATTAAGAATATTTTAATTAGGCAGACACAGATGTTTGCAGATCCATATCTATTTGCCTACTGTGCTAAACGAGGTGTTGACGACGCTCTGATTTCTTTCTTACATCCTGTTTTGGCTCATTTAGACAAAGCTAAATCCTAATCCAGAACTTTATTTTTAGACTTTAGTTCAGCATTCAACACTATTCAACCATATAATGTTAGTAGATAAGCACAGGAATCTAAATGTACATCCTTTTTATTATCATCTTTATGGATTAGCGATTTTATTAGTAATCGAACACAAAGGGTTAAGATTACAAATAATGTTTCAAGTTGGATATTTTCAAATACCGGTACTCCACAATGATGTGTCTTGTCACCACTCTTTTTTCTATATATAGGTGTAATTTGAGATGTTTTGATAGTTCCTGTAATATAATTAAGTTTGTTGATATGTGTGTAACAGGGCTTATGAAACTGCGTACAGAAATAAGGTCGCTCATGTTATTAAATGGTGCTCCGAGAATCATCTCATTATAAATGATATGAAAACTAAAGAAATGATTTTGACTTTAGGCGAAACAACAAAGATATAGAACTATTAATTGTTAACAATGAATGCGTATCTAGAACAACAGAACACAAATACTTGGGTGTAACTATAGACGATCAATTTAGTTGGAACAAGCATACCCAAAGTGTCTATTCTAAAGCTAGTCAACGCCTACTTTTTCTTAGAATAGAAAGCTTAAGAAATTTAATGTTGGACAAGATACGCTGTTCCTTATTTACCAAAGTGTAGGCCTAATCAAATCATTCTGTTGTGACGTTCTGTTGTATTGCCCGGTATTCAAATTTAACTAAGAAAAACATCAATCAAATATGTAAAATAACTATAAATGTAAAATAATTGGCGTAGAAATTGAAAGTAAATGTAATCTCTGTGATAAAACAGCTCTTAATAAAGTAGAATGGATAATTAAAGATGTGACTCATCCACTAAATAGTATTGTAAGTTTTAATAGATCTGGTAGAATTCGGCAATGCAGAGTTAAACCCAACCGTTTTTTCCTTTTTTCATAATGCTTGTCATCTATATAATGTACATTTTTCAAAATAATTAGTTAAGGTGTTACTTTTTTAAATTGTGTTTTTAATTGTATTGTATCTATGTTTAAGCTCAGGAAAACAAATTTCATGTATGTAATATTATGTGACACTAAATAGAATCTTGAATTCCCTTGAATCTACCTACTGTAGCCTATATGTCAGGCTACGGAAATTTCGAAGTTTGCAAGTTTAATACAACAGTAGCCAACCTTATGTCATACAGCATTTATAGCTTTAAACAATATTTGTAACTTCCGTAGTGCTATGACGTCATCATATCAGAGAACAAAGGACAAAATGCCACTGAATAACGTTCTCAAAGTTGGCAGTTTACGTGTGTGTTGACTTGCGCATGCGTAAAGGTGTCAAATGATATCAATCGGCAGTGGATGTGCAATCGAAAATTCCCGAATTTAAAAGATACAATGAGAAATGTTTGTATTTGCATTATAATAAAAAAACAAATACAAAAAAACAGATGCGTATTAATTGAAGTTTTATATTATATTGAAACATCTACAACACACGGTAAACGGAGTTATTAAATGTCAATATCTAAGTATACTAATTCAATGAAATTAAATATAGGCCTATATATAATTGACATTAAGAACAGCATCATCACTAATAAACATCATTGTACGATCATGATATTATAGTAATGTCTGGTAAAGTAATTTTTCTAAATGTTTAATACGCACTAAAATCAATGCAAAATAATTCTTAAATGATATATGAGTAGTTAGCACAATACGGAATAAACGTTTATTTCGATAAGTACGCAGTTGAGTAAAGAAGAATGATGGCTGTCATCTTTAAAATCATAATCGTCATAATCTTGACTGTACCGCTTGTTATCTGCTGCAATATTTCTGGTATGATTGCTTTTATTATTGTCATTATACATGTATGTGCTATTTTGTGTATGTATATGTTTGGTACAGTACATTATAGTCTCTTGGTATGATCATTATCAGACTTTTAAAATTGAGTAAACAATTGATTTTCTGCAGTATTGTTTGTTTCTCATTTTTGTTAAACAATTCATATCTCAAACATTTGAATAACAAAAGGCATATTCAAAGTTAGAAGTTTTATTCATCTTTATTTTTTGGGGGACAATACATCTTTAATAGTAAAAGAGAATGAGGAAGTCAGCGAGAAACCTCATCCATATCAGAATGAACAACGACAAGGAATAAACACTTAGCATTTATGACTACAAAAAATAATAACGTATAGTCTTACCTATAAAATACGGGTAGTAACAAAGTGCGAGGCAGCGAGGCACGCGAGGCAGGGAAGGCAAGCGAGGCAAGTCAGAAATGTCGTTTTACCATCATCAAAAAATGCGAGGCATCATTTTATCATTTCCCAAAATTGCGAGGCAGGAAATCACCGAAATTGAAGTAGCCTAGGCCCGCTAGTTCCCATTTGCACCTCCTGCCTTGTATTTTAACTCGAAATTTGTTAACCAACTTTATCCTGAATACCACACCTTAGAATTAGTAGGCCTACTTTAATGAAGAAAAATCACATAAAAGTAACAATAAATCCGTTAAATTGGTGATTTTACAGACGTTTTTCTCGCATACTGTTCACGAATTTCGCACACTCTATGTTCAATATTTTGGTTTCTATGGAACGCCAAAAGAACGAAATTAATTAAAGGGCTAAAAACTCAATGGAATCCATATATTTAACGCATTATTTGGTGAAAACCACGTACAATTTCAATAGATTTTGTCAGTAAGGAAAAATGGTACTGTTGATACTGTACACGGTTTCGCTAACCTTTTAAAGAATAAAATAGAAAAATTCATCATAATATCCTTAGTAGGATGTCCTAGGTCTAGGCTAGGTAGTGATCAGGCTAGGTAGTGATCGATTATTATTCTTTGAAAACAGAACATTATCAGCAGTAACATATTACAGCATTTTTATTGACAAATTAACCAATATATTGAAATTAAACGTGTTTTTCATCAATAAATGCATAAGAAATTGACGCATTCCACTGAGTTTTAGTCCTCTATTATCGTTGCTCTTTTGGCGCTCCATAGAAACAAAAATATTGAACATTGAATAAATGAAATTCGCTAATAGTGTGCGAGAAACACGCCTGTAAAATCATTAATTTAAGGATTTATTTGTTACTTTTTATGTAATTCTTTCATTAAAGTACTCATGAGGCATACTTCTAAGGTGTGGTATTCACACGATAAAGTTAGTTATCAAATTTGGAGTCAAAATACAAGCGAAGGAAACTAGCGCCAGGTATATTAGTACGTACATGGACAATAATAAATAAAAATCGTTCGTAATATACCTAGCCTACTAAAACAGGAATATTATTAATATTACACAAATTATTATTATATCAAAATTGATTAAATTATTTTACATAGGCCTCTAGGTTAGGGCTAAGCATATTAGCTAAAGTTTAATTTTAGGCCTAGTATTACGATTTCTTACATAATTCTCTCGCAATTTTCTTCTTTGCGGCATGTTATTTGATCGGCATATCAGTTACCTTTTATTCACCGCCAGTTATTGAACTTGTCCATCGCTGTTCACTTTATTTGCGAGAGAGGTACACGTGTTGATTTCCTAGAGAATGGAATGTCAAAAATGTCTTTGACACGCCGCTCAGAGAGAAGTCCGTGCGTTGCTGCTGTAATTACGTGCTATAGGAGGGGAATCGCCACAAGGCCGAATCCTCTAAGGGAAGAATTTATTCCGCTACCTGCTAAATAGTAAAGAGGGATTTTCCATCTCTCGGGTCTACCGGATCGAGGCGCGGGGGTGTGACAAAAAGTATTTTCACTTTGCTATGTTCGAGAGACATGTTGAATTAATTGTAAAGTGAACACGCTCGAAATGCCAACAAACATGGCAGTCATTATTTGATAACTGTTGCTATAACAATTATTGTTTATCGAAAGTTGAAGACTGTCGTTCAGATTTAAAAAATATGGCGCATACGGATGCACAACTTTTGAACAGTTTGGGCACTTTTGTTAAAGTAAAATTTGACACGATATGACTTGAATGAAAAAAAAAACAATACATAAAAATAAACAAAATGGTGAGTGTATACACGAATCTATTTAGATACGCTAGGCTTATTATAAAAATATAAATAATTGATTATTAGGCCTACAATATAGCATAATAGCACGTTAAGATATGCCTCGCACCTTTTTGAAATTGTAAACTATATGCCTCGCATGCCTCACAATTTTGGAAATGATAAAATGATGTGCCTCGCACAAATATTTGGCGTGCCTCGCATCCCTCGCTTGCCTCGCTGCCTCGCACTTTGTCAACACTCATAAAATACACAAACGAAAATACAAAAATGGAGCCCACCAATTGTGTAACAAATTAACGCTAAACCTGAGGAGTTTCTGTTAATTACCTTTGGTTATTTATGAATTTAATTTCTAATTTTGTTTTTTAGAAGCGGTTTGCGAAGCGAGTTGCTGTTGTCAGAATATCGTAAGGTGCAAGTATCATTGTAACAACAGTCCAATAAGCATACGCTATAACTGGACAGAACTTGCTAAGTACAACCAGCATTGTCCAATCGAATTATTGTAAGTATCTTTACTAATCTAATCATTATTAGCTAAAATAATTTGACGACAAAGACCAAGACGATAGTAAAACAATTTGTGAAAAACATAGGCTTAACAAAAATATTCTTCAAACGGTCGATTGTCCTAAAAATTTCTAAACGGTGATTATCTTGTAAGAGTGGAAAAGAAGTCACCAAAGTGTAAAAGTATAAATATATTGTTTGAAGGTTTGCATGGCGAAATCAAGATGTTGATATAAGATGTGTTGTGTTTCTCGAAACGTCGACAATTCTTATCAGAAATATACATGGTGTACCGCAAACCTAGTCAAACACGGAAACATTGAAAACATGGAAACGTCGATCATTTTATGCTATACACTTACACACATCAATGTTACTTGTATTTTAAACGATGTATTTTACCAAATTTTAACCTTTATAACTCATTTTTGTATTTTTATGTGAATTTTTAACTTTAAACAAACGAAAATAATTTCAAACCATGTACTATATTTAACTGTGTAAATGAAATGAATAATTATATCAACAATGTATAAATACATAATCATTTTTTTTAAAGAAAAGGAAACAGAAATAATGTATAACCGAAGTTTAGAAATGATGTTGACAATCTTTGAAAGCATGTCGGGGAAAATAATATTGGTACAGATTTAACGTTATTTAACGCCATACGTTTCTTAGGTTTCTATTCTGTATTATAAACAGTTAAGGAGGTTGTTTATTGTAATTTTTAAAGCAAGTTTTATTGCGCGTTTTGGAAATGGGTTGTTTTATAAACACTAATCCCATCATCAAATAACAATTGAAAATTAATTGGAATTAATTAACATTGTTAATGTATTCCTACGAATTATGAATTTACAACAATCGGCTACATTATCATCGTTATTTATTATTTATTTATTTGTTTATATTTATACTGGGCGACCTCTTCAGTCAAAGACTGGTCTCCCAGAGGGCCCAGTTGATGATCAGTGGCTGTATCGTCAAAAGTTCAACGGCGATGATTTTTAAACGATCAAGTTGAAATGATAACGATGGCGCGAACATTTCATCAATATATGTAACGTCATGTACTGTATCGCCAAGATGATTGGTCAGTTATATTGCATTTTGCCGTTGCGATATCGCTAGAGTTGAACTGGATTGAACTCTTGCGATTGTCAACGATCGCGACTTGTAGCGTCGATTATTACAATTTTTCCCATAAATCGTCGTCGTTAGTTTAAAAAGGTATGAACGCCAGGCTTGTGATCTGGAGGTCGTGGGTTCGAGTCCCATCCGAGAATTACTTGCGTATTTTTTCGTATTCTCAATGTAGATATAAAGTTTGCGGTACACCACGTGTATTAGTTCTGAAAAGAACTGTTGAGTTTCTCGACGTTTCGATCAATATGCTTTGATCGTCCTCAGGAGAGAGCTTTGATCGTTCTCACTCCTGAGGACGATCAAAGCATATTGATCGAAACGTCTAGAAACTCAACAGTTCTTTTCAGAACTAATACACGTGGTGTACCGCAAACTTTATATCAACATTTGATTTCGCCATGCAAACCTTCAATATATTCTCAATGTACTAAAGTATAAAGTACAAATTACGTCAGAGTAGGGCAAAACATCTGACCAATTACTCAACACTCTGACGCAAAGCTACTCCACAGTAGTTACAAACAATTACAATCCTAAAAATAACATATTATCATGAAATCGCGAAATTATGTTACCAGATCTGGTTTGACATCTTTTATTAAGTTAAATTTGTTTTAAAGTGTTCAATATAGTCAATTTAGCATGCTTACTGAGTATTCTGTTTTCTTTGAAGGTATTTGTCTTGGAACCTAATTAGTGTATTAAAGGCCAATGTTTTTTCTGGTTTGACATCTCTGGAAGATCTGTAAGTGTTTTTCTTTGCTTAATTACGTTTTGGATAACTAGATGGTATCTAGGTCGTGTCCACAGATGGTTCTCGAATAAACAGTAATTACAGCGTAAAAAAAAACTGGCGATTTCAAATGTACGTACCGCAGGACTAGGCTATAGTACATTGTCGTTTACAGAAACGAATAAATAGTCACGATGATTTATGTAGTCAACTAAAATTAGCACCTTGGGAATTAGACCTACTTCCGAAGAAGAAACTTGTCTTAAAAATTAGTCCAGATTTTTTATTTGAACTCATTTAAACAAACCCAATTTGTGTTTTGTATAAAACATTAGAGTTGAGAGATGGGGAAGAGGATGGGAAGAACAATTTTTAAATATATTCTTTATCCCCATAGTAACGAAATATTGTTTTAAATGTATTATAGGCCTATCAATAATATACCACTAAATGCAGTAAAACATTTACGTTTTAATACTTGTTTAAAACTGTTCCTGTTAGTGTCGATTGAAATAGTATAGTACATGTAACGATACACCACTACGACGTTTATATTTTTTATAATTATTAATTAATACAAACTTTGAGAAGCAACTGTCAGTAATACAGTTTTTATTTGTATATTATGTGTTTATATATCCAGCAGTAGAGCCTACCCACAGTCACAGTAATAAATGTTCTTTGTATATGTGTTTATATATCAACAGTAACCACATTCACAGTAAGAAAATTTCGATTCAAATGGCGACCAAAAATGGTTAATACGTATTTACAACATTGTCAAAGTATTGCAATATCTCAGTTTTAAGTTTATTCTCCAAGGGCCCATAAATTTACCTACTTGTGTTAAACCAAGGGCTCATAAATTTACCTACAAACTGGGAGTCTGAGAGATTGGAATGTTCCATTCATCGCAAATCAATACATTTGTATAAACGTATATTAACTCTATCAAAATAGTATTTTTTAAAGAAAATCGGCCTGTCTTCAACATTATGATACCGTTTTTGAGCTGTTCAATCGGTTTTCAGCTAAACAATTATCGTATGAGGAGATAGGAAAATGAGAAGCATCCTCGTATTATTGTGTGCATGTTTTTTCAAGAGGACATCTATTAGACAGTGTATACCACGATCGGAAAACACCCCTATTTGGGGCTAATCTTTGAACCTAAATTCGTTTTAATTGTCAATAACTAATTATCTAGCTAAATTTAATTAGTAAACAGGGTTACATCAGGTGGTTAAAATCAGTACCGAGATTCTAACTAACTTTATATACCATCGAGTAAACATTCTAGAAATAACGCGCGATTTACCGAAGGCCTTACGTAAATGTATATACAGATGCTAATTGAAAAGTGTTCAATATAGGCCTAATCAATTCCACATGTTTACTGTGAATGTGTTTACTTTAAAGGGATTTGTCTCGGAACAAAATTAGTACAATACCAGACAATGCTTTTTCTGGTTTGACATCTCTGAAAGAACTGTGAGTACTTTTATTCTATACTTGCCTCAAGTCTCTATTGTCTTTTTTATGTTGTTGTCCACCAGTCAGCCTTTGACTTACTCAGTTTTCACATTTAAAAAAAACAGACGCCAACGTTAGACTATTGCTTTCGATGTACAACGACATGATAATAATACTATAGGGAAACAGACAGAACAAATATTGTAAAGTCATTTAAAAAATAATAAACTCATCTTAAATAGAATAATTTATACATTTATTTACCTTTCCTGAAAATAAAATCATAAGACATAAGACATATTTTATTATCTCCAAGGAAGAAATTACAGTACTAAAGTTAGCATAGTATCATGATAATATAACCGAAGTTTAGAAATGATGTTGACAATCTTTGAAAGCATGTCGGGGAAAATAATATTGGTACAAATTTAACGTTATTTAACGCCATACGTTTCTTAGGTTTCTATTCTAGGCCTATATTATAATTAATTTAGGAGTTGTTTATTTTTTAAATTTTTTTAAAGTAAATTTATGGCGCGTTTTGAAAATGGGTTGTTTTATAAACACTAATCCCATAATCATAATTAATCATAATTCATTTTTGAAAATTTAAGAATTGAAATTAACATTTTTTAATTATGAATTTACAACAATACATTATCATCGTTGTTAACGATAGCGTCGAATAACGTCGACAGGAAAACAGGCTTTATGTTTTGACATTTGGTTTCACTGTACACTAAAATAAAACACTGCAATGCAGTATATACATAGGTTTGGAGTACTTGAAACGTATCTTTTATCGTGTTAACATTTATATTTGTTTTATTGAATAACGTAAAATTGACAATTAAGTCAAATTATGTCATTATGTTATGCGTAAACTATTATTAAAGTTGACCTGTTTGGGGATAGGCTCGCTTTCTTTTTCTATCGTGTATTGTGTTTACTTTAAAGACAGTCTATTTTTTTTATTTTTGGGACAAATGAATGAATTAACACCCAATATTTGTTAAGGTTTGATATCTCTAAGAACTGTTCTGTTTCTGGTTTGACATATTTGAAAAAGATGTTAGTATATTTTATTTTCTTAAGTAAAATTGACTACTTAGTGCTGAAAAGTGTTCAATATAGTAAATTTAGCATGTTTACTGGGCATTGTGTTTACTTTGAAGGGATTTGTATAGGAACAAAATAAGTGCATTGTCAGACCATGTTTTTTCTGGTTTGACATCTCTGGAAAAACTGTAAGTGTTTTAATTTTCTTAATTACGTTTAATTTGTGTTTTAATGCTAATTGAAAAAGTGCTTACATTCTTACTGGGTAATTTGAAGGCATTTGGCTTTCAACAAAATTCTTACATTACCAGCCTTATATGGTTTTTCTTGTTTGACAACTCTGAAAGTACTGTAAGTATTTTTATTCTAAACTTGCCCCAAGACTCTAGTTTCGTTTGTAGGCCTAACTTATAGCTTAAGTATTATACGTATGAAACGCCATGTGTGCCAACATATTTTTCTTTTTACCAGTACTAAGTCGAAATTCCGTCTATAACCCAGACTATTTCTTTTCCTATAATTACGTCAAATTGTTGTTAGGGCTAATTGAAAAAAACAAAATCATTTCGCATGTTTACTGAGGTATTTGATTCAGTTTAGAAATATATAAATAAATAAATGTATTTCTTGGATAGAAGTTAGTATTCTACCACCAAATATTTTTACAGGTTTGTTATCTCTAAGAACTGTAGGCCTAACAATAAATAGAAATTATCATTTCCTAACTAACGTAACCTACCTTTCCTGAAAATAAAATCATAAATACTAAAGTTAGTATATTATCATGAAACGCGAAATTATGTGAGTATATTTTATTTTCTAAAGTTAAATTTGTGTTATTTTGACTTGGCTGAAAAGTGTTCAATAGTCAATTTGACATGTTAACATGTGTATTGTGTTTACTTGAAGGTATTTGTCTTTCAACCAAATTAGTACATTAACAGTCAATGTTTTTTCTGGTTTGACATCTCTGAAAGAATTGTGAGTATGTTCATTTGATTTGCCTCAAGTCTCTATTGTCTTTTTAATGTTGTTGTCCACTTACAGTATTCACATTTAAAAACAGACGCCAACGTTAGACCCCATTTACACTTCATCGACGATTTCTTAGCCGGCCCGAAGTCGGCCCGACGCCGGCTTACTTTTTAGCCCGCAATGTGTTTACACTTATCCAAAAAGCCGGCCTCGGGCCCCTACTATTGTGTTTACACTTGCTCTCGTGGAAGAGTGCTCGATATGGTACGATTTCGCTACATTCACGTCATATCCGCTCATGTGCGCCACCAACCGTCTCAAAAGTTAATATTATTGTTTAGTAGCGTTGTCGATAGTAAAAAAAAATAAAAAAAATATTACGGTATTTAATATGGATTGTGTGATTGCTTTACTACTAATGTTTGCGTCTCGTTTTATGAAGAATAGTAGGGCGCTTGATCTCCACCAATTTAATTTCAAGGAAGAAACTAGGCCCATACTTCTCGTCTTTCGGCCATTTGTGTGGAAACTTCGCGCGTTTTGGTTTGTTTATATTTTACATACATGCATTTCCGGTACAGCGGTAAGTTTCGTAAACTTTAAACTATAGTTGACCCAGAACGTTCATTTTATGACCGCGAGTGTTTACACTATACGAAGTGCCGGCCCGAAGCCCGCAATTGCCGGCCCGAAGCCTACTCTAGACTAGGCTCAAAATTGAGCCGGCTCGAGGCCGGCTCGGTTGTTCCCAGAGTGTTTACACTTGTGCACTTTTGGCTCGGAGCCGGCCTCGAGCCGGCCTCGGGCTCGCTAAAAGCTGAAGTGTAAATGGGGTCTTAGACTACAGTATCTATCGATGTACAACGACATGATAATAGTATAGAGAAACAGACAGAAACATAAAAAAAAAAATAAAATCATGAATACTAAAGTCAGCATATTATCATGAAACTTAGAAATTATGTTACCATACTATTTTGTATCTGGTTTGACATATTTGAAAAAACTGTGAGTATATTTTATTTTCTTGTTAAATTGACCTAGTGTCGAAAAGTGTTCAAAATAATCAATTTCACATGTTCACTGTGCATTGTGTCTACTTTAAAGGGATTTGTCTTGGAACAAAATTAGTGCATTACCAGCCCATGTTTTATCTGGTTTGACATCTCTAGAAAACCTGTAAGTGTTTTTAATTTTTAGTCGCGTGGACGCGACTCAATAGTTCACTATGTCGGTCGGTCGGTCTGTCGGTCTGTCTGTCGGTCCGGTATCACTATGCGTTTTATCGCTTTTCTGTACCTTTTGAACTGTTTTGATGTACAGACAAGTTTTAAAGTACATTACTTTTTGAAAGTTCATTTTTTTCTGAGAGCACGCGATTTACGGCTGTTGGCCTTGTTATATTGCTAATTACGTTAGATTTTTGTTTATTATTTATTCGAGTAAATGTTTATTCGAGGGAGGCGTGTAATATGGAAACATGTAGATCATGTCAATCAATAATTTTTGAAATATTGTCTATGCATGTGGCGGGGCGTTTATTCAACGAATTTTTTTTTTTTTTTTTTTTTTTTTTATTTCATACTCATCCAACAGCGAGTAACTCGCCAATTACAGGATAGATAAACTATTTAATAATTTATAATATTAAACAAGGCCCGGGACTGGGTGGCGGCATTTATTTCAAATGGTGATCTATTGGGGGAGGGGGGTCTATTAAAGAGGGAATTTATTCCAAATGATGATCTATGGGAGGAGGGGGGTTTATTCGAGGAGGCTTTTATTCAAAGCGAGGAGTTTATTTGAATAAATACGGTATTTGTACACGAACTTAATTTAATATAATTTTAAATTGTTGTATGTATCTCTTGTCATATCGTATTTTTGTGATGGTCCCTAATGATCAAATTCGGCTGGATGGACCACCCTCGTACAATATTTTTAAAATTATGCAAAAAATAAAATAAAAAATAAACCAAATTAGTACATTACTATACAATGTTTTTTGTAAGTTGACATCTTTGGAAGAACTGTGTGTGTTTTTATTTTCCATATAATTACGTTAAATTGTTTGACTAAGGACCTACTGTACATTATACTAATTTTCAAGAATATACTATAAAGAAAGAAAAAAAATAAACTTAGTCATTTAATAAAGTTGTCATATTAAAAAGGACAATTATACTTTTATTAAAGTTAATAATGACTATTTTATTACTGATTTATAAGGCCTAGAATGGGTATATCCTGCTATCAATTACATTATCGTGCTTAGTTTGTTTCCTTTCATGTAAACTTAAGAATAGTATACAATTTGTATACTTGCATGATTGAACTTTGAAGTTCAATTACTGAAAAAGGTTAAATCAGTGACGAGTATTTATCACAAATATAGTTCCATATACGGTAGGGCCTAAATAAAATTGATATATTATCTGATTTGTTTTTTACAATTTATTTCTTTGAAGGCGTTTGTTCAATAACCAAATACATACATTATCAGCCAATGTGTTTGATGATTTGACGGCATTGAAAAAACTGTATGTTTGTTATTGTTATAAACATTTGAAATGATTAGAAATACAAATCGAATAGCATATATGTTTAATATAAACAAGTTTAGGAATCTACTGTGTAACACTACTGTGTATCGTGTTTACTTTTTGAAGGGATTTGTCTTATAACCAAATTAGTACATTACCAGCCGATGTTTTTTCTGCTTTGACATCTTTAAAAGTACTGTGAGTATCTTTTATTTCTAAACTTGTCCCAAGACTCTGGTTTTGCCTTTTTGTTGTCCATCAGTCAGCGTTATATACCTATAGGGCTAAACTAGCTATTTCAGCTCAAGTATTATATATGATACGCTTTGTATGCAAAAATATTATCTTTTTATCAATATTAAGTCGAAATGGCGTCTAGAACCAAGATTAATTTATTTCCTATAATTACGTCTAATTATTTTTAGTGTTATAATTATTAAAAAATGTTCAATATAGACAATTTCGCATGTTTACTGATGTTTTTAAATCAGTGTGCAATATATAAATAATATAATTATAGTTTTATAACAGACTCAACTTGCCATTATAGGTTTAATAATAAAATTGCCATATTATCAGATTTTCTAAAAATGTTATTTTTCATTGAAGATTTTTGAACAATAACCAAATACGTACACTGTCAGCCAAGACGTTTGATGGTTTAGTATCTTTAGAAAAACTGTAAGTACTTTTATATTATAGGATGTATATAAACTTGCCCTAAGTCTAGCCTTGTCTTTTTATGTTGCTGTCTACCAGTCGACGTTTCGATTTTTGTCTTTAAGCTAGATATTTCAGCTGAAATAATACACGTATGAAACGCCATGTGTGTTAAAATATTTTATCAATATTAAATCGAAATAGTGTCTAGATACTAAGGCTAATTTCTTTCCTATAACTATATAAAATGTGTGGTTAGTGTAGGCCTATAATGCTAATTGAACAGTGTTCAGTATAGTCAATATGTATGCATGTTTACTGTGTATTATGTTTACTTTGGAGGTATTTGTATTCGAACCAAATTGCTACATTAATAGACGATGTTTTTTTCTGATTTGACATCTCTTGAAGATCTATAAGTGTTTTATTTGCTTATATAACGCTAAATTGCTGTTATAATTTATAATGCTAATTGACTAAGAACCTCCATTAGAAAAATTTTAAAGACTATTATGCCTTAGCATGTTTAATGTTTAAATGCATAAATGGTATTGCACCTCCTCGCTTGTGTCAATATTGAAATGATTTATGACACACATGGATATTCTATTTTCACAATCTCTCTGTTATTCCTCCAACACCCAACTATATTATATTATTTGAATAATCAAAATATCTGCGTTACTTTCAATAGTTCGCTAAGTATTGCAGGTGAACAGACCTGGAATAAAATACCTGTATTAATTCAACAATGTACTTCCATTCAAAGTTTAATTTTTTCACTCTTCTGTAATTTAGCTTCTCCATGTTATAGTTTTAAACTGGATCATATTGAAAACAACCACATTATTTCTGAATTATCTTATCCTGTATAAATGTGTTTTAAATTTAAACAAGGCCATATAGATGGCTGCAGTCGCGTGCTCATTAGTGTTTACTGACCGACCGACCGACCGACCAACCGACCGACCAACCTACCAACTGACCGAAATTGCTGAACATGTTTAAAAATGTTGAAATGTTTAAAAACATTTATATTTTTTTAATTTACATGTGCGTAGCCTGTCACTTTTGACGTGCTCGTATAACGTAATTTCGAGTTGAAAAGTAAGTCAAGAAAACAGAAATCGGGCAAAAAGAGTGCGTAATAACATTTAACGCGCAGTGCGCGCGCAAAAATCTGCGCACTCATGGCAATTTTGTAAACGCTTAAAATTGCCTGAAACGTACTCTTATTTCATCGAAAATAAATTTTGAAAATTTTAAGCGCGCGTACGCATGCGTTACATGCGCTACGCACGTAATTGTATTGCCATATGATGATTTATGCCCTGATATATATATGAGTACCAAATTTTATTATTCATGGTTGTGAAGATATGATTACAAACGTGATTTCGTTAAATCGTGCGTAGACCGCGTAATTTGTTATTGCGCACCGTGAAAACATAACCACATCGATTCCTGGCCATAAGGAATATACTGTGAAGAATTGACTTAGCTAGATGAAACTGATATCAAGATAAGGTCATATACAAGTTAGTGTTTACCGACCGACCAACCGACCGACATAGTGAGCTGTAGAGTCAAAAATATATCAACGGCGTGACAATAATAGTAGAGGCTGTATATGGTTTGACCTTGAAAAAATTCTAATAAAAGGTCTTTCGGTATTTTTTTGGACCTTTTGGTGTGAATAATTACCAAAAGATTGTTAGTTAGTGAGATATTGAGGGTCTAGTCAGTGACCTTTTTGTGACATTTGATGGCTCATAACTCCTCAACTCCTGAGTTTAAAAAGACAAATATGGTGTCTACATCTATGTTTTAGTTGTCAAACAACAAAATAAAGTTTTTGCAAATTTCTGGTTACTTGAGCCATTGGTCAGATAGTCGGGGTCAAAGGTCATTGACCTTTATTCATTATTTGTTCATAACTACTATTAGTCTAGGACCTGGGTAAGATTTGTATGCATTTAATTTAGGAGAGAATATCTCAACTGTTATAGGATAATTTGACCCAAAGGAACAACATGGGATATGTGCCAAATTCGCTATCTGGGCAAACATGCCCAACATCGGGGTCAAAGGTTAGAAATGTGTGGTTCTTTATATCTAGACAACCACTTTTCATACAGATTTGCTTTTGGTGTCAAATTGTTCAGAATATACATATTTATATTTGGTCTAACACAACTTTTACTAAAAAAAATGACCGAAAATGACCGGAAATGCTTTTACTGACCTTTGATCAAAAAACACATTTTCGAGTTAAATTATTCTTTAAAATGTCAATGGACACACTGTATGGTATCAAATGAAAGCATATACAATATGAGTATAGATTAATGTAAATTTATTTTGGTTTAAATAATCCTAGCGTTGTAATGAAATATTTGGTATAAAAACATAAAAGCCCATACAATATGTATGGCAAGCCTCAGCTGTCTGAAGTATTCAAAATATTATATTATTATATCATTTTTTTATTATATTATTTATTGTATTGTAATGAATTATACGTTTTGCATTATATTACTTGGTTTTAGCATTATATTATATCTATTTCTAATATATTATGTGAAAAATGTAACAAATTATTGACTTTTTGTATTATATTATTCGGTTTTGGCATTATATTATGAACATTTACTATTATATTAATAATAAAATACATTATATTATAATATAATTGTATTATATTAAACGCATTTACCTTACTTTATAACATACAACATTATTATATTATACGGATTCGTTAGTTATATTATTATTTTGTATGATGTTTATTATACGTCACGACTTATTTCAGTTCTTCTAACTCTTTCTCTCCCTCCCCCTGCTCACTAACAATCAGCGGCAGAATCTGAATTGTGTGACTGTTGAAGAATAACTAATTATCTTTACTACGTACTAGGCCTAGGCCTACTAGGGGATCTAGCCTAGACGTAGCTAGTTAGACAAGTGACCAAGGACCACCGGACAGCTACAACTAATACTACAATACAATAATAATACTACTACAATAACTAATACTGCTACTACCTAGGCCTAGCTAGTAGAGTACTAGGTAGCTACTACTAGGCTCTAGGGCGTATGTATGATGTTAACTACTAGGCCTAGGCTTACTAGTACTAGGCTAGGCCTAGACTTAAGTTGTAGTAGGCTAGGGCCGGGCCTGCTGCCTTAGGCTAGGCTACTACTACTACTAGGCAGTCAGCCCATGATGGGTACGAGTAAGCCAAATTTTGGATAAGTAAACCAAAATTTGGGTACGAGCGAGTTGGCATGGGTACGGGTTGACCTGTATCCTTCTAGCTAATTGTACTAGGCCTCAAGTAAGTCTACGCTACCCAGTCCGGCTACAATATGGTTTATTTTGTTTTATAGCTTTATTGATAGCTGGGTTCAAATCTGGGTTGGGATGGCTTTTTCTCATTCAAAAACAGATTTCCTTATCATAATAAAATAATATATGAATTTATTTGTAATATTGTAATGTATACATAATATAAGTAATTGCCATTGCATTTATTATTATTTATTATATATTATACGGTTACCCCTTAATTATACTATAGTATAATTTCCTTGTTATATTTTACAATATTTTCTTCATAATTCTACAATTTTGTCTTTCACAGCACAAATTTATCATACTGAATCATCACACACCAAGTCTCATAAATTTCTACTGTATTTGTCCAAGCTACTCCAGCTACATGGTATTGCCTTGAGGCTAAACTACACGGTATACTGGCACTACCATTATTCCTGGCTCGTCAACCTGGACCACATAAGCACAGTTTCAGTTTCAGTTTATTTACCATTTCAATTTCTGAACATAAGAGATGAACAACTTATATGGATGGATAACCGTAAGAGCGAAGCTCGTTTACCGGTCACCCGTTAGTGCAGTAACATTACGGACAACATAAAGACAGGACAAAGGTGCAATACATGTGAACACTTGTGTTTGCAACCCCTTGGATAAAATAATATATTTATATAAAGGAGAAAGTTAGATATTATAATATTTCTTTTCGATCATACAATGATAATTTTAAAATTAATTAAATCCTAAGAAGTCATACTACTGATTCAAAATAGTGACTGACTTACACCCTGTGGTCAAGACTTGCTCTTATGCTTATTTCTTCCAACATACAGAGTACATAGGACTATTTTTATTCATAACTGTTGAATTGCATCCCAATACACAGTACCTATTTGTATTACAGTATAACTAAAAATACAAAGGCAACTAACACAGATAGTTCCATATATACAGTACTCTCTTATAAATAGATGTATCTCTCCAATCTACTCCCAACTACCTAATCTAATAATAGTACTATTAGCATACTACTATACACTTTGTAGACAAGAAGTAAGTTGTATACACCTAGAGGACTTATGGTAGTACAGTCGAATGCCCTCTCACTGGCCCGGTCAACATAATCTATACCTAGATTATTGCAGTAATTAAAGTACATTATTACAGAGATTTTTTTGTTGTTGCAGAAATCAAAGTTATGTGTATAGAAAGCAGTACTCGTATTAAAAACTAAGCAGGTTGTACTCTTGAACGCAAACTGGCAGGATATTTTGAATATTTTTTATTGTTGAAATGAATGGAATCCTAACTTCATTTTCTACGAACTGGAGACGAAGACATATTATGACCCTTTTATTTAAATTTATTTGAATAGACCTCCATGTAAATTCATTAAAGGCTACATGATTGTTTTATATTTTAATATGTGATACTAATAGTAGAAAATTATTGTGTATAATGAGGACTAAGAATCTGATATTCACTTGCATTCTCATCTTTTTAAAATTTTATTTATAATGCTGGTAATGAGTTTAAAATTTAATTATATTGACTAGTTTTGATAATAATTATGTCCTTATAAATTCATTTACATTTCTTTTGTGTAATATAGTTCATATATTATGTATTAAATAAATTGGTAAGGCCCTGTACTGTTATTATTTAAGGAAAGTTTATATACACTTATTTTATGCCTACCAATATTAGTATAATTGTTTATATAAATATTTTGTCTAATTGCCTTGATTTTTTGTATAGGCCAATGGCATCAATGTTTTTCTCAAAGCAAATTAGCCTAATAATGCCACATTTAGACACATGATTCATTGATTTCTGATATTCTGTACTTGTGTATGCATTACTAAAATAACCTAGTAGTTAATATATTTCATTTGTAATGTATGTATAAAAACATTCATTTTTTTTTCACATTTTTAAATTTAAACATTATTACAATACCTACCTTTCTGATATTGTTACTATTGTATGATATTTTTTGAGGCAGATTGTTTTCAATAAAAAAAAATTTTAACAAACAATTATTTTGACTTATACTGTACTATGTTAGTTCAGGAGATGAAGTGTGTGTGGGCAGAATCTGGTGTGAGGTGTATATTTGTCACTTTAAGACCTAAATTAGATGTTTTCTGAAGAAAAGAAGTAAAAGGATACGCTTTCAAACAACTCCAAGAAGATTCACACAAAAATAATTACTTTCCAATAAAATAGTATAACAGTGTATATTACAGTACATTGAATAAACTCGAGCGGAAAAATAACGCACATAAAAAAACATTCATTTTCTTGTCGAAAGGTGCCCTCTCTAGTTTTCTATTAATTTATTAATAATTATTATTAATTAATGAGTAATATGAACATATTTTTAATATTCAATGCTGGAAACTGGTTCTACTCCTAACAAAGTTTCATAACTCCAAATTTCATCAACGTATTCAAAGCACTTAAATAAATATCACATTTAACATTACAAATCCAGGTTTTGATAGAATTTTGCTTAAAAACATATACAAAAAACATCGATAAAAAATACTTTTCGTATTCAAAAACATTTGATACTTGGTATAAATGTTCAATATAGGTTGCTCCATCAATATTGCAAAAAAAAAAATAACTATCAAGCCATATCACTGATTTTTTAAATTTACGTTTTTACAAAATGTACACTTATGAAAGACTATACAATTCCAACTCATTTTTTTCAAGCTAATAACTATTTTGAAAAAACAACCAACAAAAAACGTTCATGAATGCAATTTTGTTTCTGTGAATAGAGCAACCTATAGTGAACATTTATACCAAGTATCATCTGTTTTTGAATACGAAAAGTATTTTTTATCGATGTTTTTTGTATATGTTTTTAAGCAAAATTCTATCCAAAACCCGAATTTTTTATGTTAAATGTGATATTTAATATTGAAGTGCTTTGAATACGTTGATGAAATTTGGAGGTATGAAACTTTGTTAGGAGTAGAACCAGTTTCCAGCATTGAATGTTAAAAATATGTTCATATTACTCATTAATTAATAATAATTATTAATAAATTAATAGAAAACTATAGAGGGCACTTTTCGACAAGAATATGAGTGTTTTTTTATGTGCGTTATTTTTCCGCTCGAGTTTATTCAATGTACTGTAATATACACTGTTATACTATTTTATTGGAAAGTAATTATTTTTGTGTGAATCTTCTTGGAATTGTTTGAAAGCGTATCCTCTTACTTCTTTTCTTCAGAAAACATCTAATTTAGGTCTTAAAGTGACAAATATACACCTCACACCACCAACCTCCAACACACCAGATGCCCACACACATTTCATATCCTGAACTAACATAGTACAGTATAAGTCAAATTAATTGTTTTAATTTTTTTTTATTGCTGCCTCAAAATATATTATACAATAGTAACAATATCAGAAAGGTAGGTATTGTAATAATTTTTAAATTTAAAAATGTGAAAAAAAACTTAATGTTTATACATACATTACAAATGAAATATATTTACTACTTATTTTAGTAATGCATACTCAAGTACAGAATATCAGAAATCAATGAATCATGTGTTTAAATGTGGCATTATTAGGCTAATTTGCGTTGACAAAAACATTGATGCCATTGGCCTAATCAAGGCAATTAGACAAAATATTTATATAAACAATTAATACTAAGTAGGCATAAAATAAGTGTATATAAACTTTCCTTAAATAATAACAGTATAGGGCCTTACCAATTTATTCAATACATAATATATGAACTATATTACACAAAAGAAATATAAATGAATTTATAAGGACATAATGATTATCAAAACTAGTCAATATAATTAAATTTTAAACTCATTACCAGCATTATAAATAAAATTTTTAAAAGATGAGAATGCAAGTGAATATCAGATTCTTAGTCCTCATTATACACAATGATTTTCTACTATCACATATTAAAATATAAAACAAACATATAGCCTTTAATGAATTTACATGAAGGTCTATTCAAATAAATTTAAATAAAAGGGTCATAATATGTCTTCGTCTCCAGTTGTTGCAAAGAAGTTAGGATTCCATTCATTTCAACAATAAAAAATATTCAAAATATCCTGCCAGTTTGCGTTCAAGAGTACAACCTGCTTAGTTTTTAATACGAGTACTGCTTTCTATACACATAACTTTGATTTCTGCAAAAAAAAAAAAAAAATCTCTGTAATAATGTACTTTAATTACTGTAATAATCTAGGTATAGATTATGTTGACCGGGCCAGTGAGAGGGCGTTCGACTGTACTACCATAAGTCCTCTAGGTGTATACAACTTACTTCTTGTCTACAAAGTGTATAGTAGTATGCTAATAGTACTATTATTAGATTAGGTAGATTGGAGAGATACATCTATTTATAAGAGAGTACTGTATATATGGAACTATCTGTGTTAGCCGCCTTTGTATTTTTAGATATAATACCAATAGGTACTATGTATTGTATGATAAAAAAGAAATATTATAATATCTATCTTTCTCCTTTATATAAATATATTATTTTATCCAAGGGGTTGCAAACACAAGTGTTCACATGTCTTGTTATGTATTGCACCTTTGTCCTGTCTTTATGTTGTCCGTACTGTCACTGCACTAACGGGTGACCGGTAAACGAGCTTCGCTCTTATGGTTATCCATCCATATAAGTTGTTCATCTCTTATGTTCAGAAATTGAAATGGTAAATAAACTGAAACTGAAACTGTGCTTATGTGGTCCAGGTTGACGAGCCAGGAATGATGGTAGTGCCAGTATACCGTGTAGTTTAGCCTCAAGGCAATACCATGTAGCTGGAGTAGCTTGGACAAATACAGTATGATAAATTTGTGCTGTGAAAGACAAAATTGTAGAATTATAAAGAAAATATTGTAAAATATAACAAGGAAATTATACTATAGTATAATTAATTAAGGGGTAACCGTATAATATATAATTAATAATAATAAATGCAATGGCAATTAGGGCCTAGGTACTATTACAAATAAATTCATATATTATTTTATTATGATAAGGAACTCTGTTTTAGAATGAGAAAAAGCCGTCCCAACCCAGATTTGAACCCAGCTATCAATAAAGCTATAAAACAAAATAGACCATATTGTAGCCGGACTGGGTAGCGTAGACTTACTTGAGGCCTAGGCCTAGTACGATTAGCTAGAAAGAAGGATACATGTCAACCCGTACCCATGCCAACTCGCTCGTACCCAAATTTTGGTTTACTTATATCCAAAATTTTGGCTTACTCGTAACCATCATGGGCTGGCTGCCTAGTAGTAGTAGTAGTAGTAGTAGTAGCCTAGCCTAGTCTAGCCTAAGGCAGCAGGCCCGGCCCTAGCCTACTACAACTTAAGTCTAGGCCTAGCCTAGGCTAGTACTAGTAGGCCTAGGCCTAGTAGTTAACATCATACATACGCCCTAACCCCCTAGAGCCTAGTAGTAGCTAACCTACCTAGTACTCTACTAGCTAGGCCTAAGTATTAGCAGTAGTAGTTATTGCATTAGTAGTATTATTGTATTGTAGTATTAGTTGTAGCTGTCCGGTGGTCCTTGGTCACTTGTCTAACTAGCTACGTCTAGGCTAGATCCCCTAGTAGGCCTAGGCTAGGCCTAGTACGTAGTAGTTATTCTTCAACAGTCACACAATTCAGATTCTGCCGCTGATTGCTAGTGAACAGGGGGAGGGAGAGAAAGAGTTAGAAGAACTGAAATGAGCCGTGACGTATAATAAACATCATACAAAATAATAATATAACTAACGAATCCGTATAATATAATAATGTTGTATGTTATAAAGTAAGGTAAATGGGTTTAATATAATACAATTATATTATAATATAATGTATTTTATTAATAATATAATAGTAAATGTTCATAATATAATGCCAAAACCGAATAATATAATACAAAAAGTCAATAATTTGTTACATTTTTCACATAATATATTAGAAATAGATATAATATAATGCTAAAACCAAGTAATATAATGCAAAACGTATAATTCATTACAATACAATATATAATATAAAAAAAAAAGATAAATAATATAATATTTTGAATACTTCAGACAGCTGAGGCTTGCCATAAATATGCTATCCATTGCTACCCAACTTGTATTGAAAATCTTTAATTATGATGCTAACTTTTTTGAAAATATTCATTTTTTTTTTACAAAATTGAGTATACATTATGTAGTGTAAATTTATTTTGGTTTATTTATAATATATAATTCTAGAGTTTTGATGAAAGTTGATTAAAATATGCATATTTTCCAAAAAAAAAACGATTCATTTTCAATACATATTATAATCTGTATGTACTAGGTATCATGTTTTATGGGGTTTCATTCGATACACTAGACTTAAATTTATAATAAACCAAAATATGTTTACACTAACTGTATAACACATTTTCGAAATTAGCTTTATAATTTTAACTTTACAATTCAATTGGATAGCATATTTGATTGGCTTTCATTTGATATGTCACATATTGTAGTTCATTAAAGCTAAAAATATATTGATTTATTATATAACATATATTGTTCTTATATACATTAATTCTAAACCGCCCGGTGATATACTGAAATGTAATTAATTAATTTGAAACGATAAAGATGAGGAAATCTGTGAGAATGAGAAAAAGTCGCCCCAACCGAGACTCGAACTCGGACCGCCTGCTTGATATGCAGATGTCCTAACCATTAGACCACTGGGGCTTTCATGGTATTGTTCAAACTCGATTGGATAGCGACTCTTTAACATTCTCGGCGTGGTACGGCGGAACAGCACTAGTCCTCAGTTGTACGCACGCGCACCAGAGATCAAATTGATACGCCCTCATCTTTCAGTATTTTTATTCACGAGGCGGGATCTCCGAAGAGATACTTTTATATATATAAACACATCAGGCAATGAACATTAATTCTAAACCGCCCGGTGATATACTGAAATTTAATTAATTAATTTAAAACGATAAAGATGAGGAAATCTGTGAGAATGAGAAAAACAAATCAGGCAAAGAACAGTAATTCCAAACAGCCCGTATATATTATTATATGATATATAAACCAAAATAAATTTACACTACTGTCTTGCACTTACATACAGTATACAGTACTCATTAACACCCATGCACATTTTTTTTTTAAATATCATAATTAGATTTTCAATACAAGTTGGGTAGCAATGGAATATGAATGAATATATGTAGCTTAAATGTACGGGGGCTTAGAAACCCTTTTAAACGCAGAACCGTATTTAATTGGCTAAGGGATCAGCCCTTCTCCATATACCTCCTACAAGAAACCCACTGCACACATGAGCTTGAAACTGTGTGGCGTAATGACCCCAGGGTTATGAGATTAAATTTAGCAATGGAAAGAATACTTCGGCTGGAGTCTGTATTCTCTTCAAATTGAATGTCAGCTATAAAATAGAAACAATTTACAATGATCAAAATGGGAAATTTATTATTATGAATTTACAAATAGAGGATAAACATTTTACAATTACAAATATATATGGACAAAATGATGACAACAGTCTCTTTTTGAACAATTTAATAATAAAATTGAGGAGTTCGCACAGCACTCTCTAATAATAGGCGGAGATTTTAATACAAATCTTGAACCTGATCTGGATAAGAAAAATGGAAGAGGTCAAATTCATCCGAGATCTGTAGAACAAATAAATAGTATAAAAGACAATTCTAATTTAATTGACATCTGGAGACAGGAAAATCCAACTAAAACCAAATTTACATGGCACTCCAATCAATCTCCAAAAGTGTTCTGTAGGTTAGATTATTTTCTTATATCCTATAAACTCTGGTCTCAAGTTGAAAAAACTTTAATATCACCGGGTTTTAAAAGTGACCATTCATTGATTACGTTATCAATACATGGAATAACAAGTAAACGAGGGTCGGGTTTCTGGAAACTTAATACAAGCCTTTTAAGTGACCCACAATACATTAAAGAAACCATAAAAAACACAAAAGAAGAATGTTTAGAAAATAACCCACATACTGTATGAAAAAATGTAATACAAGGAGAACATCAATGTCGTATTCTGGTAGACTAAACAAAACAATTAAAAAAGACGTGGATCGATTAAATAATGAAATCAAAACCTTAGAAGAGCAATATTGCGTAAACAGTAATGAAAAAATAACCGAAATGATCCAAATTAAAAGAAGCGAACTAGAATCAATCTATGAAATTAGAACACGTGGCTCACTGATTCGTTCCAAAGCCCGTTGGATAGAAGAAGGAGAAAAAAGCACGAAATATTTTCTTAATTTACAGAGGAGGAATAAAAAGCATATAACTAAACTTACAACAGATAATGGAGACATAACTAACCCCGACGACGATATAATAAATGAAGAAAAACGATTCTATGAATCATTATATAGTTTTGAAGGCGAAAATAACAATGTCAACCCTGCTGATATTTTTGACAAGATACACAAGATAAAATCAATAAAGATAATGAATTTATATGTGACCAGCCCCTTAGAGATACTGAATGTTTAGAAGCATTAAAAACAATGGATAACAATAAAACCCCTGGTACAGATGGTTTTCTTGCCGAGTTTTATAAACTATTTTGGAATGATATAAAGAAACGCTAATTAACGCTTTCCATTATTCTTTCCAATCTGGGTTTTTAAGTATCTCCCAGAAACGAGGGGTGATATCGCCTATACCGAAAAAAGATAAATCTCCGCTATTATTGAAAAACTGGCGTCCTATCTCGCTTTTAAATGTGGATTATAAAATTTTAGCAAAAGCCATTGCGACTCGTTTAAAATGTTCCTCGTCATCTGAAGAAATGCTTCTTCCTCGTGTTTTCCCTGCTGTGGCAGTTTGGGTAGGTGGAGGGATATCCAGTGGTGGGCTGGGTCCTCGAGGAAAGTTGAAAAGTGGAGGCTCAGAATAATTGTCAGCAAATTCAATTAGGTCTGCATCGGCTGGACTAGTAGGTCTACTGCTGTTGCTAGTGCTAGGCCTACTGCTCGTGCTACTACCACTAGGGCTTTGGACACTGCTGCTGTCTACACTGCTGGTGGTGGTACTAGTACTAGGCCTACCACCACTTGACACAACATGTAATGGCTTTGCACTAGCCCTATTCCCCCAAATGACACATGTCATATAAGGGCCATGTATGTCGATTTTCGCCACTTTTGTTGTTCAAATCCTTAACGCTGTGGAATTTGGATTTTAAGGCTTTCAACTTAGAAATCACCTGTTTCTTGGTCCTGCTGAAACCATGCTCTCTTAACCGCACCACAATTTGGTCGTACACCACTCCAGCCCTAATTGTTCCATCAAGCTACGAATCAATTGCTTGTTCGCCACGAATTAGCAGGAGTTGTCTCACCTCCGCGTCGGACCAATTTGCTCTTGCTTCCGCCATTTTAAGTTTATTATTACAGTGAAAAATTAATTTAAAGTCGGTAAATTGCAAGGATTATCAATTAATTGCAAGAAGACACGTCTTGAGATGAAAACGCGCGAATTTCGCAAAGGATTTGTTGTGTTGTGTTGACTTACTGTATCTCCCAGGAATGTCTCAACTTTCACCTTGTTTCGTTTCGTTTCGCTGCGTAAGCAGCCGTTTATCGAGTGGACCTCTTCACACAGAACAGGCTTACGACCGCGACGGTAATATTACCGCAATTTTACTAGGTCCAGAGGCGGTCTAACGGAAGCCGGCATTAAGGGGTTTTTACCCTTTCACACATAAGCCGGCGTTCGCGAATTACCGCAATATTACCGTCTTACAGCTCTGTGTGAAAGGGGCTTATGTCTATGATGTAATAGAATATGCAGAAATGCACAACAAGCCAAACTTACTATTTTTTGTAGATTTCGAAAAGGCTTTCGATATGGTTACGTTACCTTTATCTCTCTATGACCAGTAGTCTCAGAGATATAGTGTTTAAGCGAAAATGTCCGCCATTTTAAAATTATGCAAATTAGGTGACCCAAGGGGTCATTTTGCTTGGCGCCCATCAAAAATTGAATTCGTATAGGGTGGGCAACCTGTATACCAAATTTGGTGCTTTTGGAAAAAAGTGAACCAAAATATCCCTAACAGACTTCATTTTATTACTGATTTAGGTCTAGCAATGTGTGTTATTCCTGCTATTAATTACATTATTGTGCTTAGTTTGTTTCCTTTTATGTAAAATTAAGAATAATGGATAATTTTGTGTAAAATAGGTATAATACTGAATAAAGTAAGTGAGTAATATAAATATTATTTCATATAAAAAAATCCTAAATCCATAATATGCCGATAATTAAATTTCCATTTATGTTTTTTTTAAAACAATTTATGTCTTTGAAGGTATTTGAACAATAACCAAATACGTACATTGACAGCCAAGACTTTTGATGATTTGACGTCATTAGAAATACTGTAGGTACTTTTTTTATAATTTTATATAAGGTGTAATTATACAAATTGTTATAAAATGTTTTAGAATTATTATGATTTCATGTATTGTTTCGACGTCCATTTAACATATTTCATTATAATTTATCATTAATGCATGGCATCATTTTAATGATAAAAAGTGTTCTGTTTTACTTTTAATACACACATTAATTGTTAAAACACATAAATATTAAGACAATTTAAGTAGGTCTAATACATGTTGTGGTTTGATAGCATAGAAACCCGTATTAAAAGCGTCAATCCTTTAAACAAGTACACTTAAAATATTTGTTATGTAACATTGATGAATTTTAAAAATTGAGTCATCTTAATTCCACTGTAGTAATGAAATTATAAAAGCGTATTTAAAATCATTCTTTTTATTTCAACAGTTTTTTAAATAAAAACAACATAACTACCATAGACTATGGTGCATTTTCCTATTTTGCTTCATACCTTTTAACTTTGTAAGTTTTGAACACTTAACGTTTTACCATTTATACGCATTTCCAATATATACACTATAAAACAAGAGGCGAAAAGTAGCCTTTACAATCATATGATTTATTTAAACATTATGTAGTTTTTGTAAACATAGATCTAAATACTTAATTAATTGTTATACCTTTATTACAATAATAGTAAATATTAATATTTTATTTGTAACGGAAACACGTTCACAATAATAATGATTTTGTTCTTCTAAGAAATATAATGCAAAATCAAAACTATCAAAATGATTCATAGAAGGAATAGATTAAATAACTATTTAGCATTATTGGATTAAAAGATATCAATTCAAACTAATTAAAAATTTAACTGAACTAATAAATTAAACAACAAATGCAAAACTAATGCGGAACTAATCTTGTATATAAATAACATATATGGGTTGACTTTGTAACCGTAAGGCTAACGTACTACCAGGTAAAACATATCTTAAACTTATCTTAGTATGATTTGTTTTATTTATTATTTGAATGCGCCTTGAGCACTCTTGAGTGGTATGTGCGCTATAAAAATCCTGTTATTATTATTATTATTATTAGCAACCAACACTAATTGTATTGATTGATTGATTGATTTTATTTGATATTCATACATAAAAGTTAAAATATACAATGTATAAAAAGAATACCTGGATAACCCATTAAGTCGACAAAAAAGTAAACTTATTTCCAATGGGGTCCAATCCGTAATGACTGAAAAGTGAGTGGTTGGGCCTAGTACAATTATCGTTAAGTATGACTCAGTAAAAATGAAAAAACAAGAAAATACATACAAGACAAGAAAACATCAAAAAAACAATATTAAAAATAGCTTAATTAAACTGAAATACCAAGCTGTTCATTATTAAAATATTCTTTAAGTTTTATTTTGAAGGTTGCATTATTTTGTATTGATTTGAGTGAATTGGGGAGCCTGTTCCAGTCACGGATACCTAAGAAATAAAAAGTCGTATCATTAACGCCAGTAGCCTTAGGAGTAACAAAATTAAATGTTGTACCCCTGGTGAAATGGTTGTGATGATCAGAAATTAACAAAAAGTTATCCTTAAGGAAAGAAGGCGTATTAAAGTTATAACGAATTTTGTGAACATAATTTAATCTTAAAAACTTATTTCTGAGGCTGACATTAAGAAACCCAAGATCGGAAAGCTCTTTGGCACCTATGTGAGACCTCGGACCAACATTTAAAATGAAACGTGCCATCTTGTTTTGGGCAGTTTGTAATTTATGTTTAAGATTCTTATTGACACCGCCGTACCATGCCGAGGCAGAATAGTCAAATGTACATTGTATTAAAGCAGTGCTTAATAGTTTACGACATTTTTTATTCAAGCACGAACTTTGCCTATGTAAAAACTTCAACCTTGACTTAACTTTACTGATAACACTAGTTGCAATGATATCACATGATACATATTGGTCTAAATCAATACCCAAATATTTAACTTGCTTAGTACTTTTGATTCTACGGCCCATTAATTCTACAGAAAACTCTTTTACTTTGTTAAGCTTCGCTCTGCTACCAAAGATAATACTTTCGGTTTTGCCAACATGTAAAGATAATTTGTTTTCAGTTAACCAGTCCTGGCACTTAGCTAGGACAGTACTTAATTTATGAGCGATTTTGGTGGCATCGTGATGAGAATACAGAATCGTAGAATCATCAGCATAAAGCAATAATTGAACATCAGAATCAATACAAGAAGCAATATCATTTAAATAACATAGAAAAAGAATAGGGCCCAAGATGCTACCTTGCGGTACACCATGAGTAACTATAAGAGGTTCAGAGCAGGTACCATTCACACTGACAACTTGTGTGCGGTTAGCGAGATAAGATTGAAACCAGTCAGTACACTTAAAACCCATGCATTTTAGCTTGTTAATTAAAATCACATGATCGACGGTATCGAAAGCTTTTTGTAAGTCAATTAGAACCATTCCAGTAAGAAGGCCTTTGGACTTATTGTTTTTTAAACCGTCGATGAGATTTATGAGGTTGCTTTCAGTTGAATGGGCCTGCCGAAAACCGGATTGATAGGCATAAAGTATATTATTTTTGGAAAGATACCTTTCAACTTGTATAGCTACAGATTTTTCAAGAATCTTAGATACCGTAGGCAGAATACTAATCGGCCGATAATTCTCAACATTTGTTCTAGTATTTTTCTTAAATAGAGGGGTAACTTTAGCAGTTTTAAGATCATGAGGAAAACAATTAGTTTTAAACGAAAGGTTAATGATATGAGCTATCGGTTCAGCCAAGATTATCGCACCGTCACGTAAGAATCTTGAGGGAATATTATCTAGACCGACGCTTTTGGTTACATTTAGGCTTTCGAGTTGAGTTTTAACAAATTCTATGGTAACAGGCTCTAGCTTAAACATTTTTCCTTTTAATTTAACGTAGTATTTAAGAAGATCGTTAGTGGACATGGTGAAAAAACCTATGCATTTTGGGAGTTTTTTGACGAGTGTTGACGCAACATTCGTGAAAAACTCATTAAAACGAGAGGCAACGCCTTTTGGACAGAAAGTTTGTTTACCATTGTCATCGAGAACGATTTTAGTGTTTGTTTTACATTTCTTCTCGTATCCGAGCTGTTTGAGGGTTTTCCATAATTTTTTAGGGTTGTCTTTATTTTCATCAATCTTATTGAGAAAATAATTAGATTTAGCTTTTTTGATCAGCCGCTGAGCTTTGTTCCTAGAGGCACAATAATATTTGTATATATCTAGATTAGATTTATCTTTCTTGAATTGTTTTAAAAGTGTGTCTCTTACTTTGATTTCATCGGCAATTTCGGAGGTAAACCAGGGTGCTATGTTTTGTTTAAGTCTAACTTTTTTTATTGGCGCTATTGAGTCGATCACCTTAATGATGATATCTTTAAGAGTTAACCACGCGATATTTACATCGACATTATTAGTGACAACAGACCAATCGATATCGTTAAGTGTTTCAAGATAGTTATTTACATTATAGTTTTTTAAAGATCGTAATTTTGCGGAGTTGTGTTCATTTTTATGAACATGAGACTTAGGTATTTTTCTAGTGCAATAAATAAGAAAATGGTCACTAAGGCCAATGTTAATTACTCCAGATTGCTTCACATTATTTTGTACATTAGTAACAATGTGGTCCAAACATGAGCTTTTTTCTTTTCCTATTCTAGTTATATCCTTAATAACATTACTAAAACCATTTCTTATAAGGCAATCATTATATCTTTGCGATACTGGATTAATATTTAAAGTACATATGTTAAAGTCACCAAGAATATAAATTTCACTACTCTCTTTGATTTTTGATACAGTTTCTTCAAAGTTGTTCTGAAATAAAGTTACATTCTGTTTTGGTGGGCGGTAGCATGTACCAATCACAATTTCCTTTGAACGAGGCAGATATATATTTATCCAAATTGCTTCAAAATCGTCGATATCCAGATCATTTCTACGTGTGAAGGCGCGTTCATTTTTTACGTAGATACAAACTCCACCACCAGACCGGTTTCTGTCCTTCCTGAGCGCTGTATATCCATCAATTTTGATCTCGTTATCGGTGATGGATTCGTCCAGCCACGACTCGCTGATGGATATAACAGTAGCTTTGGTCTTCGATGCGATGTGCCTTAGTTCAGACATTTTATTAACTAATGACCGCGCATTAAGGTGAATAAAATGTAGGCCTTTGTTAAACACGTTGAATTCCTCGCTTAAATGCTCGTAAATGTCTTCTGTACATGTATGTCCATCTTGTTGGGTTTCATTCACATTATTTGTGTCATGAATATTAATGTCACTGATGCATTCATCATATCCATTGCGCGTTCTCTATTACTACTCTGTGCTTTTAATTGGTCATTATTTGATTGTTATTTCGTAGAGATTTACGGGACAACAAATTACAGAATTACAGAGATAGAACTTTTGAAGAACTGAAGAACTTAAACGAACTGTAAGTATTGAATGAACCTCAATAATAAATTACACAAACCAGAAATGGTGTTGGCAGTCTATAAGTGCAGCTTACCTGGATAAATCCGACAGTAGCCCTTTTCCACGAAGTGCGAAACAATTATGAAAAGAAGAATTTTACCGTAGTTCACCTCCTTAAAGAATGGGATAGTCCGCTATAGCGCCCTCTCGTGGAACCACTCCCACGTATTACCGTCATCATTTCTCAAGACCTCTTGTCTGAGGGGACGGCGGGCGGGTGTTTATCCAGGTAAGCGACACTATTAGACTACCAACATCATTTCTGGTTTGTGTAGTCTATTACGTGCCTGCTTACCTGGATAAACCCGACAGTAACCAGTATAGTATCGGACTAGGTATCTAGTCGGCGGTGGGTGACAAGTTTACAGAACTGACATATACATACCTATAGTCGAGGCTTGAGTATTGTCGTTGCCACTGGAGCAAAGTTAGCGGAGATGTCCGACAGGTAGTGTGAGGTGAATGTAGACTGTGTTCGCCACCGCTTCCATGATGTCAGCTACAGGGGACGCAGGCGAACAACGCCCACGAAGTGGCAACCACGCGCACTTGGTACATATATGCCGGCGGTGGCGTGTAAGATGATTCGTATAAGGTTTGAATAGCGATTACGATCCATTTTGCTATGGTTGACTTTGCGGCTGCGCGGTGTGGAGGTACAGAGCCGTCTCTTATTGTCGGTGGATATACCACTTGAGGGCCCTTAATGGGCACCAACATTTTTCTCCGTCAACCGCCGAAAACGATGAGATGGTGGGAACGAACACAGCTGTCGGTGAAAACGTTAACGTCTTAGCAAGGAAATCTTTCCTGAACACTAGCCTCACGCCGCCTCACTCAAACCTAACGTGACCTGGTTCCAAGGTGAGAGCGTGTAGCTCGCCTCGGCGTTTGCACAGCGCTAATGCGAGCAAGAACGCCGTCTTCAGCAAGAGATTATATAGAGTAGCCTTACTCATCCCATCGAGGAATCAAGACCTTGACTGGAGGTTGTTCTCGAAACATCCCCTGTATCAGTTGTGTGATCACGGAAGATGACGAGATAGTGGAACCGTCACCAACGGCGGATCTATAGCCTGAGATTGTGCGAACCTGGAGGCCTGATTCAAACAGGTAGTGCAGGAAGGCGCAAACTTGTATTGTAGACGGTAAGAGTAGATTCCCGACGAGATTTCGCCGCGAGGGCGGCAGGGCCATCTGGAATGCCTGAGTCCCGGAGGTGATCCCTGACAATGGCCATACAGTCAGGCGCAGGGATTGTAGGTTCTGCAGTGAGAACTGAGCTTGGCCCTGCGTCAGCAGATCGGTCCGAACTGGTAGACGCGGGGGATGATCGTAGAGAAGGTTACCACGCTTGTCGAGACCAGCACGATCAGGAGGACCCGGCACCGATAGCGCTGAATGTGCGAACAGATTGGTATCAGTGAGATTGGTGGGAATGCATACGCCCATAGTCCGTGCCACGGTATGGACAGGGCATCCACCGCCCACGCACGAGCATCCCGGAACCGTGTGCAAAAGGTCGGGAGCTGCGTGTTGTCTGACGTCGCAAACAGGTCTATGCTGGGTAGGAGCCGCCATTCCGTTGGACATAACGTTTGCCGGGACAGAGCGTCCGCGACTACGTTGAATGTGGGCAGCCGAGAGTGTGGGCGAGTGTTGGGAGAGTAGGCGGTGGCCTGGACGAACCCGAGCGCCCGTGGCTAGCCCGACGTTTTTGTATTCAGTATATTACGCAGAGGCGCCTTACAAGGTGGAACACCTTAGCTTCAAAGCGCCTCAGTTAACAAATACAACATTTTAAAACAAAAAACTAACAGAAACATCAATCAAATCTTCAAGAATTAACAATTAATTGTTGTACATAATAAAACAATAAAGAATTTTCACAATTCGAAAGAAGATTGGATCCAAAAATAAAAATTTCACTTAAAAATTTAAAATTATACGTTAAAGAAAAATCCTTGGTTAAGATATCCTCAATAATTGTGTTAGCATTAGTAGAACATCTCTTTGTGTATTATAATTTCATTTTTTATTGTTCCACATAAAATAAATAAAAGATCAAGAAAAAAAAATCTGGTTAAGTCTATGTGTGGAATCTCAAATAAGCCAAAAAAGGCTTTAAGGCTGAGATTCCAAAAGACATTACATTGTGCATGGTAACGTAAAATTGCTTTCTAAAAAAACCAAAAAAGGCCAAACAGATTTTAGTTCAATATCAATAGAAAAGAAAAAGTAAGATATAAATTCCATAGGAGCAAACTTATTAACTATTTAATGAATATTGATTGATTAAGTATTTTTTAAATTTTTTTTAAAAAAGAAAGTAAGGTAGGTGATAATTTAATGGTTAAAGTTAAATTATTCCATAAATAAGGTCCGTTAAAAATAAAAAAACTTTTCCTGCGGGCAGTAGTGTACTTTTCATAAATAAAGTGTTTCCGAGTAGATGACCTGGTCTCATAAGAATGAAGCTGGATAAACATTGTAAACAACGAGTTAAAATGAAAAGGGAGTTAATTACACGAAACATGAATACAAGAGTTTGGACTTTGTTAATATCGAATATGTTTAAAGTGTTTAGCTGATTGAATAATTGCCTTGTATGGGATCTTAGATGTGCCCCAGTACAAATCCTTAGAGCCTTCTTTTGAAGCCTAAAGAGGCAGTGAATTTTGGATGTTGATGGACTCTAAGATTAGACTGCAAAATGTTAATAGGGGTTGAAGCCCAAGCAATATTACAATAAGATAAGTATGGTAAAATGAGAGTGTTATAAAGAAAAAATAAAATGTTATATGGAAGAATATATTTTAATCTACTCAAAACATTTTTTACACTGTTTTATTGATAATTGCAATGTGTTTTTGCCAGTTCAATTTTGAATCGATTTGAACCCCAAGACATTTAAAATTATTTGCCTTTTTTATTGGGTTTCCATCGATTATAATATCAACAGGAAAAGTATTAATATGGTTGTTATTTTGTGTAAAGTAGATGAAGTTAGTTTTAGATGTGTTTAACCACAATTTGTTTGATTTAAACCATAAAGAAACTCTATCAAGTTCAGACTTAACAGTATTAAAAAAGTGTGTTTATTTTTGTGAGAAAGGAAAATATTGCTGTCGTCTGCAAATTAAATGAATTGGAGTAAATTTGAGACATGGGAAGATCATTAACATAAATAAGGAAAAGTATGGGACCGAGTATAGACCCTTGAGGTACACCACAATTTATAGGCAACATATGAGATTTAAAAGGATTAACATAAGTAAATTGGTATCTATTTGAAAGGTAAGATTTCAGAAGGTTAAAAGGAAGGCCTCTGACACCATAGTGATATAATTTTGATAATAATACATCATGATTAATGGTGTCAAAGGCCTTCGATAAATCAAGAAATATACCAATAGTATGATTGCCATTTGCAAGATAGTTTATTAATTTATCATACATGTGTAGGACGTCAAGATCGGTCGAATGTGTTGAACGAAAACCATATTGGCTATCATACAAAATATTATTTTTTGTAAATAAGGAAGATAGACGACTATAAATTAGCTTATCAAGAATTTTTGAAAAGATCTGTAGTCTGTTATATCACAAAATAAGATTCCGGACTTAATACTGGGATTAACGGTGTTTGAGTAAATATGATCAATTAGGGTAGATGAGTTGGTTGTTATCAATTCAATTTCTTTTTATTTCGGAAATATCATCCATATTTATAAGCTTATAAACAGAACAAGAAAAATCGTAAACACTAAACTTAAGTATATAGAATGCTTCTCCATCTACAATACATTTTGGAGTTATGGAGTATATGTTTGCAAACACAAGCCACAAGGATGTTACTACTATTCAACATACGTTGCATGAAACCATAGATTTTCGCATGTACTCATTAAAGGAAGGAACACCATGTTCAATAAACATTGCACTGGCACTACTACTTCTAGAGACATTAAGTATACGGCGCAGAGCATTATTGTAGCATACATCAAGAGATCTAATAGTCTTCATACGATAGTTACACCAAAGGGGTGCACAATACATATTAATACAGTAAGATCTAAAGAGACAACATTTAACATTGGTAGAGCATTTCATAAATTTGCGATTGAGTGAGATGCTTCTAATACACAAATATCTGTACTGACTTTGAATGTCGGCCTCTACACTGCCATTATACATAAGAATATGACCAATATAGGTACCTTTTTCAACATAAGCAAGTTTTTTTACCAAAAAGTTTAGTAAAAGAATTACCTTCAAGTTTGCAAGTACGAGGACAGAAACGCATACAAAAAGATTTCTTATCATTAAATAAAACATCATTCTCTTGCAAAAACTCTTCACAAACACGTACCAATTGCTGGAGACCAGCAACTGAGGGGGCAAGCTAACAAGATCATCCGCATAACTAAGATGATTCAAGATAATGTTTCTTCATTGGCAACCCTGACACAAACCATTTAGTGTACAATTAAGTACATAACCCCACCCGTCTAAATCCATTGGATACTGTAAATGGATTTTAAACAGAGTTTCCCCAACGTATCACGAAACTCTGTTTCTCATACCAATATTTGAGCAATTTAACAATACAAAGATTCATACCATTGTTAATTAGCTTACTATAAAGAGTCCAGTGATTGACTCGATCAAAAGCCTTACTGGTATCTAGAAAGCAGGCAAAAACTGGACTACCATTTCTATTGTAGTAGTCAATTACATGTTTTAATACAAAGATACACGTATCAGTCGAGTGTTTCGCTTTAAATGCAAATTGGTAGTCATTGGATTCCAATGAGTTACCGCAATGACTTATCAAAATAGATTTAAAAACCTTAGATAATACAGACGCTAAAGCAATAGGTCTATAATTATTCTTATTAGTAATATCATCTTCAAAATGTGAAGTGTGCCACTGTTACAAAAGTGAAGTTACGAAATAAATTATTATTTATTATTACTCTTCAATCAATCGGCACTAGAATAACTTTAACAAGATCTTTAGTTACATGACCATGACACAGCATAGCATTAAAGCATAAACTCAATAGGATATTAAGTCGTTTACTACCATATTTAAGATGTTCACCACCCAAACCATTAAGTCCGGGTAATTACAGAGAGTTTATCAATGCAATTAGATACAATATCCTTGTGAGTGACATTAATAGCAATCTCAGGCGGACAGTATTCTAGAGTCTCCTCTACAAATGCTATATGAGTCGTGTTATCCAAACAGATTCTCATAATGTTTGGCCCAATGATTACAAATGTTGTATTCACCACTAACATTATCAATATCTTCAGAGGTATCAGCTCTAGTATCATTCATATGCTTAACACCTTCCCAAAAACTTTGGTAGTCCCTATTACTGTAAGACTGAGCTAATTTATCAGCTCTCAGTTGTTGATCATTCTGTTTACACGTGCGTAACGCCAGCTTAAAACGAGAACGAGACATTTTCATAGAATGAAACCAGGGTCCATTCATAGGTTTGCCGTTAGTTCTCCATAATAAGAAGGCTTTACGAGCAACAGAATGCAGATCAGAAACATAATCATTCCAGCCCGGCACATATTATATAACTTAGACCTAGTGGGCTTCAAACATTCACTAGATGCACGTTTTAGGCAAGCAACAATATTGTTATACAAGTCATCAATAGCAAGACGGTGACACTCATTGCTACAATTAATATTATTACATGTTAGTGCATCAGTACAAATGTTAACATTACTAAGTAAATATTCAGTACATGTAGCATAATAGTCAATATCAGCGGCCTTAACTTTAGCCCAGTTAACGTAGTCATGTTTAGATTCACTTTTATTATTAGCACCTTTACATTGCTGTATGCCTAAAAAATATCTACTTTAGTTACACAAGCATTGGCTCCATGTGTGCACACAATATGATCCAACCAACTAGTGGTTCCATGGGATTTACATAAAAATGTAAAGTTATCTGAATCAAAACCGAAGTAAGATAAATCTGACAGTATCAAATCGTTTCAGATCAATCTACCGATAGACCCAAAACAAATTGCAATAGTTTCCGAACCTTTTTTATTTGATTCTATACATTCCTGGAAGAAACATTTCCAAAATCTACCAAAATCGGTTCAGTGGAACATACTTTTTTAAGGGGTCAAGAGGTCATGGGGGTCAAATTATATATTTGTATATCTCAGTAACCGCTTTGCCGAAACAATTCAGAAGACCCATATTTATATTCACTCTAATGAAAGTTTTTTGATCAAAAATGACCGGAATCCATGTTTTTGACATTTTACATATTATTTTAGCATATTCATATCTCGGTAACCACTGGGCGTAAACAAGCGTTTTTGGTGTCAAAATACTCAGAAGGTCTATGTTTATATTCACTCTAATGAAAACGTTTTGTGTATTATTATGACCAGAAGACATCATTTTGACCTTTGACATATATTCATTATTTTATATTATTTCACTAATTATATTTTTTGTATCTCGGTGACCAATAGGCGGAACTTCGTAATTTTTGTGTTAATCAATTCAGAAGACCCATATTTATATTCACTCTAATAAAACTTTCTACAAAAAATGACCGGAAACTACTCTTTTTACCTTTGACCTATTATATTGGTATATTCATATCTTTGTAACCAATGGGCGTAGATGAGCATTTTTTGTGTCAAAATATTCAGAAGGTCTATGTTTATATTCACTCTAATGAAAAAGTATTGTGTGTTATGACTGGAAGTCATCGTTTTGACCGTTGACATATATTCATTATTTCATATCTCACTAAATATATTTTTTTGTATCTCGGTGACCAATAAGCGTAACTTTTGTGTTAAACAATTCAGAAGAACCATATTTATTTACTCTAATGAAACTTTTTTTACAGAAAATGACCGGAAGCTTTCAACTATTATATTTATATATTTGTATCTTTGTGAACTATGGGTGTAGATGAGCATTTTTTGTATCAAACAACTCAGAAGGATATCCACTCTAATAAAAAATGTCTGTGTATATAGTCAATGCGAAAGTAATTATTTTGACCTTTGATATCTATCCAGAAAACGTTTAGTAATTGGGGCTATATACTAGTGTTATATTTCTTCATAGATCAGCACCCAAGATAACATTTAACTATTCATTATTCTGTTTATATTTACTCTAAAAACACACAAAACAGAAAAAATAAAATAATTACCAAAATAGGCCTGGTTGAGAGTATTTACCAATCGTCTGATTTTACAAATCCATTGTTGAATTTTCAGAATCGGTATCTTCATTATCATCTAGTGAAATGTTTGCGCATACACCTCGACACTCACTACATGCCATGGAGCAATCTAATCCATTGTTCCTAGAGCTGCATTTCATATTATAGCAGCCTGTTTTGCATTTGCATGTTATGATTTGAAGGAGCGATTGTGGTGCTGGGGGGTTGTCCGTCAAGTATGGTATCATCCTGCCTTGGCTGATCTTCCATCCATATTTATCTGGAGGTACATTTTCTTCATTTCCAAGCCAAACTTGAACTTGTTGGTACACCCTTAGGCTATGCTACTTTGCCGCTGATGCTGTTGGGGGTAAAGAACGTGGATGAACTGCTTTAGTACTGCATGTAGTCTTTCATGAAATTTACGAAACTTCAATTCATCTAGGTTTTATTATCGCTGCTACCATACAAAGACAAAATGGCGTTATTACCCGCTGCAATTACCTCCTGTCTGTTTGCCTTACAGGTCATAAACACTTTGGCTTGTTCAGAAAAGAAACAGTCACTTCTTACTTTAGTTACTGCTTTGATTTTCCCAATACCAAAAAATCGCGATGTCGTGTCACATCCAAGTAACGCGTGACAAAATAGGATATTTTTACAAACATCGCTGCCAAGGTCAAGTCTTGTTGCCGCAATGTTCCAACATCGTTGCGCCTTTTTAGTTTCTTTCTTTTGGTTTGGCTTGAACCATACATTATGTTTGGTGTGACCACCATGGTGGATAAGGAGGACCAGGATATCTGTATCATCTGCGATGACAACCGTGCCTATTTGTTCTGCACAGGACAGAGCCATCTTCGACACAAGATAGTCAGCGTCAGCTTCTGCGTGGTGAACAGTACAACCTTCTTTTTCAAGACTATTTCCCAAAATGTTAATGAATCTTTGTTTGTTTTGAACGTTTGACAGAAATTCTTCTTGTTTGTTTGTACAAGTCTTTTCTTATGTTTTTAATCTGATCGTTCTGCAAATCAAATGGTGAAATTGTTCCTAACAATATCCTCTCCAGAGTATTTGTCAAAAGTGGAATAACTTTGTTTATGACATGACGATCGGGGACTGAACAAACAGTTATATAATTTACATTTTCAAAATTGAACTGATTAAAATGTATATTGTACCTGCAACCAACGACTCTTGCTCTGCCTCATTATTAGAGACATTATTTGTGTATTCTTCATCTAATTGCCTAGTATCTGAAATAGAAAATGATATTACTTATTACTATATTTAAAAGAATATGCAATATCAATAATTTATATTGTATAATTTGTTTTATATTTTAACAGCTTAAAATAAATATAATGTAAATGTTAATTACCTTCTTCAGCAGTCATGACATGACATCAAAGTAGGAACTCGAATCCTGTTCGACAGGTACTGTAGACTCTACATCTATGTTCAGTGCACTGGAAATCAATATTTTATTAATTGCTGCATCTACAAGCAAATGGCCTCTTACTGCACGACTAACTGCTTTTCCTGAGAGCATATGTCCAACAGTGTTGCTGGCATAAACAATCTCCAAAAGTTGATGAAGACCAGATCCACTCATCAAATGGCCAATCGATCCCAAGAAACTCATCTGTGTATGAAATCCACCAAGACGAATAATGGCTGGCTGCAATTCTGGCATATTCTCAACCATTGTGTGTGCCTTCCGCCATAGTGGTTGATCAAACGTGACAACTGGATATGATTGATGCTGTTTTGCATGAGAACATATGAACTTTAACGTGGAGTAAATGCACGATAGATCATTTGGGTCCATGTCAATGATGGGTAGAAATGTAACCGATGAAACACCTGGATGCTCTCCCTTGTGAACGAATTGCATAAACCCAGACCACTGTGGTCGTGGAACTTTCAACAGAAGAGACGATTTCCACAGCAAGTCAACATCTTTGGATGGATCTGTGATATTTGGGTTACATATTGGCTGGTAGATTAGAGACTGTATGCTATATCTTTGTATAAAGAGATGGATAGTTATACGTCCGAATTAGTTTGTAACCAGGAATTGTGAAGAGGGATTGCGTGGTGTTAGAACTAAACCATGTTTTACTAAAACATAAAATAGAAAATTTGTGACTTAAGGTAGAAATATAATTGGTTATTCCCATAACATATATAAGGTGAAACATATGAAAAGACTTGTACAAACAAAATAGATTTTGCCAACTTGTATCGCCTTAGTAAAAGGCCAAACAGCTCACTGTTAGTTATAGATAATCAGTTATTATTATTATTTTACAGTTCAAGCTTTCAAATCGTTTGGGTTCCGAGATTACTGATGGTTAGTTTTTTCATGCTATTGGTAATAATAAAGATCTTGCCGTCAAGTGTCCATGTAGATTTAATGCACTTCGTATATTTGGTTTTTATGACTCGTAATAGCTCCAAGTGTTTTAGGGTCAGATTCTCGTATATGAAGTATTTAGTCCCTTTAAATTGCTTCTTTGCATTGAATACTTCTCTTCTTTTGTTGTAGTTTGAGAATTTAATTAGGGCAGTAACATAAGAAATGAAGCGGATTCTCAACATTAAAGCCACAAGTACAATTCGGATTGTCCCGAAGTCCATGTAAGAATAAATGCGAATTGAGACAGCTGAAACCAAGTCGGATTCTAGTGTGAACTTGGTTAATCTTCTTATCACCTGTATCATAAAAAGAACGTTTTTTTGTTTTAAACAAGTTGGTTTTAATTAACAAATTTTTAAACTAAAAAAGGGATGAGGAATTTTTTATTTCATTATTTAACTCGTTCCAATGTGTTATAATAGATGGGACAAAAGATAAACGATATATGATGTGGACTTACAAAAAAATTATATTTCGGATGTTACGCAAGTTATAAACTTCAACATTGTCAGAAAAAATAAATAAGGAGTAAAAAAGATAACAAAAACCAAAGATAAATGTCTCTTTGAAAAGTGAAAAATCGAGAGCAAAAAAGTTTTACGTGCTCACTCACCCACTGCCAGTTTTAATATATTTTGATTTTGATGCCATGAACCTGTGATAGTGTGCCGGTGCGATGTCTGTCCCTTGAAGGACGTTGATACGGCGTGCGGCGGCCGACGTCAGAGAAATGAACGCCTGTTGATCAGCAATCAGCCCGTGATTTGTTGTAATAGCGCGAGACGACAGCAAGTAGCCTGTATGTAGATTTAATGCACTTCGTATATTTGGTTTTTATGACTCGTAATAGCTCCAAGTGTTTTAGGGTCAGATTCTCGTATATGAAGTATTTAGTCCCTTTAAATTGCTTCTTTGCATTGAATACTTCTCTTCTTTTGTTGTAGTTTGAGAATTTAATTAGGGCAGTAACATAAGAAATGAAGCGGATTCTCAACATTAAAGCCACAAGTACAATTTGGATTGTCCCGAAGTCCATGTAAGAATAAATGCGAATTGAGACAGCTGAAACCAAGTCGGATTCTAGTGTGAACTTGGTTAATCTTCTTATCACCTGTATCATAAAAAGAACGTTTTTTTGTTTTAAACAAGTTGGTTTTCAATAACAAATTTTTAAACTAAAAAAGTGATGAGGAATTTTTTATTTCATTATTTAACTCGTTCCAATGTGTTATAATAGATGGGACAAAAGATAAACGATATATGATGTGGACTTACAAAAAAAATTATATTTCGGATGTTACGCAAGTTATAAACTTCAACATTGTCAGAAAAAATAAATAAGGAGTAAAGATAACAAAAACCAAAGATAAATGTCTCTTTGAAAAGTGAAAAATCGAGAGCAAAAAAGTTTTACGTGCTCACTCACCCACTGCCAGTTTTAATATATTTTGATTTTGATGCCATGAACCTGTGATAGTGTGCCGGTGCGATGTCTGTCCCTTGAAGGACGTTGATACGGCGTGCGGCGGCCGACGTCAGAGAAATGAACGCCTGTTGATCAGCAATCAGCCCGTGATTTGTTGTAATAGCGCGAGACGACAGCAAGTAGCCTGGGACGGATGTTACACGGAGCGTCTCGTGGGCCGCTCTATCTACCGCGAGAAGCGTATCCTCCATTTTTGCGGCCTTCGGAGCAAGGTAGCTTGTCTTGCCCGCTTCCAATCCCTGGTCCTCTCCGACCCGGTCCTTGGCGGCATCTGGTACGCCCGGCGCTATAATATACGGAAAGTATGTTCGGCGCCGGCCTACGTGTACTGGTATCGCGTAAGATTGCGTCCACACGATCGACCAGTTTCGGGTCGAGGGGAACGACTGGCAGGTTGTAACATTACGGAGGGGCGTACGCACACTAAACGTCAAAAAGCGTTTGTGGACGGTGTCGGCTTCTGTTCACGGATAGCGTATTCTATCCCTAGATATTCCAGTACCGCCGGTAGAATTTTATTCACCAGCGACTGTAACCCTTCCTCGCAGGGCCCCCGCAACTACGCGCCTCTCCCCTCATCCGAGAGCGTGAGCATGGTGCGGTCACTCGTGTAGCCTTCCTCCATTGAAGGCACCTCAGAATACGGTAAAGGTGTAGTACGGAATCGGAGGGCGCTGTTGAGGAAACACCGCGGGCTCGTCCCTTGGTGTAGCCCTCACCGCTGCCGTGATGGCTTGTAGGATCGCCGGAGATAACTCAGTTTCCGAGACTACAGAAGTCGCAGTGGGAACAGGCGCGGTGCCGATCTCTACCTCGTTCGCGGTGCGGCTTCGTCCATTGAAGTCGTCTAAGATGCGTGGTAGCAAATTTTGCAGGCGTACACCGCACGCAGACGTCGCACGGATCTGTCTGGCTGCACGTGCGGCAATTTATGCACCGCATGTGGCGATACCACTTAATTGTTTACCGTGGGCCCCTGCACTGGACGCATTTCTGTTTAGGCATGATGGCAAAGAACGACTAAACAAAGCACACAGACACAGCCTAACAGAGTATTTCGTTCCTAACGTAACTATGTTAACAGTGGTTACGGCTGACTGAATCGGTGACACCCGGTATGTGAAATATTTCTGCCTCGTACACAGACGAGGCAACAATTTACAACGTATCAACTTCAAATTATAACTATAATTTAATGGTATTTTTGCCCTGTTAGACAACGAAACGGGGCAACGTCTTCTAACGTATCTATCTTAGCAATAAAGATCAGCTAGCTTCAAGGTCGATTCTTCGGTAACGTAAGAATTCTCCTATCGTTCTCATAAACTTCGTGCCTTGTCTTCACGACGGTACGAAAAGAAATGATGACGGTAATACGTGGGAGTGGTCCCACGAGAGGGCACTATAGCGGACTGTCCTATTCTTTAAGGAGGTGAACTACGGTAAAATTCTTCTTTTCGTAATTGTTTCGCACTTTGTGGAAAAGGGCTACTGTCGGGTTTATCCAGGTAAGCAGGCACGTAATAGACTTACAAAACTATGTTTAAGCCTCTATTATATCCAATAATCGTTTTTGAAACTGGACACGCATTCATATTATTTTAAAGAACAGTACTGTATCGAACGCCCTATATTTTGGCTATTCGATGCCATCTTCTACGCTGATTTCACTTCATACAAAATAATTGAAAAATGCAACTGTTCGTATCCGGGCTTACAGAAGAAAATATTTTATGTAGACAGGTTACAAAGACAACATAATATTACTTTACAGTAATTAGTTTTTCGTTAATTCTCTCAGATATTCAGATGTGTTTAGCCTGTGTTGTCTTGTGGGTGCCATTGATGTCTGCGAACCAACAGATGCGTTTGCTTCCTGTGCAGACTTACTAAAACGAGAAGTTTTACGGGCATTGATGATGGTTATTGGTGTTTCATCGGTCATTGGTAATTTAGTTGTGATCGTATCACGACAGTTTAACAAGAATAATGATAGTAATGTTAATAAGGTGCAAACCATGCTTATTACTAATCTGGCTGTGTCTGACCTGCTGATGGCAGTTTATCTGATCATAATAGGGAGTACAGATATACACTACAGAGGACGGTACGCGAAAGTTGCAAGATATTGGAAAAGTAGTTTTCTTTGTAGCTTTGCCGGAGCTATTTCTACTCTCTCCGGTCAATGTTCTGTAACTACATTGATGATATTGAGCATTGACCGTGCATTTAATATCGTGAATCCTTTCACTACAAAACGGCTGAACAGTACCAAATGTAAAATTATTATCGGTATTAGTTGGTTAATTTGGATTATTCTCAGTTTTCTTCCACTTGTAAACAGATTAGACTTTATTAATATATCCTACTTTGGCGAATACTACTATGGGAAACAGAGTGTTTGCCTCGCACTGCCACTAACAAGAAGTCGATGGTCAGGCTGGGAGTATGCTATTGCTATTTTTATTGGATTCAATGGTTTAGGTTTTATCGTAATTGCAGCGAGTTATGTCGTAATTTTCTTCTCTGTTCAGCGTTCAGGAGCAACGGTTAACAGAAGGCTGAGGAGAAAGGAACAGGTTAAAATGGCTAGAAAACTAGGATTAATAGTTTTCACCGATTTCTGTTGCTGGTTCCCTGTCATACTGATGGGGATTTGTTCAGAGACAAAAAGGTGGGACAATCCAGATGAAATATATGTTTGGGCGGCAACACTCATAATTCCTATCAACTCGTGCATTAATCCGTATTTGTACACTATCTTACATATGTGTACTTGCAATTCCCGTAAACAAAACTTTCAACAAGAAATTAAGATGACAAAAGTTGACATTTGATATGTGTATGTTATGTAAACTTACTAGAAACAGTTGTACACAATGTGTATAGTATGTTTACATGTAAAATGCGCAAAAGTTAAATTTACAACCATTTATATTTATGTGTAAGTGAAACTGAGATGGTGAATTTTGACACATTTTGTGTAAATTCCCACCGCAGTTGCTTTCCATATCTCGTTAATTATATAATCTGGATAATGAACAATGAATGAGCTTTTCTTTTCACTTCTTTTTCCTGTTTAACGCCTAACCGTGTTGTATACAAAATTTTATAAAACATGCACACATTTGGTAAGAATGTATTTAGATCATATTGGATTAGATTATTATTTTAAATCATGATGTCAATCTAATTAAATTGAATCGTGCAATTACTTAAGTTCAGCACTTTCATTAATCCACTGTAAGAAGACTTTTGTATAGGTAAATCACGACTTTGTTAAATTTTATTTTTACTAATAAATACGTAAAGATTTATATAGATTTGCTATATTTAATGCAATTTATTATCCTTTGATGTAAAGATTTACATAAAATCTATTTAATCAATACACATCCATGTTGTAAATGTTGCAGATATGGAATAAACTGACGATCTTAAAATGCTAAATCCGTATTTATCTTTCGTAAAAATGTCAGGTTTTTAAATTAAAATTATTGATAACGTTTATATTTTACAATAATGGTTTATGTCATTTTTTCTGAAATGTTTCTGATGTACTTGTTATCCTTTTATGGGATCTTGCATGTGACAAACACTTTGTTGAGATACCCGATATTAGTAAGTTTTAATCATATTCGTTGTTGACTTGGTCAAGTCATGGAAACATTTTTCTCCATGATAAAGTTAACATTGTTTGACCGGTTATGAGTTAAGGTCAATAAATCGGGAACTGGGAACTTACAATGTTCAATTCAAACATGGAATAGACCTGTTTGTGACTGTACAGAGCTATTCATAATGTCGTGGTACGTGAGACCATGCCCGGATTAATTTGGAAGTTTTGCTCCTCGGGTACCAAGCGTGCGAGGCTTGGCTCAAATGAATACAATATCAAGACTAACAGAAAGACAACAAGTTGTTGATTGCCGTTACTATACCATTTATTGTGCACGAATCAACGTTATTCAGAAAATAAAGAGAACGAAGGAAAGCCCTGCAAATATACAAACAAGCGTTGCGTAATTTCAATAACAATCAGTTTATAACTTCACTTTACCACTGTATTACCACTGTATTACCACCATAATTAAACACAACCTCACTGTGTACAAACTGGTTACCATTATTAAGAACAATACAATCAATTAAACGTCATTACAAATGATTAATACCTGAATCAACTTGAATGATGTATTTACTAACTAAGAACGAAACGTACAGCAATCAACCATTTTTTCTATAAATTGAAGTAAAGATTTGTGAACATTATTTGCTTTATTTAAGTTGTATGCATGCAATTTCGTATAATCAATTAACAGGCAATGATCCGTCTATCGTGTAATATAATTCGCTTTACTACTTACAATGGTAACTTTAACAACGGCATAATAATAATATATACAACACGGTAACAAAAATCACATCTTCCTGTGTTTGCAACAAAAGCTTTTCTGACGCGCAGACGGAAAAACAGGTAGTTAAACAAAACATCACCTATTTATATGCAAATGCGCCAAACACAATGCTCGCAAAACAACTAGCAGCAAAACTTATATGCAAATACGCAGAACGCACACGAACAACAACTGATCCATGACAATAAAGTTGCTACGACGTGTTCATCAGTGGCGTATCCAGTGGAGGATCTAGCACGTACGGCCGTACGCGCTAGATTGTTTACTCAAAAGTCTAGAATAGAATTTTTTTACATTTTTATAAAATGTTGTTATTATACAACATGTAAATGTAAATTTTTCTAAATATTTCACAAAAAAAAACCCTTTTACGGCCAATAGTTTTTGAGATTATAGGAATGTGTTATACCAGTACAGGCCAAAGGTCAATAAAAAGATTTTAAGTAATTTTCTTGAAAAAGTTCTCATTAGACTGAATAGAAACTTATACCTTCAGATTAATTTGAGCCCTATTTAAAGTTTATCTAACTGTTAGTTAATGAGTTATATCATATGTAGGTCAAAGGTCAAAAATGCCAAAAATCATACTTCCGGCCATTTTTGTACAAACTTTTTCATTAGAACGAATATTAATATGCATCTTCTAAATAATTTGACACTAAAATTATTTTATTTAATATAAGCGTTGCAAAGATATTATGACCATTTTGCTTTCAATGGGTCAAAATATTCAAATTGAGGTCAGAGGTCAAAGATGAATTTTAGAAATTTGACAACATGATCAGTTTTTATAACCAGCATGCTTCAAATATTCATAAAACGCAATGTTTACACTTTCCCCATGATTTGCACACAAAAATATATAGGGAACTGGACTAATAGGCCAAAACGGCTCACTGTGTCGCGGAATAATGTATTAATTATACCAATTAGGATGGTATTTATTTGAATAAACGCCCAGAATTAACACCTCCCCAATAAAACATCAATTAAAATAATTATCGCCACTCCACCCCCCACCCTCCCTCCCATCCAAATACCATCAAATTATTAACGCCCATCCACATTTATACACACAATGTTGTATTATATTTATAATACAATTATACTATTTTTAAGTAGATTTCATCGGACTGTTATCTAGGCCTACAATTTACCAAGCATTTGTTATTCTTTTTTACCACTTTTCATATCTACAATAAACACTATACGTAAAACGCTATTAATCATCTAAGACACTGTGAAACGGGTTAGTGAGTAGGTTTAGTTTTACGAATATCAAAAGCATTTAAATAATGGTAACCGATCGAAATCGTCCAGGCCAGAATGTCATTCTAAAACGTTTTACCCGAGTCATTATCATTCCAAGAACCATCGTCTACACTTCCTAGAGGGGGAGCGAGCGAAGCGAGCTCACCCTCTAGTATAAAATAAATTACTAAAAAACGTAATTATATGTAATTATTTTAACCAAAAATGGCGTAGTTAATAGAATTGTCGACTGAGGCCGCAAATTGTTTTACTTCTTTCGTGGCTAAAAACGATCATTTTCGGCAATGTTTTAGACCCTATATTTCGAAAAACTACGTCAGATTTTCGTAATTCTTTCTTTATTGTAATATTAATACAACATACTAACAGATAATGTTTAATTTGGTTTTAATTTTGCATCGTTATCCCAATAGGACAACATGACTATGCAATCCTAGAACATATATTGATCACAACCATGTACAGGTAATGACACTAATTTTGTCGGCAAATTGACAATCCCCCCCCCCCCCCCCACCCCCGACTTCAAAATCCTGGATACTTCATAACACTTACTCATGTCTTTCTCTCCTCTGAGGACGTATAGACCAGTATTCAGAACTTTAACTAGCTGTATCCAGTCTTCCACGTGTCAGCTTCACGTTCTCTTCTCCGGCTATTTCATGGTCGACCCATGAACTTATACATTTATAATTCCATGGTTCATCTCCAGTGTTGACAAAGTGCGAGGCAGCGAGGCAAGCGAGGGATGCGAGGCACGCCAAATATTTGTGCGAGGCACATCATTTTATCATTTCCAAAATTGTGAGGCATGCGAGGCATATAGTTTACAATTTCAAAAAGGTGCGAGGCATATCTTAACGTGCTATTATGCTATATTGTAGGCCTAATAATCAATTATTTATATTTTTATAATAAGCCTAGCGTATCTAAATAGATTCGTGTATACACTCACCATTTTGTTTATTTTTATGTATTGTTTTTTTTTTCATTCAAGTCATATCGTGTCAAATTTTACTTTAACAAAAGTGCCCAAACTGTTCAAAAGTTGTGCATCCGTATGCGCCATATTTTTTAAATCTGAACGACAGTCTTCAACTTTCGATAAACAATAATTGTTATAGCAACAGTTATCAAATAATGACTGCCATGTTTGTTGGCATTTCGAGCGTGTTCACTTTACAATTAATTCAACATGTCTCTCGAACATAGCAAAGTGAAAATACTTTTTGTCACACCCCCGCGCCTCGATCCGGTAGACCCGAGAGATGGAAAATCCCTCTTTACTATTTAGCAGGTAGCGGAATAAATTCTTCCCTTAGAGGATTCGGCCTTGTGGCGATTCCCCTCCTATAGCACGTAATTACAGCAGCAACGCACGGACTTCTCTCTGAGCGGCGTGTCAAAGACATTTTTGACATTCCATTCTCTAGGAAATCAACACGTGTACCTCTCTCGCAAATAAAGTGAACAGCGATGGACAAGTTCAATAACTGGCGGTGAATAAAAGGTAACTGATATGCCGATCAAATAACATGCCGCAAAGAAGAAAATTGCGAGAGAATTATGTAAGAAATCGTAATACTAGGCCTAAAATTAAACTTTAGCTAATATGCTTAGCCCTAACCTAGAGGCCTATGTAAAATAATTTAATCAATTTTGATATAATAATAATTTGTGTAATATTAATAATATTCCTGTTTTAGTAGGCTAGGTATATTACGAACGATTTTTATTTATTATTGTCCATGTACGTACTAATATACCTGGCGCTAGTTTCCTTCGCTTGTATTTTGACTCCAAATTTGATAACTAACTTTATCGTGTGAATACCACACCTTAGAAGTATGCCTCATGAGTACTTTAATGAAAGAATTACATAAAAAGTAACAAATAAATCCTTAAATTAATGATTTTACAGGCGTGTTTCTCGCACACTATTAGCGAATTTCATTTATTCAATGTTCAATATTTTTGTTTCTATGGAGCGCCAAAAGAGCAACGATAATAGAGGACTAAAACTCAGTGGAATGCGTCAATTTCTTATGCATTTATTGATGAAAAACACGTTTAATTTCAATATATTGGTTAATTTGTCAATAAAAATGCTGTAATATGTTACTGCTGATAATGTTCTGTTTTCAAAGAATAATACTCGATCCTAAATCAACATCACTACCTAGCCTAGACCTAGGACATCCTACTAAGGATATTCTGATGAATTTTTCTATTTTATTCTTTAAAAGGTTAGCGAAACCGTGTACAGTATCAACAGTACCATTTTTCCTTACTGATAGTGACACAATCTATTGAAATTGTACGTGATTTTCACCAAATAATGCGTTAAATATATGGATTCCACTGAGTTTTTAGCCCTCTAATTAATTTTGTTCTTTTGGCGTTCCATAGAAACCAAAATATTGAACATTGAGTGTGCAAAATTCGTGAACAGTATGCGAGAAAAACGTCTGTAAAATCACCAATTTAACGGATTTATTGACGATTGTTACTTTTATGTGATTTTTCTTCATTAAAGTAGGCCTACTAATTCTAAGGTGTGGTATTCAGGATAAAGTTGGTTAACAAATTTCGTGTTAAAATACAAGGCAGGAGGTGCAAATGGGAACTAGCGGGCTAGGCTACTTCAATTTCGGTGATTTCCTGCCTCGCAATTTTGGGAAATGATAAAATGATGCCTCGCATTTTTTGATGATGGTAAAACGATGCCTTGCATACATTTCTGACTTGCCTCGCTTGCCTTCCCTGCCTCGCGTGCCTCGCTGCCTCGCACTTTGTTACTACCCGTCGACCTCTTTTCTTCGTCTTACTGAGGGTTTCATGTTAGTACTTGTCTTTGTTGTATTTGTGGTTTTCTGTGCCTAATCCTCATCTTTTTAGCCAACGGTGTACTATTACCTATCTTGGTGAGTTTCCTTCATTTATTCCAATAACGATACCATAGCGGTTTCCTTAAGCCTGAATGAGAAATAGAGGAATAAATTTCGCGTTTCAGATCTATTTTTAAGTAATATGTAGCAGGATTTTGTCAAAAATGGCCAAAAGTACAAAGTGGAATTTATTAATAAATATGAGTTGTTTCATAAATTTGAAACAAAGATAAATGCTATAATTTATTGAGCTTTAAATTACAGGTTGTTCAGCTAAAAAATTTTGTTTTCGATCCAATTTTGGTCAACATGAATAACAATTGTGTGTCGTATTAAAACGGCATAATTAATTTTTTGCAGAAGGGCTGGGAGACAATATTATATTTCTTTTTCTTCAATTAAATCGGTTTAATTTGATAGATGCGCAATGGTTTAATGTAATAGGCCAGAAGGAAACTAATGCTGTAATACAGTCAGTTTATGATTTAGTTAAAGTTATAAAGTTAAAACCATGCAAACTCCAAATCAATATATTTACAAAATAATAATTGAATGTGTAATAAAAAAAAAAAAATACGATAGACTTAATTCTACATTGCAAGAGAAAAACAACTCATCGGAAGGAATTATTATTTGTAAAATCTAAATGCGTATAGACAACATGAACGCGATGTTAAATTTAACTAAACACTAAATTAATATCAAATACGACGACGAACCTTATCAATTATAATTAATAATAACAAAGCAGATACTCCAAGACGCATGCTAAATCAAAGTTAAGAAGAATCTAGTCACGTATTCAACCTGTGCTTTTCTCATAGTGTAGGTATACTTTGACCAGAATTAAGATAACGAAACAATTATACAAAAGCCAGATTTAAGAATATAACAAAATATAGCAACAATTACAGGATTTACTCGGTAATAACTAAAAAGGAGATAACTTTCACAAATACAAATAAACATAGGAGCATACAACATATGACTAGACACCAGGCTGCAATATTTTTGTTCAGGTTAAGGACAGAAATGATGAATAATGCACGACGAGCCAACATAATTATTGCGCACGCGCACACACAGGAGGCGCACCTGATATAGTGAGTTGAATAGTATTACTAATGTCTTATTATACTAAATTCAATAAGCAATTAAAACAAATTAACATAAAGAACAGCACCATTTCTATAAGACACATCAATTAAAATCAATTTTGTAGGCATAAAAGCACTGAATATTATTAACACGGTATATATTTACAATGACAGGGGAGTAAGTCCTGTACTAGCAAACTTTCGCTTCAAACTTCGGGTTAGTCACTGTTTTTGTAACAAGAGGCTAAGAGGACCACATGACTACTTTACTTCCAATGTTGTACTTTACGTTATTGATTATTTAAGACGCTTATACTAGTAATATCTGGTGAAGTAATTTGTCTGAATGTTTAATACGCACTAAAATCAACGCAACAGGATTCTTAAATTATATATGAGTAGTTAGCACGATACGTTTATTACATAACGAACAAGTTCATAGAGTAAACGTTTATTTTGATAAATACGCAGTAAAGAAGCAAGATGGCTGTCATCTTTAAAATCATAATCGTTATAATCTTGACTGTACCGCTTGTTATCTGCTGCAATATTTCTGGTATGCTTTTATTATTGTCATTATACATGTCTAATATTTTTAAAGTGTAATGTATATGTTTGCTATTGTAGTCTCTTGATCTTGATTATCAGACTTATAAAATTGAGTAAACTTCCAATAATCGATTTTTTGCAGTATTGCTTGTTTCCCATTTTTGTTAAACAATTCATATCTCCAAAAATTAAATCAAACAAAACAATGATTTAGATAAAACTGGAATTTAAAGTCAATCCAGCGATTGTCTTGACATATAGGTTTTGTTGAATTAATTTTTTTATTTTCGGGGGAAAAGTTTGAAGTTGTATTAATCTTCATTTGTATTGTTTTGGGGACAATACATCTTTGATAGTAAAATAACACGAGGAGGTCACCGAGCAAACTTATCCATATCACAATGAACAACGGCAAGGAATCAGGATTACTAACTTATTATGACTACATAAAATAATAACGTAGGCCTAGAGTCTTACCAAAATACACTCAGGTGGTGGTGAAGGTGACCGCGCAGGCTTAGAGTAAATCATTCTCCTCCGTCGTACAGAATGGAGCCCCCGATCATAATGTGTAACAACGTTGCCTGAGGAGTGTCTGGTAACTATATTTTATCGGTTATTGTTTTGTATTTATTTATTTCTTATTCTGTTTTTTTATAGAAGCGGTTTGCCCAGTGGATTTCTCTTGTCAGTTCTCATCAGTGACATGCGAGTATAATTGTAACAATCCAATAAGCTATAACTGGACAGACATTTATAATTACAACCAGCATTGTCCAATCACAAAATTGTAGGTATCTTTACTGAACTAATCATTTTTATATCTAAAAGAATTTGACGACAACGAAACGAAAGTTGGGGAAAAACATAGGCCTAAAAAATGTTCTTTAATCGGTCTAATTTCCTAACAATTTGTAAACGGTGAATATCTTGTGAGAGTGGTTAAACTAAAAAAGTCACCAAAGTGTAACAAAAGGATAACAATATGAGATTATGGTACAATACGACACATGTAATAATAAATAAATGATAAAAAAGAGAATGAAACAGAAATAATAATGTATAACCGAAGTTTATAAAATGATGTTGACCATTATTTGGAAGTGTGTCGAGGAAAATAATATTGGTACAAATTTAACGTTATTTTAACGCCATACAGTTTCTATATTACATTATAAACAGTTTAGGTCATTTTTTGTTTTATTTTTTTTATATTTTTTTTTATGGCGCGTGTTTTAGAGATGGGTTGTTTTAAAAACATTAATGCCATCAAATAACAATTCATTTTGGAAAATTTAATTTTTTAAAGTATTCATTCGAATTATGAATTTACAACAATAAATCTAATGGTTGAACATTTAGTTTTACTGTATACAATTAAATAATGACATTGCAAAGTAGCCTGTCAAATAAAATGTCAAATTAGAGGGAACTCCGAGAGTACAAACCTTTTGTAAAATTCCCTTACATAAAATGTCCCTGGAAAATATCTATATTTTTTTATATTTTTTTTAATTAGTTGTAAGTGTAAATAGGCTAACTGCACACTACAAAGTTGTGGATGAGTGTTTGATGTAATTGTTATGTATCCAGCCTCTCGCAGTTGAGATCGCTGGTTCAAGTCCCGCTGAGGTTTTTTTTAATATTATTTTCTTTTTTTAATTTTTTTTTGTGGACCTTTTCGTTTCGTTTTCGTTTCGTTTATTAAACAATTTTCTACACAAGATGTAACATAGTAAAAAAGCATGTGTAGAAGGAAGCCTAGATAAGTTTTTGTTACAAACAAATAAACTTTAAGCCTAGACTCCCTGCAGTAATAAACAAAATAACAATGGTTGGGACAATGAAAAACCATATACTGTATACCAATATAAAAAAAAAACCCAAAAAGAAAAAAGCGAAACACCGGACAGACAAGGACTTAAATCAGTCGAGCTCATAAAAATACATTAAAAAACTATTAGTAAAGAAAGATTTACCAGCATTTTAATTATTTATGAATTAATCGTCATATGCAGTGATCAGTGCTTGTTTAAGATTTAGTTTGAAACTAGTAATTGATGGTTTGTTAACGAGAGAGAAAGGTAGTGAGTGCCATAATTTGGGACCACAGTATAGAATTGAGTGACGTCTCAAATTTGAAATAGTTAATAAAGAAGAAGTATAGGTTTGGGCGAATCTTGTATTGTGACTATGATAGGGTTTAGAAAATAGAGAAGCGATTTGGGAAGGCAAGGAACTCTGATGTAAGCGGAACATAAAGAGGCAAATTTGAAGTTTGTTAAGGTCGTAAACATTTAATACTTTATACTTATAAAACAAGGATTTGGTATGAGATTTGAAAGAAATGGAAGCGCAAAGTCTTAATGCTCTTTTTTGAAGTCTAAAAATGTTATCAATGTGTGTTGTTTCGTAACTGTCCCATGGAGATAAGTTAAGAAATTTATCAACAGTGGTGGCCCAGAAAATATTGCAATATGAGATATAAGGCAAAACTAAAGTGTTATAAAGAATTACTAATATTTTAGAAGGAAGGGATGATTTTAATTTATTGATAATAGCTATGTTTCTCGCGATAATGTTACTGATTCGATATATGTGAGGCTTCTATATAAAATTAGAGTCAATTGTTACACCTAAAAATTTAGTTTCATTGAGACGCGTGATTTTATTATGATCAATGTGTAAACGATGGTTATCGGAAAATTTAGATTTAGGTAAAAAAAAAAAATAATTTGTCTTAGAAATATTAAGGGACAATTTATTGAGTTTAAACCAATTAGAAACTTTAACAAGTTCGGAGTTAATAATTTGATATAGAATAAAATATATTCGAATCATCAGCAAAAAGAATAAATTTTAAAAGTTTAGAGGAATTTGGCAAGTCATTCAAGTAAAGTAGGAAAAGAAGAGGGCCTAATATAGAACCCTGGGGTACACCACAGAGCACACGTGACAGTTTTGAGTTAGCTAAATTAAAGTTAGTAAACTGTTGTCTATTAGATAGATAGTTTGAAATCAGTTTAAGAGGAAGGCCTCTATAACCATAAGTGTATAATTTTTTAAAAAGTATATCATGGTTTATGGTGTCAAAGGCCTTGCTTAAGTCTAAAAAGATGCCTACTGTACATTCCTTATTTTGTAGAGCATACGTCAGCTTATCATAAAGGTCTATTAACGCTAATTCGGTTGAAAACCCTTTTCTAAAGCCATATTGAGTAGGGCAGAGTATGTTGTACTTTGTTATAAAATTATAAAGACGATTATAGATTAAACGTTCAAGGAGCTTAGAAAAACATGTTAATAGTGAAATGGGTCTATAATTACTAAAGGTATGGGGGTAATCTTTTTTGTAAATGGGAATAACTTTTGCTATTTTTAGTGGATCAGGGAAAATACCATTACAAAACGAGATGTTAAAAATGTGGCAAAGTGGTTTTGAAATTAATAAGGCTACGCCTTTTATTACCTTATTTGACAAATTATCAAACCCACAGCTCTTGTTATCTTTCAAAAGGTTGATGAAATCAATTATTTCATGTTCTAGAATAGGATTTAAAAAGAAGGAATTTTTAAGTGGAGGAGGTAAGAAAGATGAAAGATTTACATTAGTGCTTGGGCTACCGATGTTATTGGCTAAATTAGGACCAATGCTGGTAAAATAATCATTGAATTTATTAGATATTAACAGAGAATCGGTTACTTTAGTATTATTGTCATTAAAATATGAGGGCAGATCTTGATTTTTACTTTTACCGAGAAGGCCATTTATAGTTTGCCAAGTTTTTTTAATATTGTTTTTGAAAGAATTAAATCGGTTATGATAATAGTTTTTTTTAGAAATTGCGAGTATAGCAGTTAGCTTATTTCTGTAATTTGTATATTTATCGCGATCTTTATGTTTACCGGTTCTTAGATATTTTTTATATAATTTATTTCGGTTGTCAATCGATTTTATCTTACCATTGGTAATCCAGGGTTTCCTTTCCTTACGTGTATTGCGCTTAAGCCGGATAGTTTTAATGTGGGTATTGTACAGATCTGTAAATCTATCATTGAAGGTTTTATAAGCCAGGTTAGGATCACTAGTAATATTATATACATCTGACCAGTCTGTGTGGAGAAGATTGGCATTTAATGTAGATATCGAGGTTTCATTAATTTGTTTGAGATAGACAAATTTAGTATTAAGGTAAGAGGGATTGAAGGAAGATGTTATATGAGTTATAGAAAATATTGGAAAATGGTCAGATATATCGGAGTACATAATTCCTGGAGAAATTGTATCGTGAATGTTATTGCCAAAAATGTTGTCTATTAGCGTTGCAGTTTTTGTTCTCTGGTGAGTCTGTTAATTAAAGGATTGATCTTTGACCTTGACCCTTCAACATTTAACCACAATTACATGATGAGTCATTGGTCTTTTTGGCTAAGTTTGGTGAGAATCGGATAAAAACTGTGGTCTCTAGGCAGTAAAATAGTTTTTTGTTAGTTGTGACCGTGACCTTTTCTCTTCAAATTCGAACTCGTCCGAGCTTTTGGGGTATAGATCATTGTGGCCAAATCTGGTGAGAATCGGATAAAAACTGTGGCCTCCAGGCTGTTCACAGACAGACACACAGACACGCACACACACAAACATACAGGGGTGAAAATATAACCTCATTGGCGGAGGTAATAACATGGAAAAGAAAATAGCAGCAGCACAGCACAACATGGAAAGAAATATGCTCGGAATCACATATAAAGACAGAAAAACAAATGAATGCGTGAGAAAACAAACACAAGTTCAAGACATTATAAGAACTATCAATAAGTAAGTGGAAGTGGGCTGAACATATCAGTAGGAGAATAGACAATAGATGGACTTCGCTAATGACATCATGGAGACCGATGGATGGGAGCAGAAATAGAGGAAGACAAAGAGTGAGATGGCGAGATGAAATAGACAAGTATTGGGGTACAGTGCAGTGGCAGGGACAGCTAGAGATCGTGCACTATGGCAGAAACATGCTGAGGCTTTCGTCCAGCAGTGGACTGACAATGGCTGATAATGAGATGATGAAAGTAGCCTATACATGGTTTTGCAATATATTATCTTTTATCGCGTTAACATTTATACATTTGTTTAAGATCTATATTGAATAACATTAAGTCAATTATTATCAACATATTTGTTATGCGTAAACTATTACTAAAGTGAGCCTGTTATTTGATGATAGGCCCACTTTCCTTTTCTACCATGTATTGTGTTTACTTTGAAGGAATTTTCTTGAATAGAAGACCACCCAATATTTTTTCAGGTTTGATATCTCTGAAAGAACTGTAGGCCTATAATAATAATAATAGCAATAAATAGAAATGATCAATGTTTCCTAACTAACGTAACTTATCTTTCCTAAAAATAAAAATCATAAGTATACTAAAGTTAGCATATTATCATGAAACCGCGATTTTTTTAAACAATTTTGTTTCTGGTTTGACATCTTTGAAAAAATGTGAATATATTTAGTCAATTTAGCATGCTTATTGGGTATTGTGCTTACTTTGAAGGGATTTGTCTAAGAATGAAATTAGTGCATTGCCAGCCAATGTTTTTTCTGGTTTGACATCTCTGGAAAAACTGTAAGTGTTTTTTTTTATACAATTACGTTTAATTTTGGTTGTAATGCTAATTGAAAAAAATGTATACAATTTCACATGTTAACTGTGTTTAGTTTAGTAGTATTCATATTTAAAAGCAAACGCCAACGTTAAATTATTGCTCTCGATGTACAGCGACATACAAATAATTAAAAAGCCATCAACCTCATCAACAAGTACTACTTTTATTTTGAAAAGTGTTCAATATAGTAAGTTTAGCACGTTTACTGTGTATTATGCTTACTTTGAAGGAATTTGTTTAGTAACCAAATTAGTACATTACCAGCAAATGTTTTTTCTGGTTTGACATCTCTGATAGCACTGTGAGTATTTTTATTTCTATACTTTTCTCAAGTCTCTATTGTCTGTTTTATATTGTTGTCCACCAGTCGTTTTGCCTTACAGTATTCACATTTAAAAACAGACGTCAACGTTAGACTATTGTTATCGATGTACAGTAACATAAAAATCATTAAAACAATAATTAAATCATCATCCTAAATAGAACAATTCCTACTTTTATTTTGAAAATTGTTCTATATAGTAAATTTAGTATGTTTCCTGTGTATTATGCTTACTTTGAAGGAATTTGTTTAGTAACCAAATTAGTACATTACCAGCAAATGGTTTTTCTGGGTTGAAATCTCTGAAAGAACTGTGAGTATTTTTATTTCTATACTTGCCTCAAGTCTCTATTGTCTGTTCTATGTTGTTGTCCACCAGTCGTTTTGCCTTACAGTATTCACATTAAAAAACAGACGTCAACGTTAGACTATTGTTATCGATGTACAGTAACATAAAAATCATTAAAACAATAATTAAATCATCATCCTAAATAGAACAATTCCTACTTTTATTTTGAAAATTGTTCTATATAGTAAATTTAGTATGTTTCCTGTGTATTATGCTTATTTTGAAGGAATTTGTTTAAAAACAAAATAAGCACATTACCAGCAAATGGTTTTTCTGGTTTGCCATCTCTGAAATACCTGTGAGTATTTTTATTTCTATACTTGCCTCAAGTCTCTATTGTCTGTTTTATGTTATTGTCCACCAGTCGTTTTGCTTTACAGAGTATTCACATTAAAAAACAGACGTCAACGTTAGACTAATGCTATCGATGTACAGCGACATACAAGTCATTTAAACAATAATTAAATCATCATCCTAAATAGAACAATTAATACTTTTATTTTGAAAACTGTTCTATATAGTAAATTTAGTATGTTTACTGTGTATTATGCTTACTTTGAAGGAATTTGTTTAATAACCAAATTAGTACATTACCAGCAAATTGTTTTTCTGGGTTGAAATCTCTGAAAGAACTGTGAGTATTTTTATTTTATAGTTGCCTCTAGTCTCTAGTTTTGTTTGTAGACCTAAACAATTTCAGCTCACGTAATATACGTATGGAACACTATGTCTGTCTTTTTACCAGTATTAGGTCGAAATGCCGTCTAGAACGTACCTAGACTAATTTATTTCCTATCTCTACTTCGAATTGTTGTTAGACAATTTCACATGTAGGTATTTAAATCAGTTGGTAATATTTAAATAATACAATTATATTTTATAACAAACTCAACGTAAAGTCATATAGGTCTAATAATACAATTGACATATAATATCACATTTTTTTTACAATTTATTTAATTGAAGAGTATCGGACAAACCCTAAAGCCATAATATGCCTAATAATACAATTGTCATCATATTATTTTTTTAACAATTTATTTCTTTGAAGGAAATTATACAATAACCAAATACGTACATTGACAGCCAAGACGTTTGATGATTTGACATCATTACAAAAACTGTAGGTACTTTTTTATAATTACTTTTATATTATAGGATGTATATAAACTTCCCCGAAGTCTAGTTTTGTCTTTTTTATGTTGTTGTCCACCAGTAGGCGTTTATACGGTTTTACCACGTTGAAACACCGTATCTCGTCAGATCACCGAAGTTAAGCAACGTCCGGCCTGGTTAGAGCTTGAATGGGAGACCATCTTGGGGTCCCGTTAGGCATTTGAAATCAGCATTGCTGACTCATATGGCAGCCCTTACATCTAGTATCCTCTAGTTTCCTCTGGTCAAGGTCGGCACTGGACGAGAGAAGCCCTTGTTCGGACCAATGTTAGGACCAATGAAGGTGCTTTAAATAGTCCTGGCTTTGTTTGTATCAAACCTGTAATTATCGCTGTTGGTTTCTATTAAATAAAATAAAAAAATAAAAAAATAAAATAGGTATTTCAGTACACGTATGAAACGCCATGTGTGTATATATTATATACATTTATCTTTTTATCAATATTAAGTCGAAATAGCGTCTAGAACTAAGTCTAATTTCTTTCCTATACATTTACGTTTAATTTTTTGTAAGTATATAATGCTAATTGAAAAGTTTTCAATATAGTAAACATGCTGAGGCTTTCGTCCAGCAGTGGACTGACAATGGCTGATGATGAGATGATGAAAGTAGCCTATACATGGTTTTGCAATATATTATCTTTTATCGCGTTAACATTTATACATTTGTTTATGATCTATATTGAATAACATTAAGTCAATTATTATCAACATATTTGTTATGCGTAAACTATTACTAAAGTGAGCCTGTTATTTGGTGATAGGCCCACTTTCCTTTTCTACCATGTAGGCCTATTGTGTTTACTTTGAAGGAATTTTCTTGAATAGAAGACCATCCAATATTTTTTCATGTTTGATATCTCTGAAAGAACTGTAGGCCTATAATAATAATAATAGCAATAAATAGAAATGATCAATGTTTCCTAACTAACGTAACTTACCTTTCCTAAAAATAAAAATCATAAGTATACTAAAGTTAGCATATTATCATGAAACCGCGATTTTTTTAAACAATTTTGTTTCTGGTTTGACATCTTTGAAAAAATGTGAATATATTTAGTCAATTTAGCATGCTTATTGGGTATTGTGTTTACTTTGAAGGAATTTGTCTAAGAATGAAATTAGTGCATTGCCAGTCAATGTTTTTTCTGGTTTGACATCTCTGGAAATACTGTAAGTGTTTTTTTTTATATAATTACGTTTAATTTTGGTTGTAATGCTAATTGAAAAAAATGTATACAATTTCACATGTTAACTGTGTTTAGTTTAGTAGTATTCACATTTAAAAACAAACGCCAACGTTAGATTATTGCTCTCGATGTACAGCGACATACAAATCATTAAATAGCCATCAACCTCATCAACAAGTACTACTTTTATTTTGAAAAGTATTCAATATAGTAAATTTAGCATGTTTACTGTGTATTATGCTTACTTTGAAGGGATCTGTTTAGTAACCAAATTAGTACATTACCAGCAAATTGTTTTTCTGGGTTGAAATCTCTGAAAGAACTGTGAGTATTTTTATTTTATAGTTGCCTCTAGTCTCTAGTTTTGTTTGTAGACCTAAACTATTTCAGCTCACGTATTATACGTATGGAACGCTATGTCTATCTTTTTACCAGTATTAAGTCGCAATGCCGTCTAGAACCTAGAGTAATTTATTTCCTATATCTACTTCTAATTGTTGGTAGACAATTTCACATGTTTAAGGTATTTAAATCAGTTTATAACAAACTCAACTTTAAGCCATATAGGTCTAATAATACAATTGACATTTAATAGCACATTTGTTTTACAATTTATTTCATTGAAGACGTTTGTTCACTAACCAAGTACGGACAAACCCTAAAGCCATAATATGCCTACTAATACAATTGTCATCATATTATTTTTGTAACAATTTATTTCTTTGAAGGAATTTGAACAATAACCAAATACGTACATTGACAGCCAAGACGTTTGATGATTTGACATCATTACAAAAACTGTAGGTACTTTTTTTATAATTACTTTTATATTATAGGATGTATATAAACTTGTCCGAAGTCTAGTTTTGTCTTTTTTATGTTTTTGTCCATCAGTCGGCGTTTGACTTGACTTGACTGACTTGACTTATGGCGAGTGGAGTCCTCGAACCATGGCCCTCCAAAGTTTCTTGTCTGTCATAGCTGTTTCCACTTCTGCTTCCTCCAAGCCAGTATCCATCCTTAGAACGTCTGTATACGAAAGAGGTGGTCTGCCTGGTTTCCTTTTCCCATGTCTTGGTTTCCAGACTACTAGTTCTGACACAGACTCTTGCTTACTTCTGAAGCAGTGGCCAGCAAATCGGTTCCTTCTCTCTTTGATTTGTTGAGATAGATTTGGTGATTTTGATCACCGTAGAGCTCCTTGTTGGTTTTGTGCTCACTCCAATGTATGTTGAAAACTGTTCGCAGCATCCTTGTATAACAGACATCCAGGCTCTTTTCAATCTTTTCAGTCGGCGTTTATACGGCTTTACCACCGGTTCTCGTCAGATCACCGAAGTTAAGCAATAGTGTAGGCCACTATGTAATTTCGTGTCATTTTTTTGTTAAAAGCAAAATTCCAGCTGATTTAGTGTCTTTAGGATGTAAAGTAATAAAAAAAATATGTTGCCATTTTTTAAAAAAAGCTTAAGGGTGTCAAATCCAAGATGGCCGCCAATACGTAAAATATCCAATAAATGTACCATATTGGACAAAGTAACACCCATTATGAATAATATTTTAAGTTAAAATTAATGCTATATGGGTTCTCTGCTATATAAAAATTATTATAAACCTATATTCATTAGTATTTTGACATTTTGAATTTCAAAATGGCCGCCATTTTTAAAAAATGGATTAAATTTCTTATTAAAACATGTGCAAGTTATGACGTTGATTGAAATCAAAAAGATAGGCCTATGACAACAACACGGTTATTAACACAAAATTTTTTTAAAAAGGGTTAAATTTCTTATTAAAACGTGTGTAAGTTAAATTAAATTAGATTGAAATGACACAAATGATATGCCTACAACAACATGGTGATTAACTAACTCTGCCAAATGAAATATTTCTAATCAGTGCGCTGTCTTGAATGCATATATTATGCATGCAATATAGTAAGTTGACCTTCCTTCGTTCTCTACTATTGTATCCATCAAACTTCAACAGACTGATCTGTGATCCCAACAAGCTTGTTCAGAAACAAATTGGCAAAAGTACTGCAATCAATACCTCATTTCACCCCCAAATGCTCATACGTTCTTATATACAGTACTGTACCAGCTGACTATGTGATACGACAAAGAATCTCTATTGGAGTCCTCTTTTACTTTGATAAGTTTGTCACCTGTATTCACCGTCATATATATTTTTTGCCAATATTCATCCTTTTCTTAGGATCCCATATAGTTTACCTTCTACAAAACTTTTACCAATGCCTCAAACATTTTCTGTCCAATGTCATCATGCCATGGCCAACAAACACCTCTGTGGGATTTGCAGCATTCTTCATTAATCAAGATATCATCTCTCTTTAAATGTTGGCTTTCAAACTCATCAACTAGATTTGCCAGCTCTGATGAAATTATTAATTTGTGTTATTCCAATGATACCATGCTCAATGACCTTGATCAATTGATGTAAATCCAGCAATTCCCTTTGTCACACATACATGTCGTCTCATAAACTCCAATATCAGTAATCTGTTGAAAGTGATACAGCTGAAGTAACCGGCCATAGTTCAGGTGGTCATGAGCAAAGAAATATTTTATAAAAGCATGTGTACTTTCCATGTGTGCAGATATCGTTGTCTTGTGTCTCTGACATATAGGGATAGTTTAACCACATCTCTCTGTATTCAAGTTAATATCTTTATGATCAGCGTTTTTCAAACAAAATGATACGTCACTTAGAATCATTTTCTTTGTCTGAATTTTTTCGAGAAAAGTGTCAGAAGTTGTAGAGAGAAAGCAGAGTTTTTAAGATATTTGTGTCACTGTTGTATAGGTGATACAATACAACAAAAGCACCGGCCGCAACACTATTTTCACAATGCTACATGTTTAAAAGCCATATAATTCACCAGGTCGAAATAATTGCTTCTTGATGTCATCTCTGTCCACCTCCACTCATCTCGGGCAAGAGTCATCACCAGGCATTATCTTGTATTTCCCTAGTACATGAGTTTTTATACCACAACCATGTGCACTCATCAAACCAGTGTATAATGGTGGTCAACTTTAAGGTACATCTAATGAAATCGGTTGAGATTGTAGAAGATGAGAAGTGGGAGTTAATGCTGCCCATGAAGCTTGTGAATGAGCTGTATCTTTCTTCAAGCTTCTGCCAAAAGTTGACAGGTTGAAAACTTACCAACCATACTGGTGACCATGGCCTTGAAGTTTCAGACATTGAATTACATGGCAATAACGCATTTATTATTGAACACCATATTTATACAGGATTTCACAATCTATATTATAAGTTAGAGAGTTTGTACGTTTGTTTGTTTGTTCGTTATACAAATTTTTGTTACTGCACATAACCTTACATATTGGGTATCAAAATGACCAGAATTGTACCGGGAAAGTTCTAATTTGAACATCATCCGCCATCTAGGATCTAAGTTAAGCTTGGTTCCCACTAAGACGCAATGCAAGGACGTAGACGCAACGCAAACCAGTTGACCAATGACAAGCGACCGTCAAATAAATCCATCGCTTGTGATTGGTCAAATCCCTTACGTTGCGTTACGTCGTTTTGTTGCGTCTCTAGTGGGAACCAAGCATTAGGGGCCAAAATGTGGTCAAAATGGCCCACTTTTCCTCACTTTCGATGTTAGTTCTGTTTCAGCACGTAACCATGCATATGGGGTATCAAAATGACCGCAATTGTACCGGGAATTTAATTTTGCTTAGGCTAGGGGTAGTAAGCTATCAAATTGACCAGAACTGTGTGGTAGGAAATTGTTATAAAGTATTTTAATTAGCCCTGGAAAGGGGGTGGGGATGTATGCCTGTCACCAAGACCGAAACTGTACTGGGAATGTTTTAAACTACATCTGAAAACAGGCACTGAGGGATTATGAGTTGGTAGTGATGGCTAACATAATTTGTACTGGAAACGTCTTAAACACAATCACCCAGTATCTGGGATGTGTTGGGAGGGAGGAAGAGGGGCGGAAATACTGGCGTAATGAAGTATAACGTGATTGGAATTGTACTAGGAAAAGTTACTACATTTGAACTGTCCATGGGAGGAGTTTGTTTTTGTGGCTGGGATAGTGATAGGAGAAAGAAGGTTGGGGGCCGCAGTATCTAAATTATATATATCAGCCAATATGACACCTATTCATTTACACAGTTTACAACGTACTTAAAACATAGGCCTATCATAGCTATGTATACCCCTAACCCTAAAGTTGAATTGACATTTGTCCTGGGAAGAATTTGTTTTTAAAAATGAGTGTGGGATGTTATTGAAGAGGGGTGGAGGTTGGCGGGTATAGGGACACTGGGGTCTGAGAAGGCTTTAAACTAATTTAGAAAGCCGCCCTGTGGCGGGTATAATTGCCAGTAAGGTATAAATACACTTGTTTTATATTGTGGTCCTGTCTGAGATACAAACATTGAAATACAAGTTTCACTTTTATGAAAAGAAATGAGATCTATAATTTAGATTTAGAATTAATTGTTGCTGAATATTTGATATCAATGTAAGTTCCATACTTTTGCAACTCCAACTTTGAACGATTAGGTAATTCAAGGGTCATAGTAGGGGTATTATATATCTATTATATAGAGAACATTGACAACTTTAGACAGCCTTATATTTAGACAATCCTATGAGAAGTGACTATTTTAGAACATTGTGTTGAAACAACAAAAATTATTTAAATTTATTTTTTAGTGGCGGCCATTTTGAAATCCAAGATGGCCGACAGATTATCGCTATACATAGTTAAGATTGTATAATGTGTAATATCATCAAAACGGACTTGTTCCACATTCATAATTTGTGTTATTGGTGATATTCTGGTAATAAATAGGGTTATTTGAGTATTGGCGGCCATCTTGAATTTGGTCCTTTAAATTTCTTTAGAAAAAATGGCAACATATTTTTTTTCATTCCTTATATTATCAAGATATGAAATAAAGTCAAAGTTTGCTTTTAACAAAAAATATACACGACATTCATATAAACGACATACCAGCCTACATTAATATGCATAATGCGTACTCGTGGTTTAAAATCTTTGTTTACTTTTCGCCCACGACGATTTTCCAGACGAAATGTAATCAAACTAATTTACCTATTAATTACGTAAACTTGTTGTTTTTGGCTCGAATTTTCGACTTAAAGTGAATAACTTTAATATTACTTTGATATGGCCAATTTAAATTTAGAATATTTTGACCTTCATTTTTTTGTGTTTCAAGGGACAATACATCTTTAAGTAAATATTGTAATACTGATTTGTTTCCTTTCATGTAAAATCAAGAATAATTTATTTTGTGTAAAATAGGTATAATACTGAACAAAGTTAAATCAGTATTATACGTTAAATTTTTTATTAGTGTATTAGTATAATGCTAATTAAAAAGTTTTCAATATAGTAAATAGCATGTTTACTGTGTATTATGTTTACTTTGAAGGTATTTGTACTCAAACCAAATTAGTACATTACCAGACGATGTTTTTTCTGATTTGATATCTCTAAAAGAACTGTAAGTGTTCTATTTTTATAACTACGTTAAATTGCTTTTATAATGCTAATTGACTAACATTATAACTAGTTTAAAGACTATTATGCCCTAGCGTGTTTAATGTATAAATGCATAAATGGTATTGCACCTCCTGGCTTGTGTAAATATTGAAATGCTTTATGACAGACATCTATTCAACACCACCCAACTATATTATATTATTTGAATAATCAAAATATCTGCATTACTTTCAATAGTTCGCGCTCTAAGTATTGTAAATACAAAGGCCTGGAATAAAATACTTGTAATAATTCAACAATGTGCTTCCATTCAAAGGTTTAAGATTTATTATAAAAATAATTTTCATATTCTTTTTTTTATATATATTTTGTCATTGTTCTGTAGTTTAGCGTCTCCTGTATAAATGTGTTTGAAATAAAAAAAGATCTTAACTTAAAGTCATTTAAAGAATAATAAAGTTGTCATGTTAAATATTATAATTAGACGTTTATTTAAGTAAATATTGTAATACTGATTTGTTTCCTTCATGTAAAATCAAGAATAATTTATTTTGTGTAAAATAGGTATAATACTGAAACAAAGTTAAATCAGTAATTATATAAATAATATAAATATGGTTTCATAGAGACAAAAAAGCCATATTATGCCTAAGAATACAATTGCCATCATATTATTTTATTTACAATTTATTTCTTTGAAGGCATTTGAACGATAATCAAATACGTACACTGTCAGCCAAGACGTTTAATGATTTGTCGGCATTGGAAAAACTGTAGGTACTTTTTATAATTACTATAATATACAATTTTTTATAGAATGGACTTCATGTTTTGTTTCGACGTCCAATTAACATATTTTATAATAATGTATCATTATGCATTTTTCAAAATATATAAATGAAATACACACATTAATAGTTACATAAATATTGAATCAATTTAAGTAGGCCTAATGCATTTGTAATTTGATAACATAGAAACTCGTATTAACAGCGTTTTTGTGCATCCTTTAAAAAATATAAAATATCTACAATTCAAGTATTATTTTGTTATGTAACATTGATGAATTTTTTAAATTGAATCATCTTAATTCCACTATAGGCCTATCATTGACATTATAAAATTGCCATTTAAAATCATTCTTTTTATTTCAACAGTTATTTACATAAAAACAACATAACTACTATAGATTATGGTGCATTTGCTTTTTTTGCTTCATCGATTTTAATTTTGTAAGTTTTGAACATTTTACGTTTTACCAATTATACGTATTTCCAATATAAACAATTTAAGGTGAATCAAAGTTTGCTTTAAAGTACTGCTTCTAAGAAGTATTTTAATCAAAGGCAGAACTAGTTTGCCTAACAATCATATCATTTATTTAAACATTAAGTTGTTTTTGTAAACATGGGTCTAAATATTTAATTAATTGTTATACCTTTATTATTAGTATTTTCATTTTATAACGGAAACGCGTTCACAATTATGATTGTGTTCTTCCAGGAAATATAATACAAAATCACAACTATCAAAATGATTCACAAAAGGAATAGATTAAATAACTAACCAACTCATTAAAAACTTAATTTAAATACAAATATTGTACATTAAACAAACAAAAAACGGATACTGGCGAATCCGATCTTGTATGAATAAAATAGGACTTTGTAACCGAAAGAGACAATATGCGCATCTGTGTGCATGGGACCAACGACTAAACGTACCAAGCAAAAATTAACCTACCAACCAACAATATAACTATTATTCATTGCGCAATCTCTGGCCGACTCATTTGTTAACATCATTGTGCTTTTAACGGGTTGTTTATATTAATATTTTGTAGAAACTTAATGGACAACAAATTACAGAATTACAGAGATAGAACATTTGAAGGACTGACCAACTTAAAAGAACTGTAAGTATTGAATAGACCTTAATAACAATAATAATAATAATAATAATAATAATAATAATAATATTTATTCGGTCATCAATGTAAAAATAACCAGGAATGAGAATAGGCTAAAGCCCAAACAGATTCTGCACTCACTCGATACATTTACAAATACAAAAATATGTTTAAGCACCTATTATATTCAATAATTGTTTTTGAAACTGGACACGAATTCATATTATTTTAAAGAACTGTGTTTTCCTTAGAGCAGTCCCAAATTTATGCTAAACTATTCGATGCAATCTTCTACGCTGATTTCACTTCATACAAAGGTTGTTAAAAATACAACTGTTCCCTCCCGGGCTTACAGAAGAAATATATTATGTAGACAGGTTACAAAAACAACATAATATTAGTTTACAGTAATTAATTTTTCATTAATTTCCTCAGATATTCAGATTTGTTTAGTTTGTGTTGTCTCGTGGGTGACATTGATGTCTGCGAACCAACAGATGCATTTGCTTCCTGTGCAGATTTACTAAAACGAGAAGTGTTAAGAGTATTGATGTTGGTTATTGGTATTTCATCTGTCATTGGTAATGTAGTTGTAATCGTATCACGGCGGATTAACAAGAATAATGATAGTAATGTTAATAAGGTGCAAACCATGCTCATCACTAATCTGGCTGTGTCTGACTTGCTGATGGCAGTTTATCTGATCATAATAGCGAGTACAGATATACATTACAGAGGACGGTATGCGAAAGTTGCAAGATATTGGAAATGGAGTTTCCTTTGTAGCTTTGCCGGTGCTATTTCTACTCTCTCCGGTCAATGTTCTGTAACTACATTGATGATATTGAGCATTGACCGTGCAGTTAACATCGTGAACCCTTTCACTACAAAACGGCTAAACAGTACAAAATGTAAAATTATTATCGGTATTAGTTGGTTAGTTTGGATTGTTCTCAGTTTTCTTCCACTTGCAAACAGATTAGACTTTATAAATATATCGTATTTTGACAAAAACTACTATGGGAAACAGAGCGTTTGCCTTGCACTGCCACTAACAAGAAGTCGGTGGCCAGGCTGGGAGTATGCTATTGCCATTTTTATTGGATTCAATGGTTTAGGTTTTATCGTGATCGCAGCGAGTTATGTCGCAATTTTCTTTTCTGTTCAGCGTTCAGGAGCAACGGTCAACAGAAGACTGAGGAGAAAGGAACAGGTTAAAATGGCTAGAAAACTAGGATTAATAGTTTTCACTGATTTCTGTTGTTGGTTCCCTGTCATACTGATGGGGATTTGTTCAGAGACGGAAAGGTGGGACATTCCAGAGGAAATATATGTATGGGCGGCAACATTCATAATTCCTATCAACTCGTGCATTAATCCGTATCTGTACACTATCGTGCATATGTTTACTTGCAATTCCCGCAAACAAAACTTCCAACAAGAAATTAAGATGACAAAAGTTGACATTTGATATGTATATGTTATGTAAATTTACAAATATTTGAACACAATTGTGTATATGTTTACATGTAATTACCCAAAATTTAAATTTACAACCATTTTACTGTAGTTCCTTTCCTAATTTGCGTCTACTTGTAACTATATTGTATACAAAACTCTTATGCACAGATTTTATAATTTATTTAGATCATTTAATATTATATATCATTCTTTTTTTTAAATCATCATTTCAATATATTTGTGTAATAATAGATATAATGATAAAAACTGCTTCATACTAATATAAACTACTGGTTTATAAACATTGTTGATTTTTATGAAACATTATGAATCATGCTAGTAGTAAATCCAGCACTCTTATTAACCCACTGTGAGAAGATTTAATATTTAAAATAATGACGTGTAATCAAATATTGAGAAAAACAATTGAAGATGTATCATGTTTTGTGTAAATCGACACTAAATTTTAATTTTGTTACCGTATATTAATTACGTAAAGAATTTTATAGATTTACTATTAATGCACTTTCTTCAATGTATTATTGTTTAATGTAAAGAATTACATAAAATCCATTTAATCCATTCATCATTGCAGTAAGTTTACAGATATGGAATAACCTGACGATTTTTTAAACGCTAAATCCGTATTTAAAAGTTTTATTTTTAAATTATTGATAACATTTATATTTTACAATTATGATGTAAGTAATTTTTTCTGAAATGTTTTTAATGTACTTCTTATCCTTTTACGGGATCTTGCATGTTACAACCACTTTGTTTTTCTTAAGATCCCCAATATTATTAAGTCTTTAAAATGTGTTATGTATTGTAATACTATTATCGAAATTATTAAATATTTTTGAATGAATGAATTAAGCTTGATAGCCTGTTTTGTAGTTAGCCTACGATATAATGTAACGATTTGTAAAGTATTAGCATATTTTTTCTACTTTATCAAATGGTATGATGAGATTCGTTATCACAGATTCGTTTGTGACTTGGTAAAGTCATAGAGAATTAAGAGGTTTCTCCATGATAAAGTTAACATTGTTTGACCGGCTACGGGCTAAGATCAATTAATCGTGAACTGGGAACTTACAATATTCAATTAAAAAAAAAATATTCAATTCAAACATGACATAGGCCTATATGTGTGTGTGACTATGTAACTGTACAGAGCCATTATGACGAAGCTGAACAATACAGCAGGAGAAATTGCCTGGTCATAATGGGCGTGGAAGAGAAGCAGTGAGAAAACACGGACACGCTGGTAAGAAAACTATTCACTATTGACCTAAATGTACAGATAGACCCCAAGGATATGGACCGGAGCCATAGGCTCGGTCCACCAAAGAGGCTTGGCTATAGTAAACCCAGGGGGAATCATCGTCAACTTCTGTAGTTACAAAAAGCGCAACGAAGTCTACAGGGCTAAGCGGAAACTGAAGGGGAAAAAGTCGAATAATAACTATGTACCCGAAGATAGACTCCATATTTGACAACATTATTACAAATGATACTTCAATTTCTATTAAAAGTGGAATAATCCATTCGGACATCACTGATCATTTTCCTATTTTCACTTTTACTCATTATTAAAATAGACAAACCAAACATAATGTTCAACAAACGACAAAAGTTTTAAACGACACAACACTTAATAATCTTCTTTCCTAGGTAAATTTAGAGAGTTGTAATGATATATTTATTTCAAATGATCCCAATGAAAGCTACAGCTTGCTTATTAACAAACTTATTTCACTTATTGATGATAATATTATTCCTAAAAAAATTATTTCAAAACGACAAGTTAATCGGAAACCTTGGATTACTAATGGGATCATGAAGTCCATTAATATTTAATAATTGTCTATATACAAAATTGATCAAAATGTGATAACAATAGACACAAATATACTAAATACAAAAACAAACTCACTCATTTAATTAGAATTAGTAAACGCCAATATTACTCCAGTGCTCTCGTTGCGGCTAAAAATAACGTTAAGCAGACTTGGAATATTCTTGGTGAGTTCTCAACAGGGGAAAAGGAAGAAAGCTGACACCGATGACGCTAAATCCACTGCTGATGGTTTCATTGATTATTTTACAAATATTGGGGCAAACCTGGCTAATAATATCCAGAATAGCAACATAAACTATCTTTTTTTATCCTACCAGCGCAGAAGAAATGATACAACTTGTTAGAGGCATGCAGGTGTGGATGGTATAAATAGCAGGACCATTAAGCATATTATTTACCCTCTTTCAATTCAATTCCGTTATGTTACATTTTTAATCTTTCGCTAAAAAAGGGTATTGTACCTGATATGACAAAGATAGCCAGGGTTGTTCCAATAAATAAAGCCGGTGATTAAGAGAGAAAATTTATTTTCAAACTACAGACCTATCTCCGTGCTTCCCACCCTATCTAAAATTCTAGAGCGTATTGTATACAATAGGCTATATAACTATGTACAGAAAACTAAAATTATTCACCTTTCTCAATTCGGTCTTCAAAAACAAAGCTCCACATTATATGGCTATTCTCAAACGTATCGATAAGGTATTCGATGACATTGATAAGGGAGAGTATGGTATCGGTATATTTGTGGAAATTAGCAAAGCATTCGATACGATTGATCACATCATTTTACAAAAAGAAACTTGATTAGTACCGTATCAGGGGTACAGCTTTAAATTGGTTTAAGAGCTATTTCTTCAGAAGACGCCAATATACTATCTTTGATAATGTTAAATCTACAATTCGTAATATTGAGTATGGTGTGCCCCAAGGGTCTATACTTGGACCCCTCATATTCATACTTTACATTAATGATATCTTTAGTTGCTCTAAACTGTTATCCCTTATTTTATTTGTTGATGATACTAATATTTTCTTATCTCACAAAAACTTGAAAACTCTGGTCGCTACCGAAATTGATAAAATTAATGAATGGTTTAAATGTAACAAACTGTCATTAAATGTAAATAAAACCAATTTTATGATATTTCGAAGTATAAAAAGAAAAGTTGACATAGATCAAGTTAAAGTTTTATTTACAGAATTACAAAAGAGTAAATAAAACTAAATTTCGTGGGGTTTATTTAGACGATCATGTTAATTTCAAAGAACACATTGACGTCGTATCAAAAAAAGTATCTAAGTATATTGGCATACTATATAAAGTAAAACACTTTCTACCACTTAAAGCCTTACTTTCGATATATAAATCCCTTATAGAACCAATATTCAAGTATGGCATTGTTGTATGGGGATGCACGTACGAATCGTATTTGTATGAAATCAAGCGTCTCCAAAGAAAAGCACTACGTGTTATCACCTTCACAAAGTTCAGAGACAGTGTATCGTCCGTCTTCCGTAGACATGGACTTCTTAAAATTCAAGACTTTATTTCTTATCAAATTGGTACTGTAATGTTCTAAATACTAGGTTGGTGTCTATCTTTGGAAAAGAATCGAACAAACACAATTATAACACTAGAGGTAAAACTAGACTTAAGTCAAAGAAAAGAAAATTTAAATGTACTAGTCTTAATGCTGTGTTGCTCCTGAAATATGGAACAGCATTGACAGCTTCATCGTTGGCTATTTTAAGGATGAAATATAAACTTTCTTTTATTGATTTATATTAATTTATACTAAGCTAATGTATATATTATGCCATGATTATGTATAATGTAATGTACAGTATGTTGGCCTATATGGGTTCATTTAACCTTTCTGCTTCTGTTTGTGTTGTTCTGGCTGGGTTGTTGTTGGAGGTCCCTTTCATCGTTAAAAATATGTTTTACTCCTTGCTTGGTTTGTTTGTGTATGAGATGAATAAATTTATGTTATGATTTATGTATTTGTGGTTTTCTGTGCCTAATCCTCGTTTTTTTAAAACTAATTATAGGTGTACTATTACCTATGAGTTCCTTTATTTATTCCAATAACGATACCATTGCGGTTTCCTCAACCCTGAATGAGAAATAGACGAATACATTTCGCGTTTCAGATCTGTACTATGTAGCAGGATTTTGTAGAAAATGGGCAAAAATAAAATTTATTAATAAATATGGGTTATTTCGTAAATTTAGAACAAAGATAAATGCTATATCATTTATTGAGATGTTAGGCCACGGGCCCATATATTCACAATATATTACAGTAAGGTTGACTCTCTCCTTTTTAACGATACAAATAAATACTTTGACAGATTAACATAAGCATTTAAATCTGACATAGATTTAAGGAATTATCATTTACTCGTAATATTTACATTTAAGTTGTGTGATGAGGTCCTTATCAAGGAAATGAATCTTCTATGCCTAAATACTTTTACTTGTTCTGTGTATTTTTCTAACTTAATTGACTGTTTAATATTGAGATAAAAAAGTCTGCTGCATGAGTCAGATTGTGACCGCCACTCCTGTGAATACATCGTTTTTTAAATTACATAAGAAATAAACGTTTATTTCCGACACCCTGGTTAAGCCATGCATAGCCGAAGCCATATCTCTTGAGGATTGATTTGATATTTGATACCCAATTTGGTTTACCTTCGTTTTCTTGAAATCGCTTCAAAAGCGCATAACATTTATAAGGAAGTCGATTTTGAGCCATTGCGATTACCTTTAGACAAAAAGCTAACAATTTCTTATATACATCAATCCATAATGGAAAACGCCCAAGTTCAGCTCTTGATCTGTCGTTATTAGATTTATAAGGTATGCCAAGAACTTATTAACCGTTATGAATATTTATTCATTCATTCTGTATAATAATAATAATATTTATTCGGTCATCAATGTTAAAATAACCAGGAATGAGAATAGGCTAAAGCCCAAACAGATTCTGCACTCACTCCATACAATACAAACAGTTAAGATAAAACCATATACAAGAAAAATACAAATAAACTATACATAACATGAAATATAGTGTTTTGTTAGAGCAGCCTTAAATATTAAAATTGTTTGTGAATCTTTTATGTCATTTGGTATTTGCTCCTATAGTCTAGGAAACAAATACAGAATTATGAAAAGTATTGCCTTTCGAATTCCAAAGCCTACCCGGACATCTTTCACTAGTTTTAATATACTCATTGAAAGAATGGGGACAGTAACCTTTCAACACCTTAAATCCTAATGAAAGTCTATGTAATTTAAACAAGTCATCAATAGATAATAATTCAAGCACTTTCAACCTATGAAAATAAGATGTGTCCCAGGAACCTTCCTTTCTAAACATTATTATCCTTGTTGCTTTCCTTTGTATACTTTCTATTCTAGTAATATATGATTTCTCAAATGGTGCCCACATTGAACAACAGTAGGTAACCACTGGAAGTAATAGAGCTTTGTATAAGTTCAACATAGCTAACCAGGACATATTTTTACTACATTTTGAAATTAAACCAAGCAATGCTGTTTTAAAAATAATTTAAAGATGTGCCCCAAAACATGGAAAATGAAGATTAATAAAATCAGACTTTGAGTAGGTCATTTTTTAGTTTTAATCAAGTTTATTAAATTATGATTTCCCTTAAATAGACAAACAAATTAAATAAAAAAAATCATTATCTATAAGACACTTAAAGACTATTTTTTTGGCTTTAAATTACAGGTTGTTCAGCTAAATATTTGTGTTTCGATCCAATTTTGGTAAACATGAATAACATTTGTGTGTCGTATTAAAACGGCATAATTTATCAAACAATTTAAAAATATTTTTTTAGGAGGGCTGGGAGACAATATTATATTTCTTTTTCTGTACAATTAAATCGGTATATTTTGATAGATGCGCAATGGTTTAATGTAATAAATAGGCCAGAAGGAAAATAATGCTGTAATACAGTCAGTTTATGATTTAGTTTAAGATTTTTCCATGGTTAAAGTAATATAAAGTTAAAACCCTGCAAACTCAAAATCAATATTAAACAATAATATTTGAATGTGTAAAAACATACAAAATACGGTAGGCTTAATTCTACATTACAGTAGAAAAACAACTCATATGAAGGAATTGTTATTTGTAAAATCTAAATGCGTATAGACAACATGAACGCGATGTTAAATTTAACTAAACACTAAATTAATATCAAATACGACGACGAACCTTATCAATTATAATTAATAATAACAAAGCAGATACTCCAAGACGCATGCTAAATCAAAGTTAAGAAGAATCTAGTCACGTATTCAACCTGTGCTTTTCTCATAGTGTAGGTATACTTTGACCAGAATTAAGATAACGAAACAATTATACAAAAGCCAGATTTAAGAATATAACAAAATATAGCAACAATTACAGGATTTACTCGGTAATAACTAAAAAGGAGATAACTTTCACAAATAAAAAATAAACGTAGGAGCATACAACATATGACTAGACACCAGGCTGCAATATTTTTGTTCAGGTTAAGGACAGAAATGATGAATAACGCACGCACATAATTAGGAGGCGCACCTGATATAGTGAGTTGAATAGTATTACTAATGTCTTATTATACTAAATTCAATTAGCAATTAAAACAAATTAACATTAAAAAACAGCACCATTTTCGATAACACACATCAATTGAAATAAATTTAGTAGGCATAAAAGCACTGAATATTATTAACACGGTATATATTTACAATGACAGGGGAGTAAGTCCTGTACTAGCAAACGCTTCAAACTTCGGGTTAGTCACTGTTTTTGTAACAAGAGGCTAAAAGGACCACATGACTACTTTACTTTCAATGTTGTACTTTACGTTATTGATTATTTAAGACGCTTCTACTAGTAATATCTGGTGAAGTAATTTTTCTGAATGTTTAATACGCACTAAAATCAACGCAACAGGATTCTTAAATTATATATGAGTAGTTAGCACGATACGTTTATTACATAACGAACAAGTTCATAGAGTAAACGTTTATTTTGATAAATACGCAGTAAAGAAGCAAGATGGCTGTCATCTTTAAAATCATAATCGTTATAATCTTGACTGTACCGCTTGTTATCTGCTGCAATATTTCTGGTATGCTTTTATTATTGTCATTATACATGTCTAATATTTTTAAAGTGTAATGTATATGTTTGCTATTGTAGTCTCTTGATCTTGATTATCAGACTTATAAAATTGAGTAAACTTCCAATAATCGATTTTTTGCAGTATTGCTTGTTTCCCATTTTTGTTAAACAATTCATATCTCCAAAAATTAAATCAAACAAAACAATGATTTAGATAAAACTGGAATTTAAAGTCAATCCAGCGATTGTCTTGACATATAGGTTTTGTTGAATTAATTTTTTTATTTTCGGGGGAAAAGTTTGAAGTTGTATTAATCTTCATTTGTATTGTTTTGGGGACAATACATCTTTGATAGTAAAATAACACGAGGAGGTCACCGAGCAAACTTATCCATATCACAATGAACAACGGCAAGGAATCAGGATTACTAACTTATTATGACTACATAAAATAATAACGTAGGCCTAGAGTCTTACGAAAATACACTCAGGTGGTGGTGAAGGTGACCGCGCAGGCTTAGAGTAAATCATTCTCCTCCGTCGTACAGAATGGAGCCCCCGATCATAATGTGTAACAACGTTGCCTGAGGAGTGTCTGGTAACTATATTTTATCGGTTATTGTTTTGTATTTATTTATTTCTTATTCTGTTTTTTTATAGAAGCGGTTTGCCCAGTGGATTTCTCTTGTCAGTTCTCATCAGTGACATGCGAGTATAATTGTAACAATCCAATAAGCTATAACTGGACAGACATTTATAATTACAACCAGCATTGTCCAATCACAACATTGTAGGTATCTTTACTGAACTAATCATTTTTATATCTAAAAGAATTTGACGACAACGAAACGAAAGTTGGGGAAAAACATAGGCCTAAAAAATGTTCTTTAATCGGTCTAATTTCCTAACAATTTGTAAACGGTGAATATCTTGTGAGAGTGGTTAAACTAAAAAAGTCACCAAAGTGTAACAAAAGGATAACAATATGAGATTATGGTACAATACGACACATGTAATAATAAATAAATGATAAAAAAGAGAATGAAACAGAAATAATAATGTATAACCGAAGTTTATAAAATGATGTTGACCATTATTTGGAAGTGTGTCGAGGAAAATAATATTGGTACAAATTTAACGTTATTTTAACGCCATACAGTTTCTATATTACATTATAAACAGTTTAGGTCATTTTTGGTTTTATTTTTTTTATATTTTTTTTTATGGCGCGTGTTTTAGAGATGGGTTGTTTTAAAAACATTAATGCCATCAAATAACAATTCATTTTGGAAAATCTAATTTTTTAAAGTATTCATTCGAATTATGAATTTACAACAATAAATCTAATGGTTGAACATTTAGTTTTACTGTATACAATTAAATAATGACATTGCAAAGTAGCCTGTCAAATAAAATGTCAAATTAGAGGGAACTCCGAGAGTACAAACCTTTTGTAAAATTCCCTTACATAAAATGTCCCTGGAAAATATCTATATTTTTTTATATTTTTTTTAATTAGTTGTAAGTGTAAATAGGCTAACTGCACACTACAAAGTTGTGGATGAGTGTTTGATGTAATTGTTATGTATCCAGCCTCTCGCAGTTGAGATCGCTGGTTCAAGTCCCGCTGAGGTTTTTTTTTATATTATTTTCTTTTTTTAATTTTTTTTTGTGGACCTTTTCGTTTCGTTTTCGTTTCGTTTATTAAACAATTTTCTACACAAGATGTAACATAGTAAAAAAGCATGTGTAGAAGGAAGCCTAGATAAGTTTTTGTTACAAACAAATAAACTTTAAGCCTAGACTCCCTGCAGTAATAAACAAAATAACAATGGTTGGGACAATGAAAAACCATATACTGTATACCAATATAAAAAAAAAACCCAAAAAGAAAAAAGCGAAACACCGGACAGACAAGGACTTAAATCAGTCGAGCTCATAAAAATACATTAAAAAACTATTAGTAAAGAAAGATTTACCAGCATTTTAATTATTTATGAATTAATCGTCATATGCAGTGATCAGTGCTTGTTTAAGATTTAGTTTGAAACTAGTAATTGATGGTTTGTTAACGAGAGAGAAAGGTAGTGAGTGCCATAATTTGGGACCACAGTATAGAATTGAGTGACGTCTCAAATTTGAAATAGTTAATAAAGAAGAAGTATAGGTTTGGGCGAATCTTGTATTGTGACTATGATAGGGTTTAGAAAATAGAGAAGCGATTTGGGAAGGCAAGGAACTCTGATGTAAGCGGAACATAAAGAGGCAAATTTGAAGTTTGTTAAGGTCGTAAACATTTAATACTTTATACTTATAAAACAAGGATTTGGTATGAGATTTGAAAGAAATGGAAGCGCAAAGTCTTAATGCTCTTTTTTGAAGTCTAAAAATGTTATCAATGTGTGTTGTTTCGTAACTGTCCCATGGAGATAAGTTAAGAAATTTATCAACAGTGGTGGCCCAGAAAATATTGCAATATGAGATATAAGGCAAAACTAAAGTGTTATAAAGAATTACTAATATTTTAGAAGGAAGGGATGATTTTAATTTATTGATAATAGCTATGTTTCTCGCGATAATGTTACTGATTCGATATATGTGAGGCTTCTATATAAAATTAGAGTCAATTGTTACACCTAAAAATTTAGTTTCATTGAGACGCGTGATTTTATTATGATCAATGTGTAAACGATGGTTATCGGAAAATTTAGATTTAGGTAAAAAAAAAAAATAATTTGTCTTAGAAATATTAAGGGACAATTTATTGAGTTTAAACCAATTAGAAACTTTAACAAGTTCGGAGTTAATAATTTGATATAGAATAAAATATATTCGAATCATCAGCAAAAAGAATAAATTTTAAAAGTTTAGAGGAATTTGGCAAGTCATTCAAGTAAAGTAGGAAAAGAAGAGGGCCTAATATAGAACCCTGGGGTACACCACAGAGCACACGTGACAGTTTTGAGTTAGCTAAATTAATTTTAGGTTTATGGTGTCAAAGGCCTTGCTTAAGTCTAAAAAGATGCCTACTGTACATTCCTTATTTTGTAGAGCATACGCCAGCTTATCATAAAGGTCTATTAACGCTAATTCGGTTGAAAACCCTTTTCTAAAGCCATATTGAGTAGGGCAGAGTATGTTGTACTTTGTTATAAAATTATAAAGACGATTATAGATTAAACGTTCAAGGAGCTTAGAAAAACATGTTAATAGTGAAATGGGTCTATAATTACTAAAGGTATGGGGGTAATCTTTTTTGTAAATGGGAATAACTTTTGCTATTTTTAGTGGATCAGGGAAAATACCATTACAAAACGAGATGTTAAAAATGTGGCAAAGTGGTTTTGAAATTAATAAGGCTACGCCTTTTATTACCTTATTTGACAAATTATCAAACCCACAGCTCTTGTTATCTTTCAAAAGGTTGATGAAATCAATTATTTCATGTTCTAGAATAGGATTTAAAAAGAAGGAATTTTTAAGTGGAGGAGGTAAGAAAGATGAAAGATTTACATTAGTGCTTGGGCTACCGATGTTATTGGCTAAATTAGGACCAATGCTGGTAAAATAATCATTGAATTTATTAGATATTAACAGAGAATCGGTTACTTTAGTATTATTGTCATTAAAATATGAGGGCAGATCTTGATTTTTACTTTTACCGAGAAGGCCATTTATAGTTTGCCAAGTTTTTTTAATATTGTTTTTGAAAGAATTAAATCGGTTATGATAATAGTTTTTTTTAGAAATTGCGAGTATAGCAGTTAGCTTATTTCTGTAATTTGTATATTTATCGCGATCTTTATGTTTACCGGTTCTTAGATATTTTTTATATAATTTATTTCGGTTGTCAATCGATTTTATCTTACCATTGGTAATCCAGGGTTTCCTTTCCTTACGTGTATTGCGCTTAAGCCGGATAGTTTTAATGTGGGTATTGTACAGATCTGTAAATCTATCATTGAAGGTTTTATAAGCCAGGTTAGGATCACTAGTAATATTATATAAATCTGACCAGTCTGTGTGGAGAAGATTGGCATTTAATGTAGATATCGAGGTTTCATTAATTTGTTTGAGATAGACAAATTTAGTATTAAGGTAAGAGGGATTGAAGGAAGATGTTATATGAGTTATAGAAAATATTGGAAAATGGTCAGATATATCGGAGTACATAATTCCTGGAGAAATTGTATCGTGAATGTTATTGCCAAAAATGTTGTCTATTAGCGTTGCAGTTTTTGTTCTCTGGTGAGTCTGTTAATTAAAGGATTGATCTTTGACCTTGACCCTTCAACATTTAACCACAATTACATGATGAGTCATTGGTCTTTTTGGCTAAGTTTGGTGAGAATCGGATAAAAACTGTGGTCTCTAGGCAGTAAAATAGTTTTTTGTTAGTTGTGACCGTGACCTTTTCTCTTCAAATTCGAACTCGTCCGAGCTTTTGGGGTATAGATCATTGTGGCCAAATTTGGTGAGAATCGGATAAAAACTGTGGCCTCCAGGCTGTTCACAGACAGACACACAGACACAGACACGCACACACACAAACATACAGGGGTGAAAATATAACCTCATTGGCGGAGGTAATAACATGGAAAAGAAAATAGCAGCAGCACAGCACAACATGGAAAGAAATATGCTCGGAATCACATATAAAGACAGAAAAACAAATGAATGCGTGAGAAAACAAACACAAGTTCAAGACATTATAAGAACTATCAATAAGTAAGTGGAAGTGGGCTGAACATATCAGTAGGAGAATAGACAATAGATGGACTTCGCTAATGACATCATGGAGACCGATGGATGGGAGCAGAAATAGAGGAAGACAAAGAGTGAGATGGCGAGATGAAATAGACAAGTATTGGGGTACAGTGCAGTGGCAGGGACAGCTAGAGATCGTGCACTATGGCAGAAACATGCTGAGGCTTTCGTCCAGCAGTGGACTGACAATGGCTGATAATGAGATGATGAAAGTAGCCTATACATGGTTTTGCAATATATTATCTTTTATCGCGTTAACATTTATACATTTGTTTAAGATCTATATTGAATAACATTAAGTCAATTATTATCAACATATTTGTTATGCGTAAACTATTACTAAAGTGAGCCTGTTATTTGATGATAGGCCCACTTTCCTTTTCTACCATGTATTGTGTTTACTTTGAAGGAATTTTCTTGAATAGAAGACCACCCAATATTTTTTCAGGTTTGATATCTCTGAAAGAACTGTAGGCCTATAATAATAATAATAGCAATAAATAGAAATGATCAATGTTTCCTAACTAACGTAACTTATCTTTCCTAAAAATAAAAATCATAAGTATACTAAAGTTAGCATATTATCATGAAACCGCGATTTTTTTAAACAATTTTGTTTCTGGTTTGACATCTTTGAAAAAATGTGAATATATTTAGTCAATTTAGCATGCTTATTGGGTATTGTGCTTACTTTGAAGGGATTTGTCTAAGAATGAAATTAGTGCATTGCCAGCCAATGTTTTTTCTGGTTTGACATCTCTGGAAAAACTGTAAGTGTTTTTTTTATACAATTACGTTTAATTTTGGTTGTAATGCTAATTGAAAAAAATGTATACAATTTCACATGTTAACTGTGTTTAGTTTAGTAGTATTCATATTTAAAAGCAAACGCCAACGTTAAATTATTGCTCTCGATGTACAGCGACATACAAATAATTAAAAAGCCATCAACCTCATCAACAAGTACTACTTTTATTTTGAAAAGTGTTCAATATAGTAAGTTTAGCACGTTTACTGTGTATTATGCTTACTTTGAAGGAATTTGTTTAGTAACCAAATTAGTACATTACCAGCAAATGTTTTTTCTGGTTTGACATCTCTGATAGCACTGTGAGTATTTTTATTTCTATACTTTTCTCAAGTCTCTATTGTCTGTTTTATATTGTTGTCCACCAGTCGTTTTGCCTTACAGTATTCACATTTAAAAACAGACGTCAACGTTAGACTATTGTTATCGATGTACAGTAACATAAAAATCATTAAAACAATAATTAAATCATCATCCTAAATAGAACAATTCCTACTTTTATTTTGAAAATTGTTCTATATAGTAAATTTAGTATGTTTCCTGTGTATTATGCTTACTTTGAAGGGATTTGTTTAGTAACCAAATTAGTACATTACCAGCAAATGGTTTTTCTGGTTTGACATCTCTGATAGCACTGTGAGTATTTTTATTTCTATACTTGCCTCAAGTCTCTATTGTCTGTTCTATGTTGTTGTCCACCAGTCGTTTTGCCTTACAGTATTCACATTAAAAAACAGACGTCAACGTTAGACTATTGTTATCAATGTACAGTAACATAAAAATCATTAAAACAATAATTAAATCATCATCCTAAATAGAACAATTCCTACTTTTATTTTGAAAATTGTTCTATATAGTAAATTTAGTATGTTTCCTGTGTATTATGCTTATTTTGAAGGAATTTGTTTAAAAACAAAATAAGCACATTACCAGCAAATGGTTTTTCTGGTTTGCCATCTCTGAAATACCTGTGAGTATTTTTATTTCTATACTTGCCTCAAGTCTCTATTGTCTGTTTTATGTTATTGTCCACCAGTCGTTTTGCTTTACAGAGTATTCACATTAAAAAACAGACGTCAACGTTAGACTAATGCTATCGATGTACAGCGACATACAAGTCATTTAAACAATAATTAAATCATCATCCTAAATAGAACAATTAATACTTTTATTTTGAAAACTGTTCTATATAGTAAATTTAGTATGTTTACTGTGTATTATGCTTACTTTGAAGGAATTTGTTTAATAACCAAATTAGTATTTTACCAGCAAATTGTTTTTCTGGGTTGAAATCTCTGAAAGAACTGTGAGTATTCTTATTTTATAGTTGCCTCTAGTCTCTAGTTTTGTTTGTAGACCTAAACAATTTCAGCTCACGTAATATACGTATGGAACACTATGTCTGTCTTTTTACCAGTATTAGGTCGAAATGCCGTCTAGAACGTACCTAGACTAATTTATTTCCTATCTCTACTTCGAATTGTTGTTAGACAATTTCACATGTAGGTATTTAAATCAGTTGGTAATATTTAAATAATACAATTATATTTTATAACAAACTCAACGTAAAGTCATATAGGTCTAATAATACAATTGACATATAATATCACATTTTTTTTACAATTTATTTAATTGAAGAGTATCGGACAAACCCTAAAGCCATAATATGCCTAATAATACAATTGTCATCATATTATTTTTTTAACAATTTATTTCTTTGAAGGAAATTATACAATAACCAAATACGTACATTGACAGCCAAGACGTTTGATGATTTGACATCATTACAAAAACTGTAGGTACTTTTTTATAATTACTTTTATATTATAGGATGTATATAAACTTCCCCGAAGTCTAGTTTTGTCTTTTTTATGTTGTTGTCCACCAGTAGGCGTTTATACGGTTTTACCACGTTGAAACACCGTATCTCGTCAGATCACCGAAGTTAAGCAACGTCCGGCCTGGTTAGAGCTTGAATGGGAGACCATCTTGGGGTCCCGTTAGGCATTTGAAATCAGCATTGCTGACTCATATGGCAGCCCTTACATCTAGTATCCTCTAGTTTCCTCTGGTCAAGGTCGGCACTGGACGAGAGAAGCCCTTGTTCGGACCAATGTTAGGACCAATGAAGGTGCTTTAAATAGTCCTGGCTTTGTTTGTATCAAACCTGTAATTATCGCTGTTGGTTTCTATTAAATAAAATAAAAAAATAAAATAGGTATTTCAGTACACGTATGAAACGCCATGTGTGTATATATTATATACATTTATCTTTTTATCAATATTAAGTCGAAATAGCGTCTAGAACTAAGTCTAATTTCTTTCCTATAAATTTACGTTTAATTTTTTGTAAGTATATAATGCTAATTGAAAAGTTTTCAATATAGTAAACATGCTGAGGCTTTCGTCCAGCAGTGGACTGACAATGGCTGATGATGAGATGATGAAAGTAGCCTATACATGGTTTTGCAATATATTATCTTTTATCGCGTTAACATTTATACATTTGTTTATGATCTATATTGAATAACATTAAGTCAATTATTATCAACATATTTGTTATGCGTAAACTATTACTAAAGTGAGCCTGTTATTTGGTGATAGGCCCACTTTCCTTTTCTACCATGTAGGCCTATTGTGTTTACTTTGAAGGAATTTTCTTGAATAGAAGACCACCCAATATTTTTTCATGTTTGATATCTCTGAAAGAACTGTAGGCCTATAATAATAATAATAGCAATAAATAGAAATGATCAATGTTTCCTAACTAACGTAACTTACCTTTCCTAAAAATAAAAATCATAAGTATACTAAAGTTAGCATATTATCATGAAACCGCGATTTTTTTTAACAATTTTGTTTCTGGTTTGACATCTTTGAAAAAATGTGAATATATTTAGTCAATTTAGCATGCTTATTGGGTATTGTGTTTACTTTGAAGGAATTTGTCTAAGAATGAAATTAGTGCATTGCCAGTCAATGTTTTTTCTGGTTTGACATCTCTGGAAATACTGTAAGTGTTTTTTTTTATATAATTACGTTTAATTTTGGTTGTAATGCTAATTGAAAAAAATGTATACAATTTCACATGTTAACTGTGTTTAGTTTAGTAGTATTCACATTTAAAAACAAACGCCAACGTTAGATTATTGCTCTCGATGTACAGCGACATACAAATCATTAAATAGCCATCAACCTCATCAACAAGTACTACTTTTATTTTGAAAAGTATTCAATATAGTAAATTTAGCATGTTTACTGTGTATTATGCTTACTTTGAAGGGATCTGTTTAGTAACCAAATTAGTACATTACCAGCAAATGTTTTTTCTGGTTTGACATCTCTGATAGCACTGTGAGTATTTTTATTTCTATACTTTTCTCAAGTCTCTATTGTCTGTTTTATATTGTTGTCCACCAGTCGTTTTGCCTTACAGTATTCACATTTAAAAACAGACGTCAACGTTAGACTATTGTTGTCGATGTACAGCGACATACAAGTCATTTAAACAATAATTAAATCATCATCCTAAATAGAACAATTAATACTTTTATTTTGAAAATTGTTCTATATAGTAAATTTAGTATGTTTACTGTGTATTATGCTTACTTTGAAGGAATTTGTTTAATAACCAAATTAGTACATTACCAGCAAATTGTTTTTCTGGGTTGAAATCTCTGAAAGAACTGTGAGTATTTTTATTTTATAGTTGCCTCTAGTCTCTAGTTTTGTTTGTAGACCTAAACAATTTCAGCTCACGTAATATACGTATGGAACACTATGTCTGTCTTTTTACCAGTATTAGGTCGAAATGCCGTCTAGAACGTACCTAGACTAATTTATTTCCTATCTCTACTTCGAATTGTTGTTAGACAATTTCACATGTAGGTATTTAAATCAGTTGGTAATATTTAAATAATACAATTATATTTTATAACAAACTCAACGTAAAGTCATATAGGTCTAATAATACAATTGACATATAATATCACATTTTTTTTACAATTTATTTAATTGTAGAGTATCGGACAAACCCTAAAGCCATAATATGCCTAATAATACAATTGTCATCATATTATTTTTTTAACAATTTATTTCTTTGAAGGAAATTATACAATAACCAAATACGTACATTGACAGCCAAGACGTTTGATGATTTGACATCATTACAAAAACTGTAGGTACTTTTTTATAATTACTTTTATATTATAGGATGTATATAAACTTCCCCGAAGTCTAGTTTTGTCTTTTTTATGTTGTTGTCCACCAGTAGGCGTTTATACGGCTTTACCACGTTGAAACACCGGATCTCGTCAGATCAACGAAGTTAAGCAACGTCCGGCCTGGTTAGAGCTTGAATGGGAGACCATCTTGGGGTCCCGTTAGGCATTTGAAATCAGCATTGCTGACTCATATGGCAGCCCTTACATCTAGTATCCTCTAGTTTCCTCTGGTCAAGGTCGGCACTGGACGAGAGAAGCCCTTGTTCGGACCAATGTTAGGACCAATGAAGGTGCTTTAAATAGTCCTGGCTTTGTTTGTATCAAACCTGTAATTATCGCTGTTAGTTTCTATTAAATAAAATAAAAAAATAAAATAGGTATTTCAGTACACGTATGAAACGCCATGTGTGTATATATTATATACATTTATCTTTTTATCAATATTAAGTCGAAATAGCGTCTAGAACTAAGTCTAATTTCTTTCCTATAAATTTACGTTTAATTTTTTATAAGTGTATAATGCTAATTGAAAAGTTTTCAATATAGTAAATAGCATGTTTACTGTGTATTATGTTTACTTTGGAGGTATTTGTACTCAAATCAAATTAGCACATTAGGCCTACCAGACCAATTGTTTTTATAATGCTAATTGACTAACATTACAACTAGTTTAAAGACTATTATGCCCTAGTGTGTTTAATGTATAAATGCATAAATGGTATTGCACCTCCTGGCTTGTGCCAATATTGATTTATGACACACGTGTATATTCTACGAAATTTTCACAATCTCTCAATTTCATTCCTCCAACACCCAAATATATTATATTATTTGAATAATCAAAATATCTGCGTTTCTTTCAATAGTTCGCGCTCTAGTATTGCAGGTGCAAAAGACCTGGAATAATTTAATTCTTCGATTCAAAGTTTAATTTTTTTTTTCTTATTGTTCTGTAGTTTAGCTTCTCCTGTTATAGTTTTAAACAGGACATATTGAAAACACTTTTATATAAGGTGAAATACAAATTGTTACAAAATGTTTTAAAATTATTAGGACTTCATGTTTTGTGTCGACGTCCAATTAACATATTTTATAATAATTTTTCATTAATGCAAATGCATCATTTAATAATAAAGTTTTCTGTTTTACTTTTAATAAACACATTAACTGTTAAAACACATAAATATTAAGACAATTTAAGTAGGTCTAATGCATGTTGTGGGGTTATGGCATAGAAACTTGTATATTAACATGCTTAAAAAAATCCAAATAAGTACAATTAAAGTATTTATTATGTACCTGTAACATTAATACATTTTAAAAATTGCATCATCTTAATTCCACTATATCATTGACATTATACCATTTTCATTTAAATTCATTGTTTTTATTTCAACAGGTATTTAAATACAAACAACATAACTACCATAGATTATGGTGCATTTTCTTATTTTGCTTCATCCCTTTTGTTTTTGTAAGTTTTGAACATTTTACGTTTGACCAATTATACGCATTTCCAATATATAAACGATTTAAGATGAATCAAAGTTTGCTTCAAAGTACAGCTTCTAAGAAGTATTTTAATCAAAGGCAGAACTAGTTTGCCTAACAATCATATCATTTATTTAACATTTTAATGTTTAGACCCATGTTTACAAAAACAACTTAAAAGTTGTTTTTGTAAACATAGGTCTAAATATTTAATTAATTGTTATACCTTTATTATTAGTATTTTTATTTTATAACGGAAACGCGTTCACAATTATGATTGTGTTCTTCCAGGAAATATAATACAAAATCACAACTATCAAAATGATTCACAAAAGGAATAGATTAAATAACTAACCAACTCATTAAAAACTTAATTTAAATACAAATATTGTACATTAAACAAACAAAAAACGGATACTGGAACGTTTTATGGCGAATCCGATCTTGTATGAATGAAATAGGACTTTGTAACCGAAAGAGACAATATGCGCATCTGTGTGCATGGGACCAACGACTAAACGTACCAAGCAAAAATTAACCTACCAATCAACAATATAACTATTATTCATTGCGCAATCTCTGGCCGACTCATTTGTTAACATCATTGTGCTTTTAACGGGTTGTTTATATTATTATTTTGTAGAAACTTAACGGACAACAATTTACAGAATTACAGAGATAGAACCTTTGAAGAATTAAAGACCTTAACAGAACTGTGAGTATTGAAAGGACCTGAATACCCATACATTTACAAATATTGTTTTATTTCTGTTCAAGCACCTACTACATTTAGTTTTTTGAAACTGTACACGCATTCATATTTTATGACCTTTAATTAAAAGAATACTGTCTCAATACGGCACTCTCTGAAAACCAGAAACTCTTGAAGTCCAAATATTCTAAAATTCATTTTTACCATTAAAAACACATTCCGAATACCATACTTTCTGGGAAACCAGTTCAGTATTGGGAGAGTTGACATACCAATGATTTTTGCAGAACTGTATTATTCTCTTTAATGCTAAGATATTCGATGCCATCTTCTACGCTGATTTCAATCCGTACAAAAGTAGTTGCTAAATGCAACTGTTCTGCAACTGAAAAATATATGAGGCAGGTTAGATGTACAAAATAACATTACTTTACAACTATGGTTTTTGTTTGTTAATTATTTCAGATATTCAGATTTGTTTAGTCTTTGTTGTCTCGTGGGTGCCATTGATGTCTGCGAACCAACAGATGCGTTTGCTTCCTGTGCAGACTTACTAAAACGAGAAGTGTTAAGAGTATTGATGTTGGTTATTGGTGTTTCATCTGTCATTGGTAATGGAATTGTTATTTTATCACGAAGGTTTAATAACAAGCACAAAAATGAAAATGATTTTAATAAGGTGCAAACCATGCTCATTACTAATCTGGCTGTGTCTGACTTGCTGATGGCAGTATATCTGATCATCATAGCGAGTACAGATATACATTATAGAGGACGGTATGCGAAAGTTGCAAGAGATTGGAAATGCAGTTTCCTTTGTAGCTTTGCCGGTGCTATTTCTACTCTCTCCGGTCAATGTTCTGTAACTACATTGACGATATTGAGCATTGACCGTGCAGTTAACATCGTGAACCCTTTCACTACAAAACGGCTGAACAGTACAAAATGTAAAATTATTATCGGTATTAGTTGGTTAGTTTGGATTGTTGTCAGTTTTCTCCCACTTGCAAACACATTAGACTTTATAAATATATCGTATTTTGGGGGAAACTACTATGGGAAACAGAGTGTTTGCCTTGCACTACCACTAACAAGAAGTCGATGGCCAGGCTGGGAGTATGCTATTGCCATTTTTATTGGATTCAATAGTTTAGGTTTTATTGTGATCGCAGCGAGTTATGTTGCAATTTTCGTCTCTGTTAAGAGATCAGGAGCTACTGCCAACAAAATAAAAAGACGAAAGGATTTAACAAGAAGGGCTTGGAAATTAGGTATAATAGTTTTCACCGATTTCTGTTGTTGGTTCCCTGTCATACTGATGGGGATTTGTTCAGAGACGGAAAGGTGGGACATTCCAGATGAAATATATGTGTGGGCGGCAACATTCATAATTCCTATCAACTCGTGCATTAATCCGTATCTGTACACTATAGTACATATGTTTACTTGCAATTCCCCCAAACCAAACTTTCAACAAGAAATTAAGATGACAAAAGTAGACATTTGATATGTGTATATTATGTAAATTTACTAGAAATACACAATTGTGTTTATGTTTACATGTAAATTGCACACAAGTTAAATTTAAAAACATTTTTATCTTTATGTGTAAGTGAAACTAAGATGATGAATTTTGACACATTTGTGTAAACGTCATGAGGACATTTCCCGAATGATCGAAATCAAAACGGTACTGGGTTTGGTCTACTTAGCGTTCCTGCTCCCAAAAGTCATCCATTCATAGAAGCAATGATGAAGAAAATCTATCCGTGGTGACTAATAGAGTGTGGTCCCGGGACATGACTATATTTCGGCTTTAGTTGATAGAAGATTGAAATGTTTTGTTCGATATGTGTTAGTATAAAATTAATAATTTAACATTTATAAAAAGTGTAAATAGATATAAGGAGAGATTATAGAGCGGCTATTCCAGAATATACAATACTAAGTATTAATTTATTAAATTTATACATTTTAGTCGATCTTGTCAAAGGTCAAGCGCCTATAGCCTGCCACGTTTGTTTATTTCATTTATTTATTTTCCACACATTGAACAAAAAGAACAGATATATATACTATAAAAATAAGAAAAAAGAAGACAATGTGTAAGTAAGTCAATAAGTAAAAATTACTTTAAGCATTGACCACCAGTTGTCGAGAAGAAAACTACCGTAATAACTAACTAAATATTGACCAAAAAAAAATTAAAAGGAAAAAAAAAATAACGTTTCGATATTCAATATTGAATACTGTAGTTATTGAAGCAGTTGCTTTCTATATCTTGTTAATTGTATAATCTGGATAATGAACAGTTAATGAGCTTGTTTTTCACTGTAGTTATATTTAGCGACAACTATATTAATATTGTATACAGACTTTTTATAAAACATGAACACATTTGGTAAGATTTATTTAGATCATTAATATTATATATTTTTAATCATAATGTCAATCTAATTATGTAATGATAAAAATATATTAATAAAAACTGCTTCATACTAAAATAACTACTGGTTTATAAACATTGTTAATTTCTGTATGAAACATTATGAATCATGAAATTACGTAAATTCAGCACTTGCCTCTCATTAACCCACTGTGAGAAGACTTAATATTTAAAGTAATCACGTGTAATTAAATGAAACATTTTTATTGAGAAAAGCAATTGAAGATGTATCATGTTTTGTATAGGTAAACCTATAATTTAATAAATTTTATTTTTGTTAATAATATTACGTAAAGATTTTTATATATTTACTATATATATTAATACATTTTCTTCAATTTAGTATTGTTTAATGTAAAGAATTATAAAATATCTATTTAATCAATACATCAATGTAGTAAGTTGTAACTGTTACAGATATGGAATTAACTGACGATCTTTAAAATGCAAAATCCGTATTTATCTTAAAATTATTGATAACGTTTATATTTTACTATTATGGTGTAAGTCATTTTTTCTGAAATGTTTTTGATGTACAGGTACTTTGTTTCTTCTTGAGAAGTAAAACAGTTTTAATCATATGTATTGTTATTTGCCATTATATTTGAAATGATTAAATATTCTTGAATGAATGAATTAAGCTTGGTAGCCTATTTTGTAGTTACTATAATATGTATACGATGTGTAAAGTATTGGCATTTCTCTACTTTATCAAATGGTATGATGACATTCGTTATCACATATTCGTTGTTGACTTTTTAAAATTATAGAGAAATAAGGGGCTTCTCCATGATCAAGGTAACAGTGTTTGACCGGCTATGAGATATGATCAATAAATCGGGAACTGAGAACTTACAATATTCAATGCAAACATGGAATAGGCCTATTTGTGACTATATACAGAGCTGTTAAAGGATTCATGACGTTGCTACGATGTGTTCATGAACTTACTTATGTCTTTCTCCTCTCTGACGACGTATAGACCAGAATCCAGAATTTTAACTCCATAGCTGTATCCAGTCTTCCTCCAGTCAGCTAGCTTCACGTTCTCTTCTCCGGCTATTTCATTCATTCATTCATTCAGGCTTATCGCCTGACTTTATTAACTTTAGGCCTCTGGCCCCTAGTAATTAACAAAATAATAATTACATTGAAAAATAAAGCAATTTATGGTCACAAGATAAATGAATTAATTAATTTCGTTCTCTAAGCAAAACATATATCTTAACTTATAAGCATGATAAATATATTTAGATAGATTAGCAATAATTACTGGATCCTGTGATGACATTAAACGGCAGAATTTAAAAGTATTTGGATTTTCAAAAAATAAAGAAGGTATAAATTTTTTTCTGATTTCCTTGTAACGAGAGCAAACCGTAACAAAATGATATTCATCTTCAACTTCATTTATATTACATATTTTACATAACCTATTGCTGCGCTCTATTCTTTTCCATCTTCCCTTTTCTACCTCTAGTTGAAGTGTGCCCAGTCTTAGTTGACTTAAAGCTCGCTTATATCTAGTATCAAGGGTCTGTAGTAAGTATCCATCTACTCCGAAATTGTTTTTGAACATTTTATAATATCTTAATTTTGAAGAAATATTTATGCTTTCATGAAAGGATTGGCGTTCCATATCGGTTAGCCTTTCTTTTATTTTATTAATTATATAAAATTTATCAAGGACATTATTTTGTGAAAACCATATGTTTCCATGACCAATAGAGCATAACATATGCTTTACATCGCTTACCCAGCAATTACTATTATTTTGCGCTTTATGAAGTTGAGATTTATAACATTTCTTCGCATATTTGTCCTCGTTCATACACTGTAAAAAATATATGCTTAGTTTTCCCCTAAAAGTGGGTGCTACCAGGCTGCCACCAATTAGTGGAGTAAACTTTGATTTCCCCCTCTGGGAAATGTTACCCAAAATTGGGAAAGTGGATGTTTCCTTGGCCAGGGAAAACTAATTTTACCCGGGTATTTCGGGTTACAATACCCAAATTTTAATGAAATGTTTTTTTACACCAGTTTTTGGTGGCAGCAAAGTAGCAACCAACTATTTTGGGTAATCTGGTTACACCAAAATGTCGGTTTTAAGTTGGTTTTCCTCAAAAACAGAAACAAAATAGAAAAATATATTTAAGAAATCACATGATTTTTTATTGATCAAAATTAAACATAAATTTACAGAGGTACAAAATTGATTCAAACTAACAAAAATGTTTATAAAATATGGCCTACCATGTACTATTCTATTCTAAAATATTATTTCAAAATCTGTTATTTTTAATGAAAATGTATTAGGCCTACTTGCATAAAAAACACATAAATTAACGTAAAGTGAGCTGGCCATTTGTTTAAACATTCTTCTATTAAATTACTTGAACCGTCACCTGCAAAATACAATTTAAATCAAAGATAATCAACTAACAACCTAACTGGGCTAGATCATGTCGGCTACATTTTGACATACAATAATAATAAATAACAATAAAAACAATGTATTCATACGGAAATCTAGGCTAAGCAATGTAAAAGTCATCAGGCCTAGACCAAGCCTACTAGGCGAGGCTGATTACACTTCACAGTACCCTCGTGCACTGGGCGTGCAGTGAGCCCACCAGTTAGGCTAAATTTAACTAGGCTAGGCCTAGGGCCTACTTTTCAGCTTACCTTATTTTTTTCATCTTTTAGTCCGTTGGATGATAACATTTACTTCTGCTGTATATTAAACAGTTTCTGATACAAAAATAGGTCTTATATGCAAAATAAAAATAATTATTAAAAATATGGACTTGTTCCACGCGACAGTCGTCATATCGCATGCTTTCCGCACTTACTTGTGAATCCAGGGTAATACATTGGGGGAAACTTTTCCGGGGAAAGTTTACCCCTTTCGTAGTGTAACCGTCGGACTTTACCCATGCCGAATGTGTAACTTTATTAGATTACCTCAAAAGAAGGGAATATTATAGTTTCCCACTGTGAGGTACTCACAATTTTAAAAACTTACACCCAAATTGAAGGAAAAGGAGAGTTTACTCCAAGGAGGAAACAAATTTACACGAAAATATGGTGTAAAATCCGAATTATTTTTTACAGTGTATTTACTAGTCTTACCCAATAACGAATAACATTGAGTACACTTTCGATTGATAAAGAGAATCGTCCACATTCTCCTCTAATTGAAACATTTGTGGCTGATTTCCCGACCCCTAAAACATATCTACAGAAATTATTTTGAATATCATCAATTTTTTTGTTGTTTAGTTTTCCCCATATTTCACTACCATACAGTATAATTGGGTTTATTTTAACATCAAATAAGTAGTTCCAAATATTCACTGGTAGATGTCCATATTTCTGATATACTATATTTTTGAGTGAGAAAAGTGCTTTATTAGCCTGTGTATTATTTTGTTCTCTGGCCTTTTCCCAATTTCCTGAACAATCGAAAGTGACTCCAAGATATTTAAGAGATTTTACTATTTCAATTTCTTTACCAAGATAATTCCACTTTTCGTAGTTCTTAAGTTTTCCATTTTTTTTAAATACTATTATTTTACTTTTGTCAATGTTAACTACCAATCCCCACCTATTACAATAATATGCTAATTTATTTAAAAGATCTTGTAATGAGTACACTGTATCACTGATTAAAACTAGATCATCTGCATACAGTAGGTGATTAATGTTTATGTTATCAATTTTTATTTTGTTTCGATTTTCAGCAGTATGTAATAACTCAGTTATATCATTAATAAAAATATTAAATAATAATGAAGATAAAGGTGACCCTTGTTGTATTCCTACTTCACATTTAAAGGATTCTCCAATTTTGTTGCCAACCTTTACATGCCCTTTTAGTTTACTATACATTGTTTTTATAACTTTGATTATTTTACCTTTTATACCAGATTTTCTTAGTTTACTTATAAGGAAATCGTGTCTAATAGAATCGAAAGCGCGTTTTAAATCTATAAACGCCATGTACACAGTTCCTCGTTTTTTTGAGAGATATTTGTTAACAATTGTGTCTAAAATAAATATGTTATCAATAGTACGACAATCTTTTCTAAACCCTCCCTGTTCTTGATGTAATATTTCATTTTCTTCTGTCCATTTGCTTAATCTATTGCTTATAATGTATAAAAACACCTTGCCTAAAGTGGATATTAAGGATACGCCTCTATAATTTGCTGGTTGATCTCTTTTACCCTTTTTAAATATAGGAATAATAATGCTTGTTGCCCATTGTTGGGGAAAATTTCCAGAGGTAAAAATACTATTAAAAATTTTCGTAATTACGCTAATAGCAGCATTTGGCATACAAATAAAAAATTCAATTGGGAATCCATCTATACCTGGAGCTTTACCCCTTTTCTGTGCTTTAATTGCATAAATTACCTCTTCCCGGCTGATTTCTTCATTGTAACAATCGTTATGTTCGCAATTGTTATCGTTATCGTCTTCTATATTGATTTCTTGTGTATTATTTGTTTTTTGGAACATTGTTTTGAAGTAATCATGCCATTTTTTAAGTGTAATGTTTGTCACGTTTTGTTGTCGTTTGGTTTTTAGGTTTTTCCAAAATTTTGTACTGTTATGTTCCTTTATTAACTGGATTAATTTTTTTTGTGATGAATTTTTATGTTTATTTTTTTTAAATTTTATTAATTTTTTATAACTCCTTTTCTTTAACAGATATTCATTTAATAGGGTGTTAGTTTTGTATTTTCTATATTTGTTAAGAATGCTACGAATAATAATTTTCTTTTTTATGCATTGACGATCAAACCATGTATTCTTGGGCAATTTTGTGTATTTTTTTTGTATTTGTGTTTGTTTTTTTGAATTTATGTAAACATATTCTAAAGTTCTATAAAGGTTAATTAGGGCTTCATCAATATTCTTTTTTTCAATATTTTCATTAATATCATCAAGAAATTTGAAAATGTGTTCATCATTCCATTTGTCCTTGGCTTTATTCACCTTTGTTTCGGACCATTGAAATGTTTCATGTGTTTTCCAGATTCCTTTTTTTAAATCGTTCGTAATTTCTTTTTTGTTTTGTTCAGTCTCTAATAAAATTTCAAAATGTAAAGGCATATGGTCGGATTCTATCCTAATATCCACTTTTGGTCTTATTATTTTATCAAAATTAACTGGAAAAGTAATAATGTAATCAACAACACTTTTGCCAAAATTTCCTAAAAAAGTAAAGCACCTACTAAATTCCCTATTTATCCTACCATTTACTATTCTCATCCCTGTTTCTTTACAATGACTTAATAAATTAGTTCCATATTCATTGACTATTTGATCTTCATTACTTCTAACACCTATATTACTATCTATTTCATTATCTTCTTTATATATATCATTATCCCAATTGAGTGGACATTCATCATCTGTAATAAAATCATTCATTGTACCTGTTCTTCCATTAAAATCTCCCATCACATATATATTATTTCCAAACTTTTTTTTGTAATTTGTTAGGTCATTAGAAATAGTTCCAAAAAAATCTTGATAATTTATAGCATGTGTTGAATTAACTGGTGGTCTATAAACCACTGCTAAGGCGATATTTTCAGAATTATGCTTGATAGATAACCAACATATATAATGTGATGTACTGGGAAGTTCTTTAACGTGTAAATTTGTTTTATAATAAATAATAATACCGCCACTCTTTCTACCCCCTGCTTTATGTCTTATGGGCAACTTACTAATACAGTCATATCCTTCTATATAACAATTTTCTACAGGCCCCGTCCATGTTTCTACTAAACATACAATATCATATTTTTTAATATAGTTCACAAAATCAGAGTCGTTTATTTTATTCTGTAAACCGTTCACATTCCAAGTTATGATCTGTAATGAAGTGCGTTTATTTGTTTTCCTATCGCTAGGGCCTTGGCCATACCCCTATAGTTTAACCAATTCCTCCTTTTCAATATTGTAGGTAAAAGCCTCTCCTTCGATGATCAGTTTATCATATCTTAAACGAAATCTTTTCTTGTTTTCTATAGCTTCTTTTATTTTTGGTTGTAGTTTATTTCTGATTGTTCTCACTCTTCTGGTATAATCCTCACTGACACTTCTATGCTCATCTTTTCTGTAATTTTGTTTTTTTCTCCGTTTTTGTTGTAATAATCTACTCTCTTTTAAAATATTCTCTTTTTCCTTGTAATTTGCAAATTTTGCTATAATGGGTCTGGGGTTTGTTTTCGTATTGATTCTATGGGCCCTTTCTATTGCGATGCTTTCTGCATTAAGTCCAAGCTTGTCTGTTATAAAGTTTCTTACCTTCTGTTCGCTTATTTCCCACGTTTCCTTTTCCTCCTCTGTAAAGCCGTAGAAAACTAAGTTGTTACGTCTACTTTGTGCTTCAATGATGTCCATTTGCTTTTGTAAATATATGTTGTCGGCTCTGATTTGTTTATTTTCTTCTTCAATATCTTTCAATCGTTGATTTAAAGAGTCTATTTTCCTGTTCAAATTGTCAACTTTGTTTGAGACTTCAATTGTATTTTTAGCTATACTTTGTTGTATTTCTTCGTTCATATCGTGCATTTGTTTAAGAATGTCTTTTAATGTAGGCTCTCTGGCTATCTCGTCTAAAGTTGACTGCCGAGTTTGAGTACCACCGGTAGGCCTAGGCCCTGGGTTAGACTCTACGTCTCCTGCTAAGATAAGTAATGTTATTGCACAAAAGATGGCTACCCTTAGCGCACAGCTAAAACCTATCGGTAACTTGCCATATGATTTCCCGTTACAATTATGCTTTGTCATCGTTCGTTTCCCTTTGTGGTACATCCCTATTCTTATACGATAGCTTACAATATCAATCATTTTAAGTTTGTTTTCAGTTCACTTCTTTTAAGATCAGCGTGTATATCCGAGGGCTCCTATCTCAGTAATTATAGCCTTATAAAAGGCCTAGCATATTTATGAAAAACAGTACTCACTCAGCATGTTGTTACTTCCGCATTCTCTGTTGTTTGTGTGCACCTGTATGGTATTAAGGTGTGGCTGCCAGGTGTTGTACTAGTTGTTCCGGCGTAGTTGAAACGCAAATAAAATCCGTATGCCAACAGTAAATTGTTAAAGGGCTCCAGTAAAATAATATACTACAGTGTACTAATACAAGTATTGCAAGTAATCTTCAGGATCCAACAGCTAAAGTGTCACAAACTTCGGCGGGCCCTTTAACTATGTGCCTGTGAGCGTGTTCGAACAAATGAACAAAGGAGGCCTAGAGAGCGAAATACTTGATACGTCTGTACTCGACGGTGACTAGTGTATAATATATATTTCGTGGTCGACCCATGAACCTATACACTTATATGGTCGATCTCTTTTCTTCGTCTTACTGAGGATTTCATGTTAGTCATCATCTTTGTTGTATTTGTGGTTTTCTGTGCTCAATCCTCATCTTATTTAGCCAATGGTGTACTATTACCTATCTTAGTGAGTTCTTATCGTAGTGATGTTTTGTGCCCCAAAACATGGAAAATTAAGATTTTGTAGTTTTAATCAAGTTTATTAAATTATGATTTCATTTAAATAGAAAAAATATACATTTAAATAAAAATCATTATCTAAAAGACACTTAAAATTATTTTCTTTTGCTTTAAATTACAGGTTGTTCAGCTAAATATTTTTGTTTTTGATCGAAATTTGGTCAACATGAATAACAATTGTGTGTCGTATTAAAACGGGGGGGGGGGGGGGGGTGGCTCTGAGACAATATTTTATTTCTTTACTCTACAATTAAATTGTTATAATTTGATAGATGCGGAATGGTTTAATGTAATATATAGATCAGAAAGGGAACTAATGCTGTAATACAGTCTATGATTTAGTTAAAGTTACAACCCTGCAAACTCCAAATCAATATTAAAAATGTATATTTGAATGTGTAATACCATACAAAATACGGTAGGCCTAATTCTACATTACAATAGAAAAAAACTCATAGGAAGTAATTATTATTTGTAAAATCTAAATTCGTATTGACAACATGAACGCGATTTTACAATTAAACTAAAGACCTAAATCAATAAATTAATATCAAATACGACGACGAACCTTGTCAATTATAATTAATAAAATAACAAAGCAGATACTACAAGACGAATGCTTCATTTAAAGTTAAGAAGAATCTAGTCACGCATTCAACCTTTGCTGTTCTCATAAAGTGTAGGTATACTTTGACCAGAATTAGGATGAGAAAACAATAATATACAAAAGCCAGAATTTAAGAATAAGAAAACAGCAACAATTAAAACATTACAGGATTTACCCGGTAATAACTGAAAATGAGATAACCATCACAAATAAAAATAAACGTACGAGCATACAACACATGACTCGACACCAGGCTGCATTATGTGTTATCAGAACAGAAATAATGAATAATGCACGACGAGCCTAGTATTTTTTATGATAAAGTATTACTGCAAATGCGCTACACACAGGCGCGCCTGATTACTAATGTCTTATTACTAAATTCAATAAGCAATTACAAAAAATTACATTAAGAACAGCACCAATTCTATAACACATCAATTGAAATAAATTTAGTAGGCATAAAAGCACTGAAATTATTATGCTTAAAAGTATCTATATTGTATATAAATATTTAAGGAAAATCATATTAAAAAAAATAATAAATAGGTGACCATTATGTATATCATGAATGTGTATGAATGTGTCTACATGGTATGATACTAAGGTTAACATTATGATATCATTGAGGAAAAAACAGAAAATAATGAAAAAAGGTAGAATAAGTTTAGAAATTATGTAATAAAAGATTGAACATAGTGGTAGTGAACCACAATGATACAATGCATTAAACGTGTAAAGGTTAAGATGTATATACATTAATATTTGCAATGGTAATTTACCTGCAAATTATTGACTTGTGTATGTTACTGTGTTACAGTGATCATGTATTGTAATACTTTCATATATACATATGTTAGTAACATATAAATTGTTTAAAATATTAAATGATTCATGAGATGTGTTAATAACTGTAGAATGGCAACAAATAACAAAACAAAAAAATCTTGGTGATCTATAAATGTATAAATTGAAAAATAAAACAAAACTAGATAATTTGATGATTAAGATATGTTATCATGAATTATAAGGTGTATGTATAGATGTATGTTATATTGGTACATACATGTTTTCTACATTTCCATACTGCAAATAGTTTGGTTATGCTTTGTAGCATGTTACAAACCGAATACTGTAATTATGTAATTATGATGAACTAGATTAGATGTATAAATGTGAAAATCATAATGAATGACAAAAAAAAGCACCGAAATTATTAACACACTATATATTTATTATTATAATGACAGTGGGGTTAAGTCCTGTACTAGCAAACTTTCGCTTCAAACTCCGAGCTAGTCACTGTTAGAGAAGATTTTTGCAACAGGAGGCTAAGAGGACCACACGCCTACTTCACTTTTAATGTTGTACTTTACGTTATTGATTATTTAAGACGCTTATACTAGTAATATCTGGTGAAGTAATTTTTCTGAATGTTTAATACACACTAAAATCAACGCAACAGGATTCTTAAATTATATATGAGTAGTTAGCACAATACGGAATAAACGTTTATTTCGATAAGTACGCAGTTGAGTAAAGAAGCAAGATGGCTGTCATCTTTAAAATCATAATCGTCATAATCTTGACTGTACCGCTTGTTATCTGCTGCAATGTTTCTGGTATGATTGCTTTTATTATTGTCATTATATTACTTTTATTACTATTTTAAAGTGTAATGTATATGTTTGCTATTGTAGTCTCTCGATCTGATCATTATCAGACTTTAAAAATTGAATAAACTTCGAATAATCGATTTTCTGCAGTGTTGTTTGTCTCTCATTGTTGTTAAACAATTCATTTCTCCAAAAATTGGATCAAATAAAACTATGATTTAGATAAAACTGGAATTTAAAGAAAAGCAAAAGGCAACTCAGCGATTGTCTTGACGTCAATGTAGGTTTTGTTTGAATTAATTAGTTTATTTTCGAGGGAAAAGTTTGAAGTTGTATTAATCTTCATTTGTATTGTTTTGGGGACAATACATCTTTGATGTAAAATAACACGAGGAGGTCACCGAGCAAAATTATCCATATCACAATGAACAACGGCAAGGAATCAGGATTACTAACCTATTATGACTACATAAAATAATATCATAATGTGTAACAACGTTACATGAGGAGTGTCTGTTAACTATCTTTTATCGGTTATTGTTTTGTATTTATTTATTTCTTATTCTGTTTTTTTTAATAGAAGCGGTTTGCCCAGCGAATTTCTATTGTCAGTTCTCATCAGTGAGATGCGAGTATAATTGTAACAATCCAATAAGCTATAACTGGACAGACATTTCTAATTACAACCAGCATTGTCCAATCAAATCATTGTAGGTATCTTTACTGAACTAATCATTAATATACCTAACATAATTTGACGACAACGACTAAGACGAAACAAGTTTGGGATAAACAGAATGTTCTTCACTCGGTCGATTTTCAATTTCTAAACGGTGAGAGTGGTGAAACTAAAAAATTCACAAAATTGACATGAAGTCAATTATTTCAACACATTGTTATGCGTACAATATTACTAAAGTGAAGCTGTTATTTGGTGATAGGCCCACTTTCCCTTTTTACCATGTATACTTGTCTCAAATCTCTATTGTCTGTTTTATGTTGTTGTCCACCAGTCGTTTTGACTTATTCACATTTAAAAACTGACGCAAATGTTAGGATATTGATATCGATGTACAGCGACATTGAAACACAGATTTCTGTTTAAAGCATTAAAAAAAGTCATCATCTTAAATAGGACAATTTATATATTTATTTACCTTTCCTGAAAATAAAATTATAAGTACTAAAGTTATCATAAATTATAAAACCGCGAAATTATGTAAGCAGATTTTTGTTTCTGGTTTTACATATTTGAAGATCAGAGTAGGCCTATATTTTATTTTCTTAAGTGTGAAAAGTGCCCAACATATTCAATTTCACATGTTTACTGTGTATTGTGTTTACTTTGAAGGAATTTGTCTTTGAACCAAATTATTACATTACCAGCCAAAATGTTTTCTGGTTTGACATCTGTAAGTGTTAAGTATTAATTGTCTTAATTACGTTTTTTGTTAATTCTAATTGAAACGTGTTCAATATAGACAATTTAGCATGTTTACTGTGTATTGTGTTTACTTTGAAGGAATTTGTCTTCCAACGAAATTAGTACATTACCAGCCACTATTTTCTCTGGACTGATATCTCTAGAACTGTAAGTGTTTATTTTTTATATAATTGCATTTAATTTGTTGTTATAATGCTAATTGAAAACTGGTCAACATAGACAATTCCACATGTTTACTGGGTATTCTGTTTACTTTGGAGATATTTGGACTTAAATAATTAGTACATTACAAGCCAATGGTTTTTCTAATTTTTTTTTATTCTATACTTGCCTCAAGTCTCTATTTTCATTTAAAATAATAATTTTTATTTCAACAGTTATTTAAATAAAAACAACATAACATTTTCCTACTTTGCTTCATCCCTTTTAATTTTGTAAGTTTTGAACATTTTACGTTTTACCAATTTATATACATTTCCAATATAATTATAAACAATTTAAGATGGATCAAAGTTTGCTTCAAAGTACAGCTTCTACGAAGAAGTATGTTAATCAAAGGCAGAACTAATTTGCCTAGAAATCATATAATTAAACGTACCAGGAGAAAAACATACCTTACCAACCAACAATAACTATATTCATTGCACATTCTCATTCTCGCCGACTCACTTTGTTAACATAATTATGCTTTTAATGGGTTATTTATATATTTACTATTTTGTAGAAACTTGATGGACAACGAATTACAGAATTACAGTGGTAAAACTTTTAAAGAACTGAAGAACTTAAAAGAACTGTAAGTATTGAATGAACCTTAATACCCATATATTTACAAATACTGCTTTTTTTCTGTTCAAGCACCTACTACATTTAATATTTGTTTTTGAAACTGTACACGCATTTATATTTCATGACCTTTAATTTAACGAATACAGTCAACTCTCTCAATACGGCACTCTCTGAAAACCAGAAACTCTTGAAGTCCAAACAGTCCCAAATCCATTGCCATTATATTGCCATCCGAATACCATACTTTCTGGAAAACCAGACATATTTGGCCAGTCCAAATGTGTTCGGTATTGAGAGTATTGACTTACCAATTATTTTTGCAGAACTGTATCGAACGGATTCTCTTTAATGCCCCTTTTTTGGCTAAGCTATTCGATGCCATCTTCTACGCTGATTTCAATCCGTACAAAAGTAGTTGCTAAATGCAACTGTTCTGCAACTAAAAAAATATATGAGGCAGGTCAGATGTACAAAATAACATTACTTACTTTACAACTATGTTTTTCCTCTCAGATATTCAGATCTGTTTAGTCTGTGTTGTCTCGTGGGTGACATTAATGTCTGTGAACCAAAAACAGATGCGTTTGCTTCCTGTGCAGACTTACTGAAACGAGAAGTATTAAGAGTATTAATGTTAATTATTGGTGTTTCATCTGTCATTGGTAATGGAATTGTTATTTTATCACGAAGACAAAAATAAGAATGATTTTAATAAGGTGCAAACCATGCTCATTACTAATCTGGCTGTGTCTGACATGCTGATGGCAGTATATCTGATCATCATAGCGAGTACAGATATACATTATAGAGGACGGTATGCGAAAGTTGCAAGCGATTGGAAATGCAGTTTACTTTGTAGCTTTGCCGGTGCTATTTCTACTCTCTCCGGTCAATGTTCTGTAACTACATTGATGATATTGAGCATTGACCGTGCAGTTAACATCGTGAACCCTTTCACTACAAAACGGCTAAACAGTACAAAATGTAAAATTATTATCGGTATTAGTTGGTTAGTTTGGATTGTTCTCAGTTTTCTTCCACTTGTAAACAAATTAGACTTTATCAATATATCGTATTTTGACAAAAACTACTATGGGAAACAGAGTGTTTGCCTTGCACTGCCACTAACAAGAAATCGATGGCCAGGCTGGGAGTATGCTATTGCTATTTTTATTGGATTCAATGGTTTAGGTTTTATCGTGATCGCAACGAGTTATGTTGCAATTTTTTTCTCTGTTAAGAGATCAGGAGCTACTGTCAACAAAATAAAAAGAAGAAATGATCTAACAAGAAGAGCTTGGAAATTAGGTATAATAGTTTTCACCGATTTCTGTTGTTGGTTTCCTGTCATACTGATGGGGATTTGTTCAGAGACGGAAAGGTGGGACATTCCAGAGGAAATATATGTTTGGGCGGCAACCTTCATAATTCCTATCAACTCGTGCATTAATCCGTATCTGTACACTATCGTGCATATGTTTACTTGCAATTCCCGCAAACCAAACTTAGAAAGAAATTAAGATGAGAACGTTTTGATATAGAACTGTTTTTAATTAAATCATCGTTGTACACAAATGCCTTTTTGTCAACAGAAGTATTTATATCTGTTTCTCTAACTTTTACTAGAGCTTATCACTATTATATTATACACACTGGTATTAATTGATTTTAATTATTAATTACTGCAAATATTAAACATATTTTAGTTTTCTAATTTAAAATATAAAATGAAGAATTCAATAAATAATGCATTACTACCTTTAAAAAAATAATTTAGATGGCAGGAATCAATTCCATAAAAATAAAATAATAATGATTTGATAAAAAAGAATCTTGACTTAATCATGAGATTGATAATGGAAAACTTCTTTTGAGAAGAACAGAACTCTTGTAAGAATGTTAATTGTTTTGCAATCAACTGTTATAGGTAGGCATACTGTAATAATAGTTTCTCATGATATGTTGTATACATTGTTTTTAATGTAGTCATTGGTTTAAAGAGAGAAATTAGGACCATGTTCGATCGTGATAAAACATGAAATCAAGACGATCTCATAGTAAAATCACAATGAGTTATTAATAGAACTCGCGACCTGTATGTGTATTTGGAAATAAATGCCGGCCTAGACTTTGAGTCTAGTGCAGAAGAAGCAGAGTTAAATCATCACAACGTAGTTTATCAATCAATATTGTCGTTACATGCCACAAAAACTGTAATTTTTCATAGTATTTTAATCAATTATATTCATGTTTGTTGTTCATATTCAAGTTTGTAAATACATATCATTCTTTGTAATTATGTTATGATTTCTATAATATAATGAATAGCTACACTAATTCATCGATAATGTTTGGTGGATTTTAGAAAGATGTCGTTAAGCGTATACTATTATTAGACGAAATAATAGATTAAAATAAATCAGTTTTCTATGGTTTAGTTATATACATTTTTAATCAGTAGTATTTATTTAATTACCCAGATTTATTTATTTGCCTTAGTAATTTAGCAAATGAGGGTAATAAATATAAAATAATGATAACAAAAATAGATGAAAGGAGAAAGCAGAAAAAAGATATGAACAAATGTAAAACAATTTAGGTAAGGGAAAAAGGGGGAAAATGGAAGCGAGGGAAAATACTTTATATTTTGATAGATATTTATGTATGTACTGTATTGTAATAGTTAAGTAGTGATGTATATTATAAAGAAAGCATGCGAATTAAATGTGTTGTTATAAAATTTAAACAAAATTTAAATAAATCGTTTATTACTGTTAATCATGCATTTCTGTATGTTTGTAATACATGTATAAAAATGAATGCAGTAAATTTGCAGTCATTAAAAAAATAATTAAATAGTGCTGTCTTACAAAGACTTTCTTATAAACCAAGGCCATACTTGGCTGCAGTCGCGTGCTCAAATTTGATTGTTTACCGACCGACCAGCCGACCGACCGTTTGCACACGCGACTAAAAATAACTATTCCAGATTTAGTCTTTACTATACTTATTAGTATTGTAAAAAAAAAACTACGAAAAAACTGGCTTATAAACCAACCGTTATAGGCCTACTTGATGGTAGCATGGTAGGCCTATTTATAATTAAGAGTTATAATACAATCATCCTACACAAAATCAAGTGACTATTAAAGGCATTAGGAATAGTTCATCTTAAGACAAGGATTCCCTTTTTATTATTTATTCTATTGTTCTTTAGTGTTTTTGGTTGTTATTTTATCATGTAAAAATCTATCGCAATTCAGTTTTACTGTTTTACCATTATAAACCATACAGTATGTGACAATTCAGTAAAATCGGTGGACCATATCCACGTTAGTAATGTATAATCAAGAACAATGAGGGCGACAAACCAAACAAGACTGGGAATTTCCGTTTTCCATTTGTAATTTTTCCGCTTCCGCTATACGTACAGAATATGATCGTCTGTATTTGTTCACAGTAATCCTAATTCAAGTTACTGACGCTATTGTTGAGTAAGTATAATATAATATTTAAAGCAATTTAGTACACCCATCATAATAGAATATAATATTGACACTAGTTTGAACTCAGGGTAGGTCTATGTAACATGAAGTTGGAATACAGTAAGCATGTAATATTAAAGTAGGCCTGTTGTAAACAGTTGGGTTTTTATAGGTGACACTAACTACCAACTGATTGCCATTCATTTTAAATGTGGCTACCAGCAGACAATGTCATTATTGTGTCAACCGTGTGTTTAATTTATTATTTATAAATCGGCACGGTTGACCGTGCAATAATGTAAAAAAATAATATATATATAAAAGTATATATATAAACAGTAGGCCCATTAATATTGAATATATAAAACCAAAGGCCTAAGCACGTTTGAAGTTTAACTTGCCGATGATAGAAAGATGAATTCCACATGCAGTCAGACGACGGAAGTGTCTAGATTTCTGCAGTATTACAGGAATATTTGTTAATAAAATATCATGTGCTTCACATTTCACCTCCGTGTATATCATATATGATAATTATCTAACCTTTACCTAACCTTACTGTACATGGTAAAGACACCACGTTAGAAATGAGATGCGGCACTGAGACTCTGATACCTCGACTGATAATACAGGCCTATTATATACTCCTACATTATATTGTTGACTCTGGCTTATTATATATAAATATATTGATATTACAGTCAACGCAAGTATACTCTCGGACCTTCTAATGATTCGTCTATATACAACCTACATGTCAATGCATCTGGTCGAGTGAAGGTCGCAATTCATCCAACCTCAAGCTCTCAATACAAGAGGCATACCTCTACTCTCAAACAGTTTTAACGAAGTACGTCAAAACTTCATTTATCATGTTAGAATCACCAACCTTAAGCAACAACAAGGTAAATTGTTTGTGGAGTATAATGAATAATTATAGGGCCATTTCAACTCGATCGAATCATGAACATTTTGACGCAAACATTTCGACAAGTCGTTTAAGAGATTATTACTAGATTTAGGGTTAGGTCGGGGTTTTTTGGGTGGAGACATTTCTTGACATACTATGAATGGATGATTGAAAGGTTCATTGATTAGGCCATAATTCTGGCAAGGTATCTTTCTAAATTATCATTTTATGTTGAAAAATTATGTGTTTTATGTTAGAAAATTGAATTTCTGCAAATCAATCATAGTATTTACCATACTATTTACCTCTTTTAGAAAATGCCTGAATCTAACCTGTTGAAGGAGCTAAGAAGTTATCTTAAAACTGATGTCACTTTTACTAAACTTGAACAAACACAGGCTAAAAAAGCCGTTCAAAAGATTCGAGAATACTTTCATAAATTCGAACACTCCTCACCATTCAACTTCAAGCAGATCTACCATCAAGGTAGTTCTTACGAAGGTCTAAAGGTCATAGCAGCTGATGAATTTGACCTTTTGATTCCCCTTAACCTAAAATCTACCGATTGGAAAATTACCAGACCAACAGAAAAAGATTTAGACAGCTATTTTTGGATTGAGAAGTCACAGAAGTCACAGAAGTCAGAGAAGTCCGAGAATTCAAATGAAAAATACCAAACATTTGATAATCTAGGACTGATAGAGCAAGAAAGATTAATACCGGCTAAAGTGCGTCAGAGCATGCAGTCGACTGTGCAGAAAGCTGTGAATGGTATGAAAGACCTAGGAATGATAATAAACCTGGCAGGTTCTGGTCCAGCTATTAAACTAAATGTTGATTATGACGACAAAGTGTTGTCTATTGATATCGTTCCAGGCTTAACACTAAACGGCAGACAGTTTGTTGCGAAAAGTCCCAGACATTTCCGTGATAACAAGGAATACGATCAACTATGGAGGGAGAGCTTCTCGGAGAAAGAAAAAGATAGAATAAAAACTATGGACAAAATGAATGATTGCCGTAGAGACTGTTTAAAAATTCTGAAGACAATTCAGAGAAAAAGAGGATCCTCCCAGCTGGGATCACTGTCGTCTTATCACCTGAAAACATGCATGCTACATTTATCCAATCGTGACTTATCGTGGAAGCCAGACAAATTGGCAGATAGGTTCAAGGATTTAGTTAAGTTGCTGATAGATTTTCTTAGTAAACACAACATACCAAACTTCTACTGTACATCAGTGAATCTAATTATTGATAGGAAAAAGTATGACACAAAATCACTGGATTGCATTGTGAGATGGCTGAACAATGCTACACGTGATGATGGGCAGATTATCAGTGTTTTACTTCAAGAAAGGTAATAGAACAAATGGTCTAATATCGCAAATAGCGTTAGTGATGCATGATGGGAAGGAATTGGAAGCAATGATGCCACCACCAGTATTATAAAGTTTGTATTATACGGTGGCGCTTGCGCTAAAACTCTTCCCATCATGCATTGTGTAGTAACGTCCCTCGCGAAATCAAGCTATTTGCGATAAACCTTATGAGCAATATCATTTTTATATTAATAAAAAAAATGTATTTTTGTTATTCAGAAAATCGTGAAATATTCAAGACCAAGTAATATACAACATAGTGAACTGAAATGTTACAACAGAAGATGAAGAAAAGGTTCCAAGAGTTGATCAATAGAGATTTACATTTGGGAGTAGTAAATATAACTAGGCAATATGATAAAACCTTTAAAGGAAAAGAATACCAGCTTGGAAGTTAAGTCCTACACGAGGAAAATGATTAAAAATGCAACATAAGGATAATAAAAATAAAACTCTTCAATAGGCCAAAAAATGAATTTTGTAAATATAGAAGGATGCGGAGGTTGATGTAAAAGTAAATATAATTACTGTAATTAATTTTAATTATATTTAAAGACCAGTCTGAGTGCGTGCTTGTGTTTTACAATTTAAAAGTTTCAAATAAATCAACCTTCAAATTCGAGTAACAATTACGATTAAAAGACAATTAGGCCTAATTTTGAATTAAATATTTTAAATTTATGCCTAATAATCATATTGTTTGTAAATATTTAAAATATATTGTAGAATTGCCCACTTGAAAGTGTTTGCAATGAGGATAGTTATTCAATTTAATCAGTGTATTTTCACAGGAAAAATCAAATATGCGAAAATGAACAATATTAAATCGGGACTCATGGAGTGAAGAAGAATTAAAACTTTGTCAGCCACGATAAAGATATCATCAACATGCGGTTGCAATGGACAATTCAACAGAAAGGATAATGTATTATCGAACGAATGCTATGTCCATTACCTGTTGAATGCTTTAACAATAAGACGCGCACTGTCTTTGATGGGGGTCTTGAAGATTAGTTTTTCATAAATGTTTAATGTCATTAAATACATCGAACGAATGCTATTGTTTAAACGACAAGTTAGGTATTATACCCGTCCACTACCCGTTGAGAATGCATAATCAAAAATGTTGCGCGCCTTGGCAGATTAACGCTGTATCGGTATTGAAGATGCAATATGTTTGCCATCGTCATCGTTTGCATCGTATGGACCTTGGTATCAAGTCTAACCAATCATTCCACTCACCCTCCTTTGTTACAAGATTATCATGCGTCAAAAGGGAGGGGCAGTGGATGTAATAAATTACCATTCCCTAACATATACCATGGAGATACCTCCATGCATATACAGTAACACAGTATCTACATGAACATTCTAGAATGTGTTTAGATTTAAGAAACCATCTTAAAGATTAAGAACAATCAGGAACATTCCAATAGTATGCTTTTAATAGAAAATTTAATCCAATAGAGTAAGAAGTATAAGGAATGATCTAGAAGGTTACGAACATATTGTATGTTACGTTTAGCACATCATTTTACAATCTGGATCCTACACTGATTGGTCGCATTCCACAGCAATCGTTTTAAGGCACATCGACGGAAATGTAGTAATATTAGGAAAAAACAGGTTGTAGGTTATTGAGTTAAAGTCCCTTGAATTGACAGTACAAATAATATTAAAGAAGAAATAAAGTCAATGACTAATTTGACAATATTGGTGTGTACAAATGCGGGTCAGCCTTAAAGTTCTTTAATTTTTTAAAAATCTAATTTATAATTAATCTATGTTTTATTAGAATGTATTAACTGTATTATTTGATGGGTAAATGTGTGTGGAAAATTGAATAAACAAACAAACAAACAAAGTGGAGTAACATGTAAGCATATCACCAATGAAAACTGTCATGCATTAGACAATGCCAGAGAATTAGTATCCTAAATAATTATGAAGATCCAACCAAAGGAATATATACTTATTTTGGTCTTGTTTGTGTTGTTTTGTTATGGGAAAACACATAATAGAAATTAAAATAACCATTTGGTGAATTCAAAAGTGTTCCCTTAATAGGGTATACAAAAAAAAGAGTTATACTTTAGTTAAATACGCTTGTTCCCTTAATAGGGGGTTTTACTTGAAATCCAATCATGTCATGTCAAAAAAATGAGTTACACTTGAGTTAAATATACTCTTGTTTTTAACTGTTTTATTTATTATTTTATTTTAAAATTTATTAAGTTTTAAAATGTTGCATAATGCCAGTGTTATGTAGTTTTAGCTTTGTATAGATCTTTGTATAGATGTAAAGCAGATTCATATTTAAAATAGTTTTCCGTAATATTTGTCATTTATCCTGAATATGTTTTTAAATAAATACAAAATTAAATAAACAATTTAATCTAGTTTTATGTTCTTACTACCTCCACAATTACTGATAAGATTACTGAATCAAGCAAAGGTATGATGGCTGCTGACAGTAGTGTTTAGTAGTATTTTTGATAATTGATTGATTCTACTCATAATAAGATAATTTTCCGAATATTGAAATAAAATATAATGTACAGTATAATTGTCACATGTATTGTTAAATGAAGAAACAAATTAATTGGAATCGAGTTGGCCTATAACTAAACAAAATATAAAGTTCTACCATAGAGAAAGTATTCCTCTGTCAATAAAATTCGTCAAGATCCCGATAACCCTTTAAATAAATTCTGTAAACTTAGCCAAACTGGTAGACTGATCACTCTCAATCAAAACACTAAACGTTGCCGACAAAAATTTGTTCATAATTCTATTCATGTTTTAAATAGCAAGTTTGTTAGATCTCTGTAATTTCTTTGTTATTGTATTTTTTTATTATATCAATGTAAATCAACCAACCAAATTTCATTTGTACCTTATTGTAAAAATGACAATGAATATTATCGTATCGTATCCTCTATGGTTTTCTACAACTGAAACAATTTGACCAGCAGCATAAAACATTTTGGAGTAAACAATTAAGTTGGTAAAACAGTGGTCAAAACAAATTAGAAGAGTACTAGGAAAAAAGAATGAGGGAAAAAATGGGCTGAAATATATATTGATTGTTCTAACAAATAAAAAAAAACATTAAAAAGGGAGAGGTAGAGGAATAAATGTATGTAATTAAAGGTTTCTATTCATCTTTTACGTTACGAAATCAACAACGTTTAAATGTTAAAATCTCAGATGCAAGCTTAAACATATAAGTTCAATTTTTTAATAAATTGGAAATAGATAAAGGTTTGGAATTGAATATTTAACACTCAGTAATTATAATTACTTGTACTTTAAAGGAGTCAACAGGCAGTCCATAACCCCTTATTCCCCGATACTATAAAACTAAATCTGATAAAGCAGTTATTAATGCGAATCATTATATGCTTGGACTCATCAACATTTTTGTCAGTAACAACACTCTTAGCCTACTTTGGACACACATTTAATAAATAATTAATAATTACAGTACTTGAATAAAAATGTGTTGAATAACATCGGACAATAATAGTTAATCCCCTCAATTCAAGCCATCAAAGCAATTGGTTTTATCTAACAATTATGTATTCAAAATCATTTGAGTGTACAGTGCGGTATAGCCTGCAATGTTATATTTTCTTTCAACAATACTATTCACCAACTCGGCTATTCACCAACACAAGACAATGAGACCAACCACACTACAGTACTGTATTTCCAGACAACAGAGGGCGACAAACCAAACATGCCTGGGAATTTCCAGGTTTGTTTTGTTTTTCTGTTGCGTAGTCGTTCGGTGTCACGCCCATCGTCTATCTACCAGAAAGGCCTAGCTAGTAAGCTAATATTATAGTCTAGTACAATAACTCCTTGGTGAAATTAGTGACAACATAATTATCCCTGTCGAGAGTAAGTACAGTATTCTAAGCAATGAAATACACCACTGTAGAATATAATTATTTCAAATTTAGTATTATGAATGAATATGTACAGTAAATAATAATAATACGTAGCCTACAGACTGAGTGCGGTTCATTTCGGTCGCCGGGTATGGAACGGCCAAATTTAGGATATTGTTAGTTATTTTCCAGTTGTTACATTTTGCATAGGGTACCGTACCAAAGCCTTTGCCAGTAAGGTGAATTACATCCCTCTATCTAAGCAAATGGTAGCCATGATGATGATGGAACCCAGCTACCATAATAGGTTGCTATCGGAAATTCTAAAACCGTCAATATATTATATATACTGTATATATACAGTACTTTTTTATCTGCGTTTTATGGATCTATAAAAATGGTAATGTGCAGTGTATGATATTAATATTTTTGTCTTTCCAGTAACGTTTATTTTGCCTTTTGTTGAATAAAATGCATATTTTTAATGAAAGTCTTTTTATTTAGAAATGAAATTTCTAGGCAAATTGATCATGGTAATTACTTACTGCATCATTTTATCTTTTCAGACAATGTCTGAATCAAACCTGTTGCTGGAACTAAGGAATTATCTTAAAACTGAAGTCACTTTCACTAAACTTGAACAAACACAGGCAAAAGAAGCCGTTCAAAATATTCGAAAATCTTTTCATAAATTCCAACACTCCACACCATTCAACTTCAAGCAGATCTACCATCAAGGAAGTTCATACGAAGGTCTAAAGGTCATAGCAGCTGATGAATTTGACCTTTTGATTCCCCTTAACCTAAAATCTAGCGATTGGAAAATCAAAGAACCAAGAGAAAAAGACTTAGGTAACTACTTTTGGATTGAAAAGTCAGAGAAGTCACAGAATTCAAATGAAAATGACAAGACCTTTGATGATCTAATAGAGCAAGAGAGATTGATACCGGAAAAAGTGCGTAAATGCATGCAGTCGACTGTGCAGAAGGCTGTGAATGGTATGACAGGAATGACAATTAACCTGAGAAGTTCTGGCCCAGCTATCACACTAAAGTTCAATGACAAAAAGTTGTCTATTGATATTGTTCCCGGCTTAATACTAAACGGCAGACATTTTGTTGCTAAAAGTCCCCGACATTTTCGTGATCACAAGGAATACGGTAAACTATGGAGGGAGAGCTTTTCCAAGAAAGAAAAAAAAAGAATAAAAGCTATGGACAAAATGAATGAATGCCGTCGAGATTGTCTAAAAATTCTAAAGACAATTCGGGAAAAAAGAGGAGAATCCCAACTAAAACTACTGTCGTCTTATCACCTGAAAACATGCATGCTTCACTTAGCAAATCGTACTGAATTATCGTGGGAGCCAGACAAATTGGCAGATAGGTTCAAGGATTTAGTTCAGACATTGATAGATTTTCTTAGTGAATCCAACATACCACACTTTCACTGCAGATCAATGAATCTAATTATTAATAAGAATAAGTACAACAAAGAATCACTGGATCATATTGTGAAGTGGCTGGAAAATGCTAGACGTGAAGACGAGCAGATAATCAGTGTGTTACTTCACGAAAAGTAAGAATTTATGGCAACAGTCTAACGTTTATAATCAATAGAATTTTTAGATAACTGAAATAAAACATTTTGTTTTTTTTTACAGAAAACCACAAAGTATTCAGGACCAAGTTGAATAATGTACAACATGCAATACTGACAGCAGGGCAGAGATTAGCAACTGAAATACAGGGGAAAGATGGTTTTAACTAGATTAACTTTTCAAAAGTAAGCAACTAGACAAGTCTTGTTTAAAGAGGGAAGCCCAGATCAGAAATATCACTGCTTTCCATTGGGAAACAGACATATTATTACCCCAGTCATTTTTGGATCAACACATATGGAAACATACTTCCATAAGTTACCAGCGCAAATTCATGCATTGACCTTAACAGGTACCAACTTGTATATGTACAGCTGGGTGGAGAGAGGCAAACATAGTGTCTTGCCGAAGGATACAAGCAATGCAACGATGTTGGATTAGAATCCTCGACGATCTCACTGTACCACCACGCCCTTCACGCTATGAAGGTCCATGGTTATACCTACTGAAAATGCAAGGAAAGATGATTAAATTAGTTGGCCAGCAGAGGGTACAACTAGACAATAGAAAAACAATGTTTTGAAAATAGGCCTACAGACAACAAAAATAGGGGATGTGTAAATAAATGTATGTTAACATTTAAATTTGGGGTTTATTGTTTTCTAATGATACTGTAATTTTGATTCATTATGTAAGCATAAACATATTTTTGATATGTTGTTTCTTTATAAGGTTTTAATTCTGTATTTGATTGAGATCTGATATCTTGGTTCAAATTGAACATTTCTGGTCGTACTCACTCTAAGAATCAAAATCATGTACCTTTTGAACCGGTAGATGAGAGTATATTGATATATTTTTTGACAGATAGTTTTATCCGTTTTTAGATCTGAAATTGTAAAAGTTGTTAGATGTTTATATTTTTGTATCTAGCTCCTCTTGTTTTCCACTCTAAAAATGTTATATCTCTGTGCAATAGACCTCAGATTCAATACTTTAAATGTCTGTTTTTCTAAAAACTTGTACTGGACCAAGGTTATAAACTAATTTAAATTACAGTACTTAAATAAAAGCAGACTATTGTGTATATATTGTGACAAATAAGGTTTTGAAACTTATTTGCTAAATTATTGACATACATGATAATGATGTAATATTATTTTGTGACACTTTTGCAAAAGAATTTTTACAAAATATGGCAAAATGTGTATTTTATTGTTAAATCCTGATCTGTGTTGTGTTCATTTTTATTTGTATTTATTAATATTAAGAAACACTCTATGTAACCCTTTGTAAAACTAATCGGTGATGGCACTCGACAATCATTACTACAATTATTGATAAAATTAATTAATCAAAGGTGATGGCAGCTTGCAGTAGTGTTTTTATTAGTATTTTAATTCTTTCTTTGATTTCTTAAAATTGTTTAATTCATTTTATGCATTTTAATAAACATTCAATGGTACTTTGCATTCAGAATTACGGTTCAGTCTTTGACGGTTATGTACGGTACGCCAAGAAAATAACACAAACATCAATGCAGTTTTTGAAATACACAAATGGACAGAAGACAAACCAACCAGCTGGTTTACATTTATACCCACCTATTCGGGGAGCACCCTCTAAATAGAGTAATTTCTAACACCACTTCTAGTGACGGTATTTAGTTGAAGGGATTCTAATTAGAGACCAAAGCTATTAAAGACCACTAAAACATGCTGGTCTATAATTGGAGGAAGACCTTATTACATTCTCAGCACCCAAAAAGTGGACAACTTGTCTAACAACATAATTCTGGGCTCAGATTCTCTTGACTTGTTTCCGTAATTTTGTTATTTAAAAAAAAAAGAAAAGGAAAATGATTACAACATAGGGGCCTAAATGAGAAATATATGTTCTGTCTAATAATAACAACAAAAATTAAAACTAAGCGTATTTAATTGGTATGAATTAAATAGTTATAATTTTGTATTTATTGTTTTATCTCTGTCATTTAGGCATAAATGTTCGTTTTCAAAAGTAGCCAATCATGTAAAAATATGACTCACGCCTTAATATGACGTCATTAGTTTCGTAAATATCGAAGATTCTAGAACAACGAGTGGGAATTTCCAATATCACTAGTGTATAAATTTAATAGCTTTTTGTAAATGTTTAACACATGGGCCATGACGAGGAAGTAACGGAACATCCTATTTGTTACTAATACTAATTTAAAACACAGTTTGTCACAAATTTGCGTGATCAAAACCAGCCGGAAGGTCTAGTCAAAATACTGTTTCACAAACAAACTAAGGTTAGTCAATTGTCATCATTTATTTTATTCAATTTTCCGTAAAGTGGTTATATGGCTGCGTAGAGTAGATATCATCTAGGCTTATATAGATTTACGTAAGGGCAAGAATTCGATAAATCGCGCGTTACTTCTAGAATGTGTACTCGATGGTATATAAAGTTGGTTCGTACTTTCGGTACTGATTTTAACCACCTGATGTAACCCTGTTTACTAATGAAATTGAGTTAGATAATCAGTTATTGACAATTAAAACGAATTAGGTTCAACGATTTGCCCCAAATAGGGGTGTTTTCCGATCGTGGTATACACTGTCTAATGAATGTCCATCTTGTACTCCGCACACAATAATACGAGGATGTTTCGCATTTTCCTATCTCCTCCTACGATAACTGATTTTAATAGCTGAAAACCGGTTGAACAGCTCGAGTACAGCATCATAATGCTGAAGACAGGCGGATTTTCTTTAAAAAAATACTATTTTGATAGATTTAATATACGTTTATACAAATCAGGGGCAGATCTAGGATTTTGATAAAGAGGGGGCCGATATGGGAAAAATAATCGTCTATGGGTTTTTTCAGACGCCCGGAGATAGAATCTCAAGAGTTTTGGCCAGTCGATTCTTATCTAATTATTCTCATATAATTATCTGAATATAGTGGGTTTTATAGACCATATTTAATATACGGAACTGGTATTTTTTTGCGCCTTAAGGCTGTTTTCTCGTCGCGAATTTTTACACATTTTTTACGCGATCGTTAATGGTTTCTTGGTTCTTTCGACGTTGCTGTGACACATAGACGTGAAGTTTTGCAAAGCCAAGGCCGGTCACGCGCAGCCGGGCTTGTGTGAAAATTGAAAAAGTTACGGGTTTTGATGCTTTAACCCAGCCGGCCTAGGACATGTTTTCGCTGATATCTTAATCTAGTCTTTACACTAAAGACAAACATTAAATTAATTTAATTTTACTTACACTTGTTATTTTGAAATATCAGACTTTAAAAGAGTACAAAAAACATCGTCGCGTTGTAAAAAATCAAGAATTGTCAGCGCGTACGTATTTTTTCACAAACAATGATGACGTAATTTATGAACTATTTGATTGGTCAGTCAGTTTTACTGAATGGAACAAATTATTATTATACCTCCATGGTTTGACACAAGGTCCCTTGGAGAATAAACATAATAGTTTTGCAATGCTGTACAATACTGTAATTAGGTATTAACCACTTTTGATCGCCATTTGAATCGCAAATTTCTTATTGTGAGTGTTGGTACTGTTAGATATAATATAAACAAATATACAAATAAATCTTATTACTGTGAGTGTGGGTAGCCCCTACTGTTAGATTATAAACACATAATATACAAATAAACTTTATTACTGACAGTTGCTTCTCAATGTTTATATTAATTAATAATTACAAAATATATCAACGTCGTAGTGGTGTATCGTTACATGTACTACTATTTCAATCGACTATGACAGTGACAGTTTTAACAAAGTATTAAATCGCAAATGTTTTACTGTATTTAGTTGTATATTATTTATAGGCCTATAAAGCATGAAAAAATATTATTAATAATACCTATACCACGCCCGTCATTTAGTATTTTTTCAATTTTATTTAAAGACGATGTACATCCTTTCAGAGAGGTTCCAATGAAGACATTCATTCATACAAAAAAAATCTACCGCGCACGTGACCTAAGCTTTGCCTAAATAGGCAAAATCCTTCTTGCGACGACACAACGAATGGTGGGGAAGGCAAAAAAAAACAATAAAAAAAAAAACATTGAAATAACATTATTATCATCATGTACAAAGTTTACTATTGCATTTATGTAAATGCTTATGTGTACGTCACAGTTCGTAAATTCCCACTATCTGATTTTAGATGCTATGTAAATATGTGTCATTTTTAATCATTTGATAAATAATCAGTTAGTCTATATACCACGAATAAAGTTAGAAGGATATTTCCAAATATAATATAAGATTCATTTACGGTACGGTATGTATTATTGAAATTGATTTTCAAGGAGGCCTATAATTGCCCATATACGCAGAGAACCATCTGGATCGAACAGTTAAATAAATAATATAGGTTTAATTTGTATAGTATCATTAACTAATGAAAACATTAAAATAAAATGCATTTCTTAGAAATTAAATCATTAAAATACTATCGTTGTATCTATTCACATAACCATCTTTTACAATTTTTAGAGTGCAGTATGTGTGCAGCAAATTTGATAGGAGCTCTAAGGAGTTACCGTCTAAATGAAGTTAACATCCCTCAACATGAACAGACACAAGCAAAAGAAGCCGTTCAAAAAATAAAAAACGTGTTTGTGAGATCCCACCACTCTTCACCATTTAACTTCAGGCAGATCTTTCATCAAGGAAGTTCATACGAAGGTTTGAAGGTGATAGCGGCAGACGAATTTGATTTACTGGTTCCTTTGGACCTATCTACTAATTGGAGAATCACAGAAGGAGGTTTAGATGGCTACTATTTTATTGAGAAAACGTCACATTCCACTGACTCGACATTGGGTAACCTTATACAAGACGGACGATTGAACCCTGATAGAGTTCGAAGGAGCATGCAGTCAACTGTGCAGACAGTGGTTAATGGAATGGGTGGCCTAGGTATGAGGATAAACCTTAGTTATTCTGGTCCAGCCATAACGTTGGATGTTGGATACAACGGAAGAAGTATGTCTATTGATATAGTTCCAAGCCTAAACATTGGTGGTAGGCACTTTGTGGCTAAAAGTCCTCGTCATTTGAATGCTTCTGCATACGATCAATTATGGAGGGAGAGTTTCTCGGATAGAGAAAAAAGTATATTCAACAACATCGACCGAATAAATGAATGCCGTAGAGATACCCTAAAAATTCTTAAGACAGTTCAGAAGAAGGCAGGATCTTCACAACTCGGAATGTTGTCGTCATATCACCTTAAGACGTGTATGCTACATTTAAACAACAACCGTCCTGATCTATCGTGGCATCAAGACAGATTGGCTGATAGATTCAACGACTTGGTTCAGACTCTGATGCATTTTCTTGAAACTCGCAACATGCCAAACTTCTTCAGCGGATCAGTGAATCTGCTTGATCGTTATGATCCAGACTCACTAAACAACATTCTGGGATGGCTTAGAAGAGCTATGCGTGATGATGAGCCTATTATCAGTGTCCTACTGAATAAAAGGTAAGCCAGTAATGAATGAAATTTATTTTTCACCAAATTCCATGGAAACATTATTGGATGCTTCTTGCACAATGTTGAATTGCTTGCATATAGTGCCTGAAGTATATGCCATAATTTGATTGTTTTGCCTATTCGAAATATAGTTTAAGGGTCCAGTATCGCGAAGTTTGGTGCGATGATAATCATTTTAAGTGTTTCATATCTGTTCACTGTTTTTGACTATTAACGCACTCCAGGTAGCGCTTTTTAATTCATCGGAGAGATTTGCGGTTCACACACTTATTATTTTGCTAACTCTGACAAATGACATGAAACTTGAGGTTATCATGTTGTTATTTTTTGCGAATTATATTATTATATTTACATAATAACTATTTCTACATTATATATATTTTTACTTTAGTTATGCAACACGTACCTCCGATACATTTGACATTTTTGTCAAAAACCATGATGGAAAATCTATCGTTTATCAAAACATGGGCAGATCAACCACAGTAAAACAACTAAAACAAGAAATCGCAGGAAGTGAGGGTGTTCCAGTGAATCAACAGAGACTAACATTTGAGAGTAAACAACTAGAAGATGGGAACACGTTGGGATATTACAACATTAAAGACCAAAGTACAATTTATCTCCTAGGAAGATTAAGAGGAGGTCGATAATACAGATCGAAATCAATCCTAAAAGGTTACATGCCTACATACAGCCTATACCGGTGAAATATTTTATATATCAAGCTTTGTCTACACTATCAAACTTTATGTGACAACAAAATGTGATGTGCCCATAAATGAACATGATGACGTCATTATTACTACCCTATTTGGGCAAACCACACTTTTTTTGTGAAACTATTAGTAATTGAGAGGGGAGTTTTTCGATTATAGTTATTCAGGTAATGATTAGGCTGAGATATTGATTAAGAAAAATAATTTAATTTATACAAGTTGTTTTAAACTTATATGTTGTACTTCATCATTATGTATTATAGTCTGTTCTTAACGGTTTACTGCCATTGGCTTCCGTTATTTTAAGTGATGGACGTACAATTGTTTTAAATTTATAATTCGTACATTAATACATTTAATTTAAAATTAACCTCAAATATGCCTTCAGACAAAAAATAGGGTGTGTGCCAATAAATGTATGTAAATAAAATGTTAAAGATGTATTGTCCCTTTGTCAAATTCCAAAAAAATAAAAAATAAAAGATTTTGAAAAAAAGTGGGTCATTTTGAAGTATCATAATAGTTATTAACTTTCACCAAAAATTAGTCGAAAAAAAAATCATTTAACTGAAATACAGACGTTTTTTGGTTCAAAAAATAACTTTGACTTCCAGTCAAAGTTTTCGATCAAAACATATCTCATAATGCAACACGCTTATTTGGCTACTCTGTATGCATATTCATAAAACTTCCTCGCGATCTGTGTGAAAACACCTCCTCAACCGTGACGAGTTGTAAACAATCCTAATTAGCATCATGCATAATGTATAATCATGGTTTGAAATCTTTGTTTACTTTCGATCGCGATGATTTTCCAGAAGAAATGTAATCAGGTTAATTTAGCTGTTAATTACGTAAAATTGTTGTTTTTGGCTCGAATTTTCGACTTAAAGTGAATAACTTTAACATTACTTTGATATGGCCAATTTAAATTTAGAATATTCTGACCTTCATTTTTTTGTGTTTTAAATGTTTTAAACTTGGGTTTTATTGTTTTTAACTAAGATGTTTCCGAATGATACTGTAGTTTTGATTCATTATGTAAGCATAAACTTGTTTTCAGTGGCTCTCGTTTTCTTGTTTTCCACTCTAAAAAATATTAAATATGATGTTATATCTATATCTATATATGTGCAACAGACCTCAGATTCAATACTTTAAATGTTTGTTTTTCTCAGAATTAAAAGCTTGTACTGGACCAAGGTTATAAACTAATTTAACTAATAATTAAATAATAAGGTTATGAAACTTATTTGCTAAATTAATGAGATACATGACAATGATGTAATTTCTGACACTTTTTTGCAAAATAATTGTTTAAAAAAAAATATGTCAAAATTTGTCTTTTATTAAATCCTGATCTGTGTTGTGTTCATTTTTATTTGTATTCATTAATATTAAGAAGCAATCTATGTAACCCTTTGATGGCACTCGACAATCATTCCTACAATTACTGATAAAATTAATTAATCAAAGGTGATGGCAGCTTGAAATAGTGTTTTTATTAATATTTTAATCCTATCTTTGATTTCTTAAAATTGTTCAATTCATTTTATGCATTTTAATAAACATTTAATGGTACTTTGCATTCAGAATTACGGTTCAGTGTCTTTGGCGGTTATGTACGCTACGCCAAGAAAATAACACAAACATCAATTCAGTTTTTGAAATACACAAATGGACAGAAGACAAACCAACCAGCTGGTTTACATTTATACCCAACTCTTTGAAGAGCACCCTCTAAATAGGATAATTTAAACACAACTTCTAGTGACGGTCTTTAGTTGAAGGGATTCTAATTAGAGACCAAAGCTATTAAAGACCACTAAAATCTATGTCGCAAAAGTGGTATTTAATTGGAGGAAGACCTTATTACATTCTCAGCACCCAAAAAGTGGACAACTTTGCCTAACAACATATGCTGGGCTCAGATTCTCTTGACTTGTTTCCGTAATTTTGTTATATCACAAAAAAGAAAAGGAATATTATTACAACATAGGGGCCTAAGTGATAAATATATGTTCTGTCTAATAATAACAACAATTAACACTAAGCGTATGTAATTGGTATTAATTAAATAGTTATATTTTTGTATTAATTGTTTTATCTCAGCATGTCATTTAGGTCTAAATGTTTGTTTTCAATAGTGTAGCCAATCATGTAAAAATATGACTCACGCCTTAATATGACGTCATTACTTTCATGCATGACTGTTCTAGAACTACGAGAGGGAATTTCAAATATCACTATAGTGTATAAAATGTTAGCATATGTTATAATGTTCAACCGATGGCGATGAAGTAACGGGACTTCCTATTTGTTAATAATAATTTAAAACATAGTTTGTCACAAATGTGCGTGATCAAAATCAGCCGGAACCGGAAGGTCTCGTCAAAATACTGCTTTAAAAACAAACTAAGGTTAGTCAATTGTCATCATTTATGTTATTTAACTTTCATTAAGATGGTTATATGGCTGCGTAGAGTAGATATCATACGATTGAATTAACAATCGGTGCATTTTCCCTCACTGCAGACTGTAGGCCTAATAATATCATACTAACAATAATATTTTAAGTTTAACAAGGTCATATACCATGTATACATGGCTGTAGTCGCGTGCTCAAATTTAAATTAGTGTTTACCGATCGACCAACCTACACAGTATGATCGCATCATATGACAAACTTTATTATTCCAAATTAACAGTCACAAATTATTATTAATAAATACCTATACTACGCCCGTCATTTAGTATTTTTTCAATTTTATTTTGAAAGACGATGTGCATCCTCTATACGCACGTCCGATTTCCTTCATAAAGGTTCCAATTAACTTAACATTCATTCATAAAAATTTACCACGCACGTGACCAAAGCTTTGATTCAATAAATAGGCCAAATCCTTCTTGCAACGACACGAACGAATGGTGGAGAAGGTAAAACAATAACAAAAATAAAAAAATACATTGAAATAACATTATTATCATAATGTACAAAGTTTGCTGTTGCATTTATGTAAATGCTTATGTGTATGTCACAGTTCGTAAATTCCCACTCTCGTAAATTCCCACTATCTGATTTTAGATGCTGTGTAAATATGTACCATTTTTAATCATTTGATAAATAATCAGTTAGTCTATATACCACGAAGAAAGTTAGAAGGATATTTCCAAATATTTACGGTTATTACCTCCGCCAAGGAGGTTATGTTATCAACCCTGTATGTTTGTGTGTGCGTGTGTGTGTGTGTGTGACGTTTGTGTGTGTGTCTGTGAACAGCCTGGAGGCCACAGTTTTTATCCGATTCTCACCAAATTTGGACACAATGATCTATGCCTCAAAAGCTCGGACGAGTTCGAATTTGAGGGGAAAAGGTCATAGGTCAAGGTCACAACTAACAAAAAACTATTTTACTGCCTAGAGACCACATTTTTTATCCGATTCTCACCAAACTTAGCCACAATGATCAATGACTCATCATATAATTGTGGTTAAATTTTGAAGGGTCAGGGTCAAAGATCAAGGTCCACAAAAAAAAAAAAAAAAATAATAATAAAAAAAAAAAATCTCAGCGGGACTTGAACCTGCGATCTGAACTGTGAGAGGCTGGATACATAACCATTACACCAAACTCTCATCCACAACTTTGTAGTGTGCAGTTAGTCTATTTACATTTAGAACTAATTGAAAAAAAAAAAAAAATATATATATATATATATATCCGGGGACATTTTATGTAGGGGAATTTTACAGTAGGCGGAGGTTTGTACTCTCGGAGTACCCTCTAGTTATTATTATTATTGAAATTGATTTTTCTAGTATATGGTTAAGGAGGCCTATAATTGCCCGTATACGCAAAACAGTTAAATAAATAATATAGGTTTAATTTGTATAGTATCATTAATTAATGATAAACATTAAAAATAAAATGCATTTCTTAGAAATTAAATCATTAAAATACTATCGTTGTATCTATTCACATAACCATCTTTTACAATTTTTAGAGTGCAGTATGTGTGCAGCAAATTTGATAGGAGCTCTAAGGAGTTACCGTCTAAATGAAGTTAACATCCCTCAACATGAACAGACACAAGCAAAAGAAGCCGTTCAAAAAATAAAAAACGTGTTTGTGAGACCCCACCACTCTTCACCATTTAACTTCAGGCAGATCTTTCATCAAGGAAGTTCATATGAAGGTTTGAAGGTGATAGCGGCAGATGAGTTTGATTTACTGGTTTCTTTGAACCTACCTACTAATTGGAGAATCGCAGAAGGAGGTTTAGATGGCTACTATTTTATTGAGAAAACGTCACATTCCACTGACTCGACATTGGGTAACCTTATACAAGACGGACGATTGAACCCTGATAGAGTTCGAAGGAGCATGCAGTCAACTGTGCAGACAGTGGTTAATGGAATGGGTGGCCTAGGTATGAGGATAAACCTTAGTTATTCTGGTCCAGCCATAACGTTGGATGTTAGATACAACGGAAGAAGTATGTCTATTGATATAGTTCCAAGCCTAAACATTGGTGGTAGGCAGTTTGTGGCTAAAAGTCCTCGTCATTTACATACTTCTGCATACGATCAATTATGGAGGGAGAGTTTCTCGGATAGAGAAAAAAGTATATTCAACAACATCGACCGAATAAGACAGTTCAGAAGAAGGCAGGATCTTCACAACTCGGAATGTTGTCTTCGTATCACCTTAAAACGTGTATGCTACATTTAAATAGCGACCGTCCTCACCTATCGTGGCACCAAGAAAGTTTAGCAGATAGATTCAAAGACTTGGTTCATACTCTGATGCATTTTCTTGAAACTCGCAACATGCCCAACTTCTTCCGCGGATCAGTGAATCTGCTTGATCGTTATGATGCAGACTCACTGAACAACATTCTGGGATGGCTTAGAAGAGCTATGCGTGATGATGAGCATATTATCAGTGTCCTACTGAATTAAAGGTAAGTCAGTAATAAGTGGAATTTATTTTTCCCCAAATACCATGCAAACACCATTGGATGCTTATTGCACAACGTTGGATTGCTTGCATATAGTACCTGCATTATATGCCATGATTTGATTATTTTGCCTATTCGAAATATAGTTTAAGGGTCCAGTATCGCGAAGTTTGGTGCGCTGATAATCATTTTGTTTATCTGTTCACAGTTTACTGTTTTTGACTATCAAAAGTTCCATTTAGCTTGAGGTCTTTAATGCACTGCAGATAGCGCTTTTTAATTCATCGGGTTGGTTTCCGGAGAGATTTGCGGTGTCACACTTATTATTTTGCTAAGTAAACTCTGACAAATTACATGCAACCTCAAGATTATCATTTTGTTATTCTTTGCAAATTATATTATTATATCTACATAATTAATATTTCTACATAACATATTTTTTCCTTTAGTTATGCAACACGTACCTCCGATACATTTGACATTTTTGTCAAAAACCATAATGGAAAATCTATCGTTTATCAAAACATGCGCAGATCAACCACAGTAAAACAACTAAAACATGAAATCGCAGGAAGGGAGGGTGTTCCAGTGAATCAACAGAGACTAACATTTGAGAGTAGACAACTAGAAGATGGCAAAACGTTGGGTTGTTACAACATTAAAGACCAGAGTACAATTTATCTCCTAGGAAGAGTAAGAGGAGGTTGATAATACAGATCGAAATCAATCCTAAAAGTATACAAAATAAAACCCTTTCCTACACGAAAACAACGTCACGAAAAGGACTAACCGTAGAGATAATGCTCGGTAAAATATTTTATATCTACACAATCAAACTTTATGTAAGAAAAAAAAAGTGATGTGCCCATATATGGACCTGATGATGATAATTAGGCTATGTGCACGATACATTTGTTTATTCACAGTCTGAGATATTGTTTAAGAAATACGTTAATTTACAGGTTGTTTTTAACTTATATATGTTGTACTTCATCATTACGTATTATAGCCTGTTTTTAGCGGTTTGCTGCCATTGGCTTCCGTTATTTTAATTGTTTTCAATTTATAATTCGTACATTAATTTAAAATTAATCTCAAATAGCCATTCAGACAAAAAATAGGGTGGGTGTGTGCAAATAAATGTATGTAAATAAAATGTTAATATTTTAAATGTTTTAAACTTGGGTTTTATTGTTTTTAACTAAGATGTTTCCGAATGATACTGTAGTTTTGATTCATTATGTAAGCATAAACTTGTTTTCAGTGGCTCCCGTTTTCTTGTTTTCCACTCTAAAAAATATTAAATTTGATGTTATATTATCATATGCAACAGACCACAGATTCAATACTTAAAATGTTTGTTTTTCTCAGAATTAAAAACTTGTACTGGACCAAGGTTATAAACTACTTTTAACTAATAATTAAATAATAAGGTTATGACGCTTATTTGCTAAATTAATGACATACATGATAATGATGACACTTTTTGCAAAAAAATTGTTACAAAATATGTCAAAATGTGTCTTTTGTTAATTGTTATTATTAATATAAGAAAAATCTATGTAACCCTTTGTAATGCTAATCGGTGATGGCACTCGACAATCATTCCTACAATTACTGATAACATTAATTAATCAAAGGTAATGGCAGCTTGCAATAGTGTTTTTATTAGTATTTTAAGTCAGTCTTTGATTTCTTTAAATTGTTTAATTCATTTGTTTGCATTTTAATAAGCATTTAATGGTACTTTGCATTCAGAATCACGGTTAAGTCTTTGGCTGTTATGTAGGCTACGCTAAGAAAATAACATAAACACTAATTCAGTGTTTGAAATACACAAATGGACAGCAGACAAACCAACCAGCTGGTTTACATTTATACCCAACTTTTCGAATAGCACCCTCTAAATAGGGTAATTTAAACAACACTTCTAGTGAGGCCTTTAGTTGAAGGGATTCTAATTAGAGACCAAAGCTATTAAAGACCACTAAAATCTATGTCGCAAAAGTGGTATTTAATTGGAGGAAGACCTTATTACATTCTCAGCACCCAAAAAGTGGACAACTTTGCCTAACAACATATGCTGGGCTCAGATTCTCTTGACTTGTTTCCGTAATTTTGTTATATCACAAAAAAGAAAAGGAATATTATTACAACATAGGGGTAAAAGTGATAAATATATGTTCTGTCTAATAATAACAACAATTAACACTAAGCGTATGTAATTGGTATTAATTAAATAGTTATATTTTTGTATTAATTGTTTTATCTCAGCATGTCATTTAGGCCTAAATGTTTGTTTTCAATAGTGTAGCCAATCATGTAAAAATATGACTCACGCCTTAACATGACGTCATTACTTTCATGCACGACTGTTCTAGAACTACGAGTGGGAATTTCCAATATCACTATAGTGTATAAAATGTTAGCATATGTTATAATGTTCAACCGATGGCGATGAAGTAACGGGACTTCCTATTTGTTAATAATAATTTAAAACATAGTTTGTCACAAATTTGCGTGATCAAAACCAGCCGGAACCGGAAGGTCTCGTCAAAATACTGCTTTAAAAACAAACTAAGGTTAGTCAATTGTCATCATTTATGTTATTCAACTTTCATTAAGATGGTTATATGGCTGCGTAGAGTAGATATCATACGATTGAATTAACAATCGGTGCATTTTCCCTCACTGCAGACTGTAGGCATAATAATATCATACAGCCTAACAATTTTAAGTTTAACAAGGCTATATACATGGCTGTAGTCGCGTGCTCAAATTTAAATTAGTGTTTACCGACCGACCAACCGACCGAGCGATCGACCAACCGACAACAGTATGATCGCATCATATTACAAACTTATTATTCCAAATTAACAGTCACAAATTATTATTCATAATACCGTCATTTAGTATTTTTTCAATTTTATTTTGAAAGACGATGTGCATCCTCTATTCGCACGTCCGATTTCCTTCAGAGAGGTTCCAATGAAGACATTCATTCATAACCAAAAAATCTACCGCGCACGTGACCAAAGCTTTGATTCAATAAATAGGTCAAATCCTTTTTGCAACGACACGAACGAATGGTGGGGAAGGTAAAAAAAAAACAAAAATAAAAAAAAACATTGAAATAACATTATTATCATAATGTACAAAGTTTACTGTTGCATTTAAATAAATGCTTATGTGTACGTCACAGTTCGTAAATTCCCACTATCTGATTTTAGATGCTGTGTAAATATGTACCAATTTTAATCATTTGATAAATAATCAATTAGCCTATAACCACGAAGAAAGTTAGAAGGATATTTCCAAATATAATATAAGATTCATTTACGGTACGGTATGTATTATTGAAATTGATTTTTCTTGTATATGGTTAAGGAGGCCTATAATTGCACGTATACGCAGAACAGTTAAATACATAATATAGGTTTAATTTGTATAGTATCATTAATTAATGATAAACATTAAAAATAAAATGCATTTCTTAGAAATTAAATCATTAAAATACTATCGTTGTATCTATTCACATAACCATCTTTTACAATTTTTAGAGTGCAGTATGTGTGCAGCAAATTTGATAGGAGCTCTAAGGAGTTACCGTCAAAATGAAGTTAACATCTCTCAACATGAACAGACACAAGCAAAAGAAGCCGTTGAAAAAATAAAAAACGTGTTTGTGAGATCCCACCACTCTTCACCATTTAACTTCAGGCAGATCTTTCATCAAGGAAGTTCATACGAAGGTTTGAAGGTGATGAAGGCAGACGAATTTGATTTACTGGTTCCTTTGGACCTATCTACTAATTGGAGAATCACAGAAGGAGGTTTAGATGGCTACTATTTTATTAAGAAAACGTCACATTCCACTGACTCGACATTGGGTAACCTTATACAAGACGGACGATTGAACCCTGATAAAGTTCGAAGGAGCATGCAGTCAACTGTGCAGACAGTGGTTAATGGAATGGGTGGCCTAGGTATGAGGATAAACCTTAGTTATTCTGGTCCAGCCATAACGTTGGATGTTGGATACAACGGAAGAAGTATGTCTATTGATATAGTTCCAAGCCTAAACATTGGTGGTAGGCACTTTGTGGCTAAAAGTCCTCGTCATTTAAATGCTTTTGCATACGATCAATTATGGAGGGAGAGTTTCTCGGATAGAGAAAAAAGTATATTCAACAAAATCGACCGAATAAATGAATGCCGTAGAGATACCCTGAAAATTCTGAAGACAGTTCAGAAGAAGGCAGGATTGTCACAACTCGGAATGTTGTCTTCGTATCACCTTAAAACGTGTATGCTACATTTAAATAGCGACCGTCCTCACCTATCGTGGCACCAAGAAAGTTTAGCAGATAGATTCAAAGACTTGGTTCAGACTCTGATGCATTTTCTTGAAACTCGCAACATGCCAAACTTCTTCAGCGGATCAGTGAATCTGCTTGATCGTTATGATGCAGACTCACTAAACAACATTCTGGGATGGCTTAGAAGAGCTATGCGTGATGATGAGCATATTATCAGTGTCCTACTGAATAAAAGGTAAGCCAGTAATGATTGGAATTTATTTTTCACCAAATTCCATGGAAACATTATTGGATGCTTCTTGCACAATGTTGAATTGCTTGCATATAGTGCCTGAAGTATATGCCATAATTTGATTGTTTTGCCTATTCGAAATAAAGTTTAAGGGTCCAGTATCGCGAAGTTTGGTGCGATTATAATCATTTTAAGTGTTTCATATCTGTTCACAGTTTACTGTTTTTGACTATTAATGCACTGCAGGTAGCGCTTTTTAATTCATCGGAGAGATTTGCGGTTCACACACTTATTATTTTGCTAACTCTGACAAATGACATGAAACTTGAGATTATCATGTTGTTATTTTTTGCGAATTATATTATTATATTTACATAATAACTATTTCTACATTATATATATTTTTACTTTAGTTATGCGACACGTACCTCCGATACATTTGACATTTTTGTCAAAAACCATGATGGAAAATCTATCGTTTATCAAAACATGCGCAGATCAACCACAGTAAAACAACTAAAACAAGAAATCGCAGGAAGTGAGGGTGTTCCAGTGAATCAACAGAGACTAACATTTGAGAGTAGACAACTAGAAGATGGCAACACGTTGGGCTATTACAACATTAAAGACCAAAGTACAATTTATCTCCTAGGAAGATTAAGAGGAGGTCGATAATACAGATCGTAATCAATCCTACATACAGCCTATACCGGTGAAATATTTTATATATCAAGCTTTGTCTACACTATCAAACTTTATGTGATGTGCCCATAAATGAACATGATGACGTCATTATTACTACCATATTTTGGCAAACCACACTTTTAGTAATTGAGAGGGGAGTTTTTCGATTATAGTTATTCCGGTAATGATTAGGCTGAGATATTGATTAAGAAAAATAATTTCATTTATACAGGTTTTTTTAAACTTATATGTTGTACTTCATCATTATGTATTATAGTCTGTTCTTAACGGTTTACTGCCATTGGCTTCCGTTATTTTAAGTGATGGACGTACAATTGTTTTAAATTTATAATTCATACATTAATAAATTTAATTTAAAATTAATCTCAAATAGACTTTCAGACAAAAAATAGGGTGTGTGCAAATAAATGTATGTAAATAAAATGTTAACATTTTAAATGTTTTAAACTTGGGTTTTATTGTTTTTAACTAAGATGTTTCCGAATGATACTGTAATTTTGATTCATTATGTAAGCATAAACTTGTTTTCAGTGGCTCTCGTTTTCTTGTTTTCCACTCTAAAAAATATCAAATATGATGTTATATCTATATATGTGCAACAGACCTCAGATTCAATACTTTAACTGTTTGTTTTTCTCAGAATTATAAACTTGTACTGGACCAAGGTTATATAAACTAATAATTAAATAATAAGGTTATTTCATTTCATTTCATAGTAACATTTATTGCCTTCATAATATACAAAATATAAATAATACAATACAAAATTCATAACGAGAAGTAAGGTAGTTAAAACCAAATTTTTTTTTCATCTTTAAAATGAATAAAACAATATTATGAAGGCGGCACAATACATGATACATGATAATGATGTAATTTCTGACAGTTTTTGCAAAAGAATTGTTACAAAAAATATGTCAAAATGTGTCTTTTATTGTTAAATCCTGATCTGTGTTCATTTGTATTTATTAACATTAAGAAACCAATCTATGTAACCTTTTGAAAAACTAATCGGTGATGGCACTCGACAATCATTCCTACAATTACTGATAACATTAATTAATCAAAGGTGATGGCAGCTTGCAATAGTGTTTTATTAGTATTTTAAGTCAATCTTTGATTTCTTTCAATTGTTTAATTTATTTGTTTGGATTTTAATAAACATTTAATGGTACTTTGCATTCAGAATTACGGTTCAGTCTTCGGCTGTTATGTACGCTAGGCCAACAAAATAACACAAGCAATAATTCAGTTTTTTAAATACACAAATGGACATCAGACAAACCAACCAGCTGGTTTACATTTACCCTACCCTACGAAGAGCACCCTCTAAATAGAGTAATTTAAACACTAAGTGGTGACGGGCTTTAGTTAGGGATTTTAATTAGAGACTAAAGCTATTTAAAGACCACTAAAATCTGGGTCGCAAAAGTGGTATTTAATTGGAGGAACACCTTATTACATTCTCAGCACCCAAAAAGTGGACAACTTTGCCTGTTTGTGAGTGTTGACAAAGTGCGAGGCAGCGAGGCACGCCAAATATTTGTGCGAGGCATCATTTTATTATTTCCAAAAGTGCGAGGCATGCGAGGCATATAGTTTACAATTTCAAAAAGGTGCGAGGCATATCTTAACGTGCTATTATGCTATATTATAGGCCTAATAATCAATCGATACAAGCGTATCTAAATAGATTCGTGTATACACTCATCATGTTGTTTATTTTTATGTAACGATTGTTTTTTCATTCAAGTCATATCGTGTCAAATTTTACTTTTACAAAAGTGCCCAAACTACGGTTAAAAAATCTGAACGACAGTCTTCAACTTTCGATAAACAATAATTGTTATAGCGACACACTCATCAAATGACTGCCATGTTTGTTGGCATTTCGAGCGTGTTCACTGTACAATTAATTTAACATGTCTCTCGAACATAGCAGAGTGAAAATAATATTTTGTCACACCCCTGCGCCTCGATCCGGTAGACCCGAGAGATGGAAAATCCCTCTTTACTACTTAGCAGGTAGCGGAATGATTCTGCCCTCAGCTCAGAGGATTCGGCCTTGTGGTGCATTCCCCTCCTATAGCACGTGGTTTCAGCAGCAACGCACAGACTTCTCTCTGAGCGGCGTGCCAAAGACATTTTTGACATTCCATTCTCTAGGAAATCAACACGTGTACCTCTCTCGCAAATAAGGTGAACAGCGATTGCCAGGACAAGTTCAATAACTGGCGGTGAATAAAAGGTAACTGATATGCCGATCAAATAACATGCCGCAAAGAAAAAAAATTGCGAGAGAATTCTGGAGCGCGTGTGAAAAAAAGACTTACGTCCGACAATTGTAATACTAGGCCTAACATTAAACTTTAGCTAATATGCTTAGCCCTAACCTAGATAAGAGGCCTATGTAGAAAATAATTTAATCAATTTTGATTATAATAATAATTGGTGTAATATTTAATAATGATACACTATTCCTGTTTTAGTAAGCTAGGTATATTACGAACGATTTTTATTTATTGTTGTCCATGTACGTACTAATAAACCTGGCGCTAGTTTCCTTCGCTTGTGTTTTTACTCCAAATTTGATAACTAACTTTATCGTGTGAATACCACACCTTAGAAGTATACCTCATGAGTACTTTAATGAAAGAATCACATAAAAAGGCGTGTTTCTCGCACACTGTTCGCGAATTTCACTTATTCAATGTTCAATATTTTTGTTTCTATGGAGCGCCAAAAGAGCAACGATAATAGAGGACTAAAACTCAGTGGAATGCGTCAATTTCTCATGCATTTATTGGTTTATTTCAATATATTTGTTAATTTGTCAATAAAAATGCTGTAATATGTTACTGCTGATACTGTTCTGTTTTCAAAGAATAATAATCGATCCTAAATCAACATCACTACCTAGTCTAGACCTAGGACATCCTACTAAGGATATTATGATGAATTTTTCTATTTTATTCTTTAAAAGGTTAACGAAACAGTAACAACAGTAACATTTTTCCTTACTGACAGTGACAAAATCTATTGAAATTGTACGTGATTTTCACCAAATAATGCGTTAAATATATGGATTCCACAGAGTTTTTAGCCCTCTAATTAATTTTGCTCTTTTGGCGTTCCATAGAAACCAAAATATTGAACATTGAGTGTGCGAAATTCGCAGTATGCGAGAAAAACGTCTGTAAAATCACCAATTTAATGGATTTATTGTTACTTTTATGTGATTTTTCTTCATTAAAGTAGGCCTACTAATTCTAAGTTGTGGTATTCAAGATAAAGTTGGTTAAAATACAAGGCAGGTGCAAAAGGGAACTAGCCTAGCGGGCCTAGGCTACTTCAATTTCGGTGATTTCCTGCCTCGCGCAATTTTGAGAAATGATAAAATGATGCCTCGCATTTTTTGATGATGGTAAAACGATGCCTCGCATAAATTTCTGACTTGCCTCGCTTGCCTTCCCTGCCTCGCGTGATTTTTCTTCATTAAAGTAGGCCTACTAATTCTAAGTTGTGGTATTCAGGATAAAGTTGGTTAAAATACAAGGCAGGTGCAAAAGGGAACTAGCCTAGCGGGCCTAGGCCTAGGCTACTTCAATTTCGGTGATTTCCTGCCTCGCGCAATTTTGAGAAATGATAAAATGATGCCTCGCATTTTTTGATGATGGTAAAACGATGCCTCGCATAAATTTCTGACTTGCCTCGCTTGCCTTCCCTGCCGCGCGTGCCTCGCTGCCTCGCACTTTGTTACTACCCCCTGTTTGTTTTCAATAGTGTAGCCAATCATGTAAAAATATGATCGACTCACGCCTTAATATGACGTCATTACTTTCATGCATCGAATGTTCTAGAACTACGAGTGGGAATTTCAAATATCACTATAGTGTATAAAATGTTAGCATATGTTATAATGTTCAACCGATGGCGATGAAGTAACGGGACTTCCTATTTGTTAACAATAATTTAAAACATAGTTTGTCACAAATTTGCGTGATCAAAACCAGCCGGAACCGGAAGGTCTCGTCAAAATACTGCTTTAAAAACAAACTAAGGTTAGTCAATTGTCATCATTTATGTTATTCAACTATCATTAAGATGGTTATATGGCTGCGTAGAGTAGATATCATACGATTGAATTAACAATCGGTGCATTTTCCCTCACTGCAGACTGTAGGCATACTAATATACAGCCTAACAATATAGAGCAGGAGGGGTCAACCTAGCTGGAAAGTTAAAGACCCCTTCCCTGCAATTTTGGACGTTTTTTGGAAAATAATACATATATATCACTTTAAAAACATTAAACCATGTCATTCCTTGTCTTAAATGTACGTTTTATGGTAAATTATGATAAAAAGTGAGAAACAATGCACTACTTAAGTAGCTCGCGGCGATCGACCTCTCGTGGACGGTCTTAGGCCTAGCCTAGCTAGGCTTAGTTTTGTAGGCCTAGCTGGTAAACATCGGTAACGTACGAACATCGTACGCTAGCTATATACCTAGCCTGACGTTGTATAGTTGCTGCATTAATTGTCTTTCTATTTTTGCCAGACTCCGTTGATACAAATTAGGGAAAATCCGGTATTTTCGCTGAAAAGTTAGGAGTCTTCCATTTGTTTTGGCCTCACGATCGATCGAAAAGTGGGCGAATTACAGGTGAAAAAACAAAAATATCAATCCGCGCGCAATGCATTTTGGGATTTATAGCGGGCCGCTATAATTATTAGAATCGACTTATTTTTCACATTTTTAACCGTTTAAAGACGAAAAAAGTTATCGCAATAGGACCATATAGTATTATTTTTACATTAAATATAGTTTGTGATCTTAAATTAGATCTAAAAAACGTAGGGAAGGGGGCTTTAACCAATTTCTATGCATGTGGCAATCATCTACGTACATATCAATGTATGGAAATGACAGTCTGGCGCGTTTATTTTGGTGGGTGTGGCTAGGAGGGACATTGTAAAGGGTAAAAAAAATGATCTAGATCAGCTGAAAAGTTAACCCCATAAAATATTTTGCAAATTGTTTGACATAGAGCGAAATGTAATGAATGACCATTGCCAGACAATTTTAGTGGTGGGGGTTATTTATTAATAACCCCCACATAAAGATGGTTATATGGCTGCGTAGAGTAGATATCATACGATTGAATTAACAATCGGTGCATTTTCCCTCACTGCAGACTGTAGGCATAATAATATCATACAGCCTAACAATACTATTTTAAGTTTTTAATGGCTGTAGTCGCGTGCTCAAATTAAAATTAGTGCTTACCGACGACCGACCAGCCGACCGAGCGATCGACCAACCGACAACAGTATGATCGCATCATATTACAAACTTTATTATTCCAATTTAACGAGCGGGGTTGGTGAAATCTGTCCATAATAGGTTACTTTTCTGTCCATAAATAATAGATTACTTTCTGTCCATAATAACGACTAGCGCTGTTGTTTGTCCATAATAGGTGACTTTCATAATTGGCTGTCCAAAATAGGTGACTTTTTGTCCATAATAGGGGATTTTATTGGAGTAGTGCGCCATCCATAGGTGATTTTTTTAGCGTACTCGTACGTACGTAGTTTCGCGAGTAGAAGTAATACTAATTTGCTTTCTGTTCAGACTTCGAGGCTATACCTAGGAGGCCTAATTAGTATAATTAGGTGATCATTTAGAATAAAATGATCACCTATTGTTATTGTATAAAATCTTTATTATTATTTTTTTTCTTTTTTTTTGGTTTTCCGCAACGAAGTTGCAGGAAAACCTCTTGTGATTGTACGAAATCATCATCATCATCTTTTTTGTCATCTTCTTTCTTTCTGTATGATTTTTGTGTAACGCTTTTCTCTAAAACTTGCAAACATAACATTTTGTTAACTATGTTAACATTTTGACATTTATGTAACGTCGTCAAGCGAAGCTTTTCATGATGTTTACAATTGCGCATCGTGACGTACGCGCGATTTAACGACTTTCTCGTATTTAACATAGGTCAAAAACCAAATAACATTTTATATTGAAACTTTGCACAAATTTAATTTATATCATGCGCTAACTTTCTGTCGAACCAAAATTGCGTGTTTTACACAAAGTTACGCGTGCACGCGCATTTAAAATTTCAAAATGCGCTAAATTATTTTCTAATCAACTTTCTACGCGTTTCATGTCGTTTTAAGCATGTAAAAAATTCCCACGCGTGCGCAAATTTTTACGTGTGCGGTGCGCACGTAGCATTAAAAACATATTTTTTTCGCGTGATTTATGTTTTTCCAGCCTTTTCTAGTAATTTTACCAACTTTTAAACAATTTCGACTTAAAGTAACGTCATACGAGCACGTGGAATTGGACAATTTGCGCGAGTTTTTGTTGAAAAAGTTAAAAAAATTGTCAAAATTATGCCTTTTTTTAAACAGTCGTAATTTCTAAACTGCACGGTCAACTTTTTGTGGATGACATTTTCTGGAAGTTAATGAGTTGTAGATATCGGATCATATATTAATATGGCTAACCGGACATTGTGACGTCATCGTATGGCCACGCTAATATAAAATTTAGGATTTTTGTATCTTTCGTCATAGCTCATCACATTTAATAGAGCGCATCTCCACTTATCCGTTTTCCATTTTCACCCAAATTTTGATATTGTCTAGGTCAATCAACTGTCTTAAGCATGAATTATAAATATTTTAATTTTTTTGACGTCATCATTCCTAAAAATTTAAATTACGTGTGGCATTAATTTCATCTTTACAGTAAATTTTAATCTGTTATAGCTCGTAAGAATAGAATTTGATAATCACGATTAAAACGTTTTCTGGAAGCTATTGGATTTTAGATACGAAATCATGTGAAAATTTTGCCAATCGGATGTTGTGACGTCATCATATGGCCAGTTAAATGAAAAAAGTCGTATTTTCATCTTTTGCGTCATAATTCATTGCATTTAAAAGAGCGCGCATCAATATTTCACGTATTCAAATTTCTTTTGCACGTTAATATGTTGTTGCTGAGATAATATCCTTCCGAAATTGCTATCTTTGTATTTCATTTTGATGCCGTCGCCATGTTAAAAATTGCAATAAATAGCGGGTCCCGTAATTTCACCTATTCTACACTGTATGTGATATGGATACAGATTATACTGTGTATACTATATATGAATCAAAATAATAGAATTCAGCAATAAAATCATATCATATTCTTCAGTTCAGGTCATAATGCCAACGTGGACACTTCCTTTGGTCCTCAACCTATCCCCTTAATGTTCGGTACGGTAAGGTACGTCGTTACACGTTCATGTTGCACCACTTGCGAGGCGGAAAACCAAACTCGTCAAAGTGACGAGTTACATGTCTAGTAACTATTAATGCATTTATTTAGTAATAGTTTTTTAAATATTGATATATTTTCACTATCTCTTATATTTCTTATAAGTTGATTCCATAGCTTAGGTCCTCTATATGCTATACTTTGCTGACCCATATTAGTTGATTTTAATTTTATACAATAATTGTCTTTATTTCGAGTGTTATATGCATGATAATTATCAAATAAACTGAATAAAGAATTAAAACATTTTGGAAGTTGTCCTTTTTGGTATTTAAACATAAAATTTAAAACACTGTTTTTATACAAATCAAATATATTAATTGTGCCCGTTTTCACAAAGAGCTGAGAAGAAGGATGATGAAAGTCTACCTTACAAATAATCCTAAGAGCTCTTTTCTGAAGCAAAAGGAGGCGATCCAAATTTTCTTTGTTTCCCGCACCCCATACAATAATACCATATGTCAACACTGGTAATATAAGTGTCTTGTATATGGTAAGTAACACTTCAGTAGATACTAAATGTTTTATATGACACATGGCACCAATTATTGAGGATGCTTTACAAGAAACTGCATTTGTATGGTGTCTAAAGTTCAGTTTCTCATCAATGATGACACCGAGAAATTTAGTATATGGTACTCTATCTATTGAAACTCTATTTATTGAAAGTACAAATTGGGATGTGTCAATGTTGGTATTCTTTCCACTAAATAACATATACGTAGTTTTGGTTGTATTAATATTTAATCTATTAGTTTTACACCATTTCTCAATTTTATTTAGTTCATTTGTCATTATTGTAAAGGCAGTGACGACATCATTGTGTTGTAAAAACATATTCGTATCATCTGCAAACATTATTAAATCAACGACATTACTTACAGAAAACATGTCATTTATGAAAATCAAAAACAGCAGGGGTCCAAGAATTGACCCTTGTGGAACGCCTTGTTTTATTATTTTGGTTACAGACTGACACTTCCCAATTTGTACGAATTGTTGTCTTTCTCTAAGGTAGCTTCGGTACCAATCAAGAACCACGCCTCTTATTCCATAATGGGGCAATTTTGTGAGCAATAATTCATGATCTATCGAATCGAACAGCCAATATTGACCATTTTTTGCTTTAAATTACATTTTTTTCAGGTAAATACATTTTTTTTAGATCCAATTTTTGGTCAAAGTGTATAACTATTACATTACATTAAAATGGAATATTAAAAAAAAAATGTTTTAAGAATTATTTTTTCAGGGGGACAATACATCTTTAATATTTGGAAATAACCTATAATAATTATAAAATATTTGTTTCAATGCCATTATGCGGTTAAAAACAAGTACAGCGGTATGCATATGTAGATACAGTACACCTATATTGTGAGAACACAATTTAAATAATTTCTTTGTTAGTTATCAACCTAGGGGTTAAATTATTAGGATAACAATGGCTTATTTTTTATATAAATTATATGTACAGAAATTCGTTCTTCTAGCCTCAGATCATTCCTGAAATTAGACATAAATCACCCAAATTAGTATTAAGTAATGGATATTAGTACAGTACAAATACATGTTTCAGGAGGATACTTTATGTTAAAGGTGATAATTAGTTTAAATTTTACCCCGATGAAATTTATTCAATTATCAGGTTGAAGTATGGTGGAAACACTACTATATGGCAGAATAAATGTACTCATGTAGAACACAGTCAGTTCTACCAAGGTTAGAGGTGTGCCACAATTTGAGATAAGTGGAAACATGACTTTTTCAATAGTAAACTCATTACCAGCATTATAAATAAAATTTTAAAAAGATGAGAATGCAAGTAAATATTAGATTTATATTCTTCATTATGCACAATGATTTTCTACTATCACATATTAAAATATAAAACAATCATATAGCCTTTAATGAATTTACATGGAGGTCTATCCAAATAAATTTAAATAAAAGGGTCGTAATATGTCTTCGTCTCCAGTTCGTGGAAAATGAAGTTAGGATTCAATCATTTCAACAACAAAAAATATTCAAAATATCCTGCCAGTTTGCGTTCAAGAGTACAACCTGCTTAGTTTTTAATTCGAGTACTGCTTTCTATACACATAACTTTGATTTCTGCAAAAAAAAAAAAATCTCTGTAATAATGTAAATTGGAAGTCCTACGTACTCTGTATGTTGGAGGAAATAAGCATAAGAGCAAATAAAGCCTTGAACACAGGATGTAACTCACTATTTGGAATTAGTAGTACACGACTGTACTTGTGTGTTGGACCATAATGTGGTCCATGTTGACGGGCCAGGAATGATGGTAGTGCCAGTATACAGTGTAGTTTAGCCTCAAGGCAATACCATGTAGCTGGATTAGCTTGGAGAAATACAGTAAAGATTTCATGAGACTTGGTGTGTGATGATTCAGTATGATAATTTGTGCTGTGAAAAGAAAATTGTTGAATTATGAAGAAAATATTGTAAAATATAACAAGGAAGTTATACTATAGTATAATTAAGGGGTAACCGTAAAATATATAATAATAATAAATGCAATGGGAATTACTAATATTATGTGTACAATACAATACAATATTACAGTTAAATTCATAGGCCTATATTATTTTATTATTATAAGGCAATCTGTTTTAGAATGAGAAAAAGCCATCCCAACCCGGATTTGAACCCAGCTATCAATAAAGCTATAAACAGAATAGACCATTATTGTAGCCGGGCTTTAGTGAGACCTACTCGAGGCCTAGTAAGATTAGCTAAAGGATACAGGTCAACCCGTACCCATGCCAACTCATACCCAAATTTTGGTTTACTCATACCATGCTCATACCCAAAATTTTGGCTCACTCGCACCCATCAATGGCTGGCTCGTACTCTTCATGGGCTGACCCGTACCCATGTTTAATGCTATTAAAAGTATATCTATATTACATACGGGTTGGTTTGGGTACAGGTTAGCCAAAGTGGGTACGAGTTGACCAATTATTTGGGTACGAGTTAGCCAAGTTGGGTACGAGTTGGCATGGGTACGGGTTGACCCTTATTATTATTATATTCAGCACCCTAGAATACGGATAAGGGTCAACCCGTACCCCCATGCCAACTCGTTCCCATGCTAGAATACTACTTACAGGTTAGTTTAGCCTAGCTGGGCTAACCTACCTCACCTCTCACATGCCCTCCTGATAAGTAGGCCGAAAACGCGACCGAAATTACTGGAACCCTACCCTAGCCTACTACTAGGCCTAGGCTAGATTAGTGATCCGTAGTACCATACACTATAATGGTAGTACTGTGTAGTATAGGCTATCACGATCGGTTCTACAAGGCCTTTTTATGCTCATAGGATGGCTTTTTTTGGGAGTCCCAATGTAGGCCTATAGCTAGACCAGATTTCCCATTCCTGCAGGCCTATAGCCTAAGCTCTAGTAGTAGGGTGTACCCTGGTCGATTCACCCCTGGTCGACTCGTACCAATGTCAACTCGTACTTAACTTCCTACCCTAAACTCGTACCAACCAAATAATTGGTTGATTTCCCGCTAGACTAGAAGGCCTAGCCTAGCGACAATATTCATTATGCCCTGCTAAAAAGGTAGATGAGCTATTAAACTAATTACGTAATTCGTATAATCAATAACAATAATTGACTAGAAGGCCTAAAAGCGGCGGAAAACACCTATAGGCCGCATATCCATTCTTGCATGGCAGTACGAAAACCTGCCTATGGTTGTACGTACATCATTGTAAATTGTCAACAGACACTGTGCTACAGACAGTGTACCGTGTGTTAAAAGTACAGCATTTTATGCAGACAGCAACGTGTATAACTTGGACAGGGACAGTAGCAGAATCGGGTGCAAAAACAACTATCAACCCCTATCCTCTACCCCCACTCCGCCCACGTACCCCCAATTAAAATAAAATCAACTGATAAACACAGCTTATTACGAAAACTCAGCAACCCCCTCCCCCACCCCTTACTTAATGCTATACGGCAATGATAAACTTGCTACCCTTTTGAACCAAAAATAAATACCAAGACCTACCAAGAACTACCAAGACCTACCAAGAACTACCAAGACCTGTCAATTTAAAGTGTTAATTTAACAAAATATGATATATATAGACTTCTAATAGCATTTCCAACAATAAAACCTTAATTTTAGCGCGATATAGACACCAAAAATGTTAAATAATCGACAAGCTTCGCGTTCGCGAAACGAACTGAGTTGATGCATACATTGCGTCACAAATGTCCGTATTGCGTCAACTAGTATGACCTACCAAGAACTACCAAGACCTGTCAATTTAAAGTGTTATTTTAACGAAATATGATATATATAGACTTCTAATAGCATTTCCAACAATTAAACCTCAATTTCAGTGCGAATTTAGGTTTTATTGTTGGAAATGCTATTAGAAGTCTATATATATCATATTTCGTTAAATTAACACTTTAAATTGACAGGTCTTGGTAGGTCTTGGTAGTTCTTGGTAGGTCTTGGTAGGTCTTGGTAGGTCTTGGTATTTAGGAGGACCCGGAAGAATACCGAAAGTAATATTTGTTCAATCTACGGTATTGTTGCTGATATTTTGAATAGTCATTATTCATTGTTGTAACCTTCTTATGCGTATCGGGTCTATCAATCGACGCCATTTTCAAACCGTACTGTAATGCTTAGCAGCTACAATTGAGCAACTCAATGCACTAGGCCTATACGTGTAAGTTTATTTTAATTCTAATCACAATGTGTGCAAAATAGTATTTTTATTTTGCGAATCATATCATTCTTCCGACAGTCCGCGATGTTATTTGCTGGCGTTATTATAACGTTTTAATAATTGGCAGCAATACAAGGGTGACGTAACTTATAGTACAACATACATTATAGAATTGCCATTACCTCGGTATTTTATGTATAAACATCGTACTCCCCAAGGCATAAATGTACGGGCGCAAATACACATTCATATTGCTCCCCTATCCCCCACTAAATTGTGTAAGTTACACTTTCATTAAAAAATATCAAGAGACGAACGTATTCAGGACTATCAATTTGCATGTTGTAGCTAAGGGATGTCTTTTAATTACTTACCTCTTCATACCTTTACCCATTATAAATGGTTCACAACCACTGACCGAGTTCTAGTATTGAGTCCTATTTTTGACTTTCCGGCTTAAATATGCGCCTAGATGTTGATTCATCAAATCATTTATGAACTGCTTTGTTTACAGATTAAAAATGGATGAATTCCAAATTTTTCTGGAAGGTCTCAGTAAACACTATGATTCTGGTAATAACCTCAAATGGTTAAGAATGCTTCTTTATGGTATTTTATCAATTGGGGATCTAGATCAATCAGCTTTAGGCTTGTTCAATAAACTTACTGATCATGGATTTATTTCGAAAACTGATGTAAGGCTATTACAGGACATTGCTGAAGTAACTATACATGCATTAGCAAAAACGTGTATACAAAAATACAGAGATACTATTCAAAGCAGTGACACAAGAGGTACAAGACTAACAGCATATCGCAGGGCACTTTTTACAACGCTCACTAATGTTGGAAATAATGATGTAAAGTGTGTGGTTGATTTCTACAAACTGAATGAATTTAGCACTATATGGGATGCTGTATATCACCTTGAAAAGGCCGGATGCTTGGATTCAGAAGCGAAATGTGAACAATTTGCAAAACTGCTAAACAAAGTGGCTCAAACAATTTTACTAGGTATATTTTATTAATTATACATTTGAAAAGAGGAGGGTACAATCTATAGATTTACATTGAATTATATTTTTATGCAAATTACACTTGCTCTGATTATGTCGTTTGATATTTTTTTCATTTGATGATGGACTATAACAAAGGTTCAGTTAAAAATATAGTTATTAGCGGTTAAGACAATGGAGCCATAATCCAGGGAGAGGAAGGAGCTGGGTTTCTTCTCATTTTAATTATGGATGAGAGAGTACTGTAAACTTATTGGTTATATTTTATAAAAAATGCACGAGGCGTTAGTTGTATAGTAGTAATTATAGTAATATATTTATTGTTCGAGGTTCAAGTGAAAGTAACTTAAGTAAAATTATTCTAAACTACTGGTAATCATAATATTGATTGTGGTTATACACAAGATACTGTGGCTATCACACTGAGGGCGCTAATTGCATCCTATGCATTACGTAATTATATAACAAAAGTACGTACTATTCTGAATGGCTGTATAAAAGTTATTTTACTTTTACCATTTATTTTTAATTATTCTGTGAATCATCTGCATCAAATCATTATATCTTTAAATCATAGCAACTCCCTATCAGCCTACAGTTATTCAAACACGAGCAGCTTTAGCACCAATACCAGAACTGGGACCAGAACTAACAACTCAGACAGCAATACATGCTCAATCACCAGAACCATTACCGGCATTATCATCGACACCATTACTAACACAACTGGAACCTACTGAAGCAACTGAGGAATTACAGGTACCAGCACCGACGTCAATAACAGCTCAACCACAGTCAATAATGCCTACAGGTAGGAATAACATGCTATAATAGAATTCCACAGATACAGGGAATGGGAGGGAGAACTAGCATTGGAGGGGAGTGGGTGGGGTTACATATTGTTCAGAATCGCTGTATAAAAGTTGATATTTTACTCAGCCTAAAACTAGGGCTATTATTTTACAGACATAATTAAAACTATCAATAAAAAGCAGGCCTCTCATTATCTTTCTTACTTTAAGCTTACTTAATCGACCATATTACTTTTACTAAATATTTTTTTTTCAGAAAATTTACATCATGTATCTGTATACATTGAAAGTGATGACCCGGGATGGGAAAAACGGGTAATACATGAGCTACAAAAAATTAAGCCAAATGTCAAATGCCTCAGTCGACAAAATTGGCACTCTTTACGATTACAAGACTCAACTGAACTTGCAATCAAATGCAGAAAGGTAATAGTGGGCTTTCTACCACAACAACTTACTGGATTTCCTGAGGCTCTCGCTGCCAGAGTACGTGGATACACGTTAAACACTAATCAAGAAAACAACAAACTGATTATAGTAAAAATAAAAAAGGACTCAAAAATACCAGATTGCTTTGGAGAATTGTATAGTATCGATTTTGAAGATGATGATTTCTATGGTCGGCTCTTGAACTTGATAACTAAAGAAGGTAATGTTGTAAAGGCTAGTGCCCACTGAAGCTGACTGAAGCGACACGCGTCAAGCTTCAAATCGAACCGTAAAATCTTGTCGCGACGGACGATTTCAGTGTGAACATCAAATCGAACTTGTAGGCGTCGTTCGATGATAAACTTCAAACGCGGTGAATTCGGAACTAGAGCGAAGGCTCCGCGCGTGTGAATTCGCTAGAGTTTCTCCCTGGGCAACTTTTTCGCTTTCGCTTGCAAATTCGCTTCAATTTGACCAATCAAATCAGTCATATGAAGATGAAAATAATTTGGTCAACATGGATGTTGTGTCAGCGACGTAAATTTCGTTACCATAATTCATGAGTATTCTTGTCTTTTTATGACAAAAGGTGCACTTGAATATAAAAATCCCCAAACCAGAGAAAATTCCTTTTCAGTGGATGTATGTATTGCAAAATACAAGTATATTTATTGGAGGTAAATTTGTAAATACCTAAATAGCATACCTAGGCCAGGCCTAATAGCCTATAGCTAAGGCCTCTCTCTACACCCAGGAGATCGAACCGGATCTGTTGATGTCATTCAAAACAAGGCCAACAGCCATAAGTCGCGTGCTAAAACGCATAGTGATACCGGACCGACAGACCGACCGACATAGTGAACTATAGAGTTAAAATATGACGCGTGATGCTGCGCTTCCAATGGGAGCAAAGATTGTATAGTGATGGGAGCATATATCAGAGAGACGTTATAAGCCGAGGGCTATAAAATCTTTGGAGCATATTCGGATCGCAACACTTTTGTTCGCAATGGTCTAACTTTTTCTAGCTTGACGCGACTCGCTTCGATTTGACGCTTGACGCGTGTCGATTCACATTTGATTAGCATTAACGAGGCAACGACATTACTTGGCTCCATGGAATAACATAATAAATATTTGAAGCGTGGGCATTATAGTCTACTATCTTTAAACCTTCACATAATTCATTTTATATTATTCTTTTTTTTATTCTTTTATTTATTTCCTACTTTTTACAGGTATTAATTTTAAATTGTCATCACTAAACCAGGAAGTAAATCAAGGTCTGTATAATAGATGCACGGAAAAGCGTTCAAACCTTACAACTTATTTTGGCACATTCTGTATGACTCTATGCTGTTGGAGAAAACACTCCATTATATTCTATCTAACTGTAAACGATGCTATAAATCTGAAGCGATTACATGATATGAATGTAAACAACGGTTTAGTTGGAGAATTAGCAGCAATATTGGAGTATGATGTGAATGATTTAAAAACGTCTTTAGACGAGGGTGAATACCTACGAGTTCTCGAGAAACTAAACGCAAAAGGTAAGCTTATTAGTTATCCGCTTGGTAGAGCGGATAACTCCTTGTTATTGTATGGGATCAATATTTTTGGTTATCCGCAACTTAGTTACGGATAACCCTTGTGATTGTAAATATCTTTTTTTTCATCTTCATCATCTTTGTTATTCTTCTTTCTTTCCCGGAATTTTGTTCGCAGCGTATCTCTAATTATGGTCAACATAAGATTGCATAACTTTGTCATAAGATTGACCTGTAGCTGTAGATGTGCAAGAAATTTCGTTATATGACGTTAGAGTCGCGCAGCGTAAGTTACGTGCGATTTTATGAATTTTAATGATTGATCATAGATTATAAACCAAAAGTCATTTTGTATTGACACTTGGTGAAAATTTAAGTCATGTCAAGGGCAAACTTTCTATGGATTAAAAATGGCATGTTTCACAAGAAGTTACGCGCGCACGCGCATTTAAAATTTCAAAATGCGCAAAAATAATTTCTAATCAACTTTTTCTACGCTGATCATGACATTTTGAGCATGTCAAAAATTTCCACGCGCGCGAAAAAATGTACGCGTAAGGTGCGCACGGAGCATGAAAATCATTTTTTTTTTTTCTTGAATTATGATTTTACAGCCCTTCTTAGTCATTTTAAGAAAGATTTACATCATTTCAAATTGAAATGACGTCATACGAACACGTTGATTTAGACCATTTGCGCGCGTTTTAGTTGCAAAAGTGACAACATATTGTCAAAATTAAGCCTATTTTTAATCTATTATAGCTCCTCAGGATCATCCACGACCCCCAATTTTTTAAATTTAATATGTAAGCAGATATGTTGTAGATATGAATTCATGCAGAACCTTTACCACTCGGATGTTATGACGTCATCGTATGGCCACACGAATGTAAAATATAGGATTTTTTACTCTTTCGTTATTGATCATCACATTCAACAAAGCGCATCTCGCTTATACGTATTCCATTTCCCCCGAAATTTTAATATTGTCTATGTCAATCAACTATCTTTCGCATGAATTAAAAATATTTTAATTTTTATAACGTCATCATGTCTAAAAACGTAAATAAAGTGGGTCACTTATTTTCATCTTTACAGTAAATTTCAATCTGTTATAGCTCGTCAGAATAAAAAGTGATAATCATGATTAAAATGTTTTCTGGAAGCTATTGGATTGTAGATACGAATTGATGTGAATATTTTGCCAATCAGATGTTGTGACGTCATCATATGGCCAGTTGAATTCAAAAAGTCATATTTTCATCTCTTGCATAAAAGTTCACTGCGTTTAAACGAGAGCGCATCTCACTTTTACGTGCCCAAAATTCTTCAAATTTGTTTTAATGTAATTATTTAGATAATTATCTTCTAAAATTGTTATCTTTATTTGTCAATTTGATGATGTCATCGTGTTAATAATTGGATTTAAAAGATGGGTCTCGTAATTTTGTCTATGCTACACTGTATATAACATATACAGTTTATTCTGTAAAATACTGTAATATGGTGTATGCTAGTGCTACATAATAGGTACAATTAAGCACTGTAAACATATTTATTTCATGTCATAGAATGGCATAATAATTTTCGAGGTTCATATAGTTAAGTATGTGCATGTTGCGTTTGCGCGGATAACCCGAACTCGTCAAAGTGACGAGTTCAAATCTAGTCTTTTTATTGTTTCTGTACACTATTTTGTGTAACAATTATCTCAAAAAGTTTAATGTCAATGATTACAAAAATTTCAGAATATCTTTCAAATAATATAACTTAATCCTAATAAGCTTTCCAGCGTGATCACTCATCCGTGACGACATTTATACGCCATTTTGCGAAATCACATTATCAATCATATCTCCAAAATTCATTATCACATATTAATGAAATTCACTACACGTAAACTTCAGATCAAGGGTAAAAATATTAGCAAATAAAAAGTTGCGCGTTTCAAGGTCATGCATGTGAAATCACGCGCTAAAAATTTAAAACGCGCAAAATTAGGTTTTGATCAATTTAGAGCATGAATTAGGCCATTTGCGTGTTTCCAAAAATTACTGCGCAAAAAAATTTTGCGCGCGCGATACTTAAAAAGCGTAAAAAATATGAATTTTTTTTACAAATCTCATTCTACTCACCATCCTTAGTACATTCACCAAATTTGAGTCAGTTCCGACTTAAAATAACGCTATACGAGCACGTTAAAAATGACAAAATGCGCACATTAATTTTACAAAAGTTCTGAAAATGGTGAAAAATAGGTCTTTTTTAAAATGAAAATAATTCTTCAGAATGCAAGATGACCCCCGATTTTTTTAACTTATTCTGGAAGCCATTGAGTTGTAGATATGAATTCATGTACACATTTGACGTACAAAATGTTTTGACGTCATCAAATGGCCACTTGAATTTAAATATTAGGATTTGTTATCTTTTTGTGTAGATTATCACATTCAACAGAGCGCATCTTGGTTATGTGTGCTCGAATTTCGCACAAATTTCAGTATGTGCTTGCTTAATTAATTATCTTTATCATGAGTTGACACTATTTTCATTTTATTGACGTCATCACGCGTAAAAACTTGAATAACGTAGGCCGTGTAATTTCACCTTCGCAGTAAATTTGAATATCTTACAGCTCTTCAGAATTGAAGGTTACCTTGATGATTATAATTTATTATGAAAGCTGATGAAATGTAGATATTAATTCATATAAAAATTAAGCCTATCGGATGTTGTGACGTTAACATATGGCCAGTTGAAGTGAAAAAGTAGTTTTTTCATATTTTTCGTCAAAGTTATACACATTTCAAAGAGCGCGCACAGCGCTTCTACATGCCAAATTTTTTTCCAAATCTTATATTTTTTTGCTTAATTAATTATCTTTCGAAATTGTCATCTTAAAGTTTAGTTTGATAACGTCATCATGCCAAAATATTAGAACATGTGTGTCCCGTAATTTCACCTATGCTACACTGTATATAGATATACACTATATACTGTACATACGGCATATAGGCACAACTCAGCACTATAAGCGTATATAATAGGATGGCATATATCAACATTTTCCGATCGTATGTTAACGTACGTGCATGTTTAAAAAAAAATAATTTCAGTAAAATGATCACCTATAATTCGTCAAAGTGACGAATTAAATTCTAGTTAATATTTAAGTCTCCCTAGGGCCTAGGCTAGTCGGGCTACCTCTATAGGCCTACTACTACTAGCCTAGTCCATTTGTTATTGTCCACTAATAATGAAATGTGAGATTTATTCAGCAACAAATAATTTAATTTGAACTTCATTTTAGGTTTTGAATGTTAGTACGGACAGACATTACGCAACTTACCATACTATTGCAAGTTTACCCAACCCACACGTTCTTTTACAAAAATAAAAAATACCCCATAATACTCTAATATTGAAGAAGTTTTATTTTTTTAAGATAATGACAATGTAAACAGTTATTTTTAATGCATTGGTGTTTCAATGTAATTGTTGTATTTTGTTTTCTTTGGACTTTATTTTGTTTTGTTAACAGTAATAATAAAAATCAACTTTATCAATTTAATATTGAAAAAGACATCACAGTTCAGCACTTCATTTCGTCATTGTAGGTCCTCCCCTATTTCAAAATCCTGGATCCACATAGCTCAATGACAAATCATCCCAGTCTGAAGTTGATCAACAGCAGCACATCTCATCCATTTATTATATCCATTATATATATAATATATATATATTGTAAAGAAGACCCGTGTCACACGTTAACGTTTCCAAACAACTTTAATTCAACTATGACTAGAATGATCAGATGTTCGAAATCTGCAACAACAATAACAAATGACATAAACACATGCATATCTAAAGGCTAAGCCTAAAACAAAGCTAGGCCTACACCACTGTATAAAGCTACCAAAGCAAACTAGACAAAAAAACTCCTTAGAGCTACAGTATAATTATATCAAAGTGCTATACAGTGAATGCACTACTCAAAGAACTTACACTATTACGTCTACATTAAGGTTGTATTTCACGGGAATTCTCTTAAGAAAGATGTGCGTATCAATAACCAATTCAAAGATTCACATGGTCAACATGACAACTCTGACCAACTCTTATTATCTAGAACTAGAGAGGGCACTAAACCATTAAACAAGATATAAAGTCAAACTTTACATATATTATTAAATGAATCAATTTTAATGTTTAATAATAAGAAATACGACAATAAATCAAGTTTACATACACGCAGTGTACAATCAACACCTTTGTTCTGTATTCAGAACAGTTTATTCAAAATCTAAATCACATTAAAAAATATGAAAAAAAATGAATTATATTAATCTTAAAAGTGTAAAAACATGGTTAAACTACAATTTAAAAAATAGCAAAGATAAATAAAATACACCATAATTATTATGTTTATTACTATAATTATTGATCGATGATGATATGATCAAAGTTATTATGTTGAAGTGATGTACTTTTTCATTTCAGCAGCATACTGTATATGAGCAGAATATCAAACATCTGTATGCCTATAATAAAAAAAGGAAATATTTAAATACTATAATAATGTTTAAGTATTGTATAATGCAAGTAACTTCAATCTTAGTAATGCTGAGACAAATTTTCATGTTGTATGGTGGGACACAGTTATGTTTAAATATTTTTTTGCATTTAAAAAAAAAGATATGTAGGATTGTTTTACTAAATTTAAGTTTATACCAGTTGTCAGAGTCAATTATTACCATACTCACTATATGGAAACTGATATTAAATATTTTAAAGATAAAGGCTTTATTGAATGAATGCTTTAATAATATAACATTTAATTAAAATTTGAAATATTTCCTGCATGAATTTGTTAGTGGATTTATCTATTCTTTGTACGGTGATTGTAATGTTTATAATGGAAATGGAAATATAAAAGAAATATCTACTTTTAATTTCTTAGCAATTCAAATAAATAGAACATTTCAAATCAGAATGTTAAAAATTAATTTTCATGTATTTTTCTACTACGGTATTGATAATATTCAGTTTGTCTCTCTGAAAATGTTTGACTAAATTGTATCCTTCTTTTCGAGATTACTTTTGCAAACAAATACTTTTTCTAAATAGGCTTCTTCTTGGAATTTTACAGTATATGGTCATATTGAAAAATCTCCTAAAAGATGTTGGCCTAGTGGGTTATATGTAAAGTATTTTTTTTTCAATTGTAGGTTGGGCCTATCTGTTACTTACCCTAGTCAATAGAAATGTCCATGCTACTGTACTATAACATTGATCAGAAGATACACTGTACACATTCTGTAATATGTGCAGAAAATATGGGAAAACAATTGAGATTTAAATAGATGACATAATAACATACAGTAACAATAGCTCTGGTTGTACTATACTGACAACCTACTAACTGTCCGAACTGTCTGGATAAGACTCATTCATTCACAAAATAATAAAAAAACAAACATTTTAATAGGTCAATCTAGCAATCTAGATGTCTGTGATTTGAAGACAAACTACCAATAGGTCTAGTTGACTAGGCTAGTAGTAATAGCTGATTTCGGTCTTCAAAGTATAGTAGTAGCGGTGGTGGCAGTGGTATTAGTAAAAGACTGTATAGTGACTAGTCCGCCAGACCTGACCTGCAGTTAGGCAGTATAGTTACGAGTAAAATAGTATGTTAGTCTGTAAAATATTCATATTAAAATAATAAAAAAACAAAAAAATAGATAACTGAGGATAGGCCTTTGTTTGTTTGTAGTAGGAAACATATCTACCTAATATGGAGCCCATATGTCATTTGTATTCCTACTGTAGCAGGGAGGTACTCCCTGCTGTAAGCTAGGCCTAGAAAAAAAAGCTCACATTTCATTAGTGGACAATAACAAATGGACTCTAGCTAGGCCTAGGCTAGTAGTAGTAGGCCTGAGGTAGCCTAACTAACAGGACTAGCCTAGGCCCTAGAGGCTAGAGAGACTTAAATAATTATACTAAATTAAGCCTCCTACTAGACCTAGTACTACTACTAGGCCTATAGCCTCTAGGCCTAGGTAGGCCGAGCCTCGAAGTCTGAAGAGAAAGCAAATTAGTATTAGCTTTTACTCGCGAAATAAACTACGAACGTACAAGTACGCCAACAAAATCACCTATTATGGACAACACAATGGATGGCGCACTACTCCAATAAAATCCCCTATTGTGGACAAAAAGTCACCTATTTTGGACAGTCAATTATGAAAGTTACCTATTATGGACAAACAACAGCGCCCTCTAGTCCCTATTATGGACAGAAAGTCCCCTATTATGGACGGAAAAGTAACCTATTATGGACAGATTTCACCAACCCTATTGAATTTAACAGTCACATATTATTATTCATAATACCTATACTACGCCCTTCATTTAGTATTTTTTCAATTTTATTTTGAAAGACGATGTGCATCCTCTATACACACGTCCGATTTCCTTCAGAAAGGTTCAAATTAAGACATTCATTCATACAAATTTACCACGCACGTGACCAAAGCTTTGATTCAATAAATAGGCCAAATCCTTCTTGCAACGACACAAACGAATGGTGGGGAAGGTAAAACAAACAAAAAAAACAAAAAAAAAACATTGAAATAACATTATTATCATCATGTACAAAGTTTGCTGTTGCATTTATGTAAATGCTTATGTGTATGTCACAGTTCGTAAATTCCCACTCTCGTAAATTCCCACTATCTGATTTTAGATGCTGTGTAAATATGTACCATTTTTAATCATTTGATAAATAATCAGTTAGTCTATATACCACGAAGAAAGTTAGAAGGATAATTCCAAATATAATATAAGATTCATTTACGGTTATTATTATTATTGAAATTGATTTTTCTAGTATATATGGTTAAGGAGGCCTATAACTGCCCGTATACGCAAAACAGTTAAATAAATAATATAGGTTTAATTTGTATAGTATCATTAACTAATGATAAACATTAAAATAAAATTAATTTCTTAGAAATTAAATCATTAAAATACTATCGTTGTATCTATTCACATAACCATCTTTTACAATTTTTAGAGTGCAGTATGTGTGCAGCAAATTTAATAGGAGCTCTAAGGAGTTACCGTCAAAATGAAGTTAACATCTCTCAACATGAACAGACACAAGCAAAAGAAGCCGTTGAAAAAATAAAAAACGTGTTTGTGAGATCCCACCACTCTTCACCATTTAACTTCAGGCAGATCTTTCATCAAGGAAGTTCATACGAAGGTTTGAAGGTGATGAAGGCAGACGAATTTGATTTACTGGTTCCTTTGGACCTATCTACTAATTGGAGAATCACAGAAGGAGGTTTAGATGGCTACTATTTGATTGAGAAAACGTCACATTCCACTGACTCGACATTGGGTAACCTTATACAAGACGGACGATTGAACCCTGATAGAGTTCGAAGGAGCATGCAGTCAACTGTGCAGACAGTGGTTAATGGAATGGGTGCCCTAGGTATGAGGATAAACCTTAGTTATTCTGGTCCAGCCATAACGTTGGATGTTAGATACAACGGAAGAAGTATGTCTATTGATATAGTTCCAAGCCTAAACATTGGTGGTAGGCAGTTTGTGGCTAAAAGTCCTCGTCATTTACATACTTCTGCATACGATCAATTATGGAGGGAGAGTTTCTCGGATAGAGAAAAAAGTATATTCAACAACATCGACCGAATAAATGAATGCCGTAGAGATACCCTGAAAATTCTGAAGACAGTTCAGAAGAAGGCAGGGTTGTCACAACTCGGAATGTTGTCTTCGTATCACCTTAAGACGTGTATGCTACATTTAAACAACAACCGTCCTCACCTATCGTGGCACCAAGAAAGTTTAGCAGATAGATTCAAAGACTTGGTTCAGACTCTGATGCATTTTCTTGAAACTCGCAACATGCCCAACTTCTTCCGCGGATCAGTGAATCTGCTTGATCGTTATGATGCAGACTCACTGAACAACATTCTGGGATGGCTTAGAAGAGCTATGCGTGATGATGAGCATATTATCAGTGTCCTACTGAATTAAAGGTAAGTCAGTAATAAGTGGAATTTATTTTTCCCCAAATACCATGCAAACACCATTGGATGCTTATTGCACAACGTTGGATTGCTTGCATATAGTACCTGCATTATATGCCATGATTTGATTATTTTGCCTATTCGAAATATAGTTTAAGGGTCCAGTATCGCGAAGTTTGGTGCGCTGATAATCATTTTGTTTATCTGTTCACAGTTTACTGTTTTTGACTATCAAAAGTTCCATTTAGCTTGAGGTCTTTAATGCACTGCAGATAGCGCTTTTTAATTCATCGGGTTGGTTTCCGGAGAGATTTGCGGTGTCACACTTATTATTTTGCTAAGTAAACTCTGACAAATTACATGCAACCTCAAGATTATCATTTTGTTATTCTTTGCAAATTATATTATTATATTTACATAATTAATATTTCTACATTATATATTTTTTCCTTTAGTTATGCAACACGTACCTCCGATACATTTGACATTTTTGTCAAAAACCATAATGGAAAATCTATCGTTTATCAAAACATGCGCAGATCAACCACAGTAAAACAACTGAAACATGAAATCGCAGGAAGGGAGGGTGTTCCAGTGGATCAACAGAGACTAACATTTGGTAAACAACTAGAAGATGGCAACACGTTGGGCTATTACAACATTAAAGACCAGAGTACAATTTATCTCCTAGGAAGAGTAAGAGGAGGTTGATAATACAGATCGAAATAAATCCTAAAAGGTTACAGGCACAGTATACAAAGTAAAAGCCTTTTCCTACACGATGCATATTTCATGTAACTAATTTGCATACTTTCGAGGTGTATTGTGACAAAAGTGTGATTTTCGGAATTACAAAGCGGTTCTAAGCTGCCTATTTGAAACCTATATCAAAGTCATTTGAGGCCAAAACAAAGTTTCTAAATACATTTTAGTCCCATTATATATGCAAATATTGAGAAATGGGGTCGATGGTCAAATGTCGTACTTCCGGTCATTTTTCGTAAGATGTTTTATTAGAGCAAATAATATATACATTCTGAATAAATCAATGTAAAAAAAAGTCTCTCTGACTAGTAGTTTTTTAGATATGGTAACTCTGTAATTTCACCCTAAGAATATTTAAGCTAATTTGCATATCATCAGGATGAGTGACAGAGGTGTGATCACATTTTGATCTCATCATAATGTGTGACCATTTAAAAAAGGAAATCACTGTTTGCAATTTGTTTTACTCAAACTGCTATATTGCCTAGCCTATAAGGTAGCGATAATGTTCGGTGAAAAATTTTATATATTAAGCTCTGTCTACACTTTCAACATTTATGTGATATACAAATGTGATGTCATACTACCATATTTGAGCAGTTAATTTACAAGTTGTTTTGTTGTACTTCATCATTATGTATTATAGTCTGTTCTTAACGGTTTACTGCCATTGGCTTCCGTTATTTTAAGTGATTGACGTACAATTGTTTTAATTTATAATTCTTCTGGTTCGATTTACCGTGATACAACTTTGAATCTTGCTTATAGTACGGACTACGTACAGGAAACAACATCAAAAAACACATTATACAATTTTGCACAGAGGCGACCTATTTTGGTCCCCCTCACCTAATTTCACAAACAACTAAATTTATTATAAATAATAGTAATAGGTATAAATTAATTTGATAATTATATTGCTTTTTTTCAATATTATATTCATTTGTATTTGTATTAGGCCTGTCAATCATTAAATTCAATATCTATAGTAAATCAGTATGCTTTTCTTTTACTAACGAATTGATGCCTAGGAAGGACTTTTCATATTGGCAACGAATCAAGTTTTCATAATGTAAGATACCATTTGGCTTCCCTGCTGTATAAAAATACGATAAAACCTGCTATTCTGGTTCCCGGTGCATGGGTATCCTGAATACACATACGACGTTATACATTGTGATATGAACCTAATGACAAGAGATATTGTGTATTAAAAGACTCGACTAGACTCTTTTCTAGATAACTGACGATAGTCTTACAGTATATATAGTCTAGTGACAGCTGCTACAGGATCGGGTGGTAAGCTCGGACCAATCACATTCGATGATGATAATCCGCTGCATGAATTGATTATTTTTTGAGTTGAGAGAGCAACACAGCAAAATGTTCATTGCTTTACTATAAATAGTTCATCGAAAATCCCAACACAAACATAGAATGAAGAAGAGAACGTTCTGGAACTCTAGATTGGGGATTTCCATGTTCGTTTGGAAATTCCCTGATGTCGACATAAGAGTATTATTTTGTGCAATATGCTCTTAGTCTACTCACAACCTTCAACGAAGAGAGTAGGCCCTATTACGTTTATACGTACGGAGCACAGAGAGAAATTACAATTCAAATACATGTAAGTACAAGAACGTTACATATTATGATGCGATACCACGTACGTTATTGTCTTCATGTCATGTTAGTTGTTATTCATATGTTTATTATGTAATGAAATAAGTAAAAACATTTTATATTGTTTTGTATATTTAATTTAAGAAGGCTATTTAAGAAAAATAACCGATAGGCCTACATAGAGCAAGTCCATTTTAAATACACAATATCGGAGGGAAATGAACTCTGTGATTGTACTACAATTGTGCTGTTATAAAAACGATGAGAGCTGAAAAACATTAGATTATTAATATTATAATTTATGATATTGTGATGACGATAATAAGACTAATGCTAATGTGTCAAATGTCAAGGACGCCACTGATTAATGTACTGTGCAGGCCTATCCCTAATGACATCCGCGCTCATCTGGCCTATGCTTTATGATAAATGTCATGATTTATGATAAATGTTATGATTTATGATATATATATATTAATTGTGCCCCACTTTTTTCATCCAACTGTTTCAAAATCGAATACTGCATTTACCGCTAAAATTGTGAACTATAAACATTTTATTTACAGAGTTTTTAGATACAATAAGAATAATAAGAATAATAAGAATAATTAATTTTTTATCATACTGTACTACACAGCCAATTCCATAAACGTGCTTTGGCGATTTCTAATAAAAATAATGACAAAACAGTCTTGACATATGCTAGAATTACTAGGCTTTGACGTTTATTATTACACAAGAATGGGAATTCCCAACTTATGTAATAATGTACGTCACGTCGGTGTCAAATTTGCTTCAGCGAGTTTATTGCCGTGACGTGTGATTACGTCATTCAATTGGAAATTCCAAGTTCTCTCGCAGACAAGCAAGCCTTAAAAATCTATAATCTGTATATATACAATCAATCATAATGAGCTCATTATAAGATAAAGGATTGTCATGTCATGTCTGATGAATGCGTTGTTTTGAATAAATATTGCTTAATAGGCCAGCTATAATCATTTTGATTTATGGTTTGGAATATATAGGCTTAGTGCAAAATGTATTTCAATTACTGTCGACAAGTGTTTTAGCCAGAAATGTCAGGGAGGGTGAGGAAGAATAAAATCCAAACTATGCATATGTGGGTGGGGTAAATAAACACCTTTAGGCATATCGTATGTTTTTTCTAAATACATTTTCAAATAACTGTATATATTTAAAAATTTGAAATGATAAATTGTCTTGTCTATATAGGGCCTTTCTAAATTGTTATCTCATCATGGACCATTTGTAAGAACATTTACAAAATGGATTTTAAAATAGAATTTACATTGTGATATTATCACAATTTAAATGCTATTCATGCTGAATATGTTTATATTACATAGGCTATGTAAATACGTGAACGTGATTGGTTGCAAATACCATTCCCTCGGGATTTCAAATAGTATATTTCACCTCTAAGCAGGCAATATCTGTATAATAATTATTACTAAATAAAAACATTAATAAATTTGTATTTCAAGTTTAGGCCTACATGCTTGTGTAGAAATCTATATTTTGTAATGTTTCACCAAAAACAAATATTGCTATACTTTCAGAAAGTTAAAATTGTACCATGGCGAATAAACAACATGTTCGTAAACGGGATACCGATGGAGAAGAAGAAAATCAAATTGGACAGCTCGAAAGCAGCCGAGATCCACTTCTTAACGCTTTGAGAAAATACTTCCACGAACATGTGAGCATTCCTGTTGTTGAACAAAAGCGCGCTAAGACTGTCGTTGAGAAGATCAAACTGATCCTGGAAGATAACTTCAAGACATCTAACTTCGTGTTTGGAACAATTTACCACCAAGGAAGCTCTTATGAGGGTTTGAAGGTGATACGAGAGGATGAATTTGACCTTCTGGTCCCTATAAAGATGGGCACTGATCTGTGGAAAGCAGAAGAAAATGCCGAGGGATGCAATACTCACTCGTCAGGCTATTATTTCATAAAGAAAGTTAGAGATGGTGCCACACATCTGAACGACTGCGTTGTTAATGGCTATATCAACCCGATATCCACATTTCGACAGATGCAGTCCTTGGTTCAGGGAGTAGTGAACCAGATAAACCAAGAATTGTTTGGGATTACTGCTAGACTAAGTGTTAATGGACCAGCCTTAACAATAAATGTTACATATGACAGCAGAAAACAACTATCGATTGATATTGTGCCGTGCATCGAACTCGATGGCACCAGGTACGTAGCAAAGAGACACCCAAAAGCAGAAAGTCCAAACTCTCGACAGGCACCTGGACAGAACATCTACGATCAGCTGTGGCGTAGGAGTTACACACAGAAGGAACAGATAATCATAAGTGATATGGATTGGCAGAATGAATGCCGCAGAGCTTGTCTGAAGATCTTGAAGACGATTCGAGTAAAGAGAGGTGCTTCTCAACTTGGAATGTTGTCGTCATACCATCTAAAGACATGCATGCTGTATCTTAACGATGATACAAGCGTTACACAATGGCACCAAGATTATCTTCATGATCGCTTTAAGGACCTGCTGCGGACGCTCATCAAATACATGGAGAAATACGATCTTCCAAACTTCCACAATCCATCAGAGAATCTTTTTGAGCAGTTTACTCAAGAATCACTCAGAAACGTGTTGAGATGGTTGAGAGAAATCGTCCAATCAGATCAAAAGATCATAGAAATTCTCTTACAAGGACGGTGAGTAATGACCAATCATTATTTATGACAATGATGAAAATGATTCGATTATGACGACAACGACGACGATGATGATGATGATGCTGATGACGACGAAGACGACGACGATGATGATGATGACGATGACGATGATGATGATAATGATGAATATGATGATGACGATGATAATGATAACGATGATTATAATGGCGACAAACAATTAAGAGGCCAACGAGGTCATTGATAATATTAGGTTCGAATATTGCAAATAGTTAACTTAACCTTTGGCCTTTCGAAGAATTGTTTAGTGGTTGACCACCACCCGAGAAATAAATTGCTGTAAGCCTATATCGACGTACGATGACATCAATAAATTGGATTTGAAATAAAATGTGAATGTTTTTTAAAGTATGAGAACGGAAAAAGCTTATGCGGATGCCTACTATTTCATGAATTAGATACAAATTACCAATGCACTACCATTTTTCTATTTAAATACTAGTAAGTTACGTTTAAATTTACTTTACTTGCTCAACAGAGACTGCCAGGACATCACAATCGACAACTTTCAAGTATTCGTCAAGACCACCAACGGAAATACACTTACATTTTCGGGAATGAAGAGATCTACCCTCGTGCGTGAATTGAAAAAGAAAATCGAGATAAAAACTGGAATTTCTCCAAGTCAACAGTTGTTGGTATTTGGCGGCAAAAATCTCGAAGACCAACGAAATTTACAATCGTATGGCATCGCCAATGAGAGTACCATTCAAATGACGGGCCGTCTGCGTGGAGGCTAGACACAAAACGACATCTGGTGTATATAGCAAATTAAGACCGAAAATCAAATGTGAATTGTATTGGTTTGAAACTTGAATACCGATAATGTATATAATAGTGTTCTAATGTAAATGGTATACACTTTTAATAAGGATAAGATACTCAACGTAAATTGTAGTGGTACCTTTAAAACCAGTGAAAATGCAATGCGGTGCTGCTGTATATAGAACATTCTGTATAATTAAAAAATGTAATGTATTATACAAAATAATTATTAATATTTAATTAACTATATTTTCGTTTGTCTCTTTATGTAAATAAATCATACAGTTAAGTTTAAAAAACTATTAGGCCTATTGTTTAAAAAATAATTAATACAAAATGAAAAAATAATTATACATGTATATGATATATTTTCATTGAAACTATAATTTTAAAAATAACAATATCCCTGCTTTACTTTGATAACATTTCGATTCTCCTAGAGGGCAGATATTCCTTGCGGTATTTTAATTACTGTATAATGAATATTTAAGAGTTTTTAAATTCACTTTCGCTCTATTAATGCAACGGATTGGTCGTGTTTTTCTTTGTGATTTGTGTTTGTATTACATTTATTTCATATACGAAAAATGTATCATTTTAACATCTATTTTATCACATTACTCTATATTCTTTTTCACGAATATTTCAGATTACATTTTCCGATGATCGGTGTAACTATTTGTTTTTAATTTTGTGCATTGCGCCCTCTTTTGATTACATTCTGCTACAGTACAGTATGGTTACTTAATACTTTCGCAGATGATTAGTACTCCTTATATAAGTGTACACAATATCCTGTTAAGTCGTTTGTAAACAGGATTGTTACACTTAATTATTATTTTTTCAACGAAAGTTGATCAACCGAGGATGAACTCACATCCTGGTGCGTGTACAATCAACGAGTGCATTATACGCGCACACCCACATTGAAATTATTTTTTCAAAAGGGCATAGGCCTAACAAATTAAAAATACAGTAGAATCCCTCCTTCGGTACACCCCTATTTAAGAGGACATTTTTCGAGAAACGAACGACGGTTATTCTTCGGCCACTCCTAACCGAACACACTTTGTTGAGTTCGGAAGTTGGCTTCGGAACTGATTTTGAAGCAATGTGAAAAAAAGAAACTAATAAATCTTAGCCAATTTAGTAAAATTAAATAAGTTAGGTATGACATGTCACAGTACCAGATATAAAATTAATTAATTGATTAAACATTGAAAAAAAACCATGACAATGCGCGTAAGATACGTCCACACAGAACAACGGAGACGGTGCCGTTTTGGTAAATAGTCAAAAACTATATTAAACTGAATCCGCGTTCTATTCTCGTTAAGGATGCTACTGTATTCATTTCTTGTTTTAGACTCTCTTATCTATAGCCTTTTAACATGCATATTAACGTGGTGTTATTACAAGTAGGTCTATTCGCATTTCATATTTTAAAGTTGAGTTTTAAAAAAATCCGTTTTTAACTGCAAGAAAAAAGTTATGTTACTTATATTGATTAATTGATTGATTGATTAATTGACTGATCGATTGATTGATTGATTGATTGAAAAGACTATTAAAAACAAGCACTATTTTGTTGCTAATGCTCATGAATAATAAATGCAAATAAACCAGAATATATGAATATTATGACAATGTATATAAGCTTTACATTTTATTTTACCTGTTACTATGTTATGGTTGAGTGATTTCTCGTTGGTATTAACGATGAGTATGTAGAAACAATAAAAGCTTACTTCACATCACACTGTATTATTATTATTGGGAGATTGAGTGACGTCATCATTCTATTAAAATGAGCACTGTAGATAAAAGAGTGTCACCATCAAACGACACTGCAGGTGGACAAGTAAATCGTCGCCAAGCTTCAGTAACGAATGTAGGCCTACGTTACTCGAGAAAATAATCGCCGATTTCGGCGATTGTTGTTAAACTAAAAGAGGATTGCTTTTTGGACACACAGTAGGCATAAGAAACGCATTTTCAGGTAACCGTTATATTATTATCGGACAAGTGTTTAAGCCTTTCAACAAAATGTAGGCTGCATCGACGAAAACGAACTTTTCGAAGAAACTAAACGCGTCATCAATCACAGTAAGAAATATTATTATCTAACACCATTTTCTACTACAGTGTTTTAAACGTGACATGAGTGTAGTTTGATGAGGAGGTTTTAAAAGGTCTATGCCAACACCTTCAGCTCCAATTCACCAATACAACTTCATTAGCATCATACACATTTAGACAATGTTGATCATATTTTGAACTATGCATCCCGTGAAATAAACGGAATCGTTTGCGACGAGTTCGGACGCAGTTTCAAAACAGACGATACATTTTCATTTGAATAGGCCTACTGAGCCTACAAAAGAAAGAACGATGTTTTATTTTGAAATGTATGTGATTTCATTTGCCAGTCTATTTTTCATGACCAAAGCCTCGCCATGTAAGTATTAATTTATTAATTATACTTTATTCAGATATTTCATATTGTTTTATACATTGATGATAGTTGTTTGCTTCATGTAATTTCAGATCCGAGAAAAAAAACTCGATTATTAAAGCTCTCGTGAACTACTTTCTGGTTTAGTTCGATAATGATTTTTCGAATCATTATCGAACAAAACCAATTTAAAAATGTATTTTAAAAATTATTTCATTAAATACTCATTGAATTTTTTTTTTATTCCGGTTATTAAATCATAATTAGTGAAATAAATTCAGGATTACTGTTCAATTCATTTAATTAATTAATTTTACACTAATTATTCATTAAAATATTGTTGTTACTGCTGTTGTTTTCAATTTTGATTAAAAGAATATCGGAAGCTAATATATCGGTTGCTATTGCAAACGAACTACAAATTAACAAAATTGTTGCCGGGAAGATAATAAAAAAAAAAGTAATATAATTCGTAAAATCAACAACAGATATTGAGGTATATGGTAATTACAAGATGAATAATAGTATTGGATTGCACTATATGGTAACACAGTGTACTTTTTTAATGGTTATGTGTAAACTATGCCGATTCAACTGATTAAGATAAGATAATATATTTACGTGTCTAAACAACGTGTTGAACTTTGGAGAAAACGTGTGTTAGGTAATTCTTGAATTTGTATACTGTATTCATGTTGAACCAAAACACTAACGCTCTGTCTACACTAGTTTGACAAGAAAGGTGTGATGTGCCCAAATATGGTAGTAATATGCCCAAATATAGTAGTGATATGACATCATCATGTCCATTTATGGGCACATCACATTTTTGTCACATAAACTTTGATAGCGTAGACAGAGTCTAAATTTGACGAAAGTGTCGACAAAACGTCACCTCTAAGAATTTAGATTTTTGTTGTTTTAGTTTCAACAAAAAAGTGAAAAATTAAAAAATGTTGTTGAAGATGAATTTATGTAATATTTTAATTAGTCTAAACATTCCAGCTACAATTAGGTGTAATAATTGATGCATTTAAAAAAAAATGTTGAAGTGACAATTGCCAAACATGTCTTCTCACTTTTTTTCTTCTCGGAGTTTGCTTTATATCATATTATAGCAAAACAAAATAAAGAAAACATAATAATTGTCAGTATCATTCTTTCATGGGTGAACCCGCATAAGACAATATTGATGAATCAGAAACAACAGGTATTATGCGTTAATATATTAAAATCACAATAACAGTCATTCTACAATAACAAATACAAGGGTAAACAAATTAATATTACTGTATTTCCGCGATTATGAATTCTGTTAAAATATTCAAAAGAATTGAGTCAATTATTCATTGCTATAATTACCAGCTAAGTTCTCAGTATGTATTTATGATAAACTGAATGTTTAAACTGTTACGACCTTGAAAATAATGTAATGATGCACATACTACGATTTTACTATTATCGAAATGCAAGTCTTTGTATTTTAACTTAAATGTATTCAGTTGTAAAAAGCGTGCGTAACAAGTGTCTAATAGGATTGAAGCACGTTGTGACCCCATAGAATAAAATCAGTGTTTTCCTTACAAGGCCCGATCAGGGTCCGGTTAAAAAAACAACGGCAGCAACAATTACAACGTTATGTCTAGTAAACTAATGATAAAGAACTAATACAAGATTTCAAATTGACAGTTTTTTGTTGGTTTCCTTAAAAAATAGATTTTTTGTCAATGACAATCTCTTCATAAAATGTAGTGGTCATATTCACCAATCATACTTAAAATCTCTAAGGACTTCCCTTATGTTTTATAGGAGAAGCAACGCAAGCCATTTGACCAATCACGACGGGAGTGATAAAGATCTATCGTGCTATGTTGGTCGAATCACTTCCGCTGCGCTTACGTATTTTCGTTGCGTTACAAGGAATCAATCTTTAGTGTGAGATGAATACGGCTAACGATTGTTTGTTATATTCAACTTAATTGAAAGTAACTCTACTCTCTCTCCCTACCCAATACACATCTAACAAGCACGAATGTGCAATACTCGGGGTACAGCGAAAGAAGCTGTAATGACGTCATAAGACCGGATGTAACGTCACATACACATCAATAACCGCGCTACCAAATACGGCTATACGGTACCATCTTCGAGACGTGATGTGGCTGCATCCGGTTTGAAATTAAAAAATCCGGCTCTATAGATTTGAGGACATGTCCCTGTAGTATATTTATGCTAAATCCGAGCTCAATACTACAACGAATAAGGAAGGAGTAGTACTTTATAAATCGCACTTTTTGCTCAATAGTGTCCGGATGGAAGAAGAAGAGGAAAAGATGAGAGAGTCCTAGACTCAGGTACCCCGAGTCTTAAAACGAGATATACTCTATATCATATTACGTATACAGTATATTTCACCATAAATTTAAAGAAAAATAGGTTTCGCCAGGGCTCGAACCGGGACCTTCTGCGTGTTAAGCAGACTTGACAACCAATACACTACGAAACCTCTTACACTAAAAATGTGGGTTACACAAAGTTTTTTAATCCATTTAAATTACAAATAAATATGGTAATAAGCACAAAGCAAAATAAACATGTGTAAAAGTGATAATTACCGATTACACAAAATAAGTATTTAAAAAAATAATAAAAATAAGATATACTGTGTATAATTATCATATTGCGTATACAGTACTTTTCACCATAAAGTTTAAAAAAAAAAAGGTTTCGCCCGGGCTCGAACCAGGTACCTTCTGCGTGTTAAGCAAACGTGATAACCACTACGCCAAGAAGCCGCACATAACTGCATAACGCTGTGGTGTGTGTCACACATTGTGGCTTCTTAATTAAACAAATTAATTAACAAAAAAGCACGAATGTGCGATACTCGGGGTACAGCAAATGAAGCTGTAATGACGTCATAAGACGGGATGTGACGTCACATACAATAACCTACCAAATACGGCTATATGGTACCATCTTCGAGACGTCATATGGCTGCATCTGGTTTCAAATTTAAAAATCCGGCTCTATAGATTTGAGGACATATCCCTGTAGTATATTCATGCCAAATCCCAGCTCAATACTACAACTAATAAGGGAGGAGTAGTACTTTAAAAATCGCAATAATGTCCAGATGGAGGAAGAAGAGGAGGAGGAGAAAATGAGTCCTAGACTCGGGTACCCCGAGTAAAAATGGGAATATTGAATATATATATTGTCACCCCGAAAAAAAGTTTTAAAATATTTTTGTTGAATAGTCTTATGCCATTTTAATTTCACATAATAGTTATTCACTTTGACAAAAAATTGGATCGAAAAACTAAATTATTTACCTAAAAACTAAAATTTAAAGCAAAACATAGTCAAATTGACTGGAAGTCAATGGGTTTTTGGTTGAATTTAACCGTTTATTTTGTCTTTTTACAAGTAAAAACATTTTTTATTATTTTCTGACATTATAAGTTATTAATTTTATTAACACCTGCAAAGTGGGTTAGGCCTATTGACATTTTTTTTAAATTAATCTTTATTTTTCAACTTTTTTGGGGGACAATAGGCCTACATATTTAACAGCTATAGCTTTTATAGCTATATGTGACTAAGTTTACTTTGTATTTTTAGAAGTAAAAACATTTTTTTTTTCTTTTCTACGGAACTTATTAATTTTACTAAAACCTGCGAAGTGGGTCATTGAAATTCTTTTTTTCTTCAAATCTTTAATTTTCAACTTTTTGGGGGGGGGGGGGGGGGACAATACATTTTTAACAGCTATAGCTTTTATGGCTATATGTGAGTAAATTGTTAATAGAATATTACTACTTAAATTTATCTACATTTTACCATAGCATGCATAACCTAAACACAATTCAGTTTCTAAACGAAAAACAAAACCATTATGTCGGGAAAAGGTGCACACATTTCAACCGATAGCGAGTTTTTTACTCGTTTTAGGTACATAGTACCTAATAGTATTAAAATTAATTAAGTATAATCTAAAAATGGTGTTAATTAAGAGACGAGCTGTAATTTAATCCCATTAAAAAGGGTATTAATACTAAATGATGGCCTCTCCTTAATCCTATTAATGAGTGCTAAAAATACATTAATACCAGTATTATTGTTATTTTATTGTGACTTATTGATATTAAACAATACAATTTGAAATATCTGAAATTATTGTAGGTACAAAATAATAACATTATTAACTTATTTATTCTAATAATTTGAGTAATTTCTTTTTTGTTAAGATTATATGGAATATTAAGCATAGGGGTGTTTATTCTGGTAGGTGTATATTTTTTCGGATGGGAACATGTATACTCAAATAAATACCCCCCCCCCCCCCATAGATATTTAAAAATACATCACAATTAATATCGAGAAGTGATAAATAAAGTAAAACTTGTATCAAAATGTTTGGTGAATTGTAGATCATGTCAATCAATGAGTTCTACTACAAATAGAAATGTGTTGATACTGTGTGCATGTGGCGGGGCGTTTAATCAAGGAAATAAATTCCGGGGGGTGGGGGGTTGGGGGGGGGGGGGAGGTATTCAAAGGGGACGTTTATTCAAAATCATGTTTTATGGGGGTGGAGGTGTTTATTCAAAACGGGGCGCTTATTCGAATTCTTATACATAGCAGTGGGTCGTTGTGGTTAAAAACAAATGTGACAGTTATTCTATTTAGATTGTGAAGCTGATTGGAGTTACCACAATGAGCATTGCTACTATCTATTTAACGGCAGTAGTTGGAATTATACATCAGAAGAATGTGAGAAAATGAACTCAACTTTGGCATCAATACATAATGATGCCGAGAACAACTTTGTAAAGAACTTGTGTTCTCAGAACAGCACACATTGCTATATTGGTTTATATAATATAGAAACCGTCAAAGAAAATGTAACTGTAAGTACTATAACACGTTCATTTATATTAAAAACTTACCAACCACTTGACTGCTAAACTAGTTCTATAGGTCTATAAAATCACTAAAATACTCATGCTTACTCGACTTTTTATCATAGCTTCCTGATGCAGAATTTGTTTGGGCAGATGATACGAACTTAACATTCACTAAACTTTTGACAGAAAAAAGTTTTGATTCCTACAAAGAATACGGTAAAAACAATACTTATGCTATTGTAAAAAAAATATATACACATCATCATTTGTTTTATCATTCTCCCCTAGATTTATTAATTACAGTCATTACACATGCGAAAACGAATACATTACAATTACCTTATACTTATTCCTTACTTTTTCTTATCCAGGTGTATCGATTGAGTCAGAGAGCGGAAACTGGCGGATGAGTAGAAAATACAACAATCCAAAACGACACGACGGATTCGCAGTATGTAAACAAACAAGATTTGATGCAGGTAATATTTTAAGGTCTTACATTATTTATAAATATCCGAGTATTTGAATATAACTGTTTGGATTAAGATTATACGGAATATTGAGCCTAAAACCACCTGAAAATTATTTAGTAAAGATGTAACATAAACAACATAATTCTAGCATCTTAAGAAAAGTAGAGTGGATTGTTGTGGCCTAGGGAATAAGACCTTTTTTCACCATTGTTATTATTTATTATTCCATTAGAATGCGAACCTAATTGGAAATACCAAAATGAACATTGTTACTACCTATTTAACGACAATAGTTGGGAGAATGCATCAAACGAATGTGAGAAAATGAACTCAAATTTAGCATCAATACATGATGAAACCGAAAACAACTTTGTAAAGAGCTTGTGTTCTCCTAACACACACTGCTATATTGGTTTATATAATATAGAAACCGTCAAAGAAAATGTAACTGTAAGTACTATAACACGTTCATTTGTATTAAAAACTTACCAACCGACAGAAAATGCCTGCTAAATTATTGTGTCTATAAAGTCAATAACATTGAAACTAATGCTCAATTTTTTATCATAGCTTTCTGATGCAAAATTTGTTTGGCTAGATGGTACGAACTTAACATTCACTCCACCATGGAAAACTAGGATCAAAACTTTTGATTCTTACAAGGAATACGGTGAGAATACTTACACCAGGCAAGAGTGAAATTCACTCTTCCCTGCTTACACTCAGAATACATATTTTAAATCAATCACCAGGTTCATTTGAAAACAAAACATGAATAAAAAAAAAAAAATATTCTAGTTAATATTCTTCATTTACTAAAAACTTGTATCATAAAGTTAAAGTAAATGTTATTTTTATTATCTAGGTGTATCAATTGAATCAAAGAGCGGCAAATGGTGGAGGAGTAAAACATACAAAAATCCAAAATGGCACGAAGGATTCGCAGTATGTAAAAAAAAAAGAAACTTCGTAGGTATGCATCTGGCAGAATTTATTTTTAAGCTCATAGGCATGTTATGGTGCACGTAACAACATTTCAGCGTATCTGTTGTCGTATAACATGTTGACAGTTTTTAAGAGAACGTAAATGAATAGTAAACACGAAAAATGAATGGATAAATAAAAGAACAAAACATGTGAATACATTGTTGGATGGATTGGTATAACGTAAATTGACGGATGGATGAATAAAAAAAAATCGGAGACGATGGTTTTTTTATTTTTTGTATAAGAAATAATGCAAAACCTCTATTCAATTAATGAATAATTTAAATGGAAATCACTACAGCCTGTTGATAAGAATTGCAATATTATCTCATTTCCATTAGATGTTAGGCCTAGTATTGCATTTGAAACAATTGTGGTGACGAAAATCATGGACATTACGTCATTGGATGATGAAGAATTTTCTAAAATGGCACCGGTAAGAAATGTTGTTTACAAGAGACTATAAGATTGATCTAAGGCTACTTATATTTGACATTGACACATACATTTTTAGGGAGGGGTGTTCAATGAATTTACTACTCTTCGAGTATATTGATCCTCAAGGAGAAAAGGCTGTTTATAACCATAGGCACGAAATAGACTTTCAAAATACATCTACATACATTTTTACGTTATTTTTGTAGGTGAAGAGACATTTATTAGAATGTAAATTAGGCCTAGAAGGAAATTTCATGAATTATTAATGAGTATGGTTATGAATATTAATATAATATAGTTATGACGCCAGTCCATCTTAATATATATACCAAGTATACTAAATATAATAACGTTTAGTTCGATAAAACCATCAAGCACGCTGTATCATGGTTTCAAAGATTTACATATTAAAATTGAATTATCCTGACGGTGGAATAAGGCCAGGTTTTGAATCACGTACATAAATGTGCCAGCATGTGTATAATGTATTAATACAGCATAATATGATTTAGCCTGTAAGTCTATCTTTAGACTATATACAGCATAGACAGATGGATACCATTAATAAACAAAGAAACTTAAAACATAGCATTTATAACAATTATTAATAATGAAGCAGAGATCTGATAATCTCATTAACAGGTATTATTCGAATCATATTTTAATAATACAGTTTTCCATTCTAATTAAAATTGTGTACAAGTATACCAACAGTTAAAATTAAACAAATATTTTAATATAGATTAGGCCTAATATCCAGAACGAATCAATTAAATAACACATTTTCCTACTATGATCTAAATTAATCATGGACAATCAAAACTGAAAAATACTTTATCTTATTTTGAATTCATTCAAAATATATAAAACTACGTTTACTTGGAATTTATTGTGAAACAAATTAATTGATTTAGAAAACGACTGCAGAGAACAAGCATACAGATGCGACAATGGAAATTGGAACAAAAAGCAGCGGGAAATATGGTTACCAAACATTGAAAAACCTGTTGTCTTTGGCAGACTTAAGGGGAAGCGGAGAAAAAGGAACACCAAAACTGGTACGTGTTATTTAGAGCTATACCGTATTGAATGCACTGGCATCATTTGCGTATACTTTTATGGAGAGAGGTGTCCATAAATTTCTAAACTTTTCGAGTTTAATCTTGCTCCTCAAGAAGAATAGTCTATGATATTAGTCTATTTATCTAGGTAACGCTAGGCACAAAACAATGTTCATAAACTGTAATCATATTATGTTACTATGTAGGAGTTGTTTCAGTTGTCATTATCTGCAGACATCATAGGACAATCGCTTCTAAATGAGTTACAACCCGGTCAGACTGAGAGCCAAAGTAATTACAAATATTTGAGTAAGTAACTATCAATTTTATTATTTAAATTTTTATTTATTAAATTAACATAATTTGACAAAAATCACGTGACATTACATATGATTTGGTATCTGTATCAATGTTATCAACAAATATTATAAATCCAAAAGCAGAGTACTGAAAAATGCATCGATAGACTATATATTCATATATTTTATAACATAATTATATAGTGTTTTCTATTTTATCATATTTTTTTATTCTTTAAATATTACAATAGTTTATATATATAGTGCTCTATGTATATATTTGCCTTCTTTAATGCGTTTATATTTTTGTGGAGAAAACTGATCTAACTCATCTTTTACTGTTTATACTTTTGAAATAATGAATCGGGTTTTTTTTTTGTAGATACTGCAGTTCTTTCACTTAACAACAGAAACTGGTCTGATGTCGCAGATGAATTAACATTTCAAATCGACGTGAACAATTGTAAGTTGTCATCTATATATTAACGATTTGATGAAATATTTATTGTGTTCGCATAATCCTAAAGAGAATTGCATATTCTTTGGCTGAGCAATGAGAGACTGGGAACTACTCTGACGTCAGAGTATTACAAAATATCTAACTTACTTCTTACGTAAAGCTACTTCATTGTAGTTAGATGTTTATCAATAAGCATGTGAGTTACAATCTGTCAACGGACAACAAACAATGAAATGTAGAGATGATGAATGGTGTTTGATGGTACTGTACAGGCCTAGGCCTATGTGGTTTGATCTTGCTGAAAATTATCGTAAACATACCAAACGCTCAAGCGTGACGTGAACCCGGTGACATGTATAATGGAAAACCCCGGACTGCGCTGAAGTTCGGTGGATCATCAGCGCAAGTTTATCCTTCAATTCATTTACAATGCAATTTCCGGGGACCTAGGAATACAGGTCCATATTCTTAATATTGTCTTATTATTTGGTCCAGCTGAGTAGTTGGATCGCGGTTTGGTACCAGGAACCGGATTTTAGGCCACGAAATAAAATGTTTGCGGAACTTCTGTAAGAGTGTTTCATTACACAGTAGTCATATAACACCTAAGGGTGTCACCTTAACATCCGCGAGTGTTTCCCAAATAAAAAGTTGGCAGTGTTTAGGCCCCTACACATTTCTCAAGTTCGTTTTAACGAAATTGTGACTGTCAACCTTTAGAAAAATAAGGGTGTCCTAAAAGGAGGAGTTCTACAGTAATCATTATTTTTTACGAGGAAATTTAATTTCCAATTACAGGTTCAAAATGCCATGCCGTTGTTCTAAGTGTTGACTTGCAAATCATCAATGCTTCCAAAAGGTCAATATTATTGAATATTATTATAATAGAAAACATTAGATTCTCATTTAGATTTTCTAAAAGTTCGATATTATTATAGCAAATGTTGATGGTAAATTGTCTCACAATTTTTTTTAAATGGTCAATCGCCTATGATGGTCATAGGCGGTTGAAATTCTGGATCATACCATTTGATTACGGGGATGTTCGATTAATTTAATTCTCAGTTTTTGAGAGAAGTAAGCATAATATTTCGGTTTATCCAGATAACACAAAGAGATTGTAGTTACATTTAATTTTAAATTGTAATGGGAAATATACTAAGTGTACTTCATATCGTAAATGTAATTATATAAGTTATGATATATTTTAAAATTAAAAACCTTTTCTAATGCTCTGTTTGTTTATTTTAGTGAATTGGAAGGAGTGCAAATGGTTGGTCATTTCACGTCAATAAGCGTTTATTCTAATCGTACAAAATTTGAGATACAGAGTACATCGTTTACACAAAAAAAGGTTCATTTTGAGATTATTTTAATTCTAAATAGTCAATTTCAGTTAGTTAGTTGCTATTTTATTACATCAACCTAATTCAAATTTGTATTTTTGTATACTTACAGGCACTAGCAAACTATATTGAAGACAAACCATTAAACGCAAATTGTTCTTTCATCAACAACACGTACGGGTGAGTGTATTAGACCTACTGTTTAGTTGTGTCAAGGGTCATTTCAAATAGTATTATTATACAGAATTACAATTATGACAGGCTAACTATGATAGGCTAACTATGATAGTAGCCTCTATTCACTTCTTAAAATAGGAGTATGTTTTTACATTGGTTAAAGTATACACATTTTTGCCTGTATGTTTTTGTGTCTTTTGATGTGTTTTTTTTAGCATGTTTGTTTGTTTGTTTTTTTTTTATATATAATATTTTTATATATTTGATAATAAATGCTGTGCAAGCAGCGCATGCATTCATTCATTCACATTGTTTCTATTTCAGGAGTTGGTCCACAGATGGATGCACCACTGAAGTAATGAGTGATGGAGACGTGAAATGTGTTTGTAACCACCTCACAAGTTTTGGAATATTGCTACAGGTCAACTCATATAACGTATGTAATCATATTGTTAATACGTACGCGATAATTGCACATGTAGAGACACAGGACCAACCGACAGACAGACAGACGATTTCTAGTACAACAATTAGGGGGAGAGTGAGAGAGAGGTGGGGGCGGGAGGGGAAAAAAGAGAGATACTTTTAAAGAAATGCTGAATATTGTATAGCCTATTTCAGCAGGAATCATAAAAAAAACACGATCATTACTAAATTTCTAATGACATTTCAGACTTCCCTGTGTGATTGATTGATACATTATACACATTATAACAAATAAAAACTACTTAATTGTAAACTTAAGCACAATGTTTCATTGAGTGGCACTTGCTGATTAGAGACGAACGCATAATGAATAATTAAACAAACAAATGCACAAGTTTACTAAGGTAAAGGCAGCATCATTAATATAAAAGTTTACTTGTGGCAAAGAATTAAATCTAATTTACATAGTTTGCACAGCGATACACCTCCAGGACAATTTGAATTTTTATACGAAGAATGATGCGATATAAGCCATTAAACATGGTGTAGCAGAAATATACTCAGATTAAAAGTAATACACGTAAAATGCTTATTCTGTATTATTATTAGTCTAAGCGTAACAAGAATCAGCATTTATCATATTATCTTGGGAAAGTTAAGCACCATTGATTTGAAAACGAAATACGTTCTTTGTCACCTTTTACTGAGTCACGGAAACCTCCGTAAGTTGCGGCTTACCACCACCATCAGCGTTACGTACGTAGGAATAATTACTAATACACAAAGTCCGTACGCAATGTATAAAAACCGTTGAGATGAGATTTAGGAGTTTACCCATCTTAATACACGGGAATGAAATGACGTGTGTCAATTGTGCGCAACTTGGAATGATAATCATTATTGGATTTAGAATCGGGCCTTGGCACATTGGCTTACCGAGTTCTTCGCGCGTCGCAACCAAAATATACACAAAAATACTCTTTATGGATGCGGATGAGAATAACTGTATTAACTGGTGACATATAGGATATACATATACATGGTGACGATGAGGATAACACGTTAAGGATAATATGTTGAAAACGATTTTAATGATAATTGGGGCAAAGAAATCCATAATAAAATAATGATAAATGTAGTACAGTGATAGAATCAACTATAACATAACCGATGTCTTTTCTATAACGGTTTTTAATTTTAGGCTGAAATTAAAAACCGTTATAGAAAAGACATTTTATATAGGCCTAGAGTTTTTCAAAGAAACAATGATAATGTTTTTTTGAAGACACTCATTCGCATACCAAGATATGTTTATCGCGATATTATCAGAGAACATCGATTTCTTTTATATTGATATTTTAACATTTTTTCTCATAGAAATCATACACCGATATGATTGCGTTGGATACGATTAGTTATGTGCTATTGTCAATATCTCTGATCAGCCTTGTATGTCTACTTTCCGTCTATTGTTTCTTCAGGTGAGCTGAATTATTCATTACATCTATTCCATAATTACAACTCTTGCCTAAAGCTATTGGTTTGCCATGGTAACGATAGCTACTTATTGCTTTCAAAACTACTAAATCTCAGAAAGGAGCCAAAGTAGGCATAACACAACTTTAACTTAACTTACTTTTGCATCGACCAGTCCATTTTGTTCCACAGTTATAAAATCCAAATTCAATGCATAAAACGAACATTTGCATTTTAATTATCGCATATAATTCCTTGATATCGCAATCAAACTGAGAAAATTGTGTTGATTCCACTTTATACGCCAAAAGAAAAAACAAACATTTGAAGACATATAAATTCCATCAAAAATTCAAAAGACAAACAGTGTTCTCTAATTATATAAACGTCCAATGTATTCCGTTCAATTTTCACTCTTTCTACCTTTCCACGTTGCACCTGTTATTGGTAGCCTTTACATACCACTTATACTGAACAGTTTGTAGCGATCTTCATCTCTGGTTGCCGGTTTGACGTGCAAGTTCGAAACTTGTAAAGTTTCTATTCAACGAATACTACGCTTATGACATTTTTTAAAATAACGGAATATAGGTTGAATTAAATAATAGAAATTTATAAAATATCTTTTTTTTCAGGGATTTGTGGAACTCAACACGTATTTTCATCCATACAAACTTGGTAATCAATCTGATAGCTACGTATACGTTGTTCCTGTCTGGCATCGACAGCACATCAAAAAAGGTACTTCATTTATTATTATATAACACCTAAATAAATTCCTGTCATTTGATTGGACGAATGTTGGTCACATGTCATGCAATAGTACGCACTGTTACAACCGTTAATGTAGAACAACCCACCGCTTATGTAGTAAATAAAAATCAACACCAGCTAATGTATATATGCTTCTCATAATCGACCACCTCTCGTAAGGGATCACCTCCTCTCATAAGGGACCACTTCTCATAATCGACCACCTCTCGTAAGCGACCACCTCTCTTAAGGACCACACCTCTCGTAAATGACCACCTCTTTTAAGGAACCACGACCTCTTTCTCTCTATTAAAGGACCGCTTCTCATAATCGTCAGTGAAGACTCTTTTAAAGGACCACCTCTCTTAACGACCCCACCTCTCGTAAGTGACGACCTCTTTTAAAGGACCACCACCTCTATTAAGGGACTGCTTCTCATAATCGACCATCTTCCATCACAATGACCTCTCGAAAGTGACCACCTCTATTGCGACGACCACTGTCTCTGTTAAGGGACCGCTTCTTATCATTGACCACTTCCGAGAGGTGGTCGATTATGATAAATGGTCCCGTAAAAGAGACGGTGTTCGTTCAATAGAGGTGGTCACTCACCAGAGGTCGTTGTGATGGGAGATAGTCGATTATGAGAAGCGGTTCTTTAATAGAGAGAAAGAGGTTGTGGTCCCTTAAAAGAGGTGGTCACTTACGAGAGGTGTGGTCGCTAAGAGAGGTGGCCGCTTACGAGAGGTGGTCGATTATGAAAAGCGGTTCCTTATGAGAGGAAGTGATCACTTACGAGAGGTGGTCTATTATAAGCAGTGGTCCCTTAATAATAGAAACGGTGGACGTTCAATAGAGGTGGTCACTTACCAGAGGTCGTTGTGACGGGAGATAGCCGATTATGAAAAGCGGTCTTTTAATAGAGAGAAAGAAGTCGTGGTCCCTTAAAAGAGGTGGTCATTTACGAGAGGTGTGGTCGTTAAGAGAGGTGGTCGCTTACGAGAGGTGGAAAGACTGATAGCTAAGTAAAGATTGATGCTTGCATGTTACAACCGCTAATGTAGAAAACGCCAGCTAATGTCGAAACAACCGTTAATGTAGAACAACCCACCGCTTATGTAGTAAAACCTCCAGCTTATGTAGAAACACCAACAGCGTATGAGTAAATAAAAATCAACACCAGCTAATGTAGAAACAGTCAACAGCTTATGTAGTAACGAAAATTGCCTCCCAGCTTATGTAGTTACTATCGCCAGCTAATGTAGAAAATGTTATATATTTTACAAAAATGTCTCATTTATGTGCAAATGCATCGATCTTTACTTAGCTTAGCTATCAGTCTTTCCACCTCTCGTAAGCAACCAACTTTCTAAAACGACCACACATCGTAAGCAACCATCTCTGTTAAGGGACCGCTTCTCATAATCGACCACCTCTCGTAAAGGATCACCTCCTCTCATAAGGGACTTCTTTTCATAATCGACCACCTCTCTTAAATGACCACCTCTTTTAAGGGACCACGACCTCTTCCTCTCTATTAAAGGACCGCTTCTCATAATCGTCAGTGACGACTCTTTTAAAGGACCACCTCTCTTTAACGACCTCACCTCTCGTAAGTGACCACCTCTTTTAAAGGACCACCACCTCTATTTAGGGACTGCTTCTCATAATCGACCATCTCCCGTAACAATGACTTCTCGAAAGTGACCACCTCTATTGAACGACCACCGTCTCTGTTAAGGGACCGCTTCTTATCATTAACCACTTCCGAGAGGTGGTCGATTATGATAAATGGTCCCTTAAAAGAGACGGTGGTCGTTCAATAGAGGTGGTCACTTACCAGAGGTCGTTGTGACGGGAGATAGTCGATTATGAGAAGCGGTTCTTTAATAGAGAGAAAGAGGTCGTGGTCCCTTAAAAGAGGTGATCACTTACGAGAGGTGTGGTCGTTAAGAGAGGTGGTAGCTTACGAGAGGTGGTCGATTATGAAAAGCGGTTCCTTATGAGAGGAGGTGATCACTTACGGGAGGTGGTTGATTATAAGCAGTGGTCCCTTAATAATAGAAACGGTGGACGTTCAATAGAGGTGGTCACTTACCAGAGGTCGTTGTGACGGGAGATTATGAGAAGCGGTCCTTTAATAGAGAGAAAGAGATTGTGGTCCCTTAAAAGAGGTGGTCATTTACGAGAGGTGTGGTCGTTAAGAGAGGTGGTCGCTTACGAGAGGTGGAAAGACTGATAGCTAAGTAAAGATCGATGCTTGCACATGAATTATAGACATTTTTGTAAAATATATAACATTTTCTACATTAGCTGGTGGCAATAGTAACTACATAAGCTGGGAGGCAATTTTCATTGCTACATAAGCTGTTGACCGTTTCTACATTAGCTGGTGTTGATTTTTATTTACTACATAAGCTGTTGGTGTTTCTACATAAGCTGGAGGTTTTACTACATAAGCGGTGGATTGTTCTACATTAACGGTTGTTTCGACATTAGCTGGCGTTTTCTACATTAGCGGTTGTAACACGTGCACTATTAAACGATCGTTTAATAGAATATTATCATCTTCATCATCATCATGCGTTAAACATTGTAGTGCACGTGCAATGCAGGGCTTCATATAATGTTTTATCTTTTGGGTTTTGAATCTTTGGTGTTCATTGAATCCATGATAATCACAATCAATCTTGGTTCAGAATTTATGTTTTGTTTATTAGTATAGAATTAATGAGTATACACAAAATTGTAAATTGTAAATATTAAAAAGCTCGTTAATATTCATATCATTGTGTAATATTTTGTTTATATGACGTCATTAGTGTCCTTCATATTCCTTATTACAATAATAATATTATTCATCACTTATTTATTGGCAATATAATACGGGTTCACTCCATCATCATCACACACGCGCACAACATCATCTACCTGATAAATACTCGTTTCTCTTACTTCATTAGGCCATCGCAACTTGTTATATAATTCGGGTTCTCTCCATCATCATCACACACGCGCACAACATCATCTACCTGATAAATTCTCGTTACTCTTACTTCATTAGGCCATCGCAACTTGTTATAATTCCATCGAAAAAATAGCTACTGTAATATTATCTCTCTCAATTATCATAATAATATTTAGGCCTACATTTTAGTAACAAGCTTATGTACTTTCTGTTGACATGATAATACTCTACTCAATGACATGATGAGAAATGATATTTCGATACCATAACATACATGGAGAAAAACAGATAAAACCAACAAAAAACAATCATTGCGTATGGTACCAGGGATAGATTTTTTTTTTCAATATTTTTCATTGTAATACAAACATTATTAACTGTGTGCTATTGCTTTTGTACATTTTATATAGCGTAATAAAAAAATTAAAATGCAGGGCCCCAATGGAAACCAGTTTTTAACTGTTTGGGCTACCCTGGGTAGCCCAAAATGTAATAATAATAATAGCCCTCTAAATCCTCAAAAAGGATTTACATCCTGAGGGATCCCCTTAATTAACGCCTTCTAACAAAGTACATTATACAAAAATACAAAAATGAGTATCTTAAATAATGTTACATTTTGTATATATTAATAATGTTATTGTTTACTTTCCGTATATTCAGGTTTGCTTAAGTGTTGGAGTCTGTTTACATTTTACCGTTCTCAATATGTTTATGTGGATGATGGCAGAGGCCGTATTCATAGCTTTCAAAGTCACTAAAAGCTTCTCAACCAGGCAAAATGTTCCTCGAAACTATTTCATAGTATGCTACGGTGTATCGGCATTAGTTATTGTGACCACTCTTTCTGTTGACGTAGATGGAAATTACAGATCGAGTTCACCGTAAGTAATTGATACAGATGACCTCTATTAAAGGGACACCTGAGCCTTCAGGACACAACAACCTGTTCCTTTAATAGGTGTCCCCTGAATAGGTAATGTTAAAACATACAATGCCTCTTGTTCGTTTCACGTGTCAGTGTCCCCCTTATTAGAGGCATCCCATTAAGCAAGGGGTTGGCTGAAAGTGTTAAAACATACAATGCCTCTTGTTCGTTTCACGTGTCAGTGTCCCCTTAATAGAGGCGTCCCATTAAGCAAGGGGTTGGCTAAAAGTGTTAAAGCGAAATGAATAAATAAATAAATAAATAAATAAAATAAAACATGCCTCTCTTCGTTCCACGTGATAGTATCCCCTTAGGCACATCCCATTAAGCAAGGGGTTGGCTGAAAGTGTTAAAACATATTGACTCTCTTTGTTTCACGTGATAGTGTCCCCTTAATAGGGTGTCCCTCTTGGATAGGGTCCCATAGGAGGGGTTCTACTGTATAAGCAGTAATGATCAGACGGGCAGTTTAGTTAGATAATTAATTAATATAAGTTGGCGCCAACATACATGGTGGGTCATGATTGTTCATCAGCCGTTCATGATCGTGTCTGAGCTTGCCGAATTAAAATCGAATTTATTGGGGAAATAGATATCATGACAGTGGAATCACCAGCTATTAACGAGAAACATAATCGTTTAACAATTTGCTACGGGGCGCAGTTTGCTGAAATATATATTTGCATGTCCACCGTGCCCTGTGGGGTTTATTGCTTAGAAGCCATGACCAGGGTTATGGACCAGTCTCGTGAAATTGCCGCGTATTTTGCCACGGTATACGTCGCAGTAAAGTGCGAAAGTTTCGTGTGAAAAGAATCCTTTAATGAACTTCCCAATAGTTAGATAGTTAAAATGCGATAATATTTACAATCAAACGAGTCTGACGGTAAAGCTTTCTGATTGGCTAATCGATATTTTATACAGATGATAAATTGTTATAACCAGTTTAACACAGACAGGTGATTATATGAATGCTAATTACATCTTCAATATTTTAAATATCTATATAATTAGCCTCGAATTAAATGGATTTGATTAACTATCGGAAATGCTCACGTTCGTAACCGTCGAATCATGTGACCGTTATTTCCGATGACCTTCAATAAAATAATGACCTTTACATGTATACATTTAAAAGAAAAAACAATGGTAAACAACTGAAGAAAAAAATAGATAACGCTCCCAACGCTGCAATTAAAATGAAACACGACATTCTATGTTAGGCTTTCATTTAAGACTAATGGCTGGTATTCGATTTCCTAAAACTTGGTTCCCACCTGTACTCAATGCAACGACCAGTTTAAAACACAAGTATGGCGCGCCAAGCTGTCACTTATTAAAGCAATAGAGATATCTTAGTTTTTAATAGAGATATCTTAGTTTTAAATAGAGATATCTTAGTTTTAAATAGAGATATCTCTATTAATAGAGATATCTTAGTTTTAAACTAAGATATCTTTATTTTCGAATAAATGACAGCTTGGCGCGCCATACACAAGAGACAGTTCAGACTGGTCAATTAGCAACATCCAATAGAACAGCCATTTAAACTTTGCTTCACACTTCACACCACCTAAACACTGCCCGGTCGTTTATTATTATACAGAACTGGCGGAAAAGGGTGCGCGTGATTCTGACTGACACTTAGAATGACTTTTCGACTTGTGGCTCATCGTGAAAAGGTCGGCGTTTTCAATCTATAACGTGCGCGGTTCGAAAACAGTCAGTATGGCACAAATAACAGTATAATATAGTATAATCTTCTTTTGCATTTCAGATGTTGGTTAAACGAAAGCAATGGAGCAGTCTATGCTTTAGTAATACCGGCTTTAATTATAATTACGGTAAAGTGATATGAATTTGACTTCCATCATTTTTAAAAATCCTCATTAACATAAGTAACATTATCAATGACGTCATTAAGAATCAATTGATCCGTCATGTGAAATTCCTATCGGAAATCAAGAGATAACTACTTACGAACATTTACAAAAAAGTACACAGGCCTACCGGTATTCGTTGAGGCATTGCCGTGTTTGAAATCCGGAAAACATCTCAGTACTTTGATAAATTAGGCCTCGGTACTTTTTTGTAAGGTGATGATTGATTGTTCAAATCTTGTTAAGTGCTATCCAGTAATGAATAAAGTGCGAAATCATTAACAGTCACCAGGCGTATCCTTATTATCAATTCATATCAATCAATAAATTTCAAAATAACATGTTGTTTTGTTACAGGTGAATATGATTATTTTAGTGAAAACGCTAAGAACTGTCTATTTGAAGTCCAAATCAAGACAAAGCAGAAATGAGAAGAGTTTTAATGAGAGTACATTGTAAGTGCCACTGTTAGGACGCAACGCAAGCACGTACGCGTAACGCGAATAACGTTTGAACGTTACAATAGGGAGATTTAAAATAGTATGATATATTTGTTTTAAATCTCCCTGGTTACAACTGCTTTTTGAACATCATCATTATTCATATCATACTCTAAGATAACCCCGAGTTAAAGGTTTAGAATATAATTATATTACAATTTAAAACGTGTTATGTAGGTTAAATTTAATTAACTTTTGGTAATAAACACACAACACAAATATCGATGGATTATCATAACGTGTAGTTTGATAAATGCGGAAAGTAAATAGAACGTGTCAAAATAATTAATCATAATTAATCTTCTTTTTAGAAAAACAATGAAAGCGACGATTTTTCTGCTTCCTGTTTTTGGAATTACTTGGGTTTTTGGACCGTTTGCCTTTTCAAGCGCAAGCATAGTATTCGAGTATATATTCGTTATTCTGAATTGCCCTCAAGGCCTTGCAATATTCATAGTGTATTGTGTCATGGATGTAGAGGTAAGTATCTTAATAGTCCGCAGAGACATCATCATTTTGTTGAAATATAAATAAAAATTTTGATCATTATTATTTTTCTAATATGCAATCTCAGTTCAATTTTATTTAGTATTCTTCACACAAACACCCAGATATATATGCACGTTTAAACAAATTAGAAATAAACACATCAATTAAATCTAAATAAAAATAAATGCTGTATTTTGAAAAAAATGCAGACCGACATGCTATTTAATGTTTCCGTCCGTATTGAATATACAGATAACTCGAGATTTTAATAAGCTTTTGTGACGTCACAAATAATGATTTAGATTTTCATGTAAATCGAGGTATGGTATCTTAGTGCAGGGACCTTCAGATCTTCGGTCTGACGCTCTCCCAACTGAGCTATTTCGGCAGTTGATAATTCCGGTGTACATAAATAAAATATTATACAAAAACGAAAATGAATTTACTAAAAACCGTAATCTTTGATTTAACTTACAATGCACTAAAGAAAAAAATTGTCGTAGACATATGCCGAAACCCGGGATTGAACCAGGGACCTTCAGATCTTCAGTCTGACGCTCTCCCAACTGAGCTATTTCGGCAGTTGATAATTCCGGTGTACATAAATAAAATATTATACAAAAACGAAAATGAATTTACTAAAAACCGTAATCGTTGATTTAACTTACAATGCACTAACAAAAAAATTGTCGTAGACATATGCCGAAACCCGGGATTGAACCAGGGACCTTCAGATCTTCGGTCTGACGCTCTCCCAAATAGTAATAACATTCGATAACTTAAAAATTACGTTACTGTGCAAAAAAACACACAAACCGTACAATACAAAGCGGGTTAGGCCATGTAAAATATAATAATTAAAATGTCATTGCAATTAATATTTCATTGCAATAATTAGCAACCATCATTGATTTTTGTTTTATTTTTCTGATAATCTTGATTATGACGTCATAACAAGTGATCTTTTTTAACATCATCATAATTATGCATGTTTTCCAATTAAATTAACTCAAACCTAACAGTTCCAAATGCTAATACTGTAAAACTAAAGGCCTATCAAAATGGGAATAGTAATGGGAAAACCATTTATGATTATGGAACCAAAGATGCCGATTGTTTACATTGCCGTATCGTATTCGTATAAACAAAAACAAATTGTATATATCTACACGATTAAATGTCCTCGTGAACGTAATTACGTTAAAAGCATATGGAACAATACTTTGCAATAAAACAAATAAATGACAGGGCACCGATCATTTTAAACAGCATGTGTGTAATGTAGAACCCGTATGACAGGGGAGCTTCTCGACCCAGAGAGTCCCCCTGAATATAGGGTGTAGTGTTAAAGATATTGCTCCTTATTCGATCCACAAGAAAGTGTTGGTGTAGGGGTGTCCTCTGAATAGGGATTGGCCCAGTGAAACATAATTATATTGTTCCTAATTCGGTTCACAGGAAAGAGTTCCCTGAATACGACTGTCCCAAAGGAGGGGTTCTACTGTATATTGACTAATAAAGGTGGTGCTTCGATTTCTTTTTGCTGTTTTATGTTGTAAATTATGTTCTAATAATTGTTTTTTGTCGTAACAGGTTAAAGAACAATTCAACATATGGAGAGCAAGATCAAAACGACTGAAAGAAGCCAAATCTCTCACGCAGCAAGATTGTTCTGTTTAAAAAGTGCATTTAGACAAACGGCCTGTTCAACAAGTCTTACTAATAATGATAAAGTACATTCATAACGATCTGTTTAACAAGAAGCCACGTACCTAACACAGCAAGATTGTTCTGTTTAAAGTGCATTCAGACTAACGGTCTGTTCAACAAGTCTTACTAATAATGATAAAGTACATTCATAACGATCTGTTTAACAAGAAGCCACGTACCTAACACAGCAAGATTGTTCTGTTTAAAGTGCATTTAGACTAACGGTCTGTTCAACAAGTCTTGCTAATAATGATAGAGTACATTCAGAATGATCTGTTTAACAAGAAGCCACGTCTCTAACACAGCAAGATTGTTCTGTTTAAAGTACATTTAGACTAACGGTCTGTTCAACAAGTCTTGCTAATAATGATAGAGTACATTCAGAATGATCTGTTTAACAAGAAGCCACGTCTCTAACACAGCAAGATTGTTCTGTTTAAAAAGTACATTTAGACTAACGGTCTGTTCAACAAGTCTTGCTAATAATGATAAAGTACATTCATAACGATCTGTTTAACAAGAAGCCACGTACCTAACACAGCAAGATTGTTCTGTTTAAAGTACATTCAGACTAACGGTCTGTTCAACAAGTATTGATGCTAATAATGATAAAGTACATTCATAACGATCTGTTTAACAAGAAGCCACGTCTCTAAAACAGCAAGATTGTTCTGTTTAAAGTAAATTCAGACTAACAGTCTGTTCAAGTCTTGATGCTAAATGATGGTCATTTTTAAATTATAATTTAAACTATATAAAGCTCTGTCTACACTATAAACTGTAAATGACAAGAAAATGTGATATGCACCATGGACACGATGGCGTCATATTACTACCATATTTTGGGCACATCATTTTGTTTGTCAAATCAAGTTCGATAGTGTAGACAGAGCCTTTAGAAAGAAATTTCTTTAAGCTATTTTCATTTTTTTTTACATTTTAAATTTGTATTTATTTCATTTTGTATAGCCAAAGATACAAAAAGTAGCCAAATATTGTGTCATATTCTAACAATATCAATGTATTGTATGTATAAACGTGTAAAATACATTAAAAGTAAAGCCTAAATCATATTATTCGATGTTATTACTACCGTGCCACACGCTTTGTTTTCCAACTAAATCGTTTATAGGCCTTTAGTAATTAGTTCTTAATAATACAAAGTGTTCAATGTACAAAATGTATGGACGCCACTGAGTAAATCCCAACACTGATGGAAATAAAAAAAAAAAATGTATATAAGCCTATATATATACGATCAAAGAATTGGAAAATAGGAATAATTGTATTTAAAAGGATAAACCTTTTAACACTTAAATGGGGTATGGGGTTGAACCAAGGCTCCTGGTTACACCACAAAGTGTAATAATAGTCGTTATGAATATTAAACACAATATTCTGTAACACAATATCCACAGCTCGAGTTTTAGAGACTCGAGCTGCTTTTGATTCTCGATTTACGAGATAGCAGTGTGGATTACCAGGTTGTTAACTAGATTAGCCAGTGGCACATACACACACAAGTGAGACCTGAAGTACTCTAACTAGTTCCATACCGCAAGAAAGTGTATCAGGCACTGAATATTAATTGATGTGATATTTTTTATCCATAGTAAATATTTTATTCGCACATAATCAGTGTCGTTAAATTTGTTTAATTTATAACACAGTAAGTATTTATAATAGCCTATATAATGTGGATTGAACATGATGTTTGTAAATTCACAAAAATACTCCATGTTCATAACAAGGACTTGTTAAATAAAATAAAGTTTAAATTCTGGTAAAACGAGTAGTATGAATGTTATTATAAATATTCATATTTTAGTACAAGATAACAGATACGACCTTTGATATTATAGCATGTATTTAATCATAATTATAAACATTTCAAGTAGGCTGATTGAGATAACGCTTACAATGATTGTGCCACGAATTCGGTAGCAAAATGAATGCAACGCGATTTACAGAGGTTAACTGTTTCAAAGAAAAAAAGCAGGTTATTAGCCAAATGTTCCACGTTTTAAAACAACTTTGTCGTCCATAAGTCTCGATTCCATAAACTCATTTCACACTGCGTTGTCATTAATCGCCGGAACCGGCATCCGGAGAATACGGCCCAGATTTGTTGGTAACATAATGCGTCATGTATAGATGGCTATAAAGATCGTTTCAAAACACGTATTTATTTGACATATTAAACCATTCAGTAAAGCATCATAATTGTATTGTAGCACCGCCGGTCACAATTATTATCCAACGAAGCCAATTTCAGGAACCAAACGTCACAATAGGCTCCAACAACGTGTAAGGACGGACAATAACACAATGCCGCGGCAACCTACATGTAGGTCTACTTGAGACTTCGGAATCTGTGAAAATGTCTCAATATTCAAATAACATTTTCTTAGGTGACAAACAGCTCTCTATTAGTCACATTAATACAATCGAAAGATAATAATCTTCGAAATTGGCACGCGCTAGGTCTAGTGTATGTATAGAGGGCACTATACTGATTTTGTAAATTATCATTTCATGGCATTTCAAACATCATTCACTGTAAAAAAAAACTTTTTTTTTTATCATCAATCATCATCTGAACTCGCCTTTAATAGTAGGCCTACCGTTTTAAATTGAAAACAAAATAAAAAAAATTAAGGTTGGGAAGGGGAGGGGGTGTGCTGGTTAAATCTATTATCCGTTAATGTTTAAATATTAACAGTCTAGACACGTGTTACGACAGTAGGCCTATTTACGTAAATAATATTCACCTAAACTATTACCGTAGATGCAGCATCATCACTAGTGAAAATAATATCATTTAGATAAAAATTAGAAAAAACCTTCCGCACTTCAGTGGGATACCAGCCTGCGCCAACAGAGGCCTATTAGACTCCGGGCATTTGTTGGTTATTATAATAACATCACCCAATAACAATGGCCGGTGCAGCATAATGTACGTACTAGCTTTCTGATTCTGAAGGCATTAATGGAATGTATCGACATTACATTACATATAGGCCTAACCATCATCGATACAATATAATTATTAAATTCAAATGATGTTGCGCGCGTTGGCTATAAATGGCCTTCGAATCTTAGACAGCTTTAATTGCCAAACTGATTAGGTACACCACTGACTCAGTACATGATTATGTAGGTTCAGTAGGCCTATACCTGATTAGGTATTCACTTAGCCTCCTATACAGGCTCTTAGCTACTACCGTAATTAAACAGTGTGGCATTCAGCTGAAAGAGTTAGTGCACACTGGTATCACGACGAAAGTGTTTCCGGCATCTAATAGACAGCTGTGTAATCTTTTTTATCCACAGTATATATTTCATTCGCACATCAACAGTGTCATCCTATTATATCATGCCATAAATAAGTCTACTTTTGATTAAAATAAATGTTATAAAGGAAAACATTTCAGGGCCGTAGCCAGGATCTGTCAAGGGGGTGGTGGTGGGGGTGGTTTCGGACACTAAATATTTGGGCTCCCCCCCCCCCCTGGGGTGGGGCCTGAGGCGAAGCGAATTTTATTAAATGACACCCCTAGATGGCCGGAAAAGACACTCTCATGCAAAACGATCGTACTTGGACTCGTGGACTATTTAAAGGACGATAACATTTGTTGCTCTGTGCGGAACCGCCGATTGTTTGATCATTTACTCGGTATTTTGTTTTGCGTTCAAGTTCAATGCGAATGTACGTCTAGGAGAAGCCCCGAAAAAAAGCACACTGGGTGAAGGCAAATGCAATTCTTATTATAGCTCTATCTATAATATTTATTTACAGCAATTTGTTGAGGAAATTAAATATGCCAATGTAAATAGGTGATATTGATACATTTGAGTACGTATCGGCTGGTGGTCTAGAAAAAAATAATCGGATGCCATAATGTGAACTACAGTACATGATACCATAGATATTATAGTGTAAAATATTAATATTCACTATAATCCTAATACATTATACTTCATAGCCGGCCACACATAAATACTGATGTATGTCGGAAGGCTATATACTTTATGCATGCTGCCTGACTGCCAGTGATCTAAACAATAATTGGGACGCAGTTGTCTGGCGGTGTCCTTTGTACGAATCGTTCGTGGTGCCCCAGCTCGCTGTGAGACGCGTCAATATCATGTTACATGCAGGGACCAAACATTTATTTTTCAGGTTAAAATCGGCAATTTATTTGCAACTCTTAGAAATTTACAGACACGTATCGCTCGAAGTACGCTCATACAGGGAAGAAGGTACTGTATGAGTTGTTCCGAACGAGTTTACGAATTTTTCAATTTACGAACAACTTTTTGTACTGTGGGGCACGTATTTGGAGGATTTTCGGAGATGAGGGTGAGGTATTGGCCATGTCGGGGATGGGGGTTCGCAGTCGGTTAAGGGGGGTTCGCTGTAAAGGGGAACCATAAAAACCCCCCCTGGCTACGGGCCTGCATTTCTAGGCCTGGTATGTTGAATCATTAGATCATTCAACAATGAAATTGTTGCACTTGCAACACATGTTTTTAGTCGCATGCAACGCGACTCTATAGCTCACGATGTCGGTCGGTAAACACTAACTCAAATTTGCGCACCCGACTGCAGCCATGTATATGGCCTTGTTTGGGAATATGTAATAGGTCCATGGTTAAAGATGTATTGTCCCTTTGACTAATTCCAAAAAAATAAAAAATAACAGATTTCGAAAAAAGGTAGGTCATTTTGAAGTATCTTAATAGTTATTAACTATCACCAAAAATTTGTCGAAAAAAAAATCATTTAACTGAAATACAGACGTTTTTTGTTAAAAAAATAACTTTGACTGGAAGTCAAAGTTTTCGATCAAAACATATCCCATAATGAAACGCGCTTGTTTGGCTACTCTGTATGCATAATCATAAAACTTCCTCACGATCTGTGAAAATACCTTTTTCAACCGTGACGAGTTGTAAACAATCCTAATTAGCATATGCATAATGCGTACTCGTGGTTTGAAATCTTTGTTTACTTTCGCTCGCGACGATTTTCCAGACGAAATGTAATCAAACTAATTTACCTGTTAATTACGTAAACTTGTTGCTTTTGGCTCGAATTTTCGACTTAAAGTGAATAACTTTAATATTACTTTGATATGGCCAATTTAAATTTAGAATATTTTGACCTTCATTTTTTTGTGTTTCAAGGGACAATACATCTTTAAATTAACCTACTCCCCACCGCTGAGATAAGAACATTTTAGGAATAATGGACATGTTATGGTCTGAAATTGTACTCATAAAAATCCCGGCTGGTTGGGATTTCACTCTCACAGAACGTTTTTTGGGAGTGTACAATGTTTTTTATAAACCTACAACTCTCTCCACCATTTATGGTTGGAGTCGGCTGACTGAACACAGATTGGTGCCGTTTAAAAGTATTTTCTTTACAAAAATCATTGTTTATATTTTAACTCATAATTTTAGCTGCCATGGAAACTAAATTTAACAATGACTATTATTTTCCAGAAAAACACATTCCTTATAGGGATTTAGGGGTGGAAATACTGTACAACCTTTCTTAATGTTTAGGTCAGGAAAAATGTAAGGCAAGACGAACCTCAATTCCTCCAATTTTACTTTACCCCTTTTTTTTCTATTCTTAATATATTCAATTTTCACAAAAATATTAGCCCCCAGCCCTTCACACTGATAACGTGGGTACTTTTGCACATCATCAAGTTCATTTTTTAAATACTGTACTTTATAGTTGGCCTAGAATTCACTAAAAAAAACCATTATCATCATGCATTCATCTGAATTCACGTTTAATAGTAAAATTGCCAAAAAGAGCTATTTACAATTAATTTCTATTCAGTCATATTATTTATGTACAGTATGTACAAGGCCTATTCACAGTAAGATATAAAAACACATTCCCTTTTAATAGTTTAGTTATTTTACAAAGAATTTCATTAAACAAATATATATATAGTCCAATTGATTCTACTTGCATCAGGAAAATAATGAATGAGCAGTGAATTTACCATCCTGAATTTTAAATGTACAGTACTGATCTGTTTTTCATCATACCTCCAATAAAAATATTTACAATTTGTTTTCTTATTTTTCCGGTTTCTCTTTCAAATTATCCTTCTTTTTCTTCTTCTTCTTTTTCTTCCTGTTTTTGTCCTTTTTCTTAATTGGTATCAGTCCTAGATCTGTCTCCATGGTTCCATCAGACAATAAATGCTGTACGTTGTCCATCTTGTCTTCCCAAGCTTCAAAGTCAAATAAATCAAAAAAACTCTCCTCATCCTCAACAAATTCAATTGCTGATTTCATTGTTCTTGATGGCGTTTCTTTTTTGACTTTTTTAACAGTTGTCTTTTTTGCAGGACTCTTCGCTTTTTTCACTGAATTTGTGTCAGTTAAAGTTAATTTGTCGACCGACTTTTTACTTGTACTTGATTTTCGTTTTTTCTTACCTTTTGATAAATCTGTATCAATTACTTGCTCAGTATTTTGGTTAGTTTCTTTGACTTCAGCTTCATTTTTACTTTTAGTAGTTTTAGTTTTCTTATCCTTTTCTACCTTCCTAGAATTTCCTTTAATTTGCTTACTAGAAGAATTTCCGATATTCATTGAAATTTTTTCTTTTGATTTTTTAGATTTTTTATTTGATTTTACAGACTTCGCTGTCAACTTTGTATCACTACCTGAATCAGTTAAACTCAATTTAAAAGTTGGTGACGTTTCTGTCGACAATTTCTGACTTGATGTTTTTTTACTACTTTTCTTTTTCTTGTGAGATTTCTTTTGTGATACCTCTTCCTCAGGTTGATGCGATATTAACGATTCAGAATGGTTTTTAGCATTGTTACCGTTACCTGTAATTGCCTCTTCTTCATGCTTTTTGGATTTCTTTTTCTTTTTACTTTGTTGTACAGCCACACTTTCTTCATTGGGGGATACAGCATGTTTTTTAGGGCTTTTACTTACTGCATTATTAATGTTAACTTGTGGCACCTCAGCATTGGATAACTTTTGTTTTTTCTTTGGAGATACCTAAAGGGCAATTCAGACAAAAAATGGTTGATAATGGAGGTTTGTGATCTCCGCTTTTAAGTTAATTGAAATAAAAATGTAACAAATTGATACTTTACCTTTTCTTCTGAAACTCTTTTCTGACCACCTTTCTTTTCTTTAACTGTTTTATCACCCTGTTTATTACTAAAGGTATTACTATCATTTTTGGTTGAATTTAACGTCAGTTTTTTACTAGGGGAGTCTGTAGATGTGCTTTCACATTGGGTAACAGTGTCCTTGTTGGCCTTTTCTTTTGTCTTCTTTTTCTTGTGAGATTTTACTTCTGGTGTTGTTTTATTACCCTGTTCATTTATAAAGGTATTACTACCCTTTTTTGGTGAGGTTACTATAAGTTTTTTACTAGGAGAATCTGTAGACGTGCTTTCACATTGGGTATCAGAAGGCTGATCTGCAGTAACTGTGTTCTTGTTGGCCTTTTCTTTTGTCTTCTTTTTCTTGTGAGATTTTACTTCTGGTGTTGTTTTATCACCCTGTTCATTTATAAAGGTATTACTACCCTTTTTCGGTGAGGTTACTATAAGTTTTTTATTAGGAGAATCTGTAGACGTGCTTTCACATTGGGTATCAGAAGGCTGATCTGCGGTAACTGTGTTCTTGTTGGCTTTTTCTTTTGTCTTCTTTTTCTTATGAGATTTTACTTCTGTTGTTGTTTTATCACCCTGTTCATTTATAAAGGTATTACTATCCTTTTTCGGTGAGGTTATTATAAGTTTTTTATTAGGAGAATCTGTAGATGTGCTTTCACATAGAGTATCAGAAGGCTGATCTGCGGTAACTGTGTTCTTGTTGGCCTTTTCTTTTGTCTTCTTTTTCTTATGAGATTTTACTTCTGGTGTTGTTTTATCAACCTGTTCATTTATGAAGGTATTAGGCTTACTATCCTTTTTCGGTGAAGTTATTGTATGCTTCTTACTAGGAGAAGCTGTAGAAATGCTTTGAATATAATTAGGCTGATTAATGTTGACAGTGTTCTTTGTTGATGTTTCCGTTACCTTCTGTTTCTTGGGAGATTTTACTTTTGTTACGTCTTTGTTTTTACCAACAAAATATTTTTCTAATAAATTTAATTTTGTGGCATCAACAGCAGCCAGTTCCTTTCTTGTCCAATCACAACTGGTTGAAGCTTTTCCTTGCGACGATGTCTTCTTTTGTCCTGATTTATTTATATTTAACTGACTTTGAGAATATGTTTCTTTGCTTGCATCTTTTTTAGGCGACTTAATTTTTTTGTCTTTATGTTTCTTTCCAAGATTATTAGTAGTTAATGGTGACATTTTTGCCAAAGAGAAGTCCAGGTCAGAGGATGAGCTTTGAGAATTGAATAAAAATGAAACATTGGCTACTTTTCCTGTCGAAGTAGGAGTAGAATCTAAAAGAAGAAAAAATCAATGTTAAAAAAAAATGAGTATAAGCAAATTTATCTAAGTAGAAAACAGGCTAAAGCTGTACTTTTGTTTATGACTTCTTAAACATACTGTAATATAATACTGTAATTACTTACTTAAAGTGTGAAATTTTGGAATGGAAGACATAGCATTAGATCTCACTGGTGACCCAATTTCCTCTCGTTTTCTGTGCTGGTTATTATGTTTATGTTTTTTTGAGTGAGGCCCACTGGATTCAGTTTCTGCATTGGAGCTGACAGATAACTTGCGTTTTCTTGACTCCTTAATGATATCAGTAATAGGAGATGAAACCATATTATTTGGAGTTGGTATTTTTGGTACAACATCAAAACCTAGTATGTTTAGAGCCTGTTTTAATTCTGCAAGACTGGTATTAAATACATCTCCTCCTTCTGAGGCTGCAACCTCTGCCTTATCTTTCTTCTTCTTCTTGCTTTTGCCCATTGTACAATTTATAAACTAGTCAATTTCTGAAAATAATTAGGGATTAATTAAGTTTTTCTTTTGTAATTTAAGACTGACAATAATCTATTGTTTTGATTGTGCAAAAAATGAGAATGAGCACACATGTAAAAATAGAGTGCTAGGCCTAATAGTAAATGAAATGAGAAAAAAAAAATAATGAGCCTCATGATTGTGGTGGATTATGGTTCAGTACTGAGTAGAAACATTTTATACTACTCCTAAGGTAAGGCCTAACTAATAATTAATAGTACTAATTTAGTATTATATTAATATTTTATTTAGGCCCTCCCCTACCTAGGGAGTAGGAGGGCCTAGCTAGGGTGAACCGGGGCTAGGCTAGGCCTATTGTTTTTAAAGTAATGGCAGATAGATGCAGTCAGTAGCCTACTACTACTACTCTACTAGGCCTAGCCTTAGGTCGATTATCATGTATTTCTGTAGTAGGTCCAGTCTAGTACTACTACTCTAGAATGTAGCCTAGCGCCTATTAGCCTAGGCCTCTAGAGTCTTTCTGGCCTAGGCCTAGCTAGCTAATAAGCCTAGGCTAGCTAGGCCTAAACTAGGTCTAACTAAGTAGTAAATGGGAAGCCAGACCAGGCCCCCACTCAGCTAGGCATAGCTATCTAGCCTAGCACTACAATTAGTAGTATAGGCCTAGTATAGCCTTGCACTACAATTAGTAGTATAGGCTTCCATATATACATAATAAAAGGATTGAATAACTTACAGTACAGTATAATTTCTAAATTCTTAGCACACATGCTCCGATTCTCGCGTGTTAACCCGCCGGCCTGATGCCTTCAACGACCTATATTTTCAGTTTTAGTGAGGGCGCTAGACCAAAATAAACAGGATTAGTTGACACATGGAGTTATAATCCATGGTTGACAGCTTCTTTCTTAATTTAGTAAGTTTTGGTAAAGAAATAATTTTACAAATGAATGATGCACAGGATAAAAGTACAAATATGCGCGAGACGAAAAGGTAAGAACCTTTATAATTTAGACTTGTCTCGAGTGAGATTTTTTATTCTGTGTTTTCACTGCATCAATGAGACGCATGTAATCATAAATTTGTTAAAACCAATATCTTTTGCGAACATATGATCAACATCTGCTATCCCATTAAAGGGATACATTATAACTTCAACAAATAATAAAACAAAAATAAGAAATTTTTTCCTGAATTATGTTTATTACTATGCTTGCAAAATAATGTAATTATTGATTGAAAATGTTCCTTGTCTATTTGCGATACAGGCATCTAATTCATACTTAATGTTTGTGCACTCAAACATAGTAATAAAGTCCACCATAAAGAAAACAAAAAATCCTATTAACATCTAGCATGCAAGGGAAATATCCAAATATCAAAGAATAAATATAAAAAAGGGATACATATATGCTACAGGCCAGAGCCGTTTATAGACAAATCTGGACAACTCATTTTACATGGTGCATACTGGATTTTTAGCAGTGAATGTGACAGTAAACAGAAATACAATGAAACGTAGCCGAGAATGCAACATTTAAGAAATAAATAAAAACATTCATTCATTAATAAAGCTGTCTTGGAAAATTATTGTTAACATGTTATAATATAACAAAAACAGTTTTAACAAGCGAGCGCCGTGCAAAAAAGCTGACTCAACATTGTCTATATGGCTCTGCTACAAACTAACCTATGTGTTGGTGGTACCGGGGGGAAAATATACCTTTTTAAGACTGACGAGCAAGCTCGTTAATTAATTAACACTCATATAACGATAACTTATATTACACTTTGCACAAACAGAAGCACTGTTGTACAAACATACTTTTTTTGCATGTTAAAATCACAAAACTGTACAAAACTTATAATTAAGTAATCTAAATAGTAGAAGACAGAAATTAATCTAATTGTTTTCCGTAAAAGTAGTGAAACAATATTTCTATTGTATTGCAATGCACAAGAAAAAACTCAGTTTTAAATTCAGTTTGAGAGAGGCACGATCAATTTGTAGAAAAATGGTTACAATTGGCCTATATAAATTCACAGTTCAATTACAGCATTGTTTACAACATTCATATTCTACATTGAGTTTTTTTTTTATTAATAACCAAGTTCATATTAATAAGAAATTTGAGATGTACATACAGACAATAATGACAATTTAACCATGGACATTTTTAATAAACCTGTACTGTTTTCACAAGGCTATATTTAATGTGATGGCTGAACTGACAATATTTGAATATTACATATTTGTAAGAAACATATGAAAGTACAGTTTTTAAAGCAATAATTTACTAATTAATTAATTAATTAAAATAAGTATCAACTTTTAAAAGGAAGAACAGCACTTCAGTATGTTACAATGATAGGCCTAAAAAAATAAAATTATGGGATGGAAATAGTGACAAAGAACTAGGGAATAAAAGCATTGAATTGGAGGTAAGGTATTGCATTGGTTTTTACTAAAGGAGATAAAGCTTAAAACACTTAATGCAATAACACACACATTATCCATGACAAACTTATTACCAACTTTGATGTGAGGAAAGAAAGTATTTTAAAAGACCCAATAAAAGAATGATTTTGAAGACACTTAATTGTTATACTGCCACCTATTGGCAAGGCTTTTGACAAATACAACAAAATTATTATTAAGTTAACCAGGAGACGCACCAGCATACACGATGTGATTGGTTGATACGATGCTACTTCCGTACAGTTTTTCTTAAACATTTACAAGACATCTGAGATGCGCTGACAGATAACGTTGCTAATTTATGCGGGTAAAGAAAGTTTGTTGCCCTTCAGAACTGAAATGAAATAGTTATACACATTAAGATTTAAAAAAACATGTTTCCAAAGAGAAGAAAACTGGAGGGCATATCAGGTATAGCTCTGTCTACACTATCAAACTTTATGTGACAAAAACATGTAATGTGCCCATATATGGACATGATGATGTCATATCACTACCACATTTAAGCATATCGCTACCATACTTTGGCACATCACACTTTCTTGTCACATAAATTTGTGTAGACAGAGCTTTAAACATTGTCGTAATCACTTTAGATCACTAGACTGCGAAATGGCCTACAACTATATTTTTAATTGTTGTTAGTGGCGGATCCAGGATTTTAAAAGAGAAAGGGGAAAAGGCCTAACAGTGTAAACTTAAGTGTAAACCTAATGTCCTATCTTTTGCATTGTAATTTTTTTAATGCAAGGGTGCGTAGGACTGTATCACTATTTCACTGTACCACCAATACTCAGAATGTATGGATTGTAACAATCATAAATGAATAAGTACAATAGGCAAGGGTAGGTCCCATTGTTAGTGAGTGATGCTTTTGTGTTGGTCACGATTGAGGTACTCCAGCACAATCAAATCCACCTTGTGGTTTAGTACCATTGCTAAGTCCACGTGCATTTAATTTAATACCATATAAAGGCCTAGGCCAGAAAGATCATAGCAGGGATGTGCAACAGATTAAGTGATAGTTAATTTGTAACATATAATACATCAAATTATTTTTTATTAGGCAGGCTACTACTATGTACTACTATCCAGTTACCAGTACACTCATATTTTAATGCTTTTTATCATTCCAAACTTGCCTGAAAGTTCTGAACCAAGGATAGGGTATTCTTCAATTAATCATTTCCACAACATTATTTTTATAGATACACCCTGGTAAGGGTATGTATGGTTTGTCAACATAATGTAAATTGTAACTTGCTTGTCTATCAAACTTGTAACTAATTGATAACAAGATGTCTTTTGAGCAAGTATTATTATTGCACTACAGCCGGACTCGCAGCAACATGAGAGGTGATGCTGCTAGCTCTTTACTAGTGCATTCAATATTGTACAATATCTCAAATTACTCCAAAATTAGAGTAATTTACAATGGATTCTAAGAACATATGGTGTGATTAAAATATTTATTTAAATGAAAAGAAAACATTGCTTGTTTGCCATAGTACAATTATTCCTATTTGTTTTATTATTATACATTATACAATGTGTATGTGTTTATTTTGGGTAAATAAAAGAGTCACATCCACGTTCATAAACCAATCTCTACCCTAGAGGTGGGTAAAACACTGGTTACGTATGCAAGATTTACAGTACTCTGTACGGAAATATTGCCCTGCATCTTGAATTAACAAAGATCATTTATAGCAGTGATTTTACATTTTGATTCCAACAGCTGGCCGCATTAGCGGCGGTAGGTTGTTAATTATTAAACAATTAGGATTATTAACCCTCATATCACTAACTTTATTAATATTACATTTTGCAAGCTTTTATTTAAAGTCAGAATTAGCTCTAATAACAAATCAAAAGAATTTGTCTGAAACCACTCTTAGTCTTAGTCTGCATTCACACTGATGAATGCGAAAACATCTGAGAATATGGTTGTTTTTCTTTTCATTTTTTCCCCAAAGGGTAAAAAAAAGTGTCACTACCCAAGCCTTCATTTACGATACTGTAAGTCATTATTAGATCTGGATGTGTTCTACAAAAATTAATACCCACAGCTTACCTTTAGTAATGTACAAATAGAAGAAATCACAGTAGAGTATTGTTTGTACGCATCCAGCAACAATGGCGATAAGATCAAAGAATCCCTCAAAATAGTATCTGTAAACCCAGTTGACGATGTAGAACGCACGGTAAGCACCAAGAGCAAACAGGTAATGACTGGTGATGGTTTCAGCTTCTCCTGTCTTGCTGATCATAAACAGCTGCGGTAAAATGGCTACAGACTCCAAGTAGATCGAGAAAGTCCACAGAATCTAACAAAACAATAAATACAAATGCCAGGTTCTGCAAATATGGTACAAATATTGTACAATACAATGAATGCAGGAATGTAATTAAAGAAGAAAATTAGACAAAGCAATGACCATTATTCGATGGGTATTTAACTGAATTTCTTCTGTTAGTAAATGTCTTCTCTCCTTAGAGAGATAGGGCTATTGTTGGTTTATTCAGGTAAATGTTGGCACACAATAGACTATCCTCATTTAATAAAAAGTTATCAGAAATAATTATGTATGGTTTATATTTATTCTGTATTTCTGTTACTGTATACTGTTTTTTAACAATTAAACATAATAAATTTCTAACCTCAAGTGGCGAAAAATCATGGTTGACAAGTACAGCCAAACCTCCTACAGGAACAACCAAGAACTCCATCCTAAAAGAGTCGTGGTTGCCGTCATACGTTGCCTTAAATTTAACGTACACAAGGTAAACTGTTGCATATGCAGCTACAATGTAGAACACTTTCATTGTCGTATTGTACACAGAGATGAAATTTGTAACCAAATCTAAGTATCTAGTTGTGAATACAAGTGCAAACAGGATCTGACTTTTTCCAGATATACCTGAGAAAAGCAAAACATTAATGAATGGTTAATCAAATATCAACAAATGTCTTTAATAAGTAATAGTTCTGCTAAAATAAATCTTCTTCTACGGCCGGCCCTATACAATTATACTGGATATTTCTCTGAAGGTTTTTTAAATGCCAGAATTGAAATTTAATAAACTGGTATCTGAAAAACAGTTACAATTTGATCTTTATAACAATGAGAATATTTTACCATTTCCTTCTTCAATTAGGGAAATTAGGATCAGCTGAAGGTCATTACAGTATATGTTTTACAGACAATTTAACAATACATTCATCCATTAAAAATCTTTGTTTCTAAATAATTCTTTTGCTAAAAAGACACACAACTTAATGAATATTTATTCAATATATCATTATTTATATGATGATCGAATTGTTGATCAAAATGTATCCATATCAACGCATTAGTAGAAAAGTATTCTCTCAGTCTAGGCCCTAAGCTTGTATTAGAAATATTACAATAAGTAAATATAAACAGTGTCCAAATACGTCCCACGTAACAGTGGTGTAACAGTTAGGCTAGCCTATAATAATTCTGCATTAGGCCAAAATCAGGGCCACGTTGGTGGCACTTCAACCCTTATCGTGCGGTCCCTGCACAACAACAATCCACTGACATTGTCACAACTCGCCGGTACACATAAAGTAGACGCTAATTTACTTGAATATTAAATATATTATACTTACCAGAACATGATCTCGTTTTCCATATTTTAATTAAAAGAATAATAATGGCCAAAAGATGGGACAAATCGCCTATTAATCGAAAAACATTCATTTTGTCTGCCTGGTCGTCTGTTTCTCTAGGCCACTCTAATCACACTTTCAGCATGGATACATATTGACGTGGCGGGCATGCGCGTTGGGTTGATGGGAAATAATGAATATTTATAAGGTTGAATAAGTAAGACGTGGCAATACTTTTTAAGACACTACTTTTGACAGACTAGACCAATGGACTGTATTAATCTAACTACTGGAATTTTAGTATCGGTATTACGATTTTCATTCATATTTAACCGCAAAATTTCCATGCAGTAGCGGATATAAGAACATTTTAACACTGGGACGTTTGAACATGGCGTTTTTCGAATAGGCATCTTTTGAGAGGGGGTTATTGCAAATTGTTAAATATTAAATATACATATTTTAATAGAGTCGGCAAACATAAAGTTAATAGTTAAATGCCTATTCTTTTTGTGCAGAAAATTAAAAATGTACTTATACACGGATCACGTGTAGCAGGCCTACGCCGCAAGAACAGTATACGTGACGCACACTACACTTCTCTTTCTATGCATTCACATTCGTTTTTTTCCTTTTTATTATTTGATCTAGCGCATAATGGGTTTTAAGCGCGCCCTAGAGACGAATAATCAGTGTACCTATACCACATGCCGTTATCGCAGTTGCTGGCTCCAGCTTCTGAAGTAACGTGAGTTTATTAATATTATATAAGTAACGGATTAAGTTTAACGCTAACGATGGTGGTACAGAGTTATTAATTAATATTACTGTATTGGTAAAGGTAAGACAAGAACGAGTGTAGTGTATACACCCGAGGGAAGAGTGAACCAATAGATAGAAAAGCTAAAACAAGAATATTAGGGCCTACATTAAATATATAATATATTAAATGTTAATTAATTGTTAATTATTTTTCTGTCTTGAATAAATTATGCTTTAAAAAAAATTAATATACTATTGATAATTTAAGAAACAGCCAGCGGCGAAAACATTCTTTATTGAATAGGTCTACTGTCTGCATACATCTCAGTACTCTCTTCTTCCAGACGTACTTTGCACATGCCCAGTCCGAGTTTACGAATTCCCATTTTTTCAGCTTTTATATAAAACTATAATACAGTTTCTTAATGCTTCCGTCCTCTTGAACATAACTGCCTATAAAAACGTCGCGAAAAAAAAGTACAGTATAGTTTCATTATAATGTATTCTGCTGCTATAGCATAGGCCTATTACTATTAGTTGGGATTATTAGTAGTAATCAGAAGCAATATTCAATAAGTCAGTTACTGAATTTTTAGACAGCTTTTATTGTTTTGTGTTCTACAAAAGTTTATTAATTCATGATCGGAACATAATTTCATATTGAAAAAGTAATTTCGAGTATTAAATCGAGAGAGAGAGAGGAACCACGTGGTGAATATACAATCAATTGTATACGATTCGTAATCCCTCAAAGATATGATTTGTTATGTTACTTTTTTTACAGAAAATCTAACGAACTGTTTAATTACATTAATTACACTGAATTATCACCTATAAATTAAGCTACTAAATATTATAACTGAAAAAAGACCAATAAAAACAATATGTATTATACAACATGCGTTTTGGGTTTATTTGATTAAAGTGTTAACCTTTATAAAATAGTTTTCTAATAATAGGATAAAATAAAAATTCGACAAATCTGTACATCATATTTCAGAAACATTGTGAATATCAGGAACATTTCAGAACATAAACACACTTTGAAACGTTTTTGACATTTTGAGTTGATTTGATTATCGTATAAGCAGGGACTCCCTAGTAAAACCTAAAAGACGGGACGAATGCGGTTTTCATATATTCAGTGAAGTTACCATATGTACTGTATATTGGTTTGAATCATGTTTATAACTTGGACGTGAGCATAGGCCTACACACTATGCTTGTAGTAGCACCCGCATTAATACCTCAATAAATGCCAAACAAATTACCTTTACAACCCGTCCCATTTTTTACGAGTAGACACGTGTATACGATCGAAAAAAGAAACCTAGTAAAATGCGATATTGTTGAACAAGACAGGCGACTGATCAGGAATTATTTTCAATCTGAGTTTAATTTGCAATTTCAATAATTATTTTAGTCGAATGACGTCACAACAGCGGAAAAACGTCATAAGATAAATTTGCATAAATCAAGCGTAGTTTAAGAAGTGTTTGGCATGGAGCGCCGTTCCGTATATTTTGCAACCTCTAGCAATTTTGACATAAATATATTACTTTCATTGGCACAAATGACCTATGTTTTTTGCACTCTACATTTGTATAGTTGTTACAGTTACTAGGAAGCGAGTAAATCATGCTCTTTTTTTTTCATTGCTGGATGGTTAAAAAAAGAAGATTGAATCTTATAAACATAATTAAGAGTCAATTTCTCTTACCAGGTTAAAAAAACAGAAAAGTGAATCTTACTCTTTCATACAAGAGTGAATCGCTCTTTCATGACTCTCGTACATGCAAGAGTGAATCTTTCTTCTGTAAAAACAGAAGAATGAATTTTACACTCCCATACACATAGTGAATCTCACTCTTCAATAGGCCCACAACTAAGAGTGAATCTTTCTTCACTGGTAAAAATAGAAGAATGAATTTTACTCCCCATACAAGAGTGAATTTCACTCTTCCATACAACTAAGAGTGAATCTTTTATCACTAGTAAACACAGAAGAGTGAATTTTACTCCCCCATAGGCATACAAGAGTAAATTTCACTCTTCCATACAACTAAGAGTGAATCTTTCTTCACTGGTAAACACAGAAGAGTGAATTTTACTCTTCCATACAACTAAGAGTGAATCTTTCTTCCCTGGTAAAAACCTGGAGACTAAACATGATTGAAACAATTGTCCCATTATGTTTCCATGGAAAATATAAACATGTTTACCAACTACAGTAGCATAATATACTGCCCTTTGCTATTCATCAAACGATTTTGATTTCCAAAACATTCTTTTAACTACAAAACTTACTATTTCTATGTAGTTTACTATACAGATAGCTAGTTTAAAAGACAATTTAGCATTTTCATGTGTACAAAAAGGCAACATTCAGAAGTGGGATGGGGTTGGGGTTGATGAGAGTGAAAACAAGAGATACAAAATACTACACCAACTATTATATACAGAGATTTGCAGTCATTCTGAACTTTACAAGTTCAAAGCAAATGATTAGGTCATGAAAGGAGTTGTATAGTGATAGCAGAGGTAGTTAATAATTGACACTAGGCTGATACTACACACAGAGACAAACTTTAAGGGCCTACAATACATATTAATGTGCTAAATACACACTTCCCAACACCAAGAATGCACCATTTTCATATATTGTTTTTGTACAGCTCATCACACCTGTACGCTGTCAGCGTGTGATCATAATTCGTCACTGACATTTAAATTTGATTGTCTGGCAATTTCCAAAAAACGAATAATTTGTTTATAAAAGGTAATGTTTGAATCCTTTTTTTACTAGATTCATTCACAATCCATAAAGATTCCATCACAAGATAAAAAATACACTTTCTTGTCCAAGACAAAATGTGCTGTTTGCAGAGCTTAAGGTGCGAATGTTTTGGCCTGTTGTCTCACTCTCTTATCGTACTCATTCCTGTCTTGACTAAAATAAAAACAAACAAAAAATATCTGTTATTCTTCTTTTCATTTATAAACACACAATAATAACATTTTCTCATTATGCAATGTGACAAATCTATGCATTTACCTAATGTAAGAAATATTAAATAAATATACTTTGCTCAAAACGGAAAATGCACAACATTTAAAAAAAAAAGCAAAACAAAAGTAGCTATGCATTGTGAAGTTGATGGATACTATAGTAAAACCATCTCCTTTTGGGACACCCTTATTCAGGGGACACCTCATAACAATCAAAGAATAATAACCCAGGGATACAATTAGAAGATTTACAGTATGAAACCTAGAGTAGTTGAACTGAGTTGGCTAAACCCAATGTACTGTTTACCTGTAAATTGTGTATGCTTCAGCCTGAGCGGGATCCTTAATGTTAGGGTCATTTAAAAGATCTTGTATTCCTAACAATATCTTGAAAAGGGAATAGAAAAAAAGATTGGTAAACTTTCTGACTGACTATTTAAATATTTATACATTTTCAGTCCTTTTCAATTTATTTCTTGTATTCATTATACTGGAAAGCCTGTTCAGTAATAAACTACTGTTCTCCCACAGTGCCTAGGTGTGAGTGGTTGTGTGTGTACTCTAGTAAACCGGGGTATCCCCTACTCATCTCAAAGGATGTGTGTTCTTTAAAGTGCACATGAGCTATACATGTACACTGGACCTATGGTTTATAGTCTTTGTCCGAGAAGTAAGTTTACCTGCTTAATTGTTACAGCTGGTCTCCAATCTTTATCTTCATCAAGCAGAGACAGACATACTGTCCCTGATGGATAGACATTAGGGTGAAACAGAGGTGGATCGAACTTACCTAAATAAAATACTGACAAGTTAAACATACAGCAATCAAGTATGTACATTAAATCTAAACTGTGGGTATATAAAAACCTGAGGCTATTTAGACCTTACAATTACATTTACAATATTTAACAAGGGTGGTTCATCCAGCCAAAGCTGATCATTAGATACCCTGTCAGGCTTACGCAATAAATTTAGCCTTTATATATAACATTATACACTTTATTACAGTCTACATTAAAATAAAAATAGTATTTTTGTTGCAGTGGAAAAAAAAGCAGTATTTCAGTAGAATAATTTTGACATGGTCCCTTAATTTACATACATTTGGGCGGTGTGGTGGGATAGTCATCTTTGAAAATAATCTTGAGTTGATAAAGACCACCTTCCCATGTCGTCTAAAAATCAAAAACATCACTTTGATAACAAAAAAATAGAATACATTTTACATAGTATTGAGTTGTAAAAGTAAACATTTTATTTCAAAAACATTACAATTACAATAAGAAGTGACAAATTTATTTTTAATTGGACTCAAAGGAACATGATTGCTTACCCCTTTCTTTCCTGGTATTGCTGTAGAAAAGAAATCATAAAACAACGTTACAACATTTTAAACATAGTTTGAATTTTACATTTCATGACAAAACATACAACTTTTAAAATTCATATATTATTAAATCCAGAGGGGCAACACTAGAGCCCTGTATCAGTGTAAGTATATATTATTTATATTATATAGTTATGTATAGAATATTCGTAAATACTAATACTTAAAATATAAGTAATAGAAAATCATTATAAAATATTTAGTTTTATTAATAGTTTTAATATAATTTGATTGTAAAAAAATTATGGTTACAAAATTGAAATAACTTACCACATTCCCATGTCATGAGGTTTAATGTTCCATCTGCATTTTTCATTGGTTTAGCAACAAATCCCTAAAAAATTTCAGGTGTAAATTAATTAAATATTAGGTTATACGTACACTGCCAACTCTCACGCTTGAGGGCTGATTTTTTATGCCTCATTTATTTATCACGCATCCATAAAAATATTTAAAAAAAACATTATTTTGAAATTAACTTGTTATTTTGAAAAATAGCCTAGGGCTGCACATTATTTAATTAATGTGAGCATAATTAACCTTGGCTTATGTTTATTTGTATGTTATGGTTGATGTTAGTACAGGACAAGCCAACTCAATTCTTCGAAAAATTAAACATAGAGGGTGTATTTCACAATTATTTTGAGTTAAAATAACATTGCTATATACAATTATAATTTAATGTCTCACGCATTGGCCACTGAAAGTTGGCAGGAATATCAGGTTAATATAAGCTGGTCGAGTAAGGTCACCTAAACCTTGATGTATGTACTGTATAGTGTTGATAAACCAATTAAGGCTATGTTCAGACCCATGGCGTTAGACCGTTTTAGCGTACAACGTTACTAGCAAGGTCACATTACAAACCGCAGAGAAAAAATTGAGGTGTTCAGACCCATAGCGTACGATTATCGTTACAACGGAAGTGCGTCATTCAGGTTGGTTCTAGTTGCATATTCATGTGCTCTTACCCACGTGTTTTCATCATTATTTCCACTGTATATAGGCCTAGATCTCAGCCCTACAATTATGACAAAATTTGCCGTAAATAAAACATACCTCAGCATTTATTTAAGAAAAATATAGTAAAGCCAAATTTCTGTTTCTATTGTTTTATTTTGTAGTAAAAAAAACATTTTCCCCGGGCTCTTGTGTTACGAAAATAAAGCAGGCCTCCTAATGATGAAGATGGAGATTGTGTTAACCATGTGGGTGGAAAAAATTGATTGTGATTAGTCCAGACCAGTCAGTTAAAAAAAAAACCTTAACTTGCTAATAAAAATGACACAGCTCCCCTTGTTTGTTTACTGAATTTTTTAGGAGTTAGGGGGTTTTCAGCATTAAACTTGTCCAGTCTAGTCTGCCTTGTATATATGAATGAGTGACTTGATGTCCCACCACGCTAGTTTTTAGCTTGAATGAAATGCGTGAATTGCTCTTAGCTAGGCCTAAAAGGGGACGGGATCGTAGTCACTATGTTTAAATACAAGGTGCATTTATTTATTTCATTTGTTAGAAAATATAATGGTAATCAATTGATACATGTAGTTTGTAGCCTAGTTTTTTTTAACAGTTGTATTTGTAGCCTAGTTATGTTAGGCATTATTTATTCTGGCCGTTTTGTTGTTGAAATCCATCTCTCACACATTGACGATACAAGATGTCAGCCTAGGTCAAACCTTGTTTCGCGTCATAACAGGAAACGTTCTGATTGGATACAATGTTGACTTACAGTAGCGTCGTACGCTAAAACGGTACTATCAACCGTTTTCCACTACAACGTTACAACCGTTGTACAACGCGTTGTACGCTAATCCCCAACTGTTCAGACACACATTCTTTTAGCGTCGTACGCTAAAACGGTCTAACGCCATGGGTCTGAACAGGGCCTAACATCATAAAGAAAATACAGTACAGTATTGCACTTTTAAGTCTAAATTTATACCTCAAAAAAACCAGTTTGACATTGATTCTGGAGACTTAATACTTACAAATGGGTGATCTTTCCTCCATGCTTTGCGTTCCTCTGATAGACGGGCTATTGCTATGCCCGACATTTTAATAAATATGGTTTATGATAGATGTCAGTACCTACAAGATTTTATTAAATAAAAAATGCATTATTTGTGAAGATACAATTATTTTATTATGTAGGCATACAGTATGTGTGTGCTTCTTCTGAATTTGTGTATCATACATCATACTAGGCAGGCCTACAGTGTATGTTAGAGAGCAGTAGGTACTCTAGTTATTAATTACTTAAAAAACAGAGACCGTCCTAAACTGATGTCAACAAAAGGACCAAACGTCCAAGATATCTCTTATGGTAATTGAGGAACGAGGCAGCCTACCACTGACAATAGGCTAGGCCCCCTCTCTATTCTGGTGCTCTGGAGAAGGAACACAAACTCAATCAATCATGTCTACAAAATCACTAGTTCAGAAGCTTAAAGAGACTTATTTAAAAAATTGAATAATTTAACAAAGTATTTATATTTCAAATATGTAATATTTACCTAATAAAACTGTTTTATAGCAAGTTGGAAAAGTCTAAGACACTTTTCAGCATGTCCCGTACGAAAAACCTTCTTTTGAAATTATTGTGACCTTTGGCCCTCTGTTGTTTGGCGTTGCCAGTAAATTCGCTTTTTGTTTTCAATTAATGTTTGTTACATATGTTTTTTTTATTTGAAATAAAGGATGATACTAGTTGTAGCGATTCTGATATTATACGAGTGGTATTTTGAAACAACGATTTATATTTAAACTAAATATTAGTTTAGAAAAACAATGGTTTCTATCACAAACAACCGGAAAGTGATGACCGATTTTGTGCAAATTGTTTCATGATCTAAAAGTCTTGTTTTAAATATGTATGAAGCAAATCAAATTTAAAGATAAAGTACACAAAACATTATTTTCAATAAAAACTTTATTTATATTCTTCACAATACTCCCATTGTTAAGCTTCTTCAGCTTAGATAAATTAAAACATTTAAATTTACATTGTAGTTATTTGATAAAACATTAGTAAAAATTATAGCTTAAGCGCTTTATCATGGTCGGAGATTTCTAAAACCTTTTGAATCACATAATCTCATGGTTTGATGTGCTTGGCTTCAAATCTCGAGGTCCAGGGTTCAATCCTGACCAAGTGCCAGGGTTGTAATCCATTCCCTACGCCTTTAATGGGTTTATATAAAATATAGTTTATCATTCCTGTAATTGGCAAGTTTCTTGTGGTTAGATGGGTATGAAATGGAAAATCCATGTTTTAAATGATATAATAAAAACAACAATATAATAAAAACAACAGAACAATTAAAACATTTGTTATCAAAATACTTATTTGCATACAATACATTACAAAAAAATTCACGCATGATTCAATAGTTTTTTTTTGTACTTATATCATATTATACGATCTTTGCACGTTTAAATAAGCAACTGCAGATTTTGTTTTTTATAAAAGAATTTTAGAGGATAACCAAATAAGGATTAAAACAAATGTGTATCTTTATAACCATCGACAAGTTAACATGAAAAGGACAGCAAAAGTTCAGCCTAGGAAACTTAAGTAGCATTTTACTTAACATGTGCATTGATGATGAGGGGGAGGACGAGTGGTAGGGTAGGTCCATGGATACCACATAGACAACAAAAAATAAGGCTGGCAAACTTGTAGCAAAATTGACTACAATATCATCAATCAGTGCACAAATAAATTAGCTGTAAAGTCATTTTCTAAAATGGAAAAAAAGGGACAGAAGTGCTAATTCCTGCTTGGCCATCTTTAGATCTCCATCTGGTCTGAATTTTTGTTTTCAATTGTCATTTATTTATTTTATACACTGATGGTTTTGAATATATTAAAACCACTCAGAGCAGTACTGATAATAGTTCCAGAGATCTGCGGATGCCAATGAAGCTCTTTGATGTCCTTTTGACCTTGATGAATAAACAACAACTGTGGTGGAATAGCAGCAAGTTCTGCAGATGCCACAGATGCTGATGTCTCCTCTTGATTCCTCTCAACGGCAAGATCCCAGAGGGTCAGTTGATCATCTGCCCCTGATGCAGCAAACACGGTGGAGTCTGTCGGATGCCATTCAACAGATGTAATAGGCCCAGTGTGATGTTTGAATTTTGCTACAGGTGACGTTGCCTACAAAAAAGTTTTGACCAATTTTTATATATATAATTTTTTATATTGTAAGGGTATTAATTGTCTCAACTAATAAAGGTTGTGTCCTTTTTCTGTTCAGACTTCAGGATTTTTATCAGATAATCAATGTTTTGTCAACTCTTGTAACATAAACCTCAGTGCTGATTTTGCTATTTTTCCTCTAACTGCACAGTAAAAATATCAAAGAAATTCTAATACATAAAAGTTTATGATTTATTCATATTTATAAGCCTGACTCGCTGAAAAACATTTAAAGAATCAGAACAATAATAATCACCTTAAATTGTCGTAGATCCCAAACATTAATAACACCATCATCTCCCCCTGATAAAATAAATGGTTCTTTCTTATTCCAACTAATAACGTTCACATCACTGCTGTGGGCGTCTTTACTTAACATACAGGCTTGATTCGGCACGGCTCGTATGTCCCATATTCGAATAGTGCTATCGACAGAACATGATGCAAATACCTTGAATACAAGATTACAATTACAGTACATTTTAATATTGACACTTTTAGGAATCAAGGGGAAATATTATACGCTGTCTGATATTAAGAAGCTAGAGAGACAGGACACCAAGCAATATTAGAAGCTTTTCATTTGCGACAACTTACGACCTAGTCATGAAGTTAGGTTATGTTAATTCACTGTGCGCATACAGGGTAGTTGTGATGTACATCATATCGCTATTCTTCGACACAATGGTGGTATCTAGGTCTACTGTAGGTGGCGACCGAAGACACATTAATGCGTATGTCGTAGATAATCTTAAATTGTAGGCTCTCTATAGGAAAGCGCTCTAGGAAGAAGATTATGCAACTGGTGAAATTTTAGTTTCCCTAATATAAGTATGATTATCATTTCAACATAGTATGCCAGAAAAGGTCATTAATGTCATCACTTACATTAGATTCATTAGGGGACCACTGTATATCTTCTACTGAGTCTGTATGTCCTGTGAATGGTCTCTGATCTACATGCCAGCTACCGCCATCTTGCAGTTTCCAAACATGTATATTTTTCTTACAATCACCGGAAGCTAAACGACCTGCAAAACCACAAAATTTTATCAAGAAAAGGCTGAAATGTGTGAATGTTTCCTCTGGCAAAATAATGATACTCCTACGTCTGCAAAGTTTTACTGTATTTACTGAATTAAATTATACAAAATTTAAAGTTAACTTACCAGGCACTAAATTTGACCAATCTACAGCATAGCCTTCAATCTGATGACCTGTAAATGTATGTAAAGGCTTCGATACCAACGGTTTCTGTTGACCTGTGACCTCTAGGGATTGTAATGATGGGCTTATATCATATAGGTGTACTTTGCCCGTTTCACACCAGCATGCAACCACGTCTTTGTCTGCTATTTTACTGACCTATAAATTAAAAGAGAAAACATTTCATAGTTTGTTAAACAGTTATAGGGATTATGTCAAGTCAAATTTTTCATAATTTTGTTTATTCTTTATTTAACCTGTACATGCAATTATTAATAGCAAGAATGTTTAAGTGTAATCGCACACAGTTTATTGCAGTGACCCTGCCTAATAAGCTTAATATGATTTATTTATATGTTGTATGTTGTATGTGTACGGCCCCAGAGAATGACCTGTGGATAAATAAAGTTGAATTTGAACTTCTACATAGAAACCAACAAAAAATAATAAAAAATATATAAAAAACTAATCAAAACGGCATTGGTATGATGTAGCTATACCATATGGAATGCCCACTTAAACCAATGTGGGAAAATTGTTCTCTAATAATGTACAATTTTAAACTGTAATTTTTATAACAATCTGGATTTTATGCCTTTTGGATGTGTTTTCTACTATTTTTACCTTTTTATTTTTGTTTTGTATTTGTTTTGCCCTGCATATGCTTGGTCCTCTAATCTGTGACCTCAGATGTTTGTGACCTTCTTATGTATTTATTTGAAATAAAGGATGATTTTACATATTCCTGTATGTGTATGTATGTAGTGTAGTTACTGCAGTAATTTCAGTAAAACATTTTTTAGATACTTTTATTTATTTTTTTTTTACTTCATACATTACTAATTCTTACCCTTAATCTGTTTACCGATCCATTAATACTAATCATTTCATTTTTAAGTTCTGGCATTTCTTCATCTTCATCTTCACTCTCACTGTCAGATGATGGATCCTTGCAATTACTAAACAAGTTACTCATCTTCATTACAATGATGCTGTTCAAGTGTGCCTTCTCAGCCTGCGTACCTGGACACACAAATAACAAGTTAATCAGATTTATAATGGTTTGAATTACAATCTGATCAATAAGGCATAATAACATGCACTCACATACAGTAAATGCAATTTGAAAATGAAATGAGTTGTGGCTTGGTGGTTATGATGCTTGGCTACCAAATGAAATGAGTTGTGGCTTGGTGGTTATGATGCTTGGCTACCAATTCAAGAATTATGAGTTCAAATCCTGTTATACCAGATTTTTTTCTAATGACAATTTACAACTGCACTCCCAAAGACTTTGTTTACTGTATGTAGAGCATCTTGTGTATATGTTTGTCTTGTGAACAAGATTGCCGCCTTGTATTATATCCCTTTCACACCAAAACTCCGGAGTGATCTCCGGAGACACCCCGGGGTTTTATGACCATTCAAAATGTCGAGAAACCCCTTTCACACCAACCTAGCAACACCGGGGTTTATAAAATGAAATTGTAAATGTCGCACTCTATTTTGTTTGTTTTAAACTTCGGAGTTGCTTGATTTTACCTTTCACGCCAAACAGCGGGGCGTCAACTCCGGAGTGTCTCCGGAGTATCTCTTTGCTTTTGGTGTGAAAGGGGTATTATACAGTAGTCTAGTCTTGAAGTGAAATTACAGGATCAATTGACATTGTGACTACAGTATAGACATTAATTAACCTTGATAATACAATATAATCAGTTCAGTCAGTGAAGACTGTTTTAAACATCTCAAATTGATTGATTATTATACAATTATAATAATAATTATAAATTAAATAAGCAGCTTCTGTTTTTTAATCAATTTGATGCATTCAATATATAATGAATGAATAATTTTTATTATCCTAGAATATTACAGAATATTATAATTTAAATGTCAAAATATCATGGATATTTTATTAAAATAATCATAATTGCAAGCTGTTGCTAAGTAACAAAGTATTATCATTCAATCTTATAAGCTTACAAGATAACATTGTTTAATATTATACTGTATGTAATGTAACACTACAGTATAAGTTTATAGTCGGACTTAAATATTATATTTTGAAATGAATTATTAAATTAAAAAGTTAAGTGCATATTACTGTTAATTCTTATTTTGACTTTTTAAAAAATGAATTAATTAATTACTAACCTAAAAGGTTTAATTAATTTTTTATTTCAATAATTATAAAATTTCAATGGTCTACACAAATAACCAGATACCTACCTGCGACAAGGTAGGCTGTGTGTGGGTAAGTTGATCGATCATTCCCAAGCTGATCACGTATCACATCAAAACTTAAACAGGGATCCCCTAAAAAAAAAAAAAAATTATAAATAAATCTATTACTGTAATGGTATATTCGCAAGAAAATATAATTATAAATTTGTTTTCAAAGATCTTATAGTGTAAGTAGATAATTGCTGCAAACCACCAATTTAGCAAATGGTACGCAGTTCTATTTTAGTACATAAACCTTTTACCCTCAGTTTTAAAGCAAGTATTAAGTCAAACAAATATTAAGCTCTGTCTACACAGTTATCAAACAACAAAAAAGTGTGATGTGCCCAAATAATATGGTAGTGATATGTGATCATGATCATATCCATATACTGTATGTGGATATCAAGTTTGATAGTATAGACAGAGCTTTAGAATTATACCAAGAAGCCTTTCCTTTTTATTTTCGAAATAGAGTTTGTCCAACTGTTACTACAAGAACTATTTGTCATGTTTTGTGTTGCTGGTTTTTATGTTACAATTTTCAATTTCTTTTATTTCAGAAAATTTCATGCATATGAACGAACGTACAAACAGAAAAAGAAAAATCGCATACTCTAAGCTTAAATATATAGGATACTTCTCAATCTACAATACATTTTTGAGTTTAATATTTAAGAATTAATTTTACTTATCTTCAAAATGAAATACAGTAAAATGTACTGCACACACACTGTTGTCAATTATCTTCATTCTTATATAAAATGGAAACTTGAAGGAAAATGAATTAGTTTAATAATTTTGTATGCATTACAAATAATGCACCCACTCTGCATTCTATTAAAAATGTATTATTTTTATTACTGTACAACATGCAATTCAATCAATACTCAATAAACATCATAAACTTTACAGCAAACTTGTAATTGGCTCTAAAATTTCATTTCAATTGTACTCGCTATTCTTTATTACTTATTGATTCAGGAAAATTGATCATAAAACATGTCTTGTACAGTAGTAATGAATGGTAACTATTTAAACAAGCCTGGTATCAATATACACTTTGTAAAAATAGAGCTGTCCATTTGCATACTGTAAGGTGTAAAGTGTACAGTCTTTCTGTTGAAAAAGGTGAATAAAGATATCATATGATACGATAATATCTTTATTGTCAAATTCTTTTTACCTTTGAGATATGTGTTTTTTACTCAAAATGGTAATGGTAATACACCTAGGCCTAATTATATAACGCATACAAGTAAATCTTTTAGCAGGATCGATTTTATAATGACAATGACAAGTTAGTTGTTCAATTAAAAATTGTATTGCAAGACATTCTGTGTTATTGTGTGTTCAAATTGTACCAAGAGGATTGGCTGGGTCGGTCGGGCCGGCGAGTGAAGCAGGACGGCAAGGCAAATTGGCAAATTTTCTGATCATTTCCTATAGTCTATGGGGCATTCCACAGTATTTGGTCCGTGGGTTTAAAAATTTCATTTACTGATTTTGATGTAACTCTTGGCCATTTCTCAAAGTAGACATGTTGAAGTTTATTAAATAACATTTTTTTTATTTTTCTGATATTGATTTTTTAAGTTATTGAATATTAAATATGAAAAAGTCATATTTGGAGTTACGGACGGGACATTTTTAATCCTATTTATTTCATAAACTATGCATCTTATTACTGTTTTTTCAACAGATATAGTTACTTTATGTCTCAATAATACATAATCAAGTATTTAATTAAAATTTTGTTGTTTATTAATTTCATACATCCATTTCAAATTCATAAATGTCCCGTCCGCAACGTTTTAGGCGGTTTTTTTACATTTATTTTAAAAGTAATGATGCAAAAATCTTGATACTTCATTTTCTCCTCCTGAGGACTATATCTCATTATATCATGAACAAATTTTTTGAAAATTTTAGATTTTGATGAAAATATCATATTTCAAAAATATATTGTTACGGACGGGACATTTTTGTTACGGACGGGACGTATCATTTAAATCCTAATTATTTCACAAACCATGCATATTTTGAACATTTTTTTGCCAGATATAGTTACTCTATATCCCTATTGTACATATTCAAGCATTTTATAACACATATTTTGTTTATTAAATTTCATATATACATTTCAAAATTCATAATTGTCCCATCCGCGACATTTTAATAGTAGTTTTATGGTGTTTTTTACATTTCAGTTAAAAGTATTGATACCACAATTTAATATTTTGTTTTCTCCTTTTAAAACTATATGCAATACATTATAAACAAATATTTTGAAACTTTTGGTGAAAATATCATATTCAAAAATATATTGATGACATTTTTCGTAGGCACGGGCCAGACATTTTTGTTAAGGACAGGACATATCATTTAAATCCTTTTTATTTCATAATAAAACCATGCATCTTGTTAACATTTTTGCCCATAAATATACTGCAGAACTTTACTTTTTTTTCAAAGTAAGCTCCAATTATTCATAATAAAGTATTTTATTAAAATTAGTTATTGTTTATTAATTTCATACTTGCATTTCAAAATTCATAATTGTTACTTCTGAGACATTTCGATCGGGGTTTTTTCCTCACTTGTGTTTATTGAAGTAATGGCTTTAAAATTGTTATTTAATTCCTAATTTTAAATCTTAATTTTCAACTCCTAAGGATATTAAATTGCAATAGATTTAAACAAGTTTTTTAAAACTTGTATTTTTTTATTAAAAAAACATTACTATCAAAATTTATTGAATGTTACGGATGGGACATTTTTTTTATGAATGTGATTGTGATGACAATATTGTAAGAATTAAAAAGTGTTTTTGTACTGTAGGCTGAGAAGTACTGTAAAAAGGTGTTAACTGTTGTTTATTAATCACAAAACACAGTGGTCTGTATTTAAAATAACAATCCACAAAAGAACAATACCTAAATCCAAAACAACATGACCTGGGAGTATTGGGTGCGGTCATCGCTTTGTAGATTTCATTCTTTGGTGAATTTGCAACCAAGAACCTTTTATAAATCAGTCACTAAATAATTAAGATTGAATTTTAATAGAAGTAGGCCTACAGTTATTAAATCCAAGCAAGGATAGAAGAAAATTTCAGATGCAACTTGGATCCACTAACAAATTCAGACGTCAAACGCCAACGCCAATTTTTAAAGATTCGCCTTAAATGTGTTAATATCTTGAAGTCTTGTTTAATATGCCAAGCATAACTTTTATATTAGTGTAAATAAATATTTTGATAACATTTTACAATATTGCTTCTCGTTATAACTCTTCGAATAATTAATTTTATAAATAATATTTCATATTTATGAATTTTAATATTTTCACTTGACATAAACTTTTAAACAGTGTTTCAAAGGTTGAATTATATTTTTATTTGTAAATAAAAGATTACATTGATGTAAAAAACTTATTTTTAAATTTTTTTAATAGCAAAATTATACAATTTTTTAACGTGGACAAAGTTGTCCTGTCCGCGACGTTAGAAATGTCCCGTCCGTAACGACATATAAATCATATTTATTAATAAATTTGCAGTTCAATTTTTATAATTAATATTCAGTTATCTAAAACAACTATCTGGCAACATAATAATACAAAACAAATTTTAAAATCTCTTTTAAATGAGGAGAAATATTACAATACGTAAACCTTCTCAAAAGTCATGTCCATTTGCCGTCCCATCCGCGACGCATACAATTTTCATAATAAAATTTTTTTTGTACAGTCTTTTTTCTTTTTTTGACTTTCATAATAAACATTGGCCATATATGTATACATTTATTCTACTTTGAATCTTGTATTCTTTTTTATTTCTAAGATATGTCTAGTTATATTCTCAAAAATGTCCCGTCCGTAACAAAAAAATACTGTGGAATGCCCCCTATAGAGGGATGGTATTTTAGGTTACAATGGCCTTTAGCTCGATCGAGTCAAGTGTAGCCCTAGATATAGCACAGGAATTGCATCTACGACTAGGTGTAGCGTAGACGTAGCAACTGCGTTTTTACCAATTGTCGTATTCGATTTAGACTTTCACCGTTGAGTACAGTTTTTCCGTTGAGTACTTCTTTAACGGAGTATTTTGAGCGTTGAGATTGTTCTTAACGAAAAAGCTTTCGTTGTCAACGTTTTCTATTCGAATGACTTTCTGTTGAGCACAAATTTACAATTCGAATACAAAAAGTACTCAACGAATCTTTACGTTGACAACGAAAGTTCCCAATCGAATACGACAAATTATACAATAAAAAACATACTCAAAATTTTAAAATACTACTAGGCCTAACTGTACTAGCTAGTACTAGCCTAGAGTAGGCCTAGGCCCTAGGCCTATAATATATAAATAAGCCTCTGGTACTAGTAGCAGGCCTTAAATTTCTTATTTAGCTAGTCCTAAATACTTTGAATTAGCTAGGCCTAGGCCATAAATTAACTGAACCGAGTGAGCCTAGTAGGCATAATGATGGATGTACGTGCGAACCAACCTGTTTGTGCCTGGTGGTACATGTGGTATGCTGATTCGTCCCTAACCAGCTCTTCTCCATCTGTCAGTTCTCCCCCTGGGATGTATGCCTTTATTTCCATGTTGCTGTCTTCCGCATCATTGTCACTATTATTACCTTCAAGTACTTCCATTTCGTCACTACTCTCTCCATCATGTTCATTCGACATTCTTAGCATTAACACAAAACAACTCCTCTCGAGGTTTCTTCACAAAACACGTTTTTTTAAAAACTGCTAGTTGTAAATGTGTACTCCAGTATTTTAGATTATAGATGGCGCTATTATTGTTTTATACTCAGAGCCATATATTATATATATGGCTCTGTTTATACTCAGAGCCATATGGGGAGAGAGTTTCGACATTGAATGGATTAGAAGCCGTGTTTGTAACTCTCTCTATATATGGCTCTGTTTATACTCAGAGCCATAATAACTCTTTTATATTATAATATAAAAGAGTTGCGACAGAGTATGTAGTTGAGTCCTTTGTTTACCTCCGCCCAGGATTACTCAAAAAGTAATTACAAGATCTTTACCAATGAATATACAGATAGATATGTGGTCAAGGACCATTCCATTACATTTTGGGACCATTTGGGACCATGGTCCCAATTCTGGACCACTTTTTAGTATACTGAAGCTATTGTTTATTGAAAGGCTTGTTACATAACCATTACACCAAACTCATACACATGCTTGTAGTGTGAAATTAGCCTAAATAACAAACAGCATTAAGACCGTATATATATATATTTTTTTTACCGGAGAAATCTTATCATAGGAGAATTTTACAATAGGCGGAGGTATGCACTCTCGGAGTGGCTTTCTAGTTTTAAAAATGTATAACATTCAAGAGACTTTAACTATCGAATTTAATATCAACACAATAAATTTGTACTTTAATGTAATTCGCAATATGTATTAGTGTTGTGGGAATATGTTAACACAACAACTTATGAATAACAAGTATAACGTAAAATATAATATTTAATATAATATAATATATAATTATGCTTGTACTAACGTTTAACCTATTATATAAAAGTATTTTTGTCAAAATATAACAAATGACTTATAATTAAAATGGTACAAAAATATAAAATATGACCGGTTATGATACAATAAAGGTAAATTATTACAAGTGTCTAATTTGTTGTGGTGGGGTGAGGATGAAAAATAAAAAAAAGTTTAAAAAAAACTTTAATTCTTATCGTTTAAGTAAGACTCCGAAGGCCTCTGTCGTCCACTCAATTTGTTATTTTGTGGGAAGGGTACAAATAAAAATCTAAAAGTCGCTTTAACACCGGAAAGTTTCAGGTAAAGTTTATTCAGGTACGTTTGTATTTAAAGTATAGAAACAATCCAATAAGCATTATTATGATAAACACAACAAGAAGACTAATTAAGCAACATGCACAAGATATTTGTTTTGTCGGCTTCTTCATTTCCATGTCCATTTCCTCTGAAAACAAAATACATTGGTTTCCGTTTTAAAGAAATAAGTAAATTAAATCTAAGAAACTACAGTTTAAAAAAACATAAATTATATTCAAATATACTAATTAGCCTATAAACAATATTACCCAAGGTACATCTGAGCAATAAAAAAACTCGCTCTGAATGTAATAAAAACGACACAATTATGAATAAAAGCATTACCACCGGTAGGACTGTTGATCAGTGGCTGGGCTTCATCATCCATTTCCTAAAAATTAAGTTTATCATAAATCATTATAATTTCCATTGGTTAATTATTAGTAATATTGTAATTAATAATATAATCAAAATGTGATTATTTATACAAAATAAAATTTAAAAAAAACCCATGTACTTACCTCATTCAGAACATCTTCTGAACTTACTGATGAATTAGTTGCTAAAAAATGAACATCAAGTTTAGAAAATAATAGACCTGGCGTACTTTTACACAGAAAAAGAACTTAATGGTGGTAAACAATTTGAATGTTAACCATTTTCAAATGAATTACTCTACAAACATACAAAAAAAGAATCTGAACAAAAAAGATTACAAACACTCATGATTGTCAATCATGTAGGCCTACAGTTATAAGTCTATATTGATATTTAAATTCAGTGAATAAAGCATCACCATCAACTATTGAGTTACTTTCAGATTCCAGATCATCATAGAAAACTTCAAACTTAAAAATGTTTAATGGTACTAAACGACGACAAATAACGAAAATCACAATCATGAGGCCTAGAATATCGATTTGTATTAAATACAGAATACCTTCATCACATGAGTTACTTTCAGAGTCTTCCTAGTATACGATAACAACTTTTTAAAATTTATTGGAAAATACAGCATTTAGAAAAAATAAAAATTATATAACGGACGTGTATTATAATTAGGCCCCTATTGTTATTTAATTCATTACCGTCATCATATGTGTTCAAATATATCATACCTCTCCACTCCTGAAATATAGAACAGAGACGTTAACAGTATTCTAAAATCAAGATTCTATTTTCTTTCGTCAGAAAGATGCTACCCGGGGCGGTATGGAAATCCGCAGAGTGACGAGCCAGGGTCAGACAATCTTAATCTTCACAAGGCTTCACTCTCTAACTGCTAATTCAGTCACTCATTTTAACGTTAATATTGGACAAAATAACAAATTCTTTAATATTATATTTAATTTTAATAAAATGTCGGGCGCAATACATAGGCCTTAGGTACGATATACATAAACAGAAAATAATCATGCTTACCGGACCACCGGAACTCTCTGATTCTGATTGTTGCACTCTAAAAAATAAAATTATGAAAATGTGTTTCCTTTTTTAAAAAATATCCACAATTGTAAAATGATTACAGTCAGTGAATGGGTTGGATGGTATGATGAATGGGTATTGTGATTCAGTATTGATCAACTTGATTATTGATTTGGATATCAATGTTTGATTACAGATAGGTAACACATATAAAATTGTGCCATGCTTACCTATGTAACAATGTTTAATAATTTCTATTCCTTTTCAATTAAGTACAATAATTACAGTTAGTGAAGTGGTTGGCATTGATGATAGTAATGTGCTAGGCATGATCAACGTTAAATAAATTGCAGTAGGTTTCACACCAAAAATATTAATTCAACCATGCTTACCTACATAGCGAATCTTCAATAATCGCATTATTAAGCCACACCTTGGTATCTTGTATTGCCTTGTAATCTAATTCTGCAAACAGATCTATACCAGGTTCAAAGAAATTTTCCATGCTTTCACGATTTAAGAATTCGATAAGTATCAACAGCAGATCCATAAAACGTTTGTCGATGCATGCTTCATTCCATGGGCCAACATCCCTTTTATTTAGATATAACATGCATGTCTTAAGTTGATATGAAGACAGGCATCTAAGTTGCGTACATGGATTCACAATTCTAATTGTTTTCAGGATTTTTAGACACTTCTTGCGACATTCGTTGAAGCTATCCATATTTTTAACGATTTGTTTTTCTTTCTCAGAGAAACTCTCGCGCCACATTTTATGATACAAATCCTGTTTTTTGTCAGTTGCATTTGGATGACGTTTTGTGACAAATAATCTACCGTTAAGGCTTATAGCTGGAACGATATCAATGCACATTTTTAAATTGTCAGCATAGCAAATATTAAGTGTTAGTGCAGGGCCAGAGGATGCTCGCAAAGTTATAGTATTTCTTTGTTGTATTCGATTGATTACTTTTTGTAAAATCGATTGGAATGTTTGTTTGATCTCTTTTGGATTTAAATAGATTCGTTTCTTTTTTATGAAGAAATATCCTGGTGTTTCGTATGGTCCGTGAGGTTTCTTTATTTCCCAGTCAGGCTCATTTAACTTTAGTGGTAACATGAGGTCAAACTCGTCTGGCTTGATCACTTTTAGCCCCTCGTAGCTACTACCCTGATGCAGTAGATTACCAAATGTGTATGGCAGTTCTTCCAGTTTTGTGCGTTTTAAAAAGTGTTTAATAATGTTTTCAATTCTTTCAACAATCTGATTTGCTTTCTCGTTTTCTTGATTTGAGAATGTTGCATGTTTTTTATAGTACTCTATCAGTTCAACCGATAATACCATCTTTTCCCTTAACCAAAAACGTAATTATATGCAATTAGGGCGAGTGGAATGTGTACATTTAGAGATGGAACTGGATACTGAGGAAACTGCTTGGGCGGATGAGAATTAGAATATCACCTGAAGTTGCACCCTGAAGTTGCATATTAATTTGACGTAGCTTTTTGGATACGCTCTTAACCCAACCATACACAGTGTCATTCGTGTGGATTTTTTTTTTATTATTCATTTTATTTAACTTCAACAATTTGATAGTAAAATCAAGTCAAAGCGTGACATATTTTATGAAAGCTAATGTATAAGAATTACACCGTAAATACTCTCGGATTCCCCTCCTGGTGAAAGGCCCTCCTACTATTAACTTACCAACGTGAAAATGTAATGTGTACATTAACTGACAGGTCCGACTAATGACGTTAGGTTGTATTAGGGAATTTACAATGAGTGGACATAAACTGCCAATAATACGTACGATATACTGTATTTGATTGATCGACTTGACAATAGTAAAATCAACACTACGTCGGATAATTAATACGTATAATTATTACTAAAATCAAACAAAAACATGTACGGCTTCTACTACATTTTATATCAACTTTGTACGCTGATGAAATAGCCTACGTGGCTTCATCCCATCGATCGCCAACAACAATATTAATAATAATTTTAGAGGGGGCTATTGTCAAAAAGTGAGCCCATTTTGTTCATTTGATATACGTAATTAACGTTTTGGATGAGTTTATTTACATCATTTATCAAACAATTGCAACAAAATCAAATATTTCTATTACCGGAGGGACATGGCTTAAACAAATGATCACGTACGTAGAATATTGTAGGACTATACGTACGTACTACGGTTTTCACTACGGAGGTCACTATAGTTCGAAAGCCCATTAGGGCCAACCAAAATATTAATTTTAGAAATAACGAATTAATAATTCGAAATAAAGAATTATTAATTTGAAAATTCGAATTAATAAAGTTCGAAATAAACCAAAAGTGAAAATAAACAATACAGGGATGGGAAGTAAGTATAATGTAAAACTAATTTAAAACGTTTAAAAGTTTATTTTACTGTATACTTGCATAGGATGAAACGCGTTTTCCAAAACATGAAATATCATTCGATATGCCGTAGAAATTGTTATCATGAGATGTATGTAGACAGTATTAAACATGGTTTTGTTTTTTATTAAATAAAGAATACTATTCATTAAGACTGGACTCTGTATAGTATATAGCAAAAGTAAGGTGAAATATTATAAGGAATAACAAGTAGGCCTATAAAGTAGGAAATATAATATTTTAAAATATTATTAATTAAATATTATAATTATTAAAGTATAATACAATACTATTAATATCATTTTGCTTGACGTTTAATTTATTACATAAAAGTAGTTTTGTCAGAATATAATAAATAACCGGTAATTAAAATGGTACAAAAATATAAAATATGGCCGGTTATTATACAATAATGGTAAATTTATATTACAAGTTCCTATTTGGTTGAAAAATAAAAAAGGGTGTATTGAACTTTAATTCTTATCGCTTAAGTAGGACTACAACTTTTAAGTATTTTAATGATTATGCTCATTTTGTGGGAAGGCTTCAAATAAAAATCTTGAAGTCGCTTCAACACTGAACGTTTCAGGTAAAGATTATTCACGTCAGGTACTTTTGTATTTAAAGTATAGCAACAATCCAATAAGCATTATTATGATAAACACAACAAATTAACTAATTAAGCAACATGCACAAGATCTTTGTTTTGTCGGCTTCTTCATTTCCATGTCCATTTCCTCTGAAAACTAAATACATTGGTTTCCGTTTTAAAGAAATAAGTAAATTAAATCTAAGAAACTACAGCTTAAAAAAACATAAATTATATTCAAATATACTAATTAGCCTATAAACAATATTACCCAAGGTACATATGAGCAATAAAAAAACTCGCTCTGAATGTAATAAAAACGACACAATTATGAATAAAAGCATTACCATCGGTAGGCCTGTTGATCAGTGGCTGGGCTTCAATATCCATTTCCTAAAAATTAAGTTTATCATAAATCATTATAATTTCCATTGGTTAATTATTACTATTAGTAATATTGTTATTAATAATATAATCAAAATGTGATTATTTGTACAAAATAAAATTTAAAAAACCCATGTACTTACCTCATTCAGAACATCTTCTGAACTTACTGATGAATTAGTTGCTAAAAAATGAACATCAAGTTTAGAAAATAATAGACCTGGCGTACTTTTACACAGAAAAAGAACTTAATGGTGGTAAACAAATTGAATGTTAACCATTTTCAAATGAATTACTCTACAAACATACAAAAAAAGAATCTGAACAAAAAAGATTACAAACACTTATGATTGTCAATCATGTAGGCCTACAGTTATAAGTCTATATTGATATTTAAATTCAGTGAATATAGCATCATCTTCAACTATTAAGTTACTTTCAGATTCCAGATCATCATAGAAAACTTCAAACTTAAACATGTTTAATGGTACTAAACGACGACAAATAACGAAAATCACAATCATGAGGCCTAGAATATCGATTTGTATTAAATACAGAATACCTTCATCACATGAGTTACTTTCAGAGTCTTCCCTAGTATACGATAAAACCTTTTTAAAATTTATTGGAAAATACAGCATTTAGAAAAAATAAAAATTATATAACGGACGTGTATTATAATTAGGCCCCTATTGTTATTTAATTCATTACCGTCATCATATGTGTTCAAATATATCATACCTCTCCACTCCTGAAATATAGAACAGAGACGTTAACAGTATTCTAAAATCAAGATTCTATTTTCTTTCGTCAGAAAGATGCTACCCGGGGCGGTATGGAAATCCGCAGAGTGACGAGCCAGGGTCAGACAATCTTAATCTTCACAAGGCTTCACTCTCTAACTGCTAATTCAGTCACTCATTTTAACGTTAATATTGGACAAAATAACAAATTCTTTAATATTATATTTAATTTTAATAAAATGTCGGGCGCAATACATAGGCCTTAGGTACGATATACATAAACAGAAAATAATCATGCTTACCGGACCACCGGAACTCTCTGATTCTGATTGTTGCACTCTAAAAAATAAAATTATGAAAATGTGTTTCCTTTTTTAAAAAATATCCACAATTGTAAAATGATTACAGTCAGTGAATGGGTTGGATGGTATGATGAATGGGTATTGTGATTCAGTATTGATCAACTTGATTATTGATTTGGATATCAATGTTTGATTACAGATAGGTAACACATATAAAATTGTGCCATGCTTACCTATGTAACAATGTTTAATAATTTCTATTCCTTTTCAATTAAGTACAATAATTACAGTTAGTGAAGTGGTTGGCATTGATGATAGTAATGTGCTAGGCATGATCAACGTTAAATAAATTGCAGTAGGTTTCACACCAAAAATATTAATTCAACCATGCTTACCTACATAGCAAATCTTCAATAATCGCATTATTAAGCCACACCTTGGTATCTTGTATTGTCTTGTAATCTAATTCTGCAAACAGATCTATACCAGGTTCAAAGAAATTTTCCATGCTTTCACGATTTAAGAATTCGATAAGTATCAACAGCAGATCCATAAAACGTTTGTCGATGTATGCTTCATTCCATGGGCCAACATCCCTTTTATTTAGATATAACATGCATGTCTTAAGTTGATATGAAGACAGGCATCTAAGTTGCGTACATGGATTCACAATTCTAATTGTTTTCAGGATTTTTAGACACTTCTTGCGACATTCGTTGAAGCTATCCATATTTTTAACGATTTGTTTTTCTTTCTCAGAGAAACTCTAGCGCCACATGTTATGATACAAATCCTGTTTTTTGTCAGTTGCATTTGGATGACGTTTTGTGACAAATGATCTACCGTTAAGGCTTATAGCTGGAACGATATCAATGCTCATTTTTAGATTGTCATCATAGCAAATATTAAGTGTTAGTGCAGGGCCAGAGGATGCTCGCAAAGTTATAGTATTTCTTTGTTGTATTCGATTGATTACTTTTTGTAAAATCGATTGGAATGTTTGTTGTTGTTGATCTCTTTTGGATTTAAATAGATTCGTTTCTTTTTTATGAAGAAATATCCTGGTGTTTCGTATGGTCCGTGAGGTTTCTTTATTTCCCAGTCAGGCTCATTTAACTTTAGTGGTAACATGAGGTCAAACTCGTCTGGCTTGATCACTTTCAGCCCCTCGTAGCTACTACCCTGATGCAGTAGATTACCAAATGTGTATGGCAGTTCTTCCAGTTTTGTGCGTTCTAAAAAGTGTTTAATAATGTTTTCAATTCTTTCAACAATCTGATTTGCTTTCACGTTTTCATCATCTGAGAATGTTGCATGTTCATTGTAGTACTTTTTCAGTTCAATCGATAATACAATCTTCTCCCTAACCAAAAACGTAATTATATGCAATTAGGGCGAGTGGAATGTGTACATTTAGATGGAACTGGACAGGAAACTGCTTGGGCGGATGAGAATTAGAATATCACCTGAAGTTTCACCCTGAAGTTGCATATTAATTTGATGTAGCTTTTTGGATACGCTCTTAACCCAACCATACACAGTGTCATTCTTGTGGATTAGATTTTTTATTATTCATTTTATTTAACTTCAACAATTTGATAGTAAAATCAAGTCAAAGCGTAAGTGACATATTTTATGAAAGCTAATGTATAAGAATTACACCGTATATACTCTCGGATTTTACTCCTGGTGAAAGGCCCTCCTACTATTAACTTACCAACGTGAAAATGTAATGTGTACATTAACTGACAGGTCCGACTAATGACGTTAGGTCGTATTAGAGAATTTACAATGGACATAAACTGCCAATAATACGTACGATATACTGTATTTAATTGATCGACTTCACAATAATAAAAACAACACGTCAACACTACGTCGGATAATTAATACGTATAATTATTACGAAAATCAAACAAAAACACGCACGGTTTCTACTACATTTTATATCAACTTTGTACGCTGATGAAATCAATAGGGTTGGTGAAATCTGTCCACAATAGGTTACTTTTCTGTCCATAATAGGTTACTTTCTGTCCACAATAGGGACTAGAGGGCGCTGTTGTTTGTCCATAATAGGTTACTTTCTGTCCACAATAGGGACTAGAGGGCGCTGTTGTTTGTCCATAATAGGTGACTTTCATAATTGGCTGTCCAAAATAGGTGACTTTTTGTCCACAATAGGGGATTTTATTGGAGTAGTGCGCCATCCATTGTGTTGTCCATAATAGGTGAATTTTTTGGCGTACTCTCGTACGTACGTACGTACGTACGTAGTTTGTTTCGCGAGTAGAAGTAATACTAATTTGCTTTCTCTTCAGACTTTGAGTTGAGGCTACCGACCTAGGCCTAGGCCTAATTAGTATATTATTTAAGTCTCTCTAGCCTAGGGGTCTCTCTAGCCTAGTAGGCCTTAGGGCCTAGGCCTAGTCCTGTTAGTTAGGCTACCTCTATACTATAGGCCTACTACTACTAGGCTAGGCCTAGCTTAGATACAGCAGCAGGGTACCTCCCTGCTTACAGGAATACAAATGACATGGGCTCCATATTAGGTAGATATGTTTCCTACTACAAACAACTAGGCCTAGCCTCAGTTATCTTGTTTATTTGTTTTTTTATTATTTGATAATATAATATGAATATATATACAGACTAACATACTATTTTACTCGTAACTATATTGCCTATTCTGCAGGTCACTGGCGGACTAAGTGACTAGAGGCCTAGTCACTATTTAATACGGTCTTTTACTACTGCCACCACTACTACTATACCTTGAAGACCGAAATCTTCAAATCACAAACATCTAGATTGCTAGATTGAACTATTAAAATTTTTGTTTTTTTTTATTATTTTGTGAATGAACGAGTCTTATCCAGACAGTTTGGACAGTTAATAGGTTGGCAGTATAGTAGAACCAGAGCTAGTGTTACTGTGTTATTAATTATGTCATCTATTTAAATATCACAATTGTTTTCCCATATTTTTTGCGTGTATTACAGATTGTGTACAGTGTATCTTCTGATCAATGTTATAGTACAATAGCATGGAAATGTCTATTAACTAGGGTAAATAACAGATAAGCCCAACCTACAATTGAAGAAAAATACTTTACATATAACCCACTACATCTTTTAGGAGATTTTTCAATATGATCAAGAATAGATACTGTGAAATCCCAAAAAGAAGCCTATTTCAAAACAGTATTTGTTTGCAAAAGTAATCTCGAAAAGGAGGATACAAATGAGACAAACTGAATATTATCAGTACCGTAGTAGAAAAACTTTAAACATAACTGTGTCCCACCATACAACATGACAATTTGACTCAGCATTACTAAGATTGAAGTTACTTTTATTATACAATACCTAAACATTATTATAGTGTTTAACTATTTCCTTTTTTTATTATAGGCATACAGATGTTTGATATTCTGCCCATATATCCTGCTGAAATGAAAAGGTACATCATTTCAACATAATATCTTTGATCATATCATCATCGGTCAATACTTATAGTAATAAACATAATAATTATGGTGTATTTTTTTTTATCTTTGCTATTTTTTAAATTGTAGTTTAACCATATTTTTACACTTTTAAAATTAATATAATTCAGTATTTTTTAATGTGATTTAGATTATGAATAAATTTAGAATACAGAACAAAATTGTTGATTGTACACTGCGTGTATGTAAACTGGATTTATTGTCGTATTCCTAATGATTCAAAATAATATTTATTTTGCTTCATTATTAAAGATGTATTGTCCCTCAAAAACATGAAAAATTAATTCAATCAGGCTTTGAATATGTTATTTTGTAGTTTTAATAAAGTTAATCGAAAAAAAAAAACGAAAACAAAATAATGTTTTCACTTGTAAAATGATAAATGGTTAAATTCAACCAAAAATCCATTGGCTAGCAGCCAATTTGACCATTTTTTGCTTTAAATTACATTTTTTTCAGGTAATACATTTTTTTTCAATCTAATTTTTGGTCAATGTGGATAACTATTATGTTACAATAAAATGGAATGGAAAATTTTAATTTAAGAATTATTTTTTCAGGGGGACAATACATCTTTAAACATTAAAATTGATTCATTTAATTAAACAACAATATAATAAATGGATGAGAACTGCTGCTGTTGATTGACTACTGACTGGGATGATTTGTCATGAATTTTGAAACAAGGGACGACCTAAAATGAAGTGCTGAACTCTGATGTCTTTTGCAATATTAAATTGATGAAGTTGATTTTTATTATTACTGTTAACAAAACAAAAAAAAACAAAAAAATAACGGTAAAGAGAAAACATTATCATATATCTATATAACCTATGTGGACTATCATCAGGAATTAAAGGTATAAAGGTATAAAAACGTATTTTACTAAAACAATAGGAAGATTCAAATGTTGTAAGCCTACATATTTACAAAAGGAATGGAAAACCCAAAGATGAAATGAAAAGCTGTTGTCAAGCGTCTTTAACTCCTATAATTTGTAAGATTGTTGAGAAATTGCTTTGATGTATCTAGAATAGTATAATAATATACTAATTACATTTTTTCAGTTTGGAATTAAACAAATGTATAATATTGAACTTTTACTTTCTAAGGTTTTCATTCATGGGCACAATTAAAGGCTGTAAACATTTTAATTTTTGTTTTCTTGACTTTTCTTCTGCACTGGACGGTGTCTAATAAAAATAACTTAATAACTCAGTAGCTGTTGCTGAAAACACCAATGGATTACAGATTTTATTTCAAATAAAGCGCAAGTCAAAGTTGGTGATATTGTAAATAATATTTCTTCTTTTTTAATTTGCTGATGATCACACCTTATCACGTCCTATAAAAATAATGATTGTATAATGCTTCAAATAGATTATATTTAATTGCTAAATGAGCAAATGTCAACAATCCTTAAATCCTGTACAATGTGCCATAATATTCTCTCAAACTATTTACATACACACTGTAACTTAGTGAACATTGTCTGATTCTTGAGTAATTCCACTTGTCTTTACGTCTTGTTACATGCATTATATAAAATATGTCTTGGTCAAGTTGAACAAAGCTCTATTACTCCTAGTGGTTAGATTGTAGTGTGGGCACCATTTGAGAAATATTATGTTTAGAGAATAAGAAGTATACAAAGGAAAACAACAAGTAGTATACAAAGGAAAACAACAAGGAAAGTGATTTTAGACACACTTTGGACATAGGGCCTACCTTATTTTTATAGTTTGAAAGTGCTAGAAATATTACCTATTGGTTGATTGATCACTTTATTTCAGAATAAAAATTTCATACAACAATTAAAAAAACCGGAAAATCACACTTTAATAGGATTTTTTCTCTCAAAACCTATTTGAAGACTCTATTGAAGACTTGTTTGAATTACATTTAAACTTTTATTAGGATTTAAGGTGTTGAAGGGTTGCTATAGTTTTTTTGGTTTTGTTGGAATTCAAAAGGCAATTCATAATTCTTCCCAGAAAGCAAATTATTATTTACGATACAACTTTCCTACTATTAACTCAGACTTGGAGGCCTATAGGATATAATAGGCCTAGGGCCTAGGCTAGGCCTAGTTTAGTTAGTACTTGGTTGGCCACTATCTAGCCTATACTAGGGCCAGGCTACTTAATTACTAGTCTACTATGCTATGGAGTTTCCTACACAAGTTACACATTACAAAAATCACCTATTATGGACAACATAATGGATGGCGCACTACTCCAATAAAATCCCCTATTGTGGACAAAAAGTCACCTATTTTGGACAGCCAATTATGAAAGTCACCTATTATGGACAAACAACAGCGCCCTCTAGTCCCTATTGTGGACAGAAAGTAACCTATTATGGACAGAAAAGTAACCTATTGTGGACAGATTTCACCAACCCCGCTCGATGAAATAGCCTACGTGGCTTCATCCCATCGATCGCCAACAATAATTAATATTAATAATAATTTTAGAGGGGGCTATTGTCAAAAAGTGAGCCCATTTTGTTCATTTGATATACGTAATTAACGTTTTGGATGAGTTTATTTACATCCTTTATCAAACAATTGCAACAAAATCAAGTATTTCTATTACCGGAGGGACATGGCTTAAACAATGATCACGTACGTAGAATATTGTAGGACTATACGTACGTACTATACGGTTTTCACTACGGAGGTCACTAATAGTTCGAAAGCCCATTAGGGCCAACCAAAATATTAATTTCAGAAATAACGAATTAATAATTTGAAATAACGAATTATTAATTTCGAAATAAACCAAAAGTGAAAATAAACAATACAGGGATGGGAAGTAAGTATAATGTAAAACTAATTTAAAACGTTTAAAAGTTTATTTTACTGTATACTTGCATAGGATGAAACGCGTTTTCCAAAACATGAAATATCATTCGATATGCCGTAGAAATTGTTATCATGAGATGTATGTAGACAGTATTAAACATGGTTTTGTTTTTTATTAAATAAAGAATTTAAAATCAATCCTTTTCATAATTCACCTCCAACTTATTATTTTTTATTTATACGTATAATGTTACTTTCTATAGACCAGAGATTCCGAAATAAATTGAATGAATGAATATGAATACTATTCATTAAGACTGGACTCTGTATAGTATATAGCAAAAGTAAGGTGAAATATTATAAGAAATAACAAGTAGGCCTATAAAGTAGGAAATAAAATATTTTTAAATATTATTAATTAAATATTATAATTATTAAAGTATAATACAATACTATTAATATCATTTTGCTTAACGTTTAATTTATTACATAAAAGTAGTTTTGTCAGAATATAATAAATAACCAATAATTAAAATGGTACAAAAATATAAAATATGGCCGGTTATTATACAATAATGGTAAATTTATATTACAAGTTCCTATTTGGTTGAAAAATAAAAAAGGGTGTATTTACTTTAATTCTTATCGCTTAAGTAGGACTACAACTTTTAAGTATTTTAATGATTATGCTCATTTTGTGGGAAGGCTTCAAATAAAAATCTTGAAGTCGCTTCAACACTGAACGTTTCAGGTAAAGATTATTCACGTCAGGTACTTTTGTATTTAAAGTATAGCAACAATCCAATAAGCATTATTATGATAAACTCAACAAATTAACTAATTAAGCAACATGCACACGATCTTTGTTTTGTCGGTTTCTTCATTTCAACCATTTGCTCTGAAAAAAAAACACCATTGACTTCATTTGAAAGAAATAAGTAAACTAAATCTAAGAAACTATTACAGTTTATATTATTAAAAAAGGTTCAAATAACGTTGGAATTTTATTAACTTTACACCAATCAATCGGTACAAACAAAGAAAACGCTAGCTCACTGATCTACGCATGCGCACGGCTCACAATAATCTCGTAATTTCTCGTCACGTATATTACGAGATGAAACATTCTGATTGTATTAACAACGAGAAAATATGGATAAAAGCGTTACCAGTAGGTCTACTCCTGGGGATCAGTGGCCGCTGGTCTTCAATATCCATTTCCTAAAAATCAAGTTTATCATAAATCATTATAATTTCCATTGGTTAATTATTAGTAATATTGTTATTATTAATATAATCAAAATGTGATTATTATTTAATAAAATAAAATCAACGAAGGCTTACAGACCTACTTTTTTGTTTTTAAAATCCAGGTATACTTACCTTCGGAGCGTAATAAGCTGTATTGTCATCTTCTGAACTTAGTGCTGCTGAAGCTGCTAAAAATGAACAGTTTTAGAAAATAAATGCTAGAACACTAATAGATCTGGCGTACTTTTACAGAGAACTTAACGGTGGCAAAAAAATTGCTATACCTTTTTCAAATGAATTACTTTCATACAAAAAAGAGTACAGGAAAAAAGATTACAAACACTTATGATTGTCAATCATGTAGGCCTACAGTTATATGTATATATTGATATTTAAATTCAGTGAATAAATCATCACCTTCCACAGTTGAGTTACTTTCAGACTCCAGATCATCATAGAAAACTTCTTAAAAGAAAAAAATGTTTAACGACAAATAACGAAAATTACAATCACGAGGCTTAAGACCCATTTGCACTAGAACGATAACGATCGACGATACATAGACAAATAGGCCTATGCATTTTTAATACATAAAACAGAATAAATATAAAAATGTTTCATTCTAGAACTATAGAATAACCATCTATGCTTCCTTTGATGAAAATGATGTTCACACGTCCAATCAAATGACGTCATGATTAGCAAGAGCAAAATATGGTGACAATACAACGATTTTATTTTGTTTTAAATTTTATTTGATTGGAATTAAAAAAATATTATTTATATCAAACATTTTTATCAATTATAGAACGAAACCCTTTCTAGTTTCTTTTGTTTTATTTAAAAAAATGCTTATCTATTTATCGTCGATCGTTATCATCCTAGTGTAAATGAGCCTTTATAATATAATATCGATTTGTATTAAATAAAGAATACCTGCATCACATGAGTTACTTTCAGATTCTTCACTAGTATACGAAGACACTTTTTTTAAAGTTATTGAAAGATACATCATTAATTAGTTTAGAGCAAATTAAATAATATAACGGATGTGGACGGTAATTTCCATTGTTTTGCCGTAAGCCATAACTGTATTATAATTATTGCTATTTAAATTCATTGTAGTAACGAAGGCATTACCGTCATCATGTGTGTTCATATTCAAATCTATCATACCTCTCCACTCCTGAAATATCGAACAAAGACGTTAACAGTATTCTAAAATCAAAATTATATTTTCTTTCGTCAGAAAGATGCTACCCGGGGGCGGTATTGAAATCCGCAGAATCCGGTTGATAAATAAAAAAGGGTCAGACAATCTTAATCATCACAAGGCTTCACTCTCTAACTGCTATAATTCATTCACTCTCTCATTTTAGCGTTAAAATTGAACAAATTTAATATGCCTAAAATGTTGGGCGGAATGCATAGACCTATTATTAGGTAGGCCTTATGTGATATACATAGAAAATAATCGTGCTTACCGGACTACCAAGACTTTCTGATTCTGATTGTTTCACTCTAAAAAATAAAATAATTATGTGTTTTCTTTTTAAAAAAGTATCCGCAATTGCACAATATACAATGATATGATTACAGTCAGTGAAGTTTGTCGGACGGTATATGAATTGGGCGGGGTGTTGCGAGTCAGTTTATCAACTTGATCATTGATTGGGGTATCAATATTTGATTATGAAACAAAATATAAATTGGCACCATGCTTACCTATGTAACAACTGTTCAATAATTTCATCATCTGAAGAAACAATTTTTGTAAGCCAACGTTCGGTATTTGTTATTCCTTTTCTACTTAAATCCGCAAAGAGATTTATATCATGATTAAAGAAACTTTCCATTTCACCACGTTCTAAGAATGTGATTAGTTTCCACAATAGATCCTTAAAGCGGACGTCGATGTAGTCTTCTGTCCATGGAAAAACATTCGTATCAGCATTTAAATGTAACATACATGTCTTGAGATGATATGAAGACAGAAATTTAAGTTGCGATGATGCGTTCAACTTTTGAATTGTTTTCAGGATTTTTAGACACTTCCCACGACATTCGTTGGACCCATCCATACTTTTAACGATATCTTTTTCCTTATTAGAGAAACTCTCACGCCACAATTTATTGTACCCATCCCGGTGATTATTAGTAGCATATGGATGACATTTAGGAACAAATAACCTACCATTAAGCTTGATTGCTGGAACGATGTCAATGCTCATTTCTATGCTGTTATCATAGCAAACCTTAAGGGTAAGAGCTGGGGAACGTGATCGACATTGTAGGGTGATATTACTGGCTCCTGTTGTTCTACTTTCCTTCATAACATTAACTGATTTTTGTAAAATCGATTGTAAATTTTGTTTGATCTTATTAGGAATTAAGTAGAAATTTTCAGTAATGTCGATATCTTTATTACCAATTATGAAGACATATCCTGGAGCTTCGTCAGGTTCCTTTAATTTCCAATTCTCGGCATCCTCTAAAAGTAGCGGTAACAAGAGGTCAAACTCGTCTGGTTTTATCACTTTCAGTCCTTCGTAGCTACTACCCTGATGAAGTAGATTGCCAAATGTGTATGGCAAATCACTATACTCCTTTAAGGATTGCTGAAAAGTGCGTTTAATATTTTCGATAATCCTAACTGCTTTCTTTTTTTCCTCAGGTTTAAGTTCTGCGTACAGTTTGTGGTACCGTTTCAGTTCAACCATTAACGAGTCATGCATGCTGTTGTTGATACTCATCTCTTCTACCCACCATGATAATAATTGTCTGGAAGTAAAACAGACTTATGACACCACGTTTTCAACCCTTTGTTTGGATTTAGTATTCATGGTTTATTTATTATTATGCTAATAGTTGGACATAATAGGAGGCCTACGAAATAAACATTATTATTATTAAACAATGGTATCGGTATATGCTAAGACGTTTTGAATACAGGAAATAGGTTAGGGAATTTCCTAAAGTGGTACATAGGGCCTACACCAATTATTAATAACACTGGGCATATAATAGAATAAGTTTGACTAAATATATAACACCTGACGCAACAGGTTGGATCTCTTGCGAAAATCATCAAAACATTCTACTACCTAGGAATCATGCGGTTGATGCCTCACTTTATTTATAGGCCCATATAATATTAAACAATAGGTATATGATACGTACGTCAACAATTGTCAACAGTTGGGGAATTTCCTAGTATTTACCTGAATTCCTTCCATTATTTATATTATATACTGTAGGCCTATGTATTGTAGATATTATAGTTACCTTTTGTAAATGTGTGTGTACTTAAGTTACTGTTTAGTTTTCTTTAAATGTTTAATATTATATTAATGTATCTATCTATCTCTACTGAACCACTTTGGAAATCAATGCTTTAACAAACATTGAATGATAAATAAATAATACGTTATTACGTACATAAAAGGCCTACGTTTGACTGACTAAACTATACTGTATATAACGACAGTGAGGCATTTAATGAATAGGCAAACTGCCTTAAAATGTGACATGTTTCGAGAAACTATTCTCATCATCAGAATATAATGTATATAAAACTGAGGCAACAGTTTCAACACTATACGTCTGCTTATACAATACTGTACATCAATTAAAAATATCGTCTACTAAAACTACCGTTCTTACGTAGGCCTACCGGTACTTGCGACGCTCAGTACATCCAAAGAATATAGATATTCTATGGTCATCATACCGTCGTACGTGTACGGCATTAATCGATACTGAACAATATTATTCTAGAGGGCACTATTGTAACAATCAAACAATACATTGTTATATGTGTATAACTAACAATCAATTTATTGATTCAAATGTTTCTTTGTAAAAAGAGTACCTATTAAACTTATTAGTTTAAAATTATATTTGACAGTGGTTGAATTGGGTCATGTTTCTGATGAGTCTATGACAAGCCTACTGTGCACAAACACCTTCCTTTCCAACAATAGCTATAGCAAACTATTATTATACTGTACTACAGTATACAAAGTAGTAAAACATTCAGTGATCATAACAGCAGTATTCTGCAATGATTTCAAAGTATTTCAACTGGATATAAATCTAGTATTGTTATGCTATAGGTGGCGTAATAACTTTCATCAAACATACTATCAAAATGCAGAAATATGGTCAGAGAAATCAATTAAAACAAAACTGATTTATATTATCACCAACATTTCTTAATTGTTCGATTAACAATCTAAAAATAAGACGACAACAAATACCAAAATGGGCATTTTTTATATCTTACCCACCACCAGACCTACCACAGGCTTATAAAGTTTAACTTACAAAGTTACCGCGTTTTTTTATATTTAGAAAAGAAATAAAAAAATTTAAAAAAACACACACACAAAATGAATATAAAATAACAACTTTTATTTTGATAATCATACTCATAAAATCAAGATTAATTTTTTATTGGTCTTTGTATACCACAACCAAATGAATTTCCCCGGAGTTTGAGGTAATAAAGTTTTATTGAACTGAATAAGGCAGATTTGTCCTATTATTATATTCAATGTTATTAAAATATAACATTATTTTAAAATATAGTATTTAGGCCTACAGCTATACATCCGTGTATGTATAGGCCTAAAAAAGTTTACTGTCCTGACAATGAACCAAAATTAAAATTCCACATAATTGTATTAAAGTAACTTCTAAATGAATATCTGTAACGTCCCTTCTAAACAATACTTCTGATTAACTAATTATACATTTTTATGTACACATGACATGAAATGAGCTGTCACAAAATCGGTGATCAGCGATATTAAAATTTCGTATAATATATAACGCGGTCTGTTGTTCTACTAACGACATTGACATTACTGGTAAACAGATGTCTAATATAAAGAGAAGCTTTTTCTGCACTTGAAAGAACATCAAATTGACTCGAAACACTGAGGCCTCTATTATGTTAGTACTGTAAAAAGGCTTATAAGAAGCAGCTATCCGCACAAGTATAACATTACAAATCAATTATAAATAGTTTTATAGTATTACCTATAGGCCTATTGTGTAATACATTTAAAACATAGCTTAAATGTAACTGTAAATTATAGAAATAATTACTACAGTATTTACAATTAATTTCGTTATTGTGAATACCACTTCAATATCGGTTGTACCATCGCCTTCTTCTGAAAAAAATAATAATGAAACATAAACATGTCTAAAAATAATCAATGGTGCGTCGCCGTATGTGTAGCTGATGAGCGATTTTCCAACCAAATTTTAAAAATTGTTTACTAATGCTTGGTTCCCACTAGAGACGCAACACAAGGACGTAACGCAACGTAAGTGATTTGACTAATCACAAGCGATGGATTATTCGAACTGTCGCTTGTCATTGGTCAACGCGCTTGCGTTGCGTTTACGTCCTTACGTTACGTTCTAGTGGGAACCACGCTTTATGCTGTACTTAGGTTGGATTATTTTTGCAGTCTTTTTTCTTGTGTTTTGTGAACCTGTGCCGTGATTTTCATGTGTTTGCTTTTTAAAGAAACGTATTTTGTAACAGAATGAACAACACGAATATCTAATATAATACTATGGCCGGACCGAAATCAAAATTAATAAAAAAAACCGTCACTTACAGTTGCTGCTGTGTGCACTTGGCGTCACCGAGGTTCAGTTGACAAAAAGCAAAACCATACATTCTTGTCGAAATTAGGCATTAAAGTCGGACTGTCATCCTCTAAAAATTACATCATGTAAGAAAAAAAAGAAGAAATAAACAGATAACCTTACTTAAAAAAACATACGAAAAAGTTTTTTTTTTTAATGGCAATTAACGACAACGAAAGATAATCATATAATTACATATCAACATTTAAATTTAGGGTAAAAAGTTACCTTCTAAGTAAGGACCATTATCATACCAAGACGAAACTTCTAAAAGATAATACAAAAAAATATTACAAAATAACGACATATTCCTATATAATAAGCATGTTCATCAACATTTGGTGAATCAAATATTAATACCTTCTTCAGATGAGATACTTTCAGATTCTGAATCATAATCAGACCAATGTGAAGACGATACTTCTGGAACATACAATAAAATTATGAAAAAATAACGACAAAACATAATTATAAAAATACAACAACTAAAATACAACAACTAAAATACAACAACTAAAACTTGATAATGTGGTGAATAAAATATTAATACCTTCTTCAGATGAGATACTTTCAGATTCTGAATCATAATCAGACCAATGTGAAGACAGTACTTCTGAAACATACAATAAAAGTAAGAAAAAATAATGACAAAACACAATTATAAAAATACAACAATTAACTCGATATTTAGATTATATTGTGGAGGACAAACTATTTACCTTCCTCAGATGCGATACTTTCAGAACCATCATAACAATATGACGAATGCGACCACCGTGACAACACTTCTGAAATAATAATTAGATTTAGAAAAAAAAAACCAACGGTTCGACAAAAAGATATTACGCTATTTATATCCTCTGAAAAAATTGCATTGAATTCATTTGAAAGAAAGCAATAACTAAACTAAATTCAAGAAACATTATTTAATAGAACATATAACTGATAATAGTGCTTATCAGTCGAATTCAATATATGCCTGACATAGTATAACCATCATAGAGCCAAGAAACGTTCAGAATCATAAAAAACGACACGACAAAATAAAATAAAGGCGTTACGGTACCCATCAGTGACTGTGCTTCAACATCCCCTTCGTAATTACCACCGAAAGTTTGTGATTGTTTTTTTCTGAAAAAAATGTTGAACCACAAAAATAAATAAAAACATTATTTCTTTTTTTTCACATTTACAATTTTATTGTTATACTTTTCTTTATCAAGTAAGTACAACAATTACAGTTAGTGAAGTGGTTGGCATGGATAAGGGTTATTTGCTAGACCTTGATCAACGTAATTAGGAAATAAATTGCAGTAGGCCTATAGCACACCAAAAATATAAATTGAATCATGCTTACCTACATAGCAACTTTTTAATAATCGCATTAGGCCTATTCGAATAAACAATTTTACTAAGCCATCTTCCGGTACTTCGTATACCCTTTTTACTTATACCTGCAAACAGATCTATACCAGGTTCAAAGAAATTTTCCATGCTTCCACGATTTAAGAATTCGATAAGTATCAACAGCAGATCCCTAAAACGATTGTCGATGTATGCTTCATTCCATGGGCCAGCATTCTTTTTATTTAGATATAACATGCATGTCTTAAGATGATATGAAGACAGGCATCTAAGCTGCGTACATGGATTCACAATTCTAATTGTTTTCAGGATTTTTAGACACTTCTTGCGACATTCGTTAGACCTATCCATAGTTTTAATGATATGTTTTTCATTCTCAGAGAAACTCTCACGCCACATTTTATGATACAAATCCTGTTTTTTGTCAGTTGCATTTGGATGACGTTTTGTGACAAATAATCTACCTTTACGGCTTATAGCTGGAACGATATCAATGCTCATTTTTAGATTGTCATCATAGCACACATTAAGTGTTAGTGCAGGGCCGCCAGATGAACCTACTCCCAACGTGATTCCTGTTATAATGTTCCGCATTATATAATTGATCACCTTTCTTTGTAAAATCGATTGGAATGTTTGTTTGATCGCTGTTGGACTGAAGTAGATTTGTTTCTTTTTTATGAAGACAAATCCCGGTGTTTTGTATCGTCCGTAAGGTTTCTTTATTTTCCAACCTGGTTTCATTACTAATGGTAACATGAGGTCAAACTCATCTGGCTTCATCACTTTCAGCCCCTCGTAGCTACTACCCTGATGCAGTAGATTACCAAATGTGTATGGCAAATCCTCTTCCTTTTCTATGTCTTCTAAACAATTTTTAATAAGGTTTTCAATTTCTTCGACAGTCTTATTTGCTTCCTCGTTTTCATAATCTGAGAATGTTGCATATTCTTTATAGTACTGTCTCAGTTTCAACGATAATCGCGAGTCACGATGTGATGTAGGTCTATACATCATCTTCTCCTCTAACCATTATTGGAAATAATAACACATAATTACTATGCGTGGGCGTAGTTTAGGTCTAGCCTACATTCAATGTGGAAATAAAGTTTAGGGGCAGATGAACCCGACGTTCCATCCTTAAACTAACAGATGATACCTCTACTTTCATTGTTAATTTACTAAACTTCAACAATTGATGAAAGAATCAAGTTAAAGATGTTAGAGATTCTCATTTTAATTTGTGGCCACCCGGGGAAATAACAAGAGGAATGTTTAGATATAAAACAACTTTGAATAAAAACGAATCAACGCTTCATTATAATTCTCTCAGAATCGCCTCCGACAAGACCCAAATATTTATACCAACGAACAAACCCAATGTATATTATATACAATAGGCCCGACTTATGACGTTAGTTATTAGGGAATTTCCTATAAGTGGACCTATCAGAAATTGCCAAATGTGATAATACGTACGATATATTTTATTGAAATAACGATCCATCCACAATCGAATAAACACAGGTGTGTGTCAACACTACATCCGGTAGCCCTATACGCAGGTAGTTGTAATCTAAATTACAACACCCTGGTATACAAAAATCTTAACAAAAACAAGGTTTCTACTGTATATCAACTCCATTTCCGACGACGATTTGTACAATGAATAGCTTACGTGCACGTCTTCGCTCCACCGATCGCAAACAATATGTTTTATAGAGGGAGGAGCTACTGTCGAAAAGTGATTTGAAGTCATTGAAAATGCTGGGTGAGCAAATCGTTTGTTTACATTATTTATCAAACAATCAAACAAAATCAACTATTTCTAATTGCTGAATGCATTTTGCTACAAAGTTCCAGAGAGGACATGGTTTCAATAATACATATTTATTATAGTTCTCTAAAAATAGAAAAAAGTTTTTTTAATAGAGTGAAACTATCATGATTGTTTATGTTTCTGCCATTTGAACAATTTTACGCTTCGTAAGTCCACTAAGGCGTAGTATAGCCTAAATAGCAAACTATTATGCCATATAGAGAAAGTAGTGAAATTTAGTTTGTTATATGCTGCTTCTGTTCTGTGATCATAACAGCAATATTTTGCAATGCTTTCAAAGTATTTGACACTGGAAATAAATCTATAAAATTCTGTCCGTCTTCTAACGTTTTTGCCAGCATAGGATCAAGTGGAATACAACCTGAAAATGAACATAAAAAGGTGAAAAGAAACTTAAATCTTTAAAGAGCATAATACAATAACTAGTATAATATTGCTCATCTGTAATGCAGTTAAGTGAAAATCCGGGATGTCAATAACTATTGTACAGTGGGACAATTGTTATTATAGTAGTAACAATCAACACCCACTACAAAAGGTTATAGGGTAGTAACATTACTCATAATTCAAACAATGTTTGCTGAATCTCAACAGAATTTAAACCCTTTGAGTGAATGGTACAAGAGTTTGATTTAGAATTTGTAAATTTTAAAGCACTAAAAAAAAAAACACACACATTAATTAGTATGGTAATAAATTTTCTACCATGCTTAGTATAAGCATGTAGATTGACAAGTAATAAAGCCTACCATGTTATTTAATTTATGTGTGTTTTTTTTTGTTTACCTAAAAATGGAACATTGCACTGCTTTGCTAAAGCCTCACCACCTCCTTTGGAAAACACGTTGCTACATTCCTGGAAAACAAAATGTCAACGAAAACTATACATTTATCTATCTCTCATATTAGGCGTTCTTTCTTCTAATTCAACTGTGAATAGTTTTAGTAGATATGTTTTCTATCTGACCATAATAAATCAGGCAACAGAAACCCCAAACCTCTTTACTTACTGCACAATGAGGACAAACAAATCCGCTCATGTTTTCAACAATTCCTATAATTGGAATCTTTGTCTTACGACAAAATGTGATTTCTCGTCTAACATCACCGATTGCAACACCCTACAAAATAACGAAAAATGTTTATTGAATCTAAGATTGCATAAATCATACACAAATGATTTGCAAACTGAACATTGTTGTTATACAGTTACTTACATAATAGAATGGTACTGCTGTGTTATTTTTAAATTGGATAATTGTATCAACCTGGGGAGTGTTTTTAAGTTTGCCATTGCAGAATTGTTACCAACCTGGGGAGTGTTTTTATGTTTGCCATTGCAGAATTGTTACCAACCTGGGGAGTGTTTTTAAGTTTTCCATTGCAGAATTGTTACCGACCTGAGGAGTGTTTTTAAATTTGCCATTGCAAAATTATTACCAACCTGGGGAGTTGTTACAAGAACAGCGCCCTCTGGTTTCAGGTCTTGTAAATTTTCAATGACTGTAATATGTTCATCAGAGGTTCCTATAATACAGAAACAAAAAAATTATTTTAAAAAAGGTTGTTTCTTTGATTCTAAAATTGAAACAAGTGATAATTAAAGATGTATTGTCCCTTTGTCAAATTCCAAAAAAAAAAAAAAAAAAGATTTCGAAAAAAAAGTCGGTCATTTTGAAGTATCATAATAGTTATTAACTTTCACCAAAAATTAGTCAAAAAAAAATCATTTAACTGAAATACAGACGTTTTTTGGTCCAAAAAATAACTTTGACTTCCGGGCAAAGTTTTCGATCAAAACATATTTCATAATACGGAGGTTGGAAACTACAGGCCAGTAAGTTTGACATCTGTCATATGTAAACTTTTGGAATCAATTGTGAGAGACAAAATTATACAGTTTTTAAATGATAGAAACCTTATTATAAAAGCACAGCATGGGTTTCGGAAAGGTAGATCTTGCGTCACACAATTGCTGGAGGTGATGGAAGAATGGACAAAATTGCTGGATGCAGGAGAAAACTTTGATGCTGTATATTTGGATTTCAGTAAGGCGTTCGATTCTATCCCCCACCAGAGATTAATAACAAAATTGGAAGCGTACGGAATAAAAGGAAACCTACTGAGATGGATACATCAATTTTTGACAGGGAGGAGACAAAGAGTTAGAGTGGCCGCAGCATTTTCTGAATGGTCTACGGTTAAAAGTGGAGTCCCTCAAGGCAGCGTATTAGGCCCTTTATTATTTATAATTTACATAAACGACCTACCTGATGCAGTTAAATCTAAAGTATGGATGTTTGCAGATGACACTAAGATGTTTAATGTAGTGCATGAAAACAGAAATGATACTGTTCAAAATGATCTCAAGGCATTATCCGATTGGTCTAAAAGATGGCAGCTGAAATTCAACATCAAAAAATGTAAAGTAATACATTATGGAAATTCAAATCCACAAATGCAATTCACTATGCCAACAGAGGAAGGTGACGAGGATCTGCCAAATGCCAATACTGAAAAGGACCTTGGAGTCACTTTTGATCAGTCTTTAAAATTTTCACTACAAACGAATGAAGCTGTAAATAAAGCAAATAGACTCATTGGACTGGTAAGGCGATCTTTTGCTTACATGGATAAGGATATGTTCCTGCCCCTTTATAAAAGTATAATTCGACCTCATCTGGAATACGCAAGCTGTATATGGTACCCTCTCCTAAAAGGTGATTTGGATAAGCTTGAAAGAGTGCAGCGTAGGGCCACTAAAATTGTCAAAAAGTTACAAGATAAATCTTACGATCAGAGATTAAAAGAGCTTGGACTACCTACACTGAATTACAGAAGAAGAAGAGCGGACATTATACAAGTGTTTAAAATTATCAAGGGCTTAGATGATATTGAAGCCGAAATCTTTTTTGATTTTAGAGAGGACAGTAGAACAAGGGGCCATAAATTCAAATTAAGAAAGCCAAGAGCCCGACTGAAAATCAGAAGCCACTCCTTTTCAAGTAGAATCGTCAACACATGGAACAATCTATACCACACTACAGTACAAGCAGAAAACATAAATGCATTCAAAGATCAACTAAACAATGACAGAGCAATGGGAGATAAATTTTGCTACCAATTCTAGTAAATACAGAAGAAATGGAGGGCGTTTAAAAGGCATTTGCCTTAATCATGAGCCCGAATATTCAAGTAAGATTCAAGTAAGATAATGCAACGCGCTTATTTGGCTACTCTGTGTGCATAATCATAAAACTTCCTCGCGATCTGTGTGAAAACACCTTCTCAACCATGACGAGTTGTAAACAATCCTAATTAGCATCATGCATAATGTATACTCATGGTTTGAAATCTTTGTTTACTTTCGCTCGCGACGATTTTCCAGACAAAACGTAATCAAATTAATTTAGCTGTTAATTACGTAAAATTTTTGTTTTTGGCTCGAATTTTCAACTTAAAGTGAATAACTTTAATATTACTTTGATATGGCCAATTTAAATTTAGAATATTTTGACCTTCATTTTTTTGTGTTTCAAGGGACAATACATCTTTAATAAAATGTATGAAATAAAAAAAAATGTGAAGGTATCATTTAACATACCTGGCGGTGTATCAATAATAAGATAATCTAGATGACCCCAGTACACATCAGTCAGAAATTGTTTAATCATTGCTATCAAAAAAAATAAAACAAATATTTGATTATTCCAATTCCCATTTTATAGATGAAAAAAATAGTGGATTATAACAACATCATCTTTATTTTATGAAAAAAAAAAGATTAATAACATCCTAGGTTTGTTATTGTTTGTTATTATTTATTTATACTGGGTGACCTCTTCAGTCAAAGACTGGTCTCCCAGAGGGCCCAGTTATGATCAGTCTTGTATTAATAGGCCTACACCGGACTAGGTTCTTTAAAGTGCACATGAGGTAGATGTGTACACTGAACCTACGGTTTATAGTCCTTATCCAAGAAGACTCTATCTACCACTAGAAGCGGGTGAGACTTGAACCCTTGCCATGTTATGGCTACATCATTACGGATCCACTGTCTTAACCGCTCGTTCACTCATTCCTGAGCCTTTAATAACTGCGATATATACATACCATTTTTTTTGGGTCCTCTCCAGACAACAGCCTCATCATTGTTACCTAACAAAAAGCCAATTGACATAACGCTAAGTCGTTGTTCTGAATCTGCATACACAGGTACCCACCTGGAATATGTTAATTAGTAGACAATGTTACTATAGCATTTTCAGAAGAAATTATAGAAATAGTGCACTTCTATGTAAAGTCTATTTTTACAGTTACAACCTTTTCTGTATCACACCTCATACAACCAACACCAAAATCTACAGGATTAAATAAGTGTATTGCATTGAGTGATTTAATCTTACCCGGCAGAACACTGATGTACATCTCTACCCTGAACATTTAGCATTCTTGGTATGCTAGGCCCACATAGATCAACATCTAATATACCAACCTGTAAAACATAAGTGAGGAATGGTCATTCATAGAAGATTCGGTTCCATAACTAAGAAAAATTGTAACAGTATTTTATTAATTGCATTTGTAATAACCCAATCTGTGTAACTAATAGTTAAAAAATCATAGGTTTTTGTTACATATTATTACAATACAAGGAAAAAATATGACGAACCTTCTGGCCAGCATTGCATAACGTCAATGCAAGCTGTGTTGCCACTGTACTTTTGCCAACTCCGCCTTTGCCAGACAGCACCAAGATGACATGTTTGATGTTCTCAAGTCCACCCTTTGTTGATGTTTCATTTACCTCCATCTAGCCTATAAAAATAAAAACATAACTAATATTAAAAAATCTGCCTATAATTTCACAAACTTATAGTGATAACCCTATCTGAAAATCGATTAACTAAAAAAACCCATCCATGCATAATGTATTTGAGGTGTTACTTGCAGGAAACGTTACCGGTCCATCATCTCTAGTACAAATAGGTTTCATAACAGCTTTTATCCAGCTGCCATTCGGGCACTGAATGCTTGTCAGTATACCGTACGAAAGCAATGCAACACTTTGAAATCTGTTTTTGTATATCTCAGAGCAAATGTCTATGTATATTTTATATGCAAATGACAATAGGCCTAAAATGGAATTTATAATTTTCCACTGATGAATGGTCAAACATAATCCGAAACATTGACATTTGATTGGCGAGTTTAGCCTCTACCCTATTAAGTATGTATGGTAGGGTTGTATTACTACTACTACTAGTTACTACTAGTGAGGCCATCTAGGCCTAGGCTAGAGGCAATTATTTATTATTAGACAGCAACAGTATATTTCGAGTAGAAGAAGTAGGGGCGCTAGCTAGGCCAAGCTATATTTTAATATAATAATTATTAATTAATAAATATTAATGACCACGGCCTCCGTCTACTACTACTAGTGGATCCCGTATGTATTCAGACTTTTCTAGGCATAGGCCTATACTACTATTAGCTAGGCCTAGGCTTGTCTAAAACAGTAGACACGTTCACTCACTAGCTAGGGCTAGCTAGTACAGTAGCCTCCTGACTATAATAAGTAATATAATAGGCTAAACTAACATAAGAAGGGCTAGGCCTAGCCTAGCTAGGCCTACTAGTAGGCCCTGCTGGTGATAGGCCTATTTTGGGCTACCTAGGCCTACCTGGTCCTAGCTAGGCCTAGTTATCCAGCCTTCCTTAAACTTAAACTAGGCCTAGCCTTTTTATATCTACCAAAATTAAACAAATCGCACATGACACACAACAGATAAAAATTGGAATCAAAGATTGTGTTTATGCATGTATTATAAGAATATATATCACAAGAATAGTAATCCTAACCATAAGTAACTTAACACAGTAATATTGTCCATGTGGTAGGGCGCCGCCATAAGTGAGGATGTATACAACTTTTGTGACGGCCGGTTACACTAATCTAAGCCTGGACCACCGGTAGTATTTTCATGATAAAAAATATTATCAACTATACATGCCAACATCAAATTTAATATTGCATCCTATAAATAACATGTATTTTATACTAATAATCATAAAAACATGTCTGTGAAGTTGGTTACTAGTTTCTAGTTCCTTATTCAAATTCAATTAAAGGGACAGTCACAAATATTTAAAAAAAAATTAATTTAAAGAATTTAATACGTATAAACTGTCTTCTTCCGGTCAAAGTTCAATAACATTTACGCCCTCTACGGCAAAAAAGTAACTAGCTTTTACGAACGTTATAACACTTGACCTACTTAATATTTTTTTCAAAATATTTTGGTATAGATCGATGACCCTTGACCTACTCTACCATTTTCCACCCTAGTTCCGCGAATTTTTTTGTATCTACGCCCTCTAATAATAAGTAACTGGCTTTACGAACGTTATAACACTTGACCTACTTAATTTGTTAAAAATATTTTGGTATGAATCGATCTCTCTTGACCTACTTTACCATTTGCCACCCCAGTTCCGCGAAATTGTTTGCGTCTACGCCCTCTACGGCAAATAAGTAACTGGCTTTTACGAACGTTGACCTCAAAACCCTCGCTTTTCTAAAGGCATTCCTCCTCCTTCATATGATGTTGTTATGAGAGAAGGCGTAGAATTGAAAACTATATATGACTTACCGCCACCACATCTCGTGCAATCGCCTGTGAAAGACAACGGAATGGTAGCATAAAATGAAACAGAAATTCCAAAAGCACGAACTTTTCCTTTTCATAGCAGAAAATTAAATATAAACATTAGAAACATCAAACCCGGAGCCGTTAGCATCATGACAGGGTTTGATTGTAAATAATATAACAAAAGGACACAATGGAAAGTAATCACCAGGATGCAAAGACAAGGTAAAAGTGACGACGTCCATGATTTATACAACATACAACTATAAGTCTGGTCTAATAAGTATCCGTATCACAACTTGGATAGGATCATTATAGACAACGTCGGTAAGTTGATCGTTTTCATATATATAACGAGGCAAACCATTTCGTTGGAAAGGATGAATCTGACAGCGTTAATTTAATCAACTGTTCTGTTTTGCTACACAAATTTGGGACTTTGGAAAGAATGTACCTTTCTCGAAGTACCTTTTAGTAAAAAGATAGATTGATAGATAAAAATAGATCTTCCATGAATAGATATTAACATACTTGAATTATAATAGACAACATTTTGTTCGATTACTTTTTTTTCAGACCTATTTCTGAAAGATGCTTCTGTTTAGAGGAACAATCGCCTTGTCGTGTATCATGTCGATCAAAAAGAAATGTCGATAAAAAAGAAATGTGTTAAAGCGTATGTTTGTAAACTGTTATTTCAATTTATTTTTCTTTTAATGTATGGTTATTGAATTATATTGGTCTAGATGAACAGAAAATTGGAAATTATTCAATACGTCTTATTGGGGATTCCTCGGACAATTCATCGAATATTGGTCGGTTAGAAATAAAGTATGAAGGAGAGTGGAGTCAAATTTGCATAAAAACTCACAAGTAGCTTGTAGGCAGCTTGGATACTCAAGAGGCGAGAAATTGTACGACTACGTTCCAGACAGTTCATTAAACTACAAGGTTGAATTTACATGTAATGGATTTGAAGATAGTCTGAAGTACTGTAAGCAGAATTTGTATACCGATCTGTACTGTTTCCATCCTGTAAAATTAAAGTGTTATGAAGGTAGGTGTTGAATGAGTTTACAAGACGCCTATGAAACTTCATTTTTGTACAAGAGGCAAGAGTTATAATTTGTGATTTGTAATTTTAAAACATTTTCGAGTTGCTGTTCTATTGTTAGTCAACTGAAGCTATTGTTGTTGAAAGGCTTGTTACATAACCATTACACCAAACTCGCATACATATGCTTGTATTTAAATTAGCCTAAATCAGAAACAGCATTAAGACACACAAAAAAGAAATATATATATTTCTTTTTTACCGGAGGAGAATTTTACAGTAGGCGGAGGTATGCACTCTCGGAGTGTCTTTCTAGCTATTACAAGCGGCCAATAAAACAAAAATGCCGTAAAATTATTTTCATTTTTTATTCTCATTTATTTGACCAACAAACCATAATGTAAAATATACAGACTGGGATGATTGGTCACGAACTGCTAAAGTAAATGAGATTACTATAACTACAGGAGTTAATGTTTGATCTTTTTTGTTAAGGTTACATGCTTAAAGCACTTGTGCTTATTTTGTATCCCATTCCATTATCATATTATTTGTATTGTATTTGTATATGTTTTTATATTGATTATGGAATAAAAATTTCGATTATTGATACAGCAGATACAGCAAAAAACAATTATTATAATCATTCATTCAATCAATCGATCTTTGAATTACACCTTACATTCGGTGTCACACACATATAGTCTGAGAGATGAGTCAATTTAGTGCACATATTTTACCATTAGTCTTAATATGATTTTTGTGTGAGACATACTTTGGTACATCTGAAAACCCTATTTTTAGGTGATTCTGGTGATGCACTTTCGGGTCAGAGGTCAATGACCTATTGTGTCACGCCATTTTACCAATATCTTTATTTTATGGCACAGAAATTGATGAAAATTTAAATTATGCCGTAGCCTGTCTCAAATGCCAGATTGGAGAATAAAAAGCCAACTAACTAATCATTCCCAAAATTTGGGGTGCGAGAATGATAATTGCAAATTACCCCCAGGTGCCTCCAGGATCTCAGCCCATCATGGTCCGAATGGCACTTTATAATTTAAAAAAGCAAATAAAAATATATATTATTAGTGTCTCCAGGACCTCAGCCCCACCACATGGTTGCGGCTGAGATAAGAACATTTGGAAATATAGAGCTACTCGATGACCGGAAATGGCACTTAATTTGAAATAAAGATGTACAAGAGTCTCTAGGACCTCGGCCCACCATGGTCTCTGGGGCTAAGGTAAGAACATTTGGAAAAGTAGAGCTGCTACGATACCCGGATATGAAACTTAATTTGAAATATGGAAAACAAATTTTCAAGGAGAAAACATTTTTAAAATTAGAGCTGTTAAAAGTTACCGGAAATTGCCCTTTTAGGGATTGGGGTACTGATGGAGGAACTATTGTACAGAAAAAACCTGACAGCCTGTTTTGTACGATATGATATTGTGTAAGGTGATATGCCTATGTACGAAATTGCAAGATTAAACAAAATATTATTTTTGTTCTGTGGTATATTATTTTTTGGTTGTTCAAAAAACACAAAATTATGCCAGATTATACTAAAAACGGCTAAATAATGCCGCGGCATTTTGCCAGATGCCGTGGGCCTCCAAATAATGCCAAAAAGCATAATAATGCCAGAAATGGCAACTATGGTTAAAACACGCCCCCATGTGTTGAGCCACTTTTTACTAACTGGAGAACATATTAAAACTGGTTTGGTCGATGTAGGCCTAGTTAAAATATTAATTAAAATTGAATTTAATTATTCAGAACGTTGACCCATTCTTAAGTGGCTTTGGCCATTTAAACTTAAGAATGATGAATCCTTAATCAGTATGTTCATAGGTATGTGATGTTAATTTCGTTGATCGTACAAAATGCTAATTAAATGTTTAGCATTAATTAAGGGCGTTCTTAAGTAAATTAAGCACAGGAATGGTCACTTAAGAATTATAGATATTGATTCCTGATAGGTCCAGGGAACATTTTAGAGTTGGTTTGGTCTATGTACTCGAAATGCTATTAATCTAATTTTAGGTGTAATTGGGTAGTTCTCCCTTAATGAACAGACCCGAATTGCCATTTCATCATATAGACCATATCTACATACCCCTTACTTGAAACCTTTTGTATTCAAAACATTCTGGGTTCCCAGACTATATTAGGATTAATTCATGCTATTACTAAGCTGTGGCTTATTTCATATAAATGAATGATGTATTTATTAAAGGTTGAGTTAATATGGGACTACTAAATAACCCCAAAATGGCTCAGGCTGCAGCAGACCCGAGCCATGCCAGTAATTTAATTTCTACGAGAACATTATTGTTTCAAGAATTCTAGCCTAATTTTTTTTATATAGGCCTACGTGCCCGCTACGTGTGAACGAATGTTGAGGAAGCAGGAACTAAAAATCAATAGTTAATACGGAAACTTTTTTTTTGTTAGCAAGGTTAATCGTTTTTGGACTGGAAAACGATCTAATGTATGTTTTAAAAAACAAAACAAAATAGAGGACTTTTACTGCGGGAGAAAATTGCAATCGAGGGTTTCACATCGTGATTGCATATGGTATATAATATTATCCTTAATTAAGTTAATCAACATTATTAATAACAAGAATTGTATATCCACACACTAAATTTCTACAGATGATGTCTGTCCTTATCTGGCTTAGATGTATTGTCCCCCAAAAACATGAACAATGAATTAAATCCGCAGACTTTGAATATGTTATTTCGTAGTTTTAATAAAGTTAATCAATAAAAAAACGAAAAAAAATAATGTTTTCACTTATAAAATGACAAAATAAATGGTTAAATTCAACCAAAAACCCATTGGCTGGCAGATAATTTGGACATTTTTTTTTCGGGTAAATACATTTTTTTTTCTATCAAATTTTGTGGATAATTATTATGTTACATTAAAATGGCATATTTAAAAACATTCGTTACGAATTATTTTTTCAGGGGACAATAGGCCTACATCTTTAAGGTTTTCATCAGCGGTACATCCTTTATTTGGACACCAGGCATTATTATTACCACATTATTCTCCTCATCCATCGCAACCACCTGGCTGGATACCTCACCGTATAATAAATATTGGATATAGTTGTTGGTGCGTCAACATTAGAGAGGCTAACATCAACCACTTAAATTGGATGCTACAAATTGTATTATATCTAACGTTATTGGAAAGTTTCAAGCTAACGTTTTAATATTTTAAGCTCAATTTAATCTATTTCTAAAACAGCAATGCCCGTTTCTCATCAGGGTTTGTATAGGCGTAATCATGGACTCAATATCATGACATAATAACATTGCAATTTCCTCGTTCGAAAGTTCATTTTCGAACTGCGGAAGTAATACATTCACTGAATTGGTTTTAAATAAGCTTAATTCAACATTTAGGCACCAAACAATAAAATCCCTATTTTCCCCCAAATTATATTTTTGTGAACACTATACATTCCCCACAATCTAGGTCATGGTGTCGGGGTATCTTTCAAGTATTCATAAATAACGATCTCAATCAGATAATGTTAATGTAAACGATTTACTATAACTGCCAACAGTTTCAGGGCATCATTTTGTTGCTATTAAGTTTGATAAACCATGGAGGCATATGTTTGGTCTACATTAAATATATTGCCATCTATTAAAGCTCAGGTACAGACATAACATTTCGATACCTAATATTTGATTTTTTTTAATGTAAATTTGTTTTTAAATATATTAAGAATCACGACGAAAAAACATTAAACATTTGTGGATATGCGGTGGGCATGCTTTTGACATAGCGCGAAAACAAAATTATTTAAACTTATATTTCTAGTTTAGTCATCCACACACATACATTTTCGCCAAACCGTTTATTTTTCATTATTTAAAAAAAATTCTCTGTATTTACATTTGTGTACAAAAGAATAGGGAGGATTGAATTTCACTAAAAAATTAATAGTCATTAGTTGGTTAGAGCGCAGGCGCGTAAAACTACCATCATGTCTTTGTCAACATGTCCTTTTTTGGAAAGGCGTATAAGTCCATGACCAATGAAAAGCAAGCTTAGTAGTGTATTTAATGTTATCTTGGGTACACTTAAGCCAGTCTCTCTTCAGGCCTAATCATGTTGTTTGCATTGGTAATTGTTTCGTGTCTTCCTTGTTTTGTTTTGTCCGCACCCACAGCAGGGCGGTAAGTTAATTTTCTTTGTTGAGATAATTACTTACTTATTTAGTTTATATTATAATTATGAGAACAGAAACTTGAATACAATTTAACTTCATTCAGTAATTTGTAAATATTTAATTTGTGTTTTGTTTCTAAACTAATGTTCCAATTCTCTTATTGGGTTGTATTTATTATTAATTAAGAAACAAATAAAATACAGTCTTAATAATCAGCGTTTATATTATAATTATGAGAACAGAACCTTGTATACAATTTAACTTCATTCAGTAATTTGTAAATATTTAATTTGTGTTTTGTTTCTAAACTAATATTCCAATTCTCCTATTGGTTTGTATTTATTATTAATTAAGAAACAAATAAAATACAGTCTTAATAATCAGCGTAAAACAACTGTCTTTTAGTGACAATGTCTGTAGTCAAAAAGTGTCCGTTCTGCATACACGCCGAGTTTCCTATTCCGTCTCTTATCAAACTAAGAGCAGCACGAAGTGTGGAGCTTTTGGTTGGGATCGCTGTAGAACATACAGGTAACATAACGCATTACTAATGTACAAATAATAAAGGAAAGACCAAAACAAGCTTAGACCAGTTGTTACAACTCCCTGGTTAAACCATATACAGTTTAGTAAATGGTTTTTCGTGCAGGGTATCCTTCCTTGACAAATATTTATTTCACAAATGCAATTTATGCTACAATATTCGCATTATTTTTTTCCCTGTGCTGGTGACCTCCCAGATTACTAGCCTGTTGTCCATACATCCAGAACATCAATTTTGTATTCTTTTTAGCCCAAGCCATCGAGTGGTGCAATCATGATAATGACGTAGGCATTTTTGTAGCAGACTTATAACATTAAAATTTAAAGTTACTGGGAGTAATCCCATTTTCAACGTCATTGGTTAACGCGCCTGGAACAGAATCCCAAAACTGAGGCGAAGACTCTAGTGTGGAAATGCACAATGAATACATGATGTAATTATTCATAGTTCCCTGGTGATCATCGCAGATCAAATTCCCTCAATGATCTTATTCCCGTACCCCACTCCTGGACAACCACTCCTTATAGTTGTCCGGATGGTAGTTGTCTTTAGAGTCCCTTCAATTTTATAAACGTGTGTTTATATATTACCAAATCTTATTATCTTTAAAGTCGTCGCTACAACGTAGCATATCGTTCACAGCAGTATACAGTATATTCAACAAATTACTTCTGTTGTACTGGTTGGGCTGAGGATCAATCTAGAGGTTGTACGATCCGTAAGTTTTGGGGTTTTTTCTAAATAATTTGATATAACGACACCGTATTAACTTCCCATTAGTAATGGTAGGTGAGGCAAATTTGACGTGTAAGCAAAAATGTTTTAAATAAACCATGATTGTCTCGCGAGTACAAGTGAAATCTGAGAGAATGATGTTAGTTAGCATGCTTGCTTTTTCACAAGAGAAGGGATAGAAAGAATCCTATTAGGTTGTCTCATCAGTATCATTCCCGGCCCGGCCGCAATGCACCCCGGCTCAATGCGACTGCTTTTTGTTCTTAATCTTACTACTGAAAAAAATCAATTATACATAACAATGGTCAACTGTTATTCTTTAGCAACATGTTCACCGAGTTGCGGCGCTGGCGGAAGATGCGTTTCTCCAAACAAATGTTCTTGCTCCACTGGTTTTCAAGGACGAAAGTGTGATAGTAAGTTTTTAAGTAAAATATATTGCTTGATTATGACAAGAAGTCGTAGCTTTTACTACTTTATCGTGGCGCCGAGAAACGAACAGTATCGTTAGTTTTACGTTGAATGTAGGCCTAAATTTGTTTAAATCACGCACTCCTCATTAACGATTAAAACACCCATACTTTTTCAGACATTAACGAATGTTTAGTCAACAATGGTGGTTGTTCCGATGAGTGTGTGGACACTAGAGGAAGTTACTATTGCCAATGTTTTACAGGATACGTAGAGACATCGGACGGAAACTGTGAAGGTAAGATTAAACAGCTAATATTGTTATTATCACTATTATACAGTATTATAACATTAATTACAATTCGTTACAGCTAACTGTAGCCCACCATGTATTCACGGAACGTGTACATCTCCTGACCACTGCACATGTGATGGAGACTACGTCGGAGAGTCGTGTGACGATCGTAAGTAGGCTACTTCTCCATGTTTATGCGGCAAAACATAATGCGTAAGCAACATAATTTCTTAAGCTTGGTTCACACTTGTACGCAACGCAACGGCGTAGACTAAGTGTGCTGACCAATCACACGACGCGATGGGTCATTTACACTGTCGCTTGTGATTGGTCAACTCACTTGCGTGTTGCGCCTACCTAGTTGCATGCAAGTGGGAAACAAGCTTTAGTGGTTGTAGTGGGTAGCTCCGCATTATTCGCCATTTTCTTTCTCGAATTATAAACTCGGATCAAAGGTTTGCGGAGAAATAAAATGACAGCATATCTAAATAACTAGCAAGATCATCTTAACCAAGCTTAAATTCATTTAAGCTTGGTTAATTACCACTTGGACGCAGCGCAAGTGAGTTGACCAATCACAATTGCGAAAGTTCGGGCGAATCATACAGCACAAGTTGCGCACTTGCGTTGCGTCCAGGTTGGAACTAAACTTTTATATTAAATTGATCTTTTATCAGTAAATGAATGTTGGTCCAACAATGGCGGATGTGCACACATGTGTAACAACTTTCATGGCGGATTTGAATGTGAATGCTTTTCTGGATATGAACTTTCCCAACTTACCGAATGTCTACGTAAGTTCAACTTTTGCTTACTAAGATCTAGACACTCCAATACGAAGTTTTTAGCGTAAACTCGTTTAGGTTTATTTAGGCTTATTTATATTATTCATTTATTTCAAATTTATTCATTTTTTAAAGGGGTTTTGGGTCTAAACCTTTTGCTTAGGCCTACAGCTTAACCACATTCACAACTTCAAATAATTTTGTATGTACTTTGTATTTAATATTTAAAAAATATAATTACTTATGTAGACTTTTAATCTGAGATTGTGAATAAAGTTATATATACAAGGTGGTGTTGATACGTGAGCAGACGGTAATTATGGACAACATGTCTTCTAGCTCATAAACCGTAATGCTTGTAGTGATCTGACGACTGGCCCTGATACCACTAATTTTAATTTTCTTGATGGTTTTCACAATTTCTCTTTTTTATAGCCATTTGTGAGCCTGAATGCCAGAACAACGGCCTTTGCTCGGGGCCGAACGTCTGCGATTGTCCCGATACCTATAAAGGCGATAGATGTGAAACAGGTAAACAGGCTTATTACAAGTTTACAATTTGTTGTAAAAAAAGCAATAATTATGAATTAATAGAATGAAAACCTAAAGAGGACTCGTTTTTTCTAAAGTATAGTTGTGTTCAAATGGATCAACATATTTTATACTACTAACTTTGTCATAGTCCCTACCCCAGGTGTCAGTGCATTCCGCTAACCGATTCCATTGTTATAACGTATTATCAACAGATGTCGATGAATGTTTAGTAAACAACGGCGGTTGTGATCATTCTTGTGAAAATCAGCCTGGAACTTTTAGATGCTCTTGTCGGGATGGGTTCATTGGAACGAATATATGCACAGGTAATAATAAACGACTACACATTAGTGGTTTCTTTTGACTCCTTCTGTGGCCAGCCTTTCATCAAAACAGTACCCTTAAGCTCTGTCTACACTATCAAACGTATGTGATGTGCCCATATATCGACATGATGATGTTATATTACTACCATATTTTGGCATATCAATTCCATATTTAGGCACATGACACTTTTTTTCGTCAAACTAGTTTGAAAAAAAAGAAGTAAAAAAAGTAATGGTGCGTTGTATACATACAGTCCACTATTGAGTGTCATTCCTTATCATGTATTGTTATTTTAGATATTGATGAGTGTTCTTTCGCTAACTGTCACAACTGTACAAACTCTGCTGGTAGTTTTGAATGTCGATGCAAAACGGGATATGAAGTTCATGATTTATACAACTGTAAAGGTAGGGATTTGAACTGCGACTAACTACCAGTACGTGACCTTCCGTACGAGCGTTCCTAGAATCGCACGCGAAATTATTTTACAGACTACAAAATGACACGGAATGCACCCAAAACGAACCCAAAAAGAAGAATTTTCGTTCGGAAAAAATCCGGTACGTAAGGTGGAAATTACTAATTTAAGTTATATTATCTTCCATTAGATGTCGATGAATGTGCTATTGATACGGCAGGATGTGGCCAAAATTGTTCCAACTCAATCGGTAGCTTCAGCTGTGATTGTAAAAATGGATGGACACTTGATCCTGACAAAAAGGGATGCACAGGTACGGGAAATCAAATGTTACTATGCTTATCCACAGGAAGCTTTTTCATTACCTCACCAGAATGTCAGTATTATTATCCTTTGAAGTGATGAAAAGAAAACTGAGATCGAGCAAACACACACTATTGCACATTCCAAGTTAGAAAACATAACTGGGGAGATCGGACATTCAGTACTGTTTGGCCTAGGCTCTGTAACAATCTGCCTTTACATCGCTTCTAAAAACTCACTTTTTCTGATTTCTTTTTTTGACAGCGCTATGAGCAATGCTCGTTGGAATGGCCCTTTAAAAATGGAACGATCGATGGTAAACTATGTTAAAATTATTTTTAATTTGTCAAAACAGCAAATCCTTGTGTTGAAATCGGTGAACCATTTGGTGGAAAACGCACATGCAGTGGATTTACAACTGGTGAAACGTGTGCCTTTGAGTGTGAAAGAGATCACATCTTATTGGGTTCTGCCAGTAGAGAATGCTTATCGGATGGTGTGTGGTCTGGTCAAGTAACTCAATGTAAAGGTTTGTATTTTTAATTCAGTATTTAATAAAATCACTGTAGGCCTTCTGTGAGGAAAATGATCTTCTTGTCGTAATCGAACTCGTTGCCTTGATTATGTCGACACGTCAGTGTCACCCTGTTGGTTTTGAGTAAAAACATAACGAGCATTAGTTTTTCATTAATCAGTGGAGAAAATAAAACCGTTCAAAGTGATATGTATAATCCATATATATACCATAGTACAACATATCATATGAATGTATTTATAAATGCTTACAGAGATTTTATGTCCTGAGGTATCACCACCCTCTAATGGATATATTCAGTTTCCATGTGAAAATCAAGCTGGTAGTAGCTGTCGGTTTGGCTGTGATGTCGGCTACTTCTTAGAAGAAAACATTGTCGCACAATGTTTATTGTCGGGAAAATGGAATAGCACTTTTCCTAAATGTATCGGTAAGGCACTTACTGTACTAACATAGTTTTTTGATTGGGTTATTGATAGAGTTTTTTGAATATTAATCAATATTAAGGAATGGTGGTAAATAAAAATGTAATCACTACTCTCATCTAGGAGAACGTTTCTTTAGAACCACACTACTGTAAAAAGAACAGTTTGACAATTCACATAAACTAAATACATATTCTTTAATTTATGTTTTAGAAACCCAAGTGTGCTTACCATCTCCCTGTGTAAACGGTGCTTGTCGGGTAGCACAAAATGAAATAGGATACATATGCGACTGCTCTGGGACTGGTTACACTGGAGCACAATGTGCTCAAGGACTTGTGACAACGCCTGATTGGCCGGACGTTTTCGTAGGAGGTGTTTACAATGTGACGTTTATTGCTAAGCCAAAGCATTCCCTCGATTTAACTATTCGCACAGATCCCGACGGCGTGATTATTGACCCAGACAAACTCTCATTTACTTCAAAATTAAATGCTTTGACAGTTTCTGTTCGTGGAGTTAAACATGGTTTTGTAAAAATATCATATGTCTTGAGAGGAAAAGAAGCGCCTAAATTTCATATACCAGACGGCGAGGACATCTTCGTGTTGCAGACTAATGTAAACAAGAGCTTCCCACTGGGATATAATCTACCGACAGGTTGTTTTGCACTATCGGATCAGTCTACATGCGCTGGCCTAAATTATAGATCTACAGACGAATGGAAGACGAGCAACATTGCTGCGGACACTAATGGCATTGTCTCACTTAAAACAGACACGTTTGAGCTGCCTCTCAGTCTTGTTGGACAAGAAATCACCAGCAGTTCGACGAAGACAGTAGCACCAAATAACAAATGTCTACAAAAAGATGTACCATTTGATAATGTTCAACACTTCGTTCAGTTTAATTCATTGTATCGCAATTACACACGTGCACTTGAACATGTTTTTCCTGATTGGATAACGTTTATATCTGTTGATATAAATCCAATGAATGCTAAAACATCTACTTCAACATTGAGTCTTCGTGGGAGTGAGGTGAAGTCATTAGAATGGTGTTCATCTGCACCTGTTGACAATGACGGTCACTACTCAGTCTTCTTGCTTTCCAAGGTAGACATGATCATTGGTGGTAGACTTGTGTCTTTACCTGTACCACCGTTCAAAGGAAAGTACTGCTTTGTTGTAGGTGTTTGTGAATTGGCATCTAGAACTGTAATAATGGTATTTCCAGAAGGATCAAGAAATGTTTTAAGTTACATCAGAAATGTAAATCTTAATGGTGATCTTGAAGTTGATGTCAATTTCCTGATGTTAAATTTAAATGCTAAGGAGAAAATTAGCATATTAGCCAATTTACAATACTCATACTACATCAACAAACATGTTCCTGCAAGAGTTGAAGGCAGTGGAGATGCGCATATTTCTCTCGAGGATGTAACACATGTACGTATGACGTTTCATTTCTAAGACTTAATCAAGCCTAGACATGTTAGATAGATCTTTTTAGCTCTCCCTTGTGGTGTATAATCATTACCAACAAATTAAATCGGAATGGATTTTAGATTAGTAAATAAAATGTAAATTTAAAAACAAATCATTTTGAAATGGCCTATATATTTCCAAAGAAAAATGGAAATTGTTAATATATTGTTTTTAAAATTAATTTATTTGAAAAACTTTGCTTATTAATATTGTATTCATTTACCAGTTATTTAGTCATCTATTTGTACAACGTTGGGAGTTGAAACAATTTGGAAACTCCAAAATTAGCCTATACTGGAAAATGCTTGGTGAAGACGTAGAACTGAATTTCATCTCCAATCAGGGGAATAGACCAATATTAAATTGTAGCATGGGTGGTAAGTTTGTATACTGACAATTTCTCTTGTGAATTTCCTGTAGAAACAACTTCTCATTTAACTGATATATAGTAGGCATACTCTTAAACATCTTTTACCGTCTTAGGTTGTTAATCTTTTGACGATAATCTACTTTTGTGATTTAAATGTTCCATTATGTACTCATAAATATCATCTTAAAGCTACTTTGCTATCTGATTGTTTATAGTTGATGGATTACTATCGTCTGAACGAGGCATAAAGATGGAATCATCAACGTCATTTGGAGTTTTTGACAACACACCATTTTTTAGATTGCTTAAAACAAGCGACGAATCAGTAGTAGAGGTGTTTGTGGATTACGACTTGTCACCAAAGCTTGACATTCCATCAGATCTTAACACGATTACTGCGATTATCCGTGATCTACAAACGGTATTACTACCTCAATTAAATAGGCTACCCATACACCTTCGTACTATTGGATATGATGCCTTGTATTTGAATTTACAGTCTGCTTCCACTGCTTTGGGCATTACCATACACAATTATTTCACAGAATTAACTCGTCAAGATCTGAAACTGATCGCAAACTCTCTGGCTGAATTACGTATGCAGTGTAAACGGACTTTAGTTACTCTTTGGAGCGTTAATGATGAACTGATCATTGATCCAAATCTAACTGATTTGAGAACGTTTGCATTTAATGTAACCTCCAGATTAGAAAATCTCAGCACTAAAGTTCTTCTTGAAGTTCAGAATGTTTTTGCAGATGAAAGTATGTCGGGATCTGGCTTCCGATTGACCTCTGAAGTATGTTTGTCGTCGCAGATGTGTTTTCCGTCGATAAAAGTAGACATTGTGAATTCAATTACAGATTGCTTAGCGCTTCAACCGATTAACCAAGCCACGCCTACGATCTGTTTAACCGGAGAGTACTCCAATATTGAAAACATCAATCAATTCATCAGTATCCCGGCTGGTTCAAATTTGAATTTAACATTTGAATCCAACAATGATAATTGGCATGGTAACATACCAGTGTACATAAAACTCCTTGGAATCGAACAAGAGACAGTGATGTACCTGACTGCGATGGAGACTCGTTTTACTTTTTCTGGTAAACTTTGGGGCTCATTTGACATGATTGGCAATGCTACTTCTAGATTGAGTTCGTTTGAATCGATGATACTATTTGTAAATGGTGAAATTTCAGCTGATGGTCCATCAACACTAGGACGAATCGTCAAAGAAAAGATTATCTCCTTTTCTAAAAAATCAGTTGATGATAGTGAACGAAGACTAAGTCAGGCTTCTAAGAAGGTCGAATTAGCAAAATCAAAATTACAAAGTGCCTTGAATGAAGAACCTGTACAGAACGCCACTGTTGATAAAGCTAAAGATAAACATGATTCTGCAGAGAAAGAAGTGGAGGTGGGAAATCTTGAAGTTGAAAAAGCACGCACACTGCTTGAAAACAAACGTGACGATACAAAGAAGTTAGAAGAACAATTAAACAGCGTATGTAAAGTAGATAAATGCAATGGAGTATGTTTCCCAGGAAGTAAAATTGTCACTAAAACAGAAGATGTTTATGCATTTGTACCATACGAATGTTGCAGTGAAAGAGATGTATCAAAAGTTGTTACTGAGACAACAAGCTGTTGCTGGATTTGTTATATCCCAACACCAGTCAAGTCTTTCAGCTTGAATCCAATTAAAATCGTCACTGCCGCTTACAGATTTTATACTGGTAACTATCGACAGGGAGCAAAAGATTTAATAACTTCTGTGGAAAAGAGCAGCCGAGTATCAGTTTCAAAGGGCGAATGTTGTGAAGATTGTGAAAAGGCAGTTTCTATAACTGTTACGTTTGAGTCATGCAGTACCTGTGCCAATTACGAGGTTATTGGTCAAATAGAGAAGTTAGAGACAGAAGCAGTTCCATGCAATGTACAACTTCCTGATGCTAATTGCGTACGACAAAATGAAGAATGCCGAAAAAAACGAAATCGAATATTTGATCAAATAAAGAAAATAGCTCCTGACATCGCAGTGCCAATTGAAAACGTTGACAAGGCTGTCTTACGTGCGTCAATTGCGGAAGCAGAATTACATGTAGCATTAATCGAACTCGACGATGCATTAAACCAGCAAAAAGAAGTATCAGACAGGGTTTTGGCTTTACAGAAACATCTTGATAATGCTCAACAGGCATTGAACAAAATACGTACAGATGTTCAAGCTGCCCTAGTTATAAAACAACACCAAATTGATGGATCAATTGAAAAAAGTTTAAAAATAAAGGAAATTAAATTTAATATTGATATATCTGGAGAAGATACTTCAGTAATTCCTTTAGTATTTTATATGTCACTATCATCGACTCCTGTACAGGTTCAAATATTCATCGATGCCAATAACCTGGATTATACAATTGAAAAAGCTGCACTTTTTATTACTGAAGAATTGTTTGGTGATATAACAAGATCGATTAGAAGGAAAAGAGGAGTGGGCAGCCGAAGACTTGGACTACGTAAGAATCGTGACACAACTAATATCATTCATCAACCGCCTATTGAAATGGTTAAATATAATGTGGTAAACAATTCACTAGACCTCAATATAACCAGTGAACTTTTACGTGATCAACGCGTCGTTCAGAACGAAAACAGGTGCAAAGAATTCAATGATATTCTTGGATTTATCGAGCATTCATTTGAAACATTGTTAGAGATCGTAGACATGACTAACATTGCTGAAATACAATCTATAAACAAAGAAGAAGAGTTTCACAGTGAATATATGTACAATCTGTCAGTATCAACATCACCAAATGGTATTAGTAATAGCTCAGCATTACTGTATTTTAACCTAACTGTGGAAGATTTAGAAGAAACTAATACAACATATTTAATTGATGTTCAGCAAGGCGCTTTATCACAAGTTATTGATTCTGCAAAAATTAAAGCAGAAAATACGAAATTATTACTTGCGGTTGATGTGATTACTAAATGGGAAATTGTAATGGACATGTATACTAGTAACTCTAGTGGTCTGACTGAATGTGAAGGGTTCTATGATTGCTTAACAACTGAATTGATATCTTTGATGCATTTGTCAGAGGATCGACATTCTTACCAGAATACTGTTGCACTTGATAGTTATGTAGCAACGTTTCTGAATAGTACTATTTCAAGTATCGATGAGGCCAAGTTAGGCGGAGTGGTTGTTTTAAGTCAAGTTACCTTTCTCAAAGACAACAACGATGTGTGTTTAGAAGTGCCTGTTATTTCTCAGCATCCTAAACCAAATATCACAACAATCGAAGGAGGAAATATCACTTTGACATGTCAAGCTACTGGTAGGCCTTCCCCAACATTCAGTTGGACGTTTAATGGTCAACCACTGGATGGCAAATATTCCAACTTGCTACATCTAGAACAGGTAAACTCGTCTACTGCTGGTACTTACGTTTGTCAGGCTAGCAATGCAGTGACGTCAGTTTCATCTCTACAGTGTGACGTCAGGGTTGAGTTTGCACCATTGATTACGGAGCATCCGGCAGACACAACGATTGAATATGGTAATATCGAAGGCGCTTTCTTAACTTGTCAAGCATTTGCTCAACCACTAGCAGACTACCAATGGTACTTCCAGGCTTCGTCGTCATCAGATATGGAAGCAATTCCAGGTCAGAATAGCTCGAGTATAGAGATATTAAGCCCAGAATTTAACCAAGACGGATGGTACACGTGTGAAGCCTGGAACGAACATGGACGACAGTTGTCCGATCCTGCTAGACTTCACGTTCTTGGAATATCAATGCCGGAGTTCTCTAGTCCTATCACTATTCATCTTTATCGAGCTGATTTCAATTCAACGGAAAAACATATGTCATTGGAAGGAGCTATTGCAAATGTCACTGATATCAACGAATTCGAACCTCTGAATTATCAAGAATTGGATTCAAACGGAAAAAGCTTTCTTACTCGGATTAGATTCGAAATAAAAAGTACCAATGCAACATCGATTGATATGACACAAGCAAGTCGGAATGAATCGGCATATCAGGTTAAACACAAAATCGAACGTGTTCTTGCCAAAGTTGCTGAACTACAATCGTTATTGACGCCAGGTGAACAATTTGAACATCGTGGTTATATAGTTGAAGTTACGGAGTTTAAAACAAACGTGAATGGTCCAATCTGTCCCAACACTCAATATGCGCACTCTGATGGATATATTTGTGGTAAGTCTGAATCTTTAAAGTACGCAATCACTTTATAAACAATCTTTACGGACAAATATCACAATTGAGGAAAATTATTTAGCACCCTGTAAGATTTGTTAGGCTAAACTCAGTACAGTAGTAATTTCGCATGACAATAGGAATCAAAGACTCTAAAAAAAAAATAATCTAAAACCTAAACATAAAATAATCAGGAGTTCCTATTGAAAGACCTTTTGGTTAAGATATCTTAGGTCTTAGTTTTCGAAACACCCAGACCACAATCCTTTCAAGAATCTATTCTAACATTTTATTTTTTTATATTTTTCCCCTGCAGTAAACTGTCCTCCTGGGTCGTATCGTGGAAATGATTACCTGCCAGCAGTCTGTCAGCTGTGTCCAAAAGGCTTTTATCAGCCAAAGGAAGGCCAGATGGAATGCTTGAAGTGTAATGGTTACACTAACACTGATATTGGATCAAACATCTGTAATCGACAACCTCGTAAGTCTACCATTTGCTACAGTATGTTTACACATTGTTTTCTCAGATTTAGAATTAAATACAGTGTTTCAATCAGTTTGTCTAAATGCATAATATTTAAAGAGTACAATTACTAATATTTCTGACAGGTTGTATTTAATAGATAAATTGAAACTGAATTAAATAAATTTCAATCCAATGTAACTAACATTTTGATTGTATATTATTCCCAAAGCTTCTGGTAACATGCCTGGCAACCCCACTGACAAACAGGTAAATTGTTTGTAATTGTTGTTCCTTTTTTTGGATTTACTTAGTGTAGATGATGTAATAATACAGATTTGGTTAAAGCATACTATTTAGTGGCATACGATTGGCATATGATTAAGACAGTATCACAACCATGAAATACTTATGCAAAATTCATTCTTGCTGGCTTGAGATAATGTTGTGGGCCTCAATGTGCCAAAGTACTTCTTGTCCTTATGTTAAATTCATTTTTCTTTAAGGGTCAAAATGTTTGGATCTACGCAGTTGGAGGTGCTGGAGGAGGCTTTGTTTGTTTACTGTTTGTTGTCGTGTTTACCAACAGTTTAAAATAACATACTGTGTATACCATGGTAAATGGACTACTGTATAATATACAAACCTAGCTATATCTTTGAAATAGTCAATAATGCACATATTCATATAATCATCAATAATTTTATATCTATAACCCGATTGTTGATGATTAAACTTCACACAAATAAGAACCTCAGTTCCTGTGGGGCTCTGGTTTATGGGGCTACTGTACCGTCTTCAATAAGGATAGAAGAAATGTGAAAATTAATAAAAAATAATATATAGTCCTGTCAATTGGTATTAAACCCTATCAAAAATTTAGAATGTATTATCTAGAATACCGTAGCACAGTACCCTCCCACATTATTATAGAAGAAAAGATGTATTTGACTACAAACAAATAAAATGTTTTTGAGGCAATAACACAAAAAAGCAGTAATTTTTTTCCGTATTTGTTTTATCAAATCACTCAAGGGAAAAGAAAGAATTAAGTACAAACATTTTCTTACAGTAAATGTTAAGTACAGCTGAGTAAGTATAAAGGAATGACTTCAGTTTGACTTGTTATATAATATTACCAACAGAACCAGAGTGTATCCTTCCAATTGATTGGTTAATTCTGTATCATGTGACATTTTATCTTGTTTCGAATACATGGCAGCTTTTTGTTTAAAAAAAAATAGAAAATTGTGCAGACACAACATGCTTAAGAATAAACCTGTGGTGTGCGCCCTCTCTGATCTCAGTGGCCAAAATCGAGCAGTGGCGTATTTTTCAATAGCCTCTCATCTAACGTTTGATACTGACGAAAGAAGCTGACTAAATTCAATAAAAGTTTACTTTATAACAGCGAACGGGAATGGGAATATATTTTTATCGTTGAAAACTTGATTGTCCTTTCTTCCTCAAGTCATTTCAAAATAAATACTTTGTTGTTTTTGTATACTATAATTTATAATATACAAAATGTTTTAATAATAGATACATTAAGCAGGTATGTCCTGTAGCACAAACTCTTGTAAGATTCTAAGCACATGATTAGCATCCTCTGACATTGCAGAGCAGTCAACGTTGGTGTGTTTCAAAAGAACTGCACAGTTTCCACATTTCTTTAAGAAAATAAATGCCCTAGAAGAACAAAGGGAAGCAAAAAGTGGCTCAATTTGGGGATCGGGACAACAAGTATGCATAAGATCAGCAGCTTGAAAGGGTAAGTTTGAACAGATGCCTTAAAAGAACAAAAGGAAGCAAAATAGGCTCAATTTGGGGATCCGAACCACAAGTATGCCAAAATTCATAAGATCACCGTCATATAAAAACATGGATAAAATGTATATACTAAATCTATGCCTACACTATCAAACTTTACGTGACAACAAAATGTGATGTGTCCATATATGTACGTATTGTCATATCACTACCATATTTGGGCACATCACACTTTTTTTGTCACAATAGTTTGATAGTGTAGACAGAGCTTAAGACATAAAAAATGTAACTACTGTACTGCATTTATGTTCAATAGAAACAACCAAAGAACTATTCAGACCAGAATTCTAATATTCTACAAGAAAAAGACTTGAAATTGAGTTCAGAGAAAATTAATGATTTCTTACGATGTGTGGCATAGAAGAAGTTGGTTCAAAAGGTGGACATCTGTTTGGGTTAGGGAAACAATTGTTATACAGTAGATAAGAGTGTAAGGTAAATTAGCAGCCTCAGCATGTAGTAACTATTTCTAGTTGTTTCAAAGTATCAAACAAACAAACTTTTTTCAGTTCTTGAGTACGTAAGTAAGTCCGTAAGTCCAATATTCCTTGAATGTGATTTTTGTCAAATGGAATAAATAAGATATGAACACAATTTTGAGATGACAGAAGAAAAATGTACACAAAATAACCCATATCCTTACCTGTAGAGAGCATAATGGTCCGACTCTGCCTGCCTTACGAGGCGTTTTAATAAGTTCATATCTTGAATAACTCTAAGTTTATAGCTCTCAATCACTTGGCGACTGTAGGCTGGGTTGCTGTTGCATGCATCCAGTAGTGTATTCATCCATTCTTTACAAAAGTCATTTTCAACTAAAACATAATTCATGAACAGAATTGTTATAAGAATAATAAGTGATTGGTATAGTTTTGTCAGGGCACTATTGAAAAGTATTTGCCCTACTCTCAGACACTAAAGTACATTTGAGAATGTTTGTGAATGAAAAAGTAGTGTTTTTGGTGACTGTGAAATGCAAGATGTATGTACGCTTTGAGACTATTGCATTATAAATACAAATCCGCTTTCAAGCAGTCAGAAAAGCAATATGCAAGTTCTTGTAGCACTGAATTCCAAGAAATGGTTCATTGCTCATGACGCTGTAAACACTTTTCAACTACATGCTTCTCCCCTAAGGGTCATGTCATGTCAGTGCAGTCACTTTAAGGCGCTCTCTCTCATCTGTCCACAACACAGTGGCTGTGTGTGAACTAGTACACCGGAGTAACCTCCTACTCGCCTCAAAAGATGTACTAGGTTCTTTAAAGTGCATACGAGCAATGTGTTTGTACACTGCAGGACCTATGGTTTATAGTCCTTATCTGAGAAGACTTGTTCCACTACCAAAACCATGGAGCTAGTGTGCTGCAAACCGTTGTCGATGTCATGGATATGGGCCGCACGACCGCTCACTCTTATTAATCATACCTGAATTGTCAAAGGTAATGGTATCTTCTTTAATGTACATCTTCACCGCTTTGTCTGCTTTGAGGTCAAAGACCTTTGAACTTGCTTCGTCAAAGTCAATAAGACTAGGCTCAGATGAGGAATCCTGATGACCGCTACCTCGGTCATTAGCTTGTAGAAGAAGGTCAGAAAGGCTACAACAATGCATAAATCTGAAAAAAAGAAAATATAATTAAATTATTGAACAAACATTTAGGCAGTGAATCTTACAAAAAGAACACATTTTAAATAACATTTTGCTTACAGACATTCATTTACATTTTCGTAATTTAAATGGTAATCAAACATTATTAAATTATTATGGTAATATTTTGTCAAGTTTGTAATCAAATAAAATAAAAGCATACATTTGCATAATGTAATTATATACAGCAAAGAAAATTGATATGCGTTAGTAATTTACAGCATATGCATAGAGAAAAACCATATAATACAAATGTCCCTAACGCAACAAATGTTTAAATATATAATAATAATAATAAATGAAAACTTATATAGCGCCGGTATCCTCCACCCATGTGGCGCTCATGGCGCTTTGTGCATTAACAACGTGCGAGAACATCAGCGAATAGCGACGTCTTTAGGTTGGTCTTGAAACTGTTTAGACTAGTCGAGCATTTAACTGTTGCTGGTAAGCTGTTCCATACACTTGCGGCCGCAACGTAAAAAGATCTCTGACCCCACTGATTTTTCGCTCTACGCCCTTGAAGAAGGTTTTGTGACAATGATCGTAGGCCTCTGCGGGATGATTCGTAACGATCCACAAGGTCAGATAAATAAGCAGGAGCACTGTCATTTAGGATCTTGAATACAAACAACGCAAGTTTGTACTTAATACGTTGTTGAACAGGCAACCAATGCAAATCCATCAGGACAGGAGTTATGTGAGCGTTTGATTTTGTATAAGTTACAATTCTAGCTGCCATATTTTGCAAGCGCTGCAAACGTTGTATTTGAGATTTTGGTATGCCAAACAACAAGGCATTACCAATGTCAATTTTAGAAGTGACAAATGAGTGTACAATCAATTCAGCTGTTTTCTTGTTAAGATTACCGCGAATACGACCAAGGTTCCTAATCGATATGCATGCTGCTTTGGATACAGTTGTTATTTGTGCTTCCATAGTGAGATTACTATCCAGCATGATTCCCAGATTCCGGACCACCGATGAGGGAGCGATGTTAGAGTTTCCGATTCTGATATGTGTGATGTTGATTTTGGAGATGTTACATTTAGACCCGACGATAATAAACTCTGTCTTTCCATCATTCAACTTTAGGTAATTTGTTGTCATCCAATTGCGAACATCTTCTATACAGGCTTCCATCTTACTGATTGCTGCAGCAACATCCCTTTGCACTGGATTTACTGACACATAAATCTGTGTATCATCTGCATAGAAATGGAAATGTAGACTGTGTTTGCGAATAATGTCACCAAGGGGAAGCGTATAAATGGAAAACTGGCCAGGCCCAATTACTGACCCATGTGGTACACCATATTCCAGGCAAGCTTCATCTGAGAATGCATCATTGATACAGACTAGCTGACGTCTTCCTGTAAGATATGACTGGAACCAGTTAAGAGCAACACCATTTATGCCAATGCGATTTTTCAGACGGGTTATCAGTCTTTGGTGATCAACTGTATCAAACGCTGCTGACAAATCCAACAACACCAATAGCGTTATTTTCCCATCATTCATTCCTTGTAACAAATCATTCTGTACCTTTAAAAGGGAACTCTCCGTGCTATGACATGCACGATATGCCGACTGGTAATTCTCATTTAAATTATGCTTTTGAAGATATGGAGTAATACGTGATGTCACTACACGCTCCAGAGTCTTTCCAAGAAAAGAAAGATTCGACACCGGGCGGTAATTTTTCAGCGTGTTATGATCCAAGTTTTGCTTTTTTATTAAAGGACGAACGTGAGCAATTTTCAGTTCATCTGGCACTATGCCGGTATTAAGAGAATGGTTAATGATTTCCGTTATTATTGGAACGACTGCGTCTATACACTTCTTCAGTATAGAAGTAGGAACTGGATCTAACCTGCATGATTTTGTTGGTGATTTCATCAGAATGTTGCGGATCTCATCTTGAGATGCTGGTGTAAATGTTGTGAGATGCTGATGGACAGCTGTCACAGGCTCATTAAATGACATGTCATCAATCTTGAAGTCGTCTCTGATGATCTTGATCTTGTCTGTGAAAAACTGACAGAACCTGTTCGCAAGATCTATCAGAAAGACTATCTGGGAGAGGTGATACCTGGCGATGATGAAGGAGTTGGTTAACAATTTTAAAAAGTCCTTTCTGATCTGCTGCATGTTCTTCACACAAGCCAATGTAGTAGTTGGCCTTTGCCTTTCTTACCATGGAATTTACATTCCTCTTCTGTGCAATGTAAGCTTGACGATCTATTTCCAGATGAGAGATTCTCCATTTCTTTTCAAGCTTACGCTTTTCGATGGATTTAGTGATTACGGGTGGCTTCTTGATAAGGAGATTACATGTGATTGCATAGTGATCTGATATACCATCAATGACATTAAGGTTTCATCTGCATCATTTGGCATATCCACATGGATGTTAAAGTCTCCAACGAATAGTATGGGAGCCGGCTTCAATACATAGTGATCAACCAAAGTTGAGAATTCTTCAGTGAAAACATTTAGACTGCAACCCGTTGATTTACTTTGAGGTCGATATACTGCTACGAGGAAAACTGAGGATGCATTGCTGACTATTTCCACATTTAGCAGTTCAAATGATTTTGGTAATAATCCCGTGTCATAACATTTAACCGCTATGCTTTCCTTGTAAAGAAGTGCAACTCCACCACCTCTTTTAGTACCAGCACGGGGAGCATGTTTGAGAGAGTATCCGTTGGGTGTAATATTTCCTATAACTGATGTGTCTTCTGGTTTAAGCCACGTTTCCGAAAGGGCAACAACATCCAGATTATGTTCGATAACGAAATCCACAAATTCTGTTGTTTTGTTCCGAACGGATCTTGTATTAATACTGCAAAATTTAATATTGTTTTTAGATAAGAGAGAGTTTGATGATAAGTCCGGAAATGATAGATTGTTTTTAGTGTGTTTGTCACGCCCAGCTCTTGTACCACGCCTGGTTTTTCTTTTTGGCCTCCTTGGTAATAGGTGGATACTACAGCTACTGGAGTTCAACTTAAAAGATTGTATAATTAAGCAAGATTCTTCAAGAAGTTCACAACTGTTATTGTTGTTGGTTACACAGCCCTGTAAACCATGAAGAAACTCAGAGCTATAGCTAATTAGCATGACAACAGCAGGTCTTCAAGCATGAGGTGTACAAGGTCATTTACATAACAATATGCACAGTCAGATTGAAAGTACAGGGCTAGCTTCCCACTGATGCTAGTAGACCATTGTTCTTGGGCAGTGATGAGTTTGAATTAAAACAATAAAGGCACAAGCAGGGCCTAGCTGAACTTCAGGAAACAACAAGAAAAACAACTGCGATTTACTCCAAGATACGATTATTTCCACATAAGAAATTTGTGAATATATGGTGCTCAATTTGCTATTCCAGCATCCAGTAAAACTTATTTGATGAAAAAAACCATCTGCAAACAGATACGAAGTTGTTATGCACAGAGCAATATAGAGCCGCCACATGGGCGCTGCAACACTCCTCTTTTTTATATATATATATATATACATATTTATGTAAATAATATGCACATACCTCTTTATTTCTAACTCGGTGACTTTATCATCACATTCAATTTCTACTTTTGAATTTGAAATAGTCTAGACAAAAAAAAGAAAAATATAATATGTATGGATATAATTACCGAAGTGCACTGGCTGACTGAGATTTCAGTCATATGACTTAATCTCTGTCTACACTATCAAACTAGTTTGAAAAAAAAGTGTAATGTGCCCCAATATGGTAGTGATATGCACAAATATGGTAGTGATATGACATCATCGTGGCCATATATGGGCATTTTTTTGTCACATCAAGCTTTAGGTGCACATTGCGGATCTAGAATCAACTCAAATTTTATCGTGGAAGCACATCTAAATTTCCTGGCATACACACAATGAATTAATGTGACGTACAAATGTTGGACACACTTGTATTGTGCTTATATGGACTTGTATTGTACTTATATGGACTTGTATTGTACTTATATGGACTTGTATTGTACTTATATGGACTTGTATTGTACTTATATGGACTTGTATTGTACTTATATGGACTTGTATTGTACTTATATGGACTTGTATTGTACTTCTATGAACTTGTATTGTACTTCTATGAACTTTTATTGTACTTATATGGACTTGTATTGTACTTATATAATTTTATTAACTTAAATGGACTTGTATTGTACTTGTATTGTAATTTAAGAACTTGTATTGTACTTATATTGAATTTTATTGTACTTAAAATGGACCTGAAATGGACTTTCGATTTTCAAGAAATTCACACATGTTATTTAAATGTATCAAATTAACACAAGTCCATACAAATAAAAACAAAATGTATAGTATTTTGAGAAAAAACGAAATTTTAAGATACCTTGGTAAATTAGCGAAAATTACTCATGCCATTGCAATATTCTATTTCAACGGCCGTCGGGAGCATCTATATTCACGACGTCACATATACACACGACGATATCGAGAGCGTATATATGCCGCCCGATAGTCCGTGAATGATCGACGGCCTGGAAAGATACGCGAAGCGTTCACACTAATACTAATTTATTCAATATATAATGTTGTTGAAATATAGTGCCCTAAAATGTACTTTGTTTCCGAATTTAGAAGGCCTAGGCCTACCTCCCAGACCTTTACTAGGCCTAGACCTAGGCCCCAGCGCGCGGAGTCGATCCACCACCCACCCATATGCGAGGCTCCGTTTCATGTGCATCCAAAGCGATATCAACAACTTGCTGCTCATTGTCAAGCCAAAGTAAAATATGAATCAAATTCGTTTTCGAACTGCCTGATTCGTGACAAATAATTATCTCATATTACTAATTTAATTCTGGTAAACTAAAAACTAAAGAAACTAACACATTTCAGCAGTATAAATTACGAACGATATACACAATACACGAACGGAAAAATATGGATACGCATCATTGCACACGGCGCTGTATCCCGGACAACGTTGCCAGGCTAACGTCCGGATTGCCAGAAAAAAACCGTTGATTTGGAGATTTTAAATCGTCATTTACTCGATGAATAACCGTTTATACGGTAATAATTTTATCTAAAAAAATTCTAAATACGTTTCTGCAAAAGCACAAGCATTTTTTAGAAAATACTCCATAGATTTCAAGAGTTATAGCCAAAAAACTGCAAATTGTCCATTGGAGGGATAGGAATATATTCGCAAAGTGACGTCACCTGCGAATTTTTTTGATTTTCAAATGGGGCTTTCCCCAATAGGGCGAATTTATATTTTGTAACAATATACATTCTAGCAACACCTAATAGCCCCCAAAACATCATTCTAAAATGAAAAAAATCGAAAATCCATTTCAGGTCCATTTTAAGGAATTAATTGAAACTAGATTTAATTCGTCACTATGACGAATTATAGGTTATATGCATTGATTAAAATAAAGATAATTGATTTGTAAAAGATATATTGATTGATTGATTTTCTCAGAATCTTTAATTATTTATAATATATGCTAGGATCTTGCTAACGCAAATACAATAGCCGGTATCGCAATCCGATCAAAGATCCCTCTGCGTATAATGTCATAAACCACATTTGTTAAATAATAATAAAGACCTAAGTTTTTTTTTATCTAGATTTCATTATAAATCATGTGTATAATCTATACACTAAGAAATAAAATTGAACAAACAATACAACTAATAAAAAAAAATCTTATTTCGTTTCGTTACCCAAGGTGAGGCTCGATCTCGGTACCTTGAATGCTATAGACACGAGCACAGACCACCGAGCCATACACAACTTACTAAAACATGTAGAAAGATTCCTCCGTGTATTTACTATTCAGTAGCCACTTTGGTGCAGATAGATTATTACATACCGCAATGAATTATAATTTATTACTATGATGACATCTTTAAAAATTTAAAAAAAATGATGCACTGTCAAACTATATACTTTTAACTTTAATATATGAACTTCTTAAGAAAGAAAGTTAATGTTAAGTTTGTTATTTCGGCCTAAGAAAATGTCAAAATTTGTTTGATTGTCGAAATTAATTTTTTTTAATTCAATATGCAATTAATGATGACTTAATCAACTTTTGTTCTCTTAATTTGATAATAAATCATACATATGATACATACACTTCAAGAAAATGAAATAAAAAATAGGTGTTCCCCAGCATTCTGACGATATATATTAATTTTAAAATTTAGCATATTTTCACTATTTTGTTAACTTATACGTGCGTAGCCTGTCACTTTTGACGTGCTTGTATAAACGCAATTTCGAGTTGAAAAGTGAATCAAATATGATGATATTATTAAAGAAAGGTTGTAAAAAAGCAAAAAGAGTGCGCATTAACGTTTAACGCGCAGTGCGCGTGCAAAATTCTGCGCACTCGTGGCAATTTTTTAAACGCTTAAAATTGCCTGAAACGTACTCTAATTTCATCGAAAATAAATTTTGACAATTTTAAAACTTTTAAGCGCGCGTACGCATGCGTTATATGCGCTACGCACGTAATTTTATTGCCATATGATGAAATATGACCTGAAATTTATGAGTACCAAATTTTGTTTAAAAGTGATTCATGCTTGTGTGAAGATATGATTACAAACGTGATTTCATTAAATCGCGCGTAGACCGCGTAATTTATGATTGCGCACCGTGAAAACATAACCACATCGATTCCTGGCCATAAGGAATATACTCTGAAAAATTGACTTAGCTAGATGAAACTGATGGCAAGATAATTCACGGACAAAATAGTGCTAAGGAAAGAATAAATAAATAAATAAATAAAGATCCTGACAGAATCAAGAGGTTATATGCATATCATGCATATAACCTAATAAACCCTTTTTATTTTAACCCACCTCATGTAACAGTATTGAGAGTTGACTGCTTAGTTTCTTGATAGACCTGGTTATATATTGCACTGCTTGTTCATACCATTTAGACATGTAAATTTGGACCTTGTCAACCGCTTTCATCTACAAGTAAAAATACATACAGATATTAACAACTTGTCAAGCCTAACCAACGGAAATAAAATGTTTATATCATATATTTCTATTTACTGTGGTATGAATTATTATGGCTTTTTAAAAATCTGTGATGTAAAATAGACTTTTATTTTCAAACAAAGTGTATTTTAAAAGAGAGCGTCATAGAGGAGCGAGCACAACCAGAAGATTGTATTGTCATACAACTGTCAATACTTACCTCACTATCTAACATTGGTAGAAGTTCTTCACTATAGGAATCCAAATCTACACGAAACGTGAACAAATTTGTTAAGGTAGTAAGTCAGGTTAGTTGAATAAACAAAAAACATTTTCATGGTGTTCAGCGAATTAAGTGGCCAAGCGGTTAAAGCAGGGACACTGACTGTAATCTATAGTAAAAAAAGATTTAAGGCTCTCCTCTCATCCCTGTTGGTGGAACAAGTTTCTTGGATAACAACTTAAAAAAACGGTCAATTGTACAATTTGGCTTTGGTAAAGAGTATGAAATTTATTTAGTTATGTAAAACATATCTATACAGGATAAAAACATATCAGGTATAGATATAGCACCTGTTTTACATATGGTCCTCAGTTTAGTATGAACGGTTCTATTCTTAAACACTACACCCATTTCACAAATTTGTATCCGGCCACTGAAACAAAATCCAATCTCAGTGTGTGCATAGCTTTAATATTATGTTCTATAAAGGATATAAATCCAAACTATCTTCAGCTGTTGCTAGGAAACAGACGACATACTCTTCAGATGGGTACATAGATGACTCACTGTCTGCTACATGTTCATCATTTAATTCTCTTAGATGATAATAATAGCATTGAAGTTTCTCTTCACTATAAAGAAGAGACATAGACATGGGATTTGATTAGATAAATTATACTACAGCAACAAACAAGTATTATTATAATAAATCTATGTCAACAAAGGGTGTTATTTATAAAATGTTACTGATGTAAGTAATCAGTTGTTATTCAAAATGAAAAAGAAATTTTGATTTTGCGATGACAAGGACCAGGTAACGACCTTGGATCCTGCTATCACAGACATTCAGATTTCAACCGTTTTTGGCTGTAAAGTCATATTGAAAAAAAATGGAAATCAATTTTACAGAACTGGGCAAAATCTAATACAAAAAGCATAATTTACATATGTTCCATGTCAAATCAAGTTCCTGTTATTCACACAAAGCAATTTTCGTAAGTATGACAAACATATCACAGTAAAAATAGTTTTCCATTTTGTCCAAAGAGACCAAATAAGCTCAAAGTGCTTTAACACTGGTTCACACCAGGAAATAAAACATTATAAAAAATGCGGATCAAGGTTTATAGACAGTTGATCATTCTAGAAAATTCAAATGTTTCTTACTCTAGATGAAAATCTGTCACGTCTCCAATTCCACTAAACACTGTTCCCTTGGACAATCTTGTTGCAATAAATCCTCTCAACATTGTCTCTTGTTCTGCTTCTAGGTTTGTAGTTATAACAGACAGACTGTAACAAAATAGTTTCAACAGTAAGTATGTTATGTTTTTTATACTGAATATGTTAAAATACTGAATAAGTTTGAATAAAGCATATTACACCTGAAATCGCTGTTAAACATGGCTTCTCTTTGTAAAAATTCAGACGCTCCATCGTCATGTTCATCAGTGATTGAGGAAGTGTCATTTCCTGTGGACCTGCGAAATAAATATATAGTCTTGGCTAGGTGCTATAAAAATATGGAAGTACTATAATATAGTCTATAGGCATGCCATAGAATAGGTAAATTATTTTCTATCAACATGATTGCATCTTAACATAGCGTTTATTGACACGGTGTGCCTAGTTCAAAAGGCGTACAGTCAAATTTGTTTCCAATGCATTGGACACCCCCGGTTGACCATATCAATTGTGAATAGGATACGACAATGGCTGGATCCTACTGCCGCCGGGCGAATATTATTGATGATGATGATGATGCCTATCCCTACTAGTACTACTAGGCCTGGAAGATCGGATAGACTATATAAGCCTCCCCATGTCTAGGCTAGGTCCGCAGACAGGGTCAGTCATGCAGGGGGCTGTCTGATGTCTAGTAGGCCTAGTACCTACCTAGCCTAGCCTATACTCCCTAGAGACTACTAGGCCTAGAGCTATCTAGCCTAGCCTAGTTAGGCCTAGCCCTAGGCTAGGCCTAGCTAGGCCTCTAGAAGTTTATATTCATACAATAATACATTTTATAACATTAAAACGAAACGTAATTGTACCTATTTGTATGATACGTGTACAGAGCAAAATAATGCTTCTCGGCATTTGTGCTTTCGGACATGATTTTATATTTATGATGGGGAATTTGTTCATCAACGAAAAAAACACACGACACCTGTTTTTTTGTGTTGCATGGCCTCCTCCTCCTCGCTCTAATTTATTTTCTTCACAAAGAGCGCCCCCATCGTTTCTAAAAGTTCCCTTCCTCTACTATCTACAACCACCCAATTATAATCCAAAACTACTTAGTACTAGGCCTATATTAAAATGATTATTTTCTTCAAAGCTCCACATCAATCGCAGTGGAGAACTTTCCATGATAAATAAGAAATGTTAGGACAGTTTATATCGAGGAAATGAATCCATCCTCGCAAAAAAAAAAGCAATTATACATAAATCTATTGTATGTAGGCCTACATTTTAGGCCTAACTTTAGTTATGCTAAATAGTAAGATATTTTATTAGAATTTATCATGACACACAAATCATTATTTATGTATTGAGATTTAAAAATAGAACAAAAAAAACATTTGACGACAAGGCGATAATTCTACATTGTATAACTCAGTATAAACAATTTATCAACAGCTTATGATGTTATACAATATTGATACTTAAATTGCGTTAGAGCAATCAATTACTCCAGCGTTACGATGTAATTAAACTGAATTTAACATGTCTGAAAGTGTAGTCATCAACAAGTCAATTAGCACCATTTGAGGATGCACGTTCTTTTAAATCAAAAAGATAATCAGGTCACGTCAGTACAAACCAATTGAATAATATACAGGTAGATTTGCCCCAAGTCTGTATTCATATTGTCTTTTTTTTTATATTTATCTTTTTTACTAATATTAAGACAAAACTCCGTCTGGAACCCAGACTAATATACAGGGCACAACTCTTGTTTTATTTAAAATGGCTAAATATGTATTAGTCTATGCCCTAATAATCGCCGTGCTTACATAAGCGCATGATCAAAGCCTCTAATGCGCTTCACAGTTACGGGTCATTGGAAAAACACGTATGATGAGACTGCTCCCAACATGTTGTTTCAGCTTTTTTCTGAAGAACCAACCCTTCAAACTAGGCCTACAGACAATCACCGAAAGTGCTGTATTGGACGGCTTGGGGCTAGCTCAAATTTGGCCAAATCATTGGAGACAATATTGCTTGCCTGTGATTGCATGCCCAACATGCCCAAAACGTATCCCCTGTAAAACTTAAATCCTGTCTACGGGCTTGCTAAGTACGGTCTACATAAAACAAGCGTTGGTTCAGCATTTTAGTTAACGATTATTCACCTTTAATTGCAGCCTTGTGTTAATACTAAGGACCTTGAATATAAGTGATATTATTAATATAAAGATTAAGTTGTTATTATAACACTCTAACGACGAGTAAAAGTAATTCGTAGGTATAATCGCTTTGTATTTGAATGATCGTCAAAACTATACATGGTAAAATAAACACTTAATCTTAAACATATAAGACTCGAGTTTGATAAATTCAATTTCTGACTTCATGCTATTAATAAAGAGCCTTTAAAGGGCTCTTTATTAAATAGTATGAAGTCAGGAATTAAAAACATGTATACCTCCCTCTATCATGCAACTGGAAAATATTTGATGCAGTCTGGTTCCTCGACTAAGCGCATCATTCTAAATCACAAAATTGTAAGATTTGGAGAGATAAAAAAAATGCGTAGATGAAATTCTTTATTCGGTTATTGGTTTTAAAAGTAAGAAAACATTATTCAGTGATATTAGTTGGCAGAAAACAGTCTTAGGGAAAATGCAAATCGTGTTCAATGAAAACGTCGGACCGTCTCTCATTCATCAAATGCCGTGTCCAATTTCCAAAATCTATTATCCTACCTCAGGGCTTAAGTCGGTTGCCTTTCTCAATAATATTATAATTCTTTTTTTTTTTATATAAACTGGTTTTTTTTTCCGCGATGGGTTGAAAACGTAGACTAAAAGTGGTACTGTATGTGTAAAACATAATTTTGTACTCCAGTGTCACGTGAGGCGGCCTTCATTTTTAAAAGTAAAAGTCAGAGGCGAACACATTCTCCCGTGAACATTCCTAAATCCGGATTGGTTGCGCAATTTTCCACGTCACAGAATACGCAGAGCTTTCGATTCGCATGAATAAAATAATTCGCATAAAAACAGTCTTAACTTTAGGGGTCACTCTATGATTTGAAACCTGATTTTCAAACGCATGCCCTCTAAGAATAAAGCAAATTTAGTTGTTCGTTATCATGTTATCATTTAATGCCATTAATCATTATTTTATTGTTTCATTTTTCTGAAGATGACTACAATAATAGGAAAAACAATGGTAACTAGCATAATACGATCAAACTGAAATAATCTGTCTGGATCGTTTATGTAAATAAGACTATGGAAGAAAAACAGTATTATATTACCTACTTGTTTACCTATACTGATTAATTTAATTATAACACATCTTCCTCACAATGAATAAAACATGAACGTCTCGGACTACTTTCGGCAGATAATGATGCTGACAGATGCAAAGAGGCGACAACGTCTCACTGGTATATTTATTTAAAACAAATTCTATTATATATTAATATAACAAAATAGAATATCAAAGATGTTATACATGTGTGTGTCGCAGAAACGTTACGATTGTTTCAAACAACTCGACTAACTAAACTAGGTGTATCGTTCAGTTTGGACGATCAAGAGGGGTAGACTTATACATTAGAAAATTCGTTGGGGGATGACACGTCTCATTTAGGAAAACCCATTAAAGGGGTACACTTTATGAGACGGACGTGGAAAATACTACATAGTATAATCAAAGAACTTATAACACAAGAATCTCCTGTTCTTCAATTTGCATTCAAAACACAGTATCGGAAGTACAGGGTTAAAAGGTCAAACTGGGCGACGCCATTTCACAGCATGGAGAAGCGCCCCCTCCAAACTAGGAAGTCAATTACTCTACCCCCATAGAGTATTAGCAGATCCCCTCTATGGTTTTGACTTTCTAATTTGATGCGGGCGCCCTACTCCTCAGTCAATTACTCGACCCCCCCCCCCCCTAGAGTATTAGCAGATCCCCTCTATGATTTTGACTTTCTAATTTGATGCGGGCGCCCTACTCCATGGCTCACAATGGCGCCACCCATAGCTCTATTCTATCCCACAATGCCTTTCGAAATTGTTACGCGCTTCGGACGAACAGGAGATTCTTGTGTTATAAGTTCTTTGGTATAATGTTTTAGCAGTGATATATTCAGGGGACAGTTTGTTGGGTCACAAAGGTGTCCTCTTAATATGGGTTATAATGGACGATATACATGATGTAGATTGCATGCAATGCATTAGAAAACACGTATTATGTGGAAACACCTGTTAGTATTGTTTTAAACCATAGACCTACTCCGAAATGAAAGGGAGAGTTCCAACACTACTGACGTATGTTTGAGAATTGGCTAATAAGTGACACTCAGGGGCAGTCATGCGGAGGACACCCAGTCTCTCTCTTAGAACATTACAATTACAAAGATAACGTTTGGTTCCCACTAAAGCGTGGTTCCCACTAGCGACGCAACGCAAGTACGTAACGCAACGCAAGTGAATTGACCAATCACAAGCGATGGCTTATTCGCTTGTGATTGCTAACTGTCTATAACTTCGCTTGTCATTGGCTAAAACGCTTACGTTGCGTTTACGTCCTTGCGTTACGTTCTAGTGGGAACAATTACGACGCAATGACGTATGCACAGCAAGCAAGAGATATTAATGGTGATCATCGCGTCGTAATTGTCAAATTACTTGCATCGCGCTAGATACGTCCTTCACTGCGTCCAATTTTTTTAAAAAGCTTAAGATGGGGGAGAGGCGTGCGTGTGAGATAATAGTGTTATTCTATTAAAGGCCCTCGAGTGTCTTGAATCGTCGGTGATATCTGAGTTTCAGCACGACGAGGCGAGTCGTCTTGAGATAGCGTCAGGCGTAGTTTTTAGGTCGTCGCGAGAACTTCAAACACGTTTAATTCGATCCCGACGAGACTACTCGTCGGGCCTCGTCGTACGACGCTGTCTGAGTTGGCCTTAACATATACAAGCAACTCTAGAAAACATCAGTTAGTGCCTTAAAACCTTTAAGCTTTTTTTTTTCATTTCGTGTTGTTGTTGCCCAAACGAGGAGTTGATCTAACTGATAATTTACACGACCATTCTCTAGCCGCGGCTGTTGGTGCCTCTAAATTGTTGGTTTATTAATTGATAGCACTTGGTACTGTAATTACGCCAACTAAAAGCGTTCATAAAACACGAGGTCAAACTATGAAACTCATAATCGGTAAGGACAGTTTGTGAATCACATAGTGGTTTATGGTCATATGGTCAATCAAGTTCAAACAGTCGCATTTATATTTAGAAATAACACTTCAGTAATAACGCATTATTATTGATGAAAGGAATGTTTCAATGAACAAAATTATACAGGAAAAAACGGAATGAGTATTTTTCTGCTTATAATGCCATAGCTTGTGATTGAGACTCCCTGTTATGATTTGTTCGCGTCTTAAAATCTAGTAAATTAGCTTCGTTACTTTTAACGTATCTTAACATACATGTAATTATGATGATTTTCTTTTGGGAATGTCCCGTTTTGAACGAATTGCTGTAAGTGTTCAGTAGAAAACCACGTCCGTTCAATATGGCGATAAATTAAACTCCTTCAAACATAAACGACTTTATTCCGCTTTAGGCTTGAATGCTTAAACGGTGTCTTAACCATCCCGCCCGGCCCTTAAACCAATGTGATTAATTTCTACAATTTTTAATCAATAGTAATAATGACTTTTGAAAGTAATAAATCTGTCAATCATTATACAAGTTTATATTTCGAAATTCCTACGGTATCATGTCTAGTGACAATAAACAAGCTACAGTAACGTGTCTGCTGTCAGCAACAAGAAGATTTTAAGATAATGACATTTTTACTGACCATTTCGAATGGGGATTTTTACACGACGATCGCTCTCTTCCCGTTGTCGAAATATAGCCTACATGCCTCTATAAGATGGTTAAGTTTACATATTTGTATATATATATATACCAGTTTCTGTGGTTTTAGTTGTTGTTTATACTGTAGGCCTGTAACCATACACAGGCCTACATGCTATAGGTGCTAAGTGTTTTAAGCACCGGAACCAACGTTTATGTGATGTACGTAGTCATCATAAAGGAATCGTATCTTACACCGAGTAATATCACTTTTATTGCCCGGCAAAACTCGATCCGAAGTTAAACATTCACCGGTCGTCAGCACAACCACCGGCGTGTTGCAAGGTTTGGTGCGCAATGCGAAAGAAGTGTTGTGAATACAAAATATATTTTGATTGAACCCGGTAACATATACACAGTGTTTACAACAATTACATCGAAAAGTTAAACTGTTTTAAATGTGTTGATGGTTCTGTCAACGAAGTTTAAACTTTTAAAACTTCACATCATGCGTAATCGTTTTGTTTTCGACAAGTTAATCCTTCGCCTTCAAAACACCGTAAATCAATCAGGAGCTCTGAAAATAATTACAACAACTTTCCACAATTTTCTCGTGGGAAAACGACAAAATTATATAATATTATTTTGTTTACAAGAATAATGAATTATTAAAACACATATGCAGCTCCTCTAGTACTCCTGGGGAAAGAATCATTGGCTGTGCAATATAATACAGTACAACCGGAATGATTTGCCTTTTTAGTGTGAAATACATTCATAATTCAGCCGATGCAATTTTATTTCTATTTGAAAAATTATGAAATATTTTGGATTAGTAATATTATATTATATATACTGTAACCCTCGAGCATACTCGCGCCGCATGCGCTCGCAAGGACATGATGGTTTGGCGACGGATGTACTTATTTCCAAATCACCAAGATCTACATGGTTTAACATATCGATCAAAACGATATCGTAGGAAATCCGTCTCATGACGTAAGCAGGAGACATCACATACGGGATATTGAATAATACAAGGATTTAAGAGTGTTTAGCCGAATACAAAACTTTCGTAATTTAACAATACCATATACATGGCTAGTCGCATGCGCAAATTTGAGTTAGTGTTTACCGACCGACCGACCGACCGACATAGTGAGCTATAGAGTCGCGTTTGCAAGCGACTAAAAACCTGGCAATCAAACGTTTGTGTATTAATATACAAATATGTATTTTAAATGAATCTCGTATTGCAATAAGGTAAAATAAAACCCAAATTAGGGGGTTAAATAAAAAAGTTCTGTAGTTTGTAAATATATAGTCAACGTACACGTGGTCAACGTTTTGATGTGGCCGTCGTTATCTTACTTGAGAGTGTATGCGAGTGAAAAGCACGAACTGTTTAGCTTTATTTTCAGAGAAATGTATCATTTATTTTAGGACAATTATTGTGAACTTCAAGATGGCCAGAAAACAAAAACATAGTAGGGTTAACAGTTAAGTTTGAAAAAGTTATTCAAGTGTGCGTTTGCACTTTTACACTACTAAACACGAACCACTAGGAGAAATAAGTTTCTACATAGTTTCCAATGCACTTTGAACAAGTATTGAGTCATGATATTAATATAATATATGTATTTCAATTGTTTTGATCCCTGTGTAAGAGAATACAATAAAGTAACTTTAAACGCGTATAAAAACATATCTTATATCGAGCGATAAATAATCTCTATTAAATATTCATATAATTCTACTTCAAAATGTTCTTTTTCTTCAGCGTGTTCACCGCCCGACTGTACTCCCTAACGAATACTCTATTAAATGTCATTCCTAGTGAACAACAGAGTATGAATATTGAATAGTAACGAATTAAATATCTTTCTGAACACGTTCGATTGTCAGGTTTACATGTACTTCTTAAAACAATAGCTTTTAGAAAGTGGGAATAATAATATACCCTCTGGGTTGTTTAACCCAAATATTGATAAAAGGATACACTGCTTTCCCTTCAACAAGAAGCATTCCATGGAATATTATTCCAAGCACGTATCGAAGATGATTACATTAGTAATTACTACAACAAAAGTGAGGTTGACGGTCCATGGTTCTCTCTCTCTCTTATTACAACAACGAGACAGCAATGTACACTTTTAATGAACATTGTTTTGTACAGCGACAACTCGTACACATTTTGAGACATTTTCGGCACATCATTCATTACTAGTTTTTTTTTAGTGACATTAACAGACGATTTTTAAACTATCCACAAGAAATAAGATTAAAGAATATAGTCTATAGTAACGAAAAAAAAATTAATCAGTCATTTCATCAACGTATAACATTTCTTTATCTTTTACGTTGAACTTAAAAATTAAGGCGGAATGACAGAGTTTACTGGAGAGAGAACAAAATCGATATTGTAAGCACTGTATTAGATCAGACAGTAGACTAGCAGGCATCATATGTATTTTTAAAACTTACTTTTTACTTGATAAAATTTTACAGGAAAATCGATATACTGTATTAGTAACGTCACAAAAGAGTATTAAAAGCTCGAGTTATCTATATCTTGAATATGGGTCGAAATATTAAATAGAACGCCCTCTATCACTCTCTCACTATTTGTGTTTTAGTAAGTTCTTGAGTGCATGTATTTGTCAATTTCGAAGTACAGTAGATCCCATTTGGGGCACCTCGATTAAACGGTCACTTTATTTGTTTCCGAAGGTGTCCATTTAATAGGGTTCTACTGTATGTAACATGGTACCGTTATAAACGTAAGATATACGTAGATCCAAACTACCTCTTCCTACGTTAAGGGAATGTAGATTATGAGTTTAGCCAAAAGTGTTTATAATGATATCGTAAAATGCAATGGTTTGATGAAAGCCGGCCAGATACTTCAAAAACTGTGGCGTAATAACAATTGTCTGAATCTGTCTAAATGTCTATCAAAAAAATACAAATGGTATCTATGAAGGTAATGCTCTGCCAATCAGTTTCAATATTGCAATTAAAGTGTCACTTTGTCTACAGTTTTTGCTTTTAAATTTTAGACAAATGACCATGTTTTCTTTCTAGAGATGATGTAAAACCGTAAAAACGATTAAGAACAAGTGAAAGTGGGGCAAATACAACCTCGCGTTAATACAGTACATAATCTTGATTTTACATCCGATTCTCAGTGCTGCATCTTCACCTATGACAATATGTGCCCAGTCACCAGGAAATTTCCGTAATACAGTATATCAAGTGTATCACATGATGTGGCCGCATCATGTAATGTTAGGTTAATAACAAAAATAAGGTTAGGTTATGGTATATGGTGCTAGGCGATATATATTGTGAAAAACATTTGATACTATATCATGGTACTTTGCTATGATACTGGCTGGAGATACAATAGGCCTAGAGAATCGGCTATTCTATAAGTGAATCTATTTGTACACATCGGACATTTTTAAACTAAAAAGATTGGTTACGTATTTGGCCGCATCGCGAAAAAGTATGGAAATAAATATATATAAACTGACTCTCTTCGATTCGAGTGAATTCGCCTATTTATTTATGAATCCCCGTAAAATTCACACTTCTTGTTTAAGCTACAGACGTCACATCATTCCCTTTGCTAATTAATTTTTATACCGTATTCAGATACATAACTCTCGGTAAACTGTACCATAGAGCTATAAAATGTTGAAATAGAAACGTGGACGCTGTAATGGCTTGACTTAACGCGTTATAGTTTACATTCAACGTGGGAGTCGTTTACTCGTCTAGTCCATCAGTGGCCTTACATTGCAGCAATCGTCCGCAAAATAAAACATCGAGAAAGAATATTTATTTTTATTTTTTATGTAGGTTCATTTAGTACTTGATCAGATTCCAAATTCGTAAAACTAGATGTTGGACATTTATCATAATTACCCTTAAATTTAGCCTGGCTTACAAACGATACGGTAGGGATATTTTACATTCAATTTTAATCAATCGCTCCGTTTGAAAGCTTTTGGGCACACATTTTGACTGCACTTTATAGTAGAATAGTACAATATAGTGTAAAATAAAGATTCAGTCGCTATCAGGGCTCATTCTCTGAATTGCGATCTGGACTAGTTACAAAATACGGTACATTACGTCATATTTGGTAGCCCAACTGTGTAGAAATGTTGTTAAAATTAGATAACGTGACTCGTGTCGTTTGAGGAAGATATCAGCTGCTCAAAGTGGTTAATTTGACTGACTGAAGGTTGTGTTCACTCTACATATTACAAGGTAGCCGGTCAAGTCTGTCCTAAACTGTCGGCCAAAGTCCGAGACGTTTTAGGGCCGACTTGGCTTGAATTCGATTACAATTATAGGGTATAGTTCACGATATCACAATCGTAGAAAATGTTACGCGATGGTATGGTGACGTAATTTACAATCAGACGAAATAATGGAAAATAATGGAACATTTAAGTACGTTCAGCAAACGGCAGTGTGTAATTCGACCGAATTGAAATACAAAGTGCATTCTCCATTACTAAAACGCTAATTTCTATCTGAAATCGTAAATAATTTACTTGTACTAACGACATATTGTTACCCGACTTTATTCTTAGCCAGATCGGATTTGATTTATTTAATATAATATTTGTTTATATTAGTATATAGGGCGCCATCTGGCAGAACTAATCAGTAAATTTAACAAAAATTAATGCTACATCAAATGCAAATTGTCATGATTTTATCGCTTTCTGTTTTTTTTTCAAATTCAACTTTAATTACTTTTCTAATCTTCTAAGCCTAACGTTTTTATTTTGAGCTACTGTACTTTCCTTGTCACGTTATGTTTTATTGTAGCAATACAAAGAATATAGAATACCATAGTAGACCTAAAACGCATTCAACCAATTTTCTTATAAAATACATTTTGTCTCATAGATTGTTTATTCATGTGAAGTTTAGTTCCAGAACGTGTCCATTTAAAGATCATTTCACTAGTTTGCCAAACATCTAATAAACATAAATAATGTTTAGTATAACATTTTCTCAGCGTACTAAACTCCCTTAGGACCGCATTTTTTATAGTCGATATTATGGAATAAACCACACACAAAATAGATCGAAACATCGTCCATCTTTTTCGTGTCTTTATTTAGTAGCAAACTTTTTCTTCATTTATCTGAAATTATCCGGAATATCTTGGTATACAGAAGTTTTTAAAACTAAAAAGTTCTGGTGCAAAAACAAGTCATCTCAAATGAGGACTTGAAACTGGAGGCTCAGTGTTCTTCATATCTGGTTCGTGTACTCTTTATAGACCCCAGTACATCTTTCGGCAACCCATCGATCATGATAGGCTGCCATGGGTCCGTAGAGAACCTAATCCGAATTTCAATTTGAGGATGAATATTATCATCAAAAATACAAAAACATGCATTACTGTTTACGACATCATTTATGTCATTGCAAAAGTTCTGTCTACACTATCAAACGTGATGGCACAACAAAATGTGATGTGCCCATATATGGACATGATGATGTAATATATCACTATCATATTTGGGTATATCACTACCATAGTTGGGCACGTTCTGTTTTTTGTCGAAGTAGTTTGATAGTGTAGACAGAGCTTTAAAGTATGTAATATATTTCGTGTGGTCAATTCAAATATTTTCACGCTTTTGTAATAATTTTTGTAAATACTGTATATCGGAATAAAGATGACTCAAGCTCAAATGATGAAATAATCGAAACGTTTCTTTATTTAAAGTCACACTTGTATTAATATTTCATTTGAAATTATTGAGTGGATCTTCTAGTTTTAGTGGTTAAATTATGTTTATTTTTCCACCGTATGTATACCTCGAATCATATGTGTTTTACTTTCTAATAGGACGGGGAAAAAATCAAGGATGTTATACAGTACTTACCATGCAAACAATATTCTACTGCAGTTTCTGCAGTAACTCAATTTTTTACTGCAATAGTGTATGGTTTAGTTTGTTTTGATACTAAAGTTTATAAGGCAGTCACCATGTGTAGAGTACCATTACACAGAAAAAGTTTTCTATATGATTGTATATAAGCGTAAACAAAAAATAGTTACTGCAATAACTGCAGTAGAATGTTGGCATGGTCTCTTACACCTTATTAAAATAATGATTGAATTTTCTGTTGGCAGTCACTGGTTATGCACCTCAAAATTGAACACTAATTATGAATAAATCATTTATACATTTATCTGCAGGACAGAGTTTTCATTATGGCCTTGCACTTACCCTGGTGTAAAATTTTTAAAAATAAAAAAAATTAAGTATCAATAAAATATAAATTATTAGTTTTTTTAAACCATATATTTACATATTTCTCTCTCCCAGTATTTTGAACATTTAAACATACACTAGTATCAACAGATGCAGCTTGTATGCATTAAAGTCAAAATGGCTGACAACATGATTCATTATGACCGTGGAAGAAGATAATGGGGTCTTTCATTTGACCCTTCAAGGAAGTATGTTCTGATATTATAATTTAGTGAATACAATAAAGTTATTCATATAAATATTTTAAATATATGAATATGGTATTAATTATAATGATTAAGAGTATTTGTGGTTACTGTATAATCGCGTTTGAACACTATATCACTGAAGATACTGCACCTCATTGTCAACCACAATGTAGTCATAGAGAATGGACACACACCTATCCTCACTTCTTGTCTCCAAAAATGTTCATAATTCTGCACATAGCTCATGTTCATGGAATTCTAAACATGGTCCTAAAACTGTACATGAAACAATTTCTAAGTTTCAAAACCTAAGCACACATTATATAAACATAACTTTACAGTACCATATTATAATAATATTAATTATATAATATTAATAAAATTAAACCTTGTGAAAAATATGGAACGGAATTACAAATCTCTTGGCTCTCGCGTATCACATGATAGCCGAGCTAGTATTGTTCGGACTTAAAAAGATATGCATCACTGCACACAGCTCTGCTTTGGTATTTTCGAAAAGTTTTGTTGATTCCATGGTGTTTAAATATGAAATTCTTGCAAGAGTACATGATTAGGAAAAAAAAGTTTTAGTACAACATGGAAAGATAGGAATGTGTTTAAGTGAATGAAACCACATGCAAGACTTTTTAAACAGGCTTTGTACTCAAGTTGGGGGGGGGGGGGTGGTTTGTGATGGGTTGTCTTAAATTTATTTTTAAATCATTATGTTGATAAGATACTGTTTGGACTACAACTGAAGGATAACCTGTTTGATAATATGTTTAACTTTTGTGACCTGTCACCTGTGCATCTCTCACTTTAATATTCTTCCACCCATTGGTTGTTTGCAACAAATCCATCAATAACTTCTTTAATAGCCAGGTTTGGTACTAACATATCTTGGGTTAATGTTTCTCTGGTAATTGGATCAAAATGTCCAACTCTCTACATAATAAAACAGAAAATAATAAATAAATAAATTATAAGTTACAATCAAGCCCGGACAATATACTGTACCATGCATACCAAGTTTTTTTTTTACTAGGGTAGGAGGCGCCTAGGAGGTGCCAAGACCTGGTTGGTTCTAACCAGGCTTACATTTAGACCGAACCATGGCTATACTATGTTTTGGGTTTATCTATTCTTTTTCAGTGCTTAATAGACGTTTCACAACATTAGGTGCTTTGTAAACTAAGATATTATTATTACCAGAAAGAAATAGATCTATTACAACATCAATGTTCAACTTGTCGCCACATTTGACTGAAATACGTTATCAACATTCATTATGTAAAGTTTTAATATCTTTAATGTAACAGATATTTATGCATGGAAACATTAAACGTCTGTTTGTACCGTTTCTAGACACCCAATCCTTCAAAAAAAGATATATTTCGTCCTTATCATTAATACTTTTCTAAATATATATATATATATATATATTGATTCTTTAAGGATAAAATTTCAAATATTATTATCAATAGTTTAATAATAACATGAATTAAATCAACACAATATCTTTTAATCATTACTATTTAATATTCTAATCACTTTCTGTGAATATGCTCTGTTTGTTTTAGTTTCACAAAGAATATTATTGTATCCGTTACATACACATCAAATGTTTACTAGCTATGTTTACAATTACACGCAATTAATCCTCATAATGTCTGTGATGACATTGTTATTTGATTGTTTTAGATGGCAGATAAACAATTGTTTATGATGATGAAGATACTAGAGATAAATTTAACAATCTAACAGGAAAGCTGGTGATAATTTCCTACGCATCTGGAACATGCTTCCTGTTGAGAGGAACGAATTTGCCACCTCTATTTAAACGTCATTTTAAAGACTTCTTTTTATCCAGTAGTTTTAAACTACTTGAAAGTATTGTTATTTGCTCTGTTCTTGGTAGGACGCAATATAACAGCTTAATAATAATAAATTTGATAATTGCAGTCATAATATTCTAATCAGGGTGTGAGGGCATGTGGCGCAGTGTGTTGGATGTTTGACTACTGATTGCGAGATCGAGGTTCGAATCCAACTCTCGCCGCATTGCTTGTATCCTTAGGCAAGATACTTTACTTACGTTTGCTTCTCTCCACCCAGGTGTATAAATGGAAACCCAGTTAGATCAAGACACAACCTTGTGCTGATTACTAGCTGCATTATGGGAGTATGTTTCCATACATGTTTGATCAAAAATGACTGGGGTAATAATGTTCAGCACTTAGAGGTTTCACAACATTAGGCGATATATAAATCCAGGATATTATATTAATTATACTTTCAAAATGTATCTACTGTACCTGAAGATGTTCTTCAATATCTTTTCTATCATACGTGATACCACTTCTCGTTATAACTGGTTCTCTCATCAATTCAAAACTTATTTTACCACACAGATAATCTGGAACATCACGTTTCTGAAAAGTAAAAAAAGCTTAATATATAAATATTTTACAATGTTGGAAAGATAAAATATTTAATAAAATTGTTTCTCATTGTGTTTTCTCTTTTTTTTTACATCCACGTTTATTGTCAATTCTTTTTTTTTATATACTATATATTTTGCAGGGAATGAAATATTATTTTACTACTAACATACACACATACTGTACATAAATACAGGGAATAATTTAAAATCATCTTGTTGCTATACATGTGCATAGTAAGTTATTTTGTTGTTAGAATGCTAGCAGAAATATACATACATAAAATTCAAAATCGCAAGATACGCACTCATTGTGTTTAGATAAGATATGATCATTACCATTCACGATTTCTTTGTATGTAATACAATATAGTACATACTAAAATAATTTAATTACATGCACAGTGTTATGAAAAACTAATTCTTATAACTATAATTAATTTAAGGAAACTTTTTTTTTTTGGGTATGAATATTTTATGAACAGCTTTTGTGTATGTAAATTTAATATATTTGTTAATCAATTGAAACCATATGCTGAATAGATTAGATTGTTATGAAAAGAAAATACTGAAGTCTTATAATTGAGTAAACAAACAGGTAGTGGGAGACTTTATTAGTATTTAAAGCTACAGTACCTCATGATTATACTTATATCAAGATACCTTTTTGAAATAAAATTACAAGATGGAGAAACAATTTTAAGGTTGCTATTGTGGTTTATCCAATCATGTGTTTGATATTGCATGTTTTAATCTAACCTAGAATTTGAAAATTGACACAATATTATGTTAAATTGTATTTGATTTATTTTGGAAAAAATAAATGTTGATGTGAAGTGAAGGAGTTGAAAAAAAAGAGAGTACTGAATCATAAAAAGGAAGACAGAGAGGCCTTTACATTTACTGTACTGAATACAAATTCTTATTAATGATACTTGTTGTAAACATTTTTTTTCTCATGACTATGATTAAATTCAGCCCCCATGTTGTCATATAAAGAATTTCCAATTAATTATGATAGCTAATATAAATTTATTATTAATTGACCTTGAATTAAACTAATATAAAGTATAAAATTAAGCTCAATATGTTCATAGCTAATTAAAAATTAGTATTGGAATGAATTGATTATTAATGAATAATTATATTATTAATCTTCGTACCAGTACAGTACGAGACCCTACTAAAGAGACATCTCTGGGGCTCAACAAAATATTCTTCCTGTTTGTTTGTAGTGTTTTGGCCCTTGATAGGAGTTCCCATGAATATGAGTTTCCCATGAATAAGAGTATCCCATGAATATGAGTATCCCATGAATATGAGTTTCCCATGAATAAGAGTATCCCATGAATATGTGTTTCCCTTGAATAGGAGTTTCCCCTGAATAGTGTTTCCTCTGAATAGGAGTTTCCCATGAATAGGAGTTTCCCATGAATAGGATTTCCCATGAATAGAAGTTTCCCATGAATTGGAGTATCCCCTGAATAGAAGTTTCCAATGAATAGGAGTTTCCAATGAATAGGAGTTTCCAATGAATAGGAGTTTCCCATGCATAGGAGTATCCCATGAATATGAGTTTCCCATGAATAGGTGTATCCTCTGAATAGGTGTTTCCCCTGAACAGGTGTATCCCCTGAACAGGTGTATCCCCTGAATAGGTGTTTCCCCTGAACAGGTGTATCCCCTGAACAGGTGTATCCCATTAATAGGTGTATCCCATTAATAGGTGTATCCCATGAATAGGTGTATCCCATGAATTGGAGTATCCAATGAATAGGAGTATCCAATGAATAGGAGTTTCACTGAATAGGAGTTTCACTGAATAGGAGTTTCCCATGAATATGAGTTTCCCATGAATAGGAGTTTCCCATGAATAGGAATTTCCCATGAATTGGAGTTTCTCATGAATAGGAGTTTCTCATGAATATGAGTATCCCATGAATAGGAGTATCCCATGAATAGGAGTTTCCCATGAATAGGAGTTTCCCATGAATAGGAGTTTTCCATGAATAGGAGTTTCCCATGAATAGGAGTTTCCCATAGGGACATCTCAAAGGAATGTTCTACTAATTCAATCAAATATGGTGTACTGTGCATAAGTTGCATAAGTTGCAAATAAAATGTACCTGTACTGTATTGGTTATATAAAAATAACTCTAAAAATGGGGGGGAATATTTTATTTATATTTTATATTTTACACATGAAGATTGAAAAGGAATTCCTTTCTGACTGAAGCATTTTCACACCTGCGTTTACATCATTAAACAACCAAAACGTCATTTTTTTTCAAAGATGACCTTAATATGATGAACAGATTAGGTAGAAAGTTGTGGAATTGTATATACTTAAAAGGAATAACCTGGATTATAATATATATATATCTTCACAATAACTGCTTAAATGAATCCATGATGGGAAAGAATATAAATAATTAGAACCCACTGTTTGAGAAGACCGAGTTTGGCAACTAAAATGATATTCTATATTTTAGGTAACACTTATTTTTACAATAGACCTCTATTAGTTTATTTTTTATTAAACCTTATTTAATTAGGGTAACCCTAAACAGCATATCAAGGGGCCTTCATATAAAGAACATATATGAAAAAACAGATGAACTATGTTTTAACAAAATATATACATACATACAAAAATATAGCCTACAATACTATACAAAACGTTGAGGTTTTTCTTTTGGTGTCAAATATTTTTTTAGAGCAGACTTAATATTGTTTATTGATACCGCATTTCTTAGTTTGGAGGTATTTCATGAGGCATTCAATTACTGTATATGATTTTCCTGGTGACCCAAATAGAAATGTATATAGCAGTATCAGCAGAAACACGAAGGGAGTCAGTCACGATGACTATGGTCAACAGAGCTCTTGCTTTAAACTCTTAACCATTTGGACAGTAGGAAGTAACCGAGAAGATCGAGCCTAATAATATGCTTGACTGCCTCAAAGGAGACACTAAGAATAGAGGAAGCTGCTATTGATATAAATATATGGCGACATTGTTTATCTACAGTATAAATAGACATTCGTGGCGTCTCCAAAACAAAACACATGTAGAAAATGATTTTTTTTCATACCATTCTTCTTGAATCCACTTCTGCAAATAATGAGTTCAGATCTGTAACATGTTTGTCCTAAAATGAAAAAAAAAAATTATTTAGAAATATGTGTACAGTTATTTATACAATAATGTTAGTTCTGTACTGTAGTTCAAAAGTGTTATCATTAAAATATAATTCTTGTTCTGCATTGTAAAGGCAAAAATACTTGATTCTCTCATGATGATTTTTTCATGATCATGAAAAGAAAAATCTTAATTTTAAGAAATGTATGTCACTTAAGACGACCCCAGACTTTTTTAACGTAAAATGTCAAGTTAATGCATGAAGGTATGGTTTATGATTCATTTATTCATACGAATATGGTAAAATAAATATATCACTATTATTAGAAATTATCTTTAATACATATTCTGACTACAGTTAAAGTCATTAAAAACATTTTTTCAAGAACTTATCGGAATATTTACTTGATTATTTATCCATTAGGAGGTAAATATAAAACATACATTAGAGAATAATATAACCTACATATTTTGTTCTAAAAGGATAATTTCAGAATAATAATTGCTTATTTTATTTCATATTTGGAAAGTATTATTCTAATTGCATTTATTCGAATCAGATCACATTCAATAAAAATCAGGAATGACTTGTTTAGTGCAAGTTGTATAGTGTTGCTATGGAGTGCAATCACCCGATTATTTGTACTGATTGATCTCCATATAATATGTCTAGTGTCATATAGCAAATTTTGTAAAGCAGTGTCATATATCTATCACATGTGTTACCTGGCCTATGGTACAGGTAACACTGTATCACAGAATTTTGCCTGATACTGTACAAATTATAGATATGTACCAGGAATATGGTAGCGTATTAGTTAAATTAAACAAATTCATTTTAAAAATCTCAAAATGTCTTTTTTTTTCCAAAGGCACTGTTAGATACACATACAAAAAAAAGATGAAAAAAGTAATTTTAGAGATTGCGTGTTAGAACACAATATATACAATTCTCGTTTCTATTTTCTCGTTTTTTAAAATTTGTTATTTTAATTGTACTGTAAATCCAGCATTTGTTGTTTTTAAAGCCAACAAAAATATTGAAACCTATTCAACTTTGTCGGAAAAAAAGGTCAAGAATCCCAACAAATTGAAGATGATTAAAATGACATTTACCTGTTATCTGATTTAAGAATATCTGTCTTATCTAGTCAAGAAAGATACTTAATCGTATTTGAAGATTCACTGAAAACAATTACTAAATAAAAGATAGTGCTTTACATGGAATACTTGCAACTACATTTTAATATGTTTATAGCTATTTTCACATTTTTATACATTAAAAGCAAAATTAGGAATGATAGTCTAAATTAAGAGAATATTTTTATAGACCAAAATGTTTGAACTAAAGAAGTATTTAATAAGCTACATTTTTATTTTGATTAATAACAAACATATGCCGTTCTAGAGTAAATTAAATTTGCATTTTGGTACATGTTCACTGTATTTAAATAAAAGGTTGCTTAAATCGCAAGAAAAAATTTTATTCTATTTTAAAATAGAATACGGGACCATGACAAATATATTCTACTGCAATACGTACTGCAGTTACTGCAGTAACTAGATTTTGTTTACTCTTTAACCTGTTTAATGCAATTATTTCTGGGGCTCATACACACTGTTTATTGCAATGAATCAAACTTAAAATAACAACAAAATAAACCACACACTAAAATTATATTATTTGCAGTAAACTTCAGTACAAAATGTTTGACATGATCCATTAACTGATTGAAACCTATATTATTCTCATTATCATTGTTAAAATAGCAGACCTTAAATTATAGAAATATCAAGAATAATGGTTCTTTGAGTTCTGTTCCATAATTGCATTGTGTGCACTTATACCTACATGGTCATGCTGAAGTTTGTCCTTCTCTTTGTCTAGTAATTCTATTTTCCCATTCTCTTCAAGCTTTTTGATTTTTCTGGGAAAAAAAAAAGAACTTTTGAGTAAGTAACTCAAACCTTTGGAATGGTAATCAAATTGTTACAGCAACCTCTATAGTGTCATCACGATATGAAATCATACCTCGCCAATATTTCCAACTTCGAAGTGGGAGATTTTTCATACACATGAAATAAAACATTATTAGATAACTACTGTATGGAAGGAAGCTAATAAAAATTGTATACAGTGGAAATTTGATGGTTCTGATACCATTTATCAAAAAGAAAACACCTTAGCTAAAGAAATTAAATTTATAATATAATTCATAACTTAAAGAATCTTCCTATAAGAAAAAACAAAAAGAAAAAAACAACAACTTTTCAATAGCCGCCCTATTTTCATGGTTATTATACCAGACGATCTGTACAAATTATGTAAACTTTACAAGAAAAGACAGTAAATTTAAATTAGTATTTTATTAAATCTCTAACAAAAATTATCATATCAGAATAATAAAGTTCATTCGTTTCAATTAAGTAATGGATACAAATTATACTGTACAGTACACATCATTAGGCTTGATTGACTTCACAATATTCTATTAATATTTTCTTGATTAAAGATACAGTATTTATCATTATTATTTGAATAATAATTAATTGAAAAAATTGGTAATTATGAGCTAGAGTATATAGCATATATTAAGAAAAAAAAACATTATTTATAAATACATGTTTATAGAATTTACCTCAAAATCAATATACTGTATAAGATTGCTCTTTTACATGAAAAATAAAGATTAAATAAAATCAAACTTTGAATAATGATTGAATTCAATTTAACCAAAAACCCATTAACTTCCATTCAATGAGGACCAGGCTTTTGGTTAACTATTTTTTGTTTGTCATTAAATTCAATGGTTTCATCAGGAAAATAATTTTTTTCTTTGATCAAATTTTTGATCAAACTGAATAAATTACGGCCTATGTGGAATTGCCTATTCAACTACATGAACTGGTTTTGATTATTTTTTTCAAGGGGAAAATATATCTATCTGACACTGAATTTAGGAGAAGTGTAGAATGAATGTTCTGCAATCATGGTTACTAAGGAACTTAAGTTCATTAAAAGCGGAATTAGACTTTAATTTTCTACATAATGACACAGAATTATCATTTCCAATTCACTAAGTATATAATATTGAGGAAAGTGAATTAATGTACAGTAATTTTCTTTTCACAAACCTTTCTTTATCTTCTAACATTAATTCGTTGAGGTAGCTTTGTAGTTCTATTTCTTGTTGTATCCTCTTTTCTTCTAAGACATTCCAACGTTTCTTTTTGGCCATTCTTAACGCACTTGTGATGTCGTCACCATAGTTAAGTTTTTGTTCTTTAGCTAAGTCATTAGCTGAAAAATATAAAGCAATAAATGATTTGGAGCATGGACAAAATATTAACACAAGTGCCAATCAAACAAACACAATCTTTGATCACCATGTCTCGCCATATTTCGACGTACAGTGTCAGCTTAACTCAAAATGCGAGACATGGAACGCATACATATCCATTGGTTCATTTGTCCATATTTGGCGGTACTATGCTATTTAATTCTCCAAAACTGTTCCTGATAAACATTATATCTTAAGAAAGTTACTACAGTACATTATTTTAAAATTACATTTTGAAATCAAGAATTTGTGAAAATCAGACTGAAGAATTCATTCCACCAATATATCTATAAAACAAATTTAGCTTTTTTATAGATAATAGAGAGGTTTCGCAATCTTACGAATACGATAACGAAAACGGATACGTCACGCGCACGTATTCGTTTTCGTAAGCCAGTAAAAATCTGTTTCGCATGGCAATGAAATATTGAGGGCCGTCCAAAATATGACTGCGGTAAATTTGAGCGAAGCGCACATACGTGTTGCTTGGTGCTTGGCTGCCTAGGCCTAGCGTAACATCAATGCGAGTGAGGACTTTAAAAACTGCTATTTATCAAAATTGAGCTGGCATTTTAGTAAATTACGTTAGTAAATTACTTTCAATAAATCTATAATTATATTATAATCATGAATCATTCCTGATTCAAATGCAAAATGTGCAAAATAGATCAAAAACTATACTCGTTTTGTAGTTACGAATATGACTGGTGATATTCGTCAACACGAATACGCTTTACGAATATGAAATGGGGATCAGCTCAAAAGTTTCACAAATGCATGACGTATCCGTTTTCGTTATCGTATTCGTAAGGTTGCGAAACCTCCCTAATGTGAAACTCCATGTTAAAAATTATAGTTTTATATTTTACTGCAACAGTTACAACACTTAACACACTTTGAAACGTGCTCAAGTAAAAATATATTGTATATTTTTAATAAATCAACGTAAGATCCAAATGTGCTCTCATATTATAGCATGAATTCAAACAAGATTAACTAATAAATCTAAAGAAAGAGAGTTCAAACTCTAAACAATCAACATTTTTTTTAATAACATAAAAAAACCATGAAATCTGAAATTACAAACAAGTATATATCTAAATAGAGAAAGTGAATTGGAACTCTAAACACTCAACATGTTTTTAATAGAACACAATCTATATTTATTTGACTAAAAAAAAGTCAATAGCAGAAACTCCTGTAGTTCTTAAAGCTATGTATTGATTGTTTATCATTAAAACATCTAAAAATAGATTTTCACTATAAATAAACATACGGACAATAAAAAAATCTGATAGTTTGATTAAACAGAATTAGGATCTATTATTAGAAATTCATTGTTGTTTTGGGGTAATGCTTTTCAACGAATAATATCATGTATTTAAATAATATTTATTTAACTAAAGCTACTGTACATGGTTCTGCATGGCTTCAACGTTATGAAATTAACAAATACTATATAAGCATGTTTTATTAACAGTAGTTTTCATGTCTGTCTGCTTTTACCATTTGTTTATTTTCCTTTGCTCTTTGAATGTATTTTTTGGTATTGTATTTTATTTTAGTTCAATGATAATAAGGAAAATTATTCTATCGCAGTTACTGCAGTAACTACATTTTGTTTATTTTTTAATCTGTTCATTCAATTATTTGTTTTTTTTAAAGTAATGTTTATTCCAATGACTGCTTTTAAATACATTGAAACAAACTATATTCATAAGTTATTGCACTTGAAAAAGTTTATTTACTGCAGTAAACAGTAGAAACATTTTGACATTACTGTTATTGAATTTTCTTATGCTTTTATTATTAGGATTCAATACTGATTGGTTAGTGCTACTGTTGCAAAAGCAACAAGGGTATTAAAATATGTATTTTAAAGCATTGAAAACACCTTTATGATGTAGGAGACTGATTTTAATAAAGGCCAGCGTTAACCATGATTGAAATTTATGATATTATTAAAAATAAAGTGGAGAACAGAACTGAAGGAGCACAGCCTTCATAAAGGTAGTTCTAAGATAAATACAGATAATAGGGTCAATTAATACACTCATGCATTGTGAGTGTCATAATGCATCTACTACAGAAGTAACTGTATACTGTACACTTTAGATCATAAAAGCACAATGGTTTACGTATAGCCTATGCTTTATTAGTATTAATCTGAGTTTCACAAAGGTGAGATTACTTTAGTAAAGATAACTACATTTCAATTCAAAATATATTTAGTTAAATACATCTCCATGATTGTGGATTGGATTATATCAAAGTATATTCCACAAAATGTCAATAAAATATAAAAACTTGAGATTGCAGCGTAACATGGTACATAAAATAAAATTTAAAAAAGTACAATGTTACAAGTATTTACAAAGAACAACCAGATACAAAAAAATCAACTGAAGCAAAAACTGGTATCTTTGAACTTTTCTCCTAACCAGCTCACTCTTTTGAAGTAACGTTTACAGAAAGTATCAAATATGGTGAGAGATTCCTTATGAATTGCAATAGAATCTCCACCTAAAAAATATACCATAATATTATCAGTATTTCTAAAAAGAATTCATGTCGTGCCCATTTATAAAGCTGTATATGTTATAAAGTTCACACAATGAACACTAAATTATCTAAAGAAAAAAAAGATGTTGAAAGAACAGAAACTTGTTGTTGTACAAGATTTTCAATATAGGAAAGACAATTTTTATAAATATAGAATATGTTATGACAGTAACTTATAGAAAACCTGTTTCAAGTATGCAATTTGCAACATATAATTGACGTCATCATACAATTGTGAAGGTCACAATCAAAATGTAAAGTTGTAAAAAAATTGTTGAGTGAATGCAATTACTGTAGGCTTGGAATTATAAATAAATAAATTTTCAATGTTTTTAATAAAATACTGAGTGAGATACTTATTATTCTTATTAAGTTGATGCTTAATGCTGTCTGCATTAATTAGAAAACTATCATATTTACTTAAGAAACACACGGTCTTCATCTGAGAGATTCTACAGTAATTATAAAAAAAATCTGATTGGAAAACAGATACCTTGCCAAAGACAATCATTCAAATTATATAATTACTGCAGTAATTACAGTAAAACAATTTTTTAACATAAACCTAGATGATAGATGATAGGCAAGGAAAGATAATTGTGTGTAAATCAAAAATTAAAATATACGTACTGTGACATTTTGATCTGATTACATTTAATTTCATTTTTTGGTACACACAATTATTACTTTCCTTACCTTTACAAGCCAGATGAAATTATTTAAACAGATAGTTTTGTTTGTAAACTACAATACAAAAGTAGTACAGGTTGACTCTTCTATGTGGAACTTGGCGTGATCCAATCAAAACAAGACTGTATTTCCAATCAAGGAAAGCACATTTTTCTTGCAGTTATGTAATGCTATGTATAGTTCATATTTTGGCCAAAGCCAAGACTAATTGATGACAACAGCAGCTATGAAACAAAATCAAATAACATTGTTCAAAACCTCCAGTAAGTGTCTGCTAAATTAAATTTACTTTGTATCCTAATCTTTATTTTCATGTTTAAGAAAAAAATCAACAAGTTAGATTTTATTTTACTTGCTGGTCGTGTGCACCTTCACACAAGTGGGATAGGCAGCTTTCGAGATCCAGATGACGACTGGCAAAGCATCAATGCAAGGTCTTGGGCCACTGCAATTTAAAAACTCCATAATGTGCCTAGTGTGGATGACGCATAACTTTCAACTCGAGGTAAATTTGTGTTGAGCATACACCAGTGCTCTTTCGACAGAGAAAAAGGTGAATAAGCCCACTTACTCCTTCGAAAAACATACTTTCTTCTTTTGCACATAATAATAATAATGGTAGTCTTATATAGTGCCTTATGCAATGTTTCTAAATGCATTACTTACACACAAAAATTATCCATTAAATATCCTAAAGATAATCAAAGAATGAAGAAGCAGAGGAACCATTTACACTGCTCTGTTCTCCAACACAGGACAACTTTAAACTTTGTTTCTACCACCATAACTAAAACCTACACTATCATTATCAAACTTGTGCCCATATATGGACATGATGATGTCATTTCGCTACCATACTTGGGCATATCACTACCATATTTGGGCACATCAAACTAGTTTGATAGTGTAGAAAGAGCTCTGAACCTGTACCGATTTCATAACTAGTTCTTGCAGCGAACCTGCAACAAATTAGTATTTTTCCTTTTTCTTTTATTTACTACTGTAAATGAATCACTATCAGGATTTGTCTAATAAACCTAAAAACTATTTTTTTGTATTACTGTTTGGCACAGTTTAAAGACAATTATTGTTTATGTAATAAGTAGCAAGGTACTGTAATTTAAAAAAACAGATACTGTACAATTAAAGATTTTTATATCTGATAAGCATTTTTTTACCTCCAATCTATTTGAAAGATTCACAACACTTCCATGTACAAATCATATTAAGCCAATAATTTAATTTTTCTCATTTTATCAATTTAAGTTTTGTTAATTTTAAACACATTTTGTATTGTTTTAGTTACATTCTTTAGTTCTTTTCATAATAAAAATTTAGGACTTATGGAAAAAAAATGTGATAACCTGTACTTTTAATTGTTTGCTGTTTTTTTTTTGTAAATAGTTTTGTATACTAAAACTGATTTTTTTAAGTTTTCCATTCAAATAAAGTTATTATTATTACAACTTTAAACTTACTAGCTTACATAACGCTGTTTTATGATGATACCTTAAGGAATCCGACTAAAGCACTCAAATCTATAAACTTGATTTAAAGATTATTATGGTCAAAGCTTAAGCCATGTTTAATTAATGACTGTACTGATGAATTAATTTTCAAGATGTCGGTGATTAGCAAAATGGAATTAACGCTTAATGGCGTTAATGAAAACCCCCGAAGGTTATTTATCAAAACAGGTGAATATTAATTACAATTTTTATTCAATCTGAAATGTATTTCTCCTTCATTATCTCCAGAAATATATTAGTTTTTGAAACACTCTCTACACGTTATTAGTCTGATTATTTATCAATTCAAATCTGTTTACTTACAAGTTATCAACTATCATATTCTTTTCCGTAAGTTCTAAATTATATAAGACACCTTATATAATTTTTATTATGCCTTGTTCTGCCTACAGTATAATAAACAATGTATACTGTACATTGAGTGTATTTAATATACTATTACTAACATTATTTATACTAGTATTTAGTACATTGTTTTTGTGATGTCATAATCATATAAAGGAACTATTCACATTTTTGTTGAGTTGGACAATTATTAAATTAATGCTCCCAACAAATTGGGGTATTTATTCACATAATTATTAATTGGTTATTTGCTCACAGTAGAATCAGGGTTTAAATCACAGCGTTGGAGGGGCCCTAGTGCTATAACTAGGGCCTGCAACCCCAATGCAACTACCCAGCATTGGAGGGTCCCTAATAGGAATGCTAAACTAGGGTCTACAGCCCCAATGCAACTAGCCAGCATTGGAGAGCCCCTAATAGGAATGCTAAACTATGGCCTGCAGCCCCAATACAACTACCCAGCATTGGACTGCCCCTAATAAGAATGCTAAACTAGGGTCTGCAGCCCCAATGCAAATACCCAGCGTTGGAGGGCCCTAATAGAGTGCTAAACTAGGGCCTGTAGCCCCAATGCAACTACCCAGCATTGGAGGGCCCCTAATAGGAGTGCTAAACTAGGGCCTGCAGCCCCAATGCAACTACCCAGCATTGGGGGGCCCCTAATAGGAGTGCTAAACTAGAGCCTGTAGACCCAATACAACTACCCAGCATTGGAGGGCTCCTTAGGAGTGCTAAACTAGGGCCTGCAACCCAATACAACTACCCAGCGTTGGAGGGCCCTTAGGAGTGCTAAACTAGGGCCTGCAGCCCCAATACAACTACACAGCATTGGAGGGCCCCTTAAGAGTGCTAAACTAGGTCCTGCAACCCAATACAACTATCCAGCGTTGGAGGGCCCCTTAGGAGTGCTAAACTAGGGCCTGTAGCCCCAATACAACTACCCAGCGTTGGAGGGCCCCTTAGGAGTGCTAAACTAAAGCCTGTAGCCCCAATACAACTACCCAGCGTTGGAAGGTCCCTTAGGAGTGCTAAACTAGGGCTTGCAGCCCCAATGCAACTACTCAGCATTGGAGGGCCCCCAATAGGAGTGCTAAACTTGGGCCTGCATCCCCAATGCAACTACCCAGCATTGGGGGGCCCCTAATAAGAGTGCTAAACTAGGGCCTGCAGCCCCAATACAACTACCCATCGTTGGAGGACCCCCTAGGAGTGCTAAACTAGTGTCTGCAGCCCCAATACAACTACCCAGCGTTGGAGGGCCCCTTAGGAGTTGCTAAACTAGGGCCTGCAGCCCCAATACAACTACCCAGCATTGGAGGGCCCCTTAGGAGTGCTAAACTAGGGCCTGCAACCCAATACAACTACCCAGCGTTGGAGGGCCCCTTAGGAGTGCTAAACTAGGGCCTGTAGCCCCAATACAACTACCCAGCGTTGGAGGGCCCCTTAGGAGTGCTAAACTAGGGCCTGTAGCCCCAATACAACTACCCAGCGTTGGAGGGCCCCTTAGGAGTGCTAAACTAGGGCTTGCAGCCCCAATGCAATTACCCAGCATTGGAGGGCCCCCAATAGGAGTGCTAAACTTGGGCCTGCAGCCCCAATGCAACTACCCAAAGTTAGAGGGCCCCTTAGGAGTGCTAAACTAGGGCCTGCAGCCCCAATACAACTACCCAGCGTTGGAGGGCCCCTTAGGAGTGCTAAACTAGTGTCTGCAGCCCCAATACAACTACCCAGCGTTGGAGGGCCCCTTAGGAGTTGCTAAACTAGGGCCTGTAGCCCCAATACGACTACCCAGCGTTGGAGGGCGCCTTACTGTTGGAGTGCTAAACCAGGGGCGGTTCTCCTGCGTTACACCACTGAGGAAGCAAAATGCTTGCTACTTAATTGCATAAAAAGATTTAACGCTAAACAAAACAATGTAGTAACTGCAGTAGAATTATTTTTATATGTGGTTCCTTATTTTTACCAGCAGTATTGCTAAGAACCAATACTGATTATGTTTAAATAACAATAAACTGACCACCAGGAAAGAAACGATGTTTTGAGCCGGTTAAGCATGGGATTTCACGGTTGAAAAGGTCTAATTTCCAGTGGTCATGAACTGTCAGTAGCAAACATAAATTTAAATTTAAAACAAGATATTACACTAAACTCATCCATTTCAGATTGAAAATGATCATCTGTATAATTCGTAACTCAATTTTCGATTTAACGATCAAACTTGTGCCCAGTTTCAATTGCATGCGAATGGACTGACAATGATCGCTCACGAGCATCCTTCGCGATACATCATCATTATCATTTATTATCGTCAATGACCTTAATTACTGTGAACTTCTTCCGTAAATTGATTACAATTCACATTATCGAATCCATTTGAATATCTTTGGAATACATAAAGTCATCTTTAACTTGAAAACCGATATTATAAAAATAATAATTATAGTACTGTATGAATCGACATAAGGAAACTTACAGCTGGCCCTTGCCTTCCTCCTCTTGACCTTTTGAACCTATAGATAAAAACTTTATAAAGTAACTATGTAATTGTAAGTTATAAAAGCACACAAAACAAAACAGGGAGGGTTTTATGGTGTTTTATGTGATTTTTTTGAACAAGATAACATATTTTTGTTATTGAGGTTTATTCTGAAAAATTAAAGACGTTTTAAAATTCAACACGGAATCACTTCGATGTTATACAAAATTCCAAATTTTCAATATGTCTTTATAAATTAAAAGAATTAAATTATGATGCGTCATCTAAATAATATCAAAATAACAATAAATTGACATAGTATAGAGTACTGTAGCTTCTTTTTATATCAATTATATACAGTAGTTAGTTCTGACCTTAGAGTGAGTACCAGATCAATTTGTCCAAAAAGATTATTACAAAAGACTCCAGCAATGATTATGAAAAAAAGGTATAATTAAAATTGTATTAAGCAAAATCAATGTGTAATTCAGTATAAAATAGCATAAACTTTATATTACCACTTATTGGATACTGTATGTTACAATACAACTTCACCATAAACACTGAGTTTCAAATAAAAATGAAAAATGAATTTCCAATTAAAAAAATAATAATGTCATTCATTTGTGTTGTTTACTAAGTAACTTTGAACTGATGATTTAATGCTTTGATGCAAGTAAAGTACAGTAAACCAAAAAAAAAACAATTTATTCAATCAACTTTAGGTATCTGTATAATAGAACATGTAGCAATTAAATTATGATAAAATTCAATATTTCGAAGTAAAACTTAGTTGATAATAATCAAATAAATGATATGCAACAAAGCTTGGTTCCCACGCAATGCAATGACGTAATCACATCGCAAGTAATTATTGACCACTCAGGATCATCAGGATGCGATGTACTGTAGCTTGTGATTGGTAAACTCACTTATGTTGTGCCCCCATGTTGTTGCGTCCAAGTGTGGACCAAGCTTTAATAGCATTAAAGCAGGTTCACACTTAGACACATGTCATCTGATTGGATAATACAGTAATAGTCACTCTATATTCCAAACATGCCACTAAGAGTACAGTCTTTCTAAATAACAATTCAAAGAAGCTTATTAGATATAACTCTTTGAAAGTTCATTTAACTCAAATTCAATAAATTTATTTTAATTCATTTAGGGAAAATACATACATTTTGATAAAGTTAAACTTAAAGAGTTTAATTTAATTATCGTTTAATTTTTAAATACCATACAGCGACTTTAATAAATTAGAATTAATTGTACATCTGCATTTTAATATGCATAAATTTGCATTAATTTCCGCCGATACATAAACGTAAAATAACGTAAAATAAATGATTAAATTGATTGTTACAATGGATGCAATATGAAATAACATGTTTGATTCTATTTGACCTTGCATTCTTTTTGGTGCTTTAGTTTTAATTTTTTATGTATATTTAATAGCTAATTCTTTTTTGTCCCATTAGGACATGTTGTAGGACAGGGAAGATAATTTCACTCTTCCCTGGCTGTGCAAGTCTACTCTTAAGGTTCTGTACCAAAGTTATTTAACTGGTAAAGGTTGATTAAATAATAGGAAACAAAAAGAATGATAACCCAGCATAGTGATAAACTACAAAGGTTGAAAATGACAGGCTCAGTGGCGTAACATTAACAACTATGACTTGAGCACTCACTGGCTAAACCTAGGGGCCCCAGAGCTTAAGGGTCCAGAGTATGAGCAGCCCAAAGCAACTACCCAGTGTGGAGGGCACTCTAGGAGTGCTAAACCTTACTCCACTAGGCAGGCTAAACCCTACTCTTTCCAAAAATGTACTGAGTTCTTTAAAGTGCACACGAACCAGTGTACCGGTCGTCTAATTTTAAGAGCTTAACCGAAAAGACTTGTCTACAACCAGAACTATGATGGAGAAGGGCTTTGAACATGTGATGATATTATGGCTGTGCTTTTACAGTGACCATATCCATAGAGATAATATATCTATGCCCTATCTAACCACTCTGCCACTCGACTCGACCTTTTTATTTTAATGGATGCAAAATAAATCTTATTGGATATAAAATAAGTAAATAAAAAGAAGTTTCATGAACTTTTGAACAGCTTTCAATCAACTGTGGATAAAATCATGATAAAATGGTTATGAGATAATTCACTGGCAAACTATAGGAGAACGTCTCAATTAAGTTTGGATTTAGACGTACTTTACAACTCTCTAAAAGTCATAAATTGATTGCATGAAAATACTTGCAAAATTTCATGCGATAAAACATGTCTCTTATTGCTCAAGGTTAAATTTCAATAGGTATTCATATCACTGAATGTTATGATAAAAATTGCCATGCCGAAGGTCTTGGGATCAGGTCTTGGCATTGTCAGGTAACATTTTTAATAGTTAACATTCTCCCTGAGTACAGTACAAATTTTTCTACTAATTGTAATTGTTGTTCTCACAGGCATACAAAATGCTACAGCAGCAGTAGCAGCACTACTGGTCTATTTACATCAGACTATCATGTCGGGAATATAAAAATCACCGACATTTCGCTTGAGGTACAGCATATCCGGCCAAAAAATAGTGTTTGACAAAATGCTATTTACTGAGGGCTCTCTTTATATTTATTGTTTATTGTATATTTTTCCACTAATGGAAATGTCACCGAATTCTGAAAACTGTATTATGATTGTATTATATTATTATTATTATAGCAAACGGAAATAAAAAAATTGTATTTTTTGTAAGTTAGTTCAGAAAGGCTCTATCGTCAAATAATATTCACTTTTTGTTTCACTGTTTGATACCAAATAAAACAATAATAATTACGGTAGCGAGAAACTCTGGTCGACCATAAACTTGAATTATTTTTAGCATACATTTATTAATTGAAATATTTATCAAATTCAGAATGTTAAATGTAGGCAATACTGTACTGTATGTTTCGTTACACACTGGGATTATATCCTGTATAATTAAGACCTACCCATGACACTCATATAGTAAAGACGGGTCATGTAGTGAAGGTATCTCTTGTATTCTGTTACTTTTTCTAGTTCTTTTGCAAGACTTGATCACGGTAAAATTAGGTATCCCAATGAAAAAATTTAGATTAATTTGTTTACTTTTTCTTTCAGTTAACCACAAAGAACTTAATGTAATTAGCATTTTGCAATTAAAATGATTGAAATCCGATTACCCGTTCTGAAGTTATGGTTATTTAAAGTGGTAAAAAAATACTCGATTTTTTGCCTAAAAATGGTGTTTTTTGCAGTTAAAATTGGAAGCATTTTTAAAAGGTTATAACTTTTACAATAATCAGTTAAAAGTTTTGATTTTTTTTAAACCTATAGATATCACAGAGTTGTACAACTCTATTTATTTTGGAGTCTCAACAAAACCTATTTTTTAAATTATTGGTCCGCAAAGTTGGTCCGAAAGCATTTTGCGCCCATTTTTGCTGGAATTCCCTAAAAAATGAAAAAACTGCAATTTTTCAATGATCTGTAACTTTTGAACTACTGTACTAATTCATTTAATTTTTTTTTGTACTTGTTAGAATGTAGTGTATATTTCATTAATAAATATATTTGATATGTGTAATATGAAAAAAAAATATTTTATTAATGGTGAAATTTAAAATTATAAAAAAAAAATGAAAAAGTATGTTAAAAACTGTGTGTACTGTTTCCTTTCTTTCACACTAATTTTAGGTAAGTATGATTATTATATTATTTTAATATACTTTATATTCATAATTTCAATCATAAATACTAAATTATATATAACTTTTGAATACGTAAAACAAGATGTTAGGGCCGTATGATTATGACACCAAATCCAAGCCGGGCTAAGATGCTCTCTTAGGCAAACACAATGGGTCAAAATAAACTCATTTAAAATAATCAATGTTAATTAAAACAATTAATTGTTTACATGAATAGTATATATAACATTATAAAAATGGTTTTCTTTTCGTATTTCTAACCGTAAGTACGTTATTAAATTGAAATACCGAGCTAAAGTTTAGGCCAAGTAACGGCTTACTCGCGATCAGCAGTCGCTCCCGTAAAAGTATTTCGGTCGCAGTTAATGACTTTCGGCCGCCGTATACAGAGTCAAATGTAACGTTGGTAAATTAGCTTAATAAATTTCTTCGGTACATTTAAACCTAACGCATTTGCATTGTATACTTGCATAATAAATCTTCCGCACATTACACCAATTTTAAGTTGTTAAATTAATGCGTAAAACCAGATATTCTACAACGGAAAAGGATATGTCAATTTCCGACATCGCCGCTGTCACACATCTCGCGTCGAGCTGGCCGAACTCGAGCGAGGAAAACTAAACAACGTGTTCAAAATATGGAACGTACCATTCGCTGATAGGGTGCAATAATGTATTAAACGGAAAACGTCACAACAAACTAGCGCGTATTTCACAGTACAATATTTTACTCACTACAAAATTCACCGGATTATAATGGTTGAATCTTTAAAATTCTGAACGGGATTTACGCCTCATGCACCATTTTAAAATGTAGTTCGCACAATTACCATGCACAATACGTTTGTAATCTATGTTTTATCGATTTCAATGTAGATTTAGCTATAATTTAATACCAAAATCCATAATATTTTTCCATAAACGGTGATTCAAAATTGGATTTTTGTCACAAAAATTGACTTTTCGTTACTAAAAATCTATTTATAAAAGACGATTTTCATATCAAATTAAAGCTCATTTAAAGCCTGATAACATACAACAAAAATTAATCCGCTAGCTTCAATGGTAATCGTGCGATCGTGTTTTGAAAACTGATGGGGATTTTCCGATGAGGTTTTCAACGCGCGGAAATCGGCTCGACGGGATTTTAGAACCGTTTTAAAATCGCATTTTCTCAGCAACTACTTCATTAATTTTAATTGTAAACACACTTATACATAGATTAAAACAAGTACTTTCAAACAATATAAATTTTGTAAGTATTAATTAAGAGTGAATACGATTTATTTACCATCAAAGTCATACTACTTATTCGAATTTTGTTAATATTTCAAAAGTGATACCCCTCTGTGCGCTTTCATTGGGATACCTAGTAAAATTAATGTACTTGTTTTTACAGGCTTTCTGACGGCAGTCAATTCAATCAAATACTTGTAAGTTAGTCATTAATAAAGTTTATTTATTTTCTATTAAGATAATCTGGAAAATTTAAATTAATTAAATTAAAGTTTTCTGTTTACAAAACTAGACGGATTTTCAGATGTTTTATTATGACCTTGGCTCTTACAATTTGTCTGTCTTCTGCTTTAAAAGTGAAACAAAAAATGTCTTTCTAAGAACATCAATTTTAATAATCAATAAAAAGGAAAGATTTTGTTGACTTTAATTGAATTAATTGCTTCTTCTGTAAACTAATAAGACACAAATCAGAAGATTTGAGTAATTCGCAATTTTTCACTTTTGGCTTTAGGGTTTAGGGTGCTAGATAAAACCATTGAAAAATATCATCCTGTCATAGAGGGCGTGGTTTGTGACGACGCCAATATATCCAATAGAGGTATAGCTTTTGGTTTCTTTTTATGACATACCTACAGTTAATTACAGTGACTGCCTCAATCTTGATGCATTAAAACTAAAGTCTACACTATTATTATAGTAAAAATATGTAGCACTGCACTACTGCAATAGAATAATTTTGGTACCTAAACAATCAATCATACAAAATCAAAATTGGTTGTTTATACTAATATACTTAAATCTTAAATCGATTTAAGTTTGCCATTTTGTATGTTTCATGTTTTGTATTTTAATGTGCTTTTAATTCTATATTTATATCTAAAGAGTTTAAAGCATCCTATAATTGGCGATTTTTCACTGTTGGATGTGGTTGAAATAAAATAAAATAAAATAATATACAGTTTCTTAATCATATTTGGAGACATATGTCAAATAAGAAGAACATTTGACTGACTCCTGGTTAGCAACAAGGGTGATCCGCATACTTTGCTTTTGTTTTTAATGGTTGGTTTTTCATAATGTACTGTATATACACTTCTATGCTTAGAATTCTCACAATATTAGGAGGTACTGTATCTCAGGATATTAATTATCATTATTAATTATTAATAACGTGTACATATTCCTGCTGGTTATGTGACCGGATGTGGACCCTAATTTCTGTCTACAGTTCAATCCCCCTATTAACAACAATATGCCATGCCACTGAATACGTCTATGATTATATTAACTCCAAGGTTTTGGATGGTTTAATGTGTTCATTCCTACATACTTAATATCTGTGAGAAGTTCAAACCAACCTACCAGGTTTAATTCCCCTTTATTACATTTCCAAATGTATGATTACTAAATATTCAATTTGGTGATAAACTTTAAGTTGTTAATACAATCATAAAGCACACACTAGGACATATCAAGGTATTTTGTATCTTTTGTTCTTTGCAACAGGATCTCTGATGTTTCTGTGTTGAAATAATCAGGACAATTTATCCTAATAAAGCACTTTTTCTAACCATCTTTTTAAAATGTACTTGTTGTTGTACATTATATATTCAATTTTGGTAATTTAATAAAAAAAATTCATCTAATAAATTAATTTAAAAGACGACGAGCCGCACAGATGTTTTGCGATGATTGCTTATAATTATATTGTACCGTTCGCAAAAGTCGGCTGCCGGTCAAAACCTTATTGTGAAATAATATGGTTCATGATGAAACACTCCGACTGTATATTGTATTACAATAAAGAAGCCATTGGCATACAATTAACTGTGAAATAAACAAGAGGCAATACAATCCACCTTAGTCAGGGGACATGTTTATTAAGGGGACACTTTGTTTGGTCCCTTTATAGGAGTTCTACAGTATAGCTAATTTAGGTTTTGTGGTGAAGTTAAAGTCTGTATGTACTAAAAATATCTATGGATTGCAATTTAAGATAATAAGCCAAACTCCTGCTGGTGGACCCACATGATGCCTAACGTCGAGTCTAATTACAGTACATATTATATCATTTATGTTATTGCATGGTAAGGTCATTAAATAAATCTTGCAGTACGGGAATGCATTTCTAAATAAAGTTGAGAAACATCAATGAATTTGATGCAGATTGAGGTAAGAGTTAAATAACATTTTTTTTTCACCTTGAGCTTTCCATACTCATCATTTATCGGGTACAACATTCGCCATAAATGCTTAGTTATTAAATAGTTGTAGACAAGTACATTTCTAACTGTGCATTTCATCAAATATTAGTTATTACATAGTACCATAGTAATGTAGTGAATATTCCTTCTAAATGAGACAAGAAGTACCTTTTGAATGTAAAATTAATAACAGCTTAACAACACTTCCGCAGAAAAAAAATATTTAAAGTTATTAATATCTGACAGCTTTTCCGATGAAATGTGCCAATATAAAAAGAGAGAAAAAAGGAGACTGACTACATCAATAGATTTGTTATCAACGGTTAAATCTAACGTTAAGACAGATAAAAGCGTTGGTTGGACGCAGCAAGGATTTCAAAATGTCCCCAGATGAGGAGATACATTCAAATGATAAAGCAAAGAATTTCTTTTAGTGTTTTGTAGTTGTATTGAATAGTTTAATACATCCCCCGTGGCTAGTTTGAGCAATTGTTAATAGGGTTCATCGACTCAGTTCATGATTTAAAAGATTTCTTCTCATGTTTAGAAGATCGCTCGATTCCTTTTGAAGTTGTATTTACGAGGAAGAGGAATCAAATTTGTTTGCTACGCAACATTCATGTAACATTTTAAATACATCTTACATTTTACTTTACAATCATATAGCAATCTACAGATAAGGACAGTTTAATTTTAATTCATTTGTCTTGATGAACTATAAAAACATTTCTTAAATGATTGGTGTTGAACAAGAAAATTTCACACTGATATCATATTAATCTTCTATTCTACCATGGTGGTACTATTATTACTCGCTACTCATTCTAGGCGTGGTCTGCAAAAGGAGTTATTGAGATTCAATGAGCTGCATTGAAAAATGTTCTTAGAATGTTTGCGCTAATTCCAATTAATTTCCAAAATAGTTGTACATGAACTGTGCTACATACCGTACTAAATGCAGTGCTAGGGCACACATGTATCAGGCTTTATATTTTGTATATTTTAATATTCATATTCAAAATTGTGGATTAAGCCCTGTACAGACTCTCGGCAGGTGCAGTGCAGCACCTGTAGCATGAATAACAGGGGCCGAGATGGACCGGTACACTAACCCAAATCTTCTGAAAGATGCATTTGGATTCTTTAAAGTACACACAAGTTAGATATGTACACTGAATCTCTGGTTTTAAGTTCTTGTTCGAAGAGACTTCTTCAAAAGTACCACTCCAGGTTACTGTTAAAGGCCTGAGCTAGCCTGCCAAAGCTTGGGTAATAACAAAGTGCGAGGCGGTGAGGCACATAGTATAACCAGCAAGTACAGTACTACTGGAATTCTATTGTAAACACACACATTATTATTAAATGCGGTGCAAAGGGCGCATTTTACACTAACTCAAATCTTCTGAAAGATGCACTAATTCTTTGAAGTGTACACAAGCCAGTTTTAAGTTCTTTTTTAAAGAGACTTGTTCTAAAGTACCACCAGAGCTGTGGTTGAGGAGAGCAAGAACCTTCGCCGATTTTATCGCTACGTATTGCAGCGCCCCTACCTTGAACACTCAACAATACATAATAATATTTCAAATATAAAGTAATTTGTATAGCATTTGAACTCACCTTTTTTAAGACTTGTTATAGCTTCATCGTGCATACCCTTCTCAAGCAAGGCTTGTCCAAGAAAGAAGTGACCTTTGACCAGAGTTTGGTCCATCTCTATGGCCTGTCGACAGTCTTTCGCTGCATCTGTCCATTTTTTTAACTTGACATAACATAGTGCACGATTTGTAAATAATGCTGGGAAAGATTGATTTTTAATCTGAAAAGATAGAGTAAAAAAGATTAAAAATAGATTATTTAATCATTGATGATTCAATTATTGGCACGGCCAACGTTGCCGACAGAAAACAATGTATTACATGCAAAGTTGACTGCCTATAGCCTTTCTGTTTCTTTACTTTCAGTGCTAAATCAGTATGTACTATAGTGGTTCAGTATTAACAATTTATGTAAGCAAAATAATTATAACAAATTATTAAATAGTATATTACATTGAAAGTGGACCAACTACTATTATAAAAAAAACATTACACATAAACATTTTGAAAACAGATTACATAAGGTCAAACCTTATATAAGTTTAATTAACTAATACCGTGCAACACTAGCTTAAAATTTTCAATTTGTTAATTAATATTACTATCAATGAAGTAAACAACGACCTATTTAATGAAATCAGTAATCAATAGTATGGTTAAATGCATTCTTTTGTTACAATAGTTCTTTTCATAGGATATGACACACAAAGAGCTTGAAGACATTAATTTTTTATTTTTGAAGGGGACAGAGGGTAAGCAATTAAGCTGATTTTCCACTAGGTAAATTTGTTTGCGCGAAACGAAAGTCTCAGATTAAAATATGCATGTATTCATGTTTCCATCTTCCAAATCCCTCTCTACGCATGCTTAATATAAGAACAAATTTGCCTAGTGGAAAATCGGCTTTATAGCAGGGCAAGATTACATGTGTTTCTCCAAGAATGTTAGTAAACATGCATTTTGACACCTCTCAACTTCCACCAAGAGTATCAACAATTTTATTGACATCTCCCATGTAAAAATTACACTTTTTAACATTTTTCTGTTTTCTTTTTTTGCTCAAGGAGTCAAAATATTTAACCTTATAATTTTGTATATGAGAAAGTTCTTTATGGCTGGCATTGTTGAAAAAGACCAATTGAATTGTGTGTAGGGCCACCATAAATAAGGTATTAGTAATTACTATGTTGATTTTACAGCATGCTAGCAAAAAATGTACCAAACTTTAATTCTTATTTCTTTGTTGACAATGAAGAGTGTTCAATTAATTGTGGGTTACAAACAGTATGTCCAGTTTAATTAAGACAAGCCGCAGAACATGCACAGTTGTACAGTATGTGCACTTTGTTTATTGAATATTAACCATGGGATTTAGTTTGAAACAATCAATATCTAGACTTATAGAGGTTTTAATTAGGCATTTTGGCATAGGCCAACTGTAGGCTACTACTTTTGAAGGCCTGAGCTAGCCTGCCAAAGCTTGGGTAATATAACAAAGTGCGAGGCGGTGAGGCAGGTAGTATAACCAGGAACTATTGCATTGGAATTCTATTGTAAAAACACACACATTATTGAACGCAATACAAGGGCACATTTTGCGTTAGTTGTTAACTCAACCGTTGATGTAGAATTTTTGTCAAATATTCCACACGACGCAATGAAGAAATAACCAAAACTAAAAATCTTTTTATGCAAATTTTTTTATATATTCACATGCTATTTATATTCTTTTTACTTTTGCGAGATGACAGCGGAAATGTCGAATTTAAGGCGCTACAGCACTTTCGCACCTAAAACTGGCCATCATATCATTTTTATTTATTATAATTATAATAAAAAAAGACTTCACGGTCACACTCACCATCACCACTACGCAGCGGGTGAATATTTAAAAATATTTTTAAGCACGAAAGTGCAGTAGCACCTTATAAGTGACAGAACGTAAGGCTAAAAAACGTTAAAAGTTAAACTAAGTCTAGGCTAGCTACAGTAGGCCTAGGCCCTGTTATCTCTACAGCATTGTTAGGCCAAGAACGAGTATTTGTGGGGAGCGAGTGACTCACGATGGCCTTCGAGTAGCATGATATTGCTTCATCGTATTTCCTGGCGCTATAAAATCTGTTGCCTTGGTCTTTCAAGTCAATCGCACTCATAATTGAGTTATTTACATCAAAATAAATAATTCAAGTGGTTCCTCTCTGGTAAGTTGGCAAACTAAACTAAATTCTAGACTAGGCTAGGCCGCAGCCCAACAATTTTCACACAGCAGAAACTCCGTGTTATGATTTTCCCCTTCGATTTAATTATGGAACGCAAAGTATGACAAAGTCTTACTGTGTTTGGCTCATAAAGAAAATATGATATGGCTATTATGGCGTTCCATATTTATGTTATTCCAATGTTATCTAAACTTATCGTGCGCCCTCAAAACATTATAAAGTTTTTTTATAATTATATAATTAGGCCTATCGTCGTTGAGTCTGTTTGGTGTGGCCCGTAGCATTGTATATCATAATACATACACATCAGGGAAGAGTAAAATTACATTTGTTTGTGTGTATTTTATTCTTCTCTTCAATTATATTTTCAAACATACATTGTGTGGTAATGAACGATTATTCAATCCAATTAATAACAGAGCAATATAATGACCATCCTGAAGAATTATTCAAACCGCGTGAAATGATTTCTTTGGGATTTTTTAAATCACGTTTTATACTTTCGTTTTTATTCGCGTGGTTTTTAGTCTACAGCTCACTATGTCGGTCGGTTGGTCCGGTCGGTCGGTTGGTCCGGTCGGTCGGTTGGTCCGGTCGGTCGGTTGGTCCGGTCGGTCGCTCGGTTGGTCCGGTCTCGGTCGGTAGACAATAACTCAAATTTGAGCACACGACTGCAGCCATGTATATGGCCTTGTTAGATTTAAATTCGCCTTTAACCACACACCACTATAAAGGGGTGGGATTAAAAATGTTCACACCACCATGGCGTATAGATGGAGAAAGGCTGGCGTATAGTACGCTTTTGCGTGTGAACTAGCTGTTGTTTCTTTTACAGAACGGCACGCGCGCATGTATATAAACCCATACAATATAATAATAAATATATTATCAAATGACATGAACAGCAACAACGCATTTCTATTTCTATCATTAATATTTTTGAATGCTTAACGTAAAAACTCAGCCGAGAAATGGAATATTCCATTAAGATACAAATACACTGTAACACAAGTTTGTGTTCACAAAGCGATTTGATTGGATAACGTTGATGCGCTGCCAGTAGTCTGCAAACATTATAAGCAAATGTGTCGAGAATCTGAGCATCTATAGCGAGTGGTCTGGTATACGACAACGGCAATAATTAGTGAGAAGAGACTGCTGTTGTTGGTACTTATATAGCGTATACAAAAGAGCATTCTTCCATGTATTGGATAATCATTAATTTCTATCATACGCCGTCGTCTCATCACGGATATACTAGAGTGCAAGTGTGTTGAAGAAAAGGACGGCGTTAATCGAACAACAACAAATGTAAGTACAGTAGGTCGAATACATCATTTAAAAAAATAAATTGGGAATGTTTTAATAATTTTCAATCAGCCTAATAAATATAATGCAAAAATATAGAAACAATGCTTATAAAGTGGTATGTGTATCTCGACCTTTTTTTTAATGTACACAAATTGGAATTTGTACTTTTAAATTGTAGGCGCTCTACTGAAACTACTTCTTAAAAGTTAAAGGAATCGTGGTTCTTTTTTACTCTACGCATGCGGATTAGGCCTACTACTTACTTACTAATTCACACTCAACATTCTGTAGGCTATATCCTTTTCCCTGTATGCCTATAACAAATTTAAATTTTCTGATACTACAAAATACACACACGATTAAAATTAATGATAACTTGTTGAAATGTACCATATTATCCTACAAAAAACTGCACCGATGTTATTGATCTTTCCGGAGTATACTGGGAGAGAATATTGGTAATTATGCGCGCGCGTACGTAATCCAATTGGTATACTTCTTTGATCGCCGAAAATTATGCTAACCAATGTATTTTCATACACATAAACCTGGTTTCCACAAAAGCTCTGTCTATACTATCAAACTAGTTAGACAAAACAAGTGTAATGTTCACAACTATATAATATGGCGTGATATGATGTCATCGTGTCCATATTATAGAAGCACATAACATTTTTTAATCACCTAAAGTTTGATAGTGTAGACAGAACTTTTAGAGACGCAACACAAGTACGTAACCGCAACGTAGGTAATTTTACCACAACGTACGCTAACTTGCGTTACTTCTTAGTGGGAACCAAGCTTTAACGAAAAATAACTACATTCTTGTTGAGTCAATATTTGTACAAAATCAATAATAAGTTATTATATGGCCTAAAAAGATTTAAAAGTTCAATATCAATGCATACAAACACAAAATAATACTACAGAATTCTGTCATGTGTTTTTCGAATCGTGCATATTAATGTTGCACACTGTGTTACTAAGGGAGCGCTTTAGATTATAATTTAATACACTGTAAATTATCAGTTAATTCACGGAGAAATTGAATGCAAATTCACCATGGGGCATCATAAATTTGCGCATAATTATTCAGTTACCTGCGTTCTATACGGTATAATTCACTTTTCTTCTGACTTGTACATGAAAGATTAATTACTGCATATAAGGCATAGCGGTAAAACAATGCTTTGTTAATGTAGAGTGAACATGCATTAGAGTGAATGGTCAGTCTTGTGAGGGGTGTGCTTAAGGATTCTTAAGAGAGTGAAAGTCACTCATTGCATAAGTTTTAATCAACTCGTTATTTTAGAGTCAACAAGTGACATTTTCACTCGAATACTAAAAGAGTAGAATCAATCAACTTTTCGTTCAATTCTAATTACCTTTTGTGGCCTCACTTCTTCATACTAGATTAAGTATTGTATTTAACACATTTTATTTTTAAAAGGTATAGATATTTTTTTACGTTCGTGCTTGTTACATGCCCGTTAGGTGGAAAGCTGACAAACGATATTTATTATATAGAAATAACGTAGGCGTTATTTAAATTTAAATATATATTTTACCTAATTTTGAAGTATGAGGAAATTTCAACTTCAGTTTAACAAACGTGCAACTATTTAATCTTAAATAGTTAATGACTGGAATTCCTCAAGTATAGTCGTTCCATTAAAAACTACAAATACTCAATGAGATACAGAGGTGTTATTATGTACCCATGACAACGAATATATGGCCTATTATATTGCATAACATTATCATATTACATTGTGAAATTGTATAATAATTACTAATCATTTATTTTGATTGTAACTTAACGGTAGCTTTATAAGTCATTGCTAATTACGTCACAGTTATTTTTCCTTTATTTCTATAAAACCAGTTCTAAGATGTTTAATAAAGTGTTTCTATTTATGATTGTATCTTGATTATTACTGAATAATCTTTGACCTACATCATGATCCATCAAGGACAAATAGAATATGGACAATCAAATCATACAGTTCAATTATTCATAATAGGTTTCCATCGAAACATCAAGCTGTGTAAAAGCTACAGTCTTTACAGTTGTGCTTTTGTGTTTCCATAGTTGTTATCGTGTGTCTCTCGTTTCCTTAGCTGACATCGCCTACGCAATGCGAGGACGTACAGTACCACGCAACGTAACAATCACGTTGACACAACTGATTATCGTATCGCTTGTGATTAGTCAAATTAATTTGCTTTGCGCATGTCCAATACGTACCTCCTTTTACACACTACCTTCAAACTTTGCAGGCAGTGTGTATTTTCGTATACGATGCAGACAAAAAAAATAGCTCCAGGGTCGCACAAATGGGGAATTGTATGCCAGTGTTAGGCCTACAGGGGTACCTAGATAAGCTATGCTTATAGTGTATATTACACTCACTAATAATGGCGTTGAGCGTTTCTAAATACGAAGCTTGAATTGTCAGAATGTGCCGTATCGTTAGTTAAGTACGTCGTTTCACCTTTCTATCCTCACCAAAGCAGCTGATCTATTTCCCCTCTATTTCGTTCTCATCCTTCTATTCCATCGATCGTTTGACGCTCCTGGCGCCAAAAAAACATTTCTCGTTTGCTTGAATAGTATACTAACAAATACCCTTTTAATATATAATGCCGTCTCCTAACTCTGTCAGTATTTGGGGCTGAACTGGACACCTGAAGTTCCAGTCAAATTCAATTTTAACACGAAGCCGATCAATTTTTGTTTACATCTACCACAGTGAGTGTTCCGTTGTATAATGCAGATCTACAGTGACCTCTTTAAACAAATCTTAACACCGAAAGATACAATTTCATAAACCAATTATTCAATTATATCAAATCGAAATGTATGTATTAATATTTCATGGACTATAAATACTATACTGCATACCATGCGGTTTGTTCAACAAACATCAAATCAAAATATCATAATGAGAGTTACTAATGTTACAACAAATGATATTAGACAAATTCCAATGAATTACATAATGTAGGCCTACCGGTACCAGTTTAAAAAAATAGTTTATTTACATCAACGTGTATATTAATACAATACAAACATTTCAAGCAGGATGTATTCAGTGATGATTGTTACCGCGCATCTAGTTATTATTATTTTATTGTCAGACAGTACAGGATACAAGAAAACTTCTGTATTTGTAACTGAGTTACCTCACATGAGTTGACAGATTATTAAAAAACTTAAAGATGAAGTTCGTCTTAAGATAGATTTTATTTATGAACATGAAAAATGTTGTTGTTGTTCTCAACATATTGAACAAAGAGGATGCATCTGTACTGTAAACGAGGACGAAACACGCCCTCTTTCTGTTCTCAAAATAGAATAAATATTATTCTCTCCGTTCTCAATAATATCAATATTATTTTTCTAGAAACTCAAAATATACGGGCGCAGGTCGTTTTACGTGTCTAATCACTTTATATATTACAATTTGACTAACATGGTACTGGTATAATACAGGTGAATCGTTTAGTGGTAACCCGCTTGTGATTGTCATAATACAGTTATAATTAGAGGGTCTTTGTGGATTTTAGTGTTCAACAATAAAACAATCAACATCTTGTGGTGGTGCAGCCACGTGAATGATTTCTCAATCTGTTAATTTAGGTATAGCTAATCTTCTAACTACAGGGTTATGTGCCGACTGTTTCGCAGTTTTAGATTTCTTGCTGTTTTCCTCAATTTTTTTTAAACTCTCATAACTAACCAAGCCATTCTTCAGCATTCTACCGTTAATAATCGCTGACCATTCTATGTCATTCTTTTTTAAATTTCCGCAGAATGCTTGAGCTTCATCAGCAGACAGCCCTGCTTGGAGTTTGTTCATATTTATAGAAACATTATTCCTATGTAGTTTTATTGTTGTTTCATTAGCAAGACACAAGGCAAGATATTCTTCCTTAATTCGCTTAAATTCAGACAAATCTTTCTGAAATTTCTTTCCTTTTTTGTGAATTTTATCCCAAAAGGTTTTATTAAAATGATCATAAAATGCAACATCGGCTTTGCTTAAAGATCGGATTTTTCTTTTTGAATCTTTTGATAAGATCAATCTTTCACTTCTAACATTGATTGACATGTATACAAAATCCTCAAAGTTCCAACAGAGAAAATCCTTCAACAAAATCATTGACTCATCAAAATATTCTGTAATCAAAACTAAATCAAATTCCGAATCGAGTTCTTTAATCTTCTGCTGAACACGTTTATCATCATTAAATTCGTGTTTCTTCAAACCAAACTCCTGCATCTGTCCGTTCCAAACACGATTAAACGGCGATCGACTGTAAGTGAGATACCTACTAGGCTCATGCAAGAAATCATCAATAGCCATCTTAGGGTCTGGCTCGTAAATCCTCTTCGCCATACCAAAATACGTGAACACCGATTCAAAATAAGAGCTAGGCTCCCTTGCCATAGTTATATATACTGCACCAGGGAATGCAATGTCCATTTCAGATTTATTATACAAAGTGTGAGACGTCAACATATCTAATTTTCCTTGATTTGCCACCATGCTCCTATGAAAGGGAACATGGTCAGTGACACCTTGGTAAATCGGTAGTGTTAGTTGATTGTTGTAAGCAAATCTGTCCAAAATGGCTGCTAAAGTTGTACTTCCCGTTCTATGTGTTTTCATATACACGATCTTCTTTACAGGTTTGCATTTTGGCTGGACTTGAATGAAGAGAGGTTTTCCAGCCCTCACAAATTCCTTTAAAAACAAATCATTTTCAAAGTAAATAAGTCTGTCTACAGCTCATGCACCAACGGTTTAGTGACTACGCTGCTACATACGTTTGTTGATCACTGTACTGTAAAATTAGTGTTTAGATCTATTTTGTACCCACTTTTTCCACACATTTAACTTTTAAACACTTAGTTACATTTAGCGTGTTTAAAACCTAAACGTGCTTATAGCTAGGCCTACATGTTGTTTTCCTCCACTCGCTTAGCAATGTTTAGGTGGTATTTATGTATTTATATTGCTCCACATGTCACTGATGTGTTGAGTTGGATACAGACTACATGTTTAGAATGTATTTAGAACCTAAACATGTTAAAGGCTAAATGTGTGGAAAAAGATCTAAACACTATTTTTACAGTGTAAATATAGGCGCTATGCAACCGTGTAGTGTAGGCCTACAGTTAGTCACACACAACCGAATGGCAAATGACATTGGTGGTACTAAGGTCTCCTTAACTCGATATATAGGCATTTTTATTTTGAATTTAATATTTTTTTTCAACAGATATCAACGTTTGATCGTAAAATGGAGAAGCTAAATTAAATTCCATTTCAACGTTTTTAAGCAATGAATTACCAGCATCATCACCAGGTTATCAACTAAAAACGGTAAGTTAATGCTATTTAATATTTATTCATACAGGAGAACCCCTACTTTGTGTTACAACCTATTCAGGGGACACCCTTAAAAAGGGAAGAAGAGGAAATAATACGTTTTAACAAAATAAAATATTACTGTGTGTGCCATACCTCAATATGATATTGAACAACCAATCCCAGTGACCTTAATTTGATTACGCTTACGTATCCAACAAAAATGAACATGAAGAAGGCAATCAAACAAAACAGTCGGAAAACTGTCCGTTTCATCGTAGCCGTAGACAGAACCTTTACGACGCTTCGAAAAAGTGAATGACGTGCTTGTATTAGAAGAGATCTCGCACTATAGTATTTTTATATTATCACTATGGTTATACGTTTACGGTATGCTGAAAAAAAGACAACGAACGCATTCTCAATACACATATCAAATAACTTGATCAAATTATTGCACGCAGTGACATTATTTTCATTAAAAATGTATTATATTGGATGTGTGTATGAATTATGGTAAATTATTGACTGTAACCTAATACAAAGGTAGGCCTATTCGATTTAAATACGGTACTAATTGTGTTATATGATAAGTTCTTTTCATCAAATAATGATTACTCTAAATTAAAAACCCTTTTGCAATTGTAAAAGTATATATAATATAACAGTATAACATACTGTATATAGCTTATGCAGGTCAATGTAATATAACCCAAACATAATATCAGAAGAAAACATTTTATATTAAAAGTCTGGTCTCGTACGGTTCAAATGAATCAATCAAAAATGATAAGGCCTCCGTACTTTTCAACAACAAAATTACTGGGCTTACCCACCCAAGGAGGCCTCTGTACTTTTCAAACATCTTGTTATAAAGTCGATTTGCTATAGAAAAATACAAAACAAAAATTGCTTACCGAAGACTTAAAGGGTATGCCATAACATGCGCTTTGACAACCTAGCTTGAAATGCTCTCCAATTGCCGCCGTGACGTGGATGTGTAGTGACTTACCTTTCATTGTGTGTGTTTTCGGCACAATACTCATGCCATTGTTATTTTAACAAGTGTTAGACACTTCTTTTCTGACTATTTTTCTTAATGGAATAATTAACGCTGGATCTTTAGTAGGTCTCATTTTATGTACTATTTTTGTATACTGTTTTGTGCTAATCTAAAATAAATGGACGGTTTCTAACAATACACGTTTCTTAATTAACTTGCTATATAAGTATAATGGGGTGTTTTCGATCAAAGTAATAATATCGAAGCTTTGGGCTAAAATTATAATCATGATCTCATATTAAACGAACAAAAATAAAAACAACTTTCACAAATTGTTTACAAGGCTATTTCAGGGCCGTCCGTAGCCACCAGTCAACGGTTGGTAAGGGTTCAACTTTACCACTTTTTGGCAGGGGATTGTTCCCTCTTGTTGCGCCAACACTTTAATTCTCTTATTTCTATTTAAATTAAAATTTAAAGAATTGTTATATTATTTTTGTCAATGTATTCACAAACATGGAAATATAACAATTAAGTCTTTAATAATGGAAAACCGTTACGCAGCGAAACGTAACATATACCAGTTTGGAGACGGTACGTCATTTATGGAGATACGAACATTCCATTTAAATAACAATGTATTGGTTTGGATTAATCAGTTAGTAAATTTATTTAAATTTATTTTAAACCAGGACACGTACTTGACAGTCTTTTTACAACACTGCATTATCTCTTTATAATTATAACAACTTAATTTAAAACGAACATTTAATAAACTTTTGACTGATATATCGATACGCTACAATTAATCATAGAGATATTATATAATAGTATCTCTGTGAAATAATAAAATGTACAGTGCGGGAACAGCAGTCAAATTAACTAATTTTTTAAACGGGTTAAACTATCTCATTAGCGGATTGAGAGGGCGGGCTTTACCGAAACAGCCACACAATTGACTTGTACTTCGTATGTTCATGGATTATATTAATGAATTCATTAATCCATGGTATGTTGAAATTGCCTTAATATCTGTGTGAAAATTGAATAAAAACGACAAACAAAACGGACAAATAATGTTAGGCTCTTTCGATTGTTAAGCCATATTATTATCAACGATGTGTAGCCTAACTTTGTCACCGACAATTTAGAACTATACTTGTATGTCACTGACACGCTACGAGTTACACACGAGTGTAATTAACAGTAATTGCATTAGCTCGTATCACAATGTATTGTCGATACATCAATATTTTAAATTTTACACATCTAGGCCTAATGGACAAGGCTCTCGGTGCCTTGACTTATTGCTACTGATCCTACAAAGACAGTTCACAGTACATCCAGGTAAGCGAGACATCATCAAATCATGTTCGAAAAAGTGCCACTTTACGATGGTTTTCAATTTAGCCTTATACAGACAGAACTGAACAAAATGTATTTAACTGTTAAAGCTCACAAATAAATTCATAACGAACAAATTATATCAAATAATAGTTATAAATCATTACACTAATTTGTGTGTGACGCGCGTGTGTGGTTTAATAATAAAGCGAGTACCATTTTAAGCAGGCTGCCCGTTCACACTTATTTAATTACTCAAGTTGATCTCATGGGCACAGTTATCGCAAATGTGCTGCGTAGGAATCAACGTACCCGGGTAAATAACTAAGGCTTGGTTCCCACTAGGGATGCAACACAAGGACGGACGGACGTAACGCAAGCGAATGGACCAAATAAGCGTCCGTTCGAATAATCCTTCGCTTGTGATTCGTCAAATCACTTACGTTGCACTTACGTCTTTGCGTTACGTCTATATTATGGGAACCAAGCATCAACCAGTTAATTTGACCAATCACAAGCTTTAACATTGTCTGATACTTTGAACTTAAACATATATTGTCCCATGAAAAAATAATTCACTAAACATTTTTTGTTGAATATGCCATTTTAATGGACAAAACCGGTAATTTAAAGCAAAAAATAGTAAAATTGGCTGTCAGCCAATTAGTTTTAGAACTGATTAACTTTATTAAAACTACAAAATAACTTATTCAAAGTCTGATTTATCTTATCTTCATGTTTCATGTTTTTAGTAGACAATACATCTTTAACTTTAACAGTCTCAACGAACAAAGTGGTTATAGAAACTATCAGTATTCAATTTGTCGATAAAATTACACCATAAACGTTTACATTAGTTATAGAATGCTGTTGGTGCCTACCACAATGTGTGGCAATTTGTTTAAAAACTTTGATCCGTTTAAAGTTCAATACAAATACGTATTTTGTGCTTTCTAGATGAACTTCTCGTTAACTTCCAAAACTTACGATGTGGTAAAGTTTATTATACAATTACTGTAACATGAATTACTCGTCTCAGTGTCAATATATCAATTATGAACGTGGCCCAATATTTTCATAATGTTTTGCGAGTAGGCAGGTAAACAGATTACGTATTGTATTTCTGCTATGATATAATATTATTCTCTAGGCAAAACTAGTGTGCAACCTAATATCTCTAAAAATAATAAAAGTATGTTATAAAGAAGACAATTTATGACAACACTAACTGAAATTGCTAAAGAATTGCTGGGAAAATTAGAACATGTCGTGTGAACAAAAAAAGACAGCTCAGCTTGAACCGCTGGAAAGCGGCCTTCAAAATCAACTCGTTATACGGACGCGACGTACACGTACATGACGCTTATTCGACGCGTGGTGGGCGCGCATGGTTTATTCGATGTATGTATAAGGTAACCTATACATAATACCGTTATTTAATATTACATTGATAGCTTCCGCTTCCAAAATATCCGATATATTAACTATAATAGGTCTATTGCCCTAAATTGGTAAAAACACGTTGCAGTTCCATAAAGTATAAAATGATATGCGAGTGTTTAGTGTCTTATTCAACCATGACGGAAAATTGAGTCAATGCCGTTGTGTATTGTATACTGAAATAATTAACAAGTCATCGGGTATTATTTATTTATTATTCTCATTTTTCTTCAAGAGAAAACTGTTATTGTACATAATGCATGACAATAAACCGTACACGGAAATTGTCTGTGTTGTGGTTGTTGATAAGTAAGTTCCTTGTACGCAATTTGTGTTGTGCACTTTACACGTTTGCAGTTGTAACAACAACACTAACGAAACAAGGCATAGTAAGTATTTTTGTTACACTTAAAAGACAGATACATACTAACGGTAGGGTTGTCAGTGGGTACGGTAGTTTTGCAGACGATAAATGCGCACCTTCCTCTGTGTTTAACAGGACTCTTTATTTTTAACGTGACCGTTCTAACAAAGATATTACAATTGCGCTAAAAGGAAAAGGTATACCCGAAAGCTCTGCAATTTATTTCTGGCTGTTTTCATTTGCCGCTTTGATTTAGCTTTTTGCTTTATTTGTATCTCCATAATTGAGATCAACAGTCATAGTCATTGATAAAAACCGCAGATCATTTCGTCAGTAATTCCCCTTCATGGTATTACAATTTTTTACGGATTTTGTACCAGCGCTAAAATGTTGATAGGTTTTTTATTTAACATTGCGTCATAAACCACCAGTTCTCAATAATGTGTTGACAACTACATTTTTGTTTATGATATATGTTTTAACATTTTATCTCATGTCTATCTGCTTTAATGTTTTATTTTATACCATTAACTCCCATTTCCTGCAGTGTATAGCCTATTGCTTATAGGTAATCTATTTCTTGTTGTATTATTCTTGTTATTGTTTTTGATTTTGACCAAGTGAATAAAAATGAATCATTTATTTTATTTCCTGTTTCCTTACGTGAAAGATTGCCGAACTAATATAACTGAACCTAACCCTTAAAATAATCTCTCTCTCTCTCCCCATGAAATAAAAAAAAAAAATGCTCATGGGATTCGAACATCATACATCGACATGCAAAGTCCATTAATCAATTCGCCTACATCTACATAGACGGCTCGACGGAAAGCGTTTGCATAGTTAGCTCAATTCTTGCATACCGTACATCACACTTTATGGATATGAATAATGAATATTCATGTTTATTTTGTGACGTTTCATGAGGGGTCCCAACTTATATACGAAAAGAAATATCGCGTTCCGGAAGCGATCGGGAATATTTTCTCTATTAGGCTATATTGATTGATAAACTGATTAAATAAACTTCCTAAAAAAAATCACAACAATACAGTTTAACTTCATCAGTTTCCTAATCCTTTTTTTCATTTACCGTATGACATAATTTCCAGTAGATAACGTTTTATCCGGGAAGAGTGAAAACCTGGGTTTGTCACAGGCCCTAATCGAACGAATATTACAGAGCAATTCTTCTTTGGGCAAAGTTTATAATTTTATGAACATATGCTACGCCAGGCCTATAATGTTAAAATTACATTATGGCTTCAGAAAACAGAAAATGATAATTTTGCTCCTTTGTGCAAATTCATCTAAAGGATAAATCATACATTTTATAACCATTGTTGTGGTAATTGTGGCGGTATAACCATGGGAGATATAACTATAACAGTAAGATATTGGACATTCCCGGGGGAGTTATTACTATTACATTACGTATCGGCATAAACGGCTTCATTTATAAATCTTCAGAAAACATTTTATTCTAAATTAAGTAATTATGTTATACTTAAAAATTTATTCAGAAAAAAATGACACATATTTAGTGGCTGATGGTGGTGAGCTTAGATGAATTCTGCGTCGTCTGTGTCCAGATCCAAGACCCGGGTCATAGGTCAGATGATATCAAGCGTATTATTTTTATTCATGTTGTTTTAGATTACATTAGAGAAAACCTCTAATCTATGGTGTTACTCGTACCATGTTCTAGATGAATTTGCATCGCATACAAAAATTTATACTGTATTTAGTATACAATAACCTCTCCTTTTGGATTCCCCAGAAATGAACGTGGGGCCACCTCATACTTAGATACACGTGGGGAGATTTTGTTGGAAAGGGCTCTATTTGCATACATAATAATTATTAATCACTAACAACTAGAGTACAATTACGTTTTTACGCAAAGATCTGACATCGGGTAGTAGTTAAACATCCTCTTGGTGCAGTTACCCACTGCTTCCTTGGGCTCGAATCTAACCCCTAGCCACCGGCACAAGCTCGATGGTCTGAGGTATGAAAGCCAGACTAGATCTGAAGTTCATGTGTGTTCGAGTCCCGTCGAAAATGATTTATTAAGTACAATTACGTCAGAGTAAGGCAAACATCTGACCAATCCAGTTGACTTATGCCTTTAAAACGGTCGCACAACAAATCGCACACAAAATATGATACACACCACGTTTGGCAAATTGAATGACCTTCGTTGTTGGAAGACATTTGTAATCAATTTTCATTCGAGTTTGAAATGGAAACATAATGAGTAGAGGAGAGTTTCTAAAAATGAACTCTGGAATGTTTTCTTAAGTGAACATTTCAAATGTCAATAGTTTGTCAATGATTAATGTATTATAAAGTAGAATGCTATTTGCATGGTACTAATAATAATACAAGTTCAACATAAAAGTATGGTTCGTCTGGTTCTGATAGATAACGTGAACGCGTCCATTATCCACACCTGCATGAAATATACCTATTTTATACATAGTTCTGACGATGCGAGTAATACTAATACGCGCATGCGTACAATCAATAGCAAATGATGCTCATTTTTAGGAAACGTGGAACGATCAGCGATTTATATACTTTTCGACTGTTTCTTCAATCACTTTTTTGTCCTTGTCTCACCACATAGTTCTTTTTTTGTCTAATTCATAATAATAATATAATTAAAATCCCCACTCCCAATTTTTCATCGACACTTAACACCCCTGAAATCCAGCCACCGCTCATACTCAACCTTATCCGTTTTTAAATTAGCTATTTTTATATCTTACGATAGTATGTTTGCTTTTATAAATTCCCCTTCACTGCTGCCTAACAGCGCTATTTTAAGAGGTAATGAGACTATGGAAACAGGTGGTGTTTTAAAAACTGATTTGAATTGCTGAAAAGATTGAAACTGGAGAATGCCAAGTGAGAGTTGATTATAGATTACCGTAATGTTTGTGAACGAACACGTTACGGACGAATACTGTATTAGATCTTCACTGTCAGATTTCTTAGATGCATCGGAGCAGACCTTGAGAGAGATTGGTAAACCTCATGATAAACACATCATACTATGCGTGGTGTACAATTAACCGAACACAAAGTACATTTTTTTAACTCGACGTTATTAATCTGAATTTCTGACATATAAATGTTGTTATATCACAGTACATTAACATCAAGTAGACACGCAATTCGATGTGCGCGCGCATATCAATTTTGATTCTCTTTCAATGCGTCCTTGACACACCTGATTTCTAGCCACTTGTCTGATATTCGGAATAAACATTTATCGTGTAATAGAGGGAAATGGTGAAGCGCGATGACGTCACAAATTGCCGAGTTGTGTATGGATTGTAAACATTGTGTGCAGTGTAGGGTATAAGAATATATAGATGTTTTCTCCCACAATGACAAATTTAGCTGTTGGGGAGTGGTGTTCCAAAACAATTGTGTATGTTTTATAATTAGTACATCGTACAAACATTGTTGCGTCGTGGTTGTTGTTTCGCTCAAAGTTTTCATTTGCATTCAACTATAGAGGGCGTAAGCGATATGAAATTAGAGAACTTTTATTGCTCGGTAATGTTTAGAGGGACTTTTCGATTTGCACGTCCATTATTTCGACTGATACCATGGCGTCGATTTTATGATATGCGCATGTGCAAGGCGACTGAGACGTCAACTGCCAAAATTGAGAACAGTGGAATTTTGCCGTTCGCTCTCTGGCTTAGTAGGACTACGTCGAGTGAACATATGACGTCTCCGGCACAGTGGAATAGCACCACTCGCAAACTAGATTATAAGGTCATCGTTCACTGGCACGGCAACATGAATGTCCATCCCTTAATCGAAACATATATCCGTGCAAATTAAATTTACAACAACACTGCATATATAACATTGATCTTTTATGGATGGCTGTGCATGGCTCTTTTATAACGATTAAATGTTTTAGCTCAAGAATACACCGTTGCAGACTATCATTACGTTTCAATATACAGTAGATTTTTCAAAGAACCCTGAATTAATTACTGGCCTATACATTTTTCTTGTTTTAATCGTTGCCCAGTAGCCTATTCAACATGTAGGCCTATTCACATGTTTGCATTTTGTCAAAAGAACATCATATGATACAAGAAATGATGTACAATATAATAAAACCTATCTATGTACATCAGGATTGATAGCTAATAACACACAAATTCGTTTAATAACGGAAGATGATTAGAGAGAGACACTTTTCTAATGCTATTAGTCTTACATTTAAGGAGTTATTAACAGCGTGCTTGACGCCGTACATAGAGAAGCAGAACAATCTATAGGCAGATTATCACATTAGCTTATTGGTCACTTTATAGCAAAAACATTAAATCACGTTAACGATTTGCATTAAAGCTTCTTAACTGATGGACTAACCGACAAACTGAATGACTTCAACCCTGGAGTATATATTGATCGCTTGCTACAAGATCTTTTGCGTCTGTGGTGACGAACTGACGACACGGAAATATTTCACAAACTGTCTTTGCTTGACTAACAAACAGGGATTGCCTAAAATGACCCATCGAAATGTCCAACATGTATCTTACTAATGTCCAGTCCAAACTAGCATTGTTCTTCATTTCTTAGGCTAATTGTAGAAAGTAGTTGACTAATTCATACTTTTAACAACTGCTTTACTAGCGATACATCTCATTTGTTAACTGGTAAATGTCAAACTGAGATTGGTGGCAATTCTTAATTCACGCTCAAATCGATAAACGTGTTTAATTGACTTTAACGCGACACTTTTTTTAGCAAAATGGCAAAAGTCTGACCAATACCAAAGATGAATCAACTGAATAGCTAAATAGTAATACTTACACCTTGCGACCAAACATTGACAAACTGATTGACTACCATTCACAGAACTAATTGATTTGAAATGCGCGATAATAATATTAATAATTCGGTTGACTTTTAGTAATAACAACACTCGTCTGTTTATTCTAGAATCAACGAAGCCTACAGAATATAGAAAAGGAGGTGTGTTCCGAATTGTAATTAAGAGTCTATAAAAACACCTGACCAAAACAACCTCATCAAAGATCATCTGACTGAGGTAGGTTTCTCGTAATTATTTATCGATTGGCTGACTTCCATATTAACGTTATTGTAGTATGTGTTATATTTAATTAACTTTTCTATTTTGATATCAATATCGTATTGTGGGACAACCCACACACACACATAATTATTCCAGATTACCCATCTGTTGTCATTCAACATGGATATGTCTTGATTGCAGGCTTATACCTAGGCAAATCATTCAAATCTTTTGACAGTATATCTTTTTTTCTGTGTTTAGTTCATACATAAATTCTCCTATTCTCTCCCCATTTATTAATTTCAGTAAGTTTGATTAAAATTTCGTTTTTTTAAATGATTATATCAATTTTTATTTTCAATTTTATTCAGAATTGTTACAGAAGGAAAATATTCCTACTGTGATTAAGTTCGCTGTTGACAATCCTTGTATTTTGTTTCTGTTCTGTGTACTTTGTAACTCATTGTTTTCATGCTAAAATTAATATGATACATGGTTTATTCAACTAAAAACCAAACTTATAATATAAATACAACATATTAACATTACTGCAGTAAATTTAGTCCATTCTGAAGTAATTCCAGTTGTATTTTTAAAAACGCAGTAGAAATTTGATCTTTAATACATGTATTCTTATTACATCACCTTTGTTTTCAAATACTGAATTTTGTGTTATTCTCCTAAAAAAGAATGTAATAAAAAATATATATTTTAAGTAGTAAAAATGAACAAAATTTAACATGACCATTATTAGAAAATATGATTGCTTTTACTAAAAGCTTTCGTAATGGGTTAAATTAATGCGAGAAATTAAATTCGCAATAAAAAATACTTATAAATGATTCTAACGTTAATGTAATAAAATTCAAAATGTTCGAGGAATTTACGCTTAATTCAGAAAACGGACTAACATAAACAAAACAGACATTACAGAATGGACTAATGGCATTTAACATATTTTTTTCTAAATATAGAGAATAATGGTCTAGTAACATTTGTTTCAATTATTCGATTTCTAACGATAATTGGAGTAATAACGTTCGACACAGTTACCTTTGTCATTTATAAATAATTATTTTTTATACCACAAGTTTTGAATCAATTTAGATTATTTTCTTCGAAACGTTAAACGGGATTAACTAATCATCCAGGCCTCATTAGGTAAATCAGAAAAGATAGAGAGAAAACAGCAGCAGGTAAATGAACCGAATATCCAATTTCAGTAAACAACCAGTTTCAGAACATGTAATCCATTCGAAAATCAGTACTTAACGTTATATAGTTTTAATTGAAATCCGAGAGATTATTACCGTAGTTATTCGGAATCTCTTTATAGCCAATAATACTAAGGTTAGTAGGAGTAGATTTGTTTCGATCATTTCAAATAGTAATTTCTTTGTCGGTATTTTGGGTTAATGATTTGGGTGATATAACATTATACACTGATATCAATTTAAAATCTAGACTCAATGCACCAGGATTACAATGACAGCTTATATACAGTGGGTTGTAATAACTCATGTTTTAAAGGTTAGCTCCGGGTTTGATAAAAAGAAATGTTAAACATTGAGTTCCCCTTTAAAGTAAAAAACAACATTCATGCTTTAAACGGTACACTAGCTCCAGGTTTAATAAAAGAAATGTTAAACATTGAGTTCCCCTTTAAAATAAAAAAAAAACAATGCGTTAAAGGGTAGCTCCGGGTTTAAAAAAAGAAATGTTAAACTTTGAGTTTCCCTTTAAAGTAAAAAAAAAACAACAATGCGTTAAAGGGTAGCTAGCTCCGGGTTTAAAAAAAGAAATGTTAAACTTTGAGTTTCCCTTTAAAGTAAAAAAAAAACAACAATACGTTAAAGGGTAGCTCCGGGTTTAAAAAAAGAAATGTTAAACTAATTTGAGTTCCCCTTTAAAGTATAAAAAACATGCTTTAAAGGGTAGCTCCGGGTTTAATAAAAGAAATGTTAAAGATGTATTGTCCCCCAAAATCATGAAAAATAAAGATTTTTAAAATCGGACTTTGAATAGGCCATTTTGCAGTTTTAATGAAGTTGTCCACTTCCATAAAAAAAAAACGGGGGAAAAAATTATTTCACCTATAAAAAGACAAAATAAACAGTTAATTTTCCCAAAAACTCATTGTCTTCCAGACAATTTGACCATTTTTTGCTTTAAATTACATTTTTCAGACCCAATTTTTTGTGAGAGTGAATAACTATTATGTGACATTAAAATAACATATTCAACAAAAAAATTAAAAAAATTTCTTTTTAGGGGGACAATATATCTTTAAAACTTTGAGTTTCCCTTTAAAGTAAAAAAAAAAACATGCTTTAAAGGGTAGCTCCGGGGTTAATAAAGGAAATGTTAAACTTTGAGTTCCCTTTTAAAGTAAAAAAAAACATCATGCTTTAAGGGGTAGCTCTGGGGTTAATAAAAGAAATTAAAAACATGAAGCTACCTTTAAAGAAATAAAGAACTATACAAAGGTCAAGGTTAATTTAGTATCTTGAAAAATAAGTCACCACTTGAGAGTAACAACCCTTGTAAAAGGGTTTGTCATTGAAGAATAATTATACATACAATGGATTTACACTTCTCGTCCTCAGTGACTTATTAATAATAAAATGGATGGAGATTATGATATACACCTATACCGCCTTTGTTACTATTAATAACGCAAAAACAATTTTGTAAAGAGAACCGAGCTATTATTATGATTGAATGGGCGCTCGCATTTGTGGTAATAACACTTTCGTGATTTAGATATGTACATTGGAGGCCTATCCGACGTAGTACCGTAATGAAAAACTAATTGTGTTCTTAACTGCTAGGTGATTGGTTTACCTGCATTAGGAATACAAAAACAACCTAATCTCCCATCAAACATCGAAATTATCTAGTCATTTTGATGGCGCCTCTTTTATTTGATGTATTAATTACAAATCATGTCATAGACGGTCGTTTCACGTGGGTTTAGCTTTATATAATTATTACCCTAGACAATACGTTACCACATACACATTATTTTTTTATGCGCATAATAATAAGCTTCACGACTCTCGGGTGGAGCGAGTGGGCCCTGCGCACCTTAAGCATTGTTACCTATTATTATTCCAACTGCGTGTAATAAAAGGCTTTTGAACCTCGCGCGATAGATTTAAATGATCCTTTTCACGCGTATTACAGATTCTGCCGAGGGGTGACAAAGTTAAACTTCCTATTTGCAACAACCTACGCAATTAATTTGTCACTTATCGTTGTCAAAACAATCAGGCACAATTGTGTCGTGTGGAGTACGTCCGAATTTACCGAGCGTGCGCACAATGAATGACGTTTATCGGTAATCGCAAGTTTCTTATTTAGGCCACCTGTGCAGCTTTAAGTGTAATCAATAATATTAAGTGTAATCAATTTCACCCCGGTACAAACAAATGTCCATTAATGTTATGTATTTACACAATTTATATCAGTTTCAATTTTAATGGCATTGCGAATTAATGTTTGATAGAGTGAGAATATTTTGTTTAGGATTTTCCAAAGTCGATATATAGCGCAATAACAAAATCCTTGACATTTCCTTTTATTTCACTTCACACGTGAAAATCAATATAAAGAAACATAAAAAAAAATAGAACAACAATTAAACGTCAGTAACAGATGACTTCCTTACGCTAATTCATAAGATTCTAGAATTTTAAGCTCAGCTCATGAATTTATGAATTTCAGATATAATATTTGATTAAACTCACATAAATTAAACACGTGTACAGAAATCACGACAACATAATATGAATTATCTTAAATATCATGGGCATGAGATACATAATTTGCCCAATTTCTACTATAACAACCAGAATTTTTTCAGTATTTAGTTACGGTAGAAAGTAACATAGTAGGCCTAACCTGATGACCATACTGGTGAACTCCCCTAAAAAAATAATTGATCCCACCAAAAAAATTAAAATATGGTGGAAAGTATCGATAATTACTTGCTTCTTCCTGTCCTTATGTATATTCGATTATTAGGTATATACATTGTGAAGTGGGGATGTGGGTGGTTTGGCTAGAGTATAACCGTATATAATGTAGACCTGAAATGTTAATCCTTTTTATACGAGTTAGTCGGCTGTGTAACCTTTTCTGCCATAGTACTAATTGAGTCCTTTGCCTTAGAGATAGATCATTTCTGCGATGAGCTGATTACTATATACACTTAACATGATAGTGCAAACTTATCATTAAACTTAGTAACGAATTACGTTTTTATCTATATTCAATCCAAAATCATGCTATTGGTTTTTATTTTTTGCGCTCATGACGTCACGGTAAATTATACGCAAAAAGCATAAATGGATCTGTTCTCTTATTTGGTATAATGTTTGACGCGAGACGAAAATATTTACAATCTTAATTGCTTTATTCTAATTCAATTTCTTCAGAAATTCAAAGAAGACAAAATTAAAATCATATTAACTGTGATTGAGTGCTGACACGATCATCAGACCATGGAGGTATATAATTAGATACCTCCATGATCAGACAAGTGTAGAATAATCTTTTTACCACATGATTTCAATTAATAATAGATTGCGCGCAGTGAATCTGATATTCACTAATAATCGGAACGCATAAAGTATCAACATTATTTTTTGTTCCTATATCGGGTTAATCATGTGGGAAATGAGTCAAATAAAAGTACATCAGCGTTTGGAGCTAGCCGGCGACTCGTTGATTGCCAATACGGGCTCAGATCGACAGCACGTTTTTAGGACAAAACTTAGACATATATTATAACGTTATTTCGTCATTCTGGAACTCTCACCCTGTTCGCAGCACCGTTATCATCATTGTTTATTTCTTCAGAAATAGTCAATCCTACCTCCTCGCTCGGGTTAGTCGTGCCATACCCGATGCCATAAGTCGCAACACATAGTATACCAATTAATTATTTTGGACTGCATGTAATATGTGTATGTTATACTTTTAACAATTTCGAAGCCTGCGTTTATAAATTAAACCTCCTTGTATAACTTGGGTTGTAAATAAATCAAGCACAACTCGTTTCAATTCTTCGTGCCACACAATAAATCGTCACATTGATTGTTTTATCTTGACGCGTTTATGGTCAGGGTGACGCATTGGCACAGTGAACTCAGACTTTAACTTTGTTTTAAATTGAAACCAGTGAGCTCATACTAAACAAAGATAACTTATTTCAATCAACGCAAGTAGCGAATTAAAATTGTGTATACACAAAGGCAGTTCTCCCATGTACTGTAGCCTATATACTCAATTTAATTTATATTTCAGTTGTTTCATGGAAATGTTGACAACGCGTTTTTAATTATTTTCTAGCCGTATGCATTGTAATAATAAATTTATTATGCAATTAAATACACGACGCCTTGAAGAAATGTTTAGGCTATAAAATAAATATCAGTGCCACCTAAACATTAAAACATGATTGTCTAATTCCAAACACGTCGATAATTGCGTATACTAATTCAATGCTTGGAAAGATGCTAACACGACTAGCGGTATCATGCCTGCGACAATAAACAACATTCTGTAGTATCAAGTCTTCTCACAGCAATCTTCATTCCATATGGGATACTGTATATAGTGAGAGATTATTTAGAGGATTAGTTAATAGGAGATGTGCTATTGGTAATAGGCCTGTTGCCGTCAGGAGACACAATACTGCACCATGTTTATTTTCGCTTGGCATGATACAGCAGGTCACATGGGCTGAAGATGCAGCATCATACTGTCATTGATATTAATTCAAATCAAACTAGACTCTTGAAGTCATCTAATATCAATACATCGTGTCAAATTATCTATATTTTTTAAATTTCAATTACAATTTCTTCTTACATCACTGAAAATAGGCTTAATAAAACACCATTACAACTAAATTGATATACTTGTACATATCATTCTGTGTAATCGGGTCGATGAAGTTAACTCGTTAAAAACACATTTTTATTACGTTGAGAAAGAATTACATTTCATCTTCACTAAAAGTCCTATATTTATTAGCCATAAAGTATAGAGCTATACTAGGTTTAATTGGTTAAACGGATAATGTTGATACTACGCATGCGCAGGGAATGGAGTGAATGTATGCCACGACCTGTTTAATCTCGGATATTTTAATCGACTCCCGATTGGTACTGTAGGCCTACTCTTAGTCCTGGAGAGTGTGCAAGACGAGGACGCAATCGACCCGTTTAAATGTACAGTGAATTACCGAATGATTCGTAGTGCAGGTCTACTTATCAGTAGTTTAGTGTCCACTGATTGGTTAATAGTTGGTCTGTATATAGTTCCAACCGTATACCGTCGTATAATTCATGTCCTTAGGCCTATTTACTTAGAGGATAGTTTCAGTAAAAAGTACAGTGATATAGGTTAATAATACCGCAATTAGGCCAATCATGATAATCATCTGAAGGCAATTTGCCACCGGTTGAATTTTGTTCAACGCGCGTGCCATAGTCTAGCCCTGACACACTGACTAAAACAAACGTAATACCCAAAGTAAATATACGTTTACAAAATAACGTGCTGAATTAAAATGCAAAACTCGGTTTAACTCGTAATTAATATGAACTTCATATGAATTGGTCTTCACGATTGCCCCAGGTTTGGCTTAAACGGTTTTATCAGCTGCTTTTCTGGTACGTATGCTGATCTCTACTCAGCATGTAGCGTATGATCCCAGTTCAGAATTAGAATATTGGGACGCATGCCTTTTGCTGATTAATTAATGTGCAAATAAAACATTTTTAGTGTCCGATAGGGACCTATAAATTTTCCTCAGATAATATGTTATTTGCAAATCTACCTTAACAAATCATTCGAGTGTTTATTGCTCGATGGTAAAAAATAAACGTAAGGAACACGGTAAACAAACATTGGAATATTGTGAAAGAGACATCCAAATGAATTAATAGACGGATGCCTCATCATCAGTGGTAGATAAAATAGATAGCATAATACAACGAAAATCAATAAACAAGGTAGCAAAACTAATAGCTGTATAAATGTGATGATGTTTGAACTTAAAGGGGAACTTCGCGGTTAACGGTGAACGTCACTACTTAACTACAATGTAAATTTCTATTCCCATGATTTTCCTCAAAACTACACATATTATTATTATATAGCAGAACCCATACACATAATCAGTTGTCAAGCAGACTAGGCCGAACAAATTTAAGCCGACAATTCAAATTGGCTTTGTTAGGCCTAATCGAATATTTACTTAAATGTTGTTTTTGAATTTTAGTGCCGGATATACGAGCGAATATCATAACACGTAGGATCTATTATTATATAAATGTTTACGGTTTTGCGTGCAATATGTTTTGAATGAATAACATGATTGATGTGCGAGTTAAAAAGAAGAAAGAGTTGGAATGGAATGAAGGTTTGGAAGTATGTATAAAGTGAAACAAAATAATATTGAAAGTTAATCCAAAAATCAATCAATTACCAATCAAATATATCAATACCTGTACATTATTATTTATCTACTCAAATTACCGTTTCAACAATTCAAGGCGCTGATTCATGGAAAACTAAGAATTAATCTACAATCTGAAAAGACTAAATACATGTAATGTTGCCAGTCTACAAAGTTAATTCTACGGAAGTAATGTCGTTTAACAAACGTAATTAATGAAATAAAATAGATGACTTTACGATTATAACAGACAGTATTGAAAGATCCCGATTGATCCATCGATAAATCAAATTAAACTAAATCTTCATTTTCAAGTTTAAGGATATACTTTAGTTGCATACACGTATGATCAGTGTATTTAAATAACGACATGTAATGGAGGTTAGCTACCCTTGTAATAAAATCTGTGATATGTGTTGGCTTACCATTAATAAATCAATCAACAAATGTTGTATACTGGAATTATAATATACTCACCGCATCCGTCTATAATACATCATCCCATCATAACAAGGATCGCCATACTTCAATATTAATTCTATGAGTGCTAAAGAATGGTTCCCATCATCCAATATGATGCAACGTAACGACGTAGGCGCAACGCAAAAGTGTGTTGATCAATCATAAAGCGTGGTTCCCACTAGAACGCAACGCAGCGACGTATCGACGCAAAGTTCTGTATTGCGTAATCACAAGTGGGAACCGACGATGCAATAGTGCTGCAAGCATCGAAGGTTTGATTTCACGCAGGCGGGGGTAGACGCAATGATTGGAAGGGCATTTTCGTACGTTGCGTAGATTGCGTTACGTTGCGTCGCTAGTGGGAACCAAGCTTAAAGCGTGGTTACCACTAGAGCGCAACGCAGCGACGTATTGACGCAAAGTGCTGTATTGCGTAATCACAAGTGGGAACCGACGACGCAAGTGCTGCAAACAGGTTTGATTTCACGCGGACGGCGGCAAACACAATTATTAGAAGAGCATTTTCTTACATTGCGCAGATTGCGTTACATTGCGTCGCTAGTGGAAACCAAGCTTAAGCGACAGTTTGGATGAACCACGTGTCAAATGACTTCAATGGTGCGCTTCTTTTTTTTATTTCGTACGCTTCGTCCATTGCGTCCTAGTGGGAACCACTCTTTAGTAGGGTAAAAGCATAAACAGTTTAATCCCACTTACAAGACTAAATAGACATGCTGTTATTATAAAAAATATAATAAAATTTGACAACAAATAAAACAACAACCTGACGTACCGTACGTTTTCCAAGAATAGTATCCAAAAATATGCTTTGACATAACAGTTTTATCGAAATAAATAGCCAATTAGGATTCGTTATATAATAAAAACAATGCGAACGTGTCAACAGATAATTTGCTTTTATCCAATAATTCATCCCAAACAGTTTGTTAAGCTAACACGTTATTACTTTAATTGATAGACTAATGACAGCTAAATCAGCTTGCTTAAATCACGATAATATCATAATTAAGTCTCTGTTCGGAGAATAATAATGTTAATTTTTAAAGATATCATGCACTGTCTTGTCTGCTGTAAACCTAGACAGAGGATATTATAATGCACTGAATGTGAATTGGATTTGTTTTAATGTGCCAATTGAAGGAGGAGTGGGTCTATGTTTTTGCAACAAAGTGATGTGTTGTTCAAAAATATATACGATCGAGTTTCATACATATAGGCCTATGGTGCTAAAGGCAATTTTTTCTACAGCACAGAGCTCACTATGTCGGTCGGTTGGTTGGTCGGTCGGTCAGCCGGCTGGTCGGTAAACAATCACTTGAGCACGCGACTGCAGCCATGTATGGCCTTGTTTTTTAAAGTGCCTAATATAACCCAAAATGCTTTACCGGAATTTTATATTGTATGCATCACGTGTACTGTAAAGTGTCGCAGGGAGGTATGTTTTAATCAAATGTTTTCTAAGACTATCGCCCGGGAGAAGTAAACGTTTGATTGTTATTAAATACGTCGTTCTCGGAGGCATTCTGACATAGGTGTATTTATATCTCTCGTTATACGTGTTCTATTTATAATATAAATTGAAAATTATGGGAATGACTAAAAGCTTACTGTACATGTCGGGAAGACTTTGAAATATCAGTGCTGGCGTAAGAAAACGGCTAAGACAATCGTCATAGTTTTGCGGCTATAAATAATAAATATTACGATACGCTCATGCCTATACTCAAGCCAATGGGAAACTTAATAGAAGACAATAACACAGTAATTGATAACGCTTACTTAAGTACCCGATTCTTTTACGGTAGTATGTCTAGAGACAATAAACAGCATCTGCAGTTTCTTGTCTCCTGACTACAACCTTCCTCCCTTAAGTAATTACTCCATGCTCTACTATAAAATTATACATTTAGGCCTATATCGTAGTGTAGTTACAATCTGTCTTTGTGTTCGTTCTTGACCAACGGCTTAACTTCCAATCCAAAAGATATGAAGTAGGCCTATAATGATAATATAGTTCGAAAAATATGTTTGTTTTTTTTAGTTGTTCACTTTTTAAAACGTAAACGTTACGTAATGTAGATATTTCACGGTCAATCATGGTTAATTGCATGTATAATTACCTGTGTTTCTATAACACATTCTGAACACGTATGGCGTTTAATTAGTGTAAGTACATCGTTTAGTGCTTTTAGATCATTTAGTGCTTTATTGGAAAACATATAGAATCTATTTATGTTTTCTGTTTACCGCTTTACCGTTACCGCTAGTCTGTATAAACCGTCAAGACGCGTTGCGACTAATACGTCGTTATTTTACGTTTGAGTGTTATACTCTCCGGCTTAGATTTTGGAAATAAACAAATAATGAATTCACAAAGACAATTTCTTCTTCAAATTATACTTGGTTCCTACCAGGATGCAACACAAGGACGTAATCGCAACGCATAATTTACGATAATTAAGGTTGGTTTCAAACTAGGACCTAACGCAACTACTTAAATGCAAGGTAGTCAATTTAACCAATCACACAAGCGATGGATTATCCGAATTGTCGCTTGTGATTGGTCAACTCGATTGCTTGCGTTTTAGCGTTATGTGCGTTGCGCTGCGTTGCGTCCTAGTGGGAACCAAGCTTTAACTTAATTTAATCCCGAACTAAGAATAATCAGATTCTGATTGTGTAATATTGAAAACGAATTCTACTTGTTTATTATTCTAAACACGAAGCAAAAAGTTAATGAAACTTCATTTGAAATCATTTCAAGCATAAACTAATCAATTTGTATCGCCATAACAATTCAAATGTTTATTCATGGTATGAACATTTCACTAATAAATTACATTTGAATTTAAATTGAAAAACATTCACTGGAAACAAGGCGGTTCGTTGCTAATACTCTATAGAGTTGTCTAAAGATTGGAACAACTGCTATCGGAACAACTGCTGCATGTACATTTGTGTTTTCTAAATGTGTCTACCAAGACATATACAAGAATGATGTGCGTTATGTGCATACTGGAGTCATTGCAATTATCCGTATTCTATATTTTTACCGGGTATGACAAGGTGAATGCAAATGTGGGGGAATAACCTGCAACTTGCAGCCGGCCTCTCCCCCAGGGTCCCTTCGTACTGTATATCCCGAATAATAATTCACTCCGCAGGTGAGCTGACCTACCTACGTACCCTAAGCATATAATATATACTGTTGAGACTATAATTATAGTCACATTTTGCAATATATTTAAATGTTACCCTGTGAAAGAGTTTCTATCAAACACTCATCACAAGGGCCTACAGTAATTTTTAGTTTTTTGTTTACTACCATTTTCTTCAATTCCTGCGTATGACTTTATATAAAATCTTAATGTCATGGATCACAAAATATAAAAAACATACTGACTGGAAACAGGGGAATACATACAATAACTACAGTTCACCGCACTATTGTATCCACGCATTGATTGATGAGAGAATGTTAATGCTGCATTAGGATGCCATGGAAGATGATAATCATACTTATTCATACTGAATGCTATAGACGTAAATACATGCATTTATATAATACCTCAATATTATACTGTTTGTTATGCTTGGTTACCAAGCTACTCAAGAATGTACGCGCAACACAAGTAATAATTGACCAACCACAGACGGAACTGTAGCTTGTGATAAATTACTGCGTTACGTTTACGTCCCTGCGTGGGATGTTTGCTTCCAACTGGGACACAACGCAGGTAATATGACCAATCACGACGTAATGGGTCATTCGAACTGCCTGTGATTGTCAATTCACTTACGTTGCGTTATGTCTACGTCTAGAGACGCAACGTAACGCAACCTACGCAACTTAAGAAAATGCCCTTCCAATAATTGTGTTTTCCCCCGCCTGCAGCAATGTTGCATCGTCGGTTCCCACTAGTGATTACGCAATACATTACTTTGCGTCAATAGGTAACTGCGTTGCGTTCTAGTCGGAACCACGCTTAAGTGGGAATCGAGCTTTAATACCATAGTGACTGCTGATAAGTTTGTATAGGCTTAATAATCTAACAGAAACTGTAACCTAGCTTGGATCTGTAAACATACCTGGTGAGGTCAATTGTCTATGTTATATTTCAAAAACAAGCTTAATCAAATGCCTCTCGAGAAATAAAAAATGCTTAATGTCAGAGCGGCGAAACTAATTTAATAAAGTATCGGTAATATACCCCTGATGAGAATTATAAATAAATATTGAATTGAATTGAAAAAAACATTACGCGGAGTATCGGTATCATTTACTGTAAGGACTTGGCGTCCCGTCACAAAATACACATTTGTAACGAGCTAGACCTACTGGGAACAAGTCAACCATGTAAACACACTGTTGCTATGCGAATTTTAACTTACCAAATAAGACATATTTTAAATAAATATGTGCATCAGTCATTTAGCATAACTTGGATAATCATGTATTTTTCGAGTGCTGAATATTCTCATTTGCTAAATACCTCACTAATTAATATGAAATGCGTGTCACATGCGAGGCACTAGTGTTTAAAGGTTTTTTACTCGGGGTACCCGAGTCTAGGACTTACTCATTTTCTCCTCCTCCTCCATCTGGACACTATTGAGTAAAAAAGTGCGATTTATAAAGTACTACTCCTCCCTTATTCGTTGTAGTATTGAGCTGGAATTTGGCATGAATATACTACAGGGACATGTCCTCAAATCTATAGAGCCGGATTTTTTAATTTCAAACCGGATGCAGCCATATCACGTCTCGAAGATGGTACCGTATAGCCGTATTTGGTAGCAAGGTTATTGACGTGTATGTGACGTTGCATCCGGTCTTAATGACGTCATTACAGCTTCTTTTGCTGTACCCCGAGTATCGCACATTCGTGCTTGTTTTGATCAATGATGATAATTACAACTCTTGTTGGATTGAGATTTCCATTTTTCTCCTTTCTTTACTTGATTACTAGTTCAACAAAATTAGCGATGACCTCGAAATGACCTCGAAAATTAATTACTACCTGTTGCAAAGGTGATCGTGTAATTAATTATAAATTTTCACATGTTACGCTTTCAAATCAGATACATTGTATTAATAACTATCTCGTTATTCAGCAAAAATACTGCCTTCATTTCGTGTACAACAGCTGCTGATGATGCCATTGTTGCGTTGTTTTGATAATTCATATCTTGTTTTTCTATCTACCAATATAATAATACTGTTGATACTTTCAATGATTTACATGATGGTTCTTCTAAGGATTTCACTGTTGTTGTTGTTGCATGCAGTAACCTATCCTATGTCGTTAATGCCACAGCTAATAATAAAACAACTCTATGTGCGTGCAGACCGTATATCTCTGTTATTATATTATACTTCTTCTGATGATAATTATTTTACGTTAAACGACGTCAAAAAGAGCAGTTCATTTAATTTTATTAACATTATTTCTAATAATGGTGCATAGAAAAATAACAATAACGAAAGAAATCAAGAAAAATACCATTAGTGGGTATTACAAGAAGAAAATACTTAAAACACATGAACAAAAAAAAACAATTCGAATACAGTCGACTCTATCAATATAGACACTCGGATACCAGAAACTCGCCTCAAACCAGACTTTCATTGGTCCCAAATTATTTGTTACAGTGCTATTTACCATTTTCACAATACACCCACAGTTATGATCGTGATTTTGCGTTCAGTGACAGCTGTAAGGCGATTGTAGCCTATAATTAATGTAATTCATCGATAAGTGTATATTGATAATCACGTGTGAGTGGGATTCTCAGTTTTGTTGTAACGATTGGAGAGCGCGTAGTGCGTGCTTCATCACAATCAAGACAATACTGTATTGTGAATCTCATCCAATTGGACGTTTGATCAACGAATGAGAGTGGTACTGCTAATGGATGTGTTTCTTTTGTCCACCCAACTTTTTAATATATTGTATATTTATTGAGAGTATTTATTCGCAATTCTTAAAATACAAGTATTGGACATTCCCGTCGAGTGATCTCGAGTTTGTCGTAAGTAAAATAGTGCAGTTGTTTTGTGTTTAGGCCTATATTTAGAAAGTTTTATTTGGTGATTTACTGATATGGGGAGGAGTATTTAGTACATCTATAGGCCTACCCATACGTACGGCCTGCTCCATGCTTTCTCATACCACATCTTACGGAAAGTCGACAGTTTGATTATTAAGACTTCAGTCGCCTTCTTAACAATAATAATAATATTAGTAATAACAGTCAGTTTTTACAATGGATCACTAAAGAGACCCGAGTGCCCATAATTCAATTATTTGATGTTAATTTGCACTAGGTATACTACGATAACTTATTGTCATGATTTGTTTTTAAAAAAAAGACTAGTTGTTGATGAGCGTGATCTCCCTACGACGGCTATTATGTTCATATCCTTAAAGCTTCAAGCGACGAGATTATCAGAATTGTTGATTGTCAACTCACTTGCGTTGCGCTTACGAACCAAGCTACAAGGACTAGCGCTCGATTAAATACCTTTTGTACGCGGAACTCTAACTCGGACGTCCGCGTAACGTTTCTCAAAAAATCGCAGATTGTACTTTCGTAACCATTCTTGTGGGAACTAAAGTCAATCTCTTATTCATTGTTACTTTGTTTATTATTCATTTTAGACGTTTAAATCAATAGAACAAAGATACGACCTTTAACAATGTAAAAACTGAATATACAATTTATTAATACAATAGGTTATTAAATTGTTTTTTGTTTTACATGTCATGGCTTGTATGCGACTAATAATATTGTTTTGATAAAAGATCAAACAGGACAGCCCTCTCAGTGACAAACACTGCTCTTCCGGGGGAGGGGGTTGGGTTGCTGTATCATGATTTCTGATTTAACACGTTGGGAAAAAACAATATCGTACAATGCAAAATAGCCGCTTATAATTGCGAGAAGATAAATAGTGCTTAAAGACATTTTTCTGCTGGGCCTATCTATTCACTAGCTTATAAAGAGAAAAATATAATTTGTGATCAAAACAGCTTTCTATAAAATGTAGCCGCTCTGTTCGTTGAAATCATTAAACAAAATAATTAATTCTTAGAGTCGTCAATCAATTTCTTTCTTTGTCGTTTTACCGCGTAATGTGCTTTTCAAAATAATGAAATGCAATGCATATGAAGGAACAACGAAAACTAAATATTAATGAAAAAGTAATATATGTTTAATGTGTTCTTTAATGAAGCGCATTGCTAATGGTGTTGCGTATTATTACTGTAGTATTAGTAATAATAATATCTTTAATTTTGTAATAGAAAACCTGGTCACCAGAAACGTTCTTCTGCGAGGCCGTATAACAAAATAAAAGAAAATACATATTACATATTCATAATTATTTATTAATAAACAATAATAATCATTATAAACTATAACTATCATCTTCATGAATAATTTACATTATTCAATTACCATGATTATTTTTTCTACTACATAAAACATGCTAACACGCACTGTATATGATTTAATAAGTACTCAATAGTCTCAATATCGACCCTACCCTATTCTAAAATATCTACCTATTTTTTTTTTTCATTATAGATTTGATGATAAACATTGTTAAGAAAAGAGTGATTCAATCTGTAATGAAAATGCTGTCTGTTGGTAAACAATAAACTCAACTGTGATAAGCTCGTTGACATCGTCTTTGTACGCCGCCATCTCAAAATGGAGTCGGTTTTCGATAATATCAGCAGCAACTACACCATGGACACTGGATCTTTTGAAAAATGGACATATTTTTTGTTCTCAGTGTACATACTTATTTTCATTGTTGGCGTAATCGGAAATGGACTCGTAATTTACGTCATTCTACGTTTTGCCCGGATGCAGACTGTTACAAACTGCTATATTTTAAATCTTGCTATTACAGACGAAATTTTTCTTATGAGTTTGCCAATTTTTGCAATCTCAATATTGAAAGACAACTGGCCATTTGGCATGGTTGCATGCTTATTAACTTATTCAATCGACCCCCTAAATCAATTTACTAGTGTGTACACTCTAACTGCGATGAGCGTCGATCGGTATTTTGCTGTCTGTCATCCGGCTCAAGCCGGGAAATACCGAAGATTTCCGATTGTTGTCGGTGTTTGCCTCGGGATTTGGATTTTATCAATTGTTATAGCAATGCCACTGTTGGTGCAGATAAAACACGACGATGGATACTGTTATTTTGAGTTTAGTCGTTATGGTGATAAAGACATATGGACTAAAGCTATGTACATTTATACAGTAATATTGGGGTTATTTATTCCTCTAGCGATCACCATGATGAGCTACTTTCTTCTGCTGCTGCGGTTGAGACAAGTTACTGCTCGTACGGGAAAAAGCAAGAAGAACAGGAAAGTAACAAACATGGTTATGATTATAGTAGTTGTATTCTTTTTGTGTTGGTCACCATTTTACATTGTTCGTTCATTTATTGTCTTTGATTTTGAATCGATCACAGCAACGCAATCAACGCAGAAACTCTTTAGAATGCTGATGGATGGCACTACGGTCATCAGTTACATCAACAGCTGCGCCAACCCAATCTTGTATGGTTTTCTAAGTGATAATTTCCGCAAGAGTTACCAGCATGCTAGGCCATGCTTATCCAATGAGCAGGAGGATTTCTCAGTGGCAGGGAGTTATATCCGTAAGAAATATCATTCCGTAACATGTCCACGCTCAAGGAATAGACACGCTAACCGAGACGAATTGGACGATTCCACTCAACCCAGAAACAACTATCGTCTGGCACCTATGACGATGATGACGTCAACAACATGTACAGGTAGCCCGTATACCAAAGTGCCCAAAGACGAACTATAAATGTAAAATATTTACAATTTAAATCTGAAATGTACCTTCAGGTTTTATAGATTTGTAAAAATGTAAAAAGTAAACAAATACAACATTTATTAATAAGGTTTTTGTTTGATGTTGAGCAAACCAAGCTGCTCAATGTAAAAAGTATAAAAGTATTGTAGTGTACTGTACTAATATATTGTGTATATATATATATATATATATATGTATACTATAAGATGAGGCCGTATCAATTTGATCTCTTGTGCGCGTGCGTACAATTGAGAGACTGACGGATTTGAACAATGAAAGCCCTGGTGGTCTATAACTATGATTAGGACATCTGCATATCAAGCCGAAGGTTCCGGGTTCGAATTTCGGTTGGGGCTTTTTATCACTCTCACAGATTTCCTCATCGTATCGTTTCAAATTATTTATTATATTTTCAGTATATCACCGGGCGGTTTAGACTTTGTTTTATGTCCGTGGTATATATATATATTACTATAATTTTAAAGATGTATTGTCCCTTTGACCAATTCAAAAAATTTTTTTTTTTTTAATTTCGAAAAAAAGTGGGTCATTTTGAAGTATCATAATAGTTATTAACTTTCACCAAAAATTAGTAAAAAAAAAAAATTATTTAACCGAAATACAGACATTTTTTTGTTCAAAAAATAACTTTGACTTCCAGTCAAAGTTTTCGATCAAAACATATCTCATAATGCAACGCGCTTGTTTGGCTACTCTGTATGCATAATCATAAAACTTCCTCGCGATCTGTGTGAAAACACCTTCTCAACCGCGACGAGTTGTAAACAATCCTAATTAGCATCATGTATAATGTATACTCGTGGTTTGAAATCTTTGTTTACTTTCGCTTGTGATGATTTTCCAGACGAAATTTAATCAAATTAATTTACCTGTTAATTATATAAACTTGTTGTTTTTGGCTCGAATTTTCGACTTAAAGTGAATAACTTTAACATTACTTTGATATGGCCAATTTAAATTTAGAAAATTTTTTTTTTCATTTTTTGTGTTTCAAGGGACAATACATCTTTAATTATGTCTACAACTGAAAATTGGCAGGTCTTGGTATTACCATAATTGTTATGGTCACAATTATATGGACAATAGTTTAATTGTTATTCTTCCGTGAAATATTATACGTCATTTCAGAAGATTCGGTGAGATATTACGTCATATTTTTACGGAATTAATATCTATACATTAGGCCTAAATATGAGATTATTAATCCAAACTGGATTTGCACAATGTCGTTATATATTCGTTTCTCAACTAATGAGGAACCATCTAAAAATTGTAATCGTTACGGACTCAATACTATCCGTCATTATAAAATTGGTTATCATCATTTTCTGTATTAACGACATATGCTTACTGATGTATTTTAGTATTACTATTATGTAAAAGCTCTAATGTAATCTATTGATTGGAAACTGTCTTTTTTTCAGTTTGACTTTCAACTTTTCATTATGAGACACAATTTGTCTTTCTGTGAATGGTTGAAAGGAATGGTTAATTCTAAAAGCTAATTTCACAATGACCATAATAGAACATAAATCGTTGCTGTTCCATTGTTAGTGTAAGACAAATATCACTATTACTAATAGGCCTACAGTTATATAACTGGTTTCATCAAATTTCTCTTACAAAACATTTGTAATTACACCAAACAACACATAACTATACAATATGCAATTATTTTTATGTTTGTATTATTATTATGGTTCTAGAGGAACTAAAATAAAAATCAAACTCGTTTTATGTTCATTTATAAATTATTAATGTAGGTCTGATGTAGGTCCTGCACTCAATTCATAAAATTGAACTAGAATGTTGCATAATTAAGAACATTCTTTTATAAAACATGAAATTAAATTTACAATTTGTAAATAAAACGCAATTATTTTGCTTTTATTGCGTTATGAATTTGAGTGTCATCTCAATTTCATAAAACCTCTTATAATGGATTTATTGTGAAATGCAATACGAATAATAATAACGAAATATTTATCTGACTTTTCTTCACCATAAATTACATTATTATTATTGCAGTAACTTTTAGAGAGCCTGGTAATAATGGTAATAGTAAAGCGTATAATGATACATTAGACACTGGAGATTTGATAGGTAAATTGCATATGGCCCTTAAGATACTTATAGGCATTTTAAAATCAAAGAATAATCGTACAATCTATTATATTTGTAAATATAGGTCAACACTTTTTAATATTAAACTCTTCAGATACAAAACGATGACAAAAGGCGGTTTTGAGCAAGAGCCTGGAAAATTAATTTCTATAATTGTTGAGAATAAGTACATACCAAACTCACAAAGATTTTATATTTATGTATTTCCTCCATGGGAGATGAAAAATAATCAAAGCTAGGCCATATACATAATGGTATAAGCACTGCTGTATGAAGACATATACACACGAGAGAAGCACGCGCAACAGTGATGCCTCGAATCGGCTAAAGTGCAAGGGACCCGTACATGTAGGGCCTAGAAAGTCCATGATTGGAATTCTATGTATTCTAAGACGAAATAAACACACATAACTTACTTAGTCGGTATGTCTGCTGTAAACATTCATCACTCCTCACTAATTCTTTTAAAATGATGAATACACATAATCAATAAACGACATTTGAAGATATATTCTACACTCATTGTTAACATGCCGTTTGAATTTGCCCGACAACTGATGTCAAAGATCAGTATGTCAAAGGTTAGCAAAATACATTTCAGGCAGACAGTAAAAACACAGAACTTACAATCAATCATTTTTACCTCACATCTCAAAGTTTTCAATTCTACAGCAAAAATACATCTCAAAACAACACATTCAAACACTTTTTATAAATAAATATCTTATATCAATAATTTAAAATTACAGCCTTTTTTTTTATCAACGGATTTGAAGTCAAGTGTTGACCCTTCACCGATTCGTGTAATTTATCAGACACTTTTTATGCACAACAATCACATACGTAAAATAAACACTAACACCACCAACAATGTTCATTTATTTACTCATTAACACATTTACCGTAGCAGATATATATAATATATATATGTTTGGTTACGTCATGAAGAAATGAATGTATCATAATGGTTAGGCCTACATGTATATTTTGTTTATATTAATAGTTTAAATATATCATTATTAATAATAATGTTAATTCTTCTTTAGTTGATCTTATAATTATCAAATCTTATTCTTCTTTTGGATAGAAAACCGTAAACGAAATTACTAAGAATAATAAAAATACAGTTTCTACATCGACGTCATAGTTAGGTCTATAGATACTGTTTGTGACCGAAAACTGTTCACCTCTGAGAGACACGAGTACAGTAGATTAATTAAAATAGGATACCACATGTAAATAAATTACTCTAGGTTTGGTTCCCACGTATTTAAATGAGCAAGGAAAGTCATCTGACCAATATAATAATCAGTGTGATGTAAAGCTGTTCATGCTTTCTAACTATAAGGTATTTAAATTGTTGCTTTTTTTTCTGTATGCTAGTTTATAGCAAAGGGTGTAACATAATTGTGGTAAAGCGGCTCCTTATTTGAAAGAAACAATTTCAAATTTTAAAAAGGACATATTTCAAATGCTATATTTTATTAAAATGCACAATATCGTAATAATATATTAAAGAAATATTAAGTGTGATGTACAAACGGAAATGACGTATAACACAAGTGTATTATAATATATCATATTATATCATTGTATATATTGTCTATTGCTAACAGTGACTTGTTGATGGTACTCATTTAATGCTTTGTTTTTTATTATAAGAAATAAAAGTGTATATGTAGATTATTTGTTTTACTTGTTTTTTATTTATTCCGATATGAGATGCGATTCCAATATTTTGGTCCTATTGGTCAGATATTGGTCATCATCGATCACCAATATAGGATGACATACAGCATGTCATCATGTTTGGTCCATCTAGGTCATGTAATAACTCTATGTTAGGCTTCATAATGTTTCCTTTTGTCTCTTTACTTGTGGATCGATTTGACGTTCGTTATTCGTCTCCGTCCTGAAACGAAATCTCGCGAATGTTTTTGGTTACATTTCAAGTTATCAATTCGTTATAGAAACACTCTGCTTCCTACACACATACGCTGGATTTGGCTGTGTATGTGGGATGGAGTGGTGATGGTAGAAGCTGTCGGAATACCTCAGATTTGAAAATGAAAATATCATGATCTATTAATTATTGCCCCTGACAATTCCTAGCAAAATAAACTCGAGACGGACATCATGCAACACACATCCTGTTTAAACCCCCGGTGTGTGCAAACGGGATAGACCCTTACATTAGTTGATTCATTAATTAACAAAGAGAAGTAAGCAGAACGGTCACGATAAGGTAAGTGTTTTCTGTATTTACTACATTTTACAGTTTTATTCATGAGATAAAATGCGCATAGACAATTTCAGAAAATGGATCATAAATTTACATTATAATATACCAAATATTAATATTAGTGATGTTAATAATGGACACTAATCGATAAGTAATCAATATTCCATTCTCTGGAAAAAAATTACTACTTCTCATTTGTATTGTTTATCACATGTTTTTATCCGATCGATTTTAATGGATAGTAAATTGTAAAAAATGATCACGCAAGATCCGTTTCAGTCGCCAAAACAAAATGAGCGTTCGTCATTGGTTCTTTACCCGTCTCAGTTTAAAAGAGTATAAAATATTAATTTGGATTGAGTGCTTGCAAGATTATTGGGTATGATCCTTGAGGACTGTCCTGTGGATTGTCTTAATTAAGGAGACATGCAAAACAAAAACAGCATCTGATTCAGACGATGTGTATTGAAAATAAATGACAATAAAAAATTAACGATTAACGATGTGTTTCTGTTTAAATTTATAAGACAAACATTCTGAAGAAAGAAAAAACAATATACAGTATATATAAAATAGACAGAATGTTAGTATCTCGTTTTCGTACTGTAACATCCCAGAATGGAACAATTTGATTCCTTCAGAGGACACAACCCGAGAAAAGAAAGAGCAATAACACTGCGGCTAACTCCTTTTCAGTGACATCTTAATTAAGGAGACATGCAAAACAAAAACAGCATCTGATTCAGACGATGTGTATTGAAAATAAATGACAAAAAAAAATTAACGATTAACGATGTGTTTCTGTTTAAATTTATAAGACAAACATTCTCAAGACAAGACAAATATCTCGTTTTCGTACTGTAACATCCCAGAATGGAACAATTTGATTCCTTCAGAGGACACTAACCCGAGAAAAGAAAGAGCAATAACACTGTCCTTTTCAGTGACATCCCATATGAGTTCAAACGGGGTCCTCTCAATAGGGGTTCTATTGTATTCTACTGTATATTAATTATTGGAGAGAAAATTAATATATTTTTAAAATACATTTTTCGAAAGAAGACTTTTAGCAACATATTTCCAGATTGTTTTTAAGCATGTTGCATAGCAGTTGGAAAGTCAAATTCACTACGAATGGATTAGACGATGGAAGGATTTATTTTGGCGGATTTGGCTTTCCATACACAATGTGCTAAATTTAAAAAGACAAAGCAATTGTAATCAAAACTTTCAGTTCTAGAAAATGAATGAATGTATCACACGTTTTTAACAAATTTGCTTAAACTTTCACCAATGTTTAATATAATGTTCTTTAATAAAATGAGGTTACAAATAGTACATTCACTCGCGAGTTGTAAGCCTAATGTACAAACATTAATCTGTATTAGCTAAATGTTAGGATATTAGTTGACATTTATTTGAAGGTAAAATCTAAAATAAGATATACAGAGTACGCCTTTACTTTAAACAATCTTGTCAGATAAACCGCCCGATGCTTGAAATAAATGGGTTATTTAACTTCCGCTGCCTCTGACACGCGTTGGTCAAAGAATTATGAGAGAATATTGAAATTGTTACATTTCATATGAAAGCTTATTGTGACCATAGCAAATAATTCTAAAGAAAACGATCGCTTCCTATATTTCACGAGAGCGTTATATGCCTAACTTTGCAAGTTCTAAAACAGACGATCACATGCTACATTTCATCGCACAGTATTGTTATGTAAGCCCACTTTGCAAGTTCTAAAACAGTCAATCGCTTGCTACATTTCAGAAAGAGCAAGTTAGTGTATTGCAGGCCGACTTTGCAAGTTCTAAAACAGACGATCACATGCTACATTCAGCGCACAGTATTGTTATGTTAGCCCACTTTGCAAGTTCTAAAACAGTCAATCGCTTGCTATATTTCAGAAAGAGCAAGTTAGTGTATTGCAGGCCGACTTTGCAAGTTCTAAAACAGACGATCACATGCTACATTTCATCGCACAGTATTGTTATGTAAGCCCACTTTGCAAGTTCTAAAACAGTCAATCGCTTGCTACATTTCAGAAAGAGCAAGTTAGTGTATTGCAGGCCGACTTTGCAATGTCTAAAACAGACGATCACATGCTACATTCAGCGCAGAGTATTGTTATGTAAGCCCACTTTGCAAGTTCTAAAACAGTCAATCGCTTGCTACATTTCAGAAAGAGCAAGTTAGTGTATTGCAGGCCGACTTTGCAAGTTCTAAAACAGACGATCACATGCTACATTCAGCGCACAGTATTGTTATGTTAGCCCACTTTGCAAGTTCTAAAACAGTCAATCGCTTGCTATATTTCAGAAAGAGCAAGTTAGTGTATTGCAGGCCGACTTTGCATGTTCTAAAACAGACGATCGCGTGTTTCATTTTAACGCAGGGTATTGTATTGTAAGCCAACATTGCAAGTTCTAAAACAGTCAATCGCTTGCTACATTTCAACGCAGGGTATGGTACTTTGCAAGTTCTAAATCATTCAATCGCTTGCTACATTCATGACGAGGGAATTGTACATTGTAAGTTCTAAACATTGCAAACTAAACCAGACGAAGGTATGATGAGATTAATGCCAGTACGAGTTAAAACATCAGGTAAACAACTAGAAAAATAATGACTTTATTGAAAGAAACATGTTGCACACACTGATTAAATCTGCCATGTGAACAAGTCTTAAAAATTATAGCCTGCTTTTTGTTTTGCTCTTCTGTCAAGTTTGTAATTGTATTATTTAGATGACAAACACGAAATAAGGATTTCTTCTGAAAAACACCGTAAACACATTAAATCATTCTGAACAGAAGAGCGAGTCTTTCTGTTTTTATCTTAAACAATCTCTACGAAAGTGACCACAGTGTAGCATCGTTATAATTACCGACGATATATATCAATATATAATTATTTATTATCACGTGAATGATCGACTTTCAAGTATCTACGTGAGGCATTTTAAAATACAATTCGTTTCCCATGGCAATTTCAAATAAAAAAACAAAATGGAAACATTATTACCCCACTGCACTTTGCCTTAATTTCAGTACTCTTTTCATTTGAGAAATCACGATGATAAACACACATTACCATTCACAATGCAATTTATTGAAATATATAGTGAATTACAATGCAATTTATTAAAATATATAGTGAATTTCAACGAATGTCACAACATTAATTAACCTATGTATTTAGAAAGCTATTCTGTGCGCCAGCGTCATAATTATCTGTAGGAGGTTACAACAAAAACATATTTTTCTCTTTGTTGTTTTAAATTACGAAAAACGCTTCGCGGCGATTAATTTCGCATTTAGACGTTCGCATTTGAGACAGAAAGTAATTATAGAATGAATACCAGATGCGAATTTTCAAATAGAAACAATGTCATTCGAACAATTTGCTTTAAATGTGTTCGTTCATACCATTCGATGATCGTTCGTTTATTTGTTGGACCATCAATAAAATAACTTATTATACAATATGAACATTACAAATGTTGGACAGGGACAGCTTAAGGAATATACTGTGTATTGCTGAAACTCAAATGAGCCAACTACCCGTCGTATCCAATATGTACACACAAATTAAATTAATTAATAAGTAATTGTATGTACTTTGTGAAATCAAGCGCGATGTGTCTAGATTTAAAAACAGTTCCCTAACCTATTTTACTTATACTGGTGTAAGTAATTGATTGATTCATTGTAATTAGGGAAGGGTAATTCCAATTTATATTTCCGAATCTGACAAATTATAGATTTGATTGCTGAGCCTGTTCTCCGAATAAATCTATTTATGCATGATAACGATATATTGGTTTGTATATTGGTTGTATGGTTTAAATATAATCAGGGTAACCACATCGTATTACACAGTATTGCTTCTTAAAAATACATAATTGACAGCAGATTTTCTTACTTATACATAATCTCTATTGCGCATGCGTATACAGCGAACTATACGTTCTAGCCACTTCGTGGTATTAGAATTAGAATTCGGATCTCGGTCCAGAAGACGTTTCCACTCTCCGAAATGGCATAATAGTTTTATCGTCAGAATCATTGCTCGACGGTTTTATACATTACATTATACATATATATTTAAAATGATGAATTGCTTTACCGAAGCTATATATTCTTGTAGCTCGTGGTATTAGCAAACACTCAATTGATAAATGTAGATATAGATTTAATCTTACACATTAAACGATGAAGTTAATTCTATTTTACAACAACTTGTGAGTGTAAAGAATTAGATGCCTAATAAAAGATGCAATCAATTACTCACGTAATGAATAAAGTAACCGAGTGGGTTCAATAATACCATAAATTAAACTCTTTCCGAAATAACATTCTCTCTAACAACGCAAACTTCAACTAAAACATTCCTGCCAGCAGATGTTTAAAAATAATAACCTCAGTGTGAACTATAGTCTGCTAATTTCAAGAAACAGCTCATTGAAACAACATCCTATTTTGGCATTTGAAATTTATAGAATAATCTCAATCTATATACGTACATGGGTAAATGCATTCCATAAATTACTATACTATCCTGTAAAATAGAAGTTGAACAAATATGAATGAGATTAAGAACAGAAATACTAAGATAAAAATGTATTTTACGTTTAACTCAAGCCATCCTTCCCGTTTCAAGCATTTTATTGTTTTGCAGTCAAATAATCTTGAACAAAAAGCCACCCGAATCTGTAGCAAAATGTAATACACATATTCATGTTATAAATTGTCTGCAGATATAGACTATACCTACTGACAGAGAAACATAATCAAAAGTGTTTAATACAGAGATATAGACACTCGTTTAATACAGAGATATAGACACTCGTTCAATACAGAGATATAGACACTCGTTTAGAGATGACTTGCGATAGCCAGTTAGAATCTATCTAGTGACGCATATTCAAAATTTCACCAATGTGTCTTAATCTTGAAAGTTTCGGTTCTGCATACATCTTTTGTGCTGTTTAAAGGTGTATTGTCGCATAAAAACATGAAAAATGAAGATTAATTAAACCAGACATTAAATAGGCTATTTTGTAATTTTAATAAAGTTAATCACTTCTGTAGAATAAAAAAGGAAAAAAAAAAATTTTCACTTATGAAATAACACAATAAATGGTTAAATTCAACCAAAAATCAATTGGCTGGTAGCCAATTTGACCATATTTTGCTTTAAATTACAGTTTTTTTGCAGGTAAATAAATTTTGTTTAGATCCACTTTTTTGTGAAAGTGAATAACTATTATGTGACATGAAAATGGAATATCCCAACAACAAAAAAATGGTACAATTATTTTTCAGGGGGCAATACATCTCATCATTAAGGATATCAACTCGGATAGTCAGATACGGATTTGAAAAAGAACACTGTGAGAGTCAAGCCATCATTTCCATTATTACTAAATACCAAAGCTACTATAGTAAAACAGCTTACATGTACGTAATGTAAACCTAACACAGAGAGAATGGCTTAATATAATGAGTAACGGCAACTGAAATGGTGTACGGTACGTCAGCTTTACGCAGTGCGTGTGAACGTTAGCTTACGAAAACTATACCATGCACCCTTCGATCCGTCTGAACATGGTGTCGGCCTCTTTAAATTAAACAGATAATTAAGCCCACTCAAAGATACATTATATCACGGAAGTCGTTGTATAGCCGCCAAAGATACTAATTAACTACACCTGAGACTATACATTATAATCATTGTTAACATTGATATTAAATTGACATTAAAACACCTGATTTATACGTGTTTAGGAACGAGACTTATCAATAATGCCGAAGGAACTATAGAACATGGCTTCCAATAATGACCTTTCATTCTATTCATGATAAAGCAATGCTGGTGCGACGACAGCCGATCGATATGACTATGAAATACAATGTATTAATTGCAAAATTTCTAAATAGTACAGTATGTACGTTAATTTTACGTGATTTAAAGGATTATTAATTTGTTGGTGTGTGGATTGTTAAAAAATCGATATAGCATAAAAAAAAAGTTCAGAGGAAAAAATACAATGAATGTAGAAAATATTTATACGAGATTTTAATATTTCTGCTTAGAATAATATAGCTATTGATTATTATCGTATGTTATATACGTATGTTTTTGTCGTCAGTATTCTACAACCCAGAACCTGTAGGCCTAATTAATTTTATTTCTATTTTATTTTTTACGTTTCAATTATTTGGTGGATGGGAATAGTATAAATATTTACAGGATACTAGGCCTAATGGGCATTACTCTAAAAGATCTGGTAGTATCGAGACCCACCGAGATGTACGGTATACCTACCTGTATTAAATAACTTCATATAATATTTTTCAAATCCTCTTTCTGTCAAATGCAGATTACAAAACCATTTCCTTTACATACTCAACTCATGAAAATGATATAGCCAACATTAAAATTACTGCTTAATAAAAGTAATGAATCATGTTCAACTGCCATTTAAATGCAGACAGTCGAGTGGATGAAATCAGGAAGTACAGGTTAGGCATACACCTGGCAAGTCTGCAACTCGCTGCGCCCGTACATGCACGTCGTTGTATACAAAGGATCAACGGCTTAACGTCACAAACAATTTCATCTGGTTGTTATTGACGATATTGAAAGGCAAATCTTGAATGTACAGTCATTAGATAATGAATATATCATTTAAGGTCTCAGCGGAAGCTTGGTCCAAAGATTTAAGATGTGAACCTCGACTGCTGACTTTTAAGTGATAATTTGAAAATAAATATTTTGTATAATTACACAGATAAATCAGTAATTTAACTCACAGCTATAATTTATACTAAACCTAGGCAGAACATAATTATTATACATTTTATGATTTGATTGGTACAGAAATAACTGAGCAGTCGTTGCATGATTAATTCCGAAGGTAGCCCTCAACATAAACAGGCCTAATAAATGATGGAAAGTATGTATCAGAAATAGATTAATATTGATTGCGGAAATGGAATTTGGAAATGTGCTTAATAAAGACGTGTATGGGAGAAGAAACTCGGTAGACATCTGACTTCCTTCGTCATCAACATTCATTCACCTAGCATTCAATATACTTTATAGTGAATACTTACTACTTTCTTATAATTTACGAATACCTGTACACATTTCTAACAATAGTTGGTTGCAGCACAAGGAATTTGGAAATGTGTTAAATATAAGACGTGTATGGGAGAATATATGAAAGTTAGTACAATTTCTTGAAACATTCACCTAGCATTCAATCACCTTTCTATAGTGAATAACAATACATTTACGAAGACACCTTTCCAACAATATCCGTGTTTAGTGTCCATTAACGCTGGCAACGTTGATGTATTTAATCGTGCCTTTTTTCAACGTTTCAACACAAGTGATAGGTAAGGATTAGTTTGCCTTCCTGTTGTACAAACCTTACAATCAAAGAATTCCAAGATACAAAAGGCATTGACATTATTGATTGCCTTTTGTAAAATATAACACTTAGTTGTTGCTTTTTGTGATTTATAATAATAATTATTATTATTATTTGTCAAAAGACGCAATACAATATTATTATTATAGACAGTTAAATATTTGACTCTTAATATTTAAAAATTACTTTTTAAAATTTATCATAGCCTATCATTATGTATCACTTCGACGTTTATAACGTATATTATATATATTATATTAGTATATAGTAGTGTAGCCTATTCACATTAAACGACTTTTGGTCAAAAAGAAAAAAGCTGGTGTCGCAGGAATTTTACTAGATTTTCCTTAATTTAATCTCAGAACGAAATTAAGAAAAAGGAGCACAAGCGTCGTTGATTATTTTACACCGGCATTCACCGCGTAATTAAAGTCGAAGTTTAATCATGCCTTAGGTTCATTCTATATTATGTCATTACCAGATAAACTTTCTTATCATTTCTTCTATGAATGGATTATTTTATAGAGTAGATTAGACCAAACCCTGATCGCTTTGATTTGACCATGGAGGAAATATAATTCCTACCTTTATTTAACGATCATTCGGGAAATCATCTCGAATATTCAATATATAATCAGGTACAGTATATCGTATTTGTTGGAAAATTCGCAAAATATAAAATTACGATAACAGCATATAACACGTATATATTAAGTATGAAGTACAGAATAATAGAAAGATAGTTAAATTTTATACAATAAAACCCACAAAGACTTATTTTTCTAGGTGACGGATTAAAGATATAGTTTATATCTTATCGATAGTAAGTAATGAACATGTTTTAAATAAGCACAGCCTTATATAAACCTACACAATTATTTATTATGGAGTTTTGATTCAAGAGTAAGAAATTCATCTTCCCAGCAGTTGCTCTCCAATCGGCTTATTACTAATCTTTGGATTCAAAATGTAGGTCTCATATTTTTTATTTATTTCCTAATGGAGGTAGAAAAAAGTGCATAAATTCAAGTGATTAGCAAAGGTATACACAAAGAACAAAATCATGTGGATCAATTTGGATTTGTTTCGGGATACAGAATTTGAAAAGTGGAATATCTCAATTGCATTTTCTAATCCAACACAATGCGTATTTGGTTGAAAGTAGGTACCATATGAATCTTTTATTTTGCTGGTTAAAATCAAAATGATCGTGTAAATTTGGTAACATTCCTAACATACACTTATATTAAAGATAAAAGGAAAATGTTAACTTTTTCTTTATAAATGTATTATCTCTGTTTGTCATGGTGATTTTGCTTATCTTAAAAAATATGCCCAATACTTACTGTTATCTTTAATTCTTACCAAACTGATCAGTTTTTTTGGTATCTTATTTTTCTGCTCTCTGCAGAAACCATCTCTGACGTAATTTATGACGTTTAGCTAACACTCCATTATTGACGTAATTAATTTCTCGTTTGACTGACAAATGTCAAACCAGATATAATACTGTTATTCATTAAAAGGAAGATGTTTGAAAGCATTACAAATATCATACTTTGTTTATTCAATGTTGGTTAATTACAGAGTAGGTAACCAAAACACCTATCGTCGATTTCCGTCATAACTATCATTCAAAGCTTTTCTGACGAACATCATAACTCACAAGCAACAAACTTATTATTTCGCCTACTTTAGAAACCTACTGGCAACGGCACACAGTAATACATGTAACTAGATATAAGCTTGTGATATCATTTTAATATAAGATGACATAAAATCGTTGGCTACTCTTGAATTTCAAATGACCATCAGACTGGCTTAAGGAACTGTAATGATGATTGGGCTGTAATAATGTTTGTCAAGATTCACTAATAAAGATTTAACCATTAAGGCTACGATGCAATCATAACAAACTGATACTCGTAATAGTATTATTCCAATCACCGCGATATAATATATGCCTCGCATTAGCTCAAATAACAACCACTTTTTTTTTCTTAATGTTATGATTTATTCAGTTTATATGACACATTACACTGATAATTTTAAATTGTTTTTATTACATACATTAAGTGATTGCTATAAGCTTTCTAGCCAAAAGCAATTTTGTGATCAGGTTTTAATACAATGTGTCAAGACGAAGAACTACAATGACGAGATTGATAATTTTACTCTAGAAAACCATCGGCATGACATCGGTAATTAGAGAGTATAATAGAGAAAACATGCCTAACTGTGACTCTTCGCAAGTTAAACTCACAGGACACTAATATTCAATACGCCAAACACTAGACCTAAGTGAAAATGGAAATTATGAAACAAATAATTATAGTGCATGATACCGTAATACTCATACTATTCCGTCCTCATACCGCCGCAATTCTGTAATGAATTTCCCCTTACCATCCGTAAGTCACACTGCTTACGTTTTAAAAGTCAACTTTTAGAGATCTACCTACAAGGTGAGGTGATCAAGTGAATGCCCGATGTCAGTGTTTATGACAGGCCTAATTGCTTGTTCACTAAAGTACATGTTTTCATTTTTTTTCTCTTAATCTCTGTTGATGTTTTTGTTATGTAGGCCTAAGGCGCTTTGTTAAAAGTGCCATAAAAATTTAAAAAACATCTTTTTACGCGACTCTATCATTGTGCCGATTCTCGGAATCAGAATCTAAATTTGTCAAGTATCATAGGACACCATGATGCAGCATTGTATGTGCTTCATATGTTTCGCCTATGCCTATAGAATCATACCTAATGATTCGGGCAACACATGTGATACGCATGGGATACTGTATTACGGAACGGTCGATGATACTAAGCAAATTGTCAAATGTGAAGATACAGTCCTGAGTATTGATACGTACAACATATGGTTTTATATATTAATAGTAATTAATATTTTGAGAAGATATCTCGCCATAGATCAAATGCGTTGTGTTATTCCATATGTTGTTGTTACATACTAATACCTAGTCAAAATATATGCAACAATTTCTAGATGTATGCCGTTCAAATTAAACGTCTAATTCTATTTAGCTATTCCTTAGAGATGCCATGCAACAAAGAAACATGCCAATAACATGTCAATGCTCGATATAACATTCCTAATTTAAACAACGCCTTTGCTAAATTGTATTATCTACTCGTCAGATTATTTCCAAATATCAATAAGTCACAAGAAATAACAAATTACTGCAGTTGGTATGTTTTCAATCAATCATTTATCTGTTGTTGAAAAAAAATACTAGTACTTCTTCTTCTTACTTCTCCATTTCATTTTTTTTATAATTGCAAATTTTATTTAAAACAAAAAGAAGAGCGGGCAAAATAAAAAAGGACCTTAATCTTTAACACTACTGGTATAATATAAACTATATTCGGAAATATCAAATATCAAATATGAAGACAGGAGTCCTCACGTAGAAAGACCATTAAAACAAACACTAATTCTATCCTACCTTAAACACTAATCGTAACAACACTGTATTAAGAGGTAAACTCTTTTTGATAAAATCAGTAAAATGTTTGTTGTCCCTGGCATAACCATAACCATAATTATACCCATATCTTCATTTTGATACAATATGTATTGTCATTTTATCAACAAAGAGAAATGGAATTTTGGTTGGTTGATTTACATGCAATTTGACATAAAAAAAGCTTCGTTACACTAAAGAGATCTTACAAACTTGTTATTAAATACATGAATTGAATTATAAACATAATGATTGTCGGCAGCGTTTTGTGATTTTTTATTCAGAGTGAATATAGTCTACCAGTTTGGCTAAGCTTAAAGAATTTATTTAAAGGATGGTCGGGATCTTGACGAATTTATATATAATTCGAATAACCACTGGAGGTATAAAATGCACCGGTCGAACCCAATGTGTATGATGAGGGACGGCCCACCATTACATTTGAACATCGAGGATGTAGGTATAAGGTGCACAGAGCCAACCTCTGTGTGTGTGTAATATTATATAGACAACATTGTAAAGAACCCGTCTCTGTTGGCAAATATCGGGTTTTTTGGATGTGGATCGCCCTGCTCAGTAGAAACAGGCCATATGATAATGGTACGGTTGATTTTAATGATGATGACGACAATGATGTTTATGGTTATATCGATATCAAATTAAACCACATAAAAGTGAGTTTATCCTTCTAGATTACTTGGCTGAGCGTCTGTGATGGCACTTGAAGTCAATCAAAATAGACGCAATCTAAACACTTTATGACGTCACTGTATACATCGATACTGTACTTTTTTGAAGATTTAATGACTGATTGCAAGGAAAGGTCTTAAAATGGACCTATTCGGAAATTACAGTAAGCTACAAATGTAAGCAATAATAACGGATACCACTGATAGAAAGGTCAATTATCAATCGATCGGAATGATTGGGGAGGGGAGGCTGGGCTGGGCCTAGAGAATTTGCTTTTTTGCTCGAAAATAAGTACATTATTTGGTATTATGAATATTTTAGATATGTATAAAAGTGTTTCAATACTATTCAACCCTCGAAAAACAGAGTGCAACGTGTTAATGTGACTCTAATTTGCTTATAGATGGACAAGACTCGGACGAATGTAGGCCTACGATATTCTTTTCAAGGTGTTTCGTACAGCTGAAGAATGTTTTAATATATCTAAAGCATCTTCACATTTTTAAGTCTTTCCAAGATTGTTGATTCAGTATGGGACGCCGAAAACGAGACACTCATAATGAATAATTGGTCAAAAAGACCGAGGTGAATGACGTAATATAATATGTCGATCAAGTGGCTTTGAAGCAGAGAAGTTAAAGACATCACAACGAATGTACGTATGCCGATTAAGTGCTTTCATATCTCACAGTTTTTAATTATCTATTTTATATTTGTATTATAACTTGTAGAATTTCCCGTATATATATATATACTTTAACTATTTCAGAAAGAGTGAATATAACTGATACATAATCTCTGTGATGATTAGTTACTGAAAAATATTCTAAAAATTGCATTTTTATACCCAACATGGCTGACTAAAAGGCTATAAAACCGCATGTGACAAAATTTGAAAATGTTAACAATCCAATTCGGTAAACATACAGTACTTAGGATTACAAAAAAGCATATTAAACATGGTTGTCTGAATAACCCCCTCGGCCTTCACCCACCACCCGCCTTTTCTTAGACTTCTAGACTACTGTACTGTATGTGATTTAAAATCGAGTTAAAACTGTCTATTTAACTTTCTATGCTATGAGGGGGTTCGTCATGAACCTAAAGAGCGTTCGATAGGCTGTATTACTTTAAAGGTTTAGAAATCTGAAGAGTATAATCATGGACCTATAAAAAACACCTAACAAATCTCAAATCGCATCATTAACGACATGTTTCATCACGTAAAAGTTGAGTATAAGCTCGAGTACATACTTAAGTCGATGGGTACAGATTGTATAAAGTCGGCAGTCCTTGTCAGGTACTTGATGTTACCACAATCTGTCACGCATTAGGTTCATAAATAAATACAAAATCATTAAACAAATTAATTTTGCTGCAAAAAACGATAAGAACAACATAATCATTTAGAAGTAGCCTACAAACGTGTCACAAAACATCACAACAAAATTGAAAAAAAAATTAAACGTTTCCAGTATACAAGTATTCCAATGTTCGATGCATTTAAACTTTATTTAATTGGAACGAACTTCCGTTACCTTTTGTGAAAACTGATTCGATTCGTGGGATTTTCACCACTGACACTGAACCTGTCCTTAAGTAAGTATTAACTGACTATTGACAGTCATCTACCCTTTAATAACAGCGAGTTGGATTTTTAACCAGAACGTAAATGGACATGACATGTGGTGTTATGGGAATACCAGTTTTTTTTCAAAGTAAAATTTGTCTTACATTTTTACATTTAAGGGGACGACCTAGATAACTCGGTTCAAGTCTAAAGAACACTTCTACGAATTATTAAATCCCTGGCGAATCTAACAATCTGTCACACTATTGATTTTGATTTATTTTCTTTCCAATCTATCGCCTACAGTTTTTAAAGTTCACCTTCAACAACATTTCTCCATTTAAAATTCATAGAATTCTACAAAATGAACGATATTTTTTTAATTCAGACACCCATCATTGACATTATTATATACCGTGATAGTGAATGTTCGTGTGTAGATTGGGTAATAATAGTAATATTATACAATATTTCAAAATTCCAAACTTTTTAGGCATAGGCCTATTCTAGTCCTCCGTCCTTAAAATAACAATCATGACAAAGATGTATAATACGTGTGTTCCTAGTGTACTACATTAAATTTTTCTTTTTTCCTTTTTCAACAATTTTTTATAGTCAACACCAAATGGAGCATTGAGCCCAATAAAGCAAAGATACAGTATGAGGGCGTACTTAAGCTTACATGATGTACAGTATAAATGAATGTATAAGCAATATTTTTTTTTAACTTGTCAAAAGAGAAGTAAATACTGTATTAATGTTAATGTTAATCTTTATACTTTATTTCAAATCATCAGAGCAACAGCGAGTTATCGCCACAGGCTACTACTACAGATATATAGGCTTATAATGCCTAACATAAGGAATATACGATAATAAGTATTATCTTATCATTAAGAAAATAATATGGAACGGAAAGAAGAAAAACTATTCTAAACAATATCAACATTATTGGTACAAAGAGAATTGTATTTTGTAAAGTTGGTCGCGAAATAAAATTACGTTCACAACCCCAGCCCGAAGTCTACAAACGGATTAAATGTGAAACAATTGTTAAAGATGTATTGTCCCTTTGACTAATTCCAAAAAAATAAAAAATAACAGATTTCGAAAAAAGGTGGGTCATTTTGAAGTATCATAATAGTTATTAACTATCACCAAAAATTTGTTGAAAAAAAAATTATTTAACTGAAATTCAATTTCAATCAAAACATATCCCATAATGAAACGCGCTTGTTTGGCTACTCTGGCTGTATGCATAATCATAAAACTTCCTCACGGTCTGTGTGAAAATACCTTCTCAACCGTGACGAATTGTAAACAATCCTAATTAGCATATGCATAATGCATACTCGTGGTTTGAAATCTTTGTTTACTTTCGCTCGCGACGATTTTCCAGACGAAATGTAATCAAATCAATTTACCTGTTAATTACGTAAACTTGTTGTTTTTGGCTCGAATTTTCGACTTATAGTGAATAACTTTAATATTACTTTGATATGGCCAATTTAAATTTAGAATATTTTGACCTTCATTTTTTTGTGTTTCAAGGGACAATACATCTTTAATATGAGAAGTATCTTGCTATTTGTTATGTGTTTTGTTATCGGATAAAACAAACATCACAAAACAATAATCTCATGCTATTGATATTTTGTTTTTTAACTTTGCTATTTTTCAGAATGCCAAGTATTATGAGGTTTTTTCTGTTTAACCTCAATCTAGGCAGTAACCTTAAATCGTGAACTACTGTTCAGTAATCGCAGCTTATAACTGCTAATTAAACAGCAATCCAATCCGAGATTTGAATTTGCTTGTAACACTGTAGTCATGAATCATTGTCCACACCTGTTAGCTGTACAATATTGCATATCGAAATCGCAGTGTTTATTTCATTTTTAGACGGTGTACATTCTACACTGCATGATATTTGAAATCAATCGGAGATCTTTTTTTTTTATCCTGAGCTTTGTTAAAAGATTGATTTCTTTTATAGAAAAACTATTATGTTTTTATGTTTTCCAATAAAAATTGTTTGTTCGACTATGTATACGGAGATTACGTTACATACTTCGTTTTATGACTCAAGCTACACGTTTACTGAGCCCGGCTGTTCGGTCCTGTGGCCGGAGAAAACACATACTACGCTTTGTACGGAATTCGGAATGTTAAGCGTAGTTCACACTAGAACGCAACGCACAGACGTTGCGCAATGCAACCGATTGGTCAAGTAGGCAACCGAATTGACCAATTGACACGCGACAGTTCGGATAATTCATAGCTTGTGATTGGCCAAATTAGGCTTAATACGTTGCACTTTTATACGTTTTTACGTCGCGTCCTAGTGAGAACCAAGCTTTAGTGAGAAGCTTCTATATTCTTAAAACGTTTCTCACGATTTCCCGGGCTCAGTGTGAACTTTTCGATTCCGACGCAACGTAAATACGTACGTACTCAATTTGACAAATCACAATGATAACATTTTGGCCGTTGTTTGAGATTGATTTACCTGCATCCTAGTAGGGTTCTAATAATCTGTTACCTATCATTAAGCTTGGTTCCCACTAGGACGCAATGAAAGGACGAAGCGCAACGTAACCAAATTGAACAATGACTGCGACAGTTTGGGTAATCCATCGTTTGTGATTGGTCAAGTTACTTACGTTGCGTAAAGATTATACTTGATTCTGCAGTCACTAGAGTCTAATAGAGTCTAGTACCGCAAGTCATCTAGATACGTGTCTAGCACCTTTGCACCTTCTAATTTTCTCAGTAAAATCCCCTTATTTAGGAAACCTCTACTCAGGACCTACAGTGCAAGAGTTATACAGTACAGTAAACTAGTGCCATATAGTATCGTTATACTACGGCCAATAATTATCTGGCCAGTACAGTGAACGCTGCACATACCATAGTTTTGTAATTTCAGTTCGAGATATAATGAACGGCAAGAAGCGAGATAATGAATAGCATTTCTTTTGCATTTACGCGGTTTGGATTGTTGTGACAATCAGACGTTAACATAATTCGACCCCAGAATCATGGAATTAGCAAGCAAAACTAACCAACATAGTATATATTTTTCTCATTCTTTCAGAGAAGAGAAGAACATTACTTTGTTAATGGGGCAATTGTATCTATAATAGATTAGACTTTAATAAGAAACACACGTTTTATTTTACACATCAAAATGTAGGCCAGTAAATTAAACAGCATAACTGATAGACGCAGTTTAATTTATCACATACTTATTTAATTACTTTTCAATAAGATGATCGCTAAATGGTGAAGTAACTGTTAATAGTATACTATATATACATACAAATGTGTATAACTTCCTGAAACAAACATTAACAAATTGTAACAGATTTATGGAGAAGGTTGCAGAAAGTAGGCCGATTTTACTAGCGAAATTAATTTTCACGTGTATTTGATTAGAAGAAGCCCACATTTTCAAATGTGTAAATCTGTGGGAGAGAGGAGGGTAGCATCCTCTTTCTATTTAACAGTTTCATATATCTACATTGTTAGTTTATCCTAAAAGTTATGAACAATCTGGGCATGCGCGCGCGTATAATCAAATCTACACTGTCTGAACCGTGTGAAAGATGTCTACGATCAGATATAACTTTGCCACAAATTAATTCTTAATGGTATAATTATAGGAAGTTTTATATCATGCAGCAGAGCTTTTGTTGTCGGAAAATCGTCCCTCTTTAGTTAGTATGTTCAGAATTGTCTAAAAACATCCTTTATTTGATGTTCAGACGGCCGCAAAAAGTGTCACTTGTTTATTTTAATAAAATATTACATATGAGCTTATGCTGAATGGCTATTATGGCTCAATACCTGCGAAATAATAAAAATAATATACATTACAGATTGATCATTCAGTGTGTACAATCTAAAATAACACTTTTGCATCTTAGTACCTACAGATTTACATTATCATATTTCATGCGTGTTTAATGTCTAACAAAATACATTATCTGCTCCGTATAAATAAAAATATATACAGTCCCAACTACTAAATGGAATAATAACACTGATGATTTTTCTCTGGCGTTAAAGGAATGTGATGTACTTGAGCCTATGCACTTAAAAGCCTACAAAATATGGAGTATGAATATACACAACAAACCACTTAGAACAACACTCATTGGGCATTACACTGTACAGCCAAATCAATGCTGATGCTTTCAATGAAAATGAAAAAGTCATTATCGACTTTGGAACCCTCAAATTTTGCTTTTTAAGATGTTGTTGTAGGAATGACGTTTATTGTTACGAGGATTTTTATTTTTAGAAATTGTTTTGTGTTGATGATTCAGAACTGGATTATAGGCCCTGTCTACTTCTTCGATTTAATTGAAATAACATTGGATATTATCCGTTGTTGTGTTCCTGAATGTAAAGCTTAATAGTGCTTGGTGAGATTACTTGTATTTTTTGTGATCAAGCGAACGGTAGAAAGAATTAGTTAGGATCGATAAACATTCACGACATATATTTTTGCCAATCGTCGATTTGCCAATTTCTGTGTTATACGTCATCCTTTTTCCACACTAGAAAATTGTTTTAAAAACATCATTGTCAAATTTGATTTTACTTATATATCTTTACGTGGAGATGTTTACTTTTTTGTCAGTAGGCCTACATAAGCGAGGCAGAGTATAAGAAAGAGTTATGTAAAATCAAGGAGAGTAACACTCTGTGCTGTAAAGTGACTATACTTTTATTTCATTATTTATTCGATCTATTTCAGCATATACATAACAAAAATTTGAAATTGGGGAGACCAGGGTCAACCTAAGTGAACTTAATCACTGTAGCTGAGCCGGTTGACCCATTTGACTGAAAGTGCTAACACTGCATTTAACGCTCGGGTGGCGCAGCGCTGTTTGATGGAAAATGGCGTCTGGGGGAGAGAGAGTTAACAAAACTCTCAATATCTGCATCTAAACTCTCTACAATTAAAAATCATTTATAGTTTCCTAACACAGATATTTAAATTTTGGCTGTTACTAAGTGTTGCAATCAACACACGTTTACAGTACAGATACTGATTTATCACCTGTCGTATACTGAGGGTATAATACATTAAAGGCTCACTAACACCTATATTCTAGCCACCTGTAAATGGATCAATAATTCCGATTAAGGAAATTACCTAGGGGCAAAAGTTAATCTCATGCCTGAACTTTGTGTTAAATATGGTGAGTCTAGCGTTGAGTACGATCATCCGTCAAACATGTTGCTTACGTGAAATTACATGAAGCTAAAAACGTTCTACCTAAAGGAAAATACTTCAATGGAACCGACAAAGTGATTAGCACATTTTGTTAAAGAAGAATTTTATAATAATAAATCAAAATGTAAACCAAATTCATTTAAACTATTTAAATTTCAAAGCCCGATCTTTCGACTTATGGAATAAATCTCGTACTCACGTAGTAATTATCGTGCTCTTCTAATTTTTTATTTTTTTTAAATTATTTATTTTAAAAGGTTAAAATGTGACTTGATTGGTTGTTTATATTTCATCAAAACAATATGGATATCACGACGTTGCGTTAAGTTTAATTTTCACAGACGAACTTATTCACGCGATGTGAAATCCTTGAACTCTGATTGGTTGCGCTTTTTTTTGTAAACCAACTTAAATATTGGTGATTCTTCCATACAAAAACAAAGGTCAAATAAAAATAAAAAAATAAAACATCTTGTATATTCAAATGTAAAAGAAAGAGGCCATTGTTATTCACTTTGACCTAAAATTGGATGGGAAAATAATTATTTACCTAAAAAACTGTAATTTAAAGTAAAAAATAGTCAAATTGGCTGTCAGCCAATGGTTTTATGGTTAAATTAATTTAACCATTTATTTTGTAATTTTATAAGTAAAAATCTTATTTTTTCTGGGTTTTTTTTCTAAGGAAGTGATTATCTGGCCTATTCAAAGCGTGATTTTAATAATCTTCATTTTTCATGTTTTTGGGGGACAACCTCTTTAAGAATTTGACGTAATAAGCAATCATGGGAAAGAGCAACTAGACAATCTTGCCGGAGTCACCCTTTAAGTTATCATTTTGTTAAATTCTGTACTACGGTGTCTGTGTAAGTCTGATATAAACCATTTTAAAATAGATGCTAGTATTCTTGTTGGCATCAATACTAAATTCAATTTGATTTGTTTGGTGACAAAAGTACCCGATGACCCGTCTCTCTTTACAGGTGATAATGATAGTTTTGATGATACTTGCCGACATCGTAGGTGTGAAAATGACGGTTAGAGCGTAAACGGACATGCGTTAATTCTTAAGTATTACACTTCCGTAATTAACCATCATTAGCGTGTATAAAGTTGCTTCGAAAAGTGATGGCATTTCTGCTGATCTTAATGGCTAAAACAATCGTGTTTGTTTAGGTTTACTTAGCTAAGTGCTTTTATCTTATTTATATGGGATGGACATTATTTTAAACTAAATTAATGTTGACGCGATTGCGTTCGGTGTGCGTCATGCGATTGATACGGGCAAACGCTAATTTGCTCTACAAACAATATTATCCGTGAAATGTATTTTTACGCAGGCACATTAGTAGGAGAAGATGATTGTCATCAATTTTGGTTCATTTACAGATGTTTCAATATCATTATTCTTACGATATTGTTGAAAACACCAGTAAATTGCACGAGAGTGTGACGTCAACAATATTTTCGAGAGGTTTGCGTTTGGTATCAGGCCCAGCATGCAGACCTTGAGTATCGCTAACCATTTTATAATTATCTCCTTTATAAGAGGCGATTTTCCCGTTGTTAGCTGCAGTGATTGCTTAAATATGACAATACACAAGAAATTAATGTGTTTTAAATACTTGAACTGCTGTGCGCGAAATACACTGTTTATTCCATCGTTTTCGTACAAAATAATAACTGTTGTGACTGCGTTTTATTATAGTTATAAGGTGGTTAGATATCATCATGGAGGAAATATACAGTATATTTCCTCCATGATATCATTGAGTAACCCTATAAGTTTACTAAATATACACGCACATTTGTTGACATAATCACCATCACGACGATGTATTTGCTGTATATATAACATCTGAAATAACCTGAATAAATATAAAGTTAATACAATGGCTCAGAGGAGTGTTTAAATTAAATATTTTTGAATAACATCCTATTCTTTAATATGATGGATACGCCATGGTTAGAACTGTCGCTTCTGGCGAAATGATCCTGGGTTCTAATCCAACAATAGCCTTCCTAATGACGAATACTGGCTAAAATAATCGACTTGGACTGATGGGATTGTGATGAAGATTGATTAAGTATTGTGACTGGTGCCAAAGGCGGCAAACTTCATCTGCTGTACGCGGATAAATATCCCGTATCAGCAGCTATTATCAGTGATGTCAAAGCAAACAGCGACGAGATAAAAACTAAACGAATTGATGTTAATTAAAAGCAGGCAATTAGTGCGTGTTTATTGGGGTGGGGGGAGAAGGGTCAACACCGGGTTTGTTTTCAAATACACATGCCTGGAGTTTTCTTGTTTTTGTTTAATACATGAAAAATGTGTGGACTAAAAAATACTGTATCAAACCATACCCCTGCGGTGCCTGATGTTCCTAAATGCATTTCTTTGGTGACGAGCGGTGGCCTATAGGCCTACCAAGGCTATATGTTTGATAGGCCTACCCCTGTCTGTATACTGAGAGCACCGATAAAAGGTGGAAATGTATGAGTTCGGGACCTTTCATTCACATTGCATCGGGCTTCCGATGGCACTTACATTGTTGGTCCCGACGACATGCACAATTAGAAATGTCATGTGTTGAACGCGTTTTAGAGTTCTCTTTTGGCGCTCGCCGTCACGCATTCATTCGGCTTTTACCTGCAAAGCTATTACATAAAAGGTAATTCGAATTTAATTATTTACATTAAGTTGCTCAGTTCGTGACTGATTAAGAAGTAGACAATTAACCTTTAGCAACACCACGCCGATGTTCGTTAATGTTTAGTTGGTATTTCAAAAACAAAACAATCATGTTATCGTTAGTTATTAAAAAAATGACGATGATTGGAATTAAATACTCTACATTAAGTCTCTTTAGTTTGAGAGAAATGAACACATAGACATTATCTACATAATAAAGTTTGCTAATTACTGTAGTCAAGTACTCAATGTTTACCTAATTCATGGTCTTTAATTTACAAATCGTATTATTTCCGTTATTTGTTTGTATTACGAAGATACTGATGTAATTTGCCAATCGAACTTAAGTAAGGTGATTGAACTTAAGTGCTCAAAATAACTAATAATGAAGACCATCTCACGATATGAACGATGTAATTTAAATACCGTGTATTGGCTATGATAAATCTCATTAATTCACTATGAGAAGGATCCAACAGTTTTTATTGCCATATTCTAACATTTACTTCTTAATAAACCACGCGCCTTGACGCCAGAATCAGATCGAATTCTGTTATAATATACTTAGCGCACGAACTAGGCGATTTTTCGTAACGGCCGGTGAACAGAATAATTCCGTCAAAACGAACCGTAATGTTGACGCGACGACGATTTCAGTTTTAAATGGAATGTGACGTCAGTCAATTTTTAACTTTACGCTTAATTCGGAGCTCACGAAGGCTTCGCGCGTGAATTCGCTTCAGTTGCTCTCCATGGCAACTTGTTCAAGCTTCGCGTGACTTGCTTCGATTTGAAGATGGTCACGTGTCGCTCTTGTTTAAAGGTTCAGTGTGCACGGGCCTTGGCGTTATCGTACTCGTGCGAAAAAGCACCGATGAATGTCACTTGGACACAACGCAACTATAAGCCATCGTAAGTAATCTGACCGAACTGTCGCTTGTGATTGGTAAACCGTACTTGCGTTCAAGTAGGAACCAAAGCTTTGCCAAAAAGTACCGATGATCTACATCTTTTCCCTCTTATGATCGATGGATATGTCTGACGTATGTATATTCCGATGCAAGCCCTTGTGACAAGGGCTAATTACACAACCATTTATCCGATCTGTAGCAAATGTGTGTCTATTGTTGTTATCTGGTCTGAATTAGAACCCCATGAATGCTCTTTTTACGGTGTATCTGAAAATAGAAGTCAAAACACTACCTGGATAGATAGCATAGAAATAATAAAGGAGCAGTTCGGATTTGAACGTGGGTGCTTTCATTTATTTTTCATATTTTGTAACTGACATTTTACTGTTTTTTTCTCTAATAGGAGATTAAGTAAAAATAGTCAATGTGTCCTGTAGTCAAATTGCTAACCGTAGGACGGCCCTGACGCGTTCAAGTCAATATTAGGTACCAACATGTCTATTTACATCAAGAAAGCCAACAAATTATAAATTTAACTACCGTTTGAGATTATCTAATTTTTATATCATAACACAATATAAAATAAAGCAAACAAACGTGTTTGAATTGAATTTCAGAGACGCGATATGAAAGTTAAATACTGAATAGGAGACGTGATATTTTTACCAAAACAATATAAGATTGCGTTATGTGTGATTAAATATCGTAAAGACTAGACTGTTTGCGAAGTATAACACCGTACAGGTTATAGATAAAAAGCATTCTATATGTTCGTATTACCTTTATGTATATCAGTTTATCATTATAAAGTAATACCGGTATAATTTATATTAAAGTAAAGTGTTATTTTATATTTCAAATCAAATTATTTTTTATTTTTCTCTAATTTCCAATACGTGGTGACGTGTTTACACATAGTGGAGAAAAGATACAGTAAACAAACACTACACCAACAAGACGATGTTGATTTAAAGAAAATGAGGAGACATCGTTTTTATGGGTAATATTTATGTATTTGTTCTAGACATAAGAAATGGGTATTTCGTGGGTTAGTAACATTTACACAATAACAAAATAGTATTGTGAAGCTGAGGATGGAAAAAAAGGCAAATAAATAATAAGACTTAAATGTATCAAGAGGGCTCACTTTAATTTAAATGAAGTTAAATAAGACAGACCGTTGTGATTGTGTTACCCTAGCATGGGTGTTCTGTATATAAATACCCATGGTATTAGAAACAGAGTAATGGTCAAAATGTACACCCATCCGATCTCACCGCCTTTCCCATGTAACTCTAGACCTACCTAAAACCACAAAAACAACATTCAAAACCAACCACGCTAACGAAAAGTATTACAATACTGCGCGCTGGTCAATTTAAACAGAGTGAAATATACCCATGATAATTAATAGATTTATTATTCTGAACCGCATTAACATATTTTAACCACAATCCGTTTAGAGATATTTATCGGCTTTTACGTCTTTTTATCATAATAGAAATAAAAACTATCATAGGCCTACTGTGTCCACCCTCAGAATACGTGGGTTGAATTGCTCACACTAAGCTCAGTCGGTTGTTTGTAGGCCTACTCTATTATGTTTGTAACAAAAACAAATTGTGAAACAAACTGTTCAGAAAATAATTTATGCAAAGGGGAAAATGTAAATAAGAACTGAAAAAACGGTCATTTGAATGCACCGCGCGGCTGGTTTGAAAGCCTTGTGGCATTCTGAGACAGTGTATTAGGGGCTCAAGAAGTAATTGTAATAAAATAATAATTTTTAAATAATATTAGGCATATTATTAAAGAATTCAACAACATTTAAATATGATCCTATTTAAAAATATAAATTATATTGTTTTACAGACCTAATTTCTAATCACATTTCATCATCATCATCATGAATCAATAAAAACATTGTCTTTGTATGTAAACATTGTTTGATAAATTAAATGCATAATATATTATATTATGCATTTAATTTAAGACCACCAAGACCGAATTTAATACTTTCAATTTACTTTGTGTAGTGGGCGATAATGTTATTTGACATTCTTGTTTTTTTAAATTCTCTTCTTGTAAATTTCCAGGAACACTGTTCTATAGGACATTATCATCAATGATACACAATGACTGACTTTGATTAATACCACTGACTGCAATTTCTAAGAATTTTCACTTTTAATTGAAAAATCTGTTATCAGTGATTTACAATCATGGACTGGTATTGTTCCTACAAAACATTTATCTGAATTGGCAACAAATGGGGCCTAATGTCAAATCCAAAGACAACAACAAAAAAAAGGCTACACTTAACGTCAAGTTATATTTAGTTCTCAAACGAAAGCAGTTAAACGCAATAACAAACACTGCAATAAGTCAAATAGGGTTTTGTAAATATACAATCGATTCTGAAAATATGTACCTTATACAAATATTTAAAACGGGTTGTTTGTATTTGATCGGATCTTACTCTGAAACGAATTTGAGGTAGATTAATTTTTTAAAACCAATAAATGCATGCTTTTACCTTCATCATAAATGACGACTGCATATATAGACAGTGTCACATTGTGTATAGAGAGTGTCACACTCTGTGTTAATACAGTGTCACAATGCATAAAGCCAGTGTAACACTCAGCGTAGAGACAGTGTTACACTACATAGAGACAGTGTCACATTGCGTACAGTACGTGTCACACTCTGCGTTAATACAGTGTCACAATGCATAAAGCCAGTGTAACACTCAGCGTAGAGACAGTGTTACACTGCATAGAGACAGTGTCACATTGCGTACAGTGTCACACTCTGCGTTAATACAGTGTCACAATGCATAACCTTAGAGACAGTGTTACACTAAATAGAGACACTGTCACACTGCGTAGAGACTGTGTCACACTCTGGGTAGACATAGTGTCACACCCTGCGTTAAGACAGTGTCACAATTCGTAGAGCCAGTGTCACACTCTGCGTAGAGACAGTGTCATACTGCGTATGGACAGTGTCACAGTGTGTGTAGGCGAAATCAGTGTCACATTCTGTGTAGAGCCAGTGTCACACTGTGTATGGACAGTGTCACATTCTGTGTAGGCAAAATCAGTGTCACATTGTGTAGAGGCAATGTCACACTGTTTACAGACATTGTCACTGTGTAAGGATGGTGTTTCTTTAACCGATACTCGTACTGAGCATGTGTAGAAACAGTGTCAATACGGTGTCATGAACTGATAAGCAATCACACACTTTAACTTTTTCAACACAAGAATTTCTATGAAGTTTATAATATTCATTTTGACCTTTCATATCCCAGAGGACAGCAAGGAGAAAAAATCATTAAACGCCATCTAACATGGTTTTGCTTTTAGAAACAACTGCTGTGGGCCTATTAAGCAAGCTATACATTAACACATGTCTTCGTAAAAATTGAAACATGAACACATTCAACCAAAACAGCAAGGAAAACAAATCAATTAATCCATCTCACTACATGGTTTCTGCATTAAAAAAAATGTTTTTAACCATTTAAAATATCAACCAATCAATCAATTAAACTATTACGTTATTAAAGATGAAAATCTCGCCTAAATGTCTCTTTTCCTTCCATTCAAATCATACAATTGAATGAATTCTCAGAAATATTTCATTAGCATTGAAATATATTGTATAAAGAACACAATAAAGAATAACTTTCAATAGTAAAGGAATTCAATTTTTTTTTGGACAGATTTCAGGTTACTTATGCTATGTTTTAAATTCAGATAAACCTACAGTAGCTAGTTATACTATGTTTTAAGTTTCACAAACATGGCTACGTATTTTATGTTTTTCAGATTAACCTAGTTGAGAAAGATAACTCTTGTTATGTTTCAGATGAAACTGGTTAGTTATACTACAGTATGTTCATTTCAGTAAACATTCTGCTATGTTTCAGATAAACCTGGTTAAGTTATGTGCAATGTTACAGATAAACTTGGTTACCAGAGCTATGTTTCAGATAAACCGGTTACTTAATGTGCTATGTTTCAGGTAAACCTGGTTACTTATTTTGCTATGTTTCAGATAAACCTGGTTACTTGTTTTAATTGGTGAATATCAAGTTTGGACAGAAGTCATCATCCATATAAATCAATAATAATAAACTATAAAATAAAAAACAATCTGGCCTTAGTATTATTATTGTACACTGGTGCAAGTGTATCGACACTTCAAAATTAATTGAACCAACATTCAATCTCTTTATGTTTGCTTTAACTCTAACATCTCATTTCATCCCCGCATAACAGTTTCTTGCGTACCATTAATGATTGTGTTCCTGGTAACCCCTGACCTTCCATATAGTACTGCTTACACATGAGTGGCACTTCGGTGTACATTAACGCGCTCTTAAAACAAAAATCATCAAAGAAATAGCGAATATCTTGGCCCATACAATTCTCAAGGAAGCGACGAAGAGGTAAAATGTGGCTGAAAAAAACAACAGGAGGATAATAAAAAATACGTATTATATATATAGAAAAAAAAATGTGATCATAACATCAACATTTTTAGACATGTTAAATATTACTTTTGTCATTTAAAAATCATAACAATTTAGAGTAAAACCATTCCTAATATTCAATTTTATAGACAAATGAATGAGAATGGGAGACTGAAATGGTTTCAAAATATATTTTAATGTAGATATTGTACATATTCAGTGCAAATATATTGTACATATTCAGTGCAAAATATATACTGAATGTATATATATATATATATTTCATTATTTATTTTTTCCACTCATTTATCATTTCAGTAAGTTATTTTTAGTTTTGTCATTTCTACAGATCTTTCCACAAAAAAAAAATCATTACGAAAAAAATCGGTACATACTGTACTATACAGTACATATACAGAACATCTGTCATTTTGGAATTTAAAATTATTTAAAACAGGTATGATTGATTAAAAGCTATATTGACCGTATTTTTATGATTACAAGTAAAAACCATGCACATTTATTTTGATATATTGCTTTAAAATGACTAATGTGAGTGCAGTTTATGTGAAGAACAATTTATTGTATCTAATAAAATCTTGCAAAGTTTCATAAAAAGAAGTACTTGGTTTTATCATGGAGGGCCTCAATGGTTTTATATGCATTATGTAGCGATATATTTTTATAGTGCAGTCTTTTCTATTGAGATTTATACACCCTCTAAAATGGTAAAAGCTAAATATTAGGGAACCTGTAAGAGCGGAGAAGTTGATCCAAGATTGGGTCTTTGCTTGATATATCATTGGGCATGGGGATTTTATAGAAACTCCCTTGGTATTCCCAGGAATGGGAGCACTAACAAAAATATTAATAATTTGTCAAAATAGATGTCAAAAATTTAGCTCTCAAAAGGGAGAGCGCGCGCCTTAAATTCACTGGATTCGTCCCAGTGGAAAAAAGTAGTACACTGCAATATTAAAAATCTCACACAAACTCCACAATTTTCAAAAAAGAAAATTTCCTCTACAAATGTCTAGCTACAAACTAGAACAGTAGTCCTATTGAGATGAAATAAGTGTTATCACTACTGTGTGATACTACTTATTTATTATCAATTTTACTACTAGTTATTTCAAAAAATATTACAGCTTCTATCGTTCATGTACTATAGGGACTAATTCTATTTTTACCCCTGTGGAAATCTATGTAAGTGATTTTATTTTCTTGTCAAAGCTTATCAGAATATGTTTGTGTCTTAAAAATCATGTTTATGCTATAACAGATAAAACTACTATGTAGTTCTATTGGGATTGCCGTTTTATTAGATGATTCTTAAAGAAAAATAAATTAATACATTTTTTTCAAATTTGGTTTGATATGAATTCCAAAAACTTAATGAAAAAAAGCTATAACTTCAATGTCATCTTGATATAGCTATCCATTAAATAAATAGAAAATTCCAGTAGGCCCCTTATGTTAACAATTAATAATAACAATAAACTATAATACATTTCAGATTTTCTCTTCTACAGTAGCAGGTGGCCAAGTATGTCAGTACGTAATAACATTTCAGTAGTTTATCTTGTAATAATATTCATCTTAAGTTTCCAAAATTATACAAAAATAAGAACAGAATTATAAACCATCTTTAGTTTGAAACAGGTAAAATCTTTTGCCATTTTGGTTTTGGATGTTGCAGCCTACTCGGAAAGGACAATGGCCGGAGTGACAAGACTCTCAGTTTTATTAGGACTATACAGTGACTACTACAGCAGAAATGTATCTCTTTGGTGATTAAGTATTACTAACAAGATTATAAATCCTAAAAATAAAAACAAATTAATAACAATTATTCAAAGTTAGTGTACGAACAAACATGACCTAAGGTAAGAAACGTAAATAGTTGATTAAATCGTAATTGTCTGCAGTGTGATATCCTAGAGATAAGCTTTAGAAGTCTGCTAGAATAGGAGACATATTAACATGTTGTAAACTATCAAATCTTTGAATAGAACAAGATAAATTACATAAACGCAAAAAGCCAAAGGGTTCATATTTTGAAAACCTTAGATGTGAATTTTATGTTGAAGATTCTTCAATTCTATTTTAATGACAGTCAATAAACAGCTGGAAAATTACAGGTTATTACCCAAAACCTTTCAATAATGTATAGTTATTCATTCATTTGATAAACGTTTTTTTTCAGATAGCTTTTTATATTTTCCTTTATATCACCCATCTTTATAATTATAAGGAGGGTAACACTTCCACTTCCCAATGTGTAAAAATTAAAATACATACTGTACAACATAATTACAAAATGCAATGAAAACATTAACATACAACCTACATGACTAAAGGTCTTAAGGGTATAACAACATTAAATTAAATATTATAAAATAACATAATTGCATAATATGAAGATTTGCATATAGTATTATATTAGTGAAGTTGAAAGCGCTTATACTGTATTCAAGTGTAACATAGCTATGTATGTATTCCAGGAAGCATAGGCGGTCTGGTAAACGATATATAAAATGTTACTGCAACTTAATAGAAAACATAAATAGAAACATTTCAATTGAGGTTCAAAGCTGCTCCTGTTTAAGTGCAAATGTGCATTCACACACGGATCAATTAGGAACGAGGGGATTCATTTGCATCAAACACATTTGTTTTGATTGCTCACGTTTACACAGAAGTTGTACACACATGTTAGTAAGTGCTACATGCGTGACATGGTTCTGCATCATCCAAGGGGCAAGCAGTATCAGAAATATTTTAAATGCTTTTTTTTTTTGTTTTTTTTTGCAAATTGACAAATCAGGGTTAATGAGGGCTAATGACAACCATTTGACAAGAGACTGTCCTGATGACTTATCTGTTCCAAACACACAAATGCTACAGTATGCGATTTGTTTGGCAGTTGACATGTGACAAATGTTTAAAAACGAGAAAGTGGAAATGTGTAAAGATCTATGTTATATACTGTAACAGAAACTGTTGCTTTCAACTTATTTTCACTTTTATAAGTTGAACTAAACTCCCAGGATAAAAGGTGGCATAACTACAGTATAGATTTGCCGCAGAATAGGCTTATCCAGCAAGTGGTATTATTAATGATATCTAAACGAACATATAGCCTACTAAAACATCCATTGTGTTAACTTTGAAGGAGGAGAAACTGTTTTGATTAACCCTGGTGTCCGGGTTTTGTTGCAGATGGATATGTTGAAATATAAATACATAAAAGAAAGTTTGCTATTAAAATTCTACAAAATATTATTAAACAAAATATGTGATGAGATATTACTTTCATCAACACGACATCCAGCTCAGATTCATTATTTAAACTCAGAATCTTGAAAATAAAATTGATATCAGATATTATGTAAAGAAAAATGATATATTTTTGCTATCCCCTTCTAAAAAGGTAATTGATATCCTTCTGACCTCACAAAATGACATAAATTCTTCGAAAGAATTAGCAAATAAAATAGAAGATAGGTTTATGTTTAAAACTGTTTTTGTTTGATCAAGGCGTGAATAATAGACACATTAGCTTGAAGGTGCAGTAATATAAAGCAATCCTTGCAAAACAAATCTTCTTTAAGAACACCTGCCGGAGACTATTCAATTTTACTTTTATATTATAAATAAAGACAAATTCAATGCCTCGGGTTGTCTAATGATAAACAAGTGTGTATTACGAATGGCAAAAGAACTAAAAGGAATAATTTTGTATTGCTGATGGGCAATGATCGTAACTTAAACATTGACAAGTTTTGTTGTACAGTATTTAAACAGATTTGCTTAACAGATTTTGTACAGTGTCAAGTGATAAATAAATTATAGGCAGCTTAAAAGACTAAATAGACAAAAACATTCACTTTAAAGCACTGCCTTCCTGTTATATTGGGGGTAGTATAAGAGGTTTATGGACAAGATAATTTGTAAGTAATTAGGCCTACTGTAGAGTATGTGAACTGACTTTCAATTTTTGTGTTACGGTATAATATAATATCATTAAATCCATTTAGCAAGTTTAGAGAGCTACCTTTACCTCTAAAACCCAAACTGTGTGTTAATGAAACCCTCTCCCCGGCAAATTCCTCTCCCTCTGCCTTTACCCTCCCTCCCCACTCCCCATCTCTTACACTTACAGGTATACCAAAACTGAAAGAGACATACCTTTGAGGTGCAGAGAAGTCTGTCAGAAAGTCTTCAACCATATGGTGAATTCGATGAGGTATTGGAAGAACTTGCTTTTCCGTTCTTGTAATCATTTCAAATTCTATAAACAAAAAAATAAATAAATAAAATTCAATCAAGTAAAAACAGAATGAAACAAATATAAACAGATTTTTATTCAACAAAGAACATTATAAAATATCTTCAGTTTCATTTTCCCAGGGATGTTTGTGTTTGCAATCTCTTACTGATTAGCGTGCATGCAAATCAAAACCCCAGACTTTCTGATTGAAAGTTTAATCTGGTCTTATTACCAAGAATAATATACGAGATCTGGGCCCACGCACAGAATCAAAAGATTAATTTACAAAATCTCAGCTGAAATAGCATACAACTTGGATTACAGTAATTAATGGTTTAGAATTTATAAAGCTCAACATAATAATTAATGTTTAAAGTTAAAACTAACTAAACTCAACATCAATTTTATAAAAACAATAATCACCACTATGTGGAGTTTATGTTTGGAGAATTGTTTAAGCCATTTATAAAGCGCTAATTGCACAAGACTAAATATTTTACATGAGCTCTTTGTTAACTGTAGCAAGTAACTGTTCTTCCAAGAGTAACTAGCAAAACCTAGATAAAGATACTTAGATGTATTGTCTTAAAAACATGACAAATTAAAATCAAACTTTGTATTGGCCATTTTGTAGTTTTAATAAAAGTTATTCTAAAATGTTTTTAAAAACAAAAATGATCTTTCTGTATTATAAAAGAATTGGCATAGTATATTTGTTTAGTTAAATATTTTCACTATAATATTAATTTATGTTTGTAAAGCTCTGTCTATTACCAAACTATTTTTACAAAAAGGGTTATGTGCCCAAATATGATAGTGATATGCCCAAATATGGTAATGATATGACATCATCGTGTCCATATTTGGGAACATCTCATTTTTTGTCACTAAGTTTGATAGTGTAGACAGAGCTTTAGATATTATTTGAACACAGGTTTCCAAATAAAATATTGTTAAACTGCTAAGTAGAACAGACAATGTGCTAGTCATATCCGCTGTCATAAAGACAAATTAAAGAGAATAAATACATAGTATAATATATACTCATACATAATTCAAAATGATTTAAAAATGTCAAGGGCATCACTAGGAACGAATTTAAATTTTAGACTTGATAAAAATTTTAATAATAATTTAAAATGGATATAAATAATTTGAAAATATTCTTGTTACAGTGTCACTATTATGGAAACAGGATAAGGGTGCCTAACAGAAAAAGAATTCTTTGCAATTGCTATATTATAGATGGCGCTATTCCATTATTTTAAATGTTCAAACAGCTTCTATTTTAATTTGACATTTCCAAGATTGAACATAAATTGTAGGGCCTTTGTATGCATATATGTATGTGTATTAGCCAGTAGGCCTACATCTATTGTATGGATGCATTTTGAACTTTCTGAATACTATACATGAATTAATAAAAGCCAAATACACATTTGGCAAAGGCTTGCTGACCTGTTGGCAATGACTGGTAATAATATAAGACTGGATGCAGAAAGTTAGACTGATGAGCATTGGCCGGGTCTCCTGTTGATCTCTCGGGTTTAAAGACATCTTTTCCTGGACCTAGTATTTAAAAAAAATAAAACACACACCATATTGTGCATGAGAAAACATGTTTGCTGCTAATATTAGTATTATTACTAAAACATAACTATAATGCACAGTTTCTAAAAAAACATTTAGACGTGCACAGTAAAACACCTGACTATCTAAATTAACTAACAATTCTCCAAACTTAAAGATAGTTCTGGAAACAGTTTCCAAAAAATATTGTGTCCTGCTATTTAATGAGTTGCTGTAAAAGCCATGCCAAGACCTTACCAGAATAATCCTTTCCATACTCCATTGAAAGCACAATAAGTTCTGAAGCATTCCTGCCACTAACTTCTGGAAGTTTGTGAAGAAGCTGCAGAGGAAACTCTTCTAGATAATCATAAAGGCCATTCCTGAAAATACGAAATAGCCCACAATATTGAGAGGGAAATTGTGAACAGCGGGCGCAAAAGTACAATCCCAAGTACAATGTCAAAATCAAACTTTTACAGCATTATGATGATAATTATTATAATGGGCCTAGAGTACAACTTGTACAGGTAATGTGACGATGTTCAATTCTTGAATAATCATTACGGCACTCTTTTTTTTTTAAAGTGAAATCCAGAAATATTAATTGATCAACTTCCAAATAATTCAGTGTTAATTTTCCTTAGAAATTAATTCATAGAAAATGAAACTAGACTAATAAAAATATGAGTGTGTAATCTATAGAGATAATTTAATCAAAGCCAGAGTGTGAACTAGGCCATCACGAAGCCGAGCCTGGTATTACGAAAGAGGTGCTTCAAACGGCATAATTGACTTAATGACTGGCTGTTGCAGCAGCCATTAGTAACAGATGTGAAACTTATGTATTGTTATGGAGCTTTCACTTACTCGTGAAGAATGATGACATCTCCAAGTTGGGTAAACATTTGATAGATTCCAGAAGCTTCATTGGCCCGTTTGACAATGTTGTTGATTAGTTCACTGATTGGCTGAGAGGTAGACGGCCAAGGGATGTTGTGGTAGCGGTATTCTAAAAGATGATGCAATGCTCGAGCTGAATGAAAAAAAAAAGAATTATAAAATAGGCAATTATTGAACCTTTATAACGGAGATAAGCTGGGAATACATTAGTTTAACCAGGGAAATTACGGAAATTATTTCTACACTACGTAGGCCAAGGGAAGAGTGACTTCCCTGGTAGGCCTAGTGTTTCAACGTAACAGCTTTACCAGAGTAACGAAAGCCATGTATAAATCCCCCAGCTGATTTCTTAAAATCCAGGCTATGTGACGATGTCCCTACGACAAACATGTCAGCTACATTCTTTACTTCATATGCTGCATTGATAGTAGGGTATTTTCCATTGGCTGTTGGTTCCGGACTGAAAGTTCTATTATAGAAAAAGTTTACATTTACTCAAGAGTCAAATACTCAAAGATTAGTCAAACATCCTAAATTCAATTCAATTTCTTCCTTAAAAGTAGTGAGCGAGTAAACACAATATACATTTTAAATCTATATGTATTTGCAATGAATTTATTTATTGAAACAATTTAATGATTGATTTAAAAAGTAACTTACGAATTAAAAACGTCAAAATCATACAAAAAACCAAGACAACGTATTACGTAATCATATTCTTGTCTCAGAGAATAATTATCATCTATCTGTTCTATCAGTTTGTGAAACACAGTGTGGTTTACAGTCGTGTAGTTTGAGTCAATTTCAACACCCAATTGCTCCTTTCGTACAATCCCAAGTTTCCCACTTTCCTCGTTTTTTATTACTACAACCTCTGCCATGCTTGCTTCCAGAACGCCATCAAGAGATTTTAGTTGATAGGTGTCTAACAATCCATTATTTACAGCTCTAACAAAAAGGATTGAAAAATGTTAGTGAATTCTTCGAAAATCCCATTGGAAAAGCAAAAGAATCTTACTGAGATATTTCAATATTTAATGTTCATTTTAAAGAATACTTATGCAAAGGCGAAGTATAAGTACATAGTTTAAAAAGAGCAATCTCATTATTACAATCGTCAAACTTTATGTATTATTTGTCTGTCAATTATTATTATATTAACTTATCCACTGCGTAGAGGTAGAATGTAGAGGTGTATAAAATAGAGAGAACAGATGATTTTTGTTATATTTCTATATTTTCAATAGTGGGAGAGTTAATAATTATTATTATTTATTTGTTTTCATTATACTATTACATTAATATCAAGTGCAATGCATTGTAAATGAACATCTTTTACTAATGAGGAAATAAAAGTGGGTCGAACCTACATGAGACAAAAAAACTTATCCACTGCTGCTAAAATCAACATTACAAAAGCAAATGGTACTTTAGATAATTTCCAATTTGTGGCCGGGTGAGATCCCTCCATGGTGAGATAAAGTAAAAACAAACCTCAAATCTCCAACATAATGTGTTTCCCATGCAAGTTTAATCCGTGATCTTGCCATCATATGAATCACGTTTGTGGAAGCTATTATATGATCAGCAGTCTCAAATGCAGAATTTCCTCTTCCCAAGATCATCACTGATTTTCCTTCGAAATCATCTGTATCTATCGACATGTCTTCGTATGATTCGGTATGTTCCATGCCAGCGAAGTATGGTTTATTCGGAGTTCCTATACCAGTTCCCATTATCATTACCCTAAAAATGAAAAGATGACAAAAATAGTTCACCAAATGTATTAAAGCTGCATATTTATTTTTAGTTGTAACTGAGTTTCCTGGAGTTGCAAATACCGTGTTATTATCTAGAACTAGTTTAAAACTGATATCATACACGTAACATGGTTCACATGGTAATCGTTCGTAGCGTAAAAATTGCTCTCTGACTTCGTGTGCACCAGCCTGTGCATATAACTTACTGACAAGAGTATGTTTTTCCATTCTGATCGTCCATTAAGAACACATCTAGGCCTTCACTTATTTTCTTCTTTCTAATGTTACTTATTCCTGTATTGTATTGGATATTGAGCTGGAGCTTGGTTGCATAATCATTTAAGTACTTCACAAAAATATCAGCTTGGGGAAAGAAATCTTTGGAATAATACCTGAAATAAAATATACAGTAACAATTTCTTTTTAAATGTTTTTCAATATCTTAATTGAGTATTTGGTGAAAATTGAAATGCGTGGATAGAGATGAAAAATGAGCTTGTTGGAAAAGTCTCCAGCTAAAAGAGCATTGTCGGATTGAAATTGATAGAGAACTATTTAAATAAGACCATCGAGTTGGAAATAGTTAGGCTTACTTTGCCAACTGGGTAACGATCGCTTTGCCTTCCATAAACCGATTTCAACAATACGACAAAGGCTGTTTTATGTTAACTTCTTCTTAAAAATGCGTAAGTATACCCTTAGGTACAAATTAAATGTTTTCAGTTGTTTCTTGTTCTACAGTTGTTCTTAAATACAGTACTGGAGATTCATTGTTTATGCACTATAAGAATTAAGTTATTTACATACAAAGTATATGCAACATTTCCACAAGATCAGATGTTTGTCTCATGGATCGAGGAAAACATACAGTACATTGATTGGTATAAGAACTAGTCATTGCATCTGCTACTGAACATGTAAAAAATACACTTACCTCATCTGAAGAGATTCATCATCGCTAATCAACGAGTTCCAGTCATGACGAAAGTTAAACTCTTTGTTTGTTTGTCCAGTATGTCGTTTATTAATACTAATAAGTTTACGATGTCTTGGATACTTCACATAAAATGATCCGCTGACATTATTCTGTTCAAATATCATATAATCACGATTAGATCTTTCTAAAAAATATCCCATCTGTAGTCCGCTTGGTCCAGCACCCACGATACAATACTGGTGGTTAACATGTTCATCACTGGATAATACACATTTGGCTTGAATTATTACCAAAATAAAAAATACTGCTTGATATAAATTCATCTTGAAGACCTCGTTAGTATTCAACAATATTTTGTAAATTATTTGTAGTTTCTAAACAGACAAAACAACCGATAATTTAGTTGGTTCTTGATAGAAATTGGATAAAGTCTCGAACCAGAGTTTGGCCAACAACTATTTCTTTTTATATGATTTCTCAGCTTCAACCTTTGATCAGATCTTGATGAAAGTATTTGTTATTTTCAATATGGAATCGGTGTCACTGAAAGAATATAATCTACATCTGTTATAATAATTTATTGATCGGTCACTAGTTTATGACCCGGTGTAATTCGGAAACGGAAGTCCATAGTTACACAATCAATTGTATAAATAAGTACAAATAAAAAAGGCAGACACACACACACACAAAAACGCTATATGCCTATATAAAAATACGTCATATCTTAACGAAAATCCACAGGAACTCAACTCAAGGGCTGAATTTTGCAGGTTCTAATTGGAAATTGCACTTACACATTGAAATATGAAACGAAATATTATCTTCAGGACCTATAGCCACAACATGATTGAAGCCGAGGTAGGAAGATTTTGAAAAATAGAGCTGCATATATTATAGGTCTCTGGAAATTGCACTTTTAAAATCTCACGATACTATACTGTTGACAAATAGTCCTGATTCAGTGCACTGCAACAAAACCACAACTCATGTCTGCACTTCAGCAGTGGTTAATTGCGTATTTTTGATTATCACTCCAGGAATTCCCCTAAATAAAGGGTGTAAAAAGTAGGCTACAGTGACAAGGAGTATGCTTAAGAACCTAAGCACGGTCTAGAATGGTGAACCAAAAGATATTCAATTTTTCCTGATTTTTTTTTAATATGCAGTCCTCAAATAAAGAAAAAAAAAACTTTTTCGATTTAAATTGCTCTTCGCCTCCTGAACGGCCATGAGATATGAAATGTGAATGATATGCGGATGTTGTTAAATATAAATGAAATTCAGCCATTTTCCTCCGGTATATTCCCACTGGCCATTTTTTTTTCAAACAACAAAGAAGCTTTTTTGATGAACAGTGCAAGGATTTACAACTCTCTGAACAGTGCATGTTCAGTTTTATTTTGCCTGTTTTTGTCTTTTCTATTTCTATTGTGTTTGTTAGATAGCTATTTATAATGGGAAAAAACAAAGATATCTCTCAATTTGTATAATTTTAAACAACTAGTTCCTGCCATTCTTTCTTTATTGCTATTTTAAAGATTACTGTATAGTTATCAGGTCGTATAAAAAGTAAATTTTCCAAATTTATAAAACTCAAGAATAATATAAGAAATATATTTATTTGAAACAATTGAGTTTTGAATCATTTTTATTTAAAAGACAATATAATGTATAGTGTATAAAGCTGTAAATATAGTAGGCCTATTTATTGAGAAAAATTATGAAGAAACTTCAGGGAGTGGCGTTAGAACATTACTAGGACTCAATCTTTAAAAATAATACTATTAGTCTTCGAGTTGAATAAATATGTCTTTTTATTAATGAAGATCACAATACGCCTGAATGTCTGCATTATTTCATGTAAGAAAATGTGTCTTTAACTATGATTCATTAGTGAATTGCAATATAATTGTTTATACATATTCCAAAAGTAATTTTAGGGTGGTATGATACAAGCAACAATTATCCACTTATACCGTATTTGTTCATTTTTGTTTCATAAATGTTAATAACACTAAAGTACGTTTTAAAAAAGAAAAATGAAAATATACAGTAGTGCATAAAAATATCCTTACAATTTGTAATATATAAATATATATATGTAAAATTTATGAGGAAATTTAGGTAGGCCCTAATGGAGATCACAGAAAAACAGCTATTTTAAGGTATTTTCAATGTATATCTGTAATGGCACATGCAAGGGAAAACATATATAAGTCGGAATTTTTTAAATTGCGATTTTCACAAATACTAAAACTACATAATCCAAGATTTTAAATGCTTAAAAAAATATCTTGATACCATGTCTACTTCCAGAGATATCTCAGTCTAAAGTTTTGGCTGTTACAATCAGTGTTTTGAGAAAAATGCTTTTAAAGTTAAGTAACAGGAAATTACAAATACAAAAAACAGTTTACGCCTTAGCAAAAGGGTATTCTAATTGTTTTATTTCAATGAAACTTCGCACCTTCCTTAATTAACTATTGTTCTATTATTATGTTTTCATTAAAATCAATGCACTGGAACACTTTCAATTTAAGCATAAAACATGACAGGTTTTATGTAAATCATACATAATTGACACCATCTTTTTAACATACCACACAAAATGTTAAAATGTATTTATTTATTTGTCTCATAGGTAATGCAAATAAATATTGTTTCAGCTATCATTTTCTGTAAAAATAAAAAAATGTAATTTTTCAGCCTTTTATTGTTTTTGGCTGTTTCTACAAATCATGCGACTTATGTCCGATTTCGCTTGCATGTGCCACAAATATGTCTTTTTATTAATGAAGATCACAATACGCCGGAACTTCTGCATTATTTTATGTTTATGAAAATTTAACTTTAATTTACTATGATTCATTAGTTAACTGCAAAATGTTTATATCCATTCCAAAAGTAATTTTAGGGTGGTATGATGCAAGCAACCATGTGTTTTTAAAACTATTATCCACTTTTACCGTATTTGCTCTTTTTTGTTTCATAAATGTTAATATCACTGAAGTACGTTTTAAAAAAAATGAAAATATACAGTAGTGCATAAAAATACAATTTGTTATATATAACAGCTGAATGGAAATCACAGAAAAACATCTATTTTAAGGTCTTTTCAATGTATATCTGTTATTTAATTACCGATTTGTATTGACGTTTCGGTATTGTTATGCCTAAGTATTTGCCACCTACAATGCCATGTAATTTGTATTTGTTAAGTTTAAAGTAAGATCAGGGACTTAACCTCCCTGGTAAGATGATCCCAAAAATCGTCCTATTTTAAAGCATAGGCATGTTCGCAACAAGTTTTGATCCTAACTATAGCTTTTAACATAGTGCTCCGAATTTGATGGCTGTTTTACCAGCTAAAACTTATCAATCTTTAATGAGCTAACATAATTAGATAGGTTCATATTGCTCGTCGGCACACCCTTTCATTGAAGCAGTCTTTGGATTTTCAGTGACCAGCTTAAAGGTTAGCTCCGGGTATAATTTATTTTTGTTTATTATAGGCTAAAAATAAAATATAATAAAATAGTATTTGATGAAAAGACGAAATAAATGGAATGAAAAATTATATGCAACAACATTGATAATAAATCATTTTTCAGCTCTATCTTTTGTACTTCACCACTAAAAAAAATGTATGGTAAATGTTGTTGTGTTCAAAGGTTTGCATAAACGACTTAATAATAAACAGATCAATAAAAGAAGGTTTATTTGGGCTTATTTTTAGTGTTGCTAATAATGCTTCAAAAGCTGCTTTACTGTCTCTTTTTAAATCTTTAATTTTACCCATTCTTGAATATGGACTTCCTGCTTGGTTGCCTCAAACTAAGTCCCAGTCAATCCGCATAGAGCGCATCCAACGAAATTTTACAAGAAGAGTTCTAAAATTTAAAAGAGGAGAGATACCATACCTTACCAGGTTAACATTTTTTAACCTCATGTCTCTTGAAAACCGTCGCAACAAAATTCTTTTTTCACTTTATTTTTAAATGTCTTTATGGCTTTACTGACTGCTCTTCTGTCATCCAGAATCTCACTATCAATCCTAGATATACTGAAGACCTCACTTTTAATCATCTCTTTTCTCGAACTCTGGCCCTTCGTCGTTCTCCTATAAACCGCTTCCCTAAGCTTTGGTCTCAGTTACCTTCCTCATTACGCCAATTAGCTGTTACTAAATCTTTTCCTCATCTATTGACTCTTTCCTTCATGATAATTATCTTTAATTCTATTTTTTTTTTGTATATTTAATTCAATTTTTTTGTATATCATATTTGTTCTTTTTTTTTTCTGTATACATATATTAATGTATATATAATATGTACTTATATATTTATCTTTGTTAAGATCATGGGACTGCTGATTGCAGTTGTAGTTGCAGTAATCGTATTACTTTAGCAGTCCCTGACCAATTTAGAAATGATTTATTTATCAGAAATTTTAAGTTAAATAATTTAAACGACCTAATTAATTTGCGTGAGATTGCCAGCAACAGAAATAAGTGGCTTCTGTTATTTTGAATCTTAACGTTATTTTATATTTGTTGTTGTTGTAAGATGCATGCATGTAAGAACTTTGTAAATTTTGTAAATCCACAGTGCGTGGTTTTGTTACATTTTTTGGAATAAAGTTACCTATATATATATCCACAATTATCTAGTCTATCTCAGTTCAACTTGTTTCACAAAATATAGCATTTGCACTGACAAAAGGATTAGGCATATCATGAATGTGCACTTACCTCCTTTACGGCCCTCCTACTTGATGAAAGTATTGAGTAGGACTGAACTGAAGCCGACAGGTTTGGTTAATAAAACAATGGTCAAACGCATGACCGATTCGGATACCGTTATCATTGACAATGGCAAGGTTTACAAGGTTACTGTACAAAAGGATGGATACCCTTACTACTGTACAACTTGAATCTTTTTGAACGTGTAATCGATAATTTCTTAGTTGTCGTCCTGTAGATTTGAAGGTATATTTTCATGCAAAATCAAAATGGCGAAGCTTCATCTTAAAAAGATTTTACTGATTTTAATGGCACAATGCAAACTCAATGAGATTTTGTTTTACTTTTCATATAACAAATATTTAACGATCTCCTATCAAGCATTTCCGATACATTATCTTAAATACAGCCCTATTTAAAAAAAAATTGTTTTATTTGTATTGCAGAATATAGTAAAATGTTTACCATTGAAACTTTCAATGAAGACACTTTGTGACGGAATGCTACACTTATAATTATACATAGGAAAGAAATAGGTGCTGCATAGGCAGAAACCAGAAATTTGTCTGTTTTATAATTAATTATACATAAATACACAATTCTTGAATAAAAGTGTTCTACATTATTTACAGTGAGAATTTCTCTAATTAAAGACCAATTATTGTTAAAGAATTTAATACTGTTATTTAGTTTGTATAATGCCTGGTATAATTGTGCGATAAAAAGCTGAAATCATCAAAAGTGTGTAGAGTAGTACCAGTCCTCTATTTAGCGACCATTTTGATACAAGGACAACATAAAGCCGATTTTCCACTAGGCGAATCGAAAGATCAGCTTATACGCATGCGTAGAGATGGAATTGGAAGATGGAAACATGAATATGCATGCGTGTAAGCTAAAACTTTCGATTCGCGCCAACAAATCCGCCTTGCGTTTTTATTTACTGTATGTTCTTAATGCTGGTTTATAATATTCAGTATATAGCAAATATAAAGATACTGTAAATAATATTTTGGTAATAAAAAATTGTTTTACAAATTAATGCTGCCATTTAACTTAATTTTATTACTATTATAATATTATGTATTTGTATATTATTTTATTGAAAACTTTAGTACTGTTACACAATATATAATTGACGGTTGCAGGGGCCAATAAAATGACATATTACTATTTTGTGGCAATAAAGAAAGTTTCAATCATGTATTTTTCTATTTTTTCCTTTTTGTTATTTACAAAAAATAATCACTATTGGCAAACCTTGGCAATATTAAACTTAAATAAAATATAATAAATATACATTATCATCAATGGTATACAAACTGGATGACAAAAATTACTTGGACATTATCTCATCTATTAATATTACAAAACACTTTTAACTAAATGGCAAAGTGTAGATATTCTCATTGTCTTATTTACCTTATTTCTTGTAGAAAACACCATATTTAAAAATAAAATGTGTGACGTTGCCCATTATCATAAACTAATCTCCAGAGGGTTAATGAAATATACAATTAAGCAAAAATAGAAATAAATATATTTGTAAATCCACAACCACAAATGTCCATCCTAAAAACAAATGCACCTTATAAATATATACAGTAATATTACACTTTCTTTAACATTCAATATTTACTACTTTCAAACAAAATTGAGGTAGACTAAATCAACAAACACAATACATTGGATCATGGATGCATTTTGAATTGAATGCCAGAGCCCATTGCATTTTAGATATTATGCTAAAGCTTTGTCTACACTATCAAACTTTATGTGACAACAAAATGTGATGTGCCCATATATGGAGATGATGATGTCATATCACTACCATATTTGGGCATATCACTACCATATTTGGGCATATCACTACCATATTAGGGTACAACACACTTTTATTGTGAAACTAGTTTGATAGTGTAGACAGAGCTTAAGGATTTCTATCAATGACCCTAAACCTTGCTAGAGTGTTAAATAACAGATACAAAGTCATTCAATTTGAAATGCACACAGGATAAACAATACAATCAATTTCTGTAGCTAAGAAACCCCAAGCAGAAGACTATAGTAAGTTGTAACACAAAGTAGACAACACTCTAACATCTCATTTCATCCCCACATAACAGTTTCTTGTGTACCATTAATGATTTTGTTCCTGGTAACCCCTGACCTTTCATGTAGTACTGCTTACACATGAGTGGCACTTCGGTGTACATTAACGCGCTCTTAAAACAAAAATCATCAAAGAAATAGCGAATATCTTGACCCATACAATTCTCAAGGAAGCGACGAAGAGGTAAAATGTGACTGAAAAAAAAACATAGAAAGATACATAAAATTTACATTTTTGAGACATATTAATTAATACTAATGGAATTGATTAATTGTCCACCTCAACACTCTTGGTACCTATAAATATCTTAAGTTGTAAATATTCTTTAGTCCTGAACACAAACAAATAAAATAAAAATTGAAATATAGAATCATAATGGCTCACGCAAGGCCCACATAGTAATTATTTTACCATAAAATGCAGTTTATGACCTTTAATTATATTGACAAAAATATACTGGGAAAGTGTTTGTAACTACTGAATGGTGGAGTTACAGTGACCTTTGACTTTCCTTTGTTCTCCTGACTTAGAGTGTTTTATGGTGTACACAATGAAGATCATTATTCTTTAAAATTCAAATGTATGGGTAGGAAAATTCTTCAATCTCATTGGTGCATAAATGTGACAGAAGGCCATCTGATGTGTTTTTCAATTCGATTACCATCATAAAATAACTGGCTATCCTTGGATTTACAAATATCCAAGCAGCATTTGAATGGACAGATATAGGGCCTGTTCAGACCTACAGAGTTATGCTTTTGTATCGTACGCGGTGTACAGCTCCATAGTTCTGAACCAGGAAAAGATTAGTGGAAGCCACTTCTTACGACACTGATCTTTCGTTCGTTACGACAGCTCAAGGTACAAGATTAGTGAACGACGCTTAAGATACGAAAGTCATGCATCAACGGCCAAATCGGTGACACTTCAGTTTCAAACGAAAGTAAAACTGAACACTTTGCTGTTATGACGCTAATTATAATATGACATTGAAGCATAACTCCATGGATCTGAACATACACATAGATGTCATTTAATAATAGACAACATGTAGACTAATATTAAAGGTATAATTAAATTCGGAATGTGTTTTTAATTGTAAAAACAAATTTGAGACCTTTTGGGCCTCAAGAAAAGTCTGGTTTTGGGAGAGTTTCTGGTTTTCAGAGAGTCCGGTATTGGGAGAGTTTACTGTATAACAAAGAAATTAAACATTGATCAGGGGTTAAACAAGGTTGCACACTGCCCCTGTACCCTTGTGTATGTTAATGAACTTTACAAAGATTTTTTAAAATGAATAATATAGATGTTCACATTGACAATATATGGGTTGGAGCTCCTTTTTTGGGATGACGATGTTATTTTAATTGCCGAAAATGAACATTCACATCACATTCAGTACAAAATGTATACTGCATTCAAATTTGTTTTCATTAATTTTCGGCAAAATGTATTATTTCAAAACCAACAGACCACTGATTATGTTTAAATAACATAGTATAAAACTGACTCCATTCAGAAAGTTATTTTTCCCATTTCTATAGATCTTTGCCAAAAAAATTAATGAAAACATATTAATTTACTCCAATTCTCTCATCATCTACACTATCACCAATACTCCCTCAATACTACCACCCCCTTCCTCATCTCCTTCACCTACAGTCTGAAACAACAGAGACATGTATACCTTTGAGGTGCTGAGAAGTCTGTCAGGAAGTCTTCAACAATATGGTGAATTCGTTGAGGCGTTGGAAGAACTTGCTCTTTCTTTTTTGCAGTCTTCATTCCAAATTCTATTAGAAATTATTTTTTTTTGTTACTGAAATGTCATGCCAAGTTTTGGTTACTGTATATTACAGTTACAATTTAAGTAGAACACATAAAAACAAATTCAACATATACTTTCTCAGTACCTGTTGGTAATGACCGGTAATAATATAAGACTGGATGCAGAAAGTTGGAATGGTGAGCATTTTGTGGGTCCCCTGTAGCTCTCTCCGGTCTAAAGACATCATTTCCTGGCCCTATTTTTAAAAATAAAATAAAACACACCAAACATGACTTCCTTGCACAGAAAACATTATGTCCTGAGGTTTTCTACACACAGTAGAACCAAGCATGAGATTTTAGATTTTTATAATGATCATTGTGCTTCTTGTATTTTTATGTGCATTTTTTACATTACTGTATTGTGAATATTTGTCTACCATGACTAAACGAATTTCCCAGTTTGGGATAATAAAGTTTTATTGAATTGATTTTATTGGTAGAATTAACACCAGCCTATGTTTTGTGCCTCTCATATTATACCTGCCAACTCTCACGCATAATGTGCAAGTTTCACGCATGAGGGCCGATTTTTTATGCCTCACGTATACATGGATATTTCTCAGGTATCTATCCCATCTAATATTCAGAAAAAAAAACCATTATTTTATTAATATTAACTTGCCTATTTTGAAGTTAAAATAGCCTAGGACTGCACATTATTTAATTAATTTGAGCAGAATTAGCCTACGCCTACTGTATGTTTATTTTTTATGGTTGATGTACAGGAAAGCCAACTCAATTCGTAGAAAACTTAAACATAGAGGGCATATTTTGCAATTGAGTAAAAAAACATAGAGGGTGCTATATACAATTTTAATTTAATGTCTTGCGCATTGGCCACTGAAAAAGTTGGAAGGTATGTTATCATATTCATCTCACAGGGTGCTAGTTCAAATAAAATCAAAATCCTTTGAAAACAAATATTAAAATATATAAACATCATAGAAACGTAAAAAAAGGTTAAAAAAGGCAGATAAAGAACAATGCACAAGAAAATAAAATAATTTCTTTCATTCATATAATTCTTATTAAAAGAATGATATACTCTAGAACAGCTAATACTTTTCAGACTTATAATTCTAGAAACAGCGGTCCAATCAGTTGTTACAGCTACGATACCAAGACCTTACCAGAGTAATCCTTTCCATACTCCATTGACAGCACAACAACTTTTGAAGCATTCCTGCCACTAACTTCTGGAAGTCTGTGAAGAAGCTGCAGAGGAAACTCTTCTAGATAATCATAAAAGCCATTCCTGAAAATAAAAATAATAATAATATTATCATAATTACCCAAAAACAAATTAAAAATACTCAAAACAAGGGCCCCCAGAATTTTGTTTGTACACAAATGCTGGATTTCCCCCCTGATCAAAATTTATTTAGATCTACATTGCTGGAGTCAACTAGTGACAGAAGGTTTTATAAAACTATAGAGGGCCCATAACATTTTGAAAAATATATAAAACGATAGAAGGCACTATTAACAAGAAATATGTCTTACAAAAAACGCCGTTCGACTTTTTGACGGTTTTAATTATTGTTCTTTCTTCAGAAATAATGATTTAATGTCAATTATTTTTATAACAGTCAGTAGTACTAGGAAAGATTTTGTATAAATATTGTCTGGCCTACTACTGTACAGAACAAAAAACTATAGTAATGTACATATTCCAGGTGGTGTCGTAGTGACCCGGCCCACATACTATACTAGGGACAACAATGCAAAATCAATTGATACATTGCCTGTTAGTATTTTGTATCAATATTATAATAAAGAAAGAATTATAAAAATCTGACTTGTAGTTTACGAAATATAGGGTCTTATACATCGCCGAAAAATAATCGTTTTTGCCACGAACAAAGTTAACAAATTGAGCTCTCATTCAGCAATTGTATGAAATATGCCATTTTTCGATAAAATAATTACATCAAATTACAGTTTTTATTAATATATTTTGTAATATCAACATTGTAAAATTCAATAAAATATGATATTAAATGTTTATTAAAAAAAAAAAAAGTGTTTATTTAACATCATTTAAAGAATGTCAATACATTATTTTCCAGTGTATTGAACAGTCCTCAGAAACAGCGTGATTTCACGGCGCGGCACACGTGAGAAAATTCTTCCGCAGTGTGTTGATTCGCGTCAACCAATCAAAGGGCAAGAATCCAATATCGTTCAACCGTGAGCCCTCATAGACTTTCTTTTCCCAGACGCTCTTTGGGTTGAGCAACATGGACCTATAAATAATTAGTCAGGTACAAAATCCCAAAACTGTCAACTGTAGTAATTTAGCTTTCGTGATGATATAGTTTCCTAATGATTCCGTTCTCTTGATTACAATTGCATAGTTTTTAGCCCTTTTCAACATATTTTAATACATGTTTTTTTTCCTCTGGGCACTGCTCATAGGCCTTCATAAGCTCCGGGGCCTCTGGGTTTAGCGAGTGAGCGCCCATAGCCTTTACGCCACTGTATATGTGTGGTACACACACATTTAGAGTTTCGATTTTGATGGACTTACTCGTGAAGAAGGATGACATCTCCAAGTTGTGTAAACATTTGGTAGATTCCAGAAGCTTCATTTGCCCGTTTGATAATGTTGTTGACCAGTTCACTGATTGGCTGAGAGGTGGACGGCCAAGGGATGTTGTGGTAGCGGTACTGTAAAAGATGATGCAATGCTCGAGCTGCAAAGAAAAAAGTTATAAGTTGGTTAAAAAACAATGAAAACATTGATTGAGATAATGTATAGGTTGATCAGTACAATGAAATGTTAAAGGAATATGACGATGATGTAATGTATATAGGAGATATCTATATGGTGCTGTAGCACCTGGATTATTCCATTTTCCTTGCAAGGGGTGTCCCATTCTGGGAATATACAAGAATATAGATTGGGGTATATGTTGTGTTCTAATAGGAAGCTAGCAAATACTTTTGTGTATGGTAACTGAAACTACTACTGGACTGTAAATAACTTCATCTGCTATGCATAATATCTATACAGTTTTGCTTTATCTTGAAAGCAAATATTCACTTTAGTTTTTCAATAAACTCTCTATTAAATTCATTACCAAAGAAACTTTCAAGAGAATTATAGTCGTCGTTTTAAACAAACATCATTTACCAGTGTAACGAAAGCCATGTATAAATCCCCCAGCTGATTTCTTAAAATCCAGGCTATGTGATGATGTCCCTATCACAAACATGTCTGTTATATTCTCTACTTCATATGCTGCATTGATAGTAGGGTATTTTCCATTGGCTGTGGGTTCTGGACTGAAAGTTCTATATGTAGTAAAATATAAAAATAAATTTTACAGCAGACAGTTTACAGTTTATACACAAACAGTGAGATAGAATAGAGTTCTGCGGTGTGACGTCACAATGATAGATGGCGCTAGCGCAACCAAAAATGCGTTCAACGCTACTATGTTGATAAACTATAGATATCTGTATTTCTATCAAATTATGTATCTTAGCTTGATTTTTTTTAACTTAAACTGTAGTTGAAGAATAGATTAAAAAAAAACCAAATATATTGTGATCTTTTGAAATTTTAGTTTGTTTTTCTTGAAAATGATTAAGTTTTAAATGACTACTTCAAAAAGCCTATTCTAAACAATTGGTGACACGTCGTCACCGCAGAACTCTATAGCTTTGTTCTTTTATTTTCCACATGAATATATCATGTACACAGGACCAAGAGTATGACATCATCCCATATGAAGGACGATGATAGCAATTTGGATTTTGGCTATTTGAAACATTTTAGTTAATTTACCAAAAAGTATTACTTACGAGTTAAAAATGCCAAAATCATAAGTAAAACCAAGACAACGTATTATGTAATCATATTCTTCTCTCAGTGGAAAATTGTCATGTATTTCTCTCATCATTTTGTGAAACACAGTTTGATTTACAGTAGTGTAGTTTAAGTCAATTTTCACAGCCATTTCATCTCTTGGTATCAACGCTAGTTTTCCATTTTTCTCGTTTTTTATTACTAAAACCTCTGCCATTCTGGCTTCCAGAATTCCATCAAGAGATTTTAGTTGATAGGTGTCCAACAATCCATTATTTACAGCTCTGAAAATAACAAATATGAATTTCAAAGATGTTTAGTATCCCCAGACACAAGTATAATTTGTAGGTGACAAAGAAATGGTAAGGACAGGTATGCATGGGTGGGGTCAGGTATGCATGGGTGGGGTCAGGTATGCATGGGTGGGGTCAGGTATGCATGGGTGGGGTCAGGTATGCATGGGTGGGGTCACATCTGTCCTTCCCTTTGAGGGCAAAAAGTTTATCCAGGTAAGCTAGGCATGAAGTTAGACAACAAACCTCAAATCTCCAACATAATGGGTCTCCCATGCCAGTTTAACCCGTGACCTTGCCATCATATGGATCACGTTTGTCGAGCCTACTATATGATCAGCAGTCTCAAATGCAGAGTTTCCTCTTCCCAAGATCATCACTGATTTTCCTTCGAAATCATCTGTATCTATCGACATGTCTTCGTATGATTCGGTATGTTCCATGCCAGCGAAATATGGTTTGTTCGGAATTCCTATCCCAGTTCCCATTATCATTACCCTAAAAAAATTAAATTAGAAGATGAAAAAAATGGTTCATCATCAATAATTTTAACCATCACGGAAGAAATAGGTATGGTTTATTCAGAGTTCTTATCTCAGATCCCATCATCATTATTCTGACATATGTTTTTTTTTAAATCAAGATTAAATTATATTAAAAAAGAGTAGCCCTACTTTCAGAGAGACACCTCTATTCAGGGGACACTTTCCAACAAACAATAGGTCAATATATGTTAATAACATTTATAGCAAACCCATATTGAGTATCATCAAAAACCTTTTTTTTTCCCTTAGCTTTTTTCCTGCAACTGAAATTTTTAAAACTGAAAATATCTATTTCATAAATAATAATATTTATCAATCAGAAACTAATGTACAGTAGTGTTAATTAATTTTTTTGCATTTGATATTGATGAATTTTAATCAAATGAATATATTGTACAATAATAATATTCATTGGCTTATGTAATTACACCAATATGGGAATTCCAATATTTACAATTGACTTTATCGACAATGAATGGCCGTCAATAGAATTGATTTTATTACACATTGTTACTTTACTAAAAATTCATGAGAAAATATATTCAATCAAAATAAAATAATTGCTATTTTCAGTTGATTAAATCTATTGACCAGGTATTTAATGATTTTTTACAGATGTTATGAGATGTTTAAAATGCACACACACACTACTGTACTCTACTGCACCCATACACAGTTGCTGAATATTCAATGCAAATGCTTTTGGTAGTATACAATTAATATTTTATATTTGAATGCAGAAAGTGTCCTCTTAATAAATGTGTCCCTCAAATAGTGGTTATATATATATATATAACTCCTCTTGTTTGTTTCATAAAGTGTCTTCTCATCTTGTAGTTTATTTTGTATAGTGTATCTTTATTACAACTTGTTTATATTTATTTAAACACTTACATTATTAAACACTTGCACTGATAAAGGGCTAGTGTTGCCCGAAAGCTCTGCTAACTTTTCTGGCTGTTTTACTTTATCGTTTTGATTTAGCTTTTCACTTTTTTTTTGTATCTCCATTGAGATCCAGCCACTGATACCCACATCATATTTTATATATATTTTTTATGTTGTGCCTGTCATGAACTTCGGCAAGGACCAAATAAATCTGAATCTCATCTGTATATCACAAGGTGAAATGTTTTAACATTTCGGCCAACCCATTTTCACAGTACACTAGATCCCACAGATGTCCCCTCAACATTTCTAATGTAATGTTGTATGTTTCTTCAAAATCTCTGTAAGGCCTATAATCTACTTATAAATCGAAAAATAATAAAGTAGTAACGGTAGCTTAAACTCTCTTTGCAATGATACTATACAGACAAACAATACAGACAAATAGACAGAATTTTGCTTTAAGGTAAAAGTTAGGATATGGGCATATTGACATCAATCCTACTAATAAACATCTCTAAGTCGTTACCATAACAACAATATCTCATTCTGCCTCATTTATTACCAGTATCAGAAAAAGACAAGCACCAAGATGAATATGTCAGGTATTAAATGATGAATATTAGCACTAATGACCACACAATTTGACTTCATTACAATATGGCTTTGACAGATCTAAATTCAGAATTTTCATGTTTATAAATTTTAAAATCATCTTTAAGCTCTTTCTACACTACAAAACTAGATTAGTACAGGAAAACTATGAAATATGGTTGAAAAAATTGCAACAGAATTTATTTCACCACAATGCATTTCTATAAGGTCCCTATATGAACATACTAAAAGTCTAGAAAAATCCAGGTAGGGGAAATAGGTTTTTTTAAACAAAATGGCCGCCAATGGCGAAAATGCCTAAAAAAAGACAAAAAAACATAAATAGTAGATCTAATTACCACTTTATAGCGGTTTTTACAATGATTTTTATATTTCTTTACAGTTTCGAAGATCTGAACTACAATATACACATTATTTTAAGTGCTATTAATTAGAAAATGGCCGCAAAACAAATGTTTAAGTATCTAGATATATCCCTATTGTTATAATATATAAAACGCAGTCCTTCCTATGCTTAATTACGGTGTCTAATAATAAATCAGTTGATTTACATTTGTACTACTGTTATAACAATATATTACAACATTGGTGGTGCCAGTGGGGAGGGGTATAGGGATGGGAGATCATATGGGAAGGGTGAGGGAGTCCCTCTCCCCAATTGGCTATTTTCGGGAGTATATGTAGACAATATGATGATATTTCTATAATATAAAACAATACCCCATTGAGTGCTGTTTAAAAGTGACTAAAACTACCCTTTACTGGTATAATATTGTCGGAACTTCTGGGTGCGCTCCCATTGATGGCCCAGCCAATTGATGCGAGCTGCGCTCTCTCCCCCCCCCCCCCTCATCGGGAAAATCCTTGCGCCATCACTGGACTACAATCTATTACCGTATTTATTCGGATAAACGCTACATTTAGAAAAATCGAATAAACGTTTGAATGACATGATATTTGTTCATATCTAAAGGGTGTATTTATTTGATTATAGGCCTACATGTTACCACATTACACCCACGAAAATAAACGCCTCTCCAAATAAACTCCTCACGACGATTACATGCCCCCACTACCCTCCTTAAAAATCAACCACCAAGGGCATTTATTCAAATAAATGCGGTAATTTCACTTTCATCTTGTCAGTATCTCATCCTCCATCTATTGGTGGGGAATTGAGCATGTGCTGATGCCGTGGCATTCTTAACAAATAGTGGAGCAGCAGTCCAAACCATATTTTCTGCAACTGCAATTCATTTTACTACAACCTTATTTACAGGTACATCTAATCAACTTTAATAGTTTCTCTGGTGCTGGTAGTAAATTTTTCATCAATACTTTCCATCCCTAGTCTGTGGGTTGAAGAGTATTTCCTATCCACTGCTATACCTGGTAATAAAGACTCACGAAATGAAATTTTGCAGCAAGGGAATAGATTTGCTTTTTGCAACTTTCTCAAAGAAAAGTAGGCTGTCTAAATTTTCCATTGACTTCCCTCCATATATAGCTACCAATGCCAAATTCCTAATGCAATGTTTTCTTTTTTTTTGGAAACTGTTTGGTTTACAGAATTTGACATACAACTCCAACTGTGATGTGATGATTTTTAAGACCAACACCTTTTCCTAAACCAAATTTACTTACGGCCCATAATTATAGCCATTAAACACAAGAGTTTACTTTGCCTTCACATAACGTAACAAACATACATGGTACATAATAAATGTCTTGAAATGTTGCTGTTTCGGGCCAAGAGGTTTAATGTAGCAGTGCTCCCCCATTGATAACATACAGTGGGCAGTGATATGAAGGTTTCTGAGTAGTCTAGCAGTGAGTATGGAGTCAATGGAGTAAAAGAGGGCTGCAGGAAAAGTACAAGGTTCTTTTTCAACAAATGATGCATTGTGTGCATTGTGTGCATATGTGAGGGAATGTGCACTGCTTCTCTATTGATGAATATGGTTGACTTTGACCCATGTGTAATAATATGTTCTTTCCTCCTAAATTAATATTCTGTCACGGTTGCTTCATTGATTTATTATCGTATGTTCTCGATGGGGGAGCACTGTGAATGCATGTAAAGTCTTTCCTTGGTGTGAAGCTCTGTAAAAATTGATTTGCTTTTTATACATGGAATCCAGGGATGTGATACTACATCCCATCTATTTGGTATAGGAAAAGGTGTTAAAAAGTCTAAACACCTGGGCAGTAGTATGCTTACAAACTCTGCAAAACCAAACGTGTCCAAAAAAAAAAAGAAACCATCGCATCAGAGGAATTGGCATTGGTAGCTATATACTGTATGGAGGAATACGTTCAGGGAGAAAGTAGCAAAAAGCAAAACAGCACTTGAAATACAGTATATTCCCCCCAACAACAAATGCTGCAAAATGTCATTCCCTGCGTGTATATTACCATGGTACAGCAGTGGATAGAAAATACTCTTCAACCCACAGACTGGGGGATGGAAAGTTACAAATGGCGTGATGTGTCCATTGATGACAAATTTACCACCAGTACCACTGTTTGTGACGAATACCACGGCATCAGCACATGCTTAATTCCTACCTATAGACAGAGGATGATAACTGGACAATGAAAATGAATGGATTAATAGATTGTAAGATTGTATAATTCTATTGTTGTGACAGTACAAATGTAAATGAACTGTTTTATTAGACACCGTAGTCCTGCATTATAATGCATAGGACTACGTTGTCTATTATTATAACCGTGGTGATATCTTGATACTTAAATGTGTGTTTTTGCTGCTAAATAGCACTTAAAGTAATATGTATATTGCAGTTTAAATGTTTGACACTAAAGAAATATAAAAAGAATTATAAAAACTGCTATCAAGTGGTAATTAGATATATAATATATGTTTTTTGTTCATTTTTAGACATTTTTCGCCATTGGCGGCCATTTTGTTTAAAAAAACCTATTTCCCCTACTTGGATTTTTCTAGACTTTTAGTATGTTCATATAGGGACATTATAGAAATGCATTGTGGTGAAAAAAATTCTGTTGCAATTTTTTCAACCTTTTACTGATTCTGAGCATATCTTTCCTGTAATAGATTGGCAAATAAATTGTGCCCATATATGGTAGTAATATGACACCATCGTGTCCATATAATTTTATTTTTGTCACATAAAGTTTGATAGTGGTATTGATGCAACTGACAATTCTTGTGAAACTCTAAATTTGTAAAACTACTTGATGTGTTTTGATTGTACAATTATACAATTAATTATTATAAAAGAACTTAGTTTTTTTACCCTCTGTATTCAAATTATTTTCCTGTGTTAAATGTATTAATTTGTTTCTAAAATACCATAATGTTACATTACACACATTTCTTGTTAAATGCAAAGCTTTTTAATCTTGTCGAATGCACTGTTCAGCAGGTGTTCGGCAATATTATGACATAATTAAAAACTGAATAATGTATGAAACCGGAAATAATGAATCTTATTAATCAAAGGTAATAAATGCTTTGTTTTGTTAAATGGCAAACAAAACAAATACAGTACATACAATGAGGTACTAGCTGAGAAGGGTGGGAAGCCAAAGGGTGGGAAGCCAAAGGGGGTGGGAAGCCAGAGAGAGGAGGAAGGGACGCAAAAAATGACAACTTACTGACAAGAGTATGTTTTTCCATTCTGATCGTCCATTAAGAACACATCTAGGCCTTCACTTATTGTCTTCTTCCTAATGTTACTTATTGTTGTATTATATTTGATTTTGAGTCGGAGCTTGGTTGCATAATCATTTAGGTACTTCACATAAGTATCAGCTTGGGGAAAGAAATCTTTGGAATAATACCTGAAATAACAAATAACAACAAATAATAGTTTGTTTAAATAATAATAATTAATATTTGCTCTAATAGCCATTCCACAATTTTCACTTAAAAGGTATGGTAAAGCATAAACAATTTCTTGCAGGTGTCTTTAAGGAACTCCTCTGTACAGACAGGAAATTATTAGAAAACAATATATAAGAAAAATATGAAGGACATCTTAAACATATATTGATATTGTTTTATACCATGGAGTCATGATTTTACAAGATTAAAAAGAAAAATAATTTTTTTAAATGGTAATTACTAATATACAGTATAAACCGCTTTGCAAAAAGTTTTACTTTACTGAATGCTAATAAAAATAAATAAAAATCCAATTCAGTTACTGAAAAATGACAATGATGTGAGTATCAGTGGATGGATCTCAATGGAGATACAAATAATAGCAAAAAACTAAAATCAAAATAATGAAGTTAAAGATATATTGTACCCCTGAAAAAATTTTTTTTTTTAATATGTCATTTTAATGTTACATAATTATTCACTTTGACAAAAATTTGATTGGAAAAAAAATTACCTGAAAAAAAATTAATTTAACACAAAATATAGCCAAATTGACTGGAAGTCAATGGGTTTTTGGTTGCATTTAACCATTTATTTTGTCTTTTTATATTATTTTTTTTCTACATAAGTGATTAACCTTATCAAAATTGCAAAATGGCTTATTCAAAGTATTTTTGTATTAATCTTCATTTTTCATGTTTTTGGGGGACAATACATCTGTACAGCAAGATAGAAGACATTATACTTTGTCAGTCACTATCTTGGTTTTCCAGAAATAGGATTAAGGGGTGGGAATTAGCAAGCAATCCTCTGGGCATCTTGCTTCCTTCCTGTATTGTGTTGTTAAACATGCCGCTTAAAGCTGGCGAGATTAGGTTGTAGATTATTATAGTACTTTGTAATAGTATTGTGGAGAAACATACAACTGGTAGATGGGCTCATAGACTGTTCTGACGTACTAATCAAATGTGGTATACAAATAATTATGAGATTATGGGATTCAGAGTTCATTTCTTAAACACAACATAGTGCCAGCATTCTGTACAGTAGCAGTGTGATATGCTTTATGTTCACTGTAACTTTTTAAAATTTTTTTTCATCAATTGTGATTTTATATTTTAAGATTATTTTTAATATTTGTGATTTGCAAAATCTACTATGTACACAGCATTGAGATTGTACAATGTATGCACTATGTTGAGTAAAATTACAGTCTGGCCACCCGGAAATTAATTTTACATGCATAATTATGGCTCTTTATTTAGCATTCTAATGGAGAAATACATAGTACAATGCAATGAATACATCTAATATAGTCTATTGTTGTATGCACATAATGCAATATTTCCATTTTAATAAAGTACACAGCAACAAAAGCAGAGAGTATGTAGGCTACAGTAATGAACGTAAGCTTAGAAACATAGTAATGACAATGCAAATTAGATGAGAAGAAAACGCAACCTCTGCCTACAACCTTCTGAATTCACCCACTGTCAAATGTTGTTATGTTACCAACCACCATGACGTTGACAACCAAGAACAAGAAGGATACATTATATCTAAATGGTTCAAACTCAAACATTTGACGTCATTCAGTAATCCCTCTCATATGTTAACGTCACAACATCCAACAAGGAGAGTTATATAGTTAATGTATTGTATGTACATCAAATTTCAAATTAGACTGTAAACTGAATATTTCTATATATCATCTAAAGCCTAAACACTAGAGTTATAAAAATACACTTTAGGCAATACAAACAAGGAAAAGGAAAAATATAATGTAACACTAGATTTACTGTATATCTGCCTTAATTTACAGTACTGTATAGTATCTTCACTTGTAACCCTAAAACAACATACATTTGAATAAACACCCCAGGATGTTTATTGTTCAGGAGGGTTTTAGGGAGAGGGGAGGGGGGGGGGGGGTTATCCTTAATTTGTTTGGGTGTAACATGTATTATAAAATAAATTCTCCCTAGATACAACACAATTAATGTCAAAAGTGGTAAAATATAGTAAAAATTATATCAAAATCAAAATGATTGGTAAATTTTAGATCATGTCAATCGTGGGTGGGGTGATTCAAGGGGAGTTGGGGTCGGGGCGTTTATTCCAAATGATGAGGTGCGTTTATTTGAGGGGGACGTTTATTCAAATATATACAGTATTTCATTATTTTAAAAAATGTTGAACGTCTTGCGACAGAGCAAACTTAAATCAACTTCTCCAATCAGACTGATTATTAGCCAGAGGGAGCATAGACTTATTAAGTTTTCCTTTGCGTCATTCTCTATCAAAATAGTTTCTTTGAGAAAATACTGTACCATTGAAAAACGAAAGTATATAATAATAAAACATTCCCCAATATATTCCAGGAGCTTTATCCTTACTGTAGGAAATCTAAGGTCATAACCCACTATCAATATGAATTTCCTACTCATAAAAAACATGGACGGTATTTCCCTATAGTTCAGATGTTCTTATCTTTTGGTCTGTTAAATATATTTGTGTGAAATGATTTCTGTACAGAAAAAAACAATTGATATGAGCAGCGAGTCACACCTGCTTATTATTTAAAAACTCATTTATTACATTTTTAAGCGAATTGTATATAGTATACAAACATAAAAGTATTATAGTTTATAAAACCACACCTACCTCATCTGAAGAGATTCATCATCGCTAATCAACGAGTTCCAATCATGACGAAAGTTAAACTCTTTGTTTGTTTGCCCCGTATGTCGTTTATTAATACTGATAAGTTTACGATGTCTTGGATACTTCACATAAAATGATCCGCTGACATTATTCTGCTCAAATATCATATAATCACGATTAGATCTTTCTAAAAAATATCCCATCTGTAGTCCGCTTGGCCCAGCACCCACAATGCAATACTGTCTTTGGTAAAAGTTTCTGTCACTGGTAACATCACTGGATAGTACAGTTTGAATTGTTAATGTTGTTAGCAAAATAAGAAACAATCCTTGATATAAATTCATCTTGAAAATCTTGTTCATATACAACTGATCATATTAATAAATTTAAATGGTTTGTTGGAAAATGTACACAGCAAACACAGTAGTTGATAATATGCACAAGGGGTGATTTACTGTTAGCCTTTCAGACCAGATACACTCTTTGTCCAAAAATTATCATGTTAGCTCCACCTTTTTTACAACCAAGCATCGGTATTGGTCGATTTCATACATAGATCTTTAACGTTTTATCAGATTAATGTCTTATTGGCAATTAGTTAATTGACGAAGGTATTTTGTGATTGTCACAATAAAATCGTTGTCACTTGTCACTTGATAGAATGTGGTAAACTGCAACCTACATCTGTAATAAATTAAATAAATTGATAGTTTTGTTTAAAAAGCTGATTTTACACGTAGGAAGATTACCTCAAAACGCATTCTGATGGACAGTTTTTAACAGCCTTAGGTGTCCAGTACTGTATTTGGGCGAGAGTAGACAGCTGAAAATCAGAAAGCTGAATTTGTCACAGTACTGTCTATTTTACTGTTCTAATAATATAACTAGTCAGTTAAAATTGAGTAGCGAATGAACTACTCTAGTAAACAGATTACATTACACACTATTATAGATACTGTTATCATAAACCGTAGCAGGTTACATGCAGTGAAGTAAGTAACTCTCTGCATTAAATGGTTGTTAGGAGTTGATATGCTGCTGTTGATTCACTGTTTAACATCAACAAAATGAACCATGTTGACTTGATTAAACAATTACAATTTTAACATAATAAATAATTAGATTTTTACAAAATATAATTCGAAGCTTCTTCAACATGATTATAACTTTTAAGAATTATTGTAAAAAATTGAAATCCTTTTTTTTACATTGGAAATTGATTGTTAAAATTAAAATCAATGTTGCAAATTCAATAATGTATTCGCTTAGTTTAATTAAAAGAAAACTGTGATACGGTACAAAAATGATAAAGTTTAGGTCTTTTGGCAATTTCAAAATGAGAATTGCTAAAATTGAAAATGTTATATTTAAGTTTATCACAGGTTATACTAGTACAGTTACTAGAAAATGCTTTTGTCACATTCTTTCGAACCTACTGTACAAGTTGCAATACACTAAGTAACCAATAACTCTGGCTGCAACATGTTCCCTTCTCTTAGTGTTACAGTATTTGTCTTGGGTTTATCAGCAGTCAGTCAAAATAAATGGCTATTGAAGTGTTTTGTAATTTTTATTATAGGCAGATGCTGCAAGTTTTTTTCAAAACATTTCATTCCCATTTCCATGCATATTTTCCCCATGTGGAGCCAATGTACTAGTCTGCGCTCCAGACGGAGTTTTGTCTTAATATTAGTAAAAATATAAATATGTTTGCACATATGGCGTTTCATACGTGTATTACTTGAGTTTGGATACTCCGTCTGGGGAAACACGCACAAGTCACATGGTTTGACACCAAGAATTCTTGGTGCATACGATTATCCAGTTGACTAGTTTTAGCCGCATGCCATTGGCTACTCACTCGTACGCAGTTTTAATATTTCATATTTCAGAATTTCAAAGACTCAACAACTAAGATGATGCACATGCGCTATGTTACGTTTAGACAATGTGTACTTGGGTACATTGATGAAAGTTTCTGAAGGCTAGAAATGATTTTATATGCCTAGTAGTAGTCTGGTAAACATTTAATGGGATTTTTCCCAAGAACATGAAAACTCGTCTTGATATGATAGGCTATACTAGCTTCTCCGCAAATCAAACATTGAATGGATCATTTATTATGCGGAGATAATTTGATGTAATTCCCACCCAGACCCTGTCCTGTGTGGTTGTGTAGCCCTGTTGTGTGCCGGTGGTGGTATGAGGCCTACCTTATTGGCGTTTTATTTGGCAGGTCATACGTACGAGTTGAGTAGGCCTACGAAGGAGGCCTAGGCCAGGACTAAACAATTAATAAACAAAACAACTTGGCAACACGATTTTATATTTCAACAGTTGTTCAGTCTCGATCGTACATTCAGCATTGTAGTACTCGATCTTTTTCATTTTGAAACAAAATGATCATTGGTTGATTCGAAATCCATATTTATATACCGCCCGCCCCATATAGCCAAATACGGTATGATCATAACCTACGTCATTCTTATCGGATGTTTGCGGTCTGCAAATCGATTTCTATACGTGTTTCACAAGTCTGTATTTTCAGACAAAAATCGCGGTCGAAATAAAAACAAATAAATAAAAAAAAGACAATAAATACAGACTTGGGGCAAGTCTACCAATGTACCTGTATGTAAAAGGTTATATTTCCTGGGAATTTCCCAGCCAGTGGATTCAATAATGCCATTTGACAGTCAGCTATGTTCACCCACTGAGCTTTCCTTACTACACTGTGTAGATACTACTATTATTACTACTACACTGCTCTGGTTAGGCCTAGCTAGAGGCTAGTCCTATCTAGGCCTAGCTAACCCACTACTTACTTAGCCTAGCTAGTTAAGTAACTTACTACACTATGTCTATGACTATAACTAACTTGTAAGTTGGCTGGTTGGGTTGAGAGGGTCTGTAGCCTCCTTCTCTACAGTATAGTAGGTAGTCTAGCTAGCCTACATAGACTAGTAAACTACTATACTAGGCCTAGTGTTGCATCCAATGATGGGGAAAAGCGCTTTAGCCTAATCGAACACTAAGTAGAGTACTTACCTCCCAAAAATGTTTACTATCGATGATGATGATGATAAGCAAGCTTCAGCATCAGCAGTGTTTTGATCAAAACTCAACGCTTGAATGAGTCGAGAGTGGAAGAGAGCGTTGACTGCCGATGGGGGCGAGATTATCAATATTATTGTGGGACGCAAAGATCTCAACTTTCGAATCCAAACTCAATTTACTGGACATATCTTTTAGCTGAACCAAAATAACGTAGTTCCAGTATTTTGCCGTTTGTTTACTATGTACTTAAAAATATTTTAAATAATTAAATTTCAAGACATTCGATGAGTTTTTCCCAAAGTCACTTTACTGTCGCAAAAAAATATGTATCCATAATATTAATAATAATAATAAGACGAAACAATTAGTCAGTCGATGGAAGATAATTGAAACAAAATATTTAGTAGACCAACTACAATCTATGCTACATTGTTAATGCGAAATATGTAAATATGTCCTCGAAATGCAGTCGTTGTCATAATTGCGGTTCTGTATGTTTATAGTTTTAATTAATTATACATAAAGTATTGCTATATTTTCACCCTTATTTCTTCCTCCATGATTGATGGTAGCCTATTATAAATGTTTGTCTCTGGTGGGTGTTTATCACGTGGTTGAATCAATTGTTCTGTGCGAACAAGTGAAATGTTTAAAACCACGGCCAACAAACCACATTCATTATAGGCCTACCCATAATTGATGAGAAATCGTTGCTTGTCTTCTACAAAGAATAAACTATAACTGATACATTCTGAGTATATATAGTTAATCATTATTACTTGGTCGATCGCCGTTCATGATTATCGTTTTTATTTTTCTTTATATATTATTACATTCCGCGCGCGCATCAATTTATACTCAAACTACAAAAATGGATTTCCTGATGATGGGTGTTCAATGTAGTCTGGTCCAAAACATATAGCCTATAAAAGAAAAAGCAAACTAATAATGTTTGAATAGTTAATTTTAGTAATTAAAATATTATTTTAACTAGCCATGAGTATCTTGAATATTACATGTCAATCATTACTTTACTCATTGCTCATGAAACGGCATTGAACATTGGATTTGGTATTATTCATTCATTCGTCATTCTATAAATCATTCACGCATGACGAAGAGTAACTAGTGCCATCACAAAAAGGTCTATCTTAATATTATAGGTTTAGTTAGTAACAAACACAATACGTACGTTGTTATCGTCTTTTAGAACTCTCAAATCTGAAACAAGGTCACCAAAAGATGGTCGATCTTTTGGATCAGTCTGCCAACAACTTTCCATAAGAGAAAATCTATTTTTTTAAATAACATAAAAACATTGTTTGACAAACTTAAAATGACAATGTAACTTGCATCCACAGCTGCTTGGTTGAACTTGGATGGTAAAAGTTAACTGTTCTAGACACTGTGCTAATACATCAAGGTATCTTGTACATACCAAGATGCCTTTTACAAAGATACCTTTTACAAAGATGCCTTGTATCAAGACATATTGTACCCGACCTCTTGTACCAAGATACTTTATACCACAAGATACGTTGTACCAAGGGGAAGGATGAATTAAACTCAACAAAGCTTACAGTGCATTGGAACAACATTGTGGTTTTGCAAGACGGTGGCCATTGGATAGCAATTCAGGCAGATGTTCCTCCTCTATGCCATCATACGGAATATCACCTGAAAAAAAATATATTCGCATTAAGAAAAGTATAATCATATAGGTATCCGCCCACAACATGGAAATAATCAACTTACGATATTGAAACAAACAAAAACAAGGACTCGAAAACATATTGCACACACTGGTTATTGCTTGAAAGAATAACAGTAAAAATAGAAATATGTTTTGAAGTTGATTAAGAATCGTTTTCTTACCTAAAGTTACAATTTCATAGAGGACGATTCCAAAAGTCCACACGTCACATTTCTTTGTTGTAATGTGGTAGGCAATTGCTTCCGGTGACATCCATCTTAATGGAAGACTCGTCTCTCCTCCCTATTATAATTAAGCACAAGTGTAATATGTCCTACTTCTTTAATAGATTTAGAAACAAGTTATGCTTTAAGATGTAGTTTTGTAAATAAACCAACTTACAAATCGATAGAGATCGGTGTTATCACTGATATGTTTCAAACCAAGAACTGGAATTTTAACGATATTGTCCCGAAATAGCATCACCAACTGACAACAGAGCATTGGACAGACTCTCTGTAATGAAATGATGAATATTAATAGAATGATACAAGATAGAACACATGCTTATTCTCTCTCTGTGACATTTAGACACCGGAAAAGGAAATAAGATAAGTATAATATTTGCACCATTGATGGCGATTTTCAATTTCTTTTTAATTCGGAAATATCATTCATATTAATAAACTTATAAACAGTACAATACATTTTGGAGTTAATTTTTTGAGTTAATTTATTCAAACAGCAGAATAGGCGTACACGTACTATAATCTATAACGTATGTTTATTACTAAAAGTTTATTATTAAGTTTCATTAATAAATATGATTATTATTTGCAATATTACCGTACCCCTTGTTCGTGTAGAAACTGCATTGCCACGGCTATCTGTATAGCATAGTTGATCAACTCCCTTGCCTTTGGTTTAACAGAATTACATGCATCTCTAAATGAGTGCAAGTAGCTCCTTAAAGTCCCCTTCGGTGACTTTTCAGTGCAGATACCGATCATATCTGTATTAGCATTTACACAAGTGTAATGTTATTGTATAAAAAAGTTATATAAATACTTATTGCAATAGTTTTATATATTGTAATATCTGTTTCATAAAATCTACTTTCTTTACTCGGTACCGTTGTGCTTCTATCTTTTTTTAAACAGCTTACACGTAGAGGTAGCTTTTCCAAATACTGTATTTTAATTACCCATTTGTAGTTATATTAAACATGGAGGTGAAATGAATAAAAATACCTGCGTCTTTAATCTGAGCAATTGGTCGAATAACACCGTAGTGTACTGGTAGTTTGAACACTGTGTCTATTTCCCTTTCCATTGCTTGTTTTTCTTCTTCCGTATACGCGCCTACAAATGCAATGGAATTAGAATAAGGCTTAATAATAATTGATCAAAATAAACTAGAAAACTAGAAACTATATGCCATGATGAAGATGGTGATACAGATAATTATGATTGTGATTTTTGTTTGGTATCATCAACGCATATTACCATTACAATTAAATGTAGCTCTGTCTACACTATCAAACTTTATGTGACAAAAAATGTGATCTGCCCATGATCACACTTTTTTGTCAAACTCATTTGATAGTGACAGAGCTTTACATACCATGTATAACATGAGCAATGACTGTTTGTCGACGACTTCCTTCATGAGCTATTGTAACCGTGTAAGTGTTGGCAACGTCCTCAACTGGATCAATAAAGGTGACATTAGTGTTTTTCAACACTATATTTGGAGACGAATAGGGAAACTCAACGTCATCTATCACCTGATGATATAAGTCATAAAGTACAGTAAGTAAGTTATAATACCACCAGTAACTTAATGTCTGCGGTACAATATATTTTGTCCAAAAGGAAATGAAATGTAGATGGAAGTGTATATGTTTTCAACCGTTGGGGCATTCTCTACTTTTCTTTGTCGGAAGCACATGATATACCGTAGACCTTAATTTATTAGTGTTTTTTTAATCCATGTTCAACATGCTTCATTGTTATATTGTATGCATGTGAAGCAAACACTGTACAAGATAAGTCAGTGGAATTGTATTTAATGTATGTGTCCATGATTCTAATTGTAAAAAGATACATTAGATACCGTACCCTTGGTGCAGGATCCACTGGTGGAGCGTCTATCCTCGGTCTATCATTCACATTCTATAAAAATATAAAAGACAGTGTTTAGTTAATAATATTAATGGTCCTGGTAAAATGTGATTGTAAAGTGCAAAATATAACAAACATAACTAAATACCCTTTGTGCCGCCGGTTCAAACGCTACAGCATTCCACGGAGCTTCGTTCCCCCTCAAATTCTAAAAGAATATATAATAATATTTGGATGAAGTGTAAAATCATTGTATTGATCATTTGAGAATGAAATGAATCAAATAGTGGTTAACGCCACAAAAGAGAAAAAAAAACTATATTATTATAAAATAATTGTTATATTTATGTAACATTTCATTATGAAATAAATAAAGCACTCCATGGTGCTTCATTGCAGAATTCGACTTATACTAAAAAAAATATATATATAATAATGTTAGGCCCTCTTATTGTCAATAATTAATTATACGGTCAAAAATCATTGGATAATACAACCTACCTGATCATCTTTTGGTTTATAGAAACGAAAACGATAGATGAGAATTGCAACTATAAGAATTAGCACAACTGCTATAACGATTCCAACTATAGCTCCTGTTGACGAAGAACCCGATGACGGATCGTCTTCTCCGTCTACAATTAAAATGTATGTATAACTATAGTATAAATATATGAGGTTTAGCAAGGATAACTATTAAGATAGAATTTTATGGTATAACATATTTTGGCAGGGTTGTTTGTCTATATTATGTACAATGTACACTTTCAATTGAGTCTTCATTCAATTGTTTAGATAGTCAATTCTATATAAGTTGTTTCTCCATTCATTATTAATAAAGGAATTCATAAATCTTTTCAAAAAGAAATTTTTTTTTAACTAGGGTTGCTGAAGACAATTTTTTTTGTTTTACAAACTTCTAACCAATGTCTAACAATAAACATTGAAATCTTATTACGAATAATTGTTAAAACCATGTTTCTATTTTATTTTGTAGCTAGTAATGTAAAAACCAATTTACCATCTGGTTTTGGTGATGTTATGTTGATGGCTGAAAAAAAAATGATTTTGAAAAGTAAATTATTTATGATATATGTTTAGATATAATTTTATAGTTTTATTAAATCCTAATATTTTGAATTATCAACATTTTGATACACAAATAAACTGATATCCGCCATTACAACCCATTTAAGTTGTGTATATAATTTTATATTCAAAGTATTTTAATCAAATTTGTGAGATCTAAAATGTATTTTCACAACATTATGTATGTTTGTTGGATTTTAATTTGATGTTATTTTTGTATTCTCTCAAGGTTAGATGTGGATTCTGTGGTATAAATCTATCTAGTTATCCCTATGAATCTTACTTGGATCCACACAATGTGGTGCAGGATTCGTCCACCCTCCGTTGATACAATTAGACGTTCTATCCTTTGGATGCAAAACGTATCCTGGAACACATGCATAGTTTATATGCCCTCCGTGTCTGTGACTACCAGTTTGTATCAAATAGTTTCTTCTTGAATTACCTTCAGGTGACTCACAATCACGACTATTAATATCTGAGGATGATCACACAAAGACATTTAGGCTCTTTCAACTAAATTTAGGCCCGTTTCCGGGGAACTACGGTACTGTAGCAGCTCTGTTATTCAAAATTGTCTTAGATCAGCCACAGAGGAAGGAGGTTAGTCAGTAGAGGAGAGGGAGGGGTGGTTAGCGGTTAGTTCCACATTTAAAATTTTCGCAGCAACCAGCCTACGCCTCTGCATTCTTTACTTACGTTTTTATAATAAACGATAATTATATCTTTAAATATTTATGGTTTTAGTCACATATTAGACTGTATAATTATATTGGCAGGATCTTTAATGAACTTCATAACTTGCCTAAACAGTTTTACCTATAATTAATTGGAGCACCTCAAATTAGTTCAAAGCAGTCGAATAAGCACTTCCTACTTCGTTTGTTACAGTACTTTCGTTTACTTACCGGTAGAATTCTTAACACAAATAGTTGGCTCATCGTTATCTAATCCAAGCCATTCACCATTGTAGCAATAAATAACGAGTTGAAATCCACTATTTGTATAACCATCACTACATACATAGTCAGCTCTTGTGCCGTTCATTAAGTTAGGAAGGTTGTTCGGGTTTTCTGGAGTATAGTATATACCACCATTCTTTGGATCGGTTGGGATTTTTTCACAGGAACCCGACTCTTGTGTAAAAAAAGATGTTTAGGATATTTAGTCTTAAACCACAAAATATGCATGTGCGTTGATAAAATTCTGTAAATTAATTTATTGTAATATTATTCACTATTTACTGGTTGATCAAATCATCATGAAAAACATGTTAGGATTCTCTGATTAGAAGGCTTACATGGAAGAAAACAATTTAACTGCTGATTTGAAAAAAAAACCTAATAGGTACTACAGGAAAATGAGTTGAAACAAAATTGTTACTGTCAGACAAGATTACACTAGTGTACCTGGTAAAACACAGTAATAACACAGTTCCTTCCAACACCCGGAGATCTTTCGCAACAATGCAATGAATATAATTATTTTGTCAATAAACGAGTTTATTTTGTGTTTATACAGCAGACCTAGTAAAAATATTGTTCTCACCAGTTTGGGCTGCTACTAAGTGTATTATTTCACAAACGCATAAAACCAGCAATGCATAGCATTTCATTTTGATCAGTTTTCTATAAAGAAATAAAACAGTTTGAAAATATAATTTAAATGTACTTCTTGTCACAAGGATATCATACCTATTATATTTTAGAATAAGAATTATAAAAAAAATTATGTATGATATTATAATCAAAATGTACTACCGTATGCTTACTACACAGATCATGGACTGTCTAGCCCCGAGCAGTTTGGATTACTCCCATCTCCCCACCCAATTAACAATTTGATTCTGCAAAATACTTACGTTTGTCAAAATTGTACTTGCAAAGTGAATTCTGATGTTTAAATAAAGGTTTAATGGAAAATGGTTTGATACAATAAGTTTGTTAACAAAGGGGTTTCGTTTTTATTTACAGTATTCATCAGAGGTACAATACCGCACTTGGCACAGAATATAGATCCCGTATACTTCCTCGAGTAGGCCTATTGGTTGAATATGAAATTTACGTCATATTTTAAATTTAGTACCGTCGCCAACAAAATATTTAATGCTTTGTTGAAAGTTGTGTTCGCCATTTTACGGTTCATTATCTTTCAATAGGTGTTCGAAGTTGTTATAGGTACAGGGATTTTTTTGTAATTTGTTGTCTTACCACGACCTATTTTAAAGATGATAACAATAAAGACATAAGATAATAAGATTTGTTCAGCGGATATATCCGAAACTTATCCGTAAACCTAAAAACTATTATAATTTTGACCAAAACTCACATAACTGCATTTTCGTTTACCTGCAAAATTTGACGAATGAGACTTTAAAATGTTGAGACGTCTAAAGTATGTAGATATTTGTAAAGCTAAAATTTCACATTGCTCTTTGAGTATTAAATTCAAAGTTTCCATTTCGTTGTAAAGTTTAAACGTGAATTTTAGATTATTAAATCATCGAAACTGAGTTGTTTACACGGTCTTATTGTTACACAGAAGAACCTAATATGCTATAAAAAATTGTCATTTTATATAATCACGGCTAAAAAGATTCTCATAAAGTACAGCGTTGTTGTCTATAAAGGTCATCTTCCATATTCCTAACAATATCATAAATTTAAACAAATAATGCTTAGTCAGCGTTGTATTGTAACTTTTGTGCGCCAAAATAATTATTGCTTACAATACTTTTCACGCTTCTGTTAAGATGTGTGTATTAAATTTCTGAAAAAATAATATATGTTTCCTGGTATATTCAAAGTTAGTATAGTGCTTATTTTGTTTTTTAAGTGTCCTGTTGTTAATGTAGCATTCTGTATATTCCTCCTAAATGTTTATTTGGTGTGAGAGCGTGTGGCGCAGTGTGTTGGACGTTCGACTGATCGTGAGATCGAGGTTCGAATCCAGCTCTCGCCGCATTGCTTGTATCCTTAGGCAAGATACTAAATGGGTACCCGGTTAGATCAAGACACAACTTTGCGCTGATTACTAGCTGCATTATGGGAGTATATTTCCATACGTGTTTGATCAAAAAAAATGACTGGGGTAATAATGTTCAGCGCATTGAGAGCTTGCTTATATGCGCTATATAAGAATGAACTATTATTATTATTATTATTTGAAAACAGCAGGATCATTCAACCGATCAAGGCGCCATTTTGTGAATTCACCTTATCAGATACACATACACTTGGTAATTAAATGGTCAACTTTTGAGAATACGAAAACACGGTACCGGTACACATGTCGTGTGTGCGTCAACATTTGCCCAAAATCAATTTATAATCAAATTAGAGCATGTTTCAGGAAATCTAAATAAAAGATTTGAATTTTCATAGTTTGCCATAATTCATAATTGCCATATATCCTTCATCGATTTTCACCCACAATATAACATTGTTGCTGCTTACACAAGTTAAAGTTTGATAAACTGTGATGGCACTATTATCCGCTATGCTTGATTTAATAAGATTTTTTAAAGGGCTATAGTATTCAATTAATCCAGGGAAGAGTGTAATTTCACTCTTTACTTCTCTGATTAATCTTGCCTTCTCAGCAATTGGTGTGATATTGGTTGGTTTATACAAATTCATTTTAGGCATTGTTAATTGTATTATTGATTGTATTGTTGATTCAATGAGATTAAGATATAAATGTACTGATGCTTTACTTTAGCTTTCCGCCAGTCTATTATACACTAAAATTGTATAGAGTATGACGTTACGTCAGTGGCACAGTTTATTGTATTTATTTTATTTACTCAAAAAAGGCAATCAACCACTGCCTTTCTTTAAAGATGTATTGTTCTTTGAAACACAAAAAATGAAGGTCAAAATATTCTAAATTTGCCATGTCAAAGTAATATTAAAGTTATGCACTTTAAGTCGAAAATTCGAGCCAAAAACAGCAAGTTTACGTAATTAACAGGTAAATTAATTTGATTACATTTCGTCTGGAAAATCGTCACGAGCGAAAGTAAACAAAGATTTAAACCACAAGTATGCATTATGCATGATGCTAATTAGGATTGTTTACAACTCGTCATGGTTGAGAAGGTGTTCACACAGATCGCGAGGAGTTTTAGTTGCACTATGAGATATGTTTTGATCGAAAACTTTGACTGGAAGTCAAAGTTATTTTTTGAACAAAAAAACCTCTGTATTTCAGTTAAATGATTTTTTTTTCGACCAATTTTTGGTGAAAGTTAATAACTATTATGATACTTCAAAATGACTCACTTTTTTTCGAAATATTTTTTTTTTATTTTTTTAGAATTAGTCAAAGGGACAATACATCTTTAAATTCTGCAATGATTTCATGCTATCATACGTTAATTGTTAAAACATCTGAATCTTCTTATATTGACAAATTTATTGTACAAATATATGACAAATACATGAAAAACAGAGCACAGGAAAATGTAAAGTTAATGTCGTAATCTATTATTCCACATGTACTTATCAACACAACATTTTGTCCGAGTATTCTGTAAATTTGAGTTTTCATCATACATAAAAAAACATAATTAAATCTTAAACTAAACAAATCATCTAAAACTTTAACATAATAAACAATACAAAAGAAAACCACTATAATGAAAAATATAAACATTAATTAGCAGCAACATTAAAAATTAACTTTTTAAATCCTAATTTTTTTTATATGATGCTTTAATATCTATCTTATAACTAAGATACATGTTAGAGTTTCTCTGCCCTACTTCCACTAATAGTAATTATAAACATTTCCCATAAAATTCCAAGTTTATATTTTACCTTCGCATATTCCATCCTTCTATTTGTCAAGAGTTTTACAATAATATTTTGAAAAATGTGGTATATTTTCTATTTCACCACTCTTTATAAATAAAGTGGCTGGATACATACATACATTTCTTTATTAATTGTATGTGTTTAGTATATTACTCTTCTGCTGCGTGACGTAGTGTGATGTGTTATTATCAAGATTCAACTGACAAACATTATGCCTGAAATATTCGTTTATTAAATTATGTTCTTTTCTTTCTTATCAGTATCCAGAATATGTTGATGACTACGGCATATTATCATAATAAATGGCGATTCATTACATATTTTGATCACAGATTATTAGCATTTCCGTTTATGCAATCCGTCTTTCATTAATCATTGATTGTAACTAGCGCCATCATCTGTGTAGTCTGGTCCAAAACTAATAGCCTAAAAGAAAAAAAACAAGGCATAGGGGTTTGATTTCTTAAAACGCGTCATATTAGTTTATTGAGTCACATATATATATAGGTGTAAGATTGCACAAAAATGCAATATCAACCATCGTTTTCCAGTATACAGGCCTACTTTGGTGTTCGACCCTTTATTTTTACTCACGTCCGGAATAGTCTCTGTTTTTATTATATTTTAAAATATTTTATATTGTTTTAAATATATAAATATGTTTAATCCATTCTATTAGCGGCATGTTTCCCGCCATAGATGTGAATGAAAAACATGAAAGAAATCACATTATATACAGTATATACTAATTCTACGAGAATTAATTAGATTTGATGTGGTATATTACATATTAAATAAACTTGCAATTCATTATAGTTTTTATTTTAAGTATACGTACATCGTTAGGCCTATTATGTTTTAAATCTCTCAAAGCTGCAGTAAGATTACCAAAAGATGGTCGATCTTCTGGATCACTCTGCCAGCATTTTTCCATAAGATCATATCTGTATAAAAACATCAAAATAAATAGGCATACTACAAATAATATGTTCATGGTTCTAACATTATTTATAACTTCTTTATCTTCGTCGTTTGAATAGTAAATGCTTTATTAGAAACCATCAAATTGTAAAATATGCGTGTTTTAGCATTGTCTTAGTGTATTAAAACAACCTTCTCTACCCAACAATCCCAGCAGTTGCAGTCAACTGTATCATGTTTACTGTTACCATTTTAGTGTATACAATCAATCATAGTAAAAAAATTTAAAATGTTCATCTGGTTTTTTTTATAGTAACAATAAATTTACAATTATTTTTGAAATAAACAAAAGCGAAAAACTAACAGTTCGCTTTGCTGATCGGACAGCTTCTTCGAAAGAATATGTCTTTAAACGTATTGACCTCTAGAGGGCCAATTCTGTTCATGACAAGGTCATACACGTGGTTGGATGGGCACCTTCGTCGGTCCGGTCGGTCTCTGTTCATTGTCGACGGATCAAAATGGCCTCCCCGATGCATCGATTGTTAACATCTGGTTCTCTGCCGATGATTTTAAGTTAATGTCCAATCTATGATGTGGTTTAACTTTACAGCATTATAGCTAATAGCTCAATTCCTTTTCTGTGTGGTCACAATTATCACATTGAATTTTGTATACGCAGTTTGCCACTTTTTTCCATGTGCTAATTGTGTCCATACTTACATTGCAGAAACGAGTTGCTGTTTTTGCATAAGGTTAAAAGTATAGGTAACCCAACAGAGAAGGACCAACTTCACTCGTCAATCTCGCCGAGAATCAGAAAGGAATTGAGCAAATCAGTTATAGAAGCTGTAGCGGATCATGCTGTTCAGTTAAACCACATCATAGACTCGACAAAATCATCGACAGGGAACCAGATGTACATAATCTCGCATTATGAATAAGAAGCATAATTGTCAATTTATTTATAGAAAGACATTTTTACAATATAAAAGTGAAACCTTACAGTCTATTATCACAAGAATCTGGTTTTGTAAGTCGTTGGCCAGCGGAGAGAAACTGATGCAAGTTATTCTGATCTATTCCATCATATGGAATGTCACCTGAAAGATAAAATGTCTTTCTTATTATTAATTAATTCTTGGTGAAATGAGGTTTCTAAGATAGGTCAGACTGCAGCTTTGATAATTATACAGGCCTTCGGCACACTATGTTCAACTAACGTTGATGCCATGTTTGAACATTTTAACGTTTTCGTTAATTCTTACCTAATGTTGCAATTTCATAGAGGATGATTCCAAAAGTCCACACGTCACTTTTCTTTGTTGTAATGCCGTTGGTCATTGATTCAGGTGACATCCATCTCAATTGTAGATATTTGTTTCCTTTCTTCAAAAATGTAAAGTATCAAAACGTATCAATTATTGATTATTTTGGAAATTAGCTAGGGCATACTTGTCTAGCTAATTTCTAGTTAAATGTGTAGATTTGTTTCTGAAAGATTTTCTATTTGCATTAATATTAAAGACTCCGAAAAGATGAATAATATAAAGATGAATAAAGTTTAACTTGGAATATGCAATTGTCTTGTTTTTCAAAAACAAATTAACAAAAATATAATGAGTTTGCTTACACTTACAAAGATAACTTATAAATCAACTTACCAATTGAATGGTGCTACCACTAATATGCTTTAATACAAGAACTGGAATTTTAACGACATTGTCATGAAATACCATAATTAAATTACAACAGAGCATTGGACAAACTACCTGTAATAAAGTGATCATGGCATTTTACATTCACAACGGTGACACGATTATCAGCAACCAATTAAAATTAGTTATGACTGGTTTATAGCAGAATTAGTCTAAATTCTGTATATTTTTACTATACTCTATAGCTCACTATGTCGGTTGGTCGGTCGTTTGGTCGGTCGGTCGGTCGGTAAACACTAACTTAAATTTGCGCACGCGACTGCAGCCATGTATATGGCCTTGTTTTTGCTCTAGAAACTTTATTGAAATTTAGTTTATTGTGAGTTTATTTTGTTTGGTTTTCCTATACCCTTGGACAATTCATTCTTTTTACCATAAATTTCTGTCTGTCCGTCCTTTTTTCTTCTAATATTTTGACCGTTAGGTGTTTATTGTTTGTTTTTTAGGAAATAAAAACATTAGTGGGTGGTTCAAGTTTTATAATACTGCAATCTGTCTTTAATCAAAAGTATAACCTTTTTTTCGTGTAGAAACTGCATTATCTCGGCTATCTGTATAGCATAATTGATCAACTCCATTGCCTTTGGTTTAACAGAATCACATGCATCTTGAAATGAGTGCAAGTAGCTCCATAAAGTCCCTTTCGGTGATTTTTCAATAAAGATACCGATCATATCTACATATATATTTAAAAATCAACAAGGTACAGATATTATTAGTACAGAAGAAAAAAAAAAAACCAATATATACCGTATACCAAATAATGATTTGCATTTATTACTTACTCATACTGTACTTATTATTATTATTATTGTATTATTGATATTGCAATTACTATTCGTTCAATGGAGAAATAATTGTATTCGTTATAAACCTTACTTTTCTAGGCGAAGCTAATAATAATAATAATAATAATAATAATAATAACTGGTACTTGATATAGCGCATTATGCTGAAAGCCTCAATGCGCTTTACAAAGACAGAAAAATTTTGAAAAATTACAAATTAAAAAGGTGGGTTTTGAGGAGAGATTTGAAGACACTGGTGGAAGTAGCCTGACGGATTTCAATAGGCAACGCATTCCATAGAGAAACGGATGCCGAAGAAAATGAACGATTTCCATAAAACTTAGTGGAGGGATGAAATATATGGGCAAGAAGAGACTCAGATCTAGATCTCAGAGACCGCTTAGGAACATAAGGTTGAATAAGTTCAGAAATGAACTTAGATGAAGAATTATGAAGAGCTTTGAAAACAAAGAGCAGGATCTTGAAAGTAATTCTTTGTGTTACCGGAAGCCAGTGAAGCTGTCTCAGCACAGGTGTGATATGTTGCCTTATGGGGCTTTGAACGACCAATCGGGCAGCTGTGTTCTGGACTCGCTGAATTTTAGAGATATCCTTTGCTGGTAAGCCATAAAGTAATGAGTTACAACAGTCTAGCCTTGATGTAACAAAAGCGTGAACAAGAATCTCAGTTGATCTTGAATCCAGGTACTTCCGAATGCTTCCAATTTTACGAATAGCGTGAAGCCCAGCTTTGCAGATGTTATGTACCTGATTGGACATACAAAGCGTTGAATCCATGACAACTCCAAGGTTTCTACAGGATGACGAAGGTTGAATGAAAGAATTACCAATCTTAACAGAGGCAGTCCAACACGCAGGCTTAAAACGAGAAGAAAAATGAATAAGTTCTGTTTTAGCATCATTCATAACCAGGTTGTTAGATTGACACCATGCTCTGACTTCGGCAATACGGGATTCAAGTTTACTGACAGCAGAATTACGCTGATTAGGGTTGAAAGTGACATAAAGCTGAGTGTCATCAGCGTACGCCATACACTTCACATTGTGAAATTCAATAAGGTCAAGTAGTGGGGCGGTAAATAAAATAAACAGAAGAGGACCAACCACAGACCCTTGTGGAACACCAACTGTAAGCAGAGTCGGGTTCGACAAAACATCCTTGATGACAATGGACTGGGACCTATCATTTAGATATGATGCAAACCAATTATGACCAATTCCAGAGATACCGTAACGTGATGATAGACGATGTAATAACTGCTTATGGTTGATGGTGTCAAAAGCAGCACTGAAGTCTAAAAGGACCATAAGAACCTCATTATGGTTGTCAAGTGCAATGCTAATATCATTATGCACAAGAAGAAGTGCAGATTCTACACTATGGTTTGGACGATAGGCGGATTGTCTAGTGGCAAATAACCCATTTCTATTCAGATATGATTGCAGCTGACTGGACACAACCCTCTCAATAATTTTTCCAAGAAATGGAAGATTGGAAATGGGTCTATAACTTGCAAATTCCTCAACATCCAAAGATGGCTTCTTTAACAATGGTGTTATGCAGGCATGTTTGAGTGAAGATGGAAAGAGCTCAGTGAGGTGTTGACAACTTTGGTAAAGAAGGGAAGAAGGGTAGGAAGACAAGTCTTAAATAATTTAAGAGGAAGCGGATCCAGGGAGCAAGAGGTAATGGAGGCTGACCTAATGACATTAAGTAAATCATCAGCAGAGACAGGGTCAAAGGTATTGAAATTACTTTTACATGATTGAGATTCAACATAATGAGGGGAGGTTGATGAAAAAGTTCTGCAATATCTCTCAATCTTATTCTTAAAAAAGTCAGAGAATAGATTTGCAAGAGTTTTAGCATCATCATGAGCTGGAAGAGGACTAGAGATGGCAGTAGATGTTAACTTGTCAACAACACGGAATAACTTGCGTTGATCACATCCTAATACCTCATCTTTGTGATACTCCGTCTTGGCCTTATAAAGATGTTCATTGTAGTTAGTGCACTGATTATGGTACAGTTGTTTGTCTACCATGAGACCAGATTTCAGCCACTTGCGCTCCAGACGTCGACGCTCCTGCTTCATTGAATGATGTTCACCTGTATACCAGGGTGCATGAGGGCGAAGCACAAGAGTGCGAAGCATAGGTGGAGAATGAGAATCTAATATTTTCTGTAACGACACATTATACCCCTTCACCATAGAATCAATGTCAGAGGCCAGGGAACATTGTGAGAGAGAATCAAGAACATCAGACTGGAATTTGACGATGTCTATGTTTTTGACATTTCGTGAAACTACTTGTGTTATGCTGGGCCCAGGACGATTGATGTCAACCTGACACTTAATGGCATGATGGTCCGAAGGCATACCATGTTGGATGGATATTTTGCTAAGCAGGTCAGATTCTTTGCGGGAGATAAGTAAATCTAAAGTATGGTTGGCGATGTGAGTTGGGTCATGGATGTGCTGATATAAATCGAATGTCTCAAGAGTGTTGAGGAACAATACAGCATCCCTGTTGTTAGAATTATCAACATGAAAGTTAAAATCGCCTAAAATGACTAACTTGGAGGAGTTCACACTTAATGATTCTAGTAAAGAAGAAAATTCATTAATGAACATAGATGAGGTTAATTTGTTTTTGGCATTTGGAGGAACCCTATAGACAACCACAAGCTGAAAAGAGGAAGAAAAAGAAGCCAAAGTAATCTTTGAGCATTCCATGGATTTGAAAGGAGGAGACTCGCAACAATGTATCTGAATACCATCACGAACAATGACTGCAATGCCACCACCCCGGCCATGAGTCCGAGGGGTATGAACAACATTGTAGTTAGGCAGTGTTGTTTTTATATCAGCAATGGTGCGATCATCTCTACTATCACCCGTCAGCCATGTCTCCACAACAGCCAGTATATCAAGATGATTATCAATGATAAAATCACAGAGCGCAGTTGATTTGTTCTTGGCCCTAATAGATCTGGCATTCCATGTGGCTAAGTTAATCTTGGCACCCGAGTGACTGGGCAGGCGATGGCTGATGGTGGTGGGGTAGCATAAGTTGGTAAAGTTGACACCACGACCTGCTTTAGGTAAAGAATGCTGGGTAGAAAGAACAGGTATAGGTTTCCGAATAGTAACTCTTTTACCAGCCCTACAGCCACGGTATGATCTGAAAATACCGCATTCTTTCAACACCTGATATGTATAGTATAGAGGGGGAAATCCATTGTCTACGACAATTTCGAAGTTGTAGTAGCGTACCCCTACTATACACACGCAAGTCAAAGGTAGATACAGGGCTAGGCCCAGTATAGAGAGATGGATAGACACCAAAGGAATTAATGGGGCTAGGCCTAGGCCAGCATAGCACAGGGCTAGGCCTAATGTTTACATCAGGTTGAGGGGGCCAAAAGGGCTTACCAACAGTGAACCATTCAGACCAAGTAGGCTGTACTCCACCAGTTTGAAGCCTACAAAAATCACTACTAAAAACACTAAAATGAGAAGCAGAAGTGAAATATTGAGGAAAATAAGTCATCTTCTGGATTCAATGTTGAAACAATTACATTGAATCAATAAAAATATGGTCAAAAAAGTGGAAATTAATTAAAATTTCCAGGAAACAATGTAAAGGCAGCTATAGCACACAGCTCAGCGCCTATCCTAGTCATGCTGAGTTGAATATTACAGCCAGGAACAGCCAATATTTCGACTATAATAAATACCTGCGTCCTTAATCTGAGCAATTGGTCGAATAACTCCACGGTGTACTGGTAGTTTGAACACTGTGTCTATTTCCCTTTCCATTGCTTGTTTTTCTTCTTCCGTATACTCGTCTGCAAGGCAAATGGAAATCAGAAGAATGCTAATAATAATTGATAAAAATATTGAAACTATGCCATGCCATAATGAAGATGGCAATACAAGATAAATATGATGTTGATTTTTGTTTGATACCATCAACGTCTCATTTAAAATGTCTATTTCTCTGACCATTGCTTTTTTTTTGTATAAGTACCTCTTTTACAATGTAAATTATTATTACAATTACATGCTAATCAAGTGTTTAAACAAATCATTGGCACAACATTTTGTGACTCTCATTTGATTTGATTTGGGAAAGGTACGTCCATTATCAGTAACAATATTATTTACATACCGTAAATAATATGAGCTATTACGCTTTGTGGATGATTTCCTTCCTGAGATATGGTAGCATTGTAAAACATTGTGTTAGTTAATTTATCATCGACAGTGACATCTTTTATCTTAACGGTAACTGGAGATGAATAGTGCTCTTCAGATTCAGGATCAGGTAGGTACTTCGGCTAATGATATTATGAGTAATAAATAATACTATTATTTGTCTGGGCTGGACAGTGCAATTAAAACGTTTTATTATTACAATTTAACCTTATAAGCAATTTGTGGATTGTACATTAAGTTTGGGTCAAGTCGTTATAATTATCGTTTACAAAAAATAAGAAAATTATACCTACCGTTTGTGTTATCGAATGCTACATAAAGAAAAATAGGAAAATTAATTATAATAGTATAACCATTTTGACAAACTACACTTGGAAACAAGATAATTTAAAGAAGTTTACCCCGTCGTCATTTAGTTGTATAATAGAAGCAACGACAATGTTTACAATTTGTTGGATATATTTAAATGATATACCAAACAACTGTAGGCCTACAAACGTTATGTTTTAATTCCACAAGTTACGGGAAATAAATTTAAACCTAATAAATTATGTTCATGGTATTTCATAATTATGATCGGTCGAAGCAAATGTAACTACCATTGGGAAAGCGTCTGCATGGAACAACCGATTAATCCGCCTCGATCTCGAACTCTATAAGAAGAAACATAGAAATCTGAAAGACATTTCGATAAATAAAAGGGAATAATAAGACACTTACACACCTGGTTATTTCATTTAAGCATACAGATGACGATAGAAGAATTATCAAAACAATTTCCAAAGTTATTGATAATAATATATGAGATAATGGAGATATACTGGAAATAGATTTGACCTTTAAATTGTGTTCATGGTATTTTATATGATCGCTCGAAGAAACAAAATGTAACTACCACTATTCCTGACTCCTCCCGGTTTGTATAGCTCAAACTATTTCTCCTCCTCAATCTTGACCTCTATAAAAAGAAAAGATAGATAGTAAAGATAGTAATCTGAAAGATATTTCGATAAAGAATACTCAAAACAAAGTAATAAGAAACTATACGGCACATACCCGTATACGAATATAAATGACGATGATCAGCAGGTAAACACAACACGCCACTGCACCCACAATTACCAACTGTATTATAACTGTAAACATAATAATAAATCAGATACCATGGTTATGGATGGTAGTAAAGTTTGGTACAAGTGGTATAGACCTCGTGCTAGATAGAAACAATACATTCACATACACTGGTGATTTAATTACATTCAAACGGTAAAGATGAGGAAATGTTTGTATGTTTCTACCAATCATAGTGATATACAATTCAATTCCATTGTCCCCTGGTGATGTTACTAACAAAACAATTTAAGGTGCAAGGCCCGCCTAGACAGTATTCACATGTGCCATCATCTGCCTACCTACAACTTACAGTAGTCTATCTATGTTGATGGTCAATAAATATACTATTATACTTCTTTGTAAAATTACGTTGGTATCCGTATCGCTAATTAATACTGTATCATGTTCATCCTTCTCTTAGAATGTTGTCTTTGTATATTTCGTGTGAAAAGAAACTTACCATTGTCTGGTTCTGGTGATGTTACTGGAAAAAAAATGCAGGTCTACTTAAAGCTATACAGAGATTTTATAACAAAAATAATAACAATCTATTTAAATTGTCATCATAAGTAATCAGTACGAATAGATAGGAGAATACTTTCAGGTTTCTTTAAATTGTATGTTTAATAATTATAATTAATGCCCATTTTATTCTCTCCTTTATAAAAGAAGTCTAACCCTTACCTACAGACCCCATTATTACAAAGATAATATTTCTACACTGTTATTTATATTAAAATACTAAAAGATATACAGGGATACGTCAATGTATCTTTGTAGATATAATGGTACAGTAGCTCTCTGTTGTCTAGTTGTTATATATCTACTTATATGTTTCTTACCATTGTCTGGATCTGGTGATGATGTGATAACTAAAAAACAATAATTGTTCAAATTCAGTAAGTGACACTACATTCTGTGAGTGTGTCTAGAAAACTCAGATCTCAAATATATCTAAGATCTGAGTTTTCTAGACACCCTACATTTTTATACAATCCATTTGTTTAAAGTACGTTGCTTGGGACTATTTCCCATTTCTCCTGGCTATTTTGATATTGTACATAGTACAGGACGGGTCTCATTTTCATGTTGTCAACTAACCAATTTATCTTTATAGGAAATAATAAGAGATAGGTATTATCCATTATTATTATTTTTATTATCGGTTCTAAAAAGAGTAATAATTCTGAATATTATCATTGCAGCTGGTTATACCATTTTGTTTTTTCATGTTTAAATTATACCAAATAAAATTGTTTGTTCGCTATTTAATACTGTATCATGTTCGTCCTTCTCTTAGAATTTTGTCTTTGTATATTTCGTGTGAAAAGAAACTTACCATTGTCTGGTTCTGGTGATGTTACTGGAAAAAAAATGCAGGTCTACTTAAAGCCATACAGAGATTTTATAACAAAAATAATAACAAGCTATTTAAATTATCATCATAAGTAATCAGTACGAATAGATAGAAGAATAATTTCAAGTTTCTTTAAAATTGTATGTTTTATAATTATAATTAATGCCTATTTTATTCTCTCCTTTATAAATAAAGGATAACCCTTACCTACAGACCCCATTATTACAAAGATATTTCTACACTGTTTATTTATATTCAAATACTAAAAGATATACAGGGATACGTCAATGTATCTTTGTAGATATAATAGTAGTAGGTCTCTGTTGTCTAGTTGTTATATATCTACTCTATGTTTCTTACCATTGTCTGGATCTGGTGATGATGTGATAACTAAAAAAAAATAATTGTTCAAATTCAGTAAGTGACACTACATTCTGTGAGTGTGTCTAGAAAACTCAGATCTCAAATATATCTAAGATCTGAGTTTTCTAGACACCCTACATTTTTATACAATCCATTTGTTTAAAGTACGTTGCTTGGGACTATTTCCCATTTCTCCTGGCTATTTTGATATTGTACATAGTACAGGACGGGTCTCATTTCCATGTTTTCAACTAACCAATTTATCTTTATAGGAAGCTAGCAGCAGTACCCGTCTTCGACGGCTGGGTATAACTTTATAAGCTTAGAGTTCAACCGAGAAAATGATCGAGAGAAGTTATCAATGAAATTTTTTTGAAGCGGTCTTAAAGAAATTTAAATTGAATTTTTTATTGATGACTGTCTTACAGTAACCAATGAATTAAGTCAATATCAAATAATATACTGAGCTGAATTCGTGATTCAGTATTGTCATTTAGTGCAAACAGACCAATGTGAATGAAATGGTTACGAACCATGTTTGAAATTTTTGTTTTTAAACTGTAGGTAAAATGTAAATGAAAACGATAAGAAGAAATGTAAAGATACATAAATAGTGGAAGTACTGCATAGTAATAATACAATTAGTTCTATTTCATCATGTCGCCCTCTGTAAAAAAAAAAAGGTTGTTGGCTTTGTACGCAGTCGTCATGTGTTTTTTGTTTTATAGTACTTATTAAAGATGTATTGTCCCTTCGAAAAAAGGTGGGTCATTTTGAAGTATCATAATAGTTATTAACTATCACCAAAAATTTGTCTAAAAAAAAATCATTTAACTGAAATACAGACGTTTTTTTGTTAAAAAAATAACTCTGACTTCCAGTCAAAGTTTTCGATCAAAACATACCCCATAATGAAACGCGCTTGTTTGGCTACTCTGTATGCATAATCATAAAACTTCCTCACGATCTGTGTGAAAATACCTTCTCAACCGTGACGAGTTGTAAACAATCCTAATTAGCATATGCATAATGCGTACTCGTGGTTTGAAATCTTTGTTTAATTTCGCTCGCGACGATTTTCCAGACGAAATGTAATCAAACTAATTTACCTGTTAATTACGTAAACTTGTTGCTTTTGGCTCGAATTTTCGACTCAAAGTGAATAACTTTAATATTACTTTGATATGGCCAATTTAAATTTAGAATATTTTGACCTTCATTTTTTTGTGTTTCAAGGGACAATACATCTTTAAATAGACCGTATTTATTTGATGCCCTGAATTTTGAGACACCTGTGATAATAATCGATTACAATATAATAAAATCAGTAATAAATGGTAACTGGAAAACGTCTACATTATATATATTTTGCCGTGAGAAAAGTTTTAAAATACATTATAAAAGAAACAACGTACTATTCATTACTATGAATATACAATGTTTTTTTATTATTATTATCGGTTCTAAAAAGAGTAATAATTCTGAAAATTATCATTGTTCTTTCATGTTTAAACTATACCAAATAAAATTGTTTTTCTCACCCGTCTGGGCTGCTACCAATTGTATCATGTTACAAACACACAGTAAGCTCAATACATAGTTCCTCATTTTGATGAATCCTCTTCTGTAATCTGTGGTTTTTTTTAGGGTTTTTGCTTGAAATCTTCAAAATTTAAGTTTTATATTTACAATTTATTTAAGCTTATTTTATATTTGACATAAATGAATCATAATTTGTATTATATGAACAAATATTAAACATTACATACTATTTTTATAGAAGCAAACGCTCATCCAAATAATATTATTCTAGGAGTTATATATCGTCCTCCTGAATTATCCATAAATTCATTCGATAACAGTGGACCTCCCCAAGGCTCAATCCTAGGCCCACTTTTATTTTCTATTTTTGTAAATGACATACCCTTTAGTTTTAGAATATTAAATGTATTCTTTTTGCCGATGATACAAAGATATTTTATTCCATTCTAATCTTAACACATTATTTAATAATTATCATGAATCAATGAACTTTTGAAACATATCAAACTGGTTAAAATGCAACAAATTAATTAACATATTCAAAACCAATTATATTTTTTTGTCCAAACCTAAAGCCAAACAAAAACATATATATACATTGACAATACGCAACTTAACCGCGTTCAAGAAATCAAATTCCTTGGTGTCTATTGATTCAAATCTGGCATGGAAGTAACACATTAATACAATCAGAAGCTAGAAACATAGGCATAATTTATAAACTTAACATCTACTCCCTCAACAAATCCTACTCACATTATACAATATCTCAGTATTACCTTATCTTTCATATATTAATTTAGGTTGGGTCGTTACTTTAGATAAGTTCGACACATTGTGCCCATTCTGTTATACTTCTATATATTTTGTATTTATATTATTACTAATAATGTACATCTTACTCGTCATTATAGATAATGTTTATGTATCTTTTTTGGTGGGTAAGCCTTAAAGTTCTTTGAACTTATTTGCCAAATCTCTCTTATATGTATGACATTTATTGTAACTTAATTATCTATTAATTAATTATGTGTAGAAAACAATAAAAAGTAAACCAATGTTTTAATGAATCATATCTGCAACGATATATAGAAATGTCACCGACTCAGTCCATGCAATTTTGCTTTACTCGATCTTAGTTCCTAGAAGATTCCGAAAAGTAGATTCTTTTTCACATTAAAATTTGTTTTGAAAGTAACTATGAGTTATTGTTTAAACTAATAAAACTATACTTAATCTATATTAATAGTGAATAGAATTATTTTATTGTACATAATAGTCCAGTTCCCTGTGTATTTTCGTGTGCAGATCAAGGGAAAAGTGTAAACATGTTATATGAATATTTGAAGCATGCTGGTTATGAAAACCCATCACATTTCTAAAATTCATCTTTGACCTCTGACCTCAATTTGAATATTTTGACCCATTGAAAATAAAATGGTCATATAATTGCAACGTTTAGATTTAATGAAATAATTTTAGTGTCAAATTATTTTGGAGATGCATATTGATATTCGTTCTAATGAAAACGTTTTTCCAAAAATTACCGGAAGTAAGATTTTTGCCATTTATGACCTTTGACCTACATGTCATATAGCTCTGTAACTAACAGTTGGACAAACTTTAAATAGGGCTCAAATTAATCTGAAGCTATATGTTTCTATTCAGTCTAATAAGAACTTTTCAAAAAAAATGACTTGTATTGACCTTTGTCCTGTACTGGTATGGCTAAAACTTAATTAGATACAGGAAAAAAGTGTATTTTTACTTGTATGAACAGCTAGTTATAAATTTTGTTTAAAGATGTTTTACAGTAACCATTTTGTTTTCAATGGGTCGAAATATTCAAATTGAGGTCAGAGGTCAAAGATGAATTTTAGAAATTTGACGACATGAGTTTTCATAACCAGCATACTTCAGATATTCATAAAACACTTTCCCCCATGATCTACACACGAAGGCACTTTTTTACATAGGGAACTGGACTATACGTTATTATAAGTTGCTTTACTTTTACTGATTATTAAGTGACCTGCTTGGTTTAGCTCTGCTCTTTTGGTCTACCTTTTGTTCACTTTAATCTTGTATTTATATTAACATTATTACCTCCGCCAAGGAGCCCTGTATGTTTGTGTGTTTATGTGTGCGTGTGTCTGTGAACAGCCTGGAGGCCACAGTTTTTATCCGATTCTCACCAAATTTGGCCACAATGATCTACGCCCCAAAAGCTCGGACGAGTTCGAATTTGAGGGGAAAAGGTCATAGGTCAAGGTCACAACTAACAAAAAACTATTTTACTGCCTAGAGACCACAGCTTTTATCCGATTGTCACCAAACTTAGCCACAATCAATGATCAATGACTCATTATATAATTGTGGTTAAATTTTGAAGGGTCAGGGTCAAAGATCAAGGTCCACAAAAAAAAAAAGAAATAAAAAAATAATAATAAAAAAAAAAACCTCAGGAGGACTCGAACCAGCGATCTCAACTGTGAGAGGCTGGATACATAACAATTACACCAAACTCTCATCCACAACTTTGTAGTGTACAGTTAGCCTATTTACACTACAATTTATCTATCACAAGAGTTAATACCTTACTATTTTCAAACCATGTTATAAAATGCTCTTAAACGTCGGGGCGTGTATTATACCAGGCTCGGGTTAGCCGTGCTTGGCATCATGCCCAACAAAATAGAGTTTGTCCCTCTAAATACACTAAATTAATTATTACTTTGGTATAAATCATTGGCAAAACTTGATAAATATTCTGCAAATTTAGTTACTTACCTAATATTAAATAAAAGTCTAGTGCTATTAAGTTGCTAAAGAAAAGTTTTGATTATACAACGAGTCAGATAAGTCGACTTCCTCAAATATAAATTTATTATGAAACCTACATTATAATACAAATGACCTACGTCATAATACAGTACTAAAGTTAGTAAGGTTTTGTACTAAAAAATGTCAATTATTCGGTTTTATGTAAACAATATGAATGAGGGTTTTGAAATGATATTTATGCGTGATCAGGTACACAAAATGGAACTATAGCGCTTTGAGACATTCGAAATTGAATATAAAAGTGTTTACAACTAAAGTACTGTAGCTTACTGCGATTATAAAAGGCCATACATATAGCTGCAGTCGCGTGCTCAAGTTAATGTTTACCGACAAACCGACCAACCAACCAACCGACATAGTGAGCTGTAGAGAAATAGAGTATCAGAAACGTTTGTTATTTATATAGTTAATTCGGTATAAAAAAAATATAAATACAAAAAGCAGCAGAAGCTGAAGTGCATTTACATAAAAACTGTATAAAAAGTACACAAAAACATCAAAACATTACATAGAAAAATATCAATACATTATAGTAATACAAATTTATACAAAAACAATCAAACACGAAAAAGTCATACAAAAAACAAAGGGAAAATCAACCACAGCAAAAAAGTGATTAAAATGAGAGACAAAAAAGGTAAAACAGTATATTGTATAGTCTATAATAGATAGTCCATTAATTGGTTCTCAAACTAAAGAAAAACATCTTCATCATTAAATATAATATCCCACAATGACATGCTTATGTATGAACAGATGGGAATTGTGTTTTGTAGACTTGGTCACACATGTCTTTTAGAATTAAGTCAAGCGTTATTAATATAGTGAACCAAGAATTATCAATACATTCGGACTGGTTTGTTGTTATCAACCAGGGAAGAGTGATCAAACTAATGCTAAATGTAATAAAATCAAAAATATATCGTATTTTAAGGCTATAAATTCGATAACTGAGTCTACCGCGTTAGACTGAGGAGTGGGAAAATGAAATATATTTGTTAACATATATTTAGAAATAATTTTATTTACTTTTTTGTTTTTGTTTTTACTTTTTTTTGTAATTAATCTCTTATTCATTCATTAATTCTATTCTATTAATTTTATTTCGGAATCTCTGGTCTATAGAACGTAAAAGTTAACAAAACAAAAGAACTGTACTGATTAATTACTACAAGACGATGCTTTTTACCTCAGGATGGCGTTCCACCTGGAAAGCATCTTTGACTTATATATTGTCTTGTCGTTATATATACATTTCCTTATTTCTGTAGGGTCATATTTTAAGTATTAAGATTTAACTGCTTTTATACCCATTCCACTTTCACAATATTTGTTCGATCTAGGAATAAAATCATCAATAAATTGAATAGAACATACATAGCATTAGTACTGTTGTTGTTGCAGATCACCCTTACTAAAGGGAAAATGTTTTGATTTACCAAGGTATTGTGAGAAATCGTTTCCTTGTCTTCTACAAAGCAACTACGAACTGATATATTAGTATAATACTCAAGGCAATTAAACAGGACACTACGCTTTCCTAGGGAAAGGTTTGGACCCCGATACGATTAGAAATAATGAGAATGTATGAAGGACACTTCTTTTGGGGAAACCTAACAATAAAGTGAGTATAAACATCTGTTGTTTTATGTATTTTAATGGCAACATTGTCAAAATGAAATTTAACGGTCACGGAAAAAAAACAGGAAAACTTAAAAGAACTGTTGGATCTGAAATTGTATGACTACTTCGATCAACTTAAAAAATCAATTAAAAAAAATTAAATGCCTATTTAAAATTCATATTCCTTAAAAGCAGACACAAAAAACGTTTTAAAGTACCAAAATACAATTAAATAACAATAAAAACATTTCAACGTATGAATTCGACGGCTTTGTAAGAATTCGTAAAGGCCTAAATCGCAGATCAAAGTCTGTTACGATAGCATATCTTGGCAAGCGAGCTCAGCGTCCTGTTGTTTGATTGCCATGGTATACTAAAGATCACTATTAATTAATCTTGATTATCTTGAATTTATTTCTCGCTATCCCGCATCACTAAAACCCTAAAAATGGGTTTCCTGATACTGGGTGTTCAATGTAATCTGGTCCAAAGCATATAGCCTATCAAAGAAAAGAAAAATAAGGGTTGAAACTTTATTTATAGAGAGTAACCCTTCCAGCTGGGAAAAGTAATGCCAGTTGATATTTAGGGGCCCTCTTAAATGCAATAAAATACATAGTTAAATGTATCAGCAGCAACTGAATTGATTGCTTAGTTTAATTGATCATATCAACAGAGGTATTATATGATATCTGTATCTTAAACTTTAATTTAACTTGTCTTTACTTTGTGAGGACGATAAAGTTGCCATTTTCCCGTTTACGAAGAACGAATAATGTATATACAACCTTAAATATATAGTTCAAATCACACTTAAACGTGGAATTTTCAAAACTTTAAATAATTTTTGAACTTCAAATTTAATTGTTTAATGAAATAACATTTTTATTAGTAGCGTGCAACGCGACTCTACAGCTCACTATGTCGGTCGATTGGTCGATTGGTCGGTCGGTCGGTTAGTCGGTCGGTAAACACTAACTTGAGCACGCGACTGCAGCCATCTATATGGCCTTGTTGGATTAAAATGACTGTGTTAAAAGGGGAGTTTGAATGCGAGGCCTCTAGCTAGGAAGGCTAGGCCTATGCTGCATCACCAGAGCCAAGGCGTTCAGAAGGGCCCGCGCCACGAGACATGGAAGGGAGGGAGATACCAGGGAAGAGTTATACTGCCTTCTAATAAAACGGCTATGTTGACTGTATGATTTTACGCTCTAGCGAACACAAGATATTCGTCGTCCTCCCTCTAACCATCGTTTTTCGTAAAGTACCTAATCACAAACGATGAAGAGTAACTAGCGCCATCACATGAATATCTGTAGGCCTAATATATCAACTTTCTTTAATTATAGTTTAGTTATAAGTAAGAAATTCAATACGTACGTTGTTATCATCTTTTAAAACTCTCAAAACTGAAACAAGATCACCAAAAGATGGTCGATCTTTTGGATCAGTCTGCCAACAACTTTCCATAAGAGAAAATCTATTTTTTAAAAATAACATAAAACATTGTTTGACAAACTTAAAATGACAATGTAACTTGTAATGTAACTTTGTACCAAGGGGAAGGATGAATTAAACTCAACAAATCTTACAGTGCATTGGAACAACATTGTGGTTTTGCAAGACGGTGACCATTGGATAGAAATGCAGGCAGATTTTCCTCCTCTATACCATCATATGGAATATCACCTGAAGAAAAATATATTCGCATTAAAAAAATGTATAATCATAATTAGTATCCGCTCACAACTTAGAAATAATCAACTTACGATATTGAAACAAACAAAAACAAGTACCCGAAGACACACTGGCTATTCCTTGAAAGAATAACGATAGAATAGAAATATATTGAGAAGTTGATTAAGAATTACTTACCTAAAGTTACAATTTCATAGAGGACGATTCCAAAAGTCCACACGTCACATTTCTTTGTTGTAATGTGGTAGGCAATTGCTTCAGGTGACATCCATCTTAATGGAAGACTCGTCTCTCCTCCCTTATATGATAATTAAGCACAAGTATAATAAGCATGTCCTACTTCCTTAAATATGTTTATAAACAATTAGTGGTGGTAATAAGATTGTAGTTTTGTAAAAACCAACTTACAAATCGATAGAGATCGGTGTTATCACTGATATGTTTCAAACCAAGAACTGGAATTTTAACGATATTGTCCCGAAATAGCATCACCAACTGACAACAGAGCATTGGACAGACTCTCTGTAATGAAATGATGAATATTAATAGAATGATACAAGATAGAACACAAATGCTTATTCTCTCTCTGTGACATTTAGACACCGGAAAAGTATTAAGTATAATATTTGCACCATTGATGGCGATTTTCAATTTCTTTTTATTTCGGAAATATCATCCATATTAATAAACTTATAAACAGAAAAAGAAAAATCGTAAACTCTAAACTTAAGTATATAGAATGCTTCTCCATCTACAATACATTTTGGAGTTAATTTTTTGAGTTAATTTATTCAAACAGCAGAATAGGCGTACACGATACAACGTACTATAATCTATAACGTATGTTTATTACTAAAAGTTTATTATTAAGTTTCATTAATAAATATGATTATTATTTGCAATATTACCGTACCCCTTGTTCGTGTAGAAACTGCATTGCCACGGCTATCTGTATAGCATAGTTGATCAACTCCCTTGCCTTTGGTTTAACAGAATTACGTGCATCTCTAAATGAGTGCAAGTAGCTCCTTAAAGTCCCCTTCGGTGACTTTTCAGTGCAGATACCGATCATATCTGTATTAGCATTTACACAGGTGTAATGTTATTGTATAAAAAAGTTATATAAACACTTATTGCAATAGTTTTAAATATTGTAATATCTGTTTCATAAAATCTACTTTCTTTACTCGGTACCGTTGTGCTTCTCTTTTTTTAAACAGCTTACAAGTAGAAGTAACTTTTCCAAATACTGTATTTTAATTGGCTTTACTCGTTTGTAGTTATATTAAACATGGAGGTGAAATGAATAAAAATACCTGCGTCTTTAATCTGAGCAATTGGTCGAATAACACCGTAGTGTACTGGTAGTTTGAACACTGTGTCTATTTCCCTTTCCATTGCTTGTTTTTCTTCTTCCGTATATGCGCCTACAAATGCAATGGAAATCAGAATAATGCTTAATGCTTGTCAAAATAAACTAGAAAACTAGAAACTATGACATGATAAAGATGGTGATACAGATAATTATGATTTTTGTTTGGTATCATCAACGTATATTATCATTAACAATGATTAAAGATGTATTGTCCCCCTGAAAAAATAATTCTTAAACAATTTTTTTTTTAATATTCCATTTTAATGTAACATAATAGTTATCCACTTTGACCAAAAATTGGATTGAAAAAAAATGTATTTACCTGAAAAAATGTAATTTAAAGCAAAAAATGGTCAAATTGGCTGCCAGCCAATGGATTTTTGGTTGAATTTAACCATTTATTTTATCCTTTTGTAAGTGAAAACATTATTTTTTTTTTTTTTTTTCTATGGAAGTGATCAACTTTATTAAAACTACAAAATAACATATTCAAAGTCTGATTTAATTAATCTTCATTTTTCATGTTTTTGGGGGACAATACATCTTTAAAGCTTTGTCTACACTATTAAATTTGCCCATATTATTATGTACATGATGACGTCATTATAATTACCATATTTAGGCACATCACACTTTTTTTGTCAAACTCGTTTGATAGTGACAGAGCTTTACATACCATGTATAACATGAGCAATGACTGTTTGTCGACGACTTCCTTCATGAGCTATTGTAACCGTGTAAGTGTTGGCAACGTCCTCAACTGGATCAATAAAGGTGACATTAGTGTTTTGCAACACTATATTTGGAGACGAATAGGGAAACTCAACGTCATCTATCACCTGATGATATAAGCCATAAAGTACAGTAAGTAAGTTATAATACCACCAGTAACTTAATGTCTGCGGTACAAAATATTTTGTCCAAAAGGAAATGAAATGTAGAAGTGTATATGTTTTCAACCGTTGGGGCATTCTCTACTTTTCTTTGTCGGAAGCACATGATATACCGTAGACCTTAATTTATTAGTGTTTTTTTTAAATCCATGTTCAACATGCTTCATTGTTATATTGTATGTATGTACAAGATAAGTCAGAGGAATTGTATTTAATGTATGTGTCCATGATTATAATTGTAAAAAGATACATTAGATACCGTACCCTTGGTGCAGGATCCACTGGTGGAGCGTCTATCCTCGGTCTATCATTCACATTCTATAAAAATATAAAAGACAGTGTTTAGTTAATAATATTAATGGTCCTGGTAAAATGTGATTGTAAATTGCAAAATATAACAAACATAACTAAATACCCTTTGTGCCGCCGGTTCAAACGCTACAGCACTCCACGGAGCTTCGTTCCCCCTCAAATTCTAAAAGAATATATATTAATATTTGGATGAAGTGTAAAATCATTGTATTGATCATTTGAGAATGAAATGAATCAAATAGTGGTTAACGCCACAAAAGAGAAAAAAAACTATATTATTATAAAATAATTGTTATATTTATGTAACATTTCATTATGAAATAAATAAAGCACTCCATGGTGCTTCATTGCAGCATTCGACTTATACTATAAAAAAAAATATATAATAATGTTAGGCCCTCTTATTGTAAATAATTAATTATACGGTCAAAAATCATTGGACAATACAACCTACCTGATCATCTTTTGGTTTATAGAAACGAAAACGATAGATGAGAATTGCAACTATAAGAATTAGCAAAACTGCTATAACGATTCCAACTATAGCTCCTGTTGACGAAGAACCCGATGACGGATCGTCCTCTCCGTCTACAATTAAAATGTATAATAATAACTAATAGTATAAATGCATGCGGTAGATAGCAAGGATAACTATTAAGTAAGATAGAGTTTTATGGTATAACATATTTTGGCATGGCTGTTTGTCTGTTAGTCCATGTACAAGGTACACTTTCAATCGAATCTTCATTTGTTTGGATAGTTAAGTCTATATAATTATTCTTCCATTCATTATTAATAAAGGAATTCATAAATCTTTTCAGTTCATATCTCCTTCACTGACTTCTAGCTATATACTGAACTACCTAATTTTTCATTAACTAGGGTTGCTGAAGACCATTTTTGTTTGTTTTACAAACTTCTAACCAATGTCGAACAATTAACATTGAAATCTCCCTTATAATTTTGTTGGAAGTGTACAGTATCATTGTAAAACCATGTTTCTATTTTATTTTGTAGCTAAGTAATGTAAAAACCAATTTACCATCTGGTTTTGGTGATGTTATGCTGATGGCTGAAAAAAAAAAAGATTTTGAAAAGTAAATTGAATTATCAACATTTTGATACACAAATAAACTGATATCCGCTATTACAGCCCATTTAAGTTGTGTATATAATTTTATATTCAAAGTATTTTTTTAATCCAATTTTTGAGATCTAAAATGTATTTTCACAACATTATGCATGTTTGTTGAATTTTATTTTGTATTCTCTCAATCTCCCTTATAATTTTGTTGGAAGTGTACAGTATCATTGTAAAACCATGTTTCTATTTTATTTTGTAGCTAGTAATGTAAAAAACAATTTACCATCTGGTTTTGATGATGTTATGATGATGGCTGAAAAAAAAAAGAATTTGAAAAGTAAATTATTATGATATATGTTTAGATATAATTTTATAGTTTTATTATATCCTAATATTTTGAATTATCAACATTTTGATACACAAATAAACTGATATCCGCCATTACAACCAATTTAAGTTGTGTATATAATTTTATATTCAAAGTATTTTAATCAAATTTGTGAGATCTAAAATGTATTTTCACAACATTATGTATGTTTGTTGAATTTTATTTTTGTATTCTCTCAAGGTTAGATGTGGACTCTGTGGTATAAATCAACCTATTTATCCCTTGAATCTTACATGAATCGACACAATGTGGTGCAGGATTCGTCCACCCTCCGTTGATACAATTAGACGTTCTATCATTTGGATGCAAAACGTATCCTGGAACACATGCATAGTTTATATGCCCTCCGTCTCTGTGACTACCAGTTTGTATCAAATAGTTTCTTCTTGAATTACCTTCAGGTGACTCACAATCACGACTATTAATATCTGAGGATGATCACATAGAGACATTTAGGCTCTTTCAACTAAATTTAGGCCCGTTTCCGGGGAACTACGGTACTGTAGCAGCTCTGTTATTCAAAATTGTCTTAGATCAGCCACAGACTGAGGAAGGAGGTTAGTCAGCAGAGGAGAGGGAGGGGTGGTTAGCGGTTAGTTCCACATTTAAATTTTCGCAGCAACCAGCCTACGCCTCTGCATAATATTTCTTTACTTACGCTTTTATAATAAACAGTAATTATATCTTTAAATATTTATGGTTTTAGTCACATATTAGACTGTATAATTATATTGGCAGGATCTTTAATGAACTTCATAACTTGCCTAAACAGTTTTACCTATAATTAATTGGAGCACCTCAAATAGTTCAAAGCAGTCGAATAAGCACTTCCTACTTCGTTTGTTACAGTACTTTCGTTTACTTACCGGTAGAATTCTTAATACAAATAGTTGGATCATCGTTATCTAATCCAAGCCATTCACCATTGTAGCAATAAATAACGAGTTGAAATCCACTATTTGTATAACCATCACTACATACATAGTCAGCTCTTGTGCCGTTCATTAAGTTAGGAAGGTTGTTCGGGTTTTCTGGAGTATAGTATATACCACCATTCTTTGGATCGGTTGGGATTTTTTCACAGGAACCCGACTCTTATGTAAAAAAAGATGTTTAGGATGTTTAGTCTTAAACCACAAAATATGCATGTGCGTTGATAAAATTCTGTAAATTAATTTATTGTAATATTATTCAATATTTACTGGTTGATCAAATCATCATGAAAAACATGTTAGGATTCTCTGATTAGAAGGCTTACATGGAAGAAAACAATTTAACTGCTGATTTGAAAAAAAACCTAATAGGCACTACAGGAAAATGAGTTGAAACAAAACTGTTACTGTCAGACAAGATTACACTAGTGTACCTGGTAAAACACAGTAATAACACGGTTCCTTCCAACACCCGGAGATCTTTCGCAACAATGCAATGGATATAATTATTTTGTCAATAAACGAGTTTATTTTGTGTTTATACAGCAGACCTAGTAAAAATATTGTTCTCACCAGTTTGGGCTGCTACTAAGTGTATTATTTCACAAACGCATAAAACCAGCAATGCATAGTATTTCATTTTGATCAGTTTTCTATAAATAAATAAAACAGAAAAATAATGCATTAGTAGTCGTATGTTTGAAAATATAATTTAAATGTACTTCTTGTCACAAGGATATCATACCTATTATATTTTAGAATAAGAATTATACAAACAATTATATATGATATAATATATATATAATGTACTACCGTATGCTTACTACACAGATCATGGACTGTCTAGCCCGGAGCAGCTTGGATTACTCCTATCTCCCCACCCAATTAACAATTTGATTCTGCAAAATACTTACGTTTGTCAAAATTGTACTTGCAAAGTGAATTCTGATGTTTAAATAAAGGTTTAATGGAAAATGGTTTGATACAATAAGTTTGTTAACAAAGGGGTTTCGTTTTTATTTACAGTATTCATCAGAGGTACAATACCGCACTTGGCACAGAATATGGATCCCGTATACTTCCTCAAGTATTGGTTGAATATGAAATTTACGTCATATTTTAAATTTAGTATCGTCGCCAACAAAATATTCAATGCTTTGTTGAAATTTGTGTTCGCCATTATACGGTTCATTATCTTTCAATAGGTGTTCGAAGTTGTTATAGGTACAGGGATTTTTTTGTAATTTGTTGTCTTACCACGACCTATTTTAAAGATGTTAATAATAAAGAAATAATAAGATTTATTCAGCAGATATATCCGAAACTTATCCGTAAACCTAAAAACTATTATAATTTTGACCAAAACCAAAACATAACTGTATTTTCGTTTACCTGCAAAATTCTTTTTTTTTAGACTTCGTAACGAATGAGACTTCTAAAATCTGTAGATATTTGTAGACCTAAATTTTCACATTGCAATTTGAGTAATATTAAATTCAAAGTTTTCATTTTGTTGTAAAGGCATTCATCAACTGAGTTGTTTACACGGTCTGAGTGTTATTCTATAACAAAACTGTGCATTTAATAATCACGGCGATTCTTATAAAGTACAGCGTTGTTGTCTATAAAGGTCATCTTCCATTTTCCCAACAATATCATAAATTCAAACAAATAATGCTTAGTCAGCTTTGTATTGTAACTTTAGTGCGCCAACATAATTATTGCTTACAATATTTTTCACGCTTCTGTTAAGATGTGTGTGTATCAAATTTCTAAAAAAGAAAATTAATATATGTTTCCTGGTATATTCAATGTTAATATAGTGCTTATTTTGTTTTTTAAGTGTCCTGTTGTTAATGTAGCATTCTGTAAATGTTTATTTGGTGTTTATTTGAAAACAGCAGGATCACTCAACCACCGATCAAGGGGCCAATTTGTTAATTTACCGTATCAACCGCTTATCAGATACAAATACACTTCGGGTAATTAAATGGTCAACATCTAAGAAGATGAAAATATGGTACCTGTACACATGGCATAATTCGTACAGCGTGCCTCCCATATATCCTTCATCGATTTTCACCTACAATATAACATTGTTACTGCTTATACAATATTCAAAGTTTGATGAACTATGATGGAACTATTTACATCCGCTATGCTTGAATTTGAATTCGAAGGGCTATAGTATTCGATTGATCGAGGGAGTATAATTTCACTCTTCCCTTATTAATATGTGTTTCATGCATGATAGCCTTGCCTTCTCCGCAATTGGTGTTATGCCCTGCTGGTTTATAACAATTCATTTTAGGCATTGTATTATATTAGTAGGCATTGTGAATCTTCTTCGCTTAAAAGTTGATTCGATGAGATTAAGATCTAAATGTACTGATGTTTTACTTGAGATTTCCGCCAGTCTATACACTAAAATTATATATAACATTATATAGAGTATTTTAATACCACTGACATCAACCACTGCCTTTCTTTAAATACTGCAATGATGTCATGCTATCATACGTTAATTGTTAAAACACCTGAATCTTCTTATATTGACAAATTTATTGTACAAATATATGACAAATACATGAAAAACTAATATGTCGATATGGTGTGAAAGAGCTCCGCCCACTTAAACCGAGGTGTATACTATTGAACCAAACAACTGGACGCCATGTGAATAATTAGTCTCATGGATTATCAATGATTTCTGCTTTACAATGATAGAAAAAAATGATGCGTGTCGTATCCACTGGTCGGAGAGCGTCCACTAGAAGAAGAAACATTGTTGCTGTTGTTGTTGTTGTTGTTGCTGTTGTTGTTGCTGTTGTTATTGCTGTTGCTGCTGTTGTTGCTTCTGTTGCTGTTATTGTTGCTGTTGTTGTTGTTGTTGTTGCTGTTGTTGCTACTGTTGTTGCTGCTGTTGCTGTTGTTGCTGTTGTTGCTGCTGTTGCTGCTGTTGTTGCTGCTGTTGCTGTTATTGTTGCTGTTGTTGTTGTTGCTGTTGTTGCTGTTATTGTTGCTGTTGTTGTTGTTGCTGTTGTTGCTGTTGCTGTTGCTGCTGTTGCTGTTATTGTTGCTGTTGTTGTTGCTGCTGCTGTTGTTGCTGTTGTTGTTGTTGTTGCTGTTGTTGTTGTTGCTGCTGCTGCTGTTGCTGTTGTTGTTGTTGTTGTTGCTGTTGTTGTTGCTGCTGCTACAGGACACTGCGCTTTCCTAGATCAAAGGGAAAGGGTTGGACCCCGATACGATTAGAATTATTGAGAATGTATGAAGGACACTTCTTTTGGGGAAACCTAACAATAAAGTGAGTATAAACATCTCTGTTTTTATGTATTTTAATGGCAACATTGTCGAAATCAAATTTAACGGTACACATAATTTCAAATCACGGAAAAAACAGGAAAACTTAAACTGTTGGATCTGAAATTTTATGACTACTTCGATCAACTTAAATCAATTAAAAAGATTAAATGCCTATTTAAGATTCATATTCGTAAAAAGCAGACACAACGAACGTTTTAAAGTACTAAAATACAATTAAATAACAATAAAAACAATTCAACGTAAGCTTTGTAAGAATTCGTAAAGGCCTAAATCGCAGATCAAAGTCTGTTACGATAGCATATCTTGGCAAGCGAGCTCAGCGTCCTGTTGTTTGATTGCCATGGTATACTAAATATCATTATTAATTAATCTTTATTATCTTGACTTTATTTCTCGCTTTTCCGCATCACTAAAACCCCAAAAATGGGTTTCCTGATGCTGGGTGTTCAATGTAATCTGGTCCAAAGCATATAGCCTATCAAAGAAAAGAAAAATAAGGGTTGAAACTTTATTTATAGAGAGTAACCCTTCCAGCCAGGGAAAAGTAATGCCAGTTGATATTCAGGGGCCCTCTTAAATGCAATAAAATACATAGTTAAATGTATCAGCAGCAACTGAATTGATTGCTTAGTTTAATTGACCATATCAACAGAGGTATTATATGATATTTGTATCTTAAACTTTAATTTAACTTGTCTTTACTTTGTGAGGACGAAAGTTGCCATTTTCCCGTTTACGAAGAACGAATAATGTATATACAACCTTAAATATATAGTTCAAATCACACTTAAACGTGGAATTTTCAAAACTTTAAATAATTTTTGAACTTCTAATTTAATTGTTTAATGAAATAACATTTGTATTAGTCGCGTGTAACGCGACTCTACAGCTCACTATGTCGGTCGATTGGTCGATTGGTCGGTCGGTTAGTCGGTCGGTAAACATTAATTTGAGCACGCGACTGCAGCCATCTATATGGCCTTGTTGGATTAAAATGACTGTGTTAAAAGGGGAGTTTGAATGCGAGGCCTCTAGCTGGGAAGGCTTATGCTGCATCACCAGAGCCAAGGCGTTCAGAAGGGCCCGCGCCACGAGACATGGAAGGGAGGGAGATACCAGAGAAGAGTTATACTGCCTTTTAATAAAACGGCTATGTTGACTGTATGATGTTTACGTCCTCCCTCTAACCATCGTTTTTCGTAAAGTACCTAATCACAAACGATGAAGAGTAACTAGCGCCATCACATGAATATCTGTAGGCCTAATATATCAACTTTCTTTAATTATAGTTTAGTTATAAGTAAGAAATGCAATACGTACGTTGTTATCATCTTTTAAAACTCTCAAAACTGAAACAAGATCACCAAAAGATGGTCGATCATTTGGATCAGTCTGCCAACAACTTTCCATAAGAGAAAATCTATTTTTTAAAAATAACATAAAACATTGTTTGACAAACTTAAAATGACTTGTAACTTGTAAATGTAACTTGTAATGTAACTTTGTACCAAAGGGAAGGATGAATTAAACTCAACAAATCTTACAGTGCATTGGAACAACATTGTGGTTTTGCAAGACGGTGACCATTGGATAGAAATGCAGGCAGATTTTCCTCCTCTATACCATCATACGGAATATCACCTGAAGAAAAATATATTCGCATTAAAAAAATTTATAATCATAATTAGTATCCGCTCACAACTTAGAAATAATCAACTTACGATATTGAAACAAACAAGTACCCGAAGACACACTGGCTATTCCTTGAAAGAATAACGATAGAATAGAAATATATTGAGAAGTTGATTAAGAATTACTTACCTAAAGTTACAATTTCATAGAGGACGATTCCAAAAGTCCACACGTCACATTTCTTTGTTGTAATGTGGTAGGCAATTGCTTCAGGTGACATCCATCTTAATGGAAGACTCGTCTCTCCTCCCTTATATTATAATTAAGCACAAGTATAATAAGCATGTCCTACTTCCTTAAATATGTTTATAAACAATTAGTGGTGGTAATAAGATTGTAGTTTTGTAAAAACCAACTTACAAATCGATAGAGATCGGTGTTATCACTAATATGTTTCAAACCAAGAACTGGAATTTTAACGACATTGTCACGAAATAGCATAACCAACTGACAACGGAGCATTGGACAGACTCTCTGTAATGAAATGATGAATATTAATAGAATGATATAAGATAGAACACAAATGCTTCTTATTCTCTCTCTGTGACATTTAGACACGGCAAAGGAAATAAGATAATTATAATATTTGATGGCGATTTTGTATTCAAACAGCAGAATAGGCCTACACGATACAATGTATTATAATCTATAACCTATGTTTATTATTAAGTTTCATGATTATTATTTGCAATATTACCGTACCTCTTCTTCGTGTAGAAACTGCATTGCCTCGGCTATCTGTATAGCATAGTTGATCAACTCCCTTGCCTTTGGTTTAACAGAATTACGTGCATCTCTAAATGAGTGCAAGTAGCTCCTTAAAGTCCCCTTCGGTGACTTTTCAGTGCAGATACCGATCATATCTGTATTAATATTACACAGGTATAATGTTATTGTATAAAAAAACAATTTATATTAACACTTATTGCAATAGTTTTATATATTGTAATATCTGTTTCATAAAATCTACTTTCTTTATTCGGTACCGTTGTGCTTCTCTTTTTTTCAACAGCTTACAAGTAGAAGTAACTTTTCCAAATACTGTATTTTAATTGGCTTTACTCGTTTGTAGTTCTATTAAACATGGAGGTGAAATGAATAAACAGTTGATAATACCTGCGTCTTTAATCTGAGCAATTGGTCGAATAACACCGTAGTGTACTGGTAGTTTGAACACTGTGTCTATTTCCCTTTCCATTGCCTGTTTTTCTTCTTCTGTATACGCGCCTACAAATGCAATGAAAATCAGAATAAAGCTTAATGCTTGATCAAAATAAACTAGAAAACTAGAAAACTAGAAACTATGCCATGATAAAGATGGTGATACAGATAATTATGATTTTGGTTGTTTGGTATCATCAACGTATATTACCATTAACAATTATTAAAGCTTAGCCTACACTATCATTTATGTAACACAAAATGTCATCTGCCCATATTATTATGTACATGATATGATATAATTACCATATTTGGACACACTTTCTTTTGTCAAATAGTGACATAGCTTTACATACCATGTATAACATGAGCAATGACTGTTTGTTGACGACTTCCTTCATGAACTATGGTAACTGTGTAAGTGTTGGCAACGTCCTCAACTGGATCAATAAAGGTGACATTAGTGTTTTGCAACACTATGTTTGGAGACGAATAGGGAAACTCAACGTCATCTATCACCTGATGATCAAGTCATAAAGTACAGTAAGTAAGTTTACAATACCACCAGTAATTTGTTTGCGGTACAATATATGTTGTCCAAAAGGAAATGGAAGTTTATATGTTTTCAACCGTTGGGACATTCTCTACTTTGCTTTGTCGGAAGCACATTATGTACCGTAAACCTTAATTTATTAGTGTTTTTTTTTGCAATTTTTAATTCATGTTCAACATGCTTCAGTGTTATATTGTATGTATGTGCAGCAAAAACTGTACAAGAAGTGGAATTGTATTCAATGTATGTGTCCATGATTCTAATTGTAAATTGAAAAGATGAATTAGATACCGTACCCTTGGTGCAGGATCCACTGGTGGAACGTCTATCCTCGGTCTATCATTCACATTCTATACAAATATAAAAGACAGTGTTTAGTTAATAATATTAATGATCCTGCTAAAATGTGATTGTAAATTGCAAAATATAACAAACATAACTAAATACCCTTTGTGCCGCCGGTTCAAACGCTACAGCACTCCATGGAGCTTCGTTCCCCCTCAAATTCTAAAAGAATAAATAATAATGTTAGGCCCTCTCATTGTCAATAATGAATTATACGGTCAAAATCATTGAGTAATACTACCTACCTGATTATCCCTTGGTTCATAGAAACGAAAACGATAGATGAGAATTGCAACGATAAGAATTAGCACAACTGCTACAACGATTCCAACTATAGTTCCTGTTGACGAAGAACCCGATGACGGATCGTCTTCTCCGTCTACAATTAAAAGTTATGTATAACTATAGTATAAATATATGAGGTTAAGCAAGGATAACTATTAAGTAAATAGAGTTTTATGGTATACATATTTTGGCATGGCAAGGTACACTTTCAATCTAATCTTCATTCAATTGTTTGGATAGTGAAGTCTATATAACGTACCGTATTCTTCCATTCATTATTAATAAAGGAATTTAGAAATCTTAAAAAAAAAATGATTGGGTTTCTTATATTTAATATTCCGACCCAAGCTAATGAACTAGTTCATTAACTAGGACTGCTAAATATACCTTATAACCAGTGTTGAACAATTCACATTGCAAATCTCTCTTATCATTTGTTGGAAGTGTATTCGTTTTTAACCCATGTAGTAGAGTAGAAATAAGGTTTCACCTCAAAAAAATTGCAACAAAAGGTTTTTCAACGGATTTTGGTAGTATTGGGTGTACTAAATAACAGAAAAAAAGTCTCAAGAATTTCGACCACCGGAAAGTGTTTTTTTTCAAGATGGCCGCCAAAATAGATAAAAAGTGAAAATTGCCATACTTCCTAAACTACTTGGTCTATTGATATGATTTTGGTACCAAAATACTCAGAACATACATATTTATATTTGCCCTAATAGAAAATTTTGGCCAAAAATTACCGGAAATGCCATTTCTTGCATGTTTGACCTTTGACCTTGATATGTTGTATCTTGGTAACAACTGACCGTAGGAAAACAAATTATGGCTCAAATTGTTCAGAATGTACATATTTACATTTATTATAATGAGACATTTTGTCAAAAAATGGTTGGAAGTAAAGGTTATTGACCTTTAACTTTTATCTATGTAGAATTTCCATATCTCGGCAACTATGTGTGGTAGAGATTTAAAATTGGGCTCTAAATACTGAGAATATACTTATTTATATTTACTCTACTGAAGCAGTTTGACAAAAAATGACCAGAAACGCCATTTTTGACCATTGGCCTTGATATGCTATATTTCGATAATGACTGACTCAATTTGTTCAGAATATAATTATTTTTGTTTCGTATAATGGTCTAATCTACCCATGAAATGGAGAGCTTTCCTGGGAATCAAGTAACTGTAATATTTATAAAGACTTTTAGAATATGAGTTCAAGTTCAAATTGTTCAGAACATAATGTATACATTCTTAATAATAATAGTGAATAAAGACCCGAAAAGTAAACAAAAACAAATATAATATTAATAATAATTTTAAATTTCTAATTACAGTATAGCAGCAGTTGATTGGATATTGTGCATGTATTTAGTACGCCATCCTAAACAACTGTTTCAACTTCGTCTTCATCATCGTCATCAATTTCTCTATCTACATTGTCACATTTTTCTAGTTGACACACTCCACAAACTGAAGTGCATGCCAATCCATAGCGTCTACAACTGCAACGTACAGTTTTACATCCAGTAGTACAGTTACAATGGATGATTTTCAAAAGTTCTTCTGGAGCAGCAGTTTCCATCGTCAATATTGGCACAAATGTTTTATTACAAACTTTTCATCCCCACTTGGTAGCATCCATGGTATTATCTTTCTTTATCCATTGCATGATTTGATAGTATACTCTAAGACTGTGACATTTTGTAGCAGATGAGGTTGGTGGTAGTTGTTTAGGTTTGATAAATGATTTACCCTCAACAACTTTCTTATTGAACAGCTTGCATCTGTAGCTATTCAGGCAATCCAGTGACTTGGCTCCAAAAAGAATAGACATGGCCTTTAGTCCAAACTCCTCGATAGTTTGAAGTTTCTGATGCGGTTGAGTGAAAATATCGGCACACATGTCATATTCTGGGTTACTTTCAATCAATTTATTAAATGCCACTTTCTTGCCGATTTCAAAAATCCTAGACGTCGAATCACAACCAGTGAATGCATGCACAAAGTGTAATGCATTTCACATTTTATATCCTAAGACAGATTTCAATCTGGTTACATTAATCACTCTAGTAGGCCCATCTTTTCCTTTGTCTGATCTGAAGTACACTTCTCGGTTTGTTGTATTTACATGATACAGTAAAGTACCAGTAAGTCAGTGTCTTCTCCAATCAAAGTTACTGTATTATGTTCAGAGACTTCAACTGTTGCGAGTGCGATGTCAACATCGGCATTGTTGGCTGCATGTCGTACAGGACATTCTTTTTTCTGTAACTCATATGAAAGCATGTAGATACATTTTTGTTTGTTCTCATGCCTTGACAGGAACTCTTCTTTCTTTCCATCAAATTCAGTTAGGACAAATCTCTCTAGACGATGTAATGAAATTTCCACCCTCACTCTTCGAAGCCAAAGACATCTTTAGGAAGGCAAATAAACCAATACATTGATAGAAAGTAACCCAGAATATGACATGTGTGCCGATATTTTCACTCAACCGCATCAGAAACTTCAAACTATCGAGGAGTTTGGACTAAAGGCCATGTCTATTCTTTTTGGAGCCAAGTCACTGGATTCCCTGAATAGCTACAGATGCAAGCTGTTTAATAAGAAAGTTTTTGAGGGCAAATCATATTATTTTATCAAACCTCACAACTACCACCAACCTCATCTGCTACAAAATGTCACAGTCTTAGAGTATACTATCAAATCATGCAATGGATAAAGAAAGCTAATACCATGGATGCTACCAAGTGGGGATGGGAAGTTTGTAATAAAACATTTGTGCCAATAATGACGATGGAAACTGCTGCTCCAGAAGAACTTTTGAAAATCATCCATTGTAACTGTACTACTGGATGTAAAACTGTACGTTGCAGTTGTAGACGCTATGGATTGGCATGCACTTCAGTTTGTGGAGTGTGTCAACTAGAAAAATGTGACAACGTAGATAGAGAGATTGATGACGATGATAAAGACGAAGTTGAAACAGTTGTTTAGGATGCCGTACTAAATACATGCACAATATCCAATCAACTGCTGCTATACTGTAATTAGAAATTTAAAATTATTATTAATATTATATTTGTTTTTGTTTACTTTTCGGGTCTTTATTCACTATTATTATTAAGAATGTATACATTATGTTCTGAACAATTTGAACTTGAACTCATATTCTAAAAGTCTTTATAAATATTACAGTTACTTGATTCCCAGGAAAGATCTCCATTTCATGGGTAGATTAGACCATTATACGAAACAAAAATAATTATATTCTGAACAAATTGAGCCATAAATCGTCAATGGTCAAAAATGGCGTTTCTGGTCATTTTTTGTCAAACTGTTTCATTAGAGTAAATATAAATAAGTATATTCTCAGTATTTAGAGCCCAATTTTAAATCTCTACCACACATAGTTGCCGAGATATGGAAATTCTACATAGATAAAAGTTAAAGGTCAATAACCTTTACTTCCAACCATTTTTTGAAAAAATGTATCATTACAATAAATGTAAATATGTACATTCTGAACAATTTGAGCCATAATTTGTTTCCCTACGGTCAGTTGTTACCGAGATACAACATATCAAGGTCAAAGGTCAAACATGCAAGAAATGGCATTTCCGGTCATTTTTGGCCAAAGTGTTCTATTAAGGCAAATATAAATATGTATGTTCTGAGTATTTTGGTACCAAAATCATATCAATAGACCAAGTAGTTTAGGAGGTATGGACATTTAAATTATTAACTATTTTGGCGGCCATCTTGAAAAAAAAACACTTTCCAGTGGTCGAAATTCTTGAGACTTTTTTTCTGTTATTTAGTACACCAAATACTACCAAAATCCGTTGAAAAACCTTTTGTTGCAATTTTTTTGAGGTTGGCCCCTTTTTTTAATTAGTTCTACTCTACTAATGTTTTAAATAACATTCGTAGCTAGGTAATGCAAAAACCAATTTACCATTATCTGGTGTTGGTGATGTTAAGCCTTCGACTGGAAAAAACAATAATTTTTGAAATGTAATAGATTTTGATATTTTTTTATTTCAAAATCAATTTATTATTTTGTATATTTTCCACATTTTGATACACAATAGCATAACAGATCGACCATTATAGCTCATTTACGTTGTGTTCAATTGTGTATGTAGACCATTTAGAAATAAAAAAAATGTCAATGTGAGATGTGAACTCTGGTATTCATCATAGCAATCCATCTATCTCTCTAAATCTTACTTAATGGATCGACACAATGTGGAGCAGTAAGCGTCCAATCTCCATTGATACAATTAGATACAGTTCTATCCTTCGGATCCAAAGTGTAGCCTGGAACACACTCATAATTAACTGCACCTCTGTAACTACCAGTCTGTATCAAGTTAGTCCTTTTTGATTTGCCTTCTGGGGACTCACAATCAAGATCTGAGGATAATCACACAAAGAGATTTTGTATTATTGTGACTCATCCAACTGAATGGTTACCTGTGCTTATTTCCTAATTTATAAAAAAAATATCATAAAAGATACGTAAGATAAATAGATAAAATGAAAAACAGACAAAAACGTTTACAAACATAATATACATTAGAAAACTTTATTCTCCAAAAGAAGAAATTTTAACGTTGAAATGTTAAAACAAAATATAATTACAAAAAAATATCACATTCCCAAAAATCTAGATAGAAAAACATTAATTTTAAATCTTTCATTAAATCATTTATAGCAATAAATTCCATTTATTTACTCTATCACACTTTTGGCTAAATTGTTAAAAACACATTGGAATGTGAATGCGTTGCGTCGTTATAGAGAATCCAAAATCATATTCATAACTTGCAAAAAGTATTACCCATCATTGGAGACATATCTCAAATAGATCAGCGCAGCCAAATATGCATAACCTACGAATTAAACAGTTTTGTTGTACTTTTACTTACTTGTAGACTTTACATCGCACCTAGTTGGCATATGGTTTTTTAATCCAAGCCATGTACCATTGTAGCAATAAATAACAAGTTGAGGTCCAATATTTGTATAACCATCACTACATACATAGTCAGCTCTTGTGCCGTTCATTAAGTTAGGAAGATTATTTGGGGTTTCTGGAGTATAGGATATAACACCATTCGCTGGATTGCTTGGGATTTTTTCACAGGAACCCGACTCTTATGTAAAAAAAGATGTTTAGAATGTTTAGTCTTAAACTACAAAATATGCATGTACACGTTGATGAAATCCTGTGTTAAGTTAATTTATTGTACATTATTCACTATTTACTGGTTAATCAAATCATCATGAAAAATATGTTAGGATTTTCTGATTAGAAGGCTTAAATGGAAGAAAATAATTTAACTGCTGATTTGAAAAAAAAAAAATAGGCACTACAGGAAAATAAGTTGAAACAAAAGTGTTGCTGTCAGACAAGATTACTTAACACTAGTGTACCTGGACAGTAAGTCCTGGTAAAAAAACAGTAATAACACGGTTCCTTCCAACACCTGGAGATCTTTCGCATCAACGAAATGGATTTATTTTGTCAATAAACGAGTTTATTTTGTGTTTATACAGCAGATCTAGTAAAAAATAATGTTCTTACCAGTTTGGGCTGCTACTAAGTGTATTATTTCACAAGCGCATAAAACCAGCAATGCGTAGTATTTCATTTTGATCAGTTTTCTATAAGGAAATAAAACAGAAAAATAATGCATTAATAGTAGTCGTATGTTTGAAAACAGAATTTAAATGTACTTCTTGTCACAAGGATATCATACCTATTATATTTTAGAATAAGAATTATACAAACAATTATGTATTATATAATATATATAATGTACTACCGTATGCTTACTACACAGATCATGGACTGTCTAGCCCGGAGCAGCTTGGATTACTCCTATCTCCCCACCCAATTAACAATTTGATTCTGCAAAATACTTACGTTTGTTAAAATTGTACTTGCAAAGTGAATTCTGATGTTTAAATAAAGGTTTAATGGAAAATGGTTTGATACAATAAGTTTGTTAACAAAGGGGTTTCGTTTTTATTTACAGTATTCATCAGAGGTACAATACCGCACTTGGCACAGAATATAGATCCCGTATACTTCCTCGAGTAGGCCTATTGGTTGAATATGAAATTTACGTCATATTTTAAATTTAGTACCGTCGCCAACAAAATATTGCTTTGTTGAAAGTTGTGTTCGCCATTATACGGTTAATTATCTTTCAATAGGTGTTCGAAGTTGTTATAGGTACAGGGATTTTTATTTAATTTGTTGTCTTACCACGACCTATTTTAAAGATGATAATAATAAAGACATAATAAGATTTGTTCAGCGGATATATCCGAAACTTATCTGTAAACCTAAAAACTATTATAATTTTGACCAAAACTCACATAACTGCATTTTCATTTACCTGCAAAATTCTTTTTTTTTTAGACTTCGTGACGAATGAGACTTTAAAATGTTGAGACTTCTAAAGTCTGTAGATATTTGTAGACCTAAACTTTCACATTGCAATGTGAGTAATATTAAATTAAAAGTTTCCATTTTGTTGAAAAGGCATTCATCAACTGAGTTGTTTACATGGTTTGAGTGTTACACAGATAAAAGAACATAATATTCTATAACAAAACTGTACTATCATTTAATAATTACGGATAAAAATAATATCATAAAGTACAGCGTTGTTGTCTATAAAGCTCATCTTCCATTTTCCTAACAATATCATAAATTCAAACAAATAATGCTTTGTCAGCTTTGTATTGTACCTTTTGTGCGCCAAAATAATTATTGCTTACAGTACTTTTCACGCTTCTCTTAAGGTATGTGTGTATCACATTTCTAAAAAAATAAATATATGTTTCCTGGTATATTCAATGTTAATATAGTGCTTATTTTGTTTTTTAAGTGTCCTGTTGTTAATGTAGCATTCCTCCTAAATGTTTATTTGGTGTTTATTTGGAAACAGCAGGATCACTCAACCACCGATCAAGGCGCCATTTTGTGAATTTACCGTATCAACCGCTTATCAGATACACATACACTTCGGGTAATTAAATGGTCAACATTTGAGAAGAAGAAAACACAGTACCGGTACATACACATGTCGTGTGTGCGTCAACATTTGTCAAAAATCAATTTATAATCAAATTAGAGCATGTTTCAGGAAATCTTTAATGAAAATTTGGATTTTCAGAGTTTGGCATAATTCGTACAGCGTACCTCACATTATATCCTTAATCGACTTTCACCCACAATATGACATTGTTGCTGCTTATACAATTCAAAGTTTGCTGAACTGTGATGGCACTAGTTACATCCGCTATGCTTGATTATTAATAAGATTTTTTTAAGGGCCATAGTATTCGATTAATCCAGGGAAGAGTGTAATTTCACTCTTTCTTCTCCGATTAATCTTGCCTTCTCAGCAATTGGTGTAATGCGCTGTTGGTTTATAAACATTCGTTTTATGCATTGTGAATTCTTCGCTTAAAAAGTGATTCGATGAGATTAAGATCTAAATGTACTGATGTTTTACTTTAGCTTTCCGCCAGTCTATTATACACTAACATTGTATAAAGTATGACGTGACGTCAGTGGCACAGTTTATTGTATTTATCTTATTTACTCAAAAAAAGCAATCAACCACTACCTTTCTTTAAATACTGCAATGATGTCATGCTATCATACGTGAATTGTTAAAACACCTGAATCTTCTTATATTGACAAATTTATTGTACAAATATATGACAAATACCACATGAAAAACAAAGCCCAGGAAAATGTAAAGTTAATGATGTAATCTATATTTATTCAACATGTACTTATCAACACAACATTTTGTCCGAGTATTCTGTAAATTTGAGTTTTCATCATACATAAAAAAACATAATTAAATCTTAAACTAAACAAACAAATCATCTAAAACGTTTAACATCATAAACAATACAAAAGAAAATCCAATAATAATGAAAATTATAAACAACAATTAACAGCAACATTAAACAATTTTAAACTTTTTAAATCCTAATTTTGTTTTCCTAGGATGCTTTAATATCTATCTTATAACTAAGATACATAAGATACTACTCTTATAACTAAGATACATAAGATACTACTCTTATAACTAAGATACATAAGATACTACTCTTATAACTAAGATACATAAGATACTACTCTTATAACTAAGATACATAAGATACTACTCTTATAACTAAGATACATAAGATACTACTCTTATAACTAAGATACATAAGATACTACTCTATTTATAGAATTTATAAACATTTCCCATAAAATCCTAAGGTTATATTTTACCTTCGCATATTCCATCCTCTATATTCACCACTTTTTATAAATAAAGTGGCTTGATACATTATTTTGCCCTATCAAGAAATTACGAATAATACATGAGCCTAATTATTTTCTATTAAGAATTACAAAATAGCTGACCTATTTCCTAGATATAACTCAACCTAATCTCCCTGATTCGAGGAGAGAATATCCGATTACGGCCAGCTCGATTATCTAATTGTATATTAATGTAAATATTAATAAACGTTACAGCTTTTATTTTCCAATTTATATAAATCAAAATGTTAAAATTAAAGTAATAGTTATATAGCGTTGTATAAACGTTGATCTCGAATACACCACGCTACAGTATTCTCAATTTTAAAAACATAAATATTTCGATAGGGTTTGAAAGAGCTCCGCCCACATAAACCGAGGTGTATACTATTGAACCAAACAACTTGACGCCATGTGAATAATTAGTCTCATGGATTATCCATGATTTCTGCTTTACAATAATAGAAAATATGATGCGTGTTGTATCCACTGGTCTGAAGGCATCCTCCTATAAGAAGAAACATATAAGCCTAGGCCTGGTTATGTTAATAGATAAGTTTAATACACCAGGGAATAGCTTAGCTAGCTGGACTTGCACAGCATCTTTTATGAGAATGAATAAAGACTATATACACACATATCATCCCTATCATACATGTTTATGGAAAAAATGGCAACTTCATTAAGAAATTGACCGTGATTTCAAATGTCTAATTGTTGAAATTTATATTTTGTTATGTGTACGGTAATTATGATTGAAAAAACAAGCAAACATATCTAACCTTTGTGGCAGTTCAATAGCTGTCCCAGCGTCGTGTCCATCTCAAACACTATGAGAAGAAATCGTAATGTTGTTGATAAGTTATATAAGTATACGCTAACAAACATAAAATAATACTATACTTACTAGTTACTGTTTCGAAAACGCGTACAATAGATGAGAATTCCAACGATAAGAATTAACAAAACTGCTACTACGATTCCAACTACAACTCCTGGTGACAGAGAACCCGATGACGAATTTCCTGTTCCGTCTACAATTAAAATGCATGTATAACTTAATACAATGCAATGCAGTTAGGGCAAAAATTACGAATAATGTATGACCTATTTCCTCAACATAATCCGCCGAGTGGAGAGTAGCCGTCAATAAGGTTCCACCCCGGATTGCCTGTGGGCAGCTCGATTATCTAATTGTATGATGTATAATGTATAACTTAATACAATGCGAAGGTAGTATATTATGAAGAGTGAATGGTGGTATCATATATTGAGTGAAATACTGCAGCGTTATTATGGAAAATAGTCCAGTTTTCATGGATGTAGTTCATATAAAAATAAAGAGGCTTGTTTGTTGAATGTCGTTCCTTTACAATGTACACTTTCTCAATATTCATTAATTTGTATTTTATCTGACACCACGTAAGCATACTATTAACCCATTCATTTTTATAATGAAATATAAACATTCAAATTATTAAAAATAAAATGAAAAGGTTATTTATATTATAAGCCTATATAAAATACTGAAGAGAGTGTATTATTTTGTTTACTATCATTCCTAGCTAGTAATAAAAATATGCCTACCATCTGGATCATCTGGTGTTGGTGATGTTAAGATGACTGAAAAACAATGTTTTGGTAAAATGAGTTATGATTTTATATCTTAATTCAAATATCTAATTTTAATATATCTTGATATTTCTTTCTTCAGATTTCAACATTCTGATACACAAGTGTAATCGGAATTTTATTTATGAAACATTTTCTTTGAGATCTTGCATGATACAAGCAACTTCTTGTATAAGTGTTACCTTAATACAATCCACTGTCGTTATTTTGTCATTGCTGAATTTATTAAAATGTGCTTGAAATGAAATAGGCATATTGACACCTTTTCCTACTTTTCTTACTTACTTGATGGATCGACACAATGTGGTGCAGGCTGTGTCCATCCTCCGTTGATACAGTTTGATACAGTTCTATCCTTCGGATGCAAAATGTAGCCTGGAACACACTTGTACTTTACTGCACTTCTGAAGCTACCAGTTTGTATCAAATAGTTCCTTCTAGAATTACCTTCTGGTGACTTGCAATCATTATTATCTAAGGATCATAAACACGGCGAGATTTTATATTATCATAACTAATTGAGATAAATTGTTACATATAACTATTGGAGTAGAAAACTATAGAATACAATTCACTTTTCTACTTTTATTGATAGTCATCATCATTAGTTAGGCCTATCATAAGTTCTCAAAGGAGGCTTAAATGATTCAATGATGAGTTCGAGAAGTAATTGATATGATCTTTCCTGAACTTTTCTTCAAACTTTGCATGTATCAAATCAGTCATTACCTCTGTATTGTGTTTCGATATTTGAAATAATCAGGGAAGAGAGAAATTACATATAAACTGAATTGCTTAAAAGGTGTATACCGCTAAAGCATGCAAATGCAGCAAGTCAGTTCAGACGAATAAGTGTAGGCCTACAACACAAGTTTCGAATTAAGCAGTTTGTTGTCAATTGAACGTAGATATTAACAGCTAGGAGAACACTACAATTAAAAGTATACGGATTATACTGTTATCAAGTCTTTTATTATTATATATTTATCTTACTTACGCTTTTTAACACACATAGATGGTTCATCGTTATCTAATCCAAGCCATGTACCATTGAAGCAATAAATTACAAGTTGAGGTCCAATATTGGTGTAACCGACATTGCATAAATACTGAGCTCTTGTCCCATGCATTAGGTTTGGAAGATTGCCGGGGCTTCCTGGACTATAGAGTATAACACCATTATCTGGATGGGAGGGTGTTTTTAAACAGGAACTAAACCCTTATATAAAAGAAAAAGATGTATAAAAAAGGTGTTTACATAAAATATATTTAATCTTACATTACAAAACTACATATTTCAAGCTGTCTACGCTGTAACTCTTGATGATGTTAAGTTTACCGTAGTTGATATTCAGATTTACTGGAAATATCGGTAATCACATCCGTGAATAACATCGTTAAATTTATTCAACATTATAAGCATATATACCATTCTCTGAAAAATTCTCATAATTTATTTTACACAAACTAACTTTACTAGTATTTATTCTCCACTGCAAAACCGGTGAAAGTTACTTATTGTTTCATTTGACGGAAAAACAGAACAGTTATGATTATTTATTTATTGATAAATTCTAAGAGATCTTGTTCTTCCAACACAGGTGTTTTTGATACCCTATACTCTTCTGCTAACCTGCCACTTACAATGCAATTGATTTATTTTTCAATGAGAAGTTATTTTATGAAATATTTGTATTACTTCAATAATAATTCCTCCGGAGGAACGCAGACCAAATAACCAATATTTTCTCACCAGTTTGGGCTGCTACTAAGTTGCTGCTGCTATAACTACAAACACACATAACCCACATTACATAGTATTTCATTTTTATTAGTTTTCTATAAAAGAAATAAAAAGTAAAACAGGTAAGGTAATACAATGCATTACCTTGTTTGACACTAATATTTTAATGTATACGATTTGTTAAAAAAGATATACATTTTTTGGATGAAACTTATACAAGAAAAAGAGATTTTAATTAAAAGTGTGATATTACTGTTATGGCCTCTTGAATTAGCACCAACCACTATCCACTAAACAATTTGATTCAGTAAATACTTACGTTTGGCGAGAATGAATTTGAATAAAATCTGATGTTTATTAGTTAGAAAGTAGTTAATACTTTTTTAACGGCCTTTTATATAGAATTTATCTGATACTGTTCGCACAAATACTTAACTTCCTCATTTATTGACTGAATATGAAATTTACATTACAAAATAAATATGAATTACGTCATGTCCCGTCACCAACAACGTATATATTTACTTTCAAAATTATTATAGATTCAGGAATTTCCAAAGTATTTTTGTCTTACCACGACTCCTATTTTTAAAAAGAAAAACATCTTACTGATAATTAGTAAAAAGTACTAAAAAATCTATTTATATTTCATTTCATATTCATATTTTCGTTCATATTTAAAAGACATCATCACACCAACCATTGTGGAACACTTACCAGCTTAATCAGATCTGTGAGATGCACTGATTACCATACGGTACTTACTACCCGGATAGAACAAGTAGAGAATATTTATTTATATTTATTTATACATGAAACTAAGCCATGGCTGTTTAAGGTACCTTGGTTGGTCCAATTTGATCAAGGGCTTCTTTTGTCCAGTGTCCACCTTAACCAAAGGAGAGGCATATGCCAACACGTCTGATGTAGGGGCTGCCATAAGAATCAGCAGTGCTGATTTCAAATGCCAGCTGTAGAGCTGGCATTTGAAATTCAATCTCTAAGATGGTCTCACATCCAAGCAGGTACCCGGCCCAACTTAGCTTAACGTTGGTGATCTGGCGAGAACCGGTGTTCAACGTGGTAAAGAATCCGATATAAAAAAGTATATAACTACAGTAATAGGCCTAATATAAAATAAAACGAAAAAACAAAAAATAATCATCATAAAATCTAGATATATGACTTTAATTGATTACTGTTTGAGACGTTTTAGTCGTTCAATTTGTGAACTTTCCCATCATTATAATTGAGTAAAATTGCAGTTTTCTTTTTCGTTTTTAAATTTTCCAGGTGAATTTTTAGATTATTAATCATAGATGTAGTGGCATTCATAAAATGAGATGTATACGGTCTGAGTGTTACATAGATCAGATAAAAGAACAAAAATTCTGTAAACAAATTTTACTGAATATTTGTTGTAGGCCTAATCAATGATAAAAAGATTTCTATAAAGTACAGCTTTGCTGCTGTGGAGGTCACCTTTTTTTATATTATAATAATACCGTAACAAAGTATAAGTCAGCTTTGTATTGTCCTTTGTTCTGCGTAAACATCTCACATATTTGGTTTTATCAGGGACGAGTGGTTTTATTCAAGTTGTTCCACGCTTCTCTATTAAGGTAGTGTATCGAACTTTTAAAATAATAAATATTGTTTCCTGGTTCATTAAAGGTTACTATATTATTTATTTTTATTTTCATTTTCTAAGACAAATAAGTTAAAATCGGGTTTTTTTTCCTTTCTTTGTGTTCCTATTAAATGCAGTGTATTTGGAATCTTTGAAATGCCTACGAAAAATGTGTTTATGCTATTCATCATGTTGTCTCCTTTTTTGAAACAATGAAGAACACTTAATAAACCCAAAAATTTGAATATTTTGATATTTTTAAAGATGTGCTGTTTTCTTTGTAAACTTACATCCTTTTGGTTCAATTGTTAAAGACTTTTGTTCCAGTAATTTACCATTTTGTCTCCTTCGTAAGTTTATGTTTCATTTAAAAACTGATCAAACATTAATTTTTTGTATGATGAAATACGCCTTTTTAATTTGGTTGATAACACTCTGATGCTGATACATATTTATTTGTGTTTTCTACTATAATCATCCTTGGACATACCATGCCAAATTATGGTATAAAATGCATTATTTATCGATGTGTCCCATTAATTGTAGTAAATTTGGTATTGGAAAACATTGTAGTATATCCTAAATAGTATATTATTGCATCCCACTTTGCTCGAATAAACTTTGGCGATGATATTATCAAAGTCAAAATAGAATAATCCAATTCAAAATAGATCTCAAATAAGAGGGTGCTGTTCATCAATCGACTTTTCTAGTTAGGTTCTCTTTTGAAATATTTTAAATATTTTTTTATTTTTATATAGTCTAACCTAGGTTGCACCAATGTTATGGAACAGTTTACCGCGTACATTATGTGATACGTTTTAAACGTGCTCTAAAACACTTAATTTAGAGTTTAATTAAAACATTTGATTGATTTTAAAATTATACGCGTAAATGTTTACCTTTTAAAATCGTTTTAACATGTTTTAAACCGTTTTGATTTCCGTTTCAAGTTGTCGTAGACCTTATGGTATTTCAACTTTTTTTCTAAATTTTTTAAAATTCTTATAATGGTTTTATACATGTATGTACTGCGCATGAGCACTCATTTATTGGATATATGGCGCATAATAAATGCTTATTATTATTAACCTTCGTCTGTTTCAAGAATCTTTTTTTCTTATGTTAGTTATGATTTAAACGTGTTATTGATCCGTTATTAACTTCAGAAATAAACATTGCTGAATGAATCTATGTTTACGACAACTTTACAACTGAAGAATTTCTCAAGAAGAAGATGACCAAGGTATTTTAACAGATGAAATTTTCTCGTCTTCGTTTTGAGAAAGGTGTTACTTGTACCCATGGTTTGCGTAATCTCCAAACACAACATAATTAATAAAATTATTCTGTATATAAAATGTATTGTCTAAACTCATCCCCGTTTATTTGTAATATTTTAATCTATTTCAAATGTCCCCAACAGTGGGAAACCCTTCAGAATGGATGATAATAACATCAGTGGTAAAATAGCTAAATTTTAAAACATCTAGTGTCATCTTTAAAAAAACTTAATCAAAAAATAAATAAATCAAAAAGGCTAGGAGATATAAAACCATGTTTTTTCCACATTGACTTTTTTTGCGTTTACATTCATTTTTCTTTCTTTTTAGTTTATTTTTGATCCAAAGTCTAATTGAAATGCTAACGAAAACTTTTCTAAAGAATTCACTGTAACATTTTTGACATTATTTTATTACTATAAATTCAAAAAGTGTACGGTAGCCTACCTTGCAAACACATTATTATATCACAATTATCGCATTCATCGTTTCAGTCCAAAAAGACTAAAACTTTGGGGACATTGATTAATAATCATTCACGGATAAGATACTCCTGAATCTAGTGAAGAACGATAAAAAAATGACTTTGAATGATGATAAAAGTTAAACAGCGCCACCTATGTTATTGCATAGCGGCTTAAATACCAAAAGTCCCAGAGCCCTGTACTTAATTCCCGTAATCCACACTTAAAACGATAAAGATAAAATAAACAAATTGTATAAAACGTTGAGACTGTCTGTTCATAAATAGTTTATTATTTTCTATTTCCTATATTTGACCATTATATGAAATTGAAACCCAGTGGCAAATTGAATGCGATCAAATCTCCCTGTTCTGATAATCGTGCCTTCCCCGGTGATATACCAGGTAAATGTTATGCAGGTTGGCTGGGATAATATAAATGTGAACGTGAGTTAAGTGCTTTGCGTTTACACTGTGAGAAAGGTAGTATCTCAACAGTTTATCATTAGCCTTCGTTATCAGCGGAAGATACTGAGGTGATTACAAACCCCAGGCTAGGCCTAGTTCGGGCGAAATTCTCTGTACATTTTTCATTTTAAACATTTTATGGGATATCTGTAAACATGTCCACTACTGGAAATAAACCAAAAGGATTCGCCAGAAGAGGAGCTCTACGACAGAAGAATGTTCATCAAGTCAAAGACCACGAATTTATCGCGCGGTACTTCAAACAGCCGACCTTTTGCAGTCATTGCAAAGATTTCATTTGGTAAGTTGTTATTTTATCTTTTTGATATCTCAACGGGTGGGAATAGTCTGATTCTGAAAGAGCTACAGGTGTCTGTTATAGATCAGGTCTAAACTAAACTAGCTCTAAATTGGTCTAGTATTTTACTTAGGCCTAACTAAATAATTTGGCCTCTCTTTGGTCTCAACAATTGGGTGGGGAAAATACTTTCCTCACTCAGAGTTAGTACAGAGAGCCATACCAGAGAGAATTGTTGAGAGAAAGGTTTCTATTTCTCAGGTCCCATACCAGACTACCCTTTCGGTGGGGTCCAGCAGGACATAATTAATAAAGTATCGGAGCGTTAATAAAGTATCAGAGCCTTTAATATGCACTTGTCAACTGTATGACCCACTATACAACCCCCCGGGAAAGGTGCATCATGGGTGCGTCATTTACAAATAATTATTGACGCAGGGGTGCGTCAAAAAACCTATATGGTATGTCACAACAATGGTGTATCAATGTCTGTCACTATATCATGAACAACATGGTCAAAATGGGTGCGTCATGGTCACCTAAGCGTAAAGCACTTTTTTGACGCAAAGTATTCATAAGGTATGATGCACATCAGACAAATGATGCACCTCTCTTGGAGGTTGTATAGTGGGTCATACAATTAACAAGTGCATTATTTTTAACAAGCAGATTGTCGCAAGTATACTTTGGCCCCATTCCGCAATTGTTGGAGCTCCGGTAAAAATATTTTGAGAATAATGAACCTTTTCCTGAAATTGCATTCTTGGAGCTTTAGCTGTGGTGAAAACATTTTGGAATTATGGATTAATAATTGTATATTTTACAGACCATTATGACAATACAAATTATTGTAGAATACTTGCAATTCAGGTCATTTGTTTGTTTTTAACTAAATCCTGAGTCAGGGTCACTTTTGATATCTTGTTGATGCTAGTAATTAATAATGGAATTTCCTCAAGTATTCATTCCTGGTTATGCAGAAGTAAGGTGCAAGGTATTGAAGTGTATACTATGAAATGTCAAATGTAAGGGTTCACTTATCAATATTCCTTTTATAATAGGTCTTCTTTGTCTAGCTACCTTTCATTCTGCATAATTTGCTTTTGGGAATTTCTGACCTTTCAGACTATATTTGTACAGGTCTTAAACAAAAGTTTCTCACTCCACCCGCACAACCCGTCCACACTCCACACGCACAACCCGTCCACACTCCACACGCACAACCCGTCCACACTACACCCGCACAACCCGGCCACGCTCCACACGCACAACCCGTCCACACTCCACCCACACAACCCGTCCACACTCCACACGCACAACCCGTCCAAACTCCACCCGGCCAACCCGTCCAAACTCCACCCACACAACCCGTCCAAACTCCACCCACACAACCCGTCCAAACTCCACCCACACAACCCGTCCACACTCCACCCGCACAACCCGTACAAACTCCACCCCCACAACCCGTCCACGCTCCAAGCATTCATTATTTGTATGCCATATGTCAGACTCCAATGTAAACATTCTATTCATAATTATTGGACCATATGGTAATATTAGTTTCAATCACTATACTGTAGGCCTCCCCTTGACATTTTTAGAAGTCAATTTATATATCAAATTTATCAAATTCCTCTCAATGTAAAATATCCAAAGACCAAGTCCTTTGTTTGTTCTCTTGTATTTGATTTTGATATGCATTGATCTTGGGGAGATATTTGTTCATGCCAATGTCACAGAGGGTTCAACCTCTGCTTTCTAAACTGCCCCTTATAATGCTTATAACATGAGACTGTATTCAATAAACAGGGGCGGATTAGTGGGAGATAAATAAGATTAGTGGGAGATAAATAAGATTAGTGGGAGATAAATATTTCATAAATGGTAAAAACGATCTAATAAAGATCCCATATCTAATAGTTTTAATTACTAATTTTTCTAAATATAGTTCTTGTTTACACAAGATACTGTAGCTAATATAAACTTTTTGTGTTAAACTCCCAATTTAAACAAATTCATCCTTAAGTATCCATGGTGAACGCTTAATACCTAATGATGCATTGTTGTCATGGTTAATGGAAAGTTGTTTTCTTTAATTTTATTTTTATCCTAACTGATCTTATATCGTATATATTTAAGTCTACAACTACTACAACTAAGAGTCTAGGTGTGTATCTACCGAATAACGACAAGAGAAATATTTTTATACTATTTGTATACAAAACTCAATGCAACTCAACTTTGTCAATATAAATGCTCTGATCAACTGAACAAAACAGCAACTCCAAGTAACGCACAGTTGCACAAATAAGTGCAGTTGCGTTCAGTTGAACATGGTTCCACCTTTCTGGAACTTAAAGGAACTATAACACAACTGAAAATTTTGCGTCACATACGATATGGGTAACCGCTATGATACAGTTGACTGTTTGATGTTGGCAATGTGAATCGTATCGCATATGTGATATGATAACGACAACTAGTTACAATCAGTTGCATGTTTCGACGTAATCGCTCACACACTGATTCCTTGTAGTCCTATTCAGTTTTGCTTTAGGGTATGTTCAGATCTATATGGAGTTATGCTTTCGTGTCGCAAGCAATGTCTTATTATAACTAACGCTTTTGTTGAAACTGAAGTTTCACCGATTTGGGCAAACATCTGATACAGGAGTAAATTTGATTAGCTCTGTCAAAATCGTTGTTGCATGACATTCGTATCATAGCTTAAGCATAAGTACTATCCTTGTACCTTGAGCTGTCATAACGAACGAAAGATCAGTATCGTAAGAGGTGGCTTCCACTAATCTTTTCGTGGTTTAGACCTAAGGAGTACACCGCGTACAATACGAAAGCATAACTCTGTAGGTCTGAACAGGCCCTTAGTCATCATCGTCCCTTTAGGAGTTGAGTTTTGTTGAGTTCTAAACATAAAACTACCTTTTAGGCTTTAGGACAGATGATGATGTTATAGTAATTTAAAAGGCTGATTTAAAGTGATAAAACTGTACTGTGCGGTATATCATACTGTGTTATACTGTACAGTGAAAGATAATACAGTTATGATAAAATATAATAAACTAATAATGTTGATCAGAGTTCATAAAAAATGACATGGCGCATTGACACAGCATTGCAAATCAAATTATATAGGCCTACTAGTTTAGCTCATGTTAACTAACTGTAAATGTTTATTCATTGGTATGGCCTGTTAAACTCATTATAATTCAGATGATGATTATTCATTGTGATATTCCCATTACACACCAGGCCAATATTACAATATGACATTTCGCTTATTGTCGGATACTTTGGAGTAGTTGCTGTGTTGTAGAAAAGACTGTAAATTTTTAAGTGAGATATAAATGTGTCAAAAGTCTTTAACAATAACATGTTAGATACACTATTGTTTTAATGTTGAGTGGGTCAATGGCCGAATGGTTAATGCAGGGGTGTCAAATCAATAAACACTTAAACGATAAAGATAGAAGCATACCACTCCATTGGATATAAATCAGTGCTCATGGTTGCCAAAGGAAACTGCAAGCATTGTATCCAGTTGAAAACAAGTATATATAAATATATATTTCATTATTTATTTATTCTATTTTAATATATATATAACCAAAAAAAATCGGAAATTGGGGAGAGCAGTGTCAACCTAAGTGAACCTAATCACTGTAGTGGAGCCGGTTGACCCAACCCCAAAGTTAGTTTGCACACATAAAAGAGACAGTGCTAATAGTAAATACAGTTACAGCGAATTAAAATGAATGTGAACTTTTCTAATATTAAAAGGATGATGGGCTTTCTAGGACTGCAGCATCTGTCAATGATCTGTAAGCTATAATGGGGATATTATAAATGTTCCATTGCCTCAACCCCAACCCAATAAATGGGTTGTTTTAAGAAAGTCCTGTCTGTAGATGTTTGCTATGTTGGTGCAATAATAACCCCCACCCTATACTGTAACCCCACGGAAAAATGTAAATATGCCTGCAGTGATCACATATGTATTATAACTCATCAAACTGTCTTTCAAACAAAATGGGCTGTGGGATGTTTTGCAGTAAGTAGTATTAATTAGCTTCCTGGAAATATTCAAAAGATCTCAACCATATGTAGCCTACATAAAACAACGAGGTGTATATTGCCAACTGATGATCTATTTAGTCATTTGTAATTATTTTCTATGCAGTGACATTATGTTGAAAGCATGTTATTGGAATATTGAAGTTCAATTTTCCATCAGTAGTAATGCACATATTGAAATTATCATCTGAAAAAGATGATGAGATTCACTATCCATATCCAATGTCCTCATTAACTTAGAACAGTCCATTTTTAAAGTAGGTATATTTACTTTGCTAGTCGAATCTAATTACTGACTGGCAACATAATGTTTCACTTATAAATCAATATGCTTCCCTATGTTTGACCTAAGTGGTAGCACCATGTACATATCAATACAAGTATGATACCATACTTTAATTTATTAGCGTCGTGGATGATTGATGTTGCTTCAAATGATTGGCCTGGATGTTTATTGCATTCTATGTATCAATTGAATTACAGATGGAAAGGTTATGTGAGGCATCTGAATATTTAATACTTACCCCTTCTCATTTCCCCCTCTCCCTTCCCAATCTACGTGTCAACCTTCCATATTGTTTATTATTAAGTTGATGAGAATAAAATCTAATTTACCGACTTTTAAACAATTGTTATTTGCCTAAAGCATTTTTTTTTATCTGATTTACATAATTTGTATTTTTTACCATAAAATTAGACCTTAGAATATTGCATGGAAAAGTCAATTCTCATTTATTAATATTTTATAATTCTTAATGCATATTTGTTCCAATCATTACCATTTATGGTGCATATATTAAGTACTGAATCAGAGTTTTCCTCTTATAATTTGTGGATCTATGACTATTGTAAAACTTTATATCCAAAGTATAACAGTATTTGGGCTCGTCTTGCGTAAACGAGGATATTAATGGTTGGTAGTTATCTGATATTAAAGGTCAACCGTCTATTTGAAAATTATAATTTGAAAGTTCAAGTTGGTTTTTTTTATCTTTGATGTCTGGTAAAAAAATTATAATTTTATACTGTTCAAAGTGGCTATATCATTAATCCGAAAAGAAAGGAAGTTCACTTTAATGATGTATTTAAAAATACAGTACAACCTCTATTAAGGGGATGCATTTAAGACCTAAAAAATGTTTTATTGATAGGTATGTGTCCCCTGAACAGTGTAGGCTGCAACATATAGTGCTCATCATTCATTTCACAAGGGTGTCACTTGTATAGAGTTGTCTAAAAGGAGGGTTCTATATATTTGTGTATGTAGTACTGTATGTACTGTACACAAATTAAATAAAACAAAAATACAGTCTTCAAATAAGAACATGATGTAGCCTACATAAACTAGTTATCAGCGGATATTATCCCATTGTGTGATATAAACCTACAATTGGATTCGAACTATGACAGCTTTTTTTTATGACAAGACAAGTGTTTCACCCATTACACCAAGGAAGCTTCATTATGGGTATAAATATCAACATTTAAAATTACCTTTTGTTTACTTTTTTTTAAATATCTGTACGTCACTGACCTTAATTAATACGATGAGAGATATCTATTTCAAGATAATTAGGTGTTGATTGACCAATCAAAGCACAGAAATGTGTTCTTAGATTATGAAGAGTATCTAGAGAGAGAGAGTCGAATATTTAACTAATAATAATATTTTATTACAACAAAATATAACAAAATCTTTTTGTGTACATTATATAGATTAAAAAAATTGAGAAAAATGGGGGGGTGAACATTTTATTTTTTGAAATGTTGGTTGTTTATATGAATGTAGGGTTTGTGGACTATTCAATTAATGGATAGGGGTGTTAATAGCACACATTTGGAATTTGGTGACATCCGAATGGAGAACATAACCAAAAATTAATAAAAATCTTAAAATTGCACCTCCAAGATAGTGTGGGCTCTCTGGTGGGCCACCACTGTTTCCAAGAATACCTCACTGTTTACGCTATGCTTGTCAAGTGCAGGGGAGGAGGAAGTGTTGATCCGGGTATTAAAATGGCACTCATAGACTACAAATATCACTTTTGGTTGTTTATTTTGTAACTTGTACAGTCTTTTACCATATTTATTACACGATTAATATCAACATTGTCCATTTTCATCTACGAATTTGCTTGCAATTGTATTCAAAATTGTAGAAAAGGTTCTTCAAACACAATGGCTATATGTTTTAAAAACTAGAACACCAGCAAGGTGTCCTGTTGTATAACATACCAATACTTGAATGCTAGGATTAACTTAACAAATAAAGTCAGTGAAGCTTAAATACCAATAGTATTGTGGTAACAATCATTTCACCTATTGTATACCAATTTATACTCAAACTAAATAGTTTGTATATTAAATCAAGGATATTGTGGTCTTACTTGCATTAGCAGTATAATACAGAGTGTGTATACAGGGGTGAGGGAATTTCAATTTCTTTCACTTGTCCCAGGACAAGTACCTGCACGGAATTCACTTGTCCGAGAAAAAAATTTACTTGTCCCTCTTTATTGCGCAATAGGCGTAAAATTACACAAGTGTCAACAAATGTCACGCAAGTGTTTATTGTCTATTTAAAATTCAGTAGTTTATAGGCCTAGCCTAGACTTTTTTAGCCTGCTCAATATTTTGATAAAAATAACGGTCATTTTTAGGTTTATTTTATTAACAAAACAGTGTGAGTACTGTAGGCCTAATTAATAAATAGTAGTTAGTAAATAAAAAATAAAAGAATTGAATTACCAAAAAAACTATGGTGTTTATTATATACAAACGTATCATAGCCTAGTCATAAATGTGAACTGATCTTTTCCGTAGATATGCCGGCTAGCTAGGCCTAGGGCCTAGGTATTCAAATTTTTTTTAAAAATAATTTCTATTTTGTTCAGGCATAATTAATTAACAAAATAATACCTAATTAATGTAGGGCTGGCTAGGCCCAATACTAATTAAAGCTTGCCATCCAGACACTAGGCCTAGACCGTCACCATGGAGAGAGAGAAAAATACCTCCTCTCCAGGCCCCAGGAGGCCATCCATACTCTAGAAGTTAGGCCTCCTACTCTACAACTTCTGTACGGAGAGAGGATGTTTTTGTTATTATCCAATTCACTAAATAAAATAGCTTGTTGCATTTCACAGGTAAATTTATAAAAAAACATTCTTTTCCCTATGAAACCACTTTATCAATTGTCCGTTCCATGCACGATGTACAGAGAAAAATGAAAATACTGGGCCTAGCACCTCCTCGCGTGTGTACAGCCTCCATGTTGATGCATGGTATTTTTGATCAAAGAACTTATAACACAAGAATCTCCTGTTCTTCAATTTGCATTCAAAACACAGTATCGGAAGTACAGGGTTAAAAGGTCAAACTGGGCGACGCCATTTCACAGCATGGAGAAGCGCCTCCTCCAAACTAGGAAGTCAATTACTCTACCCCCATAGAGTATTAGCAGATCCCCTCTATGGTTTTGACTTTCTAATTTGATGCGGGCGCCCTACTCCTCAGTCAATTACTCGACCCCCCCTAGAGTATTAGCAGATCCCCTCTATGATTTTGACTTTCTAATTTGATGCGGGCGCCCTACTCCATGGCTCACAATGGCGCCACCCATAGCTCTATTCTATCCCACAATGCCTTTCGAAATTGTTACGCGCTTCGGACGAACAGAAGATTCTTGTGTTATAAGTTCTTTGTTTTGATCAACAATACCTGGTAGAGTCCATTAATTACGGGGGTTCTTTTTAACTGGGCATTTTTTAATTACCCAGTTAATCTATGTCTCAACCACTGCATGGTCCAAAAATGTTTTAATTACCTCCCCAAATAGAAAATCGTGTAATCTATAATGATGTGACTCAGGTCATTGACCAATCAGTGATGTATTAAATGCACTGGGTTTAATGTGCTTTGAAGAAGCTTGCTATTTTTGTTAATGCACATGGCTAAGTGTTGGCACATGGTTTTCTGTGCTCTTAGTTTTAATTTCCTAAATTTCAAAAGTGCTTGTCCTGGGACAAGAGAGTATGTCAAATGTGGTTGTCCGACCGTAAAAAAACACTTGTCCCGGGCGTCGGGCAAGTGGGTTCGCTCAGCCCTGGTATAAAGTACTTGGAACTCTAACAAATAACAATATATACGTCATAGAAAATATATAATTATTATATGACTATTGGGTAAAGACAATTGCCAACTTCTTCTGTCTTTTAAGCATTATCAGCGGAAGCAATTCGTATTTAAAGAAATTATTTAAAGTTCTACTAAAAGTCATTTGTATGTTGTTTTGTACTTTCCCAAGGCATTTCCTTTCCTTTCTTTCCCTTAAAAAAGCAATGGTCGAATGTTGTTCAAATTGAAGGTTTTTAGTCGCAACAGTGCATACAATATTAGCTGTTCAAATAAAGGTATCTAGTTGGAAAATGCCTAGACATATGAATGTCTGATAGTAATACTAACCATTATTAAATCATGGAGTAAATACTGTATCTCTTTTTTTAATGGGATTCTGACTACTGCAGGGGTAAATTATATTAAAGATGGCCACAACTAAACCTACATATTATTTAATAGATTGTCCTTTTCTTTTTTCAGGGGCGTGGTTGGCCGACAGGGATTACAGTGTCAAGGTAGGTATTAACAAATGAATATCAGCTTTTAACAGTTAGGCCTGGTCAAGTTAAGTAACTATGGCTAGGTCCTAATTTTTGAGCCATTGGACTATAATAATACTAAACAAACCTATAAATCTAGGTATAAATGCATATTAAGACTATAAAGAGGATTGAATGAAATCATGTGTTTTGTGTCAACCCTCTGTTGATAAAAATAAGAGATGACAGAAAGTTGATTTCTGAATTTCAGCCATTATTTCCATAAATAACCTCAATTTTGATTCCAAAAATACCATGGTAACCACCTGTACTTTGATTCATTTCCTTCAGATCATTGGTTTTTATCTTACGCAACAATGACAATATAAATCAGTAGATTACCAAGTTATTGACAGTTTTAATATTTCACCTGCATTCAACATAATTAATATTTATTTATGTCGTGACTGGCTTACCTGGATAAACCGACATAGGCCTTTTACCCCTCAAGAGGAGAACATAACTCAAAAAGTAATATAACATTTTAAGGATTCCCCTCCAAGACAATGGTATCGTCCGTCACTCAGGAGGAACACAACGCTTTTACAGTGATAAATAAAGTACTGTATAGTGGAAGTTTTTATGTTTTTTTTAAAATCTAATTTCCACAACAAATACCAACTGTTGAAATTAAAACTGATATTTCAATTTATTTTATATACATTGAACAAATCTTGGTGTGTAGGCCTACTTTTTAACTTCAAACAAAATTTAAAAGATTAGAATCTTGGGAAGTGAAATACAAACTTGTTTGAGAGCCCAACAAGCTATTAAAGTACATCCTCTTAATTTAAACATACTTGTATAGCCACTTATAAAGTGTTCATAAAGTACCATATTTCCCCTACTTTGTTTTGCACTAGAAAGCGTCCCGTTAACAGGGTGGCATCTGAATATTATAGGCGTGTCAAAAAGGAGGGGTTGGTTCTACTATAGGCTACTGAGTGATTAAAGTCACATGTCTGCCATATTTCTTTTATTATCATAATTCATAGACCATTATAATGTTAAATTGTACTCTAGATGAATAGAATTTCTTTGGTGTTGCACACAAGGATAAACATGTTGCGTGACAGATTGTTTGTTGATTTTCCATATGCTTCGTTTGATCATGTTGACGACATTAAATCCTGTCCTTATCGATTTCGAGTCAGTAATGATTATAACCGAATAGTCAATCAAATAATGCAGTGAAATTGTTGTTTGTGTCAGTTACAGTTACTTATGCGCTCCTATGATTGTGTTACGTTCACTGAACAATCTTTATTTAAATATTTCTGCAATATCCCAATTGCTAATGAACACTAAATTTACACTTTGCGACTCATACAGGTATAGTTATAATTAATCCAATTACTGCATCAACTGAATTTAACATATTAATGACAATCCTGGTTATTAAGGGATGATACTCGTTAAAATAATGAAGAAAATTCAAAATTGTTTGATTTTGTTCAGAAAGTTTTCTACAAGATTTGATTTCTTGGGGGTTTTTTATGCAGTATTTTATTGTTTAGAGGAGAAGTAATCCCTACTGAAACCAAAACATAACATTGTCAGGAAAATTATTTGTTTATTTGTTGGCTATTAATTCTTTATGATCTTTATGTAAGACCATGCAATGATTTTAATTTTGAAAATAACTAATACATAAAATGCATATAAATCATATAAAAGATCAATAATCTTTTTAAACCATCTGTAGAATTCAATCACTGAGTACACGTTTACATATAATCATCAGATTCCAATCCAATGAATTCCAGTGTATTATTAATACATATTTTCATGAATAATTATATGATGATTATTATTACCATAATATACTGTTGTTTTTAAAAATGCGACAAAACACTCAGAGCTGTCAATTTATATAAAAACTATGGTTTCCATATAATCATACATTTGCTACGTTTGATTGACATCATCGGAATGTCTATGATGTTGTATGCGGTGTTTGTGTGATCGTTCATCTTGCTCTGCTTCACCACTATAAAGAGAATTAAGAAGCTTTAATTGGATTTGAAGAATAATAATCATGTTTTTATCTTTTCAGTGTGTTGTTTTGTAGTCCACAAAAGATGCCATGAATTTGTCACCTTCAAGTGCCCAGGTGGAGATAAGGGTGCTGACTCTGATGTAAGTTGATTTTCTTCTTAAAATCTTTTCCCTCTTGGTGCTCCTCTCTGGTATGAGCTTGGTGTTTCAAATTATTGCAGGTACCATGACAGTAATAGAGCTCTTTCTTCTTGATTTAATGCAAGTTTGTTGCAGATCCTTGATGACACTCCTCTCCAGTAATACAGCTCTTCTTGATTTAGTGAAAGTTTGTTGCAGATCCTTGATGGCACTCCTCTCCAGTAATAGAGCTCTTTCTTCTTGATTTAATGCAAGTTTGTTGCAGATTCTTGATGGCACTCCTCTTCAGTAATAGAGATCTTTCTTCTTAATTTAATGCAAGTTTGTTGCAGATCCTTGATGGCACTCCTCTCCAGTAATAGAGCTCTTTCTTCTTGATTTAATGCAAGTTTGTTGCACATTCTTGATGGCACTCCTCTCCAGTAATAAATCTCTTTCTTCTTAATTTAATGCAAGTTTGTTGCAGATCCTTGATGGCACTCCTCTCCAGTTATAGAGCTCTTTCTTCTTGATTTAATGCAAGTTTGTTGCACATTCTTGATGGCACTCCTCTCCAGTAATAAATCTCTTTCTTCTTAATTTAATGCAAGTTTGTTGCAGATTCTTGATGGCACTCCTCTCCAGTAATAGAGCTCTTTCTTCTTGATTTAATGCAAGTTTGTTGCACATCCTTGATGGCACTCCTCTCCAGTAATAGAGCTCTTTCTTAATTTAAGTTTGTTGCAGATTCTTGATGGCACTCCTCTCCAGTAATAGAGCTCTTTCTTCTTGATTTAATGCAAGTTTGTTGCAGATTCTTGATGGCACTCCTCTCCAGTAATAGAGATCTTTCTTCTTAATTTAATGCAAGTTTGTTGCAGATCCTTGATGGCACTCCTCTCCAGTAATAGAGCTCTTTCTTCTTGATTTAATGCAAGTTTGTTGCACATTCTTGATGGCACTCCTCTCCAGTAATAAATCTCTTTCTTCTTAATTTAATGCAAGTTTGTTGCAGATCCTTGATGGCACTCCTCTCCAGTTATAGAGCTCTTTCTTCTTGATTTAATGCAAGTTTGTTGCACATTCTTGATGGCACTCCTCTCCAGTAATAAATCTCTTTCTTCTTAATTTAATGCAAGTTTGTTGCAGATTCTTGATGGCACTCCTCTCCAGTAATAGAGCTCTTTCTTCTTGATTTAATGCAAGTTTGTTGCACATCCTTGATGGCACTCCTCTCCAGTAATAGAGCTCTTTCTTAATTTAAGTTTGTTGCAGATTCTTGATGGCACTCCTCCCCAGTAATAGAGCTCTTTGTATTTGAGTGTTCCACCAGGTCTCTCATGCCACTCCTAACCTGTAATAGAGCTCGTTCTTCTTGAGTTACTACAAGTTGGCACAGATCTCTTGGTGGCACTCCTCTCCAGTATTAAATCTTCTTCTTGTTTGTTCTGCAAGATGGCGGATGATACTGCACAGCCTTTGTCGTAGTACCAGACTTTTTTTTTATTGCAGCAAATTTCAGTTAAAAGAAAGTTTGTTATACCATCATTTAATTGGCATACTTGTTGCATTTGTTTTGAATTTAATAATCATTAAAGTATACAAGTGTTGTTTTTTTTAAATTCTATTTTACTGTTTATAGGTCAAATTTGCCTATGCAGCACAATAATTTTGAATTGATATGAATACAAAAACCAAAAATAATAACTTTTCAACAATGTAAATTTATATTATATCTGTTGTTCATTTAATTGACCCTTAGATTTATTTGACCATTGTAAAATAAATATTATTTGTAAAATCTATCTATGGTAACAATAAGTGTCAATGACAGTTGGTCCTATCAGGTATCACTTGTAGTTGCTGGTTGTCCATTTAAATTAAGTCATAATTTGCCAAGGATATACCAATTTGACATTCATTTTCTAATTACTATCGAACTACTATACAAATTTCGCAATAAACTGGACATTTGACGCGACGTCGATGAAATTATGAATAGGTAGCCCAAGTGTATAGGAACAAATTTAGCAGTGATGTCTTTTTTGGACTTAATTTTGTAAATTTTAGATATATGTCTAGAAATTGATAGTGTCTTAGTGTTATTGAACACTATATCTATCAATTTAATTATTTATAGGTCCTCCAGGGCGAGCATATGAACACCTAAAAAATCATATTGATTACTTTATCAAATATGACATTACATGTTTTAGAAGACTTCTATACTATAGGCAAAAATGGGCGTGTCCCACCATTTGTAGTATAAGAATTAGCTATTGAATTAGGTGACAGCGAAAAAATGCCAACAGGACAGGTTTCCAAAAAATAGCCACTGCTGCTGTATATCTATTAAAAAAATAACTAAACTATTTTAAAAATAATTTTAACCTAAAATATTATGAATAAGAACCACACAAATCAGAATATATATTATTTTAAATATATATATTTAATAATAAAATTAACTGTTGAATAGCAATAAAATGAGTAAACTGTAGATAAGCTCAATGCAGTCATAGTGTGCGTCCCTTCAAACTGACCTATCTGATTAGCCAATTGCTGCATCCATGTTGCAGGCCTTGTCTTTTAAGGCGAGTGAGTGCGATCACTCACCTAACACACTCCTAAACTGCCCTTGAGGAGTGCGATTTACAACACGCCTTAATTTGGTAAACTTCTACACACGAAAATACAAACAGCACACCTACAGCACCCCTGAATGTATTGAGGAGTGCAATTTGTAGCACACCTATGATTTTCAAAAGACAAGGCCTGATGTTGCGGAGTCTTCCATGGAGAAGCATTTTTTGCGCTGTTGTGATTATGTTGCAGTTTGATGTCTAGTTTTATAGTTACGTCATTGCAACTACTAGTCATATTGTTTCAGCCTGTAGCCAGGGGGTTTGAGGGTTCGAATGAGGTGCCCTTTTCAAATAAGAGACTAGCAGCAGATGTGATGGTAAACAGGCCTAAACTAGCCTTGCCCATTGTTTCTGCCCCTTTCGTTAAAAATACAAATCCTCATGTAAAAATCCAGGCTTGCTTTTAAAGCACCTTGCTCTGTTTTTTTCTTACAATATCAGTCTATTGTAAGTGTTTTTCTTTTTATTAAACAGCATTTCAATCTGTACTTTGTATAATTAGAATGGCTTTAATAAAAACGAGACTGACAGTGTACTGTATAAATATCCGTGATTAAAGTGGAATGCATTTGTTGTTTATTATGTAAATATAGTATTAATATACCAAAGGTCATTTAGTTTATTTGATATCAGAATAGACAGATGCTTGATGCAAACTTATGGTCTATATGCTACTATTGTTATTTTTGTATTTATAAAAATAAGGATTTGAAATACTGGTATCCCTTACTTTTTAAATTAACGATTCCTACTAATTGTAAACATGCCAGTTTTTTAAAAATCATATTCGTATCGAGAGATTTCAATATAGCATAATGTAACTCCTCCTAATTCCCTGTTATAGTTCCTACTGTTTAATGTCTGCATTTGTGGCTTAACCCGGACCTTAACATCTAGGGTATTTTAAGATCAGGAAATTTTGAATACTGTATAGCCTTTGTTTCCCTTCTAAAATTTTCATTAAAAAGTCCCTTCAATTAGGCCTACTGTACCATTTAATTCTGTACTAATAGATGCATAAACGCATAATATTAAGGGCAATATTATATGTATTAGAGGTATACCTCTTTCATTTATCTAAAATACCTACCAATCGATAACCACTTTTCTGTGACATTTGGTCACATGACACTTGGTCCGCTTCAGCTCGACAATTTAAAAGGAATCTTATATTTATAGATATTTTAAATGCCTTTAAAAACCACTTTTTTTAAATACAATTTTTCTTGGTATAACTAATTACTGTGTGCTGTTACCGCAAGCATATTGCATTCATATAAACTCATGCATATTCAAAGTATATTGCAGGAAAATAAATTGAAACACAAATGTTTTCTTTATTATGCAAAGTGTTTTGCTTGAACTCATGCATATTCATAAAGTATATTGAAGCAATACAATTGAAAAAACATGGTGTGTGATATTACCGCAAGCGTTGTCTTCATTATGCAAAGTGGTTTGCTTGACCTCATGCATATTCATAAAGTATATTGAAGCAATACAATTGAAAAAACATGGTGTGTGATATTACCGCAAGCGTTGTCTTCATTATGCAAAGTGGTTTGCTTGACCTCATGCATATTCATAAAGTATATTGAAGCAATACAATTAAAAAAACATGGTGTGTGATATCATCGCAAGCATTGTCTTCATTATGCAAAGTGGTTTGCTTGACCTCATGCATATTCATAAAGTATTGAAGCAATACAATTAAAAAAACATGGTGTGTGATATCATTGTCTTCATTTAATATGAAGCATATTGCATTCCTATAAACTCATGCATATTCATAAGTATATATTGCAGGAAAAATAATTGAAACACAAGTGTTGTCTTCATTATGCAAAGTGGTTTGCTTGAACTCATGCATATTCATAAAGATATTAAAGCAATGGTTTTCAATACAATTTGATTTGTCCACTATCATGTTGTTGAGTTATTTTAAAATAAATTATTCACTGCGTATGTTCAATGACAATACAATAACAGTACACATCAAATCTATTATATTATATTGATCTTTTGAAATATATTATTTTTGTTTGAAATTATGGGAGTAAACAGTGTTTATTAAATGCAAACACAATTTTAATTTGTAACAATGGATTTTAAACTCCTTTATTTAAAGACAATTTTTCTTCAAGGTACAACTAGATTAGAATTATTGTATTTTAAGTAAGATATTATTAACATTATTATTTTCTTATAACTTTAAAACCAACACTGCCAATTTTGGATGTGAAAAACACCAGCAAATAGTGTTGTCTTTCACTGAGCATATAGCTACCGGTAGCTCTGGTTAGTCTCCAAATACTACTGTTTGTAAATGATGTCTTATAGATTTGAGTTCTTCAACCTCACCTGGTTCTACCCTATTTTCTAAAACTCAAATCGTATAATAAAAACCCCCAACAACACACTATTTTTTCAAGGTTGAACTCTCATATTTGAAAGCTCTGTACAATTTCAAGTATTTTTACCTGTCGTTTTGCCTAGTCTTAATTTATCACAAACCTACGGTTACGATGGAAAACGTGATCAAACTCCTCCAGCATTTTAACGCACATTTCATTGGCATTTCTGCGACCTTGAATAAGATTTGCTCAAAGTGCAGTTTACAATTAATCCTACGGAGCGACGCATTAATCAACTCGGCTAAATTCATTAGCCAGTGTGCAAAAATTGTTTGCGTCAAAATATATTTACTATTCTAATATTTACTAATTATTTTGTCATAAATTGAATTTTTCATGTAATTTGTAGTTTGATATGTTTCCTTTTACAAAAACATTTTCCTGAAATATCTGAAATTGTTTCGCTTAGGAGATATTTTACTCATTTTTATTATTAAATCACACCATCAAACACACATGGAAAAAACATGGCATGCTAATTACTGGATAGGAAAGCCATCTTATTGCCATCAGAAAACACCTGGAATGACCAAATGCCACGTATTGCATAGGGTCAGTTTCTGGAAGTAAATTACTGGTTAAACCGTGTGTGTATTCTCCCGCCCAGAATGTATTTTCTTGAATTTGGAACTTTCTGGGTTACAATAATTATAATAAAATTTAACCCTTTTTAAAAAAAAAATGTTTTATATGCCGTTATTTAACAAATTGGTCCACCAAGAATATATCAGAGAAAATGTATTGGCTCAGCATGAATTAATTTACATTGCTTCCAATTCCTCTGCATACAGTACAGTAGTTGTTAGGCTTGATTGCTTCAATCATTCATGCATGAAATTATTAGTCAATTAATAATTCACACCGACACATAATTATACACGGTCGTCAATACCTATTTTAACATCATAAGTTGTGGTGACATTAATAGCAATGGTGTTAGCTCCTGGTGACAATCAATATATGCTCTAGTCTACCTGTATATCAATAGACTGAATTAATATTTTTAAAAGTGTGAAAGTATAGGTAATGGCTAGTTTGTTAAAAAAAATCAATGAACTTATTGTTAAACTTATCTCATAAATCTAAGACAAACATTATTTATTCAGCCAATATGATTATAAAAATTTGTTTAGAAAGGCATGTAGTACAACCTCTATTAAGGGGACACATAAAGTGTGCCCATTATAGAGGTGTTCCCTGAATATGGGTTTTGGTTATAGTGTTAAAACATAAATATTCTCCCTCGATTGTTTTACAGGAAAGCAACTTATATGACCTATAGACATAGCACATAACACACTGCACCACATGCCCTTACAGAATAAAGCATTTTTTTCCAGGAGTCATTTTCCTTTTCTGCTTTTTCACTCTTATCAAAATATTATATGTTTTACTTTAGGGTGGGGAGTAGTTTGTATTTAATTTTGAAAATTTACCAGTTCTTCTAAAAATATATTAGTTAATAAATTAGATTACCATATCTAATAATTTTTTTTCAAAATGTTGTAAGTCTATGACGTACCTTATAATATGACTATTTCCATTTGATTGATGTAGCAATATTCCTCTGTGGCGCTCGTTAATCTAGTCCTAGCTTAGTCCAGCTGAGCAGCATAGCAAATGACTTACTGTAATCTTCTGATCTAGTTCAGACGGCGTACATGTCACCTTTTGCATTCGTTATTGAACTTGCCATTATGCAAACCTTTAGAATGTCTATCCTTTCTGCAGATTAATCTTGGATTATTTATAGTAAATTATTGGAGAATTTTGTATAAACTTCTTTTAAAGTGAAACATTGATGTAAAACTGTTACCCAGACTAAATTTAAATGTATTAATTATTTTAAAAACTGTGTATTTTTTTTTAAAATTATGTTCTGATTTAACTGTTTTTTTATAATATTTTAGGTTATTTTTTATATAATAATAATTTCATTTGTTTGAAAAAAAATGTCTGGGCTTCTATAGACAGTGAAGCTCTCTGTAAAGCCCCAGCCTAAAATTTACGACAATATGTACATTTTGAAGATATGGTGGCCATCTTGCCAAGTCTGTGTCCTAGCATCACCTTGCCTGGTCATCTAGTTCTTATATTTATGTTTAATTAATGGAAAAATCGTGTTACCTTCCATATTTGTTAATTCACGAGGTGTGCTATATTTGTCCAGATATGATAAAGGAAGTTGTTATATATCCTGAACAGATCCTTTATGAAACAATTCACGCAATCATTCATTTAAATTAATGTAGATGTTAAAAGTCAAACATACAACCTGATATCTGATGGAATTCATATTTAACATACTACCATACTTGCTATTTGTTCTAGGGTTTGACATACTAGGCAAGTTTCACTTGTAGTTTTGATCTCAATCTTTAGTCCCCTATACCACAGTATTGTGTGTAGTAGTTTACATAGATATTTATACCATAGACAAGACAAAATATTTCTCCAACCTTTGGAGTGATACTTTGCTTTGCTATGATAATTTGTTTCAAGATAAATACTATTAAATAATAATATGTATTTCCTGATCAATGAATAATAAACAGATGGATTTCTGAGCTCATTCTATATTGCTATATTATTATTATTATATCCATTATTAAAGACCCCTTCCCTTCAATTTTGGACGTTTTTTGGAAAATAATACATATATATCACTTTAAAAACATTAAACCATGTCATTCCTTGTCTTAAATGTACGTTTTATGGTAAATTATGATAAAAAGTGAGAAACAATGCACTACCTAAGTAGCTCGCGGCGATCGACCTCTCGTGGACGGTCTTAGGCCTAGCCTAGCTAGGCTTAGTTTTGTAGGCCTAGCTGGTAAACATCGGTAACGTACGAACATCGTACGCTAGCTATATACCTAGCCTGGCGTTGTATAGTTGCTGCTTTAATTGTCTATCTATTTTTGCCAGACTCCGTTGATACAAATTGGGGAAAACCCGGTATTTTCGCTGAAAAGTTAGGAGTCTTCCATTTGTTTTGGCCTCACGATCGATCGAAAAGTGGCCGAATTACAGGTGAAAAACAAAAATATCAATCCGCGCGCAATGCATTTTGGGATTTATAGCGGGCCGCTATAATTATTAGAATCGACTTATTTTTCACATTTTTAACCGTTTAAAGACGAAAAAAGTTATCGTAATAGGACCATATAGTATTATTTTTACATTAAATATAGTTTGTGATCTTAAATTAGATCTAAAAAACGTAGGGAAGGGGGCTTTAAATAAACCACAACTTAATAATAATTGCATATAGTTTGATAGATTACTGTTATTTTATTATATGCAATATATTTTTATTATATATGTATTTAGTATATGGGTCATAGTATAGATAGTTATTACTAAGCACTCTCCGGTGACTGACTAATTATGTTGCATGTCTGCTTCGATGTTCCGTATTGTACACTTAACTAAATGTCAGTTTCTGCGTATGTTGTTATGCTGTAGACAGATGGATATTAAATTGTAAGTGATATTTAACAAACCAAGTCATACCTGATGTCAATAATAAAAATGGAATGTACAGTACACTTGCGCAGGAGGGATAAAGGGTGATGAAACCTGATTAACTTTAAAAAATAAAATGGCATGTACACTTGTACATGAAATTGAGGGCATAGTGGGGTGTGTAACCCTATTACATTAATTTATTTCAACACAACATAAACATCCTATATTACAACAACCATGGATTTCAGTAAGATATTTTTTGCGTATGAAATACAGGAATTAAAAAAATCTACAAAGGAATTTGCTAGACTAGACTTAACGTAACTACTGTATTTTCCTTAAAAAATACAACCAACAAACAGTAGCGAAGTTCTGAAATTTTCAACTTGCAATTATTAAAAAATCTACAAATTGCTAGTTTGGTTGAATTTCTCTGGTGCAAAATGAAGTAACCATTTTTTAATACACTACCATGTTCAATAGAAGGAAAGTAATACATCGATGTTTACAATTTTAGATTATACTCATCAATTTGTATAAAAAGTTTATACTAGTGTAGAAAGTGTAGAGCAAATATTATCGCTATATTAGTAGCTAAATGTCAAGTTTTGCATATGTTATGGATAGATGAACGCAAGGCTGTAAAGTGATATTAACAAAAGTCTTGATGTTAATAGACCATTACTACAACATGTTATTCAACTTGTGTTCAAAAAGTATTAATAAATGACTTGATTAAAGCTTAGTTGCCACTAAGGATACAACATAAAGAGCATAAAAGCAATGCATTTTTTTATTTTTTTGTCACTTGTGATTGGTCAAATTATTTGTGTGTACATAATTTACATAGGGGGAACCACGCTTTGGTATATAACTTACCAGGTTCTAATATATCGCAAGATATATGGCATTTTAGACGTACAGGTTCAGAACCTGTCTGTCCTACATATTGCTTTAATATACTTTAGGTAAAGATTATTAATCTCAATGCCTCATCCTTTGGATGAGACATAAAGCAGTCCTATTTGCAGAAAATGCATGTGGTTGATAATAAATAACTAGATGTACTATTTTTATTTTAGTAGGGTAATCATCGTCATAAGTTTTATGTTGGTTCTTTTCTTAACAACGCCAAAGATATAATTTACATATATAAAATAAGTACAGTTATAATCCATAAATAATTTTCAAACTGTAACGCTACTGTTTTTTTCTACTGTACTAATTTGTTATTTTTATATGCAAACCCATTTTCTTTTTTAGAAATCCCGTAAACGACGGCAGTGATTAGCATTTGATAGATAGGCAGATTAAGGTTTAAATTTATGTGCATTTTCTACACATAACAATTTTCAACGATTTATGCCGATAACAGTTTGGTGTTTTATATGTTTTAAAAACCTTTCAAGGTATTGTTATAAGATCCTCTAGCAACATTTATAAAGATAGAAACTATGCTTTTTTATCATCAATTATTGATAATTTATCTTAACATTAACATAACAACTTACACGATTCATTTGTAAATAAATTGTAACTGTACAGAATTGTGCTAATCCTACTAATATATTGTAAAACTGAACAAAGATAAATATTAAGCCATAATTTACTTGCACTGTATTTAAATGTGTAACCACATTGAGTCGAGTCCCGAAAAGTATTAAAGTTTAAGTGAATATATACTGTCGTGCACTAAATCATTGAGCAATTAATAGCCTGGTCTATGAAATGCTGTTAAATATATAAAATAAAATAATACAATGTCAATATACAAATACTGTACAGTTTTTCATCCATGTTTTCTGTATCTTCTTGTGTTCTTTATTACCTGTAACACTAAGGGCCTCTTTAAGCAGAAGAATACAATTTTAAAAACTATCTTTTCAAGGATAATTCTTGCCAAAAGAAAATGTGTCCATACACAAAAAACACGAAAACAATAATTTAAAAACTGTTAAAGACCCCCCAATTGATTCCGGTTTTGATCGATAAGAACCAGACTTTAAACCAGTTTCTGTGTAGCAACTTTTAACTGCAATTTTTTAAATTTATCTCAAACCAACTCTAAAAAGTAAGATAACTCGCATACATAAAACAGTGCAAACATTTGACAGTAGCACTTTCACTATTAACGAACTGTGTTTGTGGGAAATAATTAAAAGTCAATGAAACAAGCAATGCTATCTTTGTTTATAAACTACCAATACTGATTCTTTTAGAATGTTTCAATAGACTGATTACAATAATATACAGTATAAAATCAATTGCTTAAGACATATTATTGACATTTTGCAAGGTGATGGTAAATCTACAATATTCACTTCTGGTGAATATAAATAATGAAGTCTTGTTGACAGTAAACTTAATCAATTCAGTATAGATTTTGTTCATTAACTCCTATGTTTACCTGGCTAAACTGAGCGGGCTATGCATTAGCTGAGAATTTTTATCTATTTGACAATTCAGAATATATTACTATTATTAATCCATCTATAATGCAATGTTATTATAATACTGCACTAAAGGCTGGATTTAAATTATATTTCAGAAGTTTATGTTCATGTTAAATATACGAAATAAACATAGAATTGAACTTAAGTTTTTTTAAATATTAAACATCACCGAAAATGACAATTTTTATTGTTTTCACAAATGATGTAAACAAATTATGCCATCTGTCAGTGAATGTATGAACGATATTTAAACCCCCAGTTGTGGCTTGGTGGTTATGATGCTTGGCTACCACTCCTAGGGTCCTGGGTTCAAGTCCCATCACATGTCAGGATTTTTTCTAAGGACAAAATTACAACTCCACTCCCAAAGACTTGTAATAAGACTTTATTTATCTTTGAGCATATTGTGTATATGTTTGTCTTGTGAACCTCTGAGGGTCCCTAATGATCAGCAATTGCTGGATGGATCACCCTCATTAAATATGGTAAAAAAAAATTTAAAAACCCAAACTTGACATGGTTTAATGTTAGAAGGGTGGGTTGGGCTTATACCCACATCAATGCAGTAGATTTATGGTGGTTGTTATCTAGGATCATTCATTTCTTTCTATCTTTCACCCATCTTTCACTAATGATATTATTTTAATAAAGTTACTGAAGCTGCAGCATTTCTACTAAAAATAATTATTACATTTTATTTACATTTGTTTAATAAATAATAGAATATGGACAGATATAATTAATATTACCTTTTACTTCTCTTATTATTATTTAAATTAATAATTAAAAATAAATTACGTTGGATGAATATCAGATATGTAATTGATTAAAAATAATTAATTTCCCTTTGGACCTAGTCTTAGTTTTGTGCTAATGCACTTAGAATGTGAACTGTATAAATAGAGTGTCTCATGAGACCGGCTTACCATTCTGTTAATTACTTTATACCTGTAAGGTGCGTGTCCAAACACCGAAGCTAGTTAGAATATGTTACACACGTTAACAGATTATTATTATTATTTCAGGATTAATTTTAGATTTTCATAGGTTTTGTATTTTAAATATTTTCTCGATTAGTAATCTTCACAATATATTATCTTTGAAATGAAATTCTGTAAACATCTCCTCTATTTCCAAACTTATTTGCATATACCGGTACATTTGTTTAATAAATCATAAAGCACATAATTCTAAACCACCAAGTGATCATATAATTACATTTATTGTGTGTATATCCTTTTTTAAGCTTTATACTGAAATAACTATTAACAGGGAAGAGTTAAATTACAGTAATTTAACTCTTCCCTGCTATTACTAATGAAAATAAGTCCTATTTTTCATTGATAATAGACTGCAAGGAAATTTAGTTTAATTGTGTGTTATTTTTTATAAGATACCTTAATTAATACACTTATTTAAATATATTTGAATTTATACTTCTAGGTTATTTGCATATATGTTTTTGACTATGGGCGGCCATTAGGGCCAAAATAGACAAACGTTGCCGTACGAACAATTCCGCCCCCGTAAGGCAAACTAATGGCGTTAAAGACATAATTCCTCGAGTGACAAACAAAATTGCCGTACGGACACACAAACACATTGCCATATGAACAAATTGCCGTATGGTTAAATTAGCGTAAGGACAAAAATTGGCGTAAGGACAAAAATTGGCGTAAGGACAAAAATTGCCGAAAGGACAAAATTGCCGAAAGGACAAAAATTGGCGTAAGGACATATAAAATATAAACGTTGAGGGCAGCATAGTATTTTAAAACCACGTGACTGAAACCACTCTGTGTCCAGTCCTGTTGGTAAATAAAAACATAATCATGGAAGGCTTGTTTATCTTTTAAATCTGAGTGTAACTCAATTACGATTTTTAATATTATAGTGAAATTCGATCAATCAATCAATCCGCCGTTTTCTCACAAATACAGTATAAAATTCAAAAGATAAATGCTGAGTAAACGGGACCAGAGCTCCTACTCTAACTTATACTGGACGACTAAGGAGGTGCCCTAGTATAATCCCACCAAGTAACTCCCAGGAGCAATCCGCCGTTTTTTCACAAATACAGTATAAAATTCAAAAGATAAATGCTGAGTAAACGGGACCAGAGCTCCTACTCTAACTTATACTGGACGACTAAGGAGGTGCCCTAGTATAATCCCACCAAGTAACTCCCAGGAGCAATCCGCCGTTTTTTCACAAATACAGTATCAAATTTCACTATATATAAAAAAACGTAATTGAGTTACACTCAGATTTAAAAGATAAATGCCGAGTAAACGGGACCAGCGGTCCTACTCTAACTTATACTGGACGACTAAGGAGGTACTCTAGTATAATCCCACCAAGTGACTCCCAGGAGCAATCCGCCGTTTTCTCACAAATATTTAATTTCTAATACCATAAAAACCATAAGTAACACTGAAAATGTAAAAAATACACAAACGGCGTTTCATAGTTATTGTTGGCTGGAAAAAATAAAAGTGGGCTGGCTATTGTCGGCTGGCCTATTGTTGGCTAGCTTGACACAAGCCTTCCATGATTATGTTTTTATTCCCCATCAGGACGACTGGACACAGAGTGGTTTCAGTCACGTGGTTTTAAAATACTATGCTGCCCTCAACGTTTATATTTTATATGTCCTTACGCCAATTTTTGTCCTTTCGGCAATTTTGTCCTTTCGGCAATTTTTGTCCTTACGCCAATTTTTGTCCTTACGCCAATGTTTGTCCTTACGCCAATTTAACCATACGGCAATTTGTTCATATGGCAATGTGTTTGTGTGTCCGTACGGCAATATTTGTTTGTCACTCCAGGAATTATGTCTTTAACGCCATTAGTTTGCCTTACGGGAGCGGAATTGTTCGTACGGCAACGTTTGTCTATTTTGGCCCTAATGGCCGCCCATATTTGACAGCTGAAATACCAGTATAAATGTATAAATCTGAATTAAAATGATTTGTTTTGTTTTATTAAAAACATTGCAGTTTCCATGCAGCTTTGGCTATGTTCAGACCCATGGCGTACAATGTTACTAGCAAGGTCACATTACAAACCGCAGAGAAAAAAACGAGGTGTTCATACCTAGCGTACGATTATCGTTACAACGGAAGTACGTCATTCAGGTTGTTTCTAGTTGCATTCATGTGCTCACATGTTTTCATCATTATTTCCACTATAAATAGGCCTAGATCTCAGCCCTACAATTATGACAAAATTTGCCGTAAATAAAACATACCTCAGCATTAATTATTTAAGAAAAATATAGTAAAGCCAAATTTCTGTTTCTATTGTTTTTATTTTGTAGTAAAAACATTTTCCCCAGGCTCTTGTGTTACGAAAATAAAGCAGGCCTCCTAATGATGGAAAAAAATTGATTGTGATTAGTCTATCCAGTCCAGTTTGTTGAAAATAACCCTGAACTTGCTAATAAAAAAGACACAGCTCCCCTTGTTTGTTTACTGAATTTTTTAGGAGTTAGGGGGTTTTCAGCATTACCCTTGTCCAGTCTAGTCTGCCTTGTATATGACTTGATGTCCCACGCTAGTTTTAGCTTGATGGAAATGCGTGAATGGCTCTAGCTAGGCCTAAAAGCGGACGAAATCGTAGTTTCTATGTTTAAATACAAGGTGCATTTATTTATGTCATTTGTTAGAAAATATAATGGTAATCAGTTGATAGTAGTTTGTAGCCCTTGTAGCAGTTGTATTTGTAGTCTAGTTAGGCCTTATTTATTCTGGCCTTTTTGTTATTGAAATCCATCTCACACATTGACGATACAAGATGTCAGCCTAGGTCAAACCTTGTTTCGCGTCATAACAGGAAACGTTCTGATTGGATACAACGTTGAATTACAGTAGCGTCGTATGCTAAAACTACTATCAACCGTTTTCCACTACAACGCTACAACCGTTGTACGACACGTTGTACGCTAATCCCCAACTGTTCAGACACACATTCTTTTAGCGTCGTACGCTAAAACGGTCTAACGCCATGAGTCTGAACAGGGCCTTTATCCTGCTCTGTATATTGTTTAATAGTAATATTATTATTATTAAACAGTAATTATAAGATAGACTCACTACCTGCTGCTGCTCATTCATGCATGCTACTCGCTGAAGCATATCCTTCTTGCTTATCCAAGCATGTCCTTGCAATATGAACTTAATACAGTATTGATGACTTTTGACATTTTGTCTAATTATGTATAAATCATACTTGTATTTGGTCTAAGCCCACCCGTAAATTACAAGTATTTTTAATTCAAAGTTATATATATACAATATGCTTAAATTTGAGGATACAGTATGTGGACAAAATGCAAAACTTTTTTGATAACCATCTTGAATTATCTTCCTTTTCCATCTCAGATATCAAATATAGATCCCATAACATTTATAGCCTACCTATAGGATACAGTAAAGCATTGTATACATTATCAAACTTAATGTGACAAAAAAATGTGATGTGCCCATATATGGACATGATGATGTAATATCACTACCATATTTGGAAACTAGTTTGATAGTGTAGACAGCTTAAGGAAAGGTTTTCGATCAAAATATTTTCCGCTTTTATAGTTATAGAATATATTCTGATTCATTTTAAACACTGCCATCTAAGTATACATTACCTAAAGTTCAGTTTAGGCATTAATAATGTTTAAAAACTAAAATTGTATACTTACTAAGAGGGAATTGAGCGAATAAATATTGCGAAACCATGTACCGCAGACCTTGCCAGATACTGAAAGCCCATGATGGGTTCAACCATTTCTCCATGGTTCATAACACACTTATTACAGTCTGTTTTAATTGTTGAAATGTACTACTACACAAACTTTCTTCTCCTTGCCTCTCTTCCTTTTGATTTTCCCTGGTCCTTGCTGTTTTTATTATTTTTTTTTTTTGTACTTAACATCTTAGATATTAATTTATTTTGCTGCTATATCGCACACACTTCCTGGTATGACGTCATTGTGCCTTAGACCAAAATACCGCGTTGCTACGGAGTGAGTTTTCAGCGCGTATCAAAAAGAATTTCATTGCAAACTTCAAACGCGATTTTCTCGTAAACTAATTGAATGATTTTCAAAGTTTTGAAAAAAGTTTTTAAAATATAATAACTTTTTAAATATTTACTCAATTTTTATGAAATAAACACCATTGCAAAGCTTATGATTCAAATAATCCAAATATATGAAAAAATACAAAATGAATATTTCCGACAAAAGTAGGGTTTTGCCAGATCGGGTCACATATTTATATTATATTTATTTCAAAGGAAAGTCTTTAAACAGTGATTGGGTTCGCTTTTGACAATTCTGGCTTTTTGTTTCATTTTGTATTTTTATGTATTCTGTTGTAATTGTAATGAGCCGATATTGAATAAATCAATAAATCAAATTAACCCTTCTACCATAATTAAATTTCGATTTCAAATTCTGAATGTTAAATATATACATTTATAACAATTAATTTCATTGTTATAATGAAACCTGATACCATATACCCTATCTGCATCCTTGTCTGTTATTGTAATAATTATAGACAATTTTAAGTAACATAATGTAATCACCCAAAAGAATAATATGTGTGTACAGTATTTGCCAATGCCAATGTTTCTCCAAGGTTCTACAGTAATTTTAGCCATAAATTGGTTCTCTGACGTCAATCTCAATCAATGCAATGCACGTTTATAGCATCATAGACAATAAAAATGTATTCCATATTGTTGTGTGTGATTAAAGAATGCGCTGTACGTGAGCTATAGGATTATTTGTTTTTGCATTTTCCAGAAAAATATCTTCCGAACTTCATCATAACACCTGTTTATAAATATAATAATTATCTTATTTCCATATTTTGTGACAAATGTTCTGTTTGGCTTCATTTTCACATTAGAGTTGACAAAAACGATGCGAGCAGAACAATTCAAACCTTATAAACATTTTCCAATCACAAATTACAATTTTGAACACACACCCTGGTTGTACTAATGTATAGCCTATTATTACAACTATATACAACATTTTAAATTACTTTATACACAAAAAAAATGTGACAAAATATGAATACCTAATCTTTAATTCTCTTTTATATCTATGACTTGTAAATAAATTTTTATTTGTATTTATACATGACAAAAGATAAAAATTTATTATTTATAAATTTGTTGTATAAGTGCCTTTATAAATGTGCATAGTATTCTTTTTAAGCTTTACCTGGATAAACCAACGTACTGTAGGCCTTTCCCCTCTGAGTCACACCCTTATGTTAATGACCCATACATTCAGCATTTATTCCTGAGACATAAACAAGCGGTAGGCCTATAATTCATAGACTACAGTTGATTTGTTGAAATGTTGAATATAAACATTTTGCACTAAAGTAAGTTAAGTTATATTGATACAAAATTCTAAAATGCCAATTTAAGTTTTTTATATGTTAAAAGCTCAGAGAATAAGATAGGTCTAAATAACCTTTATTGTTTGTTTAATTCAAAATTTAACATAAACTATATTAACTATTATAGTTCTTCAATTTTGATTGGAATTTAAACAATATGATGAAATAGTGTTATTAGTTAAAAGCTTTCTAATTGTCTTTTTATTGGATGATATAATTGGCAGATACAGATAATTAGTAGCTTTATGTATTTTGATTATTCAATCAGTTTGCTCCTCGTCTTTAATGAGCATCAATTAGCAGATGGACATTGCAATAATTCAACATAACCATTAAGGCCAAATGAAAAAAACAATGTTAGTTTCTATCCCCGCTCCTCATCAAAGAAAAATGTCAACTCCCAGACACATTATTCCTTTTTGAATAGCAGCCTCAAGAAGACAACATTTCTAAATTCTTATTTTTCAACCCACACACACCACAAATTATATCAAGACATTCACTTATAAACCCTGGCCCAGTGGCAGATCCCGGATTTGTTTTCGAAGTAGGAGGCCCAAAGACAAAAACATTGTAAAAATTAAGCTTTGAACGCTTCTATATTAATGTTTTACAATTCTGTTTTTCAAAATTTAAGGAAGGGAGAAGATTAAGATGGATTTTTGTAAAACCATTTGAGCCAACAAAAACAAAATTGTACAAATACATTATCAAGAATCAATGTTTACTGTACAGTATGTACTGTGTAAGTGTATAGACAGTTCTGAAATACTACTACATGAAGAGATCATTGCAGCAAAGTTCAATTCCAAATAAACACACAAAATATTTCAGCTACTGTATACCTATGCAGATTATATGTTTAAGCTGGTCATAATTTAATGTGAACAAGCATATTGATTTTCTTCAGATTTTATTGTAAAACTGTGATTGACATGTTATTAGAAAATTAGAATTAAAACGTCCATCTGTCATCTGTCACTTCTGTTTTGATATTTGTATAGTCTATTCTTCTAGTTACGTAACAACATAATAAGTAAATAAATGTCATGGATATTAATTTAACATTATGTTGATATTAAATTCGTTCTTTTCCCACATAATGCTAAATTGGTAGGAAAAGATTTAACTGCACCATCTAACTTAAGTCAGGACTGAAGTATTTTAATGCTCCCTGTGGCAACAGAGAGCTCTTCCCAGTTTTAACACCAATTCAGGACATAATGTTTCTGTCATCATCAACTTGTTGCAGAAAATCAACAATGTTGTCTACAGGGCTTGTTTCGAACTATTAACTAGATCACACTCCATGAATTTATTTATTCTCTTTTTAATTAAATATGTAAAATTATCTACTGAGCACCATACAGATTTATTCCTCATTCCAACACCTGGTATTTAAAATAGATATACTGTGAATTTAACTGATAGACACCTGCAAATTTAATTGATGGACACCTGTGAATTTAACTGATGGACACCTGCGAATTTAATTGAACACCTGTGAATTTAACTGATGGTTGGTTTAGCGATTTAGCTAGAGGGCTAGTATCATTAATCATGTGGTGTATTGAATACTCAGTAGATCATCAGTTGTAGCTTATTATTACCCATCGATTTCATCTGTCTTTGTATATTTCTTATACACTATTAGAGAGAGCGGTATGATATGGAATATCAGACTAGCATGTGAAAGACATGGTTCAATAGCCCTTGTATTTTTTACCTCATCCTTTGGATGGGATGGATAAGATAAGATATTAAGGAAAAAATAATTTTAAATGTTTTGTTTGTGGCATGGAGGTTTATACATTTATCATCAGAAAGAAAACTTCCTAATTTTAGGACCATCCACCTATGAAACCATGTAACTAGTTCATGCATGACAAATTATTTTGCCCTTTTCTAAGGTGTTTATTATTCAGGTTCTGTAGGGAATAGTTTACAAAGACAATTGCATTGGTAATCAGATACTGAAATCATTTTCAATTGTGTAGTTCAAAGAAATTCTCATTTTCTGTGGCTATAAATTAGCTATAAAGGAACAAGGATAATGTGGTAAATGTAATTGCAATTGAGTAGATGAAATGTTATTTTGAAAACAGTCAAATCTTGCAAACTTTGCCTCCCAAAAAATATTGTAATTCAAGTCACCCATATTGTTATCATCACTATTACCTTATATCCTCTGGTATTATCCTACCACCCTATCATCTGAACTGGCTAGAGAGACTACTACATCCAGATCAAAGGTCAATACCAGAGATATGCCTGTTTGTGAAATAAGGCATAAAGGAGTTGCTGGGATTAACCTGAAGTGGGATTATATCTGAGGATATAAGGTTACAGCAATCTGACATTGATTTTACATTTTTTCATTTTGACATCAGATAAGTTCAGCACTTCATTTCAATATTTCAATATCCTGTTCCACCCACTGTCATTAAAAAGGGATAAACCACCACCAACATTGATTTCTTTTAAAAAAAAATCTGTTTTAATAAATTAACCTGTTATGCTCGTGTACTGTTAGCATGATAATTGTCATTGATTATTTAAAATGTTTCAATGTTTACCAACCAGCAGGTGATTATAGTAAACAACAATACTAATTATAATATTTGTAGCTTAGAATACATGGCTATATAAAACGCAAGCTTACTTCAATCCCATAAATCAACTCTACATCCTTTTGTGTATGGATGGTGAATTCGCCCGTAGCGTAAATAACATCAAGTAAATTACATGCAACCATTAGTAGAGATTTAAGTCCTAATATTACTCTTCCTTTAGCTTAGATAGATGGCCGTCTTTTTATTATTCCGACTTTTAAGACCTTAATCTTAAGGCTACATCTGCATGTACAATGATGACTGGTGCATACATCGATTATATCACAGTGTGAGGTCTCACTTAACCGCGTTTCTTCCATCTAGCGTAATGCATCTTTATTCAAATACTTAATTGACTGAAACTCCTGGTGATATTTTTCTCTTTTAATAATATTTTCATGCTTGCTTTAGTACATCTTTTAGTCTATTTTCAGTAATCTCAAATTTTCCACAAAAGGTTCAATTTCGTCTGATTATTGTAGATACTAAACAACATCTTGACAGTACATAGTACGATTTACTAGCTGCATTTTGGTTTACTAAAGTTTACTATGTGTTTCAATATATTTCCAACAACCCCCCCGCCCCCACCCATCATTGTAAGGTGTCCCAAAGGTATTTCTGACACTCTGAGATTGTATAGTTTCTTAAGCATGCTTGAAGTTGGTTGGTTGGTTTTCCAATTGCTATCCAATAAAACATCTGGCTAGGCTTACATATTGTTTGTATTGCTTTTTCTGTATTGATGCAACTAAAACGTTAATTGCAAATGTTTTGATTAAATAATTATATCAAACAGAATATTCCTTGCAGAAACAGAAAATAATTGACAGTGTATTCATGCATACTAAAAACATATTATACATATTATCTATCACATCATATTTCATCAATGAATTTCGACACAGGCAATGCATGCAAATGATCAAAGAACAAAACCAGCAATCTGGACATGGTAGCTAAATGAGTACAAAAATTCAAAGAATTTGACAGAGAAGATGTACAGTACAGTACAGTAGAACCCCTATTAAGGGAAAACCTTCACTACCTAACAAACTGTCCCTTTAATAGGTGTGTCAAATCTGATTCACATACTATAGAGAAAGAAAAAATCTTTACTGAGTTGGTGACCAGCAAAACCATTCATAGCTCTTTCGCTATTAGTAATTGTTAGCATTTGCAGCCTTCAACTGCAGACCATAGTTGCATATGAATGCTGTTTTTTCATCTGGTCTTATGATAAATTACCACACAGTATTTTCATAAATATTAATGATCGTTGTTTAATCCCTAGTGAGATATGATATGCATACAGGTTTTCCTAATGTATATTTGTTTCTGTTGAACATTTATTTCCCTGCTTTTTAAAAAAAATGTTTCTAACACATACACCCATGGCCTCCATTCAAAAAGAAAAGGAAAAAAGTAAATCGCATTTTGAAAAACTATTATATTCATAGATTTAAAAACAAGAAATAATTATATAAACAATGTTTGTAAAGCATGCTGTTGAGGGCCTATATAGTTTTTTCTTAATATCTCAGACTTGCCTATTAATATCCCAGGCACCTTTTATGTTTGTTTAACTCTATTCATAAATAATAAAACAAGGTAACTGTTTAGCATCATGGCAAAATAGACAGAACTCAAATTAATTTAATATCACTCTGCATAACACACTTGAATATAAAAATATGTAAAAAAACAAAGGAAATGTAAACAAATAAATATATAATAAAAGCATTTTTGCCAACAGTCACAGGGCCACAAATGGATGTAAATTAAGAAAAATTAGAATGCAAGAATTTACTTCACTGAATTCACATCTTTACCTTTTTAATTCTTACTTATAGAATTACTTATAGGCTATAATAGAACTCATAATTAGGGTACTTTTTGTTTTGTTTCATTTGCTATTGAATAAATAAATAAATAACACTTTTACTGGTTGCAACCACATTAGATAGTGAATTCTGGTATAAAAGTAGTCATAGTTGATTTCCACCTGAATTTTTAAAAGTTCAATATTGAACTATGAGTGATGTCATAGCCAAATTAAACAAACAGTAATGTTTTATATTGATTGATCGATGTTTGGTTTTTATTTCAGTTATCTGCAAATTTAACTTTAGCCTATAGATAACCATCATAAGTTACATATACATACATATATTACAAACAACGATGTAACAACTATGTATGTATGTAATGTATGACTCAATTGACCATCAGCTTTATTAGAACCAATATAAATTTTAATAAATAACCACTTGAGCTATATAATTTATTAATATAATAAATATGGCATGGTACTAGTAATTAATTTTTACTGTAGATATTAGATTGACCTAGGAGAATTGATTGAAACTCCTGGTGATATTTTTCTCTTTTAATAATATTTTCATGCTTGCTTTAGTACATCTTTTAGTCTATTTTCAGTAATCTCAAATTTTCCACAAAAGGTTCAATTTCGTCTGATTATTGTAGATACTAAACAACATCTTGACAGTACATAGTACGATTTACTAGCTGCATTTTGGTTTACTAAAGTTTACTATGTGTTTCAATATATTTCCAACAACCCCCCCGCCCCCACCCATCATTGTAAGGTGTCCCAAAGGTATTTCTGACACTCTGAGATTGTATAGTTTCTTAAGCATGCTTGAAGTTGGTTGGTTGGTTTTCCAATTGCTATCCAATAAAACATCTGGCTAGGCTTACATATTGTTTGTATTGCTTTTTCTGTATTGATGCAACTAAAACGTTAATTGCAAATGTTTTGATTAAATAATTATATCAAACAGAATATTCCTTGCAGAAACAGAAAATAATTGACAGTGTATTCATGCATACTAAAAACATATTATACATATTATCTATCACATCATATTTCATCAATGAATTTCGACACAGGCAATGCATGCAAATGATCAAAGAACAAAACCAGCAATCTGGACATGGTAGCTAAATGAGTACAAAAATTCAAAGAATTTGACAGAGAAGATGTACAGTACAGTACAGTAGAACCCCTATTAAGGGAAAACCTTCACTACCTAACAAACTGTCCCTTTAATAGGTGTGTCAAATCTGATTCACATACTATAGAGAAAGAAAAAATCTTTACTGAGTTGGTGACCAGCAAAACCATTCATAGCTCTTTCGCTATTAGTAATTGTTAGCGTCTATATCGTGCCTAGCTTACCTGTATAAACCGACAATAGCCCGTGCTCTCCAGAGGGAGGGCTTAGATACGAAAGTGAAAAGTTCTTAGAACACCCCTGTATTATAATGGACCAGTCCGCAACCACGCCCTCATGTGGGAACGTACCAACGTACCACCGTCATCATTTTCTTTCGTAACGTGAGAGCGTTACGTCGTATGATACCAAGTGTTAGGATTGTACACTGTGCATACTTACAAAGAGTTCTACTTCGCTGATTACTAGTTGACTTGGCCAGGATATTGAGTGTATTCCCACGGCCTGTTGCAGTACCAGCGGTTGATATATTGTTCATATATCGTTGATCCGTTTCAAATCGGGGTCTTCCTTAGATATAAGGAAGATTTAAAAGGAGAAAACAACACCCACTTTATTGGATTTTAGGCCGCTGAACGGCCACGCTACCGGAAGACAAAGGAAAAGCAATTTGCATTGCCACCTGGACTGCCTCAGCTGAGGCGTGGACGCACTGTTGCGTGAAACAACAACAAAGCCGTCGTCAGGTTGTATTGTTCCTTTTTCTTGCTAGGTTGCGTACTGTGTCCGCCGATATGCCTAAGTCTGAGTGTTTGCAATGCAAGGGCCAGCGTGCGACAGTCAAGTGGGACCGCCACTTGCTGTGCATTCACTGCCGCACCTGCAGTCAAGAGTCGCCGTGCGACATTTGCGTTCATTGGACGGCTTCGCGGTTTCGGACGTTGCCTCGTCCGTCGGGGCGTGCGCGGGTGGTAGACCCCGCACCCGCGGAGGTTCAGGTGGAGCCCCCGGCCCCGCTAGCAGAAGAGACCGTAGCGCCGGAAGTTTTGCCGGACGCGCCTGCAACGGCCGCTGCGCCTCCACCGCAGAGTAGTACGCAGGACGAAGGTTTGTCCCCAGCCGTACTGGAGGCAATCGCAGCAGCGGTGCGAGCTCTACCGAGGGAGGCTGTGCCCTCGGCATCCTCGCTTAATTATCCCCCTGTGCCAGTACTGCCTCCGCAGTACTTTCAAGGTCAAGGAAGGACGGACCCATCGCCGGATGCCGGTGGGTACGACAGTGATATGACCATGACTTCACTGCCTAGTGAAGACCGCTCCGAGAGGGCTGCACAGGGCGGAGACGGACTGCAGGCTCTAGTGAATCGTGTGGTTCCTGCTGTACTTTCGTACATTGGTGTAGAGTACGCTTATGACGCTCCGACGCCCGCGCCGGCTTCGAAGAGATACTCTACCTTTGGAGTGCGTGCTCCATTGAAGCGGGTCACGACTTGTCCAGTTGCGCCGCTGGATCCCGAACTTGTCGCTAGGGTAGAGGCTATAGCGAAGGAGCCTAAGACCCGTAGGGCTGCACCGCAAGACCTCGCAGCAGCCTTCCCGCTTCCGCAGGACCAATTTCTACGCTACGTATCGGCACCACCGATCCCGGATGCAGCGAAAGAACGTGCGCGCGAGGATCAAGGTCTCGACGCCAACGGCAGATTTCTGTCTCCTTCGGCCGCAAAGACAGAGGAGGCGCTAATCGCGGTCGACCGTGGCGCACGCGAGACGTTAAGAACAGTCTCGATGTCGGGCTACCTTCTGTCGTTCCTCGCGGATCCGGACCATCCACGGCACCTTGACGCGGACGTGATCTGCTTGCTTCAACAGATTACGGGCCTGGTCGCGGACCAACAGGCGACTATTGCATTGACCTCAGCCGCCGCGCGGAGAGTCAATTGCCTCCAGGCCACGGACATCGCGCCCGCGCACTACCGCCGCTTCACAACTAGCGAGTCGTTCGGTGCTGTGGATCTCTTCTTCGGGAATTTCGCCGAGAAAGAAGACAAGTGGGCTCGCGAGCGAGAGGCACGTCGCGAGACGAGATCGCGTTTCCCGAAACGCCAAGCGAGTCGTTCGCACTCGCGTCCAAAGCCTCCAGCCCCACTGCCGGTGGTGCCATCGCGCGCTATCTCACATCCGCCGCCGTCGGTCCATAATCAGTCTGAGGTTGGGCAGACTCCTGGGCCGTCGCGTCCCCGTAATTCCCGCCCCGCGCGTGGCGGTAAGCCGGGTAGGGGAGCACGTCGGGACCGCGGTTCGCGTCGTGGTGACCGCAGGTACCGGTGACGTGCAGGCGAGGTCCGTGCCGTCGGGGGCCGGACCAGTGGGAGGTCGCCTCCTACGGTTCGTCCGAGAGTGGGAGAAGCTGATGGTAGACAGCTGGATTCTCTCCACAATAAGCTACGGCTACCGCATAGAATTTACGAGCCCTCCAGTGTGTGGAGGTCCTCGTCCGACCACAATCCCCAAAGATCCAATAAAGCAACGAGCGCTTATGGACGGGATTGCCGCGTTGCTCCAAAAAGGAGCCGTAGTAAGGGTCGAAGAACATCATGCGGGCTCGGGCCACGAATCAACCGTATTCTTAACCGAAAAGTCCTCGGGAGACTGGCGACCAATTCTAAATCTAAAACGTCTGAACAAACGATTTATTCGGCCCCGCAGGTTTCGGATGGAGACAGTCTCATCGATCCTGTTAGGGCTAAGACGAGGAGACTGGGCCGCATCGATAGATTTAAAAGATGCGTACTTTCACGTACCAATCGCAAAAGAAGACCAGCGTTGGTTACGGTTTCGAATCAACAATTGTCTCTACCAGTTCGTCGTGATGCCGTTCGGCCTATCAACGGCTCCGCGCGTGTTCACACGCATCGTCCGAGCGCTCGGTGCGTTCTTTCACAAGCACGGCATTCGCATATTCATGTATCTAGACGACTGGTTAATCGTGGCTCAGTCCAAGGACCGGCTGGTGAGCAGTCTCAATTTCGTCCTTCTCGTAACGGAACGTGTAGGGTTCTTAGTGAACCGGGAGAAGTCGTGCCTGGTGCCGACTCAACATCCCATTTATCTCGGAGCGCAGATAGATCTCGTGTCGGGCAGAGTGTGCCCCTCACAGAAACGGGTAATCAAAGCCCTTGCTGCTATACAAGGCCTGATTACTGCTTCCGCTCCGACAGCATACGACTGGCTGAGAACGCTAGGTTTCCTAGCCAGCTTTGTAGATCTAGTTCCGTTTTGTCGGCTACGGATGCGGCCGCTGCAACTTCATCTGTTAGCCTTCTACCGGCCAGGTTCAGACTCGTTAGACAAAGTGGTCCCGATGTCGGCGTTCATTATAACGCACTTCCAATGGTGGCTAACGGACGACCGATTGTTGGTGGGCAAATCAATTCAGAGATCGATTCCGGACATCCGAATAGAAACGGACGCGTCCGAAGCGGGTTGGGGCGGTTGCTCCAACCACAGTCACGTCTCCGGCGTTTGGAATGCCGAGGAGGCGTTAGCCCACATCAATCTATTAGAACTTTGGGCAGTAGACCGAACGTTGAAAGCGCTACTTCCAAACATAACAAATTCACACGTCCATGTCTGCTCGGACAACACAACCGTGGTCGCGTACATCAACCGACAAGGAGGCACGAAGTCTCCGACTCTCTGCTATCACACATGGACGCTCATACACTGGTGCATCGCGCACAGCATAACGCTGACTGCATCGCATATTCCGGGCAGCCAGAATGTAGTCGCGGACACGCTGTCCCGACTCGCCTTACGCCCGACCGAATGGCGTCTGTTGCCGAGCATAGCCAACCAAATATTCGACCACTTCGGGCGGCCGCACATAGATCTGTTTGCGACGTCAGAGAACACGCAGCTCCCGACGTTCTGCAGTCGATACCGGGATGCACGTGCGTGGGCGGTGGATGCCCTGTCCATGTCGTGGGACGGTTTATGGGCATACGCGTTCCCGCCAATATCGATCATACCAATAGTTCTGACTCACATTCAGCGCTTCCGGTGCCGAGTTCTGTTGATCGCACCGTTCTGGCCTCGTCAAGCGTGGTATCCGCTTCTGGCCAGTCTTCTTTACGATCACCCGCTGCGTCTTCCGGTCCGCGCGGATCTACTGACGCAAAATCGTGCGAGGTTCTCGACGATCAACCTACAATCCCTGAACCTGACTGTTTGGCCATTGTCAGGGATCAGCTCAGAAACTCGGGCATTCCGGACGGCCCAGCCGCCCTGGCGGCCAAATCTAGAAGACAGTCGACTCTCACCGTCTACAACAGCCGTCTACGACACTTCTTTCGCTGGTGCAGACAAGAAAACGTAGACCCTAAGGCGATATCCTTGGGTCAGATCTGCGCTTTTTTGCACTACCTGTACGAATCAGGCTTGCAAGTACGCACGGTGTCAGGCTACCGGTCCGCGATTGCGGCCATTACTCCGCCATTTCAGGATGGCTCGACGGTTTCGACTTCCGCAGTAATCACGCATTTGTTACGCGGTATGTTCAGAGAGCGACCTCCGTCTAAGGTCTTAGTTCCACGTTGGGACGTTAACGTCGTTCTATCCGCACTCACGCGTCCGCCGTTCGAGCCAATGAGCAAGGCTTCGTTATACAATCTGTCGCTTAAGACAGCGTTTCTGGTGGCGTTGTCCTCATGTAAACGCCGAGGCGAGCTGCATGCGCTCACGCTAGAGCCAGGCCATATACGATTTGAGCGGGGCGGAGTCCGGTTAATATTCAGGAAGGACTTTCTGGCCAAGTCCCAGACGTTAAATTTTTCGCCGCCGGCTGTGTTCGTTCCATCAATGTCCGCATTCTCGGGGGTAGTAGAGGACAAATTCTGGTGCCCGGTAAGAGCACTCAAATTCTACATCCACCGTACAGAGACGTTGCGAGAGGGTATATCTCACTTATTCGTCACATCGGTGCCCCCGTATCGGCCGGCCGCAAAATCCACGATTGCTAACTGGGTCGTGGCAGCGATTCGGGCCGCTTATGAGTCGTCCAGCACTTCGCCGCCGGCACATATGCATGAGGTGCGGGGTGTTGCTACATCCTGGGCGTTGTACGCTGGTGTTTCTGTATCAGACATTATGACAGCGGCATGGTGGCGGACACAGTCTACGTTTACTGCGCATTATTTAAGGGACATTTCTGCAACCATGGCGCCAGTAGCAGCAGCAGTGCTAAAGCCTAGGCTATAGGTATGTACACTTCACTTGCTCTGCTCTTTGTTAACTTACTCCCACCGCCGACTAGTTCTAGTCCGGTGCTAATCTGGCTATTGTCGGTTTATACAGGTAAGCTAGGCACGATATAGACTACACAAACCAGTAGTGGTGTTAGTAGTCTATGAGTGCTAGCTTACCTGTATAAACTCCCTCCCGCCGTCCCCGCAGTCAAGTACGCGGAAAATGATGACGGTGGTACGTTGGTACGTTCCCACATGAGGGCGTGGTTGCGGACTGGTCCATTATAATACAGGGGTGTTCTAAGAACTTTTCACTTTCGTATCTAAGCCCTCCCTCTGGAGAGCACGGGCTATTGTCGGTTTATACAGGTAAGCTAGCACTCATAGACTACTAACACCACTACTGGTTTGTGTAATTTGCAGCCTTCAACTGCAGACCATAGTTGCATATGAATGCTGTTTTTTCATCTGGTCTTATGATAAATTACCACACAGTATTTTCATAAATATTAATGATCGTTGTTTAATCCCTAGTGAGATATGATATGCATACAGGTTTTCCTAATGTATATTTGTTTCTGTTGAACATTTATTTCCCTGCTTTTTAAAAAAAATGTTTCTAACACATACACCGATGGCCTCCATTCAAAAAGAAAAGGAAAAAAGTAAATCGCATTTTGAAAAACTATTATATTCATAGATTTAAAAACAAGAAATAATTATATAAACAATGTTTGTAAAGCATGCTGTTGAGGGCCTATATAGTTTTTTCTTAATATCTCAGACTTGCCTATTAATATCCCAGGCACCTTTTATGTTTGTTTAACTCTATTCATAAATAATAAAACAAGGTAACTGTTTAGCATCATGGCAAAATAGACAGAACTCAAATTAATTTAATATCACTCTGCATAACACACTTGAATATAAAAATATGTAAAAAAACAAAGGAAATGTAAACAAATAAATATATAATAAAAGCATTTTTGCCAACAGTCACAGGGCCACAAATGGATGTAAATTAAGAAAAATTAGAATGCAAGAATTTACTTCACTGAATTCACATCTTTACCTTTTTAATTCTTACTTATAGAATTACTTATAGGCTATAATAGAACTCATAATTAGGGTACTTTTTGTTTTGTTTCATTTGCTATTGAATAAATAAATAAATAACACTTTTACTGGTTGCAACCACATTAGATAGTGAATTCTGGTATAAAAGTAGTCATAGTTGATTTCCACCTGAATTTTTAAAAGTTCAATATTGAACTATGAGTGATGTCATAGCCAAATTAAACAAACAGTAATGTTTTATATTGATTGATCGATGTTTGGTTTTTATTTCAGTTATCTGCAAATTTAACTTTAGCCTATAGATAACCATCATAAGTTACATATACATACATATATTACAAACAACGATGTAACAACTATGTATGTATGTAATGTATGACTCAATTGACCATCAGCTTTATTAGAACCAATATAAATTTTAATAAATAACCACTTGAGCTATATAATTTATTAATATAATAAATATGGCATGGTACTAGTAATTAATTTTTACTGTAGATATTAGATTGACCTAGGAGAATTGATTAACCTTAATTAAAGGTAATATTTTGAATTATGATGATTTATTATAATTAACTAAAATTTGATTATCCAAGAAGTAAAATCCAGAGACCTTGGGCCTGTTTCTGCTGAGCAGAAATGATCGATTATTTTTTTAATCGATTATTATAAACGGCGCAAAATGAAATAACCGATTAAAAACACTCAATTCATTACGTGTTTTAACTGATTATTTCTTGTTTTAACTGATTATTGCGGAGCAGTTTTGAGCTGCAATACAAATAGCGATTATTGACCACACTTTGACCTCTATGGCTTAAGCACCTTCACTTCTGCTGCCTCTCGCTTATGGAATGACATACCCGCCTCTATTAGATCATGTTCGTCTACTATTGCCTTTAAATCTGCCTTGAAAACTCATCTTTTTCTTGAGATTGAGCTCTCTCATACACCGCGCCTTTGATCACTTACTGCTGGAATTGGCGCGTTACAAATTCATACTATTATTATTAGAGTATGGCAACCCTCACTCACAGAGCATGCTGTTTATTTGCGCGATCGAACGAAAAAGCTAGGCTAGGCAGAGTAGATAGGATGTAAACAAACTAACTCTCATCGGCCTTCCATAACTTGAACAGCTTGGTGGGTATGGATGACGTGATTTTTAAAAAGCGATTGTCAGATAACCGAATAACGTCGGAGAACATTTTCAGTTGTAACGCGATCAATTCTGTGGTTTGTGGTACTTAATAGGAAAAATCGATTATTTTTATTTTTTCAGCAGAAACAGACCCAATGTCAAAAGTATTCTTTTTGTTTTAACCTGTTAAATGCAATTATTTAGGCTAGGCTAGGCTAGTTCATTCTTCGCTAAAGGTATGAGGTCTAGGCCTGTAGTAATATAACAGATATTGACTGCTTGTATCTACTCTTTCTCAACTATGCATTTCGGGAAAATATAGTCCTGAGAAAAATATAATGTTATAATAAGGGTTGGGTCCAGTAATCTTATCTTAATACACCTGTATTATATTTTGCATAGTAAATACCTGTCCCAAGTTGGTTTAAAATCCACTCATTCCATGTGAACACCCTCTATGTGAACACCCTCTATGTGAACACCCTCTATGTGAACACCCTCTATGTGAACACCCTCTATGTGAACACCCTCTATGTGAACACCCTCTATGTGAACACCCTCTATGTGAACACCCTCTATGTGAACACCCTCTTTACAGATGGCCACTTGTAGATTGTGACTAAATGTTAATTGCAGATGTGCTTCACCTGTTGCCTCGGAATCTTCATTCAAATAAAATAATAAATTTAAAATTCTATATTTAATATCCCACACATGCACACACCTGCCATTATGTCATTTATATATTTTTTTTTTACAGTATAATAAAAACAGAAAATAATGCAAAAATTATCAGGTTTTGTTTATAACAAAGTTTTACTGAGATTATTGTTACTTCATCCACTGAAAATCTGAGAGTTAATAATGATAATTTTGCTCCTATAATTGGTTTTTTATTAATTAATAAACTATGTAAACTATAAAAAGGATAATAATGGGGTTCGTTTGTTTGTACCTTTAGGGCAAAGAAAATACAAACAAATCTCTTTAGCCTAGACGTTATCCTTTGGCAATACTTTTACTGAACTGAAACTTGAGATGTTGGCGGTATTTGATGGCATAGAACGAGCGAAATAGATCTCCATCAACTATAATGACGTGTTTTGCATGTTTATTTAATGGTTGGTGAATATGCGAGTTAGAGTTTAGCTTTGGCAAAACTGTTGTAAATCCACTGAATCATCGTATCTTAAACACAGAGATAAAATGAATTGGAACGGATCAATCCATCTCTCAGTTTACGACTGCTCTGAAATTTGAGTTACTTAACTAACTATAGTAATACTAAAAAGGACATCTTTACTCTGTCCTAAAATGTGCGGATATCAGAATGCATTTGAAATCGTATATAAATATGCTTGTAATACATATAAGTCCTAAATATGTTCATAATCGTAATGATATCTAAATGCATGAGTGAAGATGAGGAAATGCCGTCAAGCAGGACGTTGTCTATGATGGGTTAATGACCATCCTTTATCATGCAGTGTTCAATATCTCTTTGTGCATACTGGTTGTTTTCAACTCCTCTGTCGCTAATTTCTCATACAAATCTAATGTGTATGATAGCCTCACCGATAAATCTGAAAATGCCGAAAATCGCACCTCATTTGTGGAATAAAAATTAAACAAGAAATGGTTTTAAATAATGCATTAGTAAAAACATAATACTTAAAGATGTATTGTCCTCCAAAAACATGAAAAATGAAGATTAATTAAATCAGACTTTGAATAGGTTATTTTGTTAATTTAATCAAGTTAATCACTTCTGTAGAAAAACAAATTAAAAAAAATTATGTTTTCCTTTATAAAATGACTAAATAAATGGTTAACTTCAACCAAAAATCCATTGGCTGGCAGCCAATTTGACTATTTTTTGCTTTAAATTATAGTTTTTCAGGTAAATAATTTTTTTTTCGATCTAATTTTTGGTCAAAGTGGATAATTATTATGTGAAATTAAAATGGCACATTCAATAAAAAAATGTTAAATAATTATTTTTTCAGGGGGACAATACATCTTTAACGTTTCTTAGTGACCATATGAGCGTATTTATATTGGCAATAGAAATGAAAAGATATTTAGGCACTTACAAATGGAATATATAACATTATATTAACTTTCACATTTATCGCATAATTTGAAAGCATTTTGGACGCAAAGTGTTTGAGAACTGTGCATTATAATACGAGTAAAACAAGTTTGCTATAGTTATATTTACTTCATAATTTGCGAAAAAATATTGTTAGAAAATTGCCATAATATGGATATCCAGTGAGACGGTATTATGACAAATAGACAGTCGCAATAATATTTATTATACATATCAGTATCATTTCAATCCCAATTCTCTTAAGAATAAATACACAATATGTTTGCATCACTTGGATGAAACTATCTGATCTGAACTGTGACCATGATATTATTTTGAATCAAATTTGATTTATAAAAAAAACATTATTTCAAAACACTGACTACCCAACATATAATTAGTGTATAAATGTTGTGTGTTTATATATTGATTTACAATTACTAATTACATTAGTTGGTTTAATTTCTACTACTCACTATAGTAATTCAGAAATACAGGTACCACCAGTTTTGTTACATTTAAATTAACCCTGACATATAGGATCCTATAAGATGCGAAAGGATACTATAAAATCAGAGTTATTTTTACCACTTAAGACAAATCTTATAGGGCAAATCTTTTTTAGAAAAATAAAACATCAAGTATAACATTTTCAATAATCTATGGACACATCATATCAGATCTTAGAAGATTCTATATAGGGCAAATAAGTAATATAGGAATAATTCTATAGGACAAGTAACATAGGATCCTATAAGACTTGCCATATAGGATTTTAGAGTTGTCTGTAGGATAAATAGCATCCTATACAATTCTATAGGACAAGTAATATATGATCCTATAAGAAAGACCATATAAGATTTTAGAGTTGTTTGTAGGACAAATAGCATCCTAGACAATTCTATAGGACAAGTAATATATGATCCTATAAAAGAAAGACCATATAAGATTTTAGAGTTGTCTGTAGAAATAATAGCATCCTAGACAATTCTATAGGACAAGTAATATATGATCCTATAAGAAAGACCATATAAGATTTTAGAGTTGTCTGTAGAAACAATAGTATCTAGACAGTTCTATAGGACAAGTAATATATGATCCTGTAAGAAAGACCATATCAGATTTTAGAGTTGTCTGTAGGACAAATAGCATCCTAGACAATTCTATAGGACAAGTAATATATGATCCTAAAAGAAAGACCATATAAGATTTTAGAGTTGTCTGTAGAAACAATAGTATCTAGACAGTTCTATAAGACAAAATCTTAAAAGACACACCATGTAGGATTTTAGAGAAATGTATCCTAGTAAATTGTATAGGACAAGTTGTACAGACGTTATTACTTTAGATTCAATAATTATCATAAAAAAAGTAATATGATGTCTGCTTATTCATCGTGTTATATTTAATGATATTCAAATTGAAATGTTTTTATATTCTATTTCATTAGTATTCAGTTATTCATATTTTAATGCCTTTCAAGCTTTGTAATAATTGCATGTTTCTGAATTGTGTTCTATCATCATGTAACTGCTCTAGGCTTCTGTACATTTTAGTATGAGGAAGCTGTATACTTGTACATGTATATTATGTACATTTTATTACTTGGGTATGTATTACAAAAGAAAATCACCATATCTTCTTTTTCATATCATTAAAAGGCATGTACATTTCTAGGCAAATATAGAAGTATTTGACATCCGGAGTACCATCTAGTTTGCCTCGATGGTCTAATAGTAAGCGTCTACTTATCAAGCAAAAGTCAGAATTTTAATATCAGTCTGTATATAATTTATACAGCCATTCTTTTCTTAGTAAAAAAGTTAGAAATTCATCAAAAGTAGAATCGCTGTTGGTGTTTAACATGCCATAATCTGTGTTGGATTAACTGATATTTTATATGATTTACCCACGCAAATGTTTAAATTTTTCATCAGAAAATGGAGCAAAGAAGAATTATTAAAGCTTTATTACGTAGAATTGATTATTTTCACCAGTTCATTTGTTTGCTGTTATTCAAACATACCTTTAAATCAAATATATTTACTTCTGACACTATGACAGTGAGATTAATAGAAACAATTTAATGAAGAAGACAAACTAATAGAGTTTGTATTCCCTAATGAAACCAATGAGAGTTTAATATCAAGCCACGTATTATGACCTTACAGCAAGGCAATTTACTAAAGAATCTTGATGGATGTATTGTGCAAAACGTAAAAGAAGTTGACAATACTAAGAGTATGAGGCCTTTAATATGTATTTAGGCCAGGGTTCTATAGATTTACATCATGATCAAGTTACTCCCATGTGAACCTACAATATCACTAATGTGAAATGTATTTCTACTTTATACTGGGAGACCTCTTCAGTACAAGACTGTTCTCCCAAAGTGCCTAGTAGATTAGCACACAGTCCTGGAGACAAACCTCCAACTCTTTTTGAATAATGTACCAAGGTCTATCGTGCATATGAGCAATAATACACAGCCTCAGGACCAACAGCTTTACATCTCATCCAATAGATGAGGCAATGAGAGTAAAATATCTTTCCTATTAAAGGACTATGACAGTTATCGAACCCATGCCTCTCACATGTTATTCCGATATCCCTTAGCGATACCATGTGAATTAAGCATATGAATTTACAAAAAGTAGTTAACCAGTAACCGTAATAGTTTAATGATACTTCCACTGCATCCTGATTGGAAAATAATTTAATGTTTTAGAGCAGTACTTCGGTAAAATAATAATTCATATTAAATATTAAAATAAACAGTACAAGGAAGTTTAAGCTGAACATTTCTTGATACATAACATCAATATTTAATAGTTATAAACATAATAGAAACGTTAAGTTCAGTTATTTTAGCATAGTATCTAATTACGGTATGTGGTTATCAGTTTGTTCTCTGGGATGTAATCCATTTTGTAAAGCAAAAACACTGATTTCCTGTAAACTTTATCCAAAAATGTTGTGATACTGTATATATTTTACTTTATGGCAAAAATTATTTTATGAAACAAAGAAACTACTGATAGTAATTTCTTGTTTCTATTTAGAAAAACTGTTTTCAATACTAGTACTACCTAAATTGTTATACTGCATTATCAATCAAATTAAATTGACATACAGATGGATAATTTAAAGATAAGATAATAATAGTTCTGACTTCTTCAACTTTACTAATCCATACAAAAAGCTTTGCCAACTTCAACTTGAGTGAATTTAGAGAGGAAATATGACATTGTTTGTTCTGCACTTTACAAATGTTAGACCATCAACCATTTAATTCATCTAGGTCAGATTTTTTTTCATAATGAGGAACTTTAACCATGTTCATCCTCGTTTCCCTTTGTTTTATGACTTCCTTTTGCTGCATAAATGCAAATATGTGGTAATAATTAGATTTTAGGCCTAGATTAATGTTTTGTATATCTTTATTTTCACTATTATTACTTGTCTTTGCCACCTTGAGTAAATTGAATAAATACATACATAAATTAATGTTGTTGTCATCTTTTAACATCTTAATTTTATTGTTATGAAATAATACATTAAATTTTAACATGTTGTTTTGTCTTTTTTTAAATAGGACCCAAGAAGTCAACATAAGTTTAAAGTTCATTCATATAGTAGCCCGGCTTTTTGTGACCATTGTGGATCTCTTCTGTACGGGCTATATCACCAAGGAATGAAATGTCATTGTAAGTAAAATCATGCCTTAATGTTCTACTCCATTCAGTGATGATGTAGTACAGTCTGTACTTGCTACTTTTACACCCTGCTTATGCTACAGTACTTTACCACACCCCTTGGTTCTTTACCACACTGCCTGGTTCTTTACCTCACTACTTTGGTTCTTTACCAAACTGCCTGGTTCTTTACCTCACTGCTTGGGTCTTTACGAAACTGCTTGGTTCTTTACCAAACTACTTGGTTTTTTTTACCAAACTAGGCACTCTTTTCCACACCATTTGGTTTACCAGTATACACCAACTGGTACTTTACCACACAGCTTGATACTCCCCAATGTTTGGTTCTTTAATACAAAACTGATTAAAACTGACAAATTAATTAGATTCTTTCTTTAGATATTTAAAAATATAACAACACTTGTTTAAATTGAAATATATTCATTATAGTGAACTGAAATGAATAATGTAACATGCAATATTAAAACACTTATCCACTTTGAACTTTATTTTAACCTTTGCATTCTCAAAAGATTTTCTTTGGGAATTTTATCCAACATTCAATTATTCTAAGGAAACATAAAACGCAAGAAGCAGCTATTCAAAGGATTATATGAAGATTTCATGAGTTTTTATGCATTTGTTGTTAATAGGAATGAATGAATGTGTACATTAACTACTATAATTGAGGAAGATAGCATTTTGTAATTCTGTGTTGAAGCTTTAATGTTATCTAATTTAATATATAATACAAGTATTATCCCAGAAAATGTCAAAGGTTAGACGATGATCATAAAACATGTACGAGGTTTCATAGTCTGATTAACACAATCAATTTTGATTTTGTATTGTTTATTGCTTGTATGGTGATTAAAAGTAAAGCTTGAAGTCAATGTATTTAAAAAAATAAAATAAAGTTTAACAAAGTCATCATTTATTTTTTAGCTTTACTTTTTTTCCTTGTGGAAAAACATGGTGTACTGGAAAACTTTTACTAATTTCTTTAGTGGCACAAATGCATTTGTTCAAAACAATAAAACTATTAAAGTCTTACTTTGTCTGTAATGTCAAATTTACTATGTTTAATTCGAACTTAATGTGTTTGGATATCAAATGTTCTTCCTTTTCTATGTTAAGTTCAGATTAGAAATAATGTGTATAACTATAATACTAGTATCAATCAATATTCATGTTGAAAAGGCTCCAGTCTGCCGCCGTTCATTTTTTATAAATATTTAAATGTCTAGCAGGCATTTTAATTTTCCTTGTGAAAATTTATATGGATTCCAATTCTTAAGACTTAAAATTGTTTGTATTTCTAAGAAAGTTTTTTTTTTTAATGTTTATATTCCTCTTTATGATACACCTAATTGTTTATTTATCATACTTCCAAAGTCTAGATAAATACTTTTGAAAATTGGTTTGTTGTGCTGTATAGTATCTAGTTTTATTTACTGTACTTGTTGGTAGTCTAGACAGAGACAGCCATACATATAGACACACTCAATACTAGAAAAATCTTCACACTTTAATACATGCTAGAGTGTTTTTTAAAACAGAACTGATTTGATGGACGTCTGCGAAGAACTTTGCAAACTAAATGTAGGTGGTTAAACTATTAGAATGTACATTTTCTAGTATGAAATATTCACTAAAATAAAAAGAAATGTTCAACAACTTTATTCACATTTAATATAAAATACAATATGTGAAAAGGAGCAAAAAAATTGGCCTTTCCCTTATATGGAAAAACATTCTGTATGTAATGAAATTAAAGAGCAATACACATAGCTACAGTTCCAGAGGCAGATCCAAGTTAGGGCAAGCTATTCTTCTCCTTCCATCTTTCCTAAATTTAGAAAAGTTTAGTACAATGCAAAATATAGACCAATATGTTAAGTTCAGCACTTTTTTAACTTTTCCAAGTATTACAAAATCCACCACTAACGTAGGCCTACCACCCACAAAACATCTATCTATCCATTTTTCTGTGGAAGAAATTTAGACATACTACATTTGACCAACTACAACATTGAGGAATTCATTTTAAAAGCTGTAATGTTTTTTTTTTTCAGCTTGTGAAATGAATGTACATGATCGTTGTATCAAACATGTGCCGAATCTATGTGGGTCAGATCACACAGAGAGACGTGGACGTATTCAATTAAATGTCACTGTTGAAGGTAGCAACCTTCATGTTAAAGGTATATTTAAAGGAATTATGTTTCTTTCTTTTTATATCATTTTATTTATTTGACCAGCATAATAGTAATACATTAATATACAAAACAACAACAAGAGAAAAATGTTGGGTAGGGACAGCTTAAGCAAAATATATTGCTGTAACTCAATTGAGCCAAGAAAAAGAAGTGGAACAAATTAGTTCAGAAGGCTAGATTGAAGAGAAAGAAAGAAGGATTTTCAGGTTGAAACAAGTTCAAAGATTTTGATAACATTTAGCAACATTATCTTGATAACATTTAGCAACATTATCTTGATAACATTTAGCAACATTATCTTGATAACAATTACATTATTATCTTTATAACATTAACACCATTATCTTGATAACATTAACATCATTATCTTGATAACATTAACATCATTATCTTGATAACAATAACATCATTATCTTGATAACATTAATATTATCTTTATAACAATAACAATATTATCTTGATAACATATTATTATCTTGCTAACATTAACATTTTCTTGATAACAATAACAATATATCTTGATAACATTAACATCATTATCTTGATATCATTAACATCATTATCTTGATAACATTAATATTATTATCTTGATAACATTACATCATTATCTTGATAACATTAACATTATTGTCTTTGATAACATTAACATGATCTTTATAACATTACATTATCTTTATAATATTACATTAACTTTCCTCGTCAATTCCGATGATCATGAACAGTAAATTCAAATTATTGACAATTAACTTAAACATCATTATCACTTAATACTAAAATCATTATAACCATCTTTATTTTCACCATCGTTTTCTATTTATTCTAATATAACTAACACAATACCCCTCCCAATGATGTATCAATCATCTATCAAATACTTTTTTGCTTTTTTATCCCCCAAGTAAACAATTTCTCTTGGGTATAACATATCAAGCCAATTTGTTGATAAATTACCTAATTCATTCTACAAAAAGTTGAATTAATACATAATTGGCAGTAGAACCTCAAATACCAAAATAACTAGTTTTTAATTTGTTACCTAGTAATTATGAAAAATCTTTATTAAGCAACTGTACTACTATGGTGATTTTGAACCCTTGCTAATCTTCATTAACATGAATACTAATATCTCCATCATTACCCTTTTTCTCTTTTCATTAATGAACGTTTCTCTTCTCTCTCATAAACTCATTTAACCATTTTTCATCCCCTTCATTAATTACTCCCACTTCATTCTCTACTACATCACAGTCAGTCATCACAAAGTTCTTCATCAGCGTAAGCATAATACCTACCCACCTCTTTACCTATGCAATTCTCATCAACATGTCCATTAATATTCGTTCCCTCCAGCACGTCCCTTGTCAAAACAAATCACTCGGACAAGTTCATTATTACTCTTTAGAAATACTTCCCTTCTATAAATTTACTTTAATTGAAGAATTTATTTGAAGTATACTTCTCTTAACCAATTGAGATTTATTATTTACAAGCAGTGGTTTTGTGGTGTCTAAAATAATGTATTGCTGTCCTGGAAAAAATGTTTTAAATTTATTATTATCAATAAAATAGATATTAATTATCATAATCTCTTACAAGTTTCAGATAGAATGTTTTTGTTTCCTTTGTCGTCTATTTCATGCCCAGCTACCTGGATAAACCAACATTAGCCCTTTCCCACATAATGAGGGACAAGTACGAAAAGAAGAATTTTTAGTGGAACATCCCTATCTGCAAATGAGAGAGTCTGTAATATCTAGAAAGAATAAATATATCTTAAAACAACTGAAATACATGAAAGTTGTAATAATGATTGTAGCATCAATATCAACATATGTTACATAATCTATCTATAATTCCAAAATTTCAATTAATAGTATCACAATGGATGCATGATATTAAAAACATGTGCTCGGTATTGCATAAAATAGTTCAATGATAGGTATACAAGTTTTAATTACTAAAATGCAATGCACTTTGTTAATTACCATTTATCAAAACAAAACCAGTGTTTGTGTTTAATAGTATACAGATAAAATTGTATTATTGCAAACATCTGTAATAAAATTTATGCACTCATGTGGGTGTTAATTTGAAAATTTGATTGGAGCTTGGCCATGTCATTAATACTTTCCAAATGCCATCTCTTTGACAGACATGAGACAGTACAGAAAGTTTGTGTACCTTAAAAAAATGAAGTATATCAAGAATCATATGCATTTTCCTCTTTTTCAGTTCTATCAGCAAAGAATCTTATTCCTATGGATCCCAATGGATCTTCTGATCCATACGTGAAGCTTAAATTGATTCCTGATACCGGAAGATCTAAACAAAAAACAAAGACAATCAAGACATGCCTTAACCCAACATGGAACGAGTCATTTGTATTGTAAGTTTTATTTAGTATTTCTTTTGACATAATATTTATATTTATGCCATTCATTTCTGAAGCTGGCCTGAAATACAAGATATTATTCTCATCAGGTGTCTGGGTGTGAAATTCGGCCTCCAAGAAATAAATTCTGAGATTGTCCTAGTAATATTTTTAACAAAACATCATGACTTGCCAGAACACTGTAGTCTATTTCGTGCCTTGCTTACCTGGATAAACCACAAATAGCCTTATTCTTCTCAAAGAATGTGAAAGTAGACAATTCATTGAATACCCTTTTCCATAAATGGTACAGTCCACAATCCATGCCCATAATTTGGAGCATCATTACAAACCACCAACACATTCCGTTTCGAGACATGTAGGCCTAACAGGGTATGGACTAGCTTTCCACTAGCATACAGTATTTTAATTACAAGTCAAGATATAAGCACATTTCATTCCAATTGATACAGTGTAATGTTCACGTAACAAGTAAACGTGATAGTATTTGCACTAGACATTCTTATGTGTCGATCTAATAAATAATTAAATCAAAGATCAATATTTTGAATTAATTTCCATAAAAGTGGCATTCAATGCCTAGAAAAAAACAAAGCAAAAAATACAGAAACATACAATATTCAGATGAGTTTTTATGTTATGACAAAATGTGCTTTTCTGATTCATTTTGTGATAAGGATAATAATCATATGTCTTTATAATGATCATCTCTGATCTCATGGGATTTTCTGCACGTGTCTGATTTCTAACACCTGATTATTATATACTTATTATATATTCACATTATTTCAAGTAATCCTTTCAATAGTGAGTATAATATAATCATAAAATTGTAGAGAGTATTTAGAGATAATAATTAAACTATTAAGAGATAATTAATGAAACTATTAAAGATCGAATGAAGAATCACACAAAAGAGAATATATAAATAATATTTAATACACTGACAATTTAAAAAAAATGAAACTGAATAATTTCTTGATAAATGTTTTCTATTTTATCAATGAGAATTTTTTTAATAACTCTGCTGTTTATTTGCCTGTCAATTTCAAAAGTACTGTACCATTAAATATTTTATTTGAAAATGTTAAATATTTTTTCTGACATTTTATAATTGATCATAACAGCCTATAAGTTTCTGTTGTTTTATATTCTGCTGATATTATTAGCAAACATTTGTAAGAAATATGTTCTTTACTGAAAGAATTCATCACATGTTTTAAATTTGACATTTAAAGTATGTGCCATTGCCACTGAAAATAATTGAAGCTGATGTCTGTTAATATACATTAGCTTTAACATGCTTCTGATTTAAACCATTTTCTTCAGCTTGACTTCTTCTAATAATCTTTAAAGTTAAACAAATAAATATGCCAATTAAATAATTATTCAATTTTATATGGATAATAATAGATCAATTTATATATAGCTAATAGCTGTATATGTCAACAAGATGTAAACTTTTCAATAAAAGACTATTATGTCCAAAGTAGCTGAAAACAGACATTTTAATAGATGAGTTAAATCTCATCTATCCATAACAGGGACTATACATTAAAATTAGTACACCAAGATAACTCTTCCCACCCGCATCCTACTCATCATAAATGAAATAATACAATGTAAATCATAGTGCTATAGAATGTTACTTTGCCAGTCAGGTTTGATTTTTTGAATGAACCCCACTTTTTCCTAAGGTGCCCTTTTCAATCTAGAGGCCGTAAGATATTGATGAGTATCTCTTTCATTTATTTAGTCAAAGTTATTGATTCCATTCAGATTTTGAACTTTCCTCTGCAATGTAACATTTGGGAACAGAGAGTGCAATGGTAATACAGTATAAGAGAAGGCCTTAAGTGCTGTCTTGTTTTTGACATCTCTGTCGTTACCGATCGACACATTGTATAGGACAAAATATGTATATTAAGTATATAATCTTCTTTCACTTGTTCATTTATTTATTCTGTCATTCAACCAGATTTAATGAAAGTATTAATCAATTTGCAATCATTGATTAATATTTCATTTTAATTTCAAATTATCTGCTCCAATGCAAGATAAGACTAGCGTATACAATAGTCATACAGAATGCAATAATTAGAATTGCAAGCAAATATATTCAGTGCATTTAGACGGATAGTGTTCTGCCAGCCAGAATACAAATTATTAAAAAGAACTCTGTTATGCTATAGTGCGTCTCAAATCAGCCTATTAACTCTCAACCTAGAAAACATGACATTTAAAGATGTACGTAAAACATTAATGTACTAGAGTTGTGTGTTTTTTATTGATTGTCTGGCTCAGAAAGGTCAGATTGGAAACAGCGCTTTGTACATGTTGCATTCGATGAGAAAATGGCACATCTGATTCCTTGTCTATTTTATATAACAAAACTCCTAATATGTGATTCTTTGTCTATCTTATAAAAGAGGCACTGTTTTTCTCGAGAAGTTACAAGAAATAGTTTAAATCTTCAACAAGTGAAATCTATCCAAATGAGAATAAAGTAGATTTGTTTTTACTGTACATAAAGATAAAACTTGGCATTAAAAGACATGAGAAAGATAATACACAAATGATAAGATTTTATATAAAATTCATTGAGTGTGTAAGTGACTTAAGCATGTGTGTATCGTTTTGGTTTGTTGACACTACCATAGTTGTGTATAATGTTTACCGAATCTATGTTTTGAAAAATATCTGAGATAGCCTGTGTAGGTATCCAAGACAGTTTTGGCATTATGTCCGTCTATCTCAGAATTACGCATAATTTATAGATTCTTGTTGAAAGAAGCCGTGGCAAAGTTAGCAAACATAAAATGTACAAACCCTGGTATTGGTTAATGAATTTGCTATAATTAGAACATAGTTGATATGCATACATGTACTGTTAGTTTCCATCTGAAGAAACAAGATCTGTCCGCATTGATAAATGGGTGAAATATATATTTAAGATGATTTCATTGTAATTACTATTTCAGTCATCAATTTACTGCTAATCTACAGTGAAACACTATAATGAGTAGATTATCAAGTGTCATCAGTCTTGTAGAGTGGTCGAGGAAATTGACAAATTTTCTGTCGTGCATGTCATTGTCTAAATCAAACAAATTTATTTCATAAGGCCTATCTTTCTGCCACCAATTAGAAAAACATACCTGGTCAATTGTGGTAAATACAGTTAAAATATTAATAAACAATTTAAATATTTTTTAAACAGTCACAATTTACATACAATAATAAACAAATGATGAGTGCTCATGAAAATGGGAAGAATATTTTCTTGATTCAAAGATTCCATAAGTAATCTATGTTGAATGATAGGCAAAAGATTCTTTCAAAATGCAGCACTCAAAATTTAGCTGCAGAGAAGAATAGTTATAAACGGCCAACAATACAAGTTGGTTTTAGAACCTGCAACTACGACCTGCCTCATACAATTATAAAACATTTACTAAAGCTGCAGTGTATAGAATCAAGTGTATAAAATCATTAGGAAGAACATTTTACTGTACAATATAACTAATATTGAACTGCACATGATATGAAATTAACCAATCAAATGTAAGGATATCCGAGTATAACCCATAGCTGTGGATCCCTTTCCAAAAGGATGTTTCAAGTTGATAATGACACAAGATTTTTAAAATATGATATGATGTTTAAATAGTTCCATCTATGTCTTATTTAGCCCATTAAAGGAAGAAGATAAAGCGCGTCGTTTATCAGTTGCAGTATGGGACTGGGATAGAACCTCTCGTAATGACTTCATGGGTGCGCTTTCTTTTGGAGTCTCAGAGCTTTTGAAAACACCAATGGAAGGATGGTTTAAACTTTTAAATGAAGAGGAGGGAGAATATTACAATGTTCCAGCCGTAAAAGAGGATGAAAACATAGCTGAAACTACACTAATGCTTCAAGTAAGTTCAGTTCCTAATTTTAAATTGTTTATCTTTGCAAAAATTGAGAGAGCAGTATGGCATTGGGGATTATCAGACTAGCATGTGATAAACATAGGTTTGTGAAGTGTCTTGCACTCCTAAAGGGCCCTCCAACACTAGGTAGTTGCATTAATTCCACTACTCGTGCTCTGGGGCCCATGGGTTTAGCAAGTGAGCACTCATAGCTGCCACTGGCTAAACAATAGCATACAAAACCTGGGCCTAGACAATATTGTCTTCAGGTTGGTAAATGGCAATATGTTTGTTAATATCAAAATGATGGTACCAACCACAGACCACTGCCCTCTCAACCTAGACATGCTTTCCACATGCTTGAAACATATATTTTGTAATGGCTATCTTTCTATTGATAAAACAAGCATCATCAAAATTATGGTTTATTTTATGATCGTTGACCCTCATCTCTCATTTGATAGTAACATGGCAAACAGTAGCTTTTCTAGATAAGAACATCTCGTTAACATATCACTCAACATTGTCTAATATATTAGAAACTGCTTTTGACAGATTTATTTAAAATTTGAAAAACACTGTGTCGCTACCGAGTTGTAAAAACGTGACTCAATAAATAACAATGAGTTATCGCATTATGGATAATCAACTTTCAATTAAAAAAAATAGATTGTCAATGCAAAAAACAAATCAGCACTCTTGTAAATACAGTACTCATTAAAAATGGCTGACAGATTTCGATTTTTTTTAGACATAATTTTAATCTTCTTTGACATAATGTTAAGATATATCATTTTTAATAATCTTTTATCATATTTAAATTTATTCATGCATATCATCTAAATATAGAATTTATCAACATCTAAATATAGAATTATAAACATCTAAATATAGAATTATATACATCTAAATATAGAATTATATACATCTAAATATACAATTATCAACCATTAAATAAATTCAAATGAATGTTGTATATAGTATTATTTCAGTTAATATTCATAAACATTTGATGAATAAAGTGATTAATAAAAATTTATGTTTGATCGTAAAAATTTTTGCTGGTACAACATTGTTTTAGCTGTTCTGTTATAATAAGGAGCTTCGGATTTGCGACCTATGACAACCTATGAACAATAAGTTAGGTCATGTCAATTCATGCAGGGAAGTTGAGAATGCTTCCTAGCTGTATTTCAAATACCGACATGGATTAAGAAGTTTCTATGTCCAGATGACTATTAACACTTTGACTGCCAGAGGTTTTTCCAGTTAGAAACTGCCACCGCCAGCGTTTTTAGCCCAATTCGATGTTTTTATTAAAGCTGATTGAAACCATGTATGTGATCTGATTTATATGTAATTTAGACTAAAATAATCATAAAGATTTTAGCTTTACAATGGTACCAAGAACGATTTTTAAATCGCAATATGTAAATCGTAATAGTAAAATGAAAGTAACCCACTTTTTGAGTTTTTCGTAGTTTCGCGCAAGAAAGTCGAGATATTCGCGATTTTGTGCAAGAAATCACAATATGAAAATATCGCCCGGTGAGATCAATAAACAACAAAAAAGTTACTTACACGGCACCGATAGGCCTATAAAAACAAATTATCACTATCGAAAAATATATTACATTTTATAAATCATAAATCTTACATCAATGTTTCGCCAAAATCCACATAGTAAAGACACCAGGCCTAGTTAACCAGGCCTAAAGTTGGTCCGGAACCGTTTTACGACTAGGCCTAGGCTAGCCTAGTACTACAGTACTAGCCTAGATAGTAAACTGATGATAATATCCATACCATTTCAAAACAAGTTTGTTCCGTGAAACTCGGTCACTTTCAGTAAAACACCAAAACAATTAGGGTATACATACAATAATAAAATTAAAGACTTCATATTGAAAATGACTCCATTATTTTTTATTCAGATAACAAACAAACATGTCAATCCACAAAAACCTTTGTAATGCTTCGGCGGCATAGCTAGCACGCGACCGATACACAATGCGCCAAGCCATCGCTCTACGCGCTACTGTGATGCGCGGTGTTTGTTATTTCGACAGGTACCATTTTGACAGTCGTTCGTAACCAGATTAGTTACTTTCAAATTGTAAAATATTTACGGTCCAGACCGAATATAGTGTTCATATTTATAGTATATACCAATAATTAACCTATCTACCGGATTTCGTAAAAAAACGCGAAAAACGAAGATCTTCGTGTTTGGCAGTCAAGCGTTGTGTTTCCAAAAACGAAGATCTTCGTGTTTGGCAGTCAAAGTGTTAACGACACATCAACATGTAGTCCAAGTTGCATATCAAAAGCTCCTTACTATAATATGGAATGTGTACAGTATTTATTTATGTGGCCCATAGGTTACAGCATTTTTAAATGGTCAACTGCAAAATTGTTTCAACCAAGCACAATTTTGGGTGATAACACAATTTTAGATGGTAGATAAATGATGTTATAATGGAATATTTTTTATTTAAGAGGCCATGTCCAAATTATTTTTCTGAAATTAGGGTAACTACAGTTTGTTTACAGTGTTTGCAGTGATTGCCTCATAAATTTCTACATTTGCAATAAAATATAATTATACATTGCAGTTGCAATTTATGATTTTAACATGATCTCTTATATCATGAATTTTGTCATCTCAATGAGTTATACAGTATGAAGGGACTTCTTAGGGGTCAATAGCGTAGGCTCAAACGTCTCAAGCACTAACAGAAACACATAGACAAGCCTTCTGATATTTAGGTGTTCTACATTCTTTAAAATTCTAACTGATATGATAGACCTAATATATATTCAAATCAGGTTTGCTGCATAGCACTACGAACCATATAACAACTAGCAATTAAAGCCATCCTCATCAACAATTTGAACCTACACCCTTGCTACAACCAGGTATACCATGATATCTAAAAACCAATTACTTTTGTTTATAGAGACAATATCCTTCAACCTATAGGGTAACTTCGGCTTAAAACTTCTATTAGTTATTATAAGATATAAACAATAACAATTGATACATTTTTTAACAATGTGCGAATAAATAAGCCCCCATTAAAAAAATTCTGACTACAGGACTTTTTGTAATGTTAAAGAGAGGAAATTCATCAAAATTGATGGCATTTATGTTACCAAATGGAAAAAAAGTGTAATATCGAAAGAAAGAAAAAAGCTATAATATGGAGAAAAAAAATCAAATACTATATTACAACAAATGTCTCCTTTGAGATATCCTCTCCAGAGGACACTTTATCTTGAAATGGATGAGGATAAATATATGTTTTGACATTACAACCATGGAGTAAAGAATTACTCCATGTTACAAGCAACCTCTAATCACGGGACATCCTGATTAAGGGGACAATGTCGTGGGTCCTGAAGGGTTCTACTTTATTTGAAAATAAATTTAAAAATTCCTATCTTATAACAATACAAACTATTTCCCAAGCTCAATTTAAAATAACTAAAATAATTCATCTTTTAAAATTGTTCAAAGTTGTTTGTAATTGCTGTTTTAGATTCTTTAACACATAAGAGTAATTTACATAACTGTGTATGTGAACATCATTTTTCTAAAACTCCTACACAATTAATCCTTTGTATATATTGACATCCAAAAATCTAATTATATTTGTGGATGATGTAATTAGGTGATTAGATACAATTTGATTTATGATTCTTTCAAATTAGTTTTCATGTGCTGTTTATTATTATCAGTAACTTCTACTCATAATGCACAAAAACATTATGGAAGCAAAATTGATTGAAATCTACACATATAGAAACAGTGAAGAGTCTGAATAGTAGAGCTCCTCAAAACAGACCAGTATGTGGTTTGTAAATAACAGTTTAAATAGAGGGCAGCAGATCATATGAGAAATGATTATTTGGTTTTCAGAAAACATTATACCTTTATATTGATTTTCCATTACCCATTAGGTAGTAATTGGTAGTGGCATTTTAGTATTTAGACAACAGAGAATGTTAAGTTCACGCTGCTTTTGCTAATAGACCAACATCTAAAGTGGCACACATTAAAACCTGCTTAAACATAGAATGTGATAGATTTGGTTTTGAATTTAGGTCAGTGTAAAATGTCTATCTTTATCATTGATTTTCACCATGTTATCATCAATAGTGTCCTCTTCATCATGTTTTCATCTAATATTTGTTAATTAAAAATTACTTTTATCAAAAGTATTTGTTTAAACTTATTTAATAACATCATGTTGCTGATTTTATTCTCTTTATTTATCATTTTTTTATTGTCAACATCATATGGCCTCATCGTCATTGTACTAATTTAAATATGGTTATTATGTGAAATTCTAGGCAAATCTGTTTTGTATTTCTACTTAATTACATCAGCAATTTTGTATATTGGTGCTGCTAGATGCAAGAATATCTAATATTTTAGTAATTTCACCTCATATTTCATACTAACTATCCATTTCATCACCCCCACATTGACATATATTCTATGTTTTAAGCTCCTACATCTTGGTAAACATCTTGAATTGCTGCGTTGTATTACCTCTCTTAGAATACATGCATAAACTTGTTTTGGGGGATTTTTGGAAATCAATTGGCCTACTGAGTTTATGAAAATGAAATATTATAGCCCAATAGAAGAGAATTAATTTCTTACAAGTGTGTGGTATGAACTTCAACCAATCACCTGTTAACTCTGCTGGTTACCATCTAGATATAGTGTAATAATGTTATATTTTTATATCGCAATCCACAAAGAATGTCGTCTCAATGTACTGTGGACTTAGATGTTACACTTTTCAACTACTATCTGCTTCTCCCCTAAGGGTCATGTTGGTGCTGACAGTTATCTTGTCTGTCCACGACAGTGGTGGTGTGAGCTAGAACACTGGGGTGACCCCTACTTATCTCAAAAGATATACTATACTATACTATATAAGTGTACATAAGAATTTTATGTACACTGGACCATGGTTTATAGTCCTTATCCAAGAAGACTCCAGATCTATATATAAAACTACTGTATATTGTACTGACAGACTTGATTCAAAAGTGAATTAAGAATAGAATATCACTTTGCTCGCAGCATTTAACTTGCAATTGTAACTTCTAGTTTTGTATTCAACGTTGTATATAAAAGCAACCTAGTTGTGAATGCAATCATTAATTCTTGAGGTTATTGGAGCGTTTATTACTCTTCTAGTTATTAATTTCACATGATATTAGTTTGCGGCTTTGTGATTAGATTTAGTTTCTAATTACTTGGCATCTTGTCAATGCAATTTGTTTGTATCCATTGATTAAGTATTAATTAATATTGTCTAAAGTACTCTCACTTCCAATTAAGAAGGGCTAGTGTTTCCCAAAAGCTCTGCAATTTTTTCTGGCTGTTGTACTTTATTGTTTTTATTTAGCTTTTTGTTAGCCACTGATAACCACAGCATTGTCATTTTTTTAAAGTCATTTGACTTTTATTAATATATTCTATACATACAGAAATGCTAAAAACTGAATGCATTTACATTTACAAAGGAAGTATACTACTACTATATTGATTATATATACATTTACATAATATAAATAATTTCCAAAAAGTGAACTCCCTGTAAACCCTTCTAATATGTCCCAAAGTATTCCCCTTATGCATTTTAAAACTAAAGTAAATTCTCTAAAAAAACTAAAGATTTTCCATTAAGATGTTTGCCAGACTATTTACAGTTTGAATTAGGATTAATTTTGTTCAGCATTTTTAATGTTTCTAAAATGTGGCACATGCAAGCGAAATCGGACATAAGTTGCATTTGTAGATTTGTAGAAACAGCCAAAAACATGAAAAATTACATTTTTTTATTTCTACAGAAAATGATAGCTGAAACAATATTTATTTAAATTACCTTGGTGTTTTTCTATTTTGAGACAAATAAATACATTTACATTTTAACATTTTGTGTAGTAACTGTATGTTGGTTAAAAAGATGGTGTAAATTATGTATGATTTTCATAAAACCTATCATGTTTATGCTTAAAATGAAAGTGTTCCATTGAGTTGATTTTAATGAAATTTTGCATAATAATAGAACAATAGTTAATTAAGGAAGGTGCGAAGTTTCATTGAAATAAAATAATTAGAATACCCTTTTGCTAAGGCGTAAACTTAGACGCCCTGTTTATTTTGTTGTTGTAATTTCCTGTTACTTTACTTTAAAAGCATTTTTCTTAAAACACTGATTGTAACAACCAAAACTTTAGACTGAGATATCTCTGGAAGTAGACATGGTATCAAGATATTTTTTTCAGAATTTTAAATCTTGGATTATGTAGTTTCAGTATTTGTGGAAATCTCAATTTTGAAAATTCTGACTTATGTCTGGTTTCCCTTGCAGATGCCACAAATGGAAAAAAATAAATGAAACCTGTTTGCAAGTAGTCTCCTACATGCATTTTATAAAGTAAACTTTTGTTTGATTTTCACCAATCATACTATCACGAAAAATGTTAGATTTAAGAAATTCTCCCTAAAAGTGAATACTACTTATTAAAGTAGAATTCTTAAATTTTGATTGACTTTAAAGTTTAATATGTATTAATCTCAATCATTGAATTAGTTTTTTTAGAATTTGACATTTTCCTTCCAATGTTTTTAATGTTAGTAAGATTTTTTCTAAAATATTTCCAAATGTTCATAAAATAGGAAATAAATGAAAACCAATCAAATAATACAAAATAACAAATTTTATTGAAAAGTTTTACAATCCTGTATTTAGATATAGCAATGTTTCATGTGACTTAAATGTCAACTAGAACATTTTACGGGATAATATGTTCCAGTCGTAAAATGACTAAAGCTGTAAAAGCATTAAAAAGGCATTTTGCCATTGCAATAACAAAAGTAAATGTAATTTTGTAAACATGTAATTTAATTGTGTAATGGAGCAAATAGTTTTGCTGTTTTCTGTATTGAATCAAACATACAGAAAACAGACATACCTGCATGATGTTTTGATAGGTCAAAGATGGAAAATTAGATCCAAGAATCAAATACTTTTTTAAACTAAAATCACTTTGTTTCACCAAGCAATATGTATATATGAAATTTATATATTTTTTATTATATATACAAAGGCCCTGAGATCAACTCATGGTTGCTACAGTATTAGTAATATGTTTGCTACCTTGCAATTTTTGTTAATATATTAGTTATGTTGTAGTCTGCAAACTGTATTTGCCACTTTCTGTAAACAAACTTGCTATTGGCTTACTCCATTTTTCAGATTTTTTAGAAACTGACAAGGGTTTGCTAGATAAAATGTAACTTATTTCTAGGCTTTTATGCTTCTAAATCTCCTTTTTACCCATCTGATGACATGACATGCAAGCACAATAACTGTATTCTATTTTTGGCTTGTTCAATATGTAACCTTTTCTATTCGCTTTCTAAACACAGAGATCATTCAGTAATCTCATTGTAATGCATTCATACCTTTGGGTTTGGTTGTAACCATAATTGTTCAAAAATAAATTATGACAATCTATTGTACAGTACAATACCGTTACTGTAAGGGAATTTCCCATAAAAATACCTTACAAAGGTATTTTTAATAGTAAATTCTACTTTATCTCTATAGAAAATAATTACCTTTGTAAGTTAGTGATGAACAACCTGTTTGAACAAAGAGATATTACTACTTGTATCGTTTTTAGTTGTGCTAGTTGCCTTAAACATTAATTTGCATCCTACAATTTTAATGCCTGGTTAAACTATTAAAAATTACCAATTTACCATAGAAGCAATACAAATATTGCTGCCCACAATATTTACATAATATTTGTCATTTAATTGTTTCTTTTTGTGTTATTTAAAGAAAATGACAAATTATATCCCAATTGGTGTCATATGTGTTTTTTTGTCATCCGCCTTCTCATGATATAAAGTTGAACACTTCGACGAATGTTAGGAGAACATGGCATTATAGCTAATTCTATCATGCAGATAGAATTAATGAGTATTCAAAGTGTTAAACTGTCACACTTCATGATGGAATATATCGGTTAATACATTACTGAATTTCCGGTTTATTTGAACAATCGTTTACTTCTGGTTGAGCTGAGCTATCATTAATTACATGCTATGTTCTTGTAAAGAGACAGGTCAATTTATTGGTAATTTTAAACCAAGATACTGTGTAATTTTAAAATTCTAACAGAAGCATGTGTGAGATGTATTTTAAATTTAAAAAAAGATCCCCTAATAAAAGAAACTGTGTCTTACTAGTTGCCAAAATTCCACACAGATTGCCCAATGTGGGTTTGCATAGACTATGAGCTCCCAACTGCAGTACAGGAAGGCACTTTGAAGATGGAGAATGTGTGTGTTTTAATTCAAACTAGAAAAACTATTTGATCTAAAATGCTTTTTTCTCATTGCAACAGAGGCAGCATCTAAGTGAAAAATCAGATGACAAGGAGCGAGAGCCACTTTCAGGAGATCAAATAACTAACAAAGTTTCTGACGTTATCAGAGCAAGTGATTTTAACTTCTTAACCGTTTTAGGCAAAGGAAGCTTTGGAAAGGTAAGTACTATATTTCATGTTTTAACAAACCAAAAAAGCATCACTCTTGATTGTTTTATTATTTCATTATGAACTTTTCAACTGGAAAGAAAGAGTCCATGAAGAAAAAAAAGAATTATGGGTTGTGGATGACATCGAAAATGGAAGAATATGTGGCATATGAAGAGAAGAACCAAAGAGAAAGAGTGATGGAAAGTTGTTATGCAAAGTTGTTATTGGAGACCTGCTTGAGGCATTGTTCCTTCAATGATGAGTAGTCTTTATCTGCCTGTTAGAACCGGAGTATTCAATGATCTTGCATTATAACTAAATTATAAATTTAAAGTATGGTATCCTTCCAAATAACCATATATAATAATGCAATGAGATCGTAGAATTCCAGGTTATAAATATATTTTAAACGTGAGTGGGGAGTAAATGAATCTACTGCAGTAGAAATATACATTAATTTATATTATGCATGATTTGTTTTAAAATGCCTGGTTTAGCTTAAATTCATGGTTTTATAGCATCCGGTTTTAAAGAGTATTACTGTATATCATTTGCAAAATATTAGATGTTCACATATTTTTTTTTTGGAACATTGATGGTTATAAATGTTCATGTTAACATTTATAAGTTTAGCTCATGGCTATCATCTCCATCATTATACTCGGTTTTTATCGTCCGCGACAGCTTCATTATCTTTATGCATAGTGCACGTTTTCTCCCTATGGACCCGATTACAGAAGAATGAATTATAATTAAAACTAAGAAGAGTAGTTGTATCTTGTATCATGATAGTAATCCGCTCAAGATTCTATCCACATTAGCATCAATTTAAATTTTCCATTGATTAGTTTTTCTGACTAAAATAAAATAATTTCTATGAATTATTTAACAATCTGATCAGTAAAAATCAATTTAAATTAATGTACGTTGAATGAAATTTTGGTAAACAATTTTAGTAAATGCTTTTGTGTTCTTTTTTGTACGAGTTTTCAGAGAAATTGTTATTTAGTTCAACATACTGTAGCACAAGAAATATAAATCATTTTCTTTTTACTAATCATTTTCTTTTTACTTATTGTACAAATTAACATTATCCTGATGATCAAATTTCAGTGACATTCTGTTGTTTTTCACAATTAACAAATCTTTCAAGTAAATTTTATGTTTAGATGATGTAAACTTTACTTCAAACAAGTTTTCTGAAAGAGTTTTGTGTAGTTTTCAAAACTATCAAAACAGATTGTTTCATATTGCTTGAGTTGTAGTAATAAAGTTTATACTGCATTACCTAAAATATTTGACTATCCGCACAATTGTCTAATTTCCAAAAGGTACATTTTATCTGTACAATTGATATTTAACATGATATTCCTTTAATTTCTAGAACACATAAAACATAGTTTTATTATCATCTTTAGTTACTCAATTTGGTCAGTTATTTGTACCTCTGATGTAGGTCATGTCTATTGACCCCAAATTCAATATCTCATAGCTGTGTGCGTCTAATACAAGTTTAATCTTCAGACATAGTCATCAGTATTGAATAATAAAGAAGAATATCAATCTAAAGTATAATAAAATTCAATTTTTGCTGGGTGTGTTAAAACGAAGATTGATGGAAGTAGATGATTTACACACTTGGGGTCGTGGATGAAAAGCTCTGCTAGAGATATGAACAACTTGGCATCTGGAAATTCAAACTTGGAAAAGATATGAAATTGTAACAGTTTCAGGGTAACAGTGGAGAACATCCTGCTTTCATCATTTTTTTTTTTAGCCAGCTTTCTCTCTTTCCAAGGGGTTATTGACTGTCGCTCGTTCGAGGCTGTTTACCATCTCTCAACTTCTTCCTGTATTGTGCATCATGTTCCTCCAAACCAACTTTCCTTCTTCATTTACCATATCTTTCCACATAACCTTTGGCCATCCTCTTTCTCTTCTACCTCCAACTCTGAGCTCTCTTTACTGGTTCATCTTCACTTTTCTTAGAATATGTCCCATCCATCTAAAACTACTCCTCGTAACAATCCATTTTAAACATGATTGTTTCATTCAGTCATAGATGTTCGATGAGCTCCTCTCCACACATCTTTTTTATCATTGCCCTTTCTGTTCTTCCCAAAATTCCTTCATTAATTGTCTTTATGTTCCATCTTTCGAAGCCATACAAAATTGTTGACCTTACACAGACTACACATCCAATATCCTACATTGTGAGTGTGAAACCTTGACAAACAAGTTAACAAATTGTTAAAAATGGCTACTATAAATATATGTTAATATAGTCCTAGATATCAGTTGGACGGCACATATGACTTGAATTACATATGGACCTACTAGAAATTACATCATCAATATAAAAGAGAGGGCAAAAAAGGGTTAGGGAAGAGTTTTGTCTGAGCTGGTAACCTGGTGACCAATCTGGAGCAAAAGATCTATTGTAGAACCAGTGTTGACATGTGGATTTTCTGCAAGATGCCAGCTACACGGTTGAAGAAATATGAATACTAATAATGCAAGATTGGAATGAATCATTATGGGGTCCATCACTGTCAGAATATTCTGGATATATTGCCTAAATTAATGATTTACTACCCAGCCTGTTTTCTGTTTAATATTCAAACAAACTGCATAACTGAAAATAATGTAATTGTTATTGATTACTTTTGATAATTTATTAATTTTACGGTTATGATAAAATGGCATCAACTAGGGTCAACAGTGAATTATACAAAATTGTGTAGAGTGTCTGTTGGAGAGTCAATTGTCAATGCTACTATATTACAATGTTGAAATATTGTATAAGAAATTTGCGTCAATGCAAATCAACCGAATGCACAATAATTATCTCATTATTTGAGTGAAAGCATAAATGACATAAAATGTAATAACACTTGTTAATGGTAGACAAGGACTGACAAGTTGAAGGCTGTAACATTACAGGTATCACGTTTATGAGAAATCTATTGATTTTAGCATGTCTATGAGATGGAAAGATATTGAATGCTGCTGCACTCTGTTCTTGAAGCAAAGTACTTTGTGGTTTTGGAAGATTGTGTCTCACAGAATTATAAGAATAGTTAAAATTATTGTGGAGTTATAGCTTGTTACACGCCTACCAATCCCAGCTTCGCGGGTTCAAATCCTGTCTGATGTCAGGGGAAAAAACACCACGGCCAAAGAATTTTTGTTTATGTACAGTATGTATGTTTGTGTATGTTTGTACAGATTGTCACATATTGAAACAGTTATTCAATTCACCAATAATTAATAATTTAATTTAATATACCAAAGAATAATAATTATAAGCATTGACGTCATACTGAATACTTACCTTCAGGCAGAAGTCATAATGTAGTCTTTTTATTAACTTAATTTTAATTTTGTTAAAGAAACGAAACATGCTATTATGATGTATTATGTATACCCCTGCTCCAAATCAACTCCTCCAAATTCCTTTCCATGTTGCATTTCTTTCTTTAGGTAACTAAAAATGTGCTGAATCTTAATATAAAATTATGAAATGAATCTACGTCATTAAAGGTGGAAGATACAATATATAGTTTGTAACTAAAAGTGTAATGGCTACATTTGCCATGTATGGAGTCAGCTGTCTCAGTCAGTCTTTTTATGAATACATTTCTCTATAGTTATTTAAACCTCATGACCTCGTTTTGTTGTAAAATAATATATTTTATTTTTTAGTGTATAATTTGATAATGTTTTTTTATGTGCAGCTGTTGCATGTTTTTGTTAGTAATGTTGTTAGTGTTTATCAAAAGTAGCTTTATGTATGTAGCAAGTTACAAATGCAGTAGAACTTCTTTAGGACCCAACAGTTGTCCTCTTAATAGGGTTGTCCCTGAATAGGAGTTGTTTGTACGAACTGATTGTTCTTATGATGTGAAAAGTATCCCTTAATATGAGTGTCCGAGAGTGAGGATTCTACAATATAAAATGGAAGAAAATATTAATATTAATTCATCAATAACATCTTTATATTCCATCCTGCAATTGATCGATGGGATTGTTATTTTTTTATTATCGTCATGTACTGTAATTAGGAACAACAATAATTTAGCCGGCCGTACTTTGAAATCTGTGATTTAACATGAAAGCTTTCGCAAATGTAAATATGTATCTTGGTAATGCTCCATGACGTAATCAATAATATTTGACCTACTTACTACAATTCGATCTACGCCCCCTTAGCATAAATAGCATACAATGAGAACATGCCCATCGGGAAGTGAAAATCAACACATCTGTATCAACAGCATTACTGGGGGTACTCAACCTTTCTTTATATTCCTTTCCATTTTCAATCATCTAAATGGAGTACTATGCTCTTAATGACATAGATAATTACAGAAATATATTCCTTAGGGTTTTGTAACACTTTCTGAAAACATGATATGGAATTTTAAACAAACTGTATGGTTCCATAATACAGTCGAATCCCTATTATGGGAGCATCTTCAGGACAAACAAAGTTCCCCTGAATATAGGTGTCCTAAAGGAGAAAAACCTTCTAAAATTGGCTTGTGCTTAATAAAGTAAATTTAGTAGTACAAAAAATAAATTTGTTGCATTAAATTTGATTGTAAAAATGCAGTAAATGTCATGAGTTATTAAAAATAACTATTTTAGTCATGATATGAACATTTTTTTTGCATTCTTGATAAATATTTCCTGTATAACACTAAACCCCCAAGCTCCAAAAGAAAATAATAGCAATTTATTTACTATACACACTATTAATATGAATTTTTCCCAACCTAATTGTTAATATCTGAATGTTCTGTTATTCATGGTAATGCTTGCGAAAATTCTTTATTAGCATACATTGATCAGTATTCAGTAGAAATAATTTCAATCAGATTTGGCGACTGTATTTGATTGTCTTCACGCAATACAATAATGATATATTGCTTGTAAACATTATAGACTTAGAATTCAACCACTGTACAATTTTATTTTCAACGTTATACAGCACAGACTTCCACTGCATGTAAATTTATGGTTTAAATCGAATGACGCAATATAAAATTGGTTTACTTTTGGCTCATTATTACATACAATTTTGTATAGTTGCATTTTAGTTCACGTAGCTAATTTTTCAAAATAGATTTCTGAGAATGAATGGGCAAATGTCAAATAAATCAACAAAAAAACACTTTAATATTTTAGATTCTTGAATAGATCGAATTGTTCACTTTTTAAAGTGTTTAAATTAAAATTTGTTGTTTGTAAGGCGGTTATTTCAGGCAACTATTTCTGTTGTTGTAGTTCTGAAAAGAAAATAATTTCAGAATTCTTTTTATTATGTTCTTTGTATTCTATGTAAGAAAAATATTTTGGGTGTATTTTATAGTGCAGTCATAAAAATATATTAACAATAGCATTAATAAAAATCTATAAAGCTATATCCGGTTTGATACTATTCAGTTTTTGCCATTAGTTCGATCGAGTACACAAAAAAACATATTACACAGTTGATAACATTCCTATTCTTTTGTACAGTGTATAGGTTTCTTTTATGTATGCATGTATGTGTATTACAATTACCTATAAATAGATACATTTAGTTGATAAAAGTATCTGAAATAAAAATTTATGTTAGATTGTACAGAAAAAAACCTTCAAATAACAAGCTGAAAATTAAGAACCATGTTAATGGTGCTATCTGTAAAACAATTTGTATGTTCTTTTAAATGGTTTTTACAGTACTGAAATTCATTTTTTCAAAATTTGTTTTTCATAGATATTTTTGATGTACAAGAATTGGAATCGTACTTTGTGTTCTAAACTTTTTTTTTTTTTATTGTTACAAGAATAGGTTTTCAGTAGATTCTGTTTGCTCACCTTTATTAAAAATTGCAAATCTTTGTTTACAGGTTATGTTGGCAGAAAGAAAAGGAACTGATGAGCTTTATGCGATTAAGATACTAAAGAAGGATGTGATTATCCAGGATGATGATGTAGAGTGCACAATGATTGAGAAGAGAGTGCTGGCACTCGCTCATAAACCACCATTCCTTACCCAATTACATTCATGCTTTCAAACACAGGTAATGTAGTATATATGTATTACTCTGAGCCTGTTTTCCACTAGATTAACTTGTTGACATAAATCGAATGCGCAAGATACACATGGCGATGGATTATTTAAGCTGTCATTGCGTTGCGTCACATCCACGTCCTTGCATTGTGTCACATCCACATCCTTGCATTGTGTCTCTAGTGGATACCATGCTTAAAGGACCATGATCACCTCCCCGGGAGACGATCCCTACACTTTTTTGATAGTATACCAAGTTTTTTATCATGGAAAATGAAATGAATGTATATGAGAGTTTTACATCCCTTCCTTCTTGAACGACAAGGCAATGGAATTAAAGCAACTTGCCTATTAGAATGGCACAGATGGTCCCATGTATCTCAGTTGTCAAGATATCACTTTCCATTATGCCTCTTTGTAGTGCAAAATTATAATAGAACTCTTTACATAACAATCATTCCAATATAAACTGCTAATATGAATATGTAATTTAAATGTTTTCCACAATACGCTGTCTTTTGCAGGATCGTCTATACTTTGTCATGGAATATGTAAATGGCGGTGATCTAATGTTTCAGATACAGAAAGTAGGAAAATTCAAAGAACCACATGCTGTGTAAGTATACGTTAGACAATAACAGATTTAGAATGATGGTACTGTTGATTTAATAGCATAGCAATTAGGTTAATATTCACTCTGCTCTTATTGACTAGGTTGGCCAAAAGCAAATTTAATCATGTCTTAGTTTGCAAACCAAAACACAATTTTTTAACCTAGTCTTTTAGAGTTTTTTTAAAATGTTGTTCAATATGTTTGGGAGTGGAATGCAGGAAAATGCTGTTGATAGTCATGTTTGCTGTCAAGCTTCAAATTCACTCAAAATGCTTGCAGCCAATAAACGGCTTTCAATGTTTTAGCATGATCTAGATTTGATTATACCGTATTTAATTTGATTTGATTACAATATGTTAATGTATAAATCTTAAGGTTTACTGTGGATCAATTGTTTCAACTAACGATCCTACACCGCCCACTTACTCGCATCTAATCTCAGACTGCCCACCTTCGCATTTCCTAATTACATATTGAATGAGAAAAATAGATGATAATAGACAAATTATTAGTTTTTAATTCAACAATACAAACATTGTTACAGATTGCAAAAAAATAATAATTACCCTTACATAATTCCATGATTTATAAATAGCACATGTATAATAAATAATATTTATTAATGGTATGACGACGCTTGCTATAGTTTACATTCCCATGACGCGAAAATGCTAACATTTTTCTAGTGTAGCACAATGTTTCAGACAAGATAAATGACTACATTTGTGAAGGCTTAACAGTCCTCTGGGTTGCTTTTGCAACCTCTGGGGGCTACGATAAACTACCTTTCTGCAATTTCGCTCATAAACATACAACAGCAATTAAAGTTTTGACAGATTCGTTAATGTGACATAAACAAGAAAATTCAGTACTTCAAGTGAATTTTCGTGAGGTCTCCACTATCAAATTTTATGTGACAAAAACTGTGATGTTTCCATATATGGACATGATGATGTCATATCACTACCATATTAGGGAATATCACCACCATATTTGGGCTCATCACCCTTTTTTTGTCAAACTAGTTTTTATGACTTTTGTTTGTCCTGACAACGTCTCATGTCCTGACCGACTGACCGAGGCTCTATTCTCTCCGTTTCAGAACGTTTATGATGATCACACATCTAACATTGATCCTGATCAGAATTTTTTTCATAGCAACACTAATATATCAAATTATTATCATCCTAGTGATTTTACCCGCAAAATTAATACAAATTCAGACAATAGTTTTTCATCCATCCACTTTAATGCAAGAAGTCTACTAAAAAATATTGATCAAATCGTGAGTCTTTTGTCTTCTCTTCATTTTTCTTTTGATGTGATTGCTGTTAGTGAAACATGGTTAAAATTTGATAATCCCTTGGTTAAAATCCCTGGTTTTTCTTTTGTATCGAATCACAGGTCTTTTAAAGGCGGCGGCGGTGTCGCCTTGTATATTCGCGATGGCCTTCAATTTTCAATAAGAGATGATCTATCTTTTGACCCCCTAGTTTGCGAATCAATATTTGTTGAAATCATCCGCCCTAATACAAAAAATATTATTACAGGAAGTATCTATAGAGCCCCATCAAATGATCCGCTTCTGTTTATTGATAAACTTGATTCAATCTTAGCCAAATTATCCAATGAAAACAAAATTAATTATATTCTTGGTGACTTCAATATTGATATATTAAAAAATGAATCTAATAATGAAGCTTGGCAATTTGTCAACTCTCTGTTTAGTAATTATTTTCTCCCCCTTATTCATAGACCATCCAGAATCACCAAGTCCTCTTTCTCACTGATTGACAATATTATAACTAATAAATTTGATTTCCCTAGTATTAGTGGACTATTATTTAGTGATATTTCGGACCATCTTCCCGTTTTTAATATTTCGTATTTTTCCTGTGATGTACGTAGCTCAGATAGGGATGAATCATTTAGATTTAGATGCATTAACCAAATCACTATTGATAAATTCCGTCAAGAATTGTCTAGCGAACAATGGATTGACATTCTAAATACCCAAAACCCAGATGATGCATACAACAAATTTGAACATACCTTTTCGTTACTTTACAATAAAACATTTCCATACAAAACTATCAAAAAAACTAAAACTAAACTCAAGACCTGGATGACCGACTCTCTTCTTAAGTCCATTAAATATAGGCAAAAATTATACTCAAACTTTCTTCATCGTCCCTCTGCGAAAAATGAAACAAAATATAAACAATGTCGCAACCGAATCAATTGTCTTATCAAAACTGCGAAATCAAATTATTTTAAAAATACTTTTATTAAACATAAAAATGACATCAGGGCCACTTGGAAAACTATTAATTCCCTTATAAAACAATCCTCTAACAAACAAAGTAATACTTTTTTTAACTGCAATGGTGAAATGTCAAATGATCCCACCAAGATTGCAAACTCTTTTAATTCATTTTTTACTGAAATTGGTCCCACCTTAGCTAACCAAATACCCAAGACAATCACATCGTATAAAGAATTTCTTCCTAACCCAAATATTCATTCTATTTTTTTATCCCCGGTCGATGAGGACGAAGTTATTCAAATTTTGCGTTCATTCAAGAGTAATAAGTCCCCCGGTATTGACGACCTACATGCGAATGTCATCAAGCAAGTTACTGAACTTATCTCCCTCCCTTTATGCCATATTTTTAACATTTCTTTAACTAAGGGAATTTTCCCAAGCAGATTGAAGATAGCTCGTGTAACACCCATCTTTAAATCTGGCAGTAAATCTGACTTAACGAACTATCGCCCTATTTCTATTTTACCTGTTTTCTCAAAAGCCCTAGAAAGAATTATTTACGACAGAACTTTTAATTTTATTACCAAATACGATATTTTATACTCTCAACAATTCGGCTTTCGTAAAAAATATAATACATCCATGGCTCTTATTGACCTTACTAACAAAATTGTGGACGCTTTTGAACGCAATGATTTCGCTATTGGACTCTTTATTGATCTTTCCAAAGCTTTTGACACTATCGATCATGATATTCTTTTATTTAAGTTATCCCATTATGGTATTCGAGGGCCTGCATTAAATTTGTTTAAAAGTTACTTAGCAAATCGTTCTCAATGTACTAGATACTCAAACCACCTATCTCATTTTTCATCAGTCACATGCGGTGTCCCCCAAGGTTCTCTTTTAGGTCCACTTTTATTTATTTTATACATTAATGATTTATACCGATGCTCTAATCTTCTCTCGTTTTTTCTCTATGCTGACGACACAACCGTGTTCTATTCTTCCCCTAATATCCAATCTCTTTTTGATGACCTTAACACCAACTTAAAACACATGTCCATCTATTTTTCTAGTAATAAGTTATCTATCAATTATAAAAAGTGCAGCTTTATTCTTTTCCGGAGTCCCCAAAAAGACAGATTTATCAATACTACGCCATATAAGATTCTGATTGACAATTATGATATTCCACGTGTTGAAAGCGCAAAGTTTCTAGGTGTTTATCTCGATAGTGGTCTAACTTGGAAAACTCACATTAAAGAAATCGAGAACAAAACTTCCAAGAGCCTCGGTGTCATGTTTAGACTTTCTTCGTTCACTCCCCCAAATATCCTCCGTATTATTTACTGTTCTTTAATTCTTCCCTATCTGAGCTATTGTAACATTGTATGGGCAAATACTTACCCATCCAATCTCACCAAACTTCACATTATACAAAAAAAGGCTACTCGCATTATATCTGGCGTTCCACCCCGGTCTCATTCGTCTCATTTGTTTTCTAACTTGAATCTCCTTAATATTTTTGACATTAATATTTTTCAACAATTTATATTCGTGTACTCATCAATACATTTCCTTCTTCCTAAGCATCTGTGTAATTTTTTCATCCCAAATTCTGTTCGTCACTCGTACTGTACAAGAAACCAATTTAAGATCCATATACCGAAACATCGCACTAATTATTTTCAACATAACATAAGATTTTCCGGCTCCAATTTATGGAATAATTTACCTCCTGACATCGGCAACTCTATTTCAATAAAAACGTTTTCTTCCAAACTTAAGAAATACCTTATTGCAAAGTATTGATCTCTCTTTTTTATTCCGGCAATTTTTTCGAGTTTCATTTGTCAGTTCTTGGTCAGGATATGATTTGCTGTCATTCTGATCGTTGTTTTTTTTCCTCCTTTTGCTGTCTTGTTATGTCCCTGTCCTTACGTCCTGTATTTTTGAATTTTCGACCGTCTTACCTGTGTCTGTAAATAGGCTGGCCCGCCACAAGATTTGTATCTTCTTGGGCACTGCCTACTTCCTTTTATTGATACCTGTATACTTTTTTTTTTTTATCATCAATTGACATGTTTTATATTCTACTTGAATTTGTTATGATTACCTAATTTTATTGAAGGAAGAAATAAATGTTTAGTTGAATTGAGTTGAATAGTGTAGACAGAGCTTAAGAGATTTATTAAATATAAAAAGGTCATACAGCACAGTAGAACCCCTCCTTTGAGACACCCCTAATTAGGGGACACTTACAAAAATAATGAGGGGCAATGTATGTTTTTAACACTATTGTCAACCTCTATTCATGGGACACTCCTATTAAAGGACCACTTTGTTGGGTGTCACCAGGGTTCTACTATATAATGGAAAAACTATATCATTCAAACTTTATTTCTTTGGATTGAAAAGTGCAATTAAATAATTAATGAGCGATACCAATACCTGTAATACTTAAAACATGTTTTACTACATATAATAATTTTTGTATAAACAGGTTTTATGCTGCAGAAATAGCTATAGGCCTATTCTACCTTCACAAACAAGGCGTTGTCTACAGAGATTTGAAATTGGACAACGTTTTACTGGACTATGAAGGTCATATTAAAATTGCCGATTTTGGCATGTGTAAAGAAAGAATGTTTGAGAACGTTACTACGAAAACTTTCTGTGGTACTCCAGATTACATTGCACCAGAGGTAAGCAATATTTGTATTCATATATCTCTTGTTAATGTCAGCCAAGGAGAGGTGCCTTTCACACTGCAGGCCTTGCATTTTTCCTAAACCTTAAAAATTATATCAAAAATACCTTATTTAGCCTCAGTAGAAACCTCGCATCTTTAAAAGGTTAATTTAGTTAATTTGTTATTCTTAAATTGAAACAAACCAAAAATATGAATATTGAAATTTAAAATCATATAAACCAAGTAGTAAGAGATTAAAAACAAACAATTTAATGTCACATTTTACTATTATGTATACATTTCTTGAGCAGATTACAGTAACCTTTATATTTTGATATAAGTTTTAACATAGTTACACAGTATGCTACATAATTGTACCAATGCACTTTTTGGCATGACCTTTGTCAATTTTATGGTGCATGTTACGCATTACCTGTTTATTTGAAAAGGCTTTTAATACTGGCTTCGGGACTTGAGTTGCGCTAATAAAGCTTATATGACTTACGTCTACCATATAATATCTTTCTTCTGTTTTATATATATATGTATGATTATCCTAAAGACAATTGATATTATCTGATCATTTGTCAGATTTTGGTGTGACAAATTTTTCTCTACATTAAATGGTTATATAGCTATTAATTATATTGATTAATATCTATCTTTAATTCTATCTTTGTTTTATTTCATTTAGAGCCTCAACTGCACCCACAGGCCAGCAGATATCCAAGGGCCCCTTTAAAATGACAAATATATCTATAACTATACTTAACTACATTAAACGTGGTCATAATCCAGTTATTTTATTATTTACAAATAGTGATAACATTTTCTATAAATTTGTGTGTAATTTTACCTATTATTTATGAATTAAAACATATTTGTGTATATTTTTTTTATATAGATTGTTGCATATCAACCATATGGTAAAGGAGTTGATTGGTGGGCATTTGGTGTTCTTCTGTATGAAATGCTTGCCGGGCAGGTAATTCTAAATTACATTCTGTCATTGTGATGCTGTCTATTCAATGTTTAATAGGTTGGAGTTCACTTCAAAGAAATCCTTCCAACCTACTAAACCCAGAAAATCTTATGTGATCTAAAAATATTATTCTATTTAACTGGAAACTCAAGAAATTTAGATTAGGTTGTCTACGAAGACACAGAAATCATAGTACATCGTCTACCATGATCAGGACACCAGGAGGACTATGTCATTCTCTTTTTTAATAGTGCTGTATACAATAGAATCTTCTTTATTGTGCACATGTGTATTGTATGTATGGAAAGGACAGCTTTACGTCTGATCAAGAGGATGAGGCTATAAGAGTAAAGTATCTTGTCTAGATACCAACAATATGTCACAGCCAGAAAAGTCTTGAACCCATGCCCCTCAACACATGCTAGTACGATATTCCTTACCATTATGCCATTGCTCAAATAGATATATGATTCCCTTCATTACTTATAAAGTAAATCCTTTCTGATAATTATTGCTGCTTTTTAGCAATAATATTAGTCACTGAGATGCGCGTAGAATGAAGTCAGTGATAATTAACTGGATAACATGGAATGATTGTCTGACGAGTTCAAGAAGGCAAATCATCAACTATTCAATTTCAAAATTCACATCAAAATCTTGCTGTAATTTGAAAACATCAATTTTTATATTTTCTTACACAAATTAAATTATGATTTGAAGGATATTTTGTAACTAAAATAGACAAAATATGAGTTAGAATAACAAAACAACATTATTCTTATTCATTGTAGAGAGGTTATGCAGTCCAATATAGAGTTATTTCTGATCATTTTTATAAATGTCAAGGCATTAATCATACAATGAATAACAAGCCAGTATTAATCTATACAGGGTTTCTAGTAGTATAGTAATAAAAGGTTTAACATGCATAACATATTATATTACTATTAAAGTCTACATTTTAAACTCTAAACCACCGATGAATAATTCATCTTAAAACTACTGAATTCAAGCAAAGCAATCTAACAACAGGACACTGAGCTCGTCTTAATATAGAAACTCATAACAGTCCTTTATCTTATGTCTGGCTGCGACAAATACCAATAGTACTAGTACTATATTCTCCACGGCACTCATGTCTGTTAAGGTGCAGCCATAGATAAACTCTTTTATCTCTGCAGCTCAGCATCCTGTTGTTAGATTGCCTTGAATCAAGTCAGGCAGTAGTATAGAGTTTTAAAAAAGAATATTTAATATTAATTAATTAGTTTTTCATTTTTTGGTTTTTTTTTTCTTAGCCTCCATTTGATGGAGAAGATGAAGAGGAACTTTTCCAGTCTATTTTGGAACACAATGTTTCTTATCCAAAGGCAATGTCAAAGGAGTCTGTGTCAATCTGTAAAGGAGTAAGTACTGTATGTATGGAAAAGAGAGGAGTTGTAGTTTGGTGGTTTGGAAGCCTGGCTACCGACCCGTGGTCCTGGGTTCTAATCCTTTCAGATGTCAGGATTTTTTCTCACCACATGTTCAACTGAACTTTAACACAAAGACTTGTTTACAGACTTTGTGTACAGCATTTATAATTATGTTTGTCTTTTGAAAGTAAGAACAGTCACACAGGGATCATGTCCCTGATTTATACTGTACAAGTTTCATTCCTAATTCTGCATTAAAAATTAACTTCTAACTAATTTCCATTTATTATTTATTTCTATGAAAGTTTTTAACTAAACATCCTGCAAAGAGGCTAGGTTCGTCAAGAGAAGCGGAGCGTGACATCAAAGAACACATATTCTTTCGCCGTATTGACTGGGATCGTTTGGCCGCACGAGAAATTCAACCACCATTTGTTCCAGTTATTGTACGTATACATATATACAATATACTATTTTTTCAAATGTCAATCCGATTAACCCTTGACCCCTAGATTTATTTGCATGATTGAAATCATGTTGTTATTTATACACGTTTAGTAAACCATTGATTCGCTTTATTGATTTAGATTCCATATTTAGTTTTACATCGATTTGGAATGATTGTAAATAGAATCAATTTTGATTTCCCCTTCCTTTGTATTGTATTTTGTGATTATACATATTCATTAATAGGCTGTTCTTAATATTGTTATTGTATAAAGCACAACTCTTCTTAAGTTTTAATGACAATCTTCACAATAATTATTATTTTTGGGAACAATTATTTATTCAAACAATTTTTTTATAAATTGGCTATTCCAGAAGATTTTTTTTTTCATTTGTTCATACTTTAGGCTATATTCAAGAAAGGTGTTTGTTTTTTTGGGAAGGTTCTAATCTAAAAAACACTGTACTCTGTAGTTGGGGTGGGTGGTACCCGCTCTGTGGCAGGTATCTGTTTTAGTAATATAGACCCTTTTTAGTTGTTTCATTAAAATACTAACATTTTACAAGAAAAGAAAAACAAAAATTATTCACTATTTAGAATGTGTTGTATTCAATTTCTCTTAATATAGGGTATCTCTTTATTTCTAAATTTGCTAATCTTTTTCAGACATCAATATCACAGTTGACATTTTACTAGACAGAACAGCAGACAATTTAATGTATAACTTGCAATTTATTTGAATTATGTCTCAATTTAAATCAGAAGAATTTACAATGTTCGAAAATATATAGAACTCAAATCGATTATATTGTTGAAATCTGGGTTAAGTTTTATTTAGTTCCATCCGTCAACCGCTAAACAATTGTAGAAATAATTGTTTGCAAAGAAAAATAGGTTTTATGGTCTAGTTCTGTTGTTAGATAAGAGATGCTACACAAATTGATTTTGTTTTACTGAAATATAAACCATATTAGAAAGCGGATTATTAAACAGAGGAATTTCCAGGAACTTTAATTGCATCAAAAATGTGAGAGGTTGCATATTTGGATTATCAGTCTTAAATAAATTGAACATGGAATTGGTACAAGGGCTTAAATCTTGATTCCTCATGAATCATTTTTTACACTTTCTACACTTTCTAATTGGCTCATACATGAGCTTATGCTGAATACTTCTCCAATTTCATTGGTGGTGTTAAAAGTTATAACCATGTCAGCATGAGAGTTACAGTACATCTCCAAATGTTTAGGGGTGGGCTTAAACCACATGATGGGCTTACCTGCGTATCTGAGTTATCTCCAAATTTAGTGTGGGTTTACCATATTAGGCTTTAACAGATGTATCTCACTCTTAATTTAGTGTTGGGTTTTTATGAAATATACCTCAAAATATCTAATTACAATTTTTTATTTAAACATCTGATGACAGACGTGATAGATATAATCTTTGCTGTTCACACTTCACACTTGGGTGACCTAGTGAAGTAAAAGTCTAACAATCAAATTTTCTCCATTTTCATAACAGAACAACCCTCGTGCTGCTGAGAATTTTGACAAGTACTTTACGAAGAATCCTTGTATTCTGACACCAACTGAACCTCTGATCATCAACAACATTCAGGATGAATTTAACGGCTTTACCTTTGTCAATCCTTACTTTAATTGAAAAGTGCTCTCAGAGCAGTAAATGTAGGAACAGTTGGCAAGTGTTTAGCTTTTTTTCAAAACATACTGCTTGAAGAAACAGCAATTTTATTAACTTTGTTTTGAAAGCCATTTTCATATTTCATTATGGTGAGGGTGGTGCTAGATACGACACTGGGTGATTTTTTTTCCACTTGCTTTTACCATAACGCACTTTTTTATGACATTTATATATTTAGCACCCTTTATCACTGCATCAATTTGTTATTACACAAAACGCTTTGTAACTAACACTTTTTTTTACTTTGCATCCATTTAGAAATCACTTTATGGGACACTGTATTCATTATCTTTTTCATCTTTTTACTTTGTTTCATCATATACTAATTATTCAATTAGTAATTATAAGTATTGTTTAGAATGTTTATAACAATTTATATAACAATAGAAACATATCTAAACTTAATTGAAGATATATTGTTGCTTTGCATACAAAATATTCTTTTCAAACTAATTTATTTTGACTAACAGTTACCTAACTGGGCACCATCTAGTTAGTGATCTTGTGGTATAAGTCAAACATGATAGTACAGCACAGACCATTGCTTGCTGTCTCCTATTCTGAATGACCTCTCTGTGACCTGATGGATAAGAAATATCGAACATGGCCATAGCAAAGAACCTAGTCTAAAAAATTGAGGAACAGGAATTCAAAGTTACTTGAACAGCAGAAGTTTCCATCGTGATGATAGAGGATTAGCAATGTTCATAAATTCCTATAATGAAATACACAATTTAAATTTTCTTCAAAACATAACAATTAAGCAACCTTCTTGACCTACGAGACGGTTTAGGACCTTGACCTTTAGGCTTGACCGGCATTTCATGCAACAATATATCTTTAATAAACCTTATTTTATAGACACTACTGTGGCATCACACCATACATAAGGTTGGAGTCAATCTCTAAGTTGGTGACCTACCTCAGACAGTCAGAGCCAAAGAGATTTAGATTAATTTAGTGTGAATAATAATAATAATATCAAGTCTGATTGGTCAGAATGAACCAAATGACTTTATCAGGCAATCGTCAACAGTGTTACACAAGCTGTGATATTTCAGGCCCTATTTTTTATCTAATTTTATAGCTGAAATTAAATTATCATTTAAGTTGAGCTGAGGTTTCTTGTTACCACGTTAAAGATCAAAGCAACATATAAGCCTAGGATATGTGTGTATTGTACAAATTGTACAAGAATTACACAGTAATAACTGTACTATTCAGGTGGACCACTAATTTAAAATCTTTCTCGTGTGGCACCTGTATGGCAACAAGATGATTATGGCTGTGTCGCAGTAGGTGTAAGTAACAGTAGTGTTGTAAAGCATGTTTAGAAATGTTGAATCATTTACTAACAAAATGTCCTCTTCACAATGGTGTTAATCTTTCTACACTACTATACAGGCTTCAAACTCTTCTTTTTTTCAAGTGCTGACTGGTTGGTTTCAAAATCTTATTCTTTCTCTTTCTACTCTTATTTACGGTGTCCTATTATATTATATTTTCACAATAATTAAATCATTTTTTTAACATCTCAACAGGTATACAACAATAAAAAATAATTTTAAAATATTATTATGCAAATAGATGCAAATATTCTTTTACAAAATGAATATCATTAGAAATAGAATGAATAGTAGAAATAAAACTGTATTTTATTTTAAATGATAGTATTTCTACCTAATACAGTAAAATAATATAAAGCAAACAATATATATTAATATAATATAACTTACAAGGTGAGTGATAAATATTTTTAACAAGTTATGTAAAAAAAGTTGTTTACGTTTCTGTTAAAAATATTTGTTCAAAATTCTTGTTCACAGTCTTGGCTGTATGAGCTCCACTTGCATTTCTCTCACGTGTTGGTGATGCAATAATGATTAATGCACTGTCAAATATAATTATGTAATCACATATCATTCATTGTTGTGATGTAGGAACACTCCAAAAGAAATATATATATATCTGCTTTAAACATTGCATTATTAAGAAATGTGTTATTTGAACTTTTCAAATAAAATTCAAAAAGAGTTACCCATCATGCAGTAACTACTAAATAGTTATTGAATGATGTAATGGAAACTGTAATCTTCAAGAAAATTTTTAATTTAAAGCATTCTCAATTAATCTGGTATAAACAAGAAATTTCAAAGGACAAACAATTATTATATAAATATTTGTTTTCTATATAAATTGTAGTGACAAAAACAATGATTGTTTTGAAACCATTTTCAAAATCAAAAGTTTGTGTCAGTAAATGTTGCTCCACATTCTCTACTTTACTTTTTTTGGAAAAATCAATATCTTGTTTCATTAATTTAATCTTTGGTTTTTTGTTACTTTATTTTTATAGAAAAATACGATGGACACCAGCAATTTCGACAAAGAATTTACAGCCTTGTCCATCAAACTGACCCCGACAGATAAACTCTGCATCATGAATCTAGATCAGACGGAATTTGATGGCTTTACCTTCATCAACCCAGAGTTTGTCATTAAATGCTAGACTGCAAATAATTCTCCCGGTTTTTACTCCATGCATCTTCAATCGGTTCAGTGAGGTTATTTTACATCAAATTGGGACTCCTTTAGAGAGAGACACATAATGTTAATCATATGCATTATTGAAGATAATAACATATTAAACCTTCATTAAAAACCATAACAAGGAATCAATCAATAATCATATGTTTTAGAAAAGTATGACCATTGACAATACATGGGTTGGGAATCGGGAGAATTACAAGAGATAACGTTTAAGATATTTATATTACAAGTAGCAACACTGTAAGATCAAAGGATATAGGAATTAGTTACTAAATGCTAAGTAGAAGTTGAAACAAAAAAAGCCAATGAATATTTATAGGTGTATAGTCGTGCAAATAAAATTCAAATTTAATATTCAGTATTGCTAAAGCGGAAATAAAAGTATAATAAAAATCACTATTAATTCATCAAATAAGAGAGCAAAGATAAATGAAAAAACATGATCACTTAATACTTAGATGTTCATAAAATCTAAAAAAACTGCCTGTCACATGTCATACACTATGAAATATTTTGGGTAGCATAAAACAATTGTAAAATGTTTATAAAATCTTTTAGTCTTTTAAAGTGTACATTTATTAGTGATTGACCATGATTGTATCAGATTTTGAGACCATGAATACAGAAAATGGAAAGATTTCAATATCAAATAACCAAAATGAAAGGTATACCAGAAGATTATTTACATGATACATATATGTTACAAAATGCAAAGAATTAACAGTAAATACATTCTATAATAGAGTTGGTTGGGATTAGAAATGTTGAAATTTAAAAACCTAGAATAAACTACAACTATTCACTTTCACATCCAAACTAGCATCTATTAATAGTGAATATATTTTTACTTCTCTGTGACCCAATTGTGAAATTGGACTAAAAAATGTTCCGCAAAGCATTGCCGTCCTAATTATACCTCGGCTAAAAGGTTTCCCCACCTCAAACATAAGTTTTGGTCATGCATTAGGAAGCAATAGAGTAACAAATTTCAGGTTATATGATATAAAAATGCAATATTTAAAACACTATGATCAAGTTATGATGTAAACGTAAACAACAGAATAGCAATGACTCACTTGTTCATGTAGGCATATTTCTAACTACATTTACGGACTTTAGTACTGTAAGTAAAATGTTAATATCTGGCTACAGAACACATATTTATTTATATGTGAAAATGAAATTAATATTACCCTTGCTAATAATAGTTAATTAGTAAGTATAAGTTACAAATAACATCTGGACAATTTTTTTTACAAAATGTTTCAACAGTTTTTTGGAGTACTTTGCCACTATTTGGAAAATGGTTAACTAATGAAATTAGTCATATAATTCGTGTCTCTGTTTCTCTTATCTTTTAAAAATTCAGTATTTTCAGATATTATACTCTAATACTACAGTTAGCGACTTTGTATGAGAACTATAGGAAAATAGTGTCTAAAAGAATTATAAAAAACAATTAGAATATAGTAAAATCATTGCCATTTGAAGATATAGTAATTATACAGTATCTGAAATTCTTATGAGAATCAAAATTTATGTCATCATCATCATCTGCTATGCTACAGGATTTATTTGTTGTAGACTTTATTACTATAACTAGATTCTTTACTATAAGATACAGGTGTCACATGTGATCATATGTGACAATGTATTACAGAATTTGGCTCTGATACTTTATTATAAAAATACCAAGAATCTGCTATTTCATCTTAGGTCAGGTTTTTTTTATTTTCTTATTTAGTGCAATTTGATATCGATTGTGTGATAAGAGCTCATATTTTTTTTGCTGAAGAACCTTGAGTTTTGATTATTAAATATCATTAGATATTTTATATAAAGAACAAACTTCTTTTTATACAAAATACTACTCAAAAGGGTTTAGTAAAGACTACTACTGACTACTATTCTTTTTAATTTCATATTTTTCAGAGAGGTAATTTAACTTTTACCCTATAACTTTGCTATACAGAAAATATTTTCTTACTTTTTACTCGCTAAATGAACAAATTAATTTATTCAGCTAAAACAGAGAACTTTTTAAAAAAGTTGAAATTACAAAAAAAAAATAATTGCAGTATATATTAGCATGAAATTAAAAGTGCCAACAATCAGATGTTTTAAACCCTGCCCTCAAAAGAACATGATTTGTTCATCTGTATAGATCGTAGCAATTCCTATTTATAGAGTAGAAATATTAATAATGAACTAAATAAATACATTAGTATAATGCTGTACTAATATTTATACATTTTATTTTCAATGTGGACTGCAGTTAATTGAACATTGGTATAACATTTTTTTTTCATCCTAAAAGTGTTGATATAATTATTGTAGTAATATTAAATTATAAATAAATAAATTATTATCAGGTTCAAGTACTGATCAGTATTCACCATTGTATGTATAGTAACGTTTAGAATTTAATATTATTTAATAAAACAAAAATAATTTAGTTTTTATTAAGAATCATTCAAACATGAAGCGCGTCCTCTATAGTTTTTGTGACGATATTTGGCTATAGGAGGCGCGATGCAATTAGTGTAATAGATTTTTAAAACTGTTTTTGTATAAGGATCATGATTAGCACCTTCTGAGTTACAGATTTGCATATTATTATAACAATGTCGTGCCTACGAACAATTAAAGTGATCAGTACACATCAGTAGTATATTGGTAATGTATCGTAAAATAAAGTGATGGTTTGGTAACGTGTCCTATTAAATGCATACTGAAATTAATTTGTTAGATCGCTTAAGTATTAATTGTACTATAATTATTATTGTAGAGCATAGGCCTAATTAATATTATAAATCTAGTGCGATTACACGTTGCTCTTTTATGATTACACGTATATATATTAGTACAGGTTCCGTAGGTCAGCTATTTTCTATGAGTACAGTATAGTAATAGTAATTAGGTCATATCATTAGTACGACGATTAAAAACAAAATATTATGCTAATTTAGATAGTTAATTTAGATATGCTATATCATCAGAAATTCGATTTATTATGTATCTATTACTTACGTACTATACCATTTATTTTTGTTTCATTATTTTTTTTTTTAAATACACTTTTCACGAACAAATTGTGGTTTGGTTATTGCTGAATTTCCTTCAGCTATAAGATCAAATATATTAATTAATGTATCTTCTGGATATTATTAGGCCTATACCTTGACATTTTTTAATACCATTAAATGTTTGGAATCTGTCTCGCCTATTCGTTTATGAGTTTCTTGTAAATTCTCTCGTGGTATAATGTTTTATATTTTAGATACCTTAATTGGTTTAATTCAATAGCAATTCGGACATTTTTTTATTGTACTGAAGAAAGTTTTGTTCTTTTCATCTTATAGCATAATATATTCATTTTGAGAAAGTTTTATTATTGTATATCATTTACAAATTAAAGTTATATAAATAATCACAATATGTATATGATGCAAAGAATTTATAAATATGTTAGATTAGTTAGACTTAAGCTGTTTTCTAATAGGCGAAACTTTTATTTTGCGTTCCGAGACTTTAAGGTTATTCGGGTAATTCTAGTTTTCGAAGTCACTCATCGTCAGTGACATCACAATCTGCAACGACTCTCTTCAAAGCGCATGTTCAAACTGTGTTGAAATGATTTGGTTTTTAATACTGAAAACTTGCCAAAAATCCCATAGCTTTCTAAACGCATCACATGATATTGAATACAGTATATTGTGTTGTTATTAACGCCAAGAAATTCGCCTCGTGGAAAACGGCGTTAATTGCTCAGATTGTTTAAGTCAATTTAGTGCAATGTATGTTTTATGGAGAGTAACGCTCCATTGTGGGTGTAAATATTTTGATACTGTTTATTAATAGTATCGTAGTGAATTATTCGGGTTTAGTAAAGCAGTCTGGAGATTATTAAGTTTTTATATTTGTTTTAGTTTTTTACAGAATTTATATATGAGACCTGGGTATTACAGCTGAAGCATTTTAATGGCAATGTTTGTTTGCAATCATGATTACAGTAATAATCTATAGTTTTAATTTGGAAATAAACTTTGTGATGCTGTTTATCTGTGGATTAATTTCATTTTGTCCACCGTTATGCCTTTGCTCGTTCGTTGTTTATCCTTATAGTGGTGTGATAAATTGTTTTTAAATTATCGGTATTATCATACCAAAAACCTATATTTTATAGAAAACCCGGGCTTTCAATTAATTCAATGATGACTAGAGGTAGTCTGTCTTCATCTTGTTTTTATCACTCGTTTTCTTGGTCCGTTCTGGTCTTCCTCCTGTTTTTTCTCATTCCTGTCACCGTGTATTTTCTTTTGTTCACATTTAAATAATTTCTTTTGTTTTTATCAATTCTTTCTTTTTGGAAACCAGTGATTACGTAGAGCTATATCAATATTTGCATAATACATTTTACGGGTTTTTTTTATCTGAATCCGTCATGAATTAGCCAATTAGCAACCTTTCGTCTTCATGACGCCTCACGCAACCGACTATTCGACTCGGAATGGTCGCCAATCTGCTTTAAAGAACCTTGTTAGATATAATATTTAACTACCTAAAGGACATTTTTTAGTTTCAAATTTGAGTTTTATTGTAAGAAATATTCATTTACATTCCTATTGTAGAAAATATAATATATTATTAATTATTAGCAAAGATGGTTTTGAGATTATTGTATTAATATTGTTAGTGTAGATAAACGTGTGACCAATATGGTCTTTTTTAATCAATATTTATATTTCACATCGCTATGAAATTTTTAGTGGACGCAGGATATAGGTAATTAATTATTTCACCGATTTGTTATGAAAATTGTTCAAATTATATACTATTGTGTACGAATAATAAATGGGATGTATGTGTTATGAACTTGGACTATATGCAATTTTGTTTTATTTACATTTTTCTTCATTCTCCAAAAGGAACCCGTTCGATATAATAGGCATCGTATAATGGTCACCAACAAATATATGAGAACAATAATAAAAGTAAAACATAACAAAACACAAACAACTATTAATTTATCCTATACATAAGTGAATTGAAATCAATCAAATAAACAAAACATCATGAAACAAATACAACGCAAAGTGTGAAGAAAATCAATGTAAATGTTACGTATGTATGTCGCCCCCTATCGATATGGAAATGTTCATCTGACATTTCATTATAACTTAGACAATAACTGAGAGAGTAAACAGAAATCAAATAATAAACTAAAGCAGGTAACAAAACACAAAGACAAAATTGTAAAATGCCAAAAGAATAATAAAATATATAAAGTTTAATCCGAGTATGTCGCCCCCTATCGATATGGAAAATTCACATCTTGAAATTCATTACTTTATGCATTAATTTTATCATACATGAGTTCCGCAATTCGATAAATTTGCATTATTCAGCTCAGTCCGTAAAAATATTGCGCATGCGCAATAGCCGGTTAAGGTTTTAACTAGCTTCTTCCACGAGTAGAATAGACATTAATTTGATTGTGAAACTTTTGTGATCGTTTTGGAGATATATGAATAGATACAGTATTCCACACGTCATCACGTGTGGGGAAAAAATCGTTCTTGAGCAGATTTTCAGAAGTCGGAGATACTGAAAGAAACGTTTTTGCCGCTATGACTTTAAATACAACGGTAGATGATTAGCCTTACTAGTTACATACATAACTTATTAAAATGCTTCGCTACGTGTTAGTTGTAATTAAATCGACAAACCAGAGATACTTACGCTATTTTTACTTGTTACGATGCTTTTAATACACAACACGTGGTCAACTCTCTCATTAATCCAGATTAAGGCGCTTATACATTAAAATATTTATTATTGCAATTTATAAAATCATGTGATGCATATGGATGTACAGAAGTTGACGAGGTGAAACGCAATGTTGATTTATGCGTCAGCGTCTCTGCTTAGCACAAAACTAGTAGAAACGAATTAGGTGCAATCTGTATAAAGTGATGTGTTTTTAAAAATTTATATTTATGTCATTAACTTTTGATCACGTATTTGTTATAACTTTGCAATAGTAGGTTCTAAACCCAGGTAGTTTGCTTCAACAATTACCTATCATTATTTATAAGACTCGTTTGACGCAGGTTTAGTATAATTTTATTTAGGTACTTGACGAATCGCTTGAAACAATGTGATTGATGACGGGAAACGCAATATTCTGTTTTTTCTGTTGATTTTATTACTTCAAGAAATTCAAGAAATGTTATTGGTCCACCTAAAATAGGAATTCGTTTTGCATGGCATAATAAAACTACAAAAGAAAAAAACATCAAATAACAAAACGCAGTAGGCCAATGTTGAAATATTGTATATAGGCCAATGTTAAAATATTATTACATAATTCAAGTCATTTATATAAACTTGATACATACATACGGTAAACGTGTTTAATAAATAATGTTAATTAGCGTACAATTAAGTTTCGTTCGTAGAACCAGCTGGTAGAACAGGCATAATTATATACGTCACAATCATCCATGTAACGTAATGTTGACTTTTCGTTCTTAATTCCCTTACGTTCATTAAAATTCATTACGCCTGAATTCATTTATTATTTACTACTAGCAATCTTGAAAACGTCTCTAGAGTAATTACATCAACAGTCAGGTCTAATAAGGCCTCTCGCTCGACGTGTGCGCCTATACATTCACAAGTCAACTACGGTAAGTACTGCATACGTAATATTATTCATAATAGTTTATTCATCTGATTTTATTTAGTTTGTTGAATCGTATTATTGTTAATTATGAGTAATAGTTGTAATGATGTCGGTCATTTGAATAGTTATTTAACTGTATAATAAGTAGATGTAGCCAACAATCTTGGTGCGTCAATCAGTTTTTAAACTGCTTATTTCTTCCACATTAGGCTACTATTACATTTAATGGTACGTCTATTTGTGTTTCAAACATACGTTATGTTACTTTTGGTAACGTATGACTAACGCCACTATTTAATAGAAGTCAAAATATCAGGATTAACGACCCTTTTCGATAAAAACGGCGATTTATTTTCACGTCGATCGATAAAATAGCATGGTTGTTAATTTTACAGAAGAGATGTTATTATCCAATATTAAACTCCCATTCGTTGGTTTACTAATGTAATTTGAACGTCATTTCATCTCACCGTTTTTTTCAACAAAACCGTTGTTTCAGACTATAAAGTTTATAGATACACAATCCTCTCATTTGACGAGATAAACTTGTTGGACTATGTCTTCTGAACATGCTCTTAACTGAATCAGATGCTTGAATTGAATACTATTTTGGAAAGCTTCGCGTCAGCTGTTTTATCCAATATGTCTAGGCCAAACACTTGCTGACTTCAATGTGATACAGCGGTGAAAACTGGACTTAACTTGGTATTATTTATACTTGGAGAGACTTTCAGAAGTGTGTTATAGGCTAAGTTGGATTGTTTTAATACTGAAACGACAACTTAACGTAAAATATTTATATTGGTCAATTGTAGGACCGTATTAGTAATGGAATAATAGCAACTATGGTTTTGTTTCCATCAGAAGAGTTCACCAGTATGCGAAAACTACCAGAACTTACCCTGGGGTCCAAAAAGCAGCCATTGCTGACCATAGCAATGCTAGGTCTTGGATACCTGGCTGTGTTCTTGCTGATAGGAGGTCTTTTCAGCGACTACTGGATTGAGACCAGAGAATTGGCTTATCATAGAGACTTTCCAGACTCAACACTGCAAGCGTGGGTTAGGTTGCATGCTGGTCTCTTCAAGGCATGTCCATACGAAGGTGGGTAATTTTTTCTCGTCTAATTGATATCAACTGGGCGAGAGACCCTGTTGAATTTTTCCTCTCATTTTTTATTGATATTCCTTATCCTTGTTATTACCTTCGCAAAAGAGGTTATGTAGTCAATCACGTGTGTCTGTCTGTTAGCAAGATTACTAAAAAATGTATTGCCAAATTGAAAACAAAGATAGATATGGTCAAGGACCACTCCATAAAATTTTGGAGGTATTTCGGACCAATTCTGGACCACTTGCTAGTATTATTTCAGACCTGCTAAGTGTTAAAAGATAAGAGACAATTTTACTGAGTACTGAGCAGTCTTAACGAAACAATAAATTTGTGATTTTTAATTTGTAAGAATAATTTGATTTAATGTACATGTTTCATACAAGTAGTTGTAAAAAACCCATTCACCCGCTTGTTTCTGGCGTTTTGACAGGCTCGTTCATTATACTATTAGGGAACAGCCCGCACCACCCCTTCCACTTTTTTTTTATTAAATTGTTCAACTGTAGTAATTGTTCTATTGTTAGTCAACTGAAAATATTGTTAGTTGATACAATTAATGTTATTCTGTTACTATTTGCAGCATACCTCCTAGGCGGAGGTGTGCACTCTCAGAGTGCCGTTCTAGTTTATTTATTCTAGTGCATCAACGGTATAACTACTTTTCCATGAAGATATATATTTTCTATTTCTCTCTAGAAAGTATTAAAATATAAAATCAATATTTTTAAATATTTTAATATTGAAGAACAATTCGTATAAACTAGTTTATTTAAAGCGTAAACATTGTATTTACTGCCGTTACGTCACAAATGTATTTACATTTAATGTTACTGCCAATTCGGATGTATTTCCAAATAGATTTTTATTCAAATCGAAATATAATACCATATGTTATCACAATTTACGAGCGATGATGGATATAAACACAGTCAGGCGTATCATTTATATAGCATACTCTAAGCATATTATTTACTGTTCGTTTATAATAATAATTGGATATGCTAATTAGAGTGTTATATTAATAATATCTATAATATCTATTTGGTTATTAAATTAATTTAAAGATCGTTTATTTAATATACCATCGTTTATCTTGGTAATAATAATCTATAAAATAGAATGATAATTATTATTTTAAAATAGTTTACCACGGAAGGCAAAATTTAATAACAATACTTGGTAAAGTTAGATTACCATAGGGCCTATTAATACACCCTCCCATGGAGTGGAGTTGTGGCTTGTTGGTTAGGTTCAAGTCCTGTCATATGTCAGGATTTTTTCTCATGACAATTTGCAACTCCACTCCCTTGTAATAAGTCTTTGTTTATGTAGAGCATCTTGTGTTTATGTTTGTCGTGTGAACGGGAGAGCCACCTTTGAGAGAAGGAGAGTGATTGAGTTCACTTATGGTTATCCTTGGCAATTTGCCTAAAATTAAATCAATATAAATTGCTGAAAGGGTGTATCTAGTCCAACCCGTTACCCATTGTTGTAACTTCATCACCAACGTTCCTTACAATTCTTAGCTTCTTGTTTTGTAATTTCAATATAGAATATTTCACATTCGATGATATTGCAATTTATCGAGAGATTTTATTCAGAGACTCGGATAATAAGCCGCGTTGCCTCCAGAGACCAAAGAGAGTGTCAAGCGCAGAAAATGAGATTCATAATTTCCAAGTGATCTATAATTGAGAAGCTATAACGTGACTGTCATGCTATCTCGTCTTTCAGTAAAATATTCCCTGGAATATGTTATTAAAATATAGAATAATAAAACAAGAAATGATATTCATAAAAATTGTAATTCGTAATATTTGTATCATTATTGAATTTGGTGCCGATGGCATGTAAAGATTATTTTTAAATTAGTAGACTTTGATTTTGTTCTTCTCAATCTAAGAACAAGTGTTTTAAAAGTACTGCAATGCATACTTATGGCTTTCAAGAGACAAAAGTACACTAACCATTGCATTACACTGCTATGTAATGCTTATAACTTTTTTTAATCTATTATAAACATCTATTGTTAGATTAATATTACATTAAAATAATACCCTGTCTGAAAATATTTATAATTTGCACGCATATTAGTATTACATACAGTTTTCAACCGATTCTCTGTGTGTCTGCATGTCATTAACTGACAGTATCATAGGCAAGTTCTGTAATACAGTGTCATGTATCATACGTGTTACGCCTGTATTATGTTATGGTTAGGTTAGGCGTAATTCTATGATACAGGCATCACAATGTATTAAGCAATAACTAGAATATATACACTTACATACATACACTGGTACGGGAATCGTAAGAACACAATACAAAGAAATATATTATTGTCTGTTTTAGGTGTGTTGTTTTAAGCAAAGGATTTTATCAAGTTAATTTGTCCATCTGGTTCTCATAGTTGACGTTGTTTTCTGACGGCGGCCTATAAATGTCACTGTATCCCATTAGAATACTGTTAGTCTTTGCTAGCTAACAGCGGCTTTCATTCTATGATGGATGACAAATAAATAATGTAATAATCACAGTTTTTGCAACATCTGAGAGTTGAGAGTCATTCATCTGTACTGGACTCCAGTGTCGCTCCACGAAAGAAAGAAGTAGTTCTTTTCACCCAGTGTCGGCCAGATAATTAGGTTGCGCGCGGTGGTAAAACGCACAAGTAATTGACCTATCACACAACTTGTGAATTGTCGAATTTCTTGAGTTGCGCATACGTCATTACGTTTCGTCCAAATTCCAAAAGAGTTGGTTGGTAAATTGGTTGGGAGTTAAAATTCTTGCTCTTGGTTGTTCTTTTAGTAGCGATTGGTTACAGTCCTGTGTACAAGAGGTGTCGATGTCAACATATCAGTTTTGTTTGCAAATTTGAGACATTTCTTAGTATTAGGCCAAATAAATGGATCATAGAAAACTGTGCTGTACCTTTTGATTTTGCTCGTCTGACAAGCCAATATTTGATTTAATTAAGTTTATATAGTGTATAGCAGACTAGACTCATACATTTTAAAGAATGTTCATTTGAAAAATAACACAATAGTAAATTTCACATTATATTTACAGTTGTTCATATTACTTGTAGATTTATAACGACCTCAATTAGCCTTTGTGATAATAAAAACCGAATCGATCAGAGAAAGATAATCTGGCACGACCACTCCGAGTCAGTTCGCAAAGTTCATGATAAATTTCTCGTTACTTTCTAGTTCAACATATTTGGATTCATCGAAATAAATGGAAAAAAAATAATGATGACGGTGTTACAGATACACCCGCACCAACAGAAACACATACAGTGAAGAACGGTCAGTATAACTCATTAATTTCACACTTTGCAATGAGAAGCAGAAATTTAATTTGAAATTTCAATCATTTTTCAATTCTAACGACATTTAAATTTCAAAATGAGATTTATTTTTAGTTTGAATTTCAATAGATGCTCTTGGATTATATAACTTTAAGATTGATTCAGTAAATATTATTTCTTTTTCTTTTTTAACCGTTTTTTGGTTGTGACTTCTTGTTGATAGTTTGACTTAATTAGAATTAATCATAATCAGAATGACTTTTTTTTGTCTTGTGTGGGTTCGTCCCACTTTTATTATCATACTCTGTTATAAATATTATATTTTGTAAACATATTTTTTTCTCTCGTTTATATGTTACAACGTTAAAAGTAGTGATAAGTAGTAATAAAAACATTTGCTGTATATACATAAAATGATTGATTTTGATGTTTTTAAAACCATATTTGCATTCGTTATTTTACATTTAAAAAAAAGTAATTTAAATATATAAAATAAGTAACAAAATGGCAATAAAAAGATGATAAAAATTGATTAAAAAACGTACTTTTGACAGTTGTCATTATTCTATAAAGCTCGTGTTCGTGTTCGGGTAGAGAGGCTATAAGCTCAGGGGAGGAATATAAAATACCCTCCCTTTTCACCAAGACAAAAATGAATGAGATGAGTAAGAAGAATGCAAAAGTTTGAAAAATAAGATATTTAGAATGGATAAAATGGAATGATCTATTTAATGAAAACCGTAAGGTTAGAGTCCATACACTGTGCAAGTCCAAAATAGTATTTTGGCTCCGTGTGTATGTGAGACGCTTCATACCCGGATGTAAAACTTTTTTTTAAAGTATATCTATACTAATATATATAATATATATAATAAAAAGACTTAAAATAACTTTATACATTAATGTTAAAATATTTTTATATCTATTCAATTCAATATATATATACATATTATACATATACTCATCACAGGCACATAAAAATTCAAAACGAAAAAGATGGAAAAGTCGCCAAAATCGAAATTCGAAACCGGAACAGTTTGCTTGATATGCAGATTTTTCTTAACCTTTAGACCACTGGGGTTTTTATGGTATTTTTCAAATTCGATTGGATAGCGAATCTTTTTCATCCTGGTCGTATTACGGAGGAGCATAGATATATATAACTATCAAAACGTACTAAAAGAGTTTTTCTTTTACGTTAGCCCATTTTTGTTCAGCTTTGATAAAGTTGCATGCGTGTTCATATTTTTTTAAATTGGAAAGTTCAGTTTTGTATACGTTCCATATTGTTTGTGAAACATTTTCTTCATTTAATGAATTATTATAGGTAAAACATGACTTATAAACACAAAAATGATGAGTTTGCTGTTAGTATTCCCTGTAATAATGTTTATCCAACTGGAAAATTGATGGCGTGTTTCGTTTGCAGGGAAACACGTTACAATCATTAAATCAAACTTTCTCCAGACTGGTTGGGTTGTTTTACAAAGAAATATCATATGTTTTTCATTTTATATTTCAGTTTTACATTTTTTGCATAGGTCAGTTTCCAGTAACTTCCATAATTTCAGCTTTACACTACATGCTAAAATTCTGTGCAACAGCTTGAAATTAAATTGGCAAACTTTAACTATATGTTTAGAGCTTTAGCAAGCTTTATTAAATCATATTTTATGCTAATTTAACTCAACGCCTAATTCAAATTCTAATAATCAGAATGACTGACAATCAATTAAGCACGCTTTAGAATATACGGTATTATGCTTAATAAAAAATAAGTTCTAAACAAATTGAATAAATAATAGAAGAAATACATTATGCTGCTCAGAATTCTTACGTTCGTAAAAGTATTTAATTTATTTTTGCATAATTTAATTTTGAGATAAAACTTTACTTGTATTCCTAAATTAAAATCCGATTAAACTTTTCCACAACTGAAGAAACTTTGTATACTGTCATCTGCCACTCCTATTTTGTCCAAACATCTTTTTTATTTGTTTTTGTTAATTGAATTTTGAAAAAAAAAAAGATTGGAACTAAGATTCACTCGACTGTTGTGATCTATTTCACAGGCTCAATCAAGATTAATGAATGTGCAAAAATACCTTATGTCAACTTTGAATTTATTGCTCCGCCACCAAACGTAAATTCGGCAGTTCTCGGTAAGTATTTTCTATAATCCGTGCGCCATAAAACGATTTACGAAATCAACACACAGTCTTGAATTTTAAAATCTCTGCAAGCACTCATCTTGTTTTATGTTTGCCGGTTGATGCATTAGTTTGTAAAAACAATTTTATTGAACGCAATTTGTAAAAGCATTCCTTATACAAAGAAAAAAATTTATCTTTTCCACCAATTGTTGTTTACCTTCCTCTATTTGGTAAAGAATCACATTTTATTCTTAATATAATTTCTTGTTTAAAAAATATCCATACGTTATAATACTGCATTTGTTATTTTTAGCAGAAAAAGTTACTTTTGAGATATTTATTATGAAACTTACAATAAACTGATTGTGACTGATTTTAGAGAGTATTCGTAAGACAACATCTCTTGTATTTGCTGGTATGTTCTTTATGATCATTGGGTGTGCTATGGCGACATTTGGACTGACAGATGGAGTAACATCCAGTAGACGCCATTGGATTTTCATAGCCGGTTTAATATTTATCATTTCAGGTAAGTAAGTAAGTTCTTTATAATATAAAGTAGGCCTACCTAGGGCAAAAAATTGAACTAACAATTATTCCATTCCATTATACTGTCTAGAAGTTGGTTGTTGAAAAGGTTGTAATCCTGAGTATTGTATCTCCACATATGACAATATTGTGTTCCGCATCATAAGTAAATTCCGTAATTCAGCATCACATGTCTATCATAATTATGTGGTGCCTGTATCATAGAAGCTTAGGTTAAAGGTTCGGTATGTTTCAGTATATGATACAGGTGTTACGTGAGAAACAAATAAGAGGTTCTATCACGGAATTTAGCTATAATATCACTAGACAGATTTAGATGGCTAATAATATACAAATTATGTTAGAAAAGTTTACTATTATTCTTTCCAGGTCTGCTTATGATGATAAGTCTGATAGTATTCTGTTCTTGTATCAACCATGCAGTGGACGAAAACTCACCGCGAAGTGGTGAAGAAGTTTTTTCATATTACTTTTCGGCTTCGTTCGGTGTCATCTCTCTAGCATTTCCATTGAGTGAAATGTCTGGTGTGTCTGCTATGTATCTATATATACACCACGCTACCAATACAGTTAAAGACGAGCAGATGCGGACTCGTGCGTCCGAGTCCATGCGCAGCTCGAAGACAAATTCTCCAGATGGCACCCAGTTTACAATCATTCACGGATCGCCATACATGCGAGGTCGGGTGTATGACGACAGAACCGCTGACGTTGTAGAGATGTAAAAAATGTACTATCCATTTTACGGTCCCCTTTACTCTTTCGTACTTGGCAATGTTCAGAAAGGAGTGTTCCCTCCTCTTCCGCCACGGTAATTGATCGTGCTAGTAGTAGACATACATAACCATGTATTTCCAGCCTGTAATAATGCATACTTCTGTGTCGTCATTGGACAATGAATATGACATTCTATGAATGGTTACGAAACCAATACTGCGAAAGTAATTAAAGAGACAGATCTCGTCGATTCTTCTGTCTACCGTCCCAAATCGAGAGCTCGCTATTAGTATTATTTCCAAGTTAGAACCTCTGAATGTAGACAAACCCCTATGTATTATTCTATAGGCCTGTTGTAAATAGCAATTTGATGGGAAAAGCAATGTAAAAAAGGTTTGAATATAAAATGTAAAAAATAATAGTTTTCCTAATTCCTTACTAGACTAGTCCAGATAGTCATATTTCCACTCTAATAAGATGCTGTAGGCATTTCGTGTTAAAAGCGAAAAATATGTGTTTTAGGGTAATTTTGGGGTGCTGAATTTAAATCTGCTGTTTACCCGGCTCAATTTTTAGATCTTCACCCTTAAAATGTGAAAAACAAAATGGCCGCCATTTCAGACTTATTTTGGCTTATAACTTGACTTTTAAGTGACGTAGCAAGTTAAAAATGGTGTCTATACCTATGTTTGTGATTATGAAGATTCCAAATATACTGTTATTAAAGTTGTAAATATTCTATTTCAGCCGCCATGTTTGAAATCCAAGATGGCCGCCATTCTAAACATATTTTGCCTTATTAACTTGACTTTTAAGTAACATAGTAGGTTAAGAAATGATGTCTTTACCTATGTTTGTGATACTGAGGATTCTAAATATATTGTTACTAAAAAGTTGTAAATATTCTATTTCAGCCGCCATGTTGAAATCCAAGATGGCCGCCATTTAAAACGTATTTTGGCTTATAACTTGACTTATAAGTAACATAGAAAGTTAAAAACGATGTCTATGTTTGTGAGACTGAGGATTCCAAATATATTGTTATTAAAGTTGTAAACAGCCGCCATGTTGAAATCCAATATGACGCCTATTTTAAACACACACACACATATATATATATATAGATACAGATGAAGGGCTAGTGTTGCCCGAACGCTCTGCTAACTTTTCTGGCTGTTTTACTTTATCGTTTTGATTTAGTTTTTCGTTTTTTTTTGTATCTCCATTGAGATCCAGCTACATGATACCCACAGCATTGTCATTTTGTCAGATGTTCTAACCATTAGACCACTGGGGCTTTCATTGTATTGTTCCAATTCGATTGGACAGACTCTCGGTGGGGTATGGCTGAATGTATCTGTACATAGCTGTGCCTACTGTATACTGGTGGATATATATAGGCCTATATTGCTGCTACTAAATTTGTCGAGTAATTTTACGTATCTCCTCTGAAACCGCTGAATGGTACGTGCTCACATTTGGCACACTTATGTATCATTGTTGAATGTTTTGATATTAGCCTAATTGTTAAAACGACTTCACAACCAAAATATTTCTTTGTAATCAAATTTATTTTAAATGGAACGCTACAAAAATAATCCTCTGCTTCATCAGAGCATGAATACCTAATAACCAGACAAGAACGTATCTTTATTACCTTTTACTATCAATCCATTTTCATATCACGCAATCCATTTTATAACAATATAGGCCTACTAGTATAATAATAACATTTTGATTGAATAGTGAGGGATTAGTTACAGTTTGACTTTGAATAAACCATATTAGGCATATTGCCAAGGCTAATAATTATTGCGTTTTGCCGGTGGTTTTCCATAATCTAAGGCCAATTTTTAGGCCAAATCATAATTGTGCGTATAGTTTTGTGTTTCCGATGCGTGTAGTATCCTATTTATCTTCATTTCCGTACGTTCGTAAATATTAGGCCGAATTTCCGTAGTAATTTATAGACGTTCCGAAATTTGAACCGTGTTATACCGGTAGCAGAGCAAAGGTTGCTTCTTTCTGCAAATGTCCTATCATTATTTTCTTTGTTTTATTTGGAGTGTGGTTTAAAACAACACTTTTGTAAAGTTTATAGTGGATAAATAAAAATGAATTTTTGGAAATTGTGGTTTTAACATCTGACTTTATTTAGCATTTTTAAATGAATTAAAATTCCAAATTATACAATTTAACCTTTCGCTCAATATATTTATAGCAACAGCTTCATATTTTTTGTATAACTTTTTAAAATTATTAATTGATAATTAATTTACATTAATTGAGTACAGCTATTAGAATGTATTACCGTACCAAAAGTACCTTCATCGGGAATTTGCGGCCATCTAGGGGTGTCATTTAACAATTTGCTTGCTCAAATACTCAGTGTCTACAGCCCTGGAGTCTTTGGGCAACCCTCTTAAAATAGTCTTGCGACCGCCCCTGATAGCTCTATCTATATTTATTTACAGCAATTTGTTGAGGAAACTAAATATATCAATGTAAATAGGTGGTATTAATACAGTTGAGTAGGCCTACGTATCGGCTGGTGGTCTAGAAAAAAATAATCGAATGCTATAGGCCTAATGTAAACTATACATTTATAACTACTCGTAATGCACTTACAGTAGGTGGTCTATAAGTTAAACCGTTAAGGAGATAATATACAAGACTTCAAAATGGTAATGGCGGCCTTTTTAATTTATGCTAATGAACCCACTTCCCGATGTCCGATTTTGGTAAACTTTGGATATGATGTTAATTTGGACCATATCAACCAGACAAAACAAAACAAATTCTGTTGCAATTAATTGTTCTAGGTGCAACCATACTTTTACTGGACTATGGTATAAAAACCATTTTTAACTTGCTATGTTAATTAAAAGTCAAGTTATAAGCCAAAATACGTTTAAAATGATGGCGGCCATCTTGGATTTCAACATGGTGGATGAAATAGAATATTTTATTGATAAAAAGAAACATAAGTGCGCCAAATGTGAGCACGTACCATTCTAATTAATTAAATTTCATTATATCACCGGGCGGATTAGAATTTATTCTGTGCCTGTGATGTTTATATACTGTATATATACAGTATATAAATCCAAAGGCAAATTACTGAAAAAATGACAATGCTGTGGGTATCATGTAGCTGGATCTCAATGGAGATACAAAAAAAAACGAAAAACTAAATCAAAACGATAAAGTAAAACAGCCAGAAAAGTTAGCAGAGCTTTCGGGCAACACTAGCCCTTCATCTGTATATATATATATATGTGTGTGTGTGTGTGTTTAAAATAGGCGTCATATTGGATTTCAACATGGCGGCTGTTTACAACTTTAATAACAATATATTTGGAATCCTCAGTCTCACAAACATAGACATCGTTTTTAACTTTCTATGTTACTTATAAGTCAAGTTATAAGCCAAAATACGTTTTAAATGGCGGCCATCTTGGATTTCAACATGGCGGCTGAAATAGAATATTTACAACTTTTTAGTAACAATATATTTAGAATCCTCAGTATCACAAACATAGGTAAAGACATCATTTCTTAACCTACTATGTTACTTAAAAGTCATGTTAATAAGGCAAAATATGTTTAAAATGGCGGCCATCTTGGATTTCAAACATGGCGGCTGAAATAGAATATTTACAACTTTAATAACAGTATATTTGGAATCTTCATAATCACAAACATAGGTATAGACACCATTTTTAACTTGCTACGTCACTTAGAAGTCAAGTTATAAGCCAAAATAAGTCTGAAATGGCCATTTTGTTTTTCACATATTAAGGGTGAAGATCTAAAAATTGAGCCGGGTAAACAGCAGATTTGAATTCAGCACCCCGAAATTACCCTAAAACACATGTTTTTTTGCTTTTAACACGAAATGCCTACAGCATTTCATTTTTCTCAAATCTGGACTAGTCTATACTGAATATACCAGCTTATGTACTAATAAATAAAATGTTAAAACGTGGCATCTTGTACTGTCTTCCTAAATTGCCGTATGATAATTATTCTTTTTATTTTTGCTCTCTAATTTTTCTCATCTTTTCTTTTTACAAATTCCATTCAATTTTCATGGAGACATATACAAACCAGTCTCTCTTTTGTTTATGTATATGTTTTTCATTATACTATTTTATACCTTTCATTATCATGCGTGATTTCACAAGTGATAGTAAAATATATGTGATGACATTATATCAATAACACACGTAAGTTGTAACAATAATAATGAACCTAATATGTCGAAAATAAGCCATAGAAAATATGTATTTAAAATCAAAGAATGATTTAAAAATCTTATGCATACAGTACTACATAGCATCTACGATAGGAATTAATATCATTTTGACAAGCATGGTTACAGTCGTAACTGAACGAAACATTTAATGAATTCGGAACGTAAAAAGAAACGTTTGAGCCGTTACATTACGGAATTGATTTTTATGTTTTTTAAATAAACCGTTAATATTTTTATTTTTTAAGCTAATATTCACTCACAGCTCCACCAAATCTTACAAAATAATATCGATTGCAATCGACTCTAAATCTATTTTATTGGAAATCAACATATTTTTTCAAGACTCTATTTTCCTAGGCCTCTCAGAACGTTTTGTTCGACAACAGCTGACCATGTCATCAGGCGGCTAATTTAAAAATGTAATGGGACGTATATACTGTACTAACAGGTTAGGTGTTAAGATATAAATAAATGAGAAAGTCACAAGGGTTCAGTTCATACCAAAAATCCCGCATTCGATTGGTACATGGTCGGAGAGAATCGTGACAAATTAGTATGACGTTAAAAGAATACAGTAATAGGCGTTCACACGTCAGTTATAGTCAGTTGCTGTGCCCGGATTCCAGCTTGGTGTGAATGTTGCTTTAACATAGAAAAGACCATCCATGACTAAAAGACTTTCGAAATATTTTTTCGACTTTTGCAGGAAAAAAAGGTCAAATAAAGCATTGCATTTCACTACTACACATTTTTGTGGTGACGTTTTAACATGTTTCAAGAAACAAAAGAAATCAGCTTCTTTATTCATCGAGACTTTGTCTATAGAAAGGAGGTATTAATTATCGTCTACTACTGTATAAGTCCTTGTCTATTGGTACGGTAATCCTCTTACGCCCTTATTTAGACAATGACGTAAGACTGTATTCGTTTGCGTATAAGTAATCACATACCAATGGTTATAGAGACAGATTTTGACTTGACTGGTTAAGATTGATTAAATACTTTAAGTCAAAGTTACAGAACACAGGAAATAACTTCAGAATTATAACGTTGAATAACTAAAATAATACGAGAATTCTCCAAATATGTTCTGACTGGGTTTTAAGTGTAGTACAGTCTCATTATTACTTTAATTATTTGAATAATTAAGTTATACATGATACAAAATGCTAATACTAATATTGTTTATTAGCCTAGATATTATTACCAATAAAATGTGATATAATTCTTATTTAGGTGATGATTAAAACGAAGTAGGAGGCTGGTGTAGGAATTCATTAAATAAGATGTCAATACTTGTACATACGCAAAAAAAAGTATTTATTTATGCTACAGTATAATATAGGTGCTTAGTTACTATTTTTATGTTATTAGGTTATCTAAAACATTAGCTAACAATTGTATGATTTTTGCAGCGCTTTTTTTTATATTTTAAACATTATACTGAACTGAAATGACATAATATTGGTCTACCTGTTGTTATTGGTGAATACGAAACAATATACCGGTATCTTACCGTATCTTTAGCACAAACAAAATACTAAACGACACCGTACCTTTAGTCAAAGTGGTACTTTGGCTATTTTTAGTCAAACAATGCGTTTAGTAGGCCTATTATGTTCTTTAGTACACCCACCATCACCAATACAGTCATAACAACAAAGGGTCATTGTCCTTTAGGAATTTTGTAATCTTCCTTTTGTTACTCTGTTAAGTAACTCACAGAGAGTAGCCCAAGTTCTGTCATCTTTCTCTGTGCTAAGACTCAACAGGTACGTAATAGAGAAAGTTTGGATAAGATTCAAGAGTCTGAGATTTTTACTATGAAGGGCCTGGAAATCTGGCGTTTATGGCGGATATCAGCCTTGTTTTTACTGATGATTATCGGTGTCTGGTCCAACACAACATCACCTCCTGTTATTCAGACTACAAGTCAACTAGGTGAGTTTGACAGCTAGGTAATGTGCCATGATCGTGTTTAATGCGACAGGGCAAAATTGTTTCCATAACGCCTTAATAAAAAACCGTAAATGCACATTAAAATTGCGAATGACTCGATAGTCTCGTGGACAAAAATGATGTTAATTTTGCTTTATTTAAACCTCCTATTAATTTCATTTAATGGTACGTCAATATTATGGAACTGTTAGAAATATTTGTTTTGGGAAAAGATTTGTTTCACATTTTTTATTTTAAAAGTATTGTCCCCCCCCCCCCCCCCCCAAACATGGTTTCACTCGTAAAGAGAAAAAATAAACTGTTAAATTTAACTAAATACCCATTTTCTGGCAGACAATTTGACTATTTTTTTTCTTTGTAAAAGTTAATAACTATTATGTAACATTAAAATGGCAAAATTCAATTTTAACATTATTTTTTCAGGGTGACAATATATCTTTAAAATAAAAAAAAAATGTTACATCTAATTTCAGTTTATATTTTTAGGTTTTTTTTGTGTTTACCTGCTACGTTAAATAAGGCATTGCTTTATTTGCAATATAAATATTTTATCTTGATTGGTGTTGAGCTTTAGGTAGTTTTATAAACTGCACCTTCGCGTGACAATGTGTATATTTTTCTGTCAATAAAAGTTCAGATACCATTCTAAAAATGGTTAATTAAGCAATCACTTTTATTACCTCTTACGAAATAAAAATGTATGATTCCATACCTCCTAAAATACGGATCAATGGTGAGGTGTCGTGAGGTGGCGGATGAAAATGATAGTGGGGCTTATATAAAATCGCGTCTGGGACTGAATGTTAGTCCTAAATATTATAATGTGATTTTTTTACCTATTTTATAATTTTATATATTTTCATCTATGTATTATAATTGGTTCGTTTTTATAGCTTGCTTCACCTTCATAACCCTATTGGAATGTCTATATACGTACTGTATTACGGATTAAATCGTTTTCTACTAGTGTTGCCGATATTTTCAGATACTTGTTTGTATCAGCTAACACTTTACTTAAGCTTTGTCTACAATATCAAACTAGGTTGATAAAAAAAGTGTGATGTGCCAAAATATGATAGAGATATGACATCATCATATCCGTATATGGGCACATCACACTTTTGTTGAAACATCAAATTTGATAGTGTAGACAGAGCCTTAAAATGTTAGATATTAAAATTATTGCCGGAACATTACCCGGAATCTGAACTAAAACACTGGTTTAATAAACAAAATGTTTTCTGCAGATTTTGGGGTCAAATACTTTATTCCCAAAATATGACACTAGTTTGCTAACTAATATCTAAATAGTACGTGCAATATAAACTGTTCGTGTACCTTGTAAAAATTCACAGCAGCTTCAAAATGTCGATAATTTTAAGCGGTAAATCACACTTTGGCTTCATATCGTTAATGGTCACCCAAACCAACATTAGAATATGTATGGGGCCTACAATTTTTGATGTCTTCTTCTTTCAACCAGTTAAAACAAAATATTAACTGTCGCACCACATATTTGTCACATTTTTAATGGATTTTGTTTTACCTAAAAAAGAGGTGTGACCGCTTCCAATTCTGTTTTTACAAGGGTGTGGACGATAGAGGGCTAAACTCTTCTAAAGAACAACATGCCTAACTGTCTGTGTCTGTTTAATACCGTGTTTTATAACACACACACACACACACACACACACACACACAATATATATATATATATATATATATATATATATATATATATATATATATATATATATATATATATAAATCATACTGTAAATTATAGAAACAGTGCTCATATTCGGAACATGATCTCATAATCGCGTCGAGCATAGCTCATTGGCGAAAGTTCCGTATAAAATACGGAACTTTCGCCAATGAGCTATGCTCGACGCGATTATGAGATCATGTTCCGAATATGAGCACTGTTTCTATAATTTACAGTATGATTTATATATAATTTACACAGTGCTACGCAACATCATTGATTTATATATATATATATATATATATAAGCAAATCAGGCAAAGAACATTAATTCTAAACCGCCCGGTGATATACTGAAATTTAATTAATTAATTTGAAACGATAAAGATGAGGAAATCTGTGAGAATGAGAAAAAGTCGCCCCAACCGAGATATATATATATATAAACACATTAGGCAAAGAACATTAATTCTAAACCGCCCGGTGATATACGAAAATTTAATTAATTAATTTGAAACGATAAAGATGAGGAAATCTGTCTGTCGCCCCAACCGAGACTCGAACTCGGACCGTCTGCTTGATATGCTTGATATATATAAATATATATATATATTTAATTTATTACAAATTCAATCAACAAATTTAATTACTATTTTCTTCAGTAAACTCTGCAGAACCAACCAACAATCCAAAAACAACTACAGGAGTAAATGATGCAACTACACCAGTTAGGCAAACTACGGTTTCAGAAAACTAGATTAGTTTACGTTGTACTCGAAGTACAAAATATTAATACAGAAAGACCCATTCTAGCGAAAACTTTATGGAAATGCGCCTGTAACAATTCTTTTTTTTTATTATCATTAGTTAATCCCAAAAATACACCTATCATGCCAACTACTCCAGAGATAAGAGAGACAACTGCTCCAGTTAGACCATCTACTCCACATACATATGAGACAACTGCTCCAGTTAGACGAACTACTCAAGAAATAAGAGAGACAACTGCTCCAGTTAGGCAAACTACTCCACATGCATATGAAACAACAGCTCCAGTTAGACCAACTACTCGAGTAATAAAAGAGACAACTCCACCAGTTAGGCCAACTACTCGAGAAATAAGAGAGACAACTGCTCCGGTTAGGCAAACTACTCCACATGCATATAAAACAACGGCTCCAGTTAGACCAACTAATCGAGAAATAAGAGAGACAACTGCACCAGTTAGGCCAACTACTGCACATGCATATGAAACAACAGCTCCAGTTAGGCCAACTACTCGAGAAATAAGAGAGACAACTGCACCAGTTAGGCAAACTACTCCACATGCATATGAAACAACGGCTCCAGTTAGACCAACTACTCGAGTAATAAGAGAGACAACTGCACCAGCTAGACCATCTACTCCGGGAATAAGAGAGACAACTGCACCAGTTAGGCCAACTACTCCACATGCATATGAGACAACTGCACCAGTTAGACCAACTACTCGAGTAATAAGAGAGACAACTGCACCAGCTAGACCATCTACTCCACATGCATATGAGACAACTGCTCCAGTTAGACCAACTACTCGAGTAATAAGAGAGACAACTGCACCAGTTAGGCCAACTACTCGAGAAATAAGAGAGACAACTGCTCCAGTTAGGCAAACTACTCCACATGCATATGAAACAACGACTCCAGTTAGACCAACTACTCAAGTAATAAGAGAGACAACTGCACCAGCTAGACCATCTACTCTAGGAATGAGAGAGACAACTGCACCAGTTAGGCTAACTACTCCACATGCATATGAGACAACTGCACCAGTTAGGCCAACTACTCGAGCAATAAGAGAGACAACTGCTCCAGTTAGGCAAACTACTCCACATGCATTTGAAACAACGGCTCCAGTTAGACCAACTACTCGAGTAATAAGAGAGACAACTGCTCCAGTTAGACCATCTACTCCACATGCATATGAAACAAATGCTCCAGTTAGACCAACTACTCGAGTAATAAGAGAGACAACTGCTCCAGTTAGACCATCTACTCCACATGCATATGAAACAACTGCTCCAGTTAAACCAACTACTCGAGGAATAAGAGAAACAACTGTACCACTTAGGCCATCTACTCCAGGATTTAGAGAAACAACTGCACCAGTTGGAACATCTACTAAACATGTCTATGAGACAACTACACCAGTAGTAATACAGCAAACATCAATTGCTACAAGTATGTAGAAAAATCTAATGATACAAATATACTTATTGTAATAATTTGGTTTTATTTAATTGTACATACATGGCTTTTAAATACAATTTTCTTTTGTTTTCATCTTGCAGGTCAAATTATAGATTTAAAGATGACAATAACAAGTTTAGATGGTAACACTGAAGCTAGCTTGACACAAGAACTGTTAGATCCAACTTCTAAAGAGTTTATGGATTTGGAAATGAAAACATGTATGCCGGTAAGTAACCAAGCAATCGGGTTGTTAATTAAAAAAAATAACATGGTTTAAGATAAAATGTTTAAATAAGCACATCTTTGTGGTTTGATTTCAGATATTTACCATCTTCGCAACTGAAGAAGTTAGTTCATGTTCCGTGTCAAGCTTTAGTTCTGGTAGTATCATTGCAAATATGAAACTTAAAAGTACTGTTTCACCTGAACAGTTAGGAAGTACTATTGTGAATACAATTGATGATAATAACGGTGTATGGCCAGGAAGTAACTTTAGTATTGACTCATCATCTATTTCTGCTCAAGGTATAAGTTTACTTTTTGTCTTTATATAGATACGGTTTCAGAAAACTAGATTAGTTTACGTTGTACTCGAAATACAAATTATTAATACAGAAAGACCCATTCTAGCGAGAACTTTATGGAAATGCGCATGTAACAATTCTTTTTTTATATTATCATTAGTTAATACCACAAATACACCTATCATGCCAACTACTCCAGAGATAAGAGAGACAACTGCTCCAGTTAGACCATCTACTCCACATGCATATGAGACAACTGCTCCAGTTAGACCAACTACTCTACATGCATATGAGACAACTGTCCCAGTTAGACCAACTACTCGAGCAATAAGAGAGACAACTGCACCAGATAGGACATCTACTCCAGGAATAAAAGAGACAACTGCTTTAGTTAGACCATCTACTGCACCTGCATATGAAACAACTGCTCCAGTTAGACTAACTACTCGAGAAATAAGAGAGAAAACTGCTCCAGTTAGGCCAACTACTCGAGAAATACGAGAGACAACTGCTCCAGTTAGGCAAACTACTCCACATGCATATGAAACAACAGCTCCTGTTAGACCAACTACTCGAGTAATAAGAGAGACAACTGCACCAGTTAGGCCAACTACTCGAGGAATAAGAGAGACAACTGCACCAGTTAGGCCAACTACTCCACATGCATATGAGACAACTGCACCAGTTAGACCAACTACTCGAGTAATAAGAGAGACAACTGCACCAGCTAGACCATCTACTCCACATGCATATGAGACAACTGCTCCAGTTAGACCAACTACTCGAGTAATAAGAGAGACAACTGCACCAGTTAGGCCAACTACTCGAGAAATAAGAGAGACAACTGCTCCAGTTAGGCAAACTACTCCACATGCATATGAAACAACGGCTCCAGTTAGACCAACTACTCAAGTAATAAGAGAGACAACTGCACCAGCTAGACCATCTACTCTAGGAATGAGAGAGACAACTGCACCAGTTAGGCTAACTACTCCACATGCATATGAGACAACTGCACCAGTTAGGCCAACTACTCGAGCAATAAGAGAGACAACTTCTCCAGTTAGGCAAACTACTCCACATGCATTTGAAACAACGGCTCCAGTTAGACCAACTACTCGAGTAATAAGAGAGACAACTGCTCCAGTTAGACCATCTACTCCACATGCATATGAAACAAATGCTCCAGTCAGACCAACTACTCGAGTAATAAGAGAGACAACTGCTCCAGTTAGACCATCTACTCCACATGCATATGAAACAACTGCTCCAGTTAAACCAACTACTCGAGGAATAAGAGAAAAAACTGTACCACTTAGGCCATCTACTCCAGGATTTAGAGAAACAACTGCACCAGTTGGAACATCTACTAAACATGTCTATGAGACAACTACACCAGTAGTAATACAGCAAACATCAATTGCTACAAGTATGTAGAAAAATCTAATGATACAAATATACTTATTGTAATAATTTGGTTTTATTTAATTGTACATACATGGCTTTTAAATACAATTTTCTTTTGTTTTCATCTTGCAGGTCAAATTATAGATTTAAAGATGACAATAACAAGTTTAGATGGTAACACTGAAGCTAGCTTGACACAAGAACTGTTAGATCCAACTTCTAAAGAGTTTATGGATTTGGAAATGAAAACATGTATGCCGGTAAGTAACCAAGCAATCGGGTTGTTAATAAAAAAAAATAACATGGTTTAAGATAAAATGTTTAAATAAGCACATCTTTGTGGTTTGATTTCAGATATTTACCATCTTCGCAACTGAAGAAGTTAGTTCATGTTCCGTGTCAAGCTTTAGTTCTGGTAGTATCATTGCAAATATGAAACTTAAAAGTACTGTTTCACCTGAACAGTTAGGAAGTACTATTGTGACTACAATTGATGATAATAACGGTGTATGGCCAGGAAGTAACTTTAGTATTGACTCATCATCTATTTCTGCTCAAGGTATAAGTTTACTTTTTGTCTTTATATAGATACGGTTTCAGAAAACTAGATTAGTTTACGTTGTACTCGAAGTACAAATTATTAATACAGAAAGACCCATTCTAGCGAGAACTTTATGGAAATGCGCATGTAACAATTCTTTTTTTATATTATCATTAGTTAATACCACAAATACACCTATCATGCCAACTACTCCAGAGATAAGAGAGACAACTGCTCCAGTTAGACCATCTACTCCACATGCATATGAGACAACTGCTCCAGTTAGACCAACTACTCTACATGCATATGAGACAACTGTCCCAGTTAGACCAACTACTCGAGCAATAAGAGAGACAACTGCACCAGATAGGCCATCTACTCCAGGAATAAAAGAGACAACTGCTTTAGTTAGACCATCTACTGCACCTGCATATGAAACAACTGCTCCAGTTAGACTAACTACTCGAGAAATAAGAGAGAAAACTGCTCCAGTTAGGCCAACTACTCGAGAAATACGAGAGACAACTGCTCCAGTTAGGCAAACTACTCCACATGCATATGAAACAACAGCTCCTGTTAGACCAACTACTCGAGGAATAAGAGAGACAACTGCACCAGTTAGGCCAACTACTCCACATGCATATGAGACAACTGCACCAGTTAGACCAACTACTCCACATGTATATGAGACAACTGCACCAGTTAGACCAACTACTCAAGAAATTAGAGAGACTACTGCACCAGTTAGGCCAACTACTCGAGAAATAAGAGAGACAACTGCTCCAGTTAGGCAAACTACTCCACATGCATATGAGACAACCGTTCCAGTTAGACCAACTACTCGAGTAATAAGAGAGACAACTTCTCCAGTTAGACCATCTACTCCACATGCATATGAGACAACTGTCCCAGTTAGACCAACTACTCGAGCAATAAGAGAGACAACTGCACCATATAGGCCATCTACTCCAGGAATAAAAGAGATAACTGCTTTAGTTAGACCATCTACTGCACCTGCATATGAAACAACTGCTCCAGTTAGACTAACTACTCGAGAAATAAGAGAGAAAACTGCTCCAGTTAGGCCAACTACTCGAGAAATACGAGAGACAACTGCTCCAGTTAGGCAAACTACTCCACATGCATATGAAACAACAGCTCCAGTTAGACCAACTACTCGAGTAATAAGAGAGACAACTGCACCAGTTAGGCCAACTACTCGAGGAATAAGAGAGACAACTGCACCAGTTAGACCATCTACTCCAGGAATAAGAAAGACAACTGCACCAGTTAGGCCAACTACTCCACATGTATATGAGATAACTGCACCAGTTAGACCAACTACTCAAGAAATTAGAGAGACTACTGCACCAGTTAGGCCAACTACTCGAGAAATAAGAGAGACAACTGCTCCAGTTAGGCAAACTACTCCACATGCATATGAGACAACCGTTCCAGTTAGACCAACTACTCGAGTAATAAGAGAGACAACTTCTCCAGTTAGGCCATCTACTCCACATGCATATGAGACAACTCCTCTAGTTAGACCAACTACTCGAAAAATAAGAGAGACAACTGCACCAGTTAGGCCAACTACTCGAGCAATTAAAGAGACAACTGTTCCAGTTAGGCAAACTACTCCACATGCATTTGAAACAACGGCTCCAGTTAGACCAACTACTCGAGTAATAAGAGAGACAACTGCTCCAGTTAGACCATCTACTGCACATGCATATGAAACAACTGCTCCAGTTAGACTAACTACTCGAGTAATAAGAGAGACAACTGCTCCAGTTAGACAAACTACTCCACATGCATATGAAACAACTGCTCCAGTTAGACCAACTACTCGATTAATAAGAGTGACAACTGCACCAGTTAGGCCATCTACGCCAGGAATAAAAGAGACAACTGCTCCAGTTAGACAAACTACTCCACATGTATATGAAACAACTGCTCCAGTTAGACCAACTACTCGATTAATAAGAGTGACAACTGCACCAGTTAGGCCATCTACTCCAGGAATAAAAGAGTCAACTGCTCACGTTAGACCATCTACTGCACATGCATATGAAACGACTGCTCCAGCTAGACCAACTACTCGAGGAATAAGAGAGACAACTGTACCAGTTAGGTCAGCTACTCCAAGATTAAAAGAGACAACTACTCCAGTTAGACCATCTACTACACATGCATATGAAACAACTGCATCAGTTAGGCCAACTACTCCCAGCATAAGAGTGACAACTGCGCCAGTGGTAGATTTTCAACTTCCTATTACCAGTTTAGATGGTAATACTGATGCTGTTTTAACGCCAGAACTGTTAGATGAAACATCGGAAGAGTATATGGATTTGGAACAGGAAATCTGTGCTGGTGTAAGTTACTAGGCAGTGATTTTTCATTTAATATTTCAATATTCGATTTCAATTACGTTTCTGAGTTATGAGTATTATAAATTAACACGTAAAAAAAGAATGAGTTTCGACTCAATCATTCAGTCAGTTATAGCTGGTGAATCAACTAAAGTTAAATCTTTTATATAATAATAATAATAATGGGATATTGTTTGTTTGATTTCATTGCAGATGTTTACTGTCTTCACAACTGAAGAAGTGGGTTCGTGTTCAGTGTCTAGCTTTACTTCTGGTAGTATTATTGCAAATATACAATTTGAAAGTTTCGTGTCACCTGATCAACTTCAAAGTAGAATTATTACTGCAATTGATGATAATGGAGGTGCATTACCAGGAAGCATGTTATCAGTTGACACTTCATCAATTTATGTAGACGGTATGTATAGTTATCATGATAAAGAAAACGGTAAAGTGAAAGGTTAAGGCATTCTAAACTTCACATCCTTCTGAAAACCTCGTTAAAATGTATAATAATTATTGTAACAGTCAAGTGCTGGTTATCGTTGGTTTGAATATAACAACAATGTTACCAAATACCATGTTGACGTTAAAGTTATATGCGAAATTTTAATAAATTCAATTATTTTCCATTATAGGAGCTTGTTTAGCAGATGAATTCCGATGTCCAAATAGTTTTTGTATTAATGAATGCTTTGTATGCGATAATTATCCAAATGATTGTTTGGACAATGCTGATGAAGATCCAACATTATGTTCTGGTACGTATTCATGTAGAACTACTCTAGAAGAGGCCAAACAATCAAACCTCTTAACATCTCACAACCCGGTACACATTTCCAATATAAATCGAGTCGAGTTGCAAATTTGTTAAAGCAGAGGCGTTGTAAATAAAGCCATAACATCACCACACGTTCTCCTTGACCACGGCGTTGGTGGTAGGACAAGTCTTCTCGGATAGGCCGCACTAGCTGCACTATGGCTGCCGTGAATGAATATATGATGAAACAAAACCAAGAATAAAAGAAAATTCTAATTGTAAATAAATTTGTTTGCAGTACTACTTTATTCAGCCGTCTAAATGCCTCTTCCTTATCAAAGTGTTTACATTTTTCAGAATTGTGTACGATCAGTTCATTGGATACGCCTGATAAAGTAATTTTACAGAGAGACAAGTGCAATTATGAAACCGGTGAATTTATCAAATTTACCTGTTCCAACGGATATTCTTTGGTTGGCTCCAATTCTAGCGCATGCACAAATGGAACATTTTCCTTCCCTGAATGCTATGGTAGGTTATATTATGAGAAAATAAATCAAATAATTTCTGAATAATTATGATTATGGCTCTCACAACTGTACTAAAAAAGGCATATGTACAGAAATGTTTATCCATTGCTATGATTTATATATATATAATCATTTTTACTTTTAGCCAACTGTGACATCCCAGAAATTGATGGTGTTGTTCTTAGTGGAACGTTCATGCATTCCACTGTTGTGGAGTTCACATGTGAAAGAAAGGGATTTGAGTTAATGCCAAGAACATCTTCTTCCGAAGTTACATGTATTGATGGAATGTATGTTGGAAATATTCCAAGAGGTTGCCAAGGTAGGGTAACCATATTCTCATACTTGGAAGGAATCAAAGCCTTGACAGAATTAACCTGCATATAAGTTATCAATAGAATTTAAATCTAAATGTGTAATGTTTATCCAACGTTAGCCATATCATTCTTTGAATAAAGGATAAATCTTGTACTCACCGCAATGTGTATTTTTCAGATATTGATGAGTGCACAAGAGGTATTGATGAATGTGATGCTATTGCTGAATGTCAGAACACTAAAGGTGGATACACTTGCACATGCCCAAAGGGCTACACCTTGGAAACATTCGTTTGTAACGGTAATTCCTTTTAATTTGGTTAAATTCTTATGTGGTTAAATTTCTCCCTGTCATTCATTGATATTCTCCAGATTGTATTTGGATCAATTGAACATAGATGAATTTCCTCATTGCATTTGTATGGTTCATTTTTTAAATCAAGTCCGTATCTGAATACTTGAAACATGGTCAAATTAAAAGTTGATTGAAAGACATTAGCAAGACTTCGTTTCGGGATGGTAAAGTAAAGGAGACCATAATTTATACAAAGTATCCGCACATGCATATAAAGTGTACACCATTCATATCAGGGTTGTATTTTTACCATTCGTCTTTTCTCTTGAAAAATTAGCAGTCACTACTGATATAAAGTAATTCCCAAAACTGTTTTAAACATGTTTTACCTATTAAATGTTGAAAAGCATTTTCTAAATAATTGTAAATATATATTTCAGATATAAATGAATGCTTGGCAAGTCCTTGTTCAGAGACTGGATCGACTTGCAACAACACAATTGGAAGTTACACATGCGCATGTGCATATGGTTTTTATGGCGATGGATTCTCATGCCAAGGTCAGTAATGAGTTGATGATTTATTTCCATATTTCATAAGATCGATTTTTGGCACGGTATTCAGAAATAAGCAATAAAAATGTGTAAAAATGTACTGATCTGAAATATACTAACATTGACATTATAATACTAATACTGACATTCAGTGAGTCCAGTGCCGAACCAAAGGTTGAATACAAACAAAAAAACTTGATACCAATACTAAATAATTGTTAAATTGTTTATTTATTTCTGACCCTGTTCTTTATAGTTGACTTTTTCTTTCCTTGGGGAGCAAACAACGGAGATACCAGTATCAGAGATGTTTCAGCTAGTGGATCAGAGCTCATCTCACCAACCATAAAAATAATTAATGGCTTTCCATTCTTTGGTGAATTTTTTTATAGCTTATACGTAAGTTATTACAGTAGCATTTTTAATTAAACATTTTTGTTTCTTGCCAAAATATGTTTTGCTTGATTGATATGCTTATACTGTAACACTAAACAAGTCATTGTGTGTACTCTAATTGATAAAAGTCATCAGGACAATATACTAATTTTTTTCAATGTTCAATATAGTTTACAGAGAACGGAGTCATCGTTCTGGCTAAAGAAAATGATCTCAAATTTGGATTACCTAACCCGCCGACTGGCGGCTTTAATGAAGATTTTGGACGAAAGATAATCACACCATTTTGGGCGGACGTAGATCTTTCTGATAAAGCAGTTGGCAATGTATACTACCAGGTATGCAATTAATAGTTTTAGTAAAATTTTCATATATTAAACACAATAAATGTTAAAGCTTTAGAAAATCATCAGTTCAACAAATATACATATTAAGTGTCAGATTTTGTGTTCGTTGATGAATATGTTTTCCCCTTATTTTTACAGGTATATGATACTACAGGGTCAGAAATGCTCATTTTGGCATCAAATCGTACAAGGACATTTTTAGAAAACACTGGTCTTCCAAATGATCATTACTTTGAAGCTAAATGGTTGCTTTTGGTTACTTGGGACAAAGTTCCACAATATCCAGTTGAAAGTAATAGAGATAAGGTATGTTGCATGAGCTGATGAAGTTCAGCCTAGTATACAAACTTTACTTTGCAAAAAGAAGTTTGACAATAAAAGTTGTTTGTACTTTGTGAAACCGCAGAAAAATAGCTTTCAGAAGTTATGCTGCAAACTTTATTAACAAATCAGTTTTCCTAGTTTTGTCCAGTTTCAGGTGTCGGGGCAGGCAGCCACCAAAACTTCTCCAAACAGTGGAAATTCAGGATTTTGCAATCAATAGTTTATTAATTTAATTTAGTTTGCTTGTGTAGATTTATTTATTTACATTTCTAGTTATACATATATACATATATTATACATATTCTCTTTTGATGAATTCACTTTGCTGTTGTAGATAATATTAAGCTTTTTAATTACTTCTTTAAAGTAAAATCTAACCACAGTACAAGAATACAACATACATAACCATCCTTCTGTATTTTATTTTAGACGTCAACATTTCAAGCGGCCCTTATAACAGATGGAATTTACAGTTTTGTCATTTTCAATTACGAGATCAACGGTATGCAGTGGAATCCAAGCATTATATCACCAAAGAATCTTGTAATAGGTTATGGCACCGGTAATACCGCAGAGTTCAACAACATCCAGCTAAATAAAAAAATCTTCCCTACTGAGGAATCCAGATATTTTCCTGATATTATCGGTAACACCGGCCTCGAAGGTCAGTGGTTCTATAGGCTAGAAGATAACAACGATCTGACGATCAACTACCGACAGTATTGTACAGACTGGCGGAGTGGTGAAAACGAATTCTTATACTGGTTGAATCTGGCTGCGTGTCCCTGTAGTTATTTCCAGGCCGTACGCGACCTTAGATATGGATACTCACACCGTGGATATTCAGGACGATTGAGCAGTGTAAACAATTTAGGAGGCCAGACATTTTCAGATGATATAATAAATGAAATTGAAGATGCTAATGGTAGTACGTACATTATTGAATGATTTCAAGATCAATATAAGTGTAAAATGATATAATGCCTTATAGAGAAAACTAAATAAGGATAATTAATTAATTAATTAATAGGTCTTTTTGATTGTATTGTTACCTAATAATACTGTTTATCACTTTTTATTTTATTTTTGTACTTTCACGTTTTTCTATTACTATCTATTGCTTCTTTAGGTGCATATTGTGTCCAACCTCGAATCTTTTATCGAGCTGGAGTGCGATGTTGTTACCGCAACGATGGCTCCCTGATTCAGGGTTATGAACAAGATGTGTTTGCTAGCAGCTTTGTTCAACGGTTTCAATTTGTTGAAGGGAGATTCTTTAATTCCGAATCCTATTATTATTGGTTTTGTAAGTTTAATTTCATTTTTCATATCACTTTCAGAAAAATAAAATACCTCTGAGTTGTTTGTTAGCACTAATAATACATGTCATTATATTATTTATCTTTATAGATTCAGATCTGATGCCACGATATACTTGTTGTGAGAAATCAAACGATCCATATTATTGTAATCTTTATACACAAGTGAGGCCAACAGGCACATGCAGTAACTACCGACCTCCCGTTATTGGTAAGATAGTATAAAGAAACATATTTATTTCTATGCATGTCAACAAAAACAGAAAGAAAGTGTTAACTATTTAAGAAAATCGTTTAATTAAAAGGATAACTTTATACATTTTAGGTTGGGTGTTTGGCGATCCTCACATGCGTACGTTGGATGAGTTTGAGTACACTTTCAATGGACTTGGAGAGTTTGTGTTAACCACGATTGATGACGGTTTCTTTGTGCTGCAAGGAAGAATGGAAATCCCAGAAAGCGATGATGAAGCTGTCCAAGCAACTGCATTTACCGCATTTGCTGCACAAGAAAATGGTGCATCAAAGGTATAAACCATTTTTTTCGATTCGGTTTTGGAGAGAAACGCACTTTGGCGATAGTTGTCTTTGAAAGCTCTTATATCTCCTCAGTGTTTCCTTTTTATGTATCACTGATAGAAATACAATTGTTTTAATGAAACAGCGACTTGGTATCGGTTAACAGCAATAGGACACATTCATTTGTTAAGATTGATTTCCTCAAATATCAAACACCCAACTTTTATCACATAATTTCATCTTATATTATTTCATCAGGAACCAAATAATGCCAAGTACAGACCATTAGGCATTCAAAACGCGTCTCTTGATCTGCTAAAGTTCTTGACATCAGTTACGATTGGTTACATTTTAAAATTAAATTACAAACATTTTTTCTTTATTGAATGATGTGACCAATTTGATTACCATTTTGTATTTTTAAGGTACAAATGACGTTGAACGCAAATGCAACGGACTTTGAAATTTTGGTTAATGGAAGTATTTATGTCAATAAGTCAAGTCTCGAAGAAGGTAAAGATTATAATCATTATTCATTCATATCATATAGTTTATAATATATTCTGAAGTTTTCAAATAAATATGATATATGATGATACATTTTTAAGTAACAATAATGCAGGGAAAATGTCTAAAAATTTTGAAAATGTTACTTTTAGGTCCGTATATGCCACCAGAAGATCCTGAATTAGTAATATCTCTACCAGAAAGTAATTCCACTGGGTATCATGTGCAGGCAACCTGGGGCTCTGGAATTTCTATATCGGTTGGCCTAACTGCATCTGTGTTAGATGTTGTGTTGTCAGCACCAGAGGAGTACAAGGAGCGAACCAAAGGATTATATGGTTAGTAGTAATGCAACATGTTAATGTTTTTTTTTCCAATTCCATCTGATTTTTGTTTATAATTTATATTTGTAAAGAGGGTTAAACTCGATTAGAGAAATCTATTTCTATTTCCGTGCTGTAATTGTTTTTAAAATATATATATATATATATATATTTTTTGAGGCAATAAAAGTTGAATAAAAAATAGATAAAGTACAGCACACAATTCAGTTAATATTCCTAATTAACCCGTTCCCATGAAAGAAATACAAATACTAGAGATAATGATAATATTCATTTGTTTAACGCCATTCCAACGATTATTGCTCATGACACTCCGGGTTCTACCAATGTAGGCGCTCTATCGTTTGACCACGACACGTATGCAGGATACCCTAACGATGTATCCCCATAATAGGGGTTTTACTGTAATTATGTTTGCTATTTTCTTTTACAGGTGTTTGGAATGATGACATCAGTGATGACCTGACCTTTCCAAATGGCACAGTATTGGAAATACCGACTAACGGTTCATTACCAGAGAGTTCTGCTTTTGATTTTGGTATCACGTGTAAGCAATTTTCCCAATTCTCATTAATTTTATTTCATTGATGAAGAGGTACTGATTATTTACTAGTTATTAAAGTTATAAAATGTAAAATAACATGGCACAGTAATAACCCACCTCTTTTTTTCTTTGTAATTTTTTGTTCTCCCATCTTTATTATTTGGGACAATCTGCTGATTGTTAGAAGCGCTATATAAATTTTAAAACATTAACATTAACAGCGTAAATGTATGTTTCAGGGCGTACAACAAACGAATCAACTTTGTTCGAGTACTCTGCAGACGAATCATGGGATACATTCAATGACCTAACTTTCAGACCGTTGTTCCTGTATGATCTAATAGAAAAATACGAAAACACGACAATATACACGGATGCGTTAGAAGCGTGTGGCGACAGCCAGATGTGTCTGTTTGATACGCTAGCAACACGTGACCTGTCGTTTGGGCTCAATACCTTAGAAACCAATGACAACAACAATGAGGATGCTGGGGAATTGGGTAATGTTTAATTTTTGTAAAGAATTTCAAATCAAATCTACATTTTTGTCAACCAATTATGTCCTTTCACACCAAGTTTCTACACTAAAGGCCAATTGAAAGGTGTTAAAATTTAGTGTGTACCATACTCCTGGATATTTTAATCATAGTAGATAAATCTGTATTGGTTGTTTCAAGAAAAAAATAGCTTACAATACTTAGCAAGGCAACAATTTCATTTATTCGTCAAAAACAAAATTTACTTATTCTATATGTAAATTCTATGTTCTTACAGCAAATTTTCCGCCAAACATAACTGATGTGATAGCCATTAGTCCATCTGACGTTTTGGTAGATTCGAACAGGCTCTATGTAACGGTAGGCGAAATGCATGTCCTTCAAATTAATGCAATTGACACGAATGGGGATGACATCACTTTTGGACTAGAAGATAGCGTGCCAGGAGCTGGCATTGACCAAGGCAAGTAGAATATCATATCATTTTCGATAGTATTTTAAATATCAAATAATTTTGGCCATTGTTTCTGAACTAAAAAATATAATGTTTAAATTTTGAATTAAATTCTATTGTTAGAGGCCTATTGTATTATATTTTTAAATATCTTTTGAATGTAGATGGCGTTTTCACATGGACACCCAAAAATACTGATTCCGTGAAACTGTCTTTTGTTGTTATGGATAGCAATGGTGCTTCAACTGCCTATCCCATAGAAGTCGTCCTGTGTGAATGTCTGAATGGAGGTGTTTGTGATTTTGAAAGTTTTGTTGATGGATCGGACATTCTCAATAATCAATATGCCGTAAGTTTTTATAAACAATAATCAGAAAGTTTTTGAAATTCATATATCGCATGGTATACGTTTGTATTAGTATAAACATACTAATCTAACATTGTGATATATGTTCAGGTTGCTGAATGCGACTGTTTACCGGCTTGGTCAGGAAACAATTGTAGCGAAGATTTTGATGCATGCGTAGGTGAACCGTGTTATCCTGGTGTAGATTGTACAGACGAGATAGCACCTTCTGCTAATGCATCGTGCGGAGACTGTCCCGATGGTTTGATCGGGTCTGGGTACAAGTGTTATGGTAGGTACTTTTGTTTTCTGTCTACCATCATATAATACTTCGTTAACACAAGTTCAGTGTGCAATTTTAGCATAATTCTATACTACAAACTAATGAGTGTACTTGTTATTTGATTTTATAGATTACGATGAGTGTCAAGCGGGCGTTGCAAGTTGCGAACAAGTTTGTACAAACATATTGTTTTCCTATAACTGCAGTTGTTACGATGGTTATGAATTAGATGTTGATGGTAGTGCGTGTAATGGTAAGTCATGTTATGTTTGTCGATATCATTTTTCACATCTGAAAATCAAAACAGAAGACTTTATTTCAACAATAGTTTTGTTTACATCATCTCTCTAATTTGTAGGTAATTTTTTGTCATTTTCAGATATTGATGAATGCACCTTAATGCTTGATGACTGTAGTGCCAATGCAACATGTATAAACACAAATGGAACTTATACATGTTCATGTTTTGACGGGTTCAGTGGAAACGGAGAAACATGCACAGGTTAGTAATATCATGTCCATCATCACGGACAAACATGCACAGGTTAGTAATATCATGTCCATCATCACGGAGAAACATGCACAGGTTAGTAATATCATGTCCATTATCAAGGTAGCGCTTCCACACTAAATTACAGTAGAACTCCCCATCATGTGGATACCCCTTATTCATTAAAATGCGCAGAAAAAAAGTCAAGAAAAATCTATGTACACATCGTATGACTACATACATATCAGCTACAAATAATAAGTCTAGCTTAGGGAGAAGGGTTTCAATCAACCAGCAGGTTATCTGAATCCACTAACATTAGTAAATAACACTATATCGGCATTATTAAAAAGCTGTATGTATATCTTTTACAGACATCAACGAATGTGGATTGGTTGATTATCCTTGTCACGCAAGTGCAGACTGCACCAACACTGAAGGCTCCTTTATATGTGAGTGTGTCAATGGATATGAAGGCAATAGTACTTCTTGTCAAGGTAGGTTGCGCAGCATTCGTCCTTCCTAATTAATATTAATATTTCATTAATAGTATTGACCTACGGTATTCCATATAAAAACCATATAAATCTTGATGCACATTTTATTATTTTCTCACTTTAGACATTGACGAGTGTGATGTTTCACTGGATAACTGCGATGAAAATGCTGATTGTACAAATTTTGTTGGATTTTTTACATGCACTTGTTCTGATGGATGGTTTGGTAACGGTACAACTTGTGTGGACGTTGATGAATGCCAGACTGGAAGCCCATGCGGGTCACGGTCTACATGTTCTAACACACCTGGAAGTTACGAATGTACATGCCCAAGTGGCTTCACAGGAGATGGAGTCACCTGTTTAGGTTTGTTTTTATTCACTGTTTTTAAGTTACTAGTGAGTGTTTGACATGTATATAGGCAAGGCTTGGGATATATGACACACACATCTTTACTATAATTAAAATGGTGAAAATACTGCATTGTGAAGAGTTGGTTTCTGAAAGCGGTTTCCTAACATTTACAAACTGATTTTGAGTATCTAAGCAATCTTTAGAATAGTAGGAAACCTTGATGAGAAAGTTGGAGTCTGAAGTCTTCAGACTTAAAATGAAACATAGCAGCATATGTGTAATATTATTAAACTTTTTCTACATAAATTCTTTAAACGTCTTTATTTTTACAGATATTAATGAATGTAGCAATGGTACCCATAACTGCACAAACAACTCGGAGTGTCTTAACAACAATGGTGGTTTCACATGTCCATGTTTCGATGGCTACAGCATTACAGGTGACGAGTGTCTAGGTAAGTCTCGGTCAACTTAAGTCAGTGATTTCAAATGATTTTTTTCGTTCAAATTCACTCCACAGACATTCAAAAAATGCATTTGTGTAGAGCATCTTGTGTTTGTTCTAAGAAACCAACTGTTACCTCTCTGTGGAAACAGTTACTTTCACCATTTGCAATCCTTGGATGTGTACATAAAGAAATATTTTAAAAATCTAACTATAAGTATCAGAATTTGAAAATATTGTAGTATCTGTGTAGTGTAGTGTTTAGCAATATTTCTAAAATGAACATATGTTCTCTTGCTTCGAGAATTATATTTAATTACATGTTTTTTCATTATAGATATAAATGAATGTGAACTTAACACTGACACTTGTGACCATATTTGCAATAATACTGATGGAGGTTATACATGCGACTGCTATGAAAACTATGAATGGTCAAATGACACATCATCGTGTGAACGTAAGTTTTACACACAACAAGTCAGAGAAATATTATTTTAATATACACAAAGCTATATTTAAAAAGGCTACTAATACCAGTTGAATTATAGTTGTTCAGCCTAATGCTAAAAATAAAAAAATATGATTTGTTATGTTGACAGGAAGAACTACAGACGCAACAACATCAAGAGATTTGACAACAATAAATGATCCGACCACAGTAGATGTTACAGCAACTGGAGCGGTGACAACAACGGGTGCAGTGACAGCAACTGGTGTGGTGACGACAACGGGTGCAATGACAACAACTGGTTCGGTGACGACAACGGGTGCAGTGACAACAACTGGTTCGGTGACGACAACGGGTGCAGTGACAACAACTGGTGTGATGACGACAACGGGTGCAGTGACAACAACTGGTTCGGTGACGACAACTGGTGGAGTGACAACAACTGGTGTGATGACGACAACGGGTGCAGTGACAACAACTGGTTCGGTGACGACAACTGGTGGAGTGACAACAACTGGTGTGTTGACGACAACGGGTGCAGTGACAACAACTGGTGTGGTGACGACAACGGGTGCAGTGACAACAACTGGTTCGGTGACGACAACTGGTGGAGTGACAACAACTGGTGTGTTGACGACAACGGGTGCAGTGACAACAACTGGTGTGGTGACGACAACGGGTGCAGTGACAACAACTGGTTCGGTGACGACAACGGGTGCAGTGACAACAACTGGTTCGGTGACGACAACGGGTGCAGTGACAACAACTGGTTCGGTGACGACAGCGGGTGCAGTGACAACAACTGGTTCGGTGACGACAACGGGTGCAGTGACAACAACTGGTTCGGTGACAACTGAAGATGCAACAACCTCTAGAGATTTGAGAACAGTAGATGTGACAACATCTAAAGATGCTTCGACAGCCATGGATGCAACGACCACAGTATTAGTTGATCCAACTACAACATCAGCAGATGCAACAACAAGAGTCAATCCTACTACAGTAGCAGATTCTACAGGTTTGTATTATCAGTAACAGCAATTAAAATACAACAATTTGATTGAAAGGGAAAGGAGGTATCCATAATAAGCGCATGTATACTAATATTATTTAATATTTATTTCATTCATTTACAATTGTATTTTTAGATGAATCATTTAATGTTCAGATACCAATAACAAGTATAGGAAGTGAAGAAGCTGTATTCACGGAAGAATTAAATGACCCTACGAGCAATTTGTTCATGACATATGAAGATATGATTTGTAAATCTGTAAGTATTATAAGAAAAATAAATTGCAAAATCTTGATGGTAAAGTGAACTACCTAAGCCTTGTGATGGCTTAGTTTAGTAGCATGTTTTTTTGTTTGCAGTTGATTTCCTGTAAATAGTGTGATTGTAGATCTTCATTAATTTTTTGTTATTTGTCTTTCCTTGCCTTTTTTTATTGTAATTGTTTGCACAACGTTGTAAGATATCAATGTGGAATTCCATATTTCTTTTATTTTTAGATTAAAACTATATATGATGAAAATAACGAAGTTATACCAGTATGTGCTGTGTCAGATTTCTCAGCTGGCAGTATTATTGCTGACGTTCTGTTAACATTCCCTGAGGGCGCTTCTACAGTTAACGATCTGCAAACCGAGATTACTGATGCAATAGATAACAATGAGGGCGTCCTACCAGATACCGATTTCACAGTTGATGTTGAGATGATTATTGTTGAACGTAAGTTCAAGTTTATACATTTTAATTTTTTTTTAAATAGTCTACTGTTTTTTATAGCCAATTATTATTATTTTAAACTATATATTTATTTCAGTTCAAATTGCTTGCGAAGATGGTTATTGCGAAAATAATGGAATTTGTGATGATAGTGTTCAACCACCTGTATGCAAATGCATAAGTGGTTACAATGGAGACAAGTGTGAACATAACAGTGGTGAGTATGTCTAATAACACATAAATTATCTAAATATTTTATTTAGACGCTGACCATTGAGTCATTGTATACTGTGGTCCATAGTTTTTGATACATTGATTTTATTGTTTCTCTTCCTCTTCTCTCTATTTTTGGGGACTTTAAAGAAAGAATATTTAAAATAATATCACTTTAACTTTGCAACACTAGTGAAATATAAAACTAATGTTTATGAATTGAATTCATGTATTATTCATCCATGTATTAATTAATTCATTTATGTATTAATTCATTAATTTATGTATTCATTCAATCATGTATTTATTCATTCACGTAGAAATTCATTCATTCATAATAGTTTATATAAATGCAATTGCAGAATGTTAACGTTTTATTGTAATATTATAGAAATTCATTTTTTTTTGTGTTATCCGTTTAAAGTATTTCTATGTGGAGAGCCTCTCGACGGTTATTTTTTATTTATACTTTTAGGTGATCCTGCCTCATTGATTTACTTTAATAACATTTTTAAAGTTTACTTTGTACTGTATTTGGCGAAATAAATGATATGATATGATAGTATGAAAGTATATAAAAGTGTGAGAGCATTTGACAATATTGACACTGCACCATTAGTATGAAATTGTCATTTTCTATCTTTCAGATACGCTTGTGTACGTGATCATTACTGTTACCAGTTCACTAGTCTTATTTTTGTTAATCTCTCTTATTGTACTTTTCATCGTGATAACCAAACACCGTCAAAGGAAAGCGCACAAGTATTTCAAATCTGCATACATTGTAGATTACAATTCAGTAACATCTTCTGAACAACTTCGTCATTACCGAAACAGAACGATGTACACAACACACGTGAGTATCAAATTTCATCAAACGCATTTCGTAAATCAATCCAGAACATTATTACATCATTCACTAAGTGCATTTTCTATTCGCCAGAAATGAGATTATAAAGACTTCTTCTGCTAGTATTATAAGAATTAAACTCCTAAAGAATTAAAGGAAAATGTAATTTATTTCATCATTTGCAACATTTGATATGATTCCTCCTCTTTATATTTGTTGCCTCTTCTTTGAAATAATTTCAGAAAGTACTTATTGATTGACCCATCTTCTTTCTTACTTAGCATGTTAATTAATGATGAGGGCGGGAAAGGAGAAAATATAAGAAATAAATTAGCGCAGTGATGATAATTTAAACAAACTTATTCAGAAATAAAAGATAAATTCTAAAAAATACGTTTTCTTCTTATTTTTAGGATTATGATAACTACAATGGAGAAACAATACGACCATACGTTGCAAGTGGAAATGAATCGGTGAGTTATTATTAAAGTACATGTACTTATTTCAGATTTAAATTAAAAACAAGGGTAAAGAAAATATCAAAATATATTTTGAAATACGTTTTATAGACAAATAAATAGAGCGAAGAAATGTTACGAATATTTTGTAAACATTTTGCAAGAAGATCAAATAGATAAACATTAAATATAGTTATCGTCTTTCTAACGACTATTAGCAATTAAAGTGGTCTGTGATGACAGAAGAGGTAAAAATGTTTCCAAACTCAAGTATACCTACAGTAAATATATTTGTAAAAGCACATTCAATTTCTTGTATTCAATGTTCGAATGTTGGAATGATATTGAGTTTGAGAGATATAATATAGAGTCAGTCTAGCATACTTGAAGACTCTATCACCCATTAGCCTACCATTTAACAAAACATAACTTAAATTCTTATTGTTATTTGCTTACTAAGGAATACGAAAGATGTAACAGATTTTACGATAATGATTTCTAAATTGAACGATCATGCTACGATGCTGCCTCTACTGAGTCTTGGAGAACATTTTTTCAAAAGAATATGGAGATTGAAAACACCCTGAAATAAACGAGCAACATTGAAAAAAACTGTTAAAAGACAACAATACAAATATTTTTGTTAATGGTAAAGAGCATTAACAATTTAAACGTTCTTACAAAGAATTTTTTAAAGCAACATTACAATTAAATACAAGATTTTAACATGAATATTTTACATATACTGTATAAAAATACTACAAGTGAAGAGCTAAAAATGCTTAATGTAAACAAACTAGTCTGCTTTGATGGAGTAAGTGTAGGCTAGAGCTTCCATTTTAGCCTTAATAGCCTCGAATGTATTAACCGAGGGATTGTATAACTAGCTCATGCAAAATATTCTAAAAATTATTATTTAAACTTGAAATAAATAAATATTAATTTAATTTAAATTGTAGCATACTGTAATTTTACTCAATAATGTAAAAATATTTTTTTTATAATACAAGATATTAAATGAAAAAAAAAGTTAGATTTGTTTTCCTTTTTTTATTTCTGCGTATGACATATGGAATCCCATTTCCAGAGCTTACTTTGATGAGACCTATGAACATGGCTGCAATGCAACTCGCTGTATTAATTTCCGTTAGAAAACGTAAACGTGTATGCACGTACTTTAACTGTTTTTTGTTTGTATCCCTAACATCTGCGCATGTGTAGTTTAGGATAGTACGGTATCTTAAACACTGTAACCTTTGACCTAATATCAATGAGACGTCTTATAATCTAGTGCACGGTGTCTTCGCGATGTGAATAGGAAAATACAGATGCTAAGACTACTAAATACTTAGTGTATTCGTATCGATATTTATAATTATAATAATAACTAATATTAGATTAATGGAATGTGATTACGCGAAGAACGATAGATACTTTAATTATGGCCCTGATTGCAATTCATGTTTAACTTCATTAATATGTAAATGCGTGTAAACGGAACACTAATTGTCTTAGTACAGACTAAGAGTTTAAACAGCGAAGCGACGGACGCGAACTTTCTTTGCTAAAATAGTATTCGATGAGACATTCACTCTTTGTCGTTAGTGGATGACAGCCCACTATTTTATCACCTCCGTACAGTTGTATGCTGCGGGTCTTTTGAAAGAAAGGCCTTTTTCATTTTGAATACGCTACCAATCAATTTTATGGATTTGAACGAACTCATTTTGATGAATATTGTGTCGGTATAGCACTGCAAAGGTAAGTTGATTTTATTTTGTGACAATGCTTAGCACGTCTGAAGATTAACAAAACATTCATGTTAAGTTTTGGTTCAAATAAACTGTGGGTTCTTATGCGCACGACATGAATAAATCATAAAAATACATTATAAATGTAAATACGAATTAATTGCTTTTTCTTGTAACACTACTTTGATTTTCACTGCTACGGTTTCTTCGAAATTATAGCCATAGTCATATATAACATTTTAAATAACATTAGGCATTGACTACTACTATTTTTAATGAATACAAAACATCATCACATCCAATGGTTAGTTTATCACAAGCAACAGCCTCTCTCTGCCTTGCTCAATTGAAGTATAGAGATTTTCTACGATACCTTAGGAACGTTGTACTCATGTTAAATCATTTCTTTCATATGGGGCAGTGGGACCTTAGTCGATTCCTCGACACAGTTTCGGCGGATTATTTGCCTCCAGGCACAGACGATCAACGACATAATTATGCGTACGTCCTAAGTCCTAGATCTTCGCAAATCGAAACTTAGTTTCGGGAGGTAATATATCTCTTTATAAACCCGATAATATTTATTAAGCTGCGACGACCCGAAATTACACAATTATTAATTATATTATAATTTATTATAGCATACAGTATACATAATTAGATTAGTCTGTATCTCTATATCAAATTGACATTTTTTATATAAAAAGAGATTAATTCAATTCTATATACATTTTTATTTCCCCAAAATTATTATTTGTTTTTCAAATTTATATTTCAAGAAATATTTCAATTGTGGCGGCCAACAGTTATACGGAATTATTACTACAGTACTATTGTATTGCTGTTTTTCACGATTTATGTAATCTCTGTATCAAATTTCTTTTGGAATCGACAATGCGTAAGTATATTTTAATCACTATCAAATGTATCTGTATTCCTCATTCATTGCTGAGTATCCATTCCACTGACATATTCATTTTCCAACTTCCGTTAGCAAAAAAATTTGAATTGTAAAATTAAGGCAGAAAAAATTGCATTTTCAACAGTTGAATGTTCTATTGATTTTGGATTATTTTAGGAAGCGAGTGTTCAGGTTTCGACTAATGATGATGATTGTGTTACTCTTTGCGCATGTCCATCGTTAAATATTCCTAATAAACGTGAAGTGGTGAAATTGAATTTAAACTGACTGAAACTGAAGTGAACTGTCGTCATGGTGCGTCGCCAACCCAAGCAGACGATATTCTTGGTTGCTATTTTTGCCGCTACATCCATTGGTTTCCTGGCGATAGCGGTTACTACAAATAATTGGTTGAATTATATGGATGACCTGTTAATCAATAGTACTGCTTCGGAAAGTTACGCCCAAGATGGGACTAATAACGAACCAAAGACATACCGTGTACTTATGTCGTCTGGATTGTGGAGAACATGCATTGTTAACGGTAAGATTATATTTTTTTTCATGTTTGATGTACATTCTCTGACAGCCATCATCGCAATGTACATGATAGTGTTATTACTCCATGGTCCAACATTATCATTACGACAATGATGGAGATAATTATGATGAAAGTTAACAGCGGTTTCATTATTATCAACATCTTCTGAACTGAATTATCATTTTCAAATTGATGGTTCTAGGTCTTTTGCGACGTTCATTGATGAACCTATTTGGTTATAAGAATTGTACCGTACCTCATCAATGATGTTTTTGTATCGAGGCCAAAAAACTGATCAGTTTTTTGAAAAAAATATGTGCTCGAACGCTTCAATATCATTTTTTTTAAATCCGTAATGAGTATAAAACACGTGTTTATAAGTTTAACGTATTGTAATACTGGAAAAAATCTAGCAATTAAATCTAAATTCTTTCGTAAGCAATGTACGTGTTTTGAATGTTACTCTTGAATATGTCTAAGTAACATGTATATATCTGGTACAGTAGCAGACGTAGGAATTGATGTCAAAACATGATATGATAAAACGTGTGGCCAGGTCTATCCTCATTCGGACGATAATGTAGGGCGATCGTGATATTTCTAAGCACAACTCAGCGCATATTAAAATCAAAGACAAAGTTAATCTTCTATGAAACGCCGATAGGACAATTATTAGTGACACATTGTTTGAGTGTATGTATATGTTGTATATTCTACTTTACTTATATATAGTAATGACTAAATTATGAATGCAAATTATATTGTAAATCACAGACACAGGTTTTACTCCAAAATGTATCCAAAACAATAGATTCGAGTTACAGTGTATTTATTAATCTGTCCTGAGCATACAAAGGAATACATTTTGTATATACATTCAAACCCAGTCAAACTAACTTTTCTAGATATTATGATGAACATAATAGACTTTTTGTTCCATTTTAGGTGTCTTTCTAATCAGCATTTCCAAAGATTTATTTATCGATTTTTGGATCAAATGTTTTTTTTCATTCCCGGATTATAACATTTGCGCTCCATACTCGGTTTCATAAGATCTTCATCAAATATTATATTGTGACAAGGTCTTAACTAGGTCGTAAATATCTCATTACATTTTGAATAGTGTGCTGATGTACACTTAAATTCCTTTCATTAAAATATCAATCATACTTTATTTGTTTCGAATCTTTATTATTATTACATTAATGATTGTTTCTGGATGGATTCTCGTTCCATTTTTATTTTTTTTCACACTGGCTTTACGCATTATTAAGTTTATTGAAATTCAAGGTAATATCTAAATAATATATTAATACAACCAATAAAATACTTGAAACTTGAAATTTAATAAACATTTCTATCTGTATGTATACTTAATATAGTAAAGTATCGCAGATTGTTCCAAAGCATAAATGAGATTGAAAAAAGTAACATATTAAATGATAAAGAACTAATAAGGTGTTTTTTCAAAGGGCTTTGAAAACTTTGATTGCAGGTGACTCTCGACTATAATTGGGAAGATTGTTCAACAGTTCAGAAGTTGCAACTGCAAACCCCAAGACTGTTCTTCTTTAAATACCGTAGGGCCACATATACTGCAAACCTTTATTTACAAAAACACCATTTTTTTAGAACTTTAAAGGGCCACTCCATGTTTCTGTAATATCTGTATCATGTGGTATCAAAACAAACATAACACACGTAACTGATTATAATAATAATAATTATTATTTGATTATGATATTATATTATTTTAGGCACAGACAAAGGAATCTGCCGAAGACTAATCTCGTTTTCATCTCTCATTGATTACAAAGTACGCGGAACCTTTGCAGCCCCGGCCACCGGGTGGATAAGTATGTCACTAACTACACTCACATAATCAATCGAAAATAGAACTATAAGCAAGCGATCGTACAATTTATTTTCATAATTGTTTCCGAATCTATGTTTACTATTCACAAAGGTCCCACTAACAAACATGACAATATTATTTATCATGCATTTGATTTGAGAACATAATGTTTATTATTGTTAGTATGTAAAATTAGTTTGACCTTTGAATCTTAATGTCGTTAACAGGCGTGTACTTTATTGTTAAAATTAGGTCATAGTATCCCCATTTTACACTTTCTCTGGGAAAAAATTAGAAACAAGTGTTTCTCAACTGATTTGTCTCATATGGGGTCTATATATCCACCAAAAAAAAGTTCCAGCTCATCTGGCCTGGGGAAAGCCGCCATTTTGGATTTTCAAAATGGCCGCCATAAAATACAGGTTTTTGCTCATATCTCCTCTTCTACATCATGCATGGAAATGATTTTGGTGGCAAAGTGTATGTTTTGAGGGTCAAGGAATCTAAATACAGCATTTTGAAGTTCACTCAATGACCGCCATCTTGTTTTTCAAAATGGCCGCCTTAAAATACAGATTTGTGCTTATCTCAGCTTCTACATCATGTATAGACATGATTTTGGTGGCAAAATGTAGGTTTTGACGGTCAAGGAATCCAAATACAGCATTAATTTGAATTTCACCCAATGGCCGCCATTTTGAAAATCAAAATGGCTGCTATAAAATTTACAGATTTTTCCTCATATCTCAGCTTCTACATCATATGAACGTAATTTTGGTAGAAAAGTATATGTTTTGAAGGTCAAGGAATTCAAATATAGTATTTTAAAGTTCACCTAATGCCCGCTATTTTGTTTTTCAAAATGGCTGCCATAAAATTTACAGATTTGTCCTCGTACCTCAGCTTCTACATCGTGCATGGAAGTGATTTTGGTGGCAATGTTTATGTTTTGAGGGTCAAGAAATCTAAATACAGCTTTTTGAAGTTCACTCAATGGCCACCATTTTGATTGTCAAAATGGCCACCATAAGCTACAGGTTTTTGCTAATTTATGAGCTACTATGATTATGATTTTGCTAAGCCTATGTTTTGAAGGTTACAGAATAAAAACAAAATTCAGCTTTTGAAATACAGTTGGAAAGTGATGACGAGAATAAGTCAGTATGTTGGTGATAATATATGGGAACCACAGTGATTATGACCCCAGGAGATACTGTACACAAGAAGATATCAGCGATGTACTGTAACTATATCATTCGCGTGAAGAACCTAAAAATAAAATATTCTAAAAAAGTTTGTTAGACGACATTTTAAGATATTTTCCAAATCCTAAAGAGAAGCATGGCCAACTTTAGTTAAGCATATTCCAATCAGATACATTATAGATAAAGCAATTTAAAGCAACATATCTTATGTGACTGAATGGATGGTTACCTAATACACTGGGGACTAACACTACTTCACCATAACTGGTCTGGATTTAGGCATGTAGGTATAATGCGATAACTGGACAAATCGACGATAGTTTATGCCGATCATTCTTTTTTATCCAATTAACATGTCAACAGTTTATACAATGGTACAGACACTCTGAAAACGTATATCTAGCTGTCATAATAATCAGACACGGAGGAGTTTATCTTTTCAGGAGCTTTCTTGGTTATATTGGACATACTGGTGGGTTGAGGTTTTGAAGTTGTGCATAACCTACTTTAAAGAGAGCTGTATATTCTAAAGCTCTTAGAGGATGCAGCTATGTATCATATAATGATGACACGAGATGAGGATGTACCATTTTGTCTCCAGATATAGACACAGTATAGGACAATTGACCATGATGGCCAATATGCCTGAACGACAAATTTCCATATACATACAATACAAGATGTTCAAAAAGAATGGATATCATGCAACGTGTTATAATGGTGAAGAATCAGTTTTCAGACATGAGCACAATAGAGAAAACCTTCTGTATCTTGAAATTTGTCTTTCAGCATTTCCAGATATAGCCTTCCACTTTTGGCATTTTGGCCATGACCAGCTGCTGCAAATATGAAAGCATACTGTAGATGCTATATCTGAACCTGGAGCTCCCAATTGCACAATCATGCCTAAAAAGTTATACCATCTAATGATACAGCCACAGCTTAAATGTTCTTGATATCTTTTTGACTTTCCCAGAAAGCTCTTGTTTGACGACAAATGACAGTTTTCTTTCTCTAACTATTTGCATTACTTTACGTCACAATGGTTGATCGAAGGTTATTAGGATGGCAGATAAGCAGCTAGATTTATACATAAATGCAGACCATTTAGGGTGACTAGTGTTGATCTCCCAGTGTATTACCATGTATCCATAAGATATGTTACTTGCTTTATCCATAAGTTGTACTTTTAACTGCAAGTTGACCATGCTTCTCTTTATATTTGGAAAATATCTTTACATCTCTATGTAACTTCTTTTGAATATCTTGTTTATTAGTTTCTTCTCGCGAATGATAGTTACAGTACACTCTCTGGTATCTTCCTGTGTACCTCTTTGGTATTAATCAGTATGAAACTCGATCTTGTGATTAACTCACGACGTTGACATAGTAATAATGAGGATTGTGATAGCGATAGATCTTGGAGACTAGACAAAGGGGATTGTACATAAATGTTGTTATTATTATATGTTGTGCCAGTTTGATTGGGAATTTTAAAACTATTACTGTATTTAACAAACTGTATGCAAAAAAAAGCAACATCTAAAGCCAGTGGAGCAGTAGCCTTCAACTATGAAGTTTGGTCCTAAATGGAATAAGAAGATCTGATCACTTTCCGACTCTGTATTTTAGAATGCTGATTTTTTATTCTGTAACAATCAAAACATAGACTTAGTTATCAAAATCATGTCTTCATTATGTATATGAGCTACGAAATTAGCAAAACCTGTATTTTATGGCGGCCATTTTGAAAAACAAAATGGTGGCCATTAAGTAAACTTAAAAAAAATGCTGTAATTGAAATCCTTGACCCTCAAAATATATACATTGCCACCAAAATCACTTCCATACATTATGTGGAAGCTGAGATAAGAGCAAAAATCTGTATTTTTATGGTGGCCATTTTGAAAAACAAAATGGCGGCCATTGAGTGAATTACGAAAATGCTGTTTTTCGATTTCTTGACACTCACAACTACACTTTGTCACTAAAATCACGTTCATACACGATGTAGAAGTTGAGATGAGTACAAATCTGTATTTTATGGCGGCCATTTTGAAAAACAAGATGGCGGACATTCAGTAAACTTCAAAATGCTGTATTTGGATTCATTGACCCTCAAAACATATACTTTGCCACCAAAATCATATCCATACATGATGTGGAAGCTGATATATGAGCAAAAATATGTATTTTATGGCGGCCATTTTAAAAATCCAAAATGGCGGCTTTCCCCAGGCCAAATGAGCTGGAACTTTTTTTTGGTGGATATATAGAACCTATATAACTCAAATCAGTTGAGAAACACTTGTTTCTAATTTTTTCCCAGATTGGCCCTTTTTAGACTTAAAATAGGGATACTATCAGTTCGTTTGAAATTAATTGCGATTACTGTAGTTATTAGGACACTAATAGACGCACTCGTATATAATGGCTTTAAATACAATCCGTACCGTAACTAACAATATTATCATTCACCCCGTGGGCCTAGAAGTTAAAAATAACTAACAATATTAAAATCAATCGCTAATTAACATCATTAGTAGGCTTAATAAGTTACTGCATGAAACAATAATCATTGATACATAGGCCTTATGCATCTCTAAATGTATCTGTAAATTGAACTGATTTTTATGTGGCGTTTCATACTTATCAATTTGAATTGATTTTCAAGTGGCGTTCCATACCTATCTATTACATATGGCACATATAATAAACATAACTGTTATAGTTGTCAATATGTAACAATAATACAATAATATGTATGATATAGGCTTACTTACCTACTTACTAACTAGGTGATTGTTTTAGTGAATGAAGATCCAAATGTCTTTAAATAAAATAAATAAAAAATATTTTGTTTTAGTTTAATAAGATCATGATTAATAATAATCGTAGTTTTCTTCATATTAATCCTTTTTTAATTCTTCTAGAATATATATATTGGTTAAGTTTCTTTCATATCGTCGCTATGGTTACGGATATTGTTGCGGTTTTGTTTTTCGCTTGGATACTTTTGAGAAGGAAGGAGGACCATTATATTTTTATATCAGGATTTATATTTGTTACTGCAGGTTAGCTTTTTATACATTTACATATACAAGACGGTTATTTCTATAACAGTTTTTGCATTGTGTATGCCTATCTCAGAATTAGGCATAATTTATGTAAGTCTTTTCCATTATTGCCGTTCAAAAGTGAATTTCTGCAATCTAAAGCTCTGTCTATCAAACTAGTTTGACTAAAAAAAGTGTGATGTGCCCAAATATCGTAGTGATATGACATCATCATGTCCATATATGGGCACATCACATTTTTTTGTCACATAAAGTTTGATAGTGTAGACAGAGCTTAATAATCGCCAGTCGTCTTCAAAATATACGATAATTCAAAATAAAGAAATTGGAGACGTTTTTTAAAAAATACAGTATGGTACAAATCTAATTATAATTTTAGATAGCGAATGATGAATTAAGCAAGTATTCACTTTATTTATATAAAAGCAAAAATGCTTAGAAACGGAATTAGATAGGAAATTTGGAAAGATAATTATTACACGGCATTGATTTGGCAGTCATATCAATTTGGTCAAAGATGACACAAGATAAACAATAAATATTCTAAGCTCAGAATTTAAAATAGAGTTAAAGGATTCCTAATTTATGAGCTATACTTTTACAAATAAAAAGTAACGGCAATAAGTTAAATTTCTTCGTACTTTAATTACAAGTGCATCTTACTTACACTGATCCCATCTGCATCAATAGTCAACAATGTACACGTTCACATCCTAATTTATACCATTATGTATTGCGTACGAATTTCTAAAATACCGTAATCAGTATAACGAAAAATTGCACAGCGCCATTACATCTTTTAATATGATACTGTATATTTAAATAAAATCAGTTTGGCCTATTTTTATTCTATTATTAGGTCTTTTAAGTATGTTTGGATTACTAATCTACATCTCTGGTGTGAATGATGAACTCGGCGATGCGACATTAGTACAATCTGCTTTTGATTCGGAAAAGCCCTTGTTCGTCTACAATTGGGGTTGGTCCTTCTACCTTGTAGGCGTAGGCCTAACTCTATCAGAAATCTCCGGATTCGTCGTTGTTCATTTATATTTTACAAGCGTAGGTAAACCAACTAAATCCGATTGGCTCGGAGCGCGTACTTTCAGGCGAATCTCAATAAACGGTGACGTATGTAGGTTTAAAGATACACTACGTCGAATGTCTTCAACAATGACCAATCAAGATGTGACGTACGTATCACATGACCTAGATACAGTTCCAAATCTACAAAAGCCATCTATGTCTACGGATAAACTGGCGATTTCATCAATGCAAGATACCAACAGAGGACAACAGCATTTACGGCCACCCAGACGATCCAAAAGTGAACCAGTTGTTTTAAGTAGTTTTAATAAATCGTTTGAATCTATATTCAAAATAACATCTGTGTAGATTTTTGCAAATAAGGTCAGTTTAATCTTAATGATGACGTCATTTTAGGTTTTAGTCAGGGAGGCCTATGTTAGTTGGCAATGTACGAGGAGTAAATCAGCGGTGATTTTACACGTACTGTAGACCTACGCCAGAATATAGATGTATGAATAAAGTATGGTATAATGTAGTTCTTTTCACATGGTTTGTATTCAATATCGAAATATTCTTTTCGACATAATTATATTATTTAGATTTGATGTAAAATGTTATAAAAGTAGATATTACTGTTTTAATTTAGTGTTACCTAACACTACGTTCAAGTAACTAAATCGTAAGGTTAGATTATGGCTAACTTTGATTAGTAGGAACCACCTTGTCTTCTACGGGGTGTGATGTCCCGAACGGCGCCCCGTAAACTTCGGGTAAACGAACGACCCCTAAAGCTTACGAGTTCTTTAGTAATATGGGAAGTATCCCGTCCTCCTTGCGTGCAATCCACGTGTGTTATTATTAGATAGATAGAGAGATATAGTTTTTCATATATTTCGTATTTATTTCCTTTACTTCTTATTTACTATAGGTAATATGATCAATTCGAATTCACCTCTTTTTCGACAGAATTCCTGTGCTATAATACAGTACAGGGATTGTTACAATGACCAACTTTAAATTATTTGTACTGTACTAACATTGCTAATGTGTGCACGTATGTTGCTTTATGACCACATGGTGTAATAGAAATTTTCGAAATATGGTCGAATTTTGACACTTTCATTTTTTAACATAATTGGTTATTATATCATAGAATCACACTAATGTGTTCTGCGTATGTTACATGTTTTAAAAAGTCGTTATTTTGGTTATTTTCCTAACAAAATCCTTAGGCCTATAGTAGAAAAATTCTACCTTTTTATTTTTTTATATAACTGGATACTATATCATAATTGACAGGCGCATGTTACCTGCAACATATTTAAACAAGTCGATATTTTGGCAATTTTTCGAAAATATCCATGTACTATTTACAACGAAAAAGTGATTGCGCAGAATCAAATAAAGTGTCCTGCGCATGTTAATCAGCATAATTTTAAAGCAATTTTTTCGGAATTTTTCGGATAAAAATCTCTGTACTATAATACAGGGAAATTCCAGCCTTTTTATTTGTTAACATAAGTGGTTACTATCATCATAACTGACATGCGCATAATCACATAATTTGTTTTGCGCATGTTACCTCAACATATTTTAAAAAGTCGATATTTTGGCAAATTTTCAAAAATGGCCAAATTTTGACTTTCATTTTTAACATAATTGGTTACTATATCATAATTGAAATGCACAGAATCACATAATGTGTTCTGCGAATAAGTTACCTCAACATATTTTATAAAGCCGTTATTTTTATAAATGGCCAATTTTCGACCCTTTTATTTTTTGACATAAATGTATGTAACTATGGGATAATAAACATGCGCAGAGTCGAATAATGGGATCAGCGCATGTCAATTATGCTACAGTAACCAGTTTTATCGAAAAATTAAAATGACGAAATTTGGCCATTTTTTGAAAAAATATCCAATTTTCGACCCTTTTATGTTTTAACATAAATGGATGGTTACTATAGCATAATAAACATGCGCAGAGTCGAATAATGGGTTATGCGCATGTCAATTATGCTATAGTAACCATTTATGTCAAGAAATAAAAGAGTCGAAAATTGGCCATTATTTGAAAAATCCCTGTACTATAGTACAGGGATTTTTTTTTTTTTTTCAAAAATTATGCTATAATACTGCCATTTATGCACATATATTGTGCTAACATCATCTTATAGAGACATAGCAACTAGTTATGTCAAAAAATAAAAGGGTCGAAAAATGCCAAAATTTTTCACTTTTTAAAATTAAATAATTATGCTATAATATTGCCATTTATGCAAATATATTGTGCTAACATCATCTTATAGAGCCATAGATACTAGTTATGTCAAAAAATAAAAGGGTCGAAATTTGGCCATTTTTCGAAAATTTCCCTGCGGGGGACCATAGAAATTTTATTCGAAAAATGGCAAAAATTCCCACTTTTTAAAATTAAATAATTATGCTATAATATTGCCATTTATGCAAATATATTGTGCTAACATCATCTTATAGAGCCATAGTAACTAGTTATGTCAAAAAATAAAAGGGTCGAAATTTGGCCATTTTTCGAAAATTACCCTGCGGGGGACCATAGAAATTTTATTCGAAAAATAGCAAAAATTCCCACTTTATAAAATTCAATAATTATGCTATAATATTGCCATTTATGAACATATATTGTGCTAACATCATCTTATAGAGCCATAATAACTAGTTATGTCAAAAAATAAAAGGGTTTTAATTTGGCCATTTTTCGAAAAAATCCCTGTAATATAGTACAGGGATTTTTTCGAAAATTGCCCAATTTTCGAAATTTTTATTTTTCGATAAAACTGGTTACTACAGCACAATTGACATACGCAGAACGTATTATTCGACTCTGCGCATGTTTATTATGCTATAATAAGCATTCATGTCAAAAATTAAAAAGTTCGAAAATTGGTCATTTTTCGAAAAAATCCCTGTACTATAGTAAAGGGATTTTTTCGAAAAATTGCCAATTTTCGACATTTTTATTTTTCGATAAAACTGGTTACTATAGCAAAATTGACAAGCGCAGAACCCATTATTCGACTCTGCGCATGTTTATTATGCAATAGTAAACATTTATGTCAAAAAATAAAAGGGTCGAAAATTGACCATTTTTCGAAAAATTGACAATTTTCGACATTTTTATTTTTCGATAAAACTGGTTACCATAGCACAATTGACATGCGCAGAATGCATTATTCGACTCTGCGCATGTTTATTATGCTATAGTAAGCATTTATGTTAAAAAATAAAAGGGTCGAAAATTGGCCATTTTTCGAAAAAATCTCTGTACTATAGTACAGGGATTTTTTCCAAAAATTACCAATTTTCGACATTTTTATCTTTCAATAAAACTGGTTACTATAGCACAATTGACATGCGCAGAATGCATTATTCGACTCTGCGCATGTTTATTATGCTATAGTAAGCATTTATGTTAAAAAATAAAAGGGTCGAAAATTGGCCATTTGTCGAAAAAATCCCTGTACTATAGTACAGGAATTTTATCGAAAAAGGCACAATTTTTGACATTTTTGTTTTTCGATAAAACTGGTTACTATAGCACAATTGACATACGCAGAACGTATTATTCGACACTGCGCATGTTTATTAGGCTATAGTAAGCATTTATGTCAAAAAATAAAAAGTTCGAAAATTGGTCATTTTTCGAAAATTTTCCTGTACTATAGCACAGGAATTTTTTCGAAAAATGCCCAATTTTCGACATTTTTATTTTTCGATAAAACTGGTTACAATAGCACAATTGACATACGCAGAACGTATTATTCGACTCTGCGCATATTTATTATGCTATAGTAAGCATTTATGTCAAAAAATAAAAAGTTCGAAAATTGGTCATTTTTCGAAAATTTCCCTGTACTATAATAGTAAAGGGATTTTTTCGAAAAATTGACAATTTTCGACATTTTTATTTTTCGATAAAACTGGTTACTATAGCACAATTGACATACGCAGAACGTATTATTCGACTCTGCGCATGTTTATTATGCTATAGTAAGCATTTATGTCAAAAAATAAAAAGGGCGAAAATTGGCCATTTTTCGAAAAAAATCCCTGTACTATAGTACAGGAATTTTTTCGAAAAAGGCCCAATTTTCGACATTTTTATTTTTCGATAAAACTGGTTACTATAGCACAAACATACGCAGAACGTATTATTCGACTCTGCGCATGTTTATTATGCTATAGTAAGCATTTATGTCAAAAAATAAAAAGTTCGAAAATTGGTCATTTTCGAAAATTTCCCTGTACTATAGCACAGAGATTTTTTCGAAAAATTGCCAATTTTCAACATTTTTATATTTCGATAAAACTGGTTACTATAGCACAATTGTCATGCGCATAACCCATTATTTGACTCTGCGCATATTTATTATGCAATAGTAACCAGTTATGTCAAAAAATAAAAAGGGCGAAAATTGACCATTTTTCGAAAAATTGACAATTTTCGACATTTTTATTTTTCGATAAAACTGGTTACCATAGCACAATTGACATGCGCAGAATGCATTATTCGACTCTGCGCATGTTTATTATGCTATAGTAAGCATTTATGTTAAAAAATAAAAGGGTCGAAAATTGGCCATTTTTCGAAAAAATCTCTGTACTATAGTACAGGGATTTTTTCCAAAAATTACCAATTTTCGACATTTTTATCTTTCAATAAAACTGGTTACTATAGCACAATTGACATGCGCAGAATGCATTATTCGACTCTGCGCATGTTTATTATGCTATAGTAAGCATTTATGTTAAAAAATAAAAGGGTCGAAAATTGGCCATTTGTCGAAAAAATCCCTGTACTATAGTACAGGAATTTTATCGAAAAAGGCACAATTTTTGACATTTTTGTTTTTCGATAAAACTGGTTACTATAGCACAATTGACATACGCAGAACGTATTATTCGACACTGCGCATGTTTATTAGGCTATAGTAAGCATTTATGTCAAAAAATAAAAAGTTCGAAAATTGGTCATTTTTCGAAAATTTCCCTGTACTATAGCACAGGAATTTTTTCGAAAAAGGCCCAATTTTCGACATTTTTATTTTTCGATAAAACTGGTTACAATAGCACAATTGACATACGCAGAACGTATTATTCGACTCTGCGCATATTTATTATGCTATAGTAAGCATTTATGTCAAAAAATAAAAAGTTCGAAAATTGGTCATTTTTCGAAAATTTCCCTGTACTATAATAGTAAAGGGATTTTTTCGAAAAATTGACAATTTTCGACATTTTTATTTTTCGATAAAACTGGTTACTATAGCACAATTGACATACGCAGAACGTATTATTCGACTCTGCGCATGTTTATTATGCTATAGTAAGCATTTATGTCAAAAAATAAAAAGGGCGAAAATTGGCCATTTTTCGAAAAAAATCCCTGTACTATAGTACAGGAATTTTTTCGAAAAAGGCCCAATTTTCGACATTTTTATTTTTCGATAAAACTGGTTACTATAGCACAAACATACGCAGAACGTATTATTCGACTCTGCGCATGTTTATTATGCTATAGTAAGCATTTATGTCAAAAAATAAAAAGTTCGAAAATTGGTCATTTTCGAAAATTTCCCTGTACTATAGCACAGAGATTTTTTCGAAAAATTGCCAATTTTCAACATTTTTATATTTCGATAAAACTGGTTACTATAGCACAATTGTCATGCGCATAACCCATTATTTGACTCTGCGCATATTTATTATGCAATAGTAACCAGTTATGTCAAAAAATAAAAAGGGCGAAAATTTGCCATTTTTGGAAAAAATCCCTGTACTATAGTACAGAATGCATTATTCGACTCTGCGCATGTTTATTATGAAATAGTAACCATTTATGTCAAAAAATAAAAAGGTCGAAAATTGGCCATTTTTCGAAAATTTCCCTGTACTATAATACAGGGATTTTTCAAAAAATTACCAATTTTCGACACTTTTATTTTTCGATAAAACTGGTTACTATAGCACAATTGACATGCGCAGAACCCATTATTCGACTCTGCGCATGTTTATTATGCTATAGTAAGCATTTATGTTACAAAATAAAAGGGTCGAAAATTGGCCCTTTTTCGAAAAAATCCCTGTACTATAGTACAGGAATTTTTTCAAAAAATGCCCAATTTTCGACATTTTTATTTTTCGATAAAACTGGTTACTATAGCAAAATTGACAAGCGCAGAACCCATTATTCGACTCTGCGCATGTTTATTATGCAATAGTAAACATTTATGTCAAAAAATAAAAGGGTCGAAAATTGACCATTTTTCGAAAAATTGACAATTTTCGACATTTTTATTTTTCGATAAAACTGGTTACTATAGCACAATTGACATGCGCAGAACGTATTATTCGACTCTGCGCATGTTTATTATGCTATAATAAGCATTTATGTCAAAAAGTAAAAGGGTCGAAAATTGACCATTTTTCGAAAAATTGACAATTTTCGACATTTTTATTTTTCGATAAAACTGGTTACTATAGCACAATTGACATGCGCAGAATGCATTATTCGACTCTGCGCATGTTTATTATGCTATAGTAAGCATTTATGTTAAAAAATAAAAGGGTCGAAAATTGGCCATTTTTCGAAAAAATCCCTGTACTATAGTACAGGAATTTTATCGAAAAAGGCACAATTTTCGACATTTTTATTTTCGATAAAACTGGTTACTATAGCACAATTGACATACGCAGAACGTATTATTCGACACTGCGCATGTTTATTAGGCTATAGTAAGCATTTATGTCAAAAAATAAAAAGTTCGAAAATTGGTCATTTTTCGAAAATTTCCCTGTACTATAGCACAGGAATTTTTTCGAAAAATGCCCAATTTTCGACATTTTTATTTTTCGATAAAACTGGTTACAATAGCACAATTGACATACGCAGAACGTATTATTCGACTCTGCGCATATTTATTATGCTATAGTAAGCATTTATGTCAAAAAATAAAAAGTTCGAAAATTTGTCATTTTTCGAAAATTTCCCTGTACTATAATAGTAAAGGGATTTTTTCGAAAAATTGACAATTTTCGACATTTTTATTTTTCGATAAAACTGGTTACTATAGCACAATTGACATACGCAGAACGTATTATTCGACTCTGCGCATGTTTATTATGCTATAGTAAGCATTTATGTCAAAAAATAAAAGGGGCGAAAATTGACCATTTTTCGAAAAATTGACAATTTTCGACATTTTTATTTTTCGATAAAACTGGTTACTATAGCACAATTGACATACGCAGAACGTATTATTCGACTCTGCGCATGTTTATTATGCTATAGTAAGCATTTATGTTAAAAAATAAAAGGGTCGAAAATTGGCCATTTTTCGAAAAAATCTCTGTACTATTTTTAGTACAGGGATTTTTTCCAAAAATTACCAATTTTCGAAATTTTTATTTTTCGATAAAACTGGTTACTACAGCACAATTGACATACGCAGAACGTATTATTCGACTCTGCGCATGTTGATTATGCTATAATAAGCATTTATGTCAAAAAATAAAAAGTTCGAAAATTGGTCATTTTTCGAAAAAATCCCTGTTCTATAGTAAAGGGATGTTTTCGAAAAATTGCCAATTTTCGACATTTTTATTTTTCGATAAAACTGGTTACTATAGCAAAATTGACATGCGCAGAACCCATTATTCGACTCTGCGCATGTTTATTATGCAATAGTAAACATTTATGTCAAAAAATAAAAGGGTCGAAAATTGACCATTTTTCGAAAAATTGACAATTTTCGACATTTTTATTTTTCGATAAAACTGGTTACTATAGCACAATTGACATACGCAGAACGTATTATTCGACTCTGCGCATGTTTATTATGCTATAGTAAGCATTTATGTTAAAAAATAAAAGGGTCGAAAATTGGCCATTTTTCGAAAAAATCTCTGTACTATTTTTAGTACAGGGATTTTTTCCAAAAATTACCAATTTTCGAAATTTTTATTTTTCGATAAAACTGGTTACTACAGCACAATTGACATACGCAGAACGTATTATTCGACTCTGCGCATGTTTATTATGCTATAATAAGCATTTATGTCAAAAAATAAAAAGTTCGAAAATTGGTCATTTTTCGAAAAAATCCCTGTACTATAGTAAAGGGATTTTTTCGAAAAATTGCCAATTTTCGACATTTTTATTTTTCGATAAAACTGTTTACTATAGCAAAATTGACAAGCGCAGAACCCATTATTCGACTCTGCGCATGTTTATTATGCAATAGTAAACATTTATGTCAAAAAATAAAAGGGTCGAAAATTGACCATTAATTTTTCGAAAAATTGTCAATTTTAGACATTTTTATTTTTCGATAAAACTGGTTACTATAGCACAATTGACATGCGCAGAATGCATTATTCGACTCTGCGCATGTTTATTATGCTATAGTAAGCATTTATGTTAAAAAATAAAAGGGTCGAAAATTGGCCATTTTTCGAAAAAATCCCTGTACTATAGTACAGGAATTTTATCGAAAAAGGCACAATTTTCGACATTTTTATTTTCGATAAAACTGGTTACTATAGCACAATTGACATACGCAGAACGTATTATTCGACACTGCGCATGTTTATTAGGCTATAGTAAGCATTTATGTCAAAAAATAAAAAGTTCGAAAATTGGTCATTTTTCGAAAATTTTCCTGTACTATAGCACAGGGATTTTTTGCGAAAAATTGACAATTTTCTACATTTTTATTTTTCAATAAAACTGGTTACTATATCACAATTGACATGCGCAGAATGCAGTATTCGACTCTGCGCATGTTTATTATGATATAGTAACCATTTATGTCAACAAATAAAAGTGTCGAAAATTGGCCATTTTTCGAAAATTTCCCTGTACAGGGATTTTTCAAAAAATTGCCAATTTTCGACACTTTTATTTTTCGATAAAACTGGTTACTGTAGCACAATTGGCATGCGCAGAACCCATTATTCGACTCTGCGCATGTTTATTATGCTATAGTAACCAGTTATGTAAACAAATAAAAGGGGCGAAAATTGGCCATTTTTCGAAAAAATCCCTGTACTATTATGTACAGGGATTTTTCGAAAAATTGTCAATTTTCGACATTTTTATATTTCGATCAAAATGGTTACTATAGCACAATTAACATGCGCAGAACCCATTATTCGACTCTGTGTATGTTTATTTTGCTATAGTAACCATACTATAGTACAGGGATTTTTTCGAAAAAATTGCAAATTTTCAACATTTTTATTTTTCGATAAAACTGGTTAATATAGCACAATTAACATGCGCAGAACCCATTATTCGATTCTGTGTATGTTTATTTTGCTATAGTAACCAGTTTTATTGAAAAATAAAAGTGTCGAAAATTGGTAATTTTTTGAAAAATCCCTGTACTATTAGTACAGGGAAATTTTCGAAAAATGGCCAATTTTCGACCTTTTTTTTAAGCATTTATGTTAAAAAATAAAAGGTTCGAAAATTGGCCATTTTTCGAAAAAATCCCTGTATAGTACAGGGATTTTTTCGAAAAATTGCCAATTTTAGACATTTTTATTTTTCGATAAAACTGGTTACTATAGCACAATTGACATGCGCAGAACGCATTATTCGACTCTGCGCATGTTTATTATACTATAGTAACCATTTATGTCAAAAAATAAAAAGTTCGAAAATTGGTCATTTTTCGAAAATTTTCCTGTACTATAGCACAGGGATTTTTTCTAAAAATTGACAATTTTCGAAATTTTTATTTTTCGATAAAACTGGTTACTATAGCACAATTGACATGCGCAGAATGCATTATTCGACTCTGCGCATGTTTATTATGCAATAGTAACCATTTATGTCAAAAAATAAAAAGGTCGAAAATTGGCCATTTTTCGAAAATTTCCCTGTACAGGGATTTTTAAAAAAATTGCCAATTTTCGACACTTTTATTTTTCGATAAAACTGGTTACTATAGCACAATTGACATGCGCAGAACCCATTATTCGACTCTGCGCATGTTTATTATGCTATAGTAAGCATTTATGTTAAAAAATAAAAGAGTCGAAAATTGGCAATTTTTTGAAAAAATCCCTGTACTATTTAGTACAGGGAAATTTATTTTTTGACATAAATGCTTAGTTTATAGTAGGCCTACAGAGAAATTCTAAAAAAATAGCCAAATTTTGACACTTTCATTTTTTAACATAATTGGTTACTACAGTATATCATATCAATATATCAACTGTTATGCGCAAAACACAATGTGTTCTGCGCATGCTACCGCAACATATTTTTTAAAAGTCGATATTTTGGCCATTTTTTGAAAAATCCCTGTACTAATAGAGAAATTTTCTAAAATCAGCCAAATTTGGACACTTTCATATTTAACATAATTGGTAACTATATCATACTTGATATGCGCAGAATCAAATAATGTGTTCTGTTCATGTTACCTCAATATATTTTAAACGTCGTAATTTCGGCCATTTTTTTTTATATGCGTAGAATATAGTAAAGGTACACAATATTCAGTTCATATTAGGTGATTTTAGCATATTTTTAACTTTTTATTTTTCGACATAAAGTGGTCCATAATACAGTTATATTCAGATAGCATAATTATGGTAATGTCGATATCGAAAAATACATACATAAAAATGGCAAATTTTGCCATGCTAGATCACATCATGATTCATCTAAATCTGAACCACAAAGCCTGTAATGTTTTTATTTCATATTATGATATACAACTTTAAACTGCTGCCGCCCTCTATAAGTAAAGTATATGATAATTTGAACTAAAATGTCGGTCTGTTTTTCATATCGTAATCAATTGCCGGTAAAAATGAATGCACAGCCTTCTGCCTTTTTCCAATATATAATCATTAAAAAACAAGTGAATGGTATATTTGATTATTTTACATACCAATCGGCCGACCACTAATATACTGTGTAACATAGGCCTTAGTGTAGTCTGAGGCAGATTTTTTGGGGCGGCATGACAGTTGGTCCTCTTCTTTAATGTTATCTGCCTGTGCTCTATAGACATGGTGATTTCGTCGGATATAATTATGAGTGCACAATTCGCTCGAGTAGGCATACACATATTTTAGGACGAGTAGCTGTGGTGGAATGATCGGATAACCCATCATAGGGCATAAGATTATTTATAAAATTTCGAGCAACACAGCAATTCGCCCGAAACTCCTCAGTAAACTCTTTTAAGAGTTGAAAATTGCTTTATAAATAGCCGAATATACAGTCAATTCTATCAACTGATTGATTTATTGATTCAAAATCTGATTAATCAGTCAATCGTGGATCAGACTGTATCACTACTACTACTGATTTTAATTATTAATTATCAGTGTATTTCAAATCAGATTATGTTATTATATGCCACAAATCTGAATATAAGTTCTGGCAGCGTATAGGCCTACATGTATTTGATCTGAGCTAATTCAAAACGAATATAGGCCTATATTTGTATTATACACTAAAATGACTAAACTGTGTATTTTCCCATGACCTTCACTGCAGTATTGTTAATCAATGCATTTATCTAAAGTACACTTTACTTTAAAATATTGCTTGCCAGATAGTTTCCTTTAGAAAGCTGTAGAGTACAAATAATTAAATTTGCATAAAACCTGTAGAACACGCTATACAGACTATATTCTATACCGTAATCTATATACAAATATTCATAATAATAATAAAGAATCGGAAATTGGCATTGAAAATAAATAACTAATTATAAAGATATTATATTTACGAATGTCATGCAGAACGATGGGTTGTGATTTAAGCTGTGTGGTGTGGTGATTGAGCAAAGAATGTACGTTCACATTAGTTTAGGCCACAGGGGCAATTGGAGGAGCCTGGAGGAGTTTGGACGCTAATGAAGGAAATTGTACAATGTATATGCAAACACCTTCCGTGAGAATGGTTGGGTGGGAATGACACTAGGCTATCACATAATACTATATACTCCAAGTAAAGAACAAAGCCAGAACAGCGGAACTCTACCAGGTATACACCGGTGATTTTGTGGCCTATAATTTCAGGATATGGTAAAGTTATAAGCAAAAGTTCAACATTATGATCACAGTGCAGGAGTATAATAGTGAGATTACTAGGAGGAGCTTAAAAAGTTATTATTTGTACTTTGTGGGTAGATTATTATTCACGGAAAACGGTAATTTTCGGCTTCATTGAACCATAGAATATTGGTGCCAACGAGGGGCTGTATACAAGGCACCAACAATCAAATAACCAAGAGGTTTTACCAATTATTGTAGGCCCCTATATGTTAACAGACAAAATCGATAACAATCGACAGTTGATGATGATCCGTAACTTTATTGGTTGAATTGTGCGTTGCGCGCATTACGTCCTTACATTACACCACTATAGCATAGTGGAAAACATTGCTTAAATATGTTTAACAGATTGATTATATTATAATGTATATTTAATAGAATATATAGGCATATTACTATTATTATTATTATGATAGACCAAATATTGTGGTCAAACGCCATCATTCCTCAGTCTTGTTAAATTTTTGCTAAATATTTTATACATGTGGTATACGTGATTTGTATATCAACAATAAAAAAATGGATAGAGATTGTTCGTTAGACAATTCCCAACGACTGACAATACTTGTCCTTGATCCTTTACAAAAGGATATAATAGCCGTTGTAGAATACCTGCACGCGAGGTATAAATTATTATTGTACTAATATAATACAACTAAACGTCAAAACAAATAACGCTAAAGATACCGAGAGCCTCAAGTTGTTACGATTGACAATTTGTACCAGTAACAAATGGGTATACGTGACAATGTAAATACTGTACAATGCAATATTGCCACTGACAGTAATTTCCCCGCATAGAAGGGACAAGTCGAACAACGGAAGGTCTTGAGGCCTATTATCATGTCATATTTTGTCATAAACATAATCAGGCGCGGATTTAGGCAGGGGATAAACAGGCTTTAATGATTATTTTTATTTTTCTGAAACCTGACGGACCCTTAATAATTAGCATATAATAAATATAATGTTAGGTTTTTCTAAAGTACAAGCTTCTATCAATGTAGAATTTAACTTACAGAGTTCCAAGCCTGTGTATATAAACTAGAACAAACAAGCAATAAATATGCACAATTAGGCCTAACAAGTATATTAATCGACTAACGTATTACCTATATAACAAGGAATGTTTAATCCAAGAGTAAAAATGTCTCAACCACGAGTTTACTCTTTACTGTTTAATACCATGAAGAGAAGAAAAAAAAACAATTCGTAATAATTTTTGACTTAAAGGTTATGCATGATTAGTGTACAAATTAAAGTGAAAGCTGTGTAATTTTCAACTTGGCAAAGTGTCAAATGCCCTAACGCAACGTGTAAAAATTGTTTTTATCAAAACGTAGTATACAATAGTAAGTATTATTCATTATAATTCTGGTATGTTACCATGGTAAGTAAAGTGTATCGAATCCATGGTTATTGTCAACAAACGGAACATAAAATCGTACGAGTGTAAACTCACAGTGTAGGCCTATCAGGGTTTCTAAGTAAGGCCAATTACTATTCTTTCATGATGTATAAAACATAATTCGCAGCTCTTTTGGACAAAAACATATTTCCTGTGGTAAACCGTACCGTTCGGTACAGTGAGCGAGCATTCACTGGATTTTCTTTCACGCTTTTGCGGGCCCCATTTTCGCCAGAAATGGTAACCAATGCATATCATTTGGGCTCTATTTATACTGATAGGGCTCCATTATAAATCGCTATAGTTCAGATAGGGGTATATTCTCATTCTTTACGCGAGGACGAGTTGACGCGGGGCCGAGTTGACACGGGGCCGAGTTGACACGGGGCCGAGTTGACAGCAGACAGGGGAAAAAGGTCGGGCCTAATCGGGTCGAATTATTTACCACATTCAATCTTATTAACTTTAAGGTATTAAAATATTAAATATTTGGAACTTTGATACAATTTTAGACAGAAAAAATTAGTAATCCCCCTGAGGTGATCATTATGTTTCGATTCATTTTCAGTTGTCATCGAATGATGAGCCTCATATTACGTAACACCCTCACTAATGTGGACTGTAATGAGGAAGACGTAACGAGGTTATTAATTGGTCAAGTGTGGCAGCTTGTGATTAATAAGTTGCCTTCAAGGTGACAACGGTTCGGACTAATTTGAAACAATACAGATGATGATTATGATGATGATGATGATGATGATGATGATGATGATGATGAACAATAATGCTATTTTGATAGGCATAATACTTTTTTAATTTTTTTGTGATCAATTATTCTGAAAAGCTAAACATACATACTTTGTTATAGGCCTAAAGATCAATTTCGAAATTCTTTTCATATTACGATAAAATTCATGGGAACGTGATTACGAGATTTACACATCATTATTCATTTCATAAACACAGCTGCCCATATCTCAAAATTTTACAGACAACATAATCTCAATGTCGATGATATAATGTTAACATTAAGACCGTAGACCCTGGAATAAGATAAACATCTATTGCCTATTGGCAAGATCATCAAAATGTGATCGAGTAGAATAATTATCCTTCGAAACAATTATTCTTACAATTTGAAAGATTTGTCCATTGAAGTGAGTTATTAGGATTTTGGATTTTGAATAGAATTTTTGTAAATATTGTAACATATAATTTGTTGGCTATCTTTTTATTTTTTCCCAGCCAAGCCAAAATTAAAACGTTAACTACAGGAGTGGCGCTGGTTTTATTTTCGCGCATTTAAAGTTTGCGTACTAGAGTTTGACTACTAGAACGCGCAAGGACGTAAGCGTAATGACGCAAGCGAGTTGACCAATGACAAGCAGCAGACGGATCACCCCAACGATCACTTGTGGATTAGTCAAATCGCTCGTGTCTTTGCGTCGCATCCAAATTCAAATTCTTTATTGCAACAAAGTAAACATTGTTGAATTTACAATATTAAAATAGCTATTAATAAATAATTAAATATACAAGTTCATTCCAACAAAAAATAAACAAAAATGACATTAAATTATTTAAAGCATAATGATAAAATGTTTTAATTTTTTTTATACATAGGCCTATATAATAAAAAATTCTCATACAGTATACAACTGGGAGTTCCCAACCGGGAACCAGGGTTCCTCAGACCACACCAAAAAGGAAACGAAAAAACTGTCATGACAAACAGGAGGGGAAAAACGGAAACTTAGTAAATATTTATGTTTGTATACAATGCCTTATATCAACTGATGATTATGAAATAAATATATACGATGCATGATTCTCCTATAATTATTTCAAGCAATATATAATGTAGGCCTAAATCTTACCATGGAGGTTTACCTCCATGGTCTTACTAGCCTACAAAAATAAGCCTACTCTTACCTATGATTATTACTCTATTACCCCCTCATAGGTGTAGGCCTGATACCAAAGATCTCCCTGCTGTAAATAAAAACTGAATCCGAAGTAGGCCTAATCTTGTATCACATACTATAAACCTGCGGGGAAGTCATTCTTTTACCCATCATATATCTCAGGCCTACCCCTGCACAAACGAGGATATTACATAACGGGGTACATTTGGTTATAGGGTAGGCCTATGTAAAGACACCTACCCTCCATTATACTGATGCAAAAATGCATTTATGCCGAGGCAGTAAAATTCGTAAAACAAAACAGTCAATAAGAAAAGACAGCAAATGGAATTGCATCGAAAAATTCATTTGTTCAAAGTAAGCGGACAATTTATATTACTGTTTGTTGTTTGACCTACTTTCGAGTACTTAATTACGGATGTAAATCTAGCAGTGGAGAGCTCGCTGTATTGTAGAAAGTTTGAAGTACGATAAAAAAGCTTATTTGTCATAAAATCTGCTCTGTTTTATTTGTTCACAGTTGTAATTATAAAATATGGCATTGACGATGGGGCCTACGCAAATATGTCATGGGGTAGCACACGAATTTCACTCGCATGCCACACGTTACGAAGGATAAAGGACATTTTACTAGTAGGCCTACTGCAGCGTAGACGGGCTACATTTCCGTATGAGTCTCAGAATGTTAATTCGTATAATATGCAATTAGGTATAGGATTGTACGCGTTTCAAAGTTAGATCTGGGTTTGTCCTTTTTCCCTGACCGGAATGCCCTTTTGTCGCACGACAACGAAGCTATTGAGTCTAATAGTCATTTTGCGTATGCTCATTGTAAGATCAGCTGCATGATGTAGGGCAATATGATTTATCATGAATGTAAATTCTGCCAACAAATGAGCAAGAAAATATACACTTGGAAATACACGTGTGTATGGTAATCATAATAGGTACAACTTGTAACAAATTCAAACTTGGCTTATGATGAATATAACAGCGAAACATTACAATATTGACCTCCGCACGTAATTCCTTTAAATGTCATTGTCCCAACCAGCTGTTAGCTTCAGGGGTATCCAGGGGGTAGCACAGAATAGGTGGCCTGATATTTTCTACTTTACATGTAACAGAATATTATTATTATATATCACACCATCGATGTTATTTTTTATTGTAATAATTAAAGCCAAATATTACATATCTGAGGTCTTTTCGGCCGTGATAGATACATATTAATAAAGTTAATAGCTCCATTATCAAATAAATAAATTATAGGCCTTCGTAACCTTCTGCTATAGTATATGTATAACATATATATATATATTTCTATATATAAACATCACAGGCAACAGAAGAAATGTTAAAGCGCCCATGGATATACTGAAAATTAATTTTAATTAATTAATTAAAATCTGTAAACCGTTATTCGAACCCGGAACTTTCTGCTTATATATAATATGTGCCTATATATATCGTTTTATATTGTAATTGAGTCCGAAACCGGAATTTAACTCCTGTAAAAATGTACGGTCTTTTCGGCCGTGATAGATACATATTAATAAAGTTAATAGCTCCATTATCAAATAAATAAATTATAGGCCTTCGTAACCTTCTGCTATAGTATATGTATAACATATATATATATATATTTCTATATATAAACATCACAGGCAACAGAAGAAATGTTAAAGCGCCCATGGATATACTGAAAATTAATTAAAATTAATTAATTAAAATCTGTAAACCGTTATTCGAACCCGGAACTTTCTGCTTATATATAATATGTGCCTATATATATCGTTTTATATTGTAATTGAGTCCGAAACCGGAATTTAACTCCTGTAAAAATGTAGGTCTATTATTATTATACTGCAAAGTGTACAGTACACGTACATACTTATTATATACATAACTCACCGTAATAACTCACCATTGCGCCACTTCAATTTAATAAAATGGCTTATAATAATACAGTATAATACAGTACATAACTCCAAATGATTTAATTATCAACCAGACATCTAACTAATTAGATTGAATGATACCAATAAACCACATATCTAGGCCTATTTCAGTTTATTTTTTGGCAATCAGGGTTGTGAATTACCCTTGTCAGACACCTAACGTGTAGACGCACTAATTAAACATTCTTAATTGCGATAAGCAGCCAAAGCCAACATGCACAAGCACAAATTAACTAGCAAACAAAAAATTCCCTTTTAAGCGTTACTTTTCTTTTAGTAAACAAACTCTTCGTAAAATTAGACTACAAGCATACTTAGTACCCGGTATGGAATATGGAGCAGCAAATAGAAACATCTACTTCACATATTATTAATAATTAGGTCTAAGGCAGCTTTACCGAGTGCCGGTATAGGAATATGTTTTGAAACAATTCGGGACCGAGCAAATTGGGGAGAGAAATATAATAATTATCACTAAAAGGGCGTGTCTCTTCGAATTCAGACCAAAAAAAACTTGTTTAAACAATATTATTTAGATTATTCTATAAAAAAAAATATGTAAAGGACTACGGTAATTATGTATATAAAAAATATTTATCAGTAGATAATATATTTTGATAATTAATATGATTATGCTGATCGTCTTTTAGCGGCGGATTTATTTGTATGAGACGTTACAAGGCCTAGGGTTAGCCATGGGGTACGTGTATACACCTATTTACCGATAATGAACAAACAATGTATTGGCAAGAATTAAGTAACTAATCAGATTATCAACACCTTTTCTGTAATTAAGAAAGTTAGTATTGTTTGGTTGTCACGCGATTCGCCGTCGAAGGATATTTACCTGACGAAATACCAGACTTCTTCGGCAAACACCTTAATTGAACATCATTAATTAAGAAGTCTGATTTGCAATGCTAGCCCGAAACATATTGTCACCCGTTCTAATAATAGCCCTGCATAAATCACCAATAAGATCCTGTCCATCAATTATGATGTCTCATTTTAAAATCAAAATAAACTCATATGAGTCTAGCTATAGGCCTACTGTACCAAGGAAGAGTTAAATTACCTTTAATTTAACTCTTCCCTGACTGTACATTATACACAAATATTTCAATTAAATTGTCTGATTTCTATTTTACCTAAAAATCACCTAAACAGGTATTCTACAAAATGTTATACCTTCAATGGTGTCCGGATCAACTCCAATTAAATTGTCTGATTTTTTATTTTCTGTTACCTAAAAAGGTATTCTACAAAATGTTATACTGTACCTTCAATGGTGTCCGGATCAACTCCAATTAAATTGTCTGATTTTTTATTTTTTTATTTTAACCTCAAACCACCAATAAAGTCCTCTCGTAAATCCATGGCAATCAGCTTTAATTAACCTGTCTGAAGTTTTAATTGTAGCCACAAGTTTTAAGATTAAAATGTCTGAGTTAAAACAAACTTTTAGGTCGAACGCAATAGTACCGAACCCCTGAACATTTAGGTGTTTTTAATAAAACATGATTTATATTGACTTCTAACAAAATCGAAATCGGTCGCGGACAGGCCGAATCATTAATAGAAAATAACTATTTTAAGTTTAGAAATATTAGTTGAAATGTTAAGCAAAAGTTTATTTATTAATTCCGTAGTAAGTCGATCATGGATGTAAGCTTTGAGTGTTATATAACTATGACTTCTGGTTATACCACCGAGATGCGATTACTGTACAACAACGAAATAATACAACTATATCTGAATATATTTTTGAATTATATATATATATATTATATAAAATCATTTAATACAATCAAACATTTAATAACTTTACAGAATTCTGCAAAATGCTGAAAGGCTGACTGTTGAAAATACAAGTTACAAAATAACGTGACTGCTGAGTTTAAAGAATTATATTATGATGTACAAATTATATTATATAAAACATTCTGATTAATTAATTAGTGAATAACTTAGACTACATAAAATATTACGTCTGTTTATATGATTTATTACATAAATAATTTATCGAAAGATTTATATGAATACAAATACATACAACTTTAAGCACAATCACATAGCTTTATGTGTAATCAGATTCATTTACCGAGTTTCTTTCAATTTGGCGATTTCTTTTTCCAATATTTGTTTTACTCTGTGGACAAGGTTTTACATAATAATAGTGTAAAATACGATTTGTAAAAAACAGTTTATAAAACATAGGAATTGTGCTAAATGTTTCCAATTTTAAATTTTTACTATTTAGCTAATAATGACAAATATATGAATTAACAGTAGGCCTACATACAATAGAAAGAATACAAAAAATATGAAAAGGAGTATTTACATATTTACATTGAATGCAAGCCTTAGGCCTATATAAATTGCGAAAGGATACATTTTTTTAAATGTCACATAGGCCTAATAGTTATTCACTTTGACCAAAAATTGGATCGAAAAAAATATTTACCTGAAAAAACTATAATCTAAAGCAAACATAGTCAAATTGACTGGAAGCTGATGTTTTTTTTTTGTTGAAATTAACAGTTTTTATTTTTGTCTTTAGGCTATAAAAGTTTAAAAACTTTCTACGAAAGTGATTAATAACTTTATTAAAACGGTAAAATCACCTATTCAGAGTCTTTTTTATTATTATTTTTCATGGTTTTGAAGATGCTACAGAGTGTGTCACTCTTTTAAAAGCTTCGTTGTATTGTTGTATTCATGAAATAAAAGTGATACAAAACTGCTTTAAATTAATGATAACAATTAGATCTTAAGCCAGACAACAGCAATTTTGTTTCATTTTAAAAAAATAATAAATTTGAAAAACACAAAACTGAACTATTTTTGAGTAAGCCTGTATTCCTGAATACATTTAGTTAGGCCTGATTCAAACACATCTTACAAACTAACAAAGAATGTCCATAAGACTTACATTCTTTTACCGGTATTTTCTATCACACACATTTTTGAAAGCAACTTGTTCAGATGTTTAAAAACGCTACTCAATTTATAGCTGTTAATTGTCAGTTTCCATTCTTCTTTTTTTAAGCGCAATATAAACTTACTTCGCTTGAAATTCTTACAGAACAGGAGTTCATTACATACATTAAACACGTTATCCCTCTTTTCTTGTCACTAAAATGGTTTCTGTTTGTTTTCAGGAATGAGTATCAATTTGCAGTAACTCTTGGACGTATCTTAAGTTTGAAGTTTTTAGGCCTAACAGTCAGACCGTGAATTCGTTCCAATGAAGGTTTTTCTGCAGATGCCGACTCAAAATGACACTGATGAAGCAAGTGAGAGAAGAAGATGAATAGTTCGGTTTTTGCAAGATCTGATCCCAGACACCTCCTCCTACCAGCAGAGAAAGGCATAATCTGATCAACCTTTACGCGGTCTAACTGACCGTCTTTTGTTAAAAACCTTGCCGGGTTGAACGATTCCGGGTTCACCCAGCGTGTTTTATCATGGTGCACAGAGTATAAGTTTACAAAAATAGTTGTACCTTTAGGAATGAAGTAGTCGTACAACGTCGTATCCCTCGTCGTACTGTGGGGAATGGCAAATGGAGCGATGGTAATAAATCTCAAAGTTTCCAAAATGCAAGCCTCGGTAAATGGTAGGTTCTGCTTATCTTCAAGTGATGGGAGTCTATCACCGACAACCCTGGATAACTCCTCCTGAACAGCATCCTGTATCTCAGGGTAGTTGACCATTAGCAGTAGCGCCCAGGTCAGAGACATAGATATTGTGTCAAACCCTGCACCAAATATATCATACACAGTACTCAAAATCCTTTCCTCATCTACTTCGTTTTTCGTCGATTTCGACACATTCAGCAAATGATCAAACATGTCGTTTGCAACACCTTGCACATGATTATTTCTGTGACGTTGTATGTCCCCTGACAATATATCTACAAGTTCCAGTATTATTTCTTTCAAATCAGTTATGGTTTTGCTCGGAAAATATTGTATTCCTGGCAGAAAATCAACGGACGTCCCGCTCCCAGTCGCTTTTGTGAACTTGTGCGATGTGGCTAAAAAGTCATGGAGTTTTGAATCACTGTAAGAACGTTGGCTTCCAAACATATATGAAAACATGATATTGCACACAGACAATTTTATCATTGTCGTTGGTTCTAAAACCCTACCGTCTGTATTGTTATTATCTGTAAGTACAGCAATCAGATTCTTAACTTCGTCACTAATACGTTGCTCAAGATTGTTCACACTCCGTCCAGACATGTATGTCTTGAGGGTAATCTCACTAATTTTACGATGAGCCTTCCACGTATCAGAATAGTCACCAAACGAAAGGAACCCGCTTTTTAATTTATGCATAACGTTAAATGAGTGGAACCGAGGCCTTCCTGCAAAGTCTACGGACTGCTGTTTTAGCGCCTGTGATATCACGTCGTAACCATTCAATACAACAACCGGTGTCCTGAAAATATGAATTTTAAATATGTTTCCATACTGTTCTGCTAGTTCATCTATGCTTTTTTGTTGATCATTTCTATCCATATCAAATATATTACCGACAAGCGGTAACCCAGGTGGGCCAGGTACCTCTTTGCAATTAGGTGGTAGAGTATGTTTTCCATCCATTATCCGCTTTGCAATTATCATCACAAGAAGTACGCAGACAAACAATAGAAAAACCGTCAGGTTTACACCAAGGGTTTCCTCAACAATCATAATTTCAGAGAAAAAGTTTGCAAACTTCAACTTAAGATGATGATTTTGGAAACCACTTCCTCGAGGAGAATAAACGTAAAGTAATGACCGTCTGAGAAACTGCAGACAATTTATACATCTTTCACATCACGTGATGAAGATAATATGGTTTTTAATTATAAATCCAGAATTACACATTCTAACCTATCAATCGCATGTCATATAGATATATAAAATGAGTATACTTATTTGTAACTGCTCGTTAAGGCAGATTGTGTACCGAGCGTTTTGATTGGTTGTTGATTCAACCAATAAACTGCCGACATTGAGTGTAGTAATTTAATTACTTTGTATTAAAGCACTAAGGGTTCGATTTATCACAGGAGTGTTCATTCACGATGAGATTATACTTGGAACAACACGGAAAAACGACAGCCACGATTCTCTACCGACAATAAACAGCAACCGCATGTTTCTTGTCTCCTGACTACAACTCTGGCTTACTGTATGCCTCCTGACACTTAACATTGCCAAGAGTCGGCTGGTAGGCCCTAGCTAAGTCCTAAATAATTACAATGAATATCAATACATCGCACTTGCGTTGCGCATACGTTGTAAAACGTTTACTCTGAAAACTCCAAACCTTATAATACACAATGTACGTAATTGAATATCGTGATGATCATCATCATGAGACGTTAATACATTATAACTCATTGTTATGGGTACCACTCTTCAGGGGAACACACTGTGAAACGAACGAACGAACGAGGGGTAATATGTTTACATCAAACCCCTATCAGAAAACACTCTTTCACATGTTTCATCTTTCTACTACTATTGAGTTGTATCACAATAATATAATAGTGTTTTTAAGTTGATACAAATAGTTAGTATTCCTATAAAATAATAGATTTTCAATACATTACTAAATATTAATTAGAAACCAAAGGCTTATAAACAAACATACAATTGTAGTGATGCAAGAATCATCAGAATCTGTACTTATCTGACTATGCATATTTTTCGTGTATGCATATCCTTCGCATCTCATATCGTACACGAAGGTTACTATTTAACACGTTTCAATAGTATAGTACTAATGATTAATGATTGAAGCCTTTGTAAAGTCCGCTTTCATTAAATAATCATTAAAGGAGGAGAAATCAAAACGCCGGAGCATTTAACGTTTGGATATCTTGTGCGTTTACTGCGTCGTATTTTGCATGCAATAGATACACCGAGATCGCATCTGTGAATTCAGGCTGGGGGGTGATTATCAAGGCTTTTGTCGCGTAGTACCATGAACCCCGAATCGCAGCGTAGGCCACGTCTAGGCTAATTTGATTTATGCTAGTTATTGTGGCAACAATTTCCAGGGTATCATAACTGAATAGAATATGTTTGCTACGATCGAAGAAAAAAAAATGTAATTTCGGATTTAGACCGTTTAATTCATCAAGGGATTTCAAAGTTGTTTATAACATTTGCTGTAATACCAACAACGGGTAAATCCGGCTACCACTTTTAAAAGGTGGAAACAGTATATCTGAATTATAAATTGGTAACTCGTAGTTTGTTAATTCCTTTGTCGAAATGTTTTATCAATAATGTTGTTGTATAGGAATTTGTTTGATTTTTATATTTTTAACTTTTTCTAACACACTTTTACTTATTCAAACATTAAGAAACGAATTTCTCAAACGAATAAACACTGAAATGTTTATCATGATATCTCCTTCTTTTTCCATTGCGGAAATATCTATAGTAATACTGACATGGTCATAATATAGGTGATTTTTTATGTTGATTCAAAAGCTGAACATTATGCATCTGCTCAATGGATCTGCTACCTATTGTGACTATTTTTTTTTATATTAATCATAGTCTATTTATATATAATATATAGCACTTGCGAAATTTAAGTCTTTATAATAATTCGTATTACTATCATAAAATGTTAGGTCGACTTTCTTTTTAAATGCAATATCTTTCTTTTATTCAATAAAAACCATGGCTTCCGGATCCATTTCACATGTAGACCTATATAACTTTGGGAATATATAAGTTTTCTTTTTTAAAGCTTCATCTGAATAAGTTACAATATGACAAGTTAAGATAAAGAATGCAAATAATTATCAACATGGTTAAAAAAAAAAATTTTTCAGATTTATTATTGTAAAATTGAGTCTTATATTATATTATTCTGTTTATTTTTGTCCGTTTAATTTCTGCAATGATTTTTTTCAAAAATGAAAAAAAATATAATAATGTCACATCCATGCCTCATTGCATATTTAGACCTACATTGTTCTGTCTGTATGTTCGTTTTGTATATGGCGAAATAAATTATGTGATATAATAAGTGTGTCACCAATGGAGAAGGTTCCCAATAAAGTATTATCGTATCCTGATTTATAACAATTATGCTGCCAAGCTAGTGTAATATATACAATTCATATTTTAATTATGTAAAAATAGATGGCTGCGTGAATTTTAACTAATTATTATTAATAATAGCCATTATGTATGAGTTTGGAAAAACTGGACTCGAACGTGAACCGTACCATGTCAAGGCACGAGAGCAGACGATTCATATTTCTAGTAAAGGGGGTCATCAAAAGTAGGCTACGGATGCCCACACCACCTGCCAATCATAAATTGGCCTCTCGTTTAATAATCAATAAAAATCAAATGAACAATCGTCTTATAACATGCGGAAAGGATAAACTGGGGACTCGGGCGTACATTATTCAGGGGAGAGACATACTTCCACACTTTTGTACCGTAATTTTCAATTAAATGATACAAATACATGTGACCGTAATACTTAATGTTGTGCATCATTTATACATGTTACATTTCATAATCACGAGGACTCTGATCTGATCATTATTAACCCAGCGCAATACCGGCACCAGGCTTTTAAAACTATTCAGCCTTTTTCGGTGTCTTTAACCTTAAATGTGTGCATAACCAGTCATGTAGAGAAAGATTACATAAAGGTTTTCCTCATTACAATTAATTTAAGCACGTGATTATTGGGTATGTTTTTTTTTTATAATAATATCGCGTGCACGTTCATAGTTGCGTGCATATGGTGTGGAAACTCGAGCCTAGTTTAGTTTTTATTTAGGCCTAGCCGTCGGGATAAAATACTATTGAACGCACTGACCTCTCCAACCACAAGGCTTGTGTTATCAAAAGGTGAAAATTAATTGGCTATGTTGATACATAACACGTTAATTTTAGGCCAATTCAGCAATCTATTGCCGTAAATAGGTCGAGCGTATGAAACGTCACTGCGGCTTCGCACGCTATCGACAAGGACATTCACCTGTCGAAACCCCATACTAAAAAGCAGCTGATTACGCAGAAATTATGATTGATATGTCATTGTGAAGAATATGATGAATCAAGAACATTCAAATTATTAATCTCATTTTGGTATTGAATACAATCGGGGTTTAATTATTGAAAGCGTTTTTGAATTTTTGGGGATTGTGGACCCGTCTCTACTGGCAAGAAAAACTGTTTTGGGATTTAAACGGGTTTAAAGAAACACGTGTTCTGGCGGGTCCAATCGTAACATTACAGGACCAAATGTGGAAGAATGTATTTCGCCGATGCTGAATGTCCAGCTCTATATCGTCAATAAAATATTATTGTTCGTCCAAAATATGGAATTTCGGATACATATTAGATCATGCCTCAGCGCTTCTAGTTTCTCCAGATGTAATGCATCCCCTTTAAGTTTACCGCGTGTAAAACATACTTTATTTGCTTGTTTTCCTTTCTTTTACAAAGAAAACCTACCATTACTACGGGTATTAAAATTACTATTGTACGTCTATCCAGTATTAATTTCGTCTGTGTTCCGAAAAGTATAATTATATGTTCTAATTTTACACATTTTGCTCTACGTAATTCGAATAAAGAACTTCACACCTAATATCTATCAATAATAATAACAGAAAGTTTCCATCACACGTGTAGGCCTAAATAACTAGTTCGTTACGACCACTTACTATAAAAGTGCAATCTATAGAGTTATAATAATGCCGCGAGTAAAGGCGCTACACGAACTATATTTTACATGTATTTGGTTAAATACATAGTGCATGTTTTTTCGCTGACAAATATATTTCAACACTTCCGGCCTTTGAATCGCCTCACACTTGTCCATAACTCATGCACTCTACATTCTATTTTACAGTTTATAAAGTAGTCCTACATTTTTACCTTAAATTCTGATAGTTAATATGGGCTGGGATGACAGAGGCGTAAAGCGGCTTTCATCGTGACACGTTGTTTTGTTTTGCTTCTTTACTAACCGCTGGTCGGGCCGCAAGCACAATGTGCGTGTCCACAAACGTATTTTTTTCTTAGAGGTTATACGAACTTTTACAATTACACATTAATACGTGAGCAGTGAGCTAATAGGTCGTCAAGTTCGCACGCTTTCGGAAGTTGTCGGAAACGATATTGAGCATAGCAAAAACACAGTGAACACAGTGCCGGTTATGTTAAAGATTGACTGGTGGTCAATTTTAATCAATAATTCAATGCACGCGATTGTTTCACTTAGTACCATGGTGAATGAACTACCAACTATAGCATTATATTAGAATTTTGAAAATGTCAATTAGGCCTTGTAACACGTTTTAATTGAAAGAAATACTAAAGAAAAGATAATATTTATATATATGAGAATTACGGTATCACTTATCACAATCCCTATACTACCGTACTATATTAACATAATTAATGTATCTTCTAACAATCTAAAATGTTGTAGTGGTTCAGTAGTACACATTTTAAACTTTTAAAAATGTTTAGGCCTCCTACAGAACATCTTCATAACTTGTCTTACTGTGTGCTTTTCCCTTGTATTGCTTGTTATTGTACAGTGCAGTTTGTTCAGCCTTTGGCTGCATTCTGTTTGTAGGCCTATGGTTTTATATTTATAAATATACCTGAAAATATGTTTGAAAAAGTAAAGGTCTAGTACAATATTAATACATTGTAAGGCCATTTGAGCGGCCGTGAAGGGCAGCAGATACTCTTCCAAATTCCATGGCTGCATGACCTATTTATGTAGTCTGGAATATCTTTCGACAAAATAGGTTATGTCATAATCTGCGGGGGTGGAAGGGAAAGTACCTTAGTACGGTTCAAACACGTGTTGTCTTATAGCAATTGTAGATTAGTGTAGGCATAATGGTTTAATGTAAATAGGCGATCGTTTGTAAAGGAGAATGGCTTAGTTGATGTCAAGATGCTATAGTTGTCTCGTAAGACTATACCTATTAATTCTGTTGGGGAAATAATAGGCGTGCAATTCTACGTTCAACCGTCGCCATGACTTGTATGGTATTTAACTCGAGGGAGACTTGTGAACATCACGTAGTGAAATGAATCGTTTAAACGGGGTTAGTGTAGGCTTATAAATAATAACATTACAGATTTATTGTTTCATATAGCAAAACTACATACAGTACAACAGTGTAAATAATTTGAATGAATCACGCAATGTGTACAATAAAACAGGACGTGACCTTAGGTACAGAGAAGCAGGATTTGAGATAGTCGTCACACGGACCCGTTCGTTCTCGCTCCAATGAAATCACACTGAAAGAACTCACTCGTCTGTGTAGTTATATCATTGTACTTAAAACAGCACTTTGTTGCTTTTTCCAAAGCCTATGCGACAGTAAAGTTACGTTTTGAACTTAACAACAATAGCGTTTGCATTGAATCGAAAAATTGTCTACCTTTTCGTTCAGGGTACTTGTTCAGTCATAACTTAGACTTATAAGCCACTCGCACGCGATCTTCTAACGTCGTATTTCCCACGACGATACAACCTTCGGTCGGTAATCATGCACGCTTTAAAAGTCTCAAATGTTTAAAGTTTCGCCAAGTTCAAAAGTTCTACCAGGATTATTATCTCTATAGATGACATTAGCTTCTTATCCTAAGCTTTTATTTACTTTTATCGATCACTTGAAATATAATCTACATTGCTATCACGCGATCCCGGGATAGCGTGCGTAACAGCCATGGAACACCTATCTACACGACGGGTTCAGGCAAACATTTATTGACACGAAGGGGTCAGGCATGAACACTTATCGACACGAAGGGTCAACCATAAACATCTATCGTCACGAGGGGGTCAGCCATGAACACTTATCGTCACGAGGGGGTCAGCCATGAACACCTATCGTCACGAGGGGGTCAGGCATGAACACCTATATCGACACGAGAGGTCAACCATAAACACCATAGACACGAGGGGTCAGCCATGAACACCTATCGACACGAAGGGTCAACCATAAATAAACACCTATCGACATGAGGGGGTCAGCCGTGAACATCGTCACGAGGGGGGTCAGCCATGAACATTTATAGACACGAGTCAACTCTTTAAATGCCATTTTGGTTTTGGAATTAATGAATGAATAATTTAAGTTACTGATTTTTCAATAAATTTATGATTTATTTATTATTTATTTATCCCAGCCTTGTTAATTTCAATTTTTGGGCGATTTCAGTTTGTTCCTGTGTGTGAGTTGAACAATAATGGAACTCGACCGGCAATTTAACGATGGGTGATAAGGTGTTTGAAAGATAGTAGAATACAATACAAACATTGCACCTTGCACGCAACAACGTTTGTAGAATCTTTTGTGATATCATATTGAAAGAACCCCAATGACGGCTAAAAATAGAATTAATCTATATCTGGAATAAATGAATTTTCAACGTCGCTTTTTAAATTGTTCTGTAACTCAAATGTCCGTCCTACTAAATAGTATAACCAACTTCATGGCACACCCCTCACTCAGGGGACCTCCTGTATGGTACCGGGAATTTTTAGATCGATCGAAGGCAAAATATGTTTTAACGCTAGGAGACAACCCATCTTCAGAATATACAGAAGACACGTTGTTGTCACTTTAAGCTACTGTACTACTATAAATACGTATGTCTCATGTTTTTAGTTCTGCTGTTCTTTTACTATATTATTAGAATTATGAAATGAATAAATCAACTATATTAAAAAGTATCACCTGAATCTGGGAAATGTGTAGTTTTAGTATTATTGCAGTGTTGTACTTTGTAGTAATTAAACAACTATATTTAGGAAAGCCCGTTTCTCTCCAATTGAGTTGAGTAATTTCAAATACTATAAATTTTGTATCGAGTTCATTGCCATGTTCATTTTGTAGAATAAATCCACCCCACCGTGCGTAATAATACGATAATGCGGCTTAAACGTGTTCAACTGTAAATACATGGTTAAAAATAGACATCTCAATTAGATTAAGCCTTACTAACTTGTAAACTGTTTTTGTATTGATTGTTAAGACTAACAATGTTTGACATGTCATGTTTAGTAAAACATGTCTCATGCTATACATGCACGAACACTCATATAGCACCGGGGGAAGAGTGGCCTTGTTGGTGTATTATATTATACTCAATCGGGTTAGGATGGACACAAGTGGTACGAAACGTGGGGCCATATTACAAAATCTAAAGTTTATGCCTCAATAGTTTTAGAACACTGTATATAATATCAGAAAGGGAGTATACAGATATATTATTGAGATTCCTATGGTCACTGTCATGCTGGCTGTTCACAGATTATTGTCTCCGGAAATGTATTTTGAAATAGGGAGGCCAAGGACCTAACAATTGTGCTGATATGTCCTATCTTTTACATCATCCCACCCCACTATTCATTGTTCACCTTATTAAACGAAACAAACATGAGAATCGGAAGGCCTACGTGCACGTTTCTTCGTTTTAACTCAAATACTTTATAAACAACGTTTATCAACAGCTTATAATTGTTTTTTAAGTCTTGAACATTTACCAAAATCTTGGCATACGCAATAGGTCGAGGTCGTGTACACTGCATAAGACCATTACAGGGGAAGTTGACGTTTACATACCGACAAACATCACCGGGTTTTTCAAGTGGTTTAGCCTACCCACATTAGGCCTATACTACAGGAGGGGGAAATTACGTTCACGTACATACCGACAAGTGAAGCTCGCTGGTCAAGGTGAAAGGGGTCTTTGTACTGGAAATTGATGAGTCATTTGCCTAATAGTTTTGACATGATGTTCATTTTCAGACGAATTATCAGCAAATGTTAGTACAGTATAACTGTGGCCACACTATGAATTTTACCTCAACGACCGACATTTTTTATTATACGAGAAAAAACAACATAACATAATTCTTGGCCCTAATCTATCTTAACAATTTTTAAAAACTGCGCGTAGAAAATGATATACAGTATCAATAAATACTGAATATTCTCTTTTGGAAATGTATATATTTAGACAAGGTAAGAATAACCATAAGCGAATTGGTACTATTGTACTTCTTAAAGGTGGCAATCATGTTCACAATAAAAACATTATTACTGTTTAGTATATTTAACATTAATTATTTAATATAAAAATAATAGATATATGAGTGTTATGAATACTAAACAATTTGTATTATACGATTCGTGAGTAATATGATAATATTGAACTATAACAATTTAATAAATAATAAATAACGTATATTATCTAAATATACATATTAAATCTATATATATCTGAGTATTATTGCTGATACATCATCTATAATCATCCTAATCCCTCAATGAAATCATATTTTTTGTTTTGCACGAGATTTCCCTCCGACACTGATTAAATGATTATAAACATGTCAGTTAGATGATAATTGAACGATGATGATACGGAATTTGTCACTTAATTAGCGAACATTTTAGACAGCTAAACACCACCCAGTATTCTGATTAACCAGCGTCAGAAAAGGGAAGTTGAAGTTGTAATCACGGTTGACGCAGAGGTAATCTCACCGCACGAAACAGCAATAAATGCTAATTTATACACAAGGCTATAAAGCGCTAGGCGCCACAGATACGTCCGCGGTCAAGCCTAGGCCACCTAATCCCGAATTCCTCCAATGGTCCTAAAACGATCTATTCAAGTTCAAATGCTGAACGTAGTCGATTCTGTCTCGATGATTAATTATTGGATTTCATTAACGATTTATTAACTGCTCGGTTTAAAAGAAGATAATGATAAAATTAATAGATGATAATATTTTGACACCCAGGGCCCGGCTTCCTGTATAATGTCCTAAGCTGCCTTGAACTTCGAACACGCAAATGACTGATTTTGGCCGGGACATACAATAAGTTCTCTCGCCGCTTTCAAAGTTTGCATTAGGCCTATAATAACTTGCATTATATTATATGTATCCTAAAATTTAGGATAAAAACTACTTTTTATTTTTATTCATCATGTGACGTAGTCATAAAGTTCCAAGAATGTCTATCATGGGCCTAATTCGATAAACAATTCAGACGCTAAAATTTCATCGGATCTTGACGTGAACCACAGATGATAGTTTTATTTCAACAAATATATCTATCATCAGATTTATCGCTTAAAATCCATTGGGCCTAATCCAGGTTGAGAGAGAGGCACGGGTTGAAATTGAATGTTTTAGGCCATTCGTATGTGTGATTATTAATATTTCGCAATAATCAAATAATTTGCTACCCGTATTATTACCTACCTAGTTGTCAATCTGTCGTGCCACCTGGAAGTTGTCCAGGTCTGATCAATTTTTGTATATCAATTTATTTAAAATATTCATTTTTCATTCACCATGGCAAGATAATAATAATAAGATAATAATGTATTTAAATAAAAGCTTGTGTTTATTATCTAAACTATCTTTGTTTATATCAAAATCATTGTGGGGTTGATTAATATATAAAATGTGTATAATCAAATTGCAACTCGGCGTCCCTAAGTGCGAAAAGTGCGAATGCATGATTAGACGTACGAACGAATTTCAGTCTCCCACGAGTGCGGGCGAACGACCTAGATTGCGTGCTGACTTTTAATGAACTGTTAGCCAGGCAAACAAAATGGTGTACTCAGCTCTAAAGAATCGCTGGGGAAGACAGAGAAATTAAATCGGCTTCACTCGGTGAAAATTCTCATTTAGTAAAATCGCTGTGTGCTCTCACCGTGAAATTAAGATATTTCCTGCAAATAGATTCCAAAACGTGTTGCACAAAATGATCACGTGAGTGCGTGAAACCAACCAAATATAAATTGTTTCCAACCAATTTAACTAGAGGGTCGTTGGCTTGCTGTAAAGGTAACCGAGAGTGTAAATCGCTACATTCATGGTGATTGAAATTCCGGTTTATTAATACTGTACTCTCAAGAGAATCGATATAAGCTCACACACGATGCTGGAATATATTGAACCACGGAGGTAGAAATATATTTTTATAAATTTCTACTTCCAAGATTGAACACACGCGTGATCACGTATATGCTGGGTATTACAGATTAGACAGCACAAGCCTAACACAATACAAAAGTAAAGATACATTAAATTGCACTTTTGGCGTTTCATATGTTAGCGTCTAACGTATGGTAACATTTTGTGAAATTACCGTAAGCGCACGTAATAAGCATGTACTTCAAATAAACAAAACTGTTTTGCAAACACATTTCAAATAGGGTAGTTAGGCGAATACATGGAATAAGTTTTAGTTCTTCAATTCACGGTGTTATTTAAATTGTAGATCAGTAAATTATAAAATATTATTTATATATAGTAATTTATTATAATTATTATTTACAAGTTGTATATGGCTGTACATAAACATAACCCACGTAAAAAAGGTACATTTTTTAGAAATATCCAGGTCCGTCTTTATGTTGCGAAGATCCCTTAATCTTATTGGCCAATACACCAAGCACTGTGATTGGTTATTTGAACAATGAGTTTCTATTGGTTGAATGTTTACACGACAAATGTGTGGATTTAACAGTTCGTGTTTTTTTATAGACCAGCTGGCCTATATCACATTTAACGTTATATCATTTTCAATCATGTTTTCAACTAGCAAATAAATAGCAGCTCCAGCTAAGGGAAGCCTGGGAATAAGAACCGGACATACCCTGCTAAAGATGTACAATAAGACGTGATCGCTGCTACGTTCAGTATAGTTTAATATATTGCAAATGTTGGGTCTTTCCATTTTTAATAAAACGCATTATGAAGACTTAAGTATACGATAAATAATGCTCGAGAAAATAATTGATAATGAGTAATTGGACAAAATATGAATGTTAAGCTCTGTCCACACTATCAAACTTTATGTGACAAAACATGTGATGTGCCCATATATGGACATGATAATATCTATATATGCATATCACTAACATATTTGGCCATATCACTACCATATTTGGGCACATCACACTTTTTTTTCAAACTACTTTGATAGTGTAGACAGAGCTTTAGTTAACTTGATTCATTTTAATTATTAGATCTCAGATTTCAAATTCTGCATGACGAGTTAAGGTAGCCGAGTAAATAAAAACGGATAGATACAATGAGCTCCCAATAGCTTATTCCGCAAGTTTAAAATGAATACGGGATTTGCCTTAAACCATTAGATAATAAAATGTCCTTTATGATGATGATTACAACCTACGACTTAAAACGTTTTACTTGGACAACGCTTAAAAATGTACATTTCAAAATATTTACAAAATAACTAAAATCTTATATCTTTATAGGCCTATATTTCTTTATTTTTCGTTAATGTAAAAAACATGATCAAATGTACACAAATCACAGTTTCCGTAGAGAAGTGCTTTTAATGTGGACTTTCACTTTGTTGTCCTTTCCGGATTGTAATCTTCTTATTGTACCTTTAATTCTTCAAACCAGGTACGGTAACATTTATGATAATCCTGCATTAAAAAATAAGAAAAAGATCTTAATTGCAATTACTAAGATTTCCTTAGTTTATGAAAATGTTGGTTACATTGACAAACAAAATGAAGCGTCTTCTTAGATATTTTTTTTCCTTAGGCTACACTCATTCTAAACAATATAGGACTCCTAAGCAATTCAATCAGTACTTGTTTATCTTGTCATATGAACCTATTATTTAATATTCATCTCCAGAAAAATAAAATCCCTTGAGGTTCAAACCTAACGTTTTCGAAGTATATTTGGCATAACGTCAATACATTTTAAACAACTTCTCTGTGAATCTTAACTTCAATATTTCATTTTATCATGCGTCAGGTTGGATTTGTACATTGAAGTAACGAAGGGACGCAGATGGGGACATAGATTGACAACACATCGTCCAGTCATGGATAAACAGACACATAAATGATTCGAACGTTTTATTTCTCTTTCTATGCAACCGCCTGTAATGTATACATGCTGTAGGTTATTAATTGTTTGTTTCAGCAATCTGTTCTCACACCTGCTCTAGAATGCATTGATCGAACCAACCCGTTGTCTGGTCAATCTAAACGGAAAACATGCTACCACACGGATAGGTACTCTAGTAAAAACAAATTACCATACTTTCATCCGACATAGATAGATTAGTATTGTATAAGTAAAGTGTTCTCTTCTTTCCATTCATTCTCATTTCCTTTCTTCTCTGTTGCCATATTTTCATATCGTTTTAGTCGCGTGCAACGCAACTTTACAGCTCACTATGTCGGTCGGTTGGCGGGTAAACACTAACTTGAGCACGCGACTGCAGCCATGTATATGGCCTTGTTCTTTATCTTCTTATTATTTCCGCTTTTTTCAATTTGCGTTCCTCTGTCATATAGTTTTTCTTTTTCTTTCCCTTCTTTTCATTTATAATCTTCCTCATTTTTTTCTCCTCTGTTGCCATATTTTCATATCGTTTTTCTTTATCTTCTTACTATTTTCGCCTTTTTTGCATTTGCTTTCCTCTTCTGTCATATATCGTTTTTCTTTTTCTCCTACTTCTTTCCATTCATACTATTCCTCATTTCCTTTCTCCTCTGTCACATTTTCATATCGTCTTTCTTTATCTTCTTATTCTTTCCATTCTTTTCCATTTGCTTTCTCCTCTGTTGCCACACTTTCATATCGTCTTTCTTTATTTTATTATTTACGCTCTTTTCCATTTGCTTTCCTCTTCTGTCACATCGTTTCTATTTATCTTCTTCTTTTTTCCATTCATACTCTTCCACAATTTCTTTCTACTCTGTTGCCACATTTATATATCGTCTTTCTTTATTTTCTTATTATTTTCGCTCTCTTCCATTTGCTTTCCTCTTCTTCCGCATCCTTTTTCTTTTTCTTCCTTTTCTTTCCATTCATACTCTTCCTCAATTTCTTTCTACTCTGTTGCCACATTTAAATATCGTCTTTCTTTATTTTCTTATTATTTTCGCTCTCTTCCATTTGCTTTCCTCTTCTTCCGCATCCTTTTTCTTTTTCTTCCTTTTCTTTCCATTCATACTCTTCCTCAATTTCTTTCTACTCTGTTGCAACATTTTTATATCGTCTTTCTTTATTTTCGCTCTTTTCCATTTGCTTTCCTCTTCTTTCACATCGTTTTTCTTTAGTCTTCCTTTTCTTTCCATTCATACTCTTCCTCATTTTCTTTCTCCTCTATTGCCACATTTTCATACCGTCTTTCTTTATCTTCTTATTCTTTCCATTCTTTTCCATTTGCTTTCCTCTTCTTCCGCATCGTTTTTCTTTTTCTTCCTTTTCTTTCCCTTCATACTCTTCCTCATTTTCTTTCTCCTCTATTGCCACATTTTCATACCGTCTTTCTTTATCGTCTTATTCTTCCCGGTTTTTTTTCATTTGCCATATGTTCATTATGTTCTTCTTTCAATTCTTCTTCATTTCCTTTTTGCTGTTATATGGTATATCGTCTTTGTTTACCTTTTTTATTCTACCTCTTCTGCATCCTTCTGTCGTAATCTTTCCATTTTTTCTTTCCTATGCTTCCATATTTCCCTTTTGTATCTTTATGCAGATTGTTCCATGCCTAAAGCATGTTTGCTTTAAAAACTATTAGTAGTGATGTATTGGTTACCATTGTTATTCGTTCTGTTGTTAATATTTTTCCATTCTTGTTTCCATTTAGTGCGTGTAACTTAACTTGTCATGAATATAAAAACGAAACAATATATCTACTGAATTGAAGCGCTTACAAAACAATTAGACAAAACACTGGATTAATAGTTGCGTGACTTGAAGATGTTGCGTGTGACTCCTCGGGGAGAAACAACAACATATGATCAGAAGAACAATTAAAAAAAACAGAGGGCATCGACACGGATCCATACCGGAAAAATGTAATTTACAACCACATACTGGCATATGAAAATAATAATCGTATGTTGGCTTCAAAATGCAACAGTTATGTCTTTATCTTCGTGTTTCCTGTGATTAAGTTGTCCGCACGCTATTAATATGTAAATTCAATAATACTCGTCGTATTCTTCGTGAGAACTTCGTGATAACTATAACTATATTTTTTACATAAAAGTATTCGTAAAACATTGTCATATAAAATGACGTCACACCAGGAAACTTACTTAGATGAAAATATTAGCTTTATCAAAATAGGGTGCATCAAATAGTTAAAGTATATAATTACCATATCTATAAATAGGCCTAGACATAGCATTTGTAATTCAGTGCAGTATAAAAGTTAAGAGATTTATTAAGCTGCGATTAAATGAGTGCGATTTTGGTTTAAGACTCAGACTTTGGTCTTTTGAATTTCATTTTAATAAAAAAAAAGGATTTTTTCTGGATATAAGGCCTATATTGGAGAGAAACATTTCAGTATAACATGAGGATTATAACAGAATTTGACGCGTCTTTTACACAAGTAGACATACTCTCCGGATCAATAAACAGTAAGAACCTCAATAACAATTTAAGTTTTTTGAATCTACTGTATATTTTAAAGTTGTATCTACGATTATTTTTTAAGGAGGGCAAACAAGACAATAATAAGGACGCCTTGAAAGATTTAACACGGATTTCAAAAACATTAACTAAATCAGTGTTGTACAAAAAGTACAACATAAATTCAAAATCAAGATATTTTTCGTGTTCAATGTTACTATGGAAACTTGAATATATCAAAACCAGAACATGCAGGCTTACGTGACTTGAAACTTCATTGTAATGCAAAACAAATGTTGCATTCTTCTTTTTTCATTATGCACCTGTTCACCGACCTGTTATACACTGAAAACAATTATTGCCAATGCACGCCATCAAGAAGCTATGTGCGTGCACGTGCACTCAAGATTTTGGGTAAAAACCAAACGTGAAACACATAAGGAGCTTAAGGTTGGTGAGAATAATGTTTCAATTTAAACAATTCTATCAAAGAGAATCATAAGTTACCTGTGCAAATTCAAAGTCGCAAAATGCATTAAAGATGGGGAATGTAGCTGTCGTACACAACGCCGATGACGCCACTGTCTAGTTCACACGCAAAGGCGGACGATACGCCAGCCTTACTCCTCAGTACGTGTGAATATACATCCTAATAAATCAGTTATATTTTGATAGTACGCTTCTTTCGTACAACTGTCCAATACTATTTAAAAGATAACATTTCATCGCACAAGGGACGGTTCCTGATGATACTCTTGATTATTTCCGCCCTCCCACGCAAAACACTTTCGTAAGACGTTGGTGTTGACATGATTAATGTAATTTAAAATTCAACATTGCCATAGGGAACTAATGTCATCGAGCGATTACATTGATAATGCTTCAGATGCACACTAGCTAACTAGGGAAGTCCTTTCAGTAAAGTTATTTTTATAGTAGTGACTCCCTCGATAATAAGCGAAAAATATTGTTGTAAACTATGGGACGCCAACGGTGCAAACCTACTATAATGTGTGAATCTCAAAATGTGAAGGTTTATTTCTTTGCTTGTTAATGTATAGGTAAATACACTCAGAGATCTATAGAATACAATACAGACAATAGAATATAAACTCTATTAGTGTTGAGTAATAAGGAATACTTTTTAAATAAGCATATGTGTGTATTGTTAATAACTGTATTATGGTTCGCTTTGAAAAAAATGAATAAACGCTATCATCATTAAATTAAATATTAACGTTTTGATTGATTGATTGTTTCAATTTTGCAGTCTCATAGTTTTTTCACTTGGATCGTAGTCTGCAAGTTTTCTGAAGAGTGACAGAATGATTTGGGGTCCTAAGTGTCAAGAAAACTGACTGTCGTTAAGGTACTGTGTGTAATGTTCAATTACATTAGAATTGCATTTAATGTTCTTTGACAAGATGGCAGCGTTTTTGGTTATCTGTGGATGTTACTTGTTTTATCAATCACCGTATAACACGCTGCTCTCAACAGTGACGAATCTAGGTTGGGGAGGGTTGAATGCCGTTTGTAGGTGCTACTGCCTAAATATGTGACTTAATTGTACAGGCATAATGAAAGTTATAGATACATTAGCCAATTTGTCATCGATGAAGCAGTTTTATGGGGACAGTAATGTGGACAATAATGTTTTATAATAGCTATAATAGAATAACTGGATTTTTAAAATATATATTTTATCGACAAGTAATGCAAAATAGTGAATGTCTCTCATTATTGCATCGCGTTTTTATGATTCGTATTTGGTCTGAAATTTGATGTCACGGCACAGCAGTAGCAAACAACTTAAATTTACGAGAATGAAGTAGGTATTTTTAGATTCCAAACACCTATTTATGGTCTAACACTAATGATAGTTCAGAAAATGGCGTGAAATTAACAAGCTACATGCTATCATGGTAAATCATTCTGCAATAAATCATCATAAAGCGTTATTTTGGGGCTTAATTTTTCAAAATAAGCTGTGTTGCCAATTGCTGCCGGCTGTAAATCATTTATGCAACATGGGTCTGCGGTTAGTGAATATACTGACATATCATTATGATCTGATTTCATGTAGCTATGAATGGGTTTTGCTCAAGGGAGTTTGAAAGTCCCTAAAGTAAGTCCCAGGCCCAAAAAGACAAGGTAAGATTAACGACTCGGTTGCCAAAGGGTATTTCGACTTTCTGTAAAATGCAATAAAGAACTTGCATTACCCTCTAAAGGTACAGTAGCTCAGGAAGGTTGTTTTTGTGTTACAGCAGGTAGGCCTACTACTTACTACTCTACTACCACCACCACCACCACCATCACCACCCGTAAAGTCACTCTAGTTGCCGTTCATTCTTTCTTTCGGCACTAACGGTTGCCGTTTTGGCGTTCCATATAACATACTATTTCCATATTGGAGTAATACGTAAAATTGTTTTTCATTTTAATTTATTTCAGCTCGAAATTTTTATTTAAGATTTCAGCGCATATAAAATGTCTCTATGCGCTATTATATCAAAATAATTTAGGCGAACATTCTAAATAAAGTCATCTTACGACGATTTAAACCGACACTACTCGGAACCAATTTGTTTCCGATATGCCATACTTGTTTTATTCTATCCCCACTTAACATTGACCCTGAATACCGATTAAAATTGAAGATTTTAAATCCACTTCTCATGTAAGTTCAAAATCGATTTTCCTTTAATGTGTTTGTTTTTGTGCTTCGTTACAGCTTACACGGCTAATCCCCCGACGCATTTTATTATACTTTGACACAATAAATACTACCGAAAACGTAATAACAAATCACAAAAAATCTAAATTGACTAGGAATGCGTAAATAAAGACGGACCAACATCTAATTTTGCTGCAAGGCGTTCGTTTAATTGGTGTTTTCATATCAAATTTGTCGCCTGTGTACATAACATGGCGCGCAGTTAAACTAAAAATTGTCCGATCACACGACAGCTCGCACGCACACAGTTACCGTCCTTTTGTTGGCTTAAAGTATACTGGAGGCCTATCAGCCCATTTCTGTATCTATCTTTTGCGGCATTGGTTTAAAGTATACTGGAGGCCTATCAGCCCATTTCTGTATCTATCTTTTGCGGCATTGGTTTAAAGTATACTGGAGGCCTATCAGCCCATTTCTGTATCTACCTTTTGCGGCATTGGTTTAAAGTATACTGGAGGCCTATCAGCCCATTTCTGTATCTATCTTTTGCGGCATTGGTTTAAAGTATAGTGGAGGCCTATCAGCCCATTTCTGTATCTATCTTTTGCGGCATTGGTTTAAAATATAATGGAGTCCTATCAGCCCATTTCTGTATCTATCTTTTGCGGCATTGGTTTAAAATATAATGGAGTCCTATCAGCCCATTTCTGTATCTATCTTTTGCGGCATTGGTTTAAAATATAATGGAGTCCTATCAGCCCATTTCTGTATCTATCTTTTGCAGCATTGGTTTAAAGTATAATGGAGGCCTATCAGCCCATTTCTGTATCTATCTTTTGCGGCATTGACTTAAGTATAATGGAGTCCGTATAAGCCCATTTCTGTAGGCCTATCTATCTTTTGCAGCCTATAATGGTTTAGTTTAGTTTACTACGGAACCTACTTGCCTGGTTATTTACCCGTCACGAACATGAATATCACATTAAAGAATCAATTCCGGCAAAAACACTTTCATGTGGGAATTCGACTAAAATGGTTACAGTATATTATAGAGTGAGTGAGTCGCAGGCACTGAGACTCAATTGCAATTCTGCATTGCATATAGGTCTACATTGGTTTACGTCGTGTTGCAAACACGATGATGTGGACAACACGTCAAATTGAGTTTTTAAAATATAATAATCTGATCAAAACAATTAATAATCTCAACATCCGTTTTTCATATTCACGTCCCGTTATCAAGGAACAGTCACTCTCAAATCATCATTAATTATTTATGAAGCATTCTCCCAATTTAATTCCCTAAAAGACCCATCATCCCTTAAAGTATTCAATCTAACATAATATACTAAAATTACATTTCATTTCATATGTGCGTAAGAAATCGCTGAATATATTTCATTTCTGTACTGTATCTCAACATATGACATTATACCTTTAGAGGTAAATTCTGTAATACGGTGTCACATAGGCATATCGCATTATTGCACCTGTATTGTATGTATAAGTTTATGTTTATGTTCTATGATATAGAGATGATTATATATGGCCCTGTATATGTACCAGGAATAACAACAAATGGAGCTGAACGGTTTGAAATGTTTTACCAAAATTAAAACATTGTTGTAAGAGAGACAATTAGAGCCTGGTAAAAACTACTTTCAAAACTGTGGCGTCCAAAATAGGGTTACTACAGTATATAAACAAATTTGGGTAAAACGTGCGTCTAAAAGTATAACTACTGTGAGACGTTCCGTTGTGTCTCCGCCACCTGCCCTTAAAATTCAATTTACTATCTTAACCATTTGTGATAATTATATTATACGTAGACATATGATTAATACTAAGTGGTCACGTTCCACTTATTACTGTCACCTTGTAAAGAAGTAAAGGCCTCCAGTTTTAGGGGGAATATGGTATAGTAACCAATGGTACGAATAGCTTAAATAGGGCCTAGAATGATAGATATGAATAAAATTAATAAATAAAATTAAAATATCATTTTAATAGTTCATAACATTTGTAATGGAGATATGTACACCTTGATACAAGGTTTTGGTTAAACTAAGTCCTTTTTTAGATAAAATTGAACGATGACCGTTATTACCGATTGGAATAAGTTGAGGAAAAAAGGCCTACCGCCGCGGATTTTCGCCTCCGCTGTATAGATCTGAACGATGACCGTTTATGATTTATCTGCACCGATTTGGAATAAGTTCCGCAATACTGCCGCGGTTTTATCACATCCGTTGTTATTAGGGCCTACAGATTTGGAAGTTCCGCAACACTACCGCGGTAAAAAACCGAACGAGGACCGTATTACTGTTATCACCGACTTGAAATACAGTACCTAAATTCAGCAATACCGACGCGGTTTATTGCATCGGCTGTTATTACAGATTTGGAAATTCCGCAATACCACTGCGGTTTTTCGCCTCAGTTATATACAATCCCGGTACTGATACTTAACATGGTTATTTACTTCAACTTGAAGTAAATAACCATGTTAAGTATCAACCCATATAAACACGGAATAACTGATTTGGTAGCAATATACTACAGTAATTAAATCAGATTATAAACAAGTATTTAATTTAAACCAGTCGTGATATTGATGAAATATACGTTGAACAGATTACCAGAAGTTTATTTTCTTTATTATATATGATGGAATGCTTGTTATAAATACACACTCAGACTTCCATATTGGTAATTAGACCTATTGCTATGTCTGGTTCTTTATGAGTCTTGCATACAATATTTTATTACATGATAACATTTTCAGTCACACATCATTTGGATGACAGATATGATACAGAAACTTTGTTTTAAAATTACTAAAACACTCAAAAGCAAAATACAAAAATATGTAACAATTAAAATGGAAAAGAATTTTAAAAATGAATGGTATTTATTGGCGTTTTTAAACATTAAAAACAATGTGGCTTCAATTTTGGAACATGGGAGGATTTAAGGGCCACGAACCAGTGATCCATGGAACCCCTCAATTACGTACATTATGGTATGATGCGTTCGTAAATTAGGGTAAGACGTCCGTTACAATATTGTAGAGGCCGCTAAATGGTACTAAATCCGGTCTTTTGAAACGCTAAAACCTGTCGTTAACATGAAAGGTCAGACTCAATCAAGCAGTCTGGAATATCTAATCTCTTTGACATTCATTAATGTGTCCGTAATAAGGCGATAACAATGCTACTTAAAATACAGTATTGATCATTTTTACTAATGTCAATCAAACGGAACTTTAAGAAGATAAAGAAAAACAACCGAATACTGACGTTGTTCAATTAATACCGGTTGTTGAAAATGGTAACTTTTATATAATTTTCCGTTAAAAAATGCAGGGATGTTTCATCAATAGTATTGGTTATATATTGTGGAAGTCAAGATATATTAGGAGATACGGGTGTTTCGTAGGTGAATGCTTTTGTCACCAGTCAGTCCTCTTCTCTTGCGTTTGCGCGCTGATCACTCACCAACTCGTCCTAGTGACGAGTTCTAGTAATTAAATTTTGTTGCGTCTTTTTCGGTGAAGCTTTTCATGTAAACTTTTAATCATAATCATTTATGTTCTCCGGTATTAGCTGTACATCGTCGTATATTAGTGTCTTTCAATGTATATTTTTTTCAGCGACTTAGGCTGTGAGTTGATTATTATAAAGTGTATAACACTTAAATATTAAACTTACCGTGTTTTTAAGCAGAAAAATAATTAAGCTAGTCATCACTTATCTACATCCACCACGTGTAATTAAAATTTATGTCTTGGTAAATTAAAGACGGGAATATTTAATATCAAGATTGATAACTTGGATGGTGACCAACCAGTCCGAGGCGGATATCTATAAAGAACTGAACAACCCTGGCCTACATTTTCTTGCTAACTAACCACAAGTATATATGTCAAGTAAATTTCTTAAGAAATATTTTTTAATATTAATATTAAGACAGTTGTATTAATAATAGTGATTAATCTTATCCATTTATATCATTCTCAATCGTCTTGTGGGGAGGATATTGAGAAGAAATGCAATTGGAATTGCCTCAATATTTGCCACTTTCGTTTTGTATAATTTGGAAAATAAAAAAACAAATACACGGAATTTCTCGTATATTATCAGTTACACAAGAGGGACAAGAACTATGCGCGCCTTCAAACACTGATACGGCTTTAGTACGCGTGTATCCGAACGCTGATGATATTTTTCTGTACGCGCGCGTTAAAACACTAGTAACGGTACGGCTTTAGTACGCACGCCTCCAAATACGGATAATAACGATACGCTTCTATACGCACGAGTTCAGAGGACGATGATAATATAAAGCGATAAGAAAAGACGTACCGTAGTTCAGTAAACAGATAATTTTGTAAAATGCAAAACTTGGAACTTAAAGTTTGCGAGGACTTTTGTTCTCCAGACCTCTCGTCTGCTCCACGCACAGGTGGACGCAGCAGACTATATCAGACCTCCAGCGTACTTATTTTTTTGGCGCCTAACTGATGTATCAGTTATCGCCTGCTATTACAAAAACAATATTAAATTTGCCGCCTCAATGTGAGTATCACAGATGAGACAATGTAAGTATTAAAATGTCGGTGAACATCGGACAAGTGTTTCAATATCATACTATAATTTGTAATCCCATCTTGCCTAGGGAGGGTATTTGGAATACGTATTATCATAGGTTGGTCCTCGGGCCAAAACATTGTTATAGTGAGAACCATTAATAGGCATTCACACTTTAAAAAAAAGTTCAAAAATTTAAAAACAATCAATAAATAAAATATTAAAATGTTGTAACATGAAGTGTCTGTCATTATTTAATTATAGAGCTTGAATTCAGTAATTTGAAAGCCTACTTCGAAGATATCTTTTTAAAACAACAATTAAAAAAACAAGTAAAAAATAAATAAATAAGCAACAAATCTAAAGAAAACGACGAAGAACCAACATGGTAGATATTAGTCTTTTGGGAAAAATCTCTCGAAAATGTTAATTATGCATTTTTAAGTATAATTTCAACATTTAAATATGCATCTTGCACATTTACTTTTAAAATATTGGAGAGAAATTGATAACTTGCAACTATGGTTCATCTGAGGGCGTTCGTTGAAACTATTTTGTAATTCATATCAGATCACCTTTTTATTCACCCCTACAACTAATACCGAAGTTCCCAGCATGGGGCAACTCTATAACCCATAATCATGACAAATTTGATCAGCTAATAAAAAAACCCACTGATTGGTTGAATGTGTGAGCAGCAGTTATAGACCTAATACTTATAAATTCTGATTGGTCAAATGTGTCTACACGTGTTAATTAAAATACTTGTTTCTGATTGGTTGATTGTGGACGGTAAAGCAACCGTACGGGATTGGTTGAATGTGGTTGCGGTTAGGAAAATGATTCTGGCTTTGCGTAAATTAGCAGGCGAAGTGCTGAATGATGTTGAACGGAATCAAGTTTAATGGCGGTAATCCCAAGAATTGTTTTTTTCAGACGACAATTATTTTGTCATTCATCACTATAACACAATGACAAAGCCAAAAAAAAAAAAAAAGCTTGAATCATAACTAAAATTTGAAGTAGAATGCTTCTTATTCTTGTTGTTTCTCTTTTGTGGAGGCAGCCCACTTTTATTTTATTTTAACTTTCAGTTTTACAGATAAAATGCGTGTTCAGTTTAACAAGTAAGAAACGGATCATGTATAACCTTTAGATTGTGATTGGTCAAATTAGGTTGCGCGTACATTTTTGCGAAATACTATAATACTTAATTTATTAACGTTTAGGAAAATAGTATTTTATTTTCGTCTAATTTTAAAGCATTGACCGATTTAATTACTCATTTACTAATTGAAGAAAATTTACAAAATTAAACTTGACATAGGCCTATATAATCAATCTATAATAATCACGAGATATATGATATAAAAAGATCTAAATAATACTAGGCCTACATACAAGCATGGACCTAGAAATTAGAACAACTTAAGTATCAGTTAGATAGTAATTACAATTGAAAATTAGTTTATCCATCAATGGTATGGTATACCAAACACACGCGATCATCTAATTAAACTTTTAAATCGCCTACAGAAATTGTCACGGCTCATAATGCGGCTTTGTTGACTGTTTGGTTGCGTGACCGGATTATCACGCAAATTCACCAAAACAAACCGCTAGTAAGACAAATTAACTTTAACACACAGAAAATCAATTTATTGCATTTGACTCCACTATTGATATTTCATTTAATTGTTTATCTTTATTTAAATTCAAAATTAAGAAATAGTTGTAATTGTTTTTTGTAGACTTTGTTGTTATAACTACTGTTGTTCTTTTGTCTTGTGTTTTATGTATTCCAGTCTGTATGGCGGGCTCCCCGCTGTTAATTGTGAATTGAAATAAAATATGAAAAAAACAAATCGAAATTTAATATTTATTACCAGAAATGTGCGATTAAAATACAAAAATGTGTCCTTTTTTAAGGAGCTTGTTCGTTTCTAATTTGTTAGAATGACATGACCCCATGCGATGTATGAATAGTATTAGTAAGACATATTCATTTTTGGTGTACGGCAATGTTCTTTTTGTTGTTCCTTTTTAGGACTCTACGCGACTCTACAGCTCACTATGTAGGTCGGTTAGTCGGTCGGTAATCACTAACTCAAATTTGCGCACGGGACTGCAACCATGTATATGGCCTTGTTTTTATTTGTTTTATCATATCCTATTATCATTTCTTCGCAAGATGTTTTTCTTTATCTTGCCTTAAAACTGGCATGTTATCATTATTTTCTTGCATTGTATTTTATTATATTTTTTTTTGTCAGAGTTTGTAAACAAATGTTATGAAATGAAAATGAAATGAACAATACACGTATATATCCATCTTCTATATCGGTCTACTTTAGTTTTTTTTTTATCTTTTATGGGTTTCTCCCATCTTTATTCATTAATTTAATGTAACAGATACAATGTTTTATAAAGTACAAATATAGATGTTAAAGCATTTATGGCATGCATATACTACTAGAAACTCCTAAACTAAACACATTCAGGTGAGATAAAGTTTTCCCCGCAAACTCAAGAATTGTACGAGTCTGGATAGTGGTGCGGTAATCACCGCATTTCGTGCCTAACTCCTAATGTTAACTACTTAATTCTGTTGACTTTTCAAACTTTCGTGACAAACAAGAGTTTTAGTGTCACTTGGCTACGCACGTGATCACTCATCAACTAAATGTCCATATAATTTTAATTACAACCAGTACTGAGAAAAAAATATACTGATGAACTATGACTTCAAAAATGTGCATGAATAGTTTCGATACTGCAGGGTCATATTAGGAGCAAGAAAGAAATTTACACAAATGTCTACACACCTTTCATGCCTATAAAAATGCCCATAGCGAAATAGATTAGTTCATTAGTTCACTACAAAACGTTTCTCAAATAAAGTTCATGAATCGAGTAAATTAAATATGAAAATTAAAAAACAAAGTAAAAAATAAAAGTTTACATAAAAAGATGTTGTATATCTATTGTATATGTACATTGATTACGAAATAATAAAGAATATATTAAATGGATGAATGAAATAATAAGTAAGCTAATTTAATTTCAAGTTTGCTGCGAGACAATAATTTTGTAATATTTTTTTTCAGTTCATAAGAACGAACATAAGTTCATGTTAACAGACATTACTACTTTGCCTTCCAATTGAACAGGTGTTCTCTTGTCTTGTGTGTCGTATCAACATGGTCAAGGGTTTAGATAAAAGAAAGCTCAAGAAAAGTAGAACAAATCGTATACATTGCGTGCGAACATCACAATCAAACACACGCGAATGAGAAAGGCTACCGGAAATACATTCTAGATTAGCCGGAACGTACGAATCAGATTAAATGCCATTTTAATGTGAACGCCATAATGTAAGAAGCCTGCTGAAATTCCAGGTACTTGTTACTCTTGTTATTTGTAAATATTTTAAGACGTAAACGTTTCAAATAGGAGCTTCTAACAGAAATTAATATCAACAGTTATTTCTATTTTTCAAAATTTAAATTTGGCCATATGCCTGTAAATAAAAAAATAAGGCAAATGACGCAATTAAATTTCTTCATTATTGCATTTCTTAAATAGGCCTATATAGGGAGAATACTCGGGTATAGTACACTATATACATTAGCCACTACCATTCTAAGTAGGCACTAGATTGCTGGCTGACATGGGTCCACAAAGGGTCCAATCTGAATTTTCAGTGAATGATGTTAACAAAACAAACAAAGAATCGCATAAAAGAACAGGAGATTGTAGCAAATCACGTATTCTCGGCAAGGTTTACGGTGTTTGCTCGAATAGGGGTAATTGTTAAGGTATTTGAAAATGATCGCAGTTATTGTGCCGTACCGATGTGTCACACGCAACGACATCCACACTGTCACGCAACTATCTTCCAGATTAAATTCTGTTCTTTTATTTGAAACTTATTGATCCATTGAAGAGGCGAAACACAATGATAAGTAACGGATATTATACAATAACAAGGTTAAAATAAATACACACGGTAAACACAATATACTTTAAACTAGGCTGCTTTATTTATCAAAATGTGAATGGTTGATGGTGTACTAACGCAATGACGTCTCCTTCTCACGCAACAAGTCTTTAACTTGGTTCCCCATTTTGACCAATCACAACGACGAGAAGGATTATCATCCGGGATGGTGTCGTGAAATAGTGTCAAATTATTTGCGTTGCGTTCTTAGTGGGAACCAAGTTTTAAAAACGTCCCCGCAACCTATAGGCCTATGTGTGATTGACAACACACGCACAGCTTAAAAAAATGACTTATCAATTAAAACATCATTATAGCTTACAAGGTAAAGGAAAACGTGATGTATCTTCTTATCTTTGTACAATATTCTACGATAGAGTAATTTATGCCTATATATAGAAAAAACACAAACGTATAGGCATATAACTCAATATTAAACGGAAAGAAATTCAATGTTATCCTCATTTATAATTTAAAATATAATAATTAGCAAGGAGAATCTGCGTCAGACGTGACCTTTTTCATCATTAGATTCCTATTAACAATTACAATACTTTAAACACAACCTTATTTAACAATTTAATATAGATAGCTGCGCGTTTAAAAAAAATTAATATTCATATTGTATATATATATATATTGGATAACATAGCAAGAAATCCTTGGTGTAAAAAATACAATACAATAAAACTCGATTGTCAGCTTTTTTTTTCATAGAAGTTTCTTCGAAATCGCTAACTATCGGATCCCAAAATTATCTATAAAATATTTAGATCTATTTATTCATACAAACAGGCAAATCACCAGGAAACACTAATGAGACCCACAAAACGCAAAGCATTTTATCCTTTTGATGATAGCGTGCAATTGACACATTAAACTCTCACGCGAGTCTCCGAACACGATTCCAATTACACAAAAATCAATAAATACCTTTATATTTTCACAAAAAGAAATATGAATTATCAATTAAAAGATAATGAAAAACTAGGTGAACGACATCTTCCAGATATCGTCGCGGTAGCTTCATACGATTCATGGCGTGGCAATAGCGCATTAATATAACACGCATCGCAAGTAACTCACGCAAAGGGTAAACCAAGGAAGAGTAAACAAACATTGTAATTTTACTCTTTCTTAAACGATTCATACGTAGAAAAACCAACATCGGATTGGCCAATGTGATTAACTAATTAATATTCAATGTAGGACTAATTAATTCTATATTAATTATCTGGAATTTAATTTATTCATTATACGAAATTGCCAATAGGCCTATATTTGTTCTTGTTAATCCGAACTTGAGTTTTACTGGGCAGTTAAACACGTTTGAAATTGTACACTATCATTGTATATTTAATTAAATAAAAGCTTTATAATTTGAAAGAAATTAAATAGTATGAATAATCTTTATATAGCAAATAATAATATATTAAAAAAATGAAATATCATTTTTAAAGTTGATTTTATGGTACTACACGTGTAAAAAAACGTTTTCAGTTGTCTGATAATAAAATAAAATATCAGTCAGTGAAAATTAAAGAATGAGCTATTAAAAAATAAGACAATAAAAGATTTATGAAATTGTAAAATTATGAATTGTTTTTCCAATAAACGCATACCGATGAACTAATATTAATAAACAACATATATGTATATTTGCAGTTTCACCAAAATTGAAAGAATACTGTATTTTCTAAATTTAGCCGATGTTTTGTACTTGGGTCGGGTTCGTGTCGACTGTCTCACGATACAAGAGTGAAATAAGTATATAAATATGTTAGCATGTATTGTTTTCGGTCGTTGTGAGTATGATTTCCTTGTCGTCACGTCACCCTTTCATATACACGGAATGGCGGCTTTAGGTTATTGTTCCCCTGGTCATTGAAAATAATCGTATATTTGTTGTTTCGTACCGAGGTGTCGCACGCAACTGCAGCTAGTCACGCAAGCGCCTGACACACAAAAACCTGCCCTTTATGTTTAAAATTTTAAGGAGAGTAACTCGAACCGCTCTGAAACAAGCAACAGTTTTTTTTAGCTTTATCTTCACACAATTGAAAATACAGGTAACACAGAATATTCACCTATAAAGTGGGCATGTTCGGAACCCATGGACGAGAGATTATACGATACACTTTGCCATTATAAGGTCTTACATTTATTATTTAATAAGTGTTTCAATATTTAGTTAAATTTTAATTTATTATCAATTAGAAAAGAAAATTAGAAATTAAAGTGAGACGAACTAACAAAAGACCGAAACAATTTAAATCACTATACTAATATTTTTTATTATTATAATATAAATCTTCATATTTGTAACAGTGTCAAACGATAAGACAAAAATACTCTAAAAAAAGATGCAATAACATATTTTTTTAAATATTCGTGTTTAAAATTACAATAAAATTGTAGTAAAACTCTATTGCTACCGATATGTAATAAAGAGAGATTATTCTGAATTACTACACCGTAAGTTACTTATATAAGAAATTTAATTGAATACATCGAGGGCCAGTATGTATTTGGAATAAAAATAAATAAAGAGGAGCAACATAAAACTTATAAGTAAATAAAAAAACCTGCTTCTGATTTAACTATTGTTATAATATTTAAACACAGAGTCATTAAGGGAAATTGTAAAATGGATTTTTGGATTTCTTTCTTTGTTTCCGTAGTTCGCGTGCTGGTCAACCTGTCACGCAAAGATCGTAAATAGAATTTAAGTAACTTTTGTAAACAAGAAGGCACACATTAAACCGATATCAGGATCGCTTCCGTACTCAAACTATATTCTTTCACAAGTATTCAAAGAACTGGTTTTATTACAATAATCCATAAATCGCCATTTGAATTCCATGTCAAGCTCAAACATTTTCTTCTCTCACGCGAATATTCACATTAAGAATTTGAGTGTAAACGCGACCTACTTCAATCCCCTCACACAACTCCCTCAACACGCAATCCCATATCATGCAACTAGTGCTTATATAACTCTAGTCTCTAGCACGCGGGTATTCACACGAGAATCTCAATGTAAACGCGACCTACTTCAATCCCCTCACGCAACTCCATCAACACGCAATCCCATATCATGCAACTAGGGCTTATATAACTCTAGTCTCTATCACGCGAGTATTCACACGAGAATCTCAATGTAAACGCGACCTACTTCAATCCCGTCACGCAACTCCCTCAACACGCAATCCCATATCATGCAACTAGGGCTTATATAACTCTAGTCTCTAGCACGCGAGTATTCACACGAGAATCTCAATGTAAACGCGACCTACTTTAATCCACTCACGCAACTCTCCCTCACGCGATCCCATTCACGCAACTATTTCCCTGACACAGAGTATTCGCACACAAGAATTTAAACACTGTCATCTTCAATCATATACAAAAACGCTGAATGACAGGCAATTCACGTACATTCTCTCACGCAAGCAGGTCTCTAACACGCAATATAAGGATCTTAATGTAAACGCGATCTACAGTACTTTTATAGCAAATTATATTCAAACACGCAATATATAGCTTAATGTAAACGCGATATACTTAACTATGCTAATATGGCACGCAACTAGTGTCTTTCAATCCTCCTATGGCACGATACAGATCTACTTAAATCATGAAATGCGGTCATGTCCGGTTATATTGCGTGTAAGTTTAATTAAACCCAATCAAAATAAATCCAGTTTGTTTACAACATTAGGCTAACGTATTACTTTAAATGTGCCATTTATTATATTAATCCTCAAACAATTTAAAACATACAAACAAAAAAAATGTGCGTGACTGGCTGGCTGATGTTGCGTGCGACACCTCGGTCTACGACACAACAAACAAGATCATTTTCAATGACCTGAAGAGCAATAACCTTAGGCACTCTTTATACCGTGACGAAAAAAATGTAATTACACACCGTTAAATACCCATGACGATTAAAAATAATACCTGATGAGTATTAGCTTAAATGTGAATTTATGTTGTCCGCACGCGACATACAAGTTATTTTTTCTGTGTTTCTTCTTTTGGAAAATGTGTCATCGTTTATGTACTGTAGGTCTATACCCTCACAGAAGTGATGCTAATTTTTTCTTGGTAAAATGAATATTGAATATTGAGTAGACGCCGTTTGAAAACTTCATAAAAAAAAAGTATTGGCATTTTAATACAAATTCAAGTTGCTGTTTACCTAAACTATTTAGTTTGTAACGATAATGTAATGTCTATAAGTTTTTTTCCCATTTTTTTTTATGCAAAACGAAACCATCCTTTATAAATGCACAGCGGCGCAGCTGCAGCTTTGCGTCAGGTGTAGATGTATGGACGCCAGGCTAGTGATCTGATGATGCCATTCGAGAATTACTTTTTGGCATAATATTAAATGAAATATAGTTTGAACTTAATACAATCATGCTTGAATAAGACACAGATTAATTTGGGGTCTCAACAAAACTCTGTTAGCAACTGGTTACGTGTTCAAATAAAAGCATCACATAATCTATGCAAACCATTATATATGTTAAATGCTAAAAATTATTTACAAAAACGGAAACGAAATACTACTTTAACAATGCTTTGGTGAGAATGTACATATTTAAACATCATGATTTTAATATAACATAAAGATTAGGCCTAATTAGATGGTATTAAATCCTATTTTCCACTGTACGGGAAGATATATTTGCGTGAAACCAAATCCAACATTCCTCAGATCTGATTGACTGCGCATTATTTTACGTCACAAAAATTAAATGAAAATATGAATACGAATATGTGTATAAACCGACTCTTACGATTCGCGCGAATAAATTCGCATTTAGAAACAGAATCTAAACCGAATTGCGATTATATTAAAAACCAACGACATACGACTAATCTAGTGCTAGCAACCATAAAAGGTAACTATTTACCAATTAAAGATCGTCATTTTAATTTATGAATAGAAGGCTAAGAAGGCATTGTATATCAAAGGGCTTTCCAAACAAGAACACCATAATCCATCACGCACATTTGCAGGCACGCAATCACATCGCGTGATTGGCAACATAAATAACAATATAAAAAGATTTAACAAATAAAATCGCAAAAGACTTCTAATAAATGGTAAAGAATTGTCGAAGCACGCGATCTTCGGATTTCCGGATGTAATGCTCATTTTACACAAAGAGTATTTTGACAAAGAAAACAATAACAGCGTGTTTGTAAACAAAATATTATTTTTTTTATATCTGTACACGTCCACATGTTTAATTATTACACAATTACAGACAAATATCAAAATAGACCTCATTAATAATAATATTTTTCTTTAAAACCTTTTTTGGACTCAGTATTCTCTTATTACTCTTCACAACTTGTGGTGTATTTCTGTCTTTTTGTTCTCCTTTGTGGCGCAAACACCACTTTTATTCACATTCATATTATTTCATGTCATTAAATAAAATCATTTTTGTTAATTCCAAATGTTACCATTCATCAGTAACAGTATGTTCTTCTCTGTAGTTTCACCTTTTGCAGCATCTTCCGACTGGTCACAATACTGATCACGATCACTAGTTATGATTACTGATTACGATCAACGATCACAATTACTAGTCATGATTACTGATTACAATCACTAGTCATGATTACTGATCAAGATCACTGATCACGATTACTAGTCATGATTACTGATCACAAACACTGACCACGATCACAGATCACGATTACTGATCACGATTACTAGTCATGATTACTGTATAATAGTTTTCTGTTAAATGTTTATGTATATAATTATGTGGCACCAATTATTCAATGACACATTGAAAACAAGCCATCCTTCTTCTGTGGCAACAATTTTAAACCCACATCATCTAGTCCTCTTTTAGAAGATACTATCCATCCATTTTATTTATTATAATCAGGGAAGAGTGAAATTTCACTCTTCTACAATTCTAATATTTTTCCTAGGAACTTTTATTCCATCTCTTTAAACATAATCAACTAGTTAGTGTGTTAAATCCATCCAACATGCTTAGTTGATTATTATTTCTATACAACACTAAACTGCTAGGCATAGCTTCAGTGCTTCCAACCAACAGAGTGACCATCTTCCATCTGTGGCTCCAGAAATCCTCTGAAGCTTGTGCCATCCGCAGTCCAGCGAGCTCCATAACCCTCAAGACACCTAACCTCAAGAGTAACAACACCATGCTGCATGAAAGAAAAACATAATTAATAAATTGAATTAAGAATCATATTAATGTAAAACAAGAACATTTTTTTTTAAATGTTCTTGTTGAGATTTCTGATCAGTAATACAATATTCAGTGCAAATATATCAAATCTCAGATTTATAACAATGTGTATGCTTAACAGTGGTGCTCACTGGCTAACCCCACAAGCACCAGAGCTTATTGGGCCCCTGAGCAGGGCCCAGAGGAAAAAACAGGCATTAAAGTCGAGTGAGTGAAAGACCTCCAGTGTTGGAGGGCCACTTTAGGGTCCCTAAACCTCTACATTATGCCACTGATGGCTAATAAAGCTGTCATGTAGTTTACATCAGTAGGAATTTCAGATTAATACCAGTTTCAACAGCTACAATTACAATCAAAATTGTAATATTAATAAATATGTAATGTTTAGGTTTATTAACCGCCTTCTCCAGTGGTAGTGTAGGTGATAATGGCCAAGGTGTTGACAAGTAATAGATGCCTGAAGGGACATGATCATATAGCCTATAAAAAAGGATTCCTAAAACAGTTGTTCATGGGCTTAGTGGGTAAGAGACTTTCTTTCTATTTTCAAATATATCATAATTTTGTGCACACAAAAACAATGTAAAAATATACATCATCAATACCCAAAGAATATACATAGATCATACAAAAAAGAAAAAAATAATAATTGTAGGCAAAATTTAGTGAAGCACTGCACAGGGGTGTTACCTTGATTATATGGAGTTTAGGATAAAAGACATCCTATGCCGAAAAATGGGATCTAATACATGTGTTTCGGGTACACCCACACAGTGGTGTAATGCATAGGGCAAAGGCGCTTGGTTTAGCACTCCTAAGGGGCCCTCCAACGCTGGGTAGTTAGACTGCTCATGCTCTGGGGCCCCTTAAGCTCTGGGGTCCCTGGGTGTAGCCAGTGAGCGCTCATAGCTGTTACACCGCTGCACCACATTTCAATATATCCTATATTAATAGTATATTATACTATAATTCATGGTTATAAATCATTTTGTGCCCTAACAGCTTTCAGACCATGCTCTCAGGTCGGAAGTTACTTCTATAGAATACCGTAATTATAATGTTTACATTGACGTACTGTGGTTTGAAATACTATGTCAAGTAAACACAGACATGATCCTAAATTTGTGATTATCGTGTTATACTATACATTATCAAAGGTTTTCAAGTGGACGATAACGATAATCACACAAACCTCAATGAGGCTTATTGATTATGTTTGAATAGAGATAGGAACACTGATAGTGAACACGCAAATATCAAATTCAGTGACAAAATACCTCTGTCAGGCACCATTATATTCTCTTTGCCAATGCCAAACATTAATAATAAGGGTGGGAATGAGATAACAGATAGCGTCCCAACACAAGCACAGAAAGATGGGCGGTTGTTCAATTTTGACTGCCTCTCTGTGGACCGGCAGAATTCCTCCTGTGTGCACTTTAAAGAACCCAGTTTATCATTCAAGAATAGTAGGGGGTACCCAAGTGAACTGGTTCTAAAATAGCCCCTGTGTGAGGGGGATTACCACCGAACTGATAAGAGAGTGATTAATTTACTATTGGTAATCCTTGGCCATGTGCCAAAGTCATAAAATAAAATAATTTAAGGTGTATTGAACAGAGGTTGGAAACAAGACATGTACAACGTATGGGAAATTTAAATTTTGTATTATCGTGTTATATTATTTAATTATCAAAAGGCATGAAGTGGATGAAGATAATGAAAATACGATTGGGTTTGGGCATCTCATGTGTTTCATGCGTTAACAAACCTTAACCTAACTGATGATAATGTATCTAAGTAGGCACCACATGTGATACACATGAGATGCTGTATTAGAGAATTAACCAAGATATGGGACAGATATTGTCATACACTGAGAATTGCTTATTTTAACACAGCACTAACTCAACAAACCTTTAGGAATGTGATATAATGGTTTTATTTATTGTTTTTCAACCCAACCCAACATTTTCACTTCCACCCAAGAAACTTGATTATGAACCCACTTATTATGTTATCTTAAGGGCTATGGACCCTAGGCTGGAATTTACAAGCATACAATCATAATAACATTTTCATGTGTTGTGTAAACATAAACATGATGCTAAATTTTCTATTATCGTGTTATACTATTCATTATCAATGGTTCTGAAGTGGAGGATAATGATGATAATCATACGACCCTCAACAAGACCTGCCGATCATGTTTGCATAGAGGCGATATAAAACTGATAAAATACACGCAAGCACCAAATATAACTGGCACCGCATATTCTCTCAACTACAACTACGCTGGTGAATAAGGGTGGGAACGAGATAATGTCTCATCACAAGCAAAGCGTGCTAGGTTGTTTATATTTGTTTGCGATATCTTTTGTCTACAAGCGATAGTACTTTAAATGGATAAGCACTAGGAGGTTACTGTATCAATTATTTCGTATACAAATAATGATCAAAATGTAGTAAGTGTAATAGTAATACCATTATTGGTGTTTTTATCTATATGAACTTTATGAATTGCCTTCGTGTCAATTGCATATGTTGTCTTAGAAATACATAACTGAAAGTAAAAACAAGAATCTTCAAGCCTGAAGTTACCTCAACAAAATATATTAATTCTTCAAAAATAAGTGCATTGTAGCGAAGGAGACAGCATTCTGTATGAGCCAACACAGTGTAAAAATAATCACCATTTTTACCGTCTAATTTACACCTATAACTCATCACAGGATATTAACACTCTATCGTGTCCATTAGTGGATAACAAAATGAAGCCATGGATTGTGCAACCAAGTTTGTGTGGGGCTTCAAAGGGGTAATGGCAAAAACTTTACAAAATGTAGGTTTGTCAAGTTGGATGCAAAGATGATAGTTAAATCAGAGGTGGATCCAAGGGCCCACGATTCTAACCTGGCCTCTTGATTCGAAGGATGAAAAAAGTTTTGCGAACTTTGCCATACTAAATCCTTTGATAGTCCTTCACCAATCAGATTATATTTTGAATATCAAAGACGTTAGCGTCCCAACGACTCAAGGACTTTTGCAAACTTTGCAAACGCTACAAGTTTATCTAAAACACACAGGATTGAGTAGTGATTTGCGTGTTGGTTATCTAAGTAATGCATAGACAATCATGAATAATAGAGTCTATTAACAGATATGACACTTGTTGTCATCCGGTGTCTTCACCTGATGTTAAGCGCCAGACCCTTCAAGTATTTACACTTAAATGTGGAACAATATGGCAAAGAGGTCAAGTTAATCTAGATATTTATTATGTAAAGTACTACAGAAAAAAAAAGAACACATTCAACAATAAGACAAAGGTATAAGAAGAAATAATACCTCTAATGGATCCAAGATAGAACCAGGGCATGGGGTAATGGTAAGGAATATCGAACTGTATGTGAGAGGCATGGGTTCAACACCTGCCTGTGCAGTGCCATATTATTTCATTTGTTCGACACAAGCGATCAATGGGCTGCAACAGCAACAAGCGCCATAACACATAAGTGGCCGCAAGCCCTATCCTCAGATACTTTACTCTCATTGTCTCGTCCTTCGGATTGGGATGTAAAGCAGCTAGTACCATGTACATACAATTACAATGCACATGTGGATGATAAAGAAACGAGTAGGAGATCGTCTAAGGCTCTGTCTACACTATCAAACTAGTTTGACAAAAAAAGTGTGATGTGCCCAAATATGGTAGCGATATGACATCATCATGTACATATATGGCACATCACATTTTTTTCACATAAAGTCTGATAGAGTAGATAGAGCTTAAGACAATAATACATTTACATACTGTACTATACATTTGGTATGTTCCAACCATTACGTGCTATAGACTAATTGCTATCATGTTAAAAAAAAAAAAATTGAGAATGATTTACTGGGGTAACTATCTATTTATAGGTCTTATCTCTGTCTCCTGAAGTTGACTGAGTGGATAAACCTGTTGGCACAAACTTCCATACGGAATTTTAAGATATCAATCTCGCAAAATCGGAAACCCTTCTTTTATCCATAAATGGAACAACCTATCATGTTGAGATAATACATATTGTAAATAGAAAGCCAATGTTAAAATTTGTAATAAACAGTTGAATAAACCAGAAAAATGCCTCGAGGGAAAAAAATAAAGTTTGATATTAAACAGGTTATATAGTATATAAAAACCTTAATTGCGTTATGCGTGCAGTTCTGTATGGTCAAGGACTCATTCATAAGTATCTTTCTTATTTGTGATCTGTTGACAGGGAAAAATCCAAAGACGAAAACAAACAGATCACAGAGGTGGACATGCCTGAGGGAAGGAGGGGGTGACTCTCCTTTCCTTAATTCATCCCTATTATGGATAAATGACGATAATTCCCAAGGTTATGTTTACCCCTTTGAGAGATAATCATGTGGAAAAATAAGAATATTGAAAATGAAAGAATTGCATAATATTAATATAGTAGTAGACTTATGCTTTTCCTATAGATTTTTATATGAAATATTATTACCTATCTTTTTAGCAAATTAATATAAATATTGTCAAATGTTCGGTTTTTAGAGGTTTTTTGTAAATCCAAGTAAATGTGTTTTAAGGACAGTTTTACAGTTAAATATTTAATAATAGAATATTTCAATATTTTAATACTTTTATTTGCAACTGTATGATAGGATAAACTTATCAGCGAATGTAAAACATAGAAAATGAGTATTTGCCTGTGACGTGTTGATTGAAATATGTACTCATCGATAGGCCTACAGACAATACCCTTCTACCCCCTACCCCCACCTCCTCCCATAAAAACAAAGTACTGGATAAACAATAAAACCAAAGAGAGACACTACAAAACATTCATAACATTGAAAATCTTTTTTTAACAGTCTTCTTCTCGATAAACAAAGTTAATAATCTATTGTATAATCAAAAATTGTGTTATTTTATTGAGTCACGTTTCACAGCTAAGGAGAAAATAAGTGCACTAAACTAACAGTAATAAAAAGAAATAATAGATTTTTCTCATGCTTCAGCGAATGTTGATGATTGAAATAAATAATTTGTTTTTCTATTCTAATATTTATTCTACATTTGGCAAAGATAAATGTAAAATATTGTAGAAAAAAATCAATATAAATTTAATGAATCTCATTAACAACTCCCAAGAGTTCCATAGAAATAATCAGAAAATCAATTTCTTTTTAAATCATAAACAAAAAAATACCATTGGCAAAAAAAAATGAAATTCTCCAATATTTTCATTTCTTTTCTGTTAAATGTATTGTCCCCCAAAAACATGAAAAAATGAAGATTAATTAAATCAGACTTTGAATAGGTTATTTTTGTAGTTTTAATAAAGATATTCACTTCTGTAGAAAAAACCCTTAAAACAATAATGTTTTCACTTTAAAATGACAAATAAACGGTTAAATTCAACCAAAACCAATTTTAAATGGTTCTTGAAAAATTTTTTCAGGTAAACAAATTTTTGTTTGATCCAATTTTTGGTCAAAGTGGATAACTGTTACACAACATTAAAATGGCATATTCAACAAAAATTGTTTTTTTCAGGGGGACAATACATCTTTAGGTGTCATATTTTTCCAAAACATATCTTGCTGTAATGTTAATAGTATAGGTCGAACTGGATCTAGGCATAGCATCTAGAATGCCACCTATGCCACACGACACACTTTTTCTCATGCAATTGAAATCTGGTGATGAAAGATGGAAAATCACGCACCAAAATGTAGAGACTTGCTGACATAAACCATATTTCTCCAGGCTAATCTAAAAATTCAACTAGGACTTAAATGCAAATCTTGTCACCCACTCTTCAACATCTTCCCATCCTAAGTTTTAGTAGCTGTGCCCTAGTGTCACCAACTTGTCAAATAAAAATACATCTATATTTATAAAAGCATATAAAGCTCTGTCTACACTATCAAACTTCATGTGACAACAAAATGTGATGTGCCCATATATGGACATGATAATGTTATATCACTACCATATTTGGGCACATCACTACCATATTTGGAATAATCAGGGGCAGATCCAGCAATGGAAAAGTGCTAACATATAATATTAACACTGACTGTGTACAAAATAGATAAATCAAAAAATAGTTAATAATTTTAGCTGTCAAAAGCACTACCCTATGCCCCTTGAGTATGATCTCAGAGGGTGAGGCCTCTGATGAATATCCTTTACAATACCAAATGTCTACCATAAAAAGTGATGTTGCTCACAAATTAACTTGAAAAGTACAAATTACTTTTCAAATAATTTTATGCTATAGACAGTGTCACAATGTCTGCCTACTGAATGCTTAATTTTACGCCAACAATGGGACCTTCAACCTACCAAAATCTTACTGTACTTGGGTACTACTCTACTGATCTGATTACGTCAAGACAGCTATGATGTAATCCCATCATATAATTCCAACAAACTTGCATTCGGTCATCGACTAATCTAATAAATACAAATGTCTACAAATAGACATTAAAATATTAAGCTAATCGAAAATATTGCAACAAAAATGTTTGATGAGAACGAAGTAGGGGGATGAACGAAAAGTACAAATTGAAATATTTATGTCATTGTACTATCTAGTATTAAAACCTGAATATTTATTAGGCCATAAGACACTGTGTCACACTTAATAAGAAATATTCTGGTCTCATTAGTCAAGGCCAACTATGACTACAGCCCCAATGGCCAATTACTCTTAATTATTTTCTCAAGTTTGTTTGGAATCCACTGATGTACTGTATGTATGTCACTCTATGAAATGGCCAAGTGGCAAGATAATGTCACTCTTGAATGCACTCGCTGATGGATATTCTATGCAAAAGTCAATAAGCATATTTCTTTTATGAAGTTTTTATTTATGATTGAAACCGTCTGTTTACGGATGATCTAACACAAATGTCGACAAACTTTTTAAGTTCCTTTGTTCAGTTGTGAACGAAATGGAAAGTTTAAAATAAAGTTCAATATGTGAAATATTCAATTAATTAATCCAATTTTAACATATTATTTAGAAACATATCTAAAGTGCAGAGCAAATCCACCCCCTCTTAGGCCAAGGTTACTACTTGAAGTCATCATTTTTTTAAATATTTTTCAGAAGCAATAAATTTATCATCAGGATTTGATGTTTCAATTCAACATTTCTTTGGTTTCTTTTATTTAGTGAAATAACCAAATATATACAGTTACATATAAAATTTAATCAATATTTGACATAAAGATAAATAGAATAAATTTAGTAACGCATTATTCAATTCTTTGTTATTTTCATTTGGTCGCCAGTTTATATTTATACAATGCTGTTCTCTTTCTTTTTCAAGACACACAGTTCATAAAGACCTCATTATGTATGCGATATACAATGTACACTATTGTTATCATAGCTTCTTTACTTCAGTGATTGTCAATTCTTCAATAATTTGATATAAGATAACAAATTACAGTTAAATATCTATTATCAAAGAAGTCGATTCTACAATTTACAAAAATTCTATAATACAGTGTCACTGTCATGTACATAACATAAGAAGCTTGTATCATAGGAACATTCTCATATGTGTGACATTATTTAACATAGCATCAACATGTAAACCTATTATTACAGACATTTCCTATATATTTTAGATACAGTACCAAAAAACCGTGCAAAGAAATAATACAAATTGAAATGTTATGTCTGCTCTCTCTATACTTTCCAAATTTGGCTTTTAAAGTTCTTCAATAAAACAAAATAATGCAAAATATTAATCACCGTAACTCACCGTACACCACTCTAAATGAGTGGTGTAAGAGGCAGGTGGGCCGGTCGTGGCCCTCTATTAGCCCCCCTCGTCTTCTGAAATTGTCTTTTAAATAAATCAGATCATTTTGAGGAAATATGGTCAATTGTGCACAGTTATGTAAATTAATAAAACATATTTTTTAGGAAATATGGTACAATGCATATTTATTTTAATATGTAATGTTGAAAGAAATGATCTTATCTCAACTCTTACTCTTCGAGAAGCTAAAGTGGTATTTCCGATATTAATAATTATTTGATTAACCATGTAATTTCATATAATATCTTAAATTATTAAAAATCACAAAATGTATGCGTCTATGATCAGCACCCCCTGTTCCACACTATCATCTATAAACCTTGCTTGTACTGTACAGTGTTGTGTACTATTAGATATGTTTTTTATTTGATTTGATTCGTTAAATTTTATTCATCATTTTAAATCATCTTGTTCAAATCAATCCCTTTATATTTATCAAAAAACAAACACATTTATCAGTCTAAAAATGTTTGTGATTTTACCAAGCCAGCTATCAATGACTAATACCATACTGCTCGCTAAAAATACCATAGATGATGCTAAATTGCTTAAATGTTTAAGTGCCCTATAATGAGTATTGTTTCAGTTAGTTCTGGCAAAACATGTGTAATCTCATATTTGTCTTAAAATAGAACAATTATCGCAACTGAGATGATAAGAATTTTATTGCACCTTAAAAGGAGAAACTCACTTTAGGAGTCCACTGCTGAAATTATTACTTGTTAAAATGCCGCATGACATAAAATACTACAGTAGTCCATAATGGATTATACACTAGAGAATGCCTCTTTTGGGACATTCCGGAAAAACAACTGCTATTACTATTATTATTAAGTAGGCACATACAGGAGCTTTAGTGTGTCCCCTGCTGTAGGCTAAGTAGGAATGAGAAATATGTAGACATACAACCTACTACTAATAACAGGGAGTGGCGTAACGGCTATGAGTGCTCACTGGGAAAAACCCACCTGAGCAGTATGCAGAGGAAAAACAGGCATTAAAATATGTCGAAAAAGGCTAAAAACGCCTGAGACCTCCAGCGTTGGCGAGCCACTTCGGGTTCCTAAACCAGGGTCTCAGGCCTCTGCGTTACGCCACTGATAGTGGTACAAATTTGTGTAAAGGAAGGGGTATGCTTTTACATGAATCAGTATTGTACTTTTGTTATTAATAATGAAGAAATAGATTTGTTACATCGCTACAGCTCTATTGGCTATCTGCCTTTCTCAATAACTTTTCCTTCTAAGACAAAAAAGAATAAACCATTTATTATTGCTGTAAAACCCCATCTTTGTGACACACATATTCAAGGGACACTTCTATAAAGGTGATGAGGGACATTAACATTCTACCTATAACACTCATTCAGAAGACAACAATATTAAGGAACATGTTATTGGGTACCTATAGTGCCCCCTTAATAGAAGTTATAATTTCATTAATTCAACACTAATTTCTATTCCCAAATTCACCTTGATGATATTTCAAAACGGAAACTTTGATCACTTCAAAAACTTTTATTTCATATCATAATTTTAAATTAAACAAAGAATAAAATGGACTGGAAGATTGATTGCATTGACCTTCGAAGAAGAAGGGGAGGCGCCATGAAAACGACAGATACTTAAGATGAATCCATACCATCATGGAGGCTAAATAAATTACTGTTACTGTCAACATATGTTGCTGTAATTAAGAGTGTGGCAGACATCGTAGATAGCAGTTAACAATACACGTATTAGTGCGCGTGTGCCTGAACGTGAATACAGCACGTACACATGTGTTTGAATCCAATATTGCATAACAAATAATGCATGTATGATGTATTGGAATTACTTATATTTTGGGGTATACAGAATTAAAAAGTGTGGTTTAATTCCTAATAATATATAAATAAAAAATGTTTAATAATAATAATTTGGTGATATTGAATGTCTAATAAAACATTAACTGAAAAAAAATTCAATCTAAATGATTAGAATTTATATTACACCTTGTTTTTGTGTTTGGCGAACGAAATTTTTTTAGAATTAGAATAGAATTAAAAGATTTATTCTTAATAATGACGCATTGAAATCTGTTATTTTTTGTTGTTTTGCAGTGTCTATTGCTATTTTAAATAATATTCCTCAAAGAAAATTTCTTATCAAGGATGTTCATATGAAAGAACAAGAATTATTACAATATCTGTTATGATCAAATTCATAAATAATAATTGCCAAAATATTGATTTTTGATAATCAGTAAAGAAAATTAATATTGTAACCCTATAATATTTGTACTTTTATATAAAATTAACATCATATAATTACAAACAGAATATTGCTATACTCATTTAAATTTCAAATCCTGTGTCATTCTACTTTTTCATCTTCATATTAAATTTGAAAGAGTACTAGTACTTTGACCTCCGAGTATTAAAATAGTACAAATAATAAATAAATAAAAGTACAATATAGTTTAACGCATAAAAGTACAGTACGTGGATTACATTGTTATTATAATGTATACACCTAAATAAAAGTGCAGTGTTTTGAGTTGAAAAGTGTAATAATGCAATTTTGGTTTTTAAAAACCTTATTTAACTTCACGATGACAGAATATAAAGGAACACTATACAAACAAAGCCAGAATTTTATATCAAACTATTAAATCTATATATAATTCTATTATACGTGTTATATTGATAAGTTAAGTATAACTAGCAACAAAAGCAATGTAAACAGTGTATTAATATATTTTCGTATATTGGAATAGGTTAACATAACAGCCTTAAGCCATACAGATCGTTATCAATTGAGGTTTATTCGCGCCATATCCTGCGACATAAGCGATTACGAAATACCACCAGTCTCTGTTTTTATATAATAAGCTCAGCATATTGCCGTTTTATTTACAATAACTGACAAATCAGATAAAATAACATTAAAGAAAGGAAGAACAAAGAAAAGTGCCTGCAAGCCTATGACCTAATTACAAGTTCTACTTTTGTCACAAAATACCACACATAATACTTCACACATGTCTCATTGTTACGTACATAAACAAACTGAATTTTGAATCTAGTTTAAGGTGACTTAAAATCAAATTACTTTGTGTACAGAAATCTTTGTAGATGATTTAATTTTTATTTTCTCAGGTCTAGTAAGTTAGATTCCATTTCTTCAGGTTCTTTTTCTAGTCAAAAATAATACTTGTTTAAATACTGACAGTGTTGCTGGCAATGTTTTCTAAATAGATTTGTAAGATTGCAGTTTTTTGACTATATAGACCAAGTTGTTTTTCACTACGCTCTAGCCTTTATTAGACTAAACATTGAGCTCTGAAAGTACTGACCCAAGTTAAACATTTCAGACAGAAGTTGTTGTATGTTCGCCAGTGATGTAATATTATATTTATGCAAAACAGTGTATAATACAGTATGCAACTTTAAAATACTGTTTTAATGGTAAAAAACTTAGATATCGTGTACAGTATTATTATTGTGTAGGCTACTTTAAACACTGTCTACACTATCAAACTGTATGTGACAAAAAAATGTGATGTGCCCATATATGGACATGATGATATCATATCATATTTGGACTTATCACTACCATATTTGGGCACATCACACTTTTTTTGTCAAACTAGTTTTATAGTGTAGACAGAGCTTTAGATAGTTGGCCTTTAGAATGTAGGATAGAGGGGGCTATTATAAAATTTAAGATGGTCTTACCGGTAAGCAATGTATGTTTATCCATGAGGCTTGGTCAAGTATACAATTCATGATTGTGTTTGCATGATCATTCTTTGCGCCTTCACCTATTAATAAATACATTATCAATATTGAATGCAATCAATGTATTTAAATGTATTTAATAATCGGATTGTTTGAGACTTACTAATCTGTCCACTATTTATACCCTTATTTATTTTGACGAACAGTAAAACCATGGGCACTACATGAAAGAATTGAACTCAGAAACCTGGCATTTAAGGACATGTCTGATTGGTCTATTTGTAACCAAATAAAACTAAATCCAACTAAATGTTCATATATGGAAATATGTTTCATGCGACTTACTTTGTTAAATTAATTAATGGGACATAATTAGTGTGCAATACCTACCTTTTTGATACACTTTTTTTTTTAGGAATACAATGTCTATGATGTTCTTGTTACCTTTTTGATGTTCCAATCATTTTATATAACTTGTGTGCAATAGGGTGACAGTACTGTACGGTTTAATGAAGTCCAGCTTAAATTGTTTTTATTCTCGATGTTTAAATATGTTTTTGATGCTTGCTATTACTTTAATATTTTATTCATTTTATAAATGTAAGTATTGTAACAATTCAGTTTTTGCTGGCACTACAATTTTGTTTTAATAAATAGCCTTGGATAATAATAATGTCAACCACCAAGCTAGGCTACAATGTCACATTTTTACTGTTGTTGTTGTTGTATCTAATTTTTTTATTTTATTGTTGGCTATTTAATTAATATGCAAATTCAGAATCTAAATATTCTATTCCACTCCTGGTTTATTATCAAATATTAATATTAATTATGTTTTTATTATCTATATCTAAATAATAATTAGTAGATATCGATCTTAAAACATACTCACTTCCAGTTGATTTACCCCACCAAGATGCTGTCTGGTCTCGATGACAATGCTTTGCAAGCGCCCTCGCTCCAACAGACAATTGACTATTTGCACTGTGAATAAAAGTATAATCATTTTTTAAGTATTTTGTATTTTTTAGTATCTCGTGTGAGTGATAGACACAGTATTAACTATACATGCTGATTCCTAACTTTGTTGTTGTAGTGTCTTACTCACAAAACTTAAATATGTTTTCAAAATCAATTACCTATTTTGTTGCTTGAAGCTCTTTTCAAGACTTGATCGTGCAGGGGGCAGCATTTCAACAGAGCCCTCTGTATTTCGCAGTCCAAGTAAAGATATAACTCCTCGTTTTCTTAATTTCTAAAGAAATAATAGTAAATAAATTAAACTCTAATCAGTGACGCTGTGTTGCATGGCATGATGCAATACTTACAAGTGAATGTGCTATATTACGTTTTATTGAATGTGCTATATTAAGTTTATACTATTTGTGAGTGTGAATATATTCTTTCTATTTATTATTTTTAAAAAAATACATTAACATTAATTGTACCTTTAGAATTGATATTAACATATCTGTACTTGCTGCGAACTTATTCTCAGTAAGTAAATCTTGAAGTGTATCAATGTCATCAGAGAGGGCAGCAAACAGGTTTTTTCTAGGATGAAAACATGTTTAAACAAAACACAGCTGCTTATCAATAATGTAGAAAGAATATCTTGTATTATAGATTATAATTTGATTCAAATAAACCGGAGAAAGATAACGATATGTGAATAGTTGCGAGAACACTTGAATCACATGCACTCTCAAATTTGTTGAAGTCAAGCGTTGGTCTCGTAATCCTTATTCCATACACTCACATCTCTTAGCAGGGAGAGGAAGGAAAAATATCTTAATTCAATAAATATATCTTTCTTAATACCGTAAAACTAGAAAAGAAATGCCCTGGGCTTCTTTTTGAGGTTTTACTCTTTGGTCTGCAAAAGTACTCTCGAAAAGAAGCCAATTTTGAAAAGAAACCCACCAAAGGGCTTCTTTTCAAAAAAGTATTCTTCTTTTCGAGACAGACTATGAATATCAAAGAAACAGAAAGGAAGGTGATTTAATGCCAGATAACTTGTGATGCAGATTGTATGATCAAGTTTATATCGTGCATTCATTTAAAAATGGTATTTTGATCAGAAATATGTAAACTTGGCAGGAAATGTCTCAAAAATCCTATTACTGTAGTAGCAATTCACAGAATTTACAGCATCATTTCGAAAAAAGTAATCTCGAAAAGAAGCCCATCTTGAAAAAAGGGGCTTCTTTTTTAGGTTTTACAGTACTTAGCCTACATACATACCTTTCAATGGCCCTTTCTCCTTCATTTAGGCATTGAAACTCTGGAAGTGCTACTACTTCTAATGATCTTAAACAAAAATAATATTTTTAATCAAAATGTTTTCAAAAACTACTTTTCAAAGGTTAGCAAAGTAATACATGTATACGGCCTATGCTACATAGATACTGAAAAAGATTGTAAAGTTAAAATATATATATTTAGGTGGGGAGATGAGACTACTACTAGAGTAGTGTGTAAGAAGTGTGCCACTGTTTCTTTTGTTAATGTTATTTTTTTTATATCTTGTACTGTAAATAGGCCTATTGTTAAATCATTTTCTTTTTTTTCTCCAACTTTTATTTTACTTACTCTGGACGCACCTTCATTCAAGAAGTGTGCCACTGTTTCAAAAGTGTAGCTTCCAAATAAATTATTATTATTTTAGGCATTCCAATTAACAGTGATGAGTAGCGGTTTCAGAAATTTGAACAGAATTACAATTAACATATGTCTAACCTTGAGGTCATCCAACTCTGTAATCTATGCGCCAAATGTACGTACAAAGGGTTTCGAGGGTATCCACACTCAGTTTCTACTTCCGCACATTGTGCCACTTCCAATTCCGATCCCAGACAATCTTCCTTATCATTCAAAGTAACTGTCTCTGATAATGCATTTGGATCACCGACTAGTAGTCCCTCTATATCAAGCGGAGAAATATCTTCGAGCCCGTATGTTCTCAATCTTTCTAGCACCTGTAAATTGTGAAATTTCGCTGCGACCCGGAAGTGTAGGTTTGTATGTCATATCACATGCTGGGTATTCACTTGATATTATATTATTTAGGGTGTACGAGCTGTGACAACTTGGTGTAAGTTATATAGCTGCCCACAACAGGTCCATCATACTTACTGTATATTATTAACCATGCGTAATCTTAAAGCTTCCACAAGGACATACAGTAAGTTCACCAAAAGTAATTTGACCAATCACACAGCGATAGGTCATGCGAACTGATGCTTGTGGTTGTTTTGGCAAGTTTTTTTTTATCATGAGAAAAAAGAAACATAAAATGTAGAGGCAGGAATCCGAACTTACTTTTCCGTTTTAAAATATTAATCAATTATACACACTCCAAATTTAAAAATGTTAAAGACCCCTTCCCTTCAATTTTGGACGTTTTTTGGAAAATAATACATATATATCACTTTAAAAACATTAAACCATGTCATTCCTTGTCTTAAATGTACGTTTTATGGTAAATTATGATAAAAAGTGAGAAACAATGCACTACCTAAGTAGCTCGCGGCGATCGACCTCTCGTGGACGGTCTTAGGCCTAGCCTAGCTAGGCTTAGTTTTGTAGGCCTAGCTGGTAAACATCGGTAACGTACGAACATCGTACGCTAGCTATATACCTAGCCTGACGTTGTATAGTTGCTGCATTAATTGTCTTTCTATTTTTGCCAGACTCCGTTGATACAAATTGGGGAAAACCCGGTATTTTCGCTGAAAAGTTAGGAGTCTTCCATTTGTTTTGGCCTCACGATCGATCGAAAAGTGGGCGAATTACAGGTGAAAAACAAAAATATCAATCCGCGCGCAATGCATTTTGGGATTTATAGCGGGCCACTATAATTATTAGAATCGACTTATTTTTCACCGTTTAAAGACGAAAAAAGTTATCGCAATAGGACCATATAGTATTATTTTTACATTAAATATAGTTTGTGATCTTAAATTAGATCTAAAAAACGTAGGGAAGGGGGCTTTAAAAGATGTAGTGTGTCAATACTATAATAGGCCTAGAGATTAACATAAAAAACAAGTAAATTAATTTACCTGTTTTAACAGCGCCTCCATCTTGGTTTTTAATTATATTTATTAGCTACTTTCAGTATGTCATGTTGGTACTTTGTTTAATTGAATCTTTTAAACAAAGCAGAAAAAAAGGAATAGGCCTATATCAATTATCATGATCATGTTTGTTTTCATTTAAATATTAATATTATTAAACCAATTAATTAATAATGAATATAATATAATTTAACATAAATTAATATTATAACATAATAATGCCTCGATTTGTACACCCCCCCCCCCCCCCATCCCCTACCTAGACTAGCCTAGGCATACCTAAAAAAAAACAATTAAACGGCGTATAAAATAAAATAGGCCTAGCCTAGGCTAGCCTAGGTAGGCCTAGGACCTATGCTAGGACCGGTAGGTAGGAATCTGCGTTATTAAGGACAGTTTGGACTAAACAGTTCTACTATTAATTTAATTAATATATAAGTTACGAATACAGCCCTAAAGTTGCAAAAAAATTACCTTTAGCCTAGCTAGGCCCTAGGCCTGCTGTCAACAATATTGCCAATGCTGCTAGCCTGTGCCTGTTCCCTGTTGCAATACCCTCACACATCAATTGTTTAGTGCGATCAATTAAAGAAAACGCATTGATTATAGACCTATAAGTACGATACCGCACAAAATCTGAGCTGAGTGCGGGAACTGCCTATGGGAAACCCGAATGTTGGAGTAAAATTGGTGTTGTTCGTTTATTTAGAGCAACTATTAAAAATGGCAGGGATAACATCTAAATTTCTGCTTCTTAATAAGGTATAGTATTGTAAGAGTAAACAGAGCCACTTGTTCGTTAATAAAACAAATTTCTCACTGTATAATCGTCAATAAAAGCTAGGCCGAAGCGTGTTCGCCGGATTTGATACATATTTACGTTACGACCGCGATAAAAAGGATTATCGCAGGCGCTATTTCAAAGAAAATCATTATGTTTATGTGTACTTACGGGCCTAGCTTAGAAAATTATATATTTTTTTTAATTCGCTTACACATGATACAAAAACACCTTAATTATCAAATAAAAGTGAACAAATATTTTATTTTATGTTTTATTTTTTAGATGAACTTGCTTGTAAAAGCTACATCAGACGACGCAAGTCCAACGCCAGGTTATCTGTATGAAGAAATCACAAGTATCCTTATATCTGCTACACTCAAATTCCATTCCAAACTTCCAACCTCTTCCTCTCCTCTATTCTTTTTTTTTGCTGCATTTCTTTTATTTTTTTACATGTGGGGGAAATAGAACACACAAAGTGCAGTTCAAGGTCGAGTGCCATGAGGCTTGTAAAGTTCAATATATTCCTTTACTTTTGTTTTACAAGATCTAACATGTGGTACATCAGGACAAACTTCAGCTTTGCTTGATTTCCTAGTAAATAGACTAGAAATACAGTCGTGTTATGTCAAACTAAAGGTGGGTAGTGTATGTATACCTACAGTAGTATACATTTTTTAATTAGCTGAGAACTTATGCATTCATTGACTGTATTATTTGTATTTGAACTTTGAACTCTTTACAGGTTCTAAATGTAATGATTCGTGTAGTTCAGTATGGTCATCCAGACTTTGCAGCTGGTTTGCGTCGCAATGCCACTGGTATTAATAAAGCAACTAGTAAGTATATTATCATCAAGTGGCATCTACACATCCAAATGGCGTACACTGTCCTTCCAAATTCAATTTTATTTTCATAAGATACATCATTATGTAATAACAAAAAAATGGCAAACACTGTCCTTCCACAATGGCATACTGTACTGTAATTCCAAATGGCATACTTAACATTCAAAGTGCATACTATACATCCAAAGGGCAGACTGTATGTTCAAAGTGAATACTGTATGTTCAAAGGGCATACAGTACGTCCAAAGGGCATACTCACTGTACGTCCAAAGGGCATACTGTCCTAAAGGGCATACAGTAGTAGTACGTCCAAAGGGCATACTGTCCTTCCAAATGGCATACTCACTGTACATCCAAATGGCATACAGCACATCCAAAGAGCATACTAGTTGTACGTCAAAATGGCATACTGCACATCCAAATGGCATACTGTACCTCCAAATGGCATACTGGACATCCAAAGGGCATACTATACATCCAAAAGGCATACTGCACATCCAAAGGGCATACTGCCAACATCCAAAGGGCATACTGCACATCCAAAGGGCATACTGCACATCCAAAGGGCATACTGCACATCCAAAGGGCATACTGCACATCCAAAGGGCATACTGCACATCCAGAGGGCATACTTCACATCCAAAGGGCATACTGCACATCCAAAGGGCATACTGCACCTCCAAAGGGCATACTGCACATCCAAAGGGCATACTGCACATCCAAAGGGCATACTGCACATCCAAAGGGCATACTCACTGTACGTCTAAAGGGCATACAGTACATCCAAATGGCATACTGCACATCCAAAGGGCATACTGCACATCCAAAGGGCATACTGCACATCCAAAGGGCATACTCACTGTACGTCTAAAGGGCATACAGTACATCCAAATGGCATACTGCACATCCAAAGGGCATACTGCACATCCAAAGGGCATACTGCACCTCCAAAGGGCATACTGCACCTCCAAAGGGCATACTGCACCTCCAAAGGGCATACTGCACATCCAAAGGGCATACTGCACATCCAAAGGGCATACTCACTGTACGTCTAAAGGGCATACAGTACATCCAAATGGCATACTGCACATCCAAAGGGCATACTGCACATCCAAAGGGCATACTGCACCTCCAAAGGGCATACTCACTGTACGTCTAAAGGGCATACAGTACATCCAAATGGCATACTGCACATCCAAAGGGCATACTGCACATCCAAAGGGCATACTGCACATCCAAAGGGCATACTGCACCTCCAAAGGACATACTCACTGTACATCTAAAGGGCATACTGTATGTCCACAAATTACATTCCGTATTCCAAAATGCCAAAGGGCATACACATCCAAATGGCATATACAGTCTAATTGTCGTTGTTTTCTTTCAGTGCATAGTGGTCCACCCCATGCTACCTGTGACAATGCACCTTATGTTGCTGTAAGAAAGGCTGCTACGGTATGCAATACTTTCACATATTTATTGATAATTGAAAAAATGTATAGTTGAAAAATACTATGTACTTTCAAATGCAAATTTATTGCAATAACAAAATAATATAATTGTACTTTATTTACAAAGCAATTGTCATCTATCCTGTTTGACACTGAGAAAAAATCACTGTCAACATCAAATTCTATAAACACGGTTGGATATGGTGTCAACAAATCAAAAAAGACAATGAAAGGATTTGGAAATACACAGACAGTACATGAAAGTAAGTCAGTAAGTTGTAATGGATAGAGAAACCATTACAACCACAATTCTGTCTTGACCATAGAGAATATTCTGTATAATTAACTAGAGAATGAACTCTGAATACAGTCAGAGCTCAAAAACCGGATTCACCATGTAGAAGGACAACGGAATATGGCTGCATTACATTGGCCAATCAGATATGCCAGTTTGAAGTCACGCCCACAAGCAGTTGCACACCACTAGTCCACTGCATCTCATAGTGGAGCGTATCAATGTGTGAATGCATTTTTATAGAAAAAAATTAAATAAATTATTAAAAGTTGTACTGTATTTATATATTAAATAATATTTTTGAACTGATGTAAGGTAGCAGATATTCTACACTATTTGCTGTCATCTAGTTTGGTCTCTAGAAGTTTAATTATTATCTGTATGGTCTTGACATAATCTCTACTGATTTGATCTATTTTTTTAGAGACATTTACAGATCAACTTAAAAATGGATTTCAGCAATTAGCAGGTAGCTTCTCTGCAACAGGGGATGTTGCTCAACCAAGAGCATACAAAGCAATGCAGGGTGACACCAATAAAAGCTACTCAGAGAGTAGGAGTATGTATAAGGAAGATTTAATTGAGAAGATGAAGCGAACTACTAGTCAAGAAGTAACTAAACCAAAAAATCAAGATAGCACAACAATTGTTGAAAATCCTGATATAGCAAGATTAACATATAAAGGTAAATAATATATAAATAGGTAAAGGAAATATATAAGAGACATGAGACTACAATACTTAACTGAATTACTGGATATATAACATACAATGGCTCATATAGCAGGAAAGTGTCATATTCAACTTATTTTAACAGGAGGTAAAGCAGGGGGAGGATGGGAAGAAGATGGATCATCCGATGGTATCAGCAGTGATCTGAGTAACGGCAGCACACCCTTATCAGAGAAGTATGTACATTTATCCACTAACCTGCCATACATATTAAGCTCTTGACTACATTTTTTATTGATACTTTTTAAACTGAATTGTTTTACAAATTAGACTCCAAGCTGCTGCTGTTGTTGAAGACTGGATTCAAGAGGCTAAATGTGTTGAGGATATTGTGACTACCAATGAGGGCAGGCTTATTCCTTCTCGTCAAGAACTTGACCAACTAGAAGGAAGGTAGAACTAAATGTTTGTAATAAATTTCCATCACCAAATGTTTAGCCAGGTTAAAGTTCAATATATTTTATACTTTCTCTGTTTCGTTTGTTAGGTGTGATACCCTGAATTGTGATAAGGTTTTGGAATTCCTAATCCACAAAATTGCTTGCCAACAAAGTTTTATTCAGATGGTAAGTAGCATTTATATTCACTTTTTTATGCAGTACATAACATGCATAACACGAAAGACTAGGCATCACTTATACACATTGTTTTTTATAGAGGGCGCTATGTGCTATTGAACGTCTCGTAAACACTGATCTACTGGGACATGACATTCATCAACTACACAGTTCGTTACAAGATGTAATTTCATCTCAAGAAACTAGCAAACAGGCCGTTTCTAAAGCAAAAAAGGTGAATGCGATATATTTAGTTGGAATGGAGAATCGGGAAATATGGAGAAGAGAAGGGGAAAGTTTTGTGTTGTTTTGCTTAAAGTGACTATTGGTCATCAGTGGGTCAATTAAATACTTTTCAGGTGACACTGATTAGTAGATAGAATTATAATAATTTGATTTCTTTTTTGTTTTCAATAGATTTTACGCCTAATCCAAAGCACAGCCAAACAGGACGAAATAAGAAACATTCTAACAACTCAACAACCAAAAGTATCACCAGCTACAATGGAAAATTTAGATACAAGTATCAAAGATTCAAATACAAATTTACTTTCCAACTTAGATTTAATTAATCATTCCAAAGAGGATCCAGAAAATGTGAAGAGCAATCTGCAACATTCAGAAACCTTAACACATTTGGTGATAGAACAAAATAAAAGTAAAAATAGATTAGAAGTTAGAGAAAGTGGTTTAACGGACAGTGCTGGTACAATACCTTTAAGTGGACAAAACATGGACTTACAAACAGGACATAATTTACGTTATGGAGACAATCCAAGAATTATTGGACAAAATGGAAAACAAGGTCATACCATTGCCAATGTTTCGGTAGAGGAAACTGATTCTAGTATTAATCCCTCTACTACAATTGAAGGTTGTGTAAAAGAACCAGAAAAAACATATTCTAATGATCTCTTATCTGATGAAAGTAACATTGGTGATCTATTAACCTCATTAAACTTTAAAACTGATGTTAAAATTATGAGTGGAAAACCAAAAGAAAGAACACCATTGAACCAAATGCAAACAAGTACTCCACTCCAAATGCAGCAATCTCTGGATAAAAACTCAATCACTGCAATGTTTCCACAGCTTTCTACCAGTAATCTTAGCGGAACCAGTGCTCTACCTCTCCAGTTAGGGAGGCAGAGTGCAGGCTTTGATTTCGTAGGTGGACAGAATGACACTAAAGCTAAACCAAAAGCGCAAGAGAAATTTGACTTTGTACAAGAGGCTATGAAATCTGCAATCCGAAAATAGATTTTCAGTTTTGGACATTTTGAAAGAAAATATTTTGTTAATCTATTTCTATATAATATTTGTACAGTGAATCATAGCCAAAACAATCTATTTAATAAACCTTACGAACATGAAAATATGACTTTGTTTTACAATTTAAGATTGTAGCAAACACACACTCGAAGAGAATGTACATTTAATAGGCCTACAACTTATGAAACTACTCGCAACACAGCCAGGTGTGTGCTATACACAGTCATTCTTATATCACTTATGATCTAATGTCAAAATATACTTTCAATACCTTATATCCTCTGGTATAATCCCACCCTCCTAAAACACAAAATTGGGCAGACTTTGGGTGGTGGGACTATGCCTATTAATTGGTAAGCATTTCTTATAAAAACTCATCTGAACTGGCTAGAGAGAGGCCTACATCCAGACCAAAAGTCAGTACTGGGACTATACCCAGGGATATGCCCGTCTGTGAAATCAGACATAAAGTAGGGGGTGGGATTATACCAGAGAGGATATCCGTAATATATTTAAAATAAATAAAATAAGCAGTGCAGATTGAGGAATGAGAATGATTCAGGCATAAAACCATCTAAATACAAATAATACTGTAATCTACTTACATGGGAAAGAATACAGGTCCTTCTTCACTGTGCTCAGCTAATGTCTGTGAAACGATCATTGTGCCTTTATTCTCTACAATACCTATATGCAAATTTCTGCTACAGGAAGTTAAACCTCTCTCCAGGTGGCTCCAATGGAATAACTGGAAACCAAGGACATTTTAATTGTGACTGCCCAATAACCTGACCCAGTACTGTACCCGCCAAAACTAGGGACACTTATAATTATAGTTTTAACACAAATACTATACATAATGCATAACAACCACACTATTGAGGTAACATAAACAATCTGTTTTTAATACAACTCTTTATAACAACTTGTATTGCTAATAATTAACAGTTCACAGCAAGAATATTTTATGGGATTAGGTAAATTATTTTGTAATGAATAAGAACTTCTTAGCATTCATAGTGATTGTCTTCTTCTCATCCATAATGAACATACAGATCTTGGCATACATAAAACTATGCCACATCTTCTTATTGAAAATTTCAGGTCTTCTTAGCATCCATAATGAACATGTCAGATCTTCTTAACATTTATAATGAACATGTCAGATCTTCTTAACATCCACAAACGTACATGATACATAATGATGGATTTCCAGTAAACACTAATGGATTTTCACTCAAAAAAAGAACAGCATTTGCAACAGTGGTAATTATGATAATACAGTATATATAACAAGTTCATTCTTTAATTCTATGGGTCTATCAGTTGATAATTCAGTAATTTGTGGTGTTCTGTAAAATAAAAATTACATAATGGGATGTAAAGAGCAGCTCCAAAATTGTTCATATTAATTAAGTGCCAACAGATAATGAGTAAATGGTTTAATCAGTCCTAGGGGTCATATTATTCTACGGTACAGTAGGATTTTATAATATAAAATGTTATTACGTACTACATCCTAAACATTATACTTAATTGTTACTGGGCGTAGATTAGTATGATCAAGTCCAAGACATATAATAGGTGAGGGCTAGGTGAATTGAAGACTTTAATAAATCTCCAACAGCCAGACCTTAGCAGGTACCTTAGTTGGTAGGTAATAAACTAAGAGAATTAACTAAAATAAAACAAAAGCAATTAAGTTTTCATTGTCACTTGCCTTTTCACACAAACATGTTACTGTGCATCAACAAGTTGCGTAAGGAACAAGTATTGTTTTAGCATTACAGCCGGACTCGCAGTAATATAATCAAGATTATTGCAAGCTCAAAAGTAATGCAAATGAATAACTATTCAATAAATATTATTTATTAAACTAATGTGTTTTTTTATCAATGTAGGATTTTAATATACTCACTCTCTGTCATATAAGTCTAGTGGTATTTTCTGATTCTGTGGTGCTCTGAAAAAATAAAATAAAAATTTCATAATATAAACTAAATTGAATATTGCTTTTGAAATTAACTGTAAAATTAATTGATTTATAAAAAGTTAATCTGAACAGAAGAAATGTAGTCTAAAAATAGTTGTGTTTTAAAATAATTAAAATAACATTTTTTTTAAATTAACTCACTTTCTTTCTTGAATCTCCATATATATGTTAGTCCGATGGTTAAGGCTATAAATTGGCCTATAGGAGCAATGTTAGCTTTCCTCACATTGATGTACTTGGTATGGTACCGCCAGAAATCTATGAATACCATATTTAAGAACTAAGTAAAGTAGATATTATTTATTATTTAAGTATATCCTTATTTCTTTATCAATGTAACTTGCTTGTCTATCAAACTTGTAACTAATTGATAACAAGATGTCTTTTGAGCAAGTATTATTATTGCACTATAGCCGGACTCGCAGCAACATGAGAGGTGATGGTGCAAGCTCTTTACTAGTGCATTATAAACATCTTTCCTTTACATTATATATGGCCAACTCTCTATAACCTGAACACAATTCAGATTGGCACCAATCTATAATTTAAAGATTATCAATATTATTATATATATATATATCTCACAGATTTTCCTCATCTTTATCGTTTCAAATTAATTAATTAAATTTCAGTATATCACCGGGCGGTTTAGAATTAATGTTCTTTGCCTGATTTGTTTATATATATAAAAGTATCTCTTCGGAGATCCCGCCTCGTGAATAAAAATACTGTAAGATGAGGGCGTATCAATTTGATCTCTGGTGCGCGTGCGTACAACTGAGGACTAGGGCTGTTCCGCCGTACCACGCCGAGAATGTTAAAGAGTCGCTATCCAATCGAGTTCGAACAATACCATGAAAGCCCCAGTGGTCTAATGGTTAGGACATCTGCATATCAAGCAGGCGGTACGAGTTCGAGTCTCGGTTGGGGCGACTTTTTCTCATTCTCACAGATTTTCCTCATCTTTATCATTTCAAATTAATTAATTAAATTTCAGTATATCACCGGGCGGTTTAGAATTAATGTTCTTTGCCTGATTTGTTTATATATATAAAAGTATCTCTTCGGAGATCCCGCCTCGTGAATAAAAATACTGTAAGATGAGGGCGTATCAATTTGATCTCTGGTGCGCGTGCGTACAACTGAGGACTAGGGCTGTTCCGCCGTACCACGCCGAGAATGTTAAAGAGTCGCTATCCAATCGAGTTCGAACAATACCATGAAAGCCCCAGTGGTCTAATGGTTAGGACATCTGCATATTAAGCAGGCGGTCCGAGTTCGAGTCTCGGTTGGGGCGACTTTTTCTCATTCTCCCAGATTTTCCTCATCTTCATCGTTTCAAATTAATTAATTAAATTTCAGTATATCACCGGCCGGTTTAGAATTAATGTTCTTTGCCTGATTTGTTTATATATATAAAAGTATCTCTTCGGAGATCCCGCCTCGTGAATAAAAATACTGTAACATGAGGGCGTATCAATTTGATCTCTGGTGCGCGTGCGTACAACTGAGGACTAGGGCTGTTCCGCCGTACCACGCCGAGAATGTTAAAGAGTCGCTATCCAATCGAGTTCGAACAATATAATGAAAGCCCCAGTGGTCTAATGGTTAGGACATCTGCATATCAAGCAGGCGGTCCGAGTTCGAGTCTCGGTTGGGGCGACTTTTTCTCATTCTCAGATTTTCCTCATCTTTATCGTTTCAAATTAATTAATTAAATTTCAGTATATCACCGGGCGGTTTAGAATTAATGTTCTTTGCCTGATTTGTTTATATATATAAAAGTATCTCTTCGGAGATCCCGCCTCGTGAATAAAAATACTGTAAGATGAGGGCGTATCAATTTGATCTCTGGTGCGCGTGCGTACAACTGAGGACTAGGGCTGTTCCGCCGTACCACGCCGAGAATGTTAAAGAGTCGCTATCCAATCGAGTTCGAACAATACCATGAAAGCCCCAGTGGTCTAATGGTTAGGACATCTGCATATCAAGCAGGCGGTCCGAGTTCGAGTCTCGGTTGGGGCGACTTTTTCTCATTCTCACAGATTTTCCTCATCTTTATCGTTTCAAATTAATTAATTAAATTTCAGTATATCACCGGGCGGTTTAGAATTAATGTTCTTTGCTTTGTTTATATATATATAATAATATTGATAATCTTTAATTATATTAACAAAAAGATCTTTAAAAACAAAATATTGTCATACGCACTTCTAACAACAGCATTTTTCACTCCATTTGGTGTGAAGGAGGATGTTGCAAGCCACTTCGGTAGCTGACCAAGTTTCACTTCACGAAGAGGTATCTCTGCTATGGCTGAAATAAAAAAAGTTTTAAAATGTTTATATGATGCAGAAAACATATTTGATTAGATAGCGGGTAATATTATATTATAACCTGTCCTGACAGGGTCTATAGTTTACCCTTAACAATACTAACCTCTCAACAACAAATTTGTCACATGTTTCGTTGAACATTACAAGGATGGCATATTTCCAAGAAATGCAAAATCCAACAAATCACATTTTTTCTTTTGCACTAAAGCTAGACTCACAATGCCATGGAAAGAAATTGCAAGCTCAAAGTTAGTGCTACTATTACTATCTACGACTAGCTAGGCCTAGATGCTTCAAGTCACCAATGAAATCGGTGGCAACCAGCCAGAGGCCATGTGGTAAACCGACGACCCTGCATATAAAAATGAAGCCGTTTATTATAGGCGAGCGGCGGCCTAGGCCTAGCCTAATCTCTAGAATAACGCATTCTATGCCTTCTCTTTTATGCCATTACTTTTTTTTAATTGAATATAACATTCAAATGACATTCATTTATAAATTCTCTTACAAGAAGTATACATATTTAATAGATTATTCTCATTTATGCAACTTTTACAAACTGCTGCAAACCTCACCTTTACCGTCGGCCATGTTGAATCAAGCGGAACAATACACCGGCAAAAGATAAAATGTGATCCGCCACCAACGAGACTTGTTGGTGTGGAGGGCGTTTTTTTAAAACAAAGATAAAATAGTGCAGCTTCATATTTCAAATGTTTCCACTATTAAACCGATTCTCAGTGATCAAAAGTATATTTATAAAATATTTCAACAAAGACAGAATTTTAAAAATACTTTTTTTCAACTGCAGTATTATCTAACTAAAAATGTGGTTTATATCGGGCCTAGAGTAATGCATCAATACGGTTGGGCTTCTTATTTGCACTTGATCTCTGTTCTTTAATTTTTGTAATAAAATAAATAAATCGAGGCTTTGAAATACTATGATAATATTATTATTCTAATGAGGGCTATAAAAAGATTGTAAGCATTGAAGTTCCTATAATCAGTATTTGGTATACAATATACAGTAATTTACATATTTACAATGTACTTCATCAGTACCGGAATTTCATTTAATGCAGCAGTGTTCAATTTCTCTAATCCCTATAAGCTGCATCTTAATATTTGTTTGGCCCCTTCTCTAAATTCACCTCTGTGGTAGTTGCAGTGTGAGAGGGTGCATCAACAAAGATCATAATAATAGATTACTATTTAATATACAATTCACAAATTTGGTTTTGTATAGAATTCAAAACTGTATCATGTTGAGCAGACAACTGTCTTAATCTGTTCTGATCTTGTTTTAATCCACATCCATTTAATCTCACTTCTTCTATCAAGCCGGATGACATCGACATAAGCAGCGCTTCAGCCAAGGTGTCAGATAACGATTTTAACGGACAGCCAGAAAAGTCTAGCTTCTTCATTGTAAGTTTGCTTGATTGGATGGTGGCTAGTAATTGTTGCAACGCCAGACATGTGATATCATCATTGCAAGATAAGTCAATAGATGAAAGTGTTGTATTTGAGTTCATACACCTGAAAGATACCAGCATGTAATGAAAAAGTAGATTTTAATTCAAACAAACAGCCATAGCTGTTGAGTCAAAAAGTCATTCTGAGCATGCTCAGAAACACATGTTTGGTTCAAAGTTGCATAGGGGGTGGTGAAATGGGTCGCTATTCTGAAAGTACTATTTAGACAGTAATTAACAATGGAAAATTTGATGAGAAGACATACCTTAATACACTTGTTATATCGTCATCATTTATGCAACAATCACTGATACGCAAAGACTCCAAACAACAATCAGCCTAATGATAAGTAACCATTAAAAACAGGGAAGGTATAAAGAGAGAAATTTTTAATTAAATCATTTGAATTTACTAATTAAGAACATCTGACAATTAAACAGTGTGGAATTTAAGCTCTAGACAAGTTTTTTCTAATGCAGTTTCTATTCATTCAAAGACACCTACCCTACGTTTTTTAGATCTATTTTAAGATCACAAACTATATTTAATCTAAAAATAATACTATATGGTCCTATTGCGATAACTTTTTTCTTACGATCGATCATGAGGCCAAAACAAATGGAAGACTCCTAACTTTTCAGCGAAAATACAGGGTTTTCCCCAATTTGTATCAACAGGGTCTGGCAAAAAGAGAGAGACAATTAAGAGCCATTGTCTGTAAGAATCAAAGAAATATCAAAAATAGTGGCAGACTCAAAAACATGGATTTCTTTCAAATTTTTGATTTCATACTTTGGGAGATACCATTTATTTAAAAAGGGGTGTTTTTCACTTTTTTTTAATTGTTAAATGCAACTAAACTTTACTTCACCATAACGCCCAAAGTGGTGTTTTTTTTTAGCCGATTTATTACAAATAGGTAGTTCTAATGTTTAATAAGTGATTTCTAAAATAAAATACTGGGGTATTTAAAAAATCTACAAGCAGTGTTGCGAGAAACATAGGCATTTTTATAAAAAAAAAACATGGTATATTGGTAAAAACATTTTATTTTCTTTGGTTATCGGATTTGAAACTCATTTGTCAGAAAAATTCTTAATGTTTTATATAGTTCTAGTTGTGTTGTGAGAAAAAAAACCAATATTTTTAATCATAGATTCTGTAATTCCCAGTTTTAATGTCATTTTATAGGTTTATCCTCTGTAAATTTGAATAAATTATCATATCGTTGTGATTTTTTTTTCCTTTGCAACAGATTACTCATCTCTTATTTTGAAGCTCCTCTTTCATTTTTTTACTTCTTTTATTTGCTAACCTAAACAGACCCCACATGCCCATCCTCCACCACTTCCGACTACACCCCCACCCCACCTCCCCTTACCCCGACAATAACCACAAAAAGATAAACTGCAACACTTTGGTCGATCATCCACTATAGAGTGTCAAATTCATGCATTCAAGCACAACCCACACTGCCGCTACCATCGCCCCAACCAATAGACCGATTCAAACTCCTCCATCCCACCCCCTCCACCTTTCTCCAAGCCCCCACCCACCCCAAGTTAAAAATTGCAATACAAAAGATAGGACATAAAGTTAAGTTTTTAGACCCTCGTCTCCAACCCCCTAACTATTTAAAACTCCTGGATCTACCACTTTCCCCTCCCCAAAATTGAACCAATCAAAAGTCAATGATATACTCAGATATGTTAATGCTACATAACAAATATTGAAGCCCTGATGTGAAATTTCATTTCATTTAAGGTCAGCATGTAAAATATCACACTTTATATTAAATATTGGTTTTAAATTCTATATTTTTTTTTACTGTGATGGTTGGATTCAGTAGTAATTATTAATTAATAATTATCTGATAATTATTTAATTTCCCTTAGTTATGCATAGCAACAGTTACTATGGTCTAAAATTTAGATATTCTTTAGATTTTTCATACTTATCTTATACAAATTTAAATTTGTAGATTATTAGTAGGCATCCCTTATTAGCATTTTCAAATTACCATTTCACAAGGTCATATTCGTAAGGATTCTGTGATTATTTTTGTTCATGAAAACCCCATATTTTATTTACAGCGGGCACCTCCCGTAAACGGCCACCTCCCTTAACGAATGCACTTTGAAAAGCCTGTTTGTTCTATCTAATTAGTGCATTTGGTACCTACCGTAAGCGGCCACCTCCCGTAAGCAGCTGCGGGCACCTTTATATACTAAAAATGAGATTTTTTGTATGATAAATGACCTCCCGTAAGCGGCCACCCGAAAAATGTGATACTTATTGCATGGACCTATGAATTAGAGGTCCATGTTTATTGTATTTCTTTATATATTAGCTTTATTTCGAAGCGGTTTTAAAAACATTACTGTGAAGAGATGAGAAAACTACACAGATTTTGACCGACCATTTTTCATATGATAAAAGCTTTTAAAATTTGTCTAAAAATGCTAAAAAATACTAAACCACCTGATTATAAATAATAATACAATTAGATGGAAAATTGAGAGGCTCTTTTCGTTAAGAATATCGTATATAGCCATAATACGTGATTTTGGCCCTTTATCGGCAGAACCTACCGTAAGCGGCCACTTTTCCTGGTCCTGAGGATGGCCACTTACGGGAGGTTCAATTGTATTTAAAAAAACAATTATCCTTAGTTACGCATAGAAACAGGTTCTAAGATAACATAAATAATACATTTTGACATAATTTGACCCAACAAATGACCCTTTCACAAGGTCAGACATTTTCTGGGATTCAGTAGGTAAGTAAATTTGGGAAAAGGTAGTAAAGCTATGTAATCAATTGTTTGTAGTCATGAAACCCCATATTAAAAATATGGTACTTAGTTACGTATAGAAACAGTTGCTACAGTACACTATAGGTAAAATGTTGATGTCATTTGACCTCAATATGTAAAATATAATTTTTTTTTCATGAAAACTCCATATTTTATTTAAAAAAAATATCCTTAGTTACGTAAACAGGTTTAAGATAACACTAAAGGTCAATTTTTTACCTTTATTCAGATTTGTCAAGACTTTCTTTCTGAGATTATTAGGATTCAGTATTTAAAGTAAATTTGGTAGTAGAAATGTAAAACTATGTAGAAAAAATGTTTTGTATTTATAAAAAACCCCTTATTTTAAAAATATTTTAGCATAGAAACAGTTACTATGGTAAAATGTTGACCTCATTTGACCTCAAAATGAATGAATTTACAAGGTCAAGTTTGTCATCACTTTAAGATTATTAGAATGCAGTAGAAGTAAAATTGAGAAAAATTACAAATGCAATAAATTCTTTGTATTCATAAAAACGCCATTTTTTACGTTTCTTTTTCAAAATTACTTTCCTTAGTTACACATAGAAATGGTTGCTAAGGTAACACTATAGGTAAAAAATGAAAATTGTTGAGAATTTTTTATGAACTATCTTGTATTTTTTATTTTTAAATTAAACATTAATAGTTGTAGTAAAGTGGGGACCTGTCCTGTTTTGCATTCTGACCCCTTTTGACCTCAAATGACCTATTTACAAGGTCAGATTTTTTGGGAGATCTTTCTGTATCTCTTTACACAAAATAGATGTAAAAATTTATAAAAACCATTGACGCAATTATTTCAAAGTTTAACATTATTTTCCATCAACTAAATATTTCAATGCAAAATACTGTTTTTCTGGCAATTAATTGAAATAAACCTGGCAACACATTCTCATATTTTATCTAAACTATTCGTATGACTCTAGTAGCATTATGACAAGCCACATATACATTTTATTATTGTATTAGCCATATTTAAATTGTGTTTCATGTGTTTTTTTTGTTTGTTGATATTTTGTTTGTATTTTTTTGTATTTTTCGTATTTTCCTGGCAACACGAAACCTATGTACGAAATTTACCCCAGTGTTTTTTTCGTGATTATTGTTGACAAACCTATTGACTATCAAATTACAAAAGTTCATTGATATAAAAACACCACTTTGGAAGTTATAGGTACGTTTATGAGGTATACTTTTATAAAAAAAATATTTTTTAAAAACACCCCTTTTTAAAATAATGGTATCAACCAAACTCCATTTTGTAAATTTTTTTTTTCTACATTAAATGGAACTCAATACATGTTGTTTACACTGCAATAAACAAAAACTGTATACTGTAAGTATTTTTAGTTAAAATAAGTATACAAGTTTGTACTTTTTCACTATAGAAAATCTGTGAAAAATGGCAAAAACATCAAAATTTGGATAATTGACCGTTGTCATGGCAACGGAGGCTAAAAATTAAAATGAATGTTGTAGATATGCTTTTTATTGAAATGTCTATTCATGGTAAAAATTTGAGCGAAATCCATTTTTTTACATCTGCCACCAAATCTTTGATTTTTACAGACAATGGCTCTTAATGCAGCAACTATACAACGTCAGGCTAGGTATATAGCTAGTGTACGATGTTCGTACGTTACCGATGTTTACCAGCTAGGCCTACAAAACTAAGCCTAGCTAGGCTAGGCCTAAAGACTGTCCACAAGAGGTCAGTCGCCGCGAGCTACCTAGGTAGTGCATTGTTTAAGACAAGGAATGACCTGGTTTAATGTTTTTAAAGTAATATATATGTATTATTTTTACAAAACGTCAGAAATTGTAGGGAATGTGTCTTTAAATACAGTAATAAAATGTAAGAATTAGATTCTTTCTTACACTTTTAATGTATACAGCAATATAGTAGTAATATAGAAAAGAAAAATTATTATCAAAATCTGTATACCTGTGACATGTATCGAGACAGGTGTAAGCCCACTGGGCTGCCATGGGAATTCTTGATGGCTGAGCCTAGATCAAGGGTCTTTAGTGATGTGTGATGCAGACTCTTTAGCAGAAGTTCAACTCCAGTGCATCCAATTGCATTATGGGATATACTGAAGCTCTCAAGGTGTCTCAAAGCTAAGAAGCAAAATGTGAACGAAATTATACATTTTCCTACCATCTCAAGAACAGAGTATACAAATTATTATTAAGTTAAATGATTAATTAATAAAAAGACGAAAAAAATGGTGTAATTACATTTTAATGCATCCATGAACTGTCTGTGGAACAACTTCATAGTAAAGTCACATGACTGAAGCTTCAATTTAGTCAAACGAGGGCAGCATTCTACGATGTACGCAAGATGTAATGAACTGTCATCAGTCAGGAAGTTAAAACTCAGATCTAATTCTTCTAACAACTGTAAATAAAATAATCTGAATGAGGTATAAAGAAAGTAGAAAAGAGAAAGAGAGAGAAATACATTCATCAACGCATTAATATCAAATATTTCATTGAATAAATAAAAATTTAAAAATTCTCTTACTTGAAAGGGCTTTTGACGAGTACCATCATCAGAACTTTGTGCATCACTTCCATCACGACCCAGACCATCTTTCTTGAATCGATCGCTAACTAGTCGCAGCCCCTCGTGCGTAATTAAATTACACGACAAATCCAACACTACTAGATTGTGTAACTTAACGATAACGTCTCCTAAGCTCTGAAGTAGGGCGTCATTGATGGCGTTACCATGAAGTTTAAGGTGTCTGAGGTTGTGCTGCAACTGAAGGCTAGTGATAACTGGATTCAAGTCCAGTGAACCAAGGTTTAAGTTCATAAGTGCCAGTTCTAAGCTTGTCTCACATTTCTGCATTGCATTTACAATCTTAGAATTTTCATCTAAATTAATTAAAAAGTGAACAAGAATAAGTTACAGTAGATAACCATTCAACTATAAAGCTCTGTTAGACTATCAAACTAGGTTGACAAAAAAAGTGTGATATGTCCATATAGATACATTTTTTGTCAAATAAAGTTTGATAGTTTATTTTTTTTGTAATTTCAATGCAATTGGCTTAATACTGCACCTGTTTTAGCCGTCTTACAAGCCCGTTGGTAGCGTTGATCTAAAGGCGGCATATTCCATGAATCAACCAATGCAATGACCTACGAACAGAAAAAAAAAATTGTCTATATTGTGTTTTTTTTCATCGGAAGTCAAAGTTAAATATCAACTACAATTTTTACTAACTTCTTCATTATGTAACACTGAGTCAGTCACTATATCTTCATCCGCAAAAACAGCTCCCTCTGGTGTCTGGAGTTTGAGAGTTGGTCGAACTCCACACATGTTGAAATATCGTTGGCAAGCTTGATCAGTTAGCCATTTCATTGTCTTGTCTCTATGTGAAATTAAATAATTATGCTATGATTATTTACAGATCTTTTATAGATGTTTTTTAGGCATAAATTGAAAAAACCATATAAATCACTTTATAGCAGCTGAGGGCTATTATGCTTATGATGATACACGAAGTATGTTCAAGACAGTCACACAAAGGTTATTTTAGGATTGCTAATTCAAGAAAATACAACCCTATTAAAGGGCATTTTTAATATACATGTTTTAAAACTACGGCCAACTCCTAGACACCCCTACTAATGTAACTTTGTTGTTTCCCCAACAGTGTCCCATTAAGAGTGTTGTATTACGATTATACTCACGTGCCAGGAATTGGAATAGCCAGAGCTTTGTCTTTAACTTTAACTCTAACACGCATCACTGGTCTTCGTGCCTCAACACTGTGAGTGACCTCATGTGAGGCCGATTGTGTACTTCGTTGTTCAGAGACATCTTGTATCTGCCTATCTGTAGTTGACACTTCTTCTTGTGATGTTACAGAATCAAGACTATCTTCACTATCAATATTTATTGGGGCTCGTTCTCTCGTCACTTGCAAGTTGGTCAATCGTAGTTGTTTTGTTCTTCTTCGTTTCGATGACGGTGGCCTTGACGATCTTGTCAAAGAGTGAGAAGCGTTATTCTGAACTCTACTATTCGAATTTGATACTGTAACAATGCCATCTAGACTTCCTCTTTTCCGTTTTCCTGGTTGCCTGCCGACATCATCCACTAACCAATTATCGCCAGCATAAATTTCATCAGGAATTAAGGCTGGTTGCTCTTTGGTGGATTGTGCTGGTTCCCGACGTATTGGTGTCCTTTGTGAAATGATGCTTGAAGCACTGCCAACTGCATTGATCGCTTGCTGGTATGCGTTACATACATCATCTGGTTCTTCAACAAACACTGGTGGTGATGGAGATGGAATGACTTCTTCAGAATCTTCTAACATTCCTTCAGGAGTGTTTATTGTCTGAAGACTAATTGGGTCATCAGCATCATTTAACAATGCAACTTCCTCTTCCATCCTGATGTCAGTGTCTGAATCCACCTCTGGTTCAACAATTGCAGAATTTCTCATCTGGTGAGATAATCTTTTGTTGGCACTTCTTGACAGACATGATCTCCTTTGTGATGGGATAGTTTCCATAAATGTTTCAATTTCTGGTTGGCTTGCCACTAGAGGATCACTATCGTCCTCTGCAGAAAATAGATCGTTATCAAGTGTATTCCTTAGATTGGACAAATTTGATTTTCCTATAAAAATAAACATATGGGATTTAAGTGAAGAACAATGTGACTGCAAACAAAAAACCATTATAACTACTGTTATTATTTTATGACTATATAAACAAGTTTACAAAAATATCCAACAGATTACCATTTTTAATGACATCATCAATGACCCTTTTTAAACGACCACACGCAGCTCTAGCCTCTTTGTCCAGATCATGCTTATAGTTGGCTTCCCATGTGTAGAGTGCCTTCAACGGTGTTTGTCCCTAAAATAATTAAAACACATTTTTTTTATTTGCTTTAAATGTATAATGTATTTGTTTTCAATCAAAAGCCTACATGAATGAAATTAGCCCTAAATAATGAAATAAATATAATTACATACATCAGCGTCTACTGCGTGTAAATTGGCACCACGACTGATCAACAACTCCGATACTTTGAAATGACCACAGTTTATGGCGTCATGCAGTGGAGTCACCATGCCACAGAGTTCTCCACCAGGATCATTTACATTGGCCTTGTGGTCCAAGAGAAGTGCCACTATGTCATAATGACCATGGTTACAGGATTCATGTAGTGGTGTCCAGCCGCAGTGATCTCGGGGATTCACTGGATGTCCCTGAAAAGAACCAATATAAGAAATATTTAAATATGGTATTGGATAAAAACTGGTAAATGAAATGTTAGATATAAATGTAACTCTACTAGTCTACTAACTAAAATGTTATAACATACCTGTTCCAAGTACTTCTTGACTAAATTAACATTACCCTCTATGCAAGCTCTGTGTAATGGTGTTTCACCTTTTTCATTCCGACGCATAAACTTCAAAAAGAAAGTACAAAATAATGTTGATGTTCCAATGTTAATTAAACCTAAATTTATCTATTTATTTATTTATTTACAGTGGACAGTTTAAAAATCCAAACAGGATTGCACAGCACACAATTGAAAACATGATATAATTACATTGCCATCAATTCTTATCTTGCCAATGAACTAGTTTGTCATGCATTCAAATTCTACAAAGTTGTGAACAAGTAATATTTCATCTTACTAGTGGCTTCTTGTTCCGTTTTCTCACGCCTTCAACAATTTCGTTTTCATCAACTTCTGATTCTTCTAAAAGACAAAATAATATTTGATGCTTGCTATGCACTAATAACTATTGACAAATTGTGATAATTTTGCATGGCTGTGATGAGTATATGGACTTTTTTTTAAAAATATACAAGTAATCAACATAGCACCGAAGTACATTAACTGTATTGTAGATTGATACAATTTCAAAACTATTATAATACCTGACTCAGTAAAATCAAGACTCTCATCCTCAACATTCTGAGTCTCCTCTGAGTCGTCCTCTGAAATGTCATCATCCTCAGAGTCCAGATCATGTTTTGTTTTTACTTCTTGTAGTTGTCGCTGTGTTTCCTCCAACATAACATCTTCCACAAATTTTTCTTGAATAGCAGCCGACTCTTTGAGAACCCTCAACTGTTTTATAAAAAAAAATTACTGACGATTTAAAATAATTTTCATTGTGAGTACTCATGGTCATAACATAAATCACTCTAGAAGTACAGTACAGTGTACACATCCGGCTTGTGTGTACTCTAAAGAACTCAGTTCATCTTTCAGTAGGGGGTTATCCCGGTGTACTGGTCCATTCAGCATTTGTCATGGACAGACAAACGGGCGTTTGGTGGCAACACGAAGATACCCTTAGGGGAGAAGAAAGTTATTTTATGTGCTGTCCCAGGTTATTCCCACACATTTACATTTAGCATATATTGTATGTGTATGTTCAATTCATTCAAGCCAAATATCAACATCCTAACCTGTAACCTAGGGTGTTCAGCTTTCCTAGCCCTTTCCAATGCATTCTCGAGACAGCTGTTTATCAATGCAAAATGTTTCCCACCGTCTTCCTGTGCCTTTGCAATGTTTAACCATGTTCTTCCTGCCTATAGTAGAAATATAGACGATTTAGTAAAATAATCCTTGTATCAATATTATTGCTTTAAATTAGTGACTATGTTCAGGAATCATGCCATTGTCAGTGGCATAATGCAGAGGCCCTGGTTTACAAACCCTAAATGGCCCTCCAACGCTGAAGGCCTTGGGCGTTTTTTTTCCCTCTGGGCACTGCTCAGAGGCCTCCATAAGCTCTGGGGCTCCTAGGTTTAGCCAGTGAGCACTCATAGCCACTGGTCACTGTTGAATTTCACCAAAGAACACTATAATTAATTAAGACCTGTCTACCAAAATGTTCAATGACTTTTCATGATTTTGAAATGACCTATGAACCATGACATTATCATTTCCACCATTACATACACTATCATAAACTCTGTTCTTTTTATTCATTCGTCTACAATACAGTAGTCAAAATATACATTTAATAATTGGAAGTATTGAGAGATTCAGAATTTAAGAGTGTTTTTGGGAGTGCTGAGTGACTGCGGTACCTCCTTGTGGTTGCCTTTTCTAAGCTCTAGCTCATGGTTGTACATGTTCACAGCTTCTTCATACTGTTTGTTATCGGTGTATGTTGCTGCTAATGACACATAAATCGGAATCAAAACTATCTCTGGTTTTCTTAAGGATTTTGCACTTTCAAGCTATCAAGAAATAAAAACAATTTAGATAGAAAAATTGAAAAAAAAAGTTTAGAATGTCTTTCTAGCATGTTTACGGTCATGTGGCGGCAATTCAAATCGAAAACCGATGTTTCGTTTTTGCAACGCTTCACGCGGCTATGCACCAATTGATATTTACGTGCGATTTGATCTGCCAGTGCCGCACCGGAACAGTGCCCGAACAGGTGTGAAAGACCATTAAGAGTTGAAGCAGACACCCATATTCAGAGGACGCCCATATTAAGGTAATTTTTCACATGAAATGAAGGGCCAATATATTTTTTCACACTATGGACAACACCTGACAGCGTTCTCTTAATAGGGTTTAAATAACCATTATTCACCTGTTTTTGATAATATTCGATTGCTTTGGAATAATTTGTAAGTTTGCAGTACAGGTCACCTAGTGATTCATACAGTCTCAGAAAACTTTCAACATCTTCTTTTCCCTTTGTGCTTAATTCCTTCAGTAAACGTCGTCCTCGGATTGCTAAAAGTAAAAAACAAATACTTAAAACAGAATCATAATTCGATCAGTTTCCTTCACTAAACTCTGTCTCGAGCCAGTCTGTACCAGTAGTTAGAACTAAAAGAGTTACTATTACTGGTCAGAAATAAGCTTAGATTTCTTCTCAGTTATAAGGTTTCAGAAGCAATTTGTATACCAGTTAACAATGGAAAAGTAAAACGTTACCAGCTTTGAAATTTGCTATGACTGCTTCTCTTTGTAACGGTGTTTGTGAGCCTAGCTTATATGCCTGTTTGAAGTATTTACATGCTACACTGAAGTCTCCCATCTGCAGGTACATCTAATAGTGAAAAGAATAACTTTACTAACAAAATTTAATCAGGTTCAATTATTATTGTTCAAAGGAAGTATTTTATTCAATCAAAAGAGTATGAGTTAGAAAGTTGAACAAAATACTGTAGAGTTGATTGGAAACTCCAGGAGATTTTACACCTTTAAAACATTACAATATTGTAACTTCAATAGATACATACTTACATTAGCAGTGCCTACAATACTTTCACTTTCCATATATTTATCAGCAAGTTTTTTAGCAACTTGAAGAGCGCCTTCATACATGCGTTGAGCTTGTGAGTATTTACTATCCCTAATATAAATCCCTGCTAGTGATATCTTAGCTCTGTACAAGTCCTCATGCAAGTTTTTTTGCCTGTTAAAAACAAGATAAATATACAGTAATTGTCTTATAAACGTACTTAAAGAATGAAGTGATAATGAATCAGTTATGTCAGAGTTCTGTCAGTAGTCGTATTTAGCTTTTTTTTCACCCATATTTTTTACCATAAACAAATTTGGATGGATAAACTATATCATGCTCAAAACCTAAGTCCCATTTGAGGCTTAGGGAGCGGAGTAGAAATAGATGTAAGTTACAACCCTGGCACCAGGTCACGATTGTACCCTGGACCTCGGGATTGGAAGGCAATCCACCAAGCAACTCCATCACAATATTCTTTAACTTACTCTGCAATGTAGACTGCCTGTTTTATAAACTTAGCGCAGTATTCGGCTTCTTGTCGAGAATCGTACACTAACCCAAGATTGAGATAAAGTCGAGCTTTCATCTCTGCTAGCTCACGATCTGACACATCGCCACCAAGTTCACGACAAATATCAAGACTCCTGAAACAAAATTAATTTGTGGCAGATAAATTTAGGTAATTTAAAAATTAGTTTTCTAGCTTCAGACTGGTTATTAAAAAAAGAAGAGATCATGATATTAAAAGAATTAACTGACGGAAGAACAGACGTCAAGTGAATGGAATGTTTAGAGTACAAAAGAGGTTCTTTGGTTCGCTCAAACAGATTACTGCACTCAATCCATATACAATAAAACAATGCTATACAACAAAAGAGTAAAATAAATAATAGTGATATACTTGATGTATTGACCACTTTAGGAACATAAATTGTTACCAAATAAGTAACTTAATAAAATACAATATAGGTACAGTAGAAGCCCTTCTTTGGGACACCACTATTAAAGGTTAACATTACTGGTTCTGGTTCAAATATTATTGTTCAAAGAAATACTGTATAGTTGGTTGTAAACTAAAGGAGATTTTAAACAGTTAAAGGGTACAAGAAAACATCAACATTATTACATCAACAGACATATTAGCATGCCGATAATACTTCTACTCTCCATATAATTATCAGCAAGTTTCTTATTAATGAACAAGGGACAATAATGCAGATCTTGGGTACCAAATGTGTCTCCTTAATGGGTTCTAATGTAATTAAATCAAAATGTTACTGTTACCCATGAAAAGCTTCTTGTGCTTTGTTTAGTGCCTCTGTCTTATCATTATATATATCAGACTGAAGTAAATAAGTTCTTCCAATAGTTGCCAATGCACGCTGCTCTTCAACTCTGTTACCTACTGATTGTGCTTTCTCCAAATGATTTTGCTGATATCTGAAAGATGGCAGAACTAATTTGTTTTTATTTTAATTTTTAATTGGTATAACAAAAATGCAAAAAGTAGCCATGTAACACAAAATCTATATTATATTGATTTTATTCATCTTTATATTTTGTTCAATGTTTTGAGGGACAATAATACATCTTTCAATTGCACCTGGAGATTGAGCAAAGCTGTTATAAGTGTTGTTATTTGAGGAAAGAGACATAAAACAAATAACACTAAAATAATTTTTTTTAAGTTTAAATGGACTTATACAGTAGATATTGTATTTGGGGTCAGTTTTATACTATGTTATTAAAACATAATCAGTGCATCTATTGGATTTATACAGTATTACCTTAGCACATTGTTATTAAACTCACTTCAATGCTTTTTTATATAGACCCATCTCACAATAACACTCTCCAATTCGCCGATTGGCTACAGCTGATCCAATCACATCTTTCAATGACTCTGACAGTTGTAGTTCTTGGAAGTGCTCCTGAAGAGCGGCCTCATATTCTCCATGCGTTGCCAGTAGCTGACCAATTGCATTGCAAGTCTCTGCTTCCTGTTTGAAATTACCATTTGACTGCGCTCTTAATTTATCTTTTTGCAAACCTAAACAATACATCAAATAAACAATGAATCAATTTTCTGGGGCTAAATAATAAACAATAGACAAATTAGGCTAGTAAATAGTACCCAAAATAAAACCAAATAAAAGAAAGGTAGCTAGTATACTGTAGAAAGATAATAGTAGTTAATACAGTTAAGTTAGTGTAGCTACTAGGCTAATAAATAACTATAGACTAGGTTTAGAGCTAGTTTAATGGTTTGGTTGAAATTGAGGTCTAACTAATTATTAATAAATTAGACTGTATAGGCCTAGGCTAGGCCTAGTAAAATAAATAATAATAATAATAAAGGGTCAGTCTAATTACCGAAAACCACCGAAAATAACCGAAAACAACCGAAAAGAAAATGTTTTAAAGTCGCCCTCTATTGATGGGTTTCTAAAGCTAAGACCATGGAGAGAGAGAAATCCAAAGAAGACCCTACGAAATGGTAGTGTGCACACTCAAAATCGTACAAATTCAATGATATACACGTACATTTACTTACAAAATCTATAATGATTTTACCTAACATTGCTTATACGCGCGTTTTGAAATGATTAAAGATAAAATTATATTTTATAACTCAACTAATATTTTATTGTGAATCGTTATCGTGAGCTTGTTTTAAGTATACTTTATAGTCCCTAATATTATTAAAAAAAAAAAATAAATATCATTTTTGTATTATTATCTTTTAAAAATCTATAATTAAATTGATCATGATTAACGTATTCACATATATATGCGTTGGATTCTGGATCAAAAGACTACAATAAAAATATGTTTACAGATCCTTTAAGTAAATGTTCGGTGTTAGTTGTATTTTGTGAACACTACCATTTCGTAGGGCCTTCCTTGGCTTTTGCGCACACGGTCTTCTGTCTGTCATGGTCTTAGCTTTAGAAACACTCATCAGTAGAGGGCGACATTAAAAACAATTAAACAAGTTTGTTTTCGGTATTCTAATTATACACTGACCGATAATTGACATATCATAGGCTAATATAAATAGTAAAGACTCTCAAAAGTAAAACTAAATTAAAATAAAAAGCTTATTTCTAATCCTTTCTTCTATTTCTATTCTTCTAGCTACAAAAGGGCCAGGATCTGTATTACTAGCTAGATAATTTAGGCCTACTAGGACTTTGGGTATGGCATACAGTAGGCCCTCGCCGGGTCCTCCTAAATACCAAGACCTACCAAGACCTACCAAGAACTACCAAGACCTACCAAGACCTGTCAATTTAAAGTGTTAATTTAACGAAATATGATATATATAGACTTCTAATAGCATTTCCAACAATAAAACCTCAATTTTAGCGCTATATAGACACCAAAAATGTTAAATAATCGACAAGCTTCGCGTTCGCGAAACGAACTGAGTTGATGCATACATTTCGTCACAAATGTCCGTATTGCGTCAACTAGTATGACCTACAAAGAACTACCAAGACCTGTCAATTTAAAGTGTTATTTTAACGAAATATAATATATATAGACTTCTAATAGCTTTTTAAACAATAAAACCTCAATTGTAGCGCGATATAGACACCAAAAATGTTAAATGTAGGCCTACGACCCAGTAGGCCTATGACAGGAGAACTGCGTCGAGTGTCAGTGAGCCATACTAGTTGACGCAATACGGACATTTGTGACGCAATGTATGCATCAACAACTCAGTTCATTTCACGAAGCTTGTCGATTATTTAACATTTTCGTAACATTTTTGGTGTCTATATCGCGCTGAAATTGAGGTTTAATTGTTGGAAATGCTATTAGAAGTCTATATATATCATATTTCGTTAAAATAACACTTTAAATTGACAGGTCTTGGTAGTTCTTGGTAGGTCATACTAGTTGACGCAATACGGACATTTGTGACGCAATGTATGCATCAACTCAGTTCGTTTCGCGAACGCGAAGCTTGTCGATTATTTAACATTTTTGGTCTCTATATCGCGCTAAAATTAAGGTTTTATTGTTGGAAATGCTATTAGAAGTCTATATATATCATATTTCGTTAAAATAACACTTTAAATTGACAGGTCTTGGTAGTTCTTGGTAGGTCTTGGTAGTTCTTGGTAGGTCTTGGTAGGTCTTGGTATTTAGGAGGACCCCCCTCGCCTAAGTAGATCTAGGCTAGGCCTAGTAACTCCAAATCGAGGCAAGTCCTTTTTGGACCGTCCATGAAGCGTGTGACTGTGAGTGAAGGCAAATATAAGAGGGCCTATCCTAGGGGCTAGCCGAGTATAATATTAATACAGGCCTAGCTACCTAGGCCTATTTGAACAATACAACATATAAAAACTGGGGTAGATAAATCAAAATATACAATTACGCTTTAATTGCTTTTTTGAATGGATATCCATAAAGAACAAGCAAACAATACTGTAATCTTTCTCCCAAAAACAAATTACCCGCGAGTCGTGACTCGTGTGTCAAGTTTTGTGTACGTACGCTCGAGATTATTTGGTAATTGTTGAGGGCGCAATCTATGGGGTTTTTTTTCAAATCAGTAAAAATAAACACATGGCACACACCGTGATCAATCATAAATCCTTTATTTTTGCTTACTCTCTCTCCCCGCATCTTAATAATTCCAATTCTACATAGCCTATGCATTTACTTTATTTACTCTATTACTCAAAGCAGAATAGAAAATAAAAAATGTATAGTAGTACAATGCGACAAAAATGTTTATTTGTGACAAAGGTAATTGATTGACTGCCGCCCTCATAACAAATTGGTAACCACAGTTTGTTTACGTTTAAAGATCTTGGCGATAACGTCATTTGTTTATTGATCGTCAAGGATGCATAAAATGTCTCGCCTCAGTAACTGAGTAGTCAGACGACTAGCTGGACTGCTGGTGAGTTGGTATTTGATCCTTGAAAAACCCTGAGGGTCGGCTTAATTTGCCGGTTTGAAGGAAAGAATTGTTAGTTCAACACATCTGCTTGACGTTTTTGTAGGAAAGGTTTCATTTTGGAGTTCAGAGCTTTCAGAATTCGTAAGTAAATTTTCTGTCTCACTCAGTCTCAGGTGTATTATTCGGTGTAATCCATTCGTCAGTGAAACAGATGCTAGCCCTATTTGTTTGTGGGTGGTGATTGTAGGAGGGAGATGGATATTGTATTCCTGATACACAGGCCTAGGCCTTCTAACTCGATTTGTCTGCGACTACCTAGCCTATATTATCTGTTACAGTATTACTATTACTATTTACTATTACTATTGAGTATTATTAGAAAAACTCCATTTGGTTTTGTTTGTGCTGTAATAACTAATACTAGCCTCTAGCATAGTCAGATAAATTGGATTCATTTATTTCTGTGTGTACTGTAAAGTAGGCCTATGAAGATGCCTTTTTGCATTGCAATGCAATTGATGCATGCATGTTTTCAGTTTTTACCCTTTTAATTATTCATGCATAATATATAAATAATTAATATTGTTATATAATTATTATTGATTGGTTTCTGTAATCCTAATTGAGTCATAAATTGTCTGATCATTTGTTTCCATTGATTTCTATATAATTTTTTTTTGGCTTTCGCATTAACATCAAAAATAATCTTTAAATAATTCTAATGGAAAAAAAATGAAAGTTTGAATTTCGGTTGTGAATAAAAATTGATGGAATTTTTGTTTGTAAATTGAAAAATAATTAACATATTTTGATCCTCAATTGAATTGCAGGTCAGGATATTTGCGTTATGTACGCCATCTTTGGATTATAAAGTCTTTCATGGTATAGTTGCTTATTTAGATTGGTGTTCACGATGGGGTCAAGCTCATCAACCGGGATTTTACCCAAATTCCAGTCACTCCATATAGTCCTCATCGGATTGGATTATTCCGGCAAAACCACGGTACTTTACCGTTACAAACTTGACGAATTCATAAACACCGTACCAACTATAGGATTTAACTCTGAAAAAATTAAATCAAAATCTGGAAAAACGAAAGGACTGAGCTTTCGATTTTGGGACGCCGGTGGAAGCGAAAAACTGCGTCCATTATGGAAATCATACACGCGTAACACAGACGGAATTATATTTGTTATCGATAGTTGCGATTTAGAACGTTTGGATGAAGCACGTTGCGAGCTTCAGAGAGTGACGACGTGTCGTGAGAATCTTGGTGTTCCATTGTTGATTATCGCAAATAAGCAGGATCTCCCAGAAGCGTTGACGGTTGATAGATTAGATCACGAGCTAAAAATGAAGGACATTCGGAACCACTGTCCGGTTCATCTTCAGCCTGCTTGTGCAATAACCGGCGAGGGCTTGACCGATGGACTTGATGCCCTCTACACCATGATTCAAAAGAAGAAAAAAGCAACAAAACAACAGAAAAAGTTAGGCAGGTGATGCTGACAAAAAACAAAAATTATACTAACTCTAAATGTCTCGCTGCACAGCTACGTTTTCACAAGTAATTGATTGGTTGTTGTGAACCTTTTGAAAATGTTCTTGTCGCAATGTACTAAGTGTTTGTGCCGACAGGAAATATGCTAATTTGTCATTTCATCAAGAAAAAAATTCTTATTTTAATCCGTAGAACATTGACGAGCTGTTTGTCTTAATTTGTTACACAGTACAGTATGTGTTGTTTCTCAAATGTGTGTCAGTGTATTTTCACACATAACGCAATTTGCACGCCAGCTCATGTCGGTTTTTAATCAGTCATAAATTTGAAATGATCGTTAGCGGTGGAATTATACTCAACATACGAGCGGGAATTAGAATAAGCCAACGTTGACCCTGTAATGACCGAATCCATCAGTATTAGGATTTTAAATGTCGAACGGCGTATTCGTTTTCCGATACCTGATCAGTGTAAGCAATCAGTAACCAATATACAGGAAAAACATATTTACAAGAAATTCTACCAATATATGTACTGTACACATGTGTGGAGATGAAATGTACTGTAATTAGTATATTAAGTTGTGCTAAACTGTGTGTATTCAATTTATACTTTTTGAAAAGGTGGAATTATTTATTGAGAAAGAGTTTAATAATATAATTTTCTTAAAGTGCTATAAATTCAAATAATTTAAAAAAAACATATTTACTTTATTAATTTAGAAACGTTTCCTCAAAATAGTGTGACTGTTTTTGTAGATGACCAAAACCAACAAAAAATGTTTTTATTATGTTTTTGTTTAGAAGATATTAAAATATAATGATAAAAATAAATGTTTAGTTCATCATACAACACAATTCATTTTAATCTGTTCCCATGGTGTTTAAACAAAGAACCTGTTAGTGAGCTTAGCCATTCCATGACAAAACCAGATCTAAATTCAAGACTACCAATTTGTATGTAAAATACATCAACTATAATTTTCTAACAAATTAGATATCTATAGTGGCAACAATACTGTACACTGAAATTATCTCCATAACAAGTCAAATATGAATACCATATGCTTTATTTGATAACAACATATACACTAATTTTGTAATTTAACATAATTATATACAGTAATAATATACTAATTTTGTAAATTTTCCCACTGACATACTACTGTATAGTGTGGATAGTGGTACCATGTTGTATTAGTATTAGTTTAATACGACGAAAGTCCATCTGTTAATTAATTAATGCAGTACAGTACAATGGGATGACAGCCATCTGACATCTGATGATAATCTACGTATATTGATTGTATGGAATAATGAAATGGCTACGAACGAACGCGTAGTAGTTGATGACTAGAATCCAAATTGGTTCAGCTCTGAGTCATGTATGAAACGCAACTATTGTGAAATCTAATCTAATCAGTAGTATTTGTTTGCTATAAATTAAGATTATAAAATTTACAACTTTATGTTTTTCTGAGTAAAAATATATTTCAACACTTTACAGTACAGCTGTCCTCTTGACAATAATTTAGAGTTGTTAATTCTTCTATTTTTTACCTTGTTTAATCTTGTTGTTTATCTGCAAAAATTTAAATTAAAAATTATGCTTTTATTGCACACTTAAATCAATCTGTGTGGAGTCTACAGTTTGATTATAGACAAAAATTAGAGATTAAAGATAGAATTAAGCGTTAAGAAAGACTATTTAAGTTCCTAAATATCTGCAGATTTTTCATCTCCAAAATGTTATTTACAGATAGAGCTTGCTAATCAATTCATTAAGAATAGTTGTATTATGCGTTGTGATTTTTAGCTTTAAAACCTTTGAAGTTTTGTTGTTGTTCACCTTTTTCAAAACACATTCTTTATGTCTGAATAAAGTGTGTTTGTGGTCAGTTTGTAATTCCGATTAATTCTTTCCTTCAGGCAATATTATTCTTAATACTTCACTAGTTGTTAAGAAAGTTCTGACATAACAGGTTATTTTTGTCATTATCAAACCTGATTTTTTGCTTTCATTTTATGCAAGGAATTTGTAAGTAGGGATTGTCACTTTTGGTAAAACATTGTTCTAAAAGTGGGCAGAATATTTCACAATAGTCTTTACTAAAATCGTGGCAAGAGCCTTGATGTTCCTGATAGCATTGAAAATGCAAAGTGTCAATAGGTTAGTGTAAATAGCAACATACAATTAGTCTTTCACCCTTTGAATAGAATTGGTAGAATTGTCATAAACCATTGACCCCAAGTCACACAATGACATTAAATAAACAAAATAAGACAACAATGACAATGTACCACCAGAGAGTTATACAATTAAGTGAAATAATTCCTATCTAAACTGCTCTCTTTTGTAACTACCCAATTTGCCCTCTTATCTAAATAAAGTACTGAGGTGGTATTATTATTATTAACTTGACTGTACTAACAATTTAAACAAAAGTATAACATACAGCACAATTTTAACAGTCATTTTTATGGAAATATCACATGTTTCATTTGATTACATTGTTTATTCTTGGTCCATTTGATATGATATAGTCTAGAGCTCTGTGTGAAATGTACCATAACGTAGACTAGCAAAATCATTAATTATTTTGTAAGCAATATTACATGTTTTAGGTCTTATTAATATTTAAATATAGCTATTAACTTTGTAGGTTCTATGGTGCGGTTGTATTACACAAACCTAGAAAAATTGAGCTGCTATAAAAACATATTCTTTTTTTAATTTAATGTATTATAACTATTCGTGATTTTATGAACTTTGACCTTTGGTTTAATGTGGTTTTAAATTAAAACTGCTTTAATTACGTTTCCCTTCACATGGTAATTTAGTCACAGAATTGTATAGCATAAGACAATCAATATGTTAAGGTCACCTTATACCTATAAATAACACATTTATTTGTAAATAAATTATTAAATTATATTATAATGTTATTCATTTTTTCATTCAGGAAGTAGAGTTAATAATTAGGTGTTTTTAATTATAATACATTTAAATTTGTACCTTGAAATATTTTACTGTATTATACCTATTTCTCCATGCTTGAATAAGTACAGTAGAGACCCATTCCAAGCCATTTTGTAATTTAATATTATCCATAATTGTTTAAATTGATTGACATGTTTATAAGATTATGTTGTTTTTAATTGGTATTAGTTAAAATAAACATTTCATTTTATGCAATGATACATTTATTATTATATCAAACTGTAAAAAAAAAAAAAAAAATATTCATCTTTAAGATTCATTTTGTGAAGAAATTCCAATTTTTGGTATTTAATTTCCGTAATATTTTTAACGATAAAAAAGTCTACCCATGTACCCATTCATGCATAACGGTATTCATTTTAATTAAATGATGGTTTTTAAACTAGTAAAACGATATTAATTAAAGGAAAATATGGTATTTAAAATACACAAATATGGTTGCATTATGATCATTCTGTTTTGTATGCATTGTTTATGATAAATGCCGATTCATGCGTGATAATATAATCAATACTATTGTATGGCTTGCTATCGCCACAGCAGCCACACTTGTTGTGAGGTTTGTGTATTACGCTATATCCAAAAATAGATCATCATATGCATGGTGATTTTATAAGGCTGTCTGTAGGGACTTGTCTATATCATCAACAGCAAAGCAGTTTGCAAATATACCCATGCACATCTCCCTTATGTGTTCCAATTCTCACATAAATATAGCCACAACAATTACCATTAATTCAATCAACTATTCCTTATTATAATTACCTTGTTATATCTCAAATCCATATTATATTGTATTTATATTCACTATCTCAAAGTTTGATGACAAAATCCATATTGGATATTTTGTATTCATATCACTACTATTATTAAAAGTGTATTCAATAATTGCAGTTAAAATGTTAAATTATGATAAACTGGTTTTATCTTTATATTAATTTGTTTATGTTGTCAAATCATATTGTAAGAATAATGTATAGTAGTGTAAATTTATTAAAATTAATTTCATGTAGGTAAAGACGATATTTTATTTAGTTATGGATCTTATTGTTATATTTCATAGAGTAATGAGACTTTTGGTTTTAATACGCATCCCTATGTTTGCGAAATCAATGAAGTGCGACAACCATCCATCAATGCATTCTTCCAAACCTTACAGAGTGCGCATAAATTACAACGTGATGGTTACAAAAACTAACAAATAAATGTTAACATGTTATGTTTGTTGTGAGTAAGGGAAGCTATCACAATGCTGGTTTTATTTGTGAGCATGCCCAGATGTTTGTTGTGATTCATTGCTTTGGTATCAAGTAACACAGTTCTTTATTTGCACTCTTCATGCAAAATGATTCTTACTCAATGCTTCGTATTGTAACCAAATAATATATTTTGATTTGTTTTTCAACTGGTGTGAAATTGTTCAGAGGCTTCCGATGGAATGTCACACCTATACTTTATTACATTTTATGGTCAAGAAATCCAAAAGGAATTTGTTTCATGCATTTAATTTTATGCCATTTTGCTATGTTAATGACTAGTCTGTTTCTATGATGTTTTAACTCTCTATATGAAAAATAAAATGCCTTGTTTATTTAAAAGAAAAATATAAGACGTTTAATTTTGTGTGAATGTTCATGTGTCGCCAATACTGTAGTTAATAATTTAGTAAATGTTGGCGTATTTGATAACATTTGTGATCAACAGAAAAATTGGTAACATAACAAGAAGTACTTGTTCATTTAATACTAACTTGATGTTCAATGTACTGTTAATTACATATTTAATGGAAAAACTAAACATAACAGTTAAATTAGTCCAGGGAAGAGTGTAATTTCACTCTTATCTGGTCTAACTTAACTAGAGCGTAATTTCACTCTTCCCTGGTCCAACTTAACTAGAGCGTAATTTCACTCTTCCCTGGTCCAACTTAACTAGAGCGTAATTTCACTCTTCCCTGGTCCAACTTAACTAGAGCGTAAGTTCACTCTTCCCTGGTCTAACTTAACTAGAGCGTAATTTCACTCTTCCCTAGTCTAACTTAACTAGAGCATAATTTCACTCTTCCCTGGTCCAACTTAACTAGAGCGTAATTTTACTCTTCCCTGGTCCAACTTAACTATAGTGTAATTTCACTCTTCCCTGGTCCAACTTAACTAGAGTGTAATTTCACTCTTCCCTGGTCTAACTTAACTAGAGTGTAATTTTACTCTTCCCTGGTCCAACTTAACTAGAGTGTAATTTCACTCTTCCCTGGTCCAACTTAACTAGAGTGTAATTTCACTCTTCCCTGGTCCAACTTAACTAGAGTGTAATTTCACTCTTCCCTGGTCCAACTTAACTAGAGTGTAATTTCACTCTTCCCTGGTACTTAACTAGAGTGTAATTTCACTCGTCCCTGGTCCAACTTTAACTAGAGTGTAATTTCACTCTCCCTGGTCTAACTTAACTAGAGTGTAATTTCACTCTTCCCTGGTACTTAACTAGAGTGTAATTTCACTCTTCCCTGGTCCAACTTAACTAGAGTGAATTTCATTCTTCCCTGGTCTAACTTAACTAGAGCGTAATTTCACTCTCACCTGGTCTAACTTAACTAGAGCGTAATTTCACTTTTCCCTGGTCCAACTTAACTAGAGCGTAATTTCATTCTTCCCTGGTCTAACTTAACTAGAGTGTAATTTTACTCTTCCCTGGTCCAACTTCACTAGAGTGTAATTTTACTCTTCCCTGGTCTCTAACTTAACTAGAGCGTAATTTCATTCTTCCCTGGTCTAACTTTAACTAGAGTGTAATTTCACTATTTCCTGGTTAGTCCAATCATACTAATCATCTTTATCATTTTCATAATCAACATTAAGAATTCAATTTTTAAAAGTTGTTTCAAGAAGCTAGATTGCTAGATACAGGAAGCAATTCAACCTATTTGTCATAATATTACTTACAATGAGATTAATTCAGCAGCATACACATAGCAAATCAGTATCCTGTTAAAGAAGGTGGCGCTATAGCCTGGTGATTAGCATGCTTGCCTTACAATCCTAGGGGCTTGGGTCTATCAAGGAGTGCTCTAGTGCATGGAACCAACAACTGTTTTCTCTACCACTTTGGCTTGAACAAAGCTTAGTTCAATTTGCGATGATCTAGGACCTACAGATATTGTGTTGTTGGTTTATAATTTGCAAAAAATGAGGGATCAGGTGAGAAAGCACAACCTAATGAATAACATGATATAAAAATGTCCAATTCATTACTAGGGTACATTATATACAACATCATCTGCATCAAGTATTGGTCATCTTTGAAATAGGTAAATAAACAAATGTCAAATTTTGAGTATATATCTGTACAGAAGAATACACAAAATATTCAGACCTAATATTTGTATCACATCATCACATTCTGTTCACCTTATGGCTGCCTGCTGTAGTTGATTACTGTACGCTCATAACAGTTTCCGATGTGATTTTAATGTGATATTGAGCTGCATACAGAAAGTAATATCTATTCTAAAACTTATTTGTTATAAGTATCTGTTTTCATCTTCACCGAAGCAGGAATAATCTAATTATTCGTACAGCGTTTCATATTTTATAGCTGCTATTTTTCTTGTATCATGTTTCGTCCTGTTCCCAATGGTATTAATACATACGGTACATTGTTACTAAAAATATTTTTAAGATCTACATAATTTATACATAATGCATGTCAGGATAACATAATGCCATCTCTCAACCATTTTTAAGTAGAAATTAAACGTGGGAAACACACACACACAACTTTCATATTCTAACCAAAATTCAAGAAAAGTTCTTTTTACTTCAAAAATTGTGTGTAGGCCCTACAATACATCGTGTGTAAAATGTGTGAGTACAGTAGAATAAAAATGTAACATTTTTAAACCGGTGTATCTGTTCGTCACCTTGTGTACTGTCGTGGTAGATTTCTGAAGCCCAGTGTCGTGCACCAATAAAAATAGGTACAGTATCTTAAGGGAACTACAGTAAATGGAACAAAATAACAAAACAACTCATTTGAAAATTTAAAATGAAACCTTGCAAAACTGACCGACATGGTTCATTTTCTGACAAATAAAAAAGATCTACCAATACATATTCCTACTCTGCAAAAGAATAATTTCAGATTATTAATCATCTGATTAAACATAATAAATTAAGGACATTTGTATGGCCTATAATGTAACCTTCATTACTAATGAATTAATGTATAACTTATAACATCAGCTGCCCTTACATCTTTCTGAAGTAACTGATTAAATTTATAGAGTTCCTATCCCATGGAGAAAACAAACATCATGTATGGTCTCAATGTCGTATATGCCTACTACTGTACATTGCTTATTCATAAGTCATTTACTAGTAAAAACAAAGCATGTTTATGCTTTTACATTGCCTATTTCTTGAGGCTTATTATTGAATTAAATTTCATCTTAAGTTATACAGAGTTTCATAAAAAATGCTTTCAATGTAAATACAGTATCGTGGTTTTTTTATTCATTAAGGGTCCTTTCTGTTATTTTAAACAAAATTATTCAATATGCAAATATGACCTATAATTATATAATTTATTTATTAATCAGGAATTAAATATAAGAAAATAATTAATAGAGAAATATACCGGTAGTTTGGGGCCATAAAGGGTAAATGATTGGAGCCAAATGCAAAATTTCAAATTGTGGTCTAACTTTGAGATAGCATTTTATTTTTTTTTTTACTGTAAAACACAAGTGTAGTAGGCTATAACAGCAGGCACTGAGGCAATTGTTAAAAATGGGACTTTACATCCTTCAGATTAGACTTTAAAGACATAATGTCCCCCTAAAAAAGAAGATGAATTAAATGAAACTTTGAATAGGTTATTTTGTAGTTTTAATCATGTTAATCACTTCCATAGAAAAAAACGAAAAAATAATGTTTTCACTTATAAAATGACAAAATAAATGGTTAAATTCAACCTAAACCCATTGAATGGCTGCCAATTTGACTATTTATTGCTTTAAATTACAGTTTCAGGTAAATAATTTGTTTTTGATCCAATTTTTGGTCTTAGAATTGCATATTCAATCAAAAATGTTTTAAGAATTATTTTTTCAGGGGGACAATACATCTTTAAGCAACTCCACTTTTAAAAACATGAAAAATAACTGAAAATACAATAGGTGCTCGCTGAAGCTTATAATACTCACCTACGAATTCCAAGGAGGTGGGTTCAAATCCTGTAAAGTACTACAATATGTTGTCAAACATTACAAACAACTTCACTCTCAAGATATTTTATGAGATTTCAGTTTAAGTAGAGGATCTTGTAAGATTGTCCTACATGTACAATTACCACCTGTCAGGGAATTGATTAAAATCATTATTGGTAATGTCATTTGGCAATGTGCCTAGACAACAATAAAATAGTGGAAAATATATTAAAAATGAGGTAATTTATTGTTGTATGGTAATAGGATATTAGGCATACATACATTGGGATAATTCAGCAATTATTCACTCTTATCATAATCTATACCTAGACTATTACAAGTAAATCTTCAAATGGTTTTATGAGATTTTATTCCCAATGTTGCTATCAATAATAAGTTGCCTCCAGGTACAATGTGACCCTCTCCTGAACTTCAAAGTTACATTTATTTCTGGCTTTTCAACAACCTTTTTCTTCTCTTCTCTTTTTTTCATTATCAACAATGGATCCCTTATACCAGACTTTAGCCAAATACTATGACACAACAAATATAATTTGATTGTCTTTGATTGAATAAGAAACTTTGCTTTTATTGTACACTATAATTCTTTTAAACAGTGGAACCCTTTCTTCTAGATTAATTGCCTAAGGATATAATCTATATATTGTAAAGTATTTGTCTTCAACCAGTGCCGTAGCCACAAGAAATAAAGTGGTACGGTGGTTGCAACAATAAAAAGACAAAGCAACAGGGTTGTCAAAGACCTTGTGAGGTGGTCAGGCTAAAACCTTACCAACCATACTGGTGGCTACGGCCCTGTCAATTGGATCAATTCTCTGTTCCGAATAAAGATCAATATTTGTCTCACAAAAATAATTTCAGTTTATACAGTTAGTAGTAAGAATTAGGTTCTCTGGTTCAATATAAGTCCTGCTTTTATGAAAACGTTACTTTTTTGTTCATTTCATCCCAACAACTTAGTAACTCGTCTTATTTGAAGCTTAGGGAGTTGAGCTGAAAGAGTCGTGAGTTACAACACTGGCACTAGGTCAGGATTGAACCCTGGACCTGGGGATTGGAAGGCAAGTATTTAACCACCAAGCTACAGTACAGCTCCACTATGGTAGAATATAGCATAAAGGTCGTTTTTATGAGTATTTACAAGGAGTTGGCCTGATGGTTTACTTACAGTTGTGCAATGATAAGATGTTAATGTTGATGATGTCACCGTAGCTAAACTCAGTTCGCACTAGGATGTACTGCAAGTAATCGACCAATCATGACATTGATCATCCGAACTATGGCACATGTATTGTCAACTTGCTTGCATTGCACATCACCCTTGCGCTGCGTCCAAATGGAAACCAAACTAAAGACAAAGGATTTCTATTATTGCAATAAACTGGATAGAACATTTATTAATAACTCAAAGTATTATTCGGTGGGCCCTGCCTTACCCCGCCCAAAATCTCATCTTTTAAATTTGTAGATTTTGTTGTTTAATATTAAAATAAATTCTAAATGAAGGCTGGTTTCAATATAAGAGTTGTATTGTATTATATTATCCTATATGTTATCACAGAAATCATAAATTTATATTACTCTAGTTAAATAACAAAAATTAATAGAAATGCGTCATTTCCTATGTAATTCCTATCAAATCTTTAAATAAGATCCATACAAATCAAAACGGTGCTATATAAAAATAATAGCCAATTTCTAAACCAAGTACTGTATTGCAAAATTTCAGTAAACCTGTATTTAAAGCAATTAAATTTTATATATTTCTTGTCCTCGATTTTAAAAAACAGTATAATTTTATTTGTGCTACGAAAAATAAATCTTGTACTTATAAATGTCTCATAAATTAAGATTGCCACCAAGTTGGCGCTATTACTATCATCAGGATGTTTACATACTGATTGGATTGTTTAATGTTTTTAGTTTGTTTAGGCCAATCTGAACATAAATTAGATTTTGTTAATTATTATTAATGTATACAGTTGGTGTGGTCTCTTAATTAAATTGACATTCATTAAAATGTTTATAATAAAATAGTGAGTATTTGTAATGTAACAAACAGAATAAAACTTTACACCAACCAAACAAACAAAAATGTTGATTCTCCTCAAACTGCAGTAATTATTCTAAAGTACTGTATCTAGAAAAGGTATTGGCATCATAAATAAAAAAACATTTAGGCAGGACCAACTTAACTAACCAACCAACAGACTATGTAACAAGTTAGCAGACCCTTTATAATAAATGAAAAGATGTTTTTTGATAAATTATTTTCTCACTAACAATTAATTATGGTAATTATTTAAAAGGTTTATTATGTAAGAGGCCTTATTATTCATCATAGCTGATTGTTCCCTGCTTTTAACTGTTAATCCCCAAAGGTGGAGGGCATATTCTTGATAACTGTGTATGCAATTATTATTTCTACCATTATTGCTATTGTTACAACAGTAATCCTGTATAATCCTCAGACTACAGTGGCAGATATTACTTGCACATGCTTCTAATTCGGCAAGAGATTTAAGACAGCTGCTACCAGATAAGTAAAAAACCTGCAAGCATAGATTTGTTTTAAAAAGTAAACAACAATTTTCTTTACATGTTATGTCCGTGCATATTTTAAGTGTATGTAAAACCGTGCACTGTGTGTGCTAACCGGGATAACCCAAACATCAAGATTAAAATCTAGTTTGCATTGTGATTGGTCCTCAACTGATGACAAACAAAACCATGTCTGTGAAGTTGGTTACTAGTTCCTAGTTCCTAGTTCCTTATTCAAATTCAATTAAAGGGACAGTCACAAATATTTTTAAAAACAGATTTTAATACGTAATAACTGTCTAATTGATTTGTTATTGCATCAACATGTTAGCCTTAACCTCCTCTACTTCTTCCGGTCAAAGTTCAATAACATTTTATGCATTTACACCCTCTACGGCGAATAAGTAACTAGCTTTTACGAACGTTATAATACTTGACCTACTTCCTTTTTTCAAAATATTTTGGTATGGATCGATCACCCTTGACCTACTCTACCATTTGCCACCCCAGTTCCGCGAACTTTTTTGCGTCTACGCCCTCTACGGCGAATAAGTAACTGGCTTTACGAACGTTATAACACTTGACCTACTTAATTTTTTCAAAATATTTTGGTATGGATCGATCACCCTTGACCTACTCTACCAATTGCTACCCCAGTTCCGCGAACTTTTTTGCGTCTACGCCCTCTACGGCGAATAAGTAACTGGCTTTACAAACGTTATAACACCTGACCTACTTAATTTTTTCAAAATGTTTTGGTATGAATCGATCACCCTTGACCTACTTTACCATTTGCCACCCCAGTTCCGCGAACTTTTTGGCATCTACGCCCTCTACGACGAATAAGTAACTGGCTTTACGAACGTTATAACACTTGACCTACTTAATTTTTTCAAAATATTTTGGTATAGATCGATCACCCTTGACCTTTTCTATCATTTTCCACCCCAGTTCCGCGAACTTTTTTGCGTCTACGCCCTCAGCGGCGAATAAGTAACTGGCTTTTACGAACGTTATAACACTTGACCTACTTAATTTTTTCAAAATTTTTTGGTATGGATCGATCACCCTTGACCTACTCTACCATTTGCCACCCCAGTTCCGCGAACTTTTTTGCGTCTACGCCCTCAACGGCGAATAAGTAACTGGCTTTTACGAACGCTATAACACTTGACCTACTTAATTTTTTCAAAATATTTTGGTATGAATCGATCACCCTTTACCTACTCTACCATTTGCCACCCCAGTTCCGCGAACTTTTTTGCGTCTACGCCTTCTACGGCGAATAAGTAACTGGCTTTTACGAACGTTATAACACTTGACCTACTTAATTTTTTCAAATTAATTTGGTATGAATAACATTATTTCACATAATTGTTTTCTTTGTACACTATAATGGGTAATGTATTAGGTAAAACAACTTAGTTAAAAAAATTACTTTCGATCAAAATTGTTGTATTCTCTTTACAACTTTTATACCTCATGGAAGAATATGTGCTTTTTAATTGGCAATATTAATGGTTAAAGGATTATTAATGAATATCTTAATTTTGATATTATAAAGTCTATTAGCCTAAACCGTTTTCAGGTATTTTTTAAAAACATTATTTCAACATTTATTTTTGTGCGCTATAGACGGGTACTGTAGAAAGTATAGTTTAAAAAATATTGTTTGTATTGTGTTTAAAACGACTATTATCACTCAAGGACTAATGTGCGCTTGAATTGTTAATTAATAAAGGATTATTAATGAATATGTTTCAGGTAACAGTTGATATCATGAAATTTAAAAAATCCACATTAGTGGCTATTTCACCCAATTGTTTAGTTTGTGAGATATAGACGGGTACTACAAATATAGTTTTAAAAATATTACTGTATATTGTGTTTAAACGACTATTATCACTCAATGAATATTGTGCGCTTTTAAATATTAACAGTAACAGTATTAATGAATATGTTAATTTTGCTGTTATAAGGTAGTGTAAACTGTTTTTAAGTAACAGTTGCTGTAATGACATTTGAAAAAAAAAAACATTAGTTCAGCTTTGTTTTTTTTGTGCGCTTATAGATGGGTACTGTAAGATGATGTCATTGTAGGCCTATGTGGGTGATTTTTAATTCAGAGATTTGTTCAAACATTCTAGGTCTACAGTGGTAAAACATTTAGTAATTTATAGATTTTATAATAAAAGACATTTATGCCATAAACGATATGCGTAAGAACACCATTTAAACAACTTAATGTGATGCTTAACATTTAGATACAATTATCTTCCTACATCATATTACCTAGGAAACAAAATGCAATGGGAAAAAAAATTGCTTTTGACAGTTTTGAAAGAAATTATTACTGTATATTGTGTTTAAACGACTATTATCACTCAATGAATATTGTGCGCTTTTTAATATTAACGGTAACAGTATTAATGAATAATATGTTAATTTTGCTGTTATAAGGTAGTGTAAACTGTTTTTAAGTAACAGTTGCTGTAATGACATTTAAGTTCAGATTTGGTTTGTGCGCTTTTATAAAATGGGTACTGTAAGCAAGTTTAAAAAGATATTACATTGGGATCGATTGCAACTGTTGCAATTACGCGAAAAATTAGCCCGGCATAACATTTATTGAAGTGGGGTGGTATTGAATGACTATGCAGTGTGTCGTCACATGTTGACGTAAGAAGTTATTTATTAGTTCTTAGTTTATATACTACGATAGAGCCTACTTTCAATGCTGTTTTAATTTCAGGTAGTCATGTTTTACTTGTGTTGAAAAGTGTTAATGAATAAAACGGAATAAATAACTTGTGGTTATCGTTTTTAACCAAACTGTTGTATTTGTGTTTGCTTCAGAAATTATCTTCTAGAATCGTAACAAGTCAAAACAAAACTAAAATGAATTCGCCGTAAAAGGACATAGGTAAAAGTTCGCGGAACTAGTTTGGCAAATGGTAAAGTAGTCAAGGGTCATCTACCCATAACAAATTAATTATTCGCCGTAGAGGGCGTCGATGCAAAAACTATTTGGAAAAAATTAAGTAGGTCAAGTGTTATAACGTTCGTAAAAGCCAGTTACTTATTCGCCGTAGAGGGCGTAGACGCAAAAAAAGTTCGCGGAACTGGGTGGCAAATGGTAGAGTAGGTCAAGGGTGATCGATTCATACCAAACTATTTAAAAAAAATTAAGTAAGTCAAGTGTTATAACGTTCGTAAAGCCAGTTACTTATTCGCCGTAGAGGGCGAAGATGCAAAAAAGTTTGCGGAACTGGGGTGGCAAATGGTAAAGTAGGTCAAGGTTGATCGATCCATACCAAAACATTTTGAAAAAATTAAGTAGGTCAAGTGTTATAACGTTCGTAAAGCCAGTTACTTATTCGCCGTAGAGGGCGTAGACGCAAAAAAGTTCGCGGAACTGGAGTGGCAAATGGTAGAGTAGGTCAAGGGTGATCGATTCATACCAAAATATTTTGAAAAAATTAAGCAGGTCAAGTGTTATAACGTTCGTAAAGCCAGTTACTTATTCGCCGTAGAGGGCGAAGATGCAAAAAAGTTCGCGGAACTGGGGTGGCAAATGGTAAAGTAGGTCAAGGTTGATCGATCCATACCAAAACATTTTGAAAAAATTAAGTAGGTCAAGTGTTATAACGTTCGTAAAGCCAGTTACTTATTCGCCGTAGAGGGCGTAGACGCAAAAAAGTTCGCGGAACTGGAGTGGCAAAAGGTAGAGTTGGTCAAGGGTGATCGATTCATACCAAAATATTTTGAAAAAATTAAGCAGGTCAAGTGTTATAACGTTCGTAAAGCCAGTTACTTATTCGCCGTAGAGGGCGAAGATGCAAAAAAGTTCGCGGAACTGGGGTGGCAAATGGTAGAGTAGGTCAAGGGTGATCGATCCATACCAAAATATTTTGAAAAAATTAAGTAGGTCAAGTGTTATAACGTTCGTAAAGCCAGTTACTTATTCGCCGTAGAGGGCGTAGACGCAAAAAAGTTCGCGGAACTGGAGTGGCAAATGGCAGAGTAGGTCAAGGGTGATCGATTCATACCAAAATATTTTGAAAAAATTAAGCAGGTCAAGTGTTATAACGTTCGTAAAAGCTAGTTACTTATTCGCCGTAGAGGGCGTAAATGCATAAAATGTTATTAAACTTTGACCGGAAGAAGTAGAGGAGGTCAAGGCTAACATGTTGGTGCAATATCAACTCAATTAGACAGTTATTACGTATTAAAATCAGTTTTTTTAAAATATTTGTGAATGTCCCTTTAATTGAATTTGAATAAGGAACTAGGAACTAGGAACTAGTAACCAACTTCACAGACATAACAAAACCTTCAGATATCTGTCTATGCAATACTACTTATATACTGGAAATTAAATAATTAATTCATAAACAGTAAAGAAGAGGACTATATGAATAAAAAAGCCTCCACTGAGACTCTAACCCAGAAATTTCTGCTGGATTGCAGACAACCAATAGTAGAAAAGGAAAAACTACAACATCTCAAACAGAACATTTATTACTAGATATTTAATTTAATCATTTATTGTTAAAGCATGCAGACAATACCTGAATTGTAGAGAAAGCGGTTTTACTTTCAACTCGTGGAAAGTCCCCAAGCGCAATTATAAAACAACATAGATTTCATTGTTACTCTTCTTCTCTATGTTTAAAGTTGATGGTACATTAGTAATGTAATAAAACTCAAAATTTGAATTTTAAAGAAACAATGCTTTAAACCGACACAATTAAAGAATTCATTAATCCAAGCAAACAATCAATGATGTTATGGCAATTATATATTATCTATACTATAAAAATATATTAATTTACCGTCATAGAAGAAATTCTCAACCGCCCGGTTAATCAATTAATTTAGAAACGATAAAGTGAATGAGGAAATCTGTGAGAATGAACAAAATCCGCCCCGATATTAACTATAAAGTTCATTCTAAAATAGGACAGACATCAGTATCAATGATTTGATTAGCTTAAAGCTATTATAGTATATTGATGCATGTCATGAAGACGCATTACCGTACTCTATCTACTTTACATACTGTATATATTTTAAATGTAATACATCCAATGTCTATAAACATGATCTTAACTGATACTATGATGAAATTTACAACATAATGATTTGTACGGAAATTGTATTCGCTCATTTTCAGATTTTGTTTCCTTTGTCTTCAATATTATATTGTTTGTCTACCTTTACATTTTAATTCAAACACATCAAACAGAAACCTTAGTACAAGAACGATTTAAAATACCAGCAAAAAAATTAAGAACATTGATGAGGGAAAAGTGAATGGTCATTGCAGAATCTTAAAAAAGCACAGGCTACTATATTTAAACTATAAGTGAATAACAGCTTAAACAATTCTATTTTTATGCATTTTTGAAATGTTGTTGATCCATATTTCATCCTATCAAGTACTTCAATTTCATTTTATTAATAGAAAGCAACAAAAACAGATTACATTGTACAAATATTACAAAAATTATGCTAATTATTAAGCATATCTTTTGTATTATGATGGAGCGAGGATGTTAGATTTGACATTTTGATTCCACAATCCTAACATGCACATTATTAAACCAATTAACATGATAAATGAGCCACATCAACCGTAATGCAGTCAAACATTGCTGCACAATGATAACAAACATTCAAATTGAAAAAAATATATTATTAATACACTATACAACAAACCTCCCAAGTCACCCGATGAACGCAAGATATTCCATATATTTTGAACCATCCTCCCATGGCAATTTCCTGATAATTGTTGATGAGGGAAAAAACAACCTGATGTATACATTTATTATGCAGGTTCTACTACTAGGCCCTAGATTGTTATTTATTTATTTTTTAAAATTATATTTAGGCAAATTGCCAAGGATAACCATAAGCGAATTCATTCACTATCCTTCTTAAAGGTGGCAATCCTGTTCACAAGACAAACATACACAAGATGCTCTACATAAAAAAGTCTTCTTACAAGTCTTTGGGAGTTATACAGTATAATGGTAAAAAGACAACAAAACTTAGAGATAATCTATTAAAAGTGTATAGGGAACTACAAATATGAAAAATTCATATTTGTTTGATATCATCAGTGTCTGAAGAATGAAATTATGTTTTGTCACAATTTTAATGACAACTGTGGCACTTCCAAAAAGTGTATATTTAAGGAAAACTTGACATCCAATCTTACATTAATTAAAGATTATGTAAATTGCGGTCCCTCAATTCGACATCAAATGTAACAGACATAAGATGTGTATCTGTCAGTTCACAATCAACTTGTTTTTATAGTGACCAGCTCAATCATCTTGCGGTTAGCGAGCACATATCAATCATTAACGATATCTGGTGCGTGAAATTGACTGAAAAGAATTCAAGGTGAGGGATGTAGACAATAACAGCTAACAACAATGCTAATTGTATTATACCAAATACATTGCTAAATAGTTTGTATACCTCTATATGTTTTATATACAATGGATACTTCGTGGGGATGCCAATACTCGATAGTTGTCAAAAAGTGTTTAGTTTTATTAATGCTTAGTATATTATAATGAACTTTCACACAGTAAAAAAAAATGTAAACACTATTGAAGTAGTATTGATAAGTAATTTGTTATGATTTAACAATGTACAAAAGATTCTTCATGGGGATGTCAATGCCTTGTAAACTGTTTTTTATATAATGAACATTTAAACTGTAGAAAAAAGATTCTTTGTGGGGATGTTCGTGGGGAACATTTACAAAGTATAAAAGAGATTTCTTTATAAAGTTGCAAATAGGTTTTAATCCTGAAAAGGTACTAGGAATGGAATGGGAACACAGAATATTTAGTGGAGAATATACTCTTAATTATATTATAATATTAATTCTTAGGCTCTTTTATATTTCAGGTTATATACTGGGGTTGATTGCATAGCCTTGATTCATGTTATTACATTTTGTGAATTTTTACAAGAACAGTTTAAAATATTGAACTTAAATTCACACCTAAGATGAAGAAGTTGAACCGTAACTTATTTCATGCTTCAACACGATAAGAAAACTTTATAGTTCAAAACAGCGTACCATAACCTATTCTTTAGTAGCCTACATCAAGGTAAACCTCCACTCATTTACGCCATAATCAAAGTTCAATGTATTCAGAATGTCATGCATCATCTGGTACAACAACCTCACTTCTTTCATTATATTTAAAGTATACTTGTGCTTTGATAGTTCAATGCTTTGCGGATAAAAGGCTGTCAATTCGTTGAATCCTAACCAAAAAAGTACATTTATACTTTTTGTTTGTAGGGCCACTGTCCTTCTCAATTGTTTATTTCAGAAGCATTGAGCTTCAAAGCCCCTCAAGCACTGTCGACAGTTACTACAGCTGGACCAGAACTAAAATGAGACGACCTTCACAAGTTTGGGGTCTTGAATTGTGGTTGCACAGCAGTTGCAATCTTGAAGGGGGGCCTGGATAATTGATACACTGGAGAAATAACATTAAAATGCCCTGATGATTGACAGAGACCACCACTGTTTTCCAGCCTGAGTCCCTTTTTTCTGCTTTCAGATTAAATTTTCTTCAATTAACAGAGAGGAAGTTATCAATTATAAACAATTGGAAAGTTACCAATGAAATAATTGTCTAAATACTCTAGGGTTTTGTTGAATTGTTTTCCTATTATTCATTGCTTATAGACCACCCACCTCCATACACAACCATTCACTGGTATTAAAAGTTAAAATTTCTTCTGAAAAAATGTACTGATACAGGGAGGGTATCACTGAAACCATAAAGTCCACTAAGTTTGATATTATGACAATATAAAAAATGAGAATGAGCAAATATCCGAATATGGCGTGCCAAGCTGTCATTTATTCTTGAAATAGAGATATCTTAGTTTAAATATATATTTTGGGATGCTTGGCGCACCATGTATTAAAATTACAGAATCATAATTGCTTGCTTAACTTTTTTTAGGTTTGTTTTATGCTGATATTTATTTAGTTTAGGCCTACTGTATTTTCATTTTGGATACATTGTCTAGAATCTATTTTCTGCTTAATATACTGCTGAATTGACTACATGTTTATGATACGGTAGGCAGAACAATCCTTCACATCACAACTGCACTCCAAGTGCGCAATTAATAAGCAATCGCAGAATTACCTACTTTAGATCCCAATACATTAGAGCACAAGAGACACTGAGGCAAGAAGTAAATAGTCTGAGAGAAGGTATATTTTTCCTGGAGGGATCAGCTTATACATTAGGCAGCCAACCTCAGCCTATATCTTACTAATTAACATTCCAACGTTCCTAGTTGTGGTTAATATCCATGGCAAAACAACCAGTGAGCTGGTCCAAAAAAAATATGACCACACATTTAGTTTGAGCATTTCCTCATACTTATATTGGAAAACTTTATAACACCATAATATCCAAATGACTTATTGTATTTCCTTGTCTGGTAATCTACAGTGTTGATCACCCTGTGTGCAGTGACATCCTCTTCAATTTTAAACCTCTGGCAAATATTCATAGAGGTTATTACATATACAGTAAACCCATGATTCTTCCCTTTTGGGACACCCATATTCAAGGGACAAGCCTATTCAAGAGACACATTTTAAAGGAATACATGTTAGTGTTGATAAGTAAGGAGGCTCTAATTTCCATAAATTTGATAGAACTGATAAATTGTTGAAATTTACTATGGCTAACTTTCACTATATTTATGAAAAGATACAGTCTAATTTAGGCCTAAATATTATAATTTCTTTTCACTTCAAATCAGTATTGTGCTTTTGGCATTTATATTCTAATCAAAACCAGCAGATGAAACTACAACATGGATTGGTAAGCAGCAAGTATATTAATAATAATGTAAACTTATTATGCGCCATTTCAGAAAGAGAAAAGATGCTAATACCTCATTGACACAGAAAATTAATTTTTAGAATAGGCTGAAATATTCATTAAGCTACATGTCACAAATGTGAAAGAATATAATAATGCCTTTTCTTTTCCAAAAAAATGTTGATTAAAATACTCTAAATTATTTTTTTCGTACATGATTTAGTTGGATAAAGCTTTGTTCTTGCAATCTTGGAAAAAAGAACAGATTAGAAAATGAAGAATAAAGAGTTTGATTTATTGCCGTGACAACAGCGGGAATGAATCAAGATTAAGAAGATACAGCCACGGAATAATGAGCATTGTACGATCGCAACTCATGCTACTTTACTAGTAACGATTTGGCTTTGAATTACTTTTTTCTGAAACTCTTTAACTGCCTGCTATAATCTGACGATTTTCATCACAATAATGTTAATTAATTTTTTAATAAAAATATCACATCTAAATGTGTAGTAACATGCATTCCTGTAATATTTTATCTTTGTACATTACAGTAAACAACCAATAAACGCTGCAGTTAAACATGCCTTGCAGTCAAATAAACGCAGCAGTCATGAGTGGGTATAAAAGCATTGTCGTAAATGTTCAAGTTTCAGACGTAGACATTTATAACAAATATAATGTTAACGATTTTAATCACATCTTGCTTAATTTATTCTGCTCTTTACTTTCTTTTGTAAATGCATAAACACGCTCATTAAGAAATACATTTTGTGTTGTTTTTATATTAAAGTTTCTTAATAAAATGTGAATTATTATTGTTAATATTTCTGTATATAACTTTGTATAGTCCCAAGGTACGAATTTAGAAGTTAGGGGGTAAATACGGTATTATTGAAAACAGCACAACTCCACAGGCAAGGAAAGCCACACTGAAAATGTTGCATTGAATGAAAACACATACAAATTCTTCATTGCCCAATTTCTCGTTCTACCTGTATCTCATAATAATAGCATATCCCAGCTGTGAATGAGTAATTGTAAAGGGTGTGTGTCTTACCCTACCACATTAGCCTACTTTGACTCAAGTTTGATCTTTGTACTCAAATTAAAATGATGTAACTCAAGAACAGGTGTGAAGTGGTGCTTAGCCGAGCTATTTTAGGAAATTGACTATTGTTGTCTGAAAGTAAAACCTACATTCACTTTCAGGTGTGTAAATGAGAACCTTCTCCAGACATTGGTTTGTTTTTTACATAATAGATAGGACTAAACAAATCTTGATTATTGTCCACTGGTATTTTGTTTTCTTAAAGCCCCCTTCCCTACATTTTTTAGATCTAATTTAAGATCACAAACTATATTTAATGTAAAAATAATACTATATGGTCCTATTGCGATAACTTTTTTCGTCTTTAAACGGTTAAAAATGTGAAAAATAAGTCGATTCTAATAATTATAGCGGCCCGCTATAAATCCCAAAATGCATTGCGCGCGGATTGATATTTTTGTTTTTCACCTGTAATTCGCCCACTTTTCGATCGATCGTGAGGCCAAAACAAATGGAAGACTCCTAACTTTTCAGCGAAAATACCGGGTTTTCCCCAATTTGTATCAACGGAGTCTGGCAAAAATAGAAAGACAATTAATGCAGCAACTATACAACATCAGGCTAGGTATATAGCTAGCGTACGATGTTCGTACGTTACCGATGTTTACCAGCTAGGCCTACAAAACTAAGCCTAGATAGGCTAGGCCTAAGACCGTCCACGAGAGGTCGATCGCCGCGAGCTACTTAGGTAGTGCATTGTTTCTCACTTTTTATCATAATTTACCATAAAACGTACATTTAAGACAAGGAATGACATGGTTTAATGTTTTTAAAGTGATATATATGTATTATTTTCCAAAAAACGTCCAAAATTGCAGGGAAGGGGTCTTTAAACAATAAAAAACCATGGATAAATATTATTTCTCCATGATGAAACAAAACATTAGAAAACAATGTGTTGATTTGATATTTCTGTAATTTAATATTGCATAAATGTGTGTACCTAAATGAAAGTTGAGGCCCACTGTGTGTGTATGCTAATTAACATTCTTTTCAGGGACATTTTCAAATGCGTATTTTAAAACAGTATAATTCTGGAAAGTTGTGATACCTTATGTGTGTGGATGTGTGCAATAACCACATTTGTATAATGAACAAACATCCTCAACAAAAATAATTCTGATTGCAGTTCTTTGGTTTTTTTTTTAAACTTCATGTGGTTTGTTATTATCTTTCAGTGACTGCGGTTTGACATGCGTTCATGCATGATGAGTCAGCCAAAGCCTAATTAACCATTGTTTACATTTTCTAAATTTACTTTCAACATAATTATCAGGGATTGGTTTCATCTTAAGTTTAAATTAATTCTATAGAGTTTCATAAATCGGACAAAGTGAAAACAAAGAGCCAACATAGATACGTGTTATACACCCTTCAGCTGTATGTACGTGCTAGCCAATAACTACCCCCTACTGTCGTAGGTTCAACTATATGTTCATCTGTCATTAGCAGGGCCTGTTCAAGATGTGGTCATTGCTACTGCAGGTTCACATAAAATTGAAGATGATCAACATGATGATCGCACTATTTAAATTTCAATTCAATTCAATCAATAATAAACATTTATTTAAGATCATTACAAACAATATATAACAAACAATATTTTAACATTAATCAACAATTAATATAAGACCATCATAGGGATCACAATTAGAAGTAAAACTTGTCTCACAATGACTACAGTAATGTTCAATTTGAAATAACCAAAATACAAACTTACTATAACTGTTTGATCCCATTTGAATGCTGAAATATAGTTTTTTTAATTAAAAAATTAAACATTCATTTTGGTAAACACATTTATTTAATTATTGTTTAGTAGCAATTAAAGTGTAAATTTTCCAAATGATATCTAAAATTGCCATTATCTACCTTTATTTACTGTAATACCTAAAACCAGGTCTAAGGTTATAATTCAGGAACATTCATCTAGCATCCTATCTTTGCAAAAGTACATATAATTGGGTCATATGTACTTTATAGCAAAGTACATATCTAACTAAATTATATTACTTAACCATAATAAAATATCAGATGATCAGTTGTACAAATAAGAATACCAGACAGTGCTCTTGCTGCTGTAAGTTATATGGAATAACAACTAGTATGCCTAGTAATGTTATCATTTTTTCTTTTCTTGTATTTCATCTTTCTCTGTACTTTCTGTGTTTTCTTTTACATCATATTTTTGTTTGTTTCTATAATTGCTATATTATTTTTGCTTTAAATTATGCGATTTTCGTACTTTTGTTAAAAATCACTACTTTTATGTAACTTAATAAATTAAAACTTCAGTCAAAATGTAAATTTCTATGGCTATAACAATGAAAAACCTGTGTATCTTCCTGGACTAGAGGCTTGTAGCTGGTATGGGGCAAGGGCTACAGAAAATCCAGGGGAACACCACACTATGAAAGACATTTTGTATTCATTAAGGAGAACATGATACAATATAAAGTAATTATTAAATTCTTCTACGTCTATTTTAATCTCACTATACCTTATTGCCATTGGATAGAAAAATGTCAAAATGTCGTTTAAAATGATTGGTGTTGACAGTTTTATTCAACTACACGACAGTGTCAATCAACTTAGTGTTTACTTAGTTATAGAGATGTTGTTTTTAATTTTCTAATGGCTAGTTGATGAGTAAAGTTAGAAGAGGGAGGTGCTAAGGTTAGACTTGTGGACTAGGGTTTGCCTTGTTGAAATACCAATACATTTACTTTCATGCATTCGGTTTAACTTAAGACTGAAATAGCATTATTATTATAGTGGAATCAATTCTTTGGTACATCCCTACTGTATTTATGGGGACACTTTTCCGTGAAACAACCAATGTGCAATTTAATTTTAATTTAAAGATGTATTGTCCCCCCAAAACATGAAAAATGAAGATTAATTAAATCAGACTTTTAATATGTTATTTTGCAGTTTTAATAAAGTTAATCACTTCAGTAGAAAAAAAAACGAAAAAAAATAATGTTTTCACTTATAAAATGACAAAGTAAATGGTTAAATTCAACCAAAAACCCATTGGCTGGCAGCCAATTTTACCATTTTTTACTACAAATTACAGTTTTTTTAGGTAAATACATTTTTTTTCGATCCAATTTTTGGTCAAAGTGGATAACTATTATGTTACATTAAAATGGCATATTCAACAAAAATGTTGTTAAGAATTATTTATTCAGGAGGACAATACATCTTTAGCACCAAAGCCAAACTCTCTGTGTTTTCCAGACAATTCAATATTGTCTTTTAAATGTATTAATATGTTTTAATTTTCATAAATATATTTACATTTTAAGATCAATAAAGTCAATCTGTCTACGTCGAACCTAAAGTGAGCTCTTATTTTATTATTTCTCCACAATCATACAGCATACTACTACAATATTTTACAATGAAGAGCTTTCCCTTTGCTAGTCACACAGGTGAAGGGACTGTAATGGTACACCACATTATTTAGATCAAGTAATTTACTAAATTACAAATACGAGCAGTTTCATTATCGGTCGATGATAGCATGTTATGTTTCCATAGCAATCTGTCTCATCTTTCTCAATATAGCTCTAATTAGAGTGTCTCTAAGTCTTTGTCTTTGTTGCATTTTGCACATTTCCCACGAAACTATTCAAATGCACATTGGAAAGCAAACACAATCTGTTCAAACATTTCTAGGATTCACAAACCGCATTTCTAAAAAACAGATTTACAATCAATACCATACGTCTGGTCAATGTTTTGTTAAATTAGCAAATTATATGTTCAAATTCAAAAGAAATTTATATTTAATTTCTTCCATATTTATGTAATGAACAAAAAAGGAGAGTGAAAGACAAAGAATGCATGATCTCGAGAGGAAAACTATTGTGTTGGTTATATCTCAGTACCGTATTATTTTTAAATATATACTGATCTATTCTAGTAAATATTTAATTGCAGGGGACCTGGAGATTTCCCAGGGTATTCAACTTTCTTTGTTGTCAATTTTGTCACAGGGAAAGATTACATTGTTTATGCTAACAGTGCATTGTGTTTTCATCAAAATGGAATATCCATTAAATACCCATTCACAAACCCCCAAAAAATGTTGCAAAAAGTTTATTAAAAATATATTAGAAGACTCAGTAGAAATTTCAAGTTTTGGAAGGCTTGTTTTCAGAATATGGTATCAGGTAAGTTGACTCTTCAAGAACACTTCACAATGCTTATATATTATCAGATTAATACTAATTCGTCCATGGTTTAGTGAGCAAGAAAAACTGTAAACCTATAATTAACTCCCGGACCCTCGTTGGTTTGGTGTTCTATAATTTTTTTACTGCATTATTAATATTCTATACAATTATGATCTACTGATTTAGGAATTAATGATCAAAACAAGCTGCCTAAGACCTTCCAAATCCTGGTTCAAAAAGAGCTCTTTAATTGAAAAACGATATTTAATATTTAGACAATTTTAATCAAGTTCAGTGTTGTGATAGTCTAGGGTAATTGACCAGCTATAAGACAGGTATACAAAGCAGCTGTACATAAAACCTTTGCCTGACAATTATCATTAAACCATTCAACCCTTACAAGATGATAATAAAACCTTACCCGTTCAAAAACTTGTCGTATTGTGTCCGAGAATTGATGCGGTAAATTGACACAACAGTATGAAGCCAGCCAATCAGAGTGAAATATCTTTAATAAACTGTATAACTGGGAACGAAATAAAACATTGTATTAAAAATTAAATGAGATACAAACGGTTAATAGGGTTGAGTACAAAAGAGACAGTCTTGTTTACATACATTAGTCTATTTTCTCAAATTCATGGCATTTATATTCTTAATGTCACTCTCTCATATTGCCATGATGTGTCAAATCCTGTCCAGATTTTGTAGTCTTCTCACCTTCCCCTCCTCTCCCCATCCCCACACTACATTTTCAATGTTTTACATACAATTTTTAGAAACATTCTTGTAATCAATTTAAAAAATAATAAAATTGCAAAAACTAAAATGCCAATTGCATGGTATGGCTAGTACAACGTCAATCATTGCATCAAAGTGAACCTTTAATTTAAGGCAAAAAGTGAGCAGGTAGCCAAATACAGTAAACTCTCCCAATACCAGACATCTCTGGGCTGACTTAATATGTCTGTTTTTCTTAAAAGTCTGGTGGTATTGAGAATGTGTTTTTTTTTAATGGTAAAAATGAATTTGGGACCTTTTGTACCTCAAGCAAAGTCTGGTTTTAGGAAATTTCTGGTTTTCAAAGAGTTCAGTTTGGAGATTTGATTGTACTACTAGTATGGTTTCCTCACTCAGTCAGGACTCTAGCCCATCCTCAGACAAGTCTGTACACCTTTAGACATAATTACTTTATAGTGAAACAAGGGTTTAAAAACAACATCTTTGTAACAGTTTGTACTTTATACTACAGACTTGTTTACAGCCGTTTGTTAAAAGTTAATTGCTTATTCTAAGCCATGTAATGTGAATAAAATCTTGGTACAAAGAAACCTAAAAACAAGCAGATTTAGTATGATTACCATATATCCCATTTAAGTTTGTTTATCGATTGTTAACGATAAGCAATGTAATCTAAATGATGATTTATTTCTACGGTAGACTTTTTACTAGAATTCTGGATCGGAGAATGATAATAAACTATAGAGGGCACTATTTCTGCATACCGATAATACACAGATGTACATTTTATGCTGAGAAACTCCAAAAGCTTCTTTTCTTAAAACATTTTTGCAGAATCAAGTGCGCATTCTGTTTGACAAATCCTTGATGTTTTTTTATTTATTCAGACTTAATTTTAGTAATTTAAGTACGAAATGAAATGACATAAGTATGATAAATAGAAGATAGAATGGATTTACATTAAAGCTCAAATAACTAATGTGTTATTCATTGCAGCTAAAAGATGAAAAACATCAAACAAAATACTCAAACATGCTTAGACAGATTACGCTAAGTATCAATAATACTTAAGTTCTTTAACGTATCTTATTATCGGTTTTAATTTATCTTATTTCATCAAATTTATGCAGATAACAAATGTTTATGAGTTGTATAAGCAGAAAATGTCACGAGTTAAACAGTCAGTCAGTCTTTGAATGAATCAAAATACTCTCCCCATTCAAAGCATTACTGTTTTATTTTACATGAAATAGAACCATTTAATAAACCCATTAAATATACCTTGTACCGTGCAAATAGTGCCATTTGATACAAATCAGATCATAGTATGATGCACCTGGTGTGCATTTACAAGTTTAATCATTTCAGGAAGGACATTTAGAAACAAGAGTTTGCCCTATGCTGTATTGTACTGTACAATATTATGTAATTATGCAATTTGATAAGCATTCCAAAATTCAAATGCTCTGCTGCCAACATGACTGACTCATAATGTTTGCAATTGAAGGAAGCAGAGATGGATGGGAAATGCTTACATCTTCTCCTCTCTCAAAAGTCTACTTTTCTATAAAAAAAATGCAAGGTAGAAAATAGAGAAATATTGTGATTTGTGATAACAAACATATGTGAGTGCCTAAGTATTTTTTAATTAACAGAATATTCAATATATTAGTTTGCTTGAAGCAGATGGCCATCCTTAATTAAAACGAATAAATTCTGTTTATTTCTGTTTTCAATAACTACTGCATGACGTAAATACTATAGGATAAAATTAACTGCCGCGGGAATAATAAACAATTTGATATGTGCTTGACAAGATATTTGTAGACATTGAAAAATTGATATGGAAAAGCTAAGTGATATAATTTTTCATTAAAAAACTACCTGACATGATGAAACAACAATAGCTTACAGCACAATATCTAATTGCACACATTTTCCTGCGACCCAAAAAAAGTGTCCCCTTAATAGGCATGTCTCCTTAAGAGGGATTGGCTGTAGTGTTAAATATATTTCCACTTTTCACAAAGAGTATCCCCTAATAGAGTTTTCCCAAAGACAAAAGTGTTATTACGGTATATCCTCATGTATAATCCCACTTTGGGTCTAATCTCACCCACTACTTTATGTTTGATTTCACAAACAGGCATATCCCCGTGTATTGTCCCAGTATTGATTTTTCGTCTGGATGTAGGCCTCTCTCTAGCCAGTTCAGATGAATTTTTACAAGAAATGCTTACCAATCTTTTTTCTAAACCAGGCTTTCCCCTGAGCATAGTCCAACCCCACCAAAGTCTGCCCAATTTCGTGTTTTAGGGGGATGGATTATACCACGATATATGGTATACATAGTGTACTGTATATACAGTACTGTAATTTATTACTAGGGTTCAGTCACTGTGTGCCAGTCTTTTATGGGCCACCAGGTAAAATAATGTAAATAAATAAATCATTTCCAAATATGTCTGTTGCAAGAGAATGAGCAATGCAACAAGAATGTTATTCCCTGTGTGGAGTGTAGGTCCCTGGTTAATGTGCACTTTATATATCGAAAAATGTTCCAAATGCATTTCAATGATGACTACAAATTACAATTATTTAAAATGCGAAAGAATTAGGCCTACACACTTGAATTTCTACTCAAAACAAAAACCATATACTGTACCGTATATGAAGAATGGCCTCTAAAATCCTGTGCCATGCCACTGACAACCTTTATAGGGAAACCGATGGGTAGGGAGAGCATTATGGTTTATACAATTCATTATGTAACACAAAAAAAAAACATAAACTATAGCAACATTTTACCAACAAATATAAATCAAACAATATGTTTCTTTTCTCTTTTTTTTTAAACAAAATTCTTGTTATTGAAATTGAATATTATACAAAGAATTGCATTGTTTATAGTTCAAATAATATTTGGTTTTTCCAGGGTAAAAATGATGCACAGTAGCAAGGAATTAGAGGTGCATACAGTATTATTAGCTTTCTTAATAGTCAGGTTTGTCAAATATTTAAAGAGAATCGAGTAGACTAGAAGGAAGGCCTTAATTGGATCAGAATAGAAGATGACGTTTAGGCTACGCCCTCATCACCTTGCAAAAGGTGATGAATGATTGATGAATGATTGTACTTATATGCCCATTTGTACATTTTCATATACAATTATTGGTTGATGATGAACTAATAGGTAAACCATTAATGTCTATCCTACCATCAAAATACTGTAAATGAAACCAAATCTATAAACATATGTACAACAGCTATGTCTCACCTGGGACAAGATCAATCATTTTCCAACAAATGCAGCCTAATTAGCTATGTACAGGTCATTCTGCTGTTAATTTAATTGTTAATTTAAGTCAATCAATCAGTCAACAAAATATTTAGCTGTATGGATATATAAGGAAAAGTATTTATATGAAATGCATTATTTATGGCCTCTCAATTAATAAATGGTAAATATAAATGGTGATAGTACTGTATACCAAAAACCCAAATGATTGCTTGTTGAAATGCCATCTAGAATCAGTTATGCTGTACTGCCTAGTGAGTGGTAGGTCCAGGATTTTGAAATGTAGTGGGCCCATGGCCTAACAATTGTAAAATGAGGCATTGAATTTAACTGAATCGTTTGCATTGCAATTGTCAACATTTAGAGGGGAGGACACCTCTCCCTCTTGGATCCGCCTATGGCTGTAGTGTAATTCTCTTAGCTGCAATACAACATTGTACTAATTGATCTTTGAAATGTTAATATTTCAACCTTTGCGTGTATTTTTACCATAAAGGAAGTAAAATTGTAGTAGAAAGTGTTTCAGTTGATACATAAATCTCAAACTCTACCAAATCAAACTGGTGATTTGGCTTTCTTTGCAGAATCAGAGCAATGATGATTCTGCAGCCTAATGGTTTATTTAACTGACAGTAACCCTGCTGCTTGCACTCACTGCTGACCAGTTGACCAGGGTCCTACTTAGGGGAGTAACAAAACAAATCCCTAGTGAACCTAACAGCTTTACCTACAAACAAAATCACCTGTTTGAGGTTTATACGAGAGTTAAATTGCACCCCTCAAGCAAGGTGGGTAGCAGGTCAACCTGTAATAGCCTTTTTTACACTGTTTATCAACATTCTGAATTCCAGTGATGTATGCTTGCTGGAATTCTGTAGGGATCAGTAAAAAAACTTTCTAGAAAAGATTGTTATGATACTGTATGTTTTTGTTAAATAACTCCAAATACACCAGTTTCATTTTTAGTTGAAAACCAACAGCATTTCTTCTTTACTTTTTGCTCCCCAAACACTATTTATGTCGAAAAAAAAGTTATTAAGAAGTGAAACTAACAATCTTTTATATTTCTTTTGCAACACAACTTGTTTTTATGAGTATACTTGCAAAATGTGTTTACAGATTTAAAGAAAGATCCTATTATTATTTGCACTAATATTTGCCAATCTTTAAGAAGAATTTCTATTTTATTTAGTATTCAGTAAGAGTTGTGATGAACTGGTGTGTATCTGTGCAGTTCATGTTAAGGTTCTCAAGCCTGTATACTGAATAGTGTGCCCTCAATATTTGTTTTTTCATTGTTATATTTATATGGAAGTTATTTTCTGAACTAAAGTTGATCATCATAACAACTAAAATGATGCAGTATTGGAATGCAAAATCTGGTAATTAATATTCATAGATTTCTACTACTAGAGTGTTTGATAATAATTTAGCCCATCAAGATGCTAAGTAGGTTTAAGATTCAAAAGCATTTAACCTTAATCTCCTCAAGAGAGGATCTTCATGATTACTACCTATTTTGAATCAAAGGATTATGTTATTGCATTTTAACCTTGAATTTGGTCATTGATAATTGATAAAAGCTCTCAGGGTTAAGATGCTGCATTAAATTCAAAGCTTTATGAAATATTTATTCAAAATTTAAGTCTTCTGTAATTTAAAAATCATAGAAAATATTTCAAATCAAATGAAATTGTCAACGGACATATACAGTAGGGTTATCGGCGGGGTGACACGGAGGACAAAAGCATCAAATTGGCGGATCAAGGATTTTGAAATAGGCAGGAAGAGGGCTTAATATCATAATGTTAGAAATTTAGTGGGGAAAGGCAGGCTTCCCTCTTCCCCTCCTTGGATCTGCCTATATGAGTGGTGCCAAGATTGTTTTTGGAGGGTGACATGGAGGACAAAAGCATCAAAGTGGCGGATCAAGGATTTTGAAATAGGCAGGAAGAGGGCTTAATATCATAATGTTAGAAATTTAGTGGGGAAAGGCAGGCTTCCCTCTTCCCCTCCTTAGATCTGCCTATATGAGTGGTGCCAAGATTGTTTTTGGCGGGTGACATGGAGGACAAAAGCATCAAAGTAGCGGATCCAGGATTTTGAAATAGGCAGGAAGAGGCCTAATATCATAATAGAAATTTAGTGGAGACAGGCAGGCTTCAATCTTCCTCTCCTTGGATCTGCCTATGTGAGTGGTGCCAGGATTATTATTGGTGGGGTGACAATATGGAGGACAAAGGCATCAAAGTGGTGGTCCAGGATTTTTAAATAGGCATTGCAGTGGGCCTAAAAAGTGCTACAGTTAACATTATGTCCTATCTTTTGGATCGTATGTTATAAAAGTGAGGACAGGCAGGCTTGGCTTCCCTCTTCTCCTCTTTAGATCTGCCTATGAGTGGTGCCAGGATTTTCTGTTTTATTGGCCTGATAGACCATAGTGTTACACCAATGCAAGTATCTGGATTTTCTTCCCCTGCCAATCAAAGCCTAAAAGTAAGAAGTTTGAGAATTTCAAGCATTTAAATTAGATGAAAGAAAACAATTTTCTACAAGAGAATTATCAATAATTAATGACAGATTAAGCAAGTGTTATTCATTACAGAATAAAACTATTATACCCTCAAATATTTGTACATTGTCCATAACAAGTCAATAGAATATAACTCTACTATATTCACTGTTTTCATCTACTTAATAACAATACATACAACAATGCAATTATATTGAAAATAACAAGCTCCCTATGTTTCACACCTTCGGGGCACGTAACCTGTTAAATTTGATATTCAACTTGGGAATAAATATATTTACACTTATAAAATGTGTCAATGTTTTCAAGCCTATTAAAAATGTATGGACAAAGAATGTTTGATAAATTCAGGGATATAAAAACCTGATATCTAAAAGCCATTAAACAAGTTATTAACTTTGCACATGCACTGGTGATTTAGAGAGCCCGTCCCCATCACTACCTACACCCTCACTTAAGTTATGTTCACACACACTAGAATTAAGCATGCATAGAATGGAGTTAAGCTGATCCAAATCACATCCGAGTTCAATCGTTTGATCAGTTGTAGTATCTTCCGCGTGCATCCGGATTGCAAGATTGACTGTATGGGATAGACAAAATGGTGTAATCTACATGCACCATCTCATTTTTGGTGGGTTTTCTCACACTTATCCCAAACCACACACTAGTTTAATATTTATTATATTTCCAAAACATGTTCTACTGTAAACCATATTGTCTTTCAATATTTACATTTTCAAGAAATAGTCTGAACCCTATGAAAATGTTGGGTACACATTGTTGTATCAAACCTGATATTCTGCATATAAATAGGCATACACTGGTGCAGTATAATAGGCAGTCAAATGTAATTAATGGTAATATGCAAAATATGCCTACTCAATTTAAAATATAAAATATTGAAATACTTGGAGAAATAATATATGGAAGAGACAATGCTCGAAACTAATGTGGTACTAAAAAGCACATGGGTCATTGAAGTGAAGGATTATAGAAGCTGATAAATATTATTTTAAAATTGGTGATCCTGAAATTAGTCATTCCTCGTACCAGCAATAAAGAGTTAAAATCTTCTTAAAACTTGAGAAATTAAAAATATGAATATAAATGAACAATCAACTTGATCCAAGGTTTAAAATATGGTACCTGGGAAAAAGAATCTGTAACCACTCAAAGAGAAGGACATCACAACGAGTGCTGTGAATTGGCTTTGGAGTGTGATACCGGACAGTAAACTCCTAAATTCAAACATATCTCACAATGGTTCTACAAAATTGTATAGATGAAGCCCGTAGCCAGAAGGGCTTCAAGGGTTCCTGAAGTGCCCTTTTCAAACTACTAGAATTAGCATTCATAAAAGTATGCTTAAATAGGCCTCTGATGAATTTCATCACGAGGGTGTGTGGCTCAGTATGTTGGACGTTGGACTACTGATCGTGAGATCGAGGTTCGAATCCAACTCTCACTGCATTGCTTGTATCCTTAGGCAAGATACTTTACTTACGTTTGCCTCTCTCCACCCAGGTGTATAAATGGGTACCCGGTTAGATCAAGACACAATTTGTGATGGTTACTAGCTGCATTATGGTATGTGTCCATACGTGTTTGATCCAAAAAAATGACTGAGGTAATAATGTTCAGCGCTTAGAGGTTTCACAACATTAGGCGCTATATAAATATTATTATTATTAATTTTGCCTCTTTTGTGGAAACGAACACCACTGTAAAAATCATGGCTATAGGCTTGCTGTAGAACTTTAGATCTTTCTAATACCACCCAATTCATCCAATTGTTTAATTTATCTTTTTACATTTTAAATATTAAATTCAATTAACTGTATTTTTTGGGGTTAAAGGTCAAATTATTATATGGGATGAATTATTATTTTCCACACAGATGGACTTTTAATAAGTTCAAGTGGGCTTAATTGAGTAGATCATAGAGATTAATGAAAATACCACCACTTCAGTGAATACAACACAGGGGATTAATACAGATTAAGTCATACTAACTAGCCTGGTTAATGACTTTGTGACAGGGATGTACAGTGGTGACATTGGCCTTAATATCAAAGTGCCGACAAAGACATGGATTATATAATAGCCTATACCATCAAATTGGCTAGAAGAAAATTAAACCTTTAAATCAATATTCATAAAATTAAACTGGAAAAGAAATGTCAATAATTTATATTCAATATTAGACCCCTTCCTACAGGACACTTCTGTTCAGGGACACTATTAAGGGGACACTTTCCAGTGAAACAAAAATATATGTTTTGATAGTAGGGTCAAATAGATGTCAACCCTATTAAGATACATTTTTTGGGTCCTAAATTTGTTCCCTAATAGGGGTTTTACTGTAACAGGTCTCTATAGATCTTTTGAAATGTGAACAAAATGGGGAAAACCGGGGCTATTGAGAAGAAACTTTACACCCCAATACAGTATAGTTCCCCCTCATGCCCACCCTCCCTACTCAACATTCTGGATCTACCCTGGTAATAGTTGCCATGCGTGAAATCAATACTCCTAACACTGACATTAAATACAATTAATATAAATATTAGTCATTCTATAATAAAAATTTACTACCTATACTAACAGATCAAATAAAGATTTATAGTGAAATGAATATAAATAGTAAACATGATATCATCAATTGGTTACTAGCCAAACATTTATTGCAAGAGAAAGTATTAAAATTGTGCAATATTAGAATATTATACGAGTGTTGATTGCATTATGTGTCGCATCAGTTCATATTGACATTAATAATAAATACTGCCATGAGGTCTATATGCAATGTATTATAAAACAGAAATACTGTATAATGTTTATAAAATATGTTTTCAAATTGAATACAGTAGATCTGAATCCTTCTTTTGTTACAACCCTATACAGACATTTTTATATTGCTGGAACAGGTCACAAATGGGCACTAACATTTGGAAGCAAAGATAGTCTAAGGTGTTGAATAATGTTGAAGCAGATGAACATCCAAAAACTGAAAATACAGACCCAAGATTTCAGTTTCTATCAATTTCTTAATCTCTCGTTTGGGACACTATTCAGACATAAGTAAATTACTGGCTACTTCAGTATTTATGTCGGAACAGATTACAAAACAAATGGGCACTAACATTTGGAAGAAAAGATAGTTTTTTAATAATATTGCAGGAGATGATAGCAAACACTAAACAATATCAGACCCAAGATTTCAGTTTCTATCAATTTTAAAATTGTAAAATGAATTAGTCGACTACAAGACTAGGCCGACCGTGGTAAGATTTAGCAGCAGAATTCTAGGCCAATGTCATTAAATGTTACTGCAACATTTAAATTCATCAAGAGTGAAATTTGACCTTTTCTAACGACCTAAAGCCAAACTTAATTGCTTTTAAGATGTACAAATCTTGACATATCATTTTAGGATGTGTATAATTCAAACAAATTATAGACTCTGTGGAAACAACATCTTCAGATTAGAAAAAAAACATGTTGAGAATATTATGGAGAAATTAAAGTTTTATCAAATTCTATAAAATGCATATTTAATCTTAAAACGATGTCGATGCTCCAAAACTCTAGAACCAACTTCCGATGTCTGTATGTTAATAATCCATCTCAGCTCAATTCTCTTTCTCTTAATTCTTTTTTTTTTTGCTTTATCTTTCATTTCTTTGCACATGTTTGTGGTTTAAGTGCATAGAGAAAGATGCGGTGCTATGTGTATCACTATTATCATGTACATAAAATAATGTATTTCTAAAAGTATTTATTGCACACAAAAACTACAATCATCATCGATATTCATTTTTAGCAGATGTTCATATATTACAACAGTAGTCACAATTAAGTTCACTTCCTTACAAGGAGCTTTGCCTTTACAAATTTACAGATTTATGTGCATCAAATTCTAGAAGAATACAGTGATGATATAGAGAACAATGTAGTTCATTGAGATAGGCAGGTGTTAGATGTGAGACAGAGAAACGCCCTGAATGCTATAAAAAAATGTCCAATGACTAAAGGATGAACTGTTACTATTTCTTACTATATTTTATAATCCTATAGTGTATCTTTCTGCTTTCCTAGTTTACTTTATGCAGCTTTCCTATTTATTTATTTTTTTTGTTTGTTGATATCTGATTGGTTAAAGATAAGAAAAGACCTTTACCTCATCAAACTTTTCTGTTATTACACTTTCTACTCTTCTTTCCATTTCTACTTTTTATATATTATATAAAATATGAAATCTTGTACCTAAGGAAATCTACAAAATAAAAGAACATTCTATCAAAGGTAGTCATCTTCCTTAAATCAGTCATTTTAATAAACAATCTATTTGTTGTCATAGACCACTCCTGTTTGTTGGATACAATTGACTATCTGCAGCAATCCAAAACATAAAATTGGGCCTACTAGTAAAATGCATAGGGAGGATTGCTATACTTGTGATCCAAGAGACAAACTATTGACAGCAGAAACCTAATGGAAGACATCACTGAAACTTGTAAAGAATTGATAGGGTCCGGATATTGACATACTGTCAATCTCCTGAATGCCAATGTTAGGATAAACCAAAGATCTTAAAGCCTTAGGCTTATATAACCTCTCAGGGATAAACTTACTCCACTGAAACTGCAGGAACACCTGTCTAGAGGGCGCTATTACTGCCTGGCTACTGTACCGTACCTGCAAGACAAAAAAAGATATCAATAAAAACAAAAATATTGTTAATAACTCCACTCCCAAAGACTTGTAAGACTTTTGTGTGTGTTTGTCTTGTGAACAGAATTGCCACCTTCAAGAAGGATTGTGAATGAACTTGCTTATGGTTAGCCTTGGAAATTTGACTAAATGTAGATAAGAGAGCACCAGTGGTTCTCATACCAGATATCTTTGTTATGGAAGTTATTGGCAGATCTATTATTTCCACTTTACTAGGATAAATATATGAAGTTGCCTTGATATTTTGAGAGTTGATATGAATATACTGTAGGCCTACTTACAAACTTATCCATTTTGACTCGTCCAGCTAACTGGTATAGTAATTTCCTTCATCAAATCCATTGGCTCTGCAAAACAATATTTATAACAGAATTAGTAACAATTCTCTGAAATAAAAGAGTTTAGTTATTTTAAATGTTGTAGTACACATTTCATGTTATACAAAACTAGAGAGAGAAACAGTAACATTTTTCAAAATAGCCTTTTATTTACAACAAAAAACAGAAACATTGTGTTCTCATGAACTAAAAACAATTTCTTTACAATTTATAAACTATAATATTTTGATTCGTAATAAACTCTTGATGTATAAAAACACTCATCATTTTTTAATCACATCACTTTATGATGATGTCATCACCATATTATGATGTCATCATGATCATCTTATTATGATGTCATCATCTGTAACCATTTCACATACAAGAGATTCAATAAATCCCACAATGCAACTTAGCTAAAATGTTAATGCAAGTCTAATTATTTACGGCCTAGTTCATGTCTAGCACAAAAATACCCTGGGTTTTTAATGTGTGTACCGTAAATGATCGAATAAGCATCACCATCAAATGAACCCCACCCTTTGGTATAAAAACATTTGAATACAAACATTGTAACATGCTTAACACCATTTTAAATAATTGAACTTAAACTTAAATTTAGGCAAAAATTATGGACTAGGCTTGAGCACCATCAACATATGTGCAGAATTCCCACACCAAAATTGTAATAAACTTTGAAATGCATATTCAATCATTTACTGTAAGGTAGAGCAAACTGTTTCTGTGAGCTGGGTAATAAGTTGGTGTTTTTTTTGCATTTGCAGTTTAGCAATACCACTAATTTCTGTAACCAGAATAGGAATTATCTATGCAATGGCAATCAAATGTATAGATAACATGCACATGGTGTACATTGACCAAAATCTATCCAAGTATTTAAACTTTTCAATAATGTGATTTGACCATGTTCTGAAAAAAATGAATGATAGCTATAAACTAAAAGAGTTGATAGGCCTATGTATTTCAGTAACATTTTAAGTTGAAATTACATGATATTAATTAAAAATCAATTTCATAATGATCTTAATCTATATATTTCAATACAATTATATACATATTATATTTTTACAGAAAATGGCAGGAGATATACAAATAGTAAAAACAATAAGACACTCAATAGTCTGCATACAGCATGGGGGCTCCCTTCTTACGTAAATGAAACAACCATTCTCTAAAAATATACCATGCTCGCTTCTTTTATTAATTTTTCTAATTTCCACAAACATAATTTCCATATAAAAAAAGCTTAAATTTCTACAATAAAACTGTTTTTATTTTAAAATACTATCCTTCCAAATACAAGTTGAGAATTTTACAAACAATATAAAATAAATAAAATAAATGTTGTTTAAAGAATATTATTGACAACACAATAATAACAGTTTTGTAGAGGAATAAAAAAAGCAATTTTAACAAAAATAATCTTACTGTATTTTCAATTGTGGTTTAACAGTATCGTACACATGTACCGTTAAATGTTGTAAAACAACAATAATGGAATGATCTTCGATGGGAGAGATGAATGATAAATGAAAATCGATCCTACCAACATTATTATCTTTCTTATGCTGTACATAAAATACTATTCAAAATTCTTTATTAGATTTTAATGTTCTATATATAATATCTATTTTTTAAATATTTACATTATATATTTCTTATAAGCAGAGAACAAAACCATTGGAGGGCTATCCTTGGTTTCTACAAATTAGCAAAAGAATTTAATTTGGCTTTCACAATTCACACAGTATTAACAAAATACCTAGATACTATTTAATATGTGTTTACAAATGTATCCTATATCTAGGGTTACAAAGACAAAATGTCATTAGTTTAGATTTCAATTGGATAAACACAAAACTAGATCATCATGATTATTATTCAATTGATTGTCTTCCATGCAATAGGCCTACGGACACACTATTCTTGTCTTTTAAATATATAGCTATTGTATATTTCAAATAAGAAAAGTGCTATTTTTTATATACGTTGTGCTATGCGACTTTAATATGTGCGGTATTAATGAAAATGTCAAGGCTTTTTTATATTATACTTAATATACTTGTGATACACAAGTTATGACACATCACTTTAAAAGGCTGATGTGGTAACCTTGAAAACTGTACTATATAAATGATTTATATGCAAATATGACAGCAGATATGTAAACCAATAACTATACCAATGCAGTTGAATGATATACAGTAAAACCCCTAGGGGACAACCTAGGACCCAACAATGAGTCTCCTTAACACAAGTGTCTTATGAATACTGTGATTGACATTTGGCTCTCATATCACATAAAAGTGTCCCCTAAATAGGGGCATACAACAGGAGAGGGATTCTACTGTATTTTCATTCATTTTCATAAAATATGACTTATAATCTACAATATGTAATAAAGTTACTAGAAACATTTTAATTGCACAGCACCAAAGACTTTGAAGCAATAGAGCGTAACGATCAGCTATTATGGCTTAGCACTTTCTAACTGTGACACAGGTACCAAGTGACCATTGGTTGGATCGTATGTTCCAGCAAAATAATATGCATCTTCGACAACCTTTCCATTGTTCTCCTTAACTTTTTGATTGTATTCATCAACTGAGAGCACGTCACACTTGTGTGATATTGTTTGGACGTCATTCTCATCAACATGAGGGGATAGGTATAATGCCATCTAAAAATAAAGCAAAAGGGATGATATTAGAAAATGCAATTTTACTTTGACCAACAAACGTATATTCGTCCTTAGGCATTGTGAGAATTTATAATTAAAGAATTTTGTCAAAGTAGCAAGGCAATCTAACAAGAGGATGCCGAGGTCCATGGATCAAATAGTTTATCTGTGGCTGCGACACAATCAGTTCTACGCCCTTACTGACACCCTGCGCCGTAGAGAATATGTACCATACATAGTACAGTACTGTTGGTATTTGTTGCAGCCAGACATAAGATCAAAGAACTGTTACAAGTTCCTATCTTGGCAAGGCAAACTCAGTGTCCTGTTGTTAACTGCCTTGATAGTAGTATCATAAATCAAGAATAAAATAAAATAAAATCGACTTTGAGGTACCATAATAAATATAAAAGAAAATAGAAATTAAATAAATGTAACGGAAAACAAAAGTAAAGTTATGTTGATACCTCGTGTGGGCTGCCTACCTTGCCATCATGGGGGCGGCGGCCTCCTTTAGTTTCTTCTGGATGATAAAACCACTTAACACGAACAACCATGTTACCTCCCCACGATTCCCATATACTTTCTATCCTACCAATGTAGGGCAAATGGGGGCGACCTGTAGACAGGAAAACTGCACACTCCCCAACCTGTCAGAAATAAAAAGTGTTAATAACAGCAAATGTTTAGATCCCTGACAGCAGATGTTTGTGGATGACCTATTAAATCAAACAGAACATGTCCAAAATCCTTACAAAATCATTATCAGAATCCAGAAACTTGCAACTATTTGTTATTAGAGGCAGATCCAGGAGAAGTGTATACAACATACAACATAGAATGATAGATATCAAAAAGTAGTTCATCATTTCATATAGCTGTTTTAGCTCTATGGCGAGCATGCACCCCTAGTGCTACCTGCCCTTGGTTATTTCTATTTCCATCAGTACTTACTCTTATAATCTCCTCTCCTCGGGAAATTGCTTTGTAAAACAGTTTCTTGGCTTTGCCTTTAATCCCTCGACGCTGGGTACTTTTTCCTGACCATTGCCAAAAGCGCCTATGGAAGCCTATAGTAAAACAAATAAATGTCTTAGAATGAATACACTGAACAAATAAATACATTGAAATATGTAAATATGTATGTTGCTTTGTAATTCGTCATTGTGTTGTGTCCTTGAGGGAAATCATACCTTCATTCTTCGATGAAGACTGCACTCTATAGTGGCGCCGTTTGCTCTCTGCTATCATGATTCTCATTTCTGGGTCTTCAGCACTACTGTCTGAGAAATTGTTATCGCTGTCAGTCTCCGGAAAGATCTCCATGTCAATATTGTCACCGTCTGTAACAGAGTCTACCGTGTCACTACTGTCCACAAACGGAGGAACAAATAATGAGTCAATGCTGGACGCTACGTTAGATTGTCCTGGTTTCTGCTTCTTTTCTTCTTTATTCTTATTTTTTTTAACATCATCATTTCCAGGTTCATTCTCCATCTGTTTCTTAAGTTTAAATTTCTTACTTTTCTTTTTCAACTTCAATTTGGGACTCTTACCGCTATCTGATTCTGATTTTTTGTTAAAAAGCTTACGTCTTTTAGTATCATCCTTAAGTTTCCGGTGTTCTTTGTTTTTCTTCTTTTTGTGTATCTTCTCAGTTGACTTTGTTTTCTTTTTCGGTGATTTCAAGGGAGACTTTTCCTTAATGAAAACATCATCATCGCCTTCACATTCAGAAAGAAGACGCATTTCACAATCACTTTTCTCTGAAAATGCAATTAACAAATGTTAGTAACTTAAATATTATGAATAATGATTCTTCATAAATACATAATAGCAAATGATTTGATAAAGAAATAAGAATCCTAATTCTATTCTATAATTACCTGTTTTGGTTGACTTTTGTTTTGAAAGAGATTTGCCAACTCCATTAGCTGAAATGCTTGAAGTCTTTCGTCGCCTTCTTCTTTCGAGAAGAACAGTTGATGGTTCGATGTCTAGAATTGGATAGTCAGGTGGTAGGAGTCTAATATCATCTATCAAGATCTTTCCAGAGTCTCCATCGTCAAACTCAACACTTACACTGTGTGTGTTTACAGTAGGGTTTGGACTACCTTTAACGACTGTTCCAGGATATAAACACCTGTACTGCTGACTCCAGTACGCACAAATGCGAGAACCTTCAGGAAGATATCGAACAGACTTTGGTTTAGCATCTAGAATGGCTTCTTTCAGAATCTGCTCTTGTGAAAATACATGTGGTCTGTTTCCACGCTGGCCATCGATAATGACACCATAAACGTCTGGTGGTTGTATTGGTCGCACGTATCCTGGATAAAACAAGTTATCGATGGGAATCAGGACACGTAGACCATGGCAGAGTTCTTCTGGTGAAATGGCACAAGACCTTTGTGCCGCAGATGCAGGTTTTTCTCGTAATAAACTCAATGGTAAATTTTCACTGTCACTATCACAATTTTCTTCATCATCGTTGTCATCATCATCAGAGTATATTTCTTTAACTTTAACAGGTGATTTCGTTTTTGTAGTCTCTTCATTATTCCCACTCCCAGACAACCGTTCCAACTTCTTACGCATCTTCAGAGGATCTGTTGTAAGAGCATCCAGTACATTAACCAGTTGTTCAGTAGGTAATCCCATCTCCAATTTGGTAGTAGACGTTGACCCTTTGTGAGCCTCTGACTGCTTTCTGTTGACTGGACTGACATCTCTTGAAGCAACTGGACTAGTATCATTTAAAAAGATCCGTTCACTTCTTCGTCTCTTTGACCAAACTTCTTCATCAAATAGAGGTTCATTCTTTTCTTCAGCTGAAGTTTGCTTTGAACTTTTGTGATCTTCAACTGACTTTGACTTTTTCTTCTTAGAATCTGTCTTATCAGAGGATAATTTAGATCCATCTTTTCTTTTCTTCTTTTTCTTAACAACTGCATCTGTATAAATTAACAAAATAAAAATATTTTACAAACAAGTACAAAAAGATTCGCTACATTTACTACTGGTTGCTAGTCTCAATAGTTGATTCTCACAAGACAAACATACACACAAAATGCAATACCTACAGAGTCTTTGAGAGTGTCTTTTTTGTCAAAAACATACGGACACCACACTGGATTTAAACTCAGAAGACTACATTTTACAAGGCAAGCTTCATAGCCACTACTACCACTCCAATAAGTAACTTTAATCAAGCACTTTATTTGTCATTTTTGATTGATGAAAACTATAGCTACCTTTACCATCAGTTGAATGTGAACGCTTCTTCTTTTTAGTTTTTGGTAGCTTTGGCTTTTCTGCTGGTAACGTTTCTACAGCCAAATTCTTTTTACTGCTTGTAAAGCATCCCACTTGTGCCAAAGTAAGTGACTCCTCTTGAGACACCTCTGAATCTGTATCAGTATCTCCTATTACACAAAAAAATTAACCAAGTAAATACATGCAGTGGCATAAGGCAGGGGGAACTCCTAAGGTGGTAGTTGCATTGAGGCTTCTCATGCTCTGGGACCCTGAGTTTAGCCAGTGAGCTAGAAACAATAAACATTTACTGTACAAACAAAATACTAATTGAAAATGCAAGTGACAAATGGAGGAATCTCATCAAGGAAATAAGCGTAACAGCTGAAGATGACTTCACAGCAGATCAATTAAGTTAGTAAAAATAGATGAGAGAAATTCAATACAGTAGAACAACTTATCAAGGGACATGTATTCATAGGACACCCTTATTAAAGGGACACTTTTCTCTGAAACCAACAAAGGAAAATATATGTTTCAACAAATGACTAACTCCTATTCAGGAGAAACTCTTTTTGTCCCAACAGTATCCCCTTAAATAGGTGCTATATATTGTACATTGAAAAATGTAAAGGTAAAATATAAATCTAAAAGTTTTTTTGCTGTTAAATAATCAAATTAAACCAAATTATTACCATAAACTTGTGAATATTGCACTTCTGGTTTTTTAACTGGTATATCCGAGATGTTGGACTTTGACAAAACATGATTGATGGCCGACTTCTGTACAGCTCTCTTGATCGCGTCTAAGACTACTTGATTGTCTGCTTTTACTTCTTGTGCTGCTGATGACGTTGATGGTTCCACCGTCGTTTCTTTGGTGGAGTTACTCTTGTGCGGTAATCGTTTTGATTTGGCTAAAAGAGGATGGGAAAGAAATACACTAGGTAAACAAAATATAAGAGGAAGGATAGTGAGAAAAGGGATTTAGAAAATAGGAACAACTGTGTATGGAATGATTTAATAATTGTCACCAACTTATCTCACCTTTCTCATGTGAATCTTTAGAATGAAATTTATCTTTCTTTTTCTTTTTGGATTTTTGACATAAATTTGGTCCTACTGAAAAAGAAGAAGCATTGTTAAACATCATTTATTTTTCGTTTTTAAATTTGTTTTAGTAGTGTTAAATAGTAACAATACTTGGCTAATTTTTCTTCTTTAATTGCATGCGCAATATTGCCGAGACTGATTTCATGTGGTTAATGCAGATAAGATCTTTAAACAATGATTCAGTGTACACCTTTAGTAAATGTTTTTTTTTATATTACCTTTTTCTTTGTCTTTAGTCAAAACTTTTTTCTTTGATTCACTTTCTGTTTTATTTAATTTGCTCTTCTTTTTCTACATAAAAACATGAAAGAGAGAATTCCATTGCTGTTATCAATCCAAAAAGTTGCTTAATGTGGAAATACAAACAATAAGACATCTGAAAAATCACCTTACCGGTAATTTGGATTTGAAACATTGAGGTGTGAGGTCAAGGGACATTTGCAGTTCACGTTTGACGTCTTCAGCTGTCGAAAGGTATAGTTCAGTAGATTTTGACTTTTTTAGTCTGCAAAAAATAACAAAAATATAAAGGCTCTTAAAAAGTTTTCATGGAGGAGTTACAAGGTATTTAGTACTTTTCTTTTCAAATCACACACACTCTATTACAATATTAATAATAAATAATATTAATAGGAAAAAGTTGACATTTACTCTGCAATTGGGAATGTAACAATTTTAGCTGCATGTTGTGAACTCGATCTTCTTTTCCTTGGTCGTCCTGGGCTCTTCTTGCTATCGACTTTCTTAATTCTAAATACAAAGAACATCATTAAACCTCATTTGTGTATGTAATGAAAGGACCAGTTTTAACAGTACTGTACAAACAATATGTGTTGGATGTTCGACTACTAAACGTGAGATCGAGTGTTCAAGTCCAATGTTCGTCACATTGCTTGTGTCCTTAGGCAAAACACTTACGTTTGCCTCTCTCCACCCAGGTGTACAAATGGGTAACTGCTGGTAAGGTCAAACATAACTGCGTTAAGGCTGCATTATGGGATTATGTTTCCATTTCGTGTTTGATCCAAAAATAACCAGGGTAATAAAGTGAAGCACTTTAGAGGCTATATGCATAAAGCGCTATATAAGAATGACATATAATTATACTTCGTCATTCAAAAGTTTTGGTTCTAGATCCAGGCCACAACCAAAAGCACAATATGCATAGGTCCTAAGTTTTTGCAAAGCAAAAAGCTCCCTAATATTAAGGTAGCTTTTTTTTAAAAAATATCTTACTTTTTTAACTTTCTTCGTTGCAGTCTGTCCCATTCTTGTTTTCGTTCTTTATATTTTCTTTGAATCTCAGCCATTTTCATCCTCATCTCGAGTTCATTTGGGTTCATGACTTCACTAGAGACATTCAGGTCATCATTGCCTAGTATTTCTATAAAATTAATAAAAAATGTTAATTTTTAAAATGCATTAAATTATCAGAAAAATTACCATCAGTGAACATTTGTAGATCAATTCAATAAACCGGTTAGTTTGTCAAAGAGCCAATAAGTCAGTCGGGCATCAAGTAAACAAATCAAACAATCAACTTTATTAATTCTATAATAATACAATATTATTTGTTTATGATCCAGGTATTCTTTTTATACATTGTATATTTTAACTTTTATGTATGAATATCAAATAAAATCAATCAATCAATCAATGATAAAGTTACAATGAAATTAATCTCTATATATGGTAATTGTTGTTTCTTACTTTCTTCCTCCTTTTTTAACTTTGCCATTCTTTGTTTGTAGAGTAGTTCATGTGCAGACTGTGAATCAGCAGAACTGACAGTATTACCAGTAAGCTTTTCAATTGGTTCTTCATCTTGAAAAGCTTCAGCACCTTTGGAGTTAAGAGAGAAAACTTTGCAAATAGAAAACATACTATGTTCATGGCTGATTGTTTAATACGAGTTTCACATGACTGGTCAAAGGTCAAATAGTTTTGCACAAACAGGGAATCCAGGAAACTATTTTTTTTTTCACTTACTGTTCATAAACCAAGAAATTGTCTACAATATCTGAATAGTTATAAATCAACCATGTTAATTTTATCACAAGTTTAGTGGTCTGAAGTACGGTTCTCAATAAGTATTCAAAATTGGAGATAGATACAATTGTTATACATAATCAAATTACATAATATTATTAATTTAAATATTTTCTTACAAAAATCAATAAACGCCTTTTGTTGTGCAACTGCACTTAAAAGTGCGATTCCTCCGAGAGAAGCCAACTGACTGGTGTTATCATTTGGTACATCTGGTGCAACCTCTGGTATGGGTACATCACTCACATCGGGTGTTACCACATTTGTGGTGGTTTCAATATTTGGTATGCAAGCAGTAAGGTTAAGGAGGGCTTGCATAGCACACGTAACATCCTCAGATCTATCACAATCAATTTTGGTCGATTCTTGTGGAGCTACCTCTACAGGAGTTTCTTTATCAGATAAACTTTCTGAATTATTATTATCTAATGATTTAAGTTTGGCCGATTCTGATTGATTCTCTGACTTCATGCTTAAATCTAAAGCTTGTCCAACTTGAACATTAGTTCCATCATCTACATGTGTGGTCTCAGACAATGAAGGTTTACGTTCAGCTCGACTCGGTGAAGTATGGGTTGGTGTTCCGCCAACGTCAATGACTTCACAGTCGGAATTATCACTCTGTTCTTTAGCAGACTTAATGTCCACCTCAATTTTGTCTTCATTCTCTGTAATAATCCTTTCTGGTTCTAAATCCTTTACAGGAGTTTCTGTTGATGTCTGAACACTAATGCTTTTTACATCTGCTGTGTTTTGGTTACTTGGTTTTTCTTTTGTCTCAGATTTAACAGAATGAGAAACTGATTTTGGAGAGGCAAGCTCGGATGCACTGGAACCACGTGAAGAAGAAGGTTTTGGTCGATGCTTCTCATCAACAGAGATAGATGGTGATGGCATTGGTATAAATGCTCTAGTAGCCGGATCAAAGACATACTGGGTTGCTCCATGTCCTGGGTACATTGAAGGTAGGCCTAAGTGTCCGATACCTGGTAAATAAGGATGACAATGCGTAACCTCTGCAGCTTGTTCTGGCCTATGCTCATAATCAGTTGCAAGATGGCTTCTTGATGTGTCACGTTTGTGCTGCTCTTGCCTTTCGTGAGCCTGCCTCACATACTCTAAATAAGCCTGTTGTTGGTGTTGTATAGCTACTTGGTATTCCCGATTTGCCTGTTCATGGCGTTCATGTTGTCTCATACCATACATGTGCTGGTTCATCAGCAGAGAATGACTTGGATGTTGCATGTGTGGTGGAACAAGGTAAGGAAATGCTGTCCAAAAAAAATACAAAAATAACAACAGTACTAATAATAAAAGCATTAAACACAATATTATATTAACGAAAATAAACATGGAACATGCATCATATGTTTAGCTATTGAATTGATTGATATTTTTCAAAACATACCACCGGCATCGATTGCTGGTACCCATAATAGCTGACCAGTCGTTGGATCTTTAGCAAGTTGCCATCCAGGTGGAGGAAGAGGAACTGGGCCCTGTGTTGAATCTCCACCAGATGGGTTGTAAGTGGCTGGGTGGGTTGATGGTAGTCCATAGGCACCACCGGGAAGGTAGGTAGGACGAGTAGCTGCCATTCTGGAGTACCAGTGGTGATCTGCTGTCAATGAAGGTGTTGAAGCATCTGATTTCACCAATGAACTTCGTCTATAATCCTCACCACCTTTCAGTTAGAAAAGAGGAGAGTTAAAAAATGTGATAGATGGATATAATGGAATTAACTGTAAATCTTAACTAAGAATAATTTGTAAGAAATAATAAATAAGTTTTACCTGTTATAACTAGGTTTGATCCCAGTCTGTTGTTTGAGTGCGGTCTGGAAAAGTCAACATTATCATGCCTTAAACAGTCAAATTTATATAATGAAAATAAATTTTATTTAAGAATTTACCTATTTACAATGGTTAAGGAACCCTTGAGTAAAGTTGGGTTACTATACAACAGACCCTTCACAATCTTGTCAATATTCAAATCATTTGAGGCATAGCTATTGATAGCTGGTGATAGGTACGGCAGGATATATACATATTAATATAAGAAGAAAGGAGAATTAAGGTTATACACTTTGGTCAACAATACAATTGAGAACTTACTTAGAAGAAGGTCTTTCATTCTTTCTACTATCAGCACTGATTGAGTCAACACTGGATGGTCTTGATCCCAGAAGTAAGTTGTACTTTGCTGAAAATAGTAAAGTCAAAGGTTTATAGAATGTATATTTCAAAGTAATTGATTGAAAAATATCAGAAAAGAAATTGCAGAAGATTACTAGGCATTGAAGAGAATATGTTATTGGGATTTCTGTAAGCTACACCATGCCAAATAGAAAAAATATTTACCTCTAGATCGTGAGCTACCAGATTCAGAATCTTTGCTGCCATGCCTCTTCTGTGCAACAGCTATTCCAACAGGAGGTGGTGCCTTGCCACTGGGTGTAGACCTGCCTTGTTGTGAAGATTCTAAGCCTTTTGGTCCAATCTTAACACCAGCAAACTCATTTTTTCTACTAGGATAGTCCTCAAGAATGTTTTTAGCAGTTTTGCTAGAGTTATTGTCACCAGACCGGTGGTGAATCCTGCCACTAACTTGTTTCAAGTTTTTTGTGTGTTGGTCCTTTGGCGAGTGTTTGGTAACTTCTAGTGTTTTTGGCACTTCAATCTTGTCAATTTTAACAGTTTGCTTTTCTGTCGATGTCGTTGGTTCTGTACAGAGATTTATAACATTGGCATGTGGACCAGTTTCTTCAACTTTTACAGAATGTTTTGACTGTTCATTCCCTGTCTGCTTTGGAAATAACTGTGAGTCACTTTTAGTATCATTTTTCTGTTCAACTTGGTTCGAACTATCTTTGGTTTCAGTTAACAAAGTCTTACAAGGATTTCCTTTTTCTCTTTTAACAGTTACCTTGCTTTGCTCAACTCCAGAAACAAATGAATTGGGTTTTGGTTTGCCTTGTATTGAACCAGAGCCAAACGATGGAATGTAATCACCCATTGCAGGAATGAATGTTGTGGCATGCACCTTGGTTCCGTCTTTGACAACTCCGCGATGGGATTCTCGTTGGACAGTTAAACAACCTGTGCCATTAACGTAAAGAGGAAGACTTGTGAGGGAAGAAGATTGAGAGTGATTGGCTGTAGATAATTTATTTTGACCAGAAGAAACTAAAATAAATGAAAATAAAATAATTAAAATGATAATAGAACATCAAAGGAAAATAATAAAGAAGAATTTTTATAAAGTTTTAAAACCAAAATTAACATACTAAAATCCAACAAGGCATTTACATATTTTTAGTTAATAATTTAGCTTATAATTGCTCTGATGATACCTTTCGATATTTCAAATATATACATCTGATAATATGGCATACATATTTACCTGTATATTTTGAAGTTTTATAGCAAGCTGATGAGTTTGAGTTGTGTATGTGTTTTGATAAACACTCCATAGAAGAACATGTTGAAGTTGAAATACTTGATTTATCTTCTTTTACAGGATTTTGAGAAAGTTGTTTGTTAAGCACAGGTTCAGGATTGAAACCAGAATCAACTGGTGATATAGTTGAAGCACAGACCGTGGTCAGCAAAGGCTTATCACCTTTAGACGTTGGTATTACAGCTACCAATTTAATAGGTTCTGTCATAGCCGCTGTTTCTTGCGTTGATGTATGTGACTTTTCATTTGTTGAAAGTTCAACAGAATTAACTGCTTCCTTTTGCCCATTGCAATTCTTTGCTACTTTTTCAAGAGTGGTATCCACACATTCTACAAACTGCATAGTCTTTTGAACCACTTCAGGAACATCTTCTGAAATCTTATCTTTTTCCTGTACACAATCTTTGGCAAACATTTTCTTACTATCTATTGACACTTGTTCAACTGTTTTTATATCTTCAGTTATATCTTTATGAATACAATCCATTTTGTCCATATTATTATCGTGTATCGTTTCAGATACAGTGATCGTTTCACATACAGTGATCGTTTCACAAGAATCTTTGGTTTTGCTTATATTCTCTATAATTTGGTTTGATACCTTATTTGCATCTTTTGATACATTCGGTGCTTTCTGTTCAGTTTGAACAATTTCCCTCAGCTGCATATCGATTTGTTCACTTACTTCTTGCGACGGCTTAGTTTTTTCTTGACATAATTTCAACTTTTGCTTTTGATTACCCTGTGCTTTTGAAGTGTTTTCTTTTGGTTCAGTTTTATCACTTTTCTTTTTATTACATTCATTTGCCTTTTTATTTCTCTGTTCAGTTTTACTGATATGTCCTTTAGTTTGCTCTTTGTGACGTTCATCTTTTGATTTGTCATCGTGGTGGTAAAATGGCAGGAGATCTCCATGTGACGGTGGTCGTATTAAGGACGGAAGATTGGACTCTGTTCCTTAAAAAGTGAAAAAAAACACAGAAGAAAAATTAGTTTGATTACTTACTAAAATAGATTTAAAAAGAAAAAAGAAATGTTGCCTGTAAGTGGAAAGTCTTTCTTAAACAAAGTACTGTAGGCCTCTTTCTGTTTTTGATTTTTTTGTGATCTTACCGATTCTTGCTGGAACATGTGCTAGAGAAGCAAGAGCATCTGGAGCTGGTGGGTGAAGTGCTGTCAGAGGAAGGTATGGATGGTAAAACGGTGGATGAAATGGATGCAACCCTGAAATAGAATAGACACGGTATCCAAAGATAAAAAATCATCAAACAACAACAACAAATCAGTTTTCTTTATAGATATTATCATAACATCAGTATTCTACAGGGCTACTATTCTTAACACCACCAAAATTATTACACTTAACCATGGTTACCGTCATCCTTACAGCAGCATTTAGTAGTTTGCTACTCATTTTTTAAAGACACAAAAAACAAACCTTCTGGAGCATGAGGCCAATAGTGTGATGTCAGGGGTAAGGAATGTGGTGATGGTTGTCCAGACTCTGTTTGGTGGTGTTTAAATGCTTCAGGTGATCGACTATGTGGTAGAAAACTAGAAAGGCATGATGCATAGCTACTACCTATAGAGGTAAAATAAGAAATTATTAGTTGTAACTTAGTGCAATGTTATTTTAAAGATAGTAGCAGTAATGTTTCATTTTAATTGTACGGACTGTCATATTCTGTGCTTGTTTAAGAGAAGAAGACAATCAATGTTGTTATCTTACCACATACAGAAAAGGGAATGTCATTAAGTCATCTGAAACTTTTTCATCTTTCAACATTCTAACTGCTTAAGTCAGTTTTTAAAATTATCTAACTTTTCTTAAATAGTAATTGATGTCATTTCATTAGATAAAAACAGCTGGTGTGATAAATAAACACTCAAACAACATAATAAAAATGCTATAGAATTGACTATATGTTTGCAATAGTTCAAGTGAAATTTTGTGAATAACTTTTAGAATAAGTATACCAACCAATAGAGGGCGCTAGTCTATTTAAAATACAATATACTATAGCTTTACAACTGCTACAATTGGGTAGAGGGCGCTATATAAAAATATCTCTTTTGTGTTTCTACTGGTTATTGTTGACATTATTTTTTTCTTATTAGGTTAAGGCAGAAAATATAGAGGGCTTGAATCCAGACATGAATATTCATGAGGTGACGGAAACCCTGGAAATAGTTTTCAGGCGGTAATCGAAAATTATCTCTCGTCGCGCTGCTAGGGTAGCTGCTGCTTAGTCTTGGGTAGTGCATTGTTTTTCTCTTTTTATCATAATTAACCTTAATAGATCGCACATTTAAGACAAGAAATGACCTGGTTTAATGTTTTTAAAGTTATAATATTATATACATTATTACAAAACGTCAACAATTGCAGGTCTAGTGTCTTTAACAACAACATCGAGAGAAAAAGAGTACAGTAACTCCGATCTGCACACTTAACTGCGAACGTGCATCAGACAGACCATGGAGAAATAAGTTGGACAGACAATCACAGTGCGTTTTGCAAGTATGACGTCATGAGCTCAGGCATGTATCATGAATATTCACGCCCTCTATAGTTCTGCCTTAACATAATAGGAAATATAATGCGACCCGGAGCAACGATGATCTTATGCGGTTTTTTTTTTGGTTTTTTTTTGTGTGTGTTTTTTTTGCGTTTTTTTTTTGGTCTCCCAAAAATACGACCACGACTTTCGTATGGATTATGATTGATTTTTTATTTTAATTAGAAGGTTCAGTGGAGAGTGCTTAGTTATACCAGATATTCTGATTCATGTAGCCTGCTGACAACCAGTCAATTCAAGTCGTCCATTAAATGTCGCGATTAACACTGATCATTATATGAACTGACAAGTGACGAATCCTGTTTAAATAAAACACTGCAAGCCTGTCGTCATGTTGTAAAATAATGAAAAGACTTTGATAAATCACATCCCCTTTTGGTGTTTATAGAAGACGGTGAGTCATTGGTTGTTTAAACACAGCATGTTTTTAAAGGGAGAATCTGATTCGCCGTATAACAATAATTTAAGATGTATAGAGCAACTCATGTATAGGTCTACCCACCTGAACTTGCTCCTGGCAGAGTCTGCGGTGGAGGAGGAAAACATTTCCCTGGGCCTTGAAAATGTCCAGGTAAACCAGACATCTGCTGACTTGGAACCACTGCAGGATGCGTTGGTGGTAGAGGCGAAGAACGCATACACCGATGAGACGAACTTAGGCTGTGGTATATTGCACCTAGGTGCTGGAGACCTCCACTTCCAGTTCCATGAGTTGATGGGGGTGCTGCCATGGACACAGGCGGATTAAAATGTGAATTTGACCCCAGATAAACCCCCCTATCATCAAGTACTGGACGTGTGTCCATTTCTACACCTGCTACGTCCACATTGCTATTCTGAAAATAGAAAGCAACGGTAAATGAGAAGAGATTACGAATATAAATATCAGCATTGTTACTAATAATATTTTAATAACATAACATTAACACATAAATGAATGTAAACATCGCTAATTATTGGTTTTATGATAGTAATTAGTAATATACGCGATGTATAAAAGGTTAATGTTAAAACAACAATGTACGGTAACGTCACTACTGCTGTATTTGTTTTTATTGAGATGTGTTTTGCAATATGAAAGTTGATTTTCTTTCCTAATTCTTCAGCGAAGTTTCTGGATTTATTTGCAATATTTTACGCATTTCTTAATATAATATTAAAACCCCGTCTGCAGGAAAACTATACGAATAGCGATACAGTTGATTTCAAGTACAAATTAGGTCACACCCGGTCATTGACATAAGCCACAGTCTTATTATCCAATCAAAATGTGATTATCATTTCCCGTTCACACCGTCTGGTCTATATTTTGAGTGAACGACTTTGAAAAAATAACCCAAAAGAAATATTACTAACGATGGGCAAAATTAACGAAAAAGGGCCTAATATAGATTTTTTTTTTTTTTAAAGTTTTCTTGCACGCGAAAACCACGTGTAGAGTTGATTGAAACACATTAAAAATAAAAACTAGGATGCTGGAAAAGAATAGAAGTCTTCAATTTAAGTTTACCAATTGTAGTTATTTTTAAATTATTCTTAAAAGAATGTTTGTTGCACGTACAACACCAGGTTCAGAGATTATCTTTTCGTTCATCAAGTTAACTTATCGTTAGCTGGTTGAAATATGACGTGTACGACAGTATGTGTAAAAATTAAGTATAGAATAGTCTCAACGCTCGACAATTTCTATATGTTGACCTCTAGACAATTTTAAATTCATACTGTCCTCTGTCGGATGGCGTATACATTTTAGTTACAAGAAATTATCGTTGTGCCTGGTCGACGTATGTTTAGGCCTAACTCGTTATTACTTATATTTTAAAAAAGACACATGGTTGATAAATTAATACGCCTACGGATATCGTTAATGGATGGATGTAAAATGCTGGTTATGACACCCAAATTGAACTTTCTCTTATGGCGTGCCAATTGACGTTTTTAGTTTGGAAAGAAATAAAGAGTCGCATGCAGGAAACGGAATGATACATAACATTTAAAAACACGTATTTAACTTTTGAAATTTAAATATATGGACATCTAAATATTGTATTTCTCTTTCATTCGTTTAATAAGATGCACATCTCCCAGGTTTAATTATAAGCTATTATTTTCTATCAGTGGGGGACATACACTCGTGATTGTTGTAATTTGTCCGCGTCTCATACTTATATATTTTATGATTTAATTTGAATGGTAGGTCTACTTATTTCCTAATGTGAATCCGCAGGACACCCACTCTCGTGATTGTTGTCATCGAATGTGCTTTGGCGTCCCATACTTGTATTAATGTATTGCCTTGTAACTCGGTAGGACACACACTCGTGATTATTGTCATCAATGTAAATACACTTCATTTGTGCCCGTATGCTGCCAATATGAAACAGAAGCAGAATGTCATATCGACTACTATACGACTTTAATTAAACTTTACACATTATTCACATTAGGCCTAGAAATATTTGCTACAGATTTGATCGCTATTCTTCCACAACGTGGCATCTCAACTTCAATACAGTTTCTATGTTGGATACATATATGTACAGGAACATATAATATATTACAAATGTCGACAGATTATTCTACAATGAATTATTACAAAATGCCACGATCATATTTTTACAAACGACAGTAGGTCTACAACGACGATCGACGTATCCTGACAATAAAAATACTGTACAATACTTCTCTCCCGAGTTAAGGTTCGATGGAAATTACATAAAAACCGTCATTTTGATTTGTTAGATTTCGGGTTAGACATAAAGGTATTTTACAAAACTTTTCAATTTCATATTATTATCAAACATCATAAAGGGGTAAATAGTAGAGAAATGAAGAAGAAATCCAAATTAGTTACTGCAGACCAGAAGGTACCGTATTATTTGATTATTTTTTTGTTATGGTTATTCCTATTTAAAAAATAAACTAAATAAAAATATCTGTTTAATCATGAAGCACTTGCTTTTTGCCCAACAACAAAGTAAACAAATTAGATTATATTTTGCAAATGGGTAAACTCAAATCATGAAATTATTGTTTAAGGAATGTGAGATAGATAAACGGAATAGAAATGTTATGTTATCGGTTTTTATCAATATTGATTCAATCGTAAAGAATGCAGAATAATCAAACATCACCACGCTCTGATGAGGCGATTAATAATGTTTGCTTCAAGATATTTTTCATTTCTATGATCTTAAACCAATGACGTTTAGGCCTAAGTCTCTTCTTAACCATACCTTCAATTATAGACCAGGGACGAATGACATCCATAGGTTCGTTTCCGATATGAAGTGAATGGTGCATGACTCTCGCATTATTGTTTTAAAATAATAAATAATGTTTCCCCAGACTCAAACAAGTTCAGCCATAACATTCTTCTTATTTTCATCTTCTTTCCACATTTAAATGTTGTTGAAGTTGAAGGATACACACACAGGCTACTTAATGCAGTCTGGTGATTTCCAATATTAATTTAAATTATGAACAATCTGATCGTTTTAAGATGAAAGTATATAATAGCCAATTCTTATCATTTCCGTTTTGCTCAAAATTAGAAAGAAACAACGTAATGTTCAAACATACAATACGAGTGATCCATTTATTATAAGATAATTGTCAACAGTCAAGTAATTCCAAATTCATTTGAGTAATCCAAACAAATTGTCTGATTACTGATAATGAGATCTTTCGAGAAAACGCTCTAATATACAATATATCATTCGAGAATTTCTTAACTAAAAACAATGTGTTCATCTAAAGTTACTTTTAAATTCATATATGGACTTTTTATAAACGTATATTAAAAAAAATATAGGATGATTATTTGAAAAAGATAATCGGGATTGCGGAGATCTGCGCGCTTCTTCAAGTCTAGAAGTTGTCAAGTCAAGCCTCAAAATACAAAATCATTGTTGCGGTTACATTCAATAGTTTTGGGACTTAGTTCGAATGTAAATGACTAACTTGCAGAAAAAGTACTAGATCATTCGACCATACTTTTATAATTCCGAAAACCAAAGCTGGATAAATCGATACAGAATCGTTTCAACGTCTGCTATAGTAAATGCCGCCTGTTCAAAATAAATTGAGCAGAAGCATTGCGAGCGGAAATACCAAAGTTGTTTTCCTTTCCAACCGAGTGTTTCGATTTCGATTCAGAAATGAGCATCAAAAAGGGTTTTAATATAATTCTAGTCAGGTTATTCTCTCGGACGGATTATAATATTAACATATAGCATACTCATGTTTTTACAATAATGTATAATATAAAATGAGTCATCAGTAATATCATAAATAAATATTACAAACTGTGAATCTATAATTACTTTACAATTTTCCACAATTCTTCACAATCATTAAATGATAACTGAATCCGACTATAAATAAATATTCATAACTACTAAACAATTTATAATCATAAAAGGACGCTTAAACTGAAATTAATAAGCACAGTAATCAACCATTGATTTGCAAGTGGGTTATTTATTTCCATTTACATACAGTAAAACAGACTAAACATAATCATCTACAAACAGTTTTCCACTTTGCTCGTTGTACACATTTTTGCTATTGTTATAGGTACGGTATCAAACTTACTGGGTTGTACGGAAAAAATTGTGAACTACCTTGAACCGAGTATTTATGCTTATTAATACTCAATATAATATTATTTAAACAATTAATAATTGTTAATTTTTTAGTTGTACAAATTCCAACAAGTACTTAATTATAAATAAACGGACAGCAACTTACCTTGTTTTAGCATGGGCTGACTAATTCCTAAATTGTAGAAGTTCCTAGAAAGAGAGAAACAAATATTATTAACCTACTGTGTACACTAATTAATTATAATGAAATAAATTAAATGATAATGTTATTGTATAGCTGACATTACAGGTTACAAATATAAATAGTAAATGTATATGGTACATCTAATATTTAATAATAATAATAATACCATTTTGAAGATAATCCTTCAGAATTCAAATTAAACTACAGGTAACGCACATAGTTTCAAAATATATACCGTATTCAATTTATTAACAACATTTTGAAGATTGTTCTTATGACTCTTCGCTTTGACGAAAATTCACTTGTATATTAAACATTTCCAAATGTGTGTTCAAATTACATCTGAAGCAACAATAACATACATAATAACATGGAAAATTGTATTTTGTCGATTTGTTTATTGCTGCCGATAAACAACACAGACTTACTTATTATTATAAATTATAAATAATGCATTGGTCACGAATACACACATCAAGCATTTAATTCACAGCAATATTATACAGTACTCAAAATGTACGCATAACTCGTATATTATTAAAGATGAGCCGAAATGGAATATCGTGACAAATGCATCATATATTTTGTGGCGCCTCGGCTGTAGATTTACACACAATACGATGCACTTGGGAGAGGTAAGGGTTTCAAATACGCTGAATACACAAGGCTGTAGATTACATGTTTATGCTGATGTTAAAGACCTGCTGATCTAATTCGAATACAAAATATGTACTGTTTTAAACGCTAATAATACTGCATAATTATTCGTCAGACAATCGCCCGTTTAAACGCTGAAAAAATGGCACTTTTTTTCACGACGCGTCTAACTTCGTGCCATTTCTGTCCCTTTGTGTGACGCATATACGTGTTATACGTATTATCTAGATAAACCGGTACGTAGGAATGTGGGGACGAGAGTGACTACTGAGCGTACAAGGCCCAGGTCACAGCTGGTATGACAAAAAGCTTCCGTTAAGGGACGGGGCTCTTCCGCGAGGGATGATTTAAGCATTTGATTGATCACGTATCTTATTTAACTAAAGTAAGCGGTGAGTAAGTTGTCGATTGTTAAATCTTTTCGCGCATGCGCTATGCTCATATCTCTCAAAGATGAAATAACATTTCACGACGTGTTTTCTATTCTTAACTTTAAGTTAATAACAGAATTGTTGTACAACCTTGTGATGTTTAATGTGCTGCAGATAGTATTATACTAATGTAAATATGTCTACTACAATAAATTACATTATAATGTTGGCCTAATCTAAAAATAAAGATGACGTAATTTGTATTCTATTCACGATCCCACATGTGATGATATTCCCAATTGTCGACTTATAATATACAGTAGGTATTGTTCTCAATCTCCACTAACGATAATACATGATGAAAGTGGACTAATTACAATAAATGACGTCATCAGGCATAGACCTGTGAGGAAATATGAATGGAGACCATCTGAGTATTATACACAAGTAAACCCATGCAGTGAATTCCCTTTGACATCCGTTATCAGTGAAATCGAATCTAAATTGAATTTGTATGCGTTGATCGAGGAAAATAATAATGTTTTAGAAAATTGATTTCAAGTCAATGATTATGAAAATTGTGGTGTTTACTATTGATTCACATTGTAGGCATCTGGATTGGTTGTGATTGTGAGCCGAGCGACAGTAACATTATATACAACATTCTTTCCTCCATCCATGTGAATATCTTTGTCGGAGAGAAAAGGTTTCTTAAAATTAATATTAATAATAAAATCTTTGTAACGAAAAGATCGTTTACTATGTTTTCCAATTATTATTTTATACCAAAGAGGAAGACTCGAATAATAAAGGCGTGTTGTCTCTTCCAGTAACTTACTGGGGTACTTTAATTGGTCAAAACATGTCGAAAAACCGATATAATATACAGGTGATAAATTCCATGTCAAACATTGCCTCATTCAAGTACTATACTAACAAGGTAATTCAAAATGAAATCAGGAACTCTGAAGTTCAATCGAATAACCAAACCAACATGCGTTATCGTAAACTAGTAAACCGGCATTATTAGAAACATATTTTGTAATAAATAAACATACGTGATTCAATGGTCGTGATGGTTTATGAAAATTTCAGAGGTCCCCTGAGCATGCTCAGCTGTACGCTAATGTTTATTCATATCGCCAAGGGTACGCGCTAACTGATTCGGAGGGAATCGAGCAGGCAAGTTCAAATGTTGTGGTTATACAACAAAATTAATAACATAACAATAAAGTCCTTTTAATTTCTCCAATAACAGACAGCCCCGCCTACCTGATGACACAAACGGGACTATGTCAACTATAAGCGTGTTTATAATTAGGATTATGAATAATACCTACAGTATAATGTCACTCCAAATTGTTTCTCTGGAGATAGGCTTGGTTAATTAATTGCCTTGTTAAGTTTTAAAAGAACATGTTCCATAAAATTGGCGTTCGGGTACTGCTTTGGCAAGCGAGGTAAACGATACAACAATTCTGTATGTATTGAAAATAGTACCGTACTGTGTATATACATACTTTAGATATATTAAAAAGAGAACCTTAATGCTAAACTGCATGTAGGTCTACGAAAAGTATTCACGAGTTATTTCAATTCAAGTTGAGACACAGTACTGATATGTTTAATCTAAGCATCCGAAATTATTAGGCCTTACTTATCCATTTTTAACATACAAATCTATTTTGTCTTGTTATGTATTTTAAGCGTTTTTTTCTAACGTAATTATATATCTTTCTTGAATGTTTTTTTGCAAGCGTTTCACCATACGTAAGACCTACCCCAATGTTTAATGAATAAATAATTGAGTAGCAACTAACAACTGGCTTTCCATGGTGGTATGTACGCTTTATATTCATTGCATTATGATCATATAATCTTCAAACGTGTTCCGATACTAGCTTAGTCACGAACGTAATCTCAAGAGATAATTTCTTCTCTGCAATTGGTGTGTTTAAAATAACACGTTTTAAACTCCGTGGTATAATAGAGGTATGAACGCCAGGCTTGTGATCTGGAGGCCGTGGGTTCGATCCGACCCCAGAGTTACTTGCGAAATGTACTCATAATTTCAATTACGTCAGAGAGGATAAACATCTAACTAATTAACATTATGAGTGACTTATTCTTTACAATCGAATTTTGATCAACTTAACAATAATTACATTCTAAATGTACGTCTTTAATATTATAACGTAGTGTTATTATCAATATAATATTGTATTATCGTTTTCCATTTTAAAAACCTTCATCGTTACACATGCGGTTCTAGATTGGCCCCCTTCATCTAGTTCGAATGTTTACACAAAATCCTCTTTTTTTTACATGTTACCTTTGAAATCTTAACACGAGCCCTGTCACCACATTTAAAAGAAATGGTATACTATCCAGAAACCTATTAAGATAAGGTAATATTTATTGGTCCATCATAAAATATGTTTTCCAAACGGCGTTACCATACAAAAATACAGTAGTACATATAAAAATAGATAGATATAATGGATTTATCATTCATTTCTTTGGTCAACATCAATTTTATAACATTTACTATACAGGAAAAATTCAACAAGAACAAGCAGTTGAAAGAGTTTGTTGTACATAAAACTTCAGCTAAATTAAACATTAATAGCAGAAATAAAGTTAAATTATATTGGTCTTACTTTTACGGCTCTGTGTTTGGAGCACTATACTGTACACTTATTATTTTATTTATGATCAGAATTTGGTTTTATAAATTGTTTATATGAAGACGAACGGAAACCGGTCTCAATAATGTATATTTGAACGTCATGCAAATATAAATTGTTAAAGGCGATGGCCTTGTTTGACTTCCAGCCGTTTTTTCAATGTAAAGTATACAACAGTTCCATTTTAACTGATTCGTGTATGACGCAAATTGAGATCTCTGCTGTATTTGAAGAGAATTTAGCGTAGCGTTGTTTAATTTCGCATAAATACATAATAAATACATCTATGGTCGTTGGAGTAATCCATATAGTCGCATCGATAGTAATTTACTATATATACATTTTGTGTGTAAATTTCGTTTTAATAGCGGAGATTATTAAGGCTTGTTAAACACTATCCTATCGCGGTGTTGTGTATATAGCTCATAGCATTAAGTACAAACAGTCGATGAAAACAAAGGTTCCTAAGTACATTTTAGGTTTCATAATATTCTGGTATAGCGTACTTTATTTTTAGAAAAGCAAAATATCATGGCAAACAATTACAATAGGCCTCCACAAAATAACATATCTTAATAACTTTTTAAAAAATATATAGGGCCTAAGTTAACCTTCTAAATTTTATTGTGTTTTTTAAGAAACCGATGGCCCTCATTTCTAAACTTAAATATATAATATACTAATAATAAATATTTTCGTGCGTGAGAAGACTTTTTTTAAAGCTGAAAAAAGGTTCTATCACACGATTGATTAATAGTCTTTTTAATCAAACACCATGTGACACACAATCGTCCAATCAATGACTATAAGAATATATTTAGGCGTGTTATAAAACACTTTAATCCTAAGTATATCAATCCTCGTTTCTAAAATGGAGTTTAATTTCTGTACTGAATTCTTAAATGGGCAAATGAGCCGAGTCTAATAACATCTGTAGGCAAATTACTAGTGTTCATCCATGGAGACTGGAAGTAAACACATCCGCCTACAAAAGCTAACATTGAAAACGTGTGACATTACGTGCGTATTGTCTGCTTATTACGTCTTACTCGACGCATTCACGAACTACGCATGTACAATATACATGAAATAATAATAGTTGTACTGTACAAAACATGTCAATAATTATTACCTGAAGCTTTGTCGGAGCCTGGGGTTACATGCATGATACAATACTGAACAACAATTGGATCTAAATGATTAAGTGTGTTTACAACGAACAAACGCAAATAATTTAGCTGCTTCTACCGACAAGGATAAAACAGATTGACTATTATTATGATAAATACAATGCAATAAAAGTTTTATTGTTAACTAGACAATTGAAGATTGATGACAACGCATGGCTCCTCACAATCGTCTATTCGCGTTGGTAGGTAGTTCGACGCATTTTGTCGACGGCCCTTTGCCTCAATTTACATACCAAATTGTACGCTTTAATTCTCTTGGTTGTACTGTATGTTCAAAGTATGGCACATGGCAATCACAAAGATTTTAATGACGACTTCCAGAACCAATAGCTAACGTTGGAAGAGATGTCCCAAGTCTGTAGTTAGTGTTTTTAAGTTTGTCAGCGTGTCAATTGTTGTCTGAAACTAAGATCAAGTATTATACTATGAAACGTCAGGTGTGCCAAAATAGTTATATTTTTAACCAGTATTAAGTCGAAATGCAGTCTACAACATAGACTAGATATTATCATCAGCACAGCCACTAAAAAAGCGTTGGTGCTCTTTGGCACGCCATACAAGGTTGACCATCCCAAAGTTTGTTGAATGCTGTGTCCAGACAGCCTACATTTCTTAGGTCCAGGAGGTCGTGAAATACAAGATGATATCGCTGTCCCCGAGAGAAGCAAATCGGATGAAAATGAATGCATTTATACACACTATCTCTATGCAAAAAAATCACCAAAAAGGTGCACACAATTTGAAAGCACGGAACATTCAAATCATAGTTATACTACAAAATAAACTTCAACTTTGTAAAATCAATCATATTTTAAAATATTCATATAAATAGAAACACAACTACTGTAATTATGTTTTGAATAATATTAACAGGTGTGTTTTATTATCGTAATTATTATCAATTCACCTTTCGCTTCTCAATAATAACAACTTGGATATGTCGGTATATATTGCCTAGACCAGTTTACAGATACATGATAAAATAACACATTTAATAGGCTAGGTTTGTTGTTTATTTAAATTGCATATTTTTAGTGTATGCCTATCAAGTCTGTTATATCTGTCCATGTAAACTGTTTAGATTATTAAACATACAGTAGACCTACTGTAATATAAAAGCATGCACAGATACCTCCCTTTCCGCATAGACCTTATTATTTTGCTCTATAGGCCTATTAAACATCCGTTGTAACAAAATTTCCAATCTTACGAAATACATAATGTACCATATTTGTCTGCCGTGTCACTTCATGGTACGGTCACGCACTGTATGTACTGTACGTTAATACTATACCTACTGTAGGCCTAGTTTTTAAAAAGTTTGACTTATTTGTATATATTATTTTCAATTCAACAATTGAAAACAGAGAGTTGTTCATAAAATTATATTCGGGTAACTTGACCTTTGACCGTTAACAAACACGTTCAATGCAAAAACAGAGAATAAATATAAAATATTCAGACCTCATAAAAATAACGACCATTCCAATTGTTTAATAATCAAGGCTTCCGTTTCAGTTTTAAAATACCGATATTAAATTACTTGATATAATAGATTTCCTAATTACAGTAATAACAACTACAGACTGCCATGGATGTACAATATTAAATTTGAATTCACAAGGTAAAATATTGCATTCACAATTATGAAATGCCTCAGTGTATTGCGTCTGTAATTCTATTCTAAGATTAGTATATACATTAATATCGTTATGAAATATAAATCTTTTTACATTTGTCACGTACAAGTGACGACAATATAATATGCCTGTGCATATAATCCTTGAAATAGGAGGGGGAATAGGAATTGTGATAGGTGGAAGAAGCCTTTAGATAACTCATAATATTATTTTATAGAGCCTTCCAAAAAGATTCACCCACCCGAAGATTACGACCACAAAGTTGAATCATGGTGTCCTGTGAGACGACAATATAATATTACTGTACGCCATAGGCCTATTACAATAACCAATAGATGAATGGAACAGTATCTAAGAGCATGAGAAATTAAATTATATGAACATGCCTTAATAAACTCAGTCAATTTAACCTTTATGGAAGTCAATTTCTTTTGCTCCTGTTCTCTTTAAATATCTATCTACGATCTTGTGAAAGTGAAATGGTTGAATACAAAACAATTAATAATTGGGATGGCATAATGGTAATTATACAATTATCCGGTAAGAACCCTTCTTTCGGGATCATATTTAAGAGGACACATTTCCGTGAAACGAAGGATGGCCAATATCATGTTTTAACCCCGCTCGCTCTTCAGAGGACACCCATACATTTTCTGGGGTCTCGAAGATGTCCATTAATAGGGGTCCTACTTGTATCTTTCATCACGTGCCAGCTGACAATTGCCATAATTCAGTGTGTTTTAAATAGCTTGCATGATGCTCAGCTCTTACACGAGTATGTCCAGTGATATACAGTACACATAAAACGTCAACAATGTAAACAAAGTGCAGAAAAGCAAGTTGTCGTGTAAAGAATGCCAAACCATTAAAATGTCTTCGTGTTTGACATTTACTGTTGTATTATCGGTAAGCATTATTATTCCTAAGTGTCGAAAACAATATAAAAAAACCTCTGTTTTTACCGGAATGTTATTTCTGCGTTGTTACTGTTAAATGTTAGCCAAAAGAAAAACATGTAATTTACCTATAGGTTTCGATGTTCTTATTTTACTAACAATTTCAAACGATATTAATTAATGCTTACCCTTATAAAATAATGCATTATCTCACCATGAGTTTCGGTCCTGTTTGGGATCTACTATGACCGTTCGTGCATGGTCTCACTGTATCAAAACGATTCCCTTGAGCCTAACTTGCATACTGTCATTTATAGAAATGATGTGTTAAGGTGTGTGATTAGGTACAAATTAGTCCTGAACAAATCCCCAACGGTATAATTAGTTCGGTTCACTAGAACTTTTAGAATCCAGCCATTGTCCACAGGATGCAACCAGAACACCACCGCAGGATTTAAAGCAGCCTTCCAAGTAAACTAATAATGTAATTATTTCAATCAGCCAAGCTAAAGATATTGTACATGATGTGTAAGCACTTACAATATTAATATATAATATACTTAATATTGTCTAATACATGCCTTAGAAAGTCGGCTGTTGTAGGCCTAGAATGCTCTGAATTTAGCTTACATTTCCAGAATTAGTTAACTATTTTTCTAGACACGAAAAATACCGTCTAGGCACGAAAAATACCGTATAAACAAGATGACGATTTAGTTTCACAGACGATAAAAAACACCTTATATCGATTGAATCCTTGGTCTAATTATTACGTAATTTCTAAACATGAAGTATGATGACGTTTTCAGGTCAATCGGTAGCCTAATCTGAACTAGTAAATCATGAAATCACGTGAGTGGTCGATTATTCTTATTATTTATTCATAATATCTACGCTAACGAACATAATTTCATAAATACAGCCAGTAATGGTTAAAAGTCGAGATATTACAACAATCATAATTGCACTGTATATACCGGCAATAGACTGTAGGCCTATGTAGACTTAATATTGGGGAAAAGATAATATTTTGCCATACACGGCGTTCATAAGTATACATGCGCTTTGTTGGGGGCAAGTCTATCCCAGAGTCAGAATTCTTTCATTCATTGCTTCTTTTTTTTCGCGTAAATGTCATGGTTCGGGAATTGGAATCCCTCAATATTGATATGGTCAGTTTGGTTTGTGAGACCTAACGCAATAGAACAAAACAATATAACAAGTTGGGGTTGTGTTTGTGCACCAACAATTTGTTTAACGAAATATTAATAGCAAATAAACAATAATCAGTCTATGACATCATCAAGGTTGGTTCCAATTTTGAAATATCACGAGGTATTTGGAAAGGTGTTGACTGTTGGGGAAAACATGGGGGATCAATGTTCCAACTAATTAACACATTTGATTTTTGTTTTCAAATCGAGCGGAACTAAGACAATTTCGATTTTGCAGTGATTCCGTTAGAACCAAATGAAAATCTGAAATAGGCCTTCATTTTCAGAGAAATTGGTTTGTGCCTATAAATAATTAATCCAGATAACCTACAATCTTCTATAAATGACATGACACTTGTACATGAAAAAGTAATTATGCAAGTATAGGTACAGTGCATCCATCGAACAGAGTTAATGGAACATCTGTATTGTACAAGTTGTTCTTTACAAAATGCAAATGCAATAATTCCAATTGGCCTCCAAATGTAAAAGTGAGTGCAATAGATCGGAATCACTGGACGAATATATAACCAATTTGAACGCTTTTCCATGGAATAGTACAACGTTCATTAATGTACAAGGATCTAAGGAATAATTTAAAAGAAAAACTATAATTTTGAAATATATAATATATCATTGACAGCGATCTTATATAAAATGTGGTAGCCTACGTAACCGGATTATCATATGACTATGCGTGATATCGGCATCAAATGGGAATGAACAAGCAGCGATTTAGATACGGAGTGTTTAAACATTACAACGATAATGGCCGATACAAAACACAGCAACAATGTACAAGTACAAATAATCTTGCTATCATACAGTACGGTATGATATAAATGATACAACGCCTAAAATTGAAATATAATCTTTCTAATTAAATAAAGTAGAGTACGGTTAGGTTTATTCCGTTATGTATTATATCATATTTATAGAGCCACTCATGTTGCGTGATTTTATCTGATAATAAAATATGAACCACATCAAAACGGTGGCGGTGGCCTCTGTAAAACCCATCGTACACGGAACGAGACAGTGTTTATGGAAAAAAGCTAGAAATCCGAATGAACGAACGAAAGCTAAGCCAACTGAAAAAAAAAATCAACGTATGTCAACAATACCACTTTCTTATATTTGCTTAATAGGAAGTTCGGCATGTTATTAGAATTCCCTTTTCAGGACGATCCTCATTTCCGAGAGTTTTGTAATTGGGTGAAAAAGAGGAAAATACCGTTTCAGTCAACTAAACATACAATGTACTTCACATATAAACACACTGACATGACACCATTCTCATGGTGATCAATAAGATAATCTTCACAAAAAAATGTCAAGATGTTTTTTAAATTATTCATAGGACGCGGTATACCGCAAACATACACAACACGTGATATACGGTGCTTTGGTATGTTCCGGAATATTATAATAGTACGATGTGACACATCTGTATTTAATGACTTCACTAACATTTTATTTGACCGATTATATAAATAAGGACGAACCAAAATCACGGGCGAAATCATCAAGACGTCTTATTTGAGGTTATTATGCTTATTCAATAATACTGCCTTTTGTCGGTATCAACATCGATACATTTGGATTGTATGAGGATCTACTGAACATGCGTAATACATATGGAAGAGTGATGCCCCTTTACATGGTCGTGGGTTCGATTCTCTTCATAACCAAGAGTCATACCAGTGACAACACTTCATGTCATACAAACCTGGTTGTTGACAGTACATCTCTCATCGGCGTTTCCGTCATAACCGATACATCATTCAAACATTATTAGATAAATTCAGCAGCAAGCTTGTTTGCACATTAACAGACAGGCAACTCATTCAACGACCTCAGTCTTTCCCATAATGCTCCCTCTCAAGTGTGATTATTTGCAATAAAAGCACCGCTCTCGAATAAACGCAACTAAAGCCTACACAATCTTCTACGTGTTGCCGCACTTAATCCATCATTTTACGATATTGTTTTCCATAAAATTATATTTCGTAAAATTACTGTATACCAATCTTTTTTTATATATATTGCATGCGTACATGGGCGTAGTTTTTTTTCTAATAACGGCGGCATAATATCAGTACCAATCGTCTTACCCTAAAGACTGCGTATAACAATTTCATTTTTATATTGACCAATTGTATATAACAGTAGGTATGACCATAACAATAGACAGTTATAAGATAAACATTGACAAACGTGTTTGACATAAGATAATAACATTATGGTAATTCATTTTACTTTTTATAGGCCTACATGTTAAATAATTTACCTAGACTTCTAGTTTTCCAACATGAATTGAAAGAATTGAACAGGTACTGTGATTCAATGGAGAACTATTTTACTCCGGCTCCGGCATTTTTACGAGTTCTGGATGTTGAGTGGCCTCAAACGGAAATTTCAGATTTGTTATTACGATTCATTATTATGCTTTGCTCTGTCGCCTCTGACAGTAAATATCCTGAAAACAGAGGCGATTCACATTCTTCTATGCGAAAACATGTTGAAGTGTATAATGTATTTAGGCTATAATCAAACGTTTTCAAGCGAAGGCAGTAATATCATGAGTATTCTAAGCATTGTTAAAACTGCAATTGCAATGCACGGCACATACTTCAATACAAAATGCTCTTTATAAACGTGATGTATAGTGAAGTTATTTATTTTTTAAATATTGATTAGTTTATGTTTTATAATAGGCCTATTAAATTATTCATTGCGAGAAATCAATAAAACGAAACGAATGTATATACGAATTGGGTTGATGGTAATGATATGAATAACACAGCTATTATAGAATTTGTGACAGATGTATTGCTTAAATATTTATACTTGTAGGTAAACATAGGCCTACGCAATGGTGTTACTGAAATTATTATTTTTTTAAATAATAATTTCAGTAAAAATTCAGTCAATATTAAAAATATTAACGTAAAATATAACAGGATCTGTTGACAGATGTTACTTCATTTTTTGTTGGATTAATTGCGGTTAATTAGGGAAACATTTTTATATAATATGTACAAATAAACATGATTGAAAAACATTAAATCGACCTGGAGGCGTTTAATGTCAAATCATAGTATACAAAATATGCACACTAACGACAATGTCTATCAAAGATGTTTTTAATATTTTTATAGGCCAAGATTTGAACTACAACATTGTGAATATCCACCGCTCTTATGTGATACTAACATTAAAAATTCGATTACTAGCACACTACCAGCAATTACTATAAGTAGCAATTTCTGCGACCGAAATTTTGGGTAAAGTTTATTACAATGATATTCTTATTTTTATCATAGAATATGAATTTGTGTCGTTAAGCAGTTTACGAGATTTTGTTTGAAACAGTAAAACCATTCAGCCTCAATTTCTAGAATGACAAACACTTTTGTAATATCAATAATAATATTTTATTATCTATAGCATATTCCTAATTATTAGGCCTTTTTGAATGGCATCAATCTCGGGAATGAGTCTTTTCACTATTATAGTCTTGTCATTTTTCTAGGCCGCTAGCAATACCAACCTACAAAATGTATTTGTAAAATATTTCCAATGTGACGATCTCATGTGCGAACTCGTTGGCTTTATAGAAACGAAAACTATAGCCTGGAAAATGTACAACGTTTGGGCTATACTACTAAATCGAGTATACGTGATATAGGTATACATACGATTAGAGGTAGGCCTACGAGTAAATTATGTTAAGTGATAAGAACAACGAGGTAAAATCCGTAGTGAATCACCGGATTAAGTTGTGTTTATTAGGCCTGGCTATAATGGTTTTTTGGCAAAATCTTGCAATTATGATTAACGATTCTGCACTTTGTTCAATTTGAATAATAAACATAATTTGTTTTCTTAAACATTTAGGCAGATCCTTGACATTGCTTATAATAAAACATCGAACTGGTGATAGTAGATTGTTCTGCCGTAAGCAGGCCAACGTGTCGGTGAATCAGAATTATACCATGCGATTGGTACCCCGTAGCGGTATCTACAGTAAATGTAAATGCAACTTTGCATATACAGTACCGTATCGTATAGAGGCCTACTATTATACTGTACTTAACTTTCACTGTACTTTTTACGGGTATTTGAGTTGGCTATCTGTAATTATTCATATGGGCCGATTTTTCTTGTACATTCATCACTTTCCATAAATAGATCTACGATTATCTAGATTATACGGAAACAACCAAGGGGTAATACTCAAGCATTGTCATCAGTTATCATCGTAATAAAATCTTCAAATTTTCATGGAAGAATTTTAATTCTAATATATGCATTTACAGCATGTTTGAATACAAAAGGTTTACAATTTCTAGTAATATAATTGATTTTACTGATTCAGTCATCAACAGCCAACAACCTTTACGTCTCGTCGCATTGCATTGTTGCTTTTTTCCACAATACAGTATTAGCGTATAATGTACATTGCATATGACTTGTTGTTGTAAAGAAGGTTCATCCATCAACAAGTTTAACAGCGTTGGTCTATATACCGTAATAAAATATCCCGATTGAAAGAAATAGAATTGCATTGTTATGGCTATCTTTTTGGTTAATTACACTGCTTAATTGTGTTCATACTGCATATAGATTACCATCTATTCCGTATACACACTGTTTTCAGACGGACACATGACAATACAGTAATCAATTAAGCCCATCAGTATAACAATATAACATGATTAACTAATTTCAACTAAAGCTCACATATAAAATTAATATATATATAAGTGTACATTTACATAGTGTAATACAGTATACTATACACCAACTTTTTAAATTAATAACCATTCAATTTCCAAAGACTTCGATGTCTTTCGCTGATTACGTGAACGTTTTGGCAATTTTCCGACAAAATGTCTGTACTCCTAATCACATTTTGGTTACTGGTATGAGGTTCTATTTTAGTTTCAAACATGAACAAGGTAGGCCTATACTGCATTGTGGTCTAAATTAGTACAGTATTTTTAACTGTTTTCTTATGATTTGTTGTGTAGGGTCTGTACGTTTATCAAACTATGAATACTTATTGTAGTCAGAGTGTGTGTTGTTAGCGTGACTTTTGTATACTATAGGCCTATCTTGTCTTTTCGTATTGTACAGTATATTTAAAGCAATAATGCCTGACTTTGGTGTAATACTTTGCTGCTGTGATTCAGCCATCAACAAGTTTAACAACGTGTGTTTTTCAACGGTACATTTGACTTGAATGAGAACCTTTAATAGGTAGTAAAAACCGCCCGAGGCCAGTCTATTATGAATTTCTATTATATTTACTCTATGAAGCATGTGACTGCAGGGATGAGAGTAGATATGAAAACCATGTGTCCGGTGTTACAATAGGCCTACGGTATCCTGACACGACCGCCTCATTGACCGCGGCACTCGTATGATATCTGGGCGTAACAAATTACGACCGCTGCTGAGCTGATGCCTACAAAGGCTGGCTACGTTCGTTCGTATAGGCCTAGAATGTTCAAATCGCTGAGGTTAAACCACAGAGTAAACCCTGGGTTACAAATGACTTTTACTATTACTTGCATGTGACATTAAACAATACAAAACAGAAAGTAAAATCTTAATAAAAATCTGATTATATAATTATAATTTTAAAAGGCAAAATGTACAGTATTTCTTATTGCGTAAGGGGATAGGCCTCTGTGTGAATTTAAACTCACGATCAAGGAGAGATGGTTTTTATAATTTATAGTAGCATTTTTAATTCCAATAATATGATTTTAAAACACTCTCATCCGTATATCGGAGTATCTTCTGTTGCTAATTTACCATTCTAAGAATTTGTATCAGGAATGCTTAGAAGGAACACTTCAGCAACGGTATCATTAGCAAAATTAGACTACAGTGAATGTCCTACTGAATAATGTAATAATCGATACTGATTAAATGATTTATGAATTCAACAACAAAACACAACTCCTGAGAAACAGATCATGACCAAAGAACTGTCATAATAGTTAAATAAACTTTTACATTGATAATTATTTTAAAATAATACAAAAATTATCAAATAAAGGGACATGACGTTGAGAATGTTTCGATCAAAAATCTGTAACGCCTATTTAAAATTGCAGTAGTCAGGTGTACCAATCATTCAATTTCAATCTACTTTCGGAGCAAAAAACTACGAAAAAATTGTCCCGACTCCAAATCCTCCTTTAAACAAAAACTATGGAATTGCAAGAAGAGACTGATATAGTGATGTAGTAATGCAGGTAAACCAATATGCAACACATCGGCAACAAATAATCTACCGTACGACAGGAAAGATCATAGCCTACTGTTATAATATGGCTACTATAAAAGATACAGGCCTACCTATATTCAACCAAATACGCCTCGTTAAAATAAATCCACTCACGTTTTTACAGTCAGAGGTCTATATCCTGCAGGTGTACTGACGATCTTTCAATGAAGTCATGGATGAAAAGAGAGTAAATTACTGCGAAAAAAACAAATCGCTTGTTTTTTGTGTCCGACTCAAAATCCTCCTTCAAACAAACCGTCGGCGTTTTTACAGACTGTATTCGATATCCTTGCCCCTATTTACTTAATAATTAAGTTTGATAAACACGAGATTTACAGGACAAACAAACGATTTTTTTATTTCTTGTTTAATAAGTTAAAACTGCGTATAATAATAAACTAGAACAGTAACAACATGACATTTCGAGACTGAAACTGGCACAATTAAGATCACCTGAAAAGCAGTCTCACACCACATTTTGAAAACATTTACGCAAAACTGTACTAAGCAAAAAAATCCTACCAGAGAATTGAATCGTGTCAAAACTGGTAACGCCCACCAATCTTGCTAAAAAAGCATAATTAAAGACAAACAAGCACGATACATAAATCACAATGAACCAACCGATAATGACTTTGGTAAATATAAACACATCTGCTCCGTATGATTTACGGACTGTAGGCCTATGTGACAGCTTTCTCAACATTCATGAAATCTCGAATCGAACGACACGTACAGTATCATCCCAGAATTGGACATCAAAAAGTGCAAATTAGACTGGAATATATTATTTATTATAGCTACCTGTACAGATTAGTATCTACGTGTAATGAATGAATTGTATGAATTGAAATTTCAGGACAGAAAATGCATCGAAGCCAGTGGAAAAAGTAGTGGTACCGGTATACACTTATTTATCAAAATACCGTCAAAATTACGATATAGGCCTAAAGCAAATAATAAGAAATATCATATTATATATTGTTATTGTTAGAGCTTGATAGAACAACTAGCGAAAGGTGTACGAATTCAATACAAACACTATTCTAAACAATTTAAGGAAAGACAATCCATCGAAGTCTACTGAAAAATATAAATGAATGCAGGATATAAATTGCGTTTGAATTTTTAAAGTCAAAACTAAGTTAAAAGAAAATAAATAGGCATCCGCAAATAAGTTATGGTATCTAAAAGTCGTAGGCCTATACAGTATTCCAGAAAGTATATGCGTGATTTTCAATATTCATCATCTATGGCTTAAATTATATAAATTCTTCCCAAAGGCCCAGATTTTATCCGGGATTACTGTTTTTCTATAGAAATTTTGGTTTTATTTATTATATAAAACATCGTTTTAGTTAAATTTAAGCTTCGAATACAGGAAGAAGAATGAGATAAACCGTTGCAGGCTCTCTACACTGACAGGTCTATTCATAATCTACAGTAAATAAATAATGCGAAAGTAGTCCAATCAAAAGCTGATCAAACGTTGTGGTTAAGTTATTAAATGCCAGGCCTAGAGAATTTGCCGTACTGTACCAGCGTACAGTACTTACCGTGTGAGAAAGTGAGGCGTATCGCAAACCCACATTATTAATATTATAAGAGACAAATAGACAAAAGTCAACAACAAATTGAAAACATAGTACAGTACAGGTAACGTATGCTGCGTCACTTCATCTAGTAATACGTAGTTAGAGATTATTTTGATTACCTGTAGCCTATGACAGTGCAGTTACAGAATTTACAAAATACCGATTTTGTACAATTAAGTAACGGTACGGTACCGATATATACCTACAAAAATACCGATTTTATAAAAAAAAATCCGATTTTTATTAGATTAAATATTTAAGTACGGAATGTATACGATACAACAATACAAAGCTGCCTAATAATTGATAGAATCAAGTTTCATGTATACCGGTAGTTCTGAAACAAATGGTCGGATTCTTTGGGTCTCGTGATCCATGGTTTTCCTAACGAACCGAATAAAATCTGATTTCGAACTCAAATGAATATTAAAATTGTGAAATAGTATAATGACTGCAGAAAAGCAGTAGGCCTATAATAAATCTTATCTAAATATCATACGTGATAGAATTCATTGTACAGTAAGAATAGAACTCTGTACAGAACCGATGAAATCACGGACAGTTTATTTCAACCTGATTGGGAAATAAGTAGACTTGCCTTATAGAAAAGGTATACAAAGATACAGATTCACTATGTGACAAAGCGTTAACTCATCATATCACGGAAAACAATTTGGAAAAATGCACCACTTTAAGCGGGGATACCAAATGACAAGAAATTTAGGCTATAAAGGTTGCCAAATTGACCACTGCTGTGGTTGTAACCAACTTTAATCACGCCTCTCTCATAGACCTTGCCGTTTTTATAACTGAACATTGGTCAAATAAACAATTCCAATAATGATGTACAGTATATCGGATAGATGCACTGTTTGTAGTAACAAATCATAAAAGAATCTCGGAAAATTATCACTTGGCCAATTAGTATTTAGGCCTATACCAAATTACCGAACATTTTGTTCTTTTCTTATTAGACTTTGATTTGACTTAGCCTGATACTTATTAACAGTCAATTCACATCCCTACTTGATACAATCGATCCACGTAAGAGATGAATTTATTCATATTGTAATCAATATTACACAGGCTCATACGTATATTGTTGTCACAACCGTTGCTCTGATCTCAATATCCAATGATTTAGGTTTTACTGCACATTACGCTCTTGAGCCTATCAGGTATGTTACGTTAATAATGCCTTGTGAAAGTCATTAATTTAAAGCGTAACAATACAAAGTAACAATCCAAATTCATTGACAATATGCCTAGTTTTTAATTTAACTTAGACAATGCACTAATAAATATTATTATCACAAATTATATTCCCTTCCTTATTATATTAATATATTAATTATATTCAAATGATTTGTTCAATAGTATAGGTCAAACGTTTTTACGGTAACATTCCGTATTATAGGCCTAAACGTGTGGTCCATTATTACGTTGAAATTCCGTATTAATATTATGTTAAATGATTTAGGCCTAATGGTGTTACGTCACGTTAAAATTCCGTATTATATTTGTATATATGTATATATACATGTGGTTCAGTATTGCTTTAAAATTATTCAGGCTGTTCATTGCTTTTATTCTTAGGATATAAAATGTACAGCAGTGGTCTCTGTACAGCAGTGGTCTCTGTACAATATTTAATATTAATTACGTTAATGTAAACTACATTATGAAAATCTGGTTTTTGCAATCAATCAATTCACACTGTGCATTTTAATGCATTGGCTCCAAGCTTCGCCATTTGGCTTTTACGGAGAGGTTTGCTTATTATCATCATGTCCGTTTGATTCAACATTAATAGTTGGTAAACTGGCATTGAAGGAAACATTCCGTTTTTATAGAAATAACTCATAAATATACCGAAAACGTACAGTATTTTGATACATATTGTTTTACTATAATGTACGTTAGGCTACAGTATTTTTGTTTAAATTTTAAATTCTCATCGACACATTAATTGTTTCTACTTCTTCTTATCTTTTGTGGGAGAATACACCCACCTTTCTTTATTGTTCTTGTTTTTTTCTGGTTTTAGGTTTATTTTGTAATTTACAATCTTCCACGTACAGTAGGCTATAGTATAGCCTATACTATTTTCAAAAACTGTGTACAATCTTTAAAATATGTTTTTAAATAATTTATTTCTGTTGCACAATTGCATACCATATTTTTTACATCATGGTCTATTTAATGTTTTCAATGGCCTACAGTATAACAACAAAATTTAACAGATTATAAATTACACTGTGTAACACTAAAGTAAAGATATCGCTGTAAAGTATCGAAAATCTAACCGACTAAAATACAAATGATTTAATAATACAATGCAGGCTATAATAATTAGAAAATACAATTCAAGGCTAGGCCAAGCAGGTCTACTAATAACTCCATGCTATGCGTCTAGGAAAACAACAAGCTGTCCGTAAAGCACTCAGTCGGGGATTGGCTTACGTCTTTCCTTTTGACTATTAATAATGCAGGCTTAACAGTGAATATTTTGACTAGCTAATCTCAACATGTTTCTGCAGCACAGCGGAAATGTTATGTATACAATTATTTACAAATATCAGAGTTTCAGTATAAATTGTGGAAATATATACAAATTAAATCAACATTTATTGAGCTAAATACTGCATTACTAACTCTCTATACATGCGTTTTGCAGAAATCTCGCTTATGCTTACCTACCACCTATGCGGTTGTTTCTAGGCATACTTCTTAGGCATACTCTGTTACTTAGGCCTAAATGCTAAAGGCTAATACTAGACACAGTTCAAACCGGCCTGCCTAAACCGCACAGTAATAATAACATATAAAATCAGCATTTTAAGTAATAATTAAAATTCATTTTAACGGTGTTTTACATCTTGCAAGTATCGCGCGTATACGGTACTCATATATTTTAGACTTATACTATACATCAGTATTACTCTTCTTTCTTAAATTCCTCAAAAACATGCATAACGATAATAAATACTAATCGATTTTCTTTCGGTTATATATCACATATATTGTCAATGACTGTAAAAGTAAAATTTCATAAACTTAAAAGTCGTGCGGTTTACAACATGATGAACTAATATTAATAAGTACGTGTGAAATAAGTAATATAATATTTAACCATTTTTAAATGCAAATAAAAAAAAACAACTTACAGTTTATTTAATACACAACAGAATATAAAGTATGTTATTCTACTCACCTATTTTGAATATATCCTTATAAATCCAATCCTATTGCCGACTAAGTTTAACCGTAGCCTGCCTAGTCTGCCTGGTAAAACGTGGGAATGTTTTCAGGCAGCGGTCTTGAACACCGTCAGCAACGGTGACTGCAATGGTCGCGTGGTATAGTAGTAGGCCTAACTTGATTCAAATCTGACCACAAAATACGACTTGTTTACACATTAAAACTATTTTCCCCTGGTTCTCACTTTAATGCAGACTACAGTTGTTCAGTTGTCATGAAAAATATCTACGTAAGTTACACAAAAACTAGATGTTTCTATAGCTGCCTGATACTGTACGGTAAGTACGTGCTCAAAACCGGGTATTATACGGTTTATAAGAAAAAACACAATCGCTTATAGGTTGAATATGTTGGTTGGTTTCGTACGTATCTCATTCGATTTTAGTGATCGAAATCCGGAGTGTAGCGAAAGAAAGAGGCTGTACTGTTTGCTGTAAGCAGGCCTACCGTGTTATGATCCTAAAACAACGAAAGCAAAGCCGCTTCGAAAAATATGAGAATCGGCTGTCTGTCAGACCTATCGACCCTTGCATCTGATTGGTTCAGCAGCAGTACCTATCAATCTAACAAATACTCAATTACACGTTAGCGGCTCAGCAGTTTGCAGAATACTGCATTTTGTATACTCACTCGTTATACTTCCGTGTATAAATAACACCATAGTAATGTGTACCGGTTGTCAATACAAAATCGACGCTTTTGTAAGCTCCCTTGTGAAATGTGAATAGGAAAACGGACTGAAAAGAGAAGCGGACTTAATGCATAACGATCACGTTGTGAACCTGTTTTTACACTCGCTTTAGCCCAGACCAATCAGTAGAAATATCGTAATCTGGATTAATAATATGCGTGTATTGGAAATATCAGGCGTAGGGTAAAATTAATGATATGAAATCGTGCTTGTGTTTACATCTAGTATATCAGTTCATGCATAAATCTCACGTCTGCAGCTAGTTGTTTCGTTTTCTTGTCACAAACACTCTTTCGGTGGTGATTTCGAGTTTATAATCCCAAGGTTATCGCTTGTTCTTTAAGTTGCTTCTGGCAGTTCGCCATAATTGGACGAAGCAAGAAATTCTGGTTCACGCAACTGTCGCTTAAAAATGTATTTTACTTCAATGACTTTTTTAACGGCGTGATGTCCTTAAATTTAGTATTTTTAGAACCACCAAATATTTAATATCCACACCTGTCTGCCTAAAATTAGGTTAAGTTATATATAGAGTTTGAAATGTAAATATTGGCTTTTCTTCCTCCTTTTTTTCATTTTCAGAATATACTTATTAATGCGTTATTTGAAGCGTAGTACCTGTTTGTAAGTAATCGATATTATAGCTGTTGGGAGATTTCCCTGACTAACTGGCCCGTATGAATTTATAAATTACTTTTATAATGAGTCAGACGTTTTATTTAAAATATAACACTAGTTTTGCCAACGTAAACTGCAAGGATTCTATTGAATTTTCTTTAAAATTCATTTCTTCACATTCATATAAAGGGCATCAAAATTTACTGTCTCGAAAATTTCATGCAGCTAGCAGGCATCGATATTTAACCGAAAATCGTCGTATGAGGAGGAGATTGTGGCACGTGTACACATTTGTAAAAGAAAAAAAAACGGGCTGACGTACGCTACAAGCTATTGCATTGGATGGTAGATATTCTGTCTATTTCTATAATGTTTGTTTTCTCTGAAAGATGTGCACGTACGTGCGTTTATTATGAATAGGAAAAACGCCTATGGCAGAGGATGACAGAGAATTACATAATGCGAAGGAAAAGTAGAGCTTACTAACCTCCGTACTATCACGTCGTTTTTTTTTAAATCGGCATGCGTGAGCATATACCAATACCCAGTGTCTAGTGAACATTTTAAAATATCTAACAACATAAATCATTCAAATAAAAACATAATATTTCATAATATACGCATACTGTTAGATCTTAAATCAATCAAATAATTTAAATAAAAAGAATATGGAAACATCCGGATGTTGATACGGGTAGGCATATATATCCATGGTATATTTTACTGAACTTCGGGAGGCCTAATTGAATCATAACCAACCCTGTGCTGTTTCCTAGTTTGCAGAGACAATACAGTAGAGAGCCAAACGCACATTATTGTTTTCAAATTAGCGTGCTAAGATGATACTTTCCTCAAACAATCCTTAATAGGATGTAGAAATCAAATTAGCTCACTGATCATCTCATGCATATAATTAATCAAGCTATTTCCTCTAGCTTTGACCTTGATGACCTTCATAGTTTTACGCAATAACTGTAAACTACGATAAATGACGTAAGAAAATTGATACATTACTGAAAAAAAAAATTACACTAATGATGGATAAAGTACATAAAGTAATTAGACTTATATAACTGTATAACTTATATGTAAATTTGATATATCTTATAATCTCAGCACTTTGTCAGGTCATTAAATATCATTAGCGTGTCACTTTTTAACGCAATGCAATGAGTGTGACGTCATGCGGGAATGTTATCACATATCCATATTCGACAGTTACTTCTTTAAAACTAAAAGTAGGCCTACTTATTCATTTACTTTCTTACACAGTCACTTGCTTACTGGCTATGCTGTCCTAGCTTAAGTTTTTAAATGGTAACTTGGTGGAAAGGTTACGCAACACCGTACATTCTCACTTTACTTACTATCTAAAGAATAAGATCTAATGGTAAGTAGGAGAGGTCTATCATATTCCACACTCAACCCTGCTCAAACTAACATTTCATAATATCTCAGACTGACGAGGAACATGTGACGTCAGAAAAGACTTGAACCCAGACTAAAACAACTGATATATATATTATAGTTTATAAAAATAGTAAAAACGAAGTATTATTTATTTTTTGTTTGAAATGAGGCCTTATGCAATTTTATTTTTAAAGAATTACGCATTTCATCATTCAATTTTAAACGTTACAACAGAAGCATCTGGTTAATTGATTTGTACATCCGTAAGCCTAGAGTTCCATGGTATGATAAGAGAGCCTTCCTCGGGTAAAAACCTGCTCAAAGTGCTCGTATATAAGTAGATTATAATCTTGAAATTAATTTGTGAACGCTATAGATAATTATGGTATATTAATATCCAAAGGCTCATCCTTCCGTCGAGTCATTATCACAAAAACAGATGACATTGTCCAAGACTAATTCGAAGACAACTTTTCCTTTTGAATATTGACGGGGACAACACATTATTATTATTATTATTATTATTATTACGTAGCAAAACAAATAATATTCATTAATTTTGGTTAAAATCATGTCAACAACATACAAGACAATTACTAGAAAAAAGAGAGTGATTAATATTATACACTAAGGCTAAAGGATTTTAAAGTGAAAGAAAGTCGATTGCCTCCCATACGCGCAATGCTTTCTGAGATGAGGCTTAATATTGGTAAACCAATAAACATTTTGGCATGCATGGTGTGTCATACGTACACTTGCACTTAATCGGAAAAAAAAAAAGAGGAATAGGCCTACTACTAACAAGAAGACTTGGGGCAAGTCTTAGATAACACCTACAAATGTAGGTCTAAGGAAGCTTATTTTCTGTGGAATATAAATAAATAGGATCTACACAAGCAATCATTCAACAAAATTACCTCAACTGTTCTGTTCTGTTTATATAAAGCTTCCAAATGTGCATGCCATAAAATTGTGTTTATAGATCTAACACGCTGAGTTATATAGTAACATAAATCTACATTAAAATAGTGAATGAAAAGAGGATTGTTCATAATTTTGTAATTTAGTGCATTTACGTGACCACGAACTAGCCCTAGTTGTTAACATTTGAGGAATTTTATTCTGCAGGATAATCATTTAAAAGGGGAATATGGTACAATAGGGAGAATTTATTTTATTACCAATTATACATTTAGTCTATGATTTTTCCTTATGGTATAATCAGAAATAGGCACATTAATAATATGTATGTAGCCTACCGTAGCTTTTCAGCGGCACATTTCGTATGAAGCTGCGTTTATTATGTGAGCCACTGAGCGTTTTGAAAAGAAGATCTAAGAAATTATCTCCCGGGACTCAAGTTAAATAGGCCGGGTACACTGTAAAAATAATGTTTAGATCTTAGACATCTATTTTGTACCGACTTTTAAAACACATTTTTAGTTACATGCCTAGCGTGTTTAAAACCTAAACGTGTTTATAGCTATTTTGTTTTCCTCCACTTGTTTAGCAATCAACATGTCACTATTATATTCAGTCAACATGTATAGGTACGTAGCGTTGCGTGCATATGATTACTGTGGCGGAAAAAAGCTCCACACATGGCAAATTAAACACGTTTAAAACCTAAACGTGTCTTTATATTGCTCCACATGTTTAACAATCAACATGTCACTGATGTTTTGAGTTGGATACAGACTATGTTTAGAATGTATTTAGAACATAAACATGTTCATATTTAAACATGTTTAAGGCTAAATGTGGAACGCACTTCTACACAAATAAATTATATCATATTGTACACAATATTAGACCTAAAATCCAATTTTAAAGTAGCACGGTGCATTGGTTAATAATAGCGGCATTAAATATTTCTTTTCTTTTCTCTCTAATCATTTCATCGTGATCAGTTTTTTCTGTAACTTGTTTGATAGATAAGTAATTGGATTTGTCCTAATTGTTTCCGAATGTTTACCTTACACAATCTCTACACCAGTCATATCTCGCTGGAAATAATGAACGGACATTTATTACCAGGCGCTCGTAGAGCTCAGCAGAAAAACGGCGCCAAATTAAATTGATCTTTTTAATAAAGACAAACCAAGAGCATCAATCTTAAGTATTTAATTGAAAAGGAACCAATATTATTTGTAGATATACGCCTAATGACATGGAGTATAAACATGCTTTCCGGAGCCATTTGTTTTATGTAGTTCAACATTATTTACGGTAGATAACGGTATGTAATTAAATTGTCAATAATATTTAATTAATATCACATTCAGTGTAACCACACACAATTCAAATTAATATTGTTATATAATCGTGCTCCAGGTTTTAAAAAAAATGTGATTCGTAATTTAAAGATGTATTGTCCCTTGAAACACAAAAAAATGAAGGTCAAAACATTCTAAATTTAAATTGGCCATATCAAAGTAGTATTAAAGTTATTCACTTTAAGTCGAAAATTCGTGCCAAAAACAACAAGTTTACGTAATTAACAGGTAAATTAATTTGATTCTTGGTTCTTCTGGAAAATCGTCGCGAGCGAAAGTAAACAAAGATTTCACACCACGAGTATGCATGATGCTAGGATTGTTTACAACTCGTCACGGTTGAGAAGGTGTTTTTTCACACAGATCGCGAGAAAGTTTTATGATTATGCATACAAAGTAGCCAAACAAGCGCATTGCATTATGAGATATGTTTTGATTGAAAACTTTGACTGGAAGTCAAAGTTATTTTTTGACAAAAAAACGTCTGTATTTCAGTTAAAAATGATTTTTTTTTCTCGACTAATTTTTGGTGAAATTTAATAACTATTATGATACTTCAAAATGACCCACTTTTATTCGAAATATTTTGTAAAAAAATGTTTTGGAATTAGTCAAAGGGACAATACATCTTTAAAAAGGAATAACATGTTGACAGTAAATGGGCTTTAGAATTGAACATAATTATGATAGGATCAATGGATTGTCCAGATCAGATGACATAAGTTGTCACAGGCGGTTTTCCTGTTCTGTGGTGGTAGACACAGCTAGCTAAAACCTGCACCTAAAGCTAAGGAAATTAAATAACGAAGGGTGTCAAGATCAGGAAAACGAAAGTAAACACAAAAATGAAAAATAGTTTTTAAAATTGTCATTCGACGAATCACAGGTTTGGATGTTGTATGATGGGGTGATTGACCTTGGAATGATCAAGACCTCTTGAGTAAAAAATAACGAACTGATAAGTATTTAACCTTCGATGCCTTGCTTTTATGTTTCCATAAGATTTTTTATTTTAAAATCATGTATATGGAGTCTCGTGTGGAGGTATACATAGCCTAAATTAATTAATTAAAACCCATTTTCAATGTCCGAATGGACGAAAATAAAGATTAGATACCTCTACAGGACCTATTGCTAAATTAACTGGCTGGCGTAATGATAAAAGCGTATCTATATTTAAAAAATTAATATTTCTCTCATAAACAACAGGTAACAAATATCACGTCATCATAAATGATATCAAAATAGATAAGTGCTCATCATCATAAATGTCGATAAATTTGATAAGATTGTTCCTCATCGGATCGTCGATAACCGATAACCTAAATTGACGACACAGTTAGTGATTTCTGTTGCAAAGCAGATATGGAATTTAAAACATTCGATTTTTTAATAACTATGCCGAGTTCAAATCAAGATAATCTAGGCCTAGTGTGATTAGTTACTGATATGTAACAATGCGGCCTCACACACAGCTGACGCTTCCTGATGAAGCAGTTTGTTGCTTCAATAATGACGTCAATTTGATTCGATGACTTGATTTAGGGTTAATTTGTTAAAACATTACTACTACATTATATATCAAACTCATTTAATGTCATCACCGAATCAATGTAGACATTGCAGTCCAGCGCACATTTGCGGCAGAGACCACACTATTTATTAGTACAGTATGAGTAGGCATTTAAGTCTAGGCTCAAGCTGCGATTTGAAAGATTTTGCAACTAAAACTTGAGTAAAAATGAAATGCGAACTCTTTAGAACAATACTAATCAAAAGCCCAACAATAATCTCATGCTATACGTACGGTATTGAGTTTAGGCTTTAAGAGCTTATCTAGGCCTAAGTACGCTACGAACTACTGTAAACTCACGCGTACACAAATAGGGGCTACTCACCCCAATATAATTCCACACGTAGGACGGCCTAGCCTAGGCAATAAAGTAATAGAACCAGCTTTAGTTTAATCATCTTTTCGTAGATAGGTCATATTCCTGATGCGTTGAAAGCTAAACACTCAATCTTATCGTAAAATTAGACATTTTAGAATTCAATTGATGTACAAACTTAAAATCGTCTTTCAAATTTGTATTTCGTTGTCGTCTGATGTGTCGCGCGATGATCGCTGGTGGTTGACGGGAAAAATGATAATAACTTTTTCTGATTGGTCAGTAGTTCATTATGAATACTTTAAATGGAACAACCCGTTTTAGTTTCTGCTGCCCGTTTTGGTCTAAGTCGGTGGTGGTGGTGTTATAGGGTCTTGGGACTATAATCAAGCTTTATTATAATTAATACATTAGAGAGCAAAATAGCAGTTGCAAACCTTTGGTTAAACCCTGTTTTATAAAAACACACACAGTAGACATAAAATACTCATATCAAATGCTTTATGTGACACACAGTGCAACTGGAATGGGCTAAATTTAATGTTGTTTTCTAAATATTTGAACATAGTGTGCATTAAATTCAAAACGTTAAATATCAATTCACAAATAATCTAAAATATCTACAAACTATCTACACACTCGTATAAACATTTATTTTCAAAATATATAAATCACTGCAATATACTGTATTCTTTAATACAATATAATGTTGGTAGTATAAATACATATGTACATAATTTGCACAGAAAAGGGGAAAAACGGTGGGAAAACTGTGGCTCAATTGTTATTTTTGGCAGTGTGTTTGTGTTTATAATTATATAAACTGTATATGGTTTATTGCATATAACTGTTTATTGAAGTATTAAAAATTGGGCTAGTTGGGGAAGCTATCCCAATGCCATTTTTTAGATACAATTCACTGATGGGAACCACTTAATATAAGTTCGTGTAATATAAAAACTGTACATTTTGTCATCTCTAAAGTTAATAAATAAATAATGTCACATTCTATAGCTTCATATTCTAAAGTGGTGCATCGTTTAAGTTTAAAGTCTATAAAGTTGATAATTGTTAAAATTTAACAATAAATATTTGTGGAATTCATAAAATTCTAAAACCTTTCCAAGAAGGATACATCATACTTTTACTTCCCAAACAAATATCTCATTAAAAGCAATGGAGAATAGAAGCTTGCCAGAGGGGGTGAAAGCAACAAGTTGAACAGCATCGTTGTGTCCAATGAAATCTTGGAAACTGCCCTCATGGTAATCCATCAACTTTACCAGTCGCTCTGAAAGAAATTTCAATTCCAAAAACAATATTTAAATTTGATTGGCCAGTAAAATTGTCTGACTATTATGGTAAAAGACCACATCATTTTTTTTCTAGATTTCCTGATCCACGTATTAGATATTACATAAAGAAACCTAGGCCTACCTGTTGAGCCTGTAGCTATGACATGTCCAGCAGGAGATACATCCATACTGGTTGGCCAGTGAGTTATAGTAGTGCTACGAGCAGCCTAAAATAAAAACATTAAAAAAATTACTTATTCCAATTTCTTAGTTTTTGAATATAATGATAATATCCTGGATTTATAAAGCCCCTAATGTTGCGAAACCTCTAAGCGATGTACATATTATGGAAATGCATATGGATTTATGTTACTGTAAGGTATAGCCTACCTTCTCATTATGTGGAATACAGTAAATATGAGGAAGAAACACAACTGTAGTTTACCTTTTTCTGATTTAAACTGTAGAATTGAATCTGTTTCTGCATACCATAACCTGTGTATATCACAGTATCTGGATCAACAGATGAAAACTGTACCAAACTGGGAGGTAGCAAGTCATACTCATTCTATAGAATTAAGAAAAGATTGAATTAGCCTATATATTTAATAAAACATTGTATTTTACTTTACACTATAGGGTGATAATCTTTTGTTGTTTGTGAAGTAAAATTATTATGGAATATTTGAGATATTGATAATTCAGACAACTCAATGTCACATCCTTTTTTCATTGAAATACAAAAATCATTTAATGCAATTAATGTTGTTTGTTAACTAGAAAGAATCATTTGGTGCTGTAGATTTTCATAATGTATGATCACTAAATTTAATTGTTTCATAAAACGTATTTAATATGTCAGATATTATTAAATATAGCTATACATTACCGTTTCACCCTTATTTATAATGGTTCCATCCGGTGCAAAGGCTGGTGCTGGGAACGATAACCAATCTACCATTTCACATTTATCACTTGACCAATCAGCTGTCCAGACACTGACGCGTCGGTCAGCACTAGCGGCCATCCATAACAAGGGAGTTCTAAATCCAATATCATCTGCATCCTGTTATATGAAAAGGAGAACATATGAAAATAAAAGCATGGTAACCGGGATTTTTACAAAACGTAAAGGTTTATTACTTATATTGGAACATTACTTACCTTTTTAATGTTGACTTTTATATCAGTGATAGGAGCACCTTTATGGTCATTGATGACCCTCACTGTCATACCAGTGGCTGGACTACTGACCGCAATCAGGCCATCTTGACCACCAGACAAAATGACATGACCTGTTTACATAATACATGAAATAAAGTCATAAACCAAATGCTTGGATATTGTAGTGTGGTTATTATGACATGACTGTTGAACCCTTCAACTTTGAATTGGAAACAAATGAATACGAATAGATCAACCAGATAAACTTTACCCATCTTACCATCTGCTGACATTGCAATAGCAGTGACAGCTACAGCATGTGGATGCATCTTAAGAACAAGTTCCACCTTGGCAAGATCAAATACTCTCAGAGTGCCATCACTGTACCCTGCCATCAATTTAGGTAAGGTTGCCTTTTGTGTGCTTTCACATGGCTGATCATTGAAGGTAATGCAGTTACAAGACTGAAATTGAAATCAGTTTTACATTAAGTAATGTACTGATACATCTAAGCCTATGTTCACATGAACAATGTAAGGCTGGCGTGGCAAGTTGTAGATAATTAGATTAAAATCAATGGTTTATTGTACCTGATCTTGTATTTGAAACTGAATTGTCTGTTCCATTTCCGACATTGACCAGACACGAATACTGCCATCTTGTGATGACGTTGCAAACAAATCTTGACAACCAAACGCAATATCTGTGACCTGGTTTAAAAAGATGAATGAGAATCTTAATAATCAAAAGTAAAATAAGGTTAAATGTGATTTTATACTTTATCCTCATTTATTGTAAAACACTGTACAACTCAATTTAAAAATGTTTGAAATCAGAGATAAAAAAATAATCCATAATCTTTACCTTTTGTGAGTGGGTACTAACAAGTCTAACACATGACCTTTCAACCCAATTGATGTACCAAAGCGTTCCACTATCAGTTCCAACAACTCCAATATCCATAGTGTCGTCAAATGATGCACTTACAATAGCGCCATCTAGAGGCATTTCATCCTCCATCACTAGTCCTCTTCCAGGTGGCCTATTAAAATGGTGTGTAGATAGTAAATAAGCAATTTTCTGTCTGACCCATATGGCTCTGAAGACTGGGTGTTACCCTTCAAATACACATAGTTAAAAGCAGGGTTTCACTCTTCCCTGGTTTAAAGTGAATACAAATTTGTCATTACTTCTTTTAGTAGAAAATGTAATGTGAATCTGCAAAATAATTTTTTTTTTAAATCTTACTGATTTGGGAAGTTATTAGCATCAAGTCGCAACTCTCCAACTCCGTAGACTGACCACAAACGCAGATTTCTGGAACAGCCTCCTGTTATAAGGCGACTGCTACCAAACCGACAAACCAACACTCCTGTATAATTAAATGAATATGATATGTTTGTCTCTTTCTGTATGTAAGGTACCAAATAATCTTATTGTAGTCTATAATGAACCTTGTCTTACCTATTTCTGAAGTTTCAGCTTCCCAGTGCATAAAGCAAGTATTGTGACGAGTGTCCCAGGCCGACAAAACTCCTGTACTAGTTCCAACAAACAGCACACTGTCACCACCATAGTGCAGACTAGTAAGAGACACGTCACTGTGAACCTATCAACAATGATTGATTATACTTTATTGAGGTTCAGAATGGAATATTGGACCAATCAGAGGAATAGTGGACCCATCAGGAATAATGTTTGACCAATAAAAGGTATACAATATTAGACCAATCAGAGAAATAAGATATTAAACCATCCAAAGGTATAATAGATTGGACCAATCAGAAAATATAATATTTGACCAATCAGAGGAATAAAATATTGGATCAATCAGAGGAATAAAATATAGCACCAATCAAAGAAATAGGATATTTGACCAATCAGAGGAATAGGATATTGGACCAATCAGAGGAATAGGATATTGGACCAATCAGAGGAATAGGATATTGGACAAATCAGAGGAATAGGATATTGGACCAATCTAAGGAATATAAAAGGAATTAAATAATAAAATTAGTAAAATATAATATAAGTACCTTTTGTCTTGAAGTTAGTAATTCCTCTGGTATGGTAGCCTCATGTACATTTAAGTTATATCGTTCTTGAGTTTCATCTAAAAGCCAAAACAGCATCGTGCTCTTTTCACCAACTGTTGCAAATTCATTTGTAGCATAAGGATCCCATTGCACAGCATGCACTGGTAACGCTGTTTTTGATGCAGTGATTACGCTGTAGTCCATCATATTCCAGATGACAATTGCACGTTCACGATAGTCACCTGTATAAAACAATTAAATAATATTATAATTGTTCAGATGTTTGCACTACTACATAATTTTGTACTTTACACTAAGTACATTGAGAACACAAAACATGAACAAAATTTGCAAGTAGTTCTTGAGTGGGACTACATTCATATCTCCAGACCAACAAGCTTGCGCTGATGGCTAGGGGTTAGATTCGAGCCCAAGTAAGTGTGGGTACATGAAACAACATTACATAGACTTCAATGTCATATACAAACAAGAGTAATTCTTCATCATTTCTTTACTTGTTTTATTATTTTATCTTAATGCAGCTAATTCTATTCAGAAAATCATTGAATTTAAATACCTAGCATAAATTAATCTAAATATACTAATCTTACCAACTTACCAACTGACAGTAGAAACCTATCATCTCTAGAGAAAGCTAGGCACACTATATCATATTCATGGTAGGAAAGCACCTTCTTGCACACTGCTCCTTGCACATCCCACAGGCATATTTGGCTGCTTGTTAAGCCACTTGCACCAGAAGCTGAGGCTAGCAATTGGCTATCATTCTGTAAAGCTAGGGTGGAAATCTCGCTAACATGGCCTATAGATATATAATATAAGAGGTTTATTAGAAAATTCTATTATGGTGATGGCGACAAACATAACTTTGTATGGGCTTGTTAAGGCTTAGTTAATTTACCAGCTAAGTTGGCTTATGGACCAATTATTGATAATTTGATGGGTAGGTAACAAATTTAACCGGGTAAATTAATACACCCTAAAGTCTGCTGTAACATTACCTATTAAATGCCTCTGAGATCCGGTGTTTAAATCCTCTAAGATCACGACACACCCGCTAGTGTATGCAAACAGTCCAGTATCAGCCTGCCAGACCATGTTGCCACGCCCATTACCATTGTACCCAATCACAGATTTTAATTTTAAGCCTGCCTGATTGGGAGGAGCTATGTATCTTCGCTAAAATTTAAAGTAAAAACATTAATTTGGTTTATTGTTATATATCAAAACAAAGTTCAAACTATTTAGATATGTTCAAGTGATTGCTGATAAATATGTAATAGGATTGTCCAAAAGAAGTGTACTACTGTATTTAATTTCTGCCACCAAAATTACCTGAGCAAGAACAGAATCATTCTCTCTTCGTATAAAGTGCCTATGTGCAGATGGTAATTTCTCCATTTTCATAACAGTGACATCTGGACGTGGTCTTGCATCTTTCACAACATTATTTTTCATCTTTTTCTTCTCTTTACTTTCTAGGCGCACAGGTACCGAATCATCTTCATCTTCTGTAGTTGTTGGGTGTTTTGATATTCTACGATGTTGTTTGACTCTTGAACTAGGACCTAGTGTTTCAGGTATTAGATTTTCCTAAAAGAGAAAAATAATTAATAGTAATGTACTTATTTCCTTCAAAATTTAAAATTAATAAATAATATTAATTGATAGTATTTATTCAAAGTTATGTATAAACTCTCACAGGCCTAATAATTATGTTATATTTGCTTTAAGAAATATTTTAGTAAAACAAGTGAAAGTCCTGGAGACATTGCTGGGTAAAATCTCATTTGGAAAAGTGTTTAAACTTGACTTACATTTTCTGTTGTTGAAAATTCTTCTTCTGTCCTGCTTTCCAAATCTGCTCCAAACAGAACCTCTACAGACTGTCCAGTGTCACTTTCTTCTATTTTAAAAAAGCACAAAATAAATACAGTAGAAGTCCTTATCTAGAGACTTTCCCATGAAACGAATAAGAGGTAATATATATTTTAACACTAGGGCCAACACCTACAAACACCCCTACTTTCCTGGGGCACAAAAGTGTCTCCTTAATAGGAGTTCTACTGTACCATGTAACATTCTGCGAGTTAGTTGATTTGAGAAACATACGATTTCACAATTAGAAATTTAAATTAAAAGCTATATTCAAGATGACAGAATCTAAAAACGTAAAAATTCTTACCAGTATTTTCTATCATGTGTATTGCACTGAAGTCATCCAACTTATCTGGCGCTGTTGGTTTGGGGGCGCCCTTTCTTGGTAATAGACTGTTTCCAAGATTTAGACTTCTTCGTACAGGACTTTGAAATGAAATACTACCTGTAATAAATAAGTCGGAACAATTCTGATAATACTACAGTATACTATCAAGGTTAGCAGATATTTTGAACTACTCTGATGTAAATTGTACTTTATACTCAGTCCATTTAAGAATACTCAAGTAATTCTCTGGTGGGACTCGAACCCACAAACTCCAGATCACTAGAATGTCAATCATACCTCTAGACCACAGAGGTTATCTTTCAAAACACTATTATTCTTTACTCTTATCAAACACTTTCTGGTAGTCTATTTAATTTCATTCACAAAATTGAAAAAAATGTGTACATATTATTGAATATAAAATTAGAAATAATTTTGCTTACCTGCATCAAAACTTTGCGGAAGAAGGTTCTTGGTTGGTGTTCTTCCTCTTTAAAAAAATTATAAATATTTTATAAAATTAAGTATTAACAAAGTGTAGATTTAATATTACTGCCTGAATAGACATTAAAGGTACATACTCTTTAGGTGATGCCTCTCTACCATTACCAAAGAAGTCCCAGACAAAAATAGCTTCACCAACGCTGATAAGTGACAAAGCATCTGGTGAGAACATCAACTTCTTAATATCTTCTGAATGTCCAATAAACACCTGAAAGCAATGCAGTAATAGTTATTGAAAAGTTCACTATCAACTTTAAGTACGGAAGTAAGTGCTACAAGAAACATGCTATCATGTTAGGATTAAATTTCTTGACAATAACTGTGTCATCAAGAATGATTATGACATCATCAAGAATTTATGCCATCATCAAGAATGATTATGACATCATCAAGAATGATTATAACATCATCAAGAATTATTACTCTATGCCATCATCAAGAATGATTATAATATCATCAAGAATGATTACAGTATGCCATCATCAAGAATTATTACTGTATGCCATCATCAAGAATGATTATGACATCATCACGAATGATTATGTCATAAAACATGACGCTCACTTGAAAGTTAATGTCCAATCGCATGTGATAATCCCAGATCTTTATGACCTTGTCACCTGCTGTTGCTAGGTGACGACAATTAGAAATAACATCAATTGAGGAACATCCTGATCTATGGATATGGGAAATCTGAAAGTGAAAAAAAATAAGAATCTCATAATCTTACAAAGAAAGTATAGCTTATAAAATATTTGTTTGGATTAAGAATTAGTAATCAGAGTAACAGCTTGCTCCCATAGGCTGGGTTAATTTTTTAACCAATAAAGTGCGCATTACCAAACAACCAAAGGACCAATCACATCGAAACAATTTGTCTTTCAGGTCAAAGGTTAAAACTTATCACAATTATCCGATAATTATCTGATTTGAATGAGATAATTTTCGGTTAATTTTTCTCGAGTGGAATCAGTTAAACCCCGTTTCCACAGGCAGTTTATTGGTTAATTATCGATTATGCTGCGGAAAGTGTAGGTCCAGTGTACACATCTAGCTCATGTGCACTTTAAAGAACTTAGTACATCTTTCGAGACGAGTAGAGGGTTACTCCGGTGTACTAGCACATCACAGTCACTGTATGACACATATAGGCACAACTCAGCAGCACTATAAGCGTACATGCATCAGGTCATATGATGGCGTACATCAACGTTTTGCGCTCATATTTTAACATATTTTATAAAATTAAATGTAAGTAAAATTATCATTTTGACATTATTTTTTTTATTTTTAATTCATCCATACCTCATTCATAAGTCGTCCTGATCTTGAATCGAGTCTCAATAATCTATTGGTAGATGTCACCACTAAAAGCTGACATGCTTTCAATGGTGAAAAATGTACACAAACTGCAGTGTCTATAATGGCTTGGTCTATGTCTGGACCCATTGATGTGATATCTATACGAAGCATCTGTAAAATATTATTTCAATAGGTATTTTAGTAAGCTTTTTAATAGTGTGATTTTTAATTTATGTTACTCTTTCTAGTCATAAAAACTTAGCTTCATACTTAAAGACCCATTCCCTACATTTTTTAGATCTAATTTAAGGGCACAAACTACATTTAATGTAAAAATAAATACTATATGGTCCTATTGAAAATACTTTTTTCGTCTTTCAATGGTTAAAAATGTGAAAAATAAGTTGATTCTAGTAATTTAAGCGCCGCGGCCCGCTTACTAACCTCATCTAATGATTTACCATCTGCGACTGTAACAGTAAATTCAGAGGGACCAACATATGCAACATATTTGCTATCCTCACTGACAGAAAGCATGTCTGGGCCATAATGGTTGCCTTTAGCAACAGCATTGCCTAGCAACCTCATCACTTGGTAGCCCTCATGTGAGGCATCATAGAGGGCGATAGAGCCCATGCAACAACAACTGTAGAGATACATGGCATTTGGAGAGTACACAAGACCAGTCACCTTACCACGATGCTCCCTGAAATGAAAACAAATAGGTTTGCATAGGTACAACGTTCATTCAATTTTTATTTCAAAATATCTGTTACTTACATTTATATCTTGTTAAATTACATTCAATATTTGAAAAATTAATTTGATAAATTCAGTATGACTTTTAATTAACTTGAAAATAAACAGGGAGAGAGCACAAAACCCATCAATTACTGGATGAATGTTATACCGAAGATGGCGCATGCCAGAAAGTTTTTGAGAAGTCCCCTTTATATTGAATACAGTGTAACTCACTAGACTTGCCCCAAGTCTGTATTGTCTTTTTTTTTATTCCGACCGCGATTTTTGTCTGAAAATACAGACTTGTGAAACACGTATAGAAATCGATTTGCAGACCGCAAACATCCGATAAGAATGACGTAGGTTATCATACCGATCGAGTACGTACAGTGCTGAATGTACGATCGAGAATGTTGAAATATAAAATCGTGTTGCCAAGTTGTTTTGTTTATTAATTGTTTAGTCATTGGCCTCCTTTGTAGGTCCTACTCAACTCGCACGTATGACCTGCCAAATAAAACGCCAATAAGGTAGGCCTACATACCACCACCGGCACACAACAGGGCTACACCACCACACAGAACAGGACAGTCTTGGTGGGAATTAAATCAAATTATCTCCGCGTAATAAATGATCCATTCAATGTTTGATTTGCGGAGAAGCTAGCCTATCATATCAAGACGAGTTTTCATGTTCTTGGGAAAAATCTCATCAAATGTTTACCAGACTACTAGGCATATAAAATCATTTCTAGCCTTCAGAAACTTTCATCAATGTACCCAAGTACACATTGTCTAAACGTAACATAGCGCATGCGCATCATCTTAGTTGTTGAGTCTTTGAAATTCTGAAATATGAATATTAAAACTGCGTACGAGTGAGTAGCCAATGGCATGCAGCTGAAACTAGTCAACTGGATAATCGTATGCACCAAGAATTCTTGGTGTTAAACCACGTGACTTGTGCGTGTTTCCCCAGACGGAGTATCCAAAATCAAGTAGTATACGTATGAAACGCCATATGTGCCAAAATATTTATCTTTTTACTAATATTAAGACAAAACTCCGTCTGGAACCCAGACTATGTAACTCACCTGTACTCAGCTACAAGACTGGTAGAAGCAATGTTAAACACCCTGACACACCCACTGTCAAACCCACAGGCAAAGCACTGCAGGCTAGGGTGATATTTTATTGCACAAGGACACTCCTGAGGTGTACTGAAATCATAAAGCTATAAAAGAAAATATTATTAACATGGTGCATGCTTTAACATAATCTTAGCGAGAGTATAACATTTAAATTTGTATTGAAGTGTTAAATTTACTATTTGAGGTTTAGGCTTTACTCATAAAGCGTGGTTCCTACTAGAGAGGTAACACAAGGACGTAAGCACAACATAAGTGATTCGACCAATCGCAAGTGATAGATTATTTGACCTGTTGCGACTCGCTTGTGTCTAATGGGAATCAATATTTAGAGTTTTTTAAAAAGGTCATCAACTGCCCCCTAGGATCAATAGCATAAAAGATATAGAAACGAGTCGGAGAATACCAGAAAACTTTGCGTTGTGTTACATCCTTGCGTTGTGGGAACCAAGCTTTAGTGAGAGAGGTTGTAATTTATGTTATCTAGTTGTAAGAAATGTTTTAAAAATTCTTTTGTTTTGCTAAAGGGAAAAAATTGACTTGAATAATGATGATTGACATTGCAATTTCCAAAACCGCATTTGAGATAATAGGGCATACAATAGCTTATTAGATAATGGAATTAAGGGTAAATGTCCTAGCTGAGAATGAACGCACCTGTTGCAATGTCTGCACATCCCATACACGAATGGTATGGTCATGTGATACAGTGGCTATGTTCCGACGCAAAGGGTCAAAGGCAAAACTCAACACCTGATCCGTGTGTGATCGCATAAGAGTTGTATAACTACGTGTTGATACATCAAGTACACCAATGTTGCCAGTAGCCGTCCCGGCTAAAATGCGTAAACCGTTACTTGATATTGATACAGCGGTTACTGGTCCCTCATGCTCTGTGACAAAATAGAATACAGTATATTTTAAAACATTATATAAAATACTTTTTCATATTACATAATTTAATTACATTTTATATAGTGTTTGTGTTATATGCGATATGAAATAGTTTCCATTGCTTATACTAAATTTAGGAATTGATACTACTGTCAACTTTCCCAATACAGGACACGATTAGATGAGCCAAGTTGTTGGTTTTCCAGATATTCTGGTATTTCAATTTGCACCTTTTAGACCTCAAGGTTTTAAACAAGTTTCTAATTTTCAGAGATTCCGGTATTGGGAGAGTTGACTGTATACTATTTTTTTCACATACCTGCTTCAAGATACACACTAGAGAAGTCCAATGGCCACAGGCGTAGCATACCATCATCAGATCCAGTTGCACAGAATGTATCATTTACATACATACAGTTTAAAGGTATTCCTGATCCTGGAAAATTTCATGAAAAGGTGTAACAATTCAATCTATGGGTTTATATACTGTAAATGAATATCTTGTAATAAATAAAAAATACATAACATTGCTTGATGTTTTTAAAGAATGCCATGAAGTTACTATATTCATAGAATATGTTCCAGAATCTGTGTACCCATATAGTGCAGTACCTGCATATACCAGATTTTTCCAGATGGAATTTTCTCATATCATACCATCCATGACAATGGATAAAAGATTAATTTGATTTATATTTTTTATTCCATTGCTAAAAATAACAAACCTGAACGAAAGGTACTCTTGTCTTCTTTAGATTTTACAACTGGAAGAAGTCGACGAACGTGAGCTACTGAAACTCTTGCGTGATCTATCTCAAATATGTGGCCAGACCTTGTGCATGCTAAACTGTTTAACAAAACAACAATGTATGATGTATTTTTTGTGATCAGCTTCGGCTGGATGGACCACCCTCATAAAATATTATTGATATAAATAAATAAATCTTCTTTACCAAAAAATGGGGAAACAAATTAAATTTCGTTTGCGATTTTGTTAGCTTACATTTTGAATTGATAATATGATTGTTCACAATGAAAGGATACCTATTGATATTGTGTTTAGGACATCATGCCACAGAATAGTGTGAAGCTGATTGGTCAGATCAGACAGTAGGCTAGCTACAAGGAAAGTGCCGAACAATGATGAGAAAATTGAAAAATGTTTGCTGCTTTTGTTTCTCGAAGAAGAAACATTAACTCACATTAACCTGTCTGCTGGATCACGACTTGGATGATGGGTAGTTTCAAAACATATATCAGTGAACTCGGCAACATTATAATCACCAAGACTGACCGGTGCGGACCGCAACTGTCCATTCCTTACACGCCATAAACGAACATTGTCTCGTCCACATGTTGCTAGTCTTTAAAGAAAATAGTAGTAGTGAGTCATCATAAAAAGCTTTATTTAACATACAGTATATATTAGCATTATATCAGACTACATTAAATTAAAAATGATATTAAAAATTGGTACAAATTGTACACACAACATAGGCATAAGTTTATTACTTCAATGGCCGTGTTTCCGAAGCCATAACAAAAATGATTAATTTTTAACCAATCAGATAATCTATAAAAAATCAAGTGCACATGATCAATCATTACCAACACAATTTCAAAAAGTTAAATATTATCGTATTTATCAGATAAGTATCTGATTTGAATGAAATAATTATCGGTTAAATTTTCTCAAGTAGAATCGGTTAAAACCCGGTTTCCACAGGAACTTTCATCGGTTAATTATCTTGAAACCTTCAGGGCAAGTTTTTTATGTAAAGCACCATCTTTGCTTAATGCACTACCCATCGAAATTCGAAACTCAACATCATTTAATATTTTTTTTTGATATCTCCTAAATATGCTATGGCTAGGCATTGTCCCCGAGGGTTTCGAAATGTTCATACATATATATATTTATTGGTCTATTTTTTTCTCTTTTTGTTATTCTTTTCGTTTTTTCGTATTTGTATCGTTCCCATTTTTTAAGTGTTGAGGGCCTCGGCTGTTTTGAGTCATCCTGATTTAACAAAGTTTAATAAAAAAAATAAATCTTTCAATGAAAATGCCTATAATAACTAAGCAATACTTACCTCATATCATCAAAGGGTGCAATTCTTACTCTCACAATATCAACATCTGTATGAGCTTTAGCAAGGACTTCAACATCTCCACTACGTTTTACTTTTGAGGTGTTCCACACAACAATCATCTAAAATAATACACAGTTATATTTTACCAAGTGACTAGGACTTAAAATTTGCAAAAAAAAGTAAAGGGTGGGATCAAAACCATATATAATATTAATAAAAAATAAAAACAAATTTGTCAGTATTATAAAGTAATTAAGAAATATGTACAAAATAAATAATTACAAACATTCAGTAAATAATAAATGTATACAATTGAAATTTCTTATTTTTATTCTTATTGTACTTCGTTTAGGTTATTCATTAAAATCCATTTTCTCTATCAGGTTCTGCTATTATATAGAATAATTGAATGTCTTGCTATGGAAGACATCTTGAATTTCTGACAAAAAAACCCGCAGTAAGCACACAGTAAGTCGTAAAAAAATAACGTAACTAAAAAAATACTAGTGTTTCAAAAGATCTATTTATTTAAAAAATCGTAACTCCAGAACACACGAGAAACAAATGACACGGATACTACCATATTTGATTAATATTTTTACTTAATCTACACGTAACGATCAAATAATAGTTTTCTCATCGCAACTTGTACAAAGTAATTTAAAAACTACAACAATTTTTCAATAAACATATACATTGTACATTTCTATCCTAACAAATTTTTCAAAACTTTTTATTATTTAAAAGTCGAAAAAAAGTCACATTGACTTCTTCATCAGTACTTCTATGAATGGATGATTAGTTGGGAACATGAATGCTAGTTGATCATACCCAGTACCGTTTTGATCGTGCGATCATTCGGGAAACCACCTCATGACGTATACATTATTTTAATTAAGTAACATACACTATCAAACTTTATGTGACAACAAAATGTGATGTATGGACACGATAATGTCATATCACTGCCATATTTGAGCACATCACACTTTTTTTGTCAAACTAGTTTGGTAGTGGAGACAGAGCTTAAAGATGTATTGTCCCCCAAAATCATGAAAAATAAAGATTTTTAAAATCGGACTTTGAATAGGCCATTTTGCAGTTTTAATGAAGTTGTTCACTTCCATAAGAAAAATTATTTCACCTATAAAAAGACAAAATAAACAGTTAAATTACCCAAAAACTCATTGTCTTCCAGACAATTTGACCATTTTTTGCTTTAAATTACATTTTTCTCAGGTAAATAAATTGTTTTCAGACCCAATTTTTTGTGAGAGTGAATAACTATTATGTGACATTAAAATAACATATTAAACAAAAAAATTTAAACAAAATATTGTTTTAGGGAGACAATATATCTTTAAGTCATTGTTTATACAAAAACACAGCAGTAATCAGAGTTGTGGAATACCTACTTATGATCATGATTAAATACACTGTTTGACAAATTTAAAAATAAAGCGTTTGATTTATAAAATCAATTTTTTTATTTGTTTTCTCAGAAAATATTATTCTATAAAATGTGTAATTCACCCTTAATTTATTTTTTCCTTTATTACTTATTTAAAAAAGTAAATTTATTAAATAAAAGATAATTTTACATATTTTTACACTAGCTGAAAAAGATGAAGTACTAAATATCGATTTTTTTGTCCAAAGGTAAATACTGTTTGCAAAAGACGATGTCCCCAACTATTGTCATTTACAACTTCAATAATTAAATATTTTAATGTTGCTGCCTTCGTAATTAGCTACAGCAATTCTACGTGGGTGATATGAAATGATACATAACTGCAGTGGATCATTAATTCCATCTTTTTCCTGATCAATTCTTTTAATAAAATGTCCGTCACTGCTGAATAGTTGTAGTTTGTGGTGACTTGCTACAATGATGTTATCATCCTCATCAATTACAACTCCACGTGGATTTATCACCAAACCATCTTCATCACCTTTATTAACAAGTACTTTGAACGACTTGTCTTCACTATCATATAATACAATTTGCTTATTTCCATAATCTGCTACAAGCACTTTCCCAGTTTTTGTAAGTGTTACATCATTGTACATAATGTATTCTCTTTGTGATCCCATCTTCATCAGTTCCTTACCACTATTGATGTCAAACATGAACACATATTCAGTGCGACATTCTGCTACATAAATAACATTTGTTGCCTCATCTACATGAATACCATATGGGTTTTTCAATACATCCTTACCAATGGATTTAATCACATGACCATTCATATCACATACTTGAATGTAGTTTACATCACTGAATGCTATGTTGTCATTCTTCATTTTGTACATTCTGTAAACTTTCACACATTTTGGTAGTGTAATCTTGCTGATGCATTCTCCTGATTGTTTGTACTTGTGAATTTCATTTGTTTCAAATGAAACCAGCAAGCAATCATCATCACACTTCACTACTCCTGTAGGCTTCTTATCAACATTAAAATCATTTAACAGTCCTTTTTTCTCTATGTTGATAGTAAGTGGTGATTGTTTGATTGGTTTCCCACTGAAATACACATTTAATGTACAGATTCCTGGATTCTTACATACTCCTCTTATTACATAATCATTATTACCTTCTTCAACAAGACCATCAGTGGTTTCTCCTGTTGGTTGTGTCCATGTTGCTTTCAGTTGACTTAAACCAACTTTATGTGGTATGATAATTCTGGCAACAAATGGTTGACCTTGGGTCACACATTCAGGACCTTTTAAAGTCAGATCATCAGCTGTAATGGTGATAACATATCCAATATTACATTGTTTCAACAAATCAATTTGATTTTTGTTACCAAAGAAGTAAATTTGTCCACTATCCTTTTGTTTGATTTCTTCTGAATTATTAATGGGATCCTTCAGTGCAATCTCACTTGACATCATAGCAGTTGCTGGTTCACTCTTCAGTGACTGATTAAGGAAACTCACATTGGTATTTAATTCAGAAGTGATTTTTCTTAATTCTTTCAGTTGCATGTCATTTATTTTCTTTTCATTTGTGTATTTTTCTTCCACTTTCATCTTCAGTTTGTCTGTTTTTTCTTTCATTATTTTTAGCATTTCTTCAAACTGCTCATTGATACTTTTCAAACTTGAATTTTTACTTTCTTCTAATTTCCTAGAATTTTCTGTAACTACTTTGATTCTTTCTTCCAGTTTGACTAGGCGTTCATTGGCAGTGTTCTTCAATTTGTCTGCAGTTCCCTTAAATATTTTGAATGCTGAGACAATGTCAATTGGTTCATGGTCTGCTCCCTTTGCATGGTCCACTATTGCACATTGTATGCATATTGGTACTTTGCATTTTGTACAATACAACTCCAGTGGTTTTTTATGAGTGGAACATGATGGTGGATGTAAATTAGTAAATTGTTGTGGCGTCATTGATTGCACTTCCTCAGCAGCAAGTAGTGTATGACTTGCAGACATTGGCAACATTTTGTGATGTTTACTACACATGGAACATAAGTAATGTCTGCATTCCTTACAGTAGTATGTCACCTGGTCTGTTGCTCCACAAATGCATTTCACTTGTTCTTTCTTCTTAAATTGCTCTGTAATTTCTAATAGGTTATTAACAAATGTATTTGGTGGAAGCCTTTCAAGCCCGCCATCAGGAATGGGATGCAGTTTGCGACAAATCGGGCATGACAGCTTTCCATGATTGGATTTCAGCCAGTTTTCTAGACATGCTAAACAGAAGCTGTGCAGGCAGGCAAGTGATCTTGGATTACGTAGTGTTTCACTGCATATGCTGCATTCTAACAGCTTCTCATCTATGTTTTCAAGAAATAGATTTAAATCGCTACCAGTAGCCATCGTGAAACCTGAAATGACAATTAAGTATTTTTTATAAAAATGTCTGGAGAAATTCTGTGGATTATCTCTTTTTATGAGTACTTCCCATATTTTTTCAAAACACAGATTGTGTGTATAATCAAGAAGATACTTAACTGCTGCTAGCAATAGGACATTAAGACCCAGGTGTATGTATACTTCTGTAGTTACAATTAGGTTAGTCAAACGTGTTGGTAGTATTTCTGTAAGGGTATTAAAGCTAAGTTATAAGGGCTGTTACATTGTTCAAGACAAGGTGTTTTTATTTATTATTATGTAAATATTTATGTTAACACTAAGTATCAGAGCTAGATCTAGGTAAAGCTGAGCTAACATTCTAAGAATATTCTTACCTTATAAAGAATGATTAACTAGTACTTTGGTAAATGTTTTTTCACTCTTGCTAGGTGCTGACGGGCGTTGTCAAATGCAAAGTAAGCAGTTTGGTCATGTGACCACTGTGTGCTAATACTATGTTAAACTTTCACAATTTCATAAGATACAAAGCATTGGTTTGTGTATGCTCTATGGACCTTGAAATTGATTTCCTTTGAGCTCAAGTAAATATGAATTTAATAATAGCAGTTTGGTTTTCCCCTAAAACACCAAAGCATCAATGTTACTGCCCTCTATCTGAGGCTATAGTGTGATATTAAGTACTTCCTATTATATAGAATAATAAAGTACTTTAAAGGAAATGTATACATAGACTTCCCAATAATTATCTCCCTTCTCCTGCTTAATGGGTTGTGATTGTTTTGAATATGAAAAAAAACTTGATAAAATGTATACATTTATTATTCAAGCTCTACTACTAGGCCCCAGTTTGTGAAAAAAATTGATAGTTGCACGTCACCTCATAGTAGTATAGTAGGCCTATCCAGATCTGACTGGGGGTTATATTTTGAACCTTGCCCCTTACCCAGTCAATATTTATGATTATAATAATAATATACGATACTGAATTCCAACGAATGGATCATTGCTCATGGCGCTCTGGACTCGGTGTTTACACTTTGTTCAAATTATCAGTTATTGAAAACGTAACATCCTCACTTACAACATTGACAAATATCTGGTTAGGTATAGTCCATCCAGTTATTTAATAACTCCAGAACATATGAGAAACAAATGCTAAGAAATCACATTGTCAATACCATTAGTAAATCACTGTATGAGTTTTTTTTTATATAAATGTATCATATATACTATAGTCAATTATATTATATTTATATCTCATATATTTTAGAATAACTTGACTGTAGGGAGAGTTGGATTTTATTATATAACAGCTCAAAGAAAGTAGATAATTATTCTGATACTTATACTATATACACTATTTTAATACACTGGGTAACATACAGTAAGTCATGTTGATAAAAACACAGTAGTAAAATCAAGTTGGTGAAATATATACTTATGATCATGTTTTAAATACTGTTTTGAGGCATGTTTGTGTTTAAGAAGAAAAAGTCTGATTTATAAAAACGTATCAATGATTATTATATTATTGCTTGTCATTATTACAGTATCATAGTATGATTGAAACTATTAGGTTTTTTTACATACTTCAATTGTGGTTGTAAAATATTTTCAAGACAATATTTTTTATGAGTTTTAGCATTAAAATTAATAATTTTTGTTTTTAAAGAAAACAATATTCTATAAGATGACTAATCCAGACTCAATTTATTTTTATTGTGTTTCTTTTATTATTTATTCAAAAAATTAAAGTTATGAAATTAAATATAATTTTACATACTTCTACACTAGCTGAAAAAAGATGAAGTAATAAATCTAGATTTTGTTGTCCAAAGGTAAATACTGTTTCAAAGGACATCTACGTTTCCAACTATTGTCATTTTCAACTTCAATAATTAAATATTTTAATGTTGCTGCCTTCGTAATTAGCTACAGCAATTCTACGTGGGTGATATGAAATGATACATAACTGCAGTGGATTATTAATTCCATCTTTTTCCTGATCAATTCTTTTAATAAAATGTCCGTCACTGCTGAATAGTTGTAGTTTGTGGTGACTTGCTACAATGATGTTATCATCCACATCAACTACAACTGCTTGTGGCTTCATCACCATACCATCTTCTTTGCCTTTATTGAAAAGTACTTTAAATGACTTATCTTCATTATCATATAATACAATTTGATCGTTTTTAAAATCTGCTACAAGCACTTTCCCAGTTTCTTTAAGTGCTACATCCTTGTATCCATATTCTACTTGTTCTTGTGATCCTATCTTCATCAGTTCCTTACCACTATTGATGTCAAACATAAACACACATTCAGCGCACAATTCTGCTACATAAATAACATTTGTTGCCTCATCTATGTGATTGCCACGTGGTTCTGTCAATACACCCTTACCAACGGATTTGATGGCATGACCATTCATATCACATACTTGAATGCATTTATTACCGACATCACTGAATGCTATGTTATTATTCTTTATTTTGTACATTCTGCCAACTCTCACATCTTCTGGTAGGGTAATCTTGCTTATGCATTCTCCTGATTGTTTGTACTTGTGAATTTCATTTGTGTTATATGAAACCAACAAGCAATCATCATCACACTTCACTACTCCTACAGGATTCTTATGAACTTTGAAATCATTTACCAATCCTTTCTTCTCTATCTTGATAGTAAGTGGTGATTGTTTGACTGGGTTACCATCGAAATACATATGCAATGTACAGATTCCTGGATTCTTACTTACTCCTCTTATAACATAATCATTGATATCTTCTTCAACAAGACCATTAGTGGTTTCTCCTGTTGGTTGTGTCCATGTTGCTTTCAGTTGACTTAAACCAACTTTATGTGTTATGCTAATTCTGGCAACAATTGGTTGTTCTTGGGTCACACATTCAGGACCTTTTAAAATCAGATCATCAGCTGTAGTGGGGGTAACATATCCAATATTACATTGTTTCAACAATTCAATTGTAAGTTTGTTTCCAAAGAAGTTAATTTGTCCACTGTCTTTTTGTTTGATTTCTTCTGAATTATTCATTTCATCCTTCAGTGTATTCAATGCAATCTCACTTGACATCATAGCAGTCGCGGGCTCACTCTTTAGTGACTGATTAAGGAAACTCACATTTGTATTTAAATATGAATTTAAAGTTCTTAATTCTTTCAGTTGCATGTCATTTATTTTCTTTTCATTTGTGTATTTTTCTTCAACTTTCTTCCTCAGTTTGTCTGGTTTTTTTTTCATTATTTTTACCATTATTTCAAACTGTTCGTTGATACTTTTCAAACTTGCATTTTTACTCTCTTCTAATTTCATAGCATTTTCTGTAACTACTTTGATTCTATCTTCTAGTTTTTCTAGGCGTTCATTGGCGGTGTTCTTCAATTTGTCAGCTATTTCTTTGAATATTTTGAATGCTGAGACAATGTCGATTGGTTCATGGTCTGCTCCCTTTGCATGGTCCACTATTGCACATTGTATGCATATTGGTACTTTGCATTTTGTACAATACAACTCCAGTGGTTTTTTATGAGTGGAACATGATGGTGGATGTAAATTAGTAAATTGTTGTGGCGTCATTGATTGCACTTCCTCTGCAGCAAGTAGTGTATGACTTGCCAATATTGGCAACATTTTGTGATGTTTACTACACATGGAACATAAGTAATGTCTGCATTCCTTACAGTAGTATGTCACCTGTTCTGTTGTTCCACAAACACATTTCACTTGATCAGTCTTAAATTGCTCTGTAATTTCTAATAGGTTATTAACAAATGTATTTGGTGGAAGCCTTTCAAGCCCGCCATCAGGAATGGGATGCAGTTTGCAACAAATCGGGCATGACAGCTTTCCATGATTGGATTTCAGCCAGTTTTCTAGACATGCTAAACAGAAGCTATGCAGGCAGGCAAGTGATCTTGGATTACGTAGTGTTTCACTGCATATGCTGCATTCTAACAGCTTCTCATCTATGTTTTCAAGAAGACATAAATCTCTACAAGTAGCCATTGTGAAATCTGAAATGACAATTATATATTTTTATAAATATAATGTCTGGGGAGGATGTAGTAATAGCTCTTTTAAAAGGTGTTAACAAATGTAAAGAATATTTCATTTCATAAGTACTTTCATTTCTTTAAATTCCGATTCCACATCTGTGGGTAATCATAAAGTTACTTAATTAATGCAAGCAATATGACATTAAGATCCAGGTGTATATGGATACTGTGCTTGCAATTCCTATATTATTAACAGTTAATCAAACAAGTCTTGGTAAAATTCATCTGCAAGAGTATTAAGGCCAACTTAGGGCTGTTACATTTCACATTGTCTATAAATATTAATGTAGGTAAGGCTGAGACAACATTTTAAAAATATTTTTACCTTATGAAGAATGATTAACTCCTTCTTTGATAAATCTTTTCTTCTCTTGCTACGTGGTGACGTGGCCGTTGTCAAATATAAAGTAAGCAGTTTTTCAGTCATGAGACTATTGTGTGATCACACTAAGTTAAACTTTAACAATTTTATCTGATATCAAGCATTGATTTTTTATTTTCTTTTCAAAATGTTTTATTAGCTCCGTGGACTTTGATCCAATGACAAAGCAGTTGCTTGAATTAATTAGTGTACTTAGAACAAATATAGCAGTATGGTTTTTTACACTAAAAGCCAAAGCCTAGGGCCTGTTGTTTTCTAGTTGAGTATATAATTTGTATTATTTGGTACTTCTGTTATACAGAATAAAATAGTACTTCCCAATAATTACAGAGGTTTTTAGATTCATTCTCCAGTGCAATGTTTTGTGATTGTTTTGGATATTGAAAAAAAAATCAATCTCAACAGCTGGCACGCGGACCAGATCCCAGCTGCATTTCATATGACCCGCGAAGAGCTACTACTAAAAAATAAGTACAAAAATCACAAATAAGCTTTAAAAAAGGGTTGATGCCCTTTAAACCTTCAGGACTCCCAAATGCGCTCCAGTCTATCTGGTCCGCAAGATTATATTATATATAAATTACAATCATACAAAAAACTGTTTAGAACCCCGGCCCTGTAGTATAGTCTCAAGATCACCTTGAGCCATATTTAGAAACATACTGTACCCCTCACCCCAGTCAATATTTATATACTGTAATCTTCATTAAAAGATTAAGCTTTGTTCAAATTATCCATTCCATTGTGTATGTACATAAACATCCCTACTCACTGCATGATTTTATCATGTACTCAGTTTATAATCAATAAATAAACATTAACAATATATCTGGCAGGGCATGGTATACTGTAGTCTATTGCGGGGCCGTCTATATACATTTTTTTAACCTTAACCCTAAACGTTATTTGCTGACAATGAAGGGGTCTTTCATATAAACACATAAAGCAATATAATGTAGCAAATCACAAAAAAACAGACGAAAAATAAACATAACAAAAATCAAAGATAAAAGGTTATAAAAGATAATTTTACATTTCAGATAAATTATTTGTATTATTTCTCTAAATGGAATATACCTGATAGATAAAACAATAAAACGATTGAAGCCTTTGTATTACGTCTACTACATAATAAACATGTTTATACATGACCAGTCAGCCATGAAAACAGGAGGAGTCAACTGAATAAACAGCGACACCCTTCCAAATTAATAGCCATTCTTCTGTCCTATTCTAATAGACTATCATCGATTACTTTTATATTTTTTAAAAATATTAAATGGCTTAATCTAACCTACTTACATTTTTGCCATGTCCATCTTTTCCAACTCCACACAGAGTGCTTCCTGAGACTGAAAAGCTACGGAAGAGAAACATGTATTTATTGAGTTTTGTTTCAAATTCTCTGTTAAATGGGTAAAATAATCAAAATATAAAATTCCAATATTAATCTTTTACCTGAGAGCAAACAAAGAGTGGACATGTGTTTTAAACATAGCAAGACACTTTCCACTATGAAAGTTCCACACTCGGACAACACTTAAACGTCCAGTTTGACCAGATGCCAAAAGGTGACCATTCCCATTCAAGGAGAGAGATGAAATCTATAAATATTACAACAAATGTTATAAATACCACAATGAAAAATAGCAATATGGTTTTAATGTTGACAAATTCTAATCTAATTTATATTCTACAGTACTGTATATCCAAATTGACTTGTTTCACACAAAAACTAGTCTATGGGTCAAAGGCATGCTGATATGATGCAACTGGCTAGCCACCTCCCACATCGTCTCAATATTGTTATTTAAACCATTACTTTTTCTTTCTTATTTATTTACCCAATATAAATCATAAACATGGTAAACATAAATAAATATAATAGTGTATATATCACAGGAAGGGCTAAAAATGATAAAACCTAACACTTTTATTTGGGTTAGGTCAAATTTATTCTAAAGCTTTCATCATGGACCTATAAATTAGATAGGTCCATGCTTTCACAAAGCTTTATTTTAACCCAGAACTGATGGTATAAAATCCCTTGATAAACACTATCGTATTTTTTGGGCATCATTATGATCATCATAATCACAACTTGTTTTTTTACTGTACCTTATCCGTGTGACCAATGAAAAATCTCTGCACGCCATTACTTGCATCCATTGATACAACCACAGCATGGCAAGGGTAGATAATGTGAGTGCCATCCTTTGACCAAATTGCCTAGGGTTTAAACGAAACAAAATTTCAAACTATCTCAGGTGTATAAGAAGCAAAAACGTACACAAGATCTAAATTTTAATTACGTTCATCTCGTTGAAAAGATATTTAACTCCACCTAGTCAATCGTTCAACTCATGAAATATTCTCCCAATTCAACTCACAAATATTCATTATTTAATACTTATATTTATTGTTTTAAAAAAACAAAAAAAACAAACCTCCGTAGTAGAGTAACCACCAAAGCCCACAATTCTTCGCAATGCTAAAATGGGATCTGGTTTCAAACTCTAAAAATAAACAAGAAAATGCCAAAATTCAGTTTATGCTTCATTTAATCTAAGTCAGAGGTCCACTGGCTTTGGAGTCATATACTTGTATGCCACTGGATAGCAAAACAAACAGCAAATGTTTAGCACTATTATGAAACAATACCACTGATTATAGATAGTTGAATAATAATATAAATTTACTTTTACCTTGTTAAATTGTTTGGACACCGGAGAAGAGCTGGAAACAACCTTTGTAGAGGTACTCTATAAATGGTGTATAAAATAATAATAAAAATGTTTTAATTAATATTCGACAACTTGTAACTAAATGTATGTATGGTTTATAATGCTAATTTAGGGCTCAATTTAGTTTTTTGCCATATAATGTCTGGCACAACCATGTAGGTAATAACAGTATACAAATCAAAACTGAAAAATTGTCTAAATGGGTAACAATGACTTGGTAAAACTGGGATGGCAAGTCCCTCTCAGCCTCAAGCTAGCATACACCTTTCTTTATAGCATCTTGTACTTCTAAACAAACAGTTTAATTATTCACATCATAACCTTTTTTTATGCCTGTATATAATATAACGTCATGAGGAAATATCTCGAATGATCGAAATCAAAACGGTACTGGGTTTGGTCTACTAGTGTTCCTACTCCATAGTATTATTTTTTTTGGAACAATATTCAAATGAGATAATGGAATGATTTTTCCACTTTACTACCAATCCTGATGAAACATCATGCCTATGTAAATGAGATAATGTACTCACCAATCCTGATGCAGCATCATGCCTATGTAAATGAGATAATGTATTCACCAATCCTGATGCAGCATCATGCCTATGTAAATGAGATAATGTACTCACCAATCCTGATGCAGCATCATGCCTATGTAAATGAGATAATGTACTCACCAATCCTGATTCAGCATCATGCCTATGTAAATGAGATAATGTACTCACCAATCCTGATGCAGCATCATGCCTATGTAAATGAGATAATGTACTCACCAATCCTGATGCAGCATCATGCTTATGCAAATGAGATAATGTACTCACCAATCCTGATGCAGCATCATGCCTATGCAAATGAGATAATGTACTCACCAATCCTGATGCAGCATCATGCCTATGTAAATGAGATAATGTACTCACCAATCCTGATGCAGCATCATGCCTATGTAAATGAGATAATGTACTCACCAATCCTGATGCAGCACCATGCCTATGCAAATGAGATAAGGTACTCACCAATCATGATGCAGCATCATGCCTATGTAAATGAGATAATGTACTCACCAATCCTGATGCAGCATCATGCCTATGTAAATGAAATAATGTACTCACCAATCCTGATGCAGCATCATGCTTATGTAAATGAGATAATGTACTCACCAATCCTGATGCAGCATCATGCTTATGCAAATGAGATAATGTACTCACCAATCCTGATGCAGCATCATGCTTATGTAAATGAGATAATGTACTCACCAATCCTAATGCAGCATCATGCCTATGTAAATGAGATAATGTACTCACCAATCCTGATGCAGCACCATGCCTATGCAAATGAGATAAGGTACTCACCAATCATGATGCAGCATCATGCCTATGTAAATGAGATAATGTACTAACCAATCCTGATGCAGCATCATGCCTATGTAAATGAGATAATGTACTCACCAATCCTGATGCAGCATCATGCCTATGCAAATGAGATAAGGTACTCACCAATCATGATGCAGCATCATGCCTATGTAAATGAGATAATGTACTAACCAATCCTGATGCAGCATCATGCCTATGTAAATGAGATAATGTACTCACCAATCCTGATGCAGCATCATGCCTATGTAAATGAGATAATGTACTCACCAATCCTGATGCAGCATCATGCCTATGTAAATGAGAAAATGTACTCACCAATCCTGATGCAGCATCATGCCTATGTAAATGAGATAATGTACTCACCAATCCTGATGCAGCATCATGCCTATGTAAATGAGATAATGTACTCACCAATCCTAATGCAGCATCATGCCTATGTAAATGAGATAATGTACTCACCAATCCTGATGCAGCATCATGCCTATGCAAATGAGATAATGTACTCACCAATCCTGATGCAGCATCATGCCTATGCAAATGAGATAATGTACTCACCAATCCTGATACAGCATCATGCCTATGTAAATGAGATAATGTACTAACCAATCCTGATGCAGCATCATGCCTATGTAAATGAGATAATGTACTCACCAATCCTGATGCAGCATCATGCCTATGTAAATGAGATAATGTACTCACCAATCCTGATGCAGCATCATGCCTATGTAAATGAGATAAGGTACTCACCAATCTTGATGCAGCATCATGCCTATGTAAATGAGATAATGTACTCACCAATCCTGATGCAGCATCATGCCTATGTAAATGAGATAATGTACTCACCAATCCTGATGCAGCATCATGCCTATGTAAATGAGATAATGTACTCACCAATCCTGATGCAGCATCATGCCTATGTAAATGAGATAATGTACTCACCAATCCTGATGCAGCATCATGCCTATGTAAATGAGATAATGTACTCACCAATCCTGATGCAGCATCATGCCTATGTAAATGAGATAATGTACTCACCAATCCTGATGCAGCATCATGCCTATGTAAATGAGATAATGTACTCACCAATCCTGATGCAGCATCATGCCTATGCAAATGAGATAAGGTACTCACCAATCATGATGCAGCATCATGCCTATGTAAATGAGATAATGTACTAACCAATCCTGATGCAGCATCATGCCTATGTAAATGAGATAATGTACTCACCAATCCTGATGCAGCATCATGCCTATGTAAATGAGAAAATGTACTCACCAATCCTGATGCAGCATCATGCCTATGTAAATGAGATAATGTACTCACCAATCCTGATGCAGCATCATGCCTATGTAAATGAGATAATGTACTCACCAATCCTGATGCAGCATCATGCCTATGTAAATGAGATAATGTACTCACCAATCCTGATGCAGCATCATGCCTATGTAAATGAGATAATGTACTCACCAATCCTGATGCAGCACCATGCCTATGTAAATGAGATAATGTACTCACCAATCCTGATGCAGCATCATGCCTATGTAAATGAGATAATGTACTCACCAATCCTGATGCAGCATCATGCCTATGTAAATGAGATAATGTACTCACCAATCCTGATACAGCATCATGCCTATGTAAATGAGATAATGTACTCACCAATCCTGATGCAGCATCATGCCTATGTAAATGAGATAATGTACTCACCAATCCTGATGCAGCATCATGCCTATGTAAATGAGATAATGTACTCACCAATCCTGATGCAGCATCATGCCTATGTAAATGAGATAATGTACTCACCAATCCTGATGCAGCATCATGCCTATGTAAATGAGATAATGTACTCACCAATCCTGATGCAGCATCATGCCTATGTAAATGAGATAATGTACTCACCATTCCTGATGCAGCATCATGCCTATGTAAATGAGATAATGTACTCACCATTCCTGATGCAGCATCATGCCTATGTAAATGAGATAATGTACTCACCAATCCTGATGCAGCATCATGCCTATGTAAATGAGATAATGTACTCACCAATCCTGATGCAGCATCATGCCTGTGTAAATGAGATAATGTACTCACCAATCCTGATGCAGCATCATGCCTATGTAAAGTGACATTATCCTGATCCTTAGCAAACACATGCACTTCTCCTTGTTCTCCTACGTGAACCGATGGGTCTTTACTCGATAAGTTCACGGTAGGTAGTCGAGCGGTCACCTTGGGACGGCGCTTCCACTCTTTCTTTGGCTTGGTAAGGTTATCCATTTGAGTAACACGTTCATCAGTTTTCTTGTCAACCTGTAATGGAATAGAAACAAGAACAATTCTATAAAAAAATAGTGATTACTTATTACTTGATACTGGATAACTGTATACATACAATACAAGGTTTGCATAAGTGAATAAGTACGGTTTGTGGTACATCATGTGTTTCTCCAAAGAAATAAAATATGGTTGAGAATTTCTCTATGTTTCCACCGGAGAACCTTCTGGAGAACCTTAAGCCTATTCCATGATAGTGGTAGCATAACAATAGAGACAGCCTTTACTTTGTTTCCTTTTTTTGGAAACACACAGTGTACTACAAACCTTACTTTTAGTAGTGTATACCATACACATCTAAAATTATTGATTAATGTTCTTTATTATAAAAAGGTAGATGTACCATTTTCAAACTTATTTTCAAATATAAATAAATTAAGGACTCTTATCTTACATGCACTTGCTTGGGTTCTACTCGTTGTGGACTGAGAGTTCCTAGCGGAGGAGGCTGCTTTTGTGGGCTAGAGGCAATCCTTGTACTGGCAGCTACTTGTATGGAGTCAAATGGTACTTTTGATGCTGATACTGGGAACCTACAACAAATTGTAACATACTTGTTAATAAGCGTTCACATACTGTACTAACCCTGGTCAATGCCTGATGGCTACACACCATTTAGTCCAAATGTTGGGGTGATCTATTAAAGTTGTTAGAATAACATTAATATAATAAAATACTCCTTTACACATATTATGATTGAATAACCTTTGTTAAATATTTCTTTACACAGTTTACATCAAAGGCAAGGCACACAATTTGTTACCACACTGTTTTACAAAAAATACAGATTGTTGTAAATACTGTACATATACAGTAATCATATATTTTTATAGTCTATCACACAATTTTAATATTGTCAGGATAATGAATTTTTCAATAAAAATTCTGAGAAAACGACATACCTTATATAATCATAGAGGTCATACCAATTTTGACCTTTTGGAACATGAAACATCATGTCTCTTGGTATTGGGGCAACCCCATGGGCTAGTAGCCCAGCATCCTTTGCCTTCTTCAATGTTATACCAGGTTCATACTGCATGTCGCTCGTAAACATGTTCTTCACTGCAAGGTTAGCACAAAGCCGAATGTTCTTCAGGTATGCATATTTACGATTTAGGTACATGGAAAGAATGTACTGGAAATCAAGGACAAGTACTGTCCATTTGGTGCTATTAGGTGCTGGACCATGTCTCACTGTAATTGAAAGTATTATTTTGATTGAATCATTTGTATTATGAGAATTGTATTAGATTTATACTCACTTGTATTTAAGTGGTTGCAGTTTTGTGTGTGTACAGTATGTGTAATAAAAATAATCATAAACATCTTTCCTACAGTATACTGTCAAATCTTTTCCCAGGCAATAAGCGTCTTTCACACCTGCTTCGCTCAGAGTCCTGCTCGAGTTCAGATTCGCCCGTACAGTATTAGTGACTTTTTGATTTTATGACGTGCTACACAGCTATCAAGTAAAAAGATAATTCTGCGCATTCACATGTTTAGAATGATCTTTTTACTCAATTGGCACATAGCTGCGGGGCGCTAAGAAACATTGCTACATGATTTTATTTGCAGTGCTGCCGCTGGAACCGGAGCAGGTGTGAAAGGCACTTTAGAGGGCTTAATCTGCCTTTTTACTGTTTCTTGTAATTTGAGACCAATAAATATAATTTACATTTTGTCTCTCACCTTGCTTATCTGCTGGGGCTGTGTAGTGGTCAATAGAATCCTTTCCTGCATTGCAAACAAAAGGAAGCTGTAGCCAGGTTGAAGAACTCTTAAACTCCTTGAAAAGATTTGAGAAAGAAATCCGGACAACAAGATCATCGTCTGTCACCACATCCAGATGGACTACAAAATATTTGCCGCCAGCTGGTCGGAACAGTAGGTAGAGGTAGCGACCGGTCAATCCCAATGACTGGGTGGACGTCTGTGGAAGTTGGATGTAGTTGCCTGCAGGGATTGAACCAGTTATGCGGTATACAGTGCATTTCAAAGTTTTGTCCTGTGTTGAAAAAAAAGGAAATATTATGTGTTTCAGAGCCGAATTTACTTTTAAGTTAGAAAAGAAAATAAATAAAACAATTATTAGGCTATCTACCATATAAATACTGTACATAACTTTTGCAATTTCTGTTTATTCATATTTATTTATACAATTTTTTCTATGTTATTTCAATTCACACTCAGTAGCCTGCCACTTACAAAATGGAACATATGTAGCAACACAAGACAGCAAGAACAATTCATGAAAGTACTTTAAACATTTCTTAATTTTAGATTTAAATAAAGGTAAGCTATATCAATTCTAAGGCAATAAATTAATTAAATAATAATTACAATTTTCATGACAATGTACACCTTAAAATTTAAAACAAAACACTGTAATCCAGTCAATTTGATTATTGTTATTGGGGAGGGGTTTTGGTTTAAAACAGTGCCTGGTGCCATTACAGCAAGGGTTGCCTTACCATTACTGACATCACCTCTCCTTCTTTGCTTGACTTTTTCCATTCTTCAATACGATAGTGCTTAAAAATATTTACAAATGGATGCTGCCATACTATAAACAACAAAACACATAATTTAATATGGTATGGTATAAACACAGTAATACTGTATTAAAATTCAGGTTAGGTTAGCTATCTAGGAGGGGCCTCTTAGACTTAGCCCTAGATATACACCCTCTGCTCTGGCCGGCCAATTCTATAGAATAGGGCCTAGCTATCCGTGCTATAATTACTAAGCTAGACTAAGCTAGGCGGTTTTAGCTGGCCTCCTTCCTTAAAGTTAAACTTAACTGCTTTTAACCTATATATATAAATTTACGTAAGGGCAAATGTTGGTAAATCGTGCGTTACTTCTAGAATAGAATTTGTACTCGATGGTTGGTATATATTATTATGTTGGTTTGTTTTTAGTCTGTTTACTAAATTAAGTTGAGCTACATAATTAGTTATTGACAATGAAAAACGAATTTAGGTTCAAGGTTCAACGATTTGCCCCAAATAGGGGTATTTTTGGATCGTGGTATACATTGTCTAATAGATGTCCATGCTGAAAAATACCCGCACACAATATTACGAGGATGCTTCGCATTTACCTATCTCCTTCTACGATAATTGTTTTTAATAACTGAAAATTGGTTAAACAGCTTGCAAGTATAGCATCAAAAATGTTTATACAAATGTATTGCTTGGCGATGAATGGAACATTCCAATCTGTCAGTCTCCCAGTACAATTATTTGGTATAACACAAGTAAATACTGTCAGCGTGGGTACCGTTTAAACACATAATTATACGAATAAAGTTTATTACTGACAGTTGCTTCTGAACGTTAATTATATTAATTAATAATTACAAAAAATATAAATATTAAATCCCAAAATGTTTTACTGTGTTTAGATAGTAGTATATTATTTATAAAACATAAATAATATATTTTTCACGATCTCTCAATCCTAATGTTACCTACAAAACTGAGTTTATTTAAATTTGACTAAAAAAGTTCTTTCGGAAGTAATTCCCAGGGTGCTAATTTTAGTTGACTATTTTTTTTTATTGTATGTCTTTTAGGCAATGTGCCCAAGGATTACATTAGTTTTAATTAGTAAATTAATCACTGTCATATCAGATAGGTGGTAATCCCCCTGATACCAGTTCACTTTTCTCGAATAATGAACTGGGTTCTTTAAAGTGTACACAGGTTATAACTGTGTACACTGGACCTACTGTACGGTTTATAGAAGACTTGTTCCACCACCAGAACTAGGTAGGAGCGAGTCGGCCTCGAACCCATGCTGCTGATATTGACAATATTACTGTTGACTTTTTAGGTACAATAAACGGCGACCCTACCTTACCCTACCACTCGGCCATTTGACTCGACTACATAAATCACTGTGTCTATTTATTCATTGCTGCAAATGACATGTATAGTAGTAGGTCTAGGCTAGTCCTGCGGTACGTACACTTTAATTCGCCATTTTTTACGTTAAAATTACTGTGTATATATTCGAGAACCACTTGTGGTCTAAATGGTACGCGAGCGAACCTATTCTAATCTAGCTAGCTAGGCCTAGTAAAAAAATAAAGCTAGCCTAGCCTAGGCTAGCTAGGGCGTTGGTAGGCTAGCCTCTAGTAGGTAGGCCTAGGCTAGCATATAGGCGCGCCTAGGCCTAGCTAGATAGTCTATAGGCCTAGGCCTCTATGTGCCCTACCTAGCCTAGGCCTAGAACTAGTAGGCCTAGGGCCTAGCTAGGCTAGGCCTCCTACTAGGCCTAGCATACTTAATTATTAAATTACAAAAATGTAATGCTTTACATACTTTTCGACATAGTTAAGGTTTCAGTGAATATATCGTTATTTATGTTGTCAAAAAGTTTAAAGCATATTCTTTGTTATATTGTTAATAACGCATTTCTGTTTTGTTTACAAGAAAATTGTAGTTCACCGCCATGTTTTCAAATGTTATCATCTAGAACAGCGCCCTCAATAGTACATCTACGTCACAAACAGGACCTGTTTGGGAAATTCCCGAACGCTATCCATAAAACAAATATCTTAAAAAGAAGCTATTTTATTTAGTATTAATTATTAAGGTAAAGAACTTTTTAAGTTAAAGAATCGTGTGTCGTTAAGTTGATTGTTTTGGCAAGTACTTTAGTCATTATACAATAGTTGGAATTATAAGTTTACCAATGCAAGTTTGGCTTTGCCTCACAGGGAGAAGGACTGATGAAAGTTTTTGCAATCAACAGTCTTTGCTATTTGTGGCACAAAAGATTTTCTTTATTTAAGATTCACAATTAACAATTAAGAGCAGTATTATTTTGTTTTGAGTTTTATTTGAATAAAATGGTCTGGTAAGTACTCATATGAGCAGGATATATCCTAATTGATTTTTTAAATTATCATTTAGAAAAAACACAAGATGTCATATTACGGTTACGGGAACTATAGAGAAGATTCTATTGGTCCAGTTCAATGTGGAAAACCATTGCTCTTAAAGCTTAGATCATTCTACTACAAACATGCTGTTATTAATAAATCTGTACGAACGGAAGCTAGGCATGTATTGGAGAAGATCATAGAAAAGTTTGAAATGTATACAAAAAGTACAAGCGTGAAGTATGAATTTGGTGATTTAATTCGCCAGGGCAGTAGCTTTGAAGGTCTGAGGGTAACTAAGCCTATTGAGTTTGATCTACTTATACCAATATACTGTATGACAGCACAGAAGTTGTTGAGATGGAGGAGGCACCAGGCTACTATTTCATATATAGCAGTGATGATATTTGGCAGAAGTGTATCATAGATGGTATGCTAAGTCCAGTACTAATGAACCGTAGGATGCAAGCAGTGGTAAATGATGCAATTGTATTTATGAAAGCCCAGTTGCCAGGATATGACATTAAAATGCGTGATCAAGGTGCAGCAAAGCGACTTCGTGTAAAACATGGTGATGTCACTATTGATATTGATTTGGTTCCTGCTGTAAAGCTACAAGGAGGAGAATATCTTGTTGCCAAACGTCATCAAAGAGCAGACCATTACCATTCAATGATGCCTCTTGCTGATAATATTTTCAACCATATCTGGAGAATGAGTTACTCTGAACAAGAGAAGGAAGTTATAAATAGAATGATGAATGAAGTTCATCGTGCATGTCTAAAGATTTGGAAGGCGATTGCAGCTTCAGACCAGCATCGTTCACAATTTGGAAAGGTGAAATCATACCATCTCAAAACCTACCTGCTTTACCTAAATAAAAGAAATGAGATATCATGGAAGGAAGACGATCTTGATATTTGGTTCAAAAGACTTATTGGTATTTTAATAGAATTCTTAGAGGATGAAAGTCTGCCTTGTTTCTTTAATACAGATATTAATTTGTTCCAATCTGTCAGTCATAGCACTTTGGACAATTTAAGAAACTGGTTGCGCCGCATAAGCAGATATGATGAAACCCTCATGGCAGTCTTAAACAGGTAAAAACAACTCAATATAGGCATGCTGTACTGGTAATCCAACAGATTTTATAATGAAGAAATTTGCTGTCATTTATTTTTTGTTGGAAATTGAGGATCATCATTTTAAAGATAAGATTTAATGGTGGGAAAATAAAAAAATAACTTTACACTTTATATTTATGAACATCAATAATCACATACAGAATTACTTATAACTGACTTTTTTAGTCCGTCAGTTATAAAAAGTCATAAATAACCATATCATTGAATATTGTACCGATATTCAGCTCAATAGGCTGCAAGTCCCAGGTCATACCCTACATTACAGTTTACCATTGTCTTTTACCATTTACTTTTTAATTTTGTATTTGTTTTATATAGCATACCAGATGATTTAGACTTAGCTGCAACAACTGTAGAAAGTGGTAAGACTTGTTTTTGGCAATTATTCTGATCATGATAGACACTGTACCTAGCTCCAGGATAGTCGTATGGAGAATCATACATGATGTTATATACCCCCAGGGGCACCCAGGGGCACCCAGTGGCGTATCCAGGATTTTGAAGTTGGGGGGGCCGGGAATTGCCAATTTGCCGACAAAATTAGTGTCAATACCTGTACATACACCTGATCAATATATGTTCTAGGATTGCATAGTCATATTGTCTTATATGGGATAACGATGCAAAATTAAAACCAAATTTATCTGTTACTATGTTGTATTAATATTACAATAAAGAAAGAATTACGAAAATCTGACTTGTAGTTTTCGAAATATAGGGTCTAAAACATCGCCGAAAATGATCGTTTTTAGCCACGAAAGAAGTAAAACAATGTGCGGCCTCAGTCGACAATTCTATTAACTACGCCATTTTTGGTTTAAATAATTACATATAATTTTGTTTTTTAGTAATTTATTTTATATATCACCATTGGAAATATCAATAAAACATGTCATTAAATGCTTATAAAATATATAAAGTTGTTTACTTAACGGAATTCGGACAAATTCATTGCTCCAACTTTGTGTAGTAATGATCAGAGAGACGGTATGACTTCATGGTACACGCGCGGGAGAGAAAACATTCCGCTGCGGGTGATTCGCATCCACCAATCAAATCAGCCAGAATCCTAACTTTTTTTTTGTCCCCGGCACCTTTGTTTGCCGACGGACGCGATGATGTGCCGACGGACACCAAATCAGGGGGGGGGGGGGGGGCGGGCTGGATACGCCACTGGGGCACCATAGCTAGACATAACACATGACCACAAGGCATGACAAGTCACTAGAGGTACTAATACTGCATAATGTGAGCAATCATGATAGTGGCTCACAAAAAGAAATGTACCTTTTAAAATTATATAACTCAAAGTTTTTTTTTTTGTAATAATTGTTTGTAAATTTGTCACTGTATACAGTAGCAAGGAAGGATGAACAAGCTAGTGGTGGACTGGGATTTCTTTGTACTGTAGCTCTTGCTGTATGTGGAGCAGCCGTGGGTTTGGCTGCAGTATTTTACTCTCAGAACAAGGTACGGTATGTGGAAAACAAATAATAAATCACTCCAAGAGAGGTGGCAAGTCCCTGATTGTAAACTATTCTTGTATAGCAGTACCATAATTAAACACATAAATCTTTGTAATGTTTTATTCTAAAATTAAAACTTTTACATCAGATCAAGGACCATCTCTTCACCACTCCAAAATTATTCCTTACAAACATAATCAGGCCACTTTACTTTGTGTGTACCAATACGATGCACACCCATCCCACTCATACTTCTACCTAACTATACTTATTTTTGTAATTTAACCAACAGTAATTTTGAATTCAAAGTGAACTCAACAGAGAACATACACAGGCTATATCTATCATTTCAAGGGATACCTATGTATCTCCAATGACTTACCCACAATGGAATAATAGAAGATTCACTTGGTGAATATGGAATTCAAGAAGATTCAACATTGAAGTTTTTGGTTGATAATAGAGTAGTATTATACACATTTTAAAACATGTACAGTTGTGAATGATTTTACTGAATGATTTATTGAAAAAAAATGTTAATGAATAATTACAAAAACACAAATGATATTATGATAATTACTATTTTTAAGAATAATCTAAAACAATGATTTTAATGAAAAAAGATTTTAATGAATAATTATATTGAATTGTAGTGAAATGATACTCTATATTATTACACAACAATAATAAAAATATTCTATATAGTATTATTATATGTAGATGGAGGATTTTTAAAAGCATTCAATCTTGCATATTAATTCTTCTTACATGAAATCTAAAATCATATTATATATTTAAGGTATTTTAATACTTAAAATTGCTTCATACTTTCCTTAAATCTAACAAGAGCAAGAATATAAATGCATTGCTTAAGTTAAATATGCTTTTACACAATTGTTATAGGTAATAAAGTATTTTACACACCTGTTTCTGATTGGTCAGTAGTTAATTATAAATACTTTAAATGGAACAACCCGTTTAGTTTCTCCTACCAGTCGGTGGTAAGTTTGTGTTCTTTGGTTTGGTTTAATCAAATATTTAATTTGGGACTACAATCAGACTAAATAGTCTTATTATAATAGTCTTATTATATTATATTAGCAAGCATCTGTCTTGGTTAAACCCTGTTTTATAAAACACACACAAAGTACAGTACACATAAAAATAAAAAATACTCATGTCAAACACTTTATTTGCAACAGAAACAGAGCAAAAACATATTTCATTTTGTACTTTTTAAATATTCCTACATGCTGTGCATTGAATTCAAAAAGTTAAATATAAATTGAAACCAATAATCTAAAATATCTACACTCATATATACATTTTCAAAATATACAAATCACTGCAATATATAATATAATGTTGTAGTATAAATACATATGTACATAATTTGCATAGAAAAAGGAAAAAATAATGGTAATTTAATATAACTGTGTCTCAATTGTTATTTTTGGCAGTGTGCGTGTGTTTATATTTATATAGCTTATTGCTTGGTAAAAGTATTAAAACCTGAGATAATGGGCAAGTTGGGGAAGCTATCCCAATGCCATTTTTTAAATACCATTCACAGATGGGAACCACTTAATATAAGTTCTTGTAATAAAAAACTTCACATTTTACCATCTCTAAACTTCATAAATAAAAACATTATATAGCTTCATATTCTAAAGTATTGAATCATTTAAGTTTAAAGCCTATAAAATTGATAATTGTTAAAATTTAACAATAAATATTTGTGGAATTCATAAAATTCAAAAAACCTTTCTAAGAAGGATACATCATACTTTTACTTCCCAAACAAATATCTCATTAAAAGCAACGGAGAAGAGGAGCTTGCCAGAGGGGTGAAAGCAACAAGTTGAACAGCATCGTTGTGTCCAATGAAATCTTGGAAACTGCCCTCATGGTAATCCATCAACTTGACCAGTCGCTCTGAAAGAAATTTTAATTCCAAAGGCAATATTTAAATTGATTGGCCAGTAAAATTGTCTGACTGTTATGGTAACAGACCACATCATTTTTTTTTCGAGATTTCCTGATCCACGTATTAGATATTACATAAAGGCCGGTGCACACTATAGCTAGTGGATGAGCCTACTGGCACAAGTAACAATTTGCTCACAGTCTGCGCCGGAGAATTTGTGAGGAATCGGCCATGCGTGCCGCTGAGGAAAATATCTATCGTGTTTAATATACGCATGTCATTTTCCGAACGTGCGCTAATAGCTCATGGCATGTTCTGATTTATTACAATATGGCAGCACGTGCCGTATAGCGTAGTAAGTAATTATCCAATGAGAAAATTTAGTATGCGTCCGATAGAACACGATCACAGTTTGCGGCAAATTTTTTAGTGAGCAAACTGTTACTCGTGCCAGTATGTAGTGGCTAGGCTTAAAAGAAACCTAGGCCTACCTGTTGAGCCTGTAGCTATGACATGTCCAGCAGGAGATACATCCATACTGGTTGGCCAGTGAGTTATAGTAGTGCTACGAGCAGCCTAAAACAACAAAATCATTTATTTTAATTTCATAGTTTTTGCATATAATGATAATATCCTGGATAATACCCTAATGTTGCGAAACCTCTAAGCGATGTACATATTATGGATATGGAAATGCATATGGATTTATGTTACTGTAAGGTATAGAATACCTTCTCATTATGTGGAATACAATATGAGGAAGAAACACAACGGTAGTTTACCTTTTTCTGATTCAAACTGTAGAATTGAATCTGTTTCTGCATACCACAGATCCACAGATGAAAACTGTACCAAACTGGGAGGTAGCAAGTCATACTCATTCTATAGAATTAAGAAAAGAATATGTATTGAATCAGCCTATATATTTTAAAACGTATTTTACTTTACACTATAGGGCGATAATCTTTTGTTGTTTGTGTGGAGTAAAATTACTAAGGAATATTTGGGATTTTGATAATTTAGACAACACAATGTCACATCCTGGTTTCATTGAAATGCAAAAAATATTTAACGCAATTAATGTAAAAATTAATGTTGTTTGTTAACTACAACAAATTATTTGGTGCTGTAGATTTTCATAATGTATGATCACTAGATTTAATTGTTTTATACAATGTATATGTCGGATATTATTAAATATAGCTATACATTACCGTTTCACCCTTATTTATAATGGTTCCATCCGTTGCAAAGACTGGTGCTGGGAAAGATAACCAATCAATCATTTCACATTTATCACTTGACCAATCAGCTGTCCAGACACTGACGCGTCGGTCAGCACTAGCGGCCATCCATAACGAGGGACTTCTAAATCCAATATCATCTGCATCCTGTTACATGAAAAGGAGAACATATGAAAAATAACAACAATAGTACAATAGTGGTAGTGGCACTATTAGCATGGTAACCAGGTTTTTTATGCAAGCATCATAACAAAACGTAAAAGTTTATTACTTATATTGGAACATTACTTACCTTTTTAATGTTGACTTTTATATCAGTGATAGGGGCACCTTTATGGTCATTGATGACCCTCACTGTCATACCAGTGGCTGGACTACTGACTGCAATCAGGCCATCTTGACCACCAGACAAAATTACACGACCTGTTTACATAAAACATGAAATAAAGTCAGAAACCAAATGCTTGGATATTGTATTGTGGTTATTATGACATGACCCTTGACCCTTGAACCCTATCAACTTTGAATTAGAAACAAATGCATACGAATAGATCAACCAGTTTACCCATCTTACCATCTGCTGACATTGCAATAGCAGTGACAGCTACATCATGTGGATGCATCTTAAGAACAAGTTCCACCTTGGTGAGATCAAATACTCTCAGAGTGCCATCACTGTACCCTGCCATCAATTTAGGTAAGGTTGCCTTTTGTGTGCTTTCACATGGCTGATCATTGAAGGTAATGCAGTTACAAGACTGAAATTGAAATCAGTTTTACATCAAGTAATGTACTGATACATTTAAGTCTATGTTCACATGAACGGTGTAAGGCTGGCATGGCAAGTTGTAGATACTTAGATTAAAATCAATGGTTTATTGTACCTGATCTTGTATTTGAAACTGAATTGTCTGTTCCATTTCCGACATTGACCAGACACGAATACTGCCATCTTGTGATGACGTTGCAAACAAATCTTGACAACCAAACGCAATATCTGTGACCTGGTTTAAAAAGATGAATGAGAATCTTAATAATCAAATAAGGTTAAATGTGATTTTATACTTTATCCTCATTTATTGTAAAACACTGTACAACTCAATTGAAAAATGTTTCAAATCAGAGATAAAATAATAATCCATAATCTTTACCTTTTGTGAGTGGGTACTAACAAGTCTAACACATGACCTTTCAACCCAATTGATGTACCAAAGCGTTCCAATATCAGTTCCAACAACTCCAATATCCATAGTGTCGTCAAATGATGCACTTACAATAGCGCCATCTAGAGGAATTTCATCTTCCATCACTAGTCCTTTTCCAGGTGGCCTATTAAAATGGTGTGTAGATAGTAAATAAGCATATAATAATTTTCTGTCTGACCCATATGGCTCTGAAGGCTGGGTGTTACCCTTCAAATACACATAGTTAAAAGCAGGGTTTCACTCTTCCCTGGTTTAAAGTGAATACAAATTTGTCATTACTTCTTTTAGTAGAAAATGTAATGTGAATCTGCAAAATAATTATTTTTTTAAAATCTTACTGATTTGGGAAGTTATTAGCATCAAGTCGCAACTCTCCAACTCCGTAGACTGACCACAAACGCAGATTTCTGGAACAGCCTCCTGTTATAAGGCGACTGCTACCAAACCGACAAACCAACACTCCTGTATAATTATAAGTTAAATGAATGAATATGAAATGTTTGTCTCTCTTTGTATGTAAGGTACAAATAATCTTATTGTAGTCTATAATGAACCTTGTCTTACCTATTTCTGAAGTTTCAGCTTCCCAGTGCATAAAGCAAGTATTGTGACGAGTGTCCCAGGCCGACAAAACTCCTGTACTAGTTCCAACAAACAGCACACTATCACCACCATAGTGCAGACTAGTAAGAGACACGTCACTGTGAACCTATCAAAAATGATTGATTATACTTTATTGAGGTTCAGAAAGGAAGGAATATTGGACCAATCAGAGGAATAGTGGACCCATCAGGAATAATGTTTGACCAATAAAAGGTATACAATATTAGACCAATCAGAGAAATAAGATATTGGACCATCCAAAGGTATAATATATTGGACCAATCAGAAAATATAATATTTGACCAATCAGAGGAATAAAATATAGCACCAATCAGAGGAATAGGATATTGAACCAATCTGAGGAAAACAAAATGAATTAAATAACAAAATTAGTAAAATATAACATAATTATTACTTTTTGTCTTGAAGTTAGTAATTCCTCTGGTATGGTAGCCTCATGTACATTTAAGTTATATCGTTCTTGAGTTTCATCTAAAAGCCAAAACAGCATTGTGCTCTTTTCACCAACTGTTGCAAATTCATTTGTAGCATAAGGATCCCATTGCACAGCATGCACTGGTAACGCTGTTTTTGATGCAGTGATTACGCTGTAGTCCATCATATTCCAGATGACAATTGCACGTTCACGATAGTCACCTGTATAAAACAATTAAATAATATTATAATTGTTCAGATGTTTGCACTACGATGTAATTTTGTACTTTACACTAAGTACATTGAGAAAACAAAACACAAACAAAATTTGCAAGTAGTTCTTGAGTGGGACTGCATTCATATCTCCAGACCACTAAGCTTGCACTGATGGCTAGGGGTTAGATTCGAGCCCAAGTAAGCAGTGGGTACATGAAGCAACATTACATAGACTTCAATGTCATACACAAACGATAGTAATTCTTCTTCATTTCTTTACTTGTGTCATTATGTTATTCTAATGCAGCTAATTCTATTCATCAAATCATTGAATTTACATACCTAGCATCAATTAATCTAAATATACAAAATACTTACCAACTGACAGCAGAAACCTATCATCTCTAGAGAAAGCTAGGCACACTATATCATATTCATGGTAAGAAAGCACCTTCTTGCACACTGCTCCTTGCACATCCCACAGGCATATCTGGCTGCTTGTTAAGCCACTTGCACCAGAAGCTGAGGCTAGCAATTGGCTGTCATTCTGTAAAGCTAGGGTGGAAATCTCGCTAACATCGCCTAGAGATATATAATATAAGAGGTTTATTAAAAAATTCTATTATGGTGATGGCGACAAACATAACTTTCTATGGGAGCATTCAGGCTTAGTTAATTTACCAGCTAAGTTGGCTTATGGACCAATTATTGATAATTTGATGGGTAGGTAACCAACTTAACCGAGTAAATTAATACGCCCTAAATTCTGAACATGCTGTAACATTACCTATCAAATGCCTCTGAGATCCGGTGTTCAAATCCTCTAAGATCACAACACACCCGCTAGTGTATGCGAACAGTCCAGTATCAGCTTGCCAGACCATGTTGACACGCCCATTACCATTGTACCCAATCACAGATTTTAATTTTAAGCCTGCCTGATTGGGAGGAGCTATGTATCTTCGCTAAAATTTAAAGTAAAAACATTAATTTGGTTTATTGTTATATATCAAACAAGGTTCAAACTATTTAGATATGTTCAAGTGATTGCTGATAAATATGTAATAGGATTGTCCAAAAGAAGTGTACTACTGTATTTAATTTCTGCCACCAAAATTACCTGAGCAAGAACAGAATCATTCTCTCTTCGTATAAAGTGCAGATGGTAATTTCTCTATTTTCAAAACAGTGACATCTGGACGTGGTCTTGCATCTTTCACAACATTATTTTTCATCTTTTTCTTCTCTTTACTTTCTAGGCGCACAGGTACCGAATCATCTTCATCTTCTGTAGTTGTTGGGTGTTTTGATATTCTACGATGTTGTTTGAATCTTGAACTATGACCTAGTGTTTCAGGTATTAGATCTTCCTAAAAGGGAAAAATAATCAATAGTAATGTACTTATTTCCTTCAAAATTTAAAATTAATAAATAATATTAATTTATAGTATTTTTTAAAGTTATGTATGTACTCTCACAGGCCTAATAACTATGTTATATTTTCTCTAAGAAATATTTTAAAGTCCTGGAGACATTGCTGGGTAAAATCTCATTTGGAAGTGTTTAAACTTGAACTCACATTTTCTGTTGAAAATTCTTCTTCTGTCCTGCTTTCCAAATCTGCTCCAAACAGAACCTCTACAGACTGTCCAGTGTCACTTTCTTCTATTTAAAAAAAGCACAAAATAAATACAGTAGAAGTCCTTATTTGGAGACTTTCTCACGAAATGATTGAGAGGTAATATATATTTTAACACCTACCAACACCCCTACTTTCCTGAGGCACAAAAGTGTCTCCCTAATAGGAGTTTTACTGTACCATGTAACATTCTGCGAGTTAGTTGATTTGAGAAACATACGATTTCACAATTAGAAATTTAAATTAAAAGCTATATTCAAGATGACAGAATCTAAAAACGTAAAAATTCTTACCAGTATTTTCTATCATGTGCATTGCACTGAAGTCATCCAATTTATCTGGCGTTGTTGGTTTGGGGGCGCCCTTTCTTGGTACTAGACAGTTTCCAAGACTTAGACTTCTTCGTACAGGAAATGAAATACTACCTGTAGTCGGAACAATTCTGATAATACTACAGTATACGATCAAGGTTGGCAGATATTTTGCACTACTTTGAATGTAAATTGTACTTTATATTCAGTCCATTCAATACTCAAGTAATTCTTTGGTGGGACTCGAACACACAAACTCCAGATCACTAGAATGTCAATCATACCTCTAGACCATAGAGGTTATCTTTCAAAACACTATTATTCTTTACTCTAATCAAACACTTTCTGGTAGTCTATTTAATTTCATTCACAAAATTGAAAAAAATATTATTGAATATAAAATTAGAAATAATTTTGTTTACCTGCACCAACACTTTGCGGAAGAAGGTTCTTGGTTGGTGTTCTTCCTCTTTAAAAAAATTATAAATATTTTATAAAATTAAGTATTAACAAAGTGTAGATTTAATATTACTGCCTGAATAGACATTAAAGGTACATACTCTTTAGGTGATGCCTCTCTACCATTACCAAAGAAGTCCCAGACAAAAATAGCTTCACCAACGCTGATAAGTGACAAAGCATCTGGTGAGAACATTAACTTCTTAATATCTTCTGAATGTCCAATAAACACCTGAAAGCAATGCAGTAATAGTTATTGAAAAGTTCACTATAAACTTCAAGTACGGAAGTAAGTGCTACAAGAAACATGCTATCATGTTAGGATTAAATTTCTTGACAATAACTGTGTCATCAAGAATGATTATGACATCATCAAGAATTATTACTGTATGCCATCATCAAGAATGATTATAACATCATCAGGAATTATTACTGTATGCCATCATCAAGAATGATTATAACATCAAGAATGATTATGACATCAAGAATGATTTAATTATAACATCAAGAATTATTACTGTATGCCATCATCAAGAATGATTATAACATCAAGAATGATTACAGTATGCCATCATCAAGAATGATTATGAAATCAAGAATGATTATGACATCAAGAATGATTACAGTATGCCATCATCAAGAATGATTATGACATCAAGAATGATTACAGTATGCCATCATCAAGAATGATTATGACATCAAGAATTATTACAGTATGCCATCATCAAGAATGATTATGACATCAAGAATGATTATGACATCAAGAATGATTACAGTATGCCATCATCAAGAATGATTATGACATCAAGAATGATTACAGTATGCCATCATCAAGAATGATTATGACATCAAGAATGATTACAGTATGCCATCATCAAGAATTATTACTGTATGCCATCATCAAGACTGATTATGACATCATCACGAATGATTATGTCATTAAACATGACGCTCACTTGAAAGTTAATGTCCAATCGCATGTGATAATCCCAGATCTTTATGACCTTGTCACCTGCTGTTGCTAGGTGACGACAATTGGAAATAACATCAATTGAGGAACATCCTGATCTATGGATATGGGAAATCTGAAAGTGAAAAAAAATAAGAATCTCATAATCTTACAAAGAAAGTATAGCTAATAAAATATTTGTTTGGATTAAGAATAAGTAATCAGAGTAACAGCTTGCTCCCATAGGCTGGGTTAATTTTTTAACCAATAAAGTGCGCATTACCAAACAACCAAAGGACCAATCACATCGAAACAATTTGTCTTTCAGGTCAAAGGTTAAAACTTATCACAATTATCCGATAATTATCTGATTTGAATGAGTTAAACCCTGTTTCCACAGGCAGTTTATCGGTTAATTATCGATTATGCTGCGGAAAGTGTAGGTCCAGTGTACACATCCAGCTCATGTGCACTTTAAAGAACCTAGTACATCTTTCGAGACGAGTAGGGGGTTACTCCGGTGTACTAGCACATCACAGTCACTGTATGACACATATAGGTACAACCCAGCAGCACTATAAGCGTACATGCATCAGGTCATATGATGGCGTACATCAACGTTTTGCGCTCATATTTTAACATATTTTATAAAATTAAATGTAAGTAAACTTATCATTTTGACATTATTTTTTTTATTTTTAATTCATCCATACCTCATTCATAAGTCGTCCTGATCTTGAATCGAGTCTCAATAATCTATTGGTAGATGTCACCACTAAAAGCTGACATGCTTTCAATGGTGAAAAATGTACACAAACTGCAGTGTCTATAATGGCTTGGTCTATGTCTGGACCCATTGATGTGATATCTATACGAAGCATCTGTAAAATATTATTTCAATAAGTATTTTAGCATGTAGCATTTCAATTTGTTTGTCACTCTTTCTAGTAATAACAATTTTTGCTTTATACTTTAGTATAAGTATAGGAATTTTAGTTTTAAATTTAAACACTTCAAAATATCTAAAATAAAAGAGAGAAAGTTTGTACAGTTGTCCATCATACAATTTTTTGCTATTGAATGAGCAAAATTACTAACCTCATCTAATGATTTACCAACAGTAACAGTAAATTCAGAGGGACCAACATACGCAACATATTTGCTATCCTCACTGACAGAAAGCACGTCTGGGCCATAATGGTTGCCTTTAGCAACAGCATTGCCTAGCAACCTCATCACTTGGTAGCCCTCATGTGAGGCATCATAGAGGCGATAGAGCCCATGGAATAACAACTGTAGAGATACATGGCATTTGGAGAGTACACAAGACCAGTCACCTTACCACGATGCTCCCTGAAATGAAAACAAATAGGTTTGCATAGGTACAACATTCATTTCAATTTTTATTTCAAAATGTTACTTACATTTATATCTTGTTAAATTACATTCACTATTTCGAAAAATTAATTTGATAAATTCAGAATGACTTTTAATCAACTTGAAAATAATTGGGCAGAGGGCACAAAACCCATCAATTACTGGATGAATGTTATACCGAAGATGGCACATGCCAGAAAGTTTTTGAGAAGTCCCCTTTATATTGCATACAATGTAACTCACCTGTACTCAGCTACAAGACTGGTAGAAGCAATGTTAAACACCCTGACACACCCACTGTCAAACCCACAGGCAAAGCAATGAAGGCTAGGGTGATATTTTATTGCACAAGGACACTCCTGAGGTGTGCTGAAATCATAAAGCTATAAAAGAAAATATTATTAACATGGTGCATGCTTTAACATAATCTTAGCGAGAGTATAACATTTCATATTTTATTGAAGTGTTAAATTCACTATTTGAGGTTTAGGTTTTACTCATAAAGCGTGGTTCCTACTAGAGAGGTAACACAAGAACGTAAGCACAACATAAATGATTCGACCAATCGCAAATGATAGATTGTTCGACCTGTTGCGACTCGCTTGTGTCTAATCAAGATTTAGAGTTTGTTATAAAGGGTCATCAACTGCACTACCCCCTAGAATCAATAGCATAAAAGATATAGAAACGATTCGGATAACAGAAAACAGACAGGACTGGAGAAAATCAATCCGAGATATAAGCAAAGCAGCCGAGGCGGGAAAGTCATCAAACTATCTGGCTGACCGGCAATAAAGTAAAGTAAGTAAGTAGTATGAAGGGTCAGATCTTGGGAAATTAGACTACTATTAAATTTTGATTTAAAGCCCCCGAATTGTATTACATACCATAAAGATGATTAAAGCTCGGTTCCCACTAGGACGCAATGCAAGGACGTAGACACAATGCAAACGAGTTGACATCACTTTGCGTTGCGTTCCGTCCTTGCGTTGCGTTACGGCCTTGTGGGAACCAAGCTATAGTGAGAGAGGTTGTAATTTATGTTATCTAGTTGTAAGAAATGTTTTAAAAAATCTTTTGTTGACTTGAATAACGATGATCGACATTGCAATTTCCAATGAATAGCTAATTAGATAATGGAATTAAGGGTAAATGTCCTAGCTGAGAATGAACGCACCTGTTGCAATGTCTGCACATCCCATACACGAATGGTATGGTCATGTGATACAGTGGCTATGTTCCGACGCAAAGGGTCAAAGGCAAAACTCAACACCTGATCCGTGTGTGATCGCATGAGAGTTGTATAACTACGTGTTGATACATCAAGTACACCAATGTTGCCGGTAGCCGTCCCGGCTAAAATGCGTAAACCGTTACTTGATATTGATACAACGGTTACTGGTCCCTCATGTTCTGTGACAAAATAGAATATACAGTATATTTTATAACAGGATATAAAACATTTTCTCATATTACATAATTTAATTGCATTTTATATAGTGTTGTGTTATATGCGATATGAAATAGTTTCCATTGCTTATACTAAATTTAGGAATTGATACTACTGTTAACTTTCCCAATACAGGACACGATTAGATGAGCCAAATTGTTGGTTTTCCAGAAATTCTGGTATTTCAATGTGCACCTTTTTAGACCTCAAGGTTTTAAACAAGTTTCTAATTTTCAGAGATTCCGGTATTGGGAGAGTTGACTGTATACTATTTTTTTCACATACCTGCTTCAAGATACACACTAGAGAAGTCCAATGGCCACAGGCGTAGCATACCATCATCAGATCCAGTTGCACAGAATGTATCATTTACATACATACAGTTTAAAGGTATTCCTGATCCTGGAAAATGTCATGAAAAGGTGTAACAATTCAATCTATGTGTTTATATACTGCAAATGAATAACTTGTCATAAATAAAAAATACATATCATTGGTTGATGTTTTTAAAGAATGTCATGAAGTTACTATATTCATAGAATATGTTCCAGAATCTGTGTACCCTAACATATAGTGCAGTACCAGATTTTTCCGGATGGAATTTTCTCTCATATCATACAATCTATGACAATGGATAAAGATTAATTTGATTCATATTTTTCATTCCATTGCTAAAAATAACAAACCTGAACGAAAGGTGCTCTTGTCTTCTTTAGATTTTACAACTGGAAGAAGTCGATGAACGTGAGCTACTGAAACTCTTGCGTGATCTATCTCAAATATGTGGCCAGACCTTGTGCATGCTAAACTGTTTAACAAAACAACAATGTATGATGTATTTTTGTGAGGGTTCCTAATGATCAGCTTCGGCTGGATGGACCACCCTCATAAAATATTATTGAAATAAATAAATAAATCTTCTTTACCAAAAAATGGGGAAAGAAATTAAATTTCGTTTGCGATTTTGGTAGCTTACATTTTGAATTGATAATATGATTGTTCACAATGAAAGGATACCTATTGATATTGTGTTTAGGACATCATGCCACAGAATAGTGTGAAGCTGATTGGTCAATCAGACAGTAGGCTAGCTACAAGGAAAGTGCCGAACAATGATGTGAAAATTGAAAAATGTTTGCTGTTTTTGTTTCTCGAAGAAGAAACATTAACTCACATTAACCTGTCTGCTGGATCGCGACTTGGATGATGGGTAGTTTCAAAACATATATCAGTGAACTCGGCAACATTGTAATCACCAAGGCTGACCGGTGCGGATCGCAACTGTCCATTCCTTACACGCCATAAACGAACATTGTCTCGTCCACATGTTGCTAGTCTTTAAAGAAAATAGTAGTAGTGAGTCATCGTAAAAAGCTTTATTTAACATACAGTATATATTAGCATTATATCAGACTACATTAAATTAAAAATGATATTAAAAATTGGTACAAATTGTACACACAACATAGGCATAAGTTTATTACTTCAATGGCCGTGTTTCCGAAGCCATAACAAAAATGATTAATTTTTAACCAATCAGATAATCTATAAAAAATCAAGTGCACATGATCAATCATTACCAACACAATTTGTCCTACATGTCAAAAGTTAAATATTATCGTATTTATCAGATAAGTATCTGATTTGAATGAAATAATTATCGGTTAAATTTTCTCAAGTAGAATCGGTTAAAACCCGGTTTCCACAGGAACTTTCATCGGTTAATTATCTTGAAACCTTCAGGACAAGTTTTTTATGTAAAGCACCATCTTTGCTTAATGCACTACCCATCGAAATTCGAAACTCAACATCATTTAATATTTTTTTTTAATATCTCCTAAATATGCTATGGCTAGGCATTGTCCCTGAGGGTTTCGAAATGTTCATACATATATATATTTATTGGTCTATTTTTTTCTCTTTTTGTTATTCTTTTCGTTTTTTCGTATTTGTATCGTTCCCATTTTTTTTTTAAGTGTTGAGGGCCTCGGCTGTTTTGAGTCATCCTGATTAAACAAAGTTTAATAAAAAAAATAAATCTTTCAATGAAAATGCCTATAATAACTAAGCAATACTTACCTCATATCATCAAAGGGTGCAATTCTTACTCTCACAATATCAACATCTGTATGAGCTTTAGCAAGGACTTCAACATCTCCACTACGTTTTACTTTTGAGGTGTTCCACACAACAATCATCTAAAATAATACACAGTTATATTTTACCAAGTGACTAGGACTTAAAATTTGCAAAAAAAAGTAAAGGGTGGGATCAAAACCATATATAATATTAATAAAAAATAAAAACAAATTTGTCAGTATTATAAAGTAATTAAGAAATATGTACAAAATAAATAATTACAAACATTCAGTAAATAATAAATGTATACAATTGAAATTTCTTATTTTTATTCTTATTGTACTTCGTTTAAGTTATTCATTAAAATCCATTTTCTTTATCAGGTTCTGCTATTATATAGAATACTTGAATGTCTTGCTATGGAAGACATCTTGAATTTCTGACAAAAAAACCCGCAGTAAGCACACAGTAAGCCGTAAAAAAATAACGTAACTAAAAAAATACCAGTGTTTCAAAAGATCTATTTATTTAAAAAATCGTAACTCCAGAACATACGAGAAACAAATGACACGGATACTACCATATTTGATTAATATTTTTACTTAATCTACACGTAACGATCAAATAATAGTTTTCTCATCGCAACTTGTACAAAGTAATTTAAAAACTACAACAATTTTTCAATAAACATATACATTGTACATTTCTATCCTAACAAATTTTTCAAAACTTTTTATTATTTAAAAGTCGAAAAAAAGTCACATTGACTTCTTCATCAGTACTTCTATGAATGGATGATTAGTTGGGAACATGAACGCTAGTTGATCATACCCAGTACCGTTTTGATCGTGCGATCATTCGGGAAACCACCTCATGACGTATACATTATTTTAATTAAGTAACATACACTATCAAACTTTATGTGACAACAAAATGTGATGTATGGACACAATAATGTCATATCCCTGCCATATTTGAGCACATCACACTTTTTTTGTCAAACTAGTTTGGTAGTGGAGACAGAGCTTAAGTCATTGTTTATACAAAAACACAACAGTAATCGGAGTTGTGGAATACCTACTTATGATTATGATTAAATACACTGTTTGACAAATTTTAAAATAAAGCGTTTGATTTATAAAATCAATTTTTTTATTTGTTTTCTCAGAAAATATTATTCTATAAAATGTGTAATTCACCCTTAATTTATTTTTTCCTTTATTACTTATTCAAAAAAGTAAATTTATTAAATAAAAGATAATTTTACATATTTTTACACTAGCTGAAAAAGATGAAGTACTAAATATAGATTTTTTTGTCCAAAGGTAAATACTGTTTGCAAAAGACGATGTCTCCAACTATTGTCATTTTCAACTTCAATAATTAAATATTTTAATGTTACTGCCATTACAATTAGCTACAGCAATTCTACGTGGGTGATGTGAAATGATACATAACTGATGTGGATCCTCAATTCCATCTTCTTTCTGATCAATTCTTTTGATAAAATGTCCATCACTACTGAATAGTTGTAGTTTGTGTCTACTTGCTACAATGATGTTATCATCCTCATCAACTACAACTCCACGTGGATACATCACCTTACCATCTTCATCACCTTCATTGATGAGTACTTTAAATGACTTATCTTCACTATCATATAATACAATTTGATTATTTCCATAATCTGCTACAAGCACTTTCCCAGTTTTTGTAAGTGTTACATCAGAGTATATACTGCATCCTCTTTGTGATCTTATCTTCATCAGTTCCTTACCACTATTAATGTCAAACATGAACATAAAATTAGTGTCCAGATTTACTACATAAATAACATTTGTTGCCTCATCTATGTGAATCCCGCGTGCTTTTGTCAATACACCTTCACCAATGGATTTGATCACATGACCATTCATATCGCATACTTTAATGCAGCTTCTACCACTCAATGCTATGTTGTCATTCTTCATTCTGTACATTCTGTAAACTCCCACATCTTCTGGTAGTGTAATCTTGCTTATGAATTCTCCTGATTGTTTGTACTTGTGAATTTCATTTCTGCAATATGAAACCAGCAGGCTATCATCATCACACTTTACTACTCCTGTAGGTTTCCAGACAACGTTAATTTCATTTTGATCTATGTTGATAGTATGTGGTGATTGTTTGATTGGTTTCCCATTGAAATACACATTTAATGTACAGATTCCTGGATTCTTGCATACTCCTCTTATAACATAATCATTGTTACCTTCTTCAACAAGACCATTAGTGGTTTCTCCTGTTGGTTGTGTCCATGTTGCTTTCAGTTGACTTAAACCAACTTTATGTGTTATGCTAATTCTGGCAACAATTGGTTGACCTTTGGTCACACATTGAGGACCTTTTAAAATAAGATCATCAGCTGTAATGGTGATAACATATCCAATATCACATTGTTTCAACAGATCAATTTGATTGTTGTTACCAAAGAAGTAAATTTGTCCACTGTCTTTTTGCTTGATTTCATCTGAATCATTAATGTGATCCTTCAGTGTATTCAATGCAATCTCACTTGACATCATAGCAGTTGCTGGTTCACTCTTCAGTGATTGATTAAGGAAACTCACATTTGTATTTAAATCGGAAGTGATTGTTCTTAATTCTTTCAGTTGCATGTCATTTATTTTCTTTTCATTTGTGTATTTTTCATCAACTTTCATTTTCATTTTGTCTGTTTTTTCCTTCATTATTTTTACCATTTCTTCAAACTGCTCATTGATACTTTTCAAACTTGCATTTTTACTTTCTTCTAATTTCATAGCATTTTCTGTTACTACGCTGATTCTATTTTCAAGTTTTTCAAGGCGCTCATGGGCAGTGTTCTTTAATTTGTCAGAAGTTCCCTTAAATATTTTGAATGCTGAGACAATGTCAATTGGTTCATGGTTTGCACCCTTTGCATGGTCCACTATTGCACATTGTATGCATATTGGTACTTTGCATTTTGTACAATACAACTCCAGTGGTTTTTTATGAGTGGAACATGATGGTGGATGTAAATTAGTAAATTGTTGTGGTGTCATTGATTGCACTTCTTCTGCAGCAAGTAGCATATGACTTGCTGATATTGGCAACATTTTGTGATGTTTACTACATGTGGAACACAAGTAATGTCTGCATTCCTTACAGTAGTATGTCACCTGTTCTGTTGCTCCACAAACACATTTCACTTGATCTTTCTTCTTAAATTGCTCAGTAATTTCCAATAGGTTATTAACAAACGTATTTGGTGGAAGCTTTTCAAGCCCGCCATCAGGAATGGGATGCAGTTTGCGACAAATTGGGCATGACAGCTTTCCATGATTTGATTTTACCCAGTTTTCAAGACATGCTAAACAGAAGCTGTGGAGGCAGGAAAGTGATCTTGGATTACACAGTGTTTCACTGCATATGCTGCATTCTAACAGCTTCTCATCTATGTTTTCAAGAAGACTTAAATCTCTACCAGTAGCCATTATGAAAGCTGAAATGACAATTAAGAATGTTTATAAATATGACGTCTGGGTGGGAGTTTCAAGGATTAGCTCTTTTAAAATGTCATACAAAAATTTAAGGAAGTATTTTTCCCTTATTTTTCTGCCTCTGTGTATAATCATGAAGCACGTAACTACTACAAGCAATAGGAAATAAAGCTCCAGGTGTATGGTACGTTATTATACTTTAATTTTTATGTAAATAATAATGTTAACACTAACCATTATATGTTAACTATTAGAGGTAGATCTAGGTGAGGCTGAGACAACATTCGAAGAGTATCCTTACCTTATGAAGAATGATTAACTCCTTTGATAAATCTTTATCTGCTTGGTGCTGATGTGGCCGTTGTCAAATGCAAAGTAAGAAGTTAAGTTTGGTCATGTGACCATTGTGTGCTCACACTATGTTAAGATACAAAGCATTGCTTTTGTATTTGTTCTATAGACCTTGAAATGTATTACCTTTGAGCTCAAATGAATATGAATTTAATAATAGCAGTTTGGATTTTCCCCTAAAAAACCAAAGCATCAATACTTCTCTCTATCTGAGGCTAGTGTGACGTTAAGTACTTCCTGTTAAACAACAATAAAGTACTTTAAAGGAAATGTATACACAGACTTCCCAATAATTATCTCACTTCTCCGCCTGCTTATGGTGCAAATGTGTTGTGATTGTTTTGAACATGAAAAAAAAACATCCTGATAAAATGTATACATTTATTATTCAGGCTCTACTACTAGGACCTAGTTTGTTAACTAATTTATAGTTGCACATCACCTCACTGAATATCAGCAGATATACAGTAGTATCCAGATCACCTCGGGTTATATTCTGAACCTTGCCCTATACCAGTCAATATTTATATACTTTAATCTCTATTTAACGATTATAATAATAATATACGAGTTCTTGTATAGCGCAGAATTCCAACGAATAGATCATTGCTCATGACGCTGTGGGCTCATGGCACCGTGGACTCAGTGCTACACTTTGTTCAAATTATATAGTTATCTGACAGTTCTATTGAAGAAGTTTATAAAATCCTCACTCACTGCATGATTTTATCATGTATGCAGTTTATAATCAATACATGAACGTTGACAAATATCTGGTAGGGTATAGTACATCTAGTTATGTAATAACTCCAGAACATATGAGAAACAAATGCCAAGAAATCACATTGTCAATACCATTAGTAAATCACTGTATGAGTTTTTTTTATATATAAATGTATCATATATACTATAGTCAATTATATTATATTTATATCTCATATATTTTAGAATAACTTGACTGATCATAAGTAAATAAATGTATGAGTTTTAAAAAACAAACAAAAAAGTTGTATTTGATATTTTTTAATTTGAATTTCTTTATTTGGTAATCAATGTTTAAAATAATTACAACCTACTGCCTAGAAATACTAAAAAAACAATTGAATAAAAAGCAGGCCTTGACTACAAGGAATGCCAAGAAAAGTTAAAAACTTATTTCCACTTGGGTCTTATAACATTAACAAAGAACTGATAAAAAGTACATTTTAATATCTCATACATTTTAAAATAGCTTGATTGTACTGAGTATTGAATTTTATTATATAGCAGTTCAAATATGGTAGATATTAATAACACTGATAATCCTACTATGTACACTATTTATTTTTTAAGCCATTGTATTGGTGATGGAAAAACACAGCAGTAAATCAGAGTGGTGAAGTATGTGCTTATGATCATCATTTAAGCATTGTTTTGACACATGTTTGTACTTGTTTTGACACATGCTTGTTTTTAAGAAGAAAACTATAAAATAATATAATTTTTTAAAATCAATGATTATTGTGTTGTTGCTTGTAATTATTACTGTATTATAGTATTATTGAATTTAATAGGTTTTGTTACATTTTTTATTTGTAGTTTTAAAATTTGTTCAAGAAAATATTTGTACCAGTTTTAGCATTACAATTACTAATTGTTATTTTTACAGAAAATAATATTCTATAAGATGTAATTCAGCCTCAATTTATTTTATTTTTGTTTTGTGTTTCCTAATTATTTATTCAAATAAAAAAAAATTATAAAATAATTTTACTAGGTGAAAAAGATAAAGTGATAAATCTAGACTGTTTTGTCCATAGGTAACTGTATTTTAAACTGCAAAGGACAGTCTCTCCAACTATTATCAACTTCAATAATGAAATATTTTAATGTTGCTGCCATTGTAATTAGCTACAGCAATTCTATGTGGGTGATATGAAATGATACATAACTGCTGTGGATTGTCGATTCCATCTTCTTTCTGATCAATTCTTTTGATAAAATGTCCATCACTACTGAATAGTTGTAGTTTCTTGTAACTTGACACAATGATGTTATCATCCTCATCAACTACAACTCCACGTGGATTTATCACCTTACCATCTTCATAACCTTTATTGATAAGTACTTTAAATGACTTGTCTTCACTATCATATAATACAATTTGCTTATTTCCATAATCTGCTACAAGCACTTTCCCAGTTTTTGTAAGTGTTACATCATTGTACACAATGTATTCTCCTCTTTGTGATCCTATCTTCATCAGTTCCTTACCACTATTGATGTCAAACATGAACACACATTCAGTGTTACATTCTGCTACATAAATAACATTTGTTGCCTCATCTACATGAATACCATATGGGTTTTTCAATACATTCTCCCCAATGGATTTTATCAGAAGACCATTCATATCACATACTTGAATGTAGTTTTCATCACTGAATGCTCCTGCTTAATGTGTTGTGATTGTTTTGAATATGAAAAAAAACTTGATAAAATGTATACATTTATTATTCAAGCTCTACTACTAGGCCCTAGTTTGTTAAAATTGATAGTTGCACGACACCTCATAGTAGTATAGTAGGCCTATCCAGATCTGACTGGGGGTTATATTTTGAACCTTGCCCCTTACCCAGTCAATATTTATGATTATAATAATAATATACGAGTTCTTTTATAGCACTGAATTCCAACGAATGGATCATTGCTCATGGCGCTCTGGACTCGGTGTTTACACTTTTTTCAAATTATCAGTTATTGAAAACGTAACATCCTCACTCACTGCATGAATTTATCATGTACGCAGTTTATAATTAATACATCAACATTGACAAATATCTGGTTAGGTATAGTCCATCCAGTTATTTAATAACTCCAGAACATATGAGAAACAAATGCTAAGAAATCACATTGTCAATACCATTAGTAAATCACTGTATGAGTTTTTTTTATATATAAATGTATCATATATACTATAGTCAATTATATTATATTTATATCTCATATATTTTAGAATAACTTGACTGTAGGGAGAGTTGGATTTTATTATATAACAGCTCAAAGAAAGTAGATAATTATTCTGATACTTATCATACTACCTGTATATACACTATTTTAATACACTTGGTAACATACAGTAAGTCATGTTGATAAAAACACAGTAGTAAAATCAAGTTGGTGAAATATATACTTATGATCATGTTTTAAGTACTGTTTTGAGGCATGTTTGTGTTTAAGAAGAAAAAGTATGATTTATAAAAACTTATCAATGATTATTATATTATTGCTTGTCATTATTACAGTATCATAGTATGATTGAAACTATTAGGTTTTTTTACATACTTCAATTGTGGTTGTAAAATATTTTCAAGACAATATTTTTACGAGTTTTAGCATTAAAATTAATAATTTTTGTTTTTAAAGAAAATAATAGAGTCTATTCTAATGACTAATCCAGACTCAATTTATTTTTATTGTGTTTCTTTTATTATTTATTCAAAAAATTTAAGTTATGAAATTAAATATAATTTTACATACTTCTACACTAGCTGAAAAAAGATGAAGTAATAAATCTAGATTTTGTTGTCCAAAGGTAAATACTGTTTCAAAGGACATCTACGTCTCCAACTATTGTCATTTTCAACTTCAATAATTAAATATTTTAATGTTGCTGCCTTTGTAATTAGCTACAGCAATTCTATGTGGGTGATATGAAATGATACATAACTGCAGTGGATCATTAATTCCATCTTTTTCCTGATCAATTCTTTTAATAAAATGTCCGTCACTGCTGAATAGTTGTAGTTTGTGGTGACTTGCTACAATGATGTTATCATCCACATCAACTACAACTGCTTGTGGCTTCATCACCATACCATCTTCTTTGCCTTTATTGATGAGTACTTTAAATGACTTATCTTCATTATCATATAATACAATTTGATCATTTTCAAAATCTGCTACAAGCACTTTTCCAGTTTTTGTAAGTGTTATATCCTGGTATCCACATTTTACTTTTTTTTGTGATCCTATCTTCATCAGTTCCTTACCACTATTGATGTCAAACATGAACACATATTCAGTGTTCCATTCTGCTACATAAATAACATTTGTTGCCTCATCTACATGAATACCATATGGGTTTTTCAATACATCCTTACCAATGCATTTAATCACATGACCATTCATATCACATACTTGAATGTAGTTTACATCACTGAATGCTATGTTGTTATTCTTCATTTTGTACATTCTGTAAACTTTCACACCTTTTGGTAGTGTAATCTTGCTGATGCATTCTCCTGATTGTTTGTACTTGTGAATTTCATTTCCAAGAAATGAAACTAGCAAATGGTCATCATCACACTTCACTACTCCTCTAGGCTTCTTCTGAACTTTGAAATCTTTTACCAATCCTTTCTTCTCTACCTTGATAGTAAGTGGTGACTGTTTGATTGGGTTACCATTGAAATAAACATTTAATGTACAGATTCCTGGATTCCTACATACTCCTCTTATAACATAATCATTATTATCTTCTTCAACAAGACCATTAGCTGTTTCTCCTGTTGGTTGTGTCCATGTTGCTTTCAGTTGACTTACAACAACTTTATGTGTTAGGCTAATTCTGGCAACAATTGGTTGTTCTTGGGTCACACATTGAGGACCTTTTAAAATAAGATCATCAGCTGTAATGGTGGTAACATATCCAATATTACATTGTTTCAACAAATCAATTTGATTGTTGTTACCAAAGAAGTAAATTTGTCCACTGTCTTTTTGCTTGATTTCATCTGAATCATTAATGTGATCCTTCAGTGTATTCAGTGCAATCTCACTTGACATCATAGCAGTTGCTGGTTCACTCTTCAGTGATTGATTAAGGAAACTCACATTTGTATTTAAATCGGAAGTGATTGTTCTTAATTCTTTCAGTTGCATGTCATTTATTTTCTTTTTATTTGTGTATTTTTCATCAACTTTCATTTTCATTTTGTCTGTTTTTTCCTTCATTATTTTTACCATTTCTTCAAACTGCTCATTGATAATTTTCAAACTTGCATTTTTACTTTCTTCTAATTTCATAGCATTTTCTGTTACTACGCTGATTCTATTTTCAAGTTTTTCAAGGCGCTCATGGGCAGTGTTCTTTAATTTGTCAGAAGTTCCCTTAAATATTTTGAATGCTGAGACAATGTCAATTGGTTCATGGTTTGCACCCTTTGCGTGGTCCACTATTGCACATTGTATGCATATTGGTACTTTGCATTTTGTACAATACAACTCCAGTGGTTTTTTATGAGTGGAACATGATGGTGGATGTAAATTAGTAAATTGCTGTGGTGTCATTGATTGCACTTCTTCTGCAGCAAGTAGCATATGACTTGCTGATATTGGCAACATTTTGTGATGTTTACTACATGTGGAACACAAGTAATGTCTGCATTTCTTACAGTAGTATGTCACCTGTTCTGTTGCTCCACAAACGCATTTCACTTGATCTTTCTTCTTAAATTGCTCAGTGATTTCTAATAGGTTATTAACAAATGTATTTGGTGGAAGCTTTTCAAGCCCGCCATCAGGAATGGGATGCAGTTTGCGACAAATCGGGCACGATAGCTTACCGTGATTTGATTTTAGCCAGTTTTCTAGACATGCTAAACAGAAGCTGTGCAGGCAGGCAAGTGATCTTGGATTACATAGTGTTTCACTGCATATGCTGCATTCTAACAGCTTCTCATCTATGTTTTCAAGAAGACTTAAATCTCTACCAGTAGCCATTGTGAAATCTGAAATGACAATTACGTATTTTTATAAATATGATGTCTGGAGAGGATGTAATAATAGCTCTTTTGAAAGGTGTAAACTGTAAAGAATATTTCATTCCACAAGTACTTCCCTTTCTTTAAATTCTGATTCCACATCTGTGTGTAATCATAAAGTTAGTTAACTAATGCAAGAAATAGGAAATTAAGATACAGGTGTATATGTATACTGTAGTTGCAATTCCTATATTATTACAGTTAATCAAACAAGTCTTGGTAAAATTCATCTGCAGTGCAAGACTATTAAAGCCAACTTAGGGCTGTTACATTTCACATTGTTACACATTATTACTAGAATTTTTATCTACAAATATTAATGTAGGTCTAGGTGAGGCTGAGACAACATTCTAAGAACATCCTTACCTTATGAAGAATGATTAACTCCTTTTTTGGTAAATCTTTTCTTTACTCGTGCTGACGTGGCCGTTGTCAAATGTAAAGTAAGCAGTTTTTCAGTCATGAGACCATTGTGTGATCACATTAAGTTAAACTTTAACAATTTTATCTGATATCAAGCATTGATTTTGTATTTGCTTTTCAAAATGTTTTATTAGCTCCATGGACTTTGATCCAATGACAAAGCAGTTACTTGAATTAATTAGTGTACTTAGAACAAATATAGTATGGTTTTTCCCCTAAAAAGCCAAAGCCTAGGGCCTGTTGTTTTCTAGTTGAGCATATACAGTAATTTGTATTATATAACACCTAAATAAATTCCTGTCATGACAGGAATCTATTTAGATGTTATATAAAACAAATAATGAATGTTTTATATTCGTGTAATGGTACAAATAATGGCATTTGGTGAATGATGAAAGATTAAATATCAACCTCGTTGATATATATATATATTTTTTCTTTTTTTTTTATTTTATTAAAATAATTAATAATAATTACAGAGGTTTCAAGATTCATTCTCCAGTTAATGGTGCAATGTTTTGTGATTGTTTTGGATATTGAAAAAAATCAATCTCAACAGCTGGCATGCGGACCAGATCCCGGCTGTGCATACATTTCATTATGATAAGTACAAAAATCACAAATAAGCTTTAAAAAAAAGGGTTGATGCTCTTTAAACCTTTAGGACCCCCAATTGGGGCCCCTTGAAGACGCTCCGGTCTATCTGGTCTGCAAGGTTATATTATATATAAATTACAATCATACTAAAAACTGTTGAGAACCTCGGCCCTGTACACACACACATAAAACAATATAATGTAGCAAATCACAAAAAAACAGACGAAAAATAACATAAACAAAAATCAAAGATAACAGGTTATAAAAGATAATTTTACATTTGAGATAAATTATTTGCATTATTTCTCTAAATATACCTGATAGATAAAACAATAAAACGATTGAACCCTTGTATTACATCTACTACATTATAAACATGTTTATACATGACCAGTCAGCCATGCAAACAGGAGGAGTCAACTGAATAAACAGCGACACCCTTCCAAATAGCCATTCTTATGTCCTATTCTAATAGACTATCATCAATTACTTTTATATATATTTTTTTATATTAAATGGCTTAATCTAACCTACTTACATTTTTGCCATGTCCATCTTTTCCAACTCCACACAGAGTGCTTCCTGAGATTGAAAAGCTACGCAAGAAAAACATGTATTTATTGAGTTTTGTTTCAAATTCCTATATTTGGCTGTAAAGCTCTGTCTACACTATCAAACTGTTTTTGATTTTGTGTTGTGCCCATATATGGTCATGATGATGTCATATCACTACCTTATTTGGGCACATCACACTTTTTTTTGTCAAACTATTTAATAGTGTAGACAGAACTTTAGATGGGTAAAATAATCAAAATAAAATTTCAATATTAATTTTTTTACCTGAGAGCAAACAAAGAGTGGACATGTGTTTTAAACATAGCAAGACACTGTCCACTATGAAAGTTCCACACTCGGACAACACTTAAACGTCCAGTTTGACCAGATGCCAAAAGATGACCATTCCCATTCAAAGAGAGAGATGAAATCTATATTAAATATTACAACAAATGTTATAAATACCACAATAGAAAACTACAATATGGTTTTTGTGTTGACAAATTCTAATCTAATTTATATTCTATATCCAAATTGACTTGTTTCACACAAAAACTAGTCTATGGGTCAAAGGCATTCTGATATGATGTAACTGGTTAGCCACCTCCCACATCTCGATATTGTTATTTAAACCATTACTTTTTCTTTCTTATTTATTTACCCAATATAAAGCATTAACATGGTGAGGTGGTTTCCTGATTAATCGTACGATAAAAACGGTACTGGGTATGATCAACTAGCGTTCGTGTTCCCACCTAATCATCCATTCATAGAAGTACTGATGAAGATATCAATCTGTGGCGACAATAGAATGGACCCGAGACCTGGCTATCTTCGACTTTTAAATAATAGAAATTTTTGAAAAATTTGTTAGGCTAGAAATGTACGTTGTATGATGTGTATGTTTATTGAAAAATGGTTGTAGTTTTCTAAATTACATTGTACAAGTTGCGATGAGAAAACTGTTATTTGATCGTTAGTTAACGTGTACATAAAGTAAAATATAAATAAAATAAAATTTGTTAGTAAAACTTTTAATAAGAATAAAGATATAAACATAAATCAATATAATAGTGTATATATCACGGGAGGGGCTAAAAATAATAAAAACTAACACTTTTATTTGGGTTAGGTCAAATTTATTCTAAAGCTTTCATCATGGACCTATAAATTAGATAGGGCCATGCTTTCACAAAGCTTTATTTTAACCCAGAACTGATGGTACAAAGATCCCTTTAAAAAATATGATGTTTTTTTGGGCCTCATCATAATAACAACTTGCTTTTTTACTGTACCTTATCCGTGTGACCAATGAAATATCTCTGCTTGCCATTACTTGCATCCATTGATACCGAGCGGTTAAGGCAGGGGCGCCGTTTACCGTACCTAACGAGCCAACAACAACATCGGCAAGGGTTCGAGGCCGACTCGCTCCTAGTTCTGGTGGTGGAACAAGTCTTCTCGGATAAGGACTATAAACCGTAGGTCCAGTGTACACAGTTATAACCTGTGTGTACTTTAAAGAACCCAGTTCATTATTCGAAAAAGAGTAGGGGGTTACCCCGGTGAACTGGTTCACACAATAGCCCCTGTATCAGGGGGATTACCACCTATCTGATAGGACAGTGATTAATTCACTATTGGTAATCCTTGGCCACATTGCCTAAAGACATAAAATAAAATAAAATAAAAATAAATAAAAATACAACCACAGCATGGCAAGGGTAAATAATGCGAGTGCCATCCTTTGACCAAATTGCCTAGGGTTTAAATGAAACAAAACTTAGTGTAGAAGAGAGAGAGTATACAAGATCTAAATTTTAATTACGTTCAGCTTGTTGAAAAGAAATTTAACTCTGCCTGGTTAAATAGTTCTCTTCATTCATTCATTAGTGAATACAAATGTATTGTTAAAAAAAACAAAAAAAACAAACCTCTGTAGTAGAGTAACCACCAAAACCCACAATTCTTCGCAATGCTAAAATGGGATCTGGTTTCAAACTCTAAAAATAAACAAGAAAAATGTCAAAATTCAGTTTATGCTTCATTTAATCTTAGTCAGAGGTTCTCTGGCTTTGTAGTCACATACTTGTATGCCACTGAACAGTGAAACAATTTAAACAGCAAATGTTAAGCACTATTATGAAACAATACCACTGATGATAGATAGTTGAAATAATAATTGCAATTTACTTTTACCTTGTTAAATTGATTGGAGACAGGAGAAGAGCTGGAAACAACCTTTGTAGAGGTACTCTATAAATAGAAAAGGTCTTAATTAATGTTCAACACAAACTAATTGTTATGTAGTCTGTAGTGTTTTATATAAATTCTTAATTAGGGCTAAATTTAGTAAAGTGTAGTGTATGGCAAACCACTAGCTAAATAATAGTATACAAATTGAAACTGAAATATATGCTTTAACCACAATGTGTTGATGTGTTAGACATCAAGGTATGACAAATCCCTTTTTGCTTTCAGTTTTATCATGTACAAATACATCATTTCAACAAATTATATAATCCAAAAATAAATATACACAATGTTTATTATTGAATTATTTTTTTGAGCAATTATTTATCAATATGAACTATATGCAAATGAGATTATCACAGCCTTGTAGAAGAACACCTTTATGGTGACACAAGCTTTTCCGTGTTAAAATAAAGCATTTATTATTATTATTATTATTATTATTACTACTATAATGAAATGATGTTTCCGCTTCACTTACCAATCCTGATGCAGCATCATGCCTATGTAAATGAGATAATGTACTCACCTATCCTGATTCAGCATCATGCCTATGTAAATGAGATAATATACTCTCCAATCCTGATTCAGCATCATGCCTATGTAAATGAGATAATGTACTCACCAATCCTGATGCAGCATCATGCCTATGTAAATGAGATAATGTACTCACCAATCCTGATGCAGCATCATGCCTATGTAAATGAGATAATGTACTCACCAATCCTGATGCAGCATCATGCCTATGTAAATGAGATAATGTACTCACCAATCCTGATGCAGCATCATGCCTATGTAAATGAGATAATGTACTCACCAATCCTGATGCAGCACCATGCCTATGTAAATGAGATAATGTACTCACCAATCCTGATGCAGCATCATGCCTATGTAAATGAGATAATGTACTCACCAATCCTGATGCAGCATCATGCCTATGTAAATTAGATAATGTACTCACCAATCCTGATGCAGCATCATGCCTATGTAAATGAGATAATGTACTCACCAATCCTGATGCAGCATCATGCCTATGTAAATGAGATAATGTACTCACCAATCCTGATGCAGCATCATGCCTATGTAAATTAGATAATGTACTTACCAATCTTGATGCAGCATCATGCCCATGTAAATGAGATAATGTACTCACCAATCCTGATGCAGCATCATGCCTATGTAAATGAGATAATGTACTCACCAATCCTGATGCAGCATCATGCCTATGTAAATGAGATAATGTACTCACCAATCCTGATGCAGCATCATGCCTATGTAAATTAGATAATGTACTCACCAATCCTGATGCAGCATCATGCCTATGTAAATTAGATAATGTACTTACCAATCATGATGCAGCATCATGCCTATGTAAATGAGATAATGTACTCACCAATCCTGATGCAGCATCATGCCTATGTAAATGAGATAATGTACTCACCAATCCTGATGCAGCATCATGCCTATGTAAATTAGATAATGTACTCACCAATCCTGATGCAGCATCATGCCTATGTAAATTAGATAATGTACTTACCAATCATGATGCAGCATCATGCCTATGTAAATGAGATAATGTACTCACCAATCCTGATGCAGCATCATGTCTATGTAAATGAGATAAGGTACTCACCAATCCTGATGCAGCATCATGCCTATGTAAATGAGATAATGTACTCACCAATCCTGATGTAGCATCATGCCTATGCAAATGAGATAATGTACTCACCAATCCTGATGCAGCATCATGCCTATGCAAATGAGATAATGTACTCACCAATCCTGATGCAGCATCATGCTTATGTAAATGAGATAATGTACTCACCAATCCTGATGTAGCATCATGCCTATGTAAATGAGATAATGTACTCACCAATCTTGATACAGCATCATGCCCATGTAAATGAGATAATGTACTCACCAATCCTGATGCAGCATCATGCCTATGTAAATGAGATAATGTACTCACCAATCCTGATGCAGCATCATGCCTATGTAAATGAGATAATGTACTCACCAATCCTGATGCAGCATCATGCTTATGTAAATGAGATAATGTACTCACCAATCCTGATGCAGCATCATGCCTATGTAAATGAGATAATGTACTCACCAATCCTGATGCAGCACCATGCCTATGCAAATGTGATAAGGTACATACCAATCATGATGCAGCATCATGCCTATGTAAATGAGATAATGTACTAACCAATCCTGATGCAGCATCATGCCTATGTAAATGAGATAATGTACTCACCAATCCTGATGCAGCATCATGCCTATGTAAATGAGATAATGTACTCACCAATCCTGATGCAGCATCATGCCTATGTAAATGAGATAATGTACTCACCAATCCTGATGCAGCATCATGTCTATGTAAATGAGATAATGTACTCACCAATCCTGATGCAGCATCATGCCTATGTAAATGAGATAATGTACTAACCAATCCTGATGCAGCATCATGCCTATGTAAATGAGATAATGTACTCACCAATCCTGATGCAGCATCATGCCTATGTAAAGTGACATTATCCTGATCCTTAGCAAACACATGCACTTCTCCTTGTTCTCCTACATGAACTGATGGGTCTTTACTCGATAAGTTCACGGTAGGTAGTCGAGCGGTCACCTTGGGACGGCGCTTCCGCTCTTTCTTTGGCTTGGTAAGGTTATCCATTTGAGTAACACGTTCATCAGTTTTCTTGTCAACCTGTAATGGAATAGAAACAAGAACAGTTCTATACAAAAATAGTGATTACTTATTACGTGATACTGGATAACTGTATACATACAATACAAGGTTTGCATTGTGAATAAGTGAATAAGTATGGTTTGTGGTACATCATGTGTTTCGACAAGGAAATAAAATATGGTTGAGAATTTCTCTATGTTTCTACTGGAGAACCTTCTGGAGAACCTTAAGCCCATTTTCCATGGTGGTGGTAGCATAACAATAGAGACTGCCTTACTTTATTTCCTTTTTTGAAAAAACACACAGTGTACTACAAACCTTACTTTTAGTAGTGTATACACATACACATCTAAAATTATTTATTAATGTTCTTTATTATAAAAATGTAGATGTACCATTTCAAACTTATTTTAAATATAAATAAATTATCTCATATCTTACATGCACTTGCTTGGGTTCTACTCGTTGTGGACTGAGAGTTCCTAGCGGAGGAGGCTGCTTTTGTGGGCTAGAGGCAATCCTTGAGCTGGCAGCTACTTGTATGGAGTCAAATGGTACTTTTAATGCTGATACTGGGAACCTACAACAAATTGTAACATACTTGTTAATAAGCGTTCACATACTGTACTAACCCTGGTCAATGCCTGATGGCTACACACCATTTATTCCAAATGTTGGGGTGATTTATTAAAGTTGTTAGAATAACATTAACATAATAAAATACTCCTTTACACATATTATTATTGAATAACCTTTGTTAAATATTTCTTTACATCAAAGGCAAGGCACACAATTTGTTACCACATTGTTTTACAAAGAATTGTTAAATTTTATTTATTTGTGAAAATACAGATTGTTGTAAATACTGTACATATACAGTAATCATATATTTTTATAGTCTATCACACAATATTACTATTGTCAGGATAATGAATTTTTCAATAAAAATTCTGAGAAAACGACATACCTTATATAATCATAGAGGTCATACCAATTTTGACCTTTCGGAACATGAAACATCATGTCTCTTGGTATTGGGGCAACCCCATGGGCTAGTAGCCCAGCATCCTTTGCCTTCTTCAGTGTTATACCGGGTTCATACTGCATGTCGCTCGTAAACATGTTCTTCACAGCGAGGTTAGCACAAAGCCGAATGTTCTTCAGGTATGCATATTTGCGATTTAGGTACATGGAAAGAATGTACTGGAAATCAAGGACGAGTACTGTCCATTTGGTGCTATTAGGTGCTGGACCATGTCTCACTGTAATTGAAAGTATTATTTTGATTGAATCATTTGTATTATAAGGATTGTATTAATTAGATTTAAACTCACTTGTATTTAAGTGGTTGCAGTTTTGTGTGTGTACAGTATGTGTGATAAAACTAAGCATAAACATCTTTCCTATACTGTCAAATCTTTTCCCAGGCCTGCTTCGCTCGAGTTCAGATTCGCCTGTACAGTATTATTGACTTTTTGGTTTTATGACTTGCCACACAGCTATCAAGTAAAAAGATAATTCTGCGCATTCAGAAACACATGAGCATGCTTAGAATGATCTTTTTAATCAATTGGCACATAGCTGCAGGGCGCTAAGAAACATTGACACACGATTTTATTTGCAGTGCTGCCGCTGGAACCGGAGCAGGTGTGAAAGGCACTTTAGAGGGCTTAAAGATGTATTGTCCCCCAAAAACATGAAAAATGAAGATTAATTAAATCGGACTTTGAATAGGTTATTTTGTAGTTTTAATAAAGTTAATCACTTCCGAAGAAAAAAAAACGAAAAAAAATAATGTTTTCACTTCACACTAAATTCAACCAAAAATTCATTGGCTGGCAGCCAATTTGACCATTTTTGCTTTAAATTCCAATTTTTTCAGGTAAATAAAAATGTTTTCGATCCAATTTTTGGTCGAAGTAAATATCTATTATGTGACATTAAAATAGCATATTTAACAAAAAAAAATTTGATGGGGGACAATACATCTTTAATCTGCCTTTTACTGTTTCTTGTAAATTGAGACCAATAAATATAATTTACATTTTGTCTCTCACCTTGCTTATCTGCTGGGGCTGTGTAGTGGTCAATAGAATCCTTTCCTGCATTGCAAACAAAAGGAAGCTGTAGCCAGGTTGAAGAACTCTTAAACTCCTTGAAAAGATTTGAGAAAGAAATCCGGACAACCAGATCATCGTCTGTCACCACATCCAGATGGACTACAAAATATTTGCCGCCAGCTGGTCGGAACAGTAGGTAGAGGTAGCGACCGGTCAATCCCAATGACTGGGTGGACGTCTGTGGAAGTTGGATGTAGTTGCCTGCAGGGATTGAACCAGTTATGCGGTATACAGTGCATTTCAAAGTTTTGTCCTGTGTTGAAAAAAAAGGAAATATTATGTGTTTCAGAGCCGAATTTAGAAGTTAGAAAAGAAAATAAATAAAACATTAATTAGGCTATCTTCCATATAAATACTGTACATAACTTTTGCAATTTCTGTTTATTCATATTTATTTATACAATTTTTTCTATGTTATTTCAATTCACACTCAGTAGCCTGCCACTTACAAAATGGAACATATGTAGCAACACAAGACAGCAAGAACAATTCATGAAAGTACTTTAAACATTTCTTAATTTTAGATTTAAATAAAGGTAAGCTATATCAATTCTAAGGCAATAAATTAATTAAATAATAATTACAATTTTCATGACAATGTACACCTTAAAATTTAAAACAAAACACTGTAATCCAGTCAATTTGATTATTGTTATTGGGGAGGGGTTTAAAACAGTTCCTGGTGCCATTATAGCAAGGGTTGCCTTACCATTACTGACATCACCTCTCCTTCTTTGCTTGACTTTTTCCATTCTTCGATACGATAGTGCTTAAAAATATTTACAAATGGATGCTGCCATACTATAAACAACAAAACACATAATTTAATATGGTATGGTATAAATACAGTAATACTGTATTAAAATTCAGGTTAGGTTAGCTAGCTAGGAGGGGCCTCTTAGACTTAGCCCTAGATATACACCCTCTGCTCTGGCCGGTCAATTCTATAGAATAGGGCCTAGCTATCCTAGCTAATTACTAAGCTAGACTAGCTAGGCGGTTTTACTTTAGCTGGCCTCCTTCCTTAAAGTTAAACTTAACTGCTTCTAATCTATATATATAAATTTACGTAAGGGCAAATGTTGGTAAATCGTGTGTTACTTCTAGAATAGAATTTGTACTCGATGGTTGGTATATATTATTATGTTGGTTTATGCTTTCAGTACTGATTTTAACCACTAGATATAACTCTGTTTACTTAATTAAGTTGAGTTTTTGAGCTACATAATTAGTTATTGACAATGAAAAACGAATTTAGGTTCAAGGTTCAACGATTTTCCCCAAATAGGGGTGTTTTTGGATCGTGGTATACATTGTCTAATGGATGTCCATGCTGAAAAATACCCGCACACAATAATACGAGGATGCTTCGCATTTACCTATCTCCTTCTACGATAATTGTTTTTAATAACTGAAAATTGGTTAAACAGCTTGCAAGTATAGCATCAAAAATGTTTATACAAATGTATTGCTTGGCGATGAATGGAACATTCCAATCTGTCAGTCTCCCAGTACAATTATTTGGTATAACACAAGTAAATACTGTCAGCGTGGGTACTGTTTAAACACATAATTATACGAATAAAGTTTATTACTGACAGTTGCTTCTGAACGTTAATTATATTAATTAATAATTACAAAAAATATAAATATTAAATCCCAAAATGTTTTACTGTGTTTAGATAGTAGCATATTATTTATAAAACATAAATAATATATTTTTCACCATCTCTCAATCCTAATGTTACCTACAAAACTGAGTTTATTTAAATTTGACTAAAAAAGTTCTTTCGGAAGTAATTCCCAGGGTGCTAATTTTAGTTGACTATTTTTTTTTATTGTATGTCTTTAGGCAATGTGCCCAAGGATTACAATAGTAAATTAATCACTGTCATATCAGATAGGTGGTAATCCCCCTGATACCAGTTCACTTTTCTTGAATAATGAACTGGGTTCTTTAAAGTGCACACAGGTTATAACTGTGTCTGTGTACACTGGACCTACTGTACGGTTTATAGAAGACTTGTTCCACCACCAGAACTAGGTAGGAGCGAGTCGGCCTCGAACCCATGCTGCTGATATTGACAATATTATTGTTGTCTTTTTAGGTACAATAAACGGCGACCCTACCTTACCCTACCACTCTGCCATTTGACTCGACTACATAAATCACTGTGTCTATTTATTCATTGCTGCAAATGACATGTATAGGGTGCAGGTCAAGTCGGCCCCAAACCGTCTCGGCCAAAGTCAAGTCGGCCCCACGTCAAGTCGGCCCCAAGTCAACTCGGCCTCAAGTCAACTCGGCCTCAAGTCAACTCGGCCAAAAAATAATCGGTCAACTCGGCCACAATAAAGTATGGAATGCAAAAAGTGCTTAATATTCTTATGATTAAATTACTATCCACGCTTTAAAAAAAATGAAGAAATAAGAAAAATACTCATATAAAAAATGATCTCATTGCCGATATGAATAGAAGTACCCGCGTGTTACAAAAACATGTGCAAGTATCACATTTTAGTAAATCGAAGACGTAGGTCTACGTTCCACCATTTGGCCATAGAAAAAATGATCGTACATATCGTTTTTGTCCATGATTTGCGTTTAAAAAAAAGGGGAATTCCCCGGTCAGCGAAAACACGTAGCAGTTGTAGATATCGAAATAGCTGCCAAAGGCGCAGGGAGGCGCAGCTACGAATTGGTTTCAGATATTGTCGCCTAATCAAATGCATACACTGAAGAAATCTACGCGTGATTCAACCATGGAGTCAACATTATTTTATACCTCAAATGATTCAACCAAACAATCTTATTACACTTAATGAATGTCCTCGCATATCGGACAGGTTTATTGAATTTTGACGCACGAACGAACATACGCGCCCACGTACGTGCATCATCATTATTGGGCCTACAATTTGTTCCTATTTATTATCCAAATGTTCATTGTAATCATTAATAATAGTATGAATGCTTATTAATCAATTGTTTGTTATGCGCAATTTGAACAATTTTCGCAATTTGAACAATTTTCGCAATTTGAAATTTTATTAAACGTAAATAAAGGAAAGTTGGTGAAATCATTCTTATTTTTTTTTGCTAAACGTATTGTCTAAATATTAATATTCATTAAAAGTCAGAATTATTCATAGGTAAAAAAATGTGAAGAAATATTATTTTATTAATCCCCTTCCTTTACACTTTTTGCGTTCCATACTTTAACGGGGCCGAGTTGACCGATTATTTTTTGGCCGAGTTGACGTGAGGCCGAGTTGACTTGAGGCCGAGTTGACTTGAGGCCGAGTTGACTTGGGGCCGAGTTGACTTGAGGCCGAGTTGACTTGGGGCCGACTTGACTTGGGGCCGACTAGACTTTGGCCGAGACGGTTTAGGGCCGACTTGGATCGAAATCCATGTATAGGCCTAGTAGTAAGTTTATTAGCTAGGCTAGTTCTGCGGTACGTACATTTTAATTCGCCATTTTTTACGTTAAAATTACTGTGTATATATTCGAGAACCACTTGTGAGCACGACCTAGGTCTAAATGGTACGCGAGCGATCGAACCTATTCTAATCTAGCTAGGCCTAGTAAACAAATAAAGCTAGCCTAGGCTAGCTTTATTTTTTATAGAGGCGTTGGTAGGCTGGTAGGCTAACCTCTACTAGGCCTAGTAGGTAGGCCTAGGCTAGGCCTAGCATACTTAATTATTAAATTACAAAAATGTAATGCTTTACATACTTTTCGACATAGTTAAGGTTTCAGTGAATATATTGTTATTTATGTTGTCAACAAGTTTAAAGCATATTCTTTGTTATATTGTTAATAACGCATTTCTATTTTGTTTATAAGAAAACTGTAGTTCACCGCCATGTTTTCAAATGTTATCATTTAGAACAGCGCCCTCAATAGTACATCTACGTCACAAACAGGACCTGTTTGGGAAATTCCCGAACGCTATCCATAAAACAAATATCTTAAAAAGAAGCTATTTTATTTAGTATTAATAATTATTAAGTTAAAGAGTAAGTTAAAGAATCGTGTGTCGTTAAGTTGATTGTTTTGGCAAGTACTTTAGTCAATATACAATAGTTGGAATTATAAGTTTACCAATGCAAGTTTGGCTTGGCCTCAGGGAGAAGGACTGATGAAAGTTTTTGCAATCAACAGTCTTTGCTATTTGTGGCACAAAAGATTTTCTTTATTTAAGATTCACAACAATTAAGAGCAGTATTAACTATTATTTTGTTTTGAGTTTTGTTTGAATAAAATGGTCTGGTAAGTACTCATATGAGCAGGAATATCCTAATTGATTTTTTAAATTATCATTTAGAAAAAACACAAGATGTCATATTATGGTTACGGGAACTACAGAGCAGATTCTATTGGTCCAGTCCAATGTGGAAAACCATTGCTCTCAAAGCTTAGATCATTCTACTACAAACATGCTGTTATTGATAAATCTGTACGAACGGAAGCTAGGCATGTATTGGAGAAGATCATAGAAAAGTTTGAAATGTATACAAGAAGTACAAGCATGAAGTACACATTTGGTGATTTAATTCGCCAGGGCAGTAGCTTTGAAGGTCTGAGGGTAACTAAGCCTATTGAGTTTGATCTACTTGTACCAATAATACTGGATGACAGCACAGAAGTTGTTGAGATGGAGGAGGCACCAGGCTACTATTTCATATATAGCAGTGATGATATTTGGCAGGATCAGTGTATCATAGATGGTATGCTAAGTCCAATAAAAATTAACCGTAGGATGCAAGCAGTGGTAAATGAATTTATGAAAATACAACTGCCAGGATATGACATCAAAATGCGTGATCAAGGTGCAGCAAAGCGACTTCGTGTAAAACATGGTGATGTCACTATTGATATTGATTTGGTTCCTGCTGTTGGTTATGAAGGAAATTATTATGTTGCTAAACGTCATAACCAAGCTGACCCTTACCATTCCCCAAATGACCTTGCTGATAATAAATTCAACCATGTCTGGCGAATGAGTTACTCTGAACAAGAGAAAGAAGTTATAACTAGAATGGATGAAATTCATCGTGCATGTCTTAAGATTTTGAAGGCGATTGCAGCTTCAGACCAGCATCGTTCACAATTTGGAAAGGTGAAATCATACCATCTCAAAACCTGCCTGCTTCACCTAAATGAAAGAAGTGCAGTATCATGGCAGGAAGACGATCTTGATGTTTGGTTCAAAAAACTTATTGATATTTTAATAGAATGCTTAGAGGATGAAAGTCTGCCTTGCTTCTTTAATACAGATATTAATTTGTTCCAACCAACAATCAGCCATAATCATAGCAATACCAATAGCACTTTGGACAATTTTAAAAACTGGTTGAGTCACATAAACCTCATGGCAGTCCTAGACAGGTAAGACAACTCAATATACTGTGTTAAATCAAAAAATAAAAGCCAATTAAAAATCAGAATTCATGTGTTAGGAAAAAAAACTCCCCCACCCCCTTCAAAATTGTCGTAGATTCTCCTTGGGGTGGCTGATAGTTCCTGTATTTAAATATACTGTATACTGCAATGCACTTATGTTTTCTAAGGAGGAAATAGAATTCAAATTCAACGTGTACCATTGAATCTAGGTTTGGAGTAGCTATTTTTCTATTTAAAAAATGTATATACTGTCTATTTGTTAACGTATAGTGTTTCTGTGGATGAGCCAACTAGTGATGAAACAGGGTGGTCTTGTACTTTGATGTAGGTTGAACAGTGTTCTTGGATTTGGAAGTTACGTTATTCAAGGTATGTGGACAAATGATAAATCCATAAGAGTAGGCTATTTGATCCTCCTTTATCAAATCTTGTAATTATCATTTTATTATAATAACAACTAGAGGGTACTCCGAGAGTACAAACCTCAGCCTACTGTAAAATTCCCCTACATAAAATGTCCCCGGAAAATATATATTTTTTTAACATTTTTTTATTACTTCTAAGTGTAAATAGTCTAACTGCACACTAAGTTGTGGATGAGAGTTTGGTGTAATGGTTATGTATCCAGCCTCTCACAGTTAAGATAGCTGGTTCAAGTCCAGCCGAGGTTTTTTTTTTTAGTTTTTTTTTATCTCTCTTTTTTTTTTAACCTTGATCTTTGACCTTGACCCTTCAAAATTTAACCACAATTATCATCATCATTGTGGCTAAGTTTGGTGAGAATCGGATAAAAACTGTGGTCTCTAGGCAGTAAAATAGTTTTTTGTTAGTTGTGACCTTGACCTATGACCTTTTCCCCTCACAATCGAACTCGTCCGAGCTTTTGGGGCATAGATAATTGTGGCCAAATTTGGCCGGATTCGGATGAAAACTGTGGCCTCCAGGCTGTTCACAGACACACACACAAACACACAGGGGTAAAAATATAACCTCCTTGGCGGAGGTAATAATACAGTGTAATGAAAATATATAGCACATATATACTTGCTTTGTTTAAACTTGCATAATTGCCTCAAGTCTCTAGTTTTAGTATTTCTTATGCCACCAGTTGTTGTTTAGGTTTTGTCCTGTATTTATTTGAAAAAAATTCTCCCTCCGCCTTTCAAATAAACAACCCCTCACCTCAATTAAACGCCTGGGGCATTTATTGATTTCCTCGAATAAATGCCCCGCCACATGCACATATACATATAACACATTTCTATTTGTAGAATTCATTGACTGCTATAGTATAATATACAAATTACCAAGCATTTTTATACCATTTTTACCATATTTTATCACTTTTTATTAATTGTGTTATATTTTTCATATCTAGTGGGTATTTAATTGATTATACACGATACCATATTACGGCCAAAAAAATAAACGCGACGCCAAAAAAATAAATGCCTCCATCGAATAAACCTCCCTTAATGCATGCTCTGGGGAGTTTATTCAAATAAATACGGTATTATACTTATGAAACACCATGTGCGCCAAAAGTTTTTCTTTTTATAGTTACCATCTAGAACCTACACTTTTGCCAAATGTGCTTTCTATAATCTATGCTCATTTTGTAATTTATTTTCTTACAGTTACATTGAAGTCACAAGTGAGCTCAAAATGTACTCCTAAAAAAGATTTTGGAAATAACAATTATTGTGCATTGCTAAAAACTTAAAAAGGGAGAGTGAAATATTCTAAAGCAATTGTATTCACACTTAGGTAAATTCTCCTATCAAAGTGAATAAAACGTACAGGAAATGTTTAAATATTTGTTGATTTAATGAAATACTCTGTGTAAATATGTTTTTTAATATAAGTAATGTATATACATTTGTTTTTGTTTTACATAGAGTTATGTACAAGTTTTAAAACATGTACAATTATTTAATGATTTTAATGAATAATGACCAAAACATATATTATTTGATGATTTTAATGAATAATGTATATACATTGTAGACCAGTCGTCACAGTAGGCCTATGAGACTAAGTCTTGACTGCCAGATAGTACTCATTGAGAGTTAACTTGTTAATTGTTGGTTTCTGTTAAACTGTTTTTAGTCATTTTTTGGATTACATCAAAGTATATACAACATTGTTTAATAATTCTCCTATATAATAGAGGTGCATGTGCATTATAGAATAATCAGATTTTTATATTAGAATTTTTAATGAATTTTGGTTTTAATAAAATGTCTTTCAAATAACTCGTCCTTGTATATGTTCTCATTGAACAGGTTTCATTAAATATATGTTGTCTTCCTGACAAAAATTTGACCAAGCGTTTGTGAACCATACTTATTTGCCATAGAGAGCGTAAATGTATAACAAATCATTGAACATTGGTTGAAGAAGTAGAAGATGTCATGGCCAACATGTTGATGCAATAACAACTCAATTATTCATTTATACATTTGTGACTGTCCCTTTAGTTGAATTTGAACTAGTAACCAACTTCACAGACATCAATTACACATGATTTAGACAATAATTGTATTGTGACTGTTCCTTTAATAATTAAATGCGACTATATAAAGATAAAGGATTTTTTAAAAAGGTTGTGTGTCATTCGCTAGACTTTCTTAGGCTTATTCCTTTGGCAAATTTCTTCTTTTTGGAGGCCTCTACTGGACACATAAAATCAGGGATCGTGTCGTATGGCAAGTCATTTGATCAGTTTCCTGTGAACTTGAGTTATATTTTAAGTGGAATACACTCAGCTAAAGGTAAAATAAATTTTACTTGCCGTAAGTGGAATGCATTTTACTTAAGTTTAATTCTACTATAGGCATAAGCATAAAATGCACATGTTTGTTTAACTTACAGTAGATATGTTTAATGTGTTAATATAATTTTATTTAAGTGAAATATACAACTTAAGTATAATACGGAACGGAAAATACAATTACAAGTGTATTCTACTTGGTAAGATATAAATCCATAAGAGTAGGCTATTTGATCCTCCTTTATCAAATTATAAATACCTGTATAATTAATTATGAGCAATTATCTGTTAAAACAAAATGGTAACTTAATACAATTTAAATTTATAATAGAATGCTTAATTGGCTGGATGCATTGTTTTGAAAGTTGGGCTAAATATACATGTAACACCTACTATATGAATAGGCCTTATACGGGCATAAACATTCCTAATTAAGAGCTAATCTTAGTTTTTGTCTTATTATTTATACCAATCAAGAACAATTGGTTTTATTTTTATAATTGATTTCTTATAATCTTTTTTTAAGGCCTTTTATTGCAGAATTTCAATAAAATGCTTGTACAATTCAAACATCATACAATCATTCATTATAATAACTAGAGGTCAACTAGTTATCCTAATTGATCAATTGTAATTATTATTTTAGAAATAAAAACAAGATGTCATATTACGGTTACGGGAACTACGGAGAAGATTACATTGGTCCAGTCCAATGTGGAAAATCATTGCTCTCAAAGCTTAGATCATTCTACTACAAACATGCTGTTATTGATAAATCTGTATGAACGGAAGCTAGACGTGTATTGGAGAAGATCATAGAAAAGTTTGAAATGTATACAAGAAGTACAAGCGTGAAGTATGAATTTGGTGATTTAATTCGCCAGGGCAGCAGCTTTGAAGGTCTGAGGGTAACTAAGCCTATTGAGTTTGATCTACTTATACCAATAATACTGGATGACAGCACAGAAGTTGTTGAGATGGAGGAGGCACCAGGCTACTATTTCATATATAGCAGTGATGATATTTGGCAGAAGTGTATCATAGATGGTATGCTAAGTCCAGTACTAATGAACCGTAGGATGCAAGCAGTGGTAAATGATGCAATTGTATTTATGAAAGCCCAGTTGCCAGGATATGACATCAAAATGCGTGATCAAGGTGCAGCAAAGCGACTTCGTGTAAAACATGGTGATGTCACTATTGATATTGATTTGGTTCCTGCTGTAAAGCTACAAGGAGGAGAATATCTTGTTGCCAAACGTCATCACAGAGCAGACCATTACCATTCAATGATGCCTCTTGCTGATAATATTTTCAACCATATCTGGAGAATGAGTTACTCTGAACAAGAGAAGGAAGTTATAAATAGAATGAATGAAGTTCATCGTGCATGTCTTAAAATTTTGAAGGCGATTGCAGCTTCAGACCAGCATCGTTCCCAATTTGGGAATTGCCAATTTGCCGACAAAATTAGTGTCATTACCTGTACATACACCTGATCAATATATGTTCTAGGATTGCATAGTCATATTGTCTTAAATGGGATAACGATGCAAAATTAAAACCAAATTAATTTATCTGTTACTATGTTGTATTAATATTACAAGAAGAAAGAATTACGAAAATCTGACTTGTAGTTTTCGAAATATAGGGTCTAAAACATCGCCGAAAATGATCGTTTTTAGCCACGAAAGAAGTAAAACAATTTGCGGCCTCAGTCGACAATTCTATAACTACGCCATTTTTGGTTTAAATAATTACATATAATTTTGTTTTTTAGTAATTTATTTTATATATCACCATTAGAAATATCAGTAAAACATGTTATTAAATGCTTATAAAATATATAAAGTTGTTTACTTAACGGAATTCGGACAAATTCATTGCTCCAACTTTGTGTAGTAACGATCAGAGAGACGGTATGACTTCATGGTACACGCGCAGGAGAGAAAACATTCCGCTGCGGGTGATTCGCATCCACCAATCAAACCAGCCAGAATCCTAACTTTATTTTTGTCCCCGGCACCTTTGTTTGCCGACGGACGCGATGATGTGCCGACGGACACCAAATCAGGGGGGGGGGCGGGCTGGATACGCCACTGGGGGAACCATAGCTAGACATAACACATGACCACAAGGCATGACAAGTCACTAGAGGTACTAATACTGCATAATGTGAGCAATCATGATAGTGGCTCACAAAAAGAAATGTACCTTTTAAAATTATATAACTCAAAGTTTGTTTTTTTTAAATAATTGTTTGTAAATTTGTCACTGTATACAGTAGCAAGGAAGGATGAACAAGCTAGTGGTGGACTGGGATTTCTTTGTACTGTAGCTCTTGCTGTATGTGGAGCAGCCGTGGGTTTGGCTGCAGTATTTTACTCTCAGAACAAGGTACGGTATGTGGAAAACAAATAATAAATCACTCCAAGAGAGGTGGCAAGTCCCTGATTGTAAACTATTCTTGTATAGCAGTACCATAATTAAACACATAAATCTTTGTAATGTTTTATTCTAAAATTAAAACTTTTACATCAGATTAAGGACCATCTCTTCACCACTCCAAAATTATTCCTTACAAACATAATCAGGCTACCACACCTTTACTTTGTGTGTACCAATACGATGCACACCCATCCCACTCATACTACGTAACTATACTTATTTTTGTAATTTAACCAACAGTAATTTTGAATTCAAAGTGAACTCAACAGAGAACATACACAGGCTATATCTATCATTTCAAGGGATACCTATGTATCTCCAATGACTTACCCACAATGGAATAATAGAAGATTCACTTGGTGAATATGGAATTCAAGAAGATTCAACAGTGAAGTTACATAGATTTACAGTTGTGAATGATTTTACTGAATAATGACCACGAAATAATGATTTTATTAAATTTTATTAAATCATTACAAAAACACAAATGATATTATGATAACTATTTTGAAGAATAATCTAAACAATGATTTATTGAAAAAAAATGTTAATGAATAATTACAAAAACACAAATGATATTATGATAATTACTATTTTTAAGAATAATCTAAAACAATGATTTTAATGAAAAAAGATTTTAATGAATAATTATATTAAATTGTAGTGAAATGATACTCTATATTATTACACAACAATAATAAAAATATTCCATATAGTATTATTATATGTAGATGGAGGATTTTTAAAAGCATTCAATCTTGCATATTAATTCTTCTTACATGAAATCTAAAATCATATTATATATTTAAGGTATTTTAATACTTAAAATTGCTTCATACTTTCCTTAAATCTAACAAGAGCAAGAATATAAATGCATTGCTTAAGTTAAATATGCTTTTACACAATTGTTATAGGTAATAAAGTATTTTACACACCTGTTTCTGATTGGTCAGTAGTTAATTATAAATACTTTAAATGGAACAACCCGTTTAGTTTCTCCTACCAGTCGGTGGTAAGTTTGTGTTCTTTGGTTTGGTTTAATCAAATATTTAATTTGGGACTACAATCAGACTAAATAGTCTTATTATAATAGTCTTATTATATTATATTAGCAAGCATCTGTCTTGGTTAAACCCTGTTTTATAAAACACACACAAAGTACAGTACACATAAAAATAAAAAATACTCATGTCAAACACTTTATTTGCAACAGAAACAGAGCAAAAACATATTTCATTTTGTACTTTTTAAATATTCCTACATGTTGTGCATTGAATTCAAAATGTTAAATATAAATTGAAACCAATAATCTAAAATATCTACACTCGTATATACATTTTCAAAATATACAAATCACTGAAATATATAATATAATGTTGTAGTATAAATACATATGTACATAATTTGCATAGAAAAAGGAAAAAATAGTGGTAATTTAATATAACTGTGTCTCAAGTGTTATTTTTGGCAGTGTGCGTGTGTTTATATTTATATGGCTTATTGCTTGGTAAAAGTATTAAAACCTGAGATAATGGGCAAGTTGGGGAAGCTATCCCAATGCCATTTTTTAAATACCATTCACAGATGGGAACCACTTAATATAAGTTCTTGTAATAAAAAAAAAAAGCTATCATGTTAGTATTAAATGTCTTGACAACAACTGTGTCATCAAGAATGATTATGACATCATCAAGAATTATTACTGTATGCCATCATCAAAAATGATTATGACATCATCAAGAATGATTATAACATCATCAGGAATTATTACTCTATGCCATCATCAAGAATGATTATAACATCATCAGGAATTATTACGGTATGCCATCATCAAGAATAAAACATGACACTCACTTGAAAGTTAATGTCCAATCGCATAGGATAATCCCAGATCTTTATGACCTTGTCACCTGCTGTTGCTAGGTGACGACAATTAGAAATAACATCAATTGAGGAACATCCTGATCTATGGATATGGAAAATCTGAAAACAAAAAAAATTAAGAATTTCATAATCTTACAAAGTATAGCTAGTTATAAAATATTTGTTGCTCGCACAAGAGCTGGATTAAGAATTAGTAAGCAGAATAACAGCTTGCTCCCATAGGCCATCTCTCCGGCAATAACCAATAAAGTGCGCATTACCAAACAACCAAAGGCCCAATCACATCGAAACAACTTCTCTTTCTGGTCAAAGGTTAAAAATTATCGCATTTATTAGTCCGATAATTATCTGATTTGAATGAGATAATTATATCGGTTAATTTTTCTGGAGTGGAATCAGTTAAACCCTGTTTCCACAGGCAGTTTATCGGTTAATAATTAATTTGTGGCTGCGGAAAGTGTAGGTCCAGTGTACACATCCAGCTCATGTGCACTTTAAAGAACCTAGTACATCTTTCGAGACGAGTAGGGGTTACTCGGGTGTACTAGTACATCACAGTCACTGTATGAAACATATAGGCACAACTCAGCAGCACTATAAGCGTATATGCATCAGGTCATATGATGGCGTACATCAACGTTTTGCGCTCATATTTTAACATATTTTATAAAATTAAATGTCAGTAAAATTATCATTTTGACATTATTTTTATATTTTTAAATCATCCATACTTCATTCATAAGTCGTCCTGATCTTGAATCGAGTCTCAATAATCTATTGGTAGATGTCACCACTAAAAGCTGACATGCTTTCAATGGTGAAAAATGTACACAAACTGCAGTGTCTATAATGGCTTGGTCTATGTCTGGACCCATTGATGTGATATCTATACGAAGCATCTGTAAAATTTCAATAAGTATTTTAGTATGTAGCATTTCAATTTGTTTGTCACTCTTTCTAGTAATAAAAATCTTTGCTTTATACTTTAGTATAAGTATAGGAATTTTAGTTTTGTAATTAGTTTTAAATTTAAACACTCCAAAATATCCAAAATAAGACAGAGAGAGTTTGTACAGTTGTCCATCATACAATCTTTTGCTATTGAATGAGCAAAATTACTAACCTCATCTAATGATTTACCATCTGCAACTGTAACAGTACAACAACATACGCAACATATTTGCTATCCTCACTGACAGAAAGCATGTCTGGGCCATACTGGTTGCCTTTAGCAACAACATTGCCTAGCAACCTCATCACTTGGTAGCCCTCATGCGAGGCATCATAGAGGGCGATAGAGCCCATGGAACAACAACTGTAGAGATACATGGCATTTGGAGAGTACACAAGACCAGTCACCTTACCACGATGCTCTCTTTAAAATGAAAACAAATAGGTTTGCATAGGTACAACATTCATTTCAATTTTTATTTCAAAATGTCTGTTACTTACATTTATATCTTGTTAAATTACATTCACTATTTTGAAAAATTAATTTGATAAATTCAGAATGACTTTTAATCAACTTGAAAATAATTGGGCAGAGGGCACAAAACCCATCAATTACTGGATGAATGTTATACCGAAGATGGCGCATGCCAGAAAGTTTTTGAGAAATCCCCTTTATATTGCATACAGTGTAACTCACCTGTACTCAGCTACAAGACTGGTAGAAGCAATGTTAAACACCCTGACACACCCACTGTCAAACCCACAGGCAAAGCACTGAAGGCTAGGGTGATATTTTATTGCACAAGGACACTCCTGAGGTGTGCTGAAATCATAAAGCTATAAAAGAAAATATTATTAACATGGTGCATGCTTTAACATAATCTTAGCGAGAGTATAACATTTCATATTTTATTGAAGTGTTAAATTCACTATTTGAGGTTTAGGTTTTACTCATAAAGCGTGGTTCCTACTAGAGAGGTAACACAAGAACGTAAGCACAACATAAATGATTCGACCAATCGCAAATGATAGATTGTTCGACCTGTTGCGACTCGCTTGTGTCTAATCAAGATTTAGAGTTTGTTATAAAGGGTCATCAACTGCACTACCCCCTAGAATCAATAGCATAAAAGATATAGAAACGATTCGGATAACAGAAAACAGACAGGACTGGAGAAAATCAATCCGAGATATAAGCAAAGCAGCCGAGGCGGGAAAGTCATCAAACTATCTGGCGGACCGGCAATAAAGTAAAGTAAGTAAGTAGTATGAAGGGTCAGATCTTGGGAAATTAGACTACTATTAAATTTTGATTTAAAGCCCCTGAATTGTATTACATAATAAAGATGATTAAAGCTTGGCTCCCACTAGGACGCAACACAAGGACGTAGACACAACGCAAGCGAGTTGACATCACTTTGCGTTGCGTTACGTCCTTGCGTTGCGTTACGGCCTTGCATTGCGTCCAAGTGGGAACCAAGCTATTATAGTGAGAGAGGTTGTAATTTATGTTATCTAGTTGTAAGAAATGTTTTCAAAAATCTTTTGTTGACTTGAATAACGATGATCGACATTGCAATTTCCAAAACCACCTTGGTAAGCACATTTGAATAGCTAATTAGATAATGGAATTAAGGGTATGGTATGGTCATGTGATACAGTGGCTATGTTCCGACGCAAAGGGTCAAAGGCAAAACTCAACACCTGATCCGTGTGTGATCGCATGAGAGTTGTATAACTACGTGTTGATACATCAAGTACACCAATGTTGCCAGTAGTTGTCCCGGCTAAAATGCGTAAACCGTTACTTGATATTGATACAACGGTTACTGGTCCCTCATGCTCTGTGACAAAATAGAATACAGTACATTTTAAAACATTATATAAAATATTTTCTCATATTACATAATTTAATTACATTTTATATAGTGTTTGCGTTATATGCGATATGAAATAGTTTCCATTGCTTATACTAAATTTAGGAATTGATACTACTGTCAACTTTCCCAATACAGGACACGATTAGATGAGCCAAGTTGTTGGTTTTCCAGAAATTCTGGTATTTCAATTTGCACCTGTTAGACCTCAAGGTTTTAAACAAGTTTCTAATTTTCAGAGATTCCGGTATTGGGAGAGTTGATTGTATACTATTTTTTTCACATACCTGCTTCAAGATACACACTAGAGAAGTCCAATGGCCACAGGCGTAGCATACCATCATCAGATCCAGTTGCACAGAATGTATCATTTACATACATACAGTTTAAAGGTATTCCTGATCCTGGAAAATTTCATGAAAAGGTGTAACAATTCAATCTATGGGTTTATATACTGTAAATGAATATCTTGTAATAAATAAAAAATACATAACATTGCTTGATGTTTTTAAAGAATGTCATGAAGTTACTATATTCATAGAATATGTTCCAGAATTTGTGTACCCTAACATATAGTGCAGTACCTGCATATACCAGATTTTTCCGAATGGAATTTTTTCATATCATACCATCCATGACAATGGATAAAAGATTAATTTGATTTATATTTTTCATTCCATTGCTAAAAATAACAAACCTGAACAAAAGGTGCTCTTGTCTTCTTTAGATTTTACAACTGGAAGAAGTCGACGAACGTGAGCTACTAAAACTCTTGCGTGATCTATCTCAAATATGTGGCCAGACCTTGTGCATGCTAAACTGTTTAACAAAGCAACAATGTATGATGTATTTTTGTGAGGGTTCCTAATGATCAGCTTCGGCTGGATGGACCACCCTCATAAAATATTATTGAAATAAATAAATAAATCTTCTTTACCAAAAAATGGGGAAACAAATTAAATTTCGTTTGCGATTTTTGTTAGCTTACATTTTGAATTGATAATATGATTGTTCACAATGAAAGGATACCTATTGATATTGTGTTTAGGACATCATGCCACAGAATAGTGTGAAGCTGATTGGTCAGATCAGACAGTAGGCTAGCTACAAGGAAAGTGCCGAACAATGATGAGAAAATTGAAAAATGTTTGCTGCTTTTGTTTCTCGAAGAAGAAACAGTAACTCACATTAACCTGTCTGCTGGATCACGACTTGGATGATGGGTAGTTTCAAAACATATATCAGTGAACTCGGCAACATTATAATCACCAAGACTGACCGGTGCGGACCGCAACTGTCCATTCTTTACACGCCATAAACGAACATTGTCTCGTCCACATGTTGCTAGTCTTTAAAGAAAATAGTAGTAGTGAGTCATCGTAAAAAGCTTTATTTAACATACAGTATATATTAGCATTATATCAGAAATTGGTACAAATTGTACACACAACATAGGCATAAGTTTATTACTTCAATGGCCGTGTTTCCGAAGCCATAACAAAAATGATTAATTTTTAACCAATCAGATAATCTATAAAAAATCAAGTGCACATGATCAATCATTACCAACACAATTTGTCCTACATGTCAAAAGATACAGATAAGTATCTGATTTGAATGAAATAATTATCGGTTAAATTTTCTCAAGTAGAATCGGTTAAAACCCGGTTTCCACAGGAACTTTCATCGGTTAATTATCTTGAAACCTTCAGGGCAAGTTTTTTATGTAAAGCACCATCTTTGCTTAATGCACTACCCATCGAAATTCGAAACTCAACATCATTTAATATTTTTTTTTAATATCTCCTAAATATGCTATGGCTAGGCATTGTCCCTGAGGGTTTCGAAATGTTCATACATATATATATTTATTGGTCTATTTTTTTCTCTTTTTGTTATTCTTTTCGTTTTTTCGTATTTGTATCGTTCCCATTTTTTAAGTGTTGAGGGCCTCGGCTGTTTTGAGTCATCCTGATTAAACAAAGTTTAATAAAAAAAATAAATCTTTCAATGAAAATGCCTATAATAACTAAGCAATACTTACCTCATATCATCAAAGGGTGCAATTCTTACTCTCACAATATCAACATCTGTATGAGCTTTAGCAAGGACTTCAACATCTCCACTACGTTTTACTTTTGAGGTGTTCCACACAACAATCATCTAAAATAATACACAGTTATATTTTACCAAGTGACTAGGACTTAAAATTTGCAAAAAAAAGTAAAGGGTGGGATCAAAACCATATATAATATTAATAAAAAATAAAAACAAATTTGTCAGTATTATAAAGTAATTAAGAAATATGTACAAAATAAATAATTACAAACATTCAGTAAATAATAAATGTATACAATTGAAATTTCTTATTTTTATTCTTATTGTACTTCGTTTAGGTTATTCATTAAAATCCATTTTCTTTATCAGGTTCTGCTATTATATAGAATACTTGAATGTCTTGCTATGGAAGACATCTTGAATTTCTGACAAAAAAACCCGCAGTAAGCACACAGTAAGCCGTAAAAAAATAACGTAACTAAAAAAATACCAGTGTTTCAAAAGATCTATTTATTTAAAAAATCGTAACTCCAGAACATACGAGAAACAAATGACACGGATACTACCATATTTGATTAATATTTTTACTTAATCTACACGTAACGATCAAATAATAGTTTTCTCATCGCAACTTGTACAAAGTAATTTAAAAACTACAACAATTTTTCAATAAACATATACATTGTACATTTCTATCCTAACAAATTTTTCAAAACTTTTTATTATTTAAAAGTCGAAAAAAAGTCACATTGACTTCTTCATCAGTACTTCTATGAATGGATGATTAGTTGGGAACATGAACGCTAGTTGATCATACCCAGTACCGTTTTCATCGTGCGATCATTCGGGAAACCACCTCATGACGTATACATTATTTTAATTAAGTAACATACACTATCAAACTTTATGTGACAACAAAATGTGATGTATGGACACGATAATGTCATATCCCTGCCATATTTGAGCACATCACACTTTTTTGTCAAACTAGTTTGGTAGTGGAGACAGAGCTTAAGTCATTGTTTATACAAAAACACAACAGTAATCGGAGTTGTGGAATACCTACTTATGATTATGATTAAATACAGTTTGACAAATTTTAAAATAAAGCGTTTGATTTATAAAATCTTTTTTTATTTTTTCTCTCAGAAAATATTATTCTATAAAATGTGTAATTCACCCTTAATTTATTTTTTCCTTTATTACTTATTCAAAAAAGTAAATTTATTAAATTAAAATAATTTTACATATTTTTACACTAGCTGAAAAAGATGAAGTAATAAATCTAGATTTTTTTGTCCAAAGGTAAATACTGTTTGCAAAAGACGATGTCTCCAACTATTGTCATTTTCAACTTCAATAATTAAATATTTTAATGTTACTGCCATTACAATTAGCTACAGCAATTCTACGTGGGTGATGTGAAATGATACATAACTGATGTGGATTATCAATTCCATCTTCTTCCTGATCAATTCTTTTGATAAAATGTCCATCACTACTGAATAGTTGTAGTTTGTGGTGACTTGCTACAATGATGTTATCATCCTCATCAACTACAACTCCTTTTGGCTCCATCACATTACCATCCTTCTCACCTTCATTGATAAGCACTTTAAATGACTTATCTTCATTATGATATAATACAATTTGATTATTTCCATAATCTGCTACAAGCACTTTCCCAGTTTTTGTAAGTGTTACATCATTGTATATAATGTATTCTCCTCTTTGTGATCTTATCTTCATCAGTTCCTTACCACTATTGATGTCAAACATGAACACACCAGTGTCCAGATTTACTACATAAATAACATTTGTTGCCTCATCCATGTGAATCCCGCGTGCTTTTGTCAATACACCTTCACCAATGGATTTGATCACATGACCATTCATATCGCATACTTTAATGCAGCTTCTACCACTCAATGCTATGTTGTCATTCTTCATTCTGTACATTCTGTAAGTTCCCACACCTTCTGGTAGTGTAATCTTGCTTATGTATTCTCCTGATTGTTTGTACTTGTGAATTTCATTTCTGCAATATGAAACCAGCAGGCTATCATCATCACACTTTACTACTCCTGTAGGTTTCCAGACAACGTTAATTTCATTTTGATCTATGTTGATAGTATGTGGTGATTGTTTGATTGGTTTCCCATTGAAATACACATTTAATGTACAGATTCCTGGATTCTTACATACTCCTCTTATAACATAATCATTGTTACCTTCTTCAACAAGACCATTAGTGGTTTCTCCTGTTGGTTGTGTCCATGTTGCTTTCAGTTGACTTAAACCAACTTTATGTGTTATGCTAATTCTGGCAACAATTGGTTGACCTTTGGTCACACATTGAGGACCTTTTAAAATAAGATCATCAGCTGTAATGGTGATAACATATCCAATATCACATTGTTTCAACAGATCAATTTGATTGTTGTTACCAAAGAAGTAAATTTGTCCACTGTCTTTTTGCTTGATTTCATCTGAATCATTAATGTGATCCTTCAGTGTATTCAATGCAATCTCACTTGACATCATAGCAGTTGCTGGTTCACTCTTCAGTGATTGATTAAGGAAACTCACATTTGTATTTAAATCGGAAGTGATTGTTCTTAATTCTTTCAGTTGCATGTCATTTATTTTCTTTTCATTTGTGTATTTTTCATCAACTTTCATTTTCATTTTGTCTGTTTTTTCCTTCATTATTTTTACCATTTCTTCAAACTGCTCATTGATACTTTTCAAACTTGCATTTTTACTTTCTTCTAATTTCATAGCATTTTCTGTTACTACGCTGATTCTATTTTCAAGTTTTTCAAGGCGCTCATGGGCAGTGTTCTTTAATTTGTCAGAAGTTCCCTTAAATATTTTGAATGCTGAGACAATGTCAATTGGTTCATGGTTTGCACCCTTTGCATGGTCCACTATTGCACATTGTATGCATATTGGTACTTTGCATTTTGTACAATACAACTCCAGTGGTTTTTTATGAGTGGAACATGATGGTGGATGTAAATTAGTAAATTGTTGTGGTGTCATTGATTGCACTTCTTCTGCAGCAAGTAGCATATGACTTGCTGATATTGGCAACATTTTGTGATGTTTACTACATGTGGAACACAAGTAATGTCTGCATTCCTTACAGTAGTATGTCACCTGTTCTGTTGCTCCACAAACACATTTCACTTGATCTTTCTTCTTAAATTGCTCAGTAATTTCCAATAGGTTATTAACAAACGTATTTGGTGGAAGATTTTCAAGCCCGCCATCAGGAATGGGATGCAGTTTGCGACAAATTGGGCATGACAGCTTTCCATGATTTGATTTTACCCAGTTTTCAAGACATGCTAAACAGAAGCTGTGGAGGCAGGAAAGTGATCTTGGATTACACAGTGTTTCACTGCATATGCTGCATTCTAACAGCTTCTCATCTATGTTTTCAAGAAGACTTAAATCTCTACCAGTAGCCATTATGAAAGCTGAAATGACAATTAAGAATGTTTATAAATATGACGTCTGGGTGGGAGGTTTCAAGGATTAGCTCTTTTAAAATGTCATACAAAAATTTAAAGAAGTATTTTTCCCTTATTTTTCTGCCTCTGTGTATAATCATGAAGCACGTAACTACTACAAGCAATAGGAAATAAAGCTCCAGGTGTATGGTACGTTATTATACTTTAATTTTTATGTAAATAATAATGTTAACACTAACCATTATATGTTAACTATTAGAGGTAGATCTAGGTGAGGCTGAGACAACATTCGAAGAGTATCCTTACCTTATGAAGAATGATTAACTCCTTTGATAAATCTTTATCTGCTTGGTGCTGATGTGGCCGTTGTCAAATGCAAAGTAAGAAGTTAAGTTTGGTCATGTGACCATTGTGTGCTCACACTATGTTAAGATACAAAGCATTGCTTTTGTATTTGTTCTATAGACCTTGAAATGTATTACCTTTGAGCTCAAATGAATATGAATTTAATAATAGCAGTTTGGATTTTCCCCTAAAAAACCAAAGCATCAATACTTCTCTCTATCTGAGGCTAGTGTGACGTTAAGTACTTCCTGTTAAACAACAATAAAGTACTTTAAAGGAAATGTATACACAGACTTCCCAATAATGATCTCACTTCTCCGCCTGCTTATGGTGCAAATGTGTTGTGATTGTTTTGAACATGAAAAAAAACCATCCTGATAAAATGTATACATTTATTATTCAGGCTCTACTACTAGGACCTAGTTTGTTAACTAATTTATAGTTACACATCACCTCACTGAATATCAGCAGATATACAGTAGTATCCAGATCACCTCGGGTTATATTCTGAACCTTGCCCTATACCAGTCAATATTTATATACTTTAATCTCTATTTAACGATTATAATAATAATATACGAGTTCTTGTATAGCGCAGAATTCCAACGAATAGATCATTGCTCATGACGCTGTGGGCTCATGGCACCGTGGACTCAGTGCTACACTTTGTTCAAATTATATAGTTATCTGACAGTTCTATTGAAGAAGTTCATAACATCCTCACTCACTGCATGATTTTATCATGTATGCAGTTTATAATCAATACATGAACGTTGACAAATATCTGGTAGGGTATAGTACATCTAGTTATGTAATAACTCCAGAACATATGAGAAACAAATGCCAAGAAATCACATTGTCAATACCATTAGTAAATCACTGTATGAGTTTTTTTTATATATAAATGTATCATATATACTATAGTCAATTATATTATATTTATATCTCATATATTTTAGAATAACTTGACTGATCATAAGTAAATAAATGTATGAGTTTTAAAAAACAAACAAAAAAGTTGTATTTTATATTTTTTAATTTGAATTTCTTTATTTGGTAATCAATGTTTAAAATAATTACAACCTACTGCCTAGAAATACTAAAAAAACAATTGAATAAAAAGCAGGCCTTGACTACAAGGAATGCCAAGAAAAGTTAAAAACTTATTTCCACTTGGGTCTTATAACATTAACAAAGAACTGATAAAAAGTACATTTTAATATCTCATACATTTTAAAATAGCTTGATTGTACTGAGTATTGAATTTTATTATATAGCAGTTCAAATATGGTAGATATTAATAACACTGATAATCCTACTATGTACACTATTTATTTTTTAAGCCATTGTATTGGTGATGGAAAAACACAGCAGTAAATCAGAGTGGTGAAGTATGTGCTTATGATCATCATTTAAGCATTGTTTTGACACATGCTTGTTTTTAAGAAGAAAACTATAAAATAATATAATTTTTTTAAATCAATGATTATTGTGTTGTTGCTTGTAATTATTACTGTATTATAGTATTATTGAATTTAATAGGTTTTGTTACATTTTTTATTTGTAGTTTTAAAATTTGTTCAAGAAAATATTTGTACCAGTTTTAGCATTACAGTTACTAATTGTTATTTTTACAGAAAATAATATTCTATAAGATGTAATTCAGCCTCAATTTATTTTATTTTTGTTTTGTGTTTCCTAATTATTTATTCAAATAAAAAAAAATTATAAAATAATTTTACTAGGTGAAAAAGATAAAGTGATAAATCTAGACTGTTTTGTCCAGAGGTAACTGTATTTTAAACTGCAAAGGACAGTCTCTCCAACTATTATCAACTTCAATAATGAAATATTTTAATGTTGCTGCCATTGTAATTAGCTACAGCAATTCTATGTGGGTGATATGAAATGATACATAACTGCTGTGGATTGTCGATTCCATCTTCTTTCTGATCAATTCTTTTGATAAAATGTCCATCACTACTGAATAGTTGTAGTTTCTTGTAACTTGACACAATGATGTTATCATCCTCATCAACTACAACTCCACGTGGATTTATCACCTTACCATCTTCATAACCTTTATAAGTACTTTAAATGACTTGTCTTCACTATCATATAATACAATTTGCTTATTTCCATAATCTGCTACAAGCACTTTCCCAGTTTTTGTAAGTGTTACATCATTGTACACAATGTATTCTCCTCTTTGTGATCCTATCTTCATCAGTTCCTTACCACTATTGATGTCAAACATGAACACACATTCAGTGTTACATTCTGCTACATAAATAACATTTGTTGCCTCATCTACATGAATACCATATGGGTTTTTCAATACATCCTCCCCAATGGATTTTATCAGAAGACCATTCATATCACATACTTGAATGTAGTTTTCATCACTGAATGCTCCTGCTTAATGTGTTGTGATTGTTTTGAATATGAAAAAAAACTTGATAAAATGTATACATTTATTATTCAAGCTCTACTACTAGGCCCTAGTTTGTTAAAATTGATAGTTGCACGTCACCTCATAGTAGTATAGTAGGCCTATCCAGATCTGACTGGGGGTTATATTTTGAACCTTGCCCCTTACCCAGTCAATATTTATGATTATAATAATAATATACGAGTTCTTTTATAGCACTGAATTCCAACGAATGGATCATTGCTCATGGCGCTCTGGACTCGGTGTTTACACTTTTTTCAAATTATCAGTTATTGAAAACGTAACATCCTCACTCACTGCATGAATTTATCATGTACGCAGTTTATAATTAATACATCAACATTGACAAATATCTGGTTAGGTATAGTCCATCCAGTTATTTAATAACTCCAGAACATATGAGAAACAAATGCTAAGAAATCACATTGTCAATACCATTAGTAAATCACTGTATGAGTTTTTTTTATATATAAATGTATCATATATACTATAGTCAATTATATTATATTTATATCTCATATATTTTAGAATAACTTGACTGTAGGGAGAGTTGGATTTTATTATATAACAGCTCAAAGAAAGTAGATAATTATTCTGATACTTATCATACTACCTGTATATACACTATTTTAATACACTTGGTAACATACAGTAAGTCATGTTGATAAAAACACAGTAGTAAAATCAAGTTGGTGAAATATATACTTATGATCATGTTTTAAGTACTGTTTTGAGGCATGTTTGTGTTTAAGAAGAAAAAGTCTGATTTATAAAAACTTATCAATGATTATTATATTATTGCTTGTCATTATTACAGTATCATAGTATGATTGAAACTATTAGGTTTTTTTACATACTTCAATTGTGGTTGTAAAATATTTTCAAGACAATATTTTTACGAGTTTTAGCATTAAAATTAATAATTTTTGTTTTTAAAGAAAATAATATTCTATTCTAATGACTAATCCAGACTCAATTTATTTTTATTGTGTTTCTTTTATTATTTATTCAAAAAATTTAAGTTATGAAATTAAATATAATTTTACATACTTCTACACTAGCTGAAAAAAGATGAAGTAATAAATCTAGATTTTGTTGTCCAAAGGTAAATACTGTTTCAAAGGACATCTACGTCTCCAACTATTGTCATTTTCAACTTCAATAATTAAATATTTTAATGTTGCTGCCTTTGTAATTAGCTACAGCAATTCTATGTGGGTGATATGAAATGATACATAACTGCAGTGGATCATTAATTCCATCTTTTTCCTGATCAATTCTTTTAATAAAATGTCCGTCACTGCTGAATAGTTGTAGTTTGTGGTGACTTGCTACAATGATGTTATCATCCACATCAACTACAACTGCTTGTGGCTTCATCACCATACCATCTTCTTTGCCTTTATTGATGAGTACTTTAAATGACTTATCTTCATTATCATATAATACAATTTGATCATTTTCAAAATCTGCTACAAGCACTTTTCCAGTTTTTGTAAGTGTTATATCCTGGTATCCACATTTTACTTTTTTTTGTGATCCTATCTTCATCAGTTCCTTACCACTATTGATGTCAAACATGAACACATATTCAGTGTTCCATTCTGCTACATAAATAACATTTGTTGCCTCATCTACATGAATACCATATGGGTTTTTCAATACATCCTTACCAATGCATTTAATCACATGACCATTCATATCACATACTTGAATGTAGTTTACATCACTGAATGCTATGTTGTTATTCTTCATTTTGTACATTCTGTAAACTTTCACACCTTTTGGTAGTGTAATCTTGCTGATGCATTCTCCTGATTGTTTGTACTTGTGAATTTCATTTCCAAGAAATGAAACTAGCAAATGGTCATCATCACACTTCACTACTCCTCTAGGCTTCTTCTGAACTTTGAAATCTTTTACCAATCCTTTCTTCTCTACCTTGATAGTAAGTGGTGACTGTTTGATTGGGTTACCATTGAAATAAACATTCAATGTACAGATTCCTGGATTCCTACATACTCCTCTTATAACATAATCATTATTATCTTCTTCAACAAGACCATTAGCTGTTTCTCCTGTTGGTTGTGTCCATGTTGCTTTCAGTTGACTTACAACAACTTTATGTGTTATGCTAATTCTGGCAACAATTGGTTGTTCTTGGGTCACACATTGAGGACCTTTTAAAATAAGATCATCAGCTGTAATGGTGGTAACATATCCAATATTACATTGTTTCAACAAATCAATTTGATTGTTGTTACCAAAGAAGTAAATTTGTCCACTGTCTTTTTGCTTGATTTCATCTGAATCATTAATGTGATCCTTCAGTGTATTCAGTGCAATCTCACTTGACATCATAGCAGTTGCTGGTTCACTCTTCAGTGATTGATTAAGGAAACTCACATTTGTATTTAAATCGGAAGTGATTGTTCTTAATTCTTTCAGTTGCATGTCATTTATTTTCTTTTTATTTGTGTATTTTTCATCAACTTTCATTTTCATTTTGTCTGTTTTTTCCTTCATTATTTTTACCATTTCTTCAAACTGCTCATTGATACTTTTCAAACTTGCATTTTTACTTTCTTCTAATTTCATAGCATTTTCTGTTACTACGCTGATTCTATTTTCAAGTTTTTCAAGGCGCTCATGGGCAGTGTTCTTTAATTTGTCAGAAGTTCCCTTAAATATTTTGAATGCTGAGACAATGTCAATTGGTTCATGGTTTGCACCCTTTGCATGGTCCACTATTGCACATTGTATGCATATTGGTACTTTGCATTTTGTACAATACAACTCCAGTGGTTTTTTATGAGTGGAACATGATGGTGGATGTAAATTAGTAAATTGCTGTGGTGTCATTGATTGCACTTCTTCTGCAGCAAGTAGCATATGACTTGCTGATATTGGAAACATTTTGTGATGTTTACTACATGTGGAACACAAGTAATGTCTGCATTTCTTACAGTAGTATGTCACCTGTTCTGTTGCTCCACAAACGCATTTCACTTGATCTTTCTTCTTAAATTGCTCAGTGATTTCTAATAGGTTATTAACAAATGTATTTGGTGGAAGCTTTTCAAGCCCGCCATCAGGAATGGGATGCAGTTTGCGACAAATCGGGCACGATAGCTTGCCGTGATTTGATTTTAGCCAGTTTTCTAGACATGCTAAACAGAAGCTGTGCAGGCAGGCAAGTGATCTTGGATTACATAGTGTTTCACTGCATATGCTGCATTCTAACAGCTTCTCATCTATGTTTTCAAGAAGACTTAAATCTCTACCAGTAGCCATTGTGAAATCTGAAATGACAATTACGTATTTTTATAAATATGTCTGGAGAGGATGTAATAATAGCTCTTTTGAAAGGTGTAAACTGTAAAGAATATTTCATTCCACAAGTACTTCCCTTTCTTTAAATTCTGATTCCACATCTGTGTGTAATCATAAAGTTAGTTAACTAATGCAAGAAATAGGAAATTAAGATACAGGTGTACATGTATACTGTAGTTGCAATTCCTATATTATTACAGTTAATCAAACAAGTCTTGGTAAAATTCATCTGCAGTGCAAGACTATTAAAGCCAACTTAGGGTTACATTTCACATTGTTACACATTATTACTAGAATTTTTATCTACAAATATTAATGTAGGTCTAGGTGAGGCTGAGACAACATTCTAAGAACATCCTTACCTTATGAAGAATGATTAACTCCTTTTTTGGTAAATCTTTTCTTTACTCGTGCTGACGTGGCCGTTGTCAAATGTAAAGTAAGCAGTTTTTCAGTCATGAGACCATTGTGTGATCACATTAAGTTAAACTTTAACAATTTTATCTGATATCAAGCATTGATTTTGTATTTGCTTTTCAAAATGTTTTATTAGCTCCATGGACTTTGATCCAATGACAAAGCAGTTACTTGAATTAATTAGTGTACTTAGAACAAATATAGTATGGTTTTTCCCCTAAAAAGCCAAAGCCTAGGGCCTGTTGTTTTCTAGTTGAGCATATACAGTAATTTGTATTATATAACACCTAAATAAATTCCTGTCATGACAGGAATCTATTTAGATGTTATATAAAACAAATAATGAATGTTTTATATTCGTGTAATGGTACAAATAATGGCATTTGGTGAATGATGAAAGATTAAATATCAACCTCGTTGATATATATATATATATTTTTTTTTTTTTTAATTTTATTATAATAATTAATAATAATTACAGAGGTTTCAAGATTCATTCTCCAGTTAATGGTGCAATGTTTTGTGATTGTTTTGGATATTGAAAAAAATCAATCTCAACAGCTGGCATGCGGACCAGATCCCGGCTGTGCATACATTTCATTATGATAAGTACAAAAATCACAAATAAGCTTTAAAAAAAAGGGTTGATGCTCTTTAAACCTTTAGGACCCCCAATTGGGGCCCCTTGAAGACGCTCCGGTCTATCTGGTCTGCAAGGTTATATTATATATAAATTACAATCATACTAAAAACTGTTGAGAACCTCGGCCCTGTAGTATAGTCTCAAGATCACCTTGAGCCATATTTAGAAACATACTGTACCCTCACACCCCAGTCAATATTTACATACTGTAAAAGATTATAGCTTTGTTCAAATTATTAGTTATCCGACAATTCCATTGTGTATGTACATAACATCCCTACTCACTGTATTATTTTATCATGTACTCAGTTTATAATCAATAAATAAACATTAACGAAATATCTGATAGGGCATGGTACAGTCTATTGCAGGGCTGTCTATATAATAATAATTTATAATAATTTATAATAATTTATTTCGGAACTTCACTTTTGTAACAGTGGCACACTTCACATTTTGAAGGTGCGTCCAACAAAAAATATATAAGAAGAAAGCACAAAATAGACAGAAAAACATAGGTAATCTTACTTAAACTACATACAGTAACATGTAATAAAACCCATTCATTCCCCTCCCTCCCCTTCTCCAAAAATAACAAGTACAACATATAATTTAAATACAGTACAAGATTACTCTTAATCTACAAAACCAATCACTAATCAACCCCACACCAACCCCCACCCACCTTACGTACAACATGACGGAAATATAAATATACAACATTTTTTCCTCCATAATTACAATATGAAAAATATAATAACCATTGTTAACAAACAGGAAATTAGATTAGAACCAGTATTGTTTATACAACCACTTAGATCATAACTGTTAATATGCATACTATTGTATTTACAGTAACTGTTTATACAAATATAACTAGGCAAAAGTAAAAGAATTATTATGACGAAAACAATTAACAGACACTATTAAATAATTAGTTATCTACAAAACTAAACCTAATTACAAAATGACACTGCAATACAGAACCAGACGCCTCTTAATTTATCTATTTTCTTTATTAATTAATTGAGAGCGCTTTTTCCATAATCTTTTAACATATGCTTTACAAAACCTATCAAGAATATTCATAACTTCCTTGCTGAAGAGATAATTATCACTTCCCAGAGTAAGTTGTAATTTAACATCAGAGTTCCCATTAATGAATAACTCCCAAATTTCATTATAATCAAATGATTGCAGTTGTAACTTTAACCTTGTATTTTCATCGGTCCTTATCTCATTGAACGCAGGACATTCAAATAAAAAGTGTCTGATATTTTCTTTACAATTATCACTACAAAGTTTACACAAACCATTACATTCTGGTGTCCAATTACATATTCTACCTTCAAGCGGGAGAGTATTTGATCGTAATTTAAACTTAAGATTTACCCCCTCAAAGTCCGTATTATCTAACAAGTAATTCTCAAGATTAGGAATTGTTTTTAATGTAATAATCACTAAGTGAAGACTTACTTCTTCACTCCAATTTTGAATTGAAGCTTCACTAAGGGCTTGTTTGACTGCAGACGGCCAGAATGTATTGGGAATATCTTTGGAGTTACGAATACAATCAAATATATCATTGGCGTTACCTTTCTTAAATATATTTTCTATACAGCTTAGAATCTTATAATTGAAGTCATTAAAATCACAATTGAAGGCAATTAAAGAATCAAGTAATAACCTCGGCCATCGACTTTTTTCCATCTTTAAAACTCGATCTATGAAATTAATTCTGAAATTATTTTGTAAGTCTGATATAGGTATCCAGCCAAGATCACCGTATAATGCTGTTCGTGGAGTATTACGAGATGCTTTCAAAATGCATCGGGCCATTTGAAGTTGCAACCGTTCAAGTTTATCGGTATCGCAACTACTACCGCACCACACAGAACATGCATAGTTAATTGAAGGAAGAGCGATTGCTTTCCACAAGATATTACCATAATATACTCGATTTAAGTTATTACAATTGTCAATAATAGATTTTATATACGCAATAAGGCGATTCCCTTTCTTAATTACATTATCAATATGGAAGTGATCATTAAGGTTACGAGATATATATACGCCCAAATATTTATAGTGATCTACTTCTGAAATACCATGGTTACCTAATTTCCAAATTTTAGTTTTATCAGTACGCTTGCCAATAACCATGACATTGGACTTTTCATAATTAAATTGCAATTTCCAAACTTGTGAAAATTGGTCCGCGAGATATAACATATTTTTCATTTCGTGTTCATTGTCTGCAATCAAGACAACATCATCAGCCCAAAACAACCCCCCTAACCAAATATCATTAATTCTTACACCGATATCATGGGATCTCAGAAGTTTTGTAAACTCATTTATAAATATGCAGAACAACACCGGTGAAAGGACACACCCTTGTTTCACACCTTGTTCAATACTGAATGCCTCTGTATATATATCTCCAAATTTGACATGCCCTTGAATGTTTTTATACAATAGATCTATGATTTTCCAAACACGTCCTCTAATGCCAGAGTTCCATACGGCTTTTAAAAGGCCGTTTCTCCATACCGTATCAAAGGCTTTTCGGAAGTCCAGGAAAGCTAAGTGCGTCGTCTTTCCTTCTTTACGACGGCACGCGATAACGCTTTTTAATGTAAAGATGTGATCTTCGCATCTATGTTCTTGTCTAAAGCCTCCATGGACTTCCGATAAGACATTATTATTCTCAAGATAACAAGAAATGTTCTGGGCAATAATTCTATTAAAAATCTTTGAAACACATGATGTCAGGGAAATTCCTCTATAATTATTAATATCTTTCCGATCACCTTTCTTAAAAATTGGTACTATAATACTAACATTCCATTCATTTGGAATAGCTTCGAGATGAATAATTCTATTAAATAACTCTAAAATAGAATGATGCAGTATTTCACCACCATTCTTTAACAATTCGTTTGTAATATAGTCGGTTCCTGGAGCTTTATTATTTTTGGCAAGTGAGATTGCCTCGGCCACAATATCAAAATTAATTTCTATATCATATATACAGTTATCATCGTTGTTTCTTGATTGATCAAGTTTATCATGTCGAATTTGTTCAACAAACTTATTCGTTATAAAAGAGCTACTATCATTCATATTTATCTTCATTTTACCTAATGTTTCCCAATATTGTTTTATAGTTTGGTTCATCATCTTCCTGTCTGATATAACCTCATTTGACCCAGGAACCCTGATACAATCAACCTTATTTTTATTATAATTTTGCTTAGATCCTCTAAGAAATTTCCAAAAATCTTTACATGAGGGACCTCCTTTTTTTGCAATATCAACCGACTGTTTAACATTCTTTTCAAGAATTTTTTCTTTAATCAAAGATTTTGCATGAATACGCTTTTGTTGATAAGAAAGCCAAAGACAATTGCTTGTACCAGCATCTTGGTCTTTTGACTTTACATAATGTCTATGAAGTCTGGCAGCCTTCTTCCTTTCTTTTATAGCTTCATTTACTTGTTTATCAAACCATGGTTTTCGTTTACCCTTTATCTCTTTAACTCCTATGGCTTCAGTTGCCGCGGATATTACAATAACTTTCCAAGAATCCCAGAGGTCATTGACGTTATCAAAAGAATTGGCATTCCAATTAATAAAACTATCTCTCAATTTTTCACGGTAATTTGTGAAATCTTGTTCATTCTTAATGTTCCATAATTTTGATTTTGGTTGATACACTATGTTAGGTTTTTGAGGTTGGATATTAAGTGATAATAATAAAGTATTATGGTCGCTACCTAATCCATATTTTCTTTCTTCATCCACAAGTAATTCATTAACAGAGTTAATTATATTTTTAGAACATAACATGTAGTCTATTGTGGTTCTTTGATTTGCTCTAAACCATGTAATTTTACCGTTACAAAAAATTGTAGAATTTAAAATTGTCATGTTTGCATTATCTTTAAAATGCAGCAACCTCTCACCATTAGAGTTAAGTGTTGGGTCACCGTTAATTATGTTATTACCTATTCTTGCGTTAAAATCACCCATTATTAAAATATATGGATCATCATCAACATTAAGATTTTCAATTTGAATTATTTCGGACAGTAATTGATTATATAGTTCATCTGTAATTTCCACATTAGAACCTTCCACTGGGAAATAACAAATAGCAATATACATAGATCTATTACAATTAAAGCTAACCTTAACCCATAATCTTTCAAAGTTATCTGACATACAATCAAGAGCATTATCATCGAGAATTGTAATATTATTCGAAATATAAATACCTACACCACCCCCACCTTTACCAACTCTGTTTTTACCAATCCAACGATAATTATCAATATCAACTCCCATTTCGTTCTTAAGAAACGTTTCGGCAACCCCAAACATGTGAATATTATTGTTATTTAAAAAATTTGAAATTTCATATAATTTTGGCCTTAGTCTATTCACATTATTAAATGCGATTTTAATATCTATAACGTTATTAAAATTCGATTTACCTTTTTTACCTCCTCGACGATGGCGATGTCTTTTCCGATTTACGTTTGTCTTATTAATGTTATGTTCTTCAATTTGACGAGGAGCAACTGTGTCCGACGTATCAAGTTCATCAATTAAAACTGTATATCTGTTTAGTGAATAGTGTTCTGTATTGTGAGAATGTTCTGTATTGCAGGCAAAATCCTATGTACCCCGACTAGTTGGTTCGAAATCGCGATTGTAATGTTGATTTCGTCGGCTGGTCTTCCTCGTATGCTGTTGGTTCCATTCAGGAGAAAAGGCATGCATGTTGTTGTCTCGGTGTTGCCTATTTCCATAACCGGGTTGATAATAACACTGCCATGTATTATGATTTTTCATCCCACACAGCTTACAATACATTTGATTGTAAATCAATTTTTGTCGCTGGTGTTTCTTGTTTGGTTGTTGCTTACTTGGTTTTGCCGATTGCTTAGGTATGATCATGTGTACATCATTAATACTGTGCAACAGAGCGTGAGTTCCTTGTCTTGTGAGATGTAAACCTCCCTTGTTCAGATTACTTCGAACGATTTCTCCGCTTCTCAACAGAAGCGACTCATCATTGTCAACAACAACGCAATTTTCAGTGTTTCTAGCGATGTCTCTGATGGACTCATTTAGTCTAGACACGCGCTTTTGATAATCTGGATTATCCAGCCGGGGACAGATGGTAGATAGTACGATCTTTGGTGTAATCGGTCTTTTCTGTAGATCCTTAATCATTTTTTGATAGTTGGCAATACCGGATTCAAGCTTTTCGGTTGACGTACAGTTGTTAGTGCCAACATGAACCACAACAGTGCTAAACGCTTGGTCCGAGTCCAGCCTTTTGTTTAGTTTCGAATCAATATCCTGAATCCTTCCGCCACGCAAACAAATCACCTCTGCATCGATTAGCCCTCGTTCCTTAATGTCTCTAATCATTGAGTCGCCTATCAAAAGTGTGGCTGGAAGTTGCTTAGAGTTTCCGGTGTCGAGTGGAATATTTTCTTTCGGGGTAGTCTGAGTTGTAACAGCGGTGGTTGTATCGACAATAATGTCTGATCTAGGCACTATTGGTTGATCATGATGATGTTGTGAAACCGAAGTATAGTTTTTCAACTTAACTTGTAGGTTCTCGATATTTACAGATTGTTCACTGATAATTTTCGACAATGACCTAATCTCCTTATTTAGATCAGTTATCACAGCTTCGTGGTCCGAATTAAGTCGTAGTAATGTCTTAATTGTTCTGGGTATGTCCTTACACAGTGGACATATCCACCCCTTCATGTTCGATGTAGACTTAACATTAAGGCATACTCTATGGAAATGTTCCTGGCATAAAGTACATATAAGTGGTTTCCCTTTGTCAATATGGCCAGCTTGACAGTTATCTAAACATTGAATCCTAGACAAAGTTTGTGAGTCAGCGATAGATTTATCGTAACTAGTTGAAGGTAAATCTTCTAATTGTAAATCGACGTCAATATTACTTGAAGAGTTCGTTGTATTGTTAGTAGGCCCAGCCATTATCGATTATTCTTATTCAAGGCCGACGCTTGGCTTGTGGCGTGGGTACCCGGTGGCGTGGGTACCTTTCAAAGTTGGCGGTTAATTAAGCGAAAATTTGCTTACCTCAGTATTGATAGATTACCACAAAAAATCACTTGATGTATAACATGGTTTGAACTACTTGGTCAACACATTGATGAATACCTATAGTACATGATTTCTCACGCTAATTTAGCAAATTACTGCGAAATAGAGAAATTCTAATGAAAGATTTGAAGAGCCTCCGTAGACCACGTCCGCTCCGTCCGGTATCAATTATATTTTTTAACCTTAACTCTAAACAGTATTTGCTGACAATAAAGGGTCACATCACACATAAAACAATATAATGTAGCAAATCACAAAAAAACAGACGAAAAATAACATAAACAAAAATCAAAGATAACAGGTTATAAAAGATAATTTTACATTTGAGATAAATTATTTGTATTATTTCTCTAAATATACCTGATAGATAAACAATAAAACGATTGAACCCTTGTATTACATCTACTACATTATAAACATGTTTATACATGACCAGTCAGCCATGCAAACAGGAGGAGTCAACTGAATATACAGCAACGACCTTCCAAATAGCCATTCTTATGTCCTATTCTAATAGACTATCATCAATTACTTTTATATATATTTTTTTATATTAAATGGCTTAATCTAACCTACTTACATTTTTGCCATGTCCATCTTTTCCAACTCCACACAGAGTGCTTCCTGAGATTGAAAAGCTACGCAAGAAAAACATGTATTTATTGAGTTTTGTTTCAAATTCCTATATTTGGCTGTAAAGCTCTGTCTACACTATCAAACTGTTTTTTATTTTGTGTTGTGCCCATATATGGTCATGATGATGTCATATCACTACCTTATTTGGGCACATCACACTTTTTTTTGTCAAACTATTTAATAGTGTAGACAGAACTTTAGATGGGTAAAATAATCAAAATAAAATTTCAATATTAATTTTTTTACCTGAGAGCAAACAAAGAGTGGACATGTGTTTTAAACATAGCAAGACACTGTCCACTATGAAAGTTCCACACTCGGACAACACTTAAACGTCCAGTTTGACCAGATGCCAAAAGATGACCATTCCCATTCAAAGAGAGAGATGAAATCTATATTAAATATTACAACAAATGTTATAAATACCACAATAGAAAACTACAATATGGTTTTTGTGTTGACAAATTCTAATCTAATTTATATTCTATATCCAAATTGACTTGTTTCACACAAAAACTAGTCTATGGGTCAAAGGCATTCTGATATGATGTAACTGGTTAGCCACCTCCCACATCTCGATATTGTTATTTAAACCATTACTTTTTCTTTCTTATTTATTTACCCAATATAAAGCATTAACATGGTGAGGTGGTTTCCTGATTAATCGTACGATAAAAACGGTAATGGGTGATCAACTAGCGTTCGTGTTCCCACCTAATCTACCATTCATAGAAGTACTGATGAAGATATCAATCTGTGGCGACAATAGAATGGACCCGAGACCTGGCTATCTTCGACTTTTAAATAATAGAAATTTTTGAAAAATTTGTTAGGCTAGAAATGTACGTTGTATGATGTGTATGTTTATTGAAAAATGGTTGTAGTTTTCTAAATTACATTGTACAAGTTGCGATGAGAAAACTGTTATTTGATCGTTAGTTAACGTGTACATAAAGTAAAATATAAATAAAATAAAATTTGTTAGTAAAACTTTTAATAAGAATAAAGATATAAACATAAATCAATATAATAGTGTATATATCACGGGAGGGGCTAAAAATAATAAAAACTAACACTTTTATTTGGGTTAGGTCAAATTTATTCTAAAGCTTTCATCATGGACCTATAAATTAGATAGGGCCATGCTTTCACAAAGCTTTATTTTAACCCAGAACTGATGGTACAAAGATCCCTTTAAAAAATATGATGTTTTTTTGGGCCTCATCATAATAACAACTTGTTTTTTACTGTACCTTATCCGTGTGACCAATGAAATATCTCTGCTTGCCATTACTTGCATCCATTGATACAACCACAGCATGGCAAGGGTAAATAATGCGAGTGCCATCCTTTGACCAAATTGCCTAGGGTTTAAATGAAACAAAACTTAGTGTAGAAGAGAGAGAGTATACAAGATCTAAATTTTAATTACGTTCAGCTTGTTGAAAAGAAATTTAACTCTGCCTGGTTAAATAGTTCTCTTCATTCATTCATTAGTGAATACAAATGTATTGTTAAAAAAAACAAAAAAAAAAAAACCTCTGTAGTAGAGTAACCACCAAAACCCACAATTCTTCGCAATGCTAAAATGGGATCTGGTTTCAAACTCTAAAAATAAACAAGAAAAATGTCAAAATTCAGTTTATGCTTCATTTAATCTTAGTCAGAGGTTCTCTGCCTTTGTAGTCACATACTTGTATGCCACTGAACAGTGAAACAATTTAAACAGCAAATGTTAAGCACTATTATGAAACAATACCACTGATGATAGATAGTTGAAATAATAATTTCAATTTACTTTTACCTTGTTAAATTGTTTGGAGACAGGAGAAGAGCTGGAAACAACCTTTGTAGAGGTACTCTATAAATAGAAAAGGTCTTAATTAATGTTCAACACAAACTAATTGTTATATAGTCTGTAGTGTTTTATATAAATTCTTAATTACGGCTAAATTTAGTAAAGTGTAGTGAATGGCAAACCACTAGCTAAATAATAGTATACAAATTGAAACTGAAATATATGCTTTAACCACAATGTGTTGATGTGTTAGACATCAAGGTATGACAAATCCCTTTTTGCTTTCAGTTTTATCATGTACAAATACATCATTTCAACAAATTATATAATCCAAAAATAAATATACACAATGTTTATTACCTCCACCAAGGAGGTTATGTTTTCACCCCTGTATGTTTGTGTGTTTGTGTGTGTGTTTGTGTGTGTGTGTGTGTGTCTGTGAACAGCCTGGAGGCCACAGTTTTTATCCGATTCTCACCAAATTTGGCAACAATGATCTATGCCCCAAAAGCTCGGACGAGTTCGAATTTGAGGGGAAAAGGTCATAGGTCAAGGTCACAACTAACAAAAAACTATTTTACTGCCTAGAGACCACAGTTTTTATCCGATTCTCACCAAACTTAGCCACAATGATCAATGACACATCATATAATTGTGGTTAAATTTTGAAGGGTCAGGGTCAAAGATCAAGGTCCACAAAAAACTAAAAAAAAAGAAATAAAAAAATAATAAAAAAAAAAAAAACCCAAGTGGGACTTCAACCAGCGATCTCAACTGTGAGAGGCTGGATACATAACCATTACACCACACTGTCATCCACAACTTTGTAGTGTGCAGTTAACATATTTAGACTTAGAACTAATAAAAAAAAATGTAAAAAAAAAATATTCAGGGGGCATTTTATGTAGGGGAATTTTACAGTAGGCGGAGGTTTGTACTCTCGGAGTACCCTCTAGTTATTATTATTATTACTACTATAATGAAATGATGTTTCCGCTTCACTTACCAATCCTGATGCAGCATCATGCCTATGTAAATGAGATAATATACTCACCAATCCTGATGCAGCATCATGCCTATGTAAATGAGATAATATACTCACCAATCCTGATGCAGCATCATGCCTATGCAAATGAGATAATGTACTCACCAATCCTGATGCAGCATCATGCCTATGTAAATGAGATAATGTACTCACCAATCCTGATGCAGCATCATGCCTATGTAAATGAGATAATGTACTCACCAATCCTGATGCAGCATCATGCCTATGTATATGAGATAATATACTCACCAATCATGATGCAGCATCATGCCTATGTAAATGAGATAATGTACTCACCAATCCTGATGCAGCATCATGCCTATGTAAATGAGATAATATACTCACCAATCCTGATGCAGCATCATGCCTATGTAAATGAGATAATGTACTCACCAATCCTGATGCAGCATCATGCCTATGCAAATGAGATAATGTACTCACCAATCCTGATGCAGCATCATGCCTATGTAAATGAGATAATATACTCACCAATCCTGATGCAGCATCATGCCTATGTAAATGAGATAATGTACTCACCAATCCTGATGTAGCATCATGCCTATGTAAATGAGATAATATACTCACCAATCCTGATGCAGCATCATGCCTATGTAAATGAGATAATATACTCACCAATCCTGATGCAGCATCATGCCTATGTAAATGAGATAATGTACTCACCAATCCTGATTCAGCATCATGCCTATGTAAATGAGATAATGTACTCACCAATCCTGATTCAGCATCATGCCTATGTAAATGAGATAATATACTCACCAATCCTGATTCAGCATCATGCCTATGTAAATGAGATAATGTACTCACCAATCCTGATTCAGCATCACGCCTATGTAAATGAGATAATATACTCACCAATCCTGATTCAGCATCATGCCTATGTAAATGAGATAATGTACTCACCAATCCTGATGCAGCATCATGCCTATGTAAATTAGATAATGTACTCACCAATCCTGATGCAGCATCATGCCTATGTAAATGAGATAATGTACTCACCAATCCTGATGCAGCATCATGCCTATGTATATGAGATAATGTACTCACCAATCCTGATGCAGCATCATGCCTATGTAAATGAGATAATGTACTCACCAATCCTGATGCAGCATCATGCCTATGTAAATAAGATAATGTACTCACCAATCCTGATGCAGCATCATGCCTATGTAAATAAGATAATGTACTCACCAATCCTGATGCAGCATCATGCCTATGTAAATGAGATAATGTACTCACCAATCCTGATGCAGCATCATGCCTATGTATATGAGATAATGTACTCACCAATCCTGATGCAGCATCATGCCTATGTATATGAGATAATGTACTCACCAATCCTGATGCAGCATCATGCCTATGTAAATGAGATAATGTACTCACCAATCCTGATGCAGCATCATGCCTATGTATATGAGATAATGTACTCACCAATCCTGATGCAGCATCATGCCTATGTAAATAAGATAATGTACTCACCAATCCTGATGCAGCATCATGCCTATGTAAATGAGATAATGTACTCACCAATCCTGATGCAGCATCATGCCTATGTAAATGAGATAATATACTCACCAATCCTGATGCAGCATCATGCCTATGTAAATGAGATAATGTACTCACCAATCCTGATGCAGCATCATGCCTATGCAAATGAGATAATGTACTCACCAATCCTGATGCAGCATCATGCCTATGTAAATGAGATAATGTACTCACCAATCCTGATGCAGCATCATGCCTATGTAAATGAGATAATGTACTCACCAATCCTGATGCAGCATCATGCCTATGTAAATGAGATAATGTACTCACCAATCCTGATGCAGCATTATGCCTATGTAAATGAGATAATGTACTCACCAATCCTGATGCAGTATCATGCCTATGTAAATGAGATAATGTACTCACCAATCCTGATGCAGCATCATGCCTATGTAAATGAGATAATGTACTCACCAATCCTGATTCAGCATCATGCCTATGTAAATGAGATAATGTACTCACCAATCCTGATGCAGCATCATGCCTATGTAAATGAGATAATGTACTCACCAATCCTGATTCAGCATCATGCCTATGTAAATGAGATAATGTACTCACCAATCCTGATGCAGCATCATGCCTATGTAAATGAGATAATGTACTCACCAATCCTGATGCAGCATTATGCCTATGTAAATGAGATAATGTACTCACCAATCCTGATGCAGTATCATGCCTATGTAAATGAGATAATGTACTCACCAATCCTGATGCAGCATCATGCCTATGTAAATGAGATAATGTACTCACCAATCCTGATTCAGCATCATGCCTATGTAAATGAGATAATGTACTCACCAATCCTGATTCAGCATCATGCCTATGTAAATGAGATAATGTACTCACCAATCCTGATGCAGCATCATGCCTATGTAAATGAGATAATGTACTCACCAATCCTGATGTAGCATCATGCCTATGTAAATGAGATAATGTACTCACCAATCCTGATGCAGCATCATGCCTATGTAAATGAGATAATGTACTCACCAATCCTGATGCAGCATCATGCCTATGTATATGAGATAATGTACTCACCAATCCTGATTCAGCATCATGCCTATGTAAATGAGATAATGTACTCACCAATCCTGATGCAGCATCATGCCTATGTAAATGAGATAATGTACTCACCAATCCTGATGCAGCATCATGCCTATGTAAATGAGATAATGTACTCACCAATCCTGATGCAGTATCATGCCTATGTAAATGAGATAATATACTCACCAATCCTGATGCAGCATCATGCCTATGTAAATTAGATAATGTACTTACCAATCCTGATGCAGCATCATGTCTATGTAAATGAGATAATGTACTCACCAATCCTGATGCAGTATCATGCCTATGTAAATGAGATAATGTACTCACCAATCCTGATGCAGCATCATGCCTATGAAAATGAGATAATGTACTCACCAATCCTGATGCAGCATCATGCCTATGTAAATGAGATAATGTACTCACCAATCCTGATGCAGCATCATGCTTATGTAAATGAGATAATGTACTCACCAATCCTGATGCAGTATCATGCCTATGTAAATGAGATAATGTACTCACCAATCCTGATGCAGCATCATGCCTATGCAAATGAGATAATGTACTCACCAATCCTGATGCAGCATCATGCCTATGTAAATGAGATAATGTACTCACCAATCCTGATGCAGCATCATGCCTATGCAAATGAGATAATGTACTCACCAATCCTGATGCAGCATCATGCTTATGTAAATGAGATAATGTACTCACCAATCCTGATGCAGCACCATTCCTATGCAAATGTGATAAGGTACATACCAATCATGATGCAGCATTATGCCTATGTAAATGAGATAATGTACTAACCAATCCTGATGCAGCATCATGCCTATGTAAATGAGATAATGTACTCACCAATCCTGATGCAGCATCATGCCTATGTAAATGAGATAATGTACTCACCAATCCTGATGCAGCATCATGCCTATGTAAATGAGATAATGTACTCACCAATCCTGATGCAGTATCATGTCTATGTAAATGAGATAATGTACTCACCAATCCTGATGCAGTATCATGCCTATGTAAATGAGATAATGTACTCACCAATCCTGATGCAGCATCATGCCTATGTAAATGAGATAATGTACTCACCAATCCTGATGCAGCATCATGCCTATGTAAATGAGATAATGTACTCACCAATCCTGATGCAGCATCATGCTTATGTAAATGAGATAATGTACTCACCAATCCTGATGCAGCATCATACATATGCAAATGAGATAATGTACTCACCAATCCTGATGCAGCATCATGCTTATGTAAATGAGATAATGTACTCACCAATCCTGATGCAGCATCATACATATGCAAATGAGATAATGTACTCACCAATCCTGATGCAGCATCATGCTTATGTAAATGAGATAATGTACTCACCAATCCTGATGCAGCATCATACATATGCAAATGAGATAATGTACTCACCAATCCTGATGTAGCAACATGCCCATGTAAATGAGATAAGGTACTCACCAATCCTGATGCAGCATCATGCCTATGTAAATGAGATAAGGTACTCACCAATCCTGATGCAGCATCATGCTTATGTAAATGGGATAATGTACTCACCAATCCTGATGCAGCATCATGCCTATGTAAATGAGATAATGTACTCACCAATCCTGATGCAGCATCATGCCTATGTAAATGAGATAATGTACTCACCAATCCTGATGCAGCATCATGCCTATGTAAATGAGATAATGTACTAACCAATCCTGATGCAGCATCATGCCTATGTAAATGAGATAATGTACTCACCAATCCTGATGCAGCATCATGCCTATGTAAATGAGATAATGTACTCACCAATCCTGATGCAGCATCATGCCTATGTAAATGAGATAATGTACTCACCAATCCTGATGCAGCATCATGCCTATGTAAATGAGATAATGTACATACCAATCATGATGCAGCATTATGCCTATGTAAATGAGATAATGTACTCACCAATCCTGATGCAGCATCATGCCTATGTAAATGAGATAATGTACTCACCAATCCTGATGCAGCATCATGCCCATGTAAATGAGATAATGTACTCACCAATCCTGATGCAGCATCATGCCTATGTAAATGAGATAATGTACTCACCAATCCTGATGCAGCATCATGCCTATGTAAATGAGATAATGTACTCACCAATCCTGATGCAGCATCATGCCTATGTAAATGAGATAATGTACATACCAATCATGATGCAGCATTATGCCTATGTAAATGAGATAATGTACTAACCAATCCTGATGCAGCATCATGCCTATGTAAAGTGACATTATCCTGATCCTTAGCAAACACATGCACTTCTCCTTGTTCTCCTACGTGAACTGATGGGTCTTTACTCGATAAGTTCACGGTAGGTAGTTGAGCGGTCACCTTGGGACGGCGCTTCCGCTCTTTCTTTGGCTTGGTAAGATTATCCATTTGAGTCACACGTTCATCAGTTTTCTTGTCAACCTGTAATGATATAGAAACAAGAACAATTCTTTAAACAAATATTTCTTGGTGATTACTCACTATTTGATACTGGATAACTGTAAACATTCAATACAAGGTTTGCATTGTAAATAACACTACTAAAGTATGGTTTGTGGTACACCATGTGTTTCCACAAGGAAATAAAATATTGTTCTAAAAATGGTTCGAAAAACGTTTCTACCAGAGAACCTTCTGGAGAACCTTAAGCCCATTTTCCATGGTGGTGGTAGCATAACAATAGAGACAGCCTTACTTTATTTCCTTTTTCTGGAAACACACAGTGTACCACAAACCTTACTTTTTGTAGTGTATACACATACACATCTAAAAATATTGATTAATGTTCTTTATTATAAAAATGTAGATGTACCATTTTCACACTTATTTTAAATATAAATAAATTATCTCATATCTTACATGCACTTGCTTAGGTTCTACTCGTTGTGGACTGAGAGTTCCTAGTGGATGAGGCTGCTTTTGTGGGCTAGAGGCAATTCTTGTGCTGGCAGCTACTTGTATGGAGTCAAATGGTACTTTTGATGCTGATACTGGGAACCTACAATAAATTGTAACATACTTGTTAATAAGCGTTCACATACTGCACTAACCCTGGTCAATGCCTGATGGCTACACACCATTTAGTCCAAATGTTGGGTGATCTATTAAAGTTGTTAGAATAACATTAATATAATAAAATACTCCTTTACACATATTATGATTGAATAACCTTTGTTAAATATTTCTTTAGACAGTTTACATCAAAGGCAAGGCACACAATTTGTTACCACATTGTTTTACAAAGATTTGTTAAAATGTATTTATTTGTGAAAATACAGATTCATTTATTTTTATTCATTTCTTTATTAGCCATAAAAATACATAGTCCAAGATGGCATGGAATGACCACAGTTTTAAAATAAAACTTTGACCCTCAGGCCGGTCACTCCGTCTCAGAAAAATATAAATATGTAACAAAAAAAGAATTATTATCTAGCTATACAAATACTATATATAGCAAGTGGAACATCTTAAATAAGGTAAAACTACTGGATATATATATAATATTAAAATTGATTAAGATTATTAAATGGTAAATTGTAGAAAATACACATTTTTTTTTCTATTTACAAGTTGTTATTTAAATGGAAAATTAACTATTGTTAATTGTTATTGTAGATTGTTGTAAATACTGTACATATATATACAGTAATCATTTATTTTTATAGTCTATCACACAATTTCACTATTGTCAGGATAATGAATTTTTCAATAAAAATTCTGAGAAAACGACATACCTTATATAATCATAGAGGTCATACCAATTTTGACCTTTCGGAACATGAAACATCATGTCTCTTGGTATTGGGGCAACCCCATGGGCTAGTAGCCCAGCATCCTTTGCCTTCTTCAGTGTTATACCAGGTTCATACTGCATGTCGCTCGTAAACATGTTCTTCACAGCGAGGTTAGCACAAAGCCGAATGTTCTTGAGGTATGCATATTTACGATTTAGGTACATGGAAAGAATGTACTGGAAATCAAGGACGAGTACTGTCCATTTGGTGCTATTAGGTGCTGGACCATGTCTCACTGTAATTAAAAGTATTATTTTGATTGAATCATTTGTATTATAAGGATTGTATTTGATTGATACTCACTTATTGGTGGTGGTTGCAGTTTTGTGTGTGTAAAGTCAGTATGTGTGATAAAACTAAGCATAAACATCTTTCCTATACTGTCAAATCTTTTCCCAGCCAAGTTGAAGAACTCTTAAATTCCTTGAAAAGATTTGAGAATGAAATCGGGACAACCAGATCATCGTCTGTCAACACATCCAGGTGGACTACAAAATATTTTCCACCAGCTGGTCGGAAAAGTAGGTAGAGGTAGCGACCGGTCAATCCCAATGACTGGGTGGACGTCTGTGGAAGTTGGATGTAGTTGCCTGCAGGGATTGAACCAGTTATGCGGTATACAGTGCATTTCAAAGTTTTGTCCTGTGTTGAAAAAAGGAAATATTATGTGTTTAGAGCCGAAGTTTACTTAGAGGTTAGAAAAGAAAATAAATAAAACATGAATTAGGCTATCTACCATATACATACATAACATTTGCAATTTCTGTTTATTCATTTTTATTTATACAATTTTTTTTATTGTTATTTCAATTCACAAGACAGCAAGAACAATTCAAAGTACTTTAAACATGTCTTAATTTTAGATTTAAATAAAGATAAGCTATAAAAAAAATAACAATAGTATAAAAAAGGCAATTCTAAGGCAATTCTAAGGCAATGCATTCATTAATTAAGGAAATAATTAATAATAATTACAATTTTCATGACAATTTACATCTTAAAATTTAAAACAAAACACACTGTAATCCAGTCAATTTGATTATTGTTATTGGGGAGGGATTTTGGCTAAAAACAGTGCCTGGTGCCATTAAAACAAGGGTTGCCTTACCATTACTGACATCACCTCTCCTTCTTTGCTTGACTTTTTCCATTCTTCGATATGATAGTGCTTAAAAATATTTACAAATGGATGCTGCCAAACTATAAACAACAAAACACATAATTTAATATGGTATAATACAGTTAATTTCAGGTTATGTTAGCTAGCTAGAAGGGGCCTCTTAGACTTAACCCTAGATATACACCCTCTGCTCTGGCCAGCCAATTCTATAGAATAGGGCCTAGCTATCCTAGCTAATTACTTAGGTTAAAGATGTATTGTCCCTTGAAACACAAAAAAATGAAGGCCAAAATATTCTAAATTTAAATTGGCCATATCAAAGTAATAATAAAGTTATTCACTTTAAGTCAAAAATTCGAGTCAAAAACAACAATTTTACGTAATTAAAAGCTAAATTAATTTGATTACATTTCGTCTGGAAAATCGTCGCGAGCGAAAGTAAACAAAGATTTCAAACCACGAGTATACATTATGCATGATGCTAAGTAGGATTGTTTACAACTCTTCACGGTTGAGAAGGTGTTTTCACACAGATCGCGAGGAATTTTTATGAGTATGCATACAGAGTAGCCAAATAAGCGCGTTGCATTATGAGGTATGTTTTGATCGAAAACTTTGACTGGAAGTAAAGTCAAAGTTATTTTTTTAACCAAAAAACGTCTGTATTTCAGTTAAATGATTTTTTTTTCGACTAATTTTTGGTGAAACGATGATACTTCAAAATGACCCACTTTTTTTCAAAATCTTTTATTTTTTATTTTTTTGGAATTTGACAAAGGGACAATACATCTTTAAGCTCTATAGACTGGCTAGGCGGTTTTAGCTGACCCCCTTCCTTAAAGTTAAACTTAACTGCTTCTAATCTATATATAAATTTACGTAAGGGCAAAATTTGGTAAATCGTGCGTTACTTCTAGAATTTGTACTCCATGGTATTATGATGTTGGTTTATTATACTTTCAGTACTGATTTTAACCACCTGATGTAACCCTGTTTACTAAATTAAGTTGAGCCAGATAATTAGTTAATTGACAATTAAAACAAATTTAGGTTCAACAATTTGGCAAAATAGGGTGTTTTCGGATTGTGGTATACACTGTCTAATGGATGTCCATCTTGAAAAATACCCGCACACAATAATACGAGGATGCTTTGTATTTACCTATCTACTTAACTTCCACAATAATTGCTTTTTATTAGCTGAAAATTTTTAAACAGCTCAAGTATAGCATCATAAAATGTTGAAGACAAGCTGATTTTTTTTTTTAAATACTATTTTGATAGATTTTATATACGTTTATACAAATGTTCTTTCGAAAGTAATTTCCAGGGTGCTAATTTTAGTTGACTATTTTTTTTTATTGTCTTTAGGCAATGTGGCCATGGACTACCAATAGTAAATTAATCACTGTCATTCATTCATTAGTGGAAATCATCATTTCCTTTTATTGTCATTTGCATATACAGTAAAACAAAATATATACATAGAAATTGTGTTTGCTCTGATACACAGAATACAGATATAAATTTAAAAAAAAACGCAATTACAATGATAAATGTCACATCACTCTCATACGGATTCTTAACTAGCATTCAGTGCCCGAATGGCAGCTGGATAGAAGCTGTTGCGAAACCTATTTGTATGAGAAGTGATGGTCCGGTATCATCTATTCGGTATCTATTATCGTCATATTAGATAGGCGGTAATTTTTTAGGCTTTTTTGTGAACCAGTTCACCAGGGTAACCCCCTACTCTTCTCGAACTCGAATAATGAACTGGGTTCACACAGGTTATAACTGTGTTCACTGGACCTACGGTTTATAGTCCTTATCCTTACTCATGCTGATATTGTTGTCTCTTTAGGTATGGTAAACGGCGCCCCTGCCTTAACCGCTCGGCCATTTGACTCGACTACATAAATCACCATTCTCATTTATTCGTTCCTGCAAACGACATGTATAGTCCTGCGGTACGTATATTTGAAATCGCCAGTTTTTCACGTTGAAATTACTGTGTATTCAAAACCACGACCCACGACCATCTAACCTAGCTAGGCCTTCTAGCCTCTTGTAAAATTAAAATAAAGCTAGCCTAGGCCTCTAAGTCTAGGCCTACTACTAAACTATCTAGTTAGGCTAGGCCTAGGAGGGCCTATACTAAATAGGCTAGAAGTAAGCTAACCTACCTACCTAGGCCTAGTATATAGCCTATCTAGGCTAGCCGGCCCTTTTTTTTAGCCTAACTACTCTACTAGGCCTAGCTAGTAGTAGTAGGCCTAGCATACCTAGCTAGGCCTAGTAGTAGTAGTACCCCTAGTAGTAGCCCTAGCTAGGCCAAGGCCTGGCTAGTAGGGAGGGCCTAGCTAGTAGGCTAGGCCTCCTACCTATTTATTAAATTCCAAAAATGTTATGCTTTACATACTTTTCGACATAATTAAGTTGTCAAGTTTAAAGTACAATCTATGTATTTTGTTAACGCATTTCTATTTTGTTTACAATACAAACAAACAAACTGTTGTTTACCGCCATGTTTCAAATGTAGTCCAGTCAAAAATCACCCTCACCATGGTATAAGAACGTACCCTAATAAAATTTCATCCGTAGGTTCTATGTATATAGGTAATAACATTTCTTGATGTTGCGTCTTGCAAAACTTGGGATTTTACGAGAAAATTAGACTTTTATACCCAATATAACCGCCTCATGTCGTATTATTGTGTACAGCGAATGCGACGAAGCGTGACTGAAATTACGAGACGCCGTTAGCGCCCGTTGAAAAATACATTAACAAAACTATAAAACCTACAAAATTAATAGTTTATACAATAAGTTAAGTATAGTTTACAATAAATTATATAATAAAATACATAACATATAAAGAAAACCCAACTATAAACTAAAATATTTACAGATATGTGTTTAAAAAATGTACAAAAAAAAATGGCCTTCCATGAAATAAAGTGCGCCCTCACGCGTCATACTTTTATCGGACTTGTATGGATGGTTATACAAGGCATTAATAATAATTATACGAAACCCGATGCGGTTTGTTAGTTATTGCCTTTTTTTTACGCAAGAGGCAGAATATTTTATTTTCACAAATTTATTTATAATTTTTATCATGGAAAAAAAGGATTTTATATATTTAAACACATTACAACCTCCAGTATACCATCATGATGGATTAAGTGCATATTGTATATCTGCTAACGTGTAATGATCTCCTAGCTATCTGGTTTTATTCACAGCATTGCTTGCGTAAATATCACAATGCATTGCATATTTTGAACTATCATTCGCGATTTGTAATCTTAATTAGAGTAAGAACCAATCATTTAAGGATAATACATTTCGCATAGGCCTATGCGAAAGATACTACCTCAAGTAGGTCTACTTTTCACTTTCCAACAATTATTAAGAGCGTATCAAAGGGGCTGGTTGGGATTCGTCTGAATTAACATTTTACATTTTCCCCTTTCACCCGCCGCCACCCACCGCTGCCCCCACTGCCAATGGGGAGGAGGAGCCGGTTTGATCCTCCCTGAATCCGTGTGGCCTCCACATCGTACCGATGTGTGAAGTTTGAGCCAATAAACGTCATTCATGACGATTCTTTAAGTTCGAAGTCGTCTTCCAGAATTCAAAGTATTCTAAAGTTAAAGTATTTTCCCGTTTTTCCATTCACATTTCACTAAATAATGTTGGAGTGTGATGAAGATTCGCGAGAAACGACATACTGTATTATCCCAATTCTCCTTTTTTAAGGCGTGATCGACGTATTAAATACATTCTAATATAAAGTTTTTTGGTGGAGAGTAGTCCTACAATGATAATTATTATTGGACATTTTATACACAAAAGCATGTCATAAACGATCGGTTCACCTCCACGCCCTGAGTTCTCACTTGGGACGAGAAAGTAAAGCCCAAAACAAAAGTTTTTATGTGCATTTATTTCAAATATTGTTATCCGCCGAGTCCGACGCATTTTAATGCATTTAAATAATATTTAAAAAGCTTGGGAGAACACAGTAGTTTAATTTGTTGGCTTATTCAAATGCTTATAAATGCCGTTTTAAACTTAAAAGATGTAGGCTATTGTCCCTAAAAGTCAAGATGAAGATTAATTAATTAATTAATAAAATGTAAAACAATACATAGTTATCCGTCAGACGTCTTCGAACATTATAAAGAATCTTGTGGCAGGATTACATTTTCTAAAACACGAAATTGTCTCACACATCATACGATATGGATGCCAATAGACAATTCAAAGAAACTTAAACAAAACTAACAATCACAAGGATTAACTTTGTTGCGGGTAACCAATGAGAACATGAGACGACTTTATTCATTTAATTTTTATTATCGTATACGCGAAATGGACTGTCATTTAAAAATGATTCTTACTCAAATTAACATTGACTATAATCGCGAATATACAATGCATTGTGATATCCACGCAAGTAATGCTGTGAAAAAAAAGAATGTCCAAAATAAAACCAGATAACTAGGAGATCATTACGCGTTAGCAGATATACAATACGGCGCTTAACTTAATCCATCATGATGGTATACTGGAGGTTGTAATGTGTTTAAATATACAATCCTTTTTTTCCATGATAAAAAATAGAAATATAGTTGTGAAAATATAATATTCTGCCTCTTGCAGAGGAAATAACTAACAAATCGCATCGGGTTTCGTATAATTATCGTTTTTATTAATGCCTTGTATAACCATCCATACAAGTCCGATAAAAGTATGACGCGTGAGGGCGCACTTTATTTTATGGAAGGCCATTTTTATTTTTACATTTTTAAACACATATCTGTAAATATTTTAGTTTATACTTGGGTTTTCTTTATATGTTATGTATTTTATTACATAATTTATTGTAAACTATACTTAACTTATTGTATAAACTATTAATTGTGTAGGTTTTTAGCTTTGTTAATGCATTTTTCAACGGGCGCTAACGGCGTCTCGTAATTTCAGTCACGCTTCGTCGCATTCGCTGTACACAATAATACGACATGAGGCGGTTATAAATTGGGTATAAAAGTCTAATTTTCTCGTAAAATCCCAAGTTTTGCAAGACGCAACATCAAGAAATGTTATTACCTATATACATAGAACCTACGGATGAAATTTTATTAGGGTACGTTCTTATACCATGGTACATGGTGAGGGTGATTTTTGACTGGACTAATGTTATCATTTAGAACAGCGCCCTCAATAGTACAACAACGTCACATAGAGAGAGAAGACGACAACAAGAATATGAAATTCCCGAAAAGATATACCGGAGAATACCCCGGAGAATAAACTATTCTGTTGACACAGAGCTACAGAGCCGACTCGAGTGAAGAGATTTAAAGTAGATTCAAGAAGATAAAGAACTTTAAAAGAACTTGTAAGTTAAAAGAATCTTGTGGGATCAGGTGCCGTTTTCGGCCACCTCGACTTGTAAGGACTAGGGTATACCATTATAAAAAGATGGGAAAATAGGGGTTGGTGTCCCATTTATTAATTGAGTGTCATCATCATCATCAGCCGTTGTCAGTCCACTGCTGGACGAAAGCCTCAGCATGTTTCTGCCACAGTGCACGATCTCTAGCTGCTTCCTGCCACTGCACTGTACCCCAATACTTGTCTATTTCATCTCGCCATCTCACTCTTTGTCTTCCTCTATTTCTACTCCCATCCATCGGTCTCCATGATGTCATTAGCGAAGTCCATCTATTGTCTCTTCTCCTACTGATATGTCCAGCCCACTTCCACTTACTTAATTTGATAGTTCTTATAATGTCTTGAACTTGTGTTTGTTTTCTCACCCATTCATTTGTTTTTCTGTCTTTATATGTGATTCCGAGCATATTTCTTTCCATGTTGTGCTGTGCTGCTGCTATTTTCTTTTCCATTTTATTTGACAGTGCCCAGGTCGCAGCTCCATATGTCATGGTTGGTAACACGCATTGATTAAAGACCTTTCTTTTTAGGCTTAACAGTATTTCCCCTCTCATGATGTTGCTCAGTTTACCATATTGGCACCAGCCCAATCTGATTCTCCTCTTTATCTCCTGTTCTTGATTCTTTTCTCTCAGGCTAAATTGAGTGTGCTAAGTGTTAAAATGCTGCTGCTTTTGTTCTTATCTTAGTGCATTATGTTTCGCTGTAGAATTAACTTCAGTTTTCAAGCTACAGTATATTATATGGAATTTCTATTATATGCCTCTTAATTATTTCTATATCATTTTTAGGTATTCTTCCCTAATATGGATATTAGGTGGATTCCCTAAAGGTGGATATTGAATAATTTTTACGGATATAGATACAGAAAGTATAAAGAAATTAGTTTTTATGTTTTTATTCCAGTTACAAATAAAAAATATAATTTATCTAACGTAACGATAACAGTAGTACATAGATCTATCACATACTGATTATTAGGTAATCAGTAAAACAAATAAACATTATAATATTGTCAATGAATCTGTACCATTTTGTTCCCAGAAAACACAGAACGTTTGTTAAACGTAATCGAAACATTTGACACTGCATGTTTTTAGGTTTGGTTTTTCTAAAACATTTTAAAGACGTTTTTAAACGTTTCTGTGTTCTAATTGAACGTTTGCATCAAAACGTTATAACGATTGAAAAACGGAGCTGATAATGTCGCCATGCAGGAGATGATTGGTGTCTTCCAATATAGCATGGAATACATCGGCAAGCCGTTCGCTGTAGAACGAGTCAAGCTTGCATAGACAAACCAATTACTTTCCCCGCTCTACCCAACAGCTTCTACTGATATTCCCAGCCCAACATAGGCTACAATATCCCCAAATAGAACATCACTGATTATTAAAACATAAACATTCTATAGTGAAATATCCTGCTTTACCCCAAAGAACCGAGTTTCCTCAAGCAGTATACAGCCTTGTATTTAACTTCTTAATTATATGATCAACATGTCCACCCATTTAAGCTTTAGTCAAACACTATTCCCAGATACTTATAATTGTTAACAATCTCTGCCTCCTTTCCTTTAATTAATGTATACTTTCAGACCAATTATGTTTTCGAAAATCAATTCTTATTTCTTTTGTTTTATTTATGTTTAGTTCAAGAAAATGTTTGCCATAATTGGTAAATCGAATAATCAGAAAGGTACAGAGAATAATCGTTGTTATAAGTCCAACTATAGCCGAGTCGTCGTAAAACAAAAATACATATAACTAGAGGGTACTCCGAGAGTACAAACCTCCGCCTACCGTAAAATTCCCCTACATAAAATGCCACCTGAATATTTTTTTTTTACATTTTTTTTTATTAGTTCTAAGTGTAAATATGCTAACTGCACACTACAAAGTTGTGGATGACAGTGTGGTGTAATGGTTATGTATCCAGCCTCTCACAGTTGAGATCGCTGGTTGAAGTCCCACTGAGGTTTTTTTTTTTTATTGTTTTTTTATTTCTTTTTTTTTTGTTTTTTGTGGACCTTGATCTTTGACCCTGACCCTTCAAAATTTAACCACAATTATATGATGTGTCATTGTCATTGTGGCTAAGTTTGGTGAGAATCGGATAAAAACAGTGTTCTCTAGGCAGTAAAATAGTTTTTTGTTAGTTGTGACCTTGACCTATGACCTTTTCCCCTCAAATTCGAACTCGTCCGAGCTTTTGGGGCATAGATCATTGTTGCCAAATTTGGTGAGAATCGGATAAAAACTGTGGCCTCCAGGCTGTTCACAGACAGACACACAAACATACAGGGGTGAAAACATAACCTCCTTGGCGGAGGTAATTATGTCGTCAATGAATCTGTTACCATTTTGTTTCTGTATCTACAATCGTTTCATTCATTTATCTTTAACATTAAATGTAAATGTATCAGGTGATCAGTAAAGCAAACATACATAATTACGTTAAAGATTTATTGTCCCTTGAAACACAAAAAATAAAGGTCAAAATATTCTAAATTGAAATTGGCCATATCAAAGAAATATTAAAGTTGTTCACTTTAAGTCGAAAATTCGAGCCAAAAACAACAAGTTTACGTAATTAACAGGTAAATTAATTTTATTACATTTCGTCTGGAAAATCGTCGCAAGCGAAAGTAAACAAAGATTTCAAACCACTAGTATGCATTATGCATGATGCTAATTAGGATTGTTTACAACTTGTCACGGTTGAGAAGGTGTTTTCACACAGATCGCAAGGAAGTTTTATGATTATGCATACAGAGTAGCCAAACAAGCGCGTTGCATTATGAGATATGTTTTGATCGAAAACTTTAACTGGAAGTCAAAGTTATTTTTTTAACAAAAAAAAACGTCTGTATTTCAGTTAAATGATTTTTTTTTTTGACTAATTTTTGGTGAAAGTTAATAACTATTATGATACTTCAAAATGACCCACTTTTTTTTAAATATTTTTTTTTTTTTTTTTTTGGAATTAGTCAAAGGGACAATACATCTTTAATGAATCTGTTACCATTTTGTTTCTGTATCTACATTCGTTTCATTTATTTACATTTAACATTAAATGTAAATGTATCAGGTAATCAGTAAAACACATAAACATATAATTATGTTAGTGAATCTGTTACCATTTTGTTTCTGTATCTCTACAATTCGTTTTACACTTAGCATTAAATGTAAATGTATCAGGTGATCAGTAAAACAAACAAAAAACATATAATTATGTCAATGAAGCTCGTCTACCGATGCCAGGTTCTTGAGTTCAAATCCATGTTGTTGGGATTTATCCCTTGCAAATAAAAAATATGATTTATCTACCTATAGGATTGGGCCGATTAGAATGAATTTGCCAAAATTCTTTTACATATTTCACAACATTATAGAGTGTAGTATTGTGATATTTAGTTTAGTTTCACATGTTTTAATTCCGATTGTATTGTAGTATTTAAGATGTTTTGATTCCGATTGTACTGTAGTATTTAGTTGTATTGTAGTTTAACATGTTTTAATTCCGATTGTATTGTAGTATTTAAGATTTTATAATTTCGAATCTGATTGTACTAAAATTTAATGTGTTTAAATCCAGATAGGCATAACATAGTATTTAATATGTTTTAATTTTGATTATACTGTAGTGTTTAGTTTAGTTTTTATATATAGTAAGTAAGTATACCTACTTATATAGGCCGAGTTAATATAGTAATATTGTTACATAATCTTGGCATTCCGTAACACAGTACCTAATAATAACATGCCTTGTAAAAAGTACATGCTTGCTAGTTTTTGATGTTTTATATTGTTCCTTGTAGTTTGTACCGTATGTTACATAACAGAACAATTATATTGTCTTCCATTTTATAGACACCCTTCTCTACATAAAACATAATACACCACACCCCTATCATAATAATGGTATAGTCCATATAAGTCGAGGTGGCCGAAAACGGCACCTGATCAATCTTGTGTTGTAGTCTGGCTTGGCTTACAATATATAGTTGAAACTACAGTAGTTACATTGTACCATGGATTAAGACACAAGTAAGCCGTAGCAAGGAAGGGCTGAATAAATTACACACATATTGTCCTTATTTAAGATTCACAACAATTGAAAGCTTTCATTTTGTTATAATAAAATGGAGCTGTCAAGTATTATAGAGCTGGAACATCTAGTTCCTAATTTATTTTTATTATCATTTTAGAAAAAGCACAAGATGTCATATTACGGTTACGGGAACTGCAGAGAAGATTACATTGGTCCAGTCCAATGTGGAAAGCCATTGCTCTCAAAGCTTAGATCTTTCTACTACAAACATGCTGTTATTGATAAATCTGTACGAACGGAAGCTAGGCATGTATTGGAGAAGATCATAGAAAAGTTTAAAATGTATACAAGAAGTACAAGCGTGAAGTATGAATTTGGTGAATTGATTCGCCAGGGCAGTAGCTTTGAAGGTCTGAGGGTAACTAAGCCTATTGAGTTTGATCTACTTGTACCAATAACCCTGAATGGCCAAGCCTTTCTTAGAGAGATGAAGGAGGCATCAGGATACTATTTCATATATAGCAGTGATGATATTTGGAAGAAATGTATCATAGATGGTATGCTAAGTCCAATAAAAATTAACCGTAGGATGCAAGCAGTGGTAAATGATGCAATTGAATTTATGAAAATACAACTCCCAGGATATGACATCAAAATGCGTGATCAAGGTGCAGCGAAGAGGCTTCGTGTAAAACATGGTGATGTCACTATTGATATTGATTTGGTTCCTGCTGTAAAGCTACAAGGAGGAGAATATCTTGTTGCCAAACGTCATCACCAAGCAGACTATTACCATTCAATGATGCCTCTTGCTGATAATATATTCAACCATATCTGGCGAATGAGTTACTCTGAACAAGAGAAAGAAGTTATAAATAGAATGGATGAAGTGCATCGTGCATGTCTTAAGATTTTAAAGGCAATTGCAGCTTCAGATCAGCATCGTTCACAATTTGGAAAGGTGAAATCATACCATCTCAAAACCTGCCTGCTTCTTCTAAATGAAAGAAATGCGGAATCGTGGAAGGAAAACGATCTTGATATTTGGTTTAAAGGACTTATTAATATTTTAATAGAGTTCTTACAGGTAGAGGACTCCAAACTGAATTGTTTCTTTAATAGAGATATTAATTTGTTCCAACCAATCAGTGATAGTACTTTGGACAATTTAAAAAACTGGTTGCGCCGCATAAGCAGAAGTGATGAAACCCTCATGGCAGTCCTAGACAGGTAAGACAACTCAATATACTGTACTGTGATAAATCAAAAAATAAAAACCAATTAAAAAGAAGAATTATGGAAGTCTTAAACAGGTAACTACTGTACTGTTACAATCCAACCAATCTATCAAAAGTCAAAAGTGACAGGCTACGCATGTGTAAGTTAAAAAAATAGTGAAAATATGCTAAATTTTAAAAAATTTATATAGATTGTCAGAATGCTCGGGAACCCCTATTTTGCATTTCATTTTTTAAAAGTGAATGTATCATATGCATGATTTATTATGAAATTAAGAGAAAAAACATTGATTAAGTCATCATTAATTGCATCAAATTTGTTTGAATTAATTTCGATAATCAAACAAATTATGACATTTTCTTAAGCCGAAATAACAAACTTAACATTAACTTTCTTCCTTAAAATGTTCACAGTGCATCATTTTGATGTCATCATAGTAAAAAATTCTAATTCACTACAGGATGTAATAATCTATCTGCACCAAAGTGGTTACTGCATAGTAAATACACGGAGGAATCTTTCTACAACTTTTAGTCAGCTGTGTATGGTTCAGGTGGTCTGTGCTGGGAAACGAAACAAAATTTTGTTTAAAAATATCCATATTGTTTGTTCAATTTTATTTCTTAATGTATAGATTATACATATGATCTATATTGAAATCTAGATAAAAAGTAACTTGTTTCTTTATTATTATGTAACAAATGTGGTTTATGACATTATACACAGAGGGATCTTTGATCGGATTGTGATACGAGCTATTGTATTTGCGTTAGCAAGATCCTATGATATATTATAAGTATTTAAAGATTTGAGAAAATCAATCAATATATCTTTTAAAAATAAATTATCTTTATTTAAATCAATGCTTATAACCTATAATTCGTCATAGAGACAAATTAAATCTAGTTAATAACTTTAATTTTTAAATTTCAGCCCTACAGATAAATATATAATATAATTTTCAACTTTTGACCAGCATGAAAAACATATTGTTGAATTTAGGTTGTTTGGAGTAACTACCATTCTCCAAAATATTCATACTGTAATATGTTTACTTTTTGTAATCTATTTCTTTTACTTAGTATACAGGATGAGAAAGACGACAATGATGATGATGGCGACAATGATGATGATGGCGGCAATGATGAGGATGACGATAATAATGAAAATGAAGCACAAGAAGAACAAGCTAGTGGTGGACTGGGATCATGGATGGGAACTGCTGCTGCTGTGGGTACAGTTGCAGCATTTGGTTTGGCTGTAGCATTTTCCTATCTCAGTACAAGGTATGTGGACAATCATCATTCCATGAGATGTGGCAACGCCGAATTGTAAACTATTATTTATTAATAAATAAAAATGTACTGTACTATATTAAACACAGAAATCTTTGTAATGTTTTATTCTAAAATTAAGACTTTTACACTTGGTGTATCTCAAGGACCATCTCTCGAACCACTCCAAAGTTATTCCTTACAAACGTCACCAGACTACCAGTACACCTTACTGTACTACCAATCCCCTACACACCCAACGATATTTCTATTCTATTTTTGTAATTTCATTCCAGCAGTGATTTTGAAATTAAGGTGTACTCCATCGACTCACGAACACAGACAACATACACAAACTTGTCTTCTTCATCCACTGTCAGAGACTTGAAGACAAAGATATTCAGCAGGCAAGGAATACCTGTGTATCGCCAAAGACTTACCTACAATGGTAGAGTATTAGAAAATTCACAAACGCTTGGTGAATATGGAATCCAAGAAGGTTCAACAGTGAAATTACACAATTAATTTTTGATTGATTTAATAAAATAGTATGCAGTTATTGGCGAATGATTTCAATTTTATTTAACATTTAAATGTAGTTAATGTTTTGTATTCATGGCGAATAACTAGTAAAGTCAGTTTGCGGTACACATTGTGTTTCCAAAAAGGAAAAAATAAAGACTTTTGTTTGTTATGCTGCAATCGTCAACTGCAATAATGTTAGTGATTGGTCGTATTTATAGCTGAATCCAAATACTGTAATAATAATATTTGATCTCATCTGTATATTAGTGATTTGTTAATGAATTGAATGTAATTTTGGTCTCAATAAATGTCTTTTCTGGCATCAAATAACTCTTTGTGTGTGTCCTTATGGTAGAGATTTCATTGACATAATAGAATCTGCAGATATGTCACCTAAAAATCAAAAGAGAATGATAATTGTAAATATGTGCATGCAGATCCAAATGCTGTGCTTTGTTGAAGGCTTCTATGTACTGTGAATGTTTGCAATTCTATTATTGACTAATTGTAGGCAGACATGTAAAGTAAAGTTCTTTTTTCGTTGATAATTGGATAATCTGAAAGCCATGAGTTAGACACCTTACCATAATACTAAGTTTTCTGTGATTATTGCAAACCATTAGACATTAATCCAGTCCTCAGGTGGCTTAGGACAGTCTTTTGGCACAGTGAAGAAAGTGCCTGGATCATCAATATTGGGTACAAAGTCAGCAAAGGTGTTTGTTGTGAGTGTCAAACCTGAAAATTTAGGATTCAGAAATTGAAATTGTTACAATTGTTTTAATACCCTTATTTACTATATCTCGAAACCATGGGATACAATAGACTAAACTATCCAACAAGGATTGGTTTAATTAATCAAGAACACTGAGCTCGCCTTGCCAAGATAGGAACTTGTAACATCAGTCGTGGAATTGACCATGTCACAGCCACAGATAAACCCTTTGATCTCTGGAGCTCAGCATCCTGTTGTTAGATTGCCTTGGTTTAATATGCTCTATTACAACTGTATGCATGACTTGCCTGAAGTCTGTAGTATTATCTTTAAATGTTAGTCCACCAGTTGACGTTTAAATTTTTGTTGAGTAAGAGCTCACGTATTACACATTTATTAAATGTCATGTGTGCCAAAATATTGATCTTTTGAACAATATTAAGTTGAAATGCAGTCAAGACAACTGTATGCCCCACATACCTTCTTTACTGTATGTGTATGTTGTTATATCTATTGGAATACACTTGTCAGTAACGGTGTAGCTAGAGTTTATAGCTCCAGACTTCACCATCCATTGGTGGCCATTTAACACTCCTCCAATCACAAGGCTGCCGAGATAGGTTGCATCATCTAACATGAGCAAGAATATAAATGCATTGCTTAAGTTACTGTATAAATAGTATGCTTTTAAACAATTTTATAGGTGTAATAAAGTATTCTACGCACCCGAAATGCAAGGAGATGACATGTTTTGTGTCAGTTTTTCCACTGTGCATTTGTTGTTTACAATTGTCCATTTTGCAGACTACGAAATAAAGCATAATATAATAGTATTTTACAAACTTTAATACAGTATATAGGGGTCACCTTAGAGACCCAACAGGTCCCTGCAGGAAAGTGTCCCCTTAATATGAGTTTCCCAAAAAGGATGTGTACTTTACTGTATTTAGTATCCTTTCTAACTCATGTTTCAATATTGGTTTTAATTTTATGGTTTAAAGCAGGACAAAGAGAATAAAAGTAATACATACCAATTTGTAGTCACTAATGGTGTGACTTTTAACAGGGAACACGCCCACTGATGTAGTCACGTTTAAACTGTTAAACGATCCAACTAGTTTACTGGTAAAGTCATATGCGAAAGTTTCCCTTCCCACCGATAATGTTCCAACAGCTGTCGATGTATTCATATTCATCACACTCACTATCGTTTGACCTGTAAATACAGTCAGTTTTATGGAAAGAAAAGAAAAAAGATAATTCATACCTTTGCTTAAGTGATACTGTAGTTTCCCATTTTGCTTATTGGCCCAGTAAATCAAATTGAATTTCAAGAAACTAATAAAAACACATGCATTTATTATTTTAAACATATGCATAGAGTATGACTGTTTATAGAAAGAAAATAGTTAGACTTAACCAGCAAATTGGTATTATTATATGATGAATCACACACCAATTTTAACAGAATGCCATTATTAAGGTAGGACGTATTAACAGCAATATAGAGGCCCAAATTCTTCACTTACTCCTCTGACGGTATGCTTACCCAATGAGGCTTGATATTGGTTCGGCAAACAGCATGGCTTTTGACCATTTGCAAAATAAAATACTGAAATCAACAACAAAAGAAATTTCACCGGATTATGACGCATTGATGACATCTTTGATCAGAGTATTATTGTTTCTGCTGTCTTTACCATGCAATAAGTCTACTGTCCAAGTTCACACAGGTTTTTGTCCCAGATTTATTGCAAATATACCTTGTGATATGGGCTAAATTTTAGAAAGTATTTACAGTAGATACTGTTTGTTTTGTAAACGCAGTGTACTAAATTCAAAGTTCATAGTGGTAGTTCTGATATCAATCAATCATTTCAACAAGGGATAAAGTAAATAGTAGTTTAAATTCATGAAAGGAACAAAGGATATGCTAACTGTATATTGTCTTTCATGCCCAAACGGCGTTCCATACAATAACATTTCTTACTACGCTCGAGTAATCGTAAACGCTCGAGTTAAGGTTTTGCAGCACGCTGTTTATCGAAAAATGGCTGTCAGGATAAAGTTAATATTTGACGGCGTTGATATCAAGAAATGTATGTTCCTTGTTGATTCAAAACATATAATAATTAAAGACTTAGAAAGGGGTATTAAAAAACGTTTTCTTATTGAGAAATCATCCAAAGTGTCTTTATTTATTGATGACTTTATTCTACCCTCAAAGGACGGTATTGAGTTGATACACGATAACGACATTGTCTTCGTGAGGTAAGCTACATTAAATCTGCTATTGGCTGTTTCAAAAGGGCCTAGCTTTTATAGTTATCTTTTTGCGTAGTTATGCTTTATGGATAGTTTTATCATGCTAATTAATTCTTTTACCTTCCTTCTATACTCTCTCTTCTATTTGTGAGGCTTAGGTAGGTAGGTTATTATTCTTGCAATACAAATTACAAACAATATGTTTAGTATAGGCTAGTAGTTGGTACAACACAAGAAGGCTATGAAAAAAGTATATATGATGCTAAGATCCTACTTTGTTTTTTTCAATTGATAATTTTTCAGGGTTCGACTGAAACCAGATGTTTCTGTTTGTTTAGATGATTGTGAAACTAAAAAAGAGAAAATTAAGAAACGAAAAAGGAAATCTTCAGGAACTGCTGAAAACAGTCAGCTGCTAACAGCTTGTACGCCAAGCGAGAATGACATTGACAAAAAACTATTATTAGTGAACGAATCAGTAAATAAAAAGAAAAAGGTAGAAGAAGTAAATGATACAGAAAGTGCGAAGAAGAATAAAAAAATTGATAAGAAAAAGAAACACAAATTCAAAAAAAGTAATAGTGAAAAAAGTTTGGATAGAGTACAATGTAATTCACAAACGAACACTAACGATGAAACTGAAGTAATTAGTAAAAAACAAGCAAAATCATCTCAATTGGAAAAGGTGCTTGATAAAGACAATGTATCGAAAGAATCTAAAAAGAAAAAGCAAACAGCAACAATGGACGTACAGAGTAGTAGTAGTGATAGCTCTAGTTCCGATACTTCATCTTCAGATGGTAACAAAAGACCAAGAATTAAATGGAACACTGAGCTAAGTAAAACTAAAAACAACATTACCACCAATAAGCAAGGGACTAAAAATGCGGTTGAAGTATCGACGGCCAGCGTAGATAACAAAACAAAGGTCAAGGTTCGTCAGGTGAAGGAGAACGGTGACAAAAAGCACATATTCTTCGAGTCTGATCCAGATAGTAGCAGCGACGATGATACTGATCTTGGAAATATTCAAGAAGAGACTGGGAATGAAGTGGGAATAAAATCAACAGAAATGAATGATGAAAATAAGGATGACAGATGGGAGGGGGAAGAAATTCAGGAAATGAATAGCGAGGTTTTAAGGAATCAGGTGATACAGAAGGAAGTGGTTGAGAAGGTAAAAATATTTTTAACTCTACAACAATAACTAAGCATCAGCAAGATTTTTGTAAAAGTAGGTATACTACTATTACATTTGTTTACGAATTACATTTTTGTTATTTTAGCAGCCCACCAATTTGCCTCCACCTCCATCAAGAGACTACAGCAAATTAAGTCCACTTATAGGACCACCAAGAGTAGGAGATGTTATTTGTTATAAGGTAAAGTTTTTCATGTTTTTTTTACCTAAATAATATACTATCAATTACAATGATTTAAAAAATCGTGTATATGTAACCATAGAAATAAATGTCACCCTACTACAGAGGGCGTTCAGGAAGAGACCTCATGGGTTGAGTCATGTTGTTGAGCCAGGTTGTGTTGGAACAACCCAATAAGTCTCTATTATTGATAACTTCCACTATATGATTTTGTTTTGTTAGATTTTGGAACTTTCAGCAAGTTACATGCCAGAAGTGTCTGCATATAAGGTAAATATCATACATGATCTAAATCAAGAAATTAGACAATTAGTGTAGTATACAAAAGGGAAACCTTTGTGGTCAACAGAAAATCTGTTTACAAAAATTATCTTACTATTGAAATGTGAAGAACAGACTGTCAACTGAGATTTTCTGCCTGAAGTGCCCTTATGTCGACATGGAACTCAACTCAACTGTGTTGACATAAGTGCTCCGAGCAACTGAACGCAACTGACAGGCACAAAAAAATGTTGCTTTCAGTTGCCCATGTTCTACTTTTTTTCGGAACTGAAAACTTCGAATCAAGTCACGCGACCAATAGGGATCAGTTCAATTTTACTTTAAAAGCTCACACATACTGGTTCCTATACAAATATATATATACGTGTTGTGCAAGTAAGGTAACCATGACTAGTTACAATCAGTTCCAGTGTTGACATATGTGCTCGCACACTGATTCCTTTCAGTTCCATTGATCAAAATTTCGACATAAGCACTCTCGCGCAACTAGTTCCTTTCAGTTGAGTGGGGTTGAGTCTAGTTCCGTGTCGACATAAGGGCCCCTTAAACGAAGTCATCCAGTTTTTTAATCCAACATATTATCTGATTTCTCTCTCTAGGAAGGAAAGGTAATGGAATATGATGCGACCTCACAATCTGTAACACTAGAATTATGTGAAGGATTCACATCAAGTGAAAATATGAAACGTGAGGGACGGTTTGAGATGGAACTAGATGAAGAATACACACAAGATAACACAGAACATGAGAATGTGGTATGTATAAATATAATGTAGATTTTGCCACAACAAATATACAAATGTGGAGAAAGAATTTGTGAAGCAAATTATGCTAATTAATAAGATATATTTTTGCTAGAATTGTAGTAGTGTATTATATTACCTTACAGGTTTCTGTGCAATGGTCAGCAGTTATGGCTCCAAGACTTATCACATAGAAAATGGAATTGTAGGTTTGACCAACTTGCAAGGTATCAGCAAAAACATCAACATTGGTTATGCTGCCATAGCTTATTGACAGGGTAGTGTAAACAAATGAAGAATCATGTATTAAAAGGCAAGATTTGAAGATACTGTACAGTACATGAATATGCAATTTAAATGTAGGTCTTGCATTATTTTAACTTAGCTTGGACACCTGTTCCGCTACCGTCAAATCAAACATAAATGTTTATTTTTCATGCTGCTACCCGCATATCGATTGGCGCATAGGCGTGCATCATGTAAACGGAACATTGACGTGCAAATTGCTGCCGCACCAGAATCATGATGGAACCGGTGTGAAAGACTCTTTATTCAAAAAAACTAATTTTACCAAGTTATTTTATTGTAACCGAAAAAGGACCTAAAAAAAATAAAAGTCAACTATTGGTTTAATATTCATTGTTCTCAGGTGTCTTTCTTTTATTGGGCAGAAAGTATTAATGTATGTATTTTTTAACAAACCCTGTTCAGAATGTTCTAAAACCAATCAAACAAGTGCTGGGTTAGAAATTCATCATATCAGAGCATACTGGTTATCGTAATAATGAAATTGGTATTATATGTTTTCTCTGCAACAAATACAACACACAAAAAATAACATAACATTTCTCACCTTTATTTTCGTTCGTTCGTTCATATTTTCACATAATTCAAAATAGTGCAAGGATTTGCTTAAATAACTGATCACGGTTTAACGTCTTATTTAACATATTTACACAGTTACACCATCATCTGGTGTAAAAATACAATTTAAAAAAAAAAGTTTGGTGATGCGGTATGGTGACAACATTTAGGGCCCTACACAGTTGGTTTGTAAAGGTAAGTTAAAAATAGAAATACATATAAAATGAATATACTGTAATACAGTACTATTATTACTGGGTTCTATATCAGTAAGGTCAACCAGTGAAATGATACATTGAATGTTGATGTTAAATAGTTGTTTTGTCCCTTGTGTCTCCCCATACCACACCAGCTCAACCTTCAACAAAAGCAACTATTAAGAACATATGTGGTTAAACAGCTAAGACTGTCCAACAACATTCATCCAATAGGCAATGTTAATAAAAAGTACACTTGATATTAATACATTTCTTTTCAACTTTTGGGAACAATTTTGTAACTGTATTTATTCATTGTTATGCACAAGAAACCAAGGTTTAAAATGTGTATGTGAACAAAACAATACAATTTTACCATTTTTCACAATTTGTCAATTTTACAGTACACTATACATAATTTGTGAGAATAAAGACCTTATTCATACACATTCCTTATTCATACACATACCTTGTTCTATAATGTGTATGAATAAAGAATCTTATCCAACACCTGTTTCTATACATATTTCCTACACTAATATTTTATTTTACATTTGTACAAACTAATATTTCTGTATATGTATTTTTTTCTCAAAAATTAGAAGACATTTGTCGGTATAAAACAAATTTGTACTTATAAACAATAAAATAAAAAATTACTTTGATAAAATTAAAGTAAAAATACTGTTTAGACAGAAAGAGCAATTTTAAATTACATCTTTGTAAGTAATTTGTGCAAAAACTATAGTATAAATGTACAATATTACAATAATGTAAAGCAATAATTTACCCATACTGCTGTTTTTTATAGCATCTACTGTTATAAATATACACCTTTGAATACAATACATAAAGTATGTTTTAGATATAGACATACTATTAAATTACTAGAGGGTCAACAAGCAGCAGCAAAATGACATCAAACAGGACAAGGACTCCTCAAAATGGTCCTGTATATCTGTTCAAAATAATAACTTAAATATGTTTCAATGACAGTACGTATCAGTTTTTATAAAATTATTGTTAATGGCAATGGTCTTAATTTTTTGCATACAAAGATTGAATAAGAATATGTTCTTGTTCTCAGATATAGTGGTTCGTGACTAAGTAGAGGGTTAATTTTGAACTGGCATATGAGATTTGGCTGCCATATTTAATGGTCCCTCTCATTGTTTTTTGATCTTTGATTGTGTGTATTTACAAAATACTGTCAGTCTTTAACAAATTAATATTTATTGGTCTGGATGAATAAGACTATTCTAAATAACAAGTGTTTTGGTCTGGATGAAAAAGACTACGACAACTTAAACATTGAATCTGACAACAATTTGTTCCATATTAACAAATGAGCAAAGTATCAATCAATTTAAAAGCACCTCAAATTTGGACTGCATAGTTGACCATTTTCAATTCAATTAGCAATGAAATTTCATTGAAATTAAATAAACTCTCTTGATTAGCAAACTATAAACTTACAAACTTTAAAAGGTAACTGGAATTGCCATAAAGAATTCTTAGAGCAGACACAAATAATGTTTTATACTTTTTTTGGAACAAGAGACTGCTTGGTTATGAATGAATTTGTTTTGATACAAATGTGATAATATATATTTTTTTCAACAACTTTGTCTGTCTGAAGTCAATAGGGACTTTTTGATTTTCACGTCGACTATGTCGACTGCTATCATATTACGTCATTTTTATGATACTCACATGCGAAGGCAACTGGTGGGCTTGTTCAGTGGCATTTTGACGTTCTCTCTCGGACATGAGTACCAGTGAACATAACACTACAAATGTTTACCCAAAATCATGGCCGAGAATCTTGTGATGATTTTCTGAGAATGTAGTAAGTGTATTTCAATCAAATTATATTTGCAAATTATTGATTTGTATTGGTTATTTTAAATAAAGCTTTTAATAATACAGGTTATGGCCTGGGTCTTATCACTAGGACGCCAGCCTTCATTCAGAAAATTAAGGATCTCGGCTAGGACTAAACTGCAAAGTTAGCCTGGCCTAAGCCCGTGTACTTCCACTGGCCCAGCGCGGTGGTTATAGCACCACGGATGAGCGCTACTATAGAGATTACAAGGTCAGATGCCATGGTAATTACGTCATAAGTTGACTGGCATGTCATTTTAAATGTCCACTTAATCTAAAAGTTCTTATATCTGTCGACGAGAAAAGTTGTCTACGACCCAGGTGGACGTGACCTTCGTGTGCACATTCATTAAACCTAAAAGTCCCTATTGTTTACTGTATGAGAGACTTTGAGATCGTTTAATTCAAGTTAAATTGCTATTAGTCACCCACTTCCAACCGTCATGATAAGATATTTTCATTTTTAAAATTGCACTGTTTTAATGATGGTTATAATATTTACTATGTCTTCTGCAACTAACTATAATCATAACATAAAATATTATTTTTCTCTAACAAAAACAATTTTGTTTCTTTTGCCGATTATTAGTATATGCTGCTTCCTTGATCTTGTATCCACAAAATTGTTTTGGCTTGTAATAAAAACATGGTAAAATAGACACACGTACGCTATTCCATGTTTGACTGAATCTTGCTGGTCAGTAACAAATCATTGTAATGTTTCCATGTGATGGTCAACTTCTCCACTAACTAAGAATGTGGAGAAAGAAACTAATGGATGCTACTGGTCTCTCAAAGTCTGACTGGTTCACCAAGTCTTTCATCAGTATTTATTCAGCAATTGATATCATTTAAATTATCATAAATTCTACATTCTTTCCACTGACAAAAGTTTGCCGGGCTAACAGCTTGTAGCAGTCACACAGAACCACACCCACAGTCATGGCATGCACTTGGCAACCATAACATGCACTTAATGGCATGCCCTCAGCAGTCATGGCATGTACTTGGCAACCATGACATGCACTTCCAGCAGTCATGGCATGCCCTCAGCAGTCATGGCATGTACTTGGCAACCATGACATGCACTTCCAGCAGTCATGGTGTATGACAGTTTATGGCACAATACAGGCAGTTTATGGCACCAATATTGGCACCTATTCCACTTAGTGTTGCACTGTTATTTCATCATACTTGCTAAATCCTCTGCTAAGTTAGTAAACATTGACTGAATGTCATCGAACACATCATCTTGTTCAGGTCCTACTGCGCCAGGACTAAACAAAGAAAACAAACATTTAAAATAAACAAAGAAAAGAGAAAAACAATACTTCAAATCAATAACGCAACAACAACATTATAATCTTAAGCATCTCTTCCTATCAGCAACCCCAACAATACTTGCTAGGTGCATACATTTTTCTTTCTCTGTCTTAATGTACAATATGTCATTAATTAACTTTTTAACTCTTATTTTACCGGTGAAAACAAAAAAATTTGAAAGAAATGAAGATACTTACAGAGGAGGTAGAAGATGTGATGGTGGTGGAGGTAGAGGCAGGTCATCATCAGGTATATTCAAGTCAGAATAATCAATAATATCCGAGGGTGGAGGTGGAAGATCTAACGACGATATTGACACATTCTGGCTGCTGTTTTCTCCTCGTAGTAGTAGAGTTTCAAGATCTTCAAGATCTAAAAATAGAAAGTTCATGTTTACTTACAAATTCCATCAAACATAAAAGGTGTGATAGATATAATGAAAAATTATTTTTTTCTTTATAGAAATTGAGAATAATATAATTTAGCTTCAGTAGAGAATGCTGAAATGTAGTGGAATAGAACAATGTGAAATTGACTGAAATGAAATTGAGTACAATGGAACACAATGAAATGAAGTACAATGGAATATAATTTGCAAATGTGGGAAGGAGGCAACTTTAGGCTGACATTCTATGAGAACACAAGTGAAAAGCAAGTTACCTGCACCAACAGAATGTCCGGATTGTATGTCTCCTGGTGAATCTTCAAATGGAATATCTTTTATAACCTGTTTTGTTGGCTGTTTCTTGATTGTATCAGTGTTTTCATTCTCAAAACCTGATAACAGATCCACATTATCACTACTGTCTGATTCCACTGCATCATCCATGCCATCCAACTGGTCAAAGTCTGCAGAGTACAAATCTACACTCGGTTCTTTGACAAGTAATTTTGTTTGATCATGGTCACCAGTTTTAGCTGGTGAGGCAGTTGCAGGTACAGGTGGCGGTTTGGGCACTTCTGGAATGAAGCTCTTTTTGGAGCTTGCATCAGAATAATGTCGATGTTTAGGTGAATGTAAACGTAAAACAGTGTCTGTATCATTAGCACCAAGGTTAGCAGTCTTAGGTCTGTGTATACCTTCCTCGTCATCACTAGACAAGTTGCATTTATTATCAGGTTTCAAGGTCTTTTTGGGTGATGATTTTGATTTATTTTTATCCCCATGTTTTTTAACTGCTTCTACCTTTTGCCGATGTGTTGAGTCATCACTTCTGGAAATATTTCTTATTTCATTATACTGTTGTACAGGTGAAGTCCTTTGTTTAACAGGTGGCTTATGCAAATTACCACCTGTGTTAGGTTGAATATTATTCATATGAATCTGCTCTTTTTCCTTATCATAATTCAAGATGTTTGAATCCATTGGTTGTTGCTCAGGTTTATTCAAATGTAATGGTTGATTATGCAAATATGTTGGATTACTTTTATGTTCATTATGCAAATGTGTTGGCTTATTTGCATATTGGTCACTTGGGCTATGATTAACCTGAACAAGTGTAGGTTTTGGTGGAACTGTACTTGGTGCAGTCACTAATTCCAGACGTAGAGAATTATTACGAGTTGGTTTCTTTGGTGGGTTAGTATTTTTTCCAAATGATGACACACGAAATCCAGGCACTTTTCTTGTTTGATTTGTTTCCACCTGGTCTGAAATGTGTTTCTGTATTTGTTGTTGTTTTTCTAGATTTTGTTGATGTTGCTGCATTTGCTGATGCTGTGTATATTGCTGATGACTTTGTACATTTTGTTGTTGCTTATGTATCTGTTGATCTTTGTGTTGTTTTTCTAAATGCTGTTCATGTTGCATTTGTTGATGTTGCTGGTGCAAGTGTTCATGGCTCTGTTGCTGTGATTCTCTATGTTGATGTGCTCTTTGTTGTTGTTGTTGATCTTTCTGTAATTGTTGTTGATGCCTTTGCTGAAGAAACTCTTGATGTTGTCGCTTTTGTTGTTCATGTTGCTGTTGTATTTGTTGTTGTTTTTGCTGAATATGATGGTGTTGTACATGCTGCTGATGCTGCATTTGTTGTTGTATTTGCTTTTGTTGCTGTTGTATCTGCTGTTGCATCTGTTGCTGATGTTGTATCTGTTGTTGCTGTATATGTTGTTGTTGCTGATTTTGTATCTGTTGCTGTTTCAGCATATGTTGCTGATGTATCTGTTGTTGCTGTTGCATCTGTTGTTGTTGCTGTATATGTTGTTGCTGTTGCTGTATATCTTGCTGTTTCAGCATATGTTGCTGTTGTTGATGTTGCACCTGTTGTTCCTGCTGTTGCTGATATTGCATTTGTTGTATCTTTTGTTGCTGCTGTTCTTTTTGTTGCTGTAATTGTTGCTGTTGTTTTTCCAACTTCTGTTGCTGTTGCTTTATTGCATTATTAATTTGTTTCTGTTTAAGGTTTAATGGCATTGCAGCTATGGGTGGCTTTGATTGTCTACTTTGCTGTTCTCTTGATCCGTTCAAAGGAGGTGATGGTTGTTTGGATTGATCACTGCACTCAACATTGTTGGCATTAGTTTGAGTCTGATGTTGTACAGGTTTTAAGGCAATAGGTGGCGGCGGGAATGGTTTTTTAAATGGAGAATCATTGTTTGGAACTTTCTGTTCTTGTGCTGAAACATTCTTTTGTGTGTGAAAACTATGTTGTTGTTCCTCTCTGTTTAATTGGTTTTTATCGATTCCTTCGCTTGATGATGGTCTGAAAGAGACCGGTGGACTCTTTCTGACGGGAGACTGCATGTGTTCATCATTGTCTGTAAAAGAACGAGATCGAGGACGGAAATCATCAGCAAGTGGCTGAGGTTTTCTGGGAGGTCTTCTTAATGTTTGATAATAATTTGGAAGTGATCCTTTTCCATTAGTATGATCATGATATTGTTGTTTGGCAGAGTGAAAGCTTGCTGGGACAATGCTGCTGCCATCACCAATATTAAGGTCACCATTACTTAAGGTTCTGTTCATTGTACTATGAACAGGACTTCCTCTAACGTTTCCATCACTCTCTCCAGATTGTGTTACATCTGGAAGACTACTGTTGTCAAGTGACGCATTGTCCGATTGATCTATTACTATGTCACTAGTCAAACTTCCACTAGACGGTGGCCTGTGAAGATTTTGATCATCTCTTTCTTGAGATAAGTGCCGATGTAATCTTACAGGATCAGTTCGTCTAGAGGGTGTTCGTTTGATTGTGGCATAGCCTGGTACTTGCGTTGATCGCAAAGCATCAATTGCAGTGCCATTATCAAGTGCAGCTTTAAATTGTTTTAAAGATTTTCTGCGACCTATTGTTGCAGTCATAAGAGGTTTGTCGGATATAGAATGCATAGAGTTGCCACGTTTTGGGATTGCATATGGGTTTTCTTTCAAGTTTTTCAAAGAACCTTGATCAGAAGCACCAGATGATGTGCTACTACTGCCAAAAGAATTTCTGTGAACCATGTCAGGACTATCCATACTAGAAGATCTTGGAGGTACTGGAGTTGCTACTGCTTTTGGAGATCCCCCGCTTGATTGCTTGAATGTAGAGAATGACACATTTTGATAAACGCTCTCTGCATCATGTTCCTCTGGGATGTCTTTCTCAGGCGGTCCTGTAAACACCTTGGTTGGAGATGATTTGACTGTCGTCATACAAGGAACATAAGAAGAGACTACTTGATTGTTCGCAGCCATGTTTGGATTTCTTTGTAGCATTAATTTACGAGGATAACTATCATTTGATCCTTTAGATCCAAGAGATCCACCAGATATATTTGATATATCACTCCCAATGCTTTCCAGACTTCCCTGGATTGCCGACTTCTGCCGAACAGTAATTGTCACATTTTCAAAAGAAGGTGAGCTGGTGAGCTTCTGTGCTGTTGGTGTATCCATGGTTAAGTCTTCAAAAGATGCAGCATCCAGTGCATGCTTCTCGTGCTTCTTGATCTCCCGTAGACGTCTCAGTGCCAACATGAACTTCTTCTGGTGACCCAGTCTGATGATACCAATCTCTTGAAGGTCTTCCCATGTCATGTCATGCAGGTACTCAACCTGGTCATAACCATTTGATATTAGTGTGTTGTAGTAGGCTTGGAGATCAAGAATTCGAAGCCACGATTGCACATCAGGCTAGAAATTAAAAAACAGTATATAGGGTTTACAAATACATTTTAATGATATGTACAATTTAAGACGTTATTAGAAAAGGTATGTCTGCAGTACACAAAAGAAAATAAATAAAATATCAAAACAAGACAACACATTCTCAACCACAACCATTTCCTTTTGTAAATGCATGGTGACTTTACTAGTGTTTATTCACAATGAAAACCTTTAAACAATTATGACATATATACTGAACTGTCTACCTTTCTGTTAAAATCGCTGTGTATCAAAGTTTTTTTGTTTTGGACAAGATTGGAAATAATGTACTTACTGGTTTAAAATTTGGAGCTACATCTGGTTCCTTCATTTGCCCTATCATGGCAAACATTTTTTTTCGGTGGCCTGGCACGGTGACACCAACCGCAGTCAAATCCTGAAAAATCAAGTCAAATCTCTTTTTAATGATTTGTCTTTAGTTATATACTTAAAATCAATAAAAGAATGAAATAATAAAAGAATGAATGAATGATAAATTAAAAATACATTCTGTAAAAGAATGAATGTGTAAGTTATGTATCACATGTGTGCCACAGAGAATTAAGCAGAAAAGAAGAGTTCAGATTTTCTGGGGCATCTATATCTTTTATCATTTACTAACATTTGGTTCCTCTTTATTAATGCAACAGTAATACATTTTGACAGAATATAAAAAAGAGATGTCTATTTGTCTAGAAAAAAAATGAATTCTGCAAAGTTGTATGTAAAATAACATAAAACATGTATCACAATGTTAAAATTTAATACAAAAATGCTACAATAACAAGAAAAATAGTGTAATTATGGTTGTACCTCTGGGGTCATCTTGGCAATGGTTGGCATGTCATATCCTGCCTTTGTGAAGTTGTTAGTGTACTCTGGTAACCGTAGTCTCTTTAACCACTCATATATTCTATCAGCATCCTTAGAAAAAGACAAAGAATAATAATAAATAATCATAATAATTAATAATTTTACAATTATTATAATAATAATAATAATAATAATAATGACAAACAATACAGGACAAATGACTGGATGGAAAACAAATGATGGATACTATGAGAAAAATATAAATTACAATTAATTATAAACAAAACAAAAGCACATAATATATGCCAATTAAAGGTAGTAATTATCGTGCGTCAATAGACTGGCAGCAGCAGCTGCCCTGATTAAATAAATAGTATGTAAAGCTTTTTTGTTTTCTCGACTTTATATATATACATATCAACTTATAAAATCTATTGCATAATGCATGTGTGTGTGTGTGTGTTCTACCTTAGCATCCAATGATGGTATTTCATTTTCAATTTTCTTCAGTGGCGGACAATCACTGTGCGGTCGTTGTGGAGCTGTGGAGAATAATAAACACATGTTGATCTATACAAACTGTTTTGGATCTTTCAATTCATGTACAGATCAAAGAATCATTATCGTTATATATAAAAATTACCTTTAAATGAATTTAAATAAATTGTTTATTGATATTCATATTTATATAATTTTATTTTGGATATTTCATATTAAGTTTTATATGTAAATATCCAAAATGCTACTACATACTACAAGAGATATGTGTAAAGGCCCATTTACACTAGGACGATGACGATCAACGATAAATATATAAGCATGCATGATATGCAGGATAATTTTATGCTGTCTTTAATAAAAATAATATTTTTAAAATTCCAATCAAATGATGTCATGATAAAGAATATCATGATATTATTGATCTTACTAATCATGACGTCATTTTATTGGACGTATGAAAATATCATTTTCATCAAAGGAAGCATAGATGGTTATTCTATAGTTCTAGAATGAAAAATTTTTATATTTCTTTTGTTTTATGTATGAAAAATGCATATTTGTCTATTTATCGTCGATCGTTATCGTTCTAGTGTAAATGGGCCTTAAGCCTTGTTTGCTTGTATTAATACCTGGAACTATACAGTTTTCATTAAGTACATTCTCACAACTTCTGCTTGGTTTAGGTTTAATACCACGGTGTGATGAAGGTGAAGAATTGACCATGTCATGGTGATTTCCAACCATCTAAAGAAAAAAATGACACAATACATATAATATTTTAATATAGAGTGCATACCTGTTGTTTTCAGATAGCATGGTATTGCACTAACTTACTTAAGTTCTTGCTTTCCGTAGTGTGCTGAAATTATTTAACTTGTAAGTATTTACCTGGTTTGTTTTCTTTTCCATACTTTCTGTGGATGAGTTGACATCAACTCCACTCTCCTCTTCTGATGTGTTACCATTCTGAATTGGTCTCCTTGGCCAGACATCTTGGTTAAAATGTTGAGGTAAGGCATTCTGTCTGTGGGTGGAGGCTAGCAAAGGATCCTTTGAATGAGTACCTAAGTTAAATGAAATTATTTAAATGGATTGCTGGCAATAGATAGGTAGGTGTTTCTAAATTGTATATAGGTTTTTAAATAATTTAATTAGTTTGTTAAGTTACTGGCAGAACGGTCTTGTAACAAAGGTTATTCAGTATAAAGAAGAAATAAGTTAAAAGAAATCAAATAACTAAAAGAAATTATTACTTCTATATATTAAAATAAAGTAGACTAAAAAAACATTTTCAGTCTTGCATATTCTAGTCAGTGAACTGCTTCGCAATATCATTTGTAATGATTATACAATAATGTAATATAATTTTAGATTTTACCTGGTGAAATTCTTGAATTTGCCATGGAAACTACAGGCGGTACAGGTGAGTTTCTACTGGTTGCTAACATCTCATGACTTCCTTGACTACCACCTTGATACTTTCTTTGCAATGCCTCTGTTGCATGCTATGAAAATATAATACAAATACAAGAATTAATGTAACATACTGTACCACACTATACTTTTTCGAGCACAATATTCGAATCATAAAGGGTCTTCCACACCGGTCCTGTTCCGGCACAGTTCCGGTCCGACGCATCAAACATCAATGTTTGTTGCCACAATGCTCCAATAGATATACTCGTAGCCATGTGAAAACAAAACATTGTCGTTGAATTTGATTTCCAGCACCGGACCGGAATAGTGCCGGAACAGGTTTGAAACATCCTTAATACAGTAAATCCATCATTTGGGACACTATATATATTCAGTCAACACCCATATAAAGAGAGGAACAATTTGTATGAAACGACCAATGCACTAATAGCTGTTGGTCATCAAGCAGCAGCATAGTCACTTACTCCAATGTCCTATTTACAGTCGTATGTGTGCTTCAGCATTTGGCCTACAGAACCATATGACAGTTTATCACTGAATATATATAAATATCATTATCGTCATATATATGTGTGTGTGTATGTACTTTTTAAAGACTTTATCCAGTGTTATTGTGGATCGTAAACAATGAGTAATTCCTATTACACAACCACCCACTTAATCCGAAGGATGAGCAATTAGATAAAACAAGCAAAGTTTAATGTGTGTCTGGATCTAGCCAACAGTTAAATGTCAAATCAGATGGATGACGAATTAGATGAAAGAGTATACATGAAATTTATAGTCTGTGTCTTGGTTTTTACAAAGATAAGTTATGGGTATATGACCTGAAGGACAAAGGCAATTAACAGAAAGTGCAAAACCATATAACACACCATTCATTAAAGACAGGTTGCAATTAAACTTCATTAAAAGGCTAGCTGATTGCTAGGAAATATTTATGTGTTAAATTAATTATCTATTTATTACATACATACATAAACCATTTATATTGCGCCTTATCAAAAAATGTCAAGGCGCATTACAGATAATTAAAACTAAATGTTAATGTTAAGCAATGTTATGAAAAATGTTATTCTTCCTTTTGACTGGACTGCAATTTCAGTAACATAGTACTGCTATTCAAAATGGTACAGTTACACGGTTTAAAAAAGTAAAGAATAGTTAAAACATACAAATATATATACAGAAAAATTAAAACATAGATAATTTTACAAATATTTGTGAATTTCCAATGTATATAATAATGTCTCTCCAGTAATTATCCATTTTATTTTTACTTTTCCTTATGTTATATATTTTACTTTACATATATTATTTTTACTTTTGTACATATGATTTTAAGTGATCCACCAGTGATATCAGTACTATGATTCTGAAGGTGTCTTCAAAATAAAGACAGAAATAAATAATTGACAACAAAACAATTGCTTACTTCTTGCTTACAGAGCATAGAAATGTTATTCTTATTGACATTTTCTACAAATATTTTTCTTCATAATATGAAGAAAAATTGTATTTTGTGTGTTCAGAGGATGAGCTTACACAAGTCAATAACTGTTTATTGTTATGTATCTTGAAATTGTCTTTTTGTTGTGAAATAACAGCCAGTATAAAGCTCTGTCCACACTATCAAATTTTATGTGACACAAAAATGTGATGTACCCATATATGGACATGATGATATCATATCACTACCATGTTTGGGCATATCACTACCATATTTGGGCATATCACACTCGTTTCATAGTGTAGACGGGGCTTAAGAAAAAGTTCAAGTAATACATTCCACTTACCCTGTAAGTTGGAGATCCACTATATGACTGTTGGTAGTTTACGGTTGCTATGGGCATGGGAGCCATGTTGGAAGGTGGTAAGGGTTGTTGGGGTGATGAATCCTGTTTTGTTTGTTGCATATAATCAGACAATTCTATAAAAAAAAACAAGATAAAATAGATTTATTTATTTTAAGAAAGAAGAATGGAGTAGAAAATTTCTACAGTAACTTATCAATAATGATGAAATAAGTAATAATTAGAATAGAACCTCTTCTTTAGGACATCCCTCTTTCAATGAAATGAACAAGGGGAAATATGTTTTAACACTATGGCAAACACCTAATTAGGAGACATCCCTATAAAAGGACTCACTTTGCTTGGTCCAAAACGTGTCCCCTTAATAGGAGCTTTACTGTAATCAAAGAGCGACATCGATGATGCGAGATACATTGTAATATATGTTTTAAAAATATGGCAAAAACCTGACTAGGAGACACCCCTATTAAGGGGACATTTTGCTTGATGTCCCCTAATAGAAGTTCTACTGTAATCAAGGAGCGACATTGACGATGTGATACATTATAACATATTATAGAGCTTTTAGCACATTCGTTTCAGGTGACATTTTTCACTCTCCTCAATTTTCTTTTCGTTTACACATTATTACTTTACTTCAGCATTATCACACTATTTTTCTCTCTTCTGTTAAAATTCACATAACATACTTGTATAAATACCATGATTCAAGTAGCATTAAGTGACAATTATGTTGAGTGAGTCTACTAAAGCAGTGAAGAATGTTGGATAATGCTGTTACTCATGTATTAATCACACAGCGCAACAGATATTGTAACTAGGTCTAACTACAGACCCAACTACATCAATTTGTCCATTTATACTGCATGTGTAATAAAAAATGCAAAGAACATTACTAAACAATTCAAATAGAAAGAAATGTACTGTAACAAAAAAGGAAATTATATATTGTATTCAAGATAGAAAAAAGGTGAAAGCAGTGAATTGAAGGAGTGATTAAAATGGGTGGAATGTTTGATGCATAGGAACCGCAACTATAGAGTAAATAAATTAAAAATATTAAAACATCAAAAACCATTATAAATATTAAACTGTATAATAGGACCATTAGAGAATTTTAATAAAGCTGTACAAATTTACTAGGTACTGAATTATTGATGATGTTTGGGTGAGTCAATTGAAAAATAATGGTGATTGCACAATTTTTAATAAACAATGTGTCACTGATATAAAGATGTTAAACCTTGGTATCGATGATGACATAAACATTTCCTTATGCTCATTTCACGATTTTGGTTTGATTTCAAAATTTCAGTCTTTTTGTTTTTAATTTGTCCTGTAATTCGTTATATTTTACTCCATGGTTCGATTATGTAAATTTTGGCCCAAACACATAACCATGTTACTTTTTTGAGTCAATGTGCATTTAGTTTTATATAAACTCTGATGAAACTGGTGTCATGGTTAGCCACAGTGATACCAAAGATACTAACCTTTACTTGACCAATTTCCAGAGGAACTGGCTGAAGCGATGGAATCTGTGGACCGTCGGTCGCCTAGGTTACAGGTCAATATTTCCAACGAGTGACTAGGATAAAGGTCAGCGTACGAGCCAATCGATACGGATCGGCACATGCCATACAGAGGGTTAGCTGGTAGACCTACAAGTTTGTTAGTGACAACAAGGGAACACCATGGAGCATTGGTTAAAAACGACGATTATCAAGCAAAAATACGATAAAAAAGGATGATAAATGACAATAAAGCGAAAATGATACTTTAGACAGATCCAAAAGTAAAATACAAATTTTCCTTTATTTTTTTTTGAAAGGTTAGGAGCTGAAAAGTCTTTCCTCCTCTGCATCACCCTCCCTCCCCCTACTCTCCATCATCCTCCCTTCCCCCCCCCCCCCCCTCCTACTCTCCATCATCTTCCATCCCCCCTCCCATCACTGGATCTGTCTTAGTATTCAGTAAAAATACATGCATTTAAAATGCTAGCAATGACGCCCACTATTAATGCAAAGCAGAACCCAGATATTGTAGTTGGAAGCAACATTAAATTCAACATTTATTTATTTTGACCAAATTCAAACATTAACATATGTACATTTACTAAACATTGACATTTCTTTATTACGTTTATATTAGGTTTTTCACTGTAATTTAATAGCTTCAGGGGCACTATTTTTCATAGTGCCCTTAGCTAGTTGTCTAATATTGCTTTCCAACCAAAATACATGTAGTATCCAGCTAAAGAAATAATTTATATTAAGTCTAACCGATAAAGCATCTGTATACTATTAATAAGCAAATATGTATGATAGATATTGATATCTGCATTGTATAATATATAGATGTAAAAAGAACCAATTAATGTAATTGCTTACCATGAGGTTTAGTGCTGGCACTTCGATTTGGTAATGTTATTGTTTTTTTTCCTAAGAAAAAAATAACATGAAAAAATTACTATCATTATTAAGATAGCTAGCATAAGAAAATGGAGGGAAAGAGGTGGGAAACATATAATTATACGAATAGGTTAAATGTCATCATTTATTTACTATGTCCATGATCTATCACTGGCATTAATTTCAAAACTGATAGTAGGTGTTTTGTGTATAAAATACTTTTAGATGCATAAAGCCATTATGCGCTTCACATTACAAGTAACAAGTTTCCAATCTTTGTACATTCATATTTGAATAGAAAACTATTGTGATCAATACCTCCATAACTTAATATTTCAACTACCCTCAGTTGAATAATTTTTAAGTTAAGAAATCAAATACTGAACATAATTGTTATAAAAGCATATAAATAAAATAGATGTAAATCAGAATTTTTCATTTTCCGAACTCCATGGCAACACAGGTGTAAACAGGCTGTATTTCCGTGCCCTAAGCAATCTCCTGCTTTAAGTTAAGCAATAGCAACAACAAAACGTTTGATTACAATAGACCCTGCAGGCATTAAGTAACACACACATTTATCCGCCATTTAACCAAATAATAAAAGAATATAGTAACCAAACAACAATCATTGATTAGACAGGTTTCTTTAATTGGATTTAACAGCTAATTAACAAAGAAGCAGGTGCTTGTCAAGTTCTGTAGGTTTTAATTTTGTTCAATTACACATAATGGTATAATATATGACTTAAAATCTTTCAAAATGTTATACTAAGTATGACCCTTATAGTGCCCCTTTAATAGAGGTTGGCCATAATTCATTCATTTCCCTTTTTTCAGATAGTACGTATACATTCATACAAAACAGAAAGAGAACAAGTTTCACCAGGAAATTAACAATAACATCTTCCACAAAAACATGTTGAAAGATACAGTAACTTCCTATAGTACACCTAACGGGACCCAACAAATACTTAACACTAGGCCTGTCCCTTGAATAGGGATGTCCTAAAGGAGGGTCCTACTGTAATTGTAATCATAATCCCGGATTGAATCTGTAGTTGGTCCATATTGTTGAATACACTATTAAAGATATGCTAATAGTTAGTGAACAATATATCACAATTTGCCAATTTTATTTAATAGACAAATTAAATGGAAGAAACTTTAAATGGATAATGCTATAAATATATAGTTCACAGTTCAATTCTCAATCATGTCCTGTATTATACCATAAAACACAATAATGACCTCAAACCACAGGCAAACATCTTTTCACTGAATGATTGTATTACATAATGTTATTGATTATGGCAATCTTGGCTAGTTTAACTGGCGTCTTAACATCTTGCCCTACATTCTATAAGTTAACTGAATTGAAGAAGCTGTATTGATTATTCTACTATCTTTACAGTTTGATACGTTAGGGATTTGTTATTGAATAAAGAAACTTGTTTGTACTCATAAACAGAAGAATGTTCTATATATGTATCGTCTTACATGATCAAGACGTTAAATTCAAAATCATTGTTTTATTTAAATCGCCAATAAAGACTCATTAATTTGTGCCATATAAGTAAAACATTACTGAAACTAGAGGGTACTCCGAGAGTACAAACCTCCGCCTATTGTAAAATTCCCCTACATAAAATGTCTCTGGAAAATATATATATATATTTTTTTTAAATTTTTTTTATTAGTTCTAAGTGTAAAAATGCTAACTGCACACTTCAAAGTTGTGGATGAGAGTTTGGTGTAATGGTTATGTATCCAGCCTCTCACAGTTGAGATCGCTGGTTCAAGTCCCGCTGAGGTTTTTTTTTTAATTATTTTTTTATTTCTTTTTTTTTTTGTGGACCTTGATCTTTGACCCTGACCCTTCAAAATTTAACCAAAATTATATGATGAGTCATTGATCATTGTGGCTAAGTTTGGTGAGAATCGGATAAAAACTGTGGTCTCTAGGCAGTTAAATAGTATTTTGTTAGTTGTGACCTTGACCTATGACCTTTTCCCCTCAAATTCGAACTCGTCCGAGCTTTTGGGGTATAGATCATTGTGGCCAAATTTGGTGAGAATCGGATAAAAACTGTGGCCTCCAGGCTGTTCACAGACACACACACAAACACACACACACACACACAAACATACAGGGGTGAAAATATAACCTCCTTGGCGGAGGTAATAATTATTGATGGGCCTATAGTAGGTTATCAAGAATAATGATTTCTTATGAATCAAGTAATCAAATCAAGTATATATATTTTGCCAGCATCATTTTTCATGTTTTTTAGGATAATACATCTTTAACAATTTCTGCTGCTCATAAAATTGAGATGAAGATTGATGACAAAATAGATAACTATATATTAATGTAGAAATTTCTATTCCACTAGAATTGTTATTATTTTCAGCTTTAATGTTGAATACAAGACAATGCTATAACGTGATGTTTATTTCACTAATAAACAATGCATCAGCATTTGTTAAACCTTTAATTGCTTGTCATGGTAACAACTGACTTTAATTTGCTAATAATAGACTATATTTATCATTCATCTTTTAAACAAGAACAGCTTTAAACAAGAGAAATACATACAGGTCATCATGATTCATAGATACATACATATAGATCATCAATGATTTGGTACATTAAGGTACATTCACACTGAGAAAACAAAACTCATGAAAATGGGTATAGTGTTAAGAATAGAACCAGCTCATTTCACATTCTGTGAAATGTACCTAGTTTTCCTGAAGCCAGAACAAGGGCTCAGTGTGAACAATAGTTTAATAAAAAGAAACCAACTTGCAAGAAATACATTTGCTGATTTTCAATTGATTTTAAAGAATTTGAATTGTTGTAGTAAAATCTATGCAAAAAATTCCCAAACACTGTAAATCCATATAATTATATTATATGGGTACAGTATGCAAACAATCTATACTAAAAAACTATATTATTACATTTTTTAAATCAATTTTTTATTTAAAATGAAAAGAAAAATAGTCTTCAACAATACAGTATAACATTTTACTGTCTGGAAAGGAAGGATAAATCTTAAAGAATATTTGAATACATCAGGATTATTTGCTGTCTGTTTTGACCGACAGATTTGCATTGGGCATTGAACTTAGCCTAAGGCTTGTTGACATTACTAAATCGGCTTAGTCTGAAAGGAATAAGAAATCCATAATTGCTGGATTACGTCTCCTACTTTAAACCATCACTGGGTATATGAGGTTATTCAGCAGTGAACTAATATATTATTATAAGTAGACCATTTGGCCTACAATGCAATAATCAACATCAGAAACTGAAAACTGATGGTTTGAATTTAATTTTTTTTAAACTTTCATTTATACCCTGAAGTATAAAAACAGAAAAGCAATTAGTTTGTGGTTATAAAAAAAAGATAATTGTACTCCTGAGATGTTTGGTGTTCTAAAACTATTAAGAAACATCTGATTGATTGACTTGTAGAAAGATTTATAAGAACTAGGAACCTATTTGTGCAATCGCATAAACTTGCGCTAACTTATATCACTTGGTTTCTTTCTACAGTATGGTAAATTTGTTATTGATTATAAATTTTTCACTGATTATGTTTTCTGCCTACAGTATGATATTTTTAAATATTCTTTGACACTTTGTACTGTAATGTTGGCCTTTTCCAGTAGAAGACGGATGGATACAGTAGGTATGTGAACAAAACCAAGATTTGCTTTAGCACAGTCTCTACAAGTAGTGAGGATTTATTAGTTGGTTAACATATCAAATTACATGCAGAGGTGCAGTTTCATGGTTAATAGATATTAAAATCTCGTAAAATGTACATGAAAGTGATAATACAATTTCTGCCGCAAATTGACCGACAAATTGCATTTTGTCGTAGTTATAAATAGTTGGAGAGAAATTATAAAACTAGTCAAAGACTTCTTTTCACATTGATTAGGAGGTTGATATTAATTTTCTTTATTAAATCGTGGTCCATGATATAAATAAGTCACTTAAAATGTTTGGAATAAGAATGTAGAGTGTTCTACAAATACCACAACCAATAATTAACAAAATGTTCAGATTGTACAGTCAGTAGTAGGCCTATACTATGTATAATTGAATAGAGTATTGTTTTGAATAACCATGGATTCAACCAAAAGCAATGCAAAAACTAAGTTATAAGTAATAATATATCATATACAATTATTTAATAAATAATATATCTTGTATTGTGAAACTCATAACTAAGGATAAATTACAACCCAGTATCATATTTCACTTCAAGATAATTCCAATATAGGTAAAATTACCATAATAAATTGTTTTAATTGCCAACATCAACTTGTAATTGGAAGGTATATGAAAGGTACCTAGATTAGAATGCGGTGCGAGTTCTATAAGGTAGTAGCATAGATTTCTTCAATCAGTACCAGTGTTTATACACCTGGCCTGGGGAGGGATGGCTTGTAGGCTGAGGTTAAGAGACCTTGGACTAGTTTAGGTCATTACCCAATCATCAAAGGGATGGGCTTAAACTGTGGATATATTGTCGGAAAATCTTGTTTTATTTAGAAACATCTTTCCTTTATTTTTGGTGTAGAGAAGGAGGATGAGGAGGTTGAGGGCAAAGGAGGATTGGTAGTAGGTTGCAGGTTCTTCCATATAATTTGTTGTTTTTTATTCTATTTTTTAAAGATGTTAAATAGAAACAAATAAAGTAAATTGTGTAGTTATAACAATGTGAAAATGTTAGTTTACTTCAAAAACTTCAAACAAAATGGATCAAATGGTTAAAAAGGTTAAAGATGAGTGCACAGCTGTCGCTTCCTTTCTTAAGAGAAAATGCATAATGCTATAACTCAATTGAACAAAAAATGTTCTAAAATAAACAAATTGAATTTTAATCTGAATAATGTAGAGGATTCACAAACTAATATGTTAAATTTACATCACGACAAACCAACCAGAAACTTGTTTAAAATTAAGTCTCTAGGGCTAGCCATTAATAAACAAGTCTAGAAAAGTTTAATTATACTCTTTTTAGACCTACTTATGAATACAGGATACCATTCTTCTTACACCTGTGGAAACATCTATTGTTGCTGATGGATGTAGTATTAGGGTGAGGAAGGTGAGCATGTGTTTTCTACCCTATACTTGAGCCAGGTAAGGTTACCTGTCTTCTTGCTAGAAACAGGTGAGGTAACCCTGCATATGTCTGCTTCTACCCTAGAGGCAGATAAGTAACTGCTAGCCTACTGTACATCTGCTAGTCTGCAGGCAAGTGAGGTAACCCTGTCTTATGTAGATATAAAGTTTGCGGTACACCATGTATACTTCTGAAAAGAACTGTTGAGTTTCTCGACGTTTCTATCAAAATACTTTGATCATCCTCACTCTAATGGTGTACCGCAAACTTTATATCTGTATATTTATTTCGCCAGGCAAACCTTTAAACAATACATAACCCTGTCTTCTGGTCTAGAGCCAGGCAAATGTAACACTCCCATGAAAATTAATTTTATTTCAGTATTTTTAATTTATTTTAATGCACTTATCATGCACCAAGTCCAAGCCAGTTTGTTGGCACAAGACATAATATGCAGTCAGTCAGTACTGCTTCTTTATATTTCATATTTAAAGTAAAGAAAATCCAGAAGACGTTTAATCACAATTTATCTAAATGTTCTCCTACAAGCTAGGTGTTTAATAAAGTACAGTAGACCTATAACATAATATTGACATCCCAAAATATTTGTTAAAAAACACTGAAAACTACACTAAGGTATGATAAAAATACGTTGATTTTAGAATACTGTACCTACTGTAGGCCTACGTGTCCTACTCACAACTAAATTAAGAAACATAATATAAGTGAAGATGGTTTAAACTTTCCATGACACTACTTTTCCATGGGGAACAAAGATGCATATATTCTGGTGCTGGATTTCTGTTAGGTGACAAGAGCTCTTATTAGTGGCAATCTCTGGAGAGCATCAGTGATTTATTGGAGGTGCCACCTCTGATCTCTTGCAAGCATTTAAAAGAAGCAACAACTAACAATGAATTCTTTTACAACTTGTCTAGGGTCAAATACATGTAATTTGATTACCATGCTATAATTATGATACAAGATGATTTCAAAAAAAGATGATTTAGAAATAAATCATTTTAAAATTGGTATAGTAGGGCACAATGTACTGGTTTATCAATAAATAAACAGGACTGAAATCCAGATGTACAGCCTATTAAAATCCCCAAACTGTTGCCAATTTAAAAGCTCTTACAAACGACAAACACAACAAGGAACAAAATGAAAATTGCCAAAGTAAATAAACCTAATCCTGCTATTACTGTATTACTGCATAGGTATAAGCCAGCACTAAATGAAGATGGTGCACAGATTTATAAATAAACTGGACTTAAGCTCTCTCTACACTATCAAACTAGTTGTGAGGTGCCCAAATATGGTAGTGATGATATACCCACAAATATGGTGGTGATATGACATCATCATATCCGTACTGTATATGGGCACATCACATTTTTTTGTCACATAAAGTTTGATAGTGTAGAAAAATCCAGATATACAGTCTCCCAAACTGTTGCTAATTTAACAGGTTTTATAACGGATGTAACACCAAAGAATGAACTGAAAATCACAAAGTACACAAAACCTACCGTACTATTAGCTAACAATCGTTTAATTTGTTCATTATTGCATATCAAATTAGCCTTCATTAAAAGGAAAAGAAACCCTCTTAAGTAACACTATTGTAGTTTAATTCAAGCGTACTAAAAGACAGTGTTTAACTTAAGTAATCACAACGGCGGCGGCAGGGCATATTATTTAGTAGACTGTCTCCAGTTAATGAGTGAGTCTTTTACTTGATAGGTCTACACTATAGATAAACTACAGCTGAACAAATTTAATGATTAAATTCAATGTCAAAGGTATAAACAAGATTAAGCAAACTCATTTCTTGTGTGTGTTTTCACACATTTTCATTACTAATGAGCTTACAACTCTGTGTGTCGAGAAACTGTCTTGGCATCAACATTTTAAAATTGTAAAATGTCATGTTAAATTACCTTTTATCTGTTTCTTTGCAATTTCTGTCATTTTTGAGTTGAACTAGCTATGCCCTTTAAATGCCTAGCAGGCAAAATAATCAAACTCTTTTTGTAAAGAACTGCAATACAGGCATAACAAAAAATAGTATCATAGAAAACTAGGCTCTGTATCTGAAACTACAATCAAATTGAACTATTTAATAATTAAAGATTTATAAAAACCACATCAAAAGACTTTTTCTAAACTTACAAGGTTTCTAGAATTATGAACACAATCAAGTACAACTTTAGATTGTCAGTCATGTCATTCAACCGGAGGACCTTGGCGGGTAAAATTGTGGTGAAAACTTTGAATACAGCTTGTTAACAGGTAAATCGTCCTGTGTAATTCTTTTATATCCTTAGGCTCTGTAAACTTTTGTCAAGACCCTTAGAATCAAACTCCAATACAACATAAAAAAAATCTATAATTTGAAACTTCAAAAATGAAGAGACAACATCAAAGTAGTCACGTCAAGTACCTATGACAAGTTTCTAAACATTACTTCAAGTAATATCAAGAGGCTTCTTATGTATATAAAAAGGAAGTACTGTAGGTAAAGTTAAGAATATCTTGATTGTTTAGCTCTGCAATCATCTTCTGGATTAATAATCAGATGCTCCTTAGAACGTTTCTGATCCATTAAATGCTGAAAACCTTTTATTTGAAAATAGATTAAATAAATATGTTCTAATTGATTTGGTGTTTATTATAATCATTATTTTGAGAATTCTATTTAACAGGTTATTTAAAATTTGTCCAGTTAATGCTACAAAGAAATTGGGAGTAATTTATTCACATGATTATTAATTGACAGCAGAAACCAACCCATATACAGTAACAGGTTACAGCATCAGGATACACAGATGCCAGGTTAGTTCCCATATCATCATTGAAAGTGATGAGACAGTTTACTCCTAATCACAAGTAGGCTGACCCTTTAAAACATAAGGGGGGGGGGGGGGAAATGCAGGTCACAGGAAATGAGTGTCTTTACATTACTAAATAATAGCATAATATTGTTGTACCAATTTGCAACATGTAACACATCTAAACCCTAGCTGTTATGGAGAATGTTATCAGAATAAACATTAAAATGTAATATCAAGTATCAGTTTTTATGTAATGACGTGTTCTTGAAGTGTGGAGAAAATACGGAGAACTGAGCGAAATACTCTGCAAAATGCAGAGGGCATGCTCTTTATTATTTCAGCTCATATTGAAAGATTTTAATACTGAAAAGTAACAAGTAGCTAAAATCTATATTCATTGAAACTACTACTAGTACTACTAACTATACCAAAAAGTAAATAAATGTATAAAACACTATTTTAGACCCCATTTACACTTACGATTTAGGCCGGCCCTGGGTCGGCCCTGGGTCGGCAATTGATAAGTGTAAATACTCCAAAAAGTTAGGCCGGCCCTGGGCCGGACGCAGATCTGGGCCACCTCTCCAGGTAGGTTCAGGAGCGGCTTTTACGTTTTGGGCCGGCTTACGCAGTGAACCGTGAACAACGTTTGACCTTTTTATGAGGTGGTTGTTATGACGATCCGACATTCTCGGTACATACCTTCTTTTTCGCGCGACAATTTGTTTTCTTCATCATTTATATTCCGTAGTTAAATTTATTTGTACCAATTTTTATAAGATGTCTGAAAATCGTGGTTCCAATTGGACATACGAGGAGGTACTTGGGTTGCTCGGGATTTGGGCCGAGGAAAAATACAGGCTCAAATGGACGGTAGCGTCCGAAACGCTGGCGTCTATCGGATTATTTCCGACAAGCTCCTACGTGAAAGTGGGATTGTTCGGAACGCACTGCAAGCAGCCATATATATAAAACAGTGGGGTTCATTTTGTTTTTTAACGGGACGGGACAAAAAACAACAACAGTATAAATATAAAATGGTCGGTTCGCGCGGAAAGTTGAATTGACGATCGAGCGAGAAAAATGTAAACAAACTGTACTTCGTATCCCAGCATGCAATGGTACTTCCGATAAAATTATTTACGACCAGTAATCTGCGTCGGTAGTGTAAACGCTCTGGGCCGGCCTAAAAAGTAAATATTTGCAACCGGCCCAGGACCGGCCCTGGACCCAAACGAAAGTGTAAATGGGGTCATAGTTACCAAACTATTTATATACTCACTATGTACAAAAATAGATTGAAACAATAAATAAACATTATTAAAACAAGATATCCTGAGCAAAGACTAATACATTTCCAACACCTACCTATAAGGATAGTGAATTCCAACTAGTAAACCCAAACATTGTTTTCTTGGGCTATGAGTAGTTGCTACATATACCTGACAGGTGATAAGTACAGCTTTTCTACTTCAATGTTTCCTTGAATTTAAAAGGTGATCCATTCACCTGGGCAGAAATAATCTGTGCTTTGACTATTCCATTATTACAAAGGGTAGATTAAATCTTGGAATCTATACTTTAATCCTGACAGGACTCATTACTTTAATACTCTTACAAAATACAATAGAAGAACAATATATCACTATATATAGCGGTACTTGATTGCATTAAAGAAACCATTGAAAATTTATTTTGAAATTTATTAGTAAAACAAAATCAAATCAATTTATTTAAGTGTCAAAATAATGTATTGAAGTAAAATTGTTAGTTGTCATTATCTATATATTTAATTTCTAGCTTGTGTAATTGCAAGTATGTCTTTCCAGTATCATAGACCAATTCTGTAATACAGTGTCACATAGTATCACCTGTGATGCCTGTATTGTGTTATGGTTAAGAGGCTCGTTGGCACTGTATTACCGAGGACTCCATGGTTAAATGGTTGATGAATATTAATGTGTGGAGCTATAGCTTAGTGGTTAACATGCTTGCCTTCCAATCCCGACCTAGTGCGAGGGTTGTATTGACTCTTTCAACTCCCTAAGACTCAAATGATAATTAGTTTATAAGAATGATAAGTTATAAAATAGTTTCATCTATCCTGTAATTGGCGACTTACTCGCTGTTGGATGCGTATGAAATAACAAAAATTAATTAATTTTTAAAACTTGAAAGCGTAAAAAAAAAAATGATAATATAAGTACAAACATGGCAATACTGTTAATAGTTTGCTATATATCTCATAATTAAATGGAGAGAGACAATCATGGCATAATGCATGCATAAACAAACAGTATTCTGTTTAATGGTTTATATAATATATGGTAATGATGCATCACAAGTTAAAGCTAAGCATAATTAAGCACAGGCTAAAGAGTCCAATCATACTACTAATTATTTGAAGGACACATGATACATATTCGGAAAAGAACGATGCCACTATGCCATTTTGTGCTGGTTTATCTCAACAAGTGTGTCGGTAAACTCTCACATGATAATGGCAGCTGTTTCTTAGTCCGACAAAAATTAAAAAAATTATTCAAATAAAACAGTATGATCATGAAGGAATTAGTTTATAATTCCTCTGTGATATAGCAAATGTTATAATAAAACAAAACTTGGATAAATGTCAGAGAAAAAAAGGTAGTATGATAATTCAATAATTTTGTAGCCTGTATGTTCAGTCGGACAAACTTGATTTTATAACCTTACATTGGTGTCCTACATTGGTGTATACAGTCAAGAGAAGACTGTTCTGCAACCATGCAGGTTATAATAAGCGCCTATGATGGGAAGGGGGGGGGGGGGGGGGGTAGGGCTGGTAAGAGGAGGTAGGGCTGGTAAAAGGTAGGGCTGGTAAAAGGTAGGGCTGGTAGGGTGAGGTAGGGCTGGTAGGGTGAGGTAGGGCTGGTAGGAGGTAGGGCTGGTGGGAGGAGATAGGGCTGGTAGGAGGAGGTAGGGCTGGTAGGAGGAGGTAGGGCTGGTAGGAGGAGGTAGGGCTGGTAGAGCTGGTAGGGGGAGGTAGGGCTGGTAGAGCTGGTAGGGGGAGGTAGGGCTGGTAGGAGGAGGTAGGGTTGGTAGGAGGAGGAGGTAGGGCTGGTAGGAGGAGGAGGTAGGGCTGGTAGGAGGAGGAGGTAGGGCTGGTAGGAGGAGGAGGTAGGGCTGGCAGGAGGAGGTAGGGCTGGTAGGAGAAGGAGGTAGGGCTGGTAGGAGGAGGTCGAGCTGGTACAGGGAGGTAGAGCTGGTAGGACTGGTACAGGGAGGTAGAGCTGGTACTAGGAGGTAGAGCTGGTAGAAGGAGGTAGGGGAGGTAGAGCTGGTACTAGGAGGTAGAGCTGGTAGGAGGAGGTAGGGGAGGTAGGGTTGGTAGGAGGAGTTAGAGCTGGTAGGAGGAGGTAGAGCTGGTAGGAGGAGGTAGAGCTGGTAGGAGGAGGTAGGGCTGGTGGGAGGAGGTAGGGATGCATGGTTTAAAATCTCCTTTTCCATGAAGTGCCCTTTCATTCAAACTTGCATGTAACATTTTTTTTTGTAGGTAACTGGGAACCAATACTCTAAGGCTTTAGTTGGCCAAGCCTCGGTTTTTTGCTAACTAAAGATTTGACATAAGAACGCCAGCTTTCTAAATAGTTTTTTTAAAGCAATGTATTCTAAATACTCTGAACTCTAGATGGAACTATACTGTACTATAAATAGTATGCAGTACTGTACTACTAATACAATAATTCAAATAAAATTAACAAGATAAAGGGATTATTTGATGGCCTGTCAATGACCTTATTGATAATAGCTGTCATACATATGTCAATCATCATCATGTTTTCATTTACCTTCACATGTCATACACATATAATACAAAATTCCTTATTTGTATAAAATGGTTTCATCTTTTCCATATTTTACTTAGATCTTTAATGCCACACTGTACATTCACTCTACAATGCACATTCATTGAAAAATAAAAATTCTCAAATATAGTTACTAAACGTTTTAAACATTTTATCGATTCTGCAGACAAATGTCAAATAAGTATATGAAACAAGATATGTAGAATATTGCTCCTAATAGACTAATTTTTCTTTAGTGAATATAAATTAACTGTTTAATAAAAGTACAAAGTCCTATTCAAACCACTTGTGTAATAATTCACGTATTGAAATGCGTCAACAAAGTAGTAGGGGAGCAATAATGACACCATTTAAATTTAACTATCCATAAAATATGATGCTAACTTGTGTACGTATGGAACAGATTATATTCTATAACGGCCTTGTTGACAAGATCCATGTTATCATCAAAATCTAATAATTTTAATTATCAGAGGCTGGTAGGAGAGCGCCTTAAAATTGTGAAAGTGCTGAACTTAAGCAATTAATGTCCTATCTTTTGCATTGTAATTTCCCACCCCTTAATTAGATCAACCTATGATTGATATCCAACTCTCCATCTCTCCTTGCAAAAAGTAAAGGTAAATTAAAAAGTTTCGAAAAGCATACTAACATAAGGGTTTTTTTTCTTTTATAAAACAAATCTCAAAACTAATTTAATAATGCATGAGGTGATTAAATATTTACCAGTATTCTAAGAAACCATTTGGTATTAACATTAAACTTTAAAAGCATGTAATGTAGACCTAGAGGGTATGAGCATTACGTCAAAAGGCTAATAAGTAAAAGGTTCAGTATCTCAACCTTATTTCAATCTAAATATATAGTTATATATCTTTAACCTAACGAAACGAAACAGCAATAAAAAAAATATGTTTATATTTTAGATGTTATTTAAAGTTTTCTTTCCTTCCTAATTTGTTATATTTTTGTATTTAAAATTAAATCATTTTATTATGTTTATTTTTTTATTAACGCTATATTAAATTGAACTTTATGTTTATATTCTTTTATTTTCCTTTTTTAGCAAATTTACAAAAGATGACGGAGTCCACCACAGTAATTTACAAGTAACATTACTAATATCATCAATAAACAGCTTTAATAATTGATGTGTATTCTTAGCTAAAAATAGGACTAAAATGTCATCACTCTTCGAACAGAAATACTTAGATTATAGCATTTAAAAACAAACAGCTGGTTAAAAGTACAATGAACAAGACAGTTCATCAGAATATCTTTAAAATCTGTTGAGAAAGTTATGATGGCCAGCTACTTCAGTTATTGCAACCATACACCACCCTATAGGGGACTTCTTAGGACCAAAGTGTCCACTGAATAGAGGTTGGCCGCATACAGTATATCACCCTCCGTATACAGTATATATCACCCTCCGTATACAGTATATATCACCCTCCGTATACAGTATCACCCTTCGTATACAGTATATATCACCCTCCCTCTGTATACAGTATATATCAACCTCCCCTCCGTATACAGTATATATCACTCTCCCCCTCCGTATACAGTATCACCCTCCGTATACAGTATATATCACCCTCCCCCTCCGTATACAGTATCACCCTTCGTATACAGTATATATCACCCTCCCTCTGTATACAGTGTATATCAACCTCCCCTCCGTATACAGTATATATCACCCTCCCCCTCCGTATACAGTATAACCTTCCGTATACAGTGTTTATCACCCTTCGTTAATCTTATTCCTACAACTTCTAGCATACCAACATTTGACACAGCAAGATTGAGTAGTAAAGAGATAGATAAGAAAAGTATTTACCTTGCATAGTTAAATCATCAATAATCTCCACAAGGTTTGCTGGGAAATACCCAATAGTCTTCTGTTTGTCCGCTTCTTTTGTACCTTTCCATTGGCCATTCGGATGCTGTTCTAGAATCTGAAATCAACAAAAAACCATATTTTTGTTTACTCACATACAAAGTTGGTTGGGTAATAATATTTCCATAATTTTCTCATACAGAATTGTTCGCGATTTAAATTTACTATAATTTCGTGGATGACATTTTAGTTAAAACACTAATTCTAGCCTAAACCTATAACGTACCTTAAATTACGAACTTTTAATATTACAAAGGTCAAATAGCAGGCTGTTTTACTTGGTAAGCCTAGGCGCCGTAGGCTAGACATTTTTAGCAGTATGTCTACTGTACTACCTACTGTAGTATTAATGTTTCTATACTGTATATCGTTTTTTTGTTTGTACCACAAACCTTCCACTGCGAAACTGACACAACGGAAGCTTCCATGTTTTCCCCTTTCTATCAGAGGCTGTTTTCTATATACTGTAAATGCAGATATTTTCGCATTAAGGTTCCCAAAATTAAACCACTGCGAAAACAACGGCATATACAGTATTTTATTTGTTTGATTGTAGTATATACAGTATGTATAATAAGAATGTATGAGTCTAGAAAATTGATTCTTTCTTGTTTGTGTAAAACACAAACAAGTCAATATGATTGTTTGATAAGATTAACCTAAATAACAAAATCTTGATACTATCAATGAAGAATTCAACACTCACTGTATTATGAAAATATTTAGATTATCGCATGCTATGTTACACTGTGTTAAAGCATTCAAGTTGGCTTAACAATCTACGTCATGTGCTAAGCTATATAATACCCATCTTGCATATGTAATTACGTTCAATTTGAAGTATTTAATTTCCTACTCTGAGATCAATACCTCTCAGACCAACATGACAACAAACCTGTACAAGAATACGCTAAGAATATCAATAACAAAATCCTTTTCAAAGCCAAGATAAGTTAAGATTGTTTTTGTCAATATTCAGTGCTAAAATAAACATCAACATTTTCATGAGCATTCTAAAACACATTTCGAATTTATTGATTTTATAATTTATTTAATCCTTACAAATACAAGGGCATCATATTTTTTTTAATCAAATTTGGTTAATAAGTCATAAAGTCATTAAGATTGATAAATCTGACCCATGTTTTTAAAGAATGTGATTTGTTTGAATTGTTTCTTTTTTGTTTATTTGTTTTTTTTAGTGATCTAATAGAAGGGTATCTGGATATCAAGTAAAAGAAGAGTTCAAGGCTGACTTGACAAGTCTCACAGACTTCACCATCTTGAAATCTGCACATTATAAATTTTACTATAGCAGTTTACAGATATTTATTTTTTCTAATTTTAATTGTATTGCACTAAATTATAAATTAAATCAAACCATTGATATACAAATATAATATGATTTAAAGTACAGTATATAATAGTACTATACAACATAATCATAACAAAATTAACAACCTACTCACCTAATGACCTCAAACTAAAAGGACCTACTTGTCTATTTACACTTTAATCAATTAAAGTACAAATAACACATGCAATAACATGTATCAGTTACAATAAATATTGATTACTTTGAAGCACAGTTCATGCCGAATAGTTAGATATATATTATGTTAGATGTAAGTCAATGCAATAAAACAAGTATTATAGATGGCAGTATACCCCACTGGCTCATTTATAAGACAAACAAGATGTTTGGGAAGTAGGATTATACCAGAGGAAAAATACTTTTTACGATGGAGGGCCCTACTAAACATCACACAAACACGCACACACCACATACATAACAGTACCATAACATGTTCATAGGTTACAGCACTAACTTAGAGGGTTAGGTTCAATTATATTTAGGAGTCCAGTTGACTATTTAGGTGTTATGTTGAGTATAGGTGTATAGTGCCTAGGTGGAATTTAGTAGATCCTTTTAGTATTTTTATAGACAATGTGCAAATTCCAAATAAGCACTGCATTGCACAATCTCCCTGTGCTTAGGTTAACATGTAGACATCACAGATTTATCCTCAGAATAACAGATTTATTGAATTATTATTGAGTAACTATTTGCTTTTATAGGACCTTTAGATAGATAGAAAGGTAGGGGAAAATAGTTTAGCTAAAAAACAATACAACATAAATCTGTTGAACACTGTATTTTGAATCTTAAATAATCTTCAGCATACATTTTTATGTTTCTAAAGTACTGAATTTATTGAATTTCAACAGACACTTTTCTGTCATCAGTTCATTCTGGAGGTCATTATATGCCTACACAGTTCAGACTGAAAAACAATGTCATGTCATCCAATCAAATTGAAACATTTAAAGTAAACTTTTACCCATAACATTTTTTTACAATCTGTCAACTATGTTACAACATGAATTTAGAGTTCATAAATGACATATTGTTGGGTAGCAGATGAAAAAACCAGATTTAGAAATGCCAATGACAATTTCTCAGATACTCAAATTGTACAAAGTGAGGTTGAGAGAAGAAACCCAATTTCTAAAAATAAATATCGTGGTTTTAAACGCGCCGCCATTACATTTACATTTTTTTTGCTGAAATAAGCGTCCCCCACCTTCCACTTTGTATCCGCCTCTTTCATACCGCTTAGCAAAACACTCATAACAATATTGTCGTCACAAGTGTGTGACGAAAGCAACGGCAACCTCTAATAAAGAGTAAATTAACACGGCGCTGAAATGTGTTTTAATCAAAAGTTGAAGTACTTTACTCTTAGGCGTTTTCCCCAATTTTTTCCCCCTTATGGTAGGATAATTTTTTTCTTCCAGATTTATAGAGGGAGGGGGGTGCAGAGGGTCCACCCACCCTCTGGATCCGTCACTGCATAGCATAAGTTTGTTATTACCAGCTACTAACAATATCATATATATCTAAAAACAATAACAGAAATTTGGTCAATTATTTTTCTGATATATAACGAACCCAATAAATGAGGAAAAAATTCATCACCTACATAATACAAACAGCTGACAACAATATCATATTTATCTCAAAACAGGCAAGACTATCCTGACCACTTCATATATGCCAGATAGTATCAGTAGACTCAGTTTCAGAATTATCTATCATCCTATTTCCATTAATGATGAGGTATTATCATTTGTAAAATCATTCAAAGTGGGAGGCAAGATAAATAGCATTATTTGTCATTCTGGTTCCGCTGACATGGATTGATTAATATCTTGAGTTTGAATTTTTGCAATTATTTTTATCTCTAATAAAACTTATAATAAAGGTAAAAACCTTATGTGGATACTTTCCTATTAAATGAACAAGGAGCAATAATATGTTTATTACACAATATGGCCAACCCCTAGGTGATACACCTGAGATGATAACTTTGTTGGGTCCTGAAGGTGTCCTTTTATAGGAGATCTACTGTATTAATCAATAGGAAAATAAAAGAGAAGAGGAGAATGAACAACTGACTTTAAATGGGCATGTGGCTAGGATATAAATTTGTATTTCATTACCTTAAGCTCTGTCTACACTATCAAACTAGTTTGACAAAAAATGTGATGAGCCCATATATGGACACAATGATGTCATATCACTACCATATTTGGGCACATCACACTTTTTTGTCAAACTAGTTTTATAGTGTAGACAGAGCTTTACAACATATTGACATAATTTTACTTAAGCCAGTAGTATACCATACCGCATTTCTTACAACTTACCAAAATTATATCACCTGCTTTGAATGACAAACATTTGCGATCATGAATCTTACAGTAGTCTTGCAGTGCTCTAGCTCGAAACCCACCTATAACTTCTGAAAATAAAAAGTAATAGAACTATTTATTATACACCTTTTTTTAAATAGTAAAAATTAATTCTGAAAATACGAATAACAATGCATCATTAGCCAGTGCCTAGAGCCAGAGGTAGTCTAAGATTGTCTACAGGCCAATGACAGGCCTCTATATCTCTGCCTTGACCAGTATACACATTGTCTACAGGCCCATGGCAGGCCTCTATATCTCTGCCTTGACCAGTATACACATTGTCTACAGGCCCATGGCAGGCCTCTTTATCTCTGCCCTGACCAGTATACAGATTGTCTACAGGCCCATGGCAGGCCTCTATATCTCTGCCCTGACCAGTATACAGGTTGTCTACAGGCCCATGGCAGGTCTCTATATCTCTGACCTGACCAGTATACAGGTTGTCTACAGGCCCATGACAGGCGCAGCCTCTATATCTCTGCCCTGACCAGTATAAAGGTTGTCTACAGGCCCATGGCAAGCCTCTATATATCTGCCTTGACCAGCATACATAACTTATAATACATCGACTTAAAAATAATAAGAAAACTATTGTCCATTTATACAGTACCTCTCAACATCTGCTTGACATCTTGAGCTGCTTTGGTGGATGTAAACTTGTTGACTATATCTAAAGCTGTTTGTCCATGTGAGTTCTTCTGACGTACATTGATTCCATACTGGAAAGAAAATATCAAAAACATTCCATCTATACTCAATACGGGTATGGATATTGTCATTCATCCAGGTATTAGAAGGATAAATCTATTAACTGGACAATGGGGCACTTACCAAACGCCACAATTCCATTATTCAGCCTGATGTACGACCTGGACAGTTCATGGAACGTTGCTGTTATATTATTAACAAGTAAAAAGTCCAGTTGAATAAATTTATCCTAAATTTATACTCAATATTATATTTAAAGCTACGTTGTTGTTTACTATGACAAATACATTTATTGGTAAAATGTATAAACCTTCAGGAATATTACCTAGAGTATCCATTGCCATGTGTTACATAATTACCTAATTACATACAGGGAAATCCCCTACTCTAGTCTTATGGAAGAAGTGTTTAAAACAAACATTAAGTTATAAATATCTCAAAAATGTGAAGTCAGTTAAAGGTCCAGTGTACACTTCTGGCATGTGTGCTCTTTAAAGAACCCTGTTCACCAGGAATGAGGGGCACCCTAAGTGTCCTGGTCAATCTCAGCCCTTGTCACTGTGGACAGAAGAATGAGCACGTCATCTGGTGACACCCGAAACTCTTAGGGGATGTGAAAGTTATTGTCTGTCTGGTTGTCTAGTTATTCTCCAACATATACATTTCTACTAATTCCTCTTTCTCTCTTAAATTGCCTGAAAGTACATCATAATCAAATATTGATGAGGAACTTACACTTATTAATAGCCTTACAACTTCTGATTTGCCAAATAAGGAAGCCTCATGTAGTGCTGTACCATTATGTGTTTCCATATTGATGTTAACTCCTGCTTCTACCAAAACTCTGAAGAAAAAACAAATCAATAAAAGTCGATCAGAAATAACTTTTGAAGAAAAGATGTTTAAGAAATTTGATGAAATTGTAATGTAAGATATTACAAGTATCATCTGACAATGTCATCTGACAAAATACAAAATCTATCAATCTAAGAGAAACAGACATTTGATTATAATTCATATGTTAAAAGGTAAAACTAACTCTACATGTAAATCACAATTATTAAATAAAAAGATGTCTCCAAGAAATAATTTATTAACATTTTGTAAAAAAATATTTAACCATTAATAATGAAATCATGAACATTATTATATTTATTATATAAACTTCACAATACTTACTTAGATAAACCTTTCTCAAATTAAATGTATTTTTAACAAAAGAATGATTAAATATTATTTTATATATACAATTTTTATATTATATGATATTTTTATATTCAATTCAATTTTATTGGTGTTAATACTGTTTATTTGAAATACAAAAATAGAGAATAAGAATAAATAAAATATTATAATCATTCAAATGCAAAAAAAAATTTTAGTTTCCATAATAAAATTGTCAAATAAAATAATAAATATTGCGGTGCAAATGTCCAAATTATAAACCACACAATAATTGAATGTAATGCTATTCTTACTATTGCTGCTTTTTTATAATAAATTATCATGAAAATAGCATAATGTAACATAAAATCAATAATTATTGTTAAACACAACGTAAGATAAATAGGCAGGGAGGAAATAATTGCTTTATCAATTTATGACATAAATAAATGACAGAAGTATGAATAGATTAAATGTTATATTCAATCCTCAATAATAATAGAATATAAATAGACAAACAATTTATTTTATTAATTATATGAACTTAATTTGGACGGGTAATTATAATTTATCTAGAACTAACATGTACTGTATAGACAATTTTTTAAAATTGCTATATTTTTTTGGTAATAAAATTACCATATATGTATAGAACAAATCAAATAATTGCTAATCTATGGTTGTATCATCCATATAAAATCATTTTATTTATAGAATTACCAGACATAGTAAAAAAACCAAGATTGTAAAATAATCAAATTAATAGCCATTTCGTCTAATGCATTTGTTTCGATCAATATTAGCAGACATTTGCAAACTTTAATACAAATAGTCTGCCTAAAGTCTAGCAATTAAAAGTCACGAATCAGTTGAACTAAGCAAGGGTTGAAATTCAGTTGAGATTACTTTCTTTCCTTAAGCTCTTTCTACACTATCAAACTAGTTTTGACAAAAAAGTGTGAGGTACCGAAATATGGTAGTGATATGCCCAAATATGGTAGTGATATGACATCATCATGTCCATATATGGACACTTCACTTTTTTTTTTCACATAAAGTTCAATAGTGTAGACAGAGCTTTATCGTTCAAAGAACCAAAAAATGGATTTTCTGATATAAAAAGATCTTGTTCTTTATCACCTGCTACAACAGGTTTTGAATGTTAGGAAGTATTCTATGACGAGAATGTTACAGGTTCACAGACATATTTAATGCCAACTTGACATAAATAAATCATTTAAAATGATAACCTAAATTTTATACCTGTTGTTTATTCCATCACCTACTGTACACAGGTAGACAACCAGACTGAACATTATGTTATATTTAGGCACATGGGAAAAGTTCAATAGCGAGATTGAAAGTGTGGATATTTCACTAAATAGTAAACAGCAGTAAAGTTAGGTTGACGGTATATTATGTGTTTCCAAAATAAGGAAAGTAGAGTTGTGAATATCTTAATGTTTCTGTTTTCTCTTCCATCTTGAGTTGTTGTAGCGCACAAACAACCAATTCAACAGGCTAGGGTAGTACAAATTAGGTCATAAATTGCTTAAACAAATTTTTATTTGTGTTTTTGTGTACTGTAAGTGGTAAGAACAGCCACTGCAGAAAAAGAAAAACAACTGATAGAAACTGCATAAATTGCTAGGATTAAAATGTGTGAGAAATGCCGTCATTGCAATCTCCCTGTGTACCAGTAAATGTGTGTACAAATCAATTATAACATCACTTTTCATGATACATCAGATCAGTTGATTAATAAATCAACCCATAAAATGTTCAATCCTGCCTACTAACATCGGAATAAATGTACAATATAAATCAACAACCAATTACGAACTCAACAGAGTATTATAGTATTATTAACTGGCTTTTGACTACTTTTAATGCTCCATCATGGGGCTGTAAAAGGGGTTTACACAGACACACTATTCATTCTAAAGCTTTGTGCTACACTATCAAACTAGTGACAAAAAGTGTGATGTGCCTAAATATGGTAGTGATATGCCCAAATATGGTAGTGATATGACCATATATGGGCACATTTTTTTGTCACACAAAGTTTGATAGTGTAGACAGAGCATTAGGCTCTACAACATCAAGGCATGTTTCTACTGGAAAAAAACAAAATAATCTGTCATCCCCATAAATGTATTCATAAATTTATCCAAATTGCTAGACTTGAATGTATCCATTATCTGCCTTTAAATGCTCTTTTATTCTTACTAGAAATAGGCCCATACCAAGGAAGCAGTATAATGGCAAGATATCTGACTATTACATGTGAGAAGCATGGGTTTGAGACATGTCTGTGCCATTGATTGTAACCTAAAGCAAGACACTTTACTATTGATCGATGTGTACACACATTGCATGATACAGAACTTGATAGACTATTCAAAAAGAGTATGGGAATGTGTGATCATCATAGTCCAGTACAAAGAAGAAATAAATAAAATAATACTAGGAACAGAATGTGTAGGTTGTACACCAAAAGCGATTACACAATATAGATAAAATCTGTATAGAAAACTATTGTTCAAAGTAGTGGCAGAATAAGCAATCAGATTCATCACTCTCTGTAGTTCTTCATTGAACTAGATCGTCAAACAACTGTGCTTTTTGTCAAACATAAGTTATACATTTGGGGAATGAAAGCAACGATACATCAATAACAAACCAGTTTTTAGAGATTATGAATTGTTACAATTTGAATGAGAATTTTCACTTTTAAAATGGATAAATATGAATTGTTTGGTTCACTGCTGTCATGGTCAATGAACCAAATCCTTTTAGTTGAGGATCGTACTATTGAAAAACATTTTATTTTTCTTTTGGGAACTAACGATGGCCTTGTTCTTACTGAGTGGATAGTAGATTTATTCTTGTTTCGAAAACAATTTGTTAGCAAAATTAAAAGCCTAACTCATCATCTCATCCATTGTCAAACAAAACCAAATCACTGAAACTAGTGAATTGATACTATGACAACATATCCATTACAAAATCAATATGTTAGTATTTTATTCCAACACATACAAATCACTCGTCCCATTTTTTACACCACTGTCAATAGGATATTCACACTCGAGACACCTACGACAATACCATCACATTGACTTATCTCACACAATGTCGCAATGATCTAGAGATATGTCTCACATTTGGTGGTCTCACGTCTCGCAAATTATACTGTAAAGAATCAATGAAGTGGCAAGAAATGTATCTTTACAGTTTTGCAGTACACACAGGAAGTTTTACAGTATGAATGATTTCACAATTCTTCTTCTTTCTTTTCATACAGTTGTTCACAGTTGGATGTCATGACTCATTGTAACGTACAGTTTTTTTTCAACAGTACAGTTCTGTACACACTAAAGAATCAACCAAACACAAATTCCTCAATCGACTTATAATGAGTATCTCTTACAGACACTCAAATATCCTTTTCACATCGAGCGCTAGTAAAACTCTGAGTGTACACACATTGGGGCATCAACGCCAGTGTTTTATCAAAGTAAAAAAACTTCGAGTTCAAAACATTCTGGTGTTACAGGTTTGATGTGGTGTTGTTTTTAGTCAATTGAAATGGAAATGGAAATATTTAGGTGTTTCTCCAGAGTTCCACAGTGCTTAAATATAATATACTGTAGTACAGAACAGTTATTATATAGAAGGACATCCAAAAATTAGGAAAATTAAATTATTACTGTAGAAGTGTGTGGGTTTTAATAACAATTATTACTGATCAAAACCACATTGAAAATATATGTTTTTAGCGGACAAAGTACTGTAGTAATGGGCAGCCATTGTTGATGTTATTAATATATAGAATGTTATAAACCTCAGTAGGAGAGAAGTTTACAATTTTTTGTTCAAATTGTAATATCTAGATAGGTATTCATTTATCAACCGATAATAAGCAACCGTCTAATAGGGCAGCTTGCAGCGACAGCTTCTGATCCAGTTCTATCTGTGAGCTTACTTGAGGCTGTGAATGGGTAATAAGGCTAGCTGGGAGGCTTAGCTCATTGCTATCTTGAAGCTTACTTAAAAAGGTTCTGTGAATGGGTAATAAGGATAGCTAATGGGCTTAGCTTGCTGTATAGTTTTATATGAATGTTAAATTGGGTGATCTAAAAGTGCAAAGTAAATTAGAAAAATTCAATTTAAAGTGGAATTCCATAATTGCATTGATAAAATGTAATCAGATATATTTAATTTCATTTAAATTCATTTTTTTACTATAAAAATAATTTAATTTTGCTTCTTTCAGTTAGAATATTATTACTGTCCACGCCCATAAAACTGTCAATGTTTAAAAATGAAAAAGCTATGTGAGCAGCGTCATAAAACTTAAGCAAACCATACTCTGAAGTCTCTGTGTCTGCATGATGTATTATTTATTTTTGTGGAATAATCTTATATTCTTGTTGCTTTTAATGTTCTATCTCATGTCAACAGTATGCACAGTAATAACATTGTACAGTGTATCATTATTATACTTTAGTGTTAGAGATGCATGATGAAGATAGGTAAATAAATAAAATAAATAAATTTATGTTTTCACTTGTAAAATGGTTAAAATCCAACCAAAAACTCAATGGCTGGCAGCCAATTTGACTATTTTGCTTTGAATTACAGTTTTTATGGTAAATCATTTTTTTTCGATCCAATTTTTGGTCAAAGCGGATTATTATGTGACAATAAAAATGGTATTATCAAAAGAAATTTTTTTCAGGGGAACAATACAACTTTAAGTAAAAATTATACTTCAACATACTTTGTACCTAAATCATATATCACTTTCAAAGGTTGACTGTCCATAACTTTCTACACAGCAATTTATCAATAATTTTTTTCATCATGGACGCTTCTTCCCCGAAGCACTGTCTCGTCTCGTCGGAAACTTTCAGAAGCTATTCTACGGTAAAGTACATGCTATTACAATCAACAGCATGTAAGCCAGAACCGATGACTAATGACACACACTGGGACCATCAAGCATGTCATACATGGTCTCATCTCAGTGGTAGGCTAAGTAACTTAACGGCTTTTGGTATAATAGCGTGTGACAGTTTGTGAAGCTATAAGGTAGATAGCACGTATTATTTAGGATTCAACTGATTTTTTAGAGGCGGTCACCATATAAAAAAGGATTAGACAATGCTTAATGTGTATTATAATCAAGTAGGACAAATTGCTGGGGTCAGTTAGTCATCTACAGATGTCGTAAAATTTGTATTTTATATTCACATGAAAATATTTTAAAATGTCAACAAAAAATACATAAAATTATGTTATGATATGATAAAAGTAATGATTTGATAATGATCTGATGATATGAAAATTCGGAATGAATTGAATGATGAAGAAGAAGGTGAAATTTGTATTCACTTATGTTGGATGTATGATTCGTATCAGCTTAAGCGTGCATAGAAAAGACAGCTAACAGCTAATGACAATACTTATCATCTTGAGATGACTAGCATGCCTACAGGTATAAATCATAGGCTGCGAAGTGACCAGATTATTCTGAAATTCAAAATGATAAATTCATCTGCATCGTTCAAATAAATTGTAAATGGCCAATATAGACAGTGACACATGATAATACTCTGCTCATCTTCCTATGAATAAATCTCAACTGAAAATGACCATTGGAAAATAGATGATTCCTTTATTGCCTTATTTGGTATGAAGATGAATATGAGTTGAATACCGAACAAAGTAGTATCTACAAATTATATACTGTACATTAATTTGTGTGAATATTATTTTTAAAATGTATTAAATAACTACTGTATCTAGAAAGCAAAAATAGTATTTTTTGCACTACAGTTTTTGTTCTAAAAGTGAAGTGTCCGAAATAAATAACTAAATAAATAGTATATAGTCCTGAAAATTGGTAACCGTGATGATTCAATTTTAAAGAAAAGATGTAGCTAAAATTAAGAAAACAAGAAGAAACAGATTTGATTGGTTGCCAGTAGAAACAAAACCTACATTCATCTCTAATTATTTCTACATCTGTTCGACTGACACAAGTAGTGTAAACTGACCTCTAAATGAACTCAGTGTTATTTTTGTTTTTCAGTGTTTGTGTTATTAATCAGATTTTGTTTAAACCATGTATAAATCATAATAAATCACGATCAAATCATACAAACATGTTAAAGGATTATAATGTTCTGCAGGGGGTACTGCAGGTAAACTTGGAGGTGAACTTTAAGATGTTTTGTCCCCAAAAAACATGAAAAATGAAGATTAATAAAATCAGATTTTGAATAGGTCATTTTGTTTTTTTAATGAAATTTATCACTTCTGAAGTGACCAAAACCAAAAAAAAGGAAATGTTTTCACTTACAAAAAAAACAGTTACATTCTACCAAAGACTATTTTTTGCATTAAAGATTTTTCAGGTAAATATTTTTTTTTTCTGATGCAACTTTTGGTCAAAATTCAACAACACAATTTGAAAACAAATTATTTTTTCAGGGGGACAATATTATTTGAAAGGGAAAGAATGATGCAATAGCGTATGATTTTAGTTTGTTTCAGTGTAAAAATATATGAGGCATTTGCTGTGCCAGTAAAACAATGTGTATGAAAAAAAGTTTGCAAAATAATTGCATTTAACATTTAACAAAATGCAGTTACTTCAGTAACTGCAGTAAAAATTATGACATAGTGCAAAGCCTTGTACAGACCTACAAAAATAAACTTTTCTTTTTTATTATTTATACAGTAGTCACTGCCTGCATTTTAAATCAGTATAGTATTTTTCTACACATACTACTAAATATACTGTAAGACTAGCATTAGGAGAGCTAACAAAAAAAGCATGCTACTGATTACTAATACTGATTAAATATCAAGAATAAAGCAGGATTTGCAGTCTATTCTATACTCAATTCAGGACAGTTCAAATAGCAATTATTTAGGTCTTGGGTTTTTGTGTATTTTATTGTAATTATCTACAGGTAGCTGAGCTTCTTATCACGTTTTATAATGGACTGGACAAAGGCATCTCTACAGATACTCTTCCTTAAGTTAATAACAAATAGACCATAAAAGACTTTAAATGGTTGTTTAGTTCCGTATAGCAGTCACTAATTCTATTATTAGAATACTGACTACTCTGACTTACAGAACACATTGTTGGTTTGTTATGAGGCGTTTCCTTAATAGATGTTTCTACTGTATTATGCTATCTACACTATCAAACTTTATGTGACAAAATGTATGGGCATGATGATGTCATATCACTACCATATTTGGGCATATCACACTTTTATTGTCACACTAGTTTGATAGTGTAGACAGAACTTTAGACTGGTTCCTTCCATTAAATTTGATTCTAAAATGTCAGTAAATTTCCTGAACCAAAGAAACAAAATGTCATAAACTAATACCTAAATTCCAGATTTTGTTTCTTGATTAAATAGTATAGTCTCTTTAACTCTAGAATTGTTCCAGTTGATTGATATTTGGCTTCCCCTCATTAAAGATATTGACAACTGAAATCACTTAATCAATTTACAACTGGAAAATTCTTGGGTTTAAGTGTTAGCTTTCTATCTCAATAGGAATTCAGCTATCGGCATGTAACGAATAAATAAATCGTGACTTGAGGTACAGTACTATAATACTCAATGATAATGTAAAATATAGATTTTGAGCAGAATTTCAAAGAGCTTGGTTAGATGCGATATATAACCATATTACATGTAAAACTTTATATGAAACATAGAGAGTTACAAACTCTGTATTAGATTTCAAGTCATTGATCAATATACTATATTGTGTAACATAAAATACACAATCCCAAAGTTAAGCCTATTTCTCAAAAGAGATATCATTTGAAAAGTAGATAATTCATTGAACACCCCTCTCCGTAAATGGTACTGTCTTGTTCTTCAAGTAGAATAGGCTACTGTGGGGTAATCCTGACAAACCAGTCATGAAATAGGCCATGCCAGAGTTTTCCCCATATATAGGGAGCTTTTATAATGTAATGTAATAGGGAAGTTTCGATTTTTAACAACCTATATGACTTGCATTGTTGGTTGTTGACTGGACCTATTAGAAGGAACCAAGTTATGAAACATGCCTCAATGTCAAGGAATTAACACAATGTACTGTACTAATTCCTAGAAATTATCAATAAACTTACTTGATAACGTCACTGTGCCCATTTTTCGCAGCCAAATGTAGTGGAGTATGCATACTGACATTCATATGTGTTTTAGGTGAAATTAGGTCCATACTTTGCGGACTTCTTAGTAGAAGATTCACTACTCCTAACTTTCCAAATTCTGCAGCTAAATCTAAAGAGGTTTTCCCAGCCTTGTTCTTTACTGTTGGGTCAGCGTAAAATTGCAATAAGACTTCGGCCTAAAGAAAGGAATAGCAAATGTGACGCACCACACAAGCCAATAGATAGCGTTCATTTCAGTATGGTATACCTCAAATTACAATAACAATTAATAAAATATTTAAAATACAAGTTAACATTACAACATACCAAAATGACAATAAATTATAAAGTATTATGATAAACTGTTATTTAAAAATATAAAACAATCGCTGTGAATCATGTGTTTAAGTTACAAGTATTAAAAATTATGTGTTGATTTAGTATGTTTTTATAATATCCTTTATTTATTTCATCATCAGTATCTCAATACTTACAACTTGGTAACTACCATACTGGCTAGCCTGATGAAGTGGCGTGTCACCCTCCAACGAAACCTCATTCGGGCTAGCACCAGCCTTTAACAGAAGCACCACAGGCTCAAGTTTACCCTGCCAAGCAGCATAGTGTAGCGGTCTCATTCCTAAGAAAAGAATGACAAATGATCAATATTAAGGCTACAATAGATTAGTGTTCAGCTTTCTCTACTACAGTAAACTGATTGCTTGGGAAATTAGATACATATTACTGCAACAGAATAATTCATTCAATTCTGTAATTCAAGCCAAAACCATTTAAAGATTCTATTTTGCCATTAGAAAACAAAAAAACAAAAATAATTTTAGCAGGCCTGTAGTTTTAATAGTATACCAACACTTCATAATATCATCCTAAAAATGCTAGAGATAATAGGTCTCGATTTAGGACCAAAATGTCGATGGCTAGTGAACATTTGCACGTAATTGTAACAGTACTACTAGATTTACATCTACATATTATGGGCTAGTACAAACTACAAAAGTAAAGTCTCCCGATATCGGGAGTTTGCAAATAATAGCACCCTCTATGTTTTGATGCATTTAACAAAATAGCACCCTTTATGGTTTGGCCATGCTTTTATAAAGACTTCCAAGATTTGAATAGGAAGAATAATAAAGACTATATGAAAATAATTATCTTATTATGATACAAGATATATTTTGGAATACAAAAATAACATTCTGTTTCTTAATGCTAAAATAGACAAAACTAAAAAAAAAGTTTAATATGAGGTACACAAGGAATCAATCGGTCAAAGTTAGCATTATAAATATATACCAAGTGGTGAGTGAATAATTTTCTTAATCTATATTAGCTACACTTTTAAATGACTACAGCCTGTTGAAAAGGGTATAGATTCTGTCTATTGTCTTTATATTTTCTTTGTATTAAACTGAAAGCACTCTGCATACTGGTAAAGTAACATTTCCACGGCTTGTTCGGAAATATCAGGAAGCAATTGGCATTAATAGATCTTACAGAATCACTTCCTCAGATTGCTGTCAATTACCCATTGATGACAATGGTACAAAATAATTTAATACTTTCTACATGAGTATACTGTATTTCATAATGGTATTCTGTGTTCCAGCTAATTGAAGTGAAAGTAAGGATAATGTTATCGTTCGGTAGTTTCAAAGAAAGAAGTTTCAACCCATTATTGTCGTTGGCTAATAAAAAAGAAATACTGCTGTTAATAATTACTGTAATAATGTCATACTCAAGTATAATCCCATCCCATACTCAACTACAATCCCATTCCATACTCAAGTATAATCCTATCCTATACTCAAGTACAATCCTATCCCATACTGTATAATCCCATCCCCATAAAATTATTTTTCAGACACAATGCTATATTCCATACAATATTATAGTACAGTCCCACCATCAAACATTGTACTCTGGGACTATACTCCGACATATATGGTAAATTTATAGATTTTGATCAATACACATTTAGCAACTACCAACAAATATCTTTAAAAATTGTTTATTGTATACAATATGCATTGTGTTTTTTAAGCTTCCGTTGAATTTGTCTGGATATAAGCTAACCTGTAGTCAGCATAGAGGAACAAGATATGGTTAATACACCAAAGTGGAAAGTGGCAAGCAAAAAAATAACGGGAAATAAATTAACATACCTATCAAGAATGTAGATTCAAATTTACTATTGATGAAATAAAATGATCAAGACCTCAGACCTCCTATTCGTCTTCTACAACTCTCCGAATACACGTTCATAATCAGTCAATTTATTAGTATGTGATTTATGCACACAAACATAACATTAATTTGTATGCGCGTGTACGTGTAATTTGTTTCGGATATCAGATGAAAAGAAACTTGTAGTACATGAACATTTTTTGGTTTCATTAAAAAGTAAATTCTAATTTGTGGACTTCACGATGTTCTTTTATAACAGTAGCTATTACATACTGTAGGCTAACATATGATTTTAAGCCTATATAAACTGTAATTTATATTCATGTCAGTACAGTAACTAGATCTATTTGTGCTTTAGTATTACTTCATTTTATAGTTGACATCATGTACCTAGGATATTGTGTACATAAGTGACCTACTTTCATGTTCTGCAAAGAAAATGAAATTGAGGTTACAAGGATTTTTTGAAATAACATTTTTCAAATTTATGTGGTAAATGGAAGTTACCATGTTTTTCTAAAATTCCAAGAAAGATTTTTTTTTTTTAAACCAATATAAGGATTAAAGTACACATTTGGTGCAACTCCTATAATTTTATATTTAAAAAATGGCTCAAAAAATGCAAAAGAGAGGCATAGTGTAGGTATGAAATTTAGTGACAATTATGGGAGAGGGGTGAGGGGCAGATTGCATTACCAATGGAATTACACTTAATTTAAATATAGCCTTTATTATGGGGTGGGATTATACTCAATCATATACATACTTAATAAATAAATTTGTTCAAACTTTAAATACATTGTCCGTACCATAGTCTTTATAAGTTAATGTTAATTTATGCTACATCACAGCTCCAAACATTAGTATTTTTATAGTGATTCAAATATAATTGTACATAGATTATGCTAATTCAGTATTTATATAGGAATTTTTAATCCTTGAACATAATATGCAAAATCACAGAAATCTGCATATAGAATAAAAATGCTACAATGTGAACCAGGAAGATGACCGATTAGACATCTAAAATGCTTTAATGTGCGCCAAGCATGATAAAGGTTTCAATGTTAACGACCTCCAAGCATAATAAAATCATCAGTAAATAATTTGATTAAAAGCATCTTTTATTTTTTTATTAAGAAGACTTCTTCTCTTCATCAATTAATAGAAGCAGCTGTGGTAACACTGCCAGCTGCTCATCATTCTCATCCATTGAACCAATTAACATAAGGTGCGAAACATCCAAACTTAAAGATAATACAAGATAAGTAAGAACCCCATGAATCTTGCTAAGTTAAAGCCTAATAGTAGCTACTGTAGGTCACTTCACTAATGCTAGTCATGGTTTAATGTTGTCCCTCAAATAAATAAATGAGAACTTTTTCAGAGTTGTTCCAACAAGTCAGATAACTATATCTTTTTAAGCCTATACTGTAGGTCATGTCTAAAACTAATGGTAGCCATGGCTAATGCTATCCTTCAAGGAGAGAATAAGTGAGAACTCCTGAAGAGTCTTCCAGGTCAGACCTCTGATTAGATCTTTCTTTAAGCCTAGCTAATATATACCTAACTATTACTTAAACAGTATGTCTACCCATAAAATGCTTTGCACCGGTAATAGGAACGGTAAGGCTTCTGAATATTAATAATATAAGATGGTAAATAAGTTTAAGTGAGATCTCCTGATGAGTCCTGCTGTGTCAGATCACTGCTGGGTCATCCTTTAACCATGGATGCAGTAATAACAACGATAGGGCTTATAAGAAAATCCCTAAAATTATAATTAGAAGAAATTAGTCAGGTGTGAACAGTAATGGGTTCTATTGCCTGTTGCCCTGTACTATTATATGATTCTTCATCACGCACTATAACGAAATAACCAATTAATAAATTAATGTGTATTCAATTTGAGGGCACAAGAACTTAAGTTTTTAAAAGTACCAATCAACTTTGCCATGTACAGTATTATCTTTTAGAAACGTACCCTTGGATTCGTCGCTAAATGTTTTTGTTTTATAAAAACCATGTTAAGTTGTACTGGGCAGGCAATATTAACAGTTGCGCTTGGTTACTATAGCACTATACAGAGAGGATTGATTTGTAATCGTCGTTTCCGACAAATTAATAAAATTGACCAAGTTCAGTGCGATTAAAGCTGTAACGTGGCACATTGGTTCAATCATTAGTTCCTGCACATTTTTGTTATTTCGTCATAAAAATATTTTTAATACATCATCTATAAAATGAAATTGTATGTCAGGGCCATTAAGTAAGTCAAGGACACGCAACTTTAAACTTGTGTCCTGCTTTTAATGGTAAGACACTTATCCAGGATGGGACCTCTTTTCATCTTTCACTCTCATTACAAGTGTAATCATCTAGACATTCCTCTTACTGTCTAATGGAACTATTTAGTAATAGACCTCGTAATAGAATATTTAGATGAATTCATGTGCGCTTCAGTTACACAGACACAGAGATTATCGATTACATAACAACCAAATTCTGATAAAAAATAAATGAGCGATATTGGCATTTTGCATCAGGGAGAATTAAGGATGGAGTGAATTTTTCAGAGCCAATGTGAAAAATGTTCTGAATACAAAGTACAAATAAGAATGTTCGTGAAAATATTTCAAGTTTTCTTTGGGTGGGACTAAAACCTTCACAAATTACCAAGAAAATTTTGCTTTGGAAATAAATCAGTATTCAATATTTCTACTTTAATTTTTGTCTATTATTTTAACTTTATATTTCCATGCAATAAAAAGTTTGATGAATAAAGTCTCACAGTTTTACACTTAAGTACTTCTTGACTTTCTTGACTTAAGCAAAAAGATTGATATTCCAGCACAAGGGAATAATGAATTAGTTGCCGTCAGATGCATTTTATATGGCGGTACTATACTACAGTCAAAAGATGGAGAAATATTATAGCATAAGTTTTAAAGGCATTGTTTCATACTGTATGACTGTATGCCAGATAACAGTGAAAATGTTGCCAAGACCCATAAGTAGAGTACAGTACTTAAATAGATGTACTAAGTTCGCATCAGATATGTGTAGTAGAATTAACAGAGAGTCGTAATCTTATAATCTGAAGAAACGGTCGTAATGGGATCATCTTGCAGTGTAGTGACGTGTTTGCAACGTATTCAAATAAACATCTCAGCATGAGTGTAGACAAACTACAAATATACCATCCATCAACACTGTGTTTGCTTATAAGCGATTTCTTATTTAAAACAAACTATACTGTATATGGAATCTGTTGATATGACAAGGTATCACTATTATTGGATTATATCTTTGCACATATTGTATGATAATGTCTAGCCTGTCAACATTTCTCAATTACAATCACAATTTGTGTGTGGTACTGGTAGGTACAGTAGTAATGTTGATAAAAAAAACCGACTACAACCTTTGAATTCATATTTGTATGCAGATACCTAATTGGACAACATAACACAGGAGAATACTCAAGATAAAGATACAAATTCTGTCATTCCAAACTACAAATGAAACTGCCACTTATATGTGGAGAGACGGTTTCTTCATAAATAATAAACATAAATTCAATAATTTAACATGCCAATTCTTAAACACCAAATAAATTTCAAAATTTATCTAAAATCTGGTAATACAAATGTAAACATGGTTCTATTTACAACAAGTGCCTAAAATCTACAAAATCAAGCTTTGTAAACACATGGATTAACTGGAGCATTGTCACTGGAACGGGTAACCCCTTTCATGACCCGTTTATTTGGTTAATGAATCAGAGAAAGTATTATGAGTAACACGAGGAAATACGCAAATACTTTGGGTAAACAGCGCCATTGAATGTTTGCATAATGCATTATGAAATCAGACGTATTGTATAATTATTTTAATTGCGTATTTGAAGAGAATGCTTGATGTATTGTAGCTATATAAACTAGTTGTTTCTGGTTTGTGAAACTCTTTCTGATCTTTTCATTCATTTTGTAAAATGAGACAACAATGGTTATGAACGTTGTTTAGTCAAACACAAATTAAATGATTTCTAACAGGAACTGACTGACTAGTCTAAACCATTCTTTTAAGGTTGTCAACGGGTCTGTTTCTGCTGCATAGCGCCGAATAAACCGGTTATTTAAAAAATGGGATTTTTATATTTTCTGCTCAATTTTTTATCCAAAATAACCATTTAATCAGTGGGTGGTCGTTGACAAATATCGTTAGAATTACCCAAAACGCAATTGGTTCTGGCGGTTAATTCAAACGTTACTGCAGTGTAGTTGACACGAGGTCAGCAGCTGTCAATCAAATAACCGTGTGCAGCTAAAAGTTACCCAGCAATAACCGGTTAAATGGCGTCAAATGGCTAAAACCGAATTGAATTGGTGTTTTTAACCGGTTATTTTGCGCTGCCTTTCAACAGGTTACCATAACATTGTCCTGTTTCTGCTCCCAAGAAATTGGAGTTAATTTATTCACACCGTTTTTAAACGGTTATTTTTATGCAGCAGAAACAGGACAACGTTTTTGTTTCCAAAAAAAGTATGATGTTTGTGAATTATCAAAGAATGCAAGATAATGAGAAGAAACCTTATTATGGCTTTATTCATTATAAGGAAAAAACTTACACTTAAAATAAAATATCAAAATTCTGTAATATATGATTGGTGAATACGTACGCTGATAATGAATTTCGCTTTTTGTTTACAAACTATAAATATAATATTTTTAAACATTTTTCAGTTGTATGTAAATGTTTTATTATTATAGAAAGTTGTTCATTCCTTCAAAACATTGCTGTATCGAAAATAGTCCCGGAAGCAGCACATGGATCATAGCTGTAAACAGTTTATTAGAATTAAGCGATAGTGGAAATAAAATAGATATGAAAATAAATGATATCCAGGAATCGCAATGTGTTACTCGTTAACAACACAGAACAACACCTGCAAGGAGTCTACAATATCAATCATCATTTTCTTCTACGATAACATTTATTATTATAATACAGTTAGTATAGATATGCATATTGTATTGTTATTTCTGTTTCAAGGTTTTCCCTAAAAATGTATTAATATTTGAAACCAATCAATTTTGTACTATTTTCTATGTATTTTTGCATTATTTGTGTTAATGATAGAATAATAGCAGTTTTTCTGTTATTTGGGCTCATGCCTAATTACATGTTCTTGAAAAATTATCCCTTTTTAACTTGCTAAATAAAATATCTTTCCAATATTACAGTTTTCATCTTTATCAAAACGGTGTAATATCATTATAGTAACAGATGCAAGTACGAATTAATGTATTTTACACAATATTCTACTAAAGACAATTTCCTTTGCAACTATAAATTATGTTTTAATGTCATTCGTAGTTCACAATATTTTTGATAGGCCGTATCAGAAAATTGTTTCACATAATTTTATTATAGCTACCAATATTGGAATGTGTTTAATATTATATTGATGGTATTTCACTGACATCAAGTTCTATTTTAGGTTTCTTATCTTAATATTTCATTCATTTCATCAATGATCAGTGCATTCCGTGCATAATTTACTTTAAATTGCATATTTTGTCATTACTATAAGATTATCCATCTATAAATACTATCGAATGCCAAACATAAGTTTGAGTTCTTCTCATAGAATATTCTATCTGGTACTTGGTACTTGGTCCAGTGATGCTGTTGCATACCACTTGTCTTGGAGGGCTCCTTAAGGTTTTTATTACTTTTCAAGTTATGTTCTCCCTCAAAGGGAAAAGGCCTATGTCGGTTTATCCAGGTACGTTTGGCAGGAAAGCTATACTGGGACCTGGGTATATAGCCAAATTATTGTGCATAAGTACAATTTATAAAGAGAGCTGAAGAAAATGAGGTTTTACATTGGCTAGCAATGTACCATACTATACTAGTCTATACAATAGCTCATACCTCACATTAATATTAGTTGGTTGTTGGCCTTTATTTAGGCAGCAATTGCACCCCATAGATAGGTATACGGAATAGAAACTCATCACAAAAAGGTATACAGACAGAATGAAAGTTGAAAGCCTTTATTCAGCACACAAGAGAACCAAGTGGGCGTAGTCAAGATGAGTAAACAAGAATCTATTCTCACCTTTATTGTCTTTGATGTCCACAATGACGAGGTTGCTTTCCAACAGACAATGTAGCACATTAATGTTTCCCGATAACGCAGCATGGTGTAGGGCTGAAAATCTACAAAAGAAATTAAAAATATATAGATGTTTTAGAGTATATTGCTTTGTGGGGACTGTACAGTGTGTTTAACTGTATTGTATACTGTATAATATTTAACTGGTCACATACAGTATGTGCAAGGTTTTTTCCGTTCAATATGTGGCGTTGACTTAATGCGAATGGTTTCAATCAAGTCGCAATGTCACAAAATTCAATATATAGAATCACTTAATTACTAATTTCTCTTCTGACATTACAATTTTTACTCGGGGTACCCGAGTCTAGTACTCTCTCATCTTCTCCTCTTCTTCTTCTTCTTCTTCCATCTGGACAATATTGAGTAAAAAGTGCGATTTATAAAGTACTACTCCTCCCTTATTCGTTGTAGTATTGAGCTGGGATTTGGCATGAATATACTACAGGGACATGTCCTCGAAGCTATAGAGCCGGATTTTTAAATTTCAAACCGGATGCAGCCATATGACGTCTTGAAGATGGTACCGTATAGCCGTATTTGGTAGCGAGGTTATTGATGTGTGACATCACATCCGGTCTTATGACGTCATTACAGCTTCTTTTGCTGTACCCCGAGTATCGCACATTCGTGCTTGTTTTCATCAATATTGTGTTGTTTGTGCAGTTTTAACAAATCTTGTGCTCTTATAATGTAAGAAAATGTTGTTTACAGTTAGGTTTTATCTGGGATGTATCTTGTTTGTTTCAGCATGATTCAAGAGGTATATAACAAGTGAAATGAAATCAAACGGATGATCTTCAATTGTTAAGGAGCGTTGAGTTGTATGGACATAAAAAACGCCTTCCGTTTGTACAATTGTGAATGTTGTTGGATGTACTACGAGTGCATTGATTGAACAAAGGCCGGACAGGTGCAAGACCATTAAAAATAACACTTATCTCTGAACATGCAGTAAGTAAACATAATAAATAAAATGTGCTAATTGAACATATGTCAAGTAGATTTAAACAAGTAATTCTAACAACAACAATTCAATTTTTCTTCTTTCATAATAATGTAGAGTAACAATTTTATTTCATCATACAAAACTTACAAAAAAAAAACATTCATAGAAAAACCATAATCGCATAAATCACCTTTTCTAACTGTTAAATCCTTTTTCACAAATTTACAAAGGCAACTTTAATACTGGTAATAATATAATCCTATCCTGGAATAGTCACTATTTCTGGTATATTTAGCCCATAATATTGGGAAAATGTTGTGTTTAGGGTACAATAGTGTGTTTAGGGTACAATAGTGTGCCTAGTACAGTACTGTAGGTCTGACAAATATTTGGTATTCAAGTGGTTTCTAAGTACAGTAGTTGGCTTGTAACAATAATATCCATCCAAGCACTGTGTATAGTGTGGTATACATTTAACCTAATTCAATGCTTAACAAATTTAAAGTATTTACTAATACTATTTGTTTGGTTGATGAATCACAGTACATGTTTGAAACAGACTCGTTCAATTCACTTCGGAATTAATTAATGCCAAAAGCTAACAAAGTTATGATATAAAGCGCATACTAGATTAACTGCACATGGTATCTAGTTACGCAAACACGATAAGGGCAACGACCTTGGATAACAGGACGCACTTCATTGACACGATAACACACATTTCTAAATGGTGATTATTGATGTGAAATCGTCTTTCTTTCCAAATAGTAATAGGCCCTATGTTTTTTATTCTTGGTTACATTTCTATGGGATACAGCTTACAGTATTAGAAATGTTCTGTTTTGTGTGCCTGTGTAAACATTACTATTGTTCTTGGCATATATATCTGTAGCAATTAAATCCTAAATATGTTAATATTGTAAATTCTAAAGTAGGACTACGAAATTGATACATGCTGAGACGAAGGAAAGGAATTGAACAAGCTTACTGTGCAATACTCAATGAGATATATTTAATATGTATTAATAACAAAGCTAATGTCCTATATCATGGATTTGTAGTACGTTGTTGTAGTAAGCTCACACAAGCCTCTTGTAAATTAGTCTCCATTGATAGTAAAATCATGCGGTATGTCATTCATGACTCCAGCTTGCATAATCGGTGTGGTAATAAATCTAATATCATAATTAATTTATTAATCTATTTATGCGCACTATCAATTTTGTTAAAGTATGGACTTCAAAAACAATTTGGTAGCAGAAAATAAATTTCAAAAATGAAAAGCCTGCAAAAGCATAATCTCGCCACATAGCAAGTTTAACAGTAATCACTTCAAGAGACCAAGGGATGATTGACTTAAGATTGACTTAAAATAGACTGTTGTTATACATAATAAACATACATGGTGCACAGCAAGAAAAGTTGTAACGCTGTCAAAATAAATAAGAAGTCATTCTACCAAGCTTATAGTAAGTTATAGAATGTGAATCACTTTCCTAGACACGCTACTATGGATACATTTACTGTGCTAATAGCTGATGTAGTATGCCTCGAGATACTGTAGTTTTTTAGCCTAAGAAGTTAAGATTTAGGCCTACAGAAATTGATACTTTTCCATTTAAATACTAAACAAATTTGTTACAAATCTTCAAATCAAGCAATACAGTATTTCTAAAATTCATGTTCAATATGTATCACACGGACCTTGGTCTCATTTGGCGTAATCGATCGGGGACCGTTAGAGTACCATTTTAACAAAAAAGTATGCAACAAATTTCCTGTTTAGAGCAAAAAGATTTACCAATAGACTACACCAATTAACTGAACATAACAAGTCCATTTGTGCAACTTTTTAGAAAAAAGGAATGAATATAGTATAGTTGAATAACATTAACAACCAAGAAAATCAAAGAAATCTATAGCACGATTCTACGAATATCTTTTTCAACTTTTATGCTTATAAATTTATGATGACTGTGTTCAACGATGATGAAGAAGTGTGAACGTTGCCTCAATTCCACACATTAAAGCCACATTACCACAGCCACATAATTTAAATAAATCGTTAAATGTCAAGTAAGTTTGACAGTCTACCCTTTTTCGATTAATTCTCTTCGATTTTCCCCGCAGAGAGCCTTTCAAGATCGACAGGTTTGCATATTGCGGTGGCTTTCACACGCGGTAATGATTCTTTTGAACTCATAGTATTTTCAACAATTTATCGGCTGATTAAACACGACAAAGTTGTGAGTCTAGTGGCAAATAATATATCAAATTGTAATGAATATAAGCTTTATGTTCAAGAATATAATAGTTTTATGCCTAGCTTTTACCTGGATAAACCAAAATGGGCCTTGCTTTTAAGGAAAAGAGCTAAAACACATTACACAACCCTGCAAATGGTATTGTCTGCTGCTATTGCTAGTCACACGTTACTCGCACCATCATTGTGACAATATTGATGTGGGTATGGGTATCATTTATGGATACATGTAGGGATGTTTAATTGACACATTAATTCAACATTATATTTTGGATGCAAAGAGTTTTCTCATTTCCAATAAAAATATAATTTTGGTGATCCATTACATAATATTCAATAATTAAAAATCATGCACACACATTTGTGCTGGCCAATTTTGGATAGCTCAAAGATATAGCCTAGTGTAAAACACCAACGGAGTAGAAACTGTAGAAAAAATATGCTTTAATTTTCACACAAAAATTGGCATCTTTTTGTAGGATGGCTCTAGAGTAAAAGTCTATAAATAGTACTGATGTGTTTCTTTGATGACATCGTGCATCCTAGCAAGATGTTAACACAGTAGGATGCACGAGATAGGTTAAGGAGTTGAGTTAAGGTATTACTTGTGATGGAATTTAAGGTCAGTTGCGTTTCACCTTGAGCTATGAAAAGTGAAGATTCACAAGCTTTGTAATATATTGATCTAAAATTGGATTTTATCATGGGTGATTGTAATGACAATGAAACAATGCACGAAATTTACAGTAATAAATAACAGTTAATAGGTTGGGTACATTCTCCCTCTCCTTGTGAATTGTTGGCGACCCTATTGAAGGGTTAGGCAATGGGGATACAATACATTTTCCCTCTCTTCTTGAATGGTTGGGGATTAGGGTACAGTAATTCTCTCTCTACTATTAAATGGTTAGGGAGGAATGAGGGATAAATTATCCCTTCCCTCTAAAATGGTTTAGGGAGGGGAAGTGTACTATCTCAATTATTTCCTTTTTTATAAGTGGTTTATTTTTTGTGAAAATTATACTGTGTATGGAAACTACATGATGAATGTCTTGATATAAAAAAAATGAGTAATGTGTGTATGGCACTTTGTTTCCTTTAGCACGAAAACAAACTGTGTATTATATATTAAAATATTGCAGATAAATACAGTGAAATATGCCTTTGTAGTCATGAAAATAGAAGAAAAGCTTGTCAGTAGTAATTGGTTAGTCAACAGTTCTCCTATTATGATGACGAATCAATAACTAGGCATCTTCTGAACACATACCAGAATATCTACACCTGTTGTATACAGATAGAATACTTGACAATTCATAAATGAATGATAAACTACAATACAAAGAGTCTATTCACTATGGGGAAGTGAACTAGAAAAAGTCATTCTGAATCTCTTGTAGGCTTCATTTTCTTGCAGGCTATAATCTTTTGTATTTGTAGCTATTATTTTACACACTGTAGCCTCTGGGTTTTACCACTCAGCATAGCAACACTGTAGGACTCATTAACCTGATTGGGTGCTTAATTAAGTAATATGATCCATAGTATGCATTACATGCATGAAGAAGGTTGAATGTATCTCCTCTTTAGGTTTCTTTTTTTTTGTACGATTTGTTTGCAAGTCTATACATTTATTTTATGTAATATTTACACAAATAACTTTCTTCTTAGTCAGTGTGTTTTTTTATGTCTTGTTCATCGTCATGTTTTTATGTTCACTGTAATTTTCACTGTAATGGAAGCTGAACTTGACCTAATAAAGAGTAAAAGTCTCATACATTTTTATTATTATTTTCACTGTTTTATTCTAGCTGTGGTACAAAGAGCAAAACCTTAAATTGAAAGTAAAGATATTCTTATAAATGGAAAACAACAATCTTACCCATCTGTATCTTGGTTATTAAGAGCGATTTTCTTCGTAGGTCCACCTTTTTCTGAAAAATAAAAATTTGCATATAATTGATTACATATTTTGTTTCAGTAACTATCAAGAATAGGAATTTCAACAGTAAACTGAGGTTTTAATTAATAATATACAGTAACAATATTACTGTACTGTACAAGCTTAGCTATTTTATTTGAAAAGTATACCATGTAACCTTATATTTTAATTTGAGATAATGTTACCTTTAATTTACATAATAAAATTGGGTCTATTCAATAAGTAATAATAATAGTTCATTCTTATTCTTATATAGGGCATATAAGCAAGCTCTCAATGCGCTGCACATTATTACCCAGGTCATTTTTTGGGATGTAACAATTAATTAATTATGTTAATTCATTATTAACGTATGATGGTGCAACTTTAATAAATGAATGATAAATAACTTTTAGAAATAAAGTTCAAACTGGTTATTGAGGTAGTGTTTAAACCAACCCCCACATTTTGGAGTAATTTTCATTCAAAATCACTGTTGTGTGACTATAGTACAGGTTGAACCACTTTCGTCCTTGGGTATATTGTATTGTTACGGTGGCCTATAAGTGTCACGGCAACTTTCAAAAAATATCACGGCAATTTTTTCAAAAAAAGCCACGGCAATTTGAAAAAAGCCACGGCAATTTGAAAAAAGCCACGGCAATTTGAAAAAAGCCACGGCAATTTGAAAAAAGCCACGGCAAATTAAAAATAAAACATCACGGCAAATTAAAAATAAAACATCGCGGCAATTTAACAAAAATACCAGGGCAACTTAAAAATGAAACACCACGGCAAATTAGTATTGAAACACCACGGCAAATTAATAATGAAACACCACGGCAAATTACAGAATGCCACGGCGGAAGTGAGTTACCACGGCGGAAGTGAAACCTTTGGAATCTTCGATTTTTTCTGAGGTAAGTAATTATTTGTGCATTGATGTAAATATTATATTAATTTATTTAACTGCAGCAGTTTATTGCACTCTTCTTGAACTTTCTAGGCCGGGCTAGACCATAGGCCTTATTACAAGGTAGGCCTAGGCCCTATAACATTCTACAATGTTTTAATATATTTACAGTAATCTGTTTTTTATATAAAAAGTTGTTTTTACAGTAGACCTAGCTACTACTGTAGGCCTAAGGCCTAGGGCTAGTAGTAGGCATAGCTAGGCCTAGTGCAATAAACACGTAAATGCTGCAGTTAAATATAATAAATTAATATAATAATATTTACTTCAATGCACAAATAATTACTTACCTCAGAAAAAATCGAAGATTCCAAAGGTTTCACTTCCGCCGTGGTAACTCACTTCCGCCGTGGCATTCTGTAATTTGCCGTGGTGTTTCATTACTAATTTGCCGTGGTGTTTCAATACTAATTTGCCGTGGTGTTTCATTTTTAAGTTGCCGTGGTATTTTTGTTAAATTGCCGCGATGTTTTATTTTTAATTTGCCGTGATGTTTTATTTTTAATTTGCCGTGGCTTTTTTCAAATTGCCGTGGCTTTTTTCAAATTGCCGTGGCTTTTTTTGAAAGTTGCCGTGATAATTTTTGAAAGTTGCCGTGACACTTATAGGCCACCGTATATTGTAGCCCACCTCCAAACTTCAATGTAGTGTGGGCTTATACACAATAATGGTAAAATAAGGTATGTTTATATTTCTTCTCATTCTTAAGAGAATTCTATTGAAGTTTGCATTATTATTAAGGTTTTTCAATTACAGATGTCATCAGTAGATAACAAATCTGTATTAATCGTGTATAACAGCTAAATAGGTCAAAACTTGATTTACTGGTCTACTTTTTACACTTATCAGGACAACAATATCATTTAATAATAACAACAATATGATCTTATATCCAATTTATTCATAATGCATGGGTTGTCATAAGTTATTATGGAATGGCTGATGATAGATGACTATCAATATTTCAGGTAATTATTACCTGTAAAAGTTGTAATGCCATTATTACTACATGTATAGCAATAAAAAGTTGCTCTATGCTACATGAAGGCAAACAAACCATGATTTCATCACAAGATTAGATTTTGCATCTAGCTTAAAATTTAATCAATTTTGAAATGAAAATATACTTTACTTTATTGATTTGTTTATGATCATTGTGATATGTTTTCTGTGTAAAAAAATGTATATCTTCAGAAATTTACAGAATGGGATTCACGAAATACAATTTTTGTTTTATAGATTGAACGTATGCTAATTATTACAAAACATCTACAAGAGGGAGGCAGTGACTTATCCTAATGGGTAGGATTCTATCCTCTTAAAACAAACAGTTGATTTTATGTAGATATTACAATGCTTTACAATGATTTAACACTGTTTTACCCGATTCTTAGGAGTGTGAGATACTTGAAAAACACAGAAGAGAATAAACTAGTATTGCAAGAAAAACACAAACCTAGAGGTCTTTTAAAGTTATCAAAACACAGTTAAACAAGTAAAAGTTAACTGTCTGACAAAAATAGGTAACAAGGTTTAGGTAAACTTAATAAATAAACAATAACAAATCAATAATACTGATTCTCAAAGGTAATAAAGTTTAAACCTGAGTGACGTGAATCAGCTGTGAATATATTTCATTCAGCAACTTAACAACTTTTGTTAAGATAGGTGTCTGTAAACTGTCACTTTTTTATTATTCAATAAACTTGGAACGCATAAATAAGCAGGCAACTTTGTTTAGTCATTGTACTATTGCTACGATATACAAAACATGCAGTCTGTTCACCTCTGTGATCATTTTTACGTTCACATTGAGTTTACAAGTAGATCATGATCAAACTGACATGTCAAGTCTGTAGCCAGAAGGAGAGTTTGTTTGAAACCGGCCAACATCCCTTTTTTTTTCTGAAGCGCCCTTTTAAAACAAGAGACCAGCAGTGGACATTATGAGAAATAGGCCTAACTGTAGTCTTGCTCACGGTGATTTTTGCCTCTTTTGTACTGTAGAAAAACAAACCCTCTTGTAAATATCCAGTCAACATTGACTTTCACTGTTTCAGACGTCCTGTGACTTTACCCTAGTCTAGAAAAAATGTTTTCCCTGCTCATCAAATACCCTATAAAAGCTGTAGTAATTTAATCACTTTCGCTTTTTATATTGAGTAAAAGAAACTATTGAGATACTGTCTTTGAATGGGAAGACAAAAATGGCATATATATCATATTAATGAAAAGCAAGCTATCGATCTTGATACACAATAATTAAAGTAATAAGAGAAAGAATATTTTATTTCAATAATTATTTAAAATCAATTTAAATAGAATTTTATCACCCTTCAAAAATGTTGAATCGTTTGTTGATTAAGCATTTAATTACAGTATGGTATCATGGTCAATGCAAATTTCTTCTAAAGTGTTATAAACAGCCAAGATGTCAGGGTGGCAAATCAATAAATCACACAGAAGAAATGAATTGATGGCGTTATAATGCGAGGGAATGCGAGACGGTACAAAAAAACGTAGCGCTTAATATAAATAATTGATAGGAAAAGCAAAGCTGTCAAATGTATGATCAACACAAGTTTAATGAGCTGAATAGATCAATAAAGTTGATGTGGAATTAGTGGATAAAAACTAAAATCCACAAATTCTATGGATAGATTACTTCTCTGAGATGTAATTTGGATGTACAGTACAGTATATTTTGATTACATATAGATGCTTGCACTTCTAAGAGATGCATACAAACATTCTATTTAACCTCTTAAAAACAATATCACAATACAGAATTCACATGTGATGTCTGTGATGTGAGTTTTACTGTATCCTGGAATTTGCCTATGATACTGAGCTAATAAAACTTGACAGTACTGAAAACCAGGTGAAGGTTCTTGACATGACAAGCAAATCTGTAATTTATCAATATTTTAAGATTTATAAGAAGAGACAGTGTCTTTAATTATAGATAGATGTGAAATTGGAATGTGTTGAATATGTAATGAAAAATCAGTATGTATATAAAAAATTAATCTTTATAAAAAAAAATGAAATGTATGTGATAGTATGTTGGAAAGCAATATGTCAACATTATTATGTCATCAGAAAATGTTGTAATATGAAAATCTCAATATAATGACATGCGTTCTATATGTAAAAGTGGAACTTTCAGTATTGAAAGTTCAGATTTTACCATTTGAAGTTACAACAGTACCTAAATTATCAGAGGGAACTTATTCCAGGAAGATCCTGTGGTCATACAATATTCACCAATCTCACTTTAGTTCCCTTTTATATAATAATTTCATGTTTTTATGGATTTCCCATAGTGGTCCCTTAGTGTAGTGTAACAGGTGAAGACCAATAGTGGCTAAGTGAGCGAGTCTTATTTATATTCTTGATATTTGTGCTACACTTGCTGTGCTGAAATTTGGAAGCAAGAGTAACATTTTCAGGATTAAACATACATTAATTTCCTTATAATGAAATCTGTCAGAATAACATTGAAAGTCCAGATTACCTTTGTAAACAAGCAGCGTACATGCACTTGTCCCGCAACATACATCCTTAAGGCAGTCGACTAATTATCCTACAATTCAATTAGTTCAATATGCCTCAAGTGAAACCTTCATCAACGAGGACACAAGTTTTTAGTTACAACGTCATTTTATGAACATCAGTGAACAATATAGAAGTTTTGGTTATACTTACTTTAGTTTAAAACCATTCTCCACCAAATTTGATTGAAACAAACATTAACCTAACTGAATGTGAATTGTAAAGATTAAGAAGTGTTGCACATCATCTTTGTACAAACTTGAGTACTGTAAAGGTCTAGAGACTGCTTAGGTCACCATGTTGATGTCAAGTTGAGAACTCAATTAGAATACAATAGAATATATGCATTTCAACACTACTGTAGCAGAATTTACAGTAGCATAAACATTGTGATGTAATAAATACTGTACTGACTGGTAAGACCACCCTGGGGTTTTAGCCCATTTTGCAATTTACTTAAGCCTACACATTTGAAGAATACAGCATATAGACCACACTACTGTACCCACATTCATTCTACCCACACAAGTAGGTGTTAAAACGTCATATGGATGATAAAATGAATGAAAGAGTCAGTTGTCCGAAAATCAATGATGGATGGAAGATTAGGCATATTCAGGATTTTCCGAAATAGTTGTGACCCTGGGCTTAACATTGTATTTGAAGTGCTGAACTTAACCCAGAGTAGTGTTCTACAGTACCTTTTGTGTTTGGATCTGTTTATGGATAGTTACAGTTGTTCTACTGTATGCTAAAAGTTTTATGCTTTATGTAGGTAAAAAGTGGATGCAATTATTACAATACAATGCAACGACGTCCCACCACATGAACTCTAGAAAACACACTCAATCAAATACTAAATTAAATGAAAAGCTTACTTTAAACATAAATTGATTACTTTACCATTAAAAATCCATTAATAAAACATTTTCTAATCATGATTATAGCTATATGAATACAATTTAATAGATTTTGTGCCTGGGTTTACAACACTGTATGCAAACAACATGAGTTTAAATCATTTGGACACCAACATCTTTGAAAATGATGACCTAGATTAGTTGACACAAATCTAAAGTTGGTCATGTTTACAACTGCTCCAATTTGTGGGAAAATTCAATATTAATCTACACGTACAAAAGTATGCAACTGAGCGTGCTTAGAAGAAAGCTTAAATACGAGGTCAATTTGAGGGTCTTAAGGATTGATTACCAAACAAGAATAAAAGCATGGGTAGTATAGTAATCACAAACATGATTGTTGGCTCATTTGAAACCATTATTAATGTATGTGACATTGTTGGTTTGGTGCAATGCTAAATTCTAAGAATCTTGGTTCAAATCTGCTCTACCACCAGTTTTCCTGTAGAATTTAAGAATGAAATAATTTTTTTTTTAAATATTGAAAGGATTAATTAACAATAAAAAGGAGGCTTAAATTAGCTTAATTAAATGCTGTTCGTTAAAATGTTATTATGATATGCCAAGCTTTGACTGGGTGCTACTGTAAGTCTAGGTTTTGTCACAACTAGTGACATTATCATAACATTCTATGTTATGTACACTTTTGCCAATTCCATTTATACAGTCATCTGACAATTTGACACACTACACAGTAGCAAACAGTACTTTACGATGTTAATTTAAGTAGCCTTATAATTGATTTGAACAAAATGGCAATCCCCTCAAGATTTTACAAGTCATTTACCCTTCCGAAACAAGCAGCACTTTGTGTTACAATGACCTAATGTCACCTTACATCATTGGCTGTCAAAATAACACCTAGTTAGAAAGCCTTTTCCTCCCCTTTAGATTAGAAAATGTCTGCTTCATTGATATCAATATCAGGCCTAAAGGGATGTGAACAGAAAAAGTGCCAATACATTTTATAGTTCGGTCAAAGGTCAACTAAAATCATTCATCTTTTTAAAAGCTTAATAGTAACTATAGGAATTAATTTGTCTTTTGCACCTTAAGACATATATTACAAGGATTTACAAACACTTTAAATTGTCATCATCATCATCATTATAGTATTTGGATGCAAAAAATAAATTTTAATACCTGAAATGATATGATATAATTTATATAAAAATGTTTATATTCTAAATTTCAATTTTGTTTCACTTGGATAAGAATTTTTTTTCCGTACACAACTGGTGCTGACCAGGGTTCAATTACATCGAACACTATAAATTTTGCTTTTTCTTATTTTAAATTCTGTAAATTTAAAGATGTATTGTCCCTTGAAACACAAAAAAATGAAGGTCAGAATATTCTAAATTTAAATTGGCCATATCAAAGTAATATTAAAGTTATTCACTTTAAGTCGAAAATTCGAGCCAAAAACAACAATTTTACATAATTAACAGCTAAATTAATTTGATTACATTTCGTCTGGAAAATCGTCGCGAGCGAAAGTAAACAAAGATTTCAAACCATGATTATACATTATGCATGATGCTAATTAGGATTGTTTACAACTCGTCACGGTTGAGAAGGTGTTTTCACACAGATCGCGAGGAAGTTTTATGATTATGCATACAGAGTAGCCAAATAAGCGCGTTGCATTATGAGATATGTTTTGATCGAAAACTTTGACTGGAAGTCAAAGTTTTTTTTTGAACCAAAAAACGTCTGTATTTCAGTTAAATGATTTTTTTTTCGACTAATTTTTGGTGAAAGTTAATAACTATTATGATACTTCAAAATGACCCACTTTTTTTCGAAATCTTTTATTTTTTATTTTTTTGGAATTTGACAAAGGGACAATACATCTTTAAGTTTTGAAATAAAGCAAGTATTCTAAACCATAAATGTTATTTTATTTAATAAATTTCTTCTTCTGAAATAATTACATTAAAGGTACAGTATAGTAGAAGTATACTTTAGGAATTTCCATTTAGCATTATATCCCTATAAATAGTTAATACACTAGTGATTTATTGAGCCAACAATATGGAACAAATCAATTAACACATCATTTTTCTGTAATAGTCAGTGAATATGCGGACCAGAGCGGTCAGCTAATAACCGGACCATGACCTTTAGCACTTATAGCAAGTAAACAGCTTGAACTATGTTTGTTCAGTGGCTATCATCACATGTGTAATATTCTACTATTAGGTTTTATGTAATGCAATGCAGATTTCAGTTTTAATGGGTTAAGGTGAAAGGTTGATGTAGTCATTACTACAAAGAAACAATAGAAAATTATATAATAAAATTAAATCATTAAAGTAAAGTAACCCAGTAAAAATAGAGTATTGCCTCTCTGTCACATTGTAATCTCCATTTGCGGTAAAAAAAAAACTGGCCTCATAAAATGCTGAATGTTTACAATATTATTACTGTATTAAACTTATTTCCCATGTAATGAAACTATAAATAATTTTATAGTTTTACTTTAGCTTTACTGCAGGTATACTGTATACTAATAGCATTGACAGCTTCCAAAGGAACTGGTCCAATAGAACTTTCAAACCGCAACCATACTTGAATAGACGTGATATTAATAACAGTATTAAAATTAAGTTTTAACAAAACAATAAAGTACATATTTTACTGAGATGTTTTAAAATGATTAAGATTTTAATTACAGTAATAGTAAATACAGTGAAACGTCTATTTTACGTATCCCACAGTACCAAGGGTTAATCGTAAACTGAAAAATTCGTAAACTAGATCGTCAACATAATTCATATCTTTTTGCTGTATGAGCATACTGTATGTCGAGTACACTTACGCATCGGTAAATTTGTATAGTTCCGATTCTTAATACTTTCGCCTTGAAATTTGAAATTTAAATTCAAGTCAGAAATCAATTATTTAAACATTTAATTTGTTCATTGATGACGTCATCGATGTCAAAACCCATTCGTAAAATCGACGATTCGTAAACTGAACGTTCGTAAAATACATGTTTTACTGTACATTAAAGAAACATTACTTAAACTTTAAACAATACCAAACAGAACAGAACCATAGATCACCACCTTCTCTATAAATGCCTAATAACAAGGTCAACGACTGAATAACATTTGGGCAGAGTTAGTGCATTATGAATAGATTATGGTAAATACATGGTGAAGACTGCTGTGAAGGTGACAGTACTGGGTAGCATGCTGAGTAATATATGGTCAGATCCTACTCAAGTTAACTTATGAACACACTTCAGCATTTAACAATTTGCTGATGACGAAGCAGAGAATAACCTGATATAGTATGTTAATGGTATGGTGTAAATGTGTATCTCGTAAAATATTTTATCTCAACCCCTAGAAATGTATTAATATTACTGTATTCAATTGGATTTTTTCAGTTTGTTGAATTAGCAGATTTCTCATTTCATCATAAGCATAATATTAATAGCTGGTTCCTGTGTATACACATAAAACACCAGTGTTGACTCCCAATGTGTGTCAAACTCCATATCGATTATAATTAACAGTTCCAAGTCGAGGAGTTTTAAGGACAAGGGGATGTTTCCTGACCTAACTTGCATTGTAATTTTTTAAAATTTAGCTGGATCCGAATGTGGATAAATAAAAATTGTCATTGTATTACAAGTACAGTCATCCTTTGACATGAAATCCACATTGGATAAATGTACAGTATGGATTGCAGTGAAACAAAGGCAGTTAATAGTAGTAGTACAGCAGTAGCATTACAAGTAAGTAATAGTATAATTAGGTGAAGGTAACTATGATTATTGCACTTACCATATGCTGCAGTAACACTGTTCACACATTAATAATATTAACTTATTTCAACTTGTCGCGTTCGTTTTGAAACCATTAATTATTCTGGTTAAAATCAGTCACAATTTTATTGTTTTTGGTAGCCTAGGAGGTTATTTCTGCCTCCCCTAGTCCATCTTCCATCCTTCCTAAGTGCCCTGACCCCTTTCTCCAAACTAACTCCTCCTTCCATCAAACTAAAGTAAATTTTTTTAACCTCCGCATACTGTACATTTGGACATTATGTTGGACAAGTAAAAAACAAATTGTGACATCCTACGTTTGACATCCATTACAGAACAGTATGAAAAACAATGTAGGCCTCATTTTGCCTACAGTATGGTACAGTAAGAAGAAGAAGAAATCATGTTAGATATTCTTCTGTTACAGCCAAAACATGGGCTTGCAAAACAAGGAAGATCAGCACTCAAATACTGTACAGTACATTGATGTAACTGTACTACTAGAAACAGTTACTGATATGCAGAAAGACGAACTGGCTGTCACAATGGCAAATATGTAGGAAAATATAGAGGAATCTAGTCATACAAGTTTGGGTTTGTCCCAGACTAAGTAAGTATAGTAGGAAGAAAAATATCATGAATGAAACAAAATTCATACAGTAAATACAAATTTGCAATGCAGCCCAGCAAAAAAATATCAAAACATGATATAATTATGATAATTTCAAGCTGTAAATCATTCAAAATATGCTAATAAATATTTGACAGAAAAGTAGTGTTTTCTTGATTTTATGACCAAGGATGGAAATGTTTTGTGGCAATTAAACAACGATTTTCTATACAATGTCAGTTAGGCAGCTTGTCTTTTAAAGTGTGCTTTCTTTTATATTTAATTAATATAATTTTGTACAGAATAAGAGCAAAGGAATTTATATAATTATATAATAACTGTTTATACTGAAAGATCAATCATTAAACTATCATTAAATACTATCAAATGTACACTAATGAAAACATAAGAGTACTTCATCATTTAAATCTTAAAGGCATTCCATCAGACTGAAATCACTTTATAAAGCAATCATCTGCAAAATTAGTCTTCAGTAATTGCAGAAGATGATTTGATTATTACTTACCAGAGTGGAACTAAATGAGTGATAATGAGAACTACTTAATAATGGCATTTAACACAGCACTGTGTGGAGAAATCTGAACAATAAGAGAGCATAGCATTCTCAATGGGTTGGATGAAGTATACAGTGGTTTTGGCACCACATACAGAGAGTAGTGCTGTAGAAACCCTGTTCTGGGATACCCTAATATTCATCGGACAACTCAGTAATATTCATCGGACACCCCTACTATTTAGGGGACACTTTCATGTGAAACTAAAGAGCTACTGTAAATGTTTTAAATCAAGGCCATCCCCTATTCAGATGTATCCTCTAATAAAGGGGCACTTTGTTTGATCCCGAAGATGTCACCTTAATTAAGGATTCAACTATGTTTTAATATTGAATCTCATCACAATGAATACTGTAGTGTGTATTTCATTGTTTAGAGTACGTAAACAGTATTTATTAATTATACAAAATATTAATACTATTTGTAGTACAAGGTATTGTAGATAAAGTAGAGTATTAGGACAGTTATAATTTGTGTGGCATTTTTACAGGATGAGACAAATGCCTGTAAAGCTCCCCAAAGTAAAGAGTTCACTGCAGGTTGCAACCATCATCATTCCTTAACAGAAGAACATAATAATAAATTATAGCCAGTCTGTCAGTCTATGATATATCCTTAATGATTTATAGATGTAAATTAAAGTTATTACTACTATGAAGTAATACCAGCATGCTCACACCCCAAGGTTCAGATCATTATGGGGACTTTTGTGGGTCACGGCCAATTATGCACATTAGTGCAATAGCTGATGGATCAGATTTTAGAAATATTATCAACTGAAACTCAACTTACTGATTAATGTATTATAGTTTATACTGCAGTGGCTTTACAGTACTGTATGTACAAAGCCTACTACTACAGTAGCAAAACTAAATATTAATGACACATTAAATGAATAATGTTGAACTTCTCATGTTGTAATAACTAATGTGACTAATAATATAGTTCTTAAACCAACTCTCAAAAAAGTGAGGAAAACTGATTCTACAGTATACTATAATATAAAGAAAGTTTAAATCAAAGATTTTCAGCGTTTGTTTTATTAACATCATTGTAGTATCAAACTAATTGGTAGCTAGACCCTCTAGTTTCTTTTATTGGTATTTTTATCCTTTTTTTAAAAACCAAATATAGGATATTAACAAAATCTTTTTCACAAATTCTTTTGTTTGAAATAACCTGAAAATGCAGAAAGATAAAATGTCGGAAGTATACAGTACAGAGTTGTACATTACTAATAATTAATATAAAAGCTTTCACTGCGGCATTAAGTAGCAAACTTAATGTGAGTAAATGAAAACAATCAAACCAAATCAAAGGAATTCATGGAACATTAGTATTTGCTACAATAACAATACATGCCATCATCTTTTTTTAAACATTTTTTTGTAGAGTATTTCTCTTTCGTGATGATTTCACCTACACCCAAAGAACATTACATTATATCTTGATCTTGCAATTGCATGCTTAATAATTAATTCTGTTTAAAATATTTTGGAAAGCTGATTAAAAAAGATCCGAGGTTTTTATTAATAAATTAATAATAGCTTGTGTATGAACATCATATACGTGGCGGATTGGCAGGGGGAGGGAAAAGACATCGCAAAATTAAATTGTGCATGTTTTTCATGTTAATACATTATACATTATATTTTGTTTACTACGTGGAATTTCTGTATTCGTCACTGGTCTTGTTGACATTGCAACTTCTACTTAAATGTACAAATTGCATCATCAATTAATAATTAATAGTTTTACTAAACAAAATTGTGGCCGATGATAGTTGCTTTGAAAATGCATGTATAGCATAACATTATTACCTGCCTGTAGTACCGTTCTGGATTATGTTAATAACATAATTTTAAAATATTAAACAACCTTGGCTATTGTATAATACAAACAAGTGCAAATTTGAAAATTGAATATTTCTTACAATAGAGAACACCATATGAATTATGGTTATTGATATTAATATAGCCAGAGGGAGGATTGTATAGGATTGCCATAAAAATTAATTACCTTCCGTTTGTTAACATATAACAATAGCTTATTGGGCGGGGTTTACTTCACATTTTTATTTATGCATTTGGATATTAATGGTAAAAATAGTAACTAGACAAACGTGATTAATCTCAGGAGAATCTAGATTTTTTTAGGTTTACTCTTACTTATTTTTAACCTACTGTAGCATACTGTGTAATGACATTGAATAAAATTACAAATAATTTCTATTCTATACTGTAAAACAGTTAACAGACAGTATTAATCAATCATATTTTTTACTCAAAACAAGTACTTACTCAACCAGAAGGGTGTATCTGTGTAGCCCTGTTTTTGTAAGGAGCAGAGCAGAGGTGAATTGGGAGTCTTTTATCAGCCATGCATGACAGTACCTAGCATGACCATTAAAATAGTTTCTGTAATGTATTAAATAAAATTTCTTTTGAACAACCAAAAATAGTATAAGCGAACTTACAGTACGTTTCGAAACCTATCAGGTTTCATTCTCAACTGGCGTTTCATCGTCTAGCGTTGTTAATTCCATGACGACGATGAGTTGGTATAGCGCCACCAATAGGTCCAAAAGGACGTGCCCCCTTCTCCTTCTTCAATAGTTGATCATAAATGTGTGATAATTCGCTTATACTATTTTTGGTTGTTCAAAAGAAATTTTATTTAATACCTATTCCACAACCAGATGAAATTCTTCCAACAGTTTCTGTAATGATTTTGTACTACCAGTACCAGTACATTTTTTTGCTAGACTTAATAAGTGTTGCTGATTTTTTTTGCATTTTTTTACTACTTACTGTAGTTTTTAGTTAGAATCCTGTAGCTGTTATTTCTACAGTTTAATAGCATATTCACATTCTTTTTATTCTTACTATACTTTTCTCAATATTCCAGCCTCAATATGGTTCAATTCAAAGAATATTTTTCCATGATAATGGTTTTTTTTTAAAGTTCCTACATAAAACAATAATAACATTCATTTAAAAAAACACTGGCATTCCGTTCATTTACAGCTAAATTTTATGAATGGACTTTTAAACAATGGCTTATTTGAGGTCACCTGGTAAGGTCATTATGAAGGTCATGTGATAAGGATTACTGATATTGATCCTTGGTAATTATTCACCTACTGTAATTATACAAATTGTTTTAATTAAGAAACAAGTTTGTTAAAACAATCTTCCAAGATCCATGGACTATTTTTAGATAAAGCGAAAACTGTTAAAAGTCTGTGGTACTGTTGCATTACTACTATACAGGATAGAAAGTTTGGCAATGGTACTAGATGCTTTTACTACTATATTACTATTCTACCTAACTGTGTAACCCTGGTCTGCAGCTTAAAACCATAATTACACTGAAAATGTGTAGTTTGACATATAATTTTATAAATACAATTTTATTGTATTATGACCAAGCATACAAATACAGTAGTCTGATGGCAGGAGGAGGATGTCTGTTTTTGAAATTATGCAAAAATTAAAGGTGGGGTTATACTGAGATTGCATTAATAAGTCTTTTCTCTTTGGCTTTAGCCAAAATTAGGGGTAAGATTATTCGAGCATGGAATTAGACTTGGTCATATCATAGAGATAATATCTCTATGGTCATACTGATATGGTAATGATATTAAAGCAATGCAACTATTCCATAATTGGTAATAAAAACCTTAAATCTCAAATACCAATAGAAACAAAATGGTACCTTACCTTTCTCTGGAACTGAAAGTTTTAATCGTTTTAAATAGTTTCTATAGCTCATACATAATAAATAGCTTTTATAATCTGTTTCCTTTCATGCCTGAACATTAGCGGTTTTTTTAGCTGCTCTAAATATGAACAACTTATGACTGAGCTTTTAATTTAATAATGGGTCTATACTGCACCCTGAACATTGTACAAAAGTCGGCCAAATTAGATCTTTAAAACCACATTGTGGTTTCAAAGGAAGTATTACTATCATTAATACACATGATTAGGTTTAAAGGAACACCATCCATTTAAGTTCAATATATCGTATGGATTTACCTTTTCTCAAAAACATAATTTTTTGTTATAGTAATAGTATTGCATATGTTTTTGGTTTTAATACAGTTTGAATGGTATCTAGGTATCTAGCAAAATCTTTGAATTGAAGCTGACAGTTGATCATTTTTTATTTATGCTTTACTAAATAAAATACATTTCATCAAATAATATGGTACTTTTTTTTCTCAAAATGAAATCACAATTTGAGTAAAAAATAAATTTCCTTCTTTCAAAACATGCAGAAAGTTAAATTTGCTCAGTGACTAAGTTCTATTCCATATTTACCTAATCTAAATTTATTTCAGGCAAACCACAGTTTAAATGGGTACCCGATAATTCTCCACTTCTCCTTGTACAAAAGCAGTACACTATTGGTTTAAACTTTGACCTGGACACCAAAGCTTCAAAGCACACTAGATTGGCTGTTTTGTGACATAACAATAGTAAGCAAGCCTATTGTTATCCTAAACAATTGCAAAGCATTCTTTTCGATATCCCTGTGTTCCCACACTTTCCAGCATGCTTACTGTACATACCTGTGGACAAAACACTCAACAGACGTTTGGTTAGGACTATGTCCTATGAGAATACAAATAAATATTGATGCAAAAGACGAAAAAAGAACATTAATAAATAATAGTTAATATGACTTAAAAAGGGAAGAACATTAATCTTTAAGTATTCAATTTTAGTTTTAATTGTTCGACCAACAGATTTTAATTATTACACAGCTGCAGACCAGAACACCCTTATGACGCTAAAACAATAAAAGATAATCTCCAACCTCGGTCATTCATTCCCCATTTGCAAATTCGTGTGTCACCAAAGTGGGGTTGATTCTGAAAGTGCACATCTACTTTTTTTATTTCTAATAAAAAACACACTATTCAGGAAAAATCTTGATAAATGTGTAACACTGTATTATACTATAGTAATAGTAAACTAGCGAAAATGTTTACATTATTAATTTAATGAATATGAAGTGTTTTGCATTTTATTAGCATTTGTAGTTACCAAAAGTCATCAACAATGTACTTTTCCTAATCTTTCTACCCAGAGTTACTGTACTTTGGACTTTCATTAAGAAGGATTTAACCTTTCAAAATTGCAATAAGATTTTGATGATTAGAATACTAGCTAAAGAAATTAATGAGAAACATGGCAGGTTCATACACTTTATATTTAACAAGGTTAGTTAGTGTTATTTTAATGCAATCTAGCATTAAACATAACAAACACTGCAACTACAAACAATAACTTTCCACAAAGTTGAAACTCAAGGTAAAATGGAGTAACTGTACATTTATCATGAGTTCTAATTGTGGTATTGAGTAAGTATGAATTTTCCTCATAAGAAATACAGTCAGCGGCGTAACACAGAGGTCTGAGGACCCTGGTTAAATGGCTCTCAAATGCTGGAGGTCTTGGGTACGGTGTTTTAGCCTTTTTTGACATATTTTGTTGTCTGTTTTTTCTTCTTAGTCCTGCTTAAGGGCCCCCATAAGCTCAGGGGCTCTTGGATTTAGCCAGTGAGCACTCATAGCTATTACGCCACTGAATACAATACTCTGAAGTATTGCAAACACTGAGTGAGATTGCAATTTACAAATTCAACAAGAACAGTTTGGGGTAAGCCCCAATGAGAAGTAAAAATCCACATTTCAATCCATAAAACCATGGATAGTTTAGAGTAAACAATAAATTATAAAAACAAATAGGAAGCTAGTAAAAACTAATTATATTTTAATGCTCATTTAACTTATGTAAACCAAAATTTAGATAAAATACCAGAGCATAGGTTTACAGCTTACCCACTAATTGTATTTGCAATGGATATGGTTGACTATTAATGAGTTTCAACTGTAACTATGCGATTATGATTTTTACAGTTTATACTAAATGACAAACATTGGTCGACTTTGTATAGTGCTATTATAAACAATGTAATGAGATAAAATACCAGAGCATAAATTATGTTCTATCAAATAAAAAAATTGGTCTTCCTTGTCAAAGATCCCTTTTATTTGTGCCAACTTCATGGTTTTATAATAATTTAATCAAAATGGCAGTACAGTATACCCTGTCCTTTGGGACACCACCATTCATGGGACACTTCTTTATGGGGACACTTTCCCTCAAATGAAGAGGAAATATGTAACACTACAGCCAACCCCTTTTCAGGGGATATCATATTAAGGGACACTGTTGGGTAATTTCTTTTGAGTCACAGTACTATTATACTCTGTCTACACTAACTAGTCTGACAAAAAGTGTGATGTGCCCAAATATGGTAGAGATATGCCCAAATATGGTAGTGATATGACATCATCTCTATATATGGGTACATCACACATTTTGTCACATAAAAGTTTGATAGTGTTGAACGAGCTTTAGCCACTGGATAGGCCTTTAAATGTAGATTGTATTGTTGGAGCCAAGTACTGAAACTCGAAAGGTAGTAATTTCTCCAGTGTAAGTGCAGTCAGTAGTCATAATTAGTAAGCAAGATAACTTAGCCATTAAATTAAATACTTCCTACATTCTTGCTATAAATTGTTGACCAATGAGTAATAATTCTGATAAAATAAGACTTAAATACTGTACTAATCCATACCACCACTCCCAGATAGACTTCACATCTTTAAGTAAGTCAGTGGATTAGGATTAAGATCTACAATGTCAAGGTCACTGGTGTACACATCATTTTTATATCAGAAATTAATAAATCTTCATTACCAAACTAGATTACTGCAGATGGATATTTTTTCCACATGTTGGAAGATTAGTCAGTGCAATATTTTAAATTCTGCATAGTAATGGATCAATATTGACTACATTAAAGTCTGAGGAATTTAATATTTTAGTTTCAGGTTAGAGAAGAGAAGTAAATTAAACTAAAGTAACTGTATCTTTCTGTGAAGAGAACAACTTTTATAACACTTTCTTGGTGAATGTCAGCATGTGATTTGTAGCATATGATGAATAATTTTAATACTAAAATGATTTTTCTTTATATTGTAACTTTTAACCTGTAATTTGAAATCACTTACTTGACTTTGACTTAGTGAATTTTGCAACAATCTTCATTACCATGGCAACATCTTCTTGACGGATGGCCTGTAATAGATCTGTATCCTTCCCCATAACTTTCAAATTAGCACCGTTTAATTATCTTAAATTCCGTTAAAATTCCTTCAAGACATTGGCTGAAATGAAAATTTAAAATAAAAAGATAATTTCTTTGTATTAATTAATAATTAATACATAATTCATTGCACTTTTAATCACCTACGTAAACATGCAGTGGGTATAAATGCAACAGCGGAACCTGAGAAGAGATGGGGGTGGGAGACTGCTGCACACAAAATATTATTTTTACCATCCATCATTCATGCTTAGGCATACTAGCCTAGTACCTATAGTATCAAATGATAAACAAATTGAAACAAAAAACAAAAAAAACTTCCATACAAATTACAATTCTGACTGTCAATATTCAATTTTAGCCAGGAGGATTATTTTCTGAAACTACCAACATGCCTGTAGTGTAAAAAATTAGCCTATGCTCCTAGGCCCTACCTAGACATAGGGCTAAAGAGACAACACTTTTGGGTTGGCTGGCCAGATGTGTTGAGTTAAAGACAACACACCCCCATTTTGTCATAGCTCTCCACACAGTGTGTGGATGTGTTTTACTCTGTGTACCTCATCAGCAACAGACGATCGTGCACAACAGCTACACCACCACCACACACACAACAACAGGCAAAAAACACACACAATTCATTTAATAATTGACTTACCACACCATTAGAAAGTAGTTACTGTGTAATCTTAATACAGGATGAAAGAAGCCATAATTATCCAAGAAAAGACTGAGCCGTACTTCTAAAGTGGAAAGTTTACTTCTCAACATCAGCTCGAACTCGAATCGTAGATGATCAAAAACATTTTGTGACACCCCGTGTTATTTGTGATAGCGCCCTCTATCAATATAAATTGCCACATTCTTTCGCGCGAAACCGGTTGCTTCGTGAGACTGCTATAAATACAATTTGTAAACAAAAACTTTCTTTGAAGAAATTATTGTAAGTAGAGCTTTCCATACAAAAAATGGAACGGGAAAGCTTAAAGAAATACAGGTCACCACTAGTGGCTCGTTATGCTAGTGAGGAAATGGCTTTCAATTTTAGTGAACAGAAGAAGTTTACGACATGGCGTAGGCTATGGCTGTACTTGGCGAAGGCTCAGCAGGTTAGTAATAGTAGTAGTCAGACCCATGTGTTAAACGGCATCACTACAATGTCTAGGCTCAATAACATATGTTATGCATTTTGCAAATTGCACAAGAATTTACTTGTGCAATTGTTAATTGAAGAAGAAAACACTTTCGCAATTGATTTTTTTTTTCAAATTGTGCAAGAAAATTCTGCTTAATTAGTGATATAGATAGGCCTAGTTGTATTAACTAGGCTAGGCCTATTATGTTACATGTATGTAGCTGATTGTGGGTTTTTTTTACTCACTTTTTTTAGTAGTAAACCTTTTTGTTCTCACAGCATTATTTTACAATCATGGCAGATTCATTCATTCATGAAATTTATTTATATCAAATATACAGTATTTATTAAAACTTAAGTCATAGACTTAATGCAGTACAAAAACAGACATATCATTTTAGACAGCGGCCTGGGAGCCAATTCAAAATGTGCACATGTCGTTTGTGTGTGTTTAGTAGACCCTGTACCATTTTAGACCCCTGGTCGCCCTATTGTCGCCCTTAAATTTTTTATTGGTTTATTAAATATGAATTATTATTTTTTATTTTTGTTTAGACCTTAGGTTTGAATATTACGGATGAACAGACCTCGGAGATGCATGCAAACATTGAAAATATTGATTGGGATATGGCGGAAGAAGAAGAAAAAAGACGGCGCCATGATGTCATGGCTCATGTCCATACATTTGGTCAATGTTGTCCGAAAGCTTCAGGAATAATCCACCTTGGAGCAACATCTTGTTATGTAGGAGACAACACTGTAAGCCAAGTGCTTAAATAAGCATGCCATCTGCACTCATAGCCAAATAAACCTCCATTTCTCCCAATGTGCCCTTTTCAAACTAGAGACCAGCAGTGGAAGTGATGGTAAGGCCTACTGGCCTAGCCTGTGATGAAAACGAAAACCCCATGGCTATGGGCTTGTCAACAAATAATTCTAGGTTTATATTTCAATTTATTAGGCCTACTGAAACAAAAATTGTAATTTGGAATCAGAATCCTAATTACAAATGCATATTTTTAGACATTTGAATTATAATATATACATACATCTTTTTACTTCTACTACAGTATATTAATATTAATTTTCTTACTTAAATTTTATTTTATGAGGCTTCATGGTATATTAAAATATGGTAACAACTTTGTATCAACATCTCTAGCTTTTTTTTACAAGCATAAATAATAGTACTACTGTATTAAAAGCTATTATCCAACTCAATATTATTTTTAAAGGACTTGATAGTTTTGCGTGATGCGTTCAATATAGTGTTACCACGCCTAGCAAGATGCATTCAACGGCTGTCGGTATTTGCCGAGAAAAATAAGAATCTTGCAACTTTGGGTTTCACGCATTATCAGTGAGTAATGAAACTTTTTTGCATGATAATACCAAATTTATGAGTACCCAGCTTGGCTAAAAAATGTTGATTATTGAATACTCAGCTTGTCAAAAAGAAAGTTGTTTTTTTAAGTTTATTTAAATGTGTACTTTTTTTTACAAATAGGCCCGCTCAATTAACCACTGTCGGGAAGCGAGCATGTCTTTGGATCAGCGATCTTTGCATGGACTTACGAAATTTGACTCGTGCGCGGGATGACCTTAAGTTCCGTGGTGTGAAGGGAACGACAGGAACGCAAGCAAGTTTCTTAGCACTGTTTGAAAACAATTCCGAGAAAGTAGAAATGCTGGATAGACTTGTTACTGAAATGGCTGGATTTAAACAGTTAGTATTATTTTTTTAAGTTATGTTCTTATTTTCAGATGCTTTCTAAACAAAATTGTGAATGAATGATTTTTTTTTTGTAGAGCTTACATAGTGACTGGTCAAACATACAGTCGGAAGGTGGATGTTGATATTCTTTCAGTGTTAGCAGGGCTGGGAGCAACTGTTCATAAGGTAAGTACAATAGTTAGATCTTCTTCTTTCTTTAGCCCATGTCGTTCCACTGCTGAGCAAAGGCCTCTCCCAGTTGCTGCCAGTTGTTCCTGTCTTTCGTAAATGCTGGCCATGCTGTGGTACCAACAAGCTCATCCCTCCATATCGACTTAGGTCAACCCCTCTTTCTTTTCCCATACAATAGTTGCCACTCCGTTGTCAATTGTGTCCATCTACGATCGTGTATCCTTCCTAGATGCCCTGCCCACCTCCTTTTTGTATATTTTGCTGTCTTTACTGCATCATTCACTTTTGTTTGTTCTTTTTCATTTGTTAGTTTTCCTGTCCCTATCTCGTATACTCAAGCATCATTCTTTTAAATCACTCTACTTTATTTTTAGTAGTTACCACTGCTATACAAGGGTTACATTTTGAACACGGTAAAACATCCAATGTATGTATTTAATATATAGCAATAAATAAGTAAATTATTACTGTATTATTGTTAGATTTGCTCTGATATTCGACTACTAGCCAATCTAAAAGAACTTGAAGAACCATTTGAGAAGGAACAAATAGGATCCAGTGCCATGCCTTATAAGAGGAACCCAATGCGTAGTGAACGTTGCTGCTCCCTGGCTAGGCATTTGATTACTCTTATAATGGATCCCCTGCAGACACATTCTGTTCAATGGTTTGAACGCACATTGGATGACAGTGCAAATAGGTAAGAAGAAAATATTCAAACAACAAATATTATATTATACAAGTATTTAATTAAGTTTCTCTTGTCTTTTATATTACTGTGCAATTTTCTTTTGTTATTGTTTAGGAGGATTTGCCTTGCGGAAGCATTTCTCACAGCAGATATTCTTCTCAGCACATTACAGAATATTTCGGAGGGTCTTGTTGTGTATCCAAAGGTATGTAGTACTGTATTCACATTGCCCACAGTGTATCTCTACCAGCATTAATATTGAAAGCAAAGCTTGCCAGACTGCTCTTGGAGAAGATGTGATGGTCATGGTTCAATGATTTTCTGATGTTTTTGAAAAGAAAAATATGTATAATCTTTTGTACTCTCTAGGTAATTGAGAGACGGATCAAGCAGGAGCTACCTTTTATGGCTACTGAGAATATTATCATGGCCATGGTTAAGTCTGGTGCAAGTAGGCAGGTAAGGGATTGTTTATTCACAATTTATTCTTTATACTGGGTAGCCTCTTCAATCTAAGACTGTTCTCCCTGAGGGCCCAGTGTATAGTGTTATGATAAGTTTGTGACAGTGGCTGTGTGTGAACTAGTACACTGGGGTAACCCCCTACTTGTCTCGAAAGATGCACTAGGTTCTTTAAAGTGATTTGATATGAAAACTCAACTCTGAGAAGAATCAATAGTGTTTGGCACTGTACAATGTTTGCTTCTTTTTTATATTCCCACTCATAGATTTAAAAGCTTTCAAATATCTATAACCATGGAGGAATTATTTAGAAATAAATAATAACCCCATGACATAACCATAGAAATATTACTGTAATATGTTTATAACTCTCTCAAGACCAGACCCTTGGATTAGGTACAAAAGGTCCTAAATCATTTCTGTGCCAGCTGAAACCTGTTCAGTTTCCCAGAGTGTACTATTTTTCTTCCTACAGGAATGTCATGAAGAGATTAGGAAACTTTCCCAAGAAGCAGCTGCAGTGGTCAAGCAACAAGGCGGTGAGAATGACCTAGTTACCCGCATCAAGGCCTCGTCATATTTCACCCCCATCCACAATAGTCTGAACCAGATGCTGGATCCATCATCATTTGTTGGCAGGTCACCAGAACAGGTTGGATGACTATATTTTAGAGCACTACTACTCATTTTTGTAATAAGCTTATATATACAGTCAACTCCAGACTCTCTGAAAACCAGATACTCTCCCAATACCAAACTTTGTCCAAACAAAAATTCATTTTTACCATTAAAACACATTCCAAATACCAGACTTTCCGGAAACCAGACATATTTGTCCAGCCCAACGGTGTCCAGTATATTGGTAAAGTTGACTATATTGCACCACAAGGCATAGAAGCAACCTGTTTTTATTTTTAACATTTACCATTCAGAATTGAATAGATAGCGTGTAAAATTAATCAAAATTGTATTATAATGTACGATAATACTGACTGATCTTTTTATTCCAGGTTACAAAGTTCCTTACGGAAGAGGTTCAACCAGCATTGAAACCGTTTGCAAGTTTCCTTGATAAGATATCTGAGCTAAACTTGTAAGGCCTAGTCCTACATTCAAAGCATGGTAGGGACCGACAGGGTTCATCTTTCAGGCCTGGTGCAGCACACATCTTGGAGGATTAAACATGGTTGGAGTCATCAAGCGTAATGGTTCATTATACAGTATACCTGAATTGAAATTGTGTATTTTGTATCAAGTAAAACAAATTTGTTGAAAGATCAAAATTATAAAGATACCTTATAAGATATCTTATATTCATTAGATCAGTACTCTTATTTATAGTACCGTTTTTATTTTGACTAAATTTTGGTTTTTAATAGTAAAGTATTAATACGCATTAATCGTTAAGTTATTTCATTGCAACTCATCGTGGAATGTATATTATATATATATTTTTTCTGTTCCCTTTCTCATCCAAATGTCATGCCGTGCTTAGCTGTTGCATATTATGGGATCCAATTTCCCGATAAGTTAAACATTTTATAAGTTTAACACTTATAAAAGTGTTGATTTGCTATTCAAGTACAGGGTGTTGTAATTGTAATAAATAGCTTAATGCTTCTGTATTAAAGCATTGTGTGAATGGCATTACAATCTGATCACGTTTCTTTATAGCACGATATACATATATGTTGAAACTCAACTGTATTGCGCAAGCATATATTGACATAAACACATGTTTATATAAAGTTTGCGGTACACCACGTAAACATTTTGCCATGCAAACCTTCAAACGATATAAGCACAAGCTGTTACTCTTACTTTTCCGGAACTGAACATTTTGACCAGTATCAACACATTCAATATTACCATAGGTACTAACATGCTTGTTGTTCTTCAACATATCAGATTACACACTAATTCTGTTCAGTTGCTTTCCGGTCAACAGTGGCGGATCCAGGATTTTGAAATAGGGGGACCCAGGGCCTAAAAATGGCCCCTCCTGGTCAGGTTAATATAGGCCACCTTATTGCTTTGCCAGTGCGTATTAACTTTATCAATTACAAACTCTGCACATAAATGGTAGGTACTATTGTATAGTACTATTTTACTATTCAATGAACAAACATTTAACAATTGTGAATACATCTTTCATACAGATATGGAAAATCTTATAAAAAATCTTAGAATGATAATATATTACATACTCAATTGCATACATATACATAAATATACAGTATAGGTAACAAGCTTAGTTTACATTATATATATAATATTTCAAGGTGTCATACACCACAGTAAGTTATATTTATATATATACCCAACACCTTCTACATTAAATTAACAACTTTTTGGTGAAATGTAACAATAGCTGACAAGTAAGCCTCTTTAAAAACAGTGCACAATGTATGTTAGTTTTAAAAAAACATTTAAGAACATGATTTTCATTAAGTGATTTCAAATCAACATTGAAAATTAATGTAAAATCACATTTGAATACAGAAATACATTTAATGAATGTAATGAATTAATCAACTAAATAGTACTTTATAAAACATTTGATTAACAAATATTGGTTAATCCATTAAACATAAAGGTGCTTATTTCTTAAAATTGGTCAGATGTTTTGCCCTACTACTTACTATTATTTCAGATATAAATAAAATATAAATGATCCAAAAAAAAATTTAAATTGCATTTTACCATTCAGATAACAAAATGGTTGTGATATGATGTCATCGTGCCCATGGGTTTGATAGTGTAGACAGAGCTTTAGTCAACATAGCTAGAGCCAATCTGTGGTTTTACACAAGGAATTTATTCTAGTCCTGTTCAGATTCATGGATCTTCCTTTCCATCTATTCATTCATAATCACTTTCCCAATTGAAAAGGATAATGTATGTGCACATGACATGATGATGTCATATCACTACCATATTTAAGCATGTCACTACCATATTTGGGCACATCACACTTTTTTGTCAAACTAGTTTGATAGTGTAGAGTTTGATAGTGTAGACAAAGCTTTAAAGTACATAGACTGCATGTAATTCACAATACAAATGTCCACAATTGTCACTATATGTATCAATTTAATACCACCTTGGTATACTGACCATTTCTAGCATTACACAAGCACCTGATATGACTGATGCCAATTCTTCCTAGCCACCACTTTTAAGCATATGCATATTACATACATGCTTCACCAGCAAAAGTTGGTGTCTTACATCTTTCCTCTATTCTCTGACAATGTCCTCTTTCTCCATGGCTCAAGACAATCCATATGATTTCAGAAGAGCATCTGGTGATGGCTCACGACCTCTGAACTGTTTGAAGACTTCTGTGGGATGTGTTCCACCACCTAGTGCCAGGACGGTGTTTCTAAATCTAAATAAACAATTTCAATAGAATAAAGATTTCAATTTATTTTCAATAAAAAAATGAAGATGTTGCTGTTATGAAATTCAATGAAAGCGATATGGCACAACGGTAAAGGGTATTAGACTAACATGCGAATGGCATGGGTTCAAATCCTGTTTATGCCATCCTTAGACGAGATACTTTATTCTCATTGCCATGTTAGTCTACGGAAGAGGTCACCCAGTATAAAGAAGACATAATCCTAAAATCAAAATCGTTGTCATCATTTATTGAATTGAATATAACTAAAGCTGTGTCTACACAATGAAACTTTATGTGACCAAAAAATGTGATGTGCCCATATGTGGACAATATGATGTCATATCAGTACCATATTTGGGCATATCACTACCATATTTGAGCACATCACACTTTTTTGTCGAACTAGTTTGATAGTGTAGACAGAGCTTTAAGATGAATTAGCAGTCCGCATATTCCCTTACCTTAAGCCTGTCACTGCTAATGCATCCCTATTTTGTAAGCCAACTTCTTCAAATGCTTCAAAGGCATCTGCAGACATGACCTCAGCCCACTTGTAAGAGTAGTATCCAGCGGCGTATCCAGAGGCAAAGATGTGTTGGAATGAACACGGAAAGCGATCCTCCTATTAGTATAAGAAAAACGATTGTCAGTGTTTAGTAGGATTTGATTTGATTTATTTCGATACCATACCATATATGAACAAAACAGACAATCATTTTGTATGGTACCAGGGATAGCCCTCTAAATCCTCAAAGGGGATTTACATGAGGTGTCCCCCATATGGATATTTAAATTACTGGGCTTTTATGGTTCACTGCACAACATTGTGAATATGCTCACTGTACTGAAATCTGTATAACTAATAAATATGTTGGCTTACCTCGAGTGGTTTTATTACTGTGTATTCCTCAGCTACTCTATTCATTACATCTAGCCATGGATCAGTGCTAATAGCAAAAACAAAAATCAAGTTTTTATTTGTGTTGTCAGAACAAAAGCCCCTTTTCTGTTCTGTTTTTACTGTTCTGTTTTAACTATTCTGTTTCAACTATTCTGTTTCAACTGTTCTGTTTCAACTGTTCTGTTTTAACTGTTCTGTTTTAACTGTTCTGTTTGAACTGTTCTGTTTTAACTGTTCCTTGGTTTGTTTCATGTTAATCAACAACTTTAATGATTTGGAAAATTGCAAATTATGCTGGATAAGGTTTCCAAGTCTTTTGCCCTTTAGGAACAGAGAACTAAAGTATATCATTCCTGCTATAAACTTTTCCCTCAACCATTAGACATATATGTATTGAATTTAAGCTCTAGCAAGCTCATATTGCTGAAATATTGAACTAGTTAATACCTTGTATGTAACTCCATATCAAGTGCAGAAAAGTACAGTTGACGTAGCATCCCTGACCCAGCCATGTACTTACGAGCTGAAAAAAGAAAGAAAAATCATATTAAAAAAAACTGATGAATAAAGATTACCCCAATTGCCTGATTTATTTTACAAATTGGAAACGATTTGAGATTGTGAGGTGCAGAAAACATAAAGCTCTGACTATCAAACTAGTTGGATGAAAAAAGTGTGATGTGCCCACATATGACAGTGATATGATTTCATCATGTCCATATATGGGCACATAACATTTTTTGTTGTCACCTAACATTTGATAGTGTAGACAGAGATACATTTGTTTACCTTTGATAAGCTGATCAAAAAGATGTCTAGGCAATGGTTCCCCTGTTCGATAATGTCCACTTATTAACTTCATTGTATCCTCATCATAAACCCAATTCTCCATGAACTGTGATGGAAACTCAACAGCATCCCATTCTATGTTGTGAATACCAGCTGCAGATGCGTATGGAACCTTGGTTAGCATGTGCTGTAGACCATGACCAAACTAAGGAATAAAAGAAATATACAAGGAATTAAATTAGCAAACAAACTTTAAGCTGTATAGAACCATGGAGGAATTAGAATCAGTTACTACTAGTATTATACGACACAGGAACTGATGGTCAAAGGTTAAATCATGGAGGAATTCTAATGGAATTCTAATTCATCCATCTTCCTGTGTCGTATAGACTATCTAGTAACTTTGATTTGCCACAAAGGAATTACATTAGAACACCTTTGGGACACTTCTATTCGGGGAAAACACCTATTAAGGCGACACTTTCCCGAGAAACAAACAAGTAGACAATGTATCATTTAACACTACACCCTTTTCAGAAGACACCCATATTAAAGGGAAACCCGTATTAAAGGGACACCACTATAAAAGAGACACCCATATTAAAAAGACAACCATATTAAAGGGACAATGACAATGACAATGACAATGACAATGACAATGACAATGATTCTTTATTTCTTTATCGACCCTTTTTCAGGGTATGAAAGAACATTCTTTCAAATCTTAACAGAAACAAACTAAACACTTCCAGACATAAATATTTGGTCTTAATAAATAATTGATATATCGAAAAACAACATCTAACTAAAACAAATACAAAATTTTATGAATAAATTTAGCTAAGTTTGATAGTTTTTTTTTTGATCTGGTATTGAGTAATTTGTGCATTTTGGTCACATATTAAAGGTCACATTGTTAGGACCTAAAAGTTTCCCTTTAATAACAGTAATATAATGAAAGTTCTTACAAACCTCATGGAAAAGAGTCTCCACTTCCCTGAATGTCATCAAAGAGGTCCTGCCATCAACCGGTGGCGACTGATTACAGACCAAGTAAGCTACTGGTCGCCGATTTAGCAGTTCACTTTTATCTATAAAATCAACAGACTTTTCATTCTCATCTTAATCATAATATCTATATCATAATGCTATAGATTTTTAAAAATAAAATATCACCAAAAATGCATTATTAGGTCCTCTGCCTCACATTTATGAAGAAGGCAAGGATACAGTTAATGAATAAAAGACACTACTACATTCTACAAGAAACATTCTATAAGAAGGACATACCAAGACAAGTGTCCATCCAGGCTCCACCCCTTTTCTCAGCTGGTCGACTGAAAGGATCCAGAAAAAAGGATGCTACACGATTACCTGAAACAAATTATACTCATAATCATATTTTCTATTTTCACGCAATCCAACAGCAAGTCTAATATAAATCTTCTACCGCTGTATTGGAGTAAAAAAAGTACAGGATTTGAACACTTAGAATTTGCAAGCAAGCACCAAGCCATAGTGCCATATATTTATGCAAATATTAAGATCTTGAATACATACTCACTCTTAAATAAATTATTTTTGATCATTGTTATGACCAGTGTACTGTTCACTTTAAAGTTTTTTTTAAAAACATGCCAATTAAAGTAATTGAGTCACGAATCAGTATCATACCATTTTTGTCATTGATGTTAAAGAATTTGACGTCAGGATGCCAAGTCTCCACAGATTCATCAAAATCGGGCTGTAAATTAATATTGAAGAAAGCGATAGTTAATCTCTGTCTACATTATCAAACTTTTATGTGACAAAATAATGTGATTTGCCTATATATGGACATGTTGATTTGGGCACATCACACTTTTTTGTCAAACCACTTTGATAGTGTAGACGGAGCTTAAGAAATTAAAAATATAATAGATGAAGACGATGGATCATGGGGTCCAGACTGGGTGTAATTTCATTTGTAGTGTATTTTTATACTCATGTATGATGTAGAGTAAGTGTGCTGACACATTCAGCTATTAAAGATATTTACTTACTATAATTTGAACATTAAACAGGAAAGATGTTAAGTTGAAAAGCCCATGTAGAACTTTTGGTAGAGGAAAATATGGTCTTAAGATTTCATCATTCATTCTAAAGATAAAAATTAGAAACAATGAGATTTCACAAAGAAGTTTGGCAATCTTGGGAAGTGGGTTTGTGCCAGTAAAATTCATTCAATTGAGCCATATCCTTAGTTAAATTGTGCATAATTTTAATCATAATTCACAATGCTCATACTTGAATAAGTGTTCTCTGCGTCTTTCCGACCAATACGCCATATCCCACAACTGCAGCTTACCCTGGAAGCCATTCTCATTTGCAAAACTTTGCAACTCAGAATACTCTCTAAAATAAAACCAGGAAAATAATTTACACAGACACAGTTACACATTTATGTAGGTAATAATTCATTTTGTACATGGAAATAAAGAGTTAGCAATTTAATTATTTTACACCAAATCTGATGCGTCTTCGTGAAGAATAACTCTAAAGACATACTTTAAATTCGGGTGCATTTTCAAAACGGAAATTTAGATGCATATTTAGACGCAGAGTTACTGCAATGGGTCATACATGAAACCTGTTTTACCAACTTACAATCCGGAAACTTGTTTCCTTAGATACATAACAGACAAAGTAGGGTACTTACTTTTCTGATGCTATTTTACTTTTGTCCTTCAAACTATTAATAAGCTTCCAAACATTGTCAACATTGGAAGCCATTTTCATTTCTAAAGACAGTGCTGCAAAATTGTCATATCCTAGCAGACCTGCTTTCTCTTTCCTATTTAAATAAAAGGAAATATTTGGGGTTTTTTAGCAAGCATCAGTTAACTTTTGAGTTCAGAAGTTAATTGGGCTAGGGTAACATGACCATGTGTGCACCCTCAATCAATCAATCAGCAAGTACAAGACAATTCGTTCTTAACAGATAACACAAATCTTAATCTTTCTCATAACTTGTTACTTGTTAAAAATTCTCACCTAAGCTTTCTAATGTCTTCAATAACCTGAGTGTTGTCGTGAGCGCCCTCGGAGGCTCGTTTTATGAATGACCGATACAGAGATTCCCGCAAGGCCGGATTCTGTGAGTGCTTCATGAAAGGTTCAAAGCATGGCATATCTAGGGTCACCTTCCAAGGACCACTTTTATAATCACTAATGCAAAATGGAAAAAAGGTTAAAATTTATAAATGATTGTAACACATTTTCTAGACCCCATTAACATTTTAGTCCACACTGCTCTGAATTCTATGCATGTCATTTAATTCACATAATCCCTGCATTGCTAGACATTTGTACCTAAGTGCAACTCCATGAATAACTAAATTTAATATGTATAAAGCTCTGTCTACACTATCTAGTTTGACAAAAAAATGTGTGTGCCCAAATATGGTAGTGATATGAAATCATCATGTCCATATACAGGTCAAATAAAGTTTGATGGTGTAGACAGAGCTTTAGGAGAAAACATTCATATAGTGGTCAGATTAGTGATTCTTTAAACCGGTGTTTGGCAAAATCAAGGTATTTAGTAAAGGCATACCCCTGATGTCAGTTACCTTGGTTTCTCTTCTGCGTTGTTGGCCATTAACTGTAGCAAAGTATCTGGAAGTCCTTCTACATCTTTCTTGTCTGTCAATTTTAGATCAAAGGCTTTTGTAGAGTCCAATACATTATTACTGATAAAATGAAACATAGCAACAGATACATTTAACTTCTTTCTTTAGTCCTAAATATTGTGCTTTGTTTTATCTCAGAGGACCTCTGAGGACGCACATTTCTGTTTGGGGATTTAGAGGGCAATACTAGAGGCCAAACAAAATGACTGCGTTGTTTTTATTTGTACTTGTATGGTATCAAAATAAATCAAATCTTAGTTATTGTTTTAAATGTATTTATATTGTATAAATTTTATTAAATATTAATATCTTTTGTTTTGACAAACTGCACAGGTAATCCTCTGTTAATGGTTAATAATTACTTTACTGGGAGACCAAATCTTGAATTTTCCTAAAAACATTTTTTTGATGAAAAAACCTCAATAGTCTGCCTTATCCTGTCAGTGGGTCTCAACATCCAGTTGCCTCTCTCTACCCTTGACAGTAAAAATACATTTATTTTTCTCTGTTTTGCTACATCAGCGTTTTATACTTACCTAAATGTGTTACCCAGAACAGCTAAATCTTGACTAATCTTGTTAAACCTGTCTTTATCTGAACCAGTTAACTCAGCTCCTCCTAGTCTAGAACCAAGGACGGCAGAACTGATGATTCGTACTTGTGCCCTATCCAGGCCGCCACTGTTCTTATTAAGCTCCTGAAAAATTATAATCAATCTAATAATAAGCTCTTTCTTAATATTATTGATATCAATAAGAAAAGTAGTAGTAGCACTTAAAACAAATTGTTAACAAGGAGGAATAGTAAATACCTTAGAAGTCTATTATAATAATAAAGAACGATAAAGAGTATTTCAAAACTAATTCCTAAGTATAGTTGCACACCATATCTTCATTTCAGAAGAGTTCGACTAATGCCCCCTTTCACACCATCTAGAAAAACTCTGGAGTTTACCCACGCACTGGGGCCTCGCCACCATGCCACGCACTGGGGAGTCAACATTAGCAAAAATCTGTTCACACGTACACACACATTGCATCAACACCGGCATTCTGTATGGTGTGCTAGGTGTTTTGAAAGTGGCAAAAGACTGTTTTCCACCTACCTTCATAGCATTATAAACATGTTGGCTCTGTGCAACTGAACTGGAGATTTTGACCACATCTGGTTGAGCATCTTGATGTGCTTTCCTCAGCTTGTCACTATTCTTTACACCATTTAAGTGACTGATCACACTCCATGCATAGGAAAGTCGAGAGCCAAGCAATTCTAGCGGTTCTGCCACTGACTGCCATGTCTTGACTTTGGTATCATCTATAAAGAACAAATCAAGTTAATAATCCAATGTAAAACAATTTTTCATTTAAAGCCATTTGCTTGATTTATAGTACTACAGATTAAAGGCTAGCTCACATAACATTACTAAACACTCTGTGTTTGTGATTCCTGTCTAAGGATAGTTACTGGAGGCTTGTCCTTGTGTCCTATTTGGAAGATCACATGACTGCAAGACACCCAAAGACTGTTATTTGAATCATTGAGTTCACAAACCTAACTAGTTTATCAAGAGGGTGCATTTCCTAACTTCTGCAAACTAGTTTGCCATACACTTAGCATACTTTTGTTGTCAAACTCGGAGTTGGCAAACTAGTTTGCTAGGGTACACTTGGCTGTGCAAAACTCCACTCCCAAAAACTTGTTATCAAAACTAAACTTTATGGAACCTTTTTTTGTGTAAATGGAACCATAGTGACTACATTAATAATGGATGTACTTAAAAAAAATAAACCACCTTTTAATCCAGCTTCTAAATTTTTCAAATCAGTCTCTGTTTCTTGTACGAGGTGTTTCACTGCAGGTACAACATGATCTGGTGAAATAGCCTTGAACCTAGGCAAGCCTTTCTGATCTAGTAGAGGATTGTCACGGACATCATAGGCAGGTGAAGAACACATAAACCTGGAGATGGGTAGATATGTGAGTGCAGCACATGATGATGCTGGCGACGCAAGATGTGTTATGATTACGATTGTTATTATAACAAACAGAACTTGCAGTCTGTGAAAAATGGACGTGACATGTCAAAATGGCAGGTTGGTATTGAAATGTGTGGAGTGGGAGATGTAACAAATTATGGATGACACTACTACTACTGCGGCGTCAATTAAAGTGTAAATTTACATTTTCTTACAGGTCTATTGTACATTATAATAAAAAAAATATTAAATTACATACTATTCAGTCAGTATTCTACTATTCTGCCATGGTGCTTATCACTTCCAAAATAATAAGTATAAACTTTAAACCTATACATTTTTGTATTAAAAATTTACAAATTGCGCAAAAAAAAAAATTCAAAATTGGGCCTGATTATCTGTAGTGAAATACTCCGAAAAATGGTTCAGTCTACAGAGTGATCCAAGGTCATATGCGTTGTTTGTGTATGTATGTTTAGCGTGCATTATAAGAGATAACAGAATATTGTAGTACTAGCCACAGGGCTATGAATCCGAAGGAGGCAAGCCCAGTTCAAAAAGTAAGTACACCTCATTCTGCTAGTCTTGTTTGTACTCTCGGCCGATTTACTACATTGGCGCTGCGAGCAGGGTCCGAACCTGCATGGGAACAACATAAGTATAGTGCAAATGATTACATAAATAATATGCCTCCAAAATCCAGACTTGTATCTATAAATGTCTGCGACATTGCAGACCTACAATTAGAATATCACCCCGGACAACATTGGAGATATAAAGGGATTGGGGAAAACAAGATTTGCCAAATGGTTTGACTTCACCCTAAATCCAAAGCGGGAAGGGATTGTAACCACAATACGCCATGACATACCTAGTGGACTCACGAAACGAAACTAGGGCTGGGAGGCCAGTTAAAATCCCACTAAAGCGATCTCCTGCAAGGTTGGATATCTCAAAGAGTGGTTGTGAAATTCTGTGTGGGTTGTCTTGACACTGGGCAGTATATACCTCACCAGAACTATACCACCCTGACTGAAGCAATGACAGCCTACGAGAAGTACACTGGCCTGAGAGAACTCTGAACTTTAGCGAGTGGCCAAGCAGTTAAGACAGTGGAACCGTAATTACGTCGCCATAACAACTTCTCAGATAAAGACTATAAATCATAGGTCCAGTGTACACATAGCTCATGTGAACTTTAAAGAACCTAAACTCTGCATTTGAAGCCGCATGTCCGGTTTACCACCATGTCTAAACATCTGGAACGTCAAACCCCATTCAGGTATAGAGAGGAATCTTCTGAAAGTGGGGAGGAGGTAGAGGTCCGACAGGTTGGTAAGTTCGAAAAGGGTTGGACTCTCCCCACGAAACCTGTCGTCCCTGGGCCCGTAGATAGGAAGGATCAACACAATCGCAAGGTTCCTCCGCGTTCGACCCAACCCAACACCGAGACCCGGATGGAAGCAGTCGAATGTCAACTGAACACGAATGTTGACCAGTTGATGACCAACATCCGCCAGCTGATGACCCGGTTCGACAGTCTATTAACTGCATTGCAGCCATCACCTAAAGCAGGTAGACGGTATTCAACCTCACCCCCGAAAGTGTGTTATGAATGTCAAGAACCAGGTCACTTCAGGAAGGACTGTCCGTAGTTAGCCCGACAAGCTGAGGCAGCCGTCAAGGCACACTAGTCTGAAAAACCAATCGTTATCAACAGAGTACGATCCAACCGAGCCTTATACACCACGGTCTACGTAAACAAGACTGAAGTGACAGCTGTTGTGGACACGCCTGCAGACCGGACAATACTCTCAGATAACGTATATTCCCATCTAGTTCCTAAACCACCTATTGTGGCCATTCTCAACTTTACCCTAGCGGGTACAGTACTGGTTACAAGGTGGGACCTATTCATTTTAGGCTAGGGTCGAATGCCTACACTGAATTCTTGTATGTAGCACCGATTCAAGATGAAATGGCACCATGGTAGACTGCGGACAACTGCTATTAACTGTTGGTGCAATTACAGTCTCTCTGCGGGAAATCGGGAACACAAACCCCTCCAGCGTAGAGTGATACCCCCTCACTCTGCAGTGCACGTCCAATATCAACTTTCACCTAACCATTTACCTCTACCAGACTTTTTTATATATCCAGAGATCAACGCTTCTGTGGCGATTCCAGCTACCACATCGGGGTTGCGCACTCCGCAACTGTGTGTGGTCAACACCTCTGACACCTTGAAACAGGCAAGGGACAATGCTACAGCCACAGAAGTTGACCAGGTGGAGGAGAGTGAAGTCAACGCCGCAGATGTATGTTCCGTAACCAGTCATGATGAACCTGCTTCGGCGGTACTCAGTCATCTGGTGGACATGCTGGAAGCGTCCCGTGCAGATCTCTCCGACCCTGAATTCGCACAATTGTCTTCTTTCATCATCCAGCATGAAGAAGTTTTTGCTTCGCATCAGTCCGATATTGGCACTTTCAAAGATATCGAGCACGCCATAGATACAGGCAAGGCCTTAGCTATCAAGCAATGGCTCCGACCAACGCTGCTTCGCTTTGCTGGTGAAGAGGAGGAGGAGATAAAAAAGATGTTACGAGCTGGTGTGATTCAACCCTCCATCTCAGAGTGGGCATCACCACCAGTCCTGGTACGGAAGCGTGACGGCTCTGTGCACTTCTGCATAGACTATCGGGCATTCAATAATATCACCACCAAGGATGCCTATCCGTTGCCGTTAGTAAGGGATTGCATCGATACGTTATCTGGAAAAATCTATGGGGGTACTGGCAGGTCCCAATGAAGGAGGAGGACCAGAGGAAAACTGCGTTCATCACCAAGCACGGTTTGTATGACTTCGTCAAAATGCCATTTGGCCTTTCTAACTGCCCGGCTACGTTTTCTCATGCCATGTTAGTACTACTAGGATCATATTAGCATTTCTGATATTGTCGTGATGGGCAAAACCTTTGAAGACCACCTGAATAACTTAACCACTGTCCTGGGAAGATTTAGGAATGCCAACCTTAAAACTAAAACCCCAAAAGTGTGTTTTATTTCAGAGAAAGATAGAATTTCTTGGATGTGTTGAAGAAGCTGCGGAAGTACGCCGCCGAGATTATGGGGAGACCGGAGTCCACCTTGGACGACCTGGTCCCCTAACTAAACAACGAAAAGGCCATCGGTCCACATGTAGGCAGCATTGACCAGAAGACCCTGGACCTGATGTTCGATCTACAAGCTGCAATAGGAGGGCCACCAGATGCCCTAATCCACTGGCGCTATATGGTTGCGATGGCACAGCGAATGGATCTTGCAAGGATGAGCCAGCAAGTGTAACCGCAATAAGAAAACCGGTCTTGTATCTCCATAGGTTGATTTCGGCGCAACCGATATCCGGTTGACGCAACGAGTAGATGGAAGGTGGTGCCCCCTGTCCATAGAGGAGGAGGAAACTCGGCAGTGATTGCTCAAAGTGGAGACTGCCCTTGCATCGGTGCCAGAACCACCATCAAGCGCACCAACAGCGGATCCACAACCCTGGCGGAAGAACCTGTGTGTGTGTTCCCAGGATGCGTGTACGAGGCGGTACACAACATGAGGAGGCATGTGTGGTCTCATTATCTTCCCACATGCTTCAAGCAGCCAGCCACCCCACAGAAGACACGAACCAAGCTGTGCCTGCTGCAGAAGTAAGCTGCCGAGATTATGGGTAAACCGGAGTCCACCTTGGACGACCTGGTCCCCCAACTAAACAACGAAAAGGCCATCGGTCCACATGTAGGCAGCATTGACCAGAAGACCCTGGACCTGATGTTCGATCTAAAAGCGGCAATAGAGGTCCTAATCCACTGGCGCTATATGGTTGCGATGGCACAGCGAATGGATTGTGCAAGGATGAGCAGCCAAAGCTGAGGCCAAGAATTCCCTAGCCCAGCCACCCGGCCTAAGAACGGCGCACAAAGCTCGCCCACTAAGAGAAGGCACAGGTCACCATCCCGCTCCAGGCGGGAGATAAAGAAGGCAGTACACACTACAATTTCAATCCGGAATGCTTGCGCTCCTATTTGAGGCTGTCTTCTCTAGCGACACTGACGGAAACTTTACTAGCTGAGCCAGCAGACCTTTAGGGGTGTAGCTATCTTTTGCAACCCACCCTCCTACCCTTCAGCAAAGGAGATTTATCGCCTTCAGCGAGATGAGTATGAGGTGAGGGTTGGGTGCACCCGAAGGATATATCTCCCAACTCTCCCGACGGAAGGCCTGGTGTACTCCAGCGTTACCCTCGGGGAGGTTGGCATGGACGACTCTGTTCCAGTAGCCAATTGGTTCTGACAGGAGGAGATGTTACGCTGCCTTCTCGCACAGGGTTTTTCACCACATCACCTAGCGATCTACCTGAATCTCGCAACGATCCAACGGCAGAGACGTGCTACAAGAACTACTAGCACTGATTCCAAAGAGTGTCACATCCTACTCCACAACTTCTCCTCGACTGTGTTGATGGTCGATAGGTTTAGGAGTGTTTTCCCCTAACCTACTTCAGTTCTTCCAAACTGATGACCGCCGCCTGTTGTTGGAGTCTGATGGGCCCCACTTTCTGTTCCTGTCAGAAACCCTGGGCTGGGTCAGTCATGATTCAGTGCGATTACTGCAACGTTTGGTACCACAGTTTCACCTTTAGACGCCCTAAACATCGACCGCTACAAATGCACTAACTGTAGGGACTGAGGGGTCCAAGTTGAAGAGATTGTAGGGTACCGCTGCCTAACTATTTTTATGTTCTTGTATCTCCATAGGTTGATTTCGGCACAACCGATATCTGGTTGACGCAACGACAGGTAGAAGGAAGGTGGCGTCCCCTGTCCATAGAGGAGCAGGAGGAAACCCGGCGGCAATTGCTCGACGCTGCACCTACCCCAGCACCAACGGCGGAGGTCAGTGAAGACATCACCAAAGTGGAGACTGCCCTTGAATCGGTGCCAGAACCACCATCAAGCGCGCCAACAGCAGATCCACGACCCCGGCGGAAGAACCTGTGTGTGTTCTCAGGGAGGCGGTACACAACATGAGGAAGCATGTGTGGTCTCACCATCTTCCTGCATGCTTCAAGCTGCCAGCCACCCCACAGAAAACCTGAGCTGTGCTTGCTGCGGAAGTACGCCGCCGAGATTATGAGGAGACCGGAGTTCACCTTGGACGACCTGGTCACCCAACTAAACAACGAAAAGGCCATCGGTCCACATGTAGGTGGCATCAACCCTGGACCTGATGTTCGACCTACAAGTGACAATAGGAGATGAGCCTATATGGTCGCGATGGCCCAGCAAATGGATCTTGCAAGGATGAACCAGCTAGCCGCCGAAGCTGAGGCCGAGAATCCCCTCGCCCAGCCACCCGCCGAAGCTGAGGCCGAGAATTGCCTCGCCCAGCCACCAGCCACCCGGCCTAAGAACGCCACACGAAGCTCGCCCACCAAGAGGAGGCACAGGTCACCACTCCCTCCAGGCAGGAGACGAAGAAGGCAGTACAGACTATACTAGGAGTGTTCGATGTCCATTTCCATCCGGATCGCTTGGGCTCCTATTTGGGGCTGTCTTCTCCAGCGACGCTGACGGAGACTTTACTAGATGAGCCAGCTGGATCTCACACTAACTAAGCCGGTACGACCTGTCGGGGGTGTAGCTATCTTTTGCGACCCTTCCTTCTACCCGTCAGCGAAGTATTATTAGATTAATAAAGGTGGCGTAAGCTAAAAAAACTGTATATCTGTGTCTACTATTGCAATTGCTTGGAAGAGAGAGAAATTGAAATTGAGTCCCTTTTTTAGACTAAATGAATTATTTGTATAGAAAAAAAAATGTTTAGTGTAATCATAATATATAATAATATTTTAATAAATCATTATGGTGAACAATTATAAATCCAATTCGTTTTCGTGGACCCGATCGTCTTCCTTTATATTATAATGGGTCCAATTGTCTAATTATATTGGGTCTGATCGTCCATGGCCCGATCGTCTATCAATCTTACAACATATCTTACTGGTAGTAACTGGTAGCCTGATCATCTATTGCTTTTAAAAAGGCCTTCTCTAGAATCTAATAGGCTGCCCTCTATTATCCTACGTAGTAGCTAGCTAGTTATTACAGTATAAAGGGGATGATGATGCCTAACTAAGCCTAGCTAGCCCACTGTAATAATGCAGTACTAATAAGTAAGAATAAGCCTACACAGGCCAGGCAAGATATAGATAGAGGAGAGAGATAATAAGAGGCCTAGCCTCATAAGGCCTATACTATTGGGTCTAAATAATAAATACCTCCTCCATGGACATCGTTTTAACTTTATAATCATTTCACGTGAACTGATTTTGCAATAATACAGTAAACCCCGTGCCATTTATCAAATGAATGAAAAAACACGACGTGAAGTTTTTACCCGACGTGTGAAAAAGAGGAGGATCAAAAGTTCACGGTCAAGATCTACCTATTTATTGGATCTACCAACAATTTATTTAACTTCTAAAATAATTATATTGTTATTAAAAATATAGACAAAAAGCAATATTTGAAAATGAAATATTAACTTAAGCTATCTATGTATTTTATGTATTTACTTATCTGAATTTAATTAGAAATGGATTTGTTGACCTTATCAAAATATCAACACAAACAACGAAAAATGGCGTCAATGGTTAGAGGACGGCAATTGCTAAAACTAAAGCAGTCTTTCTTCGGGTTTAAAGTAAAATTATCTATTGCTTTTATTTACCATATTAAGTAGGCCTATAAGGATTTTAAATGTTTGTTTTGTAAAATTATGTAGATTTAGTTGTGCATATAGTAGATTAGTTACTATGATTAGTGTAATGGTAGGCCTAGCGTCCAGACATGGACTGTACTCTGGGGCCTAGCCTATATTTCAACTAATTTATGATATAGGCCTAGTAAAGTTATAACTAGGCCTAGTCTAGACCAAAGTTTAAAAAAAAATTTTTTTTACTAGGCCTAACTAACTTAAACTAGCCTATGCCTAGACTAGGGCCTAGCCTAGGCCTACTTTGTAGTATATAGTTGTGAGGCCTAGGTAGGATTATTAGTAGTACTTGCTTTGTTTGTTAGCACGATAGCGCCTACAATTTTGCAGTTATCAATTATCATACATTTACGGTGTAAATAGGTATACCGTAATCCCGTATATATACTTACTGTTACAGAACATGCCTATTGAAATTTAAGAATATTGGTTCATTATAATATTATTCACAAATTAATACCCAGTTTCTGAGTGCTTTTATTTATATTTGTTATTTTTATAATTGGAATGTTTTGCCTCTTTCGTTCCAAAACATACAAAATGTAAATAGTTTGAACAAAAATATTATTTATTATCAAACAATACTTAGCGGCCATGTTTTTATTAATATACCGTATTTACCTTTAGCAATTGAAAATGTATCAATATGATTCATACTGCAATTGAAATGTACCGCTTTACGTCTTATTTTTTCATTTCTGTGTCTTATATGTTTTTTTTGCTTTTGAATGATTTGTTTTTGCCGTCCCTGACACAAGCTTTTGCTTTTTTGGTGACGCCACCATTTTGGAAATAAATGTTGATATTGATTGATTGACCATAAATTCATGTTATACCAGATTACTGTATATGTAAACATCAAGGATTTGAATTAATATTATTACACAACATCACTATTTTTTCCCTTGAAGAGCAATCATGTTGCTAACCAGTTTGTTAGGAATGTTGTAACCAATACCAACGGTGCTATTCTGCCTGCTCCAAGCAGAGTACGGTTCGGTCTGCCTATAGTCGCCATCGTAGTCGCACCATTCATGTATGTCGGTGCCACCATCAGTAAAGAAGGTGCCGCCTTCTTGGAAGAAAATGACATTTTCGTTCCTGAAGATGATGATTAAAAAGGTAATTACAATCGACTTGAGGGAAGTGGGTGGCTATATATTTTTAAATTTTTATTTTCAAATGCACTTTCTTAATTTTCACATACCTGGCCTAAGATTATTTCTGCGAAAAGACCCTTGAAAATGTATTGTCCCTAAAAACATGAACAATAAAGATTAATTAAATCAGACTTATATATTACCGTATATCTTCTAATAGTAACCCACACTCTAATAGTAAACCCCCTTCTAATAATAACCTACCTTATACAGTAAGTCAATCTATAATAACCCACTACTCTAATAGTAACCCATGGGAGTTACTATTAGAGTCACAAAAACTTATGATGCAGCCGTATTTTGAAAATAAGGAGATAATGCATGTTGATCTCGGGAGTGGAGGAGGATTGAGTGTTTTTGATTTTATAAAATAAAGTTAGAGTTCCACTAAATTTGTTTATTCGTACTGTTTTATTATTTTGCTATGAGTTGCTGTCCGGAAAAGTTGGGGGTGGGTTACTATTTTCAGGTGCCTAATTCAAGATTAGTAATAGTAACCCACTACTCTAATAGTAACCCCCCCCCCCCCCCCTTCTAATAATAACCCACCCTAAAAAACAATCAAAGAATAATAACCCAGGATTACAATTAGAAGATTTACGGTAAGTACAGTATATGAATATAAAGTTTTGTAGTTTTAATAGTTAATAACTTCCGTTAAAAAATAGAAAAACAATTGCTTTTGCTTATAAAAATACAAAATAAATTTAATTTAACCCATTTAAAAAACCCATTGGCTATTGTAATTGACTATTTTTTGCTTTAAATTACAGTTTTTTCAGATAAATATTTATTGTTTTTTGATTCAATTTTTGGTCAAAGTGAATAACTATTTATATGGTACATTAAAATGGCATATTCAACAACAAACATTGGGGTTTTTTCAGTATATCTCATTTTGCCAGTACAGTAGAACCTTCGTTTTACGTACCCTGATTTTACGTTCCCTTGATTTTACGTACGCTTAAATGACCGATGACGTCATCATTTTCTTACATTGAGGGCGCAATTTAACAACAACAAAGCACAAAGCCATGGCTGTGTGAGGAACTCATGTGCATTTCCCTACAGCAGCAACTGTTTTTATTGATAGAAAATACAAGAACATTGATATTTTATTTATAAAACTTTATTTAAACTAAATCGCACAGCCTGTATATACTGTACTTAGGCCTCACATCTTGCTAGGCCTGCTATCCTGGCCTAGATAATAGTCTAGGCCTAGGAAGGGCCTAGCTAAGCTAGTGACCAGCTGCATGCTGTAGGCAAACACGGCAGCCTTTTTAGCTACGATCTACGTATTTGGGGGTCAATTTAAGGTCAACCTTGATTTTACGAATCCCTTGTTTTACGTACGCCTTTCGGTCCCGTACCGTACGTAAAATGGAGGTTCTACTGTATTATTATTATACCATTTTTCATTGTTGTTTTTTACTTTACAGGAAATCAAAACAGTTTTAAATAGCCCCCTCAATTTCCAGTTACATCCCATCGTATAAATCCTGTGTGCAATAGCAGTGTTGTCCATTCAAGTCATAATATTGTTCAAAATATTATCTCAATAAAAGTTAATAGACTTACCAGCAACAGAAAAGGACATCATAAATATCGGACAAACATATACTTATTAATATTAATGATTAATTCTATATTATTTGGCTAGGTTAGGCTAAAAAAATGTACAATTACAAAGACAAATTTTTCTCTTAACACAATTCTTTATAATGTAGCTTAGGTGGTTATTAAAAGTGTTTCTTAACATCCATAAAGCTCTGTCTACACTATCAAACTTGTGATGTGCTCATATATGAGGACATGGTTATGTCATACCACTACCACCATATTTGGGCACATCACACTTTTTTTGTCAAACTAGTTTGATAGTGTATAGAAAGAGGTTAATGTAAATTTATGCATTTTTTATTCGAATAGGAACCATAGTTTTGTTCTATACCATCTTATGAATGTGTAACAAAGGGTTGTTCTGTGTAGCATTTGGCTACTGTACAAAGGTTCCCTGATATAGATAATGTTTTCCTCATCCATACTGTATTTTTACATTATTCGATTTGTTCTGAATGCACTGTTATAGTATATAAGCTAAATTAACGTTTTTTAACAGCATTTTAATGATAAATGGTAAATAAATATTTCAGTTTAAGTCATAAAATAAAATAACTAAGCTACAAAATAAAAGAACAGTAGATAGAAGCAAAGAACTTATAAGTTCTTTGATAGAAGTTATGAAATTAATAAATTTGATCATAAAACAGATACCTTTATAAACATAATAAAATACACAGTGTATTGATTATTGTTGAAAATTGTAAAGTGAGCTTTTATTATTTTAATGTACAAAACAACAATCAACTTTATAGTGTTTGTATTCATTGGTGGTGGCATACACAGAATATAACTGTACTATTTTCATTTATATTTTATCGATTTATCTTATCACACTAGGTACTGTAGCTTACTTATATACTATTCATTAGATAGTCTTGAATACAATTTGTATGAAAATGTAAAAGTTATGAATAATAAATTATTAATGTAATGTATTTAATCATCTGTTTCATAATGTTTCTACATATTCTCTGTGCATTCGATGTTTAATTTATTATAAGTCGAGGGAAAAAAGAAATGTGTAGCCTACCTAGCCTCTAAAGCGTGGTTCCCACTATAACGCACTATTGACGCAAAATGCTTTATTGCGTAATCAACAGTGGTGCAAATATCGCAAAAAAAATAATTAACATAAGTTAATAGGCCTATTAGCAAGATGATGAAGTCCGGAGATCAAAGGGTTTATCTGTGGCTGCGACATGATCAGTTCCACGCCCATCCATTAACACGGGAGTTTTTAACAAACATCACCAGTGCCCACGCGCCGCGGAGAATATGTACATAATAGACCTACATGTAGTACTGTTGATATTTGTCGCTGCCAGACATAAGATCAAATGACTGTTACGCGTTCCTATCTTGGCAATGTGGGCTCAGTGTTCTGATACTAGGTAGATACACCAAATACCACTCTGAATTTGCAAGAAATATAGCTTACCAGACAGTTTAAACTTTAGTAGCTTTTTACAAGATTTCAATTGCTTAAACTTGACGAGAACGATTATGATAGAGACATATATCAAACATGCTTGACAGACACTTGAGGAGAAAACTAAATCCATGCTATATTTTAGATGGTATTTAATGTGCATTAATAATACCAGACATAACTAGAAATTCGCTAGACAACTTAAACTTTACTGGAAACCACCCAAACGTTTAAGCTTGTTGGTTCACAATCGTTAGAAAGACAACGTAAACTTTAACAACTTAAATAATAGGTAATGCAAACATTAATTATGTCTATTGGAAAGATTGTGATGTTATCAGACAACTTAAAATTTACAACGCAAACATTGCTTATATTATATATTACCATTACAACTTTTTACCGCGCAGACTGTATTACAAAATTAGAAAGATGTAGAAAGACTACAACCAGAGTATATTTCTAACTTTTACTTCAGACGTAGAAGACTCAACTAAATTTAAAAGATGCCATTTCCATTCCATTAAACATAGCCAACGGATTTTAAAGATCATTACGGGTTGTCGAAATAAGATGACGAAGTACGTATAGTGAAGATGGTCACTGGTTAACGTGCATGCCGAGTTCCATTCCCATACTCCAGGGTTCAATCTTGACCTGGTACCAAGGGTGCAACTCACGTCTACTGGATTAGACTAGTTTGTAGGTACAATGTATAGTTATATTCATCATAGTTAATTAATACTAGCTGTTGACTGTGTATAAAATATTAAAACAACACACAAATATTGTATATTATGAACCATAGACCTAACGGTGGAGTAAAGTTGTTGTTTAGATGTTCGGTTACCGATCTCTGTAAAAATTCAAATGTTGCCTGATTTTAAGATTTTTCTCTTTTTTTCGACTAAAGTGAACCGGATTTACATCTCTCTGACAGTGGCGTAACGACCAGCAGCAGTGCCCAGAGGAAATTAAAAATATTATGTCGAAGAAGGCTAAACACGCCCGAGGCCTTCAGCGTTGGAGGGCCACTTAGGTTTCCTAAACAAGGGGTCTCAGGCCTCTGCGTTACGCCACTGCTCTCTGGAGGTTAGTGACTGTCATTCTTGTGAATCCTTGGCTGTGTAGGCCTACTTATAGTATACCGTATACGTCAAAGGAAACTAATTACCCTGCACTGGTATACCAGTACGACTAGGTGGATTCGAACCGAGATAGGCCTATAGTAAACCGGTATCAAAATATAACAGTTGACTTCTTGTTGACCTTTAAGAATATTATATTGCTGGTAATCCAAAGCGGCGACATACCTCGAAAGAAATTAATTAATACAGTAACACACTCCCATCACATATTTAAATATTCAATTAGTCCATAAAAAGTCAAATCCCTATTAATAAAAGTCCCGTGGCACCGCTTTTATAAAGGAGTTTATTTCAAATGATCGTTCTATTTGTGACTACTGTCGAAAAATATAATTAAAATTCAGATTTATAATAAACAATAATAATAAGTATTTTAAACCAGGAGCTATACTTTTAATATAACACTACATCTACTACAACACTACTTTTATTTGGTATTTCAATACAACCTTCTTCTAAATTACAATATTATGCAATTCTTTTTCACGTTTATTTTGTTCCCCTTGTGTATTACTATGATACCTGTTATCATTGTTTCACATAACTTGTATTATTTTTGAAGTGTGAAAAATTGAATAAAAGAAATAAATAAAGAACTAATCGTTGGAAACGCTCTACAATCCCTAACATTATTGATAGAATGAATGAAGCTTCTAAAACTAAAACTTTGTAGGTTTATAACATTAATAATAATTAACGAATTAGTGATTACCGCATTCTTTGGTTTATCTGGGTCTTTTAGCTTTTTAAAGAATTTTAAGGGATTTTTAATGATCTGATTTACTGTGTTCTTGTATATATTATATTGTTGGTGGAGTCTTTTAAATTTTTACTTTGTACGTTGTTTGCAGAATTATTCAGCCGTTGGCTGCCTTCTGTTTGTACTATTTATGTGTTTTTTTATGAATAAATAAATAAATACCTATAAATATCATAACTGGGTATACATCCATGATGAGCGACATAAATAAGCTTCGCAGGGGCAAGCGATCTCAAGGAAGATTTCTCACTTTATTCAGCAAATATATGTAGGCTTATCTAGCATTGTTACAATATTACAGGGATCTAGCACATCACAGAAAAGTTATTGTCATGATTTTGTATTGTAGGCATATGCTACGAATAAATATGAAACGAAAACAAATATAATATAATATAATAAGTTAACAATAAATTTACTCTAAATAAACATTATGGGTGGTTCTCTATTTGTATTTTTAATTCGTTCTTTTCATTTTTTGATTACAAAGAAAACACTGCCTAAAAATAGTCGTAAATGCAAGCATCACTAAAGAATACTAAAACATTATAGGTTTTCGGATAGCCCGAAACACGTGGCATTACTACCCAAAGCCGGCTTTATGCGGGCACCAATTTCTTCGCAGTTTTTGCTCTTGCGCCATTCACATGACTCTCAGTAGCGTACTTACTGGTAGTTTTGTACGCCATTGCTAGGACGATAGACGACTTGGGTACACCCTACATATTATATGAGCTATACGTATTGTATTGGTTTTTGAAGGACATTTATTGTATATATGATCAATACAAAATGAAAAAGTTGTTATCTCGTATTTCAGCCCAATTAAGAATGTCCCACCAATCAGGCCAGAATTAAATGGCACCCGGAAAATGACTATTCCTACCAAATCCCTCTCAAGGAAAATATGACATGAAGGCTATATCATAATGGCATAAGACAAATCAGATCTTCTGTGAGATAGCGTTACTATAAATAGATTAAAGGCAATTTTCCATCTTCCAATTAGATTTCTCATTGTAAATAATATTCAAGGTGGTCAAGCTTGTATAGCACCTATAACACAAATGTTTCTAAACCTCTGTCTACACCAAATTTTATGTGACAAAATAATGTGATGTGCCTATATATGTATATGATGATCACTACCATATTTAAGCATAATCACTATCATATTTGGGCACATCAAACTATTTTTGTCAAACCAGGGAAGAGTGAAAAGAGTGAAACTAGTTTGATAGTGTAGACAGAGCTTAAACAAAAAGAAAAGTCCATGAACTATCCTTATAAAATAATAATTGGAGGTGATGCAGAGAAATGCATTTTACCGCACCAAATTCTCCAGCATTTTAAAGTTTTCAATCGAGAACTCACTGGAACAGAGCTCGAGCAAGAAAAGTGTTTGACTATATTCTATGCATGTAATAAAATAGTCAAACCAATGGGACTAAAATAATTTATTCAATTGAATTCAACATTTATTTTCATCCTTTTTGTGTGTACAATAATAGAATAAAATAGGGGAAAGTATGTGATATATTCAGTCATTGTTATAACCAAACCACTTTCTTAACGTGTTTTTAATTATTAGTGTAGGCCAATATCACTCTTAATTAACCTTTCGTATGATATCTGCAGTAGGCCTACTATTGATGAAATAAAACGTACATGCGTTACCAATGGTTCTTTGAAATTATATTCTATTAAACATATAATTAGTAACAAATAACCACAATGGGCGATAATGGTACCAATTAATTTCCATACAATACGCACGTTTCAATATAAGTGCAATGGCCATCCGCCAGAAATTAGAAAACATGGTTTTTATATTTAGAGCATCGGTGATGGGCAAATGCTTCGGCGTAAGGGATAAGCGGCCGTAAGATAAGACAGAACACAGTTACAATCGTAACAACCCACAGTACAAAGAAATATAGGTCAGTGAAAAACCAGAGTAAGGTGTGAATGAAGTGCGAATTTCTATTTTAAGCTATTGACAAGCTAGAGACCAACCCGAGAACTACTTGCGAAAAGTATTCTCAAATGTACTTAGTATAAAGTACAAATTACGTCAGAGTAGGGCAAAACATCCAATAAATATTATTACTATTAAGCTCTGTCTACACTATCAACTAGTTTGACAAAAAGTGTCCAAATATGGTAGTGATATGCTTAAATATGGTAGTGATATGACATCAATTTAGGGTGTAACCATATTACAGTGAACCCCTAGGCGACACTTTCGTGTCCCCTTAATAGACGTGTCTGTTAATAATGTATTTTCCCCCATAAACATGAAAAATGAAGATTAATTAAATCTTAAATCATATGAATAGGTTATTTTGTAGTTTTAACAATAAAGTTAATCACTTCCGTAGAAAAAAAAGCAAAGCAAATGATGTTTTCACTTATTAAATAACATAATAAATGGTTAAATTCAACCAAAAATCCATTGGTTGGCAGCCAATTTGACCATTTTTTGCTTTAAATTACAGTTTGTTCAGGTAAATATTTTTTTTAGATCCAATTTTTTATCAAAGTGGATAACTATTATATGACATTAAAATGGCATATTCAGCCAAAACAATTAACAAATTATTTTTCAGGGGGACAATACATATTTAATTGAAGTGTATATGCTCCGATAGTGTTGGCCGGATGTTAAAACATTATTTCTCCTCGTTCGTTACATGGGAGTGTCCCTTAATAAGTGACACTTTCCGCGGAAAGTATCCCTCTTAATATCGGTGTCCTAAGTGTGGTGTTCTACTGTAATTAAGTAGGTGTCCCCTATAACATATAAAAAAAACGGTATAAAAAAAGTTAAATTTACAATTTATTAGTTAACTATCAATAGGAATGTCATTAAATCATAAGTCATCGTATTTTGGAACAAAATACAAACTTTAGCCAACCCATTCAAAAAAGTTGATTGAATTGTTATTAATATTAATTAATTCATAATGCAGCTGGTCCATTAACAAAGGACAAGATAATAAGAATGTCTTTTGTTGTAGTCCTATTTTACTTTTTCAATTCTCGAAACAAACAAAATGTGAAACAAATGAAAAAGCAACCATTCACTCTCTTAAGCTCTGTCTACACTATCAAACTAGTTTGACAAGGGAAGAGTGAACTTACGATTCTTCCTTCTGGTTTGACAAAAAAGTGCGATGTGCCCAAATATGGTAGTGATATGACATCATCTCCATATATGGGCACATCACATTTGTTTGTCACATAAAGTTTGGTGTAGACAGAGCTTTACTGTAAACGAATGATGATGTTACGCGTTTGTTTTCACTCTTAAAAAGGTAAGGTTTCAAACTGTAAAAGTTGTTAAAATTGTCTAAAATAATGTAACGTTTGAAAATCGTTAACCAGAGTTACTTTCACTCTTTTAAAGCCTTTTCTACACTATCAAACTTTATGTGATATGATGTCATATCACTACCATATTTGGACATACCGTATTTGGGCACATCACACTTTTTTTGTCAAATCAGGGAAGAGTGAAAAAGAAAATTGTAATTTGACTCTTCCCTTGTCAAACTAGTTGTAGTGTAGACAGAGCTTAAGAGTGATCATTTAAGTATACTCCTCACAACAATGACCTTTCACTCTAAAAGATTGGATTTTTACAATTACACTCTTATTAACTGAATATTGTATTCTACCCAGTCTCAATTCCGCCATTGTAATTGCCAATAATCTCCAGTGTTCAAGCGTTGTTTATAAATAGCCTAATATTATTGTCGTCCAAAACCATATGCTTTATAAAGACTAAAAATTCAATAAAAATCACAGGTATATTTTGATTATTAATAATTTGCATACCACCATACTGTGCGTTGTGTTTGTTGCTGCACAATACACTTTGAATTAATTACAATATGGTGTTTCATTTTAATAGAGACATTAACGATATAAATGAATTGGCAACCTCCTCCATATGTTTTGGACAATTCATTATTTATTCAATTAAGTTGTATTATTTTCAATTTATCTATAGAATTACCCCCATGATTGTGGGAGAAACGCATAAATAAACAAATAAACAACAAATAAGTATAATCATTATTCAAAATGACAAATAGATGATAAGAAATTAAACTTAAGTTACAATAACAATTTCAAGTTTGTATGTATACATTATTGCCAGACAGCAAATTTTACACATTAGGCCTACATTTTCATAACATAATTTAATGAAACTTTGTTCCCACATTAAATTAAATTGCCTCAGTTTTGCACCATTCTATGTTAAAGGGCGTCAATTTGCACCTTGTTCTAGGTTTGTATCTTTTGGTTCCCATTAGGCCTATGTGACGCAATGCAATGACGTAAACTCAACGCAAACGATTTAATGATATTCCATCGCTTGGGATTAATCTTTGTTCCCACTAGCGACGCGTCTCTAGTGGACGTAACGTAACGTAAGTGATTTGACCAATCACAAGCGATGGATTATTCAAATTGTCGCTTGTGATTAGCCAACTCGCTTGCGTTTCCACTAGGACGTAAGCTAGCTAATTGCTAGCGAATTGACTACTGTAATCACAAGCGACAGTTCGAATAATCCATCGCTGCGTTTGGTCAATTTTCCCAGGACGTCCTTGCGTTACGTCCTGGGAACCAAGCTTCATATGTGGAACCAAGCTTGTATTTGCGTTGCGTAGATTGTCTCACCGTAGCAATTGGTAGAGCTGAATGATATAATTATATATCTATAAAATAGAAAACGTCATATTACTTTCACAAATCTGAAGTAGACTACTGAAGCAACCAAGTTTTAAAATTTTTTGTATCAGCCTTTGTATATTTTTCAGCATTAACCATGAACATTCGGTACTTGAACTTCTATACCACGCTTACGTTACAAACATCAATAGCTTGATATTTCATATTACTTGCCAGTATATATTAAAAATTCATAGAAATCAAATTGTTGTATTCAATATTCATCACTTGATGATCTAATTGGTATGAAGTGGAGGGTATATATTAAATATAAAATTGCCTTCAAACATATGGAGTTTTTAATCAATTTACATTTTGAAGTAAAAGCATGAATATTTCAGTTTTAAAAAGGATTATTTATTTATATAAAAATAGAACGTTAATTTTGAGTTTGTATATATATAGAATTGGACGAGATGAGTGCTTTGAACTTTAGCTGGTATCTTAATTGAACATGATGATTATTAACGAGTTTAATTATCTTCAACATTTACATATGGATTAATATAGCGGATATGTTTTGATTTACTTTTTATTTAAAGAATTCGATTAGTTTGAAAATGAGATCCTACTGCGAAGAGTTTTTTCGTCAGAGAAGTTTATTGGTAAAATGTTTCGCCCTCAATTACATTACTAATGTACACGGTACAAATCACTTGCAACAAAATGTGAAAAAGTATTTTCAGGAGGGATCCGAAACCCATGACATTCAGACGGGTGTTCATAGGTCATACCAGTTAAAGAAAAGAGGAGGAACCGCCAAGAACGATATGACATTTATCCAAATGCGTATGAATTTGTAGACCAAATTATTAATTGTGACAAGTCACAATTGCATATTATTATTTTTAGTTTGGACGATTTTAATGATAAGCTTTGCACCGTTCCCCCGTCAACGCTATTCGATTGATAGATTCAGTATTAACTATAAAATAACATTGGCTTTTGATGCCTGATTCTGGTAGGCAGACGAGAGCGTAATAGCAGGTGGATTTATAGGTAATGGCTAAAATTTCATTGACCACGACTCTTAAAGAAAGTGTAGGCCTAGCTAATAATATGAGTTAATACATGCACTGTGTTATCTTTGTCAAATCATGCGCTCACGCAAGAATAAAGCATCCTCGACGTGGTTTCTCAAACGTGCACGTGCGTATAATACATTAGAAAGTATAATATCGAATAAGGTCGTCGTATTTTTCTCGTTTATATCTCATCTATTATGTTGAAATATTGTTGTTTTTAGCAATGTCGCGCGTGCCACTTATTATGTCAATCAATCTTGCGCGATAAAGTCATCAATGACTATTGAACAATGGGCATATCGAACCTATAATAATGACCAATCGTGATTTCAGGGTCTCGGATCTTGCTATTGTTTACAATGGTTAAGCCGCCAACAAGTGCATTCTCATACGGTGGCCTTTTGTTTAGCACGGGGAAACACTTACATTAGTCTAGATATCATCACGAGAAGTTGAGCTTATATAATACGATAAGCAATTATCATATAGGCCTACAGTATACAGTAGAACCATTAAGTGTACACTTTCGGATCCTAATAGTGTCCTCTTAATAGAGGTGTCCCATTAATATTGGTCGGTCATGCTAAAACATAGGCCTACATATCCCTGTATCGTGCGTTTCACAAGCCGTCCATACTTAATAATGGTGTCCAGTTAATAGGTGTGTCCCTTGAATAAGGGGTGTCCCAAACGAGCCTGGGTGGTTCTACTGTAATATATAGTTTACAGATAATTTTCTGGAATAAGATATTAATTTCCAAATGGTTAGCCTACATTTCAAAATAACATTTCGTAATTCATATGAGAATGGAAGGGGATCCAGTTAAGCTGAACTCATTTTCCGCATTCTCCTAATAAGCAATTGGTGCGTGTCAAAATCAACAGTTAGACTGCATGCATATATGGTTTATTATTTACCACCAATGTTCAATGTATGTTAATGAATGTGCTATAGAACATTCAACTAGCGCCCTCATTTTCTTATGAAGTAGTCGACGCATAAAGTAAAAATAATATCTATGATTGTGTTTTTTGGTTAGGCATAACCATATATGAAATCTGATTTGAGCGAAGCTAGTTAAATTTAGCTTCACAGTTTTAAACATACGACACGAAATGTTTAAATCTCAATCATAAAAAGCCCAATTTATAAGTATTCAGTATTCAAAACTTCAGGAAAGTTAGTAAACAATAATAATAATAATGCCAGTTCAGTTCTGGACGTAAAATGAACCTCCAACATTATAAGTTATAAAACGTAAACACCAGCAGTAGTACAGTTTGATGTTTTTACATGACATAATAAAAATAAAAAATCAATGTTATATCTAGGAAACAAACGTCAAATGGCCGTCATTAACATCACAATATCGGATCATATAGATCATAAACGGTATTTACAACTTTGAATTATGTAATATAAATTTGGGTCACAGTTCATTGAGCTATAGCAACTTATTAAAAATAAGTACTCAGATAAAATGTGCCAATGCGCATGAATTTAAATTCGTGGTTCAATCACAGTTTGAAATATCAATGACCTCTTTGAACCCGCTCTGCATTTTAACCACTGTGTATTTAAATCGTATCCCACATCTATTATTATACTGTATAACTGGTATGTATTTAATCTCCCAGGATTCCCTTCGGATGAGACCCTCAATTCTGTAATTAAAGTAATATCCGTTTTGTTTGTTGTGTTTTTTCCGGTATCAATACCTTGGTAACTACCAACATTTTTAGACTTATACTGATATATCTAGTTTATTTACCTTTATGTTAAGCAGACTTTAAAATAGGCCATTTTGCATTTTTAATAAAGTTATTCACTTCTTCTATAATTTCTAAAACGGTTAATTTTAACAAAAAAACAAGTATTGTTTGCTTTAAATTACATTTTTGTCAGGTAAATCTTTTTTTTTTTATAGATCCAGATTTTGGTCAAAGTGAATAATTATTACGCGAGATTTAAACTGGCATTTTCCAAAACAAAAGTTTTTAGGGGGACAATATATATATAAGTGGTGCACTCTGAATACGAGTCTCCCTACTTTGTGGTGTCTCCTGGATAGGGGCACCGGCGGCGATAGGAGTTATCTTCTGAAAAGGCGCTCCGCTTAATAGGGGTGTCCCCCTGAATGTGTCCAGATTGAGAGGTGTGACTATCACCTTGCACGCATCCTTGTGCATCCGATGTGAACCATGACGCTTTATATATTATTAACAATTATAAATTAGAAATTAGAAACACATAATGTTAGGTTATTCAGTTGAACCCCTTCTTTGGGACACCCATATTTAGGAGACACTGTCTCATGACAATTTGAACAATATCGGCCAGCTAGTTTAGGATTTACGATTTGGGTGCTCCTGTCTTAATATAATCAATTATTTTACTTCTTGGTGTTATACTTGGTGTTTTTTATGGATGTCGGATGTCCTTCTTTCCCAGAACGTCAAGAGATTGGAACATCCTAGCAGAATCAGCTGTAAAGGCACCAACTTTTAAGGGGGTTCTTTACGAAAACTAACTCACTCGCACCACATCCCACCAAAGTGCTATAGTCTTCAAGTCTGAAGTTTGCACTAAATTGGAAGAAGAAGAAGGACACCTCCATAGGTCGATCCCAATGGTGTCCCCTTAATAGGGGTTCTACTGTATTATTGCGAAATGTATGTCAGGTTTGTTAATTTGCTTACCATAAATCAGCCATGACCTTCGACGTAATAGGAAAGATTACTTTAAGAGACACTTAAAATTAAATCTTCTAACATAACCGACAAATAAGCCTTTATGCTAAGCCTATACCGTATAAGATAGATGAGCCTAATCAATGCATTCTCCATTGCCACTGGTCTTATATTTACCATTGGACAATTAAATACTTAACGCTAAGATTTTATGGATAACGTAAATTAAATAACAAAAAATTAGAAAACAATACAAAAAATATTACTAAACACTTTATATGTTGTTGAACTCGTAACAGGTAAACATATCGGTTATTGGCCTAGGCCTATAATAATATAATGGCTTTTATATTATGGAATAAACGGCACTCGCTCTGCTATAATAGAGAATTCACCGCATATTGTAATGGCGTTATGGAGATGACTTTAGTAATGTAAACATATCCATTCAGTATCATAATAACAAGAAACGAATGGGTTTTTAAATTCATCCTATGAGTGAAAGTGAGTAAATGTTTTCAAAAGAAAGGAGCGTCCACCGTAAGTCTTAGTTCGGAAACAGGGAACAGAGCAATGATGTCGGAGGAGCAAAGACGAGATGGACTCGTATGGAGGAAAATAGAAATAATTTATTTGGGCTATAGTATATAATAATACCAATAGTCGTAATAATTGATGGTAATAAAGTATTGAATAAACATTGTAACATTCAGGTTGATAATTCAATTTTTAATTATTTTCTTAATAATTGTTTAGTTTAGTTGTAGTTCGTTGTTTTATGATATATTCTTGAAAATTGTCTCTTTTTTAAAATTGTAAATATGACAACGTATCGCGCTGAAAGCGACGTTCAATATAAAGTTTACTCGATCCTACAACTAAACTTTTTGTTTACTTTTTATCTTAATTAATCTGGTTGCACCTTTTTTAAAGAAGTGTGCCACTGTTTCAAAAGTGCATAGAAATTCATGTAGAGGAATGCCCCAGGTACGTTGTGCATCGGTAAAGCGACAAAGACACTTATGTATCGCTAAAAACAAATTAACCACGTGTCTCTTTAGTGAAGGGGTAATGTTGAGTAATGTCGACAGTGAGTAGGACATCTTGAAGATTGAAAGAATTCTGGAAGAGTGGAGTTATCCAAGGTGAGACTTTTGTTGCGGACCCAAGGCCTTCCGATGTGGTTACAATAATTTGTATGAGGCTCAAGAGGTAGGCCTAGATGAAAGATGGCCACAACAATAGGCTGAAGGAGCAATTGTTGATCTTCAACATATTGCTGCTACTGCATTGGAATTATGTTATGTTTTTATTTGGAAGTTTTTACAGGTGGACACGCACGCGTGGACACTTGATGAGAGACAGGTAGATCATAATTGGGCAATTATACGATTGAATTGGGATTCGATCTGTTTGTCTTGTGGCATTGTTTGTCTTTTTTACACAGTATGGTCATTGAGTTGTTTGTTAATTTGATAGTAATGAGCCCTTTTAGGTGTGAAGTTTTTGTTTACGCGTGCGGGAGTTGAAATCAAGTAAATAGTAGGAATTCACAAATGAAGTTGAGAGAGATGCGAAAGTTGACTTAACTTATTTCTCCATGAGTTATGGATCTAATTTAGAGGTCCATGGTTTTATATATATATATCTATTATTGCTATGGAAGTAACATGCATTCAAAAATCCTTACCTAATTATATTTTGAAAGTCGATTTTAAATTATAAGGCTAAATTTAAATAAAACACGCAACAATAGGCCTAAGTGCTGTTGAGAATTGATAGCAACGTAACGCTGCTAAATAATAACATAAGACATATCGTAATTTAATTTTACAAAGTATACTGTATATATTTTATTCATTTTTATGTTTTATGCTTTTTTTAAAATAAAAATAGTAGACCTATAATAATTTCTGTAATTCGAAAGTATACAGACTTAGTAGTGTGAGGGTCTCAGCAATTAGTATATAGAAATGAATTATAGTTACAGTATCTTTAGCTCTGTAGTCAAATAGCAATATAGGTCGTTAACTGCTGCATAGGTGGGGACGTGGATATTAACTGCAGTGAAGAACAGGCGTGGACCAAGGCATTACAGGTTTCTTTGAGGTCAAGTGACCAAGTAGATAAAATAAAACAAATCATCGGTCTTTATAATAATGAATGAATAACTCTCATAATAAATGAACAATTATATCATCTAACTTAACAATTATATAAGATTACGTTAAGATAACCACAGGTGTGGTTATATATATACACATATATATTCTATACGATATGATTTGTATTATTATGAACTTAATTGTTAAAGGCCTGCTTATTTTGTGTTATTCTTCTAAATCATAATAACAAGTAGATCACCAGGAAGATGGTGATAATAGGTCACCTGCAACGTGCACGTAGGCCTACGTTCATAATTCTTCACGGAAATTGGAGGTAGGCCCTATGAGCCGAATATTATTCATTTTTTATTTAATATTATCTATTCTATTATATTATAATATAGTTTTTTTTTCAGGACCCCAACGGAAATTAATAAATTGGTTTTATTTTGGGCTATCCTGGTCAAAATCTTATATTGCCAAATCAATTCAACATTTTCGTGTATACATTCGAGTTTTAATGTAATTTTATACATTTTGAACGTATTTTACTATAATATTGTATACATTCAATTTTTATTGTATTTTTATACCATTTTAAACGTAATTTACTATAATCTTTTATGAATGTAATTTTTCAATATTTTAACTCACGCTTTCTGCTTTTTATTGTTTTATTGCAGTTTTATAACATTTAACTCCATTTTATGTGTATTTTTCTTGTTGTCTTGTGTACATAGTTGACAATGCTTTAAATGAATGAATATACGATAAGTGTTCGGATTTTCAAATGTAATTTACCCCAGGAGCATTAATTTTTATACTCCATCTGTAGATGGATTTGTGCAATAATAATATTGTTTATAACTAAATTAATAACAATACGCTCTCTCCATAGCATAGTGATATTACGTGACCCACCCATATATTCAAATGTTCACACATGAAAATGAAGGGAACATTTCGAAGTAGCAGAAAAACAAATTAAAAGTTGAACAAAAAATAGAGCTCTTCCGATATTTTGATACCCCATCTGTATATGGATTTGTGCAATAATAGTACAAAACGTACAAGCGCTCTCTCCATAGCATAGTGATATATGTGGCCCACCTATTATTCAAAATGTTTACACATGAAAATGAACAGTTGCGAAATATAATTGTAGCAGCAAAATCAAATTAAAAGTTGAACAAAAATAGATATGAAAAAAGAGATAAAAATTCAATTTTAGAATTTAAAAAATTAGATGGTCTTGATGACGTAAAATTCAACCATTAGTATTATTAACAATTTTATCTTTAAATCTATAAATCCTGGTCATCCCGATATTAAAAGACATGATTCCGTCCATTTTCTGTTTCTGTACCATAGTGGTATATAGGTATAATCCTGTTATATTGGGAATAAGATATGGTACCCAGATTGCATATCGTAGTCCATATTAAATCAACAGAATTACGGTATTTTTTAAAAGATATTGTCCCCCAAAAACAAGAAAAATAAAGATTAATTAAATCAGACTTTAAATAGGTTATTTTGTAGTTTTAATAAAGTTAATCACTTCCGTAGAAAAAAAAAGCAAAACAAAATTATGTTTTCACTTATAAAATAACATAATAAATGGTTAAATTCAACCAAAAATCCAGTTTTTTCAGGTAAATATTTGTTTAGTTTTTTGATCAAAGTGGATAACTATTATGTGACATTAAAATGACATATTCAGCCAAAAAATGTTAAATGTTTAAGGGGACAATACATTTTTATGGTTTTAATGTAATACCTGAGCAAGGATCGGGTCACAATTGTGTATAATCAACGAATGACGGTCTTTCTTGTGGTTTTCAAGAATGATAATGAGAAAGGTCAAGTAATTGAGTATAAATGGAAAAGTTTAATACTAATTGTTATCTTATTTGTCTAGATTATTTATAGGAAGTTTTTCTCAGCATTGAACTCTTTCATTTTACCGTCGGATTTTGTTTTTTTACCCAATAATAATGAAGACAAAAATAATATGTCATTGTTTGTGTTTCATAAGATTGCTAAATACAATTCTTTACATTCCATTGTGTACGAGATATTTCAATTTATTTTTTATATGAACGGTCACATCCAATGAATGGTTTCTCTCTTGGTATTTTTTTAGAAAGGAACATTGGACAATGATTCACATTATGTTAAGCTCTGTCTACACTATCAAACTTTTGTGGCTAAAAATATGATGTGCCCATATATGGACACGATGATGTCATATCACTACCATATTTGAGCATATCACTACCATATTTTGGCTCATTACACTTTTTTTTGTCAAACTAGTTTGATAGTGTAGACAGAGAGTTTTTAGTCGCGTGCAAACGCGACTCTACAGCTCACTATGTCGGTCGGTCGGTCGGTTGGTCGGTCGGTTGGTAAACACTAACTCAAATTTGTGCACGCGGCTGCAGCCACGTATATGGCCTTGTTACCAAAATGTAGACTCTCGCGCATCCCGAGTCAAAATGTAGGCTACAATTATGAAATGTAAGATATGTAGCCTTTTGACTATAGATACGTTAAGATAGGTGGATAAAAAGAGGAATCAGTGTCGTGCTAATTTCGGACTTGGATCAGTATAGGACAGCCTAGCTTGTAGGCCTACAATTTTTGACCTGTGTTGACCCGCATGCTTAATGAGGATCTGTGATATAGGCATCCGGGCATATATAATAATAATATGGTTTTTTGTCCAGTTGATACTTAAATCAATCATGGCATGTTTTGGACAAATAAAGAAATGTATTATATTATATTGTTTCATATCATTAATAATTGTAGCCAGGACATGTTAATACATTTGGAACAAACTGAAGTATGAATGTATGCAATTCAGTAAACACGTTTGGCATTTCATCCACAGTCTTATTTAGGCCTTAGCTTCAGCCTATAAGGTAAATAGTTTTAAAAGGAGTAGTGAAATGGCTTCGTGGTCTCGTGTCATTGCACTCACACCTCTTTCCCAGGCTTACTCTCTCAACCTCAGCTCAACATATCAATTGTGCAATTATAATTCAACAATATACAAATCTAAAAGAAAAACACAACAATGTAACATATTTTTAAATATATATATTTCTTTTTATTTATCACCAATATCGCTTCAGTACAAATTATTACCACAAAATAACATTTTACTATTATTATATGTGTTTACTGGAAGACAAAATATTAATTTCTTTTGGTAAAATGTATAAATGTCGACCGACAAAATGTACTTGAGCTCGCCCACACAGATATGCCAAGACTGGTGATTCCTGGAACGTAAGGGCCTATGTCCGCATACTACATTCAAAGTGTTTTTCTCAAACTTAGCCTACTCCCAGGGTTCTATAAGCACTAAGAAAAGTACTGAGTAGAACAAAATAACAAACTATACATAATTCATAATCAATAAATTTGGAATAACAGTGCACTCATTATAACATTTTTAATAAATTCCAATTCGATCATAGATGGAATTTTCTTCATAAATAAGTCCCTGGCCAAGCCTAACTGTAAGCAAGTCGTGGGTTCAAATCTGATTAGAAGTTATTATTTATTAATAAATGAATCTTCTAATACGAGTTTCAACTGCAAGAAAGTATGATAGGCCTACTGCAGTAATTTAGAAAAAAAGTGTTTACTGCATAACATTGATAACATTGTTAGAATTTAATTTTAAACCAATTAAAGTAGGTTTCGGTCTTAAGTGAATTTGCTGAAAATAGAAAACAAAACTGTTTCGACGTTTAATATAAAACTACATTTAAATAGATGCAACAACAATCAAGGCATCATTGCAAGGTTTCATTATCAATGAGTTATTTATTTTTTAAATTTTACTTTAAAATATTTTATCAGCTTTACCAGAAAGTCCAAAATGTTTACGTCATAAAATTTACATTTCTATCTTTCTAAATTGAAGTTTATCTATTTTAGTTTCTTTTCATTTTTTCCGGTTCTTCTTTGTTTGTATAGCTGTTATCTTCTATCGGTGGTTCCTACGAGTTAGCTTAGCAATAAAACACAGCGAAACTACCAGCGACAAAAATAACATGGTAGAACTACTTGCGTCATAAAAATAAAGCACTGTCTTTTTATGTACCATTGTACTGTATTATATACATATATTAATTCGCTTTAAAACAAAAGTCAGTAAACTTATTAGCACAGCTAATATGAGTTCATTTTTAAATATTGAGTTTCTTTTATGATCAGTTCAAATCTTAACCATTTTAAAGAGTTCTATTCCCGTTTTCCCCAATAAAGTGTTTAATATTTTAGCACAGCTAAAAAGTCATTTGTACATCAAAGTGAGTCTCTCTTCCGTGCAAATATTCTATAGCTCCAGTCTACCTATTTTAAAAGAGTTCTACTCACTTCTGCACGCACACTATACATACGGAAAAGTATGGTGCTCTGATTGTTGAGTTGGATAGTAGTTGTACTGATTCTGTTGCGTGTATGTATCTGGTGTCGTCATGGTCAACATCGCATTGCCGAGAAAATCTCCGATTGAGTTGTGATTTGCCGGTAACTGCGGCACATCATATTCTTGATTGCTATGCAGCAGATCCTCTAGGGTTTTTATGTAGTTTTGCGCAAGAAGAAGCGTCGAAATTTTAGATAGCTTTTGTCTATTTGGACCCTTTTTAGCTTTCTTGTACGGAAGCACGCCTCGTAATCGCTCAAACGCGTCACACAGTTGGTGCATGCGTTCCCGTTCTCGTTCGTTTATACGATCTCGTTTTTCGTTTGTAGACCTTCGGCAGCCGTACGTTTGCGAGCCGTCTAGTTGACTTTCAAACGATGTGCACGAACTTGATTTGTGCTCATTCTCGCCATTGTAGAAATAGTCAGCACCACTTGGTGTCGAAAAGTCTTTTTCTAACGCTGCCATATATTGGAGTGATTGCGACGCTCCGTCAGACAAATACGACGAACACGGTGCGTCCATCATCCCTCCGAAGTTGTGAGCTGACTGGAAGCAAGACTGTAAAGGCGGCTTATTCTCAAAGTTTTCTTTCAAATACTGCGAGTCGGTCATGACGTTAGATTGGAAGTTTCTAAGCCCCTCAAGTGTGTACAAAACGATATTCAACAACTTCAAGATTTACTATGAGAAGTATACATATATAAGTGGTACGAATTCACAAAAGCTACACGTCACAATTTCCGATATTACAAACAAAAATGTTTTAAGATGAATAAGTGTCTCTTGGAATCGTACCCAAAAGTTTGCTGAAGTACCGAATGCTTCGTTTGGATTGAGAAACAGTAGGCGTTACGTACACTGTTGCATACACTGCTAGACAAAAATATCATTCAAAATTGAAACAACATCTACCACACATTAAAAAGCAATGGTTACTCTATTAGAAAATATAACGGTAAGCAAAATGTGTAATATTAGCCAAAGCATAATTATATCGCGATTATAAGGCCATTAAATAGTTTTCGTATAAGAAGGTGGGCGGAGCGTTGAACAGATTAAACCAATGAAATCACTTGTGACTGAGCACATGCGTCATACGTCACGAATCTGTGATTTGTCATCAGCAATATTCATTCATATTCTTATAAGCGTGGCCCTTGTGTTGTAAAGCATTCAACGTGATTGTATACCCTGCACTCATCATACACAATATACTTCCTACTTTAAGCAGTCTAAAACATTTATTTCTTAACACATTAGTAGGCCCTAAAGTTCAATGATTCTACAATAGTTTTAAAACCGTAAGGTTGCAACACAAAACATTAATTGTTAAAACGAAAAAGTATAGCTATTCATATTCGTACAGTGTATCTTTCATTTAGAATCAAGCGCCCTACACTTGTGCTTATTTCTACTATTTATTTATTTATTGAAATGTTTAATTACACATAATAGTTAAAACCGTACGGTTGCAACACAAACAATCAATTGTCCACAAACAAAAAAACATGGATTCAGTACCGTATCATTTAACTGAATGTATCAGAATAAACTTATGTTTAAATATTACGATAAAATATATATTTTATATCAAATTAAATATGCATTTTTATACAAGAAATAAAAGTGGGTGAAATCCCCACAAAAGAGAAAAAAAGAGAAAAAAATAAATAAATGAACCTTTTGGTACTAAAATAGAAAGACCGGATATTTAGCCGATTGTCGGTACTGTATCTATCATTTTGTCCAGTATCGTGGGAAATTCTGTAATACAGCGTACTTTATATCATAATATGATATAAAGTACGCTGTATTACAGCTGTATTACACATATTAGACGCCTGTATCTAACCTAACTTTAACATGTGACACTGTATTACAGAATTTGCCTATGATACTGGACAGATAGTATCGTATTGTTTTTAGATAATAGAACAAAGAACCGGACGCTATGTTGCGCAGTCGTCGTTGACACATGACATAAAATATATAATGTTGCATTTATAGGCACCTTACCATTGTTCTAATATAATTAGAGAAAGACCTGTTTTAAAATTATTTTCACGAAATTAACAACTGTAAAAAAAAAACATCCATAAACATCAGAAATAAATTCATTGATGAGATAAGCTGCAATAACATTTAATCATCATTTTAACTACATTGCTTTCTTCGTATTTATTCGCTCTTTGTTTGGTCTTTTAAACGAACGATATGATAATGATTATAATAGTGATACGATAATTATGATATTGACAATGATTAAAAATATTAACATAATAATAATGATAATAATTAATGTTGAAGTAAACAGTACCGTCCGTAATGATAATAATGATACTGACACTATTATACTCTTCTGCGTCCAATCATCACGTATAATAATAGGGGGAGGGGGTGGGGGAGGGTTAATTTGATGCTGATGGGAGAGTCATTATTTTGGACCATTTTCATAATATAATGTATATAACATTACAGATTTATTTTAAGACCCTATAAAATGTGGACCTTTTGCAATTTGGGGGCGGGCGGGGTAGGTAGGTGCTTACTGTTTAAATAAACAGCAAATATTCTCATAACAGATGCATATTTTCATTTGTATACGAGAAATTTAATTTCTGTATCCGACACTGGTACTATCAAGTGTATACTTTATTTGTAATTCAACTCATGAGCCTTTTCACAGGTTTAATTCATTTTGTCTCTTAATCCTTGCCTACACTATCAGACTTTATGTGACAAAAAATGTGATGTGCCCATATATGGACATGATGATGTCATATAACTACCATATTTGACCATCACTAACATATTTGGACACATCACACTTTTTTGTCAGACTAGTTTGAGTGTGCATGCAATGAATTGACATTCAGTTGTTTTTAAAACATTTGGAAAACTTGGCCTATTAAAAAAAGTGTATGCGGAAATTCGTGTTTGTTTAAATAAACACTGAGAGAAGTAAAAGACTTACTTCATGATATAAGATGTTTTCTAAGAAAATTGGAGTAAAATTTAAAGTGTGTGACTCTATGTAGACTAAAGTGTACTTTTACTGTTCTTAAATTGTTGTGATGGTGGTTTTCATTATTATAAATGCTAACGTTGTTTGTGAGCGGTGTTGGATTCTACAGAAGTAGACGATCGCGATTTAAGCCTCTGATCTCCTTGATCAAAGATCTTCCATTCTTTGAGAATCCTCCAAGAGATCAACAGATATTACTCTAAAGAAAACAACACATAATTAGCAAAACAATCAATTAATAAATTGCATGCGTCAAGTTTGTATTCACTGATGAGTGGTGTTTCTATCAGAATAAACAATACTTAAGGGATGATACCCGGACTCGAACTAGGAACGACCACAAAACATTAGATCATCGAATGGTTTGTTTTGGACATTTTTGACGTCACTGAACGTCATACACGAGTTCACAGTCAATACAGTTATGGGGGCGCTTATAGGATGTTGTTAACTTTATTTACCAAAAGTATGTGGACGTCCGTGTCTAATGTACAGTAGTTCCGTCAGGGAAGGGGATTTTCCGATTTTCGTATTAAATTGATGGGCCTACACGAAGTATCTTGACAATGAAAGTGGGTCTCTGATATTTGTGTATGCTACTAGTTACTTTTAGTGCGTTGAGCAAACAGTGTAGTTGGTTCCGTTGGGGAAGGGGATTTCCGGTTCAAGTCGTATCGGCATTGCACCAACCGTAAATTTCAAATACTAGAGCCTCTTGACTTGGGGCAAAGTACGGTCCTGGTTCTAAATTGGTCTATCCTGGTGGTTCCCCTGTCACGTTCATGTACGTATGATATATTTCTGAGTGAGGCCTACAGTTGGTTCCGTTGGGGAAGGGGATTTCCGGTTCAAGTTTTATCGGTAACCGTAAATTGCAAACTTTGCTAGAACCTCTTGACTTGTCAAAGTACGGTGCTGGTTCTAAATTGGTCTTATCCTGATGTTTCCCTGTCACGTTCATATGCGTTTGATTAGACTTCTGAGTGAGGCCTACAGTTGGTTCCGTTGGGGAAGGGGATTTGGTACCGGATTTGTTTCAATCAATGCCTCTTTAACTTAGAAAAAGATGGTCCGGTTTCTAAATCTGTCCAATCCTTATATTTCTCCTGTCACGTTCTTTCCTTTCAGTGTAGAGTTGCTTTCTTCTATCTGGAAACGGGATCCAACCTTTAATAGGATCGAGTGTCCTTGACCATTGCGACAGACTTAGCAAATAACGGTGGTTAGGGAGGCATAGCTATAGAAAGTATCTTTACTAATAAATACGTTTTACAGATAGAGGTCTTACTAATTATGTTTATAATAGGATTCATCCTTGTTCACAAATATGCCTACCGGAGGCCTTAGGATACTTTCATCAACTTTATGATGCATATGCCTAAAAAGATCAGCGAAAGGTAAGGTACCATGTTGTGCTAAGAACCAAACCCAAATATAATAGGCCTAATGTGTTCTCATTTAAAAGAACATGAGAAATGAATATTAATAGTATCATACTTTGAATAGGCCATTTTGTAATTTTAATAAAGTTATTTACTTACGTAGAAAAATAACAAAAAAAAACATTGTCTGACAGATAAATTAATGTTTTTCTTCATATAATAATTTGTTTTCTCTCGTAATTGTGAATAACTAAAGTAAATAACTATTAGGCCTGTATCATAAAATTGGCATATTCATTTTTTTCCCAGCGAGATCGACAATATACCTATTCATCTTCAAATAGGAACCATCACGTGTACAACCATAATAGTCACTACGATTTGAACCCAAGCCTTGATTTTGAAGGATAAGAACTAAACTATTAAACCACAGCTCACTTAGAGATTTAACAATATTTATTACACTTTATTAGACTTATTCTTTATTCTTTCCAATTTTCTCACGGTTAAGTAACATTATCAAATCCGTTTTAATACCTATATAATAACGTTAATTATGCTATTTCATTTCATAGTTATGTCTCTGATAACCACAACTAAAATGATCGTCCTTGGTTCATCGAATCAACCACGTAATCGTGTCGGGCCATCTTTTAATTGCTACTTACAGAATTTAAAGAATAGACTAATTAGAAGTCTTTACAATGTACATATAGACTATTGACCATGGATCTGTTAATATTATGTTATTGTGTATCTACGATACACAAACGAATTTTTATCAACAATAAAGTCAAGGTGTTTTATTAGTAAAAACCCACTCAAATAAATTTGTTATGAGTGAGTTGGAAGTAGGCCTACAATGTGGCTCTCTACCCCATTGCGTCCCACCCCCTCCAGTGCCCACCCTCTTCCCCATCGCGCATTTATGAGGACTAGAGGCGAAACGGTGAATATTGTCAAGCCGATATCAACATAATTAGAATTTGTACTGGGTAAAAAAAATCACCTGAGTGTGTTTGGTGGAACGGTAGTAGGGATGGGGAGTAATTGGTGCGTAGGGATCGATAGGCCTACTTGCGGGATGTTTTTTTTTTGGTGGGGTGTGTAGTTGGGCTGGCAATGCATTAATTATCAGAAATGTACTGCGAAGGTTTTAAAAACTACATTTAATAATGTAAAATAAGTAAGTTTTGTTTTCAGAAGTTGACGCATACGCGCGCCTACAAAACATTATGCATACATATTAATTGTAGCCTACTGTACCTAGCCAAAGGTAGCATCAGATGTATGTATGAAATAACCACTACTAATTGTAAATTCACGTCACCTTGTGAATGTGTTGTATAAAACTGGTATGAATAAGTAAATTAAGTAGGTCACTCTGTAAAGGTCAGAGTCTTAATTTAAAATAATTTACACACTGCCAGTAAAAACACAAAGAAAGAAGTACACACGACCTAAATCCAAAAGATCACTGGTCTTATTTTATTCAATGAGACAAATTTGAGAGAATCATCATACATCATACAGTATTATATAGGCCACATATAGGCCACATACACAACCGATATATATATATTATTGTGCTGCATGTTTATAATTTATCTGATAAATTACAAAAAAATGATTATATTTTGTTTTTCGTAAAACTAATTAAGTACATGAGTCAGCCTACCCAACTTTTAGGCCCATATGATGATAACAGTAGGCCTACGCGCGGCGCGGCGTCTTTGATCTCTTCAATTCAATCATCGATGTTTTTAAAGCTGTTTTCATTAAATCAATTGGAAAAGAAAATGGCAGCCCACACAGATCAAAGTGATGTTCCAGAAAATGCTCCAGAACGTAGGTTATAACTTTCGTATTTTATAATTAAAAGATAAAATAATATACTCAACTCTTAATCTAAATATAACAGTTTGTCATATTTAATTTAATACTTTCTGAAGCTTGTTTACCCTACTACTACTAACTAGGCCTACGCTCTCTCTCGCTCAGCCAGCCAGGCGCAGCAGGCTTCCTGGCAATGATGGTAGATCGAAGAAGAGTTTACCGGGCCTAACTTACTAACTTGAGAGGATTGTGTTGGCAGTCGCACTTTTAGCTCATTCTGTGATTTCTTTTAATTTACTTTCTTTTTTAATGTAAAAATGTTCCTTTTGTTGACTTTGCTTATTCTTATTTTGTTTTTTTATATTAATAATATTTATTAAAACGTCAGTCAGGCCAGGCCAGGCCAGGGCCTAAATAGAGCTGAATATGCCCATTTGCCATTAGAAAACAACTGCGTTGTGGTTAGATTAGCCATCAAACTAACATATAAAAAGTTGTTACTAAATAACCGATCTATTTCCTAAATATAAAGTCGTTCCTAAAATATAATAAGTTAAAGATAGCCGACCTATTTTGTAAATATAACTAATTCTAACCCTCTAAGTAATCTCTCTCAAATATAAAAAAAAACATCGGTTGAAAAAAACTAAGAAAAAAATCGTCAAGCAGATATCGATACTGCAACCCCATAGTCTCATCACTACCCCACTGAGCCATCCAGATCGTCCACCAAACTGATATTTACTTTTTATTGTATATGAATGGAGAAAAAAATATATATATTATCTGTAAGCATTTTAACCGACCAATCATAACTGTGTTGACATCGTTTCTCTACTCGTAAATATTATGCCCACCAAGTCATCAGATTTAAGATCGTTTTATCATAATGTTTTTAGATTGTCCTGGCGTTAAGAGTGAGGAGGCTGGTAAAGTGTCAGCCTGTGAAGGGTGTCCTAATCAAAATGTGTGTGCTAGCGGACTTCCAAAATCACCTGACCCAGGTAACATGGTTATTATCTAAATAATGTTGAAAGTACAATAGGCTAGTAGCATCATGGACACATCTATTCCATGGTGTATAACTAGTGTAATCAAAATGTGTGTGGTAGCGGACTTCCAAAATCACCTGACCCAGGTAACATGATTATTATCCAAATAATGTTGAAAGTACAATAGTCTAATAGCATCATGGACACATCTATTCCATGGTGTATAACTAGTGTAATCAAAATGTGTGTGGTAGCGGACTTCCAAAATCACCTGACCCAGGTAACATGATTATTATCCAAATGAAATTAAAAGATACCCAAAATACTTAAGTTTTTTGTATAATTCATTTTCCAAAAGCTGTGGAAGAGATCAAGGAACGCATGTCGTCTGTAAAACACAAGGTTTTGGTTTTATCAGGAAAAGGTGGCGTAGGCAAAAGTACCTTCACAGCTCACCTAGCGCACGGTATATCAAGTAAGGAAGACACACAGGTGAGGAGGCATTCATTGCCATAATATACAAACTTTTGTTTTCACAAAGCACTGCACAACTATGCAAAGTCATTCTCAGAACATGAATATGCGCAAAATGGCTATTAAAATCACTTGATAGTCATGTGGCATATTGTTAAAAAGAAATTCAATTAATGAACCATTTTAGAGACTATTATTAGAGAATAATTATTTGCTTTTATCCTACAGGTCGGCATTCTTGATGTTGATATTTGTGGTCCATCTATACCACGCATCATGGGAGTTGACGGTGAACAAGTCCATCAGAGCGGCTCTGGCTGGTCACCTATTGTAATAATACTGTTTAATCATCAATTATTTGAACATATACAGTACATCCCTTAAACAATAGTTATCAATAGTTAGTTGATTTTATTTATTTTTTGTGTAGTATGTGGAGGATAATCTGGGTGTGATGTCTGTTGGATTTTTACTAAATAGTCCAGATGATGCTGTTATATGGAGAGGACCAAAGAAAAATGGTAACATTTTATTTATCGACATATTTATGCTCTTGGAGGTGGCATTAGATTTTGTAGTGCAGTGCTTTTATCAACACTGTCACTAGTTATATGAACACCTCCCTTTTAATATCTAAAGTTCTGTCTACACTATCACATTTTATGTGATGTGCCCATGGACATGATGATGTCATATCACTACCATATTTAAGCATATCACTGCAATATTTGGGCACATCACACTTTTTTTGTCAAACTAGTTTGATAGTAAAATTGCACAACATAACATTAAAGCAGATCTAACGCCATCTTCACTGATTTACAAGAAGTGTATCTTACAAAAAGTTGAAAATATTATGAAAGATCCTACTCACCCGCTAAATTACTGTTTCCTTTGTTGTTTTATTGTCTTAATTATGCCAAGCAAAACAAATTTCCAATTTAAAGTGGACCAATAAAAATGTCTTGAATAGTCTAGACAGCTTAATAATCATAGCAAATTCAAATAAAATTGTTTTTCTTCTTTAGGCCTGATCAAGCAGTTTCTCCGTGATGTAGATTGGGGTGAGCTGGATTACCTTGTGGTAGACACCCCTCCAGGTACCTCTGATGAGCACCTATCCATTGTGCAATACCTGAGCGGTGCTGGGGTAGATGGTGCTGTGCTAATCACTACTCCACAGGTATTAACTTGGAATCAAGTAGTTTAAAGCTATGTCCACACTATCAAACTAGTTTGATATAGTAGTGATGTGCCCAAATATGGTATTGATATGACATCATCATGTCCATATATGGGCACATCACGCAAAGTTTGATAGTGTAGACAGAGCTTAAAAATGTGTTTTTCTGACAATTTCCATCTTTATTGTCAATTATAGAAGATCATTAATATAAATAATAAATTAATATGATGTATTGACACGAGAGAAGACCATCATTGGCAAATTTTTGATCAAACCTACATGTTTGGATCCTAGGGTATAAAATCCTCCACCAAACTGGATGTGTGTGACTTATTATAGGGTTATACCTGTGTCGGTACAAAAATAAGTTCTTGTAATAAATGCACTGTCTTTGTAGGAAGTGTCCTTGATGGATGTTCGCAAAGAAGTTAACTTTTGTCGTAAAGTGAATCTACCAATCATTGGTGTTGTTGAGAACATGAGCGGCTTTGTTTGCCCCAAATGCAAGGTAACATTTTACTCATAACACAAGTTGATACAAAGACTAATTATAGACTAAAATTGATTTTGTTAGGCCTAAATAATATTGTAATAAGTAGGCTAGTGTCCAATCTAGTAAATCTAAAACATCAAATGTGCAATAAATTTTAAATTTTTCTACACTATATTTTTATACCTTTATTTTTATATTTAAGTAGCTAAGTAAACAATAATTTTTTAATTAATCATACATGTATTGTATATTGTTTGTAATTCTTTTATTTTGCTTGTATTGTTTGTCTGGAGTTAGAGAGACACGCCCTTTGGCAATAGTTGTATTTGACAGTTTTGTCTCTCCTCAGTGCTCCCTTTTTATGTTTCACTTAACTTAAAGAAATAATTAATATATCCATTCGTGTGCTAAAAAGTAATGTTGATTTTACAAACATTTTTTATTTCATATAGAACCAATCACAGATTTTTCCGCCAACCACAGGTGGCGGTGAGAAAATGGCAGAAGACATGAAAATTCCTTTTCTTGGAAAGTTGCCGTTGGATCCAAGAATAGGTATGAATTTAAATTTTACAAAAGTAACCTAGCATTCGATTAAATATGAAAGCAGTGGATAAATTTAATACAATTTTATTTTAGAATGGTAGAGTTGTAAAACAAATAATAAATGTTTTATATTCGTTTAAATAGAGAGAATATTCCATTTGTTGAAATAATCTTCCAATTCAACTCATGAGCATTAATTATTTTTATATTATATATTTTAGGCCAGTGTTGCGATGAAGGAAAATCATTTTTAACGGAGGTTCCAGACTCGCCCGCTACAGAGGCATACAAAAACATTATACAAAGTGAGTTTTATCTTTTATTACAATGCAGTTACAGGATGGGAAACCCATGTTCTCTGAACCTCTGTCTACACTATCAAAGTAGTTTGACCAAAAAAAAGTGTGATGTACCCAAATATGGTATTGAAATGCCTAAATATCGTAATAAGTCCATATATGGGCACATCACATTTTTTGTCACATAAAGTTTGATAGTGTAGACAGAGCTTAAACCAACTTTCCAACAGGATTTGAACCAATGACCCTGTGATTGGTAAGCAAACATGTCAACCACACCAAACCAAAATGATATTGCCGTGTTAATATCAATATCATATTTCATACATATTTGTATATAATGTATAGTAAATCAATTTTCTTGATTATTTCAGAAATTGAAAATTTTTGCAAAGGAACAGAAGAAATGGAAACATGACATAACCCAAGTTGTATATAAATTATTTATAAAATTTATATTAGATACACTGTAGATGAATATGCATACAAGTCTACAGTACCTCAATCAGTCAAGAATGCCAACTCTATTGACATCTTCAAACAGTTGCTGAAAACACATCTCTTTCACATAGCATATGAAATGACGTAATTTCTACCTAGTTCAAGCTTTGTGGTCGTAGTGCTTAAGAGAAAATTTTTTTTGATTAGGTGCTATACCAATAACTGAGGATAATACTACATTACAGGGAGTTTTAATTTCTTGTACAGTTCAGAGTTTTAAATTTAATTTAATGCATATTTATTTAGCTATCATGCATGTACAATTATATCAATGGCTAAGGATATTGTACTGAAAAGATTTATGAATTCTGTTATTAGAACTTTAACAAAATAATACAAACAAACAACAAATACTGTATGTTGATAAATATGTTTTTATTAAATCTGAAATAAATAAGCTGATTAAAAATTTAATTATTTTTATCTAATAAAAATATGTTAAATAATTAAGTGTTCATTTTCTATATTTTGTATAATGCCAATTTTGTTTGTCTACTAACATTGGCATTTACAAGCTGGTAGAAATGTCTACATATTATTGCATTTGCAATAAGACCAGATTATACCAAAACATGATTGTATGATTATTCCAACTATACAATATAAAAATATTTACAAATTGCGTAAATAGAAATTCAATAATCCAGCTAAATTAAAAATAATCATAATGAAAAAAATATTTATACATTAGCTTCAATGTAAATGTTTTTAATAGCCTATATGTATCTTGATTCTGCTTTAAATAATAATAAATACACTTGCTTTTGTAATTTCTAGTTCTACAAATAAATTTTAAAAAAAGAATCAAAATATATTGAGGACAAATGAAAACGACAACCTAATCATTTTGAGGCAACGAGTTATAGTCCACTTTCTCAACTCTAGACAGATTTTTTTGCAAGAAAACATGGACTTAGTTTTTCATAATACAACACTGAAGGTTACAAACATATGATTGTTTCAGTTGGTATCGTCAGTTGTTGTTTTGCCGGATAACGTCTGTGAAAAACAAACAAAAAACACCCCCCAAAATTTATATGAATTTCATGATCAAGATACACATAAATCAAAAGAAAATCGATTTTTAAACATACAGCCAGACCCCTACAGGGACTGCGGTTTTTGTGTCATGAGAAGTGTTAAAGATACTATGCAAGCCTGTTTGGCCACTAGATAATTATATTTTAAAAGCTATATTTTGGCCAGATAAAAGCTCTTTAAATATAATTAGGTCGTGGTCCAAACCGGCTTCTGTAAGATAACACATAACATGTTATCTGTACTGCTGTGTAAGTTTTTTTTTATAACTTAAACTATAAAAAGAAATTTCCTATACAATTTTTTTTTGGGCAATAATGTAATCTCATAACTTTACTTAACTTTTTTCTTCAACAAATTTTTTGTATAACATATGTAATGCGATTACACTTCATAAATGAAACTCTAGGATTTTTGTTTGCTATTGAGCTCAGGTTAGTTTTTTATATTGCTAAATATCGTATACAGTACATAGAAATGTAATTCATGCTTACTGATCTTAGAATTTGTTGGCCCAGAAATGTAGTAGCAATTCCCGACAGCTGCTTCTTGGAGCCTACTTTACAGCGAACATATCCATACAGGTTGGCACCTTGTAGGCTTATACCAATAAGGACAATAAGCTGATGAGATAAAATTAACAATCTATGTTAGGAGAGAGCGTTTGTACATTTGTTCATTATACAAACTTTTTCTGTATTGCACACATTCATATACTGTAAATGGGGTATCAAAATGACCAGCTATCTTTGTTAATTAGCTAGAGTAGTGGTTTCTTTTCTTAACCTCTGTCTACACTATCAAACTAGTTTGACAAAAAAGTGTGATGTACCCAAATATGGTATTGAAATGCCTAAATTTGGTAGTGATATGACATCATGTCCATATATAGGCACATTACATTTTTCCCACATAAAGTTTGATAGTGTAAACAGAGCTTTAGACTAGTGTAGTATCTTCACTGTACTTCATGACAGACCTTACAATTAAGGCGTTTGGAAACCAAGTGTTCCATAAAAACTTCAACAAAATAATATATATTTCAATTATCATATATGACCCGATTATAATCCCATGCTCCAGTATAATCCCACCTCTTAATTTCCTAGACTATACCCAGTGGTTGTATTCACCAACCACATTGTCGTATGAACTTAGATACCCTTAGTGTGAAAGGTGAATATGAGTTATTACTTACTGTATAATCTATTTTCAATTTTATAAGTGATGTGAAAAGGAAGAATATCCATATTACAGGACATATGACCAACGATAACCAGAAGAGTCGTGATTCAGATGCAGTTTCCAGGTGCTTCTTCTTGGATGCCTAAAATATGAAACAAAAAATGAATTATAAGCCTTGGAAAAAAGATACAAGCCTTTAGAAAATAATACTGTAAATGCAGAACTTTTTTAAGGGGAAAGGCCTTCCAAAACAAATATAAGTTTCAGTTTAGCTTCTATCCAGCCTAAATTTGTGTGCACCAATTCTAAAGCTGTCTACACTATAAAACTTCATGTGACAAAAAAATGTGATGTGCCTATATATGGACATATCACTACCATGTTTGGGTATATCACTACCATATTTGGGCACATCATTTTGTTAAACTAGTTTGATAGTGTAGGCAGAGCTTAAGAAGCATCAGTGATTTTCTTCAGTATGGTTATTGGTTATCAATTGGAGACCAATTTTTACTTACTTTTCGAGACTCAAAAACCCAATGGCTTTTACCATCCTCGTCAATATGGTTCCACCAACGAAGTCCAACTAAGATTCGGCCAGTAATGTTTTTCACTGTCCAAAAGTCCATAGACAGTAGGAGAATGATAACAACAAAATTTATTATAAAACTGTCGCTGAACAACGTACATACTAAGTAGGTGACCAATGCACTGACCCGGAAGAACAGATGGAAAAATGCTGTCAATGGTGACCTAGAAAATTAATTATGCAAATGAAAGGTCAATTGTTACAATAATGCACTTGTCAATTGTATGACACACTATACGACCCCCGGGAGAGGTGCGTCATTTACAAATAATTAATGACGCAGGGGGCGTCAAAAAGCTAGATGGTACAATGGTGGGTCAATGTCCGTCACTTTACCACCCACCATATCATAAACAACATGGTCACAGTGCGTCAAAATGGGTGCGTTATGGTCACCTAATTAAAGTAAGGCAAGTCACATTTTTTAGCACAGGTGCGTCATGGTACTCATAAGGTATGACACACATTTGGACAAATGACGCACCTCTCCTGGGGGGTCGTATAGTGGGTCATGCAATTGACAAGTGCATAAAGAACGCTGCGAGTAGTAACACCCAACCAGTGTTTAAGTTCAAATTTAGTGGCTATCGATGTCATAGCAGTTTATAGGGACTTCAGGATTCACCTGCATTCAATCCCAATATAGTTTCGTTTGAGCTGCAAAATGGATTATCTGTCTATCTATGGATTTAAAACCAGTAAATATTACCTGCAAGTAGCCCGGCTCACTTCATCTTCACTTCCAAAATCCAAGGCAACATCTTCTGTGTCATCTAAATTTGCCTGAAAATTAAATTTTAGAGATGGAAATGGTGTCTTTTAAATTGTTTGGTATCATTGCATCGGGTTGTTTATATTAATGACTATAAGGAACGTTATATCAGGTTAACGTTTTATTTTAACGGGACGAACTGACTCTGGAAACCGCTTTTCACCGGGAAGAGGGCCTTGAACCTTCGTAAAATGAACGAATGATGGAGGCCTAGAGTATTCACATTGTATGTGTTATAATTCTAATGTTATGAACTTTGTAACTTCTTGTTATGAATGTATAAATAATTACTAACAGTACCAAGTCTTACCATCTGTAATATTAGTACCAAAAGCAACAGAAACAGATTTAAAACTGTACACAGCTGTTTGATATGAGGACGTGTACGTACGATGTTGTTTTTCTTTTTCTTCTCAGAAAACGATAGAGGGCCACATTATATTTTTCTCTTTTAATTTTCATCATCCAAAGATTTCAGACTACACTAAAAAACTGACGAATGAGATTTAGACGAGACTCTTCCAAAATGTAAACGTGTATCGTTGCGTTGTGAAAAAAATAGTTTAAAGCCACATTTACATATCGTAAATTTTTTTGTATTTTTGTTCTGTAATGTAACTTTTTATTATATGTACTACAATAATTTCAGACTTGTTCTGCTTTTTGTAATGTTTTTTATATACCGGAATAAATAAAAAAAAAAAAATAAATAAATCAGTGATTTTAATAACTTGCGTTTTTCTAAAATAAATACTTATGATTTTGATTTATTTTTAATTCAAAAGAAATGGTTGTATGTCAATTCACTGTGCTCCAGTGGATCCAATTTGGCACCAATGGAGCACAGGGAAATAGTCACATCAACAACTTTTAGAAAAAATACTTCTCGAATTCAAAAATATTTCAAACTTGGTATAAGTTCAATATCGGTTATTCCATCCGTAAGACAAAAGAAAAATAGTTTGAAGCCATATCAGTGATTTGCTTGCGCTCGTTTAAGATAAATACTTGAAAATGAAAGAACAATAATTCCTAAACATGTTTTAAAACTCTAATAATGATTTAGATTTTTTTTTTAATGGTTAGGAATGCATTTTTTTTTTGTAAATTGAGCAACATTATTATATATAACATATATACCAAGTTTGACATTTTTGTGCATTCCAGAAGTATTTTGTTTAATTATAAAGAAATTTTAATGTTGTTCATGTTAATACAGTGTGCTTCAGTAGACCCAATTTGTCACCAGTGGAGCACAGCGAAATAACTAATGTTTCTTGAATTAAAAATATTTCAATATCGGTTACTTCATTCGTAATGCAAAAGAAAATATCAGTGATTTTAGTAATTTGCGTTCGTTTAAAATGTATATTTATGATAGAACATACACTTCCAACACAGTGTATTAACATACGAATGAAATATACACATTTAGTGATTATTTCTATTTTATATCACTTTGCTCCACTGGCCTGGCTCCAAATTGGGTCCCACTGGTTGAGCATAGTGTATTAACATTCGAAAAGATATTAAAATTTATTGACTTTATTTCTATGTTATATCACTGTGCTCCATTGGCGCCAAATTGAGTCCACTTGAGCACATTGTATTAACGTACGAAAAGATATTAAAGTTCAGTGACTTACCGGTATTTCTATTTTATAAGACTACTCCACTGATGCCAAATTGGGTCCGCTTGAGCACAGTGTATTAACATTCATGATATCAAACTTCAATACACTTTATTCGGTATATTGAGATTGAATGTGAAATATTATATTTTAAATAAGTTTTGTCCATGTTAACAATTAAAATATTTATTTAATAATGCTAGGTATATTCAAATGAAAAGAAAAATGTATTGCGAAATTGTATATTCGAATATCAGAGTATAGGCCTAAAACCATGGAGCTATAATATAAAATTGAAACAGCAGCAGCAGTGGTAGTAGTTAGTATACAAAAATTGTTAATATAAAGTTTGCGGTACATCACGTATATTAGTTCTGAAAAGAAATGTTGAGTTTCTCGACGTTTCAATCAATATGCTTTGATCATGCTTTGATCGTCCTCAACATTTGATTTCCCCATGCAAACCTTCAAACAATATACAAACATTGGTATGATGTTTCTAATTTTGTGTTTGTCGCCCTCAGCTCATACAACTATTACAAACGCAAAAATTAAAATCAGACGACGACACGGCGAAAAAGGATCTACTGACCATTTCGAGCGGGCAGAAAACGGCTTGATCTCCCTGTACGATTCAAAGCAAATTTTGTCTGCGGCTTTCAGCGTGGCTAACATAGCTGATGATAACTGTTGTTTGGAGATTTCTATGGCTGATTTTGAGAAAGACAGAAATAATGAGATCTTATTTGGGAACATAACTTTTTCTCAACGTGAGTTTTGAGCATTTATTTGTAGGATTGAACAGGAAAACTTCAAGGCTAGGCTAGGCCTAGCCGCCTAGCTAGGCTAGAGCGTCGTGTACCTTGCTTAGCACTTGCTATGCTGAGTGTAACCTTGACTTATATTAAGATTCCTACCACCTGAATTAAAATTGTAAAATATTGTGTTGATAAGTATAAGAGGCCTAAATCATTTAACTTGATTAGCCTAGCTAGGATACAACTGAGTCTGTTGTGTGTAAATTAAAGACAAAAGTGTTTTGTGTTGATTTTGTATTTGCGTTGTTACTACAACTAGGCTAGCATATTTGATATGGGTGCTTTGATATGCCTACTTCTACTACTACTACCACTCTAGTACTACTAGCTAGGCTAGGCTAATACAGGTATGCTGCCTGGGCCTAGCTAGAGGGAATTAGTAGGCCTAAATAGACAAATGGAGATGAAAATCCCTTCTTCCGGCTTCCTCGATTGTACAACAAGCTTCAAATACAACGTGGTGGCTTTTCGTTTTCATGGCGTACCAAGCAAAACTGTCAGAAATGTGTGCGCAGAATGGTTGTTTGAAGTGATGCATAAAAAACCTATACAGAAATATCAAATCTGCCATTGATTCGCGTACATTACCATCATCGCGTTGAAAAATAAATTGTCTACGTCAGATAATCAAGACCACGATTGAGCAAATATGTTTGGGCCCACTGAATAAAACGAACTGTATCATTATCCATAAATGACAAATTTAACAGGCCTAACCATTAAATGATTAACGTACCTTTAGCATACCTTTAAACAATATTTTCCACTTTTCCAAAAATCGTGTGGCCAATTTGAAGATGATTAGGCGTAAAGAATTATGATCGGGCAGATAGCATTCCAATCAACATAAATGCAGGATGATGATCTTACAAACTGGACCTGAATGCCTGTTCTACTCTGCATTGCTCTATACTGATAATAAAACAGTACATTCATATGTGAATGTACTTTTAAAACATTGTAACTTCAATTATTGGATTTTCAAACATATTGTTTTAAAATATTAATAACTTCCTTAGTATCATTAAACACCTCATAAATTATATCAGTCAGTCTATTTCATGCTTAGCTTACCTGGATAAATCAACAATAGCCTGTGTACTTCCGGGGTAGAGCTATGATACGAAAAGATAAAATGTAGTTACTGCAGTAACCACAGTTTCTGTAGTTTGTTTCAATGTAGAAGTTTGTACAGCTTGCTAAATATTGCATCAGATTAAGGAGGAAACAAAAAATGTAGTTACTGTACTTCATTAGAATAATTTTGACGCAGGCCTAAAGCTCTGTCTACATTATCAAACTAGTTTGACAAAAAAGTGGGATGTGCCCAAATATGGTAGTGATATACCCAAATATGGTAGTGATATGACATCATCATGTCAATATTTGGGCAAAGTTTGATAGTGTAGACAGAGCTTTAGTTTTTACTTGTTAGCTAGCACTGTATCAAGTCCCTTTATTTTAATGTATAACATATCAGTTATGATAATGATTAAAGAAAATAATGTGAGATTGAACATTGCAAGCTTTGTATTAAAGTAAGTAGTGTAAGGCTATAAAATGAGGTGAGTGTTACTTAGCCAATCACAATGCATTTCATACCAAATGCATGACATTTTAAAGCAATAAGAAATGCCTTTAAACATACATTATTGTTTAGTTAGCATTTCTTCTATCTAGACATGATAATGATATTCCAGGCTATTGATGACAATAAGGTTGTGTTCAGACTGTGGCATTTATATAGTGATATTGGCAGTCACAGTACACTTGTCATTGTAAGTAAGGTCTGCTACACAGTAGAAAAGTCCTGTACTATTCAATGCCCTACTGTATAATCACTAATCTAAAGTATTAGTTTAATGACATAGTAACATTAAATGCAGGGATTACTGTAGTACTACAAAGGACTGCCAACTGGTGGTAGGTTAGTTATTTATGACATTACAGCATTACCTTAACCATCCATCTTCTCAGAATACAGTACTGTAGCTAGTCTACTAAACTATTTATACTATAGGGCCTACAAAAATATTAAGTAGTGTGTTATTTAGTTTGTGTGTGTTTATTATTGTTGCATTAACATTACTACAAAATGCTGTTCAAATTGGAGCCATAGAGTTCTGCGTTTCGTAGCTAGAAAATGTTCAACGTGCCTGGTTTGGTTTGGAATAGGCTTATTAAAGTAGTAACTTTAAAACTTAATAATTTTCAATAAAAACAAACTAAAATTTCAAAAGATCACTAAATATTTGTTTTTAATAATATATTTATTCTTCAACTACAGTTTAAGTTAAAAAAATCAATCTAAGATACTTATTAATTTGATAGAAATACAGATCTACCTGTACAGTATAGTTTATCAACATAGTAGCATTTTTAGTTGCGCTAGCAACCACACAACGCCATCCATTGTTGTGACGTCGCACCAGAGAACTCAAAACTTAAAATTGTAAAATGTGGTGTTGATATTAAGTATAAGAGATCACTGAGATCATAGGCTAGGCCTAAATCATTTAACTTGATTAGCCTAGGATACGCCATCCATTGTTGTGACGTCACACTGCAGAACTCAGAAAAATCAAGATAAAGTGTCGAACAATCCTACCCATTGTGTTTTTTTAATTATTTTGTTTGTTTTTTTTATGTTCATTCTGTACACCTTTGGCTGAATAAAGAATGGAAATTGTTACAGTACTATAAATTGTGTTTTTTTTTTATGTTACAGTAATTCTGTACATTGAAATATATTGCTGTTAGTTATCAAACACTACCACTGTGGAGGCCTAAATATATCCAGGCACCGACCTGAACAGTAGGTTGTATTATTACTTGATATCGATTGGTTTATTTGTTCGAAGGTTGTTAGCAATTAAGTGACGAACTTAGAATCCTTCATTAGCTACTCACTGAATAACGTTCTAAAGAATATTGATTTTAAAAAGCAATACAATGGTTAAAATTGACTCTTCATGTTTCAAGATTACACTGAGCAAAGCGGGAGAAAAAACTGTATACAGTAGAACCCCTATAAAGGGGACACCTTTAAGCCCCAAGAAAGTGTCCCCTTAATGGAGGTGTTCCCTGAGCATAGGTTGGTTTCACAAGAAAATGTCCTCTGAATAGGAGTAGTTCAACTTTACCTACAGTACAGTACATCTCTGCTGAAATGTGTTACTGCTGTGGTCCTGGTCTCTAATTTTTGATGACAACTATCCGAAACCCCAAAGTCTATTATTTATTTTTTTACAGTAATACTAACTGTATTACTCATTTTTTGTTTTTAAATTGAAATCAGTACGAAACTAGAAATTTACTTAAATTTATACTTTACCAAATCTTCCAAAAAATCTTCAAAAATGAACCACTCAACTATTATAGCAAGCAAACAAATATTTTGGTAAATTAATTCAACAAAAAGTTGGATTTCAAGTATATTGGTGGATGAAACCATAAATACCTTTTCTAAAAAAAAAAATTCAAAAATTTGCAACCAGCAAACATTAGCTACTTTTGAAATTTACAACCAGCAAACATTAGCTAGTTATGAAATTTTTAACTAGCATTACAAATATTAAAAAGCGAATATTTACACTACTACTACTACTACAGTACTAGCAAATTGCTACTTTTCTAAATTACAACCAGCCAAACATTAGATAGTTTTGAAATTTTCAACTATCAATTATAAAAAAAAAGCGACTACTAAACTTACTAGGAAATTGCAAGTTTTCTAGGGTGAATTTTGAACCCTGATTTATGGGTATGTTTTCAGGTTTATTTTTAGGAAAGGTGACAGTACTATAGTATACCTTGTACAAATAATGCATCTTTGTTATTCAATACTGTATATTGATACCAAGTAACACAATAGAATCTTTCAAATTACTAGATACAGTATACATCTGAATGATTTCTTTGTCAAAAGTATTAAAATACCAGGAATAGGAATGTCTACAATAAAATGAAAAAAAAAAAGAATTGCATTTTGAAATACTTTTTAATGTATTTTTTTATAAAGTTTAGTATAGTTTACACTACTGTATCTGCAGTCTACAGTTAGTCATTTGTCAAAACTGGAATGTTTTGTTACCCTATGACTTATTTATTTTATATATTTGATGATGGCCTTGTGCTACAAAAAAACTACAAATGATGAAATGTCATTCCTCACAATTTGCAATGATATTGATGATCAGCATTTTAATTAAATGAATTGACTTTTGGACACACCTATTCTCAGGGGATCTAAGATGACGTCATTAGATCGTGAGCGAAAAGCCTTCATTAAAACAAAAATATATATTTTTTTCAATGTAATAACTGTTTTCTGCTGCAGTCAGTGCCTGAAATAACTACCACAGTTGATCAAGTACCACACCTCACAAAGTGTTATATGCCATGATTATTTAATAGTACAGTATGTTTATTTACCATAATACCGCAATATTTGTTAATGTATCATTATGAAGAGGAAATAGCTGCAAATGAAATTAGCTTATCATCAGCTTATCTCATGAAAACATATTATCAACCATTTTTTGAAGAAATCAAACAAAACAATATTTTGATAACAAAAATACAATATATCTTTGATATGATTTTAAGGAGAGAATCTGTTGGTCCTACAGCGGCCCTTTGTCCGCACACTGAGCTGGTCTTTTTAAGTCCCTAGCGGAAGACGCAATCAAATTATGTGTCTTTTCCTGTCTGTCGGTGCTTCCTTTTCCTGTAAAGCTCCCCGAGTCATTTAAGCCTCTACAAGTCCGTGCTCTGATGATGTCAGGTCATATAGTCAGTTAAGTAAGTTGTGTAATCTGATGTAAATATATTTATGTTTACTTTTCTGGATTGACCTACAGGTCATAAAACCTGGTAATAAAAACGTTGTTTAGGTTACTTATTACTTTTGACTGATAGCTTTTAATGAAAAACGTTTATTTATATTATGATTATTCTGCTGTTGTTGGGTGAGGTACATAAAGGTGTTATGTTTAATAGTAACTGCAATAAAGAGAGGCTATATCATGCCAGCAAATGTGTTCCCACCTTCTTCTCAGTTTGCGTAAAGCTCTGTTTACACTATCAAACTAGTTTAACAAAGAAAGTGTTATGTACCCAAATATGGTAGTTGTATCGTGTCCATTTTTGGGCACATCACATTTTTTTGTCACATAAAGTTTGATAGTGTATAGTGACAGAGCTTAAGGAATAGTGTACATTTTAAAAATCTCTTAATGGTATTAATTGTGTTTTGTAAATTATTGTTTACCGTAGTTATTAACTTGTGTTAGCTAATTATTGAATTCTAGAGAGCGTACTGTATATTAGTAAAGGGTTATGCTGTGTGTGAGTATAGAACCAGTGAGCAAGACTAACCATCCAACCCCATGTCACTTACTGACATACCATCTTGTTTTTGTAAGTAACCCCTCATGAAACGTCACAAAATAAACATGAATATGCATTGGTCATATCCATACAGTAAGGTGTGATGCATATCCATACAGTAAGGTGTGATGTAATGATTGACCTAACTACAATTCGCTCATGGAAATGCTTTCCGTTGGGCCGTGTGTGTGGTCGAGTGGATTAGACTATGGACTTTGCATGTTGATGTATGAGGTTCGAATCCCATGACCAACTTATTTTTACTTTATAGTGAGAGAAGAGATTTAGTTTAGAGGGTTAGATTTAGTTATATTTTGGAAGTAGTTTGGCTATCTTTCACATAAGGAGTACCCAACTCATGTACGAAAAAAAAAAATTGCAGCCAGGCCTGTATCCTTAGGCCTTTTTGTAATTAAGGGGTGTACTGTAGTTGTTATGTTCTGGTATTATCAGTAAGTTTGTCTCAATAGACACAAGCTGGGATGAGGTTGTACATGATACAGTAGTATACTGTACAAAACAAAGGTTTAAAGATTTGATCTGTTCAATACCTACAGTATCTACTGTATAGTACTGTATGTAGTGTATCATACAATGCCAGTGGCTACAGTAATCTGTACCACAGTATTACTAAACCCTGACTTTTAGCTGCAGTTAATAATAATAGGAAATAGTAACCTATTAATTAAACTCATCAAGGCCTCAAGCTATCCTGACATTTGACCTTTGTACTTGCTCTTAAAAACAGTTATTAATTAAAACAGACAAAAGCATTAATTTATTCTATCTACTGATACACAATTTAAATTTAATAAATTACTGTATATGACGGTACTAAATAAATAAATAAATAATTCCACCCACAAATTTTCTCTGAATTTTGGACCCACGCCCCTTGAGACTACATTAATAACTTTTACAGATCTAAAAAAGACTGTGTTTATTAATTAAACAAAATGCACTTTACTATCACAGTAGATAATGCTGAAGTTCTTCCTCATTGTCTACCAACACATTTGCATTGTGTGGCAAGTACTAAACCAGGTGCAATATTTAATTTGATTTACAGTATCATCTTTGTAGTTTCCATATTACCAACATAATTCATAAAACTATGGAAAGAATGAAATAATGCATCTTTAAAGATCGATGAAAATGGTTTTTACTTTTTTTACTTTATGACCAATTATGTTATCATAACATTCTAGGTTGGCATAATAAATACATCTTGAACATGAATCAAAATTTATTTTTAAAGATAATATTGACTTTGCAATTATTATTAATTTAAAATTAATCTTTTATTATTATTTTTAAAAATATCATTTCATTAGGCAATAATAATACTATGTTTTTCTGCCCTCTCCTGGTGTAGATTTTGGCTTATTGTCAAAATGATAGCATTACATTGGCAACAATTGGTCTAGACTCTAAATTCAGCAAACCCATTTTCGGTGAACCTGTGCTGAATATAATCCAGGCACATTTTGGCTAATTTCTCCATGGCTAAGTTTAAAACTAGCCTAGTATGATGTAAACCACTACATGCTAGCCAATATTATACAGATATTGCCTGCTTAGAGGATAAATATAAGATTTGACATCCCAGAGGAAATGATATTTTGTTGATGGAATATATTTCCCGAAGCGCTAAGGGAAATATATTCCCTCGGAAAAAATATCATTCCCAAGGGGTTGTCAAATCTTATATTTTACCGACATAAAAGGCGATATCTCTGTTATATTACATTGCCAACAACAAGTTGAATATCTACTGCTGGGTCTGGTGTAGCTAGGCCTCCTTTGTATTGTAATAAGCCTGTCTCCTAGTTGCATTCACCTTACCTTGCGAAGAATAATATGCAGATAATTACTAATTAATGATTCCTTGGCAATAAAATATTCACCTAGGCCTAGGTCGTTTAAATTAACAGAAGAATTTCCATCAATAAGCCTACATTAACAATAATAATATTATCAGGTAGCCTAGGCCGAATAATTTGTGTTCTTGGCGAGGAGCCGAATCACCGGATGTTCACAGCACGTCGCGCGTAACAGGTTACTACCGTGAGTATTAACCAATCACAAACGGTCTTTCATCACATCTAGGGAGGACTAATAACAAATGAGGGCGCTATGTATGCATAGTTCAGTTGATTAATTTCTTCAAGCAAGTTGCGTGACGCATCGGATGAAGCGTTGTCATGAGTTCAAGTCCGAGTAGATGACTTTTGTATATTTATCGCCAAACACGAGTGTTGCCACACGAAAATTACACAGTCAATATCATCATACTCGAGAATTTGCTGGATTTTATGTTTAATGACAGGGACACGATAATTACGCGAAAATTACTCGGTCAATATCATTGTACTCGAGGATATATACGATTTGCGATCCTCGCAGCGGTAGTCATGTGATGCATTTTCAACCAATCACGTTTACGTATTTACATAGGCTATGTAATATATCCTTCTATTAGCCCATGGGCTAGAGAAAATATGCACTATTCCCATTACCAGTACAATTTCTACATCTGGACTAGTAATCTCATACTTGAGCAACCCAGTGTTAGCAAAAAACAATGACAGGCTAGCCAATACAGTATATCCTTCTATACAAAATATAGAAAATATGTACCAAATCCTACTACTACATTGCAGTACCAGTAGAATTTCTACATCTGGACTAGTAAAACTCGTAGTTACCCAACCAAGTCTTGGTACAAACAATATAAAGTAAAGCAACATGCAGTAAAGTACTAACCTAAAATTCAATAGTATTATATTGCATACAGTATAAAATATTTTGTGTCTCTGTTTGTTGGAAATACTGTTTTCTATTTTGATAATAGTGGATAATTTAATCTGATTTTTGTCTTTTTCGTTTTACAGAAGACTTGCTGTGGGCATATAAACATTTAGCTTTGAACCACCATCCAGACAGGACCACTGAGGTAAGATCTTCACATAGTTAATTTTAAGCCCTTCTTTCTCTTAAGAATTTAATTCTACACATTTTATTTTTATTTCAACAATATTTTATGAGGGTGGTCCATCCAGCATCAGCTGATCATTAGGGACCCTCAAACAAACAGTAAATACAAAATAAACTATAAAAACACAAAATTAACAAAGATATAAAAAATAAATACACATGCTTTTGATGTAACCAGAGACAAACTAAGCACTGCTTATCTTGGATAAAGGTTATACCTTCCTTTACCCAGTAAGAACCACACCCCTTCCCCTCCCACAACTTAACTTATTGATGCTAAGTTTGACATCCAAAAAAGTCCAATAAGGTAAGATAAAGATGGATTTGAAGTGTTCAATCAAGTGTCCCTCCTCCCCCTGAAATAATATTATATTGCTGCCCATTAATGTCAATAAAAATAGCTTTTATTTCCTTCTTGATAGTGTAGTTTACAGCCGACTTTCTCTTTCTGTTTGTTGATCATTGTTTAATACAGTGCTATTTATTCACCCAGTCTAAAATTTATTTGAGGCCTTTTCACCCAGCATAATTTATTTTCTCCCACTCTACAAACCTCATAAGAAACTTGTGTAGTTCTATTTCTAAAACTGTTGTCAAGTAGTAAAACATTGCCTTCTATGTTATAACTAATAGAATAAAATAAAAGCAAATCGATAACTTACAAACCAAAGTCATCTTTATTTGCAGGAAAAAATGCCAGTTTTCTATTTGTAATGCTTCTCAAAGAATGTGGGTGAAAATGAGTGATTTTACAGACTTTAATTGCAATTTGTCTTAGAGTTTTAGTCTTAGAAGAATCACTTCCCATTACAATATATTGTAGAGTGGGAAGGCGCTTCTACAGGGTACACTGGTTATTATATTGTGATAGTTTTAATTCAGCAATCAGACGTTGTCAATTGGCAGCATAACAAATACTTATTATAGGAGCTTGTGATATTTACCCCCAATTGATTATAGGTATGTTTTTATGTCACCAATACTCTATAATAAAATCAATTCCACTTGTTATTCTCTCATTTGCCATCTAAAAATTGGCCACTATGGGGGGGGGGGGGGAAATATATGAATAGCAAGCCCTCTCCCCCACTCAGACGATGGGATGATATGAACCAGAACACTGGAATAATCCCTACTATCATCTTCGCTGTGTTGCGTGGTGGAATACAGTTACTGGACTAAGTAAGATTCTCATGTTGGTATTGTACATTAAAAACTGATACTAATAGTAAAGCCCCTCTAAAAAAAACCCAAGCAAAAGAACCAATCTTGTGTATGTAGAATTAACCATTATTGTACTGTGGGAACAAAATTTCTTTTGATGTTTTATAGCAACCCATCCCTTAGCGTTTGTTCATTTGTCAATTATGCGACATATTTATGCTTGTTGTGTCTGTGGTTTATCTATTGTGTGTGCTTATTGAACGAAAGCCACATAAGCATATTCTAAATAAACATCATACTACTATTTATTGTACCTGGGAAATTCCAAACTCTTTTTTTATTGGCTGGATAGGATTTTCTGTACATTTACAGTATAAATCATAATTTAATAAATCGTAATTTATATCCTGTATTGCACAACTGAGAATAGTTCCAATTTGATCAAGTGATTTACATGTTTTGTATAGAAATTAAAACCAGAAAATTAGCTTATTTGTTTCAAGTTGATCATACCCACATCACCGAGAAAAATTAGTGTTTCCTTGTAAGTTGTATTCAAGTAATGAGTATATATATAAGATATATTGTCCCCTAAAGTAATTTTTTTTTTCCAATTTTTGATTTTAATGTCACATAATAGTTATTCACTTTGACCAAAATCTAAAAAAAAAAATGATTTACATGAAAAAAATGTAATTTAAACAAAAAATATTTGCTTAAAATTAATCGTTTCTTTTTATAAGTGAAATAATTATTTTGTTGTTTTGTTTTTACAGAAGTAAATAAAAAAAATTAAAACTGCAATCTGGCCTACCGTATTTAAAGTCTGATTTTATTAATCTTCATTTTTCATGTTTTTGTGAGACACTACATCTTTAAAGAAAAAAATTAGCAGACATTTTGATTACATTGACTAACATTTTAATGGCAGTACTGTTTTTTTTTATCAACTATAATACACCATAAAGATTTTAAAGCACTCTAAAAATACATTTTAACAATGATATCTTAATATGAAATTAGATTAGCAACAATAAAAACAATTATGTTATTGCATACTGTATTGTGCAGTGCATTAGTAATGGTAATGATTTGCTTATTGAATACCTAGTCATGCGTGACAACACTCAAGTTCAGCGATTGATCAGTTACTAGTCAGTACTGTAGTACAGTATCTGTATTGGACTAAATTATTCAAATGGAGACTAACTGCTGTTGTCAATATCAGTACACCAACCAAGGACAACCCTGTCATAAGTAAAACACACAACAGTGTTTTTATAGTCCTAATGATATTATTTTTATGGAAGTATTTCCAATTTCTAGAGACCATTGTGTTAACATTTTGACACTAGATTATACACATTGCATCCTCCTTGTATGTTTAACCTAGAGAATAGCAATACTAAATTACTTGAATCATTTTTTTAATTGATTGACATTTAATACTAGAAATAACTAATAAATTGTATCTTTTGGATCCATTTCACTTACAAAATGGATAATGAATAAAGTGAATAAGTTAACAGTAAGTCTATTTCATGCCTGCTTACCTGGATAAACTGACAATATAGCCCTCTTTCTCCGAAGAGAGGATACAAATGAGAGAAGGTTATATTGTTGGTTTATCCAGGTAAGCAGCAATAGACTACCAACACCACTGTTGGTTTGTGTAATTTAAGCATACAATGTACAGTAACCTTCATATAAATGTGATAATTATATAAAATGTGGAGTTGATTGGTTTAACTGGTTTGACTGGTTTAATTAAAAATGTTAATGTTAACTATTTGAAAAAACAAAACAAATCCAATCAACCTTTAAGGAAAATTAATTGCATTTTGAAAAACTGTTCTCACCCATTATACAATGAATTTATTAACAAATTGGTGAGAGTTAGACCACCACGTTTTAAATCATTTTTCCAAACACAATTCATTTCTTTTTTACAGTTAAATTCAGTATTTTAAATATTGCAATGTCGTTTTTCCAGTAGTTTAAATGTATTTTTTATATGTTCTACTGTATTTTATCCCGTCAATTTTTACATGGCAAATAGTTAAGTATAATTAACACTAATAACATAATTAATAATTATATCCCCATTTCATGTTTAGAAAAATGAAAAGCACCTTTAGGTTGTTGTTTAGTAATGCTTTTTTAGTTTACAATTTTGTAGAATCTTGATTTCAGATTCTGAAATGGTCCCTATTTGGAAGACATAAATTGTTTTTAATTTTAAAAAAACCCCGAGATTTTACTTCCTCATGTAAAAATATATAGATTTCTTTTTAAAGTTTTCAAGTGAGCCCTCTATTTACACTTGAAAGGTCAAAGGTGAAACTAATTTGCCTATGGGTTGAACATTTTACTGACAAGACTGACAAACACTTGTGTGTTGTAGAAAAAGCAAGCATTTTACTTTGCAAAAAAGCCAAGTATTTTGTACTAACAGTGTTTTGTGTAATCACAATAGCTGAAATAATTTTACATTCCAAAATAAGCAGACAAGATTTAGTTAGAAATCTAAAAGGTAAGTCATAAAATGAATGATTTTTGTTGTGTTAGTTAATATTGTGGTACTGCTGCTGCACTGACAGTCGGTGGCCGCCACCACAAGCTGATACGGTTATTTAGTTTAGGGGTGTGTATAGATAGTATAGCAACATACAGTACATCCATTTTGTGTTAATGTTATTAGTAGAATGACAAAAGTTAAGAAAGCTGTTGTCACGCCTATATTTGTATTCTATATGACTTTATATTAATACATGTTATTTGACCCTAATTTAATATGCATACTGTAGCTGAAACTAAATGACCTTGACACTCCAGCAGTAGAGTTATAAATTAATATGAAATATCGGTATTTTTTTTAATTTTTTTTTATTTCATTTTTATGAATGAATAGTTACGTGGGTTATTCTTAGCATCCTGTCTAGATTTTAAGTTTTTTACGTTGATAATTGCTTTTAGTTTTACCATTTATATCATCATGATTTCCTACAGGAATATCAGGCTTCCTGTTGTGTTTAATAATTTTGCCCAAGGTTCTGCAGCATACTGCAGTAATACTATAGCGTTGACATTTTTTGGTTGCTTCTTTAACTCTGTTGTCGTTGCCGACTGTTACTTTGTTTACTTAAGTGTTTTCAATTAGTAGAATGACAATTAAAAAAATATTCCAAATTATTAAGGGTTTCAATAAATTTTAATTCATTGGCTATATGTAGGCTAGACTTTAAGCTCTAGGCTCAAGTCATGGCCTAAACCACGTCAAGCAAAACAAAAATACGCAAAAGCTAAGGCCTAACGCCTAATAAACACGGAAATCTAATTTTTTCTCAAATTAAATGTTTTTTAAACATTTAAATTATTCATAATGCAAAAAAAATACATTATTTAATGTTTGGTTGATATTTTATTGTCAGATTTAAAACAAAAAATTGGACAATGGTCTGAAAATATTGTGTTTCCCATGTACAGTAAGCCCAGTTTTTCACAGTTAGTGTAGTCAATCAAAAGTGTTTATAAGGCTTGTGAAAATTAAAGAAATTAAAGCTGTCACCAATTAATTATTAGTCTCATTTGAGGCTTAGGGAGTGGAGTTGAAAGAGTTGTGAGTTACAACCCTGACACTAGGTCATCATTGAACCCTGGACCTTGGGATTGGAAGGAAAGCATGTTAACCACCAAGCTACAGCTCCACTATTAGAGTATTTAGAAGAGGGGTGTGTATAGATAGTACAGCAACATACAGTACCCATTTTGTGTTAATGTTAGTAGAAAATGACAACAATTCAAAGATAGATAGTTGTCAAGTTAGAAGCTTCGGTTTATCATTATACAGTAGTAACTATTATTTTTGAGAAAATATTTAATACATTAGTTGGAAATGAATGTTATGTCATGTCACACCAGGCATTCAACATTTCATTCTGTTTGGTCGATGTTGGCTATTTATAACGATGTTGCCTAGCAAACATTGTCAGTCAAGAGTTTTTTAAATAACACTAGATGCATTAATTACAACCTAGTCTTGGCTACCTATGCATTTTTAACGAAGAGAATGCTGTAATAGTAATAACATGAAACCAATCAATAATCGCATGGTCTTTATAGACTTTCTATCAACTTACAAAGGCAGATGACATGCATTTTAACCCGCCTAACAGTTAACACCATGGACTGTAAATAGTAATAAAATTAAAGATGTACAGTATTGTCCCTCTAAAAACCTGAAAAATAAAGATTAATAAAATCAGACTTTTAAATTGCATTTTTTTTTTCAGGAAAATCATTTTTTTCGATCTTTCTTCGATTTTTGGTCAATAACTATTATGTGACATTAAAATGGCAAATATTCAACACAAAATTATTTTTTTAGGGGGACAATATATCTTTAAATCAGTAACTTTGACTTTTGACTTTGGAAGACTTGTTAGACCAGATAAAAGGCATAAACCTAAGTTTAACCATTAACCAATATTACATAATAAAACATGAAAGAAATCTTTATTCTTATTCTTAAATACTTTACTGAGATATCCATTACTTTTAAACCCTAACCCTAACCTACCTTCGCATAATTGAAGGAAAAAACCAACAAAAACTGTAAAATATCCCTGAAGCTTAGAAATATTTTATTCATGTCGTTATTGTTGCCATAATTTTGCTAGATAACTAGACATGTTGTCTACTATTTGGGCAGGTGTTATTTATAATCAATAATAGTGATATAAAAATATGAATTGTAACCAGTATTAAGCATTTTAATCTAGATGATATGATATTTTGTTTTCAATTTCTGAGTGAGAATTGCAAAAAAATTGTAGAAACAATCATATGAATAAAGTATATCAGAATATGTTTACATACCTACAAACAATTATTAGAGCTGCTTGGGAGAAACGATCAGATCTAAAAAATCTTTTGTTATTTATTTTATCTCTCTTGCGTTGTTGCTTCGTATTTATAGTTGTAGTTTTTTAAAGTCTGATATATTTTTTTTCTTCTCTTTTAACTGTTATTTTTATACTGTACATATTTCTACAGTAATGTTTATATACTGTTGATCTTAAATTTTTTTACCGCACCATAGTTTTTGTCAGTACCACCGTTTTAAAGGTTAAGTGTCTGAAATGAATAAAAAAATATTTACATTTAATTAATGATCTTGCATTTTAATCATAAGCTTTTGCTTACAGTATTTAGTATTAAATTGAAGACAAAATGGTAGTACAGTTACTAGGCCTAGAGTTTTTCTCCCTGACACTCACAGTGGGATATTTAAATTACAGTGTACTATTTCACCAAAGTCAATACATTAAGAATATTCTCCTGTCTCCTTTATGTGACAAAAAAAATGTGATTGTCCATATATGGACATGATGATGTCATATATCACTACCATATTTGAGCATATCACTACCATACTTGGGCACATCACACAGTGAATATAGCCACAGAATTCTATTAAATGTGAATCAAAACTGTGAGTGCTAATTTTTCATTAGCCCACCAGGCACAATCACTCAGTTGGCTAGCCTAAAGTGGTTTGTATAGCAGCAGCATAGCAAGCCATGAAATGCTCTTTGATTGTACATGAGCTCAGACGTATCCAGCTTCACAATCAGTATGAAATTAGCTGCAGGAAGGAAACACAATCGACTAGCCTTAAATGTACGCTTTATATTCATTCAAAGTAGGCTTGAAATGCTAGGTCAGCTTCCTGCCTACAATCCCTCTGGTGATATAGCGTTCTCTACTCCAACAAAAGACATGTGTATAAGCTTCGACCTTTGACCTTTCGGTATTCGAATGTTGTAGTGAAGATCATTGTGACCAAATGTTGTACAGTAGAGTATCTTGTTTTCAAGCCTTAGTCAGAAAACGCCATTAAAATATTAACAAATATTCTCTAGATCTGAATAACAATTAATGGAAGTTTTTTAATTCATTAACTTAGGTGAAATACTTACTATTTAAGACTAATAAGAGGAATATCTCACTTAAGTGAATAAAATACATTTACTGTTTTTGTTCCTTCCATTCATTGCTTTATTTTTAAATAATTTAAAATTATAAAGAGACTGTCTTCACAAAAACTGAAGTTTTTTTTTTTAAATTAAAAGACAATATTGTAAGGTTAATCTTTTTATTGCGATGCTTTATTTTCATGTTTTAATTTAATGTATTTTTCATTAATTAATTGAATGGTGATACAGTCTTAATCTAGGATTTACACTATATCGTCTAAAACCCGGATATTTTGCATTGATAGTAAACACCACTTTTATTATTAGCACTAACTGCTCATCAATCTGAATTTGCAGTGTGAAACATAGCTTGGTTTTGTATTTTTTTGCTATTTAGTATTTCCATTTTATAAATGTGTAGCAATAAAGTAGTTTTGTGTAGCATTTGACTACTGTACTGAACGTGAACATGTTGCCTGGTATTTTGTCTTTGTGTTAAGTGGTTTGCATTTTATCTTTGGATTTTAAAAGGCGATTCTTCTGATTTAAAGAGAATGATGAACTAATATAATGCAATCATCAAATTTCACAGTTAATTGAGATCTTAGATTTGTAATTGGAATGATGGCTAGAAAATTACATGGCTTAAATCACCTATCGTACATCTGAGATTTAAAATCGTAAAAGCTTTTTAAGCTTGACTGATTCCTGAATTCTGAAAAGAAGTAGAAATTGATAAGTCTAATTCTTATTATTGCATCATTTTCTTCCTGAAATAGGTTTTCAAACGCATCATACTGTACCATTTTAAAAGGGAGCTCATTTTAATGTGTTGTAATATTCTTTACATTTTAAACTTGTTTGTTAGTTGGCACCTTAGACTGAGATACAGTACATTACAGTAGTTTGATTTATATTGCCCTTGATGTATAGAAATATAAAATTGATAAGCATTATGTCATTACTTTAGACCTTGTTGAAAATTTCCAATCAAGAAGCCAAAGATTATCTTATAGAAGGATTACTGCACATAAAGTATGACTATTTTAATTACAATACTACGTACATATAGTTCTAATATATTATGGTGATATGTGATCCTCATTGCAATAATCTACTCATAAACTTATGCACTGCGACCTTGCTTTTCATATTACAATGCAATAATAATAAAAATACTGTATTTTATTATGTTCAACACACCCTTAAGCTTAACATCCTATCCAATGGACGAGGCAACAAATAAATAATCTTGCACAAGATAGGACTTTAACTAAAAAAAATTGATTTAAAAAAGAAAATCATTTAAATAATATGATTTTTTAATGTTGAAATAACTTGACATATGTTCCATCGTAAAACTTAGATGACGTCTGTACATCTTAAAGTTAACGCCATTACAAACAGGCTAGTAATAAAATGTATTGAAGGCTTAGTATCTGTAGTATAAAATACCAATATTAATTTTAGTTTATTAATAAATACTGTAAATATTAATTTTTCTATGCAATTTTTCTAGTAACATGTAATAAAACTAGTGTCTTTCAATCATAGTAATTTCATAGAACACTGAATCTAATAAATAAAGATAATTCATTAATTTGCTGTATAATCAAATTTCTAAAAATAAGATTCTTTTGCTAAAATAATAATCGTATGAACATTTTATGAAATTATAAACTTAGACTTTCAGTTTTTAACTGATATAGTGTCATAACCAACAGATAACAAACAGTTGACAATAATTCTGTTTACATTTAAATACTTGGGCATAGAAACTACCATTATATCGTTGTTTACATTAATTTGTTAGATTATTGACTTTGTTGCTATCCTACAATCATGCTTAGGCCACTAACAAACTGACACTGAAATGTGTACTTCTACAGTACAGTATAAGCACCTGCCTACTCCAGCTAAATGTCTGTACAAAGTTGTAGGCTGATGAACAAGACTCATCTGTTGTGGAGTATCGACATAAAAAGTGTAGGTTTAGTTCTTGAATTTTATACAAGATGCTTCAGCGCTGTAACGGACTGTCCCATTTATAAGTACAGTAAGGGTGTTCTACTAACAAATTTTTCTCCTCGTAATTGTCCCCTATTTTGTTGGAAAGGGCTAATGTTTATCCAGGTAAAGCTAGCACTCATAGAATGCCAACACTGTTTCTGTTTGTTTAATTTATTAGAAGGGTTAGATAACTGTACTATCTTTTGTACACACAGTTTTAGAACTTTGTATACCGTATCGTAACATTGTATATTTAACCAAAATGGTGTTTTCCTGATATTGAGAAAACAGTATTGTAGCGCAGAAATTCTAGGCTATTTTAGGGTCTATTTCTATTGACAAATTAAAAAAAAAATGTCTTCAAAACCAGTTTTATAAGGAAGATCTGAAAAATCTTTTAAAAACCTGTAGGACTATCGAGCATAGAATCAATTAGTGTTTTGAAAACCATATAAACCCGTTATTTGGGTAATATCTAAGAAAATTTGTCTTTTCATTGTTACGGAGAATGTCAGCTACCAAAAATGAAATGATAGAATGTATTATGATATCACAATTTGAATCATCCAGGCTTCATAACAAAATGATAGCGATCCTCAGATGATCTTTTTATGTGTGTCTGCCTTTTTTATTTGAACTTATTTATGCAATTGATTTTGAACCTATGGACGTCTGTTTCCAAAATAAAAGTAAAATGAATGAAATTAAAAGCGGTGCTTTTTATGAAGACCCATTTCTTTTGGTGAGAAAATACAATTCTTTAAAAAAAGTATGGTATTTAAATCCATATTTCCTTGCTCAGTAGAAACGAGCCCAGAGTCTACAGTGTTAATGTTTATTATAATCATTAGGAACAAAATATTGAATGGTTTCTGAAGGCATACCATTACTGTACAGTACTGTAGTATCAAGCTCATTTGCAAAGCATAATTCAGTGTCTATATTTAGTAACCTTCTCTATCTACAGTACTTCATTCTGTTGCTATGTTTTGTTATTTAGATTTTGTTCTGCATGATCAATGCTTCTTTTTTATACTAATTTCATTATTGATGTGTCTGGAAAGGTTTTGAGTCAACTATATCACAAAATGGAAATTTGTAATAGAATTTATACAATAAAAATTATATTACATGCAATTATTGAATAGCAGTATTAAAAAGGCTGTGAAATTAAAGGAAATTGATTGGTCGCTTGGTACAGTAGATTTGTTTAAAACTTATATTTTATATGCATGCTATCATGAATTTTTAGGTTGGAACAAAGAGTAAAATTGCCATTAATAATATATATAATAAATATATTGATTAGTAAAGGTAGAAATAGCTGTCTACTCTTGAATACTTATTTGAGTGGGGTTTTTTTTTTGTGGTTAGTCAAACTTAAGTCTTTGTTTAATTTTTTCTTCTCAAAATTAAATTTTAAAATAAAGTGAGACTGGAATGATTTTCCTTTTTCAAACTGTATTTTTTTCTTACTTGAAATGTTTTGTGTGATTTCAGTCCGAGTTTCAATTTCAATCAAAACAAACTTAAGATTCTACTGATATTATTAAACTCTTCAAACGGTATTAATCCGTTGTAACTGTCCTGGATATATCACTTATTGTAGTATATGTAGTAGTCAGCAAAGACCTTTCAACGCTTCACTAAGCACGACACAGACATAAGCAACAACCAAGCAACCTGGTTGGTTCAACCTGGAATGTCTGATCATGTGATAGAATTGACCAATCAAATTTGGTTTTGCATAGCATTAACTTCCAGGCTAAAAAAAAAAGACATTTAGTGTACTAAGCAGTTTAGTGAACGTGTATCAAGGGACAATATAACTGCAGTATACCTCCTCACAAAGCTATTCTACATACTGTTGTTTAATGAAGACTTAATAATATCAAGGTAACCTCTAGCATAATAATACTGTAGTTTAGATTTATCTGTCGTACTGTAGCTTACGAGAACACTGCCTAATGGTGCTACAAGGTCATGTAGCTAGGATTAGACTGCAGCAGCTCTCGGTGGTATACTGTTGTTCAGCCATGTTTAAAATGTCTGACTGCATACCAACAAAAAACACACTCAACACTGCTGCTAATTTGTTATGTACTGTAACAGTAACATTGTGCTATTTAGGTCTACTACTATGATTCACATGTCTACTGTATCAACATTTAATAATAATTTGATTTACTAGTTCATTTTGTCAGTATTTGTATCTAACATAAATATTGAAATAGACACCTCACCGCAATTGAATTTAAAGCCTATCTCAACACTACATCATACAGTAGAAACTACTGTCTGTGAACACTGTAAGTAAGTAAGCCAAGGTTTTGAGCCTAGGAATAGTACTGTATGTTTGATACAAACATTTCAAAACACAAACCCTTGGCAAATTACTGCTGTACGTAAATAATTTTTAGATTTTAAAACCAAAAAAATTAGAATCATTAAAATTGATTAATTTGTTTAATCTTGTAAATGTATTTATAATAGTTTCTGATAAAACATTCTGTGACCCATGACCTTAAGGTTACATATTGACCCATCATGGTTATGAATATCGTTACATATTGCGATGTGGTTTTTCAGTACCGGATTTGAAAATTCAACTTGGATGATTTCCAGAAAGTTAACACCATTTTTTTTTCGTGAAATTAGTCATAGGTTTGCAACTGTTCACAATATGTTGCAATAATATTGAAATTGATTTAATTTAAGTTTAATTAGGGCTACCATTCAAAACAGACTTACTATTGGTAGACTTGCTAAGGTCAGGTTCGTAATGTTAAATCAAACTTTACTTTCCAAGACTAACAGAACAGTATTTATTTTAATAATATTCATTTTTTAATGGTTAATCGTTTTAAGTTTATATAGCGCAAAATACAAATAGTCTCTATGCGCTGTTTACCACAAGTGTAAAAATGAAAAAGTTGATGAAAATAAACCAGGAAAAGGCCTATTAAACGGAATAAATTGACCAAGACAACAGAAAAAAAGTCCGAAAACTCAATCTCACATCACCACACTGTTTCACTAACTTGTCAAGACAAGCTAGCTATTTAGTGTCATAATGATGTGAGCATCTGACTATCCTGCCTAACAAACAATAAAATTAGTAAAAGTAAAAAGGATTAAAATCTATATTTTTCATTCAAATTCATAATTATGATACTGTAAATATACAAAAATACATCAGTCTTATGTAAAAATGTTGTTTTATTTAAAATAATATTTTTGTTACAGTAAATTACACTACTAACTACTACTAAACATCAAAACAAAAATACACAAAATAATCCCAAATAAGAATCTATGTTTAATTTGCACTATACATAATCAAATGTTGTACACAAATAAATAACAAATTCATTGAGTTAACACACATATTACAGTACTGTCAAATTGTTATCAATACCTTTTATTCAATACGGTTTATTGTGCAGTATTATATAGTTGTACCACCTCGGTGGGTGCATTATATTTGCATAACAATACAAGGTTTAGAGGATTCTCATCCATACTGGATTAACCTTTAATACCAACATGTCGATACTACCTACTACCATGTCCATTGTGAATATAATAACAATTCTTTAATTTATTTACTCATTAAATATATCTAGGATTTCTAGGAAAAGTCACAGATGTTAATACAAATATAGAATACAGAAATTTACATTTTATCTATCTATAGTTTCGAATCAATATAATTTAATAAATTAATATTTTATAATGTAATTGATTGTTTTGATAAATTTTGTGCTCAAAACATTGCAGTGAAAAATTATGGCTACATATTTTATCTTCAATTACCTTAATTTTTCAAATAGAAAATAATTATAGTTACCATTTGATTATCAAAAAGACTATAATAATACAATACAATGTACAAATTAGGGTTTCCTTTAAATACTATATGTTTAAATTTAGTTTTACTTTAAAATTAAGACCAAGTAGCTAGGCCTAGTGGTGTCAGCAGGAAATGAACAGGGAACATACATACAACAAATGCATTGGGCCTAGGCTGTAAATAACCTGAGTTTGTTAGCTTCTGGCAACTTTAATTATATCAACATACCATCATTATTACAGTTTATTGTAATTACTGAAAATTGTTGTTATATTTGATATTATGTATGGTACGCACAAGTCTATTTAAAGAACATACCTAAGAGTTCATTAAGCATTTATTGGTGTATTGGTATTTATATCTGTGTCATATTAATAAAGCTATACAAATTATCTCAGCAATTTGTCTTGTCATAATTATTGACCAGGCCTAAAAGTATTTGGGTCATCACTGTATATTATAATTCTATCTAATATAAATTCTAGAACAAAAAAATGTCTATAATCATTGATAATCACATTTTTATTTTTGTTGCATAAATTCAAATAATTATTTATTTAATTGATAATAACTATAGATTAAAAAATATAATTATAAGGTTATACTGTATTTGTACTCATAAAATACAGTATCATTATCATTAGAATTGTGTTACATGGTAGAATGCATGGGTAATGTCATTGCACACGCATGGGAAAAAGAATTTGATGTGATTGTTAGTAATAACATGTTTTATTATTTTATATTTTACAGAACACTGATGATGTAAGCACAGAAAAGTTCCGCGAAATAACTGCTGCCTTTGTTTCAAAAGTATCAGGCAAGTATAAACTTATTATAGACATTTTAATATAAATATGTATTTTTTATGCACCTGCCATTACCCGTCAAAAACGGCAACCACAGAATGACATCTACAGGATACAATACTACATTGGTACTACACTGTGTAGTCAAATACACGGCTCCAGACTTCCGCAAATTCAAGTTTTTCATGGTGTATCCCACCATTAAACTGCCAAAATGGCCTATTCTTGGCGTTCTACTTTCCACTTATTTTGATTAAAAATATACTATAGGTTTGATTACTATGTATGCCATCATCTCATATTCTGTGCTTGAAGCTAGTAGTATGAAACAATAGACATCACAATGAGAATCACGTTTTTAGGCTGTATCCCATCATTGAACTGTGCCAAAATGGCCTATTCTTAGCATTCAAATGTCCACTTATTTTGCTTAAAATATACTAGAGGTTTGATATTCTGTGCTTGAAGCTAGTATGAAAAAAAAGAAGCATCGCAATGAGAATCAAGTCTGTTAGTATAATTGGCAAGTAAGCCTGTTGTCTAGATCTATTAAGATTCTTGTTGCATCTCATTTTCTATTATCCTGTCTGCTATACTGAATAACTGAATAGTGTTTGGCTTGTTAAGTCCCTTGCAACAACTCTCGTGCATACTTTATTACAACAAGCAAGGTAAATATCAATGTTAAGTTCTTTCTATTTTGCAAGTCCATTATAAAAGATCTGATATATTCCAAACTACACATGGCTACAACCTATAAATTGTATATCATGTAGTACTGTCTGTGGTAAATAGAGAAATTTTGTTAACGCCTCCTGCATACTTAGTCTGCAATAAATTCCACAGCAAACATGATAATCTTGTAGAAGTGACTTGATTTATATACGACTTCAGGTGTGCATGTACATGTTCCTCTATTAACTGAAACACTTTGACCTGTATATTGCATTACATTTGGTATCTGTCTCATCTTAAATCAACCAAGTGTGTAAAGAAGTATTCATATATAAATTCAAAGGCTACTTTATTTCTTGTCATTATTGATGCATTGGCGTTGTGCTGGGTGAGAGGCAGATAACTTTACTATCTTAAATTATTGTCTATTTACTGTAAATGTAATAAAACGCATTACAGAGGAATTTAAGCCCTCTATCAATCCTTAGATTTCACCCGCTCCAAACCTACGTCTTGTTACTAACACAGTAAGTTCTTTCTGCTGTACACTTTGTATCTGTATTCTCCAAGTAGGTTGCTTTCACATCAGGTTTGATAATACTAATAGGATATAAGGTCACCCTCAATTACAGATAAACTCTTTAAGATGATGTTCTTCTAGTGGCCTTCATCAGTCTTGGTCTCAAAATAGTGTAAATTAATGAATGACCATTTCATTTAAAAAAAACCTTGTACCTGTATAGGTGTAAAATATTAAATAAATCAGTAAATACAGTTTTTTTTAAATTATAGTTATTCTCCTGTTTAAAACAATTAAAATCAGATAGATCTTCTATGAAATAATATCAAATGCCTCCTCAATATATCATCAATAGAATTCTGTAAAATGTGATTGATTTTGTTTAATAATTCATACAGTTTTACATGCGTCAGAGGAATAAGGATTTTCCTAGTGTAACAACCATATTGATTCTATTATAAGTAACACAATAAATTAGTTTGAATTTTCGTAATGGAAACCAAGTAATACTATACCATAAATATATTTAAAACCAAAACAAAATATTGATTATTAAATATAAATATTAAAATTAATAATTGTTTTCATTTTCTTTATAGTTGAAGATTACGAAGATCTTGGAGATGAGGAGGTTAGTTTCTATTTTTACATTTAGCAATCTTATCAAGATAAGATGGGTTTTTTAAGGCTTTAAGACTTTTTAAAGTTGTGGAAGAGATATTGTGTAATATAATTCATAGACATCTGTTCACACACAACAAATTGCTGATTATCCGGACAGATCTAATTCTTTAAACATTGTTTCATTTCTTCACAATTCTAACATAATAAATTATCTATATACCTCATACTAATACAAGCCCTTAGATATTAATATTTTTCTTTCTTAATTTCAACTAAATTATTCCATATCAGCTTGTTTCATTATTGTGAAAAATAAAAAAAATTAAGAAATGAATGAAAAAGAATGATGTCTCAATTTCAAATTTATAAACAAAGCAAATTATCTACAGTAATGAACAAAACTTTCCAAACTATTTTTGTATTGTAAAGGATAAAAACGGCAACGAAAAAAATATTTTGATTACGTTCGTATCTGACATTTATGATATTATCTTATTTGACTGATGTATATTATAATAAGATGGTACTAAATACGGTGCGTGTATCTTCATTGTCTGGCGTGAATGCTAAGCATTGTCTGATCTACTTGCAACATCAGCATTTGGTTTCACATCCTATCAACGGGAGATGCATTTTTGATCAATAATGTTTTTGAAAGAAATGATTATGCTTTCCATATTTTGTTGGTTTCACATACATGCATATGTCTGTAGATATTAATAAACTGTTTTGTTTTCTAAACAATAATGTTTTGTTTTCTATGGAATAATATTGCATTAGTTGTATTGTTTATTTGCCAGTTTACATATTCCCAAGCTGGGAAATTTGTGTTTTTTAAGCTGTACTTTAGAAATTTACCTTGAATTTCTTTTAAAATAAAATTAATAAACTGTTTAGATTTCTAAACAATAATGTTTTGTTTTCTATGGAATAATAATGTAATATTACATTAGTTATATTGTTTATTTGCCAGTTTATTCACCATCAAATTCCCAAGCTGGTTACTGTGTTTTTTAAGAGTGTGAATTTCTTTCAACTAATTTTTTTGCATTAAATATTTTCTGTATTTATTTAGGTATTCTTCAAAGTATTCAAGGATGCTCTATATTCAAATTCCAATGGTAAGGAAACCATGCCTTTTATAACATAAATTAATAAGTAATATTAATTATCATATAATTAATTATGATATAATGTCTAATGTGCCAACGATTGCAGACAGATGGGTGCTGTTTTTATCTTAATGAGCTGTGAACAAAAAATAATTGGCTTTGAAACAGAAATTATTTTCTTATTACATTGATATTTTATTTCTAAGCCATGGAACATCATTTTTACATTAGTTTCCTGTTAATAAGCATAATGTTGTTGCAGCCTTAACAACTCCTTATTACATAGTAATGCGCGTGTACCGTTAATGTCATATGAATCCAATAAGAACTGAATATTGCTCTTAATTTTCCTTTATGAATAATAAAAACCATAAGCTTATAAAATTACATTTCATATCGCACATCACTATACCATGGAGCTTCTAAAATATATTTCAATAGACAAGCAGAAGCCTTATTGCATAGTAAAGCATTCAATTGTATAGAACTGAACATAACTGTTAATTTTCCTTTATAAAAATCATTGGTTTTTAAAACCACATTTTTTTTCACTGGACAAGCAGAAAGCCAAATTCTTATTTTTTAAATACTTGTTTTCCCAATATAGAAATCAAGCAAAGTACCGAATTCTTGATATAGATAAAGATAACTACTATTAACTAAACACAATAAGGTCAAATAAAATTGTACTTTGCCTCCAATTGACAAACTATAGCCTTTTATTTCTCTTTTAATAGCTAGGCCTAACCTACCATTACTAGATTATTGTTTATTTTATGTGTAATTTCCTTACACCATTTTTAATACCATTATAGTCCAGCAAATCTTGCTGACAAAACCTGAATAGGGCGTTTAATCATTTAGATTCTAATTATTTGTATAGAATGCAGAGTGTTCCAGTTTTTTGCATGCCAAAGCCATCCACAGAACACAACAACCCTTGATCAGCTTAACTTTGAACACATCAACGAGAACTTAGGAGAAGTACAGTTTCTGTGTTTTGTTAATATTATCAAGGTAACTATTATTATATTTGTTATATCTTTAACACCATGTTTGATAATATATAGATAGATAGTCTGAACAGGTATATTATTATCACAGATTATAGCTAATGCTATTTTGCGGTTTGCTACTGCAATGCGCAAGAAAAATATCTGCAAAGATTAATGTTAATGCGGACAGAAGCTTATAATAAACTGTAGGCGAGTATGAGACATATTTTAAATAAATGAGGGAAAAGAAAGTAAAAAATTCATTGAGTATGTAAAATTTCTTATTGATGATTAAATGATGATATTTCATATTGTGAGTTGTTTGGATTATTACCCCATTGTATTTTTAAAATCCTGATATTGATTGTAGGCAATAAAATACATATTTTTAATACCCACCATATCACAAAACTAATTAAGGTATAAGTCGTGTGACCTTATATGACCTTTAAAATACAATAATTACTTTTGCTATGATACCTAATGTTTTGGTTGTTACACGGCAACCATTGGAAACACTTTAAGTTGGCACTATAACTACTTAGCAATATGGCCTATGGTTACAGTAGTGCAAATGCATTTATTTTAAGTATGCATGGAAGATGCTGCAGATTGCTTTCCAAATAATTTATCGGATCAATGTATTCTGTATAGTGGTCCAGGCAGCTCCTGTCTGGCTTATATTCATACTCTTCTCAAAGCACTCTCTCAAAATAACTTAAAAAATGACAATTCTGTGGGTATCACTATCAGTGGCTGGATCTCATTGGAGATCAATAAAATAAACAAAAAGCTAAATGAAAATGATAAAGTAAGATAAGCTAGAAAGAAGTGTCTAAGTTCAGGAAAAACCATATTCCTTCGTCCAGGCTAATGATAATAAATTATAAATCATAAATACTTGCAAATTTGTAAATTGAAAAAATTATTAAAAATGTATTTATTAATAATTATTAACAATTAGTAAATTTAACCTGAGAAATCACAGCCATTAAATGCTTATTGATTGATTACATAGCTATTAAAAGTATCATGGTACTTTGACCTTTAAGAACAGAAATCATCGAGAGAAAACAAGCGGGCAAAGAGCAAACAGATAATTGTACTTAATGGATTGTACGTTTTGCTAATGGTCATTAAAACATTCTCCATCAGTTAAAGCTTAACATGTCTGTCGAAAAATTAGGAATTACCATAAAACCAAGCGTTTTAAATATTTTCAGGTTCTTTATTAAGTATACAGTATCTTAAGATATTTAAATCATGTTGATGTACACATTGTATTATATTCATTATTCAATAACAAGTAATACAGTGAGAAATTGAGAATATGATTTTAATTCAATTCATATAGATCAATAGATTATCAGAAAATATACATTTTTAAAAAACATGTAGGATTCACTGTCTTAACCACCAGATCATAGAGGACCTTGTTTTTTATAAGCAAGTAAAATAAGATGCCTCAAGTAATTTATCACTGGCTAGATGCGCTGTAATTGCACCAAGTAGTTATTTTACCTATTTTCTAGTATTTTTATCTTTTATTCGATTATTTTTATTATGTCTTACTCTTATAAAAATTCTTTGTTTTCAGAATCGCAGGTTAAAGCGAAAGCCAGTTCCGAACGTTTTTACTGAGGCATTCCTAAATCAACTTAATAGAACCTTGCAGAACGCTAGAGAGAAATTAAAAGCTTTCAGAATACAAGTAAGTGTGGTTTCACACGAATAAAAATAAATCAAACTTAAGCTCATGTGATGTGCCCATATATGGACATGATGTATCACTACCATATTTAGGCACATTACACTTTTTCAAACTAGTTTGATAGTGTAGACAAAGCTTAAGTAATAATATTCTGATTTGATGTTGTATTTATTTGAACATAGACCAAATTCACAAACATAAAATATTTATATCCCCTGTGATTTTTATTTGGAGAATATTACTCATCTCGCTTCAATATCTTATTTCTTTTATTTAGATTGGAAACGAAAGTAATCAAGACATATCACATGATCTGAATGAACCAATTAACAAACAGAATTCACTGAACATTGACGAAATTCAGGTGATAAAGGTACAACAAAATACATTTAATGTTTAATTTCAAATGATCATGATGATGTTTATTTCAGAATATAAGTTTATAGAGACAAAATAATTAACAAAATTGTTTTAACTATTCACCAACAGATCATTAATTAAAAAAAAAAATTGATATCACAAAGGATTAATGTCTACAACATGCACCGACGTATTAAATAAAAATCTTTGCATTTTTTCACTTTCTTAGCATTTATTTACATTTTAAGTATCTCAGAATCCTTGTCATATGTTGGAAGGGCGTGGGGTGTGGCCTGTCGTTTTCTGTCATTAAGAGCAGCAAGAATTCTTTAGTACACTTCCATTTAAATTGAAATATGTAAAGATCAGAAGAACTGAAATGGTTGTGTATAATGTAATAAGCTATTAAACAATTCATATTCTTCCCCTTTAGTGGACTTTGATACATGCCTGTAATGGCTTATATCAAAACTGAAACATATTAACATGTTTGCTTTACACATGTCATCCAATTTAAAGTAATTGACCTCCGTAGTTTTGCTCAATATGTCGTCAGATAGTCTAGGCCTCGTTGAACATTCTTTACCTTTTCCGATCTGTCATACTCTTCAGAGCAAAGCTTCAAATCCCCTTGTATGAAAGCAGCGCAGGTCACTCTCTTCTAGGCTTAAGACTTGTTTTCTTATATGCATTGCAAGTGGCTTTGTGATTATAGGATTGAGATAATGTTGAACAATCCTAATTATGAAATGGAAAAATTCTCTATAAAATATTGTTTTTATGTACAGTAGAAAGAACCTCTCCTAAGTAATACTTACTGCAACAAATTATCAATGCTTCTTGCATTATTAAATTTAATAACGTTTTTTTAAATTCTATTTCTTTCAGGCTCCTCTCGAACAAAAAGCCAAAGGTTTGTCTGCTTTTAATTATGTTGTTTTATAGTATAGTCAATTGTATATTGTATTAGTTGTAGAATATTGCATAATTGTTTTCTTGCAGTAGTTTATAGGGCTTCTGTGTTTCACCAAAATAATTGCAATTATTAATTTGAATTTAACACACTAGTTTGGGACATGACTGTTGGGAGCTATAAGGAACATTATAGACTTATTAATTATTAATTTGATAATTCATTCAGCACAATAGTATGGTTTGGTACTGGTTGTGCTTTGGCTATAAGAAAAATATTGGACTATTAAATTAATTGTACCATTTTCCACTGTATCAACATGTTTCCCAAGTCCCGCTTTTAGCTTTATTTCAAATAAGACTATCAAATCTGAATATTCTAATAATTACTAAAAACTGACATTAAACTAGGGGTAAAACATGGGGCTTATGCTGTCAAAAAAGCTTGTTCTTTGCGGTTCACTTGGCCTTTTCTCTCTCTCAAATTAACAGAAGTAGAACAAACCAAAGTCCAAGTGGTTAGTCCTTGGCCCCACCAGCCAGCGCTTGTTCAAACTCAACAAGTGACTGAATTTACACCACACAATCAACTCAATCAAAGTACCACAAAGACCCAAGGTAAACAAAGAATTGTAAACAAACTTGTATGTCGTTTAACCACAAATAGTAATGTCATTGCATATTATTTTGTGTTTTGTAAAAGAATGTTTTATAATGATTATCACTTAGACACTCAAAAATACTACTAAACTGACATTTTAAAAATGAAACGAATCACTTTGATGTCGTCTTGTGAATTTAAATTATTGTAGATTTTACTAGATAGTCCAAAAATGTCATATTAGTCAAATTCTCCAATTTAACAATCCATTCTTCATTAATCCCATCTAAATTCATATGTAGTCCATATTCAAAATTATAGGACGAATCAAATTGTGATTTAATTACCCTGTATGTGCAGTACTATTTTCTCCGTTTGAAATGAAAGAACAATTTTTGCCAATTAACAAGATAAATACACTGTCTACCAAAATACACACTCTTACTAATAAGAAGTTTAAAACAGTTTATATGGCCTACAAATTGGGATTTCAATTGATTTTCATGCAAGAGATATGGGTGTGACAGGATACTGTAGAAGGGATTGGCTTTCACCTTGTGAAGATGTGATGTCACTTACATGCCACTGATGTGATTATGTAATATGTGTTGGAGTTTCAGGATAATTATTTATTTTTAAAAAAACGATCAATAATTATTATCCGTGCCTTAAAACATTTTACTGCCTCATGATAAATTATTAATTTAGATATGTTAATCTACAAGTTCATCATTCAATGCACTATGATGGCCCCTTGATACATACTAACCACAACTTGTTTATTTTTGTCTGGTGGTATAATATGTCATTTATATTCCATTAATCATAATAAACAATAATAACATTAATTATTAACCCTTTGTACTTAATGAAATTATAAAAATTAGCATAAGCTGTGATAATTACAAAAGACTGGCTAGATGAACAGTTATGGCATGGAGAAATTCATAACTTATTTCTCTATGGTTGTATATAGTTGTTTGGCCTATTATATATGTGAGAAATTGTATAGACTAATAATGCATACCAAAATTCAACACTATTATCGACGACAATATGTTGTTGTGTTAATAACCTTTACCTTTGTGTTGGAATGGATGTAAGTATTGTTACTGACCGCATTAAGCACCACAAACCACCCAGTTAATCTAGCGTTGATATTTCGCTTTCTAAATGTGTCATAACTATTTTATCATTGCTTTTCATTGCTACTGTTCTATTGTATTACTTAAATGTACTGTGACGTTTCTGGTATTTGCTCTGTATTTGCTTTCTGTATTGTGAATTTCATATTCTTGTTTGGATCAAGAATCTGACAATGTTTGTAGGATTATATCTTTCCATTAGATATTTTGTACTGTCAATTCCTTTTATTTGATAAATAGGTATATATAATGCTTGTTGAAGATTCAGTGTAGAACATATTATATCTATAGCTTCTCTACCTTCCTTCCTCCCGGTAGTCTATCTGACATAGTTTATGTATTGTACTATTATTTACATTAAATTCAATAGTGTGGTTTATTTCAGTTCAAACTAATACAATTAGGGAAAAAAAAAACTATCAACCATCAACCATAAACAAACATATGCTTCCTATTTTATGTATAACTTAAACATAATCAAAATATTGAGTCTATAGTCAGACTTATAATAAATAAAAAAATAAATGATTTAATTATACAACGATGTGCTAGTGCAGACGCCTTAATTTATTTCAAATGCAAGTTTGTCGGTAATAAATGAATTTTCTAAGAAGTGCATAAATTTCCAACACAATAGCATGGTCAAACAATAACATTAATTATTTGTTCTAATTTTAATTAAAACGTATGAATATTAATTTGCATGAATGCAAATACGTTGCTTAAATATAAATAATTCAATTTTAGTTATTAATATAATATTTGCCAAACAACACTGGTGCCTACAGTAGAACCCAACAACATGTTGGTCGTAGTGTTGGAATACTTATTTTTATCCCTTGTTCGTTTCACAGGATAGTGTCCCATTGGGTGTGTTCCAAAGTGTTCTATGCAGTTAATGAATGCTTTATATACAGATGCCACAATCATTACCATTAGTTATGGCAAAACGACACACTAACAGATTTTAAGAGTTGATTAAATCGTATAGTAATGAAAGAATTTATTAACTTTCAGCACAAGAAATAAATCAGACGGGTTTCTCTGATAGTGCCACTAATAATCAAGGAGAACATACAGAACTTGAATGGCCAAAAATGGCAACAGTAGATTCTGATACAAAAGCAGAACAAGCAACGGTTAAGCCACCAAACGGCATTATAGTGGATGGACAAGATAAAGATGCGTGGCCCGCAATAGGAGAAGCAACGGAAAACAAAATAGCGGGAGAAAAACTTGCCAACGGTCCAAGTATTCCAACAGGCAATATGGGAACCGGGAGTAATATAGAAACGAGTGGAGGAAATGGGAATAATGCTGGTGGTAATATGCCAAATAGTCAAGCGCAACTTCAGCCACCGCAGTCCAGTACAAACGCAACAAATTCCATGTGGAGTCAAAGAGGAGGAAGTAATATGGGCAGCGGCGGTGCCAACTGGAGTGCTGCATCTAGTGGAGCAACACAAACAACACAATTTCATCAGGGCTCTTTTCAATCTGGTGCCCCTCAAGGTATGAACAATAGCAACAGTGGCTTAGCTCCCAATTCTGGCTGGGGAAACCCCAACTTTGGGGATGGAAACGGAAATGGTGATTGGCCAAAAAGCGGCCTGAACAATAACCAAAATAATATAGCGAACAATGATGGCGCTACTGCAAGACCGAACAATGGACAGCCAGTGAGCATGAACCAGCCAATGCCTCCAAGTTCTGCAGGAGGTGGTTCCATAAGCTCAGGCTTTAATTCTGGTGCTAATATTCCAGGCATGAATGCCAACAATCAACAATGGAATATGCCTCCTGGATTTAACTCTGGAAATCAATCAGGATGGAATAATAATGGCAACAAACCTGAGGGTGGGAATAATGGAAATGAAAGCAATGGAGGAGGTGGGAATGCCTGGCAAAATTCTGGTAAGTTGATGCGGATGCCATGACAAAAACTTGTCAGCGTTTAATTTTTAGGATTTTATTTAACAGACCACTAGTTCATTGTGCGTTCAATTCAATTCAATTCAAAATTCTTTAATCATCCCACACGGGGCAATTCAAATAAAAAGGTCTGGATTAAAATGATCTTACAAAATATACAAAATATCACAATACACAGTACAAAATAGATCCCTAGCTGGTTCACAAGGCGCATTCACAGATGTATATTACCACAATTTCTAAGTGCTACAGCTAAAATATTATATGTGGGTATTATTTGCCATCCTAATTTCACACTAGACAACAACCAGGTGGGAAGTTAGGTTGACTAGCCCGGACCCATTTTCATTAGACTTTGTATTGAAGCCTGTTAGCTTGTATTTTGTGGCAAAGTTAACACAGCATAATTATTGGAAACATTCTAAAAAATAAAGAATATGCAGTAAATAATTTTAAAGTAAAAATATACACAAAAAAAAATGTTATATTTATTATGATATTATTAAACTACTAGATTGCACTTATTACAATTACAATGGTATTAATAATTTTTTAAGAGACGGGCTGTCATTTATGCAAATGACGGCAGCATTTTTTGAAAGAAAAATTGTGTATAAATTGAAGGAAGGTAAAATTTACAAAGAATAGATTATTTTTATTGGATGTTTTCACATTGATAATGATTGCGAATCATTTAAAATCTATTATTAGGACTCTAGGGAACTTCACAAATAACCCCTCACGCTACATGTTTAACAAATTTAAAGTTTAAAGTATTCATTTTGAAATGCTTATAATGTGATTATAAGCATTTCAAAATGAATACTTTAAACTTTAAATTTGTTAAACATGTAGCGTGAGGGGTTATTTGTGAAGTTCCCTAGAGTCCTAATCATAGACATGCAGCTGCGCATCTATTATATAGACAATAATATTCATTTGAACTCTGACCTTTAAGACGACAATATCTAAAGTGTCCAATCCAGTACTGAATTAGCTAGTAAATATGAATTATTTCTATAGATGTTAATGGAATATATTAATGTTTACTGAATATTTAGTCAAGTTTTAATCTATTTATAAACATATTTTCATTGTGTATCTAAATTGACTGATTAATTAATATGCACATAATTTATAATTGTTACCTGTTGAATATAAATTGTTAAGCTCTGTCTACACTATCAAATTTTATACATGTGTAATATGTGATGTGCCCATATATGGACATGATGGTTTGGACATCCCTACCATATTTGGGTACATCATATTTTTTTGGTCAATCTATTGACTGATTAATTATATGCACATAATTTATAATTGTTACCTGTTGAATATAAATTGTTAAGCTCTGTCTACACTATCAAATTTTATGTGTAATATGTGATGTGCCCATATATGGACATGATGGTTTGGACATCCCTACCATATTTGGGTACATCATATTTTTTTGGTCAATCTATTTCGATAGTGTAGACAAAGCTTTGTACTGTATATGTCCGAGTATAATCCCATGTAATAGTGTAATCCCACTCACTAATTTAAGCTCTGTCTACACTATCAAACAAGTTTGAAAAAAATAGTGGGATGTGCCCAAATATGGTAGTGATATACCCAAATGGTAGTGATATGACCATACACTGTATGTCCAATGGGCACATCACATTTTTTTGTAACATAAAGTTTAATAGTGTAGATAGAGCTTTAGTCTAACTTGAAACATGATTCCATCAATCCAATGGAAATTATACTCTGTCATATACATTAATGTTCACATTATTAATGTTGTTTTAACAAAGCTAAATTGTCAACAGGATGAGAGTGCGTTCACACTATTAATTAAATCTTCTTTTCTTTTTTAAGGGTCTTCATGGAATACAGGATCAAATTCCCAGAACATGACAGGAACAAATAATTGGGGTGCTCCCAACTCCAATTTTGATAATATTGGGGGAAGCGGCAATAATTGCTCAGGATGGGGCTCAGCTCCTAACCCACAGGGTCCACCCACATCTGCTGCAGGCAGTAGGGTGCAAGGGTGGGGAGACAATTCCAGCAAACATTCTACTATGGGATGGAATAATTCCAATATGACTTCAAATCCTAATTCCAGTGGAAATAATTCATCCGGCTGGGGTAACAACAGCCCAAATACCAGTGGGCCATGGGGAGGACAAAGTGCTGCATCCGCCCCTACTTCTAATCCGGGTTCTCAGCCAGCAAGTTCAGATTCCAATTCGGGACAGGGTAATTACTTAGGATGGGGCAATAATTCCAAACAAGCTCAGCAATGGGGAAATCAGAACCCTAATAGTCAGGGATGGAACAACTCAAGAGGAGGTGGCAGTGGCTGGGGGAATCCTGGTCCAAGTAAAGAATCAAACCCTCAGCAATCTGGTGGTGACGGTACAGGATGGGGACCACCAAGGACACCCAACATGGATTCTACCACACACAACTTTTCAGGCACTAAGGGACCATCATCTCAGGTTGTTCAGCAACGTGTAAACTCCAATGATGGATGGGGAAAGACTCCAATTAAGCAGAATGTACGCTGGGATGCTCCTGGTGGTGCAGGATGGAAAGATGGCCAACAGCAACCAACACCACCCACAGCATGGGGTGGAGGAGGAGGTGGCAGTGATGGTAAACCATGGGGAAATCCGGACAACAAAAGTGGTTGGGGACAACAAGGTGGACAGCAGCAGCAGCAACAGCAGCAGCAACAGCAGCAGCAGCAGCAGCAGCAACAGCAGCAGCAGCAGCAACAACCACAACCACAACAATCGTCAAGTTGGGGCGGAAACACAAATATATCGTCTCAACCACCGACACCGTCTGCTTGGACTAAGCCTCCCACTACATCTGGGAATTCACAGTGGGGAAATCAACAACCAAATAAGACATCACCTCCATGGGGAGCTTCATCAGGAAGTGGGGGTATGTCACAATGGAACAATCCAAATGTTCAACAACAACCACCCTCTTCACAATGGAACAACCAGCAGAGAGGACAGCAACCCAGACCTGGCAATGGAAGCATTCCAAGTCCTATTCCAGGTCAAAGAGGTGGAAATGGTGGTGGTGCTACTGCTTCTGGAAATCCTGCTAATAAACCACCTGGTGGAGGAGCCTGGGGCTCCTGGGGTAACGATCCACAAAACCAAACCGGAGCAACTGGTGGTGCATCCGGTGCTGCTGCTCTTCCAGAAAAAACATATGGATCTGGATGGAAAGGACCCACACCAAATGTCACTGTGCCTAAATCAGCAACCGGATGGGGTGATCCAACTCCACCAAAGCAAAGCAAAGTTGATGATGGAACATATATATGGGGCGATCCAAATCAACATAATATGAACATGACGGCAATCAACCGTAAAAATGCCGCTCGCCAAGGGAGTACTTCCAGCCAGCCTAACAGTACTATGCAATCTCAACAATTTGTAAGTAACTCTTCTGGCCCACCAGGCACACCAATTCAACCAAATGCACCACAAGGATTTGCCCCAAAACCAGAAGCTGGTGGAAATCGAGGTGACTGGGGTCCTGCTCCTCAGAAACAAACAGGATGGGGAAATAGCGGCCCTAAGGCACCAGATGGTGGGTCGTCTTGGGGTCATGCATCTGTAGCACAGTCCAAAGGCCCAGGATGGGGTAACACTCAAGGTGCTGGCTCCGATTGGGGTAATGCAGGTGGCAGTAATGCTGGCAGTACTTTCAAGGAACCTATGCAATCTGGATGGCTTGGTAGTGGAAATGAAGAAGCTCCTGGACAAGGTAAGCAACACTTTCAATACCAGACTCTCTAAAAACCGAAAACTATCCCAAAACCAGAGTGTTCGCTGATATTTATCAACAATTTTGTCTTTTCTTTGTAGGGAGTATGTGGGGTAGTGGTGCTGGTGGTAATCGTGGTGGTGATGATGAATGGGAAACACACTCACAGGGTAGTGAAGCCTCTGTAGGAAGTGGAGGACCACGTCACATGTGGAACAAAGTAAGTAAAACAGTTTTAGTACTGTAATCATCAATTTTGCCATTGACATCATCATCATCATTATTAGTATCTCAATTTTCCACATCACTAATTCCATAACGTTTAGTTAGTATAGAAAACAAATGTCTATTTTCAACAATTTTTTTTTTATAGCAGAAGGAATCCAAAATGAAACGATTGATGGAAATGGGATTTAAAAGAGAAGATGCTGAAATGGCCTTGAAAAACAATAGCCCTGATATTGAAGCTACAATGAGTAAGTTCAATAAACTATTACTGCAGTAACTATTTTGTCTTTACTGCAGTTGGAAGTACTGCAATTGTTCTTGATGTTTGCCCTAATACAAACATGATTTCTATTACATTTATTTTTTTGTAGGGGAACTTAGCAGTAAACTACCAAACCAAATTGATGGAAGCAATAACATGGACCTAGATTTGACCAAAGACTTCAACAAGATGATGCTAAATGAACAGAGTATGAACGATCCCAAAGGGGTTAATGACAATCCACCGGTACAACCCACCTCAACTTTCAATCCGTCCCGTCATAGCACTGCAACAGTGATGCCAAATGCTCCGCTCGGTAAAGGGTTTCCTAGCCAAAGTACCATGTCGCCAACCTTCCCAATGCAGCAGTCGCGTGGCCAACAACAACAACAGCAGCAGCAGCAAGGATTCCAACCGCTACCGAGCCAACAACAACAACGGTCTCCACTCACTACTCAGCAGATCCTACAGCTTGCTGTGCAGGCTGGCTTGATAAATCAGTCTCTCCTCAACCAACACCTCTCACACCAGCAATTGATGACTGTCTTCCAGCTGATTCAACAAAGATACGGCCAACTTGTCCAACAGCAGATGATTCAAGTCCAGAACAGACCTGGAATGAATTCGTCAACGAGACAGCAGCAGGAATTACTTGCTCGTCTAAACGTCGTCCAGCAACAGCTCATACAGCAGCAACTGCAGCAGCAACAACAGCAGCAACGGGTACCCAAGGCACATCGCCACAAGCTCAATAGCGATTCAGATGTATTCAACACCGATTCCAGCGATCTTTGTCCTCCACAGTCTCGGTCCCGGTTCAAAGATTTCTTCAGTAATTCAAAAGGCAATGATCAAGTGTTTGGTTTATTGACAGTAGGTGCTGATAACCAGAGTGAGAGCAGCTGGTCTCATAGCAAATCTCCAACTCCACCAGAAAGCCTTCCTCAAAGTGCTGATTCTACCATCTCAGATCCAACTTGGAGCTTTCCTGAACCAAGCTCAGACATTCAGACTGATTTTGGACCTCCAGAATTCAAACCTGGTGTTCCATGGAAGCCACGTACAAAGGATGTTGAGAACGATCCTGATGCTACACCAGGAAGTGTCAATGGCAGCCTTTTCAGTAGCAGCATTAGCAGCATCGGATCAAAGACTCCAGGTCGGGGAAGAGAGACCGACATCTCTGGTATTCTCACCAAACCTATGCAGCCAAATTCTAGCAGTGGCTGGTCTGGTTCCACAACTGCTGGTAATGCCGGAACATGGGGTGGTGGCGGTGGTAATCCATCTACTAAACGTCCAGTTTGGAGTGGTGGAAGCAGTTATGATGAACCACAGGTTTACCAACCCACTGCACTTACAAATCAGCTATGGAATGTGCCTTTGAACAGCAGTCGGGGCAACACTCTGTCACGTCCCCCACCAGGATACGGAGGTGGAAATGTTAGCCGAAGCACATCCTGGCCTGCTGGAGGAACAAGATCCTGGGACACTGGCAACAGAAGTGGTGGAGGTGGCGCAGGTATGTTGCTCTTCCTTCTGTAGACTCATGAAATTGCAAATATTTATTAACTTTTATTTATAATTAAATAAAACAACAATATATGCCTGATATTATTAACATTTTGACAATTTTTTTATTGAGGATTTGTTTTTATTATTAATGACTTGTTTTTGTTGGATGTTTTTATTTTATTTTGCACCATTTCTGCTAGACTAGTTGTAGAATTGTGTAATTTATGGCATGAGAATTCCTTTAATGAATTAATATTCACCAATACCCACATATAACGGGTCACTACAGTGGATGTGTACCAGATAGAACACTGCTGAAGATTTCCAGTCTTAACCCAAGGGAACACCTTTTTCATTGTAGGTTGGTCTACTGGCAACAACTTTGGCTCAAGCAGCCCATGTCTTATCTTGAAGAATGTACCCCAAGATGTGAGTGCTTTAAGTATTACTTTATCAGGGTTCATACATTAGTATGTCAGCCCTAAGGTGCCAATCTATTATTAGAGTTTGCTAACAAGTTTTGCTTTGTTGTTATTAACCACTTGGGAATTACTGGTGTGTTGATCGTTTGCACATTATTTTTAGAAGTATTCAAATGTTGTCAGATATGTTTAATATATATAACCTAATAATAGTTTAAAGAGACACATCATAATAGTTTAAAGGGACACATAATAGTTTAAAGGGACACACACAATAAACGTTTAAAGGTACACATCATAAAAGCAATGATTATTATCCCTTTGAAATTGCTAACTATTCTTGTGTTTGATTTACAGATGGATAGCCTATCCAAGCTGTGTTCTCAGTTTGGACCAATGGAAAGCTTCCAGGTAAACGCTCAGCAGCGGGCTGTAATGGTACGTTACCGCAAGATGGAGGATGCAATGAGAGCACAACGAAGCATATCATCAGGCACCAACATTAACGCTACATTTGCTTTTGATGATAATGGCGGCTTGATGAATACTGCTCCTGCTCAACTAAAGACAGGTGGATTCAGTGGTAATCAGTGGGGTGCAGCTTCACAGAGTATGGGCTTCGGCGGAAGCCAGACATGGTCTAACGGCGGCGGTGGAGGAGGTAATTGGGCAACTGGAGGTCTCGATACTGACCCTACAATGGGGTTTCTACCTAACGATCTCTTAGCTGACGGCATGGGATCTACTATGTAAAGTTTAATATAAAATTGAAGGCTACCTATTTTGATAAGGAAATATTATATAATGTTGTTTTATTTGAGTGATAAATGTATGTTTTTGTGACGGGTGTGTGTGCTGGTATTGGCAGACACTAGAAAAGCCTTGCTGAGGAAAGTTTGAACTTTGAACTTTCTAACTGATTGGTTTTTTATTTTTGATTTGTTGGTCTTTTCATTGAGTGCTGGAAATTGAAAAGCAAATGTGCAATTTGGTAATGAAAAGCATATACACCTTACATTATAATACTTCTCTCTTTAAGGGTTTTCCTTTTTTACATTTAGATAAGAAGTTTATTATTATAAGAAAAAAAAAATATATACAAAAAAAATAACACAATGAAATGCCACGAAAGGTTGTCTCGTGCTTTAAATAGGTTAGAATCGGTGCTATAACGCTGAATGTTTACGTGAAGAAATAAATTAAATGTCTTAACTTTGTGTCTTGATAAAGACTATTCAGTATATTTTAGAATAAGTTGTTTTGATATTGAACTAGTATTTGCATGACGTTTTTATCGTTTTCAATCAGTGTGATTTGTTTTATATTCTGTTGGACAATAAGTATATCAACATTCAGGTCACATAATTGAAGTTTCTTACGACCTGGATTATGTATCTATTCGGATATTTAAATTATTAGTTTTTAAGGTTTTCCTTTCTTTTTGTTGCCAGCTTGTACAATTATGTTATGGAATTATTTTTGGAAGTGCAATTTGTTTCGGTGGAATGCACATATTGTTCCACTCTTAACTTATCGATTTTTTTTCCATTTAAACTTATATGTAACTAATCTGGCTTTACATGGACTGAAATGTACCAAGATATAATAAGTGTCTTTCACAAAACTAGTTAATAGATCTGCCAAGAATATAAAAAAAAGAAAAAAAAAACATTGTAGTTAAGATGATAACCAAAACAATTATCAAAACTTGTATTTTGGATATATTGTAGATTGTATATTCTAACATCAAGAACTCCTTTATTTAATAATGGTCTTGTTTGTTTTAGGCTGGTTATACACCAAGCTTAGATATATGTATTGTTTAACATGAATGTGCCTATGTCTTTACTCTATTAAGAAGAATACTAACTTGACAATAATGTCCAGAATAAGATTAACCAACTCCATCGAGTTCTATACTGTTTATGCGTATGCAATTTTTGTTTAATTCATGCAAACAAGTTTATGTGCTTACGATTTATTCCAAAATTTAGTGTGCAAATTTGAACCTAGATGTAAGTTTTAAGAAAACCAAGATGTCCTATCTAGCCTTGATTTAGTGCCACCTCGTTTAAAAAAAATATATATAAAGAAAAAAAAATATATCGGGGTGGTTTAATCTGTTTGAAAAAGGGTGTAAATATTTAAAATAAGAAGTGGGGATTAGTCTTCAGCGTTTTAACAGTTGATAATGCCTCTTGGATGTCACAAATTCTGCTCAGGGTCATTGACTTGTTGCAGCTGATAACTGCATTCTGAGTTTAAAACGATTTTGACGATGATAACAATGATTGAAGTAATCACCTTTCATGTGTTTTTTTAAAATTTTCGATAACATGGTGCTCTTGCTTGCTTCCGGGAGATTTAAAAAAAAAGATTAAAATATAAAAAAAAATAAAAATTATATTAAAAAGTATATACAGAAGTGCAAAAACTTAAAAGTATTTCTATGGGTGAAGGGATGTGGATGTATTGGGGTTGGGGGAAGGGACACGGCTACTATGTAGTCCATACTCAATATTTGCCAAGGGGAGTCGGGTTGGGATGTGGGTTGGAAAAAAATAAATAAAAAAGAGACTCTCCCAGGAGCAGGCTTGACTTTGTCTTTAGTGATTATCTTATGTCCAGTTAATAGGACACAATTAGGCATGAAATAATGGGTTAATACATGCTGCTACAATAGTACTAATAATATACCAACAAATATAGGGTTTGAAAATATATGTTGGGTTTTTTTAAACAAGCCATAACCAATCTGCAAGTAACTTGATCTGAAATGTTCACAGATAGTATATGTTCAATAAATGTAATGTTATTTTCATATATACAGCACTGATTTTTATTTGATACACACAAAAGTAATAATTGTGGTGTTTTGCTACTCAAAGAGTATTAATACGGATGTCATTATATTTGCTAATTTTGATGAAAAAAAAATGAAAATAACCCAAGTGGTTTTTTAACGAAAGAAATACTAAATAAGTGTTCACTAATATATATTGTTTGGATTTCTGTTTCTTATTCATTGTACAGTACTCCCATGTGTTTAATGTAAAGATTCCGTTAAAGGCAATCAAATGGCAACTATGAAACGTGGTTGTAAATTGTAGCTATGTAATTCAAATTTATGCAAAGTTCTACCTAATTGTGTTGTATGTCGTTTGTTGCGTAGCACTGACTTTTAAGAGAGATCTGCTAATTTTGATATATTAATATTATTCTTAATTCTTATTATTATTATTAATACAATTTAATTAAGTACAATTCTTATCTTATCCAGCACTGTTTATGGGTAATTGTTTCATTGTGTGCAACCGTTTAATGTTTATGTTTAAAAAAAACCAAGACCTTTTATGAATTGAAAAAAAAAAAACTTTACAAAAAAATGGAACTGATTCGGTATGAGGTTATGTGAAAAGAATTCATAATTTTACCCACAGAATAGTAAAGAAAGCCAAAGACTAAGGATTTATATAAGTTGACAGTGGTAGCCTGCCATACTCAGTTCATTCACGTGAAGACATGTACATTACATTAGTTTAATTCTAAATACTCTGGTGGGTTGGACACTAAACACACAATACTTAAATAGGGGCATTTTTCAATAGTCTTATATCATTGCAAAAACAGTGTAGAGTTTATTATTCCGAGGAGAGGACCAATTTATGTATAAATGTTATTGTTGTTTGTTGTTGAAGAGAAGCGTTACCATCAGTTGCTTAATCAAATCAATTCTTCCTTCCATACTTGAATGTGTTTTAATTAAGAAGTTTAAGGGGACAGGTGGTGTAATTAAGTTTAATTAAGGTTTACGAAGAGGTATTCAAATATAGTAGTTTAAGAATTTCTTCAACGAGAATGTATAACGTACTAGAAACCACCTGTTTGGTGAGGGAGCTATTTAAGATTGTTTCAGACGATTACCTGTCAAATACTAAATTCCTATCAATCTTTAATAACACAAAGATTTTTAATATAGTTTTTGAGATAGCTGATTTATTGGGACATTATTATTATTATTATAACAATAAGTTTCTTTGTATAAAATAAACGATTTGCAATCATGCGTCGGTAATACATAGATAGATTTACCAAGTGACGGGTTGTCTAGGACGTAGTAGTGGTTTGGTTTTTCTTATCTTCCAAATTCAAAGCAAGTATTATATAATAAGTAATATAAGTGTGTGAATACAAAGTGATGTGGTTTGAGAATGGTCAAGACTAAGCAATTAACTCTGAATAAAAAAAAACAAAACAATAGTTAACTACCTTAAAATATACAAAGCTTTTATTGTGTGTGTAAGATCTTTGTTCTGTGTTCGCTGTACTACTTAGCAAGCAATGTTAGTGATAATATAACCATGAAAATGCTTAACAAAGAGGATTAAATGGAAAATCTGGTGTTAGTGCCTTCAAATCTTGTTCTTTCATTTTATTGTGTTGTTTATGGTATCTAGTAGCTTTTTGAAGTAGTTTCGGTCGGTCCAATCACAAGACCAGTTGCTGTTGCGTATTTCAAGGGCTCACCAATTTAATCGCAGTGTATATTGATGGAATGCAAATCATCTTGATTCATATTTTAAGATTCAAGTATTCATGTTATACAGTGCATTTAGATATCAAGGAGAGTAACTACTTAATCCATTGATTTCGCTGTTTATACATACAACAATGTAACAATTGTTTGTAATGATTCTCAAAGCACATGCAAAGTAATAGAATAACAAAAAAAACCTAGCTACATTCTCTGTACTGCAAACCTAACTTTACTATGTTCCTTATCCATTTCACAGGAAACTTAATTACTGTGTAAATAAAATTCTGTTACATTTATAAAGAAAAATTTAAATTGTGTTCCATTTGAACTGTCTTACAGTTCTATTGATAAATATCCTATTAATGGTTACGATAAGTAGTGAAATCATTCACGCACCAATAATCAATCATTGTCAGGCCACTGTTTTATTTGCGAGTGCTGTTAAAATACATTAGTATGTGCTCAGTAAACAGTGGCTACAAGAGAAAATGCATTAGACTATCAATAACTTTTATAATATTATTATAACTGCCTGATTACGCCTTGAGCACTCTTGAGTTGTATGTGCGCTATAAAAATCCTGTTATTATTATTATTATTACGTTGCCTATTACAATATCCAGGGTCCCATAAAGTTTGTATAATATAAACAGTCTTGACAGATTTATGAATATTCAATAATAATATAACTGTATACCAGTACATATACAGAACTAACTTTATGGTTTTAAAACTACAAACATGAATGTAATGTTGTACACTGCTTGTAGCATCCATGGTCTCTAAATTGGTACAATTGCCTATAGCATCCAGGGTATCTAAAATGGTACAATTGCCTATAGCATCTATGGTCTCTAAAATGGTACAATTGCCTATAGCATCCATGGTCTCTAAAATGGTACAATTGCCTATAGCATCCATGGTCTCTAAAATGGTACAATTGCCTATAGCATCCATGGTCTCTAAAATGATACAATTGCCTATAGCATCCAGGGTATCTAAATTGGTACAATTGCCTATATCATCCAGGATATCTAAAATAGTACAATTGCCTATAGCATCCAGAGTATCTAAAATGGTAAAGCATCCAGGGTATCTAAAATGGTACAAATGCATGTAGCATCCAGGGTCTCAGAAATGGTACACTTGCCTATAGCATCCAGGGTCTCTAAATGGTACACTTGCCTATAGCACCCAGGGTCTCTAAATGGTACACTTGCCTATAGCATCCAGGGTCTCTAAATGGTAGCTATATAATATCCATACTTGCCTATATCATCCAGGGTCTCCAAATGGAAGCTATATAATATCCATACTTGCCTATAGCATCCAGGGTCTTTAAATAGAAGCTATATAATATCCATACTTTCCTATAACATCCGGGATCTCTAAATGGAAGGTATATAATATCTATACTTGCATATAGCATCCAGGGTCTCTAAATGGTAGCTATATAATATCTATACTTGCCTATAGCATCCAGGGTTTCTATTGATTGCTTTATATAATATACTTATTTTGTCCCCTTTATATTAAAATATTTATTCTGCTCCGCATAATGCAAAGAGATCCGAGACTTTAACCAAGGCCCATGAAATCTGCCACTTTGCACATTACATCACACGTTATCTACAATGCAAACTCTCACAGAAATAATAGAGTAATTAATTAAGTCATAACAACAACATAAATGGATCTCGCATGTCATAAGATCAAACAACAACGAGCCTGTAAAAATCCTCACTTTCCATTTTACCAAACCAAAGAGACGAGGTAGGAAAATAAAATCCATCCTCCTTAGAGAAAAATATACGATAGTAGTCTAGTGGGATGCAGGAGTGATATTGTTTTGAGCATCAACATGCAGTGTCCGTAAGCACTAACTGTATACAGTCAATAGCCACCATTTGTGATCTAGTATAATAATAATATCCTGGATTTATATAGCGCCTTATGTTGTGAAACCTCAAAGCGCTGAACAATTGAAAAATTACCCCAGTCATTTTTTGTGGATCAAACATGTATGGAAACATACTCCCATAATGCAGCTAGTAATCAGTGCAAAGTTGTGTCTTGATCCAACTGGGTTCCCATTTATACACCTGGGTGGAGAGAGGCAAATGTAAGTAAAGTATCTTGCCTAAGAATACAAGCAATGCGGCGAGAGTTGGGTTCAAACCGCGATCTCACGATCAGTAGTCGAACATCCAACACACTGCGCCACACACCCTTATCACGATTACAAAGACCAGTAATAAGTAAGTAATGCACAAGGTATTGTTTAATATATTTGTTTAATTCACAATTGAAAAATATATTACATTTAACTGAAGTACAAAAGACCCGACAAAAGATTAATGTCAATTAGTTATGTCCTTGGAAGAAATAATAAAATGTAACTTTACATATTGAATAAATACAGAAAGTATAAAAACTTCATTAAGTATGGAATACATGTAAGCAACTCATAAAATAAAAACATTCAAATATAATAATTAAAAGGAGAAGGAAAAATAAGATATTGAGAACATAATTAATCAAGCCCTGCAAGTGATCACAAACTATTTTTAAAGAAAAACCACAATAATACAGTAATTTAGTATTTATATTACAATTATCTTTAAAAACAATGAAACATAAACTAAATGTGTGAATGGCTTGAAAAGTATATTACAGTAAAGACAATATAGCAGGATATTTACAAACTGTTAAAAAATATTGCTTATATAAAAATATGATATTCTCTAAACTCATAATTCGAGTAACTGAACTAATAAATTATTACAGTATCAATTGGTCATCGACTCTTGGACCACAACTATCAAAATGTTTGTCTGAATGGTGAACACACTTAAATTTAATTATAAAATTTTAATTACTCTGGACAAGTTTTGGAAACAAATAAAACACTAAACACAATTTTCTAGTCCACGAAAATATTGAAGGCGTGCACACAAAATAACAAAATTGGTGACAAAAAAGGGGAATATCTGAGCATGGGAAAATGTCTTTGAAAAAAATTAACATTCATGTGTACTTTGTGTGAAAGAAAATGAAAAATATGAAATGTATTTTTTATTTTTAACTGACAACTATCATATAATTCCTAAATCATGATTCAGCAATATAATAATTAATGCACAAAATTATTATAAAAAATGATAACTCAGACAGCTGTAGATCTACATATCATGATCAGTCATACAAACATAATATTATTAATGTGTCTATTCCCCTAAGAATTACTACATTTATCATCAATGAAAAGTAATTCAAGTTGGTCCCTTATTTCAATCTAGGAATCATTTTTCATTATATCTAGGGATCACCTTAGAAATTTATTTCCAACAAGGAAATTGCAAGTTCAATTATTTATAGATATTAATATGAAATTAGTTGTTGATCATTGCGTCTACAATAGGTGACCTATTTCGGATCGTTTCACAGTTATCTGGAAATTTCACGCCATATTTGTGACGTTAACTAATAAATAGATGAAGCGTTTAGTTAGATTTAACGCTCCGTAACACAAGCAGTTATTTACTGTAATAAAACAAACTCTTTAAAAAATATTTCTGTATTTTTAGATACATTAAATTTTATTTACAATGAACTAGAAAAGGCTAAAAATATTGTGAGTTGAAAAATTAGACATAGCCTCTGGCTCTCTATGAGAAGTTTGTAGTGAATATACTGTACTGTATTTATATTTTATTTGAATTCAACTTCGTACTTCAGGCTACCATAAATTATTTTCCAAACTAGTTGATTTACTGTATTAGACAGTATCAATGTTTTCTTTTAAAACATGTTTTGAGACATACTCTAGTAGTATAATATGAATAATTGTTCTCAGTGATTACTTCAAACAGCCATACTCCCCACAGAGCAATTACATTTAATTGATGTACACCCCATGATTTTATACTGACATACAGTTGCTGCTATTATTATTTATATAGCACTTTGTATAAATATCTTTTTAATAAATAATCTTTAATTTAAGTATCTAATTTGTATTAAACAATTAAGTCTTTCTTAATTTTCAATAAAATTTAAGTTGCTGTCAATTAAAATCATTGGTTTAAATGTGGTTAAAAATACTATCCCATAGAGAGTTTGTAATTTCTACAAACGGCATCACTGAGGTCTTAGTACTAGTAATTCAATTCAATTCTACATGGTAGTTCAACGGATAATGTTCCATATAATATATAAGTACTCTTTTTGTATCAGTCAGAATGTCTATCAATACCAGTTGTAGATGTTTATCCAATTGTCTATTTAATGAGCCCAAGAAAGCTTATAATCCATGCAACAACAAAGATTGTATTGTCTGTTTGCTTAGAGTATTCTACAATTTTTAAGTACATGCCTAGACTGGTAATCTTTTAAAAATTTGACCTTTGATCCAGACAAACTAACCATGGACCCGTTTCGGCAAGAAAACATGGCCTCATTCTTCAGCATGGCCTTTGACGACCCGGCCATCATCTCATCTCAATCAGTCATTTCGAGTGGAGGTTTCCTCTCACCTGACCGGCCCATTACTTGAATTTTCCAAGAGATAATATTTTTGGAAGATGCTTTCGTAGCGGCAGATATCCATCACGTGGTAGACATGTAGTAGTAGTCGTGGAAACCGTGATGTGAAGTATTGTACGAATTGATCAGGTATGGAGCCTAATGATTTTTTAACTTCCTCTGGTAGCTCTCTATAGTGATGCTTCTGTAAGAAAAATAGAGCAATACTTATTAATGAGATTATTGTAATTGGTCAGATGTTTTGTCTTTCTCTCTAATTGAGAACAATTGCGAGTAATTCACAGGTTATATTTGTCTGGTGGTAATAGGTTTTCCAAACAATAATATTCCGAATTATTAATTATTCCAAATTAAATGTCCAATACCTACTGTCTATTCTTCGTTATCTCATCTCATATCTCTTAGGAATTTTAACACATGACCAATTTATGGTAATATATATCAGGTCAGGTCAATCAAGAACTATGCTATTTTAACACTATACATTGTCCCTATTAAACACAGTATTTCATATGTGTACTACTATTATAGTATGTTTGAATTTTGAAAAAGAATTTTAACAATGCTAACCTTATTTCTCATTGCACGTAATAAATCTCGGACCGACGTCCCTTTATACGACCTAAATTTGCGAAGGTCTGTTTGTAATTCAATTGTAATGTTGTCCCTCCAGTCACCTCGTACCACCTCCGATGCGTTGTACTCGAGACAGACGACTAGAGGGCAATCTACCGATTCTTTTTCTATCCTGTCACTCACATCCTAAATACAATTAAATGAATTGAAAAATTAAACTAACTGAAATCACTTTATTGTGAATAAACTTTTTTCACAGATTTCCAAATAGCATGCGTATTGGGAAATATACATCTACAGTACTATCATATAAAAGAGTGGCGAATTACCTCAAAGATTTCCTATTTTGAAAAAAGAAAAATAAGGAGGGGTGGGGTTTGGGGGTTGTTGTTTGCGTAGTTATAGACATTGAAATATATACTAGTAAAAAATATAAACTACTAAGGGCATTTGACATTCACAATTTAATTAATTTCATGTAAAGTTGATAAAAATCCAGATTATAGGGGATTTTGGGAGAAGGTGAAGGGGCTTGTGGAAAATCCTTCCCCCACTCACTGTAAAGTGTGAATGAAATTGGACACTAATGTAAATATGGTTTTTGTATACAGTGTCATGTAATATTATATATTTAATTGCACACGTAACCAAACATGGATGCTTAATTGTGTGAATGTAATGTCATTTTAATAATGTTCAACTAACCTGGAAGAACCTTAATTGCCTGTCTTTACTCCAAAAGAATGGATGTGAAAGAACAGTATTTGCTTTTGGTCTTTTGTTACATTCTGAACAGAGCATTCGGCTGATCAGTTCTCTTGAAATAAAATCATCTGCAAGAAAACAAAAGTATTATTACTTAAAACATATATTGTATATACAGTAAAACTTCTATTAAGGGGACACCTTCAGGACCAAAAAAGGTGTCCCTTAATAGAGGGGTTATCCATAGTGTTAAACATATACTGTATTGCCTTGTTCGTTTCCCAGGAAATTGTCCCCTTAATAGGATGTTCCTTGAATAGTTGTGTCCCCTGAATTGGGGTATTCCCTAAATGCGTGTCCTAGAGGAGGGGTTGTATTATATTATATAGTATATAGAAATAGATAGCTTGGTGCTTAAGATGCTTTCCTGGTAATTACATGGTCAGAGATGATTTTCACACTCAATAATTTTAAGTCCAATCCCTCATTTACATTATAATTTACATGTCAGGTGGCCATAGATTTCTTTTGTTCTGTTTTCCATTGTTCTGTTCAGTTGCAATCAAGAGTTGTTCAGGTGAAGACACCATTCGTATTTTGATGTGTACTTTGCGTTTTCTATCTTGTGTTATGTTGGTTCTTTTTATTGGATTTACTTTGGATTATTTATATATTGTGAAGAGAAGGATTAAAGATGTATTGTACAGTATCACCAAAAATTTGTCGAAAAAAAAATATCATTTAACTGAAATACAGACGTTTTTTTGTTTCTTCCAGTCAAAGTTTTCGATCAAAACATATCCCATAATGAAACGCGCTTGTTTGGCTACTCTGTATGCATATTTCATAAAACTTCCTCACGATCTGTGTGAAAATACCTTCTCAACTGTGACGAGTTGTAAACAATCCTAATTAGCATCATGCATAATGCGTACTCGTGGTTTGAAATCTTTGTTTACTTTCGCTCGCGACGATTTTTCAGACGACATGTAATCAAACTAATTTACCTGTTAATTATGTAAACTTGTTGTTTTTGGCTCAAATTTTCGACGTAAAGTGAATAACTTTAATATTACTTTGATATGGCCAATTTAAATTTAGAATATTTTGACCTTCATTTTTTTGTGTTTCAAGGGACAATACATCTTTAACATAAAGGCAAGTCAAAACATTTTATCAATTTAGACCTGATTTGACTTAAATATTTAAGCTGTGTAACACAGGCCTAGAATATAGCTTAAATATTAAACAAGAGCTAGATTTTCCTGGTGTATCTGCTAGGCCTATCTAGCTTAAGAGACCTATCTATATTAACACAAAGTGACCCTTAGAGCATAGAGTTCCATGGCCTTATCAGCAGGGAGTTGTTAATTAGCAACTCCGTGTACTGTATGTTTATATATAATTATGTCCTACAATACATGTCTAAAAATGATGGACATCAGTGACCTACTGTGAATGGCCAAAGGTCAAAGCAAAATTATTTAATGAATTTTCAGAAATTTCAATTGTCCTATAGTCTGTATAAATTATTACACTTTAGTTTATCATAAAATAGTTGTAATAAATGTTGTTCTACAATACAATTGACAAATAATATAGGGATATTTATGATACAATATAATCATAATCAATGTAATAAACTAAACCCTCCATGCTATAGTTAGTTTAGCAGCCACATAATATACCTGAAATTAGTTGGTCTAGCTTATAATTGCCAGATAATATATTAGCTTGACGATGTAAAGATTCACCGAATGGGTGTTTGCCTTTGGAAAGAACGTAGTAGAAGACACAGCCTAGAGAAAATATATCAACACCAGTAGTCTGGAAGATAATAAAAACAAATATTTAGTTTCAAAGTGAAATTCTTCTTCTTAAATAAAGGAATTTCTAATCTATATAAATATGCTACATGTTTTGATTCAACCTTTGACCTTGTCAAGTTTGTCTCAATGATGGGGAAAAGGCAAGGCAATTCCACCACAAGATTTTCATCTTCTTGGGATGCTGCCTTCGTCCATTATTTTTTTTTTCAATAATCTCAATCTGTCATTATAGGTTTTCTTTACTTATTGTCTTTTGGACATAAATGAATTGAATAGAAGGGACATTTAGAGTGTTCTAAATTTGTCACATTGATATTCATGACTTTGCATAGGTATGGCTATAAGTTTACATACTTGAAACGGTATAGTTTGATAGCATATCTGATTAAAAGGACTATGGAAATAGTAGCAGTAGCACTATTATAATACATACTGTTCTTCCATCACCAGTTAACATCTCTGGTGCTATCCATCCCTCGGTTCCAGCGACCCCTGACCTCCTGGAGAAGGAATGGCGGCCAGCAGCTAGTTTCTTACACAGACCAAAGTCTGAGATCATTGCTTTGATATTCCCAAACTTATCTGGTTTAGATATGAGCACATTGTGTGGCTTTATATCGCGGTGAACTAGGAATAAAAAAATTGAATATCATTAGTGTTGGAATTTTACTTATAATTTATGATTAAGCATAATGTAGTTTTTTTTTTTTTTTACAACTTGGCAACTGCCTGGAAATTGAGGAAATAAACCACCTTCTATAGATTGGCTTGTTGTATGCTTTGATTAGTGCCTGGAAACTGAGGAATTGTACAAACCTATGTTTAATGAGTGCAGATGAGCTAGACCACTTGTGGCCTGATGTAGCAACTCTATAGGTGTTAACATATCATACTTTCTTTGATCTTTCACATAATCCTGTAGTGTGGCTTGACACAGCTCAAGAGCAATGTAACGAAACTGAAGATCTTCCTCCTTTAGTAAAAACAATTAAAATGTATGCCTATTTTGCAATATGTTTGCACTATATACATTTTCCACTACTGAATAATGTTATATCAAGTGAATTAATCAATTGTAACTGGATGAAAATGGGATATTGTAGTTGTATAAACTAATGGTAAAAAATACTTTTAATTTTTCATTTGGGAAAACCTAATCAGGTGACACTTTCCAGTGAAAAAAAAAATTGCAATATATTTTAACCATATTAAGGGGACATCTCAATGAAGGGGGACATTATTTTGGGTCTCAAAGGGGTCCTTTAAAATAGGGGTTCTACTATATTTTTGCAAAAATACATACTAGTAGTCTTTCATAGTATACAAATAATTATTGTTTATGAGTTGAATGGTGAGAATATTTCATGAGTTGAAAAATTGACTGCTCTATTTTAACGAGGCATTCTCAAAACGTGCATTAGTACTGTTCATTATCACCATTATATCTCATTTCCATGAGATAGGGAGAATTCCAAATGACATGTGATGCCTAATTGACCTATCAAATTGCAAGAATAAAATTAGTTGTGTTATAATAGTTGATAAACACATACCGTACAGTAGTATCTAATGACCCCTGGATGTTCATCCGATTCTCTTAGGAGATCAACTTCCCTATCAGCAAAGCTAAAACAATCTGGTAGGATACGTTTCACTGCAACATCACGGTTATCAAACCGACCTCTGCACAAAATAGGTTAACATAGTTTTATATTTCATTAGAAAATGAAAGAACTTTTTTCTAAGACAGGATTTTTGTTACAATGAATTTTGAAAATGTTCCTGTGTAATTAAATTGATATATATACAGTATAACAGTGTTTTTTTTTCCAGCAATAGATTGAATGAAAGATGACTGGTACTGAACATGCTATATGTGTATTCATTATGTAGATGTAGATTTTTAGAGTCTAGCAAAAACAAATACAATATCGTTATTACAGTCGACAGTTACATGTCTATGTTTGGTTTTCTGAAGTCTGGTATTCAGAATGTGGTTTTAATGGTAAAGAATACTTTAGGACCCTTTAGACCTCAAGGAAAATCTAGTTTGGTGACAGTTTCCAGGTTTTTCATAGAGTCTGGTATTGAGAGAATATTAAGTTAAGCATTTACCTGAAGACAAAAGTTCCCTCACAGCCTTGTCCAAGAATATCTTTTGGATTGAACAAAATCTTGCCGACTTTGACAAAGCCTGCTGGTATAGCATCTTTGTCGTTATTTGACCCCTGCAGTGACCCTGTGGAAGTCTGGGCTGATCGTGGTTGGTTAGACACAATGACCAATGGCTGAAATTGAAAATGACATTACCTTTGATTATGAGACACTACACAAATCTTGATTTTTTTTTTCTATAGCTATAATTATTGAGTGCTTTGCATACATACCCTTGGCAAGCAATATACAATTAAACCCAGTCCAATAACTAATGTCAAGATTCCTCCAACAAAGGCCGAGTCACTCAAGCCTAACCGAGACATTTCAACATTAGATTGGCTGACATGAGGCTTTACATTGTTGACTGATGAAGTTACATATTCCTCAAACCCAGGCCTGATTGACTGGTTAGGATTATCTGGTTTGCTAGGCCTCCTTGATGGTAGTGAATGAATAATTTCTTCTTCCCTGTTTGGTTGCTCAGGTAGCTGGGGCATCACAGTAGTGGTTGAGACGATGACTTCAGGCTTAGACTTTCTTATAGCAATTCCTGAATCTTTTGGGATTTCATGGTAGCCTGAATGAAAAATAGTTGTGTATAATAAGATTATAATGAATAAGTGTCCTTACCTAGTAGTAATGTTTTAACTCAGGCCATTAACTGGGTTGGTTAAGTTAGTTCAACTGTAAGTGTACTTAAGCCTGTTTTACACTAGGTGAATATATTTGTTAGAATCGAACATTCCTGATTGGTTGCACAAATTAACATGTCAAAAAGTAGATGAAAATATGAATATGCATGCACAAAAGTCAATGATTTCGATTTGCATAAATAAATTCCTTACCTAGTAGTAGCAATTTTGTAACCTGGTTTAATGCTCAAATTGACTGGATTAGTTAAGTTAGTTAAAGGTTTCCTTACCTATTAATAATGTTTTAACTGGCTCAAGCTTAAGATCAAGTGGGTTAGGTAAATCTACACCCATAGTTTCTGTATTAGTATTTGTATCCATAACTCCTGGTCCTTCAAGACGTGGTAATGACGTCATCTGTTGAATTAAACGCATTTTATATTTATTAATAATAATATAGCAGATTTTATCAAGCACTTGAATCAGAGGATTTTGTTTTCTGCACATTGCATAATATTAGTAAAAAAAAAAAAAAAATATTTTTTTCCGATTATTTTGTTATGTTGATTGTGATTTTGATATAGTTGGTAGAATGACTAACAATTTTCTTACCAAAACTGGAACACTTCCCTTTTCAACCATTGCTGGCAATGCATACACACCAAAGCTATGCTCTCCTATGTAAAGTGTAGGTCTGTAGAACACAAATAATACAGTATATTAACAGCAGACATATTAAATTTTTTTTGTCACATAAAGTTTGATAGTTTACTAGAGACAAAGCTTTATAGGGGTTCTACTGTGTGGTACCTTGTGGAGCAATTACTTACAATAAATGATCATTTTCATTTTGCGTTTTACTGAACTCCAACAGTCTTTCTCGCCATAATGGAAACTCACGACTGCCTCCTTGTAGATGTTCTAACGTTCCTGGGGCAAATGGCGTAAACGGGACCTTGGTCAAACCATCATGTCGGGGTGTATACAGACCGACAACGGGTGAGTCGTAGAAGCCTTCCCATAGAAGGGCACCACTGTGATTGTCTAACACCACTAACGATCCATCCGAAACAGATGATAAAAATGTTAACCCTAAAAAAGTATTCAAGAATATTAATACACATCTTTTAAATACATTACAAAATGCTATGTAGTGGTTAACATCCTTGCCTCCAATTCAAAAGGCCTAGGTTCAAAGCATAGTTTTGTCTCGCTCTTTGTAATGAAATAGATAACAACATATATTATTTTTATCTTACCATAATTAGTGGGTTCAGTTGCCACATGGGCTGAATAATCCAAGTAAGTTACATTCCATCTAAAAAAGAAACAAAAACAATTTATAAAAGACAATATTGAGTAGGTTCATGTACAGTGAAGATTCTTATCTAAGAATTTAGTTTGTGATATCTATGTAAAATTCTTAAATAAATGATTGACTTCCTTCTATTTATTTGGAGATATTTAATCAGTGCATCAACAAAAATACAGCAATGACGACGAAATGGAAGTCCTAGCTTGCCCCTTATGACAACTTTTGTCTACTGGTATAATATTTATTTTATTTTATTTCATTATTTTTAATTAATTAATTTATTTATCTATTATTTATTTTTTTCATATTATCAATTACGAATTTGTCAAGGCAATCCCGCCACAAGATTGTCCTCTTTTTGTTTTTTTTTGTCCAATACTTTTTTCAATAATCTCAATCTATCATTACTGTTTCTTTTACTCTTTGTCTTTTGGATGTAAATAAATGTCTTGAATTGAATTGAATTGAAAAATAATACACATCAGGAGAGAAAAAACAAAGAAAAAACGGATCCTTATTTAGTAAACTTTATACTTACAATCTTTCTTTAGTTTCACTATCAAAGACAGTAACAGTGAACTCAGTTCTACCGATGTATAGAGTATTAGCGTTAGATGATGGACAAGAGATTTCCTCGACCTCGGTTGACATTATGGACTGTTTGACCCCTTCAACCATATCTATTGCCATCCATGTGTCCGTTTTCTTACCTAGAAATAGTTTACGAAGACAATTAATTAGACAAACATACAATACAGTAGTCTAATAGAAAATATATATCAAAATAGATTTTATAGCTATCTTTAGGGTACAAAACATCTCAACTATTGTACCTACCTGTATAGAGTCTGCCTTCTGAACGAGAGGGTGAAGCGGCCACAAGATCAGCCACAGCAAATGGTAATTTCTAAACAAAAATGATATTGTATTTCAAATATTAAATGTTAATGCAGTTAGATTTCTACTTATTCCAGGCTAAAATTACCTTTAAATTATAATGTACAAGTTGCCTTTCTATAGCTTAGTAAAGAAATCCGGGACTCACCTTTAGACCTTGTTCTAGCCCAGAAGCTAATGCATACAGACTGCCATCTGTAGGGTCTGGTAGAAATATAGGTGACTCTTTACTGGTTGTTAGTGGCATTCTAACTATAGGATCTGAAATGAAGTAATTGAAATAAGTTTTTTTACAAGATACATCATTACTCCAGAATGCTCCAGAAGACTGGAGTTGAGATATTTTTTTTAAAATTTCATATTGTTTTTATTATGTCTGCAACAAAAAGAATGGGACTACAGCTAGAATATTACTATTAGCCCTATTGTATAGAGATATGACTGCAGTTTCAAGAATTTTGATTTAGTTTTATTAATAATTAATAATGTACTGTACAGTAAAGATGATTTATATCATATTCATAATGAGATACATGAATTCATAATCCCATTAATTATTTTGAGTAAAACTTCTTTTTAATGATTTACAAATTGTAAATGATTAATATACACCAAACCATAACCAGGAAGGTCTGAAAAAGCTTCAAAACATGTGTTTCGCTCGTTATACCAAAACCCACTCAAGCGTATCCAAGTCCTGTTTATGGCAAAATGCATTAATACTGATAATGAATGTTAAGTGGATTGAAAGGAGAGCCTAGTTTTTGTAGGCAATAACAGTGAATAGTTCATGCTTTGCGTTAACAATATGGTCTGTTTTAAAACGTACAATAGAACCATATTGCTATAGTCATGGGTATTCATTGTGCTTGTCGCAGGTAAAATCTGTGGTTAGTAAAGTCTAATTGTGAAGGTAAAATATACAAAATTTAAATGATGTTTTAAGCTTAATAATTGTAAATTGGATACCACAAGATTAACTTAACAATATTGTATAAAACTTGCAAAAAACAAATATATGAATACAGACAAAGACATATAATATTAATAGTAATTAGTAACTTTAAAATAATTCAATTGATGAAGGAACTGTTTATTTCTTTTACTACATAGTAAACATGGTGACCACCATTCAAGGCCCAAATAATTTTTAAAAACCCTGATTTTCCATGTATAAACTGCTAATTTCATTCCATTGCATGGCTTTTGAGCACAAAATCTTTAGAAACTGTGCATTACAGTATGATAATAACAATTATTTTTCATAGCACTATATTTAATAAAAAAGGACCTTTTCAAATAATGGTTCTATGTCGTCAATGCCATAGTTCGGTGTACTCACCATCTTTAATACTCCATGAATTATGTCCTACTGATGGTTTGACAGCATACAGCCCTCCACTAAGTGTTGACACCAATATGACATCATCAGTTTGTGCGTATGGCACACTTAGCTTTGTTTTATCATCCTTTATTAACAACAAAAATGTATGTACATATATATAAAAAAATACACATGTAATGTAACTTAATACAAATGTTTTTGTCCACTAGAAAATGAAATCTATTGCCAGACAAAACACATTTATTTCCTAGATAACCAACAAATCTTGTATGTAATAGAAATTTTAAAATTTCATAGCTAGTCACACTCACAGTCGCTTGAAAAGCTTTGTTACTTTGGTGGCTTGATAATATTGGAAAAATCAATAATTTTCAATTGTCATTGTCAACAACAATGATTTTATATCCTATAAAATGGCCTACTGTACCAAAGTATTAGTAAAAGGATCTCCAAAGATCAAAGTATACTGTAACCTTAAATCTGGATTACTTCATCCTAATTAACCTTTATGTAGTCGTTTCGTTTTATTGTTACACATTTAGAACTATGTTTTTAAAGGATTCATTTTTTTTTTTGACAAAGGGATTCAGGCCTAGCCTAGGCCTAGATTGTTTTTGCATTTCATTTTTTAGATGGTTGCCGAGTCCATTTTTCTAATTTAGCTAGATCCACCTCCAATGTTGATAAATAACAATTCCTGTTAAATTAATGTAATGACATTACATTTTTATTACCCGTAGTTAAATTACAACAATGGAAATTCAGATGATGCAACAACAAAGAAAATATATTAATTATTATAAATACAAATCTGATTTAATAAAACTCACTGCTGCTCAGTTGTTGCATAATATAATCATAATAATAGAACTTTATAAGCACACACATCAATAAATATTTTGGGAGTATAAAAATGACCTAGCCTCTAGGCCTAAACTAACACCTCGTTCAAACAATATCCAATGTTATGAACGCGTCTTTTCAGTGGAGCAAACACGAAATTTTGTGATACAGAAAAAGTTAGATGGGCCTACCTGTTTTTCATTCGTGAAACCACAGACAAAATGTATTGGCATCAAGAAAACGCCTAGAAAAAGCAGAATATTTTCTTTCCACATTTCTCGTAATAAATTAACTACACCATCGGAAAAAACCTGTTGTTTTATCCATTATTTATCGACGATCTGTCGCATGAAAACAAGGCACTGTTTTTTGAGAACCAATAACATGACGTCATATATTTTACTGCATTCGATTGGCTGATGGTGACGTATAACCACAACGTGGAAATTACAGAGTACTGTATCGGTAATAAAATTGATCTTTTTTATATCAATATTAATTTTGAGATAGGTAAATACTTTATTCAAATAAACGCAATGTGTTTTCAAAAACACCTGGAAGAAATTGTGTTTGTAATATAATCGGGAGTACGTTTTTTGTCACTTTAGGTCTCTGTAAGTTGCGCTTATAATGTAGGAGGAGGTGTTATCAATCATTTTTTCAAAAATGTGTTCTACTTGCTTTTTTTATTTTTATTATTATAGGAGATCTGGTCAGTTATTTTGTTTGTAGATGGCCGATTTACATTTTATATACAATTACCTGGTTGGGTCTAAATACTCAAGGGTTTTAAAGAAGGTTGATCATTAAATATGTTCCTTGAACAGACACTCGGATAATAATAGACTAAAATCTTGAAAAACGTCTATCAAAAGACACTCCCGACTCCTTCCTATTATCGCAAGGTCAAAACACCTATCTTCCGTCGTCGTACATTTAGGCTGAACATCAATGGCACACCTAGTTCCTGTTGAACCAGCTTTGTTTCCCCTTTATTATTAGACCGAAATAGAAAGAATAGAAAGATTCAAATGTTATTGGTCCGATTTAAAATAGAAATTTACTTTTCTTGGTATAGTTAAAGAAAGATAGGCGCTATATAAAACTGGTTAAATTAATTGCAGTTTAGTAGAACAATTAAGATCCGACGTTCCAGTTGTATTTCTCTATTTGTTTGTGTAGTATAATATTCAAAGTAAATGATGCAATTATATCTTGGTTATTTATTTTAATGATCAAACAAATCAATAGAAACAAACCCCTTTCTTTTTTTTTTATCTTATGTCCTTATGTGGGTTTATCCCACTTTTATTTCCATACATTATGTTCCTATCTCTTTACCTAAATTTTTTTCTAAACACATTTTCATTTCAATACAATAGACATATTATTATATTAACAATGTTTGTTTTTATCATCTGTTTACATACATTTTTTAAAGAGTTTTGTTCATTTGTTTACATATTATCACATTTTCCATTGATTTATCCTTTATCCTTTTGTTTTATATTGACAATGTTGATTCGTCTATTTGTAATATAAATTTTTATAGATAGTTTATTATATATCATTGTTGTTACTTTGGGAGTACGGAACCTGAACTCTTGTTATAGTGATTAGGTTCACTTTTAGGTTCCTGCCTACTCCCTTAGTTTCAGTGTTTTTGTATGTTTGTAATTGTTTTTTGGCAATAAATAATAATAGTAATAATTTTTTTTTAAATCTTTTCTCTACATAGTTTCTACTAGTACTGCATTCGTCTTTTTATACATATTATCTATAACACATTTCACCCCTTTATTTTATTTCTGATTAAAAAAACCTAAAGTTGAATAGATTAGTTGTTTATCATTTTATTTCTAGAAAGTTTACTTCTGTAGCTTGATTTAATTAGAGTCGTTTAAATTAATGATGAGTGTCTTTAATAGCGACAAAAAATGACAATGACAACTTAGTGCTCCCACAATGATTTTTTCATATAGTAGGCCTACTTTCGCGCGAATCGTACATTCTGATTGGTTCAGCAATTTTAATGTCACAGAAAGTAGATGCATTATTATTAGTCGTGAATATATATTCGCCCAAGTGCAAAACAGGTTTATGTATATAAATTGCACTTTTGGCACAAAGTTTTCACAACAGTGCATTATAATATGAAGGCTGACAACATTTAAAAAAAAATAATTTACATACATACACATGGGATCAACCTCTGAAACTGAAGTTGAAAAACCTATTTAGCATACTGACTATATAAGTTTTTGGCTTGACTGATTTCTATAACATACTTAAACTACTAAAGATTTTAATAATTGTCCACAAAGAATACTTTGACAGGTAAATAAATTGTACTACAACAAATTAATTGTCTTCTTTATCTTTATTATGGTACATTTCATACTGCTTTAATTAGACTAACAAAACTTTTTAAAAATTATGTACAACTTATAAAAAATATTGATGTAAAATTTTTGTAGGACTTCATTAAGACTAGTAAAAAAACATTAAAATAATATATCATAATACGCATTTCATGTTATCTACCAATTATAAGGTACTTTTTTAACTGGCAAAAAAAACCAATTTGTCTTCTTTAACTTCAAATAAGTATATATGCCAGTAAAAGAATAAAAGCAAGTCTGTGATACAGATTTCTACTGGATTTCACATTATGCGATAATATTCTGTTCCTAGGAGAATTTCTATTTTTGTGTTTAGTATTTTGCTATTCATTGGTATCATCATTATTATAATAATAATAATTGATACAGAAGTTTATTCTACTGCTCTCTCAAACTCTCGGACAAGTCACATGAGCAGTCCTTCTATATTGTTGGTAAATAATATCAGTAGGTACCACAGCCAGTAGAGAACTGGTTTGTTGGTCACATTAGAAATATTCCTCCTCCAGATATCCGTAGCATATTTGTATTGTGTTAACACATGGTTAATGTATTTTTGTCTTCTTGCTTTGTGTTACGTTTCATCTAGCTTCATTCTTTACTTTCTGGAAACCTGTTGTTGCCGAGAAGTACTTAGCATTTGCTTCGGCCACTTTCTTTTCCGCTGCATTCGGATTAAAAATCTCAAGACCCTTAAAATAAATAATAAAATAATACAATTTTTTCCAATGGGAATTTTTAAAGTATCTTTATATATTTAAAGTAAATCCCTATTAAAGGGACACCTTTGAGATCCAACAATGTTTCCCCATAATAGGGATGTCATCTGAATAGGTAATAGCATATATTTCACCTCATTCGTTTCACAGTTTCACAACTCCTGAAGGAGGAGTTGTATGTGAATGTATTTTTAACTGAAATTGATACACTTGTTGTTTAGATGAAATTGGCACCTACTTCTTAGTAAGCTTCACATCCTTTATAAAAGTATATAATACAGTAATTTTACTTACTTGTAAAGGTGTAAAAGCAACACTGGAAGCTGTACCAGATGTTTCTCGACCTTTGACTGTTGACCTTCCACCATGCATCTGTTGTTTTTGTAACTGGCGCTAAAAGAAGAGATTTAAAATCTTAAATAAAAAATCTTAGGGTATATTGATGCTAATTATAATATGACATTCCTTGCGATACGAAAGCATAACTCCATGTATCTGAACATACCCTTAGAATTGGTCTAAGCTTTTGCAAAATCCAATTAAGAACACTAAACGCATATATTGAATATGTATCAATGTTTTATTGATGTGTGGAGAAACCAATAAAACAAATATTGAGGGTATTATTTACCTGTAAACTCTTTGATATCTTTACTTGTGTTTTGTTGTCCACTTGAGGCCCTCTTATTCTACCTGTTCCTGTTTTTTTAACCTGTCCCAGTGAGAATCCAAGATCCTCCTGGTAGGCATCATCTTCAATCTCACCGAAGGTCATGCGATTTGCGGCCTTACGGAACTCTGTCATTCCAAGCCTTTCTTTCATTTTACGGTACCTAAAAAAGCGCAAATTAATACTCAATAAAAGCCAGTTTTTACGATACCTAAAAAAGCGCAAATTAATACACAATAAAAGCCAGTTTTATGACATTATCAATTTTGGCTATCATGGGAATATGACTTTAGCAGGAATGGAATAAACTGACCGTTAATATATACGGTATCAAAAAATATCCTGACCTTCGACCTCCTCTCTTTTTTCTTCCTCCATCTATTGGTGCTGGTAATGCTTTGGTTTTTTTAACTGGTGGTGGTTCGGTTAACTTCTCAAATTTTCCGTCTATTTCTTCTTTAAATTTTGTCCCGATGTCTCCAGTGGGACTCTCGTGAAAGCTGTCCACTCGTGCCGCTAAGGTAACTTTCCCTGCAATTAATCTGGCTGCCTTTTTTCTTAAATCCTAAAAACAAAAACAATTTAAAGAGAATATATTAGATTAATACAAAAATTACCATTAAAATTAATTTTTGTAATTTTTTTTAACCATGTCTCATGAGGGTACCCATCCAGCAAAGCTGATCATTGGGGCTCTCAACAATACAATACATACAGTACAGAAATACATATCATTAAAATAAAATTTAATTATAAAAAACTACTATACTGATTAACAGTTGTAATAAAATGACTTATAAGTTTGTAGTGCTTGGATTTAGGCCACACACTGCAGGTCTGTTATCTTTAATGCGCCAGTCACCAGCATTGAGTTGCACAAAATTCTCAAAATATCAACAAAAGGTTGAGCATGCAATAAAGTACACCGCAATCATGACGATGGGCGATAATAGGAAAGGAAAAAGCAAATTATTTATCATCCTCTTGAAGCATAACAACTGGAAACTGAGGAAATTTGGATTAAACCCATGGTAGTCAGCAGTGCAGCTTCTACCCAGAGACATCATATGATACGAAATAAACCAAACAAATGGCAAGATACGCAAGATACACTTACAGTACAGAAAGAAATTACTTTCGTAGCCTACGCGTAGGTAGATCGTAGGTCATTGTTCTCACCTATGATGTATTGTTCGTAGCCTACAATGTATTGTTTGTAGCCTACGATGTATTGTTCTCTCCTACGATGTATTGTTCGTAGCCTACGATGTATTATGATGATTATCTAGGCTACTCCTCGATCGTAGGGTCAGTAAACACCATTGTCATCGCCTTTAGAAGCATGGACAATGCAAACAAACAATGTATTGTTTGCTAATTAGAATCCTATCTAAAGATAGTAGACGTCAATTTTTGTAGCCGCCCTACGCATCGGTTATCCTAATTTGGACGGAAATCCGCCGACGAAACAACATCGGGCCGGTGGACTTCAGCTCACGTAGCCTGTTTCGGCGGCCTACATTATAAATTATTTAATCCTACCTTGTTGGGTTAGCGAATTATAAAAACAACGACACCTAAGCTAGGACACCAACAAAATATATGCATAAATATATATTCCATATTAAGATTTAACATACATAGGCCTTTTAAAATGATTACGACATGTATAAAGAAAAAGGCCCGACCAGAATTTGGAGGGAAAAAAACATGTGAGCTGCTGAGCAGTTTAGAGAGAGTAGTATGTCATGTCATGTGACACAAAATCCAGGTACACGATCTTAATTACTGTTTTATCGTCGTCAGACGACAGCCACCCTCTCGTACTGAGTAAAAAAAACATGCGAGAGATTGCGGTAAAGCAGAGAGTATCGCGTTTCATGCCATGTGAATAAAAAAACTAGGTCTGTATTAATCACGGTCTTCTGTCGGTAGTCTTTTTGAGCGACCAATTGAACGTTCTGATACTATATTTAGAATGAATTGTTTACTTCTTTTTTTTTCAGCATTGTTTCTGGATGGACCGGACGTTTGCTATATTATGTTTATTAGTTATAATAGGTTCACCTGTGTTGGATGTGTCTCTACGTTTACATCGTGGGAAATTTATATTCGCCGTTGAGTAGGTAAACACACACGAAGGGAACGATATATAATATTTTTTAGTAATTTACAATTTGGTCCTCCGCCAGTTAAATTTAACACATTCATTTCACACCTTACTTCACTAAGAACATCGTAGGGTTGTTTATTTAGGTTACGAACTCTCTACGAAGTTCAGAACGTAGCTCATTGAAAGTTGTTTATTGAGGTTACGAAGCCAAACATTGGAACCTACGAAGCCAACAACGTAGCCTACGTTCTATCTACAAAGCTACTTCGTAGGTAAAGTTGCAGTATTTTCTTTTTGTACTGTAGGTGTGCAATAGTATACAACAATTTAAACTTACTGGTTGCATAGCTTGACATAATTCACTGTAGTATATGAAACCCGTGTGTGGCAGTAATGTTGTGGATGAGAAGCCTGATAGTGTTTTCTTTTGTGCTCCTAGTAATAGTATGTTGCATGACGGCATCTTAGATAGGTTTGTTAATCCACCAGCGGCTCCTGTAAATAAATTGTATACAATTAAAAATATTGTTCATACAATACAATCTCATTTGGGACACCAAATTAATAAGGAGACACTTTCGTCTTAAATGAACAAGGGGACACCCCAACAATGGGACACTGCTGGGTGCTCAAGTCTTAATAGGAGTTCTACTGTATTTCGAAAGAATGAAAGCATATCTGAAAATTAGTACCCAGAGGTTCAGCCTAAATTAGGTGGTAACCAGAGAGGTAACATTAATTCACTTTATTCATAAGCCTGTATAGTAAACATCAATTTCTAGTGTTAAGTCAACATACCCATAATTTTAGCTGCCGTAGACGCACCAACGATTATTGATAAATTAGGAGCTATAAAAGACATCTGAGATTCTACATAAGTTAAAATTTGCGATTTTGATTCATTTAAATCAAAGGCCTGAAAAGAATTAAAGTATAAGTTTATAATAATGAACAAATAATAGTGTTCTATTTTGTATTGTCTATGCAACTATGCAATGGCAGGCTAAGCAACAATATGTCTGTCTTGATCTCCCAGAATAAAGTTCAACTGTTAATGTATGAATGTTGAATTGAGTTTCAGTAACTGTATGTAATAATATTGTCCTTTTGGAGACCTCTATTAAGGGGACATAATCCCATGGGGAGGTATGTTTTAACAATACGGCCTAACTTTATTCAGGGGACACCCCTAGCATTCAGGGGACATCCCCAGTATTCAATCAGGGGACACCCTTAGTATTCATAGGACACCCTTAGTATTCATAGTATTAAGAAACACTATGTTTGGTCCCAAAGGTGTCCCTCTAATAGAGTTTTACTGTAGTAGTACATTTTCTCATCCCTTACCATTTGACAGGCCTCCATGACTGTACCAAGGTCCTCTTGTGATAACTCAGAACCTTGTGTTGTTGAAGCAGATACACTAACTACCATAATGACAGCACTTGTTAAAATTTCTTGTAGTTCCTCATTGTTCTTTGCTTTCTCCAAATTGTTTCCCAGAACCTGATCATAAAAAAAAATTATTAAATAAATTATTAAACAATGTTATGGCATGAGAGATCGATATGACACAATGGTCAAGGAAAATGGATGTAAGAGGCATTTTAGTTTAATAACACCTTTAGTAGTATGTCACTCACCATAACTGTTTTCATGTACTCCAGAGGTGTTGGTACAAGGGATTCTAACTCTGGAAACCTCTCCTGATAATGGTCTCGGACAAACTTATGAATAATACCTGATGGTGAAATACAAGAAAACATATCAGTGTCACATCACTGATACAAAACAACAAGTTACAACTTGATGTAATTCTACTATTCTAAAATCCATTTGGACAGTTATTACTTATTAAGCGTGGTTCACACTAGGACACAACTGAAGATGCAACAGTGCTGCAAACATCATTACGGGAAATCAAACCAGTTTGATTTCACGCAACAACGCAAGGCAAAAGAACACATATACAGCGAATAGTCAAGTACGCGGGCAACTAATGTTTGATGTGCAACTAAAATTTGGCGGGGGCAAACACAATTATTGGAAGGCTATTTTCTTCTGTTTCATAGGTTATGTTACATCGCTAGTGGAAACCATGCTTTATTAAGTTCCCCAGTAAGCAATTAAGTAAAATGACATGGTACTTTCCGAAAGGAAACTTCTTGAATGCCATAAACTTTCCCAAAATTGTGTCATGAATATTAATATCCGGCTAATATAATATGAAATACAGGAAAACTGTTTTTCAGTTGAAATTGTCTGAATGTTACAATGATTATTGAAAGTCACCTAAAGTATACTACCAATGTCAATTACAATTGGAAAAAGACATTTGGAGTGTGCAACGTCCAGGTTTGGGAGAGTTAAGGGCATTCATGATGGAATGAGAATTGGATTTTCTCTACACCAAAACTTACTTATTTCATTGTCAATTTCAACACTGATATTATTAGCCTCTACAATTAGCTGATACACAGGGTCTGATTCAACTGGACCTAGTGCTACCCTTTTTTGTGAACTTTCCTGATAACATTTTATTCTTGCCATAATACTGCGTAGCTGTTCACCATCTCGTAATTTTGCAATGCTTTTAACAGAATCAAACTTGACATCAATATCCATGGCCACATCCTCAATGGTATCGAGTTCATTGTCCTGTTCGTCGTTAAATTCTGCAATGTCGCCCTGCTCGGCCATCTCCTCCAAATCCGCCAGCAACTCATCAGCCAACGACATCTTTGAGGTTTGACCTTTCTTTACTCAATCTATAAAAAAACACAATGGGAGCATTTTTTTTATTCATTGATACGGATAGATCTACTATTTTAGTTTTCGGACATGTAAAATTAGTTATTGCAATTTGTGCACACATTTGCAAATTGCGCTTCGCAATTTGTTGGAACAAAACATAATTTTCGTGACCAGTTGAGCGTAAAAACACAAAAATATCATAGCGTTTTCAGGACACCATGTTAATTAAAAAATCTTTAAAAATTAGCTAGGCCCTACAGGCTACAGATGAACAGATAGCCCTACTATTAGCCTAGCCAGACCCGCCCGCCGGCGAGTGGCTTCTTCTGCTGGCTATACTACTGCTACTAGGCTACTAGCTAGGCCTAGTTACTAGGCTAGTAGGCTAGTAGTAGGCCTAGGCCCCCTACTAGCTAGGCCTAGTCTAGCTTAGCTAGGCTTAGGTCCTTGGCCTACTGCCGGTTTACTATATAACAAGATCCATAACAAAATAACGGAGATCCCAAAATAACAATTACCAGAAAGTTAAATGTAATATGAAGTTGGGTTTTCTTGCTTAAAAAACTGAACGAGCCGCACTAAAAACGTTGTTGTTACGATGTAGTCGTTTTTTTATTTATTTAAGTGTGTGTCGTCCTCGTACATGATTTGTTTCTAGGGTGCATGAATGTCTTTTCATTAATTTTTAACAACTGAGTTCTCTCTCCAAGATAAATTACAAATCATTATCTGCCTTATCGATCATCTAATATTAATTTCAAATTATCATCGGATAAAAACCAAAATTGCATAGCTAAATGGTAATAAATATACTAAAATATGTACGAGGACGACACCCAACTGATACCTCTCAAGCTACCAAAAACGACTACAAATGAGATACCTGATGATACCGCCCTCTTTTGATAAAGAGTCCTCACAAAAAAATTATTATGGTTTTTGGCATTATTTGGAGGCCCTATGGCATTATTTAGCCGTTTTTAGCAAAATATGGCATTATTAGTTATCCGCTTGGTATACCAAGCGGATAACTCCTTGTTATTGTATGGGATCAATAGTTTTTGGTTATCCGCAACTTAGTTGCGGATAACCCATGTGATTGTAAATATCTTTTTTTTCATCTTCATCTTCTTTAGTTATCCGCATTCAGCGGATAACTCCTTGTAACTGTCCTGTTTCATCATCTTTTTTTTTTTTTTTTTTTTTCTGTATTCTTCTTTCTTTCTGTCATTTTTGTGCAGAGCGTATCTCTAAAACGTGTTAACATAACATTTCATAACTTTGTCAACATATGAGCGTTCACGTGAAGTTGTGCACCTGCTATTGTAAATGACGTCAGAGTTGCGTAACATGACTTACGCGCGTTTTTACGAATTTCGCGTATTTAACGTAGATCAAAAACCATATAACAATTTAAATTGAAACTTAACAAAAGTTTAAGTTATATCTTGCGCTAACTGACTGTGAAAAAAAAATAGCATGTTTCACACGAAGTTACGCGCGCCCGCGGGTTTAAAATTTTATAATGCGAAAAATTAATTTCTAATCAACTTTCTACGCGTTTCATGTCATTTTGAGCATGTAAAAAATTCCCACGTGCGCGCATTTTTTTACGCGCATGGTGCGCACGTAGCGTTGAAAACAATTTTTTTCTCGTGATTTATGTTTTTCCATCCTTTTCTAGTAATTTTACCAACTTTTGAACAATTTCGACTTAAAATTACGTCATACGGGCACTTCGAATTGGATAATTTACGTGCATTTTTTATGAAAAAGTTCAAAAAATCGTCAAAATTTGTCAAAATTATGCCCTTTTTTAAACATTCGTAGTTCCTAAACTAAACGGTGAAAGTTATTTTTATTGCACATTCTGGAAGTTGATGAGTTGTAGATTTTGGATCATGCATTAATATGGCTAACCGGACATTGTGACGTCACCGTATTGCCACGCGAATATAAAATATAGGATTTTTGTATCTTTCATCATAGCGCATGACATTTAATAGAGCGCATCTCCAATTATCTGTTTTCCATTTTTACCCCGATTTTTATATTATCTAGGTCAATCAACTATCTTCCGCATGAGTTAAAAATATTTTAATTTTTATGACGTCATCATGTCTAAAAATGTAAATAACGTGGGTCACTTATTTTCATCTTTACAGGAAATTTCAATCTGTTATAGCTCGTCAGAATAAAACGTGATAATCATGATCAAAACGTTTTCTGGAAGCTATTGGATTGTAGATACGAATTCATGTAAACATTTTGCCAATCGGATGTTGTGACGTCATCATATGGCCAGTTGAATAAAAAAAGTTGTATTTTCATATTTTGCGTAATAGTTCATCACATTTAAAAGGGCGCGCATCTATATTTTACGTATTCAAATTTCTTCTACACGGTAATATGTTGTTGCTGAGATAATATCCTTCCGAAATTATTATTTTAGTGTTTCATTTTGATACCGTCGCCATGTTAAAAAATGGAATAAATGGCGGGTCCCGTAATTTCACCTATTCTACACTGTATGTAATATGTATACAGATTATACTGTTTATACTGTATATACTATATGACACAAAATTGACAGAATTCAGCACTAACAACATATCATATTCTTCAGATCAGGTCATAATGCCATAATCTTTTTCTGTGTGCAAAATTCTAACGTATGACGTGCACATGGCGTTTGTCGTGCGGATAACTAACTCGTCAAAGTGACGAGTTTCATGTCTAGTTAGTTATCCGCATTTAGCGGATAACTCCTTGTAACTGTCCTGTTTCATCATCTTTTTTTTTTTTTTTTTAGTTATCCGCACTTGGCGGATAACTCCTTGTTATTGTATGGGATCAATATTTTTGGTTATCCGCCTCAAGCGGATAACCTTTGTTATTGTAGTGTTACTTTTTTTTTTTTATTATTCTTCTTTCTTTCTCAGATTTTGTGCACGCGTTTTCTCTTCAACGTGTTAACATAACATGTTGTAACTTGGTCAACATTTAGACATTTAACTGAAGATGTTCTGCCAAGCTTTTGGACGCTGTCAGATCCGCGTAGCGTAAGTCACGCGCGATTTTCTGAAAATCTTAAATCGGTCATAACTTCGAAACCGATAAATATGTTTTAACGAAATTTTCTGCCACGTTTTCTTCACATCAATGGCTAACTTTTGGAATGTTTAACAAATTTTTGGAGATTAGAAAGTTTTCGCGTAAATTGCGTTTGAAATATTTTACTCTTCTTATTTTGTGCACGCTGTTTCTCTTCAACGTGTAAACATAATATGTTGTAACTTGTTCAGCATTTAGACATTTTACTGAAGTTGTCCAGCCAAGCTTTTTGACGATGTCAGAGCCGCGTAGCGTAAGTTACGCGTGATTTTCTGAAAATCTTAAATTGGTTATAACTTCGAAACAAATGAATATTTTTTAACTTCATTTTCAGTCACGTTTGCTTCACATCAATAGTTAACTTTTTTAACGCTACCGCAATTTGTAACATTAGAAAGTGCGCGCGTAAATGGCGTTTGAAATTTTAAAATGCTTCAAATCAATTTCTGATTAAATTAGAGCACGATTCAGGTCATTTTAAGCGTTTAAAAAATTGCCACTGGTGCGCACATTTTTACGCGCGCACGGCGCAGGGAACACATATGAACATTTCTTTTACACGATTTGTGTTTTTAAATCTTCGGTTAACAATTTTACGTTATTTTATTCACTTTTCAACTTGAAATGGCGTTCTACGAGCACGTTAAACATGACAGGTTGCGCACGAAAACGTCAACAAATTGTGAAAATGTTGCAAAATATGTCTACTTTTAAAAATGAAACAGTTCATCAGAATGCAAGGTTACCCCCATTTTTTATTTTATTTTCTTGCAGTGTATTAATCATAGGTCTAATTTATTATAGTCTTGAATGTTAAAAAGTGTTTGATAGCTACATTGTTTGCATATTAAATGTAATTTTTGAAATAATTATCAACAAACAAACATAAACATATTCAAAGAGTAAAACAATAAACATAACGTTTATCTTTTTTCTTTACATGTTAATACATAAAACTTGAAAGTATGCACTTTCATAATATGTCAGTGTTTAAAATTTGTGAAGATTTCATCATAGTAAAAATTATGATTTAAGTTCGATATGTAATAATCAACTTGCATCGAGGGGGTTCACGACATACCGAATGAACGAGGACTCTTTCTTCGGATTTTCTTCAGCAGGTGCTCATATGGCTCGATGTGTAGTGCAACCGACTTTGGTATTAGAGGTACCGGGATCGAATCCCATCACGGGAAAGCAATTAATTAAAAGTATTTATTAGGTTATTACACTGAAAGGGAAGTTTTAATTTTGAATAGGCTACTTTTTTGGAAAAGTCATAACTGAGAAGTACTTTAATACGCAAGATACGTTTTGTTGCGGGCGGATAACCAAACTCGTCCTCAAGTGACGAGTTTAGATCTAGTTTTCTGTATTATTCTTCTTTCTTTCTCGCTATTTTTGTGCAGCGCGTTTCTCTAAAATGTGTAAACATAACATTTCATAACTTTGACAACATGTGGACATTTACCTGAAGTTGGTCACCTCCTATTTTTGAAAGACGTCAGAGTTGCGCAACGTGACTTACGCGCAATTTTATGAATTTCAATGATTGATCATAGATTAAAAACCAAAAGTCATTTAGTATTGACACTTTGACAAAATTTAAGTCATATCAGGGGCAAACTTTCTACGGATTAAAAATGGCATGTTTCACAAGAAGTTACGCGCGCACTTGTATTTAAAATTTAAAAATGCGCAAAATTAATTTCTAATCAACTTTTTACGCGATTTATGACATTTTGCGCATGTCAAAAATTCCCGCGGGCGCGCAATTTTTTACGCGCGCGGTGCGCACGTAGCGTTAATACCATATTTTTTTCTCTTGAATTATATTTTTCAAGCCTTTCCTAGTAATTTTGAAAACAATTTAGACCTTTTCCAGTTTAAATAACGCCATACGAACACGTTGAATTAGACAATTCGTGCACATTTTTTATGAAAAAGCTTAAAAAATCGTCAAAATAATGTCTTTTTTTAAACAGTCATAGTTTCTAAAGTAAACCGTGAACTGTTTATTTTTATTACAAAATCTAGAAGTTGATGAGTTGTAGATATCGGATCATGCATCGATAAGGCTAAAAAAACATTGTGACGTCATCGTATGGCCACATGAATGTAAAATATAAGATTTTTGTCTCTTTCGTTATTGCTCATCACATTCAAAGGAGCGCATCACGCTTATCTGTATTCCTTTTTCTCCTACATTTATATATTGTCTAGGTCAATCAACTTTCTTTAGCATGAGATAAAAATATTTTAATTTTTATGACGTCATCATGCCTAAAAATTTTAATTACGTGGGTAATTAATTTCATCTTTACAGTAAATTTTAATCTGTTATAGCTCGTAAGAATAAAATGTGATAATCACGATTAAAATGTTTCAGGAAGCTATGGGATTGTAGATACGAAATAATGTAAACTTTTCGCCAATCAGATGTTGTGACGTCATCATATGGCCAGTTAAATAAACAAAGTCATATTTTCATATTTTGCGTCGTAGTTCATTACATTTAAAAGAGCGCGCATCAATATTTCACATATTCAAATTTCTTCTAAACGTTAATATGTTGTTGCTGAGATAATTTCCTTCCGAAATTACTAGCTTCGAGTTTCATTTTGAAACCGTCAACATGTTAAAAATTAAAATAATATACGGTCCCGTAGTTTCACCTATTTTACACTGTTTGTGATATGTATCAGATTATACTGTGTATACTATATGACACAAAATATACAGCATTCAGCACTAACAACACATCATATTCTTCAGTTCAGGTCATAATGCCATAATCTTTTTCGGTGTGCAATATTCCAACATTTGACGTGCACATGGCGTTTGTCGTGCGGATAACTAACTCGTCAAAGTGACGAGTTTCATGTCTAGTTTTTAGTTATCCGCTTGGTATACCAAGCGGATAACTCCTTGTAATTGTATGAGATCAATATTTTTTTTCTGTATTATTCTTCTTTCCTTCCTTCCTTTTTGTGAGTCGTGTTCCTCTAAAATGTGTAAACATAACATTTCATAACTTTGACAACATATGGGCATTTACGTGAAGTTGTGCACCTCCTATTTTTGAATGACGTCATAGTTGCGCAACGTGACTTATGCGCAATTTTATGAATTTCAATGATTGATCATAGATTAAAAACCAAAAGTCATTTAGTATTGACACTTTGACAAAATTTAAGTCATATCAGGGGCAAACTTTCTACGGATTAAAAATGGCATGTTTGACAAGAAGTTACGCGCGCACGCGCATTTAAAATTTCAAAATGCGCAAAATTAATTTCTAATCAACTTTTTACGCGTTTCTTGTCATTTTGAGCATGTCAAAAATTCCCACGGGCGCGCAATTTTTTATGCGCGCGGTGCGCACATAGCGTTAAAAACATATTTTTTTCTCTTGAATTATATTTTTCAAGCCTTTCCCAGTGATTTTGAAAACAATTTAGACCTTTTCCAGTTTAAATAACGCCATACGAACACGTTGAATTAGACAATTCGTGCGCGTTTTTTATGAAAAAGCTTAAAAAATCGTCAAAATTATGTCTTTTTTTAAACAGTCATAGTTTCTAAAGTAAACCGTTAACCGTTTATTTTTATTACAAAATCTAGAAGTTGATGAGTTGTAGATATCGGATCATGCATCAATAAGGCTAAAAAAACATTGTGACGTCATCGTATGGCCACACGAATGTAAAATATAGGATTTTTGTCTCTTTCGTTATTGCTCATCACATTCAATGGAGCGCATCGCGCTTATCTGTATTCCTTTTTCTCCTACATTTATATATTGTGTAGGTCAATCAACTTTCTTTAGCATGAGATAAAAATATTTTAATTTTTATGACGTCATCATGCCTAAAAATTTTAATTACGTGGGTCATTAATTTCATCTTTACAGTAAATTTTAATCTGTAATAGCTCGTAAGAATAAAATGTGATAATCACGATTAAAACGTTTTCTGGAAGCTATTGGATTGTAGATACGAATTCATGTAAACATTTTGCCAATCGGATGTTGTGACGTCATCATATGGCCAGTTGAATAAAAAAAGTCGTATTTTGATATTTTGCGTAATAGTTCATCACATTTAAAAGGGTGCGCATCTATATTTTACGTATTCAAATTTCTTCTACACGTTAATATGTTGTTCCTGAGATAATTTCCTTCTGAAATTGCTATCTAAGTGTTTCATTTTGATACCGTCGCCATGTTAAAAATTGGAATAAATGGCGGGTCCCGTAATTTCACCTATTCTACACTGTATGTAATATGTATACAGCTTATACTGTTTGCATGTATATACTATATGACACAAAATTCAGCACTAACAGCATGTCATATTCTTCAGTTCTTGTCATAATGCCATAATCTTTATCTGTGTGCAATATTCCAACGTATGACGTGCACGTGGCGTTTGTCGTGGTGCGGATAACTAACTCGTCAAAGTGATGAGTTTCATGTCTAGTTTTTTCTGTATTCTTCTTTCTTTCTGTCATTTTTGTGCAGAGCGTATCTCTAAAACGTGTTAACATAACATTTCATAACTTTGTCAACATGTGAGCGTTCACGTGAAGTTGTGCACCTGCTATTGTGAATGACGTCAGAGTTGCGCAACATGACTTACGCGCGTTTTTACGAATTTCGCGTATATAACGTAGATCAAAAACCATATAACAATTTAAATTGAAACTTAACAAAAGTTTAAGTTATATCTTGGGCTAACTGACTGTAAAAAAAAAATGGCATGTTTCACACGAAGTTACGCGTGCACGCGCGTTTAAAATTTTATAATGCGAAAAATTAATTTCTAATCAACTTTCTGCGCGTTTCATGTCATTTTGAGCATGTAAAAAATTCCCACATGCGCGCATTTTTTTACGCGCGCGGTGCGCACGTAGCGATGAAAACAATTTTTTTCACGTGATTTATGTCTTTCCAGCCTTTTCTAGTAATTTTACCAATTTTTGAACAATTTCGACTTAAAATTACGTCATACGGGCACGTTGAATTGGATAACTTACGTGTGTTTTTGATGAAAAAGTTACAAAAATCGTCAAAATTTGTCAAAATTATGCCTTTTTTAAAACAGTCGTAGTTCCTAAACTAAACGGTTAAAGTTATTTATATTGCATATTCTGGAAGGTGATGAGTTTTAGATATCGGATCATGCATTAATATGGCTAACCGGACATTGTGACGTCATCGTATGGCCACCCAAATATAAAATATAGGATTTTGTATCTTTCGTCACAGCGCATCACATTTAATAGAGCGCATCTCCACTTGCCCGTTTTCCATTTTCACCCCGATTTTTATTTTTTCTAGGTCAATGAACTATCTATCGCATGGGTTAAAAATAATTTAATTTTTATGACGTCATCATGTCTAAAAATGTAAATAACATGGGTCACTTATTTTCATCTTTATAGTAAATTTCAATCTGTTATAGCTCATCAGAATAAAAAGTGATAATCATTATTAAAATGTTTTCTGGAAACTATTGGATTGTAGATACGAATTCATGTGAACATTTTGCCAATCAGATGTTGTGACGTCATCATATGGCCAGTTGAATATAAAAAGTCGTATTTTCATATTTTACGTCATAGTTCATTACATTTAAAAGAGCGCGCATTAATATTTCACCTATTCAAATTTCTTCTACACGCTAATATGTTGTTCCTGAGATAATTTCCTTCCAAAATTGCTACCTTCACGTTTCATTTTAAAACCATCAACATGTTAAAAATTGCAATAAATAGCGGGTCCCGTAATTTCCCCTATTCTACACTGTATGTGATTACACTGATTACTGATTACACTGTGTATACTATATATGAATCAAAATAATAGAATTCAGCAATAACAACATATCATAGTCTTCAGTTCAGGTCATAATGCCATAATCTTTTTCCGTGTGCAATATTCCAACGTATGGCGTGCATGTGGCGTTTGTCGTGCGGATAACTAACTCGTCAAAGTGACGAGTTTCATGTCTAGTTAGTTATCCGCTTAGTAGCGGATAACTCCTTGTTATTGTAGTGGATCAATATTTTTTTTTTTCTGTATTATTCTTATTTCTTTCCCGTTTTTTTGTGGCTCACGTATCTCTAAAATGTGTAAACATAACATTTCATAACTTTTACAACATGTGGGCATTTACGTGAAGTTGTGCACCTCCTATTTTGAATGACGTCAGAGTTGCGCAACGTGACTTACGCGCAATTTTATGATTTTTAATGATTGATCATAGCTTAAAAACCAAGCATAATTTTTTTTTTACCCTTTATGAAAATTTAAGTCATATCAAGGGCAAACTTTTAGTTAACTAAAAATGGCGTGTTTTACAAGAAGTTACGCGCGCACGCGCATTTAAAATTTTAAAATGCGCAAAATTAATTTTTAATCAACTTTTTACGCCATTCATGACATTTTGCGCATGTCAAAATTTCCTGCGTGCGCGAACAATTTTACGCGTGCAGTGCGCACGCAGCATGAAAATCAGGTTTTTTTCTATTAAATTGTGATTTTCCAGCCTTTCCTAGTCATTTTTAAAAAGATTGACATCATTTCAAATTAAAATGACGTCATACGTACACGTTGATTTAGACCATTTGCATGCGTTTTAGTTGCAAAAGTTACAAAATATTGTCAAAATTATGCCTATTTTGAATCTATTATAGCTCCTGAGGATCAACCGTTACCCCCGAGTTTTTTAACTTAATATGTAAGCAGATATGTTGTAGATATGAATTCATGCAGAATTTTTTCCTTACGGATGTTGTGACGTCATCGTATGGCCACACAAATGTAAAAAATAGGATTTTTGTCTCTTTCGTTATTGCTCATCACATTCAATGGAGCGCATCACGCTTATCCGTCTTCAATTTTCTCCGAGATTTTAATATTATCTAGGTCAATCAAATATCTTGCGCATGAGTTAAAAATATTTTAATTTTTATAACGTCATCATGCCTAAAAATTTAAATTACGTGGGTCATTAATTTCATTTTTACAGTAAATTTTACTCTGTTATAGCTCGTAAGAATAAAATGTGATAATCATGATTAAAACGTTTTCTGGAAGCTATTGGATTGTAGATACGAATTCATGTGAACATTTTGCCAATCAGATGTAGTGACGTCATCATATGGCCAGTTGAATAAAAAAAGTCGTATTTTCATATTTTGCGTCACAGTTCATCACATTTAAAAGAGCGCGCATCTATATTTTACGTATCCAAATTTCTTCTACACGCTAATATGTTGTTGCTGAGATAATATCCTTCCGAAATTATTATTTTAGTGTTTCATTTTGATACCGTCGCCATGTTAAAAAATGGAATAAATGGCGGGTCCCGTAATTTCACCTATTCTACACTGTATGTAATATGTATACAGATTATACTGTTTATACTGTATATACTATATGACACAAAATTGACAGAATTCAGCACTAACAACATATCATATTCTTCAGATCAGGTCATATGCCATAATTTTTTTCTGTGTGCAAAATTCTAACGTATGACGTGCGCGTGGCGTTTGTCGTGCGGATAACTAACTCGTCAAAGTGACGAGTTTCATGTCTAGTTGTTATTCTTCTTTCTTTCCCGGATTTTTGTGCGTCGCATATCCCCTATTGCTTGTGAATATATCTTTTGTATAACTTTGTCATTATATGGACATTTACCTGAAGTTGTGCACCTCCATATTTTTAATGACGTTAGAGTCGCGCAGCGTAAGTTACGCGCGATTTTATGGATTTTAATGATTGATCATAGATTATAAACCAAAAGTCATTTTGTATTGACACTTACTGAAAATTTAAGTCATATCAAGCGCAAACTTTCTATGGATTAAAAATGGCATGTTTCACAAGAAGTTACGCGCGCACGCGCATTTAAAATTTCAAAATGCGCAAAATTAATTTCTAATCAAATTTATACGCTGATCATGACATTTTCAGCATGTCAAAAATTCCCACGCGCGCGAAAAAATTTACGCGTAAGGTGCGCACGGAGAATGAAAATCATGTGTTTTTCTCTTGAATTATGATTTTACAGCCTTTCCTAGTCATTTTAAAAAAGATTGACATAATTTCAAATTAAAATGATGTCATACGAACACGTTGATTTTAGACCATTTGCGCGCGTTTTAGTTGCAAAAGTGACAAAATTTTGTCAAAATTATGCCTATTTTAAATCTATTATAGCTCCTCAGGATCAACCGTTACCCCCAATTTTTTTAAATTAATATAGAAGCAGATATGTTGTAGATATGAATTCATGCAGAATATTTACTCCTCGGATGTTATGACGTCATCGTATGGCCACACGAATGTAAAATATTGGATTTTTGACTGTTTCGTTATTGCTCATTACATTAAATAGAGCGCATCTCGCTTATACGTATTCCATTTCCTCATATATTTTAATACTGTCTAGGTCAATCAACTATCTTTCGCATGAGTTAAAAATATTTTAATTTTTATGACGTCATCATGTCTAAAACTGTAAATAACGTGGGTCACCTATTTTCATCTTTACAGTAAATTTCAATCTGTTATAACTCGTCAGAATAAAAAGTGATAATCATGATTAAAACGTTTTCTGGAAGCTATTGGATTGTAGATACAAATTCATGTGAATATTTTGCCAATCAGATGTTGTGACGTCATCATATGGCCAGTTGAATTCAAAAAGTCATATTTTCATCTCTTGCGTAAAAGTTCATTGCATTTAAACGAGAGCGCATCTCACTTTTACGTGCTCAAAATTCTTCAAATTTGTATTAATGTAATTATTTAGATAATTATCTTCAAAAATTGTTATCTTTATATGTCAATTTGAGGCCGTCATCTTGTTAATAATTGGATTTAAAAGATGGGTCTCGTAATTTCGTCTATGCTGCACTGTATATAACATACAATGTATTCTGTAAATACTGTAATATGCTGTATGCTACAAAATAGGTACAATTCAGCACTGTAAACATATTTAATTCATGTCATAGGATGGCATAATAATTGTCGGCGTTCATATATTTTAAACGTATGTGCATGTTGCGTTTGCGCGGATAACCCGAACTCGTCAAAGTGACGAGTTCAAATCTAGTTGGTTATCCGCAACCGTAAGGTTTTGCGGATAACCCTTGTTATTGTAAATATCTTTTTTTTTTTTCATCTTCTTTGTTCTTCTTTCTTTCCCGGAATTTTGTTGCACGCATATCTGTCATCCTTGTCAACATAAGATTGTATAACTTTGTCATAAGATTGACCTGTAGCTGTAGATGTGCAGGAAACTTTGTTATATGACGTTAGAGTCGCGTAGCGCAAGTTACGCGCGATTTTATGAATTTCAATGATTGGTCATAGATTATAAACCAAAAGTCATTTTGTATTGACACTTGGTGAAAATTTAAGTCATGTCAAGGGCAAACTTTCTATGGATTAAAAATGGCATGTTTCACAAGAAGTTACGCGCGCACGCGCATTTAAAATTTCAAAATGCGCAAAAATAATTTCTAATCAACTTTCTACGCTGATCATGACATTTTGAGCATGTCAAAAATTCCCACGCGCGCGAAAAAATTTACGCGTAAGGTGCGCACGGAGCATGAAAATCATTTGTTTTTTTCTTGAATTATGATTTTACAGCCTTTCTTAGTCATTTTAAAAAAGATTTACATCATTTCAAATTAAAATGACGTCATACGAACACGTTGATTTAGACCATTTGCGCGCGTTTTAGTTGCAAAAGTGACAACATATTGTCAAAATTAAGCCTATTTTTAATCTATTATAGCTCCTCAGGATCATCCACGACCCCCAATTTTTTTAATTTAATATGTAAGCAGATATGTTGTAGATATGAATTCATGCAGAACCTTTACCACTCGGATGTTATGACGTCATCGTATGGCCACACGAATGTAAAATATAGGATTTTTTACTCTTTCGTTATTGATCATCACATTCAACAAAGCGCGTCTCGCTTATACGTATTCCATTTCCCCCGAAATTTTAATATTGTCTATGTCAATCAACTATCTTTCGCATGAATTAAAAATATTTTAATTTTTATAACGTCATCATGTCTAAAAACGTAAATAACGTGGGTCACTTATTTTCATCTTTACAGTAAATTTCAATCTGTTATAGCTCGTCAGAATAAAAAGTGATAATCATGATTTAAATGTTTTCTGGAAGCTATTGGATTGTAGATACGAATTGATGTGAATATTTTGCCAATCAGATGTTGTGACGTCATCATATGGCCAGTTGAATTCAAAAAGTCATATTTTCATCTCTTGCATAAAAGTTCACTGCGTTTAAACGAGAGCGCATCTCACTTTTACGTGCCTAAAATTCTTCAAATTTGTTTTAATGTAATTATTTAGATAATTTTCTTCTAAAATTGTTATCTTTATTTGTCAATTTGATGATGTCATCGTGTTAATAATTGGATTTAAAAGATGAGTCTCGTAATTTTGTCTATGCTACACTGTATATAACATATACAGTTTATTCTGTAAAATACTGTAATATGGTGTATGCTAGTGCTACATAATAGGTACAATTAAGCACTGTAAACATATTTATTTTATGTCATAGAATGGCATAATAATTTTCGAGGTTCATATAGTTAAGTATGTGCATGTTGCGTTTGCGCGGATAACCCGAACTCGTCAAAGTGACGAGTTCAAATCTAGTTTTCTGTATTATTCTTTGATCCTTCCTTCCTTTTTGTGAGTCACGTTTCTCTAAAATGTGTAAACATAACATTTCATAACTTTGACAACATATGGGCATTTACGTGAAGTTGTGCACCTCCTATTTTTGAATGACGTCATAGTTGCGCAACATGACTTACGCGCAATTTTATGAATTTCAATGATTGATTATAGATTAAAAACCAAAAGTCATTTAGTATTGACACTTTGACAAAATTTAAGTCATATCAGGGGCAAACTTTCTACGGATTAAAAATGGCATGTTTCACAAGAAGTTACGCGCGCACGCGCATTTAAAATTTCAAAATGCGCAAAATTAATTTCTAATCAACTTTTTATGCGTTTCTTGTCATTTTGAGCATGTCAAAAATTCCCACGGGCGCGCAATTTTTTACGCACGCGGTGCGCACGTAGCGTTAAAAACATATTTTTTTCTCTTGAATTATATTTTTCAAGTCTTTTCTAGTAATTTTGAAAACAATTTAGACCTTTTCCAGTTTAAATAACGCCATACGAACACGTTGAATTAGACAATTCGTGCGCGTTTTTTATGAAAAAGCTTAAAAAATCGTCAAAATTATGTCTTTTTTTAAACAGTCATAGTTTCTAAAGTAAACCGTGAACCGTTTATTTTTATTACAAAATCTAGAAGTTGATGAGTTGTAGATATCGGATCATGCATCGATAAGGCTAAAAAAACATTGTGACGTCATCGTATGGCCACACGAATGTAAAATATAGGATTTTTGTCTCTTTCGTTATTGCTCATCACATTCAATGGAGCGCATCATGCTTATCTGTATTCCTTTTTCTCCTAAATTTATATATTGTGTAGGTCAATCAACTTTCTTTAGCATGAGATAAAAATATTTTAATTTTTATGACGTCATCATGCCTAAAAATTTTAATTACGTGGGTCATTAATTTCATCTTTACAGTAAATTTTAATCTGTAATAGCTCGTAAGAATAAAATGTGATAATCACGATTAAAACGTTTTCTGGAAGCTATTGGATTGTAGATACGAATTCATGTAAACATTTTGCCAATCGGATGTTGTGACGTCATCATATGGCCAGTTGAATAAAAAAAGTCGTATTTTCATATTTTGCGTAATAGTTCATCACATTTAAAAGGGTGCGCATCTATATTTTACGTATTCAAATTTCTTCTACACGTTAATATGTTGTTCCTGAGATAATTTCCTCCAGAAATTGCTATTTAAGTGTTTCATTTTGATACCGTCGCCATGTTAAAAATTGGAATAAATGGCGGGTCCCGTAATTTCACCTATTCTACACTGTATGTAATATGTATACAGATTATACTCTTTGCATGTATATACTATATGACACAAATTGACAGAATTCAGCACTAACAGCATATCATATTCTTCAGTTCTTGTCATAATGCCATAATCTTTATCTGTGTGCAATATTCCAACGTATGACGTGCACGTGGCGTTTGTCGTTGTGCGGATAACTAACTCGTCAAAGTGACGAGTTTCATGTCTAGTTTCAATTGTTTTTTAACAATATAAAAAAAAATTATATACCACAGAACAAGAATTGCAATATATCATATCGTACAAACACATCATGTCAGGTTTTTAGTCGCGTGGACGCGACTCAATAGTTCACTATGTCGGTCGGTCGGTCTGTCGGTCTGTCTGTCGGTCCGGTATCACTATGCGTTTTATCGCTTTTCTGTACTTTTTGAACTGTTTTGATGTACAGACAAGTTTTAAAGTACATTACTTTTTGAAAGTTCATTTTTTTCTGAGAGCACGCGACTTATGGCTGTTGGCCTTGTTTCAGTTCGAGAGACTCAATCGACTCTTTGGAAGGTTGCTCACGTTTATGTTTACGTTTTATTGTAAATAATTCTCTAAGTAAAGGGCTCTATCCAAATTAATTCTTCGTCAGGCTGTATAATTGCACCTTTGATTAAGAAATCAACATTAAACCCAGATGTTTTAACGAATTATTGTCCAGTCTCGAACCTTCCTTCCTTATAGGTAAGTTTTAGAGTATTCAGCCGTTGCCCTGCCTTAAGACACCTTAAAGATAATAACCTTAATGAAACATATCAGTCGGCATATAAATCATCTCATAGTACGAAAACTGCTCTATTTACGCGTTAAAAGTGACAGTACATAATGGACCTTTGATATAGGGAGATCCATTTTATTAGTTTTGCTAGATTTATCCTCTGTATTTTGACACGATAGATCACAACATCCTTGTCAGTCGTTTGCAGAGGGAATTTGGCATTACTGGCTCTCTGCTTTAGATTGGGTAACTAGCTACCATCATACACACCTACCACCATACTTGCTGAATACTCTAGAAACCATGTTTTGCAGTACGGTGTTCCTCGGGGTCCATTGTTGGATTTTCACTGTATAGGCCTCCATATGCTCAACCCATCGCTGATATTATTGAGAGTTTTGATGTAGCTTATCACATATACGCTGACGATACACAATTGCATGTCTACAGTGTCCAGGGTTTACTGGAAAAGGTCGGCAAAGACAGCCGCTAGTTGGTGACTATACGACTTTATGACTCTGTTGCTAATTTCGTCCGGTCCAGTAGCTATATTTACTTTAACGCCAGCAAACAACTTTTGAACTTGATACTGAGTAAATAAGATTCTACTGTCATCACTTTTAGATAAGTCCCGATGTTCTGTTTTGAAGTTAGTGGTGCCAATGACATTCGTTCAGGATAGGATACGAATAGAATCAGCGAGAAATTTACCAATGTTCGCCACTATACCCATTTTGGTTGTACCTGCGCACATTGATAATAAACTCAGTATTACACTTTAATAGTACATCACCACCTTCAGACGATACTCATCAAAAACAATTTCAGACGACAGTACTCCCAAGACAGTACTCCATTGATTATTTAATCCATGGTACACGTATCCTCAGACGATACTCCCGAGATAACTACACCCTCAGACGATACTCCCGAGATAACTAAGTATCCTCAGACGATACTCCCGAGATAACTAAGTATCCTCAGATGATACTCCCGAGATAACTAAACGTATCCTCAGACGATACTCCCGTGACAACTACACGTATCCTCAAACGATACTCCCAAAATAACTACACCCTCAGACGATACTCCCAAGACACACGTATCCTCAGACGATACTCTCGAGATAACTAAGTATCCTCAGCAGACGATACTCCCGAGATAACTAAGTATCCTCAGATGATACTCCCGAGATAACTAAACGTATCCTCAGACGATACTCCCGTGACAACTACACGTATCCTCAAACGACACTCCCAAAATAACTACACCCTCAGACGATACTCCCAAAACATACACGTATCCTCAGACGATACTCCCAAGACATACACGTATCCTCAAACGATACTCCCAAAATAACTACACCTCAGACGATACTCTCAAGACAACAACACGTATCCTCAGACGATACTCCTAAGACATACACGTATTCTCATACGATACTCTCAAGACAACACGTATCTTCAGACGATACTCTCAAGACATGCGTATCCTCAGACAGTACTTCCGAGACAACTACACGTATCCTCAGACGATACTCCCCAAATAACTACACCCTCAGACGATACTCTCAAGACACACGTATCCTCATACGATACTCTCAAGACATACACGTATCCTAAGACGATACTCCCGAAACAACTACACATACCTTCATACGATACTCCCGAGACAACTACACGTATCCTCAGACGATACTCCCAAGACATACACGTATCCTCAGACGATACTCCCGAGACAACTACACGTACCTTCAGACGATACTTCCGAGATAACTACACGTATCCTCAGACGATACTCCCCAAATAACTACACCCTCAGACGATACTCTCGAACACGTATCCTCAGACGATACTCCCAAGAGTTACACGTATCCTCAGACGATACTCCCAAGACAACCACACGTGCCCTCAGATGAAACTCCCAAGAAAACTACACGTATTCTCAGACGATAGTCCCAAAATAACTACACCCTCAGACGATACTCCCAAGATATACACGTATCCTCAGACGATACTCCCAAGACAACTACACGTGCCCTCAGATGATACTCCCAAGACAACTACACGTATCCTCAGACGATACTCCCAAGACAACTACACGTATCCTCAGACGATACTCCCAAGAAAACTACACGTATCCTCAGACGATACTCCCAAGGCATATACACGTATCCTCTGATACTTTTAAGACGTGTACACGAATCCTCAGACGCCTTACATCCCACGGGCGTTACTCTTGTCTACATTAACAATTGGGCATATAAATATTTAAAAAATAGAAACAAAAACGCTAGCCATCTACTTACGTTTATTATTTAACAGAAAGGAGCAGAGAGAGTAGAGTTTTTTTTGTTTGAATCGGAAGACTTAGCCTAGGCATGGATTAAGGAATAGAAGGATATGCATCAGTTTGAGATCAAAGCTTCCATGACTCTAACCGTTACAAAATAAACACAGTTGAATTAACCGTCGTTAACAACGACACGGTGCCTAATATATTGTTTACTGCACACGCTCAACAACCTTCAACAAAAATGTATGCGACAAATTTATTTTACCATTACGTTCGGCTCTTTTACCATTCGGCGCATTTCTATTCGGCCCATTTACCATTACGTTCGGCTCTTTCAGCATTCGGCGCATTTCTATTTGGCCCATTTACCATTACCTTCGGCTCTTTCAGCATTCGGCTCTATTTTATTCGTCCCATTTACCATTACGTTCGGCTCTTTTTAATTCGGCCTTTTTTTATTCGGCTCTTTCTGCATTACGTTCGGCTCTTTTTGATTTGGCCCTTTTTTATACGGTGCAATTAAATTCTAACCTTTTACATGGGGTCAAATGGAAGAAAATCAACGGCTGGAAATGAGTCTATGAACAATTTACAAAACATATAGATGCAGCAGGTAGAGTGTTTGGTTGGTTGAATTAAATGAATTTGAAGGCTATTTCAATATGACTATGACCAAGCACTCAATGATCTTTCTTTAGATACTTTATCTGATAGAAGGCGTAATCTATGCTATAAGTTTGCTCTGAATTGTTCAAAAAGTATTCAGTTTGGAAAATGGTTTCCAGTGAAGAATGTAAGTAACATGAAACTAAGACGTGTAAAGTATCAACAACCCAAATGCAGAGTTGAAAGATATAGAAAAAGTGCAATACCATACCTTATCTCGCTTCTAAATGAATAATCATTATATATCACCCAGTACAGCTATGCAATTCTTATTGGTCCTCTTTGGTGTTTTTTTTTTCTATTTTAATATTTTAATGCTAAACTTGTTGAATGTTCCTGTATTGTATTTCTTGTGTAAATTGCCTCCTTTTTTATATATAATTATCATTGGTTTTATACTTTTATACAAATTTTAATATTGAGAAAATGTAAATATCTTTGTAATTCAGCTAAGGCTGCGATGATGATAGTGAAATAAATGAAATGAAATGAAATGAAAAAAACTAATCATTTTATTGACATGATTAATGTGTTAGAGAACTTGCAATTGTCCCACCTTATTGACCATTTTGAGAGAGAAAAGGTTTGATTTATGGCCTAGGCTAGCTAGGCCTAGCCTAGTGTCAGCCTAACATTTAATAATAATAATAATTTACCCTTTCTCTCTCATTTGTTAAAAGATGAATTAATTTTAGGTTATTCAACACATCTTTAATCGGTTGGCTACCCATGGTTGGCGCCATGATGATGAAATGTTTGTAAACTTTTCATAGATTCATTTACAGTCGTTGATTTTCTTCCATTTGACCCCATGTCAAAGGTTAGATTTTAATTGCGCCATATAAAGAAATGCCGATTTAAAAAGTGCCCAACGTAATGCAGAAAGAGCCGAATAAAAAAGGGCCGAATCAAAAATAGCCGAACGTAATGGTAAATGGGCCGAATAAAAAAGAGCCGAATGCTGAAAGAGCCGAACGTAATAGTAAATGGGCCAAATAGAAATGCGCCGAATGCTGAAAGAGCCGAACGTAATGGTAAATGGGCCAAATAGAAATGCGCCGAATGCTAAAAGAGCCGAACGTAATGGTAAAAGAGCCGAATAGAATTAAAGTTTGCTGCCGGAGGCAGCGATGGCGTTCCATAGATACTAGGCCCAGGCCTTCTAGGCTTACTAGTAAACCCCATGATTTACCGACATTGATATAGGCATAGGTGGTGACGTATCGCAACTATACATAGCCAGCCAATCCCGGATCAGGGATCGCAGTTTTCATTCGATTAGGCCCGGTGATTGGATGTGATGTGGATGACATAACCACTAGCCAATCGCCAGGCACTACAATGTAAATATAATCACATCGATAATTAAGGAGATTTATGAAGAAACCACTGCTTAGCCATATATTATTTTGGTTGCACTCGCGAACAGTGATAATAAATACGATTTAGTTTAGCACTGTGCGCTACCATACCAATTTGGTTGTACTTGCGCACAGTGATAATAAATAGGATTTAGTTTAGCACTGTGCGCTACCATACCCATTTTGGTTGTACTTAAGCACAGTGATAATAAATAGGATTTAGTTTAGCACTGTGCCCTATACCCATAATGGTTGAACTCGCAGACAGTGAATAATATATAGGATTTAGTTTAGCACTGTGTGCTACCATACCCATTTTGGTTGTACTTGAGCACAGTAATAATAAATAGGATTTAGTTTAGCACTGTGCGCCACTATACCCATTTTGGTGGTACTTGAGCACAGTGATACTAATAAATAGGATCTAGTTTAGCACTGTGCGCTATTATAACCATTTTGGTTGTACTTGCGCACAGTGATAATACATGGGATCTAATTTAGCACTGTGCACTATCATATCCAATTCGGTGGTACTTGAGCACAGTGAAAATACACAGGATCTAGTTTAGCACTGTGCGCTACCATACCCATTTTTAGTCGCGTGTCGCGTGCAACCCGACTCTACAGCTCACTATGTCGGTCGGTTGGTCGGTAAACACTAACTCAAATTTGAGCACGCAACTGCAGCCATCTATATATCATTGTTTTATTTTAATCCTTCAAAAAAAGTATTCTATTAAGAATAAAATGAAAAAAAATATATATTATTCTATCAATATAAATATTATTAGAAAATTTGATGCGTTTTTAAAAATTACATGACAATAAATCGATATTGGTTTAAAATGTTAATATTACAGTGTAATTATTATATGCAAACAGCTTCCTAGTTTCTTTTATTTATTTATAATGTATAACTATTGACGATGTACATTACTTATGTTATTATATTTGTAAGAATGAACTTAATATATATTTTTGAAAAGCATATAAGAAATAAAATAAAAACAGAAATTTCGGTTGCAATACAAACAAAAATGTTTTTTTTTCTCTGTATATGTACTGAAAATGAAATAAAGGTGAGTGTATCACACAAAAGAAAAACAAAAAATAACTACTATAATTACAACATCACGAATCTAATATAATGTTTAGAAGAAAGGAATAACATCTTTATTTCTAAACGGATACAACACAGATTGGTGTTTTTCACAAGGCCTATTAGCTTACTTAAAAATATTTACAAATCATTTACTATGATTCAAATATATATATATATATTAATGTTAGGAGCAGTTCACTTTAAAATACGTTGTTTAAAATAAAACGGATGAAGTAAATAAAATGCTTTTATAATACAAAATTGTGTAATCTTGTATATTGGACAAATTTGCCCATCGCAATTACTAATGAATAAATACAGTGCATAAAATAACCAACTGTTTAAGGCATATTATATAAAGTAGAACTATCGTTTTACTTATTTATTTCAGATTTTTCTCCAACAACAAAACGTAAACGAATTGTGAATATTAGGCCTATCAATAAAAACAATCTATATTTTGGGAAAAGATGCGTTTACGGACTGTGTGGTAATTTGTTTCCTTCATTATAGACATACACCCTATGACATTATTTATATGATCATCCACTTGATTTTAGTCGTCTTCTGATCCTCAACCTAATCTCAATTTGAATGCATGAAAAATCTTCCTTTCCCTTGGTGGGATGTAAGTCAATTTCAATTTTTCTAAATGTTCACCTTTTGCTTCCAACATATCTTTATAAACATCTTCTGATATGTTCATTTTTATATGAAGCAATTTTGGAAATAAATCAAATATTTTGGCTAATGTAAAACCATTAATTGAATACAGATCTATGTCCGTTAGATCGACATATTTCCACCTAAATTCATTGTTACCAGGTCGTTGTAATAATACATCTTTAAGATTTTCACCTGTTAAACCGTACTTCCTCCATTCCAACGTTTCTGAGCATCCATATTCGTTTCTCATGACATACAATAATTGAAGTAATGATTCGCCATCAATATCAGAAAGGTTATTATTCATTAGTGATATTGAATCTTTTTTTAGTTCAAAATTCATTTCTTGACATTTATTTAGTATATCAGAAATAGTGGTACCTACTATGCTGCAATTATTCATGGAAAGATGGGTTAAATCTGGAAATATAACAAATATGTTAGCTAGTATACTTCCATTAATTGATGATAAGTCTACCAAATCCAAATTAACAGCATTCTGTCTAAAAAATATGTATTGCATAGGTGGAATTAGAAGGGCTTGTAAGTGTTTGGCTGATAGATTATACTCACTCCAAATTAGGCCTAGGTGTAAATGGTTAAAATCATGTATTTCTTTAGTTTTTAGTGCGTTTATCAGATTCCCGAGTGAATCTGCATCAATATCTGAAAGGTCATTTCCTTTTAATCCAATTGTAATTTCTTTGGACTCTAGATAATTTGCAACAGTTTCCGTCAACATACTATTTACATGCTTACTACTAGGTATTTGTGTATTTAGAATATCAGAAATAGTCCTACCTACTAAATTGCAACTATTCATAGAAAGACGTTTCATTTTTGGAAATATAATAAAAATGTTAGCTAGTGTACTTCCATTAATTGATGATAGGTCTACAAAATCCAAATTTACAGTTTCCAATCTAGAAAACCTGTATTTCATGGGTAAAATTAAAAGAGCTTGTAATTGTTTGGCGGATAAATTATAATTTTTCCAAAATAAATCAAAATTATAAATTCCTTGATGCAACACTATCAACTTCCCGAGTGAATCTGCATCAATATCTGAAAGGTCATTTCCGCTTAATCCAATGGTGATTTCTTTGGACTCTAGATAATTTTTAACATTTTCCATCAACATACTATTTACGTACGGACTACTGCTAGATATTTGTGTAGTTAGCATATCAAATATAGTGGTACCAACTAAATTACATTTATTTATAGAAAGATGTTTTATATTTGGAAATATAACAAATATGTTAGCTAGTATACTTCCATTAATTGATGATAAGTCTACCAAATCCAAATTAACAGCATTCTGTCTAGAAAATATGTATTGCATAGGTGGAATTAGAAGGGCTTGTAAGTGTTTGGCTGATAGATTATACTCACTCCAAATTAGGCCTAGGTCTAAATGGTTAAAATCATGTATTTCTTTAGTTTTTAGTGCGTTTATCAGCTTCCCGAGTGAATCTGAATCAATATCTGAAAGGTCATTTCGTTTTAATCCAATTGTAATTTTTTTGGACTCTAGATAATTTGCAACAGTTTTCTTCAACATACTATTTACATGCTTACTACTAGATATTTGTGTATTTAGAATATCAGAAATAGTCCTACCTACTAATTTGCAACTATTTATAGAAATACGTTTCATATTTGGAAATATAATAAAAATGTTAGCTAGTATACTTCCGTTAATTGATGATAGGTCTACAAAATCCAAATTAACGGTTTCCAATCTAGAAAACCTGTATTTTGTAGGTGAAATCAGGAGAGCCTGTAAGTGTTTGGTTGATAGATTATAATCATTCCATTCTAACCTGTCAAAATAGTGAACATATTTATCATTCTTTTTTACGTTTATCAGCTTTACAAGTGAATCTATATCAATATCTGAAAGGTCATTGTTTTCTAATTCAATGGTAATATTTTTTAACTTCAAATAATTGATTTCATGTTTTTGAAACATACTATTTACATGTGTACCAGATAACTTACAAGAGTTTAAATCAATATAATTCAAGTGGTCAGAAATATTTATTATGTGACCTAATAATATGCCATTTATATCTCTTAAATCATTGTAGCTGAGATCAAGCTCCTTTAATTCTATAAATACTGTACTGTTTTTACATTCGCTTATCATTTCGTTGATAAGGTTACCATTGTATATAAAACCACCACTGTTCATCCAAAGGTATTTATTGTTAGGAACAATTTGAAAAAAATGACATAAACGTGCACCATTGAAATAACCATGAGCAAAATTATTTAGGTCTACAGAAAATTGAAAACTTAAATCAAGTTTTTGTATTTTTTCAATTAAATGATATCTTTGCCATTCTTTTGAGAGAATCTTAATTGCTCTATCACCCCATTTATTAACCAAATAGAGTAAATATAAATCATATCCTTCATCATCAAAAATTATATTAATGACCTTATCAAGCTGTATTACTATTGAGACGTGGGCTACAAGCCTACAAACATCTTCAGATGATTCTTCAGTTGATTTATCTATGAATTCTTTGACTTTTTCTCTTACTTTACTTTCATTTACTGTTAATTCTTCATATAACAATTTCAAATGCTGTATAAAGTGTAAATTGTTATTAATATAAAACATTGTAAAAGATTTTTTTAAACTTTCAACATGTGCTGTCATTTCTTCGGATATGTGTGTATTCAGTGATTCCAATACCTTTTCTTCGTGATCTTTGTTTACATATTTAAAATATTTAGAAAAAGAATAATAATTAGAGGCATCATTCACCAACCAGTATTTCATGAGTTTGTCTGCATCCGGACCTAGGAAACTAAGTGTGAACACCCTTGTCATATGTAAATACTCATTAGTTCTTATTTCTTCACTTTCCTCCAGATCTAATGTCTCAAATTGACTTTTGTAAGACAAGTAAAACCCAGCTAGTGCCTCTGCTAGTAACTTATGTGGACATCGATAAATCTCCAAAAAGGAATCTTGTACATCAGATGGAGGGTCTTTGTAAACAAAACCTAATTTTAGAGATAAGTCAACTAAACTTTTATTTCCTACTATTTTGATCAAATCCAATTTATTAAAATGAAGTACATTTTTCTGTAGTTTTATGTAACTAATATGTCCTAATATTCGAATTGAATTGTTTAACTCGTTGGGAAAGTCAGCAGATTGTTGAATTGCTTTAGACGTATCGTTCCTGTTAAGGTACTGATTTAAAATGTATCGAAACATTTCTATAAAAAAGTGTTCAAAATGTTTAGGAATTATTTGTTCATGTTCCCATATGGTACACATTTTAAGTAATAAAAAAGGAGATGACAAGACTTCAAATATGATTTTGTGATCACCACCCCAATAATATGTATATTGCGAATCAAGTTTGAATTCTTCACTCAATGAATCACCAAGCGCAGGTTTTTCAACAAGTCTAAAATACCTTTGAATATATCTCTTGATGTTATTTTTAGAAAACCCTTTTACGTTAACATCTAAATCGCAATGATTAAGTAAGTCTCCAGCAAAACCGGGTCTTGATGTAATAATAACTGTGCTTTCCCTCAGTTCGTCGCCTTCTAATATCATTTTTGGGCCCACAACACCATATTCCAACTCATCTAATCCATCCAACAGAACAACTAATTCTTTGTCATGTCTCTCTATAAACGTTTCTATAATTGTTTTATTTTTCGGGAGCTTAGTGTTTTTACTAAAAATACCAAGTTTAACTTTATCTACAATCATATCTGTAATTGTTTGACCTGCCTTAATATCTCTTACATTTATAAGAAATAATATTCTACCGGCAAACGTAGAATCTGAATCAGTTGCCCAGTTGTAAGATATATACTGAAGTAAAGTCGTCTTACCAACTCCTCCATTTCCGATCATGCATACTTTAAATGAGACCATGTACTTGATAATACCTAATAGTTCTTCTAATGGTATTTGATTCTCCACTTCTGGATCCAGATGTTTGTGTTTCTTGCCTCTTTTTAAAGTTGTAAGTAATATTGGATCAGTAAACATCCGTGAAATATTTAAATTGTGTTGCCACGTCGGCGGTCTTTTGTTTGGGTCACTAAATTGTAATTTCTGTTCTGTTATTAGAAAATTTGTTACAATTTCATCTGAAATGATTTGAATTGAAAAAAAAATTTGTTGAAAAGTTGCAACAAATACGTTTTCTGATTTATCATTGATTCTGTTTTTAATTTATAACATCTTGATTGCTGTAGTACTCTAGTAGTATGCACTTTGAGGTCCAGAGAATTTGACTTCAGAAATTGGTTTAGGGTGGTCAAGCAATCATTTCATTCATTCATTGGTTTGGTTCACAGGGTGAAAGGTTATAAGACCAAACACCATTAGGTCCTTAAATCGCGACAACCACTGGTCACAGCGAGGTAATTGTGATCTCAAATTGATCAGAAGGTATACATTTATATTCAGTCTAATAGGACAATTTAGTAAAAAATGACAGGAAATGCCATTTCTGACCTTTGACCCACAACCCAGGGCATGTATGTATCTCCGTAACTACTGGTCGTAGACACTTGAATTTGATCTTAAATTGTTCGATAAATACATTTTGTTATTTGTTACACATTTTTAAAAATGTTAAAAAGGTCAAAGGGTCAGGGTCAAGGGTTATATAAATAAATAAATTTAGGTACTTGTATCTCGGCAACCACTGGTCGCAGAAAATTTTGGTCTCAAAATGTTCAGAAGGCATCCATTCATATTCAGTCTAATGGGGCATTTATAGTAAAAAACGATCATAAATGCCATATGTGCCTTATTGTGCCCCATTCATGGGGTGATAGGTCATTTGCTGTTGCAGAATTTTGTCTCTGGAACGCATTACCATCCCATATTTAGATCTAGCAAGTCTACTGATGTGTTCAAGAGACACATCTGCTGTCGACTGCCTTTGGAAATTTGTACGGTTATTGTTTAGCTAGATACCCACATTGAGAACACCTGTGAGTAATTTTTTGGCAGGTCTGTGCACCTTAAATTGCAGGTAAACGGAAGCAGTGATGTGGGTTCGATTGGTCTGCTTTTATTATTTGCAAACTTTTTTGTTGTTTTTAGTCGCGTGGAAGCGACTCTATAGTTCACTATGTCGGTCGGTTGGTCGGTCTGTCTGTCTGTCGGTCTGTCTGTCTGTCGGTCCGGTATCACTATGCATTGTAGCACGCGACTTAATGGCTGTTGGCCTTGTTAGTTTCAAGGTTAGTATTTTTCATGGTTTTCACAAGCGCCTTATCTTATACCAAGGCATCTTCATATCTCTGTAAGTACTGGTCGTAGAAACGTAAATTTGGTATCAAATTGTTTGATTGATGACCAGAAATACTATTAATTACTAATGTTTCAAACAAAAAACATATCTCTACACAACTTATCCTTAGACAGTAATGTTATGCAATAACTTATGCTTTAAATTGTTTCATCATAGGAATTAAAACAAATAATTTACTGTTTGAAATGGTACTTTTGCTAGAAAATATTGTTGACCCAATCGAGGACGATAACATTTTGATAGAGTTCCTTTCAGAATGCTAGAAGCAACTTACCGAATTTTTCCGAATAAACGCCATGGGCATTTATTGTTCAGAAGGGTTTTTAGGGCGAGCGTTTATTCCGAGGAGGCGTTTATTTTTTTTGGATGTAATATGGTAACATGTAAAATCAAATAAATTCCACCTAGATGTAAAAAAACACAGCACAATTAATATCAAAAAGTGATAAAAAAAAAATGCTTGGTACTGTAAATTGTAGATTATGGTAGTCAATGAAATGTGTTGTGATACAATTATGTTCTATAGAGGTGGGGGCGAGGGTGGCGTTTATTCGAGGGAGGCTTTTATTCAAAGCGGGTGTTTATTCAAATAAATACCATAATTTGAATAATGATATATAATTCGTTTCTCACTGATAAAAGCTACTTTACATGATTCTTTTTCCTCTTTATGCTTTTGTAACAAAATGTGTCTATTTTAGAATAAAAGTGACACTGTCACAGGCTCCATAAACGAATCCTTTCCAGGTGCCAATGTAATGATAAAAAACAATGACACATCATTATCCTGAGACACAATTGTACTCCGTCCCATTGTTCATATGGATCTTCATTCTATCATCTATCAATTTGTCAACAATCACACTGCCTTTTGCATATTTTTTAATGCCAATACATAGTTTCATTACTATTGTACTTTCCTGAAAACACCCTTTTGTACTAGTGTGTGTAGTATGATTTTATCATGATTTATAACATTATTCTAAAATACACTTTGGATGCTTCTATTGTCAATGCATTCAGTACCTAAAACATGTCAAAGTTTCTAGTGGTATTGATAATAGATCTCCAGAAATATATATTGTTTTATTATCTACACTGGGAACAGACGTGTATATGTATAATTTGTCAGTGACATTCAAACATATTATGCAACAGTACAGTGTCATACGGAATGATGACAATCATCATCAGCCGTTGTCAGTCCACTGCTGGACGAAAGCCTCAGCATGTTTCTGCCACAGTGCACGATCTCTAGCTGCTCCCTGCCACTGCACTGTACCCCAATACTTGTCTATTTCATCTCGCCATCTCACTCTTTGTCTTCCTCTATTTCTACTCCCATCCATCGGTCTCCATGATGTCATTAGCGAAGTCCATCTATTGTCTCTTCTCCTACTGATATGTCCAGCCCACTTCCACTTACTTAATTTGATAGTTCTTATAATGTCTTGAACTTGTGTTTGTTTTCTCACCCATTCATTTGTTTTTCTGTCTTTATATGTGATTCCGAGCATATTTCTTTCCATGTTGTGCTGTGCTGCTGCTATTTTCTTTTCCATTTTATTTGACAGTGCCCAGGTCGCAGCTCCATATGTCATGGTTGGTAACACGCATTGATTAAAGACCTTTCTTTTTAGGCTTAACGGTATTTCCCCTCTCATGATGTTGCTCAGTTTACCATATTGGCACCAGCCCAATCTGATTCTCCTCTTTATCTCCTGTTCTTGATTCTTTTCTCTCAGGCTAAATCTCTGCCCCAGATAGATATATTCATTTACTTCATCAATTTTATTGCCATTAACAGACACAGAACCATGAGGTACCATGGAATTTGCCATACCTTTTGTTTTCTTCATATTCATTTTCAATCCACAGCATTTGCTGGCATTTGCAAGGTCTTTAAGCATATCCTCCACTTCACTGATTTGCTCTCCCAGGACAACAATGTCATCTGCAAACCTCAAATGATTAAATTTTTCTCCATTGATATTCACTCCTTTATCCTCCCATTCCAGTGAGCGAAATATGCCTTCCAAACAAGCTGTAAACAGTTTAGGTGAAATTGTATCGCCTTGTCGGACACCCTTCTTTATGTGGATTTTCTCGCTTGGTTTGTGCATCGTAACTGTGGTAGTGCAGTTGGTGTAGATGTCTTTGAGTAGGTTAATGTACTTATAATGAATTCCCTGATCTTGCAGAGCTTTTAGAACTGACTGTGTCTCCACCGAATCAAATGCCTTTTCATAGTCTATGAAGGCCATACAAAGTGGTTTGTTGTATTCTTGGCATTTTTCTTTGAGCTGGTTCAGTGTATGAATATGATCCATGGTAGAAAAACCACTCTGCTTGTTCTCTGGGTTGGTGGCTATCAAGTGAATTTTCCATTCGAGTCAGGATTCTTGTAAACAACTTGTTTATGTTTGAAAGAAGACTAATAGGTCTGTAGTTTTTGAGATCCCTCTTGTCCCCTTTCTTAAAAAGGATGATCATGTTAGATTCTTTCCACTTTTCTGGTACTTTCCCCTGATGTAAGCAAGCTGTGTATAGCTTCGCCAGCTCCTTAGCAATGACGTCCTCCCCCTCTTTGATTGTGTCAATTAAAATTTTATCTGGTCCTGGTGCTTTCCCTCGTTTCATGTTTTTGACTGCATGCTGCACCTCCCAATATGTGATGTCTGGAATTTCTTCCGAGTATATGGATACTTGAAGGTCCACTGACTGGCTGCTTTGATAGAGTTCTTCATAAAATTCTTCAATCCTCATCAAAATCATGTCTTGATCTGTAATTGTATCGCCTTGTCGGACACCCTTCTTTATGTGGATTTTCTCGCTTGGTTTGTGCATCGTAACTGTGGTAGTGCAGTTGGTGTAGATGTCTTTGAGTAGGTTAATGTACTTATAATGAATTCCCTGATCTTGCAGAGCTTTTAGAACTGACTGTGTCTCCACCGAATCAAATGCCTTTTCATAGTCTATGAAGGCCATACAAAGTGGTTTGTTGTATTCTTGGCATTTTTCTTTGAGCTGGTTCAGTGTATGAATATGATCCATGGTAGAAAAACCACTCTGCTTGTTCTCTGGGTTGGTGGCTATCAAGTGAATTTTCCATTCGAGTCAGGATTCTTGTAAACAACTTGTTTATGTTTGAAAGAAGACTAATAGGTCTGTAGTTTTTGAGATCCCTCTTGTCCCCTTTCTTAAAAAGGATGATCATGTTAGATTCTTTCCACTTTTCTGGTACTTTCCCCTGATGTAAGCAAGCTGTGTATAGCTTCGCCAGCTCCTTAGCAATGACGTCCTCCCCCTCTTTGATTGTGTCAATTAAAATTTTATCTGGTCCTGGTGCTTTCCCTCGTTTCATGTTTTTGACTGCATGCTGCACCTCCCAATATGTGATGTCTGGAATTTCTTCCGAGTATATGGATACTTGAAGGTCCACTGACTGGCTGCTTTGATAGAGTTCTTCATAAAATTCTTCAATCCTCATCAAAATCATGTCTTGATCTGTAATTTCTGTCCCTTTTTTTTTTTTATCAATTAATGATGTTATTTTCTGCTTTCCACTTGCAAGTTTCTGCTTTGTTTTCTTCAAACTTCTATTGCTTTCTATTGTCTCTTGAATTTTAAGGGTGTTGTATTTTCTTATGTCTTGTCGGAGTTTCTTTCGTATTGTCTTGCATGTTTCTGCATATTCAACATTCTGGAATCCAATTCCATCTCTCTTCATATCCCTCCTTTTCTCCATTAGCCGCTTGGTGCTATCTGAGAGTTTGGACTCTTGCATTTTCTTTTCCTTCCCTGCTGTTTTTATAGAGCTCTCATGTACTATGTCGATGATTTTGACATTCCATTCATCAAGGTCGGAGGCATCTTCTACTTCCAGCCCTTGAAAGCGGTTTTGTAGTTCTAGTTGAAATTCATGCTTTCTGGCTTCTAGATTGTGTGACGTGTACCAATGTGGCTCAGTTGATGAATCCCTATTCATTGATGGCTTACATTTCAACATAACAGAATCCATACGACTAGCTAAACTATTCTCTGAAAATATTGATGATCTCCAATTTCAATATACAGAGAAACCATCATCCAGGCAACATGCTCAAGAATGTCAAACAAACAGAAATCAAAATACACGCCCCTGGAAACGAAATAGACATGGTTATTATAATCAACAAGCAAGAAATGACAGTTACCAACACTTTAGTTATGGCTCCAAAGAGTCAACCTATATGTATGAACCATGCTGGAAATGTGGACTAAACAACCATCAAGCTTACGAACGAAAAATTTAATGAAGACAGTTTTTTAAACGATTTATTAATGGTAAATTGGAATGGTATTACCGCCAGTGGTGACGTAAGTCAGAGTGCCAAACTTCTCGAAACTACACTAACCAACATTTTAGATAAACATGCTCCTTGGAAAAAACACAGGGTACGTAAAAAACAGCTCCTTGGCTATCTGATGATGTAATTGAAAAGATGAGAGAAAGAGATAAACTCAAAAGAGAATGTAAACATTCTAAAAATGAATCACTCTGGAAAAGGTACAGAAAGTATAGAAATATGTGCAATAAATTAATACGTAAAAGTAAAGCTAATTTTATTCAAGAAAGTATAAAAGAAAATAAAAACGATGTAAAAAAATATATATATATATATTATATCGTCAAAAAAGAAAACTATTCAAACAATTTGCAATGATAATGGCGATGTCCTCTATAAAGCTAAGGACATCGCAAATGAAATTAATACATTTTTCTCAAATATAGGTTCAAATCTTGCATCACAAATACATGAGCCGATAAATTATATAAATTATGATGAAATCGATGCTTTCACCGAAAAAAATTTTGAATTCGAACACATCACATGTGAATTTGTATATAAATACTTAAGTAATCTTTCAAAAAACAAAGCCACTGGTCATGACAACTTACCACCGGGCATTCTAAAACTGTCTGCCCCGATTATATCCCCAACAATTACAAGAATCATAAATCACTCCTTCACAACATGTAAATTCCCAAATACGTGGAAAATAGCAAAGGTCACGCCAATTTTTAAGAATAGTGAAAAAACTAACCCTAATAATTATCGTCCCATTTCCGTCCTACCTATACTTTAAAAAATAATTGAACGAGTCGTTTTTAATCAACTTTATGCTTTTTTGAATAATAATAATCTGTTATGTATAAATCAATCAGGTTTTCGACCATCATACTCAACAGCTACTGCACTTACAAAAGTGACGGAAGACTGGTATAGTGCAATGGACGAGGGTAAGCTGGTCGGAATCTGTTTACTAGATTTTAAAAAGGCCTTTGATACGGTAAACCATAATATACTATTAAGCAAATTGAGACTTTATGGTTTAAGTAAATATGTTTTAAAATGGTTCGAGAGCTATCTGTCTGAGCGAAAGCAATTCACAAATGTAAATAATACATTGTCTGATTATACACACATCCAATGTGGAGTGCCTCAGGGGTCAATCGTGGGCCCACTTGCTTTCCTCTTATATATAAATGACCTATCGAAAATTGCAAACAAATGTAAAATAAGTATGTATGCTGACGATACTATAATTTATTGTTCTTCAAAAAATGAAAATGAAATATACCAAAGTATAAATGAAGAACTTATACAAATCCACGATTGGCTAAAAAATAATAAATTGAGTCTAAATGTCTCTAAATCCGAATTCATGTTGATCGGATCGACAAACCGATTGGCAACCATCAAAGAAAAAAATAGATCAGTTAATATAGATAATGATGTTGTACCACGCGTTCGATATTGCAAACATCGGTATCATAATAGACGAACATTTATCATGGAAAAATCAGATTGAATACATTCGAGGTAAAGCTCTAAATGGATTGGGTATGCTCAGACGATGTAGCTATTATTTTCCACAAAACATATTAAAACATATTGCAAACTCTATTGTAATACCTTACTTGAGCTATTGTAACATAATTTGGGGAAATAGTAGTCAAACTCTAATGAAAAGAGTTCAAACTATCCAAAACAGAACAGCTCGAATCGTGTGTGGTCTAACATGGGACACACCTAGTAGTGAGGCACTAAGACAAATTAATTGGTCAACTTTATTTTATCAAGATAGATATGAATGTTGTATGGTTATATATAAGGTTTTGACAGATAATGCCCCACCTTACCTAAATAATGTATTTACATACAATGATATAAATTATAATCTAAGGCACAGTGATACACATCTATTCATCCCGAAGCCAAAAACCGATTTTAAAAAACGAAGTCTGTCTTATCGTGGAGCAATTATATGGAATAGTCTCAATGTTGATACCCTTCCAAATTCAGTTAAGTTGTTTAAAACGTATCTGAAAAATGCATTGTAAAACATAATGGTATGGTAATCTACGATGGTGTACATCCAACTTTTAAAATGGCTAAATACCATGTAAAATGTGTGTTTTATCACTATTATTTTAAGGTAAATGAAATCAAAAAATTTATTATGTATTACAGTAGAATCCCCATAAATTATACACTTCGATCAGGGTTCCCGTTTACACGGGAAGTACCGGTATGGTGTACCCTAAATAGAGGTGTCAGATGAAGGGGATTCTGCTGTAATTTTGTTTCTTTTCAATTTCAATTTTTTCATTTCTTTCGTATTTATATGGTGTTGGTTTTTTTTTTTTTGTAATACAGTATCACGAACTTGTGTAAAAACAATCAATGTTGATTGAACGAGTTGTGCTGTACATCAGTCTCGTGTCTAAATAAAGTTTATATATATATTGATCATATCGGGCTTTCTGTATTTTGCTATTAATTTCATTCTTTCTAGTCTTGTATCTACCTTCACTTTGCACATAAGCATACGGTGGTCACTGCCAGTGTTTACTTTGTTGAAAATGGAAACATCTTGAATTATCTTTGGCTTATTAGTCAAGATAAAGTCAATTTCATTTTTGGTTTTACCGTCTGGGCTTCTCCGAGTCCATCTTCTGGATATTTTCTTCTTGAATAAGGTGTTCATAATTTTTAGTTTGTTTCTGGAAGCAAAATCAATAAGCATTTCTCCTCTGTCATTTGTGAGACCTGATCCAAAGTTTCCCATCACTTCTTCCTCCCCATCTTGCTTGATTGACTTTAGCATTAAAATCCCCTATTACTAGATTAAAGTGTGTTTTTGATGATTTAACAGCCTGTTCCACTTCCTCATACAATTTGTCCACCTCTTCATCATCATGCGCTGATGTCGGAGCATACACCTGGATGACCGTAATGCTGTATTTCTTGTTCAGTTTTATGGTTATTTGAGCCATTCTTTCATTTATTCCTTTAAATTCTGTTATATACTTTGTCCATTTCTTATTTACGATAAAACCAACACCTGCTAGACCTCTTTTTCCCATTCCTATGTGATAGAATTGATGCCCACTGCATAGTTCAATTAATTGTTCTCCTTGTCGCTTTACTTCACTGAGACCCACGATATCCCATTTTATACCATCTAATTCTTCTTCAAGTTCCGTTAATCTGTCGTCTCCAATTAGGGATCTCACATTATACGTTGCCACTCGCAGATCCCAATGATGGCCTGTATGAACCCAGGGATTCTTAGCACCCCCTGTTCCTTGCCTTAACGGACCGCCATCTTGGTCCGGAGCTCTGGAACTGCTGGGGACTGGGGGCCGTTTTCTTGGCGTACTCTTCATGCTGGTTATTAGCCTTCCACGCTGGCTTGGTGCGGGTTGGAAGGGGTATTTTATATCAGAGATCCTTCTCCTAGACTAATTTCCTTACTGGGCTGTTGAACTTAGTCTGTCCCATTGGTTGTCCGCGCCCCAATTACCCAGGAACCCGCTCAGCTTTATGGCGCTGACCGCCCGCCAGTCACACGAGAAAGTGCAAACGGTTCTTTGTGTGCATTTTATAGACGTTAGTTGGGACTCACAAACCCCACACACAACCTCCTATCTCATGCCTGGATGTAGTTTAACGTCATACCCAAGACATGATGATGATGACAATGTATTGGTATATTATAGTTGTCTCTGATACCTTTTATATCTTGATTGTACTTGCACCCAGATAGAAGGAGGTTTAATCCAGTTATTCTTATTATATTAATTTTTTATGTCTAATCTATATTATATTTATTTGATTATACATGTTACCATATTACACCAAACAAAAATAAACGCCTCCGACGAATAAACACCCCTACTCCCTAAAAAAAACCATCTGAACAATAAAGGTCCGGTGCGTTTATTCGGATAAATACGGTAAGTTACTTCTAGCATTCTGAAAAGAACTGTTGAATTTGACGTTTCTATCAAAATGGGTTATGCGTAAAAGGTCAGAAATAGTATTTCCCGTCATTTCTGAATATAAATGTATACCTTCTGATCAATTTGAGACCAAAATTACCTCACTGTGACCAGTGGTTGTCGAAATATAAGGACCTATTGGTGTGTTATAACCTTTCAACCTGACCTTTTGACCTGTCGCCACGTTTTCAAAATGTGTAACCAAGCCAAAAATGATTCTTTGACCACCCTAAACCAATTTCTGAAGTCAAATTCTCTGGACCTCAAAGTGCATACGAAAGTTGATCTAGCTACTAGAGTAGGCCTATAGAAGGCTGGCCAAAACTTTCAAATGAAAAAAAATAAAACGTAAAATTAAATAGATAAGTACTATTAAAATGTGATACGTTCTTTCATTTAAAACAAACTGTAGGATCCTGTAAGTTCTATTGAAAATATAGTTTTGTTGTTTGTTTTTTACTTTGAACATATATTGCTGAGCGGTTAAGAGTTCACATTTAATGTAGTTAATGTACAATACAAAACATGTATATAAAAACGTACGTATACTTGCCTTCTGTTAATTCATGGTGTGAATTTTTTTGGGCAAAACCATAGTAAGTTTCTGAGATTAAGATAATTATCAAAACAATAACGAAGGCAACAGCCATTGGTAAAGCTATAAAGAAAAGTGAGTTTATGGTGAGCAAGTTTTATATTCAAATGAATTAATATTGAGCGTTGTTTGTACCAAGAACCATATGTCATGCAAGTTATTATTGCTTTAGGGTTAACTATACGGTATCTTCGATTTGACACTGGTTGGGTCTGCCACCACGTAACAATCACTACAACTATTTTGTTTACTTCCATGATTAGAAAATAAATTCCAATATGTATATATCAGTTATGGTCTTTTTGTAACTCATAAATTGTATGTGAAAAGTGAAACCGGAACTTTATTGTTTAGCTGCATCAACATAAATAAACAAATAATATTTATTTATATTAATAATTATTAATATATATATAATATATATAAGTGTATCAACATATTTTGGTTTAAAAAAATAACAAATATAAACTCATTAGACGGAGCACTGTGGTACGTAACAACAACTGTTAATTTAGGATCAACTTTAACTTTTGATTGCTCATTAGTCAAAATTATGTTATTTTTAATAAATACAATATACAACTAACTTGGCAATATACTAGGTAATGTGTTGTTTTCATCGTCAGTTTCTGGATCTGCAAAATAAAAACAAAACCTTTAAATATCGAACGTTCATTCATTCATTCTAAGCAACATGTGGAAAATGATGCAGTGTTAAATCTCGTTCGACTTCTTGAATTATTATTATTAAATGTAGGAATATTAGGCCTATTATCATTGGTTTGAACGTACCCAGCAATATCCTTTTTGCACCTGCATTCAACAGATTGGCAAATTTTTCCAATTTCATCTGTGTGTTTAATTCAAGTTCTTTCTCCAGATAAAATACTAAATCCCATTTATTTTCAAATCCAAGTGAACCCAATCCATAGAACGCAATCAAGTTGTGCAAGTCACCCCCGGCATCTTCTGTGATTTCATTCATAGCTTTATAAAAGTTTTTACGCTTTGATGACAAACTTTCCCCACAAGGACCGGTATCATTATATTGTTTATCGACGTGTTGTTTATATTTCTTTACACTGGCTTTTGCTTTGGCATTTGCTGACACGACTGCGATTTCTGACATTATTTCGACATCATTGTAAGAGATTTTGCCTTGATCTTTAAGTTCATTAAATAAATCCATTGCTGTGTGGTGTTCATTTGCCAATACACCAACCGTTAGGTGATCATGTAAAAGAAATCTTAACTCCCGTCGTTTAACTCCTGGATAGGCGTTACTGAATGCATGACAAAAGTCTCTAAGCCTATCATCAGCATCAACCGTTTCTTTACTGTAAAAGAAAATATTAATCTTATTTAACTCATCTGAATATAATAGCTTAAAATTGCGTTTTGCATATTATTTTTTCATATTCATATATTCTTTCATATTCATTTGGGGGCGCTAGAGGTGGTTAGACATGCTTTTCTTGCTCGGAAATTTTGAAGGTTTCTATGGTTAAAATACTCCTTTAAAAAAGCGATTATAAATAATTAGTTACATAGTACAGCATATTTAAAGAACCAGAGTGGTAGTTTGAGCCATTATTTTTCTTCGAAATATCAGGATTGGAATGATTTAAAAGGATTGCTCCTAGGCCTAGGACAAGCCAGTTCGTTCGTTTTTCTTGACTAACAAATCGGCACCATCGTACCAGTTTGTAACAACATAAATGCAGGGCTAGCGTTGGTATATTGGTATTTTTTCTTCGAAGCTTTGTTGAAGGACAAATGATTAAGTTGTTTAAAGAACCAGAGTGGTAGTTTGAGCCTTTATTTTTCTTCGAAATGTCAGGATTGGAAAGATTTAAAACTAAAAGGATTACTCCTAGCTAGGCTAGGCCAAGCCAGTTCGTTCGTTTTTCTTGATTAACAAATGGGCACCATCGTACCAGTTTATAACAACATAAAAGCATGCCTAGTGTTTGTATTAAGTTGTTACATAAAAAAGCAGGTAAATTGAAGTACTTCTATTTTAGCAAGGCCTACAAAATAAAGTAAATTGATCTTACAATATGGCATCCAATCGGAAACAAACTGGTAATAAAACATCGATAGCCAAAAAAGATGTAGATAAGCAGCGAAAGAAAGTAAATGATAAAGAGAAATTAAATTGCGGAAGCTGTAACAAAGAAGTTTGCGAGGATGCTGAGGCTATCGAATGCGAACTTTGTAAATTCTGGTACCATTGTGATTGTCAGAATGTTTCAAAAAAGCTATATGATACCATAAATCAGTTTGACGACGGAGTGCTGCATTGGTACTGTAGAACATGTAATGACACTGCTGCTAATATGTTAAAAATGATGAGTACTTTACAGTCCAAACAAACTAAGCTTGAGACAGACATGGTAGGTATAAAACAAGAAATGAAAGAGTGTAGAGAAGATTTTAAAGTCTGTCAGTCGCATGTTGAGGAAAGATTGAATGATATTAGAAAGGAAATACATGATGGGCCGAGAAATTTACCTGATGTAGAAAAAATAGTGTTCGAAAAAATAAGTGAATACGAGGAGAAAGAAAGAAGGAAGAATAATTTTATTTTTTATGGAATTGAGGAATCCCAAAGTAAAAACCCAGAAACAAGAAAACAGGACGAGACAGATCAGTTGAATGAGATCTTGCGTCGCAAATTAGATGTTCAAAAGTATGAAGTTAAAGCAGTTTACAGACTTGGGAAAAGAGATTCAGAAAAATGCAGACCGATGAAAGAAGTGATGGATCAAGTCAGTACATGTTATGAAGTCTTAAAAAATCTGAGAAATATAAAACCAGAATCTGTACAAATATCCAAGGATCGAACAAAAACTGAGAGAGAAAGTAAAAGGCACTTAGAATGGAACTTAAAGAGAGATTAGATAGTGGTAATTAGAAACTATAATAGTTTATCGTAGTTTTCGGACCACTGACAGAGCTGAGTAGAAGAAATTTAAATCTACAGAAAAATTGAAGTTTTAATGTTTCGAGTACCACAAGAAATAGTAACATTACGTTTATGTATACAAACTGCGACTCAATTCTAAACAAGAGGGATGAATTTAAGTTATGAATAAAAGACTCTGATTCAGTTATAATTTTGCTAACTGAAATATTTCCCAAACACTCTCTGTACCAAGTACAAAAAATGAATTGGAGATAGAAAAGTACAATTTTTTTTATTCTGAAAAAGTATTGGAATCTACATTAAAAGTCATTTATCAGTTTCCGTTATTAGTCGCGTGGACGCGACTCAATAGTTCACTATGTCGGTCTGTCGGTCGGTCTGTCTGTTGGTCCGCTATCACTATGCGTTTTATCGCTTTTCTGTACTTTTTGAACTGTTTTGATGTACAGAAAAGTTTTAAAGTACATTACTTTTTGAAAGTTCATTTTTTCTGAGAGCACGCGACTTATGGCTGTTGGCCTTGTTGACTTTGAGAGCGATTTTGAAGAATCACCGTGGGTTGATGTTTATGTTAGCAATCAAAGAATGGTAATAGGTTGCATGTACAGAAGCCCCAACAGCACCATGGAAAATAATTTTAAAATTAGAGAGCTATTTGGCAGAGTGAATATGATCAAATGTGATTACTTAATTGTGGCCGGTGATTTCAATTTTGGTAACATTTGTTGGCCAGACGAGAAAATTTATCAAGGCGAAAAGATTGAAAGTCAACGTTTTCTTGATATTATTAAAGATCTGTTTTGGTACCAGCACATTACAGTACCCACTCGATCTAGATCTGGCCAAGAACCAAGTCTACTTGATCTAATTTTATCCAAAAATGAAGATGATGTAGAAGATATAAATATTAAACCGCCTTTAGGAAAAAGTGACCATGCAATTGTTACCTTTAAAGTGGAAGTTGATGGTCAGGAAAGAAGGGAACAAGTGGTGGCTCGAAACTACTATAGAGGAGAGTATGATAATATGAGGCAAGCTTTAAACAAACCAGACGTAAAACATTTTATATGAAATAAATAGTGGAACTGAAATGAGTAAAGCGATTGAAAATAAAATTAACGAGTGTGTTTCAATATATGTCCCACTACGAAAAAAAAATGTAAATACAAAAAAAGAATGGATGAACAACGAACTGAACAACGAAATTAAGAAAAAACATAACAAATGGAACAGGTTCCAAAATAAAAAGGATAAACAATCATGGTCCGAATTTACTATCCAAAGGAATAGAATCACACATCTAATAAAGAAAACAAAAGCAGAGTTTGAGCTAAAACTAGCTAGAGATGTCAAAACAAATCCAAAAAAATTGTGAAAGTATGTTAAAGGGAAAACAAAAAAGAAATCTGGAATTCCAACTCTAACTGATAATAATGGCAAAAGTGTAACAGAAGAAGCTAATCTACTAAACGATTCTTGTGCATCTGTGTTCACAATTGAAAATACTGATGAAATACCTATATTAGGTCCACGAGTAGATGATAATGTACTAAACATAGTACATTTTGCTAAGGGAGATATTGAGGAATACCTCAATAAGTTAGATATTTGTAAGTCTCCTGGTCCAGACAAAATAAACTCCCGAGTTTTAAAGGAAACAAGTTTACAATTGGCTGATCTCTTTAAGCATTTATTCACTAAACTGGGGCTTCGGATACTAGACTTCACTAGTATGTAAAACTATGGAAACATTCATTAGAAATAATATAATGGATTATATGGAAAGCAACAATTTGTTCACCAAAAGTCAACATGGTTTTCGGCCAGGTAGGTCATGTAATACAGCACTACTAGAAGCGATTAATCAGTGGACCAAATGGTTAGATGAAGGTTCGAGTTTCGATTGCGTTTTCTTGGACTTCAAGAAAGCTTTTGATAGCGTTCCACACAAAAGATTAATCAACAAGCTAAAAGCATATGGTATAGGAGGAAACTGGAGTGCAGTGGATAAAGGCGTTTCTTACTAACAGATCACAAGTAGTTGTTGTAAATGGTGTTAGGTGAAACAGCAAAAGGGTAACAAGTGGAATACCTCAAGGAAATGTTCTAGGACAACTGCTTTTCAACTTGTATATCAACGACCTTCCTGATCAAATCGGATTCCGAGATAACAATTCACTAGTATGTAAAACTATGGAAACATTCATTAGAAATAATATAATGGATTATATGGAAAGCAACAATTTGTTCACCAAAAGTCAACATGGTTTTCGGCCAGGTAGGTCATGTAATACAGCACTACTAGAAGCGATTAATCAGTGGACCAAATGGTTAGATGAAGGTTCGAGTTTCGATTGCGTTTTCTTGGACTTCAAGAAAGCTTTTGATAGATTAATCAACAAGCTAAAAGCATATGGTATAGGAGGAAACTGGAGTGCAGTGGATAAAGGCGTTTCTTACTAACAGATCACAAGTAGTTGTTGTAAATGGTGTTAGGTGAAACAGCAAAAGGGTAACAAGTGGAATACCTCAAGGAAGTGTTCTAGGACAACTGCTTTTCAACTTGTATATCAACGACCTTCCTGATCAAATTGATTCCGAGATAACAATTTTTGCAGAGGACACCAAGATTTTCAGAAAAATAAATAACTTAGGTGATGCCAAAAAGTTACAAGATGACATTGACAAGCTATTTAAATGGTCTATAAAATGGCAACTACCGTTTAACTTGGAAAAATGTATTGTAATGCATTTTGGTAGGCAAAACATTAAATTTCAATACAAGATGGGCCATGCAGAAAACAAGAAAATACTACAATGTGTCTCCAAAATGACAGATCTCGGGGTCGTAATTGACGATAAATTCACTTTCGAATCCCATGTGGCTCAAGTTGCTATGAAAGCAAACCAAAAGCTGGGCGTCGTAAATATGTCTTTTGATTATTTATCCTGTCACTCCTTATCTCTTCTGTAATCGATTGTAAGACCATCCATGGAATATTGCAGTACTGTTTGGCAGCATGTTTTTTTGAAGGAATCTGATAAGTTGGAAAAGGTTCAACAGCGTGCATCAAGAATGATAACAGATTTACGCCAGTATGAATACAGTCAACGGCTTTCCAAAATGCACCTTCCTACTCTAGAATACAGAATATTGAGATCCGCAATGATTCAAGTATTCAAAATGTTCTACGGTTTTACTAAATGTAACAATGAGGATTTTTTTAGGTTAAACACTGAATCTAAAACCAGAGGACACTTTTTGAAAATTAGTAAACCTCGTACTCACTTAAGGATACGGCAGAAATTTTTTACAAACTCTATTATCGACACATGGAACAACTTTCCTCAGGATGTAATAGGAGCTGCAAATGTTAATGAATTTAAAAACCGACTAGATAAAAAGGGCACATCAGATATTGAGTATTTGGGCCATATATAGAGTTGTTTATTTAACGGAATTCGTACAAATTCATTGCTCTAAATTTGTGTAGTAACGTTCAGTACAGAGATATCACGTGACTTCGCGGTACACGCGAGAGAAAACATTCCGCTGTGGGTGATTCGCGTCCACCAATCAAATAGCCAGAATCCAAAATCATTCAACCGTGAGCTCTGCCGATCGCGGGAAAGCTCAGCTTTGATTGGCTTACGATGACATCATATCACAAAATGGTGGTTTTATAGTTGAGCCTTACGTAATTTTCACAATTTTGTTTCAAAAATTAAATAAATGGACCTTCTTTATGGTATGTGTGATTTTTCTTTAAAAGATTTGAATAATAAAGGCTTCATATCGTGAAAAAAACATTTTGTTGGCACTTATAATAAATATTTCTCAGAGAAAAAAGCACATGGCATGTAGAACTATATTATCTTGGCGTAGGAAGACAAAGAAATCCCAGGTCATGAGAGGCTCAACTACAAAAACAAGGTTGAATAGGGTAAGGTCACTGGACCGTTCGATGATTTTTGAGTATACAATCTACCGCGTATGGTCGTGCGCGCTAGATAGTACGATATTTTAACTACATTTTTTACATGTTTGGTTGGATGTAATAGAAATAAAAAATAGTTGATCTGATGGAATGTGTTTACCAATGGACAAATAATCGCGTCAATGACATAGCGCGCATGGTAACGTACGCGGGGTTGAATCGTAAAAAGTTTACATGCGCCCTCTGTAGTATGTGAAACGATCTATTTTAAGAAGTTTAAGTAGAGATCATCACGCGTCACCGCCTCTCACGATGCTCTTTGATCGGCCGCCGTAACTTAACATCGCGCGCATTGTGATAAATTTCTGTTTTTATTTTTGGGGTTAGTGTAGCCTACTCTGTGCATACTAATATACACACAAATATGTCACACGAATAAAATATTGAACCTCTATTGAATCTCTCCGGACCCCGTGGACCCCCCCCCCCCCTGGATCCGCCCCAGAGCACAGATCGTCATATTTTATATTAATAATTATACAGTACTTAAATAAAGAATCTTTGCCTCGGCTGTTGTTAACCTCTCGCTACGGCCTCGGGTATACTGTGTTCTTAAACTTGCTGTTTGCATGAATATTATGTTATTATTCTTACCTTTTATCTTTCATTTTGTTCTTGCCTCTTGCCATCGTCCAAAATAGTAACTGTTAAAAAAGATCATGTAGGACAATTTTGCAAAGCTGTTTATGGAATTTTAGAATTTCTGAAAATCCCAATGTGTATTATTATTATTATTTGAAGGTCAAATTCAACTTAGGTGCGATTTATAATAATGGGACCCTACAATTGGAAGTATTATACCTGTAGGCATAAGCGGGTGCTATAGAAAATTAAATATATTATATTTCATTAGTTATGGTCTTAAAATAGTCTGTTAATCTGTTTTCTTATAAATCATATAATCACATCACACTGAGAACCAATCAAGATTAGAATTAACGTTTCTTATTATCTTTGATGTAGACCTATTTCATGTTTGTTTGAAATTAAATATATTCAAATATGCAACAGATACAAATTAGAGTGATGCAGTAAATAAGGTAAAATAAACAAGGAAATGAGCATTAGCCATACAAATTTGGTACTGTTCATCATCATGTTCCCATTGTAAATAAGCTTGACCGTACCTGTTAAAAACTTACCTGGTACCATTTAGCCTACTAATCCAGACTTGTTTTTTTACAGCAACACTAAGCAGACATTTTTGTTCGACCTTTGCTTAAGTCTATCTCCCATTATTTCGCACAGTACACTACTGTAATATTAGTGTATAGCATATATAACAGCTTTCTGAGTTGTTACATTACATTTTGTGCTTCAATGCAATTTGATAAAAGATGTTTGACAATAGGGCATTCTATTGATAATAGTACAAAGAAACTGTCGAAACGTACCGGTACAATAACTCTTAAAGTCAGCCATATTATATCCAAACCATAAAACACTGTAAAACCTAACTTACTGTAGGCCTATTAGTGTACTTTACCTGCAATAATGGTGGTTTATAGAGATTCGTTTTTATCCGCTTCTTTGTTGAACACTGGCTAGTATATTCCAAATATTTTGCTAAGATCACAGAATGTTCCAAAGATCCATAAAACTGTATAATTGAAACGTACGATTTGTTTAATAGAAAAATAACTCGTACCAGTATAATGTAATGTAATATTTGTTAATTGTTATTAATTGTTGGTTGTTAATATTCTCTTTTGAGAAAAACATTATTTTTACATTTTACCTTACCAAATCCTCAGTGAATACAAATACAATTACGGTTAGGCCTATGATGTATTAAACTGGAGTGTTACGGTATACCACGTATATTCAGTTCTGAAAAGAACTGTAGGATTTCTCAACGTTTCGATCAATATGCTTTGTCGTCATCAGGAGTTATAATGCAGAAAGTCCAGAAAACTGGGAATATACGTGAATCCGATCCAATTCAACTAAATATATGTGGTGTACCGCAAACCTTATATCAACATATTGATTTGGCCATGCAAACCTTCCAAACAATATGTTAAGCTGGATTGTTTAAAATAAATATAAGTTAACCATCATTTCGGTGACGTCGTACAATCTTGTAATGTACCATAATATCAGGTAGTATACTCTAGTAAACGACACTAACCCAAAACAAATTCTATTTCCATAACAAAAAAAGTACAACTGGGATCAAAGCCCAAGTCCATGGTTTATTCACCGCGTTCTATTGCAAAAGATTGCAATATATTATAAAACCTAACATAAAAAAAACATCTTTGTATGCACCTCTACAATCTTTCAGTCGGCATATTTTTCGTTCCAAAAACACTTACTGTTTATGTTTCTGTTTTTCTTTCTTATCCGCCATTCTGGCAAAAAACAGTCGGTTTAAAAAAATCCGAAATCCGAAAAATCTGTGGCATTGCTTGTACTAATAGGGTACCCAACATAGATGTGCTAGATCAGATCAAGAGAGTCGAAGCTTTCATGGCCCATTGTCTTATGGAGGATAATCGAATACCAAAGGAACTCTTCTATAGTGAACTAGCCAGTGGACAACAGACACGGGGAGGCCAATACAAGAGGTACAAGGATGTCCTGAAATACAATATGATAGCCTGAGAGAGGCAAGCACTTAGTCGTCTAGAATAGCGATCCACCTGCTGAGCTAGTAAAGATTTGAGAATTAAATAACTCCAAGACACTACCCAACTCCAACCAACACCAAAATGGTAACTTTGTCTAATCTGTCTGTCAGCGGCGTTGCCGCTCACGCATAGGCTTGTTTAGTCACAGAAGGAAGTACCAGTCTGCATTAACTGCAACGTCTTACACTGTTAACATTTGGTAAAAAAAACATTTTGACATTTTGAATTAAAAAAAACAATATTAAACTAAATTATGATATGAAAATGAATATTTAGTTAAAAAGAAAATTCAGAACGAACGACATTCGACGGCTCAGTCATCGTCATCTTCGTAAGTTCCACAATCAACAAATTGAACAACGGAACTAGGAGGCCTACATTGGCGCTTTTTAACTGTGACATTTAATATAATTTTGTCAGCATTTTATGTACAATAAATGAAGTGAAACACCAAAAAAGGACGTAAATTCTTTGACATAAACATTTTATTAATATATATTAGTAATCCGCCAAGACTATTTACTACAAATTTGAATGAAAACATTTTTTTGAACATGTAATGCAAAAGTGCATAATATGTTTACAATAACTACAGTATAATAAAATATTAATTTAAGCAGATGACATTCTCTAATGTGACAAATGAACCTTCATTGGAGTATTGCAGAATAAACAGCATTCTGAATAGATCAACTTCAAACAGTAACTTTATTTATTTATAACAACACAACATAGGCCTATTTACTGCTTTTATGTAAAATACATTTTTGAATAAAACATTAGTATCAATCGTTGAATATGTTCCCACTATAGTATATATTTACAAACAATTTACGAAATCGATGTATGTATATATTTAATGATACTTCCTAATATCTTTTTAACTAAATGCATAAAGTTTATCTTGCAATTAAAGTATATTTATGTATTTAAACGTGTATCGTGTATGAAGTACAAATTAACTGCTTCAATTACCAATAATCATTACATAGAATTAACTATATCAAATTGACTGAACTGCTTCTCTCAATGTATTGATATTGATATTGTATCTATTTTAATTCCGAAAAAACAAGCAAATTTACATGGTAAAAGCAAAAGTTGAAGACGAACAGGGCAGCCAAAACAAGCAAAAACGCTTTTTAAAATAGTGGTGCCTTATAAAGGAGAAACATATTTTATTATTAAAATAATTATATAATGAAACATTATGAAATATGTAATATTTGAACATCTAACATAAAATAACTAATAAATTAATAGTAATTTTAAAAAAAACCAGAAAAATATTATACCATATCAATCACTTAAAAAATATTCGTTACATTAATTTTACATTAACACAAATAAACATATTATGATATATTAAGTATGCAACTTTTTAACCTTTAAAAAGTGTTTGAAATTTAACATAATGAATAAAAATGAAATATCCATATATAATAAATTTATTAATTTAAAATACTATATGTTGCTGTACACGCTTAAAGTTCAAACAAAAACGTTCGATGATGCGAACCAACAGAAATATTTTACGCAAATTACGAGTTGCTTCGTGTGACATGATGTTGTAGATTTACGAAACCTTTAAGAAAGGAAACGGCAACATGTTTCAAAGGACGAACATACCTAATGTCTGATTTATGTAAGATAGTACCACAGTACATACAACGAGAAATTATTTTGCTGTCAATATTTTTACACAAAAACAAAATCCGTTTAACGTACGATAACGTTTAATGCCAATGAAATATGTTTCCACAGAATAAATAAGTATGACTTCGATTTTATTTATCCACATTATAGCATTTGTGCAACAAAACTTACATTAAATCAGATGGTTTGGGGACAGGGAGATCAGTTTGTATCTTAAACTCATGATTTTTAAATTATATACCAGTGACATGTACTATGACAAATTTGTATAAATTAAACGTCCATGATTTCAAATATCTCTCGTTGAATGCAGAACTGTCCAGAGGAACTTGAAACATCAATTTTGATTTCTCTCTCGAGTTTATCGCATTCCTTTAACATATCTCGCTTAATATCGTCTGATATTTTCAGTCTTATATAAGTCAAGTTTGGAAGTAATTTAACTATTTTTGCTAGTGTAGAGCCACTAATTGAAGATAGATCTATATCCGTTAGATCCACATATTTCCACTTCAATATAACATTATTAGGTCGTTGTAATATATCTTTAAGATTGTCACCTGTTAAACTAAAATTCCTCCACTCTAATGTTTCTGAGCATCTGTATTCATCGTTCCTTATAACAAACAATACTTTAAGTAGTGATTCGCCATCAATATTAGAAAGGTTATTATTCATTAGTGATATTGAATCTTTTTTTAGTTCAAAATTCATTTCTTGACATTCATTTAGTATATCGGAAATAGTGGTACCTACTATATTGCAATCATTCATAGAAAGATGTGCAAGATTTGGAAATTTTACAAAAATGTTAGCCAGTATACTTCCATTAATTGATGACAGGTCTACCAAATCCAAATTAACGGCATCCTGACTAAACAATATTTTATTCATAGGCAAATTCAGAAGATCATGTAAGTGTTTAGCAGATAGATTGTAATTATTCCAACGTAAATCATTATCATCATAGCCTCTTTGTAAAACGATTAACTTCTCAAGTGATTCTATATCAATATCTGAAAGGTCGTTCTTAACTAAATCGACGACAATTTTTCTGGACTTCAAATCATTCACATCGTATTGTTTTAACATATTTTTTACTTGTATACCAGACAATTGACAATTAAATAAACCAAAACGTTCGAAATTGTTAGAAATGTTCATTATCTGACCTAATAATGTTCCATTTATATTTGTTAAATTGTTGTAGTTGAGGGAAAATTCCTTTAATTCTAAAAATATGTTACTGTGTTTACATTCGGTTATCATTTCATTAATAAGTTTACCTTCATGACTAAAGTTACCGGTACCGTTCTCCATATACAGGATTTGAAGGTTAGGAACAATTTGAAAAAATTTACACAACAAACGTGCACCAGTAACATAATTGTTCATAAATGGAGTGTTTTTTCCAAATAAAGTGTTAAACTCAAACCCCCCAGAAAAAGAAAGTAATTTTATTTCTGGACTTAAATGGTATCGAGACCATTCTTCGAAGAGAATTTTATTAGCTTTATCACCCCATTTGTCAACTAATAACAGTAAATATAAGTCGCCACGCCGTCCAATATATTTGTTAATGTGCCCAGTCTTGTGTAGTTGTATTATTAGTGAGACATGCGCTACAACCATGCAAACAGATTCATGTGATTCTTTAGATGATTCACTTATGAATTTACTCACGTTGTCTATTACTTTATGTGGATTTTCTGTAAGTTCGTTATACAAACGTTTCAAAAACTGTATGAAGTGTAAATCGGTATAAGGAGTTTTATAAAACGTTTTAAAAGACTGTTTTAAACCTTCAATTCCTACTTTCATTTCTGCAGATATATTATGTTTATCTAGTTTATTTAATACCTCCTCTTCGTATCCTTGGTTTACATATTGAAAATATCTCGAAAATGAGTAATAATTGGAAGCATTGTTAACCAACCAGTGTTTCATGAGTTGGTCTGCATCAGAACCAAGAAAACTAATTGTAAACTTTCTTGTCATATGTATATAACTGTTATTCCTTATTTCTTCACTTTCATTAAAAGTTAAATTCTCAACTATTTTTTTAGACAAGTAATACCCCGCTAGTGCTTCTGACAGGAATTTATGTGGATATCGGTAAGTCTCAACAAAGGAATTTTGAACAGTAGGGTTATCTTTGTAAACAAATCCTAATTCAAGTGATAAATCAACTAATGTATCATTTTTTACTAGTTTGGTTAATTCAGATTTAGTAAAATGAAGTACATTTTTCTGTACTTTTATGTAACCAATATGTCCTAATATTTTAATGCAATTGATCATTTCTTCCGGAAAGTCGACAACTTTTGGTATTGCTTTAGAATTACCATTTCTATTATGGTACTGATTAAAAATGCAACGAAAAATGTCATTAAAAAAATTTTGAAAATTCTTAGGCATTTTCTGTTCATGCTGCCATATAGTACACATATTAAGTAACAAAAAAGGAGAGTGCAATAGTCCAAATATTATTTTGTAATCACCACCCCAATCATCTGTATTTTGCGAAGTAAGTTTGAATTTTTCACTCAATGAATCGCTAAGCGCAGGTTTTTTTACAAGTTTAAAATATTTTTGAATATATGTCTTGATTTTCTTTTTAGAAAACCCTTCTACTTTTACATTTAAATCGCAGTGAATAAGTAAGCCTGGAGAAAAACCCGGTCGTGATGTCATAATAACTGTGCTTTCTCTCAATTCGTCGCCCTTTAATATTATACTTGGTCCTCCAACACCACGATCTAGCTCATCTAATCCATCTAACAGCACAACTAATTCTTCATCGTGTTTCTCTATAAACCCTCCTATAATTGTTTTACTTTTCTGAAGATGAGTATTTTTACTTAAAATAGATAACCTAACCTGCTCTACAATCATATCTGTAATTGTTTGATCTGCCTTAATATCTCTTACATTTATAAGAAATAATATTTTATCGGCAAACGTAGAATTTGAATCAGTTGCCCACTTGTAAGATATATACTGAAGTAAAGTCGTCTTACCAACTCCTCCTTTTCCGGTCATGCATATTTTACCTGAGCTCATGGACTTGATAATAGCCAATAGTCCTTCCAATGATGTGTCATTACCGATTTTTAGATCTGGGTATTTATCCTTTTTTGATATTTCTGGAATCAATGTTGGATCAGTAAACATCAATGAAATATCGTAATCATTGCTAAAGTAAACGTCCCACGTCGGCGGTTTGATGTTTGGACCTTTAGATTTATTTTTCTGTTCTTCTGTCAGAAAGTTTCGGATAACTTCATCTGAAAAAGTAAAAATTGTTATCCATTATTCTCTTCTCATTATAATTAGGCCTACTATTATTTTACAGTTGACATTGTAACTACAAACTTGCTAATAAACAATAATTATAAACATGCTTATTCCATAAAAAATACAATCTGTATTTTCTTTTGTCAAAAGCCTTCGATCTCAATATCTCACTCTGTAAACTACAGTATCTAATTATGATGTATAAGAATTTCGTAATTAATATTTGATTGGGTGAAGATTAATTGTCGTATCATTATAAAACAACACATAGAAAAGCATACATAAAACATTACATTAATAAATTGAAACGAATTTATTTCAATTGATTGTTTTTCCAAATATACGTAAGTTTTATGTAACCATAACATTACATTTAAAGTTTATTGTATGTATATGTTTAATGAATTTTCAATAGGCCTAAATGTTCTTTGGTCAATAACAATAACAATGTGATACAATTCATTTCCTATTGTTTAACAAGTTTTAATATGCTGTACCTATAGCTGGATCTCAATGGAGATACAAAAAAAAGCGAAAAGCTAAATCAAAACGATAAAGTAAAACAGCCAGAAAAATTAGCAGAGTTTCGGGCAACACTAGCCCTTCATCAGTGCAAGTAAAGGAATTTGGATAAAGCCATAACATAAGAACTGGCAAAAGAGACAGGGTGGTGAATGGTGGGTTGAGACTGAATAAGAGTAGAAAACAAAGAAGGTAGCTTGGGAGAGATATAAACAATTTTAGAATGGAACTAAAATGGTGATTAATATTGAAACTTAAATTCTATTTATTTCCATTCTAAAATTGTTTATATTATTAAAAATTACTGAAAAAATATATATAATAGTATAAAATGAATGCATTAACAACTAGAGGGTACTCCGAGAGTACAAACCTCCGCCTACTGTAAAATTCCCCTACATAAAATGTCCCCGGAAAATATTTATATTTAAAAAAAAAATGTTTTATTAGTTCTAAGTGTAAATAGGCTAACTGCACACTACAAAGTTGTGGATGAGCGTTTGGTGTAATGGTTATGTTATGTATCCAGCCTCTCACAGTGGAGATCGCTGGTTCAAGTCCCGCTGAGGTTTTTTTTTTTTTTTTATTATTATTATTTTTTATTATTATTTTTTTTTTTTTTTTTGTGGACCTTGATCTTTAACCCTAACCCTTCAAAATTTAACCACAATTATATGTAATATTTTAAAAAAAGAAATAAAGCACAAATTCTGTATCAATGTCAGCCAATAGCTTCTTATTTATTTTACTGAATTTATGTAGACTTACTGTAATCAAACATTTCAAAATAAACTTCATACTGACGATCACTTTTATATCTAAAGCTGATGTTGTAGGCAATTAGGTCAAGACCACCGGTGTATTCAGAGTCTTCTATTCGTAGTGTGATGGAAGTGTGGGTTCGTTCAAAAAGTTTGACTTTAGGCGCATTTGGTTGATCTATAATTCAATTAACATTTTTTAAATATAAATAAAATACAAATAATTAAACTAATTAAACTGTAGGCCTATAATAGGAAAAAAAAAGTTAAATTTAACCCAAAACCTATTGACTTCCAGACAGTTGGTTTCCTGAAAATGTTTCCCTACAAAATGCCAGTACGTTATACTATATATAAATTATTTTATATAATTTGTCCATGAATATCATGAATTTTGTAACACAATGTCACATATGTATCACATGTGATGCTGTATCATATGCCATATGACTAACCTAAACATGATACAGACATTTTACTCATGTTGTGCACCTGATTCTTGGTACTGTATCTCAATTTCTTCAGTATTATTTTAATTCCGGAATATAGCATCACATGTGTTTCACGTGTATCGCCTAGTATCATAGACCATAACCTAACCCTTAACCTAACCATACAAAAAGATAAATCATCACCCCCTATAGGCCTAGTAGCGATGAGAGTGATGACAACAACAGCGATGAAAGCGGTGACAACAGCAACAGCCATATCCAGTACTATAAAGAGGATGACACGTTGTCTTAACATCACAAACCGTACGTGTACTGTACTGCATTTGATGTATAAAAATGTTGTTGATTTTAAAAATGAGTCTAACTATAACTAGGAAATGATTATAAAACACAAGACACACACATATACAGTACATATAAAAAAGAAATACAGAGCCAAATATATTGTTTTCGTTTCTGATCTGTGGATCCTTTGGTGTCTGATTTGCTTGCTTTAACAAGCCTGGGTCCTGGGTTCAAATTATGGCTTTTTTCATAAAGTGCCACTACCTTGGCTCAAAATAAACTTTTGGTTCAGAACGCATGGGTTGGTTTCTCATCCTGAAATTGGTGAACAGTATGTTGATGGATCAAATAATAATAATAAATGATAATAACAACCAAATTTAATTTCATGTTTTATAATGGATTTACTACAAGTAATGATCAATTCTTTAAGTATTTGATTAATTTGAACACCTATCCCTTTTAAATCCACAATGCAATCGATCGATATCAAAGGTTGTTTGATCAGGTTAAAAATAAATGTTCTAATCTGGTTTACATACCTGGTTTTGTTATTCCTGTTCTTGGTAATTCAAAGTCTAAGGTTTGAACATCAACTTGTTGTCCACCTGTATCATAGCAATGTAAAGAAACATTATAGTAGAGAGGCCAAATACGCAAAAGCCTCCAGGCTTTTCACAGACACACACACACAAACATACAGGGGTGAAAACATAACCTTCTTGGCGGAGGTAATGAATTAATATTGTTTGTTTAATTCAAAACAAAGTCACTCAGAATGTGCACGGTGTACTGACCTCTTCCAAACTATCCCCTCCCCAACCTCAACTGTTTTAACAATATTTCCATATCTTTCTTATTAATTTTAATTAATTACTATACTCTTATATATATCCTTATTTAAAAAAAATTAAATTATTATTATTAATTCCCAATTTACACTATTTATTACAATTAATAATTACTGATTTATTTGTCATTTATTTGTCTATTATATTTGCCTATTATACAGTATAAAATCCGATCCGAAAGTGAGGTATTGAAGTCTTATAGGCTAATTAACAATAGTTTGTCTTGGTTAAATGTGAATACAAATGTATGTACATGCTCTCAAACATTCTTTCCAAGAAGCATGTGGTCACATGTGTCCAATTTCTTATTTGCACCAGCTCATATAAGTTACTAAAGGCCAATTAAATTTGGGTTTGTGGCAAGAAAATGAATCATTTTCTTGATCTTACTGTAGCCTATGTCACATTTCAGCCAGGTGGCAATACAGATTTGTTATTTAACTCTTCATCCTTCACGATTGCCAATGTTTGTAACACTGTATGTTGCCATTTTGATGGTACTTACTGTAATGGATTGTTGTACTGACATCCTAAATTATGAAAAAACATTGCTTACCTTCTGTTAGTGTTCTAGCGTCTAATTCTTCGCTTTGGTATCCTAACATATATTTATTCTTGCCAGCTGCTCTGATTTTGTATAGTTTCGCTGGTAACAGTTCTTTGATTGTGTAAATTTGAAAATCTTTTGTATTTTTATCCTCTGATGAAATAATATTTTAAAAAAAGAAATAAAGCACAAATTCTGTATCAATGTCCAACAACCAAATTTAATTTCATGTTTTATAATGGATTTACTACAAGTAATGATCAATTCTTTAAGTATTTGATTAATTTGAACACCTATCCCTTTTAAATCCACAATGCAATCGATCGATATCAAAGGTTGTTTGATCAGGTTAAAAATAAATGTTCTAATCTGGTTTACATACCTGGTTTTGTTATTCCTGTTCTTGGTAATTCAAAGTCTAAGGTTTGAACATCAACTTGTTGTCCACCTGTATCATAGCAATGTAAAGAAACATTATAGTAGAGAGAGGCCAAATACGCAAAAGTCCTCTATAAAAAGTTTGGGGGCATTTTTTGTTAATAACAGGCAACCATGTTGAATGTATACTTTGTGGGGTGACAACAACGATAGGGGTTGATGCCATCTTCAGTTTTGGGTTTTAAGGTCAGTATATGTGGTCAAAAGGTCAAACAAGGTCAAAATATAGGATTTTTATTTTATTCACGGAAAATCATCTACATTAACAGATCTATCCAAAAAAACTATTTTAGAAGATCAACTGATGTTACATATTATAGACATGTTCCATTTCTCAAAAAACGGCCTAGAAAACGAATCAAGAAGCATTTTTGGGTAGAAGCTGGGATCCACTTGATTTAGGATATTTCGACCTTGCTGATTACGAATATGGTGGATCCCAATCGAAATTCGGCCGTCTAAGCCCTTAATCTGCATAATTAAAAATGGCGGCCATTTTTTATAACTACCCTATATCTCGAGAACCACTAGTCACAGATAATTAATTTTGGTCTCAAAATGTTTTAAATATATGATTTTATATTCACTTTAATGACACATTTTGTCAAAAAATGGATGCAAGTTTTATTTCTGACATATTGACCTTTGACCTTGATTTATCGTATCTCAGTAACCAATAATCGAAGAGACACGCAATAGGGCTCAAATTGTTCAGAAACTATACATTCATATTTATTATAATGAAATGTTTTTACACAAAATGGCCGATTCTACAACTATGAAGTTAGGCATGCCATGTTTTTTAAAAAACAAAACCAGAGGCATTACCTCCAACAAGCGATGCAGTACACCAGCATATAAAAAGAGCACTCGTATGGAAAAAAGCTGTATCGCCAATCCAGCATTTGCCATCACCAACAGATTTTAGTTGGGAGCTATCTAATGGTAAACTTCAACCAGTGCTTCTGATTTATTGTGGATGCAAGACACTATGCATAACCAATAGATGTATGTGCAAGAAGTAAAAACTACCATGTGCAGCTTTATGCCGCTGTAACAACGCTAAAGATGACGGAAACCTTTGCATGAACGATCAAAACTGATGCTCTTAACATACATGTTCATTCCAAATGTATCTTACGTGTTCAAATTCTTTTTTAAATCTATAATCATAATCCATCATATTGATGGCAGGTAATTTTCAAATGTAGCTTACGTGTTCAAATTCTTTTTTAAATCTATAATCATAATTCATCATATTTATGGCAGATAATTTCCAAATGTAACTTGCGTGTTCAAATTTTTTTTAAATCTATATAATTCATAACACATCATATTTGATGGCAGTGGATTTTATAATTTTACTAATTATTTAAGTGTATAAATAATTTCATAGTTATGCAATTTTATTATACAGTAGGCCTATGCTGTAGTTCAAAGGTCAATAACCATACTATCGGCCATTCTTGTACAAAATGTGCCATTAGACTGGATAGAAACACACATGTTTTAAACAATTTAAAAAGAAAAAAAATGTCATAAGACCACAATTTTCAGAGTTATATTATTATATTTGACTAATACATAGTTCAAAAGTCAATAGTTGTAATATCGGCCATTTTGTGTAAAAACATGTCATTATAATAAATATAAATGTGTAGTTTCTGAACAATTTGAGCCCAAGTTGTGTCTCTCCGATTATTGGTTGTTGAGATAGGATAAATAAAGGTCAAAGGTCAAAATGTCAGAAATAAGACTTGAATCCATTTTTTGACAAAATGTGTCATTAAAGTGAATATAAAAACATATATTTAAAACGATTTGACACCAAAATTAATTATCTGTGACTAGTGGTTCTCGAGATATAGGGTAGTTATAAAAAATGGCCGCCATTTTTAATTATGCAAATTAAGGGCTTAGGTGGCCGAATTTCGCTTGGGATCCGCCATATTCGTAATCAGCGAGGTCAAAATATCCTAAATCAAGTGGATCCCAGCTTCTACACAAAAATGCTTCTTATACCCCTTTTACACCGCCAGTAAAAATGCGGAGTTGATCCGGAATTGTATAACCCGAGTCGTACCCGGGACGCAAAAATGCGGAAATGTAGGCCGGTGTAAACGACGTAAAAAGTTACCCGGGTCGCTGAATCACCCGGGTAAGTGATGCGGAATGTATTCAGCGTCAAGTCAACCCGGGACGCACCCGGGATGAACCCGTGTTTGCGGTGTAAAACGCTCAGTGTATCTTTACCCGTTTGTTTACTATCCTCGCTCACTATAGTATTTAATTTACATAGAATTAAGATAAGATTGATTTTGTTTATTCGCTTATTTATTAAATAAAACTTATGGTTATTTATTATTCATTTTTATTTCAAGATATTATTCTTCACGAGTAGACTCAATTTCTGTGTGTATTGCCATAAAACAAAATTGTAGGAGGTATAATGAGCAGACCGTTACTAGGGTCTCTCTTCGTGCGTGAGAGGGCGATATTTCGAATGATCTAGAACATTTACACGGGTTGGTATTTTGCAGTGTAAATACACGAAACCCGTGTCATTCCCGGGTTAATGAATCAGGTGTGAAATGGAAATTTATCCGGACACGACCCGGGTTTGTTATAAGCTCGGCGGTGTAAAAGGGGTATTACATCATATTTCAGGGGAAATAGAACTTGTCTATTATTAGGCTAGTCAATCTAGCAAAAAAAACAGCCCAAAGTGAAACAAATTGCAAACAGATTTTTCTTTTTTAAATGGTCATTTATGATGAGGAGATCAAAATTTGAGCATCACACCTCTGTCACTCATCCCGATGATATGCAAATTAGCTTAAATATGCAAATTAGGGTGAAATTACAGGGTTACCATATCTCAAAAACTACTAGTCCGAGAGAGTTGATTTTTTCACTGATCTATTCAAAATATATATATTTATATTTACTCTAATGAAACATTTTACGAAAAAATGACCGGAAGTACAACATTTGACCTTCGACCCCATTTCTCAATGTTTGCATATACAATGTGACTAAAATGTCTGTAGAGACTTTATTTTGCCCTCAAATGACCCAGACATAGGTTCCTAATAGCCAGCATAGGATCACTTTGTAATTCCCAAAATTACACCTTTGTCACACACCTCGAAAGTATGCAAATTAGTAGTACAATTTAAATAAAATATGCAAATAAGGGGAAAAAATTACAGTTGTCCTATATCTCGAAAACCACTAATGTTAGAGAGCTGATTTCACAGCCGTATTCAGAATGTACATATTTCTATTTGCTCCAATGAAACATTTTACAAAAAATTGACTGGAAGTATGACATTTGACCCTCGACCCCATTTCTCAATATTGCATATTATAATGAAACTAAAATGTCTGTAGAGACTTTGTTTTGCCCTCAAATGACTCCGATACAGGTTTCTAATAGCCAACATAGGACTGTTTAGTAGATCTCAAACAGACATTTTAGTCGCATTATGTATGCAAACATTGATAAATAGGGTCAAGGGTCAATTGTTGTATTTCCGGTCATTTTTTCGTAAAATGTTCCATTAGAGCAAATATAAATATGTACATTCTGAACAAGTTTTTGAAAAAATCAACTCTCTACCTTAGCGGTTTTCGATACATATAGGAACCTGTAATTTCACCCCCTAATTTGCATATTTCATGTAACTTGTACTAATAATTTGCATACTTTGAAGGTGAGTGATACAGGTGTGATTTTGAGATTTACTGAACATTCCTATGTTGGCTATTATAAACCTGTATCCGAGTCATTTAAGGGCAAAACAAAGTCTCTACAGACATTTTAGTTTTCATTATATATGCAATATTGAGATATGGAGTCGAGGGTCAAATGTCATACTTCCGGGCATTTTTTTGTAAAATGCCTCATTACAGCAAATATAAATATATACATTTTAAATATTTTAGTGAAAAAATCAACACTCTAGCATTAGCGGTTTTCGAGATATGGCAACGCTGTAATTTCAATCCCTAATTTGCATATTTAATATTACTTGTACTACTAATTTGCATACTTTCGAGGTGCGTCACGAAGTTGTAATTTTGGGAATTATAATACAGTTCTATGGGGGACATTGAAAAACAATATCCAAGTCATTGAGTCCAAAATAAAGTCTCTACAGACATTTTAATCACATATTTATGTAAATATTGAGAAATGGGGTCAAGGGTCAAAATTTGGTACTTCCGGACATTTTTATGTAAAATGTCTCATTAGAGCAAATATAAATATATATATTCTGAACCAGACTGTGCAAAAATGAACTCTCTATGATTAGTAGTTTTTAAGATATGGTAACCTGTAATTTCACCCTAATTTGCATATTTAAGCTAATTTGCATACCTTCGGGATGAGTGTCAGAGGTGTGATGCTAAAAAAATAATCACCTTATCATATGTAACCATTTAAAAAAAAAAATCTCTGTTTGCAATTTGTTTCACTCAAAATGCTAGATTGACTAGCCTATATAGTAATTATGAGATAAAAATTTTATTTTGAAATACAAAAGTGTCATTTTCTCAAAATGTTGTTTTCACATAATTTCACACAGTTTTATAATAGACTTTCACCCAGTCTGTTGTTAATTTGTCTTTTTTATGTTGTCCACCAGTCAATGTTTGGATTTCTTGTCAGAAAAATAGGTCAAATATTACATGTATGAAATGCCACATGTGCCAAAATATTGATCTTTTACTATATTATTAATACCTATAATAACGTAAGATTGAGATTTTTTTTTGGTGTCTCTGTTTTAGAAAAATCTACATATATGACCTAATGTTGAAAAGTTTTTGTTGTTTAATCTTTCAGTGATACAAGTTTTTTTAGGTTTGAGTTTCAAGAAATCTCAAAAGTGACACCTGGGTATTGAGTCTTTGTTTTCAAAAACTCTAACTATTGGACTTTATCAAGGGTGAAAAGAGTGGTAGTGGGTTGTCCTTCTTGAGGCCTTTGCATCTATGCTATCTTGGCGGACGGTGATAACATATAGGCCTATGAAACTCCTTAAGTAATCAAAAGCAAATACTGAGTGGATGATCGAGAGAAGTTAGTATTTAGGGGGTTAACCAGAGAAATTGAATTAAGGAAGTATGGGGGTAAAGTCTAAACAGAAGTAGAATTTGTAGACCATATTATCGTCCATAATGTGTTGGGGCTCTCAGATATAGCTATCGAGAATGTGTACAGGATAAAACGTGATGAGGGTCGTTCAATCAGTAGTGGTATCCTGATTGTCACTGTCCAAAATGTAGACAAAAAGTTTAAGATTTTGAGTGAGGCCAACAAAATGAATAAACTTAAAGGATGGGAACGGGTCTTTATTTCTCCAGACAAGACAACACGGGAACGAAATGATGACTTTAAGCTCCGTTGTAAGAAGACGACGGGCCAATGGTAAAAATGTCGTTATAAGAAAAGGGCGAGTTGAATTAAGGGAATCAAAAACTAGTATCCATACAGAAGGACAAGTTTTTTTATGATGATTTTGTTCTAGAAAATTTGTTTAATTCTATTCATCACGATATTGGTTTAGAGGGTTTGTCTGGTTTGAATTCTCGGCCGGATTTTTAGCCCAAGAAGACAGAAATATTTTCAGGTTTGAGGATACTAGCAGTGTAGTATTTTCGGAATTAACGAAATCAGACGAAGTTTTTTGTTCTATTCCTGAATGTTCACCTGTCTCTGTGAACTTTCCAATTGATTCTAGTTTTCTAGCTTTCTACTGAGTGAATTGGCTGCCAGAGGCGCTTGACAGTGTTACTCCCATTCTGCTTTTAAAATCTTGCTTTTTGGGTTTTAAGTACACATTTTGAGAGTGATTTTACTACCAATATTGTTATCAGCACTTACAACTATTGTATTGTATATTTTTATTTTATATTTTTTCTTATTTTTATCAGCTAAACTGGATTTAGAAAAGATTTTTTATAGCTTATAGCTAGGCCCTATCTAGCTGTGTGCATGCTATTGTCTTAGCAGTGTTCAGTGAAGCAAAGCCTATTGTTGCCTTAGAACTTTGGGACAGCATAGCATAGAAGATTTGTTTACAGGGCCTAGAGTCGGTGTATGTGTGATATTATTATAATCTACCATTGCTGCGAGTAAACTATGTTGACCTATAACTATAGCTACTCAAAGCTACTTAACCTGAGACAATATGCTGGAAAAATTACTACTGCGGTTGGAAGTGTTTTGAAAGACTTGGGAATTTTCCATTATAGAGGTACCCGTGGTGGACGCAAGTCAAAATTTCACACAAAGAGTAATAAAGATATAGATTCTAAAAACCTTTCAAACATAAACAAGAAAGTACAAGAAGCAGTTAGGAAACAAAAGCCTGCAAAATATTTTCATTGGCGAGCAGGACAGATTAATGTTAATACCTGCTCAGATGACTTCTTACTACATGAAACCCTCATTCAAATTAAAGCAGCAAACCTTGACATCGTGTGTATGCAGGAAGTGAGACGGATTGGTACCGGTGCAATCTCACATGAGGGCTACAATGTATACTGGACTGGACTGAAAATCAAAAAGATGTATGGGGTTGCTATTGCCATAAAACAGTCACCCCATATCAAAGTGTCTAATGTTTATTATGTATATGAACGTCTAATGGCAATAGACGTCACAATAAAAAATTGTAAATTAAGAATTGTGTCTGCGTACTCTCCTACGGAATCCGGTTCAGAATCATCAAAGGATATTTTCTATGCAAAACTCTCCAAAGTAACAAGAGTCGAGAACAACACAAAACTCTTACTGATGGGAGACTTTAATGCAACATCAACAATAACAACCAGAAAATCACTCTTTGATGGAAACCTACATAGATTTCAAGACACAGATGACATTAGTAACGACAATGGCACAAGACTCATCAACTACTGCTCTGACTTCAAGCTATGCATACTGAACACCTGGTTTGACCATTCAAACGTTCATCGGATCACTTGGCATAGCAACGATGGTGTTACAAAGAAAACACTAGATTACAACATATGTGATCACTGGTTGAGGAAGTATGTTACTGACACAAGAGTCTATAACAACTATTATCTTTCGTCGGATCATAGAATCCTTGTGAGTAATATGACAACACCAGCCAACAAAGCAGCCAGGTGGAAGAAGCATAAAAAGAAAAAACAGAGCAAGAGAGTCAACATGAGTAAACTTAAAGATCGAGAAGTAAGAAATAATGTTAAAACAAAGATAGAAGAAGAAATTAATAAAATTACTTCTCCTGAAAAGACAACAACCACTACATCAACTGAGCGCTATACAACACTTATGACAGTGCTAAATAAGGCAGTTGAAGAAGTCCCGAAGAAAACAAGAAACCAAAATGCTCATCCCTGGGATGGTGATGAAAGACTACAACAGCTTATAAAAGAAAGAAAGAATATTAACAAAAGCACAGTTACCTACAAAGAAGAGGAGATCAAGGCTATGCAGAAAGCAATTAAGATAAGGGTTAAGGAACTACGGAATGAATATTTGTATGAAGAAGCAAGCAAGTTAAATGAAGCCCACCAAAATAGACAAATATTTGATTTATGGAGAAAAGCTAAGGAGCACGGTGATGTTATAAGAAAAGCACCAAAGCCTATAAAATGTCCTGGATTACGTGAACACTTTAAAGATCACTTTAATCCAGACCAATCTAGCCTTAAAATCCCAGATGAAATTAGCACACCTCCAGAATATATTATCAACCTGAGACAACCAGAATTTGAGATAGACAATGAACCTCCGTCCAAGAAAGAAATTATTGATGCAATCGGACATCTAAAAGGTCGCAAAGCTACCCTAGATGTCGCTTCTGAAATGTTGCAAGTCGCCACAGAGAACCCAGTATTCGTCGACCATGTACATGGAAAAAAAAAAGGCAGTCCACTTGATCCATCAATGTATAGAGGAATATCGATTGGGTCTACATTTTCAAAGATACTTATGGTTATCATTCTTTCACGTTTTTCCATCTTTTATGAAAGTCAACTTCTACGCACACAGTTTGGATTCAGGTCCAACAGAGGGTGCAATGATGCTATATATGTAATCAAGCAGATCCAGGAAATTGCGTATCGCTCAAATCGCAAACTCTATACATGCTTCATTGATTTAACAGCAGCATTCGACCATGTGAATCGTAATCTTCTTTTCCTAAGCGTTCGTAATAGGTTTCACTTAAACCAGTCTACTACTATGATTGACATTATACAATCACTGTACAGCTCAACGAAAGCATACCTTGCTGACGACGATCCGAGTGATGATAAGTTCGAAACATCTTCTGGGGTGCGACAGGGTGGTATTGAGAGTACCAGCATGTTTAACCAATATTTTGATTACGTTATTAGAGTGTTCAAACAACGCTGTAAAGATGCTAGTTTGGATGGCCTAATGATACAATACCTAATTCCTATTGAAGCTACAAATCGTGCTCAAAGATGTAAAGCACCATCAAGGGGCATCTATGACGACTTTTGAAAGTGGCTATGCTGATGACTTTGCTGTAAGGTCCTGGTCACAAGAAGAACTGCAAACCATTGTGAACATCTTGAATAAAGTTTGTCTGGAATTTGGTCTAAGAATTAGTGCCCCCAAAACAGAAACCATTATATGGAACTGGAAAGAGGAAGTTGAAGAATACCCAAGATGCATCATACAAATTGGCGGCGTACACATTAACAACGTAACACACTTTAGATACCTTGGTGTATGGGCTACCTACAATGATGTTCATATTGGAGATCAAGAAGTAAAATACAGAATCAATTCAGCCAAAGGAGCATTTGCAGAGAATAAAGCATTGCTTACCAACAGAACGATCCACCTACAAACAAGAATGATGTTTCTTAATGGTCTAGTTAGGAGTAGACTCACCTATGGTTGCCATGCTTGGAGGGCAACAGGAAGTGAAATGTCCAAACTTAGCACAACATACAAAACCTTCCTAAGAAGAATGCTAGTGAATGGCTTTCAAAGAGTCTGCCCACCAAACCATGTAGACATATCCTCAGATGAAGAAACAGATGAAAACTATATAGACTGGCGTTACGTAATTGATAATGACGATCTCTACAAAATTACTGGCTGTCAACCGCTAGAAGAATATGTCTACAAGCAACAATTCAACTGGATCGGACATGTAATTAGAAAAGAAAATGAAGATCCTACAAAAATTCTTACTTTTCACACAACCCAAAGTAAACGAAGAGGTCGGAAGATACCATCAGTACTTGATAGAGTTGTACAACTACTAGATGCAACTTCATTAGAGCCTGCTTCAACAGAAATTTATAATTCCCAGCAATGTTTTAACTGTATATATGAACTGTTTTATAAGTTGTTTTGAGACTGTGTAATTTGGTAGTAGTCACTCTCATACTGTAGGCCTACATTTAAAAGTAACACATCCAAATGCCAACTTTAAGTCAATGGCTACCAGATGTCTCTGTGAGACGGTTATTTGAACCAGTACCAGTACCAGTTTCTACGTGCCCCTGAACTATCTAACATTACAATATTATACACCAATGTCCAGAGCATTATGAATAAAATTGACGAATTAAGAGTAGTTGTGTTAGATAGAAAACCAGATCTGATAGCCATCACAGAGTCATGGACCAACGAGAAAATTAATAATGCAACTTTTAAAGTTAGATGGGTATTCTTTGCTGTGTAGGCAAGATAGACTTGATACGAAAGATGGGCGAGGTTCACTTCACAATAATATACAAATGTATGTACCTATGAGAGAAGTTTTAAATAAGTCGTGTCCTACAGTTATAATCGGGGACTTTAATTTTCCGGGTATTGCTTGGGAAAACTTAGAGTCTAATTTGGATGGTCAGGATTTTCTGGATTTTGTCAAGATGCATATCTCACCCACAGCACCTAGAGCAAATAACATTTTGGATCTTATTTTAACTAATGAACCTAATATGATGTCTGATGTTGCTTGTGTTGGTAGACTTGGGTCTAGTGATCATGATATGCTTGAATTTTGTTGTAACATTGATACACTGATTAATGATAGTACTGAGTATGTCTATGATAATAATATTAGAGATGTGCTTGTAGAAGTGGATTGGCCCAGCCTAACTGAACTTCCATCTATATCCGAGTCATGGTCAAAATTTGAAGATGTTTATAATTCTGTTCAAAGGGATAACATTCCTTTAACATTGAGAAGACATAATAGAAAACCTCCTTTTATCAACAGAAATGTTATTAGTTCAATTCGGAAAAAGAGAAAATTATGGAAACGTTACTGTAATTCGAGAGATTCCACAGACCTTAAAATTAAGAGATTTTCTAATAGGGTCAAGTCTAAAGTAAGGAGTGCCAAGAGAAAATTTGAGAAAAAATTGGCTGATAATTGTAAGCGCGATCCTAAGTCTTTTTATATTTACATCAGATCCAGTACTAAAACCAAAGATTCAGTGGGGCCCTCAGTTAATGATGAAGGGATTATAGTTGTTGATGACATGGAAACTGCCGAAATTTTATATTAATACTTTACATCCGTGTTTACAATCGATTCTAATTTTATTCCACCTAATTTACCCAACGAGTTTCCAGATGATGATAAATTGACCACTGTACTATTTACCCCGCAGAAACTCTTAAAATCATTTGAGTTCGAGAGTATTGTTAGAGACTGCTAGTGTTATTTCGACTCCTTTAGCCCGTCTATTTCAGAGATGTTTTGATGAAAATTATGTTCCTCCTTTATGGAAGAAAGCCAATATTTCCCCTATTTTAAAAAAAGGCTCTAAGAAATCATCGGCAAACTATAGGCCTGTTAGTTTAACTTCCCATTTTTGTAAATTTATGGAATCTGTCCTGAGGGATGATATTATTGATCACCTTGACTCATTACATTTAATGAATACATCCCAACATGGGTTCTTGAAAGGAAGATCTTGTCTAACAAATTTACTTATGTTTCTTGAGAAGGTGACATATGATATTGACCAGGATTTACCAGTAGATGTAATTTATTTTGATTTTCAAAAGGCCTTTTCGATAAAGTTTTTCGTGTAAGGTTGTTGAATAAAGTTTTGGCTCATGGTATTGAAGGTCCTTTTGGCATGTGGATAAATTGGCTTAGTGATAGATCTCAAAGGGTTGTTGTGAATGGTAGGAAATCTGAGTGGGCCCCTGTTTATAGTGGTGTGCCTCAGGGTTCGGTACTCAGACCGGTGCTTTTTCTTATTTTTACTGATGACATTGATTTTTCCATTGATTCTTCAATGTTGAAATTTGCTGATGACATTAAATTGTTTGGAAGTGTGCATTCCGAGGTCGATCTTGGAGTACTACAAAATGATATTGACAAGTTATCACTTTGGTGTCGTGAGTCCCTAATGAGCTTTAATATTAGTAAATGCAATGTCATGCACCTAGGATTTAATAATCAGAATCATTCTTATGAACTTGATGGGGTTATCCTAGATGAAGTAACAGAACAAAAGACTTGGGAGTGATTGTTGATAAATCCTTTAAGACTAGTAAACAATGTGTAGCAGCAGTCAAAACAGCAAATCGAGTTTTAGGTACTATTAAAAGATCCATTAAATATAAATCAGTTGATATGATTAAATCGCTTTATATTGGATTAGTCAGGCCTCATCTTTAATTTATTTATTTAGTTATTTTTTTATTTATTTATTATTACTTTGTCTGAATATACCACCACTAGGGGTCATAAACATTAATTGAAAAAGAATAATGCTCGATTAAATTGCCGTAGTCATTTGTTTACCCAACGAGTCGTAAGTTCATGGAATGCTCTCCCTGCCAGTACAGTAGAAGTCGACACAACCATACTATTTAAAAGATAATTTCAGAAGACGAGGGAGGCTAATAGAGGGCCACGACCGGCCCACCTGCCTCTTGCACCATTCATTTAGAGTGGTGTACGGTGAGTTAGAGATCCAAAATAGAATCATTGATATAACAAGAAACGATTACTGTAATTCAGTGGTAGGTTCTGCATGACATGGTCAGACTGATTACGAATCACACAGAATACACAATATTGTTTCGATATGACAGATGACGATTGAATATTCAATCGATATGGTTGACTTTTGGCCGATAGTGATTAGGGACAAATCGGATCAATTAAAATAACAATTGAGGATGTTTTAATCGATTCAAAGATTACCATGCATCATCGAAAAAAGGCATTTTCTGTATCGTAATCAATTTCTTTTACAGAGAATATTTTCTAATAACACAGTAAAGACCAATGACTCTCACAATAGGAAGTTTTCGATTTACATGTACACAATGAATTAACATGACATAGTTTGGTCGACAGTGGTCTTCGCAAATCGAAAGCCCTCTAATAAGTAAGGAGGCCAATGTGAGCTTTTCCATCATGGGGGTGGGGGGGGGGGGGGAGCATTTTCTGTTAATAGCTGGCAACTATGTGGAATATATCCCTTATGGGATGACAAAAAGATAGGGGTGGAAGCCACTCTCAAATGTCAGGTCAAAGGTCATTTTCAAGGTTATTAGGTCAAATATGGTAAAATAGGGTTTTAAACTGTTTTCAACAAATTATAAGCTAATTAAAACAAACTAGATGGTGTCCACAGATGGTTCTCGAATACACAGTAATTTCAGCGTAAAAAATGTACGTACCGCCGCAGGACTATAGTACATTGTCGTTTACAGAAACGAATAAATAGACACGATGATTTATGTAAAATTAGCACCCTGGGAATTAGGCCTTGTCTTAAAAATGAGTCCAATTTTTGTATTTGAACTCATTTAAACAAACCCAATTTGTGTTTTGTATATAACATTAGAGTTGAGGGATGGGGAAGAGGATGGAAAGAACAATTTTTAAATATATTCTCTATCCACTCCACGAAATATTGTTTTAAATGTTTTATAGGCCTATCAATAATATACCACAAAACACAGTAAAACATTTACGATTTATAATACTTTTTTAAAACTGTTCCTGTTATAGTCCATTGAAATAGTAAAGTACATGTAACGATACACCACTACGACGTTTATATTTTTTATAATTAATTATTTTTTATTATTAATTAATACAAAAACGTTGAGAAGCAACTGTCAGTAATCTACCCACAGTCACAGTAATAAATGTTCTTTGTATATTTTGTTTATATATCTAACAGTAACCACATTCACAGTAAGACAATTTCGATTCAAATGGCGACCAAAAATGGTTAATACGTACAGTATTTACAATATTGTCAGTATTGCAATACTATATATAAGTTTTATTCTCCAAGGGCCCATAAATTTACCTACAAACTGGGAGTCTGAGAGATTCATCGCAAATCAATACATTTGTATAAATGTATATTAAATCTATCAAAATAGTATTTTTTAAAGAAAATCGGCCTGTCTTCAACATTATGATACTGTACTCGAGCTGTTCAACCGGTTTTCAGCTATTAAAAACAATTATCGTAGGAGGAGATAGGAAAATGCGAAGCATCCTCGTATTATTGTGTGCAGGTATTTGTTAAGAGGACATCCATTAGACAGTAAATACTACGGTCGGAAAACACCCCTATTTGGGGCAAATCGTTCAACCTAAATTCGTTTTAATTGTCAATAACTAATTATCTAACTCAATTTAATTAGTAAACAGGGTTACATCTGGTGGTTTAAATCAGTACCGAGATTCTAACCAACTTTATATACCATCGAGTAAACATTCTAGAAATAACGCGCGATTTACCGAATTTTGCCCTTACGTAAATTTATATATAGACGTCGTGCCCACAGATGGTTCTCGAATACATAGTAAGGTAATTTCAGCGTTAAAAAACTGTACGTACCGCAGGACTATAAAACATTGTCGTTTACAGAAACAAATAAATATACACAACGATTTATGTAGTCAACCAAAATTAGCACCCTGGGAATTACTTCCGAACGAAAAACTTGTCACAAAATGAGTCCACATTTTTTTGATTTGGACTCATTTAAACAAACCCAATTTGTGTTTTGTATCTAACATTAGGGTTGAGGGTTAAGGATGAGGATAGGTACAAAGAGGCACAATTTTTTAATATATTCTTTATATTAAATTATATTTCTTTATTATTCACTCAGTAACGAAATATTTTTTTTTATAGGCCTATAAATAATATCCCACTAAATAGAGTAAAACATTTCCAATTTAATAACTTTGTTAAAACTGTCACTGTCATAGTCGATTGAAATAGTAAAGTACATGTAACGATACACCACTACAACTTTTTATATTTAATACGTAATTATTAATTAATACAAACGTTGAGAAGCAACATATTATTATGTGTTTATAATCTAAAACTAGGGAATACCCACACTCACAGTAATAAAGTGTGTTAGTATATTTGTTTATATTATATCTAACAGTACCAACACACACAATAAGAAATTTGCGATTCAAATGGCGATCAAAAGTGGTTAATACCTATTTACAGTATTGTATAGCATTACAATACAATTTATGTTTATTCTCCAAGGGCCCATAAATTTACCTACTTGTGTTAAAGCACGGAGGTATGCAAGCATGGTTAAACCAAATAATTTGGAATGTTCCATTCATTGCAAATCAATACATTTGTATAAACGTATATTAAATCTATCAAAATAGTATTTTTTAAAGAAAATCGGCCTGTCTTCAACATTATGATGCTGTACTCGAGCTGTTCAACCGGGTTTCAGCCATTAAAAACAATTGTCGTAGGAGGAGATAGGAAAATGCGAAGCATCCTCGTATTATTGTATGCGGGTATTTTTCAAGATGGACATGCATTAGACAGTGTATACCACGATCGGAAAACACCCCTATTTGGGGCAAATCGTTGAACCTAAATTCGTTTAAATTGTCAATAACTAATTATCGAACTCAATTTAATTAGTAAACAGGGTTACATCAGGTGGTTAAAATCAGTATCGAAAGAACGAACCAACTTTACATACCATCGAGTAAACATTCTATAAATAACGCGCGATTTACCGAATTTTGCCCTTACGTAAATTTATATACAGATAGAGCCTGATGACAATCCTCTTCAGCCGCTAGATCAGACTTAATACTTTCATTGTCGAAATGTCAGAAAGATCTACCCTTTTCTGGCTTTACGTACTGTTAAGAACACAGTCATAACACAAATCTAGTACTTAAATAATACAAGTCTCTTCTATTAACAAGTATTTGTACCAGACATAAAGCAGTAGTGGAGACAACAACAAATAAAATGTGGAAATAATGTTACAGTAATAATACAGTTTTAAATACTTACCCAGTAATATCCCTTTTGCACGTGGATTTAACTGTTCGGCAAAAATTGCCAATTTCTTCGGTGAATTTAATTGAAGTTCTTTCTCCAGATGAAATACTACATCCCATTTATTTTCAAATTCTTGTTCACGCAATTTGTAAAACGCAATCAGGTTTTGTACATTACCATCCGTGATTTGAATCATAGCTTTATAAAGGCGTTCACGCTTTGAAGACAAACTTGCACCACACGGACCAGTATAGTCATACTGTTTACCGACGTCTTGTTTATATTTCTTCACACTGGCTTTTGCGTTGGCATTTCCTGACACGTCTGCAATTTTGGACATTATTTCGACATCATTGTATGCGAGTTTGCCTTGATTTTTAAGTTCATTAAATAAATCCATTCCCAAGTAGTGTTTTTGTGATAATACACCAACCGTTAGGTGATCATGTAAAAGAAATCTTAACTCCCGTCGTTTAACTCCTGGATAGGCGTTACTGAATGTTTGACAAAAGTCTCTAAGCCTATCATCAGCATCAACCGTTGTGGTACTGTAAAAGAAAAATTTTAATATTATTTAACTCTGAATTGAACTGATGTTAACATGTTGTCTCAAGGTGCATCTCCACAACATAGTATATATACGTTTATAGTGAAATACGTTTTCTTTTTTGATAAACCCACATATTGTTTGGTGTTTCATTTTGCTTTTTTTATGTGTTAATCTACTAATAGAACCGATAGTCTTTAACATCATTTAACCTTTAACTCGTAAAATGAAAGTATTTTTTAATATACCGTAAAACCGTGAAGGGACTGATTATATAACAATGTTAATTAAATCTACAAAAATAGATAAATATTGTTTGATAATTCCGTTCACTGCTTATAACAATAATCTCCCCATTCGTTTATCATACCATGTTTATGGATATTGAATGAACTCCATCCATAGTTTTAGAACGTGTATATAATGTACTATTGTTAATTTCATGGTGAACGTTTTTCTATTACTCGTATAGGCTACCTCCTCTCATAGTTTTTATGTGTGAGTCATATGTCCGTTTGAAAGTGTTAAGTGTTGGGCTTGAAACAATGTGATAAGGTAATGAATTCCATGTGTTTATGATACGTAAATCAAACAAAGAAGCTCTGCTGAAGGTATTAAACCGAAATTTCGTGTAAAATGGCCAGCAGAATTTTGGAAAGTAAACAAATTAGAAAAACAAACATTTTCGAGACCATGAACAATCTTATAATTTTCAATCATGTCACCTCTACTACTTCTATCTTCGAGTGACAAAAGACCCAACCTAAAAAGCCGTTCCTGTGCAGAAAGATTTTGGAGTTCTGGCACTAACTTTGTTGCACGATTTTGAACCTTCTCAAGTTTAATAATATCCTTCTTTAGATGTGGTGACCATGATTGAACAGAAAACTCCAAAATAGGACGAACTGAAGTTTTGTATAAGGAAAGAAACATTTCAGAATCCATAAAGGTAATGGCGTGTCGAATTGTACCTATCATTGAATTTGCGGCAATCTTACCAACATGGACCGTGGGCTAAGTCAGAGGTAACAGTGACCAACCTAAGAAATAACTATGTTGGGGATTTCGTAGTCCAACATGCAAAGTTGTGCATTTCTTTTCGTTGAAATGTAACAACCATTTATGACTTACAGACGAATACGTACCCCATATGACAGTGATATTCTTCAAGATGATCTTGAGAAGTTACAGGTACAGTGCCAAAAGCCTTTCTGCAATCAAGATAGATAATATCAATTGGGTCACCATCGTCCTTAGCATTGTGGAAATCTTGGAAAAATTCTAAAAGTTGGATAAGACAGGATCGACGGGACGAAAACCATGTTGGTGTTTGCTCAGTAAATTATTAGATTTTAGATGGATTATTAGATTATTAGATTTATTAGGCCTAGATGTATTGTATATTTTGTGTATGGATGTACTATCTGAAATAAAGGAAATGAATAAATGAATAAACGTTTATCAATTGATAGATCAGATGAAAAAAATCATGAATGAAAGAAATGAAATAACGAATGTTTGTTGTTAGATATCTGATATATCATATTTATTTATACTCTAGTAGCTAGATCAACTTTCGTATGCACTATGAGGTCCAGAGAATTTGACTTCAGAAATTGGTTTAGGATGGTCAAACAATCATTTTTGGCTTGGTTACACATTTTGAAAATGTGGCGAAAGGTCAAAAGGTTATAATATCAAACAGCAATAGGTCCTTAAATCTCGACAACCACTGGTCACAGTAAGGTAATTTTGGTCTCAAATTGATCAGAATGTCTAATGGGACATTTTAGTCAAAAATGACCGGAAATGCCATTTCTGACATTTGACCCACTACCCAGGGCTTGTATGTATCTCCGTAACTACTGGTCGTAGACACTTATATTAGGTCTTAAATTGTTCGCAATATACATTTTGTTATATGTAGCACATTTTAAAAAATGTTACAAAAGGTCAAAGGGTCAGGGTCAAGGGTTATATGAACAACCATAAATAGGTACTTGTATCTCGGCAACCACTGGTCGCAGGAAGTCAATTTTAGTCTCAAAATGTTGAGAAGGCATACATTCATATTCAGTCTAATGGGACATTTTAGTGAAAAATGATCAGAAATGCCATTTCTGACCTTTGACCCATATACCAGGGCATCTTTATATCTATGTAAGTACTGGTCGTAGAAACTTAAATTTAGTATACATATTTACATTCATTCTAACAGAAAATTTGGTGAAAAGATGATCAGAAATACTATTAATTACTAATGTTTCAAACAAAAAACATGCCTCTACACAACTTATTCTTATATAAATGTTATGAAATAACTGATGCTTTAAATGGTTTCGTTATAGGAATTATAACACATCCTTTACTGTTCGTAATTGTACTTTTGCTTATAATAATGCTATAAAATATTGTTGACCCCTGAGGACGATCAAACTCAACAGTTCTTTTCAGAATGCTAGAAGTAACTTACCGTATTTATCCGAATAAACGCACCAGACATTTATTGTGTTTAGGGGGAGGGGTGTTTATTCGGTGGAAGCGTTTTTTTTTTGGTGTAATATGGTAACATGTACAATCAAATAAATACACCCTAGATATAAAAAAATACAACACAATTAATATCGTAATAAGAATAACTGGATTAAACCTTCTTCATCCAGGTGCAAGTACAATTATGATATTGAAAAGGTATCGGAGACAACTATACAGACCAATTCATTCTCATTCTGTATGACACTGTAAAATATTTTTGAATGTCACCGACAAATTATACATATACACATCTGTTCCCAGTGTACATAATAAAACAATATATATTTCTGGAGATTTATTATCAATACCACTAGAAACTAGGTCTAAATATGGTACATCTTAGCACAATGGTTAGTTCGTTAAAACTTAGTTGGGTTAAGAGATTGTTAAGCCCTGACCCAGGTAAATGGAAATATTTACCAAAACATTATATGTATCCATTTAATTATACTGTCAATATTAGTGAGCCCAATTTTGAAAGTCATGTAGAACTGAAATGTATGCCTGAATTTTATAAAGAAATGTTAAAAGTGTTAGTGTATTTTAACAATATAAGAATTACATACCCGCAAAATGTAAACGAGGTTGGAAAACAACATTTGTGGGAAAACACTTTTATAAAATGCAGTGGAAAAACATTATATTTTAAAAGTTGGATACAAGCAGGGTATAAAACAATAAAAGATATAATAGTTAATCACAGATTAATGACTCCGACAGAATTGATACCCACCCTTTCAGAGCAACAAAATGGAATAATTGAATATTTTAAGATTGTAAATGCAATTCCCTCAAATTGGAAGAAAATATTTATAAACAATGAAAAAGAGAGAGACAAACAAGAAATACAAACAATATATTGTAAAAAGTATAACAATTCTTTTTATTATAAACACATTATAAACAATATATCTATTACTCCATTTTGTCAATCGAAATGGGAAACAGAATTTAGAAATGTGAACTTTAAGTGGAATGAAATATGGTTAAAAAAAGTCTATAGCATGAAACATGTAACAAAAGTAGCACAATTTAATTTTAAACTGCTACATCGGATTCTGGCATGTAAACAACGAATGAAGATATGGAAAATATCTCCGGAAGAAATGTGCGAACACTGCCAAAACGAAATTGAGACAGACAAGCACATGCTTTTGAAATGTAAAAGTATCCAAAAAGTATGGACAAAATTTAACAACATGATTATAAAATGCTATTCACTTGAAGAAACCGTACATGATTGGCTAGACATTGTTATTGGAACAAAAAGTGAAAATGTCAATGAATTATTATCATTGTTTACTTTTTGTATTTATAAAACAAATTTTATTAAATCATTAGAAAAGCATTCAAAAAAAAAAATACCAATAGAAACTTAGATTTTTTTACTTTTTAAGTGCATTGACAATAAAAGCATCAGAAGTGTATTTTAATATGTTATAGATCATGATAAAATCATACTACAACACACTACAGTACACAAGGGTGTTTTCAGGAAAGCTGGACATGTTGTAATGAAAGTATATGTATTGGCATATATATGCAAAAGACAGTGTTGATTGTTGACAAATTGTAGTCACAAACAGATAATATAATGAAGATCCATACAATTGTGTAATCGTGTCTCATATAGTGTCTCAGGATAATGATGTGTCATTGTTTTATATCATTATACTGGCACCGTAAAGAAAAGAAGGCTGACATGGTATGGTCACCTGCTCCGTTTAAATGAAAACACACCAGCTAAGATCTCACTCGGAGAGGCTCCGAGAAAGACCAAAAGGAAGACCAAAAACAACATGGATGGCAAAAATAAAAAAGGAAACAGAACTTTTCACATGCGGACCTATACACATGCTTGCTCAAAAACGTACTTAGTGGCGAACACAAGTGAGAAGCGCAATGAATAACGACGATTAGCGTTTAAGAAGATACTGGCACCTGGAGAGGATTCGTTAAATGGAGCCTGTGACAGTGGCACTTTTATTCTAAGACAGAAACATTTTGTTGCGAAAGCATAAAGAGGAAAAGGTATCATGTAAAGTACCTTTTATCAGTGAGAAACGAATTATATATCATTATTAAAATTAGAGTATTCAAATAAACACCCGCTTTGAATATAATAATAGGATTTTTTATAGCGCACATACCACTCAAGAGTGCTCAAGGCGCATTCGAAAAAATAAAAAACAAGTCATACAAATTCCTGACAAATAAAATGCAATTTCTTTGGAGGGTCCCCATCCGTTCTCGTTCTGTCGCGGTCCCGGACCCCTACCCAGGTGACCAAACAAAGGAGCAGGATACACATTTGCCTTGCCACAGACGACCGGGTGCTCAGAGACAACAACCAAGACAGAGGCACCCCAAAGATAATGCTGGCCAGGAAAAAGTATACTATACAATTCTAAGTCTGGAACTTTAAGAAACCTCATGATTTCCATATGCCTTAATGAATAAATGTGTTTTTAATACTTTTTTTAAAGTATCAACAGTTTTGCAATATCTTATAGACCTCGGTAGAGCATTCCATAGACGAGGAGCAGTAACGGTGAAAGCTCTGTCTCCCCATGAGTGGTGAGACTTAGGCTGATGTAGAAGCAGCGTATCACTAGAACGCATATTCCGTCCGGGAACATACAGTCTAAGCATGTCAGAAATATATTTAGGAGCCATACCATTTATAGACTTAAAAACAAAGAGGAATATTTTAAAAAACAATGCGGTACCTAACAGGAAGCCAATGCAATGTTTCCAAGGTATTTGATAATTTATCTTGGTAATTTTTTAACAACTCGTGCCGCTGTATTTTGAATCAGCTGAAGCCTGTGGAGTTGTTTTTGTGGTAGCCCATATAGCAATGAGTTTCCCATATCTAGTCGTGAAGTGACAAAAGCATGAACAAGTTGTTTAGCTGCTGCCTCATTAATAAACTTTCGAATCCTTCGGATGTTTCGTAAGTGAAAAGACGACGTAGAAATAGTTTTTGAGATATGAGAAATCATAGTCATACCCGCATCCATTTCAACCCCAAGATTTCTAACCTGTCTAGCCGAGTCTATTTGGGTTTCACCAATGCAAATAAAACTTAGTGGCAGTTTTTCCAACTGCTGCTTTGATCCAAAGAGAATATATTCTGTTTTGTCATCATTTAATTTAAGAAAGTTGTTTTCCATCCAGGCAATTCATAGATACAATGTTGGAGCAATTCCAAAGAAATGTCACTGTGTGTCATTGTAGGTTTAAAAGAAATATAAATCTGAGTATCATCAGCGTAAACATGATAGTACAGATCATATTTACTAATGATATCCCGTATCGGGTGTAAATAAATTGTGAACCATTGCGGCCCAAGAACAGATCCTTGTGGTACCGAAAAGTTTAAAAAAGAAGCTTTTGAGATAGCATCACCAATACATACATGTTGAGGCCTTTTTTCCAAATATGACCGACACCAATCAAGTGCTTTTCCTTCAATACCAATATACGTACTGAGTCTATTTAACAGCACGGAATGGTCAACCGTATCAAATGCTGCACTTAAGTCTAATAATACTAGAGCAGTTAGCTTTCCATCATCCATCGCATGTAGGATATCATTATAAACCCGAAGTAATGCTGTTTCAGTACTATGATGCACTTTGTAGGCAGATTGATACGGATCAAGTAGGCTATGGGTTTGTACATGTGACAATATCCGTTTAGAAACAACAAGATTCGAGATAGGTCATTATTATTTTATTTATTATTTTCAATCTTTCTACATAGCAAAAAAACATAATATAAGTATAACAGGGGAGTAGCGGAAAAGCAAAAGTATAAAACTGTCATCTTGTGATGTGCTTGACCAGCCCCTGTCAACTTGAACGATACAATAAAACCGACATTTAACAAATTTAGAAAAATACATAGAAAAATATGGTATAATAAAATGTTAACAAAAGTGTTATAAAAATGCAATTTCTATCTGAACAATCTGATTGTGTAAAAGTTAAAAATTCTGATTGTATAAAAGTTAAAAATTCTGATTGTATAAAAGTTAAAAATTATGAATGTATAAAAGTTAAAAATTCTGATTGTATAAAAGTTAAATTCTGATTGTATAAAAGTTAAAAATTCTGATTGTATAAAAGTTAAAAATTCTGATTGTATAAAAGTTAAAAAGTTAAAAATTCAAAGTAGGTACAATCATGTTAATAAAAATATGAAAATTAAAAATCTATAAAATGTTGCTTTAAACTGTGTTTAAACTTAAAAAACGACTCTTCAATAAGATTGTTTCTGATCGTAGCACCAAGTTCTGAAAACATTTTAGGAAACCGTACTATCTCTGAGTATTTAAAAGCATTAGTACGGGCTCTACCATGATGAAAGGTGAGTATATCTAGGTGTCGATTATTAACTAAGAAAGAATCAACATATTCACTCATAAAATCAGATCGTGGAGAAATTATTATATTGGCAATGAATGTCATGTTTAAGAAATCACGCCTATTCTCTACTGACATTAGACCTAGCTCCTTTCTTCTATCTATATAATGTTGATCTAAATAACCTTTCTTTAAGATCATGCAGGTAGCTCTCCTCTGAACGGATTCTAGCATATTTATATGTTTTTTACGGTACACCCACCACACTGGAGAACAATAATATAAGCATGGCAGCACAAGTGTCTTATAAAGATGGAGAGCTACACTACTAGGGGCATTAGATGTGATTAACCGTATAAGACCAATAAGACGGTTACAATTTGATACTGCATCCTGAACTTGATTGTCCCATGACAAGTTACTTTGTATTGAGCAGCCTAAAATGTTTAATGAATCATTACAATCTAAAAGTGTATCAGAAATGCTGTATATAGGTTTAGGATATCCTCTTCTCCAAGTAAGTCGCATAGATTTGCATTTATTGGGATTCAGTTTGAGGCAATTTTTTTTTGCCCAAGAATCAATAGACGTTAGATCTTTTTGAATATTTGGGTCTGAATCCCTAGTGCTGACATTGCGAAAAATGAACACATCATCAGCGTATTGTATAATACTAGATGTAATGTATAGATGAAGGTCATTAGCATACATGACAAAAAGCAACGGACCCAAAACAGACCCTTGCGGCACGCCTGATTTAACAGGCAACCAGTCTGAAGATTTGCCTTTATATACAACACGCTGTACACGATTTGATAAAAAAGAAGTTATCCAGCTTAACGCAGTGTCATTGATATTGAATGTCAACAATAGCTTGCGGAGAAGAATATCGTGGGATATGGTATCAAACGCACGGCTGAAATCCAAAGTAATAAGGTCAACGGCTGGCGTTTTCGAATCAAGTGCACGTAACCAGTCAGTGGTTGCCGACACCAAGGCTGTGGTACAGGATCGACCAGGAAGAAAGCCGTGTTGATGACTCGCCAACAGGCTGTTACTTTGGCAGTGGTTAAGAATTTGTTGGAAAACAAGTTTTTCCAACATCTTGCACATCACCGACGTAAGAGACACTGGACGATAATTAAGTAAGTTACTTTTGTCACCCTTTTTGAATATAGGAACAACATTTGCACGCTTCCACAAAGTAGGAATTTTACCACATAACAGCGATTGATTAAAAAAGTGTGTGATAGCCGGAATAATTACCGGACAAGCGAGTTTTAGCATCCGAACACTCACACCATCAGGACCAGAAGCTTTATTAGCTGCGAAGTTTTTGATAACAGATTCCACCTGACAACGTGAAACATGAAAACCGGCAAGAGATGGAATGTCCAAAGTTGGTGAAGTGAGGCTCACATAATTAGGGGAGTCACTAAAAAAACTCACAAACAACTTGTTAAACTCGTTGCCATTAACCACAAAGGAGTCAATGAGTTGAGATGACTTTCGCTTGCTTTTTATAAAAGACCAAAATGACTTCCGGTTATCTTTCTTTCTAAACAGATTGGTAATGAAGTCACTGTATGCTTTCTTAGACGCGTTGCGTACTTTATTTCGTAGGTCTGTAGTTTTTTAAAATCTCGGGATCTAGACCTATTTTTTTCAATGTGGGTCGAACATGAGTGACTTTAAGAGACTCTGGGAAAAGACCACTTTCAAGAGACTTATTTACAATATGTGTGATTAATGGAATAAATGCAGAAGTACATTTCTTTATCAGTGAAGTTGGTACCGGGTCAAGTGCACACGATTTTGAGGGAGAATTTTTGACAATATTTAAAATTTCCTCCTCACTTGCAGGTTCAAACTGAGAAAACTGTATGGACCTAGTGAAATCAAAAGATATAGTACTTTTATCAGAAGCAGAACTTCTTCTGCAGTATTTTCATTTTCTAGTGAATCACGAATTGATTTAATTTTATTTATAAAAAACACAGAAATCTTTCAGCAAGAGCTTCATCTGAGACAGACGAAGGAAGGACTGATGACTTGGAACGATGTAAAAGTTTATTTACTAAATCAAAAAGTTTCTTTTGATCACCTGTGCAGTCACTAACCAGACTAGAGTAATACCGCGTCTTTGCCTTTTCAATCAGTCCATTTACAATACATCTTTGGTCACAGTATTCCTGTCTATCCTTAAGAAGCTTTGATTTCATCCACTTACGTTCAAGTTGACGACGTAGTTTCCTTTCAGATCGAATTTCATCTGTATACCACGGTTTAGCTTCCTTTTGCCTAATTGTTTTTTTCTGAACTGGCGCATGTAAATCAAGTACAGCTCTGAGATGAGAATAGTTTTCTACACAATCTTTAAGAATCACACTTACATCGGTTATATTAGACACACAAGCTTGAATGTCTTTTGTGAATTTCTCAATATCAATTTGTTTTAGGTTGCGACTTTTTCTTACAGTTTTACAGGTTGTGGGCCGTTTAAGATCAAACTTGCAAAATATGGCAAAATGATCTGACAGGCCAGGGTGTATCTTAACATCCGGGAGCAATAGATCATCTCTAGTGATTATAAGGTCAAGGCAGTGCCCACTACAGTGTATGGGTTCATTTATATGCTGCTGGAGATCAAATCTATTTGCTGCCACATTTTCAGTATTATCCATATGGATATTAAAATCTCCACAGAAAACAATTTCAGACGAAAAGAGAATATAGTCAAACAAAATTTGTTCAAAATAATTGACGAATTCTGTAACAGACAAGGTTATTGTTCGATATATGTTAACTAAACGAAGAGATTTCGCGTTAGACGTAATCTGCACATGTATAGCCTCAAATGATGCATATATATGTACATCAGTTTTCATGTTTACAACTAAGCTAGACTTAGAGAGAATTCCCACACCACCCCCTGTTTTCTCCACCCTAGGGACATGCACAAAACGATATCCTAGTGGAGTTAAATCTCCAATCACAAGATCATCATCTGGTCTTAACCAGGTTTCAGACACCGCCACTACATCTAGATTATAGCTACCAACTAAATCCACAAATTCATCACACTTATTACGCAGTGAACGTGCATTTAGAACGCCAAAATTAAGATGTGATAGTGCTTTTACTCTGGACCTATGTTTTTTTGTGGATTGAATGCTCATCTCAACATTTCCAGATACTTAATTTAGAAAAATGAGTACCTATGGCGCTGTTTCCTTTTGCAGTCGGCGTACTGTGTAAAAAACTGTGAAAAATTTGATCTTTGTGGGGTTTTATTGGTTGAAATTGACGATGCCCTAAAGAACGATTTGCTTCCGTTTATCGGCGATATAGATTTGCACGTTGAAAAATCGACGACTGTATATGTCAGGCATAGGTACAGACAGAGATTCGTCGTACGAATTACCATTTATGTGATTTATAACATTTTTGGCAAACGACCCAACTCCAATTTGGTTTAGGTGAATTCCATCCGAAGACCGGTGCTTTGACATGATACAACTTTCTGTCTAGCAACTGCTCTTATCTTGTCATTGGCATCATTTATACGCTTAGATTCTGTAACAGATTCATGTTTTCGATGAATTATCGAGGAGATTGTCACTCTTTTCGGTTGTAAAGATTCTCCAAGAGATGATAATTTTACTGCAATAGTGGCTGGTTCATCTGTGGAGTTGTTTGTTCCCGCGTGTAGAATATTTCTGTCCACGTTATGTTCAGTAGACAGTACTTCTGCCTTGTGTGCAATGTCATCTATTTTCGCGCCTCTCATTGTCTGACAGATCACGTTCAGATTTGTTGACCTTGTTTTGGTTTAAAATGTTTTATCATCGAATCTCCAATAATCAAGATTTTACTGTCTGAAGCTGTATCAGAGTGTATCTGTTTGTGTTTGTTTCTGTATTGGCTTAGTTGATCCTGGTATGCAGCAGACGCAGATGATTTTGATTTGGTCAGTTTTGAAGGAGTAGAAGATGGCTGCCTGTTGGTAAGCTCCTCAAATAGATTATCAATCAATTGTTCAGTTTGCGTTATAGAATCGTTTGTGGTAGAAGAAACCTTCCTTGTTTGCGTTGTCGTAGAACTTGTGTGACTTTCCATTATTTGTTTTCTCGTCTTACGTTGTAGTTCAAAATCTGAGGTGTCGACGGCAATTTGCGTTCTTTTTAGTTCATATATTTCGTCTTTAGCTATGTATAAGCTACGCTCTGTTTCTGTAACTTGTTGACGTAATGTCTTTATTTGTTCTTCTTTGTTCATTGTCCGTTTTTCCCACTCAAGTCTAGTTTCAGATTTTTGTTCTCCTTCTCCAATTTGTTCAATCTTTCATTAGATTTTTCGATCTCAGCTCTAATTTTAGAAATGTCGTCAGTTTTTTTGGGACAGTATATTTTTAGATGCCTTTGTTTTAGAGACTCAACCTCAGATTTTAGTGATTTGTTTTCTGTTCGGAGATTTTCATTTTCTGTTCTTACAATTTGTAGCTTAAGCTCACAGTTTTCTTGCATATAGTTGGCAATAATCTCGTTTGACTCTTTATCTAATGTTCCAAAATGTTGCTCATTTATTGGAGGGAATTCATCACAGATTTTCAATAAGGTTGGCGGAGAACGAGCAGTTTGTGGGTTTGGCTTAGAGTTCATTTTTGTTAGTGTTGGGAGAGAATCGGGTATGTCAATTCTCACCATTTCTTTTTCCCCATGTATACCATTAGTATTAGCTTGGCATTCAGCCCTTGTATTATAGATACCAGGTGTGATTTCTACAGCTACGTCGTTTATCTTCTTTTTTCCGTTTTTCTTTTCCTGTTTCTTATCAGCCATCGTATAATCGTATCAATAAAGCTGTTGTTTTGTATTGCTAACCGAGAGAGAGTCGATCAAGCGTGAAGCCCAGAACAAAAGAAAACAAAAGATATTGACAGTTCTTTCAGTGTTACGTAATAGCTTGCACTGGGCGGCGATTCCTTTGATCTGACAAAAGGCGCTAAAATACGTGTCAATTGTCTCGGTAAAATCGGTTTAAATGTAGTAAAAACAGCTACAGAGATATAATACTTTGATATTTCTTGTAACTGAGGTCGAGATCTTCAAGATCGTTGATAAGTTGATTCTTTATAAAAAGTTAATACCAAATTATATTAAAGTAGGCAACATCGGACAATTATAGAATGATCAATCAATCAATTGGAGTAACCCACTATATGATCGGTTTTCGTGGGGGACCAACGTAACGGCTTAGCGTTACAATACAGTGACTGGAGCCTACCTGATGATCAATTTGAAAAACCAAGTTCCAACACAGATTTCAACTTCGATGTAGATTTATTTAGGTTCAGCATTTTTTTTTTATGTCTTCAGTACTCTTTATATTAACAAGGCCAACAGCCATAAGTCGCGTGCTCTCAGAAAAAATGAACTTTCAAAAAGTAATGTACTTTAAAACTTTTCTGTACATCAAAACAGTTCAAAAAGTACAGAAAAACGATAAAACGCAGTGATACCGGAATGACAGACAGACCGACAGACCGACATAGTTAACTATAGAGTCGCGTCCACGCGACTAAAAATCCGTTGATTAAAAACTGAGATTTTCCGATGTTTTTAGATCAGCAGTATAAGAAAATTTTAAAAACCAACCGATGTTCACGCCCTCAACAACGTAACATAAGCCCCATTCGAATAAACGCTCACCCCTCCCTTCGATTTAAACGCCCCGTCACATGCATATACACAAAAAGGTCATATATATGGCTGCAGTCGCGTGATCAAATTTCAGTTAGTGTTTACGGACCAACCGACCGACATAGTGAGCTGTAGAGCGTTGCACGCGACTAATAATTGTATCACAACACATTTGAATGACTACCGTAATCTACAATTTACCAAGCATTTTGTATCACTTTTTGATATTAATTTTTGTGCTGTATTTTTAAAATATCTGCTGTAGGTAGTATTTTATTTGATTACACGTGTTACCATATTACACCAACAAAAACAAAAAATAAATGTTCCCCTAAAAACCCTTCTGAACAATACATTCCCGTGAAGTTTATTAGGATGAATTCGGTAAGTTACTTCTAGCATTCTGAAAAGAATTCTGTTGGGCTCGACGTTTCTATCAAAATGTTTGATCGTCCTCGGGGGTCAACAATTCTTTCTAGCATTATTATAAGCAAAAACACAATTACAAACAGTAAAGGATTTATTTTAAATCCTATAATGAAACAATTTAAAGCATAAGTTATTGTCCAAGGATAAGTTGTGTAGAGATATGTTTTTTGTTTGAAACAATAACATTAGTAATTAATAGTATTTCTGATCATCTTTTGACCAAATTTTCTGTTAGAATGAATGTAAATATGTATATTTCGAACAATTTGATACCAAATTTAAGTTTCTACGACCAATAGTTACGGAGATACATACATGTCCTGGTTTGTGGGTCAAAGGTCAGAAATGGCATTTCCGGTCATTTTTGACTAAAATGTCCCATTAGACTGAATATAAATGTATACCTTCTGATCAATTTGAGACCAAAATTACCTTTCTGTGACCAGTGGCTGTCGAGATTTAAGGACATGTTGGTGTATTGGTGTATTGTATTATAACCTTTCACCCTGACCTTTTGACCTTTCGCCACATTTTCAAAATGTGCAACCAAGCCAAAATTGATTGTTTAACCATCCTAAACCAATTTCTGAAGTCAAATTCTCTGGACCTCAAAGTGCATACGAAAGTTGATCTAGCTACTAGAGTATTACGTTCATTCAATTCATTGAATTTATAAATCAAAACTGTGAAGCCATTTCTTTCCCCGTTCAGCCGAAGCGTGCAATCGTGTGGATCGTACGCAGCGATTCCAGTGATTTCAACGTTTACAGCGCGCATCGTTACTAACGATTTACAACAGTATATTACATTATTGGAACTTCTAACTATCTTGGCTCGATATTCTCCAACTCGTCGCCAATATCATTGTTTACGTTCATTCAATTTATTGTGTACAATGTCTACATACTGACCACCACATCCAAATATGAGGTCGCTCTCTACTCATAACCCATAATGTTGTCTTAATTCCTTATTAGTCTCTCAACGCAAACACTACAAGGTATACTGTAGTTCTTCAACTTCAACAAATAATTTTCTGTTTGCATGAATTTTATTATTCTTACCTTTTATCTCTTCTTTTCTTTCCCTTCTTGCCTCTTGCCATCTTCCTAAATGTGCTCTGCAGGAAAAGATCATGTAGGCCTATCAAAGTCACAATTCTGTAACGCCTCTGTTATGCATTTGAAATTGTATAGATCTATTTTTAGGAATTGTAGAATAGTCTGGCAGGAAAGGGGGTAGGGGGTGGGTATCTCCACCCGAAAGAGGACAAATTGCCATCCAACTTTTCTAGACCAGAATTGTCCGTAGATTACGAAGCTGGAAGGTCAAAATTGACCAATTACAACAATGTATTATGTATATGTATTACAACAAATTTATTGAAGCACATTTTTATGATTATAGGTGTCTATTCAACCACTTTATGAAAAAAATCTTTTGATTAAGAGTCAAAAGTCAATATTGACCAATCATAGAACCAACCTATAAAACCAAATAAAAACAAATATTTAACAAAAATTGGATGTTTTCTCATCCTGTTAATCAATCATACGCAATGTAATTTCATCAGTTGATATAAGGTCAAAGGTGAAAATATTTTTGCAAAGATTTGTCAGAACATGGTTGCAGGCCTGTAATATTAATTTTGAGGCAATAAATCTGATTTGATCTGCTTCTTTATGTTGGCAATATATAATTTTGGTTTTTATTTGTGTAGGTACTAAGATAACTGAGAATACTAGTTATGTACTAGCCGTCTAGTCTGTGCACCTTAACTGGTAAACAAAATACAATTATGTGGTTTTTGTCTAGATTTGGTAGCTTTGTAAAGTTTACGGACTAGTTTCCATTGGTTTTTCACAGGCGCCTTAAGCACTTTCGTGGATAAGCGTCTAACTGGACTATCCAAACACTAGCCGGTGCATCAAAAGAGCATATTCTTGCATTGCTATCATTAAAATGATTGACATTGAATTGGTTTTATTAGTCTCCGACCCTTGCCACTGCCAATACTGATTTTTGATTTAACTTTAATTTTACTGTAATGTTTACTAGGAATAAGCTTAAATTGAAATGAAAATATTTAGGTGTTAGTTCGTTAGATAGACGCATAAAGAAGAGAATCAGATGAGTTTATTCTCTCATACTGCTAACTATAAACAGTATATGCAACTTTGCGAAAGATGGACTTTATTACAAACAGGTTTTCTTTCTCAAAATTTGTGCTACACTATGCACAGGAAAACCATCTGTGGCTAGCAACCATATCGAGACTCATATAAAAACTGTGGTCTGTCTGTGTAGTTATTTGTGGATTCTAGTTTTTATTAGTCAAAGGTCAAAATCTAAAGTATTATTGACCAAGATTATAGATCTGAGTGAATTTGTCGTCAACTAGGGAAACAGGCAATATTCTCTTAATATTTTCATAGGAGAAAGAAATCATTGAAACATACAGTATTTGCAGAACTTGACAATGAAAAGACAAACACATTCTTAGATAACGTTCTACAAGTTTCAACCTTGCTTTTGTGCTCTCTAGGTTTTATAAACCATACAGTGACGAATCCAAGATCATTAAATAGAAAGAGATGGGGATCAGTGAATGGTCAGAGTCCTATAAATTGTGAATTGAAATGGTGAAGTTAACCTACTTTTGTATTGTCGAAATTAAAGGTGGGGGATGTGGTGGGGAAGGATTGGCCACCTGGATCTGCCTATGCCCTATCCTGTGGATGAACTGGTGATGAATAGTAGTTTATTGTCCCAAAACGAATATTGTAGCCCTAATAAATGCAACTGTGAAGTGGCAATTTTTAAGTTTGACCCCTTATATATCGAAAACGCTTCCTTCCAGATTCGTAATCTACGGAAAATTCTGGTCTAGAAAAGTTGGATGACAATTTGTCCCCTTTCGGGTGGTGATTCCCGCCTCCTGCCACCGGATTAGAAGAGTTCCCGAAAATCTCAATTTGTATTAATGTTACAAGATCAACTTATCTGCGATTTATAATAATGAAATAATGGGATCCTTATTTTATTTGCTATGGTCTAATAGTTTTGAACCGTTTTTCTTATAAATCATATAATCACATTACACTGAGAACCAATCAAGATTAAAATAAACTTTTCTCATTATCTTTGATGTAGGCCTATTTTATGCTTGTTTGAAATTAAATAAATTATTCAAATATGCACGGTCGTATATTAACGATGTTTACCATTTGAATGTATAACAGATACAAATTAGAGTGCTGCAGTAAGTAAAGGTGAGTCCCGTGTTCATTCTGAACGTAGCGGAATGAGCTGTTATAGGAGCTCATTGTACTAAGCCTCGGCATTATGTGGTAGGGTGTCCAGTTCCTTTCCATGCCGCCTTTATCTCCCGAGTTGTCGGGAATTGAACCCGGGTCTCTGTATGACAGTCAAGTGTCCTAACCACTCGGCTTACCCAACTCTCGATGTTTACCATTTGAATGTATAACAGATACAAATTAGAGTGCTGCAGTAAATAAGGTAAAAAACTGGTACAAGGAAATAAACATTAGCCATACAAATAGGTAATGATCATCACCAATATAAATAATAAAAAGTTAATCATTATTGTTAGGCATAATCTAATTTACAAATGATACATAGTATCTGCTCAGTAATGCCCCGGCCTGGATCTTCCCGCCTGCAATCATTGTTGTTATTACTTCTCCATCTATCAATTGTTTATTTAAAAAATTAGATTTTTTTTAATGAATAGTACTTTTTAACTCACTGTTTCAAAAAACTTTCTACACATCCTACCAATAAACTGAAACCTGAATTACACAAAAAAAAAATTCTTGTACTCATAAACCTTTAGTCTTCTGTCAATTAGTTTAATTTTGTCGTCTGCCCTGTAAACTAGTTCTTAATAATTAAAAATAACTATTATGCAATCAGTATATTTGTATTCGTGACTTTATAAGTAGGCCTAATAGTTTTAGCTCCACTGCCATTTTTAGAAATTTTCGTTTCAAATAATAGCCAATGTTCACAAGCAATCTGTTCACAAACTGAGTGTAATCACTGTTCAACATGCATTGAGAATTCGTATATAATTATCAATTTTCCTGAAAGACAGGATTTCTGGTTAAAAGCTCCATCATTTGTTGCATAATACACGGTTTTTGGAGAGAGACGCCCTTTGGCAATTGTTGTCTTTGACAGCTCTCTTCTCTCATCGGTGCTCTCTTTTCTATGTATCACTGGAAAACTAAATAAATAAAACACAGTGAACACCGCCGTTCCGCAATGGACTACACATTAGGCCAACCACCCACATACAATGCATTTTGCAAACATGACGTGACTTATGTGCACAGTATATCTTCGATTATTTTTATCTGCATATTTACACGCATTTGATAATGATTCATTGCAAGCAAGACACATTCTTTTATTAGTTATCCGCACCTTGGTGGATAACTACTTGTGATTGTATGAGATCATCATCAACATTTTTTTCTGTAGTATTCTTCTTTCTTTCCACCCTATTTTTGGGCGTCTCTAAAACGTGTAAACATAACATATCATAACTTTGACAACATATCGACATTTACGTGAAGTTGTGCACCTCCTAAACGTCAGAGTTGCACAACATGACTTACGCGCGATTTATGAATTTCAATGATTGATCATAGATTAAAAACCAAAAGTCATTTTGTATTGACACTTGGTGAAAATTTAATTCATATCAAGAGTCAACTTTCTGTGAATTAAAAATGGCATGTTTCACACAAAGTTACGCGCGCACGCGTATTTAAAATTTAAACGCTGAATTAGACAATTAGCACGTGATTTTATTTAATCATGCCTATTTTGAATCTATATTTCTATCTATTCATGCAAAATGATTACCTCTCGGATGTTATGACGTCATCGTATGGCCACCTGAATATAAAATATATGATTTTTGTCTCTTTCGTCATAGCTCATCACATTTAATAGAGAGCGCCCATCTCGCTTATTTATACCTCAATTTCTCCTAGATTTTGATATTTGTTTGCTCAATCAATTTAATTTCGTAAGATTTACAAACATTTTAATTTTTATGACGTCATCATGACAGAGTTGAATAACCTAGGTCACTTCATCCTTACATTAAATGTCAATATGCTCCTCAGAATGAAAAGTGACCCTCATGATTAAAATATTTTCTGGAAGCTGTTGAATTCTAGATACGAATTCATGTAAAATTGTTGCGTATCGGATGTTGTGACTTCATAATATGGCCAGTTGAATAATAAAAAAATTATTTGTTATCTTATGCGTCATAGTTCATCACATTTAAAAGAACGCGTATCTATATTCTAACGTATCCAAATTTCTTCTACACGTTAATATGTTGTTGCTCAGATAATTTCTTTCAAAAATTGCTATCTTTGTGTTTCATTTTGATGACGTCATCATGATAAAAATTGAAACATAATTTTACCTATTCTACACTGTATGTAGTTATATTGTGTATACACAAAACCGAGAGCTCACTATTAACAACATTTTATTTTCCTCAAGTCCTAATTGTTTTATGCGCGCAATTTCCAACGTATGACGTGCATGTTGTATTTTGTTGTGCGGATAACTAACTTGTCAAAGTGACGAGTTCAAATCTAGTAGAATCTTAAGATTATACTTTTTATACGGTTTACTTTTTAATACATATTCAAACAACCTAACTTAAGTCTAGCCTCTACCCCTGAGTGAAAAAATTTCAAATTGTCGGATAGGGTTCACACTTGGTATTAACATCGATAATAATGAAACAAAATTGTTTAGGTCAAATTTGAGGTCAAAGTCATCTTTTTACCCTTAACCGCCCCTCCCCCTCCCTAAAATAGACACAAGATTTTACAAATTTTCTCCCTTACTAGCCATTATCTATAAAAAAAAAAATGGTCATCCAACTGCCAATGCCTCAAAAAATGTTATTCTATATTGTGTTATCTCCTGATTTTCCTCTATAATATTATTGTGCGTTTATGATTAGGCCTATCGATAGAAAGTTAAATATTAATTATGTACCAATTCGTCACAAACAAGAAATTGTAATAGATGAAAATAATAAGAAACGTTAACGGTGTTTGGCATTCTTACCTTTTCTCGTTCGGTTGCTGATAACAAGTCAAACAATGTGCGCCCTGATGCTCAAGAACCTACCAGTATCACAACTTTTCGATTGCGTTTAATTGTGGTATTCAATAACTTACTAACACACACTCCACACAATTACATAAACAAACTAGATTTGAACTCGTCACTACGGACGAGTTAGGTTATCCGCAGCGCAAAAGCCACGTGCACGTCATACGTTAGAATATTGCGCGCAGAAAAACGATTATGCCATTGTAAAAATGTTAGTGCGCTCTCTATTTTGCGTCACGTCAAAGTATATACGGTATACACTATATTCTGTATACGTACTACATACAGTGCAGAATAGGTGAAAATAAGGGACCCAAGTTATTGACGCTTTTGGACATGATGACGTCATCACAATTTAAAAAATGGTAGATTATGCGAAAGATAATTGATTGGCCTAGACAATATAACAAAATGGGGGGGAAATGGAATACGGATAAGTGGAGATGCGCTCTATTAAATGTGATGAGCTATGCGAAAGAGACAAAAATCCTATATTTTATATTCGAGTGGCCATACGATGACGTCACAATGTCTGGTTAGCCATATCGATGCATGATTCGATATCTACAACTCATCAACTTCCAGAATATGCAATTTTAAAAAAGTTCACCACGTAGTTTACAATCTATGACTGTTTTAAAAAAGGCAAAATTTTGACAAATTTTTTAACTTTTTCATTAAAAACGCGCGCAAATTGTTTAATTCTACGTGCTCGTATGACGTGATTTTAAGTCGAAATTGATTGAAAATTGGTAAATTTACTAGAAAAGGCTGAAAAAACAAAAATCAAGCAAAAAAAAGATGTTTTTGCGCTACGTGCGCACGTGCGCGTAAAAATATTGCGCACGCGTGGGAATTTTTGAAATGCTCAAAATGGCCTGAAACGCGTAGAAAGTTGATTAGAAATTGATTTTACGCATTCTGAAATTTTAAACGCGCGTGCGCGCGTAACTTTCTGTGAAACATGCCATTTTTAATCCATAGAAAGTTTGCACTTGATATGACTTAAATGTTCACCAAGTGTCATTACAAAATGACTTTTGGTTTTTAGTCTATGTTAAATACGCAAAATTCATAAAATCGCGCGTAGCTTACGCTGCGCGACTCTAAAGTAAAAAAACGAACTGTCCTGCACTTCTACAGATAGAGGTAAATCTTCTGACAAAGTTATACGATGTAATGTTGATCAGAATTTGAGATACACGTGACACAAAATTCTGGGAAAGAAAGAAGAATAACATAGACTAGATTTGAACTCGTCACTACGGACGAGTTAGGTTATCCGCAGCGCAAAAGCCACGTGCACGTCATACGTTAGAATATTGCGCGCAGAAAAACGATTATGCCATTGTAAAAATGTTAGTGCGCTCTCTATTTTGCGTCACGTCAAAGTATATACGGTATACACTATATTCTGTATACGTACTACATACAGTGCAGAATAGGTGAAAATAAGGGACCCAAGTTATTGACGCTTTTGGACATGATGACGTCATCACAATTTAAAAAATGGTAGATTATGCGAAAGATAATTGATTGGCCTAGACAATATAACAAAATGGGAGGAAATGGAATACGGATAAGTGGAGATGCGCTCTATTAAATGTGATGAGCTATGCGAAAGAGACAAAAATCCTATATTTTATATTCGAGTGGCCATACGATGACGTCACAATGTCTGGTTAGCCATATCGATGCATGATTCGATATCTACAACTCATCAACTTCCAGAATATGCAATTTTAAAAAAGTTCACCACGTAGTTTACAATCTATGACTGTTTTAAAAAAGGCAAAATTTTGACAAATTTTTTAACTTTTTCATTAAAAACGCGCGCAAATTGTTTAATTCTACGTGCTCGTATGACGTGATTTTAAGTCGAAATTGATTGAAAATTGGTAAATTTACTAGAAAAGGCTGAAAAAACAAAAATCAAGCAAAAAAAAGATGTTTTTGCGCTACGTGCGCACGTGCGCGTAAAAATATTGCGCACGCGTGGGAATTTTTGAAATGCTCAAAATGACCTGAAACGCGTAGAAAGTTGATTAGAAATTGATTTTACGCATTCTGAAATTTTAAACGCGCGTGCGCGCGTAACTTTCTGTGAAACATGCCATTTTTAATCCATAGAAAGTTTGCACTTGATATGACTTAAATGTTCACCAAGTGTCATTACAAAATGACTTTTGGTTTTTAGTCTATGTTAAATACGCAAAATTCATAAAATCGCGCGTAGCTTACGCTGCGCGACTCTAAAGTAAAAAAACGAACTGTCCTGCACTTCTACAGATAGAGGTAAATCTTCTGACAAAGTTATACGATGTAATGTTGATCAGAATTTGAGATACACGTGACACAAAATTCTGGGAAAGAAAGAAGAATAACATAGAAAAAAAAAAAAAAAAAAAAAAAGATCCTGACAATAACAAGGGGTTATCCGCCAAGTGCGGATAACCAAAAAAAAAACTAGATTTGAACTCGTCACTACGGACGAGTTAGGTTATCCGCAGCGCAAAAGCCACGTGCACGTCATACGTTAGAATATTGCGCGCAGAAAAACGATTATGCCATTGTAAAAATGTTAGTGCGCTCTCTATTTTGCGTCACGTCAAAGTATATACGGTATACACTATATTCTGTATACGTACTACATACAGTGCAGAATAGGTGAAAATAAGGGAACCAAGTTATTGACGCTTTTGGACATGATGACGTCATCACAATTTAAAAAATGGTAGATTATGCGAAAGATAATTGATTGGCCTAGACAATATAACAAAATGGGGGGAAATGGAATACGGATAAGTGGAGATGCGCTCTATTAAATGTGATGAGCTATGCGAAAGAGACAAAAATCCTATATTTTATATTCGAGTGGCCATACGATGACGTCACAATGTCTGGTTAGCCATATCGATGCATGATTCGATATCTGCAACTCATCAACTTCCAGAATGTGCAATTTTAAAAAAGTTCACCACGTAGTTTACAATCTATGACTGTTTTAAAAAAGGCAAAATTTTGACAAATTTTTTAACTTTTTCATTAAAAACGCGCGCAAATTGTTTAATTCTACGTGCTCGTATGACGTGATTTTAAGTCGAAATTGATTGAAAATTGGTAAATTTACTAGAAAAGGCTGAAAAAACAAAAATCAAGCAAAAAAAATATGTTTTTGCGCTACGTGCGCACGTGCGCGTAAAAATATTGCGCACGCGTGGGAATTTTTGAAATGCTCAAAATGACCTGAGACGCGTAGAAAGTTGATTAGAAATTGATTTTACGCATTCTGAAATTTTAAACGCGCGTGCGCGCGTAACTTTCTGTGAAACATGCCATTTTTAATCCATAGAAAGTTTGCACTTGATATGACTTAAATGTTCACCAAGTGTCATTACAAAATGACTTTTGGTTTTTAGTCTATGTTAAATACGCAAAATTCATAAAATCGCGCGTAGCTTACGCTGCGCGACTCTAAAGTAAAAAAACGAACTGTCCTGCACTTCTACAGATAGAGGTAAATCTTCTGACAAAGTTATACGATGTAATGTTGATCAGAATTTGAGATACACGTGACACAAAATTCTGGGAAAGAAAGAAGAATAACATAGAAAAAAAAAAAAAAAAAAAAAAAGATCCTGACAATAACAAGGGGTTATCCGCCAAGTGCGGATAACCAAAAAAAAAAAAAAAAGATCCTGACAATAACAAGGGGTTATCCGCCAAGTGCGGATAACCAACTAAACAACAATCGTCCAAATGATTTTCAACACACAAGTTGGAATTGCAAAAATCATCGATGTGTGAAATTTATTTTTCACAACAACCACCTTTACACAGTTTCCGTGGGAATTCGGAGCCGTGTTTAATCGGCTTACAGACTGTACATTGTGCACATTCACAATCGCGTATATTTATCGGTTTTCTTAGGAAATGCATTATTGATTACGCGTTAATGATAATAATAATTTAAACTTCATTCTGTCAAAGCACTTCTTTGTATTAATGCGGATTGCCCTTACAGGTACACTATAAACAATTAGCTTGTGTTTCTGTGAATGCCCGGGCGCGATATTTTTTTACGCTCAACGAAACTGCCAGCTAGCCAGAATACTGTTTTCTGATTGGATGTTGATGTCACGTGAGATGTTCAAATCACTCACGCATGCAGTTCGCCTCAGTAGGTAATTCCTCCTTGCACTCTCCGACTGGTTGCGACTCGCACTGCTCTAGGCTAGCAATTTACGTGTTATATATATGGCTCTGGTAGCAAACAGAGCCATATATAAAAAGAGTTTCGACATTGAAGATTAGAAGCCATTTTTGTGTCAAAGAATTCGCACGCTGAGGGCGCGCGCGTCTATTTTGTATAGCGTTTTCCTGTAGTTCATGCATTATTTTTAGATTTTGTTGTCTCTGAAATATTTGCTTAGATTCCGTTTTTATTTTAGTAATTAATTTTATTAATGGTATTAATTTGGTAACATATATATTCTTTTTTAATAAACAAAAAAATAAATGAATGCTAGGGCATACATGCAAGTTAGGATACATCAAAGCATGAACCAATACAAAAAACACACAAATTCACCCCTCTTTTTATACAGTATATGGCTCTCTGTGTGTTTTTGACACAAACTGCGCCGCCAACGTTCTTAAATTTCAGAGACTCGTTCATCATTTCATTTGTAATAATTTGCCTTTATTATTTTAATATTGTTCATACCCTTTTCAGCATATTAACAAATATATCCACGACACTTTATTATTTTATTTAGTCATCAAAGTATGCATTATGAATTGAAAATATTATTATTGTTATTAATAGGACGTAGTTATGGGATGTTTCGTTCCAAATTCAATCAATCGAACTTTATAATGTACTAGCGCACGCAATATTCTTTGCCGCAAGTACTTCTGTACGCTGTGCACGTCGATATTTCACCGTAAAATGTGCAATTACATTTTTTTAAATATAAGAAAAAGTTGAAAGTATTTTGTTGCTCCTATACTTTACATGCATTAACGGAGACAAGTTTGACACAATTTGATCTGCATATCACGTGGCTTTAATCCAATGTCGTAACTCTTTTTATATATGGCTCTGGTAGCAAAGATTGTATAGCGCCGCTACGCAAGATAGGTAACTGTTGCCAAGCTTCTATCTTATAACACTACGCGCCCAGTAAATACATGGACGCCATTCGGGCGGACAGGTTATTATTGTGATTTAAATGTAAATGGTTTAAATTTTGCGGTCCGGCTCGAAGTATCTGTGGTTAACCATCTTGAGGATTGATTCATGGAAAAGGGAAGAAATTATGTAAACAAATTAAAATAAAATAAAAGTTTCTTTGGGATCTGGACACTTTCCAATTAATTCTGTGTGTTTACATTGAAATGCTTGGTAACTTCGTTCTTTGACCGAAACATCGTACGAAATTGCCTTGACAACGACTTTATTCCGGTTCAAATTTGTCGGCCGGAAGCGTAATTTTTTTTTCCAGGACGAACGTGGGCAGAAATCATGAAAAATTCATGTATAGTTATAACATAATAGGGAACATTATAGAGGGCGCTATATAAGCATGCAGAGAGATTAAATAATTAGTGTAAACAGCGTTTGCCAACCGAAATGTTTGGTCTAGTGGTAAAGGCTTTAACCTATTACACTAAAGCCTTCGGTTCGAGGTCTTTCATGAACATGAGAGAGAGCAGACATGTTTTTTCCTAACCTGCAAATTTGCTTCTTTGTAGTTGATTTATCTTTATCTTCAGCCTTATATTTCCATGAAATCTATTAAGTAGTGTAAATATTACAAGTTATTGAAAGCATTTGGAGAGCGATTGAAATTGATTGTCTATTCTAAGTGAGATTTAAACTAGATATTTTGCTAGGCCAGCAACCATGAGGAAGACCAGCAGTAAGGTAGTAGTGGACAAGGGAGACAATGCAGTAGGAGTGGCAGGTGATTTATGTGGTAGCTGTAATAAATTGGTGGCTGACTCTGATAGAGGAATTGAGTGCGAGTTTTGTAAATTCTGGTTTCACTCACAATGCCAACAAGTTTCTAAAAGGCTGTATGAAGTTATAAGCGAAGATAATCCCAATTTACATTGGTATTGTAGAACCTGCAATAAAGCAGCAGAGGATGTACTTGGTAACATAAATACTCTAAGAACAAATCAGGATAGGATAGTTAAAGAAATGGAGGACATTAAAGTTGGTTTGCTAGAGAATAAAAGTAAATGTGAGGAGAACTATAGAGATTTGCTAGCCAAGATAGAGGAACCGAAAGGCAGTGTAAAAAATGCTAATGAAACTATTAAACTTTGCATTGATGAAATTCAGGAGAGGCAGGCAAGAATGAACAATTTAATATTTTTCTTAATACCTGAATCTAAGGAAGAGGAAGCTCAGGAGAGGAAGGAGGAAGATATGGAGGCAATAAAAACAATTATAAAAGGTGTTGTTAAGGACTTAGATTACAACATAATAACTCTTTATCGACTTGGTAAGCGAGTAGAAGGTAAAGTCAGGCCTCTCAAAGTAGTTTTTCAAACAAGTTTCATGAGTAATGAGATTTTATTAAGAATACGGAAAGCTGGTACCCAGAGTAATGTACAGATTTCAAGAGATCGTACACAGTCTGAGAGGGCAGAGCGAAGAGACTTATGGACTAAGCTAAAAGAGAGACAAGAGACGGGTGAAAATGATTTAATTATTAGAAATGGCAAGATTGTTAAAGGGCGTTTTCGCCCCTAATTATCTGAGAGACACTACAGGTACAGTTCAAGAAGAAATTTCCGTTATTAACCAAAAAGAAACAATTCTTAAGAAAAAGATAGATGAGAAGTTATCAATTAAAAAAGCTGAAATTAAGTTTATATATTCGAACACCGATTCCTTACTGAATAAAAGAGAAGAGTTATTAATTATAATCAAGAAAGTTAATCCAGACGTTGTTTTATTATGTGAGATTCTTCCTAAGCGTTCACTATCAGAAATTCAGCGTGAGGAATTTGAAATAGAAGGTTTTCAGTTTTTTTGGTCTGGCAATACAGGAAGAGGTATTGGCATTTATGTTAGAGAAGGTATACCCGTTACAGAAATATTTCCTCCTATTGGTAAAAGCGACCATGCTGTAATTATATTCAAATTGAAGATTAAAGAGGGTATAAAGGAACGTGAAATACCATATATGAGGAATTACTATAAAGCCAATTACGATAAAATAAGAGAAGAGTTTTCAAATTTTAATATCAAGGAGGAATGTCTTGACGCAACGGGTGAAGAGTTATCTCAGAAGATTGAAAAAGCTATTAATATATGTGTTGAGAAATATGTGCCGTTACGGAAAAAGAGACTATTAAATAGGAAGGAGTGGGTAAATATCGAGCTAAAAAAGGAGATCAATCTAAAACATAAATTGTGGAACCGATTCCAAAAAAAGCGAGATGAAAACTCATGGAATAATTATGTTAAGCAACGAAATTTTGTTACAGGATTAGTAAAACAAGAAAAAAAGAGTTATGAAACTAAAATTGCTACAGAAATAAAAGTGAACCCTAAGAACTTTTGGAAATATGTACAAAGCAAAATAAAATCGAGACTAGATATTGCGTGTGTGGAAAATAATCTAGGTGAGATGGTGTCAGATGATTATGGGAAAGCAAAAGTGTTCAATAAAGCCTTTGCTTCAGTTTTTACGTTAGAGGATGTTCTTAATGTTCCTGACTTACCATCGCGCTTCTCTGGCCCCGAACTGGTTACTGTGAAATTCTCAACAACAGATATAGAATCTTATTTACGGCGCCTGGATATCTGCAAGTCTCCGGGACCTGATGGAATACATTCAAGAGTGCTCAAAGAACTAAGTAGTGAACTTAGCCCTATTTTACAAGATCTGTTTTCAAAATTAGTGGATAATGGAGTTCTACCAAATTCATGGAAACAAGCCAAAGTAGTGCCAATTTTTAAGAAGGGTAAAAAATCAGACCCCCTAAATTACAGACCAGTCAGCCTTACATCTATAATATGCAAGACCATGGAGACGTTTGTAAGAAATGCCTTGATGAATCATATGGAAGTCAATCACCTTTTTTCTACTCATCAACATGGCTTTAGATCAGGTCGTTCATGTACCACTTTGATGATTGAAGTTTTAGAACAATGGACCAAATGGTTTGAAGAGGGTCAATGTTTTGATTGCATCTTTCTAGATTTCAAAAAAGCGTTCGACAGTGTACCACATGAAAGACTGTTAAACAAATTACAGGCGTATGGCATTGGAGGAAATTTATTAAACTGGATTAGAGCATTTATTTCTGGACGGTCACAACAAGTGGTGTTAAATGGAGTTCATTCAGAAAGCCTGCGAGTTAGTAGTGGAGTTCCACAGGGCAGTGTGCTTGGTCCTGCACTGTTCAATATATTTATTAATGATATCCCTGATGGAGTTAGTTCAAAAGTAAAAATTTTTGCAGATGATACCAAAATGTTCAATTTGGTGAACAGTGTAGAAGAATCAAATGGATTACAGGAAGACCTGAATAAATTATTTGAATGGTCTGAGAAATGGCAACTTCCTTTCAACTTAATGAAATGTAAAATTATGCATTTTGGAAGAAGGAATAGGAAAGTTATCTATAATATGGGTACTGATCAAAGAAGAATTCCAATTCAATCAGTGGAATCAATAACAGATTTGGGAATCATACTTGATAATAAATTGTCCTTTGGATTACATGTTGCACAGAAGGCTTCAATGGCAAACAGAAAATTAGGAATGATAAAACGAACGTTTCATTATCTCGATAACTATTCTTTCATGCAGCTGTATAAAACCATAATCAGGCCGTCAATCGAGTATTGCAGTCCTGTTTGGCAACATATATATCACAAAGAGTCAGACAAGCTTGAAAAAGTGCAACAGAGAGCAACCCGTTTGGTGCCAGGAATTAGAAGAGATACTTATCAGGATAGATTGAAACAACTACAACTACCTACTCTTTATTTCAGAAGGCTGAGATCTGCTCTAATCGAGGTTTTTAAAATTTGTAGTCATATTGATAATATAGATGCCAGAAATCTGTTTACCTTTGTAGGAGAGTCCAGAACAAGAGGCCATAAATGGAAAATGAATAAAGACATATCTCATCTAAGAATTAGACAAAAGTTCTTTACTCAAAATATATGCAATGTATGGAACAAATTACCGTTAACCGTCATAGAATCTGATTCAATCAACCAGTTCAAGTCAAGGCTGGAAAAGTACTTGTCTACTTCCTTCTGCAAGTTTGCCCCCTATAGCAGACAAGATAACATATAGGAAAACGTCGAGGGACACACAAGCTTCGGCTTTAAAAGTCTCAACATCAAGTAAAAAAAAAATAAAAAAAAAAAATGTTTTTTTAATAGTTGAGAGAGATTATTTAGAGGGTTAGGTATAGTATATTTAGGAAGTAGATCAGCTATCTTGCAATTCTTTATAATAGAAAATAATTAAGGTAATGAATTATTCATGATTTCTGCCCACGTTCGTCCTGGAAAAAAAAAATACGCCGGCCGGAATGGCGTCCATGGATTACAAACGTCTCACCCAGTTACCTATCTTGCGCCGCGTAGCGGCGCTATACAATCTTTGGTTGTAGGAATCGTACATTTCAATGTCTCGCTGCCTGAGAGCGCGCTGCCTGAGAGCGCGCTGCCTGCTGAGACAACTACTAGCTCCTTACACAACAGACAGAGGCTTACAATTTCCCGCAATTTTATCGTGTCGCCATCGTTGAAATGTTTTTTCGTAACATTTATTGCTCTTTTCTATGTACAATGTTTGAGATAAAATAATTATAAATAAGAGCGGCTAAACCCAAAAAGCGGAAACTTGTGAAGGGTTTCTTGGAAGTATTTACTTTCTCTCGCCATGGAGTAATCTATTAATTAATTAATTTAATTTCCATGGAGGAATTCGCCTCTCTCAATGTTTATTTACGTTTCGCGTACGTTTCATGCATTAATTTCAATTTCACGTGAGAAAACATGATTTATGCGATGCTATAAGTAAGTCGCGCCGCGGTAATCTTTTTAGGGCCTTCATGACGGCAACATCGGGTTGGCACTGTCGAAATACACCTTTTATTATTTTTTTTGTCGAAATATATACCTTTTATATACTGACAAAAAAAGGCTCTATCAAAGAACTTATAACACAAGAATCTCCTGTTCTTCAATTTGCATTCAAAACACAGTATCGGAAGTACAGGGTTAAAAGGTCAAACTGGGCGACGCCATTTCACAGCGTGGAGCAGCGCCCCTCCAAACTAGGAAGTCAATTACTCTAACCCCCTAGAGTATTAGCAGATCCCCTCTATGATTTTGACTTTCTAATTTGATGCGGGCGCCCTACTCTTCAGTCAATTACTCTATCCCCCTAGAGTATTAGCAGATCCCCTCTATGATTTTGACTTTCTAATTTGATGCGGGCGCCCTACTCCATGGCCACCCATTAGCTCTATTCTATCCCATAATGCCTTTCGAAATTGTTACGCGCTTCGGACGAACAGGAGATTCTTGTGTTATAAGTTCTTTGGCTCTATTCCTTTGTCTATTCTTTGCATAAACTATCATAAGTTCAGGTCGCGCGCGCCTTTCAGCGCACATATTAATAATTTCGCGCGACGCAGAAGAAGTAGATCACAAACTAACATTTGCGAGGTTTGTGACGAAATGAATACAAAGCATTAATATTTTGTAATAGTGTAAATTCAAATTCTTTATTGCAACAAAGTAAACACCAAGGTAAACATTACTATTTTATTCTTGGTCTACATAATTATAGCGATGTTGTCATTATGAAGGCTGTCATGACGTCATTTGTTTTCAATTTGTGAGTTGCGTGCCAGTGCGCGTACAATACGCAGGCTGAACAAAATCATATACAATTGGTATCGTGTGAGATATTTATGCAGTGTAATCATCTTATTTTGTTATTTGGAACCCTTTGGACAACCCAACACAGTTGTTGAATAATAAAGTTAATAAAGACAACATATTGCAACAACGTGTTCACCTCATTATTCTCACCGATTCCACAACAGCTTCAACAACTAGTGAAATAATTACAATGGCAGACGTAAACAAACTGAAGCTTACCAGACGGAACAGCAAAGGTCAGTTAACAAGGACTCTGTCCATGATAGAATCACTACTTAAAGAAAATTGCGAACCAGATGTTTTAAAACTTACATTATCAAGGCGGAGGAACAGTTCAGAAAAGTCGAGTTAAAACACTCTGAACTGATTGATGTACTTGAAGACCAGGGAGAATTTGAAACGGAAGAGAAATGGATGTCAGAATGTGAGAAGGATTTCCTTCAAAAGTTGGTATGTGCAAAACGGGAGATTACCCTGCGCCACTCACAATCTACAGTCGATGTACCATTCTCAACTCCTACAACTCCTCTTCAAACATCAGCCTCAACGCAGCCTGCTAGTACGGTTGCCTCGCCGCCTGCATTCAGTTCACCTACACCTCGACCTGCTATGGCAAGGTCAACGCCTACCATGGCAAAGATGAAGTATCCTACATTTAATGGCAACATCCGGGATTACAAAAGATTCAAAGAATTATTTACACATTGTGCAACTAATCTAACTGAGATTGAATGTTTCTACCAGCTAACTGAATCTATGATTAACAGCAAAGAAAGAAACATGGTTAAAGGATGTATTGATGTTGCTAGAGCTTGGGAAGTGTTAGATGAACGCTATGGAGACAAAGACAGAGTGGTTGATAGTCTGTTGAAGGATCTAGAGAATTTAAAGTCCTATGAAAGTAAGGACAAGATCAACATTCCAGCCATGAGTCGTTTTGTCCAAACCCTTCAAACGTTTGAAACCAGAGCGGAAACCATTGGTTTATCTGGAGAATTGAACAGCAAAATCATGCTGAGCCAAATAAAACAGAAGTTACCAGAAGAACACAGAATAGCTTACTATAAAAGCGTTAGGGACAACGACACAGGTCATTCTATCACTGGCTTGGTTAAATGGCTGTACAGCCAATTATTGTTACTTGAGAAAGCTATGCCCATGACTGAAACTGAATCATCTTCATCATCAAAGAAGGCTTCAAATGCTGCTGTAGTGTAATCTGGAGAAGGATACAAGTCAGACTACAATAGAAATCCCAAGTGTGCACTGCATCCAACTGCGAATACTCATTTCTTAAAGAGTTGTAACAAGTTTCGAAGTTTGGGGCGTCTGACTAGCTATGGAGTAAGACGTGTACATATCGAGAGCTCCTGAAAAAAATATATATATAGCAGTTTTTGTACCTAAATCGTCTTGCCGACTGCAATAAATTGTAAGTACATTTCAATAACATCCTGACTATCAAGATCAGCTAAATGGAAAAATCTATACCTAATAGTAAGCAGGATAAACAGGAAAAAATAACGTATCACCTGAGATCGGTAGCGCCTGACGATCGTAGTAAACAAAAGAACAAAGGTGCCGATAGTAGGAAAGGCGGGAAGGAAAACACAGGTGAGGAATGCATACCTGTTTCGCTTGACGGTATTCATTCAAAGCTAGATACAATTCTAAATAAACTAGACTCTATGGAAACAAGAATATCAAAGGTAGAAAACAGATTAAATAAAGTAGAAGAGGTAAATGTTACAAATAAGAAGAGTATAGAGGAGCTAAAAACGTCATTAAATATGGTAGACCAAACCTTTACCGAACAATTAAAGAACAAAGAGTCAGAAGAACATAGGTCACAAGCAATTGTAAGGCTTGAAAACAAAATAGACGATTTAGAAAATAGATCACGCAGGAATAATATTGTGTTTCATAACGTTCCGGAAAATTACGGTGTAGGAGACGACATGTCAAGCGAGGACGTAGTCAGGTTTATCCTTTCCGACCACATGAAGCTTGAAGAAGCAGTAGACATTGAAATAGAGCGAGCACACCGTACACCAGCACGGAAACAAAAATCACGAAAAGAATATCCAAGACCGATCCACGTAAAACTATTGAGATATGGAGATAAATTGCACATACTCTCAAAAGCTGCAAAAACGCTGAAAAACAACACGTTGAACGGACATAAAATCTTTATTTCGGACGACGTCTCAGCAAGGAGGAGAATGGAGAGAAAGAAATTAAAAGATACGCATCTAGAAAATATAAAAGCAAAATCAGATGTTAAATTTGCGTTCATACCGATGTCACTTCCACCATGCATCCGATACCAAACCGTAAACGGTGTTTTTAAATCTTTCTATCTTCCACAGTAACAAATCAAGAACATACAGGAGCGCGCAGCTAGTAAGGATGACCCCAACTGGATTTGAGAATATATCATTAACATATTACCCGAACTATCTGAACATGCGAATGATTATTCTCTATTTTTGTTGTTTTTTTCTTTTTATTTATTTTTTTTGTGTGTCTTACCTGTCTAATAAAAAGTTATTTAAGTCTGTTCTTTTGCATATTATAATAATTATATTAAATTACATGACTGAGTTAAACATTTGTACAATTAACTGTAGAGGTTTAGGAGACAAAAAGAAAAGATGTGATGTCTTTGAATACTTAAGAGAGAAAAAATGGTCCATATATTGTCTTCAGGATATTCATATAAATAAAGAAAGGGAAAATATCATTAGGGCAGAATGGGGATATGATGTTTTTTATTCACCTGGGACCTCAAATTCTAGAGGAACGGCCATATTGTTTGGTAATAAGATGCAATTTAAAGTTCATAATCAAAAAACAGATACAATTGGAAACTTAGTAGCTCTTGACATAACAATTAAAGAGACACGTATTACTTTAATTAATTTATATGGCCCAAATAGAGATAACCCACAATTTTATACTGATATTGAGGATATCATACATAATTTTGAAAACCCTTATACTATAATTTGTGGCGACTGGAACTTGGTTTTAAATCCTAATGTCGATTACCTAAACTATGCAAACACCAATAATCCGAATGCACGTAACCAAGTTATAGAACTAATTCAAAATGACAATCTAATTGATATTTGGCGAGAAAAAAACAGGAATACTAAATCCTATACATGGAAACAACAAAATCCATTCAAACAAGCGAGATTAGATTGTTCTACTTTCAATACATTTTAACGATATTAAAAAAGGTACTGGGTTTTGGAAGTTTAACAACTCATTACTCAAGGATATGGATTATTGCACTATTGTAGAAGAAAAAATAAAACAAATTATCGATCAATATTCAAAGAAAGAAAATCACGAGGATGTCCGAGAGTTTAGTATAAATAATCAACTTTTTTTAGATGTACTTTTGATGGAAATCAGAAGCGTAACACTAAAATACTCTAGCCAAAAAAACAAAAAAAATAATGAAATCGAAAAGAAACTAGTAAAGGAAATTGAAATTCTGGAAAATATTTTTAATTTAAATCCAAAAGAAAAATCTGTATTAGAAGATTTGACGGTTAAAAAAGAAGAGTTAGAGAAAATACGTAAGATCAGGATAGCAGGAATTATAATTAGATCAAGGGCACAGTGGTGGGAAGACGGCGAAAAATCTAGCAAATATTTTCTTAATCTCGAAAAAAGAAACGCCAATCAATCTATAATTACCTGCATAAAAGAAAACGATTCTACTTTAGTTAATAGCCAAATAGAAATCAAAGAAAGCATATATACTTTCTATAAACATTTATACAGTGAACACCCTATTGATACAGCCAAGGCTGAGGAGGTTTTAAAGGGGGCTAAACTAACAACTTTAGCTGAAAGTGATAAATTAAAAATAGAAGGGAAACTCACATTTGAAGAAGTAAGTAAAGTCCTCAAACAAATGAAACATAACAAAAGTCCTGGCACAGATGGTTTTTCAGTAGAGTTTTTTAAAGTTTTTTGGAAAAGTCTGGGACAATTTGTTGTTAACTCATTAAATTATGCATTCGATACAGGTCATCTCTCAATAAGTCAAACACAGGGCTTAATAACACTATTACCTAAATCTGATAAACCACGTGAATTGATTCAAAACTGGAGACCTATTTCACTTTTAAATGTTGTATATAAGATTGCCTCATCATGTATAGCCGAAAGAATAAAATGTGTTTTAAATCTTCTAATTAATGAGGACCAACAAGGTTTCATGAAGGGTAGATATATTGGTGAATGTACTAGAACAATGTACGACATCCTAGTTTACACCAAATTACGTAATATTCCTGGTCTTGTGTTAACGATTGATTTTGAAAAGGCTTTTGACACGGTTTCCCACACTTTTATGAAAAAAGTCCTTTTAAACTATAATTTTGGTGATGATATTTTAAGGTGGATTGACATTTTTTATAACGAATGTAAATCAAGTGTTCTTGTAAATGGTTACCCAACACCTTTTTTTAATATACAAAGAGGATGTCGTCAAGGCGACCCTCTTTCACCATATTTATTTATTTTATGTATTGAGGTGTTAGCACAAAATATCAGATCAAATGAGTACATGAAAGGTATTAATGTAGAAGGCACTGAGTTTAAAATCAGTATGTACGCTGACGATGCCACTATATACATTGATGGCTCAGAAAATAGTATGCTAGAAGCATTTAAAGAGTTAGATAGTTTTTACAACATATCTGGTTTAAAGGTTAACTACCAAAAAACATGTGCTATGTGGATTGGGAGCAAAACGCATTGTAAAGAAAGAATTTGTAAAGAAAAAGATTTCTATTGGCCAGATGATGGACACTTATGTATTCTTGGCATCATGTATTGTGTTGACTACACTCAAATGCCAGAACTAAATTATATTAAATGTATGACATCTATACAAAAATCACTAGCCCAATGGTCAAAAAGATATCTCACGCCTCTTGGAAGGCTTACTATTGTAAAATCTCTAATTATTCCAAAAATAAATCATATAATTCTAACCATGCCAAACCCCAATAAAAATTTTGTTGCAAAGCTCAATACATTACTTTTTAAATTTATTTGGAAATCTAGTGAGAAAATAAGTAGAAAACAAATTTGTAAAGATCACAGTCAAGGCGGTTTTAATATGGTTCAAATAGAAGATTTTTTTCAGTCCTTAAAGTTAACATGGATCCGGAGATACATGTTTTCTTCGGGTAAATGGAAATCTCTTTCTAATTTTTTTGTTCCTCTTATGAGTGGTATAATATCGGGAAAAAGTGTTTTTTTTAACTTCTGAAAGGAATGCCTTTTGGAATGATGTTGTAAATGCCTGGAATAATCTGAATCAAAGTAATTACCCAGAAACAAATATAGATATCCCAAGAATATTTTTGTGGGGAAATAACGAAATAAAAGTTGCCAATAGGCCAGTGTTTTTTAAAAATTGGTATGAAAGGGGAATAGTTTATATTAACGATGTATTACGTTCAGAAAAAAATTCTTTTATGTCATGGGAACATTTCAAAAAACATTATAATATTCAATGTAATTTTTTACAGTACCAAGGTATAATTAATTCAATAAAACATAGTTACAATATAAGTAATTTGACTAAACTGCAAACACCAATAATTCCTTTTCATTTAGATATTTTTATTAAAAATCCAACAGGGTGTAAAGCTTTTTACAATAAATTTAAAGAAAATGTTTTTGTCAGACCGAAAAGTTTGAGAAAATGGGAAGAAAAAATTAATGTCAATAAAACAGATGAGGAACTGAAACAAATGTACAAACTTCCTTTTAAATGTGTCAGACAAACAAACCTACAATGGTTCCAATATAGAATAAATAATAGAATAATTGCAACAAATGTTTTTTTGACAAGAATTGGTATTCGACAAAATAAAGCATGTACTTTCTGTGACAATGTACCTGAAACACTTCCTCATCTGTTTGTAAGCTGCAAATATGTAAAACCACTATGGTCAAATATAGAACACAAAATTAGTATTTCCTTTAACAAAATAACTTTTACAATTGATTCGATTTTGTTTGGAGATATTTCACAATGTTTTTCTGTTAATACAATTATTATTCTTACAAAGTATTTCATTTATAAATGTAGAATTGGTAAAACTCTGCCAAGTATTAAGGCTTTAAATATTTATTTACGAAATTATTTAATGATGTTAAGGTATATTGCAAGGCAAAATGGAGAATCAAATGATTTTGAGAAACAATGGGTAGACTTTATTAATTTATTGTAATACTAATCTTTTTTACTGCTTGTTATAGACACGTCTCTTTTATTTATTTTTTCCTTTTTAATTTTTTTCTCTGTATAAAATATGAATAAAAAAAAGAATAAAAAAAAAAAAATAAAAAAAAAAAAAAGTTTCGAAGTTTGTCTCAAAAGGAGAAATATGAAGTGATGAAAAAGAACAGAATCTGTTTTAGATGTGGTCACAACAATTGCTCTGCTGGTAAACCTCCATATGATAAGAATTCCTGTCAATTTGCCGCGCCTTGTGGAACTCCATCTTGTGGAAGTAACCTTCACTTTCCGGCTGTTTGTCCTGTCTTGTATGAAAGAAAGGATCAACCCAATCTTAATTGCAATGCTCAACCCTTTCAACCAGCGGATCCAACCACAGTTGTTAAGCAGGCAGGCATGGTCACCCACAATGGAGAAAGTAAATTACAAGTGACTTTACCTACTGTTATGGGGTACCTGAGATGTGGCAAAACCCGCCGTCTAGTGCGTATCTTATTGGATGGTGGAAGCCAAGCGACACTTCTGAGATCGGGACTCATTCCACTTACTAATCAAGATGTTTATCAAAAACACGATCTGAGTCTGGTTGGTGGTAAGAAAATTACTAAGAAACTACGATTGCTGAATTGCTACATTGAAGACGTAAATGGTACATGGTCTTGTCCACTCACCGTCACAGAAATAGATGAACCTTGCGGAGATGCTCCTATAGTATACCAAGAACAGCTTAAACAATACAGTCATCTAAATGAAATTGATTTACAAGTTGCTCCATACCCAACTATTGATGTACTGCTCGGTGTCGATAACACGCACTTAATGATTTGGGAAGAGTACCTCCGAGGTGAATGTATCAATGAACCTGTAGCCGTGAAATGTCCCTTTGGATGGTTTATCCAAGGAGGACAACTCACCACATCAGCACTCTTCAACTATGTTAATGTGTCTGCAGTTGGACCAATGGAAGATTTTCTTGGCATTGAGACAATGGGTTTAGAACCAAAGAAGTGCAAATGTTCTGAACATCTTACAAACCGCAAGGCAACGGAAGCAATTGATCAGAGTGTGAAACAACTGCCAAATGGAACTTATGAAATTAGATTGCCTTGGAAAAGGGCACCAAATGACCTTCCAGATAACTATGGGTATGCTGTGAAGAGACTGAAGAGCCTAGAAAAGCAATTTGAGAATAGGAACATAGAATGGGAAGTGTATTGCGAACAAATGAGAGATCAACTGAAAAGAGGTGTCTCTCGTCGAGTGACAGAAGCAGAGCTACAAAGAGATAGAGAGGCTGGAAGGAAGATGTGGTTTCTACCACACTTTGCCGTAACCAAAGAATCCAAAACAACACCTGTGAGAGTGGTATATGATGGGAAGGCAAGATTTCAAGGCCATTCTCTTAATGATTATTTATATAAAGGAGAAAATGTTAATACAGATCTGTTTGATGTTGCCCTACGATTTCGAGAAAACGAAGTTGGTATAATTGCCGACATTAGTAAGATGTTCCAGGCTATTAAAATCAGTTCTGATGATGCCCGCTTTCATCGATTTGTGTTCAGAGAGAATCCTAACCATCCAATTCAAGTGTACGAGTTGACGACTGTTACATTTGGTGACAAGCCATCACCAACTGCGGCTATTGTGACTTTGAGGCATATAGTATCTGAGCATGCACCCGGTGATAAACAGTTAGAAAGAATTGTTACTGACCAGTTTTACATGGATGATTTGAATGAATCTGTTACTGATGCTAATGAGGCTGACAACTTAAAGTCTAAACTCACTGAGACTCTGAAGAAAGGAAACTTCAATATTAGGAAATGGCAATCCAACGTTAGGAATATGTGTGATGAATCAGAAGACGCCACTGCTGCAACAGCTTTGGGAACAAAGTGGGACCTTGTGAACGACACTCTAAAGGTCAAAGAGGTAAAACTAATTCAAGGTCTAATCCCAACTAAACGTAGCATTCTGAAACAAACCGCTTCTTACTATGACGTATTCGGTATGCTTTCCGGTATCCTTGTCCGACCGAAAACACTGTTACAAAAACTGTGGCAACTAAACATTGATTGGGATACACCACTTAACCAGAGAGGCGAACTTTGTGCTATTCTCAGTGAAATCAATAAAGACCTTGAAAACGCAAGTGACATAGAAATTCCAAGATGTCTTATTCCAGAGCCATTTAGAGGAAAAAGACCATTACCAAAAGTATCTCTGCATGGTGCAAGTGATGCTTCAGAAGATGCTATGGGTATCGGAGTTTGGCTAAGGTGGTCACATGAAGAGTCAACTGAAGCTTATTTGTCGTTTGTGTGCGCCCGAGCCAGACTCACACCACTTAAACAATCAAGCATCCCCAGGAAAGAACTTCAAGCAATTCTGCTGCTTTCAAGGCTGATGCTCACTGTAAAGAACGCTTTGAGGTTTGACATAGTTTATTCAAAGATTTGGACAGACAGTATGACTGCCATCAGTTGGCTGAGAGGTCAATCTAAATCTTTCCGATCGTACGTTGCATACCGTGTAGGTGAGATCACTTCTGAATTTGACCCGATCAAAGATATTGCCTTTGTACCATCAGACCAGAACACTATAGATATTGTTTCAAGAGGAGGAAACGTTGACGATATGAAGCAAGTCATCGATGGACCAGGGTTCCTACGATCACCACCAATCTCTTGGCCTAAAACTCCTACAAATGTTCAAGTAGCTCCTGAAGATGGAGAACAAAAGAAATTCCATGTCCGTAATGCTAAGACACTAACACTCAAAATAAAGGCTATCCCTGAATTTGAAAGAATACTTGATCCCACCAAGTTTTCTAGTTGGCCAAAACTTAAAATGGTCACAGCAAGAGTCGTGTCCTTAAAGCAGTTACCAAAGAACCAATGGTTAAAGAAGTTAACTTCACAAATTTCTGAGTGGCCTTCACCACATGCATTGAAGGAAGCTGAGTTGCTTTGGATCCGACAGGGACAAGCTGAGATAAATTTTAATGATCACAACATCATGAAGCTAGATCCAGTCTTCGATGAGAAAGAAGGAGTGTACCGTGTTGGTGGACGAATTAAGAATGCACCACTGTCGTATGACATAAGACACCCTTACCTACTACCGAAGGGAAGCCATATCAGTTTACTGATTGTTCGGGATCGACACAGACACTCTTTGCATGGGGGTCACCTGAGAACCGCATCAGAGGTCAGAAAGAAGTTTTGGATTATTGGGGATACCAACATCTCAAAAACAGTTGTACGACAATGTACAATTTGTAGGAGACACAAAGGGAAGCCATTAGAGCAAAAGATGGCTGACCTACCAGACTTCCGAGTGAAACCATGCTCACCGCCATTTAGTTCCACACTCGTAGACTATCTGGGCCCAGTTAACGTAAAACTGAACAAAAATACAACCACAAAAGGATATTGTGCAGTTTTTACATGTGCCGTAACTAGAGCTGTACACTTAACCTGTGTCCAAGATCTTACTACCCAAGCGTTCCTACAAGCAATGGAACGATTTGTAAGCATCAGAGGAGCACCATCTTTGTTGGTGAGTGACAATGGCACATGTTTCAGAGGGGCTGACAATACAATAAATGAGTTGAATTTGAGATTAGACCAGACGAAGATACGAGAACAATGCCAACGTTATAATGTGCAGTGGAAATTTGGACCACCAGGTGGACCTCATCACCAAGGAGCTGTTGAGCACATGGTTCAAGAGGTGAAGAAAGGCATGAGACAGTTGGTGAAAGCTGATAGACTAACATTTGTTGAATGGGAGACGGTGTTCTGTCAGATATCTGGTCTTATCAATAGTCGACCTTTGACGGCCAAGTCATCATCGCCCCTGGATCATCCGCCATTGACTCCTAATCATTTCCTGATTGGAAGAGGTGATTTACAGTGTCCGGAAGTACCGTGTGAAGAATTCCATGGAAATTTGAGAAAACGGAGAGAGATTTGTAACTCTATGGTGAATGGTTTCTGGCACCGATGGATGGAGTGTATCCATAAGCTCTCACCAAGACTTAAATGGCAGAAATCAATGGAGAATGTAATGGAAGGCGACATAGTGCTTGTCATTGGTGAGAACAAGAAACGTGGTAGTTGGAAAATGGCAGAAGTCAGTAAAGTTTATCCAGGGAAAGATGACCTTGTTAGGATTGTTGACATAAGATTTGCAGATGGTATCAATGCTAAGAAACCGGTTACTAAGTTGATCATGCTAATGAAGAGCACTGAACGTTCAGACATGTAGTGATATGTGGATCAGATGAAGTTCCTTGACCACTGTGATTGATGATTTAAAGTGTAATTGACATTTATGAACTTTTCATTGTTGCATTTAAAGTTGCTGTAGACTTACTTTCTTACTAGTTGTGACCATTCGTCACTTTTTTAGGGGGCTGGGATGTCATGACGTCATTTGTTTTCAATTTGTGAGTTGCGTGCCAGTGCGCGTACAATACGCAGGCTGAACAAAATCATATACAATTGGTATCGTGTGAGATATTTATGCAGTGTAATCATCTTATTTTGTTATTTGGAACCCTTTGGACAACCCAACACAGTTGTTGAATAATAAAGTTAATAAATACAACATATTGCAACAACGTGTTCACCTCATTATTCTCACCGATTCCACAACAAAGGCCCTAAAAAGATTACCGCGGCGGCGGCTTATCGCATTGAAATGTACGATTCCTACAATGCGTAAATTGCTAGCCTAGAGCAGTGCGAGTCGCAACCGCTCTGAGAGTGCGAGGAGGAATTACCTACTGAGGAGGCGAACTGCATGCGTGAGTGATTTGAACATCTCACGTGACATCAACATCCAATCAGAAAACAGTATTCTGGCTAGCTGGCAGTTTCGTTGAGCGTAAAAAAATATCGCTACCCGGCTACACAAAGTTTGATTGTTGTCTCAGATAAAGTCAATTGGTACTGTAAAATATGTATAATGAATGGAATAACACACATATTTAGTAACGTAAATTATTTCTTTTCATTTAATGATAGTCACAGAGTACAAACACTTTTAAAGTGGAGCTCCACCCAGAAAATTGCTATTTTTCATACATTTCAACTATTCTTTAAAAATATCATCCCTCATACTTCATATTTTTTTTCAATGAGTACGATTTTCTTGAAAATCTCGCCTTTTAGCGTTTTGGGTTTTTCCTATTCTTTTACATGCAAATGAGGGGTATATTTGAATATTCCTAAAAAATTAATTTCTTTACTAAAAAAAAAATTTTTTAATGTTTATATATGTAATTTTCCAGATCTTTCTATTTCTGGTATTTTTATTGCGCTTACATTGCGCAATTTTGCGTAAATAGACACTTTCCTCTGCCGTTCGGGTCCAATTGGGTTTTTTATTTTGCTAGGGAGTATGATCATGTGACATTTTTCAGGATCACACTACTGCAGCTGGCGATCTGTTATATATTGTCGCGATGTTATTTTTGACGGGCGAAAAGTATATTAAAACATTCTGGATGTGACCCTATCATGTTTAATAGTGTAATAAAGTGATTATGAGATTAATACTAAAATGTCAAATTTAATGAGATTTGAGAAAGACGTGGCTATATATTCAATAAAGCTAGGCCTACTAGCTAGGCTGATAGCCTTACAGCAACCACCCAATCTCGGCCTACTCATATGGGCCATAATAGGGTGTCTGAATAGTTGCTTTTCAGTCAGAACTAAGCTTCCACATCATCTTTACTATTCTGAGCAATAGCAGTCTTGTTTTGTAGAGGATTTTGTGTTTCACAATTCTTAATGTGCGCAAAAAACCCAGGAACGATAAATGGGGCGAAACGAACACGCATTTTAGAACCCATGAATACATAGGCCTAGACATAAATTCAAGCCTAGCTAGCTAGGCTGAGTAGACGATTTAGCTTATTAAATTAATAAGCAATTTGATTAAGATTATTATGCTGTTGTTGTGTACAGTGCAAATCATGATGTTACATGTAAATTATGCTGACATTTTTTTTTTATATATGAAATATTACTTAGGCCTAAATAGTAAACAAATTGGTAGCGGGACGATTCGGCCCTAGACGATTCGGCCCGGGACGATTCGGCCCTGGGACGATTCGGCCCGGACGATTCGGGGCCGAATCGTCCTGGAACCAAACAAATTGCATTGTGTGTATAAAATTGATTGATTTCAACACATAATTTACCAAAGGGGATACATTTCACCAACGCGTTCACCGGCGACTAAAACGCGTCAATCGCTAAGTGTAACGCGTTTCAAGACGTATTGTAAACTAATAACCCCTAAGTTACTGAACAAGCACGAATGTGCGATACTCGGGGTACAGCGAAAGAAGCTGTAATGACGTCATAAGACCGGATGTAACGACACATACACATCAATAACCGCGCTACCAAATACGGCTATACGGTACCATCTTCGAGACGTGATATGGCCGCTAAATCCGAGCTCAATACTACAACGAAAAAGGGAGGAGTAGTACTTTATAAATCGCACTTTTTGCTCAATAGTGTCCGGATGGAAGAAGAAGAGGAAAAGATGAGAGAGTCCTAGACTCAGGTACCCCGAGTATTAAAACGAGATATACTCTATATCATATTACGTATACAGTATATTTCACCATAAAGTTAAAGAAAAATAGGTTTTGACAACCACTACACTACGAAACCTCTTACACTAAAAATGTGGGTTACAGAACGTTTTTTAATCCATTTGAATTACAAATAAATATGGTAATAAGCACAAAGCAAAATAAACATGTGTAAAAGTGATAATTACCGATTACACAAAATAAGTATTTAAAAAAATAATAAAAATAAGATATATCATATTACTTTTCACCATAAAGTTTAAAAAAAAAGGTTTCGCCCGGGCTCGAACCAGGTACCTTCTGCGTGTTAAGCAAACGTGATAACCACTACGCCAAGAAGCCGCATATAACTACATAACGCTGTGGTGTGTGTCACACATTGTGGCTTCTTAATTAAACAAATTAATTAACAAAAAAGCACGAATGTGCGATACTCGGGGTACAGCAAATGAAGCTGTAATGACGTCATAAGACGGGATGTGACGTCACATACACATCAATAACCTACCAAATACGGCTATATGGTACCATCTTCGAGACGTCATATGGCTGCATCCGGTTTGAAATTTAAAAATCCGGCTCTATAGATTTGAGGACATGTCCCTGTAGTATATTCATGCCAAATCCCAGCTCAATACTACAACTAATAAGGGAGGAGTAGTACTTTAAAAATCGCACTTTTTACTCAATATTGTCCAGATGGAGGAGAAAATGAATAAGTCCTAGACTCAGGTACCCCGAGTAAAAAGTGTAATGTAGTAAAAAACACTATTTTCTGACCGATTTTTTAGAAATTAGTTTTTGGAAAATATTGCCATATTTTCCCTGTTTTTTTTATGTAATCACTTTCAATTAAACATACTTAAACATAATATAAGCTGAGAAAGACTGAGTGTAGCTCCACTTTAAGAAATATCTCCATATCAAAACTATCGACTTTACGAAACAGGACGGTTAGGGGAGGACGACGGACATCCTGTGTTCGTTAGAGTTTGTTTTATATTATTAAAGAAAATATGTTGTTGAACCTAAATGGTATTTGGGTTCAAATGGTAATTTTGGCTACTCATATCAACTTATTGTATTTATACATATGTATATATAGGCCTATATGTATAAATATATAAATCCAAAGGCAAAATACTGAAAAAATGACAATGCTGTGGGTATCAGTGGTTGGATAAAGACGATATTATACAGATATTGACTGCTTAGAGGGTAAATATAAGATTTGACATCCCCGAGGGAATGATATTTGTTCGAGGGAATATATATTTCCCGAAGCGCTAGCTGAGGGAAATATTATATTCGCCGAGATTATCATTATCGAGTGGATGTCAAATCTTATATTTTACCGATATAAAAGGCGATATCTGTTATATTACATAGCCAACAACAAGTTGAATGTAACTGCTGGGTCGGGTGTAGCTAGGCCTAGCCTAGGCCTCCTTTTGTAATAATAAGCCTGCCTAGGCCTAGTTAGGCGTTGCAATCACCTTACCTTTCGAAGAATAATATACAGATAATTACTAATTAAAGATGCCTTTGCAATAAAATATTCACTTAGGCCTAGGCCTAGGTCGTTTAAATTAACAGAAGAATTTCCATCAATAAGCCTACATTAATAATAATAATATTATCATCAGGTAGGCCGAATAAATAATAATTCTTCTTCGAGGAGAGCCGAATCACCGTCACCGTCATCATCACAGCGCGCCGCGCGTACCGAGTTACTACTGTGAGTATTAATCAATCACAAACGGTCTTTCATCACATCTAGAGGGAGGACTAATAACAAATGAGGGCGCTATGTATGCATAGTTTAAAATAGTTTAGTTGATTCATTTCTTCAATCGAGTTGCGTAGCGCGGCGTGTAAAACGTTGTGTTGTAATGGTGTGGACAAATCGTCGTGAGTTCAAGTCTCAGTAGAATCCTTTTGTTTATTTATCGCCAAACGCGAGTATTGCCACACGAAAATTACACTGGAGAATTTGCTGGATTTTATATGTTTAATGACAGGGACACGATAATTACTCATACGATTTACGCAGCGGTAGTCATGTGATGCAGTTTCAACCAATCACGTTGACGTATTTACATAGGCTATGTAATATATATATATAAACAATTCAGGCAAAGAACATTAATTCTAAACCGCCCGGTGATATACTGAAATTTAATTAATTACTTTGAAACGATAAAGATGAGGAAATCTGTGAGAATGAGAAAAAGTCGCCCCAACCGAGACTCGAACTCGGACCGCCTGCTTGATATGCAGATGTCCTAACCATTAGACCACTGATGAAGGGCTAGTGCTGCCCGAAAGCTCTGCTAACTTTTCTGGCGAAAATATGTTTTTTTGGCGAGTATCATACCCTGTAAGCGAGAGGTTGCAGGTTCGAATCCCGCCAGAGAAATTTTTTCATACAACTAAAAATACGGAACTTTCGCCAATGAGCTATGCTCGACGCGATTATGAGATCATGTTCCGAATATGAGCACTGTTTCTATAGTTTACAGTATGATTTATATATATATATATATTTGTTTTATGTCCTCTACCTTTTGGAGAAGCATGTACGAAACGTTCCTATAACTTTTGGTTATAGCTCCGTACCACCGGTACAGTGTGTTTCATGATATCTACGGTGAGCTTAAAGGTTAGGTGAACAAAAGCCTTAATCACTTCCGTAGAAAAAAACAAAAACAAATAATGTTTTCCCTTATAAAATGACAAAATAAAAAATTTCTGGGGGACAATGCATCTTTAACTAATATATTAAGGCATATTTTCTCAGTGATATACTATCTAATTTCATGAGACTATTGACATGGTTTTCAAAAGATAATGGTGTATGATTGTTAGTAACTAAACTACTTAGCCCATTTAAGGGTTATAAAATAAAATACGCTTTATTTTTATTTTAAGAGGGAGACTGAGACGCAATTCTTGCAGGAATTAACCATTGGCAAGAACATACCTGCATCACATTTGACGAAAGAAATACTGGTGACAGACTTAAATTTATAAAGGCTGATGGGTAGGTATCAACACTAAAATTACTTTAGGTGGGAGAGTCAGCATCTACACTCTTTCCGAGAGTATACGAAACATATTTATTTCTTGTTTGTTTGCACGTATGGTAGTGTTCGCAATGTTTAAGCTATCGTCTTGCATTTTTGGGCAATAGCTTATGGAACATGCCTATTGATTTTCAAGAATATATATCTTGAGTTATCTGTATCTTCAATATGAGCAGAAATATCAAATAGCACGTATTTTGCCACGTATTTCGCGCGCTCAGTTCCTAATGTTTGGTTCCCACTAGAGACGCAACACAAGGACGTAACACAACGTAAGGTACTGATATTAGTGTGTTTTCCATCATATGTGTGAAAAAGATTTGAGTCGTCTGCAAATAATCGAAAATTAAAGAATGTTGATGAAGTTGGTTGGTTGTTGAAGTCATTTATAAACAAAAGAAAAAGTGTTGGTCCCAGGACAGAGCAATTAGGCACACCATGTGTAATACGTTTTTCGGTGGAGTTGCATCCACCATAATTTTTTACAAACTGTTTTCTGTTTGTTAGATAACTTTTAAACCAATCCAGGCAAATTCCTCTTATCCCGTAGTGATGATGTTTGTTAAGTAAAATATTATGATCAATTGTATCAAATGCCTTTGCCATGTCAATGAAGATTCCAATAGTGACATTACCTTCATCCACTTTCTTGATAATTGAATTTACTAGATTTACAAGAGACAATGTAGTCCTGTAATTTTTCCTAAATCCATATTGGTGATCATAGAGAATATGGTGCTTTTCGAGAAATTCTAACATTCGGACATTAACTAATTTTTCAAATATTTTGGCTAAAATTGGTAGAACAGAAATAGGCCTGTAATTGTTTATAACATCTTTTTCTCCCTTCTTAAAAATAGAATACAGCTGTGCTATTGTCAGAGCATCTGGGAAGATCCCATTATTCAATGATAAATTAAATACATGCTCAAGTGGTCTGCTAATATGGGAAGCAGAGTCTTTGACTAGACGCCCAGACATGTAATCATAACCAGATGACTTCTTTATATCTATATTTTTAATTAGATTTTCAATTTCATAAAGTGTAATTGGTTTCAAGAAAAAAAAAGGCGTTATGGGGTTTTGTAAATAATCAGAAGGTGGTGTCGAGTTTTCATTAATTTTGCTGGCTAAATTTGGCCCTATATTAACAAAATAATTATTGAAAGTTGAAGCATTATTTTCTGGGACCGTTACTTATTTGTTCACCCATGTCATAGACCACTCTGAGTGTATCGAGAGGATTTCCGTGATCATTAGAGTTAGATCCTTTAATTAGCATGTTTATATTGTTCCATATTTTTCCACCATCGTTTTTACAATTGAACAGTTTACCGTAATATATTTTTTTAGCCTTTCTGATTACACTTGTTAATATATTTCTGTACTTCTTATAGCGTGAAAATATCTCTGGATTAAAATTTCTTTTTATACACTTTGAGTACATTTTGTTCTTTTTGTTTATGCTTGTCTTGATTGCTTTGGAAAGCCAAGGTTTATCCACATGCTGTTTCTTTGGATTTTGCGTTGTAATTGGTGCATGTTTATCACAAACATTCAGAAATATATCATTAAAATTATTATAGGCTGTATTTGTATCATTGGTATCATACACTTCACGCCAATTACAATAAGCCAGTTCAGAAATAAAATGTTCAACTTTATAATTTTTAAAGTTTCTGTTTGTTATAGTTATTGGCTTATCTTTTATTCTTAGGCCTAATGTAAAATCTTCAAAAACAGCAAAAATATGAAAATGGTCAGATATGTCTGTATAAATTGTACCAGAATGTATTTTAAATTTATGAATATTTGTATAAATATGATCAATTATTGTACTAGTAGTAAGCGTTTTTCTTGTTGGACTGTTTATAAGTTGAGTCATGCAAATGCAATCCATTATTGAGAAAAAGTTATTATTAAGTGTGTTGTTGTCATTTGCATCCAAATTAAAGCCTCCACTGATTGTGAGGGCGTTTGTTGTATGAGAGAATGTATCTGGTGGGTGAAAATCTGTGATAATACCATACATGGCTCTGTGGTCTAGTGGTATGATACTCGCCCTGTAAGCGAGAGGTTGCAGGTTCGAATCCCGCCAGAGACATTTTTTCATACAACTAAAAAATACGGAACTTTCGCCAATGAGCTATGCTCGACGCGATTATGAGATCATGTTCCGAATATGAGCACTGTTTCTATAATTTACAGTATGATTTATATATAATTTACACAGTGCTACGCAACATCATTGATTTTTATATATATATATATATATATATATATATATATATATATATATATATATATATATATATATATATATATATATATCTTGTTGGCCGATTGCTACGTTCTGAAGAACTCAAATGGCCGATTGCTACGTTCTGAAGAACTCAAATGGCCGATTGCTACGAATTCAAGACTCATTGGCCGTTTGCTACTGTCATTTTGCTACGTTGGCTATGGACGTTTGCTACGTTGGAGTTTTCATTGCCCATTTGACGTCACTTCCGTTATTTCTTCTTCGAAAATTGAAAGGAAATGTGATGTGCGATGAAATTATGATTTGCCATTTGCGACGGATTTCAGGCTTTCCAACAACTTTATTTATTTATAAAAAATAATTAATGTACGTAATTTTGTGTATTTTGTACCAAACATAGGCTAGGAGCCTAGGCAGCTAGGGTTTTTACCCATATCGGGGCTTTGTTGTCAGACTCGAAGTCTGTTCAAATCAAATAAATCATTTGAATATAGCCTAGGCCCGGCCTAGGCCTAGCTAGGGCTCATCATAGGCAAGCCTAGCCTAGGCCTAGGCCTATAGGCCTAGTAGTAGTAGGCTACTAGGCCTAAGTAGGCCTAGCTTAATAGAGGACCTAGGCTTAGGCCTAACCTACTAGGCCTGTAGCCTACATAGGTAGGTAGGCCCTAGCTAGGCAGGGCCTGTCTGTAGGCTAATATAGGACTAGGCCTTATGCAAGGCTTTTTTATGCTGTATTATGTGTTACAGTACCTTTTAGTAATAACTATAATACCTGTGTTTAATTTTATTTCTAAATGTGTTATGCAAATTGTTAAATAATTATTTTATTTCTTTCAGGTTGTGATATTATAATATATTAATATAAAAAGATGTGAAAGTTTTAAAGCCCATCCTAAAAGTTAGTTGATAATAATAACCAATATAATGTTGGTGGAAGAACATTTGTCTTGTCTGGAATCAATGAAGATTATGTAGCTGACGCTGTGCAGAAATACTAATAATAAAAGATGATGATGAGAATACAAAATACAGTAATAAATAGCATATGATAGTAGTAGGCCTGTGTTTAACTTGAAAAAAGGTGTCAAAATCATTAATAAAAACTAATTAATAAAGGTAAATCAGCAAATGTGTTTACTTTACTGTAGTTTTGTATTTTTCTCAATAAATTAGTGACGTACAAAGCTGAGTGTGGGGTGGGTTACTATTTCCAAGTACCTAGATTAAGTTTAGTAAGCTTCTACAGTAATCTACACCAAGTAAGTTTGTATGACAAAATGTTATCAAGTACATGCAAACATGATGTTATATTTCTTTTTAAACGGATGAATAGAGATTATAATTGAATACATTGACTATACAAGATTGTTTTTTTAACTTGTTTTTGGTAGAAAATAACATTGGAGCATGTTAATAACATGTAGTTGATAACATTTTATATAATAAAAACCATATGTTGACAGACACTAATAGACCTACGCTGTGGACAACACTGATGCGGTGTTATACAACTTTGGATGTTACAAGAATTATGGACAAGAAAATCAACAACTCCATCCATAAACATCATCATGTGCTAGGGTTCTCATAATTCATTTTTAATTCATGTTTATTGTAGTAAACCTCATAATTATGGCAGTCAGGATCAAGTCCAGAAGTGCAAAAGCACTTGTCATGACTTGACCCTTTTCAGCAAAACAAAGGTTTCAGTTTAAAGTAAATCAGAAATAAGGTTTAACAAGTATATATAACCAGTTTAAAAAAACCAATCGCATTGACTTAAAGATGTACTGTCTTCCAAAAACATGAACACTGAAGATTAATAAAATTAATTAAGTCATTTAACTTTAGGATGATGAGCTTTTTAAATAGTTAAATCTTCATATGTATCTGTATGTATTAGATAAAAGCAGGTGCACACAGAATTGAAGACAACTTTTATAACTTTATTTCATCTTTGATTTAATTTAATAACAAATTAAAATAAAACTTACAAAATACTAAAAAACAAACTGTAAGGGAAGAGCTTAAATTAATTCAAAATAATTATTTCTTATAAAAGGTAACAAATTCAATAGTTTAACCTGGAAAGGCTAAAGAATTAAGGCCTATGTAAGCATCTATGCTTTTAACGTTTGTTAAAAAATGTCATTGAATACAAGTCCTGGCCAATCATTCATGCAACCAAACACTATGGAGCTGCTGCTGTATAATGTTGATGAGTTTCAAATGAATAGGTGAATACATTTAGACTTCTACTTCAGTATGCTCATTCTATGAAAATGCTCCTTCAATGACAGTCCAAACAGCAACACACTGTGGGTAGAAGAATATTGCAGGATTTAACCAGATTTCACAATAAGCATGTAAAGTGTTCATTTAATTGACTGCAAACATTAAAATTGTATCAGTAATACTACTAAAAGTACAGTTGTTTAACAATAGTTACTTTTGGTTTTTGCATTTGGGTGTATAATTAAATTTGTAATTGTTTTTTTCTAAGAAATTAGTTAAGTGTCCTGTATTGTTTTATTGTCTAATAAATGATTTTTCAAACAGTTGTATTGGTAGATTTGTCTAGTATATATGTTTTATAATAACTGTACCCCTACAGATGTCTAACTACTTAAATGTTCTGTACTGATGTGTTGTTTACCAGATGATTTCTAAACAAATTATTCTGTTAGAATTGTCTAAAATACAGCTGTACTCTTAATCGTGCTCTATAATAACTGTATCCCCACAGATGTCTAACTTCTTGAATGTCCTGTGTCGTTGTGTTGTCTAACGGATGATTTCTAAACAAATTATTTGTCTAAAATTGTGTGCTATAATAACTGTACCCCTACACACGTGTAACTAGTTAAATGTGAAATGTGTATTATTGGGTTGTTCAATAGATTATTTCTCAACCAATTGTACTGTTAAATTTGTCTAAAATATTTACTCTAAATTGTGCTCTATAATAACTGTAACCTAACTACTTGAATGTCTTGTATTGTTGAGTTGTTCAATAGATGATTTATCAACTAATTATACTTCAGATTTGTCTAAAATATGTACTCTTAATTGTGTGCTATAATAACTGTACCCCTACACATGTCTAACTAATTGAATGTCCTGTATTGTTGGGTTGTTCTATAGATGATTACTCAACCAGTTGTAATGTTAGATTTGTCTAAAATATGTACTCCTAATTGTGTTCTATAATATCTGTACCCCTCCCTACAAATGTGAACTACTAGAATTTCCTGTATTATTGTGCTGTCTATTAGATGATTTCTCAACCAAATTATACTGTTAGATTTGTCTAAAATATGTACTCTTAATTGTGCTCTATAATAACTGTACCCCTACACATGTCTAACAACTTGAATGTCCTGTATTATTGGGTTGTTTCATATAGAATTTCTCAACTAATTATACTTCAGATTTGTCTAAAATATTTACTCCTAATTGTGTTCTATAATAACTGTACCATGTATAATTGTTTTGTCTAAAAGTTCTTAACCAATTATAGTGTTAGATTTGCTGTTTTTTATTTTGCTCTAAACAACTAACTAAATTAAACTGTATTCCTCTCTTTAATTTTGTTGTAAGTAACTAACAAAACTAAACTGAATTCCTTTGTTTAACTTTGTCCTTAAGCAACTAACTAAACTGAACTGCATTGCTGTGTTTAATTTTGCCCTAAACTAACTAAACTGAACTGCATTGCTGTGTTTAAATTTATCCTACAACCAATAGATCAAACTACAATGTACTCTTAATTGTGTTCTATAATAACTGTACCCCTACACATGTCTAACTACTTGAATGCTCTGTATTATTATGTTGTCTAATAGATGATTTCTTAACCAATTATTCTGTTAAATTTGTTTAAAATATGTACTCCTAAATGGGTTCTATAATAACTCTACCACTACACATGTTTAACTACTTGAATGTGCTGTAATATTGTGTTGTCTAATAGATTAGATAGATAGTTTCTCAACCAATTATTCTGTTAGATTTGTCTCAAATATTTACTCTTAATTGTGTCCTATTACCTGAACTGCTGTGTTTAATTTTGTCCTACAACCAACTAAACTAAACTGAATTGCTCTGTTCAATTTTGTTTTACAACCAACTTAACTAAACTTCTCTATTTAATTTTGTCTTACAACCAACTAAACTAAACTGAATTGCTATGTTTAATTGTGTCTTACAACCAACTAAACTAAACTGAATTGCACTTGTCTAAATATTTGAATGTTCTGTATTATTGTGTTGTCTACTAGATAATTTCTTAACCAATTATACTTTTAGATTTGTCTAAAATATGTACACTTAATGGTGTTCTATAATAACTGTACCCCTACACATGTCTAAATATTTGAATGTTCTGTATTGTTTTGTTGTCTACTAGATAAATTCCCAACCAATTATACTTTTAAATTTGTCTAAAATATATTATCTTAATTGTTGTCTACAATAACTTTACCCCTACATATGTCTAAATATTTGAATGCTCTGTATTATTGTTTTGGCTAATAGATGAATTCTCAACTAATTATACTTTTAGATTTGTCTAAATATGAATTGCTGTGTTTAATTGTGTTCTACAACCAACTTAACTAAACTGAACTGCTGTGTTTAATTGTGTCCTCCAACAAACTAAACGAAATTGAATTTCTCTGTTTATTTTGTTCTACAACAAACTAGACTAAAGTAAACTGCTGTGTTTAATTTTGTTCTACAACAAACTAAACTAAACTGAACTGCTGTGTTAAATTGTGTCCTCCAACAAACTAAACTAAATTGAATTTCTCTGTTTATTTTGTTCTACAACAAACTAGACTAAAGTAAACTGCTGTGTCCAATTTTGTCCTACAACCAACTAAACTAACCTGAATTGCACTGTTTAATTGTGTCCTACAACCAACTAAACTAAACTGAATTTCTCGGTTTAATTTTGTTCTACAACCAACTAGACTAAACTGAACTGCTGTGTTTAATTGTGTCCTCCAACAAACTAAACGAAATTGAATTTCTCTGTTTATTTTGTTCTACAACAAACTAGACTAAAGTAAACTGCTGTGTTTAATTTTGTTCTACAACAAACTAAACTAAACTGAACTGCTGTGTTAAATTGTGTCCTCCAACAAACTAAACTAAATTGAATTTCTCTGTTTATTTTGTTCTACAACAAACTAGACTAAAGTAAACTGCTGTGTCCAATTTTGTCCTACAACCAACTAAACTAAACTGAATTTCTCTGTTTCATTTTGTTCTACAAATAACTAAACTGAACTGAACTGCTGTGTTTAATTGTGTTCTAAAACCAACTTAACTAAACTGAACTGCTGTGTTTAATTATGTCCTACAACCAACTAATCTAAACTGAATTGCTCGGTTTAATTTTGTTCTACAACCAAATAGACTAAACTGAACTGCTGTGTTTAATTGTGTCCTCCAACAAACTAAACTAAATTGAATTTCTCTGTTTATTTTGTTCTACAACAAACTAGACTAAAGTAAACTGCTGTGTTTAATTTTGTTCTACAACAAACTAAACTAAACTGAACTGCTGTGTTTAATTGTGTCCTACAACCAACTAAAATAAACTTAATTTCTCTGTTTCATTTTGTTCTACAAACAACTAAACTGAACTGAACTGAACTGCTGTGTTTAATTTTGTCCTACAACCAACTAAACTAAACTGAATTGCTGTGTTTAATTGTGTCCTCCAACAAACTAAACGAAATTGAATTTCTCTGTTTATTTTGTTCTACAACAAACTAGACTAAAGTAAACTGCTGTGTTTAATTTTGTTCTACAACAAACTAAACTAAACTGAACTGCTGTGTTAAATTGTGTCCTCCAACAAACTAAACTAAATTGAATTTCTCTGTTTATTTTGTTCTACAACAAACTAGACTAAAGTAAACTGCTGTGTCCAATTTTGTCCTACAACCAACTAAACTAACCTGAATTGCACTGTTTAATTGTGTCCTACAACCAACTAAACTAAACTGAATTTCTCTGTTTCATTTTGTTCTACAAATAACTAAACTGAACTGAACTGCTGTGTTTAATTGTGTCCTACAACCAACTAAACTAAACTGAATTGCTATGTTTAATTGTGTCTTACAACCAACTAAACTAAACTGAATTGCTATGTTTAATTGTGTCTTACAACCAATTAAACTAAACTGAATTACTCTGTTTAATTGTGTCCTACAGCCAACTAAGCTAAATTAGAATTGCTCTGTTTAATGTTGTTCTACAACCAAATAAAATAAACTGAATTACTCTGTTAAATTGTGTCCTACAACCAACTAAACTAAACTGAATTTCTCTGTTTATTTTGTTCTACAACCAACTAAACTAAACTGAACTGCTGTGTTTAATTGTGTCCTAAAACCAACTAAACTAAATTTCTCTGTTAAATTACTAAACTAAACTGTGCTGCTGTGTTAAATTGGTCCTACAACCAACTAAACTAAGCTGCTGTGTTTAATTTTGTCCTACAACCAACTAAATTAAACTGAATTGCTCTGTTTAATTGTGTCCTACAACCAACTAAACTAAATTTCTCTGTTTAATTGTGTCCTCTAACAAACTAAACTAAATTGCTCTGTTTAATTTTGTTCTAGAACCACACGTGTAACTAGTTGAATGTGAAATGTGCATATTGGGTTGTTTAAACTGTCTAAAATATGTACTCCTAATTGTGTTCTATAATATCTGTACCCCTCCCTACAAATTTGAACTACTAGAATTTCCTGTCTATTAGATGACTTCTCAACCAAATTATACTGTTAGACTTGTCTAAAATATGTACTCTTGATTGTGCTCTATACTAACTGTACCCCTACACATGTCTAACAACTTGAATGTCCTGTATTATTGGGTTGTTTCATATAGAATTTCTCAACTAATTATACTTCAGATTTGTCTAAAATATTTACTCCTAATTGTGTTCTATAATAACTGTACCATGTATAATTGTTTTGTCTAAAAGTTCTTAACCAATTATAGTGTTAGATTTGCTGTTTTTTATTTTGCTCTAAACAACTAACTAAATTAAACTGCATTCCTATCTTTAATTTTGTTGTAAGTAACTAACAAAACTAAACTGAATTCCTTTGTAGGACAAAATTAAACACAGCAGTTCAGTTCAGTTCAGTTTAGTTGGTTGTAAGACACAATTAAACATAGCAATTGAGTTTAGTTTAGTTGGTTGTAGGACAAAATTAAACTCAGCAGTTCAGTTCAGTTCAGTTTAGTTGTTTGTAGAACAAAATGAAACAGAGAAATTCAGTTTAGTTTAGTTGGTTTTAGGATACAATTAAACAGAGCAATTCAGTGTAGTTTAGTTGGTTTTAGGACACAATTAAACACAGCAGTTCAGTTTAGTTTAGTTGGTTGTAGAACAAAATAAACAGAGAAATTCAGTTTAGTTTAGTTGGTTGTAGGACACAATTAAACATAGCAATTCTAATTTAGCTTAGTTGGCTGTAGGACACAATTAAACAGAGTAATTCAGTTTAGTTTAATTGGTTGTAAGACACAATTAAACAGAGTAATTCAGTTTAGTTTAGTTGGTTGTAAGACACAATTAAACATAGCAATTCAGTTTAGTTTAGTTGGTTGTAGGACAAAATTAAACACAGCAGTTCAGTTCAGTTCAGTTTAGTTGGTTGTAAGACACAATTAAACATAGCAATTCAGTTTAGTTTAGTTGGTTGTAGGACAAAATTAAACACAGCAGTTCAGTTCAGTTTAGTTGTTTGTAGAACAAAATGAAACAGAGAAATTCAGTTTAGTTTAGTTGGTTTTAGGACACAATTAAACATAGCAATTCAGTTTAGTTTAGTTGGTTTTAGGACACAATTAAACAGAGTAATTCAGTTTAGTTTAGTTGGTTGTAAGACACAATTAAACATAGCAATTCAGTTTAGTTTAGTTTGTTGTAGGACAAAATTAAACACAGCAGTTCAGTTCAGTTCAGTTTAGTTGGTTGTAAGACACAATTAAACATAGCAATTCAGTTTAGTTTAGTTGGTTGTAGGACAAAATTAAACACAGCAGTTCAGTTCAGTTCAGTTTAGTTGTTTGTAGAACAAAATGAAACAGAGAAATTCAGTTTAGTTTAGTTGGTTTTAGGACACAATTAAACATAGCAATTCAGTTTAGTCTATTTGGTTGTAGAACAAAATTAAACCGAGCAATTCAGTTTAGATTAGTTGGTTGTAGGACATAATTAAACACAGCAGTTCAGTTTAGTTAAGTTGGTTTTAGAACACAATTAAACACAGCAATTCATATTTAGACAAATCTAAAAGTATAATTGGTAGTTAAACATATGTAGGGGTAGAGTTCTTATAGAACCCATTTAGGAGTACATATTTTAAACAAATTTAACAGAATAAACAACTAACTAAACTGAACTGCATTCCTGTGTTTAATTTTGTCCTAAACAACTAACTAAACTGAACTGCATTGCTGTGTTTAAATTTCTCCTACAACTAACTAAACTGAACTGCATTGCTGTGTTTAAGTTTCTCCTACAACCAATAGATAAAACGAAAAAATTGTGCTCTACAATAACTGTACCCCTACACATGTCTATATTTGAATGTTCTGTATTGTTTTGTTGTCTACTAGATAATTTCTTAACCAATTATACTTTTAGATTTGTCTAAGATATGTACTCTTAATTGTGTTCTATAATAACTGTACCCCTACACATGTCTAACTACTTGAATGTCCTGTATTTTTTAGTTGTCTAATAGATGATTTCTCAACCAATTATACTTTTATATTTGTCTAAAATATGTACTCCAAAGTGTGTTTTATAATAACTGTACCCCTACACATGTCTAACTACTTGAATGCTCTGTATTATTGTTTTGTCTAATAGATGATTTCTCAACCAATTAAACTGTTAGATTTGCTGTTTTATTTTGCCCTAAACAACTAACATTAAACTGCATTCCTCTGTTTAATTCTGTCGTAAAGTAACTAACTAAACTAAGCTGAATTCCTTTGTTTAACTTTGTCCTAAAGCAACTAACCAAACTGAACTGCATTGCTGTGTTTAAATTTCTCCTACAACCAACTAAACTGAACTGCATTCCTGTGTTTAAATTTGCCCTAAACAACTAACTAAACTGTACTGCATTGCTGTGTTTAAATTTCTCCTACAACCAACTAAACTGAACTGCATTCCTGTGTTTAATTTTGCCCTAAACAACTAACTAAAGTAAACTGCATTGCTGTGTTTAAATTTCTCCTAAAACCAACTAAACTGAACTGCATTCCTGTGTTTAATTTTGTTCTACAAACAACTAAACTTAACTGAACTGAACTGCTGTGTTTAATTGTGTCCTACAACCAACTAAACTAAACTGAATTGCTATGTTTAATTGTGTCTTACAACCAACTAAACTGAACTGAATTACTCTGTTTAATTGTGTCCTAAAACCAACTAAACTAAACTGAATTGCTATGTTTAATTGTGTCCAACTCATTAATCAACTACATTTATTGAATTTATTTGAATCAGGTGAATAATAACTAATTATCAACTACCCCTACTATCATCAAATCAACTAAACATTTCTGAATATTAAACTACACATGTTGTGTTTAAATTACCCAAACAATTACTGAATAATCAACTACATTTATGGTGTTTGAATCAGGTGAACAATAACTAATTATCAACTACATCTACTATCATCAAATCAACTAATCATTCCTAAATATTAAACTACACATGTTGTGTTTAAATTACCCAAACAATTACTGAATAATCAACTACATTTATGGTGTTTGAATCAGGTGAACAATAACTAATTATCAACTACATCTACTATCATCAAATCAACTACATCTACTATCATCAAATCAACTAAACATTCCTGAATATTAAACTACACATGTTGTGTTTAAATTACCCAAACAATTACTGAATAATCAACTACATTTATGGTGTTTGAATCAGGTGAACAATAACTAATTATCAACTACATCTACTATCATCAAATCAACTAAACATTCCTAGATATTAAACTACACATGTTGTGTTTAAATTACCCAAACAATTACTGAATAATCAACTACATTTATTGTGTTTGAATCAGGTGAACAATAACTAATTATCAACTACATCTACTATCATCAAATCAACTAATCATTCCTAAATATTAAACAACACATGTTGTGTTTAAATTACCCAAACAATTACTGAATAATCAACTACATTTATTGTGTTTGAATCAGGTGAACAATAACTAATTATCAACTACATCTACTATCATCAAATCAGCTAAACATTCCTGAATATTAAACTACACATGTTGTGTTTAAATTACCCAAACAATTACTGAATAATCAACTACATTTATGGTGTTTGAATCAGGTGAACAATAACTAATTATCAACTACATCTACTATCATCAAATCAACTAAACATTCCTAGATATTAAACTACACATGTTGTGTTTAAATTACCCAAACAATTACTGAATAATCAACTACATTTATTGTGTTTGAATCAGGTGAACAATAACTAATTATCAACTACATCTACTATCATCAAATCAACTAATCATTCCTAAATATTAAACTACACATGTTGTGTTTAAATTACCCAAACAATTACTGAATAATCAACTACATTTATGGTGTTTGAATCAGGTGAACAATAACTAATTATCAACTACATCTACTATCATCAAATCAGCTAAACATTCCTGAATATTAAACTACACATGTTGTGTTTAAATTACCCAAACAATTACTGAATAATCAACTACATTTATGGTGTTTGAATCAGGTGAACAATAACTAATTATCAACTACATCTACTATCATCAAATCAACTAAACATTCCTAGATAATAAACTACACATGTTGTGTTTAAATTACCCAAACAATTACTGAATAATCAACTACATTTATTGTGTTTGAATCAGGTGAACAATAACTAATTATCAACTACATCTACTATCATCAAATCAACTAAACATTCCTGAATATTAAACTACACATGTTGTGTTTAAATTACCCAAACAATTACTGAATAATCAACTACATTTATGGTGTTTGAATCAGGTGAACAATAACTAATTATCAACTACATCTACTATCATCAAATCAACTAAACATTCCTAGATATTAAACTACACATGTTGTGTTTAAATTACCCAAACAATTACTGAATAATCAACTACATTTATTGTGTTTGAATCAGGTGAACAATAACTAATTATCAACTACATCTACTATCATCAAATCAACTAATCATTCCTAAATATTAAACTACACATGTTGTGTTTAAATTACCCAAACAATTACTGAATAATCAACTACATTTATGGTGTTTGAATCAGGTGAACAATAACTAATTATCAACTACATCTACTATCATCAAATCAGCTAAACATTCCTGAATATTAAACTACACATGTTGTGTTTAAATTACCCAAACAATTACTGAATAATCAACTACATTTATGGTGTTTGAATCAGGTGAACAATAACTAATTATCAACTACATCTACTATCATCAAATCAACTAAACATTCCTAGATAATAAACTACACATGTTGTGTTTAAATTACCCAAACAATTACTGAATAATCAACTACATTTATTGTGTTTGAATCAGGTGAACAATAACTAATTATCAACTACATCTACTATCATCAAATCAACTAAACATTCCTGAATATTAAACTACACATGTTGTGTTTAAATTACCCAAACAATTACTGAATAATCAACTACATTTATTGTGTTTGAATCAGGTGAACAATAACTAATTATCAACTACCCCTACTATCATCAAATCAAATAAACATTCCTAAATATTGAACACATGTTGTGTTTAAATTACCCAAACAATTACTGAATAATCAACTACATTTATGGTGTTTGAATCAGGTGAACAATAACTAATTATCAACTATATCTACTATCATCAAATCAACTAAACATTCCTGAATATTAAACTACACATGTTGTGTTTAAATTACCCAAACAATTACTGAATAATCAACTACATTTATTGTGTTTGAATCAGGTGAACAATAACTAATTATCAACTACCCCTACTATCATCAAATCAACTAAACATTCCTAAATATTTAAACACATGTTGTGTTTAAATTACCCAAACAATTACTGAATAATCAACTACATTTATTGTGTTTGAATCAGGTGAACAATAACTAATTATCTATCAACTACATCTACTATCATCAAATCAACTGAACATTCCTGAATATTAAACTACACATGTTGTGTTTAAATTACCAAACCAATTACTGAATAATCAACTACATTTATTGTGTTTGAATCAGGTGAACAATAACTAATTATTATCAACTACATCTACTATCATCAAATCAACTAAACATTCCTAGAATATTAAACACATGTTGTGTTTAAATTACCCAAATAATTACTGATTAAACTGCATTACTGTGTTTAAATTTCTCATACAACTAACTAAACTGAACTGCATTGCTGTGTTTAATTTTGTCCTAAACAACTAACTAAACTGAACTGCATTCCTGTGTTTAATTTTGCCCTAAACAACTAACTAAACTGAACTGCATTGCTGTGTTTAAATTTATCCTACAACCAATAGATCAAACTACAATGTACTCTTAATTGTTCTATAATAACTGTACCCCTACACATGTCTAACTACTTGAATGTCCTTTATTATTGTGTTGTCCAATAGATGATTTCTCAACAGTGTTAGATTTGCTGTTTTATTTTGTCCTAAACAACTAACTAAACTGAAGTGCATTGCTGTGTTTAAATTTCTCCTACGACCAACTAAACTGAACTGAATTGCTGTGTTTAATTGTGTTCTACACCCAACTAAACTAAACTAAACTTCTCTATTTAATTTTGTTCTACAACCAACTAAACTAAATTGAATTTCTCTGTTTAATTTTGTTCTACACCCAACTAAACTAAACTGAGCTGCTATGTTTAATTTTGTTCTACAACTAACTAAGCTAAATTAGAATTGCTCTGTTTAATTTTGTTCTAAAACCAACTAAGCTAAACTGAACTGAACTGCTCTGTTTATTTTGTTCTACAACCAACTAAACTAAACTAAACTGAACTGCTGTGTTTACCTGTTTCCTATAACCAATTAAACTAAACAGTTCTGTTTAGTTTTGTTCTACAAACAACTAAATTAAACTGAATTGCTCTGTTTAATTTTGTCTTACAACCAAATAAACTAAACTGCTGTGTTTAATTGTGTCAATATATTATTTATGAATAAATTAAGTCCTACAACTAACTAAACTAAACTGCATCCTTGTGTTTATTTGTTCCTACAGTAAATAACTAAACTGAACTGCTGTGTCTGCATTTGTCCTACAACCAAATAAACTAAACTACATTGTTGTGTCTACATTTGTCCTACAACAATTAACCAAACTAAACTATGTTCACTTTTGTTTCACAACCAACTAAATTCCATTGCTGTGTTTAAATTTTCCTACAGTACAATTAACTAAACTATACTAAACTGAATTGATGTTTTGAATTGTTTTCCTATACAGAAAATAACTAAACTGAACTGTATTCCCCTGTTTAAATATGTTCTACAACCAACTAAACTACATTGCTGCTTTTAATTTTTCTCTACAGTAAATAACTAAACTAAACTGTATTCCTTAGTTTAATTTTGTCCTACAACAACTAACTGAACTGTATTGCTGTTTTTAATTTTTCCCTACAGTAATTAACTAAACTGACTGCATTTCTATGTTTAACTTTGGTCTACAAGAAGATTTAATTTGTTCTACATTAAATACAAGCTATTCTAAAAGGTCTTTTGTGTATGTTGGTGTGTGAGTGTGTTTATGTATGGTTAGTAGATAAATGAAACATTGTTAGTAAATTAAAGCAAAACATTTATAATGAGATTACTGATTACCTTAATTATTAATAAGCCATTAACTTGTATGTGAAGTGGAGGATGTTTGAAACCACAGCAGTAACTGAAAAAATGAAAAAGCCCATTTTAATAAACATTAGAAGTTGTCTAAAAAAAAGTTTTAATTTTGGATTTGAAATATAATACTTTACTAACAATTCTCAGATGTGTTACATTACACTTTTCTCACTTCATTTTTAATTGTAAATGTATTTGCTTTGTATTGGCTTTAGAATTAATTTCACCTGTTAAATTACATTTCTAGTCATTGACTTGGGTGCTTTGTTGTATTTAATTGGGCTTAAAATTGTTTAATGGTCATTTTGTTTTAACATGAATTAATGTGTATGAAAATATAGACTATTAGTTATATTCAACCATCTCCTTTTTTTTCTTCCTAAATGTATTATTCATCTTGTTTCCACTTCCACTTCTAGATTATCCTCTTTCTTATCCATTATCACTGTTTAAAAAAAAACCCATTATATTCATAGTCATTAGTATACTAATAAAACTAATAACATTTTTAGTGCATTATTCATTTTTATGACCTAAACAGACTGTATTTCTGTGTACCATATATTGTGATTTTTAACAATGTACCCAAACAAGAACAGCTGATGGAGAAGGGAAAGCTAAATTGAATTTGGGCATTTCAAATTAACTACTTTTTTACTGTCTTTTGTAATTGTGTTGTCAACTAATCACATTAGACATTTTGTTTGATAAATGTAATGTAAATTTAATTTCTAATTGTACTGCTACAATTATTACTATTATCTGATGGTTTAAAACATAAAGCGATGACCAATTACCTTTAAAAGACATCAAATTGTGAAGTAAGACTTGTTGAAAGCATGAGAAGTGGTGACTGATTAACAATACTTGGTACTAATCATTGCAGAGGCTGAAAATATAATTAATAAAAAAAATATGTGAATAAACATTTTTACTTGTAGTACTAGCAGTTTTTGTTTTTTTTATTAGCATTTTTCCACCTAAATTACCTCTTTATTTTACATTTACTCTATTTCAATGCTATATGTTATTAGTTTGACTGGCCTCATTACATGTCCTACCATTGATTTCATGCTTTATTGTAATATAAAATATTAATTTAATTGATTGTTTTAATGTAAGGTATGATTTTAGTCATATATTCAACCATATATTTTCTGCTCCTTCATCTTGTAATTTTCCTCTCTTCTAGATCTTTTTTCCATTTGTACCATCATGTTTTTCACTGAAAAAAAACTGAATACAGTCAACACCAACAGCATTCAATAGTTACTATTTTAAGAAATCTCTTTTGTTACCACTAGGCCTACTACCATTATTTGGATTGAATTATTATTATTTATTACTTTATTTATAATTTTAAGGAGTAATTGTTATTTTTATGACCTAAAAATAATTGTATTTTCATATGTTGTTAGTAACATTAAAACGTTGATTAAGCGTGGGACTTAAAATACCTGAAGTTAAGTTGATTATTGAGTCATCAGAAATTGAATAGGCTAGTTGATTGAATACTCCAAACCGGACACTAAAACTAAAAATTAATTTACATTATAAGTCATATATAGTATTTTTAATTCGTGAAAATAGTATTACAAAATTATGTTTAAAATATTTACGATGGGTGTTTGATTACTGATTTAATGCGAGGCTTGTTCTAACTTAACTAAACTGCTGTGTTTAATTGTGTCCTACAACAAACTCCTAATTGTGTCCTATAATAACTGTACCCCTACACATGTCTAACTACTTGAATGTCCTGTATTGTTGGGTTGTTTTATAGATGATTTCTCAACCAATTACACTTTCAGATTGTCTAAAATATGTACTCTTAATTGTGTTCTATAATAACTGTACCACTACACATGTCTAACTACTTGAATGTCCTGTATTATTGGTTTGTTTAATAGATGATTTCTCAACCAATTATACTTTCAGATTGTCTAAATATGTACTCTTAATTGTGTTCTATAATAAATGTACCGCTACACATGTCTAACTAGTTTAATGTTGTGTCAATAAATGATTTCTGTCCTACAAACTGCAATATTTATGTGTTTATTTTTTCCTACAGTAAATAACTAAACTGAACTGTATTGCTGTGTCTGCATTTGTCATACCACAATTAACCAAACTGTTCATTTTTGTCCAACAACCAACTAAAACTAAACTTCATTCCTCTGTTATTTTTTTTCCCTATACAGTAAATAACTAAACTCAACTGAACTGCATTCTTCTGTGTAAATTTGTTCTACAACCAACTACTAAACTACATTGCTCCGTTTAAATTTTATATACAGTAAATATAAACTAAACTGAACTGTATTCCTCCGTTTAATTTTAAGCAACTAACTAAGCTTTATTGGTGTTGAATTTTGTCCTACAACTAATAAGCCTAGATCAAACTTTTGTTGTGTTTAATTTTGTCCTACAACAACTAATTGAACTGCATTGCTGTGTTTAACTTTGGTCTACAACTACATTGTTATGTTTAATTTTGTCCTACATTAAATACAAGCTATTCTAAAAGGTGTTTTGTGTATGTTGGTGTGTGAGTGTGTTTATGTATGGTTAGTAGATAAATGAAACATTGTTAGTAAATTAAAGCAAAACATTTATAATGAGTTTACTGATTACCTTAATTATTAATAAGCCATTAACTTGTATGTGAAGTGGAGGATGTTTGAAACCACAGCAGTAACTGAAAAAATAAAAAAGCACATTTTAATAAACATTAGAAGTTGTCTAAAATAAAAGTTTTAATTTTGTATTTTATTTATATTACATTTCTAACAATTCTGACTGTTACATTACACTTTTCTCACTTCATTTTAATTGTAAATGTATTTGCTTTGTATTGGCTTTAGAATTAATTTAAGACACCTGTTAAATTACATTTCATGTCATTGACTTGGGTGCTTTGTTGTATTTAATTGGGCTTAAAATAGTTCAATAGTCATTTTGTTTTAACATGAACTAATGACAAGTATACCATATTTTTCCTGCTCCTTCATCTTGTTATTTTCCTCTCTTCTAGATATATTTTTCTCCATTTGTACCATAATGTGTTTCACTGAAAAAAACAGTATTTAATAGTTACTATTTTAAAACATCTCTTTTGCTACCATTATTTGGATTGAATTAATGTTTATTTATACTTTTAAGGAGTAATTGTTATTTTTATGACCTAAAAGTAATTGTATTTTTATATGTTGTTAGTCACATTAAACATAAGTTGAATAAGCTTGAGACTTAAAATACCTGAAGTTAAATTGATTATTGAGTCATCAGAAATTGAGTAGTTGATTGAATACTCCAAACCGGACACTAAAACTAAAAATTAATTTGCTTTGTAAGTCATAATAGTATGTTTAATTCGTCAATAATAGTATTACAAAATTATGTTAAAAATACTTAGGATGGATGCTTGATTTAATGCGGGGCTTGTTCTAAGCTAGCTGTTAATGATGTAGAAGGGAAACCTACTACAGTACACCTTCTGTAAATGTCTAGGCTAGGCCTATGCTAGAAGTCAGATAGGCCCTAACATACATAATGTAGGTAGGGCCTAGATACCTGTCAAAGCCGTTACTAGAGGTTCTAGCCTAGGCCTAGTCTAGTTTTAGGATGTAGGCTACATCTAGGCCTAGGCAGGCTTCTAGCACTGAGTACTACCTAGGCCTAGCCTAGCCTAAGATAGGCTATGCCTCCTAGCTAGACTAGGCTAGAGGAGTAGGCCTCCTACAGTAGGCCCCAAGCCAGGCTAAAAAGTTGTAAATAATAAGTGCTTATTTCTAGACAAAGGCCTAGTCAGTGCCTATCCTATGCCTAGATTCCAGAAAAGTTAGGTCTAGGCCTACTCTGTTTATGCACTTACAAACCTGTAAACAGACACTAGGGCCTAGGCCTAATGTAGAACGAGGCCTAAGCGGTAAGCCTAATTAGGCCGCCTGGGCAGGGCGTGTGAGACCCCCGGGCCGTACACAAGGTTTGGCACTTTGTGTGCATCATAGACCTAAGGCCTAGGCCCCTATTTACCTCTCATAGATTACCGCCAGAGAGTCAGATAATAACATTAAATATATAACATTAAACTATAACTATTTAAAAAATCTATATTACAACAAAAATAAATAACAACTTACGGTATACCTGGTTTATTCTATAGTTTACTGTAGGCTGTTGATGCTGTTAGGCCTAGGATGCTGGGTTCCAGTGAAAATGCTTAGGATTTTAAAATTTCGTGACATTTAATCGCCAATTTAACAGTTTTAAAACTATATAAATCAATAAAATCAACGTCTAGTAGATGCAGAATGTTTTAATAATTACACATATTAAAGGAATTTTTGTTTCTAGTATGTTAAACAAAATAAATCGTAATTTAATACAAGACCTGCCACAAGTCCTTAAATTTGAAACGTTTTACAATTTTAGAATGAAAACAAAATTCCGAAAAATTGTAATATTTACTTTTAAAATTATCATTTGCTAACTAAATGATGACTAATAATGAAAATAAAGCTTTTCATTATGTAAATTGCTATTTAATCATAGTTAAGATATTTTAATAAGTCATTTTACATTTATAATAAACTTTGAGTGAACGAGACAATTATATTTGAGTTCTAGCGACCACAAAATCTAAAAAAAGTCGGTTTTTATTAAAAATATAAGCACGCTTAAATTCAAAAAATCAAAATAGCAGATCGATAGTATGTTAAACATAGACTAACATACCTAAAAATAGTTTGTGTTCGTAAAGTAACCACGTTGTAAATACATTTTAAAAATTAAGAAAATACGTAGCAAACGGCCAAAATGAGCAATATTTTTTAAATATCTCCGAATTTTTTTAGTTTTATAAATCCAAATTTGGCACACATAATCCAACAATATATATGAACACATTGTACAAAAATTATATTTATTGAGTAAATACGTTAAACGCAATGACTATTTGAGTTTTGGTACGTAGCAAAATGACATCCCAATTTTTCGCGAAAAAATTCAATATAGAATTATTTTTTTTAAGTAACTTAAAATTAAGATAAATCGATGAAATTTTGTATACACGTTCTTTATATGATCTTCTATCGTATACAAAAAAGAAATTTCAAATCGGATAAGTAAAAAAAAAATTAGAAGTTCAAGACGGTTAAGGTTGGTTGTTGTCAAATCAGGCCTATCAAAACTACTACCCGATAAGTAGGCATGATTCAGAAACCAATATTTCAAAAAGTGCGTGATAAGAAAATATAAGCTGATGATAGGGTAAACTCTATTAAAATGTCTTTATAAATGTGGTTATCCGATCAAATTTCGATCATTTTTAGAAAAGTTATCGTAATTTGAAAATTTAAATTCTCAAGACGTTTTTGGCCGTTTGCTCCTATCGATGAGCAATGTAATTGAATAGGAAAACATATACGTCACAGGTCAAATGCAAAGTAGCAAAGGCCATTTGAGAAATAGCACATATATATCCATCGTAGCAAAAGCCGTTGAGTTCTATATATATATAAAAATCAATGATGTTGCGTAGCACTGTGTAAATTATATATAAATCATACTGTAAATTATAGAAACAGTGCTCATATTCGGAACATGATCTCATAATCGCGTCGAGCATAGCTCATTGGCGAAAGTTCCGTATTTTTTAGTTGTATGAAAAAATGTCTCTGGCGGGATTCGAACCTGCAACCTCTCGCTTACAGGGCGAGTATCATACCACTAGACCACAGAGCCATGTATGGTATTATCACAGATTTTCACCCACCAGATACATTCTCTCATACAACAAACGCCCTCACAATCAGTGGAGGCTTAACAAGTCAGAACAAATTCCAACCCTAATTCGCAACGGTTTTTTAAATAATATTGTGTATATGTAAATCAATGATGTTGCGTAGCACTGTGTAAATTATATATAAATCATACTGTAAATTATAGAAACAGTGCTCATATTCGGAACATGATCTCATAATCGCGTCGAGCATAGCTCATTGGCGAAAGTTCCGTATTTTTTAGTTGTATGAAAAAATGTCTCTGGCGGGATTCGAACCTGCAACCTGCAACCGTTGCGAATTAGAATTCGCAACGGTTTTTTAATAAATTTGTTCTGACTTGTTAAGCCTCCACTGATTGTGAGGGCGTTTGTTGTATGAGAGAATGTATCTGGTGGGTGAAAATCTGTGATAATACCATACATGGCTCTGTGGTCTAGTGGTATGATACTCGCCCTGTAAGCGAGAGGTTGCAGGTTCGAATCCCGCCAGAGACATTTTTTCATACAACTAAAAAATACGGAACTTTCGCCAATGAGCTATGCTCGACGCGATTATGAGATCATGTTCCGAATATGAGCACTGTTTCTATAATTTACAGTATGATTTATATATATATATAGGCCTATATATATATAAATATAATATCTAAAAAGTATAATACTTACATATTTCCCGTAATGCATCACTGATGTGACGTCATACGGAATACCCATAGAGTCAATATGATTAGATTTGTCAAAGTTGTATTCATTATCATCCCCAATGTTTTCCAAATGAATGTTGACATATTGTCTCGGTCTGGTCGTGACTGTTCGTGGAAAAATCCAATTGCATGTCCAATTTCATGGGCCACGGTTCCAAGCTATATAACATGAATTTGATTATTTTCATTTTCTTTATTAGCCATAAAATAAAAAAATACACAATATGAGAAGACAAGGAATAACCACAGCTTAAAATAAACCTTTAACTCACGGGCCAACAATTAACGATTACGGTTAAGCGTGGTTCCCACTAGAACGCAACGCAGCGACGTATTGACGCAAAGTGCTATATTTCGTAATCACAGGTGGGAACCGACGACGAAATATTGCTGCAAACATTGCAGGTTTGATTTCACGCAGGCGGGGGCAAACACAATTTATTATTAGAAAGGCATTTTCTTAAGTTGCGTTGATTGCGTTACGTTGCGTCGCCAGTGGGAACCAAGCATTAGGACATTTTATAACAACGTGTTTACCCCCTACAGTATGATTCGTGATATATGGAGCGGCGAGCAGGTTATAGGGTTAGATCATCACCATTAAGCGTGGTTCCCACTAGGACGGAACGCAACGACGTATATATATATATATAAAAATCAATGATGTTGCGTAGCACTGTGTAAATTATATATAAATCATACTGTAAATTATAGAAACAGTGCTCATATTCGGAACATGATCTCATAATCGCGTCGAGCATAGCTCATTGGCGAAAGTTCCGTATTTTTTAGTTGTATGAAAAAATGTCTCTGGCGGGATTCGAACCTGCAACCTCTCGCTTACAGGGCGAGTATCATACCACTAGACCACAGAGCCATGTATGGTATTATCACAGATTTTCACCCACCAGATACATTCTCTCATACAACAAACGCCCTCACAATCAGTGGAGGCTTAACAAGTCAGAACAAATTCCAACCCTAATTCGCAACGGTTTTTAAAATAATATTGTGTATATGTAAATCAATGATGTTGCGTAGCACTGTGTAAATTATATATAAATCATACTGTAAATTATAGAAACAGTGCTCATATTCGGAACATGATCTCATAATCGCGTCGAGCATAGCTCATTGGCGAAAGTTCCGTATTTTTTAGTTGTATGAAAAAATGTCTCTGGCGGGATTCGAACCTGCAACCTGCAACCGTTGCGAATTAGAATTCGCAACGGTTTTTTAATAAATTTGTTCTGACTTGTTAAGCCTCCACTGATTGTGAGGGCGTTTGTTGTATGAGAGAATGTATCTGGTGGGTGAAAATCTGTGATAATACCATACATGGCTCTGTGGTCTAGTGGTATGATACTCGCCCTGTAAGCGAGAGGTTGCAGGTTCGAATCCCGCCAGAGACATTTTTTCATACAACTAAAAAATACGGAACTTTCGCCAATGAGCTATGCTCGACGCGATTATGAGATCATGTTCCGAATATGAGCACTGTTTCTATAATTTACAGTATGATTTATATATATATATAGGCCTATATATATATAAATATAATATCTAAAAAGTATAATACTTACATATTTCCCGTAATGCATATATATATATATATATACTACTGTATATATCAAATATAATATATACATATACACACATATATATCCATACATATACCCATACAATACAGACACATATGCATACAATTAACATTAAAACCAAGAACGATAAAAAATATACACAAATATAATACATTAGACCTATATACACGGGCATAAAAAAACCTATAAAAACTGTAATATACGCATACATACAGACAATATACTTTATTTTCATTAAAGCTTACTGAAAAAAATCTGACAGTTTTTCTTTGACGTTAGCCCATTTTTTTCTAGCATTGATAATGTTACATGCGTATTCATTCTTAATTAAATTTAAAAGTTCTATTCTGTATAGGTTCCATCGTTTTTTGTACATTTTCGTTTTTCAACGTTATTTTATATGTTATACATGATTTATATATTGAAAAACAAAAAACAGAAATTAATACATTGATGAGTTTGCTATTTGTATTTCAAGTAACTGTATTAGTCCAACTTGAAAAGTTGTGTTGTGTTTTGTTAACAGGAAAACACTTAACAATCATTGAATCGAACTTTCTCCAGGCTGGCTGAATTGTATTACATGTATAATGCATATGTTTTTCGTTTTCTACTTTTTTAAAACATTTTTTTGGCATTTATCACTATCAGCTAATTTCCATAGTTTCAATTTTTTTCTACATGATGCTATAATTCTGTGTAGCAAAAGTTGAATTGGGCAATTTTTACAATGTGTTTGGTGCTTAAAACTTTATTACAATTCCTGTTCCCATTTCAATTTCAATAAAATTATAGAACTCACTAAACTTATATAATTACAAAAAAAATAATAAATTACGAAATGATAGTTTGTCATACCTCAAATCATTAACATGATAATATTATATAATAACATAAAAAATAATATACACAAGAATGTTTATTATTTGCTTTATAAAACTAAACTATTTCTAAACTAAATGTCTTTTGAATTGAATTGAATTGAATTGAAACTTTTATTTAATGAATCCATATTTAATCAATAGGGAGTTTTTTTTATTTCCGACGACCGATGACCAACCTAGGTCAGGTCAGGTCAATCGTTGTGTCGTCGGTCGTGGACCTACTGTAGAGTTGTGGTTTGGTGGTTATGATGCTTGGCTACCAATCCTAGTGTCCTGAGTTCAAGTCCTGTCATTTCAGTGTTTTTCCAATGACAATAAACAATTCCACTCCCAAAAACTTGTAATAAGACTTTTTTATGTAGAGGAGCTCGTGTATGCTTGTCTTGTAATAAGACTTTGTTTATGTAGAGGATCTCGTGTGTAGCTTGTCTTGTCTTTCCGCTTCAACGTTGAATTAAATAGCCATGTAATAGTTCCATGTAATATGACGTATAGCAAAAAACAACAACCACAAAACAGAATGTTGCTATAATAGTGATAGTAGTAATAGTATACACTTTTAAAATGATTTCAATTATGTGACAGTTCGTTGTGAAAGTCGAAAATAGACAGGAACAAAAATAGTTTCTTCAAATTTGATAAAAATATACATAAATGATATTTAAAAAATGTAAGTATGAATATTCGTTATTGTAAAGTAATTCTCTCTTTTCTATGAAATGCATTCGATAGGATGACATTCCTAAAGCGATTATAATGAATTCTACTTATTTCCTAAACAAATATTAGACAGATATGCCGTGTTAAAATATTACAAACTAAGGCTTACTAAAGGATTTACGCGCATTTTTTCTAAGAAAAAATGGCAAAAGCTTTACATGTTTAAATTGTATCTGTCAGTATTTCTAGGTCTCAATTCCTGAGGCTGTATAAAAGCCACGGGTCGTGGTCGATTGGTATAAGCAACGTTTGGTTTGTTATCTAAGCAACAGTCGATAATTGTGTATAGATAGGGATTGACCGAGGAGTTAATTGGTATGATGAACATCGCTGAAAAAACATATATTTCCACAGGAAGTACCCACCAATTCAGTTCAGCACCAATTGCCATCAATACAATAGGAAACCAGCAACAAAAATCTGTGAAAATGAGAAACCATATTTTCACTGCTAGTTTGATATCTTTTTTTCTTCTTCGTTTTCTGTTAGCACCTGCTGATGCGCGCTTGATTGACATGAAAATCATTACATAACTCACAGCGATGATAATAAAACCTAAACTGTTGAATCCTATGTAGATAGCAAAAGCATATTCCCAGCCTGGCCAATGGCTTTTTGATAATGGTAGTGCAAGGCACACACCACTCTTTACTCCATAATAATTATCCCCGAAATAATACCACGCCACGTCGTAGTCGTAGTAATACAAGTTGTGTTTTATGACGTTTGCTACTTGTGGAAGAAAGCTGAGCACAATCCAACACACCCATGCAATTCCGATAATAATTCTACAATTTCTGCAACTAAGACGTTTGGTACTAAATGGATAAGCGATGTTTATAGCACGGTCGATGCTTAAAAGCAATAATGTAAAAACCGAAGACTGACCAGAGAGGGTGGCAATTGCACCAGCAAAACTGCAAAGATAACTCGATTTCCAATGCGAATTAAATCTTGCATATCGCCCTCGGTAGTGCATATCTACACTTAAAATGATAATCAAATAGACTACCATTAACAGGTCAGACACGGCAAGGTTGGTGATGAGTGTGGTTTGCACTTTATTAATTTCGTTATCATTACTTGTGTTGTTATTCTTTTTACACTGTCGTGATATGATAACGATTAAATTGCCACTAACTGCTGAAATTGCAATAATCCACATCAATACCCGTATGTATTCACTTCCTAGTAAGTCTTCACATGAAGAAAATGGATCTACGCCGGGATAGCAAAAATAAATGTCACCCACAATGGAACATAAACATGACAAATCCGACCACCTATAAGAGTAAAGTTATAAACATAATAATAAATGTTTCATCTTTTAGGGGAAACATCCACTCCAAACCGGACTGAAACCTTTTGTATCATGATAATAAGTAAATTATAGGCCTATAGACTAATGAGAAATGAAATAATAAGATTTTTATATCATTACCTCTCAAATAATTAAAATAAAACAACCTAAAACGTCGGATGGGACATTTATGAATTTTAAATGAATGTATACAATTAATAAACAACAAAATTAAATATTTGATTTTGTATAATTGAGACACCACAAAATGTTTTCACATTGTGATGCAAGGTTTATGAAATAAATAGGATTTTTAAATGTCCCGTTCGTAACATCAAATATATGTTTTTTATACTTAATATTCAATAATTTAAAGATCAGAAAAATTACAAAAATATTTGTTAATAAACGTCAACATTTCTACTATGAAAATGGCCAAGAGTTATATCAAAATCAGTAAATGAACATTTTCACAACTCGCGAACCAAATACTGTGGAAATCATAATATGAAGGTTTTTGTGATGAGGGTATCTAGATGTACTGTGCGACAAACGATTTCGAGAAATGGGCTTAACTAAGATTTTATGATGTATGTGAATCAATTCCGCCAAGTGCTCGTATATATTGTATATATATATAATTCTAAACCGCCCGGTGATATACTGAAATTTAATTAATTAATTTGAAACGATAAAGATGAGGAAATCTGTGAGAATGAGAAAAAGTCGCCCCAACCGAGACTCGAACTCGGACTGCCTGCAGGCGGTCCGAGCCTGCAGGCGGTCCGAGTTCGAGTCTCGGTTGGGGCGACTTTTTCTCATTCTCACAGATTTCCTCATCTTTATCGTTTCAAATTAATTAATTAAATTTCAGTATATCACCGGGCGGTTTAGAATTAATGTTCTTTGCCTGATTTGTTTATATATATAAAAGTATCTCTTCGGAGATCCCGCCTCGTGAATAAAAATACTGTAAGATGAGGGCGTATCAATTTGATCTCTGGTGCGCGTGCGTACAACTGAGGACTAGTGCTGTTCCGCCGTACCACGCCGAGAATGTTAAAGAGTCGCTATCCAATCGAGTTCGAACAATACCATGAAAGCCCCAGTGGTCTAATGGTTAGGACATCTGCATATCAAGCAGGCGGTCCGAGTTCGAGTCTCGGTTGGGGCGACTTTTTCTCATTCTCACAGATTTCCTCATCTTTATCGTTTCAAATTAATTAAATAAATTTCAGTATATTACCGGGCGGTTTAGAATTAATGTTCTTTGCCTGATTTGTTTATATATATAAAAGTATCTCTTCGGAGATCCCGCCTCGTGAATAAAAATACTGTAAGATGAGGGCGTATCAATTTGATCTCTGGTGCGCGTGCGTACAACTGAGGACTAGTGCTGTTCCGCCGTACCACGCCGAGAATGTTAAAGAGTCGCTATCCAATCGAGTTCGAACAATACCATGAAAGCCCCAGTGGTCTAATGGTTAGGACATCTGCATATCAAGCAGGCGGTCCGAGTTCGAGTCTCGGTTGGGGCGACTTTTTCTCATTCTCACAGATTTCCTCATCTTTATCGTTTCAAATTAATTAAATAAATTTCAGTATATTACCGGGCGGTTTAGAATTAATGTTCTTTGCCTGATTTGTTTATATATATATATATATATATATATATAAACAAATCAGGCACAGAACATTAATTCTAAACCTATATATATATATATAAACACAAATATATATATATATAAACACAAGAAGCAAAGAACATTAATTCTAAACCGCCCGGTGTTATACTGAAATTTAATTAATTAATTTGAAACGATAAAGATGAGGAAATCTGTGAGAATGAGAAAAAGTCGCCCCAATATATATATACTTGCACTGATGAAGGGCTAGTGTTGCCCGAAAGCTCTGCTAACTTTTCTGGCTGTTTACTTTATCGATTTGATTTAGCTTTTCGCTTTTTTTTTTGTATCTCCATTGAGATCCAGCCACTGATACCCACAGCATTGTCATTTTTTTCAGTAATTTGCCTTTGGATTTATATTAATCCAAAGGCAAATTACTGAAAAAATGACAATGTTGTGGGGGTGTCTAGAAAACTCAGATCTAGAAAAACTCAGATCTCAGATATATCTTGAGTTTTCTAGATCTAGAAAACTCAGATATCTGAGTTTTCTAGATCTAGAAAACTTAGATATCTGACTTTTCTAGATCTAGAAAACTCAGATATCAAGATCTGGGTTTTCTAGTTCCAAAATGGAACTAGAAAACTTAGATCATCATGTGATTGGTTGGTAGGTCATTATTAATCAGAAGGTAGGTCATTTGAAATACTAGAGTATTATTAAAACTGATTACTGTGTACGTTTTCTTACTAATATTGTAACATGTAGAAGCGGCCTACGGCTTAAATCATAAAGAAAATACAGTGCACGTTACCGTTAAAATGTAGGTTTAAAAATTAGGTATTGTCACGACACCTTCACCTCAGTGAAAGCTAGGGCAAGTTGACCACTTCTAGCCTAGTAGGGCCAGGCCTACTCTTCGCGATACATCGCGATAACGCCCACACGTTGAGCCTTGAATTGAGTTTGCTTAGCTAGGCTAGGCCTAAATGCTAAGCATTTTAAAAGGTGTATACTGTATTTCTTTATGATTTAAGTCGTAGGCTGCTACTACAAGTTACAATAATTATTATTATTAGTAAGAAAATGTATAATACTGTAGTATTTTAAACAACCCTCTATTAATAATGGACCGATCTATTTGATGATCTGGGTTTTCTAGTTCCATTTTGGAACTAGAAAACTCATATATTTGAGATCTGAGTTTTCTAGATCTGAGATCTAGACACCCATGTTGTGGGTATCAGTGGCTGGATCTCAATGGATATACAAAAAAAAAGCGAAAAGCTAAATCAAAACGATAGAGTAAAACAGCCAGAAAAGTTAGCAGAGCTTTCGGGCAACACTAGCCCTTCATCAGTCGGAGAGCCGCGTTGGGAAATATGACCGTTATCGCTGAATTTTCGACTTCGCATGACGTCATAAATTTTAGAAGCCCTCTCTCGGCACAGAAGCATCAACGTTTCGCGCGAAAACATTAGCATAAAGTATACGTCATTTAATAGCTGTTTAATAAACATTAGTAGGCGAAAAATTAACCATATATGGTAAGATCAGTTCCTTATATGTTTAAGATGTCGCAGGTCACCTAATTTTCTGAATAATTTGTTGGATTTGTTGTCAGCGACAATTTCTTTCCAAAGTTCGTGTGCGTCCGTCAAAACTGAAGTTTTCTAACAGGTGTTTGTTTACAAATTTTCCATTAGTGGGATTTGCATCCCATACAGTGAATTACCAAAAAACCGACGTATATGGATAGAGTAAGTATCAATAGTCTGTTTTACGTTAAAATTGGCTTGAAACCCTATTTAAGCTTCCTATAGCGAACATTTTAAAAAAGGTCCTCATGTCATATATTGTTACGTCTCGCGGCACTAGTTCCGTCGTGTGTGGTGCATGGTGTGTTGATTGTGGTTGTTGTAGGTGAGTATATGCACGACCTGGTGGATCGTTGTCGTATTATACCGGCCTAGGCCTAGTAACATGTTCTGTTAATAATTTAAATACTTTAGTTACAATTTAGTATTATTAAAGTATCGTTACAATCCTACTCTATATTGAAGATGCATTGGGAAGTTTTAAAAAGATAATTAAGCAAATCGCAGCCTGATACAGGTATAGGCCTACCTATTCTATAGTTAAATATTTATTTATAGTAAAATTTAATTGACAACTGAGGGGTACAATTTATTTATAATATTAATAATTATTACAATAAACAGACATAAGGAAATTTTGTATTTGCTGCTTTTTCATGGTAGGCCTATATCTGAAAATGTTTTCAGGTTGTTGAATAATTATACTGTATAACGATGCAATGTTTTGTTCATATCATAGTGACAATTATTTAAATAGTTTCATTCATTACATTTCAGCTATTCATTTTCATTTTAGGTTTTTTGTTGGTATCAAGACTCGACGATTTTCTGTCTCGTTCTTCAATATGAGGTTGGACGGTGGAAGCTGTAATGGTTTTCTCGATTTCAATATCATTGCTGCAGCTGATAGTTTTTCATTTTATTCGCTAATAATAATATAACATATACATTCATACGCATTCAAGTTTTAGAAGCGTTTCAGATCAGTCAATAATAAGATATAAATTAAGTTGCAATTGATTGATTGATTTACTTTATTAACCAGAGTCACACAGATACATACAATATAAACATATAAAACAATCATAAAATCAGTACAACCGTAAGACGCACGTAAGTTAATATGATATAGGCCTAGCTAGTTTGTTATGTTTGATGAACAAGGTGCTATTTAAATAAAAGCAAGTTTTTATATACAGTAGTAGTATTTACTATTTATATCAGTATTGTTTGAAAGATACAGTATTTGTATTAAAAACTGCTTTTTCACATTCTGTATACGTAAAAAAAAAATTGGTTGCTTGTGTGAAATGCAAGTTGTATCTAATAAAGTAATATTTATATACAAGTGTGACATTTACTGCCAGATACTGAAATACTGAGTACCAACCAATCACTGTAACACTACTCAAGTAAATGATGGACTTATATTTTTATATCTTGCTTTCAGCTGGGCCCATAATTATCTTTTTTAAAAACATGACCATATAAAAATACACGTTTGAGTCTCTGAAACAAACATGCCCGATTTTATAAAACATTCCCCATATATAAATTGAAAATGGGTTATTTTTTTTTGTTTTTCCATTTATTGTTTTTTTAACAGTTTTTTATTTGTTCTGGGCCTAGTTTCTCCTTCAGGCTTCTTCAGGCTTCTTCTTGCTTGGTATATGAGCAGAGCTGGGATAGACCTACCACCAGCCTAGACTATAGAATACCCAGCTAATATTATTAACACTCTCTAGGGTAGGCCTACCTATCTAATATTAGTATTATATCAGAATTACTCAGCCTAGCTAGGCCTAGAAAATACTATTTTTAGGCCTAGCTAGGCTAGAAATCAAGTAAGTAATTATAGTAGGTAGCCTTTCCTAGCTCAGAAACCAAATAGAACAATAATCGGGGAGCAAATTGAAATCTTAGGCCTATGACGTAATACACCTGCATGAAAACCGTATTGAACACAGACACGATTCGATCCGGGACGATTCGTACCAGCTTCGTAAAACGTAAACAAAGTTTCAAAATGGCGATTTTTCGATCGAAACAGAACAGAAATGTAGTAGGTTTGGTTTGATTAGTGGGAGTTGCATCCCAAGAAAGCTTAAAATTAGATTTTTATTTTAATAGATAGCTTAATAGTTTATCTTGAAAGGATTTTAAATTCGCTTTGAAACCTTATCTAGAAAATATGAAATTTAATGATTTTTTACGATCATTTAAAAAAAAATTAAAGTAAAAAAGTTTATACATAAAATAATGATATTTCTTGAAACAAAAAATCTGTGGAATTTAGATCACAGTTTTTATCATTATTTACGCTTGTAGTTCAACTATTGAAATACGTTTATTGATTTCATTTAATATCAAAATTATACCATTTTCTAAGTGTACTAAAATAGCAAAAATTCCAACATTTTCCACGAAGCGCGCCCTCACAATGAATGAAATCAGTGATGCGTTACCAACGCGGCTTTCCGACTGTCATCAGTACAAGTGATATATTATATATATATATATATATATCAGTCAAAAGCTTTCTCTAAATAGTTACATACATTTTTTTCTAATAAATCAAGATAAAAAACTACACATCTTTTTGAGATACATTTACCATTTTTTTGGCCTACTTACAATTGTGTTAAGTTGGTCAATTCCTCAAAAGTACTCGTACTGAAATCCTGTAAGTTGTTAACTTGTAAATATCTACAAAATAATAGTTTTAAATAAGTCAATCAAGCATAGGCATAATAATAATTAGTAAATTGCGTAAAAGAACAAACAACACCCCAACCCCAACCCCTTCCAAAAAAAAAATCAGAGTGGCCCCAAGCTTATTTCGAATGTTAAGATAAAATATCCAATGAGTAAAAGGTTGACAGAAAAAACATAGCTGTCTGTTTACCGATTATACTCTGTAGTGTTTATTTTAACAGAATAAATCCTGTTAAATTTGTATTGAAATTACAACAGTGTTTAACTTACAATGCTGTAAGTGATGAAGCAAAAGAAGTAAATGCATATCGATCTATGGTAGTTATGCTGTTGGAATCTAAAACCCTTTAAAAGATAAATTAATTAGACATACACTTGCATGCTTAAGGGTATGCCTATATTACATTATGGAAGGGTACAACATATATGAGAAATCCTTTAGAATATAAACACTGTATGGATTGATTCCGGTTTTTTAAAAATTAGAGACGTAAATAAATATGGTTTTATAAGTGTAGACATTTTACAAAGAAAATTAAATTCAACTGGAAAATAAAGATATATAAACAAAATGCATATGTAAATAAATCATAAATTTAAAAATAAAACTACCACAATTCTTAATTGAAAAATCTATTTTTATACAAATATTGTTAGAAATAAAATTAACTCTCTAATTAAATCTCAAATAAATGTAAACTGAAGCTACTTTTCCAAAAACTTTATTTGTGTACGAGTGGGAAAGTTAAAATTTGTAATTTGAAAACATAATTTGACTTAAAAACCCAATTTAAAAAGCGAGCATCATCACCTAGCTGCTGCATGTCAAGGGGCCTCATGTGGTACGTAAGGGGGCCGTTCAAATTATTTTTAAAATAATAATAATAATATACTTACAGAGTTTTCAATGCTGTCAAATTAGAAAATACATTGACTGACAATGTACCTATTTCATTATTTCTCAAAAACCTTTAAAGAAAGAATGCAAAAGTAAAAAAATTACAAATTAGCGGTGGTACCAAGATCGTCCCGACAAGGAGTGAGGGGGACGGGGGGAGTAGGGGTGGTGTTGTGGGTTGTCGGATATGCGAGCATCATCACTTGGTTGGAGCTAAGTCCCCAGTTGTGGGTTCAGGTGAAGAATGACGTTCAGCGTATTTTGAGGCAATTTTAATGAATAAAAAACTTATCTTAATATACTTACAGATGTTTCAATGCTGTCAATTCAGCAAATACATTGGCTGGCAATGTAACTATTTGGTTATAGTTCAAATACCTTTAAAAAAAAGAATACAAAAGTAAAAATTACAAATTAGCGGTGATACCAGGATCGTCCCGTCAAGGAGAAAAAGCAACAAGCGAAGCGGGTATTATCACCTGTTTGGTACTAGGGCTACAGTTGGGCCGGGTCCAGGGATAGAAGAAAAGAATACAAACGTAATAAATAATTTATAAAGGGTTACTTAATATACTCACAGTATTTTCAATGCTGTCAAATCAGCAAATACATTGGCTGGCAATGTAACTATTTGGTTATAGTTCAAATCCCTTTAAAGAAAGAATACAAACGTAGAAATTGATATGCAACAAGCGAATTATGCATCATATTAATGTGATAAATATTTACAAAATAAAAGTTACTCCAACAAATTACTTATTTCATTATATTTTCTCTGGACAACATGAAATCACAGAAAAACAGATTTTAAAATGTATCTCTGTGTTATTATTTGACCAATTTTTATGGCTGTTTCGGTATTGTTATGCCTATATAATTACCTACAGTGTAATGTTATTTTACTATTTGACTTTTTAAAGTAAGATTTCAATTTTTAAATTTCAATATCCATTTAGATGATCTCAAAATCGTCCTATGTTAAAGTAGACATGTTCGTAACATTTTCTTATCCTGAAAACAAAAACGTCTGTAAAGTTTGCTACAACTTTCTAATGACCTAGTATTAAAGGATAGGAGACAATGTGTGGTCTGGTACCGAGTCTTAATTCCGTATTCCGTTCGTTTGTCCGTTCATTCTTTCCATCGTTCGTTCATTCATTCCTTAGATTTTTGTTTCGTTAATTCATCCAGCAACATCAATTTCTCAGAGTACATTTCCTGACAAGGAATCGATATAATAAGCTTTCCACGGTGCGCAATCAAACATTACGCGGTCTTATTTAATGAAATCACGTTTGTAATCATCTTCACAACAAGTTATCATTAATTAAACCAAATTTAGTACGTATAAATTTCAGGTCATATTTCATCATAGTGTCAATACAATTACGCGCGTGGCGAATGTAACAATTACGTTTCAGGCTATTTTAAGCGTTTCAAACATCCCAATTTTGCACGCGCACTATGCATTAAACCAAAGAATATATATCACAACTAGAGGGTACTCCGAGAATACAAACCTCCGCCTACTGTAAAATTCCCCTACATAAAATGTCCCCGGAAAATATATATATTTTTAAAATTATTTTTATTAGTTCTAAGGGTAAGTAGGCTAACTGCACACTACAAAGTTGTGGATGAGAGTTTGGTGTAATGGTTATGTATCCAGCCTCTCACAATTGAGATTATATGATGACTCATTGATCATTGTGGTTAAGTTTGGTGAGAATCGGATAAAAAATGTGGTCTCTAGGCAGTAAAATAGTTTTTTGTTAGTTGTGACCTTGACCTATGACCGTTTCCCCTCAACATCGAACTCGTCCGAGCTTTTGGGGCATAGATCATTGTGGCCAAATTTGGCCAGATTCGGATGAAAACCGATTCGGATGACTGTGGTCTCCAGGCTGTTCACATACACACACACGCAAACATACAGGGTGAAAATATAACCTCCTTCGCGGAGGTAATGAGTAATCCGCGATTTACCCTTTTACAGTAATATTGTCCATGCGGTAGGGCGCCGTCATAAGTTAGGATGTATACAACTTTTTGTGACGGTCACACTAATCCAAGTCTTGACCAGCGGTAGTGTTTTCATGATAATAAATGTCAACTACATGCCAACATCATGTTAAATGTTGTTTGGATACTTAATTGTTCGTTTCATGCAATTTATTTAGTTAAAAACTGCCGAATAAACAGTTAGCTTTATCAAACGTGCGCTATCAGGCGTGTTATTGTTGTTGTTTACGCCTACTTTCACGAAGGATAGTTTAATAATATTTCTATATTTAACTTGTCTCTGGTAAAAAATTTTAATTAAATTTAACATTGTCTCCTATCAATAATAATAACATTAATATCAATTTGTTGCTACACATTGAGCCAATAAGCATGGTGGTGGAGTCGCCGTTTACGTTCGTGCAGTCGGAAAGCCGCGTTGGTAACGCATCACTGATTTCATTCATTGTGAGGGCGCGCTTCGTGGAAAATGTTGGAATTTTTGCTATTTTAGTACACTTAGAAAATGGTATAATTTTGATATTAAATGAAATCAATAAACGTATTTCAATAGTTGAACTACAAGCGTAAATAATGATAAAAACTGTGATCTAAATTCCACAGATTTTTTGTTTCAAGAAATATCATTATTTTATGTATAAACTTTTTTACTTTAATTTTTTTTTAAATGATGGTAAAAAATCATTAAATTTCATATTTTCTAGATAAGGTTTCAAAGCGAATTTAAAATCCTTTCAAGATAAACTATTAAGCTATCTATTAAAATAAAAATCTAATTTTAAGCTTTCTTGGGATGCAACTCCCACTAATCAAACCAAACCTACTACATTTCTGTTCTGTTTCGATCGAAAAATCGCCATTTTGAAACTTTGTTTACGTTTTACGAAGCTGGTACGAATCGTCCCGGACCGAATCGTGTCTGTGTTCAATACGGTTTTCATGCAGGCGTATTACGTCATAGGCCTAAGATTTCAATTTGCTCCCCGATTATTGTTCTATTTGGTTTCTGAGCTAGGAAAGGCTACCTACTATAATTACTTACTTGATTTCTAGCCTAGCTAGGCCTAAAAATAGTATTTTCTAGGCCTAGCTAGGCTGAGTATTCTGATATAATACTAATATTAGATAGGTAGGCCTACCCTAGTGAGTGTTAATAATAGTAGCTGGGTATTCTATAGTCTAGGCTGGTGGTAGGTCTATCCCAGCTCTGCTCATATACCAAGCAAGAAGAAGCCTGAAGGAGAAACTAGGCCCAGAACAAATAAAAAACTGTTAAAAAAACAATAAATGGAAAAACAAAAAAAAATAACCCATTTTCAATTTATATATGGGGAATGTTTTATAAAATCGGGCATGTTTGTTTCAGAGACTCAAACGTGTATTTTTATATGGTCATGTTTTTAAAAAAGATAATTATGGGCCCAGCTGAAACCAAGATATAAAAATATAAGTCCATCATTTACTTGAGTATTGTTACAGTGATTGGTTGGTACTCAGTATTTCAGTATCTGGCAGTAAATGTCACACTTGTATATAAATATTACTTTATTAGATACAACTTGCATTTCACACAAGCAACCAATTTTTTTTTACGTATACAGAATGTGAAAAAGCAGTTTTTAATACAAATATCTTTCAAACAATACTGATATAAATAGTAAATACTATACTACTGTATATAAAAACTTGCTTTTATTTAAATAGCACCTTGTTCATCAAACATAACAAACTAGCTAGGCCTATATCATATTAACTTACGTGAGTCTTACGGTTGTACTGATTTTATTATTGTTTTATATGTTTATATTGTATGTATCTGTGTGACTCTGGTTAATAAAGTAAATCAATCAATCAATTGCAACTTAATTTATATCTTATCATTGACTGATCTGAAACGCTACTAAAACTTGAATGCGTATGAATGTATATGTTATATTATTATTAGCGAATAAAATGAAAAACTATCAGCTGCAGCAATGATATTGAAATCGAGAAAACCATTACAGCTTCCACCGTCCAACCTCATATTGAAGAACGAGACAGAAAATCGTCGAGTCTTGATACCAACAAAAAACCTAAAATGAAAATGAATAGCTGAAATGTAATGAATGAAACTATTTAAATAATTGTCACTATGATATGAACAAAACATTGCATCGTTTAATACAGTATAATTATTCAACAACCTGAAAACATTTTCAGATATAGGCCTACCATGAAAAAGCAGCAAATACAAAATTTCCTTATGTCTGTTTATTGTAATAATTATTAATATTATAAATAAATTGTACCCCTCAGTTGTCAATAATTTTACTATAAATAAATATTTAACTATATAGAATAGGTAGGCCTATACCTGTATCAGGCTGCGATTTGCTTAATTATCTTTTTAAAACTTCCCAATGCATCTTCAATATAGAGTAGGATTGTAACGATACTTTAATAATACTAAATTGTAACTAAAGTATTTAAATTATTAACAGAACATGTTACTAGGCCTAGGCCGATATAATACGACAACGATCCACCAGGTCGTGCATATACTCACCTACAACAACCACAATCAACACACCATGCACCACACACGACGGAACTAGTGCCGCGAGACGTAACAATATATGACATGAGGACCTTTTTTAAAATGTTCGCTATAGGAAGCTTAAATAGGGTTTCAAGCCAATTTTAACGTAAAACAGACTATTGATACTTACTCTATCCATATACGTCGGTTTTTTGGTAATTCACTGTATGGGATGCAAATCCCACTAATGGAAAATTTGTAAACAAACACCTGTTAGAAAACTTCAGTTTTGACGGACGCACACGAACTTTGGAAAGAAATTGTCGCTGACAACAAATCCAACAAATTATTCAGAAAATTAGGTGACCTGCGACATCTTAAACATATAAGGAACTGATCTTACCATATATGGTTAATTTTTCGCCAACTAATGTTTATTAAACAGCTATTAAATGACGTATACTTTATGCTAATGTTTTCGCGCGAAACGTTGATGCTTCTGTGCCGAGAGAGGGCTTCTAAAATTTATGACGTCATGCGAAGTCGAAAATTCAGCGATAACGGTCATATTTCCCAACGCGGCTCTCCGACTGCGTGATGGTCTTCAATTCTTCTTTAAAGAGAAGATCTCAATTTTGAATGATCTATCTGTGAATCCACCTTTGTAGAAATTATTAAACCCAACACAAAAAATATCATCATTGGAACCCTATATAGAACACCATCTCGTGATCCTTTACAATTCATTGATCAGTTCGACTTTTTTATTTCCAATTTTATCAAAAGAAAAAAAAAACAAGTCTATCTTATTGGTGATTTTAACATTGATATTCTCAAACATGAAACAAATAACTGCGCCCGAGACTTTGTCAATTTCTTTTTTAGTAACCATTACTTTCCCCCCTTATTCACCGACCATCCAGAATTAATAATACCTCAGTTAGCCTTATAACATTATTTCAAATTCTTTTGACTGCCCCAATATCCGCGGCCTAATATATAGCGAAACCTTCCCATCTTCAATATCTTATACTCATCAACATCTAATGATAGCCCAGATAAGGAAATGCCTTTAAGATACAGAAATATTAATCCCGTAACCCTTGCTAATCAACAGTGGTCTGAAGTCTTTGATATACAAGACCCACATCAAGTTTATTACCACTTTGAATCAATTTTCAATGAACACTATGAAACAAATTTTCCATATAAAAGTACCAAAAAAAATACTAAAACGAAACTCAAATCACGGATGTCCGACGGTTTGCTGAAATCTGTTAAATATGCCTATAAGCAAAAACTGTATTCCAATTTCCTTCAGTACCCAACAACTAAAAACGATTAAAATTAATTTCAAACGATATCAAAATAAATTAAATTCTATAAACAAGACTACTAAAGCCAACCATTTAAAAAATATGTTTTTTAAGTATAAAAATGATATCATGTCAACTTGGAGCACTATCAATTCCCTAATAAGGAAAAGCACACAGCAACAACAGAACACGTACTTTAATTGCAATGGTGAACTGACTAACATTTGAATTATAATTCCTTTACTTCTAATTTGGCTATCAACATATCGGATTATAATACTACTACCAGGGAAGAGTTAAATTACACTAGTAGTTAATTTAACTCTTCCCTGCTACTACTGTTTGTTGTATAATGAAGTAATATTTGAGATTGAGTGCATGTTTTCGCTTTATGTAACGTCCACCAACCACATGAACTCTATTACTACAGCATCGACGTTGTCGCCCGTTATTAAACTTCTGGATTCAACATTGCTAGGTCTAGCTCCGGGGACGATTTTTTTTTCGTACATAAGTTGGGGACCCCTCATGAAACGTCACAAAATAAACATAAATAATTCATTAGTTGTTCACAATTCACGTGATTGCCTTCGTGCACTCTTCTTCACACACACCACCATCGCGCGCGCTGCATGCATACTACTCCAGCTAGGCCTTAGCTAGCTCTCTCTTGCTCTCTTCGGCTTGTTCGTTCAAAAGAAGAATTGCTGCTGTTACTGAGTGTGAGGTGTGTTCATGTTCACTGCCATCACGCAAAGCACCTCATAATATTGCAAAATGTGTCGAGGCATCGACAGCTAGGCAAGACACATTCAACTAAGTAGTAATTGGACATAGCCCAAAGAAAGCTTAGACCCACGAGAATAAAGAATGTGTAGAATTTGTGTACTGTCATTTTTTAATTCTATTTTATTACTCAAAGGAACTTTAAAAATGCGCGTATATGAACACATGAGATGGGAAGATTAGACCCACGAGAATAAAAAATGTACATAGGGCCTACTGTATTTGTTTAATGTAATTGTTTAATTTTGCTGACTTACTCGGACTGTGTCATACCTAACACACACACAGTACTAACTAGAATAGGGCTTTAGAGACTAATAATTATTAATAGAAACTATAATTTTAACACGTAATTCTTTAGTAATAAATTCTATTAAAAAACACTATAAAAAAACTAAAGGCTGATTTATACACAACACCACAAAAGCACAGTAATACATCGGTTAACATTTATTATGTATTTGATACCACTGTCGCGGTACCTTACTCTCAATAACAAAATTCCTTAGTTATTATTTGTTTATTTATTATTATATATTTGATGCTGCTACTGTGATCCACACTACTATAATGTAATTCCTAATTATTATTTGGCTATTTCGGGGGGCTACTCATGTCATACTAGTTCGCTGTGTTACGGATATTAATTTGATTAATTTCTTCAAGCAAGTTCCGTGGCGCAGCGCATGTATGGAACGCCTCCTCTGCCTTCAGTTCACATTTATCATGCAGTACACACCAATCGTCATGCAGTACACACCAATGGTCATGCAGTACACACCAATCGTCATGCAGTACACATCAAACATCATGTAGTACACACCAATCGTCAGCAGTACACACCAAACATCATGCAGTGCACACCAATCGTCATGCAGCACACACCAATGGTCATGCAGTACACACCAATAGTCATGCAGTATATTCTAGACACCCCTAATTATTAGTCTCTAAAGCCCATGTCTATTCTAGTAGTCTGTGTGGCCACGTGTGTGTGACGTGTGTGTGTTAGGTATGACACAGTCCGAGTAATAAGTCAGCAAAATGAAACAATTACATTACACAAAAATACATTTTTTATATTCTCGTGGGTCTAATCTTTCCATTTCATGTGTTCATATACGCGCATTTTTAAAGTTCATTTGAGTACATGCATATTGTTTGATAATAAAATAGCAGAATTAAAAAATTACAGTACACAAATTATACACATTCTTTATTCTCGTGGGTCTAAGCTTTCTTTGGGCTATGTCCAATTACTACTTAGTTGAATGTGTCTTGCCTAGTTGTCGATGCCTCGACACATTTTGCATAGTGGTGTGTGTGAAGAAGAGTGCGCGAAGGCAATCACGTGAATTGACCTATCCTAGGCCTAGAAAGAATCGTATCGCAGTTGTAACTTGTTGCTATACGCTTGGGTGCACATGGAACAACAAATTTAATTGATGAATTATTCATGTTTATTTTGTGACGTTTCATGAGGGGTCCCCAACTTATGTATGAAAACAAAATTCGCAGCCTGGCGCCGCCGATAGGCGTTCTCTACAGACGCAATATGAAAAAAAATTCAAAGTCCTTATACGATCACGTCACACACGTACCAGCACACACATTGTCTGATTATGACGTAATGCAATTTTACCGTACCTTTAGCAAACAGAAGTTAGGATACGGTACCGTATCTTTTACCACAGCGTTTAAATAACCCAATTTGTTCAAATCAATCCGCTTGTTTGAGGCGTTTTGATAGGCTCGCCTATTACACTATAGGGAGTAATCTCACCCGTTTGGCTATTTTTTATCCCAGTAAAGTGGTACGGCCCTGCATGGTTAACTAAGCACCACTGTCTTAAGCCTGTTTTCCAGCCGACGTTATTCGACGACGCTATCATCGTTAATCGTTAAAAGTTAACATAAGTACTGTTTCCAATGTCAAATCAGCAAATGCATTGGCTGACAAAGTACCTATTTTGTTATTGTACTAATACCGTTAAAAAAAGAATGCAGTGGAACCAGGATCGTCTCGACAAGGGGGATATGTAACAAGCGAAGCAAGCATCATCACTTAGTTGATACTAGGGCCACAGTTGAGGGTCCAGGAGAAGAATGACGTTCAGCGTATTTAATTTGAGGCCATTTTAATGATTAAAATAAGTTAACTTAATATACTCACAGTATTTCCAATGCTGTCAAATCAGGAAATGCATTGGCTGACAATGTAACTATTTGGTTAGAGCCCAAATCCCTTTAAAAAAAGAATGCAAACATAGAATACAATTATACAGTATATTAATGGGATAAATATTTACTACAAAATAAAAATTACTACAAAAAATTACTTATTATTTCATTATATTATTTCCGCTGAACGACACGAAATCACAGTTTATTTTATGGTGTTTTTTTAATGTATCTGTGTGTTATTATTTGACCGATTTTTATGGCTGTTTCGGTATTGTTATGCCTAATTAATTACCTACAATGTTTTGTTATTTTAATTTTTTTAGTGTTTGAAACATCGTCGGCATTGACATTTTAAAGTAAGATGATACCAAAATCGTGCTATGTTAAAGCATTGGCAATGTACACTGTAACAATAGTGTTTAGCTCTTAAACACCTATTTTGTACCCACTTTTTCCACAATTTAGCTTTTAGACACGAGTTACATGTTTAGCGTGTTTAAAACCTAGACATGTTTATAGCTACATGTTGTTTTCCTCCACTTGACTAATGTCAATATTATGTTCAATTACTCCACATGTTTAGCAGTCAACATGTTTTGGTATGTGTTTAGCGTTGCGTGCATACGATTTTACTGTGGCGGAAAAAAGCTCCACACATGAGCTCCACACATTAAACACGTTTAAAACCTAAACGTGTCTTTATATTGCTCCACATGTTTAACAATCAATACGTCACTGATGTGTTGAGTTGGATACAGATTACATATTTAGAATGCGTTTAGAACCTAAACATGTTTCACATCTAAATATGTTTAAGGTTAAATGTGTGGAAAAAGTGGGTACAAAATACATGTTTAAGATCTAAACACTATTTTTACAGTGTAACTAGGATCGTCTCGACAAGGGGTGGGGGATATGCATGCGAAGCGAGCATCATCACTTGGTTTGGTACTAGGGCCTCAGTTGGGTGTCCAGGGGAAGAATGACGTTGTTCAGCGTATTTTAAAGCCATTTTAATGAATAAAATAACTTTATATACTCACAAATTTGTCAATGCTGTCAAATCAGCAAATACATTCGCTGGCAATGTAACTATTTGGTTATAGCGCAAATACCTTTAAAAAAAGAATACAGTTATACATTATATTAATGTGATAAATATTTACTACAAAATAAAAATTACTACAAGAAATTACTTCATTATATTTCCGCTGAACATCTGAGTTTTTGTGATCTGAAAAAAACATAATTTGACTTAAAGTCAGGTGTTTCGATACACGAGTAGTTTTAAAAACACAATTTGTTCAAATCCATCCGCTTGTTTGAGGCGTTTTGATAGGCTAGTCTATTATACTATAGGAAGCAATCTCACCCGTTTGGCTATTTTTGTGGTACGGCCCTGCATGGTTAACTATGCACCACTGTCTTAAGCCTGTTTTCCAGCCGACGTTATTCGACGACGATATCATCTTTGATTGTTAAAAGTTAACTTAAGTAATAAACTCACAAATGTGTCAATGCTGTCAAATCAGCAAATGCATTCGCTGGCAATGTAACTATTTGGTTATAGCCCAAATTCCTTTAAAGAAAGAATGCGAACGTAGAATACAATTATACATTATATTAATGTGATAAATATTTACTACAAAATAAAAACAATTTACTTAATTATATTTCTGCTGAACGACACGAAATCAAAGAAAAACGGTTATTTTATGGAGTTTTATCTAATGTATCTATGTTATTATTTAATGTTATAACTGTTTCGGTATTTTTATGCCTAATTAATTACCTACAATGTCATTACATGTTATTTTTATTTTTTTAGTTTTTGAAACATTGTCGGCATTTAAATTTTAAAGTAAGATGATTCCAAAATCTTGCTATGTTAAAGTAGACATGTTTGTAACATCTTATTATCCTGAAAACAAAAACGTCTATAACTTTTGACCTGGTACACCATGCTACAAAACGTCTAAGTTTTTTTAATGTATCTCTGTTTTATTATTTGACCGATTTTTATGGCTGTTTCGGTATTGTTATGCCTAATTAATTACCTACAATGTTTTGTTATTTTAATTTTTTTAGTGTTTGAAACATCGTCGGCATTGACATTTTAAAGTAAGATGATACCAAAATCGTGCTATGTTAAAACATGGCAATGTAACTAGGATCGTCCCGACAAGGGGTGGGGGATATGCATGCGAAGCGAGCATCATCACTTGGTTGGTACTAGGGCCTCAGTTGGGTGTCCAGGGGAAGAATGACGTTGTTCAGCGTATTTTAAAGCCATTTTAATGAATAAAATAATTTAACTTTATATACTCACAGTGTTATCAATGCTGTCAAATCAGCAAATGCATTGGCTTGCAATGTATCTATTTGGTTATTTTTCAAATCCCTTTAAAGAAAGAATACAAACGTAGAATACAATTATACATTATATTAATGTGATAAATATTTACTACAAAATACAAATTACTTCAAATAATTACTTCATTATATTTCCGCTGAATTTCTGAGTTTTTGTAATCTGAAAAAACATAATTTGACTTAAAGTCAGGTGTTTCGATTCACGAGTAGTTTTAAAAACACAATTTGTTCAAATCCATCCGCTTGTTTGAGGCGTTTTGATAGGCTAGTCTATTATACTACAGGAAGCAATCTCACACGTTTGGCTATTTTTTATCCCAGTAAAGTGGTACGGCCCTGCATGGTTAACTAAGCACCACTGTCTTAAGCCTGTTTTCCAGTCGACGTTATTCGACGACGATATCATCGTTGATTGTTAAAAGTTAACTTAGGTAATAAACTCACAAATATGTCAATGCTGTCAAATCAGCAAACGCATTGGCTTGCAATGTAACTATTTGGTTATCGCCCAAATACCTTTAAAGAAAGAATGCAAACGTAAATATACAATTATAAATATACTACAAAATAAAAACGCTTTACTTAAATATATTTCCGTTGAACGACACGAAATCAAAGAAAAACGGTTATTTTATGGAGTTTTATCTAATGTATCATGTTATTATTTAATGTTATAACTGTTTCGGTATTTTTATGCCTAATTAATTACCTACAATGTCATTACATGTTATTTTTATTTCTTTAGTTTTTGAAACATTGTCGGCATTTAAATTTTAAAGTAAGATGATTCCAAAATCTTGCTATGTTAAAGTAGACATGTTTGTAACATGTTCTTATCCTGAAAACAAAAACGTCTATAACTTTTGACCTGGTACACCATGCTACAAAACGTCTGAGTTTTTTTTAATGTATCGCTGTTATTATTTGACCGATATTTATGGCTGTTTCGGTATTGTTACGCCTATATAATTACCTACAATGTTATGTTATTTTTATTTTTTTAGTGTTTGAAACATCGTCGGCATTGACATTTTAACGTAAGATGATCCTAAAATCGTCCTATTGTTGTGACGTATATACGTGATGTCTAAGCATAACACTATGTCAAAGTAGACATGTTCGTAACATTTTCTTATCCTGAAAACAAAAACGTCTATAACTTTTGACCTGGTACACCATGCTACAACTGACCAATCAGGCTTTCTAATGACCTAGTGTTAAAGGATAGGAGACAATTTGTGGCTGGTACTGATTCTCTATTCCAAAAACTTTATATGTGTGCGAGTGGGAACGTTATAATTTGTAATCTGAAAACATAATTTGACTTAATGTCAGATGTTTTGATACATGAGTAGTTTTAAGAACCCAATTTGTTCAAATCAATCCGCTTGTTTGAGGCGTTTTGATAGGCTATTCTATTACACTATAGGGAGCAATCTCACCCGTTTGGCTATTTTTTATCCAGTAAAGTGGTACGGCCCTGCATGGTTAACTAAGCATCACTGTCTTAAGCCTGTTTTCCAGCCGACGTTATTCGACGACGCTATCATCGTTCATCGTAAAAAGTTAACTTAAGTAATAAACTCACAGTTCTTCCAATGCTGTCAAATCAGCAAATACATTGGCTGGCAATGTACTTATTTGGTTATCGCTCAAATCCCTTTAAAGAAAGAATACAAACGTAGAATACAATTATACATCATATTAATGTGATATATATTTACTACAAAATACAAATTACTACAACAAATTACTTACTTCATTATATTATTTCCGCTGAACGACACGAAATCACAGAAAACAGTTTACTTTAAGGTGTTTTTTAATATTTTTAATTGTTTTCAAAGTTATTAATGGAATTACTCCAGAATATGTGACTGATATGCTGGGCTTATACTCTCCTAAATGTAATTTACGATCCAATAATAATCATCACTCGTTTGGAGATCGTGCTTTTTCTATTAATGCTATTTTTTATCCAGTAAAGTGGTACGGCCCTGCATGGTTATTTGACTAACTATTTGGTTACCGCGCAAATCCCTTTAAAGAAAGAAGGCAAACTAAAAATTACAAATTAGCGGTGGTACCACGATCATACCCGAGAAAGGGGTATGCATGAGAAAGCGAGCATTATCACTTGGTATTTTATGGAATTTTACCTAATGTATCTATGTTATTATTTGACCAATTGGTCTCCTGTTTCCTTATTGTTATGCATAATTAATTTCCTACAATGTCATGTTATTTTTAATTTTTTTTTAGTGTTTGAAACATCGTCGGCATTGACATTTTAAAGTAAGATGATCAAAAAATCGTCCTATTGTTGTGACGTATATACGTGATGTCTAAGCATAACACTATGTCAAAGTAGACATGTTCGTAACATTTTCTTATCCTGAAAACAAAAACGTCTATAAATGTTGGCCTGGTACACCATGCTACAACTGACCAATCAGGCTTTCTAATGACCTAGCGTTAAAAGATAGGAGGCAATTTGTGGACTGGTACTGAGTCTCAAGTAAACTGGAACTACTTTTCAAAAACTTTATTTGTGTACGAATGAGAAAGTTATAATTTGTAATCTGAAAAGATAATTTGACTTAATCGCAGGTGTTTCGATACACGAGTAGTTTTAAAAACCCAATTTGTTGAAATCAATCAATTGTTTGAGGCGTTTTGATAGCAACTCTATTTCAATAAAAACGTTTTCTTCCAAACTTAAGAAATACCTTATTGCAAAGTATTGATCTCTCTTTTTTATTCCGGCAATTTTTTCGAGTTTCATTTGTCAGTTCTTGGTCAGGATATGATTTGCTGTCATTCTGATCGTTGTTTTTTTTCCTCCTTTTGCTGTCTTGTTATGTCCCTGTCCTTACGTCCTGTATTTTTGAATTTTCGACCGTCTTACCTGTGTCTGTAAATAGGCTGGCCCGCCACAAGATTTGTATCTTCTTGGGCACTGCCTACTTCCTTTTATTGATACCTGTATACTTTTTTTTTTATCATCAACTGACATGTTTTATATTTTACTTGAATTTGTTATGATTACCTAATTTTATTGAAGGAAGAAATAAATGTTTAGTTGAATTGAATTGAATTGAATAGGCTAGTCTATTATACTATAGGGAGCAATCTCACCCGTTTGGCTATTTTTTATCCAGTAAAGTGGTACGGCCCTGCATGGTTAACTAAGCACCACTGTCTTAAGCCTGTTTTCTCGACGCTATCGTCGTTGGTCGTTAAAAGTTAACTTAACAGTGGTACTGTAAGTACTGTAATGAACTCACAAACTTTCCAATGCAATGTAACTATTTAAAAAAGAATACAAAAGTAAAAATTAGCGGTGGTACCAGGACCGTCCTAGGAGAACCGTATAGTTCATCAGAACCATGGTGGAGCGTGTGAGCCTCCCTTGCCTATATTCACCATTTTTACAATTATTGCCATTTTTACATTTGTTTTCTCATGTTTTAATATTTTAAACCATTTTTACCATTCATCATTATTGTTGATACCAATAATAACCATTTGTAATTAGCGCGCCTACATAGGTGTGTAATGTTGTACAAATTGCTCTGCATACCATATTCACAGCAAAATGTGAAATTATATATCAATAGACAACACATCGCTGATAATAAAACTGTCAATTATATTACAAACAGAATCTGTTATATATATTTCAAGGTAAGCCTTATAATATCAACAGTGATAGGCCTACTTACAATCGTGTTACCGTATTCTTTGTATTGAACTCAACGAGCTGTGCGTGTACGGTTGTATTCCATCTAGAACATGATATCCAACAACCATAGCAATAGGTATACTTATTGCAACTGCAATGTGTTGGACATACACCTACGTTTAATAAAGAAAAATAGAATTGTTACATTAACCATTATAAGAAAACGCTATAATAATATTTCTGATAGAAAAAACAGACAAATGCACAGAAAGTACTCAGGAATTACCCCGCCCCTAGTCTAGGTTTAAGACTGTGTTTCGATTTAATATTAGCAAAAAGATATATATTTTGGCACATATGGCGTTTCATACGTAAACTACTTTAGCTCACAACCAACATTCTAGTAATATTAATAAACAAAACTTATAATTTCTCAGAACTCAGTGTTAAATCATGGATCAAGGAATAGAAGGATATGTATCGACGGTGACATCTAACGATTTTCCAACGCGCTTGCCTATACTAAAGCACTGCTGCCAATCAAACAAACACGCTCATTTAACCCCGTGTCTCTAACCGCGTCCCTCTATAGAACGCTGCGAATCAACTGTTACATTTTTTAAGAACAAAAAGTAGCCATGTAGAAATCGTATGCGCAGTCTGATTGTTCTATTGACATGTCTGCGTCGATGATTAATTATATAACAATATATTGCTGAACAATTCTGTTTTAATTTCATCACAATCAGACTACGAAAAGTAATTTTAAGTAGTTGGTGATGGTTAAGTTTGTCTTTCGTTTTCAAAACGAGCGCTGGAGAGGATGGACACGAAAATCGGTATAGAGGTTAATATACCCATGGAAGATTTAAATTAATTGTAATTTCACTCTTCCCTGATATACCCAAATTAAATTCGTATTTACAAGCTCCGCCAAAGAGATTAAGGGCTTCTTTACATACATTTGTATTTACATTTATTACATAATTACATTTACATAAACAATTACAGGGCTTTCTATTTGAATACAGAAAAAAAAAGGATGGACACGAAAATCGTTGCCAAATAGCAACTGTTATAAGAACAGACCGAAAACATGATTGTTTCGACAATTTTAAAGGTAAATATGTTTTTAACATTTCTGTACTGAAAACGAAATAAACTGAAATTTCTGTAGTTCCATTACTTTTAGTTTTGAAGCAGATCTATCCTTTAACTTTTTGTAACATACATTGAGTTTTATTTCCAGTTTAGTTTATCATTGATAGTTTTACAAAGATATATGTATGTATATATGTATAATTTTTGACAATTTCTACTTTATTCATAACAGTCAACTGACTAAATTTCTAATATCAATATATTGCTTTAGTTTTCATTACATTCAACCTTTATTAATTGTTGTTATCAAATTATCAAAGTAATATAGACCTGAGTAGAGTTACTGTAGATTTCACAAGTCAAAACTCACAAAAATTGAAACTACTGTTTATAATCGGTATAACTTAAACTGCACGTGTTGCTATACACTTTTCAAGAAAGTGTAGTTCAAGCCAAGTAGGTATGAGATCACCCCAATTTGCCTTCATGAGTTTCTTTGTTTGTTTGTCTATGTGTTTAGCAAGATTAAGTCAAAACTACTAAACTTGATCCTTCGGATCTGTTTACTCTGAACCTATTACGGTACCTCAGCTTGAAAAAATTAAAACGCTTACTAATATTTGGTCAGCAAGAAATCTCACACCAATTGGCAAGATATTAACGACTTACTTACTACTAAAGGCTGGTTTCCTGTCGACGTAAGAGGCAGTTTTTCTAACGTCAGTTACGATTGTTACGTCGATTTTACGTAAGAAACCAACATTTGACAGGAAACCGCTTACGACAATATTTTGGTGAAATCGACGTAAACGCAAGAAAAATAGACGATCGACAGGAAACCGGGGTATCGAATCTCCGTCTGATACGTCGATTTATCGCGAATTAACAGGAAACCGGGATTTTATTGCTTGCGATCACTTGCGTTGCGTTATTAACGATTCTTACGTAAAGTTGACTTGGAGTCAACTTTACGTAAGCGTAAGAGTCGTAAGCGCAAGATATACAATGGAAAAGGATAGGCCTATTTTTAATAGATACGAAAATACGAATTTCATTAATAAAAGCAGCTTTTTTACAACACCTCTTTACCAAAAAAGGATAAAAATTAGCCCTATATTAAAAACGTACAATTATATTAAAGTTCTTTCTATTCACACTTTTCTTTATTTTATTGACACATTCTCATTCCGGTAATTAAGTTCATTAACTATTCTTTTATTAGGAGAAATGATTCGATGTTTTTAAACAATTTAAACCGGCACTATTTGCTCCATCTGAGTTTTTCTAATCAATGTTTTTGTTGTTTGTGTTGTTATAAGAAGCATGCTATTAGACTCTGATGCAGTAGATGTAATATTAAATATACAGAAGGTAAGATATTTAATAACAATTAATAATAATAATAATAGTAATAATAATAAAGTTATTAAATAATATTTCCATTCAATATCCCTCCACACTTAATAATAAGAAGCATACAGTAAATACTTGTTAAATAAATTTATTTACAAATACATTCTGCACAATACTATTTTATGGATTAGGCCATTTATATAAATTCTCAAAAATAATAGATGCATACACCATGGCATACAGAATATACAATACCGAAAATCAAACCTTTAACTAAATACTAATTACTTACTTATTAACTAAATACATTTTTAAAAAGCAAACACAAACACTTTTACTGATTACCTTAAGTGATATAGGCCCTACAGTAACTTTCTTTGCATACACTGTGTCACACAATATATATGATACAGGAAATTAAACCTTTAAATAAATCTAAAAAGTTGAAATACTAAAACTATAAACATATTTTTAAACTCTGAAACTGTGGTACACTGTACTGTAATTTCTCTCTTTCAGATGGGGCTGAATTAAGGACACAAGTTGATTCAATCTTTCTGGTGTCATTCTTGTATATCTATTTAATAAAGCAAAACAATTTGTAAATGCAACACATACACTTTTAATGTTGATACATTATCAATGTTAATATCAATGTTTTGTTTAATTTTCAGTGGTACTAGAAGCAGACTTTCTGTTCACATGTAAAAATGTTAATAATAAATAAGTGTGATATTTCCTATGTACTGGGCAGTATTTACTTTGGAATCATTATAGGCCTCATTTTGTGTTTAAAATTTGCTCTGTAAAAATATTTAACATTTTAAAACTATTGTGTTGAAGCTTTTCAATAATTATTTTAAATCAAAGAAAAATAATTAAACATATTTAAAGTGTTTTTCACTTGTTTTTCTTAAGTTAATGACTACAAATTTTAATTTTATAGAATTTTCCTGTTAAGCAGCTGACCTACTGTTATTAGTTATAGTTATGTGTACAGTGTAGATAACATTTTTAGTTACAAAGATTTAGTTTTTAAACACATTCCAACCAAAGGGCATGTAAAAGAGAAGTTTCACTGTAGATCATTTTTGTTGCAGTTTAGAAGTTGGAATTATTGTGTAGAGTGTGTAGATCCAATACATTAAAATTTTAAAATGTTTTTTTTTTTAAATTTGGCCTATCATATAAAATAAAGTCACACTAAAAAAAAAAGAGAGATTTATGCCTAATTTCAAAGCTAGCCTAGGCCTACAGATGGTGGTCCACTTAATTGGCCTAGGCCTAGTACTTGTAGGGCCTAACCTAGTAGGCTAGTATAGGAGGCCTACTACTACTAAGTACTAGGGGCCTAGGCTATATATAGTAGGTAGGCCTAAAAAAAGGCTTTTAGTAGTAGGCCTAGTATTACTAAAGTAGGCCTAGGCTAGGCCTACAAGAAGGCTACGGTCTAGGACATTTTTAGTACAGGCCTCTTGCCTATATTACAGTAAAATAGTAGTGGTTATGATGTAGGCCTAAGCCTAGGCATGTTTTATGTAGCTAGTAGGCCTATGTACAGTATATGCCACACAGCATGTATGCCTTTCTAAGCCTAGGCTGCCTACCTGAAAAACAATTGCCTGACATGGGCAACCATCGATCGAGCAAACACGGAAGCGTAAGAAAAAAATTTCAACTTTACGTAACGATCATAAGACGACCGTAAGCGCTTGAAGTTAAAAAAGTCAACTTTACGTAAGGGTCGTTATCGGCTCGTGAGCCTGCGGTTCAGAACGATCAAAACGACGTTCATTTTTGTTCAACTTAACGGAAGAGACGTAACAAACGCAACAATCGTAACAAACGTTAGCATTTCCAAATCTTACGTCGACAGGAAACCAGGCTTTACTTTCTTGTTTACTGTGATAAGCAATCCACCTATATCATTTTTTAAAACATTAGATAAAATTCTGCCCTCTTTCAATAAAGAGAAAACTAATTATAAATACAATAGAAAAGGGGGGACTTAAAATGGTCCATGTAGAGTCGTTTTGCTACGCACAGAAAGTATCACGGGTAAAACGATTTCTAGATGAAGACAACCGGGGTCGTTGGAAAGGCATATGGCGAGAGTTTTTACACCCTGGGGGTAATTTAATTTCGTATTGAAATATATCACATAATGACTCAATTCTCAATAGAATAAGTAATTAAATGTTGGCACTCTGTTAATTTTAAGCAAATAAATGAGGTTGTAAAGCCTGGTTTCCTGTCGACGTAAGATTTGGAAATGCTAACGTTTGTTACGATTGTTGCGTTTGTTACGTCTCTTCCGTTAAGTTGAACAAAAATGAACGTCGTTTTGATCGTTCTGAACCGCAGGCTCACGAGCCGATAACGACCCTTACGTAAAGTTGACTTTTTTAACTTCAAGCGCTTACGGTCGTCTTATGATCGTTACGTAAAGTTGAAATTTTTTTCTTACGCTTCCGTGTTTGCTCGATCGATGGTTGCCCATGTCAGGCAATTGTTTTTCAGGTAGGCAGCCTAGGCTTAGAAAGGCATACATGCTGTGTGGCATATACTGTACATAGGCCTACTAGCTACATAAAACATGCCTAGGCCTACATCATAACCACTACTATTTTACTGTAATATAGGCAAGAGACCTGTACTAAAAATGTCCTAGACCGTAGTCTTCTTGTAGGCCTAGCGTAGGCCTACTTTAGTAATACTAGGCCTAGGCCTAGGCTAGCCTACTACTAAAAGCCTTTTTTTAGGCCTACCTACTATAGCCTAGGCCCCTAGTACTTAGTAGTAGTAGGCCTCCTATACTAGCCTACTAGGTTAGGCCCTACAAGTACTAGGCCTAGGCCAATTAAGTGGACCACCATCTGTAGGCCTAGGCTAGCTTTGAAATTAGGCATAAATCTCTCATTTTTTTTAGTGTGACTTTATTTTATATGATAGGCCAAATTTAAAAAAAAAAACATTTTAAAATTTTAATGTATTGGATCTACACACTCTACACAATAATTCCAACTTCTAAACTGCAACAAAAATGATCTACAGTGAAACTTCTCTTTTACATGCCCTTTGGTTGGAATGTGTTTAAAAACTAAATCTTTGTAACTAAAAATGTTATCTATACTGTACACATAACTATAACTAATAACAGTAGGTCAGCTGCTTAACAGGAAAATTCTATAAAATTAAAATTTGTAGTCATTAACTTAAGAAAAACAAGTGAAAAACACTTTAAATATGTTTAATTATTTTTCTTTGATTTAAAATAATTATTGAAAAGCTTCAACACACTAGTTTTAAAATGTTAAATATTTTTACAGAGCAAATTTTAAACACAAAATGAGGCCTATAATGATTCCAAAGTAAATACTGCCCAGTACATAGGAAATATCACACTTATTTATTATTAACATTTTTACATGTGAACAGAAAGTCTGCTTCTAGTACCACTGAAAATTAAACAAAACATTGATATTAACATTGATAATGTATCAACATTAAAAGTGTATGTGTTGCATTTACAAATTGTTTTGCTTTATTAAATAGATATACAAGAATGACACCAGAAAGATTGAATCAACTTGTGTCCTTAATTCAGCCCCATCTGAAAGAGAGAAATTACAGTACAGTGTACCACAGTTTCAGAGTTTAAAAATATGTTTATAGTTTTAGTATTTCAACTTTTTAGATTTATTTAAAGGTTTAATTTCCTGTATCATATATATTGTGTGACACAGTGTATGCAAAGAAAGTTACTGTAGGGCCTATATCACTTAAGGTAATCAGTAAAAATGTTTGTGTTTGCTTTTTAAAAATGTATTTAGTTAATAAGTAAGTAATTAGTATTTAGTTAAAGGTTTGATTTTCGGTATTGTATATTCTGTATGCCATGGTGTATGCATCTATTATTTTTGAGAATTTATATAAATGGCCTAATCCATAAAATAGTATTGTGCAGAATGTATTTGTAAATAAATTTATTTAACAAGTATTTACTGTATGCTTCTTATTATTAAGTGTGGAGGGATATTGAATGGAAATATTATTTAATAACTCTATTATTATTATTATTACTATTATTATTATTAATTGTTATTAAATATCTTACCTTCTGTATATTTAATATTACATCTACTGCATCAGAGTCTAATAGCATGCTTCTTATAACAACACAAACAACAAAAACATTGATTAGAAAAACTCAGATGGAGCAAATAGTGCCGGTTTAAATTGTTTAAAAACATCGAATCATTTCTCCTAATAAAAGAATAGTTAATGAACTTAATTACCGGAATGAGAATGTGTCAATAAAATAAAGAAAAGTGTGAATAGAAAGAACTTTAATATAATTGTACGTTTTTAATATAGGGCTAATTTTTATCCTTTTTTGGTAAAGAGGTGTTGTAAAAAAGCTGCTTTTATTAATGAAATTCGTATTTTCGTATCTATTAAAATAGGCCTATCCTTTTCCATTGTATATCTTGCGCTTACGACTCTTACGCTTACGTAAAGTTGACTCCAAGTCAACTTTACGTAAGAATCGTTAATAACGCAACGCAAGTGATCGCAAGCAATAAAATCCCGGTTTCCTGTTAATTCGCGATAAATCGACGTATCAGACGGAGATTCGATACCACGGTTTCCTGTCGATCGTCTATTTTTCTTGCGTTTACGTCGATTTCACCAAAATATTGTCGTAAGCGGTTTCCTGTCAAATGTTGGTTTCTTACGTAAAATCGACGTAACAATCGTAACTGACGTTAGAAAAACTGCCTCTTACGTCGACAGGAAACCAGCCTTAACGTTCCACAATGAAATATTATGGTATAACAGTCATATTACAATACAAGGTGAACCGATTTTTTATAAAATGCTATATGATAGTGGTATAACAGTAGTTAAGGATTTGCTATGATAACGAAGTATGCTGTCTTATGAACAGTTTCATATTAAATATGATGCACGTGTGGATTTTTTGACATTCCACAGTTTAATTGTAGCTTTTCCTAAAATATGGAGAGAGGCCATGCAATCTAAGAACTATGATATAATGTTAAAACAAAAAAGTGAAGTAATTATAGCATCGAATTTAAAATTAACAACAAAACTTGCATATACCTTAATAATTAATCGCATTAGTGTTCTTCCGCATACCTGTATCAAATGGGAAAACGATTTTGGACATATAGCCGACTGGGAGGTGTTAAATAAATTAACATACAAAAGTACAATAGACAAAAGACTGAGATATTTTCAGTATAAATATTAAATATGTTCTTGACTACAAATGTTTTACTACATAAATTTAAAATTAAAGATTCTGAATTATGCGACACTTGTAAGGAATCATCTTTTTTTGGAAATGCAAAAAAGTAATATCATTTTGGAAAGACGTCCAATTCTGGTTGAACAATAGAAATATGAAAATAGTTTTTAATGCAAAAATTATATTATTGGGTTTTCCATAAGATTCTGTAATAAATTTCATTATTTTGATAGGAAAATACTATATCTATAGATGTAAATTGAGAAATATAGCAGTCACACTAAAATACTTCATAGTCGAACTAAAATATCTCCAAAATATGGAATGGCATATTGCACAAAAAATTATAAAATAGATATGCACTTGAAAAAGTGGTTACATATCAGACAGAATGGGTAGTTGAAAACAAATGTTAGGTAATTCTGATCGAAATCTGATCGCTTATATTTTTTATACATATTCACATTTGGGTATTGTGTATGTAATGTATAGTATTAGGCCCCTATGTAAGCTGTGTATTTATGGTGTTTTTTTTTAAACTGAAAACAAACTTATTAAAGATGTAGTTACCCCCCCCCCCCCCCCCCCCAAAAAAAAAACATGAAAAATTAAGATTTATGCAATGTATAGCCTTCTTGTAATTTTAATGTAGGTTAATCACCAAACTGTTCAGGGGGACAATTTAATATTATCTTTATTATCTTTATTTACCATAAATTTACCATTGTTAAATTACTTAATTAGAACAATGAATCGTTAATTGCAGGTTTTGATTTTTATATTTATTTTGTGTGTGTGTTACAGCTGCGTCGGTCCTGTTTTTGGTACCATGAAATATGAAATAAATAATATAAAAAAAATATATATACGGAAAAATATTTTCAATTCGAATAAACGATACTTAAAACAAACGCTTAATTGTATAAGGTATTCGCCCATGGTTATTTTACACCGCTTGTTAGGTAGCTTATTATTTCAATGATATAACATGATTATCTCTGCCCGTATACTATATATCATGAGGTTATTTATTTCAACATTTATTTAACAATAAACAATAATCAACAATTTATATAAGACCATTTAGTGATTAAAATTAGAAGTTTAAAAAAAACACAATAACCTACTAAACGGTTTTTGACCAGATATTCACCAGATATCAATAGATACGTGATCTACGCGCGATTTTCTAAAAATAACGTAGGCCTAATTAATCCTAATATACACCATATTTATCAAGACATTTTGAGTGAATTCTACCAATACGTTGTGATTTTGTATGGGAAATATAATTAAAACTACAGTATCCAAAGATATCGATCGGACTAACTAATTTTAATAGACAATCTAACTTGACTGAGTAACAAAAGGGTTATTTATTTTGAAATGTTATAGTGTACAGAAAATAATTTATTTGACTAAATAAATGCATCGGTAGCGTCTCACAGTTTACCACTGAATACAATACACAATAGACACGGATGAACGCGTTCGTTTCGTTACTGTTATGATGATCAAACGCATTCGATTATGGCATTGCGACGGCGAGAAATTCAACTTTTAACTTCAATTTTATCAGTTTCTGAAAGAATTAAGCTTTGGAATTTACAATATACCATAATGATCAATGCCAAGCATGTGGCTGCTCTCTGGTCGTAGGATTTGTCTGGTAGCCTAGGTATCTGGTGGTATCTGGTGACGTTTAGTAGGACTCATCTAAATCAGCTATCAACTTATATTAGGTATATGATTAAATTTTAAAAATGACAATCATACCTGAACAGGTGGAAAACGGCAAAACGGCCAATATCACAAGGATTTGAAAGATGAACATCTTTTTACACAATTCTGTATAAACGCTAAACTTTACCTCCGACAGTTCGTGACTGTGTCTGGTTAATTATAAAATACTGTAGTTTGTTTTACCTTTATATCACACATTATTGTATTCTTACAGTGTGATTCGTCAATTACGTATCACGGGTCATTTAGCTTTTTGTAAACATTTTGAGAATTTTTGACCCGCGACTTTTTTTACTGATCGCATTATTGCTCGCCGTCTATTAACGGTTATTATTTAAAGTGTTTATTTGTAGACCTACTGTGCACTACCGTATCTATATCGATCAGATTGGTATTGTTATAGTTTTAATAATAGTTTTTGTAATACTCGCTGCACTTAGTTACACCAGTAGTTCAGTACATAAGATGTAGAATTAAAATGAAAACTATGCTATATTTATTTATATATTCTGGTGTCTTAAACTTGCTGTTACTTCTTTCCGAGATTAAAGCTTGGAACATATTTCGAGCAACTGAAAAAAAGAATAAACATTTTACTGTGCTTCCAGATCTTCCGAAAGCTACAAGTTGGTTTGATTCGACAAAGATTCGAATAAGATTATGTAATTTTGAATACTTTTTTTTCATTCATTTCATTCATACAAAACAACCAACCAACCTAAGAGAGCAGTAAACCTCTGTACAGTTCATTCCAAGTTTTATATAATTTAGATGTTGCAATTATGCATATACTCTAACACCAGTTATTGACTACCTTTGAACAGTCTAAGGATATTATGTACTGTATATATATTTCTAATATATTCTATTGGAATTGTACAATGCCTAGGTTGTTTGAGAGCAATGCGTAAATCATTAGTTATTCTAACACATTCTCATAACCCTTCATTACATTGTAACTTTAATACTATACATTATATTATTCATTATTAGTTTACTATTACTTACGTCTTCAAGTGTAAATGTCAGAGATTTCTCATTTGTTCCACCGAGCTTTTCAAATTTTCCTGCATAATAAAAAGATGGTAGAATTTTGATGGATGAATGTGGATGGATGGATGGATGATGGAAGGATGGATGATGATGGATGGACGATGGAAGGATGGATGATGATGGATGGATTGAAGGGATGAGGATGGATGATGAATAAATGGATGGATGGATGATGATGATGATGATAAGGATGATGGATGGATGATGATGTATGTATGATGCTGGATGGATGATGATGTATGCACGATGATGGATGGATAATGATGTATGGATGATGATGGATGGATGATGATTGATGGATGATGGATGGATGATGATGGATGGATGAATGGAAGGGATGAGGATGGATGATGGATAGATGGATGATGAATGGATGGATGGATGATGATGGATGGATGGATGATGATGGATGGATGGTGAAATGATTATGGATGATGATGGATGATGGATGGATGATGATGATGGATGGATGATGATGATGGATGTATGATTATAGATGGATGATGGATGGATGATGATGTATGTATGATAATGGATGGATGATGATGGATGGATGATGAATGGATGATGGATTATGGATGATAATGAATTATGATGGATGATATTATGGACAATGATGGATGATGGATAATGATAGATGGATGATGATGGATGGATGATGATAATAAGGAATGATGGATGATAATGAATAAAATGATGGATGATAATGGATATTGATTGATGATAATAGACAATGATGGATGATGAGGATGATAATGATGATGGATGAATGATGATGTATGGATGATGGATTGATGAATGGATGAATAATGGAAGTTGATAATTAATTTCCATTAAAATCTACATCCAACCAATCGTAATCATCTAGGATGGAGCTAGTAACACTGTTATGCGTGGGTAATTTGTGAATGACGTAGTACATACACGAGCCTACATAGGAAGATCTGTACTGTCGTTTATTGCGAGAGGAGAGGGAAGTCCGGTAATGTGGAATGACAATGTAACAAGCCAGAGATGAAATAAAATCACGAATACATTTAGCTGATTGTCGTTGTGTTAGTCGTCGTCAGAAAAGTAATGACCGACATAACATATCTATTTCTCATGTGTAGTAGTGTTTCTTTGATTGAATAATTTTGTTTGTATTATAACAGCTCATTTTGGATTTTCAGTAAATTATCTAACGGCAAAGTTAAGCTTACCAAATTCAACACTGTAACTAATCCCTCACTATTCAATTATTATATTATTATACTATAAAATGGATTGCGTCATACGAAAATTGATTGACAGTAAAACGTAACAAAGATACGTTCTAGTCTGGTTATTAGGTATCCATGCAGTGATGATGCGGAGGGTTATTTTTGTAGTGTTCTATTTAAAATAAATTTGTTTACAAAGAAATATTTTGGTTGTGAAAGTCGTTAAATTCGTTGACGTCAGCATTACTTCTTTTACGAATTTGAACAATTAAACTACAAAAAATTCAACAATGAATGATGCCCCGAAACTCTGTAACTAATCATGCCTTCACACATGAACTTTGCGTAAAAAGAAATTAAAAGACGAAATAAATATTCAATCCTTTTCCTTATGCATATTGCCAAAGCTAATAATCGATTTGTCCATAATTATTGCGTTTGCCGGGGGTTTTCCATAATTTAAGACCAAATCATAATGGTACGTATAGTTTTGTATTCCGTGTAGTACCCTATTTATCTTCATTTTTGTACGTCCGTAAATATTAGGCCGAACTTTGAAATAACCGTGTTATACCGTTAACAGAGCAAAGTTTGCTTAAATCCATCCATCAGATCCATTTCATCCATTTCATACATATCATCCCACCAATCGTAATCATCTAGGATGGAGCTATTAACACTGTTATGCGTGGGTAATTTGTGAATGACGTAGTACATACACGGGCCTAGATAGGGAAGATATGTACTGCCGTTCATTGCGAGAGGAGGAGGAAGTCCGGTAATGTGGAATGACAATGTAACAAGCCAGAGATGACATAAAATCACGAATACATTTAGCTGATTGGCGTTGTGTTAGTCGTCGTCAGAAAAATAATGACCGACATAACATATCTATTTCTCATGTGTAGTAGAGTGTTTCTTTGATTGAATAATTTTGTTTGTATTATAACAGCAATTTCATTTGAAAAATCTGACGGCAAAGTTTAAGCTTACCAATGGTTTATTTAAATTCAAAACTGTAACTAATACCTCACTATTCAATTATTATATTATTATACTATAAAATTGATTGACAGTAAAATGTAACAAAGACATGTTCTAGTCTGATTATTAGGTATCCATGCAATGATGACGCGGAGGGTTATTTTTGTAACGTTGCATTTAAAATACATTTGTTTACAAAAAAATATTTTGGCTGTGAAAGTCGTTAAATTCGTTGACGTCAGCATTACTTCTTTTACGAATTTTAACAATTAAGCTAACAACAAAACATTCAACAATGAATGATGCCCCGAAACTCTGTAACTAATCATGCCTTCACACATGAACTTTGCGTAAAAAGAAATTAAAAAACGAAATATATTTAATCCTTTTCCTTATGCATATTGCCAAAGCTAATAATCGATTTCAAGTCCATAATTATTGCGTTTGGCCGAGGGTTTTCCATAATTTAAGACCAAATCATAATTGTCCATATTTGACCAATTTTGATGGATATTGACGGATGATAATGTGGACAATGATGAGGATGATAATGATGATGATGAGGATGATGGATGAATGATGATGGTTGGATGATGAATGGATGGATATGATGGAAGGTTCCTCTATCCGAGATTAAATCATTTATGAACCTTACGCCACACTCATAATAATTGGTGTAAAAAATTGGAAAGTTATTGATTAGAATCGAATCATTCAACCATATTGGTTCTTTTAGTACGTTATAGTTTGCAGATGCTGTTGAATTATGGATAGCAATAAACTCGGACCATGAATGGAGAACATCTTTCCAGAACAAATTGTTCATATTTTTCGACAGCCTCTGAATCATGCATGAGCCGTATTCAAAGATTGATTCAGTTTTTTTACCATGGCATATTTTGTTGAAAACTACATTGAGAATTCCAGTGTTGTTACGAATTCTTCGCATCCAACTAATCTTAACTGCCTTTATGTAACTGAAGATATCAATCATGTTAATTCCGCCATCCTTATACTCTCTAATTAGCTTATTTCTTTTGATTTTATCCTTTCCCTTCCAGACAAAATTAAAAAACATCCTATTAAGTTCACTTAGATAAGCTGTAGTAGGGTTTGGCAACATTGTAAAAATATAATTAAGTTTTGATAATATTAGAGATTTTAACACAGTTAATCTTCCCAACACAGTAAGATTTCTCTTACGCCACACATTGATAGTAGACCTAATTTTACCCGTTATCTCTTCAACATTTATTTTAGTCATTTTGCTTATTTCTAAGTCAAATGTAACACCCAAAAAATCAAAACGGCCTGTATCACACCAGTCAAGATTTGAATTAGTATTAATTTGTTCACTCGAGAACTTTTTTAATCCAAACCATATTGCTTTGGATTTAGAAATGTTAATTTTTAAACCAGACATCTTTTCAAATTTTGAAAGTGTACTCATGCATTCAGTAAGTGATTTGTGTGAGCCGTCCAGAAGAAATGCAGTGTCATCCGCGTATTGTAACATTTTAATCTCAGAGGTATCAAATGTTACTCCTTTAATATTAATATTTTGGCGTACCATTATGTTTAGAATTTCCACTCCCAGAATAAATAGGTATGGACAGGGTCTTATTACTACACTCTAACTTACATATAAACATACAATCAATAGGATATAAGGTGGTCAAACATAATAAATAGTACATATTTACAATATATCAATTAGTTGTATCTAAGATAATAAATTCATTGTTGGATTTAACAACAGGCAATGATAAACATAAACGTAGTATCCTATATGTAGTTAACAAGTACAACTAAAGGACTTAGCTATGTTACTTACGCTACAAAATAATAAGTTTATGTTGGTTATCTTACCTGAATTTGTTGAGCAAGGAATAAGTGTAAATACAACTTCTTTCAGAACGTGCAAAAAGTATCAGGGAGGACCTGACTGCTCTCAATAGATTTAGAGTTGAGTTGTGATTTTTCCCAACTCTGCAGTCTTTTTTATATGTCTTGGCCCCACCCTGTTGTTCCGAAATACATTCCTGGACCATTATCTAATGGCAGATGATGGTGGCCCTATTTCCTTATTTGGAGTTTGATTAGCTAATAGTTTAGACTTAAAATAATTAGCTCATACTTGTATGTTGGTCAGTACTTTCTTTGTTTGTAAGGAAGTAGGAATGTGTAAATGTTGCAATTTCCTTGGACTGGCACACTTTTGTGGCCTGTGTTACCCTTCATCTTCTTAGACTGGCCTACTTTTGTAGCCTGGGTTACAATTACAATCAATGTGCTTTATATATTAGCTTTATTTCGAAGCGGTTTTAAAAACATTTCTGCGAAGAACATTCCTGTGTTTTTTAAATGAGGTGAGAAAACTACACAGATTTTGAACGACCATTTTCATACGATAAAAGCTTTTAATTTTTGTCTGGAAATTAAAAATTATTTATTATGGACAGAAAAGTAACCTATTGTGGACAGATTTCACCAACCCTATTGTATACGTGCGTAAAAAATGGTCGCGTAAAAAGAGCATCAGCAGCGCGGTTTTGGTTGACCTCTCTCGCGAGATCACAAAAAGCGGTGTGACGTATGCAAACAACAATGAATTGCTGGGCGTGGCCTGTAAAATATCACAATGCTATTGGTGGAAAGTTGGGCGCTTATTTTACGTCATGAGAGAAAAGTAAAAAAAAATTGTGATACGTGCGGAGAGAGGAGGCGTGACATGCAACCTTCCTGCAGAGCCATATATTGAGAGAGTTACGACTTCGAATGGATTAGAAGCCATGTTTGTGTCCAACTATTCCTATGTAGCGTATAGAGTTGAGTCTTTTGTTTTGAAAATGTATAACGTTCAAAAGGCTTTAATTATCGAATTTAATATCAAAACAATCAATTTGATTAAAGGTTTTTGTTAAAATAATAAAAAAATTATAAAGTTACTGCGAACATGATTTAAAACAACAAAAATAGCAATTTCGGAACGGCTCTGGTTGTGCGCTTCATGCACGCTCTACGCGTGTGCGTTTAGTTTGTACAGCGATTCTCTATAGTAATGCATTGTTTTTACATTTTGTTGTTTAAAATCATGTTCGCAGTAACTTTATGATTTCGTTATTATCTTACCAAAAACCTTTAAACAAATTGATTGTTTTGATATTAAATTCGATTTTTAAAGCCTTGTGAATGTTATACAATTTTTAAGCAAATGACTCGACTCCATACGCTACATAGGTATAGTTGGACACAAACATGGCCGGCGTGCACACCACGTGACTTTCTAAAATCTGTGAACGCAATGCCGTAACTCTCTCTATATATGGCTCTGCCTTCCTGACGGCCGGCTGCGCGGGGTGTCAGCCACCGGTGGTGGTGTCAGGGTGGGATGGATCCGGTCCGGTCTGTGGATGTGTGAGAGAGGCTAGCCTCTAGCTAGACTAGGCCTAGCTACTAGCTAGCCTAGTATTACTATTACTAACTAGCCTAGGTAGGCCTCTAGCTAGGCGATCCTATACTAAGCTAGCCCAGAGCAGAGCCTAGGCCTAGTACTGTAGCCTAGCTAGCTAGGAGGCGTGGCTGGCTAGGCTAGTATTTAATAGGCTGGGCCTTTGCTAGCCTAGGCCTAGTTTATATCCCTTCCCAACCAACACTCTATCTTCACACATTGCATTGCAAGGCCGTAACGAGGGGTTAAAAACAGACGAGCAATGCTTTAAATATAATTACATTATATAAAATGTGACGATCTCTGCTTCTTAGTGGGGTGGGTTGTGAAATTTTCAGAGATGAGGCGAGTGCCTCTTATTCCTCATGCTAACTACGGCCCTGCATTGTTTATTAGTAGTATCTTTTTTTTAGTTGTAGCAGTCCCACCAGCAGGACCCCCAGCCCCAGTAGTAGCAGCAGCAGCAACAGGAGATGAAGAAGATGAATCCTATAGACCAATAGATATAAGTTCAAATAATCAATCATCATCTTCACCTGCCTTACATAATAACCTATCATTTACTATTTTCTTTAGGACACCACAGATTTGTTAGTATATAATGGTATGCTGTTGGAATATATTACTGTAGAATTAAAGTTTAATTTGAAAAACTTTTATCACAGGCAACTCACTCACTCCTGGCCTGAATGACTCATTACAACGAACAAGCGCAAAACATCTGCGATCGACACTAAAACCAGATACGTCCACTTACCAGACATCGCAACTTGCAGCCAAGAGCACCAATGATGAGGATGCGCAACTAAAACAGCGTGCAGCTACCTTCGTTCAAGGTGTCCTAGCAACTGCAGTTGCAAAATGTCAAACCATAGAGCAAGACGAGAACAACACTGACTGTAAGAACATACACTACCATCATGCCTAAGCCAATTAATAGGCCTACCACTAGCATAAATAGATATCCAAAAGTAGTTTAAGCAATCAAAGGTGGAGCGTGTGTACCAACCTCTTCCCCAACACCCACCCCAGTCCACCTCGTTAAATAGACCAATCAATCTTTCATCTTTTGTTTTATACTTGGTTAGATTCTTGTTTACATTTATATTTCATAGTTGAGTGACAAAATATATAGCTCATCTTTTTCTGTTTCCTTTTGATCTCTTAATTTCATTTTCTTCTTTTGTTTTTAGAAGAAGAATTTGATAATGAACAATTATTTGAATTAAAAATAAAAAAAAATAAAAAAAACATTAATTTTTTTTTATCATAATCATAAAAGAATTGATTGATTGATTATAAATTTTTACATATCAAAGTAATTGTAATAATTATCAAAAATAATATCTCTATAGACAAGGCAACTGAAGCACAGCAGCCAGCTGAATCTTCCACCTCTGATGAGGATGTCGAGCTTGACAATCTGGCAACAAGTGTTGTGGAAGATGTTTTGTCCAGTGTAGTGGCAGAACATCTTGCCACTGTTCATAACCTGCCAAATGAAGCACAGCAGCCAGCTGAAGCCTCCATCTCTGATGAGGATGTCGAGCTTGACAATTTGGCAGCAAGTCTTGTTGGAGATACTTTGTCTAAGGTAGTGGCAGAACATCTTGCCACTATTCATAACCTGCCAAATGAAGCACAGCAGCCAGCTGAAGCCTCCATCTCTGATGAGGACGTCGAGCTTGACACTTTGGCAACAAGTCTTGTTGGAGATACTTTGTCTAAGGTAGTGTCAGAACATCTTGCCACTATTCATAACCTGCCAAATGAAGCACAGCAGCCAGCTGAAGCCTCCATCTCTGATGAGGATGTCGAGCTTGACAATTTGGCAGCAAGTCTTGTTGGAGATACTTTGTCTAAGGTAGTGGCAGAACATCTTGCCACTATTCATAACCTGCCAAATGAAGCACTGCAGCCAGCTGAAGCTTCCATCTCTGATGAGGATGTCAAGCTTGACAATTTGGCAACAAGTCTTGTTGGAGATACTTTGTCTAAGGTAGTGGCAGAACATCTTGCCACTATTCATAACCTGCCAAATGAAGCACAGCAGCCAGCTGAAGCCTCCATCTCTGATGAAGATGTTGAGCTTGACAATTTGGCAGCAAGTCTTGTTGGAGATACTTTGTCTAAGGTAGTGGCAGAACATCTTGCCACTGTTCATAACCCGCCAAATGAAGCACAGCAGCCAGCTGAAGCTTCCATCTCTGATGAGGACGTCGAGCTTGACACTTTGGCAACAAGTCTTGTTGGAGATACTTTGTCTAAAGTAGTGGCAGAACATCTTGCCACTGTTCATAACCTGCCAGATGAAGCACAGCAGCCAGCTGAAGCCTCCATCTCTGATGAGGATGTCGAGCTTGACAATTTGGCAGCAAGTCTTGTTGGAGATACTTTGTCTAAGGTAGTGGCAGAACATCTTGTCACTGTTCATAACCTGCCAGATGAAGCACAGCAGCCAACAGAAGCACATCATCCAACTGCAGGTAGGCCAGCCTTGCATAATAGCTTATCATTAACTATTTTCATCCCACATGTTTTGTTTTAGTGTATATTAGTATGCTGTTGGAATATATTACTGTAGAATTAAAGTTTAATTTGAAAAAACTTTTATCACAGGCAACTCACTCACTCCTGGCCTGAATGACTCATTACAACTAACAAGCGCAAAACATCTGTGACTGACACCAAAACCAGACACGTACACCTACCAGACATCGCAACTTGCAGTCAAGAGCACCAATGATGAGGATGCGCAACTAAAACAGCGTGCAGCTACCTTCGTTCAAGGTGTCCTATCAACTGCAGTTGCAAAATGTCAAGCCATTAATAAAGACGAGAACAACACTGACCGTAAGAACATACACTACCATTATGCCTAAGCCCATTGATAGGCCTAACCACCGATTTCCTATACTGTTATATTTATTAACAATTAGAAATCTATATTATAACATATCACTAACCCAATTTGTTTTAGCTCTCCCCCTCCCCCTAGACCTCACAACTGATACATGTACAGATCGATGGTCAGAATATGGAGACCCTTTCTTCAGAATGAAAGGAAATACTGCTATGGCAGGTGGACAATTTGTAAGTAACTCATAGACACTGCCCCACCAAAACAGGTACACAGGCAGTGGCATGAGCCTATTTCAATGTACTCAGTTTACTGAATGTGAAAAGAGTGAAAAAATAATTCTGCTTCCCAAAAATAATTTTTTCCCAACAAAAAGACAACAGGACACTGACCTGCCCTACATAAAACGAGGTGCGGATGCGATACGATTATGCCCCACCCCACAACATTTCATTAGGGTCTGTGCGACTGGTAGTATCAAAACGGTACCATCCATAGTCCGTATTATTTTTTACAATTTTCACTATGTTTGAATTTTTTATAGGCATCAGATTGCAAAAGCATCGGAACAGAATGACGAAATGGATAAAGCATTTTATAAGTATGGAGTGGAAAGTGACTATGACTGGATAGACATGGGACCTACAGACCCAAGCGATGAAGAACCAGATGCCTGGATGAGGCAGAGAGCTATCGCCCAAAGATTGGCAGCTAAGGCTGCTATGAAATCATCGAATATTACCCCTGGTAAGTTTATTTTTATTTTTAAAAGCTGATTTGTTTGTCTATGCAACTATTAGTTGGGCCTCATGAGTACTAAAAATATTCATTCATTTTAATGTTTAGACCAACACGAGCTACAAGACGTCGACAATGATGAGGAAACAAATTGCCGACCAATAGTAGTTGACATGACATCACTGGCTGACATGACAGCAGATGATGATCCAAACTTAACCGATCATGATGCTACTACAGATCAATACAATTACTGAATACTTTAATCATATTTACAATGGACTAATTATAATCATTTCAATATTAATTTTTACGATAAGGATACATTATTTGATATGTTTGTTTTATGAATTTTACAGTTGTGCAATAATAAATGATAATTTGATATATATTGTAAACTTTGTTTTTAATTTTATTCCGGGCTTTTGATTTTAATATATAGCTAATGAAATCTTTTTTACTATCCTACATGGAATTACTTTCTATTATAATAATTATAAATAAGATAAGAATTTCACCTAATTAACACATACAGTACTACAAATCATTGTTGTCAATTCTGTATGATTTTAATTGGTTCAAAATTAATTATATCTATTTTTCTTTTATTAGGTGATATTTTATAATAAAAAAAATCACCTATTGTTATTGTATGAAAACTTTATTATTTTACTTTTTTTCTTATTTTTACTAATTTAAAAAATTAATTTGTCACCAAAACACTTTGCATTTGTCCATCCATAGTCGTCAGTTCTTGCAAATTCTTCTTAGAACTTTTTATTTTTTTGTTGTTCCCGCAGACAAAATTCTCCGCCCCAAATCCCAGATTTAAATTGGTGTATTAGTAACAATACAATGTTCAGAGCCTTCCAATTATCTACAACTCCGTGCGGGATGCGTAAGATCGTATCTGTAACTTTTGGGGATTTAGGCCTACTATTAGAACTTTTAATATATGTCCACTAGTTTGTTGATAACAGACACTTTAAAGAGCTTTAACATCAAATTATGTTGTAATATTCTTATGTCATGAGAAAATTTCCCGAATGATCTTAATCGAAACGGTACTAAGTTTGGTCTACTAGCGTTCCTGCTTCTAAAGTTATCCATTCATAGAAGCACTGATGAAGAAAGTCTATCCGTGGTGGCTATGAGTGGTCCTGCTCCCGAGACATGACTAATAATAGTCATGCCCGGGACCACTCTATAGAATTGGAATGAATTTTGTATATTTGTATTAATTTAATGAGTGGAAGTGAACATATTAATGCTGTAATTTATTTATTCTTACAACCAAAGTGCACGGGCCAATTTTACAGGTTGATAATAAAACATACATTTAAAAACACAACGATAACATGTTTATAATAATACCGTTCAAAATACATTTAACATTTATACAACGACAAAAGTCTATAGACAGAAGTTAACACACCATTTTCTTACAAACATTAACACAAGAAAATTTAACATAAAGAATTTGTTTACAACGGAGATTATGAACAGATGCATTAAAATAAAATAAACTTAAGTTAAAGACATTTAACAAGAAAATTAAGTCCTGTCTTGCTCTTCTTGTCGAAATGGGAAAAACGATGTGTACTATTATAACTATACAATTCATGTGTAAACAATTTCAATAAATCGTATAAACTAGAAAGCTACTCTGATAGTGCATACCTCCGCCTACTGTAAAATTCTCCTACATAAGATTAAATATGATTTAGTTTAGCATTGTGCGCTACCTTACCCATTTTGGTTGTACTTGAGCGCAGTGATAATAAATAGGATTTAGTTTAGCACTGTGCGCTACTATACCCATTTTGGTTGCACTCGCGCACAGTGATAATACATAGGATTTAGTTTAGCACTGTGCGCTACCATACCAATTTTAGTGGTATTTGAGCACAGTGATAATAAATAGGATTTAGTTTAGCATTGTGCGCTACCATACCCATTTTGGTTGTACTTGAGCACAGTGATAACTAGAGGGTACTCCGAGAGTACAAACCTCCGCCTACTGTAAAATTCCCTACATAAAATTATATGATGTGTCATTGATCATTGTGGCTAAGTTTGGTGAGAATCGGATAAAAACTGTGGTCTCTAGGCAGTAAAATAGTTTTTTGTTAGTTGTGACCTTGACCTATTACCTTTTCCCCTCAAATTCGAACTCGTCCGAGCTTTTGGGGCATAGATCATTGTTGCCAAATTTGGTGAGAATCGGATAAAAACTGTGGCCTCCAGGCTGTTCACAGACACACAAACACACACACAAACACACACACACACACAAACACACACACAAACATACAGGGGTGAAAACATAACCTCCTTGGCGGAGGTAATAAATAGGATTGAGTTTAGCACTGTGCGCTACTATACCCATTTTGTATGTACTTGAGCACAGTGATAATAAATAGGATTGAGTTTAGCACTGTGCGCTACTGATCCCATTGAAATTGCTACCAAATTTAATCAATATTTTACTGAAATTGGCCCCAAGCTTGCTTCAAAAATCCAATCCCACGGTGGAAATTTCTCTGACTTTCTCAACAACCCCACTAAAGACTCTATCTTCTTCTCCCCCACCTCTAGCACAGAAATTCTTGACATCACATCAAAATTCAAAAACGGCAAAAGCTCTTGGCCGGATGACATTGACCCAAAGGTTTTAAAAGATATTGCACCATTTATTGCCGGTCCCCTTACTTATATTTTTAATCTTTCTCTTTCTACTGGTATTTTTCCATCCTCCCTAAAAACTGCTAAAGTAATCCCCGTTTTCAAAAAGGACGACCCCCATTCTTTCTCAAACTATCGACCTATCTCTCTCCTACCTTGCTTTTCAAAAATACTAGAACGCATTATCTATGACAGACTTTATCATTTCTTCTCTACCCATAACATTCTCCAAAACAACCAGTATGGCTTCCGCTTACAACACTCCACTGATCTCGCACTTCTTGACATCCAAAATAAAATTTCTGTCGCACTATCAAAAAAACATCACACCATTGGCCTATTCCTCGACCTATCCAAAGCTTTCGACACTATTGACCATTCAATCCTCCTATCTAAACTTAACCACTATGGCATCCGTGGAATTCCATTATCCCTAATTACTAACTACCTTCAAGACAGAATGCAATTCACTTCTTTTAATTCTCACTCCTCTGACATCCTTCCTGTTAAATGTGGCGTTCCTCAAGGTTCTATTCTTGGTCCCCTTCTCTTTCTAATCTACATAAATGATCTGATATATGCCTCAAACTATTTCTCTTATGTTCTATTTGCAGATGACACGAATATCTTTCTCTCCGGCCCAGATCCTAACACTTTAATCCAAACTTTCAACCGAGAAATCCGAAACGTTTCAAACTGGTTTAAAATCAACAAGCTTTCACTAAACATCAGCAAAACAAATTACATTCACTTTTCCGAAAATAAAAACAATAATAATGCTACAAATACAAATATCTATATCGATAATATACCCATCAAACCAGTCGACCACACCAATTTTCTTGGTGTGATTATTGATAATAAACTGAACTGGAATCTCCATATTAATAACATTTCAAACAAAATTTCAAGAACTATTGGCATACTAAAAAACGGAAACAACCAAAATAGACAAACTATTCAAACTCCAAAAAAGGGCCCTTCGCATTTGCCCTCTCTCAAACTACCTCTCTCACTCTAAACCTCTTTTTCACACCCTAAATACCCTAAACATCTTTGACATTAATAAATTACAAACTGCCCTCTTCATGTATAGGTACTCAAATAACAAACTTCCAACCACTTTCAACGGTTTCTTCACTAAAAATAACGAACTACATACATATAACACTAGGAACGCAAACAACTACATTTCCAAAAACAGTAAGCAAATACTAAACTCTATACTACATACCGGACCCCTACTCTGGAACTCTCTTAATCCGTCAATAACTAATAGCAAAACAAATAATACTCTAAAAATAAACTACAAATCTTATCTAATATCAAAATATAAAGTAAATTAATTTATTTTGATCATATTAATAACTTATTATTAAATTTAATTAGGCAAATCATATAAATACCGTTTGTCCTTCCTGTCGTCCTTGTCGTGTTTGTATCGTCGTACATGTCCGTCCCTGTCTGTCAGTAGCTAACCTTCACCTATGCTTATTATTATTATTTATAACTTTTTTATTCTTTCTGGTGGATCCAGGCTTAAAGCCCCTTGGGGTTTAAATGGTATTCTCCAGGCATAATGCAACTATTATTTACTTAATTTCCAACCATTTGTATCTATTATATTTTTGTATATGTTTGCATTATGTGAATAAATCTGAACTTGAACTTGAACTTACCCATTTTGTATGTACTTGCGCACAGTGATAATAAATAGGATTGAGTTTAGCACTGTGCGCTACCTTACCCACTTTGTATGTACTTGAGCACAGTGATAACAAATAGGATTGAGTTTAGCACTGTGCGCTACTATACCCATTTTCTATGTACTTGCGCACAGTGATAATAAATAGGATTGAGTTTAGCACTGTGCGCTACCTTACCCATTTTGTATGTACTTGAGCACAGTGATAACTAGAGGGTACTCCGAGAGTACAAACCTCCGCCTACTGTAAAATTCCCCTACATAAAATGCCCCCTGAATATTTTTTTTAACATTTTTTTTTATTAGTTCTAAGTCTAAATATGTTAACTGCACACTACAAAGTTGTGGATGACAGTGTGGTGTAATGGTTATGTATCCAGCCTCTCACAGTTGCGATCGCTGGTTCAAGTCCCACTTAGGTTTTTTTTTTTTTATTATTTTTTTATTTCATTTTTTTTTGTTTTTTGTGGACCTTGATCTTTGACCCTGACCCTTCAAAATTTAACCACAATTATATGATGTGTCATTGATCATTGTGGCTAAGTTTGGTGAGAATCGGATAAAAACTGTGGTCTCTAGGCAGTAAAATAGTTTTTTGTTAGTTGTGACCTTGACCTATGACCCTTTCCCCTCAAATTCGAACTCGTCCGAGCTTTTGAGGCATAGATCATTGTTGCCAAATTTGGTGAGAATCGGATAAAAACTGTGGCCTCCAGGCTGTTCACAGACACACAAACACACACACAAACACACACACAAACATACAGGGGTGAAAACATAACCTCCTTGGCGGAGGTAATAAATAGGATTGAGTTTAGCACTGTGCGCTACTATACCCATTTTCTATGTACTTGCGCACAGTGATAATAAATAGGATTGAGTTTAGCACTGTGCGCTACAATACCCATTTTGTATGTACTTGAGCACAGTGATAACTAGAGGGTACTCCGAGAGTACAAACCTCCGCCTACTGTAAAATTCCCCTACATAAAATGCCCCCTGAATATTTTTTTTTTACATTTTTTTTTATTAGTTCTAAGTCTAAATATGTTAAATGCACACTACAAAGTTGTGGATGACAGTGTGGTGTAATGGTTATGTATCCAGCCTCTCACAGTTGAGATCGCAGGTTCAAGTCCCACTTAGGTTTTTTTTTTTTTATTATTCTTTTTTTATTTTATTTTTTTTTTGTTTTTTGTGGACCTTGATCTTTGACCCTGACCCTTCAAAATTTAACCACAATTATATGATATGTCATTGATCATTGTGGCTAAGTTTGGTGAGAATCGGATAAAAACTGTGGTCTCTAGGCAGTAAAATAGTTTTTTTTAGTTGTGACCTTGACCTATGACCTTTCCCTCTCAAATTCGAACTCGTCCGAGCTTTTGGGACATAGATCATTGTTGCCAAACTTGGTGAGAATCGGATAAAAACTGTGGCCTCCAGGCTGTTCACAGACACACACACAAACACACACAAACACACAAACACACAAACATACAGGGGTGAAAACATAACCTCCTTGGCGGAGGTAATAAATAGGATTGAGTTTAGCACTGTGCGCTACTATACCCATTTTGTATGTACTTGAGCACAGTGATAATAAATGGGATTGAGTTTAGCACTGTGCGCTACTATACCCATTTTGTATGTACTTGAGCACAGTGATAACTAGAGGGTACTCCGAGAGTACAAACCTCCGCCTACTGTAAAATTCCCCTACATAAAATTCCCCCCGAAAATGTTTTTTTTTTTACATTTTTTTTATTAGTTCTAAAGTGTAAATAGGCTAACTGCACACTACAAAGTTGTGGATGAGAGTTTGGTGTAATGGTTATGTATCCAGCCTCTCACAGTTAAGGTCCCTGGTTCAAGTCCCGCTGAGAGTTTTTTTTTTTATTTTTTTATTTTTATTTTTTTTTTGTGGACCTTGATCTTTAACCCTGACCCTTCAAAATTTAACCAAAATTATATGATGAGTCATTGATCATTGTGGCTAAGTTTGGTGAGAATCGAATCAAAACTGTGGTCTCTAGGCAGTAAAATAGTATTTTGTTAGTTGTGACCTTGACCTATGACCTTTCCCCCTCAAATTCGAACTCGTCCGAGCTTTTGGGGCATAGATCATTGTGGCCAAATTTGGTGAGAATCGGATAAAAACTGTGGCCTCCAGGCTGTTCACAGACACACACACACAAACACACAAACACACAAACACACAAACATACAGGGGTGAAAATATAACCTCCTTGGCGGAGGTAATAATAGGATTTAGTTAATTTAGCACTGTGCGCTACCATACCCATTTTGTATGTACTTGCGCACAGTGATAATAAATGGGATTGAGTTTAGCATTGTGCGCTACTATACCCATTTTGTATGTACTTGAGCACAGTGATAATAAATAGGATTCAGTTTAGCACTGTTCGCTACTATACCCATTTTGTATGTACTTGAGCACAGTGATAATAAATAGGATTCAGTTTAGCACTGTGCGCTACTATACCCATTTTGTATGTACTTGAGCACAGTGATAATAAATAGGATTGAGTTTAGCACTGTGCGCTACTATACCCATTTTGTATGTACTTGCGCACAGTGATAATAAATAGGATTGAGTTTAGCACTGTGCGCTACCTTACCCATTTTGTATGTACTTGAGCACATTGATAATAAATAGGATTGAGTTTAGCACTGTGCGCTTCTATACCCATTTTGTATGTACTTGCGCACAGTGATAATAAATAGGATTGAGTTTAGCATTGTGCGCTACTATACCCATTTTGTATGTACTTGAGCACAGTGATAATAAATAGGATTCAGTTTAGCACTGTGCGCTACTATACCCATTTTGTATGTACTTGCGCACAGTGATAATAAATAGGATTCAGTTTAGCACTGTGCGCTACCATACCCATTTTGTATGTACTTGAGCACAGTGATAATAAATAGGATTGAGTTTAGCACTGTGCGCTACCTTACCTATTTTGTATGTACTTGAGCACAGTGATAATAATAGGATTTAGTTTAGCATTGTGCGCTACCATACCCATTTTGTATGTACTTGAGCACAGTGATAATAAATGGGATTGAGTTTAGCACTGTGCGCTACCATACCCATTTTGTATGTACTTGCGCACAGTGATAATAAATAGGATTGAGTTTAGCACTGTGCGCTACTATACCCATTTTGTATGTACTTGAGCACAGTGATAATAAATGGGATTGAGTTTAGCACTGTTCGCTACCATACCCATTTTGTAAGTACTTGCGCACAGTGATAATAAATAGGATTGAGTTTAGCACTGTGCGCTACTATACCCATTTTGTATGTACTTGAGCACAGTGATAATAAATGGGATTGAGTTTAGCACCGTGCGCTACTATACCCATTTTGTATGTACTTGCGCACAGTGATAATAAATAAGATTGAGTTTAGCACTGTGCGCTACTATACCCATTTTGTATGTACTTGAGCACAGTGATAATAAATAGGATTGAGTTTAGCACTGTGCGCTACTATACACATTTTGTATGTACTTGAGCACAGTGATAATAAATAGGATTGAGTTTAGCACTGTGCGCTACTATACCCATTTTGTATGTACTTGAGCACAGTGATAATAAATAGGATTGAGTTTAGCACTGTGCGCTACCTTACCCATTTTGTATGTACTTGAGCACAGTGAAAATAAATAGGATTGAGTTTAGCACTGTGCGCTACTATACCCATTTTGTATGTACTTGAGCACAGTGATAATAAATAGGATTGAGTTTAGCACTGTGCGCTACTATACCCATTTTGTATGTACTTGAGAACAGTGATAATAAATAGGATTGAGTTTAGCATTGTGCGCTACCATACCCATTTTGTATGTACTTGAGCACAGTGATAATAAATAGGATTGAGTTTAGCACTGTGCGCTACTATACCCATTTTGTATGTACTTGAGCACAGTGATAATAAATACGATTGAGTTTAGCACTGTGCGCTACCTTACCCATTTTGTATGTACTTGAGCACAGTGATAATAAATGGGATTGAGTTTAGCACTGTGCGCTACCTTACCCATTTTGTATGTACTTGAGCACATTGATAATAAATAGGATTGAGTTTAGCACTGTGCGCTACTATACCCATTTTGTATGTACTTGAGCACAGTGATAATAAATAGGATTGAGTTTAGCACTGTGTGCCTCTATACCCATTTTGTATGTACTTGAGCACAGTGATAATAAATAGGATTAAGTTTAGCACTGTGCGCTACTATACCCATTTTGTATGTACTTGAGCACAGTGATAATAAATAGGATTGAGTTTAGCACTGTGCGCTACTATACCCATTTTGTATGTACTTGAGCACAGTGATAATAAATAGGATTGAGTTTAGCACTGTGCGCTACCTTACCCATTTTGTATGTACTTGAGCACAGTGATAATAAATAGGATTGAGTTTAGCACTGTGCGCTACTATACCCATTTTGTATGTACTTGAGCACAGTGATAATAAATAGGATTGAGTTTAGCACTGTGCGCTACTATACCCATTTTGTATGTACTTGAGCACAGTGATAATAAATAGGATTGAGTTTAGCATTGTGCGCTACCATACCCATTTTGTATGTACTTGAGCACAGTGATAATAAATAGGATTGAGTTTAGCATTTTGCGCTACTATACCCATTTTGTATGTACTTGAGCACAGTGATAATAATAGGATTTAGTTTAGCATTGTGCGCTACCATACCCATTTTGTATGTACTTGAGCACAGTGATAATAAATAGTATTGAGTTTAGCACTGCGCGCTACCTTACCTATTTTGTATGTACTTGAGCACAGTGATAATAATAGGATTTAGTTTAGCATTGTGCGCTACCTTACCCATTTTGTATGTACTTGAGCACAGTGATAATAAATAGGATTAAGTTTAGCATTTTGCGCTACTATACCCATTTTGTATGTACTTGCGCACAGTGATAATAAATAGGATTCAGTATAGCACTGTGCGCTACCATACCCATTTTGTATGTACTTGAGCACAGTGATAATAAATAGGATTGAGTTTAGCACTGTGCGCTACTATACCCATTTTGTATGTACTTGAGCACACTGATAATAAATAGGATTGAGTTTAGCATTGTGCGCTACCATACCCATTTTGTATGTACTTGAGCACAGTGATAATAAATAGGATTGAGTTTAGCATTTTGCGCTACTATACACATTTTGGTTTCACTCGCGCACAGTAATAATAAATAGGATTGAGTTTAGCACTGTGCGCTACTATACCCATTTTGTATGTACTTGAGCACAGTGATAATAAATAGGATTGAGTTTAGCACTGTGCGCTACTATACCCATTTTGTATGTATTTGCGCACAGTGATAATAAATAGGATTGAGTTTAGCACTGTGCGCTACCTTACCCATTTTGTATGTACTTGAGCACAGTGATAATAAATAGGATTGAGTTTAGCACTGTGCGCTACTATACTCATTTTGTATGTACTTGAGCACAGTGATAATAAATAGAATTGAGTTTAGCACTGTGCGCTACCATACCCATTTTGTATGTACTTGCGCACAGTGATAATAAATGGGATTGAGTTTAGCATTGTGCGCTACTATACCCATTTTGTATGTACTTGAGCACAGTGATAATAAATAGGATTCAGTTTAGCACTGTGCGCTACTATACCCATTTTGTATGTACTTGCGCACAGTGATAATAAATAGGATTCAGTTTAGCACTGTGCGCTACCATACCCATTTTGTATGTACTTGAGCACAGTGATAATAAATAGGATTGAGTTTAGCACTGTGCGCTACCTTACCTATTTTGTATGTACTTGAGCACAGTGATAATAATAGGATTTAGTTTAGCATTGTGCGCTACCATACCCATTTTGTATGTACTTGAGCACAGTGATAATAAATGGGATTGAGTTTAGCACTGTGCGCTACCATACCCATTTTGTATGTACTTGCGCACAGTGATAATAAATAGGATTGAGTTTAGCACTGTGCGCTACTATACCCATTTTGTATGTACTTGAGCACAGTGATAATAAAACAGTGATAATAAATAGGATTGAGTTTAGCACTGTGCGCTACTATACCCATTTTGTATGTACTTGAGCACAGTGATAATAAATGGGATTGAGTTTAGCACCGTGCGCTACTATACCCATTTTGTATGTACTTGCGCACAGTGATAATAAATAAGATTGAGTTTAGCACTGTGCGCTACTATACCCATTTTGTATGTACTTGAGCACAGTGATAATAAATAGGATTGAGTTTAGCACTGTGCGCTACTATACACATTTTGTATGTACTTGAGCACAGTGATAATAAATAGGATTGAGTTTAGCACTGTGCGCTACTATACCCATTTTGTATGTACTTGAGCACAGTGATAATAAATAGGATTGAGTTTAGCACTGTGCGCTACCTTACCCATTTTGTATGTACTTGAGCACAGTGAAAATAAATAGGATTGAGTTTAGCACTGTGCGCTACTATACCCATTTTGTATGTACTTGAGCACAGTGATACTAAATAGGATTGAGTTTAGCACTGTGCGCTACTATACCCATTTTGTATGTACTTGAGCACAGTGATAATAAATAGGATTGAGTTTAGCATTGTGCGCTACCATACCCATTTTGTATGTACTTGAGCACAGTGATAATAAATAGGATTGAGTTTAGCACTGTGCGCTACTATACCCATTTTGTATGTACTTGAGCACAGTGATAATAAATACGATTGAGTTTAGCACTGTGCGCTACCTTACCCATTTTGTATGTACTTGAGCACAGTGATAATAAATGGGATTGAGTTTAGCACTGTGCGCTACCTTACCCATTTTGTATGTACTTGAGCACATTGATAATAAATAGGATTGAGTTTAGCACTGTGCGCTACTATACCCATTTTGTATGTACTTGAGCACAGTGATAATAAATAGGATTGAGTTTAGCACTGTGTGCCTCTATACCCATTTTGTATGTACTTGAGCACAGTGATAATAAATAGGATTGAGTTTAGCACTGTGCGCTACTATACCCATTTTGTATGTACTTGAGCACAGTGATAATAAATAGGATTGAGTTTAGCACTGTGCGCTACTATACCCATTTTGTATGTACTTGAGCACAGTGATAATAAATAGGATTGAGTTTAGCACTGTGCGCTACCTTACCCATTTTGTATGTACTTGAGCACAGTGATAATAAATAGGATTGAGTTTAGCACTGTGCGCTACTATACCCATTTTGTATGTACTTGAGCACAGTGATAATAAATAGGATTGAGTTTAGCACTGTGCGCTACTATACCCATTTTGTATGTACTTGAGCACAGTGATAATAAATAGGATTGAGTTTAGCATTGTGCGCTACCATACCCATTTTGTATGTACTTGAGCACAGTGATAATAAATAGGATTGAGTTTAGCATTTTGCGCTACTATACCCATTTTGTATGTACTTGAGCACAGTGATAATAATAGGATTTAGTTTAGCATTGTGCGCTACCATACCCATTTTGTATGTACTTGAGCACAGTGATAATAAATAGTATTGAGTTTAGCACTGCGCGCTACCTTACCCATTTTGTATGTACTTGAGCACAGTGATAATAATAGGATTTAGTTTAGCATTGTGCGCTACCTTACCCATTTTGTATGTACTTGAGCACAGTGATAATAAATAGGATTAAGTTTAGCATTTTGCGCTACTATACCCATTTTGTATGTACTTGCGCACAGTGATAATAAATAGGATTCAGTATAGCACTGTGCGCTACCATACCCATTTTGTATGTACTTGAGCACAGTGATAATAAATAGGATTGAGTTTAGCACTGTGCGCTACTATACCCATTTTGTATGTACTTGAGCACACTGATAATAAATAGGATTGAGTTTAGCATTGTGCGCTACCATACCCATTTTGTATGTACTTGAGCACAGTGATAATAAATAGGATTGAGTTTAGCATTTTGCGCTACTATACATATTTTGGTTTCACTCGCGCACAGTAATAATAAATAGGATTGAGTTTAGCACTGTGCGCTACTATACCCATTTTGTATGTACTTGAGCACAGTGATAATAAATAGGATTGAGTTTAGCACTGTGCGCTACTATACCCATTTTGTATGTATTTGCGCACAGTGATAATAAATAGAATTGAGTTTAGCACTGTGCGCTACCATACCCATTTTGTATGTACTTGAGCACAGTATTAATAAATAGGATTGAGTTTAGCACTGTGCGCTACTATACCCATTTTGTATGTACTTGAGCACAGTGATAATAAATAGGATTGAGTTTAGCACTGTGCGCTACCTTACCCATTTTGTATGTACTTGCGCACAGTGATAATAAATAGGATTGAGTTTAGCACTGTGCGCTACTACTATACCCATTTTGTATGTACTTGAGCACAGTGATAATAAATAGGATTGAGTTTAGCACTGTGCGCTACTATACCCATTTTGTATGTACTTGAGCACAGTGATAATAAATAGGATTGAGTTTAGCACTGTGCGCTACTATACACATTTTGGTTTCACTCGCGCACAGTAATAATAAATAGGATTGAGTTTAGTACTGTGCGCTACTATACCCATTTTGTATGTACTTGAGCACAGTGATAATAAATAGGATTGAGTTTAGCACTGTGCGCTACTATACCCATTTTGTATGTATTTGCGCACAGTGATAATAAATAGAATTGAGTTTAGCACTGTGCGCTACCATACCCATTTTGTATGTCCTTGCGCACAGTGATAATAAATAGGATTCAGTTTAGCACTGTGCGCTACCTTACCCATTTTGTATGTAATTGAGCACAGTGATAATAAATAGGATTGAGTTTAGCATTGTGCGCTACTATACCCATTTTGTATGTACTTGAGCAAAGTGATAATAAATAGGATTGAGTTTAGCACTGTGCGCTACTATACACATTTTGGTTTCACTCGCGCACAGTAATAATAAATAGGATTGAGTTTAGCACTGTGCGCTACTATACCCATTTTGTATGTACTTGAGCACAGTGATAATAAATAGGATTGAGTTTAGCACTGTGCGCTACTATACCCATTTTGTATGTATTTGCGCACAGTGATAATAAATAGAATTGAGTTTAGCACTGTGCGCTACCATACCCATTTTGTATGTCCTTGCGCACAGTGATAATAAATAGGATTGAGTTTAGCACTGTGCGCTACCTTACCCATTTTGTATGTACTTGAGCACAGTGATAATAAATAGGATTGAGTTTAGCACTGTGCGCTACTATACCCATTTTGTATGTACTTGCGCACAGTGATAATAAATAGGATTGAGTTTAGCACTGTGCGCTACTATACCCATTTTGTATGTACTTGAGCACAGTGATAATAAATAGGATTGAGTTTAGCACTGTGCGCTACTATACCCATTTTGTATGTTCTTGAGCACAGTGATAATAAATAGGATTGAGTTTAGCACTGTGCGCTACCTTACCCATTTTGTATGTACTTGAGCACAGTGATAATAAATAGGATTGAGTTTAGCACTGTGCGCTACTATACCCATTTTGTATGTACTTGAGCACAGTGATAATAAATAGGATTTAGTTTAGCACTGTGCGCTACCTTAAACATTTTGTATGTACTTGAGCACAGTGATAATAAATGGGATTTAGTTTAGGACTGTGCGCTACTATACTCATTTTGTATGTACTTGAGCACAGTGACAATAATAGGATTTAGTTAATTTAGCACTGTGCGCTACCATACCCATTTTGTATGTACTTGCGCACAGTGATAATAAATGGGATTGAGTTTAGCATTGTGCGCTACTATACCCATTTTGTATGTACTTGAGCACAGTGATAATAAATAGGATTGAGTTTAGCACTGTGCGCTACCTTACCCATTTTGTATGTACTTGAGCACAGTGATAATAATAGGATTTAGTTTAGCATTGTGCGCTACCATACCCATTTTGTATGTACTTGAGCACAGTGATAATAAATAGGATTGAGTTTAGCACTGTGCGCTACTATACCCATTTTGTATGTACTTGCGCACAGTGATAATAAATAGGATTTAGTTTAGCACTGTGCGCTACCTTACCCATGTTGTATGTACTTGAGCACAGTGATAATAAATGGGATTGAGTTTAGGACTGTGCGCTACCATACTCATTTTGTATGTACTTGAGCACAGTGATAATAATAGGATTTAGTTAATTTAGCACTGTGCGCTACCGTACCCATTTTGTATGTACTTACGCACAGTGATAATAAATGGGATTGAGTTTAGCATTGTGCGCTACTATACCCATTTTGTATGTACTGGAGCACAGTGATAATAAATAGGATTCAGTTTAGCACTGTGCGCTACTATACCCATTTTGTATGTACTTGCGCACAGTGATAATAAATAGGATTCAGTTTAGCACTGTGCGCTACCATACCCATTTTGTATGTACTTGAGCACAGTGATAATAAATAGGATTGAGTTTAGCACTGTGCGCTACCTTACCCATTTTGTATGTACTTGAGCACAGTGATAATAATAGGATTTAGTTTAGCATTGTGCGCTACCATACCCATTTTGTATGTACTTGAGCACAGTGATAATAAATGGGATTGAGTTTAGCACTGTGCGCTACCATACCCATTTTGTATGTACTTGCGCACAGTGATAATAAATAGGATTGAGTTTAGCACTGTGCGCTACTATACCCATTTTGTATGTACTTGAGCACAGTGATAATAAATGGGATTGAGTTTAGCACTGTGCTCTACCATACCCATTTTGTATGTACTTGCGCACAGTGATAATAAATAGGATTGAGTTTAGCACTGTGCGCTACTATACCCATTTTGTATGTACTTGAGCACAGTGATAATAAATGGGATTGAGTTTAGCACCGTGCGCTACTATACCCATTTTGTATGTACTTGCGCACAGTGATAATAAATAAGATTGAGTTTAGCACTGTGCGCTACTATACCCATTTTGTATGTACTTGAGCACAGTGATAATAAATAGGATTGAGTTTAGCACTGTGCGCTACTATACCCATTTTGTATGTACTTGAGCACAGTGATAATAAATAGGATTGAGTTTAGCATTGTGCGCTACCATACCCATTTTGTATGTACTTGAGCACAGTGATAATAAATAGGATTGAGTTTAGCACTGTGCGCTACTATACCCATTTTGTATGTACTTGAGCACAGTGATAATAAATAGGATTGAGTTTAGCATTGTGCGCTCCTATACCCATTTTGTATGTACTTGAGCACAGTGATAATAAATAGGATTGAGTTTAGCACTGTGCGCTACTATACCCATTTTGTATGTACTTGAGCACAGTGATAATAAATAGGATTGAGTTTAGCACTGTGCGCTACTATACCCATTTTGTATGTACTTGAGCACAGTGATAATAAATAGGATTGAGTTTAGCACTGTGCGCTACCTTACCCATTTTGTATGTACTTGAGCACAGTGATAATAAATAGGATTGAGTTTAGCACTGTGCGCTACTATACCCATTTTGTATGTACTTGCGCACAGTGATAATAAATAGGATTGAGTTTAGCACTGTGTGCTACCTTACCCATTTTGTATGTTCTTGAGCACAGTGATAATAAATAGGATTGAGTTTAGCACTGTGCGCTACCTTACCCATTTTGTATGTACTTGAGCACAGTGATAATAAATAGGATTGAGTTTAGCACTGTGCGCTACTATACCCATTTTGTATGTACTTGCGCACAGTGATAATAAATAGGATTGAGTTTAGCACTGTGTGCTACCTTACCCATTTTGTATGTACTTGAGCACAGTGATAATAAATAGGATTGACTTTAGCACTGTGCGCTACTATACCCATTTTGTATGTACTTGAGCACAGTGATAATAAATAGGATTGAGTTTAGCACTGTGTGCTACCTTACCCATTTTGTATGTACTTGAGCACAGTGATAATAAATAGGATTCAGTTTAGCACTGTGCGCTACCATACCCATTTTGTATGTACTTGAGCACAGTGATAATAAATAGGATTGAGTTTAGCACTGTGCGCTACCTTACCCATTTTGTATGTACTTGAGCACAGTGATAATAATAGGATTTAGTTTAGCATTGTGCGCTACCATACCCATTTTGTATGTACTTGAGCACAGTGATAATAAATGGGATTGAGTTTAGCACTGTGCGCTACCATACCCATTTTGTATGTACTTGCGCACAGTGATAATAAATAGGATTGAGTTTAGCACTGTGCGCTACTATACCCATTTTGTATGTACTTGAGCACAGTGATAATAAATGGGATTGAGTTTAGCACTGTGCTCTACCATACCCATTTTGTATGTACTTGCGCACAGTGATAATAAATAGGATTGAGTTTAGCACTGTGCGCTACTATACCCATTTTGTATGTACTTGAGCACAGTGATAATAAATGGGATTGAGTTTAGCACCGTGCGCTACTATACCCATTTTGTATGTACTTGCGCACAGTGATAATAAATAAGATTGAGTTTAGCACTGTGCGCTACTATACCCATTTTGTATGTACTTGAGCACAGTGATAATAAATAGGATTGAGTTTAGCACTGTGCGCTACTATACCCATTTTGTATGTACTTGAGCACAGTGATAATAAATAGGATTGAGTTTAGCATTGTGCGCTACCATACCCATTTTGTATGTACTTGAGCACAGTGATAATAAATAGGATTGAGTTTAGCATTTTGCGCTACTATACCCATTTTGTATGTACTTGTGCACAGTGATAATAAATAGGATTCAGTTTAGCACTGTGCGCTACCATACCCATTTTGTATGTACTTGAGCACAGTGATAATAAATAGGATTGCGTTTAGCACTGTGCGCTACTATACCCATTTTGTATGTACTTGAGCACAGTGATAATAAATAGGATTGAGTTTAGCATTGTGCGCTACCATACCCATTTTGTATGTACTTGAGCACAGTGATAATAAATAGGATTGAGTTTAGCATTGTGCGCTACCATACCCATTTTGTATGTACTTGAGCACAGTGATAATAAATAGGATTGAGTTTAGCATTTTGCGCTACTATACCCATTTTGTATGTACTTGTGCACAGTGATAATAAATAGGATTCAGTTTAGCACTGTGCGCTACCATACCCATTTTGTATGTACTTGAGCACAGTGATAATAAATAGGATTGCGTTTAGCACTGTGCGCTACTATACCCATTTTGTATGTACTTGAGCACAGTGATAATAAATAGGATTGAGTTTAGCATTGTGCGCTACCATACCCATTTTGTATGTACTTGAGCACAGTGATAATAAATAGGATTGAGTTTAGCATTGTGCGCTACCATACCCATTTTGTATGTACTTGAGCACAGTGATAATAAATAGGATTGAGTTTAGCATTTTGCGCTACTATACCCATTTTGTATGTACTTGAGCACAGTGATAATAATAGGATTTAGTTTAGCATTGTGCGCTACCATACCCATTTTGTATGTACTTGAGCACAGTGATAATAAATAGGATTGAGTTTAGCACTGCGCGCTACCTTACCCATTTTGTATGTACTTGAGCACAGTGATAATAATAGGATTTAGTTTAGCATTGTGCGCTACCTTACCCATTTTGTATGTACTTGAGCACAGTGATAATAAATAGGATTGAGTTTAGCATTTTGCGCTACTATACCCATTTTGTATGTACTTGCGCACAGTGATAATAAATAGGATTCAGTTTAGCACTGTGCGCTACCATACCCATTTTGTATGTACTTGAGCACAGTGATAATAAATAGGATTGCGTTTAGCACTGTGCGCTACTATACCCATTTTGTATGTACTTGAGCACAGTGATAATAAATAGGATTGAGTTTAGCATTGTGCGCTACCATACCCATTTTGTATGTACTTGAGCACAGTTATAATAAATAGGATTGAGTTTAGCATTTTGCGCTACTATACCCATTTTGTATGTACTTGAGCACAGTGACAATAATAGGATTTAGTTTAGCACTGTGCGCTACTATACCCATTTTGTATGTACTTGAGCACAGTGATAATAAATAGGATTGAGTTTAGCACTGTGCGCTTCTATACCCATTGTGTATGTACTTGAGCACAGTGATAAAAAATAGGATTGAGTTTAGCACTGTGCGCTACCTTACCCATTTTGTATGTACTTGAGCACACAGTGATAATAAATAGGATTGAGTTTAGCACTGTGCGCTACTATACCCATTTTGTATGTACTTGAGCACAGTGATAATAAATAGGATTGAGTTTAGCACTGTGCGCTACTATACCCATTTTGTATGTACTTGAGCACAGTGATAATAAATAGGATTGAGTTTAGCATTGTGCGCTCCTATACCCATTTTGTATGTACTTGAGCACAGTGATAATAAATAGGATTGAGTTTAGCACTGTGCGCTACTATACCCATTTTGTATGTACTTGAGCACAGTGATAATAAATAGGATTGAGTTTAGCACTGTGCGCTACTATACCCATTTTGTATGTACTTGAGCACAGTGATAATAAATAGGATTGAGTTTAGCACTGTGCGCTACCTTACCCATTTTGTATGTACTTGAGCACAGTGATAATAAATAGGATTGAGTTTAGCACTGTGCGCTACTATACCCATTTTGTATGTACTTGCGCACAGTGATAATAAATAGGATTGAGTTTAGCACTGTGTGCTACCTTACCCATTTTGTATGTTCTTGAGCACAGTGATAATAAATAGGATTGAGTTTAGCACTGTGCGCTACCTTACCCATTTTGTATGTACTTGAGCACAGTGATAATAAATAGGATTGAGTTTAGCACTGTGCGCTACTATACCCATTTTGTATGTACTTGCGCACAGTGATAATAAATAGGATTGAGTTTAGCACTGTGCGCTACCTTACCCATTTTGTATGTACTTGAGCACAGTGATAATAAATAGGATTGAGTTTAGCACTGTGCGCTACTATACCCATTTTGTATGTACTTGCGCACAGTGATAATAAATAGGATTGAGTTTAGCACTGTGTGCTACCTTACCCATTTTGTATGTACTTGAGCACAGTGATAATAAATAGGATTGAGTTTAGCACTGTGCGCTACTATACCCATTTTGTATGTACTTGAGCACAGTGATAATAAATAGGATTGAGTTTAGCACTGTGTGCTACCTTACCCATTTTGTATGTACTTGAGCACAGTGATAATAAATAGGATTGAGTTTAGCACTGTGCGCTACTATACCCATTTTGTATGTACTTGAGCACAGTGATAATAAATAGGATTGAGTTTAGCATTGTGCGCTACCATACCCATTTTGTATGTACTTGAGCACAGAGATAATAAATAGGATTGAGTTTAGCATTTTGCGCTACTATACCCATTTTGTATGTACTTGAGCACAGTGATAATAATAGGATTTAGTTTAGCATTGTGCGCTACCATACCCATTTTTTATGTACTTGAGCACAGTGATAATAAATGGGATTGAGTTTAGCACTGTGCGCTACCTTACCCATTTTGTATGTACTTGAGCACAGTGATAATAAATAGGATTGAGTTTAGCACTGTGCGCTACTATACCCATTTTGTATGTACTTGAGCACAGTGATAATAAATAGGATTGAGTTTAGCACTGTGCGCTCCTATACCCATTTTGTATGTACTTGAGCACAGTGATAATAAATAGGATTGAGTTTAGCACTGTGCGCTACTATACCCATTTTGTATGTACTTGAGCACAGTGATAATAAATAGGATTGAGTTTAGCACTGTGCGCTACTATACCCATTTTGTATGTTCTTGAGCACAGTGATAATAAATAGGATTGAGTTTAGCACTGTGCGCTACCTTACCCATTTTGTATGTACTTGAGCACAGTGATAATAAATAGGATTGAGTTTAGCACTGTGCGCTACTATACCCATTTTGTATGTACTTGCGCACAGTGATTATAAATAGGATTGAGTTTAGCACTGTGCGCTACCTTACCCATTTTGTATGTACTTGAGCACAGAGATAATAAATAGGATTGAGTTTAGCACTGTGCGCTACTATACCCATTTTGTATGTACTTGAGCACAGTGATAATAAATAGGATTGAGTTTAGCACTGTGCGCTACCTTACCCATTTTGTATGTACTTGAGCACAGTGATAATAAATAGGATTGAGTTTAGCACTGTGCGCTACTATACCCATTTTGTATGTACTTGAGCACAGTGATAATAAATAGGATTGAGTTTAGCACTGTGCGCTACCTTACCCATTTTGTATGTACTTGAGCACAGTGATAATAAATAGGATTGAGTTTAGAACTGTGCGCTACTATACCCATTTTGTATGTACTTGAGCACAGTGATAATAAATAGGATTTAGTTTAGCACTGTGCGCTACCTTACCCATTTTGTATGTACTTGAGCACAGTGATAATAAATGGGATTTAGTTTAGGACTGTGCGCTACTATACTTATTTTGTATGTACTTGAGCACAGTGATAATAATAGGATTTAGTTAATTTAGCACTGTGCGCTACCATACCCATTTTGTATGTACTTGCGCACAGTGATAATAAATGGGATTGAGTTTAGCATTGTGCGCTACTATACCCATTTTGTATGTACTTGAGCACAGTGATAATAAATAGGATTCAGTTTAGCACTGTGCGCTACTATACCCATTTTGTATGTACTTGGGCACAGTGATAATAAATAGGATTCAGTTTAGCACTGTGCGCTACCATACCCATTTTGTATGTACTTGAGCACAGTGATAATAAATAGGATTGAGTTTAGCACTGTGCGCTACCTTACCCATTTTGTATGTACTTGAGCACAGTGATAATAATAGGATTTAGTTTAGCATTGTGCGCTACCATACCCATTTTGTATGTACTTGAGCACAGTGATAATAAATAGGATTTAGTTTAGCACTGTGCGCTACCTTACCCATTTTGTATGTACTTGAGCACAGTGATAATAAATGGGATTGAGTTTAGGACTGTGCGCTACTATACCCATTTTGTATGTACTTGAGCACAGTGATAATAATAGGATTTAGTTAATTTAGGACTGTGCGCTACCAAACCCATTTTGTATGTACTTGCGCACAGTGATAATAAATGGGATTGAGTTTAGCATTGTGCGCTACTATACCCATTTTGTATGTACTTGAGCACAGTGATAATAAATAGGATTCAGTTTAGCACTGTGCGCTACTATACCCATTTTGTATGTACTTGCGCACAGTGATAATAAATAGGATTCAGTTTAGCACTGTGCGCTACTATACCCATTTTGTATGTACTTGAGCACAGTGATAATAAATAGGATTGAGTTTAGCACTGTGCGCTACCTTACCCATTTTGTATGTACTTGAGCACAGTGATAATAAATAGGATTTAGTTTAGCACTGTACGCTACCATACCCATTTTTTATGTACTTGAGCACAGTGTTAATAAATGGGATTGAGTTTAGCACTGTACGCTACCATACCCATTTTGTATGTACTTGCGCACAGTGATAATAAATAGGATTGAGTTTAGCACTGTGCGCTATCTTACCCATTTTGTATGTACTTGAGCACAGTATTAATAAATAGGATTGAGTTTAGCACTGTGCGCTACTATACCCATTTTGTATGTACTTGAGTACAGTGATAATAAATACGATTGAGTTTAGCACTGTGCGCTACTATACCCATTTTGTATGTACTTGAGTACAGTGATAATAAATACGATTGAGTTTAGCACTGTGCGCTACCTTACCCATTTTGTATGTACTTGAGCACAGTGATAATAAATGGGATTGAGTTTAGCACTGTGCGCTACCTTACCCATTTTGTATGTACTTGAGCACAGTGATAATAAATAGGATTCAGTTTAGCACTGTGCGCTACTATACCCATTTTGTATGTACTTGAGCACAGTGATAATAAATAGGATTGAGTTTAGCACTGTGCGCTACCTTACCCATTTTGTATGTACTTGAGCACAGTGATAATAAATAGGATTGAGTATAGCACTGTGCGCTACTATACCCATTTTGTATGTACTTGAGCACAGTGATAATAAATAGGATTTAGTTTAGCACTGTGCGCTACCTTACCCATTTTGTATGTACTTGAGCACAGTGATAATAAATGGGATTGAGTTTAGGACTGTGCGCTACTATACCCATTTTATATGTACTTGAGCACAGTGATAATAATAGGATTTAGTTTAGCATTTTGCGCTACTATACCCATTTTGTATGTACTTGAGCAGAGTGATAATAATAGGATTTAGTTTAGCATTGTGCGCTACCATACCCATTTTTTATGTACTTGAGCACAGTGTTAATAAATGGGATTGAGTTTAGCACTGTGCGCTACCATACCCATTTTGTATGTACTTGCGCACAGTGATAATAAATAGGATTGAGTTTAGCACTGTGCGCTACCTTACCCATTTTGTATGTACTTGAGCACAGTGATAATAAATAGGATTCAGTTTAGCACTGTGCGCTACTATACCCATTTTGTATGTACTTGAGCACAGTGATAATAAATAGGATTGAGTTTAGCACTGTGCGCTACCTTACCCATTTTGTATGTACTTGAGCACAGTGATAATAAATAGGATTGAGTATAGCACTGTGCGCTACTATACCCATTTTGTATGTACTTGAGCACAGTGATAATAAATAGGATTTAGTTTAGCACTGTGCGCTACCTTACCCATTTTGTATGTACTTGAGCACAGTGATAATAAATGGGATTGAGTTTAGGACTGTGCGCTACTATACCCATTTTATATGTACTTGAGCACAGTGATAATAATAGGATTTAGTTTAGCATTTTGCGTTACTATACCCATTTTGTATGTACTTGAGCAGAGTGATAATAATAGGATTTAGTTTAGCATTGTGCGCTACCATACCCATTTTTTATGTACTTGAGCACAGTGTTAATAAATGGGATTGAGTTTAGCACTGTGCGCTACCATACCCATTTTGTATGTACTTGCGCACAGTGATAATAAATAGGATTGAGTTTAGCACTGTGCGCTACCTTACCCATATTGTATGTACTTGAGCACAGTATTAATAAATAGGATTGAGTTTAGCACTGTGCGCTACTATACCCATTTTGTATGTACTTGAGCACAGTGATAATAAATACGATTGAGTTTAGCACTGTGCGCTACCTTACCCATTTTGTATGTACTTGAGCACAGTGATAATAAATGGGATTGAGTTTAGCACTGTGCGCTACCTTACCCATTTTGTATGTAATTGAGCACATTGATAATAAATAGGATTCAGTTTAGCACTGTGCGCTACTATACCCATTTTGTATGTACTTGAGCACAGTGATAATAAATAGGATTGAGTTTAACACTGTGCGCTCCTATACCCATTTTGTATGTACTTGAGCACAGTGATAAAAAATAGGATTGAGTTTAGCACTGTGCGCTACTATACCCATTTTGTATGTACTTGAGCACAGTGATAATAAATAGGATTGAGTTTAGCACTGTGCGCTACTATACCCATTTTGTATATGTACTTGAGCACAGTGATAATAAATAGGATTGAGTTTAGCACTGTGCGCTACCTTACCCATTTTGTATGTACTTGAGCACAGTGATAATAAATAGGATTGAGTTTAGCCCTGTGCGCTACTATACCCATTTTGTATGTACTTGAGCACAGTGATAATAAATAGGATTGAGTTTAGCACTGTGCGCTACTATACCCATTTTGTATGTACTTGAGCACAGTGATAATAAATAGGATTGAGTTTAGCATTGTGCGCTACCATACCCATTTTGTATGTACTTGAGCACAGTGATAATAAATAGGATTGAGTTTAGCATTTTGCGCTACTATACCCATTTTGTATGTACTTGAGCACAGTGATAATAATAGGATTTAGTTTAACATTGTGCGCTACCATACCCATTTTGTATGTACTTGAGCACAGTGATAATAAATAGGATTGAGTTTAGCACTGCGCGCTACCTTACCCATTTTGTATGTACTTGAGCACAGTGATAATAATAGGATTTAGTTTAGCATTGTGCGCTACCTTACCCATTTTGTATGTACTTGAGCACAGTGATAATAAATAGGATTGAGTTTAGCATTTTGCGCTACTATACCCATTTTGTATGTACTTGTGCACAGTGATAATAAATAGGATTCAGTTTAGCACTGTGCGCTACCATACCCATTTTGTATGTACTTGAGCACAGTGATAATAAATAGGATTGCGTTTAGCACTGTGCGCTACTATACCCATTTTGTATGTACTTGAGCACAGTGATAATAAATAGGATTGAGTTTAGCATTGTGCGCTACCATACCCATTTTGTATGTACTTGAGCACAGTGATAATAAATAGGATTGAGTTTAGCATTGTGCGCTACCATACCCATTTTGTATGTACTTGAGCACAGTGATAATAAATAGGATTGAGTTTAGCATTTTGCGCTACTATACCCATTTTGTATGTACTTGTGCACAGTGATAATAAATAGGATTCAGTTTAGCACTGTGCGCTACCATACCCATTTTGTATGTACTTGAGCACAGTGATAATAAATAGGATTGCGTTTAGCACTGTGCGCTACTATACCCATTTTGTATGTACTTGAGCACAGTGATAATAAATAGGATTGAGTTTAGCATTGTGCGCTACCATACCCATTTTGTATGTACTTGAGCACAGTGATAATAAATAGGATTGAGTTTAGCATTTTGCGCTACTATACCCATTTTGTATGTACTTGAGCACAGTGATAATAATAGGATTTAGTTTAGCATTGTGCGCTACCATACCCATTTTGTATGTACTTGAGCACAGTGATAATAAATAGGATTGAGTTTAGCACTGCGCGCTACCTTACCCATTTTGTATGTACTTGAGCACAGTGATAATAATAGGATTTAGTTTAGCATTGTGCGCTACCTTACCCATTTTGTATGTACTTGAGCACAGTGATAATAAATAGGATTGAGTTTAGCATTTTGCGCTACTATACCCATTTTGTATGTACTTGCGCACAGTGATAATAAATAGGATTCAGTTTAGCACTGTGCGCTACCATACCCATTTTGTATGTACTTGAGCACAGTGATAATAAATAGGATTGCGTTTAGCACTGTGCGCTACTATACCCATTTTGTATGTACTTGAGCACAGTGATAATAAATAGGATTGAGTTTAGCATTGTGCGCTACCATACCCATTTTGTATGTACTTGAGCACAGTTATAATAAATAGGATTGAGTTTAGCATTTTGCGCTACTATACCCATTTTGTATGTACTTGAGCACAGTGACAATAATAGGATTTAGTTTAGCACTGTGCGCTACTATACCCATTTTGTATGTACTTGAGCACAGTGATAATAAATAGGATTGAGTTTAGCACTGTGCGCTTCTATACCCATTGTGTATGTACTTGAGCACAGTGATAAAAAATAGGATTGAGTTTAGCACTGTGCGCTACCTTACCCATTTTGTATGTACTTGAGCACACAGTGATAATAAATAGGATTGAGTTTAGCACTGTGCGCTACTATACCCATTTTGTATGTACTTGAGCACAGTGATAATAAATAGGATTGAGTTTAGCACTGTGCGCTACTATACCCATTTTGTATGTACTTGAGCACAGTGATAATAAATAGGATTGAGTTTAGCATTGTGCGCTACCATACCCATTTTGTATGTACTTGAGCACAGTGATAATAAATAGGATTGAGTTTAGCATTTTGCGCTACTATACCCATTTTGTATGTACTTGCGCACAGTGATAATAAATAGGATTCAGTTTAGCACTGTGCGCTACCATACCAATTTTGTATGTACTTGAGCACAGTGATAATAAATAGGATTGAGTTTAGCACTGCGCGCTACCTTACCCATTTTGTATGTACTTGAGCACAGTGATAATAATAGGATTTAGTTTAGCATTGTGCGCTACCTTACCCATTTTGTATGTACTTGAGCACAGTTATAATAAATGGGATTGAGTTTAGCACTGTGCGCTACCATACCCATTTTGTATGTACTTGCGCACAGTGATAATAAATAGGATTGAGTTTAGCACTGTGCGCTACTATACCCATTTTGTATGTACTTGAGCACAGTGATAATAAATAGGATTCAGTTTAGCACTGTGCGCTACCATACCCATTTTGTATGTACTTGAGCACAGTGATAATAAATAGGATTGAGTTTAGCACTGTGCGCTACCTTACACATTTTGTATGTACTTGAGCACAGTGATAATAAACAGGATTGAGTTTAGCACTGTGTGCTACTATACACATTTTGGTTTCACTCGTGCACAGTAATAATAAATATGATTGAGTTTAGCACTGTGCGCTACTATACCCTTTTTGTATGTACTTGAGCACAGTGATAATAAATAGGATTGAGTTTAGCACTGTGCGCTACCATACCCATTTTGTATGTACTTGAGCACAGTGATAATAAATAGGATTTAGTTTAGCACTGTGCGCTACTATACCCATTTTGTATGTACTTGAGCACAGTGATAATAAATAGGATTTAGTTTAGCACTGTGCGCTACTATACCCATTTTGTATGTACTTGAGCACAGTGATAATAAATGGGATTGAGTTTAGCACTGTGCGCTACTATACCCATTTTGTATGTACTTGAGCACAGTGATAATAAATGGGATTGAGTTTAGCACTGTGCGCTACTATACCCATTTTGTATGTACTTGAGCACAGTGATAATAATAGGATTTAGTTTAGCATTGTGCGCTACCATACCCATTTTGTATGTACTTGAGCACAGTGATAATAAATGGGATTGAGTTTAGCACTGTGCGCTACCATACCCATTTTGTATGTACATGCGCACAGTGATAATAAATAGGATTGAGTTTAGCACTGTGCGCTACTATACCCATTTTGTATGTACTTGCGCACAGTGATAATAAATAGGATTCAGTTTAGCACTGTGCGCTACCATACCCATTTTGTATGTACTTGAGCACAGTGATAATAAATAGGATTGAGTTTAGCACTGTGCGCTACCTTACACATTTTGTATGTACTTGAGCACAGTGATAATAAATAGGATTGAGTTTAGCACTGTGCGCTACTATACCCATTTTGTATGTACTTGAGCACAGTGATAATAAATAGGATTGAGTTTAGCACTGCGCGCTACCTTACCCATTTTGTATGTACTTGAGCACAGTGATAATAAATAGGATTGAGTTTAGCACTGTGCGCTACTATACCCATTTTGTATGTACTTGCGCACAGTGATAATAAATAGGATTGAGTTTAGCACTGTGCGCTACCTTACCCATTTTGTATGTACTTGAGCACAGTGATAATAAATAGGATTGAGTTTAGCACTGTGCGCTACTATACCTATTTTGTATGTACTTGAGCACAGTGATAATAAATAGGATTGAGTTTAGCACTGTGCGCTACCATACCCATTTTGTATGTACTTGAGCACAGTGATAATAAATAGGATTTAGTTTAGCACTGTGCGCTACTATACCCATTTTGTATGTACTTGAGCACAGTGATAATAAATAGGATTTAGTTTAGCACTGTGCGCTACTATACCCATTTTGTATGTACTTGAGCACAGTGATAATAAATGGGATTGAGTTTAGCACTGTGCGCTACTATACCCATTTTGTATGTACTTGAGCACAGTGATAATAAATGGGATTGAGTTTAGCACTGTGCGCTACTATACCCATTTTGTATGTACTTGAGCACAGTGATAATAATAGGATTTAGTTTAGCATTGTGCGCTACCATACCCATTTTGTATGTACTTGAGCACAGTGATAATAAATGGGATTGAGTTTAGCACTGTGCGCTACCATACCCATTTTGTATGTACATGCGCACAGTGATAATAAATAGGATTGAGTTTAGCACTGTGCGCTACTATACCCATTTTGTATGTACTTGCGCACAGTGATAATAAATAGGATTCAGTTTAGCACTGTGCGCTACCATACCCATTTTGTATGTACTTGAGCACAGTGATAATAAATAGGATTGAGTTTAGCACTGTGCGCTACCTTACACATTTTGTATGTACTTGAGCACAGTGATAATAAACAGGATTGAGTTTAGCACTGTGTGCTACTATACACATTTTGGTTTCACTCGTGCACAGTAATAATAAATATGATTGAGTTTAGCACTGTGCGCTACTATACCCTTTTTGTATGTACTTGAGCACAGTGATAATAAATAGGATTGAGTTTAGCACTGTGCGCTACCATACCCATTTTGTATGTACTTGAGCACAGTGATAATAAATAGGATTTAGTTTAGCACTGTGCGCTACTATACCCATTTTGTATGTACTTGAGCACAGTGATAATAAATAGGATTTAGTTTAGCACTGTGCGCTACTATACCCATTTTGTATGTACTTGAGCACAGTGATAATAAATGGGATTGAGTTTAGCACTGTGCGCTACTATACCCATTTTGTATGTACTTGAGCACAGTGATAATAAATGGGATTGAGTTTAGCACTGTGCGCTACCATACCCATTTTGTATGTACATGCGCACAGTGATAATAAATAGGATTGAGTTTAGCACTGTGCGCTACTATACCCATTTTGTATGTACTTGCGCACAGTGATAATAAATAGGATTCAGTTTAGCACTGTGCGCTACCATACCCATTTTGTATGTACTTGAGCACAGTGATAATAAATAGGATTGAGTTTAGCACTGTGCGCTACCTTACACATTTTGTATGTACTTGAGCACAGTGATAATAAATAGGATTGAGTTTAGCACTGTGCGCTACTATACCCATTTTGTATGTACTTGAGCACAGTGATAATAAATAGGATTGAGTTTAGCACTGCGCGCTACCTTACCCATTTTGTATGTACTTGAGCACAGTGATAATAAATAGGATTGAGTTTAGCACTGTGCGCTACTATACCCATTTTGTATGTACTTGCGCACAGTGATAATAAATAGGATTGAGTTTAGCACTGTGCGCTACCTTACCCATTTTGTATGTACTTGAGCACAGTGATAATAAATAGGATTGAGTTTAGCACTGTGCGCTACTATACCTATTTTGTATGTACTTGAGCACAGTGATAATAAATAGGATTGAGTTTAGCACTGTGCGCTACCATACCCATTTTGTATGTACTTGAGCACAGTGATAATAAATAGGATTTAGTTTAGCACTGTGCGCTACTATACCCATTTTGTATGTACTTGAGCACAGTGATAATAAATAGGATTTAGTTTAGCACTGTGCGCTACTATACCCATTTTGTATGTACTTGAGCACAGTGATAATAAATGGGATTGAGTTTAGCACTGTGCGCTACTATACCCATTTTGTATGTACTTGAGCACAGTGATAATAAATGGGATTGAGTTTAGCACTGTGCGCTACTATACCCATTTTGTATGTACTTGAGCACAGTGATAATAATAGGATTTAGTTTAGCATTGTGCGCTACCATACCCATTTTGTATGTACTTGAGCACAGTGATAATAAATGGGATTGAGTTTAGCACTGTGCGCTACCATACCCATTTTGTATGTACATGCGCACAGTGATAATAAATAGGATTGAGTTTAGCACTGTGCGCTACTATACCCATTTTGTATGTACTTGCGCACAGTGATAATAAATAGGATTCAGTTTAGCACTGTGCGCTACCATACCCATTTTGTATGTACTTGAGCACAGTGATAATAAATAGGATTGAGTTTAGCACTGTGCGCTACCTTACACATTTTGTATGTACTTGAGCACAGTGATAATAAACAGGATTGAGTTTAGCACTGTGTGCTACTATACACATTTTGGTTTCACTCGTGCACAGTAATAATAAATATGATTGAGTTTAGCACTGTGCGCTACTATACCCTTTTTGTATGTACTTGAGCACAGTGATAATAAATAGGATTGAGTTTAGCACTGTGCGCTACCATACCCATTTTGTATGTACTTGAGCACAGTGATAATAAATAGGATTTAGTTTAGCACTGTGCGCTACTATACCCATTTTGTATGTACTTGAGCACAGTGATAATAAATAGGATTTAGTTTAGCACTGTGCGCTACTATACCCATTTTGTATGTACTTGAGCACAGTGATAATAAATGGGATTGAGTTTAGCACTGTGCGCTACTATACCCATTTTGTATGTACTTGAGCACAGTGATAATAAATGGGATTGAGTTTAGCACTGTGCGCTACTATACCCATTTTGTATGTACTTGAGCACAGTGATAATAATAGGATTTAGTTTAGCATTGTGCGCTACCATACCCATTTTGTATGTACTTGAGCACAGTGATAATAAATGGGATTGAGTTTAGCACTGTGCGCTACCATACCCATTTTGTATGTACATGCGCACAGTGATAATAAATAGGATTGAGTTTAGCACTGTGCGCTACTATACCCATTTTGTATGTACTTGCGCACAGTGATAATAAATAGGATTCAGTTTAGCACTGTGCGCTACCATACCCATTTTGTATGTACTTGAGCACAGTGATAATAAATAGGATTGAGTTTAGCACTGTGCGCTACCTTACACATTTTGTATGTACTTGAGCACATTGATAATAAACAGGATTGAGGTTAGCACTGTGTGCTACTATACACATTTTGGTTTCACTCGTGCACAGTAATAATAAATATGATTGAGTTTAGCACTGTGCGCTACTATACCCTTTTTGTATGTACTTGAGCACAGTGATAATAAAAAGGATTGAGTTTAGCACTGTGCGCTACCTTACCCATTTTGTATGTACTTGAGCACAGTGATAATAAATAGGATTGAGTTTAGCACTGTGCGCTACCTTACCCATTTTGTATGTACTTGAGCACAGTGATAATAAATAGGATTGAGTTTAGCATTTTGCGCTACTATACCCATTTTGTATGTACTTGCGCACAGTGATAATAAATAGGATTAAGTTTAGCACTGTGCGCTACTATACCCATTTTGTATGTACTTGAGCACAGTGATAATAAATAGGATTGAGTTTAGCACTGCGCGCTACCTTACCCATTTTGTATGTACTTGAGCACAGTGATAATAAATAGGATTGAGTTTAGCACTGTGCGCTACCTTACCCATTTTGTATGTACTTGAGCACAGTGATAATAAATAGGATTGAGTTTAGCACTGTGCGCTACTATACCCATTTTGTATGTACTTGCGCACAGTGATAATAAATAGGATTGAGTTTAGCACTGTGCGCTACTATACCCATTTTGTATGTACTTGAGCACAGTGATAATAAATGGGATTGAGTTTAGCACTGTGCGCTACCATACCCATTTTGTATGTACTTGAGCACATTGATAATAAATAGGATTCAGTTTAGCACTGTGCGCTACTATACTCATTTTGTATGTACTTGAGCACAGTGATAATAAATAGGATTGAGTTTAGCACTGTGCGCTACTATACCCATTTTGTATGTATTTGCGCACAGTGATAATAAATAGAATTGAGTTTAGCACTGTGCGCTACCATACCCATTTTGTATGTCCTTGCGCACAGTGATAATAAATAGGATTGAGTTTAGCACTGTGCGCTACCTTACCCATTTTGTATGTACTTGAGCACAGTATTAATAAATAGGATTGAGTTTAGCACTGTGCGCTACCTTACCCATTTTGTATGTACTTGAGCACAGTGATAATAAATGGGATTGAGTTTAGAATTGTGCGCTACCTTACCCATTTTGTATGTACTTGAGCACAGTGATAATAAATAGGATTCAGTTTAGCACTGTGCGCTACTATACCCATTTTGTATGTACTTGAGCACAGTGATAATAAATAGGATTCAGTTTAGCACTGTGCGCTACTATACCCATTTTGTTTGTACTTGAGCACAGTGATAATAAATAGGATTGAGTTTAGCACTGTGCGCTACTATACCCATTTTGTATGTACTTGAGCACAGTGATAATAAATAGGATTGAGTTTAGCACTGTGCGCTACCTTACACATTTTGTATGTACTTGAGCACAGTGATAATAAATAGGATTGAGTTTAGCATTGTGCGCTACTATACCCATTTTGTATGTACTTGAGCACAGTGATAATAAATATGATTGAGTTTAGCACTGTGCGCTACTATACACATTTTGGTTTCACTCGCGCACAGTAATAATAAATAGGATTGAGTTTAGCACTGTGCGCTACTATACCCATTTTGTATGTACTTGAGCACAGTGATAATAAATAGGATTGAGTTTAGCACTGTGCGCTACTATACCCATTTTGTATGTATTTGCGCACAGTGATAATAAATAGGATTGAGTTTAACACTGCGCTACCTTACCCATTTTGTATGTACTTGAGCACAGTGATAATAAATAGGATTGAGTTTAGCACTGTGCACTACTATACCCATTTTGTATGTACTTGCGCACAGTGATAATAAATAGGATTGAGTTTAGCACTGTGCGCTACCTTACCCATTTTGTATGTACTTGAGCACAGTGATAATAAATAGGATTGAGTTTAGCACTGTGCGCTACTATACCTATTTTGTATGTACTTGAGCACAGTGATAATAAATAGGATTGAGTTTAGCACTGTGCGCTACCATACCCATTTTGTATGTACTTGAGCACAGTGATAATAAATAGGATTTAGTTTAGCACTGTGCGCTACTATACCCATTTTGTATGTACTTGAGCACAGTGATAATAAATAGGATTTAGTTTAGCACTGTGCGCTACTATACCCATTTTGTATGTACTTGAGCACAGTGATAATAAATGGGATTGAGTTTAGCACTGTGCGCTACTATACCCATTTTGTATGTACTTGAGCACAGTGATAATAAATGGGATTGAGTTTAGCACTGTGCGCTACTATACCCATTTTGTATGTACTTGAGCACAGTGATAATAATAGGATTTAGTTTAGCATTGTGCGCTACCATACCCATTTTGTATGTACTTGAGCACAGTGATAATAATAGGATTTAGTTTAGCATTGTGCGCTACCATACCCATTTTGTATGTACTTGAGCACAGTGATAATAAATGGGATTGAGTTTAGCACTGTGCGCTACCATACCCATTTTGTATGTACTTGAGCACATTGATAATAAATAGGATTCAGTTTAGCACTGTGCGCTACTATACTCATTTTGTATGTACTTGAGCACAGTGATAATAAATAGGATTGAGTTTAGCACTGTGCGCTCCTATACCCATTTTGTATGTACTTGAGCACAGTGATAATAAATAGGATTGAGTTTAGCACTGTGTGCTACTATACCCATTTTGTATGTACTTGAGCACAGTGATAATAAATAGGATTGAGTTTAGCACTGTGCGCTACTATACCCATTTTGTGTGTACTTGAGCACAGTGATAATAAATAGGATTGAGTTTAGCACTGTGCGCTACCTTACCCATTTTGTATGTACTTGAGCACAGTGATAATAAATAGGATTGAGTTTAGCACTGTGCGCTACTATACCCATTTTGTATGTACTTGAGCACAGTGATAATAAATAGGATTGAGTTTAGCACTGTGCGCTACTATACACATTTTGGTTTCACTCGCCCACAGTAATAATAAATAGGATTGAGTTTAGCACTGTGCGCTACTATACCCATATTGTATGTACTTGAGCACAGTAATAATAAATAGGATTGAGTTTAGCACTGTGTGCTACTATACCCATTTTGTATGTACTTGAGCACAGTGATAATAAATAGGATTGAGTTTAGCACTGTGCGCTACTATACCCATTTTGTATGTATTTGCGCACAGTGATAATAAATAGAATTGAGTTTAGCACTGTGCGCTACCATACCCATTTTGTATGTCCTTGCGCACAGTGATAATAAATAGGATTGAGTTTAGCACTGTGCGCTACCTTACCCATTTTGTATGTACTTGAGCACAGTATTAATAAATAGGATTGAGTTTAGCACTGTGCGCTACCTTACCCATTTTGTATGTACTTGAGCACAGTGATAATAAATGGGATTGAGTTTAGAACTGTGCGCTACCTTACCCATTTTGTATGTACTTGAGCACAGTGATAATAAATAGGATTCAGTTTAGCACTGTGCGCTACTATACCCATTTTGTATGTACTTGAGCACAGTAATAATAAATAGGATTGAGTTTAGCACTGTGCGCTTCTATACCCATTTTGTATGTACTTGAGCACAGTGATAATAAATAGGATTGAGTTTAGCACTGTGCGCTACCTTACACATTTTGTATGTACTTGAGCACAGTGATAATAAATAGGATTGAGTTTAGCATTGTGCGCTACTATACCCATTTTGTATGTACTTGAGCACAGTGATAATAAATAGGATTGAGTTTAGCACTGTGCGCTACTATACACATTTTGGTTTCACTCGCGCACAGTAATAATAAATAGGATTGAGTTTAGCACTGTGCGCTACTATACCCATTTTGTATGTACTTGAGCACAGTGATAATAAATAGGATTGAGTTTAGCACTGTGCGCTACTATACCCATTTTGTATGTATTTGCGCACAGTGATAATAAATAGGATTGAGTTTAACACTGCGCTACCTTACCCATTTTGTATGTACTTGAGCACAGTGATAATAAATAGGATTGAGTTTAGCACTGTGCACTACTATACCCATTTTGTATGTACTTGCGCACAGTGATAATAAATAGGATTGAGTTTAGCACTGTGCGCTACCTTACCCATTTTGTATGTACTTGAGCACAGTGATAATAAATAGGATTGAGTTTAGCACTGTGCGCTACTATACCTATTTTGTATGTACTTGAGCACAGTGATAATAAATAGGATTGAGTTTAGCACTGTGCGCTACCATACCCATTTTGTATGTACTTGAGGACAGTGATAATAAATAGGATTTAGTTTAGCACTGTGCGCTACTATACCCATTTTGTATGTACTTGAGCACAGTGATAATAAATAGGATTTAGTTTAGCACTGTGCGCTACTATACCCATTTTGTATGTACTTGAGCACAGTGATAATAAATGGGATTGAGTTTAGCACTGTGCGCTACTATACCCATTTTGTATGTATTTGAGCACAGTGATAATAAATGGGATTGAGTTTAGCACTGTGCGCTACTATACCCATTTTGTATGTACTTGAGCACAGTGATAATAATAGGATTTAGTTTAGCATTGTGCGCTACCATACCCATTTTGTATGTACTTGAGCACAGTGATAATAAATGGGATTGAGTTTAGCACTGTGCGCTACTATACCCATTTTGTATGTACTTGAGCAGTGATAATAATAGGATTTAGTTTAGCATTGTGCGCTACCATACCCATTTTGTATGTACTTGAGCACAGTGATAATAAATGGGATTGAGTTTAGCACTGTGCGCTACCATACCCATTTTGTATGTACATGCGCACAGTGATAATAAATAGGATTGAGTTTAGCACTGTGCGCTACTATACCCATTTTGTATGTACTTGCGCACAGTGATAATAAATAGGATTCAGTTTAGCACTGTGCGCTACCATACCCATTTTGTATGTACTTGAGCACAGTGATAATAAATAGGATTGAGTTTAGCACTGTGCGCTACCTTACACATTTTGTATGTACTTGAGCACAGTGATAATAAACAGGATTGAGGTTAGCACTGTGTGCTACTATACACATTTTGGTTTCACTCGTGCACAGTAATAATAAATATGATTGAGTTTAGCACTGTGCGCTACTATACCCTTTTTGTATGTACTTGAGCACAGTGATAATAAAAAGGATTGAGTTTAGCACTGTGCGCTACCTTACCCATTTTGTATGTACTTGAGCACAGTGATAATAAATAGGATTGAGTTTAGCACTGTGCGCTACCTTACCCATTTTGTATGTACTTGAGCACAGTGATAATAAATAGGATTGAGTGTAGCATTTTGCGCTACTATACCCATTTTGTATGTACTTGCGCACAGTGATAATAAATAGGATTAAGTTTAGCACTGTGCGCTACTATACCCATTTTGTATGTACTTGAGCACAGTGATAATAAATAGGATTGAGTTTAGCACTGCGCGCTACCTTACCCATTTTGTATGTAGGCCTACTTGAGCACAGTGATAATAAATAGGATTGAGTTTAGCACTGTGCGCTACCTTACCCATTTTGTATGTACTTGAGCACAGTGATAATAAATGGGATTGAGTTTAGCACTGTGCGCTACCATACCCATTTTGTATGTACTTGAGCACATTGATAATAAATAGGATTCAGTTTAGCACTGTGCGCTACTATACTCATTTTGTATGTACTTGAGCACAGTGATAATAAATAGGATTGAGTTTAGCACTGTGCGCTACTATACCCATTTTGTATGTATTTGCGCACAGTGATAATAAATAGAATTGAGTTTAGCACTGTGCGCTACCATACCCATTTTGTATGTCCTTGCGCACTGTGATAATAAATAGGATTGAGTTTAGCACTGTGCGCTACCTTACCCATTTTGTATGTACTTGAGCACAGTATTAATAAATAGGATTGAGTTTAGCACTGTGCGCTACCTTACCCATTTTGTATGTACTTGAGCACAGTGATAATAAATGGGATTGAGTTTAGAACTGTGCGCTACCTTACCCATTTTGTATGTACTTGAGCACAGTGATAATAAATAGGATTCAGTTTAGCACTGTGCGCTACTATACCCATTTTGTATGTACTTGAGCACAGTGATAATAAATAGGATTCAGTTTAGCACTGTGCGCTACTATACCCATTTTGTTTGTACTTGAGCACAGTGATAATAAATAGGATTGAGTTTAGCACTGTGCGCTACTATACCCATTTTGTATGTACTTGAGCACAGTGATAATAAATAGGATTGAGTTTAGCACTGTGCGCTACCTTACACATTTTGTATGTACTTGAGCACAGTGATAATAAATAGGATTGAGTTTAGCATTGTGCGCTACTATACCCATTTTGTATGTACTTGAGCACAGTGATAATAAATAGGATTGAGTTTAGCACTGTGCGCTACTATACACATTTTGGTTTCACTCGCGCACAGTAATAATAAATAGGATTGAGTTTAGCACTGTGCGCTACTATACCCATTTTGTATGTACTTGAGCACAGTGATAATAAATAGGATTGAGTTTAGCACTGTGCGCTACTATACCCATTTTGTATGTATTTGCGCACAGTGATAATAAATAGGATTGAGTTTAACACTGCGCTACCTTACCCATTTTGTATGTACTTGAGCACAGTGATAATAAATAGGATTGAGTTTAGCACTGTGCACTACTATACCCATTTTGTATGTACTTGCGCACAGTGATAATAAATAGGATTGAGTTTAGCACTGTGCGCTACCTTACCCATTTTGTATGTACTTGAGCACAGTGATAATAAATAGGATTGAGTTTAGCACTGTGCGCTACTATACCTATTTTGTATGTACTTGAGCACAGTGATAATAAATAGGATTGAGTTTAGCACTGTGCGCTACCATACCCATTTTGTATGTACTTGAGCACAGTGATAATAAATAGGATTTAGTTTAGCACTGTGCGCTACTATACCCATTTTGTATGTACTTGAGCACAGTGATAATAAATAGGATTTAGTTTAGCACTGTGCGCTACTATACCCATTTTGTATGTACTTGAGCACAGTGATAATAAATGGGATTGAGTTTAGCACTGTGCGCTACTATACCCATTTTGTATGTACTTGAGCACAGTGATAATAAATGGGATTGAGTTTAGCACTGTGCGCTACTATACCCATTTTGTATGTACTTGAGCACAGTGATAATAATAGGATTTAGTTTAGCATTGTTCGCTACCATACCCATTTTGTATGTACTTGAGCACAGTGATAATAATAGGATTTAGTTTAGCATTGTGCGCTACCATACCCATTTTGTATGTACTTGAGCACAGTGATAATAAATGGGATTGAGTTTAGCACTGTGCGCTACCATACCCATTTTGTATGTACTTGAGCACATTGATAATAAATAGGATTCAGTTTAGCACTGTGCGCTACTATACTCATTTTGTATGTACTTGAGCACAGTGATAATAAATAGGATTGAGTTTAGCACTGTGCGCTCCTATACCCATTTTGTATGTACTTGAGCACAGTGATAATAAATAGGATTGAGTTTAGCACTGTGTGCTACTATACCCATTTTGTATGTACTTGAGCACAGTGATAATAAATAGGATTGAGTTTAGCACTGTGCGCTACTATACCCATTTTGTGTGTACTTGAGCACAGTGATAATAAATAGGATTGAGTTTAGCACTGTGCGCTACCTTACCCATTTTGTATGTACTTGAGCACAGTGATAATAAATAGGATTGAGTTTAGCACTGTGCGCTACTATACCCATTTTGTATGTACTTGAGCACAGTGATAATAAATAGGATTGAGTTTAGCACTGTGCGCTACTATACACATTTTGGTTTCACTCGCCCACAGTAATAATAAATAGGATTGAGTTTAGCACTGTGCGCTACTATACCCATTTTGTATGTACTTGAGCACAGTAATAATAAATAGGATTGAGTTTAGCACTGTGCGCTACTATACCCATTTTGTATGTACTTGAGCACAGTGATAATAAATAGGATTGAGTTTAGCACTGTGCGCTACTATACCCATTTTGTATGTATTTGCGCACAGTGATAATAAATAGAATTGAGTTTAGCACTGTGCGCTACCATACCCATTTTGTATGTCCTTGCGCACAGTGATAATAAATAGGATTGAGTTTAGCACTGTGCGCTACCTTACCCTTTTTGTATGTACTTGAGCACAGTATTAATAAATAGGATTGAGTTTAGCACTGTGCGCTACCTTACCCATTTTGTATGTACTTGAGCACAGTGATAATAAATGGGATTGAGTTTAGAACTGTGCGCTACCTTACCCATTTTGTATGTACTTGAGCACAGTGATAATAAATAGGATTCAGTTTAGCACTGTGCGCTACTATACCCATTTTGTATGTACTTGAGCACAGTGATAATAAATAGGATTGAGTTTAGCACTGTGCGCTACTATACCCATTTTGTATGTACTTGAGCACAGTGATAATAAATAGGATTGAGTTTAGCACTGTGCGCTACCTTACACATTTTGTATGTACTTGAGCACAGTGATAATAAATAGGATTGAGTTTAGCATTGTGCGCTACTATACCCATTTTGTATGTACTTGAGCACAGTGATAATAAATAGGATTGAGTTTAGCACTGTGCGCTACTATACACATTTTGGTTTCACTCGCGCATAGTAATAATAAATAGGATTGAGTTTAGCACTGTGCGCTACTATACCCATTTTGTATGTACTTGAGCACAGTGATAATAAATAGGATTGAGTTTAGCACTGTGCGCTACTATACCCATTTTGTATGTATTTGCGCACAGTGATAATAAATAGGATTGAGTTTAACACTGCGCTACCTTACCCATTTTGTATGTACTTGAGCACAGTGATAATAAATAGGATTGAGTTTAGCACTGTGCACTACTATACCCATTTTGTATGTACTTGCGCACAGTGATAATAAATAGGATTGAGTTTAGCACTGTGCGCTACCTTACCCATTTTGTATGTACTTGAGCACAGTGATAATAAATAGGATTGAGTTTAGCACTGTGCGCTACTATACCTATTTTGTATGTACTTGAGCACAGTGATAATAAATAGGATTGAGTTTAGCACTGTGCGCTACCATACCCATTTTGTATGTACTTGAGCACAGTGATAATAAATAGGATTTAGTTTAGCACTGTGCGCTACTATACCCATTTTGTATGTACTTGAGCACAGTGATAATAAATAGGATTTAGTTTAGCACTGTGCGCTACTATACCCATTTTGTATGTACTTGAGCACAGTGATAATAAATGGGATTGAGTTTAGCACTGTGCGCTACTATACCCATTTTGTATGTACTTGAGCACAGTGATAATAAATGGGATTGAGTTTAGCACTGTGCGCTACTATACCCATTTTGTATGTACTTGAGCACAGTGATAATAATAGGATTTAGTTTAGCATTGTGCGCTACCATACCCATTTTGTATGTACTTGAGCACAGTGATAATAAATGGGATTGAGTTTAGCACTGTGCGCTACTATACCCATTTTGTATGTACTTGAGCAGTGATAATAATAGGATTTAGTTTAGCATTGTGCGCTACCATACCCATTTTGTATGTACTTGAGCACAGTGATAATAAATGGGATTGAGTTTAGCACTGTGCGCTACCATACCCATTTTGTATGTACATGCGCACAGTGATAATAAATAGGATTGAGTTTAGCACTGTGCGCTACTATACCCATTTTGTATGTACTTGCGCACAGTGATAATAAATAGGATTCAGTTTAGCACTGTGCGCTACCATACCCATTTTGTATGTACTTGAGCACAGTGATAATAAATAGGATTGAGTTTAGCACTGTGCGCTACCTTACACATTTTGTATGTACTTGAGCACAGTGATAATAAACAGGATTGAGGTTAGCACTGTGTGCTACTATACACATTTTGGTTTCACTCGTGCACAGTAATAATAAATATGATTGAGTTTAGCACTGTGCGCTACTATACCCTTTTTGTATGTACTTGAGCACAGTGATAATAAAAAGGATTGAGTTTAGCACTGTGCGCTACCTTACCCATTTTGTATGTACTTGAGCACAGTGATAATAAATAGGATTGAGTTTAGCACTGTGCGCTACCTTACCCATTTTGTATGTACTTGAGCACAGTGATAATAAATAGGATTGAGTTTAGCATTTTGCGCTACTATACCCATTTTGTATGTACTTGCGCACAGTGATAATAAATAGGATTAAGTTTAGCACTGTGCGCTACTATACCCATTTTGTATGTACTTGAGCACAGTGATAATAAATAGGATTGAGTTTAGCACTGCGCGCTACCTTACCCATTTTGTATGTACTTGAGCACAGTGATAATAAATAGGATTGAGTTTAGCACTGTGCGCTACCTTACCCATTTTGTATGTACTTGAGCACAGTGATAATAAATAGGATTGAGTTTAGCACTGTGCGCTACTATACCCATTTTGTATGTACTTGCGCACAGTGATAATAAATAGGATTGAGTTTAGCACTGTGCGCTACTATACCCATTTTGTATGTACTTGAGCACAGTGATAATAAATGGGATTGAGTTTAGCACTGTGCGCTACCATACCCATTTTGTATGTACTTGAGCACATTGATAATAAATAGGATTCAGTTTAGCACTGTGCGCTACTATACTCATTTTGTATGTACTTGAGCACAGTGATAATAAATAGGATTGAGTTTAGCACTGTGCGCTCCTATACCCATTTTGTATGTACTTGAGCACAGTGATAATAAATAGGATTGAGTTTAGCACTGTGTGCTACTATACCCATTTTGTATGTACTTGAGCACAGTGATAATAAATAGGATTGAGTTTAGCACTGTGCGCTACTATACCCATTTTGTATGTACTTGAGCACAGTGATAATAAATAGGATTGAGTTTAGCACTGTGCGCTACCTTACCCATTTTGTATGTACTTGAGCACAGTGATAATAAATAGGATTGAGTTTAGCACTGTGCGCTACTATACCCATTTTGTATGTACTTGAGCACAGTGATAATAAATAGGATTGAGTTTAGCACTGTGCGCTACTATACACATTTTGGTTTCACTCGCCCACAGTAATAATAAATAGGATTGAGTTTAGCACTGTGCGCTACTATACCCATTTTGTATGTACTTGAGCACAGTAATAATAAATAGGATTGAGTTTAGCACTGTGCGCTACTATACCCATTTTGTATGTACTTGAGCACAGTGATAATAAATAGGATTGAGTTTAGCACTGTGCGCTACTATACCCATTTTGTATGTATTTGCGCACAGTGATAATAAATAGAATTGAGTTTAGCACTGTGCGCTACCATACCCATTTTGTATGTCCTTGCGCACAGTGATAATAAATAGGATTGAGTTTAGCACTGTGCGCTACCTTACCCATTTTGTATGTACTTGAGCACAGTATTAATAAATAGGATTGAGTTTAGCACTGTGCGCTACCTTACCCATTTTGTATGTACTTGAGCACAGTGATAATAAATGGGATTGAGTTTAGAACTGTGCGCTACCTTACCCATTTTGTATGTACTTGAGCACAGTGATAATAAATAGGATTCAGTTTAGCACTGTGCGCTACTATACCCATTTTGTATGTACTTGAGCACAGTGATAATAAATAGGATTGAGTTTAGCACTGTGCGCTACTATACCCATTTTGTATGTACTTGAGCACAGTGATAATAAATAGGATTGAGTTTAGCACTGTGCGCTACTATACCCATTTTGTATGTACTTGAGCACAGTGATAATAAATAGGATTGAGTTTAGCACTGTGCGCTACCTTACACATTTTGTATGTACTTGAGCACAGTGATAATAAATAGGATTGAGTTTAGCATTGTGCGCTACTATACCCATTTTGTATGTACTTGAGCACAGTGATAATAAATAGGATTGAGTTTAGCACTGTGCGCTACTATACACATTTTGGTTTCACTCGCGCACAGTAATAATAAATAGGATTGAGTTTAGCACTGTGCGCTACTATACCCATTTTGTATGTACTTGAGCACAGTGATAATAAATAGGATTGAGTTTAGCACTGTGCGCTACTATACCCATTTTGTATGTATTTGTGCACAGTGATAATAAATAGGATTGAGTTTAACACTGCGCTACCTTACCCATTTTGTATGTACTTGAGCACAGTGATAATAAATAGGATTGAGTTTAGCACTGTGCACTACTATACCCATTTTGTATGTACTTGCGCACAGTGATAATAAATAGGATTGAGTTTAGCACTGTGCGCTACCTTACCCATTTTGTATGTACTTGAGCACAGTGATAATAAATGGGATTGAGTTTAGCACTGTGCGCTACTATACCCATTTTGTATGTACTTGAGCACAGTGATAATAAATGGGATTGAGTTTAGCACTGTGCGCTACTATACCCATTTTGTATGTACTTGAGCACAGTGATAATAAATGGGATTGAGTTTAGCACTGTGCGCTACTATACCCATTTTGTATGTACTTGAGCACAGTGATAATAATAGGATTTAGTTTAGCATTGTGCGCTACCATACCCATTTTGTATGTACTTGAGCACAGTGATAATAAATGGGATTGAGTTTAGCACTGTGCGCTACCATACCCATTTTGTATGTACATGCGCACAGTGATAATAAATATGATTGAGTTTAGCACTGTGCGCTACTATACCCATTTTGTATGTACTTGCGCACAGTGATAATAAATAGGATTCAGTTTAGCACTGTGCGCTACCATACCCATTTTGTATGTACTTGAGCACAGTGATAATAAATAGGATTGAGTTTAGCACTGTGCGCTACCTTACACATTTTGTATGTACTTGAGCACAGTGATAATAAACAGGATTGAGTTTAGCACTGTGTGCTACTATACACATTTTGGTTTCACTCGTGCACAGTAATAATAAATATGATTGAGTTTAGCACTGTGCGCTACTATACCCTTTTTGTATGTACTTGAGCACAGTGATAATAAATAGGATTGAGTTTAGCACTGTGCGCTACCTTACCCATTTTGTATGTACTTGAGCACAGTATTAATAAATAGGATTGAGTTTAGCACTGTGCGCTACTATACCCATTTTGTATGTACTTGAGCACAGTGATAATAAATAGGATTGAGTTTAGCACTGTGCGCTACTATACCCATTTTGTATGTACTTGAGCACAGTGATAATAAATAGGATTTAGTTTAGCACTGTGCGCTACTATACCCATTTTGTATGTACTTGAGCACAGTGATAATAAATAGGATTTAGTTTAGCACTGTGCGCTACTATACCCATTTTGGTTTCACTCGTGCACAGTAATAATAAATATGATTGAGTTTAGCACTGTGCGCTATATACCCATTTTGTATGTACTTGAGCACAGTGATAATAAATAGGATTGAGTTTAGCACTGTGCGCTATTATACCCATTTGGTATGTACTTGCGCACAGTGATAATAAATAGGATTTAGTTTAGCATTGTGCGCTACCATACCCATTTTGTATGTACTTGAGCACAGTGATAATAAATGGGATTGAGTTTAGCACTGTGCGCTACCATACCCATTTTGTATGTACATGCGCACAGTGATAATAAATAGGATTGAGTTTAGCACTGTGCGCTACTATACCCATTTTGTATGTACTTGCGCACAGTGATAATAAATAGGATTCAGTTTAGCACTGTGCGCTACCATACCCATTTTGTATGTACTTGAGCTCAGTGATAATAAATAGGATTGAGTTTAGCACTGTGCGCTACCTTACCCATTTTGTATGTACTTGAGCACAGTGATAATAAATAGGATTGAGTTTAGCACTGTGTGCTACTATACACATTTTGGTTTCACTCGTGCACAGTAATAATAAATATGATTGAGTTTAGCACTGTGCGCTATATACCCATTTTGTATGTACTTGAGCACAGTGATAATAAATAGGATTGAGTTTAGCACTGTGCGCTATTATACCCATTTGGTATGTACTTGCGCACAGTGATAATAAATAGGATTTAGTTTAGCATTGTGCGCTACCATACCCATTTTGTATGTACTTGAGCACAGTGATAATAAATGGGATTGAGTTTAGCACTGTGCGCTACCATACCCATTTTGTATGTACATGCGCACAGTGATAATAAATAGGATTGAGTTTAGCACTGTGCGCTACTATACCCATTTTGTATGTACTTGCGCACAGTGATAATAAATAGGATTCAGTTTAGCACTGTGCGCTACCATACCCATTTTGTATGTACTTGAGCTCAGTGATAATAAATAGGATTGAGTTTAGCACTGTGCGCTACCTTACCCATTTTGTATGTACTTGAGCACAGTGATAATAAATAGGATTGAGTTTAGCACTGTGTGCTACTATACACATTTTGGTTTCACTCGTGCACAGTAATAATAAATATGATTGAGTTTAGCACTGTGCGCTATATACCCATTTTGTATGTACTTGAGCACAGTGATAATAAATAGGATTGAGTTTAGCACTGTGCGCTATTATACCCATTTGGTATGTACTTGCGCACAGTGATAATAAATAGGATTGAGTTTAGCACTGTGCGCTACTATACCCATTTTGTATGTACTTGAGCACAGTGATAATAAATAGGATTGAGTTTAGCACTGTGCGCTACTATACACATTTTGGTTTCACTCGCGCACAGTAATAATAAATAGGATTGAGTTTAGCACTGTGCGCTACTATACCCATTTTGTATGTACTTGAGCACAGTGATAATAAATAGGATTGAGTTTAGCACTGTGCGCTACTATACCCATTTTGTATGTACTTGCGCACAGTGATAATAAATAGGATTGAGTTTAGCACTGTGCGCTACCTTACCCATTTTGTATGTACTTGAGCACAGTGATAATAAATAGGATTGAGTTTAGCACTGTGCGCTACTATACCCATTTTGTATGTACTTGCGCACAGTGATAATAAATAGGATTGAGTTTAGCACTGTGCGCTACCTTACCCATTTTGTATGTACTTGAGCACAGTGATAATAAATAGGATTGAGTTTAGCACTGTGCGCTACTATACCCATTTTGTATGTACTTGAGCACAGTGATAATAAATAGGATTGAGTTTAGCACTGTGCGCTACCTTACCCATTTTGTATATACTTTCATTCATTCATTCATTCATTTTATTTATACAAAGCAAATTTCAAAATATGTTGACAAAATATGAATCAAGTTAATATAAATGCATTGTATCTGGAGAAAACACAAATAAGCTCAAAGAGCTTTACGACAGGTTCCACCAGGAAAAAAAGTTGCATAAAAAAATTTGGATCAATGTTTATAGACAGAGACAAACAGGGGTTACAGACGGTACATACACTACGCAAGAGACAAAGTATGGACGAAGACAAGACAAACAAACAAATAAATAAGGGTAAAAGAGGTGTTTGAAATAGGTCAAAATTTGGGTGAAATATTAAGTTGGTTTGTATTTTGATATTAGGTATTTTTTGTATTTTGATTTAAATATGATGAAACTGTAATCAAATAAAGACTTGTTAAGGGAGTTCCATAGTAAGGGGCCTGTGTGGATAATTGAATTTCGGGAAGAGTTTCGATTTAGGTTAGATTGGACGTATTTGTTTGAATTTCGGGTATTATATTTGTGAAGCTCGTTATTTTTTTGACAAAATCTTTTTAAGGTATTAGGAAGTGTGTTATTGGAAAGTCGATACATGAAAAGGGCTGTCTGTAATTTGTTTATGTCAAAGATATTTAGGGTGTTTAGATCATGGAAAAGTGGTTTAGTATGAGAGAGATAATTTGATTGGGTACATATACGGACTGCCTTCTTTTGGAGTTTGAATAGTCTGTCAAGTTTAGTTGTTTCAGTACTAAGCCATGGACAAAGAGTTTGATGCTTTGAATCTGTTGCTGCCCAGACAGTGTTGCAATAGAAGAGGTGAGGCAAGATGAGTGTGTTGTACAAAGAAGTGATGATTTTAGGAGGTAATGTAGATTTCAGTTTATTTAGTACACCAATGGTTTTGGAGATATTATTGGAGATTTTAGCTATATGAAGCTTCCAGTTTAATTTGTTGTCTATTTGAACACCAAAATTATGTGCTTTCAACTTGTTTGATAGGAGTGTGATCGATGTATATATTTGCATTCGGATTGTTATTAGTTTTTTTGTTAGTGGAGAAGTGAATGTAGTTTGTTTTACTGATGTTAAGGGATAACTTATTTAGTTTGAACCAGTTTGAAACATTGCTGATTTCATTGTTGAAGGTTCTTGTAAGAGTGTTGAAATCAGGATGGGAAAGGAAGATATTGGTATCATCAGCAAATTGAACATATGAAAAAGAGTTTGAAGCATGAATTGAGTCATTAACATAGATTAAGAAGAGAAGGGGGCCCAGAATGGATCCTTGAGGAACGCCGCATGTAACAGGAAGAAGTTCAGAAAAGTGGGAGTTATAGGAAGTAAATTGCGTTCTATTATTCAGGTAGTTCGTAAGAAGAGAAAGTGGTATGCCTCGGATGCCATAATATTTAAGTTTTGATAGGAGGATTGTATGGTCAATTGTATCGAATGCCTTAGACAGATCAAGAAATAAGCCAATGGTGTGGTAGTTTTTAGACAAAGCGGAAGAAATTGTGTTTTGGGTATCTAAAAGTGCAAGTTCAGTAGAATGATTAGGCCTGAAGCCGTATTGATTGCTTTGAAGAATGTTGTGAGAAGAGAGGAAGTTGTAGAGTCTGTTATAAATTAGCCGTTCAAGAATTTTAGAAAAACAAGATAATAAAGATTTTAGACGGTAGTTGGCAAAATAATGGGGATCGTCCTTTTTGAAGATTGGAATGACTTTGGCAGTTTTAAGAGATGACGGAAATGTACCAGAAGACAAAGAAAGATTGAAAATATGGGAGAGGGGTTTGATAATGAAAGGAGCAATATCTTTGATAACTTTGGGATCGATGTCATCAGGACCGGGGCTTTTTCCGTTTTTAAATTTGGAAGTGATTTCAAGAATTTCTCTACAAGAAGTAGGAGAGAAAAAGATTGAGTTCTTAATTGGGTTCTTAAGATAGTTTGAAAAGTTACCAGCGTGAGCATGAATATTAGAAGCGAGGTTTGGGCCGATTTCTGCAAAGTAATGGTTAAATTTGGTTGCAATGACTAGAGGATCAGTGAATTTAGTGTTATTATGTAAGAAGAAACTAGGGGTTTTTTTGTGGATGTTTTTGCCAAGAATATTGTTTATTGTTTGCCAAGTTTTTTTTATATTACTTTTACAATTGTTAAATTTGTTAGCAAAATGCTGTTTGCAAGATACTTTGATCAAGCTAGTGAGTTTGTTTCGATATGTAACATAATTGGTTTTATTAGTTATATTAGGTAATTTGATGTATTTTTTATATAGTTTATTTCGAGTTTTAATTGATTTTATTATTCCTGTTGTAATCCAAGGTTTGTTTAGTTTCCGATTGTTAATTTTCTTTTTGGTCATAGGCAGGTTTGTATTATATAGTGAGGAAAATTTGTCAAAAAAAATATCATATGATTCGTTAGCAGAATCACTACGGTACACCTCATTCCAATTTGTGGAAATCAAATCGACTCCCAATGATGCAATAGATTTTTCGTTGATTTTCCTAGAATAGTAATTTTCTTTTGTGATGTTTTGTTTTTTAATATTTGGTTGGTGGGAGTTTTTTAGTATTTGGAAAACTGGAAAATGATCGGTAATGTCATTGTAAAGGATGCCCGGGGTGATTTGTTGGTCGAGGACGTTTGAAAAAATATTGTCGATTAGGGTAGACGATTTAGTTGTGATTCTAGTTGGCTTGTCAATAAGGGGGTAGAAGGAAGCTGAGTACATAATGTTTAGAAATTCGTTTGTGGGACCATGTATATTGTGCTTCATAAGATCGAGATTGAAGTCACCACAAATAAATGAATACTTGTTTTCTTTATTTAGAGTGTCTATAGATTTGGAGAGGTTATCAAGGAATGGATGGGTGGAGCTACTTGGTGGTCTATATACAATGCCTACTATACTGTTTTTTGGTTTCGTATCGACTTCTATAAAAAGAGATTCATATGTTGGGCTAGATGGTAGGCTTATGTCATTTCTAACTTTATAATTTAATTCGTTTGAAATGTAAAAGGCAACACCTCCACCTTTTCCGTGCAGGCGATCGGATTGTACAGTAGTAAAGCCATTGATATGAGTGAGGGGAGGGGGAGTATTATTATTGTCAAACCATGTTTCACTGAAGGCGATGATTGAGAATTTATGGTTTAATGTATGAAGATAATTTGTTATAGAGTTTATGTTTTTAGTTAGACTGCGGGAATTCATATGTATTATACTTAGATTGTTATCTATGTTACTTGTTTTGGCATTGAATGTATCGCTTAGATAGTATTCACATTTTTCGTTGGAGTTTGTTGTATCATTATCATAGTCAGTATCGTTGTTTATTTCAAATGGATTAATTTTTAAAGTTTGGAGCTTTAAGAAATTTATGATGTGATCATTTTTAAGTTGATTTACTTCGTGTTTGAATTCATCTTCCTCGATTATGTGATTGAAAGGAAATATTTCACTGAGACACTTATAGCAATAAAAATCGTTTGGGATATGTCTATTTGGTTGAGATGTTGGAGAACAAATTGAGTGGGCGGGCATGTTACAACTAGCGCAGTTGACTTGTGTGTCGTTTACCCTTAAACACTTATTACAAAACATACATAACATTGATATACGTTGATATTGTAAAAGGAAAAAAAAATAGTAATTACTAAATTAATGCATATGCATGTACACACATAAAATATATTGAAGATTTTAAATGTACGAGTTATCAGAAGAATGAGTAATATTGCTATAATCGCACATTCAATACATTAAATTGCATAATATGGAAGTTTAGAATTTAGGCATCTAGGTTGGTTGTTTACTATTAATTATACTATTTATTTATATATTTGTAGTACAATGAATAAAAATTAATTAAATTACAATGAAACAAATATCGTACTAGTAATAATTGTAATACGGTGTACGTGTTTCATAGAGTAAATATTGATATTGATAGTGGTAAATATTGCTATGTAGGGCCTTGATAGTCAACAATAAATAGATATATACTATTAGTACAATCAATTATTTACCTTAGTTTCAATATCCAGTTACTACGAATATTAAATAATACGATCAGATGCAATATTGCAATAAAAAAATAGTAACAAAATGTTGGAAAAGTCATTAAAGATAGTACTAGTCGAATAATATTAGTACTACTTGTTTTAACAACAAATTTAAAACAAAAATTGTAAAAAATAGTAATGATAAAATAAATGTATGGAGTATATATATATAGGCTATATATATATAGAGCCAAATATATAAACGCAACGGAGGTGGAAAATCAAAGAGTCATAATATATAATAAAGTATTTGTATAAACATGGAGGAAATATACAGTATACGATAGAGTCAACTGGGCTGCTCCTGGAGCAGTCAATTGTCACAATTTTTGAATAGTAGTCGTAATAACATAATAAGGTATTATAATGAAGAAAGATATACCAATTATCAAATAACTTGATTTCAATATCAAATATTACGATCAAGTGAATAAATAAAAGACATTAGTCATAGTAATATGTGCATATAATTATACATATATGCATAAACACATCAGACATAGAACATTAATTCTAAACCGCCCTGTGATATACAGAAATTTAATTAATTTGAAACAATAAAGGCGAGGAAATATGTGAAAATGAGAAAAAAATCTCCCATGTATATATATATATATACCAGTGGTCTAATGGTTAGGACATCTGCTTATCAAGCAGGCGGTCCGAGTTCGAGTCTCGGTTGGGGCGACTTTTTCTCATTCTCACAGATTTCCTCATCTTTATCGTTTCAAATTAATTAATTAAATTTCAGTATATCACCGGGCGGTTTAGAATTAATGTTCTTTGCCTGATGAGTATATATATATATATATAAACACAGTAGGCAAAGAACATTAATTCTAAACCGCCCGGTGATATACTGAAATTTAATTAATTAATTTGAAACGATAAAGATGAGGAAATCTGTGAGAATGAGAAAAAGTCGCCCCAACCGAGACTCGAACTCGGACCGCCTGCTTGATATGCAGATGTCCTAACCATTAGACCACTGGGGCTTTCATGGTATTGTTCGAACTCGATTGGATAGCGACTCTTTAACATTCTCGGCGTGGTACGGCGGAACAGCACTAGTCCTCAGTTGTACACACGCGCAACAGAGATCAAATTGATACGCCCTCATCTTACAGTATTTTTATTCACGAGGCGGGATCTCCGAAGAGATACTTTTATATATATAAACACAGTAGGCAAAGAACATTAATTCTAAACCTATATATATATATATATATATATATATATAAACACAAGAGGCAAAGAACATTAATTCTAAACCGCCCGGTGATATACTGAAATTTAATTAATTAATTTGAAACGATAAAGATGAGGAAATCTGTGAGAATGAGAAAAATACAAACAGAACAGGCAAAGAACATGAATTCCAAACCGCCCGGTGATACACTGAACTTCAACTAACCAACTTGAAACGACAAAGATGAGGAAATCAGTGAGATACTTGAGCACAGTGATAATAAATAGGATTGAGTTTAGCACTGTGCGCTACTATACCCATTTTGTATGTAGGCCTACTTGAGCACAGTGATAATAAATAGGATTTAGTTTAGCACTGTGCGCTACCTTACCCATTTTGTATGTACTTGAGCACAGTGATAATAAATGGGATTGAGTTTAGGACTGTGCGCTACTATACCCATTTTGTATGTACTTGAGCACAGTGATAATAATAGGATTTAGTTAATTTAGCACTGTGCGCTACCAAACCCATTTTGTATGTACTTGCGCACAGTGATAATAAATGGGATTGAGTTTAGCATTGTGCGCTACTATACCCATTTTGTATGTACTTGAGCACAGTGATAATAAATAGGATTCAGTTTAGCACTGTGCGCTACTATACCCATTTTGTATGTACTTGCGCACAGTGATAATAAATAGGATTCAGTTTAGCACTGTGCGCTACTATACCCATTTTGTATGTACTTGAGCACAGTGATAATAAATAGGATTGAGTTTAGCACTGTGCGCTACCTTACCCATTTTGTATGTAGTTGAGCACAGTGATAATAAATAGGATTGAGTTTAGCACTGTGCGCTACTATACCGATTTTGTATGTACTTGAGCACAGTGATAATAATAGGATTTAGTTTAGCATTGTGCGCTACTATACCCATTTTGTATGTACTTGAGCACAGTGATAATAAATGGAATTGAGTTTAGCACTGTGCGATACCATACCCATTTTGTATGTACTTGAGCACAGTGATAATAAATAGGATTGAGTTTAGCATTTTGCGCTACTATACCCATTTTGTATGTACTTGAGCACAGTGATAATAATAGGATTTAGTTTAGCATTGTGCGCTACCATACCCATTTTTTATGTACTTGAGCACAGTGTTAATAAATGGGATTGAGTTTAGCACTGTGCGCTACCTTACCAATTTTGTATGTACTTGAGCACAGTGTTAATAAATGGGATTGAGTTTAGCACTGTACGCTACCATACCCATTTTGTATGTACTTGAGCACAGTGATAATAAATAGGATTGAGTTTAGCACTGTGCGCTACCATACCCATTTTGTATGTACTTGCGCACAGTGATAATAAATAGGATTGAGTTTAGCACTGTGCGCTACCTTACCCATTTTGTATGTACTTGAGCACAGTATTAATAAATAGGATTGAGTTTAGCACTGTGCGCTACTATACCCATTTTGTATGTACTTGAGTACAGTGATAATAAATACGATTGAGTTTAGCACTGTGCGCTACCTTACCCATTTTGTATGTACTTGAGCACAGTGATAATAAATGGGATTGAGTTTAGCACTGTGCGCTACCTTACCCATTTTGTATGTACTTGAGCACAGTGATAATAAATAGGATTCAGTTTAGCACTGTGCGCTACTATACCCATTTTGTATGTACTTGAGCACAGTGATAATAAATAGGATTCAGTTTAGCACTGTGCGCTACTATACCCATTTTGTATGTACTTGAGCACAGTGATAATAAATAGGATTGAGTTTAGCACTGAGCGCTACTATACGAATTTTGTATGTACTTGAGCACAGTGATAATAAATAGGATTGAGTTTAGCACTGTGCGCTACCTTACCCATTTTGTATGTACTTGAGCACAGTGATAATAAATAGGATTGAGTTTAGCACTGTGCGCTACTATACCCATTTTGTATGTACTTGAACACAGTGATAATAAATAGGATTGAGTTTAGCACTGTGCGCTACCTTACCCATTTTGTATGTACTTGAGCACAGTGATAATAAATAGGATTGAGTTTAGCACTGTGCGCTACTATACCCATTTTGTATGTACTTGAGCACAGTGATAAAAAATAGGATTTAGTTTAGCACTGTGCGCTACCTTACCCATTTTGTATGTACTTGAGCACAGTGATAATAAATGGGATTGAGTTTAGGACTGTGCGCTACTATACCCATTTTGTATGTACTTGAGCACAGTGATAATAATAGGATTTAGTTAATTTAGCACTGTGCGCTACCATACCCATTTTGTATGTACTTGCGCACAGTGATAATAAATGGGATTGAGTTTAGCATTGTGCGCTACTATACCCATTTTGTATGTACTTGAGCACAGTGATAATAAATAGGATTCAGTTTAGCACTGTGCGCTACTATACCCATTTTGTATGTACTTGCGCACAGTGATAATAAATAGGATTCAGTTTAGCACTGTGCGCTACTATACCCATTTTGTATGTACTTGAGCACAGTGATAATAAATAGGATTGAGTTTAGCACTGTGCGCTACCTTACCCATTTTGTATGTACTTGAGCACAGTGATAATAAATAGGATTGAGTTTAGCATTGTGCGCTACCATACCCATTTTGTATGTACTTGAGCACAGTGATAATAAATAGGATTGAGTTTAGCACTGTGCGCTACTATACCCATTTTGTATGTACTTGAGCACAGTGATAATAAATAGGATTGAGTTTAGCACTGTGCGCTACTATACCCATTTTGTATGTACTTGAGCACAGTATTAATAAATAGGATTGAGTTTAGCACTGTGCGCTACTATACCCATTTTGTATGTACTTGAGTACAGTGATAATAAATACGATTGAGTTTAGCACTGTGCGCTACCTTACCCATTTTGTATGTACTTGAGCACAGTGATAATAAATGGGATTGAGTTTAGCACTGTGCGCTACCTTACCCATTTTGTATGTACTTGAGCACAGTGATAATAATAGGATTTAGTTTAGCATTGTGCGCTACCATACCCATTTTTTATGTACTTGAGCACAGTGTTAATAAATGGGATTGAGTTTAGCACTGTGCGCTACCTTACCAATTTTGTATGTACTTGAGCACAGTGTTAATAAATGGGATTGAGTTTAGCACTGTACGCTACCATACCCATTTTGTATGTACTTGAGCACAGTGATAATAAATAGGATTGAGTTTAGCACTGTGCGCTACCATACCCATTTTGTATGTACTTGCGCACAGTGATAATAAATAGGATTGAGTTTAGCACTGTGCGCTACCTTACCCATTTTGTATGTACTTGAGCACAGTATTAATAAATAGGATTGAGTTTAGCACTGTGCGCTACTATACCCATTTTGTATGTACTTGAGTACAGTGATAATAAATACGATTGAGTTTAGCACTGTGCGCTACCTTACCCATTTTGTATGTACTTGAGCACAGTGATAATAAATGGGATTGAGTTTAGCACTGTGCGCTACCTTACCCATTTTGTATGTACTTGAGCACAGTGATAATAAATAGGATTCAGTTTAGCACTGTGCGCTACTATACCCATTTTGTATGTACTTGAGCACAGTGATAATAAATAGGATTCAGTTTAGCACTGTGCGCTACTATACCCATTTTGTATGTACTTGAGCACAGTGATAATAAATAGGATTGAGTTTAGCACTGAGCGCTACTATACGAATTTTGTATGTACTTGAGCACAGTGATAATAAATAGGATTGAGTTTAGCACTGTGCGCTACCTTACCCATTTTGTATGTACTTGAGCACAGTGATAATAAATAGGATTGAGTTTAGCACTGTGCGCTACTATACCCATTTTGTATGTACTTGAACACAGTGATAATAAATAGGATTGAGTTTAGCACTGTGCGCTACCTTACCCATTTTGTATGTACTTGAGCACAGTGATAATAAATAGGATTGAGTTTAGCACTGTGCGCTACTATACCCATTTTGTATGTACTTGAGCACAGTGATAAAAAATAGGATTTAGTTTAGCACTGTGCGCTACCTTACCCATTTTGTATGTACTTGAGCACAGTGATAATAAATGGGATTGAGTTTAGGACTGTGCGCTACTATACCCATTTTGTATGTACTTGAGCACAGTGATAATAATAGGATTTAGTTAATTTAGCACTGTGCGCTACCATACCCATTTTGTATGTACTTGCGCACAGTGATAATAAATGGGATTGAGTTTAGCATTGTGCGCTACTATACCCATTTTGTATGTACTTGAGCACAGTGATAATAAATAGGATTCAGTTTAGCACTGTGCGCTACTATACCCATTTTGTATGTACTTGCGCACAGTGATAATAAATAGGATTCAGTTTAGCACTGTGCGCTACTATACCCATTTTGTATGTACTTGAGCACAGTGATAATAAATAGGATTGAGTTTAGCACTGTGCGCTACCTTACCCATTTTGTATGTACTTGAGCACAGTGATAATAAATAGGATTGAGTTTAGCATTGTGCGCTACCATACCCATTTTGTATGTACTTGAGCACAGTGATAATAAATAGGATTGAGTTTAGCACTGTGCGCTACTATACCCATTTTGTATGTACTTGAGCACAGTGATAATAAATAGGATTGAGTGTAGCACTGTGCGCTACTATACCCATTTTGTATGTACTTGAGCACAGTATTAATAAATAGGATTGAGTTTAGCACTGTGCGCTACTATACCCATTTTGTATGTACTTGAGTACAGTGATAATAAATACGATTGAGTTTAGCACTGTGCGCTACCTTACCCATTTTGTATGTACTTGAGCACAGTGATAATAAATGGGATTGAGTTTAGCACTGTGCGCTACCTTACCCATTTTGTATGTACTTGAGCACAGTGATAATAAATAGGATTCAGTTTAGCACTGTGCGCTACTATACCCATTTTGTATGTACTTGAGCACAGTGATAATAAATAGGATTCAGTTTAGCACTGTGCGCTCCTATACCCATTTTGTATGTACTTGAGCACAGTGATAATAAATAGTATTGAGTTTAGCACTGTGCGCTACCTTACCCATTTTGTATGTGCTTGAGCACAGTGATAATAAATAGGATTGAGTTTAGCACTGTGCGCTACTATACCCATTTTGTATGTACTTGAGCACAGTGATAATAAATAAGATTGAGTTTAGCACTGTGCGCTACTATACACATTTTGGTTTCACTCGCGCACAGTAATAATAAATAGGATTGAGTTTAGCACTGTGCGCTACTATACCCATTTTGTATGTACTTGAGCACAGTGATAATAAATAGGATTGAGTTTAGCACTGTGCGCTACTATACCCATTTTGTATGTATTTGCGCACAGTGATAATAAATAGAATTGAGTTTAGCACTGTGCGCTACCATACCCATTTTGTATGTACTTGCGCACAGTGATAATAAATAGGATTGAGTTTAGCACTGTGCGCTACCTTACCCATTTTGTATGTACTTGAGCACAGTATTAATAAATAGGATTGAGTTTAGCACTGTGCGCTACTATACCCATTTTGTATGTACTTGAGCACAGTGATAATAAATAGGATTGAGTTTAGCACTGTGCGCTACCTTACCCATTTTGTATGTACTTGAGCACAGTGATAATAAATGGGATTGAGTTTAGCACTGTGCGCTACCTTACCCATTTTGTATGTACTTGAGCACAGTGATAATAAATAGGATTGAGTTTAGCACTGTGCGCTACTATACCCATTTTGTATGTACTTGAGCACAGTGATAATAAATAGGATTAAGTTTAGCACTGTGCGCTACTATACCTATTTTGTATGTACTTGAGCACAGTGATAATAAATAGGATTGAGTTTAGCACTGAGCGCTACTATACGCATTTTGTATGTACTTGAGCACAGTGATAATAAATAGGATTGAGTTTAGCACTGTGCGCTACCTTACCCATTTTGTATGTACTTGAGCACAGTGATAATAAATAGGATTGAGTTTAGCACTGTGCGCTACTATACCCATTTTGTATGTACTTGAGCACAGTGATAATAAATAGGATTGAGTTTAGCACTGTGCGCTACTATACCCATTTTGTATGTACTTGAGCACAGTGATAATAAATAGGATTTAGTTTAGCACTGTGCGCTACCTTACCCCTTTTGTATGTACTTGAGCACAGTGATAATAAATGGGATTGAGTTTAGGACTGTGCGCTACTATACCCATTTTGTATGTACTTGAGCACAGTGATAATAATAGGATTTAGTTAATTTAGCACTGTGCGCTACCATACCCATTTTGTATGTACTTGCGCACAGTGATAATAAATGGGATTGAGTTTAGCATTGTGCGCTACTATACCCATTTTGTATGTACTTGAGCACAGTGATAATAAATAGGATTCAGTTTAGCACTGTGCGCTACTATACCCATTTTGTATGTACTTGCGCACAGTGATAATAAATAGGATTCAGTTTAGCACTGTGCGCTACTATACCCATTTTGTATGTACTTGAGCACAGTGATAATAAATGGGATTGAGTTTAGCACTGTGCGCTACCTTACCCATTTTGTATGTACTTGAGCACAGTGATAATAATAGGATTTAGTTTAGCATTGTGCGCTACCATACCCATTTTTTATGTACTTGAGCACAGTGTTAATAAATGGGATTGAGTTTAGCACTGTGCGCTACCTTACCAATTTTGTATGTACTTGAGCACAGTGTTAATAAATGGGATTGAGTTTAGCACTGTACGCTACCATACCCATTTTGTATGTACTTGAGCACAGTGATAATAAATAGGATTGAGTTTAGCACTGTGCGCTACCATACCCATTTTGTATGTACTTGCGCACAGTGATAATAAATAGGATTGAGTTTAGCACTGTGCGCTACCTTACCCATTTTGTATGTACTTGAGCACAGTATTAATAAATAGGATTGAGTTTAGCACTGTGCGCTACTATACCCATTTTGTATGTACTTGAGTACAGTGATAATAAATACGATTGAGTTTAGCACTGTGCGCTACCTTACCCATTTTGTATGTACTTGAGCACAGTGATAATAAATGGGATTGAGTTTAGCACTGTGCGCTACCTTACCCATTTTGTATGTACTTGAGCACAGTGATAATAAATAGGATTCAGTTTAGCACTGTGCGCTACTATACCCATTTTGTATGTACTTGAGCACAGTGATAATAAATAGGATTCAGTTTAGCACTGTGCGCTACTATACCCATTTTGTATGTACTTGAGCACAGTGATAATAAATAGGATTGAGTTTAGCACTGAGCGCTACTATACGAATTTTGTATGTACTTGAGCACAGTGATAATAAATAGGATTGAGTTTAGCACTGTGCGCTACCTTACCCATTTTGTATGTACTTGAGCACAGTGATAATAAATAGGATTGAGTTTAGCACTGTGCGCTACTATACCCATTTTGTATGTACTTGAACACAGTGATAATAAATAGGATTGAGTTTAGCACTGTGCGCTACCTTACCCATTTTGTATGTACTTGAGCACAGTGATAATAAATAGGATTGAGTTTAGCACTGTGCGCTACTATACCCATTTTGTATGTACTTGAGCACAGTGATAAAAAATAGGATTTAGTTTAGCACTGTGCGCTACCTTACCCATTTTGTATGTACTTGAGCACAGTGATAATAAATGGGATTGAGTTTAGGACTGTGCGCTACTATACCCATTTTGTATGTACTTGAGCACAGTGATAATAATAGGATTTAGTTAATTTAGCACTGTGCGCTACCATACCCATTTTGTATGTACTTGCGCACAGTGATAATAAATGGGATTGAGTTTAGCATTGTGCGCTACTATACCCATTTTGTATGTACTTGAGCACAGTGATAATAAATAGGATTCAGTTTAGCACTGTGCGCTACTATACCCATTTTGTATGTACTTGCGCACAGTGATAATAAATAGGATTCAGTTTAGCACTGTGCGCTACTATACCCATTTTGTATGTACTTGAGCACAGTGATAATAAATAGGATTGAGTTTAGCACTGTGCGCTACCTTACCCATTTTGTATGTACTTGAGCACAGTGATAATAAATAGGATTGAGTTTAGCATTGTGCGCTACCATACCCATTTTGTATGTACTTGAGCACAGTGATAATAAATAGGATTGAGTTTAGCACTGTGCGCTACTATACCCATTTTGTATGTACTTGAGCACAGTGATAATAAATATGATTGAGTGTAGCACTGTGCGCTACTATACCCATTTTGTATGTACTTGAGCACAGTATTAATAAATAGGATTGAGTTTAGCACTGTGCGCTACTATACCCATTTTGTATGTACTTGAGTACAGTGATAATAAATACGATTGAGTTTAGCACTGTGCGCTACCTTACCCATTTTGTATGTACTTGAGCACAGTGATAATAAATGGGATTGAGTTTAGCACTGTGCGCTACCTTACCCATTTTGTATGTACTTGAGCACAGTGATAATAAATAGGATTCAGTTTAGCACTGTGCGCTACTATACCCATTTTGTATGTACTTGAGCACAGTGATAATAAATAGGATTCAGTTTAGCACTGTGCGCTCCTATACCCATTTTGTATGTACTTGAGCACAGTGATAATAAATAGTATTGAGTTTAGCACTGTGCGCTACCTTACCCATTTTGTATGTGCTTGAGCACAGTGATAATAAATAGGATTGAGTTTAGCACTGTGCGCTACTATACCCATTTTGTATGTACTTGAGCACAGTGATAATAAATAAGATTGAGTTTAGCACTGTGCGCTACTATACACATTTTGGTTTCACTCGCGCACAGTAATAATAAATAGGATTGAGTTTAGCACTGTGCGCTACTATACCCATTTTGTATGTACTTGAGCACAGTGATAATAAATAGGATTGAGTTTAGCACTGTGCGCTACTATACCCATTTTGTATGTATTTGCGCACAGTGATAATAAATAGAATTGAGTTTAGCACTGTGCGCTACCATACCCATTTTGTATGTACTTGCGCACAGTGATAATAAATAGGATTGAGTTTAGCACTGTGCGCTACCTTACCCATTTTGTATGTACTTGAGCACAGTATTAATAAATAGGATTGAGTTTAGCACTGTGCGCTACTATACCCATTTTGTATGTACTTGAGCACAGTGATAATAAATAGGATTGAGTTTAGCACTGTGCGCTACCTTACCCATTTTGTATGTACTTGAGCACAGTGATAATAAATGGGATTGAGTTTAGCACTGTGCGCTACCTTACCCATTTTGTATGTACTTGAGCACAGTGATAATAAATAGGATTGAGTTTAGCACTGTGCGCTACTATACCCATTTTGTATGTACTTGAGCACAGTGATAATAAATAGGATTAAGTTTAGCACTGTGCGCTACTATACCTATTTTGTATGTACTTGAGCACAGTGATAATAAATAGGATTGAGTTTAGCACTGAGCGCTACTATACGCATTTTGTATGTACTTGAGCACAGTGATAATAAATAGGATTGAGTTTAGCACTGTGCGCTACCTTACCCATTTTGTATGTACTTGAGCACAGTGATAATAAATAGGATTGAGTTTAGCACTGTGCGCTACTATACCCATTTTGTATGTACTTGAGCACAGTGATAATAAATAGGATTGAGTTTAGCACTGTGCGCTACTATACCCATTTTGTATGTACTTGAGCACAGTGATAATAAATAGGATTTAGTTTAGCACTGTGCGCTACCTTACCCCTTTTGTATGTACTTGAGCACAGTGATAATAAATGGGATTGAGTTTAGGACTGTGCGCTACTATACCCATTTTGTATGTACTTGAGCACAGTGATAATAATAGGATTTAGTTAATTTAGCACTGTGCGCTACCATACCCATTTTGTATGTACTTGCGCACAGTGATAATAAATGGGATTGAGTTTAGCATTGTGCGCTACTATACCCATTTTGTATGTACTTGAGCACAGTGATAATAAATAGGATTCAGTTTAGCACTGTGCGCTACTATACCCATTTTGTATGTACTTGCGCACAGTGATAATAAATAGGATTCAGTTTAGCACTGTGCGCTACTATACCCATTTTGTATGTACTTGAGCACAGTGATAATAAATAGGATTGAGTTTAGCACTGTGCGCTACCTTACCCATTTTGTATGTACTTGAGCACAGTGATAATAAATAGGATTCAGTTTAGCACTGTGCGCTACTATACCCATTTTGTATGTACTTGAGCACTGTGATAATAAATAGGATTCAGTTTAGCACTGTGCGCTCCTATACCCATTTTGTATGTACTTGAGCACAGCGATAATAAATAGGATTGAGTTTAGCACTGTGCGCTACTATACCCATTTTGTATGTACTTGAGCACAGTGATAATAAATAGGATTGAGTTTAGCACTGTGCGCTACTATACCCATTTTGTATGTACTTGAGCACAGTGATAATAAATAGGATTGAGTTTAGCACTGTGCGCTACCTTACACATTTTGTATGTACTTGAGCACAGTGATAATAAATAGGATTGAGTTTAGCACTGTGCGCTACTATACCCATTTTGTATGTACTTGAGCACAGTGATAATAAATAGGATTGAGTTTAGCACTGTGCGCTACTATACACATTTTGGTTTCACTCGCGCACAGTAATAATAAATAGGATTGAGTTTAGCACTGTGCGCTACTATACCCATTTTGTATGTACTTGAGCACAGTGATAATAAATAGGATTGAGTTTTGCACTTTGCGCTACTATACCCATTTTGTATGTATTTGCGCACAGTGATAATAAATAGAATTGAGTTTAGCACTGTGCGCTACCATACCCATTTTGTATGTACTTGCACACAGTGATAATAAATAGGATTGAGTTTAGCACTGTGCGCTACTATACCCATTTTGTATGTACTTGAGCACAGTGATAATAAATAGGATTGAGTTTAGCACTGTGCGCTACTATACACATTTTGGTTTCACTCGCGCACAGTAATAATAAATAGGATTGAGTTTAGCACTGTGCGCTACTATACCCATTTTGTATGTACTTGAGCACAGTGATAATAAATAGGATTGAGTTTAGCACTGTGCGCTACCTTACCCATTTTGTATGTACTTGAGCACAGTGATAATAAATGGGATTGAGTTTAGCACTGTGCGCTACCTTACCCATTTTGTATGTACTTGAGCACAGTGATAATAAATAGGATTGAGTTTAGCACTGTGCGCTACTATACCCATTTTGTATGTATTTGCGCACAGTGATAATAAATAGAATTGAGTTTAGCACTGTGCGCTACTATACCCATTTTGTATGTACTTGAGCACAGTGATAATAAATAGCATTGAGTTTAGCACTGAGCGCTACTATACGCATTTTGTATGTACTTGAGCACAGTGATAATAAATAGGATTGAGTTTAGCACTGTGCGCTACCTTACCCATTTTGTATGTACTTGAGCACAGTGATAATAAATAGGATTGAGTTTAGCACTGTGCGCTACTATATCCATTTTGTATGTACTTGAGCACAGTGATAATAAATAGGATTGAGTTTAGCACTGTGCGCTACCTTACCCATTTTGTATGTACTTGAGCACAGTGATAATAAATAGGATTGAGTTTAGCACTGTGCGCTACTATACCCATTTTGTATGTACTTGAGCACAGTGATAATAAATAGGATTTAGTTTAGCACTGTGCGCTACCTTAACCATTTTGTATGTACTTGAGCACAGTGATAATAAATGGGATTGAGTTTAGGACTGTGCGCTACTATACCCATTTTGTATGTACTTGAGCACAGTGATAATAATAGGATTTAGTTAATTTAGCACTGTGCGCTACCATACCCATTTTGTATGTACTTGCGCACAGTGATAATAAATGGGATTGAGTTTAGCATTGTGCGCAACTATACCCATTTTGTATGTACTTGAGCACAGTGATAATAAATAGGATTCAGTTTAGCACTGTGCGCTACTATACCCATTTTGTATGTACTTGCGCACAGTAATAATAAATAGGATTGAGTTTAGCACTGTGCGCTACTATACCCATTTTGTATGTACTTGAGCACAGTGATAATAAATAGGATTGAGTTTAGCACTGTGCGCTACCTTACCCATTTTGTATGTACTTGAGCACAGTGATAATAAATAGGATTGAGTTTAGCATTGTGCGCTACCATACCCATTTTGTATGTACTTGAGCACAGTGATAATAAATAGGATTGAGTTTAGCACTGTGCGTTACTATATCCATTTTGTATGTACTTGAGCACAGAGATAATAATAGGAATTAGTTTAGCATTGTGCGCTACTATACCCATTTTGTATGTACTTGAGCACAGTGATAATAAATGGGATTGAGTTTAGCACTGTGCGCTACCATACCCATTTTGTATGTACTTGAGCACAGTGATAATAAATAAGATTGAGTTTAGCATTTTGCGCTACTATACCCATTTTGTATGTACTTGAGCACAGTGATAATAATAGGATTTAGTTTAGCATTGTGCGCTACCATACCCATTTTTTATGTACTTGAGCACAGTGTTAATAAATGGGATTGAGTTTAGCACTGTACGCTACCATACCCATTTTGTATGTACTTGCGCACAGTGATAATAAATAGGATTGAGTTTAGCACTGTGCGCTACCTTACCCATTTTGTATGTACTTGAGCACAGTATTAATAAATAGGATTGAGTTTAGCACTGTGCGCTACTATACCCATTTTGTATGTACTTGAGCACAGTGATAATAAATAAGATTGAGTTTAGCACTGTGCGCTACTATACACATTTTGGTTTCACTTGCGCACATTAATAATAAATAGGATTTAGTTTAGCACTGTGCGCTACTATACCCATTTTGTATGTACTTGAGCACAGTGATAATAAATAGGATTGAGTTTAGCACTGTGCGCTACTATACCCATTTTGTATGTATTTGCGCACAGTGATAATAAATAGAATTGAGTTTAGCACTGTGCGCTACCATACCCATTTTGTATGTACTTGCGCAGAGTGATAATAAATAGGATTGAGTTTAGCACTGTGCGCTACCTTACCCATTTTGTATGTACTTGAGCACAGTATTAATAAATAGGATTGAGTTTAGCACTGTGCGCTACTATACCCATTTTGTATGTACTTGAGCACAGTGATAATAAATAGGATTGAGTTTAGCACTGTGCGCTACCTTACCCATTTTGTATGTACTTGAGCACAGTGATAATAAATGGGATTGAGTTTAGCACTGTGCGCTACCTTACCCATTTTGTATGTACTTGAGCACAGTGATAATAAATAGGATTGAGTTTAGCACTGTGCGCTACTATACCCATTTTGTATGTACTTGAGCACAGTGATAATAAATAGGATTAAGTTTAGCACTGTGCGCTACTATACCCATTTTGTATGTACTTGAGCACAGTGATAATAAATAGGATTGAGTTTAGCACTGAGCGCTACTATACGCATTTTGTATGTACTTGAGCACAGTGATAATAAATAGGATTGAGTTTAGCACTGTGCGCTACCTTACCCATTTTGTATGTACTTGAGCACAGTGTTAATAAATGGGATTGAGTTTAGCACTGTACGCTACCATACCCATTTTGTATGTACTTGCGCACATTGATAATAAATAGGATTGAGTTTAGCACTGTGCGCTACCTTACCCATTTTGTATGTACTTCAGGACAGTATTAATAAATAGGATTCAGTTTAGCACTGTGCGCTACTATACCCATTTTGTATGTACTTGCGCACAGTAATAATAAATAGGATTGAGTTTAGCACTGTGCGCTACTATACCCATTTTGTATGTACTTGAGCACAGTGATAATAAATAGGATTGAGTTTAGCACTGTGCGCTACCTTACCCATTTTGTATGTACTTGAGCACAGTGATAATAAATAGGATTGAGTTTAGCATTGTGCGCTACCATACCCATTTTGTATGTACTTGAGCACAGTGATAATAAATAGGATTGAGTTTAGCACTGTGCGTTACTATATCCATTTTGTATGTACTTGAGCACAGTGATAATAATAGGAATTAGTTTAGCATTGTGCGCTACTATACCCATTTTGTATGTACTTGAGCACAGTAAAAATAAATGGGATTGAGTTTAGCACTGTGCGCTACCATACCCATTTTGTATGTACTTGAGCACAGTGATAATAAATAAGATTTAGTTTAGCATTTTGCGCTACTATACCCATTTTGTATGTACTTGAGCACAGTGATAATAATAGGATTTAGTTTAGCATTGTGCGCTACCATACCCATTTTTTATGTACTTGAGCACAGTGTTAATAAATGGGATTGAGTTTAGCACTGTACGCTACCATACCCATTTTGTATGTACTTGCGCACAGTGATAATAAATAGGATTGAGTTTAGCACTGTGCGCTACCTTACCCATTTTGTATGTACTTGAGCACAGTATTAATAAATAGGATTGAGTTTAGCACTGTGCGCTACTACACCCATTTTGTATGTACTTGAGCACAGTGATAATAAATAAGATTGAGTTTAGCACTGTGCGCTACTATACACATTTTGGTTTCACTCGCGCACAGTAATAATAAATAGGATTTAGTTTAGCACTGTGCGCTACTATACCCATTTTGTATGTACTTGAGCACAGTGATAATAAATAGGATTGAGTTTAGCACTGTGCGCTACTATACCCATTTTGTATGTATTTGCGCACAGTGATAATAAATAGAATTGAGTTTAGCACTGTGCGCTACCATACCCATTTTGTATGTACTTGCGCAGAGTGATAATAAATAGGATTGAGTTTAGCACTGTGCGCTACCTTACCCATTTTGTATGTACTTGAGCACAGTATTAATAAATAGGATTGAGTTTAGCACTGTGCGCTACTATACCCATTTTGTATGTACTTGAGCACAGTGATAATAATTAGGATTGAGTTTAGCACTGTGCGCTACTATACCCATTTTGTATGTACTTGAGCACAGTGATAATAAATAGGATTAAGTTTAGCACTGTGCGCTACTATACCCATTTTGTACGTACTTGAGCACAGTGATAATAAATAGGATTGAGTTTAGCACTGAGCGCTACTATACGCATTTTGTATGTACTTGAGCACAGTGATAATAAATATGATTGAGTTTAGCACTGTGCGCTACCTTCCCATTTTGTATGTACTTGAGCACAGTGATAATAAATAGGATTGAGTTTAGCACTGTGCGCTACTATACCCATTTTGTATGTACTTGCGCACAGTGATAATAAATGGGATTGAGTTTAGCATTGTGCGCTACTATACCCATTTTGTATGTACTTGAGCACAGTGATAATAAATAGGATTCAGTTTAGCACTGTGCGCTACCTTACCCATTTTGTATGTACTTGAGCACAGTGATAATAAATGGGATTGAGTTTAGCACTGTGCGCTACCTTACCCATTTTGTATGTACTTGAGCACAGTGATAATAATTAGGATTGAGTTTAGCACTGTGCGCTACTATACCCATTTTGTATGTACTTGAGCACAGTGATAATAAATAGGATTAAGTTTAGCACTGTGCGCTACTATACCCATTTTGTATGTACTTGAGCACAGTGATAATAAATAGGATTTAGTTAATTTAGCACTGTGCGCTACCATACCCATTTTGTATGTACTTGCGCACAGTGATAATAAATGGGATTGAGTTTAGCATTGTGCGCAACTATACCCATTTTGTATGTACTTGAGCACAGTGATAATAAATAGTATTCAGTTTAGCACTGTGCGCTACTATACCCATTTTGTATGTACTTGAGCACAGTGATAATAAATAGGATTGAGTTTAGCACTGTGCGCTACCTTACCCATTGTGTATGTACTTGAGCACAGTGATAATAAATAGGATTGAGTTTAGCATTGTGCGCTACCATACCCATTTTGTATGTACTTGAACACAGTGATAATAAATAGGAATGAGTTTAGCACTGTGCGCTACTATACCCATTTTGTATGTACTTGAGCACAGTGATAATAAATGGGATTGAGTTTAGCACTGTGCGCTACCTTACCCATTTTGTATGTACTTGAGCACAGTGATAATAAATAGGATTCAGTTTCGCACTGTGCGCTACTATACCCATTTTGTATGTACTTGAGCACAGTGATAATAAACAGGATTGAGTTTAGCACTGTGCGCTACCTTACCCATTTTGTATGTACTTGAGCACAGTGATAATAAATAGGATTGAGTTTAGCATTGTGCGCTACCATACCCATTTTGTATGTACTTGAGCACAGTGATAATAAATGGGATTGAGTTTTGCACTGTGCGCTACCTTACCCATTTTGTATGTACTTGAGCACAGTGATAATAAATAGGATTCAGTTTAGCACTGTGCGCTACTATACCCATTTTGTATGTACTTGAGCACAGTGATAATACACAGGATTCAGTTTAGCACTGTGCGCTCCTATACGCATTTTGTATGTACTTGAGCACAGTGATAATAAATAGGATTGAGTTTAGCACTGTGCGCTACCTTCCCATTTTGTATGTACTTGAGCACAGTGATAATAAATAGGATTGAGTTTAGCACTGTGCGCTACTATACCCATTTTGTATGTACTTGAGCACAGTGATAATAAATAGGATTGAGTTTAGCACTGTGCGCTACCTTACCCATTTTGTATGTACTTCAGCACAGTGATAATAAATAGGATTGAGTTTAGCACATTGCGCTACTATACCCATTTTGTATGTACTTGAGCACAGTGATAATAAATGGGATTGAGTTTAGGACTGTGCGCTACTATACCCATTTTGTATGTACTTGAGCACAGTGATAATAATAGGATTTAGTTAATTTAGCACTGTGCGCTACCATACCCATTTTGTATGTACTTGCGCACAGTGATAATAAATAAGATTGAGTTTAGCATTGTGCGCTACTATACCCATTTTGTATGTACTTGAGCACAGTGATAATAAATAGGATTCAGTTTAGCACTGTGCGCTACTATACCCATTTTGTATGTACTTGCGCACAGTGATAATAAATAGGATTCAGTTTAGCACTGTGCGCTACTATACCCATTTTGTATGTACTTGAGCACAGTGATAATAAATAGGATTGAGTTTAGCACTGTGCGCTACCTTACCCATTGTGTATGTACTTGAGCACAGTGATAATAAATAGGATTGAGTTTAGCATTGTGCGCTACCATACCCATTTTGTATGTACTTGAGCACAGTGATAATAAATAGGATTGAGTTTAGCACTGTGCGTTACTATACCCATTTTGTATGTACTTGAGCACAGTGATAATAAATAGAATTGAGTTTAGCACTGTGCGCTACCATACCCATTTTGTATGTACTTGCGCACAGTGATAATAAATAGGATTGAGTTTAGCACTGTGCGCTACCTTACCCATTTTGTATGTACTCGAGCACAGTATTAATAAATAGGATTGAGTTTAGCACTGTGCGCTACTATACCCACTACTACCCACTAGTACCTACTACTACTGATACAAGCCTTTGTGTCGAACGGACGTGCTTTTTACCGAGCTCCGCTAGGCTTTTCATTCATTTTAAGTTTGAGGCTAATTCCGATGTTATAATTTGACTTTTATCGCTTATCTGGTCGCTAAGTAACATATTATACTGATACATATAAGTTTTGGAGCATTTAAGGTACTTTTACTACTGTTTTTTAGTCTCAACTCTGTGCCTATTCGAGCTAGCCTCATGGCTACCAACACAAAGGAAGCTCCCGCCACTAACGCAGGCAAGGCAACAAGACATTCCAAGGCATTGTCTGACGTGATAAGTAGTCCGGATCTAGCCAGATTTATTGAGGACAGCGTTAGGAAGGCATTCGAAGGCCCATTAATAGCTGATCTTATAAGCAAACAAGTATCCGTAGCCCTCGAAAGTCATAATTTCGCCGATGCAATTAATAGGTCTGTAAACAAGATCATGGCGAAAACAATGGATAGGCTCGACCACCTGGAAAGTCAAATTTTCGATTGTGAGAATAAAATGGCTGATATGTCATGCAACATTGCGTCTGAAAATTCCTTTATGGATGAAATACAGAGGCAGATAAAAAAACAAGGTGAACTTATTGACGACTTAGAACAATACTCAAGGCGAAATTGTTTGAGAGTGTTTGGAATACCTGAAACTAAACAAGAAGATACAGACCAAATCGTACTTGACCTAGCAAGCAGTAAACTGGGAGTTAATATTACCAATCTAGATATTGACAGGTCCCATAGAACCGGACCCAGGAATGGAAATGCACGCAGACCCAGACCCATCATTGTAAAATTTACATCCTACAGGAGTAGGAAGAAAGTTATATCTGCACGCAGGAAGCTCAAAGGATGTGGTATCTCAATACAAGAGGACCTGACTCTGATGAAGCGTAACCTACTTGCTAAGGCCAAACAACACCCAAAAATAAAAAATGTTTGGTCAATAGATGGGAGAATTTCGGCAACAGTGGACAAGAACGACAGGGAAGTAATTATTTCTATTTCTTCACTAACTGAACTTGACAAAATCTGAACTTCTTCAAATTAAATACTAACTTTTTTACTTTACAGACGTTTTTTTTTTTTATTTTTTATTACATTACAGCACTGGTTCCCGTTACTGTATCCCGAACAATGTTTTATCTTGCTTGAACAATTGATTTATTTCACCTCACTATTAATGCTGGTGTACTCCATTGACACCGGTTTTGATGATTTGTTGAACTTAATATAAATGTAAATCTCTCTATGACTCAGTTATTATTATTACTACGAGTACTGTTTCCAATTTTTCACATTTTAAAGTGACCTCTAAAGATAATTTTTTTGTTTACATCGCTAGTCTACTCCATGTTTCGACCTTCCTGTTTAGTTTTGTGTGTGTCTGTGTAAACAAAACCAAATGAACCTACCTACTGGAAATAACAATGATAAACAAAACCGATTAGATAATCAAATTTTTAATCCTTATTCATCATATGATAAACATGAACAAAATCTCAACCCAGATTCCTATTTTTTTTCTTCCAGCCAAACAAATTGTGAATACTACCAACCTGAACAAATCGCCTGTCTAAGTGAAAGTGACAATCATAAACAAATATTTTCTTCCCTCCATATCAATGCCCGAAGCTTACTACATAATATAAATAACATTCAAATATTATTAAAATCCCTTAACCATAACTTTGATGTAATTGGTATTACAGAAACTTGGTTAAAGGATGATAATCCCCTAGCACAAATTGAACACTATTCCTTTATTCATAAGAACAGACCTGGGAGGGCTGGTGGAGGTGTTGGCTTTTATATCCGAAATGGTATTAAATTTAAAGAAAGGGTCGATCTACTATCTGATAGTTCCGTATACGAATCACTTTTTATCGAAATTGAAAGAAAATCTGGGAAAAGTATTATTGTTGGTGTCATCTACAAGGCCCCCTCTTTAGATGCAAATAACTTTATTGAATCGTTTGACGCCTTATTAAACAACTTGTCCAGTGAAAACAAACATATTTATTTATTGGGGGATTTTAATATTGACATTTTAAAACATCAGTCCAATAATCAGTCAAGACACTTTGTCAATTTACTATTTAGTAATTTCTTCCTTCCTTTAATCCACAGACCCACCCGTATTACACAAACCTCCTCAACGTTAATTGATAACATAATTACCAACAATATTGAATTCCCTAATATTAATGGACTGATCTACAGCGATATTAGTGACCACCTACCAATTTTTAATATTACATCACTTTCTACCAATTCACACGACAAATGCCTAAATTCCCCAAAATCATTTCGTAAGATCAATAACACCACCATAAATAACTTTAGAGAAGAACTTGAGAGAGTGTCTTGGACCGATATTTATTTAACTGACGATCCTACCCCTGCATTTTCCTCCTTTGAAACAAAATTTAAACAGTTATTTAATAAGCATTTTCCATTTGAAGATCGGGTTAATAAACATAAAAAACTTAAGACTTGGATGACCAATGGACTCATTACTTCCGTCAAACATAAACATAAACTGTACTCTAAATCTCTAAAATTCCCAACTAATAGAAATATAATTGAATACAAAAAATTTCGAAATAAACTAAATTCTATAATAAAAAAAGCTAAAAAGGATTATTATGAAGATCAATTTTACCAAAAAAGAGATGACATTAAAGGTACTTGGAAAATTATAAACACCTTAATTAAAAAACGTGTAGTGAGTGATCACGGTGAATCTGTAATTGACTGCGGGGGTAATCTTACAGATGACCCTACTACCATTTCCAACCACTTTAATAATTATTTCGTAAATATTGGGCCTAATCTCGCATCAAACATTAATACTTCTAATGTAAACTATAAAACTTATCTTCCCCCTCCTATCCTTAATTCTATATTTCTCAGTCCTGTTATCAGCGATGAGATAATCGACTTAGTTAAAAATTTCAAAAATGACAAATCCCCTGGCATTGATGATATAAGTCCATCTATTATCAAACAAGTTATTCATCAAATATCAGATCCCCTATGCTATATTTTTAACTTATGTTTATCAAACGGTTTCTTTCCCGATAGTCTCAAGTTAGCAAAAGTTACCCCGATCTTCAAATCCGGTGATAAACACGACCCTGGAAATTACCGCCCCATTTCAGTACTGCCAATCTTCTCCAAAATTCTTGAACGTCTTATTTATGACAGAACATATACATTTCTTCAGCAGAATAACATATTATACAAAAATCAATTTGGCTTCCGTAAGGATCATAACACATCTATTGCACTTCTTAAATTAACAAACGAGATTGTACAAGCATTTGAAAAAAACAAATTAGCAATTGGCCTTTTTATCGATCTTTCCAAAGCATTTGACACAATAGACCATGATATCCTAATGACAAAATTATTTAATTATGGAATCCGTGGCCCTGCGTATAATCTTTATAAAAGTTATCTGACCAACCGTTACCAATGCACTAAATTTAAACAATCCATATCCGATCTCCAACCCATTACATGTGGAGTCCCTCAAGGATCCCTGTTAGGCCCTCTACTGTTCTTGCTATATATAAATGATATTTACCGATCCTCAAATTTACTTTCATTCCTTTTATATGCAGACGATACCACCCTCCTATATACTGACACAAATTTAGACTCGCTTCTTAAAGTTACCATTGATAGCATACCCAGCATCCTTGATTACTTTTCTGCAAACAAGCTCTCCGTAAATTTTAAGAAGTGCAATTTTATGATTTTTCGGAATTCGCCCAAACCACTAGTAGGATGCCCAAACCAACTCCAGTTTGGCACTTACCAAATACCATTAGTGAATAAAACAAAATTTCTTGGGGTCTATTTAGATAGTAGATTGACCTGGAAAGCCCATATTAACGAAATCGAAAACAAAATATCTAAAAGTTCTGGTATTATTTTTAGACTTTCAGCATTTATTCCTCAAAACATCCTTCGTACTATATATTGCTCCCTTATTCTTCCTTATCTCCACTATTGCAATATTGTCTGGGGGAACACTTATCCGTCGTACCTAAACAAACTTCTTTTACTACAAAAAAAATGTATTAGAAACATTTCAAACTCGCCTCCAAGAGCCCACTCAGATCCGTTGTTTGCATCCCTTTCCCTTTTAAAAATTTACGATATAAATTGCCTTCAACAATGTATTTTTGTATACTCTTGGTTAAATTCCCTAATCCCCGCTCAATTTCAACCCCTGTTCAAATTCAATTTCAACTATCATAGTCATAACACAAGAACCTCAAATAAAATACATATTCCATTACACAAAACACTATCTTTCCAACATAACATTCAGTTTTCAGGGCCAAAATATTGGAACAACTTACCCAAACACATAACTGAATCGCCAACAAAAAAACATTTCACTTTTAAGCTAAAAAGGCATCTATTATCCACATATAATCACTGAATCCTAAATAATATTAATTCAAATTTCATTGATATTTTCAATCGGTTTTTTTTGTTTACTTTGGTTTTTTTTATGATTTTTTGATATTTTTTATTTTTTGGCAGCCCACCACAAGTTTACACTTTCTGGGGTTCGCCTCTCTTATTTAAAATTGTTTTTTTTACAAACACTGTTTATAGAAAAGAGAAGAGAAATAAATGTTCTGAAATGAATGAATACCCATTTTGTATGTACTTGAGCACAGTGATAATAAATAGTATTCAGTTTAGCACTGTGCGCTACTATACCCATTTTGTATGTACTTGAGCACAGTGATAATAAATAGGATTGAGTTTAGCACTGTGCGCTACCTTACCCATTGTGTATGTACTTGAGCACAGTGATAATAAATAGGATTGAGTTTAGCATTGTGCGCTACCATACCCATTTTGTATGTACTTGAACACAGTGATAATAAATAGGAATGAGTTTAGCACTGTGCGCTACTATACCCATTTTGTATGTACTTGAGCACAGTGATAATAAATGGGATTGAGTTTAGCACTGTGCGCTACCTTACCCATTTTGTATGTACTTGAGCACAGTGATAATAAATAGGATTCAGTTTCGCACTGTGCGCTACTATACCCATTTTGTATGTACTTGAGCACAGTGATAATAAACAGGATTGAGTTTAGCACTGTGCGCTACCTTACCCATTTTGTATGTACTTGAGCACAGTGATAATAAATAGGATTGAGTTTAGCATTGTGCGCTACCATACCCATTTTGTATGTACTTGAGCACAGTGATAATAAATGGGATTGAGTTTAGCACTGTGCGCTACCTTACCCATTTTGTATGTACTTGAGCACAGTGATAATAAATAGGATTCAGTTTAGCACTGTGCGCTACTATACCCATTTTGTATGTACTTGAGCACAGTGATAATAAATGGGATTGAGTTTAGCACTGTGCGCTACCTTACCCATTTTGTATGTACTTGAGCACAGTGATAATAAATAGGATTCAGTTTAGCACTGTGCGCTACTATACCCATTTTGTATGTACTTGAGCACAGTGATAATAATAGGATTTAGTTTAGCATTGTGCGCTACCATACCCATTTTTTATGTACTTGAGCACAGTGATAATAAATAGGATTGAGTTTAGCACTGTGCGCTACTATACACATTTTGGTTTCACTCGCGCACAGTAATAATAAATAGGATTTAGTTTAGCACTGTGCGCTACCTTACCCATTTTGTATGTACTTGAGCACAGTGATAATAAATAGGATTGAGTTTAGCACTGTGCGCTACCTTACCCATTTTGTATGTACTTGAGCACAGTGATAATAAATGGGATTGAGTTTAGCACTGTGCGCTACCTTACCCATTTTGTATGTACTTGAGCACAGTGATAATAAATAGGATTGAGTTTAGCACTGTGCGCTACTATACCCATTTTGTATGTACTTGAGCACAGTGATAATAAATAGGATTGAGTTTAGCACTGTGCGCTACTATACACATTTTGGTTTCACTCGCGCACAGTAATAATAAATAGGATTGAGTTTAGCACTGTGCGCTACTATACCCATTTTGTATGTACTTGAGCACAGTGATAATAAATAGGATTGAGTTTAGCACTTTGCGCTACTATACCCATTTTGTATGTATTTGCGCACAGTGATAATAAATAGAATTGAGTTTAGCACTGTGCGCTACCATACCCATTTTGTATGTACTTGCGCACAGTGATAATAAATAGGATTGAGTTTAGCACTGTGCGCTACTATACCCATTTTGTATGTACTTGAGCACAGTGATAATAAATAGGATTGAGTTTAGCACTGTGCGCTACTATACACATTTTGGTTTCACTCGCGCACAGTAATAATAAATAGGATTGAGTTTAGCACTGTGCGCTACTATACCCATTTTGTATGTACTTGAGCACAGTGATAATAAATAGGATTGAGTTTAGCACTGTGCGCTACCTTACCCATTTTGTATGTACTTGAGCACAGTGATAATAAATGGGATTGAGTTTAGCACTGTGCGCTACCTTACCCATTTTGTATGTACTTGAGCACAGTGATAATAAATAGGATTGAGTTTAGCACTGTGCGCTACTATACCCATTTTGTTTGTATTTGCGCACAGTGATAATAAATAGAATTGAGTTTAGCACTGTGCGCTACTATACCCATTTTGTATGTACTTGAGCACAGTGATAATAAATAGCATTGAGTTTAGCACTGAGCGCTACTATACGCATTTTGTATGTACTTGAGCACAGTGATAATAAATAGGATTGAGTTTAGCACTGTGCGCTACCTTACCCATTTTGTATGTACTTGAGCACAGTGATAATAAATAGGATTGAGTTTAGCACTGTGCGCTACTATACCCATTTTGTATGTACTTGAGCACAGTGATAATAAATAGGATTGAGTTTAGCACTGTGCGCTACCTTACCCATTTTGTATGTACTTGAGCACAGTGATAATAAATAGGATTGAGTTTAGCACTGTGCGCTACTATACCCATTTTGTATGTACTTGAGCACAGTGATAATAAATAGGATTTAGTTTAGCACTGTGCGCTACCTTAACCATTTTGTATGTACTTGAGCACAGTGATAATAAATGGGATTGAGTTTAGGACTGTGCGCTACTATACCCATTTTGTATGTACTTGAGCACAGTGATAATAATAGGATTTAGTTAATTTAGCACTGTGCGCTACCATACCCATTTTGTATGTACTTGCGCACAGTGATAATAAATGGGATTGAGTTTAGCATTGTGCGCAACTATACCCATTTTGTATGTACTTGAGCACAGTGATAATAAATAGGATTCAGTTTAGCACTGTGCGCTACTATACCCATTTTGTATGTACTTGCGCACAGTAATAATAAATAGGATTGAGTGTAGCACTGTGCGCTACTATACCCATTTTGTATGTACTTGAGCACAGTGATAATAAATAGGATTGAGTTTAGCACTGTGCGCTACCTTACCCATTTTGTATGTACTTGAGCACAGTGATAATAAATAGGATTGAGTTTAGCATTGTGCGCTACCATACCCATTTTGTATGTACTTGAGCACAGTGATAATAAATAGGATTGAGTTTAGCACTGTGCGTTACTATATCCATTTTGTATGTACTTGAGCACAGAGATAATAATAGGAATTAGTTTAGCATTGTGCGCTACTATACCCATTTTGTATGTACTTGAGCACAGTGATAATAAATGGGATTGAGTTTAGCACTGTGCGCTACCATACCCATTTTGTATGTACTTGAGCACAGTGATAATAAATAAGATTGAGTTTAGCATTTTGCGCTACTATACCCATTTTGTATGTACTTGAGCACAGTGATAATAAATAGGATTTAGTTTAGCACTGTGCGCTACCTTAACCATTTTGTATGTACTTGAGCACAGTGATAATAAATGGGATTGAGTTTAGGACTGTGCGCTACTATACCCATTTTGTATGTACTTGAGCACAGTGATAATAATAGGATTTAGTTAATTTAGCACTGTGCGCTACCATACCCATTTTGTATGTACTTGCGCACAGTGATAATAAATGGGATTGAGTTTAGCATTGTGCGCAACTATACCCATTTTGTATGTACTTGAGCACAGTGATAATAAATAGGATTCAGTTTAGCACTGTGCGCTACTATACCCATTTTGTATGTACTTGCGCACAGTAATAATAAATAGGATTGAGTGTAGCACTGTGCGCTACTATACCCATTTTGTATGTACTTGAGCACAGTGATAATAAATAGGATTGAGTTTAGCACTGTGCGCTACCTTACCCATTTTGTATGTACTTGAGCACAGTGATAATAAATAGGATTGAGTTTAGCACTGTGCGTTACTATATCCATTTTGTATGTACTTGAGCACAGAGATAATAATAGGAATTAGTTTAGCATTGTGCGCTACTATACCCATTTTGTATGTACTTGAGCACAGTGATAATAAATGGGATTGAGTTTAGCACTGTGCGCTACCATACCCATTTTGTATGTACTTAAGCACAGTGATAATAAATAAGATTGAGTTTAGCATTTTGCGCTACTATACCCATTTTGTATGTACTTGAGCACAGTGATAATAATAGGATTTAGTTTAGCATTGTGCGCTACCATACCCATTTTTTATGTACTTGAGCACAGTGTTAATAAATGGGATTGAGTTTAGCACTGTACGCTACCATACCCATTTTGTATGTACTTGCGCACAGTGATAATAAATAGGATTGAGTTTAGCACTGTGCGCTACCTTACCCATTTTGTATGTACTTGAGCACAGTATTAATAAATAGGATTGAGTTTAGCACTGTGCGCTACTATACCCATTTTGTATGTACTTGAGCACAGTGATAATAAATAAGATTGAGTTTAGCACTGTGCGCTACTATACACATTTTGGTTTCACTCGCGCACATTAATAATAAATAGGATTTAGTTTAGCACTGTGCGCTACTATACCCATTTTGTATGTACTTGAGCACAGTGATAATAAATAGGATTGAGTTTAGCACTGTGCGCTACTATACCCATTTTGTATGTATTTGCGCACAGTGATAATAAATAGAATTGAGTTTAGCACTGTGCGCTACTATACCCATTTTGTATGTACTTGAGCACAGTGATAATAAATAGGATTTAGTTTAGCACTGTGCGCTACCTTACCCATTTTGTATGTACTTGAGCACAGTGATAATAAATGGGATTGAGTTTAGGACTGTGCGCTACTATACCCATTTTGTATGTACTTGAGCACAGTGATAATAATAGGATTTAGTTAATTTAGCACTGTGCGCTACCATACCCATTTTGTATGTACTTGCGCACAGTGATAATAAATGGGATTGAGTTTAGCATTGTGCGCAACTATACCCATTTTGTATGTACTTGAGCACAGTGATAATAAATAGTATTCAGTTTAGCACTGTGCGCTACTATACCCATTTTGTATGTACTTGCGCACAGTGATAATAAATAGGATTCAGTTTAGCACTGTGCGCTACTATACCCATTTTGTATGTACTTGAGCACAGTGATAATAAATAGGATTGAGTTTAGCACTGTGCGCTACCTTACCCATTTTGTATGTACTTGAGCACAGTGATAATAAATAGGATTGAGTTTAGCATTGTGCGCTACCATACCCATTTTGTATGTACTTGAGCACAGTGATAATAAATAGGATTGAGTTTAGCACTGTGCGTTACTATACCTATTTTGTATGTACTTGAGCACAGTGATAATAAATAGAATTGAGTTTAGCACTGTGCGCTACCATACCCATTTTGTATGTACTTGCGCACAGTGATAATAAATAGGATTGAGTTTAGCACTGTGCGCTACCTTACCCATTTTGTATGTACTTGAGCACAGTATTAATAAATAGGATTGAGTTTAGCACTGTGCGCTACTATACCCATTTTGTATGTACTTGAGCACAGTGATAATAAATAGGATTGAGTTTAGCACTGTGCGCTACCTTACCCATTTTGTATGTACTTGAGCACAGTGATAATAAATGGGATTGAGTTTAGCACTGTGCGCTACCTTACCCATTTTGTATGTACTTGAGCACAGTGATAATAAATAGGATTCAGTTTAGCACTGTGCGCTACTATACCCATTTTGTATGTACTTGAGCACAGTGATAATAATAGGATTTAGTTTAGCATTGTGCGCTACCATACCCATTTTTTATGTACTTGAGCACAGTGATAATAAATAGGATTGAGTTTAGCACTGTGCGCTACTATACACATTTTGGTTTCACTCGCGCACAGTAATAATAAATAGGATTTAGTTTAGCACTGTGCGCTACCTTACCCATTTTGTATGTACTTGAGCACAGTGATAATAAATAGGATTGAGTTTAGCACTGTGCGCTACCTTACCCATTTTGTATGTACTTGAGCACAGTGATAATAAATGGGATTGAGTTTAGCACTGTGCGCTACCTTACCCATTTTGTATGTACTTGAGCATAGTGATAATAAATAGGATTGCGTTTAGCACTGTGCGCTACTATACCCATTTTGTATGTACTTGAGCACAGTGATAATAAATAGGATTGAGTTTAGCACTGTGCGCTACTATACCCATTTTGTATGTACTTGAGCACAGTGATAATAAATAGGATTGAGTTTAGCACTGTGCGCTACTATACCCATTTTGTATGTACTTGAGCACAGTGATAATAAATAGGATTGAGTTTAGCACTGTGCGCTACCTTACCCATTTTGTATGTACTTGAGCACAGTGATAATAAATGGGATTGAGTTTAGCACTGTGCGCTACCTTACCCATTTTGTATGTACTTGAGCACAGTGATAATAAATAGGATTGAGTTTAGCACTGTGCGCTACTATACCCATTTTGTATGTACTTGAGCACAGTGATAATAAATAGGATTAAGTTTAGCACTGTGCGCTACTATACCCATTTTGTATGTACTTGAGCACAGTGATAATACACAGGATTCAGTTTAGCACTGTGCGCTCCTATACGCATTTTGTATGTACTTGAGCACAGTGATAATAAATAGGATTGAGTTTAGCACTGTGCGCTACTATACCCATTTTGTATGTACTTGAGCACAGTGATAATAAATAGGATTGAGTTTAGCACTGTGCGCTACCTTACCCATTTTGTATGTACTTGAGCACAGTGATAATAAATAGGATTGAGTTTAGCACTGTGCGCTACTATACCCATTTTGTATGTACTTGAGCACAGTGATAATAAATGGGATTGAGTTTAGGACTGTGCGCTACTATACCCATTTTGTATGTACTTGAGCACAGTGATAATAATAGGATTTAGTTAATTTAGCACTGTGCGCTACCATACCCATTTTGTATGTACTTGCGCACAGTGATAATAAATGGGATTGAGTTTAGCATTGTGCGCTACTATACCCATTTTGTATGTACTTGAGCACAGTGATAATAAATAGGATTCAGTTTAGCACTGTGCGCTACCTTACCCATTTTGTATGTACTTGAGCACAGTGATAATAAATGGGATTGAGTTTAGCACTGTGCGCTACCTTACCCATTTTGTATGTACTTGAGCACAGTGATAATAATTAGGATTGAGTTTAGCACTGTGCGCTACTATACCCATTTTGTATGTACTTGAGCACAGTGATAATAAATAGGATTAAGTTTAGCACTGTGCGCTACTATACCCATTTTGTATGTACTTGAGCACAGTGATAATAAATAGGATTTAGTTAATTTAGCACTGTGCGCTACCATACCCATTTTGTATGTACTTGCGCACAGTGATAATAAATGGGATTGAGTTTAGCATTGTGCGCAACTATACCCATTTTGTATGTACTTGAGCACAGTGATAATAAATAGTATTCAGTTTAGCACTGTGCGCTACTATACCCATTTTGAATGTACTTGAGCACAGTGATAATAAATAGGATTGAGTTTAGCACTGTGCGCTACCTTACCCATTGTGTATGTACTTGAGCACAGTGATAATAAATAGGATTGAGTTTAGCACTGTGCGCTACTATACCCATTTTGTATGTACTTGAGCACAGTGATAATAAATAGGATTAAGTTTAGCACTGTGCGCTACTATACCCATTTTGTATGTACTTGAGCACAGTGATAATACACAGGATTCAGTTTAGCACTGTGCGCTCCTATACGCATTTTGTATGTACTTGAGCACAGTGATAATAAATAGGATTGAGTTTAGCACTGTGCGCTACTATACCCATTTTGTATGTACTTGAGCACAGTGATAATAAATAGGATTGAGTTTAGCACTGTGCGCTACCTTACCCATTTTGTATGTACTTGAGCACAGTGATAATAAATAGGATTGAGTTTAGCACTGTGCGCTACTATACCCATTTTGTATGTACTTGAGCACAGTGATAATAAATGGGATTGAGTTTAGGACTGTGCGCTACTATACCCATTTTGTATGTACTTGAGCACAGTGATAATAATAGGATTTAGTTAATTTAGCACTGTGCGCTACCATACCCATTTTGTATGTACTTGCGCACAGTGATAATAAATGGGATTGAGTTTAGCATTGTGCGCTACTATACCCATTTTGTATGTACTTGAGCACAGTGATAATAAATAGGATTCAGTTTAGCACTGTGCGCTACCTTACCCATTTTGTATGTACTTGAGCACAGTGATAATAAATGGGATTGAGTTTAGCACTGTGCGCTACCTTACCCATTTTGTATGTACTTGAGCACAGTGATAATAATTAGGATTGAGTTTAGCACTGTGCGCTACTATACCCATTTTGTATGTACTTGAGCACAGTGATAATAAATAGGATTAAGTTTAGCACTGTGCGCTACTATACCCATTTTGTATGTACTTGAGCACAGTGATAATAAATAGGATTTAGTTAATTTAGCACTGTGCGCTACCATACCCATTTTGTATGTACTTGCGCACAGTGATAATAAATGGGATTGAGTTTAGCATTGTGCGCAACTATACCCATTTTGTATGTACTTGAGCACAGTGATAATAAATAGTATTCAGTTTAGCACTGTGCGCTACTATACCCATTTTGAATGTACTTGAGCACAGTGATAATAAATAGGATTGAGTTTAGCACTGTGCGCTACCTTACCCATTGTGTATGTACTTGAGCACAGTGATAATAAATAGGATTGAGTTTAGCATTGTGCGCTACCATACCCATTTTGTATGTACTTGAACACAGTGATAATAAATAGGAATGAGTTTAGCACTGTGCGCTACTATACCCATTTTGTATGTACTTGAGCACAGTGATAATAAATGGGATTGAGTTTAGCACTGAGCGCTACCTTACCCATTTTGTATGTACTTGAGCACAGTGATAATAAATAGGATTCAGTTTCGCACTGTGCGCTACTATACCCATTTTGTATGTACTTGAGCACAGTGATAATAAACAGGATTGAGTTTAGCACTGTGCGCTACCTTACCCATTTTGTATGTACTTGAGCACAGTGATAATAAATAGGATTGAGTTTAGCATTGTGCGCTACCATACCCATTTTGTATGTACTTGAGCACAGTGATAATAAATGCGATTGAGTTTAGCACTGTGCGCTACCTTACCCATTTTGTATGTACTTGAGCACAGTGATAATAAATAGGATTCAGTTTAGCACTGTGCGCTACTATACCCATTTTGTATGTACTTGAGCACAGTGATAATACACAGGATTCAGTTTAGCACTGTGCGCTCCTATACGCATTTTGTATGTACTTGAGCACAGTGATAATAAATAGGATTGAGTTTAGCACTGTGCGATACCTTCCCATTTTGTATGTACTTGAGCACAGTGATAATAAATAGGATTGAGTTTAGCACTGTGCGCTACTATACCCATTTTGTATGTACTTGAGCACAGTGATAATAAATAGGATTGAGTTTAGCACTGTGCGCTACCTTACCCATTTTGTATGTACTTGAGCACAGTGATAATAAATAGGATTGAGTTTAGCATATTGCGCTACTATACCCATTTTGTATGTACTTGAGCACAGTGATAATAAATGGGATTGAGTTTAGGACTGTGCGCTACTATACCCATTTTGTATGTACTTGAGCACAGTGATAATAATAGGATTTAGTTAATTTAGCACTGTGCGCTACCATACCCATTTTGTATGTACTTGCGCACAGTGATAATAAATAAGATTGAGTTTAGCATTGTGCGCTACTATACCCATTTTGTATGTACTTGAGCACAGTGATAATAAATAGGATTGAGTTTAGCACTGTGCGCTACTATACCCATTTTGTATGTACTTGCGCACAGTGATAATAAATAGGATTCAGTTTAGCACTGTGCGCTACTATACCCATTTTGTATGTACTTGAGCACAGTGATAATAAATAGGATTGAGTTTAGCACTGTGCGCTACCTTACCCATTGTGTATGTACTTGAGCACAGTGATAATAAATAGGATTGAGTTTAGCATTGTGCGCTACCATACCCATTTTGTATGTACTTGAGCACAGTGATAATAAATAGGATTGAGTTTAGCACTGTGCGTTACTATACCCATTTTGTATGTACTTGAGCACAGTGATAATAAATAGAATTGAGTTTAGCACTGTGCGCTACCATACCCATTTTGTATGTACTTGCGCACAGTGATAATAAATAGGATTGAGTTTAGCACTGTGCGCTACCTTACCCATTTTGTATGTACTTGAGCACAGTATTAATAAATAGGATTGAGTTTAGCACTGTGCGCTACTATACCCATTTTGTATGTACTTGAGCACAGTGATAATAAATAGGATTGAGTTTAGCACTGTGCGCTACCTTACCCATTTTGTATGTACTTGAGCACAGTGATAATAAATGGGATTGAGTTTAGCACTGTGCGCTACCTTACCCATTTTGTATGTACTTGAGCACAGTGATAATAAATAGGATTCAGTTTAGCACTGTGCGCTACTATACCCATTTTGTATGTACTTGAGCACAGTGATAATAATAGGATTTAGTTTAGCATTGTGCGCTACCATACCCATTTTTTATGTACTTGAGCACAGTGATAATAAATAGGATTGAGTTTAGCACTGTGCGCTACTATACACATTTTGGTTTCACTCGCGCACAGTAATAATAAATAGGATTTAGTTTAGCACTGTGCGCTACCTTACCCATTTTGTATGTACTTGAGCACAGTGATAATAAATAGGATTGAGTTTAGCACTGTGCGCTACCTTACCCATTTTGTATGTACTTGAGCACAGTGATAATAAATGGGATTGAGTTTAGCACTGTGCGCTACCTTACCCATTTTGTATGTACTTGAGCACAGTGATAATAAATAGGATTGAGTTTAGCACTGTGCGCTACTATACCCATTTTGTATGTACTTGAGCACAGTGATAATAAATAGGATTGAGTTTAGCACTGTGCGCTACTATACACATTTTGGTTTCACTCGCGCACAGTAATAATAAATAGGATTGAGTTTAGCACTGTGCGCTACTATACCCATTTTGTATGTACTTGAGCACAGTGATAATAAATAGGATTGAGTTTAGCACTTTGCGCTACTATACCCATTTTGTATGTATTTGCGCACAGTGATAATAAATAGAATTGAGTTTAGCACTGTGCGCTACCATACCCATTTTGTATGTACTTGCGCACAGTGATAATAAATAGGATTGAGTTTAGCACTGTGCGCTACTATACCCATTTTGTATGTACTTGAGCACAGTGATAATAAATAGGATTGAGTTTAGCACTGTGCGCTACTATACACATTTTGGTTTCACTCGCGCACAGTAATAATAAATAGGATGGAGTTTAGCACTGTGCGCTACTATACCCATTTTGTATGTACTTGAGCACAGTGATAATAAATAGGATTGAGTTTAGCACTGTGCGCTACCTTACCCATTTTGTATGTACTTGAGCACAGTGATAATAAATGGGATTGAGTTTAGCACTGTGCGCTACCTTACCCATTTTGTATGTACTTGAGCACAGTGATAATAAATAGGATTGAGTTTAGCACTGTGCGCTACTATACCCATTTTGTATGTATTTGCGCACAGTGATAATAAATAGAATTGAGTTTAGGACTGTGCGCTACTATACCCATTTTGTATGTACTTGAGCACAGTGATAATAAATAGCATTGAGTTTAGCACTGAGCGCTACTATACGCATTTTGTATGTACTTGCGCACAGTGATAATAAATAGGATTGAGTTTAGCACTGTGCGCTACCTTACCCATTTTGTATGTACTTGAGCACAGTGATAATAAATAGGATTGAGTTTAGCACTGTGCGCTACTATACCCATTTTGTATGTACTTGAGCACAGTGATAATAAATAGGATTGAGTTTAGCACTGTGCGCTACCTTACCCATTTGGTATGTACTTGAGCACAGTGATAATAAATAGGATTGAGTTTAGCACTGTGCGCTACTATACCCATTTTGTATGTACTTGAGCACAGTGATAATAAATAGGATTGAGTTTAGCACTGTGCGCTACTATACACATTTTGGTTTCACTCGCGCACAGTAATAATAAATAGGATTTAGTTTAGCACTGTGCGCTACCTTACCCATTTTGTATGTACTTGAGCACAGTGATAATAAATAGGATTGAGTTTAGCACTGTGCGCTACCTTACCCATTTTGTATGTACTTGAGCACAGTGATAATAAATGGGATTGAGTTTAGCACTGTGCGCTACCTTACCCATTTTGTATGTACTTGAGCACAGTGATAATAAATAGGATTGAGTTTAGCACTGTGCGCTACTATACCCATTTTGTATGTACTTGAGCACAGTGATAATAAATAGGATTGAGTTTAGCACTGTGCGCTACTATACACATTTTGGTTTCACTCGCGCACAGTAATAATAAATAGGATTGAGTTTAGCACTGTGCGCTACTATACCCATTTTGTATGTACTTGAGCACAGTGATAATAAATAGGATTGAGTTTAGCACTTTGCGCTACTATACCCATTTTGTATGTATTTGCGCACAGTGATAATAAATAGAATTGAGTTTAGCACTGTGCGCTACCATACCCATTTTGTATGTACTTGCGCACAGTGATAATAAATAGGATTGAGTTTAGCACTGTGCGCTACTATACCAATTTTGTATGTACTTGAGCACAGTGATAATAAATAGGATTGAGTTTTGCACTGTGCGCTACTATACACATTTTGGTTTCACTCGCGCACAGTAATAATAAATAGGATGGAGTTTAGCACTGTGCGCTACTATACCCATTTTGTATGTACTTGAGCACAGTGATAATAAATAGGATTGAGTTTAGCACTGTGCGCTACCTTACCCATTTTGTATGTACTTGAGCACAGTGATAATAAATGGGATTGAGTTTAGCACTGTGCGCTACCTTACCCATTTTGTATGTACTTGAGCACAGTGATAATAAATAGGATTGAGTTTAGCACTGTGCGCTACTATACCCATTTTGTATGTATTTGCGCACAGTGATAATAAATAGAATTGAGGTTAGCACTGTGCGCTACTATACCCATTTTGTATGTACTTGAGCACAGTGATAATAAATAGCATTGAGTTTAGCACTGAGCGCTACTATACGCATTTTGTATGTACTTGAGCACAGTGATAATAAATAGGATTGAGTTTAGCACTGTGCGCTACCTTACCCATTTTGTATGTACTTGAGCACAGTGATAATAAATAGGATTGAGTTTAGCACTGTGCGCTACTATACCCATTTTGTATGTACTTGAGCACAGTGATAATAAATAGGATTGAGTTTAGCACTGTGCGCTACCTTACCCATTTGGTATGTACTTGAGCACAGTGATAATAAATAGGATTGAGTTTAGCACTGTGCGCTACTATACCCATTTTGTATGTACTTGAGCACAGTGATAATAAATAGGATTTAGTTTAGCACTGTGCGCTACCTTAACCATTTTGTATGTACTTGAGCACAGTGATAATAAATGGGATTGAGTTTAGGACTGTGCGCTACTATACCCATTTTGTATGTACTTGAGCACAGTGATAATAATAGGATTTAGTTAATTTAGCACTGTGCGCTACCATACCCATTTTGTATGTACTTGCGCACAGTGATAATAAATGGGATTGAGTTTAGCATTGTGCGCAACTATACCCATTTTGTATGTACTTGAGCACAGTGATAATAAATAGGATTCAGTTTAGCACTGTGCGCTACTATACCCATTTTGTATGTACTTGCGCACAGTAATAATAAATAGGATTGAGTTTAGCACTGTGCGCTACTATACCCATTTTGTATGTACTTGAGCACAGTGATAATAAATAGGATTGAGTTTAGCACTGTGCGCTACCTTACCCATTTTGTATGTACTTGAGCACAGTGATAATAAATAGGATTGAGTTTAGCATTGTGCGCTACCATACCCATTTTGTATGTACTTGAGCACAGTGATAATAAATAGGATTGAGTTTAGCACTGTGCGTTACTATATCCATTTTGTATGTACTTGAGCACAGAGATAATAATAGGAATTAGTTTAGCATTGTGCGCTACTATACCCATTTTGTATGTACTTGAGCACAGTGATAATAAATGGGATTGAGTTTAGCACTGTGCGCTACCATACCCATTTTGTATGTACTTGAGCACAGTGATAATAAATAAGATTGAGTTTAGCATTTTGCGCTACTATACCCATTTTGTATGTACTTGAGCACAGTGATAATAATAGGATTTAGTTTAGCATTGTGCGCTACCATACCCATTTTTTATGTACTTGAGCACAGTGTTAATAAATGGGATTGAGTTTAGCACTGTACGCTACCATACCCATTTTGTATGTACTTGCGCACAGTGATAATAAATAGGATTGAGTTTAGCACTGTGCGCTACCTTACCCATTTTGTATGTACTTGAGCACAGTATTAATAAATAGGATTGAGTTTAGCACTGTGCGCTACTATACCCATTTTGTATGTACTTGAGCACAGTGATAATAAATAAGATTGAGTTTAGCACTGTGCGCTACTATACACATTTTGGTTTCACTCGCGCACAGTGATAATAAATAGGATTGAGTTTAGCACTGTGCGCTACTATACCCATTTTGTATGTACTTGAGCACAGTGATAATAAATAGGATTAAGTTTAGCACTGTGCGCTACTATACCCATTTTGTATGTACTTGAGCACAGTGATAATAAATAGGATTGAGTTTAGCACTGAGCGCTACTATACGCATTTTGTATGTACTTGAGCACAGTGATAATAAATAGGATTGAGTTTAGCACTGTGCGCTACCTTACCCATTTTGTATGTACTTGAGCACAGTGTTAATAAATGGGATTGAGTTTAGCACTGTACGCTACCATACCCATTTTGTATGTACTTGCGCACAGTGATAATAAATAGGATTGAGTTTAGCACTGTGCGCTACCTTACCCATTTTGTATGTACTTGAGCACAGTATTAATAAATAGGATTCAGTTTAGCACTGTGCGCTACTATACCCATTTTGTATGTACTTGCGCACAGTAATAATAAATAGGATTGAGTTTAGCACTGTGCGCTACTATACCCATTTTGTATGTACTTGAGCACAGTGATAATAAATAGGATTGAGTTTAGCACTGTGCGCTACCTTACCCATTTTGTATGTACTTGAGCACAGTGATAATAAATAGGATTGAGTTTAGCATTGTGCGCTACCATACCCATTTTGTATGTACTTGAGCACAGTGATAATAAATAGGATTGAGTTTAGCACTGTGCGTTACTATATCCATTTTGTATGTACTTGAGCACAGTGATAATAATAGGAATTAGTTTAGCATTGTGCGCTACTATACCCATTTTGTATGTACTTGAGCACAGTAAAAATAAATGGGATTGAGTTTAGCACTGTGCGCTACCATACCCATTTTGTATGTACTTGAGCACAGTGATAATAAATAAGATTTAGTTTAGCATTTTGCGCTACTATACCCATTTTGTATGTACTTGAGCACAGTGATAATAATAGGATTTAGTTTAGCATTGTGCGCTACCATACCCATTTTTTATGTACTTGAGCACAGTGTTAATAAATGGGATTGAGTTTAGCACTGTACGCTACCATACCCATTTTGTATGTACTTGCGCACAGTGATAATAAATAGGATTGAGTTTAGCACTGTGCGCTACCTTACCCATTTTGTATGTACTTGAGCACAGTATTAATAAATAGGATTGAGTTTAGCACTGTGCGCTACTACACCCATTTTGTATGTACTTGAGCACAGTGATAATAAATAAGATTGAGTTTAGCACTGTGCGCTACTATACACATTTTGGTTTCACTCGCGCACAGTAATAATAAATAGGATTTAGTTTAGCACTGTGCGCTACTATACCCATTTTGTATGTACTTGAGCACAGTGATAATAAATAAGATTGAGTTTAGCACTGTGAACTACTATACCCATTTTGTATGTATTTGCGCACAGTGATAATAAATAGAATTGAGTTTAGCACTGTGCGCTACCATACCCATTTTGTATGTACTTGCGCAGAGTGATAATAAATAGGATTGAGTTTAGCACTGTGCGCTACCTTACCCATTTTGTATGTACTTGAGCACAGTATTAATAAATAGGATTGAGTTTAGCACTGTGCGCTACTATACCCATTTTGTATGTACTTGAGCACAGTGATAATAAATAGGATTGAGTTTAGCACTGTGCGCTACCTTACCCATTTTGTATGTACTTGAGCACAGTGATAATAAATGGGATTGAGTTTAGCACTGTGCGCTACCTTACCCATTTTGTATGTACTTGAGCACAGTGATAATAAATAGGATTGAGTTTAGCACTGTGCGCTACTATACCCATTTTGTATGTACTTGAGCACAGTGATAATAAATAGGATTAAGTTTAGCACTGTGCGCTACTATACCCATTTTGTATGTACTTGAGCACAGTGATAATAAATAGGATTGAGTTTAGCACTGAGCGCTACTATACGCATTTTGTATGTACTTGAGCACAGTGATAATAAATAGGATTGAGTTTAGCACTGTGCGCTACCTTACCCATTTTGTATGTACTTGAGCACAGTGTTAATAAATGGGATTGAGTTTAGCACTGTACGCTACCATACCCATTTTGTATGTACTTGCGCACAGTGATAATAAATAGGATTGAGTTTAGCACTGTGCGCTACCTTACCCATTTTGTATGTACTTGAGCACAGTTTTAATAAATAGGATTGAGTTTAGCACTGTGCGCTACTATACCCATTTTGTATGTACTTGAGCACAGTGATAATAAATAGGATTGAGTTTAGCACTGTGCGCTACTATACACATTTTGGTTTCACTCGCGCACAGTAATAATAAATAGGATTTAGTTTAGCACTGTGCGCTACTATACCCATTTTGTATGTACTTGAACACAGTGATAATAAATAGTATTGAGTTTAGCACTGTGCGCTACTATACCCATTTTGTATGTATTTGCGCACAGTGATAATAAATAGAATTGAGTTTAGCACTGTGCGCTACCATACCCATTTTGTATGTACTTGCGCACAGTGATAATAAATAGGATTGAGTTTAGCACTGTGCGCTACCTTACCCATTTTGTATGTACTTGAGCACAGTATTAATAAATAAGATTGAGTTTAGCACTGTGCGCTACTATACCCATTTTGTATGTACTTGAGCACAGTGATAATAAATAGGATTGAGTTTAGCACTGTGCGCTACCTTACCCATTTTGTATATACTTGAGCACAGTGATAATAAATGGGATTGAGTTTAGCACTGTGCGCTACCTTACCCATTTTGTATGTACTTGAGCACAGTGATAATAATTAGGATTGAGTTTAGCACTGTGCGCTACTATACCCATTTTGTATGTACTTGAGCACAGTGATAATAAATAGGATTAAGTTTAGCACTGTGCGCTACTATACCCATTTTGTACGTACTTGAGCACAGTGATAATAAATAGGATTGAGTTTAGCACTGAGCGCTACTATACGCATTTTGTATGTACTTGAGCACAGTGATAATAAATAGGATTGAGTTTAGCACTGTGCGCTACCTTCCCATTTTGTATGTACTTGAGCACAGTGATAATAAATAGGATTGAGTTTAGCACTGTGCGCTACTATACCCATTTTGTATGTACTTGAGCACAGTGATAATAAATAGGATTGAGTTTAGCACTGTGCGCTACCTTACCCATTTTGTATGTACTTGAGCACAGTGATAATAAATAGGATTGAGTTTAGCACTGTGCGCTACTATACCCATTTTGTATGTACTTGAGCACAGTGATAATAAATGGGATTGAGTTTAGGACTGTGCGCTACTATACCCATTTTGTATGTACTTGAGCACAGTGATAATAATAGGATTTAGTTAATTTAGCACTGTGCGCTACCATACCCATTTTGTATGTACTTGCGCACAGTGATAATAAATGGGATTGAGTTTAGCATTGTGCGCTACTATACCCATTTTGTATGTACTTGAGCACAGTGATAATAAATAGGATTCAGTTTAGCACTGTGCGCTACCTTACCCATTTTGTATGTACTTGAGCACAGTGATAATAAATGGGATTGAGTTTAGCACTGTGCGCTACCTTACCCATTTTGTATGTACTTGAGCACAGTGATAATAATTAGGATTGAGTTTAGCACTGTGCGCTACTATACCCATTTTGTATGTACTTGAGCACAGTGATAATAAATAGGATTAAGTTTAGCACTGTGCGCTACTATACCCATTTTGTACGTACTTGAGCACAGTGATAATAAATAGGATTGAGTTTAGCACTGAGTGCTACTATACGCATTTTGTATGTACTTGAGCACAGTGATAATAAATAGGATTGACTTTAGCACTGTGCGCTACCTTCCCATTTTGTATGTACTTGAGCACAGTGATAATAAATAGGATTGAGTTTAGCACTGTGCGCTACTATACCCATTTTGTATGTACTTGAGCACAGTGATAATAAATAGGATTGAGTTTAGCACTGTGCGCTACCTTACCCATTTTGTATGTACTTGAGCACAGTGATAATAAATAGGATTGAGTTTAGCACATTGCGCTACTATACCCATTTTGTATGTACTTGAGCACAGTGATAATAAATGGGATTGAGTTTAGGACTGTGCGCTACTATACCCATTTTGTATGTACTTGAGCACAGTGATAATAATAGGATTTAGTTAATTTAGCACTGTGCGCTACCATACCCATTTTGTATGTACTTGCGCACAGTGATAATAAATAAGATTGAGTTTAGCATTGTGCGCTACTATACCCATTTTGTATGTACTTGAGCACAGTGATAATAAATAGGTTTCAGTTTAGCACTGTGCGCTACTATACCCATTTTGTATGTACTTGCGCACAGTGATAATAAATAGGATTCAGTTTAGCACTGTGCGCTACTATACCCATTTTGTATGTACTTGAGCACAGTGATAATAAATAGGATTGAGTTTAGCACTGTGCGCTACCTTATCCATTGTGTATGTACTTGAGCACAGTGATAATAAATAGGATTGAGTTAAGCATTGTGCGCTACCATACCCATTTTGTATGTACTTGAACACAGTGATAATAAATAGGAATGAGTTTAGCACTGTGCGCTACTATACCCATTTTGTATGTACTTGAGCACAGTGATAATAAATGGGATTGAGTTTAGCACTGTGCGCTACCTTACCCATTTTGTATGTGCTTGAGCACAGTGATAATAAATAGGATTCAGTTTCGCACTGTGCGCTACTATACCCATTTTGTATGTACTTGAGCACAGTGATAATAAACAGGATTGAGTTTAGCACTGTGCGCTACCTTACCCATTTTGTATGTACTTGAGCACAGTGATAATAAATAGGATTGAGTTTAGCACTGTGCGCTACCTTACCCATTTTGTATGTACTTGAGCACAGTGATAATAAATAGGATTGAGTTTAGCATTGTGCGCTACCATACCCATTTTGTATGTACTTGAGCACAGTGATAATAAATAGGATTGAGTTTAACACTGTGCGTTACTATACCCATTTTGTATGTACTTGAGCACAGTGATAATAAATAGAATTGAGTTTAGCACTGTCCGCTACCATACCCATTTTGTATGTACTTGCGCACAGTGATAATAAATGGGATTGAGTTTAGCACTGTGCGCTACCTTACCCATTTTGTATGTACTTGAGCACAGTATTAATAAATAGGATTGAGTTTAGCACTGTGCGCTACTATACCCATTTTGTATGTACTTGAGCACAGTGATAATAAATAGGATTGAGTTTAGCACTGTGCGCTACCTTACCCATTTTGTATGTACTTGAGCACAGTGATAATAAATGGGATTGAGTTTAGCACTGTGCGCTACCTTACCCATTTTGTATGTACTTGAGCACAGTGATAATAAATAGGATTCAGTTTAGCACTGTGCGCTACTATACCCATTTTGTATGTACTTGAGCACAGTGATAATAATAGGATTTAGTTTAGCATTGTGCGCTACCATACCCATTTTTTATGTACTTGAGCACAGTGATAATAAATAGGATTGAGTTTAGCACTGTGCGCTACTATACACATTTTGGTTTCACTCGCGCACAGTAATAATAAATAGGATTTAGTTTAGCACTGTGCGCTACCTTACCCATTTTGTATGTACTTGAGCACAGTGATAATAAATAGGATTGAGTTTAGCACTGTGCGCTACCTTACCCATTTTGTATGTACTTGAGCACAGTGATAATAAATGGGATTGAGTTTAGCACTGTGCGCTACCTTACCCATTTTGTATGTACTTGAGCATAGTGATAATAAATAGGATTGCGTTTAGCACTGTGCGCTACCTTACCCATTTTGTATGTACTTAAGCACAGTGATAATAAATAGGATTGAGTTTAGCACTGTGCGCTACTATACCCATTTTGTATGTACTTGAGCACAGTGATAATAAATGGGATTGAGTTTAGCACTGTGCGCTACCTTACCCATTTTGTATGTACTTGAGCATAGTGATAATAAATAGGATTGCGTTTAGCACTGTGCGCTACCTTACCCATTTTGTATGTACTTAAGCACAGTGATAATAAATAGGATTGAGTTTAGCACTGTGCGCTACTATACCCATTTTGTATGTACTTGAGCACAGTGATAATAAATAGGATTGAGTTTAGCACTGTGCGCTACCTTACCCATTTTGTATGTACTTGAGCACAGTGATAATAAATAGGATTGAGTTTAGCACTGTGCGCTACCTTACCCATTTTGTATGTACTTGAGCACAGTGATAATAAATGGGATTGAGTTTAGGATTGTGCGCTACTATACCCATTTTGTATGTACTTGAGCACAGTGATAATAATAGGATTTAGTTAATTTAGCACTGTGCGCTACCATACCCATTTTGTATGTACTTGCGCACAGTGATAATAAATGGGATTGAGTTTAGCATTGTGCGCAACTATACCCATTTTGTATGTACTTGAGCACAGTGATAATAAATAGTATTCAGTTTAGCACTGTGCGCTACTATACCCATTTTGTATGTACTTGCGCACAGTGATAATAAATAGGATTCAGTTTAGCACTGTGCGCTACTATATCCATTTTGTATGTACTTGAGCACAGTGATAATAAATAGGATTGAGTTTAGCACTGTGCGCTACCTTACCCATTTTGTATGTACTTGAGCACAGTGATAATAAATAGGATTGAGTTTAGCATTGTGCGCTACCATACCCATTTTGTATGTACTTGAGCACAGTGATAATAAATAGGATTGAGTTTAGCACTGTGCGCTACTATACCCATTTTGTATGTACTTGAGCACAGTGATAATACACAGGATTCAGTTTAGCACTGTGCGCTCCTATACCCAATTTGTATGTACTTGAGCACAGTGATAATAAATAGGATTGAGTTTAGCACTGTGCGCTACTATACCCATTTTGTATGTACTTGAGCACAGTGATAATAATAGGATTTAGTTTAGCATTGTGCGCTACCATACCCATTTTTTATGTACTTGAGCACAGTGATAATAAACAGGATTGAGTTTAGCACTGTGCGCTACTATACCCATTTTGTATGTACTTGAGCACAGTGATAATAAATAGGATTTAGTTTAGCACTGTGCGCTACCTTACCCATTTTGTATGTACTTGAGCACAGTGATAATAAATGGGATTGAGTTTAGGACTGTGCGCTACTATACCCATTTTGTATGTACTTGAGCACAGTGATAATAATAGGATTTAGTTAATTTAGCACTGTGCGCTACCATACCCATTTTGTATGTACTTGCGCACAGTGATAATAAATGGGATTGAGTTTAGCATTGTGCGCAACTATACCCATTTTGTATGTACTTGAGCACAGTGATAATAAATAGTATTCAGTTTAGCACTGTGCGCTACTATACCCATTTTGTATGTACTTGCGCACAGTGATAATAAATAGGATTCAGTTTAGCACTGTGCGCTACTATACCCATTTTGTATGTACTTGAGCACAGTGATAATAAATAGGATTGAGTTTAGCACTGTGCGCTACCTTACCCATTTTGTATGTACTTGAGCACAGTGATAATAAATAGGATTGAGTTTAGCATTGTGCGCTACCATACCCATTTTGTATGTACTTGAGCACAGTGATAATAAATAGGATTGAGTTTAGCACTGTGCGTTACTATACCCATTTTGTATGTACTTGAGCACAGTGATAATAAATAGAATTGAGTTTAGCACTGTGCGCTACCATACCCATTTTGTATGTACTTGCGCACAGTGATAATAAATGGGATTGAGTTTAGCACTGTGCGCTACCTTACCCATTTTGTATGTACTTGAGCACAGTATTAATAAATAGGATTGAGTTTAGCACTGTGCGCTACTATACCCATTTTGTATGTACTTGAGCACAGTGATAATAAATAGGATTGAGTTTAGCACTGTGCGCTACCTTACCCATTTTGTATGTACTTGAGCACAGTGATAATAAATGGGATTGAGTTTAGCACTGTGCGCTACCTTACCCATTTTGTATGTACTTGAGCACAGTGATAATAAATAGGATTCAGTTTAGCACTGTGCGCTACTATACCCATTTTGTATGTACTTGAGCACAGTGATAATAATAGGATTTAGTTTAGCATTGTGCGCTACCATACCCATTTTTTATGTACTTGAGCACAGTGATAATAAATAGGATTGAGTTTAGCACTGTGCGCTACTATACACATTTTGGTTTCACTCGCGCACAGTAATAATAAATAGGATTTAGTTTAGCACTGTGCGCTACCTTACTCATTTTGTATGTACTTGAGCACAGTGATAATAAATAGGATTGAGTTTAGCACTGTGCGCTACCTTACCCATTTTGTATGTACTTGAGCACAGTGATAATAAATGGGATTGAGTTTAGCACTGTGCGCTACCTTACCCATTTTGTATGTACTTGAGCATAGTGATAATAAATAGGATTGCGTTTAGCACTGTGCGCTACTATACCCATTTTGTATGTACTTGAGCACAGTGATAATAAATAGGATTGAGTTTAGCACTGTGCGCTACCTTACCCATTTTGTATGTACTTAAGCACAGTGATAATAAATAGGATTGAGTTTAGCACTGTGCGCTACTATACCCATTTTGTATGTACTTGAGCACAGTGATAATAAATAGGATTGAGTTTAGCACTGTGCGCTACCTTACCCATTTTGTATGTACTTGAGCACAGTGATAATAAATAGGATTGAGTTTAGCACTGTGCGCTACCTTACCCATTTTGTATGTACTTGAGCACAGTGATAATAAATGGGATTGAGTTTAGGACTGTGCGCTACTATACCCATTTTGTATGTACTTGAGCACAGTGATAATAATAGGATTTAGTTAATTTAGCACTGTGCGCTACCATACCCATTTTGTATGTACTTGCGCACAGTGATAATAAATGGGATTGAGTTTAGCATTGTGCGCAACTATACCCATTTTGTATGTACTTGAGCACAGTGATAATAAATAGTATTCAGTTTAGCACTGTGCGCTACTATACCCATTTTGTATGTACTTGCGCACAGTGATAATAAATAGGATTCAGTTTAGCACTGTGCGCTACTATATCCATTTTGTATGTACTTGAGCACAGTGATAATAAATAGGATTGAGTTTAGCACTGTGCGCTACCTTACCCATTTTGTATGTACTTGAGCACAGTGATAATAAATAGGATTGAGTTTAGCATTGTGCGCTACCATACCCATTTTGTATGTACTTGAGCACAGTGATAATAAATAGGATTGAGTTTAGCACTGTGCGTTACTATACCCATTTTGTATGTACTTGAGCACAGTGATAATAATACGATTTAGTTTAGCATTGTGCGCTACTATACCCATTTTGTATGTACTTGAGCACAGTGATAATAAATGGGATTGAGTTTAGCACTGTGCGCTACCATACCCATTTTGTATGTACTTGAGCACAGTGTTAATAAATAGGATTGAGTTTAGCATTTTGCGCTACTATACCCATTTTGTATGTACTTGAGCACAGTGATAATAATAGGATTTAGTTTAGCATTGTGCGCTACCATACCCATTTTTTATGTACTTGAGCACAGTGTTAATAAATGGGATTGAGTTTAGCACTGTACGCTACCATACCCATTTTGTATGTACTTGCGCACAGTGATAATAAATAGGATTGAGTTTAGCACTGTGCGCTACCTTACCCATTTTGTATGTACTTGAGCACAGTATTAATAAATAGGATTGAGTTTAGCACTGTGCGCTACTATACCCATTTTGTATGTACTTGAGCACAGTGATAATAAATAGGATTGAGTTTAGCACTGTGCGCTACTATACACATTTTGGTTTCACTCGCGCACAGTAATAATAAATAGGATTTAGTTTAGCACTGTGCGCTACCTTACCCATTTTGTATGTACTTGAGCACAGTGATAATAAATGGGATTGAGTTTAGCACTGTGCGCTACCTTACCCATTTTGTATGTACTTGAGCACAGTGATAATAAATAGGATTGAGTTTAGCACTGTGCGCTACTATACCCATTTTGTATGTACTTGAGCACAGTGATAATAAATAGGATTGAGTTTAGTACTGAGCGCTACTATACGCATTTTGTATGTACTTGAGCACAGTGATAATAAATAGGATTGAGTTTAGCACTGTGCGCTACCTTACCCATTTTGTATGTACTTGAGCACAGTGATAATAAATAGGATTGAGTTTAGCACTGTGCGCTACTATACCCATTTTGTATGTACTTGAGCACAGTGATAATAAATAGGATTGAGTTTAGCACTGTGCGCTACCTTACCCATTTTGTATGTACTTGAGCACAGTGATAATAAATGGGATTGAGTTTAGGACTGTGCGCTACTATACCCATTTTGTATGTACTTGAGCACAGTGATAATAATAGGATTTAGTTAATTTAGCACTGTGCGCTACCATACCCATTTTGTATGTACTTGCGCACAGTGATAATAAATGGGATTGAGTTTAGCATTGTGCGCTACTATACCCATTTTGTATGTACTTGAGCACAGTGATAATAAATAGGATTCAGTTTAGCACTGTGCGCTACTATACCCATTTTGTATGTACTTGCGCACAGTGATAATAAATAGGATTCAGTTTAGCACTGTGCGCTACTATACCCATTTTGTATGTACTTGAGCACAGTGATAATAAATAGGATTGAGTTTAGCACTGTGCGCTACCTTACCCATTGTGTATGTACTTGAGCACAGTGATAATAAATAGGATTGAGTTTAGCATTGTGCGCTACCATACCCATTTTGTATGTACTTGAACACAGTGATAATAAATAGGAATGAGTTTAGCACTGTGCGCTACTATACCCATTTTGTATGTACTTGAGCACAGTGATAATAAATGGGATTGAGTTTAGCACTTTGCGCTACCTTACCCATTTTGTATGTACTTGAGCACAGTGATAATAAATAGGATTCAGTTTAGCACTGTGCGCTACTATACCCATTTTGTATGTACTTGAGCACAGTGATAATAAACAGGATTGAGTTTAGCACTGTGCGCTACCTTACCCATTTTGTATGTACTTGAGCACAGTGATAATAAATAGGATTGAGTTTAGCATTGTGCGCTACCATACCCATTTTGTATGTACTTGAGCACAGTGATAATAAATAGGAATGTGTTTAGCACTGTGCGCTACTATACCCATTTTGTATGTACTTGAGCACAGTGATAATAAATGGGATTGAGTTTAGCACTGTGCGCTACCTTACCCATTTTGTATGTACTTGAGCACAGTGATAATAAATAGGATTCAGTTTAGCACTGTGCGCTACTATACCCATTTTGTATGTACTTGAGCACAGTGATAATAAACAGGATTCAGTTTAGCACTGCGCGCTCCTATACCCATTTTGTATGTACTTGAGCACAGTGATAATAAATAGGATTGAGTTTAGCACTGTGCGCTACTATACCCATTTTGTATGTACTTGAGCACAGTGATAATAATAGGATTTAGTTTAGCATTGTGCGCTACCATACCCATTTTTTATGTACTTGAGCACAGTGATAATAAATAGGATTGAGTTTAGCATTGTGCGCTACTATACCCATTTTGTATGTACTTGAGCACAGTGATAATAAATAGGATTTAGTTTAGCACTGTGCGCTACCTTACCCATTTTGTATGTACTTGAGCACAGTGATAATAAATGGGATCGAGTTTAGGACTGTGCGCTACTATACCCATTTTGTATGTACTTGAGCACAGTGATAATAATAGGATTTAGTTAATTTAGCACTGTGCGCTACCATACCCATTTTGTATGTACTTGCGCACAGTGATAATAAATGGGATTGAGTTTAGCATTGTGCGCAACTATACCCATTTTGTATGTACTTGAGCATAGTGATAATAAATAGTATTCAGTTTAGCACTGTGCGCTACTATACCCATTTTGTATGTACTTGCGCACAGTGATAATAAATAGGATTCAGTTTAGCACTGTGCGCTACTATACCCATTTTGTATGTACTTGAGCACAATGATAATAAATAGGATTGAGTTTAGCACTGAGCGCTACTATACGCATTTTGTATGTACTTGAGCACAGTGATAATAAATAGGATTGAGTTTAGCACTGTGCGCTACCTTACCCATTTTGTATGTACTTGAGCACAGTGATAATAAATAGGATTGAGTTTAGCACTGTGCGCTACTATACCCATTTTGTATGTACTTGAGCACAGTGATAATAAATAGGATTGAGTTTAGCACTGTGCGCTACCTTACCCATTTTGTATGTACTTGAGCACAGTGATAATAAATAGGATTGAGTTTAGCACTGTGCGCTACTTTACCCATTTTGTATGTACTTGAGCACAGTGATAATAAATAGGATTTAGTTTAGCACTGTGCGCTATCTTACCCATTTTGTATGTACTTGAGCACAGTGATAATAAATGGGATTGAGTTTAGGACTGTGCGCTACTATACCCATTTTGTATGTACTTGAGCACAGTGATAATAATAGGATTTAGTTAATTTAGCACTGTGCGCTACCATACCCATTTTGTATGTACTTGCGCACAGTGATAATAAATGGGATTGAGTTTAGCATTGTGCGCTACTATACCCATTTTGTATGTACTTGAGCACAGTGATAATAAATAGGATTCAGTTTAGCACTGTGCGCTACTATACCCATTTTGTATGTACTTGCGCACAGTGATAATAAATAGGATTCAGTTTAGCACTGTGCGCTACTATACCCATTTTGTATGTACTTCAGCACAGTGATAATAAATAGGATTGAGTTTAGCACTGTGCGCTACCTTACCCATTGTGTATGTACTTGAGCACAGTGATAATAAATAGGATTGAGTTTAGCATTGTGCGCTACCATACCCATTTTGTATGTACTTGAACACAGTGATAATAAATAGGAATGAGTTTAGCACTGTGCGCTACTATACCCATTTTGTATGTACTTGAGCACAGTGATAATAAATGGGATTGAGTTTAGCACTTTGCGCTACCTTACCCATTTTGTATGTACTTGAGCACAGTGATAATAAATAGGATTCAGTTTAGCACTGTGCGCTACTATACCCATTTTGTATGTACTTGAGCACAGTGATAATAAACAGTATTGAGTTTAGCACTGTGCGCTACCTTACCCATTTTGTATGTACTTGAGCACAGTGATAATAAATAGGATTGAGTTTAGCATTGTGCGCTACCATACCCATTTTGTATGTACTTGAGCACAGTGATAATAAATAGGAATGTGTTTAGCACTGTGCGCTACTATACCCATTTTGTATGTACTTGAGCACAGTGATAATAAATGGGATTGAGTTTAGCACTGTGCGCTACCTTACCCATTTTGTATGTACTTGAGCACAGTGATAATAAATAGGATTCAGTTTAGCACTGTGCGCTACTATACCCATTTTGTATGTACTTGAGCACAGTGATAATAAACAGGATTCAGTTTAGCACTGTGCGCTCCTATACCCATTTTGTATGTACTTGAGCACAGTGATAATAAATAGGATTGAGTTTAGCACTGTGCGCTACTATACCCATTTTGTATGTACTTGAGCACAGTGATAATAATAGGATTTAGTTTAGCATTGTGCGCTACCATACCCATTTTTTATGTACTTGAGCACAGTGATAATAAATAGGATTGAGTTTAGCACTGTGCGCTACTATACCCATTTTGTATGTACTTGAGCACAGTGATAATAAATAGGATTTAGTTTAGCACTGTGCGCTACCTTACCCATTTTGTATGTACTTGAGCACAGTGATAATAAATGGGATTGAGTTTAGGACTGTGCGCTACTATACCCATTTTGTATGTACTTGAGCACAGTGATAATAATAGGATTTAGTTAATTTAGCACTGTGCGCTACCATACCCATTTTGTATGTACTTGCGCACAGTGATAATAAATGGGATTGAGTTTAGCATTGTGCGCAACTATACCCATTTTGTATGTACTTCAGCACAGTGATAATAAATAGTATTCAGTTTAGCACTGTGCGCTACTATACCCATTTTGTATGTACTTGCGCACAGTGATAATAAATAGGATTCAGTTTAGCACTGTGAGCTACTATACCCATTTTGTATGTACTTGAGCACAGTGATAATAAATAGGATTGAGTTTAGTACTGTGCGCTACCTTACCCATTTTGTATGTACTTGAGCACAGTGATAATAAATAGGATTGAGTTTAGCATTGTGCGCTACCATACCCATTTTGTATGTACTTGAGCACAGTGATAATAAATAGGATTGAGTTTAGCACTGTGCGTTACTATACCCATTTTGTATGTACTTGAGCACAGTGATAATAATAGGATTTAGTTTAGCATTGTGCGCTACTATACCCCTTTTGTATGTACTTGAGCACAGTGATAATAAATGGGATTGAGTTTAGCACTGTGCGCTACCATACCCATTTTGTATGTACTTGAGCACAGTGATAATAAATAGGATTGAGTTTAGCATTTTGCGCTACTATACCCATTTTGTATGTACTTGAGCACAGTGATAATAATAGGATTTAGTTTAGCATTGTGCGCTACCATACCCATTTTGTATGTACTTGCGCACAGTGTTAATAAATAGGATTGAGTTTAGCACTGTGCGCTACCTTACCCATTTTGTATGTACTTGAGCACAGTATTAATAAATAGGATTGAGTTTAGCACTGTGCGCTACTATACCCATTTTGTATGTACTTGAGCACAGTGATAATAAATAGGATTGAGTTTAGCACTGTGCGCTACTATACACATTTTGGTTTCACTCGCGCACAGTAATAATAAATAGGATTTAGTTTAGCACTGTGCGCTACCTTACCCATTTTGTATGTACTTGAGCACAGTGATAATAAATGGGATTGAGTTTAGCACTGTGCGCTACCTTACCCATTTTGTATGTACTTGAGCACAGTGATAATAAATAGGATTGAGTTTAACACTGTGCGCTACCTTACCCATTTTGTATGTACTTGAGCACAGTGATAATAAATAGGATTGAGTTTAGCACTGTGCGCTACTATACCCATTTTGTTTGTACTTGAGCACAGTGATAATAAATAGGATTTAGTTTAGCACTGTGCGCTATCTTACCCATTTTGTATGTACTTGAGCACAGTGATAATAAATGGGATTGAGTTTAGGACTGTGCGCTACTATACCCATTTTGTATGTACTTGAGCACAGTGATAATAATAGGATTTAGTTAATTTAGCACTGTGCGCTACCATACCCATTTTGTATGTACTTGCGCACAGTGATAATAAATGGGATTGAGTTTAGCATTGTGCGCTACTATACCCATTTTGTATGTACTTGAGCACAGTGATAATAAATAGGATTCAGTTTAGCACTGTGCGCTACTATACCCATTTTGTATGTACTTGCGCACAGTGATAATAAATAGGATTCAGTTTAGCACTGTGCGCTACTATACCCATTTTGTATGTACTTGAGCACAGTGATAATAAATAGGATTGAGTTTAGCACTGTGCGCTACCTTACCCATTGTGTATGTACTTGAGCACAGTGATAATAAATAGGATTGAGTTTAGCATTGTGCGCTACCATACCCATTTTGTATGTACTTGAGCACAGTGAAAATAAATAGGAATGAGTTTAGCACTGTGCGCTACTATACCCATTTTGTATGTACTTGAGCACAGTGATAATAAATGGGATTGAGTTTAGCACTGTGCGCTACCTTACCCATTTTGTATGTACTTGAGCACAGTGATAATAAATAGGATTCAGTTTAGCACTGTGCGCTACTATACCCATTTTGTATGTACTTGAGCACAGTGATAATAAACAGGATTGAGTTTAGCACTGTGCGCTACCTTACCCATTTTGTATGTACTTGAGCACAGTGATAATAAATAGGATTGAGTTTAGCATTGTGCGCTACCATACCCATTTTGTATGTACTTGAGCACAGTGATAATAAATAGGAATGAGTTTAGCACTGTGCGCTACTATACCCATTTTGTATGTACTTGAGCACAGTGATAATAAATGGGATTGAGTTTAGCACTGTGCGCTACCTTACCCATTTTGTATGTACTTGAGCACAGTGATAATAAATAGGATTCAGTTTAGCACTGTGCGCTACTATACCCATTTTGTATGTACTTGAGCACAGTGATAATAAACAGGATTCAGTTTAGCACTGTGCGCTCCTATACCCATTTTGTATGTACTTGAGCACAGTGATAATAAATAGGATTGAGTTTAGCACTGTGCGCTACTATACCCATTTTGTATGTACTTGAGCACAGTGATAATAAATAGGATTGAGTTTAGCACTGTGCGCTACTATACCCATTTTGTATGTACTTGAGCACAGTGATAATAAATAGGATTGAGTTTAGCATTGTGCGCTACCTTACCCATTTTGTATGTACTTGAGCACAGTGATAATAAATAGGATTGAGTTTAGCACTGTGCTCTACTATACCCATTTTGTATGTACTTGAGCACAGTGATAATAAATAGGATTGAGTTTAGCACTGTGCGCTACTATACCCATTTTGTATGTACTTGAGCACAGTGATAATAAATAGGATTGAGTTTAGCACTGTGCGCTACTATACACATTTTGGTTTCACTCGCGCACAGTAATAATAAATAGGATTTAGTTTAGCACTGTGCGCTACTATACCCATTTTGTATGTACTTGAGCACAGTGATAATAAATAGGATTGAGTTTAGCACTGTGCGCTACTATACCCATTTTGTATGTATTTGCGCACAGTAATAATAAATAGAATTGAGTTTAGCACTGTGCGCTACCATACCCATTTTGTATGTACTTGCGCACAGTGATAATAAATAGGATTGAGTTTAGCACTGTGCGCTACTATACCCATTTTGTATGTACTTGAGCACAGTGATAATAAATAGGATTGAGTTTAGCACTGTGCGCTACCTTACCCATTTTGTATGTACTTGAGCACAGTGATAATAAATGGGATTGAGTTTAGCACTGTGCGCTACCTTACCCATTTTGTATGTACTTGAGCACAGTGATAATAAATAGGATTGAGTTTAGCACTGTGCGCTACTATACCCATTTTGTATGTACTTGAGCACAGTGATAATAAATAGGATTAAGTTTAGCACTGTGCGCTACTATACCCATTTTGTATGTACTTGAGCACAGTGATAATAAATAGGATTGAGTTTAGCACTGAGCGCTACTATACGCATTTTGTATGTACATGAGCACAGTGATAATAAATAGGATTGAGTTTAGCACTGTGCGCTACCTTACCCATTTTGTATGTACTTGAGCACAGTGATAATAAATAGGATTGAGTTTAGCACTGTGCGCTACTATCCATTTTGTATGTACTTGAGCACAGTGATAATAAATAGGATTGAGTTTAGCACTGTGCGCTACCTTACCCATTTTGTATGTACTTGAGCACAGTGATAATAAATAGGATTGAGTTTAGCACTGTGCGCTACTATACCCATTTTGTATGTACTTGAGCACAATGATAATAAATAGGATTTAGTTTAGCACTGTGCGCTACCTTACCCATTTTGTATGTACTTGAGCACAGTGATAATAAATAGGATTGAGTTTAGCACTGTGCGCTACCTTACCCATTTTGTATGTACTTGAGCACAGTGATAATAAATAGGATTGAGTTTAGCACTGTGCGCTACTATACCCATTTTGTATGTACTTGAGCACAATGATAATAAATAGGATTTAGTTTAGCACTGTGCGCTACCTTACCCATTTTGTATGTACTTGAGCACAGTGATAATAAATGGGATTGAGTTTAGCACTGTGCGCTACTATACCCATTTTGTATGTACTTGAGCACAATGATAATAAATAGGATTTAGTTTAGCACTGTGCGCTACCTTACCCATTTTGTATGTACTTGGGCACAGTGATAATAAATGGGATTGAGTTTAGCACTGTGCGCTACTATACCCATTTTGTATGTACTTGGGCACAGTGATAATAATAGGATTTAGTTAATTTAGCACTGTGCGCTACCATACCCATTTTGTATGTACTTGCGCACAGTGATAATAAATGGGATTGAGTTTAGCATTGTGCGCTACTATACCCATTTTGTATGTACTTGAGCACAGTGATAATAAATAGGATTCAGTTTAGCACTGTGCGCTACTATACCCATTTTGTATGTACTTGCGCACAGTGATAATAAATAGGATTTAGTTTAGCACTGTGCGCTACTATACCCATTTTGTATGTACTTGAGCACAGTGATAATAAATAGGATTGAGTTTAGCACTGTGCGCTACCTTACCCATTTTGTATGTACTTGAGCACAGTGATAATATATAGGATTGATTTTAGCATTGTGCGCTACCATACCCATTTTGTATGTACTTGAGCACAGTGATAATAAATAGGAATGAGTTTAGCACTGTGCGCTACTATACCCATTTTGTATGTACTTGAGCACAGTGATAATCAAATCAAATCAAATCAAATAAACATTTATTTCTTTCATATTCATATTTGAGTAAAACATTATAATTTCTGATATTTTATATATAAATATTTTTTTTTAGAGATATAATACAGTAAATCACAATGTATAAAAAAAAAGATGATTCAGTTATATAAAAAATGAAAGAGGCAAAAAAACCCAAGAAAGTATCGATCAATTGGAAACAAAAAATCCAATTGAAAACTTGTATGTTGGGAAGCCATGTAAGAAAATTATATACTTATATATATAAATGTAAACATATAACTACACATACACATATACATCACAGACACACACACACACACCAACAGAAAAGGAAGCAATTTCTAAAAAGTTTCTAAAGTTAAAAAAATATTACAAAATACAGAAAACAATTAGTTATAATTTGAAATAAGATATTCTTTAAGTTTAAAAGAGAACATTTTGCTAGAAGACGATGATGAAATTTCGGGAGGTAGATTATTGAATAGTTTAGAACCACTATAGCGAATGTTATGTTTCATTTTAGTTAGTTTAGGTTGAGGAAGATGAAGGTCCCGTGATGATCTTGTGTTATACGAATGGATTTCAGAGTTAGTTAAAAAATTACAGGAAAAGTTATAGGGCAGTTTGGAATTAATATGTTCATAAACGAAAATGCATTGTTGGAGTTTATTAATATCCTGCACAGTTAAGAGTTTAAGGTTATAAAAAAGGATATTAGAATGGGCAAGACGTGAGTTACCTGAAATAAGACGAACAGCTTTCTTTTGAAGGACGTGTATTTTATTAAGATTTGAGGAGTAATTATTGGCCCATACAATGTTACAGTAACTAATAAAAGGCAGAATAAAGGAACAGTAAATGTTGCGTAAAATTTGAGACGGTAAAAGGAAGAAAGACGATAAAGTATGCCAATGTTTTTAGAAATTTTTAATTCAATTTCTTTTATATGATTTTTAAAATTTAGCTCTTGGTCAATTAAAACACCTAAACATTTGGTTTGCTTAACATGGGGAATTACTTGATCACCAATCAGAATTTTATGAGACTCGTCGGTCAGTTTTTGATGACGTATTCCAAACAACATAAAGTTGCATTTACTTAGGTTTATTGAAAGTTTATTCACATTAAAATAATCATTGATATTAATTAATTCTTGGTTAAAAGTATGAAAAATTGATTCAAAGTTAACACTTTTATAAAATAAAGTCGTGTCATCTGCATAAAGATAAAAAGTAAGGATATCTGAGGCGTTTGGTAAATCATTGATGTAAATTAGAAATAAAAGAGGGCCAAGCAAGGACCCTTGGGGAACACCACAGGTAATGGGCTTAAGATCAGAGGTATGATTGTTAACAAAAGTACATTGAAATCTATTTGATAAGTAATTGTTTAAAAGTTTAAGAGCAACACCACGGATACCATAATTTGAAAGTTTAGTAATCAGAATATGATGGTCAATAGTATCAAAAGCTTTCGAAAGGTCAATAAACAAGCCAGAGGGAAAAGAATTGTTTTGAATTGCATCAATAATGTTGTTGGTTAAATCAATTAACGCAAAAGACGTAGAATAGTTTTTCCTAAATCCGAATTGTTTATTATAAAGAATATTGTGCTTGCTTATAAAATCATAGACGCGGTTATAAATAATCTTTTCAAGAATCTTTGAAAAAAAGGGAAGGATGGAGATTGGACGATAGTTATTTTGATCGGACTTGCTACCTTTCTTGAAAATTGGAATGACTTTACCAATTTTTAGGGAGTTGGAAAAAATACCAGATGTAAGAGATAAATTAAAAATGTAAGTGAGAGGAGAGAGAATAGTGTCAATGGATTTTTTGATAACTTTAGCACAAATGTCATCGATGCCAGAAGCCTTGTTGCTTTTAAATGAATTTGTGATTTTGTGCACTTCTTGTTCGGTTACAGGTGAAAGAAAAATTGAGTTAGGAATAGGGGGATGTAAGAAGTGATGAAAAGTTTTATCAGAGTCATTGTTTATTTTTATAGCAAGGTTGGGTCCAATATTTGTAAAGTGGTCATTAAATAGATTTGCTACTATTAAAGGCTCTTTTATTAATTTTTCATCAGCTAAAAGTTCAATATCGGCAGGTGCATTTTTATTTGACTTAAGAAGAGAATTGATGACACGCCAGGTGGCCTTGATATTGGACTTAAGCTTAGTAAAAGTTTCACAAAAGTAATCAAATTTAGCAGTTTTTAAAAGGTTGTTTAATTTATTTCGATAACGCTTATATTTGGATATATTAGTAAGTGTTGGATGGCCTAGACTTTTAGAATAAAGTTTCTGTTTGTACAAAATCGAGGTCAAAAGTCCATCGGTCATCCATGGTTTAAGTTTAACTTTAGCTTTGGATGGTTCAATTAAAGGAAAGTGTTTATTATATAAGGTGGTAAAATTATTAATAAATGTGTCATATGCCAGATTTGTGTCTTGCGTACTCACGACATCATTCCATAGAAAATTTGATAAATCATTACGAAAATTAAGGATATTGTGTTCACTAGTATTTCTAAATTTAAGATTGGTATTGATTACTCGCTTACTCGGTTTATTTGAACTGATGTTAAAAACAGGAAGATGATCTGTATCATCATTAATAATGATACCACTAACAGACGATTCAAGATCATTAGTGAAAATGTTGTCAATTAGGGTAGCGGAATGTTCGGTGATGCGTGTCGGTCTATGAATAAGCGAAATGAGAGAATTATTGAAAAGACAATGAACAAAATCATTAATATTGTTATCAGATTCAAATTTGAGTAAGTCAATGTTAAAATCACCGAGGAGAAATATTTTTTTATTTTCTTTCGTTATGTTTTTAATAAGGAGTTCAAAGTTCTGTGTAAAGAAAGGAATAGAAATATCATGAGGTCTATATATAGTTCCGATTATTATATCTTCTTTTCCGGTTTTAACTTCAATAAACTGAGATTCACAAAAATAGGTTAAAGGAGTTAAGTCATCTCTAATTTTATAATGACACTTATTATTGATAAAAATATTGATACCTCCGCATTTATATGAACGGGGTTTGAAAACTAGTGAATAAAATGGTAAATGAATAAGTGGACTAACATAGTCCATCCAAGTTTCAGTTACCGAAATGACATCAAAGTCAAAATTAAGAGATTGAATGCAACTTGAAATAGATTCAAAGTTTTTTTGTAAGCTTCTAGCATTAAAATGTATACAAGAGAAACGATTTTCAAATTCATTGTTATTGTATTTCTTTGTGAATTCATTTGGTAAATAGTAATTAGAAATATTTTGATTTTGTACTGTGCGCAAGTACATACAAAATGGGTATGGTAGCGTACAGTGCTAAACTCAATCCTATTATTATCACTGTGCTCAAGTACATAAAAATAGAATAATAATAATAAATCCTATAATAAATCCTATAATAATAGGATTTAGTTTAGCATTGTGCGCTACTATACCCATTTTGTATGTACTTGAGCACAGTGATAATAAATGGGATTGAGTTTAGCTCTGTGCGCTACCATACCCATTTTGTATGTACTTGAGCACAGTGATAATAAATGGGATTGAGTTTAGCTCTGTGCGCTACCATACCCATTTTGTATGTACTTGAGCACAGTGATAATAAATAGGATTGAGTTTAGCATTTTGCGCTACTATACCCATTTTGTATGTACTTGAGCACAGTGATAATAATAGGATTTAGTTTAGCATTGTGCGCTACCATACCCATTTTGTATGTACTTGAGCACAGTGTTAATAAATGGGATTGAGTTTAGCACTGTGCGCTACCTTACCCATTTTGTATGTACTTGAGCACAGTATTAATAAATAGGATTGAGTTTAGCACTGTGCGCTACTATACCCATTTTGTATGTACTTGAGCACAGTGATAATAAATACGATTGAGTTTAGCACTGTGCGCTACCTTACCCATTTTGTATGTACTTGAGCACAGTGATAATAATAGGATTTAGTTTAGCATTGTGCGCTACCATACCCATTTTTTATGTACTTGAGCACAGTGTTAATAAATGGGATTGAGTTTAGCACTGTGCGCTACCTTACCCATTTTGTATGTACTTGAGCACAGTGATAATAATAGGATTTAGTTTAGCACTGTGCGCTACCATACCCATTTTGTATGTACTTGCGCACAGTGATAATAAATAGGATTGAGTTTAGCACTGTGCGCTACCTTACCCATGTTGTATGTACTTGAGCACAGTATTAATAAATAGGATTGAGTTTAGCACTGTGCGCTACTATACCCATTTTGTATGTACTTGAGCACAGTATTAATAAATAGGATTGAGTTTAGCACTGTGCGCTACCTTACCCATTTTGTATGTACTTGAGCACAGTATTAATAAATAGGATTGAGTTTAGCACTGTGCGCTACCTTACCCATGTTGTATGTACTTGAGCACAGTATTAATAAATAGGATTGAGTTTAGCACTGTGCGCTACCATACCCATTTTGTATGTACTTGAGCACAGTGATAATAAATACGATTGAGTTTAGCACTGTGCGCTACATTACCCATTTTGTATGTACTTGAGCACAGTGATAATAAATAGGATTCAGTTTAGCACTGTGCGCTACTATACCCATTTTGTATGTACTTGAGCACAGTGATAATAAATAGGATTGAGTTTAGCACTGTGCGCTCCTATACCCATTTTGTATGTACTTGAGCGCAGTGATAATAAATAGGATTGAGTTTAGCACTGTCCGCTACTATACCCATTTTGTATGTACTTGAGCACAGTGATAATAAATAGGATTGAGTTTAGCACTGTGCGCTACTATACCCATTTTCTATGTACTTGAGCACAGTGATAATAAATAGGATTGAGTTTAGCACTGTGCGCTACCTTCCCATTTTGTATGTACTTGAGCACAGTGATAATAAATAGGATTGAGTTTAGCACTGTGCGCTACTATACCCATTTTGTATGTACTTGAGCACAGTGATAATAAATAGGATTGAGTTTAGCACTGTGCGCTACTATACCCATTTTCTATGTACTTGAGCACAGTGATAATAAATAGGATTGAGTTTAGCACTGTGCGCTACCTTCCCATTTTGTATGTACTTGAGCACAGTGATAATAAATAGGATTGAGTTTAGCACTGTGCGCTACTATACCCATTTTGTATGTACTTGAGCACAGTGATAATAAATAGGATTGAGTTTAGCACTGTGCGCTACTATACACATTTTGGTTTCACTCGCGCACAGTAGTAATAAATAGGATTGAGTTTAGCACTGTGCGCTACCTTCCCATTTTGTATGTACTTGAGCACAGTGATAATAAATAGGATTGAGTTTAGCACTGTGCGCTACTATACCCATTTTGTATGTACTTGAGCACAGTGATAATAAATAGGATTGAGTTTAGCACTGTGCGCTACTATACCCATTTTGTGTGTATTTGCGCACAGTGATAATAAATAGAATTGAGTTTAGCACTGTGCGCTACCATACCCATTTTGTATGTACTTGCGCACAGTGATAATAAATAGGATTGAGTTTAGCACTGTGCGCTACCTTACCCATTTTGTATGTACTTGAGCACAGTATTAATAAATAGGATTGAGTTTAGCACTGTGCGCTACTATACCCATTTTGTATGTACTTGAGCACAGTGATAATAAATAGGATTGAGTTTAGCACTGTGCGCTACCTTACCCATTTTGTATGTACTTGAGCACAGTGATAATAAATGGGATTGAGTTTAGCACTGTGCGCTACCTTACCCATTTTGTATGTACTTGAGCACAGTGATAATAAATAGGATTGAGTTTAGCACTGTGCGCTACTATACCCATTTTGTATGTACTTGAGCACAGTGATAATAAATAGGATTGAGTTTAGCACTGAGCGCTACTACTATACCCATTTTGTATGTACTTGAGCAAAGTGATAATAAATAGGATTGAGTTTAGCACTGTGCGCTACCTTACCCATTTTGTATGTACTTGAGCACAGTGATAATAAATAGGATTGAGTTTAGCACTGTGCGCTACCTTACCCATTTTGTATGTACTTGAGCACAGTGATAATAATAGGATTTAGTTTAGCACTGAGCGCTACCATACCCATTTTGTATGTACTTGCGCACAGTGATAATAAATAGGATTGAGTTTAGCACTGTGCGCTACCTTACCCATTTTGTATGTACTTGAGCACAGTATTAATAAATAGGATTGAGTTTAGCACTGTGCGCTACTATACCCATTTTGTATGTACTTGAGCACAGTGATAATAAATACGATTAAGTTTAGCACTGTGCGCTACCTTACCCATTGTGTATGTACTTGAGCACAGTGATAATAATAGGATTTAGTTTAGCATTGTGCGCTACCATACCCATTTTTTATGTACTTGAGCACAGTGTTAATAAATGGGATTGAGTTTAGCACTGTGCGCTACCTTACCCATTTTGTATGTACTTGAGCACAGTGATAATAATAGGATTTAGTTTAGCACTGTGCGCTACCATACCCATTTTGTATGTACTTGCGCACAGTGATAATAAATAGGATTGAGTTTAGCACTGTGCGCTACCTTACCCATTTTGTATGTACTTGAGCACAGTATTAATAAATAGGATTGAGTTTAGCACTGTGCGCTACTATACACATTTTGTATGTACTTGAGCACAGTATTAATAAATAGGATTGAGTTTAGCACTGTGCGCTACTATACCCATTTTGTATGTACTTGAGCACAGTGATAATAAATACGATTGAGTTTAGCACTGTGCGCTACCTTACCCATTTTGTATGTACTTGAGCACAGTGATAATAAATGGGATTGAGTTTAGCACTGTGCGCTACCTTACCCATTTTGTATGTACTTGAGCACAGTGATAATAAATAGGATTCAGTTTAGCACTGTGCGCTACTATACCCATTTTGTATGTACTTGAGCACAGTGATAATAAATAGGATTGAGTTTAGCACTGTGCGCTCCTATACCCATTTTGTATGTACTTGGGCGCAGTGATAATAAATAGGATTGAGTTTAGCACTGTGCGCTACTATACCCATTTTGTATGTACTTGAGCACAGTGATTATAAATAGGATTGAGTTTAGCACTGTGTGCTACTATACCCATTTTGTATGTACTTGAGCACAGTGATAATAAATAGGATTGAGTTTAGCACTGTGCGCTACCTTACCCATTTTGTATGTACTTGAGCACAGTGATAATAAATAGGATTGAGTTTAGCACTGTGCGCTACTATACCCATTTTGTATGTACTTGAGCACAGTGATAATAAATAGGATTGAGTTTAGCACTGTGCGCTACTATACCCATTTTGTGTGTATTTGCGCACAGTGATAATAAATAGAATTGAGTTTAGCACTGTGCGCTACCATACCCATTTTGTATGTACTTGCGCACAGTGATAATAAATAGGATTGAGTTTAGCACTGTGCGCTAACTTACCCATTTTGTATGTACTTGAGCACAGTATTAATAAATAGGATTGAGTTTAGCACTGTGCGCTACTATACCCATTTTGTATGTACTTGAGCACAGTGATAATAAATAGGATTGAGTTTAGCACTGTGCGCTACCTTACCCATTTTGTATGTACTTGAGCACAGTGATAATAAATGGGATTGAGTTTAGCACTGTGCGCTACCTTACCCATTTTGTATGTACTTGAGCACAGTGATAATAAATGGGATTGAGTTTAGCACTGTGCGCTACCTTACCCATTTTGTATGTACTTGAGCACAGTGATAATAAATAGGATTGAGTTTAGCACTGTGCGCTACCATACCCATTTTTTATGTACTTGAGCACAGTGTTAATAAATGGGATTGAGTTTAGCACTGTGCGCTACCTTACCCATTTTGTATGTACTTGAGCACAGTATTAATAAATAGGATTGAGTTTAGCACTGTGCGCTACTATACCCATTTTGTATGTACTTGAGCACAGTGATAATAAATACGATTGAGTTTAGCACTGTGCGCTACCTTACCCATTTTGTATGTACTTGAGCACAGTGATAATAATAGGATTTAGTTTAGCATTGTGCGCTACCATACCCATTTTTTATGTACTTGAGCACAGTGTTAATAAATGGGATTGAGTTTAGCACTGTGCGCTACCTTACCCATTTTGTATGTACTTGAGCACAGTGATAATAATAGGATTTAGTTTAGCACTGTGCGCTACCATACCCATTTTGTATGTACTTGCGCACAGTGATAATAAATAGGATTGAGTTTAGCACTGTGCGCTACCTTACCCATTTTGTATGTACTTGAGCACAGTATTAATAAATAGGATTGAGTTTAGCACTGTGCGCTACTATACCCATTTTGTATGTACTTGAGCACAGTATTAATAAATAGGATTAAGTTTAGCACTGTGCGCTACTATACACATTTTGTATGTACTTGAGCACAGTATTAATACATAGGATTGAGTTTAGCACTGTGCGCTACTATACCCATTTTGTATGTACTTGAGCACAGTGATAATAAATACGATTGAGTTTAGCACTGTGCGCTACCTTACCCATTTTGTATGTACTTGAGCACAGTGATAATAAATGGGATTGAGTTTAGCACTGTGCGCTACCTTACCCATTTTGTATGTACTTGAGCACAGTGATAATAAATAGGATTCAGTTTAGCACTGTGCGCTACTATACCCATTTTGTATGTACTTGAGCACAGTGATAATAAATAGGATTGAGTTTAGCACTGTGCGCTCCTATACCCATTTTGTATGTACTTGGGCGCAGTGATAATAAATAGGATTGAGTTTAGCACTGTGCGCTACTATACCCATTTTGTATGTACTTGAGCACAGTGATTATAAATAGGATTGAGTTTAGCACTGTGTGCTACTATACCCATTTTGTATGTACTTGAGCACAGTGATAATAAATAGGATTGAGTTTAGCACTGTGCGCTACCTTACCCATTTTGTATGTACTTGAGCACAGTGATAATAAATAGGATTGAGTTTAGCACTGTGCGCTACTATACCCATTTTGTATGTACTTGAGCACAGTGATAATAAATAGGATTGAGTTTAGCACTGTGCGCTACTATACCCATTTTGTGTGTATTTGCGCACAGTGATAATAAATAGAATTGAGTTTAGCACTGTGCGCTACCATACTCATTTTGTATGTACTTGCGCACAGTGATAATAAATAGGATTGAGTTTAGCACTGTGCGCTAACTTACCCATTTTGTATGTACTTGAGCACAGTATTAATAAATAGGATTGAGTTTAGCACTGTGCGCTACTATACCCATTTTGTATGTACTTGAGCACAGTGATAATAAATAGGATTGAGTTTAGCACTGTGCGCTACCTTACCCATTTTGTATGTACTTGAGCACAGTGATAATAAATGGGATTGAGTTTAGCACTGTGCGCTACCTTACCCATTTTGTATGTACTTGAGCACAGTGATAATAAATAGGATTGAGTTTAGCACTGTGCGCTACCTTACCCATTTTGTATGTACTTGAGCACAGTGATAATAAATAGGATTGAGTTTAGCACTGTGCGCTACCTTACCCATTTTGTATGTACTTGAGCACAGTGATAATAAATGGGATTGAGTTTAGCACTGTGCGCTACCTTACCCATTTTGTATGTACTTGAGCACAGTGATAATAAATAGGATTGAGTTTAGCACTGTGCGCTACTATACCCATTTTGTATGTACTTGAGCACAGTGATAATAAATAGGATTGAGTTTAGCACTGAGCGCTACTATACCCATTTTGTATGTACTTGAGCACAGTGATAATAAATAGGATTGAGTTTAGCACTGTGCGCTACCTTACCCATTTTGTATGTACTTGAGCACAGTGATAATAAATAGGATTGAGTTTAGCACTGTGCGCTACTATACCCATTTTGTGTGTACTTGAGCACAGTATTAATAAATAGGATTGAGTTTAGCACTGTGCGCTACTATACCCATTTTGTATGTACTTGAGCACAGTGATAATAATAGGATTTAGTTTAGCATTGTGCGCTACCATACCCATTTTTTATGTACTTGAGCACAGTGTTAATAAATGGGATTGAGTTTAGCACTGTGCGCTACTATACCCATTTTGTATGTACTTGAGCACAGTGATAATAAATAGGATTGAGTTTAGCACTGTGCGCTACCTTACCCATTTTGTATGTACTTGAGCACAGTGATAATAAATAGGATTGAGTTTAGCACTGTGCGCTACTATACCCATTTTGTATGTACTTGAGCACAGTGATAATAAATAGGATTGAGTTTAGCACTGTGCGCTACTATACACATTTTGGTTTCACTCGCGCACAGTAATAATAAATAGGATTGAGTTTAGCACTGTGCGCTACTATACCCATTTTGTATGTACTTGAGCACAGTGATAATAAATAGGATTGAGTTTAGCACTGTGCGCTACTATACCCATTTTGTGTGTATTTGCGCACAGAGATAATAAATAGAATTGAGTTTAGCACTGTGCACTACCATACCCATTTTGTATGTACTTGCGCACAGTGATAATAAATAGGATTGAGTTTAGCACTGTGCGCTACCTTACCCATTTTGTATGTACTTGAGCACAGTATTAATAAATAGGATTGAGTTTAGCACTGTGCGCTACTATACCCATTTTGTATGTACTTGAGCACAGTGATAATAAATAGGATTGAGTTTAGCACTGTGCGCTACCTTACCCATTTTGTATGTACTTGAGCACAGTGATAATAAATGGGATTGAGTTTAGCACTGTGCGCTACCTTACCCATTTTGTATGTACTTGAGCACAGTGATAATAAATAGGATTCAGTTTAGCACTGTGCGCTACTATACCCATTTTGTATGTACTTGCGCACAGTGATAATAAATAGGATTGAGTTTAGCACTGTGCGCTACCTTACCCATTTTGTATGTACTTGAGCACAGTGATAATAAATAGGATTGAGTTTAGCACTGTGCGCTACTATACCCATTTTGTATGTACTTGAGCACAGTGATAATAAATAGGATTCAGTTTAGCACTGTGCGCTACTATACCCATTTTGTATGTACTTGAGCACAGTGATAATAAATAGGATTTAGTTTAGCACTGTGCGCTACTATACCCATTTTGTATGTACTTGAGCACAGTGATAATAAATAGGATTTAGTTTAGCACTGTGCGCTACTATACCCATTTTGTATGTACTTGAGCACAGTGATAATAAATGGGATTGAGTTTAGCACTGTGCGCTACTATACCCATTTTGTATGTACTTGAGCACAGTGATAATAAATGGGATTGAGTTTAGCACTGTGCGCTACTATACCCATTTTGTATGTACTTGAGCACAGTGATAATAGGATTGAGTTTAGCACTGTGCGCTACTATACCCATTTTGTGTGTACTTGAGCACAGTGATAATAAATAGGATTGAGTTTAGCACTGTGCGCTACTATACCCATTTTGTATGTACTTGAGCACAGTGATAATAAATAGGATTGAGTTTAGCACTGTGCGCCACTATACCCATTTTGTATGTACTTGAGCACAGTGATAATAAATGGGATTCAGTTTAGCATTGTGCGCTACCATACCCATTTTGTATGTACTTGAGCACAGTGATAATAAATAGGATTGAGTTTAGCACTGTGCGCTACTATACCCATTTTGTATATACTTGAGCACAGTGATAAAGTTATTGTATGTGGTGATTTTAATGCTGATCACAAAAAAAGATTTGGTGCTGAATTGTTAAATTTTACATCCGAGTGCGACTTAATTTTAACTGATTTAAATTTATTAGGACAGCACTCTGATAACTTTACTTATATCAGTGATGCTTTTGCTACAACGAGTTGGCTTGACCATGTCCTGTCTACCAACGGAGCTAATGCTCGGATAAAAGAGCTTTCCATACGTTATGACATGATCGGTTCGGATCATTTTCCACTTTGTTTTGTTTATGATTTTTCTTTTGAAATTGAACATGAAAAAGATAACCAAAAGAATTATACAAGCAATATAAATTGGCAGAAGGTTACTCATCAGGAAATTTACAACTATCAGGAGCGTACTGAATTGTTGCTTAATGATGTTGTTATTCCTCCTTCAGTATGTTCATGCAATGATGTGAATTGTGGTGACACTAAACATTTTGATGATATTGATACTTTGTATAATAATATAATTTCTTGTCTTAATCAAGCTGCTAATCATTCATTTGTTTCGCATGAAAGTAAATCTTTTAACGTTGTTCCCGGTTGGAACGACTATGTTTCGGAAGCTCATGATATAGCTAGGGAAGCTTTCTTGTTGTGGAAATTTAATGGGAAACCTAGACATGGTCCTTTATTTGATACCATGAAAGTTGCTAGATCTCGTTTTAAACTTGCTCTTCGGAACTGCAGACAGAATGAAGAGCAACTTCGAGCTGATAAGATTGCGAACTCTTATATTAATAACGATTTTAACAGTTTTTGGAATAACGTAAAGCGTATGAACAACTCATCTTCTGGTTCATCTAACATTATTAATGATGTTAGAGGGGATAATAATATATGTAAAACATGGGCTGATCATTATGAGAAGCTTTTCAATTGTGTTACCAATGATACTCATAGAATTTATGTTGAAAGACATCTTAATGAAATTAATGTATCTGCTTTTGATGATAAAATTTGTACTGATAGTAATATATTGGATAGTATAAATAAGCTCAATAGTGGTAAATCCCCTGGGTTTGACGGGCTTAGTGCAGAGCATTTGAAGTATGCTTCAAAACATGTTATTACTTTACTTAGTTTATGTTTTAATGCTATGTGTATTCACGGCCATGTCACTGATGAAATGGTACGAGTTGTACTGGTGCCTATAATTAAGAGTAAATCTGGTGACATTACGAGTATGGATAATTATAGGCCTATAGCTCTTGCTTCTGTTGTATCTAAGATATTTGAAACATTGTTAATCAATTATTGTGGAGATACCCTTAAGTCAGGGGATCACCAGTTTGCTTTTAAAAGTCAACACTCAACGGATACTTGTATCTTTGTTTTTAAGCAGATAGTGGATTACTATAATAGGAATGGGAGCCCCGTATTTACTTGTTTTCTCGACGCGAGTAAAGCGTTCGACCGAGTCAATCACTGGTCACTGTACAGGCAATTAATTATGAGAGAAACAAACATTATTGCTATTAGACTTCTAAAATCTTGGTATGAGAATCAACGATTTTTTGTTAGATGGGGTAACTCTATGTCTTCAGGTTTTAAAGTTACCAATGGCGTTAGACAGGGTGGTGTTATGTCTCCTCTGTTATATAATGTTTACATTGACAATTTAAACAGTATGCTTAGTGATTGTAATTTTGGTTGTGAGCTCAATAATACAAAGTTCAACAACTTAAGTTATGCAGATGACATGGTGTTACTTGCGCCCTCTTTAGATGCCCTCCAAAAGATGGTTAACATATGTGAGGTTTTGCTAATGACTTTGATGTATTATATAATTCAAAAAAATCAATTTGCATGTGTTTTTGCCCTAGGAAAAGAAAACTGAATGGTAATTATGTTACTGTTCTATGTGGTAAAGAACTAAATTACGTTCAATCCACTACCTACCTTGGTTGTGTTATCAGCAATGATACTAGGGACGAACTGGATATTAAAAGGCAATATCGATCATTATGTATTAGAGGTAACTCTCTTTGTAGGAAATTTAGTAAATGCTCAACAGATGTTAAGATTACTTTGTTTAAGTCATACTGTATTAGTATGTATTGTGCGGCCTTATGGTGCGATTTTAATGTAAAAACTATAAAGTCATTACAGGTCTGTTATAATAACGCACTTAAAAAGATTTTAAGACGCTCAAGGAGCTGTAGTGCTAGTGCTATGTTTGTTGATAACCATGTTCCCTCCTTCTATGAGTACATTCGGAAATCAATTTTTTGTTTCAAAACAAAAATTGAAAAAAGCTGTAATACTTTAATTACATGTGTTTTTTCTCGTATTCTAAAAGATTCAAAGTTGCATAGAAAATGGACAGAACTTTTGTATATATAATCTCATGTATACTTTTACGTGTGTTAACTAGTATCAGTATAGCCATAATAATGTGTTGTTTTGTAAACTATATAGTAATCAATAATATAATAATGTCTACAGTCTACATCCAATAAACCTCAAAACATAATCCACATATTTTAAGAGGCACTATATGTCAACAAATAATTATTAGTCCTCTCTCCATGACGGTTGTCACATAATGCTTTGTATTATTTTTTATTGTATTTATATGTTTCATATGGACAGTTTGTCTGAAATAAAGTTGAATTGAATAATAGGATTTAGTTTAGCATTGTGCGCTACCTTACCCATTTTGTATGTACTTGAGCACAGTGATAATAATAGGATTGAGTTTAGCACTGTGCGCTACCTTACCCATTTTGTATGTACTTGAGCACAGTGATAATAAATAGGATTTAGTTTAGCACTGTGCGCTACTATACCCATTTTGTATGTACTTGAGCACAGTGATAATAAATAGGATTTAGTTTAGCACTGTGCGCTACCTTACCCATTTTGTATGTACTTGAGCACAGTGATAATAATAGGATTGAGTTTAGCACTGTGCGCTACCTTACCCATTTTGTATGTACTTGAGCACAGTGATAATAAATAGGATTTAGTTTAGCACTGTGCGCTACTATACCCATTTTGTATGTACTTGAGCACAGTGATAATAAATGGGATTGAGTTTAGCACTGTGCGCTACTATACCCATTTTGTTTTTTCTTGAGTACAGTGATAATAAATAGGATTGAGTTTAGCACTGTGCGCTACCTTACCCATTTTGTATGTACTTGCGCACAGTGATAATAAATAGGATTGAGTTTAGCACTGTGCGCTACTATACCCATTTTGTATGTACTTGAGCACAGTGATAATAAATAGGATTGAGTTTAGCACTGTGCGCTAACTATACCCATTTTGTATGTACTTGAGCACAGTGATAATAAATAGGATTGAGTTTAGCACTGTGCGCTACTATACCCATTTTGTATGTACTTGAGCACAGTGATAATAAATAGGATTGAGTTTAGCACTGTGCGCTACCTTACCCATTTTGTATGTACTTGAGCACATTGATAATAAATAGGATTGAGTTTAGCACTGTGCGCTACTATACCCATTTTGTATGTACTTGAGCACAGTGATAATAAATAGGATTTAGTTTAGCACTGTGCGCTACTATACCCATTTTGTATGTACTTGCGCACAGTGATAATAAATAGGATTTAGTTTAGCACTGTGCGCTACTATACCCATTTTGTATGTACTTGTGCACAGTAATAATAAACAGGTTTAGTTTAGCATTGTGCGCTACTATATACCCATTTTAGTTTTACTTGAGCACAGACGTGATAATAAAAAGTATTTAGTTTAGCACTCTGCGCTACTATACCCATTTTGGTTGTACTTGAGCACAGTGACAAACAATACATAGGATTAAGATCTGTTCAGAGCACAGATCTTTAAGTATTTGACAGCCCGGGTGACAGCTCTATAAAAATAAAAATTTTCTTAAAAATGTGACAACACTTTGTGTGGATTGGGACCTTGGTCCGGATTATTGCCTCCAAAATTTGAAGACATATCTGTCTGTGTATATTCATTTTGGTAAATAATAACTTTTTGAGTAATCCTGCTAACAAACAAACATACAAACACACGCGATCGACTACATACCTCCTTGGCGGAGGTAAAATATAAATTTTGAACAACATGGGAATATAATTTTAGGCCTTATTTTGTGTCAGTTTTACATACTTTTTTAGGCATGCAACCGTTGGTGGCGCTATTTAAAGCCACATTTTTGGGATTTGGAGACATAAAAGAGACACGATGCTATAGCCTAGGACTGGCCGATTATTGTTTAATTGAGGTAATTAATATAAGGCAAGACGGTCTAAATAATCTACATAAATCCTCTAAATAATATCTTATGCTAAACAAAAAGCGATATTAGATACTAGGCCTAGGGCCTAGCCTCTAAAAGTAGCCTAGGCCTAGGCCTGGCCCTAGCTAGCCTAGGCTAGTAGGGTCATCAGGCCAGGCTGGGCTAGTACACTAGTAGGCCTAGCCTAGGCCTAGTAGGTAGGCCCTACTAGACTAGCCTAGCTAGGCCTAGCAGGAAAGGCAGGAGGGCCGGGCAGGATACCTACACAGACCCTTCCTAGGCTAGACCTAGACTTTAGTTTAGTTAGAGGGCGGCTAGTAGAAGTGGCCTGGCTGGCCAATGCAGTAAAGTAATAATAATGTAGGCCTAGGAAATATTAATTAGTAAATTCACTTTCAAAGCCCATTCGGGTCCTCCTAAATACCAAGACCTGTCAATTTAAAGTGTTAATTTAACGAAATATGATATATATAGACTTCTAATAGCATTTCCAACAATAAAACCTCAATTTTAGTGCGATATAGACACCAATAATGTTAAATAATCGACAAGCTTCACGTTCGCGAAACGAACTGAGTTGATGTATACATTGCATCACAAATGTCCGTATTGCGTCAACTAGTATGACCTACCAAGACCTGTCAATTTAAAGTGTCAAGTGTCAAGTGAGCCATACTAGTTGACGCAATACGGACATGTAACGCATCATTGATGCATAAACTCAGTTCGTTTCGTGTCGATTATTTAACATTTTCGTAACATTTTTGGTGTCTATATCGCGCTAAAATTGAGGTTTTATTGTTGGAAATGCTATTAGAAGTCTATATATATCATATTTCGTAAATTAACACTTTAAATTGACAGGTCTTGGTAGGTCATCTAGTTGACGCAATACGGACATTTGTGACGCAATGTATGCATCAACTCAGTTCATTTCGCAAACGCGAAGCTTGTCGATTATTTAACATTTTTAATGTCTATATCGCGCTAAAATTGAGGTTTTATTGTTGGAAATGCTATTAGAAGTCTATATATATCATATTTCATTAAATTAACACTTTAAATTGACAGGTCTTGGTAGTTCTTGGTAGGTCTTGGTATTTAGGAGGCACCCCATTCATATACGTACGTAGGCCCTAAACTAGTTTTAGTAAATTATAGATAAATAGTAAGCTTAGCTAGCACTAGGCCTAGTTATATTTTCACCCTTTTAAAAAACTAATAATACTGTAATAACTAATACTAGTAATAGTAGGCCTAGTCTAAAAAGGAGTAATTAAAAAAATATTTCTTTACATTTCAGATTTAAAACTTTGATATAGAATAGAACACTCGTCTAGCATGGCAGCAGCTGTACAAAGAGTTTTATTACGACCCCAGACAAATAGACTGTTCTCACAGTTTCTATGTGCAAGAAACAAATGTATTGTAATGCCGGTAAGTTATGATGGGGTGTATGAGGAGGCCTAGACCAACGGAAAAAAACGTTTCAGTTATCTATATATAAATTTACGTAAGGGTAAATAGTATGTTACTTCTAAAGGTACAGTAATTATAGAGGGCGCTTCTGTTTGCTAAAGGTATGGTAAAATTGCATTCCTAAAAGTAAAAATCGTACCTAAATAAATATAAAACTCATTCCTAAATATTAAAACTCATTCCTAAATATTAAAAACCTAACCCTCTAACTAATCTCTCTTAAATTAAAAACTAAAAAAAATGTCAAGTAGAGAATCGAACCTCTAACCCCTTAAAGCCACAGCCTCATCACAAGTCCACTAAGCCACACAGCTGTCTTGCTGAAAACTATTGCCATAATCTATTTGATTGACAGTACCTTTAGTTTTTAGTGTATGGATACGGTACTGTATCTTTAGCCATAACGTAGATAATTAGTTATTGACAATTAAAATGAAAAAAACGATTTGCCCCAAATAAGGTGTTTTCCTATCGTGGTGTACACTGTCTAATGGATGTCCATCTTGAATGCTTGATGCTTGGCATTTACCTCTTTCTACGATAATTGTTTATAATAGCTGAAAACCTGTTGAACAGCTTGAGTACAGCATCATAATGTTGAAGACAGACCGATTTTCTTAAAAAAAATACTATTTTGATAGATTTAATACTGTATATGTTTATACAAATGTTTTGATTTGCGATGAATGGAACATTCCAATCTCTCAGTCTCCCAGTATAATTATTTGGTTTAACACAAGTAGGTAAATTTATGAGCCCTTGAGAGATAAACTTTAGGTTTAGATATAGTATTGCAATACTTTGACAATACTATAAATACGTATTAACCATTTTTGGTCGCCATTTGAATCGCACAAACACGGTATGTAAAAAAATAATTTTTTTAGGCAATATAAACAATATATATAAATTTGTTTCATTCCAGGTTGTATCAGTAACGCTCCCTATGAAGTGTATATGTACCAGCTCAATCAATTTTAAGAACCGGAAGTATGAATACCATGAAGAAAACATTGTAAAAGCTGTATCGCTTTCTAAAAAGATTTTCTCAGATGTATCCTTAGAAAAAGAAGCCTTAGATAAAGAGGCGTTTGAAGAAGCAGTAACGTTATTCAAAGAAAGAGACATTCGAATGCGAGGTCACATCCAGTTTATAGATACTGCCCTCAAGATCATGAAAACGTATAAAGTCGAGAAGGATATTGCAGCTTACAACATACTGTTTGATGTCTTTCCTAAAGGGAAATTTATAGCGACCAATCCGGTCCAGGCAATTTATGCACATTTTCCTGAACAGAATTTATGTGCAATTCGGATACTGCAACAAATGGAAGATAATGGTATTTAATTAAATTTTTTAATTCTTAATGTTAAAGATGTATTGTCCCCCAAAAACTTGAAAAATGAAGATTAATTTCAATTTAATTTATTTCCACAATATTATAACATACATACAGTATAATAAATGCAATGAAGTAATCATGTGGGGGGAGAGTCATATAAGTCAGAAAACTTTAAGTTTGACCCACCCCAAGATATAACATTACTATATACGAAAAAGAAAAAAAAATATACATCAACTAATAATAAATAAAAGAAAACAAAGCTACAATTTATATTTAAACCATATTATCCGATCTTAACTGGTCTTATAAAATATATATATTTAACATTCATCATATCTTGAAAGTAAATAGTTCTTGTATACTAATTTAGAAGTTGTAGATGCATTTTTAATATCCACATGGATTGAATTCCATAATGTAATAAAATCAGACTTTGAATAGATTATTTTGTAGAAAGTTAATCACTTTCGTAAAAAAAAATCGGAAACAATTAATATTTTTACTTATAAAATGAACAAAATAAATGGTTAAATTCAATCAAAGACTCATTATCTGGCAGCCAATTTGACTATTTATTAGGTAAATACATTTTTTTTTTTGATCCAATTTTTGGTCAAAGTGGATAACTATTATGTGACATTAAAATAGCATATTTAACAAAAAATTATTTTTTCAGAGGGACAATACATCTTTAATGTTAAGTAATTGTGGAAAGGAAGGAAATATGTTGCAACGAAAATGGAAGAAATCCATGCTAATGTCCAAACTGAAGTATGGGGATACACTCTTGTCGCTACCAGGATTTGAACTAATTTACTGTGTCTTGCCCTTCTCAGAACTTGGGCGCTTCCTATCATAGTAAAAGTTATAGAATCTGGCATACATTAACCAAAAACAACAGCTTAAACTAAAATAAATGCATCTTTAGAAGATTCTTGCATTTAATATCTTGATATAAATTAATTCAAATTGTCTATTAACATCATTTTTTATATAATTCTTTACATCGTTTTCTTGACTACAGGTGTGATGCCAAACCAAATGACAAAAGAAATATTAATCGCTACATTTGGAAGGACAGGGGGCGCTATTAGGAAATACCGAAGACTTATGTACTGGTTCCCACGATTCAAAAACATCAACCCATTCCCACTTCCTAGGGATATTCCTACTGATCCGGTAGAAGTAGCTCGATTGGGTCTTAAGAGAATATCAGATTATGAAGCAGAGTTCAAAGTTCAATATGTAAGTACAATATTTTGTCACTGTTTGGGAGCTTTCGATTTTTTTTTAACCAATGACTTATGACCCAGTGTCTCTAAGATGTATTGTCCCCTGAAAAATAATTTGGTACATTTTTTTTGTTGAATAGGCCATTTTAATGTCACATAATAGTTATTCACTTTCAAGGTCTTTTTTTATTAACCTTCATTGTTTATTATTTTTGGGGGACAATACATCTTTAAATATATAATTTGTGTGATATTGTTTATTTTTAAAGTTGGATAGAAAAGACGATAGTGACTTTGTATTAGCTGAGGATTCACCAGAATTCATCGCAACAGTTCAAAGTGGTGAACAGCAAGACATGCTGCATGACTACCCCAGATATCGACCTGTCTACGTTGAAGGTCCCTTCAATCTGTGGTTACGTGATAAGAAGACGTCATACTTCATTTTACGAGGTCACCCTCTAAGTCTTGATGATGTACGAATCCCACAAGAAGTCAAGAATCCATACCCACTTGATGTAGAAAAACCTAAAGGTATGTATACATGCCAACATCTGAAATTAAAAAAGTGGGAGGTGGTGTTTATTTAGGTTAAACAGCGGCCTCTATTTTCGAGATGTAAAGAGTGCAGTGTGTGACATCATAAGTGGTATCGTATGACAGCCATGTGAGGGGAATCCCTTTCTGTTCATAAAAAAATGTAAAATAATGACCGCAGGTGGTCATACAATGGCTTTAGGTGGTACGGTGTCCATAATGAGTTATAAAGAAGAACTTTTTTTAAAAATATTTTTTATGATTTAAATGATATTCTTTATCAGATGCTCCACCTGAATCGCCACAAGAAGGCCCGCTCTTTGCAATGTGCTCTACCAATAGTGAAGATGATGCTCAGGACACCATGCTAAACTGGGTTAAGAACCTTCAAGAAGACAATCCAAATCTTGGCAAGATCCCCATCTACTTCAACATCTTCAAGTCATCATCTCCAGCAGAATCTCTTGTGACACTTTCACCAGGAACGACTAAACTACCAGAAAGTTGATGTTGGCAATTAGTGGTGATATAATTATTATAAATCTAGTATCCATCTTCATTTACTTTACATCTTCAAGTCATCATCTCCAGCAGAATCTCTTGTGACACTTTCACCAGCAGAATCTCTTGTGACACTTTCACCAGGAACGACTAAACTACCAGAAAGTTGATGTTGGCAATTAGTGGTGATATAATTATTATAAATCTAGTATCCATCTTCATTTACTTTACATCTTCAAGTCATCATCTCCAGCAGAATCTCTTGTGGCACTTTCATCAGGAACGACTAAACTACCAGAAAGTTGGTGTTGGCAAAATTAGTGATGATATAATTATTATTAATCTGACATCCATCTTCATTTACTTTAACTTCTTCAAGACATCTTCTCCATCAAAATAAGGTCCTTGTTGAGTGATGTGCCACCATGAACACAAATCTTGACAAATGGCAGTATCTCTTCCAGCACTCTCCAGGAACGACAATAATAGAATTTTAGAAATAAATAATTAAATATTACAGTTGTGGTTTTATTTATTATTAATGGTAAAATAAACTTGCACCAGGTCTGTAGTTATTGTCTTTTAGCCCTTTTGTTAGCCCACCAAGACGGCGTGCTTTTCGATTTTTTGTCTGAAAAATATATGTATGAAACGCCTTATGTACCAAAATATTTATCTTTTCTAATTACTATCTGGAACCAAGGCTAATGGTACTATAGCAGTACGTAAAAAGAAACAATAGCTAAAAACATGTGGCAAGTCTTGTCTAAGTGCTCTATTCGACTCGCGTAGCAGCAAACATTTGTTTTGCACGATAATTAAAGTAGATCATTGCATATGTCACTGTTCAGACAATAGGTGGTCTTTGGATTAATTATTAATGCTTTCGTTAGATTTTTTAAACAGTAATGATTAATCTAATCAAGGAAATCTAACAGAATGCTGAGCTCCGCAGATCAAAGGGTTTATCTGTGGCTGCTACATGATCAGTTTCACGTCTAGTCCGGTGGCAGGAGGGGGGGATATCACCACCCGAAAGGGGACAAATTGCCATCCAACTTTTCTAGACCAGAATTTTCCGTAGATTACGAATATGGAAGGTAATCGATCAGGATAGGAAGCGTTTTCGAGATATAAGGGGTCAAAGTTCAAAAAGTGACTGAAACACTTTTTTGTAATTTTAACCTTTGACCTGTTTTTCTCATCTAAATAACGACATGGCATAGAGATTTCTAACGGCAAATTGTTTATAATAGATATTTTTATTCAATCTAATAGATTATACTGCTTGAAAAATACAAGTGTGATTATTGCTTTGAAATCCTGTACATAAGAGCCTATCGGGGTGGATTTAATTCAAAGAGGTGTGAAAGGGGAATACTACTACTACTATACAGTACAATGTCTTTCAGAAACATTTGAGAAATGTCATTCAGGTATCCATGTATCTCAAATAAACGGAATGTACGGTTCATAGAGAATTCAGAAGTTACCCTTGGTTTATTTTGGCAAATCCATATGGGTTCCTTTTAAAAGGATTGAGGGTGCACAGACAGGCTTTTCCCATGGCTTAATATTGGAACCCACAGTTTTAGTTAAGTAGCCAAATGCATTGATCCGATATAGGGGCCAAATGTAGAACTGAACATACAGTAGAGAAGGGTCTAAATAGATGACCTGCTGTTGTTTCATTTTAGGCAAAATCCAAATCGGTTCCTTAAGGATCGAGAGTGCACAGGCAGCTTTATTCCATGTGCCTGTCTATATAAACCCACATTGTCACCCCTTATATTTCCATTATGGGGCTTAATGTCCATCCATGGAGGACCGGCCTTAGGGGGTTAATTTTGGCAAATCCATAAGTGTTCCTTAAGGATTGAGAGTGCACAGGCAGCTTTATTCCATGGGCCGCGCCTGTCTATATGAACTCACAGTGTCACCCCTTATATTTCCATTATGGGGCTTAATGTCCATCCATGGAGAACGACCGGCCCTTGGGTTAATTTGGGAAAATCCATAAAATGTTCCTTATGGATGATCGAGGGCGCACAGGGATATTTATTATATCTCTATGAACCCACATTTTCATCCCACATACAGTATTTCCAATATAGGGTCTCTTGTAGACCCACATAGAGAACCCCGAAAAGTCCATGAAGGATCGGCCCTTGGGTTCATTTGGGCAAATCCATAAATGTTATTTAAAGATTGAGGGTGAACATTTTAGTTTTATTCCATAGTTCATCTATGAACTATTTACCCCATATTAATTTCTAATACAGGGCCTTATGTAGGGTCCTTAGAGGGTTCATTCGGGCAAATCCATATGGGTTATTTTAGAATCTTTTGTGTACATGAAACTCTTTCCTGTATCGGCCAAAATATCTGTGACTATATAAAAATTGTGGTCTGTCTGTGTAGTGAGTTGTGGATTGAGTTTGGCCACCTGGATCTGCCTATGCCCTATCCTGTACGAATTGGTATTCTCTGGTTCTGATGAATAGTAGTTTATTTTCCAAAAACGAATATTGTAGCCCTAATAAATGCACCTGTATAGTGGCAAATCATTGAAGGTCAGCGTAACATTTTAACATCATAACATTTTAACCGTCATAATATTAATAATATTAATAATTTTATTATTTATTTTACAGTATTATATTAATACATTTAAAATAATGCGCACTAGAAAAAATATAAAAATACCATAACTTCACTGATCAAATAACGTGATTACATTTATGAACATCGATCTCATAGTTTGAATAACTTTGCATTATTTAGTATATCACTTTTTCAAATGTTGACCTTTGACCTATGTCAACTTGTGTAATGATAAATGTGCTCTTTTGATTGTGTATGATTGATAGATGTCTTAACAGAATGATAAAACAAAACATTTTGTCTTAAATGTTAGTTTTTATTTGGGTTTATATGCAAATTGTAGGATTGATCAATATTGACATTTGACCTTTAATTGAAAAGTATTTGTTTTATAAGGCGACTGAATAGATACCTATAACCATACAAATGTATTAAAAGACCAAATTGAACTTCAATAAATTGGTTATAATATAATAATACATTGTTATAATTGGTCAATTTTGAACTTTGACCCCTTATCTCTTCCTATTCGCTTCCTATCCTGATCAAAGTCTGATTTGATTAAATACAGTATTATAATTATATTAATCAAAATTATAATGAAATAACATAACTTTACTAATCAAATAATTTGATTACTTGTAAAACCATCAATATCATAGTTTGGACAACTTTGCATTTATTTGTTAACTAATACGTGTATTAAAATGTTGACCTTTGACCTTATGTCAACTGATGAAATTGACCTTATGTCAACTGATGAAATGATGTATTCGCTCTTTTACATTGCGTATGATTGATTAACAGGATGAGAAAACATCCAATTTGTATTAAATATAAGTTTTTATTTGGTTTTATAGGTGCATTCTATGATTGGGCAATATTGACATTTGACCCTTAATTACAAAGGATTTTTTTTTCATAAGGTGATTGAATAGACACTTGTAATCATAAAAATGTAATAAAAGACCAAATTGGGCTTCAATAAATTTGTTATAATACATATACATAATACATTGTTGTAATTGGTCAATTTTGAACTTTGACCCCTTATATCTCGAAAACGCTTCCTATCCTGATCGATTACCTTCCATATTCGTAATCTACGGAAAATTCTGGTCTAGAAAAGTTGGATGGCAATTTGTCCCCTTTCGGGTGGTGATTCCCCCCTCCTGCCACCGGACTAGTCCCTTAAAGATGTATTGTCCCTTCGAAACACAAAAAAATGAAGGTCAAAATATTCTAAATTTAAATTGGCCATATCAAAGTAATATTAAAGTTATTCACTTTAAGTCGAAAATTCGAGCCAAAAACAACAAGTAAACGTAATTAACAGGTAAATTAATTTGATTACATTTCGTCTGGAAAATCGTCGCGAGCGAAAGTATACCACGAGTACGCATTATGCATATGCTAATTAGGATTGTTTACAACTCGTCACAGTTGAGAAGGTATTTTCACACAGATCGTGAGGAAGTTTTATGATTATGCATACAGAGTAGCCAAACAAGCACGTTTCATTATGGGATATGTTTTGATCGAAAACTTTGACTGGAAGTCAAAGTTATTTTTGTAACAAAAAAACGTCTGTATTTCAGTTAAATGATTTTTTTTCGACAAATATTTGGTGATAGTTAATAACTATTATGATACTTTAAAATGACCCACCTTTTTTCGAAATCTTTTATTTTTTTGGAATTAGTCAAAGGGACAATACATCTTTAACAGACACGCCGCGCACCGCGGAGAATATGTAATTAGTAGTAGGCCTATTGTTGGTATTTATCGTAGCCAGACATAAGATCAAAGGACTATTACGAGTTCCTATATTGGCAAGGCAAGCTGTCCTGTTGTTACTGTACAGTATGTTTGATCATTCAACTTACTAACAATGGCGGCATGTGGAGAGCACATTCAGTGTAATTTGGAACTACAGTACTGTACTGTACTATAATTGTTTACGGTAGATAGCTTTCTATTCCCCATTGATACACTCCAATAAATTTAAGTCGTGGTAATGTTTTAATATATTAACGTAGCTCTGCGTGTGATTTTGCATTTGTTTTATTCAGCTCCACACGGTATCACTTTCGAGAGGCAATAAAAGGCAAATGCTACACGATTTCATAATTAATCTCTCTTTTTATGTTCTCAAGTAGTAATCATTTCATATCAGGAAATGAAAGTCATATCATGCGTCAGAATGAAAAACGAAATATATAAGGGGCGTGTCTAAGAACATGAATGGGTGCTTATAACCGACAGGATGTGTGATTCTTGTCAAAAAAGAATACTTAACTAACTATTGTTAGCTTACCTTTTATTATTGAGGACTAATAGTAGCGAAATTAAATCACAAAAATTAGGTTGTTAATGATCCGACATAACCTTAACATCAACTTATTTGAAAATAATTTCCCCAGATTAGATATTGAAATATAGACTTTCTGAACAATGAATTGCGTCACGATCGAAAGCATCCGATATTAAATGTAGTAAACTATTAATGGTCGTTTGTTCGCTTAAAAAATAGTTGCTACGGTATGGTACCCATCCATGGCCGGAATGGTGATAGGTTGGATTATCTAGTTTTAAACTACATTTTGAAAACCACCCTGGAATGGGTAACTGTAGATATATACCTGAATGAATAACAAACATCGATATCAATAAGTCACACAGTAAGAAGCAACGCAATTAGGCTTATATGAAGCAATGACAATAAGCGCCACACTCAAACTTAAGATGTATACGTAATTTGAATAATATATAATAATCAAATATATTCGAACAACATCATTATCCATTATGACGTAGGTACATATACCCCTATAGTTTTTTTCATTTGTGCAAACACTTGACACCGAATTCAGAAGTAGTTTGTCATTGATGGTCCCAACCTTTCTATTCATAATGTACCAACTGGCACCACACTTGAAAACTCTTTTAATTTGCTTCTTCTCTGTCCAAATTATTCAATTGAATTCACACTACTGTGGAGTAATGATTAACTGGACGCTGATCACGTAACAACTAGGCTACATAGCGAATGTTAAACTGGACATTGACCACGTAACAACTACATAACGAATGTTAAACTGGGCATTGACCACGTAAAAATTACATAGCAAATGTTATTCGGATTGATAAATAAATGATACACATTAAAATGAGTGAGTATATTTTTAACTATATTTTTTCTTTAAAGCTACTTCACACTTGTTCCGTTTCACGGAAGACAGCACCGTTTGTCAAATAATGGAAAATTATATAAATAATTTAACCGCGCCGTCTTCCGTTCCGTGAAACGAAACAAGCTTGGATGTAGCTTATACTAGGACGCAACGCGAGGGCGTAGACGAAACGCAAGCGAGTTGACCAATGACAAGCGACTGTTCGAATAATCCATCGCGTGGACTCGCTACGTTGCGTTCCAAGCTTAATGTCGAATAAGAGTACTCTTACCATTTAGGTACACAGTTTTATTTATTTATTATTTTGAGTGCAGATAACATCATAGAATGTATTTTTTTAATGTACTCGTCTCTTAGTTTTTAAGTTAGCGTTTGAACATTCCCTGTCTAACCCTTCCTATAGTTCCTGTAGCATTTGGAAATATCTATGTCGTTTTTAACAGTTATACTGTATAAACGTTATCTGTAATAATATAATATCGCAGTTTACGTTCGATCTTACACAACCGACGAGGAACACTCCTTTTTCAGCATAGCTATGCACACACAGACGAGCGGTAACGGTAATAAAGATATAGAATCTATGTTATTCATGAACATTTACACACAACGCAGAGGAGGCGGACTGATACTGCCAGGGATTGATACAGATTCTACTTGGAATGGACAAACTACACAGTTTTCGCTTACGTACAGCCGAGCTCGTTTATGTAAATTGGCCATTATTAAATCGCACCTGTGATAATTTTCGTGGTATAGTCAAGTGGACAGCGATAAATTCCACGGTCAAGAAGATGGCCGAATACTTCGAGTTGACTTGCCTTCTAAGATGGTAGTAAAGAACAATAAGATAAAAACAAAGAGAAAACAATATCATTAACAAAATCTTTATTAAAACTAAATATAGCGAGCTTCTAAGAACAGTGTGGATTGCTTATACAGTATCTAAAACAAGATAACACGCAACATAACAATTAAAATGCGTAGTTTTTCAATACTAAATTGTTCTTTGATATAATAGTATTTCTGCATCAGCTTGTGATAATGACCTCTACGTCCTCCATGATCATGTGACTAATTTAAATTTCTCATAGAACAACCGTATATAAATTTCAACTTTTTTTTACTGCCAGGAATAAAGATCTATAATACAATAATAAGCCTAATCATTCCATAGGATATCGATATCGAAAAAGTAAATACAATACAAAATATATGGATATATTTAAGCTTTCTACAGTTAAGCGTGGTTCCCACTAGAACGCAACGCAGTGACGTATCGACGCAAAGTGCTGTATTGCGTGAGAACCGACGACGCAATTAGTGCTGCAAACATCGCAGGTTTGATTTCACGCAGGCGGGGAAAAACACAATTATTAGAAGGGAATTTGCTTACGTTGCGTAGATTGCGTCGCTAGTGGGAACCACGCTTTACTGTCACGCCTTAAATCATGGATTAAAGAATCCATGCTTAAATCAAGTAACTTTTAGTGTTCACCGAAAATTTTCAATAACTGATAAGAAATAATAATAATGATGAAGAAAAACAAGTTTCACTTTCCATACATCAAACTTGCTTTCTATTATACTACTTTATTAGACTCTTTACCAATTAAAATACGGACTTTCCGACGCGGTAAAGCTTGGTTCCCACTAGCGACGCAACGTAACGCAATCTACGCAACGTAAGCAAATGCCCTTCTAATATTTGTGTTTGCCCCCGCCTGCGTGAAATCAAACCTGCGATGTTTGCAGCACTATTGCGTCGTCGGTTCCCACTTGTGATTACGCAATACAGCACTTTGCGTCGATACGTCGCTGCGTTGCGTTCTAGTGGGAACCACGCTTAAGACTCGTCGTTAACTTATTGCAACTATAAAGATATTCTGTGCTCCTCGAAATTGTCTCGTCGGTGCCGTCATTAAGTCGAAAAGAACTAGATTAGTAGGTATACTAGAAATAAACATTAAATGGTTTACTATTATACCAATAAATATTTTTATTTACGCGTATGTTTTGAACCTAATCGGATACTGCACAATATTCGGTAACTTTCTTTAGCTACTCAAAGCGTGGTTCCCACTAGAACGCAACGCAGCGCGACGTATTGACGCAAAGTGCTGTATTGCGTAATCACAAAACCGACGACGCAATAGTGCTGCAAACATTGCAGGTTTGGGGGCAAACACAATTATTAGAAGGGCATTTTCTTACGTTGCGTAGATTACGACGATACGTTGCGTCGCTAGTGGGAACCAAGCTTTAGGTAGACATAGCTTTATTAATAAATTCATTTAAAATGATTTACTGTAACCTAATATTATCACACGCGCAACCAGGAAAGAATAGAACTCTTCCCTGGTTATAACTACGCACTACATTATTATTCCTGACACGAGCTACCGTACCCCCATTATTTATTTTTAACGGACGGTTAATATTGTGTTGAGCTCCCCTGTATCCTGATTCCGAACCCGGGTTGGAGACATATTCTTCCTAAGACTAAGAATTATCTTTCTCACTAAAACTGGTATTTATGTGACTATATTCGTACAAGCAAAATTATACAATTTGAGGCAATAATGAGCGGCGGCTCAGGCCACTCGTTTACCAGCAACATCATACTTCACCTTAGCAGACGACTTCGATTGTCGATGATGTTTGATAATACCAAACAGTGTTATTGCCAGTATAGTAACAGCCACCGCACAGCCTACATAAACAATCAGTTTAATTATGCCGCCATCTTCCTGAACATCTGTATTAGATGACACCTTATGGTTATTGTTTAACATTAGGATGACGGAAGCTTCTTGATTGATCACTTCTCCCAAATTGCCAACTAGGCATTTTATTACCGTGCCATTCACATCTGGTTGCAAATTAGATATGTGGAGACTCCCGCCGCTGACTTTTAACAGATTATCCTTAATGTTGTTTACGGAATCATCAAGAATTTTAGTGCCAAATTTCCATTGAAGTTTATCGAATGGCTCTGAAGCTTCGCACAAAAATGTTACGTTAGAGGTGATTACAGGGGGATCTTGCTTAATGGTCACAGTAACAGGTGCTTGTGTTGTTTGTATGGTAGTCGTGGACGGGTGAGTTGTTGTCGGTCGTCTGGTATCGCATTTTCTTTCTTTGTATCCAAATTCACTTGTTGCTCTGCAGATTAAATGTGGCAGCTGGTCTGGTGTAACTGTGTACAACAAACATTCGGTCGTCGATGTGTTAAGCCTACATTTTTTTATGAAGTCATTTGTTCTCGAATCAAACCATGTCAGACTATCCCCGATCACCGTACTAGCACAATGTACCGTGTTATTTACAACCGAACACTCTGGATCTTTTGCCGGGGTTTGGACAAACACTCTTACCTCGTTAAGTGCTGTTCCATCTGATTTCTTACATCTGTAAAAGCCACCATCATCAGCAAGTACTGGTTTAATGCAAAGCCTAAACGAGCCTTGTATGTTAACTGATTCACTGTTCTCGTGAACAGTTTCGTCATTTAAGGTCCAGATCAAATCCGATGTGTCGTTTGCGAAGCAATCGATACACAGAAGGTTTCCAACACGAATAGTGACCTCCTTTTCTGCGGTTGCTGTTGCCTTGTTACAGAAAGATCCAATTGACAGACTTAAAGTTACCAACATTAATGTTTGGATAAACATCTCTGACATTCAACTATAATGTTATGTTCAAAAGCTCCTATACCAATGTTTTAAAGTACGGACCTGCATAAGCAATGACTTTTTCAGATTAGTTATGTTACTTAGCAAGAATTAAATGAGTTTCATATTCCAATAATTAGTTGAGATTCGTCCATGAGTGAAATCGGTAGACTCGGTCAATTATTTATGATGCATAACACGAAGTTCAATATCCTGTGTATTAATGTGTTTCGAGTCAGTCAACTAATAAAATAAAATGTGAGCAATAATAATCTGTATCTGTTTCTTTTTCAGTTTCTTATATCTTCTTTCTATTACTGTGCATTGGATCAAGTTATGGACAGCAAGGTATGTAACAACATTATTAATAAGTTACACCACAAGTAATTTTACACATCACCACACAAGAAGAGAGAATAATACCGATACGACGGCCGGCAACCATCGATAATAAAACTTTTAATACTATTGGTGGCGCTATATAAACTTGAACAAAATAATGAACTATTAGTTCTGGAAAAAGAATATAAAAATTGTCAAAGAAAGTTTTTAGAAACATTTTTATAGTAGTATATACACATCTTGTAAGTTGTAATTTTCATTCATTAGTGTACTATTTATGTACAAATAGTCATAGCTTAATACAGTCAAGGGTATTTGTTTAGCCCTAAAGTGCTAGCTAGACCAAGCGATTCTTTATTAGCCTAGGCCTAGCTAGGCTAGACTAAAATGCCCTGTGTGTGTGTGAGCGACTGAGCTCTCCCAGGCTGGTTGACGGGAATGGGTATGGCTAGGCCTAGCTACCTAGGTAGTATAGTTAGGATGGTAAATTAATGGTGAGTGTTGTGCTATTGGAAATTACTACGATAATTAGTTATCCGCTTGGTATACCAAGCGGATAACTCCTTGTTATTGTATGGGATCAATAGTTTTTTTTAGTTATCCGCTTGGTATACCAAGCGGATAACTCCTTGTAATTGTATGAGATCAATATTTTTGGTTATCCGCAACTTAGTTGCGGATAACCCTTGTGATTGTAAATATCTTTTTTTTCATCTTCATCATCATCTTCTTTGTTATTCTTCTTTCTTTCCCGGAATTTTGTTCGCAGCGTATCTCTAATTATGGTCAACATAAGATTGCATAACTTTGTCATAAGATTGACCTGTAGCTGTAGATGTGCAAGAAATTTCGTTATATGACGTTAGAGTCGCGCAGCGTAAGTTACGTGCGATTTTATGAATTTTAATTATTGATCATAGATTATAAACCAAAAGTCATTTTGTATTGACACTTGGTGAAAATTTAAGTCACATTAAGGGCAAACTTTCTATGGATTAAAAATGGCATGTTTCACAAGAAGTTACGCGCGCACGCGCATTTAAAATTTCAAAATGCGCAAAATTAATTTCTAATCAACTTTCTACGCTGATCATGACATTTTGAGCATGTCAAAAATTCCCACGCGCGCGAAAAAAATTATGCGTAAGGTGCGCACGGAGCATAAAAATCATGTGTTTTTCTCTTGAATTATGATTTTACAGCCTTTCTTAGTCATTTTTAAAAAGATTGACATCATTTCAAATTAAAATGACGTCATACGAACACGTTGATTTAGACCATTTACGCGCGTTTTAGTTGCAAAAATGACAAAATATTGTCAAAATTATGCCTATTTTTAATCTATTATAGCTCCTCAGGATCATCCACGACCCCCAATTTTTTTAATTTAATATGTAAGCAGATATGTTGTAGATATGAATTCATGCAGAATCTTTACCCCTCGGATGTTATGACGTCATCGTATGGCCACACGAATGTAAAATATAGGATTTTTTACTTTTTCGTTATTGCTCATCACATTAAATAGAGCGCATCTCACTTTTACGTGCCCAAAATTCTTCAAATTTGATTTAATGTAATTATTTAGATAATTATCTTCTAAAATTGTTATCTTTATATGTCAATTTGATGACGTCATCGTGTTAATAATTGGATTTAAAAGATGGGTCTCATAATTTTGTCTATGCTACACTGTATATAACATATACAGTTTATTCTGTAAAATACTGTAATATGATGTATGCTACATAATAGGTACAATTTAGCACTGTAAACATATTTATTTCATGTCATAGGATGGCATAATAATTGTCGAGGTTCATATGGTTAAGTATGTGCATGTTGCGTTTGCGCGGATAACCCGAACTCGTCAAAGTGACGAGTTCAAATCTAGTTGGTTATCCGCAACTTAGAAGTTGCGGATAACCCTTGTGATTGTAAAAATCATTTTCATCTTTATTCTTCTTTCTTTCCCCGATTTTTGTGAGCAGCATATCCCCTATTTCTTGTAAATATATCTTTTGTATAACTTTGTCATTATATGGACATTTACCTGAAGTTGTGCACCTCCATATTTTGAATGACGTCAGAGTTGCGCAAAGTGACTTACGCGCGATTTTATGAATTTCAATGATTGATCATAGGATAAAAAATAAAAGTTATTTTGTATTGACACTTGGTGAAAATTTAAGTCATATCAAGGGCAAACTTTCTATGGATAAAAAATGGCATGTTTTACAAGAAGTTACGCGCGCACGCGCATTTAAAGTTTCAAAATGCGCAAAAATAATTTCTAATCAACTTTCTGCGCTGATCATGACATTTTAAGCATGTCAAAAATCCCCGCGCGCGCGAAAAATTTTACGCGTAAGGTGCGCACGGAGCATGAAAATCATGTGTTTTTCTCTTGAATTGTGACTTTCTAGTCTTTCCTAGTCATTTAAAAAAAGATTGACATCATTTCAAATTAAAATGACGTCATACGAACACGTTGATTTAGACCATTTGCGCACGTTTTAGTTGCAAAAGTGACAAAATATTGTCAAAATATTGCCTATTTTTAATCTATTATAGCTCCTCAGGATCATCCACGACCCCCAATTTTTTTAATTTAATATTTAAGCAGATATGTTGTAGATATAAATTCATGCAGAATATTTACCACTCGGATGTTATGACGTCATCGTATGGCCACACAAATGTAAAATATAGAATTTTTTACTCTTTCGTTATTGCTCATCACATTAAATAGAGCGCATCTCGCTTATACGTATTCTATTTCCTCAGATATTTTAATACTGTCTAGGTCAATCAACTATCTTTCGCATGAGTTAAAAATATTTAAATTTTTATGACGTCATCATGTCTAAAAATGTAAATAACGTGGGTCACCTATTTTCATCTTTACAGTAAATTTCAATCTGTTATAGCTCGTCAGAATAAAAATTGATAATCATGATTAAAACGTTTTCTGGAAGCTATTGGATTGTAGATACAAATTCATGTGAATATTTTGCCAATTAGATGTTGTGACGTCATCATATGGCCAGTTGAATTCAAAAAGTCACATTTACATCTCTTGCGTAAAAGTTCATTGCATTTAAACGAGAGCGGATCTCACTTTTACGTGCCCAACATTTTTCAAATTTGTATCAATGTAATTAATTAGATAATTATCTTCTAAAATTGTTATTTTATCTGTCAATTTGATGACGTCATCGTGTTAATAATTGGATTTAAAAGATGGGTCTCGTAATTTCGTCTATGCTACACTGTATATAACATATACAGTGTATTCTGTAAATACTGTAATATGCTGTATGCTACATATTAGGTACAATTCAGCACTTTAAACATATTTATTTCATGTCATAGGATGGCATAATAATTGTCGAGGTTCATAGTTTAAAGTATGTGCATGTTGCGTTTGCGCGGATAACCCGAACTCGTCAAAGTGACGAGTTCAAATCTAGTTGGTTATCCGCAACTTAGAAGTTGCGGATAACCCATGTGATTGTAAATATCTTTTTTAGTTATCCGCTTAGTAGCGGATAACTCCTTGTTATTGTAGTGGATCAATATTTTTTTTTTTCTGTATTATTCTTATTTCTTTCCCGTTTTTTTGTGGCTCACGTATCTCTAAAATGTGTAAACATAACATTTCATAACTTTTACAACATGTGGGCATTTACGTGAAGTTGTGCACCTCCTATTTTGAGTGACGTCAGAGTTGCGCAACGTGACTTACGCGCGATTTTATGATTTTTAATGATTGATCATAGCTTAAAAACCAAGCGTAATTTTTTTTTTACCCTTTATGAAAATTTAAGTCATATCAAGGGCAAACTTTTAGTTAACTAAAAATGGCGTGTTTTACAAGAAGTTACGCGCGCACGCGCATTTAAAATTTTAAAATGCGCAAAATTAATTTCTAATCAACTTTTTACGCCATTCATGACATTTTGCGCATGTAAAAATTTCCCACGCGCGCGAACAATTTTACGCGTGCAGTGCGCACGCAGCATGAAAATCATGTTTTTTTCTATTAAATTGTGATTTTCCAGCCTTTCCTAGTCATTTTTAAAAAGATTGACCTCATTTCAAATTAAAATGACGTCATACGTACACGTTGATTTAGACCATTTGCATGCGTTTTAGTTGCAAAAGTTACAAAATATTGTCAAAATTATGCCTATTTTGAATCTATTATAGCTCCTCAGGATCAACCGTTACCCCCGAGTTTTTTAACTTAATATGTAAGCAGATATGTTGTAGATATGAATTCATGCAGAATTTTTTCCTTACGGATGTTGTGACGTCATCGTATGGCCACACAAATGTAAAAAATAGGATTTTTGTCTCTTTCGTTATTGCTCATCACATTCAATGGAGCACATCACGCTTATCCGTCTTCCATTTTCTCCGAGATTTTAATATTATCTAGGTCAATCAACTATCTTTCGCATGAGTTAAAAATATTTTAATTTTTATAACGTCATCATGCCTAAAAATTTAAATTACGTGGGTCATTAATTTTATCTTTACAGTAAATTTTAATCTGTTATAGCTCGTAAGAATAAAATGTGATAATCACAATTAAAACGTTTTCTGGAAGCTATTGGATTGTAGATACGAATTCATGTGAACATTTTGTCAATCAGATGTAGTGACATCATCATATGGCCAGTTGAATAAAAAGAGTCGTATTTTCATATTTTGCGTCATAGTTCATCACATTTAAAAGAGCGCACATCTATATTTTACGTATCCAAATTTCTTCTACACGCTAATATGTTGTTGCTGAGATAATATCCTTCCGAAATTGGTATTTTAGTGTTTCATTTTGATACCGTCGCCATGTTAAAAAATGGAATAAATGGCGGGTCCCGTAATTTCACCTATTCTACACTGTATGTAATATGTATACAGATTATACTGTTTATACTGTATATACTATATGACACAAAATTGACAGAATTCAGCACTAACAACATATCATATTCTTCAGATCAGGTCATAATGCCATAATCTTTTTCTGGGTGCAAAATTCTAACGTATGACGTGCACGTGGCGTTTGTTGTGCGGATAACTAACTCGTCAAAGTGACGAGTTTCATGTCTAGTTTTCATCTTCTTCTTTGTTATTCTTCTTTCTTTCCCGGATTTTTGTGCGTCGCATATCCCCTATTGCTTGTGAATATATCTTTTGTATAACTTTGTCATTATATGGACATTTACCTGAAGTTGTGCACCTCCATATTTTTAATGACGTTAGAGTCGCGCAGCGTAAGTTACGCGCGATTTTATGAATTTCAATGATTGATCATAGATTATAAACCAAAAGTCATTTTGTTTTGACACTTAGTGAAAATTTAAGTCATATCAAGGGCAAACTTTCTATGGATTAAAAATGACATGTTTCACAAGAAGTTACGCGCGCACACGCATTTAAAATTTTAAAATGCGCAAAATTAATTTCTAATCAACTTTCTACGCTGATCATGACATTTTAAGCATGTCAAAAATTCCCACGCGCGCAAAAAAAATTACGCGTAAGGTGCGCGCGGAGCATGAAAATCATGTGTTTTTTTCTTGAATTATGATTTCACAGCCTTTCTTAGTCATTTTAAAAAAGATTTACATCATTTCAAATTAAAATGACGTCATATGAACACGTTGATTTAGACAATTTGCGCTCGTTTTAGTTGCAAAAGTGACAAAATATTGTCAAAATTATGCCTATTTTTAATCTATTATAGCTCCTCAGGATCAACCGTTACCCCCAATTTTTTTAATTTAATATAGAAGCAGATAAGTTGTAGATATGAATTCATGCAGAATCTTTACCCCTCGGATGTTATGACGTCATCGTATGGCCACACGAATGTAAAATATTGGATTTTTGACTGTTTCGTTATTGCTCATTACATTAAATAGAGCGCATCTCGCTTATACGTATTCCATTTCCTCATATATTTTAATACTATCTAGGTCAATCAACTATCTTTCGCATGAGTTAAAAATATTTTAATTTTTATGACGTCATCATGTCTAAAAATGTAAATAACGTGGGTCACCTATTTTCATCTTTACAGTAAATTTCAATCTGTTATAACTCGTCAGAATAAAAAGTGATAATCATGATTAAAACGTTTTCTGAAAGCTATTGGATTGTAGATACAAATTCATGTGAATATTTTGCCAATCAGATGTTGTGACTTCATTATATGGCCAGTTGAATTCAAAAAGTCATATTTTCATCTCTTGCGCAAAAGTTCATTGCGTTTAAACGAGAGCGCATCTCACTTTTACGTGCCCAAAATTCTTCAAATTTGTATTAATGTAATTATTTAGATAATTATCTTCTAAAATAGTTATCTTTATATGTCAATTTGATGACGTCATCGTGTTAATAATTGGATTTAAAAGATGGGTCTCGTAATTTCGTCTATGCTACACTGTATATAACATACAGTGTATTCTGTAAATACTGTAATATGCTGTATGCTACAAAATAGGTACAATTCAGCACTGTAAACATACTTCATTCATGTCATAGGATGGTATAATAATTGACGAAGTTCATATAGTTTAAAGTATGTGCATGTTGCGTTTGCGCGGATAACCCGAACTCGTCGAAGTGACGAGTTCAAATCTAGTTTTTCTGTATTATTCTTCTTTCCTTCCTTCCTTTTTGTGAGTCGTGTTCCTCTAAAATGTGTAAACATAACATTTCATAACTTTGACAACATATGGGCATTTACGTGAAGTTGTGCACCTCCTATTTTTGAATAACGTCATAGTTGCGCAACGTGACTTATGCGCAATTTTATGAATTTCAATGATTGATCATAGATTAAAAACCAAAAGTCATTTAGTATTGACACTTTGACAAAATTTAAGTCATATCAGGGGCAAACTTTCTACGGATTAAAAATGGCATGTTTGACAAGAAGTTACGCGCGCACGCGCATTTAAAATTTCAAAATGCGCAAAATTAATTTCTAATCAACTTTTTACGCGTTTCTTGTCATTTTGAGCATGTCAAAAATTCCCACGGGCGCGCAATTTTTTATGCGCGCGGTGCGCACATAGCGTTAAAAACATATTTTTTTCTCTTGAATTATATTTTTCAAGCCTTTCCCAGTGATTTTGAAAACAATTTAGACCTTTTCCAGTTTAAATAACGCCATACGAACACGTTGAATTAGACAATTCGTGCGCGTTTTTTATGAAAAAGCTTAAAAAATCGTCAAAATTATGTCTTTTTTTAAACAGTCATAGTTTCTAAAGTAAACCGTTAACCGTTTATTTTTATTACAAAATCTAGAAGTTGATGAGTTGTAGATATCGGATCATGCATCAATAAGGCTAAAAAAACATTGTGACGTCATCGTATGGCCACACGAATGTAAAATATAGGATTTTTGTCTCTTTCGTTATTGCTCATCACATTCAATGGAGCGCATCGCGCTTATCTGTATTCCTTTTTCTCCTACATTTATATATTGTGTAGGTCAATCAACTTTCTTTAGCATGAGATAAAAATATTTTAATTTTTATGACGTCATCATGCCTAAAAATTTTAATTACGTGGGTCATTAATTTCATCTTTACAGTAAATTTTAATCTGTAATAGCTCGTAAGAATAAAATGTGATAATCACGATTAAAACGTTTTCTGGAAGCTATTGGATTGTAGATACGAATTCATGTAAACATTTTGCCAATCGGATGTTGTGACGTCATCATATGGCCAGTTGAATAAAAAAAAGTCGTATTTTCATATTTTGCGTAATAGTTCATCACATTTAAAAGGGTGCGCATCTATATTTTACGTATTCAAATTTCTTCTACACGTTAATATGTTGTTCCTGAGATAATTAGTTATCCGCTTGGTAGAGCGGATAACTCCTTGTTACTGTATGGGATCAATATTTTTTTTCTGTATTATTCTTGGATCCTTCCTTCCTTTTTGTGAGTCGCGTTTCTCTAAAATGTGTAAACATAACATTTCATAACTTTGACAACATATGGGCATTTACGTGAAGTTGTGCACCTCCTATTTTTGAATGACGTCATAGTTGCGCAACGTGACTTACGCGCAATTTTATGAATTTCAATGATTGATTATAGATTAAAAACCAAAAGTCATTTAGTATTGACACTTTGACAAAATTTAAGTCATATCAGGGGCAAACTTTCTACGGATTAAAAATGGCATGTTTCACAAGAAGTTACGCGCGCACGCGCATTTAAAATTTCAAAATGCGCAAAATTAATTTCTAATCAACTTTTTATGCGTTTCTTGTCATTTTGAGCATGTCAAAAATTCCCACGGGCGCGCAATTTTTTACGCACGCGGTGCGCACGTAGCGTTAAAAACATATTTTTTTCTCTTGAATTATATTTTTCAAGTCTTTCCTAGTAATTTTGAAAACAATTTAGACCTTTTCCAGTTTAAATAACGCCATACGAACACGTTGAATTAGACAATTCGTGCGCGTTTTTTATGAAAAAGCTTAAAAAATCGTCAAAATTATTTTATTTATTTATTTATTTGTTCTTTCTTTAAACTGAAATACACTTTCAATACAGATGTACTGATTTCCAAAGTGGTTCAGTAAACATATTTACAACAAAAATAAAATATAAAAGAAAAACAAAAAGAAAGAAAACAGATATAAAACTATTTACAATTGTGAAGGCAAAAAGGTTAATACATATATGATTTCTATAGTGAAGATTTAAAAGTTGCCAAAGACATATTATGGAGTTCTGATTTTATGTTATTTGGTAGAGAATTCCATAATTTAGTTGATCTATAAACAAAAGTTCTTTTACCCTGAGAGTTATTCCATAACGGAATAGATAAATCATTATTACTTTGGGAGCGAGTGCATTTATTATGGTTATCTACAGTAAATTGAAATAATATTGTTAAGTATCTTGGAGCTATTTCTTTTAAACATTTAAATAGCATTATAAGAATATTTTCATTCCATTTTTCTGTAAGTCTACTCCATCCAAGAGTACTTAAGATATCATTAATAGGGGTATACATGTCTACTGATAACAATATTCTACCTAATCTGTTGATTAAAACCTGAAGAGAATCTGAAAAACTTATGTTACAATTGGACCAAACACAGCAACAATAATCAAATAATGGAATAATTAAAGCATTTGCTAACATTTTTAAAGTATACATAGGAAGATACATCTTAATACGACGAATCACACCGATACGTTTAGCTATTTTACAAGACATTTTGTCTATATGTTCCTTCCAATTTAGTTGAGGATCAAAAATGACACCTAAATACTTAAAAGAATCAACTCTTTCAATAGTTTCGTTATTATGAAGTAAAGTTATATTCTTAAATGTTGCCGTTTTCTGATTTGTGCTGAAAACCATAAGCTTGGTCTTATTAAGATTTAGTGTGAGTTGATTATGGTCAAACCATTCTATAATTTTGTTTAGATTGATATTGAGTTGATTCTGAAGTATTAAAGGGTCAGATGAACTACATAAGAGTGTTGTATCATCTGCATACATCACACATTTACATGATAAAAATTCAGGAAGTGAATTTACGTATAAAATAAATAGTAAAGGTCCCAGTATTGATCCTTGTGGGACACCAATATTAACATTCATGGTGTCAGATTTTGTTGAATTTATACAAACAACTTGAGATCGTCCACTTAAATATGATTTAAACCAGTGAAGTGCAATATCATTTAAGCCATAATTCCTTAATTTGGTAAGTAATATTTCATGGTTAACTGTATCAAATGCTTTCTTCAAGTCAAGAAATAAAGCAGCAGATGAAATACCTTTATCAAAGTTATCTAAAATATAATCAGTAACATCTAAAAGAGTAGTTTCTGTAGAGTGACCTTTTCTAAAGCCCGATTGGGAGGGATTTATAAGGTTGTTAGTTCTTAAATACAAGTATAATTGATCATGCACAGCACGTTCTAAGAGTTTTGAAAGTATGGGTAAAACAGAAATTGGGCGGTAATTATAAGGGTCTGACATATCCCCATCTTTATATACAGGTGTTACCTTAGCTAGTTTCCATTCATCTGGAAATCTAGAACTGAACATAGAAAGATTACAAATATATGAGAGTGAGTCACAAATTATCGGAGCAGCTAGTTTAAGAAGTTTGCAATCAAAGTTATCAACACCCATAGCTTTATTAGTTGACAATTTACATAACTGGTTAAAAATGTAATCAGGGGTAAGAAGATCAAATTCAAATTTGTTACCCGCAAAACAATTTTCTGAAGTGTTACTAGTATAATTATTGGAGTTAGTATTATTGGAGTTAGTAAATTGATTTGCTAAAGAACTTCCAATTGAAGTAAAATGAGCATTGAAAACATTGGCTGTGTCCTTATCATTGGATGTATAGTTTTTATTATTATCTTTATATACATTATTTATACTGGGTTTAGTTTTAGGTATTAATTTATTTATTGTATTCCATAATTTCTTAGGATTTTTAGCATTTTCGTTAATAGTATTTGTACAATATTTTCTTTTTAAATTCCTATTTAAATTATTAACTTGATTTCTCAGTTGTTTAGCTTTGTCCCAATCTTCAGGTTCATTAGTTTTGTGAGCTTTCTTATAATAGTAGTCTCTGTCTTTTGTTAATCTTATATAATCAGTGGTTATCCATTCAGGAAGTGATCCTTTCACTCTCTTTGTCTTTAAAGGGGCATGCCGATTACATAACTCACCAAATAAGTGTTTCCATAGCAACCAGACAGTGTTAACATTAGAGTAAAGCTTGATTTGATCCCAGTCAATACATTTTAAATCTTCTATAAATTTGTTTTGGTCAAATTTTTTAAAAGAACGAGAGGTTATAAACTTTGGAGGAATATGTGTTTTTTTAGTTTTTCGAATTAGATATATTAAGGAGTGATCACTTATTCCATGGCTTGATACTCCTGCTGTTGAAATATTACAATTAGTGACAAAAATCAAATCTATAATTGTTTTACTAGTGTTAGTTATTCTTGTAAATTCATTAATTAGTTGGTTAAGATTACTATTTTTAGCTATTTTATTAATTTTTCTTGTCTTTTTTTAAACAGTCATAGTTTCTAAAGTAAACCGTGAACCGTTTATTTTTATTACAAAATCTAGAAGTTGATGAGTTGTAGATATCGGATCATGCATCGATAAGGCTAAAAAAACATTGTGACGTCATCGTATGGCCACACGAATGTAAAATATAGGATTTTTGTCTCTTTCGTTATTGCTCATCACATTCAATGGAGCGCATCACGCTTATCTGTATTCCTTTTTCGCCTAAATTTATATATTGTGTAGGTCAATCAACTTTCTTTAGCATGAGATAAAAATATTTTAATTTTTATGACGTCATCGTGCCTAAAAATTTTAATTACGTGGGTCATTAATTTCATCTTTACAGTAAATTTTAATCTGTAATAGCTCGTAAGAATAAAATGTGATAATCACGATTAAAACGTTTTCTGGAAGCTATTGGATTGTAGATACGAATTCATGTAAACATTTTGCCAATCGGATGTTGTGACGTCATCATATGGCCAGTTGAATAAAAAAAGTCGTATTTTCATATTTTGCGTAATAGTTCATCACATTTAAAAGGGTGCGCATCTATATTTTACGTATTCAAATTTCTTCTACACGTTAATATGTTGTTCCTGAGATAATTTCCTCCAGAAATTGCTATTTAAGTGTTTCATTTTGATACCGTCGCCATGTTAAAAATTGGAATAAATGGCGGGTCCCGTAATTTCACCTATTCTACACTGTATGTAATATGTATACAGATTATACTCTTTGCATGTATATACTATATGACACAAATTGACAGAATTCAGCACTAACAGCATATCATATTCTTCAGTTCTTGTCATAATGCCATAATCTTTATCTGTGTGCAATATTCCAACGTATGACGTGCACGTGGCGTTTGTCGTGGTGCGGATAACTAACTCGTCAAAGTGACGAGTTTCATGTCTAGTTTCCTTCTGAAATTGCTATCTAAGTGTTTCATTTTGATACCGTCGCCATGTTAAAAATTGGAATAAATGGCGGGTCCCGTAATTTCACCTATTCTACACTGTATGTAATATGTATACAGCTTATACTGTTTGCATGTATATACTATATGACACAAAATTCAGCACTAACAGCATGTCATATTCTTCAGTTCTTGTCATAATGCCATAATCTTTATCTGTGTGCAATATTCCAACGTATGACGTGCACGTGGCGTTTGTCGTGGTGCGGATAACTAACTCGTCAAAGTGACGAGTTTCATGTCTAGTCTGTATTATTCTTGGATCCTTCCTTCCTTTTTGTGAGTCGCGTTTCTCTAAAATGTGTAAACATAACATTTCATAACTTTGACAACATATGGGCATTTACGTGAAGTTGTGCACCTCCTATTTTTGAATGACGTCATAGTTGCGCAACGTGACTTACGCGCAATTTTATGAATTTCAATGATTGATTATAGATTAAAAACCAAAAGTCATTTAGTATTGACACTTTGACAAAATTTAAGTCATATCAGGGGCAAACTTTCTACGGATTAAAAATGGCATGTTTCACAAGAAGTTACGCGCGCACGCGCATTTAAAATTTCAAAATGCGCAAAATTAATTTCTAATCAACTTTTTATGCGTTTCTTGTCATTTTGAGCATGTCAAAAATTCCCACGGGCGCGCAATTTTTTACGCACGCGGTGCGCACGTAGCGTTAAAAACATATTTTTTTCTCTTGAATTATATTTTTCAAGTCTTTCCTAGTAATTTTGAAAACAATTTAGACCTTTTCCAGTTTAAATAACGCCATACGAACACGTTGAATTAGACAATTCGTGCGCGTTTTTTATGAAAAAGCTTAAAAAATCGTCAAAATTATGTCTTTTTTTAAACAGTCATAGTTTCTAAAGTAAACCGTGAACCGTTTATTTTTATTACAAAATCTAGAAGTTGATGAGTTGTAGATATCGGATCATGCATCGATAAGGCTAAAAAAACATTGTGACGTCATCGTATGGCCACACGAATGTAAAATATAGGATTTTTGTCTCTTTCGTTATTGCTCATCACATTCAATGGAGCGCATCATGCTTATCTGTATTCCTTTTTCTCCTAAATTTATATATTGTGTAGGTCAATCAACTTTCTTTAGCATGAGATAAAAATATTTTAATTTTTATGACGTCATCATGCCTAAAAATTTTAATTACGTGGGTCATTAATTTCATCTTTACAGTAAATTTTAATCTGTAATAGCTCGTAAGAATAAAATGTGATAATCACGATTAAAACGTTTTCTGGAAGCTATTGGATTGTAGATACGAATTCATGTAAACATTTTGCCAATCGGATGTTGTGACGTCATCATATGGCCAGTTGAATAAAAAAAGTCGTATTTTCATATTTTGCATAATAGTTCATCACATTTAAAAGGGTGCGCATCTATATTTTACGTATTCAAATTTCTTCTACACGTTAATATGTTGTTCCTGAGATAATTTCCTCCAGAAATTGCTATTTAAGTGTTTCATTTTGATACCGTCGCCATGTTAAAAATTGGAATAAATGGCGGGTCCCGTAATTTCACCTATTCTACACTGTATGTAATATGTATACAGATTATACTCTTTGCATGTATATACTATATGACACAAATTGACAGAATTCAGCACTAACAGCATATCATATTCTTCAGTTCTTGTCATAATGCCATAATCTTTATCTGTGTGCAATATTCCAACGTATGACGTGCACGTGGCGTTTGTCGTTGTGCGGATAACTAACTCGTCAAAGTGACGAGTTTCATGTCTAGTTATATTTTACAACAATATGAAATTTCATATTAATTGTGTTTATTTTTCAGTTCCAAATCCTCCAAGAAATGTGTACTTGAAACCAGTGAGTACATCACTCTATAGTTTAACGTGGGACCCACCAATTGGTGATTATGACTACCTCTTGTTACGATACGGACCAGCAGAGGATGATTCAGAAACTTTCAAACAGATTGAAATCACGAAAAACCAAACGTCATACGATATGGACGATCTTGAGCCGGGTATTCGGTACGCGGTGCAGTTTTACTCGTACCTTGCACTTGAACGAAGTTCTCCTGCTTCTATCGTGGTCGGGTTTGATGACCGACCAAATCCACCAAGTACGGTTAATTTGGTCGTAGACGGTACGACGGTAGATATGAGCTGGTTGGAACCGGATGAAGAAGTAGATAGCTATGTTGTTGTTTATTATCCATCTGACGGAAGCGCAGAACCTGTGACTGTTGAAGTAGACGGAACAAGTACAACAATCACAAATCTGACAGAAACTGAGGATTATACATTCACGGTTTATTCTGTCACGGGTGATGTTCAAAGTCAGGGTGTAAATGTTGAAGTCACCACAGGATTAAAACAAACACGTGAGTGTTTACTTCTTTAATAAAGTAATTCTTTATTCCAATTTTCTTTGAATCATACAAAATCTCATCACCTGGTAAGTATAAACAATGACCGAAAAAAATGTTCAAATCAAAAATAGTTATGCCTAAAACTTTTCATTTAATTAAAGTGGCCATAATGACCCTGACCAGTGGTGTTGGGTCACCTTTGATGCCTCAGCAGGCTGTCCATTTAGAGGGTTCTATGTGTTTACAAACAGTAATAAAATTTCATTTGGGTAGGTGAGTGGTTAGAACACTTGACTGTCATACAGACAGACTCGGGTTCAATTCTCAAACTCCAAGTCTACTCAGCTGTAAATGAGTACTTGGTTATAAATGATTATAAATACTAGGGATGATAAGGCGACGTGGAAAGGAACTGGCCACCCTACCACATAATTCCATAATTCCGAGGCTTAGTACAATGAGCTCCTATCAGCTAGGTTCACAATGAACATGGGACTCACCTTTACCCTACCAATACAAATTTATACAGGCCATAAATGATCAGGCTACCTAAGTGTGTATATATATATGTGTGTGTGTGTGTGAAGAATATATTGTCATTCTTATAAATTCTGTCTCTTCTCCTAACAGAACCAGCGGCTCCTGGATTCATCGACTATGTACGCACTTCAGAAACGGATTACAAAATCTTCTGGGAAGAAATCCCAGAAATTGACAACTACCTTCTCCAGTATGAGCCAATTGATGCCAGTGCTACGTTAGAGGAAGTTGTCATTCCGCCAACCGATAACAGCATTGTTATAGAGGATCTGCAGACAGATGTTGGATATGAATTTATCATTTACTCGGTTGCGGATGAAGTCTTGAGTAATCCAGTCAGTATTGATTCAGGTAACAACAGAAAACACATTTATTGCATTATCTTTTTAGTTAGGTTACAAATAGGTATTATATAGCGATTTTAAAAAAAATGATGGTTTCTTATCTCCTTTCCAACAATTATTTCGCCGATCAAAATATTTCATTAAAGATGTATCCCCCTGAAAAAAATTAATTTTTACTATTTGTTTGTTGAATATGCCATTTTAATGTCACAAGTTACAAAAAATTGGAAGAAAATAATTATTTACTTGAAAAAAACTTTAATTTGAAGCAAAAAATAGTAAAATTGTCTGTCAGACAATGGATTTTGGTTAAATTTAACCATTTATCGTTTTGTCTTTTTATAAAGTGAAATCATTATTTTGAATAACATTACAAAATCAAAATGGCATATTCAAAGTCTGATTTGATTAATCCTAATTTGTCATGTTTTTGGGGAACAATAAATCTTTAAAGTTTCTAGAAGTATCATTAGGTTTGTTTTCTTTTGCAGCGCCAGACCCACCACAAGACTTAACTGTCGAATCTATAAGCGATTCATCCCTCAGTGTTGCCTGGGAGCCTTCTGATGACCCAACAGTTGATAGCTACATTATAGAGTATTTTATTATAAGTTCCTCATCCTCTTCTGTGCAAGAGACTGTATCAACAACTCTTTCTTCGACAACCACAACCTTCTTAATAGAGGACTTGGATCCTGAGTTGCAATATGAACTGAATCTCTTCTCCGTCAGTGAGGGTATTAAGAGTCAAGCTGTAACATTTTCAACAGAAGAGCTCTCAGGTAAGTATACACACCACCATGAGTATTGTTAAAAAATGGTTTAAATGTGAGAATGATGAGACCTTCAAAATGAGGCCTACAGCAGAAACCAGCTCAGTATACCACAAATCATATAATTATATCTGTTATATCTGCTATAACAGCATTAATTACTGACACCCACCTTCCCCCTCATCTGTCATGTATCACTATTCATAAATAGAAACAAGTTACACTAAGTCAACTCAAGAGAAAAATAATTTGATCTTTAACCTAATTGAAAAGGTGGCATTTACTTAATTTGAAAAGGTTTATCACAATTCATGATAAATTATTACTGAAATTTTATTTTTTTTAATGTAATTAATTTAGTAAATTTACTTATTCAATTACAGTATATGTATATTGGTGTTTTTTGTGTTTAAAATATATGTTTTTATATTTGATATTTCATTTTCTTGATTGCAAACTATTCATCCTTGTAGATTCATGATATCATAGTAATCATGTAGATTTTTAGATCATAAAGCATGTATCATATAAATTGAATCTGCAACCAGGAAAAACAATTTGCTTTCAAAACACACAATGGTTACCATACCCTCCAACTTTCCAAACCAAACTTTATGAAAACATACATATCTCAATATCTCAACATATCTCAAATTGTTTACATTCAAATTGTAAACTAAACATGTTCAGGGTACACCACTGAAACTAAACGTGTTCAGGGTACACCACTGGAACTAAACATGTTCAGGGTACACCACTAGAACTAAACATGTTTAGGGTACACCACTGGAACTAAACATGTTCAGGGTACACCACTAGAACTAAACATGTTTAGGGTACACCACTGGAACTAAACATCTTCAGGTTACACCACTGGAACTACAGCATAGACATGATCAGGTCCTCACCTTTCAAATTCTGTATTGAGTTTTCCTTTTGCATGCTCTCATATTTTCAGACCCTTGCTACAGTCAACCATGCAAAAATAGAGGCTTTTGCTACAGTAGAAACAGTAGAACATTCTTCTGTTTTTGTCTCAGTGGCTTCTCGGGATTCGACTGCGGAATAGGTAGGTGGCAGCAAACACATTTGATTTGTGTTAGTCGGCTTTTGCAATGTTATAAGATTGTGTTCATGTGACTTCCAACCAGATTGACCCATAATGGAGTGTTTGACCATTTGCGACACAAAAACAAAACATTTTCTACTTTTTTTCTACTACTTATTTTATTTATTTTACTTGTTTTAAACCTCATATTATCATGAGCTCTGTCTATACTATCAAACTAGTTTGACAAATATAGTGTGATCTTCCCAAATATGGTAGTGGTATGCTTAGATATGGTAGTGATATGACATCAACATGTTTATATATGGGCACATCACATTTGTTTGGTCACATAAAGTTTAATAGTGTAGACATAGTTTTAGAATTATGGAAATTTTGGTTCACAAATACTGTAGTATAGAACTCATACTGTATTTGATAGTCATTTCATTGGATTCATCATATCACTTTATCAAGAGTACACTAAACTATAGTTTTATTTCATTCTTATCTTAGAACAATTAAACAGTTAATTTCACATTTATGTATTTTGTTTCAGAGGACAGTGACCCATGCTCAACATCTCCATGTTTGAACAATGGAGTCTGCCAACAGGTTGGAGAAACTGATGCTTTTGAGTGTACATGTGTACCAGGATATACAGGCGACGTATGCCAAGAAGGTATGAGTTCTCAATTAAAGATCTCAAGCAAAATGTAAACTGTTTTATTTGGAAGATTTTCCCAAAGCTCTGTCTACACTATCAAACTAGTGTGGTACAAAAAATACAACTCTATCTCCACCTTTTTGCTGGTCCAAAATGTCCAAAAAATGTTAATATTAGGATAGTACTAGTATTCTCAAGTTTTAAGCAATGTCAAGGATAGCCATAGTAAGTTCATTCACTCTCCTTTTAGAGTGGCAATCCATCAGACAAGATTTAAACCCAGGACCCTGAGATCGGTAGCCAATCAACAACTTTACTTCTTCTTCAACTGTTTTATAATGTTATAATATGATACTGTGTACTAAATAATGATGGTTTTTTTTAAACATTTTGTAGACATTAACGAATGTGAAAGTGGACCGTGCCAAAACGATGGGTTTTGTGTAGATATGCTCAACAAATACACATGTGTTTGTGCTGTAGGGTTCACTGGTGATGAGTGTGAAATAGGCAAGTAAAAAGGGTTATGGACAATAGCCATTGGTCATGGTAACACCTTCATGATTTTACATAAATACTGTAGGCTTCCTTGAAAGAGATGGTGCCAGTGGTTCCTCACTGGTTGATGCTACTGTAGCTGTACATTTCATATAAATACCTTCTTGAAAGAGAAAGATTGATGAGCTAGTGACCAGAGAGAAACTGTGTGCACTACGGTTACCACATTTCTCACATAACACCATCATAAATCCTTTTCCTGTGACCTAAAATTTCAAATTCTCAATAGATTTAAAATTATGCTCTTTGTTTATGTAGACATTGATGAGTGTGCTAGTTTACCCTGTCAAAATCAAGGTATTTGTGTTGATAACATTGATGGTTATGTCTGTACATGTCTGCCAGGATATACAGGAATCCTCTGCGAAATAGGTAAGATTATAAACCATTTGAAGAATTTGTGTAGGTATCACATGATATGGTAGATATCACATGATGTGCTACTGCTAGATTAATGGCGACATGGCTCGGTCTTCAGCTATTATTTTAACCCCAAAACCAGTTCTAGAAATACCGGGATTTATTCGCTGTTAGCCGAAACTGTTCAAATTCATTTCAATGTAAATGTTTTTTATATGTTTACAAATGACAATAAATTTACTTGACTTGACTTGATGTCACACGATATGGTAGATGTCATCTATTGGCCAATAGAGGTGGGTTTTCTTAGCATAATAAGCTCAGATAGGTAAGACTTATTATATCTTCTCATTCATATCAGTGATCAAACTGGCCTCAAAGCTAGCAATTATCCAACAGATATCCAAGTATCTTGACCACCAATACCAGGGTCCTGGGTTAAATCCTGTGTTCTGTTTATGTCAATGTTATGTCAATTGGCACCTGATAGGGATACCTTTATTAGAATTTGCTATTTCACATTTGCAACCCTGAGCATTTATAATGAATATGAAAAGATGTGAGGTTATGAGTTAACTGAAGGAAGGCGATCGCTGTTGCATAGAAAACAGACTTTAAAATGTTTATTCTGCATTTCATTCATGTTTTGTCTGTTTGTTTACAGATGTTGATGAGTGTGAAAGTAGCCCATGCCTCAATGGAGCAGAGTGCGTTGACCTTACTGGAGAGTACTCTTGCACATGCCCAGATGGTTTTACTGGAACCAATTGCGAAACAGGTATTTTGCTTCTACGATTGACCAGTTAAAAATCAACTGGAATTGTGCGTGTCTCAGAAATTTATTGCAGTTTTTTGAAAGCTTATGTCTGTCAATGCAGATATAAACTGCTTAAAACTACATTTCAACATCACAATTACGGTAAAATGTTTAGTATATGATATCATGAAATAATTGGTTTTAAGTTTACCACATATTCTGATATACTGTTTTCTCAATTGTGTATTTATTTGCATAATAACAATTTATTCTTCTCTACTTCATCAATAAGTTTGCACGTTTTTAAGCTCACTAATTTAGCACTTACACATCACTTACCACATTTTTTCCCTCCTTCCTCCATTCCTTTTGTTTCCAAAGTATTGGAGGAAGAATCGTCCCCAGACGGTCTTTTTTCCTCGTCTGAGAGTTTCTTCATCCAGATTCCTGTATTTGGAATTTGCGGCAGTGATCCATGTTTAAACAACGGCGAATGTGTGGAAGAAAATGACGCATTTGTGTGTACGTGTACACTAGGTTTTCATGGCGTAAATTGTGAACTGATTGACTTTTGTTTTGACAATCCTTGCGAAAATGAAGGTAATTGTACTTTGAATGAAAACAATGCATACGTGTGTTCATGTCCTGATGGGTTTTTTGGTGTAAATTGTGAACTGATCGATTTCTGTTTTAACAATCCTTGCGAAAACGATGGAGATTGCACATTGGGTAACGACACTGGGTACATGTGCACATGCGGTAATGGTTTTTTTGGTGTAAATTGTGAACTGATCGATTTCTGTTTTAACAATCCTTGTGAAAACGAGGGAGATTGCACATTGGGTGGCGACACTGGGTACCTGTGCACATGCGGTAACGGTTTTTTTGGTGTAAATTGTGAACTGATCGATTTCTGTTTTAACAATCCTTGCGAAAACGATGGAGATTGCACATTGAGTGACGACACTGGATACGTATGCACATGCGGTAATGGTTTTTTTGGCGTAAATTGTGAACTGATTAACTTTTGTTTTGAGAATCCTTGCGTGAATGAAGGCATTTGTACAATGAACGAAAATGATTTTACGTGTACATGTGCAAGTGGCTACACAGGTGATACATGTAGCGATGAAATTAACGAATGTTTAAGTGAATCTTGCAAAAATAACGGCAACTGTACCGACATAGTGAATGGATTTTACTGCACATGCTTGGAAGGATTCACTGGAGATGTTTGCGAAACTGATATAAATGAATGCAATAGCGCACCATGTCTGAATAATGGTGAATGCTTAGATCTTACAGCGCGTTATGAATGTGTTTGCGTTGATAATTATCGCGGAGAAACCTGCCAAGAGCCACCGTTCTGTTTTCAGGATCCCTGCCAAAATGATGCAGAATGTGTAAATAATGAAGACGACTACGAATGTTTATGTAACGTAGGATTCACGGGGAAAGACTGCAGTATAAACATTATAAATGAATGCGAAAGTGTTCCTTGCCAAAATAATGGTGTTTGTATAGATGAGATAAACAGTTTTAGTTGTAACTGTACATTTGGTTACGCAGGGGAATTTTGCGAGATTGACATAGATGAGTGTTTTGAACAACCATGTCAAAATTCTGCAACGTGTGTTGATTTTGTTGGTTATTTTGAATGCATTTGTGTTGATGGTTTCACTGGACAAAATTGTGAAACTAACATAGATGAATGCATGGAATCGCAATGTGAAAATAACGCAACATGTATTGATATGATTGCAGAGTATAGTTGTGAATGTGTATCTGGCTGGACAGGTAGATTTTGTGAAGTCGAGATTAACGAATGCGATAGTCAACCATGTTTTAATAACGCTACATGTACGGATTTACTTGATGAGTATAATTGTACATGCATTGATGGATTTGTCGGTTTCAACTGTGAAAGCGACTTTGATGAATGTGAAAGTAATCCTTGTCATAATAACGCAACATGTCGTGATGGATTAGATTATTTTATTTGCGATTGTCTGCCAGGTTTTACTGGATCCGACTGTGGGACTGATATAAATGAATGTTTCAGCAATCCTTGTTTAAATAACGCCACATGTATTGATAACACTAATCACTACGTTTGCGAGTGTTCGGACGGATTTCTTGGAACTCGCTGCGAAGAAAATTTTAATGAATGCTTAAGCGATCCATGTCAGAATAATGCAACATGTCTTAACCGAATTGAAGGGTACTTTTGTAGATGTTTTCAGGGTTACACAGGAGACCAATGTGAGCTGGAAATAGATGAATGTGAAAGTAACCCCTGTTTTAATAATGGAACATGCCAGGACTTAATTGGTAGCTTTGAGTGTGACTGTTTTCCAGGTGTTACTGGTGAATTGTGTGAGATTGATATAAATGAATGTGCGACTTTACTATGCTTAAATGGTGCAGAATGTATAGATATGGTGAATGAGTACATGTGTGTGTGTCTTCCAGGGTTTGAAGGCGAAAACTGTGAGATTGATATTGATGAGTGTGACAGCTCGCCATGTTTTAATAACGGAATTTGTAATGACTTGCAAAATTCTTTTAGTTGTAGCTGTTTAGCAAATTTTGGTGGGTTTTTTTGTGAGCTTATAATTGATGTTGATGAATGTGAAAGCGGCCCGTGTCAGAACAACGCAACATGTACCAACCTTGCTAATGAATATGCATGTGTATGTTTACCTGGGTTCGAAGGTCATGACTGTGAGATTGACATCGATGAATGTCAGATTGACCCTTGTATGAATAATGGGACATGTATAGATGTTGTTAGTGCATTTGATTGTTTGTGTTTAGATGGGTTTATTGGGGATACCTGTGAAGTTGATATCAATGAGTGTGAAAGCCTTCCCTGCCAACATGGGTCTACTTGTGAAGATGATGTCAATGGTTACTTCTGTACTTGTGTCAGTGGTTATAATGGAACAAACTGTGAACTGAACATTGATGAATGTAAAAATGATCCCTGTTTCAATAATGCAAATTGCACTGATTTGATTGGTTCATTTGAATGTGTATGCTCACCGGGATATATTGGAGGTCATTGTGAAATTGAGATTGATGAATGTAGAACTGGACAGTGTCAAAATGGGGCTGATTGTATCGATCAGATTGCTGGTTTTGAATGCATCTGTGTCAAAGGTTATAATGGAACCTTCTGTGAAATTGATGTGGATGAGTGTGAAAGTGACCCCTGTTTAAATAATGGTATATGCCAAGATGAACGCGATTCTTATCAGTGCAACTGTGTTGAAGGGTTTATCGGCCCAACATGTGGTGAGAACGTTAATGAATGTCGAAGTTCACCATGCATGAATGATGCGGACTGTTTAGATGAAATCAATCGTTACACCTGTAATTGTACACCTGGATTTGTTGGAGACCATTGCGAAATAAATGTTGATGAATGCGTCAGTGATCCTTGTCAAAATAATGGTACATGCGAAGATGCAGTGAATGGATTTAAGTGCTTGTGTGTTGCAGGATACAATGGTACAACTTGTGATATAGATTTAAATGAATGCTTAAGTCATCCATGCTGGAATGATGCCACCTGTATTGATCATATTAATATGTATGAGTGTATTTGCATAGATGGTTTCACAGGTGATAATTGTGAAATTAATATTGATGAATGTGATCCGTTACCCTGTTATAATAATGGTATGTGCCTAGATGAAGTGAATAACTATACTTGTGTTTGTGTTGATGGTTATGAAGGTTTTGATTGTGAGGAGGAAATAGATGAGTGTCTTTCATCACCCTGTTTAAATAATGGTACGTGCCTAGATGAAGTGAATAACTATACTTGTGTTTGTGTTGATGGTTATGAAGGTTTTGATTGCAAGGAGGAAATAGATGAGTGTCTTTCATCACCCTGTTTAAATAATGGAACATGCCTAGATGAAGTGAATAACTATACTTGTGTTTGTGTTGATGGTTATGAAGGTTTTGATTGCGAAGAGGAAATAGACGAGTGTCTGTCATCACCCTGTTTAAATAATGGTACATGCCTAGATGCGGTGAATAACTATACTTGTGTTTGTGTTGATGGTTATGAAGGTTATAATTGCGAGGAGGAAATAGATGAGTGTCTTTCATCACCCTGTTTAAATAATGGTACGTGCCTAGACGAAGTGAATAACTATACTTGTGTTTGTGTTGATGGTTATGAAGGTTTTGATTGCGAAGAGGAAATAGACGAGTGTTTGTCATCACCCTGTTTAAATAATGGTACGTGCCTAGATGAAGTGAATAACTATACCTGTGTTTGTCTTGATGGTTATGAAGGTTATGATTGCGAGGAGGAAATAGACGAGTGTCTGTCATCACCCTGTTTAAATAATGGTACGTGCCTAGATGCGGTGAATAACTACACTTGTGTTTGTCTTGATGGTTATGAAGGTTTTGATTGCGAGGAGGAAATAGATGAGTGTCTGTCATCACCCTGTTTAAATAATGGTACGTGCCTAGATGCGGTGAATAACTATACTTGTGTTTGTGTTGATGGTTATGATGGTTATGATTGCGAGGAGGAAATAGATGAATGTTTGTCATCACCCTGTTTAAATAATGGTACATGCAAGAATGAGATTAATTTGTTTACTTGTGAATGTATACATGGATATAAGGGAAATTTGTGTGAGATTGACATTAATCATTGTGAGGATGACCCATGTGAAAATAATGCAACCTGTATTGACTTTTTAGAGACATATGAATGTGTATGTGTAGATGGTTACATGGGAGATAAGTGTGAGATTGATGTGAACGAGTGTGGCAGTAACCCATGTGAAAACAATGGGACATGTATCGATTTTATTGATATGTTTATATGCACATGCTCAGAAGGCTTTACTGGTGAAGTTTGTGAAATCAACATTGATGAATGCTTGAGCGGGCCTTGTGAGAATGATGGAGATTGCATAGATGGCGTTGATAGCTACAGCTGTATTTGCATTCCTGGTTACACTGGAGAGCACTGCCAAATATTTATTGATGTGTGTCAGGATATGCCTTGCAGTAACAATAGCACTTGTGTAAATGATGGTACTGGTGGGTTCTTCTGTAATTGTATGGCAGGATTCACTGGTGTGCAGTGTCAAGAAGACATCAATGAATGCTTAAGTGAGCCATGTCAGAACAATGGTGAATGTCAGGATCTCATAAACCAGTTTGAGTGTTCTTGTGCTGAAGGCTTTGGTGGTTTTATGTGTGATATTTTCTTTGTTATTGAAACTGACTTTTGTTTGGATGTTGTCTGCGAATTCGGAGGAACGTGTGTCAGTTTAGATTCTGTGTTTGAGTGTGTCTGTACCCCAGGTCATCAAGGGTCACTATGTCAGGAGGATGTGAATGAGTGTGGCAGTGATCCATGCCAGAATGATGGCATCTGCATTGACTTAGTGAACAGCTATGAGTGCTTCTGTCCTGAAAACACTGAAGGTCTCCATTGTGAATTCCTTATGAATAAATGCCAAAGTAATCCTTGTTTAAATGGTGCGACATGTACTGACGTTCCAAATTCGTACGTTTGTTCCTGTACATCTGGTTACCAAGGTGATCAATGCAGCGTTGATGTAAACGAGTGTGAAAGTAGCCCCTGTCTAAATGGCGCTTCATGCGTAAATTTGGCAAACCGTTACGAATGCGAGTGCCTGGCAGGTTTTGAAGGATTTCAGTGCAGTGAGAACATTAATGAATGCTTTAGTTTCCCCTGTAAGAATGGAGCAACTTGCATAGACCAGATCAACAGCTTCATGTGCACATGCCCAACCGGAGTTCAAGGGTCATTGTGTGATATTGACATTGATGAATGTTTATTTGACCCTTGTTTATATGGTGGAACGTGCACAAACTTCTTGAAAGGATATGAATGCGTCTGTATCCCAGGATTCACTGGGTTTGATTGCTCGATGATTGACTTTTGTTTTGGTTTCTGCGATAATGGCGGACGATGTGTGGAAGAAAATGGCGTGACCTTATGTAGCTGTCAAGTGGGCTTCACAGGCCAGCGATGCGAGATTAGTAAGTCGCGTTTACACAGATTCATGTTTACCAAATATTGCACTCGTATAACTATTTAATGCACCCACTGTACTTATTTCCAATACCAACGCACACACTGAACTGAAGTATATTTTACTTTTCTCTTTATATTTAATTTTTTTTCAGCCTTCTAAATTGTTTAGTGTAGAGCGAAGGTGTTTTTCTCCTTACAGCATTTTACAGTATTTCCATCCAAAGTTTGCCACATGCATGGTCACCACTTTATAGAGATTTTCTGAAAGTTTGAATAAATAAAAGTTTACTATAGTAATGATCTTTTTTTGTCCGTTTTTGTTGTTGATGTGTGTACATTCAAATGCATATTTCTTATTTTTATTTTAGATGTTAAAGAATGCGATAGTTCTCCTTGTCTAAACGGCGGCATCTGTTATGATATTACAAACGCTTACGTATGTGCTTGTCAAATTAATTGGACTGGAACAAATTGTGAAGAAGGTTTGTATTCGATTCACGTCCCAAAATCATACAATTTTGATAGCAAGTTTATTTTGACATGTTATTACTAAATCGTATTTTTATGAACGTTTTTGGAACAAATCAGTTCATTAAAGCCCTCTTAAGCTCTCTACACTATCAAACTTTATGGGACAAAAAAATTTGATGTGCCCATATATGGACATAATGTCATATCACTACCATATTTGGGCATATCACTACCATATTTGGGCACATCACTTTTTTTTTCAAACTAGTTTGATAATGTAGACAGAGCTTTAGATAGCAACTAACTGCTTAGAACATGTTCTTTCAGATGTTGATGAGTGTTCTTCAAATCCGTGTTTAAACGGCGGCGTATGTAGCAATGGACAAGGCCACTTCACTTGCCAATGCCCTTCAACATATTATGGAACATTCTGTGAGCAACGTAAGTAAACATTTATTAGTAAAGTCAGATTTGAAGTACACCATACATTACAAAAAATGTAAATAATAAAAGTTGAGAATGTCTATGTTTCGGTTGTAATGCTACATGTTCGCACGACTCCAATAGACAGGTGTAGAATAAAAATGACATTCTTAACTTTTGAGAATGATTCTGGAAACACATGGTGTATCACAAACCTAACTTTAGTTTACTGGTTTTTATTCAGCATACAATCCTTTAAACTATATTAGTATTTGTTTCCCTTAAAAATGAAGGTACATTCTAATCTCAATGTTCCCTGAGAATATTCATAAATATGCTGTAGATTATGATACTTAATGGAGACTATGCTAATATACTGTCTTGTTCAGACAGTATTTATTGTCACTGTGCAAGTTACACCTCCGTGTCTGAACAAACACTGTGTTCCTCTTGAGCCAGATTGTAATCCATTGCTTTTATCTGTTCAGTAAATGCAATTCCTTGTGCTAGTGACCCGTGTCAATATGGTACCTGCAGTGACCTTTCATTTGGTTACCTATGTCAGTGTGACCCGGGATATGAAGGTGTTAACTGTGATCAAGGTAAAATAAATTTCCTAAGCCCTGACTGCAGAGGTGGCGCTAGGACTATTATGCTGGTCCATTTTGTAATACAAAAGAGAATTTGATTGACCAGAACCTAATCACTGTAATAATTACCCCTTTTTCTTGAGGGATTTTACCTAATTGGGAAGGCATTGTCCTTAAGTTACCTGTAAAAGCCATTGACCCTTTTTTGAAAGCATTAATTGACACATTTTCTGGTGGTAAACACAACCTATGGGGAAGTTTAACATTGGTGAGCCTGACGCGAGGCAGGCCACATATGTCCTAGTGCCACCCATGCCTGAGTAGCCAATAGAAGAGAATAGAATGTAGAATTTACAGCATTCATCGACAAGAATTTTGAATCTACTGTTGCACTTGTACAGTGAGGTATGGAAAAATGTTGACTATTTACTTATTATACTTGAATTTATTCTTTACTTAGATTCCCATGAGTGCGACAGTAACCCATGTTTAAATGGCGCCACATGTCTTGATCACATAGACCATTACGTATGTAGCTGCTTACCAGGATATGCTGGGGTCAACTGTGAAATACGTAAGAATTGTGTTTTACTTGTTAAAGTTGTGTGTTTGAGATAATTTAAATGTGTTAAGGGATGTTGAGGTGTACTTGTTGACAAGTGTTTAGGTTTGTGGTTTCAGATGTTTAAATGTCTTTAGTGGTGTGGGATGAGATGTGTATATGTGTTTCAATGTGTTTAGCATTCCATTTTGTTGGGAGGTGTTCAAATATATTGAATTGGGATTCTTTCTAACCCACCCAGCCTGTATTATGGGATGTATTGCAAACATTTTGTATTATGTTGTTTTCTATATTGTAGCATCAGATGTCAACGAGTGCATCAGCTCTCCGTGTTTCAACGGTGCCACCTGTATCAACCTTATTGACAGCTTCTTATGTGAATGTGCTCCTGGATATACAGGAACCAGATGCGAAATTGGTAAAATTTACATTAGATGTTCTAATATGATGAATTTAAATGTATAGTAGTATTATTTGTAATAGTATAGATAGTAATATTAGAATGATCGTCTTATAAATGTTTGAATTTGTAAAAGTTAATATAATTAGTTATTTTCTTTTTTATTTCAGACATAGATGAGTGCAGTAGCAATCCTTGTAACAATGGAGCAGTTTGTACAGATGGAAGTAATTCATTTATGTGTACTTGTAACCCTGACTACAAAGGAACAACATGCTCAATTGGTAAACAAATTCTAACCAAAATAGTGTGTATTGGGTACATGAAATGGGGTGGGGGAGGGGTTAGAATTGATATACATTATTAAAATTATTATTTCATTACAATACAAACTCAATAAATTATGTTAATTTTTATCAAATTTATTATTTTCAAACAACTTAAATGTTCAACCATAGAGCAAAGAAATAGTTCTTAACACTATGGTCATACATTATGATTGAAAAGTGTTTTTTTTCTTTTTTTCAAATACATACAGTTATCTTTTCCTCAGCCATAGATAGATATAGATAATGTAACCATTTGACTCTTTATCATTCACAATGCACTACTTGAGTCTGGATAATTGTTTATGACATGACTTCAACAATCAACCATATCTGTCTGAATAACAGTAAAACTTGTTCTTGTACAATACTTGATTGTCATATCCCTGATTCATTGTTAATTAATTTGTTTCTATTCTAATTTCAAAAGAGAACATCATCGTCATTGTCATTCAAGCTAACTTCAATCAAGTCCCATTCTCTTCCTTTTTGCCATTGTTTTTTCCTGGTTTAATCTATATCTGTCCTTTCTTTCTGCTTTTAAACATGCGTTCATTTTAGTGTTAATTGAGTTACAAGATCCTATAAACTTCTTCCATGGATTGTCTTTATGGCATTGAAAAAACTCTCTGATAATTGCATTACATTCAGGAGTGTGTATATTCTCTGCTAAATCCGGATGCATTGCACTATGTTGCGTTTGATGAGATTACAAAATACAGTTAATTAGACTAGGCTTTGGGTGAACCGTATGTAGTTCACTGCTATTACTGTACTTCACTGCTGGCTAGGCCAAAAGTTTTTCCCAAATGAAAATTCTTGGCGGGCGATACGAGCTCGTTTGGGCGTCGTTTAGATGTGGAGAGCCTGACTTTGTTGAGCCTAGCTAATTCATAGAATCATAGTTCAAAATCTCCTGAAAATTCAATATTTGAATTCAATTATGTAAAGACTTATAATTAAACTTGTAATATATACACAACACTGATCAAATAATCGTATTTAAAGCTTGTAATTTAAAAGTAAACTTTGTACAAACCGTGTGTGTACTGTACTCGTGTTTTCTTAGTGTAGCAGCTACTAGTAGTTAGTTTTGATTCTGAAGAGGGCGCTATTTTGTATAGTCGCCGGCGGCCAACAGAATATCATGATGTGGTAGGCCTACTTTGGTTTATTTTCGCGCATTAGAGTATGAGTTCGAATCCTTCAACTATCAATTATATAATGTTCAATTTTTATTGATGCATATTATAATAAAATATATATTTTTTCTATTGCAAATATTTGAAGTATATTTTAAAAATGAAATCTATGATTTTTATTTTAAAATAAATTTGTTTTCAAAATTAAGTGAATACTGTATATTAAAGTATAATTGTTTTTATTAACAGCTGAGATAAAAAATACATTAAAATATAATAGTTTTATTTATCATCCAACCATTATATATACTATTATTAGTTATTTATTCCTAACTGTTTTATCTTCTTTTCAGCTTCCTCTGTACCAGTAACAGTTGGAGAAATCACAGAATCCAGTATCGAGTTCCTCTGGTCATTCCTTTCAAGTTTGGAAGTCTTGGGCTACACCTTAGAAACCATCACAGAAGAGGGCAGTTCAGAGATTCCAATATCAGTGACATCTTCCAATGGTTCCAACCAGTATTTTGTGACGAACTTGGATGCAGGAACCTTTTACGAATTCATCTTGTATGTTTACACATTAGAGGAAGGAAAATATCAAATTTCAGAATTTTCGCAGAGCACTGTTGGTATGTTTATTTTATTTTAACAATATTTAGAATAAAGGTGGTCTATCCAGCTGAAGCTAATCATTGGGACCCGCATAACAATACAAATTGACAAGACATGTATGAAAATATAACAGTAGGTAAATAAAAATAAAATTTCTTATAATTAACTAAATAAAATAATGAATAAATAATAAAAATAAATAATAAATATTAAAGATGTATTGTCCCCCAAAAATATGAAAAATGAAGATTAATTAAATCAGACTTTGAATATGTTATTTTGTAGTTTTAATAAAGTTAATCACTTTCATAAAAAAAAAATGAAAAAAAAAATAATGTTTTCACCTATAAATTGACTAAATAAATGGTTAAATTCAACCAAAAACCCACTGGCTGGCAGCAAATTTGGCAATTTTTTGCTTTAAATTACATTTTTTTCAGGTAAATACATTTTTTTTCAATCCAATTTTTGGTCAAAGTGGATAACTATTATGTTACATTAATATGGCATATTCAAAAAAAATTTCGTTAAAAATTATATTTTCAGGGGGACAATACATCTTTAAAAGGAATAAATATTTAGATAATAGAAATCTTAAAAAATAATAAAAAATTGGCCATCTTAGAGATAATACTACCGAAGACGAGAAGCAATTAAACAAGAACGAGATAGTTCTTGCGCAAAAAGTTTGAAATAATTTTTTGTTTTCTTTCTTGATTTATCACAGTTATCACCACAGTTCATTCATGATGATGTGCTTAAATATGGTAGTGATGTGCCCAAATATGGTAGTGATATGACATCATCGTGTCCATATATGGGCACATTACATTTTTTTGTCACATAAAGTTTGATAGTGTAGATGGGTGTCTAGAATACTCAGATCTCAGAGTTCTGAGTTTTCTAGTTCCAGAATGTAACTAGAAAACTCAGATTATCAAATGGATCGTTTCATTATTAATCAGAGGGTAGCTTGTTTGAAATACTACACTTAAATCATAAAGAAATACAGTATACACCTTTTAAAATGCTTAGGCTTAGCATTTAGGCCTAGCTAAGCAAACTCAGTTCAAGGCTCAACGTGTGGGCACTATCGTGATGTATCGCCTGGCCCTATTAGGCTAGAAGTGGTCAACTCGTACCCAAAATAACTCATACCTATTCCCAACTGGGCTAACTGAGTTTTCTAGATCTAGAAAACTCAGATATATCTGAGATCTGAGTTTTCTAGACACCCAGTGTAGACAGAGCTTTATAATCATTATCATCATCATTATAACAATCTTTTTAAAATGTGTTTACATATTCAATATTTTTGTTTTCACAGAAATTAATGTTTGCGACTCTCAGCCATGTCTAAATGAAGGAGAATGCTTTGGCGACAGTATTATGTTTAGATGCTCCTGTCTAGATGGATATGATGGAGTTAACTGTGAGATTGGTAAGAATACATAAGTGAATGGCAGTTGGTCAAGAAAGAAAGAGGGCTATAAAATGTTTACATGAGTACAGTCAACTCTCTCAATACTGGGCAGTTTTGGGCAGTCCTAAAAATATATAGTTTACATAGATCTGTTTTTTAAATGCAGTGTCAATAAAAAAAATTATCACATTTAAAGCTATTCAAGATTAATAGGCTGCAATATATAGCTGCAAAAGGTGGTACATAAAGCAGCAATAGTGAAAAATAGGCTGGTGGGGTTTATCACCAGGATGTAGATTACACTCGATGATCAATTTGAAAAGCCATACAATACAGTGCTGAACAGGAAGCCAAAGTTACCCCTGTCTAAATCTATCAAACTAGTTTGTGCCCTAGTGTGATGTGCCCAAATATGGTAGTGATAGGCCCAAATATGGTAGTGATATGACATCATCATGTCCATATATGGGCACATCACATTTTTTTTGTCACATAAAGTTTGATAGTGTAGACACAGCTTAATGATTTAAAAGTATTTGTTATCTTAATGCTATAAAATCTAGTATATTGGACACATGTTTGTTACCTATCATTTGTTTCTGCTATGAATGAGATGGTTTATTTGTTGTTTTTTTTTCAGACATAAATGAATGTGATAGTAGTCCTTGTCAGAATTCTGCCAGATGTTACGACTATGTGAATGGATATTTCTGTATCTGTGAGAATGGATGGTCAGGAACAAATTGCCAAACTAGTAAGCATTTAGTCCCTGCTGTATTAAGTAGGTTCCTGCTGTATTATAGAGGTTCCTGCTGTATTATAGAGGTTCCAGCTGTATTATAGAGGTTCCTGCTGTATTATGGAGGCCCCTACTGTATTATGGAGGTCCCACTGTATTTAGGAGTTCAAAATAATTTAGCTGACCAGAAGGAATCCCTTTCCTATAGAATGTTAACAACACTGCTTTGATCCTAGATATTAATGAGTGCTCCAGCTTACCCTGTATTAATGGTGGAACTTGTCAAGATGGAGTCAATTCCTTTACTTGTTCATGCCCTACTGGTTGGCAAGGAGTTTTTTGTGAAACAGGTAACTGTATAAAATCTAAATATTCTTAATGTCAGACATACTGTATCATTTTTGTAGTACAACCTACTTTCACATTACTGGTACTGGTTCAGGTAACCATCTACATAGAGACGTCTGGTGGCCATTTAGATTAATGCTACTTTTAAGTGTACACAATATTTTTTGCTTTTTGAGAGTGACATACCACAGACATTGCAATAAATTACACAAAGTAGTCCTACTCAAGTATATACATTTTGAGCCAAAGTGAATCTGTTACTAATTATGCATTTTGTTTATTGCAGTACATACTTCAGATTGTGACAGCGACCCATGTGCAAATAATGGAGTTTGTATTCATAGTGATAGTGGATATTCCTGCTCATGTTTAGAGGGTTACAAAGGATACAATTGTGAAGAAGGTATCACTTGTGCTCTTTTTTATTCAAGCATGTTTATTAAACTAAATATTAAATGGAAAAACAATACTCAACAATAATCACCAATCAAATATGCCAATTGAGGGCTAAATATTTTAAGACTTAATAAGCAAGCGATTTTAGATTCTATACCAGCACCTTTCAATTCACAGCATCTGTTTGGTTAGTCGCGGGTCTATTGTAGTTATTTACATGCCCAGGAACCCCTCTTGCCCACATCTGTGTTTCATCCACAATATCAATTGGATCTATATATGTGACACATGGGATATATTTTAAACAATGCCATTCAACCCAGTCAATATTTGTATAGTGGAAAAACATAAAATTAGGTCGTTAGTTGGCAGAAATTATCTCTCCGTTAGTTGGCAGAAATTATCTCTCCGTTAGTTGGCAGAAATTATCTCTCCGTTAGTTGGCAGAAATTATCTCACCACAACATTGTACTTAATATGTGTCCTCACTATGCAAACTTTGCAACATATTATTTTCTTTTTGTTTGTATACATAGTTTCCTTAACTGTCTATAACGTGACTGCTGATTCAGTTACTCTGGTCTGGCCGCATGTGGATTACGAGGATGATGGTTACCTCATCACCGTGACTGATCAAAATGATAAAGTAGTACAGACTTACTATGTTCCAAAGGCACAGCTCAATCAATTTGTGTTTAGGTTTTATAACCTTGCTCCAAATGAAGATTACAAGGTTGATTTGAAATCACTGAATATTATCTATGACAATGGCAAGGCTAAAGATAAAGATGATAAAAAGGATGCAGTAATAGGGAAAACAGTCTTCAGTACTACAGGTATATGTCCACATTTACACCAATTACTGGAGTTGGGTAGCCGAATGCTTAGGACACTTGACTGTCATATAGAGATTCCCATAACTCCCAGTTTACTCAGATGTAAATGAGTACCTGGTTGAAAATACTAGTGAGGATAAAGCGACGTGGAAAGGAACTGGCCATCCTACCACATAATTTCGAGGCTTTAGTAAAATGAGCTCCTAACTGCTTATTACCCTACGCACAGAAATGAATACGAGACCTTTACCTTACACCAATTACAGGATAACAAATAAAGGAGAGCCTCTCATTTGTGGCAACAATTGTACACTGCATAGTTCATGGGAGGTTTTTTGTTATCCAATGATCAGAAATGTTCTAATAATAAGACATTTGATGACTTGTTGAGGGCTCTGAATCATCAAAATGTTGTTATGCTATAGATCTGCTCGTAGCACCCACTTGCACTTTGCAATTTCTAGTTTAACTAATATTAATAATAATGTTAACTGCTTTTCAGTGTCTTGCAGTAGTTCACCATGTCAAAATGATGGAACCTGCCAAGATACTGCAACTGGCTTCATCTGCATCTGTCAATCTGGCTACGGAGGACCCTACTGCCAATCCGAAGCCCAGCCTTGTGATAGCTCTCCATGTCAAAATGGAGGTACATGTACAAACAGTGGAAGCAGTAACTTCATCTGCACTTGCCCTTCAAACTATCAAGGAACTCTCTGCACTCAGATCGTGGCAGTGACAGCATGCTTCAGTAATCCATGTCAAAATGGAGGCGTGTGCCATGTGTTAAATTCTGGTGATTTCTACTGTGCGTGCATATCTGATTGGGACGGGATTACCTGTTCAGACTGTAGTAACAGCCTTTGCAATAATGGGGGAACTTGTACAGTCAGTGGTAATATATTCCTGTGTTCTTGTCGATCTGGATGGGAAGGACCTAATTGTGATGTTGATATTAATGAGTGTGACTCCCAACCTTGTGTCAATGGTGGCATATGTGAAGACCATGAAAACGCTTACAGATGTCTATGTCAGGTGGGATTTAGTGGTTACACTTGTGACGAGATCATGGACAGTTGTTCACCTAATCCTTGTTTAAATAATGGAGTTTGTCAGGTTTCATCAGGTGGCTATATCTGCCAATGTGCAGCTGGATATGAGGGAACCAACTGCGATCTGGAGCTTCTCTGTTCTGATTCACTTTGTAAGAATGGTGGAACATGTTCCATGCAAAACAATGTCCCAGTTTGTTTATGTGTACCAGGATTTACTGGTACATACTGTGAGATGAACATTAATGAATGTGTGTCCCAGCCCTGCCTGAATGGTGGGACATGCTTTGATAAAACCAACTCTTACGAATGTGTATGTTTAAATGGTTTTAGTGGTTCCTTATGCCAGGTTTCAGATCATTGTTCTACCAATCCTTGCCTCAATGGTGGTACATGTCATATTAGTGGCACATTCTACACATGCACTTGTCTGTCTGGTTATCAAGGGTGGAACTGTGATCAGCCTATCGGCTTCGACTGCATTCAAGTACCTTGCTCTAATGGAGGAACCTGTGCGATATCATCTGGAGTGATGGTATGTGTCTGTCCTGTTGGTTACTCTGGCACTTATTGTGACACTGTAAGCATCATTGACTGCAATAGCTTCCCATGCTACAACGGCGCTACATGTATCCCTACTACCTCTGGCTTTACTTGCCAGTGTGCTACGGGATTCTCTGGCACACTCTGTGATGCTATTGCTGGTGTGTGTTCAAGTTCTCCATGTCAAAATAGTGGACAATGCTCGGCATCATCATCTGGTTACCAATGTTCCTGTCTTTCTGGATATTCTGGCGTCAACTGTGAAGTGATTAATCAAGGTAAATTGGAAAATATAGAATTTAAGTCTTTCTTTAAATTGTTTGTTTATTTATTGTATTGTTACACAACAAAAGCTTATTGAGAGAGCCTTATGGCATAATGGAATAAGGAATATCGGACTAGTATGTAAGTGGCGTGGGTTTGAGCTAACCTGTGCCATATTGCTTGTATTCTTAGGCCAGCTGGTTTACAATCAGTCCTTTATCATGGGACTTCAGTGGAACGTAATTCTGTTGGTTCCATGTACATACATGTGCAAGAGTACACTATTTCGATGAGAGTATGGGGATCTCCCAGTGTGCTGATTATGGTCTTTGACTGGGCCCTCTTAAAATCTAGTAAAGCTCGGAATAGAATACATGCAGTTGGTTACATTTTAGTTTCCATATTACAGTTTTGGTGGTATTTATCAATATTACCCTAACCAAAGTAAATGTTTTCTTTGACAGCATGCACCTCTACTACCTGTCAAAATGGAGGAACATGTACTGATGTGAGCACTGGTGGATACCGATGCACCTGTCTACCAGGATATGCAGGCACCAACTGCGAGATCATTGCTAGTAAGTAGTTAGTTTGAATAATCTGCTGCCTGAAGGTTACTCTTCTCCAGGGCATAATACATGTACTAAACGTTGTACCAAATACCAAGTATACATGCCTACATATAAATTAATAGTTTATAATTCTTGTTATTAGCGCAATGTTATACAGTCTCTTTAACTCCCTGAAACCAGTCACTCTCCCAAAACCAGAATTTTCTTGAGATACAAAAACACAAATTCTTCTTTTAAACACTGTATTGTTGATTCATAATTGAAACATTAGCATATTTTATGTTTCTGTTATATAATTATCATTAATTTTGATATTTTATTATTTTTTACAGATTATAATCACTGTAACAACATTCCTTGTCAGAATGGCGGTACATGTAGAAATGATATCAATGGCTACACTTGTACGTGTCTTTCTGGATATTCAGGTGACAACTGTGAGACCCAATCAAATGCCATCTCATCTTCTTCAAGTAAGTACATACCTCATTTGTCTAGGCTAGTGATCTACAGATAAGGGTTTGTGACGCAGTGTGTTGGACGTCGGACTACTGATCATGAGATTATGGGTTCAAATCCAAAGCTTGTCGCATCACTTGTATTCTTACGCAAGATACTTTACTTACATTTGCCTTTCTCCACCCAGGTGTACAAATTGGTACTTGGTAAGGTCAAGACACAACTTTGCACTGATAACTAATTGATCTAAAAATGACTCAGATAATGATATACAGCGCTTAGAAGTAACACAACATTAGGCGCTTTATAAGTCCAGGATATTATTATTATTATCATCTGGATGGTATTTCCGATTCCTCTAACATCAACAAATGTTTCTAACCTCTTTATTTCAGTATGATTACAACCATTTTGCAAACATTTTCTGTTTCAGTTTTAGATGATGAATGTGCCAGCAACCCCTGTCTCAATCAAGGTGTTTGTGAAGATGCTATAAATGGATATAGTTGTGTTTGTACACCTGAATATGATGGCATCAACTGTCAGAATTTAAAAGGTAAGCTTTCTAAAGTTCTGTCTACACTATTAAACTTTGTGTGACAAGAAAATATGATGTGCCCATATATGGACATGATGATGTCATATCACTACTAAATTTGGGCATATCACTACCATGTACTACTTAAACTGCAAGCGCATTGGCGGTCAGATAACTTATCTGTTTATCTTATCTTTTTATAAGTGAAATCATTATTTAGATACTGTATTTCTTTTATTATACACGATAATATTAATATTCCTGTTCTAAACACTAATATAACTAATATTTCTCAATATTAACAAACAAAATGATTTTTTGAATAATCAGTTTATTTAAAGAAATTTTTTTTAAAAATGATGTTATTAATCTCTTACTAAATAGAATTGTTTCAACACTAACAACTATTAAATTTCTTACTAACAGGCCTTAACATTGCCAAGAGATCTGCACTCACGGAAGAAAACACACTAATGAGGGCGCGCCATAATTTATCAAATAACTCACTCGCTTCATATGTACTACTACTAATATCAATAGCTTTCATATTAATTTGCACTGCTTTATACGTTATTGTCATTTCTTCAAATTAACTAAAGTTATAATTTGAAATAATACATGTTTTGTTTAATTAAAAACACTTTCAGACTGGCGTTTAAGTGATCATTAACTGTTTTGTATATAATTATAATCACTTCAATAAATGAAAAGATATTACATGTTTTCATGTCACAGAAATATGTATTTTTGTAGTTGTGCACATTATTTTTATGCATTCCATCTTTACTAAAATATTAAAATACATAACCTTTATTGAATTGACATATACAACATCTTTACACAAGGATGTAAAGTGCATCGCAAGTAATTCGGCCAATAGCAAGTAATGGATTATTCATATTTATGTCATTGATCGGCTCGCTTGTGTTGTACTTACGTCCTTGCGTTGCATCTCATAGAATCATTAAATAAATAGGAAATAGATACAGCGTTTATTAATGATTTTTTTATTTATTTGTTTTAATTTTATTATTTATTTCATTATTACAGTATTATAATATTGTTTTATGTGCAGGATTCATATTTTTACATATTTATTTACAGTATGAATTAAATATTTTTGTTAAGCTGTATATCTGATATTTGTCATTGACATGACTTGTGGACAAGTTGTTACTCACTCATAATGTATAAAATAATAGAACAGAAATAATTTTAATGTTAATAAATTTCTCGCATTAAAAATCACATTTTTGTTTAATTCAGTTATATTCAGCGCTGGTACATTGTGATATACAGTCATGAATGATTGCCAATGTAGAAATAGATAAAAGAATTAGTATTATTTAGAAATATGTTTTTATTGTACTGTTTGTGGGGTGTGAGATTTTGCCCCATCTGTACACGTTATAATTGTGATTTCATTTGTTTGTGTGTATTAAACCAGGGAGTTATACACTCACTGATTACAACATGACGAAAATATCCAGTGGGACCCCTCCTTTGGGATCACTCCTTTGGAACCCCTCCTTTGGGACACCTCCTTTGGGATCACTCCATTGGAACCCCTGCTTTGGGACCTCTCCTTTGGAACCCTCCTTTAGGATTCCTCCTTTGGGATTCCTCCTTTGAGACCCCTCCTTTGGGACACCTCCTTTGGGACCCCTCCTTTTTGGACCTCTCCTTTGGGACCCCTCTTGGGAACCCTCTTTTGGAGCCCCTTTTTAGGACTCCTCCTTTGAGACCCCCCCCCCCCCCTTTGGGACCTTTCCTTTAGGACCCCTCCTTTGAGACCACTCCTTTGGGACCCCTCTCTTGGGACCCCTCCTTTGGGATTCCTCCTTTGGGACCCCTCCTTTTGGACCCTCCTTTGGGATCCCTCTATTGGAACCCCTCCTTTGGGACCCCTCCTTTGGGTCCCCTCCTTTGAGACCACTCCTTTGGGATCCCTCTATTGGAACCCCTCCTGTGGGACCCTCATTTGGGTCCCCTCCTTTGGGGACCCCTCTTGGGACCCTCCATTGGGATCCCTCTATTGAAACCCCTACTTTGGAAACCCTCCTTTGGAATCCCTCCTTTGGGACCACTCTTGGGACCCTCTATTGAAACCCCTCCTTTGGGAACCCTCCTTTGGGACCCCTCCTTTGGGACCCTCCTTTGGAACCCCTCTTTTGGGACCCTCCTTTGGGGACCCTCCTTTGGGATCCCTCTATTAGAACCCCTCCTTTGGGATCCTCCTTTGGGACCCCTCCTTTGGGGCCCCTATTTTGGGACCCCTATTTTAGAACCCCTCCTTTGGAACCCCTCCTTTGGGACCCTTCCTTTGAGACCCCTCCTTTGGGATCCCTCTATTGGAACACCTCCTTTGGGACCCCTCCTTTGGGACCCCTCCTTTGGGACCCCTCTTTTGGGACCCTATTTATTGGAACCCCTCCTTTGGGTCCCCTCCTTTGGGACCCCCTCTCTTGGGAATCCTCCTTTGGAACCCCTTCCTTAGGGTCCGTCCTTTGGAACCCCTCCTTTGGAACCCCTCCTTTGGGACCCCTCCTTTGGGACCCCTCCTTTGAGATCCCTGTATTGGAACCCCTCCTTTGGGATTCCTCTATTGGAACCCCTCCTTTGGGATTCCTCTATTGGAACCCCTCCTTTGGGATCCCTTCTTTTGGAACTCCTCCTTTGGAACCCCTATTAAGGGTAGCTCCTATTAAGCTGACACAAACGAGTGGAAATAACACTACACCCATAGCCAAATAATATTAAACTATGACGAACCCCTATTCATGGGACACCTCCAAAGTATATGTATTTTAATGAGTCTAAGTTTGGTACGTTTCACCTGACTGACCAGGCTTCGGTTTTGTTAAGCCATTCCAAACAAAAGTAAAATTGTCAAAACCATGTGGAGGAGGCTTTGAGCTGTTTGTAAAGTGATGTGCAAACAGACCTCAGAAGACGTTATAACGAGACTACAACTATAGCGCCCGACGTCATTATTACGTCATTATACCGGTGCTGATACTGGGCCTATTATATAGTTTATAATATGTCTATGCATGAACTGTAATGAAATAACATGCGGGATTTTGTGATTTGCTCGGTCTTAGGATGTCTTACGTTGTGTTTGCACGTCCATGGATATGACTGTAAGTTGTATTGTATGCCACGTGGTGATGTATTGTATATTGGGTACGAATCCGGTGTTCGTTTTTTTTAATTTAATTTACATATCATTATTTTCTAAATGACTGTCGAAATATAATTGCTGTACATTTAATTTTGTCATCTGTGTTTTGACAAAGGCCCTATAAAGCTTCTGCAAAGTGGATTGGCAAGTATGTTATTACTAATTAGTTACAGCGGAGATTTTAATAATTAGGTTGAAAATGAAACGAAAGTTAGTTTATCACATTATTATATAGATTCTTCATTGAACTTGTGTCCATAAACGTATGAGGCGTTTAGTCTGATCGAGAGTAGCGCACGGAAATCTTAATTTTTAAACAATATTCTCTGGTTAATTCTGAGTAAAGAAAGATAGACGGAATTTGCTTACGGGAATTTCCTTATTTATTCATTTTTCAATATAATAATAAACCATTGTTACAGCTCTCTGCCACTGTACAAACAGTATCTGTTATTCACTTGTACAAACATTTTGTGACATAATGGTTGTCTTGTTTACAATCAGTGATTCTATTCATTCATTCAACTCTTTGAACGCGTCTGTAAAAATGTCAGAGTTAAAAATGAACATTACAATGCCTAATAGACTCTAATTTTGACTCTCTGAATGTGTCCGTACAAATGTTTGTTGAACCATAGAGAAATGACTTATTTCTAAGTAACGTATTTATCCATGGATAAACGAACATTGTAATGCCTTATAGGCCTAATAGTAATAGACATTATTTCAAACAAAAGTCTAAAAACGAGCCTTGCATGTAGCTGAGTAGAGGAAATCTTCAAAGATAATACAGCGTTTCTGTGGCAAGTTAGTTTATAACTGTTTGGACACATCTCAACTCTAAGCCTTTTTATCCAATTCAATCGATGTTTATTTGACATTATTTGACAAAATTAGTTTTGTATAATGTCAGGTCTTTTTTTCACCTGTGTGTAGGTCTTTCGGGTTTTCCACATCTACCACCCTAACCTGCATGCCCTGTTTTCTCCAAATGGATCCGCGCCAGATCAGAAGTTTCTGGTCTAAAGCCTACCTACCGCCATCTTCCTCATCTACCTGCACTGTTCTTTTTTTTTTTTTTTTTATCTTTTGTGGATAACTACCACCTTTATTCATTCATTGTTACATAAACAACAATTACAGAATCTCATATATATATTTACATTATTTTCTGCATATGTTTTGTTATGTTATCTATTACAAAATATATTGCATGTTTAATGAAAAAAGTTGCCTGCACTGTTCTTTTAAAATGGCCTTCCCATTCTACTTCAGAATATATAGAGTATAGACAAAAACATTAGTTAGATGGGTTTTTTTTACACGAAGAACCAAATCGTATGCCGGCATCCAATTTTTGTTCGTTCTATAGACAATAGGCCTACTCTTCTTGTCCCACATATTACACAGCTATCATTCGCCTGTTTGAATATAATACTCTAGTACTGTAGATTAATTATGACAATGATTGTGTTGTATAATAACACTTTTTAAAGATCATAATCTAGGCAAAATATTTAGAATTTTCTAAACGAAATATATAGTAGGCCCATTATTTGTGTAATTTGTCGTGAAATACCATGTAACTATCGCTACAATTTAATATTATAGTGTTAGTGTGAATAATACACAAGTTATATTAAGTGCCTTTAACCATGCTACGAAATAAAAGTATAACTTTTATATTTTTATAGTACTATTATCTAAATGATTTGAGATTTTAATTTTATTACCGTATATCGGCTAATAGTCAACGTTATAATAAAATTAATAGGCCTATAGCGTTAGAATTGCCAAGCGTCGGTGATGTGTCGCTAAAAAAAACCTCGGTGTTAATTTAAATTGTGTACATTTAATTTAAATTTAATTGTATGCATACGACACGTATTTCAATCAGTCGAGCGGTCTCCCTTGATTAAGCTTATCGGGGTCCGAATATGATATATATTGTCACGTTCGTTGTTCGCAAGTGACATAAGCCGATTAAATTCAAAATTAAACAATACTAACCACCAGCATGCATATTTTGTTACTATGAAGTTCAATGTCAAACTGTAATATTATTAATAGGTAAGCGCCCTCTTTTTCGTCACAAAGACAGTACACATCAAAGTGAAATGCCGACAATTTTAAAACTACTGTACAGTTTTTTGCATTATATATAGATTATTTTTTAAATTACGCAATTGTTTTTTTTTTTTTATTTGAATATAATTTAGGCATCGGCTTCTCACGGAGAGTAGGAGAAAAAGAAAATACAAGAATAAAATAAAAATAACAAACCGCGAACACGAATCAAAGCTGCATTCCTTTTTATTATATTTAATCACAATGTAAACCATGAGATTCTCACGGAAAAACTTTATAACAATAGCATTTATAACAATAATGAAAGTGTAAACAACTATATAACAACAACATTTAATACCAATCAATTTCACTCTGCGTGATGTATTTCCTTATGATGAGATGTATTCATATGAAATCCGTGTACTACTTGGGAGTCAATATCATTGTCTGTCGACTAAATAGATTTGTTCATCTGTTAAATGCGCCCTTCCTAAAATGACCTTACATTGTTAAATCATGGTTAAATATACCGTGCCAGGCCGTACGTTTACATAGGTATATCATGTATGAGCTCATTCATACATAATGATGACAGAAATCTAAATTTGGAAAATAAACATTATCAGAGATTAGGATTTTTTTTAAATAATATTTCATCATAACGATTATATCTTATATATACTTCTATTTTCGGTATATTTCGATGGGGTTTCAATTTCTCCATGTAAAGCTCGTTGATCAAAATTAATTTTTTAAATGTTTATGTCCAAAAATGTCTTTCATTTAATTGTGTTTATTTTCAACCATCAATGAATGCAATAAACATACAGTAATCCGAAATGGCCGTCCAAAATGACACGCCCATAGCAAACATTTTGTAAATACACAATTGCACTTCACATTATATTCTTTACTCAGAGCCTATCACCTGATGATTGAAGAGTTAGTTTATTGCCTTCATGAAACAGTGAGTGTGCAAATAAAATGTTAACTCGAGTCATTATCTAAATACATATTTATATCACTGTTAATTAAAATTGGAGACACGCCCTCTATTGGCTTCTGTCTCTCAGTGCTTCACTTTCATACTCTAAAGCTCTGTCTACACTATCAAACTTTATGTGACAAAAAATGTATCCATATATGGACATGATGATGTCATATTACTACCATATTTAGGCACATCACACTTTTTTGTCAAACTAGTTTGATAATGTAGACAGAGCTTAACACTGCAAATGTTGAAATAAATATTATTGCGTAATACATCTGTTTATTCCTTATACATGATACTCAAACTGTATGCCGATTCATGTTTTAAACTTTAAACTAGTTCTTTCTGTTATTTCTGCAGACGACAATATTATTCTTGTAAATCGATACAATACTATAATTCTGTCAATCAGTTGTTAAGATAATATATCCATTTCAAGTGCTTTATAATATTACGTATAAAATATAAAAGGCAACCAATTTTATTAGCTTCTTATTCGATTGTATGTAGCCGTTTCCATGGTTTTATATCAATTTTTTTGTAATTCTGTAAACGATTATATTATGATACCAATTTATGTTTCTAATCGAATTTGTATTTTTTATTGGTATCTTGTGCATTTTTAAAATTAAAATACTGTATTATGTACAAATACGCCTAATAATAGCGAAGAACTAAGAGAGATAACGTAATATGTGTGTTCACTCGATCTTATTTGGCGGAATGGAATTATTATAGGGCATGTTATATGAATGACGCTGATGAGTTAATAAAACCCTAGTGTTTTATTTAAAAGGCATGGCTAACCGTCATTCTAGGCAATATGTTTGTTTTCCATTCACTAACCCTATTGTTACCATCACGGCTGATTGACTTCTTTTTCTCTCTGAGGGCGTAACTGGATGATGAAGCTTGTGTTACCGTTATTGATGTGTGAGTCAGCTTTGTATGTACCCAGCATTCAAGCCAGATAACGAGCACCCGTCTCCCGTAAACACAATACTTACCGGTGGATAACGTTTCAAACGATCCTCCTGCCGTTTTTCTCTGGGCCTAGCTACGGAAATACAAGCATTTTTGGATTTTATACGGATATATACGCGGTTTTAGAAATGTGTATCGTCGCTAGGTGATAGCAATTTAATAATATTCGAATGCCTGAGATATCATGGACAATGTCGCACTTGTCAGTGCAAATAGACAAACTATATTCTAGATACTGGTCTACAATGGACAAATATTTTATTTCATTATTTGTAATATTTTGTGTTTTAAGTTCAACGCATAATGTGGAAGCAGTGAACGGTAAATATGAATTTATATGTGCCATTTTAATGTACCTTGATATTCTATTCTTTTTGTCTATCAGTATATTAAATTTTCGTCAGAGTATAGCCATACCCATTTGGCAATTTTTCTAAAACAAACATCCCTACTTTATCTTATACCTATATTTCGCTGGGGTCCGTTTTTAGGTACAGTAATACCATAATGATCTCTAACCCTAGAATAACTCTATGGTACAATAATACAAAAAACAGCATCTTCCTGTTATTATAACTAAAATTACGTTTTTGTTTATACAGGTACAGTATTCTAATACCAGTTAAATTTAGACTGATACTGTACACATCAATTAGATTGCAGTTGATAGAAATAAAGAGACAGCAGACACATAGTTTCTATCTATTTTTAATGATCTTCTAGAAATCAGATCTGGGAAATTGTTGTAAACAGCAGCCGTCTCGTCTATTGAATTCCATCCCATTGATCGTAATCGTGCTATCCTGTACCCTGATAGTTGTTGAACAATAGGTTGTCATCTATTGTATTGTTTGTCAATACCAGGTTTCGGCCCTGTGGTTAAATCCTACTCTCGTCAATGTATTACAAATCCTAGGGCTTTTCTATTATATACCTTTACAAGTGCTTATTAGCAAAGATCGTCACACTTGATAAATATTGTATTCTCATTTCGTGGGAAAATTTATATATTTTATTAGTTGAAAGGTGTGTTGCAGCTGCTGATTTAACGTGGTTAGAAAGCATGGCATGTTTCTTGTTAGCATTATTTATATTTCATAATATTTCGGAACTGTTTTTGAATAATTAACATAATTTTTCCCGGAAAACATTCATCTTATGGGTTTAACGTAACTGACAAGTCGATTCCCATTTCGTGGACCAACTGATCAGTCAAGCCATGTAGGCCTACATTTTAAAGTGGGAATCCTCCTTATTACACACCGCTTTTAATAAAATAGTACTTCTCTATTAGGGAATAATATTATATTAATATAAATAGTATTAATAATATTATTACTATGTTTTCTACTGCCATGTACTTAATTACAAATTGTTGTTTTTAGGGATTTTTATTTTAAATACTTGCGCCTTTGCTAATTTCCAGTTGTTTGATATTATAGAACCATTCAATTTACTTATAAGAACATGTGTACGGGTTGGTTAACATTGATTAAGGTTCGATTAAGGCATTGTTTCTCCATCGTGAACTACACTGTACTTGTGTAAAACCCTTGTCATAATCCAGACATGCATAAATACTGCTACGACAGACAACGTGTAAGCCAAGAAAGGACGAATTTCTTTTGCTTTGCCAATTTCTTTTATATTCTAAAGATAATTACTTCTATCTCAACGAAGGTTTATTAAATCGATAATACATCGTAATAACATAATAAAATAAATTAGAAAGAAATAATGTCTTCCAGCTTTAGTCGTTTCTTGTAGAAATATAACTGTTTAGATAAATAAATCGGTTTCTTTTATTGCTTTTATATTTTCTTTTACAAATTAATATAATAATATCTTTCTCCATATAGTTAAAATAATCATTTATACATGAATATTTAGAAATGTTTACCAACATTATGAATATGAAGATCAATGGTCCATTTAGAAGAAGGAATAGAGAGCGTACAGGTACATAGGATAGGAACTTGTTGAATAGGATTTTAGTTTTGAAATTCTACTAATATGGCCTGAGAAACGAAGCGAACAGGCACAAGCATATTTTTCCATGTATTGAAACGTCAGTATGTCTATCATTCGTTTTAAATAATACTCGGACCAATCTAATTAAGAATGCCGTTCTGTTTGAGAGCCAATTAATAGACTATTTTACAGCTGGCTGTCTACATCAACGGAGGAAATTAATGTCTACAATATAGGCCTACTGCATGAATTATTATTACAAACATTACAACACAGAGAAATACACGATGGTATTTCTTCCTCGCACTCCTGTATAAGGTATAAAATATGTCTTCTGCAAAACCATTGCTTTTTCCATGAACATCAACTTGTTTCTCCATGGTTTATGAAAACTTAGGTTTTAAGATTGGTTGGATTTCTCCATGGAGCCTAATAAGGAAATAGCTGAATCAAAATACAATGTTGGAGATTATGTTGTTTAAGGTAATCGAGCGTGAAATGTAAATATTAAACGTATTCAGTTATGGTAACCAAATGGGTGGTATTACTAATATAGACGATATGAAGGAGATCTATTGACGAAACCCAATAAGGCAATGATTGTTCAATTAATGTAAACACAATGTGGGATGCATAATAATGAACAATGTTCTTTATATTATGATGTTTTATATTAGGCCATTATAAAGACGGTACTTTGTAAATTACGAACCGGCTGTTGGGTTGACCTGGGTTGGTTTTCAGAGTTTTATTGTTTGGTTCTTCACAACACTAGATTGCTCTATGATTGATAGAACTAGATTTCGACATTGAAACTATACCAATAGAGCAAAACAGACAAAGAATGTTTCTGTAATGAATACATTTAATGAATGCAAATGCATCTTTTATTTAATAGGAAGTGTTATTACTTTACATACACTTATTATCTTGTCGTTTATGCCGATTATTATTGGAGTCACTATCGACATGTTTCTACAAGTAAAACGATTTTTATGACTCATTACATAAGCTCATATTATTGATTTGGTATATCTTAGCATACACTTATACATATCAATAGGAAATAATAAAAAATATTATGACAATCGTACTCTAAAATACGGTTATTAGTTTTTATTTATAACACAAAGATGTTACATAAGATGGGAGTTTTAGAGAAGAATGACTCGTTCACAAACTGATGCCAAGTGTAATCGCATTAGCTTCGTATTAGTTTCGTATTGTTTTGTTACCTGTACTGTACAAAACATTTCAATACATTCGTTCTATATGTGTTTGTATTTAAATAGGTACATATGATTGTAGTGTAGTGAATACTTAATGAACGTATTGTATAGTTTCTAAAGGTCGTCAAACTTTAAGCACCACATACAGTATGTATATACAGTTGTATACACGTAGGCTACTAAAGTAGGCCCACATCGACTATTATATAATTAATAATATGTTTCTTTTAGTAATCCCGAATTTTCCATCGAAATAAGTGTAAAGCCTTGTCTGCACTATCAAACTTTACTGTATCTGACCAAAAAATGTGATGTGTCTATATATAATGTTATTGTCATATCACTACCATATTTAGGAATATCACTACCATATTTGGGCACATCACACTTTTTTTGTCAAACTAGTTATATCATGGTTATATAGTGTAGACAGCTTTAAATTGAATCGTACTCGCAGTGGCAAATCATCCAGAAATAGGGCTTACAATGAAGTGGTGTGTCCTATCTTTTACATTGACATTTTCCTCTGTATCCGGTACAGCAGGACTTCTTTAATAGTCTGCAACTCTAAATTATTAATAAAAATCAACACCCTATTTGCTACCGTATACATTACGTAAAAACTGTTTTTTGGTGTTATAAATTTTGTAGTTATCAATATGTAATTTACTGTAAATTTGCACTACATTATTACGTTGCCATTTGTCTATTCTGTTTCCATAGTAACACTACTGAACATATTTCATTCTTTTGGTTTTGTGATGAATGTGTGATTGTATATATGGATCGATTTAATGGACGATTGTTTATTCATTTTCTGTATTGTTATAAACAAGCGTATTAATTTCATACACAAAAGGTCGAATCGAGAACAAATTAATATTGTATTCTTTGAAGGAGATCGTGCGGAAGATTTCGATTTGGCGGTGTTTTCTTTCTATGTCGTTTATTTCTCCCATTACTCCAATTATTGTCAGCATTAGGTAACACGTGGTAGCCTACGCATTACAACACATTTTATGAGATTTCATCAACCGTACAGTAGCTAAAACGGATCTCTTTTGAGGCATGTCTGATTTCTTTGCGTGCGCACATTTAGCCTGCTTATGTTTACATTGCGCAATTCGTGTTGATCAACACACAACATTTATTTCTTCCATTTTCCAATAATTCCTCCATGGATTGCTATAGGTATAACATGCGTTTGGTGGCGCACTGTACAGGGTAACCAATTCACGAGATTGCGTCAACAGTTGCTATTTTGTAAGACAGACCTCGTTTGACGAAAGTCGAGTTTTTAGTTGAATGCGCACTTCTAGTCTACTTAGATTTTCCTTGCGCAATTTGTGCTTATCAACCCACACCATTTATTTCTTCCGTTTTTCTAATTAAAGATTAGGTAGTAACATGCATTTAGTAGCGCACTGTGGGCCTAATCAATTTCCGAGATTGCGTCAACAGTTTTGTAAGATAGGCCTAGAGTGACGCAAGCCGCGTTGTTATATGCGCATTTCTGGTCTTCCTAGATTTTCCTTGCGCAATTCGTGCTGACAACCCAACATGTTTAATTCTTCCATATTACGGTACTAATGTAGGCTGGTATGTCGTTTATATGAATGTCGTGTATATTTTTTGTTAAAAGCAAACTTTGACTTTATTTCATATCTTGATAATATAAGGAATGAAAAAAAATATGTTGCCATTTTTTCTAAAGAAATTTAAAGGACCAAATTCAAGATGGCCGCCAATACTCAAATAACCCTATTTAAAACCAGAATATCACCAATAACACAAATTATGAATGTGGAACAAGTCTGTTTTGATGGTATTACACATTATACAATCTTAACTATGTATAGCGATAATCTGTCGGCCATCTTGGATTTCAAAATGGCCGCCACTAAAAAATAAATTTAAATAATTTTTGTTGTTTCAACACAATGTTCTAAAATAGTCACTTCTCATAGGATTGTCTAAATATAAGGCTGTCTAAAGTTGTCAATGTTCTCTATATAATAGATATATAATACCCCTACTATGACCCTTGAATTACCTAATCGTTCAAAGTTGGAGTTGCAAAAGTATGGAACAACTTACATTGATATCAAATATTCAGCAACAATTAATTCTAAATCTAAATTATAGATCTCATTTCTTTTCATAAAAGTGAAACTTGTATTTCAATGTTTGTATCTCAGACAGGACCACAATATAAAACAAGTGTATTTATACCTTACTGGCAATTATACCCGCCACAGGGCGGCTTTCTAAATTAGTTTAAAGCCTTCTCAGACCCCAGTGTCCCTATACCCGCCAACCTCCACCCCTCTTCAATAACATCCCACACTCTTTTTTAAAAACAAATTCTTCCCAGGACAAATGCCAATTCAACTTTAGGGTTAGGGGTATACATAGCTATGATAGGCCTATGTTTTAAGTACGTTGTAAACTGTGTAAATGAATAGGTGTCATATTGGCTGATATATATAATTTAGATACTGTGGCCATCCCAGCCACAAAAACAAACTTCTCCCATGGACAGTTCAAATGTAGTAACTTTTCCTAGTACAATTCCAATCACGTTATACTTCATTGCGCCAGTATTTCCGCCCCTCTTCCTCCCTCCCAACACATCCCAGATACTGGGTGATTGTGTTTAAGACGTTTCCAGTACAAATTATGTTAGCCATCACTACCAACTCATAATCCCTCAGTGCCTGTTTTCAGATGTAGTTTAAAACATTCCCAGTACAGTTTAGGTCTTGGTGACAGGCATACATCCCCACCCCCTTTCCAGGGCTAATTAAAATACTTTATAACAATTTCCTACCACACAGTTCTGGTCAATTTGATAGCTTACTACCCCTAGCCTAAGCAAAATTAAATTCCCGGTACAATTGCGGTCATTTTGATACCCCATATGCATGGTTACGTGCTGAAACAGAACTAACATCGAAAGTGAGGAAAAGTGGGCCATTTTGACCACATTTTGGCCCCTAATGCTTGGTTCCCACTAGAGACGCAACAAAACGACGTAACGCAACGTAAGGGATTTGACCAATCACAAGCGATGGATTTATTTGACGGTCGCTTGTCATTGGTCTATCGTCTACGTCCTTGCATTGCGTCCTAGTGGGAACCAAGCTTAACTTAGATCCTAGATGGCGGATGATGTTCAAATTAGAACTTTCCCGGTACAATTCTGGTCATTTTGATACCCAATATGTAAGGTTATGTGCAGTAAAAAAAATTTGTATAACGAACAAACAAACAAACGTACAAACTCTCTAACTTATAATATAGATTGTGAAATCCTGTATAAATATGGTGTTCATTAATAAATGCGTTATTGCCATGTAATTCAATGTCTGAAACTTCAAGGCCATGGTCACCAGTATGGTTGGTAAGTTTTCAACCTGTCAACTTTTGGCAGAAGCTTGAAGAAAGATACAGCGCATTCACAAGCTTCATGGGCAGCATTAACTCCCACTTCTCATCTTCTACAATCTCAACCGATTTCATTAGATGTACCTTAAATTGACCACCATTATACACTGCTTTGATGAGTGCACATGGTTGTGGTATAAAAACTCATGTACTAGGGAAATACAAGATAATGCCTGGTGATGACTCTTGCCCGAGATGAGTGGAGGTGGACAGAGATGACATCAAGAAGCAATTATTTCGACCTGGTGAATTATATGGCTTTTAAACATGTAGCATTGTGAAAATAGTGTTGCGGCCAGTGTTTTTGTTGTATTGTATCACCTATACAACAGTGACACAAATATCTTAAAAACTCTGCTTTCTCTCTACAACTTCTGACACTTTTCTCGAAAAAATTCAGACAGAGAAAATGATTCTAAGTGACGTATCATTTTGTTTGAAAAACGCTGATCATAAAGATATTAACTTGAATACAGAGAGATGTGGTTAAACTATCCCTATATATGTCAGAGACACAAGACAACGATATCTGCACACATGGAAAGTACACATGCTTTTATAAAATATTTCTTTGCTCATGACCACCTGAACTATGGCCGGTTCACTTTCAACAGATTACTGATATTGGAGTTTATGAGACAACATGTATGTGTGACAAAGGGAATTGCTGGATTTACATCAATTGATCAAGGTCATTGAGCATGGTATAATTGGAATAACACAAATTAATAATTTCATCAGAGCTGGCAAATCTAGTTGATGAGTTTGAAAGCCAACATTTAAAGAGAGATGATATCTTGATTAATGAAGAATGCTGCAAATCCCACAGAGGTGTTTGTTGGCCATGGCATGATGACATTGGACAGAAAATGTTTGAGGCATTGGTAAAAGTTTTGTAGAAGGCAAACTATATGGGATCCTAAGAAAAGGATGAATATTGGCAAAAAATATATATGACGGTGAATACAGGTGACAAACTTATCAAAGTAAAAGAGGACTCCAATAGAGATTCTTGTTGTAGGCATATCATTTTGTGTCATTTCAATCTAATTTAATTTAACTTACACACGTTTTAATAAGAAATTTAACCCTTTTTAAAAAAATGGCGGCCATTTTGAAATTAAAAATGGCCACCATTTTGTGTTAATAACCGTGTTGTTGTCATAGGCCTATCATTTTATGTGATTTCAATCAACGTCATAACTTGCACATGTTTTAATAAGAAATTTAATCCATTTTTTTTTAATGGCGGCCATTTTGTAATTCAAAATGTCAAAATACTAATGAATATAGGTTTATAATAATTTTTATATAGCAGAGAACCCATATAGCATTAATTTTAACTTAAAATATTATTCATAATGGGTGTTACTTTGTCCAATATGGTACATTTATTGGATATTTTACGTATTGGCGGCCATCTGGGATTTGACACCCTTAAGCTTTTTTTAAAAAATGGCAACATATTTTTTTTATTACTTTACATCCTAAAGACACTAAATCAGCTGGAATTTTGCTTTTAACAAAAAAATGACACGAAATTACATAGTGGCCTACACTATACTCCAAATGTTTAGGTAATATGCATTTTAGCGCACTAGAGTTAGGCTATAACAATTCACGATATTGCGTCAACCGTTGCTAATGTTTTGTAGGATAGGCCTAGCTTAAAAAAAGTGTTGTATGCGCACTTTTGGTCTGCTTATATTTCTACTGCGCAATTTGTGTTGATCATACCAAAAACGTCAAGTTCGACGAAAGATTTAATGGCCTCCTTTTGGATATCGATTTTTCAAGTAATGTTGCCAACTCTCTCTTAAGCTAGGTTCCTACTGTAGAAGGTTTTTACGATCCAAGTTTTGCGTAGGGCCTTAGCCATTAATTTTTTTTAAATTAAATGGAAAGCTTTAAAGACTCTAGACCTACTCCAGTATTCAAATATTTCATAATTAAAATGAAAATAAGAATTTCATTATTTATCATAATAGTCTAAAATTACATGAAACATGCTTTGTTGTCCGATGTTCAATTTCCTTTACAAAAAGATGAAGAAAATGCCTATTATTGTGTTCCACGTTGATGAAATTAGGATGGACAATACATACTACGTCAGTGTATGTAAATAATACTATACTTATCACGTGTGATAAATGCTCAGTTACACAATGAGTTTACTACTTCTTTGTTGTGTTTAAGACCAACACAATCGATTTTCTTCCAATTTGATTACATTACAAATTGGTACCAGGATATTGACAGATCATGTTTAAAAGGTTGTCAATTCTTTTTTCTGATCGTCTTTATATTATTATGGTTGTATGGATGCAAATAATCAATAACATTTCTATAGTTTAGATTATATTCTAATCCATGATTCCTAACTGTGTTGCAATAAAAAATATTTTAGATTAATGTAAGTTGTGTTATCCAAATGTGTGTTCTTAAATATGAAGATACATTTCTTTTAGGAATCACCATATAGGACAGGCCACTGAGCAAGTTTCTTTTAAGTAACGTAGACCTACTACTATGCCTTGAAGGATTGGAATTGGCCAATGGCTTATTTAAAAATTTGTTTGAAAAATGCTGTATTTTATAGATATAAAACATGCTCTTGTGATCATAGCCAACATTCATTCCTTTACGTTATTAGTTCGTACAGTAGGCATATTGATCTTGAAAATATTGAGGGATCAAATTCCTTTGTCTAGTACAGTAGACCTAATTTAATGTTCGTCTTTTAATCAATATGTAGGCTACAGTAACAAATTCAGCAAGCAACATTTGGTTTTTAAATTAACTAAAAAAATTATTTTGACGAAGTTATAGATTTTTAGCATAATGACTTTATTATAATTTACTTTACGTGTCGATACAATACGATATTGGTCAGAATGTACGAACCATAATTCATTAAAACCTAATATAATATTCTTTACTACAATACAGAGTATTTTATTTCTACATATAATTTGTCATATCCTTAATTAATTATTGATTTATTATGTTTCAGAGTGTTTTAGCAATCCCTGTATGAATGGGGCAACGTGTGTAGACGAGGATTATGGATATTACACCTGCCAATGTGCAACATACTGGGAGGGTACAAATTGTGAAATACAAAAAGGTATTATTTCAATATTAATTTGCAACTTCAAGATGTGTTATCCCCAAAAAACATGAAAAACGACGATTAATAAAATCAGACTTTGACTACTGTATGCCATTTTTATTCACTTCCGTTTACAAAAAAGAACAATAATGATTGCTCTGGGCCCCTTAGCCAATGAGCGCCCATTGCCTTTACGCCACTGTTAATGGTAAGGCCACTGGGTACGGTATACCAAGAAGTTGGGTTAAAATCTTGGTTGGTGTAATTTTGTTTATTACAAAAGATTTTGAAATCTTTTACTGTACATCATTATCAGTGGGCAGCTTTTGCTTTTCTTGTAAAAATTTAATGATATTAATGAATTTTTATCTTTTAAATTTAACAGGTGTAATTTGTGGTACAAACCACTATTCCCTGACAGGAAGCGTTAGCAGCTCAAATTTTCCGAACAATTATAATGTGAGAGAAACATGCTTTTATCTTATACGGGCACATGGTGCCACAACAATTGAGTTACAGTTTATAAGCTTTGAGACAGAAAATTTAAAAGATATTTTATCGATTGGAATTGGACCGACGCAATCGGACGGATCAACAGTCACACAGTTGATGGGGTCTCCTTCTGTGCTTACATATACTTATAATACAGATCAACTTTGGCTGCAATTCAGCTCGGATCCAACAATTGCTCTTTCTGGATGGAGTTTTACATACAGTGCAGGTTAGTTATTTTTCAAGGGTGGATCCAAGATGATGAGCTAGGGGCATGTGCTCTCCCATTGGACAGCTAAAATGAAATTACGAACTATTTTTGACAGACTATTACATGTTAGCTGTCCCCTGTTTAAAATATCCTAGCGTCTGCCTCTGGGTTTATTGTGAATATGTGACTGTGACACATTTATTCTATGTAGACCTGCTGTATTGTATACCAGGTTGCAGTGACACTGCTGCAACCTGCCAAACAGTGGCAACTATGATTGGCTAGCCTCTAGTGGTTTTTACTAAGCATCACACGATAGCAGGTATAAATGTGATTGAACCATGAAGGTTTTTGTCCTCGCAAATTACCAGTTGTTATTGAATCTGTTCTGAAAGCAAAATAAGGTAGAATTATTGCTTTTATCTAGATGGTGATGATTGCTTCAATTCACCCTGTGCTAATGGCGGTACTTGCATTGACGGTCTGCGTTCGTACACCTGTGTTTGTGCACCTGGATACACTGGCACTGACTGTGACACAGGTGAGTGAGAGCTGTAAAATAGTAGTGTGTAGGGCTATAGTGTAATTAGGGAGTAATATAAATAGTAAGGAGTAGGACTACAGTTGCTTCATGTGAATTCATTGTTCACACACGGGTACATTGGCAATCGATGTGTCATCGGTCGTCGCCTAGACTTAGAAACCAACAAACCTATGTCGAGGTGAGGAGCGGGGTCACATGTCCCAATATTTCCACATGCGCACAATGAACAAACATGGTGTACTATTAACACAGTTTTGGCAGATACTATGTTCAAGCATGAATGAATAGATTCATGGCATCCTATATGAATATACTGTACAATACAGTATACTGAAAGGGTTTTTTTTTTTTTTAAAGAATTTAAAAAACAGATTATCATCACAGACAAAAGTATTGAGATTGTTATTTGTTTATTTTATCTCAATTCAATACGTAATCATGGTGATACTGCAAAATTATCTTATGAAATATAGTTGTCATCATATTACAGTTACTTGTTTACTCTGGTCAGTCAGACGAGATGAGATTCTTCCGCTGGCTACAAATCAAATATACTTAGCTTTATTCATTCATTAATATCCGCTGGTTTAACTATCTTGAATAAAAGTGAGAATACTATTCAACCAGTGTTGTTACTTTATAGATAATATTCAAGATTTTGGTGTCCTATTTCAAATTAACGCCCCAGGGTATTTCTCGCTATTGTTGACTTTGGCGTGCAACATTACTTTGTCTAGAAAGCGCATATTTAGTCTAAATTATTGTCTGATTTCACGCCACATCAACGCAGCACAATGCAATTACAATAGAAACAGGCAAATATGACAGCTTTACTATTGTATAGTAATTATGGGTTTTGGTTTCAGGAATGTAGAGTTACATGTTTCTATATTCATTATTGATGTGCATTTACAAATAAAGTTTTGATAGCTAAGTTGTATTTATTTTTAAATAGTAATATGCACATTCTGAAAAAATTACAGGTCAAAGGTTAGTCGTAATAATTTAAATTTACCGCCAAGAACACTACTTTTTAAGTACTGTAGATAGAATCCAGATAAAAATTAAATTGATAGTTATTTTTTAAATTTGATAAACACCATGCTTATTATTCAAGGTGTACATATTTCTTCATCATTTAAAATCATACAAGGCAGCCAAAGACTGAAATGGCAAATGCGTTTAATGATAAAAACATTAAAATATTATGTCAACTAGAAAATCAAACAAGACTAAAATGAGTAAAATATTAACAGAAAAAAAACAACAATTATTTAGCAATTGGTATCGTTACCACAGTATTAACACTACTCCGTGTCTTTTAATACCCTGTGGCCTTTTATTCGATTTTGTACTCCGTTTTCATTTCCTGTATTCTGCGCTATTCTTTTTTAATTAAAATTTGGTCGACCTTTGACATTGATTTTCTCTTAACCATATTTTACATTTTTGTCTGTAGGATCAATACTACTGTATTAATTTGTGAGGAAAATTAAGTGTGTTGATAAATTTTACCTAACCCATTAAAATTATTTTAAATGTGTAAAATTTACCAAATTAAATATATTAATTTTTATATATAAATTTACAGGCACAGAAGAAATTATAAAATGCTTTGAGATATACTGATTAATTTATTATTAATCAATTTTATATATTAATATTTTAACATTTTTATTTCCAGATATCAATGAATGTCAAAGTAACCCTTGCTTAAATACTGGTGTGTGTAATAATCAGATCAATGGGTTTACTTGTACGTGTACACCAGGATTTACAGGAACCATCTGTGATATAAGTAAGTATGCTGGCTAACCATGTTCACACACAAAGTGAAAGGGTAGTGTAGCTTAAGCCCGAGTTTAAAGCCCCCTTCCCTACGTTTTTTAGATCTAATTTAAGATCAAAAACTATATTTAATGTAAAAATAATACTATATGGTCCTATTTCGATAACTTTTTTCGTCTTTAAACGGTTAAAAATGTGAAAAATAAGTCGATTCTAATAATTATAGCGGCCCGCTATAAATCCCAAAATGCATTGCGCGCGGATTGATATTTTTGTTTTTCACCTGTAATTCGCCCGCTTTTCGATCGATCGTGAGGCCAAAACAAATGGAAGACTCCTAACTTTTCAGCGAAAATACCGGGTTTTCCCCGATTTGTATCAACGGAGTCTGGCAAAAATAGAAAGACAATTAATGCAGCAACTATACAACGTCAGGCTAGGTATATAGCTAGCGTACGATGTTCGTACGTTACCGATGTTTACCAGCTAGGCCTACAAAACTAAGCCTAGCTAGGCTAGGCCTAAGACCGTCCACGAGCGGTCGGTCGCCGCGAGCTACTTAGGTAGTGCATTGTTTCTCACTTTTTATCATAATTTACCATAAAACGTACATTTAAGACAAGGAATGACATGGTTTAATGTTTTTAAAGTGATATATATGTATTATTTTCCAAAAAACGTCCGAAATTGCAGGGAAGGGGTCTTTAAGCAAGTCCAAGTGATTTCAAGTGTTTTTGTCTTTTGACTTGATAGGTGAAAAAATTCACATAATATTGTAGATACAGTAGTACTTTGCTGGCATAGAATAAAGCCAATCATGTGACATATGTACGGTAGTTACGGTAATAATCGGTCATTTGTTCACACAATATAGAGTATCTTGATTTTAATTGAACTTTACATCACAGGGTAAAGAGTGTACCTTTCAAAACAATTTTTAGGGAATTTTAACACGGATGTCTAGATGTTTAAAACTGGAAATAACTGTGCAAACTTCAAAAACTTACAAATCTGTCTTCTCAATTCTGTGTCAAAGTTCAAATAGACATACATTTGTTCACTAAGGTTCATGTACAGATGGTGTCAATATTTACCAATCCATTTGTTTAAATATTTCAATAAAAAGAAAAGGTATTCAAATTACATAACAAAAGAGCGAGGTCTATTTTGATGGTTGGAAATAAAACGACAATAAACGACAGACAATGACACACATTTCCATTTGTCTACAATACATCTCTTTACAAATCCAATAGTAATAATAAAAAAAGTTCATCAATGTTTACACAGCAGTTGTTTGAAGAAGGCTTTTGTAAATCAATGTTAAGTTGGAATTTCATTAAATAAAAATACTTCCTATAAACCTGAAACATTCTGTATGCAAAGTTAAAAGGCTAAAAAAACAAAATTAGAACTAATAATATTAATTCATTGTTAAGTAATTTATTAATTTACCAAAATCCTCTTGTTTCATATTATCAGTTCGTGGTATAATGCTCAAAAAGTTGCAAAAGGCTTGGTTCAATTGAAAGCAAAATGAACAAAATCTTTTAAATATGTCAAATATCTTTAAAAGACAGTTACATTTTTTCCATTCATTCCCATTTATTTGAAACAAGAAAGAAAAAATAAGAAAATAACAAGCATACATTACAGTAAGTTAAATGGTAACAATAATAGGAACAGTTATACAAATAGATGTAAAATAACTTGTCTATACCAACGCTCTCAGTGGAAGAAGACATTTTTTTAAAGCAATTAATGATAATTAGTTTCAAATTTACTTGATTAATTAATTATGTGAAAGGTTCCACTTTACAGTATCATTAATAAAACATTTAAAAATTTATCAATTGCAGAAACTGTTAAGAATAATTAATCGATGCAACCCACTTTAATTAAAATGGAATTAATTTGTAAAATCGCATTGTAATTAGGTGTAATTTTCTCTGAATAGAATGTTTATGTTGTAAGTCCGTCTACAAGTGAAGGTAGTACGTCACATATGACCCATTGTTAGCATCTGTCGCAACACTTGTAAGGGTCATTCTACATAACACTGACAATCAATTGAATAAGCATTGTGTAAGGGGAAAACATCTTTAACAGATGATAAACACCCACTGTTAAATTCAAATTTCCTCTGTTTAGCATTCTTTAGCTCTTGTTTTCATTTGCTTTATCTTCGATTTAAGTCAGAATGGCATTATCCTTGGACTTAATTTATGTATGGAGCCTGAAATACATGTACAGTATAACAAAAACTACAAGCATTAGGAATTACACTCCACTATACTACCTTAAGTCCTAGGCTAAAATAGCAATTACTGCTTCAATAATTTTTCCCCTTCCCCTCTTCTATTAAAATTGCTAGATTTGGCACTGATCAACTGTAAATAACAATGCTATATAATTCACAGTTTTTGCAGATCATATTATTGAATCACAGACAACAGCTTGTTCAGTATTTAAGTTCTTTTTCATATAAAATGGCATTGAGTAACAAGTGGACATATCAAGTGGTGTGATTTTTGTAGTCATGAGTATTGCATTGGATACTCTATGCTACACCAATATTACAAACAACAATATAGCCTGTTGATATTGCTATACTTAATCAAGTATCAAGTTTAGTATTTACTATGTTGATATATTCATTTTGAAACTGTGTACAGTAGGAGAAATTTTACTCAATCAAAAACCACTGATTGAATATATTTTTACAAATTTGATTTATCTCAATTCCTTCGATAAAATGATTTGTTCTTAAAAATTTGGTCTAAGTTTAAGATTGTGATTAGCTTTTAATGTTCTTAAAAAACATGTTGGCACTCATTTTGTGTCATACCTTAATCCATGAAGGTATAATATAATCACAAACAACTGCCGCTGGTGGCGCTTGTAAAGGAACATTTAAAAGTTAAATAGGAACAATAACTAGAGTTACCTTTACTAGAGTTACCTTTTTTAAATAGATATGAAATAGTAAAAATATTAATATTACCAGATTTTATAAGAAATATTTAAAACCTTTATATTTTTAATTATTTCAATACTATTCAGGCAATTTATTGTGACATAATCTATCTATAACAGGAAACCAAAAGCAAAAATATTGCATCGTAATACTGTACAAGTTTTCTTTAATTACATGCCGCACATTCCTTATAACCTTATCACAACAAAACATTTGAATTCTACTGTCTAATTACTGTTTTTATAAATATCTTTAATTGTGGAATATGTTTTCATTTGACTGTTGAAGAATTTGCCGTGTATTTATGTAGGGGATGGTACTGGTGACAATTTTTTCAATAATCATCTTTCACGCATCGTTACACTTGAAAGAATACACTTTGTATGAATAACAAGATCCACCCGACACGGAGGTCATCGTTTTGTTTCCGCTTAATTTGCGTGATGATATCATGAGGGTGTTCAATATCTTTGACCTACAGTATACGCTCAGATTCTAATTTTGGTCGTTTGCGGTAGAAGCGCCCTCTATTGGACGACCAGTCTACTAACGATGTTGGCCTATACACCTTGACCATAATTTTACTATAATTTGGTCTACAATACTATGATACAGTATAACCAAAAAAATATGCACAAGAAGTGCTACAATGTCCTAAAGAAATATTAGCATCCTTGTAACAAATGTTTTCCTACCCCACAGCATTATGTGATTTAGTATGGAAATGTAAATAATAGCATTGGCAATTGCAAATTTCAAATTGTATTTTATACTCTTCTTAATGGTGATTTTCTTCATTCAGATATTGATGAGTGCAATAGTACGCCATGTTTGAATGGAGCTACCTGCATCGATCAAATCAACAGCTATGTTTGTCTGTGTCCAGCTGGTTTCACTGGAGACTTCTGTGCTGACGGTAATTAAGCAATCAAATTTTTCATCATTCTATAAATCAATGTTTAGCTTTTTTATTCCTTAAAAATGTAAACAAAACAATATACCACTGTAGCAACATACCACTGTAGAAACATACCAATATACCATTTTAGCAACATACCAATATACCATTTTAGCAACATACCAATGTATCATTGTAGCAACATACCAATGTATCATTGTAGCAACATATCAATGTACCATTGTAGCAACATACCAATATACCATTTTAGCAACATGCCAATATACCATTGTAGCAACATACCAATGTACCATTGTAGCAACATACCAATATACCATTTTAGCAACATACCAATATACCATTTTAGCAACATAACAATATACCATTGTAGCAACATACCAATGTACCATTGTAGCAACATACCAATATACTATTGTAGCAACATACCAATGTACCATTATAGCAACATACCAATGTACTATTATAGCAACATACCATTGTTGAAACATACCAATGTGTTATTGTAGCAACATACCAATGTACCATTGTAGCAACATACCAATGTACCATTGTAGCAACATAATAATGTACCATTGTAGCAACATACCAATGTACCATTGTAGCAACATACCATTGTAGAAACATACCAATGTGTTATTGTAGCAACATACCAATGTACAGTATTTATTTTTTTTAAACCATATTTAATGAGGGTGATCCATCCAGCTATTGCTGATCATTAGGGACCCTCAGAGGTTCACAAGACAAACATATACACAAGATGCTCTACATAAACAAAGTCTTATTACAAGTCTTTGGGAGTGGAGTAATTTGGTCCTTAGAAAAAATCCTGACATGTGACGGAACTTGAACCCAGGACCCTTGGAGTGGTAGCCAAGCATCAAAACCACCAAGCCACAACTCCACTCGCGTCATTGTAGCAACATACCAATGTATCATTGTAGCAACATACCAATGTACCATTGTAGCAACATACCAATGATACCATTGTAGCAACATACCAATATACCATTGTAGCAACATACCAATGTACCATTGTAGCAACATATCAATGTACCATTGTAGCAACATACCGATATACCATTTTAGCAACATACCAATATACCATTGTAGCAACATACCAATGTACCATTGTAGCAACATATCAATGTACCATTGTAGCAACATACCAATATACCATTTTAGCAACATAACAATATACTATTGTAGCAACATACCAATGTACTATTGTAGCAACATACCAATGTACCATTGTAGCAACATACCACTGTACTATTGTAGCAACATACCAATATACCATTGTAGCAACATGCCAATATACCATTGTAGCAACATACCAATGTACTATTATAGCAACATACCAATGTACTATTGTAGCAACATACCAATATACCATTGTAGCAACATACCATTGTAGCAACATACCAATGTACCATTGTATTAATATACCATGTAGCTACAAACCAATATACCATGTAGACGTATACAATGTATTGGATGAAGAGTAATTGACAAATTATGACATTTTCAGATGTGGATGAATGTGTCACTGCCCCCTGTGAAAATGGTGGAACCTGTAATAATTTAGTCAACTCTTATACTTGTACGTGTGTTGAGGGTTTTGCCGGCACTAACTGTGAAGTTGGTAAGTTACTTTACTTTAGTCATCATTTAGCCAGTAGAATGCCGTCTAGAATATCACTTGAAAATTACAAAGGATAATTTGATTACTATTTTTTGTTTTCAGATCGTGATGAATGTGCCAGCAGTCCATGTCTGAATGGCGCCCTCTGTACAGATCTTGCTAACAGCTATTTTTGCACATGTGTAGCAGGGTGGAGTGGTGTTTTCTGTGAAATCAGTAAGTTTTATAGAAAATGCTGTTAGAACTGACTAGTAAAAACAATCTAATTTGAAAGAAACAGCTGTGATAGGAGACTATCAAAAGCAACAAAATTACCAAGAAACGACTGTGATGGGAGACTAGTAGTAATGGCTGTGATAAAGGAAACACAAATTTAAACTATTTTAATATTTCTACCTTTGTTTTCTTTAGACAATAATGAATGCTTGAGTACTCCATGTTCGAACGGAGCAACATGTGTGGACGGTGTTAACCGGTTTGATTGCACATGTCAAGCCGGCTACACTGGCGTCACTTGTAATACAAGTAAGTATCTCTCTCACTTTTGTAATTGGCTATCTCCAACCCTCTGTCATCACCCATATATTATTTTCACTTTCAGTGATGTTCAGTTGTTAATTAAATATTGTTTTTTTTTTGTACCTAGATATTTATGAATGCAACAGCAATCCATGCGTATTTGGCTCTTGTGTAGACGGTGTCAATGGGTACTCCTGCACATGCTTACCTGGATACAGTGGAGTACATTGTGAAGATGGTAATAATTATTGTTGTTATCTTTTTTTTTATTGTAAAATATCAAGGCCAAGATTTCATAGGAGAACAACTTAAGGCCAATTTACACAGACGAGCGGTAAACGGTAATGAAAATATAGAATCTATGTTATTCCTTTTGACAATTACATGCACCACAGAGCAGACAGACGGTTTCTGCTCAGGATAGATTCTATGTGGGACAAGCTACGCAGTTTTCCGCTTACCATTGCCACTCTTCTGTGTAAATTTGCCTTTCAGCTTCATTTTTGTTAAGTTCTATTATTAATTAATTAATAATAATTATTAATTATTTTCAGATATCAATGAGTGTGCCTCTGCTCCATGTCAGAATGGAGCGACCTGTACTGATAACCCAAATGCCTATACCTGTCAGTGTACCTCAGGATGGCAAGGACTTCAATGCCAAGTGGGTAAGTTACAAAAATAATGCTCAACAACACAATAAACAATTTTTAGATAAGCAAATTCCTGATTTTGTCTTGTTATTGATTATAATTGATTATTCCTGATTGATTATTGCTGATTTTGTTTTGTTATTGATTATAATACAGATGTTTTAGAGTGCGCTAGTTCACCATGTCGTAATGGTGGTACATGTAATGATGCTGTCAATGGATATAGCTGCCAATGTCCCACAGGCTGGTCTGGAGTCAACTGTGAAATTAGTAAGTAGAAATTATTGATCTTATTTCTTTTTGCACTGTTACACATGTTCCCAAGTTGAAATACTTCTACCACTAATAATGTTCTTTGTTTCTATTAGATAATGATGAGTGCGTTTCAAATCCTTGTTTGAATGGAGCAACGTGTACAGATCGTGTCAATGGCTACTCTTGCTCCTGTCAGCCTGGATGGGTTGGGACAACATGCAATGATGGTAATTTTTACTTTTGACCCAATTTTATGTCGGTCAATTTATATAGGCGTAAACATACTGTACCTTATAAGGAAGCTGCAAGTCCATTATCAAGGAAGCTTTCTTCCATGTTTGTTGGGGAAAATATTATAATTATGAAATTAATACTTGTATTAAAGAGGTACAATCTTTTTTTATTATTCCGCTGTCTGTCCGTAATACTACCACTGATGCCATAACAGTTTCTTCTATGCTTTCCTTTATATGAATTCATTATATAATAGACTTGGTTGTTGACTTTTCATTTTAGATTTTAATGAATGTAGCGTAAATGTGTGTTACAATGGAGGTACATGTCTTAATCTTCAAAACCGATATGAATGCAACTGTGTCAGTGGATACACCGGGGACAATTGTGAAACTGGTAAATCTTTTTGTTTTGTCTTTTTTGAGATTCACTCACCTTTCTATTCTCCATTAAATTTCCTCATACGTTTTTCCTTTAATATATTTGAAAAGTAAATATTTATATATAGTATAAACGGCTAAGCATTAATGTACAATACCTTCCAATCTAAAATTGCTTTTAAATTTTCCATAGATTGTCACTTTTTTACTCATATCGCAATTTTAGTTCCAAAAGCAACAAATTAAAGCAGTCTATTAAAACCAATTTTTGTTCGTCTAGATTTTGATGAGTGTCAATCATTCCCTTGCCAAAACAGTGGACATTGCACCAATCTGGTTGACCAGTTCACCTGTCAGTGTATTAATGGATGGAGAGGATTAACCTGTACAATTGGTAAGTTATGTCAACATATCCAACCCCATCACTATTTACCAAATCCCATCTACCCCATCCTCATCTTAACATCCCCCCCCCCCCCCATTTATTGTGTATTTATTTCTCCATTTGAGAAAATTCTTATTTTCTAATTCTTTTTTTTTTATATAGATGTAGATGAATGTACAAGTATACCTTGTCAAAATGGAGGGACCTGTGTTAACTTACAGAATCGGTTTGAATGTAATTGTGCATCAGGATGGAAAGGAGACACATGTGGCAGCGGTAAGTATTCCTTTCCACCCCACCTTACCCCTCTTATCCCCTGCCTTCATACCCCTAATAAGGTGCAAAAACAGTGTTGTATGATAGTCACCAGAAAGACCTAGAGTGGGTTACAAATTTGTAACCTTCAACTTTAGTCCAGTCATAAGTCAAATGCACCCATGCGTATCATGTACAGTAAGCTTTGCACCAAAACTAAAGCTCTGTGTACATTATCAAACTTTATGTGAAAAAAATGTGTGATGTGCCCAAATATAATATTGATATTCCCAAATATGGTAGTGATATGATGTCATCATGTCCATGGGCACATCACATTTTTTGTCACATAGAGTTTGATAGTGTATACTTAACACTAGAGCATTAGAACCAACTTTTATTTAATCTTATGATTTCAACATCATTTTGTATCACAGATGTAAACGAGTGTGAAAGTTTTCCCTGTCGAAACGGCGGTAATTGTGTTAACTTGGTTGATGCGTTCATGTGCATTTGTTCTGCGGGCTTTACGGGTATCATGTGTGATGTTGACATAAACGAATGTACTAGTAGCCCATGCTCCAATGGAGGAACGTGTAACAATTTGAACAACGGGTACACATGCAACTGCAATCCAGGATGGGTCGGAAACAATTGTGATGTTGGTAAGTGCATTTGGAATAATAGTTTCATTTCTGTATTGTGAAAGTAACCCTCTGAAAATAATGGATTAGACCATAAGATCATATATTTAGGTCAACAGAAGAAAACTACGATGATGATCAGATATAGTGAAAATATCTAAACTTTTAGTAGAGTAGAAAATAAAATAAAAAATCAACTATATGAGCATTATTAAGATTTATATTGAGTGGGTGTACAAAACAATACCCAACATATTGGTGCCATAGCAACATTGGTCCCAAAAAGGGGAAATTTAAATATTTTTAATGGAAGATATCGTTATTCTTGTGTTTATTTTGTCTTTAAAATACATTCCTAAAAACAGACATTGTTGACTGGCTCAATGCTGTCGGATTGTATAAAAGTTGTAATCTGTAATTTCATTGCTGTTCATTTGTTTTCTGTACATAGACTTTGATGAGTGCAGCAGTAGTCCATGCTTAAACCTTGGGACTTGTATTGATCAAGTAAACAGCTATACCTGTACGTGTTTGTCTGGCTGGATTGGTACTAACTGTGAAACAGGTATGTTATAAGAAGAAGACAACAACAAAAACAGCAACATAATATCAACATTAACAAATATCAACCCACTGTTTATGTGTACATATATCATATGTCATATATCATTGATTAAAATGTTTTCACATATATCATTATACTTATGCCCTTTTTTCAAGTTTAAGTAAAAACAAATATAATTAATATTAACAACATCATATACACCAACAACGTATTGTAAATAGTGATTCAAACATAATAAGGTATAATACCATTTTTTAATAGACTTAAACGAGTGTGCTAGCAATCCATGTCAGAATGGAGGGCGCTGTAGCAACCAACAGAACATGTTCACGTGTGCCTGCTCTGATGGATTCTCGGGTTCCTTCTGTGACATAAGTAAGTATAGAATCGTTTCATTGTTTTGTTTGACCAGATGGTTTGTTTTGTAGGTTCACACTAAAGCGTAGTTCTCACTAGAGCGCAATGCAACGCACCAACGCAAAGTTCTGTATTGCATAATCACAAGTGCTGCAAACATTGTTACGGGAAATCAATTTGATTTCATGCAACGGCGCAAGGCAAGAACACTGAAAACACATAGTACAGCACGTAGCCAACTACGTGAGCGAAACTGCAATAAGCAGGTTTGATTTCACACAGAAAGGGCAAACACAGTTATTGGAATGGCATTTTCTTGCGTAGGTTGTGTTACGTTACGTCACTAGTGGGAGCCATGCTTGATTTCCAGTTCCCAATTTATCATACCCTTATTAGCAAAGCCCAAGAAAAGATTATTTTGATTTATCGCAAACTTATTTTCAAACAGATGATAATGAGTGTGCTTCAAGCCCATGTTTAAATGGCGGTGTTTGCCGTGACAGTATCAACGCATACCAATGTTCCTGTCTAAGTGGATGGACTGGTTTTCGATGTGATCAAGGTGGGTATATTGTGTAAATGAATAGTTAACATGTGATGTACCATATTTAGGCATGTGGTTAGTATTGTTATGTTGTCATTTGTGCTATAGTACACATGTTATTACCATATGACAGTGGGTTGCCCCAGTGGACATAATTTTGTTCAGAGAACTACAGCTTGACAAAGTGAATAATAACTAATTTAACGTAGCATAGGGGTACATTATTTGATGTATCATTGCAGTGATTGTACTGTTAATAAATAATGATAACTAATATGTTATATTTGTAGATGTCAATGAATGTACCAGTTTCCCATGCCGTAATGATGGTACATGTCTAGATGGTGTCAATCAATATTTGTGTTCGTGTACCGCTGGTTGGACTGGTACATTGTGTGAGATTGACATCGACGAATGTCAAAGTTCACCTTGTCAGAATGGCGCAAACTGTGTTAATGGACGCAACAACTACCGCTGCACATGTGCTGTTGGCTACATCGGAATCAACTGTGATACAGGTCCGTATTTAAATATTCAACCTTCAAGAATTTAAAGAATAGAATTGGGAAGTACCTCCCAATGTGCTGATTATGCTAATCCACTTCACATAGATATTATTATTATTATTATAACTTTCTTTAAACATGATAACTTGTTTCACCATTATTTTCTGTAATTCTACAAGGCATTTGTAAAACCATAACTATTTTAATTGTTCTTAGATCGAGATGAATGTGAAAGTAACCCTTGTTATAATGGTGGTACATGTAGTGATGAGGTAAATGGTTACACATGTCAATGTACAGGTGGCTGGACAGGTGCCAATTGTGGCCAAGGTATGTAAATTAAATTTATATTGTATTTTCTGGTAAATATTTTTACTAAATAATTTCAAATTAGGGTAAGTTTGATTGCTGGCTCTTCTGAATGTATATTAAGATGTTTAAAATATGTAAAATCTAAAACTTCAATAATGTAGTTTGTAGTGAAACTGATGAACAAGTTATTATGCAAGGGAGGAAAAATGCTTACTTGATGTATTCAATTTCACAGATATTAATGAATGCTCCAGCCAGCCTTGTCTGAATAGTGGGACGTGCCTAAACCAGCAGAATTCATATTCATGCTTATGCCGTGACGGTTATGCCGGTGACAACTGTCAAACAAGTGAGTACTTGGATTCAAATTCACTGATTTTTAATAAATAAATGACAAAATAATATTATAAAATGCATAATTTAGCATTGTTTTTTTTTGTTTCATCATGTTTATTGTTTGTTTTTTTCTAGATATTAATGAATGTGGACCAGGTCCTTGTGAAAATGGTGGTGCATGTATAGACGGCATAAATTCATATATTTGTATATGTTTAGATGGATGGATTGGGACCAACTGTGAAACAGGTAAACGACACTCATACTCACTGGATAAACCAATCAACTCCATTAGCACTATGTCCCCCTATAGTGATTGGAATATTCTGCCTAGTTCGAATGTCATTTTGTACATCTTTCTTTGGAGCAACAACATAATATTTTTAGCTTTCACTGTTTACTGAAAACACCTATTAAAAAGGGGACAATTTAGGTTTTTTGGTTAGTTATTACTCCTATTCTGGGTCCCAAATGTGTCCTTTTAATAGAGATTATACTGCATTTGAGATCCATCTGTGAACACGACCTAGACGATACCATCTAGTTTTCTAGTAATTGACCCAGATGAACCAATAAAGCTTACTTTGAGAATATGATGAATACCCTAGAAAATAATAGAATAGTCCAAAAAATTATTTATAATATAATTAGGAAATGAAAGAAGTTTATTGTAATAATTAATCAAAATTGATAAACTTATTATTTTATTTTGTCTAGCCAACAATGAATGTGCAAGTTCTCCATGCTTGAATGGCGCAACATGTATTGATCAAACTAATAGTTACACCTGTAATTGTGCACCTGGATGGACAGGAATTCTATGCGACAATGGTAACAAATATTCAAATTATCTTGTTAAAGTACTTTTTGTCTGTTTCTTATTATGAGTATAGTGGCACTTATACAGAATCTCTGAAAATATTTATTTGTAAACAATAAAGATGAGGAAATTTGTGATAATGAAAAAAATATATACTGTATATTCAAAATATCATTTTGGTTGTCTCTTCTACAATGATCATGTAAATTTAAATATAAAAGGTGCTAATAACTTGCTTGCTTGTGTTATAAAACAAATAATTAGTGTATTTGTTGAATGGCTCCACCTCGTCAATTAGAGCAGTCAATTTTTTAACTCATGAAATATTCTCACTATTTTTAAAACTCATGATTATTCATTATTTGCGTACTAATAACATTATTTGCATATTTCAGATATCAATGAATGCTCTAGCAATCCATGTTTCAATGGTGCTACATGCACTCAAGGGATTGACATCTTTTTCTGTACCTGTGCTTCTGGTTGGACAGGCACACTCTGTAACATAGGTGAGTAGATAATATAAAATATGCAATAAGGGACAACTTGTTTATGCTGCGTTCACACTGACCCCCATACAGTGGCAAGAATAAACAACTCATTCTGGATTCTGTATATGAACACATAATGTATCCGAGAGTTTCCAAAGAAATCAATCAAGGATTTGCAGAAATATTATATGCTAAGACAACCATTGAAGTTTCCTTTGTTAAACAATAGAAAAATAAGTTATAACTTATTTCTAATGTCATGCATAAAATAAGTTATAGTGTAAACATATGCCCTGACTATTTTCGTTGATTCTAAAATGATACTATAAAGCTCTGTCTACACTATCAAACTTGATGTGACATATAATGTACATGATGATGTCATATCACTACCATATTTGGGCGTATCACTACCATATTTGGGCACATCACACTTTTTTTGTCAAACTAGTTTGATAATGTAGACAAAGCTTTTATTGTATATTTATTTATGTATTTGTTATTTGCCCTAGATGCAATTGAGTGTGCAAGTATGCCATGCCAGAATGAAGCAACTTGCTTTGAAGGGACCAATAGCTATCTCTGTGTATGTCGCGCAGGTTACACAGGAACAAATTGCCAAATTGGTGAGTATATGTTTCTATGTTCTTTCACAGAATCAAGCCTTAAGAAATATAATTTACTTCATAAAAGCCTACTTACTTTTAAATGTCAATATTAGTCATCAATAAATATCTATTGTTTGTTTCAGATGTCAATGAATGTGCCAGCAGTCCATGTTTGAACGGTGCCACTTGTCTAAACTTTATCAACAGTTACCAGTGCCAATGTGCTCCTGGCTATACAGGTCCTCAATGCGCATCTGGTAAGAATATATATGTAGCTTATTCAAACAAAGTTCATGTGTCCCTTTCTTTTATAGATTTTGGTCCTAGACAGTTGTGACTGATACATGAGAAGTATCATGTCTAGCGACAATCAATATCCATGTGGGATACTGTATATAATGAGATATTAGGCTTCTTGATAGAATTACATCAACATGGGAGTAGTTATATAATATGTGAAATATTTATAGAATATTAAATTGAATTACAGTATGTATTTAAAATGCCATTCTGTATAATAATAATAATTTTTGTCATTATAAGAAATTATTTAGAAATAAGTAGTTTATTAATTGCTCTTTAATAATTATATTTTGTTTATTTTTTGGAATCTTATAGATATTAACGAATGCTTAAGTAACCCATGTCAAAATGGAGCAACATGTACAGATTTGTTAAATTTCTACCAATGTACATGTTTCCCAGGATGGACTGGTTCACAATGTCAAACAGGTACAGTGTGTTATATGTGTCTTTAAATTAGAATAAGCCAGCTAATATGCCACCCCTCAATTGGAATGGAATAGTCTTGTTTCTTTTATATTTGCATTAAAATTGTACTTTAACTGTTATTATTTATTTTCTCACCCCTTTAATTATGATTATTTAGTTTAAAATTGTGTATATTATGGAATCGTTTTTAATGAATATTCTCTTTTGTTTTGTCAGATTTCAATGAGTGTTCTAGCAATCCATGTCAGAATAGCGGTGTGTGTGTTAACAATCAAAATCTCTATATATGTAATTGTGCACCTGGATGGATAGGATTAAACTGTGAAACAGGTATGTTTACATTAATTTGCATAATTAGTAATTTATGCAACGCACATTCTACTAACTTATAATGTCAAAAATACTCAAAATCTGTAACTGTATAAATTGTACACATGTATGTAAATGTAATGGGGGGTATAATCTGCGACTTGCAGCCTACTGGGCTGAATTGCGCACAGGTGTAGACGACACATACCACAACTTTCTACTCCCCTAAGGTTCCCTTCATGTCGAGTGCTGCCACCAAAGGCACCCGTTCATCTGTCCACAATGAAATTTGTGAATCAGGTACTCTCACAGTAATTATATCACAGTAATTTATTCAACATGCATTCTATTAATTTACATATTTAATAGTAAAAATCTGTAACTGTATAAATTGTGCACATGTTTGGAATTAAATTGTGGATCAGGTATGCTCACATTAATTTGCATATTGGCAATTTATGCAACATGCGTTCTACTAATTTACATATTTAATGGTAAAGTCTATAATTGTATACATTGTGTACATAGATGAAAAGTAAGTATACTGCATTTTTATTAAACTTCGTTCATACAATTTCTATTATGACCTTTTTACTAGACTCTAATGAATGTTCAAGTTCTCCGTGTCAAAATGGAGGCATTTGTAATAATCTGCAGAACCGGTATGATTGTCAATGTAACCCAGGTTACACTGGTATTAACTGTGAAGTTGGTAAGTCAAGTTATTATTGTAAATACAATTTAGCAACAACACAACGAAATTAAAATCCTGTTGGTGCAGTACCCATTGCTTACTTGAGCTTGAATCTAACACCTAGCCATCAGCGCAAGCTCAGTGGTCTAGAGTTAAGAACAGCAGACTAATGATCTGGAGGTCATGGGTTCGAGTCCCACCTGAGAATGACTTGCGAATTTATTCACGAGTATTCTCAATGTACTTAGTATAAAGTACAAATTACGTCAGAGTAACATTAAAACTCGCCCATCATCAAATATAAATTTTGTTATATTAGAAACAAATATTCCTTCATCGGGGCCAACGTTGGTTATATTGTGTTTTATATTGAAGTCAAGATAAATAATTTCTTTGTTTCTTTAATTTCAGATATAAATGAATGTGCATCTCAACCTTGCTTGAATGGTGGAACATGTACTAATAACATCAACTTCTATACCTGTGCATGTCTACCAGGATGGGCTGGTGATACCTGTCAACTCCGTAAGTTAAACTTCTAGTTTCACTAGGCTGAGAGCGCTAAAATAATAATGGAGTGGAGTTGTAGCTTGCTGATTGCATGCTAGCCTACCATCCCCAGAGTTCAAATTCTGTCTGATATAAGGATGTTCAGCCCCCAAAGACTTGTTTAATTTCAAGACTTTGTTTGTGTAGAGCATCTTGTGTTTGTCCTGTAAAATGTTCCACTCCCTGGTTACTCTTTCTTCTGACAATATTTAGCTGCATGTCTAAATAATGAGGGAAAATATTGATGGCACACCGAATGTTATATTCTCAACATTTTCATTATCTTTTGCAGAAATTAATGAATGTGGTAGTTCCCCATGTCAGAATGGTGGAGCCTGTACAGATCTGATCAATGAATTTGTTTGTTCCTGTGTATCTGGATGGCAAGGAGACATGTGTGATGAAGGTTGGTAATCATTATCACTGTTCATATTAAATCAACAATAGGGAGGTTTCGCAACGCACGAATATGATAACGAAAACGGATACGTCACACATTTGTGAAACTTTTGAGCTCATCCCCATTTCATATCCGTAAAGTGTATTCATGTTGACGAATATCACTAAATATAATCGTAACTAAAAACGAGTATAGTTTTTGATCTATTTTGCACATTTTGCATTGAATCAGGAATGATTCATGATTGTAATATTATAGATTTATTGAAAGTAATTTACTAAAATGGCAGGTCAATTTTGATAAATAGGCGTTTTTAAAGTCCTCTTTGATGTTATGCTAGGCCTAGGCAACCAAGCAACACGTACCTGTGATTGTGCTCCTGCGTTTGGACGGTGCCCTCAATATTTTACTGTTCATAATCGTTATCAATGTCATAATCATCACTGTCATAATCATCAGTATCATTCCTAAATTCCTGATCAAAATGACTATCATCATAATAACAATCATAACTTATACTAAAATTTTATATTATAACCTATTTTAATTGCAGATATAAATGAGTGTTCAAGTAACCCATGTGTGAATGGTGCTACATGCAGCAACAACCAAAATAGCTACATCTGCACATGCTCATTGGGATTCACAGGACCAACGTGTAGCTTGGACATCAATGAGTGCGCTAGCAATCCATGCTTTGGTGGAGTTTGCTCAAATGAAGTGAACCGCTACACATGCTCATGTCCAGCTGGCTACTCGGGCACAAACTGTCAACAAAGTATGTTCTTTTTGTTTGTTTTTTATCTACTTCAGTTGCTTCAGTAAAAGTATATTAATGTCATTAATTAAGATTTTATAATTGTCATATTTAATGAGTGACAGTCCTAGATAAAAATGTCGTTCGAGATCCTAACTTTAGGTGAAGTGTCTTGTTGGGAGTTCATCTGGACTGTTCCATTTTTCGTTTCAGTGTTCATTTTAGAAATAATGGTATATGTTAGTTTATTCAGGTACATAATGCATTCATAGGATAACAAACAATGTCGGATTGTGTACTAATTCTTATAATGTATCAATATGTAATAAGTGTTGTTTATTTATTGTTTATATTTGATTTTCAGATAACAATGAGTGTGCAAGTAACCCATGTTTGAATGGAGCGACCTGTATTGACCTCATCAACAGCTACATCTGCACATGTGCACAAGGATGGCAAGGAACACACTGTGAAATAAGTAAGAATAATAGATAGTATTTAACATTTGGTGTATGACAACCTAGGAAAAAAATATGCATAGGTCAGTTTATCAGAAATTAAAAACTTCCTATTAAGCTCTGTCTACACTATCAAACTTTATGTGACAAAAACATGTGATGTGCCCATATATGGACATGATGATGTCATATCACTACCATATTTGGGCAAATCACATTTTTTTATCAAAATAGTTTGATAGTGTAGACAGAGGTTTAGATAGTAAAATCACACAGTTTAGGCCAGCCCATTGGAAAACAGAGGGGTTAGAAAAGAGCCTAGGATGTTAAATCACAAATTTCTTTTTTCAGATATTAATGAATGCGACAGCTCTCCATGTCAAAATGGAGGAACCTGTATCGATGGAAACAACATGTATAGTTGTACATGCTTACTTGGATTCTCTGGAACTAACTGCAATGATGGTATGTAGCCTTTGTTTTAAATAAAGACGCAGAAGAAGATATGTATAAATCATATTATTGGTTATCCGGACTTGGCCAGTGTGATTGTCAGGAATCATCTTTTGTATACTTGTGTTTCTTATTGAAGAAGAACTTCAAATTTACATATTTGATTCTGTTGTGAATCACCTTATTTTAGCTATGATTATACTCTTTGATTTAAATTGACCACCAAAAACCATTACTTCTAGTTTGTTTCTAATTTGTATATATTGTTTACAGATGTGAATGAATGTTTGAGTAGCCCATGTTCCAGTTCAGCAACTTGCATTGATGGAATTAATGAATTTACTTGTGATTGTGCTCCTGGTTGGACCGGCTTTGACTGCAACACAAGTAAGTGAAAATAAATTATATTGAGAGAATCAATGTAGTGTACATGAATGACCTGCTTTAAATATACTTAAAAAAGTACACTAATTGCCATCATTTTGATACCTCATGTGTATGGATGCGTGCAATAGCAACAATTTTATAACAAACAAATGTACATAGGCAGCCTAAAGCTCTGTCTACACTATCAAACTAGTTTGACAAAAAAAGTGTGCCCAAATTTGATAGTGACATGCCAAAATATGGTAGTGACATGACATCATCATGTCCATATCACATTTTGCTGTCACATAAAGTTTGATAGTGTAGACAGCTGACAGAGCTTTAATTATGAAAAGTTTGGATTTCAGACACCATTAATTAATATAATATTTGTTTTCAGATATAAATGAATGTTCAAGCAACCCATGTTTAAATGGTGGTACTTGTTATGATGGTCAAAACCAATACACATGTTTTTGTGTACCTGGCTGGGATGGCCAAAACTGTGAAACAGGTGAGTCCAGTAATATAATAGAGTAGTCTGCTTTGCCAGAATAGATATAAGCACCAATATGGAACAGTTTAAAATGTGAATCCAGTCAATTTATGTAGCTGAATTTTGCTCATATATAGTAATATAATAGTCAATATCAATTCAAAATAGATTTATTTTATCAAGCAGAAGGTTTCTGGTTTGAATCTTGGTTGGGGCGACTTTTTCTCATTTTCACAGATTTCCTCATCTTTATCGCTTCAAATTAATTAATTGAATTTCAAGGCGGTTTATAATTTATTCTGTGCCTGTGATGTTTATCAAAATAAAACAGTGAAATCTTCTGATTTTAATCATGTTTATAACATATTTAACAAGAAAATATTATATGTTAATTCTAGATGTGAATGAATGTGGTAGTGACCCATGTCAAAATGGCGCAACATGCATAGACGGACGACAAAAGTTCACATGCGTCTGTGAGTTGGGTTTTACAGGCGATTTCTGCGAAAGTGATATAGATGAGTGTCAAAGTGATCCCTGCCAAAATGGAGCAACCTGCTTCAACCAACTGAACCGTTTCACATGTAATTGCCAACCTGGTTGGGAAGGGTATAACTGCGAGCTGGACGTCAATGAGTGCAGTAGTAGTCCATGTAGAAATGGTGGTCAGTGTAATGATTTAGCCAGTCACTACACATGTGACTGTCCATCTGGATGGGAAGGCTACAACTGCGATGGAGGTATGTTGAAATAATTAGTGAATATTTATTACATTTTAAAAAAATGATATTTTGAACACTGAAAATGTTTACCATGTTTATGTAGGATATATTTGTTACAAGTCTATATACCATTTAAGAATAATTAATAATTTGTGATATTTATTACTTTTTCAGATGTAAATGAATGTAATAGCCAACCATGTTTGAATGGAGGAGTTTGTAACGATGGACGCAACACCTTTGAATGTATTTGTCCATTAGGCTACACTGGCATCGTTTGCGGCCAAGGTAAAGATAAGCAATTATTTTAAATATCATAATTATGATAATAATAATAATAATACTGTAAAGGCATATCAATTTCATGTAATATAATAATAATACGTTCTTAGCTCTTAATGCTAAATGCTAAATGTTTCAGGTTATTACCCCAGTCATTTTTGGATCAAACACGTATGGAAGACATACCATAATGTCGCAGCTAGTAATCAGCACAGTTGTATGTTTGCCCCTCAACACCTGGGTGCAGACAGGCAAATGTAAAGCTCTCTACACTAACAAATTTTATGTGACAAAAAATGATGTCATCACTACCATATTTGGGCACACTTTTTTGTCTAACTTGATAGTGTAGACAGAGCTAGTGGACTCAAGCAATGTGATGAGCGTTGAAATGATCCTATAATCAGAAGTCTAGTGCCCAGCACACTGCGTCCCTATACATTTTTTACCTTTTTTTTATATTGCTTACACACATAATTTAAAGTGATTTTTTTCAATTTCTAGATATAAATGAATGTTCAAGTTCACCATGTAGGAATGGAGGTGTTTGTGATAATCTTGTGAATCAGTATGTATGTACCTGTCCTCTGGCTTACACAGGTGTCAACTGTCAATTTGGTAGGAAAATCAAAATTGTATAATTTCATATGCAAGTGTTTTCAATTAAACATACTCGTGTGGCTGAAGCTCAGTCTCAAATGTGGTATAATTATTCAACCGATAAACCCTAAACTTGACCAAAATCAGAAAAGCAATTTCTTTTTGTCTATTAGGGAGTATTTATCCAAAAATATATAAATGTGAATATATATTTATTGCTCCTTAGCTTACTAGAAATTGAGGAGAATTGTTGAGCCCTCTACTTGCCCAAGGCAAGCCAATGTACAGTGTTTTATATATTTAAAACAAAACGCTTCATTGATTTAATATTAGTATGTGATATCCAATTTGTTATTAATGATAATGTATTAGATTATTATTTTCTGCTATTTAAATAAATAAATAAATCTTTTTTCTCAGACGTGGATGAATGTGATAGCAATCCCTGTTTTAATGGTGGAATATGCAATGACTTTGTTGGTTTTTATACATGTACTTGTCCTGATGGTTATGCAGGGATCAATTGTGAAATAGGTATGTTTTTCTTTCATTAAAGCAGCAAGTATATATTTGAGGTGGGGGTTGGAGGTGATAGGGATAGTTGCAGGGAACTATTACTTTACTATATAAACGTAATGATTAAAATTGAAAGAATTCAGCAAGATATTTTTGTCTGCACACTCTGACAAATGACTGAATAACACTAATGCATTTAAAACAGCTTGCCTAAAGACACGTAATTGTATCTTATTGTTAGACTTGCTCAAACAATTCTGACTTTGGCACTTATTCGAGATTCTTAATTGCTCGTATTAGTTTAGCCTAATGTCAGACATTTTCTATAGAGATATTCCTGAATTTATATTCTTTTTTTGTAGAGCAAAGTCCATGCATGAATGAACCTGATTTGTGTAAAAATGGAGGAACATGCATAAACAACGGCCCAGAATTCACTTGTACATGTACTGCAGGATGGGAAGGCTTTACATGTGAAACAAACATTGATGAATGTCAAAGTTCACCTTGTATCAATGGAGGAATTTGTAATGATGGAATTGATAGTTACTCCTGTATCTGTCAACAGGGCTATACAGGAGTTAATTGCCAAATTGGTGAGTTCATTAAACTTGTATTGATAATAACATGAGGAGACATTCTTTCTTTCTTTCTTTATTTACCCATAAATATAAATTAAAAACATTGTAATAATATACAAATAATAATAATTATATCAAGGGAAGGGCTAAAAAATAGTTAAAACTAATCCGAAACATTAGAATAAATTTGACAACATCAATAACATCATAATTATATTTTTATTTATAGATATTGATGAGTGCGCCAGCAATCCTTGCTTAAATGCAGGAGTCTGTTTCAGTCGCTTTGATTCGCATGGTTACACATGCAACTGCCAGCCTGGCTGGGAAGGTGTTCATTGTGAAAGAGGTAATACATTTATTTTCATTATATTTTTTAATTAACCTTCTTATTATTCCCAGTGATGTTGTAGAACAATATTATGAGTCATGGCTGCTCAAGAGCACTAATTTTCCAATGATGCCTTTATTGAATATTAATTTTTAACTATGTTTTATGTCATTCAAAGAAATAAATGAATGTGAAAGCAATCCGTGTCTGAATGGAGGAATTTGCATCGATGATGTAAACAGCTTTACTTGTATCTGCCCTCGAGGCTGGGGAGGTGACCTCTGTAACTTAGGTAAGTATTATTGTTGTATTTCTCCATCTAACTATTTCAGCAGTTTGTATAGTGCTGTTTAGCTCTGTCTACACTATCAAACTTTATGTAACAAAAATACATTGACATGATGATGTCATATCACTACCATATTTAAGCATATCACTACCATATTTGGGCGCATCACACTTATTTTGTCAAACTAGTTTGATAGTGTAGACAGGGCCTAGGTCACTTTTGTTTTTTCCTGACCTGTTTTTAATGTTGTTTTTTTGGTCAAATGAATAAATGAAATGAAATTAAAAACCAAAAAATCCATGAATTGCAGATTTAATATATTTCTCATTTCTCATATTATATCTAAGTTATGAAAGCAAATAGGCATCTTACTGTATGGACATAGTAATATATGTTTTGCTGCACTTAATTCTTTACTAAATATTGTATATTATTTTTTAGTGACTGGGTGCCGTTTAAATTTCACCATACCTGCAGAAGGAAAGATTGAAATCCACTCTCCGAATTATCCATCCAACTACAATAATGGAGCCAATTGCCGTTGGTTTATCAACGGTTTTCCTGGTCGGACAATAGAGGTTCAGTTTAAAGACTTCATCACAGAGAGTCGATACGATGTTCTTGAGATTGGCACCGGTACGAACGTTGATGACGTAGGTTCACTGCAATTGTCTGCCAGCGGAGGAAGTATACCAGGGAACATGTTGCTGTTGTCTAATCAAATATGGATGCGTTTTGTGACTGATGGTGAAAAAACGGAAAGAGGCTTTTCTCTTGAACTAAGGAATGAAGGTTACCAAGGTATACAAACTATTACATATTATTATTATATAACTAACCGCTAAAACTTGTGTAGTTTTAATTACTGTAGTATATATTTTTATAATGCCATTCATCTTCTAAAAAAATTTGATTATTCCATTATCAATGAAAGGGGTGTTGTATTGTTTAAAATATTAATTCTCACTCCTGAGGACGATCAAAGCATATTGATCGAAACGTCGAGAAACTCAACAGTTCTTTTTAGAACTAATTTACGTGGTGTACTGCAAACTTATATCAACATTTGATTTCGCCATGCAAACCTTCAAACAATATATTAATTTTTTATTTATGTAGAAGTGAATGCTTGCATGAGCAATCCCTGCTGGAATGGAGGAACCTGTGTTAATCAAGGCTCAACAACTTATATTTGTGCATGTACATCGCTATGGCAGGGGACCAACTGTCAAACGCCTACAGGTGAGATTTTTACAATGACCTTTGACCCAGTGTGATCCTTAGTACCCATCAGACCAGAAACATATTACTAAATTGCAATCAGTTTAACCACTACAGACGATAAAACATATATGTTATTTGTTTACCAACTTTATTAACTTCCAATGAATTAATTTCACAGATGAGAATAAGTGTGCAAGCAATCCTTGTCAAAACGGAGCTGAGTGTGTAAACGTTGGGGGCGCATATCAGTGCAACTGTCTGGATGGATGGAGTGGAACAAATTGCGTAGAAGGTAAAACTAACTATATTGATGACATACATCTATTTAAAAGTGTATATACATTATTACTAAAACTAGTAAAGTTAGGACTTATAAAATCAACTTTTAAAAATTTTAATGGAAATTGTAGTTATTTTGATGGATAAAATGTTACGAGCTTTGTTCTTCACAGAAGTTTTCTGACCTATAAACTTTTTTTTTCAGATTTGGATGAATGTTTGAGTAACCCGTGTGTGAACGGAGTTTGCAATAATTTATTCAATCACTATATGTGCATATGTAATGACAATTTCAGTGGAACTCGATGTGAAACAGGTATTTTTTTATATATATAAATATAGAAAATATAAAATGTTTTCTTTTTAGACAGATTAAGGATATTTATAAGTATGATATTAAAAAAAATGATTGTACACAACCAGAAAAGGAAGGAAAAAAATGTGAAACCTTGGAATTGAGTGGGGTGACACAACTACACTTTGTAACTTTGTAGTGAACTGTACTCCATCTTCATGGTTTTTGCAAAAGGTGTAATCTTGGCTACATTTGGTAATCTGTTTTTTGTATTATTTATGTTTTAGGTCCAGAAGAAGAGAGTTGCATACTGAACCAATGTCAGAACAGAGGAACATGTACATATTACTTGGACGATTACTTCTGTGATTGTCCTTCCGGTTACACCGGTGAATACTGTGAAGTTGGTAGGTTAAAATCTGTTTCTGGAATTTGTTTATAAATATATAAACCCAAAGTTAAGATTCTGGAAAAACTTATATTGCGTAACAGTAGATTTGCCCCAATCTGTATTGTCTTTTTTTATGTTAGTTCAACAGTCTGCATTTCAATATTTGTCTCAAGTATTATACATATGAAACGCCATACAGTATGTGCCAAAATATTTATATTTTTGCTAATATTAACACTAGAACCTTGATTTAACAGTGGCCTGATGTCAAGTACAAATTAAATACACTATGATTTGGAATCCACGAAATATGTTATCATCTTTTTGTTCCACAGCTGATGTGTGCATTTCTGGACCTTGTAAAAATAATGGCAATTGTGTAAGCAATGGTGATGTATTCACATGTGACTGTCCTGATACGCATATTGGTTTATACTGTGAAGTAATTGGTAAGTAATTATTAACACAATAATTTCATCTCTCTTGCTTTTCAATATCCTGTGCATTGGTAGAATAATTTGATGGAAGAATACACCTTTAAAATGATGGCTGACATAATACAGTGAATTCACGCTACATGCATTTTATTCTTGCTTTTTTTTAGTATCAACATCATGTACAGACGACCCTTGTCAGAATGAAGCTGAATGTACGTTGGACACTAATGGATACAACTGTGCGTGTCCTGTTGGGTATGAAGGCATCTTCTGTGAAACTAATATCAATGATTGCCTAAATGATACATGCTCGGTTCACGGCATCTGCGTAGATTTGGTTAATGGTGCCGTATGCGAGTGTGAAAGTGGCTGGAGTGGACCGAAATGCTCTGTTGGTGAGTGGTTTTGTTTTCTCCTACATTGGTTTAAGTTCATATTGTTTACTGAGCTTTTTGGGGCAAGAAAGGTCTCAATCTGTGAGATAGACAAATGTTCAATGGCAAATGTAATCAAACATAAAGTAATCATCCTATTCTTTTCATTTGTAGATATTAATGAATGCGAGGGCAACCCTTGTCAAAATGGAGGAACATGCACAAATGGACCAAATGCTTATACATGTAAATGCTTTGATAATTACTATGGAGTCAACTGCCAAATGAGTAAGTATTCAAAATGAAGGTGCCACACTACATGCTACACTATATGCTACAGTGCTACACTACATGCTACACTATATGCTACAGTGCTACACTACACTTCTACATATTACACTTCACACTACTGTGCTACACACTACACTACAATGCTACACTATACACTACAGTGCTACACTAGACACTACAGTGCTACACTAGACACTGCAGTGCTACACTACAGTTCTACACTACACACTACAGTGCTACACTAGACACTACAGTGCTACACTAGACACTACAGTGCTACACTAGACACTACAGTGCTACACTACAGTTCTACACTACACACTATTGTGCTACACTATATAATATAGTGATACATTACAGTGGTACACTACAGTGCTACACTATATGCTGCATTGCTACACTATATGCTGCAGTGCTACACTACACACTACAGTGCTACACTGTATACTACATTGCTATACAACATGCTACTTTGCACCAGCATTGACTTAATTATACATTATCTTTGTCGTTTCAGTTGTTCAAGATCAGAATAATGTGGCTGAGGTTCATACTTTTATGGGTTCTGAGATTGGACTAGATCCATGGTGGATAATGTGCATTTCTATCCTAGGCGTTTTCATTCTATTCCTCGTATTGGTGGTATTTTGCAAAAACAGACCTCAACAGTAAGTAGTTAAATTTATTCACATTTAACAGGGAGCTCATAAGAGGGGTCACCTCAGTGTGTATAAACGTTTTGCCAGGCATGTAAAAGGTGTAGTGGTGATGAGGTATATAATTACACTACATGCTGCAGTGCTACACTACACAATACAGTGCTACACTACACATTACACTACACAATACAGTGCTACACTATACAACACTAACTACACACTACAGTGCTACACAATACAGTGCCACACTACAGTGCTACACAATACAGTGCTATACTACAGCGCTACACTATACTACAGTGCTACACAACACAATACAGTGCTACACTACAGTGCTACACAATACAGTGCTACACAACACAATACAGTGCTACACTACAGTGCTACACAATACAGTGCTACACAACACAATACAGTGCTATACTACAGTGCTACACAACACACTCCAGTGCTACACTACAGTGCTACACAATACAGGGCTACACTACAGTGCTACACAACACACTCCAGTGCTACACCACAGTGCTACACAATACAGTGCTATACTACAGCGCTACACTATACTACAGTGCTACACAACACAATACAGTGCTACACTACAGTGCTACACAATACAGTGCTACACAACACAATACAGTGCTACACTACAGTGCTACACAATACAGTGCTACACAACACACTCCAGTGCTACACTACAGTGCTACACAATACAGTGCTACACAACACAATACAGTGCTACACTACAGTGCTACACAACACAATACAGTGCCACACTACAGTGCTACACAATACAGTGCTATACTACAGTGCTACACAACACACTCCAGTGCTACACTACAGTGCTACACAATACAGGGCTACACTACAGTGCTACACAACACACTCCAGTGCTACACTACAGTGCTACACAATACAGTGCTATACTACAGTGCTACACAATACAGTGCTACACAACACACTCCAGTGCTACACAATACAGTGCTACACAACACAATACAGTGCCACACTACAGTGCTACACAATACAGTGCTATACTACAGTGCTACACAACACACTATAGTGCTACACTACAGTGCTACACAATACAGGGCTACACTACAGTGCTACACAACACACTCCAGTGCTACACAATACAGTGCTATACTACAGTGCTACACACTACAGTGCTACACAATACAGTGCTACACAACACACTCCAGTGCTACACTACAGTGCTACACAATACAGGGCTACACTACAGTGCTACACTACACACTATAGTGCTACACTACAGTGCTACACTACAGTGCTACACAATACAGGGCTACACTACAGTGCTACACTACAGTGCTACACAATACAGGGCTACACTACAGTGCTACACTACACACTATAGTGCCACACTCCAGTGCTACACTCCAGTGCTACACTACAGTGCTACACTACAGTGCTACACAATACAGGGCTACACTACAGTGCTACACTACACACTATAGTGCCACACTACAGTGCTACACTACAGTGCTACACAATACAGGGCTACACTACACACTATAGTGCTACACTATACTAGTGGTGATGAGGTAGTGGTGCAGGTTTGGCTATTATTATACGTTTGAAATTTCATTATCTTCATCTTTTACTAATTAATGATTATTCCTTATCTTTAGTGCAAAGTATGATGCAGAGCTGGCCAAGTCAGAGCGTAACCATGGGTTACCAAATAGTCAGTTGGATGATCAAATTCCTGTGATGGATGAATCAGGTGCAGCCAATGAGAATGCTTATGGATTTGTTCCAGCAGGGGGAAGCAGGTAAGAAAAGGTTGTTTTCAGGTGGGGCTTTAGCTCGTTACTAGGCCGTCATCTCTCCTATGCCACAACGGTTTCTATCCGTTATTATGCTACTGAACATGTATGAGAATAATGACTTATTTATTATTATATACTTATTATTATTATTAGATAATTTTACTTTGCAATGTATGTATGTATATCTTATGATATAAACATGATGTTAATAAATGAAACTATTTCCACTGATATGATCTTGATATAATAAATCTGCTGTATGAATCTGATATATGATGATCTAATATACAGTAAATCTTGATCACTGATATAATCTCGATTCAGGAATCATACCACTATTCCATCATACTTTCACATTATGTAATTTGTTTAATAAAATCTTGTGTGTTATATATCCTTATATTCCTTGTTTTTATTTATTTAAAGGGCTGCTGTAGCAGAGATTAATAGTTACGAGAACCCATGGCCGCAAAGCACAGAAGATTTCACCTTACAGAAGACGCATTTGTGAGCGACATGAAATAACTTTAAATTAGGATGCTATTTTCATATGTAGATTTTAATATATGCTGTATATTGTTTATACGTTGTGGGTGAGATATTGTTAGATTATTATTTTTTATGTAAGATAAGGTTGTAAGTTTTAAATGTTTAATGCAGTATTTCTCAATAGGGGGACTGATATGATAATATGAGTCTAGATAAATTATTTAACCTTTTGCAATGTAGTTAAGGTCAATTTTATTTGTGATGTTAATCTCACTTAAGATTGCTTGCCTGCCAACTACTTAAATTACCAAAGTGACTGTGACTTAGTATGTACTTACGATTTAGTTGTCTTAAACTCTTTATCACCTTGAGAGGGGTATTCCTCATTTTGTACATTGATATAGTAATATAATATTCAGAAATAATTGACGTCTTTCTCACTCTTTCATTTTTTATGCATGTTTGTTGCATAGAATATGATAATGGTAAAAGTAAAACAGTTTTATTTGTTTTTATTTATTTATTTATTTCGTATACAGTACCTCCTAAAAAAGAACCAAAATGTACAATAGTTATAAATAAAAAATCATAATTGAGACAAGATAGTAATAATCTTTAAATACAGTACTGTCTAAATTGTCAAGAAATAATAATTATGACTTTACACAAATTCAATGATCTAAACTATTTTTTTTTCTTCTAAATCTATATTTTTTTCTTAAATTATGATTTAACACACATACAATACATTTAAAAAAAACAATATTGGTGTACAAGCACCAGTGTGTTCAAAAAAATATATTGTTTATTAGTGTGAATAAAATGTAATGAGATTAACAATTATTATAAAAACATTGATTATAACAATATACAGTATACATCGATCATAAAACATTAATATAAAATGTATAGTTTTTGATACCAGTAGACTAAAAACAAATAATATTTTTTAAAAAGACATTTAATGAATGAAGTTATTGATAGTATATTGACCAGTCTAATACAGATGTAAAAATTAAAAAGTATACATGTTTTAGATGTTTTTAATTGGGGTCTTCTTTAAATGTAAATGTTCATACATTTGGAATAACCAATCATAATGCTTGTTTACATTTAAATTTACAAATGCGTACAGATGGAATAACCAATCATAATGCTTGCTTACATTTAAATTTACAAATGCGTACAAATGGAATAAACCAATCATAATGCTTGTTTACATTTGAATTTACAAATGCGTACAGATGGAATAACCAACTATAATGCTTGTTTGTCTACATTTAAATTTACATACGCGTACAGATGGAATAAACCAATCATAATGCTTGTTTGTTTCAATTTAAATTTAGAAATGGAATAAACCAATCATAATGCTTGTTAGTTTACATTTATACAGTATTTACAAATGGATTAAACCAATCACAATGCTTGTTTGTTTAAATTTAAATTTACAAATGGAATAAACCAATCATAATGCTCGTTTATTTAATTCCTTCACGATTCTTTCATTCCTTCATGATTCTTTCATTAGATTCACGTTTAGCTTGCAATCATTTAATATTTTCTTAAACATAACTATATTTAAATATTTGTTTAATTTGTTTGTTTTACCTACTAAAAAATAGTTTTTAAAAAATTTATTTTATTAACTTAGATAATGCGATGTAAATTGAAGGTATAAATTACTGTGTCAAAGATCTTTATTACTTGTAGCACACAAAAACCCGATAATGTTTATCAAACTTGAGGCACGGGTATACTATATAGTTTTAGTTGATTTTCACATAAGTGTCCCACATGTTATGAACTATTTTAAAAAGTACTGTAAGTTACTTCATAGATATGTTTTATCATAATCAGTACTTAGAATTATAACTGGTGAGATTTTTGCAATAAAAGAAATTTTGGTAATAAAAAAAATGTATTTATTGTTGTATAGTGTCAGAAACAAATGGTGTATAGAGAACTAATTTATACATTTTTTACCATAGATTGTTGATAATTTTTAAAAATCAGAACACCTCAATGTGATTCTGCGCATGTCAATTATGATATAGTACAGTTATGTCAATAAATTTGTCAACAAATTTGGCTAAAAAGGAAATTTCTCTGTACAAGGGGTTTTTTCGAAAAATCGGCAAAATGTCGACTTTTCAAAATATGTTGAGTAAACATGCGCATGTCACATTACGATGTACGGTAGTATTTGGTCATTTGTCGAAAAGAACATATTATATTTGAATAAAATGGTTGCAATTTGGCCATTTTTACATAATACACAGTTTTGACGAAAAATAAAAGGGTCGAAATTTTTCCATTTTCTGAAAAAATTCCTTACTATAGTACAGGGATTTTTTTGAAAAATGCCCAAAATATCGACTTTTTAAAATTCAATAATTATGCGGTAATATCGTTATATGTGTGCATATATTGCTTTGCAACAACTTATAGAGCATACACAGTTTTGTCGAAAAATAAAAGGGTCGAAATTTTGCCATTTTCTGAAAAAATCCCTTACTATAGTACAGGGATTTTTTCGAAAAATGCCCAAAATATCGACTTTTTAAAATTCAATAATTATGCGATAATATCCCTATATGTGCGCATATATTGCTTTGCAACAACTTATAGAGCCATAATACACAGTTTTGTCGAAAAAATAAAAGGTTCGAAATTTTGCCATTTTCTGAAAAAATTCCTTACTATAGTACAGGGATTTTTTCAAAAAAATGCCCAAAATATCGACTTTTTAAAATTCAATAATTATACGACAATATCGCTATATGTGCGCATATATTGCTTTGCAGCAACTTATAGAGCCATAATACAGAGTTTTGCCGAAAAATTAAAGAGTCGAAATTTCGCCATTTTCTGAAAAAATTCCTTACTATAGTACAGAGATTTTTTCGAAAAATGCCCAAAATATCGACTTTTTAAAATTCAATAATTATACGACAATATCGCTATATGTGCGCATATATTGCTTTGCAGCAACTTATAGAGCCATAATACAGAGTTTTGCCGAAAAATTAAGAGTCGAAATTTCGCCATTTTCTGAAAAAATTCCTTACTATAGTACAGAGATTTTTTCGAAAAATGCCCAAAATATCGACTTTTTAAAATTCAATAATTATGCGATAATATCCCTATATGTGCGCATATACTGCTTTGCAACAACTTATAGAGCCATAATACACAGTTTTGTCGAAAAAATAAAAGGTTCGAAATTTTGCCATTTTCTGAAAAAATCCCTTACTATAGTACAGGGATTTTTTCGAAAAATGCCCAAAATATCGACTTTTTAAAATTCAATAATTATGCGATAATATCGCTATATGTGCGCATATATTGCTTTGCAGCAACTTATAGAGTCATAATACACAGTTTTGACGAAAAATAAAAGGGTCGAAATTTTGCAATTTTCTGAAAAAATCCTTTACTATAGTACAGGGATTTTTTCGAAAAATGCCCGAACAATATCGACTTTTTAAAATTCAATAACTATGCGATAATATCGCTATATGTGCGCATATGACTTAAAATAGGGATTTTTTCGAAAAATGCCCAAAATATCAACTTTTTAAAATTCAATAATTATGCGATAATATCGCTATATGTGCGCATATATTGCTTTGCAGCAACTTATAGAGTCATAATACACAGTTTTGACGAAAAATAAAAGGGTCGAAATTTTGCCATTTTCTGAAAAAATCCTTTACTATAGTACAGGGATTTTTTCGAAAAATGCCCGAACAATATCGACTTTTTAAAATTCAATAACTATGCGATAATATCGCTATATGTGCGCATATGTTGCTTTGCAACAACTTATAGAGCCATAATACACAGTTTTGTCGAAAAATAAAAGGGTCGAAATTTCGCCATTTTCTGAAAAAAAATCCCTTACTATAGTACAGGGATTTTTTCGAAAAATGCCCAAAATATCGACTTTTTAAAATTCAATAATTATGCGATAATATCGCTATATGTGCGCATATATTGCTTTGCAGCAACTTATAGAGCCATAATACACAGTTTTGACGAAAAATAAAAGGGTCGAAATTTTGCCATTTTCTGAAAAAATCCCTTACTATAGTACAGGGATTTTTTCGAAAAATGCCCAAAATATCAACTTTTTAAAATTCAATAACTATGCGATAATATCGCTATATGTGCGCATATGTTGCTTTGCAACAACTTATAGAGCCATAATACACAGTTTTGTCGAAAAATAAAAGGGTCGAAATTTTGCCATTTTCTGAAAAAATCCCTTACTATAGTACAGGGATTTTTTCGAAAAATGCCCAAAATATCAACTTTTTAAAATTCAATAATTATGCGATAATATCGCTATATGTGCGCATATATTGCTTTGCAACAACTTATAGAGCCATAATACAGAGTTTTGTCGAAAAATAAAAGGGTCGAAATTTTGCCATTTTCTGAAAAAATCCCTTACTATAGTACAGGGATTTTTTCGAAAAATGCCCGAAAAATATCGACTTAAAATAGGGATTTTTTCGAAAAATGCCCAAAATATCGACTTTTTAAAATTCAATAATTATGCGATAATATCGCTATATGTGCGCATATATTGCTTTGCAGCAACTTATAGAGCCATAATACACAGTTTTGACGAAAAATAAAAGGGTCGAAATTTTGCCATTTTCTGAAAAAATCCCTTACTATAGTACAGGGATTTTTTCGAAAAATGCCCAAAATATCGACTTTTTAAAACTCAATAATTATGCAATAATATCGCTATATGTGCGCATATATTGCTTTGCAACAACTTATAGAGCCATAATACAGAGTTTTGTCGAAAAATAAAAGGGTCGAAATGTTGCCATTTTCTGAAAAAAATCCCTTACTATAGTACAGGGATTTTTTCGAAAAATGCCCGAAAAATATCGACTTAAAATAGGGATTTTTTCGAAAAATGCCCAAAATATCGACTTTTTAAAATTCAATAATTATGCGATAATATCGCTATATGTGCGCATATATTGCTTTGCAACAACTTATAGAGCCATAATACACAGTTTTGTCGAAAAATAAAAGGGTCGAAATTTTGCCATTTTCTGAAAAAAAAATCCCTTACTATAGTACAGGGATTTTTTCGAAAAATGCCCAAAATATCGACTTTTTAAAATTCAATAATTATGCGATAATATCGCTATATGTGCGCATATATTGCTTTGCAACAACTTATACTGTAGAGCCATAATACAGAGTTTTGTCGAAAAATAAAAGGGTCGAAATTTTGCCATTTTCTGAAAAAATCCCTTACTATAGTACAGGGATTTTTTCGAAAAATGCCCGAAAAATATCGACTTAAAATAGGGATTTTTTCGAAAAATGCCCAAAATATCGACTTTTTAAAATTCAATAATTATGCGATAATATCGCTATATGTGCGCATATATTGCTTTGCAGCAACTTATAGAGCCATAATACACAGTTTTGACGAAAAATAAAAGGGTCGAAATTTTGCCATTTTCTGAAAAAATCCCTTACTATAGTACAGGGATTTTTTCGAAAAATGCCCAAAATATCGACTTTTTAAAACTCAATAATTATGCAATAATATCGCTATATGTGCGCATATATTGCTTTGCAACAACTTATAGAGCCATAATACAGAGTTTTGTCGAAAAATAAAAGGGTCGAAATTTTGCCATTTTCTGAAAAAAATCCCTTACTATAGTACAGGGATTTTTTCGAAAAATGCCCGAAAAATATCGACTTAAAATAGGGATTTTTTCGAAAAATGCCCAAAATATCGACTTTTTAAAATTCAATAATTATGCGATAATATCGCTATATGTGCGCATATATTGCTTTGCAACAACTTATAGAGCCATAATACACAGTTTTGTCGAAAAATAAAAGGGTCGAAATTTTGCCATTTTCTGAAAAAAAATCCCTTACTATAGTACAGGGATTTTTTCGAAAAATGCCCAAAATATCGACTTTTTAAAATTCAATAATTATGCGATAATATCGCTATATGTGCGCATATATTGCTTTGCAACAACTTATACTGTAGAGCCATAATACAGAGTTTTGTCGAAAAATAAAAGGGTCGAAATTTTGCCATTTTCTGAAAAAATCCCTTACTATAGTACAGGGATTTTTTCGAAAAATGCCCGAAAAATATCGACTTAAAATAGGGATTTTTTCGAAAAATGCCCAAAATATCGACTTTTTAAAATTCAATAATTATGCGATAATATCGCTATATGTGCGCATATATTGCTTTGCAGCAACTTATAGAGCCATAATACACAGTTTTGACGAAAAATAAAAGGGTCGAAATTTTGCCATTTTCTGAAAAAATCCCTTACTATAGTACAGGGATTTTTTCGAAAAATGCCCAAAATATCGACTTTTTAAAACTCAATAATTATGCAATAATATCGCTATATGTGCGCATATATTGCTTTGCAACAACTTATAGAGCCATAATACAGAGTTTTGTCGAAAAATAAAAGGGTCGAAATTTTGCCATTTTCTGAAAAAATCCCTTACTATAGTACAGGGATTTTTTCGAAAAATGCCCGAAAAATATCGACTTAAAATAGGGATTTTTTCGAAAAATGCCCAAAATATCGACTTTTTAAAATTCAATAATTATGCGATAATATCGCTATATGTGCGCATATATTGCTTTGCAACAACTTATAGAGCCATAATACACAGTTTTGTCGAAAAATAAAAGGGTCGAAATTTTGCCATTTTCTGAAAAAAAATCCCTTACTATAGTACAGGGATTTTTTCGAAAAATGCCCAAAATATCGACTTTTTAAAATTCAATAATTATGCGATAATATCGCTATATGTGCGCATATATTGCTTTGCAACAACTTATACTGTAGAGCCATAATACAGAGTTTTGTCGAAAAATAAAAGGGTCGAAATTTTGCCATTTTCTGAAAAAATCCCTTACTATAGTACAGGGATTTTTTTGAAAAATGCCCAAAATATCGACTTTTTTAAAATTCAATAATTATGCGATAATATCGCTATATGTGTGCATATATTGCTTTGCAACAACTTATAGAGCATACACAGTTTTGTCGAAAAATTAAAGGGTCGAAATTTGGTCAGTTTTCGAAAAATTCCCTGTACTATAGTGCAGGGATTTTTTAAAAATGGCCAAAATATCGACTTTTTAAAATTCACTTATTATGCAATAATAAGCACATATAAGCACATTTATCAACATCTTATAGAGTCATAGTAACCAGTTATTAAAAAAAATAAAAGGGTTGAAATTTGGTCTTTTTTCGAAAATTTCCCTGTACTATAGTACAGGGATTTTTTCAAAAATGGCCAAAATATCGACTTTTCAAAATTCACTTATTATGCAATAATATTGCCATATATGCACATATATTTCATTATCAACATCTTATAGAGTCATAGTAACCAGTTATTTCAAAAAATAAAAGTGTCGAAATTTGGTTATTTTTCGAAAATTTCCCTTTACACAGGGATTTTTACACAGGGATATTTCCCTTTATACAGGGATTTTTTTCCAAAATGGCCAAAATATCGACTTTCCCAAAATTAACTTATTATGCAATAATATTGCCATATATGCACATATATTGCATTATCAACATCTTAAAGAGTCATAGTAACCAGTTATTAAAAAAAATATAAGTGTCGAAATTTGGTCTTTTTTCGAAAATTTCCCTTTACTATAGTACAGGGATTTTTTCCAAAATGGCCAAAATATCGACTTTTGAAAATTCACTTATTATGCAATAATATTGCCATATAAGCACATTTATCAACATCTTATAGAGTCATAGTAACCAATTATTTCAAAATATAAAAGGGTCGAAATTTGGTCTTTTTTCGAAAATTTCCCTTTACAGGGATTTTTTTCCAAAATGGCCAAAATATCGACTTTCCCAAAATTCACTTATTATGCAATAATATTGCCATATATGCACATATATTGCATTATCAACATCTTAAAGAGTCATAGTAACCAGTTATTTAAAAAAATATAAGTGTCGAAATTTGGTCTTTTTTCGAAAATTTCCCTTTACTATAGTACAGGGATTTTTTCCAAAATGGCCAAAATATCGACTTTTTAAAATTCCCTTACTATGCAATAATATTGCCATATATGCACATATATTGCATTATCAACATCTTAAAGAGTCATAGTAACCAGTTATTTAAAAAAATATAAGTGTCGAAATTTGGTATTTTTTCGAAAATTTCCCTTTACTATAGTACAGGGATTTTTTCCAAAATGGCCAAAATATCGACTTTTTAAAATTCCCTTATTATGCAATAATATTGCCATATATGCACATATATTGCATTATCAACATCTTATAGAGTCATAGTAACCAGTTATTTCAAAAAATAAAAGGGTCGAAATTTTCCAAAATGGCCAAAATATCGACTTTTTAAAATTCCCTTACTATGCAATAATATTGCCATATATGCACATATATTGCATTATCAACATCTTAAAGAGTCTTAGTAACCAGTTATTTAAAAAAATAAAATGGTTATGTCATAAAACATATTTACTGTGTATGTGTAATCTTTATTAAATGTTATCAGGAAAATGAGTAGCTATTTTACAGTAACGGCAAACATTTAGTTTTAATTCTTTTGTATAAAGATTTTTGCAAATAAAAAAACTAGCAATTACTATTTTCATTAAATAGTAAATAAAACTTATTATTTACAATGCCAAATATAAATATATACAATATTAAAACAAATAATATGTCTACAAGTTTTCAACATATCCAATAAAATTGTCAGTGACTACATTTATCCGATTTTAAACAAATAATTACAATCTTTAAATTTCATGGACTGTATGTAGATTGTATTGAAATAATTGTTAATTTTGCTACGATTCCTTAATTTGTATATTATTCAGTAGCATTTTTACTAAGCCTTTAATTAATATTATAATGCACTCAGAAATATGCTGTTTACAATCTTATTATAAGCTTTACAATTTGTAATGTTATGAATATGTATTAAAAGACGTTTACTATATAATTTCAATATAAAATTAAATGACAAAAAGAGAGATCGACGTTTCGGTACCATCATAGAACCATTTTCACGATCAAGTGAATACAAAACAATAATAATTATGTGCACTAAGCACCAAAGTTGGTGACAGGAAATGCTAATTGAGGGCTAATTAAGTAATTAGCTCCTCCTACTGAGTTAGATAAACAATTTAGCTTTGATGGAATCCGATTGTTTATTGAGTGTAGGTTTTATCTCTTTGATCCACAACATCTCCTTAATTAGGCAATCAAACTTATTGTTACATTTAGATAAGACTCTAAAGTATTCCGAGATATCACCAGTTATGCCATGTTGTTTTAGGTGATCGCCTATAATACTTTTGTTATGTTCATTAATGCGTTTGTAAAGGTGTCGGCAAGTGTAACCGACATAGTTTGTATCACACAAACCACATTGAAATTTGTACACAACGCATTGTGAATTAATGATTCTGGGTTTCATTTCTTTAGGTTTTAAGGTGTCACCTATCTTACGACTAGTAAATACTGGTAAAATATCATTTTCAATCTTCGCACTAAGTTGTTTAAGTTGTTTAGTAACCGTGTTACAACAAGTTTGATCCTTGTACGGTAGTACAATCCTAATAGGCTGGGGAGATTCATCAGTTAGCATATCTTCATTAGTATTACTAGGAGTCACACAAGTATTAATGGATTGGTTGAAAGCCTTAACAATATTACTAATAAGATCTAAAGGATAATTCAACTTTTGAAAAATCTTTGTTACATTATCAACCTCTGATAGGAAAATGTCATGCGTAGATGACAATTTGTAGGCCCTATTAAGCGTTGTGTGAATTAGATTACGTTTATGTTTGATATCCACATGGCTATCATAATGTAATAATAAGCCTTTATTAGTGGATTTCTTATATACTTTGGTTTCAAGAGATATATCGTTTTTTGAGATAGTCATACCTAAAAAATTTATTGAGTTATCTCTAGCAATTTCCATTGTAAAATCAACGGCATCGTGTGAATTGTTCAAAGTGTTCAAAAAATTCTGTGCTGAAACCTGGCTTGGCATGAATACGATTGTGTCATCAACGTTAGCGACGATAGAACTGCGGCATTTTCCCTGTTGCTTGTAAGGTATCTTCAATGTAACACATGAAAACATTTGCCATCAGTGGTCCAAGCGGTGAACCCATGGCTACGCCATCAACCTGCTCGTATAGATCACCATCATATTGGAAAAGTTGATTTTTGGTCGCAATTGTAAGTAGGTCCTTAAGACCTTGTTTATCGATAGATAAACCGTGTTCAGAGTTAAACCAGTCATCTTTAAAGGCCTTATGAACAAGAATGTTAATGGTCTCATCAAGTGGAACATTGGTGAATAGAGAAACTACGTCGTAAGAGACCAGAACATCATCTGAACCAATTTTAGTAGAACGTAACTCTTTAGCAAAATCAAAAATGTCTGGTATAGAGTATTCGTTGCTGGCTAATGGTTTTAGCTTCTCATCTAACCATTGTGCTAATTTAAAATTGTAAGTGCCAGTGGCTGAGAGTATTGGCCTAATAGATAGATTTTCTTTGTGCGTCTTGGGAAGACCATACAGATGGGCTAACCTCGAGCCTTGTGATGTTAGTGTAGATGCTACTTCCTTCGGTAGTATATTACGAACAATATTAGATAGTTGCTTCTCCTTTTCTAAGAGAGGATGGAAATGCTTAATTGGTCTACCTCTAGACTTAGGTTGTGTCTTACTTACGGGTATAAACTTAGATGTGTTGTTTATAGACGATTGTCTAAGAAGTTGGTCATAATGATGTTTATCCATGATAACGACTCCGGAACCTTTGTCAGGTTTAGTAATGACAATGTCATCCCTTTTCTTCAATTGTCCCAATGCTCTTTTCAGGGACCTAGGTGGAGATTGGTCCTTGCGTTCGATGTAGTTTAGAGCAATCGACTTTAAAGTTGCTCATTATTTAGTTTCTTCTCGACACGCCAGTAAGCCTTTTCAAAGTTGGCTAAAATTTCCCTACGTTGTGATTGATGTGGTAAGGCGAACTGTAAGCCACGACTAAGAACCAGTTTTTGGAAGAAGGAAAGCTGGTACGAAGATAAGTTGGTAATGTGTTCGTCTATGTCTCGATCCTTGTATAATAGGCGTGCGATCTTCTTGGAGTGATTCTAAATAATGAGGATATGAAGGAGCTCACATCAGCAACTTTAAAGTCGATTGCTCTAAACTACATCGAACGCAAGGACCAATCTCCACCTAGGTCCCTGAAAAGAGCATTGGGACAATTGAAGAAAAGGGATGACATTGTCATTACTAAACCTGACAAAGGTTCCGGAGTCGTTATCATGGATAAACATCATTATGACCAACTTCTTAGACAATCGTCTATAAACAACACATCTAAGTTTATACCCGTAAGTAAGACACAACCTAAGTCTAGAGGTAGACCAATTAAGCATTTCCATCCTCTCTTAGAAAAGGAGAAGCAACTATCTAATATTGTTCGTAATATACTACCGAAGGAAGTAGCATCTACACTAACATCACAAGGCTCGAGGTTAGCCCATCTGTATGGTCTTCCCAAGACGCACAAAGAAAATCTATCTATTAGGCCAATACTCTCAGCCACTGGCACTTACAATTTTAAATTAGCACAATGGTTAGATGAGAAGCTAAAACCATTAGCCAGCAACGAATACTCTATACCAGACATTTTTGATTTTGCTAAAGAGTTACGTTCTACTAAAATTGGTTCAGATGATGTTCTGGTCTCTTACGACGTAGTTTCTCTATTCACCAATGTTCCACTTGATGAGACCATTAACATTCTTGTTCATAAGGCCTTTAAAGATGACTGGTTTAACTCTGAACACGGTTTATCTATCGATAAACAAGGTCTTAAGGACCTACTTACAATTGCGACCAAAAATCAACTTTTCCAATATGATGGTGATCTATACGAGCAGGTTGATGGCGTAGCCATGGGTTCACCGCTTGGACCACTGATGGCAAATGTTTTCATGTGTTACATTGAAGATACCTTACAAGCAACAGGGAAAATGCCGCAGTTCTATCGTCGCTACGTTGATGACACAATCGTATTCATGCCAAGCCAGGTTTCAGCACAGAATTTTTTGAACACTTTGAACAATTCACACGATGCCGTTGATTTTACAATGGAAATTGCTAGAGATAACTCAATAAATTTTTTAGGTATGACTATCTCAAAAAACGATATATCTCTTGAAACCAAAGTATATAAGAAATCCACTAATAAAGGCTTATTATTACATTATGATAGCCATGTGGATATCAAACATAAACGTAATCTAATTCACACAACGCTTAATAGGGCCTACAAATTGTCATCTACGCATGACATTTTCCTATCAGAGGTTGATAATGTAACAAAGATTTTTCAAAAGTTGAATTATCCTTTAGATCTTATTAGTAATATTGTTAAGGCTTTCAACCAATCCATTAATACTTGTGTGACTCCTAGTAATACTAATGAAGATATGCTAACTGATGAATCTCCCCAGCCTATTAGGATTGTACTACCGTACAAGGATCAAACTTGTTGTAACACGGTTACTAAACAACTTAAACAACTTAGTGCGAAGATTGAAAATGATATTTTACCAGTATTTACTAGTCGTAAGATAGGTGACACCTTAAAACCTAAAGAAATGAAACCCAGAATCATTAATTCACAATGCGTTGTGTACAAATTTCAATGTGGTTTGTGTGATACAAACTATGTCGGTTACACTTGCCGACACCTTTACAAACGCATTAATGAACATAACAAAAGTATTATAGGCGATCACCTAAAACAACATGGCATAACTGGTGATATCTCGGAATACTTTAGAGTCTTATCTAAATGTAACAATAAGTTTGATTGCCTAATTAAGGAGATGTTGTGGATCAAAGAGATAAAACCTACACTCAATAAACAATCGGATTCCATCAAAGCTAAATTGTTTATCTAACTCAGTAGGAGGAGCTAATTACTTAATTAGCCCTCAATTAGCATTTCCTGTCACCAACTTTGGTGCTTAGTGCACATAATTATTATTGTTTTGTATTCACTTGATCTTGAAAATGGTTCTATGATGGTACCAAAACGTCGATCTCTCTTTTTGTCATTAAATTTTATATTGAAATTATGAATATGTATTTTGTAAACTGTACTCATTTCATATACAAAAAGTGTACTCAGTACAACTGGGCATAATATTCACCCTTGTGGATGTATTTATCCTTTGTAATTAGACTAAGTTAAAAAAACAATCTTAATATTTAAAACTTCTCCTATCAAAGTGAACACCACTTAAGTGAAATTCTTATTGTATATTTTAAAAAAATATCTCACTTTCATACTGTGATTCGTGAACATGGCTAATAGAATTTATATTATATTTACATGCATTTATAAAAAAACATCTTAAAATCCGTCTTTATATAACTAGTAGTACCATGTATAATCGAGTATAGTCCCAGGGTGGGATTATATTGCATTAACAATATAATTTATCTTGCGTCTAAATTAAAATATTTATCAAAATAATACCTGGTTTTTATTTATTTAATTTGAGTTGCACATGCTGAATTCATATCATTAATTATTCAACAGCTAGAGTTTGAAATCTTCATGGCGACATTGTTGTCAGAACGTGCAATCAGGAATCGCATTTTCACACCTGAACTTCGGATTAACTGCATTGCACTGTGAAAGAAACAACAATGAAATATTATATAATATACTAGCCGTTGAAAACTTGTGTTATTTAACAATTGGCTCCAAATACTGTAGAACGGTCATAAACAACATTATTTTGTATACTATAATATAGTACTGTACTTTTGGTAGTCGGCTCCAACCAAACTAGTTCCGTTCACAGCTAATATTCTGTCCCCCATTCGAAGTCGACCATCTTCAGCTGCTGGCCCGTCTGCTAACAGCGTTCTTACATAGATTCCAGGTGCACGTAACGCAGTAAACTGGAAATACAATTGAAACGTTAAAAATGAACTGGAAGCCAAGATTGGTCATTGGTTTTAACTAATGCACAGATGACATGATATAATACAATGTTGGAATTTTCTTAAGCTAAAGATTCAATTGTCTAAAATAAGTCCCTACCATGCCATCTATTAGTCCTAGGCCAATTCCTCCAGAGTCTTTTTCAAGATCCACAACAAACACGTCATCAAGATCGCTCTCTGTTGAAGTGCAATTCTCTTTCGTTTCAGGTTCTAAAGAAAGAAGAAATATTTATATTGACTACAAAATCATGAAATTGTGTAAATGAAAGCACAACAGGAATATAGAAGATTAGAGTTGTTTAAATTGTCAATATGAAGTCTTGATAGGTTATCCCATTCATTAAAAATTGGTGTTGATATGGGGAACAGTGGGGAGAAGTTACACAACAAAAATACATCTTTTGTTCTTCTCTTTGGATATATCCTGTTTAGAGTAGAAAGAAAAAACAGTAAAGATGCAGAAGCCAACTTTTGAACTGTGACCTAGCATAAAAATGTTACCATACCCACTGAACTTTCTATTGTTGACTTTTTAGATGATTCTTTGATTGATTCTTGACCATCTAACTTATTGTTATTAGCCAGGTCATTTATGTTCTTTTTCTCCATACTTGACGTCCAACCTGGAGGAGGCGGAATCACACTAGATTTTCCTTCCAATAATGGAATTGATTTATCCCAATTTGGTGGCGTCACATCAACTCTGGGGGTGTCCTGTACCGCAGAATCGACATTTTGCTTGGTAGTTGTAGACAGCCCATCCTCGCCGCTTCTCTTCCCATCATCCTTCACTACATTATCTCTCTTTACAGATGAGCCGTCTTCACTGTCCTTTTGGCCCATTGCATTACGATAACTCAACCGTCTCTTAGTTTCTGCGCTTTCACTCCGGATCTTCTGAACTTGAGTTCTCTTGTCAGACTCTTCCATTCTACGCATTTGTGCAGCTACTAAACTACCGTTTGTTTGTACGTTACCATTTCGCAAATCTTGCTTTTTCCTTGAATGGGAAATGTTTGCTACACTGTCAACTTGAACTGGTCTATTTTCTGGAAGATAAGAATCGCTTTGACGGGATTGTTTAACGGTTGTACTTTCAATCAATTCAGTGTTGTTGGTATCTGATTGGTAACTTTCAACAGAGCGATTTGTCAAGTCATTAGCATCCATTTTTTCTTGGCGTTTCAATAACGATGATTGCCTGTTACTTATTTTTTCATTCGTTTCTTTTTCATTCGTTTCTTTTTCTTCCGTCGTTGTTGATGAGGATGAAGATGGAGCTGCAAGTTCTGGATTACCTGTCAAAATAAAAATATTTTTAATTAGTGTACTGATTTTTTTTCTTGCACATGTGCACTTGTTTATTATTATTGAACCATGTTTCATGAGGGTAGCCCATCCAGCAAAGCTGATCATGGGGGCCCTCGACAATACAATCAGTACAAAAATACATAAATAATAATAATAATAAATAAAAATTCAATTATATAAAAAACTACAATAAATATAAAAATTGTGATAAAATTTCCAGATTCCATAGAATTCAATAACTCAAATACAGTATATGGTACAAATTGATTTAACGTCCTGCCCATGACAACCAATGGGATTAAAAAAAGTTGTCTGGTCAGGTCTTCTACTTTAGGTTTGTTCTCACACCTGGCACAATTCCTATTCATAGTGGGCAATAACATTCTCCATGGATATAATAACACTGAATATACCCAATACCTGTTTCTATGGTGATGGAGGGGAAAGCGCTACTTAAAGCTTGCAGTTGACTGTAGAATGCCATGTTCGTTACTTGTTTTCTCAACTCAAGAACATACCCACTAGAGGGCAGTACCAATGGAGGATGATTGTTGAAACCTTCAAGAATTTCATCTGAAATTATAAAAAAAAAATAATATATTCTATAAATTGTGTGCTCATATTTTCTATAAGTAAATTCCATCCATATTCTATAAATGCACCAGACAATTTATTTTTAAGGAGTCAATGACAAAGTTACAAGCGTTCTACTACATCAGAAAGAATGGACAAGGTGGCAGATGTCACAGTCATTTCCTACAGAACATTGTAGCCCTTGGCAGCAATGTTCTGTTTGTTGCATTCAAGTGACAATCTCTTCCTCTTGTCACTGATTATACAATGTGTCTCAATAATTATTCAATCACATAATATTTTATTATCATCATATTCATGTGAAATATCTTAGTCTGTCCATCGCAATTCAACATTTCAAAGTTAAGTTTTTTATCCCTCTTGCAACCATGTACGTTTTCTAATTTTAGTCTCTATATATATATTTTATTGATATATATTACTGTCAAGTCTTATACTTTTTTGTATAGTGTGTGTAATTAAGCATCAAGGAAAACACATTTCATGTACGCCTTGTTGTGGTCATGACAATAAAGTTTTATCTTATCTTATCTTATTCTAAACATATGATGTCACATGTTTTTATAAAAGTAAATATTCAGGGTGGAAGATCCAGGATTTTTTCAAGGGGGGAGCACAAAACATATAATATTAATAGACATCAAAAAGTAGTTCATAATTCAATTTTAGCTCTCCACGCCTGATATTCATTAACAGTATTAAGATGTTCTATGGTACTATATTATAGGTTATATTACTATGGAGAAATATATTTGGTTGTACACAAATACAGCAATTGTAACATCAATGTATTGCCTTGAGCACATTTTCTGGATACAGTATGTGTTCTTTATACATTCTACTGCCTTATAATAGTGTCATTTCCTTCAATATCACTCATAGTTCCAACAATTTGTTAGAACTGTACATAGTAACAACACTTCTATTCATTAACAAAAATTAATTGGGCTTGAAAAAAATGTAATATATGTACACAACGATTCATCATCATTTTAATGTTGATTTGTAATGGATAGAGTTTAATTAACTGAGGTATTACCTCATAATCAAAGGTCACTTAAACAATTCACAAATTATAGATTTCTTTGCATAATAAACGCAATGGTGAAATTACATTTTTGAACTGGCCTGGTTTCAGTACACAAATAAAAAACCGGCGTATGTGTGTGAGAGTAAAAATATCCGGCGTTGTAATAATAGAAGAAATAACCCTTTGTTTACATTTGTAGTTTATTATTAAAACAGAAATTAACGAAAGAAAAGCTTCTTATTATAGGCAGGTGTTGCAGAGAACACAAAAGCTTTGTATGACGGACACAAAATCCTAACTCACTGGGAAAACAACATTTCATATGAAAAGAACAGTTGATAATGTATAGTAGCGCTTACGATATGTAGGCCTAACCTACTAGACAGGTGATAACCAAAGTCTAAATACTAGAAACAGGTTTTTGGATGTCAATAAAATAACTTTAAATTAAGAGAAAATAATTAGGTTAGGCTATAATAGCATTTGGCTGAGAGTAAACAAAATGGAATGAAAAATTGTATGTGACAAACAATACATGTTAATAACTAAGCTCATGTTAGACAGGTGAAATGTATAGTGGAAACTAGTTTGGTAATGACATTAAATTAAAGTCAATAAATAACGTTACATTATTTAGGCTATAACAACAGGAGATCGTTAAAATCTTAATAATTCAGGCTAAAACCTCAGTAACTTTGATTCAAGACATGTTGGTTTCTACTTAAACAATTTAATGAATCTTATTAAATCATTTAGCAGCAGGATAATGATGTTAATTTAGCAGCTATAAATGTTTGCAATTAACATTAAATTATTTAGGCTATAACTACATCCATCCAGGGGCGATTCTGGGAGAGCTCTCTTCACATATATTAATTAATAGTGTGCAAAAATAGATATCAGAAGTTGGGCCTATTTTCATATCTGCCATAATACAAGACACATATATTATTTAATAGTCTGCTAAAAATTGATATCAGAAGCTTCTATTTTCATACCTGTCATCATACAAGACATATATATTAATTAATAGTCTGCTAAAAATTGATATCAGAAGCTTCTATTTTCATACCTGTCATCATACAAGACATATATATTAATTAATAGTCTGCTAAAAATTGATATCAGAAGCTTCTATTTTCATACCTGTCATCATACAAGACATATATATTAATTAATAGTCTGCTAAAAATTGATATCAGAAGCTTCTATTTTCATACCTGTCATTATACAAGACATATATATTAATTAATAGTCTGCTAAAAATTGATATCAGAAGCTTCTATTTTCATACCTGTCATCATACAAGACATATATATTAATTAATAGTCTGCTAAAAATTGATATCAGAAGCTTCTATTTTCATACCTGTCATCATACAAGACATATATATTAATTAATAGTCTGCTAAAAATTGATATCAGAAGCTTCTATTTTCATACCTGTCATCATACAAGACATATATATTAATTAATAGTCTGCTAAAAATAGATATCAGAAGTTGGGTCTATTTTCATATCTGCCATAATACAAGACACATATATTAATTAATAGTCTGCTAAAAATTGATATCAGAAGCTCCTATTTTCATATCTGCCATCATACAAGAGCTTGTTCATGTCTCTTGTTTAAATGAATTCACACCGACTATCTAAGAAACATTCCTTTTGCCAATAACTAATATTTTCCCTTGAAATACAGATACACCTTGACTGTTTTATTATTATAGTATCTATATTAAATATTTCCTTGAATTGGAGTAATTTTGTGCAACATGTTGTCTTCTACTTAATTAAGTCAATGAACCCAATTGAAATGATGTTAATTTAGAAGCAATGTTTGCATGCCAAATTATTATTAGAAATTTAATTAAAATTGACTTGTTTACCAACTGATGTCTATGTTTATTTTCACAGTTATAAAGGTTTACAATGTCAGACCTTCAATTTTCAAAATTAATTTACAATGATTAACAATCAGGCTTAATTGGTGATTTCTAGTGATTAACTAGTCATGCAACAGGTAGTAACATATGTTTGGGTATTCATAACATTTGGTATCTTTTCATGCTCAGCTGAAAAGTCTCGGGTAAAGTTAAACAAACTTAGACAGTAGAAAAGAACAAAGCTCTGTCTACACTACCAAACTTTATGTGACAAAAAAAATGTGATATATGGAATATATGGAAATGATTTATTTATTTATTCTTTCTTTATTCTGCAAGCACTTTTCAGTACTAGTGCACTGATTTCCAAAGTGGTACAGTAATTGAAAATATAACAAACATAATAAAATAAAGACAAAGAGGAATTGAAATATACATTAAAAATGATGATGTCATATCACTACCATATTTGGGTATATCAATACTATTTTGGGCACATCACACTTTTTTGTCAGACTAGTTTGATAGTGTATACAGAGCTCAACATTTGTGGAGCTACAAAGCTACAAAAAGATCAAATTGTGTCCCGGTCTTAAAAGTTCAACTTCCACTTACCAAATGCTACTCCAGTCTATTGCAGTTATAACTGTGAGCTGAATACAATAACTATAAATATTACATAGCCTATGTAAATACGTGAACGTGATTGGTTGAAACTGCGTCACATGACTACCGCTGCGAGGATCGCAAATCGTATATATCCTCGAGAACGATGATATTGACCGATTAATTTTCGCGTAATTATCGTGTCCCCTGTCATTAAACATATACATTCTCGAGTTCGATGATATTGACTGTGTAATTTTCGTGTGGCAACACTCGCGTTTGCCGATAAATAAACAAAAGTCATCTACTGGATTTGAACTCGGGTGGAATTGTCACTCCATCGCAAGACAACGCTTCCACCGTTGCGCCACGCAGCTTGCTTGAAGAAATTATTCATCTAAACTATTTAAACTATGCATACATAGCGCCCTCATTTGTTATTAGTCCTCCCTAAATGTGATGAAACACCGTTTGTGATTGGTCAATACTCACGGTAGTAACCTAGTAACTAGTACGCGCTGAACATCCGGTGATTCGGCTCCTCGACGAAGAGAAGACGATGAATTGTTTATTCGGCCTACCTGATTATAATATTATTATTAATAGGCTTATTGATGGAAATTCTTCTGTTAATTTAAACAACCTAGGCCTAAGTGAATATTTTATTGCCAAGGAATCATTAATTAGTAATTATCTGTATATTATTCTTCGCAAGGTAAGGTGTCTAGGCAGGAGGCTTGTTTACATACAAATTACAATACAAATACTATAGAATAGGAGGCCTAGCCTAGCTTCACCCAACCCAGCAGACTTGTTCTTGGCTATATAATATAACAGATATCGCCTTTTATATCGGTAAAATATAAGATTTAACATCCCCTCGGGATGATATTATGTTCTCGGGGAATTATATATCCCTCAGCTGCCGCTTCGGGATATATATATTCCCTCGAACATAATATCATTCCCTCGGGGATGTCAAATCTTATATTTCACCTCTAAGCAGGCAATATCTGTATAATACATTACTTTAAGGATTATGCTAATACTGTACCTGTTTTAAGGGCATCTTCAACCTGTTCTGGTGGAGGGTACCAGCCCTTAGGCCTGGTCTTACTTGAACCAAGTTGATATTCACTCAGGATATGTTGCATCTGGGCTGTGTTCAAACGAGGGAAATCACGTCGTAAAGAACTCCATGTTGCCTAACAAAATATAATATATATTATAAGTGTGTACAGTTCTCCACAAATTGTAACTAAAAGTATAATTTTAGATTAAATAAGAAAAGATGTACAATAATTACATTATTATGATCATTTATTAGGCTCTGTCTACACTATAGAACCTTATGTAACGTAATGTGTGATGTGCCCATATATGGACGTGATGATGAGCACATCACATTTTTTTGTCAAACTAGTTTGATAGTGTAGACAGAGCTTTACAGTAGAACCACTCTTTTAGGACAACTCCAATAAGGAGATACCACCATTAATGGACACTTAACCGTGAACTGAACAAGGAGAAATATACAGTGTATTTTAACACTACAGCCGACACTTATTGAGGGGCCACTTTATTAGGTCCAAAAGTTGTCCTCCATATTGATTTGTAAAAACTATAGTTGATCTGATTAAACTTTAGAGGTAATGACTAGAAGTGTAGGTTTAGATTATATTTAATAAACTTTTATTCATTTTTTATTTTTATATAAATAATGTTGGATTAGCATAGCTGGATGCTAACATTGATCTTACGTAAGTATATGCTAATTGTAACCTGTCCAAACAAGTTTACCTGCATTAGTTGTAGCTTAGGGGTTGCCAGAAGATCAGCAGTAGTTGATATTAGGCCAAGGAAGTGTGCAATGTCCTGCATACCATGGTCTTGTATCCAGCCTTCAATGTGGTCCAAGTTACCACGCATCTGAACGCCTTTTGACCACTTGAAACTCTTACGACTAGGCCCTAGAAAATGATTTTAAATTGATTTTGTTAAAATCAAGACTATGCTAAAATGGCTAATTGGTTAAACCATTATTAGTATTGCTATTCTTGCTCTAGAAAAGCATGTAACTTTACATCCATTTAGATTTGTAAAGCTCTGTTTACACTATCAAACTTTTTGTGACAAAAACAATGTGATGTGCCCATATATGGACATGATGTCATATCACTACCATATTTGGGAATATCACTACCATATTTGGGCACATCACACTTTTTTTGTCAAACTAGTTTGATAGTGTAGATACTACTGTACATGTACTATTGTTTCTTTGGCATAAATAAAATGTTATAACAAACCTCGTTCCATCAACATGTTGAACAGCGAAGCATTCGTGAAGAACAGCAAGTACGCAAACAACTGCTTTAATATGTTATTGTTTACATTTAAGCTCTTGAAAAGGTCAAAGGTTGCCTGAAAGATGCCAAGTATACTGTTGATACCAAGGGTTTTCTCGTCTTTCTTATTTTCATCCTCACCACTGTCGTCATTAAGAAACGGACTGGAATCCAATATTAATGGTAAACTGATGTACAGTGTCTAAGATAAATAAGAAAATTAAATAGAAAAATTATAAACCAATAGAACAAATATCTTATCAATAGGAAAAAGCAAATTTAGATTTACACTCTCAGTATTCAACAAAATGTCCTGTTAATAGAACAAGGATATCCTCTGAACAATTGGCCATGTAGTTCTCTAAGTTTGACAGGAAATTGTCCCCTTTATAGAGGTGTACCAAAGGCGGGGTTCTACTCTAGGCCTATATACTTGAACACTTTAACAGTAATCAACAAAGTGTCCCGTTATGGGGGTGTCTCTTGCACAAGGATATCCTCTGAACAGGTATTGGCCGTACGTAGTTCTCTACGTTTCACAGGAAATTGTCCTCTTTATAGAGGTGTCCCAAAGGAGGGGTTCTACTCAAGGCCTATATAATTAACACTGCAGTAAACTACTTAAATTAAACCTTTTACAACCATGCCACCAAGGCTGCAAAATTTGCTTTCTACATGTTTTAATAACTTTTCTATGCTACAATATATTAATTCCAACTTTCACCATTGGGTAGAATAAATATTTCTACTGCTTCTAGGAAACTTTGCCTATGATTATAAGGGCAAACAGTAGTAAAGGTGAGGCTCTTTACATTAAGTTCTTGCTACCCATTGATTTTATTAAGACATTTATGTGCTTTAAATAGTCCATGTTGGTATGCCATGCACTATTTTATTGGGTTATTGGGGTAAGAGTTATCCAATCGTGTGTTCATCAAAAGTCTTACATGATATGAAGTTTTAGTGGCATCATTGCTCACGTGAAACATTCAGCTAGTGAGTCAGGTTAGGATTTGAACCGAGTACACTTATGTTAGCAGGCAAAGTTATAGTTAATAGTGTTTTTATTCAATTATTAACGCTATTAGTATATATACATACATTTATTAATTTCTATCAATATATATATAATAAAACAATACAATACCATTATTAGATAATAAAAACAAAAATGAATCATGTCAAGTTATTTTGTCTTTATTTTTTTAGGCTACAGATCTGGAGGTTGTTGGTTCGAATCCTATTAAGTGTTCTCATGTCCTTGTATCTCAAAATGTACAACCATACGTGTTAATAAATGTTTATACTTAGTGTTTATGAGATAACTTTTCCATCAGTTTTGTGTATATTATCTTTGTAACTGTAGATATGGATTATGAATAAATGAAATGAAACCATCACCTTTGTTAGATAGTAAACAGTCCATCGTAATAATTTAAGGACCACAATAGAAATAACTTTTGTATTAGTTTTGTGTATATTATCTTTGAAATTGTAATTATAGATATGGACTATGAATAAATGAAATCCTCTTTACCTTTGTTAGATAGTAAACTGTCTGCTGGAATGTATACATTACTATCTCTTCAAGAACAGACAGCACTTCTTCATCAACATTACAGATAGAATCTGATGACGACAGAGGCGAGGCTTCTTCATTGATAATGATGTACTCATGAATGTGTTTCTGTAGATGGTTTAACAACTCCAAAGAGTTTGACATCCAAATGATAATAGGTTGAAGTTCAGGCATTAGGGCTGATAATATTTCGCTAACATCTCCTGGCCTGAAAAAGTTTTTTTTAACTCAAATTACTCCATTGTACAGATTATTTTGTTATTTTTTAGGCGGCACCTTTAAATAATTTAATACTTACTTCTCCGATTGCGAACTTGCTAACGTCTTTGTTTTTAACTGAAATGAAAACAATTGATTTGTTTTTAATTGATAGCAATTTAATATTCCTAAAGTTAACACTAAAAATATTAATCTTTCATTTCATGGTTGTAAACATCATATCTCAATTCCTTTCAAATGAGTTTACTAACTTAAATTATCTGTATAATTGTATATAGAGTAGAACCCCTCTTTTGGGACTCCTCTTTTCAGGGATATTTATGTCCAGGTGACACCCCTATTAAGGGGACACTTTTCTGTGACACAATTAAGTGGCTGTAGCTTAACATTATCAACCACTATTCAAGGGACATTGGGTCCTGAAGATGTCCTCTTAATAGGAGTTATACTGTATTGTTAAATATTATCCTCATTGAGTTCAATGCACAAATGGTTATAAAAATAAAAAATAAAGAATAGGCCTACAGAGCAGGTGAAGATAAAACTCGCATAACCTCAAGATAAACAAATCGTTAATCAAATAGTCAACGCACAAAAGAGAAATCAGTTATTAGGCTTCTGTTAATGACCCAATTATGCACGCTGTTGACCAGACGTTTAGTTGCTAGGGAAGCAGATTTCAAATAATTTTAAAGGTTAATTAAACAGGGCTTGTTTAGTAGTTGCTAAGTATCTACATTTAAAATAAATGTCAGTAAACTTTGTAAATCAGCTGAATCAACTATTAAGAAGTCAACACTTATTCATAGACTCTGTGGGGTAGAAAAATGGGGTAGAAAAATTGGGTAGACTGTGTAGTGTTTACGTAGTCATGTAAATACTTGTGTCTGCGCGTTGCATACCGAGATGATTCGCATGTTGGTCTGCAGGTTGTTGGGTCTATATATATGGTAACGGGGGCGTACAACGACACACACGGTTGTATTTAGATGCGGAGACATGGTACTTCGTATTTTTATCAGATCTTGTATTTTTGTATTCATGACTTTTTATATTTAATTAATTGTTTGAGAGCTTGTCAACGAAACAAATTTCCTTTTGGACCAATACATTTCTGTATTCTGTATTCTGTAAACGGGAACATATATGAATGTGAGGGCTTACACGATAGCTTACACGACATACTTATATGTGAACATATATGAATGTGAAGATACAACATAAATTCACTTGACTGGACTGTTGACTACTGTTTTCTTTATTTTGAATATCACAGACTTTAGTTACGAAAACTTCCAATGAAAACAAATAAAAAATGTGTACTGTATATTAAAGATGTATTGTCCCCCAAAATCATGAAAAATGAAGATTAAATAAATCAGACTTTGAATAGGTTATTTTGTAGTTTTAATAAAGTGAATCACTTCCGTAGAAAAAAAAACGGAAAAAAATAATGTTTTCACTTATAAAACAACATGATAAATGGTTAAATTTAACCAAAAATCCATTGGCTGGCAGCCAATTTGACCATTTTTTGCTTTAAATTCCAGCTTTTTCAGGTAAATACATTTTTTTTCGATCCAATTTTTGGTCGAAGTCAGTAACTATTATGTGAAATTAAAATGGCATATTCAACAACAAAAATGTAAAAAAATTATTTTTCAGGGGGACAATACATCTTTAATGTACGTGCTCAATACTTTTTGTTTTCCCCTTTAATGTAAAATGTCACGCTATTGTCTGATTGAAACTGAAAACATATTGAATGTGCTAGTTTTTATATTATGAAAGCATATTAATAAAGTTAAGATATCCATTCCGAAAACCATATTTCATATTAATACTTCCTTTAGAATAATATATAACAATTATACAATATTTGATTCTTGGTATGAAAATATGCATGCATATGTAGTATATGACTATTTAAAAGAGTAGCCAATTCTCAGAACTTTCTACAGTAGGCAAATTCTTGAATACATCGTCACATATGTATCACATGTGATGCCTGTAATATAGGTCAAAAGTCTAATATATTTACTGTATGTTTATAATATTAACAGTTTTGTTATCATTATCAAAAGACATGGAATATTGGTTTTATATACATTGCTAATCAGAACGGCTCATAGCAATGAATCATTGTCTGGAGAGGTAAAGATGAACTGCTAAGATTTGAAGATTAAAGGCCCACTCACAACGAGATGCGTCAGCAACATTCAATTCACTTGATTTTATTATGTCATATAACATAATAAAATATTAATTGAATTAGTTATACATACAGTATCACCTTAATACACAAACCAGAAATGGGTTGTTCTCATTGGGGGTAGGGTTCATGGAAGGTTATATTGTTTGATAGGGGTGTTTATTTATGTATATGTATTCAAGTTTTAGTGCTCTTTTCTAAGAGAAATAGGCTAATGTCATTGTCAGTTTATCCAAGTAAACTAGGCACGAAAAGATAACAGGGTTCGTACAGAACTAAACTATTAAATGTTAAAAACAATTTGATTCTCCCAATACGAAATTTAATCTTATCTTTCCAACTTACCCATGCCTCATTCTGCATTAGATTAGCAATCTTACACAAGAGAGCCTTGGTATCATCATGTTCATGATGGTAGGCTGTGTGCTCAATGCACATAGTAAAGACAAAAGCTGGAACCAGAGGGAACTCCCCATCACAAGCCATTGGCAAGACATGCTGCAACAAATCATCTTCAGCCCCCTTTGGATAGATGATCTTCATTCTAGCTGAATCTGCCTCGTATTCATCCGCTAAAGGTTCCAAATCTGGATGTATGTTCCTCACGAAAGCCTCGCCTGAAGAAGAATCTAATTTGTGTGCGTTAAGAGACTCATTCAACCATGACATCTCGTTCACGTTTTCGTCGGTAGGATTTTTAAAGATGAACAGATAACTGGAACCAATTCCAATGAGATCGCCAGAATTAAGCTGTGTTTTTTCTTCAACTATGTTTCCATTTACGTGGACTATGGCTGATAGGAACGGCTCGAGATAAACGTCAACTTGCGTCTCGTCAAAATGTTCAAGCGATAAATTATGCAAGTATTGCGTCATAATTCTGCAATGTTTGATAAAAATATCTGAAGCTGTAAGAAGAATATCTGCACGGTTTTGCTGTTGGTGGATTGTCTGGTTTGATAGTCTTTTACCAATTATTGTAACTGGTAAATTAAGAGGATAGCACAATAGATCTCCACTACCACCAGAACCTTTAATATATACCAAATATGGAAACTCTTGTGGCACTGGTAAATGATACATCTCACTATGTTCGTCACTACTTTCTGTTTCTTCTCTTTCGTTTTTAATGTTTGTATTTGCGTCAGATTGAGTGCCAAGTCTCCCCCTTTCCCCAAAGTCTACACTGGATGCTTTCGTTCTGTGCATTTGAAATCTTTTAGCGTTTTCATTTAATCCACATGTAACGTAATCTTGGTCTGTTGCGATACATTTGGAACGGCGGCGAATTTCAAAACGTCTAAAACAACCTTCACATGGTTTCCAAAACCCTTGTAACAAAAGTGGTTTATCGTTATTTTCAATGACTCTTAAGTATTCCATGTGCCAGTCTCCTTCATCAAAGACAATCTTTTTCTGACCTTTGACCCTTTTGGTGTCCAACTTTCCGACAACATCACATAATACATACTCGTTGAAATGATCTTTTGATAAAGAATAACGATCCAGCACCTCTTTTACAATTCCTTCAGCAGTTGATTGTTCAGAAGCTAACACACTTTTATAAGTTGCACCAGAAGAGATCTCATCACCAAAAACTTTAATGATTCCTGGAGTACATTCGTCAAATGACAACTCAACGTCAGCACTGATTTCTAATGTCAATTTCTTTTTGCGTGTAAACTTTCTTTCTAAAGCCTCACTTATCGACTTTGGTCTTTGCTTTAATTTGTGTTTCTCTTTCTTTGATTTTGAACGAATCTTAAGAGGTTCTGCAAAAGTTTCAGATTTTCTTCTGAACTTAGGACTTTGTGGATTCAACATCAATCCTTTGACGCCATTATGGTATTCATCAACTGGTTTACCATGTTGACCACTACTGCCGCTACTGTTACTGCTTAAGCTCAAGTCATCACCATGATGTTTCTTAAACCATCCTGGTACTCCTTTCCACTTGGACATGTTTGATGGAAGACTTGGAGAGATGGCAGCGTTTAGCTCATCGCTACTAACGCCAAAGAATTTTGATAAATGTTTGTGGTTTGTAGCTGGTGATGTCTCCCCATCATCAAAAGAGTAGGTTGACGGACTCTCTTTTACGTTATCCATTTTCAAGAGAAACCGGACGTCATGCTCAGCATTCACTACAATTTCCAGAGGTCTATCTTCTTTAGATAAAAGGATTTCATCTATAAGAAAAAAATAATACACATCTAATTAATATTTGATTTATTTCTTGTTTATACTTGATGGCCTCTTCAGTACAAGAATGTTCCCAAGACCAAGATCAGCACACCAGGAGGCAATCCTTTACTCTTCTAAAATAGTTTTAAAAGTTTATTAATGTACTGTATTTACATGTAATCGATGGCTTTATATCCTATCCGAGGACGAAACAATGACAGTAATCTATCTTGCCTATGATACAAGCAATATGGCACAGACAGGACTCAAAATCTATGCCTCTCACAGGCTAGTCTGATATCCCTTACAAATTACACCTTACCATTCTCTATTACATCTAAAATAGACTGCAGTAAAAGAAATACTCAGAAACTGATACACTGTTTCATCCAGTGTAGATGCACAGACGATTTATGGTTAGTACATCTTGCTATTGAATTATCACCATTGTTTACACAATACTCCAGAGTAAAATAAAAACTGTCAAATGTTTCAAATTTAATTAAATTCATACAATTTAATTTCTCCTACTTAGTTTTCAACATCCAATAAAATATTTGTAGTGTTATTTATATCATATTATAACAGGCTGTAAAATTGTTTTTTTCCAAGTTTTCTTTGTATATAATGACATATTGGATGGTGGGTTAATTCCTGAAATGTGATTTGAAATGCATAAGAATGTCTATTAAAGGGACACCTCCAGAGACCCATCGAAGTGTCTCCTTAATAGGGTTGTCAGCTGAATAGGGCTATAGTGACATGTTAATCTTACATCCCTTTACTAGGTAAAGTGTCCTCTCAATACGGTTGTCCCAAATGACAGGCTTTACTAATACAGTAATAATTTTCCATATAGTGCATAATAATTGGTATATATTGGCCGGGTAGGCCCCTACAAGAAAGCAGCACTTAACTACCTTATTCCTACAAGAGATGCATTCTAACCAGAGAGATGTAATAAGCCGAAGGCTAGAGGGCGTACTCCAGATTGAAAAGTGATTCCAACAGGAGGGGGAACCAACAAGATGGCGGCTGTAAATGTGTTCAAAAAGTCAAAGCACAGTGAAGTTTTTATAAATTTAAATATATTGTTAATCGCAATGGAATGAATAATTTCTTGGTAATCTAGAATTTTTTTGTATACGAGGATCATATAGAATGCGTTCGCGTTTATACGCTTAACACGCTGTGTTGCGTATCGTTCTCACGCAGATAGGCTCAAAACAGGCATGCAGTCCATACTGCGTAGGGCATATCTGATTGGTTGATTGCAGCCACCATCTTGTTGGTTCCCTCTCCATGGAGAATCACTTTTTGAACTGCGATAACATTGTAGTTTGTCATCCAGCCTTCAGCTATATAAAATATCATTGATTCTAACCAAGACTCATTCTGAGGTTTGTGGAGTGGGAAGGAGGTGGATGGGTGGAAAATACTACTTATCTTTTATTGCTGTACTGGCTTATAGGTCTCAAACTATCTGCTTTCTGATCTTACATATATTATAATAACTCTTTGATACTAAATCTATGTTTAAACTTTTTTATTTCATTGTTTCAAATCCTTTTGGGCAGCATTTATTAACTGTGCATTTTTTTACATTCAACGTTGCTATGAAACATTGTTAATCATCACTTGAGGGCAAGAGTAGAATAAACCTTACTCAGTCACGTTGAGCTTGATTGTTGTTGACCAAAAAGATTGTAGTAAATACTCAAATCAAAAGTGTTACAAGAAACACGATTTTATAACTTGATCTCCTGGCAACCTTCATTTGCTTTGAAAAATAACTGTTCATACTGTAAGCAATGTACAGTAGACTAACTACAACTTTATTGTGGATGCCAATATCGTTAGCCAATCAAATCAATTTATATTATTTAATTGCAAGCTTCTATAAATATTCTGTTATAGGTAATTTTATTAAATAAATATTTTATTGATTTAACAATCAAAACGTCACTCGCGTGAACAAGGCTACCGAAACTAGTAGCCGAAACATAGCAAAATAGTAAGTACTGTATTTTTTTATGGTTTAACAAAATGAAAAAAATACAAACATAAATACCGTACATACAGTAGACACCCCTATTAACAAAACTTTCTTGAGAATAACGAGAGAAATTATATTTTTTAACACAAACAAAAATCCAAATGAAGAAGACACTTGTGATCTAAAGGTGTCCACAGGTTCCTTGAGATCTTCATGTGAAATAGTCTTACTATATAGCAAGTTTAAAAGAGCGAAAGGATGACAAAGCGGTTACATTGACTACACCATGGTAGTGCATATGTACAGATACATCAATTACATACAATTTACAAGATTCATCTAACCATACCATCTATTTCAAAGACTATACTTCAACAGTCACCAAACATAAATTACAATTATATCTGAAATCTTACCAGTCTAATTGAGCAACAATACATCTTTCTTCTTGATAGACAAACACAAAACTAATGCCATAAATAACACTATTGATGTTATTAGGTTATAAAAACAATGAGATGAGAATGGGGTGATGTTCTTCGCAAGGTAACGTTAGCATGACTAAATCTTTCTTTAAGTACTGGATAAAAGTATTGAGAATAGTGAAATGCCAATACTAATCAATGTTAGTGTTTGTACTTAACATCTAAATAGCACAAACACCCCAATATATTTAAGCTTAACAACAATACAAGTATTGTCTTTAAATCTTTACAATTGAAAACCTAGCATTGATTTTGATTAGAGTGCCTTCAGCGAGGAGAGGCCAAGTTATCTGTATGCGATGATAGTTGTATAGACGTTGAAATGCCATGAAATAATGTTGTTGTAGGCATAAGAAATTCAATGCAATATCAAGGGACACAAAAAGCAAAAACTTGGTTAAAATGTTAACTGTTAAATATATTTATCACTTGGTCCTCAAGCTTAACTGGAAACCATGGAAGCCAGCAGTGCAGTGCCTACCAGATCAGCACACCGGAAGACGATCCGCTACTCTTTTCGAATAGTACCAAGTTCTTTAACGTGCACTATGTACATGGGACTAACGGCTGTACATCCCATCCGAAGGACAAGGATGAAAATCTACTAGGAGACCTTAAAATTAACTCTGACTGGGTTTAGTGAATATAAAAGCACAGGCTAGACGTAGCTCGATATTTAAACAATGTCTACTCGGGGAAGAGTGAAATTATACATATAATTTCACTCTTTCCTGGTCTACTTAGCCATGTCACGGAGCAACAAGTTTCTTCTATGTCGAGAGGCCGAGCAATTAAGACAGGGCCACTGCAAACATTGTAAAATTGGATCTTTGTGCAACTGTGCTCTATCTAACTACTTAAGTTTATTACCTTTATTCTGTCATAGAAAAGTTCATCAAGAACAACCTCTTTGTGCTCGAAAGTGTAGAATAATTATGATAGTGATATAGAACAAAAGTCTAATAAAAACTATACTTAATGTTTTCTTTATTGTTTTTTTTTTAATTTTGCTAATAATCTACAAACATTTCTATTGTCCTTTAATTATGACACAATAGACACATCTGAAACCAAAACAATACAAGTACATCATGAAATTAAGTTTCAATTTTGATGAGAAATTTTGTAAGAAAAAGTTAAAGGCTATATAATGGCATGTTCCAGAATGTTTCTGTGTACAAGTGAGTTTCCAGATGGTTTTTGAAAGAATAAATAAGAAAGATACTTACCTTATAATATATCCATTACAGTGAAAACCACAATTTAAATCTTATCCTATGAAACGTTCACAGCAAGATCTGTCACTAACTAACTGTCTGTTATTAAGTTAACAGCATTTAACAGCTAAGCAGCTTAATACCTATTAAACCTGCCCTCAATAAGTACACAAAAGGATAGGTTCTTAATAAGCTTACTTTAAAATACAATGCAACACTATTATCACACAAGTTGCTACAGTTACTTATGTAGGATACAACACCAGCAAATTCTAAATATTAGATTACCACATATACTTGTCGTCTATTGGTACTTTACTTATTAATAAGTTTCTTTGTTGAAATTTTATGCCTCATAGGAGCTTTAGCGCTTTTATTTATCCGCTTCAAAACTGAACAACGTCCAACCCCCTAGTCAGCTGAACGTCAAAGGTACTATGCTAAATCAATATGCTTGAAAGAATTATATGAAAGAAATAAACAACAAAGAATTAGGGAAACTTAGCACTGTAAATGAATATCAGTGGAATTGAATATGAAAACAAACAATAACATCTGTGTTGCCAAAAAGATATGATATTACATACCATTTTGGTAAAATATTATGAAAATTAAAATTTGTATATACAGTAATTATAGATAATAAAATTATACTAAGGCGAAACCAACAAATAACTCATTTGCTTTACTAAATGATAATTTACTTTATAGATTTTGTAAAACAATTTTATAAATTATATTAATTTTTTTGTGATTTTAAGCAAAAACAAATAAATTAATAAGTAAGAAAAACTATATGTCAGCATCCCTCTTTTAGGACATCCGTATTCGGAGATGTAGGCCTATACCCCTATTCAGTGACACCCTTTATAGGGGGACAGTTCATGAAACAAATGGTAATATATAGTATGCTATATTCAGTGACACCTCTATTGAGGACACACTTTGTTCCCCCTTAATAGTGGTTCTACTGTAAAACTTTACTTCATTCTCATTTGTTATGCTGTAAATGTTCATAAATCTAGTGCACCATCAGTTAACAAACAAATCACTCGTTAGATAAAAACCAAATATATATCAGCACAGTTTTATTTGATACAGTAACATAATACATGGTAGCATTGTTTGAACACTGCGGGTATACTATCTTCATAATTTGAGGGAGTATTTCTAATCTTGATCGTTGCTTAATTGAGTTCTAATTGAGCTTGAAATTTCAAAGGGAATTGTGTAATGAGACGGAACATACTTTTAATATTTAAAATCAAAATCTGCTTGAAGCAGCTGTAGTTACTGAATGGGTACAAAAGAGGGTGCATAAAGAGCTTGAATGGGAACAGACATCACCCAAATATCAAGGTCAAGAATTATTTGTGTTACCGTTAAATAAACAAACATATTGTGTAGTAGAGAATAATACTGTGAACCTGTGGGGTACTCTGTGAATGCATTGATTCATCAAGTCATTTTGTTTAATATGATAAATATTAAAACCATAGAGATATATTTTAAAACTAGGATGATGGGGATTGGGGATTGCTTTGGAATGTCTAGGAAAGGAGGGAATAGAATTTGGTTGGGAATTTCAGTGGGGTTTTTGCTATTACATGTATATACAGTAGTACTGTAGTTAGTGAAACTACAATAAATGTTACTATATGCAGTTTTTGTTTATGTTTCATTGGTCTATGTTAAATTAAATTGAATTTTTGTAAAAAGATAAACATTTTGGCATACATGCTGTTTCATACATATAATACTTGGTTGAAACCCTGACAAAAATTGAAAAGCCGACCTGTGGACTAACAGAAGAAACTTGAGGCAAGTCTAATATGTCATCTTTGTATTTATGGACCTAGACATGTACCCTGACTATTAGTAGCCTACGATCCTTATTAATCACAGAATGTGAACATGTAACCTCTCATTAACAGGGCAAGTACCACACTTAAAGACCACAGAGACAGTTAATGCAAAGCTTTACAAAACCATTATAACAATAATTTATACAATTTCTACAGGAAAAAGTGATTAAACATTGTGAAGCACAATCATCAAATGAATTTGCAAAAGGCCACACAGAAAAAAAAACAATTACGACAGATTAGAAGCGTTTTCAGCGTAGAGTTTCCTCGACGTTTCCGGAGAAATTAAACCTGTTCATTAAATTGTCCATCAATGCCAAAGACACAATGCAGGCAGGTGTTCATTTGTATGCAGGTGGCTTTTTATTGCAATTATACACGACTTTCAATTGAGGGAAGCATGACAATAAATTATGAGTTTTTTTGTTAATTTTTTTTTTAATTATTTAATTTTCATTTTGCCAAACAAAGGAAGACATTTTTTTGATTTTGTAAAAGGATTTTATAAACTAAACTACTAATCTGAAACCAAGAGTTCATAGGTCAAATTATAACCAATAATATTACAATGTAAATGAGAATAAAGAAAGTAAAACCTAATTAAAGCAATTACAGTGTGATGCAATACAAACATACTGGTTTCTGAGTTATATATTTTTTTTAATGTTAATATAATAATTACTTCCTCATCTAGGAATGTGGATAAAGGAGAATGAACGATGGAGGAGGATGGGGAGTCATCCTAGGAAAGCGGTCATTTATCCTAGGGGGAGTTCATTATCCCTGGGAGAGTCCTTTATCCCATGGGGATTCCCTTATCCTAGGCGGGCGGTCCTTCATCCTAGGGGAGTCCTTTATCCCTGGGAGGGTCCTTTATCCGAGGCGGAGTCCTTTATCCCTGGGAGAGTTCATTATCCGAGGGAGATTCCTTTATCCTAGGAGGGCGGTCATTTATCCTAGAGGCAGGATGGTCTTTTATCCTAGGGGGGTCCTTTATCCCAGGGGAGTTCTTCACCCCAGGGGAGTTATTTATCCCAGGGAATCCTTTATCCCAGGATACAGTACAAGTCCTTTATCCTAGGGAGAGCTCTTTATCCTTCAGGAGTCATTTATCCTAGAGGGAGTCCTTTATCTCAGTGGATAGGGTGGAGTCCCTAGCTCACCCCTCCCAAATCTGCATCTTCCCCCTCCCTAAAACACATGCACTGAGTTATTTATTACTACTAGCTATTTATCAAGGTAACAGTACTATGCTACAGTAGGAACGTACAAACTTACCTAATGCTTGGATGTAGTGTGGCGTGATAAAAATACATCTAAGATAATATTAATTACTTTTGATGTCATTTCCTTGTATCATAACCCATTTTAATACATCTTTATTAACATAATTCCTATGGGGAAAACCACATAACTACTGTACATAGCTAACTGTACCTACAGTGTAACTGTTCATTTGGGACCTTCTAACACTATACAGTAGTTGATTGTCAGCTGAATTAGAAACCTATTCTACTGTACTGACTTAATTTTTAAGCATCCAACCATTTATTAATTTGCTCTTTTTAAAGCTAATTTTAAAACTTAGTTCCATTTGACCGTTGCATGGTAACCATTGACTTAAACATTCAGTCAATTGTCATCACAATACATGTTCATTTCAGGTGTTGTGAACAGTAACTGGTATAGAATTCTAAGTTGACTTTGTGTCAACATCTTACCACTGAGATTGTATTTGCTTAGCAAACAACATTATTCAAGTACTGCACAAAAAAAGTGTTTTGTTGGAAATTGGACAGTAGCTAAGGAGTCACTATAAATTAATTATATGCATATTCTGGGGAGTTTTTTGTGAGTCCTTTATCCCAAGGGGAGTCCTTTATCCTAGGGGGAGTCTTTTATCACAGAGGGAAGTCCTTTATACCAGGGGAAGTCTTTTATCCTAGAGGGAGTCCTTTATTTCATGGGATAAGGTGGAGTCATCAGCTCAGACTTCCCAAATTTTCATCTTCCCACTCCCTAAAATTGGAGTTTTTTGTCTTTGATCCAGTAGTATTTTTTATAAATTTCTTCACCATAAGGGGCTTCGTCAACACCCTTTATTCTGCCACTGACATATATTTTTTAAAAAACAACACTTCTATTCTTTCTCTAATTTATTAAATAACTCACTAAAACAGGGGAAGTATGCCCTTGAGCACACATTTCCTTTTGGCTATGTCTGGTATGTATACCAAGAAAATTAACTTAATAAATAGTTCTTACCAGATTCTTGGATCAGATAAAGAACTTGTCGACGTTTGTCGTTTTTTGAGATGTTAAATTTCTGAGTAAGAATCGGTAGTAGTTCTTCGACTGTCACTTGGTTTGTCACTTGTAACACTTTTGTCACTTTGTGTCGTTGATCCTCTAGTGAAACATGGATTGGTCCTTCATATCCTAACCCCTAAAATTAAATTATTTTTGTTGAATATGCCATTTGAATGTCACATAATAGTTTATTCGATAAAAATGTAATTTAAAAATAGTTAACCGAAAAAAGCAGCAAGCCCATTGTCTGGAAGTTAATGGGTTTTTGGTTAAATAAGCACAAAATATACTCAACCATTCATTTTGCCTTTTTTATAAGTGAAATATATATATATATATTTTTTTTGGGGCAAACAAAGTTTATTTTATTCATTATTAACATGGCCTTACTGAAAAAAAATCTACTCTAATTAAGTTATTTGTGTGTGAAATAAATAAAGATTATGTTATAAATTATGATACATACGTTTCATAGTCTACAGTTTTAAGTTTAACAAGCTTGTATATTGTCTCTTATATAAGTAGATTTATGTAAAAGTTCTTCTTTTCGTAATTGTATTTCATTCTTCGAAGAGAATGGATATAATAATTGGTTTATCCAAGTAAGCTAGGCATGTAATTGACTAAATAATACTGATATTTTTAAAGCATATGCACAGATGAGCTTATAAAATTATAAATTAGAATTGTGTTGATGCACAACATGTTTATTGTATGCAAAAATCATTTGATATTTCAATAGGGGTCAATTAACTATTATTGATTTTAGTTTGTGAATCATGATGGTGATTCCCACATTTCTGTATATTAATACCATTATTGATTTAATAGGTAACTTATGCAGTAGGCCAACCTCTACCAAACACCAACAAATGTATATTGTTTATGTCTATTTCACACACAAATAATTTATTTTACAAACTACAAAAGTATATCTGGTTTTAAAATGTCATTAAATACTGACTTACCTTTTGAAGTATAGTAAATGTCCCAACGCTATGTCGTTTGTTGTAGATATTTATTTTGTCACTCAAACTCTCAACACTTTCATCTAAGCCAGGCCGAGCACCTGACACGGACTCACTGTCACTACCTTGCTGGTGTAGCGATCTCAGGTGAGAGAGTACCCGTGGGTCCCTCAGAACGTTCATGGTGCCCCGTTTGCTTTCAAACAAACCTTCTAAATTATGAACATCGCCTCCGTTCTCGATGAAATCTTTTACAATTTCTTCACTGCTCATCGTGAATTGTTAAAAAGAATTTCAGATCATTCTGATAGAAAACAAATGAGTTTCGGCTGTGTCTACTCTCTCACTGGAAAAACTGTCTTGTCTGAATCTGACGTGCCCACTCGTGCGTGAAGAGAAAGACATTCTAAGCGCGTGCTAAATAAACAATTGTCACGGTCACGGTTAAATGATTCCATAACAAAATAATGGGAGGTTTTTTTGTGTATATTATATAATAATATATAATTTATTTCTTTCCTCTATTTATGTTATCTTTTTTCTTAGTACTTTTTATGTCGTTTGCTTAATTAGATGTTCCTTATTATTTATTGTTTTTTAAGTGTGTGGAATGTCTATATATTTTTGTATCAGTGCATCACATATTGTGTGCCACTTTCACAGTACCGTACTAATATTGTTATTTAACAACATTCTCAAAATTAATGTTCTTAATACTCTGTAATGTCACTTTACTACATCTACGCTATATAACTAACAGGACTATAAATATATTTAATTTATATATTTTATTTATATAATTAATTTACTTTACAATAGCTTCTTCTACCAATAATATTTCATTTTTTGTTTTAGTTTAATTTCAAAGTCGGATGATTTTAACGATTTCCGTTTTTGTGGTATTACCGAAAAAAAAAAGAAAATTTTAGTCTTCCCTGGAACAAAAAAGTAAAGAAATTGTTTGTTCGTTGAGGGCGACAAACATGATATTTCATTTGTGAAAAGAATACAGGACAGTAAATTATTCCAAAGATAGTGTCACTATATTTGTATTCGAAAAAGAGTAGGAGATCGTATGTATTGTCCCTTGAAACACAAAAAATGAAAAAAAAAATATTCTAAATTTAAATTGGCCATATCAAAGTAATATTAAAGTTATTCACTTTAAGTCGAAAATTCGAGTCAAAAACAACAAGTTTACGTAATTAAAAGGTAAATTAATTTGATTACATTTCGTCTGGAAAATCGTCACGAGCGAAAGTAAACAAAGATTTCAAACCACGAGTATGCATTATGCATGTTGTAATTGTTTACAACTCGTCACGGTTGAGAAGGTGTTTTCACACAGATCGCGAGGAAGTTTTATGATTATGCATACAGAGTAGCCAAACAAACTCGTTGCATTATGAAATATGTTTTGATCGAAAACTTTGACTGGAAGTCAAATTATTTTTTTAACAAAAAAACGTCTGTATTTCGGTTATATTATTTTTTATTTGAATAATTTTTGGTGAAAGTTAATAACTATTATGATACTTCAAAATGACCCACTTTTTTTCGAAATATTAAAAAAAAAAATGTTTTGGAAATAGTCAAAGGGACAATACATCTTTAAGCTTTAGGGACGATACCTTTACCTTTATATTTCATAACTAACAAATATAAAAATATTTTAGTAATATAGTACGCGAACGAATGCGCATGCTCAGTAACGAGGAGATGTGAACTTTTGTTTGAACACAGTAGTAACAGCATTTATGCTTACCCACTTATAATATCAATAAAACTTAAGTTTCATGCGAGCGGTTATTCGATATTTGATCATTGCATCTTCATCATTTTACGGATGGTTCGATCCATAACAGAACCATCTAAAGTAACTCGTTTACACATCTGCGGCAAACTAAGATTCAAAGAATATCCGTTACTAAATTGACAGACATCATTTAGCCCAATTCGTTGACAATTCCCAGAAGTAATGTTTTGTTTCAACAAATACCTGTTACGTGCGCGTTCACCGACGTCAAACCTTTCCTTTGAAACGCATACGTCTAGAAGAAACTTCGTCATTTCACGAAATGCTGCTAAATCCGCCTTGAAATCTTCACCATAGTTTGAAATACGTTTTTTTAACCGCTCTTCAAAATAATTGTATAACTTCATGTCGGCTGCGTTCCATTTTGCTATCTTTTGGTATACTGCTGCCGTCATATTTGTCCGTTTTGCCCGCTTATTTCGCGGGAGATAAAGAATATCTTCAAAATCCCAGCATAACATTTTCTTCAAGAGTATCAATGACTCGTCATAAAACTCATTTATCATAACTAAATCAATTTCGTTATCTAAGTTTTCAAATAAATTATTTGAGGAATTTTGTTTCAAACATTTTGAAAAGTCATCAACACCCATGTCCCAAAGTTGGTTGTTATGCGTATATCGTTTCTGCATTTTACCAAGTTTCTTCCAATACTCAACATTCGATATAAACTTATCTAATATGTTTTCTTTCGAACCCGTTAATTTGACCATTGAACCTATTGAGAAAAAATCGAATGCAGATTCAAACTGCATCACCGGATTTCTGAGTATTGTAAAATAAAATGAATTTTCATTCATAAATGAATCATACACCGACCTGTTATAATGAGCATGTATGGTAAAAATATCATATTTATAATTCTTATAATCTCCCGTTTTAACTCCACGTGGGGGTAAGAATAATTTAGGACAGCCATAGTTGAACTTTTGGTCAAAATGGACAGATCCCTTTTCTCCTATTTTCCTGACCACGTTGAGCTTGTGATCGACTGCATATTGCTCTATTAGTCTCGCTAATGTCGTACTTCCAGTCTTATGTGTTTTCACAAAGACGATCTGTTGTTTAGAAGGACATTTCGTCGGTATTGGCGGTATTGGGGAAACATAACTGAAAGGTAAACAAAAAAACATAAATTATGAAATGTAGACTAGAAATTGCAAAGTGCAAATGAGTGATCTATAATAGCATAACGAAGTTAAAGACGATGTCTATATTCGAACGAAAGACCTCCCATGAACTATGCAGTGTGCAAACCTCGCCTCACCCGCACAGAGCGAAAGCCGTAGTAAAGTAAAAAGGCAAAAGCAACTATCAACCCCTATCCTACCACCCCCCCCCCCCCACCCCCAATAATTTACATCGATACATAATACAGTAGATCATTACTTTACACAAATGAATACAAAACAAGATATAGTAAAAGTGTATTAAATAAAATCAACTGATAAACACAGCTTATTACGTATATTATTTAAAGCTGGACAATTAAGGATGAAATGATGGATGTCTTCGTCCGAATTTGTACCGCATAATTTACATTTTTTATTATTATCAATATTCCAATTTGCAGTTCTATCATTCAAAGGTAGAGTATTTGAACGAGCTTTAAATTTTAATGCAGCACCTTCAAAATTAGTTTTATCAATTAAGTAGTTTTCAAGAAGTCCAAGGGTTAGGGTTAGGGTCGGTTCTGACAAGCAATGAAGCGTGACGGGAAATTGGCAGAATATAGATAGATGCTACGCAACAATAGGAACATAACTTCTTTCAAAATTAATCACCGGGCGGTTTAGAAGTAATGATTTGTGCCTGTTTTGTTTATATATAACTTTACTTATGTATATCATGGACTTTCTTTCACTATGCATAGAGGTGGCATTTCATTTTAAAACGTTTGTACTCACCTTATTGGAAAAGTTGAAATAGGCATAGGCCTAAATTTTTGTATTGGATAATTAATCCTGAATTGACTCATTGATAGCATGATCAGAGTAACAACCACTATACAAAGAGTCTGAAACCAAAGAAATTGAAATGCTAATAAGGCATAAACAGTTCTCATCAAAAGACAAATACAAAATAAATTCGTAAGCCTATATATCAGTAGGCACTTATTTATATTTCTCGAGTATCATAGGCAAATTCCATGACAAAGCATCACAGTGTGAAATACATACATTTCTTCATGTCTAACTTAACCCTCAACATATAATAATATAATACTTCCATGCTACAGGAAGTATCAGTAGTGAAACCGATATAATTTACGGAATTTGCCTATTTGCACTAGAAAATGGCTACAGTATATAATAGGACCCGCCAAGCTGTCATTTATTCGGAAATAAATGGATGCACCTTCCATTTGTTCGAGTGCCACTGTTGTAAAAGTATAAACTCCAAATAAATTATTATTATTTATGGCGCGCCAAGCTGTAATTTATTCGGAAATACAGATCTAGTTTAAAATTTAGATATCTTTATTTCAGAATAAATGACAATCAATACACATAAAGCAGCAAATAAAGGTAAATCTTGGATCTCATTGTTTGTACTTGTACGATATTATTATTGCATTAAATGGTTTTCTTGAAGTTGAAAATGTTTCATTAATTTGAATCATGTAAAGTGGTGTCAGTTTATTTTAAAATGGTAGCATAAATCAATGTGATTATTTAAAAAATATAAAACGATATTTAAAAAAAACGCCCTTCATTTCCTGAAATATATTCATAGCAGGTTGGTGCTTAAAATGTTTGTTTTTGGCCTTGTAATTCCTACATAGGCCTACAGGAGAACCCATCCTCTGAATACCAATATTAGGCCTACAATTTCCTGTAAAACAGTTTCCTGTAAATCGAACAACTGGTTTATTATATAGTTGTTTTAGCACTACAACCATGGAGGTATAAAATATAAAATGTTATTTATACCTCCATAGTTCAATTACTGTACCCTGTTCAGCGATACCCCTACTGAAGTTGTCTTTTTAATAGAGGTTCTTGTAGTATTAACATGACATGGTTTACACGACATGTTAGTTATCGGGACCCGCAACCAATGTCTTAAGAGGGGAGGGGGTTCCCTGAATAGGAGTGTCACAAAAGAGAGGTTTTACTGGTTTTTAAGCAACATTACACGCTTATGATATATCTTAAAGCCCCAAGTGCACATTGGCTTCTCGTGCACACAGTGCACACACACACTGGGCACGTTAAACCAGTTATTATTATACAATTCAGACTTGACAGTTCTTCCATTTTAATCCTATCATGTTAAACCTATAAAAGTGTATCGTTCAACAAACATTGTAAATACTCACGGCGATGCAACATGATTTAGACATAGCATATGTCATTTAGAATTATCGATGTTAATGTTGCTATGGTTTATTCAAACAGCGTTACATACGAAGTAGATAATAACCTGTACTTTACTCTGTTGTGGTGGTAGTGAAAATAAATACCGGTATGAAATAATATCACGGGCCAAAAAAAAGAAGTTCACACGTAAATGTTGACAAGGCCTACATTTATTTTCACATTGTTCCTTAATGTGTACACTTGATTAACTAATTTGGTATCATTTTGAATCTGTTTTATATCAGCCATTACATAATCTTATTATTGTTGATAAATGGAATACTTGATAAAATAATAAAGATGAAAATAAATTATTATTGGTCTATATACAATGAATCAATGAATTGCGTTTTGATAAGTGGAAAATTTATTATAGCGCCCTCAATATCGAATATCATTTCAATCCCTCGATCTGATTGAACAATCAAAGCAAGAACTTACTGAAAAAAGCAACAACTGCTAAGTTTGTTCTCAGTCAGAGATGAGTTTGGGTTGACTAAAAGTGGTACTAAATACAACAATGAGACGAATGTTTTTATCAACTGAAAGGTGCAAATGTTTATACGTTTAACTCTGGATTCAAGAGTATTACAGTAGGCTTAATATCATCTGTGACTTTCGTGTTTATTGTAATCGTGTTCGTTAGGATTCCTGTTCGTTAGCCTTAGCTGAGCCTTTTTTGGGAAGGCTTCTTCCCTTTTCTGTACGTGTGAAACTCGCTCGGCTAAGTGGAGACTGAGGCTATGGAGCCGTCCAACAATTGCTGGCGTTTCCGTAGGAAATGTACAAACGGACCTTGTAGATATATAGCGTTAATATCGTCAGTATTTGTTGTTTTTTACATGTTATATACAATACAGCCAAGTGCTGTCCAATATTCACCAGGTTCACCATTATTAAACCAACATGGAACGGTCATAAAATCTGTGCCTTCATCGCCAAAATTTTCACCCACCATGAAATTGAATAATATGACACCAACTTTACTGGAACGATTACCCTTTGAAATGGGTGTTCAACCACGACAGGGGAACGCATCGAAATCAGAAGACGGTGTAGATTATAATGATAAAAATCATCAGAGTTCAAAATCTGGAACTAGTAAAGGAACCAGTAAGTTACCTGATGCGATTATTATAGGCATAAAGAAGGGAGGAACTCGAGCCCTATTGGAATTTATACGATTACATCCGGACGTACGCGCATCAGGCCCGGAAACGCATTATTTTGATCGTTATTATGATAGAGGCGAAGAGTGGTATAGGTACGTATGTGTTGAGTACTCTAAATTGAGTTTCTGTATGTTATGATTATGTATTCCATGATTTAAATGAACCCACAACAGATGCAGCAACTTTAGGAACTGTAAGCATGTGCGAAAGTCAAAAGTGTCTTTTCCTTTAAAAATGTTTGAATCGGCCTCTCCTAAATGCCTCCATTTGCTTTTCTGCTGAATATGAAAAATCATGAATAATTTTTAAAATACAAATCTAAATAAACTTTTTATTTTGTGTAGTTCTGTACTTGTTATCTTGCTGTACAATTAGTCATGTTTGCTTAAAATAGATACAATCTATACGTTAATCAATATTTAATATAAAAATCTATTGTATCAATTTAATTCGTCATGTTACAATTTAGTGCTTCTATATCAATACCAAAACTGTTAGCTTTCCCGGAATCAGACTTCATGAAAATATTAAAACTCTCTCAGAACCTGAATTCTCTTCTTAAGGTCTATAGTTCTTTTCCACTACAGTACAGTATTAAAAAGTAAGTTTGTGAAAGACAGTTATTCCGAAATAACGAGACATGTTGGGTTGTGGGATTGGAAAGAAGAATTGAAGAAAGCTAGATTAAAACTAGTGTCAACTCTCCCAATACTGGACAGCTTTGGGCTGGCCAAATATTGTTGGTTTTCTGAATGTGTAAAAAGAAATTTGGGACCTTGTATTGGGAGAGTTTCTGTATATAGTACAGTCTGTATGCAAGCTATTACAGTAGATAATAGTTTTATACAGTTATTGTATAAGTACAATACAGTATATGGTGCATTTCAAGAGATTCTACTAGAATAATGGATCAGTTACTATGCTGCTTATTGTACTCTATACAGTAAAGGAATTAATAATATTATATATAAAATATATATATTTATGAACTATTATGCAGACAATGCACTGTGTTCCTTCCTATTGTATGGCATTCTAAATATAATCTTTATCTCTGGTAACAGAACATCCATTTTGACTGTATTGTTTCCGTACTAAAATCTGTTTATTCCATTTCTTATTTCCTTTAAATAATCGTTTGTGTCGCGATTAGTTCCTGTCGCCCAAAAAAGGAAGCCTTATCAGGGAAGTATGGTTGAGTGAAATCTGGGGAAAAAAATTATCAGGATTTTTAATAGACACCGAATGCAAAATGTTATTGAAACAGAATGGTAAACCACAGAATATAAGTAATTGTATGTGTGTTCATAGTAAACAGCCATTTTGGAAGCCATTGAGACATAAAATGAGAACCAATTATATAAAAATAATCTTTGTCAATTCATGGTAGGGAAAATAATCTCCACAAGAGAGGTACTGTAGAACATTTTTAAATAGGCCATTTTGAAGTTTTAATAAAGTTTATTAAAAAGACAAAAGAAACGGTTAATTTTAACCAAAAATCATTGTCTGACACTGACAGACATTATTTAAAAAAATTTTCGATCCAGTTAATGACAAACCTCCTCAATAAACCTTTGAAATGTTTATTTGGTAAAGCTACATTAGATTTCCATCCTTCCTTGTTTTAAAATAGCATATTAAAAAAAAATGTAAACAATTTTTGGGGGAAAACAATATATTAATTTTACAATGTTTAGGCCCTTGCTCCTAACCACTTAAACCAATATCTCCCAATTGAACTTGTAATTCTCAAAACATTGGTAAGTGGTATGTTATTTGATATCAAATCATGAATGTTATGAGAAAGACCAACAGTAGTAAACATGATAGTTCTGACTGGTGTTTTTATTGATAAAGATGTGATGTAATGTAATGATCCTGTTCCTGATTCCTGTGATTGATTATGTCCAAAATGACAACATGAAGCTGCTAAGAAGTTGCTGGTATACAGTACAGTGTAACAGTAGTAAATATCTATCTACATTAAACAATCCTCAAAATTTGCCATACAAATAAAACAGTAAAGATACACAGAAAAATTACAACAACACAGATAAGCAATACAAGAACATAAGTCTCTGATAAAAGTGGCTAAAACATCAAAATACACTCTCCTAGTTGAAATTTACCCTAAAAACAATTGAAAATTCTCAATAAAATATATCAAATTATGATTTTCTATATACAGTTTGCAGTAATATGATGATTTTTTTGTCAAATGTAACGCAATAGCGTTGAAGTAAACGGTAATTTTATGAACAATTAAAATTATTTGTTACAATGCACAGCTGTTGTGTGAAATCACTAGATACAATAGGCTGAGATGAGAATAAATGAAGCAAAAATATCACACGATAATCTCCAAGTAACATCACACTATATTGTAAATAATATTAAGGTATCATTATAAAATAGGATAAAATTATTAATGGTCAAAGATTTTATTTACTTTACATGTTCATTAAAAAAAATGAATCATAAAAAATAGACTCAAGGTAAGGATGACCTATAAAATCAACAATTTATTTATTATTTGTTATTTATTTAATCCTGTAATTTTGTTTGGGTCTGCTGTTTGTGAATTCTTCTCAAGAGGCGAACGGTAGTACATTCACTAAAGTGCAAAAAAAAGTCTATTAGCTTACAGTACTTGGATAAACCAATCAACAATAGCCTTTCTCCTCGAAGAACGAGATATAACATGAAAAGTAAAAGTTTTCATTCCCCTCTCCACAAATGGTACTGTATGTTAATAGTATGTACTAATTGTAATTAGTTGGTAGTTTTTAGTTCGCTACCCAAAGTGAAAGGGATTAGGCTTACTGTTACAGTTTATATTCACAACATTAAATTTTATATTCCCCTTCCAACATTGGTGCATGGCTGATTGGACTTATATATTGGTTAATTCTTTAAATATTCCTCCCCCTCATTTATTCCTTTGGATAGAATTACTTATAGCTTTTCTTCTACATTAGGATACATCTCTAAGATGGATGAATAACTAATTAGGTGACTAATAAATAATAAAGATTAACCAACAGATGCTAGTGAGTAAAAGTACATTTACCCTTATACATTGATTGTTAAATACATTCATTACATTCTGTGTCAAATATGCACGAAAATTAGCCTAATGGAGGAGGTGTCGTCTGACACCTAATCGTTATTATCCGCAACGCATTGTTGATATAAATTATGCATTGTGCTACTGCTGTTATTGTTACAACAATTAGATAATTTTTTTGCTCTGTATATAGTAGATTATTATTAAACTATACTTTATTGAATAACATATTTGAAAAGATATCTGTATGGAATAAACAATAGCTATAAATATATTGTCTTTTGTATCAAGTACAGTTATTATTGCAGTACAGTAGGCCTAAGAAAGACATGCATCAATTAAAATGCAGGGTCGGTCGGATTGTTAAATAAATTTGAAAGTGGATTTTTTATATATCAAATATCAAAACACATTTTTCTTATTGAATACAAAAATCTTTGCGGAAAGTGGGAAACCGCATACATGGACTGTTTTACTAGATTTTGCCTACTGTACAGTAGGTCTTCCTTACTCGTACAGTATGAAACTACACAGTACAGAACCTTATGAATAATTCATGATAAATTAGCATACCGTAAATATAATATATTTTATTCATACCTAAAACATAGTATATTTCACGATTTATGATCTAGCAGCCAAGACCAAATGACTTATTTTTACTATATTAAAACATAAAGCAATTATTCAATGATAGAATAAATTCTCAAAATGAGAAACTTACAAATAATAAATGTTCATTGAAAATAAATACAGTAAGTTAAATTAAATGATTGTTATTACCAATTAGGTGAACCTGGGGTCGAATAACACAACATTAATTGTACATCAATCAATAAAAATTATGATTAGTTAAATACTCGTCATGCGTACAATGTAGTGCGCCCTCATGTAGAAACAAGACATTTTCCATGCTTTGCCATTGGTTTCGCCTACTGTATTCCCAATGGGTTCGAGTACCGTATCCATACTTATATCACTGAAAACTTTACACTCATTGCCTCGTCCTTCGGATGGGACTTAACACTGTTGGTCCTGTGTACTGTACTATACTATAGACATTGCACATGTGCATGAAAATCGTACTGTACTACACTGTAGGGGATCCTCTCCCTGTGTGCTGATTATGGTCCTGTACAGGGTCATCTGAGAGAATGTTCTTCTGAAGAGGTCACTCAAAGAATAAATTCCAAAAGTCCAAATCCATTTCCATGTGCTGTAAATTTCTATTTTTATTAGTTTTGTATAAATGATGACACTTAGCTTTGCATTGTCCTAATAGTGTGTGGTGTAGAAATAAAAAAACAGTTGATTTAAAACAGATCAATAAAACAAGTTGTGGTTGCCAAATTACTGCTTTTATTACTAGTTTCTTTACAATTTGTTGGTTGCCATGAGTTTATTGTAGGTCATGTGGGGTCAACTTCTAGATTGGTTCACTGCACTAGTTTTCAATGTACTAGTTTTGTTGTTTGTGAATGAATAAGAGTACTTCTACATACAGTACCTTTATATGTTTGTAATTGAAACAAGAAAAGTACAACCATACAATGGTATATACAAAATAATGACCACATATCAAGTTCTGCAGTGGGGAAATATCTGGTTAAAAAGGAAAACCATTTTTCATTTTCACCAATGTATGTAGTATAGAAAAATGCCAAATAACACTTATTTTTACACTTCATGAAATGGTATAGAAAAATATGAATTACAAAACTCTAATTTTCAATTATTGCTAATCAAACTCTTTTATTTTTGTAACAGATTTTTTTTTCAAAAGTATTCCATCCACCCCATAATACATTACTGTATGTCACATGCCATTTTTGATATGCCATAATGTGTAGGCAAAAGCAAAATGAATGAAGATTAGTTGATATTGTATTCAATATTATTCAACTAAACTATTAAACCCTTTGTTGATACATCGTCTGTGGAGCAGGATCTACTGTAAGGTATTCAAAAAGCAAATAATACAATAACCTAACCCTAATTTTCATTATAATGTACAGTAACCAGTATGCACAACAGAATCAATATCTATACCATGATGAATGCTAGATAATTAAATTTAATAAAGATGGCTAACTGTAACACAAGGGAGTACTTGGAGCGTATAAATACATTATAATGTTGACACATTTATCATAATATGTTAAGGCAACTGTTACAAATAATCAACAGGGTCATCATCACACAGATCATCATGTGATACTGTACATAGTCTTGGGGCTTGATGTCACACTAGGCTAGTGTGATACCATAGTAAAATAAATGGGGCTTGATGTCACACTAGCCCAGGCTAGTAAAACCAAGCTAGCTACAGTAGGCCTACTGTAACTTACTGTATGTGATACTATAGGCCTAACATATGTGTGTCCGTTTTTAGGGTAGTTGAAAAAGACATGTAGTCTCAGTTCCCAGTAACGTCATCTTTAAGTTCAATAACTTAACTTGGCTGAAAAGACAAGTGGACAAACTCTGGTTGGAGGAATCAAGAATTTAACATTTCATTTACAATTTTTAATCCTAGGACAACCCCTTCCCTCCTACCCCTTATTAAATGTTTTTTAAGAAATGGATCTACCTGTACCACTTGTATTCATACCCCACACGTGCCCTCCATCCGACCTGATCTTAGAAATATATAGAGTTAATTGTACTCTCTGCTAATAAAAATGAATGCTTGCATGGTCTATAAATACATGCCGTATGTAAATAATATATTATGTCCTCAAACCTATTTTTTTGAATAATATATTGTAATATAGTACTACTATGCTTAAAATATCATGCTGCTATATTTATGAATTATTTATCATAGTATATTAGGGATCCTCTTTAATTTAAATTATTTCCCATGTGAATGGCAAATATTCACTGTCTTGTGTTAATCTCAAAGCGATACTCTTGTTGGCAAAATTGTATGCATTATTTCAATTGAAATTTGTACTTGTTTATTAAGTGTATGGTGCTTTAATAAATTATTAAAATACTTTAATGTTTACAGTAGTTGATTACAGGTCAGTATTGAAAACATAGGATGAAGTCTATGATATTCATACAGTACCTATATTATTATTTTAACATTATTTCCCCAATATTTATTAATAAACAATCTAAATTGTGAGTATTACAGTATGTAGTTCTCTATAAATGTATCACACTGTAGTACAGTACTATTACTATTATGTATAGTGGGCTTACTCTTAAATTATTTTCCACTTTACAATATAATAATATACTAATAAGAATGTACAAAGAATCAAATGTAAGACAATCCCTTTACAAAAAGTATACTTTTTTAGGAGATTTACAACCCATACAGCTGTTTTTTCATCATGACCTACTTAATTTTTAAATAATATACAGTAATAATAACAGGTCTAACAACACTGCTAATATTTGCCAAGGTCACAATGCATTCCCTACAGTAAATAAAATAGGAATTCAATTACTAAAACTCTATTCAATGCAAAGTTTGTTTACGAACACGATATTGAAGCACACAACAAAAAGTGTACTTGTTTCTATTCCCATAGGGCTCTCATTGTCCACAGATTTTAATCTCTGTTCCATTGGTGTGTCTTTACATTCATGTTGTGTTTGTCTAGAGATATTAATCAGTTCAGTTAAATAGAATTTAATTATTGTAGGATTTAATATACTGCTGAATGATATAGTGAGACTGTTTACAGAGAGAGTTTAAAATGAGGGCAAGTACTGCTGTATCTCCTCAATATTAAGGAGGATATCTTCTCAATATACTATACAGTAAAGGGACCAATATTGGGTCAAGTAGCTTCTTAATATTAGTAATAATACCTCCTCAATATATTAGGCAGAGAAAACACTCAACTCAATATTAGGGTGAGTACATATTCAACTCAATATTAGGGTGAGTACATCCTCAATATTAGGCTGAATACCTCCTCAATATTAGGGCAAGTATCTCCTAAATATTAGCCTGTATTCCTCCTCAATATTAGGGCAAGAATCTCCTCAATATTAGGGTGAGTAAATTCTCAATATTAGGATGAGTACCTCCTCAATATTAGGATGAGTACCTCCTCAATATTAGAGTATTGAAACAAGTACAGTACAGATTATATATTTTCACATTTAGTTATTTTTAGGATACAGTACCTGTTGTTATAAATGTCTTGTCTATTTGCCTTTAAACTTAATGGTATTAATAACTGTTGTAATATTATCATTATAGGGAAATAACTATACTGAATACATTCTTGGGAATAATAGCACAGAGAGCCAACTTACTGAGCACACTTCATTACAAGTGTACACAGAGAGATAATCAGAAAGATATCCAACAAATCATCTACATATACAATTTAGAATAAGTATCATACACGCTAAATTGAACGTGGTTGCTATTGATTGTGTAACACTTATGCATCATTACTCCACAGCATCGAACGAACGCAACATAATACTACGTAGCCAACAGTACTTTAACCAATAATACATGAAAATAAAAATTCACCATTATTAAATTAAACCCATATGCACCAACGCACTAGTTTATGTATAAATCGTGGTGGAAATATTATGATGTATTTTAATATATTTTGCAATCAATATTTAAGAGAAATTTGTACACAGCAGATGCAATGGAGCATAAAAAAGACCAGATATATATAACAAGTATCTGTTTACTGCATCCATCCATAATCAACAAACTTACAACAGTTACAATACCTTTGTTTACTATTCTGCTAATGTTCAATATGTAATGTGTCCGTGACTACAGTGTAAATAAGTACAGACATGAAGACCTCACTAAGATAGTACAGTATTCTACTGTTTTGTCATGCTCCAATAACATTTTTTTTTTTACTTCTTACACATCAAATAGGACGTACTAACTACTGCAGGGCTAAGATATTAACTACTGCAGGGCTAAGATATTAACTACTGTAGGGCTAAGATATTAACTACTGTAGGGCTAAGATATTAACTACTGTAGGGCTAAGATATTAACTACTGTAGGGCTAAGATATTAACTACTGTAGGGCTAAGATATTAACTACTGTAGGGTTAAGATATTAGCTACTGTAGGGCTAAGATATTAGCTACTGTAGGGCTAAGATACTAACTACTATAGGGCTAAGATATTAACTACTGTAGGGCTAAGATATTAACTACTGTAGGGCTAAGATATTAGCTACTGTAGGGCTAAGATATTAGCTACTGTAGGGCTAAGATATTAACTACTGTAGGGCAAGGAGTAGAATAGACATAGTGAGTTTATAACCTAGTATTAAGTCAAGATTGAACCCTGGGATTTAAAGGCAAGCATGTAAACTGCCAAGCTACAACTCCACTAACTACTAATTACTACAGTACTTCAATCTATTCTCAAATTAACGGGAATTCGTCTACTGACATTACTAGTACAGTGCAGTAAACAAATTATATCTTCAGATGCAGCATAAAATGTAGGCCTAAAAAAAGACAATGATGAATTGTAAACCAAAGTGTATTTTATAACATAATATTTTGTTCTGATCTTTTTATTTTTTGCCAGTTTACTATGACTACAACCAATATATCACTAAACACTCTTTTTGGTGTCTATAACATTGTTTTTGTTTTTGAGGTTTTCATTCATGTGTGGTAGTCACAAAAACCATTACTGTTATGCAAATGAGATAAGCATTACTAAATATAGACCTACGGAAATATACATTACTTGTCAAGATATCTGGTAAACCACAGACATATTGCAACATTGTTTTTGTTGTGAGGTTTTGTTTTTTTTTTCTTGTATGGTACAAACCAAATCCATCTTAATCTACCGTAGAGTTAATTTTGAAATCTGGCATGCTCTACATACCAATTAACATCTACTTGCGTTGTCGTTCGCATATTAACGATGCTTTCCTTTTCAAGCAAAGCCATTAAACGATAAACGTGTGGGTCACAAGAATCTTAACAGATTGACGCATAAATAATATCACCGCGGCCGAGCAAATATAAATTGAAAATCAGCAAATAGTTATGCTGTAGTTTGAATGAATTGTTGCCAGTAGAATTTTCTTTTTTGAGAACAATTTGTAACAATAACATCCTGACATATAACAACATGGATGTAAAAGTTTTGATTAAAAGGTAATTTACGGATGACATGACGACTAGGTACTTATATACCAATCTTAAAGTGAAGTCATCCAGTCTGGACTTATTTACACTGTTGTCACGGACACTACACACACAGTATATTTATTTCAACAATGTTTGGTTGAAACTCTTAGATTGTCACCAACGATTAACAAACATAGAACGTTATATTAAACATTGTCACAGATATGAAGCGTAGAACATTACTGGACATAAAAATGCAATATTCAACAATGTGAATTCAATAAGAGACATTGTCCCAATGATGTAAAAATTGTCTCCAAAGATGCACTCTCCAAAGATGAAATATCAGTTGGGGCGACTTTTTCTCCTTCTCACTGATTTCTTTATCTTTCATTTTAAATGAATGAATTTTTACAGTACATGTATATCACCGGGTGGGTTTGGAATTAATATTCTTTGCCTGTTGTATAAATATTCTTTATATCACAAATATCGAAAAGTACAAAAACAAAACAAAAACTAAATGTATGATACACTAAGTAGGCCAAACAAACATGAACTTCAACTTATTAAAAGTAAACAGATTAGACACTTATTAAAATCAGAGGTGGATTATTTTACAATGAAACTGCCTACAGCATTAAAGCATGGATAAACAAACACCTACTCTCTGTTAATCATGTTCATTATCGATTATTATTTGCAATGTCCTTCATCTATCTAGATTTCCTGGTTGTAAACTTGTTTTTCTACAAAATTGATATCAACTTAGTAAAGTATTATGGGATAACGACTATAACCTTTGATAAGATCGCCAAGGAAACAATTCACTCCATGATAAGATCACGAGGTTTTGAATATTTTATACATTTGGTTATAGAACAACCGGGGAAACAGGAAAATAAAAGAAATAGAGTGTGTCTACTTTGTTCTTGGTTGTAAACGCTTGTGTAATTTATGGTTGAACAAGCATTTTACAAAGGTCAAGATTTGGCTGATTAAACCAGGGCTAAGGGAAAGATATAGAGCTAAAATAATCATTAAACAAAGCAATAAACATAGCCTCAAACATGATAATTGGAAAAGAATAAGGTAATTTTAACCAGGGCTAGATACAATACAAAGCTAAAATAACCATTAAACACAGCAATAAACATAGCCTAAAACATGATAATTGGAAAAGAAATACCTAATACAGCTGCGGGCATGTTATTAAAAAAGGGCTACAATGGCGGAGATAGAGACCTATATATAGTAGCAGTTATTATTACTAAATATGAAAGTTATTCATAAATTCATCAAACATATTTTACTTTAAAAGTATTGTGAATATTTCAAGTTATAAAAGGCAGAAATTATTTTGAGAGTTGATTAAATATTGTATACACGATGTGTTGTTAGAATTTAAATTACAATTTACATGACTCACACTGCACTTGAATTCAATCATTCTTTACCAGTGGTTACAGTTACAGCAACCCACAGTATGTGTAAAGAATTCTAAACTAAATTTACTAGTAGTGGATGCTCAAATATAGTAGTTTTATGTCTATATATGGGCACATCACACTTTTTTTCTCAACAAGTTTGATAGTGTAGACAGAGCTTTACAACTGAGAGGATAGTAAATTTAGTTTAGAATTCTTTAAAGTTTGATAGTATAGACAGAGCTTATCAATAACATGTTGTTCTTCTTTGCTGGCATTGTTTTTTGCTCAATTGCTCAAAAGTCAAAATAATTATTATATTGTGAAAAACTTTCAACTCAAATAAGTTTAATTAAAAGATTCAACAAGGCAGTAGATTAGATCCACATGATTTTATTCAATCACTTTTTGTAAAGAAACACCGACCTGAGATATCTCTTCATATTATTGAGTATTATCATAGGAATTTGCGAAACCTTGCATTAAAAGAAAAGAAAGTGTTTGTATTAAGTTGTAGTTACCAAAATCTATTTCAACATATTACCATTCTTTTGAATTAATGGGAATCAAGTATATAATCAACTCTAGGATTACTGTACTTGTATTGTACTAAAGGAGCTATTCTTGATTGTACTAGCAGAAGGCCATACTCTATCAAGTGGATCTGGTATCTGTGTGGTAATACTCCCTGCTTTGTTCATGTGGTCAACAGAGCAGAAATGAATGGCGCTTTTATTCCATACCATCCTGTATCCTCATTACATCAATTCTACTAATTTAAAATTTATAAATGAAAACAGGGCAATGAAAGAAAAGTGTGATTTAAGTACTACCAGTCAAAGTGCAATGTTTGCCACCAGATACCAGGGTTCATTCTACTTTACTTGTTACAAAACTTGCTTAAAACTATATAAATATATAATTTCTATAATAGGCCAAATAAAAAAAAAGTTATTTTCCCCTCCCTGCCTCTTTACTATTTAAATGGTCGTATTCTGTAAACCTTCTTCAGGTCTGTGACACGCGTATTAAAATAACTGTAAGTGTAATGGCCAATTTAGACAGACAAGCGGTAATGGTAATAAAAATATAGAATCTAATGTTATTCCTTATACCATTTACACACAACGTGGAGCAATGGGCTGTTTCCACTCAGGATGGATACAGATTCTATGTGTGACAGACTACGCAGTTTTCCGCTTACCGTTATTGCTTGTCTGTATAGATTGGCCTTAACAAGGAATCTACTGTTACAACATTGCTAACTATTTACACACAAAAATTATTGTACACTGAGGGTCAAATTTAATACTGTATTTATCTTTTGTATCTTACAGAAAGCAAATGCCACCCTCTCTAGAAGGCCAGGTTACGCTGGAAAAGACGCCAGGATATTTCGTAACTGAAAAAGCGCCAGAAAGAATTTATAAGATGTCGAAGAAAGTCAAGTTAATTTTAGTCTTAAGAAATCCAGTTACGAGAGCAATTTCAGACTATGTTCAGACAATGAGTAAAGGTTATAAAAACTTGAAAGATTTTGAAGATCTACTTTTTGAGGCGAATGGAAGGTTATCTTCAGAATGGGGAGTGATACGGATAGGACTGTATGCTAAACACATCCGCAATTGGCTTAAAGTGTTCCCGTTAGAGCAGATACTATTCGTTAACGGGGAGAACTTAATTAAGAATCCGCACGAGGAGTTAATACGTGTGCAAACATTTTTAGGATTGGACGTTGTTATCGATGAAAGTTATTTTTATCACAATGAAACAAAGGGGTTTCCTTGTTTGAAAAAGAAGGATGGATTTGATACATCGAAATGTCTAGGAAAGACAAAAGGACGCAAACATCCGGAAATACGACCGGATATTTTACGTAAAATGTATGAATTTTACGAGCCTTGGAACAAAAAATTCTACAAAATGATTGGAACTGATTTCCATTGGGAAGATCAGTTTGGAACAGAACATGAACGATGATGTATAATATTAAAGAGATAATTTATTTATTATTTGTTCAATAGTATGATTGTGAAGTGAAAAGATTACTGAGCATGCTCAGATACTAAATCAGCATTGTGATAGCTTCCGTGACTATGCTAATTTATGATTTGAGGTAGTTTGTGAAAACATCACAGCAGCAATGTAGTCAGTAGGTTTTTAATTAATTAACATGCACAGTACTTAGGCTGTTATAGCCTATTGTTTGCTCCCAGTATGGAGGAATTAGATTTGCACTATGGTCCCAGTTATTTCTACCATGGACCTGAATGGTTCTACCAATATTTAAAAAGGATGACATCATTAGTTCAAAGGTCAAATGCACTTTATTAATGTTTAACCATCAATTTTTAACAATCTTATTCTTTGTACACCAATTGTTCACATTAAAATAGATACAGTAAAAATATTATCATGGTAAATTTTTACAAACTTTTAAAGATACATGATCTTCTTAAAATACAGGGTACAGTAAATGTCATTACCTAATTTAACTTTTACAATAATGACATAAAAAGCTGTGTCATATATACAATATTTAGAATAAATTGATTTTTTCATTAAAAAAAAATAATCTGGTATGAGGTGCTTAATATAAAACAAGTTAACTGAATCATTTTAGGATAAATTTGTGTTAAGGATTTAACATCTTTAAAACGTTATTTAATTGAAAGAAAAAAATCCCTTTTTAATTGAATCTAGAAGCAAAACTAATACACATCAACTAAAAAATGACTATGTTATAAATACACGGGTATCAACTCAATATCGCTGTAAATAAATCAAAAGATTTATCAATTTAAATTGTTTACTTCCAATAATATTAATGTTTTTTGTTATAGAAAACAGAACTGTATAAATGTATGTATTAAAGTTCTATAAGTCAGGTGACATAAGTGTAAGTCATGTGACAAAACGCAAGGTATTATGTGTACTGTATATAAAAACATATTTATATTTAAATCTGGTGTTCCTACCAGTAGAATATATGTTAAAACGTAAATGTACTTAACACAATCTATTATTAAGAGGAGTGATTTTGTTGTAAAGAAAGAATAAATATAAATTGTTTTACTATCCTATTCAGACTACCTTATGGTTCGCACTTTGATTGGTTGTTATAAGTAGTAGGCATAATAATACGAAAAGTAGTTACTATATTTGCAGAGTATGCAGTTGGTTTTGGTTCTGCACGGCTTGGCTTTGGCCTTTGACCCAACCGTTAAAAATATATTCATGATTTTGTTATGTGTGAAAGGGTCTGCCAGTCTCCCAATCACCGCCGATCACTCACAACAATATGTAGTCTGAATGAGGTATTAAATATAACTTATAAAACTGGTAAAAGGGTTACAATTTCAATATAATATTTAATTGATAAATTCATTATTGGTCAAAAACGAAAAGAATGTACAGTATATGATTTGTTATAGTTGGCGGCACATATTTTGTGATTAAAATTTGTTTTGGTTTGTTTTCATTGGTGCTAATAACAGAATATATCTCATAATTTAAGTGAATTTTCAGTTGTAAGAATATATTGAATTATAAGAGTGTATTTTATTTTGATAAATTTAGAAGAGAAATAATCTTATCAATTAATAAAATAAATCTCATTTTTACTGATTATCCATTTAATTATCTAGATACAATTAATGAAAATTATTAAAACAGGGATGATATAATTAATGGAACTGGGAATGAGGCTACAAATGTGATAAGATCTATGGGCTTGTGACAATATTTCTGGAGGTTTCTTTTGTGAGTTGGGGTGGGGGTGTTGGACCGGGATGGATAAAATAACTTTTACATATGTAAGCTCTCAATTACATGCCGTACCAACTCTGCCCAGTAGAATTAAAAGCCTGCTCAAAAAAATAATTATTTTATTGTTGCCAGAAGACAAATATGGTCCTAAATAAACACTGTTAAGCCATGATCATTGTTCTAACCTATCGCTACTATATTATGAATTGTTATACAATTCGTGTAAAAGTTAGCAGTAAATGTGAGGAGATAACAGCAATAAACTATACATTGTTGTCAAAATTGTGTATTTCTATTATTATTATTTTTATAGTGTGGGGTGTTTCTAAAAAAAGATGGGTGTGGTATGGGGGATGAGCATTTAGCAGACAGTGCATTATTTAGACTTAAACTTGTTGGTGGTATTGCTTAGCCTGCACTGGGAATTGCAATGCATGTTTACGTAGTCTATTTCGTGCCTAGCGTACCTGGATAAACCCAGAATAGCCTGTGCGCTACAGGGAGAAGAAAAGAAAGGAGCACCCCTATATCACAATGGAATAATCCTTCAACCACTGTTGGTTTGTGTGGTTTGTTCTTAATTGTTGAATTTAATATTAATATTAATATTTAATATTTCTTGGAGAAATAAGTAATTATTTCAATATCATTGCATTTGATTGGAATACAATTTGTGATTTAAAATAATAACCAAAACGGTGCCTGTTTGTCTGTGCCAAAACAAGTGGTGTTTAATTGGAGGATTTTTAATAGCACCTCCCTCCTCCCTTTCCCAAAAAAACGCGCGCGATTTTCTTGATCAACCATTTGATTTCGATATAAAATTACTAATGGAAAAGCAACCGTGTTTTGTTTTCTTTTCGAGGGAAGGACAAATACCATTTATTCCACTCTCTTCAACCTAACTGGTTCGGAACAATTATTTTCACACTGGGCTGCACAATGCATTTGTACAATAACTGGCGCTTTATCGAATGAAATTTCATAAAATAAACCGATGGTTATTTCTTTGTCTCATTGTTTTCATTAGAGCGATCTGTTTGATAGTTGCATACGGGTAATTGCTTTACTAAACTATATTGAAATCTGTACTAGATAGTTATAACGATCAATTTAACGTATGTTATTGGTAAGAACAAACAAAACAAACGATGATTTACATGCTGTTTTGGTGGGATCGTATTGATCGGCATTGGCTTGTTTACAATAGTTTTGTTTCAACTTGTAAAGCCGAGAACAAACTTTCACTCCGCGCAGAAAGATCCACAAGGAGGCCTAGGCCTCTAAATATGTATAGTTCTGTAATATGGCTTGGGTTTCACATAAATGCAGGCCTAATTTCAAATGTAATATAAAGAGTGCTATACCTATACCAGTAGACCTAATGTGCTCCAAAATACACACAATTCATTCGACAAATGGTGATGCAAGACATATAAGGTGACAATAGAACAAGGTGGACAAGACTTTCGTGTCCATATGTCCAGTTTATGAAATTACATAGATGGTTAAATTCAACCAAAAACCCATTGGCTGGCAGCCAATTTGACTATTTGTTTTACTTTAAATTATAGTTTTTTCAGGTAAATAATTTTTTTTTCAATCCAATTATGTGACATTAAAATGGCATATTCAACAACAAAATCGGATCGGTAATTCTACACAAATTCTTTTCAAGAAATCAATAGAAATATACTACAGTATAAACGTTTACCATCTCTATTATAACAACAATTAAGGGGATTCCGGGATTCATAAAAATGGAAGAGCGCCTTTTCAACATCCGCGGTTTAGAAGCCTTATAAAATAACTGATGCATCTTTTTCTATACACTGTATGAGCATGAATGAATTCATCTTAATTCCTACATGGCATGTGCAAATCCATTTACTAATTAATTGGTTATGTTCTTAATTAATGCGGAGAACATGCTGGGAGACTCAACGTCACGTTATTAACGCAAGGATTATCTTAACAGCGTGGTGTTTTTAAAACCCCTCATTTTGAACACGTGTTCTCAAAAGTGTCAAAATCGTATTATTTCACATGAAAGGCGTCGCAACAGGTGGCAACATAGAAATTTAAAATCGACATAAAATCATTTTCACTTACCTCAATATGTGTTTGAGTGTGAAAGTATTTTAATTCTCATTTGTGAATTGATTGTTGTAGGCCTATACATGCGATTTCCAATTCAAACGGTGTCTTAGCTAGTCGTCATTCTCAGGCTACGATGTTTTGACATAATAATTTCTAAGCAGAGACAAACCACTTCTCCTGCGAACCATAATTGCAAGAATAGGTACCGTTTATTTTTTTATGGGCCTAAACAACCAGAATCTATCTGACAATATTTTCGTCCTCATTAGTCCAAAGATGTTCTTTCTCTTCTTCGTCTCATAAACTGTACAATAAAACATGTAGGCATATCTTCAAATATAGGCCATAAATGTCTTCTTTATTTTTGTCTCTTACTATCCCTTTCCCAGTTTAAGTCGTCGGAACACCAGTAATTATTCAAATTACTATGCATGTGTTATGTTAATTTGGTTTTTTCGTAGATTTTAACCATCCGGTAAATAATATTTCTAGTTTCTTTTCATTCGTTGTTTTACGTATTTTTATTTGTAATAAGTTGTCCGGGAAGCAGGGAATAAACAATATACAGTAGGTGTCTACACAGTACGTTTTTTACAGTAGAACCCCTAATGAGGGGACACCTTCAGGGCTCAAGAATTGTGTCTTCGTGCTTAATAGGCCTGTCCCCTGAAAAGGGGTTGGTCGTAGTTTTAAAACATTTTTCTCTCGTTCGTTTCACAGACTCACGTGTCCCCGTAAAAGGGGCGTGGGCCATCTTAATAGGGTGTGCCAAATGAGGGTTCTACTGTATTTCAGTGCACGTGCGCCCTATGTATAAAAGGCCTACTTAACAGTAAAAGATACTCTTTATTAATTTAGGCCTACAGCATCATAAACTAGGCCTACAACTCCTGATTCCTTCACAGTTGCCATTGACAATCAAGGCACGTAAAACGCGTACCATATAATGCTAGGATTAAAGTGATTATATTAAAGCACGTCTATGCCACGTTATACTCTTAAAAGTGAATTTCATTTTCACAGCTATCTGAAGACTTTTTTTCCAATTAGTAGTAGGCTATTACACCTGATCTATATTACTGAATACGGTCATCTTATTTCTGTTTTATATGTATAATTGTGTTTTATTATCATCTTAATAATTATATATTGATATTCACAATCATACGTATATATTTCTCTAGAGACTTCCAATGGTGTTAATGTCCACTGAGAGATGAAACTGCGGGCATATGTAATCAAATCTTCAGTGACGTCATCACAAAGAGATGATACTTATGACGTATGAAACGTTTGTACGAACGACGTACGTATCGTGTTTGAATGCGTGTGAAACACTATGCATTTATGATTCCTAAATGTAGTACGCAAGTACGCACGAGGAATATGTGGTTTGTGATTTCCTCTCCCTGTTTTAATTTCCAGTAGTATAACGATGTATAATATAAAGTTCTCAGTATACGGTAGACTACGGTATAGGTTCCATGCATATTTAACAAGATTTTGGCACCGATATCGTTGACCAAATTCTCCAGTTGTTGTACAGTACCGTTTGTGAGTGTCCATTTATGGAAAAACAAACGTATTGATACTAATATTGTCTCATCACATGATACAGACTAGTGGACAGCGTGGGATTTGAACCTCTAACCTCAATGGTCAAGAGGCCGGAACAACACCAGCTGTTGACCGTATGAAAGCACGAACCTATGAACTTGGTCGTTATTTTTTTTAAACAGCAAAATAATAAACAGGTTACTCCAAGCACGGGAAACTATAATTGAGTAATTCAACGTTTCGATCAATTAGGTTCAAGAAATAAAAAACAACGTTTAATTTGTAATATATAAGTTGATTCGGTACATTAGGCAAGCTTAATATATCTTTTTAACTATCACACATTCTGTAACTGTGTCGCAGACAAGAGGTGACCCGTATTCTAGCATTCACAGCCATCAACTCAATGCAAAGTGGCGTATATAGATATATATTAAGCTCACAAGCTGAAGTTGGTTGTCGAACGGATTTATATGATAATTATAGCAAAATAATACTCTTCCACTCTACACTGGTTTTACAAAAACAATTCATTTTATTTTTTCTTAAATGCTTGCGTTTCTTTCAACAAGTCACGTGCATACAGATACAGTAGACTATTTACTCCACTCAAAGTCAGCCAGTCTGTAAGTGTATGTCCGCACTGCATCTTTCTTCAAACGTAAATATGGAACGCCAACCTAAGGTATTTCCTTTCTTCAGCGTACCCTACTTAGATGATGCCGTACGCAACATAATGCCTATCATGTTTGTTTATGATTTAAATTTCAAAATCCTTTATATAAATTAAGTTGATAAATGGGGATTCTGATGGTGTTTGTTTATAATAGAATCATGATTCAAATAAATTGGTTTTTAAAATAAATCACATGCCGTGGAAATGTTAAATGTTCATGGTGCGTTGTATATACAGAGATATTAAGTGTATGTTTATGATGAGCCGTATCCAATCTTTAATTGAGATTTGAAAGCTTAAAGTAATCGAACAACACGTGACTTTTGTTAATATTGCTTATCGTTTTTAAGTCGTAACAATTATGCATCTTGCTCTATGCTCTATGAATCCTGCAGTACTATGATTTATACAGAATTTTAGCACTTTAATGTAGTAAACAATATACCTGTCTGCGACGGGTTAATAGCTCATTTTGCGAACTATTATTAGTGAGGAATACCGGTGTTTTTATTGACCAACACTCACAACATCCGTGTAATACAATGCTATGATTAATTAATTAGTATAACAGCAAGTTATATTGTAGATATATCGATGCTCCTGTGATAGGGTGGTCACGACATCATTATTTTTAGCTTAGAATAGCAATTGACAAAAAATTGAAAACAAATGCCTCGTCTCTTCGGAAACGGAATTGTCTTTCAGTCTCGTGTTTTAGTTCACATGCCTTCCGATGCAGTTATTAACCTATAGGATAAATAAAATATAATCATGATTGTAAATATAACTAAATTTTCTCCGTATGGATTCTAATGAGACGTATTTGAAATGGAAACATCATGAAATATTATAAGGCCTCGCTCGAGAGTAGGCCTACTACGTTTACGTTCACTAATTTGTTTATACCGTACTAATTGATAAGTTTGCAGTGAAGATCCGGGTCTCAGTATATACAGTAAAGGCTAACGATTTACTGGAGTTTCCCTTTTCCTATATTATATATACAGTACAAGAAGTCAAAACAATCTCTTTAGGCCAAAAAGAAGCATTTAGCTAAATGGAATTTAAAAGTGGCGGAGGGTGTGTATCATCATCATTGTATTATAAAAGCATGGTTTTTTGGTGAGTTTTAAAACAGTTTTAAAAAAACATACATAATATCTGTGTATACGAATACGAATCATAACAAAACCAGAATTGTATACTTTCTACCTAACTGTACGGTAGGCATATAGAAAGACATACATAAGCTCGCACTGCAGAAACAGACATTGTGTGTCCATTATACCAAATACAATATACGGCCTGAACTCATACAGAGCATGTATTAATCTTTTAGATGAAAGCATATATATTATAGTTCACTATAATATCTCTATGAAGAAAGTAAAAATTCATTGAATTTAGACTCACGTTGGACACAACCCTGCTATTTGAACGTATATTACACGAAGCTGCGTTTATACTATCTACTTACTGTAGTATCAATGCAATATATTTATTTATACGGCTACAACACGCGTACAATCTCTATTAAATACCATTAAAAATGAACTTATAACTAAGATTTTATCGTTAACCCACGTTAGATATAAAAATAAGAACTGGCTATGCACTTAAGATAAATGCATATGTACCGTTGACTAGAGTATAATAGATGCAATCTCAAACCCAATTACACTAATACATTTTTCATTTATCTATTTTGTTAAAACGGCAAGCAGGAGCATTAATTCATCTAAGCTATTTATCTCAACTCTAAGCGGCTTTTTACATTTGAAATATTATTGTACAGTTTTAGTAGTAGTAGCATAGCCTACTTATGGCGGCTGCTTAAATAAAACTATAGGCCTACCACAGTGACGGATTAAATGCACTAAGGGCATCGCAAAGAAATAAAAATCGACATTATATAGGCTATGGCTAGGCTTTACGTCGCAATGCCTCTGTCCTGTCAAAAGCTAAATGGCACTTGTTCTTGGCGGGACGGCGTAAAAGTAGCCCAGGATACTAAACTGCTGTGTTCAAAATGTAAATGACAGTGGAACTATAATACCGTACGCACTATACCTGCTTACATATCCCAAGGTATGGGTCAAATCTGTACAGAGGTCAACTAAAGTAACACAACACAACTATAACAAGAAATATTTCTTACAAAAAGCGCTGCTCGCTTATTGACGTAACAGTTTTAAAGATATATTGTCCCTCTGAAAAATATATTTTATTTCAAATTTGTTTTTGAATGTGTCATTTTATTGTCACATAATAGTTATTTTACCTGAAAAAATGTAATTTAAAGCAAAAAATACTTAAATTGTCTGTCAGACAATGGTTTTTGAGTTACAATTAAACGTTTCTTTTCTCTTTTTGAATTTTGTTACAGAAGTGAATAACTTTGATCAATTTAGTTTATTTTATTGCTAAGGTCAAGTCTGGGGGTCACTTCATCACGCCTAGATACTTCAATCATGGACTGTTTTGATAATAATTCAATAATTATCTGACAGCGAAAATTACAGTATTATATAATATCATGGGACTCATAAATACCAGAAATGCTTTGGGATTTGTCATTCAACCGTTAGACTCTTTTCCCAGACGTTTTTTGGGTCCAGCAGCTGGTACCTATAAATTATAGTCGAGAATGGTTTTTCGCAAAAATGTCAGTGTCTAGTACTATAACTGCTACTTGCTTTCATCTAATAAATCAGTCATCTCTTGTGACGTAGCGGGCTAGAGCAGCAGCGTGAAAAGTATATTTATTTCAAGTTTAATCATAGCGATATTATAGTGTAATATCTCAATAAATATCTTTTTTTCTTCTCGCAATTGGACTTTTTAATGACATAGAACGTATCGACATTAATGTAAAAATCTATACTTCTGTGAATTTTAACAAAATACGATGTCACTAAAAAATAGAGCTTCTGTCATTTTGAAATTACCTGCCTTTACAAAATCCGGCCAATTGATACACTAAGATCATCAACTTGTTGTCGCGTGCTTGTCAAAATACTTTGTAAAAAACATCAAATATAATCAATTTTGTGAGTAGCGTAGATTAATAGATTATAATATGGTGAATGTTGGGCCGACAAACGACTGCCTCGGGGCCTGGATCACTGTACTTTAACGCTAATGAATAATGCTTTTTTATGCACTAGTGGAATTGCAGGAACTGACGGGTAACATACCTTTATTTCAATACATATTGATTATATCCTCCATTAATTGATATCATACTGTATATAATAATATATTTGCACGAGTTATCGTAGACTATGTATACAACGGCCTATCTGTAATTCGTATAGCGTATTATAACCTAGGCTAATATAGTAGCTATCTAATTATTAAAATTAAAGCGAAAAAAAATGTGATGTTCCTATATGGACATGATGATGTCATATCACTACTACCATATTTGGGCACATCACACTTTTTTTGTCAATCTAGTTTGATAATGTAGACAGAGCTTTAGGATTATAACGATATATAGGAAGAGAAAAGTAGGTCTATCTAGGCTGTGTGATGTGCTGGGCTATCGTCCAGTACGAAATAAGGGGTACTTGAAATTTCGCTATAAACATATCAGTAAGGCTTGGACTAACTCATTTAAGTAATAGGCCAGTGATCATTTGAAATTATTCTTGCTATACTCTAATCACAGGAAAAAACATATACAACATAACAAATAACAGGAAGATAGCAAGTTAGCTAACTTATTTCTATCGTGCTTGGCCTGATTCGTAGTAAGATATATATGCGCACCTAAGCCGGTACATGACAGTTTTGCTATAAAAAATATCAAGAGGTTTGGACTAACTCACTTGTGTAATAATACCGTACTGAACATTTGAAATAATTCTTGTCATACTCTAATCACAGGGAAAACATATACTGTAGAGTAACAAATAACGAGAAATCCTTTTAACACTTTCAGGCTAACAGCCCATGTGAGACGCAAAGGCCATATAAACAAAGTTATACTAGTTGTAAATAGTCATCACATAATACATACATGATCGAAGGATTAGTTCACTACCGGCCTACTCAACATCAATATTTCATAACAGCTTTTACTTCACCGGATGATTACGACAGAAACTAAAAATGCTATTAAGCCAACACATGCTGTTACATATATAGTGTTTATGGCTCATTTGGGTGATGATACGAAAAAAAGCAAATAACATACCAAGTATATATGCCACATTGCCTTTGTTGAAAGCACCGTGCAATGCAGGTACTTAGTGTCGAGAAAAATGTTCAAAAAAATTTTAAAAGGAAAAATCGTTTACATATTCTAGTTTAGATTATGATGTACCGTAAATCACACAGTTTAAACATTACTTTAAATGAAGCCATTACAAAATAAGCCCATTTGTTTGTTCTTTTTTAAAGTTTTCCCTCTATGGCTAAGCGAGCAAAGTCTATTCGTCGTATTGTGTAGCCTAATATTTCGTAACACACTTGTCGAATTTTGTAATCTATATAAATTTATAAAGCTCTGTCTACACTATCAAACTTTATGTGACAAAAAATGTGTTGTGCCCATATATGGACATGACGATGTTATATAATAATAATAATAGTAATAATAATAAATAATATATTTATACAGGATAAAACAATCAGATAACAGTGTATCTGTTTTACATTGTGGTCCTGTCTTAATCAAAATATATAAAAGAGAAACTTAATTAAATATAATACAGTTTTTATGAAAAGAAATGAGATTTGTATCTAGCCTTATATCACTTTGGGCATATCACTAGGCCTATCATATTTTGGCACATCTCACTTTTTTTTGTCAAACTAGTCTGGTAGGACAGAGCTTTAGACAATAAGACGTAAAACTCTCGCGTATATTTGCGCAACATTTTAAGAATTGTAGAAGAAATGACTGCTTTCAAATAATAATCGTTGCATATTCATAAATACGCAAAGTTGTTGTGAATATCATAACGGCTTTACAAGCCATTAAACAGTAAACCCGTATCAAACCACTTTGTCTTTGTTTAAACTTATTTTTACGCGCTGGAGTAGAAGTATTCAGAACCATTTAAAACGCATTATTTTGTTCAAGGAGAAATCGTATACAAATCCCAGTTGTAAAATTGATCATACCATAAAGGCCCGTATTAATGCCACTTATGTATTCTGACCTCCGCGGTTTGAAACACCGCGTTGAGTCGTAAAACAAATTAGTATTTTTCAAATATCCCAGTTGTGAAATTGTTGTTTTGAATATCATAATATCATGTCACTTTACATGTATGAGGCCATTAGCGTTAAGCTTGATGGATATAAAGCATAAAAGGCGCCAAATAGGATAGGAAAAGAATTAGTAAAACAACAGAAAACCTTGATATCCCATCCATTAGATCAAATCCATATAAATATGGATATGTTTTATTGCGCTAATCACTACCATTATATTTTACTCGCATGCGTTTAGATTTTCTTAACTTTTAGTATAGGATTCTATATATTAAAATGCTACTTTCTTTAAAATAAAGAATATGCCTACTATGGTATTATACTTTTATAGTGTTATAATGAAATTAACGCCGTTTAAAGATGTATTGTCCCCTTCAAAAAATAATTATTACAATTTTTGTTTTTGAATATGCCATTTTATTGTCACATAATAGTTATCCACTTTGACCAAAAATTGGATCGAAAAAAAATTATTTACCTGAAAAACTGTAATTTAAAGAAAAAAAATAGTCAAATTGGCTGCTCGTCAATGGGTTTTTGGTTGAATTTAACCATTTATTTTGTCATTTTATAAGTGACACATTTTTCTTTTTCGTTTTTTTTTCTATGGAAGAGATTTACTCTTTTAAGACTACAAAATAACTTATTCAAAGCCTGATTTAATTTATCTTCATTTTCATTTTTGGGGGACAATACATCTTTAATGGAAATACTTTAAAATATTTGCGAGTTACCCAAGTAACTTATTAATACGTCTAGAACTTCTTTAAACGACATCACAGTCCGTTATAAATTGATGTTTACTAATTAAAGAATATTCAAGTTAAAAATTAACCCACAAAAGGTATACAATCTGAACACTGGAAAGCAGTTAGTAATTTAGCAATTGTACCTAGAGGCACGTAGGATCTACTGAATGTAATAACCATCACAAACGTACTCTTTATATCGAATAAGAAGGCTAAATTTGTTAAAATACGACAGTCTAATTGGTGAGTGAAGCCGACGTTATTGTTAGTGTAATGCTTCGGGGTTATCTTTTAGTAATAAATGATCCCATATAGCGTTTCATATGCTTTAATCACCGTACTCTCCTTACATATTAATGGTATTTTATGGAAGAATATTTAGCATGAAACGAAGAAGAAGATCTAATTCATACATCAAACTAATGTTATAATTACTCATGGATCTTAATATATTTTTCTTATGATTAGCTTAAGATGACAGCCATAATTGCGGGAAATTCTTTTCAAATAGTGTTAAAAACCCTCATTCTCACACCCATTCCACCAGAGATCTCTCCACCAGACATCTCTCTACCAGAAATCTCCCTACCACAACGCCCTTCTCCAATGTCTCTTGAATTGTTTACTTTTGAAATGGTGGGCCGTATCACCTGAGACAATAACCTGTCCACGAACATCTTGAAAGGGATCGGAATAAGAGGTAGAAAAAAAATGGGTTAGATAACAACACGGAATGGACTGGAAAATCCTTCCGCAGAAACACAGATGTTGGCACATAACGAAGACTTGTGGAGGGAACTGGTGAAATGTGCGAAGCGACCATACGACAAACCTGGTCATGGGACCAGTAACAGTAACTACAACCCTTCCCTTTATGTACACGACAACTAACGATCAAATAACAGTTTTTCACATCGCAACTTATACAACGTAATTTTGAAAACTACAACCAATTTTCTATATACATACAACGTACATTTCTAGTCTAACAAAAACATTTTTCTAAACTTTCTTTTATTTAAAAGTCGAAGATAGCCAGGTCTCGGGTCCATTCTATTGTCGCCACAGATTGATATCTTCATCAGTACTTCTATGAATGGATGATTAGGTGGGAACACGAACGCTAGTTGATCATACCCAGTACCGTTTTGATCGTACGATTAATCGGGAAACCACCTCACGATATTATAACCTTTGCTTTCTATATTTAGTCTCTCTTTATTTAAATATATTGTTATTTTGTTTATTTCCATTATATCACTGGGTAGTTTAGAGTTGCTTCACGCCTGTAAATAGATATTTAAATGAATAATTTTATAATGACTAGAACTGTAGGCCTATTATTAGCTTGATGTGGTAAAGAGTCTTCTATGGGTCGGAGTTCAAATCCTATCTGTGTTCACTACCTAGTACCAGCATTGTAGTTGTTTGTGCACCTATTAAAGATTAGGTCGTCTGCTGCCTCAACTTTATATACAGTAGGCCTACCAGGATTTTTCTCATGGCCAAGAAAACATCCTGTTAGCAAGCTGCAAATAAATATAATAAATATATAACTGTTATTTAATCAATAAAGTTCACATTTGTTGACAGTGGCTTTAGTGGAAGACTAAGGTTTAAATAATTAGATAGGTGAGGGGGTTCACATGAAGGTACCAATAATAACGCTTTGTCAGAGAGTCAGCCAGTAATGTTGGGTTTAAATTTTTAATAGTTCAATAGCTTCACTTAAACTTTAAAAAAATAAAATAAAATACAATGCTTGTTCTGCTTCATTGCTATCAGAATAGGTACGAATATTATAAATTTGTAGATGCAACTGATTATATTCTATGACACACAATAGACAATTTAAACCTTTTCTACTCTATCTATTTGTCATAGGTATTGTCTGTTTTGTTTTGGAATTTCTGTAGTTAACTATCTATTATTACTACTATATTTGGAAAAATTGTCTATTACCAGTATCTCATAGAGTAGAACTCCAATTAGGGAACAGCTTCAAGAATCAATAAAGTGCGGTCCCTTTAAAGGGTGTCCCATGAATGAATAGGGCCAGTAAAGTATTGCAATTGCTGTACAACAAATAGTGTTAAAACATTACAAACTGGAATTTCTGTAGTTAACTATTATTATTACTATATTTGGAAAAAAAATGTCTATTATCTCATACAGTAGAACTCCAATTAAGGGGACACCTTCAAGAATCAATAACGTGTCCCTTTAAAAGGGTGTCCCCTGAATAGGGCCAACTTGGCAGTAAATATTAATATTGCTATTGTGGATGCAGTGTTAAAACATACATCACCAATCTTTTGTTACAGGAAAATGTGTACCCTTCAAAGGGGTCTTAAAAAGGAGGGGTCTTCAAAAGGAGGGTTCTATATTTCGAATCAGTTGATAAACCTTTTATTCTTTATGCGGTTTGAAATTAGTGAACTTTCTTTCTTTGATAACATACTGAAGACTACACTTCTGAAACCGATGAATATTCATGAGATCTTCTACAACCTAGAGGGCTCTTGTCTGCCTGTAACATAAAATAATACAGAATGTAATAATATTTACAAAACAAATACTGTTCTGTTATTTCACAAGGTATCTCATCATTTTGTTTTGTGATATATTGTTTCAAGCACGTAAGCAGGTGAATCAGCTGGTGTAGAGGTACAAACATGACAATTATTTGAGGATTCTAATTAAATCACCATTTTATTTTTGTGTGTAATAATTGCCTCGCACTTAAATTACACAAGGACTTTTCCCCCTCTTTTTTGTACACGCAACACAACAAGGACTTTAGTTTCAACGATATATTATAAATTTCTCAAATAAGAAATATTTTTATTTTATTCACCCTACAGTGAGCATACGTCACCATTAACAGGGTTGAAAGACATAAAATATATCTACACAATAAACTATATTATGTATCTGTATTTTCTCAAAGCAAATTCATTATGCTTGATTGAAAAAAAAAATTATAAACAAGACATGAAAAATGAATAGTATTATTTCTAGGTCACATTGAGAGACTACTTTCTTCACGCCAAAGCCACTGGGAAAAGTTTTTTTCTATGTGCATTTTTTTTACTAATATTAATTCAGTACTATTGTTTGTAAAAAGTCCTAGGCCTATTATTGACTATAATGTAAGTTACAGGAATCTATTACATGCCCAATTATTACACTAATCGTAAACTCCATCTGGGACATAATTACTGTTCCGATTCATCACAAATATCTAATATTTAATTTAATTTGTAAATTTAATTTATTCAAACTTAATATTAGTCCATATGTTATACAATTGATTTGATATCAAATATAAGAACACATTTTGTTTGTAAGGAATTCTCAAATTGGAGGTATTTTTAATGGACAGTGAAAATAAGAGGTACTACTTTTAATATCTTAAGTAGCCATCCAAATACAGCAGAACCCCTCTTTTGAGAAACCACTATAAGGGGACACAATACATTTCATTTCATTTCATTTCATTTCATTTATTTCGTCTCATATACTTATAACAAAAAAATAACAAACAATAGAGAGAGACAGGATTCCCTGTATGAAAACAAGAAGTATGCGAATTACACTGATGTTATACCAATTTACCTTTTCAGTACCCTGCCGACAAACATCGAAATGGGACTGCTTTTTCCAATAACTGTTCTTCCAATCCATGGATCCAATCAATTACAATACTAAAAGAATAAAAAAAAAAAGGAAAACATAGAAAATCCTTGTAGTGGCTCTGTGGCTTGGTGCCTAATACCAGGTCTATGGTTCAAATCCTTACACAATTACAGCGCAACCAAGGCAATCTAACAACAGAATGCTGACCCCCGGAGATCAAAGAGTTTGTCTGTGGCCGCGACACGATCAGTTCAATGCCCTTTTCAGACACAGGAGCGCGCCATATTGTATAGTACTGTTGGTACAGTATTTGTTGCAGCCAGACATAAGATGAAAGAAAGGACTGTTACTGGTTCCTATCTTGGCAAGGCAAGCTCAGTTCCTGTTGCCTTGGTGCAACTACCTTACACTCATATAATTATACTTTGTTTAGAAAGCACATGGGTTTCCCAACCAGTAATTGGGAATTCCTTTTCTTATTGAATGTTGTGAACATTAATTAACTATACAAATCATAGTAACTATAGGAATGTCTTTTAATTAGAACAAAGAAAAGTATTCCAAGGATGAAATTGGTATTGAAATCAACTGAGAAGCCTAGGGAAAAATAATGTACAATATCCACACAATTTTTCTCCACTTTATGATGGTATGATTATGTAAAAATAGAACATCAAGGTCAAGGCTTTTTAATATGATTGATTTATAAAGCCCAGAGGATTACACCACTCAAAGTAAACAAGGTCAAAGCAAACTATATTATAGTATTTTTTTTTATAAATGATAATTATGTTTCTACAAATAAATAATTCTTGTAATAAAACCCATCTTTTGTTTGTCTTTTTGTTATTGTTCTGTTTATATTACCTGGAACTTCAATTTGAAAAAAATGAAAAATAGGTTTTTTTTCCTTTTGTTTTATTTTCAGTAACAACAGTAAACATCAATTGTAAACATTTACTACTACTACTGTATAAACTTGATCTGGTTGTCTCGTCTTAATCTTTGGTTGTGTATTTGCCTCATAATTTGTTCTTCGTAAACTACTTCACAGCATTATCAAACACCTGAACCTAATCCACTCAAAACATCTCCTCCACCAACGAAAAATTATATTTAGAAAATGCATCAAGCAAGACTTGAACCAGGGACACACACGGCATCAAACACACAGCACTGTCTACCACTCTAGGCTAAGATATTGCGAGAAGCAAGACTTGAACCAGGGACACACACGGCATCAAACACACAGCACTGTCTACCACTCTAGGCTAAGATATTGTGAGAAAACAGCTGGTGGATACAAGTTGGCTTGTGCTTTTACAAATGTTTGTAAATGTGCGATCTCTTGATTCAAGAGGTAAATACAACCGTTGATTAAACATTCACCAATTCAAAAGGGAAGGTGTGTTGGATGGCAAGTGGCTGTACTAGGGTTTTCATCAGTACTATGAGCATTGTGGAGCATTGCTGGGTTGGGCAGGTTGTTGCTAGCCTGGGCTGGAATCAATTCACTCTAAAGCTAGCATTACAGCAACCAACTGTAAAGGAGCAGTGCATCCAAAGATTTGAATTCTACCTAGTGGCGTAACACCGAGGCCTGAGGCCCCTGGTTTAGGAACACTAAGTGACCCTCCAATGCTGGAGGCCTCAGGCGTTTTAGTCTTTTTCGACATATTTTAATGCCTGTTTTTTCCTCTGGGTTTGTTGGCTAGTGAGTGCTCATAGCCATTACGCCATTGATTATACCTAACTTTCTGAGTTTGCAAGTAACTTAAGTTTTCAAGTACAGAATATGTCGTTATTCCTTATATTCATATTTCCGTAAATTCCAAATGGGATATTTAAGCACTTAGAATCCCACTGGAAATAGCTCTATCATTATTGCTTTTGTTGTAGCCTTCTGTTGGTAATTTAGAAATAGCTAAGCATTATGGGATGTGCGTTGATTGTCTGTTGGTTCAAGTAAAGGATTTATTTGTACTTATCTTCCTTGATGTGATCTTCAGGCAACCAAGAGGAGGTTTAAATTCTAATTATTAATATATTCCAGAGGAATACAGCAGATTATGAGAAGATAAAATTAATATCTCATTTTTCTTTGTGGTACAACACATTAATAAATTATTAAGGATACCAGATGGAAATTATTCTGTAAATAATCATTAATTTTCAGCTATTGTAGGTTTCAAACACTCTGATAACTTTTGTAATGAATATGTATGGTGATGCCCATATTAAACAACACTTTCTATTAAACGAACAAAGAGCAATATTAAGGTTAATAGGGGTCTTGAAGGTGTCCCCTTTATAGGGGTTCTACTGTAATTGGTACTGGCAGTCTTCATAGATCCTGATTCTGCTGCATAAAAATAACCGGTTAAAAACGGTGTGAATAAATTAACCCCAATTTCTTGGGAGCAGAAACAGGACAATTTTTTAGAAACCTGTTATTAAATGGCAGTACAAAAATAACGGTTAAATACACCTGTTCAATTCGGCATTGATGGGCAACTTTTAGCTGCAACACAAAATAACGGTTATTTGACAGACAGCTTATAAGTTTGAGTCAACTACACTGCAGTAACGTTTGAATTAACCGCCAGGACCAATTGCATTTTGGGTAATTCCAACAATTTAAACAGTTATTTTGGAGCAAAAATTTAGCAGAAATGCAGTCAATATAAAAACTACATTTTAAATCTATTTTGAAATAAACGATAATTCGGCGCTATGCAGCAGAAACAGACCCTACAGTATAGGTAATTTATTCACACCATATTTTAGCTGCTTTTTTTGTAAACAGAAATTAGCATAGTGGATGAATTGTAGGTTTAGAAACCTTTGATATCAATTTGGCTTGGAAAGGTTAAGTATTCTGGTCTCTTGGGTGTTGTTAGAGAGAGATTAATGGACAATTACATAGGGTTATGTTGTTATACACAATATGTGGTGGAATTACTGACAGCCAAAACTAGAAATAAATCCCAATGACAAATCACAGGGAGCATAAACCACAGGGAGAATAAACCACAGTGAACTCGAGGACCTGGAGGAGTAAGTCCACTAAACCAGTAAATACAATAAAATTCAGGTACAAAGTAAAATGTAGTTTAGTTTTGGCTTAATATTCATAATAAAAACATTTTGGTACACAAATACTTGACATGGACAAGAAAACAAATATGCTAGTGCAGCTTGTGAAAGACTATTTACAATGTAATTAAAAAGAGACAGTTATAAATTGGGGGCAAAACCAATTAGCAATATGTATCGTAAATAATAAAGAATAGTATAGTACAGTAAGTACAGTATAGAATACATGCATAGGCCTACTGTATGCATTTTTCATAATGTATGCATATATGTGTACACAGTGGATGGATCAGACAAATGTTGTTTACACCTTGTACAGTAGATAATTCAAAGAAGCCAAGGTATAAACACCACCAGACAAGCAGGCATGGTTTCAACTAATTGTTGATATTTCGAGGAAGGCAAGGCAGAAACTTTTATATCAATCAAAATAAACAAATTACTAAGAAAACAACTGATAGTCATAAAAATATTATTATGTTTTATGACAGAAAAAGCAATGGTTCAACTAATATGATTCATTGTCATATACATTTCCAAGGATCAATGACTTTATTCAAACTCATAAAAGTTGCTAGATATCTTTATTATTTATTTATCATACGCTGTATGTACATCTTGATTTAGAATGCAAGGCTGATCAATTGGTAAAAAAGATAAAATCTTAACAATTCATAGTTTCTAATAAGACAAACGTTAAGCCCTGTGTACAGTGATGTGCCCATGGACATGATGATGTCATATCACTACCATATTTGAGCATATCACTATCACATTTGGGCACATCTCAGATTTGTTTTTAGTAAAGACAGAGCTTTAGAAGCTTTATTTTCTACATATGTTTTTCTACACCTCCTCCCTTCACCGTTTACCCTTCAATGCTAAATTTTTACTTCTTAGAAAGGTGAAACTAAGTCAACAACATGGGATTGACCAGAAGGATTATGTTTTCAACTACTTTTATCTGTTTTTGCCTGAAGCGTCAAGTAGCGATTTACTAGAAAACGTGGAACAGATTAAACTTAGGACTTGCTGTTAGGTTATTGCAGATACTCAACAACTAAACCTTTTCATCATACATCATCATACTGTCTGTTTTGAAATTTCAAATTACTTACGGCTGACAATCGTACCTCTTATTTATTTCTAATCTTTAAACTCTTCACAGACTATTCTCCCATAGCTACAAGCAACACATTTAAAAGTATTTCTAAAAAGAAGGGACATACCCATATTTGCAGGATATGAATGATTAATGTAAAAAAGGAATAGGGCGAGTTTGTATAAAGGGTTAGAAGTTATTGGTTTAGGAGGAAAAGAAGACATGGAATGATGGAAGAAAGAAACTATTATTGTAGTAAAGAAAAAGTAAAATATCTATACAAATTAATTATAATTATAATAAACTAATTAATTAGTTAGTTGTGTGAGCCAGTATAGATGATGATTGGGTTACTAATGCTAATCTTAGTGGTTTAAAAAATAAGCGAAATTGTGCACATTGGACTGGTTTATTTATTTAGGTATAAAAAACTTACTGTACTTACAAGTAGCCATATATATATATATAGCTACATATAATACAACATTGCCTGAAAAAATGACAGCTTGACGCGCCATACAACACCGTCCCTTTAAAGATCTTTAAACTAACTAGTTCCATCAGGATGAAAAACTTTTGATTCATTATGCTGATACAGGAAAATTGGGACATGCTCCCTAACTTGATTCAGGACAGTTCCTGTAATAATTAGGATGGTAAAAGCAGGTTTTTAGGGAGTAGAAGGGTGTGTGCAGAGATGTGGTAGACTGAATAATGAGCACCATGTAGTGATATCTAGTCCAATGTGCTTTGTATGAATCAAGAATTAAACATTTTTTGACACAGTTTTGGCAGATTTTAGATTCAGGTGATGACACAATATCCATAGGCCCTAGTTCATTGCAAATCGCAAGCTCCTGAGTATCTGGTACAAGAATGACAATAATTGATCGGTGTTTCCTCAAATGTTTGCAATGACAGTCAAATACTGACAAGCAGTTTAACGTAAAGTAAAAAATCTGTCAATAAATGACGCCAGCATGTTATTTATTTTGAACACACAAAGATAAAAATCCAGTCAATTATTGATTTTCTTAAACTTACACAGATTTACGATTTAAAGTATAAGACATTGACAAGTTTTTTAGACTGGTTGATCTATTGAGCAATGAGACAAGTTGTTTGAAGAAATTTGTGAATGATTTATTAAACAAGTTGAGAAATCATTATAGCAGTGGGCCTGTAAATAATACAAGTAATAAAACATCATATTGAGCAATGTTCTGAAATCAAACACGTCAAACGGATGCTGTACCAACTGTACTATACATTTACTAATACTAACTGTTCTCATGTTCAAGCTAAATTAGTTCTTGCAATAAGAAATTGGAAACTAAATGGAAGAAGTGCATTCGTCATTCATAAAAAACTTGATTGTGTATTCCTTCATACAAAGCGCATAAACTAGATATCACTAAACGGCGCTCATTGTTCAGACAGTGGCACAATGGCTATACGAGTGGTTACTAGCTAAGAACCCATGGCTTAAAGCTTAAGGGAGCCCCAAAGCATGAGCAGCCCGATGCAATTCCCTAAGGTTGGATAGCACCATAGGAGAGCTAAACTAGGGGCCATTGCACCATCCGCTACGCCACTTTTTTCAGTCTTGCATATACCACATCTCTGAACACACCCTTCTACTACCTAAAATCTGCTTTTAAATATTTCCATCCTAATTATATTACAGGAATCTGTTCTCCATTATAAAATCCATCCATTTTAAAATAATAATATGATGTGGATGATAACTGAAGGGGGATTATGGAAGATGAATCTGTACAGTTTAAGATTAAATGTTGAATTCATTTTATATTATAATTTAATACAAATGTCAAAATGAATATATAAAAGAACAATTGTGAATAACTATTTCATACTTATTATTTATTGAAGAAATTACAAAATGAATCTGTATTTTAAACATTGAAATAGCATTAATATCTTTCTGAAAACTAGATACTGTTGAATCTGGGTTGAGTCTTCTATTGGATATTATCTTGAGATGGAGTGGTCTTTAAATGTAGGAGTCCTTTATTTCAATGGTCATTGGTTGGAGTGGTCATTAGTTGGAATGGTCATTATTAGAGTGGTCCTTATGAAGTGTCTCCTATTGAAAGAAGCCTTTATTTTGGAGTAATCTTTTATTACAGTGTGTTTTTAACTATTTATCCTTTCAAATCGTAAAATGGTTTATAATTAGAGGGAGACCTAGTAAAGTATATTCACATTTACTAAGTGCCTATTTAATTCATCTTGATCAAATAGTAATCTAATATAAACATTAAAAAGATATTAACCGGAGATGAATCATGTAATATGACAAACCAAAACAGTGTTAATTGACAAGAATAACAAAAGATTATAGCATGTCTGACATCACGGTGAATTGCTGGCGACCGGAGATTCGTTGTTTGTGATTCGTTCAAGCGGTCAATTAAAAATTGATGAGAAACAGCTAGAAGATGAAAATTAGTGAATAACAATGGGAACCATACAATATCTTCTGTTATTGGAATTTCAGATCTTTCTCATAAAATATTAGTCAACATCATTTTTGAGAAAGAGTTTTTCTCATTTTTGGAATGGAGTTTTTCTTATTTTTGAGATGGAGTTTTTCTCATTTTTAGGATGGAGTTTTTCTCATTTTTGGGATGGAGTTTTTCTTATTGGGATGGAGTTTTTCTCATTTTTGGGATGGAGATTTTCTTATTTTTAGGATGGAGTTTTTCTCATTTTTGGGGTGGAGTTTTTCTCATTTTTGGGATGCAGGTTTTGTAGTTTTTGAAATTGTATTATAATCACTAAGCTCTACTGCTATTTTTGTTATTTATTTGATTTTCTTTACCTTTGGAATTGTGGCAATCAACAAACTATGTTGCAATCAATAGTACCTACACCCCTGCCCCTGATCCCTCTAACAACCTAGTATAACAAAGTCCATAGACACTAAACTCCATGCTTACAGTTTGGCTTATACACTAAAATAAACCCTTATAATCCCATTAAAAGGCCTAAAACATCATTTTTAAATAATATAAAATTCTCGTCGATGTAATATATTGATAGATCCATTGATACTTGATGTGGTATTCACTGATATCACTAAATGACAGAAACTGCACACTGAGGATTCATTTTCCTGTAATTTGATACCAGAGCACTTACAATCATCATCTGAAGGCATTTAAATATTATCGATAACAAGAAAAAGATATCTCTTATAAAAATTAGGTACCTAATATCATGGCTACACTGTATATCAGTTTTAGTTTCTGCTTCAGGAGTCATCAAGACTGCTAGAGATATTTGGTATTGGACATTTGATCATAGTGTTACAGAGATGCCAAGTTGTAGGCTTGACATGTGTTAGTCTAGGCTTAATATTCATTTAAAAAACATTTTGTCATACATGGCATGCCATAACTATACTTGAGCCGAAATCTGGGAAAAAAGCTGAAATGAAAAAAAAAGAAGCAATGATAGACTTGTGGAAAGTGTAGAGGTATTCTTCCAAACAAATGAAATTGAAAAATGCATTTTGACATGTGTCATATTTTTTATTTCAAAACAAATTTAGATAAACTAATGTTAATTAAACATTTAATAAATGTTGGCACTTTGATCCTTAGAAGGGAATAGCCTTAATGACAGGGTTGTCTCTGACTTAATTAGCCTTCTCCGATATCTTGGCAACACCCACAAACAAAAAAAATCCTGGAACTTAACTCCTCGGATTCAATGGCAAGCACGTCGGCCAACGAGCACGACAGATTCAGTGCTATTATTTATTGATTAGCTAGATGCACGATTTGAAAAGTGTAATTACCCTCTTATTGCGGATTTATTATTTTAGTGTCTTTCGTTAATGGGAGTTGGATGTAATTACTAGCCTGCTCCAGGAATGTTAATGACATACTCAAGGACGAAAAGCATGTTTTGTTTTTTTATGCCATGTTTAAAAAGTCCGGGTTTTAATTGTAAAAGAATCACGTATTATACGCGGCAATCATGGAATAGTCCTTATTTTCGCAGCATTAGAGAGAGATTTGAAAGGTTTTGTGAAATTTGTTTTGTGTAATATAATCAAGTATGTCTTTTTTTTATGCCATGCCAAGTTTGGGTTTTAATTTTTTTTTAATTCATGCATACACGGTATTAAGATATAGTATTTATTTTTGCGGTTTTGTAATTTTTTGAAATTTAATTTATCTAAAAATTAACAGGTAAAGTAAAGTCTTTGATATAATTACGTTATAAAGTACTAAAATCTAAAGTCTGTATTTAGATTGTTATTTTATTATTTTATATACAAAATAGGCATATTTTTAAAAAGCTTCTATGTGTAACAATAAAAATAAAATGCCAGAAAATTAAGAAGTTAAAAAGGTGAGTTTTTAAATCTGCCTTAAAATTAGCAATTTAAGTTAAAACTCCCTTAACTATTTTTAACATTTTAAATTTTGTCTTTATATACCGAACACAGTGCTATCAAGTTCTTTTGTATCACTATCAAATTACAATAGAAATGAAATCGTTACAATGTCGCAGATCTTGTTCCATCTAAACAAAGCAATATACTACAGGGAATTCACCAATATATATCGTGCATTATCGTAATCCGTAAATTCTGAAGTAATACGTAACATTTTACGAGTTTAAACAGATGGGCTAAGTGGTAGAAATTAGGTGATTGGCTAATGGATATGAACTTAGCAAGATATAGTCTGACACAATAAACATAAATCACAACAAACAGATACAGGACACTAGCATATGACCTTACTGACCTTCTAATAAATTTTAATTTATTCTAATTTTGTGAAGGACATTTAAATTCTTTATTAATGCATATGTTATGATAACATATTTTTCTAAACAAATGAGAAAAATGAGGGAGCTTTTCATTTAATATATTCCAGCACCGGAAATTTTATCTTGATACAGTTAGGATCACATTATGAAATTAATCATAAAAGAAATGTAAAAATTAACTAATACTATTTATTATGCACTGTAATAATATTAATAAAATTAATCAAACATTTATATAGTGGCGCCAATTGCAAAAAGATGATCAAAGCCGCATTGTATCCTGAAATTTGCTAAACAAATGAGTTCTTAAATTAATTTTAAACGAGTCAAAAGTGGGTGAAAGTGTTTCAAAAGGAGGTAGTTCGAGAGATGCAACAAAAAAAAAGGAGCGTCCACCGTAAGTCTTAGTCTGGAAACGGTTAATCTCATTATGCTAACAAACCATAAATAAGATAATATAAAATTAATTAGTTTTTGTTTACACCATAGTTTTGAATGGTCATATGTTTATGTATGTGATAAATGAAATAGATTCTTACTCATTTGGTAAAACATTTTCTGACAGAAAAAAAAAAATCTTTTTGCTTTGAGAAAAGAAATATCGAAGAAATAATGTAAATGTCAATATATTGAATGGGAATTGCCGTACGGTGCAATAGGTACCTCAAAGGTTTTGAATCCAATGTTGCCGTAGGGTTTCCAAGTTCAGAAAAGTGCTAAACAAAAGTCCTATTCATCAACCACAATAAATATGTTTTAAAATCATAATAGGCCTACATTTAGGCAAGTGCATGAACACCTGGTGGAATATTAACATTGATTGGTTCACAATATAACAATTCTTTAGCTAAGTAGAATCCACACATCTGTTACTATGGCAATATCGCTAATGCCTGAAGTTAAAAGTTGTTATTATACATTTCTTGTTTTCAGTTCAAAATGTTGATACAAACCACAGATTGAAATTTCACAATTATTAGAAATATAATGGATATGATATGGTAATTGATGCTGATAAATGAAAAATATATTATATATATCAACACATCAGGCAAAGAACATTAATTCTAAACCTTTTATTTATAACAGTGTGGCATTATAGCTTGATGCTTATTATAATTACTTAGTAAAATCTTGGTTCGAATCCTGTTTCTAGTCTCTTTCAGTGTCATTGAAAATACACTACACCTCCTTTGGGAAACATATATTCCCTTAATATTAAGCAGCCACTAGGGGTCTGTTTCTGCTGCAATAAACGGTTATTTTAAAAATGTAATTTTAATTTTGACTGCATTTCTGCTCAATTTTTGCTCCAAAGTAACAGTTAAATCAGTGGGTGGTCATTGACAAAAATTAGAATTACCCAAAATGCAATTGGTGCTGGCGGTTAATTCAAACGTTACTGCAGTGTAGTTGACTCAAGGTCATTAGCTGTCAATAAAAATAACCGTTATTTTGTGTTGCAGCTAAAAGTTACCCAGCAATAACCGGTTAAAGGGCGTTCTAACACCAAATTTAATTGGGTGTTTTTAACCGTTATTTTGCGCTGGTTACCACAAAATTGTCCTATTTCTGCTCCCAAGAAATTGGGAGTTAATTTATTCACAACGTTTTTAACTGGTTATTTTTATGCAGCAGAAATAGGACATATCATGGGAAATGAATGACAGATAATTACACTACAGTCAACTCTATTCAGGGGACAACACCATCCAGGAGACACTTTAATGGCCCCGAAGGTGTCCATGTTATGTGTTCTACTGTATTTAAAATGCAATATTCCAATTATTTGTATTAAAGTATCTAAATTATATTCTAAAATTAGAACATACCTATACTCATTGCAATCACAGATTACATTTGAATATACATTGAGGAATAATAACCAAAGCTAAGTGATATTGTACCCTCTAGCATATTCATATAATATACACAAGTGTTTTCTATTTTTCCTTGTAATTAAGAAACCAACATCATTTTCTAAATGGCTCATAGCACCCTGGAATTGTATCGACCTAAAACACTCTCACTACGGTATACTTCCAAAATATTCAATAATAAAGACACACAAACACTCTATACCTACAAACACTCTATGCCTCAATAGATGCCCATAGCACTAAAGATATTGTATACCTTTCTAAAATATACCCTAGCAATTCTCTGGGCATGTACAGAGTACTTCATTATTCCCTCGTAGTTACTGTATTTCCTTCAACATTAGATGGATATAAGTGCTCTGTATATCTGTATTATTCTGTATATATCTTTCAAATTATGTATGCCTTTTATTTTTTTTGTTATAAATTTTCTGTTCTTTTAAACCTTGTAACTGGGCCATTTTGAAAAGCAGTACTACGTTACTGAAAATGCAATCCAGTCAAAAGAAAGAATAAATAAATGAATAAGATCAACCCAGAGTTCTTAACTTCTTAACACAAAATATCCGTAGTATATAGTTTCGTTTAATTTTGGACAAAATCATAATTTTCATTGAATTTATTCATTTTCATAAGGTTAATAGACATTCTATAGAACTTTAGAACCTTGATGTACAGTTCCAGAATAAAACTATAACAAACAATCCAGTGGCCGTATTCACCAATCACACTTAAGTGAGATATTTCCTATTTTATATTAAGTATTTTACTCAACTCAATGAATATTTAATTATTTCCCTTAAATTGTATGTACTTAAATAGGAGATTTTTCTTAATTTTAAGTGTTTCCCTTTAAGCCTAAAGGTGAATGGTGAATATACGGCTACTGGCATTTACTATTTCTCAAAATATTCCGTTGCATTGAAGCTGCTCAGCCCCCAGCATCTGTACAATCTATGAGTCAAGTCAAATAGTAAATTTCCATGAGATAACTAATACAGGTTTTCAACTTTGATCATCATACGTTTTGCCATTTGCTTTCAACCTATTAATTATGTCATTGGTAATTATGTTATTTTCAATTTAAAGTTAATTATTTTTGGCATCTTGTCTATAGGAATTTCTACAGAATAATAAATTTCATACCTAGGTATACTTAGGAATTTTAGATGCCACACACCTACTGTCAAATATCTGAGTACTAGTACAACAATCGCTGGATTTTATTGAAGTCAAATTACATACAAATAAAACATAGCAGCTAGTAGTAGGCCTAGTAGCTGAATTACGAGTTATATATATATATATATATAATTACATAGTATAATTATTACAAAATGTCATTAACAAAAACAATTATGTTGATCAATTTGAATATTGGAGGATACATTTTAGCTTAACATCTGGGCTGTGTTAATTTATTGTTGAGTTATTCTCTTAGAAGAGGGAGCAAATCTTGATGACAAATGTTATGCCCGTACCCCTGTTTCTTTGGAAATGTAATGCAAGCTAAAGTTTGACCTCATTGATTTTTTAATGCCATAGGTTCCTTCGGACTACCAAATCTTTTTTTATGGTGTATCTAGAGCAGTTGTGCATAGGGTGCATAAACATTTTGAGCAAAAGCGTTATAGAACAAACACAAACTGTATTGAAGGACCAGTCCTAGAAAAGTGGTCTTTAATAGGGGACCTTATATTAGTAAATTGGAAGGTGACCTTTGTAATACAAATGTAAATTGTAATCCACTTGTAAATCAACAAGCAGTCTTTAATGGAACGTCTATTTTTAAATATTATTCCTGCCGGCATATGAAAGGTTTCGGCCGTTAAGCTATAAATAATGAAGTCTACATTTAAACAGCGACAATAAAATGTTTTAAATTCTCGGGGGAGTGAGAAACTTGTGAAGCGCAACTTCAAACCTGCGATGCGCTTTCATGACGTACTCGGGGAGAACTTAAGTTGTATTTGATTGGTTTATTTTGAGCCATTATACATACTGTGAAGGTCAGTAAATCGCACTAGTAAAAATATGATGAATAATGTGCTTAATATAATATATTAGATGATCTATAATTTTTCAGAATTTATACAATATTTCTTTTCGCAAATAACTATTCTGTTTCTTTTATTAATAGAAATTATGATTTATTTCTTACATATTTAGACACATGACCAAGAAGCCATGTCATAGAAATCTTGATGCTACAGTATATGTAATGCTCTTGTATTTAGAGACTTGAGTTTTCCACAAATTGGATACAGTTTTTACAGAATTTTGAACAAAAAACAAAATTACTGTAAGCTACCAACATTAATAGTGTCTCACAAACACCAAAAAAACAATTTTTGTATACTTTTTTAAGCTATGTTAAATACTTCGGAACTTGTTTTGTATTCAAATGTGTCTAGTAAAGGATAACATTATATCGGATATGCCTCTTAAACCTGGGATACATCAGAATCATATCAGCTGAGTATATCTTGGATTACATCCGAGTCATATCGGAGATACATCCCAGTTAATAAAAAAAAAAGTTAATTAATAATACCTATCATTTGGATACTCTTAACTCTAGTGCGTATGTACACAGCTTTAGCCATTTTTACCCAAAAAAGTTTAGCTCTCTTAACTAATACAGTAATAGTAATATCAAACAGACGCAAGGCTCTGGTTTTTCACTTTTATTCATAACAAATTAGATAATAATCAAGATGAAACATTAATATAAATAAAAAATGCATTTTGACAATTAAAGTGATCAGGATTTAACATTTCAATTAGGTGCTATTAGCGCATATGTTGTTAACCTTTAAAATTGATTAATTTCCTAATTGATTGATCACTTCATAACACAATTTGAGTACTGAACATAAATGTAATTCAGCCATAAATGATTGTTCAATATAAAAGCTATTCTCTAACACTTAACCTTCTAAGTAATAATACCTATGCAAGGTTTCATTGAAGTTTTTTTTTATGTTACCTATAATTTCTTTTTAATGAATGAGACATTCAAATACAACAAACGAAAACTGGACAGAAGTTAGTGGTGCATCCAGGATTTTTAAAACAGAGCCTTGCGCCTGCCATGGTTCTTATGCAACTACATGGTTAAAATTGGCTAAAATTATAGCAAACAAAAAATGGCTTAATTAGCCATTAATTAGCCTAATATAATAGTATGTAATGCTCTTATATATAATAGAAATTTGAATTTTCACAGAATTTTGAACATGAAGAGAATTAAGCTACCTAAATTAATACAGTGTCTCACAAACACCAAAGAACCATGTTTTTCAGCTATGTTAAATACTTTGGTTTAACTTGTTTTGGTAGGCATCATAAAAAAATGTAGTTACTGCAGATATTTCAACTTATAAGTGAACAAAAAGCAATAACATTTTTCACATTTATTATTAAAAGATTGGTAGAACAGAACAATAAATTGGTAAAAAAGCTACTTTCTGGAAAAACTAAACATCTTAACTTCAAAGGAAAAAATATAATATGTAAAGAAAAAGTCACATGTTTTGTGTCGACTATAATTTTCCTGCTAAATACATTTTGAAAAAATTATGATATCCGATAAAATCCAGTGGATTTCAACCATATTGATAAATTGAATATCAAATCAATTTACCTATTAATAACAAAACAGAATGTCAGATGCATTAAAATATTATATTTATGAAAAAATTAAATTCATCAGACGTCAATAGAACATCATAAAATAAGATAAAAATGTAATCCAGTGCTTGAAAATATCTGATAATCATTCATGTGATACGAAGCAGTAATCCATGACAAAAAAGATGATAGAAAATGTAAGTCCAAATGATCCGGACGAGAAAAAAATGCTTAGAAAAGAAATTGTCGCAAAATAAAAACACCATTTACAGACTTTTTCCAGAAGATTCACTAAATAATTTCAGATAAAAAGTAAAAGAAGAAAAAACTATGTCCAATTGTCCCCCCAACAAAAGGTTTATTTTCTTCTCAGAAAGAAATTGTCGCAAAATAAAGATACATTAAAGACACCTTCCCTACAATTTGTGACGTTTTATAAAAATAATACATATATATTACTTTAAAATCATTAAACCAGGTCATTCCTTGTCTTAAATGTACGTTTTATGGTAAATTATGATAAAAAGTGACAAACTATGCACTACCTAAGTAGCTCGCGGCGACTGACCTCTCGTGGGCGGTCTTAGGCCTAGCCTAGCTAGGCTTAGTTTTGTAGGCCTAGCTGGTAAACATCGGTAACGTATGAACATCGTACGCTAGCTATATACCTAGCCTGACGTTGCTGCATTAATTGTCTTTCTATTTTTGCCAGACAAATTGCGAAAAACCCGGTATTTTCGCTGAAAAGTTAGGAGTCTTCCATTTGTTTTGGCCTCACGATCGACTGAAAAGTGGGTGAATTACAGAAGAAAAACAAAAATATCAATCCGCGCGCAATGCATTTGGGATTTATAGCGGGCCGCTATAATTATTAGAATCAACTTATTTTTCACATTTGTAACCATTTAAAGACGAAAAAAGTTATCGCAATAGGACCATATAGTATTATTTTTACATTAAATATAGTTTGTGATCTTAAATTAGATCTAAAAAACGTAGGGAAGGTGTCTTTAATTAACAATTTCAGATAAAGTAAAACAAGGGCAACTTGTAAATAAAGTGACAGAATACTTATTGAAAAATCAATGTTTCATCTATTTGATCATTTTCAAGAAATTTTAGCTATTTAAAGTAACATTTATTAAATATGATTTATGTATTTTGGTGATCAAGTATAATAAGTAGATGATGAATGTCGAGATTACATTTAATTGGCAACTAAGGGTATATCAACTTATTTGTTTTTTTCTTAGAATCAAAAATTTAGATTCGTTTGAAAATGCCATCATATTACAACCTATATTCAAATACAACATTTGTTGCCGTTAATCAGTGGAAACTCTAGAGAAATCATTCACGGAGTTAATAATTCTCAGCTTAAAGGGAAAAAAAAGATGATCGATTGTAAAATAGAGAAATTAAGTCGAAATAAACTGGAGTCCAAAGTTGTGGAGTTGTCAGTGAATGTAGGTTGGATAAAGATAGATGCCTTCTCATGCGCGTTCTACTCGTAGTCTTTGCTGCGATATTTTAATAATGTTCAAATTGATGTCAAGGGCAATGAAATGAAGTCAAATCTTTGGCTGCGTTATTCCCTTAGGCCTTCATTTGTAGCTATATATCAAGTGTATGTGAACGAAAAAATACATGATTTTTATTCGAAAAAAAATTCACTGCTAACTATGTCTGTGCCATACATATTGATGCAACTTATTGTTGCTTATTTGCTATTATTGTTGTTATTTGTGGCTAATAATAATAAATGACTTATATAGTGTTTTTAACAAAGCGCTTCATGATAAATTAATGTTTATAATGTGCTAATGCAGTCAACAACATACTACTGTGCATTGAGCTGCCACCAAATGCTTATTCATCCGGGAAAGAAATGCCCGGTACACCGGAGTAACCCCTTCAAAAGATTCACTGGGTTCTTTAAAGTGCACACAATCCAGATGTGTAACACTGGATCTCCAGTTTTAAATCCCTAAGATAACAAGTGAAAATTATGATGGTCTTCTTGCATACAAAATTAAAACAGTTATGGAAACATATAAAAAGGCAATATAAAACATTTTATAAAATTTAAAATCAATTATCAACATCCAAGATTATTTTTAAAAAGTGTAGGTTCCCTTGCAAGACAAGCACAACTACAAAAAATGCTCTACATAAACTGAATCTCAAAGAGGAGACAAGACACCTTGCGCAATTTATATTCACTTCTATACATTTACTGTGATATTACATTTTGAAAATCCAAATATGTAAAAACAATCATAAAATAAAAATGACAATTTATGTACATAAGCTATATTTTTAAATATTAGCTATCAACAATTATTAATGAAAACCAAACGTTTAATTATTCGCAAAGAAGCGAGCAATATTATAATGTCACAAATAATCATCTTTTATTCCTTCAAATCGGTTTTGATTTTCCTTGAAGATGCAATTCAATACAAAACTAGCGATTCATCAACGGAACTTATCTATCTTGACTTCTATTACCGTAAATTTATGACTTAAATAATGGTCAGTTAGATATATGGACAGAGTTTTACTGCAAACTTGTTTTCCTGTTTCAATTTTAAAATAATGGTGTACGATCAATCATGTTAGATATTTATAATTCGTTTCAGGAAATAACACGAGAAAAAGGAAGAGAAGTGGATGGAACATTTCTGCATTTAACAACAGTCAAATGCTGATTGTATGAACGTACCCTTATGCTATGAGAGAGGTACGGTAACACCAAATGGGTGTACTTTTGTATACATCTGTTCCTGCAAGATTGTACTGCAGATGAGCAAGTGAGTGGGCAAGCTGTTAAGACAGTGGAACCATAATACCTAGCCATAACATCTGCAAGGGTTTGAGCCTTGTTCGCTCCATGGTTCTGGTGGTAGAACACGTCTTCTTGGATAAGGACTATAATCGGTACCGTGGTCCCGTGTACACATCTGGCTCATGTGCACTTTAAAGAACCTAGTACATCTTTCGAGACGAGTAGGGGGTTACCCCGGTGTACTAGTTTACACACAGCTACTGTCATAACTCATCATGAGGGCCCTTTGATTGTCAGCATACGCTGTTTAGGGCGGAAAAAAAATAGGAAGAAAAAAAAAAAAAACTGACAGGATAGAACGATGAAAGAAAAACAATTCTTACCAATGAGAACGGCAGCTTCAATTACAAGAGGTAAACAAGTGACACTGCTCAGTTTACAGATGGATCTATATCGGTTATCCTGCTGCAAACCTGCAAAAAAGTGAAAGTATGTTATGACGAATAAACGATCAGGAGAAGAAGCAGAAAACGAATTGATACGATTGCACAGCTATCATTACAAATGGTGATATTTTAGTAGGTATAAATATCTGTGAATCTAGGCATTCTGGCACCAGAACTAGTAAAACATACAATATTGTTTGAAAGTTTGCAAGAACTGCTGATAGTAAAATAAGGTTTGTAGTACACATGAAATAAATTCCTATACATATGAAGTAGGTAATATTGACAATGTCCTAAAATGATATGTGGGCTTATAATCAATGATAAACACAAATAGACAAATACATGGATGACTATTAATTTATACTCTACGGAAAGTAACATTTTAAATAGACTCAAATATTACGGCATACGTGTTTTACTATTCTTTTTCTAAAGTTACGTTCTTTTTTTTTCTAATTATGCTCACATGAATTTCGTTTATGTCTCGTCTCGCGTATATCTTCACCATAGCTATGGTGTTGTACACGATCGAGTCTGTGTACCGTTTATCCTATTTTGTGTCTGTAACCTTTGTTATAGCAGCCATGATGCAGATGTAGTGTGTGTGCCGATTTGATGCAAGAGACGTCTTTATTTTGTTTGCTATGTCAGTCCTTTTAAATGGGCCATCATGGAGTATGCGAGACGTAGAATATTGGGGACTAATGCTCTTTCTACACTATCAAACTTTATGTGACAAAAAAAATTTTGATGTGCACATATATGGACACGATAATGTCATATCACTACCATATTTGGGCACATCAAAAAACTAGTTTGATGGTGTAGACAGAGCTTTAAAATGTCTGCCTACCATAGCTGACAACGGATACAGTCCCCCATAAATGGATCGTGTGATAACATTCTTCTGACAGGATTCGAACTTACAACCTCTCCCTGACAAGGCAAGACATCATACTCAATAGCAAACACAGTCTTCTTCACCAAGATGGTTTAGTTTTATTACCTACTTCACCCTTATTAAAAAGACTGTCTTGTTTTATCGTCTGCATCATACTTTTTAACCTCACAGAACTGAACTATAAAGAAGTGCATTGTGTCAGGATAAAGTATGTTTATTTCTCATTCACTTTTATATCTTCTAATATGTTTATGTCTTTCTCACACACAATACTGCATGGAGGTATAGAAAGCCTAAACTTCAAGTAGCTGGAAAGTTTGATGTGCCGAAATGTGGTAGCGATATGCCCAAATATGGTAGCGATATACCCAAATATGGTAGTGATATGAATGACATCATCATCTTATCACCTTTTGTCAATGATGATTGTTTATGTTGATTTTGTCGGCAATAAAGTAAAGTACAGTATAGTATATATGGATGGGCACATCACATTTTTCTTTCTTTCTGTCACATAAAGGTTTGATCGGATAGTGTGGACATACAGTAATATGCATCACATGTGGCACTGCCCATTATTATAGGCAAATTCTACAATGCATATAATGTGGCACTTGAATATTAATTTTAAGGCTACGTCTGCTTATGGTCTACTATAAATATATCACATACATGTGTGACGCGGCTGTATTACAGAATTTATATATATACAGTATAAACAGTATACTATAATATATATAGACAGTACAACTACTACTACTACTTATTGTATATGTTCTATATAATGTGTCTTATTAATTCATTTAACTGTGCCTTGGAACAAAAATTGTACCACATATTCTAGATATGATACAGAAACCAAAAAAGTGTTGATAATAAATAATTAATAGTTGATTATACAGCCCTTCAATTTTTCACACTTACAAATTCATTTTAATTAGCACTTAAATTGGAAATTAATCATTTTAATTAATAGAATTCAAATACCATATTATTTTTTAATACCTATGGAATAGAGAATATACTGTGTTACAGATTTCTATATTTACATTCTATACCCAAACTCTAAATAGTTTGACATAAAAAATAATTAGTTCTAGGTCCTGTATGTGAAAACCCAATTTTCATTGCAAATTGTATTAGTATAATATTAGTATATTAGTATTGCGAAGAGAGCTTTTCCAATTTCACACATTTATTTTAACATTATATTTGAGATAAATTTTTTACTGTATACTGTATATTAAAACATAACTGATTGTATCCTTATCTGATTGGTTAATTTCATACCATGTGCCATTGTGTAATAATTATACCGCATGGTAAATGTTCTATTTAATGTATCTATTAAATGGTTCTACTGCAGGTTCAGCTTTTTGTAAACATTTTGAGAATTTTCTGACTGTTGCACTTTCGAAAACCAACATGTTTCTACTTTACTGCCAAAATTTGAGAGTTTCCTCCTACCTAGCCCATTCAACATAAAATCAGTGGATTAATTGAATGAATTTTATGAATAGGTTTATTATAAAACAATATAATTATACTAAATAATAGTTTTGAATATATATAAACAATAAGTTGTTGAGTACAGTTACAAAAAGATACAAAATTTAAGGAAAATTAGGAAAACCCAGCTGCATAAATGTGACCAACCTATGTGCGACTATACTCAAAATTAGGTTGTGCAATGCAACTTCTTTATAACAAATCAGAATTGAATTGAATTAAAAAAATGAAATGATAGATTAAATTCACATGGTACATCAACTTGTGTAGGGCAACAAATTCCTTCAAAATGCAATTTTTCATTAAATTTCCCATTAAATGTTACGGAACTAAGCAATTTAAAATATGCTTTTAAATTTTAGATTTAATAGCTTCTACACATAAGTATCTGTAGATGTGATTCAATTCCAAGTTCTTAGCTTTTCAATTAACAATAAAAGAATGTAATAGTAGTGTACAAAAGTATTTCTTAAGTGTTGAAATATAGGTCATGTGATAACAGCTGAATTGCGTCAAATCCTTGATCAAATTCTTAGTAGTAATCAACTGAAAATCTTCGCATCCTCGCAAACAAGAATGAACTTTAAAAAAACACTCGGGTAGAAATTGCCAAATCATTTAGAACCGATTAAGAAAGCTGAAATATTTTTATGAAAAAAGAGATACTAAAAAGTGAAAAATTATATTGTGGCTACAGTACTTCCAACCCAGAGCAAAACTGTTCTGAATTGTATTAAAATTATCTGGCGTTTCAATCTTGTTCACTAATAATGTAATTTTAATTTAATCTGAATTTCACGCCTTTTGGATGTGTTTCTACTATTTTTACCTACTTATTTTAAGTGTTTTGCACTGCATATGCTTGGTCTTCCAAGCTGTGACCTGGGATGTTTGTTACATCCTTACGTTTTTTATTTGAAATAAAGGATGATTTTACAAATATAGTTATGACAGGGATGTGTGCTATTTACTTTTTACGGCAAGATTAAACTGAATCGGTGTACAATACAAATGACAGTAATTATTACGTTTTTAAAACCAAATATCAAGGAAACAATATTAAGAGCAACAATGAGGTTTGAGTAGAGTGAAGTAGCTGGAAGGAGATGAGAACAAGAAGGTCAAATCTTCACAGGACTCAATTTTTGAATAATTATATTTCAATAGATCACATGGAGGCCTATCTATGACATCATATAAGTAAGCTATACCACCGCCTTTGAGGTTCTTCCATTTTTATCATAGGGGTATTTACATAGGTTTAAAAAACTAGGTTCGTTTTGATGAATTACAAATAAACTTAAAAGATTATTAGTAACAATTTAATTTATAGCAAAGATGTGATATAAAAAATACACTCTGGATCTGCCACTGTATTGGCTGCCAGTCTGATCATTATGAAAATAATAAGATACAAACTATAATTTTAATATATTAATATTTTATAATTAAATTAATTTAGATTGAAAATGTTCTTATTTTTTGGGTTTTTTAAATTTATTTATTTAATTATTATTCTTTCTTTATTCTGCAGGCACTTTCAGTACTAGTGCACTGATTTTCAAAGTGGTACAGTAATTGGAAATATCATAACAAACATATTTAATAAAGTAAAGACAAAGAATAATCAAAATAATAAATAGAGAAAATATACATTAAAAAATAGAAATCAGTTTTAGAAAAGAAAACTTGTAATTGTATTTTGGAATGAAGTTAATTTCAATGTATTTTACACTTTGTTGAGTAAATAATATTAATATAACTACTGTATCATATGAAATCAAATTATGATACGGTACTTCGTTTTTTATTATTTATAAGGAAGTGGTGCCTCTGTTACAAACAGGAAAAATACAATTATTATTATTATTACTGTTAACATCCATTATAAAGTCTATAAATAGTAATGTTAGTGTACGGAGTAAACAGAATAAAATTGACAAACTGTAAATATGAAACCAAACGAAAACAAAACTGGCATGCCTTAAAATTCCAATTACACCCATACTGATAAAATTAAGCGTTCACATGAAATCTGATCGAACATGTCCGCCCTCAACCTAGCTTCCATGCTGAGTATGGACGGATTCATGTTTTTGCAGGTGGGAATATAACCACAGGGAGTAAGCAACTAATTGGAATAGCCTTTGGTGGGTAAGAAAACCAACTGGAATAGCTCCATACAGACTATATGACAAGAACAGTATTGAAACAATTACGTTTTGCAATTTATTATTTGATATTTTATTTATGTATTCCATATTCTTTTAGTAGAGTAGCCCTCTCAGTGACAAACAACGCTCTTCAGAGGGGCCCTACGGCACAAAATTGTAATTTAAAAAGTAAAAACTGATATATTTTCACCCTTTGTAATTTCAATTCAATTATATTAGGCCTGTCTTATCTAATATATTGTTGCATATATATTTTTTTACCAAAGAAATGTCTTTTTTTTAAACATTTAATAATTAGAATGCCACTAAAGCGATCTAACAAAAGGCGGTAAATTGCCAGTCTAGAAATATTCATCAACTACAGCATATTACCTTTTTTATACCGACAACGTCAAATATTCTTTTTTATGGTTGCCATGACAATAAATGGCATCAGTTTCTAAGGAGCTCATCATCTACCGTTGTTCGTCTCTTATTGTTTAATCATTATCAATTACATTTTTGATTGTCAAAAGTCGGTACACTTCACGGCATGAAATAAGAAATAATTACAGATGAATTCAGATTGTAACTTCAAAATGTCATTCAAAATAAAAAATTATAATACTTTAGAACTCCTCCATTTAGGACACCACTATAAGGGGACACTTTCTGATGAAATGAGTGATATGAGGGGTAGATATATTTGTTAACAGTATAACCAACCTGTATTCAGTGAACACCCATATTTTAAAGGGACACTTTATTGGGTCCTGAAGGTATCCCAATATTAAAAGGGATTCTACTAATCAATAAATAATTATTTTAAACAGATCATTGACAGATGCTGCAGTCGTAGAAAGCCCATCAGCCTTCATTAGAAAAGTTCACATTCATTTTGATTTGCTCTAACTGTATTCTGTCTCTTTTATGTGTAAACTGACTTTGGAGTAGGCTCAACCGGCTCCACTACAGTGATTAAGTTCACTTAGACCCTGGTCTCCCCAATTTCAGTTTTTTTTGTGTTAAGTATATTATATTGAAATAGACCGAATAAATAATGAAATTAAACATAATGCGTTAGTTTATATAAATTACAAAAATGACTCAGTGTTGTGTCTGGGTGGCTAAGCTGCCAAAGGCCACATATGTTTGCCTGATGGCCGCAACATACCAATGACAGTGGTTGTCCAAGGCAGAACGGTTCGAATTTAGTGGGCATGCAGAGCAAATTTGTCCTGAAAATCACGATCCTTTTTGAAACAAAATTGCATAAATATACTAATGAAAACATGCATTCTTGAAACAAAAACTGATATAGAGAACTCTATGCAACAATTAAGTATAGCCATTATGTGAGAAATGCCTAAAGCACTTTTTGGATGACGACATAGTTAAGTGTTGAAATATTAAATGACGTATGTAATACTGTATTTCATTCTTTTGCGTACCATACCATTATACCTTAATAGTTTGATTAACAGACTTTTCGATTTTGAGAAGGTATAATTTATTAGGGAGACAATTTGTTGGGTTTTCAAGGTGTCCCTTAATAGTAGGTCTACTGTAACATAAAAAAAAACACTGGATAGAATTAAATACTGCATAACCTAATCTATTTAGCTTAACGTGATATTTTGCGATGAGCATTTTGTAATCGTTAACTTATGAATTGTCCCCAAGGTTTTAACAGCAAATGGCAAATAAATCCATTAAAGGTATCATAATCCAACATTATACATCTTCAACAGGATATCATTAACTAATGCTAATTAACTTGCCATTTAATCATAGATAAATCGCCTTTTTATGCTATACTAGCTGCCATACAATATCATTGAAGAAAGTTTGTACAATTTGAAGCCTTGTTCAAACGTTTGACCAATCATGAGTGGATAGCTGCTCTTGACCAAATCTGAAACTACATTCAAAACAAACTACATGGTCGCTTTTGTCGACGCACACTACAAGTTTGTCTTTGAATGCGTAACAGTCTTATAAATGTTGAAAAATGGCTGCTGTGTAAAGAACCAATAGAACTTTAACCGTCCAATAGAACTAAATACTGAACTGCATTTAAAATGGCTGCTGTGTAATAGAACCACTAAATAGAACTTTAACCGTCCAATAAAACTAAATACTGAACTGCATTTAAAATGGCTGCTGTGTAATAGAACCACTAAATAGAACTTTAACCGTCCAATAAAACTAAATACTGAACTGCATTTAAAATGGCTGCTGTGTAATAGAACCACTAAATAGAACTTTAACCGTCCAATAAAACTAAATACTGAACTGCATTTAAAATTGCTGCTGTGTAATAGAACCACTAAATAGAACTTTAACCGTCCAATAAAACTAAATACTGAACTGCATGTGACACAAAATTAACCAACCAAATTTTACAAGGATACACTCAGGTGTGTTATAATACTGTAAACATCTTATATGGACACAATGTGTTTTGATCAGGAGTTTTGGTAAATATCATTGTAATTATTGATAAATATATCATCAGTAGGTATACTTTCCATTACTATTCCCTGTGGCAATCGTTCTTGTGGATTCCCCCTGTAGCGAAGCACATTTGTGAAATCCATTAAAGGTATTCTGTTGGTGGTTAATATGAAGGCGACAGAAGAGAAGATCGAAGAGCCGATGACAAGATAGCTATGAAAGTGATATTAACGCAGCTGACACTGATGACAACATACAACGGTGTAAATAACATAACAAAAAAGAAAATAATTACATGTATACGAAAAACGGGATTCATACCTGAGGATGCTTTAGGCTAATAATGGTAAATTTTAAAATTATATTGTAATATGCTATGACAATCTTTATTTGGTATATAAAATAATAAGTATGAAGAACCATCTAAATCAGAACATGGTTATATTAACTACAGAATTGCAATAAAATGAATAATTTCAGGTAAACGTTTAGGATCACACTACAACAAAGGCGTACAGTGAATTACCGAGTAGGGGGATGGAGCATGATTTCAAACTGGCATCTTATTAAACAATGGGATGCACCTTTTGCATGATCCTTCTTTATGGTAAATTCCTTTTGGTCTGTCATTATATTGGACTCTCTAATTAATATAAACTCTTTGCCAATAAATTATATATAGGCCTACTGTTATACTCTTTCTGGAAAAAAATCAACGTTTTTTACATCACACAGACCAAAGACTACAAACAATAGTGTAATAAACAGCTACTGTTGTGATACCTTCAGGAACTAACCCTGTTTTTGGAAATTGGTATCACAACAACGTACTATGCATCCTGCGATGATTGTTCTGTATTGTTTTGTAGCGGTAGTGGCGTGTCATAGAAGCTCGATAGCCGTATCTCGTTCTATCGTAAAAAAATAATCAATAAGGATTGTTCAGTTGGACAAATGAAATCCGAAAATAAGTATTTCAATTTGGCTACTATTGTCAACCTGTCTCATTCAATTCACGTCTCATCAATCTTTCTTTCATCCAATCTTTTTTACAGTTGTAAAAAAAAAAGAAGAATCTATTTCTAGTGTATAAACAATAAAAATATGTGTGTTACTAACACTGCTTATATGCGAGTTTCAATTAGATCTATATAAGGAATTTGTAGTGCTATCTAATGGCTGCAGTTTGGTGTAAAACTTGCAAACTAACCTTAAAAGAAATTAAATTGTATCAGACTTTAAAACAAATTATAAAAATTTCAAAATGATCTTAACCTTAAAATTGTATATATATTTGTACACTGATGCAACCCATCCCCTCCCCATGAGGGATATAATAAAGATATATTGTATAATAACTGAAAGTTCATTACATTAAACTTTAATATTACTATCATTTTTAGTTATTGACTTGTTTTTATTAATTATATATGCACATGGTTTTTTTTCAGTTTTATTTTCAGTAGTATTGTAATAGAAAATGAAATAAAAATATATTTTGTTTTAATCATATTAATGACCTTTGTTTTGTGAGTGATGTGTAAATGTACACAAGTTCTATTTTGAATTGCCTTATAAATAGACCAAACATGACAAAGAAATATAATGTTTCTTTGATGTCCTTGCAAGTATGCCTATGCAATGTTTTAAATATTGAAATATATGTGTTAACATTTTAGACCTATAATTTTTGTTGTTGGTTTGTTTTTATTTCTTTTATAAGGCTTAAAAAAAAAAGGCTTGTTTGCCCTACGCGCCCACTCCTAAATCGCCGAAATCTAGGGGCGGAGTTTTTAAAAAAGTTTTTTTTTTAAATTTTTTTTTAATGAATTTTGATATAGGCCTAGGCTTAGTTTTAGAGCTAAAGCTAAAGAGGCCGTATGCGCCAGGCCTAAGCCTAGGTACTAGTAGTTAGTACTAGGCCTATTAGTAGGCCGAATACCCAGTAGGCCTATACTATTGTTACTAAGAAAATATACACATTCATCGTTTAAATATAACACATATAACATATAACGCATAACACATTAATATAACAATTTCCGTTTTGAACTTCAATGTTTTATTTACCTACAAACGACGTTGCGCCTACTTTGCATTGCCAATTTGATTGTATTGAGCGAACATAGAGAAAAGCGCTGTATCTTTTTAACGAAAATAGTCGAGTCAACTACGCCCTCTATCTATTTTATGTTGAAACTTCAACGATTGTTTTTAGAATCTAGAGAGATAAGACAAAAGAGATTTTACCGCAAAATTAAATGTGTGGTTTTATTTTTATCTATGACGCTTGGTTGCGCATGCGTATACGGCTAAATAACTCCTCGTGAAACGATGTGGTAAGTTCCATCTTGTGGTAAATATATTCTAAAAATGGTGTGTAGTAGTTTTATTCTGTATCTTGTTACTAAACCTTAAGAATTCGGATAAATACACAGAAAAATAGCGAAAGATACAATTTTCAGTAACATTAAAAAAAAAAAAAAAAAAAAGTTTTTCCACCCGCCCCTCCCTAACAATTTTCGGGCATGGAGGGCAAACAAACTTTTTTTTTTTGGCCTAATATCAAATTCGCAGCCATTCTAAAAAATCACCAATTTCTTAGATTCATAATTTTCTGTCTATATGAATTCAATCTAATTATGCACAGAGGAAAAAAAGAAAATAAATTCAAATCAGCTTAAAAAAAGAAGACACTCGATATGATTATTGAAAGTTATTACTTGAAATGGTAGAATAATCTTCTCATTTCAATTCTTAATTTGAAAATATTTTGATTCATCACAATCTCCATCGTTAGTTACTTAGCAACTGTAATCAAACTCACTTGCCCTAGAATAATGTGTTGATGCTCAAAACAATAAAGATCTTTAAATTAAAGATATCTGTTATAATAGAACTCCTGATAAGGGGACACCTTCGGGACCAAACAAAGTGCCCTCTTAATAGGGGTTGGTTGTGAAATTAAAACATATATTTCCTTTTGTTTGTTTCACAGGAAAGTGTCCCCTTAAAATAGGGATTTCCCTAATTAGGGCCCCCAAATTGTATCAACAATATCATTCCTTAAACAGTAAAGATATATAGATATATTTGCATATTGCCCAAACCACAAATTTTTTTATCTGATTTATGTTTCTCCTTTAAAATTTAAAATACTGAATTATTTTTTCGGAAATACGACAGTACAGAACCAAATTTGCGCTAAGATAATATTTTAATCTTAGCATATGGCCTACAATTAACTAAATCTGTTTATATACTTTTTGAACATCGTACATTTCTGGAGGCATAACGTTAACTGGTTAAACAGCATCGACAAGAGGCTATTTAGCCAGAGTGCTTTCTTTACAGAATTACGACCTTATTAGTATTTCTAGAGCAAGGGAATCAATTATTTTTCAAATGATTTTACTGATTGAAGCAAGAAGGCCAAGTGTTCAGTGGTGGAAAATGAAAGAAATTTTACTTCGTTTGTTGCCAAGAAAAATATAGAGATGCCCAGAAGGTGGTAGATGAGACATGGTTTGGAATGCGATTGCCGAAGGCGTTGAGAGCTGGTTCTAGTTACAACCCGCATGACATCACTCGTTTGCTGTTTTAAACTATAGAGGGCATGAAACATAAATGACAGATAACCCAATTTTTCTAATCCAAAGTAGTAAATCTAATATCTATAGTAAGCCTTGGCTTATATCTCATCCATTTGTTATTCTAGTTCAGCCTACAAATCACTTCTTCTTCTTGGGTTGTGATGTAGTACATCGAGATAAGAGAGCATTACATGCCATCACTATCTTACAACTACCTACTATATTTATTTTAACAGCATTTTTTTCTGCCTATCCTATATAAGTTTATCTTTATATTTAAAGTATTAATAATAGTCCATGTCATATTATATAGTAAACCATTCATTGTGAATACTTTTAGAAGTGAAGTTGAAGTAAAAGAAGGATAAATGTCGCACATGGGTTGGTCACATTTACGCAGCTAGGCTTCCTAATTTCCTTAAATTTTGTGTTCCATTATATTTGGTTTTTTTGCCATAAATAGGTTTCTTTAAAAAGGTCTCCTACCCTCTCTGTATAAAAAAATCATTTCTATTTTGTTAGTTATAGTTGATGCTCTATGTTTTAAAAATATAAGTATCCGCCAAATGCGAGGTATGGAAAACATCCACAAAGTGATGAAATAAAACCAAATTGCACTTATTTGAGTGCAACAACCGAATAAAGTACGACAGATATGAAATTCAGATTACGGGAAAATTTCAAGACATTATTTGTGATTCAAAGAAACCGCATGATAAATTGAGGCAATCTTACGAATAATTAACACCCTGATAAATCAAATACATTCTCTGTTTTATATGATTAAATAACCAAGTCATTCACACTTGTTAATTTAGTGGCCATAGGCAGTTGAAAGAACGAAGAAAGTCTACAGAAATTGTAGAAGTAGTCGAGATTAAACAAATATACAAAACTAAAAGAAGGGCAGTGGCTGCATCAGTAGGCATTGGTGAAGATAGATATATTTTCTATGTAAACTAATAGTCAAAATCAGTGGAACTCTGTTGTGTTGAAGAAGCAGTTGAAAGATTCTATAGAAATTATAATGGTTGAGATTCTACAAAAATATACAAAAGCAAAAAAGACTAGTGCCTTACCAGTGGTGAAGATAGATATATGTGCTATTGTAAAGTACCGACCATTTAGGATTTATGTTGTGTTGGCTTATGGGCAAGTTGAAAGACAAAGAAATGGTCAAGATCAAATTAAATATACAAAACCAAAAAGACATTCCATATGGAGAGGCCAGACAAGAGAGGTCTGAACCAGTAGGTGAAGATAGATATATTTGAATGCATGTTAAACTATACAGACCAATTACCACAGAAATTTTATGGAGATGATTAAGACAAACAATGCAAAACATCTAATGTGGGTACTTGTCTTTGAAAGGTATGATAAATTTAGTGTGGATGGATTAATAGAGTAGATTCTTGTTACTTGTTATTGAGAACATATAATGCATCTTACATTGAGTATAGTATATAGTCAAGAATTTTACTTATTTCCCCACTACACTTAATTTCAGGTTGTACTCTCAACATTAGGCAGTACTCAATGTCAGGCTGTACTCAATGTCAGGCTGTACTCAATGTCAGACTGTACTCAATGTTAGGCTGTACTCAATGTCAGACTATACTTAATGTTAGGTTATACTCAATATCAGACTTTACTCAATGTCAGTATGTACTCAATGTCATTGTCAGGCTGTACTCAACTTTAGGATGTAGACCTATTCAACTAGTCTATTATATACTATATACTCAACTTCTACTTTAAAGCTGCACTCAAATTCAATATTAAACAGTCCACGTGCACCAGGGCGCACTCAACTTTAGGCTGTACTAGTCAAACAATGTGTTCTAGCATAGGATAGTATAGTAATTTCTCTATATTATTGTAAATTAAACCATTACCTCAAAACTAAATTGTCAAAATTTAGGGGAAAATATTTATATGGTTAATTCTTGAATACCTTACCTTCTTTTAACAAAAATAACCATTCTGAAATAGAAAACAAAATAAATAAAATATGCATTTAATTTGTTGTATAATTTTATATATAAAGTGTTATTTAGTTATTTCTATATAGTATGGTAAACCAATACAACAACTGAGGCGTAAAAAATGTATTGCATTTATTTTTGTGAGCACAAGTTCCAAATTCTTTTTTAATCGAATCTTTTACACTTTTGGTCTGTGTCATTCAATACAATGACACAGACAGTAAGATGATATTTTTCAAAATATTTTTAGCTGTAAATTAGTAGTTTTAATTGGTAATTTCACGGTTGACTTCATTCTGATAACATTTACAGATACAGAGTACACTGGAATCATGTAAGATAGTTCGGTAATAACATGGTACTATTTTTACTACACTAATATATATTTAAATTTCTATGGGGAGATTAAATATGTTATCTGTTTTTGAAAAATCAAAAACAATAAAAATATCCTGGCAGACAGAAAAGAAAATTAATAGAAATTGGAATAAAGTTTGAGAATTAAAAAGTAATGAGATAGGTTTCTTAATAGTTGGATTAAAGATAATATTATAGGGGTTTGTAACTTGAAACAAAATTAAATGTGAAACCATGGTACTACATATATACGCAAACTACAGACTACAGCAATAAATATACGTAGACTAGACATTGTAGCATTAAAGTCAGAACCACAATATTCCTGAATTTGAACACATCCTTTCTTCTTCCATTGGGAGAACTAAGAGTAAGACAATACATTGATCAAGGGCACGTACTTAAACCTAGCGTGTACAATGGTTACGAAACAAACACTCTTGTACGTGCGCAGATCATTTTGTTCGTGGCGTTATAGTGACCTTTCCTTTTCTCACGTGCCATGTATCTACACATTTAATTCAGTCTAACAGCCAATCTACACATGGTTATGATTCCGAGCATGCACAGAATGACTTTTTGACTCGACAGCTACATAGCCAAGTAGCACATCATAAAACGAAAGGTCACTATTGATGATTCGCTTGTGAATAAAATACGAGTCATATCTCTAAAGTATAAAGGTAGCCTTCGATAGATAATGATGATACATCATAATTATTACAAATATTGTCATTATCTCCAACTCTTGTATTCTATAATGAATTAAATATTGTGTCATTATACGCATTCTGCAACTTAACACCAGTTTCCATTATTTTCTGTATACGTTTCATAAAACTCTAGATTTTAATGGCTTCTTCTCAATTTTTAGAATCTAGATTTAGTATTAAATTTCAAAGTTATGAAACTAGATATCTAGCTGCCTGGGAATTAGAGTAATGATTAAAATATGACATGATCGGAATCATAATTTCAACCTACATTTCTGTTGATAAAAACTTTTCTTTGACATTGAATTTCTTTGGTAAATATATGCAATACATGTCACCAAAATGCATGCAAATAAAAATATGTATAGCAAATGTTTTTAAATATGGCATCATTACAAAGAGGTAATTTTCGGGGAAAACACCAGATGACACCTCTGCAAGGGACATTCCTATTCAGATAGAAGGGACTGCATTGACCAGTAGTGGTTACAGCTATTTTCACTTCTCTTTACTTGGTTTTTTCTCTTTCTTTAAGAAATAAATTGAGGCAATATCCAAGTTGTTATTCAAAAAGAAAAGAAAAATCTATATATTTTCTAAGATAAAGTTGTCATCAAATTTTCTTTCATGTATTTCTGAAAAAAAAAATGTTATTGTCAGACAAAGGCTTGTGAAGATTTGTATGTATTATAACATTGAGATGTTACGAGACAATTTATCAGTAAATATGTTCAGTCTGTGTATACTACAACGTTTCAACGCGATGAAAATGGATGTTATAAGACAGAAATCCTGACAGTGTTTGGCTATTGGATTAGTAAAAATCTGTCAACAAAAGCCGTAAAATGAACTTACAGTAAACAACAAGATTCTGTGAAAATACTAACAAGCAGTAAAGACGGCAGACCGCTGAGGTGACGAAGGATTTACATGAAAACCTCATCGCTTGTGAGGGCATCTTTCAACCAATCATGTGATACCAAACCACGATCGCAATCCACGACGATGTATCATGATCTTAACACGCACTTTAAGTAGTAATAACCGCAAACCATTAATGTTGTATGTTGGACTGTGATATAATTGGCATTGTAATTCATGACAAATCAACAGAACATGTGCAAATATGGTAAAATATGTTAAATATATGATATTAATGATAAAAGATTCTATTCTGGCGATTTGGGGCAAACTGTGTGACCAAAATATTGGTATATACTTCTCTGATTCTAACTTAGCATGGATGGAAGCATGGATTTGGTCAGGATTGATGAAAGGTGGGAGGGAGGAAGGGGAGTAGTAAAGACAGGATGCAATCAAGAATTAGCTAGTGGCAAGTCTGCAGGAACTCTCTCAGTGGTGGGTGTTCAAAGACCAATCAACAAACTAAATTTCATAGTGACTGTGATGAACAAGGGTTAAAGGGGTCATTTTGCACCTCCTATGAGGTTATAGTTTTACGAAATAGTAGGTATACTAGTAATATTGCCATCCCTAATCCTAAAGAACTGAAAATTGCCTCCAAGCCATGCTCCAAGACATAAATTATTTACGATATATTACTTATTGAAATGATATTACAGTATTATTCTTACCATTTACCTCAATATTACAGTACTTTTCCTACCTTTTACCTCAATAACAACCTAAATAAATACCATATTTGAATGTATATGCAGGTGTTACAACATCTTGGGGTTAAGAGGTAAATGTTTTATCGATAAAGGTTGCCAGAATACACTGTGGTATTGCCATAAAATCTGTGTTTCACCAGCTAATGAGGTGTGAATGACAAATCACAGCACACGCAGACAAGCAACCAGAAAGTTCAAAACTAAAATACAAATAAATGCTTTGAATTTCGAATTAAGTAAATTAATGACAGACGAAAACATACAAAAAGTTTATTTCCTGAAATCTGTTTTTCTTTTATTCTAATAAAATTCCACAAATTGTGGTTAACTATCCCCATAACATTTACTTGGGACTTTTATGACCATATGCACCTACAGACTACAAAGCAACTGAGCATGATTACAAACAAATGGGCGTTATGATAGCTTCTGCAATTACCCTGATTTGGCATATTTCTTATAGCTACTTGCTATAACAATACACTTTGTTAATGTCACGCCATACTTTTATCCTCATACAATAATCATGGAGATATAAAATTAAAATCTAATTTTATGCACACAGTAGAACCCCTATTAGGGGGACACCTTCAGGATAATAAGAATAGGTTATAGTGTTAAAACATATTCCTTCCTTCTTATTGTTTGTTTCATGGGTATATGAATGTCCCAAAGGAGGGGTTCTGGATTACCCAGTATGCCAAGTGGTATTAATTGGGAAAATGTTTCATTTTTGTTTAAAATAAATTTGTGACTCACTCGTCATAAAAAAACAGCAGACTTTTTTTAATCATGATCAGCCGCACAACTACAGTAAAGATTGGAGCTTAATTTATACATTCAAACAACTGCTACTATAATAAAACACAGTTTGAAAAACTTAAATCATTCAAATTAGGTCAGCTGATTGAATGTCACCACGCAAAAATAATTATTGAGCTAAAATTACGTGCATGTTACAATAATGTTAAATCGTAAAATGACAGCGGTTATGAATTTCAGAACGCGTACAATTTACAATTATGCTCGTTTTAACAATGTTTTTGTCATTTTCTCTGTTATGTCAAGAATGCATTAAATCGTAAATGAATGTTATGATGTTAACTGTGTGTGTCTGTTGTATTTTTAGACGTTAATTACATTTTATGTAACAATGAAAACAAATAAATATTTGGTGTTTTTCATCTTATATCTAAAGAATTGCATGGTGAAGAAACACTTTTCTTGCCTAAACTAAAAAAAACCTAAATTCAAGTCTTAGTTTGAGCAATTTCCCCACTTGCAGATTCATTCACCCCTTTTTCTTGACGCAGTCTTTTCAAACTAAAGACCGCTTTTTAAATAATAATAAATAGCTTATATACCTATACCTAAAATACCTAAAAATATAAAATATTATTCTTTGACAAAACTATTCAAAAAGGATTGTGGGATATGGAAGGTGAAGGGTGTAGGAGGGAGTTTGAAGGGGTTGGGAAAAGAAAGGTGGTGTGTGAAAAAAGAATCCTCTGTATTAGAATTATTCTGACATGGAATTTATACATTATTTTGTTCTATATTCTTGCATCACAAGTTTCCGTTCAAATCTATATTACTACTCTACTGTAAGTGCATATTCTATTTGCATGTCAGGCAAACGATATAAATGTCATAATGGTTTATTTTGTATAATATTCGTTCTTTTCTGAAATTAATCAGTATATGGAATGGGTTGCGTTTCATTGCTTGTTTTACGGCACATGTTGTATTTCACAGCAAGCTTTTATAGGATGGTTTGTGTCATGTGTCTCATGCATTATATAGTTACAATGAATTACAACATTGGTTGTTGAATAAAGTATATTATATAAGTGCAAGTACAGTGTAGTAAACGTATAGTAAATGTTAGTAATATAAATATCTAATGACCAAGGACGTTGATCTGAATGTTGGGGACACACAGGGTATTATAATTCAAGAGCCAAAAGCTAAAATATGTTTATGACAAGGGGGGTATTTCTCACAAAAGATAAACAAAATAATTCTATGACTTGTCATGATTAAAAATCTATCTCCTATTCATTCTGAAAAGAAAATTGACAGAACAAAAGTGTTTTTTTTCTCAAAAATAAGGCGATACGAGTAACAATTCTACCAAACAAACCAGAAAACAATGTTTGTCCAGCTTAACAATATTGCATTCTTTTCTGTACTCATAAAACAAAATGAATTATGTATTAAAATAGTGTACAAAGGGTTACGATGTGTTTGTCTGAAAGATATGAAAACCTAGCTTTCCCAAGAGGTTATCCCTTAACAATAGCATAATCCATGTTCTCCAATTGTGTTAAGTCGGTTAATCTATATTACCTTCGCTTTCCTTTCTTTTCACACTACATGCAAGTTTAATAAGAAAACCACATGAAGTAGAGTGCATGTACATTGGCCTCTTACACTGTATAATGCTTACTATATTCAAACTATACACAAATACACCGCAGTCACATTTTTCACTGCACTCTGGAGTGGATTAATTGCAAAAGTTTTTCTTTATCATGTAGGAGTGTGAAGTCAATGGCAAGGAGGGTGACACAGCAGGTGTGCACATTTCCCCTCCATCTCCACTTATTAAGTTTCAGAGTGGAATACGGGGGCATTCGATTCTTTGTATGATTTTCCATTATTTAAAAAAACAGCGCCGCCTTTATAGTATGAACTTTAATTGTCAGGGGTCACGTGGATAAAGGCTGTTGGGTAAAGGAAGGAATGGTGCTGTACCCTGTGAATTTCTCGAAGGTCTTTTTTTTTCACCCTTAAAACAATTTGACCATGGGGATGAAGAGCTTCACTTCTAAAGCTCTGTGAAAAAAATGTGATGTGCCCATATATAGATATGATGATGTCATATCACTACCATATTTGGGCATATCACCACCATTCTTTGGGCACATCACACTTTTTTTGTCAAACTAGTTTGATAGTGTAGACAGAGCTTTACATGTTTGTTTTCTAAAATGTCTGTGCAGTACTAACAAATAGATCATTGTTTTCTTCTATGGTCTATTTTGATGAAATATATTTTATTGAATTAAGATGTTTTACCATATCAAGTGGCTCTACATATCAATTTAATACTATATTAATTATATTAATTTTTAAACGCAATGCTCTAGTCTAAAAGTTTCTCACAACTTTCAATGTTAAAGGGGTTTAAATATTAATAATATTATTCAATATTGATGGAATGGTGTTACACATTAATAGTAAATGGTATAATTGAAACAATACAATGTGTCCACATAATGAACATAAATATTAGAAATGAAATATTGTTTGAATCTTGTAAAGAATAAGTAATATAAATGTTTTTGCGGAAATGCCTTGTTATTTTTCATTCTATATATAAATTATACATTTTGAGGTAGACGCAATATTATTTAAATTGATTAACTTGAAATCTATTAAAAGAATATAAAATGTATTTTAAAATAGTAAATATAAAATAAAAGGTATATAAAACGTATGTATGTAAATTTTATGTATGTAAAATGTATATAATTTAATAAGTGTACCGTATATGTAAAATTGTATGTAAAAATGTATGTAAAATGTATAATTTAAAAATGTATATGTAAAATGTATGTAAAATGTATATATGTATGTAATTGTAAAATATATGTAAACTGTATTATGTATATATGTATGTAAAATGTATAATGTAAAAATGTATGTATATAATATGTATATACTAGGCCTATGTATAGGCCTAACTATATGTATGATGTGGTTGAGGCGATGCCTTGTAAAAAATATGTAAAATTTATATGTAAAACTGTTATGTAAAAGGTAAATGCAAATGTTTGTCAAACCATGATGATGTCACATGTGTTGACAAGTATATAAGTTGTTTTTTATATTTCAATTGGCAAAAGATATAGCTATCAGATCCCTCGCCATAAGGCTAGCAGATCATTGACAGAACCATAGGCACTGTAACTGATACATTGCAGAGATCATAGAATAGATAAAATTCCTGTCTGAGTTGGGTTGAACAACCTATTGCCAATAAGGGATGTCGGTGTGAACGGCGCTCCCACTCGGAGGGGAAGCGAGGTTATGGTTAACCTTCGACATTTGTCACGATTGTTTTGACAATCAATTAAAGTGACTGTTTCAAAATGAGTTCTAAATTATAACTATAAATTTATTTTTAAAATGTCTGATTTATTGAAACATAATATTTGAAATAACTCAATTTCAATTAATTTCATTTTTTCTTCTTTTTTCTAGAATGTCATCAGGCTTCTACAAAAACAAGCATCATAAATAGAATTTGACAGCACTGTAAAAGCAAAATAAAATCCATGTTTTTTGGGGATTCAAATTCAAATACTCATATTTATTATTATATCATATATAATTGAGATATTTCTTATTTCTTAAAGCGAAATATCCACAGTTGAATGCAACTGACGAAGCTAATGACCTTATGAAATAAAATTATCTAAAATTAATAACTTTTCCTAATAGAAATATTGAAAGTCCCTCTCGTCAATCATTAAACATTAACGATGTTACTAATATTTATAAAATGGAACTATACATTATTTAGACCAATGAATTGGCAGATGTCTAACCAGGCATGATCATTTCAGTAACTTAATATTTTTTATATCTTAGCCTTGGTAGCTATAATACTTGAATTTATTCTGCACCTGACACAATATTCAAAAAATCGTACGCTAACGACCAAATTCAAATAATGATACTTAATTGGCCCGTGCGGAGTTGCACGCTTCACGGTTCATGTATGTTTCATTAAAGTTGTCAGAAATAAAGATCGTTAGTTGTATCGGAATTTAACGCGTTCATCAACCGGTATACGTGTGACGAGTTTGACCTGTTTTGCTGTCGTGATATAGCGTACAGAGCATATGGTACCATTGCAAGTTAGCTACCCCTCTGGCTATGATTATTCATTCCCATTATATCTGACCTTTGGTACTTGGACGTGACCTTCTATGAATTAATGGGGTTATCTATGAAATATCTTCCCAACAACAAAAAGCTACTATAAAGAATACAAATGATGCATTGCAAAAATAATAAATGATGCTTTTGAAAAATCAGAATTTCACAACATTCTGGAAACTACTACAAAGTAGAACAACTAAGAATATGCTATTTATTATTATTATTATTATCTATTGCAAATATCATTATTTATTTAGTAATACATATACAACATACTATAAATAAATATTACTTTCATGAATAAATTTAATAATTTTAATCAATTTCCCAATTTAAAGTTGTATAAACAAAATAAGATATATTGCATTTTACTATGTCAAATATTGTATTGTTATTTCTATGAATAAAGAAAATACAATAAATATTTTACGCTTCACGTTGGCGCTAATAAGTCATTCGAGATATTTTTAGTTTTTAGTGACGCTGTAGCTAACACCAATACTCGAGGCAACGTGAACGACGTAGTTTAAAATATTCTGCGTTAATGGCCATCACATCGGATCTGACATTTCTCTAATGTAATCTGTAACAGTAAAACAAGTTTTGGCATTACGCTAATGTATTTCACGCCTTTACATATTTCGCTCATCAGCAGTAATAGCAACATTTCTAGTTCAAATCAGACAAACTTTATGAGAAGTAAAAAAAAAACATATTTTAGTTGCGTCAAAGCCAAATGTAAGAGTAAAGTTTTAGATTACTTTGTCTAGAGAGAAATGATATCAAACCAAAATATTTGGTTCAGAAACATCAGAGCTTTATGAGAAATATGATATTAAACCACCAAAAAATATTACATCCAAGCTAAAATGAAAAGTTAAGTTTATTTTTTGAAGAGGAATAAGAATGTCTCAAATAGTTTTACACAAAAAAAAATGATTAAAAATTAAATTATGAGAAATATGATATTAAACCACCAAAAATATTACATCCATGCTAACATAAAAAGTTTTATATTTTGGAGAAGAATAGGAATGCATAACAGTTTTCAAACACAAATAGTTTACACAAAAAAATCATTAAAAATTAAATTTTAATCAACCGAAATGTCAGCAATGTAGTTTGTTGTACAAGGCTACAGAGATTTTCAATAATATTGATGTAACAATGCAAAGCTTAAATAATTAATAAAGTACAGACAAATTAATTACAGCATGAAAAAAACAGCAAAAAAAAGAAAGAAAAGGATGGAAAACAATGCTGTGAATGCCAGAGGATTCATCATTACTGTTAGTGATACATTTCTCGTCTTGCGACATAGCACCTCTCGTCTTGCGACATGACGCCTTCTACTATTTTACGCCATTTTACTCTGTTATGGGCAGTATGGCTGTGTGTTGTGTGGTGCGACAGAATTAAAAAAGCTGAACAAAAGTGTGACTAAACAGAAAGAAATTGCAAGATTTGGGATGGAAAAAAAAAATAATGTTCAAATATTTTCATACTAGGCCTACACAGAATGACTGTGAATATTATCATTATAAAAGCGTATATGTGTAAAGTAATCAGATTTATTAAACGTGAAGTCATAGATACAGTATTGCTATGAGTCATTTAGTTAGACCTATGGGAGATTGTACACACACCAACATTAAAATACTACAATACTTACACTGTAGAAAAGAAAACTGTAAATATTACACACTAGAGGGCGGTATGCATGATATAGACACAAATTTTTCAGCTATTTTATTCTATTCTATGAAAGTTTTTATATGGTGCCCTACAAAGAACAGAGCGCCTAACAATACTAGCATTATTAATTTTAAAAAAAAGTTTAAAATTTGCATTTAAATAGAGGTGCTAAATTCGCTCCTCTTAAATCGACAGGAAGCGCGTTCCGGATCTGTGGAGCGGTGAAAGAAAAAACATTAAAACATTGCCCCCTCAATCATTGAACAGGAAAGTGTTTCTCCCCCCACCCCCTAATACTGAGGTAAGGCATATTGTTATAAACATACTTGTCTACTTGTTTGTTTCACAGGAAAGTCTCCACTGAATAGGGTTGTCCCCTGAATAGGGGTGTACCACAGTGTAATACAAAATCAATGAAATACACACCATTGTGACAGGATTCAGTACTGACTGAAGAAAACAGATTTATGTGTACAGAATTTTTTTTTTAAAGCTCTGTCGACACATCAAACTTATATGGACATGATGTCATATCACTACTATATTTGGGCATATCACTACCATATTTGGGCATATCACCACCATAATTGGGCACATCACACTAATTCCTCCGTGGCTAAACCACCAGTGATTGTGGAGTACATTCACAAAGCAACAACGTGATTGAAATCACAAAGTAACGATGATAATTTACGTGAAGAGGAAAATTACAGTAATTAAATTCAAATTAAAAAACTTATTATCATGCATTATGCATGCCAGTAAAATCTAACAAAAAGCAGTTATCTCAGATATCTATGAACAATTGACTATATTTCAATAAGCAACAAACAATGGGTTGAATAGATCTGTTTGCAGAGGAAGTGTCCATCATAAACCTGCTTGGTTTGAGGCTAATTGACTCACTGGCCGCAAGTAATTGTGTACAATGTGCACCTGATGGTTGTGATTTGCATTGGGTTAGCAACAATAAACAGATAATACAAAATGTATTGGAAGTTCACAAGAACTTATGTTAATATTAAATAGTTAAATTTATTAGTCACACACAAAGTGTACACAGTGTGTACATATAGACATGTTGGTTCACCCTAACGTATTGTAATGCAATTTTTTTTTTGTTCATTGGGCTTGATAATGACCCCATGGTGGGGATGAAACGTCTTTTTTAAGCGTTATTTTCCTATTATTAATGTCATTTTTACCCGATAATCTATCTGCCAAATATGGATTACATTAATCCATATTAGTTTGGGGCTAAACATGTACAGGGTTCACCTAATGGTATGGATTTGTATCCAGTTCCAACAATAAACAAATATAGTATACAATTTAGTGCAGGGTCAACAGACCAGATAACCTAAATGGCGAGTCATTTAAATTCACACATCCCTAGCATTACAAGGTGATAAAATAAATAAGATGCAATATATTACGAAATATAGTAGAATTGGTATGAATGAAGTGGCAAATAAACGGATTTTATTTATTACAAATGGTATAAATGTAGTGGAAAAAACCAAAGAATGCAAAGTATAGTATTCATGAGTATAGTGGTGGAATAGTGAACAACAACAACAGTGAAACAGCGATTTCTTGAAATTAAATTGACTATTATTAAACAAATACAAAACAAATTAGTTTATGGATTTAAATTTATTAAATATTAAAACAATTTACAATATAAATATTATAATACTGAATATAATAATTATTGCTTGGTGGGTTATTCTTGTGCGTCTTGTGTGTTTTAATACAAAAAACTGCTAAACATTTTATAAATAAAAATCTAAAAGTGTATACAAACGAACTGAAATATTTAAGGCTGTTCTGGTGGATCTTTTAAAATCTATTTCATGAGATTGAGGGCCTACGGCATAAAAAAATAACACACATAGGTAACTGGATTTCATTGCCTATTTCTGCGATTTTACAATTATATTTTTTTTGTAATTTATTTGTTTTGAAAAGTGAATTGTATATATTATTTTCTTAAAGATGTATTGTCCCTTTGTCAAATTCAAAAAAAAAAAAAAGATTTAAAAAAAAAGTGGGTCATTTTGAAGTATCATAATAGTTATTAATTTTCACCAAAAATGAGTCGAAAAAAAAATCATTTAATTGAAATACAGATGTATTTTGGTTAAAAAAGTTTTCTATCAAAACATATTTTATAATGCAACGCCCTTATTTGGCTACTCTGTATACATAATCATAAAACTTCCTCGCAATCTGTGTGAAAACACCTTCTCATCCGTAACGAGTTGTAAACAATCCTAATTAGCATCATGCATAATGTATACTCATGGTTTGAAATCTTTGTTTACTTTCGCTCAAGACGATTATCCAGACGAAATGTAATCAAATTAATTTAGCTGTTAATTACGTAAAATTGTTGTTTTTGGCTCGAATTTTAGACTTAAGATGAATAACTTTAATATTACTTTGATATTGCCAATTTAAATTTAAAATATTTTGACCTTCATTTTTTTGTGTTTCAAGGGACAATACATCTTTAAGCACTGATGCAAAATTTTTAAGAAATTGCTTTTAGTTCATATCTACATCTGAAGTGTCTTTCACACCTGCATGGAGTGTCGCGGAAACGAAATGTCTACTTTTATTCGCCAGAGCCAGTGTGAAAGATGCTTAAACATAGCCTTTTGAATAATATTTTGCTAATAGGCTATTGATCAATATAAAAATATTAATTAAAATTTTAAATACTCGCTAATATGCATATTATGTTCACCTATAATTCAGTGGATATATTTGTATAAATTGCAATTATAGTGTTATCCCTCATATGTGAAATTAGTATTTGCATTTTAAAAAAATTAATCAACTATTAAAACAATGTTTCACGGCAATCTTAGCTATTTGAATGAATTTTAAAACAATTATGTCCGAGGTTGTCCGTTGCTGAGATGAATATATTTATTGTTGCTATGACAATTATAGAGATTGTTGTTAGTTACCTTGACAATAATTAAAGTTGTTGTCAGCTGCTATGACGATATGATAATATTGCACAAGTCTGTTCATAGACAGAGAATGTAAGACCCGCAGTGACGACCGCTTTTAATAGACTTGGCGACAACCCTTTATAAAACCCCAAAAAACCTTCTCTTTTAACTATTGAACATATACAATGGTAGAAATTAGAGCCTTGGGGTGGAGAACCAAAAGACTTACGGGCTTCCTCAAAGCCTATGACTTGAAGCCTCTTCTTTATGAGATCTAGTGGGTAGATAATGATCTTGGAACACAGGCCAGCACCAGATCCACAAATTCCACTTCCAATAGCTCCTAAAAAGACAAATACATAGGAAATGAAACTTTTTTACCTTTACCCTTTTCACACCTGCAAAACGTACTAACTCGTAACCAGGTTTGCATAATGTGAAGACAATTTTCTGGAAATTCACCCGAGATTTTACAAGGAACCCATGTGAAATCTTGGGAGAAAAACACACCAATGAGAGGCCTGCTTTTGTTTGTCTTTTGTTACTGCACGCATGTATTACCCTGGTAATAAACTGAGCATAGAAATCAAATAGCGCGTGCAACTATGCTTTCTCCCAAGATTTCTGAGGGTTCGCGTATGATCATATGAACTATTAATACAAAGAAACGTGTAATAAATCGGGATATCAAACCTGGTTACTTGTTAAAAATTATGCAGATGTGAAGTTGCTCTTCTCTTCTATTGTTTCCTTTATTTTTACTTGTCAAATATTATTAAAATTATTATTGCTCGATCAATTGTAATTTAATGAAATGTTAAGATGTTGGTCTTGTGTACAAAACTACACATAATAAAAAAAACTGGACACCATTAAAAAAAGAGTTGGGTATTGCATCCCTTGTATGTAACCAAGGAACACTATATAACAAATCTAAGATCTACCTATTTCATTCTTCTTCGACATGACTGGTTTCCACAAAGTCTTGAAAAATGAATAAAAGCCAAATTGAAGACCGTTGTAAGGAAAAAGCTGGATGAGAGTGGGGGTCAACCCTTTGTAAAATGTGCGTATACCCGCCTCTTGGTACATCATACCTACAGCATGTCTAATACCTGTATATACCTACAAAAAAAAAAGTTTTATGTTTTATACCTTATATTTAAAAAATACAACATAACTAGGCACATCCTCAAATGGAACCTCCAAGTAAAAGAAATTAAGGAAGAAAAGAAACACCTAGACGAAAGGACTGGACAAGGAGGTGAAGAAGGCCAGTTACAACTGGACAGTGGTGGATGGAATCGGCCAGAATTGAGTGAGATGGAAACAGGTAGTTAATGGCCTATGCACTGCTAGGTGTAACAAGGCCTCTGTATTGTAAGTAACAACAGGGTTGAATACCAATCACATTATTACTATATTATTACTACCTGACCCATACACAAAAGAAGAGTTTTTAAATACGGTTTCTCCCCAATTCTTTAATTTTGGTCATAGATAAAATTGTTGAAGGTTTAAAGCAGGCTTGACGTTGGATTGACAGAACTCACCGCCAAAGGCCTTACCTTTGGTTCTCCCTGGGACACAAGACGAGTCCGTAAGACATCAATAGGCTGAGATACACAGGTAGATGCACATCCAGCAATACCTCCACAGAAAAAATGATAGACTGGTTTGTAAACCGGCTGTGTAAGATTCTCTGGCAGCAAGTAATATGTATTCTTAGTTAGAAATTCAAAAGAGACAAACTGAAAGAAAAAAATAAAGATTAACATACATCACATTTGTAGATGTGTTTACATTTTTGTATTAAAATTACTTTAGTTAGTGAGGAAAAAACAATAACGAACTGATGATAATGACTAACCTGTGATATTCCAAAGATAACAGAGAGACCCTGAGCAGCTACATGACCCTTCCAGAGGGCGAGGAGGCCTTCTTCTTGGTATATCTTGCCCACAGCCTGAGCAACACCAGTGTATTTGGAACCAGTTCCAAATTTCAATGGCTCCACTTGAAGCTATAGGTAGATAAAAATGTTGTAAAAAAACATGCTTGCATGGCCTACTTGTTTTAAATAGGGGACTGGCCTACTAGGTACGTACCTAGCTAGGCAAGGCCTATAGAGGGCATAGTCTCTTCTAGTCTAAGCCTTTTAATTGAAAAGGTATTTATATTTGTCCTTAAGCTTAACTGGAAACTGAGGAAATTCGGATTAGGCCCTCCACGGACCCACGGCAATGCAGCGCCTACCAGATCAGCACACCGACTCTTTTCGAATAGTTATAATTATAGTTTTAATTGATCGCTGTGGCCTAAAGATACGGTACCATATCCTAACTTCTGTGTGCTAAAGGTACGGTAAAATTACATTCCTACGATTCGGCCCGGGACGATTCGGCCCGGGACGATTCGGCCCTGAGACGATTCGGCACACTTAAATTGATCGGCTTTGATATGCATTTTATAAGCATAAAATAAGCTTTTTTCCCCAAACTTTATTTTCAGAGGGACTATGGGGTAGTACTACTAGGGATAAAGATGCAATAAAGCAAACATTTTGAAAACATTGTCGAAAATGATCACGAACGATGTAAACAAGTTACTGTTGGTCGCTTGGCGAATGCACAAAATAAACAAGGTTTTCGAAGTAATAAATTAAATATAAAATTAGGTTTTTTTAGTAATTTATTATATATAGTACATCAACATTGTCAATATCAATAAAATACGGATTGTTAAACACCTTTAAAAACTTGATAAATACCAAAAAAAAATAATATGAATTTGGTCTAAAGTGAGACGTTTCGGCCCACAAAGTGGGATGTTTCGTCCCTGAATCAACATTTTACTGCTGAAAATTTGCTGTTTTCAAAGAATATAAACCAAATCGGCATCACTGCCTACTGTAGCCTAAAAGTAAGACTAAGAGGGATATTCGATATCATTGTTGAAGTATAAAACCCAGAGTACATGTTATGATGATGAATTTGTCGATTTTTATTCTTAAAAGTTAACAAAAACCAGGTACAGTATCAACAGAAGAACAGTAACATTTTAGTTGTATTGACATTGATAAAATGTATTGAAATTGAACGTATTATTTTCACCAATAAATGCATTAAATATACGCATTACACTGAGTTTGTAGCCCTCTATTATAGTTGCTCTTTTTGCGCTCCATAGAAACGACAACATTGAACATGGAGTATGTGAAATTCATGAACCGTGTGCGAGAAACACGCATGTACAGTGTAAATTCTGCAATTTAAAGGATTTATTTGTTACTTTTTCTGTGATAGCGACTAGCAAAACCGCTAGAGGGCAGCAGACATCTTTAGGGAATAGACAAGTGTGACCCTTAACCTGTTAAAAAGGGGTCAACTTGCGCATGAATTTACGAACTCTGATTGGCTATTCAGAAAAAACGAATGACTGTACGATCTTCTCCGGAAAATTCCGATAAATAATTTGAAATTCCTTTGCCCACATGTCTTCGCGATGACATTTTATTTTGGGCTCGAAATGTTAGTAAAATCAGAAAAAATCGAAAACATGCCTAATATTTTGGGATTTTGCTTATATATTTTAGATATATTTATATTTTAACAGTGTACGCCTTTGGTTTTACATAAATATCACCTATATTGGATCACAAAAGGTTTTAAATCACCTGATGCTAGGTGAGTAAGCAATTCTAGGCCGCGAAGTCCCTGATGACGTCATCACACAGCCTGGCTGAGGTGGGGGTATTCCTCTGGGACATTCGCGCAGTCCGGGGAGAGGGTAAACATAAAATAAGTACTTTCTATCTTATTTTTGTGATTTTGACACAATTTCCAAACAAAATGTGGTACTATGCAAATATATATTTGTCACCATCAACTTTCTAATTAAAAATATGTTCATAAAATGTATTTATATGTGTTTTAGTAGTATTTTCACCCAGTGACTATTTGTGTACAAAGGTCACAAACGCGGGGTGGGGATTCCTATGTAAACAAAGCATAGTGATGAGTGCCAAATTTTACACCTTATTTTATTCATAACTTTCGAAATACTCAATCAATTTTGTTGATTTAAAGTTTAAAATGCTTATGATTATATACTCTTTCAAACTGAACACTATTCAAATGCAGAAAGATAAATTGAAAAATATATGCCAGTCCCTATCTGTGATTCTCCTTCGTAAAAGTATTATGAGGCCTATTTATATTATTATTCACGATAAAGTTACTTAACAAATTTGGAGTCGGAATAAAAGACAGGTGCGAAACGGAACTAGCGCCGGCTCTTGTGCTAGGCCTAGCCTACCTGAAATCTTATTTTGAGGACATCGAGCGGTTGAGCAACAGATCGAGTGATTACCCCGCTGACTGCACCGGCTGCAGCATGGTCAAATGGTGTCAACTTTCTTCGTTGATTTGGGTCAAATCCAACCATTTCAGCTCGTAATTAATTAGATATTACGATAATGGCGGCGACATTGTATTTCATCATACTTTTAGCCCAACCATTCTTTATGTTTTTTGGCAAAATCCGATCATTGAAGCGAAATGGAAACATAGAAGATCGTCGCCGCCGTGAACGTCAAAAAAAAATCGAATGATGTGTTTGTGTGTGGTGTCCTCCTCCTCTTCCACTGAGATAAATCGTTGGTGGCGTTGCACTTTTTTTCACCCACTGTTGTAGCTATGTATGTCATAGAGATAATAGTGGACTATAATATCGCTATGGTATTGTACATGTCATAAAAATATTTAAAAACTCAAAAGTTTATCAATGATTTTAATGCATTTATTGTTCTCTCTTTCCCAATAACCTCTCAATTATCAACGTTTTTATGAACCACTGGAATCAAGGGTAGTCTATATTTTCTCAGTCTGGTGGAATAGATTAGCCTTTTTTCAACAGGAGTCGAGATTACATTAAATTAATCGAACTGAATTTAGGCCATTTAGCCTATTAAAATCGTAATATAAAGTGTAATTACATTTTAAAATTAACACTTAAACGCCAACAAAAATTGTATTTAATGCCTTCTAGTATATTCATTTATATAATATTTTAATGTTACATAACTCGTTGATAACGTATTAAATTATCAAAACTAAGCTATCATTTTGTAAACAGCATGGCAAATAGTAATTTTCAACGGATTTTTGATTGATTGAATTGAATTGATTGAATTTATTTGATGCTCAACATTAAAATTACATACAGACAAAGACAAAATAACGAGCATCAGGAACACCCATTAGGCCGGAAAAACCAGCCCATTTAATTTCCAATGGTGTCCAAATTGCACATAATAAACAATAAAAAATACATAACATTTATAAAAAAATACATAAAAAAACACTTGCACTGATGGAGGGCTAGTGTTGCCCGAAAGCTCTGCTAACTTTTCTGGCTGTTTTACTTATCGTTTTTTAGCTTTTCGCTTTTTTTTTGTATCTCCATTGAGATCCAGCCACTGATACCCACAGCATTGTCATTTTTTCAGTAATTTGCCTTTGGATTCATAAAAAAATATAAATATATATATACATTAAAAATAAAGCCCAGTAAAACAGAGAAATATAAAGAGATAGCAAAAAAGTAATGATCATTATACTTCAAGTGCCGATTTTATATATTTATTTATTTATAAGAATGAACCGATTTCCTAAACTCACTAGAATGTTTTCAACGTCATTTCATCATCAGTGGCTAATTATTGTGTATTATTTTATAGTATTATAGTACGGTATTTAGTTGATTAACTAATATATTGTATTGAAACATTTTTAGCTGTGTGCTATCGTTTTGTACTTTTTATAGGCCTATACCGTATCAAATGAATCAAAATAAATACATTTGAGATAAACCGAAATATTTTATTCAGAAAAATTGTCGCAAAAATAGAATTAAAAATAAAAATAGACCTAGGCCTATAGCCTACAACTTAAAATTAAAATAATTCGGTGACAGTTCAGCGGACGTAGCGCGTATTTGCTTATTCATCATCAGTATTATTCTTAATGATAATAGTTAACTAATTAAGATAAACAAAAATGGACTTTTGTACCTTGCACTCTGGTTGCATGCAGAGTGACCGCCTCTCACATGCTATAAATGAAGTAATTTATATAACAACAGCCTATTATGAACATCATAGTTGCTTTCACGACTTAATCGGTAACCAAAGCACATAGCAACTCCAGAACATCGACATGTATGCTTTGTATTAATGTTTAAAGAATAGATTCAATATGGCCGGTTTTAAGCAATTTGGACTTTTATTTTGGAAAAATTGGATACTGCAAAAACGAAAGCCTCTGGTAACCGTCTTTGAAATCGGACTTCCGATAATATTCGCAGCGCTTTTATTGATTGCTAGAGGTTTTATTGAACCAGTGGATTACACCAAACCAACTATTTATGGGGACTTTCAAGTAAATAATTTACCATGGAATCTGACCCCACCCGTTCATCAAGTTATACCCCCTTATCATTGGGATGTTTTTTATTCACCGAATGTGTCTGTTGTGGATGACGTCATGGAGAATTTTAAAAGCAATCTTGATATAAGGTTTAGGCCTATCAACATCGGAAAAAGTAAGTAGGTATTTACGTAATCATAACGTATACGTGTATTTTATTAATTTTAGTACGTTCATACGGGAGTGTCAAAGTCAATGCATGCGTCACTCTTCTTAGTTATGCGTCACTGCAGAGTAATTCCTCCATAAACTATTTAGATGATGGTTGATCGATTTACAATCAATTAATTATTGTTATGTTCTTTAGACTTACAAATATTTTAATAGTTGATAGGGAATTTGTAGTATTGTTTTCATATCTAGTAGGCCCAATACAATATGAATAGGAGAAATATTTGTAATTTGTTATAGGTCCTTATTTGTAATTTTGTATTCAAATCTTTTCTGTAAAAGACCAAGATTAAATCACACTTATTACAAAAATATTTGAGTGTATAAAACAACTTTGCGTATGGGGTGCAGTGGAGCCAATGATTGGAGTGGTATTATTCATAATTTGGTATTACGTAACAATATATCGCCCTCTACAGCCCAAAAACTTTTTTGTGAAAAATAATATATCGCGTTCTCTTGGCAATTTTTTTTGTATGGCCAGTAAAAACACAAATAAGCTACATTATGTAGGCCTAATACTAATAGTGAAGGATTGTTAAAACGTGCTTCCTTGCCCAGGCCTAATCATAGAGTGTACGTACAGTACTAAGTATACATAATTAGAGTATTAGCTAGAGGGGCCTTAAGCTAGGCCTAACTGAACTAGGCCTAGGTTTAGCTATAGCCAGTAGGCTGGCCGGCCAGGCATATTATTAGTCAAGCCTGCTGGATGGGATTGCTAGGCCTAAAGCTGAAGGAGAAATTCACACTTTTGTTATAACTGGCTGGCGTATTTAAGAAAGCCTAGGCCTATGGGCCTTTTGTGATTAGCATTAAAAGTTTCAAATTTAATGGTAACCATCTTTTATTGTTTTTAAATTAAATTTTTTTTTTAGCAATTGGATTCAAAGACGAAGAAGATTTATTGGTAGCAATCAGAAACGAGAACACAACATACTCCAATGTTCTTGGCGCTGTTGTCTTTAATAATGAATTCCCAGATCCATACAACTTACCGTCTAACTTAAACTATAGCATTCGTTTGAGTCCAAATCCACGCAACGTATTAGTTGATGCTTTCTCAGATAGTCAACGATGGTACACAGGGTTTCTATATCCTTTATACCAAGCTGCTGGACCAAGAGAAAAAAATGAAACATGGGGTGGTACACCAGGTAAAATGTTTAATTATATGAAAATCAGTTACCACTATGTGATTGGTTAATAGCTGGTCTAATAGTGCATACATACACAAATCTAATTTACACATCAAAAAGGTTAAATTTCTGAAAGATTAATAGCAATTAGATTAATATAAATATAACAAATACGAAAATTACACAATTAAAAAACTGAATTGCAACAACAATTTGTATACAGTATAAAAGGCCGCATCACTGGAAAATTACTTCCATTTGGACTTCAGTATAATACCAAATATGGTGCAAGACTAGAGTGTTATTGTTGTGTAAATTTTATATTTTGTATGTTTTATTTTAGGTTATCAGGCGGAAGGCTTCCTACCAATACAGCATGCCATTGATAATGCATTAATTCAGTTCCTTGGATTCTCAACTGAGAATATTACTACAGTGTTGCAGCGTTACCCATACCAAACCTATTTCCAAGATGATTTCGTCATCTTCATACAAACAAACATGCCCGATCTTATTATGATTAGTTTGGTGTTTGTCGCCCTCAATATTGCTAAGAACGTTGCTTATGAAAAAGAAAAGCGCCTTAAAGTAAGATTTATTTTAATTATTTAATTTAGAGTTATTTTTGTATGTTTTATTTATAGTGAAATAATAAATAATATTTAATCTATGTAATAATTTTGTATATACTGTTTTATACTATAGTAGAACCCCTTCATTTGGGACACCCAATTCAGGGGAAACCTCTATTCAGGAGACGCTTTCCTGTGAAATGAACAAGGAGCAACATGTGTTTGAACACTACACCTTACCACTATTAAGGGGAAACTTTGTTCAGTCCTAATGTGTCCTTTCAATAGGGTTCTGTTCTGTACTATAGAAAAATAGTTTTCCATGTACATTTGTCTAAAGCTCTGTCTACACTTTCAAACTTTATGTGACAAAAAAATGATGATGATGTCATATCACTACCATATTTGGACACATAAAACTTTTTTTGTAAAACTAGTTTGATAGTGTAGACAGAGCTTTAGAATGAATAAGGAGATATTTGATCTGATTGTATGGCCTTTTAAATTCAAATGTTATCTACCAACCTGTCTCCAACTCACAGTAGGCGGGGGCCAAACTGAACCATGCCAGTCAAGTCAAAATCCTACATAATATATTTTACTTACTTTTCCAGGAATCGATGAAGATGATGGGCTTGAGTAACTGGGTACATTGGCTAGCTTGGTTTGTCAAATACCTCATCTATCTCATCATCACAGTAGCAATTATGACATTGTTCTTCACCGTGAAAGTCAAGAAAGTCAACGCGGCTGTCCTCAACAATACAGATCCAACTGTAGTGTTTGTCTTCCTTTTGCTGTACTCCATCGCTGTCATCAATTGGTGTTTTCTCATCAGTGTTTGCTTTTCAAAAGGTATGTAAGCATATTTTTTAACCTGTGGTTAGCGTAGTTGTAACTTGGTGACTACTGGATCCAGTGTTCAAATCCTGTTTTTAGGATGTTTTCCCATTCTCAACTCCACTTGTTTCAATTACTTCGTTTTTATAGATGAGCTTTTGTTTGTTCTGTGAAACAAATTGTCTTAATTTGGCAATTTATGTTGTTCCAAAAGAATAATTTGATGGGGTTTTTTATATTTTAAAAAGAATAAAGCTCTGTCTACACTTTCAAACTAGTTTGACAAAAAAAGTGTGATGTACCCAAATATGGTAGTGATATGACACATCATCATGTCTATATATGGGCACATCACATTTTTTTGTTACATAAACTTTGAAAGTGTAGACAGAGCTTAACAATATATACTGTATATGACCGCGCTCAGTGCCAGGAAATTAGGGATGGTATTATACTCGGATGGCATTAACAATGGAATTTACCAAAGTATTGTGTCCGAATTTAGCCTACATTAGGGTGTGGGATTATGCTTGGTCATATCTTTATACAAACTAGATTGAAATACCTATTTGATTTTTTATTCTAATGTGTTTACTGTGTCACTTTCCAGCTAACAATGCAGCGGTAGCAGCTGGCCTACTGTGGTTCATTACATACCTACCATTCTGGTTTTTGGTGATTCGGTATCGTTCTGCAACTGCTGGTGTTAAGTTTGGGCTATGTGTATTGCCAAATACTTGCATGGGACTTGGGACCTTTATTATTGGCCTACATGAAGGCACTGGTAAGAATAACCATAGAATTGCTGTACATCATGGCCAAACCATGTTTTTAGTTATTTAGTGTGTACTGAAATGAACTTGTTTTTAATGATATTCATGGTTCGAGATGGTGATTCAGCTTCATTAAAATGAACAATTTTGGCATACGTGGCGTGTCATACCTACATTATAAAAAACTAACTAGGGACTTGTGTCAAGTCTATTAATGATGATGTAATTGTTTCACAGGTGAGGGCGCTCGTTGGGATAACATCGGTGAACCAGTCACTGTGGACGACAACTTTGCCTTTGCGTGGGCGATGTGCATGCTACTGTTTGATGCTTTTCTCTACGGAGTTTTAACGTGGTATGTCGATGCAGTCTTTCCTGGAGAATTTGGAATCCCAAAACCTTGGTATTTTCCATTTACAGTATGTATGGTCGTTTTTCTGAAATAATAAATTGAAGCTCTGTCTACACTATCAAACTTTATTTGACAACAAAATGTGATATTGGGCATATCCCTACCATATTTGGGCACATGGGCACTTTTTTTGTTTGATAGTGTAGACAGAGCTTTAGAATGAATAAGGAGATATTTTATCTGATTGTACGGTAGTTTTTTATTTGCCTTTTAAATTTAAATGTTATCTAGCAACCTGTCTCCAACTCACATTAGGTGATCAGGGCCTGATAGGTTTGATAGTGTATACAGAGCTGTAAAGATGGTAAACATTAAAAATCAAAATGGTAAAAATAGTACATCAAGGAACGTATGACTACTTGAATGAATAATAATATTTATTTCACTTTTTGCATATAACAGTTTGTACATGAAATATAAGATTTGAATAATTATAAAATAAAATGAAAGTACAATCATTATATTCAGTGTAAAAGGAACTCTGTAAATAAGCAAGCTTTTAGTTGTAGAGCCCTGAGAAAAGTAATAAACCAGAGAAATATTTCTGAGAAAAATACTTTTTGTTGTATGAATTATCTGCTTAGTACAGTATTTGTGGAACAAAAATCATAAATTTAACAGTGATGTACGTTGTAAGGAATTGTGTTGATATTGTATGTAATTCTTCTCTTTTTTGGAATATAGAAATCATACTGGTGTGGTATGCCAACTGCAGTACATGTCGGGGGGCAGAATGATCCTCTTGGAAAGAAGGAATACGAGAACGAAGACTTATTTGAAGTAGACCCAATTGGCCTGGCACCTGGAATACAGTTTAGGAAACTCAAAAAGGTTAGTTCATGTTTATTATTTTTAATAGTTAGGTAAATACAATTTTTTTTTTAATAGACCCATTAATGACAGTAAAATCACTGTTTAAACCATGATGGAACTCCCCACTTTTTGAGTGTGGTGTATATTTATTTGATTGGTGTTTAAAAAGAAGGTACTTTTTCGCAGATGTTTAAGGAAAAGACAGCCGTTAATGAGATCTCAATGGATATGTACGAAGGTCAGATAACTGTGCTTCTTGGGCACAACGGGGCAGGCAAGACCACTACAATGTCTATGTTGGTAGGCCTGATACAACCAACGAGTGGAAGAGCTTACGTCAATGGCTATGACATCAAAAGAGAGATAGAGGGAGTGCGTACTAGCCTAGGACTATGCCCTCAACATGATGTACTGTTTGATGATTTGACAGTTCAAGAACACTTGGAATTTTTTGCAAAGGTATATTTGTTTTTGTCATTGGAAAATTTATCCTCATAGTAGTGGTCTCTTTATTAGGGTGTCCCAAAGGAGGTGTTTTTTTTCCATCTTTATGTCAAATATTATATTGTCAGATATTTCTATTAGTTAAAAGGTCTAGAGGATGCCAATGAAGTCAAAAGTGAGGTTAACCATTACATTGAAGCTACCGGTCTGTCAGACAAACGGAACCAACTGTCCAAGTCATTATCAGGTGGCATGAAGAGAAAGCTGTCTGTGGGTATAGCACTGATTGCCAACTCAAAGGTAACATACACATTAATATAAACTTAGCAATAATTAATATAATCTTAATCTATTAAGAGGACATCATAGGGTTTCATTTGTTTCAGAGGAAAGTGTCCCTTTTATGGGGGGTTCTACTTTAAATCTGTGTCCGACCAATACAGGTCATAGACAGGAACTGCTTCCTGTGACCCCCAACCCTTTATGTTTCTGTATTGAAAAGTGGATATAACAAATCCTAACTGTAGAAAACTTCATCACAGAAGCTATATAAAGTAAATGCCAACCTCCTTGTCCTATGCAGCATACATTTATCGTTCTTTTCTTTAAAAGGTTGTGATGTTAGATGAGCCGACCTCTGGTATGGATCCTGATGCAAGACGTTTCACATGGGATCTGCTACAGCGTCACCGAGAAGGCCGCACAATCCTATTAACAACACATTTCATGGATGAAGCTGACCTCTTAGGCGATCGCATTGCCATTATGTCATCAGGACAGCTTCAATGCTGTGGCTCTTCATTATTCTTAAAAAAGAAATATGGTAATAGTTTAAAGCTCTTGTCTACACTATCAAACTTTATGTGATGTGCCCATATATAGACATGATGATGTCATATCTTTCATATATTTCATTTGCATTAGAAGCTTGGGGTAACACTTATAAAACTCATTTAAAACCAGTATATCTAACACAAAAACGTATTATACGCACATTGACTTATTCTGATAGATTAGCACCAACATCATTATGATTTAAAGAACTTAACATTTTAAATATTTATCAGCAGTATCAGTATTTAACTACTTTATTTGTTCATGATAGTTTACATGGTAAATTTCCGGAGACAACTGTATGTTGTATGTACCAAAATATAGAACAAATATAGGACAACATTCCATCATGTATTCTGGTGCAAAGCTCTGGAATGAAATCCCAGATGAATTAAGGTTTCTAACAAAAAGAAATGAAAACATACTATTTGTTTGTTTAGGATATTTATTTATATCAGAAGAGAATTATACTGTATATTTAAGAGAAAGTGTGTTTAAAAATTAAAAAAAAATGTTTTATGTATAATAATTTTTTAGACAGGTAGCCCTAATTTATTTATATAACTATTTATTTTTCAATGTTTAGGGGCCTTCTCTTGATATAATTATTATTATTTGTATGTTACAACGTTTATAATTTATATTAATAGGTAAAATAAAAATGAAAATGAAATATAGTGTGGACAGAGCTTTAATCATTCTAAGCTTCAATTATGGCAGTTATTACTACTGTTATATCATAATTTAATTATAAACTTACTGACCTTATTTGCATATTTAACCAGGTGTTGGGTATCACATGGTGATTGTGAAAGAACCAGTATGTGATGTACAGCGGATGCGAAACATCATTCAAACACATGTTCCCGATTCTGAGTTAGAAAGCAACGTTGGTTCTGAGATTTCATTCATTCTACCAAGTGAATCATCTGGAAAGTTTGAAGATCTTTTTGAAGAGTTGGAAAGTAACAAGGCCTCATTAGGGATTGCAAGTTACGGTGCTTCTGTTACGACCATGGAAGAAGTATTCCTTAAGTAAGTGCTACAGTGATTTTAAAGTATGATGCATAGCAAAGTTAGGCTTCTAATCCCAGAGGTATATTCCTTCTAGCAAAGTTATGCTAGTCTTCAAATCCAGTAGGTTTTTGTAGCAAAATTGTGCTAGGCTTCTTATCCAGGAGTTGAAGCATAATTATAATATTATATTATTTTAAAATGTTTAGAGCTGGAGAATCTATGGATGAAACCTTGAAAGACAAGCTGCAAAACTTAGGTCCTGCCGTAATAAAACCAAATGGCACATCAAACGGAAACATGTTAGCTATGGAAGAAAAAGATTTGAAGATGAATGGAAATCACACATACGGTAACATTACAGAGAGTAGCCTTATCCAGCCGACTTATGGAGCAGTTGATGGCAACGGACAAGCCAGTTTATTCCCGGAGGATACTGAAGTAGAAATAATGGAATCAACAGGTAGGATTTACTATCAATTATTTTAAGGTGCTCTAATCTTGAGAACCGCAGTTTATTGATTTGAACTAACGATGAAAGCGTATCCCCATACTTCTGTTTGAGTGCTGGCCTGAACTTTTACTTTCACTTTTCACTTGTTTCCACATTGCTTTAATATATTCAAAACCACAACGGAAATATAAGATACCTTTACCAGATTTAAAATAAAGGATGAAAAGTGAACTGAATGTCAGTGTTAATAAAAAGTAAATATATGTATCTTTTTTCTTAGAAAACCTGTTTAGAGATGCATACGATTCGAAACAACAAAACACTGGGATGACACTTTATGGACAGCAATTCTACGCAATGTTTATCAAACACATCGTACACTCTTACCGTAACTTATTAGTAGGCCTAATCCAACTTTCAATCCCACTTATCTTTGCTGCCTTGGCAATTATCATTATTAAAACAATCCCAAACGTTGGCGATTCTCCCGCCTTAGAGATATCAGTTGAGAGATACGAGTCTGAAATCGTAACACAAGCTTCTAGCGGTAACTACACATCTACCGCGCTATCGGAAACGCTCATGAATTGCTACGGAAACCAGTTTAAAAATAAGGAAAGCAGCGTATTTGTGGATATCAATGACGAGATTGATAAACCACAAGACATGAGGTCGTACCTCTTGAATATACAGAAAGGCGTAGAATCCGTGTTTTACCGGAAAAATCTCATTGCAGCCGAGTTCCTTCCAGATGGGGATGATAACGTTTATGCGAGAGGGTTTTTCAATAACCAACCGCTACATGTTCCACCATTGGCACTAAACGCGATCGATAACGCCGTTCTGAAATGCATGGCCAACGATAGTTATCATATTTCAACCTTAAACTTTCCATTACCAAGAAATTTAGAAAGACAAGCTGCAGATCAATCAAACTCGTTCGGTACAGGTTATGCGGTCGCGTTTGCAATTAGTTTCGGCATGGCGTTCCTTTCGGGTAGCTTCTCCGTCTTCCTCATCAAAGAGAGTTCTGTCAAATCAAAACATCTCCAGTTTGTTAGTGGTGTACGACTTTCAAACTTCTGGTTCTCCACTTTCTTGTGGGATATGATAAACTACATGGTTCCGTGCATATGTATTTGTATCCTGTTCGTCGCATGTAGCATAGAAGCTTACGTTGAAGACGGCCATATCTGGGAAATCCTTCTGTTGCTGTATCTTCACGGATGGGCGGTAATTCCAGTAACGTACCTGTTGTCGTTCATTTTTGACGTACCTGCCACCGGCTATGTTCGCATCGTTATAATCAATCTAGTGTTGGGTCTATTGCCATATTTTATCTTGAACTTCTTGAGCTTTGAGGCTTTTGATTTCCAAGAAGCAGCCAGAATATGTGATTGGATATTCATGTTGTCACCGCCATATTGCCTGGCAAGAGGATTTGACATCTTTTACAACAACTATCAAATTGAAACCATTTGCAGTTCCCTCGGTGATATTAGCAGACTATATTGTGAGACTGAAGGTAAACAGGCTTTGATGTCTTAAAATGGTAATACTGTAGGCCTATTAGCTTGGTGGTCCTGAGTCCAAATCCTGTCAGCCACAACTCCACTCCCAAAGACTTAAAAGACTATTTTTTGTAGAATATCATGTGAACGTTCTTTATCTTTATCACGTTCCACATATAAGAAGGATAGTGAATGGATTTGCCTAAATATATTTTTTTAAAAGCCCCAATAATAACTAGATTTTAATTCATCACTTTGACGAATTATAGCCAAATTAAAATAATTTTGTGTGTTTGGGATATTTGTCAATTCATACAGTATGTCATTTTTTTTACTACAATTTTTTTTTTGTATAACAGAAGTCGTTTACCAGGAGAACTATATTGCTTGGGGAGAAGGCGGTATTGGACGTTACCTCACATTCTTGGCGTGGGAAGGAGTTGTTTATTTTGCTGCAGTTTTTATGATTGACAACAAGTTTTTTCGGAAAATCTGTTATTCATTAAAATCTAAAAAAAACCAACATAAAGAAATTATTCAAGATGTTTCTGAAATCAAAGTATGTCAAAAGATTTTTATTCAATTCAGAATTCAAATCCATAGAGTAATAACATAGTACAGTATATGAGTACAAACAAAGAATAAACTTAACTGTACAGTAGTTTTCCAACCAAAGTATTGATGTCGAAAGGGCATGAACGAGTAGAATAAGTAGAGTTCAAGTAACTTGACTGTTTGTTTCTTTTTTTCATTAAAGGAAGATGAAGATGTTGCAGCAGAACGCCAACGTATTGATATGAGCCCAACGACCAATCTGAACCAGACAGACGCCCTCGTAATCAAAGATCTTCGGAAAATATACACATTAAGAGGTGCAAAGGGTCTGGTTGCTGTCAATGACATCACTGTGGGGATTCCCCTTGGTGAATGTTTTGGACTTCTTGGTAAGTTTCACATACACATAATAAGGGGCATATAGGATTAACCACTCCTAGTATTATATGGGGATTCCTCTTTGGTGAATGCTTTGGACTCCTTGCTGCTAGCTTGTATAGATTTTTTTTAAGCTGCAAAGGAATCAATACACCAAGTACCAACCATTATTAATTGTACTGTGGTTTTTTGTTTTAGGTGTGAATGGAGCAGGCAAGACTACCACTTTCAAGATGTTGACAGGTGATACCGCAATATCATCTGGTAATGCTTTCCTTGATGGATTTGATGTCAAAACAAACATTAAAAAGGTGAGATACATTAATTATGTTATACTGTATTAATTTAATAAGCAAATGCAAATGAGGCCTCTGTAGTACATTCATTAGCATAAATAAACATATACTATAAAATTAGTAATTAAAATTTATTCTCACAAAAATCATCACAAAACTTTTTATTCTAGGTTCAACAACGAATGGGATATTGTCCACAATTTGACGCCCTCATTGATCAGATGACTGGTCGAGAAACACTGACAATGTTCGGAAGGCTTCGTGGAATGCCAGAGAAATTGATTCCTGGAGAAGTTAACAGACTCCTAAAAGCATTGACCATTCAGCCTCATGCGGACAAAATGACCGGTGCTTATAGGTACATTTTTTTTCTTTTGACCATATAGAAATTAGAATAGAAACTGGTCGGTGGTCTTGCATGGCACCCAATAAATGTCTTTGTAAATGCGGTGAAGTACAGACTGACCTTCACGCATATGTGAATGCACACTTACTGCACACATACGCCAAAATTGTAATATACATTGCCATCGCCTTGTGTGTTTATTTTCTATTGAACCTTTATTACTGTCAAAATGTGTTTTTACTAATAAGTAGGTTGTACAGTATAAAACTCAGTGGAGTTAACTAAAACAATCATTTTTAATGCTAAATACGTTACTATTTACTATAATGATATTACTATTTATTTTTTCAGTGGAGGAAATAAACGTAAACTGAGTACAGCTATTGCATTGATGGGTGATCCACCAATCATATTCCTTGATGAACCTACAACTGGTATGGACCCTGTTGCTAGGAGGATGTTATGGGACACTCTATCCCAAGTTAGAGAGAGTGGAAAATGCATTGTTTTAACATCTCACAGGTAAAAATCCAAAATATGCACCAATAGGAAATATATGTTAACGTAAATAGATTATGTAAAATAAACTAGACGGGCACTCAGAGAGTGCAAACCTCTACCTGTAAGCATATTAAAATGTAATGACGTGTTCCCATACAACCTTTTGAGTAATCCTGCTAACTAACTAACAAATATAGAAAAAAAGAAACAAACACACACATGCCTAACCTCTCTGGTAAAAAATACACCGTTTTAAAATTTGGATTACGGTAGCTGTGAATAAATTAGTTCTAAGTAGGAGTGAATAACTTTATGTTTTTTTACAGTATGGAAGAATGTGAAGCGTTGTGTACAAGGCTAGCTATAATGGTGAATGGAACGTTCCGATGTCTTGGAAGCACCCAGCACCTTAAGCATAGATTTGGTGAAGGCTATACAATCCATGCTAAGATTGACAGTAGGAATGATATACAGCCACTGAAGGAGTTCATTGAGACAACGTTTCCAGGTTTGTAACGACAATAATCTGATTCATGTCATATACTGTATATTTTATGTATAGCTCAGTCTACACTATCAAACTTTATGTGACAAAAAAATGTGAAGTGCCCATATATGGACATGATGATGTCATATCACATATTTTGGCATATCACTACCATATTTGGGTACATCACACCTTTTTGTCAAACTGGTTTGATAGTGTAGTCAGGGCTTTACTTTGCACAACAATACCTTTGAAAATAAGAGAAATGTTCATCATTATTATAGAATGAAAAAATAGTACAAAATTATACTATTTATACCAAAATTAACCTGAATGTTTCTTCTGTGTATTTTAATATTGACGCAGAAAATACAAACATTTATTTTCACACACAATATCTCAACGTTAGAAAATGGTTAAATACTATATGCTACTCTATATATATATACCATGTGCTTATAATGTATGAAGATGAATAAACAGTATACAATGCAATGTGCTCTAAGTTTTTTGTAGCCCACAATCTATATTAATATTCTGTTTCCAATTTTCATTCAAACAATTTAATCTCTCAGATTGTGAATTGAAAGACGAGCATCAAGGAATAATCCATTATCATATCAAACGTTCCGATAAAACATGGGCCAATATATTTGGAATAATGGAAGGTGCCAAGGAAAAGTTCAGTATAGAAGATTACTCCGTTAGTCAGACTACTTTAGAGCAAGTTTTTCTTAACTTTGCTCGAGCACAGAGGGAAGATGATCGTGTCGTACAATAACATGTCATTGTTTTGTTGTACTTCATATAGTATAGAAATCAAATGCAATGTTCAATGTATTGTAGATAGCCTTAGTATACAGTAGTATTTATAACTTATAGTGAGATCATCTCAAACATATACTCACCAGCTTCTGGTGGGTGCGGCTTCCCAAGTTGTAAGCTGGTATTTATTTCAAACTTGGCAAAGAGAGGGATGAATATGAGTGCCTAGCTTACAGAAACAAGCCAAGTTGCCAGCATATAGACCTAGGTATACTGTAGTATACATTGAAACGGAGGAATGATAAAAGTCAAGGAACAAAATTATATTATCAAGAGAGTGACCAGTTTATACAGTATAGATTAAAACATATTAGAAATAGAGATAGATCATAATATAATTATATAAATTGAAAAAAATATTAAAAAGTACTGTTTACCACAATGGATGATAGAAAAATATTTATATTGTAAGGTAATTTAAAATTTACAATTTTGTATGTAGAACGAATAAAAATAACATGTATTTAAGAGGTAAAATTACTTAATTGTTTTGTAGATATTCTCATATTCTTTGGTATTCTCTAAACCTACAATAGCACCAGACATTCTTGGTAAGAAATAGTGACTGGAATGGTAAGTTTTACCATAATGAAATGATGCAAACTGCCAAAAAAGACTTATCAAAGGTGCACTGTAAAGCTCTGTCTACACTCTTAAACTGGTAGTGATGCCCAAATATGGCAGTGATATGACATCATGTATATACTGTATATATAAAGTCATTGTGTGATTTGACGATGAGTCACAAGTTGATTTCAGTTTCTCTATCCATGCAACACAAACTGAAAGCTTTTAATTTTAGGAAAATGTTTATGCATGAAAATATGATTTATAAGAATTAACATGCCTTGTTCATTAATCCTCAGTATCCTTTTTAATAGAGCATGCAATAAAGCAATGCAATAGTACTGTATGCAATAGTAAATGTAAAACAGTACTTCAATTTCAGAATATAGTGGAGGAATTGGAATTGCTACTGCAGTGTTAAGCTCTGTCAACAAACTAGTTTGACAAAAAAAGTGTGACATTTTTTCACATAAATTTTGATAGTGTAGGCAGAGCATTAGGTTGTTTAGAAATATGAACAGATTTTCTTGCGCTCTATTATTGTCTATGAGGTCACATGATGAAATAATCAACCCCTATTGATTTGCAGTAGTAAATACTAAATGATTTATACATATGAAAACTTATACAGTACTTTTTTAAACCAATTACAATTACATAGTCAACACCAATATTTTGTATGGTGTATGTAAAGTGTTGGCAGGTGACATGAAAGGGTTATAACTTAAGAACATTCCCAATGCAACTTGTGTAGGCAAACTCGACCAAATATGTTTTCTGAATCCGAATGATATTTATTTCACTTAGTGGATGTCATAATATATTTAAACAAAATTTACATTTAATTATAATATATACAAATAGTTTTAATTTATTTGTGACTCCATGATTTCATAACTTGATGACACAGCTAGATAAGACTTATATAATTATATCTGTATAGTTTAGTGACATTGACTTTATATTTTTTTTTATAGTAGACATCTGTATACCTGGAATTGTTGTGAAATATCCATTAATGCGACTATTAAATAATCGAAGTATATGCAAATAGGATTCCTGTGCAATATTTATTGATCATAAATAAAATAAATGATATATTGCACAAAAATAATTAATATTTGTACGTATCATTTAAATAGATTAATTTAAATAATTATATTTTGTCAAATAAGTTTCCAGAAATAAATTACATGTACTAAACTTTTATCTGCAATCTTTATCCTTGTTTTCATTTTAATAAAAACAATTCATTCAATTGCAAACATTTTCATTTGTATACTAACACTAAAATATCAAACGCAGCAGTATAAACTTCTTTTATGAGTTGTAAATTTGCTATAATACTGTATTTATATATAAATATCTACATTTGGCATCTTTGTTTTTTTGACCAAAAAACATTTCTCTTGCCTTTTTCGTATTATAATTTTTTCTATTTTTTTTCCAAACCTGATAAAATACAAGGCAATTTTGGTGTATTTTAATTTGAAGTTAACATTATTCAATCTACTATTTAACATATGTTTATTTACAATACTTTATTTTCATTTGCCATCATTGTTTGTTAAACAAACAATTCATTGGCATTTTTCCAAATTGAAATAAAAAAGTACCAACAACATTTACTTCTTTGAAAATCAATAGAAAAGCGAAAATTATATTTTCTGATATAAAGTAATAATGTCAATGTGAAAGTTATAAAATTATACTCGTACTGTTTTAAATTATTCAATTGGCTTAAAGATTATAAATAAATTGTACAATAATTGTAACATATATTCTATTTCCATCCTAGTTTTTTTGCAAAAAAACAAATCATTGGAAATACTTTTAATGTTTTTGCTAACGAAAACATAAATCAAATAAATTAAAATGTTTAAATTTTCCTTGAAAGGTAACTTAAACTATCTGCTAAATATTGCTTGAAGGGCAGACTTTAAGTACAGATTATGTCATTGATATGCTGTGCTATCTGTTGTGCTTCCTCCTTCTGAATGAATGATGCATGGTCACCATTGTGGTAAGAGACCTTGATGTCACCTGAACATACCTAAACACAGAAGAAATATAATGTATTAATTATTATAAATTAATTGTTAATAAATATATATTAAAATTAGTAAAAAGAGTTCAGACAAATGTGTGTTCAAAAAAAGAACTATGCTAGCATTAAATGTATTATGACCTAGTCGCAATTTCGGGAGGTAATCGAGGCTATACTATAAAACAGTGTAGATGAGCTAGTGTACAGTTAGTGTAGTGTTTTTGTAGTGTATAGTATAGTGTTGAATGTAGTGTACAATAGTGTAATGTACAGTAATACAGTAATAGTGTAATAGTGTAATGTACAGTAATACAGTAATAGTGTAATGTACAGTAATACAGTAATAGTGTAATGTACAGTAATACAGTAATAGTGTAATGTACAGTAATACAGTAATAGTGTAATGTACAGTAATACAGTAATAGTGTAATGTACAGTAATACAGTAATAGTGTAATGTACAGTAATACAGTAATAGTGTAATGTACAGTAATACAGTAATAGTGTAATGTACAGTAATAGTATACTTAGTGTAGTTTATACTTAATGTAATGTGTAGTGTATACTTAGTGTAGTGTATACTTAATGTAATGTGTAGTGTATACTTAGTGTAGTGTATACTTAATGTAATGTGTAGTGTATACTTAATGTAATGTGTAGTGTATACTTAGTGTAGTGTATATTTAATTTAGTGTACATAGTGTATTATGTGTAGTATAGTGTACAGTGTATTGTATAGTGTGAACATGTTGTAAAAGCAACATTACCTTATCTAATCCATAGTCTTCGGGCAGACTAACATCATCATTCTTGCTAGTGAAGCCTTCCTGAGGTCGTAGCAGGTGGATCGATCCATTAAAGCAGCCACTGTTTACATATTTTTGTGATGCTTTCATTCGATCAATGTAAGAGGTCATAGCAAACTTCAGATCATCCTCGTTCTGAGTAGGATGTTCATTTATAATGATGCTAACTGCATGAGATATTTTTGTGTTCAAGTCCGCTAAAGCGATAAATTCGCTTATTAACTAAACGAAAAAAGATTTATAAATATCAAACAATTTGGAGAAAAAAAAATCTATAATTCTACATGGCCGTAAACAGTAAGACACAAAGCAGGCAAAGGATCAGATATACATTAGGACATAATACCCTGGAAAAATATATATATTATTCTAAGTAGGACTCATAAATGGTATATTAACACTCACTTCATTTACAGTATACAAAAACTGAAATAAAATTTAGAAAAGAAAAATGTTACTAACCGGTGTCATATCAAATTTTTCAAGAATGGCCAAGATACACGAGGTCTCAATGCCACACTCAAGACCAACTTCAACCCCATCTGCATCTTTCTCCAATGACAGCTGATGAGCAAACCTTCCAAAATGGGCCTTCACAAAGTCAGGTGAGCCATCAAGGAACACCAGACAATCATTGGTCAGGTGGTGATCATGTGACTGCAACTGAAGACTCATTTCAGTTGCTATGCAACAACCGTATGAGTAGCCAACAATAGTCCAGGGACCTTCTGGTTGTTGGTCTTGAATGGTCTTGATGTAGTGTGCAGCAATCTCTTCCATTGATGCCATTGGAACATTGGCTGAGCACTGCAGACCATAACATGGTGAGGCCATATTGGCAGCAAGATCTGTTAAGATGTCAACCGAGCCTTCCATAGGATGGATTAAGAAAACTGGTTTATTATCATTGTCAATGTCGTTAAGTTTAACTAAAGTTCTTTTATCGTTATGCGGAATGAAAGTATGTTGATCAATGGCTGGAATTACTGGTTTACTTTCAACCGATGCCGTGGGTTCACTGCTACTGTTGGATAACTCTTTGAGTTTGTTAAATGTCAGTAAGCGAACATCTTTCATAGAAATAGCAAGTTCAAAATCTCTTTCCAATGTTTGCTTAACTTCAACACCCATCAGGGAATCCAAACCAAGATCAGCTAATGTCGTGTCAGGATTCATAGTTGAAGGGTCACGCACACCAAGTACATTAGCCACAACAGCTACAAGATCTAAAGAGTTCCCTTTGTCTGATTTAGAACGCGATTTGGTCTCTGCCCGCACAAAGCTGGAAACAATGGCGTGATTTGTTGTCAAGAAGTAATCAAGCGTGTCAAGGCAAGATAAGATACGTTGAGGATGTGTTCCACCAATCACGGTTTCGTTATCACCCATTTGTTCAAGTACTACTCCCACATCACCAATGGCTCCCCACTGAATGGCCAAACCTAAAAAGAAAAAGAAAATAATTATAATTTGATAAATCTCGCAATACATTTATAGTTCTTCATGCAAACAATCCTGTACATACCATATTTGTCTTTAAAATGGGTATGATCTGCTACTACTAGGGATAAGCTGCCAGCTTTTGAAATATTAATTTAATTTTATCGATTGACTGTTTCATACATGATATGCGTTATCTTGATAAGGCTTTACAGCTGCATTTCCAAAGGATATTACATCATTTATAATTTATGAATATATGTGCAGGAAGGAAACCAAACGTAGAAAGAAATTTGTATTCTAAGCCGCTTGATCATTATTCATTAAAATCCCATTATTTTCCTTGCAATACGGTCTTACCAGGTAAGTCATTATGTCTCCTCCTTTCACAAATCCTTTCCATGGTTGAGTTGGCGTATCCATAATTAGTCTGGCCTGCATTCCCACGTCCACAGCTCACAGAAGAGAACACAACAAACCAATCCAATTTGTCATCACACACTGCTCGGCTAGCTTCGTCTAGGTTGGTTGTACCGGTTACTTTAGGAGAGCACACAGCCTGGAAGTCTTCAGCTGTTTGATTCTCAAACATACCATCTCGTAAAACCTATTAAACAGAAATGAAGTGAACATTAACAATTTTGATCACATATTTTTGATTTAAAGCTCTGTCTACACTATCAAACTTTATGTGACAAAAAAATGTGATGTGCCCATATATGGTCATGATAATGTCATCACTAACATATTTAGGCATATCAATAGCATATTTGGGAACTTTTTTTGTCAAACTAGTTTGATGGTATAGACAGAGCTTTAAAATCAGTGTACATAATTGAAGTTCTGTGTGTTACTATTTCACATTTAACTTCTTACCATAGCTAGATGGAAGATTCCACCAATTGGACCAACATCACTACTCTCCCGAATCAAAAGTTCAGCTTCCTCACGTATAGAAACATCACGTTTTGATACAATCACATTGACGCCTTTCTCACGCCAACCATTCACACATAAAGATTGGTAACCAGTTTTGATCCCTGAACGAGATGTCAAAACCAGCGTTTTTGCACCTGTAAAAAATATATTGTAAAATAATATATAAATACATATAATACAAGAAGACCCACTGAATAATTATAAATAAAATGTGTTCTGACTCTGTGAGAGAAGCTCTGTCTACACTATCAAAGTTTATGTGACAAAAAAATGTGATGTGCCCATATATGGACATGATGATGTCATATCACTACCATATTTGGGTATATCACTACCATATTTGGGCACATCACCCTAGTTTGATAGTGTAGACAGAGCTTTACACTAAATAGTAATGTACATACCAGTTAAATAGATTTAAAATTTACAAGTCTGTTTTTAAGATTTATTCTTAACATAACTATCACATTCCTAACTGTTCCTTTACATCACAAAAATCTTATTTACCTTTGTGAATCAACCAATGAGAGAGCTCCAATCCAAATCCTCCAAGACCACCAGTGATGACATAAACTTTGTTAGGATGGCAGTAAGTGTGTGAAATGGCATTTATTGAGAAGGACTGCTCCACTGTATCTCTTACCTACAAAAACACAAGTCAAGGATGCTTATAAACTACTTCAATTGAGTAAAATCCAATAAAATAAAATATATACAGGACCTCTACATACAGTATACCTATATGAAAAAAATCCTAACAGCATTATATTTCCCTCCTTAAAATTTACATCCAATGATACTGTATTCCAACACCTAACTCTTTTCCTATAATGAGGACTATAGACATATATCATTTTTACTGGGTCATATACCATTAAATATCCGAGATATAAAACCATGAACACATACCTTCACTAAGACCTTTCCAATGTGTTTTCCTTGTGCCATGTAACGGAAGGCACCTTCAACATCATCTTTCTCAAAGACTGTTGTTCTCAATGGCACAACTGCTCCAGACTTGATTCCTTCAGTAACAAGATCTGCCACTGTCTGCCATTCGTCATTACCCTCTTCAAAGAGTGCATCCAAAAGGATTCCATGGAATGAGACATTGCGAAGGAACACTGCCATTCCTGATAACACAATGATAGAAATACAGTAAAGCTAAGCTCTGTCTACACTATCAAACTAGTTTGACAAAAAAGTGTGATGTGCCCAGATATTTTAGTGATATGAAATCATCTATATTCTGGGCATTTTTTTTTATTCACATTTTTTTGTCACATAAAGTATACTTAAACTGGGACAAGATTTAAAAGAGTTTTGTCGCAAGTGACATCAATCATACCTAGTGGAGTGTTGTTAGACAGGTCATATTTGCCAATCTCCAGGAATCGTCCATGTCTTGCTAGCACTCGTACACTGGCTTGAAGTTTCTCTTCTGCTAATGAATTCAACACTAAATTGACACCTGAAAAATGAGAATGAAATTATATTACAGAATTTGATTAAGACATGTATTTTAAATGAAGAAATATGCTGTAATGTTTTTTTTATTTTGCTTTATCTTTTCAATCAGAGACCACATTGTCTCTCTTGATTATAATTAAAGATCAATGATGCTAAATACTGCTAAATAAAATCATTTTTAATAATACAACTAACCTTTTCCTTTAGTTGCCCTTAAAATGTGTTGTTCGAATGTTGTGTTACGAGAATTTGCAAAGCAATCATCATCAAGCGACGGAAACTTCTGTTGTAGATATGCCTTCTTCTCTGCAGTACCTGGAGTAAAAATATGAAATATTGAATAGCCAATTAAATAACCAAATAAAATATGGGAGACAAACAAACCATTGTATCTAACATATGGTAAATAAATACTTAAAATTATTTGTACTTACCTACAGTTGTAAACACTTTACAACCATGATGCAAGGCAATTGAGATAGCAGCTTGACCCACACCACCACTGCCCGAGTGTATTAACACACTTTCACCTTTTTTCATGCGTCCTCTTACAATCAATGCATAGTAAGCCGTAGCATATACAACAGGAACAGATGCAGCACCCTCTAGTTCCCACTCAGTTGGAACGGACCAAGTGAAGCGCTCATCAGCCATTACAGTTGTTGCCAGGGCTTTAGCTGGTAGCAATCCCATGATTCTTTGCCCTTTGGAATTATATCCGGAAAATTCCATTCCCAGAATGCAATCTTCTTGTGCAAGATTACCTAATTATAAAACGATAAGGATTATTTGGTGATCTAAATACCCATAATCATACCTAAAAAACAACTGAGAATAAATCAAAATATTACCTGGCAATGCATCCGGTGGTAGCTTTCCTGTAGCAAGCATGATGTCTCTGAAGTTGAGGGCAGCATAATGAACTTGACAAGCCTGTTTGTTATGGTCTTCTGTTGCCATTGTTAGATGTGCAGGAGCCGCAACCCATGCAAGTGATGAAAGGTCACCTCTGGTTAAAACATTCACATATGCATGCTCAGTCTCAAAACCAGCTTTGTTGTCATCTATTGAAAAAAACAGACAAAACATGAAGGATATTTTAAAAGAAATAAACGTGAAAGCAGCAAAGTGTACAGTGACAAACAAGAGACCAAGACACTATCAGATGGAAACTATACACTAATTGTACCAACTATTCAATTTACCTTTGCTTAGTGCATTGTGTCTGAATGACCCCAATTGACCATTTCTATAGACATTCATTACAAGGTCACGCTTCAGTACATCCGTCATCATCTTACTGGATAGAGACAGATCAAGCATGTCACTTTGCTCAAAGTTTGCATTGAAAATACATCTGCCAAAAAAAAACAATTGTAAACATCAATACATTTAGGGCTAAGGTCACTGTAGAATACCTATTTATTTTACATAATTATTAACAAAGAAATAAAACTATTATATGATACTGACCTTATACGTTGACCACCTGGTTCTTGTCTTATACAATTGACCATTCCAACTACACCAGCATCGTACTCCTGGTCAGACACAAGCCATAACCTTTCCTCGTTGTCCTCTTCATTTACTTTGCTTTTTAGTTCGTTCACCCATTCAAAAGTAGAACTAGTTATATTCACAATATCCAATGACTTTGGAACACTGCAACTAACTTTCTTGCATAAATACATCGTGCAAAGCATACCATCGCTTTTACGGCTGACAACTTCAAAGCCTGCCTCTTTGATTACCGTCATCCATTGGGCACCATTAAGATAGATGCCTAACTCTCTTGGGATCTTATCTTTTGGAATTAATCCATCGATGAATCCATCAAAGCTGAAACCAGCATGGAAGTTGGCAGTGACCTCATGCAAGAGAAGGAATCCATCATCCTGGATGATTTCTCTAATGTTTGCTAAAGTTGTTGGAATATCTGGAGCCGTTCTTGCAAGTCCATCTACAACAACCAGATGTGCTTTATTAAGACTGGATGGTGCTTGATCTGAAGTGTTCCATTCTACTTGGGTGGCATCTACAGATTCTAGAGCTGTCTGAAGAGATTCAAAATTCTCCAGGTTTGGATCGGTCACTAAGATATCAACTTCAACTGCTGGATGAGAGCAAAGTAGTGGCACAACCCTGGAAAACAATCTGCCTTTACGAGCGCCAACCTCAACAATCTTCATGTTCCTTACATTCACATTCTCAAGAACCACATCCAGACAATTCTTAAGGTGTCTGCTTTTAAGAAGTCCCTTTAACATCTTGTCTTTGCTTAAAACCTCTGAATGTTTATCAATGATGCTGTAAACCTGTTTTTCAAAGTCTCCAGATACTGGCAGCGCAAGTATATCTGTAACAATACGAACAAATCCGCATTCAGGGTCATCTATGTAAAGGTCAGCATCTTCTTGCGAAAATAAACTTGTTTTGTCTTCTACCACTCTCTTCATCATACTTGTGTAAGGAAATCCATCATTTGATGTCTGGAATTTCTCAGATAAAGTCTGCAGAACATGGCCAACGTATCTATGGCAGAATGTCTGATAATCATGGACCTTCTGGTTATCTTTCATCAATTTTGATTCATAGTAAGGAACAAAGGTCACATCTTCTAATGTGGGTAAAGCTTGTTGCTGTTGACGACGTGATGTCACTGTTGCATGTAGACCACGTATTTCTACACCTCCTGATGAGCACAAACCTGTGTTTTTGTCCAGAAAAACAGTCAATTCTGAAATAAACAAATAACATTTTTGTGAAAAGATGCATTCTTGTTGTTATATCATTTGAAATGCAAGGTCAGGAGGCAATTAAAATCAATCTGCTTTTTTTCCATACCTTGTTCATTATCAATGGCATCAGGCTGCATTGTGGGATTGATGGTAATTGATTGAACACGAGTTGGTAAACGAAGGCTTCTTCCTGGTAGGCCTAGTACCGACATCTGTAACATAGTGTCCAAGAATGACACCCAGTTACCAGTCCACTTTAAACTACCATGGCTTTCTAAAAGATTAATTAATTTAATGTAGACATAAATAAATTTTAAGCTCATACTGTACACTTGTTATGAGGAGGGTCAACCCTTACATGTGTTTTGCCAAAAAATGGAAGAGACTTCAACAAAATAATAAAACACACTAACCATCCTCAGTAGAAGATAGAATTCCTTGAAAAGTCGGACCATAATCATAACCTCGCAATCTTAGTTCTTTGTAAACATCTTTTGAGTTCAGTCTTTTCTGAATATCATCCTTTCCAGTCAATTCTGATGTCTTGATGTCTTCTGGTAAGTATATTTTGCCTGATACAGTCAACTGATCACCTTCAGCTACTTCAAATGTGTTTGAGGCTGGGGCTAGACGTACCTCTAACGTCACTGCACCTAAAAAGTAAAACAAAACACTTGCCTTTTAATATGATTTTCTGGAAATGGAATGCCTAATAGTTATATGCTTGTAATACCGGTGGAGAGCTTCATTGGTTCATGGCCTGCTCTTCTACCAGAAGTAATCTTGCTGGATCTACTTATTTTCTTCCTCTTGCCTGGCTGTAGATGATGCAATCATTGGCCAATGTATGCTGAAAAAACATCTATTCTAAATTTCACTAATTTTATTACCTTTCCTTGGTAAAATCGTAGCTCTATGAATGTGTATGTCTTCAAAAACAACTGGTGTCTGTTCTGGAAGAGTGTTGCTGAATTTAGCAAGAGCACGCCATGCAAGGCATAGGTAGCCTGTAGCTGGAAACAGCACACGACCATCGATGCAATGACCAAGCAGGTAGTGATCAGGAGATTCTGGTGAAATGTCTAGAAAAATTCATAACATTGTTATTTTAATTGATGTAAATATCAATCTCCACCTTATTGGCAAGATGCCTTTATCTTAAGCCACTCTTGACGAGGCTTTCCTCCATGCAACTGTATTGCATGAAAATGACCTTCACCTTCTTCATGCATTCTTTTTCTGGATTAACATTTCTATCAAATAATTTGTTCGTTTTCTGGTAGAATGTTGAAGGTTAAAGGTCAAATCAACTTACCAATATTAAACTTAGAAACTGTAGCTGAACTTCCCCCACCACCTCCAAACATCTCTACAGTTGGTACATCCCATTCTTGGGAATGATCCCAATGTACAAGAGGTGCCAATGATGGTGTTCCTCTGGATACTGGATATGCTACTGGTTCATATAACTGATTTGCATCTAAAGTGATGCCATTCAGGTGAATTCTACCAATACCTTTCAAGAAAAAGGTTAAGTTGTCTGTTTCTTTACGGCTAGACAGTCCGATGATGGCGCTGTCACGGTGAAGTGAGCGTTTCAGTATTGCTTGTAAAAGGCAGTGTGGAGCAATTTCAACAACCACTGCATTTGAAGGAATCTTTTGTAAAGCTTCTTGGAAGAGCACTGGACTGATGAGATTGTTGACATGGTAATCTGCAGAGGAGAACTGAGCAAGCTCACTGTTCCATTTGGATTCTGGGATAGATGAACTAATCCAACGAGATGTTCTACGCTTTGGAGATTTTATGACCTAAAACAAAATAATAAAAACTTTATTAAAAAATGTTAAATATCACAAAACTAAAATGTTCAAATAGATATTCTCTTCTATACACAACTGACAACACAAATTGTGTTCTTGGCTCCGGGACGGGGACTTCTTTAAGTTAGAAATAAAGAGAAAGAAGACTGAAGTCTTGAGCTGAATGAGTCACTTGTTGCTGAGCATACTTACTTTAGAGAGTTCTTTCTTCAGCTCTGGTGCAATATCTTTCATAAAGTGAGAATGGAATGCTACTCCAGAACTCTTTACTTCTCTTGCAAACACATCTTCAGCTACAAGTTCTGCCACAAATTTTCTTACAGCATCTTTTTCACCAGATATAGTCACAGTGTCTTCAGAGTTGTGACAAGCAGGTACAACACCTTTTGGACATCGGTCTTTAGCCTCTTGCCAGGTCAGACCTGAAATAGAAATATTCAATTTAGAATAAAGAAAGTTGGGTGCAGTAATAAACTTTATACTGAAAGGGAAACTGTCTAGACTTACCAACTGCAGCCATTGATCCTGGTGGAAGCTTAGCCTCTCTGACACAGCGTCCTCTCCAGTATGCTGCTAAAAGAGCTTCTTCTGCTGTAAGACTACCATCTGCATATCCACAACCAAGTTCACCAACAGAATGACCCACAATGCCATGGGGCACTAGACCAACTGCATTCAAACAGTCAACCAGAGCAATCTGCAAAGAATATAACATTCTACTATTGTAAAGAAATACCATTATTATTACACAGTCACAGTATACCCAATAGCAAATACTAAAAGGAAAAATAATGTTTGTGTATAAAGAAAAACATACCTGAATAGCAGCAATTCCAACAAATGATATGACAGTATCATTAAGCTTCTCATTATCACCTTTGTATATCAGGTCACAAAGGTCAACACCAGGGTCAATTTCTGACAGCAATTTGTGACTTTTCTCTATAGATGACCTGAAGGTGTCGAGTACCATGAGGTCATGACCCATTCCAGCCCATTGTGATCCCATACCAGAGAAAACATACCTGATGAATAAAAAATATGAAACATTACAACCAGGAGCTACTCAGCTAGTTTCTCCTATCAGGCTTGAAGATTATCTAAAAGCCCTTACCACAATTCTTTATCAGGATTGACATCTGTTTTGGTTTCAACAAGCTCATCTTTCTCTTGTACAACTGTAAAGCCACGAGCTGGTAAGCCAGCCATCGACTGCTTCGATACCTCATTGACTAGGCTGATGAATTCAGAATTGTCCTTATGAGAATTAACTGCATCAATCTGTGCTTGTATCGATTGTTCTGTTCTGCCTGTACACGTAATCAGACGAGGGATGCTACATGCATTTGATTTGTTGTTACTCATATTTGGTTTCAATATCACATGAACATTAGCGCCTCCAAAACCAAATGAATTAAGACCCACATAACCGCCATCAAAACTGGTTGGTTCTGTGACAACTTTTAGTCTGCCATCGTTAAGTCCAGGAATATCAGGGTTAGGATTATGAAAGTGTAGATTGGGTGGAATCGTATTATTTTCAAAGCTTAGGATGACTTTAGCTAAGGCAGCAAGGCCAGACGAGGCTTCAGAATGGCCCATATTTGACTTGACGGATCCTATAAGTAAGGGGTCAGTTCTATCGCTACAGAAGACATCGGTGATTGTGTTGACCTCTTGCGGATCTCCGACCTTTGTACCGGTGCCATGAGCTTCTACATATTTGACATCATTAGGGTTAATCTTTGCTTCCGAGTAGACCTTCTCTAGCAGCTGCTTCTGCATATAACCTGATGGAAATGTTATACCTTGTTCTTTAAACCCATCAGTATTTGTTCCTGAATGAACTACTGTTGCGTATGACCTCTTAGCCACGGACTGTTTTGTAAGTATAACTGCTACAAAGCCTTCAGATCTACAATATCCATTACCTGTATAAAGTATAAACCAGATAGATTAAATAACTGATCATAGAGATAGATAGTGGTAGTAGTGGTAGTGGCGATAGTGATGGTGTAGACAGTAGAAAATGATGGCAGTGACATCAATATAAATACTTCACATTACCTTCAACATCAAAAGATTTACAAGCTCCCTCAGGAGACAGCATTCCAAGTTTTAGAAACTGCAAGGCATTGTGGGGTTTTAGCAGTATGTTTAGGCCACCAACGATGGCAGCATCACACTGTCCGCTGCGAATAGCTTGGACTGCATTTTCTAGGCAAAGCAACCCCGAAGAACAGGCTGTATCTAAACTGTAACTTGGTCCTGTTAAATAAAATTATACACATGTTTACAAAATATGGGTGTGTAACCAACACTAAATTTCAAAAGGTGTGTGCATTCTCCAATAAACACTACCTATCAGCCAATATTATTATGTATTTATAGAGTGGAAATAGGAGGTTAAAAGGTATAGAAATGCATTGTGGTGATATAAATTCTGTTGCAATTTTTTCAACCTTTTACTAATTCTGAGTATATATTTCCTGTACTATATTTTCATGTTGAGTCTGAGAGAAACTGAGTAGAACTACCAATAAAGTACTAATAACTTCATTGAGAGTACAGGAAGAAATAGCTAAACTATATAGGATTGAAAATTGGTTTAACCTACCTTTGAGATCAAAGAAAAATGAGACTCTATTAGCTAACATAGCCCTGTTGCACCCTGTCATTGTGTAGCCTTGTAGGGTATCAGGGTCATTTCCAAACCCTTCAGATGCCTCAGATCCACTGCTACCAACAAATACACCAGTGTTGCTGCCACGCAGAGACTCCGGATCAATACCTAAAAACAAACAAGAAATAATAGGTTTATTGTCCCTTTATGTTGATGTATTATTAATTGTCCTAACTGAGAAAATTTGGATAAATGTCCTCTACGACAACAGGACATGATCCATTATTCTTTTTGAATAGTGTACCTTACTTACTTATTTATCATGCATTCTTCTAAAACAGAGCCCTAAGGATAGAAGAAAGGTCTCGGACCCACATGTCTCACATGTATGTTAGTCGGACATCCTTTAACAATACGTCAAACCAGTCTTTTATGCCACTACAGTAGAATCCCTAATTTGGGACATCCCTATTCAGGGGACACCCCTTTGACACTAGTTTGACAAACAAAGTGTGATGTGCCCAAATATGGTAGTGATATGCCGAAAGATGGTAGTAATATGACATCATGTCCATATATAGGCACATCGCATTGTTTTGTCACATCAAGTTTGATACTGTAGACAGAGCTTTACTCATTTTCTACCTTCTTATTAATTTATTGGAAATCCTTAATAATTAACAATAATTACCTGCATCAACGATTGCTTCATATGTAATTTCTAGCATCAAGCGAAGTTGTGGGTCCATCGTATGAGCTTGCTTTGCATGGACCCCAAAGAATACTGCATCAAAGTGAGCCAAGCTATTTATTTTACCGTTCCTTTTCGGCAAACCATAAAGTCCTAAAAATATATAATTAAAAATGAATTTGACGTTGCTTAAATTCTATTACATAAAGTTTAAATTTGAAATAATAATCAAGTGATCTATTGATAATTTTTAATGTTAAAATGTTTTTAATTTGTTAAAAAATTTTATTTTACCTGGCAACCATCTGCGGTCATCTTCTGTAACCATATCCTCGCCATTGATCAAGTGTTGCCAGAATTCTTGGAGATTGTCTGATTCAGGAAGACGGCCTGAGATCCCTCCAATAACAATGTCATCTGCTGATGGCTCCATATTGCTTGTGACTATCAAGTAGTTCATAACAAAACATTAAATTTAATTTGTTGCATAAAAACAAGATATCGCAGTTAAAGTTTTTTTCAAAATGGCGACAATTATAAAAGCACAGAAATTGAAGTCTCGAAAATACTAATATAATAATAATCTTCTCCCATGTTTCATGAAATGGGTGGGGGGGGGGGGGGGGGTACTGCAAGGAAAAGACAAGCCTGGTTTGTCATTTTTGTATTAATGTACTTTTTTGTTTGGACATAAACATCTATTATACATCCATTTTATTTATTTTATTCAATAAATATAAATCCAATTACAGTACTATAAAAAAAAGAAAAATTATGATTTGTATGAAATGTATTTTAAAAATAAAAAATTTATAAATATATTGGCTTGGAATATAAATTAATTCAAAATGAGTGGTGAGATATACCTCATTACCTATAAAAACTTCAAATAAACATTAATGAAGAAATATAATACACCATCTGCCACAAAGAACTTAATTTTTATCAGCCCATAAGAATCAGCTGAATGAAAATCACCTCATATATGTTGCCATAGAAATAATAATTGGCAAACGGCCAATCTGTATTCCCCATTCAAGAGTTTCCTCTGAGAGAAATCACTGACGCGTAACGCTTAAAATATCACCTCATCTCTCTACTGCATAGTTTATTCATAAACAGGAATATCGTTGTTAATTTTACTCACACTTCACCGATTATACAAGAGAATTGCATAATTTGTATACAGATTTATCATGTGGTTTTATTTTATAGTTATACCGTCATTAATTAAGCCTAAATGAAAAACTGTAATTTTGATTTGATTTGATTTTATCACTTTATTTCAGAATAAATATTCCATATATACTATATATACAACAAATAATACAAAACCGGAAAATCAAACTAAAATAGGAGTTTTTCCCACTTAGTGTAGAGATTTGAATATCGGAACAAATAGTTTGTGGTACACCTAACCAGACCGTTTTCACTATTCACAATTCTTAATCTAAAACCATAGACGCACTTGCGTACATTACTTCAAATAATTTATTTAGATGGACCTCTCCCAAGTGTAACATTCACCTGCCAGAAATTATTGGATGATCATTACTACTGTAGCTAATCTACTAAATGATAATTGTCAAAATTTCGTACAGTGTGCCAATATATTTTTTGTTTTAGGTTTACAGTATTTATAAATGTGAATTACTACTACTATTATAGCTACAATCATTAATAATTTAGGTTATTGAAATTAAGCAAAAAAAAAGTTATAAAAAAATTAAGTACATAACACTAAACACCACAAGGTCTATTCTAGCCTATTTTAAAATTTAACCTACGGCCAGGCCTGGTTGCATAAAATTAATTTTAAAATAATTTTTAAACTGAATCCTACCTCAAAGAAGAAAAGCACAGAAGAGATGAAGTGCTGTTGTTACAACACTGCTTCTAAAAAAAAGCGTACAAATACGAGCCTGTACTACTACCAAGCATGCACTAGTACTGAGCGTTCGTCTTAAAATTGACGGTTTCCTCAAATCCCACCCTTTTTATACTGCACAGAAAACATCAGAAAAAACCGGTATTTGCCATCAGATAATAATGTCAATGAGAACAACTGAATCACACCACATCTTGAGCAGGCATTCAGCATACCCTAACCACACTTTTTACCAAGCACACTTCTAGCCAATCAAAAGCCCCGCTTTGCTATGATGCAATCAATAACATCAGCCCATATTATGGGTGATACCATTATTGTAAAAGGGGATACTGTATATTTAATTATTTCTGCAAAATAAGTAAATGTAGCTAGTTACTACAAATTAGATTACATCTACTAGTATACAGTTCATGATTCATGAATTTAAAACGAAATTATTAAAAATTAATATTTATTCACAATATTTGATTGTGGTGTTTTATGAAATTGGTTGTTGTTCAAGCTGTCCATAATTCATTTTTACATTCAAAATGAATTTGGTTTTTGTTTGTTCTGCATTAAAATGTAAATGTCTACATGACCGAACCTAAACCACAGCACAAATTTGAGAATACACCGTGCGATGCTTAAGCCTTGTTTGCATTGAACTTGAAAGATGGTAAATTGAACCAGGTAACTTTACTCAAGGCCATCGGTAAATTTGATCATTGTTCACGCTTTAGGTTCACTCTAGTCTTGGATAATTTCACCTGGTTAGTTTTACTATGGTTTACCATTCAAAATTGAACTGTGACATTAAAACATATGAGTGAAGCAGATGATGAATGTAAATACACTCCTGTAGATTAACAGATCGCATATTCTTAATTCGAAATTTCAAGCTCACATGGTTTCACCTCATGGTGAGTTCTACTGGGCAGGTAGTGATCAGTAAAATTAATTATGTAAAATTTATGATTAGAAGCCAACATCAAATAATTTATTTAGATGGACCTCTCCCCAAGTGTTAGCATTCGCCTGCCAAAAATCCAAAAATAATAATAATAAGATTTATACAGCGCACATATCCACTAAAGTGCTCAAGGCGCTTGTGAAAACCATGAAACATATTAACCTTTAAAAACCTAAATACTATTGATAAATTTGACAAAAACCGAATAAAAAACAAGACCAAATCGAACCTACATCACTGCTTCCGTTTACCAGCAATTTAAGATGCATAGACCAGCCAGTACATAACTCACAGGTGTTCTCAGTGATGTGGGTATCTAGCTAAACAATTTTTTTTTAAAAAACAATGTGCCAATTATATTTTTTGCTTTAGGTTTACAGTATTTATTTACCAAGAGTCCTACTGGGCAGGTCAGTAAAATTAACAATTGAGGGAACCATAGCCCAGCGCTCGAATTGGACTTTTCTTGGTCAATATATTTGGTGACTTAGTTGATTTGACCAAATTAAGTCTAATCGAGGCTTTTTAGTTTACATCGGCACATATTCAGATTTTGACACGACATTGACCCCTTGAACATATCGCTGATTATAAATCTTATATCTGATTATCATGTTGTCTTAATACAATAACTAAATGTTATCCTTATCTATAAAGTAGCTAGCATCAAACAATATGCTATTGTGTTAGTATAAGTACTTCAATAAGAAATGAACTAAGATATTATAATCATTAGTCTGGACGGAAATAGACTTTTATTGGCATATCATGCATATATCGCATGTTTTTGAAACATAAGCAAAACTGCTATCACAAACCCCATATGCAGTATTTAAAGAGTTAACATAGAGTTTGGCTAAAAATAGAAAACAATAGCCATTATCATAACATATCAAGTACTGCATATACTCATCATTATTAATGTTATTAATGTACCCTGTATCACAAACATCATCTAATGACAATGTTGAACATGATAGTTATTTACTGTCTAGCTAAAAATAGAAAATAAAGGAAATTATTACAATACTGTACATGCATCTTCGGTATAGTACTACCATAATAATAGTAGTTATTTAATATTTAGAAAAAAATGCTTTCAGAAACAAAATAAATGTTCAACATTAATTTATTTATTTATAGAAAAATAAAAATTACTAAATAACATAACATAATAAAACAAACACTGCAGAAAAGATGAAGAGATCATATCAAACTTATTAGCAGACCCTCTCAGTGTCATTACTAATTAACATGATTTTCAACCATTATGCATTTAAATTTTTAATCTAATACAAATAATGTTTCCAATGCTTCAAATGTTTTCTATGAACTTTTAGTTGCCCAAGTTGGTAATCACATAATCTAAAGTTAAAGTTAAGTTCGTATTATAAGGCAAATATACAACCTTTCTAAGTTCAGTGATTTGTGGTGAATTAAGCAAAGTTCATAGAAGTCAAACTAGAATAAAGTTATCAGCATCTTTCTCTTCTATTATCTAAATGTAATATGGTCACTTCAGTTTTACCACAAACTAACACATGTGACAACATGTCAACTGGACACTTTGTTTTCATGGTGGGACACTATAATTAAAATTAACTATTACACTAGACTTAAAATTCTGAATTTTACAGACATGCAAATACATGCAATGCGTCACATGCGCAAACACTCAATGCGTCGCATGCGCAAACACTCAATGCGTCGCATGCGCAAGCACCCAATGCGTCGCATGCGCAAACACTCAATGCGTCACATGCGCAAACACTCAATGCGTCACATGCGCAAACACTCAATGCGTCACATGCGCAAACACTCAATGCGTCACATGCGCAAACACTCAATGCGTCACATGCGCAAACACTCAATGCGTCACATGCGCAAACACTCAATGCCTTGCAAGCACAAACACTCACTGCGTTGCAACTGCATCAAATCTAGTTTGCATTATAGGTACTGTAGCCTCAACTTTTCGATTACAGTGACATTAAGGCAAAATATGTTTTTGCAAATATCATTATTATTTTTCACTTTCAATGGACAACATTTATTTCTTTAAAAAACAAAGATGGACTTTTTTGATATGGTGCCAAATTATTCAAGCGGGTGGCTGACAAGAATGATTTCATCTGTTTGCCATGGCCTAAATAACTAGTCTAAAAATAACAACTTGTTCTAAATATATGATGCTTTATCAGTATATGAATATTTACTGATCAATATCCTTATAGATTCACTTGAAGTATAGCTATTCTTGGATTACGCAGAGCCCATTCATTGGTGTATAATAATAGTTACTGTACAGTACTACTTTATCAGCCATCAGCAAGGTGTGATTTAAGTTCAACATGGTAAAAATAACTTATTAGCACACTAGAGCAAATGATGCCTATTAGTATTATTAGTATTATCTAATATCAGTACTTTGATCAATATTTGCTTTAAAACAATACCAATAATATAATGATACCAATTATTGATTTGAGGTTTTTTCTACTATCTTGAGATAAATTATTACAACTTTATTCTGGTTTAATATAGTTAAGAACCGGATTTTTATTATTATACTAGGCCTAGGCCTAGTTTGTCAACAAAGTTAATCAAAAAGGTGTGTGAATGATCAAAAGTTCAAAAAGGATTCAATGTAAAAATAGATTTTAAGAAAAATAATTTATCGGATGATGGCAAATAAACATAAGTGTAGTAAATTAAGTACTTAGATAATATCGGATAATATCGTAGATTACCAACCGTTAGGACACTGACATCAGAAATAGATGAGATTAAATCAAGGCTAGGCTTACATGTATTCTGTGCGTGGTGCGTTGAGTTCCACACTCCCGGGTAAGATGATTGTTTACCCGCATGATGTTAAACTAATCAACCTCATCTTTATGGGGCCTAACATCATCAGCTGTTTTCGGCCAATGCAAACAATATAAATTAGTATTTATGAACACAGACTCTAAAAGAAACATTTAAAAAATTATAACCTACCTCCATGATGCAGTAAAATGATGTTTTACCCATTTTAATAATTGTTTTATTCAAGTCGTTCATTTAAGTTACTCTATTTTTTTTTTCTTTATTTTTTGAAAATCTACCGCCCTCTTTGTTTTCAAGATTGTTTTAAATGTTTTGGGGATGGGCCGTATAACTATATAATCGGAATTCTAGGGCCTATACTGTAATTAATTATTCGCTGAAAATAATCATTAAACTAAATTAATCGTTAGGTTTGTTTCTACTATTAGATTTTGCATACACCTCCTTGTTAATGTTTTAATCAAATTACCTTTCATGCAGTTCATATAGCATGCAATACTATCTACGTAGTTTCTGTGTAGACCGTTTGGCCGTTCTTAATGTTGGTTTAGTCTTATTTACATACTTTCTGTCTGTAGAATAACGATTATATATTACCTAAACAACATTTTAACTGTTAATATAACTTACATTTAGTTATTTTGTACAGTAGTTAAACTAAAAGGCTGCCGCGCGTAATAAACGAAACGATCTGCTGACCATCAAGTAGTATTTCACCTGGTTGTTTGGAATGCCAGGTGGCAGAAATAATGCAAATAGAGTAATCGTATCTCGCCCTCTATAATTTATAATAAAATAAATGCGTGCCTCTTTACAAAGCTCTCTATAATCAAACTTTGTGACAACAAATGTTATGTGCCCATATATGGATACGATGACGTCATATCAATACCATATTTGGGCACATCACACTTTTATTGTCAAACTAGTTTGATAGTGTCGACAGAGCTAATTTGATGGGTGATTAGTCTATTTTAGTCTTTATCTCTTGTTTCAAGCATTCTGATAATAAGGATAAGCCTTCCACACTGAAGATATGGCATATAAGGATGTTATATAAGTTGAAAAAGACCGAAAGTGTGATAAAGAAATCAATATATGGGAATCAATAATAATTGGTGGAATGTATGATAGATTGTTTTTGCCTGTACCTGGCCTTTAAAATAAAAACTGTAAAAATTAAAACAGTGATTCTTGTTAACATTTTAAAAAGTTTATTTAATATATCACAATAAAATAATTCTTTTAAATTCACATGTTATCTATATACTGTGTAATTAATACCTCATGGATCCATCTATACAAATAATTTATACACAATATGTAAAAACATGTAAAAACATTTAAAACTTTTATTCCATAAACCCAAATAAAATATAATTCATATTTTTTATTAGAGATGACAAATATATATTCTATCTTCTAAATAAAACCAGCACTTTATATAATAAAGAATTAATGAACGATAAAATATGTAAAGTTTTGATAAACTATATGTCTAGGATAACATTAAAAATGATTTAACCACACATGCAACAGTGAAAAAAAGTTAAGAAGTTGAGTTTAGGGAAAAACCAAGTGTCAGTGTCAGAAACTGTATATTGTGAACACACAATTATGATGTATAAATAAATAAGAATATTATATATGATTATATTATATTTGATATAGATTTAAATATTTTACCCTGAACTCAAGGTTATATTCAAAATAAGCTACCAAAATTGATCAGATTATTAACACATCCAAGTCTACTCAATCGATAACAGACAAATAATGATATTGGTAATATTGATTGTAATAGATCGTTACACATACATTACATGTTTACTTATATCAATAAGAAATAGCTTAAACACATACTTTGCAAGCAATGGTTTAAAGTTATGTTTATACTATTTTGAATATTGCAATTTGAATAAGAATAATGTCAATACAAAGCAGACCATTAGCTGGTTGGACCATGGTATGGCAACAATCATTAAAATGTTGGGTTAAGACTAAAACATTTTCCTGCTGTACATTAAACCATACACCCATCAGTAACTCAGTCGTCATTAGCGTTTCCCTATTTACTTCAAACTGTCTGGGTTTCATTTATATTACATGCACTCTTTACTGTGGGCCATTTAATTTTTTTCGTTGAGCCATTATTTCTATCAACTTGATCTCTTTCTTTTCTTTCTTTTCATTGCGTTCTTGATAATTCCGCCTATAAAAAACAGAGTGATCAGTTGTGAATTATGCAATATGTATCTACAATGTCAATTTGATATTGAGATATCTTGTACTGTGGTATTAAGATCATTGCTTTTACAATCACCATGTGATACCCAACACCTGGTTAAATATGCAAATAAGGTCAGTAAGTTTATAATTAAATTATGATATAATAGTAGTAGTAACTGCCATAATTGAAGCGTAGAATCTGTCTACACTATCAAACTTTATGTGACAAAAAAGTGTGACATGCACAAGTATGGTAGTGATATGACATCTATACATGGGCAAATCACATTTTGTTGTCACATAAAGTTTGATAGTGTAGGCAGAGCTTAAGATAGGAGAACTTGTCTCCTTTAGCTTAGTGCCAAACAACAGTGGGACAGGTACTGAGACAATAACTATGAAGTATACAAGATTACTGACCTGTTTTCAATAATCCTATCAACAATCTTGGAAGTTGACATATCACTGCAACTATCAACTATCTTAAAAATTCCTTTGTTTTTTGGTGTCTATATGGAGAAAAAAATCATTTTAGATTCAAAACATTATTTTATTTGGAAACATTCTTATTACATTAACTGTACTACAATACATGGCATAGAGGGCAGTATTTATATATACACTACAGTCAAAGATCTTATATACTAAAGATAGGACACTCTCGAAATTTTACGTGCAATTCATGTAACACACAAGGAGCTCATTTTATAGGGCGCCCTCTCGCTCAAACAAGTAGATTTATGGATCAGATATGTCTACTGTATTGTAACTGAATACACAATAATTGCGGTAATGTGCGATTAAATTATAATGATAGACTTATTTCCTGTACTTTGTAGATCTCTATTTGTTTTAATTATTGAATATTGTTGTTATTATTGAATGTTTATCATCATCCTCAAAATCATCATCTAGGAGTAATCATCACTCACATCACTACTACTTATTTATGCGAGTCGGTCCCTCTGGTATTAACACTAAGCGCATCGTATTCAGTTTTTGTTCTTGATATGTTCTTCCTTTTCATCCAGCAGCAAAACAGTGCATATTAGGAAAATATATTAGTCAAATAGTGTTATAAACAATTAAAAAAGAAGTCACTTTTTAAAATCACTACTTCGACTATTTTATTGCAGTAATTTTTCGGAATATATTTATAAACAATCATAGGCTTAAGCCTACAGGCATGACATGAAACAGATTATGATAGTCAATTCTGAGATAATTCATACTAGGCCTACTGTATTATGTACCCATCATTCGCCATGACATTCATTTATTATTATAATTTATTTAAAACCTGAGATAACAATTAGTTATGTTATAGTAGTCTCAGTTTAAAATTAACTCAATAACTATTGCGAAATGATGCACGGGCCACCCAGAGGAAATATAAAAAAATGTAGAAACATTGAAATAAAATCATCATATTTACAATTATTCAATCATCATACCGGACCGTCGTAATGATCATCATTTCTAGCCGATAATGCAAAGACCGGGCCGGGGCGCGTACAGACCTCCTACAACTTTACCATACCTCATAAATGTGATACTTTAATTAATTTTTTACTCTTCTTCTTATCACTGATTATGTCTCTGTTGAAGAATTTAACAGCATAGAATATGCGTAGGTTTACGTACGTTTCAATTAGCAATGTTTCAATTGCTGGTGAACAAAGATTCAACTTCATACCAAATCTATGTAACATGGTAGCGATTTTTAACTTTATTTTTCTGCTGATGTTTGATGTATGTAAGTATTTGTTAAAGTTAGAAACAAAAATCTTTTCACAGATAGATAGGACATTAACTACATTGTCAGTAGGCATAATTAATCCTCCGAAGTCGTTGTACTGGTTGATGGGCATATAAGACTTAAAATGTGTTAGGAACTGCTTTGGGTCTTCCAGTTTTCGATTGGTTTCTCGCATCGCACTGTTACAGATATCGCAGTTGTGCTTTACACTTACTTTCTTGACGACGTAACCGGCTACATATACTAAAGTATTTAGCTGAGTCATCTCAAATTCTTCTAAGCAGCAGTCGTCGTCAGTGGTGGCATCGTTGTCTTCTTGATCGGCAACATGATGCGATTGTGGCGTTGATGATGATGATGATGATGATGATTGGGCCATCATTATTGCATCAATTCCATTTAGCTGTCGATCAGTGTCTTCAAGGCAATTCGAATTTCCTAACGGAATTAACATCCTGTTGCACATAACTTCCTTCAGGGAGGCTCTAAATTCATCTGCCATCGGGTTATAGCGATGACCCCCTCTCCCTCTGACAATAGAAAATAAGTTCTCCAGGCAATCTTGATTTAGTCTGCCTGTGAGTATAAACTTAAAGGCGTGATTGTTGATTAATTCGTCATGCAACCCGATCATCGCTTTGATCGTCAGTAGCCAGCCATCGATACATGCAATCTGTTTCGTCGAGCCGTCACTCACCGTCCACGAAGATATCCATTCGTAACATTCTTTCCAGAACTGGACGTGAATAGACGTAGGTGTAGCTGCCCGTCTGTAGATGTTGGTATTCTGTATGCATCTGGCATTGCATGAATCGAATAATTTGTCCATTGTGCTGATGAATTTGGCTGTGTGTACTGCATCTGGTGGCAATTTTCCAAGCGATGCATAGGTCATGATCCCAGATGCAACACTGTTGCTGAGGACCTGCGTTGCCAGACATACTCGCATGGGGGAGAATGGAGGGAGTTCAATATGCTTGGCAGTCAATTTTGGGGCAATTCGTAATGGCAAAATGGAATCATTCTTATAAAATTCCACTATGTACTCCCATTTAATTGTATTGCCATCTACGACAAACTGATGGTGCTTTAAGTTGTTTCGAACACTCTTAATTAAATGCGGTGGGTCGAACAGCGTATACACTTTGTGTGTGGTGTCGGTCGTACGTTGACTGTGAAGAAAGTAGGGCTTAGTCTTCTTTATACCTAAGGTATGAAACATCCTTCTGTTGTTCGAACCCTGGTCTGCTATTACAGCTTTAACAATTAGTCCAGTTTCAAAAAGCCGAGTGAGACACTCTTTCAGAAGAACGGTCTGTGTGTCACCAGACGTAGCGCCATTTGCTAGGAAATATCCAAGTGGCTGCTTCCATCTAGATGTCATACTCCTAACCATGAACACTAGCGCCTGTGTAGCAACCTTCTTTGTTGTGCCAATGTTCCCATAGTCTTCTAACCCTTCCATGCAATCTTTATAACGATTGTATTTGATGGCAGCTTTCAGGGACATTTCATCAAGGGACACGGCCACCACACGTTCACGTTCATTGAATGTTGCACATCGAATTTTTAATGATGAAAAAGTGGCATCATTAAATCCTGGTTTCACTTCGACTCGTTGTAGCCACCTTTTCAGTGTTCTTGGGTGTGGAAGGACAAACATCTTTCTACAAAACCTGTAAGCCCTGGGACCTTGGAAATGCAACGCCATTGAAAACAAGTGGTCTTTCACTGTATAACGACGGCCCTTTGGTTTCTTCTTGCCAATTCGTAGTTGACCGGCAAAGAAATCTAAGGCATTAGTACTCATGTAGCTTTTAGCTTTCTGAATTATACTTTCGATTTGATCACCACCTGCTAGTTCAATGATGGTAGACTGTATCTTCTTCATTTTTGCTTTAAGTCGGCATACCCTCACTCGATATTTCGAAGTACTGGCATGTCTTGAAGTTGACGGACATGATTGTCTAGCCGGCGTCTCATTTAAGGGTATCGGTATATCTGTAAATAAAAAGGGAACACATGCATCTGTGATTGAGAATAATAATAATAATAATAATTATTATTATAATATTAATAATAGTAGTAGTTGGAATCAGTCAGTCAGTTATCCAATCAGTCAATCTATACTTTAATAAATAACATTTTGTGAATATATAAGGTATATAATGCTTACTTGGAACTTGGCACTCATCTTCAGTCTTGTCTTGTGTTGGTGAAGGAGTCACGGTAGACGTCATAGCATAGTTATGATCAGAATGATGACGGGGGGCCCCTACACAAAAACAACAATTAAGAATAAGTACCAAGTCACACAACGAAATATTAAATGCCAGCATAACTTTTTGTTGACAGGCCAAATACGGTAAGTATAAAAAGAGAACATTAATGAACGATATGTTTGTATCAGGAAGAAAATAAGAACTTTCACAATTTAATTATTATTGTAATGTATTTTATTAGTACACTAGTACTATATTCACTTACTTGTTTCACGGTGAACAGTCTGTAACTTTCGAACATTAAGTAATTGTTTTCTGGAGTTGGTGTTAACTGCCTCCGAGTGTCTTGTGGGTAATTTACGCCGCACTGTTACTTGGTGTGGTGGATTTGGGACATCAAATATTGTAGGGACTGCATTCCATACAAGTCTTCTTGTGACCATCAGTATTTGAGATTCTTCGAAATGAATATTGCACAAGTGGCAATTACGGTGTAAATAGGAACTTGGTTTCCTTCTCAAATCCGCGCGTCGTGTGTTCTGGGCCCATTTTGCACACCTGTAAATTAATAATTGTCTAGTGAGTTTTTGCTTTATCATAATTAACGTTTACGTAATTATAGGACGTCTACGTGCATGATAATTGATTTTCAAATTGGTTAGGGCCTAAAATCAAATACTTAAGCCTAACCTAAAACCACTAACTAACGGTTGAATTTCATAAATATTAAGTATAAGATTCAATCAAAAATTGTTTGTTAGGGCTACTCAACGGATAAGTAATATAACCAGGGAACAATAAAAATAGTGTAATTTCACTGTTATTATAACTAATGTCCTAGCCTAATAATGATAATAATAATCATTTCATGCGTTAATAGGCCTATACTGTAATGTACGTAACGGCTAGTAAACGAAATAAAATAACCATGAGACAGAAAGCAAATATTAACCATGAGACGGAAAGCATGAAATAATTAAGATCACAATTTGTTTATATTAAGTATTATTATTATTATTTCTTTAATGTAAAAAGAGGGACTACAGCGACATGGCAATTGGGCTTCTTATAGTCTTTCGACCAAATTTTTACTTATATGCCAACAATTGTAATGATATATATTTGGTCAATAAATGTTTCTTGAATTGAAAGTTTTAACAATTGTTTGTTAAGGGTACTAAATTTTAAAGGATAAGTAATATAACCAGGGAACAGTGAAATTAGTGTAATTTCACTGTTATATAACTAATGTACTAGGCCTAGTAGTAGCCTAATAATGATAATAATAATCATTTCATACGTTTAAATAATAATTATTATTAATATATGTATAAATTGAATACAGTAGTAAAGTAAGATTAGTCCCTACATAGTATATGTTAAGATGTAGGCTACTTATTTAATTACATCCCATAAATTTACCTGTTCTTGTCTTTGGGAAAATTGTAAAACTTAAGTTCTGGGTTGGCCTTTGAATTGCTTTTACAATTAATTGCAGCACAGTACATCCCTCCACTTTTTCTCTTTTCATTCATTGTTTCTTAACCATACAAACTTTGGCGCGAGTCCTCAATCCCATTTTCTAAAGAATACTGCGATCGTCACGCAAAAGTTCGTTACTTGTTTAAGCGAGGGGGCGCACTATAATTCGACGCTTCTAAAGTGTTACGCGTAAACGCGGGTAGTGTCACATCTTTAGATTATAAGATCTTTGCTACAGTACAATACATGGCATAGAGGGCAGTATTTATATATACACTACAGTACATTACATGGATTAGAGGGCAGTATTTATATATTACATGGCTTAGAGGGCAGTATTTATATATACACTACAATACATTACATGGCTTAGAGGGCAGTATTAATATATATTTCACACATTCAACTCTAACCAAAATTTGTCTCATTAACATAAGAGGCCTTGATAGTGTTTGAGGCCTTGATAGTGTTTAGCCATGTGAAATTGGAAGTGACTCTAATTAAAGACCAACATTGTAGAGGTAAAATAGGTAAAATTACTCACTTCATAGGGATTTGAACCATTAGCTGATGGCTTGATAGGCGTCATGCCATGCACTACGACGTCAACACCAAAGTGATCAAGTAATGAGTTATTAACGATATACGGTGCGCCAATGACTACTTCATTCACATACTAAAAGTTAAAGAATATTGCATTATAATAATGTAATAGGCAAAATTCTCTATAAATAGTAATCAATGTTCTCTAGCATTACACAAAAATCAAGATGCACAATAACTTGTTGAAATAATAAATTCTGAAATATTTTGTACACAATGATATGTGATAAATGTTAAAGTGTCAAAATATTTAATCTGTATGTTATATGTTGTTGAAGGTTTGCAGCAAATGTTGATAATAAAGTTTGCAGTACACCATGTATATTAGTTCTTTAAAGAACTGTTGAGTTTCACGATGTTTTAATCAATATGCTCACTCCTGAGGACAATCAACGCATATTGATTGAAACTTCAATAAACTCATATACAATGATCTTCTGAAATTACAACGGTTTTTAGATATGTTGTTCTAGTTGCATTATTATGGGAGTATGTTTCCATACGTGTTTGATCCAAAAAATACTTGAGGTAATAATGTGCAGCACATTGAGAGCTTGCTTATATGCACTATATAAGAATGAACTATTATTATTTATGTTGGAGTCACAAAAGATGAGTCTTGCATATAAATTTGTTTTAAGTATACACACATACAATTAATTAAAAACAAAATATAGCATATTGTAATCTTTAAATTCACATATGGATTTAGAATAGAAAAAAAAAATTCTATTATTTACAAACTATCTTCCTTCTCACTACAGAAGTAAAATGGCGTTAACTTACCCGACACGCCAGGACACTTAATGTTCGTTCATGTAGGTTCATGATTGGGTAATTACCGCCCCAATAGCGATTTACCTCCTGAATTTAAAAAGAAAAACATTACAAGATCAATATTTTGTGCATCTGGATATGATTTTCATTTCCAAATATTCATTCATTCATTTGCACAAAGCAAATTTAAAATATGATAAAATATGAAGAAAATAGTTTGTGCGTTGTATCTGGAGAAATATGATATTGCAGTCGTTTGACGGTAACATTTTTTAGCCGCGGCTTTTGAATAATAAATCGTACTAGACAGTAAACTAACCTCATCTGTATGTAAACCAACGATGACATAGTTTCCAAGTTGGCTAACCTTTTCAAGAAAGTCAACATGCCCAACATCTGTATTACTTAATGTAAGGAATCATGTCATGAAATCTCAAAATAGCATCACACTACAGAGAGCGGCATATATTTGTATAAACTGGCGGTAGTCACCGAGTTGTGCTCTGAACAGTGAAATACCATAGGCTTCTTTGGCCTACCACAGTTCGAATCCCATCCACACTCGGTCGGGTGGCAATACATATAGATAGCGGATGAGGCATTAAGCTGTTGGTCCTGTGTGCAACATGGCTCGTGTGCAAGCTAAAGAATGCAGTAGACTCTTCAAAAAAACATGGGGATTGTTTCTTGTGTATTTCCCAATTCACCACCAGAAAGATCCCATCGGAAACAAGTCTAAAAACTTAGTGGGTTATCGTTATAGTTAATAATAATAATAAATAAAAGCACAAGAATGGCTATTACTATTAATATCAAGTTTGTTACACAGATTTTGTGTTCTTAAACATTTAATGTTAATGAAAGGATACGAAAAAGGTCAAAAGCTCCAGCAGTATAAACAATTTTGTCTCCTGGGTTCGGTTCTTTACCCTCTGCAAACTGAATGATCTTATTGGTTGTTGGTAAAAATTGTGAAATACCAGTGTAAGGACTCTTTAGGTTTGAACACTAGAAGTAAAAACAAAAGTATAAACATCAATTAAAAAACTGGAACAAAAGATTTAATAGAAATATGAATGTTTTTTTGTGTTCTTATAGATAGTAATAGTAACCAGTTAAAGTACTAGTAACCAGTTAAAGTACTAGTAACCAGTTAAAGTACTAGTAACCAGTTAAAGTACTAGTAACCAGTTAAAGTACTAGTAACCAGTTAAAGTACTAGTAACCAGTTAAAGTACTAGTAACCGGTTAAAGTAGTAGTAACCGGTTAAAGTACTAGTAACCAGTTAAAGTACTAGTAACCAGTTAAAGTACTAGTAACCAGTTAAAGTACTAGTAACAAGTTAAAGTACTAGTAACAAGTTAAAGTACTAGTAACCAGTTAAAATACTAGTAACCAGTTAAATTTAATGCAAAATAAAAAACATTTGAAAATTAATTTTATTGGTTTTTTAAATGTCATTGTAATATTTATTAATTAAAGCCCCCTTCCCTACGTTTTTTAGATCTAATTTAAGATCACAAACTATATTTAATGTAAAAACAATACTATATGGTCCTATTGCGATAACTTTTTTCGTCTTTAAACGGTTAAAAATGTGAAAAATAAGTTGATTCTAATAATTATAGCGGCCCGCTATAAATCCCAAAATGCATTGCGCGCGGATTGATATTTTTGTTTTTCACCTGTAATTCGCCCACTTTTCGATCGATCGTGAGGCCAAAACAAATGGAAGACTCCTGACTTTTCAGCGAAAATACCGGGTTTTCCCCAATTTGTAACGGAGTCTGGCAAAAATAGAAAGACAATTAATGCAGCAACTATACAACTTCAGGCTAGGTATATAGCTAGCGTACGATGTTCGTACGTTACCGATGTTTACCAGCTAGGCCTACAAAACTAAGCCTAACTAGGCTAGGCCTAAGACCGTCCACGAGAGGTCGATCGCCGCGAGCTACTTAGGTAGTGCATTGTTTCTCACTTTTTATCATAATTTACCATAAAACGTACATTTAAGACAAGGAATGACATGATTTAATGTTTTTAAAGTAATATATATATGTATTATTTTTACAAAACGTCACAAATTGTAGGGAAAGTGTCTTTAACAAATTTAGTTTGGTGGGGAAAATATGCATAATTGTGACCCGATCTGGCAAAACCCTACTTTTGTCGGAAATATTCATTTTGTATTTTTTTATATATTTGGATTATTTGAATCATAAGCTTTGTAGTGGTGTTTATTTCATAAAAATTGAGTAAATATTTAAAAAGTTATTACATTTTAAAAACTTACAAATCATTCAATTAGTTTACGAGAAAATCGCGTTTGAAGTTTGAAATGAAATTCTTTTTGATACGCGCTGAAAACTCACTCCGTAGCAACGCGGTATTTTGGTCTAAGGCACAATGACGTCATACCAGGAAGTGTGTGCGATATAATAGCAGCGTGCACATCATAGTCAATTTGACTGATTTCAGACGCCGTTTTAACCTATTTAGTCACTCGAATTAACTATTTTGCACTATTGAAAAACAGCATTATAACGTCAAGCTTATTTTAACTGGTTTCGGAGGTGTTTACGATATCAACAGCGAAAAACCAAGCAGGCCTAGCTAGGCCTATTCAGATTTTCGCCGTCATCGCCTGTAAGACCTACTGATGGGTGTTCATCAGGCCGTGTATGGCAGCGGTGCATCGACATTGGGGCTGGCGTTAGTAGTAAACTAGCCTAGACAAGTTTGGCGCCTTGCAGAGTCACAGCTTGCTAGCTACTTACATTGTATTGACGATTTAATACATTTGTTTGTTTTATAACTTGGAAGATTCGCTGTAATGTTTGGACTTGAATCCAATGAGTTTAAAAAACATTTAAGATGAAAGGACTGGACAATAAATTAAATAAATAATTAAGAGCCGATTGGATATATAAAATGTATAAAGAAAATTATTTATTGACAATAAAGCTAGGCCCAGTAGTAGTAGGCCTACAACCATAATAAAATTAAAGGGGGATTCTGGGTTTAAAATTGCTTTTAAATATCGTTTATTTATTAAATAAAAAATATTATAACAATATAGACATGTCAGAATGAAGAAGTAATAACGAGAAATTAAAAAAATTAAATTTCATATACATTTTAGGGTAAATTCATGGAAAGTCTGTTTTTTAGCAGCTTAGGGAAGCTCATTAATATTCATGAGATATTCACAAAACACGTCATCAGTGGATTCCAAACTCGCGACGTCATGTACAGTGTGTTTGTCAACTAATTTACATCCCTCTCCCCTGTCAAACGACAACCACCCGATCATTGTGAAATACATTTTTTGTAGATTTTCTAAGCTAGGCCTAAAGTGTAATAATAACAGTAGTAGCATATATTTATTTGACATTTAATGAAATACAAAATTTAGTACAGATTATATATAGATTGTATACAGTTATACTATTTTTATACCTCGAATAGTACAGATCGTATTATCGGCTTCAAGTACTAGGCTAGGCCTAGCCTAAATTATTTTTTGTCATGGGTGAGAGCCATTCTGACTAGGGATTCCATGCCACGATGGCTACCCTACGTTTTACATTGGGGCCCATCATGGGCCTAGCTAGCCTACTAGTACTACTAAACGATTGGCCCATAAATAACAAAACTCAGTGGATCCAAACCCATCCTATCAACCAAACTCCTAAACAATCTAAACCTAAAACGTTCTACAAAATCGGCTGTAAATATTGAGGCAAAACAAGGTCCGATCGCCGTCCGCACGTATGCCTATGGTGTCCCGATCGTCTAAGTAGGCCTAAAATAGGCCTAGTTTACTCTCCAAAAAAGCGGATACTGCATCAAGCAAGTAGACCAGGTAGTAGGAAGGAGACCTGGCCGATCCGGCCCAGTTAAAAATTGAGCTAGCTAGTGTAGTAGACCCTATGCGAATTGATACTACCAGGCCTTTTACTATAGGCTACACTTGTTAAAATTAGCAATACTTATGTTTACAAATATTCTAACTCTCTCATTCGAGCTATATTATCTATACCATTCCGGTAGGTCGAGTCGACCTTCAATCAAATACTGTACATCGTTCATGTTGTGATTATAGACGGGGTATACTCGACCCGACCAGTTTGGTATTGTATACTGTATCTGCTTATCACGTGACGATGCCAGGCATGGGCAGAGAGAGCACGTGTATCGTCGTCTCGCTCTCCTCGCTCAGGAATGTATACGTTACGCTTCATTGATTTTGAAGGCTTTCCCTAAGTCAGTGCGAAAATCGGCAAACGTAAAGTGCAAACATATCTAAGTTTTCACTGTTTTGATAAATTTTCATAGAAAATTGACTTCATAAATGGGAAGACCGACTGAAATTACATCAGATAAGTATAATTTTACAAAAGTAATTGATATGGTTAATGATAACGAGTCGTCGGAAGATTGACCATTTCACGAATTTCCTATTCTGTAACACAGTGTCATATCGCCGTAGCTGCACTTGTAATCTGGCCTCATTTCACAGCCTTCGTTCTGCTTCACTGGGCGCTTATATAAATTGAAACTTTTACCGTTCAAGAGACAAACAAATATATTTTACATTTTTTACTATTCATTTTAAACCCGGAACCCCCCTTTAAGGCCTATAGCCCAAAAAAATATAGAAAATACAATTGAATTTATGACGTGAATTGTTTTTGACTTGTCTATTTTACTATGGAATAAACAAATACAGGCTACAGCTATTACAGAACACTTTACTTTGAATATTAAAATCGTTTTTATTCCAATTTACGACATGCTGTGTGTAAAATGAAAATAACCTAAAAAATGTAAACAACTTTTTATTTCCGCGCGTAGAGCGTATAACATCTAGCGCGTTGACCAATAACGTTTGTTATTGCGATGATGCGCCATAGCAACACACGCAGTTCGCTGTTCCAGAAACTTCGAAGAACCGAATTTTCTGAAATTATGTCATAGTAAATCAAAGTTTTCATTGGTTCCTTCTTCAAACTCCGCCCTAAAACTTCCATATTTGGAATGTCAAATGGATGAGCTTTATTTTGATGTGTGACCTTTCAACATTGTGCAGCGAACTGGCGATCAAAATGTCGTCAAACTCTGCAACTTTCAACTGAATTTACGCAAAATTTTAGCGTAGATCGTGAATAAATTGTTAGGCTTGAGGAAAATACATGTTTTTAAAACTCTCTTTTTTCATAATTTTAATTAAATTTCGGGAGTTTAAATCAGGTAGACGTATTCTTAAATAGTGAAATATTTCGAAAATGCAAAAACATGTAATCTGCCAGGGTAGTCGATTTGGACGTATTTTGACTGATTACGTGAATTTTGAATTGCCGACAAAGAGAGGGTTTTGCGAGATCGGGTCACAATTTATGAATAAATCATAAATTTAAGAAATGTTTTGAAAAATCTAACACCATATCTTAATCACAGTATTTGTGAATATTTGCAGACACAATTTGAAACAGCGCAAGGCATTTTCAACAATTATAAAAACCTAATCCTTATTTAAAATTGCGCATAACTGATACTTACGCTGGCTTCGTTATTTGTTTTTCCATCTGGAATCGGTGAGTTTCGTGCTCCAACTAAATGGTGAGATTTAGTCATTAATAACATTCTGAAAAACAAATATTGACTTTGTGCAAGTGGGGGTGGAGGAGAGAGACATACATAAATCTGGTTTATCAGTACAATTTGATGCTATATAACATTAGATATCGTCCTCAAATTTTATAATACAATAATTACCAATTTCTCATATTTACATATGCTATGTAATATAAAACTGATATTAACCAACGATATGAATTTTAGCCATACAATTTTTTATAAATTCATTAATAATTCCAGATGCTTATTTGGATTTGTATATTAATTTATATATTTAATATATTAATACTAAACTTTGTTTTGTGTTTATCTTTCATAAACAATGTCTCATTAACTATGCCTTTTATTTCATTAATATATTAATTAATAAAGTACTAATTATTACTTGTGAATAATCGCAATTTAAATTTCAAACAGGTGGTTGCTAAAGATATATTTTTCTTTTGAATATTATTAATATTTTGAATTTTATAAACAATAGTTTTATGTATCTATATAAAAAAAGTAGAATTATGTTTATTGTTTTAATATTTATATATACAAAATGTCTATGGTGTGAGCTAAACAATCTGATTTCAAATCTGTGTTCTATTGTGGACAGAGATTACGACCCAAATTGTGCTTTAATTTATCAAGTTTAAATGTCAGCTTTATTTAATGATTTCAAAAGAGCAAAAGTTGTATTTGTTTAACACCTTTGATGATACTGACATGATAAATAGTTTAAATAACAGAATGAAAGCCAACGAAAAAGTGCAAATTTACATTTCAAGTCTTGGTTTACTCCTTGTCTAAATATATGGGTGGGGTAGATGATGGACAAATAGGAAACCTTACCTTCCAACTAAATCCGTTGTAGATACTCCAGCTGTTCTTTTACATTCTCTGAAAAATACAATGCAAGCTTCATTATCTCCAGACAATTTTCTAACTCTATTCATACTATAAGCTATAAACTCATACCCAGCATTCTTTGGGGCACTCCTATTCAGAGGACATCCTTATTAAGGGGAAACTTCCTTGTGAAACGAACAAGGAGAAATATATTTTTTAACACTGTGGGCATAGAACAAATTCTAAACCGCCCGGTGATACACTGAAAATTGATTAATTTGAAACAATAAGATGAGGAAATCTGTGAGAATGAGAAAATGTCGGTGGATTTAAACTACACACACACACACACTACACAAGAAGTGCTGCATCATTTTATGCTAAGTCATAAGTACATAAAACTTAAGTACATAATACTTTAGGTGGCCACCTCACTACAATATAAACAAAAAGTGAACATACTTGTATCTGCCTTGTTCTTTGACTATTCTGTAGGTATCCCGCCCTTCAGAATCTAGTGTGATGTCATCTGTTAGGGAAAGAATTATGGTTAATAGATTATAAGTTTAATATTATCTATTTATCATATCATTATCACATAAATGGAATTTTGAAAATGGCGTCTTGTTTAAAAATACTACAATATTTAATTTTATATACCTCCATGTACACAGAAATCGCAGTTGTATTTGTCCAATGTATCAAGTTCTGTTACGTATGGCACGCCTTCTATGACCTCATCAACCCATTTGATGGATCGTACCATTTTGTAACGATCTTCTTCTTTCATGACAGGTGGTCCTTTATGCTTGGCAACTTCAGCTAAATAAATAAAATTAAAAAATGGATTCATTTGTTGGGCCTTTTTATCCACTGGGCCGTCGACAACTCAGTTGCTATCAATGTAGCCACATAGTATACAGTAGAAAAGAATCAAATTAGAGGTTCTAGGCCTACTGTATTTCGTTAATCCAACTTACCATCTGAATGAATGCCAACAACCAATACATCCCCAAGTTTCTTAGCTTGCCGCAAGAAGTTTGCATGGCCAAAATGTGCCATGTCAAAGCTGAAAAGCAAATTAGTAAAATATTAGAATTATAAAATAATTAATTATAGAATACGAAATACACTGTAAAAACAACCCGATTTCTAAAAATAGCATTGGGTTTTAAAGTATTGTAAACTCACTGAACTAAAGCTGAAAGACCAAATTCTTAATCTTTTTTTTTTAGAATCATTCTGGATGACTTTTTGGTGGGGAAAACATACAAAAGAGATTACAGTAATGCATTACAAGATTACAATAGAGGATTATGTAGCACAGCAGCATTCCACCAAGTAGGGATACAGTAACATGTTGTACTACAACTGGAGGAAGGAATAACAATTAAACTTGGACAGTTACAAAATAATTAACTCATAAATTGAAGAAACCAAATTATTAATTACTGCATTGAATTTGAATGAATACTATTCATTAAAATAAACACCTATACTGTATTTTTTTCATATTTAGGGAGAATATTTTGATAATACATGTAACCATATTACACCCAAAAAAAATAAACACCACCCTTGAATAGTTGACTGTTGAATACAATAAAAAAGAGACACGGATGAATGCGTTCATTTCGTTGCTATAATGTTTATCAAACGCATTCGGTTCTGGAATACGACGGCGAGAAATTCAACTTTAAACTTCAATTTTATCAGTTTCTGAAAGAATTAAGCTTTGAAATTTGCAATATACCCTTAATAATCAATTCCAAACAGGTAGCTGCTCTCTGGTGGTAGGATTTATTGCTCTAGTAGGTATCTGGTGGTATCTGGTGGTGTTTTGTAGGACCGAATTATAATATAACTAGTAGTACTAGGCCTAGTAGAGGCAGGGGCGGGTACAAACAAACTAGTTTAGTGTCTAGACCTAAGCACAGACTAGGCTACAGGGAATAATTTCGCCAGTGTAGCATAGCAAAAAGCTATACAAAACAACCTTATTATTGCTACACATTTCTAAAATTGTGTAGCAAAAAATACAATACAAAACTATGTTTCTCGACTAAAAAATCAGTTTGATTAGCAATATTGCTAAACAAAATTTTTTAATGAAATTTTTCCCTGGGCTAGACTTATTAGATTCAGACATGCATGGATGCATCATCCAGGCAAGCAGCTGAGCTAAGCAGGCTACACTAAAACACACCACAGCAGGAAGGGCAGGGTCAGTTAGGCTAGCCGACATTAGTTAGTGGGGTCAGCCTAGTTATAGTAGAGTTAGCCTAGCTAGGCCCCGCCACAACTGACAACCCGGCGCCCAACCCGGCTTAACACACGGTTTTTTTATCTGAAAACATCACAATAACTTACCAGCCATCTACCCAAACTCGAACAGGCTTTCTATCTGCCATATTTGTTAAATAAATACTTTGTTTGAAGAAAGAAAACAGTAATTATAAAGTCAAATATGTAGCCTCTCTCAGTCAGCAGCGAAGCTCTGTTTGTTGTGTGCACAGTATATGAGCGGCGCGGCGAGAGAGATTGAATGAGAGATGAGACACGCCCCTTTTCTACAAAACACACATCGTGCGATCATTGGCGATCAATGGGTCAAAGGTGATAAAACAAGGACACACATCTTTACACTAAATAAGCATTTTTTGGGACAAAAAGTCGGGAAGAAGTACATTTTCTTCATTCTTTTAGTAGACAGATGCATTGTATCTATATCATGTTGTTGCTTTATCTCTTTATCTATGTCATTACTGCAGCCACAGTATAAATAAACACAAAATAAAGTAAACTAGATCAATTATATCATAATTTTAAAAATGTTTTTTATTAGAAATATTTGCATTACATATTAGTGTTGTATAGTATTCAAGTGCAATCATCCCATAACTTAAAATAACCTCCCTCTTTTATATGTCCAAAATGGAGAATTTCTAAAATAAATACATACATACTATTTTCAATCACAGTTTTCATGATAACCCAGTTGGTTTTTTCTATCTTTAGTATAGGCCTTGTCCTAATTTAATTTATAATAAATTGAATTTATTTTATTATATTGAGTGCATTATAAAAAAAATGACTAATACAGTGTATTAATATGCCTACCAATTAAAATATAAATTAATCTTAATTTTAAAATTTCTTATTTTTGTGCAGAATTTAATATTTCTGTAATATGAAATATCTGGTAGCAATTAATATAGCTTAGTACTTAGTCAACCCTTAGATTAGACTATCTAAAAACGGAAATTCCACCAAAAAAAAGAAAGACAAAAGGTCCTAATTTATCAGTACTATAGAAATTGCACCCTAAAAACCTGTGGCCATATTCAACATTCACTCTTTAAGCTCTGTCTACACTATCAAACTTTATGTGACAAAAAATGTGATGTGCCCATATATGGACACTATGATGTCATATCACTACCATATTTGGGTAAATCACTACCATATTTGGGCACGTCACACTTTTTTTGTCAAACTAGTTTGGTGTAGAAAGAGCTTTAGGCTAACAGAAAACAATTTTCTATAGAATACCACCAAAGTGAAATCAATATTTATTGACTTCAGGGAAGTATCTCACTTGATTGTGATTGGTGAATATGGTGACAGAAGCTTTGGTCCACACACTAAAGGTGTCATTAGGTGAAAGGTCAAGGTTTTAGTTGTCATAGTGATATGTAAACTATGGTCCTGTTTCTGCTGCATAAAAATAACCTGTTAAAAATGGTGTGAATAAATTAACCCCAATTTCTTGGAAGAAGAAACAGGACAATTTGTTAGTAACCGGTTAAATGGCAGCGCAAAAATAACGGTTAAAACACCCGTTCAATTTGGTGTTAGAACATCATTAAACCGGTTATTGCAGGGCAGTTTTAGCTGCGACACAAAATACGATACGATTTTTTTTTTTTGGAGCAAATAATGAGCAGAAATGCAGTCAATATAAAAATTAAATTTTAAATCTATATTGAAATAAACGGTTTACTCAGAGCTATGCAGCAGAAACAGACCCTATGTTTTTATGTAGGTCAGGGGAACAGGAATGTAGTAAATAATAATGGCAAGGAGACATGTATTTTAAGTTCATTTTCGTAGAGTTGGATATTTAATTTTCTCTTTTTTATTGCAAGTAAATGAGATAGTCATTGCATAGCGGGTTCCTTTGCTAACTTTCTCAACGTAATGCTGGTTCTCAGATCCTGATGTAAAAAATGATAGACGACCTGAAACATATAAAAGATATAATTTTAATAAATGTAACGTTCTAGTACAGTATTTAGCACATATCTGTACAGAGGCAGATCTCTGGTAGTGTTGTGATATTTGTAAAAATGGTGGCATAAAATTATAACATTTTTTACATTTTTTAATATCAAATACAACAAATTGTAAATTCCTATAATGCTATGTATTATCATATGTATTATTGAATTAATAATAATAATAAACATTTATAAAGCGCTGTTTACTGATGTCTCACAACAAAAACCATAAAGAACAGACAAGATTATTGTGATAAGTAACAAAGAACAATTATTACCTAATTTGGGCTCAATAGTTGAATTTGCCTTTTTATCAATGAATATAAAACGTCCTCCTTCAAAATCTTCACCATAGTTACTTAGGTACAGCAGAGATGTATAATCAAATGTTGTATACGTTTCCTAAAACAAAATAAACATGTTAGCATAAGTATCATCTGTAAAGTCATTTAGTATATTTTATATTTAATCACACTCTTGTATTTATATAAACAAGACCAGTCAATTCTGGCATATGAACTGTATACAATTGCATACATGACAACATCTAAAGTTAAAAACAGGAGGTGGTGTTTTTTTAGGTCAAAAACGCCCTCTATTTATTATTGAAAACAGGAGAGGTAAGGAGTTCAGTGTGTGACGTGACAAGTGGTATCGCGTGGTTGCTATGTAAGGGGAATCCCTTTCAGTTCAGAAACAAATAAATAAAAATTATGACCACAGATGTTCATACAAAAGTATAAAAGTTTGTAAATTTGCTTGTGTAAGCCTTTTTGTTGTATTTTAATGCAGAAAACAACACATACATCAAAATTCAGTTATCTTTGTAATCCGGGAGAAAATGGGGAAAATCAGGATCACGATGTTAGGCCGGAAGATGAGTCTAAAATACGGGAGTCTCCCGGCCAAAACATGTGTTGGCATGTATGCAATTGCATCTAAATCATATTCTCTAACTCAAAATACCATAATTATCACTAAAATGTTCATAAAAATAATGAACATGTGTTGATATAAAGTTTACGGTATACACACCATGTATATTAGTTCCGAAAAGAATTGTTGAGTTTCTTTTATAATGAACACATTACACTTTACCTTATCAACATGAGGATGCCAATATTCGTCATGTATTGTTTTTGCTGGTTTATTTGTCATACGAGAAAAAAACGTTGGATGAGTTAAATGAATGCTGTTAGCAGGAATTGAAAATTCACCAGCGATGGCTAACTGAATTTTACTGGCAACTCTCCTGAAAATTGAAGAATAAAACTGTTTATTTTATCATTGCACCTTTTTTTTACTGCGCCTTGTTCCATACCAATTGAGTCACTAAATTTCCTTGACCAAAGTACAATACCAATAGATCAAAGAAATTTATTATCGACACCGTTATCTTTAATGGCTGGTTTTGGAATTTTTATACTATATAGATATTTATATATTTTTTGGTTTTTAAAATGAATTGTAAATATCCAATTACATTTTTTAATATATTTATTGCAATAATGATGATTATGATATATATATTTTTTTTCAATTCTTCTTTTATTGGTTAATTCAGTTTTGAATTTTTATTTGAGATTGCAAAACAGGTAATATGTGGTGCTAAACACCTGAGGTGCTAAACACCTGAGGTATTCAACTTGCAAAATATGGTGGGAACATGGCACAAGATAAACTGCCATTGAATTAGTGAAGTTTGTCAACTAATTTGATAGTGTGGACAGAGCTTAACACTCCTACCAATGCTCAACTCACTTATATAAATCAAAATCTTTTGTTGTAAATATATTCAAACCTTGACTATGAATCAATCTGAAAGAAAAAACAAAGGTCAATCAATTTATTATACAATGGTGATGGTAGCAATTAAAATGACAACAAAATAAAAAATACCTACTGGTATACATCAATAAATGCATCTCCTTTCGATAGTGCCCCAGAGTGAAGATCAAGAATCGATGCCTGAAAGAAAGAAAAATCAAAACAATTATCCTATTGCAAACATTTGTCATAAAATTAAGCTGTAAGTGAAAGCAAGTAAATGAATTAATACAAAAACGGTGATACTTACCCCACCATTGGAGCCTCCAAGGGAAAGACCTTGCTTAGCAATCCTATAAAGATAGAAAAACACCATACAATTTAATGTAAATATCTGGACATGTTTTTTAATAATACTAATAGTATATTTAGGCCTAAAATACGATGGGCCACTTAAATGGTGAGTTTAATTAGATCGACGTGCTTATACCCTATCTTGGGTGGGTATACATGTACTCAGTATCATGTGTCTGCCTGTTTGGTAAGTCTTACTTTAGTAATTGCTTAGCTTCACTGTCTTTTATGAGACCATCCATCACAACTCTCCCACAATGCTTTGGGGCACAGTCTGTAACAAAAGAACAATAAAGATTTGTTAACATATAAATAACTAAGCCCTCAAATGTTATGTTCAGGAAATACTGTTACAATTACTCCTTTCATTCACCTTTGAATTTCCTTATATCATCTGCATAATCTTTTGAGCAAGGCACAGAATGCCGTCGATTGGAAACTGTTTCATCCTGTTTTGCAAAGGCTACCAAGTCATCCTGTTTTGAAAACATTTGCATAGCAAATATCAATCCACCAATCAGAACGAACCTCATTAGCATACGATTCCAGGGTATCTTTATCCTCCCCTGATTTGTGTCATCTTGTTGCCTGAAGAAGAAAAACAATTTATTACTTACTTTTAATAGTTAAATAATTTAAGATAAATCGATTTAAGTTTTAGCTTGAAATTAAATAAAATTCATTGAATAAATAAATGTTGACCTAGTTAGGCATGAATCCAGCTAGGCCCAAAAGCTTGCCCAACTCGAATCATCGCGACGCACTTCAAACCTTACCATACCGGATTGCCACCATACCCCGCCCGGACTCGACTGCATAAGCTAGCCTCTAGTCTAGGTCAACTTTAAAAACCTTTTAGCCATTCAATGGCCCTAGAATATGTATTGTTACTTACACGTTTCCACTTCCATTCTCAGTTGCATCATCTTTAGAGTTTTGATGAAGTTTACATTTTTCTGTTATTCGCTTTCTAGCTTTTGGTGGCATTTTTTTCGCTATCGACCGAAAACCCGTGTTTTGATACTTTGTGTATGGAACGCCGTTAGTGCCTTCTTCTTTTGTAGATTTAGTTGTACGTAACCAGTTGATTTTTTCCTTATAATTATGTTTGCAAATTCATTGGTTGTTTTCCCATCAAAATATACACTATGTGTTTTTTTACGTCATAACTTTTACTGCCAGTAATGGTCAGGATACTACCTGATTAGATCATTTTAATCTAAATTCCAAGCTCAAGTAATACAACACAATACAACAATGACAATCATCCAAATACTTTCGTTCAATCTATGGTTTTAAAGATACTTTAAATATATTCTTTTCATCAGTGTACTAAATATTTTATCAACATAACATTATAAGGCTATCAAACATAGATAGTCTTGACATTATCAACAAATAGTTTTCATTAGTACCTAATTAAAAATATAAAATTATTAATTAATTAATTATTATTACAGTATTATCATCATTATTATTAAATATTATTATAAATTTATATTTAAAAGAATTGTGTTATATTGCGCAATTAACAGGTTAACGTAAAAATGAGTGTATAAAACTAGAAAGACGCATGACAAAAATATGAATATAATTTTAGAACCATAAACATCAAATTGAATACAGTGCAATATTATTTATGACTATAGATCTGTATAAACTGATTGTTGTAAATAATTATAATTGAAAAATACAGTACAAAAGTTCCTTTTTAAGAAAAATGGTGGCATAACGGCTATGAGTACTCACTGGCTAAACCCAGGAGCTTATGGGGCCATGAGCAGTGCCCAGGGGGAAAAACAGGCATTAAAATATGTTAAAAAGGGCTAAAAACGCCTGAGGCTCCAGCATTGGAGGGCCACTTACGGTTCCTAAACCATTACGCCACTGATTTTGAACATAGAATATAGGAAATGTCCAATAAAGCAAAATTCTGTTTAATTGCACTATACAGTATTATTACTGTACTATACAGTAGTATCTTTATCTGACAGCATTCTTAATAATCTATTAAGTACATTTTAAACTATTACATATCTATACAAAGAAAACGGCGAGACAAACTAAAAAGCAAGGAAACAATTCCATCCATCATACACATACATTTTGGTGGTTTTCGTAAAGGTATCAAAAACACATAACATAATAATTCATTATATTGTTTTATAACAATATTTGTCATGTGATTGTAAAATGCAATTTCAGTAATTATACCTTATTTTTCTACTATACTCTATTGCACATAATTACTGTATAATATGAAAATACTGTCCATTTTGAAGCATGGTTCCCACTAGGACGCAATGCAAAGACTTAAGTGCAGCGTAAGTGAATTGACCAATCAAAAGCAATGGATTATTTAAAACTATCACTTGTCAACTAGCTTGCGTTGCATTTACGTCCTTCTGTTGCGTCTCAGTGGGAACCAAGCTTAACGCATTAATGATTGAGTATAGAAGTCACACACAACACAGTATTTTGCAATGTACATACTCTACATTATAAATACTGTAATGTTTATATCTATGTATGAAAGTAAAATTCAGCGATGAACTGTTTTTTTAAAGCGAATTTATGAGGTATTAATTAAAAGAATTGGAATATTCTGAGGTACAAAGCCATTGCCAAGGTTTTAGGGATGTCAATATAGATAGAATGCATTCAAATTATTAACTTTATTTAAACCATCTATAGTCAAATTCTCGGTCCCAGTTTTCTTCTCAAACTAAATTGGTCCCCAGCAAACTTGGTTGCCAACCCCTTCCCTTCAAAACAACTTACTTTCATCCTATTTAATATTTTAGTACGTAATATAAATCTATATATATATTTTTGCATTAGTTACAATCTAGCAGTCTTATGGGCCACAAGGCCCAAAGAGATTAGGTAAGTTACAATCTAGTAGGGTTGGAATAAACTAGATGTACTAACAATAATTCTACTGAGAAAAAAAACATGAATACATAAATGATAATTATACTATGGCACGCCAAAATACCAAAACATCTGGCCATGATTGTAAACAAATTATTGTTGCGACATCTTTTCATCACAACAATGCAAAATTCTATATACAGAAGTACATGTACAGCCTCAAATTTCAAATGTAAAAATAGTATCTACGATAATTTTATTATAAATAAAGAGGTCACTATTAGATGATTGTACGTCAATATTAAAATAAATAATACTTTAAATTGAATACAATATAATATTGCAATTTCTCCAGGTTATAAAGTATTCTTGTTATCTTAAACACATTGCATTGAATTTTTAAAATAGTGTTTTTAAAAATCTATTTATTACAAAGTGAATTATATACAGCTTTATTATAATTGATGCAATTTATAAAATTTACCGACATTGGCCTATTTCTCTCTGGGAAGAGTGCTATAACTCAAATACATTGAATCCCCCTATCAGACAATGGTATACTTTATAAAACCCAACCATTTTGATGTACTCAAGGAGTTTTCTTCTTTGACAGAAATAGGCCAATATTAGTTTATCCGGGTAAGCTAGGCACAAATAGACAACAATGGTTTGTTATTAAATATTAAGTATTAAAAAAAAAATTGACAAATCTAATCACTCAATGTCAGGTGAGTTTTCAGCATATAAGTAGGTTGCGACCGCGGAGTAATGAGCGTAAGCACCACCAGCGACAAATAGATGCCAGATGGCATGGGCAAACGGAATCTTACCATCACTCTTAAAGAATAAGACGCCTGTAACGTAGATAAACCCACCAACTGCCATTCGAAATAAACCATCTGTGTTGATTTTAGACTGAAAAGTAAAAAACAATATATTTGATAAATGTTACTAAATTTATTGTGCAGTGAAATTATCCAATGAATCAGACATGGTTGGACTGCTGGTAAAAAAATAAAATAAAACTTACCAATGATGTTGTCATGATAATGTAAATGAAAGGCAAAAAACCAATTACAAAGTAGAAAAACGTTTCAAGCCTCTTAAATCTATAAACAAGTAAAACGGTTAGAATTAAAAAAAGGAATATTCAAGCAGAAGACAAATAGTAAGCAATGATATCAAACAATAACATGTTAGGATAGGAAATGTTATTAAGCCTAAAACTATTGTTATGCTGCCCAAGCACTGCATACATTTAAAAAACAGCATCCATTCTGTTTTTCCCTTTTCTTTTTCTTCTTTTTAAAAAATTTATTTTGTGTTGATGACATGTTATGTTTTGCTAAAATCTAATGGGCAAAAACCATAAAATTAAAAAATAGAGAATGCTATAGAAAAATTAATGTAATTTGTACTGTACATTATATGTTCAATAACTTTTATACTAGGCCTTATATATTCAATTAAAAAAAAAAGCTGACCCAAGATTTCATCAGGTTTTTGTCCATATCATTTATCATAAATATAAGTATAGTATTTAAGACTTGTGTTAGATAAAACTTCTAAAGTATTTACACTTACTTTTCATAAAAACAATAATTATATGAAATTCCCAGAATTGCCATAACCCAGATAAACCAGCGCATCTGCTCTCCTGCCGGCCCCATGTCACGGAGCAATAGCCTACAGTATAAACAAAACAAATCTATTACTGTATATCATTGAAACCAATTTATCAAACCGTTTGAAAATGATGGACAAAGAAATTATAGCCTTACTGAAAATATAATGCGTGCTGAAAAGGGGAATGATATTAATTAAAAGAACATGTAAAAGAGTTGTGTCAAGCTCTGTGTACACTATCAAACTAGTTTGACAAAAAAAAGTGTGATGTGCCCAAATATGGTTGTGATATGCCCAAATATGGTACTGATATGACATCATCGTGTCCATATATGGGCACATCACATTTTTTTGTCACATAAAGTTTGATAATGTACACAGAGCTTAATGCATGTTAAGGTACAGTTGAGGTATAGAGTGAATTCTTGGAGAAAGGTGTTAAAGGAGTAACTTACCAAGGTGTATATGATGAGGCAATAAATAAGTAGATAACCGCTCTGTCACTGACATGCAGATAAAAATGTAGAGTACTAAAAGGAAATAAAAATAAATTAGTAAAAAAAATGATAACACAGCAAAATTTGATAAAAACATTTAAAAAATAAAGCATAAATAAAATGTAACCACAATGAAATATCAAAAACAAAAACACCATTATTACTGTACTGCTCATGCTCAGAAAGCATTCAGTGTAGTGATAGCTTCCCATCTACTATTAATTATGAAATCAGTTAATATCAGTAGTCATAGAATTTATAAATAGCGGATTGGTTTTTGTGCATGAGTAGATAATCAAATGAGTAATCGTAAAATCCTTTAGATATCATACCCTTTTCTTCCACTCCATGCTACAAGGTGAAACAGCGTTGAAACACTAAACAGACAGATAAGAGCTAAGCCATAGACGACAGCGCTGATTTGGTGTTGAACGCTGGTTGACTGATGTAACATGTATACGCATCCAAGACAACTTGGCAGAATCCATAACTAAATTATGTAAATAATTTAACAATCATTTCTAAACATTATTATCATCTATATATAGTGATCTGTAATTGTCATGATTGCCAATTGAATTAGTTTTAGAGTTAACATGGGCGGTTCCAGCATTATAGATTAGGGGGTGCTAAATATTTCTTAGATGATAAAAACGATCCGTCGGGTTGCATTATTTTATTTTAACAAGACATGGTAGCCCCCACTACAAAATAACCATATTAATCAAAATCATTCTTACCCCATGGGTGATGACGTTAAATATATTTTCAATATTTGTTGGCTCATACATTCTGCCATGTTCAGCTGGTCTGTTCATTAGTCTAAACAATAAAACCATAAATTAACATTTATACTTCATTTAAAACTCTTTTATTTGAAAACAAACAACACAATTATTAAGATTAAATATAATAATACTGAAAATGCACAAACCTCATAATGTAAACGTTTTTCCCCTTGAGACACTAGCAAGGTTTAGTCTAAAAAATACACCTTGTTGACTCTGAAATGATTTGTACATTTATGATTTAATATCATTAAATTAGAAAAAATTAAAACAATTGCAATACAAAAAGTTTCATACGAATTATTATGAAAATAACGTTCTAACTGGGTTCTTACATAGGTGTACATAACAGTAGTTAAAGCCCAGGGAAGAAAAAGAAGGGGGACGAAACGACTTTAATTTATCAGTTATGCATCAAGTCATTGCTATAAAGTCGGATGATTTTAAACCGGCCGTGCTTAGGCCAGCCTAGGCTAATTTTACGTAACAAAACGGACAAAATAATTGTTAAATCAGTAGTATAGCAGCGTAACGCTGATTATTAATTATAACATCGTGTAACTATTGTATAAAAAATAACATTTAATACGACAAAATTTACAATTACTAACTCATTCTTTTCTTTCTATCCCCACCGTAATTTCTTGAACAGCGCCACCAATGTCTAGGATGATTCCTCACCACCAATATAGCATTGATGTTATGCATCTTTGACTAATTTATTGTATTTTTGTGGACAAAAAAAGCGGTAGCAGGTACTATCACTTTTCGGATCGATCGGGGGCTAAATCAGTGTCCGGTCACAGAATTAGAAAGGAATATTGACAGAATAAACAGAACTTTTCATGCCGTTTCTCACCTACACCCATCGCTTACTTATCTCCCTGCTTTCACGCAATAGAATGTTATGTTTTCTCTCAAGCAAATATAAATACGACAGTTTACAACATTATTAATGGAAAAAATTTAATACAAAAATTATGCTACACATAGTACTGTGAAACCTATTGTTAACCTTTAAAAAGACACCGTCTACATTCTGTATACAGTAAAACATATAAAATGACTTTTATTAAAATACATTCCTAAATAGATGATAGATAATAGTATTACAGTATTGACCTTTATATTATATACTCTAAAGATTACCACTAATTCACGTTCTACTATTGCATATAATATGCCAAACCTTTGGTGAAATTCCTACAATAATAAATCTCCTCCTTTATCAAACTTAGCATACTGTAATTAACTCTACTATATTGCCATAAACAATTCATATCAAGTCTTGCTAATGGAAAGCACATTGGTAACTTTACATTTTTTTACAGACATGGAAAGGTTACCTCATTTCAAAGTTTTTGTATTATGTGTTGGGTAAAAATGGCTATCATGAAGAAGTCAAAATATCATCACATACATATTATGAAATATTCTGCAGTTTCAACACCCAAGCATATTTACAAGGAAGGCTGTCTGGGGTTATAACAGGCAAAATGATTGCCGTATGATTGTTAGTGACCGCCCACTTCAGCGGGGTAGGGTAGCCCAGCATTTGGACTGACGTATTAGGGGACACTCTAGGTGCTGCAATGGTTAAGTTGCCAGACTTAGGCCAGGTTAGAACAATGGCATAAACTGTATCTTTTGTACTTGTATACCTAAAAGAAAATTTTTTTAAAGTGTAAACAAATGATGAGTTGAGTATACAATTACTATACGATATTATTGGTACAATAATTTTGTTTTAAGGGGTAGATGAAAGCAGATGGTAATATTTGGAACTGTATTTGGTCGATTTAATGTTTGTCTACCTTAAAGATATTATGTAGAATAAACAGCAAACAGGCATCTTCATATTTCATGTTTTTGGGGGAACAATACATCTTTAAAAGATATGATAGAATAAAATTAATGAATAAATAGCAGGCACAGCCTGAACTATAGCCAAAGTATCTTACCAGACGTAAGGTGACAACGTGTCATTTTGAGCTCTCCAGGGCTTAGTACCATAGATTGCGTCCCCATTCACCTTCATCCAATCACCCAGCTCACGGAGACGTTCCTCAAATACCGGCAAAATACGTCCATCTGCCGTTGGTCCAACATTTATCAATAAGTTACCACCACAACTGAAATGTAGAAAGTAGATATTGTTACATAATCATGGAAAGGCAGCGAAGGTCATGGGACAATTTGTACAGCTCTGTCTACACTATCAAACTTTATCAAAATGTGATGTAGCACCATATGGACATGATGATGCCATACCACTACCATATTTGGGCATATCACTACATATTTGGGCACATCTAAATTTTGTTTTTAAACTAGTTTGATAGAGCTTAACATTCGTTTTTTTTATTACTGTACATCATTAATAAATAAACATTACCTGACTGTTTCTGCTAACGTTGATATAATCTCATGAGTTGTTAGATAGTCTGAAAGTTGACTATTACGCCGATATCCCCAGGATTTCTTGTCTATTGTCATACAATTCTCCCATTTATGATTGATAACTTTACCTGGAAATTTAAAAATACATTTTAATAACGCATGATAAAAATAGATATTCAATATAAAAAAGGTATCTCATATGGAGCCCATAGTTGCTAATTTAAGGCCATAAAGAAATACAATAAACCATGTCCTATTCTTCTATCTTAGAATCCATCCTTGATATCACTTCAATAAGAGGATGTACCTATGTCTCCCCCACCCCATTGACCAGAAAAAATGGTTGGGTGGGTAATTTCTAGAACACAAGCAGCTTTGATGTTAGGCTCCTTTTAGACCAACTTACCTGGATCATATCGGTCTTGACATGTGTAATATCCTCCATGCTTACAAAGGGCGTCACTTCCCCATCTGTCATTGGTCACCACAGTGTTCTTAACTGGACTAAAAACAGGACAGAAAACATGCGATTATTAAAGACAAAAGGTTATCTTAATCATATCAATATTGTGAATTCCAACAGTACGGGAACAATTGAAGAATATTAAAGGCCTACCTGTCATTGTATAGCCATGCCAGGAATCCGGTACTATTCCAGTAGAATGAGCTTGGTTCCCAGTCTCCATCTGACCATAACACATCTGGTTTATAATTGTTTATTATTTCATACAATTCTGGTAAACAAATTTTCTAACAAAAAGAAAGGATGATTAAGATATACACACATATACAGTATACTTATTTCCTTATTAATTCTTATTAACGGTATAAATAAATATTATATAAATAAAAAACAGAATTTGACCAACCTCAACATATTCATTAGTTTTAAACTTGTTTTTCTTATCACTAATGTACAACGGGTTAAACCATTCAAATAAAGAATGGTACAGTCCAAATCGTATGCTGGTATTTTGACGGATAGCACCAGCTAATTCACCTGTAATTAAAAAAAATAAAAATGTCTGGTAGATCATATAACAATCACTTAACTTTTGCTGGTAAATTATCTCAAAAAAACTCATCTTTAACTAAACCATGAATAGGATAAGTCTTGGTAACTTTATTACCTACTAAGTCCCTGTGCGGTCCAATGTCCATAGCGTTCCAATTCCACGAGTAGTGAGATGGCCAGTTTGTGAAGCCTTCATGATGCTTGCTTGTCAGAACAATATATCTAGATATAAATGAAAAAAATATCTACTGTTAAAATGGCAATTAATCATTTATTCAAATTATTTTGGCTATAAAAACACACAATATATTCATATTAAAAGTATATGAATGAAAATTAGTACATAAATTACATATAAATTTAAGGAATCAGCTCATCAAATAAACAAGTTATTTTTTATTTTTAGAATAATATTTATAAACCAATTTACACTGTAATAGTACTATTTTCTGTTGTAATGGTGGGTGATAAATAATTTACGACACATGGTGTTTGCGGATAAAGCATTCTTCCAACACATCATAATTGTAGCATTACAAATATATTATTTATAGGTAATTAATCAACGCTGTCAGTTTTTGTATCTTTTTGTCAAACTTACTTTGCTCCAGAAGCCTGAAATATTTCTGCCCATTCTTGAGGATTAAAAAATTCTGCTTTGAACATTGGGGCGAAGTCTGGATATGTAAAATCTGGTGGGTAATTTTTCTTCATAAAATCCACATATTCTTGGTTATGAAGACCTTGCCAATTCCACCAAAACCACTCACTTCCAAAGCTAGGCACTGAAAACACACCCCAGTGAATAAAGATGCCAAGTTTTGCTTCATCGTACCACGGCGGTAGCGGCCTGGAATCGAGGGAATCCCAGGTTGGTTTATATTGTTGAGCTGTCACTGTCACTAAGACAGCTATAATTAAGTATAAAATAAATATATTGTGCCTTGACAACATAATTTGTTTATTTATTACACGATCTTAAACTTACAGATATTCAGAATAGATTAAAATAAAGATTATTAAACACAGAACGAGATGGTCCGCGTCAAGGTTTCAGGAAACTAAAATAAACAAAGTCACGTGCCAAACAACAACAACAGAGCCACTCAGAGCCACTCGTGACTTTAAGCTCCGCCCATATTAAGTGATGACCACACCCACTTCTGATAAAAACGACGTTTTTCTGTTTATTCGATAATGATCATTTCATGATATGACTATGACTATGATTTTTGTATTTTTTAAAGATGTATTGTCCCCCAAAAACATGAAAAAGAAAGATTATCAGACTTTGAATAGTTTTGTAGTTACTTTTAAGCATGTTTTAAGTTAATCACTTTCGTAGAAAAAAAACCCGGAAAAATTAATGTTTTCACTTATAAAATAACAAAATAATGGCTAAATTCACCAAAAACCCATTGGCTGGCAGCCAGTTTGACTATTTTTTGCTTTGAATTACAGTTTTTTAGGTAAAAACATTTTTTTTTCGATAAAAGTGGATAACTATTAATAGTATTAGGTGGCATTAAAATGGCATATTCAACAAACAGATGTTTAAGAATTATTTTTTCAGGGGGAAAATACATCTTTAACAGAATATAGAAGAAAAACTAATGTCTTTTTTTAAATGATTTAGTCTGTCCTTGCTTGCATGTTTAATTTGACTGCTCTCATTCCATGCTGCTAAATTCTGAAATTTGCAACTCATTCCATTTTTTGGTCAATAAACTTTTTCTTTGCTTTACAATTGAAAATAATGCAAAAAATCAAATATTTGTATTTTATTTGTATAACATTTTACATACAAAGTTACTTGAGGCATGCCAAGATAATTAGAATGATAATCAGTAAAATATACATATCATTGTAGAGCTATCTATCAAACCCACTTCTATATAAAATAAAAATGTATGAGGAAATTTATTGATAAAAAAAAACCATTTCATACAGTAGCCTCAATCCAAGACTTCTAAATACAGTAAACCTAATTTATTTGCAGACACTACTCTACAAACTCAGCTGTATGACCAACATGATTAAATATTGGAGTTTTTAAAGAATGTTCAAAATAGAAGTCGAAACTAAGGTAAAGAGTGGTATTCTCAGTGGTTCAAAGAAAACTGAAGTCCCAATTAGTAATAGGCATATTGATTATATATGGCCGACTTCTGTCGTAACGACAATGTCAATTAAGTCTTACATTCATCTGAATGATGACTAAGCCAGGACTGTTTAAAGCACCATTGGGCCACATTGGCTGGTGCCAATATTGACCAAGGGCTTCTTTCGTCCAGTGGCCACCTTAACCAGAGGAGAGGCATAAGCCAATACGTCTGACACAGATACTAGATGCAGGGGCTGCCATAAGAGTCAGCATTGCTGATTTCAAACACCTAATGGGACCCCAGCTCCATATACAGCACCCGGTATTCCCAGATGGTCTCCCATCCAAGCTCTAACCAGGCCCAACTTTGCTTAACTTCGGTGATCTGACGTGAACCAGTGTTTCAACGTGGTAAGGCCGTATATAATACCACACCACTGTATATATATGAAACAGTCATATTTTGTGTGACCTTTGACCCATTTTTTTTTCATTCTACTATATAATTCTTTAAAGAGAATTCCAGGATTAAATAATTAATATTGAAATATATAACTAACTTTATATTAGATAAGGATATAATTGAAACTTAGTATTTAAGAAACCCATTTCAAGTTTTAATTTGATTTTTTAAGCGCAAAAATATAAATTAGCAAACACAACATTTTACAACAGACAATGATCAGGGAAAATGAAGACACCCGAGAATTGCTGGCACTCAGGGTTCAGGATGGCAGAGACTAAACTGGTCATTGTCGCCAACTGTCAAACGATGAGGGCGTTCTTTGCTCAGATCAGCCACAAAATAAGATGATTCGGACATTACAGCACTAAGACACCTATAGCATTATAACAGCAATGTTCTCAATTTGTAAAAAACAAAAACAAAAATTACGTAACTTAACATGGAAATATTTACAAGATGTCTTTCTATTTCACAAAATATATCTGTAAATTCAGTGATATCTCACGTTACACATAACAGTGTATTTTAAAAAAAGATCAAATCTAACTCTTATAATGATTAAGTTAATTTAAACAGTACTATATTTACTAAATATATAATATAATATTATATATAATATAACATTATACATGTTTATCATAGTCTATTCCCATAAAGTCTATACACTTTAGTCAAATTTCTAAAAAATCTTGAAAATTTAAAAGTGCTAAAACTGAATTAACCTTTCATTAAACTTAAAAACAGTAATTAAAAAAAAAATTATTATATTTATTTTAAAAATTATATTTAACTTTTTAAATTTGGCAGTTTTCCATAAAAAAATAAAATAACTAGTGGAAAAATGTTCAAAAAATGGTATTAATAAAACAAAACGGTTAAAAAAATGTGTTAAAAAAATAAACCATGGCACACTTTGAAAATGAGGTAATGACGAAACTAACCAAGCATTGAATACGACACCTTTAATCATCATTGAATTATGGGATATGCATGGAATTATGTGATAAAAAAGGCTGGCAATGATTGGCCATAAATATCATATTATGAGATATTATTACATAATATTATGTAACTCCTACACCTTTTCCTCATCTTGAATACTTTAAGAGTCTGTGTAATGAGTCATCGGTGGAAATTCATTTTCGTCGTTGAGCGGTAGGGCGCCCTCACGATTGACTTCGTCCTCGACAGCTTCACCTAGAAGGTCATCTGTTTTGGGTTTGCTTGATTTATCAGTAGCTTGGGCATAATCTGTAAGGAATGAGTTATGGCAAAATCAAATAAGCAGCTTTAAACCATGGAGAAACATACTATACTGTACTACACTATCTTAGTCTTAGCTCTGTCTACACTATATCAATGTGATATGCCCAAATATGGTAGTGATATGCTTAAATATGGTAGTGATATGACATCATCATGTTCATATATATGGGTATGTCACATTTTTTGTCACATAAAGTTTGATAGTGTGTAGACAGAGCTTTACTGTTTGTGAAGATTATCAGTGAAGTTATTATTAATGTTATTAACAACAATGATTAAATCTGATTATGACGTTAATTATAATGATGATGTTGTTAATGATATTGATTAATGATAATAAATAATAACAAATCTGGTGTTAATGTTATAATACAAATATGCATTTAAGTATTGAAAAACTGCAAAAATAATAAATGTTGTAATTTTATCAAAATAAGGAGTGAATAGTGTACTATTACAAGCAGTGTTTTTGGTGATGTAAATACTGTATATTATTAGAAGTATGCCCTAATACAGTCAACTATAGACTAGTCTGGTTTTCAGAAAGCGTAATACTGTAGTAGTAATAGTAGTAGTAGTGGGAAAAAATTGCAATATTTTAAAGACAAACATTGAACGGCCATATCAACAAAAGAGGTCCAAACCTGGAAAAACGAAATATCAGAAAACTAGTAAATTGAGTTGTTTTTTTTGTATACCCAAAACAATCATGAGAAATTCCTTTAGAAGGAGATGGGAGAAAGATAATTTTCAGGAAACTTGGGAGATCTGTCAAAAGCTCATTGATGTATGGCTGGCTGATTTACCAGGAAATCATCATTACATTTTTAATATACAGCTCTATCTGAACTAGGCTTAAGAATCATGGTTTCGCATTTGTATACAAATCTTAGGAATTGCTAGTATACAGCTCTGTCTGAACTAGGCTTAAGAATCATGGTTTTCGCATTTGTATACAAGTCTTAGGCATGGCTAGTATACAGCTCTGTCTGAACTAGGCTTAAGAATCATGGTTTCGCATTTGAATACAAGTCTTAGGCATTTGCTAGTATACAGCTCTGTCTGAACTAGGCTTAAGAATCATGGTTTCGCATTTGAATACAAGTCTTAGGCATTTGCTAGTATACAGCTCTGTCTGAACTAGGCTTAAGAATCATGGTTTCGCATTGTATACAAGTCTTAGGCATTGCTAGTATACAGCTCTGTCTGAACTAGGCTTAAGAATCATGGTTGTTGCAAAATAAAAAGCAGACCAATAATAAGTATGTGTTTATATTAAAAGTGATTACTATGTGTAACTATGTTGTTAGAATGCAATACATAAAACAAGATTGTCCTAACAATTCTGTATCAACCATAGGCCTAGGAAAATGTGCAAATGGGTGCAACATAAAGCTGGAGCACCAATGATGCAGAAGCCTATCCACTGTAACACCCTAGCTACTCTTTTTCATTTTTTGGAATTAAAGTATTATGAATCTTGAACTAGCAGAGGGTGGGGTTGGAATAATGTAAAAAGGGAAAAAGGCAGGTATCACCAAGGCATTAATTAGAAAGATCTAAGAACCAAGGACAACACAATCAATTTAAACTGTTAGTACTAGTAGTCTATAGCTGAGATTCTCTACCTAATAGACAAAAATACCCAGAAACAACACCCCTCAAACAAAAAATGGAAAATTCCATATTTTGTAAAATGTTCCTAAAATTCTTTTTTCTATTATAGGTAGTATCTCATGCAATAGACACAGTTACAAAGACAAGTTAAACCCTCATAAAAATTGTAAAGGCGCTATATAAATAACAATGTTAAAATAAAAGCTCAACCACCTTTTCTAGAATTAAGAAAGCCAATCAAATTAAACCAGAAAATGTTTACTCTCACCGGTAGATGTTGGATATACAGACGATACACTCCAGCAAAGCATGTCATGACGAGGGTCGTGGGTCGAAGGTTAAAGAGCGAATTCATGCAGCCTAGCATTTGTGTTTCATTTACCTACCCTTGGTATTATGTTTTGAAGATTGTGTTTGTACATTAGAAGCAGCGGCTGCTGCAAAAGTACCTCGTGTTAATGCTGCTGGCCGTTCACTGCGTTCTTCAGCGGCAGTGTTGTCATCGCCTCCTTCAGCACTTTCTGATGGAACTTCTGTATTCTCAGCACCGTCAAGCCTTTTGGAAAATATTAATGACATTAATTCATATCAAACAAAAAATTCCAGGTTCGAATCTCGACTGGGGAAAACTTTTTTTCTACACCAGAAGGACCCACTGTTTACCATGATTTGATTGGTCTTACTTGATGTGTAAACATTAGGTTATTCCATTTTAGGATTGGGTTATTCCATTTTGGAGATTGGCTTACCTGTGCTGTTTAAGTAAAGTACAATCCCCTCCGTCTGTTGGATCCAAGTTGTAAATATAAAGGTAGCCATCAGCTGCTGCAACTAACACTCTGGGTTTAGATATCCTACAAGATAAGTTGACATTGAATAAAAGAAGAAATAAAAAAACATAGGAAATATAAGCTTATTGCATAATACTGTGATCTTTGGGGAGGAAGGCCTCTATTAAGTTTCTCACAGTAGATATGTTTGCACTACAGTTTAAAGTATATACAGCAGAATTCCTCTATTGGAACCCCCCCATTAAGGGGACACTTTCTCAGGAAACGAATGAAGGACAATAACCTCTATTAAGGGGACACTTTGTTGGGTCTCAATAAAGGGTCTTCACACCTATTCCGGCATGGTTCCGGTCCGGCGAATTTGTTTTTATGATGCTCCATGCGGCTATGCGCCAATCGGTATGCGCATAGCCGCATGAAAACAAAACATTGACGTTGGACCGGAACCGTGTCGGAACAGGTGAAAAAGACCCTTTATAGGGGTTCTACGGTATTAGCTTAGGCGATTTAGTTCCTGCAAATGAAGAGGGAATGATAGTAAAGAGATAAAGTACACAACTTACGTGACAAGAGCACAAACATTTCTAATGCCCGAGAATGGTAACTTTATTGTAGCAAATGCACGGCCTTGTGAGAACACCTCAGTTACTTGGGATGGTAGGTACGTTGCTGAGTTCATTAGTGCCTTGCCTAAGTACCCCATCCAAGTACTAGGCTCATCCTCGGATTTAGTACTGTACATATTTCAATAATAATAATAATAACAGAAATCTAAATATTGTGTATCATCTAAATCTAAATACTTTATAATCAAACATGTTAAAATATTATTTTGTATTGTTTTTATATATTTAGGTAAATTCATTCACTATCCTTCTTAGAAGTGGCAATCCCGTTCACAAGACAACCATATACACAAGATGCTCTAAATAAACAAAGTCTTATTACAAGTCTGTGGGAGTGGAGTTTTAATTTGTCATTTGTCATTAGAAAAAATCCTGACATATGACAGGACTTGAACCCAGGACCCTTGGATTGGTAGTAACATAAATATATCATAGAACATTACTGCAGATAACTACACAAGACTGTGGAATAAAACCAATAGTAAAGTAGAAAAGAGAAGAAATAAATTAAATAATATATATATCCTTTAACCATGGATCCATGCTTCAACAGATTCCAACTGAACCGCACTCTATTTCAAATTATGTTATAATAATATATTTACACTAAATCATTTGGCTATACAAATGTTAATTTTGACAAACCTTTCTTTTGGTGTTTCAAGTTTAAAAATGTGAACTGTTTCCGTGTTGCTGGACACACAGAGGAATGTTGATTCGGTGTTGAATGCCAAAGAGCTTATGCTTACACACCTGAAAACAAAAACACAATTCATCAAATTAACTCACGGTTTATGTTAATAACATTTATAATATTTTGGTAAATGTCTTTAATTTTCATGATTTCATGAATACATTCTCCCGTTTATTAAGCTCAACACACTGGAAAAAAAGGTGTACTGGTGGGTGGGTGACTGAGTAAGAGGCGTGACTTCAAAGTAATCTATCTGATTGGCTCTGTAGTCTCTATAGTGAATCTCTTTTTGAACTTTGACTACATTGGGTTTCACTCTATATAATCTCTTTGGTCTCAGGAGGAAAAAATACAGATACATTGGGGAAATCCTCTACTTTTGTTAAATAAGGTTGGTCTACAATTCCTAGTCTGTTTGTACAACCTCAATAGTGATTTGACTTCACACTATAGAACAATGGATCAGTTTACAGAGGACTTCATAAGCTAGTCACTGGTGATTGTGGGTGAAAGGTTAACTTTGTATTACCAGTATAATAATTAACAGGAACAGCTAAGCTAGAATTACACAAATGTATTTGATTTTGTATTTTTGTCTTTGTTGTTTTAATTATGTATGTTTGTTTGTAAGTAGACAGGATTGTAAACAATACAAACATATTAAATAAAATTTCTTTTGAAAATACAAACATACATTCTTTACTGTATAGTCTTTGTGTTGTTCATTGCTTCCTCCCTTGACCTTAATATATGACCTTATGGTCAAGTCAATTATATCTAGAGGGTTATATTATCATACACAAATGTACTGTATTAATATACACTACTATATTAAAAAGAAAACAACAAAAACAACCAAAATGTAATTACCTTTTTACACCTCGTCGGAATTCAAAGATTTTCTGGCCATCAGGAATTGTAAACACTCGAATAACTGTTCCCTTTAAATTAATAAAATATTAATGAATTTATTAAGTATTCAGAAACACTCATTTTTCATTTTTCCAAACTTTTTTTATGTTCTTTTATAACAACAGTGAACAGCAATCAACATCAGCAAATATGTAGTATAATGCGACATTTATATAGCGCTATTTCATGAAAATCAGAGCGCTGTGGTAACCCCTACAAGATGTACTAGGTTCTTTACTGGACCTATGATTTATAGTCCTTATCCAAGAAGACTTGTTCTACCACCAGAATCATGGAGCGATGTTATGACTATAGATTACGGTTCCACTCTCTTAACTGCTCGGCCACTCACTCACTCAAAGTACAGCTGCCAAAATTGGCTTAAAACTGAATTTGTAAAAATTAATTTCAAATTTCCCAAAAACAGACAGTTCTACAAAAATGAACATTTTTTAATTTCCCTGACACTTCTCAAATGCATGGATTGACTGTAATTGGTAATAGGAAGCTTTCAATTTGCAACGACCAACCTAGGTAAGGTCAATCAATGTTTCATCGGTCGTCGCCTGCACCTAGAAATTAATAAACCTGTGTCGAGGTGAGAAGCGAGGACACACATCTCAATATTATTTCCACATGCGCACAATGAACAAACAGGACATAGTTTGGTCATCATAAATCGAAAGCTCCCTGTTAGTTGTATTGATTTTTTATCTGTTTGTTGTCTATATTTGTTTATTTTAAGAACGCGCCGTGTATAAACGAGTGCCACCGTTGTAAAGGTGTAGCTTCAATAAATATTATTATTATTATACCCAATAACAAACCTTTTCTGAGGCGGTGGCAAGTTTAGAACCAGACGAGTCAAACGCTAGAGCAGCCAGACAACTATCATGAGCCGGTATCATATTAACTGCTTGTAAATTGACGGTATCAAAGATCTGCACTTCACCTATATGACTGCTACCTGGATAGGCTAAGTAACAGTTATCGTTACTGATGGAGAGGGCGCACAGTCCAAGAGGGTTGGCAGGTGTCTCACGTATCGTATGTAGTACCTTCATGTCTCGTATGTTGTGAATGTACAAGCTCTCTTCCAGGGCAACTATAAGTCGCTGGAAATGAAAACAAAAATTGAATCACATATTACATTTTTGAAATTTTTTTATTTCATACGCATCCAACAGCCAGCAACTCATCGATTATAGAATGGATGAACTATTTTATAATTTATCATGCTTATTTGAGGCTTAGGGAGTGGCATTGAAAGCGTCCTGGTACTAGGTCAGGATTGAACCCTGGACACAGGGATTGGAAGGCATGCACCTTAACCACCAACAGCTCTACTACTAGTATATATACAATTAATAATATATTTGGCTGTAAACTGTACAATACTATTTTCAGAGTCATGGATATAATTTTCGTTTTAATTTTATCCCACCCACCATTCATTTTTTACACCCAACCATTGACCTCTTTAGCTTCATCCCCAAGGGTACTACTTTATTAGTAAAAAGATTCATCTTTTCTCCAAGTGCTACTCTCTAAATCTGCTCAAGAACTAGGAATGACCAGGAAAATATCAGAGGTCTTACCATCCGGTTGAGCTTGACGGCCAGGATTGTGTTGGAGTAACTGTAGTTGCATATTTCTGTTCCTTTCTTGAAATGGCATACCTTCAGTTTCCGTGGCGATGACAAGCTGACGATAGCAACTAGGCTGCTAGAGAAGAGACGTTCCACAATACAGATATCCTCATTGTCTTGAAAACAAGTCATTCAATAAATATTATATTATTATATATTAGTACAGTAGTAATAATGGCTTTATAAAAATGTGTTTGAATCATGATGTCATAAATATTATAATAAATTAATTTATAACTTTGACCTATAATACATCATCATTATTTTTATTTATATTTATTCAAACATTAATAATTGCAGGTATAATGCTTTCCTTTTATGGGTATAAAATATTATTATATAAAAAATGAATTACATATAATATTTCTTTAATAAGAGATTAAATTATTGGTGATAAAATAAAATAATAGTTATAAAAATCATGTTTTTTCAATAATTTCTATTACACATTGATCATATTCTAAAAATAGAAATGATGTAATGAAGTTCAAAATTTGATGAATATTATTATAGTTAGAACATTCCAAAAAGTATAATTACATCATTTCTATTTTTAGATTATGATAAACTTTGTAATTGCATAAAGAAAGATAACAAATATGCATGCTTCTGGGTATATTTTTGCTGCTTAGCTGCAAGACAGCTTTTGTTTGTTTTGTTCATTGCGATTTTGTATATAAAAAATAAAGCCTAAAACTCTGTCTACACTATCAAAATTGATGTGACAAAAAAATGAGATGTGCCCATGGACATGATGATGTCATATCACTACCATATTTGGGTATATCACTTCTATATTTGGCCATATCACACGTTTTTTTGGTCAAACTAGTTTGATAGTGTAGACAGAGCTTTATACTGTAATATAGCTTACCAGATTCATAGATTGTTTCAAGTTTGTCAACAGAGTTGAGTGAGAACAACCGATAGCCTGTTTCAGTACCAACTGCCAAGGACCTACGAACAAATTATAAATATTTTCAATACTGTAATATTACTGTACCATTATATGACTGAGTATAATCCCTCCCCCTAATTTAGGCTATGTGTGATGGTGGTAAACTGTGAAGGCTGACAGGGATGGGATTAACACTTTGACTGCCAGAGGTTTTTCCAGTTAGAAACTGCCACCGCCAGCGTTTTTAGCCCAATTCGATGTTTTTATTAAAGCTGATTGAAACCATGTATGTGATCTGATTTATATGTAATTTAGACTAAAACAATTATAAAGATTTTAGCTTTACAATGGTACCAAGATTTTTAAATCGCAATATGTAAATCGTAATAGTAAAATGAAAGTAACGCACTTTTTGAGTTTTTCGTAGTTTCGCGCAAGAAAGTCGAGATATTCGCGATTTTGTGCAAGACATAACAATATGAAAATATCGCCCGCTGAGATCAACAAACAACAAAAAAGTTACTTACATGGTACCGATAGGCCTATAAAAACAAGTTATCACTATCAAAAAATGTATTACATTTTATAAATCATAAATCTTACATCAATGTTTTGCCAAAATCCACATAGTAAAGACATCAGGCCTAGTTAACCAGGCCTAAAGTTGGTCCGGAACCGTTTTACGACTAGGCCTAGGCTAGCCTATTACTACTAGCCTAGATAGTAAACTGATGATAATATCCATACCATTTCAAAACAAGTTTGTTGCGTGAAACTCGGTCACTTTCAGTAAAACACCAAAACAATTAGGGTATACAGTACATACAATAATAAAATTAAAGACTTCATATTGAAAATGACTCCATTATTTTTTATTCAGATAACAAACAAACATTTCAATCCACAAAAACCTTTGTAATGCTTCGGCGGCATAGCTAGCGCGCGACCGATACACAATGCGCCAAGCCATCGCTCTACGCGCTATTGTGATGCGCGGTGTTTGTTATTTCGACATGTACCATTTTGACAGTCGTTCGTAACCAGATTAGTTACTTTCAAATTGTAAAATATTGACGGTCCAGACCGAATATAGTGTTCATATTTATAGTATATACCAATAATTAACCTATCTACCGGATTTCGTAAAAAAACGCGAAAAACGAAGATCTTCGTGTTTGGCAGTCAAGCGTTGTGTTTCCAAAAACGAAGATCTTTGTGTTTGGCAGTCAAAGTGTTAACAAGGGTACGATGTAATGTAAACAATGCATTCATACACTATATGGAAGTTGCTTTGTGGGGTTAGGGTTGGTTAATGGGGAGGGGGATGTTAAGTTAAGTTCTCTTTGCAGTAACCTCTGTAAGAAAAGGAAAATTAGGTTATTATTGAATACATTTTTAAATTCTGCAGGAAGCAAACAAAACACTCTCAAATATGAGTTCAAAGGGACAATAGAAAAGAAAAGTACATATTTGGAAAAATCAATGGAGTGGATAAATATGTTTTCACAAAAGGCAAAAACCAAAACATAATTTCTGAACCTCAAGCTGAGAATTAAAAAAAAAGTGGCACTCTACCAGGCTAATCACTAGCAGCAGTAGTTAGATAAAAATAAGGGTGAAATATGTCTGCGAATAAAACAATATAGGCCTAAGATCGTCCACACAATAAATCCCTAATCCTTAGTGCAAAGTTCATCTTTGTTTGACAGCTGCGACACAATAATAGACCACTGGCCCAACCTATACAACAATACATAAACAGTGTTCTGTCCCAAGTACGTAGCCTAGGCCTCCTGATAATTACTTACGTGCAATCTTGATTAAACGTAGCAAATAATAAAGGGGAATCTGGCTGTCGTCCTAGGCTTGCGAGATTCATTTGTCTGCTCTAACTCTCCTCTAGTACAATAGTGGCAAAATTTCGCCAAGATAACATCAGAATGGGGGAGAGTTATGCAGTTATTGTGTTCAAATTTAGGATACGTAACTTCTGCAGCTAGCTGACTATTGTTGTTTACCAAAAACCTTTTATTTTGATGGCGCATAAAGGTTATTATGAGTGGCGCCCTCTATTTTAAAGCTTAAGAATCTTTTATTTTAGAAGAAACTTTTGATAAACATTTTTGTGTGCGTAATAACTGTTGTAGTCTAGTATTGATAAATATACATTTCTAGGCTAATATTATCTACCATCCACACACACCACCGACAGCAAGCAGCGCATGAAAACCAAACTCTAGGTACGGTCAAAGATAATAAACCTATTATATTCTTTGGTACGATCCATATGTACGCGTACGTCGTATGCCTACTGTTGCTAAGTACGCATCATTACGTACGTAAGTTACTAGGTTACGGTATAAAAGTAACACTGTACTCTCTTACCAACCACTAGAGTTGAAGTTTAGAGAGAAAGACGCACAGACTTAAACGTTAAGTCACAGTGGGACTGTATGTCATATTTTTGCTTCACAAATTAATAAAATTAAACCACATCATAATGCCAGCAGACGATCAAATATTTTACTCAAGTGAGGAGTTTGAAATGAAGAAAAGAAGAGGCAATAGCTGCTGGACACCTCGCAAACAAAGTAACCCTTTAGATTCTCTGGGACTTGGGATACAGATAGGTCGAACATTAGGCGAAGGAATGTTTTCAAAGGTAAGTTATTTTTTTATACAAATGTAGAGTATGGTAGTAGATCTAACAAATATATGCAAATAGATTTGTAATGTGACAATATTATAATTATGGGTAGCTTTCTATAATGTCTTTACTATTATTAGATATATCGTTTTAGTATTAAGCCTATTTCTATTCCAAATTAAATGTACTTACCTCAATATGAACAACAAATCACACTTGACAATGACAGACAATGGTCGTGACACAATGTCGGACAATATCGTGACAATGACAATTTGTCTTGTTGATTTGCATTGTTGTACAGGTGGTGAAGGTCCATAGTGAGAAGCTCAACAAAGACCTAGCAATCAAAATAATATCAAAAGAGAATGCGCCGGAAGAGTATACGAAGAAGTTTATTCCAAGAGAAATTACAATAATGAAAACGCTTGGCCACGAGCGGCTGGTAAGTGGCTCTGTAGCTTGTGGTTTATTTGTGTGCTTCCTATCCCGAGGCTTGGGTTCAAATCCTAGTTGTACACCACCAATGACATTATTATTGTGTTGGAGATGTTGATAGGTTGTGAGATACCAATATGATGTACTCCTCTCCCTTCACCCAATCCCCTCCTAGAAAACCATCCACCTCCCCTCGGGCCCCAAAATCAGCATAATATTTAGCGGTCTTTCTTTTTTATACAATTTCAGATTGGATTCGAAGGAGCACTCTTGACAAATAAACACACTTACATAATTATGGAATATCTCCCTGGCGGAGACTTGTTGGACTACATCAACAGAAAGGGTAAAATATATAATTTCATTGTTTGATATTCTAATGACCTTACCACACAATACTTTTTAGCATTGAAAAGTCGCATTGATTACTGCAATTGTATTTCCCACTTGTTCTCAGTTTGGTGCGGTACATAATTATTGATTATATTCAATTATTTATATTAATCATCAGATTATTTATTATCTTTATTCCAGGACATCTTTCGGAATGCGAGTCACGTCGTATTTTTCATCAACTATTGGACGTCGTGACGTATTTACACAATTTGGATATTGTACATCGCGATATCAAGTGTGAAAACATTTTGTTGGATCGACAAAATAACATAAAATTAGCTGGTAATTTAGTAAACTTTTTGCCAATATCATTGTACAACTACTGCATGTGCTTTGTCTAGCTTTGGGTTGCAAACGCCCACAGTTAAAAAGCATCCTTTCTCATTGGCTATCATCCTCCAAGTTCAGTGGTTGTTGATGTTAGCGTTTCCTCTCTCATTGGCTGCTCCGTGTATGATGCATAAATAGCGATTCTCTCATTGGTTAAAAGTAACTGAATAATTAAAATCTCTCTCGATTTGCATAATATGGGCGCTTCAGATATTTCGTTTGCAGCGAATTGCTTGGTTGTCTCTTTGGAATACATCTTTTGTCTTTTTTTTATTTTAAAGATCTAGGCTTTTCGACTTTTTGTGACCGCAGCACCCTGCTTGACACAGCATGTGGTACATTCGTGTACACCGCACCTGAAATCCATGAAGGTATTTGTTACGATGGAAAAATGGCAGATATTTGGAGTATGGGTAAGTTTATCAACATCTCACCCACAGAATCAACATCCTCTCACCCACAGAAAACATATCATTCAGTTACCTTTCGAGAACGTGGGAATGGAACATCCAGAGGGGCATATAAGCATTTGCTTTAAGTCCAACAACAAAGTAAGTAAACTATAAAATTGATTATCGATCAAATACATTGGTATTTCTAATATTTTAAATCTACTTATTATAGGTATAGTTATTTACGCCATGTTGTGCGGGAGATTGCCATTTCGCGATGATGACTTCAATATTTTAATGGCGTCTTTTAGACGAAGAGAAAAGCTTCATTTTGATAAGAAAGTGTCAAAAGGTAAGAAGATAGTTGCAAAAGTTTGCAGAGTTGTGTGTCTTTTGATGATGCATATTATGCCTTACAATCCTCAGGGTCCCGACTCTGCAGTTCTGGCTTTAGCGGCACAGCAGTAGGCCTACTTCACCGTGCAAATCAAGCCCCATGTTGAGAGGGTTTAAAAGGCTTGTTGGATGCTTGCAGAAATATTATATTATTATATATATTACAATATTATACACCATGTAAGATAACTTTCTTTTTCTTTCTTGAAGATTGTCGGTCTTTTATAAGATCAATGCTTTGTTTAGAACCAAGATGTCGTGCCACTGTCGACCATTTAAAGCATTCTGATTGGTTGAATCGACCTATTGACACATCAACTGCTGACTTCGGAACACCTTGTTCATCATTAGCTTCACTCGGTAAGAGAAAACCACTAAAAACTGACACTCATTAACCAAACCTGAGCCATTGTTGTCTCAGACCAAACTATAGTTCTTTTTAGTCGCTCCGTATTGGTAGATAATTGAAAAAGACTAGATGGTGTGTTTGTTCCTTGAGGCTAGTTATGGTATTCTAGTTCCTGGGTTGCAGTGTTCCTCTCTGTACCTCAGTTCTCCATATTGGTATTGGTAGATAATTGAAACAGACCAATTGATGTAATTGTTCCTTGAGGCTAGTTATGGTATTCTAGTTCCTGGGTTGCAGTGTTCCTCTCTGTACCTCAGTTCTCCATATTGGTATTGGTAGATAATTGAAACAGACCAATTGATGTAATTGTTCCTTGAGGCTAGTTATGGTATTCTAGTTCCTGGGTTGCAGTGTTCCTCTCTGTACCTCAGTTCTCCATATTGGTATTGGTAGATAATTGAAACAGACCAATTGATGTAATTGTTCCTTGAGGCTAGTTATGGTATTCTAGTTCCTGGGTTGCAGTGTTCCTCTCTGTACCTCAGTTCTCCATATTGGTATTGGTAGATAATTGAAACAGACCAATTGATGTAATTGTTCCTTGAGGCTAGTTATGGTATTCTAGTTCCTGGGTCCCCATGTTTCTCTCAGTTCTCATCAGTTTCAACATGCGTGAACTCTTGTTGTATTTCAGGTGGCGACACTTGGAAGCTCATGGAGGCCGATGCATCTCATGGTTATGCATTGAGTCAACGTGCTATGAAACAGAAGGAACCATCACTGGTCACAAACATACTACGAGCTGTCGCTATCAAACATACGTAAGTATAAAGGTTATCAGACTTGCAGAGATACGCTACCATACAGTAGATCCACAAGGCATGCAGTGGCGTAATGGCTATAAGGGCTTACTGGCTAAACCCAGGTGCCCCGGAGCTTATAGGGGCCACTGAGCAGTGTCCAGAGGAAACAACATGCTTTAAAATATGTCAAAAAGGGCTGAAAACATCTAAGGCCTCCAGCATTGCAGGGCCACTTAAAGTCTCTGAACCAGGGGCCACTGAAGGCTTGTCAATCAAAGCCTGTAATAAATACTATACCAGAAATAAAGCATACAACCAATCTGGCAACAAATATTCCTCTGGTTGTCTTCTTAAGTTACCCAAGGGCCTTTATAGTTAGATGTACTGCAGTGCAGCTATTAGAGCTACCCTTGTGAAAGGAAGTTCAATACAAATTAATAATTATTATTGTTGAATGCAAAATAAAATTAATTTAAATTAATTATAGAACCATAACCTTTTTTAAATTTATTAGAGCGGATTCCAATGTGACTCATCATCTTGGCATGTTAGAAAGAGCTGAACATACTGGACTTAGAGGACCAGCCGCACAGAAGATTAGCATTCAACTCAGTGATCACAACTGTAAGACCATTGTTACACATTTCTTTAAGTTCCAGTTTAAGTTTAAAAATAAAAAAGATCACAGTAAAGTAAATTTAAAGATTGGCATGAAACATGGAATTAAAAGATTCCTATTAATCCCTGGGTTCTTGGTCCCAATCGTGCATGAATGAGCATTTTGTGATTATGTTTGTAAATCTATTAAAGGTTAAAGTGTGTCTGCGATTGCGTATTACTTGCCTTGATTTGAAACATAAAACAAGAGAAATACTTTACTTTTTTTCAAGCAGTACAACAACCGATGATGGTGTACCACACAATGGACGAATACCCTGGAACAGAACCAGACCGTAAATCCAGTCTTATGATGATGGCGGCCTCGAATCGCAAAGCTAATCTACGCCGAGGCTCCCTTGCACTTAACCATGGTGCTCTTCGTCCAGGTGGTTCACAAATAAACATGGCTACCGACGACCTCATGGCATCAGTCACACGTCTTAACGAGAGGAATTTTGATGCTGATTCACGCCATATGCACTTTAACACTAGCTCTCGTGTCGCAATGGCAGCCGGAGCAGGTAAGCGGTCATCAGCAGAGTGTACCAGACGGAACTCTTGCATTACGGATGAAATGAAAACTAGGACAATGTACCCTGGTGGTTTGACAGCAGAAGAACGTGAAGAAGTTGATAGATGGAAAGGAAAATGTCAAGTCATGCTTTCTTAAATAATATAGAAACTGAAATTTACAAACAAAATATTAATTTTTCATATAACTTGCATTTTAAAAGGCGACCTTTATACAGTAAACAAGAGTAGAATAAAATAAAAAATCATATGTAGACAAACATTCTGTATTTTAGTTGTTTATTTATTGTAAGGCATACAGAACCAGTTACAATTTGACACTGTATGGTGTATTTCATACATGTCCATGTTTACTTGGTATTGACCAATAGAAAACTCAACTTTCAAAAGTGGGAGGGGCATGCACTCCCAACTACTAGACCAAAAACAGTACTGTACAGTGTTAACACTATAATATACTGACCATTGTGTTACACACAGCAGCAATGTATATAGATGGTGCCAAGTGAACCACTCTATTCAGGCATTCAATTCCTAGCGATAACACCAAGATTAAAACACATTAAAGACATTTACCAACTACTATCGGTATAGATCTTGTATTGTATTGCTACTACATTTAAGCAGTTATCAAGATTTCATAACATTTGACTATTATTATTATATTATTAGTTTTTTCTCTAACACAATTACTGACGGAACTACATCAATTATATACAGATCTTTATCAAGATCCTATCAATATTGATGGAACTCAAGATCCGAATAATATAACTTGTACAGTACAGCATTAGTAATAAAACTCACAACTTTAGTACAAAAGATTGCTATAAAAAGCAAAAATTGTCTGCTACAATTTCATAAAAAAAAAAAATGAGAATCCAGTAAGTTGTTATGAATCCCATTACTTGAAATTCAAATCAAAGTAAAAGCTGTAATATTATATTCAGTTAATTTTGGCGTGACTTTACTAGTCAGATACTTAAACAAATTGTTGTTTTAATACTGATTTTTTTTTTTTATTACATTTTATTATAACATACTAACATAATGTAGTAAACATTAACATAAAGACAATCTAATAAAGAATTTCAGAAAGGTATTATTTTTTAAAATATAGAAAGAATACTGTAAAATTATGAAATGACAAACATTTAGTTTATGTTGTGTCCTTTAAAGAAGTGTATAATCAATATTAAATCAAAGTCAATAATCAATATGAACTTCAGAAAGGCAGAAACAAAGTTTGTGCTACCATCATGTTAATAATGTTCCCCTAATTTTCTACATTGGTTCTTTACTTCTAATTGTTAAACTTAAACAAAATTTGAAACAAAGACGTCTAAAAAAACATAAACATTTGTCGATTTGTTTGTGAGACAACAGTGTATGTCAATGGAAAACATTGATTTTTAAAAAACCTATAAAAAACAACTTGTGAGGTAGTTTACTGAAAACCGAAAATTGTGTTTTCAAAATATTGTCTTGTCTTGTTGGGACACCCTTATTAAAAAAAAGTGTGATATGCCCAAATATGATAGTGATATGGCCATGTATGACATCATCGTGTCCATATATGGGCACATTACATTTTGTTGTCACATCAAGTTTGGTAGTGTAGACAGACACTTATTCAAGGGACACTTTCCAATGAAATTAACAAGGGGAAATATTAACACTTTGCCAACCCCTAATCAACCACTAATTAAGCGGACACTTTGTTCCAAATCCCGATCTACTGTATAACTTTACCTTATTTCCTTAGAGAAGGATAGAAAGAATGAAGCTTCAAAAAGAGTGTGGTAGAAAGTTAAGAACTGTAACTTCATCCAAAAAAGATAAAAATACAGTAATTTTGAGTTTAGAAAACCTCTTGTAATATCACAATAACTTAGCTTTACAAGAAACTGACTATTATAGTTATTTAAGAACTCTAGCACCAATACGAAAGATTATTGGAAGTAAACTATGTTGCTAAAAAATTAACAATTTAAAAAAATATCTTTAAGATAGAAACAAAAATCATTCAAACGAAAGAACATGAATATTTTTACATCTGATTAATTCAAAATTAAACAATATTATAAACCAATATTTTTCCCATAAAGTATGTATTGTCATCTAATGTTAAAGATTAAATCTATTAATCTATCTATCACATTGCCTATATATGGAACGAATGAAGGGAAATGTACGCTTTATTATCCATTCCCTATTCATCAGTGGACACCCTTGTGTCACACCAAATATAGAGCTTCTACTGTATATATAATATATATGCCATGTCCATTAATAGTGTTGATTCTATGGAATGTTGCTTGTTATTATCTTTTTTTACTCCAAATGCAAACATTTTACAGTATGTGTATGTTAGTAGATGGGCTATAACTTGTACATTTTACAGTACTATTACATGATTGCATTTTCTAATTTAGATCAAAACAATTTAAAATAACAGTTTGTAGAAAAGCGTAATGCTGCAATTAAACAATTTTATACATTGTATGGTAGTAATATGATTGTATTGATAAAGATGCCAGCTTCTGCTTAGGCATTATTTTGTTGTTTTGTAAAAAAGTCAATTGGCATCTAAAATCAAATGTCGCCCTCTGATTAAGACATTGGCCTAGGCTAACATGACTATAAAAACATGATGGAGATTCTCCTCCTCCAATCACCAATTAATATCCATAACATTTCTTTAGACAGATCAATGAAATCAAAAGATAAAACAGATGTTTATCGTTTCACATACATCTCCAGGATGTGCAAAAGGAAGTGGCACTAATATGTCCTAAAAGGTTTTATTCAACATTTTACCAAATTAACTTGAATTTCTTAATCAACTACAGAAAATAAAACTTTAAATTATGCAAATGTTTAAATTTTATATGTATTGTAAAATTGATTTAAAAAATAATGTGTTTGTTTTTAAATTAATGATAAAAGAAAGATAAGACAAAATTAGAGATTGTTTACACATTAGCAAACAATTTTACCTACATACTTCAAGATCAAAGAAACATACGATATCTTCTGCCAACCTTCTTGTTGTTGTTTGACCTCACTAATCCTCTTCTTCGACCTCTCCATATGCCTCTTCTGCCAACATGTAGTATTTATTAGCTAATCGGCCTTTCATACTTGCCATTGCACTTTCTGCTGCTTCATTGTATAGGTCACCTAGAATATTAATATGTCCCATAATCATTTTTGTTCTCAATGTTTAGCACAACTGTAAAAAGCTTTTTTTGCAGTAGAATCACTCCTTTTTAAGAAGATACTTTCCCATGAAATGAAACGGGTCAATATATATTTCAACACTATGGCCAACCTTTACTCAGGGGACACCCCCATTAAGGGGAACTTTGTTTGGGCCTGAAGGTGTTCTAAATATACTTTATTAATTAATTAGTAATATAGCACATCACTGACCTGCACGTGATGGGTCTTTATCGACACCAAAACCGCCCTCTCTGTATATTTCTGCTTGTCTAGCTGTCAGTTGATATATGGGCGTATCAACAACAGCATCATAGCCGCCAGAATCATCGTCTTGCGGAGCATCTGTGACGGAAGAGTACCAATGAAGAGCTTCATCCCAATCTTTCTCTCTGGAAAAAAGAGTTTCCCAAATTTAATTCTTGATCTTGTCAGTAAATTTCTATTATTATTAATTACTGACCAGATGTTTGCATACACTTTAATTACCTCTGTGTGCCTAGGCCATTGCCAGTGTCAAATGCTTTAGCCATGTATATCTGTGAAGCCCTGTCTCTGGCATCTGCAGCCTGCTCCATGTAGTCTAACCCTTTGTCTTGAGTTTGAGGATTGTCCTGGAGGATAACAAGAAAAAAAATAACAATACTTCGTCATCAAGGCATTGCCTTGGAAAGTTTTCCTGAAATACTAACAGGTGGTCTAAATACTGAAGAGACAATATCTGCATAATTAGGAACAACCCTAACCCACTCTACCATCAGCAAGTCATGTATGCTGGCCAAGGTCTGTATATTGCCTAGGAATTTAGCATTGTATGACATGTATTGTGTTTTGTCTACTGTGTGTCCCATTTATTTGATTTAATTGGAGACATGACGCACACCAACACATATTGTGGTACTGGCACATGGGTACTCACTAAACATGAGAAAAATAATACACACCTCAACTGAGTGGTCCTCGAGGACGTCATGCGGTAGCTGCAGATATATCTTAGCAAGATTGATGATAGCTTCAAGTGATCCACATAGGCCCGACTGTTCAAGATGATAGAGGGCGGCCTCCATATTACGTGCATCATCTGTCTGAGCAAACCGTCCAATTTCGTGGTAACGAGCCATGTCCATGTGAATCTAGGGAAGATAATTTATTATTAGCATTTGTGTCTTAATAATAATCTCATTCTTTTTTGTTCTGTACTGTACAAAGCCATTACCTTGCCTAAAATGGAATCATCCGATTTTCTCATATTTGCTCGTAATCTTAACTGCATTTCCAAATTAACGCATGATGCACGAGCCTTCATGTTGCACTTGAAATATGCAGCAGCTTCTTCTTCCTAATTGGTTAACAAGAAAAAAATATTACTAGCCTGCACTCCACCTTTGCTAGCCACAAGTAACATTATAAACTGAGGGTGTGTGGCGCAGTGTGTTGAACGTTGGATTACTGATCATGAGATAGTGAGTTTGAATCCAACTCTTGCTGCATTGCTTGTATCCTTAGGCAAGACACTTTACTTACATTTGCCTCTCTCCACCCAGGCTACGCGGTTAGATCAAGACACAACTTTGTGTTGATTAAAGCTCCATTATGGGAGTACGTTTTTGAGATTTTGAAGCATTGTGCAATAAGTGCTATATAAGAACGAATATTATTATTATTAAACTATAGATTTTGATCTTGTTAAGTGAAATGTATGGATCAGGCTTATTGTCATTATGTGCTGAAAAATGTATTTATTTATTCCTAGTACTATATCTTGATTCAGCACCACTCAATTAAAAGAAACGATAAAAATATTGTACAAAATTACCCTCGTCATAGAGTCTCCTTCTCCGCCTGAAATTGTACGGCTTCTATTTCTTCCAAAAGTCACATGATTTGTAGTCGTACCATGTTCCTCCTCTCCGTTCTCATCCTCGTCCGCAATCTCTGACAAAGGAGATGACGGCATGCAAACCTCTTCTGGAGATGCAGGTGACGTAAAACAAATTGATGCGCCGTATCTCAATGCCCGTCTCTTATCAATGATCGGTCTGGAATTGGCAAAACGTGACGGTGGAAGATCACCAATAGTGTCAGAACTTTCCGATAACGATCGGTTACTGTCAGAAGACGTACGTCTTTCAAACTTGTAATCCATTTCTTCCGTGCTTTCTTCGGAGCATTCTGATATGTGGCGTTCTCTCACTTCGCGTATTATGAACTTGGTCATATCAAGTGGTGTGATTGATTTACGAGGACGAGGCCGGAACACAGGCTCCTCTTCACCGCTACAAACTGTTGATGAATTCTTCTACAAAATACAAGATTATTATAAAAATAAAGTAAAAAAAAAAAATTTTGTTATATATTTGGGTTTTTTTTTCAATGAATTTCAGAAATACAAGATTATTATAAAAATCAAATAAAGTAAAAAAACGTTTATACATTTTGGGTTTTTTTCATTGAAAGTCAGAAAAAAATGTTTGCTTCAACATTGGTTTAATATGGTCAACAGATCCTTCTGCTCTTAACACCACACCATCCGTACACTTTCATTTCTAACCACACAAATATAATTAGAAACAATGTTCTATAAAAATACCATATGATAAATATATAAGATAATTAGTTATTAATTAGTTGTCTTACATGCATATCAAGATATCTAGAATGATCAGCAATTTCTGACGAGTGCATATCAAATGGTGTCATGTCCATCTTTTCACAGATAGTGTTACAAGTATGTGTGAAGAAGAACAGCGCCATCCCCTTTGTACCAAGGTTTCCATCGTTGTACTCCGTTCCATTGGAGGTGTGAATCTGTGGATCAGTCCAAAGGTCACCAACACCTAAAGATGATACATAATTTTAGAAAATTTATATTAGATGACATATTTACAATACCCTGGGAATTAGCATAACACTGACCTGGAAAGTATTAGCATACACTGAAATAGGATGCATTAACATTACACTGACCTGGGAATATGAGCATAACACTGACCTGGGAATATGAGCATAACACTGACCTGGGAAGTATTAGCATAATACTGACTTGGAAATTATTAACATAATACTGACCTGGAAAGTATTAGCATAATACTGACCTGGAAAGTGTTAACGTAATACTGACCTGGAAAATATTAGCATAACACTGACCTGGAAAGTATGACCTTGTTGTAATTAAACTAGCATTGTGAAAGCTAAGTTGATTACTAGATTACCAAGCTGTATTAGTTACATTTAAGCAATGTGTCATGTGACGAAAAGAATTTTAACATATGTTCAAACTGTCAGCCAAAAAATCAGCACAACAAATATTGTGTGTAGATATTTGATATTTAGTTTTATGTAATTTTGATTCGACATGAAACTGAATTAGTTATGCAGAAAACAGATAGTGTAAAGTTACACTTAATTAACTTTATGCAAATTAATATTATCAACAAACATTTACCTTGAATATCAACAACAATCAACTTGTGACCTGACCTTTCAAATGTGAAATGACTGAAGGCCTAAAAAAGAAAAAAAACTTAATAATACAAAATCTTATTATGAAATCATAATACTGATTAAATATCAAAAGCAAATGGTCAAATGGTCATTGACATGAGATAACCATGAAATAAAAATAGATTTTATAAATCAGCATATTCCCCTTTGGGATCAAAAGGTTTACATATTATAAGTAAAGATCCAATTAGTCTAGCCTGAATTATAATATTTAACATATTATATTTGTATAGTGTTACTTCAAGTTATAGTTAACTAATCATGCGATTCCACAACAGGATTAGTTTACAATAATGTTCAAGAGCGCTTGTTGTTGATGCTCTTTTTATGAGTCATTGTGGATTATCTGATGATCAGGCAGTATAATACAGCAGCAGATAATGTATTGTATAAGTATTTGTGAATGTTAATATTTCCATGTCATGCTAACTGAGATATACAACATGCATGTAGTACTGCACGCAAGTGTTTGTAAGAGCAACTATACCCCAAATAATTTATTTAATAATAATCATGTTTTCCAATCCCAGAGTTTAACCTGTATCTGACCTCCTTTCCTACAATATGTATAGTGTGAAAGTGAAATTGTTTACAATAAAGTTATTCTAATAAATACCAATGATACATTTCTTTGCATTTAGTAAAAGATAAATTAAACTTGTCTGCTGTCAATTGAGCCACCTATCTTCCACAAAACAAAAAGGCAATATTTATGTAGAAATACTATAATATGTATTGTGACTAGAGGTACTGTGCTATAATAATTTATGTACTGTATTATGACTAAAGCTCTGTTTACACAAGCTTTAATTTTGTGACAAAAAATGTCATATCACTACCATATTTGGGCACATCACACTTTTTTTTGTCGTCAAACTAGTTTAATAATGTATACAGAGTCTTAGATGTGCAACTACATTATGTATTGTGTACCTGTGGAGTGAGTCTCAATGCTTCGTCTCGGACAAAGCCAGAATTTGAGTTATACTTCATGTAGTCACCCTCAATGAAATTCTCGATGTGGTAAAGTGGGCTACCAGGTCGATCTTTGAACTCCAAAATGCACATGGCCATAATGTCAATCTAATAATTGAATAATTATTGGAAACAAAAGAAAACAAAATGATATATTAATATCACTACTAATATGGTACAATAATGTTATCACTTAAATATATTTGTTGTCATAACAGTATACAGTTGAACCTCTATTATGGGGACACCTTCTAGACCAAACAAAGTGTCACCTTAATACTTAATAGCCCGGGTGTCCTCTGAATAGTATTGGCCATAGTGTTAAAACTTCCAGTGTTCATTTGACAGGAAAAATGTCTCCTTAATAGGCGTGTCCCTTGAATAGAGGTTTCTGCTGAATAGGTGTATGCCAAACAAGGGGTTGTATTGTAATATACGGGTTTGGATGGATGTTATCTATTTTTAAATTCCTCAGGCAGGTCACAACAAATTAATTCAAAACAAAACTTTAAAAAATTGAATACATATTATCAGGGGACCCCTCAGGTGGATACCATACCATACATGAACAAAAACAGATAAAAACAAAACAAAATCATTTTGTATGGTACCAGGGATAGCACTCTGTTTTTGTTTATGTATGGTATGGTATCGAAATAAATCAAATTCAGCTTATTAATTTTCAAAATAGTAAGTTGTTAATACCGGTTTAGGTGGATGGTGTCTGTTATATTCCTCGGCCCAGAGTTTAGCATCCATTTGTAATCGCACATCATTAAAATAGACGTCTCGTTCAACAGATGTCATGTACCGCTTAGAAACAAAATTACCAGCATGTTTCCAGTTCTTTGTTCTGCTCATGTTTGAGATTTTTTTCCTGTCAGATAGAATTCGTAGATTCATTTTATTATGAATATGGTAAACATGGGTTAATTTCTTGTAAAATTATCTGTTCACTAACTCACAATATACAAGGCAGTCATATGAATTTGGCGAGATCACTCTAGCTATAAGTATCTCATTGTATTGTTGTGCTTTTGTTGCTCATAATACACTTAATAAAATAATAATTAAATTACATTAATTTTGATAATTGATTTATAAAAAAATAACAATAACTAAGAAATGATATTTCAATAGTTTACTCTGCTAAAACATAATATCATTAATATTTAAGTTACTTATTTATGTTATGATACTAATAGTACATAAAATTCATGCAAAATCAATATATTATAAAATATAATATTTAATAATATTATGAATGTATTATTTTATTGTTCTATTTTACTTCAATGAAAAACATTGAAGTTGAAAACAGGATAAAGGCATTGACTGACATGCACACCAGGAAACTGATTGACCCCAAGGTAATGACCTAACCATAGACTTCCTGAACCAGATGTAGTTTAAATAATGAACCCTGGATGTCAATGAATACAAAAGCCTAGCCTTCATTTTTGGTCTTTTCTTTTTCTTTTCATTCAGAGGGTCAAGGCAGGTTACCTTTAATATAATTTGTTATTCTCTAGTTACACGCCTCAGTAATTTTAATATTTGATTGGACAAAGAAAAGTAGGTGGTCACCTGCGGTCATATTTCATACAGCACAGTCTGTGACCAGTCATCTATGGAGTGAATTATTGTTGATGAAAAACAGGACATTATGATTTGCTAAAAACCTATGCTGACAAATCTCACACTATACAGTAGCCCTGGCAGTCAGTATACTCAATTTGCATTCATTAAATGGACAAGAAATATTTACGAAAGAATAATAATTTCATTTAAAAACATGTACTGTAATTAGTCTAACTGGTTTTTATAGAATTTTACAAAATTCTTTATTTGATCAGAAAGAAGAGAAATTTATGTTTTATGTCAGATACGGTATTTTGAAATTCATGTACAGTAACAAATAGTATCTAAAACTTATGCTTGTAGAAGTTTACTGATAAAGCATGCTGCAATAAGAACGGGAAGGAATTGGTAATAACAGATGGTACAAACTGACCAGTATGGACAGATCTTATCAAAGCATGACAAGGCAGTTAGGAGTCATCATAACCAAGTCAACAGACTGTTAAAACTTTGAATGCTTTTTTTTACAAAAATAGGCCTATAATAAAAGTGTATGTTGCTTAGTACACTCAAGCGCAGGATTGGCTATAGCATGAAACCAACAGTAACAAATAGCTATACTGGAACTTGTGACTTGATATATACGGTAGGTGGTGTTTCTTCGAACACCCCTACCCCCTCTTACTAAAAAAAACATAAGATTGAATGAATGAAACACATTTGTGCATTGCAATCCAATGTTATTATTTAGTAGTCTTCCGTTGCATCCCCTCTCCACCCCCCTTTCCCCAACCTCTAAAAAAAACCAGTTTCACAAACTATTTGTTTACATTGTAATCAGGGGACTTTCCAAAAAATGGAAAAAACCGATATCTTTTTAAAATTATTATTTATTACAGTAATCTTAATAGACCCACATCTATCAGTGTGACAGTTTACTAGTTATTTGAATAAATATTTACATAAGAATTACTGTTTACAATATTATTATTATTGATATACTGAATCAATATCTTGCACATTATTATAATAGTAAAAATTACATTGCACACAATAAGGGGACTTTCCCGAGAATGGAAAAACCCAATAAATACATTGTAAACATAAAAATGATTAAAAATATTAGTTTATATTTGAACTTTAACTGACAGTCTGATGTGTGTCCTCGAAAGTGAATTTGTTGTGTAGGAGTGATCCAACAGACACATTGACCTTTGAGTTTGTTGTGAGGCTATGGCTGTTATTTGTTTACAAAACGGTGTTATCATCATCAGTTAGTTTAATGACAAACTAAATAAATACATTAAATGTATTATACTTTAATAAATTGTTTTTCAATCACATTTATGACTTTTTTTTGGTTCATTGTTAGTGAACTATATCCTGATGGATAAGCATTCTGTGTGGAAGGGCAAGGTGATCAGTCTATTGTTAAACAATTTGAAGCTAGGACAAAACTTAATAAATAAGCAAATGGAAAAATAAATAAACCAAGAAAGGAAATAAGCAAAATATGAGGTTATTTATACATCAGACAAATGAACATTTCAGCATTGAACATTAGACCAACATTGTTTGGTAACAAAGGGCTATCATCACACCACTGTGTTGTGACTACACCAAGTTCAGGTCAAGGAGTAAACAGTATTATTGATTGGTGTTAAATAAATAGTTAGTCAAAGAACTAGCTAGCCTTGCCTTAAAAAGTACTTAGGTGGTCTGTAAATTACAATTTAGACACTACTAACTGTATTTTAAGGTACTCTATAGTATAGGTAGTCTGTAATTTATAACAATCCATGGACCGGTACAGTACAGATACTACTAGTACTATATTATTTTATTTTTGTGGGCCTACAACAACTTTAATCAATATTAAGACTATAAATACAGTTACGAGTTATTCTACAATAATAATAATAATGGTAGTCTTATATAGCACCTAATTCAATGTTTCTAAGTGCTTTACACAAACAAATTATCCATAAAATATCAGAATTATATAACCAAAAAAGGAATAAAATCAGAGGAACCATTTACATTAATCTAGATAGGCTGTAGAAATAGCTATCATATGGTTATGATATGAAACTGAATAATATCAAAATATATTCCTAAGGCTCTGTCTACACTATCAAACTAGTTTGTACCCAAATATGACAGGAATTTGCCCAAATATGGTAGTCATACGACATCATTGTGTCCATATATGGGCACATCACATAAAGTTTGATAGTGTAGACAGAGCTTAATAGAGGAATATTTCACTGAAAGAAAACTGAAATAAATAAGTTACAGTTTATCAGCCATACTGAACAGGGTCATGTATGACAAAGGTCATTTGTATTGGTCATGAATCCTTCCACAGTACTGTACCCCATGGACATTTGAACCTGTCCCAAGGACACTTCTTCAACATTATATTAGGCGTTTCCTTTGTTTTACGAAAACAAGTAGAAACTAACAATTCATTTTTAACTGTTTTTAACTAACTTATAGTCCCAACTACTATAACTATTACAGTACTGTATATATTAACTACTACTAACTATTTATATTACTGTGTTTAATTAATTAATAAATAAGTAAATTAATGGAGATACTTACATTCGAAAGCATTCTCTCATGGCTCCATTTGCAAATGGCTGTAAAGATTAAATCAATTCACTAAATTATTGAATAAAAATTTAAATGAAAGATTTAGTTTTTTTTTCAAAATGGTGCAATAGAATTTGTTTGCATTTTCTACGGTATAAGATAGGACTTTTTCCATGACTATGTATAATCAACAACTTGGTAACTATTTTTATATGTAAAATTAATTGTTCTTTCGATTGAATACATTTTACCTCAAGTTTACGCTAATGAGAGACAATTTTTATGAATTGTCTATCTTTTTCACTACTGTAGAAAGATTCCTGTAGAATCACTTTTGAAAAAGGGGCTTATTTCATGACAATCATTCTTCTTTATCACATTCACAGTAAAATAGTGTAAAAAATATGGTAATTTACTTTCAACTTTATTTTCCAAATTGCACGAGATTAAATAATAAAATATTTAAAATGAAGCAAAAGGTCCTTTCCGTATTCTTCACTTACCACATCAGCCATTTTGACGAAGACCATATCCACGACCCATGATTGGTCAATGGCATTATACCTGAATCTCTTGGCTTTCTCTTCCTTAAACACCTCCAAGTGAAAATCCTCCCATGGATCGGTACACTGGATTGCCTTCCTCATAACCCTCTGCCACCGCCGTCGCACAGCCATATTAATTGGCCGTGGAATTGGTTTGTGGACATTAGGCACATGATCGATAACTTCGATCTCTGTCAATGTTTTTATGTTCAAGTCATCATCTTCCTCTGTATCCATAGCAACCGGTACCAAATTGATGTTGACTGACATGCTGTAGTGCGCTCAGACCAATAAATATATTTAGGAAAATGTTTGTTTTAATAATTCCTCTAGAACGGCCTACAGTAAAAGAAATATTGAAAGTTAAAAATGGCCTCAAAATAAATCATGACTTCACACTGATGACACCTGTTTTTATACAAAAATTCCCTTTCCATTGTTGCTACATTAAGTTATAAGTATAGCCCCAAAAGCAATAATTTAGACCTAAACTAATTTTCATTTAGGCCTACTATAATTATAATTTAATCTAAAAATAAATTACTAAAAGTAACATTAATATTTAATTTAAATTGATAGATTAGCATAGGTTACTAATTTCAATTATAATATGCTAGCCTAGCCTATATTTACTCTCAACTGAATGTAGGTCACACTCCTGCAAGAAGGATGCCTGGTCAACTAAAATAAAAGCAGACATACATCCCACACACGACACCACGTGAGAAGATGGCCTGGCCTGGGAAAAACTTTTGCACTTACTTGCATTCGAAGATAAAAACTGCAAAGATATCCGTTTCTCTACGATGATATATTGTATTTTACCATATTATATTTAATAGTATTGTAAGTAGTAAGGCATTAAACCCAGAGATGCTTTTGTGAAAGAAAATGAGTAGGCTGCTGCTCTGACTCTGAGAGCTATATTTTTACATCAACACCACCGTCATGCTTCACCGCCTATGACGACGTGACACACATGAGACGTTGTTGTTGTACATCTTTTGCATATTCATTAAATCATTGAACCGTTACTATTCATGAATATTCATTTAAAGTTAAAAAATAAACGAAATGTTGAAATGAACAATTTTATAAATGTAAAAAAAAAAAAATTATTAGTAAGAGTTATTATAGCTAGTAAAAAATATGACGAAAAGTAAAGCAATATTCAATAAATATTAACATTGGTGTATTAAGTGGTGATGTCCAATAAAAATACTTCAAACATGTTCAAGGTAGCGTGGCCGAGTGGTCTAAGGCGCTGGTTTTAGGCACCAGTCATTTCGATGGCGTGGGTTCGAATCCCACCGCTGCCAATTTTTTTTTTGGTAGATTTTTTTTTCATAAATATTTCTTCGTACTTCTCAAAACTATTATATCTATTTACAACAGCCCACAATTTCAAATATACAAAATACAACCAAATTATTTCATATTACAATTTTTATTCAGTTAAAGATATATTGTCCCCCTAAAAAATAATTAAAAAAATTTTTTTTTTTTAATATGCCATTTTATTATCACACAATAGAACAAAAAAAAAACATTTTCCACCAAAAAAATGTAATTTAAAGCAAAATATACCTAAATTGTCTGGAAGACAATGGTTTTTGGTTGAAATTAACCATTTCTTTTGTCTTTTTATAGGTGAAATAATTATTTTTGATGATTTTTTTTCTACAGAAGTGAATAACTTTATTAAAACTGTGAAATTGCCTATTCAAAATCTGATTTTATTAATCTTTATTTTTTCATGTTTTTGGGGGACAATACATCTTTAATAAAACATTTCTTTATTAGGCAAAAATACAGCTGCAAAAAGTGTAAAAACAGAGAAAAAAAAATTTGCTTGATTACCGTACAGTTGTGTATTGCACTGTATTTAGCAAGTACACTATATCTTAGAAATACACTATAAATATTAAAATACATTGAAAAGACATTTCTAGAATATGGAAGTAACTTTGTAACCAAATCTGAAACAGAGTTCTACGTCTTTCAGACGTACAATACAATAAATATGAATATGTTCATAATGCATTTTGTATAGTAGGTTTATTTCTGGGTTTATTTATCATGTATTAATATTTTTTTGGGTGTTAAAAAACTGGTTTAAAATAATTTTCTACTACTACTACTACTGGTTTATTTGTATTAATAAATAAGAGAAGTTTTTTTTTTACCTTCTCCAGGTAAAGTTGTACTTGCTAAATAAATATTACAGTACTGTATTAATAAACTAACAAGAGACTTTTAAACATTTATATGCATTATGTGCTTGTAAAAAAAATTGCAAGAAATTTATGTTTATTTCAATTTTCTAGATGAACTGGAACAATCTTATGACTAGATCGTAATGAGTAAGGTCTCCATACAATCAGCTGCAGAACAGCAATAGCTATTGGAAGTAAACACAGAATGTTGAACATTGCAGCATGCAATTCTTCACTCTGATTTTCTGAGGCTGTTCCGTGTTTCATCTCAGTGTAACCATGGCTATTGAGAATACTTACAACCAACATTGGAGCAAATGACTGAGCTGGTTTAGTAAAAAGGGCATTGAAGCCAAACACGGAAGATGATAGTGGACTCCTGAAAAATAAATTGAACAAATTAACAGTCTGTGGCTTTAAATTCATAAAAAAAATAAATGTTAATCTATGACGGTGAAACTTACTTGCGTTGGTGCCGTTGTTGATCATCATCAATAATGTCAGACAGTGGAAGATTTGCAAAGTTAAAAACGGCGTTTGATAAACCACTAAAAAGAGGAAAAATTAAAAATCAATGTAATGAATTAACATATTCCATACTACTGTATATTATAACATGCATGAGAATATTGTGGATAGTAATGGCGCTGTAATTGGCAGACGATGACATAATGTGACCCGACAGTGACCCTCAGGGAAGAAGCATGTTGTTGAAAAGGTGTAACATCATGAGCGCTATTACGGATATGGCGCTATATAAAACTTCATTAACTTTAAAAATATAAAATCAATCATAGAGTTTACTCTATCTATTTACTCGGCAAATAAATTATTAATATAAAATATCCAGCAAAGGATATCTCTAAAATTCAGCGAGTCCAGAACACAGCTGCCCGATTGGTCGTTCAAAGCCCCATAAGGCAACATATCACACCTGTGCTGAGACAGCTTCACTGGCTTCCGGTAACACAAAGAATTACTTTCAAGATCCTGCTCTTTGTTTTCAAAGCTCTTCATAATTCTTCATCTAAGTTCATTTCTGAACTTATTCAACCTTATGTTCCTAAGCGGTCTCTGAGATCTAGATCTGAGTCTCTTCTTGCCCATATATTTCATCCCTCCTCTAAGTTTTATGGAAATCGTTCATTTTCTTCGGCATCCGTTTCTCTATGGAATGCGTTGCCTATTGAAATCCGTCAGGCTACTTCCACCAGTGTCTTCAAATCTCTCCTCAAAACCCACCTTTTTAATTTGTAATTTTTCAAAATTTTCTGTCTTTGTAAAGCGCATTGAGGCTTTCAGCATAATGCGCTATATCAAGTACCAGTTATTATTATTATTATTAAAATGAAAATTAAAACATACCAATCTAAAAGCAAAAAGAAAGCAATAAACCATGTATGCGTAGGCCCAAGCAGGAACATTAATGATGCCAAGATAAGCTTGAGATAGAAGGAATAGACCATTAGACTGTAGTATCCTATTTTTGAAACTGTCGAGCTTAACAGCAACACCAACACCTGTAAATGAGAAATATTTATTCATATTTATTACCTATGCTGAGATATTATACAATCACTAACAATATTTAAAATGAGAATTGTTTATTCATATTATTACCTTTGCTAAGGAGGTTATACAATCACTTTGCTTTCACCTTTTTAATTTGAACTTTCAATATTTTTTGCTTAATTTTGTTTTTTTTTTAACATTTTCTGTTGATCAGATGCGCCCTGCATTTTGCATTATTATTATTATTTGTCTGTTTATTTGCGAGTTTGTGTATTTGTTGGTTTGCGAGTGTGTAATATAATACTTACCTGAGGCAGGATCTGAGTGGATCCATACACTACTTTCCGTGAAAAACTACTGATATCATCATCTGGTATAAGTTGATCCCCAAGGATTGCCAGAAAGCTTACTAAATACTGTATATGGAAAACCATCAGAAAGTTGGTTCCTATGAAACACAGAAAGTTCTTCTCAAAGCATATCTGCTTAAAACTATTATACAAAGATAGTTGTATTTTTTCTGGCTCGAGCAGAGACTCTGACTTTTGCTTTTCGAACATTGCGTCCTGATGAGTGTGAACATTGCGACCTGTGTAGGTCATTGATAACCAGCCAATGAACGCAATAAGCACGCAACACATTTGAAATGCTTGAAAATTCTGCATGCTATTGGATATAAACTCTGTGAAGAAAACGCTTGTAGCTCCGAGAGTTTTAGCAATTTGGCTCCAATTAGTCAAAAGTATACGATCTTCGTACTTGGTAGATATCTCAGCAAATAGTGCGCACTGAGCGAGCAGTACAAAGGTAAACAAAGCATCATAAAATGACAATGTTACCATTAAGTGTACGCCACACAACCAGTCGTTTTTTTCATAGTCACGCCAGGGAAACCAAGGAAAAAGAAACGAAACGGCAAAGATTGGTGCCCCATACAATATTGATAATCTACGCTGTCGAAAGACAGCAATGTTTGAGTTATCTTGGAAATAAGCAAACAGCGGGTCATTGATGGCGTTCCAAAGAAGGTAAACTACCTGCGAAATTTGAAACCATGATTCAGAAATCTCGTACTTATTTAGGAATAATTTAACATAGTAAAAACTAAAGACGCCTGTCATTAGACTTGCACCAAATGTTGTTAAAGAGTAAGCAAACACATTTAAATGAAATGTTCTTCTGTTACTAGAAGCTTGTACCATATTGAACGCCCTCCTGTTGTTGCCCTTGCGTCTAATAAAGAATGAAAAAAAAAAATATTTTTAATGAACATGAGGAAGCATATGACACTATAGAATTTTACTGATTGCTTTTTTTATATCAACCTATGATCGAACCTTAAAAAACTTTTCGTTCATAAAATTATAGCATGCTAATAATAGGCTAACCTAACTATTTGAGAGAATAATATAGTGTGGCGCGTTTCTACTACGTCGACAGCCACTTCAGTTGGTAGGGCAATGTCTCGGCTTAGACTAGTGCTTTATGTTAAAGTCCATTCTCTACGTTTTTTAGATCTAATTTAAGGTCACAAACTACATTTAATGTAAAAATAAATATTATATGGTCCTATTGAGATAACTTTTTTGTCTTTAAACGGTTAAAAATGTGTAAAATAAGTCGATTCTAGTAATTATAAATCCCAAAATGCACTGTAGGGAATTGTATTGTAGGGAAGGGGTCTTTAAGTTTGATCACAGTTTATACCACAGATCCTAGCTAGACACATGTTTACACTGTGTGGTCTGCATAAGATTAGAGCTAGGTCATTTTACTTAGCAACAGCATAGTTATAGGCGAATTAATGATTATGATAAAGATTTGATCATTTCCTATTATTTTAGTTTATGCGTATTACGTACATTTACTGTAGTTTAATATGATTTTTGAGTTATTTAGTTTAGTTATGTCTTAAATTTGTTGTACCAATTCATTATTCAATCACTAAGACAGTTTTAATTATCAATTAATTTACAGTTTAAAACGTTCAATCATCCAACTTATCGTTCGTTCAACATCAGTCTAATCATCGTTTGTTCGTCCAATTATTTGTTCGACCATTCAATCAATCGTTCAACCATTTGTTCATCGTTCGTTCCATTGCTGCTGTGTTGAATAAACATTATTTTATCTATACCTTTGTGAATGCGTTTAATTCGTTTTGACTCCCAGAACTGCACTGTGACGTCAAGGTTACATAAGTTTAAAATCTCTCTTCTATTGCAATAATCTATCTCTAAGATGTCTGACATTGAACTAAATGATTCAGCGAGTTGCACAAGCTCTGAACACTCATCATTGAGCAACAGATCTAGACTCCGGGTTAAGGCTGAAGCTGCAGCATTAAGGGAACGAGCCCCCAGACAGAAAGAAATGCATGATTTGGAAATGCAGGAATTAATGCTCAGGCAAAACTTTATTACCATGAACAAAGTAAATAGACCAGTTCAATATGAGCTTACAAAGTTGGACATTTTTTATCTAAATCATCAGTGTCGCTTGCAAATGTCTATTCAGTACAAACACTGCCAATTTCTACCGATACAATCGCTACTCCAGATGACATCAAGAAATGGCCTCACTTAACTGGAATTCAAGTAAATAAAATGTTGAATCAAAGACAAAGGAATGGGAGAGAGAGAGAGATGCAATTAAGAAAGAAAAGGAGGACAGGACAGCCAACTGGACAAAAGAAAAAGAAATCGGACATGAAGCAAGCCTTCAGTGAGTTGGCTGAAGAATTCCACAACAAACTTTACAAAAAAGGCCAGAACGAGAACAATTCTGTAGTTTAAAAAAAAAAGCGAAATTCAAAAAGCACTGATTTGTTGGACTTTTTACTGTAAAAACTGTAATTTAAATTTTTATACTAACTTTTGATACTATTTTTGTACATATATATTTTGTAGTTTTATATTTTGGTGAAATTAAATACTTATAGTATATAGAAGAAAAAAAAATTGTTTCCTTTTATTTCAATTGTCTGAATGATGGTGATGATGATAATGATGATGAAAACGACAAACGATGACAGAAATCAAATAATATTGGAAATTAAAAAGAAAACAGGAAGAAATTTATCTGATCCAAGCTGAGGATGTCTAGAAAACTAAGATCTAGAAACCAAAGACCTAATAAGATATCTTAGTTTTCTACATCTAGAAAACTAAGATATCTTATTTATAGGTCTTAGCTTTTCAGATATTAATTTTCTAGACACTTCATTAATTACATTTTTCAGAGGGCCCTACCACTTCTTGTCCTGTTATCAAGAAACAAACAAATATCATCTGTCTGTTGGAGCAAAAGAGTAAAATGTTTAAAAGATGAAAATGTGTTTGTTGATTAGCTTTTATTCATACTTCAAGAATACAGCATATCCGTATTCCTTTCATTAGCATGTCGATGATCAGCACAGATCAAGTGGATCAACACGCGTCAACAGCGAAGCCTAGGCGATGCATTACCACAAACCTGTCATATCCAAAAAGACCGCTGCGATCTTGACCACGGTAGTCGTTTTGTTTACCTTCATCATAATAACGATCGTGCTCGTATGGGTACCAGATTCCAAGGAAACGATAATTTTTTCATTGGACATGGCGAATGATAGCGCCGTTGATATCTACCAACGTTTGCTTAGGGAGATTTAGATCCTTCCGCTCAACACAGGCGTAGCAGTGCGTACTGCGTAGGGCATATCTGATTGGTCGATTGCAGCAGCCATCTCCAGGAGAATCACTTTTTTAACTGCGATGACAGTTTCTTTGTGATCTAGCCTTCGGCTATATAAAATCATTGGATAATAATACAGTCTAAACTTTAGTTACTAAAACTAAGCTACGTACTAACTTAACTAGCCTACTCAACCTACTACTACGTACTAGGCCTAGCTAGGACGTACTACTGGCCTAGCCTATAATTATATATATAGGACGGTCTCTCTTTTTTACTATAACTGCCATCTATCTTTCTACCCTCTTTCTTCCTACTTTTTGCGCCTATTGTTATTCTACAAAAAAATACCTCTCTTTCATTTGAATAATAATACTAGGCCTAGGGCCTATTTGCCTCCTCTCTTTGGACAAATTATACGTAAAAATAATACTAACGTCCTGAAGAGGGCGGTAGAGTATGCGACGTGGTTTTTTTGACGATGTTGTTCCGAACGTGCACTTTATTAACCGGATAAGTTGCAAGCCTTTATACCGAAAGTCGCCATTTTAACGATAATTTTTTTCCAGTCAATACAACTCCAAAATCTTGATAAATAATGTAGGTCTCCACATTATTATAACATTTGTTTTAACCGATATTATTAATTCTTATTCAACTTGAATGCAGTGTGTAAAAATTGTATTTTAGGCATTCTATATACCTTAATAAACTTGAGTCAGTCAGGCTAAGCCTACTATAGCCTAGGCTAGCTAGAGTCTAGAGAGCACGCCCGGCGGGTGTGGGTGAGTTGGATGTGCATGTTGTATCTGGGCCTAGCCTCATAGTTATCCTAAACAAGAGAAGTTAGGCCATAGCTAGGCTAAATAAGTTAGGTAATAGAGGAATATGCTCTACAAAGCCTATCAATACAATAAAATACATTACTAATAAACTAGGCCTAATACTAACTAGGCTACGCCTAGGCCTAGCCTAATATAAATAAATAATTTCTTGAAATAAAAATGCATTATTATAATGATCCTGTAATTATTCTTTTTTCAGATATCCAACATGGCTGATGTAATGGATGCTATAAAGAACTACAAGACTGCACCCTTTGATGCACGATTTCCCAATCAGAATCAAACAAAGAATTGCTGGCAGAATTATGTAGATTTTCACAGGTGCCAAAAAATCAAAGGGGAGGATTATGCACCATGTGAATGGTTTAAGAGAGTCTACCAATCTCTATGTCCTAATAGCTGGGTAAGCACACATCCTTTAAGTCTAAGGAATCATAGACCAATTATCGCTAACTTTGATGGAAATAACATCCTAAGCACAGGCTTTAGTATGATGCTTGCCTTTACATTACTTACCATAGTTTACCATAATAAAACTCTTTGCCTGTTGAAGAAAAAAAGCATCAAGATCTAGAAATTTACATGCAAACCTTAAATGTATTTATTGTTCTATTTCAGGTGGAATCATGGGACGAACAAAGAGAAAACGGAACATATCCAACAAAAATCTAACTTAGGAAAAATAAATTATGCAGCAATAGGAATATTTGGAATGCTTAGGACTGAGTGCTTTACGAAGGGCTGTTTGTGTTGAAGTGTTTTGAAATGGTCTACTACACAAGATGACAAACATTAATGTTTTAAAGGAATGAACTGAAATTATTACTTTCATGGCATTTGTTGTTAATTAAACATCTGTTATACATACTCCAAAGCTTTGTTGACATGGATACGGATTAATATAAATAAATAATTGAATTATACTGTATTAAGATTGTTGTCTTTTGTTACTTGTACATTTCATTTATAAACATTGTAAATTTAGTTAGGGTTGCACATGGAAAAATAGTGTTGCCACAAGCCAACAGTAGAACCCTGGGATTGCATTTATCAATCTGTTTGCTTATGTCATGGTAGTAAATTAAGAATGCGGTAAAATGATACAAATTAAACGTTTACTATTTAGCCTGCTAAAATTACATTTAATTTACACAAATCTTACAAAGTACAGAAATTAGTAGCTTCTTAAAGTTTGTGCTAGAAGAGAATTATATATAATAATATATAAACAACTGTTGACAACCTACCAAATTATTAAATGCTGTGTTTTTTTTCATGAAATCGGAATGCAATTTGTATTGAATAGAGTTTCAATTTATAGGTAATTCTGAGTTTAAATCCGTTATATTTCACTATTGGAAATGAAAATTCTGACTATACTCTTAATAATATTATTTCCTAAAAATGCACAGTATTGATCAAAATCAAGTATTTTACATCACAGGTGCAATTAACTTAAACATCATCATGCAATAATAAATATGAAAGAAATAGAGTAAAAGTTCTCATTTGAACTTTCTTGTCAAACTGCTTACTTACAATAATAATTTGCACAAAATATTAATTATACTCTTAGAATACATATAAATAGTGTGCAGACTTAGTATAAATCCATTTGTTTTGGTAGAAAGCATTTAATAGTCTGCAGCATAGTTACCAACCATCTCGCATCGTGCAGGGCGGTCCTGCATTTCAAAGTGATTTTTAATGAAACATGCATTTTGAACAACACAAGCATGACCACATATTTGTCATGCATTTAGCAGAAGTATATACGTGATCATTTTTTATCATTATTTGAGAGGAAAATACATTCAAATTAATTGGTATATTTTAAAAGTATAAAACAGTTATGTGAGTATTCATTAATAAACACCACACATAGCAAAATACGTAATATCAGGGAAAAATTACATTTACCGTGACGAAGGACTGAAATACTTATACCAAACTCCCCCCGCCCCCAATGATGTAGTCTGTCGCGCATTTCAAATCTCGCAGGTTGGTTACTATGTGCAGTCTTCTGAAAGTCTGGAGTGAACAGCCAAATATTTCTTATATCTAAACTAACATAAAATTGTCATTTTACAATGATCAAAGTGCTTTACAATATACCGATCATCTTGTGAACTTACTTATAGGAAAATAGATGTGCTTTTAAGAATTGAATTGCGTATCATTTTAGTGAGGTTATTCCACATTGTTAGGTGTTGGGATATACCTGAAAAATTCTGTTCTGTGACATGCATCGAGAATTCACAAGAATTGTTTTTTGTAACTTCAATATGAAAACCTAATTAAACCAATGAGCTACAATGCTTTTAGTCCATTTTTGTGCATGCTTACATCATAGTTACCAACCGCCTCGCATCGTCATGGACAATCCCGTATTTTAAAGTGATTTTTAATGAAACATGCATTTTTAACCAACACATGCGTGACCACATATTTGTCATACATTTAGCAAAAGTATATGTGATAATTTTTTATCACTATTAATTAATAAACGCCACCCACAAAAATATGTAATATCATGAAAAAAATTACAATTATTTCGCTAACCGTGACGAGGGATTTTTTTTTTTTTTTTTTTTTTAACCATATTTAATGAGGGTGATCCATCCAGCTATTGCTGATCATTAGGGACCCTCAGAGGTTCACAAGACAAACATATACACAAGATGCTTTACATAAACAAAGTCTTATTACAAGTCTTTGGGAGTGGAGTAATTTGGTCCTTAGAAAAAATCCTGACATGTGACGGGACTTGAACCCAGGACCCTTGGAGTGGTAGCCAAGCATCATAACCACCAAGCCACAACTCCACTTCAAAATTACTAAAAGTGAAATCATACAGTGGACTGAAACGACACAGTGACATGCGATGTGTGAGCGTGTTTATACAGTAAAAGGTAAACTCTGGGCTGCGCTGAATTTCATTGCCTTTGGTCAGTAGATAAGTTCAATTTGACCAAAAAAAAAAGAAATTTAAATAAAATAACTTTTAAAATCAGCTTAAAAATAACGTTGAATGATACGAACAGATTAACACACAAAAGATTAAAAATACATTTTGATAATGGGGTGGGGCAGGGGAGGTGGTGACTGTGGCTCAAATATCTTGTGTCCGAACTCCTCTCCCTAAGCAACAAATATCGGACGTCTTTCACCCTTTTCAAACCCTTGAACTTCTTTTTCTTTTCGGATAAGGTCATTTAGTTGGTCAACCATAAGGAGCAACTTTTGACTCATGGCATCGCATTCAATCTGAATGGGATCCACTCCTAAAAAAGATAAGAGATAATTAAAGACATTAAGGGTAGCTTTGTGTTCAACATTTCTCCTGTTTATTATAAAATGTAAAGCTCTGTCTTTGCTATCAAACTTTATGTGACAACAAAATGTGATATGCCCATATATGGATATGATATATCATATCACTATCATATTTAAGCACATCACTACCATATTTGGACACATCACACTTTTTTGTTCAAACTATTTTGATAGTGTAGACAGAGCCTTTGTAACAACATTGATAAGAACCCCACTTATTTATTTATATTTTTTGTTTATATTTTATAATAATCAATAGCAAATTTAAAAATGGAGCTATCTTTCATATTATAAATCATTGGAAAATGTCATGAATGGATATGAAGTCCGAAATATAAATAAATAAAAATTGCATTTTAGAAATTCATGATGGTTGTCACATACTGCAAATCACATACCTTCTATGTATGTATGTTTTCTACGAGGCACTTTTTTAACCCTTTTTTCCGCAAAACCTGTCCAAATCTTAAATCGTTGTATCATAAACTCGACGATTTCAAGCGAGTTCTGTTGGCGACTTGTTTCAGCTCTGGTTCTTGCAAAAGCCTCATTGATGATCGTTAAGAACATGTTCATGAGAATGAAGACAATCATCAAGATAAAACTGAAGAAGAATATTGGTCCCAAGACCCTGCTTGTCTGTGTCATAGCCTCAAAGTCAAATTTCCCTTTAAATTAAAAACAAATATTACATTTATAATGTATTTGTTTACATATTAAGACTTTCATTCCATTCAGTGATTGCATTTATTTTTCAAATCTGCCAATATAACCTCTCAGACTGTCTAATACAGTTTGCTAAACCCATTTATATTGTATAATTAAGGCATTTGTTAACGATAAAGCAAAACTTTGGGACACCTATTCAATTCTATTCAAGAGACACTTTCCTGCGAAACAACGAGGGGCACTATGGCAAAATCTTATTCAGGGACACTCCAATTAAACGAATTGGTTGAAAAACAAACAAAACAAAGCACGTACCTAATAATGTTGAGAACAGAGACTCAACTGTCCCTATGATAGACCGGTAGGTTTGAACGCCAGTGAAGAAGATCATGTAGCCTACTGATGCATAAGATGCAAATATGATGACAAACATAACAAAAAAGTTGAGTAACTCTGTATAGCAGGAACCAATTGTATTGGCAAGCATCAGCATTTTACGGTTAAAGCGCAGTAATTTTAAAAACTTGATTGTAGAAATGAACAGAATGAATCCCAGTATGTAGTAGTATATCTAGAAAATATAACATTTATTTTACTGTTTTGTTATTATTTCAGTCGATGTGTAATAATAATATTGTTTTATTCACATATAATTTGTGGACATATTTATGGTCTGTTGTGGACATGAACGTGACCTTAACCACAATGTTAGAGAATATGTTAAAATTGCAGCCAGATACATTTCAATTTAGGTACGTTCCTATATACAGTAGATTTAATGATGGCATTTAGCTCCATAACATTAGTTAAGATACAGTATGGACTGCAGTTGTCATACACAACACCAACGATGTGCAGTAGTAGCGATAACAACTCCATTACCTAGTTTAGATGCAAAGGCATACACAATACCTTAATACGCAATACGAATGAACATACCCTTTCTCTAATAACCGAATAAGGTGCAGGTATGCTTGAGAACACAAGCTATCCTTACCTGATCCAACTGTCCAAAGAATTGAAAGTTCATGAATTCTCGGATGTTCTCCTCTCGTTTTGCCAACAGACTCTCATTAATGAAATATCGGTAGACGAAAACAATAAAAGCCATCAACGATAATGACAAGACAATGAACTCCAACAGGTTACTTGCATTTTTGAAGTAGTTAAACTTCTGTTTTCTGAATAACATGATTTCTCTGAAGAGGTACCAAAGAATAAACAAAGCAAAACAAACTTCACACAAGATCACCAAGAAACTGCCAGCGCTTGAGTAACGATCCAATAAAACAGGATGGAAATTGTAATGTGGTATAGCACCTATAAAAGAACATTATTTAAAGTCTCAGCAAATGAATTGCAATAAGTAATTTTTGTATGTCAAGCATAATTAATTTCTATAAAGTACTGTAAAGTATATAGAAAGGAATTGCAGAATTTAAATGTGAAAAAACAGATCAGATGAAGCTGACACATCGACAATCAACTTGTCATTGGCTGTAAGGATCTGATGATGTCCATTTCTCAGGAAAGTGATGTACCAGCACAACGGGGGCCTCCTACTGTTCCGAAAGATGCATCAGGTTTTAAATTGAACTCAGCATTTAAAGTTTCTTTAAAGCTCTGTCTACACTATCAAACTAGTTTGACAAAATGACCAAAAAAAATGTGATATGCCCAAATATGGTAGTGATATACCCAAATATGGTAGTGATATAACATCATCATGTTCATATATGGGTACATCACATTTGTTTTGTCACATAAAGTTTGACAGAGCAGCTTTAGAATTTATCAAGAAAATAAATCTGCTAGTATTACCTCCAGTCGGCAAGAACTCTGCAATCATATATGCAACGCCGTACAGATTTGTTGCAGGATTGAATATTGAAAACTCGTAAAACACTGCTCTTGTATGTTGATCTACCCATTTTGTAGATCGTAGATATTCTGCAATTTCCAAGGCATCATCAAGAGTGTAGCCAAGCTCAGCGACGTAGCCACCGCCGTTATACAGGGCATATGTACCCCAGTAAGGAAGTGAACCCAGATCATACCAAGACTTGTATCTCCACATGTTTTCATTTCCAACAGATGATGTTGGATCTAAAAATAATTTGGATAATAAATAAAAACACAGAATCTCATTTGACAGCCCACGAATTAGAATTTTATAGAGAATAATTTGGGCATTAAAAAAAATATCACTTAAATTTTGAACACTGCTTAAACACTCACACATAAATTCAATACTAAATTCAGAATTCACTAACTACAGTGACCATTCACCAATCACACACATATTTTCCTCAAGTATTATTCAGAAGATGGGAGAATTTTTAAAGGGCAAGATGTGTTCTTAGCCTATAAAGTACTGTATGAAGGTGAATTCGGCCACAGGTTTCTGGTTTAACTCTACAGGGTCGCATGATAAAATGCCTGTCAAATTGGACACCTATGATGCACACTAAAAATTCATCTTATAGATCTAAGCTCATCAGAGCTAACAATTCTTGCTACTCTAGTTATGAAAATAAAACATTTAGACTTGCGTGTTTGGTTTTTCAGTGGAATCCAATGTTCATTAAAATGTCTGGTATCTTCAGATGCGGAGCTGTACTCTGGTCGACAATTATCAATAAGCATGTGCATTGGTGAAGGAACAACACAGGCATCTGGTAAAATAATACAAATGCAAATTATTGGGAATAGTTTTTGTTTTCATTCTGGTACACCTATAAATCAAATCAAATATACTTATATTCATCATTGGTAAAATATAAAGAAATCAGAAAAATAGGCTGATAAAGAGATGAAAAGGAAATGCATAAAAACTTTAAATGAGCTTGATAAAAGTGCGCCCTAAGATTTCTTTTTCTTCACCTTATGAACCTGCTGGGATAAAGATGCTCTATCACTTATATATTCAACCAATCATTGAGTATACATCTAAACATTTTATATTACACAGTGTTTTACATACACAGTGAAAATTAATCTGATATATCCTTAAGTTTGGTTCCCAGAGAGATACAAGTTACAAGTACCTGTATGTAGCTCTACACAAGTTAATTGACCAATCATTATGCGATGGATCAGCCGAACTTTCATTTTAGATTGGTCAACTCACTTTTATTGCTAATATGCCATTGTGTTGCATCCAATTGGGAACCAAGCTCTAAAAATTCTAGTACTTAAAACCCACCATTAAAGGGTAGGTCCAGGTTTAAAATGTTTCTTAACCTTGCAATCAGTATTGATAATACCACTTTTGGTGAATTCGGTGAATCACAACAAGTGACGTGAAAGTGTTCTGGACTTTTTTCTAGTATTAACAGGAGATTGTTGCAAAGATTTATATTTTATAGTAATAGACATTTTATACCCTGAGCTATCCGTTAAGCTTAAACTTTTCTTTTGCCTATGTTAAAAAAAATGATATACCATCTTTAACCCTGAGCTGTCTAAGCCTTGCTACAGAAGTCAACGATGAGGTACGATCAGCTACCAGGTGCTCCACAGCACTCTTAGGGTCTGCCTGACCATTGTAGGAGACGCCGGCATACAGGCTTGGCAGAAACACGTTGTTGGTGTAGTTCCAGAAATAATCACGTGTTGAAACCTTGGTAAAATGCATTTTTCCATTGTAAGAGGCTTTTACGAATGTCTGCACCATCGACGCACGAAGCGAGTAATTATCTTTACCAATGTTTCCAAATGCAACTCCCATCAACAGACATAAAAACATAGCATAAACTGTGATTTCTTTCAGTATCTCACGCATCTTAATTTCTTTCATCCTACAGTATAATATTAATATTAATCATCACACAAGAGGATTTTTATACATAGTCCTGGAATCAGAAAGAATCTGAATCAAGGGTGATAGGCCAGAATCTAACTTCCAATTCACAATTAAAATTATTAATTAAAAGCAGTCTTATAGAATTTGTGTGTGAACTAGAAATGAAGAAAATCTGACCTAATATCTCTTTGATCTCTAATCTCATCTTGATCTGGGGGAAGTGCACTTGCTACTTCTGCCATTCGCTTCTTTTTGAACTCCTCAAGCTTACTGGGGTCTTCAAGGTCTTCCTCTTTCAATTGCTCATCATGCAAAAACTCTTCATCATTCTCTAGCTGCACATTTGTTAATTCATTGTCTTCTTTATCTGGACTTTTGATTACGAGGGAGTAGAATGTGGCCAACAGCAATACCTGTCAAAAATATTCACAAATAGTACATATTTATAGAAATAAAGTTTCATTTTGTTGTGGTTTCATGTATGCTTTGTAAGTACTATACTATTGTTAATCTGTTTATTTTACCTTTAATTTCTATTTTTAATTGTAAACAGTTTTGCATGATGTATAAATGACCTTGTATGTCCCATCTGAAGCTGAGAAAATGAGAGTAAAAAAACAAATGAGAATAAAGTAAAAGTTACCTTTATTGGTTGGTTGATGAAGATATCTTGAGTTAGTGATATAGACATTGTTACGACCCACTCGCCAGCCTTCTTTGATCCAAATTCTCCAGCAACTTCTATGGTGAGCCAAAACGCCAATCCAATCGTCATCCAAGCCAATACCCATGCAACATATTTACACCACCAAGGTAGTGGTAACGTTGACTTGCGTCTTGCTTTCATTTTAGATGGTACATATAATTCAATACGAGATGTACCGACTTCGGATCTAGATGGAATTTCACCTTTGACATTTTCACCATTGATGCTCGATTCTAACAGATCTCGTTGTAATCTGAGATCCTCCTTAGAAGAGGTACTGGATGCTTTGAAACTTTGCGGCTTGAATCTTGCCTTTTCTACGTCATTTCGTATACAACAACCACGTTTTCTCTTCAGTCTCGGACGCGAAAGACGAAATAGTTGAACAATAATCAGATTTATCGGGAACACCATCAATGTGCTGATAATACCAATAACAAGTTGACCTGTTGAGAAACTAACTGGTCCAAACGAAAACGAAGAAGATTCATTCGCTGTAATATCGATGCCATAGAAAAGAATGTTGGCCATCATAGTACAAAAGAGAAGTGACAAACAGCATGTGGTTCTTTGACACCTGGTGAAGTTGCTTTTCGGAGGACGCATAAAAACCGAAACCCAAAGGTGACTATCTGTAATGTTCCGCCTAGTCCGACTGTGAAATAAATGCCCAAAACTTGTTAGTTCACTCTGCCCTGCAGTCGGTACTATACGCTCAATCTGAAATATAGAAAGAAAATAAGAATTGTGTTCGATTACGCAATTGACTTGACAAATAAAGGTAAAAAGAATACAAGTAAGTAAACAGAAAAAAAAACTGTATATAAAGTAAATTCCTCAATGACAAGTATCATGTTTCCAGAAGTAGTATCTAAAAAAAAGTGGAACAAAAAAAGCATCCTCTAGCAGAGGTGTCCCCTGAATCGGGAAAGTGTCCTCTTAATAGGTGTTGGGGTTCTACTGTGATAGGAAGAAATAACACCTTTGTAAGTGTTTTTCATGAATGTTGACTGTACTAACCTGGCCATCATCTTCCTCTAGGGCTAGCCATCGATCCAACATAAAGTAATACGTTCTATTGGTTTGAATGTCCTTAACAGACACACGGCTCAAGAACCATTGCGGACTATGACCAGTATTATCATGCCAGATTCGAAGGTGCACCAGCGTACCTAACGTCTGCGGTACAGTCATCAGAAATGAATCAATCCCGCTTCGTTGAAGGATTGGTCGTTTCTTATCTTTGACAATACGGATGCCTGTTTCACCTTTCTCACCTTGAAGGATGAAGGAAACATTGGCAGTGGTAGAAGACTGTCTTCTCACCCCGGTGAATATTGTGATCTCGTACTTGTACGTATGTCTTGGGTCGTTATCAGACATTGGAGTAATGCCAGCCTGTAATAACAACAATGTTAACTCTGTCAAAATACTTGATCTAAGACAGCTAAAGTATAAGGCCCCAGAATAAAAAAAAATATGAAATCATCAAATGGTAAAATATCCCATGAAAGCTCATGACCCACATGATATTATTATACTAAAAGGTAAAATACATTATCAATTGTGTCTCATATCTTACCCTTGAGACATCTCGTTTATCTTCTTTGCGCGCCCAAATAATGATAACAATATACGCACACAGACAGCAGGTCATGAAGGTGAAGACAACTGGATTTTCACTCAGTTTCGTAAATGCTGAGTTGCGTAAATTAATCGAGTTCATAGGTACTGAAAACGATCCTCCCACGGTAACAAGGTTTTCTTCTTGTTCCGATTCTTGACCATAATCTTCAATGCTTCGTTTTGACCTTTGATGACCTTCACTTTCAGACGGTGCAAGATAGTAACAAAAACATTGAGTAGTGTCACGTGTTGAATCTTTGCCAACCTGTAAGTACAAAATTTAAAATAAGGGATCATTGCAAAGTTATTCTACTGCAGTTGCTGCAGTAACTACATTTTTATTGCAATAATGTATGATTTTAGTTTGATTTGACTGCAACAGTATGTAGAATAAAAAAATTAACAAATTATTAACTTTTTGTATGTTTCTTGGTTTCATCTGAGTTTCTTTCCATCGTCATCTTTCCATTAACATTTCACAAACATTTTTATAACTGTTGCATGACTCTTGTAGCAAAATAACTTCTATAATATCATTGAAATAAAAACCAAACATATCCAAAATTTCTGAAAGATATCTAAAGCTCTGTCTACACATCAAACTTTGTGTGAAAAAATGTGATGTGCCCATATATGGACATGATGATGTCATATCACTACCATATTAGTTTGATCATGGAGCTATAAAATTAATTTTATAGCTCCATGGTTTGATAGTGTAGACAGAGATTTAGTGTAACATACCTCACACTCTGTATAATGCCATTCTGTATCTGATGAGCTTCTGTAGTAACATTGAGAAGTAAACGACGAGATGTTATAGTACATTGGTATAAATTCTTCATTTTCTTCATCAGGAACGGTGTCATTTCCTTTGCTGCGTAACCGTTCATGTCGGACATTTATGTATATATCCGAAGATGCGTTGGACAAAAAACTACAATTAAAATTTAAAAAATAACAGTTTAAATATAAAATTGACAATAGGGTTAGTTTCATTGTATTTATTCAATAATTTAAAAATAATGCATGAATGATTTCTTTTAATTATTCATTGAGATGCTATACCTGCTAGAGAGTGAACTTGTCGAACTGTCTAGCATTGGAGCTACATCTATAGTTATATAATCTCTTTTTTTAAATTTCATTATGCAACAATGTACAATTAAAAACATACAAATGAAACATAGAGCCTTTTCAGGCTTAGTTAATTTACCCACTAAGTTGGCTTCATGACCAAAGATTTCTGAGTTTAGTGTGTAGGCAACGTACCTTAGTAAATTATTAAGCCTTAAAGCCTGTTGCAGATTCAACGATTTTTTTTGTACACTTTTAAGGTCTGATATTTCAAATTAAATTATAATATAAAAGCTATTTAATTTAATTTAACAATCGGATTGATTTTATTTAATACCACTATATTTCATTTTGATTTTATTTATTCAATAATTTAAACCAATAAAATTAATGCATGAACGATTTCCTTTAATTATTCATAGAGATGCTATAACTGCTAGAGATGGAACTTGTCAAACTGGCATTGGAGTTACCTCTATAGTTATATAATCTCTTTGGAAATTTTAATTTATTGAATGCAACAATGTACAATTGAAAACAAACAGATAAAACATAGGGCCTTTTCAGGCTTAGTTAATGATCAATATATGTGGGTCAATTATTAAAGACACCTTCCCTACTTTTTTTAGATCTAATTTAAGATCACAAAATAGATTTAATGTAAAAATAATGCTATATGGTCCTATTGCGATAACTTTTTTCATCTTTAGATTCTAATAATTATAGCGGCCCGCTATAAATCCCAAAATGCATTGCACGCGGATTGATATTTTTGTTTTTCTTCTGTAATTCACCCACTTTTCGATCGATCGTGAGGCCAAAACAAATGGAAGACTCTTAACTTTTCAGCGAAAATACCGGGTTTTCCCCAATTTGTATCAACGGAGTCTGGCAAAAATAGAAAGACAATTAATGCAGCAACTATACAACGTTAGGCTAGGTATATAGCTAGCGTACGATGTTCGTACGTTACCGATGTTTACCAGCTAGGCCTACAAAACTAAGCCTAGCTAGGCTAGGCCTAAAGACCGTCCACGAGAGGTCACTCACCGCGAGCTACTTAGGTAGTGCATTGTTTCTCACTTTTTATCATAATTTACCATAAAACTTACATTTAGGACAAGGAATGACCTGGTTTAATGTTTTTAAAGTAATATACATGTATTATTTTTACAAAACGTCACAAATTGTAGGGAAGGTGTCTTTAAGCCTTAACATGCCCATTCAGTACCTGTTCATGACAGTGTTTGAAAAGAAACAGACTGTGTCTCCTTTGTGTTTCATCTCTGTCTCATTAAATTTGAATACATCAGAATCATTAAGAATTGCAGTCACACTTTGTATCAATGTACAGTTTAAGTCATGATTGTCTGTTACAAACAAAATAATAATTGTGTTAAAAATATACACTAGTACTACAAGTACTATCCCAAAATTAATTTTAACTTAACTGGGTTACTCAATTGCCTCCTAAAATGCACGACCGATACATGTGCCAATTGAGCTGGGACAACTTTTAATTTCTAATTAGTCATTCGGTTATGTTAGAAAGGCAATTTTTGGTTAAAAAAATGTTTTTTAGACAAATTTTAACAAACGTAATAGACCACAAGGTCACAAATGACGACAAATTCCACACAACATACTCTTTCTGCACACATTTTAAATTTTAACTCTAAAATTTAAATCTAGTTTTATCTGCTAAGATTATAACATGTTTGAAACAAAGCAAGTGATTGGTACCCGGGGTAAGAGAAAAGGGATGGGAAACATTTTACCTTGAGTGGGTGAGGCATTGATTTTAATAAAAACTACAATTGTATAAGTATATGAATACTCAGGTTTCATATCTTCCTCCCCTCTGCTTATCACAGTGATAGAGACAGCCGTGTGTTTTGCTGTATCTGAAATTTATACAACAAACAATTAAACATTCAGTGTAAATAAATAAGAAAAAACATATTTTATGACCATTTAACTGTATATTTAATACTTCTCAATTTAACTGGGAATTAAGGTTAGATTAAATAGTAACATGAAGCGACTTATTAGAAAAGTAGCACACAAACTTATAGTGTAATGTCGAATATACATGTATTTTGCTTTGCTTTTTTACTTTGTAAAATTATTTACAGGTTATAAATAAAGTCTCTCAATACTGTTGCTAGCCAGGTGTCCTTTGTTTTTTTTAAATTAGTTTCTTTCAAGGCTTTCAAGATCACACGTCTGAAAGGAATATGAGGACGATGTCTTGCGTGAGAGACGTTTGTACGGCCCGCTACAGCGCCTGGACTATTCCATTTTCCTTTCGAGAGGTGTCCATATTGGGAAAATGGCATATGTAGAGTCTATACATGTAGGGATCTCACGAAAAAGACAGTATACCCTAGAATGTATGTCTAGTTTTCCAAAAAAATGTTATACCAAATGTCAAAAAGAATTTGAACCTCAAGGGATAGTTTCCATTTTTCAGATTTTGATAGTGGATAGTCAACTGTATACTATAAAAAAAGGAGTATACTGGAAGTAAGTACACCAATGGGTAAAAGAGCCATAGATACTTGTTAGAGAGACACGCCCTTTGGCAATAGTTATCTTTGACAGATCCTCTCTCTTCTCTCTCCTTTTTATGTTTCATTGAAAGGAATAAATAAAATAATATAGAGCAAATGCTACATACCTCTCAACATTAAATCATCTGGCGTGAAACTACTTGATACAGTTTCAAAAAATTGATAGTTTGAGGCATTCTCACTTGTCGCTGCAAACTGCTCTTCTCCCCTATAAATATTAAACTCCATTGGCTTAGTCATGGATGTGGCATAAACTGGTTGTCCTGTATCATTTTTCATGTTGATTGAAACCACTGATCCTCGGAGGCTGGTGCTATTTCCTTGGCTAAAAGGATCATTACTTTGAACTATAATCTATGTAATAATAACAAAAGTTACATTCATATTAGTCTACTATAGATTCTAGACTGCATTTCAACTTAACACTGGTAAAAACATAAACATTTTGGCACACATCGTGTTTCATATGTATAATACTTGATCTTGTAGTTTCAGACAAACATTGAAAGTCTATATTTGTAGTACAATCATTTTATTTACAATCATCCACAACACTGTGTAACAAGCCCATAGCCACAGCCAGACGCACATGCCCCAAAATTGCATAGTCTAGTTATGACGATTTTGCCCCTTCTGTAGGAAAAAAACCCTCTATAATATTTCTGTCTAACCATCACTTCCACCACTCTGCTGAAATAGGAGTTTCATTTCATTTATTTTGTCAATTAAAAACACGGTAATACAATACTAATAAGCATAACAAAAGATGATCACACAAACATGTGATATAAAGCTCTGTCTACACTACCAAGCTAGTTTGACAAAAAAGTGTGATGTGCCCAAATATGATAGTGATATGCTCAAATATGGTAGTAATATGACATCATCATGTCCATATATGGGCACATTTGATGTAGACAGGGCTTTATAATCTGTACAGAAGGTAAAAGGCAACATACCCTGGTCTCTAATTCTGTTGTACTGTCATTTCCGCTTCCGATAATTTCTTCTACTTCAGGGAATTTTGTGACTTGATTGTCATTCTGATCCGTAAAATCATAATTTACTAATTATTGAAAAATACATAAAAATGTTATTAATTATCAATACATATAAATGCATTAGGCTTTGCAAATAAATAAGAAATAAACATATTTAAGTAAATTCATAAACAAATTATTTACTTACCATTTTCATCTCGAGTAAAAGATTTGGCAACAGTGACTGCCATCACGTCTGTGTCGATTTTAACATTTTTTTGTCCAGTTACCATTACGCCTATCATGGTATCAATAATAGACGTTACAACCTCAATTCCAGCTGTTGCCGACTAAAATAAAACAGAATAGGTACATTAACATCTCTCTTGCAGGTGGCACCAACATCCAGACAGAAGAATAATGAAGCCACTCTTCATGAGAGAAATTTAATTGGGAATGGTACCATGCTGGTGATGCAAGAGTTGTGGACACAACATGTTATGTCTTATGGTCAGTACCGCGTCATTTGCAAATTGGTTTTGACACCTAGAGACTAATATTATGAAATGAGTTTGGTATACTTGCCACAATTTCACTTTCTGCATTAGTCGGTACTCCTATAATAATAATAATAATAATAATAATAATAATTTCAAATCATAAAGAAGAATGTGTATATGCTGTGTTAGAAGCATTTCCAAATAATGCAAGTATTACGTTGAGCATTGTGCTGCATCCTAGCAGCTTTCATTCACACATAATTATTTAGCTTGTCAATAGGGTCTTTTCTTTTCAATCCAGAGGCCTATCAATCAATGAAAATGCTAGTATTAGAATTTCATCTGCTGGGTTATATCTAAAACAACCTTTTCTTCAGTAACAGCCTTTATTAAGTCAAATAAAAGTCTGATAAGTGTGCTTACCAAGAGAACTAAATACCAGTTTTGCAGATTCTTCAATGTCTTCCGCCAATGGACTCTCAGTTTTTTGTATTGTGCTGGAAAAGGTTGATGCTAAATGTATACTTGTATTCTACAACAAAATCATTACATTAATACATACAGCAATTGCAATAACATATATTAATAAAAGCTTAAATAAGGTAAAAAATTATGTTGTATTTATTATATGATAGATAACATACCCGTGCCAGGTCTGTTAATTCATTAGGAAAGGTCGTTACATGTTTAACAGCAGATGCCATTAGTCTCAATATTCCCATATCATACGCTGGTTGCAAGGAAGCCATCGTAGTTAGCATATCTTCCCGAGTGAGACTTATTATAATAGAAGTATTTGATGACTCAGGTACTACAAATAAGAAAGAAAAAAAAACTCAGCTGAAGCAAGACAGACAAGCAACTATAAATCATTCTATTTTTTTCATTTTCAAAATGAAAGAAAACAACAAAACTCGAATATGGCCCGCAGCCCATGAGCATTTAATATTAAAGAGTACATACATCCAAATTGAACACTATAGTACAGTGCATACATGCTCCAAGTTCCACGTTTAACACTAAAAGGTACATACTATACTTGGTTTAATTTAACACTGTTCCAAGTTTAACACTAAATACTGTAGTAGTGTACATACTTGTTCCAAGTTTGCTACAATAGTTTAAGAACTCAGCAGTTGAGGAGACAATATTTGAAACTTCTTTTGCTTTCCCTGCTCTTGCCAGCATCTTTAATTCATCCCCTAGTCCATAAGTTATTTTCAATGCATTTTCTTCAGTACAGTTCAGAGGATCAACCTTAAAATAATAATTGTTTTTGTAACAAAAACCTGTTTAATACAATCCTTACAATTTCTTTACGGATACTATATATGTTTTTTTAAAAACCCCAAAGTAATAAGAAAAATTAACTTTCAAATCATTTTATAAAAAACTCTGCAAATGCTAAAATGTTTTTTCCCTGGCTAACAACTCTACCAGTTGAATCACTTTGTTACAAAGAGAGGCCTTAATGTCCCAATTAGGATGAAAATGGACTATTACTACCCCTTTACTTACAGTTATGTTTAAGAACGTGTCCTTAAATGATCCGTAAGTGTCAGCCACTCTAGCGCGAATAGTAACCATGTAATTATTCGCCACTGAACCTGCTGGAAGATGTATAGTTTTGTCCATGCTACTGTACTCCTCTGAAAAAAGTATTATAAGTGTAATATTATGCTTAAAATGCAAAAGTTTAGGACAGTGAAATAATGTTTAATGAGAACTTCTGTATAGGTTTATGTATTGAAATAAAACAGTATATAAAAATACATCAATAACAGTGTTGTTTAAAAGCCTAAGCCAAGCATTGTGAATGTACTTACCATTGAAAAATGTAAACCAGTTTTGATCATCGGTACTATATTGATATATGTAGGTCAAAGGTGAATCGGCATCAATAAAATTAACACAATTAACAATAAATTCAGTTATCGTAGCTGTACCATTCGTAGGAGTCACACTACACGTTCCATTTACTGGTACATTGTTGACTTCAAAACTAATATATGATATTCCTGAAAAAAATCGGAATAATTTCATGTAATAATAAAAACTAAATGGCTGAGAGATGACAATGTTACATCATTCTTTCTTATAAAAGAATACAAACCTGAATTGACGAAATTGGCATTTCTTGATACTCTTAATTTTATACGGATCTGTTGATTCTCCTCAAATAAACCTGGTTCAATTGAGAGGTTGGAAACATTCGTTCCAGTTCCAGAATAGAGGTTTACTTTCCTTTCAAGTATTTGTTGGTAGCTTTCACTTGCTAAATAGGATACTTCCCACCTACAGGTAATTAAAGCAAAGAACACTTTAGTGAAAAAAAACATAATTTAATAAGTTAATATCGATTTTAATACCTATTATAATTTTGGCTATTTAATATCTTGTAAATTTAATATTAATTTTAATGTTGTGTCGTTTTAAGTTTGTAATATTGTTACTATTCGAGCAAATGAATTTCTCTTAATAAATTTTACTGATTACAAGAACCTCAGAATATGATTAATACAACAAAAATTGAAAAAAAATGTATGTAATTTATACTTGTAGTAAAGCGTAGTTCCACGACGTTTGTTCAATTCCTTTGTTTCTAGAGAAAACCGATTTGTTGACGTCTTCTTCTGTTTGCAATTCAATTTGCACCTTAAATTAATTAAATTGCACATTAAAATTAACTTTTAAAAATCTGTTGTTCGAAAGCTCTGCAAATGTTTCTGGCTGTTTTACTTTTGATTTAGATTTTGCTTTTTTTCAATAATTTGCCTTGGCATTTATATATGTATATATTATAAACAAAAGTTTATTAGGAAATTATGGATAAAGTTTTCTTGACCCTTACATCTTTTTTTATCATAAAATTGCCACTAGTTTCTAAGTATTGTTCCTGAATATTGTAATAGTATATTAATACATACGCCATTAGTATCTCAGGTGGTTCACCTTCCACAACATTAAGTATCTGAATGTACTCTCCTCTTCGATCACCTTTACGCACCACAAACTTTACCTCATACTCCATAAGCCAGTACATAGCACTGGTATTCAATGTTAGATTAGCAGCTATATAGGATAATTTACCTGTTGAAAAACATTTAAACATTGACTTGACGATGTGTAAACATAATGAACTTAGTGTAAATGTATTAGTCTCAACCTTAGTAGACAATGTCTATATGACTCAAAGATGTTCTCCAGATGGAATGTATTCTGAGATTAGAGCAGATCATATTGTATTCTTATTTTTTAATTTTTGTTAATTTATACGAAATAACAGACTGAATTGAAGATTAAAATGATTAATTGACGAATAATAATTTATTCATTCACCATTTATATAGTGCCAATCGAACAATCATTGCTTATGGCACTGTGGACTACAGAAGTACATGATTCTTCCCTGCATGGTAAATTTATTTAAAATAATTTTTATCGATACAAGTCAATAAATGTTACCTCCTGGTTTTGGGACATCTGAGCCTCCTAATTTGCCAAAGCATCCTCCAACATCATCAAGATTATCTTTAATGTATAAATCTCTGTCTTTTACTGTTGAATTTCTCTGTAAAACTTCAAAATCATCATCCCATTCTTCAAAAGTTTCAAGTTCGTCAACATAAATGCTTTCATTCAAAAATTTAATTCTTGCTCTTCGACACAACCACGTAAAATCCATACCAGTTTTATCATGTTCATCAATATCAGGATCGTGTGTTAATGTCAAACCATCTAAATCGAAAGTGCCCTTAGTCCAGGAAATAGTGTGGTACTCCCCTCCTACCACCTCAACTGATAACTTAGTTGGAATGACTTCTATATTCACAGAATCTTCACTATAAACACCGATCTCTCCACCTAACATCGTCACTCTCAGTTCAAATCTGTAAATACCATACGTAAGTTTTTTTGGTTCAATGATCAATGTTCCTAATCCGCTTCCACTAGTGACTGTATGAGACGATAATTCTATTTTCTCTTCATAATTGCCATCTTTTATAAAGCCCTTCCATTCGTAGAGAGTTAAATCGGTAGATGAACAGTTGACAGTAACAGCCGACTCTACTTTGATCCTCTTTGATGCTTCATATTGACGAATATTAAGATTACATTTACCTGTGTAGGTATCTCCACATCCGTTTTCGCCCGATACATTCACAATTGGTAAATAACATGGATATTTAGTTATAAGCTGCGTCACTGTTTTGTTAACGTAAGATACCGTGTTTACACCTTCATAGTGTACTTCAAATCTCCCGTACTCATAAAATGTATTTGAAATCTTGATTGTTGAATCAGCATTATCGTTATTCACATCATACCAAAGTTGCAAAGAGTCAATAGGCTCTACCTCTTGAAAATCTGCATATTTTTCTTCACACATTGCGTGTGATCCATGGAAACGTACACGTTCTGGTTCTGATAGCTCACTTATGAAGTCAATCCGATAGCAAGCATCTGTAGCCACTCTGCCCAGTTCAATTATGAAATCCACGGTTGAGTTCACAAGCACTGCTTCAGATCCTGTTAATCTCAAATCAGTTACAACCTCTTGAACATATATTTGTTTGCTTGCTACTTCACTACTCACTGGGTTCGATGCATTCACTGTTATTATATATGAACCCGGCTCGGTGTACTGATGAATTCCTGTATGTTCATTTGTTGTCTGTACAGCAGTTGAATCGCCAAAATCCCAGGTATATTGAACATGCGATCCAGCGCCAATTGTAGTAGTCACAACAACCCAGTTTCCTAACGCCACATACTCTTCCTCCAGTAAATCATCATTAGTTATGTTTGTGGCATTACGATGGTCAATGTGTACATCTGAATATTGTACTGTTTGTTTTAACTGCTCAATACCTTCCAACACCAGCATATCACACTGAAACACTGCATTGCTAACATGATTCCAAATGGTAAGATTAATAGTGTAACTGTTGGAAGTAGAATATTCATTGTTCACTTTCACAACATGTAACATATTGTTTGTGTTTTTTGATGTTTCTACCACTCCATGTTCGGACAAATCTGCCAGCAGGCACATTTCCTCTATAGGGCAAAGAGCAGACCCGTCGTCAAAATCAATTGTAAAGTATGCATCTGTAGGCTCTTTAAAGATTTCATTACGATACACATCGATTGGTATAACTACATGTGATGGTTCACCGTTTTCGTTAATTCCCAATTTATTTATATACTGACATTCCAATTCATACTCTTTCACAGGGTACTGAACAGTAACATTGGCAAAGGTTGTGGTTTCACCGATCAAATTTGTCGCATTTATTGTTACATTAAACACACCTTTATCACCAAATGAATGCAGAACAGAAATTCTATATTCAGATGTTTGTTCTTTTGTTACTTTTTCATCATCACCAAAATCAATAGTATACTGAATTCGTGAGCCCCAGGTCACCGAGATGTCAAACGTGACAGATTCATCAACTCGAGCATAATATTCAGCGTTCACATTAAGGCCAGAAATCACCGCTTCTAAATCAACCGTACATGTACGTAAGACATTGCTTATTTTATTATGAAGATAAACAGAGATATCATATGTACCATAAGTTGAAAGGTTAATCGTATGACTAGCAGATAGGTTTTCATCATACTCAATACCAACCATGTTCATTATAGTTTCACTTGCGCTCAGTCGACCAATCACAGTGTAATTTGCAAACACAGCATTCGGAAGGTTTATAGGAATCCCAGTGAATGAATATTCTACAGTGATATTCCATGGTTCCTGAAAATCAATTGCAACGACATCATCACAATTCAACTGTAGCTCATCCGTAATATTGTTCTGGACAGAAATCGTTTCAGTAACATTCATGACGCTGATATTATTCGAGCAATGAAGGAAAATATCAAACTCGCCCAGGTTGTTGATCTGATGAGTAAAAGATATTTTATCCCCATCACTACGAAGCATTAAATATATTGAAAATTCTTTTATGGTGGTATCATTTAGTTGTACGTTACAAGCGACATGTGACCCTCTCAACATATCAAATTCAATTTGAAAAGGACCACCTCTATATGCAAATTCTGGCACGTATAACTTCAAGTCATAAATTTCATATTCAACTGAGAGGAGAATATAATCCTTGGCTGAACTTAACACATTGCTTCGTATCATAGTAACATTTAATAAATCTAACTCATTAAACATTTCAGTCGCCATAGTGAGGGAATAAACAACGGTTTCTTCAACTTGATAATATGTCTCTGTGATATGTGTATAATTGACTCCATCTATAAACAATTCAATACTAGAATTGACACCTGAAAATACTTCTGTTGCAATAAGAATCTTACGGCTGCCCCATGTAATAGGATTTTGGTTCATAATTCTAAACCCAGTAATACGCTCATCGAACTGTATATTTGTTGAGATGTTGGATTCGCTGACAACATTCTCTGACTGTATTGTAAGCGGAAGGTTAGCTGAATGGGCACAATCGAAACTAACAAAGTTGATGCCTAAACAAAAAAATAAATCAAACGTTTTTATTTCTAAACTGTACGTATGAAGTGCCCAAATTGTTGGCACAGAAGTTTAACTACTCTATATTCAACTCAGCGACTAAAAATAGAGCAGTCAATCTTTCAACTCATGACATATTATGACCACTTATAAACATTAATTATTTTGTATATTATTCTTATAAATCCAAAGGCAAATTACTGAAAAAAATGAAAATGCTGTGGGTATCAGTGGCTGGATCTCAATGGAGATACAAAAAAAAAGCGAAAAGCTAAATCAAAATGATAAGTAAAACAGCCAGAAAAGTTAGCAGAGCTTTCGGGCAACACTAGCCCTTCATCAGTGCAAGTGAAGGAATTTGGATAACGTCATAGTATAAGAGCTGGCAAGTGCTGCTTGGGTGGACAGGAATAAAAGAAATACAACAAAAGGAGACAGGGTGGAGTCTGAATAAGAGTAGAAAACAAAGGTAGCTTGGTAGAGATATAAACAATTTTGGAATGAAACTAAAAAACAGCTTAAATGGTGGTTAATATTGAAACTTAAATTTTGGTAGTCAATAATTTTACCGATCTGGGAGTATGTTCCTAATGTTAAGTCCAAAAGCTTTTGTGGTTTTAAGTTGTAATTCCCAGTGGTTTTCTTTTTCTTTGCGAGTTTTGTTGCTCCATTTGACTCCGTGGTCTATTGCAATAACTCTGAAATTTGCAATCGAGTGACCAGCTGAATTAAAATGTTCGGCTACAGGTTGATCAAGCTTTAATGTTTTGATAGCTGATCTGTGTTGTGTCATTCTCATACGGAGAGTGTTTTTTATTTCTCCGTTTGCCACAAATATTACAGTATTTGGTTAGACAATTAATTAATTGATTGTCTTATCCGAAAAATGCGGCCAGTTTGGTTACTCTTAAATTTTTCAGTAGAATCAACCAATGAACATGTTTTGCAAGATTTGCCACAAAGGTGACTGCCCAAATTTTGGCTGTCATGAGAGTTAATTTCACTCTTAAATTTGGATCTGACTAATATATCACGAAGGTTGGGAGGTCTACGAAATGCAATAATGGGTGGTTCCGGAAAAACAGTCTTGAGACGTTCTGTGGACTGTAGAATACAGGTAGCCCGTAAGAGGCAACCTTGGCGATAGGTTGTGACCAATGGCACTCTGGTCGAATTTTTTGGCTGACGTGGTTTGTACGTCAGTGTTTGAGATCGAGGAATATCGTTTGCTTTCTTTATAGCAGTTTCGATGTATTCTTTCTTGTAATTTCTATTCCAGAGATGTCCGGTTGGTTCTTCGGTACAATTCTGAAAATCTGAATCTGAAGAACAGATACGTCCGATACGTAATGCATGACTGTACGGTATGTTTTTAGTACAGTGTCAGGGATGACAACTGCTAGGGAGCAGGTACATATTTTTAACCGTGGGTTTACTGAGTAGGTCAGTTTTGGGTGTACCATTTTCTATGGTCACTATAGTGTCCAAAAAGTCAACGCTACTAGTGGATTTGGTAGCTGTAAATTTGATAGTTGGGTGGGCTGAATTAATATTGAGTAGAAAAGATTCCAAATTATTTTGACCATGGGTCCAGATCATGAAGATGTCGTCAATGTATCTAAACCAAACAAGTGGTTTATTACGTTGGAGGGACAGAAAATTGGCCTCAAATTGTCCCATAAATAAATTTGCAGAAGATGGCGCCATTTTTGTGCCCATCGCTGTGCCATGAATGTGAAGGTAATTGTCATTTCCAAAAATAAAATTGTTGTTGGTTAAAATCAACATGACCAGTTCTCTTAAATGAGCTTTAGTAGGCGTTTTGCCTGGAATTTGTTTGTAATCTAAAATACATGCGTCGGCTCCTTCTTCGTGAGGGATATTAATATACAATGATGAAACATGTAAATTTAAATAATTTTTATATATATATATTTGTATAACAAACGTGTACCTTTGCAACCAAGTAATCCAATTTTCAAGAGCACAGCACCTTCAAAGTCCATAAAATTTATTTTGACATACTTGGCTATGAATGTGTCATCAAACATTTGGTACATAAAGCCATCATGTGTGTTATGATATGTAAATTTCTGAAAAATACAACAACTTGTTTAAATGAATATATAATGGCAGTCTTACGACAAAAAGCTAGGTGGTAACCCTTGAAGTGTTCAGTGTAAAATTCAGTATTTTTCTTACTTATACTTTTGTGAGCCTTTTCATCTGGAAGCATTTTTTGCCTTAAATATTCTGTCTAAATAATTATACTCTTAAAATATGGCTAGTGGAAAGCAAGAGGGTAGAACTGTTATACCATGGAGGAAATATCCTCCATGGTTATACCCAGCTTAGATCTACAATGTCAACTCATCGAGCAGTTTAACTATTTCAATCATGGTTATAGTAACTAGGCTATGCCATGTTCTTTGACTAATTTTCTCCCATCAACTCAAAAACATTCATTAGTAAGTTTACCTTGATTTCCCCTTTTTCATAAAGGAATTTCCAAGAAATTTTGTCTACACTGTGTTGTACACAAAACTGTCGTTGATCACTTGAATCCATGTTACTCAATAAAATGCCTGATAGTTCCTGTCTCCCAGGCAGTACGATTATCACCCATGGTTCATAGCGGTTTTCTATTGAAATCCAATTTTTACCACTTGAAAATTCTGTTCTTGTAGTGTCAATTTCGATCATTTCATGACATGTCTGTGGCCCTGTAGTTGACACAGAAAATGATATGTAATACATTTTTAATCCTCCACAATTACAAAACAACCAAACAACTCACAAGTAAAAAAATAACATAAATCTATAAATAAACCAACAAAAAAATTCATTAAACCTGACAACTAACTAATTAACCAAACCAATTAAATTAACAAACTTATCAATCTAGTCTCCATAACATACAATCATACTTACTCTTGCAGCCTATTAGCTTAAAAGTTTGTGGTCCATTGAAAACAGGCGAAGCACCGTCATATGTGTAAACCAGCCGCAAAAAACGACAGATTACTGGGTAACGAAAACTGTTCAAAACTTTCTCATTAAAAACCTAAGGGCAAAAATAATACCGAGTTTATAGTGGTATCGATGAGAAACATTACCAAACAAACACGCCCCTTTTTATCTGAAAAGGTTGTGTGTGCAAAAAATGACAGTATCAGGCAGTCCACCTAGCAACCTAATAAAATTACATTATTCGCCACAACCCGATACCAGGATTTTGTGTGAACGATCACAATTATATATTGCTGTGTGAGAGCAGATGGTTGCAGTTATCAAGTAAATAAAATAAACATGGTCTTTTTTTTGTCCCTTAAGCTGTATTCACATTGGATTAGGTCCGACGCCTTGAGGAAAATATCACAAGCGTTGAGCGCGCTTTCACATCGAGCATGAATTCTGTTATTCGTTCGTGAGGTCATTCATGCTCACTGTTAATTGGTTTCAGAATTTGGTTTGAACGATCTTGCACCCATTTTCAACAATATTTTTCTCAGGGCACTGGACCGATTCCATGCGTGATGTGAAAGTAGCTTTAATCATATAATTTGACGATATACTACCAGTAGCCTCCACCATATAACATCTGAAAAAAATCAACAAGAACAAACCTCAATATCCCCATTATTGTCCTGAACAGGCTTGAAAGTGTTGTTATCCATTGAGTATTCCACATGGAATATGTTCCTGTCACTTTCTTCCATTTTCTGTATTCCTGTGACTGTGTAATGCTTCAGTAGGTCTACCATGACATACCTCTTCTCACCCTCATTAGAGGCTGTGAACTGACCTGATGGTATCATGCCACCTGATGCACCAATGTCTTGACGACACAGTCTTGACCCTATAAGTTTAAAATTGTTTCAAATAAATAAATAAAAAAAGGTAAAAACAAGTCAACAACAACAGAAAAATGTATTTTATAAGAAGAGACAAAGTTTATAGTGTATGTAAACAAATAAAAAAGATATACCTTTACAACCAAGAAGTTCAAACCGCAAGCAGAGTGTATTAGGATTCAAGAATTCCACGCGAATAAACCGTGTATGTACCTCTTTATCAAACACAATCCATTTTTCAGAAGCGTCATTAGCAGTCACATTAAGCCATGCCTATAATTACAATAATATAACACTAGAAAAGGAAGAGTTCATTCAAACCGTCCATAACAATGTATTTAAATATAGGTTTAAACAGATATACAGTACAATAAAACTGCAGTCACTATGTACTTACAGTATCAGAGCCAGCAATATAAACATCCTTCCACAGCATTTTGTTTTCACTGTAAGACACTTTAAACAATGAAGAAACCCCTCTACTAGTCTCAACCTCAAAGATGAAGCCAGTGAATATGTGAAGGTGTTCATATTCAATGTTGATCGGGTTGGCGTCATTCATGGAAAAACACATCCCGGATCCACTATGACCAATACGGACTAAATCAACGTTGAAGTTTGGTATGTCAGACGTCACTTGGCTATTAGTCACATCTCCATTTCTTAATCCCATTTCGTCAAGACATACATTGTTCGCTGGATAAAAAAAAAGATAAATTTTACACAGATCTAACGAGAGACAAGTATTTTGCAAAAAATTGCATCTTGTGCACGCTTACCAAAATGGAAATTCTAAGTTTACCCACCAGCATTCTAATTTTGTATAACTTTGTATATAACATTAAATAGGTAGATCCAAATTTTTATTTCTATGCCAAAAGAGAGGATATTAGGTTAAGATCAGTTCATTTAGCCCCTGCTTCATCCAATGGATGTCAGGAAGCAGGAAATATTGTACAATTAACTATTTGAAATCTCCGCTTCCTAGAGTAATATGATGATTACATAGTGCCTTGTGCATGTGTACATACACTATTCATACTAATACTTACACCCACAACCCAGAAGATCAAACCTCAAAGCAGGCGTTCTTATTTGAGGTACAATATTTACACGAACATGAATAGCATAAACTGGCTCATTGAAAAAGTTTGTCACTATAGTGCCTTCATCAAAATTTCCAGTCAAATTCTGCCAACAAGAAGAGATAAAACATTTCAAAATGTTATATTCATTGAATTCATTGAAAGACAAAAGAGGTGTACCATATGCACTTAATATGATTATGATCTGGAGTAAGATTTAACTTGCTTACCAAAATGAAGCCAATGATTTTGCTTAAGTCAGTTTTGAAAATAACTTAAGCAAACTTTTTACATATATATTCTTACAATTAAAGATGACAAAGTTTATTTTATAAAGATAAACAGAACTGGTTTGATCAGAGAAGAGTGAAATTTAACTCTAATTCCCTGGTTTGATAATAAAGCCTCAGCTTTTCACAAATCTTAACTATCTTGACTTAAAGCAAACAATTGATAAATGCCAGCTCAAGTTAAACACAATCATACCGTAAAACAAGGATATATGTATGTCTACCTTTGTTGTGTTATTTTCCATATCTACATTGATCCAAACATTTCCACTTTGGCTGTAGGTTACAAAGAAACTTTCAATCCAAGACTCAGCATTGGAACTACCTTGCGTGGCAATACCAGTAATAATATACATTCTCAGCAAATTTATCTAACGACAAATAAATAAAATTTAAATGAAATTAAATGAATAACAAAATAATGTACTGTTTTCTGAGATAAAGAGGTCTATAAAAACAGAAAATTATTTGTACTTTTTAAAACTATATAAAATGAATTTTCAAAAGAAAAAATTTCATATATATTTAAAACATTACAATACAGTACCTGAATCCATTCATTATCTCCATTTTCTGGAGACCACACGCCCTCTATGTTGTTCAGTCGTGCAAGGTGAGGAAACGAATTCAACACTGATGTAGATGCCACAAACTGTGAGTCTGCAAACTTGTCCTCAAATTCTAGTCCCAACATATTCCGACAATTATCTAAATAGCAAAATTAAATATGTATCATATTACATTACAGTATATAATACGTTTTGTATTTCATCTTGCATCTACGTTTGTTGTATTCATCTTCTAATTTATTATGTATGTGTATAAAGCCTGGTTTCCATAAAATCGCTAGCAACTGGAATTATGGCTGGTAAACAAGGAAATAGGGAGCTTTCAAACTGCAAAAATCAATAAGCTACGCACAAGTTAACGTCAATTCAATGTGCGCATGCAGGGAAGTTGGAGCGTTGGTACCAGACGAAGATGATTGACGACGCATCAATGAGTAAGTCATTGGTTGGCAGTTTTCGCAAATCAAACTACTTCCTTATATTACAGCTTCCTTACCTTTGTTTGATACCTGTATATTTTGTAACATAACTCCATCAACGTTTAACAAGTCTTTATACAAAGTTAAACCTGGTTCAACAACTAACGTTATTGGCTCATTTTCTCCAATCGTTACATTTGTAGTAATATCTGAGCCTGAAATATAATTTGTAGTTATCAGTGGAAAATCCGGAATCTACAAAATACAGGAATGTGGAGAATTTAATTAGGTTTATACAAGTCCAATAACAGGGTAGAATTATATATATATGTATGTATATTTTTACGGTAAAATAATTGTTAAAGTCACCTGTAGAGAACCATTGGACCCGCGCAGCATGGTTGATATCCACAACATATTTTTCATCTTCAACAATGTTCCAATACGAAGGATTTTCTTCAACAAAACTTAAGTTAGCTATTTTATGTACAATTTTTACCAAAGTCTACAAATAACATTTTAAATATTAGTTAATACCGTATGAGACATATGTACTAATATCTGAGATATTATCGAAAAAATAATGCCTCTCAAAAACCTATGCAGAATACTATAATAAAATATGTTTTAAAACAATCTTTTGTAGGCTATATCTGCAGCCCTAGATTGATACCACCTAAGGTACTTGGCCTCTATCATGTTCAGACTCTAAAAAAGAAACTTACATATTCTGTCCACTGACTGTCTCTATTATAAGCACGTAGGCTGACATTGTAAGATCCACTGTAGTGCCACAAATACATTAATTTGGTTGACGTGCTCTGCATTATATCACCATTAGCAAAATTCCATTCATAATTACAACCAAGCATACCTGGATGATCCTCTATTGTGAAGTTTACAAAATCCCCAAATGACACTGAAAGGCATGAAAATATCATATTCTAAAATTATCATGAAGAATATACAAGATGCTTATAATTCCCAATAACTGTATGTAGGCTTGATTGTCAGCATATGCTGTTTAGGGTCACCCTCACTAAATAAGGTTTAATAATAAATAAAATAAAATACAGTAGAACATCTATCAGTACACACAAAAGTCTCCTCTTAATAGGGGTTTTCCCTGAATAGAGGTTAAAACATATATTCCTCCTCGTTCGTTTTACGGGAATGTGTCACCTTATTACATAAACTTACCAGTACTTAGACTGACATCATAAATATAAGGGTCGATGATGCGTACAACGGATACATCCTCGTTCAACCCTGCTACTGACAACTGAAACGAACAGGAGCTATTATGATTGCATGTATGTGATATAAGCGTTTGTCGTTGCCTAGCTACAACAGCTCTGAATATATGATTCGTCTTGTTACTTGGATAAAAACTTCTCCCTTCAACAATATTTGATTCTGTATCTGTATTTATAAATTCTGTCGATGTTAATGACATCTCTTCACCTAACTGTCCATCATTTACATAATTATAACTTATGAAATCTCCTTTTTCAACTTTGGTGTCGTTGACTTGCAGGTATGCTCGGCCGGTTGAAGACTGCTCAAAGATGAATGTTTTTACAGCCTCAAGTTTGACATCTGGTGGTGATGTAAAAATGATGTTTGCGGTAGAGTTTGTGCACAGACCAGTTCTGAAGTTGAATGGCGAAGACTCTGAACAAGTTTTCTTCCAGATGCTCGGCTGATCGTCGCACGAGGCGTCAATTGAAACATATGAATATGATGATACACAAAACTTATAGAAATCAGTAACGTAGGGCCTTAGAATCTGTGTGAAGAAATCATTATAAGCTGTGATCAGATAGTATTGTTAGATTTTTTTCAGGGCACAATAGAAAAATAGTATCACCACAAACTAGATACGATACCATGTAATTGGCTAAATGCTTAGCTGTTGGTTTGGTTTGAAATGAACATAAGTGCATAGGAAATTAGGGTGAACACATAATTGTAGAGCTCTTGTTATCTGAAAAAAAAATTCTTTCTGAAATAGATCCTCTTGTGACCAGACAGATTAGGCTCTACTAGGCCTCTTTTGTTCTCACCGATGGCCATCGACATATTTGTTTGCCCAATATTTTAAATATATCTCCTGATACATAGCATGCATATTTACCTCTAATTTTATAGTTCCAGTTTTCTGGATGTACACTTCAAAACCCATCAGTTTACCATCAACTTTAATCGGGTCATTAAGTTTAATGTAACGTGCAGTTTGTGTGTAACTTTGACTGTCAGTTGTTAACAAGCTGTTGCTACCAAACATAACAATATCTTTACCTGATAAGGAAACAAAAATAGATTATCATAAAGAAATAGTGATTAGTAAAATGTTTTTTTAATCTTATGATATTCCGCGCAGAAAATTAACTTTTAAATATCAGTAACCAAATTCCAGATAAATTAGTACAAGTTTCAAGTTCGTTATTACATATCGTCTTCAAAGTTATATTACAAGATATTTACATAAAAATGATTAAAATCGATGATAAAAGTACAATAAGTTTAAACCAGTTATTATAAATACAATTGAAAGAGTTCCTCTCCTTCCAAAGATATATTTTTAATGATATTTTGGGTGAGTTCCCACGGTTTTCACATTTCCTTCATGTAACAAGAAAAATATCATTAAAAATGTACAATTACATCAGAGTAGGGAAACATATCTGACCAATTAACTTAGCCAAAATACTTCGTAGTAGTCAAATTATCATCAATAATAGACTTACTAGTATAAATATCTGTTGTTATCCCATCTGAAAATGCAACATTGATAAGTTTTTGACTGCCTATTATGTAGGAAAACATACAGTTGTAATGATCGATGAATGAATTACAGGTTAGATTGTATTCTTGTAAATCATACACAACCGTTGTGGTATCAGTAGTCTTCAAAGTTTTACCAAGTTCATCGGTCACTTCAAATCCAATTGACCGTTGCCCAGGTAACCTATAATGAAGTAGATTTTTTATTTGTTTTATTCATTAATAATCCATCTACCTTTATTAAAGAAATACAATAATATAAACATTTCCATTCATTTTTTGGTATACTAGCACATTATTTTGTTAACAAATTATTTATTTTTTATAAAAAATGTTTGTTTTGCAAAAAAATGAAATAGTATTATTGTTACAAACATCTTACAGAAACACATGCTTCACAGATCTCATTGTTCCTTTGTGTGTTTGTTTGTCTCCGAAATCATAACTGTAACTGGTAATTTTAGCTGAATTAGTAGGGTAGACAGATATGTTATACCATGCATTTCCCTGGATTCCATCTTTTATACCGTCAGCTAAAAATAAAAATGTATTCATAAAATATTTATGATCAATTATTAGATGTAGGTTATCTGGGTACGTATTGTTCATTGTCATAAATTTCTTTTCTAGTTTTATACTATGCCTCTAAATATTAATTAAATTTAATATGCGTCCGCTGTCAATTTTTGACTGTAAAAGAGACAGTGACTCAATAAAACCTTTGAATTGATCCTATGCCTGTACGCTGGGGGGAGGAGGAGGAGGAAGAGGAGGAGAAGGAGGAGGAGGAGTAAAAGGGGGGGAGGGGGGGGGGGCGGGAAGAGGTAATGTTACATTGGGTTAAACAATGTATGTAAAAAATGGTATGTTATTGTTAACTTAAAATAGGTTTTTTTTCACAAATTTAAACAGTTGAAGACTGTTTATAAAGAAGGAAGAGAAATTTCACTCTTTGTAAAATAGAAGATTTGTAAATAAGCATATGTATCTTTACCTGTAGGTCTATTATCGTCATCTTTATACCACATTGTGTTAAAAGCAGTCAGAACATCGTCATTATTGAACACTACATTATGGATTTTCGTTCGACATTCATTGTGCAACATTGCAGGACATTCAGTGCAAGAATGCATTTCAACATAATTGTTGGTAATTGAGTCGTTGGCACATAAACACATTTCTGCACGAAATGCCGTAAATCTGTAATGTGAATCAGTATGACATTATTTATAAAATAAATATCAAATATCTACTGGCCCATATTAACCAAAATTATGCACTGAAAAATGAATACAAAATACCAGAAGTTGTGATTTCCAACACGACTGATATCACATGGCTCATTATTTACATTACATTCCTGGTACAAACACCTAGAACCTTCCAGCAGGCCCCTGCCTGTACCTATTTACTAGGCCTAGTAAAGTAAGTACTGTACTACATTCCAATTCCTCTAGGTAGGCTTACTACTACCCACAAGGCCTAAATTTATACTCCAACTAGGCTAAAGCCTAACTAACCTAATAATTGGCTTACATGTAAAGTTTTTGTTATGTGTAAACTCAAGTATGCTTACACAGTTTAACTGAACAACATTTTGTTAAAACTATTTTTTAATCAATTTATGGTTGAACATCTTCACATCATCGCATGTCAACATGGTATTTAAATCAAACCTTATATACTTTTGACCAATAACAACCCCTCTGCTGGGGTGTACTGGACTGTTGTGTTATATTAAACAGAGGGTCAATAAGAGGTAGAAAGGTGAATAATAAAATATATTAGGTTTTTTTAATGAATAATTATTTTTATTTTAACTTTAATTAAAACTACAAAATGGCATTCAAAGTTTGATTTTATTCACCTATTTTTTTGTTTTAAGGGATGATACATCTCCAGCGGTGCATAAAATTTATATAGAGTACAAACATTGTATGTACTTACGCATATTTATTTTCGGCACAGACTTGACGGCAGTCTATAAAATCATCTGTTGGTGCACCATACGATCCAGGATTTATGTTAATTTCGCGCCCAATAATATTGTCCACGTGACATCCGAGAGAGGCTGTTGAAATATGAAAAAGTACATATTATATTATTATGACAAGTTTTAAAATAAAATATACGTTAACACAGTACATAAAATTAAACTTTAAAGAAAGAGCGGCCTGTGTATAAGCATTATTTTCATTGCACTGGTTAAACCATTTTAAAGATCTCATGAAATATTGAAATTTAGAAGACAAGAAAATGAAAAGAAATGATAAAAACAATCCCTCACGTACAGTAGGCCAGTTTAGAGGTTTAGTATGATGCTGTTATGTCAAATAGTAGTAAGGAAGTTTACTTACATATTGTCTGAATGTGAACAACCAGAGCATATGACCGATTTGCACTATTTGATAAAACCCATTCGGACCTATAACCGAGATCTTGTGTGTCGTCATCAGTTGCAGAGTACCAAACAGAGCTACCACCCTCTTTATACACAATACCATTGGTAACAGAAGAGAAACCAATAAGATTGCCATAAGCAATTGCCAGATTATCTTCTGAATTCAAGCTCACGTGACGTGTCACTCCATTTCCAAAAGTATCAACTGTCAATTTCCCAGTAATGGTGAACTTTCCGGCGATGTCTGGTACTCTTTGTAAGACAAAGAACTGGATCGTTCCATTATTTTTGGCAGAGATGAACTCCCAGCTTGTTATTTTCCCGAAACATTTGGATGGAATACCTTCAAGTACGACTATTTCTCCAACATCTCTTGTTAATATATCAGTATCATTCGACCAGCCAACTGTGTAAGGCTCTTCGCATACTGCGTCTGAAACACAAATAAACATATAAAAGATAAAAAGTATTTAATTTGCCAAAAAAAAAAACAAAGAAAATGGCAAACATGATTGCAAACTGACATGATCTGTTTTTATGATTTTGTTCGTTTAGTTTTTTAAAAAAAAAACCTTTAAATAAGGTTTAGACCTAATATGTCTAAGTTATAAAACCTTCTTGCAACCCCTCACCATTTATCGAGGGATGTTTATTGAAAAATAAATCTAAATTGAACTAATGTGTATACTTACCATCATAAATGGCCGAAGAGACACAACTAAGCATACACAAAATCTTTGGGAAAATAAAAAAAGTATACAGTAATTATTGTAGGTAAAAAATAGTATAGCAAGTTTTAAAAAAAAATGTCATATTGTTCCATATTAGTTTTGTCTTTTAACAAATTGTCAATAACTACAATAATATCAATAATATATATATAAATAATAGATAACTCTTACCTGAAGTAAATTTAATAACCTCATTTTACAAGTTATTCTTGAGCGTCATGTTGATGAAACAAGGAGTGATGTAATGTTTCAATGTTCTGTTACTCTCAAACATAAGAATATAAGCACATGCGCAAACGTAGTTAATTGACCAATCAAATAAGATATGCCGTCACTACCTTGAATTAGCAGCTAAAGTTTTCATTAGTGAAATAAAAGTATTGTTTGACAAGACACAATGATCTATTCAACTCGTGGAAATATTTTTACTGATAGTTTATTCAGTATAATATTGAACGGTTATACACTCTAATTCAATATATAATATTCGACGACATAAACTACGTTCGTTTAATGTACATAATTAAAAAGACGATGTTTTATACTTTATCAAAATATTCAAGAATCGTGCTTTTAAAATTTATAGAACAATAAGTTGAATTTTCATTATCTCAAAATGAGAGAATACGTCAATTTATATGCATCAACATTATTGATTTACGTGGATGTTTTGCAAAAATTACGATATTGATCTTTTTTATTAAAAAAAAAAACAAGAACAATTTATTGAAAATCGAATCATGGTAGACCTAACCTTTGATCAGCAATTAGTTAAAAACACATTACAATATAAACTAATAATGTAAATTCTGGAATAGTTGCTCCATAATCTGAGAGAAACTTACTAATTACTTACTAATAAGCGTTTTTAAAGTTTAAATTGTTTGATGCATGAAGTATGAGAGTTTGGTGTCAAGACAAATTTTGCTGTGTAAAACTATGCCCGTTTTGTTTGCAATATAACTTAAAATGCAGCGAAACCTTTTTAAATATTAGGTCAATGCAATAATACTGTGCAACTACCTTGTGTAGTTATTGATTTGTCAGATAATCAATACAAGTTTTTTCTAAACAATAATAATAATAATAATAAATAGAGTTTGTTAATTATTATTACAACAAAATGGAATTAATAATTATACCATGTATACATAACAAGATCAATGACAAACATTTATAAGCCATATCATGTATTATCTAATTTTTCTTTATATATCTACTGGGTTTTTTATACTAAAATGTTACATGTTAAAGTAACATAATTTAAAAACCTTACTAACACAATACATAGTTCACCAACAGTGACAAGTCCCGAAACAGTAATGTTCAAAAGAAAGTACTTTAAAAATGTGTTAGTGTTAATTTATGTTTATAAACACTGTTGTTGCAGGTGTAATCCTGGTATTATAGTGTTTTTATAAATTGTTCCAACATAAAGTTTATAAATACAACATTTGATGCCCCACTAGCAGGTGTAAATCTTGCGACTTCCACTCTTCATAATTCCTAGTTCGTAATATTTTTCCAGTCGAATAAACTCATTAAGTTTTTCAACCATTTCGTTTAACTTCTGCTGCATAGTGTCACAGTCAGCCTGTATTGGTTCAACACCTAGTAACAGAATAGCTAGTATTACATTAAAGAGAGACTCTCAAATGTTATGCAATAACACTAAAAAAAGTGAAGAGGCTAAGAAGAAAATAATAATTGTAATCATTCTATTCTTATAAATCCAAAGAAAAATTACTGAAAAATGACAATGCTGTGGGTATCAATGGCTGGATCTCAATGGAGGCACAAAATAAAAAAAGCAAAAAGCTAAATCAAAACGATAAAGTAAAACAGACTGAAAAGCAACACTAGCCCTTCATCAGTGCAAGTGAGAGTATGTTTAATTTAACACTACCAACAATAACTATTTAGGAGACACTCCTAATTAAGGGGACACTTATTTTGGGTCACGGAGGTGTCCCCAATACTGAAATTAAAAAGAGTACATATGTGGCTAATGGGAAAATAAATTCAAACCATAAGGCTTACTCTTCATAAACATAATAAAACAATATGAGTAATTCATAAAACCTACCTTCAATGTAAGTGTACCTCCTTCGTACCCTCGCTCGTTTTTCCTTAAAACCTGTCCAAACTTTGAAATGATTAATCATAAAATCCAACATTTCCAATTCATTATTCAGCCTCTCATTATCAGCTCTTGTTTGTGAAAAAGCCTCATTTATTATCGTCAAGAACATGTTCATCAGAATAAACACAATGGTCATCATAAAAGAGAAGAAGAATAATGCTCCCAAAACACGATTCTCTTCTTGCATTGACAGAAAATCAAATTTACCTATAAAAAACAGAAGTTTTATTTCAATACACTACAACCCTTCTTTTGACAGACAGGTGTCCCTTGAATGAGGTCAATATAACACTACAGCCTACCCTTATCCAAGGGAAGGTGTCCCCTTAATAGGGGTTCTACTGTAACACCAGTATTCATGGCAGTAGATCAACATGAATAATGTATTGAATGTTCAGTACATGATACCCTAAAATTTGTACTTGAGCAGAACTTGAACCCACATCACTAGCCTGGAATCATACCACTAACCAGGGTACGATTCATTCATTTCATTAAAGAAAAAAACAGCACACTGTTCATAGCAATGGTGGGGGAGGTGGGAGAATGGAGTTGGAACTTCATAAATTATATGTACTGTAAAAATATACTTTTATGTAATACACTATTGATTTAAGTTGGATATACAGAGTAGTTTTATTATGATCTTTTATTTACAACAAAAAAATTTGATATGAATAAAACATTACTATATCCTCTATTGATTTAGGTGGTACTTAGCAGTAATATTATGTGTTAGGTGAAAGAAAAATATTGATGAGTGATTTTATTAGTTTTTCACAAATACAATATGATAACATCAAAGCAACAACACACTAATTGCATGTTGCAAAAAAAGTCATATATCATCATGATATTAATAATAATAACTAGACATGAAACTCGTCACTTTGACGAGTTAGTTATCCGCACCACGACAAACGCCACGTGCACGTCATACGTTGGAATATTGCACACAGATAAAGATTATGGCATTATATGACAAGAACTGAAGAATATGATATGCTGTTAGTGCTGAATTCTGTCAATTTTGTGTCATATAGTATATACATGCAAACAGTATAATCTGTATACATACTACAGTGTAGAATAGGTGAAATTACGAGACCCGCCATTTATTCCAATTTTTAACATGGCGACGGTATCAAAATGAAACACTTAGATAGCAATTTCAGAAGGAAATTATCTCAGGAACAACATATTAACGTGTAGAAGAAATTTGAATACGTAAAATATAGATGCGCACCCTTTTAAATGTGATGAACTATTACGCAAAATATGAAAATACGACTTTTTTTATTCAACTGGCCATGATGATGACGTCACAACATCCGATTGGCAAAATGTTTACATGAATTCGTATCTACAATCCAATAGCTTCCAGAAAACATTTTAATCGTGATTATCACATTTTATTCTTACGAGCTATTACAGATTAAAATTTACTGTAAAGATGAAATTAATGGCCCACGTAATTAAAATTTTTAGGCATGATGACGTCATAAAAATTAAAATATTTTTATCTCATGCTAAAGAAAGTTGATTGACCTACACAATATATAAATGTAGGAGAAAAAAGAATACAGATAAGCGTGATGTGCTCCATTGAATGTGATGAGCAATAACGAAAGAGACAAAAATCCTATATTTTACATTCGTGTGGCCATACGATGACGTCACAATGTTTTTTATCCTTATCGATGCATGATCCGATATCTACAACTCATCAACTTCTAGATTTTGTAATAAAAATAAACGGTTCACGGTTTACTTTAGAAACTATGACTGTTTAAAAAAAGACATAATTTTGACGATTTTTTAAGCTTTTTCATAAAAAACGCGCACGAATTGTCTAATTCAACGTGTTCGTATGGCGTTATTTAAATTGGAAAAGGTCTAAATTGTTTTCAAAATTACTAGGAAAGGCTTGAAAAATATAATTCAAGAGAAAAAATATGTTTTTGCGCGCCCGTGGGAATTTTTGACATGCTCAAAATGACAAGAAACGCATAAAAAGTTGATTAGAAATTCATTTTGAAACATGCCATTTTTAATCCGTAGAAAGTTTGCCCCTGATATGACTTAAATTTTGTCAAAGTGTCAATACTAAATGACTTTTGGTTTTTAATCTATGATCAATCATTGAAATTCATAAAATTGGGCGTAAGTCACGTTGCGCAACTATGACGTCATTCAAAAATAGGAGGTGCACAACTTCACGTAAATGCCCATATGTTGTCAAATGTTATGTTTACACATTTTAGAGAAACGCGACCCACAAAAAGGAAGGATGGAAAGAAGAATAATACAGAAAAAAATATTGATCCCATACAATAACAAGGAGTTATCCGCTCTACCAAGCGGATAACTAATAATAATTTTTTTCCGGAAGTGTGCATAAAATTTATAAATAGCATCAACTTATTATTAAAGAGTTGTGTTTGTAATAATCCTACTTGGAAAAATCAAACTATAGTTACCAAGAAGTGTTGCAAAGAGCGACTCCAGCGTTGTTAAGTAGCTTGAGTAGTCTTTCAATGTTGAGCCAAAAAGTAGGTACCCACATGATGCGTATGCAGCAAATATGATTAGAAACACCATCAGGAAAAGAAGAAGTTCCAACCAGCAACAACTAATAGTGTTGGATAACAAGAGCATACGCCGATTAAACCGCAGTAATTTGAGAAACTTAGCAGTAGAGATGAAGAGAATAAATCCAAGAATGTAGTAATACATCTGAAAAAAAATGTCAAATAAGAAAATATTTATTTGCAATAGTAATGTGAGTAGTGCATTAACAACGTGTTTGTTTCTGTATAGTATCAAAATAAATCAAACTTTTTTACTAACCTGTTCCCAAATTGCAAAATGGTGAAAATTCAAATATTGTTTGATGTCTTCTTCTCTTAAAGTCTTCAACCGTTTACCAAAAATGTAGCGATTTATATACGCTATCAAAGCTAGAATAGACAACAGCAACACGGCCAACTCAATAAGATTGGAAAATTTCTTAAAATATGCCTTTCTTTCTTGCTTGATGGTGGAGTATTCTCTAGCTAGGAACAGCAGTATGAAAAAGCTGAAGACAATCTCGCATAAGTTGATGAATAGGCCTAGACCTCCAATGTAGCGATCAAGGAATACACCTTGAAACGAGTAAAATGTCACAGCCCCTGTAAAGAAAATAGCTTTGTTTCATTCCCTCATTCAACACTTTACAATGTAAATGTTGTGAGGTATGGCATAATGGTATGGGATGTTGGACTAGCATGCGAGAATCATGGGTCTGAGACTCATCTATGCAATATCACTTACTATTTGCACAGAGTAGGAGACCATCTCCAGATGTGTTACTGTAATCATGCCCCTGTACTGGGCTTTTTGGAAGAAAAGTCTTTGTCTCGTACAGAAGAGGTCTCCCAGTATCAAGAGGAAATAAATAACAAATTATTTACAAAATTTAAGTTCATGTTCTCTTCTTTATAAAACAAATATAAAACATGTATTTACCTCCTGTTGGAGGGAATTCAACAACCATGTTCGATACTCCAAATAAATTTGTTGGTGGATTGTACACAGAAAATTCAATAAAGACGGCTCGTGTATGCTGGTCGACCCATTTTGATTTACGCAGGTAGTTGGTTGTTTTCCAGGCTGCTTCGTCCGTGTCACCTAGGTCTGCAATGTATCCTCCGCCTCCGTAAATGCCATATACTCCCCAAAGTGGCAAGTTATCCAATTCGTACCAAGTTTTGTATTTCCACAGATTTTCATAATCATTTTTTACTGTAGGGTCTTAAAGATAAAATAATAAATATTTGTCTTTTCAGCATTTCAAGAAATGTTATGCTGCATTCTGCATTCTGTTTGAAAACAAAAAATGTATTAAGTACATTATAAATGTTATGATTGACCTTTGGTATTGAGCTGAAATTACATCAGGACACATTACTGTTTGGAAGATGTTCAAGGGGCCATAAGTTCAGATACATTCCAAGCAGGTATGTATTCAAGCAGGGAAATTATTCAAAACAGAGTGAATATTGAATACACATATCACTGGAGACTATTGGAGACTATTGCTGGCTCGAGGGCTCATTCTAACCAACCACTTATTTTAACAAGGTATTTTTTTCATTTTTATTAGTTATAATAATATATAAATTGCTACAATTATTAATATTTATTATTAAACAATCACCAGTTTGATTCAGCAAAATCCAATTCTCTGAGAAGTGTCTGTCTTCTTCAGCTCCAAAGCTGTACGCTGGATTGCATGTTAAACTAAGTGTTTCAAATTCACTTGGTACATCACAGTAATCTAAAAATTGTAATTAAAGGATGTTAAACAGTACTACCTGACCATGATAATAGGAAACCTTTGAGTTAGGACTTACTTAAGCTCTGTCTATACAGTACTATCAAACTAGTTTGACAACAAATATAATAGTAATATGACATCACCGTGTCCATATATGACATAACCGTGTCCATATATTATGAGCATAGCACATTTTTTTGTCACATAAAGTGTAGACAGAGCTTTAGAACATATGAATATTGTGTCAATGAATCAAATGAGGAAGCACATGTTTCTGCATGCACACAATGAATTAACATGACATAACTACAGTAGTTGCTAGGTCATCGCAAAGCAAACACACAAATGGCAAGACTCTTACAGTACTTTGTTATATTGAATTCTACTACAAACCTTCTTGAACTCTGACCTGTCGTAGCCTAGCTGTGCTTAATAAAGACGATGTCCTATCAGCAGCAAGTTGTTCAATTTCATATATTTCATTTCTTGTTCCATTAAAGCCTACCCTGGAATACAGTGTTGGTACAAACACCTCATCCATGTAATCCCAAAAATATTCCCGGGAATAAATCTAAGAATAAAGTAATGGCGTTTTTTTATTACTAGTATAAACATTTTAATTGATGCTGTTATTATTCCTATCTATTATATAGCGTTGCAGGATATACAGCTTATTGTTTGTTTTTTTTTTTTTTCTAATTTTCTCCTTATACTTGCTTGTGTTTTTTACACGAGACAAGAATTAATTCTCTGAATAGGGTGACTCTATAATTCACCTCAATAATTTCAAGGGTAATAGAGGTGTCTCCTGAATAGGGGTCTTTTAGATAGGTGTGTTTCCTGAATAAGCGTGTCTCCTAAAAAGAGGTTCTCTCATAGTTTTGAGGGATGGAGCCTCTATTGCTACTAGACAGGAGAATTCTTATAACTCCCATATCAATTAATTCTTGTGTAGAATCCCAATATAATGCAAATATTATTTGTTACTTTTTCTCTCAGGATGTATCTCATCTGTATTTCAAAGAATACAATGATTGTGTATTGTGTGCATTGTATTAATAAAGGTATACCTTATAAAATGGCTTTTTTCCATTGTAGTCAGCATTGATATAACTGGCGGTCATCGACCTCTGTAAACCATTGACACCGCTCCCAATATTACCAAAAGTAATTATAATCATAATGAGGAGGAATAACAGGTATGTAACAATCTCTTTCAGAATTTTACTCATCTGAATTTCTTTTTGTCTGTAAATTGAGACGAAAAATCACATTAATATACTGCAATGTAAAAGGATAAGTGTGTATGTCAAGGTCTATAAGCTATGGTGAAATATTGTTTTCATAAAAATATAAATTGGTTATTGAGGATGACCCAAAACAGAAAAATTTAACAAGCAAGATGTAAAACAAACATGTAAAATTACAATTTATCCTGAAAAATCACAATATTGAAATCAAAAAGAACAAACAAAATAAAAAATGTACAAATTCTATTCCCCTGGACTAACTGAATAATGAATTTAGTTTACCTTTCTTTTTTCAACTCTTCAATCTCATCAGAGTCAGGCGGTAATGCATTATTTAATGCTTCATCACTCTCGTTTATAACATTCTTGTCTCCTTTGCCATCCTGCTTCTGGTCATGAAGCCAGTCCTCATCTGTCTTTAGCTCTGGTGATGGGCCATCTTCATCTTTATCTGGGCTTTTGATCACAAGTGAATAGAAAGTCGCCAGAAATATTACCTGAATTTCATGAAAAGACAAATAATTACTTGAGTAAACAGTAATATATTGTTCATAAGCTGCAGTGAAGAGCTGGGGTACAGTAGAACCACTATATTGCAACATCTTCGAGACACAACAAATGTTATCTTTTTAATAGGAGTTGGGCTCTGCTGCAATTCCCCTTATTCGTTTCAGAGGAAACTTTTGAATAGAGGTGTAGGTGTTAAAAAATCAACAGAACAGTGTGGTACAGATATGGTTCTCCTGAAAAGGGGTTCTCTTAAATTTTTTAGGGATGGAGCCTCCTCCTCTACTGCTACTAGACATGAGATTTCTTACAACCCCATATCAATTTTACCTTAATTGGCTGTGAAACAAGAATATCTTGAGTAAGTGATACACATATTGACATTAACCACTGCTCTGCTTTCTCAGCTCCAAAGTTTGCTGCCACCCCAATTGTCAACCACATTGCAATCCCAATAGTGATGAAAGATAAAACCCAACCAACATACAAACACCACCAAGGCAATGGCTTTCTCTTCTTTGACTTATTGGTCTTTTTGTTCCTCTCAACTTCATTGATGTTAATCACGACACTTGTAAGCTTCGGATCTTGACCACTTATGCCATTGTCAGGTGCTTTTTCAGGCGATATTTCTTGCTCTACCTTGGTTTTATTGTTCTCACCGTACATGCTCTTCATTCTTTTATGCCTATGACATTTGCGATTGAATGAAACTGGACGTGATAACCGGAATAACTGCACAATAGCGATGTTGACAGGAAATACCATAAGACTACTAATGACTCCAATTGTAATCTCCATGACGGATATTTTAAAAGATCCGATTGCAAACGTTCCGGACTGTGCCGCATCAGGGTCTTCGTCAGTTTGGTACATAAGAATGTTTGCCATCATCGTGCAGAATAAAAGAGAAAGACAACAAGTTGCTCTTTGACACCGGGTGAATGTGCTCCTTGCCGGGCGGAAGAAGACAGACAACCAGAGATGAGCGTCGCTTAAATTTCGTCGAGTTTTACTATGGAATAAATGGCCAAAACTAGTGATTTCGCTTATACCAGCTGTCGGGATAACTCGTTCAATCTAAAATAGACATAAAAATAAATTTTAGTATAAATCACGATGTTATGATTTCATGTAATTATGTATAACACTGTATAGTAATAGCTCACCTGCATGTCATCGTGTTCTAACGAGAACCATCTATCAATCATAAAGTAATAACTCCGATTCGTCTGCAAATCCTTAATAAGTACGCGGCTTAAAAACCACTTAGCGTTCCCGGAATTATCATGCCATATTCGAAGATGTACCAGAGTTCCAAGACTACGAGGCACTGCCATTACAAAGGAATCTATGCTGCTTCGTTGGAGTATCAAACGCTTTTTATCTTTGACAGCTCGAATCTCTGTTTGACCTTGTTCACCGTTCAAAATAAAAAACACATTTGCTGTTGTACCTGACCCAATTCGTACACCGGTAAAAAAAGTAACTTCGTAGTTGTAGTAATCACAAGGATTGTTGTCAATCATTGGACAAACACCGGCCTGTAATGAAAAATAATAATTCATACAATTGTACAGAATATAGCACATTTTATGTAAACTAAGGAGATTCGAAAAATAGTATATAATGGAAAATCAGCTAGCAACTCATTAAGTATATATTTTTCATTGAAATTGTAAATTTATCTTGCTGACTACAATTCTTTACTGTCTGCAATATTATTAAACCAATCCCTATGGACGAACAAGTTGTTTTGTTACACTAGTGTTTCAGCAGGCTCAATGACATATTTCATTCTCAAATTTTACAAAAAGAATCTTACTTTAATCATATCTCTTTTATCTTCTTTTCTAGCCCAGAATATCACCACAAAATAAAAGCAGATACAGCTGAGCATAAATGCAAACACTGTAGGGTTCTCTGCCAGTTGGTTTAGGCCTACTGTCAATTCAATTTGGTTAAAAGACACAGCCAGTCCTCCACTGAAGGTTGCTACATCACTCTGCAAGTCTTCACTGCCCTCTGTGGATCGTCGTCTACGCATTGGTGAAGTCTCATCATATGATGTTTCCGGGGGAATAAGTAGACAGAAGCACTGTGTTTGATCGACTGTTGTTTTATTTCCAACCTGTTGATCACATAAAACTAAAATGAATCATATCCTATGATACACATGTATATATAAAATAAAGCAATGACGGTAATTAAAAAATAAGTTTGTTGAGATGTGTGGTAACAAAAACACCTTCATTGTCTTCAAAATTCACAATTGAATACTTACTTCACATCCTTCTTGATTCCAAGTATCTCCAGTTCTGTAATAGCATGCCGATGTATACAAACCCATAAGAAACCTCAATACGGTTGGTTCTTCAGAGGCCGAGTAACTCATCGTTTCACCATTATTTCTCACACAAACTGATACACTTCCTGTCGAGTATATGTATCTGTAGAAGTATATGTCAAGAAACATGCTGTAGTATGATATTCCATAGTGTGTGTCTCGTCACACAGTGAGTGTGATATGTGTAACATTCACCCTATCGCAACCTAACAATGTGGTATGACGTCCCACAATGAGTGCGATGTGTGTTACATTTACCCTATCGCAACCTAACAATGTGGTATGACGTCCCACAATGAGTGCGATATGTGATACATTCACCCTATCTCAACCTAACAATGTGGTATGACATCCCACAATGAGTGCGATATGTGATACATTCACCCTATCTCAACCTAACAATGTGGTATGACGTCCCACAGTGAGTGCAAAATGTGATACATTCACCCTATCTCAACCTAACAATGTGGTATGACATCCCACAATGAGTGCGATATGTGATACATTCACCCTATCTCAAAATAACAATGTGGCATGACGTCCCACAATGAGTGCGATATGTGATACATTCACCCTATCTCAACCTAACAATGTGGTATGACGTCCCACAATGAGTACGATATGATACATTCACCCTATCTCAACCTACCAATGTGGTATGACGTCCTGCAATAAGTGCGATATGATACATTCACCCTATCTCAACCTAACAATGTGGTATGACGTCCCACAATGAGTACGATATGATACATTCACCCTATCTCAACCTAACAATGTGGTATGACGTCCTGAAATAAGTGCGATATGATACATTCACCCTATCTCAACCTAACAATGTGGTATGACGTCCTGCAATAAGTGCGATATGATACATTCACCCTATCTCAACCTAACAATGTGGTATGACGTCCTGCAATAAGTGCGATATGATACATTCACCCTATCTCAACCTAATAATGTGGTATGACGTCCTGCAATAAGTGCGATATGATACATTCACCCTATCTCAACCTAACAATGTGGTATGACGTCCTGAAATAAGTGCGATATGATACATTCACCCTATCTCAACCTAACAATGTGGTATGACGTCCTGCAATAAGTGCGATATGATACATTCACCCTATCTCAACCTAACAATGTGGTATGACGTCCTGCAATAAGTGCGATATGATACATTCACCCTATCTCAACCTAACAATGTGGTATGACGTCCTGCAATAAGTGGGATATGATACATTCACCCTATCTCAACCTAACAATGTGGTATGACGTCCTGCAATAAGTGCGATATGATACATTCACCCTATCTCAACCTAACAATGTGGTATGACGTCCCACAATGAGTGCGATACAGTATGTGTTACATTCACCCTATCTCAACCTAACAATGTGGTATGACGTCCCACAATGAGTGTGATACAGTATGTGTTACATTCACCCTATCTCAACCTAACAATGTGGTATGACGTCCCACAGTGAGTGCGATATGTAATACATTCACCCTATCTCAACCTAACAATGTGGTATGACGTCCCACAGTGAGTGCGATATGTGATACATTCACCCTATCTCAACCTAACAATGTGGTATGACGTCCTGCAATAAGTGCGATAAAGTATGTGTTACATTCACCCTATCTCAACCTAACAATGTGGTATGACATCCCACAATGAGTGCGATATGTGTTACATTCACCCTATCTCAACCTAACAATGTGGTATGACATCCCACAATGAGTGCGATATGTGTTACATTCACCCTATCTCAACCTAACAATGTGGTATGACGTCCCACAATGAGTGCGATATGTGTTACATTCACCCTATCTCAACCTAACAATGTGGTATGACGTCCCACAGTGAGTGCGATATGTGTTACATTCACCCTATCTCAACCTAACAATGTGGTATGACGTCCCACAGTGAGTGCGATACAGTATGTGTTACATTCACCCTATCTCAACCTAAGAATGTGGTATGACATCCCACAATGAGTGGGATATGTGTTACATTCACCCTATCTCAACCTAACAATGTGGTACGACGTCCCACAATGAGTACGATATGATACATTCACCCTATCTCAACCTAACAATGTGGTATGACGTCCCACAGTGAGTGCGATATGTGATACATTCACCCTATCTCAACCTAACAATGTGGTATGACGTCCTGCAATAAGTGCGATAAAGTATGTGTTACATTCACCCTATCTCAACCTAACAATGTGGTATGACATCCCACAATGAGTGCGATATGTGTTACATTCACCCTATCTCAACCTAACAATGTGGTATGACGTCCCACAATGAGTGCGATATGTGTTACATTCACCCTATCTCAACCTAACAATGTGGTATGACGTCCCACAGTGAGTGCGATATGTGATACATTCACCCTATCTCAACCTAACAATGTGGTATGACGTCCTGCAATAAGTGCGATAAAGTATGTGTTACATTCACCCTATCTCAACCTAACAATGTGGTATGACGTCCCACAATGAGTACGATATGATACATTCACCTATCTCAACCTAACAATGTGGTATGACGTCCCACAGTGAGTGCGATATGTGATACATTCACCCTATCTCAACCTAACAATGTGGTATGACGTCCTGCAATAAGTGCGATAAAGTATGTGTTACATTCACCCTATCTCAACCTAACAATGTGGTATGACATCCCACAATGAGTGCGATATGTGTTACATTCACCCTATCTCAACCTAACAATGTGGTATGACGTCCCACAATGAGTGCGATATGTGTTACATTCACCCTATCTCAACCTAACAATGTGGTATGACGTCCCACAGTGAGTGCGATATGTGATACATTCACCCTATCTCAACCTAACAATGTGGTATGACGTCCTGCAATAAGTGCGATAAAGTATGTGTTACATTCACCCTATCTCAACCTAACAATGTGGTATGACATCCCACAAGGAGTGCGATATGTGTTACATTCACCCTATCTCAACCTAACAATGTGGTATGACGTCCCACAGTGAGTGCGATACAGTATGTGTTACATTCACCCTATCTCAACCTAAGAATGTGGTATGACATCCCACAATGAGTGCGATATGATACATTCACCCTATCTCAACCTAACAATGTGGTATGACATCCCACAATGAGTGCGATATGTGTTACATTCACCCTATCTCAACCTAACAATGTGGTATGACATCCTGCAGTGAGTGCGATATGTGTTATACTCACTTTGAAAGCATGATATTTGAAAAAAAACATAAGGTCTCGCCTTCTACAGTTGATAGCAATGTCTTGTTCCATGGTATATTAGGATAATATTTATTTGCAGTCTTGTTATATGTTGTTAAAAGCTGTGATAAGGTACAGCTTAGATCATAATCATCTAAAAATCAAAACAAAAGGATATTACACACAGTGTTGTATCGCAGGGGACAAAGACTTTAGCACTCCTAAGGGGCTCCACCATCGCTGGGTAGTTGCATTAGACTGCTCATGCTCTGGAGTCTCTGAGTTTTGCCAGTGAGTGCTCCGGTCTAAACAAAATAATATCACAAATTTGTAACATTGTTTTCCCAATTTGTGGTTAATAGAATCTTCCAATAATCTCCAAATTACAAAGAAACAAAATAAATAGTTCAGTTAAATGGTAAGCATTCAATGACAATAACCCTAGCACTACAGTATATTGCATAATTAATCAAAAAGAATAGTGAAAACAATCTTGCCTTCAGAAGCAGTACCATTGACCTTCAAGAACACCTCAATGTCATATTGGTAAGTTATGTTAGATAACATGTCATCATTGCTGTGTGCTGTTACCTCCACAACCACAGCTGAATACTTCTGTATATCTAGAAAAAGAGAAATTTTGATTGAATTCAAAAAATTGATAATGGATACATGTTTGTGATCCCCTTTAAAAAAATGCAACAACTTTTTCTTCCTTTGCGTTTAGGATCCACTTTTACCTATCCACAGCGATAGGTGCTGACATGGGCCAGTAGCAGGGTAACCCGCTACTTTTTCGAAAGATGCAGGCATACAGGGTTCTTTAAGCCAAATGTGTACACCAGACCTCCAGTCCTTCTAAGAGGACTTGTTTGACCACCAAAACTATATAGTAAAGGAGAGTCTTGATCTCTGCCAATTTTATGGCTATGGTTTGCAGCAGCTAGTCCATTCCTTAGCCACTCAGATCGACACTGTCAACAATTTAAATCATATTAAATATATCTATATATACCATCTAGATTTCTGCAAGATAACAGGCCATTTTCAGACTCCTCATAGCTGTAAACATCCTCCATGAGACTGCTTGCGTTCTGGCTTGAGTTATCTAAATCTAACTGGATCATAAACTCTATAGGCACATCAGGATCAGTTGGAATGACGGTTTGACCTGTGTCGTTCTTCATGTCTAGACTTATCATTGACCCAAGTTCAACACTCGAGTTGTCTAGCGGGTATGGGTTGTTAGTTCTTGCAATAACCTAAGTAAAAGTTAGTTTTGTATAAGGGCATTTTTAAAGTCAAAGCCAGTGCAAACAAAAACAGGTCCTACTATTACGTCATACTGTTGAATTAAAAATTGAATAAAAGACAGAGGAGGCAGTGTGAGAGAGTCAAAATAATTAACAGTAAAACCTAGTCTACACTGGCAAAATTTGAGCACTCTCCAACTAATGTTTGCTAGTGTAGACCAGTAGACAAACTATATGGCAAACTAAAGAAAACTAGTTTGTCTACAAACTAGTTAGTTTACAAACTCGAGCAAACTCTGAAGTCTGCAAACAAAATATTGGTCAAGTTTGCCAGTAGACCTAGCCTTTGCATTCAAATACCTGTACTTGTAATTCCGTTGATGAGTCATTACTTATACCAAACAAATCTTGAACATCTGGAATCTTCATAATTGGTTTGTTATTCTGATCTGAGAATGGTTCTGTCCCTGTATAATAATATAACATTAATATCGATTCCATTATAAAGACACAAAATTACTGTTGTTACAAACCTATAAAAGTAAAAGGTCCCGTATTCAATTCTGAACATCCAGGGTAATGAGCTGTTAGGAGCTAATTTTACTTAAGCCTCAGCATTATGTGGTAGGGTGGCCAGTTCCTTTTCACGCTGCCTTATCCTCTCTAGTATTTGCACCCAGGTACTCATTTACAGGCGAGTAGACTGGGAGTTATCAGCAATTAAACCCGGGTCTGTATGACAGTTAAGTGTCCTAACAACTCCTTTAAATGTTATTTTCAATATTTTAATGTACTTCAGTTTCGAGGAGTAGTGTTTGAGCTGGTGACCAACCCACTGTAGAAGAAATATGCACATATATGTAGGATAGAAAGTAATAGAGGTCCATCATTTGGAGATTAATAGAATGTACTTCATATAAATAATATTATTTTTCTGGTTTAATACTACATAGAATAGATAATTTAATTAGTAAGAAAACTCATGTTCATTACAAAAAACATATAATTCTAAAAATTATACAAAAATATAAATACCATTTAATATAGCCAAAGTGAAGACTTTTGAAACTGTAACTGCCACAGTTTGAGATGAGATCTTGACATCATTCTGCCCTGTGACCATCAGCTTTGTGACACTGTCTGTCATGTATTGAATAACCTTTGACCCAGTGTCATTCGACTAATACAACAAAATAAAAATAGAAACTTGGATAGCTATTGTAAAGCTCTGTCTACACTATCAAACTTTATGTGACAAAAAAAATGTGGTGTGCCCATATGGACACATGATGTCATATTATTACCATTTTTGGGCATATCACACGTTTTTTTTTAAAACTAGTTTGATAGTCTAGTCAGAGCTTTAGAAGGCAGGAGCTTTAACTTCAATATTATTGAGCATTTTATATATCATTTCTATTATAAAGTAAATATACATTACAAAAACATTAAATGAAGTAAACACTTACATTTTTACTGTTTTTTAATCGTCCTGCACAAACATAGGAAAACAAAATTTATTACTTTTATAAATTTAAATTCAGTTTAGAAATTGATTAATGTCATTTTTTCTAGCCACCCTTTACACCCTTAATTATACACTTGACTGAACAACGTACAACCAGGGAAGAGTGAACTCTTAACTTAACATACATACCTAAGGAATAGAAAGCTAACTTAGCAGATTCCTCCAACTCTTCAGCTGACACGCCCACAACAAACCTCAAAGTTTCAACAAAAGTACTAACTAAATATTCAAGAAATTGCTGCAAAAATGAACATGAATCAATAAAATATTAGTAATAAAACCACATTAAGTGTTTTTAATAATACAGGCAACACATGTGACTCTGTATTTCAGATTGCCTATGCATGCCATATGACAGTACAGATAATAGTGGTATATGTGTATTTGTACATTAGGTCCATTAAGTATTACAGTACTCGGAAAAAGTTTGACAGTAAAAACATATAGATTGGAAAACTGTTTCCTTAGGCTCTGTCTACACTATATCAAACTAGTTTGACAAAACAAGTGTGATGTGCACAAATATGGTAGTGATATGATGTCATCGTGTCCATATATAGGCACATCTTTTGTCACAAAAAGTTTGATATTGTTGACAGAGCTTTACCATTGCTTCTAAGGTAATTTGGTCTGTATACTGGGTAAGTTGATCCAATGCTGAAGCCATCTGGTTCATTGAACTCAGAGTGTAAGCTGGGGTCAAGCTGGACATTGAATTTAGTAGCTGTTCCCGTATTGACGCTTGCATCTCCATGATGGTATTGTTCACCACATCTTCCTCTTCTACAAAAAGACAAAATAGGACGAACAAATGCAAAGATGTGGTAAAGTAAGCTTGAAATCAAGCTTGAAAATATGAGAAAAATGAAGAGATACAGTACAGTAGTTCAATATTAACATAGAAAAAATGGATTGTGGTTTAGTTCCAATACAGTGATACATGAAGATTTAAATTTGCAGGGCACTGATTCCAGCGCAGCAAAGAAGAGGTAATTTCAGATGTGCTACTATGGCAGCCCAAACAGGGCTTAGCCAAACCAGGCCAACACCAACATGTACCTTAAAAGATTAATTATAGACGGACACCCAAAGAAATGAAATTTAAAGAAAAATCTATTCGTTTGGTTATTTCCCTGATAAAGTAAGTAATACATATAATAATTATGTGCTTTCTTTATTATTTCTGCACTTGTACCTGCCATTTTAGTACAGCGATTCAAAAACCCCGATATTGAAATAGCCGCATTGCAGACAGAACCAAACCCTCCAGTTGCTGCCAGTGATGCCACAGAATCAACAACTTCGTCATATTTGTCAGAGATCATTTCGTAACTACATAAGCTTGGTTTTACCTGTGTATTAAATAACAAGTGTACATTTATAAAGTAGTTTAGCACACCTCTGAAATGTTATGTTGGTCTATAACAACATGTGACAGTTTGCATCAATCTGCATTCCATATATATCTTATGGTGGGCTTATACCTGAGTGCAGTAATGAAAAATATTTCAATATAAACAATAATGAATAAACAATTCACTAAACATACTTGTACGGAGATCGATTCATCTTCAATGTAAGAACCAAAACTGTCAGTAACTCTGACACGGATCGTCACAATGTAGTTATTAGACTCCAGTCCAGCAGGAAACTGAGCAGCATTTGACACCCTTTCATAACCTAAGATAAAATAGATCAGGTGCTAATATGGAACTATATTAAATGTTCTATATTATTTTTACAAGCAGATGCCTTTTCCTTTGAAAAGTTTGGGGGAAGAAATTTAATGACGCAGAACTGATGTTTTTCAATCATCTAGGCAAGTTCAATCCAGAATTTACATACACCACTGGCATTTTGTAAGCGCAAACTCCAGAGTTTTAAAAGGTGATGTAAAATTGGTATAAGACTCTACTTACCACTATACATAATAGCCCAATTAGTTGTATTGTCTTGTCTAACTGAGTATTGGTAAACAAGCGGAATGTCGTTGTCTTTATAGTTTGAGCAACTTATGATGAAGTCTGTAACGGATTCAACACCAGTCGAAGGATTCACTTGGCATTCTCCTTTTACAGGTGTGTCATTGGTATCAAAATCTAATTTACTTAACCCTAAAAGGAAAAAAAGTTGAACAAAGGAATTGTAAGCCTCTCTTTACTTTTATGTTATAGCAGTTTTGGTCTTAGAATGACTTACTTATTTTGTGTGGTACTTTTGAATGATACTGCATCCTTATAAATAAAATATCTCTAAATTTACAATGAAACCAAATTTGACTTCACAAAATTATTTAATTACACATTCACTTGTATTTAGCAAAAGCACTTTTAATAGAAATCTGTAATACATTGTGTTATTCTATCTTCAAAACGACACAAGATTTTACATAAAACAGTACACTGTAAAACCTTGGGAAGCTTCTTTCATACACAATGTATTAGTTTCTATTATATGACTGCTTTTGCTACATACAAATAAATGTGTAAGGTCCAATTTCACATTAAATTAGGATGATCATACTTGGAATTTTATGAAAAGCAAGACTTATTAATATAATATTTATTTAATAATTAATATATTAAATCATAATAAAACAAATTAGTTACCTGCATTCTTTAAATCAGCATTTCTTGACACCGTCAGGTGAATACGATATTTTGTATTTTCAAGAAAAATTCCTGGTTCGAGCGATAGGTTTGCAACGTCTATGCCTGTAGTTGCGTAAGACATCAGAATATCTTGTTCTATTTCTAGATAACTTGTTTGGAACATAAACAATTGCCATCTTTAAAAGAAAATAACCAAAATGATAAGCAAGTTAATTTATTTTCTTTCTGTCCTGGTTAATTTATCTTGGTGCTTGTTGGTGCATGAAGAAATACATGGCATGTTATTATTGCTTTATTTTTTTCTCTTTAACATCAACTTGAATTTTTTCATTTGATTGTAGAGCTATTGAGATGTTCTAAACTAAAGTAGTAATTGACACAGAGTATGTAAATGGGAGCAGAAGGCATGTGAGAGAAGTGTGTGATAGTTGCTGATTGGTTGAGAAATGTGTGATAGTTGCTGATTGGTTGAGAAGTATGAGAGAAGAAGTGTGTGATAGTTGCTGACTGGTTGAGAAGTGTGAGAAAAGAAGTGTGTGATAGTTGTTGATTGGTTGAAAAGTATGTGATAGTTGCTGATTGGTTGAGAAGTGTGTGATAGTTTCTATTTGGTTGAGAAGTGTGAAAGAAGAAGTGTGTGATAGTTGCTGATTGGTTGAGAAGTGTGTGATAGTTGCCGATTGGTTGAGAAGTGTGAGAGAAGAAGTATATGATATTTGCTGATTGATTGAGAATTGTGTGATAGTTGCTGATTGGTTGAGAAGTGTGTGATAGTTGCCGATTGGTTGAGAAGTGTGAGAGAAGAAGTATAAGATATTTGCTGATTGATTGAGAATTGTGTGATAGTTGCTGATTGGTTGAGAAGTGTGTGATAGTTGCTGATTGGTTGAGAAGTGTGAGAGAAGAAGTGTGTGATAGTTGCTAATTGGTTGAGAAGTGTGTGATAGTTGCTGATTAGTTGAGAAGTGTGTGATAGTTGCCGATTGGTTGAGAAGTATGAGAAAAGAAGTGTGTGATAGTTGCTGATTGGTTGAGAAGTATGAGAAAAGAAGTGTGTGATAGTTGTTGATTGGTTGAAAAGTGTGTGATAGTTGCTGATTGGTTGAGAAGTGTGTGATAGTTTCTGATTGGTTGAGAAGTGCGAGAGAAGAAGTGTGTGATAGTTGCTGATTATTTGAGTGTGAGTGAAGGAATTAAGTTTATTATGAGTCAAGGATTAGAAAGCAAAGACAGAGAGTGTGTCTGACTCCCACCCAGGCTTTCCTACACCAATACCTCCCATTCCACTATGTGTGACAGTAAGACATAATGCTTTAAACTGTCATGAATTGTGATTACAATATCTTACCTGTAGTACAAAATAATTCCTCGTTTTGCATCTTTCTCCTTGGCTTCAATAGATAGCCTATTTGTTGGATTCTTTTTAATCTTACAATTCAATTTGCAACTGCAAACAATTAAATAAATTTAAAAAATAGTAAGAAAAGACTATAATTCTGTTTCTGTTTCAGTCTTTTTCTTAAATACATATTGTCTACATGAAAAGTTAAATCATTTGTTTATGTTTATTTGTTTGTAATCTCTTATATCAATAATATCATATGAACAAATACTGACAAATATACATCAATAACAGCTTATTACATTTAAATGTGTATATGGCCTACATTCTTTTAAGATGAAAAAATAGCAAACCTCATCTCAACATCTGGGGGTGTGCCTTCATGAACATCAAGAATTTGTTTAAATGTAGCTGAACGGTCCTTCTTCCAAACTGTCAACCACACCTCATATTCCATATCCCAGTACATTCCGTATGAATCAATGGTTACAACAGGCCCACTTACATTTAACACTCCTACAGTTTTAAAAGAAGAAAAAAGCATGGTTATGTGATGTGGAAGTCTGCAATTGTTCAAGCATCTTAACAACAGCTTGTTGAGTTGATTTGAGAATTTATTTATTCAGAATCATTTAAAACAATATTCAATAACATTGAAAAACATTGTAACAAAAAAGAGGCATTGATTAGGCATACAAGCTTACAATATATTAAAAAGCATGTATACATACACACATACCTCCTGGCACATGGCCATTGGCGTCTCCAAATCTTCCAAAACACCCTCCAGTATCATGAACTTCTTTATAACTGTTAAATTCATTGTTACTGGATGATTCGGCAATAAATACTTTGAACCCTTCATCCCATTGTTGAAAAGTTTCTATGTTCTGTATCACTGCATTTTCCATTTTATAAGTCTTGCGACGACATAGCCATGTAAAGTTCATTCCACTTTTATCTATTTCATCAATATCAGGGTCATAGGTCAGCTCACTTGCATCTAACGTTATCAACTTGTTCCAGCCAATGCTCCTAAATGTTCCATAGTTTATCCCAATATGAAGGGACGTTGGAATTATTTCGATAGTTGTTGAATCCGTAGTAACTAATCCTATTTCATTGCCAAGCATTGTAACTGTCAAAGAAAATCTGTACGTTCCATAAGAAAGCGTCTTGGCCGGGATTACCAATTCGCTCAATCCAATATTTGTTGTTTCAATGTTTTCCGGTAAAGTATACTTCTCTTCTTTCCTACCATTTTTTTTATAAACTTCCCAAGTAAAATCAGCAAACTTGGTTGATTTACAATCCAGAACAACTTCAGCAAATACGAAAATGTCGACCGAGGCTAAATATTGTCGGTTTTGTGTCAATAAATTACACAAAAAATTATCAGTACAAGCGTTCAGATCTGCTACGGTAACATTCGGGAAAAAACATGGCAGTCTTGTGATAACTTGTGTGAAATTTTGTATTATATAAGAAGCATAGTTAAATGCGACAAACTCAATCTGATATACATTTGGAGTCATGAACTTATTTTCAAGCAGTTGAGTAACTGATCCACCATTTTGATTTGTTTGCCAGAGCGACTTGGAATCTAATTCTATGCAGGATCCAGACAACGTTCCGTAACGATCACTACAAGTATGGCACGCTCCTAAATATTGGATATAATCACCTTCTGAAGTTTCATCTTTAAAATCAACACGGTAACATGCATCACTACCAACTTTTCCAAGTTGTAATTTAAACTCCACAGTAGAATTTTTAACGTTTGTTCCAACTCCTAGTAATTTAGATTCAACGACGGTTTCTTGAACAACCACGGTTGATGTCCACTCGACAAAGCTGACTGCATTTGATGCATTGAGAGTTATTTCATATTCGTTTGGTATCGTAAATGAGTAATAACTTTGCGAATTCTGTGAAGTTTTTGTCTGTCCATTCGGCTCATACATCCAGGTGTAAGTTACGTTAGTTCCTGTTGTGATGTGCGTTGTCATGATAAGAGCATGATCTAGTGGTTGGTACAACTTACCGTCATGACTTGGTACCTCCAAATCCATTGATGAATTTGTAACATTCATTTTATTCATATTCAAAATAACTGTCAAGCCATTTATCTCTTCCATAACCACAAAGTCTGACACATAAATTTCATATGATACAAGATTCCAAATATGGTATTCTAATTGGTATTTTCCTGACTGATTAAGACTTAACGACATCAAGAAATCAGAAGCGTTTTCATATAACACTCCTGAATGAAAAGTAACCTCATTAACATCAACTTTGTAGTGAGCATCTGTCGGGAAGTTAAAGTCATTTGAATGCGTCAACATTACTTCAACATCTGCTTGCATTATGTCCGTGTCCAACTTGATCAACGAAGGTACGTACACTTCAAATCCATCAACTGGAAGCTGAATAATTATTGCTATGGTTTTGTTAACCACGTCGACAAGGTTCCTTGCACTTAGCTTGACTGTATATACACCGCTACTAAAATAACTATGCGTTAAAGTGAAATTACTTTCTCCATAAATGATATCAACGTTTCCGTCCATAAAATCAACCGTGTACTGAATACGAGAACCGGCAGATACTGAGAAATTGAAAATTACTTTTTCATTTACTTCGGCTGTTTTAGGGCAAAAAATGTCTAAGTTTTCAATGGTGTCTTCTGCTTCAAATTTAATCTTAGTACTTGATTTGCTAGCTTCGTTAAAAATCTTTATTTTAACAGAATATGAACCCCAGTGATCTATTTCAAAAAAATAGAATACATTTAGCTCTGGTACTGATATAATGTAGTCAAGTACCTCAATGTACTGATAGTCATCGTTTAATTCGTCTGTGAATGTAAATTGAGCCGTTGCATCTGTCGGTGGGTAATTTATGTCTCCCGTAAAGAATAGTATCACCTCAAAAGTACTATTCTTAGATGATATCATACGTACAATTTCTGTAAAATTTGCTACCTTTATTTTGGAAACTTCATTTTGAACAGTAGCGTTTGTGCTGAAATATCCATAACTGACATTGTTTACACAGCTAACACTAAAAATATAAAATCCTGGTTCTGTGTATTTTAATTTTGTTTGGTATATATCTTTATCATCTCTACTCATATAATCGATTTCCTCAACAAAATAAATTCCATCTCCCTGTTCTACAATACAATGTAAATGCGACCCCACTTTCATGTCAAAGAATGCATCCATTTTTTGAAAAGTTTTTATATATTCATCAGAAAGCCAATTTTTTAAATCTACAATCTCATACTGTATAAGAAAGAGTCTTGATACTGTCACAGGGTAACTTATATCATTGTAAACAATAACATTAGCAGTGAAATTCAATCTTTCTAACGGTTCCACCATAACATTAGCAGTTAAATTCCATTTCCCAGTCTTCCAGTCGATTGGAACAATAATAGAAACAATTTGTGAATCTTGTTCTGTATATGACAGTATACGCGCATCATTTATTTCCACTACTGATGTCATATTGGAACCGAATGACACTGACCCAGCAATCACTATGTCTTTTCCATACACAGCATACTGTGGTGACTCTACCAGATCAAAATTTTGAATTACTTCAATGAACGATACATTAGCGGAAACTGATACACTATTGATGAGGTTAAAAAATGTGATGATGATATTTATATTCGTCGCATTGGAAGCAGTTAAGTATATGTCACTTGATCCTAAAGAAAATAAAACAAAATAAAATATCACAGTACTGTAGTATTTATAACACATTTTTATACATTAATAACCCGAGAAAAACAAGATTAAATAGTACTGGAACATTTTTATTATACTGTATGATAGACCAAATAAAATATATAAATTATTTTAATAAAATAATTAAAACCAGTGACCTACCATTACAACCATACAATACAAATTCCAAATCATCTAGCCAAGTTGATGTTGACAATATTTCAAACCGAATAAATCTTGTATCAAAAGTAGTTGAAAACATTTCAAACTCAGGCCCAGCGATTTTGAATTTCTAATGGGCAGAAACACATGGATAAACTCACTTTATATAATTATTACAATTTGTAGGTGGAGAACACATATACAGGTTGAAGCCTGACTGACATGTAGGTTTTTCCTTCTAATCTACCCACCAATCAGCAGTCTTCCAGGAGAACTGTTCCATAAATTAAGAAAGGGGTGTAAAAGTCATAGGGTATCAAACTTCGCTACAATACATTCACTTTTAATGCCAAGCAAAAACAGATCAAACTTAATCGACTACTCTTTTAAATTTGAACCCTTTTATATTTCATAATATGAAAACTTTATTTAGAGGACGCTTTCCTGTGAAATGAGAGCCATTTTGAGCCTCACCTGGAAACTGGTTGTCTTGTCAATGGTATTCCTTAAAGCGTGGTCCCCACTGGAGACACAACGCAATGCAGGGCGTACACGCACCGCAAGGCGTACACGCAACGCAGGGCGTACACGCAACGCAGGGCGTACACGCAACGCAGGGCGTACACGCAACGCAGGGTGTACACGCAACGTAAGCGAGTTGACTGATGACAAGCCACTGTTCGAATATCGCTTGTGATTGGTCAAATCACTTATGTTGCGTTACGTCCTTGCATTGCGTCGCTAGTGGGAACCAAGCTTAACAATGCACATCCCCTGTTGATTCTGTCATCGTCTATTCGTCTATAGGGCTTTTTATTTATTTATTATCTTAATACAACTAGTTTTTAGTGGGCCTCCTATTACAAGCCCCTTGGGGTTTCCTGGAGGTCACTTTCATCTTCTTTTAATTTGTTTTACTCCTTTTTTGCTATGTGTATTGTTTTTTAGGTAAAATATTTGATCAAGTAGAAATATTAACATATTCTGAAGTGATCACGTCATGTGCACTTGCCTGTATATTTCCAGTTCTATCACTGAAATAGTTCCAGTTATGTTGATTGAAGCTGTGCCCTAACTCAAATGACCAGCCGACATCAGTTCCTTTAATCAGTATACCAGTGATTGTATATATTTGACCGAGGTCAACAATCAGTTCCGGATTGATTGAATCAATTTTCCATGGAATCTTTAATTCATCATTTGTGAAAATTCGTATTTCATCTTGACAAACTGGTGGTGCTGGAATTTTTTAAAAATAAATTGCTGAGTAGAGTGGCAGAAAGGTCATATATTGTTTACATACTGTATTTTCTAGGAAATGATTAAAAGCCTTGAGTGTGAACTTGAGGCTTTAGCTTTAGATTTTTTATTGCTAATTAGGTTTTTTTTTTTTCAGGTAGGGGCAACTTTTTCTCATTTTCACAGATTTGCTCATCTTTAACGTTTCAAAATGAATTACAAATATTCAGTATAAAATGTAAGTAATTCAAGCATACCATAACAGCCTAACCATTCCATCCTAATTCTCATATAATTATCAGTAGCAACAGGATAAATTCGTGCAGACTGTACAATGATGGGGTAATCAAACACATTCTTTTTATGTGAATGTCGATCTGTATTTCCTTCAAATAACTGCAAAAAAAATCATTATTATTACTATTCTCATGATACAAAAGAACTTAAGATGCTTTTGACAGAACAAGACACTAAACAAAATATTTTGTAGGAATGATACATTCAAAATTAATATTGTTTCTTTTAAGGTACGTCCAAGTACTACATAAAAAAACATTATTTAAAAAATTTAAATGTTATGCTCGGTTTTGTTGCATACACCTGCATATAAATTATCACAGATGATCATCTAATAATATCAAATAAAAGTTAAGATTTGTGCATTTTCTGGCATAAAACATTTTTGCAAATCTAATCCAGCGATAGCACAGTTTGGGTGAGAATGTTTACACACATAAACCTTTTAAATTCATAAAACAAAAATGTACCTTAATAGTCTCTTTGTCTTTTAAATATGTCCATGTGAGTAAGTCAATACTAAATGCCACATGAAATTGGGTTACCCATGCAGGTGCAAGCGGAGAACCTTGGGTAATTAAACCTGTCAATATCATCTTTCTATCAAACATGACCATTATCCATTCATTAAAGACTGTTTGTGGCCACCAACTACATGTTGGATCATTCAGACGAGCACAATGTGGCGAATATGCAACATTGGTTCTTCTAATTGAAGATGCCGTTATCTGGTCATCTGTAACAATACCACTTTCTAGGCCTAGCACTCCATGGCACAATCGAGAGTCTTATTGTAAAATAAAAGAAATTCATATCATATACAACTGTTTAAAAAAATAAACAACAAATGATAATATAAAATTAACCAGATGGCAGGATACAGTACATTCAAGTGTGGTATAATTGGAAAGTCTTATAATTAAAAATAGTTTGTCTTTGTTGGGAATACAAATGTATGTACATACAATGTTCTCAAACATTCTTTCCATGTGTCCAATTTCTTATTTGGACCAGCCCATATAAGTTACTAAAGGCCAATTTACACAGACGAGCGGTAAACTGGTGGTAAATGGTAAGCAAAAAACCAAAATATAGAATCTATGTTATTTATTTTGACCATTTACACAAAACGCTGAGCGGATGGGCAGTTAAGCGGACGCTACTACTACTAGATACAGATTCTATGTGGGACAAGCACATGGTTTTCCAATTACCATTACCGCTTTTGGCCTTTATATTAGTATATATAAAAAATTAAATTGTACTGGAATTGGCTGTGGTCAATTCTAATCTCAGTCATGGTTCTGAATCCAGAAAATTCATACCATTTAACAGGTAAGCACATCACAAACTGTTTAATATTACAATGATAAAGATACAGTACTAACCTTTACAGCCCAAAAGATCAAAACGAACACAAAGATCATCCGGATTAATAATATGCAGACGAATATACCTTGTAAGTATATCATCCTCAAATATCATTCTTTTTTGTAGACGACCATTTTGATTTTCTCCAGAAAGGGTCTTAAGTAAAAAAATATTTATTAGGTGTAGTTACTTTTCCCAAAACTGAACACCATAAATATTGGCATCATGTTTTACCAAAAGTTTGGTTTTATAATTCATTTTGCCAGAATCTGGGATTATGGAAAATGTTTATTTTTCATTTCATGTTAAAAAAGTTGACTTATCAATTTTAAGTGTTGCAATATTAAAAAATCTTTACTGGTGTTCTCCTGTCTAAAAATGGTTTTTGCGATGGATACATGGCTGGGATGTATGCCGCTCCATGCTGGAAGTCAGTTGATTTAGGTGGGATAAAGGCCTAAACCTTTTTGAGCTTAGGCATAAATGCTGCTTATTCTGATATCTGATGGACGAAACAATTGTAGGTGGACTACATAATTTTACTGCAAATAGTAACTCTGAAAATTAAAAAAAAAACCAGAATACTCCACCTACCTGAGTATAGTTCCAAGACTCTGCATCAGCACTGTAGCTTAGATAAATATCAGGCAGATTACCTGATTTAGCATTCCCCATTTTCACCATGCCTTGTATAACAATACCAGTAATCAATGTCAACTTCCTTACATCTACTTGTACCCAATCGTCAGTACCGTTTGAGATCCCTGGACACCATCCACTGGTGCTCTCCTGGCCAACCTTTTCAAGTCTAACAAACGATTTGTTGCTAATGTTATCCATGTTTGTTATCTGTATTTGTTCATCAGTTATTAAACCACTCTCCATGCCCAATTGATGAGTACAACCTACAGCAACTGAAAACAAATATAAAAAAATAATATAAAATCATAGGCAAATTGCAAAAGTTAAGTTACATAGTCCACAACTACTACAAACTTTATTTGAAAACTCTGCGTTTGCCACTGTTTGGAGATGGTTGTGTTACTGTCAATCTGAGGACCACATGACTTACTGTAAATCAGGTGATCTGCAGATGGACAGCCTCTAGCTAAAGCCTAGTCAAAACAAGCAAACTGGAGGCTCCATCTGAGGATCACATGACTTACTGTAGTCATGTGATCCGCATATGGACAGCCTCCATCTAAAGCTCAGTCCACACTAGCAAACTGAAGGCTCAATCTGAGGATCACATTACTTGCTAGTGTGTAGCCTGGGCTTTAGTTTAGTTAAGCGTACATATTGAAGTTTGATACTTACAGTTGCACCCAAGAAGTTCAAATCTAAGTGCTGGCTGTTGTGATTGTTCACCAACTATTACTCGTACAAATCTTGCAATAAACGCACTACTAAAAATGTTTGTCAGATGAGAATGTCCGTCAGAATTGGTATTATATTGCTATCATAAAAAAGAAAAAAACAAATTTCAATTATATGCACTACACGTGTGGTTGCTTTGGCCCAACATGTCAACATTATATCTCAATAATCTATAGTATGTCACATGCCCTCTTCCGTTGATTCAAAGGTATTCATAGTTGTTTAAAACAAAGATAACTTGCATTTCTACTGTGTTTTCAAAGATCATAATGGACGCAAGGTTGGCCTTTTTAGAATCAGAAATGAAAAATTAAACAAACCTTATTATAGCAAAGTTCTTCAAACCATGCGTCACCATCTTGACTGTACTTGATAGTGATGTTCTCGGTCCATCCAATAATATCAGAATCAGAGCCTTGGGTTATTATACCAGTAACAACAAACATCATCTCAAGATCAACCTAACAAATTTGCAAGTGAAAAAAACAGAGCTGGTGAGTGAACAGCAAGGGATTTTTTCATGCTTTTTTGAAAGGATACTTTATCCGTCAGGTATTTTTGGCTTTTCATGGTCTATTGTCTTTACTTTCTCCATATTTTCAGCATATACAGCATCTCAACTGAAGGTTACTCTTTTGATATTCTTGTACATTTTTTGTTTTTCTAAATACATTTAAAGTATATACTTCTCCTGGTGTGCTGATCTGGTAGGTAGGCTGACTGGGCCTAATCCGAATTTCCTCAGTTTAGGACCAGAAGAAATACCTCTACCTTACATATTCCTACAAAGCTAATCATTTCATCAATCCTCTTCAGCTCTGTGACCTGCTAACTTCCAGATAAACAAACAAAATCAAAGAATAGAACACATACTTACTTCTATCCAAGGTTCAGTGTCATTAATGTCAGGAGCCCAAGCACCATAAGGGTTATCAAGACGCCCATGGTATGGATAAAACGTCACATTAGATCGCACCAAAGTAGACGACGCCCTAAACTGTGCATCATTAACAATATCTGAAGATTGTAAACCAAGCGGATTTCGACATAATCCTATAAACAGAACAAATTTGTATTTTCTAATATTTGTGATTCTCAATCATCAATTTTAAAAAACATCCGCCTTGTGTTCACTGGAACTGACATCAATAATGTTTCACTCTAGCATATTCACTGTATTGTTCCCCAAAAATAAGGAAATTGAAGATTAATAAAATAAACTGATTTTACTTATAAAAAGACAAACAAACAGCCAATTGACAGACATTGACTATTTTTTTATTTAATTAATTTTTTCCCCTATTCAATTTTTTGTAAAAATTAACAATACATTAAAATGACATGTAACATTTTTTTTTCTGGGGGACAATATTTCTTTAATGTCATTATCTGTAAGCAACTTTTTTTTAGTGACAAACCTTTGTTTGAAACAATGACATTCTTGTATGTTGTGCTATCTGCCTGTATTTCTTCAAAAGTGACAACTTCTCCATGTGACACGTTAAATGCAACGTTGTGTTCTGATCCTATCACCACAGTCATATTTGTTTTTGTTCCTAACATATAACATAACAAATTAAGGATGATTATTCAGTGCATGTTTTACTACTGTAGTTGTTTTAAAGAAATTGATATATAAAAAGTTGTTTATTATTAACTTATTATGGACTGTAGAAAATATTCATTCCAAAAATTCATACGCAAGGAGGAGGGGGTTGAGGGACAGTGCTCAAAATTCACCCTAGCCCAACTAGCAATTTTCTAGTATGTTTTGTAAACTAGTTAATGTTTGCTTGTTGAATAGCTTTAGTGTAGCAAATGTATTATGGTAGATTGATCTGCCACCTTAAGATTGATTATTTTATAAATTTACCCAGAAAATGTGTTTACTTGGTACTTGGATTGCTCAGGCATTTTGCTATACTTCATATAAAGTATATACAGTAAGTAATATAAATACATTTCTAGCCCTGGGGTGATGTACAGTACCTACATGAGGAGCCAACTTAGCATGTGCTGCCTGACTGATATTGGTGATACCAATAGTGTAGTTATCAAGGACTGGCAATGGTGTTATTTGTTTAAACGAAATATTGCAAACCTCTTCTTGTACTTCAAAAAGTATCTAAAATGATACAACAAACTTTATTTATTACAGCACATAAAATGTTGTTACAACCGAAAAAGAAACTAAATATGCTTAACCTATTCTTTGTGTGATTGATATATTGAAAACATGTTGCAAATACTCTATCATTCTACAATACAAATCAAAGTACTAAACTCAAATCACATATTTAAGCTTGGTTCTTACTTTAATGCAATGCAACAATGTAGGTACGTTGCAAGTGAGTTGACAGATCAGATAATTCATTCCACGCACTTTGGTCATTGCGTTGTGTTTAAGTGGGAGAACCAAGCGTAAAAACAATTCTAATTGCGGTTTCTAAAACATGCCTCACCAAGCCCAACAACAGTATTGACAGTAGAAAATCTGATGAGCATTTCTGTTCAGCTCATAGCTCTGCACAAGCCTTAAACTTACATAATCAATTGCCTCTGTGTTGTTGTTATGCACTCGTACAGATATGTTGTAAGTTCCTGGGTAAGCGTACCATACTTCTACAGGTTTTTTCGAGGTGATAGTTGAATTACCATTGCCAAAGTCCCAGCTGTAATACACATCTTCACTGATTGAGGTGTGTAGACAGGGATATGGATATATACCACATTCATTCACAAATGTGGTGGAATTGTATGTCGAGTTTCTGCATACATATTCACAAATCTTTATTTCCATTCCAGGATGGTCCAGAACAGATAACGTGGCTACTTCAAAAATCTTTGCTGAAAGAACCCCATGAAAAAAAAAATGTAAAAAACAATTCCTCTTAAAATAATCTAATACCACTTAATTATTAGGGAATCCTTAAATATTTACTGACTTAAGTGAGGAGGAAAATTGGACATTTCATTTATTTATTTGACCAACAAATATAAAATATGCAGAGATTAATTGGTCAGGGACTGCTAAAGTAAATTAGATTACTGTAACTACAAGAGTCAGCAGTCCCATGGTCTAAACTAAAATAAATTTTAAAAAAACAATGAGTTGAGAAAAGAGTGAAATTCCCTTTATGGTACAGTAACAATACAGTCTATCCAATCATGGCCTCCATGATCCAATCATTCTAGGTGAAAAAACCCTGGAAATAAGGGTCTTAATATAAAAAAGTCAAGCCAAACTTTATTGTAACCAGATGAGAAATAAACACTACCATGACGCAATATATGTATCATTGTATTAACAAATCTAAAAGAAGTTAATGTAGAACTAACCAAATCCAGTACTGTTGATAGTAACGTTGGAAATTGGTGGAGCTATTCTTATGTACGTGAACATCTCAACATGCGATATGGCATTTGACAGATTCACTTCCACAGCACAATAATGGCTTACATCGTCCAAATGAATATAATTACAATGATGTTCAAAAACTACCGTGCTTGGTCTTATGACGACAGCTCGTATCATGTGACTGCTATCACTACTTGACACTATAGTATCTGGAGTAATTACCAATATGTCATCTTCACCGTAGTATGTCGGCCTTACAAACTCTGGTCCTCGAGTTCCTGGTGCCTGCGCGATGACACCACCTTTAATGTAGTGCCATCCAATGATGTCGAACTCAGTGACATTAAATGACATGTTGACCTGGAAGTAGTTCTTGCCACTTGAATTTGCATAAAATGTATATGAATACACAATTGTTAGGTTCACATCGGGTACAGATGGAAAATAAACATGACTCTTCAATTTCTTTTGACTGCTGCATTTTCGTACCCTGAATTTTAAATATGATGAATCGCACGATATCTTTGGCCAATTTACTGTCTGAGGGCGGTAGACCTGTAAATACATTAAATTTATTGGTTCAATCATTTTTATTTCAATTTTGAAAATATATGAAATTAAAACTTTAATAATAAATTAGAAAATTAGAAAAAAGGTAGTGCAAAATACAATAGGAATTGTAGTTTTTAAAAAAATGTAACACTAACAGCAACCAATTGCCAAATACAGGATGGATAAACACTTTTAAAATTTATCGTGATTATAAAATAAGTCACAATTGGTCTGGATTGAACCCTGGACCTTAGGATTGGAAGTCAATCCACCAAGCTACAGCTCCACTCCCTGTTACCAAGTCTAACAAGTATCAGTTTTCCGAGCATTCTCAAATGTTTCAGAGCATTCTCACAGGTTTCTGAGCATGCTAACAGATTTCTGAACATTCTTACAGGTGCCTGAGCATAACAGGTTTCTGAGCATTCTAAACAGGTGTCTGAGCATGATAACAGTTTTATGAGCATTCTCACAGGTGTCTGAGCATGATAACAGTTTTATGAGCATTCTCACAGGTGTCTGCATGAGCATTATAACAGCTTTCTGAGCATTCTCACAGGTTTCTGAACATTCGCACAGATTTCTGAGCATGCTAACAGTTTCCTGAGCATGCTGACATGTGTCTGAGCTTTGCTCGCAAGTTTTGAGCATGCCCACAAGTTTCTAAGCATCGGACCATATACCAAATGCCTACTTACCTCAAGTACAATCAAGCCTGATGATAACATATTTACTTCCCAACCAATCAGCTGTCCTTCCTGCTTTATCATTTCATTATACTTGATATATCGTGCTTGTGGGTATTCCCAGGTCAAGTTCAAATCTGCGCCCTTTGTATCAGATCCATACATAACAACTGGGCAATCTAATAATAATAATATATTATAAAAGTTACATTTTGAGAGTCAGTACACCATGTTTTACCATTTCATTACAGCTGATAAAATTCCTATTATACCTTTCATTATCTATACATAAATTATAGTTGTGAGAAAATTAAAGAAACTCAAGAGAGATGACTGTAACCTTTATATAATATTCTGATTGATTGCAGAAAAGGACATTGCACACTTTGAGTGTACATGTTATAAATAACAATAAATAATGTACTATGCAGTCTTATACACATGTCCACTTGTGAATCATTCAACTTTTACTTACCAACTGTCATGTTTAAGTCACCTCCATCAAAAAAGTCAACATTCACCAATACACCACTACCAGATGTCAATTGAAATTTGCAGGTCATATTTAGGCCAATCATGTCACAGTGTAAGGGTGACACGACCTGAATGCCATATTCCACTTCTATTGGTTGAATGAGTGGATAAGAATTTCCAGAAACATCTCTTGCAGTCACCTCAACCTTATAGTTGCCAGGGAACCTTTGAGACAAGAAAGAATTTTATTGGAGATGATAATGGTAGGTTCACATTCAACTAATCATGATCAAGCCAGTCATTCTATGTAAATCAACAATTACTAAACAATGTGATCAGTTGAATCTAGATCTAAAGGACACATTGGAAAACATGATTGGCCTTAATTGTTTAATACATGAATTCATGGTGCAATAAATCAATAAGCATGTGATCCAGTGGCGCAACACCTATAAGCGCTCACTGGTTAAATCCAGGGGCCCCGGAACTTATGGGGCCTCTGAGCAGTGCCTCTGAGCAGTGCCCATAGGAAAATAAAACAGGCATTAAAATATGTCGAAAAAGGCGAAAAACACCCGAGGCTTCCAGCATTGGAGGGCCACTTAAGCCTGTTTTTTTGTCGATCGTTGAGTTAAGTTGCGTTGAGTTTAAAATCGTTAAAGTTGAAAATAAAATAACGATGACCAAGTCGGACCGCTTAATATTTGCACATTTTGACATGATCGTTCATAGTTTCTTGGTTCTCTCGAGCGTTGATGGGACACGCGGATGTGAAGTGTTGCAAAACCAAGGCTGGCAACACGCAGCCGGGCCCGGTTGAAAATTGCAAATGTTACAGATTTTGATGCTTCAACCCAGCCTAGGACATGCTTTCGCTGATATCTTAATTTAGGCTTACACTAAAGACAAACATTAAATTAAATTGTTTTAATATTATTATTAGCTCCAACAGCAGCTGTACTACAGCAGTACAGCTGACTTGAAGATGATCATACCACAAGACCTAAATAAAGAAACCTTAATTGGGAAAGAGCAGATGGAAAAAGACGAAATGGAGGAATTGTGTTGCAGCTCTCAGCTGGGATAGAGAGAATAATTAATAATAACACCTAATAATGAATTACCAATGATAGAATAATCAGTGCTTTTTGGATCACTACTCACACATATATATGTTTCACTGAAGAAGGCTCTGCTCTGAGCCAAGTGTACCCATCACCAGTGATGACATCATAATTTCTAAAGGCATTTCTGTCAGTAAAATTGACATCGATGGTAAGCAGAGTATTAGTAGCAAGTACACCTGTCAAATCAAGACCATCTGTGATGAACTTGATACCCAGGTTACTGATGATGTCACTCTTGTTAAATAGCTGGTAATAGAAATGGCTGTTACATTCAACATCAGATCCTGTGCATGTAGCATCACAAAGATGATCATCCACAAATGAGTTAGACAAACTGTCTGCACAAAGAATGATGGTTGTATCTCGCACTCCAGTATACCTTGAAATAAAGACAATGAGACCTTTCACGTGCCATATAACTACACAGGTAGCCTAACCATGTTTCTGAAATGTGTCTACAATGTAAGGCAATAATTGATATAGGATAAATAATGTTGGAAAATAGGTTCTGAATGGTGGGGAACTGGTTTTCCTTCCCAATTACACCTTTTCTAGAAGTCCTTTTCTTCAGCTAGCAGAAGGATGGCTCAGTTCACTTATACTCCTCTCTTTGAACAATTCATCTTGGTTTTGATGATGGCATTGTGATAAATGAAAAGGAATGTTGATGATGATAATGATGATACAATGATGTAATAACCTTACCACCCATTTTTCAAACAATATTTCTGACTTTCATCAAAATCTGCAAATCCAGGATTTATTGATAATGCTCGGCCAACCAGGTTATCTTGATAGCAACCAATGGATTCTATACACAATAAGAAAAAAACAGTTTAACATACAATAATGCTTCATATTAATATATATATTGTAATTCACAGTTTCATAACTGAAATGGGTACGAAATAAATGAATTTAAATATATAAACAACTGTATGTACACTGCTGAAATTACACTATTTTTAACAACAGTATCAAACATAATACTTCACACTGCTCAAACCCTTACCTGTTTGACACAAATCTCCAATAAATCCATGTGGACAGGAACAATAATAATCTTCACCATTATTGATACATGTGCCATTGTGTGAACACGGGTTACCCAAACATGGATTATCTGCAAAAACAAATGTGTATTGTCAAGTATGAATTCAGTGACATAGATTTCTTTTAAACCAGAGTATATAGACTTGCTCCATATTATTTGTCTATATTTATTGTCTTTTTTATTTCGATTTTTGTCTGGAAATACAGACTTGTAAAACATCCGATAAGAATGACGTAGGCTATCATACTGTAATTTGCTATATGGGGCGGGCGGTATGTAAATATTGATTTTGAATCAACCAATGACCAAACAGACGTCATTTGCTTTCAAAAAGAGTACGTATTATGTACAATTGAGACTGAAATAACAACTGTTGAAATATATTGTGCTGAGTTTTATTTTATAAAATCATTTCTAGCCTTCAGAAACTTTCATCACATCATCATTTCACTTTGCAAAGAGTTTAAGTACCCAAAAGTACACACGTGTGTCTATACACCGTCTACACGTAACATAGCGCATGCTCATCATCTTAGTTATTAAATCTTTGAAATTTCCAAAAGAGCATATTAATATATTTTAGAGTGAGAGTAGCCAAAAGCATGCGACTGAAACTAGTCAACCGGTTAATCATATGCACCAAGAATTCTTGGTGTCAACCCATGTGACTTGTACGTGGTTCCCCAAACGGAGTTTACAGCTCAAGTAGTATACGTATGAAACATCAAAATACAAAGAATATTTATCTTTTTACTAATATTAAGTCAAAACTCTGTCTGGAATCCAGACTACAGAGTATTACTGTAATTTGTGTTAATAAACTCGGCTTAACTTATAGAAAATCAAGTGATTATATAGATCAACAACACATAGGACAATAGTCTTTGAACACTTACAAATTTCGCATTTGGTGCCTGTGTAACTGGTTGCTTCACAAATGCAGGCCACATTCAAAGTGGAGTCGTTGTACACGCATTCTCCATTGTTCATACAAGGGTTTGGTAGGCATGGTGATGCTTCAAAATAAAAACAATACTTTAGTAATATAATAGACTAAGGCCTTTGTAGTTAGGCGCCACCTAGACTAGTAGAGCCTAACTAAAGTAATACATTTTATTAATATCAGGAAAATTTTTATTTATTCGTTAGCGGGAAATTGGGAGATAATTAAATTTTGTCAGGAAACTCCACAATTAATGGCAGATATCTGGGACAAAAACCATATTATATTATGTTAATTAGTCTAGCCTAGTAGGCCTAGTAGTACTAGTACTGACCAGTGATATCGAACCTCCTGGACCTAGAGCCTTGAAATACCCTTGTCAACTATGCAATAAAGCCACCAAATGGGGCCAAAAAGCCATCGAGTGTGAGCATTGTCATGGCTGGTTTCATGCTAATTGTCTAAACATGGATGATAACATGTACTAAACTTTAAGCAATCACCCTTCCTATTCGTGGATGTGCGATGGGTGCGGTAAGCCAAACTTTTCTACTTAATATTTCGAGAGTTTTCTGGATATTGCAATATCAAATAGTTTCACTCCATTGAGTCGGCATACGTCGGATGTTTCAAGTATTAATGATTCTTCTGTTCCAGGGGAAACCATTTGGTCATCTAGGCCAAGCCCAAGAAAGGTCAGTGTAACTCCAAAACAAACTCAAAATCAAAACGCAAAGATTATATTACCAACTTCAAATTTCTCAAAATAAACTTTCAAAGTATTAGCACTAAACGTCACAAATTTGAAACCATTCTTGCTACGGAAGACCCCGATATTGTGATTGGGACAGAGTCTCGGCTCAGTGACACCATTGCATCTGGTGAGGTATTTCCGTCAATGTATAATGTGTTTCGCCGTGACCGTGAATCAAGAGGGGGTGGTGGTTTAATAGCGATTAAAAACACTCTGGTTGCTTCTATGGAAATAAAACTCCAGATAAATTGTGAACTATTATGGATTTCTATCTGTGACAGGCCTGAAACTAATGATAAAGACTATCAAATAACTGGATCTCTCATTGTCGCAAATCCCTCCCAATGCTAGTATCTGGCTTCTCGGAGACTTCAATGTACCCAACATTGATTGGGACACTGTTGCGTTCAAACCTGGAGGTCGATATCCAGCTATTAGTAAATTCATAATCAACGTGCTTAATGACCATCTGTGGGTTAACAACTCAATAAGGAGAGACATCAACAGAAAGAAACGTCTTTATAAAAGTGCCAAAAAGTATGGTTCCGCAAACTGCTGGGCAAGATTTAAAAAACTCCGCCGCCAGACTGACCAACGATCCGCAAAGCTCATAAATCCTACTTCAGAGATGTTGTTAGTGCTAGCCTAAAGACAGAAAATACCAGACCCTTCTGGAATTTTATCAAATCGAAGAGAAAAAAAGTATCTGGTGTCTCACCGCTACACGTCAATAATAAAGTCATCTCGAGCGCCAAGGGAAAAGCTGATACACTCAACCATCAATTTAGCTCAGTACTGTATTTACCAAAGAGTACAAATCCAACATTCCTTATTTCGGACGTATTGTTCCCGATATAAACGACATAGTCATCACAACAGAAGGGGTGGAGAAACTGCTTTCCGAATTAAAGTCGCATAAAGACATATTTTGAGAAACACAACATGGTTTTCGAAAGGGAAGGTCCTGTGAGACTCAACTGTCTGCACTTATTAATGATCTGCAATTAATATTGGATTCGCGAAGACAGGCCGATCTAGTGATAATGGACTTCAGCAAGGATACATGAGACAAACAAAAACAACTACTTTCATTCTCTATATCCATGGACCATACCAGAATAAGGTTTATCGCAAATACCTTGATTTCGCGAGAAACGCGAAAGGAAGGGTTTGGGAGCAATAGCGCCACTGTATAATACAAACTTTATCTTGTGGTGGCGCTATTGATCCCAAACCCTTCCCATACATACATACATACAATTTGCGATAAACCTTACCCAACTAACTAGCCTAGATGTGCACAAACTCTAACTAATTTCAAAACCCAACTGGACGCACTACTAGACATCGACAACATCACTAAGATTGCCCATTTAAAAACTTAATTGCAACCAGCTATGCCCATGGAAGCGCAACCTGTACGCGTACCTACTAGCCTAATTAGACCTAGCTAGGCTAGGCCTAGTACTAGCCTAGTAGGCCTCTAGGCTATATGCCGCCTATTTTAAAAACTTCAAACAAACTTCCCCTCTTCCTACGACTAGGCCTAACTCCTCCTTCAACTTGTTGCTTCCTTCAACCACTCTCTACCTTATTAACCTCACTTGGCTAAGGTAAGACTCCAGCAACTCAGGCCTAGCTAGAGCTAAAGATATACACATTATTCATAACATAACTAGGGCTAGCCTATGCCTAGCCATGATGCTGCAGATATAATTGAATACCTAGCTAGTAGATACTGTTTATTCAGGGAGGTGAAATTGGTTTATTTATACAGCTCAGAAACCGACACTTCGAGAAAAACACAAGATTTGTTGGGGGAGAGAGATTGCATGCATGATGCGCGCGCAGCAGAATAGAGTGTGAATGACTTTTTAAGATCAAATTTTAGGCCAATCAAAAGCCTTCATAACTTTAGGCCAATCATATTCACATACAAAATCGGGCTGTTTTATTATTGTAAATGCTATATCAAATTAAAATTTACTCAATACTGTACTCGTCTAGAACTAATGTTGAATAACATGAATGAATAATATTTTTTAAAAAAACAGTGTTTGAATTGCAAAAATAAATCTACGATTTTTGCTACTATCACTGTGGTTTTGAACAGAAGGTGGTCATTTCCAGGCCAGGGGCGGTCGCAGAACTATTTTAAGGGGGTTGCCCACGAGTCCAGTACCGTAGATAACGAGTTTTTGCGCGAATTTTGCTTGTTAAATGACACCCCTAGATGGCCGGAAATTGTACTCTAGAACGTAAAATTCACGATAAATGGCACCTATAGTTTGCCGGAAATTACACTCTACATCGGGCTACCAAACAGCATACCATCGTATCCCGCATATTTTTTCCGCCGCTAAAACACACGCGATATTTTTAACGTCAGCGAAAGTCCCCGACGAAGGTACTTCCGGTAAGCTAATACATTCTGGCAATTATAATCAATAAATACAAATTATTATTATCAATTAATAATTTAAAAAAGTTATACACAAAATATGAAGCTGCTGCTGCTAAATATAAATATATTGAGCAAAACGTTAAATGTTATTATTTTGATCAATAAGTCAGTAAAACCACAATTTCCAAAATTAATTTTCATTTATCCAACGACTGTACAACAGTGTTGCTTAAACTACACTTAAGAAAAGAAAATATGATCAAGATTTGCAAAAAGAAGCAATTAAACACTGTTATTTCAAAGTTGGAACGTCCGTAATTACTACGGAAATTTGGCCTAATATTACGGACATAAAATGAAGATAAATAAGGGTACTACGGAAATACTTAAATGATAGGGAATCTCCGGCAAAATGCAATAATTATGGACAAATCAACGACCCCTATGACGGAGTTTTCCACGAACACAGTGTGTAGTGGCCTTTCGTACCTTCTCATGACGCACACAAGCAATTCAAACAGTCAGAAATTCATTCTGAGCATGTTCAAAAATATATCCACACAAAAATGCTCTTCCAAAACTGAACTTCTATAACGTTATTGGTATATTATATATGATAAAATGGGATCTAAATTTGAATTTAGTGACAGAAAAAAACATTTAGCATGAAATTAAGGGTGTTGCCCGGGCAACTGAGGCAACCCCTGCGTCCGCCTCTGCAGGCTGTCGATATTTAGATCTAAATATAAAGATATTTAGATAGATCTAAATCTTAGATTAGAAGAAACAGAAGAAGAAACAATAACTTACCCGTTTGGCATGCTTCACCAACATATCCAGTGTGCGTGCAATCACAGGTATATTCCATTCCCTCGTCTGAACACAAACCATTATTTTTACATGGATTCGTTTCACATGGTGATGGTGGTTCTGGTTGTCCTAGTAGTCTTGTTGGTGGTTCTGGTGTGTAGTATACAAGATGATAATCAACCATGTTCTAACAATTAGTTGGGCACACGTCCGATTGTTCAATTTTTAATTATTTTCCTAAATTTGTTGGTGTTACTTATCCGTATCTATTAGACTGTTTTCATAAAAACACATTCACAAGAAAAATAAATAAACTGAGCCTATGCCTATATCTTAGCATATTCGTTTGTGACAAATCAAGTCACAAAAACAAAGTATTAATAGTATTCTATAACATGATAAAATTGATAACTTATGGCCAATACGATATGCGTAGCATCAATTATTTAAATAAAAATTAAATTAATATCATAAATGGTAGATAGTTATGGTAAATATTGATTTTGGTAAATATAATAACTATCAGTTATTTACAATACGTTTTGATAATCAAGATACTGTGTTAGTAAATAATTACGAATATGAAACTAAAATTAAAACGTTAAAATGGCAATTATAATATAATTAAATAATATATTAAATTATGGTGACTAAAATTTTAAATGAATGTACAAAATTATTTGTGTTTTAACGGATAAATCCAATTGAATTGATCATTTCAACAAATACAAAACGGAAAATCACACTAAAATAGGATTTGCTCCCATTTAAAGAATGACGATCAGATAGTTCGTAGTTAGGCCTACATCTAACAAGATCATTTTCACTATTCACAACTCTTAATCTACAACCATAGACGCACTTGCGTACTTGCTTTAAAAAAGAGGGCATTCTCCCCGTGGAAACATGTTAATATAGCACTACAGTGCTTATGTAAGCCTAGCAACATTCTCAATGAGTGTTGTAGCACACCTCCAGAGATTTCATAGTTTTTACAGTGTGGTTACACCATAACATACAACAGTACAGATTAGTACAAAACGACCTAAACAAATTACATTAACATTCTCATTACATCTACTACTGTTAACTCGAATGCAAAATAATCTACAATACTAATAATAGTTTTTAAAATGACAAACTTACCACTACCATTAGCAATGGTTATCAATAAATTAAACAAGAACACAAGAATAACTATGTTCCCGTTCATCTCCCTAGATAGTTGAAATCTGTCTCTAGCTTTCTGACAGTCATATAAAGTCTGTAATAAAACAATAAAAATGCCTGTGATTAATACCAGTAAAAAGTAAAGGAACTAGGCCTATGGTGAGATGAAATCTTACAACTTAATATCTTTTTTTCCGAAACCTTTTTTTATACTTATTAATACTAACTTTTGTCACATAGAAATATTTCTCAAAATATGATTTTGAATAGCACCAATGAATGCCCTAAGTACAATACTGAGACCTATTTCAAATGCAATAATAATAATAATAATAATAATAATAAAACAATAAATTACTCCACCACCTATATTCGCTTGTGTATTAGATTACGGATGACAAACTTACCTTTTAAAATCGTCACAGGCTTACATCTTGAACAAACTCTCAATAGCAAATGAAATAAAAATGTTTTATATGATTATATTTAAATTGTACGTTTTTGTAATACACAGTTTATCGATTGAGTTAAGTGTTGTCAGTTTTACTTAAGTAATATTATTCGAAATTTAAATTCATCGGTAAAGAATTATTTGATATTATTGTATCAATTTATTTAATTATAATCGCGTTAAACTAAAATATACAGTTTATATCACATAAAATGGAAATCATCAAAGAGTCGAACAAACGCAATTATTTAGCAACAAATTTTATGTATTTTACCATATAACATAACTTTTGGCAAACAATACACGGTTTTCTATTTTTAACAAAAGAAGTATACATGTTATTTGTAATGGTTAAATTTTGTGTTAATTTTGTGAGTGTTAATAAATATTTATGTTTAATTTAGTCATTGTATTTTATTCATAGAAAATAATAATGTGTATATTGATTAGATGATAAAAGCGTCATTAAAAATATGAGGTATCAATTACAAACATGTTTTTAATTGGACAATTCTATGGTGAATTGTCAAAGTAAACTTTGCACGAGTTAGTTGACCGGTAAATGGCTGGAATATTTTCACCTCTCCTTGTAATAAAACTAACATGCATGGCGCCCTCTATATAGTACAGCATGTTTGTTTTGATTATGTGGTAGGGAATTCCCCTCAAGGTCAACAAAGCGTATAAGTGTTATTTTGTGGGGACATTTTCCTACCTACTACTATTAATTTTTGATTACAATAAATTTGTTTTAGTATGAAACTACAATTAAATTATCAATAATTGTAATATGGGGATTACTCCAGTTGATGTCGTAAGTAAAATTACCAAATGAAATGCTCTAGGCCTAGGCCCACCCAGATAGTTCAGGAATAGATTATAATATTACCTACTATAGACACTGACAGTCACAGGCACAGACAGGCAGGGCAGTGAGTTGTTTCATGTTTTATGTAGCTCTAGGGCCAGGCTAGATATTGACTAGATTTATTATGATGATACATAGCAGGCCTATTTTTTCGGTCGTGTGCGCTGCTTATACCTCCCAAACCTTAATCAAGAGGTTTTGTTTTATGACATAGCAATCAATATTACTTTTAGAATTAATGATTAAATATGATTACATTTAAGTCCATCATATTACCTGTATACAATGCCGCAGAATGGCTGGATGAATGTTTAGGATCAATCAAGAGACAGCAAGATCATAGAGAAATGACAGTAGAGTTGTCAATATTTAACGATTCAAGCAAGGTAAGCTACATCACCTGCTATCCCACTTTATCCCAGTAATTTCATACTCCTATTTTCTTGCGTTGTCTGCCATGAGATATGCATATCTTGACGTCCACCACAACTAGTAGCCCAGTAATTCCGATGACAACCGTGAGGCTATAATTTATAAATGATTTCGTCCTTTATTAGAGCATTGTCAAAATTAGAATCATTGTCATTCTTGATGATGTTCCAATAAAGGATGAAACCTAGAATAAATGGCCTCACACTTGTCATTCTTTCTAGTTATTATTAATAAGCTCTTTTTCTATTTGTGATTAATCAATGATCTTTTAGTAGCCTATATTCACCCACCTACAGAAATGCTTGGCATGGTTTAGGAGTACTAAAGTAAAATGTTTTCTTAAATGACAATAACAATTTCTTTCATTAATCAGTATCTCATAAATATATATCTATTTTCATGTTTTCCAGGATGATTCATTAGATATTTTAAAATCATGGAAGGACATGTTAAGTAGCGTTGGCATCCATGTTATTTTGAGTGGCCACTCAAATGCAGAACCTAAAGGAGGTACATACTCAAGAGATTTTGATTTGTGACGACCACAGACCAACCCAGATAAGGTCAATCGATGTGTTGTTACCTGGACCAGACTTGTGTTGAGGTGGGGAGTGAGGACACACATCCCAATATCTCTAAATTAACATGCCATAGTTTGAGTGTTGGTCGTCACAAATCAAAAGCTCCTGACCTGTAGGCCTATTCACTACCAACTTCATACAATCAGAAGTTTTTTTTACTTTTCCCTGATAATTACAGATCTGTGACAACAATAATGAATAATTTGATTGTTGTCTCAGATACTACCATATTGTCTCAAGTGTATAAGACAAGTTGTAAACAAAATATAAACTCACTAAAGTTGAGAATGTCGTCATTTTAAAATTTTTTTATTTTATTTTTTATATATCTCTATTTTATGTATGTTTGATTGCAAGCGAGTACTTTCTTCGGATTGTTGGAGATAATAAAGCTTTCTTATATCTTATTTATGAATGATTTCCTGCAGGCTAGAAAGTGGGGTAATTTTCAAAACTGGTATATTCCCTATTCTCAATTGAATTTGTTAACTTATTCAGTAGATGTCTATTTCAATAATATTGTTATATTTTAGTTGGTTATGCAAAGAATCAAGCTGTAAGGCAGAGCAGCGGGAGATTCTTATGTTTTCAGGATGCTGTAAGTACTCTCAAGGGCACTGATCCGTTTTGAATGTTGGGGGTGTGGAGAAGAACACCGGGAGTGTGGGGAAGAACACTGGGGGTGTGGGGAAGAATACTGGGGGTGTGGGGAAGAACACCAGGGTGTGGGGAAGGGTACCGGGCATTAAAGAGAAGTGAAAAAACAGTGTTTTTAATAGTATATACAGTATAAGTGTGATGCTACTTGATACTGTACAACCAGTTGCGGTCATAAAATCCCTAGCTCCATGTTCTGTGCCTACGCTTTAAAAATATTGAATTCTTCATTTTATGCACATTTGCGGTATGCCATGGTTATGGCACTGTCAAAACTCATTTTGTCACAAGTTCAATTACTTTCTATAATGTAACTTATAAATAAGTAATGTTAATTTAAAGTGGTGTGATGATGGTGATAATAAGTAATTTGATGGTGGTTAGTGAAGTTTATAGAAGGTGATACTACAGTATGTGATGTTCATCTCATTAAATAACAAATGAAATGTTTACCTTTTTTAAACGATTCTATCAATCAATCAAATAAAAAGAAAATACAAGTCTCCTATGTGATAATCTAATTAAATGGGTAATTTTGATAAATAATAATTAATAAATATTGTTTAATTCTTTTTATTTAAGGATGACATAATGGACCCTATGAGAATCAAATTACAATATCAAGCAGCATTGAAACAGCAAAATACAGTAGGTTTCTTGCATATTCCTCACAAATCCAATATTATTTATGTTTAAAAAAAATACATATAATACAACAAGATAACCTTTGCTTTCTCCAAAAGATAATAGGATGCAAAGTTACGCGGATTCCCAAAGACTCTACCATTCGCTATACCCGATGGTGTAATGGAATGACCCAAAAACAACTGCTCACACAGGTAAGATTGAGGAAGCTATCATAATTCTGATTGACAGTGTACATCGTTGTTGTCATTGTTAAAGCCCTTTCTTCACTATCACTATTTGTAACAAAAACATGTGATGGGCCCATATATCAACATGATGATGTCATATCACTACCACATTTGGGCACATCTCACTAGTTTGATAGTATACACAGCTTTATACCTATCTCATTTTAAAAATTGGTTCTGTATCAAAGTTTGTTTATTATTATATTATTATTATTATATTATTGTATTACAGTATTATTAATTTTTAAAATTCTGTGTCAGGTGTATACATCACATGGCCCAACAGTACTAATGCCGACATGGTTCTGCTCAAGACAAGTTTATGACACAGTTGGTGGCTTTGATGAAAGAGGAAAGGTAATTATTGTGTTTAAGGTTCATGATTAAACATGTAAAAGATAGAAACTATTAAATAATCTCTTATGTTGCATTGCATAAAGGGTTTTGAGCAAGCTCAGATATTGCTTATTCTCGAAAAAGAATGTATAATAGATAGTAATAGAAAAGAATATATAGTTTTTTTATTTAATTATTTTTCTTTGTTGATTATATCATTTATTTTTATCATTTTTAATTCAGGGCATTCCAGAGGATTTGTTGTTTTTTCATAAATTCTTAGAACTTGGAGGCGCAGTATGCCGTATTGATGAATATTTATTAACGTATAGATATCACCCAGAATGCACTACACATTCAGTTCACAGGTGATTTTGTTGTATTTTTTAATATTAAAAGTCAATAATAAGAAAAGAAGATAATAAATATTTATTTATTGTACATTTTAATAAGGTTCTTTAAATTTCTAATTTGTAGAGATACAATATGGGACATTAGAATAACTGCAATACAAACAAATGTAATAAATCAGTGGACAAATTTTACAATATGGAATGCTGGGAAGGAAGGCAGGAGGTTCTACAGGTCACTTAGTACAGAAAATAGGTCAAAGGTCAAAGCATTTTGTGACGTTGATGCTAAGAAGATTGGTAAAGTGTACACCTATGAAGAGTGTAAGGTACGTTATTTTTTTTTCTAATTAGTTTAACTGTTCTCATATTTTAAACATTTCTTGAAAAAATGGATTAATTTGTACTAGGGAGAGTTTGGCCATCAGCTTTATCTCAATTTAGGACTCATCCAAAAAAGCCTTATTGAAATTAAATCATTGAAATTAGCTTAATTCCATAATTAATTACTTCATTTATCTACATCATTTATCTAGAAATCGCCCAAACCAAAGGTGCCTATTCTCCACTTTTCAGAAGCATCACCACCATTCATTATATGTGTAAAACTGGTAAGTTAGGCTTATTTACATTACTTGGTATTTCAAGCCAAGGCACATGATTTGTACCTCTGTATCAAAGACTGATTTTTATTAGTACTATCTAAGACTGCATTTGATTGGTACTATCTAAGACTGCATTTGATTGGTACTATCTAAGACTGATTTTGATTGGTACTATCTAAGACTGATTTTGATTGGTACTATCTAAGACTGACTTTGATTGGTAGTACAGTATCCAAGACTGATAATTGATCATTAATATATCTGTGTAAATGCCCTCTATTAATTATGGTTTTAGAGCTATCAAGTACAAAGGAAAAGTCTTCAATATCATATTTGTCATAATACTTTCTCTAGGATTTAACTGGTGGAGGATTAGAAAGAAACATAGAATCACTCAACCTGGTGGAAGGAGAAGATTACTTCTATTTTAGCTGAAGATATTTTATGAGGTTAGTATGGCAAACTCTTCAGAAATGTGTCTGTCACAGACATTTTAACACTTATTATCTTGACTGGAATCAAATTGTATTAGTTTAAATTTAGAAACTGTGCCAGTGCTAATAAACTATTGGCATATGTGTAAGCATCGGATGACCAAAATGGGAAGAAAGCTTCTTTGTCGTTATATCCAGTAAAGTTAGTGGGCGTCATCTTACCAAAATGAGGCTGTTTCAAAAGGTCATCGTATTCATCTTCATCGATAACGCCAGAAACTGCTACAAACATGTCATAATTCATAGTCGTGTTTTTGGGCAAAATTGTTCCGTTTAATGATTCAATGTGATTGGCTGGGTAATAATATGGAATAGTCTGTAAAAGATAAAATTTAATTAAAAAACAACAATAAAAATGAATGGATAGAAAATAAGGGAGGTTTAAAGTGATATCTATTACTTCCATGCAAATTTCACTACCTACCTCATTTCCTTTGACTGAGCCAGAAAAAAATGCGCCATAAGTTTTGTAGGTATTCTTCAGGATAAACCTATTTAATCCTTCAGCTGCACCATCAACAAGTCTCTTGACGTAATCCGGTGTACCTATTGAAAATAAACTAGTTTAGTTTAATTTATTGGCGTAAATGACTTCCAGGTTGCACCAAATTCATTACACAGACCTATATACTCCTGTATAACTTTTATTTCATTTAATGCTTTTAGTTTTAAACAGTGTTATTGTTGATATTTTCTCGTAGGTATTAATCATATGAATTGGTGATGTGTACTTCTAAGCTCTTCAGTCAAAGATAATCAACAGCTAGAAAACTGTGCATACTAACTTATACCGCCTGAAAGGCAGTGCAGAAGAAGAGGGATGCTGTATAGGTGTTCAACATCTTTTATTTGGACTACTGTTACAGTACTTTATCCCAATGAGCAGTCAAGCAAGAGGGAGTGTGTAAAGCATTTGGAATCGATTTTTAACCACACAGTGGAGAAAGTGCAAGCTGTCGACTTACCCTCTGCCCAGTCAAGTTTGCCTGTGGCCTTATTCTGTGTTGTCCAAGTAGCAATGTAGAAGTTTATAACCATTGAAGTTGAAAACAAACGATCCTCTCCACGTTTCTATAAAAGAAAAAAGGAATTGGCTTTTATTAGCTTTAAAGAGTAGTCAGTTTCGTAATTAAAGGTATCCCAACACACCTCTGCTAAGTTTCTTTAAAGAGGATAATCTCTATCTGTCAGGAAACAATTTGCTAATTTTAGGGCAGCTTTTAAAACTCACATTTTAACTTATATTTTAAAAAAATGTCTGGTATTTTAATTTTAATGTTAGGTGCATGCACTATATATTAATGATATAAGTATATTTATCACATAAAAAGTATTTATGCCCGGTTGATTACAAAAAAATGTATACTGTATGTAGATTAGACTAGCTAAATGATTCTTTAATAGTGAAGAAAGGACAAATTGTAACATTCCATTCTCAATCAACATGATTTTAGTGCGGACTACTTTATACTTACTAAAGGTTGCCCAGATAAATCTGTGTCTCCATTTCCAATAAACTCCTCAAAGAATATCATACTATCATAATCGAGAATAGCTTCACTTTGAATCATCTTGCTAACTTTGCCTTGTAAAACTCTTTTCAAGTTCATCCTCATTTGGTCAAGTACTTTAAATGGAAGTTCTCCGTCATTTGCGTATTTAGTTTCCAAGATAAACAATGTACGTGCAACGTAGTAGTAGAAACTGTATCGTGACGGATAATACGTGAGTGCCAAGTCTGGACGTTCTTCAATCACGTTATGATTAATCAACCACACAATCAAGCTGGTTGAGTTTGCGTAAATTGCCTGTGAATAGTTTTACAAAAAATATTTGAAACTAGTTTGACAAAAAAAGTGGGATGTGCCCAAATATGGTAGTGATTTCAATTTTCAATTTCAACTTAACATTTATTTCTTCCTTCAAGAAAATGAGGTAAACATAATATATTCAGGTAAAGAGGAAGTGATATGCTCAAATATGGCAGTGATGTGACATCATCATGTCCATATATGGGCACATCCTATTTTTTTGTCACATAAAGTTTGATACTGAGTGATAGTGTAGACAGAGCTTAAGGTTAGTCAATATGAACATTTTGAAAAATATATGCTTTTACATATTAAATTACATTCCTATATTATTTAGTGCAGTAAATATAATTGGACATAATATTTTATTTATTAAATTGACATTTGATTTAATTTGTTTGTACTTTATTAATGTTAATTATTGTTACGGTTGTCTATGGCGATAATGACATTATGATTCATTTCATTTATTCATGGTCAAACACAGTAAAATATAAGTACATGGTTTGAAATTTTGTTTGTTCAAGTTAAAAATTCACATAAAAATACAAAAATGAGTTAAAAACAAAAATGAGTTAAAAAGGTTTTGATGACTGCTAAAAAAAAAAAATTTTTTTAACTAGAAAAATTTGTCAGAATAGCAACATTTTAAAATTAAAAACATACCTGGATATCATCATCAAACCAACTACTATCACTTGACAAGTTGTACAAAACCGCTGAAGTCAGACCATAAATAGAATTAGCTGCTACCGTTGTGTCCACATTGTTAATGTGAAAAGGCATACTGACGCCTTCATAGCTTAGATAACGCTCCTCTGCAATATTTTGAACCTGTTTAAATTAATATAAACAGAAATAATGTTATAAAATAAGAAAGCAGGGACCACTAGGAGCAAATTATAGACCAACCAAAAAAAAACATTCTTTTATAGCTGTAACCAACCAGTTAATAGTATGACAGTATTATTAACAACCTAATTACAGCAAAATATACAAAATGAAGGTGGGCAGGCATATAGGAAGGATACATGATGGTAGATGGACACAATTTACAACAAAGTGACAACCATTTTAGGGGAAAAGAAAGAGATGTAGACCTCATTCAAGATGGAGGGATGAGCTCAGTAGACAGACCGGTACCATAGCTTTTCCAAGATTTTGTGAAAGACAGGAACAACTGGCATTAATTGTGGGAGACGCCTTTGCTCAATTGTGGGAGAGGCCTTTGCCCAGCAGTGGGACGATATGGGCTGAAGAAAGAAAGAATTATTGACAACCTATTAATATAAGGTACCATAAAAAAAGGGATGCTCCAAAAAAGGTTGTCATACCCAAGTAGTTATTAGAGATACGCTTTGAGAATTCTCCTTTGCTTCTTGTAGAAAGCCACGTAGATAATAGTAAGTTCTCGTATCAATAGCGTTCTCATCAAGCTCTTCACTCATTGGCCGATACGCAAACTTCTTAAGATCTTGAAACGCAGTTTGATAGTTTGTGTTTTGCTTAGACCATGTGTTGTAGAGAGTTGGAAAATCTTTCTGGCAATTCTTCAATATCGCCCCCATTCCAATGTTTAAGTATGTGTCGTCAAAGTCAGACGGGATCAAAAATGCAGAGAAATAAGCACTAAAAACATAAATACAGCATTGATTAAATATTTATGGTGTTTATGCAAAAGCTAAACATGCTTTAATGACTATCATCATGTATATAAAAAGTCAACGACCTACTAGAACGACTTCCCAAAACCAGTAGTGGAGGGATTTGAACCCACTAGCCTTATTCATGACGATTTTGTCCCCTTTTGTTTTGAAAACCAACCTCCTCATTGTGGCTATATAAGCTTGTTCCCCATGACTCTAAACTTACTCTGCACTTCTAAAAAAGTCTAGTATCTCCAGTCCTGCTTCCCAGTCGAAGTATTTAAAGATTGATTCCAGGAGTCTGAATGGCGTGTATTTGTGAATGAACTCTACTCCTTCATACACATTCTCAGGATGACTTATCCACATGTCAGACGTTTTGTTGTATATCTGAAACAGAACAAAAACAAACATGGAAAAATACAAGAACCCCCATTAGGAGCACACCTCTGCAGGGCCGTACGCATGGGTGGTGCGACGGGTGCGTATGCACCCCACCAAACTGCAAAAGGTCCACATTTTATAGGGTCTTCAAATAAATCTGTAGTGTATTATACATTATATTATTAAAATGGTTCAAAATTTATTAATCCGCACCCACCCAAATAAAATCCAGCATACGGCCCTGCTCTGTGACCAAAAAAGTGTCCCTTTGCAAGGCCGTAGCAAGAGGTTAAAAACAGATGAGGCAAAGATGCTTATAATTATAAATATAAAATATGACAATCTGTGCTGGGGAATTGCGGTGGGTGGTGAAAATTGAAAATTTCAGATGAGCCGAACGCCTCGTCTGCCTCAGCCTTGCCTAGGCGTGTCCCGAAGGAGGAGTTTCATTGTACATAGTTATTATGTTATTGTTATACTGTGTATCCTTCGTGGATTTTTTATATACAATATATAAAATATAGTAATTAAAATTCGTAATATATTGACTTTGGTTTAATAATGCAGTGAAATTACAGGAAAAAGAGAACAAACTATTGTATACTGAATTTACCTGTAGCCAGAAATTCATGTCACCGTCCCCTGCAGGGTTGTTTTTGTTGTGGAATGCACTAATAGCATCCAATGCCAGCATCATCTGATCATCATTAGGCCTAGGTGCCACCCCATACTTGTATGCCTCAATCAACACTGTTGTTATCCATATGGATGAGAATGAATTTGTATCGTAACATGCAAGATTATCACGGGCAAGGGCTAAAAACGGAGACCCTTGCCAGTTGAGGTGTATATCACTTTGGTAAGCACCCTTTGAGGTCGCCCATGTCATCGGTGGTGTGTAATTCCTATCTTCTTGAGCCTGAAATGATGCTATTCTTTTCTGCAGTGCGTCTATTGTTTCAGGAAATGGCAAATCTGACAACTTCGGTTTTCCATCAACCGCTACTAATTCTATACTAAAACTAAGTAAAACGAAGACTAAAGGAATCTTCATGGTGCTGGTTGACAGACTGTTCTTAATCTTAGCATGCCTGCATTTGGACTTTAGATATTGTATTGTTATTTTTATGGTAATCTAAATCTACTATCTATATTTACATTTACTCAGTATCATCATGGTCGCATCATGATCTCACCAAAGCAGAGTCACTGTTTTTTATTAGGTTATATGCATGGTTATATGCATTATCATGCATATAACCTCTTGATTCTGTCAGGATCTTTGTTTATTTATTCTTTCCTTAGCACTATTTTGTCCGTCAATTATCTTGATATCAGTTTCATCTAGCTAAGTCAATTTTTCAGAGTATATTCCTTATGGCCAGGAATCGATGTGGTTATGTTTTCACGGTGCGCAATCAAAAATTACGTGGTCTACGCGCGATTTAACGAAATCATGTGTAATCATGTCTTCACAAGCATGAATCACAAACAAAATTTGGTACTCATAAATTTCAGGTCATATTTCATCATATAGCAATACAATTACATGCGTAGCGCATATAACGCATGCGTATGCGCGCTTAAAATTGTCAAAATTTATTTTCGATGAAATTAGAGTACGTTTCAGGCAATTTTAAGCGTTTAAAAAATTGCCATGAGTGCGCAAATTTTTGCATGCGCACTGCGCGTTAAACGTTGATGCGCACTATTTTTGTCCGATTTCTGTTGTACAACCTTTCTTTAATAATATCATCATATTTTATTCACTTTTCAACGCTAAATTGCGTTATACGAGCACGTCAAAAGTGACAGGCTACGCACGTGTACGTTAAAAAAATGGTGAAAATATGCTAAATTTTAAAATTAATATAGATCATCAGAATGCTCGGGAACACCTATTTTTTATTTCATTTTTTTTTAAGTGTACGTATCATATGTATGATTTATTATGAAATTAAGAGAACAAAAGTTGATTAAGTCATCATTAATTGCATATTAAATTAAAAAAAATTAATTTCGACAATCAAACAAATTATGACATTTTCTTAGACCAAAATAACAAACTTAACATTAACTTTCTTCCTTCAAAAGTTCATATATTAAAGTTAAAAGTATATAGTTTGACAGTGCATAATTTTTAACATTTTTAAAGATGTCATCATAGTAAAAAATTATAATTCATTGCGGTATGTAATAATCTATCTGCACCAAAGTGGTTACTGCATAGTAAATACACGGAGGAATCTTTCTACAACTTTTAGTCAGTTGTGTATGGCTCGGTCGTCTGTGCTCGTGTCTATGGCACTCAAGGTACCGAGTTCGAGCTCACATTAAGAAACAAATTTTTATTATCCGTATTGTTTGTTCAATTTTATTTTTTAGTGTATAGATTATACACATAATGTATAATGAAATCTATTTAAAAAGTAATGCCTTTATTACTTATGTAACAATGTGGTTTATGACATTATACACAAAGGGATCTTTGATCGGATTGTTATACCGGCTATTGTATTCCCGTTAGCAAGATCCTATCATATATTATAATAATTAAAGATTCTGAGAAAATCAATCAATATATCTTTTAAAAATCAATTATCTTGATTTAAATCAATGCATATAACCTATAATTCGTCATAGTGACGAATTAAATCTAGTTTAGTTTTTTTTATGTACACCAAAACAAGTTACATTGAATGATATACTTTTCATGTGACTTATCATTGTAAGTCACATCATCAATATACTCTCATATACAAATTAAAAATAATGAAAAATAAAACGCATTGTATTTATAATAAATATATTATTTTATTGATTAAAAATAATACACTTTATAGCTATGCATACAAATAAAGCATTTTAATAATTAATAAGGTTTATTTATTTAGGATTCTTGCTTGAAATTTGTTTTATAAACTGAGGCCATTCAACAGAAATGAATAGTATTAATAGTATACAACTGTTAAAAAGCCAAATCCATTTTTAAGTTTGTTATTCAAAATTGTGTATTATGGTGACACGCCACTCTCTCATTTTTTATGTCCATCTTATGTTAAAATTTTTACAAGAAATAATATAAATAGATGACTCATTTTCTTATATAATACAAAACAGGCAGTATCTAGTTTGGTTCAGCATTCCAAGACTGCCTGTACTCTATTTCCCAATTCCTTGATTTCTTAGCCTTTGTTACACCAGTCTGTTTAGTACTCTGTCTTTTAATAGACTCTGTCCTGTCGTTTCTTGGTCTTTTAATGGCTGCTGTATCAAAAGGCTTAAAATGTGTGATTCTTGGTCGAGACTCGGTCGATCCCGACCCTAAACATTCCCGATCTCTTTTCAAAGTTGTTTTTACTGGGAATTTCATTCCACTTCCATCAGGGCCAAGTCCACTTTCGGAATCCCAACCGTCCTTCAACATCATCTGATACCCTTTGTTGTTTTCCGTTAAATAATACATCGTTGATTGTTTTTTATGTTGCGAACAAAACTGATGAATCGTTGAGCACATGTGTTCTTTGCTGGTTGACGCTTCAATACTTGTGCTACAAGAATTACAATAAAACGGTTCAATATTCGTGGATTCTCCATTTTTATTCCGCAATGTAGCCCAGTAACCATCTCTATCTGCAAGTAAATTTACGATTTGCATTTGTCCAGTTTGTTGCGCCAAACTCATAGCATCTGTGCCCGACTTATCTTTTATACCGATCCATTCCGCCCCATGACTCAATAAATATTCAACCATCTCGACCTGTCTACTGCTACAAGCGCACATTAACGCCGTCCAACCGAATGCGTCTTTCATGTTAATGTCACAATTTTGTGAAATAAATTCTTCCGCAGTTTTTATGTCTCCTTCTGTTGCCGCTTTTAAAAAAGAATTCACAGTATTTTGTCTTGTTAATCTTTTTTTATTTTTTCTCTTTCTTTTTAAATTCACATTCTTGATTGGTTTAACTTCACTACAACTACTAGTAGAACACTCAGAAATGTTTGCTTCAGTTTTAATAACACTTTCATAAAACTCTTTAACTGCATTTCCCTCCGAGGTATTTAGTTCAGAACTGTCACTGGTTTCGGTACAGATTTCAGTACTACAATCACGATTTCTTTTCGATTTTTGAAAAAGTATTTGCTTTTTATAAAAAGCCATATTGTATGGAATTTAGTATATAGTCCTTGCTTATTAGGCGTCGAAGGCCTAATACTTAGTAGTTAGGGCTAGACCTAGGCCCTAGTAGTAGATTATTGAGGCCTAGGTAACTAAAGACCAAGAGGCTAGGCCTAAACTAGCCTACTATCTAGTAGTAGTAGGTAGTACAGTACTAGCCTAGGCCTACTAACTAGACTACACACTACTGCACCAATCACATGAGTGTATTTTTAATTTCATTTTTTATAGTCAAATTATATACACTAATCACAGAAAAAAACACAGTACGAAATGTGTGATGTCCCGGAACTCTGAAGTAATAGATTAACAGCCAAAAATTATCTCTAAAATTAGCTAGGCCTAGGCCTGAATACTGGTTGTCACTCCACCGGAACTGAATGAGATTGAGCCCAGTTAAATTTCCATAATACAACATACCAAATCGGTAGGTTGAGCATGGTCGATTTTTCAACCAAGTTACGTCTGTATGAAAGGCTAACTGGGGTTCATAAAAATACTAAAATTTGATTGGATGGTCGATCCGACATAAAAATGATAATGAATTCCGATTGGATGTTCGACATAAACATTCACAATGTTGACAAATTAATATATCAAAAACTTTAGTATATGGGCCAGATCCAGTGTTTTTGGTGAAATTGTATCAGATCGTCAAATGCTAAATACCATTTTGTTGGAACGCTTATTAATTGTCTACTTTTTCAGACATCCATGACAGCAATAATACAGCTTAATATTCATAATATTTTAATCTCAAATAAAACTAAATCGCTATTTTTTTAAGTAGCTTCAAGTTCCACCTACAAAGTGGATTTTCATCACGAGAACTGCACAAATGTCTTGTTGACATGTATTACACATTGGATACGAAATTAACTTAACAACTTTATCCTTATGTTTTTGGGTCTGAATGTTTTGATTAGTTAGTGTGAGCAGTAGTCTGGGTTCCAGACGGAGTTTTGTCTTAATATTAGTAACAAGCACGAATGTGCGATACTCGGGGTACAGCAAAAGAAGCTGTAATGATGTCATAAGACGGAATGTAACTTCACATACACATCAATAACCTCGCTACCAAATACGGCTATACGGTACCATCTTCGAGACGTTATACGGCTGCATCCGGTTTGAAATTTAAAAATCTATAGCTTTGAGAACATGTCCCTGTAGTATATTCATGCCAAATCCCAGCTCAATATAACAACAAATAAGGGAGGAGTAGCACTTTATAAATCGCACTTTTTACTCAATAGTGTCCAGATGGAGGAGGAGGAGGTGAAAATGAGTAAGTCCTAGACTCGGGTACCCCGAGTAAAAAGATAAATATTTTGGCACATATGGCGTTTCATACGTATACTACTTGAGCTTGGATACTCAGACAAAAATCAAAATAAAAACAAATAAATAAAAAAAAAGACAATGAATACAGACTTGGGGTAAGTCTATGTGAGCAGGGAGGTATACTAGACTTCTGCCCCAAGTCTGTAGTTATTGCCTTTATTTTATGTTAGTCGTTTTGATTTTTGTATGAATACTACAAAAAAAAATGCCATATGTGCCAAAATATTTATCTTTTAACTAATTTCGGCCTAGAACCTAGACTAGGAGGTATAGACTTGAGCTAGCGTGTTGGGCTAACTATTTAGTTAAGGTTGGTGATGACATCACGACATTTAAAGGCTTCATTTCTTTTATTGTTCAAGCAACACTTATATATTATTAAAACCAATCACTTCAGATAATAAAACATTTCAAAAACAACATCAGCCAAATGTTTCTATCCACGTAAAAGAAAACCCACAAACCTGTGAAAAACAAGAAAAGTTAATTTAGAATGATAGATACATTTCAACATAAAGCAGTATATACTGTAGCCTGTCTTACATAATATTGCGTACTCACACAAGACAATAGTGAGAGAAAACAATGAATTACCTCATATATACCATACAAGTTTAATTTCAGCTCTTTGGATTAATACTTGATAAACCTAATAAAACAAAAGGATTAAATTATATAGGGTTTATGCTATGTTAACAATCAATATAAAGAACTCTTTTTGACATAGCATAAACTTTCCAATAAATTATAGTCAATACTTTTTATTGACTATGAATAAATACAGTAGAATCTGAATTAAGGGTCTAGGGTAAGGACTGTAAACCATATGTCTAGTCCATTGCACCATAGAGATATTATAGTAGTTCACTATAATATCTCTATAATTGTACACAAAATGCTTGTGTGCACTTTTAAGAACTTAGTACATCTTTCGAGATGAGTAGGGGTTACTAGTTCACACAACCACTGTCACACACAGTCACTCTAGTAGGCCTCATAGTTCAGTAATAATCAATAGACGAAGATGAAGAAGGGAAATCTTCAGGACCAAAAAAAGTGTCCCTTATGGGTTACCCATTGTGTTCAGCATATATTCCTCATTGTTCGTTTCATGTGAAAGTGTCCCTTATGGGTTACCCATTGTGTTCAGCATATATTCCCCATTGTTCGTTTCATGTGAAAGTGTCCCTTATGGGTTACCCATTGTGTTCAGCATATATTCCCCATTGTTCGTTTCATGTGAAAGTGTCCCTTATGGGTTACCCATTGTGTTCAGCATATATTCCCCATTGTTCGTTTCATGTGAAAGTGTCCCTTATGGGTTACCCATTGTGTTCAGCATATATTCCCCATTGTTCGTTTCATGTGAAAGTGTCCCTTATGGGTTACCCATTGTGTTCAGCATATATTCCCCATTGTTCGTTTCATGTGAAAGTGTCCCTAATATGGGTTACCCATTGTGTTCAGCATATATTCCCCATTGTTCGTTTCATGTGAAAGTGTCCCTTATGGGTTACCCATTGTGTTCAGCATATATTCCCCATTGTTCGTTTCATGTGAAAGTGTCCCATGAATAGGGTTGTTACCAACCTATATTCTTGGAATCTTTATAAGCTGTACAGATACAGTAATGTGTTAGAAGCTGTTCAAGAAGTTCTGTCTCATCAAGAAATTCTAAACGCACTATTCTGTCTAAATCTGGTAAATGATGATAAATGTCCATCATATCTATTGCACAGCTACTCGTCCATCCATTTGATGTAAATCTTTGCTCCTAAAAGCAAAAACAAGTTGCAGCATTATTATTTTTTATTATTATTTATTCAGGCAAAAGATACATTTAACAACATATATTATCATTAACATTATATTATAACAATATATGGAGATGTAGCTTGGTGGTTAACAAGCTTGCCTTCTAAGATGAGGGTAAAGGGTTCAAATCCTGTATTTTTCTTTCTATTCATGTCCACTTCATAGGTTTAATTGGAAACAGAATTGGAACTCCTGTGGCGGAGTTGTGGCTTGGTGGTTATGATGTTTTGCTACCAATCCAAGGGTCCTGGGTTCAAGTCCTGTCATTCCACTCATAAAGACTTGTATTGTAATGAGACTTTGTTTATGTAGAGCATAATGTGTATACTTATGTTTGCCTTGTGAACAGGATTGCCACCTTTAAGAAGGATAGTAAATGAATTCGCTTATGGTTATCCTTGGAAATTTGCATAAATATATAAACAAAACAATTTTTTAAAAAAGACAAGCTACCTGAGTTTTTAGGCTTGAACAAGGTTCTATTCCACACAAGTCACATTTACGACTACGTAGGTTGTTGACCATCACTTGCCCGAATCGGTCAAGCATGTTAACCTGTTCATAGTTGACAAACACCGCCGAGTCAAACTTGCTTGAAATCCATGACAACAATGCATTTGATTTTTCCACCGGCATATACACTAGGACACACTCCGCAAGGAATAACGTTGGTAGGCTGCAGATAACAAAAATAAGATATAATTTATTAGCCAGCATAAACACAATAAATGCTTGAGTTACAAAATATAAACAGGCCTGATAAAGTACTAAACTGACAAACATAATAAATCACTTTATAGGCTAGCCAATCTACTTTCATTGGCTTAATAAACCTATAGGTCGTAACTAGCTCAAAGTAGATAAAACCAGAGTCAAAACAATAGAATTACCTACCCTTTGTCAATCCCACAACTATTTAATTTGTTCTCAAACTGTTCTAAATTTCTTAAATCTGCCCATATTATGTGATAATGTTTACAATGCAACTCAGCATCACCTAGAAAAAATTTGCAAAATATTCTATATTGTTTGAAGGTTTGCACGGCAAAACTCAATATATTGATATAAAGTGTGCATATAAATCGTAAAATAATTTTATTTCTAATTTGCCTTTTTTCACTTACTAATTTGCACATGTTCAATTCCTTCGCTCATCTCTGCCAGGGATGACATCAACTTATCTCTGCTACGAATTCTCTGACACTTTCTACTTGTGACTGCTCTAAAATCAACTTCAACATAACTGCTAGGAACCAAGTCTGCATCCTGTAAAGAATGTGCAACTTGGCAGGTTAGACTTAGACAGTGGTGTAATGGCTATGAGCACTCACTGGCTAAACCCAGGGGCCCCGGAGCTTATGGGGTGGGGGGGGGGGGGGGACCTGAGCAGTGCCCCAAGAAACAGAGAAAAAACAGGCATTAAAATATATCAAAAAAGGCTAAAAACTCCCGAGGCATTCAGTGTTGGAGGGCCACTTATGGTTCCTAAACCAGGGCCTCAGGTCTCTATGTTATGCCATTGCTTCTGAGTCTGAAATTTGTCTTTTACGTTGTTAGTATTCTGTTATTAGTGCCACAAATGAGAGTTTTGATTTTTGTTTTGTAACTAGATAGTGTGGGTGTTTGGGTTTTTGGGATGATTTTCTATAGGTAGAAATGAAAATAGGTAGATTCAATTTGAACTGGGTGGCTATCTATTATACTTTATTTAACACTGAAAATACTTGTTATTGCTTTTGTTGTAAAACTGCCAAGCTGTTATATTTGACATCATATACAGTACCTTCAGTCTCCATATAGTAGTGTCAAATCCAGCACCAAGACTCACAACCTGTCCTTTGCATTCAGTCAATCTAAGAAACCTTTCCAACAAAGTTCTTATCCCTTCAACTCGTGCATAATAGCCTGTTGTAAATAAAAATAGAAAACATTTGGTGACAGTTTTCTCACCTAGAAATAGGGTCAAATAGCATTTACTTTTTTAGCCGTCCTCACTGTTGAAAATTCAGGCCGTTATTGACTCATTTCAGTTGAGCTGATTCAGTCAAATGTTGGTCCGTATAATTGGATTATGTAGTAGAATAAAGTTTTTTATTTGTTATTGTTTACCTCTGTTTATTTCGGGTGCTTTCCTTTCTCCAAGTTTCACCAGTAAATCAATGAATGGATCCTTCCAATAACCCTTTTCAACAGCATATCTATATAAAAAAAAGAACACACATAAAACAATGTTTAAAGAAATATTAATACATTAATATAAAAAATTAATTAAAGATAAGTCAGTTGTTTGTGTTGTTAAGTATGCATCACTTATCATTGGAATTGAGAAGAGTTCTATTGAGTCCGATTCTACTCATCTCTTGCATAGCGGTAGACGTTATCGGTCCATCATCTCGTACAAATATGTTTCGTAACAGCCTTTATCCAGCTGCCGTTCAGGCACTAAATGCTTGTCAGTATACCTAACCGTACAAGAGTGATAACTTTGTAATGGGTTTTGTTTTTCATTTATCTGTTTTTGTATATCTCAGAGCAAACATAATTTCTATGTATATTTTATATGCAAATGAGAATAAATGGAAGTAATTTTCCACTGAAGAATGAATGAATGAATAACAGTCCTATTAAACACCACCAGATATCTACCAGAGCAACAAATCCTACCATCAGCAGCTTTGAATTGATTATTAATGATATATTACAAATTTCAAAGCTTATTTCTTTCAGAAAATGATAAAATTGAAGTTAAAAGTGAATTTCTCGCCGTCGCAATTCCAGAATCGAATGCGTTTGATCATCATAATAGTAACAAAACGAATGCGTTCATCTGTGTCTATTGTGTATTGTATTCAGTGGTCAACTGTGAGGCGCTACCGATGCATTTACAGTATTTGGTCAAATAAATATAATCAAAATAAATAACGCTTTTGTTACTCAGACAGCTCTCACAGCATTTATTTGGTCAAATAAAATCAGAAATTCTTTTTGTACACTATAACATTTAAAAATGAATAAAACTTAATGAAAAACTATGTTCACACAATTTGTCTTTTTTGTAGTAGAAATGTATTCTTTGGTTGATATATTTGTGTTCCTTCTTTTAATGAAACCATAGAATTGGCTACGGTCATTCCAGTAATCTGACACGCCCTTCTGTCAGCGATGGTATTCTATTTAAAATTATTCTTTCCGAAAGTTAATTATCATTTTAAAATTCTTTAGGTTTCCGTATGTTAAAAAAAGAGTAGAATCATTATATAATAGGGATATAAACTTTATCAAAAATAGGATAAAAAAGAAATCTGGAATTCTGTTTAGTTTACGCCATATTGTACCCCGTAATATTTTACTTATGCTTTATAAATTATTTATTCAATCAAATATTACTCATGGTTTAGAAGTCTGGTGTAGTACGTATAAGTCGAATCTATATCTTATTTTACTTATCCTAATTTCGAATTTCTTTTAATGGACCTCAACTTTGGAATATAAAATGTATCTCTTCAAGATTTAAATTCATAAATGAAATAATAAATAAATTTACTATTAATAATAAATTTACTATTACAAAAACATTAATGTTAGCCCTTGATTGGTTTATTTCTTTTATATAGTTGTTGTTTCTTTCTTATTTATTTTTTTTTAATAAACTGAAACGTAGTACGTCCTCGTTAGATGTAGGCCAACACTGCCGACAATCGCTCAGATGGTCTGAGATTATTTTTTCCGCGCCTGAAACAGAAACTTAAACAGGAAATCGGAAATGAAAACATCCATCAATGAGTAGGTAGGCGATGATTGTGTGAAAGCAGGTGTTACCCAATTTTCATAGATTTGCTATTTAAATTTAAAGATGTATCCGTCACCGGTTTCCTGTAACGTCGATTTCACAAGTATTCGATCGGAATCGGTTTCCTGTCGAAACCCATTTTCTTACGATAAAGCGATGTAATCGTAACAAAACTGGAATTGTTACGTCGACAGGAAAACAGCCTTTAGTGGACATTTACGTTGACATACCGGTGAACGTATGACCTTGGGATCTGACCTTGTAACTAGTAGCGCTCATCCGTGTAGCTATTCTACGGCGCTGGGCCGGTGGAAGTACACAGACTTTGGCCAGTTTGCAAATATAATTTTACTGAAGTTCACTTTACTACGTTTCAGACTCAATCGACTCTTCGGATAGGAAGGCTACTCACAAACTATTACTACCGTGTGTGCGATAGGCAGCACAACGAAACCGACAAGGCTAGCCGCGATTGACCAATTGCTCTATTTCAGAGATCATGCTGGTTATTGGATCCCAGACGCTTTTTGACTAATTTATTTTTGTGACAGGAGTCAAACTTTGATTAGCAAAAGCTATTTTTTGGCTCCTTTTCACATATTGTACTGTATGTATATGTGAATAAAGTTGAATGAAAGAACATTTATATTTCTAGACAGCAGATGTAATGAATTACTCAATCTGATTTACATTTTAGTTTAGTTAATTTAATTCAATATTTTTCCTTAAACAAACATTTTATTGAAATATACTGTTGTCTCCTCAACTATTGTTGTTTTCAACTTCAATAATTAAATACCATAATTCTTCTGTCACCTTTATTAGCTATAGCAATTCTACGTGGATGATAAGAAATGATACATAATTGACGAGGGTTAATAATCCCATTTTCTTCTATCAATTCTTTCGATTAATCTTTCTTCACTACTGAAAAGTTGTAGTTTGTGTGCACTTGATACAATGATGTTATCATCCTCATCAACTACAACTCCACATGATGGATTCACCACCATACCATCTTCTCTACCTTGATTGATAAGTACATTTTTTGTAGACATGTCTTTATAATTATTATATATTGCAATTACTCGTCTTATTTGTTGGACCCCATCGTCTCCCGCTTTGGGCCCGATCGTCCGTGGTCCCGATCGTCTGTTCCCCATCTAGGCCTAGTACTACTAAGTTGGGATAGATAGGCTGTCATCTGGTGGCCTAACTATCTATCTAGTAGTAGTAGGCTAGGCCTAGGCCTATGTTAGTTATGGGGGCCTAGCTTACGGCAACTCTACTCACCGTTTGCACATTGATGCATCATCATTTGTCGCCTGTATAGCTTCATCACTCATTATTACATAATTTAGTGTACAGTAATTTAATTGTACGCAACTTTAATTTTAATTTTAATTAATTTAGCCTAGTTTTTAACATTACAATCTTTATATCATCGTCGAGCTATATTTATTTTTGTATTGCTCCCTCTATCGTTCAATTTGATTTGCGTCTTTGCGTGTATAGAGCACACCCTCTATATTTTATAAAATTCTATTACTGTAAGTGTAATCATTTTACAAATCATTTTAATGACAAAAAGGTACATATCAATATTATATATTAACTATTTTTGATAATTTTAAAATCTATTAAAATCAAAATATAAATTATTCATTGGGAAAAGGATGATCCCGACCTCAGACGGTCACTTTAAATGTATGAAATAAACTAAAAAAATGCACATAAAATTATATCATATATATTTCATTTATTTAAACTCATTTTCTCACAAAATAATTAAGCCTAATAAACAGCTTGTCAATAGACACACATTTCAATTATTTAGAGAATAATATTTTGAGAATTCATTCCAAGTTTAATGGCAATCACTATTATATGCAAATTGCTTCAATTTCATTCATTTAAAAGGCAATAAATCTTATCTTTAACAGTCCTGTTCACTACTGTAGTTCACATTCAATATTTCTAGCCTGAGCTAACATATAAAATCAAATGCTTATTATGAACTCATTTTGGTGCCTTGGCATAGACCTGGTTGTTATGTGAAACAGTTCGAAACTGGTGCTAAATTCACTGGACACAAAGGTAGGTAGCTGGCCTGGAGTGGTTTGCACAAGGCAGTGATGATTACATCAAATGATATGCTATGTGTTAAGCTCTGATTGAAAATGTTCATTGGTTTGAAGATAGTTACGTTATTTTAAAATTCTATTTTCACAAACCAATTTAGTAACTGACCTGACTGACAGTTTCAGTGCTCATTTCAAGTTCAAAGTGGGACCAATCCAAGATCAGAGACAGGGCAGAGGATGGAAACACCAGACGCATCAAGGAGGCAATATGGATCAGACGAAGAGGGGAGAAAACCATGAACCAAGACGAGGGCGCCCATTTTCTGAGTCACATATACAATCCTTATGTTAGGCAGTGAAATGAGCACTGAAACTGTCAGGTCAGTTACTAATTTTGGTTTGTCAAAATAGAATTTTATAATAGTGTTAAGCTCTGTCTACATCAAATACATCTACTAAACTTTATGTGACAAAAAAAAATATGAACACTATGATGTTATATCACTACCATATTTGGGCATATCACTACCATATTTGAGCACATTTTTTTTGATAGTGTAGACAGCTTTAGCTTTAGAAACAGAAATCTTGAACTGATGACAGATTAGATTTTTTGGAAGACGCCCGATTATACAGAAACATTAAATTTAATGACTTGAATAAATGCATTAAACACTCTCAAAACCTTCCGAATTCTTAAAATATATTTTCTGGATTTTTATCATCCAATTTGTTCCATTTCCCTAGATTAAAAGCTTCATTGTAAAAACCAGTGGTAGACTTTGTATCCTAAATACATGCAGGTCATTCCTGAGAGCATGTTGTGTAAAAGTTTCCGATATTTATCATCTTTTCGTACAAGTACGACCGGTGATGACGTTGATAGCGTGTGTAGCGGCAACTTCGACAACTTGCGTGTGTTATACTCTACTTGATATTTACAGCATGGATCAAATTGCCAGGAAACGCCATACAGCACGGCACAACCTATGCTTATTACTCCCATTGGTATGCAAACAAAATTTGAAAAACTTTCTGGCAACAAAAGAGGTGATGTGAGGGCGGTAACTCCGGATAGTACTGACATCTTGTGAATGCAATTTCCTACGACGATCCAACGTGCCGTTTCGTCACCTATACGTGACGGTTCGATGATGATTATTGCTTTCTGCGCTTCTAGAGCTTGTTCAAGTTCAAATTCAAATTGTTCTTGTGCATTTCCATTGTCATAGATTTCATGAATAATAGCACAATCGGTTCCCACTAGTTCTCTATAATTAAATAAATATTTTATGATTAAAAATTCTAAAATGGATTTATCATACAAGCACTATATTATTATTAAGTAGCAACCAATTACAACTTGAATCATACAAATCTATGCCCCGTCGGTAGCATCTAGTAGTAGTACAGTTTTTTATACATACAAAAAAATGTTAAAATGCATTTTTTTAACAATATATGCTCCGATGTTACATCATCGTCATTAAATTTATTTTGTCTACCAGAAACAAGTTAAAGATGATTAATATTTTATATCATTAAAAATGATGTTTATCATGTACTGGATAACATTTTATATTATAAACCCATAAAACCCCACCGGGCTCTAGCACGCACAGATTGGCATGATCGAGCTCAGCAGCTGCACATGCACTGAAGCATAGAGGGAGATTGTGAATAATTATATCCCTGCACCGACTGTGTGCATTTCTACCCGCCAACTAATCACACACAGCAGAGCACGACGCTAGCTTTCCTAGGCCTAGGAAAAACATGTAGGCCTACAAATTATAGTTTTACATATTTGAAAATTGTAAATAGACCTCCAAAACCTTAGAATATTTATACCTTCATAGTATTATAATAAAAATTTAATTTTCATTTCAAACAAACCTTTGTTTATCATCAGCCATCGCGCCAACAATAAAACTTTCTGTAATTCTAATTTCTGCAAACGAAAAAAACGTCTCTCTCTGGAAGAAACAGAGGGCGCTGTTATACTAAATCTGACGTCATTATACGAGTCTATTAGCACTTGATCATTTGTCTATTCCTCCAGAAAACCCTCTTACCTTTTATTTCAGGTGGTATGTAACAATGGAGTAATTACCCTAGCTATATAATATAGGTATATAAAAAAATACATACTGTACTAAAATAAATTTACTATCCATTGTGAAAAATAACAAATTTAGGAATAATAATTTCTTTTTTTATTGTTCCTGAAACGGACCAATCCTTGATCTCCGCAAGTTCATTTTGTTTCCTTTTTATGCCACATAATAGAATTCACGTTATACCAATTGGATCGAAAAGAAATGAAACAAAATTCACCTGGAAAATTGAAAGCAAAAAATGCTCAATCTGCCAGACAGTGGGGTTTGGATTATTTTGTCTTTTTATAATAAATTGCAGTATTTTATTGATTTATTTCATAACAGAATTGATTTAAAATGAAACAAGTAAGCCTATAATTTTTTTTAAATATTATAAAAACTTATAAAAAATATATATTATTACACATATCTTATTACAAAAACATTGGTAACTATCAATCTAAATTACCATATTATACATTATGATTTATTATATTTCTCTGAAACAAAAACAAAGAAAATTCTAGCCTCGGTAAGAAAAAAATGTGTTAACTTTAATTTTAATGAAATAAATAATTGCATTGATTGGAAATAGGCCTACTCTTTAATAATAATTTTATTTTAACTATAGTAGAATAAATAAAATACAATAAGGATCCAAAATATAAGTGGATCAAGGCTAGAATTTATAGATAGACGAATTTAAATTCCAAAATCATCTATCGAATAAAACTTTTGGCAGGGAGACGGATTATTGTGGATATTTACACGTGCCTATGTCCGTGTAAATAGTATAAGTTTGGTTTTAACCACGATGCGCGTAGAGAGCCAAGCCGAGCTAGAAAAAGGCATTGTGGAAGAAACGACATTTTGTGAGCGTAGAATTCGTGTATTTGGGAACTTATTTAATACTTCCAGTCTAGCTTTACATCATATATTGATATTGAAACATAATGGAATCAAATACCGCAAATGAGGTATCGAATAATGCCGAAGAAAATCAAGTAAATGAATCGGAAATTGTCGAACAGGCTGAGACGGAAAATTCTGGTCAGGAGGCTGCTGAGGGAAACGCCGGTGAACCAGACGCCGAGGCAACGAACGAGGAACAGGCCTCTGATGAACAGGCTAAGTCAGATGAACAGGCTAAGTCAGATGAACAGGCTAAGTCAGATGATCAGGTTAACTCGGGTAACGACAACGCAGAGAAATCAGAGAATGATGATAAAGATAAAGTAGAGAAGGAGGCAGAAGGTGAATCAGAAAGTAAAGATGAAAATTCAACAAAGAAGGAAGAAACTGATTCAATAGAAAAAATGGAGGATGAAAGCTCAGAGAAAAAAGATGAAGCAGAAAAAGTGGATGATACAGAAAAAGAAACTGAGAAAATAGATTACACTAGCCTTGCCCCGTGGTTCAATGAAGAACTTCATCGGTTATGCAAAAAAAATCAACAGCTTTACAAACGAGCTCGCGAACACAAGAACCAAACAAAAATCTGGGATGAATTCAAAGATCATCAGAATGACGTCCATCAAGAAATTCGCAAAGTAAAACGTGAATATCAGGAAAAAAATAGTTTAAGCGAGGATGACATGGCCAAATTGTCGACAAAATCGGCTGCAAAATCGCGGGAATATGGCCTGTTGGACTTTGATGTTAAAGTGATAACCGACGGACGAAACCTTAAGGAGCCAGAGAAAGGATCAAATAAACGAGACTACGGAGGCAACTGGGTGTCGCCGCAAGAGAAGAGGAGGAGAGAGCAGGCAATGAGGGAATACTACAAAATGTATTACTGAAGAATGAACTCTGAAAAACACTCATCAATAACTCAAACCCAGTCCAAATTGGCTATACTGCTATAAATCGGCCAATCATGACTCATTATATTTTTCTAAACAAGTTATGCAGTATATTTGGCCAATTTAATTATTTTGTTTAATTAGTTGATTTTTGTTAATTGTCATTGACCACACAGACACCCCAAACACTTCCGAATTGTAATTATTTTAAAGTTTAATACTGTATAAGACATTACAACTTTTATAATCAAAAGTATATTGTACTATTTATACATCAGTAAGCATTTTGTTTTGAAGTCCTATATGTAGGACGCAACTGTACTGTACCATATTTGGAATAAAAAATACAAAATTAGAACATGTACGTTCATCTAATGTAAAGTTGTAGAATTTGTGCTTCTTCAGTCAAGGTTAATAAGATACGTAAGAAATATTTAAAATAAAATAAAAAATACATTTTTGATTTATTTCCACTAGATCTACCTTTTCTTATTGGACAATGTATGATATTGGAATATTAATGTTTGAAATAAATTCCAAAACTTTTAAAACCTGTAATTATTGTACTGTCTCATGATTGTAGCATGGATATTGTGGTGCTGGATGGTAGTGCAAGTTTTGGTTACAATATAATATATTAACTGTGGCATGTTTATCAGTCATAATATTGGGTAAGGGGACCCTGTTTTCACACCATTCTTAAAAATTCATTTCTAAAACTACAAGTCTTGAGAGTTCATGTAATTTTTCTTGAAACTGAAGTGTTTAGTCTAATTAACTAAAAAAAATGTCAAAACAAGAACAAATTTCACACTATTGAATTTTATTGTAAATTTGCTTAAAGATGTATTGTCCCGCAAAACATGAAAAATAACAAATCAAATTTTGAATAGGTTACAGTATTTGAAAGTTGTTAAATTATTCACAAAAATAATGATTTTTCTTAATAGTGTATAAAAAAGCCCCAAAACAATGAGGTTCTGGTGAATACAATATTTATTTCTAAAAACGCCTGGGTATTTATTTTTTCAAGAGTGTTTATTTCGGGGGAGGCGTTTATTTTTTAGGGTGTTATATGGTAACAATCATGTATAATCAAATAAATACCCCATGGATTTGAAAAAATACAACACAATTAATATCGAGAAGTGATATAATACACAGTAAAAATTGTATCAAAATTCTTAGTAAATTGTAGGTCATGTCAATCAATGAATTCTACTACAAATAGAAATGTGTATACAATATTGTGTATATATACTGTATATTCAAAATGGGGAGGGCATTAATTCCAAGCGGGGCGTTTATTTGAATAAATATGGTAACTATTATGTGAGATTAAAATGGCCTATATTCAACAACAAAAAATGTTTTCAAATTATTTTTTCACGCAGACATTATATCTTTAACCTGTTGCCAGTCACATTTTCATTCATTCAAGTCATTTGGTGTATATTCAAAAACATTCGCACAGACTGGACTAAAAAACTGTAGTATTGGATGGTAATCTCTGCTGAAAAAACTGTACTGTACCTATATTTATGAATAATAATAACCTAAGCAAACAACACTGCAATACCATTTCTAAAGAAATTCTTTCATTAAATCTTATTGATTATTCTAAAATACTAAATTAAAACCACTTATATTATTCAAAAAAATAAATTTGAGACAAACTATTTTGTATATTGCATCGAGTATTAAACTGAGTAATAAATAAACCACAAACAAGCTAATATCAGCTAGAATACAATCACTATCTTGCATACAATATAATAAATTTATAAAATGTTTTAAGGCCTAAAAATTGCAGACTACTCCAATCTCTCCCACCCCTCTCTCGCCATTACTTCTGGTTCTCATCTCCATTCAAAAGGCTTTTTTTATAATCTTTTCTCATCTCTCGTCGTCATTTCACTCTCCATCTCCCTGACCCACACCTCTCTGTCTCCCCACTCCATCACTCTCCACCCCCTACCCACTCCCCCCCCCCCCACTCTCCATACCCGCATGTAATTAAAACATTTATAATAAAACATGATTATGTCTTAAATAGAACCACACCTCGACTAAAGAGGTGTGGCTACATCTAAACTTAACGTTAAATACAATATATGTTGCTCTCCTAGGCAACCATTATAGAACCCAGGAATGGGTCCACTGCTGACCACAGACCTCAACTTTTTTTTGGTGCTAATTTTCTTGCACAAAAAAAAAACATTGGGGACAAAATGTTACTACGCGAGCATCCCAGCATGTACAGAAAGAGATTTCTATTTGTGCACATTCTGTACAAAAGACTAGACTTATTTATAAATTATTTAATTATGAATGCTAAGTGATGCAAGGCATACAAAAAACTGTAAAATTTTAATCTAATTTTCGTTCATAACAGATAGCATGTCACCGCACAGTATTTCTAATCGTTGCGAGCGAGATGCATATTTTTGAGGATCCAATCCCATCACTGAGGCAAGACATGTGACCTCACCATGTTGCATTAAACCATAAAGACCACCTAGACAGAAAAATGCTGAAAAAGAATAATAAGACGTTAAAATGTGGTTGCTCTCAAATTATTATATTCAGGATGTTCCTTTGGTAGATGTTGAAACTAATAACCTGCGTGGAGCGTCATGAAAACGAAACATAGATTTGCCAGAGCCAGACCGGAGCAGGTGAAAGGCAGTATAAATACTGTCTACACTATCAAACTTGTTTGACAAAAAAAGTGTGATGTGATGTGCCCAAATATGGTAGTGATATGCTTAAATATGGTAGTGATATGATATGATATATGGACACATCACATTTTTTTGTCACATAAAGTGTAGACGGAGCTTAAGGCCAAAGATGTTTAGAATTGAATAGACTTGACTATCCTACAAACTGTAGCATAATATTACTGGACATCTACTATAGATGAAACCATACAATAAGTGAAATCATGTCCCTTCTCCTGAAACCCCTGCCACCCCTTCTCAGCTTACCTGCTCCTTCTGCAATATCAGCCACTGTAGTTATACATTGCAGCATAGCACTGCCAAGCTCGATAGCAATGTCTTCTGAAACCTGTAAAAGTTAAAAGCAAATAATGTAATTGTAACATGTAAGCTAATTCATAGGTCACAGGTCAATTCTATTGACTGCAGTTTATTATGAAAAAAGCTGCATTCTATAAGTTGTTCAAATTTTGGGTGGGTTTTTAAATGGTGGGAGAGTGACTGAACTCTACAAAATGGCAAGCACATATCTAAACTGAGAGACATTCACTTCATTCATTGCTAAAGCTCTGTCTACACTATCAAACTTTATGTGACAAAAATGTGATGTGTCCATATATGGACATGATGTCATATCACTACCATATTATTTGGGCACATCACACTTTTTTTTGTCAAACTAGTTTGATAGTGTAGACAGAGCTTAACATACCTCATGTTGTGCCATGTTGTTGACTAGTGTGGCAGCCACTTCCATCAGCTGCATATTTTGGCAAAGCAATGCAGATGTAATGAGAGAACAGGTGATTGTACAATTACGAGTTGTCGCTCCATTGAGAGTCCATTCTTGCTCGGATACTAACCATGTATAGCCCTGACCCCATTTGCACACATTACAGAGCTGCAGTATTAGAAATAAAATCAATGTATTACATCATTATAGATCCAAAAAAAAAGAAGACAAATGAAATACTGGGAGACTTCATCATAATAAAAATACAGATCTTTACATTAATAAAAATACAGATTTTTACATTAATAAAAATACAATAATAATGTACTAACCATCTTGATAGCAGCCACTTGTACATCAATTGTTTTATTATTTAAGTCGTTCACAAAGGTCATCATTACAGGGTCATCGTTGCTCAACATAAACCTAACAACATCTAAGTTTAAGAAGGCTAGTTGTAGCAAATCTAGAACGGCCACTAACACACAAGACGGCACTTCCATTGTTTGTAGCAATTTACCTATTAATCAAACAAAATAATTAATAATAATAAAAAACAATAGACTTTATTAAAAAGTTAGGTTTCCAAGATTTTATTCTGTGTGGAGGATGCCTAGATCTTTTGTTAAATCTCTTCCAACTCAATCCCACTTTCCTAAAATTCCAAATTCTACAATTTAAAGGGAAAGAAAATTACTATTGAGTGCACAGAAACAAGCATGAAACTTTATGTAGTTATCGTAACCTCTCAATCAATGAATATCAAACAGAGTGAGAAGGATGTTTCAGAAATACAGGGAAAAGTACTGTAAAGCAGTATGCAGAACGAGCAAACAACAAGAAAGTAACTGGAAAGTAAATACATAATTTCCATGTATTTTTTATATGCAAATGACAATAAATGAAAGTAATTTTCCACTGATGAATAAATGAATAAATACAAATTTATACTTGGTTTCAAGTATTTATTTACTAACTTACCAACAGCAAGAAAACCATTGTTTGGTATACCAGTTAGATCCATATCTTCATCAAGGTATTTTCTAAGTGCCTCCAAAGACATTTTCTCTTCCTCTGTCAACATACCTTCTGGAAGATTTCCCAAAATGCATTGCACACATTCACCTGGCTGTCATAGTAACAATATAAATAATTATGTTGAAATAAATTCATCAATGTTGAAATTCATTCCACATTTATTTAAAAAAAGAGACTTAAAACAGCAATAAAAAAAATCTAAATTTGTACATTTAAACAATTTATAAGGCAATTTATATTTTTTTTTAACACAATGAAAACTATACATTTTTTTTTTAAACTCTAACCTTAGCATCAGTAAACATGTGTTTTTTCGACACAACTGGAAGTTTTGGTTTCACAGGAATTTCAGCATCATCGCTTGCCTTAATATCAGCACCGACCCCATTGACCTCCGTACCATTAACTTGCTTTTGATCATCAACTTTTGCCTGGTCATCTGGAGCAGCAGAGGAGGCCTGTGATGGGACGTCATCTTGTAAATAACTTGGTTGAGGGATTGGCTCTAGATAGCTATTGGTTCTCGGTGGGACGGGATTTGATGTCATTGAGTCTATTAAAGGTTTGATTAAAGCACCAAGCGGCCTATGAAAAAAATATGTAGTATTTACTAGAAATATGCCGGATATCAATATCAAGGGTTTCCTGTATAATAATTTGTTGCCGGGAATAATGGGCAATAAACTCACCACAGTAATACATTGTCATTGTGGAAAGGTGAAGAATGAGTGTCAATTGGTGGTAGCATTGACACAAAGGTATTTTAGGTGATGAAAGTTGTTGAATGTACCATAGTCTTCTGTACTTAAAAATGGTGTGTATATATATGTATTATGCTAAGTTAAGCTCTGTCACTATAAACTTTGACAAAAAAATGTGATGTGCCCATATATGGACATGGTAATGTCATATCACTATATTTAGGAATATTACTACCATATTTGGGCACATCCACATTTTTTTGTCAAACTAGTTTGATAGTGTAGACAGTGCTTTACTCTATATTTATCGGCTGATTGGTCAGAGATCAGTAGATGGAACTATATGAATATTCATAATGAACAATAACAAATGCCTTTAATTTGCCTATTATAATGAAAAACGGACGTAAAGATAACTTACGTGTCGAGCACTTCCTGAGGAAGACTAGTGATGTATTCTGGGATTTCATTGCCAGTGAGAAACTGCGCAATCTCGTTGCTGAATGTGTTACAATTGTGGTCAAACAAGTGATACTTCTCTCCACTATAAATAAAATATAAACAGTTTTAGTGAAATAATTCCGAAATGTTCAAGTAGAGTACAACAAGCCTAGACTATCTGAAAAATAATATAAATCTTTGAACAGTTCAAATTGTTCCCCTATTGCACAATCCTAGATCCACTACTGGTTCTCATTTAGATGGCTGAACGGGGTAGCTAAACGAGTACAAGTGACTATATATGCTTAAATTAAAATTTTAATAACTTAACTTCAAGTCTATTTTGTCTCAATGAAAAGCCTTTCTTTATTTAATTTTGGAAGCAAAAAAAAAAACATTTCGCAAACCTAAACATATCTTCTCTTAAATTTGAAATGTATTCATAAAAAAGTGGGTAATCTAAGAAAGTATCGCCAAGTTCAACAACATTGTCAGGATTTCCAAGAATCGTTCCACCCTGAAAAAAAAAACAATAAAAATAAGACACATGAGAGATTAGATAATCAATAATGCAATATATCTTATTCTGATTTTAAAATCAAGTTAAAATGATATCTCAAAGATAATAATATAAGCAATATTTGGTACCAATTTCCTTTTATATCAACTTTAAAGTTTATTTTTTAATGAATTTTAACATTTTTATAATTTATTGTACATGTTACTTGTATGAATTTTAGTAGAGCTATCCTTGTAAGTAAACTAAGGGAACAATACTTACCCGTTGATTAAGTTAATAAACAATTGGGAGAAATATTATAGTACTTATTTGCCCACCAGCCACACATCTTTCTTGTATATATATATAGGTTTATTGTTACTTAATTATCATATTCATTTTGTGTGGAAAATCAATAAAAACAAACAAACATATTTTAACGTAAATTAAAAATAATTTTATTTTATAGTTGTTTATTTATTATTTAATTTAGCATTTACATATATAAACTATAGGCTTAATATAATTGAGTTATTCTTTTAAAAATTAACTTTATCATCATCTATATTATATACATTATTTGTAATAATTAGTCACTGGTTAGAGGTACACACCTAATGGGTGACAGTGGCTTAGGCTGCTTTTGTGCTTTCCTGGCAGCTAGTGACTATGATTTTATATTTTCTTTTGCGTTGTGTTTGTTTAATTTGTTGATTTGTATTATATTTTGTAAAATGTATCTTTTGCCTGAATAAATAATAATAATAAAAGAAAGTTGAATAATCTTTCAATAAATAAAATGGAAGTTTATTCCAAAGAGAGGAGGCAATCAGAAAAAAGTTTGACTTGCAGGTTTTGACTTACTGGTCGACAGGTCTCAATTCCACCACCTCCAAAGAAGTATTCTCTAGCAAATACAACAATTGATGTATGCCATATCCCATCCAGCTGTTTACCTGTTAATCAAGATATCAACATTCATGTAGTTGCTAAAATTAGAATGACACTCTCAGATACCAATCAAAACATTTATAATAACATTGTAAAAAAAAAAAAAAAAAAAAATATTTTTAACCTACAAATAGGTCCATGGTCACATAACAATAACAATTGGAGCGGGAAAAAAATGATTTACCTGAAAAAACCTAACTTTAAGAAATAAATAGTCAACTGGAACCAATGTTCAATTTAACAGTTTATTTTGTCTTTAAGTGAAATCATTTTTTTTTCTGTGCTAGTTAATTAAACAATGGTCTGTTTTGTTTTTATTTTTGATTTTATTCATCTTAAATTTTCATTTTTGTAGGACAGTACATCTCTCAAAAGTAGTCAAAATTGAATAAATTGTGTGAAAATTTAATTATACAGTAGGAATAGTACTAGTAGAATTTTTTTTAATCGGGGGTGGGGGATTTAAAACATTTTAGGTAGAAGTTCTAGAAGTAGAAGCGAAAGTAAACATCTGTTCTTTATTATTAAATTTTCTGCAATTTTGTAAATACATTTTCGAGTACTACTGTACTACTGATAGACAGCTGCAGAAATAGATGGATTAGACGAAAACAGCCCCCAGCAGAACGGTTGGCTAGCATTCTACTGGCTTAATTAAAAATAAATAAAATACTAGGAGGCCTAATAAAGACTTACTTTTTATAACAAAGTACTGTATTAGGTATACAGTATGGATAGGCCAATATGAAATTAATACTAAACACATTTAATTTATTACGGCATTAGGCCTAGGCTAGGTATTAATATTTATTTTAATAATAATTAATAATAAATTATATAGGCCTAGTTAAATAGTAGTAGTAAGTATAGGGCCTATGCTATGAATGGATGAAATAGTAATAATATAATGTAAATTTTAAAATAGGGGCCTAAGGCAAAATAATTAAAAAATTAAAATATTTGTATTTAATAGATGAAATGAATCAAAATTAGGCCCATTTTCATTATATACAAAATAATTAAAAAGTGTTATTGTTAACTTGTATAAATCTACTCAATTTCGAAATTCGTGTATAGGCTAAGCTAGGCCATATGTGCTAGGCCAAAGATACTACGTAATGAGCTCCACCACCCTCACATAATCAATATAAGCCGCATACATACCAAGGAATGCCTGCGACATCGACCGGGCCACCCCTTTTGTTAAATCGTAAACATATAGTTTAACTTCACGTCCTACTGGCTCGTCAGCACTCATTTTATCTCACCAGATCTTTTGTAAAATATACACAAGAAAAGAATACTTTATATCAGCTTATTTTTAACTTTAAAAGTAGCAGATTATTTAATACCGAAATATATGAAATACCATCGCGACGACTCGTACGTTCCAGAAGATCACTCCAAATTCGGACGATCATGCTGAGGTAATGTTTACACCCTAAGCTACTAACAAAATCGATTTAAAGCTGACCTGGCTAGACCCCCTGGCTGCTATAAATTACGTAATCAGTCCATCCATCCAAAATGTCAATTAATTTGAGACAAAACGGATGGATGTACCGTATAAATTAAATCAAAATTGGTGCAGATGGTAGAATTATGGTTCTTTGACTAAATTTTAAAATTTTTAAAAATTGTTATTTGTCTATCATGTATCATCTTACACTCATACAACTAAAATGTAGTTAACGGCAAGTCAAAGGGTTTTCTTCTTTTACATTTTATTGAATAACAATTTGACATTGTTTAAATATTAAAATGTATTACTATTACAATATTTTATAGCAATTCCTAAAAAAAAATCTTTAAAAACTAAATATCTGTTCACTGGAACACAAATTCCAATCTTGACATTTGATTTTAATTGCGTAAAAGTTCCAATTAAAATGGTTCACATTATAGTTCATCTATACGAGCGCAAATTGTTTTTGGGAAACCACTTTAAGTTTAAAACAGTGCAACTCAAATTTGATAAGAAAAATTAAAAGTTGATAAGAAAAATTTGCCATAGTTAGCTCTTTCAATTTTGTAAATAAAATAAAACACAAAAAGGTTAATCTTCGGCTTTTGAACCCTTCCTAGCCCGCATTTTCATGATCCAAAAATAGAGTGAAGGCAACAGATTCCTGAGGTGTACTGCCAGTTTGTGGTCGATGGGGCCTAGCATCAAATCCTTCCTTTTTGTCACCACAGCCTTGACTATTTGGTTTGCTACATACTTGCTGGACATACCCTTGGCTGTTGTAGAATCCATTACTAGAAAAGAATATATTATATGATTAATTAAAAAAAAAAATGCTCTTTAAACTTATTGGGTCATCAACTTCAATAGACTCCTGAAGCTTTGTCTACACTATCAAACTTTGTGTGACAAAAAAATGTGATGTGCCCATGGATGGACATGATGATGTCATATAACTACCATATTTGGACATATCATTACAATATTTAGGCACATCAAACTAGTTTGATAGTGTAGACAGAGCGTTAGAATTAATAATAGATACATTTCCTCAACAAGATCAGTGTGGCAGACTGTCCTGATTTTACCCATTGAGAACATTATGCCATTTTCTACAATATATTATTGATTGTGAGACGTTTTGATCAGTTTCTTCAACTAAAGTAAATTTGATTATACAGTACACTATGAACAGCTTGCCAAAAAATGTACAGAAAATGTGACCTCTGCCCCCTTGTGTCATCATCAATTTATGACACTTCTCCTAAGATCCAAACTCACTTTGCCTTTTGATTACTACATAAACACCCCATTAAGATAAGGACACACTTTAATAGTCTGTAAGAACCAAACCCCCCGTCTGACACCCTACACTCCCATCTCAAAATCACTGTACCTCCATGAGCTGATCCGTCACTACAGACCGCATGCAACGACAGGTTTGTGTTTATGTAGCTGGGACTGACTACGGTGACATTTATGTTGTTGTCAGCAACTTCTGCACGGAGACTATCAAAAAATGCTTGCAGAGCATATTTAGATGCTGTGTCTATGGAAAAAATAAACAATAGAAGGATGCTTAAGAATGTTACTATGTTTAAGTTTACAATATCTTGGACAGTTGCTCAATCACTAAATGCCATCCCCAAAAAGATCATGATGTGTCATAATACTAATAAATTTCATCAAATTAATTATTGTATCAGTACCAGAATTATGAAAACAGTAGAACCCTTAAGGTAGAACCCACATTCACATTCAACAAATAGGGGTTGTACATAGTGTGAAAATGTATTTCCTCTTTCATTCCATTGGAAAGTATCCCATAATAGGGGTTTCACCTGATATGGGGGTTCTACTCTATGCAATCACCTGTTGTGGTCTAGTTCAATTCAATTCAACCAACATTTATTTCATAAAAATGCCATACAAATAATACATAGCATAAAAATGAGGACCAACCTAGAAGTAAACTTGTCTCAGTTGACCCTAACACAGATAGTGAGTGGTTCGGATATGAACACAGGTCATTTTAACATTTTCATTGTATCATGGTCTTAATTTATACATTTCAAAATACTGTAACTAAAACAATTGTAGTTGAATATTTGAATATGACTCATAATGTGATATACTTACATGCAGTCCTGAATGGGATTGCCATCCTTCCCTGAATACTACTGACAGCTACGATGTGCCCTGAGCCTTCAAAGATCATTGAATGCAATAAAGCTAGGAGTGAAACATGACCACAAATAATTAATAACTCTATACACTGTTATTATTAAAACACACCTAATTAAAGTCTATGCTTGTCATTTTATTGTTTGATTATGTAACATTGTTTTTTGTCATGAGAAAAAATCTTGACTTCTGACAGGATTTGAACCCAGGATCTTTATTCATCAAGCTACAACTCTACTCCATGCAACCACCCGTGCAACCACCCATGCAACCATCTGTGCCACCATCTGTGCCACCTTCTATGCAACCATCCATGCAACCACCTGTGCAACCATTCATGCAACCATCCATGCAACCATCCATGCAACCATCCATGCAGCCATCCATGCAACCATCCGTGCAACCATCCATGCAACCATCCATGTAACCATCCGGGCAACCTAGCATACTGATAATGATAATGCCAAAAAATAATCACCTTTTGTCAATGCAACAGCTCCAAAGTAATTGATATTCATAATCTTTTTATCAATATCAATATCTGTCTCCCTAGCTGTGCCTCTAAAACTAATTCCGCCATTGTTGATAAGAACGTCAACTCTACCGAAGCATTCCAAGATCTCGATGGCTCGTACTCCAATGTCATCTGTATTCTCAAGGTCAAGGGGCACAACTACTGGTGTATATGTTTCAATTTCCTATGAAAGAAAATATAACAGTTGTATGAATGAATCGGAATTATAAATAACAATACTGTAGTATTATAGTATTAGCATTTACAAATCAAAAGGCAAACTACTGAGAAAATGACAATGATGTGGGTATCAGTGGCTAGATTTCAATGGAAATACAAATAAAATAAGCAAAAAGGTAAAGTAAAACAGCCAGAAAGAAATTGCACAACTTTTGGATAACACTAACCTTCCTATGTGCAAATGTAATAGTAATACAATATTATTATAGCGTTACTATTTATAAATGATATTTATGAACAAGACAACATTAGTGACACAATATTTGTCTTAGAATGATCTTGGGTCCAAATCATTTCTATGGTTTTTCTTTTATAATCAAAGTTTCATTCTATGAGATTTGATATTTTAGATATTTGTGTTTTTCTTTAGAAAAGAAAAAAGTGGTGACAAATTTGGAAAAGGGTAAGACAACTGGAATATTGATTATAAATAATTCTCACCAGTTGCAAGGACATTAGTTGTTCTTTAACTCTTTCTAGTTCATTTCGTCTTCTTGAACACAGTATCACCTTACAACCACATCGATAAAAAGCGTGAGCACATGCTGGAAAGTATATAATTTAGTACATTTAAATCACATATTTTTATGTAAATATTATTTTTAAAATTATTTTATTTAAATAATTTTATTCACCTTCGCCAACACCTGAACTAGCTCCTGTGATCACCACAACTTTACTTTGTAGTTTTTTAATTTTTTTATTTAACATATATCTTCGGAGAATCATGAGAAGTCCAAGGCCGCCAATGGCTGCGGCTATTGTTGTGTACACATTTCCTATGCCCATATCTGTTAACAATGCAAACAACAAAAATATATATTATAGCATAGGGATAGAGGGGCATTCTTCTATAATTAATATTAAATATTATTTAATATTGGTAAAAGATATTTTAAACAAACCAACAATTTGTGATCACTAGTCTAGGCCTACCTACCCTACCTAGCAGCAGTAGTACCACCACCACCACATGAAAGCTGAAGCGATGATGAAAGTTTAAAAAATGCACCACCACAGGCTAGTGAAATAACGGCTCAACAAGGCTATCTAACTAAAGCTAGGCCTACTTACTACTACTCTACTACTAGCTAGGCTAGGCCTATATGTTTGGCTAAATAAAGAATAATAAAGCATATAAATAATACATTCTTAACCAAATATCAGTATAATCATTTGTTGTTTTTAAAATCAATAGATTGTACTTAAATACCTGATTCTTGAAACTCAAACGACAAGGGAGGAGAGAAAAGGGGAGACAGATCAAGAACGTGGGGTTTCCCCAAATTATATTTGCAAACTAAACTTTTGTTGGCTTGAGGGCGCTGTGTACCTTTTTGTTTTGGTTGTTTTGTGTGGAAACTCGACTCAGCGACACCGATAAAAACATTTTATTTTATGTTGAAAGTATGCTAAATTGCTTATTATATTATAATATAATACGGACACATACTATTGAATTGGATATTGAATTAATATTGAAATCGTTCTTTACATTACCTGAATTAGTATGTAACAATGTGTATTTAGCTAGTGATATCGAGCCAAATAGCTAGGCTAGGTCCTGGTAGGCTCGGCAGTACATCAGAAGAGTATAATATAATAGGGAAGGAGAGACATGTTTTCTTCATAATGTGAGAATAGAGTCGTTTCGTCCCGACGAAAAATAGCAAAGAAAAAACTTCGACAAAATGTTGAATTTGTTAATACAATCACTTGTTTATATTCAAATCTAACCAATTTTTATTCCATAAACATAACACAGTAAATCAGATATTGACCTTTTAATTTTTGAAATAATAATATTCATATTTTTTTGCATATTTTAGTTTCTCAACAGAATTCCTTCTCAACTACTATGGCAGAACAAAACCTTGATTCAGCAAAACCCTCAATTCCTACCGGATCAACACAACAAGTTATCAAGAAGAAGAAAAGTAATTTATTATGGCATTAAATTTTAATCTAATATATACAGTAATTCCATTTTATTCCATTCAACTTAAACATTTTTCGTAACTTTATTTTGTAGTTGATGTGTTGTTGAAGGCGACAGGGGATGCACCAATTATGAAAAAGAGGAAATGGGCTGTAGAACCAACTAATACAATAGCAGGAATATCAGATTTTATAAGAAAATACATCAAATGTGATCCTGCAGAGTCACTGGTAGGTGAATTTGGATATACTGACAGTAATATGATGGGAAAAAGGGAGGGTGCCGGGTGAACGGATCCAGGGAGGGTGATCACTAGGGCCACATGCTCCCCCTCTTTTTCTTTTGACAGCTAAAATTAATCTATGAACTACTTTTTGATGTCTATTTTTCACAGACTTTTAACTACTTTTTCAAAAATCCTGCATCCACCCCTGGCTGCACATGCTGATTTCTTTTTGGTGACATATGTCTCTTTTTGGTGACATGACATATGTCTTTTTAGGTCAAAGGTTGTGTGAAGGGTAAGGGGTAGCCTTGGTAAGGCACTTATAAAGATGTAACAGTTATACTTAATATATATATTTTTTTTTTTTCAGTTTATTTATGTCAACCAAGCATTTTCACCATCTCCTGACCAAACAATTTTAAATTTATTTGAAGTAAGTTCTATTGCTTTGTATAATTAATACGTTATTAAAGACACAGCCAGTGCAAGTAAATATGGACTTTCACCCACACCTTACTACACCCAACCTTATTTCAACTGACACCCTAAACAAATTTCTCGATATGGTTTTTTTTAACCTATTCCTGTTCAGGGATCCCGCCTCAGAATTAGCTATTCTGATAAAGAAAAATAATATTTTCATTATATTGCATTATTTTTATTTAAACTTGCACTCTCTAAAGCTCTGTCTACACTATCAACCTAGTTTGACAGTGAAATGTGATGTGCCCAAATATGGTAGTGATATGCTCATCATCATCATGCCCATATAGTGTAGGCCACTATGTAATTTCGTGTCATTTTTTTGTTAAAAGCAAAATTCCAGCTGATTTAGTGTCTTTAGGATGTAAAGTAATAAAAAAAATATGTTGCCATTTTTTTAAAAAAGCTTAAGGGTGTCAAATCCAAGATGGCCGTCAATACGTAAAATATCCAATAAATGTACCATATTGGACAAAGTAACACCCATTATGAATAATATTTTAAGTTAAAATTAATGCTATATGGGTTCTCTGCTATATAAAAATTATTATAAACCTATATTCATTAGTATTTTGACATTTTGAATTTCAAAATGGCCGCCATTTTAAAAAAATGGATTAAATTTCTTATTAAAACATGTGCAAGTTATGACGTTGATTGAAATCACATAAAATGATAGGCCTATGACAACAACACAGTTATTAACACAAAATTTGAAATTCAAAATGGCCGCCATTTTTTAAAAAGGGTTAAATTTCTTATTAAAACGTGTGTGTGTAATACGTCACTTAGAATCATTTTCTCTGTCTGAATTTTTTCGAGAAAAGTGTCAGAAGTTGTAGAGAGAAAGCAGAGTTTTTAAGATATTTGTGTCACTGTTGTATAGGTAATACAATTCAACAAAAGCACTGGCCGCAACACTATTTTCACAATGCTACATGTTTAAAAGCCATAAAATTCACCAGGTCGAAATAATTGCTTCTTGATGTCATCTCTGTCCACCTCCACTCATCTCGGGCAAGAGTCATCACCAGGCATTATCTTGTATTTCCCTAGTACATGAGTTTTTATACCACAACCATGTGCACTCATCAAACCAGTGTATAATGGTGGTCAACTTTATAATGTAGGCCACTATGTAATTTCGTGTCATTTTTTTGTTAAAAGCAAAATTCCAGCTGATTTAGTGTCTTTCGGATGTAAAGTAATAAAAAAAATATGTTGCCATTTTTTTAAAAAAGCTTAAGGGTGTCAAATCCAAGATGGCCGCCAATACGTAAAATACCCAATAAATGTGCCATATTGGACAAAGTAACACCCATTATGAATAATATTTTAAGTTCATATGGGTTCTCTGCTATATAAGAATTATTATAAACCTATATTCATTAGTATTCTAACATTTTGAATTTCAAAATGGCCGCCATTTTTAAAAAATGGGTTAAATTTCTTATTAAAACGTGTGTAAGTTAAATAAAATTAGATTGATATACACAAAACGATATGCTTATGACAACAACATGGTGATTAACACAAAATGTTGACCATCAGGAGGTCTATAGTACTGACAGTACACTTCTTCATATTAAAACATCTCATAAACTTCTTCAGTTAAATGACAACTAACTCTGCCAAAGGCCTTCAATGAAATATTTCTAATCTTGAATGCGATACAGTAAGTTAACCTTCCTTCGTTTTCTACTACTGTATCCATCAAACTTCCACAGACTGATCTGCGATCCCAACAAGCTTGTTCAGAAACAAATTGGCAAAAGTACTGCAATACCTCATTTCACCGTCAAATAATCTCTATAGGAGTCCTGTTTTACTTTGATAAGTTTGTCACCTGTATTCACCGTCATATATATATTTTTGCCATATTCGTCTTTTTCTTAGGATCCCATATAGACAGTTTGCCTTACAAGACTTTTACCAATGCCTCAAACATTTTCTGTCCAATTTCATCATGCCATGGCCAACAAACACCTTTGTGCGAATTGCAGCATTCTTTATTAATCGGGATATTATCTCTCTTTAAATGTTGGCTTTTAAACTCATCAACTAGATGTAATTTGCCAGCTCTGATGAAATCATTAATTTGTGTTGTTCCAATGATACCACACTCAATGAACCTGATCAATTGATGTAAATACAGCAAGTCCCACACATACATGTCCTCTCATAAACTCCAATATCTGTAATTTGTTTCAGTAATCTGTTGAAATTGATACAGCGAAAGTAACCGGTCGTAGTTCAGGTGGTCAGGAGCGAAGAAATATTTGATAAAAGCATGCGTACTTTCCATGTGGTCAGATATCGTTTCTTGTGTCTCGGACATATATAGGGATATAGTTTAACCACATCTTAGATTTCGTTGACTCTCTGTATTCAAGTTAATATCTTTATGATCAGCCTCTTTTAAACACAATGATACTTCACTTAGAATCTCTTTCTCTGTCTGCATTTGTAGAAGCAAGTTGTAGAGAGAAACCAGAATTAGTGTGCTTCTGTCTTAAAGATGTTTTCAATTTAAGATATTTGTGTCACTGGTTGTATAGGTAATACAAGTTCAGTTTCAACAAAAGCACTGGCCTCAACACTATTTTCACAATGCTACATGTCCAAAATCCATATAGTTCACCGGGTCGACATAATAATTGCTTCTTGATGTCATCTCTGTCCACCTCCACTCATCTCGGGTAAGAGTCATCATCAGGCATTCTTGTATTTCTCTAGTACATGAGTTTTTATACCACAACCATGTGCACTCATCAAACCAGTGTAGTAATGGTGGTCTATCTGTAGGGGTTACATATCTAATGAAATCGGTTGAGATGAGAAGTAGGAGTTAATGCTGCCTATGAATAATTTTGCGAATGAGCTGTATCTGTATTTCCCTGAAGCTTCTGCCAAAAGTTGACAGGTTGAAAACTTACCAATCATACTAGTGACTATGGCCCTGAAGGTTCAGACATTGAATTACATACCAATAACGCATTTATTATTTAACATCATATTTATACAGGATTTCACAATAAGGTATAAATGCACTTGTTTTATATTGTGGTACTGTCTCCTGTCAAGTTTCAGTTTCATGAAAAGAAATGAGATCTGTAATTTAGAATCTATATATAAATTATGGTTAATTCTGACATAGGCGAGCACAATAGAAAAACTTTGGAACAAATCTCTGCCTTGGATACCTACCTGAACTATCTCAGATGTACCGCGAAATGTAAAATAGTTTTCACTATTACAATATTGTTCCATATTTCTATCTTAGGAATATATTATAAAGAGTTTTAAAACAAAATTTCTGATTTTATCGGTAGATTTTCAACTCAATTTCAATTGTACGTGGTCAAAGTAATTTCCGGGTTCATGATGAGTTCACAGGTTCACCTTGCAACTACCTGGTTTCAGTTAAGTTGGTCGTTAGTGGCTATAGCCATTTTAGTTTTTTGTTTATTTTCGGATCGGACCGCGCGTGTGAAGGTACAGTAGTTAAAAAAAAAATAAAATCCCGATAGCCAAGTTTTATTGAGTAAGCTGGCAGGAATAACTGTAGGCTATGTGTCCCATTATGGCCCATATTGCAAGCCATTTAAAACATCTTCGTTAGTTTCAAAAGATGTTTAAATTAAATAATGTATTATGATGGTATTTTAATTTATTTGAATAAACGCCTACCCAATAAAATATCACTTTGAATAATAATCGCCTTCACCCACCTACCCAACTATCTAATAAACGCCCATTCACATTTATACCCACAATATTGTATATACTATTTGTAATAGAATTCATCACACTGTTAACTACAATTTACAAAGCATTTGTTATTATTTTTTACCACTTTTCATATCTATTAGAGGATTTTATTTGATTATAAATGTTACGATATTATTAAAACTAAAAAAATCCCTCGAATAAGCATCTCCCTCAAATGAACTCTGCCTCCCCCACCTCCGCCCTATAAGGGCCCTACCAAACAATAAACACTATACTTTAAAATGTTATTAATCATTTAAGACACTGTGAAACAGAGTAGGTTTAGTTTTTCGAATGTCAAGCATTTTCAATAATGGTAACCGACAGAAAACGTACAAGGAGGACGTCCTTCTAAAACCTTTTTACCCGAGTCATTATCATTCCGAGAACCATCGTTTACACTTCCTAGAGGGGAGCGAGCGAAGCGAGCTCACCCTCTAGTTAGACGTAATTGTTGTTGAATATTTGATATAAATTGGTAAGTTGTTCCATACTTTTGCAACTCCAACTTTGAACGATTATTTAATTTAAGAGTCATAGTGGGGTATTATATATCTGTTATATAGAGAACATTGACAACTTTAGACAGCCTTATATTTAGACAGCCTTATATTTAGACAATCCTGTGAGAAGTGACAATTTTAGAACATTGTGTACAAACAATTTATGCACACATATTTAAAAAAAATTATTTAAAGAATTAAATTTTTAGTGGCGGCCATTTTGAAATCCAAGATGGCCGACAGATTATCGCTTTACATAGTTAAGATTGTATAATGGGTACAGTAATACCATCAAAACGGACTTGTTCCATATTCATATTTTGTATTATTGGTGATATTCTGATTTTTAATAGGGTTATTTGAATGTTGGCGGCCATCTTGAATTTGGTCCTTTGAATGTCTTTTGAAAAAATGGCAACATATTTTTTTTCATTCCTTATATTATCAAGATATGAAATAAAGTCAAAGTTTGCTTTTAACAAAAAATATACACGACATTCATATAAACGACATACCAGCCTACACTAATATATAGGCACAGCACATTTTTTTGTCACAGTTTGATAGTGTAGACATATTGATATTGAATGTGTTTTTTTTTTACCGACTGTTTATTTTAGATGAAAAAATATAATTGTGTAAATAATTGAGTTAATTAAACTATCTCTGGTTATTTTCCAGTGCTTTGGTAGTGATGGCAAGCTTGTTTTACATTACTGTAAGAGTGAAGCCTGGGGTTGATGACAGTTGAACATTAGATGTTGGAAATAGGTGATAACAAATTACTAGGCTGGAATGATTGTCTGTATAAGAATCTAATGATACTCACGACAGTTTCATAAACTAATCGGGAAACATGATTATTAATATTGCATGGGCAACGTGGAATTATTCCTCTTATCAATCAATTGAAGTAGATTGATTAAATATGTTTGCATGTTTTGTAATTTACATACAGTATATTTTAATAATTTAAAACATTTTGAGACATCTTTTGTATGGGAAAATCAGTTAAGATAACTTATATAACTAATATACTAAAGGGACAATAAGGTATTCAGCATATGAAGTCACCCTTTATAAGTTTGAGGAAGAAAAGCACTATAAATACATAGGTCATTTTGTACATACATAATTTGCAATACTTATATGTGTGGTGTGGTTATTCCCCAGGGTGGGTTAAAGGGTCTTTCACACCTGTTCCAGCGCGGTTCCGGTCCGGCGAATCGACGATTTCATGAAGCTCCATGCGGCTATGCGCCAATCGATATGAGTGTAGAAACGAAACATTGACGTTCGGTTGGATTTGCCGGCGCCGAACCGGAACAGGTGTGAAAGACCCTTTATACCAGTTTTGGTGATAGTAAGATGTATTACTATACATACACAATAGGGGTACTTTAAACGAGGTATATAAATTGGTTATATAATAATAATAATGTGTATATTGTATGATTAAATTAAAATTAAAATTGAAAACAGTTAGTTGTGGTTTTAATTAATACTTTTGATAACCTTACTGTTGTTCGTTGTGCGATGGTAGTACAGTGTTCAGGAACTGTATGGTTGTGTAGTGTTCTCATTATAGTTCTGTCCTGTCGATTCTTTTTTAAAAACAATTTTCAAAATGTCTTTATGTGGCAAAAGATACTATATAGTAAGATATTTAAAATGCGAAAAGGCAATTGAAATTGCTTGCCCAATGCCGCAATCCACTTCAGTCTCTTTGGTGGCCTGCTCGCAATATTTCTTTTCGTACATAAGTTGGGGACCCCTCATGAAACGTCACAAAATAAACATGAATATTCATTAGTCATATCCATAAGGTGTGACGTAAGAATTGATCTAACAACAATTCACTAATGCAAATGATTTCTGTCGAGCCGTCTGTTTAGTCGAAAGGGTTAGACTATGGACTTTACATGTCGATGTATGGGGTTCGAATCCCTTGAATCCCACTTCTTTTTACTTTATGGTGAGAGATTTTTTAAAGGGTTAGGTTTAGAAAACAATCACGGCCTGCTCATAGCATTTCATCAATCATACGATAAACTACCAATGACATCATACATATTTATTACCTCCGTCTGGATGGTGACATGTTAGGTGGTTGATCGCATGTTTGTTAGTTGGCAGGATTACTCAAAAAGTTATTTAATTTTAAAGGATTTCATAGCTGCATGGAACACGTCATTAAATTTTCAAATGCCTAGGTGGAGGTTTGCCCTCTCTGAGTGCCCTTCTAGTTTGCTATATAGAGACTATCTATTACCACCCTTTTAGTTCACCATGAAGTGGACAAGAAGACATCCTTATTCCTTCCTAATAAGAATAAATGAGTGCCTCAGAAAAAACAAAACACATCCAGATTATTCAAATTATAATACAGTATCCTTTATTCCAAAGGTTACATACAAACAGCAATACTTATGAATCTACAATTATTCTTTAGTATAACAAACATGTATTATCAAGGTGAAAGAATTTGATGGAATTTTGTTAAAATATTCATTCATACCATCAAGTCCGTCAATCACAAGCAACAGTTTGGATGATCTATCACTTGTGATGGTCAGATCACTTAATAATACCTAATTGTTGAGGAATATTAATACTTCTAATAGTAATAACTGCAATTAATTATTATACTGGAAGTTGCACTTGGAGGAAATAACATGACTTTGGTATTTATATGGATACATAGTTCTCTATTTTTTTTAACAACTAAAGAAATATTTGTTATTGCAACCATGGTGCAATTATTTCCCTTTTTCAGAATGATATACTTTAGTTCATAGGTTGCATCTATAATACATCTATGTTTTCATTTTATGTACATTAATATATATATTGTAAATTATAGATTATAAAATAACAAAATGATGGCATTACCAATAATATTAAAGATCTTTGTATGCGCAGAAATGGTTGTGCCGGAATCAGTGAGTAAGTGGAAATAAACAACGAACATTTAAGATAACAGATAATGATGGGAAATGGAAGAATTCTGGGAAGGTCAGATGATTAATGAAGACTAAATTAATACATTTGGTATAATATTATATCACAGATAATTATAAATTATATTCAAACTTAAAATTAAACTTCAAATTTAAACATTAAATTGCTACTTCTCACCACCAGTATCAAACATTGCAAGTTATAAATTAATTTTAATAGACTGGCTGTTTCTATCAGTTATTATATTATATTAAAACCATCAAGTTTTAAACTTTAAATTTCTACCTCTCACTGGTACTATACAGTTATAAATTAATTTTAATGTTCTTGAAGTATTTAATTCAACTCTGGCTGACGATAATGGAATTAAGTTTATTAGAAGTAGTGTACCCAGGATCCAATAAATTATTGAACTATTTTCTGACAAGACAGTATATTACCAATAAAAAAATATCATCAGCATAATATTACAGATACTATACCACATTACACAAATAATTATTCAATTAATAGTTTATTTTGTACAAGAAATCTGTGTTTGTATTATCAGAATTACATGCAACTGTTTTGTTGGGATAGAAGAAGCGGTTTTAAAACGGGTAATCCCAACAGAGAATAGCGCCATCATGGCTAACGCTCACAATGATTTTCTGATTGGGGCATATTTTAAGCCGGTTGATGAATCCACTGTGACCAATTCCAACATGGGTGACTTCTGCTTCTTTATAATCCCATACCTATACAATCAAAAACAAAACAATCAGTAATATCTCATATCCCATTGCAATAATATAATGCGACATTTATATAGCGCTATTTCATGAAGATCAGAGCGCTGTCACATCGTGTCATCGGCAGCCAACTACGACGCCATTACGTCTGTTCATGACTGTGTGTGTGAACTAGTACACCGGGGTAACCCCCTACTCGTCTCGAAAGATATACTAGGTTCTTTAAAGTGCACACAACCAATATGCATACACTGAACCTACCACCAGAACCATGGAGCGAGTGAGCCTCGAACCCTTGCCATGTTATGGCTATGGATTATGGTTCCATTGTCTTAACCGCTCAGCCACTCACAAGTAGTACGTAAAGCTGTCTACAATATCAAACTAGTTTGACAAATGTGATGTGTTTAAATATGGTAGTGATAACATCATCATGTCCATATATGGGTACATCACACTTTTTTCCCCCATAATGTTTGATAGTGTAAACAGAGCTTAACATGGAACAACTGTGCAACAAAACTATCATTTTTTTAAACAATTTATTGAAATCTGTATTTGTTGTGTCCTCTAAAATTATGCTCAATGAAAGAATAGCAATGTACAAATAGACAGAACTTATGAATAGGGGTTAAAATTCAGGATAAATTTTACCTTTATCAGTCTATCTTTACTACCGGTTACAAAGTACTTCCCGTCACTTGCGATATCCATACCGTTGATTGACCCTGATTTTGATCCTTCTACTTCTCGAATCTGAGCACCATCAATGCATCCCCAGTACCCGATCTGAATGCACAAAATACAAAATATCATGAATCACTACTAATGATTGGTTTCCACAAGAGACGCAACACAAGGACATGAATGCAACACTATCACTTGTCATTTGTTGCGCTTATGTCCTTGCGTTACGTCCTAGTGGGAACTAAGCTTTAAGTCATACAATACTGGGTAAAGATAAATTTTTCCTTCTGAAATCAGAATCTTTGGTAAAATGGACCTCAAATTTAAAGTGGTGCCAGTAGATAAGTGTGGTGGTCCATATGGGGATCCAAGTGGGACCCAGACTTTCTCGGTCCCTCCTAAATTATTGAAAATTATTATGTAAAAGATAGGCCCAACAACGGCATTTCCTCAGGCCCCTTTTCCTCATGAAATGTGTCATTTACTGAGAATAATTCAACAAATATACCTTTCTGTCAGTTCCACTTGTAATAAGTTGCATTCCTCCAGGATGGTAGAAAACGCATTTGAATAAGGTATTGGCAAATATTACTTGGTTGCGTACAAATCGGCTAGAGAAGAAAAATAAACATTAGATACTGTGAAAAAACAGGAGGGAATGGAGGGAAGAGAAATGGAGGCTGAGGTAGTGAGTGTTCAGAAGACGGATGGAGCTATGGCGTATTGGAATACACAGGTCAAATTATGAACTGCAGAAAGATAAACGGAGGGCAGATGGCAATGCTTATCGTTAAAATGTAAGTTATGTCCTTCAGGAAACGTATTGTTACCATCATAGGTAATGATCTGATTAAATAAATCAGCATTTTACACTAAAACAGTACAGACTGTTTTTAACTAATACAGTTGCTAAAACACAGTGTGTGAACAGGGCCTATATTGTTAAAGATATCTTACATCAAATCCCAGATGATGCAGGTACCGTCGCTACTAGCACTGATACACTCCGTATCGTTCTTGTGTACTTTGATACACGATACGCTCCCTTTGTGTTCTTTCATCGCGTCCACCATTTTCTGTGATTCTGAGCCGATCTTCCAAACTCTGACCTGACCCTCTCCTCCACCACTCACAATACGTTTACAATCGGATGTTGCCGCAATTGCAGTCACACCCTTATTGTGGGCGTCTTCTATGCAGTAATGCAGGCGACCAGATTCTGGTAGGAAAGCTCGGATTTTTCCATCATTCCATGCTAAATAAAACATAATTATAAGAAAGAAATATATGAGACAATGGTTTAACCTCACTCACTCTAGTCGTCTCAAAAGATGTACTAGGTTCTGTAAAGTGCACATGAGCTAGATGTACACTGGACCTACGGTTTATAGTCCTTATCCGAGAACACCACCAGAACCATGGAGCAAGTGAGCCTTGAACCCTTGCTGATGTTATGGCTACGTAATTACTGTTCTACTGTCTTAACCGCTTGGCCACTAACTCAAAATTTATAAGATAAATGGTACATACCACTAATTATGGATCTGCCATCTCGCATGAAATCAATGGCGTGGCATGTGATATTAGGTACAGAAATGCGTAGCATCTCTTTACTCCCATGCCAAACACGAATATCGTTCTCCGAGCATGTAGCAAACAAATCTGAAGAACCACTGTTGATAACAAAATTTAACATCATTAAAATATAAATAAATTCTTACAATCCTATTGTAGGCCAAGGGAAGTATAAGGTGTAGGTGTAAAAAAGTTATGGATGGGAATGAAAAATTAGGCAGGGGAAGAAATTAAAGTCTGCTTTTATCCTGGTTTGATTGTTTGTATCATTTATTTTCCACACATTAACAATATAGAACAGATATTTATACTTTTTTAGAAAAAAAAATAGCTAAAACGAAGAATTCATTCGTGTGATTCAAAAGTGTAAGCATCTTTCAAATTCATTTCAGAGACGAATTCTAGCTATTTGAGTTTTCCGCTTCAGCGAAAACAGTTTCTACTTTTTGCAAAGTGAAAAATTGCGTAACCAATCAGAGATAATCAGGAAATCACATTTATAATACTTACAAAGGAAAAACTATGTCGTTGACTGGGTTTGAGTGACATGTGGAAATGAGATTATATGTGAACTCTGCGAAATTGAAGCGGTATGTCTGTGCATTTTCTGTTCCAACAAAAAACTAGAAATAAGAAAATAGTCATATTTGATTATTTAGATTTATTATTGTGTTACACAATACCTAAACACATTATTGCATTGTGATAGCTTTTGCTTACACCAAATTCTCTCTTTTTTCCCTCTCTTTAAAATGTATTTTACTATGCTTATTTCATTTTAACATAATAATAATACTTCGCATGCTAAATTAGGCCTATAGGCCAACAAAAATAGCTTCTCAGAAAATAGGAATTATAAATATTAACACTGGCTCAATTGTTTGATTAACTAATTACATACCTGATGGCCATTGCCACGCAGCGCAATCGATGTGATAGCTCCAGCATCGGCGATTTTGACACTTTTTACTTTCTTAAAAGTATCTCCTTTGATCAGTGCCACCGTTCCATCACCAGCCCCGACCAGCATTTCGTCTGTTTTAACAAGAGCCAGTGCGGTGATTCCTTTACTGTATTTGTTCTTTGCTGGTCCGTAGTGCCGGAATAGTTGTTTTTCTACGCTAACCTTTAATACGTCACCGCTAGTTGTGCCACAGTAGAAAAACTGATCGTTTTCTGATACCTACATTTTTTAATTAAAAAGGAAAATATATTGTAAAAAAATAAATTTATTAATATAAATAATATTCCACCTAATTTTAAGTGGGCATATGGTTAAAATATTCCTTTCATAAATGTTTAAAGAAAACGTTATTATCATTTACCTCAATGCTTGTGACAACCCGCTTCAACTGTCCCATGGTACAATCTGTTGGGCGAATCTTACGATTTCCTCTGTCTAGCTCCCACACACGCAGAGTACGACTGTAATAAATGTAATAGAAACTATTATAATAATCTGTGATAGCCGATTGCCTGTATCATAGGCAAATTCTATAATACAACGTCACATACAGTATTCATCCCATGTGACACCTGTATGAATCATAGGCCAGACACATGATGATACATAATTTTCCTATGTTACTGGAACAATTATGCCATATGTGGAGATACAGCACAAAGAATAAGGTGTCTATGGCACAAAAGGACATTTTATTCAACATTTCAGTAATAGAGAGCTTTACAATTTTTGACGAGTCGATATCCATTATTATTGTATATGACCTAAACAGCACAACTATGCTGAGGAATATTGAGGTGGAAGCATGTTCCAATGTCTGTATATTATGAGCACAATAAATTAAAGATGCAATACATAACATAACTTTTCCTAGGTTTCTGCCTAAATTTGGTTCAACTATTATATTCATAAATTAACCTTTGAACTTATTATAGTAATACTTACTCTCCTCCAGTTACAAAGATGTTATCATTAGAGTTGGAATATGCTACACAATATGTCATGCCAGCGCTTTTCAGGGCTGCTTGGGAACCACATATTGACTGTTTAGCCTTCACGTCCCAGATAACGACACTGCCATCATCTTGACCCCCAAGGGACAATAAGTACAGGTCATTTGGAGAGAATGCTAGCGATTGAACTTTGACTTTATGCAAAGAAAGACGACAGTAGATGTCATTTGTTTCATAATTCCAGATGATCAGATCAGCCTGTAAGAAAAAAAAACATTTGTAAGAGAAAAGAAGATAATTCTAATATGTTCATGAAAAACCAGTATAGGCCTAGGCCTATTTAAATACCACTAAGTCCATGACAGTGATGGCAGCAAACGTACTTTAAATCCCATATGGGTGACTTGTCCAGATGCAATATATTTGCCACTCTTTGAAATAGCCAAGCAGGACACATCATTGGTGTGGCCATTTAGATATCTCTGTTTTTTTGTTTGAATGTCTTCGATGATGACTACATTTCCTAGAGGGTAGATGATATGTTGTCTATCTGGATGCACTTTCAAACCAGCAGAAACTTTACCTGTAGAGTAAAAAACAACAAGAAAAGAAATATAAATTATAATTATTACAGTATTTATGACAGCAACATACAAAATGATTTTTTAATTTCACTTTTATTCTAAATGAAAATTAAAAAATCATTCATTGTTCAAATTGAAAATAGGACATTACGTTTGTTTTCGTTGAGGAAAACTTAATAATATTCATTTATTTTTATTGTTTAAAAACTGTATAATAAATTAAGAAACCCGTTACTCTGTAGACCAATCATCACTGATTGACAAGACTACTACTTCTGTGTGATTGGTACTACTGTATCTACACTCTGTGACACTGACCGTGTGTGTGCCAGATGTAAAAAGTGAGTACAGTGAGTGGTGAGGAAGGAGTATGGTCGAAGCGGCCGCCAACCAAAGCGGCCGCCAGTTTAATATCGTTATTTGTATGGAACGCCATGTGCGCTTTAATCTTTGATTGTCGTTGTCAACGCCATGGCCTATGGCGAGTTGAGTTACAGCTGTATGTATGGTCAAACCAATAAATATAAGCCAACTCATGTACTATCAAATCTTTATATTCTATAATAATTAAGTTTGCCTGCCGATAAATCAATGTATATTTTATTTGTATTTACTATTAACTAATACATATATCGAAATATATTTTGCCGAACCTTTATATCTCGTTTACATACTATTGAATCCTTATACAGTATTGCAATAATAATTTACGTATACGGTATTGCCGAATCTTTATATCTCGTTCATATACTATTGAATCCTTATACAGTATTGCAATAATAATAATTTACGTACGGTATTGCCGAATCTTTATATCTCGTTTATATACTATTGAATCCTTATACAGTATTGCAATAATAATAATTTACGTACGGTATTGCCGAATCTTTATATCTCATTTACAGACTTAATCGAATCTTTATACAGTATTGCAATAATAATTTACGTACGGTATTGCCGAATCTTTATATCTCATTTTTACATACTATCGAATCTTTATACAGTTTTGCATTAATAATTTACGTACGGTATTTCCGAATCTTGATATCTCATTTGACATATGTACTCTATTGAATCTTTATACAGTATTGCATTAATAATTTACGTACGGTATTGCCGAATCTTGATATCTCATTTGACATACTATCGAATCTTTATACAGTATTGCATTAATAATTTACGTACGGTATTGCCGAATCTTTATATCTCGTTTACATACTATTGAATCTTTATACAGTATTGCATTAATAATTTACGTACGGTATTGCCGAATCTTTTATATCTCATTTTTTACATACTATCGAATCTTTATACAGTATTGCATTAATAATTTACGTACGGTATTGCCGAATCTTGATATCTCATTTACATTTAACTATCGAATTTTATACAGTATTGCAATAATAATTTACGTACGGTATTGCCGAATATTTATATCTCATTTACATTTAACTATCGAATTTTATACAGTATTGCAATAATAATTTACGTACGGTATTGCCGAATCTTGATATCTCATTTACAGACTTAATCGAATCTTTATACAGTATTGCAATAATAATTTACGTACGGTATTGCCGAATCTTTATATCTTGTTTACATACTATCGAATCTTTATACAGTATTGCATTAATAATTTACGTACGGTATTGCCGAATCTTTATATCTCATTTACAGACTTAATCGAATCTTTATACAGTATTGCAATAATAATTTACGTATGGTATTGCCGAATATTTATATCTCATTTACATTTAACTATCGAATTTTATACAGTATTGCAATAATAATTTACGTACGGTATTGCCGAATCTTGATATCTCATTTGACAATGTACTATTGAATCTTTATACAGTATTGCATTAATAATTTACGTACGGTATTGCCGAATATTTATATCTTGTTTACATACTATCGAATCTTTATACAGTATTGCATTAATAATTTACGTACGGTATTGCCGAATCTTTATATCTCATTTACAGACTTAATCGAATCTTTATACAGTATTGCAATAATAATTTACGTACGGTATTGCCGAATCTTTATATCTCATTTTTACATACTATCGAATCTTTATACAGTATTGCATTAATAATTTACGTACGGTATTTCCGAATCTTGATATCTCATTTGACAATGTACTATTGAATCTTTATACAGTATTGCATTAATAATTTACGTACGGTATTGCCGAATCTTGATATCTCATTTGACATACTATCGAATCTTTATACAGTATTGCATTAATAATTTACGTACGGTATTGCCGAATCTTTATATCTCGTTTACATACTATTGAATCTTTATACAGTATTGCATTAATAATTTACGTACGGTATTGCCGAATCTTTTATATCTCATTTTTACATACTATCGAATCTTTATACAGTATTGCATTAATAATTTACGTACGGTATTGCCGAATCTTGATATCTCATTTACAGACTTAATCGAATCTTTATACAGTATTGCATTAAATAATAATTTACGTACGGTATTGCCGAATATTTATATCTTGTTTACATACTATCGAATCTTTATACAGTATTGCAATAATAATTTACGTACGGTATTGCCGAATATTTATATCTCATTTACATACTGTACTATCGAATCTTGGTTTTTATTATTAGTAATAGGGTGTGTTAGTTGTTCCATTGTAATACATTGTTTGTGTTTTCAATAAAGCAACATGGGACGCGCACCTAATGTGCAGCAGCACTATTGCTGGCCGTCAGTCGAGTTATTAGCAGAAATTCGCGTAATTAATTACCGTATCAAACAGACACTTTCATCTTATTTTAGTATTTAAAACTCATTTTCAATTGATCAATATTTAAATATCTGAAGTAATAAAATAGTGTAGGGATATTAAATAAATTGCTGTCATCATGTTATTGTAATTAAATTATGATTGCGAACACTACTAGTTACTTTACTAATTAATTAATATACAATAACAAATATTTTTAATTATTAATATATTTATATATTTTGATATACTTTATTGATTGGTTTATTTATATATAATTCTTAATAATTGGCTTATTATTATATTAATATACAATATAAACACCACAATGTATTTTATAGACTTTATTAAACATATGTATATCATTTAGAACAGTTAAAATAAGTAATCATCGATTCGCCATTTCGTTTAAAAGAACGTACGCGTATCACATTCAATCTGTAAAAAAAAGAGAATAAATTACATAATAATGTAGATTGTTATTTACGTCCGAGGTAAAGAAAACCTGTCGAAACAATGACAATCAAAGATTACAAAACAACGACAATCAAAGCGCACACGGCGTTCCATACAGATTACCGTTATTGAACTAGCGGCCGCTTTAGTTGGCGGCCGCTTCGACCGTAATCCGTGAGGAAAGGGTAGGCTAGGCCTATCTATAATTCTTCATTCATTCACACAGCATATACAATTGGCCCTACAGTATCAACTCACCATTAAATCCTATTATAGATTTAAGCTCAAGCATCTGTACATCTGATTCTCCATCACCAGCCATAGTTTCAGGTTTATAAAACACTTAATTTAGATAACTTGTTGCAGTCTTTTGACCCTTTCCTTTTGCTCTCTTTACAAACCTCCGCCGCGTAGCAGTTTGACTTGTTGCTATGACGGTTGCGATGGAGAGTGGAAATATTAAATACTTGTAGAGGGCGTTCAATGACTAGTTCCCGGCCGTCGGGATAATCCCATTTCTACATCATAAAACATTCAACCGCTTTTTTAACAATGAAAAGTAAAAAACATCCACGATAATTCAATATATCTATAGATTTTAACATAACAACACTGCTGATAAGCCAGTTTTAATTAAACAAATTAAGCATTTTACACAGGTATAATCATTTGTAATACTAGTATTATTTTTCTCTGGCAATTGTTGTCTCTTCGCCGCAATCAAAATGGCGTCGCCAACTCAAGCAGCTCGGATGGCTGCAGTCTCCAGAAATGTGAAATTAATGATGTCTAAAAATCCACAAGAGTCCAGAAGGCGGGTTATTCAGCTATACAAAGCATGGTGGAGAGAGGTTCCTCATGCAAGTAAGCCAACGTTCATTTATTGAACCTAATATTTGAACTAGGCCTAAGATAGTTAGTAAGCCTACTCTACATTCACTACACCGGTGGTGGGAGAGGACTTCAGTTGAGAGGAAGTCCGGATGACCCTTGACCCAAGGAGGCCTAGGATTTTTTTAGAAGTGGGTGGGAGGGGCAACCATTATTAATGACAATGTATGTATAAGAAAATAACTAGCCCCATGCCTATGCCTATTATTAGTAGTATTAATTTGTATTAATTAATGAAGGATGACTGGTTTTTAATTTTTTCAGTTTTTAATTAAGTTAAAAATAAATTCAAATGACCTATTTTTGTTGATGATTTTTTTCATTTCAGTTCAACAGTATTATTTAGACATTACTATTAAACAAGGTCGGGATAAAGTTCGGGAAATGTTTATGAAGAATGCTCACATTCGGGATACAAGAACTGTAGATTTACTTGTAATTAAGGTATGTTTTCTAGTGAAAATTACAAGTACATCTATGCAATTTACACTACTATATTCATATAGAAATTACTAAATCATTATTTTTTAATATTACAGGGTAAAATAGAGCTTGATGAAACCATACAAGTTTGGAAACAGCGCCCTCACATAATGAACTTCTTTGATAAGGATCCAAATAATATGATGGATAGCGATTTTCTAACAAAGTTTTACGAAGGAAAGCAATAATTAAATTAATGTGAGGAGGAGCTTAAAAATAATTAAAAAACTTTCTTTTTGGACTGTTAATGATATATTACAGTTAATTGCTGTAAAACAGAAAATTTCAATACTGTACATGATTTTTTCCATGTAATGTAGATACAGTAGTAAGCTGTCTATATAGCGGATGTCACATGGTGTTGTTGCCGTAAACAAAATATATTAACTGCTAAATAAATAGTAACTAGAATACGAGTGTTACAGATCTTGGGATGAGGTTGTTGAGCTGTTGTGAAAAAACGAAAATTAGTGTAATAAAAAAATGATTGTATTTATCTGTGTTTGGAGAGTTTAATGTTCATAATGATATTATCAGTAAACAAAGTGTTTGACCACACATCAAAGTTTTTGGGTCTCTTTGGTGAATGTAGTTTTTCTCATCAATCAATTTCATCAAAATTTGATTGTTTACTTTCATGGTATATATCAATTAACTGTAATATAATACCATCATGCAGGTAGAATATTTTAATGGATTTGATTGGTCAATCAAAAGGAAAAAATGTCTATTTCACAGATAACTCTATTCAAAAAGTGGTTACAATTTTGAGTTCTCTAATGGGTACAACTCGTATTTATAAGAATACAGAAGAACCCCTATTAAGGGGAAATCCCAAACTAGGTAATGAGAAGGCCTGTTACTTTGTATAGTTGTTGAGGGCTGTACATGATAATTTACACTGGGTGGGTGTAACAATGTGGTATGCTATATATCAACATGACTATTATAAAGACTCAATATCTTGTTTATATAGATAATACTATGGATTGATACATTTGGTCTAAACATAACAAAATGTATGATCAAATAACACAAAGAAACATTTATGTTATTCTAGTATTTATCTATTTAATAGCTGCCATATAACAGTAAAACAATTGTTGTCTCTTCAAATATTAATAATATGATAAACATTACTATAAACTGTATACTGAATTTTTAGATTTGTATATGTATTGTATCCCTATTATTTTACACTGATAATATAGCGTATCATTATATTCTTTTATTTTCAATTTTAGCATAACAATATTAGTTTTCTAGGATTGCCATATATCATAATCTTTTTAAAAATCAGTTATTTGTTATTAAACAATAAACTCTCATAAAAAAAGAATTAATAAAACAACAAAATAATTATAATACTATCATCATTATTTAACCATCACCAATATAATTCTGTACAAATTAGGTTGTAAAAATATTATACTATTAAATTTAGTCTAGAATATATAAAACAGAGTAAATAATCAATTTGAAATTGTTAACAAACCAGATAAACATTATCATCACTCAGAACAAATAATAGTTGATTTATAAATAATTAGAAACACATTAAGGATGCTTGCAGTCTTTATGTGTTTTATGATCTAATTTAATTATAGCAAGTCTTTTGTGAAACAGGAAGTTGTATTTATCAGAAACTACAATTCATTACAAAATAATAATTTTGGTTCAGTTAGCCTTGGGAAACATAACATTTGTAAGGCCTTTATTGAAATACCAGTACAATATATAACAAAGTTATAATATCAGAATCTACAATTCATTAAAAAATAATAATTTTGGTTCAGTTAGCCTTGGGCAACATAACATTTCAAAGGCCTTTATTGAAATACCAGTACAGTATGTAAAACAATTATGTTTGACAAATAGAGAGAGGATAAGATTGCACATTAAGAAATACTATTCTGTAATAGCCTACAGTATTAAGGTTTAAAGTTTTAATTCTATACTTTAATACAATATTTTCCAAAAGCATAACATAAACAATATCAAACTATGTCAATTCATATTCATACATAGACTATTATAAAAGTCTAATTATTACAATGTACACAATTGAAATTCTGACTAAATATGACTATAAATAAACATTTGACCAATAGAATTCACTTAATTAAAACCATGAAATTGAATTAAGTTGTTGCTCTCAAAATGTCCAGTTAGATTTTTTAATCATAAATTTACTGTACTCACTGAACGTATGTTACAGTATGAAAAATTCTGGGCTTATTTGCACAATTTATTTAAAAAAAACAAGCTAAATAAATAATAAAATTAACAAATATTGCCGTCAGGTGGTAGAGCATTTTGGCCCATAGGCATAGCTTGAATGAACACTCATTTATACTAAAAAGGGCCCTTTTCAAATCTAAGCTCTGTCTACACTATCAAAGTAGTTTGACAAAAAGTGTGATATGCACAAATATGGTAGTGTTATGTCCCAATATGGTAGTGCTATGACATCATCATGTCTATTTGGGCACATCACATTTTTTTTGTCACATAAAGTTTGATAATGTATACAAGGCTTTAAGGTAGAAACTAGCAGCAGAATTGACGATTTTTTCCTTATTTGACTCTGTTGAACACTCACTAATTTAGCATACTCTACTGCATAACTATTCCTGGAAAATTTAGGACCAGTATGACTGGCTTAATGACTTACTGTACGTAATGAAACCTAGGTGTCACTTTTCTGCTATATTTTGGGAAGCAACAATACAGAGTGATTTCTATGTTTATACACATGTTGAATATTTGGGCCATTCCTGGGCTGGCCAGCCTAAGTATAAAAGCCATCACCATTACTTAGTTAACCTTCGACCCTTTGCTAATCACTCCGTCAAGAAGCCTTACTTAAATTAGAACCAACACCATAAAGGATACTAATATTTTCATATAAATTCAATTCCTTCAAACTTGTTATCAGCAATTTTTTCATCTTTATAAATAATTACTCCTTTGATATTAAACGCTGTTATAAATGTTGCGATTTCTCCATGATTCTCCTCCGTTTTAAGCGCAACGATAATTTGATCCCTCGTCCCTGGAATAAACTTAAACGATGAATACCCACGTATAGCATTCAAGGTACCGATGCGAGTGACCGTGACCTGCTCGAAGTCTGCAGAGCAGCGTAGGAGAATGTTAGTAGCTCGGTGCTCATCTTCTACTTCGTCGTAACGTAGCGTGCTTGCCCGTCGCGGAAGAAAAAACCACTGCTGGTGATGTTCGCTCCAAACTCCTGATTCGTGAATCATATATCCTGAAATTAAAAAAATTGTATTAACTTTAAATAATAAAATTCAAAGATATGTGATGTTTGTGCTATACTATCTATATATTCAAAAGATTACTCAACACCCTCCTAGTTTATAAGAATGATGTAGTTTATCCATCATATAATTATGTAAACTTGCTGTTGAAAGTCAACTTTATTATCAACATTTTACAATTTTGAGCTATGTTTTGTACATTAGTAGAATCATTAAATAATACAAAGTGATAAATATTTAAATAAATTGTAATACATGTTACTATCTTTTAAAGTTTTGATTAAATAAATTGCATGCCATGTACAGTGTTGAAAATCTGAAACGTTTTGTGTTGGTCTAGCCTTTCCTGATCTGCTAATAATAAATAATGTCTGAGTGTAATGGGTGGGTTGAATAAATGTGACCTATATTATTCATATTCGATGTGGCTGCATAAATTAAGTGCCTGCCTCCAATATTTATACACATAAATCAATATTTTATTAATTTAAATAACAATCAAGGAACCAATAAAATAACTAATAACTTCATATTCCTTGTGGCTGCATAAATTATTTATCTACCTGGATATTCATATCCTGCACTTTTCCTCATGGCATTATAGTTCTTGGACCATTGGATATGTTTGACTTCACCTAAGTGACTGATCACCTTGACCCATTGGGGGTTTAGATTGACCAGCTCGCCTGTTGTGGTTGTCCACTCCTTTCCCAGACCACCAATATATAAATGCTGGTCCTTAACAGCCATCCATTCGGCTTTAAAACCTGTAAAATAATAGATTTAAACTGTATAAATTTATGAACCCTTGAAGCAAATTCATACCATAGGCTATTATAAAAGTATAATTGTTACAATGTACATAAAATGGTTGTTTTATGACTGTTATTCCGTTGTTATGACTATACAAAAAACAAAAAAGATGCTGTTTGCTGTTCTAGCAAGACGGTACTATCGTGATCCGTGGATTAAAATCTCTCGTATTTTAAGTATGGAAATCAGGCAAGCCAAAGCCATTACACAATCAAAGAAAAATCTTAACGATCACCTTAGTAGGCTATTTGATGCCGAATAGGTTTTCGACTCCAGTTCTACGACGTAGTAGAGGAGGATCCCATATGTATGTATGTATGTATGTATAAATAAACACTTGACCAATAGAATTCAATTAAAACAATGAAATTTAATTAAGTTGTTAATTTCAAAATGTCCAGTTAAATTTTTTAATCATACAGTTACTTTAAATTGTTCTCATGTGTCTCTAGTATCATTAGTAAACTCTTCATCAAATACAAATTTCAAATGCTAGATTTGAAATTAACAATTATGTAAAATTTTGCCTAACATGGGATTGGCGAACTTTAGACTAGACTTTACTACAGTAGATGGAAGTTTAATTTCAATTGTTGTCAATTTGTTTCTCACAGTTTTTTTTATTGGTTTAATAGTTGAGATCGAAAGATCTGAACCAAAATAAAAGCAAGATGCACAATAAATCAATGTTAGCTTGACACACATTCAATAAAATACAATGGTGATTAAAAGAACAATAGGCGTGAGAATATGGCAGGGAGAACGTGAAGGTATGCTTACAATACAACACCATAGCAATCAATGCAAGATAGAAAATCAATTGATCTTTGCTTGTCACACATTCAATACAATACAATGATGATTAAAACAATGTGCATGAGAATACGGCAGTGAATGCCAGAGGTATTTAATACGCTTTTATTTTAATAAAACAACATGGAATATTTTTTGTGTAGTTGTCACAAATATGGCAAACGTGTGATTCAGAGAAAATGGATATTTGGCACAGTTGGTTGTACTGGTAGTAGTAAAAAATATGCTATCTAAAAATAATATAACAATAATTATAAATTCAAAAACACTACAGCTGATGTGAATAGAAACATATTGTATTAAACAAACAAAATATTTTATTTAAAAATTTATGAAATGAAATTTAAAAAACATAAAGTTGTAAAAAAATAAGTCATACATTTATGGTGTATTCTCTTCCTGTTTTTTTTTTTTTTACCTTGTTACATATTTTTATGTATTTGAAAAACGAGCAATGAATTTCCGAAAGGATTAATAAAAGATAATTTTAATTTTTAATTAAATGATGTGACAGTACAACATAAATTGAAAAAAAGAACAATTCAGTTATTATTCGGTATTAATACAATAATCCTCACCTTTTGACGCTGTTCCATCACCGTCAGGTAAAATCACCCACGTAACTACACGATTATCAATTATTTCATACACAACACCCGTCCTATCATCAACCGTATACGTTTTACCATTAAATATAATTAATTCGGAGAGCTCCATTCCTCGTCCTCCTTGAGAAAACTGTGACGTTAAAAGTCGATTATCTTCCCATTCTATTGTTAAACCATCATGATGTCCATTTAGTGTTAAATAGCCAGTTTTTAAATAACTATTCCATATTTTTGGATTTTCCTTGTCTTTTGAGTCTGTGTCTAAATCTGCAACTAAACCAATTTTATACTTTTTTCCTCCAATAGTTTTTACTGGTATAGAACCGGGATAACTATCATTGTACATTGTCGATGGTGCAAAAATAAGTCTGTTTCTCATATCAAATGAACCACCAGTTCTTGATTTTGATTCAGGCATCAGCAATAAAATAAGTATAAAAAACATTACCATTGCAATAACTGCCACAAGCCTGGGACGGACACGAAATCTTTGATTCGGGTAGCGGACCGACGGAGATCGCACACTGCTCCAGTCACCGTTCATACTGGCTAGCCAAAACGAACGTTCGTACTTTTATTTATTGGACTATAGAATATCTGCGGGTTCCATTAGAAGTGGTTTCGAGTATCATTTAGCATTAAACCTCTAGGCACTCATGGTTGTCTAGGCCTACTCATATTATTGCTGGTTGATAACTTAATCTTTAAAAGCTCCTGGAAGCCGCCGAGGAGCTACACAAAAATTCCTTCAGCCACAAAATAAGAAAGGTCAAAAGGGCCACGTCTCCGTGTTGTTGTTTAGAAAAATATAGCCCAAAGTCCAGACGTCGCCTTCTATAAATTGGGTACAAAAAACACTCGCGATGCGAAATCCCAAATTGGATTTTCTGGCAACCTTCACAGGCTGGATAAAAAAAGGCTAGGAGAGCGCGCGAGTTATCCAACTATAAGAATTCGTTGTTGTGAAAACGAAAACTATAGTTAATTAATGATATTTGTTCAGCTAACTTTGTTGATAATAATCATTAATTGATTTTAAGGTATTAAACGTTAATTTAATTGACTTAACCATACTAAATGTTGATAATATTATTTGCTAGGCCTATAGTTAAGCCTCGCGGTAGACCGGCATCGAACTTTCAGCCTGTCTGTGTGGCTGACAGTGGGTGTTGTTTGTCTATAGAGTCGTTTCGACCCACTTATAGACGAGATGTTTAGTATTAGACCAAAATTGTTTTTTATTATATGATTTATATTATATGTAAACTGTATAATCGAATTTTATTATAATTTAGGACTAGGCCTATATATATTATAGTACATTTATTAATTGTCACTGACACTCCTCGCACTGTAGTGTAGTGTCACTCACTGACACTGTCTGTACTGTGCTTTACTTTTTTATTTCAACCGTATGAAGGGGACAAGTAATACATATGGGTAAAAAAATTTTATTCATTATTTTCAACACAGTCAACAGACTTCTTATCTCTTCCAATAATGACGGAAGTCTTTCGATCAAAAGCAATTTGATGATATTTTGGATAAACAAAAAAATATTGCGATATTTCTAATTTCTACTAGTATAGTTAAAAGAGAGAGAGAAAAATGTTAATATTGGCTAATAAATTCATTCATTGTTTGATAAGTGAAATAATAAGGTGGCACATACCTGCCATGTTTACTTTTAATTTATAAAATGCAATCTTAAGATTTTTAATAGCTCCCTCTATGATTTAAAGTATTTGTCAAAATATAATAGCGCCCTCTAAATAGTTTTGACATGATTTCGTAAAATATGATATTTCATTATTTTTCCAAGTTAACTGTACTCTTAGTTGTCTATGCTGGTAGACAGAGCAGAATAATAAAGGTGCGCTTTTGATCTTGCCAACTGCATTCTTATCCGTTTGTAATTGTATGTTATTTATTTATTTTTTTTAAAGATGGCAGTCCCTGAAGACAGTACAGTAGTGATTCGTATGATGGACGAGTTTGAGGCTTACATTGCTAAAGACATTAGTAAGTAAAATCTGATTTAGAAAAAAAAATATACATTTTTTATTTATAATTAAAACTGTCACAGGCTGTGGTCAGAAAAGCAAAGAATAAGAAAAAAAAACTATAAATAGGAGAAAAAAATGGATTTTGCTGTAGCCACGATGCTATTATATTCTTTATCATGTAATTGTCATTACAGTATGTAAATGTAAATTGGATTTGAATGACAAATTATTAATATTATTATTTTCATTTCCATAGAGAAACATCGTATGGAACATCCCGAAAAGGAAGAAGAAATAAAACTAACTAAATTGAAAAACGACATGCAGGTGGAAAAAACAAATCACAAACGTATTCGCTTGGAACTTGAGAACACCTTAGCAAAAGAAACAATTGAAAAAGAAGTAAGGACACCACTATACATCAGCTGTATTTGTTTCAAGCTCAGTGTACAATAATCACTCCTAGCTAGTCGTCATTTAATAGAAATCTGCAGGCCAATGTGTTTTTTAAATCTATTGATAGCCAGTTAAATTAATAATAATAATTATTCATTCTTATATAGCCCATATAAGCAATTTCTTAATGCACTGCACATTATTACCCCAGTAATTTAATGGAAACATACTCCCATAATAATGCAGCTAGTAATCAGAAAGTTTGTCTTTATCTAAACGGTACCCGTTTTATACACCTGGGTGGAGAGAGGCAAATGTAAGTAAAGTATCTTGCCTAAGGATAAAATCAATGCGGCGAGAGTTGGATTCGAACCACGATCTCACGATCAGTAATCCAATGTTCAACACACTGAGCCACACAGCCTCGCATGAATACCAGGCCTTTAGCCACCAGTTCGGAAAACTTATGGGTAGTGTTTTAACTGTAGTTTGGGCAAGTAAACCTATACATCTGAGATGTGTATGCACAGTACTATATTAAAATGATTTGATGTGATTATTTCACACTAAAATAAGATTTATAATCATTTATTTTCTTAGAAATATTTGGAAAAGGTGACAAGTTTGACACAGAAGTTAGAATATTTGTCAAAACAAGAAGACAAGAAATATAAAGAAGTGAATGAATTAAAAACAGCGAAGGAAAGTATGAGGGGTCAATATGAACAACACATTGCTGATTTAAGAAAACAAAAACTTGATATCATGACGGCGCATCAAGATGTAAGATTTAAAATTAATCACCTTTTATTAAGAAGTTTAGTTACCGTATTTATTCGAATAAATGCCCCTATTTGAATAAATTTCCCCTGCCCCACTTCTCGAATAAACACCCCCCCCTCCCAACATGCATATATACAAACTATTGTATTGTAACAACACATTTATATTTGTAGTAGAATTCATTTTGACTTCAATGATCTACAATTGATCAACTATTCTGTTAAAATTGTTACTGTATTTTATCATTTCTTGATATTAATTGTGTTGTCTTTTTCCATATATAGATGGTATTTATTTGATTATACATGTTACCATATTACACCTAAAAAAATAAACGCCTCCACGAATAAACACCTCCCTCGAATAAACTCCTTAAAAACCCTCCTGAACAAAAAACGGCCTGGGGTGTTTATTCAAATAAATATGGAAAATATATAATAATGCAATGTAAAACATCACTGACAAACAATCTCTCTTTTTTAGTTGAAATTGGAATCTAGTACACAAATTTCAGAGCTGTTTCAAAAACTGACTAAGTAAGAAAGTGTTTATTAAATTCTCTGTTATTAAATATATTGGTTCTTTTGATTGAGTATCATTGATTCTGAAAGGTAAACAAATACACCTACTATATTTAAATATACAGTATTCAGTGATGTAGCCACGAGAAATAAAGTTATCCGGTTTTCGCAAGAAAATGAAACAATCTGTGTTCAAGCCACTGGGTTGTCAGGGCCTCTGTGAAAAGTGGTCATGTTGAAACCTTGCCAACCATACTGGTGGCTACGGCCCTGGTATTCAAATAACATTTTCTTCTATTTAATAATTTATTCCTCTACTTTACACAGGAAAAATTCTGAGGTAACACTACTGCAAACAGATTTGGAAGGCACTAAGAGTCAACTACGGCATCAGATTAGGTAAATAAAAAAAATAATAAATACACTTCATTGTAGGCTGTGGTTCTTTGTAATTCTTTCATCTAGTAAAAATTACTGATGATAAATAATGTCTTGACTACAGATTGGTTTCTGAGGACTGTAATTATTATTTACTGCAGTTATTGGTTTTTAATAAGGTCTGTAATAATAATTATTTTATTTTTGTTATTTTTTACAGGCGTGGTGCTGAAGCCTCCAGTTTAAGAAGGGCCCTTGAAAATTGCAAGGCAGAATTAACAGCTTCTCATCAAAAAACAAGGGTAACTTATGTGTTACTATCCTACAAGATTTATCTGCTAACACTTTCATTCAAAATGCAATTCTCAACATTCTATAACGCATGCTGGCCCTAAATTTTGGAAATAAAACATCTCTTCCCAAGTTATAAGTAAACAGTCCATGAACAGCATTAAATTTGCTGTTAAAATGTCTTTTATATACGTATTGATTATTGTTATTTGTTTGTTTGCAGGAATTGCAACAAAAGATTTCTAACCAAGAGGGAGAAGCAAGTGTTGCTAAAGCTATGTGTAATTCTGTCAAGGATTTAAGACAATATGAAAAAGAAAATAAACAAATGAAGGCTGACCTAATTAAATACAAGTAAATGAACAAAACAATTTTATAACACACATCAATGTATCTTTGGCATTTCATCGGTCAATTTCGTATCATGTGCAGTTCAGTATTTAGGTCTATTGCACGGTAAAAGTTCTATTGAATGGTTCTATCACATGGCAGCCCTTTTTAGAATTTTGTGCAACTTAAGGTTGGTCTATAACGGTTGTTCTTCGTGACCAAAATCAGATAACTGCCTTTTTTAGATGGCCTAGCCTCCAATTAGTGATTAAAGATGGAAGCCACGGATTAATTGAATAAAACAGAAAACAATATTAAATATATTCACTATTAATGTTAAATTTCATGCAACACTCATTTGGTTTTCATAGACTGAACCACTTATTTAGAGGGGTGTTCATTTATCTTTTAAGGGAAATGAGCTCAGGAAAGATGTTGGCGGAAGAGAAGGTACTCAGTCTTGAAGGCAAACTTAACAGAGCGGAACAACGATTAGATGAATTCAACAAGTTACAAGTAGAACATGAAGTAATGGTTATTGATTATTATTGATTGTTTGCCACAAGTGATTAACTTTACTGATGGATCAATATCAATGCATTTTACCAATTGAATAAGTATTATGGATTGTGCTACTCATGAAATCAATGAAGAGAAATATATGTTAATACTCAGGTCAGTCACTACACTTTAGGTGCTGAAGGCTTCCCCTTTGCATTATGCTTTTAATGGCATTGACCTTACCTTTAAAAAGTACTGATAAAAATTGTTTTTAATCAGTTATTGGTACAGTACATTAATATCCACTTTACAGACTTATACCTACAGTATTTATTACCTCCTCATAGGCTCTGCAATCCAGACTCAGTGAATGGGAAGCATGTTGCAATTTGAACCAACACGGTATTAAGTAAGTTGTCAACAAAATTAGATTAAATTACTTTAATTATGAAATCACTGACAATTCATCTACAAATGGATTTAAATCTAATGGTTGTTATTTGTTTAGATCACCCTTGGAGTTAGCTCATTGGCTAGCTGACTTACAACAGAAAGAGGTTGTCATGGCAGGAAAGCAAGGCATGTTAGAATCAAGGTAAGAATTTGAATCTGTCAATAATTCCAACACATACATTCTGCACTATTTTATGCAAACCAAATAAAGTCAAACATTTGTATAATACTTGTTTGTTTTTCTTACAATACAGCTCAAATGCACATGAGGAAGCTTACAAAAGCGTATCAGACAAACTAGCCTCCACAGGGTCCAGGCTTTTGGAAGCAGAAATGAAGAGTAGACAGCTTGAGGAGCTTGCAAAACGATTACAGAAGAGGCTAGTGCTGTTAAAAAAGGTGTGCCTAATTGTTTTCATTGCATAACAATTTTTTGTCTAATTTTATTGCTTGGCAAATGTTGCCAATTAAATCTAATTCTAAAAACTGATGTAATTTCTGATTTCAGGAGAGAGATAGTTTAAATCAGGTTTTGAACACGTACGACAATGAGTTACTGCGGGGAGGAGCTAATTCAAAGATTGTGAATCGTTTACAGCAGACAATGCTAAACTTGCAGGCCAGCCAGAAACAGGTGGAGGAACTTGAGGTAATGAGAGCATATAATTGCCACTTATCTAGAAGACCTAGTTTGAATATTTAATGTAACATGCTGGTAAAGACTGTGGCCATTTTCAGTGTGCAGAAGAATTAGTTTCATTGGGGGCTTAAAACACTACCCAGTCTTGAGTCTTTTTTAAGCTCTACTAGCTTAATGTTTATCACCTAGCCGCTTTATAACCTACTCTAATCTACTGTGTAGTGCTTTTTAAGTCCTCACCTTTATTTAACTTCTGTGCAGTTACATGACTGCTCAGCTACTGTTTACTTACTGAACTTCAATTTTAATTTTTCTTATTTTAGAGCAATGTACAAACAGCACAAGAAACAGCTGGTAAAGAAAGACTAGAATCTCAGAAGCTAAACTTTCAAATTGATGAGCTGAAGCAGAAATTGGACATTGCATTGAAAACTCCAGTTACTCCAGTAGTAGACACTAGACCACAGAACACAGAAGAGATGAAGGCTGCGAAAGAGAAGGCACGGCAGCTGGAGATGGAGAATGAAAAACTACTGGAGAGATTGGAAGTATTGGAAACCCACATGGAACAAAGAGCACTGCAGGTTAGTCTTTACAAGAATTTTGAATCCATTGAACATTTGAATTTTCAGAATACATGTGTAAACATGTGTTGGAGTGTCACTTTGCCTGCTTGTTTACAAATCCCAAATATCCTTGGTACAAAACCTGTCATAGTTTGTTTTCTGACGCCCAATTGGCCTCGATTTATCTTTTTTATTTTTCTAGCCCACTGGGTTACTTCACTGTAGATTTCACTAGCCCATAAATGATTTTACTAGCCCACTCATATTGCATCGTGATAGCAGGGCCGGCCCAGCTATGATAGACCTACTTCATAGATTGCATTGGAGCACCTGGCCTACTACTACCTAATGGTAGTACAGGCCTAGCAGCTGAGCAGCTATCATACATGATGCCAAATAAAACAATAACAACTTCAACTCTAGAGCATACCTCAAATGAAATTTGGAAAGGGTTTTCTTATTATGAATTGTAGTATGTAAACTCATTTGATTTGAGGGATGCATGATTTAATTTTCTCATTTTCCTTCTAGGGAGATTATGATCCTACAAAATCTAAGATAATACATTTGAAGTTCAACCCAACTTCACAAGCAAAGAAACGGAAGCTGGAAGACACTGATAAGTTAAGAGAAGAGTGTGAAAAGCTGCGGCATCGTGTACGTCAACTGGAGGCGAAAGGGGTGGCAGAAGATACAGCTGACGTGACAATCATATCCAGCAAAGATGTACAAGGTGATTTAAGTAGTTCAAAATCAACATGAATTTTCACTCAAGTTAGTGAGTGGAAGAGCGATTAAGACAGTGGAACCGTAATTACGTAGCCATAACATTGGCAAGAATTCGAGGCTCACTCACTCCATGGTTCTGGTGGTAGAACAAGTCTTCTCGGATAAGGTCTATAAACAAAAGGTCAAGTGTACACATCTAGCTCATGTGCACTTTAAAGAACCTAGTACATCTTTCGAGACGAGTTGGGGTTACCCCTGTTTACTAGTACACACACAGCCACTGATCATAACTGGGCCCTCTGGGAGACCAGTCTTTGACTGAAGAGGTTACCCAGTATAAATAAATAATAATTCCAAAAATGAATTTATGACTACAAAAACAATAGCACCTAATAGATAGATATGATTTTCGAGGCCCTTGTCTGTAACCATACTTACAGATAGTAATTGCAATTATAATTTGTTCTAGAACTGCAAAAAGAAATGAAAGCATCTGAACTACGGAATAAACGCCTGAAGGAAGTGTTTGCAACCAAAGTTCAAGAGTTTCGAGAAGCTTGCTATCGTTTGACAGGCTACCAAATAGACAACCCGTCAACGAATAAGTATTGTTTAAAGTCAATGTATGCAGAAACACCTGAAGATGTTCTATTATTCCAGGTAAGGTTTGGTTTTAAACTGATGGGTGAGAGAGCAAACATGATGATACAATGGTAAAGAATCTAACTTGTGTATATTGCTCTTGTTGCCTTTAGCTCTGTCTACACTATCAAAAAAGTGTGATGTGCCCAAATATGGCAGTGATATGCTCAAATGTGGTAGTGATATGACATCATCATCTCCATATATAGGCACATCACATTTTTTTTTGTCACATAAAGTTTGATAGTGTAGACAGAGCTTTACACTATGGTGACAAATGTGTAGTTTATATTTACAATATCTAATAATATTGTAGCTACTGTATATGTATCTAATATAGCTTTGGCAACGGAATAGTATTTTGATTTAGCTTTTTGCTTATTTTATTTGCATCTCCATTAAGATCAGCCACTGATACCCACATCATTTGTTAAGTAATTTGCCTTTGGATTTAATATATTTTATATATGTTGTTAATATTTCTGGTATTTTATATTCTCAATGTTGTTTTATCATTAGTATTAGAAATAATAATTTGAACTCTTATTTTCAGTGTACATCAAGCGGGGAAATGCAGCTCTTGGGTAATGAATATTCATCATCTCTTGGTGACTTAATTGCAATGCATCTACAGCAACAGCAAAGTATCCCAGCATTCCTTAGTAATATCACCCTAGACTTGTTTAGCAAGCAGACAATGGTAACTCAATGATAAACAGCTACACAAAAATATTGCTAAAATTTAAGCTCTGTCTACACTATCAAACTGTATGTAACAAAAAAATGTGATGTGCCCATATATGGAAACTACGGAAGCCCGTTCGGGCCACAAGTTAACTATATTTTAAAAGCTGTTATCTGGCGGCCTCTGATCCAATGCACGTACATGTCACGTGACGGGGCATGTACTAATTATTAAGTGGCGGCCACCAGATAATTAAGTGGCGGCCGCCAGAAAACAGCTTTTAAAATATAGTTAACTTGTGGCCCGAACGGGCTTCCGTAGGAAACAATGATGATGTCAAATCACTACCAATAAACCATATTTGGGCACATCACACTTTTTTTGTCTAACTAGTTTGATAGTGTAGACAGAGCTTTATATTATACAGCTGACTCTCCCAATTCCACACTGCCTGAAAATGTTCAAATGATTCCAAATGTAATAACAATTCTAGGCCTCTATAAACGTTAGATTAACTCAGCAAGACATACTTTTAACTAAATTGTAAATAATGAACTATTCAAATGGTGCTATATTCTATGTGCATAAATAAATTATTGATAATCTAAACTAAATGGATTTAATGTTAATGATACATAACTGAAGAAAAAGTGGATTTGAAATACATTTGAAGAATTTTAACTATGATTGTAAATGCAGTATTTAGTAAAATTTAACTAGAATCCGCCATTGACACCAATATGCTAGTTGCAACTAGCTACTGTACGAATTGTTTTGAATCATGAACCCTTGGTTCAATGATAAATTAAATGTAATAGTGCATGCAAACATAATTTTAACCAACTTTAATCTAATGACTAATTTAAGCCATTTTGTATTGCTTCCTATCTGTTAGTAAATTTGTTTATATGGTATATTAAGTCTAGTGACAACAAACAGCATGCAGTATCATGTCTGCTAATGGCAACCTTCATCCCTCATGGGATACTGTATTCTGACACTATTCATTGCCTCTTCACAAGACCATTATGTCAGTACTTTATGTTCAGCTGAGCTTAGACCCCATCGATGTTGTTTGTTTAAAATAAATTTATTTGAGAGATTATTTAGAGAGAAATCTAAATTAACATTTAGGTTTTATGGATAAGAATATGTGTTTATTGTACATGGTACAGCTGCTGGGCTGGTAGTCTTCTGTCTTTATCTTTATTATCTTTTCTTGTGTAAAATTGATTGAGGTTAGCAAAGAACATATTTGTCATGTAGGCAGTCCTGCTTTAATGTAGCTATGATCTTACTTTAAACTGTGACATATTTTGCACATAAAGAGCTGTTTTTAAAAATGGACTTGTCACATTTTAATGTATACTTTGTGCAAGACCTGAAATAAAGTTATTTACTTTGTAATATCTAATTGTGTAAGTTTATTGTACTGTATGTGTATTATAATGGCAATAATTTTTGGATAAAACTAGACTTGGTACAATGAACAATGGTGTATAAATGTCCGTCACTTTACCACTAAAAATATCATAAACAATATGGTCAAAATGGGTGCGTCATGGTATTCATATGGTATCACAAACATCGGACAAATAACGCACCTCTCCCGGGGGTCGTATAGTGGATCATACAATTGACAAGTGCATAATAATGACCTAACAGGTTACACACGAAACTAGTGTTCATCATTAAATGTACAGTATTAGTCAATGCAGTTTATATAAAACATTCTGATAAAATAGTTACAAAAGAAATTATAAAACAAACTTTTATTAATACCTTTCACAAAAACAATTACAAACTTCAAGACATAATACTTAAAATATTTGTATAAATACATGAGGTAAAACTGTAGATTGCTTGTCAACTGCTTTCTGTACATAATAAATATTTATCAAAAGAGTATACATTTCAAAATCTAGAAAACTTAAAAAAATGCATGCAAAACAATAAAAGATAAATAAGGAACATCAAATGTAGGGTGGTGAATTTCAGCCAATCAAAATATTATTGATAATTGTATATTATATTGTAATTAATGTGGAGTAGCTTTGAACGGGGGAGTAATTGCTCAGATCTTTGCCGTTTCACTGGAAAGTGGCCAGTGAAGGGGCTTACAGAATACTAATAACAAGGCCTATTACTTTGTATAAGGGTCAGTTGTAGTGTTTTGACCCTTGTTTCGTTTCACAAGTGTCTTAAATTTCAACATTATGACATCCCCCAAAGAGAAGAAAAAGAAAAAAATAGCACTATGAAATGATAATAACATACAATATAATATAAATAAAAATAGGACTATACTACTGTATGTAATTCTTGAAACAACATGTATCTATCTTCTAAGTTTCATATATTATTTTTTGTTATTACTGTATATGAATAGCATGTAGCTTAGACTATAGACATTTATTCTTGAGTGTTTTTTACTGTTCAACAATCACACACTGGTTTAGACTCACAGATAATCCAAATGCCTTTACATACAAATAAAGACAATTTAAACCACACATTCAAATCACAAAATATTTTCTAAATCATTGCCATTTTTAAGCTCCTCCCCTTCCCACCAAAAAAAAAACAAAACATTCACAAGAATCATAACAAGTCAGTCAGCAACTTGTAAGAATGAAGATTCTCAAAAAAATAAACACTATATAATTCTAATTCAAACTAATCCTGCATCTTTGGCCATGTTGAAGAAAATACCATCGGAAGACAAAAGCTCTGATGGTGACGCAAATTGAGAAACTCTACCATCATCTAAAACCAGAATTCTGTGGAAGAGTAAATGTATATTATGTAACTTCCCGAACATATTAAATCTGAAAATTCATTGAAGTTCTTTAAATCGAAGCTGAAGACCTTTATCATCAGATCGGACTTTACTACATGAATTCATTCATTGCATTGTTGTGTCAATGTGCCATGAGCATCTCATTTGTGATGGAAACCGGCGCAATATAAGATTTCCTTATTATTATTCAAATACAAAGAAACAAGAATATTCAAACATTGATTGAATGTAAACGTGTTTATTTGATGATTCTCTAAATCATTCTATTGTTTCATAGTTTCAATTTTCCAATTATCTCCTCACAAGTGAGTTATCAATAATATCATAGTTATATATAACCACTCATACAGCAATTGTTCACTCAAGCATGACATACACTGCATACTTTTGTGGAACTTCAAACATCATTTTAATAATTTCCTTACCTTGTACTATCCATAATAGTGTTGAGCCGATGGGCAATTGTTAACACTGTGCATTCTGCAAACTCCATGCGTATGGTAGCCTGGATGAGATCATCTGTCTCCAGGTCTACTGCTGCTGTGGCTTCATCTAGCACCAATATCTTGCTTTTGCGTAGCAGGGCTCTTGCTAGGCAAATTAACTGTCTTTGACCAACGCTGTAAAATAGATAATATGTATGCTATCAGAAAGTTCTATCTGTTAACTACTCTGATATAGATAGTACAGTTCCTCTTAATTTACCTGTTTTAAATTCAGCAGATTCTTTATTAAAGGGTTAGAGACCCAATTAAATAGTCCCCTTAAAATTTATAGCGGCCTGCTAAAATTATTAGAATCAACATTTTTAACCGTTTAAATTACTAAAAAACGTAGGGAATGGGACTTTAATATATTGCGCCTCATTTGTTTCACAGGAAAGAGTCTCCTTAATAGGGGTGTCTCAAAGAAGGGGGTTCTAATGTATGCTACTGAGAAGGCTACTTTGTATAGGGGTTTTCCGTAGTGTTTAAACATATATTACTCTTTATTCGTTTCACATAAAAGTGCCCCTTTAACAGAGGAATTTCTTACTTAAATTCCATTCTTCTCTTTCTTATTCGATTTTCACTCACCTTAGATTTTCTCCTCCTTCTGTACATTCATGCTGAAGACCAAGTGGAAGACTTGACACGTAACCATGGAGATGCGACAACCTTAGTGATTTCCATATTGCATCATCACTGTAGGCATCAAAGGGGTCAAGGTTCATTCTGAGTGGGCCAGCAAAAAGCACTGGGTCCTAGACAAATTAAAGGTTTTACACACTTTAGCAATTCAGTTTACTTTGGATAGAATTTGGAACAATAAATAATTAGTAATATTTTGACATATATCAAGACAATAAAGAAAATAACAATCAGTATCAATTATATTAAATTACAATATATTTAAAAAAAGAAGAAATAACTCAGAAACACAAAACTAACCTGAGGTATAATTGTTATTTTTGAGCGAAGATCTTGAAGTCCAATTTTGGAAATATCTTCACCATCTATAGTGATGGTTCCACCAGCTGGCTCAATGATGCGGAAAATAGCAAGTGTGAGGGAAGACTTTCCAGCACCGGTTCTACCAACAATGCCAATCTGAATATTGGTAAACAAATATTTTAAATATTAATTACAGCACAAAAGCCAACAATTAGTGTATTTATTTGCGGACTTTAACATTGAATATTATTTTTCTGTTGAGTATTTATTTACACGACAAATGAACTGGCTTGTATTTATTTTTGTTGCCATTCAAAAAATTAAAAAGTACAGATTTTCTGTTTTCTATACCTTCTCTCCACTTTTAATGCTGACATTGATGCCCTTTACTACCAGGTCTAGGCCTGCACGATATCGGGTAGAGTAGTTGTCTATTATAATCTGTCCATTGTTGGGCCAACTATCGTTTGGACGGTTGTCAGTTACTATGCGATCAGCCTATGAATGTTGACAGAAAATTATTTCAAAACAATATCTTATTTTCTTCAATATAAACAATCAAATTGATTTAAATTTTATATATAAACAAGGAAATCTAACAACAGGACACTGAGCTCTCCTTGCCAAGGAACTCGTAACAGTCCTTTGATCTTATGTCTGGCTGCGAAAAATACAGCACTGTACAATGTACATATTTTCTGTGGCACACTGTCTGTTGTTAAGGGGTGTGGAACTGATCGTGTCGCAACCACAGCATAAACCTTTGTGATCTCCAAAGGTCAGCATCCTGTTGTTTGATTGCCTTGATAATAATAGTAGTTTTAATATAACGGTCCATGTATGTTCATATGTGTGACAAGAAATGAAAAGGTGTAGAAACATTTATTAAACAAATCTTCCCCAAGGCCAAGCTGGTGCCACCCGTGATTACAGTACAGTATCATTACCTCTGTGTTGGTCTCAGAATATTCCTTAATTCTTTCCACTGCAACTATGTTTGTCTCTAGTTCACTTGTCATTCGCACCAACCAATTCAAGGTTTGTGTAATCTATAAAACCAAAGATATTACACTATAAAAATCCATGACGGTTGTCACATAATGCTTTGTATTATTTTTTATTGTATTTATATGTTTCATATGGACAGTTTGTCTGAAATAAAGTTGAATTGAATTGAATTGAATTGAATAGTAACCACTGTAGTAAAGTCCTTTTTACACTATCAAACTTTGTATGACAAACAAATATGATGTGTCCATATATGGACACGATGATGTCAAATCACTCCCATATTTGGGCACATCACACTTTTTTGTCAAACTAGTTTGATAGTGTAGACAGAGCTTAATAGTTAACAATTGTAATGCTAACCTTTGTCTAACTTCAATCCGTATTTTATTTTTACGATTGCAATTCAAATTGTAAGAACACAGTTGAGAAAGCCTTACCTGCATTGCATAGGAGACAGACAACCCTACAAGGCCGGGGCTAAGTCTATCACGACCAATCACAGCAAACAGAGATGCAAAGAAGACAATACAGTTTCCAACAAACTCAAGACGCAGAGCTAACCATCTAGAAGAAACGGAAACAAAAAATATTTTTTCATTGTTGACACTTTAAAATAACCACAAATGTTATCTAGTCTAGAATATAATACAATACCCAGTGACGTAACATAGAGACCTGAGGCCTCTGGTTTAGGAACCCTAAGTGGCCCTCCAACGCTGGAGGCCTTGTGCGTTTTTAGCCTTTATCAACATATTTTAATGCCTGTTTTTTTTCCTCTGGGCACTGCTCAGAGGCCCCCATAAGCTCCGGGCCCCTGGGTTTAGTCAGTGAGCTCTCATAGCTGTTACGCCACTGACAATACAAACACATTGAATTTACCTGTTTGAGCAGATATTTGGGTAATAAGTGACTTGATTTTCATCAATCAACACTTCATTTTGTTTGATAAATTCTGACTGACGCTTATACGCTCTTATCGTACTCGTTCCTGTGATAGTCTCGGAGAAGTGCGAGTAGATGGGTGATCGTGATACAGACTCCAAACGTTTCAATTGTCGGGATGTACTCACATAAAATCGCTGTTTAAGGATAAAAGAACATGACCAATTTAACCACTACACGTTAGCTTTGTGTCAGGGAGTCAAGTTCTGAAGTCTCAGTAAGTTGGAAAATTCTTGGGTGGATTAACAATTTATTATTTTTATATTAAGTTATAGACTTGTTACAGTCTAACTATAGATATGGAATTTACAAATCTATTGTCAATTGGACAATGACTTTTTAAGTCTTTATTATGTTGGTCTCCAATTAAAATCACATAATTATTTAAAAACTAATTGCTATGGCATTTTAGCCTCAAAACTATCAAAATGGTCTTTCATTAGAGTAATTCCTTAATTGAATTATTAACCAAATTCAGCAAATATAAATTTAACTTAATAAATCATTATAAATAACAATAAATCCACTAAGAACACAACAAGCAATAAATAGCGCATACACAAATATTATTACTATAAACATGCTAAATGAATATCTATTAACACACAACATGCAATACAGTAGTTATTTTTTGCTAATGTAAGAATAATAATAACAATGAATCTAAAATCAAAGATTAGTAGGAAAGTGAGAAATGTAACCAGCATACAGGATTGATTGATTTATAAAGTATGGCTTTTTCTATGTTTGACATTCAAAATGTGGGCTACAAGTAGGTAGGCATATTAGACTGGTTAGTACACAGTAAGTGTTGATAGAATAAATAATAATAAAATGTGTGAAGTTATGGTGAGTAAAGTCATGGGTGAGAATTCAACATTTCAATCTATTTGATCATTTTCAGGAATACATTACATAATTAGAGCATTAACAAACAATCTACAAGATTGTCTGTTTATCATAACATTTAACTGTATATTACAGCCAGAAACTCATTGAATACCTCATAGGTAAATGGAACATCCCAACAAAATTATCTATCAATCCTTAAATTATGGTATTTTTGCACACTTCATTGATTTATTGAACACCCTCAACAAGTAAATGGAATAGACAACCAAATCTGACAAATTGGTCAAGTAAAAGAGGTAAATAAAATATCTGAATAAAACTCAAAAGTACTTTTAAATTGAAAACTGTAAAATAAATGTATTGATATTGAATCAATCAATATATTGAAAACAAAAGTAAAGATGATAGTACCTGAACTATGTAATAGAATAATGCTAATGCAGGAAAAACCGTCAAAAAATATGGCGAAGACAAGCTGATTATAAACAGGGCCCCTGCCACTTTGAAGAAACAATCCAACCAAGGTCGGATAGTTTCCGGTAGTTTTAAATCGGTGATGTCAATATCTTTAGAGAACCGATTCAAAAGTCGACCCTTTGGGTTCATGTCAAAGAATGACATTGGTGCTAGTAGTATGTTGTGAACCATGGCGTTATGAAGTTTTCTGGAGGCCAGGACAGCACCGATGGCAAACACGATGACAGCACCAAAGAGGATGCTTATACCTAGAAGCAAGATAAAGATTACATAGTGTTTGTGGAAACATATTAGTTGAAATAAATAGTTAAGAGATGATAAGTAAAATTGGTGTCTCCTGAATAGGGATGCCCCTAATGAGGGCTTCTACTGTAGTAGTTTCCCCGTTAATCTAGAAATCACAGCCCATATAACAAGTTGTAGAATTTTTTTAGATAATAATGATGATAATGATAACTGTAATGATTATAGTGACAAATAATAATAACAAAATAATTAATATATCAATGGTAACAAGTATTTTATGATGACACATACAAACAGTAGAGTAAACAGCAACCTTTTGTTTTCATGATGTGCTACACGACTATGAAACTGTTGAGTTAAAAAATCATTTTATTCATATGTCTCTGAGTATGCACAGAACGACATTTAGACTCGATAGCTGTTTAAATCGTGCAGCGTTTTGTGAAAACAAAAGGTACCTAGTATTGAGGAAAAGAATGAACTCTAAGCAGGCTATCGATGATGCTGAAATAAACATTTAAGTGATAAAGTGAATTGATTAGATTAGTAACAAAGTTCTCCTAGATCAATAGGCTTCTCACTCAGAGCTCGTTCCCTGTCCACAAGGGCAAGTTCTAAGAACCAAGGAAGACCTTCCCACTCTACATTATGGTTAAGGAACATAGTAGGCCTACTAAATATATCTTTGAAATCCTAACATGGTTTAACATATATGACAGAGGATTGCTGTATTTAGTTAGGCTAAAGTTCTTTCTTTCTCCTGCTGTCATTGCATAAAGATTGAATAAAAACTACATTTGATGTATCTTGAAAATGATCAAAGCGATTAGAAATTTTTTTTTGATTTAAATGACTGCGCATGTGTAATTTTGTTATCGACAGTCCTACATAAGTATAAATAATCATTACTGTACAAAAGCAATATTGGTAGATTAATGAGGAATACACATTGAAATTGGATCAGCTGAATTTGGTTCTGAATTAAAAAAAGAACAGTAAAACCGAATACAACCATGCATTGTAAGATGTATACCAACATTACAGTTAGGGTTGAGTGTGATTGGACAATTGCATTACACAGTAAAAAATAAGCAAAGTTAAACTAATATGGAATATAAAATAATGTATTGAAAACTAAAACAAAACAACCACAAACCTGAATAAAGAAATAGACAAAGCCACATGGTAGTAGCGAAATATCAAATATTGGCGTAGTTAAACTAATGGCTAAGATTATCTCCACAATTTCAAAAGCTGAAGCAACCATTTCAGAGATGATATCTTGTAGCTTCTCATCAATCACAAATATATCTTTACCGAATCGATTCAAAACACGGCCTTGTGGCGTTGAATCGAATATTCTCATTGGCCAAAGAAAGATATGTTTCAGAAGGGAATTGTGGAGCACACAGGAGGCTTGTAGCGAGCCAATGGCAATGCCTAATGCACGGCCAATCACGAACAGTGCTAGAATAAAGAAGGATCAATTTTATTTTAGTGACTTTGATATAAGCTCTTTGATATTCGGTAACCAATAAAAAATAGCCAGGGGTGAGAAAAGGCCAACCAGATTTTGCACTCACTCCATACAATGCAAACGGTTAAAATAGAACCTTATATACAAGAAAATTGAATGATTGTAATACAAACAAAACCTGCATAATTGGGTTTGGAGGGTAGGACTAGTGGTTTGTCCTATATTAGCAAAATTATCTTAATATTGGAACTATAAATGTGTCAGAATGGTAAGAAAAACAAGTATTATTAAGGTTGTTTAGGCTTAGAAATGTTAATGATCAAATTGTTGATATATAATTGTTGCTGCTATGTAAATCTTTATCTACACTATCAAACTAATTTGACAAAAAAAGTGTGATGTTCCCAAATAGGGTAGCGATATGCTTAAATATGGTAGTGATATGACATCATCATGTCCATGGATGGGTACATCACATTTTTTTGTCACATAAAGTTTGATAGTGTAGACAGAGCTTAAGAGAAGCCACTGCACAATCTGAAGATGCAAGAGAAACATGGTTAAATATTCCTTGCGTATCTAGGCTTGGTCGAGAGAGATGGATCATAAAACCAAGAGTGTTTCATGATTGAATACAATACATCACAGAATATAGTACTTTGAGAAAAAGTCTTACATGCATTATGAATTAAAGAAATGTAATGAAATATAACATACACAAATGCATATTGAGTATATCAGATCTATACTGAGCCAAATATGAGGATGATTTAGATAAATAATGATAGAGAAGATTATAAGATCTAAGAACCACATTCTAAACTAATACAAATCTAACATATTAAGCCACGTCTAAGCTGATGTTATACAATAAGATGCCCCATAATACAATTCTTTGTTTTTATACCTGCATGAACACATATAAGGCAGATAGGGGTAAGATGATCGTCATAAAAAGGGGGGTTGAGTAGCTGATGATGGTCACAATAGCCAGAGTTGAGATTAATGTTCGACAGAGGACAGATAAATTTCGAGGAACCAACTCATCAACCACGTATATGTCTCGACTGAAGCGATTCAGAATACGACCCAATGGCGTGGTATCGAAGAAAGTCATTGGAGCATAAAGAATTTTGACGAGTAGGCTGTTGTGAGCTTGGTGGGAGGCCCCAATAGCTGCTAATGCTACTGCTATTGATGATCCTAGGGTCAGCAAGCCTGGAGAAAATTTATCATTGTAATTTGCAAGTCATGAATATGTACATATAAGGTCTAAAAAAATGGTTATGTTGGACAAGTACTTTATATTGAAAAAAAAGAGTTGGTTGGTTGGATTATAAATTCTTGGCCGGGATTTATCTATTCTAAACTGATTTTTTTTTAAATACATACAATTATTCATGTAGTTTAAAAAAAAAAAACTACTGGGCTAAAATATAAAATTAATAATTAGAGGGTGTTATAAAAATGTTATTGAATTGGGTCTATCTTACTTAGCCAACATAATATTCCTTTTAGGCCTAATATAATGACAATATATGAAGTGGTATCAATTTCTAAATATTATAAAACAAAAACACACTTGTATTTCTGTGCAAATTGTTGCAATAAGATTAAAAACATAATTTCTATAACAAGTTACATTAAAAGAGTAGTGTAAATTCTATAAAAATAATACAAAATATCTATCATATAAAAAAAGTATATATAATTATGCAACATTGGTGCAACATTACATCATTTATAATACAACAATATTATGGCTATGGCTACTATTTGCCATTTTCAATAGTCTTATGTTTTTAGTTAATTAATCTTACCTTGAGTAAGCCCGAGGGCAGCATAAACACCGAGGTACATGTCACGCTTGCTTGCATCGTTCACTCCATCAACGATGGGTTGGTTACTCCAATGACTCAACCAAAGGTTAGAGCCGATAGAGGCAGCATTTGACAACAGGTAAAACATTAGGATTAGTAAGCTAAGCGGCAAGCCTACCGATTCCAAGTAAGTCAAATACACAGACCATTTAACCTACAAGATAATTTATATCCTTAACTGTAAGCAGGAATGTCAGAATAAATTTCACCCAGGGCTACAATTACTTTAACAGCCTTCTACCAAGTTTATTTACCCATCCCTAGAAAGCTTATTCAACCTCTATAAATATCTTCAATCTTTAACCTCTTTAATCTTTATCTAACCACTAAATCTTGCCACTCATGCTTACATCAGAGCAATCAAATATTCTCTTCAAATATTAATTTAAATTAGGCGGGATTGCAACTTAATTTTATTTCAATGAAATCAATTGTACTCCTACTTTTCCAGTTTCGGATTTTTCTTTTTCAATCAGTTTCTCCTCTTTGTTATCAAACACTACTTTCTTCATTTCTTCCATCCGTTTGTATTTTGAGAGTGCAATTTGGCGACCAATTGACAGAGAGTCTAACTGTGATACAGTATCATAAGCAAGCCTAACAAAAAACAAACAAGAAAAATGTTTACATTGTCACCAGTTCTTATTCTTACTTTTTATTATGGAGTAAAAGTATTTCTTTCTGTTTGGGCTCATGACTTTACTTGCTCTAGGCAAAGTGTATACTTATTATTATTCTTACAGTAGAACCACTCTTTTGGTAAAAAATGTGATTTGCCCATATATGGACAAGATGATGTCATATCACTACCATATTTTGACACATCATACTCTTTTTGTCAGACTAGTTTGATAGCTTAATAAGACACTTTCTTGTGAAATGATAGGGTAATTTACATCTCTAATAAGAGAAAACTTTGTTGGGTCCTGGAACATGAGAGATTAACAAAACTATGAAGGATTAGAAGGTCTGCTAAAGATGGAGAGACTAACCTTCTGTCAATGTTATCTGAACTCTTTGATGCTTCATCACCAATGGATAACATGGACAATGATCTAGAATCATCTTCTGATCTACCTCTGACAACATCCAATCTTTCGCTGTGCAATGATAATACTATTAAAAAAATGAATATCATTATTATCGTATTGTTTAAAAGTTTATATGGAGAATAATACTAGTAAAAATTAGATTTGTGGTACACCATGTATTTCCACAAGAAAATAAAGTAAAATTGCGAATGACTTGACATTTCAGTTGTTATACTACTACTTAATAATGCTAGCCTCAACTTTATTTTTTCAAACACAGTACAGGTGCTTTTGCAAAAGCTATCACATCAGCAATTAAACCAATCTCAACAGTGTATTGTGTGACAATGACAAATAAAGGTCCATATTTGTACCTGTAGGCTCTTCTTCTACAGTTTCTTCCTCAGCGTCTAAACTGTAGTTCTTCAAAAACTCTGAGAATGCACCTTCTTGCTCGAACAGTTCCGTGTAAGATCCTACCTCTGAAATCTGGCCATTGACAAGTACAACAATCTGATCAACCTGAGGTAGAAAGCTGATGCCATGTGTCACTAGTATTCGGGTCTATAAAAATAAAACATTTAGTTTATGAATACTTCATTCTGTAACCGCTCGTCTGTGTAATTTGGCCTTAATGATAGCCGGTTGGTGGTTATAAAACTGCTAAAAGTATTTCCGAAATCTTACCTTGCTTTTCAATAGACCCTCAGGGCCAATGACATTATCAAATATATGTTTTCCAACATGTGAATCTACTGCACTCAAAGGGTCATCAAGATAATAGACGTTTGTGTTAGCATACACGGCTCTAGCTAGGCTCACTCGTTGCTTCTGACCACCACTTAGGTTTATACCCTGAAATTAGGTAACATACATTTATAACATGATTAAGTTTTAACCAACCAATAGTGCTTACCGTAAGTGATGCTTAAGTGAAATAAGGAGACAAAGAGTATTCTGTTGGTAGAACAAGTCTTCTCAGATAAGGACTTAAAAATGGAGGTCCAGTGTACACATCTGGCTCATGTGCACTTTAAAGACCCAGTACATCTTTCGGAAGAGCAGGGGGTTACCATTTAGGCTCTGTTGTTGTGGACAGACGAACGGGCACTGTTTGGTGGCAGCGCTCGACACGAAGGGACCTTTAGGGGAGTTATAAAGTTGTGGTATGTGTTCCACACTAGTGCGCAGTTCAGCCTAGTAGGCTGCAAGTTGCAGGTTATTCCCCAATTTACATTTAAAATTGTTGAGTGCTGGGCTTGAAACAATGTGATAAGGTAATGAATTCCATGTGTTTATGATACGTAAATCAAAGAAAGAAGCTCTACTGAAAGTATTAAACCGATATTTACACAACTTAAAATGATGACCTCATGTAAAATGGCCAGCAGAATTTTGGAAAGTGAAAAAATCAGAGAAACAAAACATCCTGATATAACATTACCTTTTCTCCAATTTCAGTCATATCTCCTCCTGGTAACATGTCAAAATCTGTAGCAAGAGCACAAGCCTGTACAACTCTTTGATACTTTGATTCATGAAGTTCACGTCCAAACAGAATATTATCTCTCAAGGTAGCATTCTGGATCCAGGCTTGCTGAGGCACATAAGCTGTTGAACCCTACAATAGACATTAAAAAAATGTATGTTAAATGTATTCTTGGTCCTCAAGCTTAACTGGAAACTGAGAAAATTCGGATTAGGGCCTCCACGGACCCACGGCAGCCAGCGTCTACCAGATCAGCACACCGGGAGACGAGGCAATGAGAGTAAGGCAACTTGCCTAAGGATGAAATCAGTATAGTACAGATAGTCTCGAACCCATGCCTATCACATGCTAGTCCGATATCATTACACCATCACTCTCTGGTATATCGCCACTATTCCCAGATGGTCTCCCATCCAGAACGCAATCGTGTCCAACGTTGAGTAACTTTGGTGATCTGACGATAGATTTGTTACTTAAAACATCGGTTTATTAGTGCTAGCCTGTTATGCAATGTCTCATGAAAACCAGTACAGACTGACATCTTCTCCTGAAAATGCATTGTTATTATTCATAAAAGTAAGACGTAAGAAAAAAAAAATGATTACCTTAGTGAAAACTCTTCCTTCTACCTTTTCCATTTCACCTAAGATTCCTGAAATAAGCGATGATTTCCCAGATCCAACTTGTCCAACAACGGCTATCAGGGAACCTTCTTTAATGTCCAAATTTATGCTGGAAAAAAACCCCGAAGTTATTTACATTATTACTAAACGATAGCTACAATGAACACTCTGAATGTCATAATTGATTACTTTATGTAAATTTGTACTGAAAAAACACATGTTACTTTACATTACAAGAATAAATAACACAATTAAAACTATGAAAAAAGATTGATTTAGTTACTTTTTTAGAGTTGGTTCTCCGTCCTTGTCCCAACTAAATGTGGCTTCGTCAACAACCACTGCTTGATCTGAAAACAATATGCAAAGGAATATTGAATAAATATACAAAGATAATTGAAAAAATATGCAAAAAATATTTTAAAAAGTGCTTTTATTCACAATGATATTGTTTACTATTAAAATGTAAAAAAAAGAAACAAAATGAAAGGCCAGATACACTGGATCCTACAAGTTAAACCGGTTTTTACCAGTTAAACTGTTTCTTAATTGTTAAAACTGGTTCTTACCAGGCATATCACAATGTTCAACATTGTCCATCTCCAGTTCATCCAGCTTAAGAAATCGCTCAAGACGACGAAGAGATACGCTGCTCTGAATGAGATTGGAGATGACGTTTGGAAACATAACCAAAGGAAAGCGTAAAATATTAAATAAAGACAGCGACACAAACGCTTTGTTAGCATCAAGTACGTGGGTCTCATCAATAAGAACATACACAGCAAAAGTGGACAAAGATACCTAGAAATAAAAAAATATATGAATAAATAGAACTTGTTGCATAAACTAGAGGTGAAATTCATACTAGAGGGAGGTGGAAAATGTGACAAGAGATCCTAACTTACAGACCACTATCAATTTTAAGTACATTCAAACATAGAGCTTGGACGTCAGCATCTATAGTAAACAATGGGTATGCCAGGCATTTTCCAAGCGTAAAATACGCATTTTTTGTTATTTCCTAATCAAAAAAAGGTAGTACATGCTAAATAGCAAACTATTATACGCACTATCAAGAAAGGAAAATCCCCTTTAATATTCATTTACCAAGAAAGGAGCACATGCCCAAGTAAAGGTGGAGACAGCATTCAAGTATGCAAACTTTCTGAGAACCGCTAACTCTTTATTGCGAAGTTCCTTGATTTTATTTTCAAACGATTCTTCCCAAGCATAAAGTTTCAACACTTTGATACCACTGAGCACTTCGTTCATCAACTTGATGCGAGCGTCCTTAAATGCCATTTGCTTTACCTTTTATAAAAGAAAAGTAATATTTAATTCATAATGTACATCTTATTATAGGCTATGAATCATGCTTGATCAGGTCACAGAAAGTGTTTTTTTTTTAAATTTTTATTTTATTTATTCAACTTATCACTAAAATGCATATACAGAAAAGACTAAACACATATTAGTGAAGGATAGGACCAACAGGTGGTAAACAGTTTATAATTGTATCCATTATTAAATTGAATAAACTGTATATTATTGTGTTACCGAACAGAGCAACATAAGCAATACTGTTAACATACCTGTAATTTTCTTGATTTGGTGGCAAGGACGGCATTTATGGGGATTAACAAAACCATAATACCGACTCCAGCAAGAACCGATGGTCCAAGTACTCCCCAGAGAAAGTAGAGGGAGACAATGATTTGAAGCGGTGATGACCAGATGGTGTTAAGATATGTCACCAGATCCATGAAGCGTTGTGCGTCTACTGACATCAAGTTCACAATCTCACCGACTGTGGCTGTCTTCCGCGCAGTGTTACTCAGTACGAGGGACTAGATAGTGAAAAAAACAATGCTTGTTGTAAAAAAAATTCTTCAACTGGGTCTTAAAGAGTTCAAATTAGTACAATCGGAATTGAAATTGGATACTTATATTTCATCTGTACAAACATGGAGGTAACCACCATGGTGCAAAGACATATTTTAAATGCTCCATCTACACTATTAAACTAGTTTGACATAAAAGTGTGATGTGCACAAATATGGTAGTGTTATGCTCAAATATGGTAGTGAAATGACATCACCATGTCCATATATGGGCACATCACATTTTTTGTCACATAAAGTTTGATAGTGTAGACAGAGCTTAAATATGCTTCTAATAAATCTATACGTTTTTAAAAGCTATACTTACTTTACGATAAACTGCACCAATAATAGCAGTCCGTAGATGCATTCCAGTAACGAAACAAATATGAAAATACTGATGCAATAACACTGACTGAATGATACCAACTATCAGTAGTATAACAGCATAAAAGTATCCTCTCCATTCAGAGATGCTTTTATCAAGAGTGTAGCTTATTAATAATCTGAAATAATAAATTAATATTTGCAATTTCACTGATTCTTGAATACAGTAAAATAACTTATTAAGTACACTTCTATTAAGAGGATACTTTTTGTGAAACGAAACTGTCAAAGATATATATTTTAATACGGACAACCCCTTATCCAAGGGACACCCCTAATAAGAGGAAACTTGGTTTTGTCCCAATGGCTAGTACTGTAGGAGTTCTACTGTATTATCAAAATTTAATACCAATATTAGTAAATCTTCTTTTGGACACCCATAAAGGGGACACTTTCCATTGAAACACACAAAGAGCAATTTGTCTTAACACTAACACCTATACGGGGACACTTCTATTTTGGGGAAAATTAATAGATTTTCTACTCAGCCCTAATATTATGAAAATGATTGATATTTAGTGACAATATTTAAGGAAGTATGATAATGTCTTACCTTAAAATCTGTGGGCTGACAAATAATAAAATATCATAAACAAATTTATACAGCGCCCCTAAAACAAACCAGCCACCAAATGCCTTGACCAAACTTTTTAGCAGCGAGGCTTTATGGTCAACAGGCCGTCCAAAATAATCGGTCAGTTCATGACATTCAGAGTATTCACTGTAGCTATCGTCTGGTAATTCAGTCTTCGTTGATGTACTGCCTCCAGTTGTTGCGTTTAAGTGAGGATCTTTATCAAGTTTTACCATCACAAATTGCTTTTGTTTTCGGTTTGCTTTGGCCTTTTTCTTTAAAACAGTTCTGTAATGCAAAAACAAGGCCAACAGCCATTAAGTCGCGTGCTACAATGCATAGTGATACCGGACCGACAGACAGACCGACAGAGTGAACTATACTGACCGAAATTACTGAACATGTTTAAAAATGTTGAAATGTTTAAAAACATTTATATTTTTTAAATTTACACGTGCGTAGCCTGTCACTTTTGACGTGCTCGTATAACGTAATTTCGAGTTAAGTAAGTCAAGAAAACAGAAATCGGGCAAAAAGAGTGCGCAATAACATTTAACGCGCAGTGCGCGCGCAATAATCTGCGCAGTCATGGCAATTTTGTAAACGCTTAAAATTGCCTGAAACGTACTCTTATTTCATCGAAAATAAATTTTGAAAATTTTAAGCGCGCATACGCATGCGTTACATGCGCTACGCACGTAATTGTATTGCCATATGATGATTTATGCCCTGAAATTTATGAGTACCAAATTTTATTTAATTGTGATTCATGGTTGTGAAGATATGATTACAAACGTGATTTCGTTAAATCGTGCGTAGACCGCGTAATTTTTTATTGCGCATCGTGAAAACATAACCACATCGATTCCTGGCCATAAGGAATATTCTGTGAAAAATTGACATAGCTAGATTAAACTGATATCAAGATAAGTTCAGAAAGCGATAAAACGCATAGTGATACCGGACCGACAGACAGACAGACAGACCAACATAGTGAACTATAGAGTCGCGTCCACGCGACTAAAAATTAATTAATCTTAACAAGAGAATGCATGATAAACAGAAAAAAAGTATCAAATAGAGGGATGGAGTAAGATTGCCATTACATCCATCTACAGTATGGGGGGTTGAATCAAAAACTCCTAGGCACCTACTGGAGAATTCTCAATAACTTTTTCTTAATCAAATCGATATTAATACATATGTACACCCACACTAACCTGCATATTTCATCCCTCCATTTTGTGAGGAAATGTGGTACAATCCTGATAGCCTTGTCCCGCTTCAACAGTGACCACAAATCATCCTTCTGCAGTGAAGTTTTGTAGCCTTTAATTACCAGACTGTTAATAAATTGAACAATTTAATGTATCGTCATACTGAGATGTAACATAGTGAAACATGTAGTAAAGCCAAATCAATAATCATTTAAGGGTACAGTAGTAGTTATACATTTTGAATGTAATGATGAACATACCTTGTAAACCACCAAAATGTAATACGAGATATAAACGGAGCTGTCTCTTCAGGACATGGGTTCTAAAAAGTAATAGTATCAATGTAAATTAAAACAAGAAATTAATTTTCGTTATAACTTCTATATTATCTGCAGCACTCTGATTGACAATGTTATATATTTGACTTAAAATATAATATTTAATTAAAATATTTTTCAATTTAATCTTAATTTAAAAGAAAAACACAAATTACACATACTGGATCAGAAGTAACTGGAGAATAGCGAGGTAGTTGATCAGAAAATGATGATAACAACAGTGATATGACCAGGAGCACAAAATAACAGTAGAACGTCACATATCGAAACGTGTCATCTGAATCCTGTAAAATAATGGTTAGATTTATAAGAGTATAATAGGGAGCTTTCGATTTGCAGTGAGGATCAAAAACTAAGGCATTCATTGTGCGCAGGAATATTTGGACGTGTGTCCTCGCTTCTCACCAGGACACAGGTTTGATGGTTTATAGGTCCAGGCAACGATAACCTAGGTTGGTCGCGTTGCAAATTGAAAGCTCCCTAATATCTTTGCAAGAACACTTTGGTAAACCAACATACTACCAATACCGCTACCAATATGTATTCCTTTCAGTGAAACATAAAAAGGTAGCACTGAGGAGAGCTGTTAAAGACAACTATCGACAAAGGGCGTGTCTCTCAAGGGGCAGATACAAATGTGGGGGGTGTGCTGACAGATACTGTAATATTAATAGTCTGTCAAAAATATATATCAAAAAGTAGTTTCTATTTTTAACCTGTCCAAAGCGGGGAGCACTCTCTCCTGCGCTACCCATTGGGTCCACCCATAGTTCGTGTTTGGAGGTAAAACAGCATTTTTAGCGTAGGATCACTGAACAAATCAATATATTTTATAAGCATAATAATCTATTATAGCCAATTAAAAAGCTAAGAAAAAAAGTCTACTAGGATTTATATTTAATTGCTGCATAATCAGGGGTAGATTTTAATTTGGTAACTCTACTCCAGTAATTTACTCTTTCGCAATATGTTTCACTTATTTTGTGCTGCTGGGGAATCTATATAATTACCAAGTGTACCATATTGTTAATGTCAAAATGCAGAAACATACAGTTAAAAAGAGCTAAATAAACATGCTAACCTAGTTTCATTGTCAGAAATATAAAGATAATATCATGCTTTAATGGCCACAGAGGTATTTGCAATCAAAGAAAACATGAAGAATAAAAAGCTATTAAAATTCTGTCACAAAGAGCTTTGAATGGCAAACCTGTACACTATTTAATTCTATCTATCATATCTGGTCTTTTCCCTGGTACTGTATATGTAAAAATAAGTACCATAAGCATTGAGAACTACTTTTTCAAAAAAAACCCTATGTGGATGTGTTTTAATATACAGTTACTGTATTTAACAGTAAAAATGCATAATATTCATCAATATTTAGATGGTAAATCTGTTCATTCATAATTTTATTTATCCTTTCAGTGAAACATAAACATAAAAAGGGAGCTGTCAAGTTCAACTATCGCCAAAGCGTGTGTGTCTCTCATCACAGTAAAACTGACAGTTACATAAAAACAATTCTAAAAATGGAGCCAAAAGTAAATAAGCAACATTTTTTTCAGTTTTGTATTAGAAGAATGAATGAAACATGGCTTTAAAGACACCTTCCCTACGTTTTTTAGATCTAATTTAAGATCACAAACTATATTTAATGTAAAAATAATACTATATGGTCCTAGTGCGATAACTTTTTTCGTCTTTAAATGGTTAAAAATGTGAAAAATAAGTCGATTCTAATAATTATAGCGGCCCGCTATAAATCCCAAAATGCATTGCGCGCGGATTGATATTTTTGTTTTTCTTCTGTAATTCACCCACTTTTCGATCGATCGTGAGGCCAAAACAAATGGAAGACTCCTAACTTTTCAGCGAAAATACCGGGTTTTCCCCAATTTGTATCAACGGAGTCTGGCAAAAATAGAAAGACAATTAATGCAGCAACTATACAACGTCAGGCTAGGTATATAGCTAGCGTACGATGTTCGTACGTTACCGATGTTTACCAGCTAGGCCTACAAAACTAAGCCTAGCTAGGCTAGGCCTAAAGACCGTCCACGAGAGGTCATTCGCCGTGAGCTACTTAGGTAGTGCATTGTTTCTCACTTTTTATCATAATTTACCATAAAACGTACATTTAAGACAAGGAATGACCTGGTTTAATGTTTTTAAAGTAATATATATGTATTATTTTTACAAAACGTCACAAATTGTAGGGAAGGTGTCTTTAAATACACTTATTTTTTCTATTGGAAACTATTTTAAAATTAAATTCTACTTTGTATTGTCAAAACTTTCGTCTATAAATAATTGTTTTTCATTTCTAAACCCAAGGTTTGTTCTTTTATATAACAAAAGATCCGAAACCTGAGATTTGAAAATGTTTGCGTTGATATGCAAGCTCTCCTTTGTTGGTACTGTAATAAGTGAAGAAGTTTAATCAATAGTTTAGTACCAGCATAATTCATTATCAGTATCCATTTCAATTTACTATCTACAGTATCATTGTCATATCTATCAACAATCATTAAAAACAATATTTTTAAAAAGCTAATAGTACCATGGAGGAAACCCTCCATGATAGTACATGTAATTATTCAAGTACAGTGGATGGCTATACCTGAACAATCTTTGAACGGAACTCTGGAATACTAAAGAAAACCGCCAATATCCAAAAAATAAACATGACACCAGATGACATTTGACCTTTCATACGTTCATCTTGAACTACCACAAAGGCCAAAATCTGAAAGTATAATTTAACTTAATTAAAATATGAATACCGGTAGCGAAATTGTATTTTCTGAATATTGAAAATACTAGAAGATAGCAAGATGTTAGTATAAATTTTTTGTTTTTAATGATTTAACGTTCCAACATAGCAAAAAGTAATGGATAACTCTGGGGTTAAAATTTGAATTGTTTTAAAGTATTATTACAAAATACAAACTTTTGCAACAACACTGATAATTAATAACACTTATTTTTAAATAGCATTAGCAGTATCGTGAAAAAAGCCCATTTTCTAAAAAAGTGATTCTGAAAGACTTATTCGGAATGTTAAAAGATAGGAATGTTACTAATTTTTCAATGATTTACAACCGTTAACTTTTTCTATGTTCTATACTTTTTTCCTTTAATGCCTAATTTACATAAATGAGAGTCAGTTTTGGTTAATAACTTACCATAGTGATACATAGAAAAGCTGGAGTGAATATATATACAACTGGGAAATCTTCATTATCAACATAATCTACAACCCCTTTCAATAGGTCCATTAATGGTAGTATAATTAACAAAGCACACACAATCTACAAAGGAGAAACATTATTATAACAATTCAACGTCGGTAAGTTTCACCTAATTCACCCTAAAGAACAACTATCAACAAAAAATGTGAAGCAAAATAAAATCCTTCAACTATGTTCCGACACAAATGGTTTTTTGTCATCGCAACTAAAGTTGTTCAAAGAACAAAACGAGAAAACTTTTTGTTTTTTAAATCAACAATTTTAAGTTATTTTTATCATTCCATGTTTTTATACTCCTCATATTTTCATACCATTTTCAATTTAGAACAAAATAATATATATATATACAGTATTATTCGTGTTACTGTATATAGCAAAAATGAAAAGATGAATAGATGTGATGTTTTGTTCAGCATTAGTAACCGGATGAGGATTTGTACGGTCAACCATGCCCGTAATTTTTAAAATCATTTTTCAATTTCCTATAGGCAAAGTCAATTGTGATTCTAATACCCTTTTTTTTATCAGCAAGGTCAACCGTGTTCCTTAATTATGTTCTCTAGGGGCATGGTCTTTTTGTATCAATAGAAAACTTTACATTAGACGCACACAGCGTAAAAAATAAAAGTTCTTCCTTTATAACCAGCAGAACATACTCACCGATTTTTCAATATGTAACGACGATAGTTTGATGATACCTTTGTTATTTTTCTTCAGACAGAAAAAATACAAAGGAGCAACAAGAAACAAATAAAAACAAGGGATCCATGATAAAACTGTCTCTTGAAAGCACTCGGAAATATCTGGCGTTGAAGAATTTAACAAATCAAGATCCTGAAATTAGTATTAGAAAGTATTTATTCAAAATAATAATAATTTAATAGTCCAATCAGTCTAATAAATGTCTATGCCCACAGTGCTCAATAGCTACACTAACTAGAAAGCCACTCCAAGAATGCATACCTCCGCCTACTGCAAAATTCTCCTAAATAAGATTTCTCCGGAAATTATATATATTTGTGTGTCTCAATGCAGTTTGTGATTTAGGCTAATTTCACTACAAGCATGTGTATGCGAGAGTTTGGTGTAAAGGTTATGTAACCAGCCTTTCAACTAACAATAGTTTCAGTGACTAACGATAGAACAGGAACGCCAAAAACAAATGGGTGAATTTGAAAAGAAATAGGTATTTTAAAACTACTTTTATCAAAAAACCTGTAAATGAAATCAAATTATGTTTTAAAATTACAAATCACAAACTATAACTCTTGCCTCTTGTACAAAAATGAAGTTTTTTTGCACAAGTAGTTAACTCGAGAAAATGCAATTTCAGTTTACTTGTTACTATAAGACTGCTCGCCGGAAAATTCTGTCCTATCTTTTAACACTAGCAGGTCTGAAATTATACTAAAAAGTGGTCTAGAAATGGGGGCGTGGTCCGGATTGCCTCCAAAATTTAATGGAGATATAACATATCTATCTGTATTTTCATTTTGGTAAAGATCTTGAAAAGATTTTGAGTAATCCTGCTAACAAACAAACACACTGATCGTATACGGCTTTACCACGTTGAAACACCGGTTCACGTCAGATCACCGAAGTTAAGCAACGTTGGGCCTGGTTAGAGCTTGGATGGGAGACCATCTGCGAATATCGGGTGCTGTATATGGAGCTGGGGTCCCGCTAGGCATTTGAAATCAGCACTGCTGACTCTTATGGCAGCCCCTGCATCTAGTATCTGCCTCAGACGTATTGGCTTATGCCTTTCCTCTGGCGAAGGTGGGCACTGGACGAGAGAAGCCCTTGATCAATGTTAGGACCAATCAAGGTGCTTTAAACAGTCCTGGCTTTGTTTGTATCAAACCTATTAGTGGCGGTAGTTATCGCTGTTGGTTTCGATTGAATAAAATAAAAATAAAAAATAATAAGTAGGGTGTCAGATGAAATCGGTCGCGCTTGAAATCGGTCGCGTTTGAAATCGGTCGCGATAAAATCAACTTCCGGTATTTTGTATGGCGCGCCGCTAGAGCTATACTTTTGATCATATCGGTCGCATTTGAAATCGGTCGCGTTTGAAATCGGTCGCGCTATTTTGTATGGATCGAGCGGGATGCATGCTAGAGCGGGATATACATTTTTCGTTTATATAGATTTAATTGATATTTTTTAGGAACTAGATTATTTATGTGTATATTTTTTACTTGGTTAATAAGTATTTATTATCATGTTGATTTATTTATCAATCATTAAATTAATTTTTTTTTTGTATTTCACAGGTCTCGGAGAAGGACTGTGTCTTTTCAAAATGGCCATTTCTAAACACGTTTAAATATTATATTAGGCATAATGTTATATTAGGCATATAATAATTTCTCTATTTATATGTACTGTAATTAATATATTATATAGAGAATATACGTATGTCGTGTCTTTTATTATGCAAACAATTACGTATGGTTTTAGGATATTAATAAAATATATAGATAACATGCCGTTATAAATCAATCTACCGGCCTACACTAGACTATGATGTACAATGATAGATGTGAGAATAAATAATGTATGGATAATAAAGGTGGACACGATTCTCAAAGAGGTAATCTGCACTGATATTTAAACATTTAGATTTACGAACGGCGTATGAATGTGAGACACTGAGTTGCACTTACTTAATTATTTACATTAAATGATTATTATAAATGAAGAAATAAAAGATATTCAAATTAAAATCTATAGTAGGCCTATCGCCGACGTATATACGTAAATTATATATAAATCATACTGTCAAATTATAGAAACAGTGCTTTATTCGGAATTATTATGGATAAGCAAGCCTGTGAGCTACAGCGATTTTAATTGCTTTTGCTTTCCTTGCCTCCTTAGATTTCTACGTGTCTTGATTTTGTTACCTATGTTTTAAATGTAGGGCCTATTTCGATTTTAAAGGCTAAATAAAGAATGAATGAAGATGATCTCATAATCGCGTCGAGCATCTATAGCTCATTGGATCGTTTCACAAAAACACATGCAGGAGGCCTATAGGCCTATAGACGTTTCAAACATATGGTTATTAGTAATAGACGTCATCTTTACCTCGCCATGGACAACGATCGTACATGTTTTGTCCATGATTTAACACTAACAAGTGCGTGTTTTTTAAAAAGGGGAAACCCCGTCAGCAAAATAACGTATTGTTAGGGGAAACAGCTGCACGATCATAGAAGGCGCATCTCCACAATATGGCTTATTCGGGGGTTTATTTCAGTAACTCGCCTTTTAACCATCCGCATATAATGATCATTTTACTAAAAACTATTTTAAACATTAGAAATAAAAATATACACGTGATTTGCCTCAACAATAATCATTATAAATACATAATAGAAAAATAACGCTTAAAAAAAGAACGATGTTTCGACTCCATCATGGAGTCATTATCAAGTCCAATGAATAAAATTTAAAAAAACAACTAATTAAATAACACAAGCCAAGGGTCAAAGTTTAAATAACAAAAGACCTATAATCATTATACACTTAATATTATCCTACATAACGGATAGAAATAAAATAGAAATAAAAATAAGGTGATCGAATAGTATGTTGTTAACGACATGGATATGATATAATCTGCCACAGTATGCATAAGTATAAAAATGGGTACGCTGGCTTTACGGGCTATATTGTAAAAATTATTGTTTTTAAATAAATTGTTCTCTTTTACGTAATTGTTTGCATAATAAAAGTATATTCTCTATATAATAATATATTAATTACAGTACAAATAAATAGAGGTAAATTATTATATGCCTAATATAACATTATGCCTAATATAATATTTAAACGTGTTTTAGAAATGGCCATTTTGAAAAGACACAGTCCTTCTCCGAGACCTGTGAAATACAAAAAAAAAAATAATTTAATGATTGATAATAAATATTTATTAACCAAGTAAAAAATATTCACATAAATAATCTAGTTCCTAAAAAATATCAATTAAATCTATATAAACGAAACATGTATATCCCGCTCTAGCATGCATCCCGCTCGATCCATACAAAATAGCGCGACCGATTTCAAACGCGACCGATATCATCAAAAGTATAGCTCTAGCGGCGCGCCATACAAAATACCGGAAGTTGATTTTATCGCGACCGATTTCAAACGCGACCGATTTGAGACGCGACCGATTTCATCGTAAACCCGTATACCTCCTTGACCTTGGCGGAGTTAAAATATACCTCCTGATCTTGGAATCACTTTTTAAGTAATCCTGCTAACAAACAAACAGACACACGCGATCGATTACATATACCTCGATCGTTGGCGGAGGTAAATTAAAATTAATTTTTGGGACGAATCGACCAGAAATGGTCGGCATCCTCCCACAAGCAACATTGAACCTTGGTCTTGAGCTGACGTGCACTAAAATTTAGGCCTAGCTATGTCAAACCAAACTGTAATAGTTACAAAATACTCACCCAAAAACTATCTTCACAAAAATTATCCATCTTTGCACGGTAGTATCTGAATTAATTAAACTATACAATTTATAAAATTGTTATTTATAAGGTTTGAATGATGCAATATTTAATTTTTATTTCACATTTTGTTTACATTACATGTGTACAGTTTGCATTCGGTGTGTTAACAAAAACTAAAAGAAAACAACATAAATAGCGCCAGCTATCGATGTGGATCTCAAACGACTGGTAAACAACAACTAATAAAAATAGAAAAGCATGTTGTTTTTGGTCGTCTGCTAAAATCTTGTCAATTTTGTTGCTGATGAATATTTTTTTATTTAGTAAATTGTACTTCATATATAGCTCCTAGCCTAGCGCTAATGTAGATTAAAGTCTAGATAGTGTATATCTTAGTATCTGTAACTAATTATGTACGCTAGCCCACACAGAAGCTAGACTCTTATTTACAGTAATAATATTTTATTATTAGTACCTAGGCCCTAGCCTAGCCTAGCTAATACTATTATAATACTGTACTACAATACTAGCCTATTGTTGTGATTCTCCGAGTGAGTATGATTAATGCCAGGAGTAGCTTATCTGTATAGAGGGGCAGCTCTCCTTGCTCATCATATAGGTCACACGTTGGCACGATAATGACAGTACTGTAATAAGATTCGGCAGCACAGTACCGCGTACTGCTAAACAAGTCAAAGCATAGCTCAGAGCACGTATGGTTTCCGTTCTTTTGTTGTGTCTGCACGGATTAATCCGGGCTCCAGGGACTGATGATATCTAGCTTTAATAGCTAGTAGTAGCAGTATTAATTAGCAGTGATTTCTCTTGAGCTGCATGTTAGCTTGGGCCTCAGGACATCAGGAGGAGATCCAGGCTGTTCTAGGTCTTCTCAGCGTCCTGGCCCAGGATCCTCCCGACTATCGCTGTAAAGCCGAAGTAGGTTAGGGGGAAGACACTCCTAAACTTATCAGCCATCAGCACCGTTGATGAAAAGATGATGCGGATGTTCCTCAGAAGGTGAGCCAACTGCAGAATGTTCAGGCAGTTCTGATAGCAGATCTGCGCCGTTGGGTCCTCTGGCTGCCCCTCAGATGCAGACAGATCGCCAGGTGGTCCCGGGCAGAAAAGCCTTGCATCAGGAGACTGGGATGTGTCCGGGCAACGGTACCGCTCAACTGGGCACACCCCCAACATGCTGATGATTGGATGGGAAATCAACCTTCCCGCTGACCTCATGTTTGCAGCGGGTGGCACCCCACATGGACAGACACCCGACAGCTATGTGGTCAGCCTCACCCAGGCCATCCGAAGGGAGACAAAGCAACACATGGAAAGAGACTACGATCTTCGTGTTTGTGGTAGTATGCAATATCGATCTAGCGCCACCTGGCGGGGATCGAGAGCAGCGGACGATTGTAAACAAGTTGCATAGCAACTACAACACAGTAAACCGCACAGCCTAGCCTAGGAATTGAAGAGATTTGAACTCCGTAAGTTATTCAGTAATTATAAGAATAATTATGGCAACGTTCATAAAGCCACCTGAAACATTAATTGTAGATGGCAGTAATCCATCACACGCATGGAACAAGTGGAAGAGGAAATTTGAGATTTACCTCAAAGCAACAGGGAATTCAAAGAAAGAAACCAAAATCAAAGTAGGTCTGTTGCTAAACTGTATAGGCGATAACAGCATTGACATCTACACGAATTTTTAATTCAAGCCTGCAATGCAAAATCCAGAAAATGAAGAAGAAGAAATCCCAGCTGAGGATCCGAACGACTACACAGTCATAATGAACAAATTTGACGAACACTTTTGTGTTACGGCAACGGTTCTGGCATCACTTACAGCGAGAACCAGGCCAGTCATTTGATTCATGGGTCACGACGGTGAAAGAAAGGGCGGCAGAGTGTAAATTCCCAAAGGAATTTCAAGAAGAAGCAGTTAGAGATAAATTAACATTTTCGTGTACTAACGACAGCTACAAGCTGAAATTATACGACGAGGGTGCAAAATTATCCTTGACTAAAACTACTAGAATCCTTGCACTGAAAGAGGCAACTAGTCAAGAACTCCAGAAGTCTAAAACCGCAACCATTGACCAAGTCCGACCTAAACCAAAGCCGAGACCAGCAACGCAGGGGCAAACCAAGAAACAATACTCACACAACAAGGCAGCCCGCCCACAAACGAATGAGGGGAAATGTCAGAAATGTGGATATTGTGGAAAATCTCACCCATATGGAAAACAGAACTGTCCAGCAAAATCAGCAACTTGTAATGCATGCGGGAAAACCGGTCACTATAAGGTAGTGTGTAGATCAACTGCAAGCCGATCAAGCAGAGTCAACCAAGTCGATGACGAACACCCTTTCCTGATAAGTGGTGTTAGTGTCCAACAAGTTAACAGGTCACAGTTGAAAGATGCACACAAACAACCTGGATGGCACATCAAACTCAGAGCAGCCGATCAAGAACTGTCATGGTGTATTGATACCGGTGCACAAGTTTCAGTGATGCCAAATATAGTGTATCAAAACCGATTCGGAGAAATGTTCCCAACCGACAAGACGCTAGTGGGTACAGGCGATACACCACTGAAAACACGAAGATTTGTGGACATGAAGCTGAAACAACAACATGGAAACAACTCTGAGATAGAAGAAAGAGTATATATAGTCGAGAACGCAACAACACTACTGCTAGGAGTTCCAGCAATTCGCAACCTTGGACTGATCCATGAGATACCAGGAACCTATAGTGTGAAAGCAGTTGACGTCAAGACGACATTCTGATCACTGGCAGCAATCAGACAGAGCACGACAATAGGCTCAATGCAGTACTGAAGAGATTAGACAAAAGTGGTCTAACTCTAAATAGTGCGAAATGCAAATTCTCTCAGACGAAACTGGATTACTTGGGCCAGATAATCGATGGTGAAGGGTCGAGAAAAGACCCAAAGAAAATCGAAGCAATTATGAAAATGCAACCACCCACCAATGTCACAGAACTCAGACAGTTCCTAGGAATGGTAAACCAACAGATGAAATTCGTTCCTAACCTGGCAGAGACCACCAAACCATTACGGGATCTCATGAAGAAGGAAAATGAATGGGTTTGGGACCAAGCTCAACAAGAAACAAGAATGATACAGAATGAACTAAGCTCAGACAGAGTACTGAAACTCTACAGCACCACAAAAGAAACCGTTATATCAGCCGATGCAAGCAGTTTTGGACTAGGTGCTGTGCTTCTACAGAAACAAGAAAATGGCGAGCTGAGACCAGTAGCCTATGCAAGTAGATCCATGACGGCAACGGAACGCAGATATGCACAGATCGAAAAAGAAGCACTTGCCACCACATGGTCACTTGAACATTGGGCCGATCTGTTAGTGGGACTCAAGTTTAGAGTTCAAACTGACCACAAACCATTGGTTCCACTTTTCTCTACCAAGAACATTGACGAACTCCCTATATGAGTTCAGAGATTCCGAATGCGTCTGATGAGGTTTAACTTTGATATAAACCATGTGCCCGGGAAGTTATTATACACAGCCGATGCACTGTCAAGATCGCCGAGGCACAAAGAAAGACGTGCAAACGGAGAGATCGACCGTGGAGAAAAGTTAAGGAATGAGTTAGAATGTTTCGTAAACAGCGTGATGGTGACTCTACCAGCGTCAGACAAGAGACTGGAGGAGATAAGGTCAGAACTGCGAAAAGACGACACTCTAAAAATGGTGATGTACCATGTTCAAGAAGGATGGAATGAGAAATCAGAGGCATCCGGATATCTACACAGCTACTGGAAAGAAAGAGGTAGCCTTTCTGTACATGAAGGCCTCCTCCTAAAGAGCAAACGTCTAGTAATCCCTCCAAAACTCAGAACAGATATTCTACGTTGTCTACATGACAGTCACCAAGGAATTACAAAGATGAGAGCAAATGCAATGTCTTCAGTATGGTGGCCAGGGATATCGAGAGACATAGAGAAAGTTGTGAGGAACTGCGAGATGTGCGCAAGATACAGGAGAAGTCAAGCAGAACCAATGCGAGGAACAGAGTTCCCAAACCGACCATGGTCTAGAGTTGGTACCGACTTTTTCCATTACAAGGGACGTAACTATCTACTTGCTGTAGATTATTACTCAAGAGACATTGAGGTCTGCATTGTCACAAAGAATGTAGATACGAAAGAAACTGTTGCCAAATTGAAGAAAATATTCAGTCGTCAAGGCATACCAGACGTCCTGTTCTCAGACAATGGACCACAATACAGCTCTGACAAATTCAAAGCATTTGCACAGAGCTGGAGATTTGAACATGTAACATCATCCCCTCATTTCCCACAGTCAAACGGCGAGGCGGAACAAGCAGTACAAACCATCAAATCCTTCATGAACAAGTGTGACGATGAGTATTTGGCAATGCTACAGTACCGTAACACACCACTTCAAAATGGGTATTCACCAACACAGTTGAATATGAGTCGGAGACTAAAGACATGCCACCCCGAAGAGCTCCGACCAAAACTACCAGACCAGACTGACCTTAGACAGAAAGAGGAGAGATATAGACGTGAAATGAAGAGAAACTTTGACAACCGTCACAGAGCTGCAGATCCAACCCAAGACTCAGTGTAGTGCCCCTGGTCTGGTAACATAGTGAATCAGACGGTATATCAGAGACTCTTAATTCTGATAGAACTTTGCCTCTGTTTTAGGATGTGGAGAAGAATATTTCAATTCTATTCCTAACCCAGATTTATCAGATGGATAAGCAACCTCATGTGGTGTGCTGGTATCACTGCACGGATTAATCTGGGCTCCAGGGACCGATACCTTGCTTTAATAGCTAGTAGTAGCAGTATTAGCGGTGATCAAAACACATGTGTACATCTATCAGATCCAATGAGACCGCTCTGCTCTTCGTGGACAGCTCACCTGACTTTGTGTCACGCTGGGAGACTCAACCATTATTCAGGAGGAGCATTCACTACACTATCCCCACCACCCAGCCACCTCTACCATCCTAGCTAGAGACTAAATAAAGAGGGTGGTATTAGTAATTTATTAGGTAATATCAAGTCTAGACTACTTGGCTACTACTTACAAGACCTAGAGGATTTGTCAAGCCTGGCTAGTTAGGAGCTGTCGCCTACTATCTCCTAGCTAGTAGATATGTGTGTGCAATTTTTTTTTTCGCAATAATTAGTGCAATTAAAAGATTGACAAAAAAGGGATAAGGCTATTTTGGCACAGTAAATTTGGAGTTTTCAATCAACCATGTGTTAGCCTAGAGTCGCACGCTCAATCGGCCGAAACAGGATATCAACGCAGTTGACCGTGCATTAAATTAATTGTTTTCGACTGTGCCAATAAGCAAACTTTACATTAGACGCATATCAAATCGTGCCAATAGAGAAAATAATAAATCACATGCACAACTGATCATGCCGATAGTCATGTAAAAAAAGTCTTGATTTTTAAATTTTTTTTTTGTAGATGGCTACTTGTCATAGTGGAAAGATCCTTGTTAGAACAGAAGTCAGAGATGTCACCAACACCTTAAACACTTCTACTGATGTTGCGGATATTAAGCAGAAGCTCCAGCATCTGGCAATCCTCTTGCCTAACCAAGAGGATAAATCTAGGAACACCTGGATCGACGAGGTGTTGCTTCCGTCCGCCCGTGAAGAGTTTAAAAATGAGCATTATGTACACTTTTTGAGAGTACTTATTAATAATTTTAGCCTAGAGTGGAGTCAGATTTTGACAAAAGATGATTGGTCATGCTATGTTGATGTCTTCTTTCTAGAAGGATGGCCTTTGGATGCTTTTGTGTGTTTGTGCCATGCTTTCACACAGTCAAAGTAAGGCTTATTATATATATTATATAATACTGTAGTATATTAGTTAGTGTAGTCTCTGACAAACTCTCTCATGAATCTGATCATGGCTCTGTCATGAATCTGATGTCAAAGAACTCTGGTACCTCCATATTCCTCCAATATTCTGAAGTGAAACAGCATTTCTTCAGCTTACAGATTAATTTAAATGTGAGCAAATTATACATATTGTTTTTACTTGGCCTATTAATTTTTAAAAGATTTTAGATTTGTTTAATAGGGAAAATTTGATTTGTGATAAGCCTATTTTTGTAAATCATGTGTACAAACTGTTGTTTCTGTTAATTTTCAGACCAAGTTTCAAGCAAGACAAGTGTGTGTATTTATTGACAGAGTTTATAAATAGGCACAAATTTGAAGACATAATCTGGCAACAGTGTTTTGTACCAAAAGGTCATGCAGAAGATGTCAAACGACAGACAGAATGGGAGGGCGCTGTAACATTGATGATCTCATTACCAGACAGGGCTGCTAACACATTAAAGAAACGACTCCGGTCATTTTATTTCTTTGATAATTGTACTATTATATAGTCGCAACATAATTTTTAAATTTCAACTTAACTTGTAATATGAATTTTTTATAGGCATGAACTTTTCCCACATCCATATTTCACCAGTCTTTCAAGAGACATTCTTTGTGTTTTAACAAGAGTACAACACAATTTACAAGGTATCTATTTGGTTTCATTGGTATTAGAACCCTATAATTGAATGATTAGTAATTTAATTTATTAATATATTTCTTACCACTTGCTAAGAATAACGTTGAATGCTCAGTCATTGCTCATCCAGGATGTCTGAAATATGTTAGATTTATTTATTATTTATTTCTCACCATTTGCAAAGACTGTTCTACCAGAGAGTAAAAAACAAATACAAAAATAAAAACATCACTAACCAAGTAACCTTTTCCTTATTAATCCTTTCATACATTTTAAAATCCATCCTTCCATAGGAATAATAAGTTTTAAAAGTAATTTTCTTTTTCTTTCTTCATAGATGGTATGAGTTTATCCATCGCTTTCTTAAGCCTTCTCATTGGACGGATTTGTCAAAATGGTCAAACAGGTTTGTGTTCTTAATATCTATATAATTACTGTATATCCTCGGGTATAATCCCACTCCAGGTGTAATGCCACCCCTACTTTATGTCAGATTTCACAAACTGGCTTATCCCCGTGTAATGTCCCAGTATTGATCTGTAGCCAGTTCTGATGGATTATACCAGAGAATATACGGTATTTATTATATCTATTTTTAGCATCTAAATTAATATACAATGTTTGATAATGAATAACATGGCAACATTGTTTTACAAACTCAACCAAATATTTTGTTGACTGAAATTAGAATAATTTATAGACAAAACATTCACATTAACACGATTCTTTTTTTTAAGATACACTACTGGATACTATGCTGCCCTCATTAGTTGATCTTTCTGAAGATAGTCTCTTGTGGCAGAAAATCTGCGAGCAAATGTTCTTAAATGTTCCCGACAGATGTTTAGAAAAACTTGTGATAGGACTTCTAAAGAAGACACCTTGGTAACATTATAATCTTTTACTATACATTTATTTATAAGAAAAAATGATACAGGATGACTTGAAAACAGTATTGTATTACGCGGCCCAGTTAAGACACATACGGCCCACGACAGGAATAAATGGTACAAAATAGTAGAGCGTGCTATGTCCTAACAACGATGAAGTGTGTTAATATAAATATTATACATTTCTTTTGTTGAAACTTCAAAATTGTAGATAAAAATGTATGTAGGAAATATTATCTAAAAGAGATGATTGGGGTTTAAAAATAAATTGTGCTTATTGTTTTCAATTAAAATCAATCATAATTGCAGCAAATGTTACAAATATAAAAGTACTTAGGTGTGTTAAGTTCATTACATTATTTCATACTTTTAATGTATGTTTGTATACTCTATATATATTTTTGTTAGGTATGGCTTTCTTGGTAACCTGTTAGGAGATTCTGTAATTGAAAGCAATACATTACAGACACTTTTAGTGAAGAAACTCCTCCTGTTCAGGAATTATCCTGAGGTAAGGTTATTTAAGCTAAGTGAAGAATTATTTTACCATGTGTGAGTGTACTCTTGACAGAAAATCCATAAAAAATTAAAAGATTCTATCCTTAGCATTAAAAACTAGAAGGGCACTCAGAGAGCACAAACCTCCATCTAGGTAATGACGTGTTCCCATACAGCTATAAAACCAATAACTTTTTTGATTAATCCTGCTAACTAACAGATATAGAATGAAACGAACACTCACACACATGTGATCAACCACATAACCTCTCACCATTCTCGTTATCCTATCTATGAGGATTATTTAAGTTAAATTTTCCATATTCGTTTCTTAATATTCTGTAACTTTACTTTTCAGGACTTGTTTCTTCAAAATATATTTGGTTATTTAGCAGGTTCAGAGAAAAGGAGACACTTACTCTCAAAGGTAATAATATTGCACATGACAATCTCTATTTTTTATGCTTTTAAATATTTGATACATTTGGCATGCCTGCACTGAAGTCACAAAAGCAAGAAACCTACTGTCAGTGCGGCTCCCTATGTATAACAATTTTATTCAGTGCTTTGATGTATTTATGTTGTAGACTTTAAAAACTTTGCTTGAGACCTGGTCAGATGGGAGTTCAGTAAAACATACGTCATATGATCAACATTTGTACATATCTAAGGCTATTGTTATAGCAATTGGTCATCATAATAAGATGGAAATCACTGCAAATAAAGATGGTATGTGCATCCTTAGTTATTAGCCTATCATGAGGTATATACAGCCCACCCTTAAATGTTGTGTGTAATGGTCAGTATGGTTATTATGTATTACCGTATTTACCAGAGGGCGTTTATTGTTCTTGAGGAGATTTTTTTAAATTTTTTTGCTGTACTATGATAAGATGTATAATCACATAAATTTCCCCTAGATATAAACAAATACAACATAATATTCCAAATAGGGCGTTTTGAATAAATACGGTATTATATATAGTCTTTCGATAAATAGACAATTTTATACTCCTTTCACACCAAAAGCAAAACTCCGCTATTGGTGTGAAAGGGGTATTAGACCAAAGCACTGTACACAATGCAATGTCAACATGAACGCATGGAAGACAACAATATGCTAATTTAGGTCCTTTTAAAATTTTAGTATACTTAAATCTGTTGATGGATGGTATGAAACACCATCTTCAATCTCCGATTCCAAATATGCGGCATCTCGGTATAATGGTTGCGGAGATCCTCACCAAACATGTCGATGACACTGGAAGTCATCCGCTCAAGTTTGAGTATGAAGACGGTGTGGATACAGCTGCATTTAAGTCTTTACTTCACCCTCCAAAAAGACCCAGCAAAGAGGAGACTCAGAGGTATTGTGTTAACCTGTATAACAGATTCCATTTTTCTCTTTCAGAGAAAAAAATGGAAGGTCATGGAAATTTACTAAAATAATTTCAATGACTTTGTTTTCATTAAAATATCATGGAAAGAAATGTAATTTTTTTTAAAGCATTTAACCATGACATATGTATATATAAAGTTTGAGGTACGCCATGTGTATATAGTTCTGAAAAGAACTATTGAGAAACTTAACAGTTCTTTTCAGAACTATATATACAATGTTGTGTACCGCAAACTTGATATCAACATATTGATTTCCCCATTCAAAAAATATATTATGACATTCTAAGTATATGTTTATTTATTTTATATGTACATCTGATTTATTATAGGTTATTACCAAAACAACCAGATGTTATAAAAACATCTGAAAAGAAGAACACTGAAGCTTCATCAGAAATAAAAGTGGAAGAAGAATTAGATAGGTTGTTCAGTTTGTTTAAAACTTCTCATTATTATCAGACATCCATCTAATAACTAAATAAACCTCTAAATAAAAGTGTATACAAATACAGTAAAACCCCTATTAAGGGAACACCTTTGGGACCACTGGATAGTAGTGTCCCCTGAATAGGTGTTGATATACAATTTTAGAATTTGGCCCTTGTTTGTTTCACTGGAACGTATCTTAATAAAGTTATCCCCTGAATAGTGATTTTCTAAAGGCGTAAATAATATCAAACACAGAATACATGTATATTTTGATTTCTTTTCTTTTTTTTTTTGTCTTTGATTTAGTGACGATGACCTTGAACCATATGACATGTCATGTGATACACCAGTAAGGTCAGTCCAAACACCAGTGTACATTCGAGACTGCATGAAAGGTAAGAGTCTAAGAGTCAATAGGAGCTTCCCAAACCAAACTACACCAATTTTGTTAATTGTGGGAATGCACAGATATTGCTACCTTTCTTGACACAGTCTAGATCCAGGCAATGACACATCGATTGAAATGACCTAGTTAGTTCATCGGTTATAGCAGATCAGAAGCTCCCTAATATAGTGCTCGGACAAATTTGTTTTCTGATTTACTTTGCTTTATTTTTTTTGTAGGACTCATGTCTCATGACAAACCTGATTTATTTGAGGCATCTTTAGAAGTTGTTGCTAACCTAGTCTCCATTGCTCCAGACTTTCATGAGGTATTCTAGTTAGTGTATTACAGTAGTTTCTGTAGTGGAGTTGTAGCTTGGTAGTTAACATGCTCAACTCCACTCCCTAAGCCTCAAATTAGACTTATAAGCATAATAAATTGCAAAATTGTTTATCCATCATGTGGAATGACTTCCCTACAAAACCTCCAATTTGATCCTGAAGATGTCCCCTTAATAAGGGTTTGACTGATTTGAAGATTATAAACATATATTGTTTTATGCTATATTGAATTTCACCTCAAAATGTCAACATTATTTTAATATAATAATAATAATTTAAGGTATGTGTTGAGTATATGCGGATTATGTTACATATTGAAGATCGATTTAGCACAACAGATTTCTCTCGTTTACGCCATTCTGCCATGGTGGCAGCAGCTGTTAGAGCACCGAAATTGGTAATTTGTACTTATTGTATATTTTTTAAACTTTAAACATTATTGTTCCAACATTGTAGGATAATAATAGGTGACTCGTATTAGGTTATTCATATTATTTGCCTTCAAATCTGCCGACATTGATACATCACAAGGTACATTTCCCCACTACTTTACTTTGATAAATTAAATCTTTGTAAACTTATCAAGATAGTTTTTTCATAAAGAGAGGAAAAATATGGGTTCTGCGATTTTAATAGACCATGCTTTAAATGCATTTCATGTTTTAACTATAAAGTACATATGGCAAAGAGTCTGCTAATTATAATAATAGGTGTATGTATAAGTTACATAAGTAATGTGTAATATAAAATGTGCTTGACATCATACGACTAAAAATGAAATGATGTGTTTCTTGCATAGACTTCAGGTGTGCTGACTAAAGAATTCTATGACAGGAATTACAACATCAAACAGAGGCTTGACATGTTGGAGGTAATTAAACAATTAATAATATCAGTCTAGAAAAACCACATCTTTTTAAAATTCCACACTCTCAATATGCAATTTCTAAACATTCATAAAAATACATGTTGTTCTTATTCATTATTTAAAAATTTCACTTTTCAACAACCCACATTGAAACCTGAAACATCCATGGCAAACAATCACAAGTCTTAAGAAATTTGTATCACTTTTTTCTCTTGCTAGGTTTTAGCTGAGGCATCTCAACAGTTATCCAAGCCTGATACTGGAGTACATAAAACAAATGTAGATCAACACATCCCAGTTTCTAGGAATGTTGACAAAAGCCTAGCAACAACAGAGCATTGGAAAGATATTGTTCAAAAGAGGATTGATAGTAAAACTAGAAGATTTGCCACGGTGAATAATCATTGTTTAAATAAAAAGGATTTAAGTATGTGAGTGATTGTGAAAAGTATGAAGGAATTCGAGAGGGCATTTAAATCCAAAATAATAATAATTTACTGATGTTTCTGTGTCGTGCAAAATCTGAGGGGATTGGAGAGGGAGTTAGAAGGCAAAAACTGATGTCCCTGATGTTTCTGTGTATATCTGTATTAGTGCAAAGTTTGAGAGGATTGGAGAGGGGATTGTTGTGAACTGAAGTTTATGGTCACTTGAATTTAATACTATATTTCACAGGGATCAAGGAAACCAGCACCAGAACCAAAAGAGAATAGATTTGCAGAGTATGCTGGTTGCTTCTTCTTTCCATTAATTAGACAATATGACAAGTAAGAATTGTCCACATTCTTTTCAGTCATTTCATTTTATAACACACCTGATTGTCTTCTTGCAATTTGGTCAATTAGGCATCATGTGGCATTTAGAAGTCGCCCTATCTCATCTATCTATCTATCTCAAAGTTATATCAGTGTAATGCAGCTTTCTGTAAACATTTTGAGAATTATTTCCACACGACGTTGTCAACTGATTGCGTTTGGAAATAAACTTGCTGTGCATGCCGTCTATAACTTTTCTACTCTATACCTGAAGTTGGAACACTTTTTTAATGGCCCAGCTTCCCGGCCCAGTCAATTTTTCAACTCATGAAAAATTTTCACCATTCAACTCATAAACATCAGAGGCGGTCGCAGGAATATTTTAAGAGGGTTGCCCAAAGACTCCAGGGCTGTAGACCCTGAGTGTTTGAGCAAGCAAATTGTTAAATGACACCCCTAGATGGCAAATGGTACTCTCGCACGTAAAATTCATGATAAATTGCACCTCTAATTCGCCGGAAATGTCACTCACTCTATAGTGCGCTAGCAAACAGAGCATTGTAGCCTATATTGTTCCGCCGGTAATAAAACATATGCGACTAACAATATAGGATAACATTTTTTTTCCGTTCAATGCAAACGTCACGGGGGGGAAGTCCCAGATGAAGGTACCTCTGATACGGTAATACAAGGCCCGTAGCCAGAATGCATCAGAGGGGGTTTTCTTGACACCAAGTATTTTGCGAGTGCAGCGAGCAACTGTAGACTGGGGGCCAGGTGAACCTCCATAAATTACTATGGAAATTCGACCTAATAATTACGGACGTACGGAAGTGAAGATAAATAGGGTACTACACGCATCGGAAATACAAAACTATACGCACAATTATGATTTGGCCTAAAAATTGGCGTTGGATTATGGAAAACCCCCGGCAAAACGCAATCATTATGAACAAATCAATTATTAGCCTTGGCAATATGCCTAATATTTAAAAGGAATGAATATAGGCTTAGATTAATTTTTTTTTGACGCAAATTTCATGTGTGAATTGAAATATTTTATTTATACTGGGCGACCTCTTCAGTCAAAGACTGGTCTCCCAGAGGGCCCAGTTATAATCAGTGGCTGTGAAAGATGTACTAGGTTCTTTAAAGTGCACACGAGCTACTTTCAGTGAAATCTTCTATTCAACTATGTTCAATGATATTCTGCCAGCCACTTGCCGCACATCAACCACATAAATACTGTATATACTAGTAGATATGTGTTAACCTTTTTTTGTTGTTATAGTTCTATGAATACAATGGACATGCTAGGGGATGATTTTCTGTTACTTGGCCGGCTGTTGTTTACTCTAGGTATCATCATTTCATCAGCTGAGAATGCACCAGTAAGATTCATTTCTGTTCCTCACTATATTCACTATTCACGTATCGCACAGCATCATTCATAGACTTATCCACAGCATCAGTCCAAGTCACTGTCAGCCCAGATACCAAAAAGATAGGACATTAGGTTAACTTCAGTACTTCTGGGTAGTAATTTCTAAGCATTATCCCCTATATCATGGATCTACCACTGTCATGATGAAAGGGTCAGTTGCTCAGATTTTATTTCTACTAAAACTAAAATAAAAATAGAGAGATCTATATAAAATGTGCTTATGCGTGTAATTTCTACTAAAAAATATTCATGCTCAATTTAAAAAAAAAACGCTGACACCAGATTTGATCAAATTTGTTAGTAATGCTTTAAAATATATTGTTTTCCATTCGGCCAACATCCACACTACACAAGATATATTTCCTCACTACTTTACTGTGATAAATTTAATTGCAAGATACTTTTTTTCATAAAGAACAAATTATAGATTTAACTATCATGTACATTTCTTAGGTGTTGAGGCAAATGGCAAAGAGTCTGCTTGAGCTAATATGGGTGTTGCGATACCACACACAACCATTTGTACGCAGGGGCCTCTTGTTTGCGCTTTCCATGGTGCTTCTAACGGTTCCATCCTTTATCCTGGTGGATGAGATGCAGGATGAACTTATGGAATGCAGACATTGGCTTCAAGGTTTGCTAACTGGTTCTACTGTAGTTACTGCATTAATTTATACTAAAACTTTCTGATATATATCAACATAAATAACATTGTCATTTGTATCAATGATTCTTGGTGCAATGATAGTTAAGTAACATGTCACATTTTATATACACCTATCCTATCAGTGTTTGTAATTGAAAATGTTAATAATTTAGAATGTAGGCATTTGTAGATTCATGTAATTCAAGTAAGCCCCAGTGTATATACCATTAAAACCCCTTTTTGAACAATATTTAAATCAAATAAAGCATTCTTTGGTAATATTATGGTACCACAAATACATAATAATTCATGCTTTAGTAGAGTATTTGTAAGCGAGAAATTAATGATTGTCATTATGTGTCATTTTTTTCATGTAGACATCTTATGTAAAGATACAGACATGGAGAGCTGCAAGCTAGCAGCTAAGGCTGGGGATCTTTTAGATTATAATATGCAAAAGGTTGGATGTTGCCGTTTGTTTAATTCAAAATTGATTGTATATTCTGTATAGTAATTTTATCTTGCACATATGTATTGGGCCAAATAAATACATTTTCTGTTATTTTGTTTATTTTAAGGAAATTGTTCACGCAAGTAAAAGATGAAGCTTTTAAAAAAAAACATTAACACAGAAAAAATATGGTGAGTAACCGAGAAGTGATTTTTGTCAATGTAAGATGAACTATTTGTTTTTGATACTCATTGAGAATACATACCAGGGTGACAGACCAACAATACAGTCCTATAAACAATATTAAACACAACAGTTATGAATGTTATTTAATACAAAAGGATAACCATATCATAACAGTAAAGCACAGAAAGAAGAATTCAACAGTGTATTCATTCAAATTGTTTTAATATGCAAGATAGAATAATACTGATAACAGACAAGAAGGCTCTATGAACTCCTTGTAAAGAATTAAGTTGACTTTATAATGTACCATACAAAACCTTTGTATTTACTTAGATTTACTAGTATTTTACAATAACTTATTTTCATTGAATGAAACTATGATGTAATGTATAATAGTTTTCAGTTTAACTGTACCATACAAAACATTTGAATGAACTTGGTGTCACAAATACATAGGGTTTGTATTAATAATTTACAATAGTTTTAATCTACCGAAGTCCATTGATTGAATCTATGCTGTAATGTACAATAGTTTCAGTTTAACTAAAACTTGGATTAGAGTACAGTGAAATATTTTAGTATTCAATCAGTTTTAAAATTCTTATACCTTTGCATACATTACAGTATTTTCTTATTATATCATTTTCAGTATTAGGCCATGAGAAATAATGATATGGTTCTCATCAGCCACCTGTGTGCAAAGTTTGGTCCCACATCACAAAAGTTCTTTCAAATATGTCTTTCCGTAATGTTTATGACTGTAATTTAAGCAATTTTTCTAAATAAATTCAAATCAAATCATCTTTTTTAAGAAATAAAAAAGATTGATAATATTTTAATTTCTCTTTAATTTAGTTTTTAAAACTACCGTAGTTAATTTTTTACTAATTTTTAAAATGTGAAAGTACTAGTTAGGTTTCCACACAAGACTTATAGATGACTTTGTGTGTTTACCAAAATCGCAGATGAGAACCATAATGCTTATTTTATCTTATTATTAAATCAATTCAATATAAATCAATTATTTTCAATTTATAATTCTAACATTAGTTTTGGCACTGTTAATTGGTATAAATGATCTATAACATGCAATTAATAGTATTTACAATTCAGTAGGCCTACTGTACAATACAAACCAGTAGGGCCTAAACATGCATAAGGCCCCTAGAAACAAAGGTTATGACAGGAGAGCACTTTCGAAGGGTAGAGTGATTAAATTTAATGATTTTTACCTTTGGAAGATTAAATTAAGGTCATATATCTAGCTTGTTTGTCGTTTAATTATGTCATAGTAAATGTTTAAAACATTGCAGTTTGAACTGTGTTGAAAGCATGTATGCCTTGTATATTTTCCTAGAACAACACAGTGCATACCACTGCAGTTACTGCAGTAACTACATTGTTTTACTGTATTTCAATTACATTCTTAACTGATCAGTTTTTGTACAAAAACCTATTTCCAAAGATAGCTGTCAAGGTTGTAATTTTGTTAATCTATATTTCATTTTTATAATTTACAAACATCGATTCCAAAGATAAGGAAAAAAAGTATAGCTAGCTGTGCCAACTGTTTTCATCTGTACAATCTCTTCTGTGTCTGGCAAAATAAAAAGCCTAATAAAGCTTAGTTCACACTAGGAGGCAACGTAACTGGTCATCCGAAAATCCAAGTGGAAACCAAACTTAAGATTAATGCAAAGTACTGTACTGGTACTTAAAGATTTTACTAGGTACAATCAAATTTAAATGCCCACAATGTGTAGTATACTACATTCTATATGTATCACATTGCGAATGTTTGCCACCTACAATCACATTCCTTTGCAAAACAAATTTTATTTTTCCTCGCAAGCAGGATGTTGGAATTTAACTTTCTTTCAAATATGCTACTACCCTCTAGAATTCTTTTTTTACAGATTCCAAAACAGTTTTTTTTGTAACTTTTATATTAATGCATCCTTCCAATGCATCTATTTTTTTTTTAACAGTCTTAATTCATGTCTTTTGCAACTTTGTTCGATGTATCTCCTTTTTTCAGGTTTCCAAACAGTCTTAATTCATGTTTTTTGCAACTTTGTCCAATGCATCTAAAAGAATATCTGCATGGAATGGTTTGAAAATAAGAGCCGGACGGAAACGAAGAGTTCTTGAGCCGCACAATCCCAAATTGACACCTGGAATAAATGAAAGAAAGGAGTCATAAGAAGGTAGGAATTCTATTTACTGCAGCACTATGTTTACTTCAGCACTGAAACACTAAATCAGTTTACTGCAGCACTAAATCCATTCAGAAAAGGGAATATTCAATTCCCAGAAAAACGATACAGATGTATAAAAGAGAGCAGTAACTGATCATGAAGCTCTTCATTGGATGTAATTTTTGATTTGGATCAGCTTAAATATGCTTTGTGCATGCACATAGTGTATGTGTGCGAACACATCTTGAGTGATTGATCACATACGAGATAAATGGTATGGAGAGTGTACTTGCTGAGTAATTTTCACATGGGAAATTAATGGTCTGACAATAATGATAACCTGTATACGACAAACAAATTAACAGACAGCACAAATGAACAGCTGCTTAGAAATTACCTTCATTCTTCAGAAGTGATGAGATAAGAGTTGCTTTTTGGTTATCAACACAGTCAACGGCAATGAATGTTCCATTACCACGCGCTTTGCTGAAGACATGAGGATAAGCATCCTATAAAAAAACAGATAATGAAGTATCAAGTTTAAAATCATACCAGAGGTCCCGATTTCAACAAATTAAATATCAGGCGATGTTATGAAAGCGAGGCCAAACCATGTAATGGCCAAATATCTCTGGACTTGGCATTTATAATAAACAATGGATATCAAGCATGCTACATGCTGAGGTGCGTTGTATCTTTTATTAATTAAATTGGATCTTTTAAGTGAGAAACGAGAAATCACAAGAAATATCAGGAAACTGGCACTTATCAGGAGTTCTGAATCAGCTATGAATGATATTTCTTGTTTGCTTGCATTTTAAATACAAAAACACTGGAAAATCAAAAAAATTTAGGTGTCTGGGAAAATAAAGAGTGCATTTACTCGCACACTCAATTTTATTACAATATCAAAACCAACCATGGAACCAACTAACAATGGATAATCATGCAACTTTTTGAGACCTCAGGTCATAGTGCTTCAATTCAAATGATTGTGAAATAAATTTTATGCTTGAATTCACTCATAAAATAGAGCTTCGATTTATTGATGTCATAATAACCCAGCCCTCAATCTAATCTAAATTAGTTACCATAGCTTCACTGCTTCAACCAAATTATCATTTTATGAAATTGTAAAATAATGACATTGCTTTAGTATAGTAAACCAAGAACTCTGTATGTTGTCTTTAATTCTTGGCATCCTTGGTTTGATATACTCTAGTTAGTACACAATAGATTTGTTTGGAGGGTGTTGTGGAATTGTACTTATTGTTTTACCTGTAATTCGTTGAGTCCATCCAATATCACTTTTCCTGTTACTTTAACATTTTCCAGTAGGTTTTCTTGTGTTATTGTTTTCAGTATTGCCTCAAGAAGAATCATTTTAGATGGTTCACCCATCCATGTGTTGAAAACTCGATAACCCTGTAAAGAAAATCAAAAGAGTTTATATAATTCACTAGAAAATAGAATAAGGCTCTGTCTACACTATCAAACTTTATGTGACAAAAATATGTGCCCATATATGGACATGATGATGTCATATCACTACCATATTTGGGCATATCACTACAATATTTGGGTACATCACTTTTTTTTTCAACTAGTTTGATAGTGTAGACAGAGCTTTAGACTGCATTATACAAAAGTTGTCAAGGGCTGATCCGTGATTTTTCAAACAGGAGAGCGCTAGCAATAATAATAGTATGTCGAAAATGGATTAAAAAATGAGTTCATAGTTCCATTTTAGAGAGTGTGCCTCAAGCGCAATCCCTCTGGCCCCGCCCCTGGTTGTAGATAGATAATGACAGATTCTTTACCACGTCAGGTGTAAACTCTTTCTTGTAGAAGTAGCCAGCCATTGCCAATTTCTTACTAAATGTTACAAGATCAGGGGGATTATCTAACCCCCACTGATCGCAGGCAAATATTGTTCCAGTGCAACCACCGCCAGTTTGTACTTCATCTACGATCATACCAACTCCATTCTAAAATTATTAACAATTTGTTATTAATTAATTAAATAAAAACATTTTTGCTAAATATTTACAAATACGATAAATACTGTATATGATCAAGTACTGTATAATCTCATGCTTTTAGTATAGTCTTATCCATAATTTAGGCTAAATATGGATACGAGAATATTATTCCATTGGTAATGTAATTTGGGTATAATTTTCTCCTAATTTTCCCCAAATTTCATACCCAGGCACCGGGGACTATACTAGGTCATACACAGTAATTTAACCAAATTTTATAGGTCCATGATTGTAGATCAATTTCAGCCTGTTTTCCCTCCATATTAACAGTATCAAGTTAATGAACAAAGGCAGCATTTTATGCATGACCTCAAGTTTATTACTTTTTAATAGACTTTTAGAATCACTTAAGTGATTCACAATAGTCAGTATCAGAGATGACAGTTTAAAGTCATGACCCCTACTCAGTCAGGCAATACCATGCCTGTTTAGCCTGTATCAACCCAAGACATTTATTTTTATTGCTAATAGAGTTAATATTTCATGATTTTTGTGGTTTTTCATATTTTTAATTATTAGTTTATATGTACTAATAATAGTTTTGAAGAGACATGGCCACCATTCCCTGTCTTCCTTGCATCACTTGTTTTAATATGTCATAACTAGTTCCTAGGTAATTGTAAATTGAAGGCTCATTAACATTACCCGAGTACAAATATTCCGTAGGCCTTGAAAGAAGTATGGGGTAGCATGGTTATCTCCTCCTTCAGCTTGAATTGGTTCCACTATCATACCAGCTACGTCACGGCCCTTTTCCATATATTCATCGATTAACCTTTGAACCTGTCAATATTTGAACATCATAATATATTATTTGTCCCCTTTTGTTTAGTGTTTACTTACATTCAATGCTATTCACCCACGGTTCGGGCTAAGTAAACATGCTTATAAAACAATCTTTTTTTCATATAATTTGCATAATACAATAATATATTTGGTAAAAATGTTAAGCGTTAGGTTGGTCTAGTTTTGACTTTGAATTAAAGCTTAGAACAGACAACCTGCGGCTATTGACTGAACAATTATATCCAGCTATGCAGCTGGTTTAGTCACTGACCACCCAATTACAAGTAAATAGAGAATTACACAATTTTAAAAGAAAAAGATATACCTATATAGTACTTATATAGCATTAGTTAAATGAGGACAGAGGGCATCATGTATAAAATGTTATTCCATGGTTTTATTCATGCAAATATTGAAATTGACTTGGCTGAGCTATGATTATAATTAGATAATTGTTAATGCCAGTTGGCTGTCAGTACTAATACCATTTGGAAATTACTCTAATCATTTATGCCGTATAAACATAATAATTTAATTTCCCTAAGAAAGGAAAGGTGCAACGATAATTAATATACAATTGATAGCGCCCTTTGGAATAGGACATTCGGGCATTATGATGATCAGCACAACATAAACATGTTATATTGTGTTGACTATGATAATAGAAAATCAATAATGTTCCTAATGAAATGTACACTATTGTTAACATTTATTGATTAACAATTACATTTCTTAATAGAGAAAACTACGGTTAATAGGCCAATGTTAAAATACTGTTAAAATAATTAAAAATGATTAAAATTCAAAACAAAAATTACAGTATAGAGTTATCATCGAACATTTGAATTACTACAACAAAGGACTTCCTAGTTCTACATAGATTGTGTACATACATTCCACATGTGCATGATAGGAACTTGGTATATTTTTCAAAAATTGTAGGGGGGTTGTCTCCATGATCATGTATTGGGCATTGTGGGAGAATAAATCATGCACTGATGAAGGGCCAGTGTTCCCCGAAAGCTCTGCTAATTTTTCTAGCTGTTTTGATTTAGCTTTTTGCTTATTTTATTTTGGATCTCCATAGAGATCCAGCCATTGATACCCACAGCATTGTCATTTTTTTTGTATTCCAATATAAAGTATAATAAATATATATCTTACCTCAGCTAAGCAACGATCTTCTTCTGCTCGATTCTCTGCAGTGTGCATATCTAATGGATACTTTAGACTCGGGAACGGTGCCATTGGCCAATCCATTGCTGGCATGTCAAGTTTGTGGATCATTTTTGAATGCGTTAATGATAAACAACCTAGCAGACATAAAATGTTTCTGTTAAAACTGAACCTAATGTCCTATCTTTTGTATTGGGGGCTTATGGAATTAGGCGGCCTACTAGAAGGCCTACTTTTAAGTAGAACCATGGAGTGAGTGAGGCTCGAACCCTTGCCAATATTATGGCTATGTATTACAGTTCCACTTTCTTAACCGCTCGGCCACTCACTCGCTTACTACACATACACTATATATTTTTAATGCTGTATATATTTTAAAGAAATTGCACATGTCCTGAAATATGGTTAGACAGCATAATATATTATAAAAAGAATTCTAATTCAAATTTTATAAATTAAATGAAATGGACACTATTGTTAACATTTATTTATTTTAGGCCACTCACTCGCTTACTACATACAGTATATATTTTAAATACTGTATGTATTTAAAGAAATATTAAAAATGCACATGTCCTGAAATATGGTTAGACAGCATAATAAGAATTCTAATTCAAATTGTATAAATTGTGAAATAAAATTACAATAATTAAATATTATGCATAATAATTCAGGCTATTAAATATAAATTAGTTGTATGGTGATATGGTAAATAATGTGATTGAATTGAACATATTTTCTAATTGTTTTTCCAATTTTATCTGTAGGTTTTATTAGGATATCATCCTCATTATGAGACTGAGTTACAGGTATAGATTTACAACAGAAAAACACATTTATAAGTAACAAATATGGATTTTACAAGATGATTTAATAATTATTTAAAAATTATTCATATTTTATTATAATTTGATATAACTCAAATGCAAATTTCACAAGACTTTTATTATAGAAATATAGGACTTTAGTTGCTACATATTAAAATTGTTTCATATTTTAGATGTGATAAGTAACATGAGTCAGCCTTTGCTAATAATTAATGACATTCTGCTACAGATGCATTATTTATATGAAATGAAGGATTATTTCAAGACATGCATAAACCTGTCACATCTATTTAATTTATAATATGCAATGTCAAGAATATCTTAAAATAAAAAGTTGTTGAGACACATTGCAAGGAACAAAATTATATAAGATGTAATTGACTGCAAAACTAGTGCTCAACTTAATTAAATTACTTAATAGCCCAGCTGTTTTTTAAAATTCAATTTGCATGTGTGCACACATTGACCTCAAATAATAAAGTATATGTTCCTACACAGTTACTATTTTAAATTCATTTACTACACATACAATATAATATAATATATAATAATACAATATTACCAATTTCAATCTATCTATAATTCTTAAATTGATCTATCAAATGCTTCAACATAAGGTCTTTAAATCCATATAAATTATATTATAATATTTTAAAGATAAAGCATACGTACAGTGTATATATACATAATAATGAAATTAATCATTTTATATTCTACTAGTCACTTTTAAAATCAGAACTTTAATACTGAATATGTAGGTACTGTAGCAGACAGAAATAAATATATGTTTTATGCTTAGTGTATAAATGCATTACAGCCTTAAGCCAACACATGCCCTACATACGTACGAAAGAATTTAAATGTTTTACTTACCAACTGTACGCCCATGAAAACTGCCACTAAATGACATAAATGTATACTGTGGACTACCAGGGGCCTAGAAAAAATAAAAAACTAAAGCACTTAAAAACTGATAAAAAGTACCATAAAAGTGCTCTAAAAATATATAAATTAAAGTATTTAAAAAATATTCTAATATAATTAATTGTCGTCGTGATTAGAATGCAAACCTGGATCATACATTGTTTGAACATCAGACCTTGGGATTATAAGTTGGCACCAAGCTATTCAACCACTTATTATTACAGACATGTTTATAAATACAGTATGTACCTCATTCACCATGCATGTATCCATTTCTTCTTGTGTCACTTCCGCGCCACCTCTTTTCGTTCTCTGAAATTAGTAGCATTTTAGTCAATTTACCGTGATGATTGAATTGGTATATCATCACACTGGAGATGAACTTATGGCAAAACATTATGGAACAAATTTAGAATGATAATGATGACTGTCCCTTTAAGACTTCACATGAACTGTCCCTTTAAGACTTCACATGAACTGTCCCTTTAAGACTGCACAGGCATGTAACAATGAATTGCATAATAAAGTGACAAATGTATTGCATATAATAATAGAATCGTAAATCATAAATTACACTAAGTACTATTGATTCGAGTAGCTTATACAGATACAGAAATTCTTTTGGTTCTGAATTCAGTTTTGAGTTAAACGATATCACTAATAAATTAATATAGTTATATTATATAAAAATAACTAATCATCAATTAATTTTAACATCAATTTAACTATAATTATTAATTTTAAAAGTCAGACAGCATTGTACTACGAGGCTTGATGAACCGTCTCGTCAGGAGAAAATTAAACATGTTTTAAAGTCCTAAAAATGCCCGATGCTGTCTCAAGATGACTCGTCTCATCAGGATTCAACCCACACACGTTTCTTCGGGCCCTCAGCACACATACCATTACAAAGAAATTAATCCTTAATCCACCCTTTGATATTATATTACATCATGCTCCAAATAAGACAAAGTACTGTGCATTGTAATCACTACCAGGGGGCATATCAAATAATGCATTCATAGCAAATATTGTAGAATTCCAAACTAAAAAGACGTTTGTTAAATTTCTTATATAAATATATATACAGTAATTTTATATAATTCTTTAATACAAAAAAGACATTCTTTAATACAAAAAAGACGTTCTTTAAATTCTTTACAAAAGATTGTATAAACACAGTATATAATAGTAAACTAGATTTTAAATTAATTTTAAATTTTTAGTTTTGAGCGCTCACTGGCTAAACCCAAGGGCCCAGAGTTTAAGGGGCCACAGAGCATGAGCTGCCCCAATGCAACTACCCAGTATTGGAGGACCCATAAGGTATGCTAAACCAGGGGCCTGTGTCCCATGTGTCATGCCACTTTTCCTGCCATCTTCTATACCTCACTGCAAGGATAAGTTTAAACTAAGGGTGTTTGGAATTCAATAGTTTACTTACTTGATACCACAAGAATACTTGTTTTATTAATATGGTAGTGATATACACTAATATGGCAGTAATATGACATCATCATGTCCATATATGGGCACATCACATTAAGGATGAGTTCAAACTAAGGGTGTTTGGAATTCAATAGTTTACTTACTCGATACCACAAGAATACTTGTTACCTCCGCCAAGGAGGTTATATTTTTACCCCTGTATGTTTGTGTGTGTGTGTGTGTGTCTGTCTGTCTGTGAACAGCCTGGAGGCCACAGTTTTTATTTTATTAATATGGTAGTGATATACACTAATATGGCAGTAATATGACATCATCATGTCCACATATGAGAATATCACATTAAGGATGAGTTCAAACTAAGGGTGTTTGGTAATTTACTTACTCGATACCACAGGAATACTTGTTTCATTGCATTTTCATTTGAACACGATCCACACATCATAGTTTGTACATAATCTAAACCCTTTGGTGCGATCTGCAACAACAAAAATACAGATTTTGGCCGAGAATAGATAAAATCTATTTCAAATAGCAGCCACTCTTCAGCATTGTAGTAGTTTTGTTATTATTTAAAGGCAAAAATAATTACATTATATCCATTGCTGACCAAAATGTGGGAAAATTTAGGATCAATGATTAAAAATCCCAAAGTGATTAAAAATTTAAAATAAGATTCATTGAAATAACATCATGTATTTATTATTGTTTCTTTTTAACTTACGGGCATCATGATTTCTTCTAATTTTTCTGTGTAGCCATTTGGGAGATTATAGCCTAGTGCAGGCCTATTGGCAATTGTCACCTGTAATTAAAATCTTAGAATTACTATCAATCCACTATCATTCTGTTTAATTAAAGATACGTTGTAAAAATTATCTGTAAATAAGTTTAGTTACTTATAAATTTTCATTTATAATTAAGGGCAAACTTGTAATCTTGAAGTTCATCTCGTACAAAAAATGTTCAATTGGTACTTCTTTGTCGTAGATCGTTGGACTGTTGAGAACCTGTCTAAAAAAGCAAACGTTTGTTTTGCTGTATTGTTCAGCAAGTAGAGCAAGAATGCAAAAAAGCGCTGTAAATAAAAAGTATCCATAAAAAGTAACCATAAATCCTGGCCAAATTTCTCATAAAATTATGATCTTTTATACATGAGAATCTATATTTTTAATAGTGAATAGCTAATGTATTAACTTATGAAGTATTGAAATGAGTATAAACAATTTGCAAGTAACTGTAAACACTGCAAAATAGCTGGTTGTCACTGTCTACGACCAAAGGATGATAACTGGAACAGACCTGGTGTTACAGGGGGACTCCAATTGATCTATTAACAAAATAGTACAGTAAGTAACTCCATGAAATCTTACCAGATTTGATGGATCTTGCATAGCCTCTAGTATGGCTGGGTGATTGTAACCTGAAGAAAATCATTTTATGTTACAATACAATTCTGAGACGGTTGTCTCAGTCAAATTATAAATTTTCATATACTGCTCAGGTTCAAAGTGTAAAAAATGAGTGTATGTTTCCCACAATCCCACGAATTTAACAGCAATTGAAAAAATTTGAATCACTATGAAATGTTAATACCACTTTATCTACCGAAATTTGTATTAAATGCCATATAATATTTCTATGAAAGCCCACAAGTCCACAACTTTTTGAATACATCTGTCCTTTTTACCCTCACATTTTATTATATCTATTTATAGCTACACTTATTACTGTAAACAATATCAGCAGGCCAACAACACCTGCCTACAGTATTATCTAAATTCCATATTTTTAGTGTCAAATATCAAGACTATAGCAATTTATATGTTCTTCTCAAACCGATCCCTTGATTTTATTACAGTTTTTAATAGCACTCACAGAATAATAAACCAAAACCTTGCAAAGTTCTTGAAAAATAAAACTGTTCATATAATAACATATAAGTAATCCAAAATTTATATTACACCAATTAAAAAAAAGTATTAAAGGAGCTTTTTAGGACTAAATTTTTAGAATCGAATATGTTGTTAACTATCTTGACTTTATAATGAAAGTAGGTATTACTATGAAGATGTTGGTAGTGTGATGCCCTTATGAAGTCCTTGTCATATATAAAAATCATCATGAGCTAGGTTGCTGTCACCTTCGATGCCACTTTCGCTATTGGTATCCAGTTGAAAAGGTCACAACTAAAAAAGGGGAGGGAGGTTCATTCAAACCCTCAAACCCCCTGGATACGGGCTTATCCATCCTGTAATTGTCGAGTTACATAAAAATAAATGTCCTTCTTACCTAAAGGCAAAGATGAGATCTGTGTGAAGATGTCTAGCATACGGTTGCCATCGACATCAACAACATAGTTTCCACGGCTTGCTTCAAGGTCTACGAAAAATTGCACATGTCCAATATTCTGGAAAGCAAAGGAAAAATGTTTTAAACTATGTGTTTCTATTAAAGTATTAGTCTGTTATTAATTTTATTCTGATAAAATTACTACACAAATTCCTTTTGTAATCAAAATGAAAATTTTAAAAAAAAATTCATTTTATTATTCTGTATTATTATTCAGTTGAGGAATGCGGTGTAGTACCATGCCACTCGTTTGCTAGTTTTTACCATCAAAACATAACAAAAATTTGGTTTTGAATAAATATTTTCTTGTATTGAGTTAGAATAATAATTATAATTACTAAAATTAAAATGTTTGTTTAAAAATTCTTGAGGATTTGAACATATAACCACTGAATTAATATAGTAATGACTTACCTTGTTAGTTTTTTCGTATCTTGTCAGTAGTTCCTAAAAAAAAGGAAAGAAAAAATTATTATTTTTTCATCTGATGATCAATTAGCCAAAAAAGTATCAACATGGCTTCTATATTTTCTTCAAAATAAGGTCAACTTTATTTGCTTTTACTGTAGCTATTTCAATTTGTTTCCAAAAATTGTGGTAAAAAAAAATTTTAAAAATAATTCATTTCTTGAAACTGCATAGTAACGATTGTATAAACGGTGACAGGATTTCCAGAAAATAGCTAATAGTACAATCATAAAAAATATAAAAAAATCCAAGCCCGGATGTAAAACTTTTTTTTTCATTTGGCTTAATTGGTTTAATACTACAAAATCTCAACAATACCTCAACAATGTATTCTATGTAAAATAGCAATAACCTCATAACCAAATAAAAAAAAGCAACATAATGAAATCAAACAAAACTTGGCAACCAAATTCAAGTTTACATCTATTGTTAAATCACATGATATGATACAATAGTTGAGATAAAAGCCGGACACTGTTGGGTCAATAGCGGGGTCAATAGGAATTGAAAGTTCTTTGTACTGCTAAAAGATTTTTTGCTTAAATAAAACATTTTTTTGTTGTTGAATATGCCATTTTAATGTCACCACCTAATAGTTATTCACTTGACCAAAAACTGGTTCGAAAAATAAATTATTTTCCTGAAAAAAAAAACAACAATGGTTTTTGGTTAAAATTAAAACCTTTTTTTTTTTGGTGAATAACTTCATTAAAACTGCAAAATGGCCTTTTTAAAGTGCGATTTTATTAATCTTCTTTAATGAAAAAAAAAATGTTACATGATATGCCAAGAACCACTTTTTCAAACAATTTTTAAATTTTGACCTGACCTCCTGACCTTTGACCTATAGCATCTCTAATATTTAAATTTATGATTTATAAGCATATCTTAAACCAGGGAGTTGTTATTCAACTCCCTGTCTTAAACAAAGCATTTCCACATTTTTTATTCAATCAAGGTCAAGTTTCAAGAGCATATTGCAAAATCACATAAAATAAAAATTTATTTTTTTATTTTTGTCAAGGACAAAGGAAAAAAAAAATACTAAACCACCTAGAGAATGCTAAACATAGAAAAATGGAGAGTATAAAAATGATGATTGTTGATATAATTTATCAACAGATGCATGATTAGTTTCCATTGGTTTCATTTAGTAATCATTTACCTTGATTTCAGGAAATTTATTGAAAATATCAATTGTTAAATATTTGTAGAGAATCCCTTATACAAATTTGTAGGGATCATCTGAATGTTTGTACAGTGGTGAATCTATTTAACAGTAGGTCAACTAGCAGTCAGGATGAATGGAGAGACTGATGGAGAGTGAAGTCACTAGGGGGCTAGTAGTGTAGGTTACATTCTTCTTGAATAATTATATACTGTAGTTTCTTTTAAACAAAGCCCTTAGAGCTACAATACAGCGATTTGATGGATTTTTCTTATCCCTTTCTCCTTAGATTCCCATCATATCTGTTTTTGCCACTTGGGTGTTCAGGTGAAACCTATTACAATGTGTATTTTAATTTGGTTGAATCAAGTCAATATTGAGGGAATTGTATCGTAAAAATGTTGATCTTGACCCCAATCTCTCCACCACCTCTTTCTCTCTCCCCACACCTCAATATATCTCTCTTCCCACACCTCAATATATCTCTCTACCACACCTCAATGTATTGTATTTCTCTCCCCACATTTCAATATTTCTTTCTTTCTCCCAAACAAAAGGCTTATGGATTTCATTGCTATATGGGATATGATTACATCAAATTATCATATGCACATTATTCAATTTGATAACATTTAGTGATAATAAAAGCTATTCAATTGTTGTTCTTAACTGTTTTACTTTGATTGACAGGCTGACTAAATGAATATGGCCAAAACATTTTGCCCATATGATTTGTCAGATTTTTTTTTTTTTCAATTAATTAAAAAAAAATTGCATATACAGATTTATTTACAAATTTAATAATAAAACTAGTAAGTAAAATTGTAAGTTTGAATGTAGTGGGCGCTGTAGAAAAATGTTTTTGTGCATGTGTTTGAGTGGTCGTGGGGTGCACATAATGAGAATAAATTTTCTTGTATTAAAATTATAAGTTAAACATTTTTCAATTTAATGCGAAATAAAAAAGCAGATGCAAGGTTGATTTGGATTTGATATTTGGATCAGTTAGAAAACTTGGAAACATAATATTTTTTACACCTTTCCACAATCACATATGTAATAATTTAGGTTTTGTACAGTGATTAAAGGAAGATGATGAAGTCAATTAAAGCATCTCCCTGATTAAAGCATGGATAAATTAGTTATTTCTCCATGATTAAAGCATACTATAGAAATATGAATAAAGTACTGATGTTTTCATTGCTGTACCTGTTTATATTAAAAAGACGTCCAAGGTCAAGAAGTATGTTATTAAGGCCTTGAAGAATGTATTCAGAGAGCACATAAGGTGTATGTATTTACCTTAGACTTTGGGCCTGGACAGTTTGTTTTCATGCTGGGAGCATCATATTCTTGACCCATGAGTTTTGGAAGAGCCGTCAATGAACGTGGACCTGTGAAAATAAGTTTACTATGTAATAATTTCATTTTTCTTTCCCGTAAACTATTATAATGGTAATATAGCCTAGATTATTATATATGAACAGTGATTATATAGATGGAGTAGCCATTTTAAAAGAACACCTTTTTAAATTTATTTTAAATTATATTTTGTATTGAACGTCCAGCCTTTCAGTTTCTGCTGTCCTATCTTACGTAATAACACATATATATACGTAGTACTAGTAGTGCCATTAATTCCTCTACCTACGTAGAACATCGTAATTTGCATTTCTTTTATATACTCACCAGTGTTGTGTAGGTAGGCAGGCACATTTTTAAAATGATTTGCCGTATTTTTCAAAATCTTACTCGTGAACATCTTAATTGAGGTATCAGAAAAACAATAATTTAACAATTTATTACAAATGCCGTTGAATAACAACCCCGCTTCTTCGAAAATGTACTACAACTGGCGAATGGTGTTGTCGTTGTGTTTATAAGCAGATTTACTCAAGCGTAAACGTCAACTAAAGTAGCATTCTGATTGGTTAAATGGCAGTGGGCGTGACCGACCCTGTAGCTGCTAGCTGTGTTCAATCTGCCCTCATCTGGTTTCATCCTGGTTGGCCCGGCGCGAACGCATCGTGGAATACAGTTGTTTGTACAAACTATAATTGCTGATTGGCATGGAAGTTGTTTTGATTTTGACACAATTGGCCATGACGATTTTCTTTAAACGCAACATCTTCTCGCCAGCCAACAAGGCGTATAATCGATAGCACAAACGTCACATGCATTTTTAAAAAACTGAAAATAAGTCTAAAGCTCTGTCTACACTATCAAACTTTATGTGGCAAAAATATATATGGACATGATGATGTCATATCACTACCATATTTGGGCATATCACTGCCATATTTGGGCACATCACACTTTTTTTGTCAAACTAGTTTGATAGTGTAGACAGAGCTTTAAGAATAATACAAATTTTGAAAACCTGCCACCCCACGCACTTGAAAATACTAATTAACATCACTGTACTGACCATTCGGGGTCGTGAATACCAAGATTGACCATATCATGTATTTGTAATAAAAAAAAACATTCATATTCATAAATCATTACTCATCAGCGTACAAAAAAGTACAAAAAAACTACATGCATTGTTAAAAAACTGAAAATAAGTCTAAAGCTCTGTCTACACTATCAAACTTTATGTGACAAAAATATATATGGACATGATGATGTCATATCACTACCATATTTGGGCATATCACTGCCATATTTGGGCACATCACACTTTTTTTGTCAAACTAGTTTGATAGTGTAGACAGAGCTTTAAGAATAATACAAATTTTGAAAACCTGCCACCCCACGCACTTGAAAATACTAATTAATATCACTGTACTGACCATTCGGGTCGTGAATACCAAGATTGACCATATCATGTATTGTAATAAAAAAAAACCATTCATATTCATAAATCATTACTCATCAGCGTACAAAAAAGTACAAAAAAACTATAATATGGCCACGTGCCAAAAACGTTTTTTACATTTTTACCTTAATTTTGTATAGAGGGCGATATGAACAAAAATATCAACAACACCACATGTCTAGCTCGAGGACTACTACTAAGTCGCCTTTCCTAGCTAGGCCTAGGCTTTTAGATGCTGTAAAGAGACGTAAATAAATATTTGCTTTTTATGCAGTGAAACATAAAGAGCTAGATATAGAAACAATATATTTGTTTTATTGTTCAATTCCTGTGTTGGACTTTCTTGTACTACTGACTTAAGTTAGTGTCCAGGCCTATCCTCGCTCGTCCTCTCTGCCCTCGTCCAGCTACGATTTGAGTGTTCCTTCCATTGCTAGTAAGTAAGGTGGTCGTTTCGACCTGGTTTTGCTCAACTACATGTGATTGATTTCAATAGCGGTAAAATATGAACATCATAAATCATCATCCAAAACATGAAAGATAACTAAAATCAAAGCTTGTTTCGTAGTTTTGATAAAGTTAGTATTATGTAATAATATACTATATACTATATAATATGTACACAATATTCATAGATTGGTTAATTTGAGAAATAAATGTGTGGATAACAACAGTAATGATTTTGCTTTACTATATTGTTACAATCATAAACAACCAGCTTTCTGTTGTTTTTTTTATAGGTAAAACATATCCAATTTATTTTCAAAGTTGACAATTATTACAGATTTATGACATTAAAGTGGCCTCATCAAAATAGTTTTTTAACCTGAGAATTCCTAATTATTATTCCAAACCCAATGCATTGCTTTTTTCTAAATATTATAGATGATGTTAGAAGACTGTCTTGAACCAGAAACATTGTGCTACTATGTGTTGTTATTACCAACCACTATTCCAGTCATTGCCTTTTTCCTGTTTTTGCGATGGTTTGGCCTGGAGATATTTAGAAACAATTGAGTTTATAAACAATTCTATAAAGAAGACATTGAAAAATATTAATTGAGCATTATCTGTTCAACATGCTCACTGAAAGAATACTGTATTATACTTATGAACAGAAAACTATTACATACATTACAGTATATATATATATTTAACTACGTATTGGGATTTATATCATAAAGATAGGCTATATAGTGAACTCTATTATTTTATTAATAAATAACTTCATGATTTCTCCCATGATTATCTGTATCATTTTTTCGCCATTGTTTTTAAAATAAAGATAATTATAAACTTGGACGTTATTATATGCGAATTGGCGCAAATTGAAACTGTAGTGTAAGAAAAACTAAACTAAAAGGGTAATCCCCGCATTGCGCAAATCGTTCAAACACAACTTGCGTTAACGTTAATTAAAATTCATTAGTGCGCCCTCTGTAGGTGGTACCATATTTCTCTCTACACTTGAGTTGTTTCTTAATAATTGTGTTGTCTGCTGAGAACGTTCAGGTTTAGTAGTCTGAAATGAAGATCTCTTTTAAATCCAAATAAACGTCAGCTGTTCTCGTAAGTTTATACTTTTAATCAAATTGGATTTTATTTTATTATACAATAATTTACATCAAAAGATTAAACCAATTTTAAACGTACTGTAATGAAAATATTAGCGTTCAGTTTGCAACGACCTACCACACACACGGCAAAGATGTCTATTTAGCACCTGCAACATTAATTAGACTCGGGCCTAGCTAATTTCAAATTCTTTTACACGATCGATATCTGTATAGCAATGAAGATGTTTATTATTAGAAATTCGGTGCTGTTTTACATTTCGATGCAATTATTGGTTTTATTCATCTCAATTGACAATGGTGTTTGCTCCGAAGCTGATGAAGAACTGCTGGCTGAACCACATTATTGTACTTTCTTCAACAACCGTGCGCCAACTGAACAACCAAATTTGGCAAATTGTACTTGGTATAAAGATACGTCATGTTGCCGAAATCAAGAACTTTTATCAATTTTCAAAAAAGTAAAACCATTACAAGGGGCCACTAAAGAATGCCAGGAATACTTGAACTATTTGATGTGTTATATTTGTGCCCCTAATCAGCATTTATTTTACAATTACCAGCGACTTACAGTTTGTGAGGAATTCTGTGACGTTATGTGGGGTAGTTGCAAAGACGCAATATTAAAAGGTTCAAAGATTGGAGACTTGTACGAAACAGGAAGAGATTTTTGCGAAAGTCGTAGATTTAAAGTTAAATTGGAATCGACCAGGGAATGTTTCACATTTGATAAGTTGGAATCGGAGAAAAAAACTAAAACGAGTGATGCGATCAAAAGTAAATCAGGGTGGTGTCTTATATTTGTGACATTTGTAATTTTGCTATTTAACAATTTTGATAATGTAATTTAAATACTGTACTTATACTGTTAAAGTAATTTGCTAAAAATGAAAACTTAAGAAAAACTTAACAATTCAAATAGGGGGAGGCAACTCCCAAAAGATTTTTGACAATAAGTAGTCCAGGACTACATCCTCTAATTGTATATATTAGATATACATTACCACAAAACATACATAATAAAAAGTATAATTATAGTGTTATGCAATAATTTTAATTAAATAATTTTGGAAAAATGTAATTATGGGGATGCGATCATAAAATTACATTGTAACACTAGTGCAGTATGATTGTTTTGTATTATTTTTAACTAGAGATGCTAACATTTGTAAGAAAATAGAAAAATATTTTTTTTAATGAAGAATGTTGTAAATGAGATGCATATGATGAAATATTATACCACACTTGGTAATTGCAGAACAGTAATCAATAACATGCACATTCTAATAGTAATGAATGAAGTGCTGCAAGGCCTTTCTTATTAGATTTTAATCAATAATAGTAAGCTTTGTCAGCTGTATTGTGTGTAGTCAAATTTAATGCTGCTAGTCTAAGTCATACTTTTTGCTTGTACTACCATTTAAAGGCCTAGCATGGTGCACATACAGGTTAGTAGTGACCTAATATAAGCCTATTTTTAGGTACAGTACAACATACTGTACACTTTTTTTAATAAAGTAATATAGAACATTACAATTAAATAGTATAATAATAATACCACTGCAATAAATAGAATTTCAATTTAATTCTTTCCACATCAAAAGAGAAAGACAAATGTGGTTTATAAGCTTGCATTAAAATAAATGAAAATATTTGAATTATTTGTAAGTGTTTAGTTACAACTGTATGTAGTAGGCAATAGCTAGTAAGTATTTTTTTGTATTACAAATGAATGAATTAACAATATAGGTTAATATATAATTAATTAACATTGTAAAATGTGTTTAATTATTAGTTGGAAATATTTTTAAATAATTGTTTCGATTAGAAATGTTGAAATACTGTGAATACATAACCTGTACCTTTACACCAGTGTGTATACGTTATCATTCTTGATTTTTGTTATAACTACAATAGAACCAATATTAAGGGGGCACTTTCTACTTATTTTTGTTTATAATAATGTTCATATAGTTCTGATTATTTTACTAGATATTGACACAGATAAGCTTACCCATATTTTTGAGTAATTTTTATGCAAAATTATTCATCAATTATTGATTATAGGTTTCGTAGTAAGTCTACCACTAAAGAGTTCAATGGGTGCAGTTTATTATTTATTTATTATTATTTAAACACACTTTCTTTCACAGTTGCTAAATTTCTGAAATGTCGGCTTACTTTCAAACTAAAATTTGAATAACCTGCCGTACTCTGTCCATCTGCTTGTCTGTCAGTTTTACTCGTTTATCACCTGAAAAGAATGGAAATCAAATAAAAATTCTGCATTTATTTAGTGAAATTAATTAGTTGACGGTAGGAGATAATTTATTAGTACTGTAGTACGGTACAGTTGATTTTAATTTTTTGTAATGTCGTTTGAATGATGGTTAATTTTATGAGATGCTATATTGGGTTAGCTAGGTGTATCACTGAATGATGGTTGAATTATGAGATGCTATATTGGGCTAGCTAGGTGTATCACTGAATGATGGTTGAATTATGAGATGCTATATTGGGCTAGCTAGGTGTATCACTGAATGATGGTTGAATTATGAGATGCTATATTGGGCTAGCTAGGTGTATCACTGAATGATGGTTGAATTATGAGATGCTATTTCAGGCTAGCTAGGTGTATCACTGAATGATGGTTGATTTATGAGATGCTATGTTGGGCTAGCTAGGTGTAGCACTGAATGATGGTTGATTTATGAGATGCTATGTTGGGCTAGCTAGGTGTATCACTGAATGATGGTTGAATTATGAGATGCTATGTTGGGCTAGCTAGGTGTAGCACTGAATGATGGTTGATTTATGAGATGCTATGTTGGGCTAGCTATGTGTAGCACTGAATGATGGTTGATTTATGAGATGCTATGTTGGGCTAGCTAGGTGTAGCACTGAATGATGGTTGATTTATGAGATGCTATGTTGGGCTAGCTATGTGTAGCACTGAATGATGGTTGATTTATGAGATGCTATGTTGGGCTAGCTAGGTGTAGCACTGAATGATGGTTGAATTATGAGATGCTATGTTGGGCTAGCTAGGTGTAGCACTGAATGATGGTTGATTTATGAGATGCTATGTTGGGCTAGCTATGTGTAGCACTGAATGATGGTTGATTTATGAGATGCTATGTTGGGCTAGCTAGGTGTAGCACTGAATGATGGTTGATTTATGAGATGCTATTTTGGGCTAGCTATGTGTAGCACTGAATGATGGTTGATTTATGAGATGCTATGTTGGGCTTGCTATGTGTAGCACTGAATGATGGTTGATTTATGAGATGCTATGTTGGGCTAGCTAGGTGTAGGCCTAGTGTAACACTCTGACCATCAGGTCAACAACCCTTTTTCACTATTTCTCCCTACTCCATCTATTAACATTCCTAGTGGTTTCTTCCTATCCCTAGGTACTCTTTGTTCACTATCCTATAACCCACATCCTTAATCAATTACTGTTTCCTCATCATCATGGAATGTTCCCTTTACTAAATAGTCCCCTCCCAGTACATGCATATTAATTAGGACCGTTCCTTAAAATATGGATGTACTGGTAAGAGGAGAGAGAGAAGAAAAAGAGAACTTGATAGAATAAAACGTTTATAAATAGAGAGAAAACGTATGTGATGTAGCCAGGACAGACTGTATTATATTTGCATATTGAAATAAAACTGTATGTGACCATAAACCATATTTGCTGTTGGTACATTTTGTGACTGTGTGAAATCTTGCCACTGAGACTATAACATAGTAACGGATACTACTAAAATACCACCGTTACACTAGCACTGAATGATTGTTGATTTATGAGATGCTATGTTGGGCTAGCCATGTGTAGCACTGAATGATTGTTGATTTATGAGATGCTATTTCAGGCTAGCTAGGTGTATCAATGAATGATGGTTGATTTATGAGATGCTATGTTGGGCTAGCTAGGTGTAGCACTGAATGATGGTTGATTTATGAGATGCTATGTTGGGCTAGCCATGTGTAGCACTAAATGACGGTTGATTTATGAGATGCTATATTGGGCTAGCTAGGTGTATCACTGAATGATGGTTGATTTATAATATGCTATGTTGGGCTAGCTAGGTGTAGCACTGAATGATGGTTGATTTATGAGATGCTATGTTGGGCTAGCTAGGTGTAGCACTGAATGATGGTATATTTTGAGATGCTATGTTGGGCTAGCCATGTGTAGCACTAAATGATGGTTGATTTATGAGATGCTATGTTGGGCTAGCTAGGTGTAGCACTGAATGATGGTTGATTTATGAGATGCTATGTTGGGCTAGCCATGTGTAGCACTGAATGATGGTTGATTTATGAGATGCTATTTCGGGCTAGCTAGGTGTAGCACTGAATGATGGTTGATTTATGAGATGCTATGTTGGGCTAGCCATGTGTACCACTGAATGATGGTTGATTTATGAGATGCTATGTGTAGAACACTGAATGATGGTTGATTTATGAGATGCTATGTTGGGCTAGCTAGGTGTAGCACTGAATGATGGTTGATTTATGAGATGCTATGTGTAGAGCACTGAATGATGGTTGATTTATGAGATGCTATGTTCGGCTAGCTAGGTGTATCACTGAATGATGGTTGATTTATGAGATGCTATTTCGGGCTAGCTATGTGTAGCACTGAACGATGGTTGATTTATGAGATGCTATGTTGGGCTAGCCATGTGTAGCACTAAATGACGGTTGATTTATGAGATGCTATATTGGGCTAGCTAGGTGTATCACTGAATGATGGTTGATTTATAATATGCTATGTTGGGCTAGCTATGTGTAGCACTGAATGATGGTTGATTTATGAGATGCTATGTTGGGCTAGCTAGGTGTAGCACTGAATGATGGTTGATTTATGAGATGCTATGTTGGGCTAGCCATGTGTAGCACTGAATGATGGTTGATTTATGAGATGCTATGTTGGGCTAGCTAGGTGTAGCACTGAATGATGGTTGATTTATGAGATGCTATTTTGGGCTAGCCATGTGTAGCACTGAATGATGGTTGATTTATGAGATGCTATGTGTAGCACTGAATGATGGTTGATATATGAGATGCTATGTTGGGCTAGCTAGGTGTAGCACTGAATGATGGTTGATTTATGAGATGCTATGTGTAGAGCACTGAATGATGGTTGATTTATGAGATGCTATGTTGGGCTAGCTAGGTGTAGCACTGAATGATGGTTGATTTATGAGATGCTATATTGGGCTAGCTATGTGTAGCACTGAATGGTGGTTGATTTATGAGATGCTATGTTGGGCTTGCTATGTGTAGCACTGAATGATGGTTGATCTAGCTATGTGTAGCACTGAATGATGGTTGATTTATGAGATGCTATGTTGGGCTAGCTAGGTGTAGCACTGAATGATGGTTGCTTTATGAGATGCTATGTTGGGCTTGCTATGTGTAGCACTGAATGATGGTTGATTTATGAGATGCTATATTGGGCTAGCTAGGTGTAGCACTGAATGATGGTTGATTTATGAGATGCTATGTGTAGCACTGAATGATGGTTGATATATGAGATGCTATGTTGGGCTAGCTAGGTGTAGCACTGAATGATGGTTGATTTATGAGATGCTATATTGGGCTAGCTATGTGTAGCACTGAATGATGGTTGATTTATGAGATGCTATGTTGGGCTTGCTATGTGTAGCACTGAATGATGGTTGATCTAGCTATGTGTAGCACTGAATGATGGTTGATTTATGAGATGCTATGTTGGGCTAGCTAGGTGTAGCACTGAATGATGGTTGCTTTATGAGATGCTATGTTGGGCTTGCTATGTGTAGCACTGAATGATTGTTGATTTATAATATGCTATGTTGGGCTAGCTATGTGTAGCACTGAATGATGGTTGATTTATGAGATGCTATGTTGGGCTAGCCATGTGTACCACTGAATGTTGGAAGTGAATTTCAGTATTATTTGGCTATAGTAGTTATTAACCCTACCATCTTCTTCCTCATCCTGTTGTGGGCTTTCGTCCTCACTCTCGCTTTCTTCTTGTTCCTTTAATAGCTTCTCCGCTTTTTCAAGGGTTGTTATCTTTGCCAAACCTTTTAATGGTTCAATGTATTCCAGTAATATTTCAAAATAATCATCGTCAACCTAATATTTAATAAGTAGAAATTATAGAAAAAAATGTAGTTTATACTGTAACTGCAATAGACTACATTTATTGGTCCTCAATTATTATATGATGACGCCTTGCCACCAAAGTTAGTGGCCTTGTGTCATGATTCTTAATTAACAGTTACATTGCAGGATGGGAAACCCATGCTAATAAATAAAAAATAATTGCTTATATAGCGCTTTTCCAAGTTGATCAAAGCGCTTCACATTTCTAAAGCTCTGGCTACACTATCAAACTAGTTTGACAAAAAAGTGTGATCTGCCCAAATATGGTAGTGATATGCCCAAATATGTTAGCGATCATCATGTCCATATATGGGCACATCACATCATACAGTTTGATAATGTAGACAGAGCTTAAACCAAGTCTCATGAGATAGTGGCATTGTATCAATGGTCATCAGACAAAATCCTGGAACCGTGACAGGATTTGAACCAATGACGTTGACATTGTAAGCAAGCATGTCAAACACAATCCAATATTTTGCATGCTTTATTAATGGTACTGTAAAATACAAGTTTGCACCTTTATTTACCATGTCAGTATCGTACATATTTCTCAGCAACCAAACTTGTCGGACTTTTTGAAATGACCAAACGTTTTTAAATTTCTTCCACTGTTGTAGGTATTGCAATGCTAATGTCTGTGCTTTTCTATCAATAGTTTTATCGACATCTGAACTATCATCATGCTTTTCTTTAATTTTTTTCTTCCGTTTCTTACTTTTAGCTTTTGTTTTACTTTTATCTTTGGTCATTTCTTCACTAATTTGTCGTTTTCTCTCCTGTTTTTCACTCTTGTCTCCGTCATCTAATTTTATAACATTTTCGGTTTGCTTGCTGTTAATTTTGTCCTGTTTAGATGATTTCTTTTTCGATTGTTTATCCTTTTTATTTGTTTGCTTCTTTGTAGCATCCTTTACGTCATTTTCATTGTCATTCATCTTGCACTATCAAATGTAGAATGAAATTTTACAACACAATTCTTGCTGAAAATATAAATACTGTATGGTAGTAGATTAGAGTATTTTGTACTTCTAAATTGCGATAAAAAACAATAATAAAACAGATTAAATACAACATTAGTTTGATCAGGTAGTTGGGATCCTATAGTAGGAGCCTAGCTAGGTTACTTTATCATTGGCCCGAGAGTCGCCCTACCAACAATCAACTAGGCCTACTTTAACTACCGGCTAGGTAATGTCAGATTGCTCACTGGGCCTTGCCACGCCGCCTTTTCGCTTCCGTGGCCAGCAGGCAGTTCCCTCGCATGTTAAATATGTCGGCCTAGCTTGGCCTAATAAGCTTTTAATTCTTACCATACGTTTCCTTATTCCTAAAATGATCAAGAATTCACCAAATAAAATAGTACAGTAATAAGAAAGACGTATTGTTGTCAATAATTGCAATATTAAGAGGCAACAACGTTCATAACATGTTTTTCAATGTATTTAGTTTGTTTTCAACTCACATGTGTGCGTGAAGTTTAATGAATTGTAATAGAGGGCGGTATTTTAATCAAACATTACACATGCCGTAATAAATATATGTGCCTATCTGATAATTAGTTTTATAAATATATTTAATAAAATATAGTATTATAGTCATGTTTATTTAGTTAATGGATTTTGAATATCACAAAAGGCTTGAGTAAATATAATTACAGGCTTTGATACAATAGAGTATGTTATTCTTAAATTACACAAATTATTTATTTAATCATTCTATTTGCTTTATATTATAATATTACCATTTCAATATATCGATAAATTTAAATTTAATTTAATTCACCCTACTTCAATCTACTTAAACCATTATTAGGCCTATCATAGCTATATATACCCTCTCATTTTGAAGCTGAAGTTGAATTTGTCCTGGGAAGAATTTGTTTAAAAAAAAAGAGTGTGGGGTGTTATTGAAGAGGGGTGGGGGTTGGTGAGTATAGTGAGGTACTGGCATCGGGTGTTATGTACTGAGAAGGCTTTTAACTAATTTTGAAACCCGCCGTGGGGCGGGTATAATTGCTAGTAGTAAATAAAGCCATTTGAATGCGATATATTAAATAAAGGCGTTTGAGGGTGATATCCTAAATAATGTGTAATACACATGGATAGACTCTTTATCGATATATTGAAATGGTAATATTATAATATAAAGTAAATAAAATGATTAAATAAATAATGTCTCTCGCGTGCCGATGTCAAACATGCATATTCTAGTGGAAAAGTACGTCAGGGTATTCATTCTACCCGATCTCCATGTATTAATAGACATAATTGTGCGTCTCGTGACATTATGAGGAGCAATTTGAACGAGAGCTAGTTTGTTGTTGTTCTACACGTGCGTTTTTACGAATTCCTTCATCCTTCATTCTAAGAATATTTCGCCATGTGTCGTCAGTCCACGCAAAGTCTGTCTTGAGATTACCTGATATTCCGGTTGCCTCAAGACTGAATTTGTTACCTATAAAAATTGGGATTTATAAGAAAATGAAATGTTAAGATTGAAAAGTAGTAGAGCATCAAGGGGGTGATGTATGATTAATTATGATGTTGTTTTTACCTTCATTTGGCTCTTTCCTACTAAAATGTACATCAGCCTGTATCATGGAGTTGTCCTTGACTACAATTAAATGTTCCAAAAAGACTTGCCCTAAATGTGTTTTAATCCATTGGAACTGAAAATAGTAATATAATAGGCCGTTTATTCGAGACCAGCCCAAGACCAAGTAGGCCTAAAGATGTGTATTTATGCCTCTTATACGAAAGATACATAATTAATGTATAAGCCTATACTGTAAGAGGGAACAATACCCCTATAAAATCTGAGACAATTGTCTTAAGCGCTGTCTACACTATCAAACTAGTTTGACAAAAGTGTGATGTGGCTAAATATGGTAGTGGCGGCCCAAAGATGGTAGTGATATGACATCATCTTGTCCATATATGGGCACATCACTCATCATTTTTGTCACATAAAGTTTGACAGTGTAGGCTTTAGATAAAATGGAAGCTTTGTTTAGTCCCGAAGGTTTTTTTTAATATGGTTCTTATTGTCATTAATTTATTCGTATATATTATCGTGCATTTTAAATTTATTTCAGTTGACACTTACCTTTTCGTGTAATGCTTTTGGTGAATTCTGAATTGGACACACCATTATATAAACGTCTAACCTACAGTATAGAATAGTTAGGCCTTTATTTTGTTGGTGTTTTTTTATTATTTGAGTTGGTTTTTCGCTGCTTTAGGCCTACCATATTCAGCAATGGTACACACATGGTAAATGATTAATTAACTGATGATTGTTACTGATGATAAGAAAGATAATGATAATGTCTTACTGCTCGTTATTCTGCATTTCGGTAAGCGCCTGGATAGCTCCTGTAATCGGCGCCATTTTAACGTAAAACCCAGGTGTTTTTAATATGCTCTCTACATGTTGCTGTAAAAATTAAATAGATTATTTTTTAGTAAAATCGATCAAATTTATTTGAATCAAGTAGGCCTATATGGAGAGACCCCTGGTATGTAAATTAGGTCTACATTCCAAAGCCGTCATCCGACAGGAATAGCGCCAAAACAGACACCTTCGAGTCGTGACAATGGTGCAGTTAAATTTTGGTAAGTGGAGATTGATGTCGAAGTTAAAGAAAAAAGTCTTCTGTGCTGGTATAGTAGCGCCCAGGGGAAACAGATTAAAAAAACTATAAGATTTTCTTGTGAACTGTTGGTGTATTTGTTGGTAGTGCCCATCGTGTCAGATTTAAAGAAAACATGTACGTCTATCTTGTTTACTTGTTTATTTACCCGTTTCCCATACACTTGTGTCTACGGGACCGAGGCGAAGCACTCAGTGCTTAAAAGCCCCTCTTGAAAATAAAGTCATTCTCGATATTTGGTGAAAACTTCAGCGGGTGGTTTTAACATTAGGCTTTGCATTAAACGAGTTGACAGTAGAACCAACAAATGAAACAACATCCATAGACAGGGTATTCCATAACAGAATAACTCTCCAGGGAAATGTGACCCTCCTGATATTAAGTTTAAATGGATGTCCCCGGGTACGCGATCTTCTTTGGGTAGGCCTGTGCGCCATGGGAGTGGGGTTAAATGAAAGCAACTTACAACTAGATCAGGTCGTAGTCGACCATATTGATGAGCTAGTGGTATCTTCTGTCGTTCCTCAACCCTGACATACGGCTCTAGAGGATATCTTCGTCGATACTCCCGTAAGAAATAATCTTCACTGTCGGCAACGCAGCCGTCCAACGACACTAACACCTTTAATGGATGTTTTAAGCCAACATTTCCGGATAAATGTTTTGTGTTGGACAATAGTTCAACTGCAGTAGACCTATTTAAGATGTGTGAAAATCTTGAAAACATCTTGTATGTAGGCCTACCTGAAAAAATCAAACCTCAAAAATTATATATATAATAATAATAAGATAATATACAAAGATGGTTTGTTTGTGATGGAACTATCTGAGAATTGCTGTTACTTGGATGGAATTGTATTTTGTATGAAAGAATGGTGGACTGGAACTATCTCGCCTAAGGTCCATTCGTGTCGATCGAGCGCTGTCACTGCCTAATACATCGGGGTATAATCCATACTCTTCCAAAAGATGCATTGGGTTCGATGCGTACACAGGACCTCCAGAACTTACCCGAGGAGACGACGATTATCGACCTGTCATTGGTCTCTCTGTCGATTTCTTCACGGAGTGAATCCTGTCTTACCAAATCTGTTTTTGCAAATCAAGTTGTTTTTCGTATGGTACAGTCATGCTTATAGGTATATTTATACAGTGTAAAATACGTGAATTTCATATGTTGATGATTCTATTATTGATGACTGTAATTCAGTGTTTGGTTTTGGATATAATAATATAAACCTTCACAATTCAAACGAAGCTGCTACAGGTGTAGCCAATTACATTTCTCTTTGATATCGATTGCAATTCAAAGGACTGTTACGTACGAGTTCCTGTCTTGGCAAGGCGAGCTCAGTGTCCTGCTGTCAGATTGCCTTGGTTTATATCTGTGTGTAGAGTCATGTTATACGCCTCTCTTTCCTTCCCCCTCCCACCCCGGCCCCTTCCTTTGAACAAGGTTATGACAACATTGCTTTTACTGAATAACCAGATAATTTGTAATAATCAGTTTATTAACTATATTTACAACACATATATGAACCCATAAGATTAACATAGATAATCGTGAGGCGTACTTAACTTGCACCCACCCATTAATAAATGATAAATGATACAATATGTGACTCATTGCCTTTCACCGGTTACTGTCTTGTTAGATTAATTTATGAATTATTTTACGGGGTTTTTCAAGACGAAGACCATCTTTACTGTATACTCCCATGACAAAAAATACGTGGATATCTGAGCTACGGTACATTTTATTTAGTAGAGAAATATCGTGTATTAAAAGTACTTAATACAGCTCGCCTCTGTTCTAGATAACTGGCAATAGTTTTCAACATAATAGAGTCTAGTGACAGATACAGAATCGGGTGTTAGTAGAGAAGTTATGAGTATAACATCAGTTAAAGTGTATTGTAATGTTAGGCCTACTGGACTGATAAGCTTCTGCTGTTAATAAAGTTATGTTTTCCCGGTACAAATGTCATAGTACAACCAACCTATATATCCAGGCCTATTCAATAATTATTTAAACTCCATGAGGCAGATGTTAGTATATATATCGTACGATTTTACTATTTAAATATACCGTTGAACCGTAACTTAATCATTTCAAAATACAATTTTATCTGCCAACTGTTGTTTGCTTTGGCAAAGACGTGGCAAATAGTATGTTTCCCTTGGAACTAATTGAAATATGTCAATATACCAAAACCTGAAATAAATCCAAGGGTCGTAGCCATATATTGGACGGCTAATATGAAAATAACGAGTGTACAGTACATATAATTGCCAAAATATGCCTAAACAGGATAGTGAATGACAGACTCAGGATATCCGTCAACTGAACATAAGTACACAAATAAGCCAACGTGCCTATATTATACTTCATGTAGGCATGCAATAAATATTTTATCCATGATGTAGCCGACACATCATTAAATTACGTCGCTGGGCGGGGTCACTCTCCTCCCTCAATGACTAAAGTAATATGCCTGTCTTCACCCAGAAGTTCACTCCAAAGAGTTGATTTAATCCTTCTTGTATAGTTAGTAGATCCTATATTTAGACACCCATTCTAAACTTTAGAACCGAAGCCCTACTTCACGCTTTAATTCCTATTAATACTACGTGAATGACATTATTCTCACTTACCGTACTTTTATAAACAGTTGTGTACCAAGCCGGTAAAAGTACCGTAAAAAAATACTACTTGTGCGGAGGTGCTGCTGCTGACAAGCTTTGTATCGAGCCAGATTAGTCCCAATTGATAGGTTGTTGACAGTGATCAATGACCTGCATTATACTACAGATAGGCCTAGACCTATCATGCTCCGTACTGTACTCAAGGGAAATAATTTTGAAATTGTGTACAACCTATAAAATCTTTTTTTTTCATGAGACAAATTTAAATGTTCTGATGGGTTTTTTTTATATTTATATGGGTTTTTTTTCAAAATTAAAAACGATTAGCGCCCAGCCATGGAAAGTTTATGATACGAGTTGTTGCTTGTCCAGCAATGAACTTCCCATAACACCGATATTTTTTTTATACTTTCACAATCGTTTCTGCTTGTAAGTTTGTACCTATATTGTAGTATAGGTTGTTATCCGTGTTTTCTGGTATTTGCATCGCCGATCTCGCAAAATACACAATAAGTGCTTTAATCCGAGCTGACCAATAAGATAGTAAAACCATGTTACTTTTTTGTATGTAAACTATTTTATTTTCCGTTAAAACACTGCCACACAATACACAACCTTGACATTGGCACGCGTGATGATTACAACTTGGAACCGTTTGCACCAATTCTATATCTAACCAAAGTAGCAATATTAAAGAGGGCTGGCTTATCGGTCCGTAGCAAATGAATAATTGTTCAAATGTCATTATCTCCCAGGGTCGCACTGGTACAGAAATTAGGCAGCATTTGTGTTGTCTAACACCATCACACTTATCACAGGTAGATATTACACTGCAACATCCGATTCTCAGTGCTGTCTCCACATACTAGGCCTAATTATTTCCGAAGTATCATAGGAAAATGTGGTAATACAGCATCTAATTTATATCACATGTGGTGCCTGTGTCATGTAGGCCTAAGGTTAGGTTAAGGGTTAGGTACTATATACTATATACATGTGAAACACATGTGATGTTATATTACCAAATATTCCTATAATACTTCGGAAATAGATACAGTTACAGTACCGAGAATCGACTGTTCTAACTAGCTAACGGACGCTCTGAGTTCTCCGGGCCTGTTCTAATGTTCATCCAAAAATAAAATACATGCATAAAAACATTACATTAAGCTAACATATTTAAATAATAGATAAACATGAAGGCAAATAAAAGGCAATTAAACATTATACCAAGCAGCTTTTTACATTTATGGTTTTTTAGCTATCATTGCATGAAAACTGCTATATCCCGCAACAAATTTGCATTTAAAATCAACAAATCCATGTTGTTCCAATAATAGACGGTACTCTGTCTCGGTTCTTTCTCTTCCAGACATTTCAATCATCATCTGAACGTTGTAGCGTAAAGTTTGTAGAGGACCAGTTTTAGTTTCGTTCATTATAAGTTCTGCTATCAAAACAGCACCACCCAAAAAGAACAAACATTATGATGTCGATACAGAGCAGACCATAATGCATAGTATTATTTTGGGAAGATTGTATCGGCTGTATAATACAATATATAGTATTGTTTGGACACAACCTGTTTCACACATTTATCCGGACACAACTGTGCCGGCTGAGAATAAAAATAACTTCTAATATTAATTACCAGATTTCAAAGATTTAAAGGTCTTGTCCAGCAGTTTATGCACTTTCTCATCTGGCCAATCGTGAAGAATTCTGGCAAAAGTATACAAGCCAGCTGGAGGAAATTCATCTTGAAAGAAATCTCCAGCAACAAACTTGACATTGTGTCTTTCAGTTTCGTCAGGTGTTATTTTCTGTGCCGCTTCTACAGCAGTGGCCAAGTCAAACACTGTGACCGTCACGTTTGGATATTCAGAGGCTAATGCGTATGCTAATGCACCGGAACCACCTGTATATAAAGAATTGTTGAACTTAGTGATGTAACTAAAAATAACATACCAAATGTTCAGATACCGAAAAGCCCCTACCTCCTAAATCACATATCTCACAGAAAGGTGAAAGGTCAAATGCTTTTGCCACTCCTGGAGACGTAATTGAAGATAACTGGTGCATATACTGTAGGAAAGTTGCTGAGTAATCGTTGTCAGTTTCATAAAGACTTTCGAATGTCTCCAATGTCATCTAAACAAAAAAGGAAGAGAACATTGATGTTGACAGGACGTATGTGCATTTAGTGGTGGAATATGTGCTAAAAATACTGGTACACAATGAAGAACATTCTGCTGATCTGTCTGGTAGGCCTAGTACTTGTGAAATTGTCACGGCAAAATGTCCGGATCTCTGCGGGGTTTTCAAATAAGTATTAAATGTATAAAATTTAACACGTATCCGTAATTTATGACCTCTATCATTTTCGTAATTTATGACCTCTATCATTTAATAAAATAATAATAAATATTGTAGTATTTTATAGATCGTAACAAGCCAATCTAATTAAATATACCTGCACGTTTGAAGAACGGTCAATGACGTGACTGACTCAATCAACTTGTCCAACACATCATAAGCTGAAACTCAACACCTACCTCAAAACCAAATGCATTTTTGTAAGCCTCTGTGTTGCTGCCGCTCTTGATCGTTGTCATCAAATGCTGGTACAAGGGATACTGGGTACGGGAAGCATGTATAATAGCCGCTACCATATTATTAGGCTTACTTGATTGGAGAACTTCTGCAATCTCGGGATAATTGCTGTAAATTGCTACTATCAAAACATTAACAACTAGAGGGTACTCCGAGAGTACAAACCTTCGCCTACTGTAAAATTCCCCTACATAAAATGCCCCCTGAATTTTTTTTTTTTAATTGTTTTTATTAGTTCTAAGTGTAAATATGTTAACTGCACACTACAAAGTTGTGGATGACAGTGTGGTGTAGTGGTTATGTATCCAGCCTCTCACAGTTGAGATCGCTGGTTCGAGTCCCACTGAGGTTTTTTTTTTTAATTATTTTTTTATTTCTTTGTTTTTTTGTTTTTTGTGGACCTTGATCTTTGACCCTGACCCTTCAAAATTTAACCACAATTATATGATGTGTCATTGATCATTGTGGCTAAGTTTGGTGAGAATCGGATAAAAACTGTGGTCTCTAGACAGTAAAATAGTTTTTTGTTAGTTGTGACCTTGACCTATGACCTTTTCCTCTCAAATTCGAACTCGTCCGAGCTTTTTGGTCATAGATCATTGTTGCCAAATTTGGTGAGAATCGGATAAAAACTGTGGCCTCCAGGCTGTTCACAAACACACACACAAACACACACACACACAAACATACAGGGGTGAAAACATAACCTCCTTGGCGGAGGTAATGACATTTGCTATTGATAGAACTTTTCTCTAGCGCAGTGTAACACTACGAAATATTACTCCTAGGAAGCCCATGGGTTAGCCTGAAAAAGGAGTTCCACAAGCCTCACATTTATGGGTTTACGTAAATTGTACTTGCTTACCAGTTTTAGATTCAGATCTAAAATCTTTTTTAATAAGTTTTAATCCAGCAGCGTAATCGAGAATTCTTTCTGTTGCGTCCAGATTCAGTTTCTTCTTGTTGGCTATTTCATTGGCTGTCATTCCATTTTGATGAATCGCAAGAAGATCATACAACTGCAGTTCAGTTGTCACAAACAACACCTACAAATGTAAAACGAGTTATACCGTATTCAAAATTGATGGTTTGGATGAAAGGGTTTTTTTGGCCTTGTTTTAAAAATGTATATTAAGCCTACCTATTTAATAACAAGGCCAACAGCCATTAAGTCACGTGCTACAATGCATAGTGATACCGGACCGACAGACAGACCGACAGACAGACCGACCGACCGACCGACATAGTGAACTATACTGACCGAAATTACTGAACATGTTTAAAAATGTTGAAATGTTTAAAAACATTTATATTTTTTTGATTTACACGTGCGTAGCCTGTCACTTTTGACGTGCTCGTATAACGTAATTTCGAGTTGAAAAGTAAGTCAAGAAAACAGAAATCGGGCAAAAAGAGTGCGCAATAACATTTAACGCGCAGTGCGCGCGCAAAAACCTGCGCACTCATGGCAATTTTGTAAACGCTTAAAATTGCCTGAAACGTACTCTTATTTCATCGAAAATAAATTTTGAAAATTTTAAGCGTGCGTACGCATGCGTTACATGCGCTACGCACGTAATTGTATTGCCATATGATGATTCATGCCCTGAAATTTATGAGTACCAAATTTTATTTAATTGTGATTCATGGTTGTGAAGATATAATTACAAACGTGATTTCGTTAAATCGTGCGTAGACCGCGTAATTTTTTATTGCGCACCGTGAAAACATAACCACATCGATTCCTGGCCATAAGGAATATTCTGTGAAAAATTGACTTAGCTAGATTAAACTGATATCAAGATAAGGTCAGAAAGCGATAAAACGCATAGTGATACCGGACAGACAGACCGACAGACAGACAGACCAACCGACCGACATAGTGAACTATAGAGTCGCGTCCACGCGACTAAAAATCGTCTTAGATGAGCTAGGATTGAATAGTTTAGTTCGGATCCAAACTGATCCAACTATCTACTCTTTTCAAAATAAATTAAACAAAAGCAGGCCGATGTAGAGACATAGTTCACTGTAATATTTATATAGTATAGGCCTTATTTTCAGATGATTTTATGTAGGCATGTTATGTATGTATGGTGTTAACAAATATTGTGTTGATCTGGGGCTTCGCGGATAAATCAAGTTGAACTTGAACTTAGTCGTTAGCCTAACAAACACCAACAAATTGAAATCAAGAAGACACCAAAATAGATCAATATTCTTAATTTGCATTACAGAAATATAATATAATTCACCCATGTATACGCATAGTCAATATACAAACCTGTGATTTTTGAAAACCGGTGTAGATATCCAGTAAAAGTGAAGGCCACAGTGTTGACCTTGTTTCGTTGTCCATCGCCAATTGTCAGTTCGGCCTCTTTCAAAAACTTATGAATTTATACAAGCTCGTATTAATTATAAAGGTACCAGCAGGATAAACAACCACCGACGAGACGCGATTATGAAACAGGATTAAATCCTTAAAGTAGTAAATTAAATAAGGAGGATGTTACTCCCTGTGAAGTAATGGCATTTTTGTCGATAAAACGCCAATGAGGGCGTGTGGCGCAGGGTGTTGGACTACTGGTGGTGAGACCGAGGTTCGAATCCAACCCTCGCCGCATTGCTTGTATCCTTAGGTAAGATACTTTACTTACGTTTGCCTCTCTCCACCCAGGTGTATAAATGGGTACCCTGTTTGATCCAAAAAAATGACGGGTAATAATGTTCAGCGCTTCGAGGTTTCACAACATTAGGCGCTATATAAATCCAGGATATTATTATATTATTATTAATACGCGCGTCGTAGGCGTAGTCACGTTAAAAGACAAGTCACTTAATTCCTAACTGACCAATCAGCTTGCAAACAACATAAAGTGAATATTCTTCTTTTGTAAGCTATTTTTTATTTAGCAACACCACAGAGACCAAATATACTATAAGCCTCAACCTTGTAAGAGGGCTAATGCAATCTATAACAAACATTCTACTGCTTAAAATATAACCCTAAACAAAAAGCTTTACCAAGCAAATACTAACAGTGTCTAAGGTTTTTTAGCTATTATAGCATGGTAGCTGCTGTATCCCTCAACAAATTTGCATTCAAAATCAACAAATCCATGTTTTTCCAATAATAGACGGTACTCTGTCTCAGTTCTTTGTCTTCCAGATCGTTCAATCATCATCTGAACGTTGGCGCCTAGTGGGTATAGAGGACCAGTTTTAGTTTCGTTCATTAGAAGTTCTGCTATCAAAATAGCACCCCCTGTTTAAAAGAAAAATAACGTAGATAACATGTTAATTAGGTGTTAAAAAATTATATTCTGAATATTTTGAACCAAAATTAATTCTCTAAACGTTTTTCAAAATACAGGTGGTTAATTAATAATTATGCAAATTAGGCTCCGTTTGACAAAAAATGTCCAAACGTTGATAATGTGTTTTGTAGCGTCGAAAAAACACATTTTACGAGGCCTTTTCGAAATTTCCATTTCACGTGAACAAATGCACGGTGCTGTTTGACAATCAATAATAAATTCATAACTATATATTAATTTATAGAAGGCCTGCCTAATAACAATTACCAGATTTCAAAGATTTAAAGGTCTTGTCCAGTAGTTGGTGTACTTTCTCATCTGGCCAATCTTGAATAGTTCTGGCAAAAGTATACAAGCTAGCTGGAGGAAATTCATCTTGAAAGAAATCTCCAGAAACAAACTTGACCTTTTGTCTTTCAGTTTCGTCAGGTGTTATTTTCTGTGCCGCTTCTACAGCACTGGCCAAGTCAAACACTGTGACCATCGCGTCTGGATATTCAGAGGCTAAAGCGTATGCTAATGCACCGGAACCACCTGTATATAAAGGAGAAAATGGTGCTTTGAAAGTAGTGCTAAAATTAAAAATTAACACCCCAAACGGTTTGGATATCGAAAAGCTCCTACCTCCTAAATCGCATATCTCACAGAAAGGTGAAAGGTCAAATGCTTTTGCCACACCTGGAGATGTAATTGAAGATAACTGGTGCATAAACTGTAGGAAAGTTTCTGGATAATCTTTATCAAATTCATAAAGATGTTCGCATATCTCCGTGTTCACCTAAAATAGAAAAGAAAATCACTGTATTAGTAGGTAACACAGGTGGACAGTCAACATTTATGTTATACTTTGCAGCACATCAATAATAATACTTGGTTCACGGTGTCTCTCTCTCAAATTAGAAAATACAACCAGATTCTGCAACTGTTACTAGATACATATCTTAACGGACTATCGCTAGTCATTGAGATAAAAGTCTGGTGTAAAACACAATATATTTCTTACCTCAAAACCAAATGCTTTTTTATAAGTTTCTGTGTTTTTGCCGCTCTTGATCATTGTAATCAAATGCTGGTACAAGGGGTACTGAATACGTGAAGCATACTTAATAGCCGCTACCATATTATTAGGCTTACTGGATTGGAGAACTTCTGCAATTTCGGGATAGTTGCTGTAAATTGCTATATTAAATAAATATCAAGAAATAACCAGAGTGACATGTTTCGATATAACATTCCTTCAACCATCATGCTCAAGCGCGGCGTATGTTAATTACCCCACCCCTTACACAATATTGTTCTTTGGTGAGTAGCCCGAAAAGGCAAACCTCACATGACTAGGTCTGTATGATGTATATATACGTTTACTTACCAGTTTTAGATTCAGATCTAAAATCTTTTTTAATAAGTTTTAATCCAGCAGCGTAATCGAGAATTCTTTCTGTTGCGTCCAGATTCAGTTTCTTCTTGTTGGCTATTTCATTGGCTGTCATTCCATTTTGATGAATCGCAAGAAGATCATACAACTGCAGTTCAGTTGTCACAAACAACGCCTAAAATAAGTCGAATATTAAAGAATATTTCAAAAAAACATTGTGATGGAATTCAACCTTATGAAAAAACCTTGTTGATCTTTCTTTTTATTTTAAAGGAGGAAGGTTTTGATTTGTCTATTTGGCCTTAGTATAGCCTACATTTGTCTATTTGGTCTTAATATAGCCTACATTGATGTATGTAATTCTAATGTTGGTTATCTTCAATAGAATATACAATTTAGTCCATGAGCAAGGATTAAAGTTGCTTAAACAATGACATTTTTTTATATGAGTGTGGCCGAGCGGTTAAGACAGTGGAACCGTAATCCATAGCCATAACATCGGTAAGGGTTCAAAGCTCACTCCACCATGGTTCTGGTGGTAGAACAATTCTTCTCGGATAAGGACTATAAACCGTAGGTCCAGTGTACATCTGGCTCATGTGCACTTTAAAGAACCTAGTACATCTTTCGAGACGAGTAGGGGGTTACCCCGGTGTACTAGTTCATATACACACACTGTCGTGGACAGACGTAATGGCGCCGTAGTTGGCTGCCGATGACACGATGTGACCCTTAGGGGAGAGGAATGTTGTTGAAAAGATGCGCCTTTGATCACTTGTTGCTGGAATTGGCGCTTTACAAATTCGTATATATTATTATTATATATTATATTATATAACATTTGGCAAAGAATGCTACACATCATTTGGAGAATGAAAAGAACCAATGCCAGTATACTGCAAGAAGTAAACTCAAAGAATAATCTGCTAAACAATAAACTAAAAAAAGAAAAGACACTTATGCGAGGAAAAATCGAAGGCGCTCGGATTGAAGACCGACTACTGGGCCATTCATCGGTTCAGTCACGGGTCGTCAGCCATGGTGGAGTCGAATGAATGATGAAAGAAAAAAAACAAACCTGTGATTTTTGAAAACCGGTGAAAATATCCAATACAAGTGGAGGCGGCCACAGTGTTGACTTAGTTTCGTTGTTCATTGTACACTATAACTATAATAACACTCCGATAAATTGGCACAAACGCGCAAACACAGTAATTAATACAGTGGCACTATTTATAATTGTGCAGCATGAGGACAATGGCTTCGGCAATCGTTTCGGTAACCATACCGTTAAATAAAAACGAATACCGTCACATTTGAGCGGTTTTAATGATTCACGGACACTATTTTTTATTTTATTATGAGGATATTTTTGCTGGTCGATTGTATTATAGTTATCAGGTGATTTGTGATCACAAACACGTCCGATGAATACAGTATAAACCAGACGTTTTTTAACTGTTCCGAACTTACAATAAAATTGCTAAAACGGGTTACTTTGTATGTAGACTATTTTTATTTTCCACTAAAACAACAAAGAAGTGTACCTTGACATTAGGCAGGCACACGAGATAATTATAAATAACTTGAACAATTTACACTAATCTAACAAAAATCGCATTTCACTATCTCCCTCGTACTGTGGTACGGAAACAGGCAGAATTTGTGTTTTCTGAACATCATTTTGCAAACAGGTTGTGTTATTTACCAGTTTGTTGTATTTAAGGTTTTTTAGCTATCATCGCATGAAAACTGCTGTATCCCGCAACAAATTTGCATTCAAAATCAACAAATCCATGTTGTTCTAATAATAGACGGTACTCTGTCTCAGTTCTTTCTCTTCCAGACATTTCAATCATCATCTGAACGTTGCCGCGTAGTGTGTGGAGTGGACCAGTTTTAGTTTCGTTCATTAAAAGTTCTGCTACCAAAACAGCACCCCCTGTAAAAAAAGAACAAATTATATAACATCATGATGTCGATGGGAAGATTGTATCGGCTGTATATATAGTGTGATGTGAACACAACCCGTTTCACTCATTTATGCGGACACACCTGGGCCGGATAAGAAAAAAAATATTGGCTAATAATAGTTACCAGATTTCAAAGATTTAAAGGTCTTGTCCAGCAGTTGGTGCACTTTCTCATCTTTCCAATCGTGAAGAATTCTTGCAAAAGTATACAAGCCAGCTGGAGGAAATTCATCTTGAAAGAAATCTCCAGCAACAAACTTGACCTTTTGTCTTTCAGTTTCGTCAGGTGTTATTTTCTGTGCCGCTTCTACAGCAGTGGCCAAGTCAAACACTGTGACCGTCGCGTTTGGATATTCAGAGGCTAATCCATATGCTAATGCCCCAGATCCACCTGTATAAAAGAATCAATTGTTCCAATCATTGATCATGGCACAGTAAAAAGCGAGCGAAATAAATAAATAACTTAAGCCTTGTCTTAAGTAGCAAACTTTGCAACTCGGAACTTGCTCGAATTTACAAACTAAAGTTTTGCTAGTGTAGACATCTACAAACTAGTTCTCTGTAGTTTTCTGAAGTTTTTCTACTGGTTTATATTTGTAAATTTTAGCAAATTGTGTCCTTTTATTCCTCAAGGTTGCTAGTCTGAACTAGCCTCCTACGCTAACAAAATTTACCGACTTTTTGTTTCCAAACTCTGATTTCGAAAACTAAAGTTATTGAAGACTGCAGACTTGTTTTGCCAATGTTTAATTGGTCTACACTATACACAACTTTAGTCTTGACAAAGTTTGCTCAAGTTTGCAAACAAGGTTTGCCAGTGGAGACACCTGTTTTATAACCAACAAAATCTACCTCCTAAATCACATATCTCACAAAAAGGTGAAAGGTCGAATGCTTTTGCCACTCCTGGAGACGTAATTGAAGATAACTGGTGCATAAACTGTTGGAAAGTTGCTGAGTAATCTTTGTCAGTTTCATACAGTTTTTCGAAGGTCTCCGAGGTCATCTAAATAAAAATGAAAGGGGAAATTGTTGATGTGTTCTTGTTCAAACCCATATACAATTTGTATATCAGTAAATCCGCATTGTCGCAAACTCTGTTTTAGGGTTTGTTTCGAATGTCTGGTGTTACTGTGTTTTGGCTATATTATACAATACATTTCTTACCTCAAAACCAAATGCATTTCTGTAAGCTTCTGTGTTGCGGCCACTTTTGATCGTTGTCATCAAATGCTGGTACAATGGGTACTGAGTACGGGAAGCATGCATAATAGCCGCTACCATATTATTAGGCTTACTTGATTGGAGAACTTCTGCAAACTCGGGATAATTGCTGTAAATTGCTACTATTAAAAATATTAGAAATAAACAATGACGTTTCAATTTCAAGCCTTTTTGTAAACTTTCTTTCGCAATTCAGTTTCCATGAAATTATTATGTTTGTTGTTTGTACTGTATTTGTTTTTTTTTTAAATATATTTTGATATTAAATTTCAAGGACCGTGTAATTACCGTGACACGGTCCCATTGCTCATGTAAATATTGATTACGTAATATTTATTACATTTTTGTTGAGACACTTACGTTTGAAACAGTTGAACTCACTGCAATCAAATGTAACAAAAAGTAGGCCTATAGGCATAATATATTTTTAACACGTTAATATGGCACTCAAATGTGATGCGGTCAGTGTTTCTGTGAGTGTCGTATTCTTAGAAAGTAAGTTTCCCAAAAAGAAAGTTAAACACGCCTCACATTAATTACATCCATGGTACGAGTAAGCCTAAGCTTGTTTTCCATAAGTGGGTTTTTTTTGCGCAAACTGACAGCGTTGACTACTATATGAACATGCACATTCTTATTATTTTCAACTATTTTTGTGACTTGAAAAAAAATGCCTAACTAATCAGAATATAATGATTACAGTTTGTTTACTTACCAGTTTTAGATTCAGATCTAAAATCCTTTTTAATAAGTTTTAATCCAGCAGCGTAATCGAGAATTCTTTCTGTTGCGTCCAGATTCACTTTCTTCTTGTTGGCTATTTCATTGGCTGTCATTCCATTTTGATGAATCGCAAGAAGATCATACAACTGCAGTTCAGTTGTTACAAACAACACCTAAAATCAATTAAAAAAATATTCCAAAACATTGCGAATAAAATTCAATTAGGCCATGAATAGATTTTATCATTTTGACCATGAATTGTATTGTTGTTGAATATTCCCGGTTTTAACGTCACTTAAGCAATATCCACTTTGACCAAAAATTGGATCGAGAAAAATATGAAAACGGTAATTTAACTGTTTATTTTGTCTTTGAGATGCAATCATGTTTTTGTCTAGCCGGGAAGTAAATCACTTTATTAAAACTTCAAAATGGCATATCCAAAGTCTGAATCTATTAATCTTCAATTTTCATGATTTAAATAAATCTAGATGACAGGAATTTATTTTACGTTCAGTGTACATGTATGATAGATACAGTATTCCATAAATGGGGTTCTTTGTAAATAAAAGATGTCCAAAAGTAAAATGACACTTCTATAATATTAGGCCTATAGTTATTGTGAAATATATCTCTCTGATGTGCAGTTTTTTTAGAACAAGTTAATAGTGAATAAATGGAAATGGCATAGTTCAGCCATTTTTGCATGATCGTCAAAATAATACATGCATCTATTAATATTGAAACGAGTAGTGTTATTTATTAAATGTATCTCATTTCTCCACACTTAGAACAATATAATTTTGTTTAAAACTCCTATTCAGCGGACATCCTATGGATGCTGTGTTGGGTCGCAAAGATATCTCCTTATAAATAATAAATAAATAAATAATAAATAAATATAAAATAGGGATTCTGCTGTAATTACAAACCTGTGATTTTTGAAAACCGGTGTAGATATCCATTACCAGTTGAGGCCACAGTGTTGACTTTGTTTCGTTGTCCATTGCTGGCTCAATCAAAGCAATACGGTCAGAGTACGTTGTACTGTATGGTCTTAAGATCGATACGCCCGCGTCTCTTATAGTACGAATGCAATTGCAATCAATCTTTCAAAAGATTGAAGAGCCACACCTGACCGCATAAATGTAGATAACAAAAATTACTATTCAATTGAGTTATAAACCTACCAGTACAATTCAATATTCGTTATAAACAGTGGCCGATTTTAAGAGTGGCCGGGCTTAATTACGGCAATTGTTTGTCGGCAGAAAACCTTTCACACCTAATTTACGTTCATTAATTCATAATGGTATATTTACCATCTTCAAAGTAATTATCAGTGAAACTGAATTGCGATAGATATTTACTTGATGAAATGTGAAGCAATGTATAAAATACAAACTGACAAAGTGGAAATCCCAATTCACATCAAAACCACAAAAGAAAATTACCAGGCAAGTCTGTCATTCGCACATGAGATGGTACATATATATTTTAATTTGTTGTACCAGCCGAAAAGTTGACATATATCCCTTATTCTATGTAAAATTGTCGTAATTAAGTGTTTTTGAGTTGTTGTAATTGTCTTTGTATCTGTTAAAAAAGCTGTAAGTGGCGGATTTGTTTCTGCTTTTGTTTCTGGTTTTAAAAATAAAATAATAAATAGAATAAAAAAAAATAAAAACTTCTTTCATGTCTCATTTATTTATCATTCTTTTAAAGATTGGTTCTCACTAGCTTTGAGCAATCGCGCCACGACGGATGATTATCTCATTGCTTTTTCGGGACGCAACGCAAGGACGACGCAACGTAAGGACGACGCAACGCAAGGACTGGCTGGCGTTGCGTCCAAGTTAGAAGTTTTATGCTTTCATTTCAGACGTATGTAAGCCGATATCGTAACTGGATGGAAATATCATTAGGTCTGAGAGTATAATAGAATATAATTTTTCTATCAAAAATGTATTTCAAGGATATTAAGGTATTTAAGGCCCATTTACAGTAGGACGATAACGATCAACGATAAATATATATTTTTCAAACATAAAACAAAAGAAATCTAAAGTTTAAGTTTTTATCCTAGAACAATAGGATAACCATGCCTTTGATTAAATAATATTTTCAAACGTCCAATCAAATGACGTCATGATTAGTAGGAGAAATAATGTCCTGATACGATTTTATTGTTTTTATTGATCATGACGTCATTTGAATGGATTTTTTAAAACATTAATTTAATAAATGACAGCATAGATGATTATAATATAGTAGTAGAACGAAAGCTTTTCTAATTTCTTTTGTTTTATGTAAGAAAAATGCCTGTTTATTTATCGTCGATCGTTATCGTCCTAGTGTAAACGGGCCATACTATACAAAAAAATAATGCAACTGCAAAATCATGCATATTGATAATTAATAATATCAATTTATTTATTAAACAACTTTGTCTTAACTAATCTACGTAAACTTTACGATCCATTTTCTTTGTAGAATGAATCTTCTTTTCTCGTAACCGTTCTCTATGATTCCTTTCAACCCTGCCGAAATAAAAAAAATAAAAGAAAAAAAGTTAGCAATGCATAGGCGGATCCAGGGGCTTGGTTTGTCACTTGGACGCAACACAAGGGTTTAAGCGTGCCAAAAGCGAGAACCATGCTACTCACATTTTGAACATTGTAATGCAAAAGATAAAACATCTGTCTACACTATCAAACTAGTTTGACAAAAAAGTGTGGTATGGCTAAATATGGTAGTGATATGATGTCATCGTCTCCATATATGGGCACATTACTAATATTCTCTACTGAACCACTTTGGAAATCAATGCTTTAGCACTGAAAGTGTCATTCAGTATAAAGACAGATTGAATAAATAAATTACTAGGCTCTCGCCCTCACTACCTCAACAAGTGAATCAATACATTATAGTAGGGTGACATGAATTCTTAAGAAATGTCTTTTACCTCATACGCAAAACAGCCTTATCTTTCTCCGATGGTTCCTTTGGCTTCCTTGTTACCTCTGCAATTGCAGAACGAATTTTCTCTAGGCAGTCAGAAAAGTTAGTCATTTGTGAACGTGTTCGATCAGACTGCACATAGAATTCACCATTAACAGTTATTTTTGTTTTTTTCTACAGAATGTAAAAATATTAGAAGATACTTATTTATACATTAATGTCCAAGACCTTCTTTCATATTAATTTCACACCAGTATTCATTTATTACAACAAAAATTACCTTTTCTAATAATTTATTTTGTATATGCTTTGGTAACCAATCAGATTCTTCAACCTTAAACCGTACTTCTACTTTTGTATTTACTGGAAATATAAGTAAAAATCAAATTAGTACTCTAGAAACAAAGAAGATAACTATAGTCAATCAAATGTTATTTAAAAATTATTATGTAATGAAAATTGTTTACCAACGTACCTTTGTTTACATTCTGTCCACCAGGACCACTGCTTTTACTATTTTTTACAGTTAGTTTGGCTGTAAATAAGATAAGAGGAAGACAATTAATTTATCTAGGCCTGTACCTATAATAATAAATAACGTCATAATAGTTATTTTATGTTCTTATATAAAGCCTAGTCCTTACAAATAATACATTTATACTTACAAACAGGAATATAGCCCGAGAATGGTTCATTTTCATCCTTAAAAAATAAATTTGGTTACAGTAAAAACAGTAAAAGATAAAAAAGATTTTTAAAAATTAAATTAATATCTGAAAAAAACCCACAGGGCCGTTTCGAGGAATTGGCCCAACTAGAAAACCTAAAATTATATAGAACGTCGTGTGAAAAAGATATTTTTCGTTTGATTTTTAATAGAAAGTAGAAATGTGATATTAGGAGCGAAACGACTATTAAAATAAGCCAACCACGATTCCAATCACTTTTACCTCACGACAACCTCCTTCTTGAACTTCGTAGGGTACTGTAATATCTATCGTGCTCTCTGGATACAGTTTATCAAGACTGTATGCACTTTTGAAATTACGGATTGGAAAATAATGAATCGGAGTACGAATAGTTCGACAAAAGCAAGTCAATGGATAGCGAAACATGATGATTTATCAAGAGTTTCAACAGTTTAGCTAGGCCTATACAAAAATGATGGCCTCCTCCCCGCGGGGTGTGTGTTCAGTGAACCGTGAACATAATACACACGCGTACACAACTAATTACATAATTAGCTAATAATGATTAATGTAAACCCCAAAACCCTGCAAATTTGACGACTTGGAATTATTCTAACAATCTATACACTGTATTTAAATAATAACAAAAATTACTTAAATAATTATATGCTATAGTAAGTGGATGAATCTATATTTTATTTTGCACTTTCGAGGCATGTAGGTAGCGTGGCCGAGCGGTCTAAGGCGCTGGTTTAAGGCACCAGTCATTTCGATGGCGTGGGTTCGAATCCCACCGCTGCCAAATATTTTTTACTTTTAGGAACCAAGTAACCAACAATTATACATGTTTTTACATATTAATTAATATTTTTTAATGCTTGATTAGACAATTTTATTTGTACATAAATTTTCACTTGGATAAAAAAAAAACAGCAATCAAACGAAAAATTGTCAAGTGGAGGTTTTAAAATGTAACTACTCTTTTCAATTTGTTAGTAGTGAAATCAGTACTATGTTATGGGTTTTTTTTGCAAAAAAAAGTGCATAACTTTATTAAAACAGCAAAATGGCTCAAAGTCTTTATTTTTCATGTTGGGGGACAATTAACCTTTAATATACCATGAATATACATTACATTACAAAATAAATTTGAACAGTGTGTACAAATTGGATCAAATAAGTACTCAACAGTACCGCTGTACTAGGTTGCTTTGGATTGACTGACGTTTTTTGCCTCAAATTAAATAAGCAATTATTTGCATACGATATGTAAATTTAAAGTTAATTTAAATCCGATATCGGCATTTTTTTACCCCCTAAACATGAGTGTTTGAGAAGCCTTAGAAATTTTTGAAGTTCCCTTGGTTGTACTGAAAGATTGTGAAACTCGGCTATTAATCTTTGTCAAAATATTTTTTCATGCCTTAACTCAGTTTTATATGAATGTCGTTTCCTGTTTTTATATTTCATTGTCTATACATTTTTACAGCTTTTTGGCTATTTGTATCATTGATCGTCTGCTTTTGGACAATAAATATACCTGAAATATTATTTACATATATAAGTTACAGGTTTTTAATTATACAAATACATATCATCATATGCAAATAATTGCTTGTTTAATTTTATAAATATGAAAGAGGCAAAAACCTGGATTCGTCAGTACAGCGGTACTGTTGAGTACTCCTTATTTCTAATTTGTATGAAACCTAATCCTACATGAATATAAATATAGCTATGCTAAATTTCGACATATGCATATGCCATGAAACTAAATTATTGTACAAGTCTTAGATTTCGGATTTTTCCAAGAGCAGAAAATTAGCTGATGGAGCATGGGGCAGGCAAACAAAGAGGATGAGTGGTACAGGAGACACGACAATAAAATCCAAATAAAATATTTTTATAAGAACTTTAATATTAAATTACTATACATTTACAACTAAAACAAGATTGAATATAAAATTACATTTGATACAGGCTATACATAATTTAAAGTGATGATAATACATAATTTGAAATAATATGCCTAACTATATGGCTGGACTATTAAGTCATCGTCAGAATTAAGCGTGGCACGTATAATGGTTTATTTATATAACATGATAAAATTTGTAGAAACCTGCGCAAAATATATTTACACAAGTCATCTTATTCCTCTGCTAGCTGCTTGATTGTTGGCGAGGAAAGTTCAGACAGTGTACTGATCTTGAGAAATTTACTGCTTGAGTATTTTGAACGAACAGCCTGGAAGAATAAAATAATCATATATATTAATAAGATTAATTGAATTTATTTCCAATGGAAATACAAGCAATCCAAGCTATTTCATTTCCGAGCAGGGCCATCTCAATGTATTACTGCACCAATAAAATACTGTACCTGGTATTTTGAAGTGGGTGATTTGTATACTATTGAAGCCATCTTCTTTATAATCGGCCTTAAATAAAATTCAGTGTAGGTGCTGTAATGTATGAGTGTTGGGTTCCATTGGGCATCAGCATCTAGCAGTTTCATAGAGAGACAAAGTGCTGCAGCAGCTATTTCTGAAGGGTTATATTGCACCATCTCATATTCAGGAAGGGTCAGCTCCATCAAGTATTTGGCTAAGGTATGTTTCTTTGGGGTAACCTAAAAAAAAACATGAAGTTTGTTAATTTTGGCCCAATTCTCTAGTTTGGACAGAGTAGAGCTTCAATGTGCTCCCCAAAAACTCATGTGCTTGCTAGTGAACTACACAGAAGGTGCAACCCGTGAAAGGAACGATGTAGCACCTCTCCAGCTTTGGAATTTCTGCGAAGAAAATGAATGCACAAGGGTTTTCCTAATCCGAAGTTGAGGCCGGACAACATTTGAATTTCCATGCTCCTGATTTGGCTTGTGGTGTAAGCATTATCGGTGATGTAGACAAAGTCGTCCATTATAGGTGGGTACATCTCTTCATACTTGCAGGCAATGAACATCGCAGTCACACCAACAAGTTGTAATTTGTCTTTCGAAACTGGTTTTAACTGAAAAAGAAAAATAAATGAAGAGGTAACGCATGTTGAGAATGTGCTACAACTTGAAGTACTTTTATCTTTTATTTTACAGTTATTTACCTCCAAATAGCGGTCAATAAGCTGAACAGCGAGAAAGAGAGTCTCTTGCAGAAGGTGAAAACGAAGATGCACTTGAACTAACCAATCCACAAGGATGGTTCGCATTTTACTGTTGATGCTCTGACCCTCCATATAATCTTTTGTTACTTTAAAAACGCGTTCCAAGTGCCTCATGTAATCATAAATGTCATTAACGTATTCACAGCACAGTTGTGGGTTATCGCCATCATGTTTATCAATGTCCTCTATGTTGATCATCATTTTCTCAGAAAATGCCTGTGCAATTTGACCCATTTCAGTTGTATCCATAGCCTCTGGAGATTTTGGTGCCTAGAAATAGAAAAGCATGAAATATTTAAGGGAAAAAAATCATAAAATCGCAAGGAGACTGGAACAATTTTATTCTATTGCAAGATTTTTTTTTTAAAGATAAAACCACAGTGCTTACAATTTCAGGCTTCATTGTTGCAACTGAAAGTAATGATGATGTGGCTTTTGATTTAGTCATTCGAGCTGGCTTCTTCACCGCCGCCTGCAAAAAAAAAGTGTAAAAACAAATTGAAACATTAGACAAAAAAAAGAGTAGGATCTTATGTAAACTACAATGTAGTTTTTATTCGTACCTTTTCAGCAAGTCTATTCGACTGTCTAGTAACATTGCTAAGGTTTCCGAGAGCTGCTCTTGACTTGACATCACGTGTTGAAACTCGAGTCTTGGCAGCCAGCAATACAAGCCTTGCATTGGACTTGTTTTCATTGTCATTATTGAAAGTATTCTGAAAAAAAAAAAGCAAGAAAAAAAAAAATTTAGGGACTGGCTATACGTACAACGATGGTACGTATAACAACTGTTATCGTACCGCGACGGGCAACCAATTATAGAGCATTTAGATGTCGCATGTTAATCCACATGATTTAGGATTTGCTTTTTTCCGTTCTTTTATTTATGGAAAGGGTTTTTCTGCAAGCCAGCTGTGTGGCGTGTTTGTGATGAGGCTATGGCCTAGAGGTTGTGGGATCGATTCAGCTTGACGACTTTTTTTTTTTTAAATTTAAGAGAGATTTAATATTTATTAGTTTTACACATTGTATGTCCAGCGGCGGCCAACTGCGTTCATCGGTTGTACGTATAACTATCTTTTGTTATACGTCCAGTGGCGGTACGTATATCCTTAGACCTTATCCTTTAATTTATTAATGTGATTGAAAATTTAAAAAAAAAAGATCTTCGGTAGTATGCTAGTTGTAAGCTTGGATCTTAGTAATATTATATATGCCTTGTCTAAAATGGCCGACATCTAGACCAGGGAGATGTAAAATAAATCTCCCTTTCTAGACTATCCTAGCCGCTGCCTAAAAAGGCCGAAGGCCTAGCCTACACCGAAGGAAGGCAAGCCAGCCCAGCAAATAACCAACGGTTTCGGTTAAATCAAAATCAATTTAAAGTTGATTAAAGCACATAATAATAATATAATAACGAAAATCTAACCACTTGAGATCTGGTACGAAGAGCCATTTCTTAGATATAAAGTCTGGATATAGGCCTAACCAATTTTAAACGCAAAAAGACAAACAACTTCCACAACAGATGCACAACTACAGCAAGGTCCGATGTTTAAAGAACTGATCCATCATTGAGCTTGTTCCTTTTAAATACACGCGCGGCTGATCCACGATCAGCGTTGCCAGCGAAAACATTTTATACCAAATTTGTTTAAATAGCAAACCACATTGTTGATAGCGATGTTAATTCATTATTTTTTATTTATCAATCCTTTATCATTGTGTTTAACTAGTATACCAAAATGTTTATTAAAAAACACAGTGCTAATGTTATATTACATTAAATCAAATGTTATTATTATTAATTAATATACAACCATTAGAGATTCATCCATCCATGACAGGCTGCTACAGCCAATCATAAACGTCCAAATTGACAATTGATTATAGACTTTTAAAACAGACGTTGTGAGGTTAAAAAAGTAAATCACTGGTTTTTTAACTCAGAACAATAACAACATGTTAGGTCTCCTAGCCGCGCCTAGGCCTATATTTTTTTCACTTTAAATTCCACTAGGCCTTGAATTGACTAGGAGAACGATCATAAGATGAGTGGATCAGAATCTTTGTTTTCTTATAAAACAATGGTACATGCTTTGGCTGGGGCAACTGTAAGTGAACTAAAGTAGGCCGCCTAGCTAGGCCCTAGTTAGGCCTACAATTGACAGACGATCGGGTACCAACGCGTGCGGACGTTCGGGCCCAACTTTGTGGACGTTCGGGCCCAATATATTAGACGACCGGCCCATTATAAAAATAAAGGGAAGACGATCGGGTCCACGAAAACGAATTGGATTTATAATTGTTCACCATCCTAAAATATTATTATAGGCCTATAGCTAGGCCTAGATATTATGAATAAATAAAATTAAAAAAAACAAATAGTTCAATTTTAGGCTAAACAAGTACAATTGTGCGATACTCGGAGTACAGTAAAAGAAGATGTAATGACGTCATAAGACGGGATGTAACGTCACATACACATCAATAACCTCGCTACCAAATACGGCTATATTCCGAAAAGTTACGTCACATAACCGGAAATGGCATAATTACGGTAAATTATGAAATCTCAAAGTGATTTTTTGCTATTTCCGGGAGCAGAAGTGACGTCACAATATCATAAATAGGTTTTACTGTATATATTCTTATTCTCCAATTCAAGACCTTTGAAATGACACCAAACACGGCTATATTACGACAAAAATCGTTTGGCACCAAGGTACCATCTTCGAGACGTCATATGGCTGCAACCGGTTTGAAATTAAAAAATCCCTGTAAAAATGTCCCTGTAGTATACCCATGCCAAATCCCAGCTCAATACTACAACGAATAAGGGATGAGTAGTACTTTATAAATCGCACTTTTTGCGATTGGTACCATGTTTATGACGTCATAATGCATCCGGTTGAAGTACGAAAATGTTCTCTCTATAGCTTTGTTCACCTATTACCCTAGTATATGCATGCCATGATTCAGAGCTGTCAGACGACGCGTAAAGAACTAGTAGGACTTGAAAGTTGGCTCAATAGTGTCCAGATGGAAGAAGAAGAGGAGAAGATGAGCGAGTCCTAGACTCGGGTACCCCGAGTAAAAAAGTTCAATTTCTCTACCAAACAATTGCAATAGTAGACACAGTTACCAAATGAAAAAATGTGGTGTTTTTTTTTTAGCTTGCTTGCGGCACTTTATTAGTATTAACCTCATAATTTTCTATCATATCTTTTTTAATCGCACGTAATATGGCTACCATTAATATTATAAACATTGTTTGCCGAGAACTCAATTATAAAAACTATAATGGAACGGATTTACAAACGAACATAAAGTTTTGATAGTGTAGACAGATCTTTATTAGTATTTTATCAATTTGCTTCATTTGCACTTTTTGCGTTCTATACTTTATTGAGGGCCGAGTTGACCGATTAGTTTTTTGCTGAGTTGACTTTGGGCCGAACAGTTTAGGGCCGACTTGAATCAAATTCAATTAAATAATAGATCAATGTTGTATGTGTCATTGCAGGGAAGTATGGCAGCCATGACAGTATTCTTCCCTCTGGACACGGCTAGGCTTCGATTACAAGGTAACAAAAATAGTTTTTTATTTATTTCAAAGATACTACCACTTTTTGTTTATTGGACCAACAGCGTAAGCAAAATACATTTTAATTCTATTTTTATACTTTTTCTCTCAAATGAGCCAGCTACTCAATGTAGGCCTAATGCTAAATTTATATTTTCAGTTGATGATGAGCGTCAAGCTAAATCAACGTTTCACATTATTTTGGAAATTCTAAAGCAGGAAGGGTAGTAAGTATTGAAACTACAGTATTTGAAAACTTAAATTTTAATTCTGCACAGTTTACTGTATTTTAAAAAATGATAACTTTGTGTACTGCTGGGACGTAGAAGATGCTCAGTGATGAGTCAAACGAAAGGGGATTTGCTTTTTGTTAAGTGATGGTCGCCACCAAGGCCAACAACCCTGAATCCACGTCCTTCCCAGATAAAAACGATAATTCTGAATTATCCTGGTATATATTAGTAAATAGCGAAGATTTCAAAGTCATTTATTTCATTTCTTTTCAGTACATCTCTATACAAAGGTTGGTTCCCAGTAATATCCAGTCTATGCTGCTCAAACTTTGTATATTTCTACTGCTTTCAGGGTCTACAAGCCAAGTATGTGTTGACTTTAACAGAAAGTAAACCCATAAAGGATCTCATATTTGGTATAATAGCAGGTATGATGCAAATAATATAATAATAATAATAATAATGGAGTCATTTCACATTGTTCTACACGTGATGGGTAGATTATGTAAAAATTAAATCTGTAAATGAATGAATTATGGTTAAAAAGACTTAATATATAATATTAACAAGCAAAAACAAAATAATCTTGCATGCACTAAGCACCCACAGGAAATGTACCAACAGCAAATAAGTTCATCTGTTTTAAAATTTGATAAACCATGCTAGGATTAATAACAATTATAAATGAAAATGTTTTCTTTATGTTACAAGGTGTTATCAATGTATTGGTCACCACTCCAATGTGGGTTGTTAACACAAGACTGAAATTACAGGGGGTGAAATTCAAATCAGAAATTTCAAACAAGCCCACATATTACAAAGGTATTTTAGGTAAGTGCCTTGAATTTAGTGTGAAATGTGAAAATAATTTCATCTGGTAATCAAGTAATGAAACCTTACTTTTTCATAAAGAATTGTGTATTGTCACTGAATGTATCTATGCATGTTTAACCATGGATTAAAGAATAGAAGGATATGCATCGACGTGAGATCAAGGGTTCCTTGACTCTCGCCGACAACGCGGACCGCCCACAATGTTACAGTTTAATTAACCGCATGGTAACAACGAAACGGTCGCGTGCCTAATATATTGTTTACTGCACATGTGCAACGACATTTAACCTTGTTGGCTATGCTTCTTTCGCGCGTTCTTTGGTTTCCGGTCCTTCATAGAAACTTTACTGCTACCACATAGCCTACAAATCGTTTGCAGACACAACTGGTGATTGCTCATTTTCTATCTAGAAAATAGAAAATATTGTTGCACCTATGTATCCATACATATTTGAACAGTATAATCAGTGGCGTAACGACTATGTGCGCTCACTGGCTAAACCCAGGGGCCCTGAAGCTTGGGGCCCATGAGCAGTGCCTAGAGGAACAGGCATAAAATATGTCGAAAATGCTAAAAACGTCCCAGGCCTCGATCTTTGAAACTTGGAGGGCCACTTAGGTTTCCTAAACAAGTGGCTTCAGGCCTCTGCCTCACGCCACTGAGTATAATTTTTATTGAAAACCGTTATTAAATTACATTGTATGTTATTGTGAAGACCCTAGTGTAGGCCTACTTCATCAATATACCAGATAAAAACAATACTATATTGTTATTGGCTTAGAATTGTAGATGCTATAATTGTAATTAGTATAGGTTTCTGCCGCGATTGATCTTCGCTAATGTTTTTATGACATTAAAGTAGCATTTTATGACCTGTAGTAGCCCTACATCTGAGACAATAACTATTTGTTGTCTCAGCCTACATGTAAAATTACAAAATCAGCAAGAATACTAGGCCTAGGCCTTCTAGGCTTACTAGTAAACCATATGATTTGCCGACATTGATACTGCTAATCTTAAGTGTAGTAGATACAACATTTAATCATGATCTATATACTCACCATTGTCTTACTTCTTGTGTGAATAATAATAGGTACTTCGTTTGTTCGTGATTAAGTTTGCCCTGCGTGTACTTTTCAAAACGACCGCTAGAGGTAACGTATCGCAACTATACATAGCCAGCCAATCCCGGATCAGGGATCGCTGTTTTCATTCAATTAGGCCCGGTGATTGGATGTGATGTGGATGACATAACCACTAGCCAATCACCAGGCACTACAATTTAAATATAATCACATCGATAATTAAGGAGATTTATGAAGAAACCACTGCTTAGCCCTATATTAAAAACACGATTGTTGTATGTGTGAACACCGGCCACGCTAACAACATACATGGTCAAATGCATAATTTAATATTCTATAGATTAACGCAATTTTTAATGACAGAAGATGACAGGCAAATAATGATAATTCAAATATAAAAATTGCATATTTTATTAATATTACCAACTACTTAAAATTACCAGTCGTAAGAAAGTGAACTTTTCGTAGTCCGATTGTGATGAAACTAAAACAGAATTGTTCAGCAATATATTTTTGTTGTCAATTAATCATCGACGCAGAAATGTCAATAGAACATTCAGACTGCGCATACGATTTCTACATTGTTACGTTTTGGTCTCAACAAATTTAACAGTTGATTCGCAGCGTTTTACAGAGGGCCACGGTTAGAGACACGGAGTTCAATGAGCGTGTTTGTTTGATTGGCAGCAGTGCTTTAGTATAGGCAAGCGCGTTGTAAAATCGTTTGATGTCACCGTCGATGCATATCCTTCTATTCTTTAATCCATGGTTTAACAGTATACTGGGGGAAAGAAAAAAAATACTGATACAACAACAAATACAGGTGGTGAAATTGGCAGATTCAATTCAATTCTGGTTTATTAAAAATATAAGTGGCATTGCCACTGAATAAATTGTGCCAAACTTACATTTTTTATAATATAAAAGTATAACAAAATATAAAATTCAATTTAAAAGTTCATTCAAGTATAAAATATCTACAAATCTAAAAATAACAAGTTTACATACAACACAATACAAACTAACATCACCTGTAGAATATAGCTAAAACAAATTCCAAAATCCAGTTATAGGCTACATAGAACTTGCACAATTTCAGATGCGTTTAAGAAGATTATTAGAGAGGAAGGGTTCTGGTCACTTTGGAATGGTACTGTATCATCATTGATGTTAGTAGGTAACCCAGCAATTCAATTCATGGTTTACCAAGCACTGAAACGATGGAGACAGCGTGTAATCAACACCATGGTATGTGTTTCATTATTGTTACAGTATATAGTATATGGAACTTTCCAAAGACTATTCCAAAAAAAGTCTGTACTTATTTGTTACTACAACACAACAACTGCTAAGTTTTTTTGTTATTCCTGTGATTTTGTCTTTCTTTTTTAGGAGTTGGGAAATATAACTTATTTTTTAATTGGTGCTATGGCTAAAACAGTAGCTACACTAGCAACGTATCCACTGCAAGTCGTTCAGAGTAAACAAAGGGTAAGACTTACTACTAAGTATATAAAGAGGATTAAGGGTTAGATACCATCCATTCTCTTAATCAGTCACATTTACAGTTGCCATTACGTTACATAGAGATTTTGAAATTTATCCACTTATTAATATTTAGAATTTTTAGTAATGTATATATAAATCCAAAGGCAAAATACTGAAAGTGGCTGGCTGGATCTCAATGGAGATACAAAAAAAAGCGAAAAGCTAAATCAAAACGATAAAGTAAAGCAGCCAGAAAAGTTAGCAGAGCTTTCGGGCAACACTTGTCCTTCATCAGTGCATATATATATATATAAATATAAACATCACAGGCACAGAATAAATTCTAAACCCCCGATATACTGAAATTTAATTAATTAATTTGAAATGATAAAAATGAGGAAATCTGTGTATATATCACCAAACATAAACATACTGTAATTTATGCCTGTATGAGAAATATATAATTATATGTCATCTCAAACTATGCTCACTTAACAGCAAAAACGAGCTGGTATCAACATGTAGACATACAAAGAAATTCCTAATTAGTAACAGACAGGAGGTCCGAAACAATAGGCCTTTATAACCCAATAAACAACCGCTTCCTGATCATTCATTGACAAGTAGCTCTTTGTGTCATTCATGCTTTGTACATTACCTGCAATGGTCATATTAAACACATTTGTAGTAATAAAGCACCATGAAGTAACCAAGTTCATAGTTTTTATTTTATTGTATTAAGCTAGGCTAGGGTATTGAGAACTTTCTCCAGTTGACCTGGCTTTCTACTTAGTTACATATATATATATTTACTTGTAAGACATTTTGTCCATTAGCAGAGAGTCAGTGTTTGCAATCTTATACCTTTAGTATTTTTTTTATTTTTTCAGTTCAGTAACCAAGGGGAGAAAAAAGGTGTATCAATGAAAACTATTGATATGTTAAAACATATAGTGAGAACACATGGTTTTTGGCATCTGTACAAAGGACTAGAGACCAAACTGATTCAGACAGTACTAACTGCTGCCCTCATGTTTCTGACGTATGAGAGAATAGCTGCAACTGTATTCAGGATAATGAGGCTGGAAAGTACCGTTAAGAAAACTGTATAATATGAATTTAAAAGGTGCTAAATTTAATTAATTTAAAGTTTTATTTTCCAAGTTTTATACTTGAGAATGCATGTTGTTGCCTCACCACTAACTAGTCCAGGTTCTAGACGCCGTTTTGACCTAATATTTGTAAAAAAGTAAACATTTTTGCACACATGCCGTTCCAAATGTGTAATACCTTGAATCTAGTTTACACTGTAAAAATCAGACCATCGACTGGTGGGGCTCCTGAACGTAACTAGAGGCTTGCGGTATACTCCCCCAGCCCCTCCACCCCATCACTAATAAAAAACTAGTAAAGGAATAATGTAAAACCTTGACTTTCAATTGGCATATATGATTGGGCAATACTTGTGCTTAAAGCTCTGTCTACACTATCAAACTAGTTTGACAAAAGAAGTGTGATGTGCCTAAATATGGTAGTGATATACAGTACTCAAATATGGTAGTGATATAACATCTTATCTATATATATATATGCGCGTGCGTACAACTGAGGACTAGTGCTGTTCCGCCGTACCACGCCGAGAGTGTTAAAGAGTCGCTATCCAATTGAGTTTGAACAATACCATGAAAGCCCCAGTGGTCTAATGGTTAGGACATCTGCATATCAAGCAGGCGGTCCGAGTTCGAGTCTCGGTTGGGGCGACTTTTTCTCATTCTCACAGATTTCCTCATATTTATCGTTTCAAATTAATTAATTAAATTTCAGTATATCACCGGGCGGTTTCGAATTAATGTTCATTGCCTAATGTGTTTATATATATATATATATTTGGGCACATGACATTTTTTTGTCACGTAACGTTTGATAGTGTAGAAAGAGCTTTACGGTACAGAAAATAAGTTAGGATTATTTTTATTTTAAACTGTAAATAACACTAATATTGTACGTTGAGTACTTGCATAACGTTCAAAATACTCAAAATTAAAACAATAGTTGTTTTAGTCCCCAATCAAGAACGGCAAATTAATGTTACTAATAATATGCAATAAACAGACTTTTTTTTATAAAACCATGAATGTATTGTAAACAAATAAACATTGAGCTTATATTGTGAACATGTCTGTGGAGTGTTTCTTTATTTGAGTATCAAGTAATAAATTATACAGTGTTGCACCGTAACTTCTTCATGCCTGGTAAGGAACTTAGATTTATTCTGAACTCTTCAATTCTATGATTAATCTTGACTATAAACAGGATATATTGGATTTTATATAACACCTACACCTTCCTGATTGACAATAAAAAGTATATTTTTGTGCCATTTTAGAAACGTCGTTGTTATTTTATGTGTTTCTGTTGTCATTTTGTTAAAGAGATAATATAATGTAAGTACACTGTAAAATTTATTAATTATTTAAGTGACAAAAATTATGAGATACAAGAACTATTATTTAATGTGGAAAATTCAGATTTTAATTTTAATGTGGCCAAATCTGAATTGTTTTTTAGGTTATTGTAGCTTTTGGACTGAGTTATTTATATCAAAACCTATTCGTTCATGATTTTTTATCATTCCAAACTATACTATACTATATCAGTTAGGGGAAAAATCACTGTGGTCATCTTGCAAGAGTTGTCAATATAGATTATCTGATAAAACTCCTAGAAAGTAGGAAGCCTTTTGCCAATTTTCCACTGACTGCTGTGTAAACGTTGGGCTTACTATGAACTTGAATTGTTTATCTGACATTTGGAAATAAACGATTTTTAGAATTTTACAGCACGTAATCTTCTATTGCGCTAACGGCGCGTCATATATGAATAGCGCCACCAAGTATAGTAACTAATGAAAACAATTTTCACAAGAAGACCGTCAGCATGTCAAATTCTTTCTGTTTTTGGTTGCTATTATAAACTGCAATTATTTCATTGGTGCATAATAACAATAATAAGATAATAATAATAAAATGATATGTTATCCTAGATATTTATTTATTATTTATATGGACGTATTTACTTACTCATCAGCAAGTATATGAGTTTAGCTAGCTAGGCCTACTAGCTAGGCGCTAAACCATGGATTAAGTCTAGCCTAGGCCTAGGCCTATTCCTTAATCCATGGCCTAACTAGCTATTATTCTTCTTAATCCTAACTAGCTAGGCCTAAGCCCCATCCCTCCCCTCTAGGCTAGCAGGCCTAGCTAGGTCTATCTAGCCTAGGCTCTAGTAGTAGGCATCCACTCTAGCTAGGCCTGCGTCCTCGCCCTATCTTCTATTATGCCCCTGCTGGTGAGTGAGTAAAAGGTGACTGCCCTGTAATTTGGATACTGGCTTGATTTGACAGAGATATGCGTGGCTAGCATATTATATTATATTATGCTAGGCCTTTGTTAAAAGTGTATTTACTGTGTAATACATAATTGATTGCTTTTGCAGAGAAGTGACACAAGATGGAGAAAAAATCAAGTGGTAGAAAGGTTGCCAGAGTCTTCTTTAGCTCTCCATTTGGTGGTCTAGAGGAAGAACGTGAAGAACTGACGAAAAAGTACTGGCCGAAATTAGCACATCAGTGCTCCCGCGCTGGATACGAGTTTGTTCCAGTTGATATGCGTTGGGGTATTACATCTGAGCACTCTGCTCAGGCAGCTACGATTGCTATTTGTCTGCGGGAATTGGATAGATCTGATATTATCGTTGGGTTTTTTGGTCAGGTAATTAATTTGCTTGGTTACCTACAAGTGTACCTTCATCTAAAGAATGTCCAATGTAGGAGTAATAATAGCATAGCAGATCCAATCTGAATTTTGGGAAACCGACCATTGAGAAATATTACATGTTTGACACAAGTAGTAATTAATGCACTTATTAACTATTATTATTAACCCACTATACCAACCCCCTCCCCCTTTAGAGGTGCCTCATGGATGCGTCAATTACAAATACTTGTTGACACAGGGGTGCGTCAAAAAAACCTAGATAATACGTCACATCAATGAACAATGGTGTGTCGGTGTCCGTCATTTTACCACCCGCCATATCATGAACAACATGGTCAAAATGGGTGAGTCATAGTCACTTAAAGGTAAGTAACTTTTTAATGCATGGGGTTCGTCATGGAATTCGTAATATATGACGCACATCGGACAAATGATGCATCTCTCTCAGTGTTTGTATAGTGGGTCATACAATTAACAAGTGTATTTTTTTTTTATTTAGCGTTATTTACATAGTGCTTTACACTTACAAAAAAGATACAAACAACATCAAAAGCCTCCCTTCTGAATCCCTAAGATCAGCACCATAGTCATTGAAGTTTATACAGATACTGTAGGTATTATACTCGCAGGCTAATCTAAAATTACTATTGACTTGTATAATGATTGAGAGGTCTTTATTTTTCAGCGCTATGGTTGGCATGGAGAAAAAGATGAGATGTTACAGAAAACTTTTGATTTTGCACTGCCAAACTATCCATGGCTGAACTCGTATAGAGACCGTTCGGTCACTGAACTGGAATTTTTGCATGGTCATCTTAACAAGCCTGGAGCAAGACCTGCTTGTTTCTTCTTTCGGGACAAGGTAGGTGCACTATTACACGTAATGGTAAGATGTCACATTTTGCAGACAGTCTTGTTTTGTACATGGTAGTTTTGTATTGCACATGGTGGTTTTGTATTGCACATGGCGGTTTTGTTATTGCACATGGTGGTTTTGTTATTGCACATGGTGGTTTTGTTATTGCACATGGTGGTTTTGTATTGCACATGGTGGTTTTGTTATTGCACATGGTGGTTTTGTTATTGCACATGGTGGTTTTGTTATTGCACATGGTGGTTTTGTATTGCACATGGTGGTTTTGTATTGCACATGGTGGTTTTGTTATTGCACATGGTGGTTTTGTATTGCACATGTTGGGTTTGCAGTGCACATGGTGGTTTTGTATTGTGCAAGATGTCATGATTGTGTCACATTTTTCAATACTATCTCGCATTGCATTACACATGCAGGACAAGTGCATTACAAGTGCAGGATTGTCTCGCATTGCATGGTCTACCTTTAAAAGAATGTTTTATCTTACTCTAAACAAATCCCCTACTTCATTATCTTCCTAAACTCTGCTGGTTTTATTTTTTAAAGGCATATGATGAATCTCAAAGACTGAAATTTGAAAATAAGGGGGATGAAAGAAATGCAAGAAAATTTACAGCATTTTGCGATGGTCCTAAGGCAGATGTGATGTTGGATGCGTTGAAAGAAAGAGTAGCTGAAACAAAAGACAATGTAACTAATTACTATTTGTTGCTTGAATTCTATGTTTACATGCTCTTTCATCTCTATTTCTAATTAAATTTTATGCTTCAAATCTGTATAATTTGTGGTACGTCAACAAATACAGTCATAAAACTGTTGTTGTCTGCCGGCCTCCCGCACTGAACGATATCTTCTCTCCTTCCTTCCACAAGCCATTAAACTTTTTAACAAAAATTACAAACGATGAAAATTATAAGTGAAATATACTGTTATAGTTCTGCATTTTATTGTTTTTATATATATATATCAAATATGTTTTATTGTAATGTAATTTCAATTGTTGTTCTGTAATTTTTAATGCAAGCAATGGAATTTCCAGAAATGGATAAGAGTAGAGTTTGAATCTTGTACGTATCTATGATGTGATTCATATCATTCTAATCTATGCACGCTTAACTCTAGTGTGTCACACTTGTCTCTAGGTATTGGCTCTGTACCCAAATTACCAAACACCGGCTGAAGGAGCTCGTTTGATGTACGAGACTGTTCACAACTACCTCAAAGACCACCTGCTAGCTCACAACAGAACATTAACCCCCAGAGAGGAAGAGTTATCCAGACATGATGCCTACTATCTAGGACATCTTGGAATGGGTGGCAAATGCCATGGAGCTGATCAGTACTATGAACAGATATACAGCTGTGTCTCACCAAAAAGTACACAGAGACACATGTTGGTTATTGGTTTACCTGGTAAGGGTACAGTAGCTGAAAAATACATCGCAAATTAAAACATACGCATTAAGATTAAAATACATTTAGGTACCGGTATTTTTAGTAGTTATTCCATTAAAGAAACATGGCTGCATTGTATTAGTAGTTGTACGATATACTGTATTTGACCATAGTTTGACATGAGATTGATTGTTCCATTCACTAACAAGACCTGTTCCTAAATTATGATTGATCCAGTTTTTCTACTAAAAGAATTAATTTTGTCGTTTTTTATAGGAAGTGGAAAAACTTGCCTTCTTAGCAACTTCTTAACCTCATTTCAGCAGAAGTTTCCAGAATCTGCAATGGTTTATCATTTTGTTACTGCAACAAGTAAAAGTACAGGTAGGGATCTTTTATTTAATCTTTTATTCTATAAAATATTGGTATTTAGGGCAACTTTGAAAACACCAAAAGCAAAGTTTCTTTTCCAGTATCTCAAGCTAATGGTGGAAAAAGGTCAGTGTATATATAACTTCTACAAAATAGTTATGGTTTGTTTTAATTGTCTTAAAATTGTACCTCATTTAGATGAGCGGAATGTGTTGCAAAGAATATGCATGGAACTTGAGTACCTTCTTGAGGTAGACTCAACACTCAAATCAGATATGGAAGTACGAGAACTGAAAAGAAATATGCAGTTGTTGATGTCAAAGGTTGTTGCTAAGAAGAAGCATTTGGTTGTTGTCATAGATGCTTTGAATAAAATAAAGAAAGGAGGAAAAACGGCAAAAGTATTAATCCTAACGCCTGTTTTCCATTTGCAAATATATTTGTGCAAATCGAACATTCAAGAGTTCTGATTGGTTGCACATTTTTTCACGTCACAAAAAGTAGATGAAAATTTTAATATGCATGCGCATTCGTCAACACTTTCGATTTCACTTGAATAAATTTGCCTAGTGGAAAATTAGCTTAATTTTTTTATATTTGGTATTCACATTAGATACTGTTGTAGTTCATCATGTCATGGAGGAAAGAAAAATGCCCTTCCATACTTCCACAAACCCGTTCTACTGTATAAACAGGAATCGGACAATAACCACCCAAAAAATAACAACCCATTATGGACTGTACCATTGTTAGGAGGGGTGGGGGTGTTTTTTTATCAATCTCTACAATCAAATTAGATTACATTTGTTACTTCCTAGTATTATATCCCTTTGAATTCTTTGGAAATTTAATTCAGTAGGGTGTTTGTTGTGAATTTAAAGATATAAAGTCCAATTCAACTATACAAAATACAGGTACAGTATATTTGTCTAAAATCATATTTCCACTGTCATATAAAATTATCCATAGCTTACTATTTACTATTATATAATTTTATTTTCAAATACATTTATTTTACTTTTAGATTCTGTATTGGCTACCAAGTGATCCACCAGTTGGTGTACATTACATTGTTTCAACTGTAACTGCTGATGTCGATAGTATTTCAGAATTAGTTGAACAGAGGCAGTTTAACAGCATGACCATATCACCTCTTAGCAGCCTGTTGAGAAAGGATGTTACCAGGGCAATGTTAAAGGTCAGAGGTAAAGAGCTATCGTCCGTTCAAGAGCCAAAGGTCATAGAGAAGGAACAGACTTCAAATCCTCTTTACTTAATGATATTGCTGCAGGTTAGACATTTGAATTGGTTGATGTTATCAGTCAAAACTACTCTTACAAAAAACTATTTAAATTTTCTGTGATATAGTTAATTTAGTATTGAAGAGTGACTAGTTAAAGATGTATTGTCCCCCAAAAACATAAAATCAGATTTTGAATAGGCAATTTCACAATTTTAATAAAGTTATTCACTTCTGTAGAAAAAAAATCATAAAAAATAATTATTTCACTTATAGAAAGACAAAAGAAATGGTTAATTTCAACCAAAAACCATTGTCTTCCAGACAATTTAGGTATATTTTTTTTTTATATTACATTTTTTTGGTGGAAAATGTTTTTTTTTTGGTTCAAGTTTTTGGTCATAGTGAATAACTATTATGTGATATTATAATGGCATATTCAACAAAAAAATTTAAAAAATTATTTTTTAGGGGGACAATATATCTTGAATTAAATAAACTCTTCATTATCAACCTAGTTCACTAAGATGTTCTATAAACAAAGTCTTTGGGAGTGGAGTTAACTAACTAACTTTTGTTTCCAACACAGTGCTTTTTAATGCTTCATTGATTATTGTTTATCTCATTTGCATACTTTAGCATTAAGTATAATGTCTTTTCATAGAGGTATTATACCTCCATGGTCTGTTTGAGAATGTGTGTTACATTTCTTTTTAAACAAGGCTTATATAGCAGATCTACGCTAATTATGTGAATAGAGTGTTTACAATTGTTCATGAATTTTATTTTATATTCCATACATCCATATTTCTTTTTTAGGAACTTTGTAGTTTTGGAAGCTTTTTTGAATTGGATGATTACATTAACAGCTTATTAGAAGCTAATGAGTAAGTACAAATATTGAATTCTATCTTTGCTATTTGGTTGGTTGATTTTTTTATCACATGCTATGCATAATTCTGTGATAGAAATTCTATTGCATGTTCAACTTTTTTTGAAAAAATTTGAAATTGTTGTGCAATGCAGTAGGCCTGTATTGCACAACGGGAGTCCCACCTGGGTATAACTGCTTTAACTACACTACTCCCACATTCAAAATTGTTAGTAGATTTAATTTAAACCATGGCATAAACTTCAACATTCAATTTAAAATGAAAGCAGCATATATTTTAAACTCTACGTTGCTTTTTTAGCACAACAAGTTTGTTTCAGAAAGTTCTCCAGAGGTTGGAAAGAGATTACAATTCAAGCAGAAATGTTGTTAAAGAGGTAATGTTTTACATTATTTAAATAAAAAATGTTTACAGAAGAAGTTAGTTTGTTTACAAGAGATACTACTCTTTGTAGGCTCCCCACTACCAATAGCTCAACAGCAGGGGTGGTTGGTAGTCTTGAGACATACAAAGCCAATCCCTGTCGTGGACAGAGGGGAGATTGAGTGCCATACGGTAGTTAGCTGAACTGACATGACCCTAGAGGAGTTGAAAAGTGTAATTGCATGTATTTTTATGTCCATTATTATGTAAAGTGCCTTTAAGATGTATTCATGACAAAGGTACAAGAATGTGGTATTATATTGTAAGTAAGTAAGTATTGATTTTTCAGAGAAAACAATTTCAAATTTATCGGATCGACAATGGCGATGGCGAAACCATGAGGGAAAGAAACTACCATGGTGAAACAAGCAAGTGCTGTAAGCTTTCAATTTATTAATCTTTTTAATGTTTTGCACATAGATTATGTCTTGTATTTGGGCGTCACATGATGGTATTTCTGAGAACGAAATAAAGACAATCGCAGATGTGAATGATCAGGAATGGTTACAGGTGTTTTTTGCTATTGAATTCTTTTTGATAGAAAGTTCTGGTCTTTACAGGTACAGTATGTTACATTTGATACATTGATATATTACATTAATAAGCAAGTCAGATTGTTTCCCATTGGAACATCCAATTTGAATACAGTACTAAAGTATTCAGGGGAAACTCAATTTGTTGGGTCTCAAAGATGTCCTCTTAATAGGAGTTGTACTGTAAATTGATAAGTATGCATATTATTAATAATTAATATAATGATATATATAATATAAATTTTAATAAAATGTTTTTTTGTAATTCATAACTTCTATATTCATATTTATAAAATTATTTTTATTTATTAATTTTTGTCTTATATTGTAGAAGTATAAATAAAACTAATTATATTTAGTAATGTGGGGTCTCATACACTCACACCTTCCTGGTTACTTGAGACATCATTCTGTACATACTAGTATCATAGATTATGTGATATTAATGAAATAAATGTATTTGTATTGTTGTATTGTCATCTATCAAAAGGTATGAAACGTTCTGTGGGAGCTCATGAAAACGAGTTTGCCGACTACAGCCAGGAATTGTGTACTGGTTTTCTAAGCTCAGGCATAATTAGTCTAGGTTCTAGATAAGACGGCAGCGATTTGGCTTTTAAAAAAAATAAAAATGCATGCTGACTAACTAGATTTATTAAGACGATAACTAAACACGTTTGATGTGAAAAACTTAATTAAGTTAACCGCATGTATTCATGGATGTATTTTTGAGAGCTAATGACATTTAAATCCATCTGCATCATTTTTGTATTTAAGGTTTGCCTACCCTGAGCTAACTTCTGCTGTTGAAACCCGATATTGTCAGGGCACAGATGGACAAAAACATCTACAAAAGTTAATTGATTACTTTACTGATGCTCTTAATGTATGCCAGAAATGTTTAAATTATCACTGCATAGTTCGCAATTAGTAATAGTCTCTGCTTGCAAGCATGTCTTCTAGCATTGCTTTCTCTCGCTATATCACAACTTACCCCTGAAATTCATTTTCCATATATGGCTCTAAGTTAACTTTTGCTTATCTTTTGTAATCAGTTCATCCTTCAGTAAAATGTTTTCTAGTGATGTACAGTTTGTACTCAGTCAACTATAATCTCAGCTTTTTTACTATATCGCTCTCAAACATCTATATTTACTATATCGCCCTCAAATGTCTTTATTTACTATCACCATGCTATCACCCTCAAACGGCTTTATTTACTATATTGCCTTTAAACGGCTTTATTTACTATATCGCCCTCAAATGTCTTTATTTACTATCACCATGCTATCACCTCAAACGGCTTTATTTACTATATTGCCTTTAAACTGCTTTATTTACTGTATTGCCTTCAAACGGCTTTATTTACTATCCACCCTCAAATGCCTTTATTTACTATCACCATGCTATCACCCTCAAATGGCTTTATTTACTATATTGCCTTTAAACGGCTTTATTTATTATCCACCCTCAAATGCCTTTATTTACTATATTGCCTTCAAACGGCTTTATAAGATAAATCTTTATTGTCATGAACACAACAAGGCGAACATGAAATTGGTTTTCCTTGATGCTTAAAAACACATACAATATATAAAATATTAAAAATATCAATACAATAAACAAGTTATATTTACAGAAGGAATAAAAACAACTATCTTGTTGAGTTGGAAACATGAATAGAGTTGTGGACAAATGATTTCCTACATCGAGTGGTATTGCACATTAAAGGATGAATTCTACCTGATTTATTAACAACATATTTATCATTCAATGGGTGTGAGTTATCTTCCATTATTTTTTCCATTAACTTGGCTAATAACATCGCGCCTATAAACTGCGTCGATAACATTGACATTCCTTCCTATTATTTTACTAGCAGTTTTCATAGTACGGTCAGGTTTCTTTTTATCATTAGCACTCAGACTATTGTACCAAACAACACAGTTGACAGTTACAACACTAAGAATAACACTCTGGTGAAACATAAAAAGTACATCATTATTCACTTTGAAAGAGTTCAGCTTTCTGAGAAGGTACAGCCGTTGATTATATTTTTTAACAATATTTACAGTATTTGCATTCCAATTTAATTCACAATCTACTGTTGTTCCTAAATATTTATGTTCTTTTACAGTTTCTATCTTTTGGTCGTTTAATACAATATTATCAATAACACTTTTCTTCTTTCTGAAATAAAAAATTAATTCTTTGGTCTTATCCACGTTTAATATAAGCAAATTTTTCTTACACCACGACTCAAACAACTTAAGTGTATTTCTATATTGCCTTTAAACTGATTTATTTACTATATTGCCTTCAAACGACTTTATTTACTATACACACTCAAATGCCTTTTGTTACTATATTGCCTTCAAACAGCTTTATTTACTATCCACCTGAAATGCCTTTATTTTTAATATCCACCTACCTAAAAACCTTTATTTACTGTTGGCTTCAAATGACTTTAATTTATCATATCACTTTCAAACGCCTTTATTTACTATATTGCCTTCAAACGCCTTTATTTACTATATTGCCTTTAAACGGCTTTATTTACTATATTGCCTTTAAACGGCTTTATTTTTTATATCCACCTACCTAAAAACCTTTATTTACTATTGGCTTCAAACGACTTTAATTTATCATATCACTTTCAAACTGCTTTATTTATGATATCACCCTCAAACGCCTTTATTTACTATATTGCCTTCAAACGCCTTTATTTACTATATTGCCTTTAAACGGCTTTATTTATGCTATCACCCTCAAACGCCTTTATTTTCTATATCCACCTACCTAAAAACCTTTATTTACTGTTGGCTTCAAACGACTTTAATTTATCATATCACCTTCAAACTGCTTTATTTAGGATATCACCCTCAAACGCCTTTATTTAATATATCGCATTCAAATGGCTTTATTTACTATATCACCCTAAATAACCTTTATATTTTATATCACCCTGAAACGGCTTTATTTAGTACATCACCCACACCATGTTTATATTACTAAATTGCCTTCAAACAGCTTTACATACTATATCAGTATCACCCACAAACACCTTTATTTACTAAATCGCCATCAAACGCCTTTATTTACTATCACCTGTAAACAACTTTATTACTATTATCACCCCAGTTTTTTGCTCATATTTGTATGTATTTATTTGGCTTTGTGATTGTGATTCTCAATATTGCTATAATGCTTTTGTGCAGTAGTATTCAGCTTTCTTTTTTAACTTTAAAAGCTTTTTTTATTTCCTATATTACTGTAATGCATTAATTTATTTACTGCTCCTTTAGTAAAATTATTTAATTTGTGCTTACTGTACTAATAATGATGAGTTTATGACTTACAGTCTTATATACTGTATTGTTCGTTTTAGTATCAACATTAACAAGCTCTTGATTCAGGATGGTTATGTCAAAGATTAATCTACACTTACGTAAATTACCTCCCGTAAAGCGGTCGGCCAAAAAATTTGTATTGATTTAAAAAAAATACAATTTATCTTTATATATTAGATTTATTTTGAAGGGGTTTTAAAAACATCGCTTACAGGAGGTTCAACTGTATAAGGTTGGGTTAGGTTGTACTGAGGATGCATATTTGTTTAATTCTTAGAAAATAAGCCTTAAGTATAACAGTACAGTCCCTGTCAGAATTTTGCAAGAGCTGCCATGGCTGTTGATGTCATCTCCTGGCAAAGTGAAGGATCTTCAGAAATGTCTTCTACATCCTGCTGTCTTTTACACACTTCAGAGGTTAGAGAATATTATTAATATAATAATACATAATAATATATTATAACACACTAAACAAATAATTTGAATTGTAATGACCATAATGAGAAAAGGTCTTGAATCAGAAGGTTCAGTTTAGAGAAGTAGAAAAGGTGGTGCGTTGTAATGGCAAGTCTGAAGATCCCTTTTCAAACTAGAGACCAACAGCAGGAGTAATAGGCCTAGCTAGTCTAGCTCATGATGATTTTTTTTTGTGAATAAAAAACCCTATAAAATATAACGATACAATCTTGAATCTGTTGATCCAGCCTAAAAAGTTGGTTATTCATGTGAATAAAACAAAATCTGATCTATTTGTATGGATTTGTATTTTCAGAGGAGATGAAAGTTCTTATGATCTCATCAGCTACTGGAATTCTACTGATGTAATTGGTGAAGAGATGATGAAGTTATACATGGAAGTTGTCAATGAACAATCTGTTCTACTCTACCTTGATAACCTTGACATTGGCTCAGATAGTGCCCCAGCTAAACTGGTAAGTGCAGGTACACAACCAAGGACTGACATTTCAATGCTACTCTTTATTTGATTCATCGATTAACTTGTCATATTGCTCCATAAGCCAAAGGCTGTAGTACCATTATGACTACAACTAGTAACATATAATAAGTTGGGAGATTAAACCTGCTTTTATGCAGATGTGAAAAGGTTATAAGTAAAGCAGCTGCAAATCTTAATTTGTCTGTATTGGTTGCCGCACACCTCTCATATATATCTACTGCTGTCGATTCTAGTTGTTCCACCTGGATCCAATTAAGAGCATAGTGCTACACTATCCACACAATGTGTTATTGTATTTAAATTTATTTATTTTTAGTTGTTAGAATTTGTAAATGCAGTAGCAGATTTCTTAGAGTCAGCTGGCCATATAACTTGTCTAGAAGTTCCTCTACTGAGAGCACTTCAACTACATGTAAGTAATAACTCATTTTTCTGTCTATTTCTCAATGAGAGCAGTGGCGTAAAGGATATGAGCCAGTTGCCCCAGAGCTCAAGGGGTCAAGCCAACAAGCTTCAACATGCCTCAATAAAATGACTTTTTTGTATTCAATTATAGGAGAATTTATATGGGGAAGAAACCATGCATAAAAATGATGATGTTTTAAGTGATTACTGTATGTTCACTAATAAGTTAGCATGTGCTTATGCCAGTAATGAGAAGTTTGAATTAGCTAAGAAGTATCATCTCCGTATCTTGGAGCTGAAAGAAAAGTAAGTAGAAATAATATCCTTGAGAAAGGCTGTTCCAAATTGAGACCACTCGTTTGCCAAACATACGTATTCCAATGTCCCTTCTCGTGCATTGTTTTTAATTTTCTTTGAGTGGCTTCGGAGACCTTGTCAGGTAAGAAGAGAAACGGCCTATTCTACATAGCAGTGTACCACTTGGTATAATTTATTAATCGTTTATATTTAATCTAACTTTCTAACAGGTATATAAAAGAACTTGGCAAGTCATCTCTTGCTGAAACATTCAATAACTTGGCCTTTATTGAGTACCGTCAAGGCAGACTGAATGAGGTAAACACATTATTTGTAAAAGTTGAATTGGAGGCGTATAACATGATGTAATAATAGTAATGTCTATCTATCTTTCCTAGGAGAATTACCTAGGCCATTTATTATACATAGGCCATTGGCCCGAATACATCAATATAAATATAAACAATAAAATAAACTTATGTGTGCGTAATTAAATAATGCTAATAATGTAATGTCAGGTTTGAGTACACCATGTGTTTCTAAAAGTAAATAACATAAAGTTGAGAATGTTACCATGTAACCTACTGTAATTATATGTTAAGAGCTAATAGATAAAAACGAGGCTTGTTCTTTCCCCCACACCCCACTCTGACAATGGTAGAGCCCATTATGGGTGGTTATTGTCCGGGTAGTTATTAGCTACTTTTTCATGATGCAACACTTCTCGAGTAAAAAGGTCATTATACACACGTTCATAATGACCTCATGCAGAATGACTGTTAGACTCAATAGCTGCACAATTGCGTGGCACGTCATAAAACAAAAGGTAACTATTTGCGCCCCGGGTGATTACATTCGTACAGTATAAAGACTCAACGAACATGTGTATAAACATACAAACAAAGAATCATGTGTTGGCTTTAAAAGGTTCTCAAAGAAATACATTACAGTTATTGAACAACTCAAGAACGTTATTCCTAATATGATATAATGTTAATGAATGGTAAATCTTTTATACTATATTATATATTATTACAATAGGCATTTGAGCTCTTCTCCAAGGCTCTACAACTACAGAAAGAAAGTGGTGGAAGCAAAGTATTGGTGGCTGAAAGCTACAACAATCTAGGCCAGATACAGGCCCAGCTGGGCCAATATGAAGAAGGCTCTAAACTTCTTGAGAAAGCACTTGAGGTATAGTGACATAACTTGATATTGAACGCTTGATATTATAGTTAACCGTTGTTTGTTGTGTATGCATTATATTGCAACACTTCTATGATGAAGTAATGTCCTTGTTGAAATGTGTTTCGTGGATTTAGAATAGAAACAAAATGGAAAAGAATATGTATACATGAGGAGCAAGCATTAATAAGAAAAATGGAGAGGATTGCTATACATACATTTTGCTTTCTCATGCTCTTAATGAATAAATGGGAACTAATAATATTGATAATTAATTGATATCAAAAGATACTTTTCCAATTTAATGTTTATATGAAATTATACAGATTTATGAAGAGTACTATTTTGGAAGCTTGCCTCCAAATGTTGGCGGAACACTTCTAAACTTGGCCATGGCTTATGTTCGCCTCCCTGACAAAAATGTGGATGAAATCTGTAAAATCTTTCAAAGGTAATAATAGTCAAATGCTAGAATGTACTGTCAACACATTTGAAGTGTCCCACTGTGTCTACTGCCATTGATCAACTGCCTTTACTCCCTACCACAAAACAACATTATGCATTTGTGTGTGCATTTTTATATTAGATCTGTTGACATTCGACGCAATGCATTAGGTGATGAACATCCAAGTGTTGCACAGTCGCTGATGTCGTATGGTGTTCAGATGATGAGACTAGATATGTACGATAAAGCACTTGAAATGAGTCTACAAGCATTACAAGTATTTAAGGTATGACAAAGTCAAGAAATAAGGGTTTAATGTTAGTGATGTACACATTATAGTGATTCATGTCATGTCACTTTAAAGTGAACTTTTTATAAAAATTTACTTAAAAAATTGTGAGTTTGTATTTAATGTCTATAATGCATTAATTGTTTTAATACTACTTGTTCCGTCCAAGTATATCTGTTTAATAATACATTTATTAGCGAGACTCTAAACTACTGAAAATAATTAAATTAAAACAATTTTTTTTTTAAATCTGCCCCAACCGAGATTAATTAATTTCTTTATTTACAGAGATGCCACGGTCTAGAGCATGCAGACACACTTAGAGCAATGGAGAACATTGCCATCTGCTACATGAACAACAAAGATATGGAAAATGCCCATGTATTTTTTCATAAAGCAGGTACTGTTTTGATACACTATTGATAATGTAGCTTGGTTACTAGCTGTATTGTCCCATGTTCTATAGTTAAGCTTTGTCTACACTATTGGCCGGTGCACACTGAATAATCACATGCGAAGCCACACAAGTCAAACGTCAAATCGAGGTGAGTTGCATGAAGCGTGAAAAAGTTAGACCGAGTATGTTCCCATTGGAATCACAGCGTCACGCGTCATTTTTGTCTGGCAACAACATTTCCAGTTAAATCTGGGTGTAGAGAGAGAGGCCTAGCTATAGGCTAGTAGGCCTAGAGGCATAATAAGAAATTACGTAGGCCTATTTATCTCCAATACACTTGTATTTTTTAATACACACATCCACTGAAAATTGCATTTTTTTTTGGTTTGGTGATTTTTATATTCAAGTGCACCTTTTGTCATAAAAAGACAAGAATACTCGTAAATTATGGCCACAAAATTTGCGTCGCTGACACATCATTAATGTTGAACAAATTATTTTCATCTGACTGATGACATCACATATAGCCCTTACAATCCTTGTGATTTGATTGGCCAAATTAAGGCAAATTTGCAAGAAAAAACAGAAACACGTAGTATAGGGTTTAATTATGCGACTACACAAGCATCTTATTAATAGTCGGTAATCATTTTTAATGTATATAATATATGTTATTATAATAATAACTTTTAATCAAAATAATCTTGATTACAGGAGAAATTTTAGAGAAACAGGGTCGTTTAAACATGTCTTCTTCAGGCCTTAACAACCAGATGATAAATCACTATTTCAGCATCAATGATTTTAAGAACGCATCGCATACATTACAGCGTGTCTTACAGACAGATTCTGTCATGGATCAACACTACGCATTGTACAACACAGCTGTAGAGCAACTTGCATCAGAAGGTGAAACGATCATTGTTGGAGACTACTCTGTAGATGCTGGTTTACGCAAGTGAGTTCTATGCTAACTCAAAATTAATATTCACCTCTATTAAGGCCAGAGGACACCATTGAGACCCAACAAAGTTTTCTTTATTAAATTGGGGTGTCCCCTTCCTTCAGTCCAATTTGTTTTGTAAATATTGCTTCACTCTACTCAATTTTTACTGTATTTAGTGTATTTTTTGTGTCTTACTTACACATCATTTTAATTTGATATTAAAATATATTGTATTTCTTTATTTACCCCCGCCAAGGAGGTATATTTAATCGATTGCGTGTCTGTTTGTCTGTCTGTTTGTTTGGTAGCAGGATTACTCAAAAAGTTATTGCAAGATCTTTACCAAAACGAAAATAAATAGATAGATATGATAGATATGTTGTCCATTCCATTAAAATTTGGAGGCAATCCAGACCACTACTTGTCCAAAACTCTTCATTTTTGTACAAGTGGCAAGAGTTATAATTTGTGATTTGTAATTTTAAAACATAATTTGATTTAATGTACAGGTTTTTTGATACGAGTAGTTTTAAAAAACCTATTTCTTTTCAAATTCACCTGTTTGTTTTTGCCGTTCCTGTTCTATTGTCAGTCAACTGAAACTATTGTTAGTTGCAAGGCTGGTTACATAACCTTTACACCAAACACATGCTTGTAGTGAAATTAGCCTAAATCACATTACAGTAGGTGGAAGTATGCACTCTCGCAGTGGCTTTCTAGTTATCATCATGTTGTGTGAAGAATTAAACTTGGAACAAATGAAAAATAAAGGTTTTTCTCATGGTATTTTATATAGGTTCCCAAACAGTAAACAACTTCTAGGCATAAAAATACGAGAGTATTCCAAGACTGGAGATGCTGACAAGTTGTTACAGCACCTTGAGGCGGGGCAAGAATTTGATGCCTCTGACTATAATTACTGCTACTCCCAGTTTGTGCAGGAAAACCAGCGCAGCAATGGTGTGAAGCTCCTAGAATCAGCAATAGCTAGATTTCCTGAGGATGTGGTAGATTATATTTATCATTTTAGAATAATTCTTCTAATGCAATAGAACTCAGTAATGCTTGGTTGTCACTAGAGACGCAAACACGAGGAAGTAACGCAACATATGTGATTTGACCAATCACAGGCGATGGATTATTTGCAGTATTGCCTGTCATCGGTCAACACGATTGCGCTACATCCTTGCGTTTCATCCTAGTGAGAACCAAGCTTTAGAGGACACTTTTGGGAACATACAAATACATGCCATACAATAGAGGTATTGGCTTTTCGTGTCATACAGTGCCCACCAAACATTACTCATTTGTTTGTCCACAGTGACACAGACTGAGATGGACCAGTACACCAGGGTAATATTCGACTCTAAAGGACTGGGTTTTTTAAAGAGCACACAACCTTATCTGATGAGTGCCTAGAACATGTACAGCTTTTGAGCTCTGTCTACACTATCAAACTAAAACAAAAAACACACAAAAAAAGTGTAGTGTGCCCAAATATGGTAGTGATATGCCCAAATATGATAGTGACATCATGTCCATATATTGGCACATCACACTTTTTTTGTCACATAAAGTTTGATAGTGTAGACAGAGCATTACTGAAAAATGTATCAGTACACATGTTTACCTTTAGCTCCCAACTTTCAGATTGTGTTAGAAAATCTTGCAAAATGTTATGCAGTTACAGAGGACTATGCATCAGCTATAGCTATACTGGACAAGGGAAGGTCTGCAGCGCCAGATAATCTAGATTTACTGATAATCCATGGAAGGGTGAATGCCATGGCTGGAAATATAGATTCTGCAAAGATTCTTTTTGCAAGTGGCCTAGACATTGCTAAAAAGACGGATGCAACAGACATGTGTGAAACAGTAAGTTATAATCTAATAATTGTTGGATTATTCTGTGTTTGAACTTGTATTTGTTATTGTTCAGTTCAACAACATTTTATTCATTATTTTAATTTACCATATTTAATTTGTTTGCATTTCATTTGAATTATATGCATTTTGTTTAATTAGTGTGTTAAATGTTTTTAAAAGTTTTATACTAATTTTCTTAATTTCTTATTTTTGAACCCCTTAAATATATATTGAATTTATTTGTTATTATAATATAATAATAATAATATTACATTAATGACTTTATTCAATGAGAAAATATTAATAATTAAATTTTAAAATAACTTAAAAAATAATTATAATTATTGTCTCCCTGTGGATATCAGCAACTAAGCCTGCTAACTGTGTTAACATAAACAAAAGTTGGCATATTTAACACTCCTTTTCCCATAATTCACTACCATAAAGACCACAAGATTTGTGTAAGTTATCCTTAAGCTCTGTCTACACTATCACTGATGTCAGGGCCGTAGCCAGCATGAGGTGGCGCTCGCCTCGTCTGACATTTTTACAGATCGTCATACATAAATAATTATATTGAAAGCTTATTTGCCTTGTCTGTTTTTAACCTCTCTCTACGGCCTTAGATGTGCACATATATGGACATGATGATGTCGTATCACTACCATATTTAAACATATCACTACCAAACTAGTGTCAGACAGTGTAGACAGAGCTTAAGTTATCCTTTATACTTTAGTATGGTAGCCAATTACAAATAAATATACAGTATGCTCTTTTTTATTTGTTTTTTAAACAGTTTTCTACCATGTTGAAGCACTTGGACGGTTAAATGTTATCATGTTGCAAGACATATATTAAAAGCGCATTGTGGAAAAGATTGACAAATTTTAATAATAAGTATTTGATTGCTGAAACAACACACATTTCAACAGAAAACAGATATTAAAAAAGGTTAATTTTGACTGACTTTTAAATGCCAATGAATAGTATATGCCAATGAATGATAAGTTCACAATTCAGATTATTCTGCAATGCTACTTTGCCACTCAACCAGAATTGAATTGAATTGAATTTATCAATAAAACACTTTTACTAAAAGCTGCTAAGATTTACAGCTAAGAATAGATAATGTATAAAGAAAATATATATATAATAATAAATGGTAATATAGTTATTAATAATAACAAAGGAATAACTAGGTTTTAAATTGTCTAATAAGATTATTTTAAGGTGAATTTGTGATTGAAGATTAATTTTCTGACATTTAATAAAAATAAATAAATGAGATGAAAGAGGATAATAATATATTAATATTAGAAATACTAACATTCAGATGTATAATAAATTGTATGTAAATTTCTAGAGTATAAAGGAGGGGTTAATTTTATGGGAAGGTGTCCCCTTAATAGGAACATCCCTTGAATATGAGTGTCCCAAAGGAGGGTGGTTCTACTGTACCCCACATTTAATGTAAGAAGTACAGTTTATACCAGTAAACTACAATTTAACAAAATTCAGTTTTTATTGTAGACCATAGTGTTTATTATTGTCATAGCAACTATGTTACCATACTTTGTTTGTTGAATTCTACCATCTGTTAGTTTCACACAGTTTGTCATCTTTTCTGTCTTTTATTGATTTCAGAATATACTTATGATTAAGTTGTTGATCTTTTAATATTGGATATGAATAATTAAATATTTTGTTTGTAATGTTTGCTTTAAAGTGAAATTGTATTAATATGTTTCTCGTGACAGATCACTCATCTATGTGTTACATATTAATTTTAATCTACACAATTAATTACAGTTGAAGTTAAACTTGACACGTTAACATTTTTTATACATACATACAGTACTGTGTATTTATCATTGTACATACATTTAAAATATAGTGTAAAATGTTTTGTAATACATTTGTGATTTTCAAATGGTTTAAAGTTTTTAGATATACTGTGTTAATGTACATGAATCAGGGTGGTTCGTTGATGACCATATATTTTATTATATTTTTCTTCAAGCAATTTTAAGAATTGTATTATTATATAATTATAAGTTTTAGTGTTATTTATTCTTTTAAATAGTAGTAAAAGACAAAAACTCATTATTTACTGTATTTTTTTTTTTCTTGTAAATTTTTCCACATTTCCCATATTGCTCTTCAATTCAATTTCAATTCATTATTTTTCCACACTCCTTACGGTCATGTCAACTGATGATGGTTGTCGCTCAGGCCTAAAACCTCTGCGCATGCACACAGAATTAACATAGCGTAGTTCGGCCGACAGTTGTCTCAAAATCTCCCTAATTGTATTGCCTGCAGACGTCTTGCTTATTATATTTACTCAATGTAGTCTCTTTTATGTCAGTTGTGCAAAAAGTACAAATTGAGTGGTAGAAGTATACAAATCAATAGTGTAATAAAGTTTTAATTAAGACAAACTCATGTTTCTTCACAAACTTGCACTAATGAATCAACAGACTATGGTGGAAAGGTGTTTATTCAGCCAATAGTAAACACTTGTTTGTCTATATACATAGGGTATTATTACGACTAGTGAATATCAACAAATGTATGAAATTATATTTTTATTTGTGTTTTGATCAATATTGATTGTTAATTTAGATTAAGTAATTAGTCTTCTCTTGGAAATTATTTTTGTTGGAACCAGATGCCACGCAGATACTGGAGGGACATGTTGCGTTTAAGCCATTTCGCAATGGCGTCTTCGTGTATTTCGAGGATTTTTTATTTGATTACACTTATGGTAGGTTAAAACAATTACTTATACTTTTGAACAGTTCAAGTACAAAATTATTTTTGTGTATTTAGATTTTTCCTTTTTTCTAATCATTCCATTTATATTTTAATTTTGAAACTTTTTATAACAATATTTTTATATGATTGTATTCTATTTTGTTCTTGTTATAGATTACAAGTGAAGCCACCAATACAGGTAAAAATTTTTGTAGTCAGATTAATTACAATTTTAGTACAATTTAATTCAATTCTGGTTTATAATAAGTGGCATTGCAGAAAAATCTGAATTGCGCCAAATCCACATACTAATATGAAATGAATAACAAAATATAAAATTCTGTTTAAAAGTGCATTCTACTAGTATAAAATGAATAACAAAATATAAAATTCTCTTTAAAAGTTCATTCTACTAGTAGTAGTACTACTAGTTAGTGAAATAGAGAAAAAAAATAAAAATTTGTATTTCTGTACCAACTAAACTAAACATGTTTTTTTTTTTAATAATAGAAATGATTGGTTGCTATGACATTCCACTGGATCCTGCTGATAGACCGTTGATATTGAACCCAGGGATATACAGCCCTGATACCGTTACTGTTGACAAATGCATGACGATGTGTAGAAACCTTCTTTCACAGTAATTCGAAACATTGTTTTGGTTTTAGTGGTGTAAAGCTCTGTCTACACTATCAAACTTTATGTGACAAAAAAATGTGATGTCATATCACTACCATATTTAAGCATATCACTACCGTATTTGGGCACATCACACTTTTTTTGTCAAACTAGTTTGATAGTGTAGACATAGCTTTATGGAACTGCAACTAAACTAAAGTTGTAGGGGACAGTAGTACTGATGTTGTGACATTGCCTAGCTAAACTTTACATACACTGGCGTGTCAACACACAACTTTTTCATTTTGTGGGCCCCGGTATTTTGCTAGGCAATGTAGAGCTCTGTCTACACTAGCAAACTTTATGTGATACAAAAATGTGATGTGCCCATATGTGACCTGCTCTGGCAAAGTGAAACATAACTCGAAAATTTTAGTTTTTCAGATTTGTATTCTATCTAGTAGGGAATTTAATATCCTTTACAATGATACCAAACTTAATCTTTAACATAAAGGGGATCTGAAGATATCGCATGTTTTATCGAAGTATGTATATAGAAATATACAAATAATAGTTTTGAGAAAAACGTGATTGAAAGTTTGTGTTATTTTCAAAACAAAACTAGGATTATTACTGCGAATCTAAAAAAGTGTACACTTTGTATATATCCCACATTAACAAAATACGATAAATTTAAATTTTTTTTTCGGAGAATATTTATTACATTCATGATGCATAGAAGAAAAATGTTCACATGTGATGGTAAGTACTTACTTAATTTTCTTTAAGCACATACTTAAATTAGCCAAAAACGGGTAAATTAATATTTTGGCAATAAACAATTGTACCTTTTTTCAACAGTTTTAATTCACTAAATTATATAATACAATAAATACACAATCAATTTAACATTACCAACTTCTGGTACTACTGGTACTACTGGGCTTAAGTACATTCTTAAAAGTGTACTTACATCAATTTTAACTTTACCTTTGTAGCGTGTAATGATTAAGTAACCAAAATTTATAGTAAATAACATACATCATTGCTTTTATCTAATTAATTAAATCATGGATATGTTAAGTACATACTCAATGTATTGGTCTGTTTTAAGTAAGTACTTAAAATTGTATAATACTTGAATAGCATTGCCTATGCTTTTACCATGACTTTAAATTTTCAACATTGCAGTTAACAAAACTAAGCACATTCAGAAAACAGAAAACTGTAAACATATCTTTTTTTTTTATTTATATTTTTAAAATTTATTATTTTAGAATAACATTGTAATAAACACTTACAATCCAATCTGCTGTATGTGATTATTAGCTATATAGAATAAATTACACTAAGACTAATATATAAATATTAAAACGTAATTGAAGTTATGTTTCTCTCACTTGGCAAAATGTACAGGCTTAAATTTTGTTTAAAACTAAAACAATAAAGATAAGAATCAAAGGTAACCTGGCTGAATGAGAGTTAGACTTATGTTTAAAATTGTACAAACAATCTGAAAATGTAAATAATAATATTCCATTTAAATTGTGTTGAGAGTAATAAATAATAATAATTAACTAAAAATAATATTAAAATGAAATGAAATGATAAATAACATAAAAGTAATGAAAATAAAAAATAAAAACCCATTCAACACAAATATTATTTACAATTTGAGGTTATTACCCAACTCTCTCTTTCATCTCTCTTTTAAGTTGCTTATGTTTTTTTAAAAATTTAATACTGTACATTTTGCCCATTGAGAGGTAACATAACTTCAGTTAGTTTAACATTATTTTTAGTCATAAATTGAATTATGTTTTATAGCTAATATTGTTCGAAAATTGTCCAAAATTGATTTCTTTTTTTCAAATTCATATTTAAGAACATGCTTAAAATTCAATGGTTAATACTCACCACTCTGTTCAAAGTTAATTAGTTAAAAATTGATAATTTGACAAATCTGACATTACAATTATTCTAGCGGCTTTGGGCACAGGATATCTTTTGTCTCTTCGGTACAGTACTCCCGAATGTTTTTATACAGGTACTGTTGTCGTTCCAGAGAAAGACCAGGTGGTGAAACTGGTTGCGGAAGTGTGGCCGGTGGATTACCAGCTCTCTTCTTTTCAATTACAAACCTTATCTCCTCTTCCTCCATTAACTTCTTTGCATAAACAACACCTGGTTCTTTGCTTGAGAATCTATTTTTTAAAGAATTTAGTACAGTATGCTTTACATAGGATAGGTAATTCAATGCTGGAATATTTTTAATGGAATTAAATTTTCAAAATATTCTAATAAAGTACAATTATTACAGTCCATTACAGGCCACTCAAAATGTTATTCATATTTTTATTTGGTCATATAAAATTGATTTACTAAAAAGTGCCAAACCTGAAATGTTGCAGTTTCTTTATCCCATCCAGTTGTCTGTAGTAAGGACTTAAGAATTCTTGCCAGTCATAATATGGAACAAACGTTGTCTGGTTTTCACTGCCTACGACTTGTGCAATATTGACTTGTTTGATGGGTGAGCTTCTTTTCACCATTTGAACCATATCTTCAAGGCATGACACATATGACCTGCGGAGAGACTGCTTCACAAGGCCAAAACACCAGTCTGGGCCAAATTTTGTGTGGCCAACAACCATGAAATTTAATGTAATGTTTTCATGAAGCCCATGGTGAACTCGCCACAACAAATACCATAACATGAATTTATTCTTATTCTGACCTGAACAGTTGTCACAATGGAGGTGAACATTAACCTCGCCAAGGCCATAATGTGTAAAAAAATGATGCACATAACTAATGACAGCATTACTGCCTTTAGCTATTGACATTCCTTCATCAATTAAGTAGTTAACTTGCTGGGGAATACTCTCACAAGCTACTCCAAATAAGCCACACTTCCGGGGAACAAGAAAATACATTGGGCCAGGTTGCATGGGGTTACAGGGGTAATGCATCTGTTGTGCGAAATCAAATGAGTAGTGCATACTTACCTGTCTGCTGCAATGTGGATTCTTACCTAACTTCACATTACCACCCACCATTTGTTTTGCATCTGCAATCATCTGGTTGTACATGGTTCTCTCTTGTTGAACCTGCTTCAGATGATCCTCTTGTAATTTAAGCCGTTCAGACTTTTGGGCATCAGGTAAATTAGCAGACTTTATAATTAAATTGTTGTTCTGCATGCAGGTCCAGCAGAGGTCTGTCATGGGTTTGGCACGTACAATATGGGGGCACAGCTGACTCCAGAGCTTTCTAAAAGTACTGCATTTTGCCTCTCTGCATCCTGTGTATCAAAATAATATTTTGTAAAATAGAAAATTACAATTGTAATTGTGATAACAAGATATTTTAGATCACTAAGAACATTAAATGTTGGGATGGATCAGTCATTGACTGATATATTTTGCTAAAAAAACTGTGTTGCACTTACCTTCTAGCCTCGTGGACTCCTCATATTTCCTCCAAATACTGCTTTTAGTTTCTGTGGAAGGTAGGATTTTCAAATCACCCCGTTTAAACCCTGGAATTCTTCCTGGCAACATCTATGTAAAATTATTAAAATCCAAAATATTAAATTATAGTATTCTGTAGTTAAATTTTAAACAGGCAGTATAAAAAATGCATTTTATTTACATTTTTTTTATATAAAGATTTTAGCAGATTTAAAAATAAATGAAAGTGTATAAACTAAAATGTATTACCATGGCATGTTCTTCTGCAAAATTGTGGATGAACTGGTAGATGCGGGTGATGTCTTCGTATGATAGTGTCCGCTTATCTACAACTCTTCCACCAGATTGTTTTGTGGGTATAGAAAACCCGTTATCATTATACCATTTCCTTAATTTTGTTAATTTCACAGAGCCAACACTGTTTTATAAAAATGAATGAAAGTGATGTAAAGTCTAGTCTTCGCTGACATCACTTTAAATAAATTGATAATAAAATGTTAAAACATATTAAACAAGTATATTCATTACTTACGCATATATGTATCTAAGCATTGAAGCACAAATAGGCTTGTTCCCATGGGTGTATTTTGTCCTAGGACGGTTTCTTTCTTTATTTATTTGCCGTGTTGACTCAGTGGTGTTGCTAAAATTTGTGGAAGATCGGATGATTGCTAGCAATGCCATGTTTTTTTCTTCTGTAATTTAGAAAACACCAATCAGTACAATACAGAAAATCATAATATGTAGCTGTTGGTGTAAATGCATAGTAATATTTACATGAAGTAACATACCATCCGTTAATGCTAGGCTTTCCATCCTGGCATTTAGGATATCTTCTTCTGTAAATTGCTGGTAGCATGGCTTCCCTTCATAGTATGTACATTTACAAACAAATTTTCCAGCTGTTTGCTCATTATGGTCTGGTAGAACTACTAAATTTAACTGTTGTATATTCAAATCCATATTGTGTTCTACCTGAATGACTGGTTGTTCTTCCACATCTATAATATTAATAAAAACAAATTCACATTATTTCGGAATCACAACTAAATTTAATTACATAATGTAGCTGGGAGGTAAACTAAGTTTCAATGCATCTAATTAAAAAATGCTGCTCTAGCTAGAACTACTAGCATAGATATAGGGATAGGCATAGCTAATTAACCCCTACTACTAGCCAGTATTAGGGGTTAGGAGGTATGTATGGTAAGACAGAATATCAAAAGTAAGGCCTGGACACCTATGCCTAGATTTAAGCTGACATTATATGCCTACTATTCTAGTAGGGATACAGCTAGGCTAGACTTAGGACAGGGCCTAGGCCTAGCCTGTCTGTAAGGTCCTACTAGAGGGCCTAGAACTAGAAGCTGCCTACTACATACTACTACTAGGCATAGTTTAGGGCTAGCTAGCTAGGCCCTGGTACTACTAGCCTCCTCTCGGGGCCTAGCTAGCCTACTACAGAATAGCTAGGCCTAGGCATGCAGTATGTTGAGGGTAATTTAATAATATGTAGGCCTAGGCATGGTACTTACCTTGTTCATCGAGGCCTGGCTCTGGGTCTACTTCCATAGGCATAGGCCTACCTTCCTCTTCTTTTTCACCATCCTCATCATCATCATCATAATTAAAATCATCATCCTCTGAATCTGAATTGTTGACAAAGTAGTCTGTGATAAGATCATTTAGTTCATCCTTTTCAGCAATTTCTATCATAGAAGAATCTTTTAAAGTTTTGAGGGCATCACATACCTCTTTCGTTTTAAAATCCATTTTCTATTGAACAACAATAGTAGTGAAAGGGAATTCCTTCGCGGGGTTCTCCCATTCAGACAGGTTACAATTTCGCGGCAGTAGAAAGTAAACATGTCAAAGGTCAATTTTCTTGATAAACAACCAATCAACACACTGTATTTTCTATAACGCTGGTCATTACGTCACGATAACCATGACAACGGATTTCTGCAGTTTAAATCTCGTCAGATGTTTGTTTTTTAACTCTCTAATTCCCGCTGAAGAAGTCAACAATATTGAAAACAACCGGAAATGACCAATGCATATGGCTTATGAATATTTATATTTTCAGACTGTACCATTTTTTAAAGGGAAATTACACAAATATTTTCATAAACATCACAGTTTACCAACAGTATTTCATGTACTTTATTTCATATTTTGCAATAAAATGAAATCAAGAAAAAAGGGTACTTAATAAAACAACATTTTAACCCATTTATAGATAGAATTCACAAAAAATGAAACTTGATCTTGATTCTTGAATAGTTGTAGATTCCAAAAAGGGGAAAACCCTATTTTCACCAAGATAGTGATTTTTAACATGAAAAGTACTTCTATAGGTCATAACACTATATATAGATCAGCGAGTTATGTTTCACTATGCCAGAGCAGGTCACATATATGGACATGATGAAGTCATATCATTACCATATTGCATTATATCACTAGCATATTTGAGCACATCACACTTTTTTTGTCAAACTAGTTTGATAGTGTAGACAGAGTTTTAAAGGGGTATAGTTGTCACATGATGGTTTTCACTTTTTACCCCTGGTGGAGATACAACTCTCTGATTGCTTTTATAATGTTATATCATTTCAATACATATTCAAATGTTGACATTGAGGGACATGGGCCAATAAGCGACTTCAATAACTCCAGAGGGCACCATATTTAAAAGGTAAATTGGGACAAAAATAATTCCATGGGCATGAGGCTAGCGAGATGATGTAAATTTACATCACCGCGCTAGGGCCTAAATGGAAATTTTTGTCCCGATTGACCTTATATCCAAAGGCGAATATCTAACCCTGCACAATATTATTTCAACCTCATCTTAAATTAAGCATGATGTTTAAAGGCAGAGATTAATTAATATAGAATATTATTTTTAAGGATTTCTTTCTGTATTTAGATAAATATGTTAAACTAGTATAATTAATATTTAACATTAATATTTTTTTTTAGGTATACTTTAGTGACAAATGGTTCAACATGCCTGTGTGGCTACCATGATCTACCTTTCAGGTCTGATAATTGCTATGATACCTGCACAGGAACATGTAGTAATGAACACTGCTCTGTATACCAGACAACTGCAAAACTCGGAAACATTGGCATATACCACAGATCTTATGGTAATAACATTTTGTATCAAAGTTCAATAAATTAAATATAGTATAGTGGAGTGGATAATGATTACGATATAATGTCCATTTGTATAATTTCATTAGTGAGTGGCCAAGACAGTGGAACCGTAATTTACGTAGGCATAACATCTGCAAGGGTTTGATCCTCACTTCTGGTGGTAGAACGAGTCTTCTCGAATAAGGACTATAAACCGTAGGTCCAGTGTACACATCTAGCCCACGTGCACTTTAAAGAACCTAGTACATTTTTCGAAAGACAAGTAGAGAGTTACCCCGGTGTGCTAACCCACACACACACACAGCCACTGTCACACACCGGTGACTTAACCGGTACCCACGGCAACTCCTTTAGGAGCATTGTGTGGAGGGTGGTTGGACCAGTTGGTAGTAAAAAAAAAAAACAACCAAAAGGCGTCGGTTCAGGAGAATCAATGATGGCCATCTAGCAAAAACTCTGCCAGCCCAGAAATATGGCTTTATGCCTGTGTATCGTATCATGATGAGTACAACTGCGGTATCTCATCTGCTATGCCCCTACGATCCTCTAAGTCATGAGACAACTATAAAGATGTGGAAACCATAATAATATTGTGATGATTGAGTAATTCAAATGTTCAAAATGTAGTGATATCTACAATAATTAGAAATAAACCTGATACTGTTTATGTTTACTTTTATAATATCTATACTGAGCACAGAACAAATTAATAACTCTTCTACTTTTACTTTTAGGAATGGCATTGGAACAACTTTCATATGATTTGTCACAATATCATGATGATCAAGTTGCTGTACCGATACTTGAGCAAGTAACGTTTGCTGTCAACTTCACAGGAACTGAGAATATAACAATGTCTTTGGATTTCACTGACAATTACCCGATGGTCAACATTCCATTACAATCACCAAATGATATTGAACACCATTTCATGTGAGTACCATCAGGCCTGTCCAGTCTGCTAAATAAACCAACTTTAAGTATACCTGGATACAGATATAAAAGCATACCCACTTCTTTAGGACACCCCTATTAAGGGGACACTTGCTTGTGAAATGTACAACAGGCAGTGTATATTTTAACACTATGGCCAACCCCCTATTCTATTCAGGGACACTTTGTTTTTTCCCAAAAGTGTCTTCTTAATAATAGAGGTTCTAGGTGGTGGATCTAGTACAAGCAATGCATACAATGCATACACTTCAAACTTCAGTTAAGTTGTTCAAAATGTATCTAAAAAAAATCAAATGGCTAAATACAATGTAAATTGTTTAATATATGCATAACTTATTATTTTAAAATGAAAACAAAAAACATTTATTATGTACTTCTAAAGTGTCCTTAGATAGGGATCCTGTTTACGCGGTAAACACCGGAATGGTGTCCCCTTAATAGGGGGTGTCTGAAGGGAAGAGATTCTGCTGTAATTTTCTCTGAACGAGTTGTGATGTACTGTACATCAGTTTCGTGAATTTGTCACCATGGTTACTATAAGTGGAACTAATTAAGAACAGTCTTACTACCTACATGACTACTATTCACCACTGAACACAAATAGTGAATGTCTAGCTTTATTTATAATTTTACAGACAGCCTTTGGTGTACCCAATATCTGGAGTAGCTGAGGATGCTCTTACCTCGGAAACTGTTGAAGTAAACACCATTGTTAACAGCATGATGCCAGTATCAAACATTTCACTTGTTTGTCCTGAAATCGTTGCTGCCACTAGTTATTTTGAGTGTACTGTCAGCGTCGTATTTGGATCATCATTAGTTGTGTATGCAGAATATGAAGTGGGAAACCTTACAATGGATATCACAGGTGATGATATACAATTTCTTTTCTTTATTTCTTTATTTCACTCCAAACCAACAGCGAATCATCGCCAATAACAGGCTGGTTAAAATCTTAATAAAAAAACTACTTTAGATAAAAAAAATAGAATTCATATACAGACAGAAAAACAAGATGACATCGAACATAGAAAAATGATATTACAGGTTAACTAAGTAAAAATAATAGAACGAAAAGAAGTGATGCCATCATAAGAAATATCAATATTGGTGTTATTACTTAGGGAATTATAATATTGTGAAGAAAGTCTCGAAATAAAACTATGTTTACAAACATCAACTCTACTAAATGGAACATTAAAAGTAGGACAAGAACACAAACTTCTAAAATTAACATGAATACCAAACAACTGAACAGGAAACATTTGTAAAGAAACAACATATTATGTAATAAAAACCTATGCCTAGGGGAGCTAAACGGGATGCCTGCTTGTGTAATTCTTGAAATTATTTAATTTGGATCCTATATAGGCTTATATAGGAGTAACTTTTTTCGATAAATAAGGAAATAAAAAAGTACTTATTGCAAACTGTTTGCTTTTTCAACTAGACTGTTGTTAGTTACAGTCTGGCCATATACATCCCCTTAGTGTTGTGAGGGCGCTGTGTTTTACTGAGACGTTTTTGTTTCCCTGGGTCTGAATAATGTCGTCATAGATACAATATGTGAATCATCCCTGTGCTTTGTGTTTGTTGTTTTTTTTATTCCATTTTTTTTCTCTCACCTTCCTTTTGAACTATGCATGTGTAATGCATTGTACTGTAAATTCAGTTTCAAATCTTTTCTTATAAAATATATTCAATTCAATTTAAAAAAAAAAAGCATATACATTCTACACCACCAAAGCCATGTTTAATACATGCCTTTCTACTTATGGCTAGAATGCGGTATTTTGACTATAGAAATCTGATTCTGTCATGAGCAGATTTTCTCTCAACTCTTCAAATTCTGTGTAAATGTTCATATGAAATAACATAGATTCTAAATTTTCGTTTGTTTTCCACTTACTGTTGCCGCTTGTCTGTGTAAATTGATGCTTGAAAAGATGCTAGTCATAGGGTGTATGGTGTTACTGCATGGGATGACGAAGATAATCAGACAGAAACTGATAATACATACTACATAGGCCAAGTTAGATCTGATGGTATTCTCGTCAGCTGGGAGTTTGATGTTGCTACTGTGGGCACATTTATGTTACAAGTAAGGCAATCAAACAGTCGTTCTTTTATTGATAAAAGTTACATAAACAGAGCAAATACGTAGTACCAGAGGTATGGATGTCATCAAACTTAACTGCAACGCCATTCCCAAATGGATTAGCCATTACCATACCATTTGTTTTATTGAAGTATTAAAAAAAGGAATATGTGTGTTATACAAATTTGTATATTATTCAGAAGAATTCAATTGATAATTTTTTTAAATTGAGGTATTTTTGTCTTTATTAGGTATACAGGCCTTCACCATTTGTGAGTTTGAAAACTTGTACTGTTAATGGAACCTACAATTTTCGATCAGGCTACTGTAGCAACGGGACGGCTTTCTGGCCTGAAAGCATGAGCACTGACCTCATTCAAGAGTCTGTCTACACTGCTGACGATGTTGGTAAACAATGGTATATTTTGACCAATCAGAGTTCTCATATACATGTTTCCAAAGGTGATATATTCGCAGTTTCCAGCAGTGATGGACGCCTCAAAAGAACTTCAAATACAGATAACCAAGAATTTGTTAGATCTAGTGGTGTAACACCTATTTTAGATGTATATAACACTCTAATTCAAGCAACAGTTGTTACTCCATCGAGGGCCAAGGTGCGGATGAAAGTGCCAGATCCGATTGATTCCAATTCAGACGATACAAACCGTATGATTTTTATGGAAGTATCGAATGAACTAAATTTTGTCAATACATCTGCAATGGTACACATCCAGTCGTATATAAATGGTGTCGAAATTGTTGGACCCGCTCACAGTAATTTTTGTTTTTATATTTTATACCATACAAAAAAATGTAAATTAAATGGAATTGAATGGATCATTACCACCACATGAACGCCTGTGCATTTAGGAATTTCTCTTGGGGAGTCATTCCTCCAAATAATTTATTTTAAGCATAGAAAATAAAGAGCAACCACCTACTGTAGCTTATATTCACATGTTTACCTGTGCATTTATAACTATATAATAAGTTATTCTAAGCATAGTAATAAAATGCAGCCAGCCAGCTCAGAAAAGAGCTTATTTAAATATTCTTGCACAGGTGTTATCTTATCCTATAGCAGGTGATCATTTACGTTAGTTCGGCCTTACTATAACTTCAGAGCTGACTGAAGTTGATCTGAATTGACTCAATAGACATTTCAGTGACATTATTTGCAACTAAAAGATTTTAAACAAGTTCGTCTACTTAAAACATAGGCCTTTTAATTCCTTTAGTGAAAAGTGTTCTTCACTTCTTTTGATTTGAAAGTTGTCCTTCCAACACATGTATAAAGTGGGGCAGCTAGTTCATCAAATAACAAATAGTATATTTATAGTAATAGACTCATTGCTATATGTTTTATATGAATTATTTATTGTTTATATTGACAGTGGAAACCAATGCAACTGTGATGCTAACAATACCAGAGCATAATGGTACTGATGTGGTCTACGAGTTTGACTTTGCTAATGGGGACAATGTATTAACAACTAGATCATCTACTGTCAATTACACATGGGGATATTCTGGTATTTACCCTGTTACGGTGAAAGCTTTTAATAATATCAGTGAAGATGTATACACTGTGAGTATACTCTGGAGCACCACTAATAATTTACCCACCGCACTTTCAGATGCTGTCTCCCTCAATTTTTCTGGCAACTAGATCTTGTTTTCCAAAGATGGCGTCATATATATATAAATTTACGTAAGGGCAAAATTCGGTAAATCGCGCGTTATTCCTAGAATGTTTACTCGATGGTATATAAAGTTGGTTAGAATCTCGGTACTGATTTTAACCACCTGATGTAACCCTGTTTACTAATTAAATTTAGTTAGATAATTAGTTATTGACAATTAAAACAAATTTAGGTTCAACGATTTGCCCCAAATAGGGGTGTTTTCCGATCGTGGTATACACTGTCTAATGGATGTCCTCATGAAAAATACCTGCACACAATAATACAAGGATACTTCGCATTTTCCTATCTCCTCCTACGATAATTGTTTTTAATAGCTGAAAACCGGTTGAACAGCTCGAGTACAGTATCATAATGGTGAAGATTTTCTTTAAAAAATACTATTTTGATAGATTTAATATACGTTTATACAAATGTATTGATTTGCGATGAATGGAACATTCCAATCTCTCACTCCCAGTTTGTAGGTAAATTTATGAGCCCTTGGTTTAACACAAGTAGGTAAATTTATGGGTCCTTGGAGAATAAAACTTATATATAGTATTGCAATACTTTGACAATATTGTAAATACTGTACGTATTAACCATTTTTGGTCGCCATTTGAATCGAAATTGTCTTACTGTGACTGTGGGTAGATTACTGACAGTTGCTTCTCAACGTTTTTGTATTAATTAATAATTATAAAAAATATAAACGTCGTAGTGGTGTATCGTTACATTTACTTTACTATTTCAATCGACTATAACAGGGACAGTTTTAAAAAAGTATTATAAATCGTAAATGTTTTACTGTGTTTAGTGGTATATTATTGATAGGCCTATAAAACATTTAAAACAATATTTCGTTACTGAGTGGATAGAGAATATATTTAAAAATTGTTCTTCCCATCCTCTTCTCTATCCCACAACTCTAATGTTATATACAAAACACAAATTGGGTTTGTTTAAATGAGTTCAAATAAAAAAATTGGACTCATCAAGACAAGGCCTAATTCCCAGGGTGCTAATTTTACATAAATCATCGTGTCTATTTATTCGTTTCTGTAAACGACAATGTACTATAGTCCTGCGGTACGTACATTTTTTACGCTGAAATTACTGTGTATTCAAGAACCATCTGTGGACACGACCTAGATGGTACACGAGCGAAGCGAGCGTACCATCTAGTAATCATAAATTATATCCCTTTCACATCACCCCCCTTTCTCAAACTCCAGAGTTTTTTGTAGGAGATGTGAGTTTTATAATTATTTAGTCTTGGTTAAATGATGCTATAGAAAATACACTCATACGTGCCATTTCAAACATGTAATTTAACAACCAGATTTAATAATGTTGTTTTTGTAATTTTCTGTAAATTTGTTATTATGTAGTTCATTATTCAAATTGAAGACCCTGTAAGTGAATTGAGTTATTGGATACCGGCTTCACCATCCCCAAGACAACCACACCGTGATGTTGATGTTAGTAATGTTACTGAAGCAGCCACGATGAGATGGAATACTTTGTCAGGTAATTCAGTAGTAACTAAGTACCATATTAGCGACCTTTCAATATTCGATGACCTAGATCATGTCACTGTGTCCATGCAAGGAAGTTGGTGAACGTTTCCTCACTTTATTCCTTGACAGTTTTCTTAGTTGCAGGCTACAACCTCAATACGTAGGTAACTAAAATAAAAAACTTCCTACCATTTCTAATTATCATTATGGAACTTTTGTTAATACAGTATAATCCTGAATAAGGGTTGGTCATAGAGTTAAATAATACTTTGTTAGTTTTTGGAGTGAGTACACAGCTTTAAAAAAAAGTAACTTTGTAGAGGTTGTGTCAGGTGAGGTAATACATTGCTAACTTAAATGAAACTTATTTATTTGATAGGAACATACTATAGCATTGATGTGGAAATAGGAACAACCGAAAAGAGGACGCTATCTGCATCACCCAGAAATGTAATGTGGGAAGAAGAAATCACAGTTGATGGAGTGACATTAACAAATGCATTACTAATTAATGAAGGTATATATATACTTTGTTAATTAATTTAGGTGATTTTGCTTTTCTCTAACTTCAGCACTTCACTCTCAGGATGAGAATGATGCTGTCTTATACCCTCTCACATAGCCTAGTATAACCCTGGAGGTTACTCACACACATCGAGGCACACAACAAGAAAAACCTTGGTACTGATGATTTGCTAGATGATGTTAAAAGGATGTTGGTTGATGTTGTGCCTTTTATGTGTGAAAAGGCACAAATCCAAAAATGTGAAGAATATATTAATTATACTAGTCGTTACCCATCCACCTGGTGACCTGATTGTGCTGTAAAGAAAATGGTCGAGAATTCCTAGCAGACAGCCCTCGCAAAAAAATTGGTCTAAAAAACAATTTTTATAGAGATACATATATTCTGGTCAATTCGAAGTCCGCTATATCTCGGTATCTTGATTTCACTTTCAAAAAACATAAAAAACAATTCACTTAAGCCTGGTTTCCATAAAATCGCTACACCGTGTCGCCGACTGCTGTCGCCGACAGAGCGTAGCGATTCTATGGAAACGATAGAATTTATCGGGGATCTAGTACGCGAGCGCTAAATATTCTTTGGTACACGCGTATACGATTCATCGGCGGCAAAGTTGAACATGGTTGAACTTTGCCGATTTGTCTGCGATGAATCGGGGAGACCTCCCCGATGCGCGTCGGCGACATCTGCGCGTGTAGCGATTTCAATGGAAACGGTGTAGCGATTTTATGGAAACCAGGCTTAAGGCAAATAAAAATCAGTAGCAGCCAAAAAGCTGGATTGAGGATTTTTTTACAAAATGCCTTAAATTAAAAACATCAAATCAACCAATTTCATACAAATAATCTACAAAAAAAAGGAATTTTAGCAGCAAATTGAAAACATTCGCAACGAGCGTCGGAGGTGAAAATCCAAGAGAATCAAAAGATGGGAGACGAAACAATTAAGAATTTAGCAGACTAGTAAGATATGGAATTGGGCTATTTTTATATCTTGGTGATGTGACACCAAAATGTCCATATTTGTTTACAGTCCTAAGACTCATATTGTGGGTGGAGTTAGGCAATGGAAACCAATGGGAGAATCTTTCACTCTTGGCGGCTTTTTTTAGCAAACCCCATGCACAGTGACCTCCGACGCTCATTGAGAGGTTCAAGTCCAAGGTATTCAAGTGCTTTGTCGTAAGCCGTGTACTGACTTCCAAGAATGGAACGGCAAACTCTATAGTTAACCATTACATAAAGCCACAGTGTATTCCAAAACGGGCGGATGTAGCCTAAATATACAATTAATAATTCATTCACATTAAGTTCTGCTTGTTTAAGCATGAATAATTTCATTGATATATTTTTTCAGGTGCTTGTTTGACATCATTGGAACTAAAAACGAGTGATGGAACTGTGATCTCGCCTTCCAAAGCTGGTAGAGCTTGTAACGGATCATATCTTGCAGAGCAGCTTTCGATGACAGTTGAACTTGCAAGAGTTTCTACTATCCTTGGAGTCATTACAACAGGCTATGCAAATATGGTGGCGGAAATATTTCAAGTTGCATACAGTAATGATAACAATCATTTTATAAATGTTGGTGTAAGTATGAATTAAGAATTAGTAAGAATTTTGTTCAAAAGATATTTAATGGTGCTACACTAAACCTTATTTGTGATTTTTTTTCCCTTTACAATATCTAAAGTATTGTATGGCATGTCCTCATCTTCCTCATTTACATTGATATATTTATAGAGTATCACGGTGCTGACGTCACGACGGTAGGTGGTGCTGTGTGGTTGCTAGCGCAACCAAAAATGCGTTCAACCTGCCTGAGTGACTCCAAGGTCACCAATGGTTTGGAATAGGCTTATTTAAGTAGTCATTTTAAAACTTAATAATTTTCAATAAAAACAAACTAAAATTTCAAAAGATCACTAAATATTTGTTTTTAATAATCTCTTTATTCTTCAACTACAGTTTAAGTTAAAAAAAATCAAGCTAAGATACATAATTTGATAGAAATACAGATCTTTACAGTTTATCAACATAGTAGCGTTGAACGCATTTTTTGGTTGGCTAGCAACCATGCAGCGCCCTCTTTCTTTGTGACGTCACACCGTGATACTCTATATGTATGGTACTTTATCCCATGCCCATCCATAATAGAAGGAAGAGAATCTTGGTACTTTAGAATGGGGCTTTTCAGTTTTGGTTTCTCATTGGTTCTCTTTTAGATGGTTAGCATCTTTTCAAAGCCCATTGAGTCTTTGGTGTATTAATACATTAATATATAGCAAATGTGACTTTAGTCTATATTTTGTCCTGTTTTGTATGTAAAGCGCTTAGAAATAATTGTATAAGACAACCATATTATAATTGGTGTTGTCAGTGTCATTATTGACTCTGTCTCTGACATTCTGGGCAGAATCAGAACTTTTATTATTACTAGTATAATATAACTACTTACTGTATTATATTACGTTCTTTATAGGAATTTGAAACTGAAGACTATACTAACAGATTGACAACCGTTTTCAAAAATGCTATAATTGCACGCTATATTAAGGTTACCATAGAAGACTGCTCTGCAGGATGTGGCATAACATTGCAAGTCTTGGGTTGTGGATGTAAGTGACTTAATAATACAGAATTTCACAACCTTATAAATAATGAATACAAATACGTCACAAAAGCCAACCAAATATTGATGTTGATTGATAAGCCTAGTGTAAAATCAGAACTCCTGTTGAGGAATAGTGTTAGAAACTTCCCTACATGACCTCTATGAATTAAAGATATATTGTCCCCCTGAAAATATAATCTTGAATATGTCATTTTAATGTCAAATAATAGTATTTAGTAAAAGAAAACAATTATTTACTTGACGAAACTGTAATTTAAAGCAAAAAAATAGTCAAATTGACTGGAAGTCGATGGGTTTTTGGTTGAATTTAACCATTTTCTTTGTCTTTAACATTATTATCTTATACATTATTTTTATTTTATGGCCTATTCAAAGTCTTTTTTTATTAATCTTTATTTCTTTGTTTGGGAAGGGAGACATCTTTAACATGATCCAACTTGTTTCTAGGTCGTTGGTCATCATAGATAGAAAGTTCCTAATTAATGAGCACACACAGCACAATATAATACCAATTTTTTTTGTTATATTTCAGTATCACCTGTTTGCCGCGACAGTTTGGTAGATGAATCCACAACCTTGGCATGCTCTACAACAAATTGTCATATTCATTTAAATAGTCTTCATACTGTTACAGGAGTTCATGTCGAATCATCTGGTACCTTACCATCATTTGAATTACAATATTCACTAGATAATACAACTTATATTGATCTGATTGACAGAAGTGGGCAAATTGTTGTAAGATGTAATTTGTTTATTTACTCAAAAAAGCTAAAATGAACTACCTATGACAATACCATTACCGCTGTAGTATTAGTACTGCCTGTTGCTACTATAAGTTGGTAGATGAATCTACAACTATGGCATGCTCTACAGCAGATTGTCATGTTCATTTAAATAGTCTTCATACCGTTATAGTAAGCTGCTACCTTGAATGCTATTTCTACTTTTACTACTACTAATTATATTAGGGATTACATTTGGAACAACCTACCTAGAACAAATTAAGTAATGTAAATTTATTGTAAGCATGTGAGTTTGGGCCTGCTTTCTCACTCTAGTCCTTGGCACAGTTTTTGGTTGTTTTTAGGTCCAGATGACAACCGACACACATACGTAGCTCTATAGCTCTATATTGATAGATACAGTACATGCGTGTAAAATATTGTATAATTATTACTACTATCTTGCTGTTAGCTGCTCCACTGTCTCATGAGTTATTATTGCAACTCTGATGTGGTTTTTTGTTTGTTTTTGCCACCACTAACAGCCATCATTTTCAGTTTCATTTAAGCAGTATCTCAATCACTAATTTCTTTCATTTTTATAGATATTTTCTAACAGCAAGTCATCACCTGTAACCCACCTTTTTCCAGAGGGTGTTATTGCACAATACTTTAAAATCATACTGGTTGATATAACCGGAGTAATAAACATAGAGATGTTGGGATGCAAAGGTAAAAGTAATATATACGTACAGCTCTCTCCAACTAAGGCCCACTTTCTGAACCATTTTGTAGTGGTCTGTCTACACTATCAAACTAGTTTGACAAAAAATGTGATCTGCCCAAATGGTAGTGATATGCTTAAATATGGTAGTGATATGACATCATCATGTCTATATGGGCACATTTTTTTGTCACATAAAGTTTAATAGTGTAGACGGAGTTTAATAGTGGTGAAGGCTGAGAAAACTTGTAATTTCTTTAATTTAAAAAAAAAAACTCAAAACTATTCATCTCTCCGGCAAAATGTACTCATTAAAAACTTTTTCTTTTTAGGTTCACGAATTTGTAATAGCGCATTTGGAATAGAATCTGGCAGTGTTACAGCAGACCAAATAACACATTCCACATCACTGAATGGCTCATCCTTAAAACTGAATTACAACCATGTCATAAACAGTGATTCTGATCATTGGGTATCAGTAGATCTTCGTAAGCCGCAGACGGTTACAGGTGTAGTGACACAAGGTTGTGGTCTCTCCGATGTAGGAACTTTTACAGTAACATATCGTGGCAATGATGATGAGTGGTTGAGCATATTAACTGAAGTCGGAGATAATAAGGTTATTTTCAACTTATGTTAAATAACCTTTAAACAAGAACTGTTGTCTAAATTTATATTTTGGAAATTGACTACAAAGGGGTGTTGTAGAAGGAGCAGATTTTTAAAACACAAGCATATAATATTAATAGTTTGTAAAATGTAAATATCAAATAATTTCATTTTAGTTGTCAAATGGGTGTGTACCCCAAATGCAACCTTTCTGTGTAGCTCTGAGTAACATGTTATCTGTATCAGCTTGCCTTGCTACTACTCTAATATCTCATTGTTTTTTGACACTGAGCTCGCATTGGCAAGATAGGAACTAACAGTCCTTTGATGTTATGTCTGTTGCAACAAATACCAACAGTACTGTGGCGCGTGGTGTCTGTTAATGGGCGTGGAACTGATCGTGTCACAGCCACAGATAAACCCTTTGATCTCTGGAGCTCATCATCCTGTTGTTAGATTGCCCTTGTCTAACAAAGACCAACATCAGCACCAGTTGAGACACCAGGCTAGGAGCACCTAAATGATTAATCTAATCACTGCAGTGGCCTAGTTGATATTAAACAAGTGCATATTAATTTTAATACTATTGTTTTGCAGGTCTTTGATTTAAATGATAGTGAAGCTACTGAGTTAACTGCTTTTGAGTATCCCATAATAGCTCGTCATTTCAAAATGGTTGTCTCCTCATCGCGTTGTTTCCATTTTGAGCCTGTAGGATGTTATTGTAAGTTCTCGCTTTTTTATAAGTTAAAAGATAGACAGTGTAGTGGAGCTGTAGCTTGGTAGTTAACATGCTTGCCTTCCAATCCTAAGTGCAGGGTTAAATCCTGACCTAGTATCATGGTTGTAACTGTTGTATCTCTAATCCATATACGCATCAAACATTCTCTGTAGACCTAAGTTAACATTTTTTATATTGTGTAGAATTTCACTTAACATACAATGAATAACACTGTGTTTATAGTCATAATATAGTATTTGGTTCTCCTTAAATACAGCTCCATTGATTTGCCAGACTTCACTTGCAAACAAGTCAACCTACAAAACGAATAGTGATGTTGTTTTATCAACTGAAACCTGTTGGCAGGTTGGAGCAGTTGAGTGGGTTGATATCGATGTTGGTATGCTCCGTTCCATCTCAGGTATACTGACTAAAAACATTGCCTCATTTCAAGTGCAGTACAGTCAAATGGAACACAATTGGATTTCGGTTGTGGACGATTTAGGAAATGTTAAGGTAAGTGCAATATAGGACACCCAATTGAACTGGCTCAACATTTTTAAATTACTATTCATGTAGTATTAGGAAAAATTAAAAATTTTTAGACAGAATAATATAGTTCATTTATTTATTATGTAATATACATAAAAATGGTATGTTGCTGGTTTTTTGGGTGGAAAAGGTACTAATAGCTAAGTTTGATAGTGTAGACAGAGCTTTACAGTAGTCTTGAGAGTCCACTGAACACTCCCTAATTTTAAGAACCTGACATAATGTGGTTTTATTTTTTATTTTTTCGTTTTATTCAAATAGAATTTTACAGCCTCAAACACATCAATGACAACACTTCACACACTCTTTACATCAATTGATTTGGTCAACGTCATATATGCAAGACATTTTAGAATCACCTTCTTGTCAAATGGTGAATTTTGTTTAGAGCTGATTGGTTGTGAAGGTAACAATTTATTTTATATATCCACCTAAGTAAATCTGGCTTGTCATTTGATTGGAGGATTGTGGGTCACATGATATACTGAAACCATGTGCCATCAAGATTTCATTTTTTGTTGTATGCGAGTGCAAACTTGTATTATTTGGTATATGCACGACACATTGAGGCTATCGCATTCGAAAAATAAATGTCTACTGTAATAAATGTTCTACTCTGCATATAAAATTAAAGCAGTGCCTTTTCGAATGGTTTAGGTCTTGGCCTAGCCTCTCGTTAAAATAATGATATAAATAGTATAATAGTGATATAAAACAAATAATGAATGTTTTATATTCATGCAAAATAATTTCATTTGGTGAAAGATGAAATGTTTAATCAGCAAACCTCAAATTTATTTTTTCTCAAATTCTGTGTTATATTATGTTACTCACTATATTATATTATTTTAGGTGATGGCATGCTTTTGTTTACATCAGACACAGATGCAAATATTCCGGTAAATGTTACTATTCACAATGCGATAAGCAGTGTTAGTTTTTACTCAGATGCATTTATCCAAACACCTATTGCCAATTTCCAGGTTCATCAAACGCCAATCCTTGATTTTGATTTTGGTTATCGTGTTAGTTTATCTTCAGCTTATGGATCTGACCTTCGTCTAAATGCCACTTTTAACGAGACGTCTATTGAGGAAGAGCTTTTGGAATTCGATGATGTAAATAACTTAGGACATTGTGTCCTTGATAATGAGATTTTCCCCACTCCCGGTAATTTTGTTATGGCTGTGACAGCTGGGAATGAAGTCAGTGGGCCTAGAACCGATAGTATTATTATACATATCCAACTAGCAATTGTTGGTCTAATAATGAAACCAAACAAAGATTACTATTCAACCAATGAGACTATGTTTGTGAATTACACTATGACAAATGGAACTGAACTGCTTATTTTGTTTGAGTACGGGGATGGATCTTCGTATGAAGTTTACCATGATAATCTTTATGATAACTTACAACTAGCTAATCACTCATACAAACAGCCTGGTGTTTATACTATTGGCATCTATGCTAGGAACAACATCAGTAGTGATGCTGTGTTTTATACTGTTGTAGTGCAAAATCCAAATACACTTGGAGAGATTCAATTAACGCCAAACTCGCCAGGACGAATTGATTCAGTGGGAAGTGGTAACGGAACACTATATACGCAATATGACTTCTTGGGGGATGAACATGACTTTCCGACAAATTCAACAGCGCTGTATTTTATCACAGGAATGGAAAATAAAGAGCAGAATTATAGTTTGGTGTTTGATATGAATACAAAAAGGACATATCATGAGTTATACATGAACACATATGGACCTTATACAATTAATATTACTATCTTCAACCATATTAGTCGCATAGAATACAGCATAGATATTGAAATGGAACAACCAGTTGAAAACCTTGCTATTTATACGTTGGGTAAATACCAGAGAGTCGATGAGAATGTTACGTTCCTCGTAAATACTACGTGGGGATCGCGTACAACATATGTTGTTTATTTTGGAGATTCAGCAACGTATATGATAAGTAATAAAACATCTTTCTATGTCTCCCACCCATATAACGATTCTGGCGTTTACCATGTTGATGTGCTTGCAACTAATCTTATTTGTAATGTATCAGTTAGTATGGCTACGAACCAGTTTATTCAATATCCTGTAGAGGGAGTGTTGCTTCACTCGCAGGAAATCAATCTGCTGCCATTTATTGTAGGCGTAAGCGGTCAAGTATCCGTCCCCTTTTTTGTTTTTCAAAATCAATCTATTTATTTACCAACAAACGTTACATTTATTGCTTATTTCAATACATCAGTCGACTTGCCAGAGAGTGAAGAAATGTGGTTGGCTCAAGATAACTGTGATCTACTAACAGTATTTGAACAGGATGGATGTGAGCTAATAATGTGTTTTAACCAAACTTACACAGTAGAAGGTAATTATAATGTGTGCATAAAAATGTGGAATGAGGTTTCTAATGGAACTGCCTGTCAAGAATTAATTGTTCACGAACAGTTAACGCAAGTTAAAGCCCACGTTTACTATATTGACGTTCACGAAAATAGAACTGAAACCGAGGAACCAGCATTTGAATATGAAGGCAAAATATACGTTCCATTGGACCGTGTAATATTGGTGAAGATAAGTTATTGGAATGGAACAGGTCTCACTTATAACTGGGATTTCAATGATACTGAATATGATAGTAGACAAGTTACAGACATCCCACAGGCATCTTGGAACTATACCCTCCCAAATATCTACGTAATAACAGTCAACTCATCAAATCCTGTGTTTTCTAATGTAACAAGTGTTGAGATTAGGGTTGAGGGAGCCATGCGAGACTTAACTATTGAAGGTCCTGGACCAATAGATATCAGCCAAGACGTTCAGTTCAATCTGACAGCATCATTTTTCGGGACTGGGGTTTGTTATCGTTTTGAGTATATCAACCTTAAATATTTGAACAGCTCAATATTTTTCACAGGTGACTTGACCATTTGTAAAACAGAATATAATATAACTGATAAACAAACTGAGCGTAAGAACTATGACCCTCTTTGGACAAAAAGCTTTTATGACGAATCACCGATTTTAGATGTTAAGGTTAAGTTTAACACTACCTGCATATACAATGTTACTATAATTGCATTCAACATCGTTTCAAGGGAATTCAAATTTACAGAGCAAATAATAACTAGTAAACCATGCTTTTATCCAGAGGTAACTGTTGGAATGCTCAACTTATGTAATGCAAATTATAACTGTGACAATCAGGGTTATAGACAATTCAAATCTTCAGAGGTAATTACTATATTTAGTGAAATTAGTATATCCTGCCAGTCTACTAACAAAGCTTATTATAATTGGACACTCAGTGATGAGAATGGAGTGCCATATCAATTGCCAGAAAATGTAGTTACATATGGAAGCCCTTTACCCGTGCTTACAATCCCTAGGACCAGCTTTGGCACAGATTATGGTACATACGGTGTAAGCTTGACCGTTACTATGGACATTGAATGTGGTCTGGTAACTACTGATGACACCCTCATCACGGTAACATCATCTGATTTACAAGCAAGGATTTCTGGAGGTTCGTTCCTTACGGTAGGAAATTCATCGATAGTTGTGATGGATGCCATGGAAGGAACGATCGACCCAGATTCACAAAGTACCGATGACCTTAACATTTCTTGGTTTTGTCGGCAATATAAATTCGAGTATGTGAATCAGACCTTTAAAGATATAGAACAATTTGCGGTTGGTGGAGAGGAAGGATATGTGGATGAAGCGTTCCATAATTTAACACAAGAGCAAAATTGGAATATCTCTATGGGATGCTTTCATGAATTTGATGAACCCGGTGGTATGTATTTATTTTTATTCCTACAGTCAATTATCTGAATGCCATCTCAGAATAGTAGTATTTAAAATATATGGTAACATTACCCCATATTCTACATGCAACTACAGCAGTCTTGCATGAAGCATGAAGATTAATTTGTTGATTTGTATTATATTTTGTAAAATGTATCTTTTGCCTGAATAAATAATAATAGTGTGAATTGAACTCATGAATCTAAGAAGAGGTTCAAATATAATATAAAAACATGGCCAAACAACCCATAGAGAGTGCTATTTTATTAAATATCGGTCATTTATGACGCTATCAGGATGAAGGGAGGTCACTCGATATAATTTTGGGAAAGTGCCATAATATCAAGAGGTCCGGATGAGCAAATAATTTTCTTTTATTGACCTTCAGGTCAATTCAGTTTGCCTAAATCATGAGCATTGTTTGTGTATGTATGTTTATACCAGAGAATTAGTTTCATAGTTTTTCTATGTGAACCAGTCAGACTATTCATTAATTAATTATCTTGTTTGAAGGTTTGTATGGCATAATCAAATGTTGATATAAAGTTTGCGGTACACCACGTATATATATGGTTCTGAAAAGAGAAAATTAAAAATTCCTTGAGAAACTATATATATGTGGTGTACCGCAAACTTTCTATGAATATTCATCAATTGTTATTATTTTTGCATTTGTTTATTAGGAGAACTTGAGCAATATAGACAAATATTGAAGTTTGAAATTCCTGTTGGAAATTTTCAAAAGGATTTCAACATGCAATATGAATTTATGCTTCTGATCTCTCATGGAAATCGTAATACCAGTGCAACTCAGATAATCAATGTTATACAAATGGACCCTCCTGATGTTAAGTTAACGTAAGATAATTTTTTAGGCAGTTTTGGGGCTACATATAGAGGTAAAAAGCATCACATGAGATGTGCATTCAGCCTAGCCCGTAGCTGAGGTTGGGGGTGCGAGATTTAAAAGTTTGAATGAACCCTCTTTTTCCTGAAGTGTCCTTTTCAAACTAGAGATCAGCAGTGAAAGTATAAATATGCCTAGCCTAGCTCTCTTAACGATTTTTCCCCCATTTGTGGAAATGCAATAGGCCCCTGTAAGAATTCTGGTTACAGACTTGTAGGCTAAGATTTCCAGGTTATTATACGACATTTACATTTTATGAATTATGTGATAATTATTCTGATGATACAAGGTAATTTTTGAGTTTACAAGAAATTCTATTTTTCAATGTTGACATTGAAAAGTTTGTTGGCCTATTTTATTAATCGGTCAGATGTTTTACTCTGACGTAATTTGTACTTTATACTAAGAAAAATACGCAAGAAAGTAATTCTTGGGTGGGACTCAAACCCATGACCAGATCACTAGTCTGGCGTTCATACCTCTGTGTACATCAGTGTAGGGCGAAACATCTGACCAATTGCTCAACACCCCTGACCCAAAGCTACTCCACATTTATTACAAACAACTAAATTTAATTCGTCACTATGACGAATTATAGGTTACATGCATTGATTTAAATAAAGATAATTGATTTTTTTAAATGTATTCTGATAGATTGATTTTTTCGGAATCTTTGTTATTATAATATGAAAGATAGGATCTTGGTAACGCAATACAATAGCCGGTATCACTGCACATAGTCACTTAAATAAAACAACCTGATCAAAGATCCCTCCGCATACATCATAAACTTTTTCTGACAGTAGATTTCATTAGAAATCATGCATATAATTTATACACTACAAAATAAAATTGAACAAACTACAAATAGGCCTATGACAAAAAAAAAAAAAAACAAAAAATCTTATTTCGTTTTGTTTCCAAATGTGAGAAGCGATCTCGGTGCCTCAAATCACTAGACTAGACACTATCACAGGCCACCGAGCCATACACACACCTGAATAAAAGTTGAAAAAAGATTCCTCCGTATATTTATTATGCAGTAATGACTTTGGTGCAGATAGCTTATTACATACCACAATAAATCACAATATTTTACTATTATGACATCCTAAAAAAAAAAATTATTTATGCTCTGTCAAAGTATGTCAACTTTAATATATGAACATTTTAAAGAAGAAGGTTAATTATTAAGTTTGTTTTTTTCGATCCAAGAAAATGTCATAGTTTGTTTAATTGTCGAAATTTTAAAATAATTATTTAATATGCAATTAATGATGAGGTTTTTTCTCTTAATTTCATAATAAATCATAAATATGATACATAAAACTTTAAGAAAATGAAATTAAAATTAGGGTTCACCGAGCATTTTAACGATCTATACTAATTTTAAAATTAAGCATATTTTCACAATTTTTTAGCTTACATGTGCATGCCCTGTCACTTTTGACGTGCTTGTATAACGCGATTTTAAGTTGAAAAGTGAGTAAAATATGATAAAATTGCAAAAGAAAGGTTGTAAAACAGAAATCAGGGAAAAAGAGTGTGCAACATCATTTAACACGCAGAATAAACGCACTCTAATTGCATCGACATAAATTTTGACAATTTTGAAAATTGTACGTGTGCATACGCACGTAATTGTATTGCCATATGATGAAATATGAACTGAAATTTATGAGTACCAAATTTGGTTTAATTATGATCTATGCTTGTGAAGATAATTACAAACATGATTTTGTTAAATCGCGAGTAGGCCGCATAATTTTTGATTGCCCATCGTGAAAACATAACCACATCAATTCCTGGCCATAAGGGAAATAATCTGAAAAATTGACATAGCTAGATGAAACTGAAATCAAGATAGTTGATGGACAAAAGAAGGAAAGAATAAATAAATAAATATTCTGAAAAAATCAATAAGGTTACAGTATATGCATATAACCTTATTACAATCCTATTTTATTAGTTGTACATATAGAAGTTTCAAAATGAATTTAAGATACAACATTAATTCTTGTTTCATTTTTTAAGATGTTTTGCCAACTGTGAAGATCGAACCAATCCATCTGGTAGATTCACGCTGAAATCTTCTATTAATTCAAGTTTCCCAGAATATAACTACAGGTATTATTTAATTTCATTTTGCACAATTTTGATTATATCAAATATAGCCTTTAATAATTTTAAAAGGATTTACATTCTTTATTGTCTTCATTCGTTTAGGTGGGCCATATTTTTCTTAGAGGATGCAGAAGAAGAATCTGAATATGACTATGATGGAAAGGAATTGAAATGGAAAGACCACACCTCAACGGGAAGATCGAAAGCCAATCAGGTCATCAACGAAGGATTTTTTGAGCCTAATAATGCGTACAGGATAAAATTGTTTGTTAACAGAGAGGATGGTGTTTCTCCTCCGGCAGTAGGTAGGTTGTTGATAGATTGATATTATTATATGAGTGTATTTCTTATTCAGACATGCAATCGTATTCAAAGGGTATGCAGTATTCATAAATACAATCTGGATTACAGTTTCCAGTAGCATTTTAGGTATGTCAGGTTTCAGGAAGCATACAGTGTGAGATACAGTATCACTCATAGTATTCTTGGATAACTGCGGGTTATGCAGTATTCAGGTGTAGCTGAGGGTATGCAGTATTCATGGGTAGCTGAGGGTATGAACTATTCAGGTGTAGCTGAGGGTATGCAGTATTCATGGGTAGCTGAGGGTATGCAGTATTCAGGTGTAGCTGAGGGTATGCAGTATTCATGGGTAGCTGAGGGTATGCAGTATTGATGGTATCTAGGGAATACAATATTGATGGTATCTAGGGAATAAAATATTGATGGTATCTAGGGAATACAATATTGATGGTATCTAGGGAATACAATATTGATGGTATCTAGGGAATACAATATTTATGATATCTAGGGAATACAATATTGAGGGTTTCTGTATTGATTGTACTGTATCAGGGGTATACAACATTGTGGGATAGCTGGTTTAATTTAATATATTATTCAGAAAAACGGGTAAAGAGTATTCTGTGGATCCCTGGTGAATGCTTTATTCAGATGAATGGTAGGTTGTCACTCAATTATTCAAGTTATCAATAATATTTATTGTACTGCAGCTGAAAGCCGATGGGAGGTATCTGCTAATGATTTTCCTGAGGTTGGAAATTGTACCATAGAGCCGTCTGAAGGATATGCAGTTGAAACACTTTTCATGATCGATTGTTATAACTTCACTGATGTTGATGTTCCACTGACATATGAGTTTAGTGTTAAATCAAGAAATTCTACCATCTGGGACATGATATACAGCGGTATGAATGTGTTTTTAATCTTTGTGTACATTTTCGTTTTTAACATGTCCTGATAAAGGATATCCATCTAAGTTCTAAATGTTAAGCATTTAGGCTGACTCACAAACCTGTGGTGTCCAGGTTACGACAATACTAATATGTCCTGGTATTTTAAACAGTGTTGCGCTAATATTACATTTGAATGTACTCCATTCTGCAGCGATAATTTAACCATATTTGTTTATACTCATCCAATTTAATTATTAATACTCTGGAAAAGTAAACTTCAACCCTAGTACTATAGAACATACAGTATAATATATACATATGAAATTGTCATAATTTTAACCTCTGTCTACACTATCAAACTTTGTGACAAAAAATGTGATGTGCCCATACATGGACATGATGATGTCATATCACTACCATATTTGGGCACATCAACTATTGATATTCATTACATTTCTTTAGGACAAGAGAGAAAGCTTGCTAGCCGTATTTCTTTACCACAAGGAGACCCTCCAGATTATGAATTGGATATACGTGTATCAGCTTTTGATGTGTACAAGGCACGTAGTGAGGATTACAATATGACAGTAAAAGTATGTATAATGACTTAAGCAATTCACTTTTTACGTCAGGGACTTTTAAATCGTGTGAACGTGGAAGCCGTTCATGTTGACCTGTTTTAAGTTGTATAAATCCATAGTCGTCTACTTCTCAAGCCAGGCAATGAATGAGGGAGAAGACATGGCCCATGTGAAACATGAAATAGTAGGCCTACAGTTGAGTATATCTTTTCACTTTGTACAGGTGACTATACCACACGTTTGGGGCAGAATGTGCTGTGTTACAACCGCTAATGTAGAAAACGCCAACTAATGTAGAAACACCAACAGCTTATGTAAATAAAAATCAACACTAGCTATTATGTAGAACGGTCAACAGCTAATGCAGTTACTATCGCCAAATGTAGTTACTATCACCAGCTAATGTAGAAAATATTATATATTTTACAAACCTATGTCTAAATCATGTGCAAATGCATCTCTTTACTTAGCTATCGCCAACTAATGTAGAAAATATATATTTTACAAACCTATGTCTAAATCATGTGCAAATGCATCTCTATACTTAGCTATCAGTCTATCCACCTCTCGTCAGCGACCAACTTTTAAAACGCGGCAATCTCGTAAGTGACCACCTCCCTAAATCAACCATACTTGTTCCACCACCATAATTGGAGTGAGTCGGCCTCAGACACATGCCGATATTGTTGGCTTTTTACGTATGGTAAAGAGTGCCCCTGCCTTAACCCCTCGGCCAATGACTGAAATCATTTATGTCAAGTGTTAGGTTTAATTGACGTAGATATGTTTGTATTGTTTTTATATATTTAGGCAAATTGATAACCATGAATGAATTCATCCACTGTCCTTAAATGTGACAATCCTGTTCACCACACAGCATTTACAGAATGCTTTACATAAGTCCTAAGCAAGTCTTTAGAAGTGCAGTTGTGCTTTCAATAACCATTTTGCTTTGAATTAAAGAAAATACTTTACTATCTACAAAATTAAGAGGCCATGTCAAAATGATCCTACTTTCAACCTTGTCAAGGTGTGCACACCATTGTGTTACTGCAAGTCTTGCCAAAAGATTATGTTGATTTTGCTATGCCCAAATCACAGGGCAACCCTCTTGTCCGCACCAACAGAATCAAAGGGAACGCAAAGTGCTATATTTGGAGTCAAATTAGCAATGTAGGAGCTGCCAGGGCAACAGTGGATCCAACTTACTTTATACAGAAAAAAAGTTTAAGTGTGAGTAACTACGACATGATCCCTAATTGTATTATAATTTTAATAATCAGGTGGAACCACTGGAACATGCAATTGAGGATTTATATGACATCATTGAGATCGAGTTGGATGAAATGCGTCAGCTTGTAGGAGCCGGGAACATTGTGGCAGCATCTACTAAGGCCATATCTATATCCAAACTATTGAATGAAATTAGTCAGAATTCAACTTACAATTGTAAGTATTCTTGTATTTTTTGTTGGTATTTGTTTGTTTTTTAATAGTGGTCGATTATTATTATTACTTTTGTTTGTGTGGCCATTCTCTACATTTGAATACCACCGGTTCTCAGCAGATCACCAAAGTTAAGCAACGTTGGGCCTGGTAGATAACTTGATGCAAACTTTTCAGAGAGTATTATGGTGTAAAGGTAAGGATCAGACTAGCATGCGAGAGGCATGGGTTTGAGCCAACCTGTGTCATACACTTTTACTGCTTTACTTTCATTGCTTTGTTGGATGGGTTTTTCTTTTATTTTTTTAAAATATCTAATCACATGGTTTGACAAGTATAAAAACAAATAAATCACTTTTATAATTGTTTTTTTAGCTACCACTGATGATTCTGATAACGGTAAGTGTTTATACATTGATGTTCAGCTTAGGAATATGATGTACCAATTTTGTCTCTGTTCTGTGTGCGTACAATCGAGAACTAGTGATATTCCAGCGTACCACATATTATGTTCAAATTAGATTTGATAGCAACTCTATGGTCCAAGTGGTCTAATGGTAGGATGTCTGCATATCAAGCATGAAAGATTATGCATTCGAATCTCAGTTGGGCCACCTTTTTTTCATTTTCACAGATTTCCCCATTTCACTGTTTATAAATTCACTGGGTGGAATGGAGTTTCTCTATTCCTACCAAATTATAAGCATAATATATATAAAATACTATATTATATAATTAGAATTTGGTTGATTTTGCCAACCTGTATTTTGGCAGTCTTTTTAAATAAGTTTGAAGAAAATATTATAATCTTGTATTATCCCATTGTATAGTAGTAACATTGGTACATAAACATTGCATTTCCTGCAATTATATTATCAATAGAAAGCTTTCAGTTTGCAATGACCTGCTGAACTTAACTAGGTCAGGTCAATCAATGTGTTGTCAGTCATTGCTTGGACCTGAAGCATCAAAATGTGTTCAAGTAGGGAAGCAAGGAAACATGTCCTGTCCTTGCATTCGCACAGTGATATAACATACATTGCTCATCGGTTGTCGGTGAGTGATATAACATACATTGATTGTCGGTGATCGCAAATTGAAAACTCCCTAATAATTCAATGAATTTATTATTTGATTTTTTTTTTTTATTTGAAGTTTTCAATGCAACTGAAGAAGCAATAAGGACAGACACACGAATATATGTAAGTAAGAATGACAATTGTATTTTTAAAAATTGACCAAAATGTTTTAACATTTTACACATTCAGCAAGTCACAAATATTTAAATACTGTATATCAGAAATCTTATCCACCCAAGAGTCCAAAAAAAAGAAGCATTTGGGCTTCTTTTCAAGGTTTTACGGTTTATGACTTCTACGGGTTTTTACTATGTGCTTCATCATTACACTACCTCATCCTAATCTTTCTTGTTTAAAAGAACATCCTGCAGTATCATGTGTGCTGACAACAACAGGCCCATACTGTCAGAAGATTTTTTTTGTCGCTAGACATGATATAGCTCGTGTATTGGGTATTCTGTTTCTGTTACTGTGATTTCAATATTGCTAGGTTCGAAAGAAGATTGTTGAGTATTCAAACGTTTTAACACCAAAAGATCTTGGGGATGTTAAAATGATTACATCAGCTATAAATACTGTATTGGCAATTCCAGATGAAATTTCAACCGAAACTAAGGTTAGTATACAAATAATAATGATTTCAATTTTATGTATGAAGACATTTTTCCATGAACTCAATGAATTTTTAAAGTAAAAATGTGAAAAAAATCTCCTAGAATTTAACAACCTATTTTGAAAAGATTTGTTCCATTGTTTTCTTGGTAATTTCTTTTCGCCTTGTCAAGGTGCGCACACCATTGTCTTGCTGTAAGTCTTGCCAAAAGATTATGTTGACTTTGCTATGCCCAAATTACAGAGTCCCCCTCTCGTCCCCACTAACAGGATCAAAGGGAACGCAAAGTTCTATATTTGGTGTCAGATTGGATGTAGGAGCTGCCATAAGGCAACAGTCGATTCAACTGCTTTAGGATTTGTTATCTAGGTTTACTCCCGTAGACTTCTCTTCTACCAAAGATTTTCCCAAGGCAGTGGAGGTTTGGAATGAGTTCGTTCCTTCACCTAGGTGAACTGCCTTCCTATGCTAACTAGCTCCACCTGCAATTAAGAAACTGTTTTTAAGGGGCCAGTTGTTCCATTTGAGGTGCCTGCCTTTAGAGCATATGAGTGGGATCTTGTTCCCACTACCACCTCTTTCTATGTCAACCTTGGAACCATGTCATATTAAAAACTAATTGCATTTATATATTTGCCATTTATAGGAAAAAGCACTAGATGCAATTAATATACTGGTGAACATTTTATCAGTACAAGCTAATGAAAGTGACACAAGTGCTAATGTTCTTGAAGGTGCATCATCTGCTGTTATGGAATGCTTGGGTAATTATTAAAAGGAAGCTTATTTATTTATTGGAGAGACCAGTTGAGAAACAGAATAAAATGGTTCCATGGCCCTGAAACTCTTTGCGTTATTAAATTTTGTATTGAAAATGAAATTTGTATCTTTTAGGTACGTTTCAACTCCCTCCCACATCAAATAGGGAAGACATAATACCTACAGAAGAGCAGGTTTGTGATATATGTTTGTATTTTGTAACTAAATTAATGGCCAAGCACTTGAATATGTATTTTATGTTTTTGTTAATAATAATTAAACTTTAATCAACCTCTAGTCCATTCAACATCTTTTATTTCTATTTTAAAATGTATATTTTGTTTAGACTTTGGAGTACAATAATCAAACCAAAATGGCACTGGACAAGATGTTGTCAATCGTTACAAGCAAGATGGTGATAGGACAGGGCAGTGTTGAAGTTAAGTCAACAAATGTACAAACTAGTGTCAAACGATCCTCACCAGATTCTCTCACTACAAATGGTAAGCAATCTTAAGAACCTTAAGATTATTTGAAGGTTTGCATGGCGAAATCAAATGTTGATATAAAGTTTGCCACATATATTTAGTTCTGAAAAGATTGTTCATGAGAAACAATGCTCTTCTATAGCTAATTTCAATCCCTCCCACCATGAACTTTGCTATTGTTTTTAGGTTTCACACCAGTCCCACCCTATTTCACTTATATTCCCAGTTTCTGCATTCTCACTCCTGAGAGTATATTGATCGAAACGTCTTTTCAGAACTAAATATATGTGGTGTACCGCAAACTTTATATCAATATCCAAGAAAAGCTTGCGAATTGAATTATATATACAAGTTAAAGAATAAACAAAATGTAGTTACTGCAGTAACTGGTGTAGAATAATTTGACATGGTCTCAAATTATTGATTAGTTTGATCTACTTTCAACATTTTTAGAGACGTTCGGTTCAGAAACTGGTATGTCAGTGGTTTTACCGGAAATGTCAAGTCACTTAGCCAATTCTTCTTCATCGGATTCGGAAATTGTAGATATTCAGGTTAGTACTTTTGGGGCTGTTTTCTATTGGTCCATGTTTATTCATGTCTAAGGTCATTCTATAGTCACCCTACAGTTACCCTAGTAACCAGGGGGGGATCGGGGGGATCGTACGATCCACCCCGCTGAACAGCGAGTTCCGCTTGGCCTCCCACTTTTTTTTTGCTGGGCATACTAACACAACACTACGATTGTTTACTACAGGCCTAGTCAAGCCTTAATAAATTTAATTAATATAAAGCGACATAAGAATATAAAATATATTTTAACTAAAATATAAAAACCTAACACTAAAATTTACAAGATAAATTCTATTTGATAACTGCTGAACATCGTGGTTCTGGAGCTAGCCGTACACAGAGCATAGTTGTTTGCTTGACATAAAAGGGTATTCCCCTACACAGGTCTCCGCGTGCGTGTGACGTGCCCAGCCAGCTGCTTGATAGAGAAAGCATGCAGCTCACGCAAGTGCAAGATGCAATGGTTGAGTGAATTCAGGGATCATCTTAATTCCATGGTTTGTTACCTAAACACCACATGATGGTGGTGAATATGCCTGTTAAAGTCTCAATGATACGATCCCTTAATGTACCATGTCGTTGCTAGGAGGCTTAAAAGGAGGAGGGATCTAGCCTAGTTTCGGTCGGCAAAAGAATGCCGTCCTCTGACAATTTAAGGTCGGCAATAAGGTCGCCAATTGAAATTCGTGGGCTGGAAATTACACCAAATTATATAGTTCATAAACAAAAGAGATTAGCCGGAAATGCGATTTGCGGCCATACATGGGCCTATAGAGAAAAAAAATTTGAGGGTATGGTTCCACTAAACAACTTAACGATCCACCCCGCCGTCAAACCTGGTTACGGCCCTGCCCCAAGATCATCAGTACTTCTATGAATGGATAACTAGTTGGGAGCAGAATTGTTAGTTGATCAAACCCCATACCGCTTTGATTGAGAAAATTGCATATTGGAACGTATTCTGTGCCAAGGTGTACAATTAAGAATTAATTTTTACTGCATTTTCTCTTTTATTTATTCTTGTTTAGAATGTCAATTTTATTTTCTTATTACTATACTAACATTAAGAATTTAACCAACAGATGATTGCTGAAACGAACAATCCTAACAAAGTAGACAATACCTCAAAGCAAATCAGTGGAGGAAGTGTTAGCATGGAGTTGAAGGATAGTAATGGTAGCGTTATCAGTGTTAAAAACCTAACAGAACCTATAGTAATATTTATAACACGTGAAACAATTGAGCCAGCTGAAGGTGAAAATATGACCAACAATGAAGTAAAGAAATATGGTAACACAAGCGCACCTGGCATAGATATGACATATTTGGCATTTCAAGGTAAGTAACAACTTTGAAAGGAATTTCTGGTTTTAAAATGTAATTGCATGATTTCTTTTCTTTTTAAATCATTTACGGCAAATAGTACAACATTACTCTCAACACTAAAATAATTATACATTTATTGGATAAAACAAGAACAGAACCTTTCATACAAAATGAAATTCACAAGAAATGTAAAATCTGATTTTAGGAGAGTAACTGTATTTGGCACTATTGTATAATTTGTTTTGTAGATATTGAACGGCATAGATCTTTAACTGTAAACATTAAATCTCTTGGTCAGAAAAACATGGTCATTGGTGAGAGTTACAACTACACTATATTCTTATATCTAAGGGCAAATCAAGTTCCCACAGAAGGTAAGGCCATATTTTACTATTTACCATTGAGATATAGATTGAATAGAGAGACAACTCCAATGTTATTACAGTGATTCACAATGGAGAGTGTCCACTGAATTGGTCACACTCCTAATTATATTACTATTTATTACTGTAGTTTGACATTTTAACAGTCACAGCAATTGCGGCAGCCATCAAAACAAACTGGTAAAAATAAAATATTATAATAATATGATTTCTTTTCAAATTCACCTGTTTTTGGCATTCCTGTTCTATTGTTAGTCAACTGAAACTAGTTGAAAGGCTGGTTACATAACCTTTACACCAAACTCGCATACACATGCTTGTAGTGAAATTAGCCTAAATCACACACGGCATTAAGACACACAAACAAATATATATATATATATATTTTTCTTATGTAGGAGAATTTTACAGTAGGCGGAGGTATGCACTCTCGGAGTGGCTTTCTAGTTATTGTAATATATTCCATGAAGAAATAATACATACATATTGAAAGTCAAGAATTACTTTTATTGGCAGGTGTACTGTACTAAGCATATAGTACAATTGCATCAGAGTAGGGCAAACATCTGACCAATTACTTAGCTTCCTGACGCAAAGCTACTTCAAAGTGTTAATCAATGATCAATTTCTTTTCTTGTATAAGATTATGGTCAATATGACGATCTGTGTGTCTTAAGTGGTCAAAGAGTATATCCTATTGAACGATATTATGCAAGTGAGGATGAAGCCTATCCACGACCGTGGAACGATACACATGACTTTTTAGTAGATGTTGAAGGAGATACACAGTGCTTTTATAGCAACACATTTCTCAACAGGTAATCACACTATAATGTCTGCATCTTAATAAAATAATAAAAACATACTAAGCTTCTGTCACCGAATGGTAAAACAAACAAGTATTTTAACCCAAATGTTTAAAAATGTCTGATACTTTTTTGTTCTATTGTTATATTTATACCTTGCTATTTACAGTTTGTCCAATGGAACTACTACTACTTTTTACATCGGTATTCGCCATAAGATGGGACTCAACAAGACAGTAAATGGGACATCAGAAGATGGTTTTCAACAAATGCGATTTCAAGCCACTTACTTTAATTCTGTATGTTTGTACTTAGATGAGACAACTAATTCATGGGAGAATGAGGGGATGGAAGTAAGTTTTTGTTGTAATTGTATAAACTATATTTATTATTATTTGGTTTTCCAATTTTGTAATTTTCTGTATTTTAATGTAAACTATCCTTTACAGTAATTACTATTATTACTTTTTCGCCAGGGAAAAGTAATTTTCTATTTTATTGGACAATAAAGTTATCTTGTAATAATGTAATAATTGTGGCATGGCATTGAAATTTGAGAAGGTTTGAGAGAGTTGTATGACCTAATGCAAAGTGACATTGAACTGGCATTTGAGAGGAATGGGTTCAAGACCTGTCGCATTGCTTTTATCCTGAAGCAAGATGACTTCACTGTTATTGCCTCATTCTTCAGATGAGTCTTAAAGCTTTCGGTCCTGTGCCCCTGAGAGAATAGTATTCTAATGAAGAGGTCACCCAGTGTAAACAAAAAATCATCAAATTTGTTTTGTGTTTTTTTTTATTTCACTAGGTTGGTCCTCAAAGTACCAGGACACGAACACAGTGTTTTTCGAACCACCTTACATCTTTTGGAGGTGGTATTGCGGTACCAATTAACACAGTAGATTTAAGTATTTCACCATTTGCTAGTCTGAATGAAAACCCAGTTGTCTTTGTGTTCATGGTTTGCTGTATGAGTCTCTACCTGACTGTCATACTCTGGGCAAGAAAGGCCGACCAACGAGATCGAGTCATGGTAAGTTTTGGTAATTGTGAACTGCCATACTCTGGTACAATTTTATAACCTCTTGATCCTGTAAATTTTAAGGAAGAACTTTTTTCAAAAAGCTGCCCTTGTGTTGAAAGTGGCTACAAAAAATATTATAGTATTTGAGAATACTCTAAACTGTGCAGTAAGTCAGTTATAAAACATGATTTTGATATATAATATTATTGCTATATTGTGATATTTTGTGATAATGGTCCTCATTTTTGGGAACTTCTCAATTCTTTGTCGATATCTAATATTTTTTTTGTCCGTAGGCTGGAGTAACACCATTAAAAGACAACGACCCAAGAGACAAGATAAAATATGAAATTACAGTATTTACTGGAGTTAAAAAGAGAGCAGGCTAGTTAAAGATAATTTACTTTACTTTAAAACAAAGCAAATAGGCTTTTAGAATAGAGACTAAGCAATGCCTAATATAAGACACTCTTGGAAACAATATCACCAATCGCTAATTCAATATTCAATAATTCAGTGGGTGACTGGTCAGTGCTTTTTCAGGTCCTGTATGAATTAATTATGTTAGGTGATCCAAAAATCTTATGGGAAAGTTGATAAATTTTTCCTTTTATAACACCAGTTACTTTGACATGATGCTTACTTTAGCACACCAGACACAACTCTAAAAATAACAACATACATTAACATTTGATTGAACTTTTATTATTAGGTACTTCAGCAACAGTGTCATTTATGATAGCAGGAGAAGAAGGCGAAACAGGTATCCGTGTTTTCCAGGATGAGAAGAGAAAGATTTTTGAGAGGGGTAACATTGATTCCTTTGTGCTCACTACCAAACGATCACTTGGCCAACTTGTACACATTCGAATTTGGCATAATAATAAAGGAAAACATCCTAGTTGGTTTCTGAGCAGAATCTCTATTAAGGACTTGCAGACAAACCGTGTGTTTTACTTCATGCTTGAGAAGTGGCTAGCTGTTGAGGAAGATGATGGCCAGGTATAATACAGTGTAACCACTGAGTAGAATCCTAGTTGGCTAGGGTATGAAATTTAAGAGAAATTCGAGAGTAATGGCCAAGTAGGACAGTGTCGTACGACGAGGCCTGACAAAACGTCTTGACTCGTTTGAGTCGTCTTGAGATAGGGCCGGGCGTAGTTTTTAGGTTTTCACGAGAACTTTTAACATATTTAATTTGTCGGGCCTCATCGTACGACGCTGTCTAAGTTGGCTTTAAGAGATTATACTCGGATTACATTTAACAATGGATTCACAAAAGCATGGGGTATTACATACACAGTCATATGATAATAGTGATTCCCACTTGATAGAGTAAGTAAGCCTCAAACACTTGAAATGTTTAGTTATTGGTCCTATTGAGCTCACTGCAATCACACTTCACGACTCTATTGATTTACTCTACCTTTGTTTTAAATATCACAACAAGCACAAGGGAGTTAGAGTAAATATCTTGTCTTAAGGATACGAACAATTTAAAGCCATTTATTTGAATGTGTGTGATAATGAATAAATTAAATGATAAGAGGCAGGTCTTAGTTTCAGTGTTAGCAATTGCATCATTCCATTCATTATATTTGATTTCTTTTATAAGGTTGAACGCATTATCCCTGTAGCAGGCCGTAGCGAATTGACAAGTTTTGGACATCTCTTCCACAGCAAGACCCGTCGAAACTTACAAGATTCCCATCTCTGGTTCTCGGTGTTCTTCCGTCCATCAAAGAGCAACTTCACTAGAGTACAACGAGCAACTTGTTGTCTCTCCCTTTTATTCAGCACGATGATGGCAAACATCATTTTCTACGGTATTGACATGGTCGCTGCAGGTGGGCCCGAGATCAAATTTGGTCCAATTCAGGTTAGTCTTACGCAGGTGATCACAGGTGTCATGAGCAGCTTGATGGTCTTTCCAACAAGTTTATTCACAGTGCAACTGTTTCGTACTTCTGAACCAAAACCTGAAGGGGCTCGGTTTTTATGCCCATCGAAAAAGAAAAAAATACAAAAATCAGAACCTTGTGTTCAATCAATCTCATCAAAGACCGATAAAACAGCAGAGACGGATCTGTTTTTGCATGACCTAATGACAGTGAGAGATGAGATGGATACACCTGCTTCAGTGTTAAACCGCCCGCAGAGCAGTCATTCAACCACGTCTGTACGAATCGAAATGAAATCAAGCTTGGAAAAGAAAAGGGAAGAGTCGAAAGAACATCTTGTTTTAGGTTATAAAGTGAAGCGAAAACGAAAGAAGAAGAGGTATCTTTTGAATTGGCGCTTTAAATATTTAGCATGGTTTATTGCGATTGGCAACATTGGAGTAGCCTTCTGGTTGACCATTCTGTATGCAGCCGCTTTTGGAAAGAAGAAGGCAGAAGAATGGCTGACATCAATAGGAATTGCTTTGATCCAAGATGTGTTGATAACTCAACCTATAAAGGTAAGATGTACAATTCACCCAAATAATGAACACTTTTTGGCTTGTTGAATGTAAATTATGGGAGATTGAAACATTTTAAACTATGCTTACAATAATAATGGTGGTCTTATATAACTCCTAATGCAATGTTTCAAAGCGCTTTACACACATAAACGATCCATAAAATATCCTAAAATAACCAAAAAAGGAAGAAAAGCAGAGGAACCATTTACACCGCTCTGTTCTCCAGCACTTTGAAGCTCCTATATGAGAGCTTGCCGGAACAGTATAGTAACAGGAGCTCAAGTGAAAAGGGCGTCTATCCTATCCTACCAAAATAAGAAAAAAAAAGCTGTTTTTGAAAGTTCTATTTACATTTAATATGCATTTTTATTAGGTTATCTTGATAGCCGTTTTCTTTTCATTGGTCATCAAAAACCCAATCAAAGAAGACGATGATTCACCAACACCTGAAGATGGAGATGAACTGTTACACGAACGAATGACAGAAGAGGAGTTGGAAAATGCTGCAATGTTAGAACAATTTGAACGAGAACGTGCCGATACAATTGCAGGATCAATGCCACCGGATGATGATGAAATTTTGGAAGCACGCGAGACTAGGTGAGTCTTTTTTAAATAGTAAGTTTCTATTTCTTTTTTTGCACTACAATTTTTGCTAAAATTTACTTTAGAAAATGGCAGTATGTGGCATTTTCTCAACACATCCGATATAAAATGTCAACTCCACTCTTCAATATTTCTATAAAATCTACTTTTATATTATACCTTACCTTATGTTTTGTTTTAAAATATTTTATTTTTCAATTTTTTAGGTTTAAAGAAATCCGCATGCATAAGATTGTTCGTGAAATCATCATATACATATTATTTCTGTATGTAGTGATGTTTGTCGCATATGGAAACACTGACTACAAAGCCTTCAATCTACGACAGAGCGTAGTTGATACATATATTAATGCAGCCTACAATGGCAAGCTTAAATTTAATAAGGTATTTTTAATAGAGAACCTTATTTAGGGCATGCCTTCGGGACAAATTGTCCCTTAATAGGGGTGTCACTTTGAAGGATTTCTGCTGTATATGTAATGTATTTGTATACAAATGATTATGTCGAGGCACTATTTATAATGAATATTTTCAAAATACACAAATACTCAAATCTGATCCTGTTTACAGGACAAAATCATGTTCACTCTCACACCTTGTCCTGCCTGCTAGGGAAATCCCAGATACACTACACTATTAGCAATCTTCTGAAATAGTAATTTAAAACAATAATTTATTTAAGAAGAACAATTACTGAAATTTCTTGTAGGCTTTAAAGAGAGAACAGTTTTGGAATTGGACGGATAATGTTCTCATTCCCAGTCTCTTTCCAGCCGACTCTTCGAGTGATATAGATGATCCTCTAAAGCTAGTGGCAGATCAACAATCATATCTTATTGGTGTGCCTGCTTTTAGACAAGTCAGAATTCAGAAAGGTTAGTTTGTGAAAACTGAGAGAGTGCTTGCAGAAGTACTGCAGTGTTGATTTATTGAACACTGCCATCTAGAGATAAGGTAGTTTAATTGTCAATACTGCCATCTAGATTAACAAATATCTTTTTATTAATATTATAATCATAACAATAAATATTTTAAAAATATATATAAAATAATAATTATCGCATAATATACAGTCTAGGATAATTAATTGATATACAAAATCATTATACCCAACTACTATCTTCATCTCCTTATGCGGAACATCATTTGAATAATAGAACAAATCACACATCTACACATAATCAAACATCGTATACTCTATCTCTAACAATATTTCAATCTTCTATCGACTAAAGCCGAAGTATAGTTGTTATCTCGGGACCGTTCTATGGCCACCACCAGGTAGGCTTACTTTATCATGGATAACGAGTTGGGAGCAGGAACGCTAGTAGACCAAAACCAGTACCGTTTTGATTACGATCATGCGGGAAATCACCTCACGACCTTATCCCCTGGCTTACCACCGGCTTATTCCCAACTTGGATAATAAGAGTTTATTTATATATGTATGTAATGTAAAAATATAATAGATAAATGCGAGGTGCCTGATGTGATGCAAGCACAGTTTAAACAGGATTGTCGAGTTGAGTACAGCTATGGAGATGAAGAAGTTGACAACTTTCTTGAAAAGTGGACACCAATAACCAATGCATCATGTAAGCATTCTCAATTCAGATGTCTTATAAATAGTTCCATATTCTGTCTAAATAATTTCTATCTACATATCTGTACAAATATAATACTATACATATTGCCTCCAATTAGCTAGATACACCATGGATCTAATTTTTACTTAATAATAGATAAATGAATATAACATTTCCTTCTAGACCTTCCAAATTATGAAGAAAATTCCTGGATAGGATCTTGGAAATACCATTCCTGGTACGATCTTAAGAAGCTGCCGTTTTGGGGCAATGTGGCATTGTACAATGGTGGTGGATACTTGGCCCAGCTTGGGTCATCTAGTGCAGAGAGCTTATCCACGACAACCTACTTGAAAGAGACGGATTGGCTAGATCAGTATACTAGAGCCATCTTTATTGACTTTGCCATCTATAATCCTGTTATGGACTTCTATGTTGTATCATACCTTATGGTTGATTTTCTACCACAGGGAGGTAAGTGAACTATAGTTCTTATTGTAAACGTCACAGTGATCTTCTTACTGTCTTTTGCGACAAGTCTGTCAACCATCATGCTATGCTCCAAGCCTTCCTTTTGTCTACCTTTTGATCTTCTAGTATCCACACAGGTGGCATTTTAGGTTGGTCACCTTCTTCTACTCTATAAACTATTAAACGATAAATTATAGTTTAAACTATATATATAATTACTGTATATATTGTGCTTATGAACTAAAGTCTCATTTGAGGTTTCAGGAGTAGGTAGAAACAGAGTTGCAACCCTGGAACTACTTCAGGATTGAACTCTGGACCCTGGGATTGAAAATCAAGCATGTTAACCACCAATCTACACCTCCACTATTATGTACTATATAAATTGTCCAAAAAAGATTGTGATCTAGGAATTGTATTTTTTTATTGTACAAGATGATGAATACATGGTCAGGGATTGTTCTCTTTTTGTTTCAAGGAATGCTGGGATATGTCGACTTCAAAGTTACTAAACTGAAAACCATACACAACCTGACCTTTTCTGAATATGCTCTACTGGGCCTAGAAAGCATTTTCCTCCTGTTTGTTTTATGGTTTACGTACACCGAAGTGAAAAAAATTCTACAGCTACGCAAAAAATACTTTAAAGACAAGGAAAATATTGTCGAACTTATAACGCTATCAATTGCAGTTACAGCTGTTTTTATGTATTTCTATCGCCTTTTTGAGAGCATGAAATTGGTTGCTGAACGCGAGGAATCGCCAACAAAGCTTCTTAATTTCCAGTATGTAGTTCACTGGGAGACGGTAAGAAACACCTTTTTTTAACCCAAAGAAATTAATTATGGATAAGTGTGTACTACTACTTTGATGTTTAGATGTTGCACATTTATACAAATACCATAATTATATAGAAATTAGGTATTAAAAAAAGGTATTTGTAGTAATTTTATTTTTTGTAATATGAATGAATTTCATCTTTTAAATGAACGAGTTTTATAACATATGTTTGTGTTCTCCATAAAAACAACATCTGTAATTGTTTTCCCTTCTTAGTACTTTAAATGGATGATGGGTTTTGTCTTGTTCATATTCACCATAAAGTTCATGAAACTTCTACGCTTCAACTACCGACTGCGCTTGTTTTGCGAGACCGTAATAGCCTGTTGGTATGAGGTATTGCTGTTTTTGATCATGTTTGGCGTCATCTTCATGGGCTATACTTGTTGCGGTTTTCTGCTATTCAGCAACTCGCTCTATGATTATGTAACCGTGGTAACTACTATGGAATCCCTGTTTTCATTTTTACTTGGTAAGAAACTAATTTATTTTTCACAAATTCTAAAAAGTACAATTTTGACTTTGGTCAATTCATATAGTATGTTGGTTTCTGTTCCTGGGTTTATACCCATAATGTATTTTAATTTTTAGTCTGGTGGAAAACTGTGTTAACTAGAAAGCCACTCCGAGAGTGCATAAAATTCTCCTACATAAGATTACTCCGGGAAAATATATATATATATTTGTGGGTGTCTTATGCTGTTTGTGATTTAGGCTAATTTTACTACAAGCATGTGTATGCGAGTTTGGTGTAATGGTTATGTAACAAGCCTTTCAATTAAAAATAGCTTCAGTTGACTAACAATAGAACAGCAACGCGAAAATCAAACGAGTGAATTTGAAAAGAACTACTCGCATCAAAAAAGGTGCGCATTAAATCAAATTATATTTGAAAATCACAAATTATAACTCTTGCCTCTTGTACAAAAATGAAGTTTTTTGGACAAGTAGTTCTCGAGAAAATGCAATTTCAGTTTACTTGTTACTTTAAGACTGCTCGCCGGCTTTTGAAAAATTCTGTCCTATCTTTTAACACTAGCAGGTCTGATAAGTATACTAAAAAGTGGTCCAGAATTGGGACCATGGTCCCAAATGGTCCCAAAATTTAATAGAATGGTCCTTGACCACACTGTATATTCATTTTGGTAAAGATCTTGAAATTACTTTTTGAGTAATTCTGCTAACAAACAAACACACGCGATCGATTACATATACCTCCTTGGCGGAGGTAAAAAATAATGTTGTAATTCCCTTTTTTTGTACATTTGTATACTTTATTGGTGTTAATAATTGACATTTGTTTGTATTAGATACTCTTTTCTGAATAAATATTATTATTATTCATTAGTAGTTAAAACCAGATACACAATTTATTGGAAGTCTTCATTTTACAATATTTGTTAAATACCTAAATATTATTACATAATTGATTTTAAAGGCATTTAAATTAAGTCTAGTGGAGGTCTTTCTTTTATATTTATTACTTTTGTTGTTTTCCACTGACATAATTTCTCATAAAAAGTTAATTGATTGATTATAATATTAATTAACAATTGTAAAGACACTGTACTGTGTATCATCATGGTATTTTCAGTTGATTAACAAGTATCAATTAATCAATATTTATCTATAGAAATAAAGGAAAGGCAAAATTATTCTTCCTAGTGAAAATAACAACTGTATTCCAATCAATACATTGATTTTAAACTATGGTTTATTGTGAAATGCATCAAACAAAATTTAATTTCTTTAAGGAATCTCTGTCTTTTTGTTTGTCTTTTGTATTAATGTTATGACTAATTGTCAATGAGTAATTGATGACAAGCTGTTAATTTTAAATGTTAAAGTCACACATGTTTTGTCTTATGTATGCACCCAAGATTTGTAATTTCTTGAATTCCACTTATTTCATTTGTTTCATTATGATTTTAATAGATTTCATTGAAGATAGAATTCGTCAACCCTCTATCTTGAATTCAATCGTCTATCTTGTAATGTTGACTCCATTGTCTTCTGTAGTAATGTGTTCCATAGATACTTGAAACGTGATACAAGAAAATCCTAATTCAATTAATTCCATTATTCAGTTAAGAATAACTGGGATGCTTATCATTAGAAGCAAAAGCTTGTCTAATGAGGAACCCTACAATATATGATACATAAAATGAAAATGTAAAATGACAAACACTAACAAAAATATATACATATATAATTGATTATGGTTTTTCTCTATAAAAAAACAGGTAAATTTGACTTCAGCTCATTGGTTGGTGTTAGCCGCATTCTAGGACCGATATACTTCTTCAGTTTTGCTACGATTTCAATCTTCATCCTTATGAACATGTTTCTGACAGTGATAATTGAAGCATTTTGTGTAGTCAAACATTCCAGCTCTGAAAACATCCAAAATGATCTAGAAATTGTAGATTTCATGATACACCGCTTCAAACAATGGACCGGTTTTGCTGAAAAGCGATTAAAAAAACCAGTTAAAACCGTCCCATATATTGATGGTATGTATTAGTGTGATTTATAAAATACCAAAAAAAAACAACAAAGAATTGCAATCAGTTGCACACTACCTCTGAGATAGCCCTTTTAAGCTCTGTATACACTATCAAATTTTATGTGACAAAAAAATAATGTGTCCATATATGGACATGTTGATGTCATACCACTACCGTATTTGGGAATATCACAACCATATTTGGGGTCATCACACTTTTTTTGTCAAACTAGTTTGATAGTGTACACAGAGCTTAAAACCACAGCAGGAGATTTACATTAAGAGTATTTGTGCCTCCCTCTATATACCGACCACATTTGGGACAGGAGAATATTGGTGTTTGGTATTATGATATTATGTATTAATTAATACATGTTCCAGTCCCACAGTACACTTAATTGTAATTTGATATTTTCTAATCATTTTGTGATACCTTTCCATCAATATCTTGTGAGCAGGGAGTTGATAAATATCGACAGCCACTTTTCCATGATTGAATGTGTTTTCTCTCACCCTGGTACTGTACATTGCTTTTGTAAAATAAAAAATTGTCTTCACTTTATACAATATATATGATGTTGTTTTTATACCTTTTTCTAGGAATCGATCCAGTTCAGGTTGATTGCGATGAGCTGAAAGAAAAACTAACATCAATGGTTAATAATTTGAACCTTTTTATTCGCAAGGAACGCTTGGAACATTTAGGTCCTGATTATGGTCAGAGCGATGAGCGTATCATATTCACAGCCTAGGCTAGAGTGATCTGTTTGATCTACTCTCACTCCTTGTAATGTATTTTAGTTATATATGTACCAAATAGTGTATTATACCAATAACCAAGGATTTGATTATAAAGTAATTTCATTTTATCATCTGACAGTTTGTTTACATACAGTAAATTCATATTGTGGGTGGAGTTAAAAAATGAATCAACTTATTCAAAATATATATATTATATGAAACTCAGGATAAATAACATCGTAATAAGTAAAACCATTATGTTTTCGAAAAAAAAAATCATTTATATTGTTGTTTGAAAATTAAATTTGTCATTCATATTATGTAAATGTGGTAAATACAAAATATATTTAAATATTTATTATTCAATATGCTAATGTAGGTATTGCATAGAATACTGTAGAAGATTTTGTTTACTTGTTGTATGACAATGTACCTATGTATTGCTAAAACTAATGTAGTCCTATGGTAATAATTCTAGTACTACGGCAACAAGTTCGAGTTAAAGTAGGCCTAGCATGCAATTACAAATCAGATTTAAGAGAAACTATTATATTATATGTTGATGAGTTGTTCATAGTAAAGATATGAATAGAATTGTAAAAGTAAAAACATTTCGTCATACTGTTTAACACTGTATTAATATTAGTTTTTTCTCCCATCTTTAAACAGATACAGTAATAAAGTAATTTGTAATAGTTCATTATTCTGTATTAATATTAGTTTGTGGTAACTACGACAACATTGAACTGGAGTATTGACAAAACATGTCAATATTATTGAATAGACAAAAACAAATCAACAATGATTCGATGCAAAAACAAAAGATCCTTTAAAATGTATAGACGTTAATTGAGTCCGTGACGCAATGACGCTAACAACTAAAACTAGAATTGTAATGTTAAATAAACTCCACCTCCCCCCCCCCCCCCACCCCCTCCGTAAAAAGTGTATCGTTAGTGTAGAGCCCCTATGTATTTATTTTATTTTCATAACAATATACATAGATATTAAGATAAAAGAGACAGCTGGTTACATTGTAATCATTGAAGTGTTTATTAAGATAATGATTTTAAATTTTTCCCGTCCACTCCCTAAACTTATTCCTCCATACGTTCCATCTCGCCGCCTTCGCTCCTCTGACGTCATTGCTATCTGTTCCCTGTTTCCGCACTAAGACTTACGGTAGACGCTCCTTTCCTTTTGTTGGTTCCTCTCTTTGGGAAACTTTCACCCACTTTCTTAAAAACACAAATTTCCTGATACAAAAATGCTCCTTTAATCATCTTTTTTGCATTGGCTCAATATATATGTTTGATTATATTACTATTAATAAACATCATAATCCATGAATCATTTTTTAAAATGAATTTCCAATTGTTTAAATCGGTGAGATGGTAATTTGCATCAAAAGAAGATGGTTTTATACATCGATATTTCTTTTTTTCTTTTTTTTTGGGGGGTTCGTCCCACTTTTATTACGATACTCTGTGTACATTTATATATATTTTAAAGATATATACATATATTATTTACATACATATATATTTCTTTGTGAAATTTCGTTCGATATCTTGAAAAATAATCGAATTTAATGACGGGAAAACAAATCGAAAATTGTCCATAAAATTTGACTGTTCCAATAGTGTTTAGGGTAGATCGTGAAGATAACATTTTTAATTGTTATAATATATATACATTGCCTGTATAATACGGTATATGTAAATGTTGCAAGGTGTATAGCTTTAGATTAATAAATACAATATACATTATCTATTACAAATGTGAATTATTAACGTTTCAATTTTATATATAATGATATACGTATAAACCACCGAATATTCAACCTGTTTAGATAAATGGTATAGTCCATATTCTTCCGATTGATTCTTTGAAATACGTAGTTGTGAAATTCTACTATTTCTAGTATGTTCAGTTGCGACTTATCAGTCGTTGAAATGACAGTTTAAGTGGTGTGTATATTCGAAAGCTATAATGGCGTGGAATATATGGAAAACGGCTACAATTCTCATTTTCCTACAGGTATGTATAGGATATTGATTTGTTAACGAAGTTAGGCAAGGCCTACTGCATCGATAAAAGATAAAGTATAATTTATTGTGCTACAATGTTTAAACGCAAAAAGAAATCTCTTCCTTTTTCAGCCTTAAGTATTTCAATTTATTATTTTCACTATTAGGCCTACTAGGCCTGTATGCAAAAGAGTCTCATTGTTATTACTCAGGCTTAAATGTTCCGGTAAATTTCGTCGCCTGTTCTTTTCAATAAAAGGTTTACATGTCCAATCCTACTTTTTACTTACTGTTTAGACCATTATATGGACGAGGTACAAGACATTTGCTGAATATCCTTCTGAATGTAAGTATTATCATTTCTAGACTCTGAGATTCATCCATGACCTCAGATGAAACATTTTAAAATTTTGTTGTAGCATATGTCACACAATAGTAATATTCACTTGAACCAAAAATTAAATCTAAATAAACATTATTTACCCGAAAAAACTGTAATTTAAAGCAAAAGTTAGTCGAATTGGCTGCCAGCCAATGCTTTTCGGTTGAATTTAACCGTTTATTTTGTCTTGTTATAAGTGAAAACATATAATTTCGTTTTCGTTTTTTTCTCTCTCTCTCTCTTTGGAAGTAATTAACTTTATTCAAATTGGCCTATTTAAAGTCTGATTTGATTGATCATTGTTATGTTGTTGCGGGGACAATAGGCCTACATCTTTAAGATTTTGGTTGGGTACGGCTTTTTAATCAACACGCGCGTTTTTTAAACGTACGTAAGTCCATAAGTGCGCCTTGTTAATTACATGTATCAACTCTCTCTGGAGACGATGTATTACAATATTATGTTATTTTAAATTCAGGCACTTCAAAAGATTCGTCTATTACATCATATGGGCCAGCACAGTTAACTGAAACCCTTGCATTGGGTGAAGAATTCCGTACTATTGTCGACTTAGAAGCTGCAACCGACATCTACGGCTACATTACCAGATGGATGATACAACCGAACAAAAACTACGGAACGATCAAAGTTGGTCTATACCGAAACTTTACCGGAAACTTTTCGATTGTTGGGGAAAACACGCTTGAAATCCGAGAGCAGAGTGGGGCGATGCAGATTTATGAAATCCCAAGAGATGAGCAGATATTTGTAGAGCCTGGCGACTTCATAGGGTACCGTTCAACCAACAACGCTATCCGAATGGATACCTCAGGCAGAAGAGAATATTCGTACGCAACTGTTTCTTCCGAAGATGACCTGGTCACATCTGAAGTTTTTCTCTCCAATGACGGAGTTGGACTGATGGCCTTAATTGCGGATGTTCGGCCAATAAGTAAGTATCTTCATCGGTGCCTAAAGATGTAGATAGGTCTAGACATTTAGCGGTATATTATGGCATAAATAATGAACGTAAATCAGTAAATATGCTAAAGATGATTACGTAGGCTACGACTAGGCAACACTGATAACAAAAAAAGATTCCTCTTTTATAGGATAATCGAAACCATGAATGGAGGCAACGGCGCAGATCCGTTTTTAATGGGGGAGGGGGGTCGTATAAAGATGAAATATTTTAGGTCGTTTCAATCGATTTCTGAGCACATCAAAATTCCGCACGGAAGAATACAATTATTTTGGGTTGCCTCTGGTTTTATTAACGAAAAATCTATTCTTCTTAGATACTATATTTTCTGAAATTACATACAATACGTCATGCGTGTCATAGAAATCTTACGTTCTATTTCATTTCAACAATTTAATAATTTTGCTGTTGAAAAGTGAGGGGGACAATTCTCCACTAAAAAATATGTGGGGACACGCCCCTCCCCGTCCCCTCCCCCTGCGTCGGTTAAAATTACCATGCTGAAGCATTAACTTACTAAAACTAAACTTAATTTGGATTTATTAAGCGCTTTTGATATTTATGGCTAAGCGTATCATAGATAATCTATAACAGGTCCACATGAGAACGAGAACGAACGCAATGCGAGTAATTTGACCATCACAACCAATGGATTATTAAGTCGATTGTGGCCAACCAACTAAACTCGTTTGCGTTACAAGTTGCGCTTGTTGGATACGGCCTACTAAGGCCGTGTTTCCACAGCCATTACAAAAATGATCTGTTAATTTTTGTTTACCGACCGAGTGAGCTATAGAGTCGCATTGCACGCGACTTAAAATGTGTGTATTTGTGTGCCAGTCATTACCGAAAACAATTCCCCCAATCACAACGCAACGGTTTGTCCTTCTGGTCAAATTATCGCATTTATCCGATAATTATCTTATTTAAATGAAATAATTATCAGTTAATTTTTGGCCGCGGAGACACGACCTTAAAGTGTAGGAATCATATAAGAGAAGGGAAGGTAAATTATAGTCACAATTATTTTATATATTTTTACGATCAATATGTATTGACTTACAGCGCATACGGGTTGCTATCCTGAGAAAATCATTGATCGGGAAATGATTGTGAATTACGGTCTTTATAATGGAGATACACTCCGAATTGGAGAGTGCTATCAAATTTGCAAGAATTGGGACTACAAGTGAGTCATTATTAATGTTTTGGGGTTTTATAAATTTACAAGATATGTCTATAATTATAAACATGAAGGTAACTCCCTAAACCTGAATTCCAAAGTTAGTGTATCTAAATGCTGTAGAGGGCGCACAATTCCAAGTTACAAAATGACACTATCTGAGGCCGGCCGGCTGGCCAGCGGGTTTTTTGAGATGTTTAAAAGTAATGATAAGCCGAATTCTTTTACCGAATTTATATATTTAGTAGTACTAGTAGTAGGTCTAGGATATAGGAACTCCAGACATTGGCCCCTAGGAGAGGTTAGTCGAATTAACCATGCCAGTATAACTTTATAATTATGTTTGTCAGCTAGGCTAGGGATAGCCGATCTCAATCCGGCCGCCGTGTCCCTGGTGTAGGGGCTTAGCTACTAGCCTAGGCCTAGCCTAGGTAGTTGTGCTACGACTACTACTAATTTTTCCAAATATGCTATAGGCCTACACACTGTCACTTTTCAGGCGCTAGTTCCGTTTCGCACCTGTCATTTATTTCGACTCAAAATTTGTTAAGAACCTTTATCGTGAGTACCACACCTTAGAATTAGGCCTCAAAAATACTTTTACGAAGGAGATCACATAGGCCTAGTCATAAAAAGTGACAAATAAATGCTTTAAATTGATGAATTTACAGACGTGTTTCTCGCACATCGGTTCGTCAATTTCGCATACGCCATGTTCAATGTTGTTGTTTCTATGGAGCGCCAAAAGAGATATATTTTGTCAATGCAACAAAACCCTAGGCCTAAATCAGCATCACTACCTAGCCTAGGCCTAAGAGGAATATTATTTAGATCATTGAGGTATAAAAACTACAGTACATGTAATATGATGATGAACTTGTCGATTTTCATTCTTAAAAGTTAACGAAAACTGCGAAAACCATGTACAGTATCAACAGTAACATTTTTGTTGCATTGAAATTGACAAAATATATTAAAATTGAACGTAATTTTCACCAATAAATGCATTAAATATACGCATTATATTGAGTTTTTAGCCCTCTATTATGATTGCTCTTTTGGCGCTCCATAGAAACAACAACATTGAACATGGCGTATGGAACCGATGTGCGAGAAACACGTCTGTATATTCATCAATTTAAAGCATTTATTTCTTACTTTTTGTGTGATCTCCTTCATAAAAGTATTTTTGAGGCTTAATTCTAAGGTGTGGTACTCACGATAAATTTATTTAACAAATTTTGAGTCGAAATAAATGACAGGTGCGAAACGGAACTAGCGCCCTTTTCATACATTGTTGACTACAAAAAATACAAAATGTATCTTCTCGCCACTCACAATAGAATTATTTGATTATCCATTTCAGGTACTCATCAGTACGAGATGGAGGAGCATGTCTATGTGGAGCCACCCTTACTCAGACGTCCGTGGCAGAAGCATTCTGCGATGAGATGTGTGGCATCAACGGAGATAAATGTGGTGGCGATTACCATGGTGATATTTTTGTAAACCCGGATCCAATTTTTAGTGTGGATGCTGTTTTTCAGCAAGGTTTGTTTTCAATAATCCTAAATGATTTTTCATTACAGCATGCAGAACCAAGGCGTATATTCGAGGTTTTTTTTTGTGAGGGGGTTGTGGGGGTCGGGTGTTTTTTCGGGAGGGTGTTTTTTAAAAGTGGGGCGTTTATGTGTGGGGTTGTTTATTCAAAGCGAATAAATCCGGTACATCTCAACCATTTGTTTGTGCTGTACATTCATCATAACATAAACCTATTTTAATACATACAGTAAGTATTACTATCTGTAAAAGAAGCCCTTGTTATCAGTTGAAATGAAAAGTTGAGACTTCTTCATATCGGTGAGAGAGTTGACGGTATTTACATTTGTACATTTATTTATTATATACATTTCTAATATTAGAACCTGTTGAGGGTAACGTTCCACACAGTTATGAAATAACACATACAGGAAGTGGAATCGCCTGCAAATATTACCTCAAAACCAACGATGGACTTCCAGAACAGGCTCTGGATTTAACAAATGGAGAAAATGATGGTTTTAGGCCTCTGTAAGTAAACTTTATAAATACAGTAGAACCTCTGTTAAGAGGACACCTTTAAGACCCAACAAAATGTCTTCTTAATAGAACTGTCTCTTGAATAGTGGACATAGTGTTAAAACTCATGTTTGTTTTTCTTTATGGGAAAGTGTCTCAGTTTCCCCTGTTCATTTATAGTATAAAACCACTGTGCTAACTAAATGTATGTATTATGACTTGATTGTCTATATGACTTGTATATTGAGAATTTAACAGAAGTAGAACATCTTTTCCGACAGGAGAAAGCAAAAGCTCCATTTTCATGTTTTTCCCTGAATTGTTAGAAATCAATCATATGTGGTTTTTGTTTACAGGAGAGCAGGTACATCAATACTGAAATTTTCCGTGGCAGATCTTGATGGAGATCGTGAGTCAGTAACAAAGACCTACCATGTCTCATTTGGAATCTTAACCCCTTCACTTACTTGCCCTGATAATATAGCATCTGGACGCGAAACAGAATGTGATCTAATTCTTGCAAGTGGAAGCAACGTGCAAGTTGATATTGACTTTGGCACTTCAGACCAGTCTCCTTCGGAGTATGTCTTAGGTAAGCATGGCCTGTTAGTAGTAGGTCTCGTTAGTATTAATTTTCAGAACAGTCACAGTATGTCTAATTTATCTACATTTTTTTTGTTAATGCCTGTACCAACAAAAAAATAAGATTTATTTGGCCACTAGTGTACACACACTATTAATGATCCAAAGGATTTAAAATCACTTACTCTTTTTATTTCAAAATACATCTCTCCTATAATATTTTACACATTGAATTTATTTTAGACACCAGTATAGCATATTATGGTTCGACGGAGATAATTCATGATGTGAGATTTGATGAAGAAGTATCTGACGGACGGTATGCAAAGTTCAATAGCCCCATAAAGGAAGACGGCATATTGATTGAAGTACATGCATACATTCTGAATCCTGGAACATTCAAATTTGAGGTTTGTCAACGTTTGCTATGTCAAGCCCCCAATCCAGTGGCGATGAGCGATCACTAGCTAAACCCAGGCGTCCCAGAGCTTATGGGGACCCCTGAGCAGGGTTCAAAGGAAACAATAGGCTTTAAAATATGTCGAAAAAGGCTGAAAACACCTGCGATGGAAGGCCACTTAGTGTTCCTAAACCATGTAACAGTTAAATTAATAACATGTGTTTAACGTTAAGAGAATGCGTCAAAATTGATCTCCTGCAGTTCGTTAAGTAACCATTTTAGAGCAATAATGTATGTAAGTTTATGTCACTGCAGTAAACAGTTTGTATGATTAGCAAAAAATACCTTAAAGAGTATACATAATATGTCGTGGTCCTTAACGTTTAAATTTTTCCTATAGATTTTAAGACCTGTACAAGAATCGAATATGAAGTTCTGTTACAAATCATATTCAAACATACCTGAAAGTGATGACTGTGAAAAGCAGTTGAGTGCATGGCAAAGGCAATGTACAAGTGGAAAGTACTCATTCCGATTACGACAGTGTTTGAATGACACGGATCACCCTCAGAAACATGTGCCATTTCCAACAGCTCCTCCCACTATGTCATTTGAAGTTGTCAAACAGTACGAGTTTTCTAAAACTGTAACAGGGTTTTCTAAGTTTTCTTTATCCGATAATTTTGAAGTAAAGCAGGGTGATGTTATTGCTTGGTATAAATCGGGAACTGGTAAGAATGTTTTCAGACACTCTTAAGTATTTAATAGTCAATTACCGCTTGTCTGTGTAAATTTGCCTTAAGGCACAGCAACTTATAGTCATAATATCGATTATGTGGTGATTTGGATAAGAATTTTCAAACTACAGGTGCAGTGTACATATCACATTCTGTAGGTTTGTGAGGTTGGAAATGCCCTGTTGTATAGTACTGATTGAGATCATCTTGGTTGCGCTTACATTATTATTATTAAATTGTATGTTTTTAATTCATCTTATCAGATATTTTGCATGCCTAGTAATTGCACACATTTTTCTGTTACTAGGTTTAGGTTTACTTGGTTTTGTAAAGAATGACACATCTGATTTCTATAGTTCATCGGTAGTTACTGATACTAACCTACCGCATAATGGTTTTGCTATAACTTCATACAGTCACAATCTGCGTGCTGTCGTGATACGGCCTATTAAAACCAAGATTCGTCATGTGTATAACCTTCCGGCTAACACCGCATATGTCGATGAAGTTGTTACGGTAACATTGACAAACAATGCGAGTGAGACTGCGGTTGTTCTTACGGCTAACTACCACCTCCAGGAAGTTATTCTAGATGTTCGTTTGTTATTAGATGTTACAATAGGTAATGCTGGAAATTTTATTTTAAATGTCTTCCATGAGTTATGTTATTCTGAATATATGTAGTCGTTTGACCTTTAACTACATATACTTTACAACTTATTGTACAATTGATTTTGTGTCTTTCTGTATGCTAACCACTATTAATTATCTCTTATATTCACTTAGCTCAAAAAGATAGTGTTGTTTCACTGTATATACCGGATCATTTCGGACAGACTGAGGCCACATACAGATTTAATTTGGGAAATGGAGATGAAATTGTGACAAGTGAACGCAACATTACCTACATCTGGAACACAACTGGTACCTATTTAGTGAAGGCAACAGGTTACAATGAAATTAGTACATGGAGTGATTTTGTACGTTTCTTTCTTATTCCATTGCAATTTTATTTCAGAGCTAAAGATTTTTTAAAACTTTTGGCTATTTCTATTACTACCAGAAAGTGTTGTCCTAGCCAAGTCCTGGCAAATTTTGTTAAAAAGAAAAACTAATTATTTCTATTACAATGGATTCTAACAACAAATGGTATGTTTAATATATTACTGTAAATGGTATGTTTAAATTGGTAAAACCCATCCTAAAATCCTATCCATGTTGTGACACACATGTAAAATTGAATTGGCCCGAACATTTTTGATCACATTTTCTAATTAGTTTTGTTGTGTTTTTATGTACAGCAAACAATCATTATACAAGACAACATTACAGGACTAGCCTTTACAAATACTACATCTCTGGAGATGAGAAATCCGGACTTTTTAGTCGAACCAACAGGAATTGGCGAAGCTGCTACTATATTATGGGATGTAACTTCTGGTAAGAATATGTAAACATTTTTTTTACTTTAAGAGTGGCAATTGTTATATATTGTATAATAACTTTATTCTGGCAATTCGAATATTAATCGTTAAAACGATAAAAATATATATGAAAAAAAAACCCTATTATAAGTTTCACCTGCTTCTTCATTCAGAAAGTTCTTCTAGGGTGGTAAGTAAGCAATTAAACCACTATTTATCAAATGCTATTCTTTGCTTATCAGGAAGCCATATGGGTTATAATGTGACGATTGGTGATGCAGAAATTCATCTTCTACCAGGAGAGGAGTTTCACCAAGCTTCTCTGACATACGATGGTGACAAAACTATCACTGATGTATATGCATTAAACACAGGTACAGTACAACTTTTACAGGGATTTGTTGTTATTGTGCAGCACCAAACCAAACTTGCCAAATAAGCTTTTCTGAGTATGCCTCTTAGAAACAAACTGAAAATAGTTTCAGGTGAATAATAATGTATATTGTTTTCTTCTATGCAGCTGTCACACGGTCGGTTATTGATTTAGGAAATGCAGTGTTAACTGCTAGTTCTGGTTCTTACAGTGCTGCTACAGGTTGGTCATCAGCCACTGCAGCAGCTTCAGAGACGGTCATTGTAAGTTGTACAGTGTAGTAGCCTAGATAAAGTTGTCATGCAATATCAATCAATGCCTTCAAGCAAGAAGTGCAAACATTTTTTTATTACTAAGGGTGGAAAGCCCCTCTCATATCACCCATGTCGCAACGCTATCTAAAGATGTTAGGAGTGGGATTTAGAATAAGTTAAATAAGTCATCTAAATGGTAGATAAACTTGCATTTTAATCCTTGTTTTGCCACCTTGATAATACAATAATAAAAACAGAATGTATTATTATTCGAGAGCATGTTCAAGTTCAAGTTCAAGTTCAAGTTCAAGTTCAAATTTATTCACATAATGCAAACATATACAAAATATAAAAGATACAAGTGGTTGGAAATTAAGTAAATAATAGTTGCATTATGCCTGGAGAATACCATTTAAACCCCAAGGGGCTTTAAGCCTGGATCCACCAGAAAGAATAAAAAAGTTAAAAATAATAATAATAAGCACAGTGAAGGTACGCTACTGACAGACAGGGACGGACATGTACGACGATACAAACACGACAAGGACGACAGGATTGAATATGGTATATATATGGTCGAGAATAGCAATAGACAGAAGTAAATGGAGAGCTGTGGAGGAAGAATATGTCCTGCAGTGGACTGAAGAAGAATGGTATATCCCAAATAAGAACTGTTTTTTTTTTTAAAGTTTACTTTATAGTATATTAATCCTATTTTCATTTTAAAGGTTGACTTGAAAAAAGCTTACATTTTAACTGGAATCATTATGCTTGGAAGTAACGGTATGTGGACAACATCAGCGACTCTTATGCATAGTGGTCATGGTATTAACTATTTAAACATACCAGCTGATGATGGGAATGTAAGTTTAAAACGTAATTTATTTAATAATAATATGCGCATACTGATGAAGTAAAATAGAATAATGATGTTGAATAGTAATGAGTAGGTGGATAAGGTTGCCTACAGTTCCCAAGATATTGGGTTCAAATCCTGCCGGGTACAAATGGTTATATTTTGTATTATATTATTTCAATGAATAATAACCATAGTGAATTTCATAACAAAATAGTATCTTGATATCCTCATACTTTAAGCTCTGTCTACACTGTCAAACTTTATGTCATAACAAAAATGTGTGATGATAATGTCATATCACTGCCATATTTAAGCCTATTACTACCATATTTGGACACACTTTTCTTGTCAAACTAGTTTGAGATTTATGAGATTATGATAGTCTTTACTGGTTGTTCAATTTTAGATATTTGAAGGGAACAGTGATGCAGTCACACCACTAACGCATATATTTAAACAACCCGTTGTAGCTCGATACTTCAAATATGTTGTTCGGGGGTACAGTAGTGGGGGAATTGGCTTAAAGTTTGATTTGCTTGGTCGAAGAGGTAGGTATCAGCTATCTAGCTTATTACCAACTCCTAGAGGTCTTTAGGTTATTGGTTTAAATAGGTCCCGCCTTGAAGCTTTGTACACATACTGTACTAGACAAATATAAAAAATGTCGACATGGATATTTCCCTTAATAATCTCACCACTTTGATACACCCCCACACGTCATGGTGTAATTTAATCTCAATGTAAAAACCTTAATAGAAATATCTAACCTGGAAACGCTTTCACACGTTCGTACCAAGGTTACAATTTGTTACCATATATTACATTTTAAATGCTTTTTATGTGTGAATCAGGTATAATCTCCCTGGATCCATAGTCAGTGGTGTAACACAGTTTAGTAACCCTAAGTGGCCCTCCAACGCTGGGCATCTTTTTTTTTTCTCTGGGCGCTACTCAGGGGCCCCTATAAGCTGCGGGACCCCAGGGTTTAGCAAGTGAGCACTCATAGTCGTTACGCCACTTTCCATTAGTAATGGTTGAATCTATTTTTGTAACAGCTTCTGAAGTCTGTAGAGATCCTCTCGGAATGGAAGATTCAACCATAACAGACAGCCAAATCACAGCATCATCAAATGTTCAGTCAGCGAGGCGAAACAGTGGTACACTTTGGCAACCAAGCTCAGGAGATTCAAGTGAATGGATTCAGGTCGATTTACAAGAACAAAAAACTGTAGCGGGAGTAGCTATTCAAAAGGATTTATCAAATAAGAATAATGCGCTTCAGGAATTCAGGATTGGTTACAGTCTGGATGGGGTTAAGTGGCGGAACTTGAGAACAACTAGTGACTTGGAGATATGGGTAAGAACTGTACTGTCACACAGTTTATACAAAAGATAAAATACATAGAAACGGCTGTACCAACATTGTCAATATATTAAATATACTATATATTAACTTAATTAATAATTATTAAAAATCTCTAGAGGTGTGCTATATCAACTCATTAAGATTGTTGTTAGGCTTATCTAAGGACTGACATATTTGCCACGAAGGAGAATACCCTTCTTTTACAAGCATGTCTATACACCGATATGTTTTTAAATAAATAAAAGTGTATTTGCCTTGATTTATAGACGCACACACTTAGCTCATCACCAGATGTGTATGACGAATGGGTAGATTTTGTTGAACCTCTGACAACTCGGTATCTTCGCATTATTCCGATACAATGGGCTGGAACACCATCAATGTCATTTGAGGTATATGGCTGCGAAGGTAAGATAAGTCTCCAATACACCTTTTGGCAATTGATGAGACCCTAATCTAAAGCTCTGTCTACACTATCAAACTAATGAGTGTGATGTGCCCAAATATGGTACTGATATGATGTCATCGTGTCCATATATGGCCTCATCACATTTGTTTGTCACATAAAATGTGGTAGTGTATACAAATCTTTATACCACAAAAGCATATATTCTCACTATGTGTCGTCATGGTCATGCTTCATTGATTTTTAATCTATCACCACAGTACATATAACATAATGTTTTAATATTACAGGTGTACGTTTTAATGAGATTATAACAATGGCAGATAGCGTCACTACTGCCAGTGGTGCATATGCAGATGATGCTACATTAGATTCTGCCAACGGGTGGCATTACACATCTGGTACACCAACCAATTTTAACATGCACTTTAATGATCCTCACCTTATAATCGGTATAGTGACTCAAGGAAATCCTACTTCTAATTCCTGGGTTTTAACTTACACTGTACACTACAGTATTGATGGTGAAGTGTTTACTATCATTTATGAAAATGATAATGCGCAGACTACAAAGGTAAGTACTAAGAAATTGCTATCAGTTTTAATAACACACCTGAGTGTATACTTGCCATTGATTGGTTAATTACACATCATGTGATGTTCATTATTTTGCACTAATAATGAACGGCACTAATGAACGTTCAGCTTTTTTGTAAAAATGTTTGCCATGCAAAATTGTTTACTGGTCTGTGTTTGAAAATCAACATGTTGTGCACCATCTAAAACTTTGCTACTCTCATCCAGTATTGGAAGTTGTATTTTTAAATAGCCTAGCTTCCTGGCCTACAGCATTGGACGTTGATTCCAGATAAATTAACTGAATACAATTATATTTTAGAACAGTAGGTGTCATTCAACTTGTGAAGAAATATTCTCCAAATCATTCATACGTAATTGTATTTCATTTTGAGTTCCAGGAAAGCGTGGTATATAATACGTCAACTTCTTTAGTTGTATTTTTTTCCTCCAGACATTTACTGGAAACATTGATTCAACCACACATGCTAGAGCCATCTTTCCATATCCAGTGCTTGCTAGACATATAAGGATGACCATTCAGAGTGCATCATCTAATGTTGGATTGCGCTATGCCCTCATTGGATCAAAGGGTGAGTGTCTACTCATAAAGTAAAGGTCTACTCTATTACCTATAACATTAAAGGCTACTTATAAGTTTAAATTTCTATTATTTGTTATCTACAGTAAAAGAGAGTTTGTACGTTTGTCCGTTATACCACCTGTTTTTATTGCCGACAATGAGATTTTAAACTATTTTTAAACTGTTGTGAGGTGGGTGTGGGGGAGAGGGTTTGTATAGGGTAAACTAAACTATGACCTAATAGCCAAGCTCTGTAGCTGTTTGAGGCATATTTAATAGAACAATGGCAGTGATTGCTTTTCATAGAGAAGGACTCTAATAACTAATTCATAGCAGTGTATTTTTTTAATAATAGTTAGTTATTATTTGGTTACAGTACCAATATCTGGAATTGAAAAAGTTGGAATTCAGGGCTACACAAGCGATTTATTTCGCTTTTCAAGTGGTACATATGCAAGTTTAACTTGGAATGGAGATGGTGCAGACACTGACCCATGGATATATGTGGACCAAGGCAGAGCAACGGTCATCACTGGTGTTATGTTGTTTCCAGCCAGTGCATCAGACTATGTAACTGAATTCCAATGCAGTTACAGTGATGATGCTTTTAACTGGAACTTTCTTACAGACCATGATGGTAAACATCTCGTAAGTTTTTTTTATTTTTGCGATGTCCAGGACGTAATTCTAGCATGTATGAAGTATTTATGACTGGATATCTCTTCACATTAAAATGGCATATTCAACAAATATATTTTTTAAATCATTTTTTCAGGGGGACAATAAAATTGTCACATATTTTCACTCTTTTCAGAATTTCACTGGTATGTCTGGAGCTAGTCTAAAAGTTGTAATGTTTCCAGAAGTGATTATTGCTAGGTTTCTTCGAATCACTGTCAATGATTTTGCTACTACTCCCAAATTACAGTTTGAAGTACTTGGACATCAAGGTATGCACAATTCACGCATTAATAATATGCTCTTCTTTTAAACTTTGTCTACACTATCAAACTTTATGCGACAAAAAATGGGATGTGCCCATATATAGACATGATGATGTCATACTGTATCTCTACCATATTTGGGCATATCACTACCATATTTGGGCACACTTTTTTTGTCAAACTAGTTTGATAGTGTAGACAGCTTTATAAGCTATGTTCACACTGAGCCTAAATTTCGGTCCTTTTTCCCATAAAAAAAATGGCTGCAGTGTTTACAAATAGAACGCTTAACTCCTTCCAGATTCTGTGTAGCGTAATGTAACACAGTATTCCCCGACCAGCAACCCGGCTGACACTTCTATCCATGAGGTCTCTATGGACTAATATATTTCTTTGACATATGTTGGAACCATTAATGGAACCGCTTTTTGAACCACTTGGCCATTTCATCCACTATGAAAGGTCAATAGTAGTAGGGCATCTGCATGAAAATTTTTTTCTAAAATTATATTTTCTTATCTTTTCTTACTTTCAGGTAGAGGACTACTTAGGTTTACAGCTCATGATGTTACAAACATCCCAATCACCATTACTGGTTTCAATGATATTAACAGTTTAACCATTAGCTCGACACTTGTATATCAAGAACGTATAACTTTCTACTATATCGTTCAACCAGCCCCATTTCCAATAGAAAATGATCTTCTAGCGGTTGTTCACACAGATCTGTCTACTAATGTAACATTTCAGGGTCAGTTTGATTCATCTCCATTAGATCAATCTGTCTTTTCATACAACAGCCAGACTCGTCTTGGTCTTGTCGATATTCCTAGCGACTTATACTCTACAATAGGAGATCATTATCTTACTGTTCTTGTTCAGAATCTTATCACAGGCCCATATGAAGATTCCATAGTTTTTCGAGTGCAGTATCTGGTTACAGACTTAAACATCTCCGTCTCTGAAGAATATATTAAAACCGATTATGTGATGGAAGTCTATTACGATATGGACCGTGGCTCGGATATGAACTGTACAATAGACATGGATGATGGGACTGTTTACGAACGTCAGGAAGACGTAATGCTGCGACCTAATGATATGACTACTGTGTCCCATACATATAGAAATCCGGGAACCTATGTGATAGTTGTCACGTGTGTAAACGATGTCAGTAACGATACAACAGAAATAACTGTTATCGTGCAGAATGAAATAACCCTGATGGAAGAGACACATGACACATTGGTAGAAATACCTTATGAGAATGTTGGTGTCTTAGATTTGAATTATGTGTTTTCTGGTAATTCTGATAGGAAACCAACAGATGCAGTTGCAGAGTACAATTTTACTGGTGACCATACCTTTAGTATATCGATTGATCTTGTAGTTGGTGCCGTGAATGAACAATTTACACACGTCATCAACATCACAAAATGGGGTTCTTATGAAGTGAATGTTACTGTGTTTAATCTTGTAACAGTTTGGAAATTCAGCTTCCATTTGGAAGTAGATGAAATCATCAATGGTTTGGAAATACAACTACCAACACCTAATTGGAAAGTGGATGAACCAGCGGAGATTAACTATATCGTTACATGGGGTTCGCGTATGACGTTTGACATTACATATGATGACGACTCATCAACTGATAGAATTGTTGCTGATGAACATGGCAATTCAACAACTCACCCTTACAGCGATCCTGGTTTTTATCGAGTATCAGTAACGGTCACAAACGATGTGTCAACTATGTCATATACAATGAACTCTGACCTCGTTGTTCAACATCCAGTAGTAGATTTTAATGTAGGAGCGCGGACCTTAAACAGATTAGTATCTGATAATTCGTACGTAGATTTACACATCAATTTGTTCCGAATCACTGATGTGCCTCATCCTACTGATGCATACGTTACTGTAGATTTTGGCAATGATGTACTTTGTTCACAGCAAGAAGCCTGTTTGTTAGATAATATGATGGAAAACTTGCAAGATCCTAATTTAGACAAGGCTACTACAACAAATATACTTTCTATTGCTCATACATACTATACAGCTAAATTAGAAATAGTGAGAGTCCGTATATGGAATCTTGTATCAGATGAACTGTTTACAAAAAATGTGTATGTGTTTGAAGAAATCAAAGAATTGGAGCCTTATTTAAAATACAGTACTGTATTTTTGAATCAAAGTGTTTTCAATAATGGTAGTGATATTTATGATAATTTTGTGCATAAGGATGTAAAGTATGTCCCATTGGAATTTATCACTGTACTGGAGTTTACCATTGATGCTGGAACTAACATGACATACATATGTGATTTTGGAGATACAATTCAACCCCCATTGGACTCCATCATGGCAACACATGACCAACGATGTTACTATAAATACTCAAAACCTGGTGAATACACTGTAAAGTTAAATGCATCTAACCCAGTTCACTTTGTTACAACTAGTGTTAAGTTTGTAGTACAGGCTTCTGTTAATGAAACCAGACTTGTAGGTCGAGGGTCAACATCAAAGAACATGACTACCTCGTTTGATCTCCATCTTGGATGGGTGCCAACAGATGCATGTTATTACATCAACTTTATAGATGAAAAGTCAGAACCATATTTCAAAATTTTCCTTGGTGATGTAGCTGTCTGCGAGGAAGAGTATCCAAATCATATAAGAAAGGAGTTTTCTCTTCTAGATTCTATGGCGATATGGGAAAACAAGTTTGAACAAAGTGCACTAGACACAGACTTGGTAGTTAATAATACGTTTATGACAAAAGGTGGATTTTCTGTTTTGTTTATTGTTCATAATAATGTATCTCGACTGGAAACGACAGTATTTCAGACAGTGACAAATGCTCCATGTTTTACACCAGTTGTTAATGTGGCTTCTGAGAACATGTGCAATGGCGTGAGTTATCCTTGTTATGGAAACACGAACAGGCGCAGGTATCTAGCATCAGAAGAAATAACTGTATCTTCGGCCATCGAAATAAACTGTAAGTCAACAAATATTGCAAACTACACATGGACACTCTACAAAAATTCTGAAATTTACTTGCTTCCAAGTGAGATAAACACAGTGGGTGTTGGACTGGGTTTTCTTAGTATTCCCAAAGCAACATTAGGCTATGGTACGTACCGTGCAGAATTAAATGTCACTATGGTCGGAGAGATAGGCCTTTGGGAAATAGATCATACAGAGTTCACTATTGTACCATCGGAGTTGAAGATAGGTATTGACGGCGGGTTAACGCGTTCACTCGGTTGGGACCAGACTGTTGAAATTGATGCTGAAACACTTTCATACGATCCTGATGTCAAAGTTCAAACGGGCATGACATTTTTCTGGTTTTGTCGTCGTATGACATATCAACCACGTAACGAATCGCTTCCAAGAATATATAACTTGGAAACATTTGCAGAATATAATGATGATTATACAGAGGTAGTACCAAATGGAGAATCTGTTATTAACGAAGAATTTGAAAGTTTGCAAGAACCTAACGACAAAGGAGGTTGCTTTGGCCGCTATGGTCAGGATGGAAGCCCTATACCAGGAGGTAACAATCTATTTTTTATATTTTAACATATCTTGAGGATAGGGAGCTTGTGGTGATTGATGGCACATCAATCGAAATTACTTAAGCTCTACACTATCAAATTAGTTTCACAAAAAAGTGTGATGTGCCCAAATATGAGAGTGATATGAGATCATTGTGTCCATATACTGTATGAGCGTATCACATTTTTTTGTCACATAAAGTTTGATAGTGTAGACAGAGCTTGTTCCTAGGTTGTAATTCATCGAAAATCGAAATCTCCCTACAACTATTAAAAATCAAATTTGAAGGAACAACACTGACCATGTAATTACAATTTATCCCTAAATTGCAGAGTAGAAACACCTACCACTATAAAGAATTTGAGCCAATTCAAGTAACATTTTCACATAAAACGTGATGTTTTCTCAATGGATTTGGAAAATTTAGAATAAATATAAAATGCACTACAAACATCCAAAATTGAGGAGCCCATTGACCCACTGCCACTGAATCCACCTATGATCTACTCCAGTGGCGTAACGCAATGGGAAAAGGTGCCTAGTTTTAGTTGGTTAGTTACATTGTGACTGCTTCTTATGCTCTGGGGCACAAGTAAGCGTTCATAGCCGTTCTACCCACTGATTTACTCAAAACAAATACTTATTTGCAGGAAAGTTAAATTATACAACTTCAAAGTTTATTATGAATACAACGGGTATGTATTGGGATATGATTTACGAGGTGAAACTTATAATAAAAAAAGAGTCAAGACCTCAATATACATGGGCAACTGTCACACAGCAATGGATTGTCAGTGAAGGGGACCCACCTGATATGAAAATTAAGTAAGTAATAATATCACAGTATTTAAATATATATATTAATAATAAATATTATGTACAATCACTGTAATCGTAGTGAATTCTGTAACATCTGATATGACGAAATTGTGCAGCTCTCAGAAACCTTGTGTTCCTTTAAAAGCTTTCAGACCACACAACAAACGTAAAAAAAACTTTTTGGTGTAGGTAATCAATAAAATTTATGAACTAATTATGTTTTTTAATTAAACAGATGTAAGATCAACTGTGGTGAAAAAGTAAACCCAACTAACAAGTTTTCACTGGAAGGAAAAGATCGGAAATGGAGAAGACATTTTCAATATTATTACCGGTAGGTCATTGTTTATCATTCTTGAGCTCTGTCTACACTATTAAACAAATAAATAATCGATATTGAAGGTTTTAATTTGCACCTGATGCTTTTTTTTTTTTACTTGATTGATATATTTATTATTAGAATTTTAGCAGTTCTATTTTGTAATATTTGCAATTTATTACGTCATTTTAGATGGGAGATATACCACCGCAATGATAATGTTTTCCAAATGGTTAGAACTGATGCTTGGTTGCCGCTGGCGTCTACTGCACACAATGAATCCAATCTCGGTCTATACTCTGGATTATTTGAAGAATACGAAACTTACAAGATAAAAGTTATAGCAAGCAGGAATAAAGATTTCAGCAACCCTGGTAAATATTGACCAAATGAACTTCCCACTGCATTTCAATTCCTTTTAGGCCTCTATCCAAGCAAATGACAGCTGTAATGTCTATCTCATATAGGCGTAATATTTATACTATATTTAGTATGGGTATATCTGCATCAAAATATTTTGATATCTGTAGTAGTATTCAAATAATGGATGTTTATATGTTTAGTTGGATTGTGAGAATATTTCATGAGTACAAAAATTGACTGCTCTATTTCTAATGAGGCAGAAGCAGAGTTGAAAATAGAGCAGTTAATTTTTCATCGAATGAAATATTTTCTCCATCCAACGAATACAAAACATGCATTATTTGTTTTATAACACACCTACTTTTATTATCATTGAAGAATGATAGGCTGGAAAGCTAAGCGATTCAAAATGGCAGTGCTCTAATAACTTTTGATGCGGAGTAGAACAGTTATAGACAGCGCACACAACAAGTTGATTTTCAAGTGCAAACAGTCAACAACGTCATATGGCAAAAATTCTCAAAATGTTTACAGAAAGCTGTGACATTCAGAAAAGTGATATCTAATGCTGACAATTAACAGGCTCTAATGCATGTTCAGATTTTTTAAAACATTTTGAGAATTTTTGCCATGCGACATTGTTGACTGATCGTGACAATATAACTGTTCTACTCTGCGTCCAGAATAAGAGCACTGTCTTTTTTAATAGCCTTTGTCAATAATTTACGATGAATACATTGAATACAAGTTTATTTTATAACATTAGGTGTGTTATAAAACAAATAATGAATGTTTTGTATTTCATATTGACTTAAATAGGTGAGGCAAATTATGAATTCTTAACTAATGAGCGGCCATCAGAGGGCAATTGTACTATTGAACCAGCATATGGTGTAGCTACTATTACTAAATTTACTATGGCATGCTATGATTACGTGGACAATGATAATCCGCTTACATACCAGTTCAGTGTTCGTTCTGATAACGTTAGTGATTGGGAAATTTTTTATGATGGTAAGTTATATCTTCAATATTGTTTAAAAGGTTTGCATGGCGATTAAACACCAGTTTAGATTTTTCATACACCATGTGTTTCGTACACCATGTGTTTCGTACACCATGTGTTTCGTACACCATGTGTTTCGTACACCATGTGTTTCGTACACCATGTGTTTCGTACACCATGTGTTTCGTACACCATGTGTTTCGTACACCATGTGTTTCGTACACCATGTGTTTCGTACACCATGTGTTTCGTACACCATGTGTTTCGTACACCATGTGTTTCGTACACCATGTGTTTCGTACACCATGTGTTTCGTACACCATGTGTTTCGTACACCATGTGTTTCGTACACCATGTGTTTCGTACACCATGTGTTTCGTACACCATGTGTAGTGTTTCGTACACCATGTGTTTCGTACACCATGTGTTTCGTACACCATGTGTTTCCAAAAGGAAATAAATGTGGTTGAAGATGTCTCAATGTTTCAGTTGTTAAGCTATGTATTAGTAATATATGTATACCTCTATGTTTTAAGTAGGACTAGTAATAATTCAACGTGGGTGATCATGCCAATTTTTGGCTAGGCATCATCTGGCACACACATTCCCACTGGGAGGGCCACCACCAGCTGTGACACCCACAGTGACACTATTGTCTCTTCTTTGGCTATTACTATACAGTACTTATACTTTAGTAAGAACTAATAAGGTTCGAATCCGGTCTGAGTCATATTATCATGCAATCTGTTAAATCAAATCTGTCTATAAGCCTAGTTTGGCTTGGTCCACACCTTGCCAGTCTATATCGTCTTGGATTAGGGGATGCTTCTTACCCTACTGTGGTCATCACCTTTACACTGTGCTACTTTATAGTCAGCCCATCTTTACTTTTATAGCATTTTGCAGCAGACAGTTGTAGCATAACAACCTAAACATTGAGACATTCTTGACTTCATTTGCCTTACACATGGTGTACCGCAAACCTTTACATAATACTAGAGTTACATCTTCTTCCTTCATCTTACTTTACACATTTCTTTTTACTTCATCTTTTTTTTTAAACGCATTAAAATATGATAAAAACCAGAATCACCAAGAGCATAAAAAACTGCTGTCAAATGGCTTTCCAAGGTGTAGGCAGATAATAACAAAATACAGTTACACACACAGTCATATAATAAAGACTTTATTTATAAATATTAATATTGATTAACTATAATAGACCTACTAAAAAAATTGTAAATTTGAGTCTTATGTTTTTCATTTATTTTATCTTTCACTTTCTTTCCACTTTTGTCTTCAATTTCACTCATTATTTATAACAAATTTCTCAAATACTGCAAACATTTAATTATGTTAACATTTTTTTAGGCAAAGAACCAATAATGTCGAAGGCAATGCCATTAGGTCCCGGATACAAAGAAGTTAGCTACGAGAGAAAAATTCGAGTTCGAGTTACTGATTCAATTGGTACTTTTAGGGACAGTTACAGTCTTACAATAATAGTAGGTTTGATAATTACTTTTCTAATGTTTAGACAGACACACATACCCATACCCTACAGAATATATGAACTAAATACTACAGTATAGTGAGCAAGGATACTAAAAACAGTCAGAACAGAACAAAAGAATCTTTGTTGTTGTGTTACAGTAGAACCCCTATTAAGGGGACACCTTCAAGAGGACCAAAGTTAATTAGTATTCCAATTGCTCTTTCTATTTTTAATTTTTGTTTTATTGATTTGCTGAGTAAGTACATTTAATTTTTAATTTTTAACTTTTAGGTAGCTCCAGTGTCACTTAACTATTTGTTGTCCAAAGCTTATGATGTCATCGAGGAGTTGACAAATCTGGCTTCTGCAGGAGATAGCGCAGCAGCCTCCAATCTCATCAGTGCAACGTCCGGAGTTATAAATGTTGACAGTAATATTACTGGTAATATTTATTTTATTTTATTTATTCCTTTCAGTGAAACATAAAAAGGTAGCACTGAGGAGAGACAACTATCACCACAGGGTGTGTCTCTCCAACTCCAGACAAACAACATTTGTTTTTGTTTACTTTTTGTTGCGCATAAGGATCACACCACTTTCTCAAGTACCCTCTCATCTATCGATGACAAAGGTTGTATGTATGGCACTGGTATTTATCAATCTAGTGAAATGGACTTTAAGAGGATTGTTTTATTAAGCATGTTTGATCTTAACCCTGAAACATTGAAGAATGCATCTACCTTTAATCATATATTTTTTATTTCATATTTAGAGGGTACTACATTTATAACTAATATGCTGGTTGACAGGGTAGAGGGAATTGTTGACTTATCAACAGTAACAAATGAAACGTCACAATCATACCAAACTTTTGAGGATACGATTACAGGCTGGGTAAGTAAAAATAAATAAAATGGTGCTTGAAGGAAAGGATCTGCTATAATTTTCTTTTCAAATTGTTTCTTTCTTTTTTGTATTTATATAATGTTTTATTAATTATCACTATTTTGTAATACAGTCAACTCTCCCAATACCAGACACCTTTGGGCTGGCCAAATATGTTTGGTTTTCTGGAAACTTCTGGTATTCGGGATGTGTTTTAAACCCGGTTTGGAATCCGAGAAAAGTCTGGTATTGGGAGAGTTTCTAGTTTTCAGAGAGTCTGGTATTGGGACTGTGTCACAAACTTGTATAAACACAATCAATGTTGATTGAAAGAGTTGTGCTGCATACACCAGTCTCGTGAATAAATAATGTTTATGTTTATTACATTTTTTCCCATCTAGTTTGATGAAAATATGGCACCTTTGGAGGACACATACCTTGAAACGCAAATTGAAAAAGTGGAGTATGTGGAAGGGCAGGGATTGATTGTCACAGTGGGCATCATATTCTCCTCTTCAACACAAGTTACCCCAACACAAATATCAAATGTACTGGCAGATGCATCTCAAACCGCAATTGGATATCAAATTTCAGAATTCCAAATATCAGGTATTTAGTTTAATTTGTTCAGTTTTCAAACAGTTTACCAGGTTATTACAATTACTTTAAAAAAACCTTTTCATTCTACAAAAGCAGAATTTAGAATTTGTTTTACATAAGTAATGTATGGCTATGCATAAATCAACACTAGTACATAAATGGTCTTTGTTTTATCTTGCTTCCTAAAGATAAATAACAATATATGTTTCATATTTAGTTCTGAAATCGGAAGAGGTTCAACAAAGTTTAACAGAGCTTAGAACTGCAATGGTTGCCGCCATTTACGAACTTACAAAAAATTTAGCTGGCAAGAGTCAGATGAGGCAGGTATCCAGCTCTGTAGCTTTGGTAGCTCAGAAGCCAGATCAACTTACTGTTTTTACAAAGGTGGGTAAATGTAGCCAAATAATGTATTTATTTTGTCTTTATACTGATTGACACTTTCAGTGCTAAAGCATTGATTTAAAAAATGATTCAGTATACAAGATTCATAATACAAGAACAAGAAAGCTAAAACAGTAATTTACATTACATGGCACAGTGTGTTAGATGTTGGACTACTGATCATGAGTTTGAATCCAACGTTCGACACGTTGCTTGAATCCTTTATTTATGTTTGCCTCTCTCCACCCAGGTGTACAAATGGGTACCTGAAAAGGTCAAACACAATTGCGCTGATTACTAACTGCATTATGGGAGTAGTGTTTCCACATGAGTTTGATCCCAAAATTACCGGGGTAATAATGTGAAGCGCTTAGAAGCTTTGTGCATTAAGCCCCATATAAGAAGTATTACTATTACAAGTTTTATTATTAGTATTAGTACACAAATATATACGGTAAGCTATTTAAGTAGTGGAAGAATCATTGAGTAAAACATAAATACTGTATGTATTTTATGTAATTTTTAATTTTGTTTTTAGAAACTTATTTATTGAATTTGGGCTAGAGCAAAATAATCCAGTCAAATTATTGAATAAAAAATGTAATATGACTAGATCTCAGTAGTCGCAGAGGCACCAAATTAGGACAAAAAACTTAGCCTAAGACCTAAGCCAACTTTAAATTACACAAAAATTAGGTTTCTATTGTTAATAGAACCCGATGTATTACAAAATGAATGATTTTGATAATCTTTTCCTTTTCTGCAGGCTGACTTATTGACAATAACTGAAAACTTTGCCACAAAGATAGACTCACTAGAGGATGTAACTGCTGAAGATGTTGAAGATAGTGCAGGCGTTGTACTTGGTTCAATAGGTAATTTAGTATTTGATAACATGTTATTTATATAAATAATATGTATATGTATAACTATATAATCTTGGTCAAGAATTACTTAAATTACAAATTTTTCCGCGACTGTTCTCAATGTACTTAGTGTAAAGTAAAAATAACCTCTGACCAATTACACAACACCCTGATGCAAAGCTACTCCACAGTAGTTACAACCAATTGAAATCCTTTATAATCTTATTGACTTTGTTGGCAACTATTATATAACTAAAGTTGTATGTACTGCAGGGGTTCTCAACAGCCAAACCATCGGGCTGTGAGTGCAATTCGTAATGCCTACCTACCAAAGAACTATTGCTTTAAAAAAAGGTTTAATATCCTTTAAAACATTTGAATTTAATGTAATGGACCCACTAGAGGCCTCACCATATGGGTCTACAATCTATCTGACCCACAGATTATTTCTAAACTGTGGTGTATTATAGCTACTCTAAAGAATCTATAGTGGATGAACCACAAAAGGTGAAGTAGTACTGAAAACCACACTGGATTCCAGAGTAGTAGTAGTTTTAATGACTGTATAAAGGGTCTTTCACAACTGTTCCGACATGGGTTTGTCAAACCGAACATCGATGTGTATTGACCATATCATATCGATTGGGGCATAGCTGGAAGCGTCATGAAAAGATTTGATTTTATCGGCACCGGACCAGAACCGTGCTGAAACAGGTGTGAAAGACTCTTTATAGTAGTATGATTAGCATTGACAGAAACATATATTGTATTATTCCTTTAGCAAAACTATTTACACCAACTACGAATGATGTTGATGAAGAAGCAGCTGTTTCGGGGACAACATCAGAGTAAGTTCAACCAAAAACTGTACACAATTTCACTTTTGGAAACATTAAAAGAACTAATTTTGTCATTTTTCTGATGCGAGACTGATACAGAAGCATGTATACCTTTTTAATAATAAATAATGAAATATGAAACAAGATAAGCTAAAATTAAATTAATCTTTTGTAGAACTACAATTCACATTTTGTAGTTTGTTATTGTTTACAAACTTTTAATATTTATTAATACTATTTTCCCATCCCAAGACTGATCTTCCTTGGGTATAATAGACTAAAAGGTAAAAATAACATCAGTATCATGCAATTTTGTATTGACATGTTTTGGCTAATCTTTGATTGATTACAGAGATTTGACTGATGACACTGACAGCGAAGAGGAAGAAGAGGAAGGAACAGAAGAAGACTCCACATCTGTTATAAAAGCATTGGTGAATTAACATTTTATAGTTTTGTCTACACTATCAATTTGTGCCCAAATTATGGTAGTGATATGCCCAAACATGGTAGTGATATGACATCATAATGCCCATATATGGACACATCAAATTGTTTTGATAGTATAGACAGAGCTTTATTTACTTGCTTTTGTTTTGAACATAATATAATGTAGACTTTTCTTTATCTTTCTTAAAGAAAATATCAAATTCAGAAAAAGCGAATTATGTCATGGCAATGTTGCAAGTGAAAATTGCATCCCAGATGGTAGCTGGTCAGGATAATGTTGTCACTGTCAGTAAAGGGATTACATCAGACATTGGCAAGACTTACACAACAGCATTAGGCGCTAGTAAGCATCATTTATTTTATAATTGTACTTAAACCCAAACCTTTTCATTCCTGCAACAAGGCGAAAGATATACTTTTTAGACCAATTTATTTATGGCCACCAAATAAAAAACAGGTCAGGGTGGAGGACCTATAGTATACACCATTGTCATAGGAAGATCCAAAGGGAGGCCTAGTCGACCCAGACCGCCTAAATCATTTCATCATTGTTAAGCCCTCTCCCCAATCCTAGATCAGCCTTTCTGGTTGCTTCATTAATGTTTCTGATTTTTAAATAAACATAGAAACATATGGTGGAAGTGGTGGTGGCTGTCAGCTTCCAGATGACCCAACAGTGCTTGTTGGAACAGGAAATGATACTACAACTGAGGTTGAATGTCAGGTATGGTACCAGTTGTGTGGTGGTCATCAGCATATAAATTTGTTTACAATTACATTTACAATAAGTTCCCCACTTGCAATTTATACCATTTTTGGTCCACACTATTCCACATTCAATGTGATGACATGTATGCCATTTTCCACAATGCCACACACTAATACTTAGTTACCCTTTAATATTAACTCAAATTTTGAAGCAATATTTTTTTTTCACTTTGTCCTGAAATGTAGAAATTATTAACAATGACAGCTATATTGATTTTTTTCATTCATGGAACTGTTTAATATTCATTTTTAGTCATCAGTGCAGGAAAACAACCTGGACGGAGCAGACGGAGGTGGTTTTGGAATGGTTTGTTACAATGATACAGGTCAACAAATGGTGGTTGAATTGTTGGTTTCCCCCATTGTGGTAGAGGTCTGTCGCAGTGAGCAACACCTAGGTCCGAAATCAGACAACTCATCCAATGACATCGAGTGGAAATATTTGGAAACGACTCTGAGTGGTACCCCAATGCAGCTCACAAAATTAGAGAGTGAGTATTTTTATTTTTGAAAATAATATGTTGGTTGGATATTTGCTTGGGTGACAATTGGTGTAGCATTTTGGATGACCATAGAGGTTGCTTTGCCGATTTTGGAAAAGAAAAGGCAACAGAGTGTCTGAAACAATGGGAATTTCTCTTGCACAAGACATTATAGTATTTTTGAAAATGATATGTTCTCACTCTCCCCTAAAAAATGTTGGTTAAAAAAGTACACAGAAATACTACCTGAGTGGTACCCCAATGCTGCTCACAAAATTAGAGTGAGTATTTTTATTTTTTTAAATAATATGTCGGTTGAATATTTGCTTGGGTGACAATTGGTGTAGCATTTTGGATGACCATAGAGGTTGCTGGCGATTTTCGAAAAGAAAAGGCAACAGAGTGTCTGACAACAATGGGAATTTCTCTCCCCTAAAAAATGTTGGTAAAAGAAGTACACAGAAATACTACCAGAGATTTCACATCAGGACGATATATGAAAGAATGTAATTTAACAGAGCATTAGACACAAACAATGTGCACATTTTTGCATGCACTGTGCATGGTATGCAGAATTTTTTATGTATTTTCTTTTTAATCTGGTGAAGGTAAATTTCTGGCATTAACAGATAAAGGTCCTGTGGAAATGGGGTTTAACCGATTCTGTTCAAGAAAAATGGACCGATAATTATCTCATTCAAATCAGATAATTATTTGATAAATTGTTTACCTTTGACTTGAAAGACAAATTGTTGTGTTTTGATTGGGCACATTGGGTTGTTTGATAATGAATGATCATGGGCATTTTATTTTGTTATTTAACTAATTGGTGTTATGTGTATAATAATAATATATGATACAGTATGCTCTTGTTTTCTTTTGATTCTATAGATGTTGGAGAAGGAAGTGCTCTCTTTATAAATATTGAAGCAATTGAAGAAGAACCACCTGATAATGAAGGAGAAGATGCTGAGGTAGAAGATTCCTATGATTATGAAAACTTTACTCTGTATATATTTATATCTGTCAACAAATCTCCAAAAGAAGGTATTGTGTGTTTTTTATTTTTAGTTATTTATCTTAGTTTGACAACTGAAACTTTTTCATTGTAAAGGGTCTTTCACACCTGTTCCTGCATGGGTCCGGCACCGGCAAATCAAATCGAACATAAATATTTTGTTTTCAAGTGACTACACGCAGACATTGGCGTTAAATTTCATTTGCCGTGACGGACTAGAACCGTGCCGGAACAGGTGTGAAAGACTCTTAATACAGTATGTTGTAATTAAGAATCAGTTTATTCCACCATGTCATCAAAATGATAACAATAAATGATATAATGTCATTAATGACATACATATAATAAACTACAAAAGTGTAATATAGTATTATTATTTTTTTAGACGACCACGATGTAAACTGTACTCTTCAACAGTCCTGGCGACCATTATATAATGTAACAAAACCCCCAGAGTACTATGATCGTCCATGGAACGGAACAAGATATGCAGAACTAATAGATGGAGAGACAAGATGCTTTTTCTCCAATAGAGATCTTGAAAGGTAACTTTCAGCTTCGTTCCCACTAGGATGCAACGCAAGGACGTAAGTGCAACACAAGTTGACCAATCACAAGCACCAGTTTGTTTGATCCATTGCGTCATGATTGGTCAATTTGCTTGCAGTGCATTTATGTCATTGCATCCTAGTGGGAACCAAGCTGAAATGAATTGACACTGATTATTAATAAATAAAAATAAACGACAAATTTTCACTTGCATATAAACAAGTCTCTCTTGATCTCATATGGGTTCAATAGAGTATTTATTGAGTATCATGTGTTTCACAATATTCCAATTAAATAACAATGATTTATTAGGTGTAAAGTCTAAGAAACACTTTATGTTATTAAACATGTGCTAACTAAAATTTGTTTCAAGCACACAGAGCTGTTTTTCTTTTAATTTGACATAATTTAGTATTTTAATTAATTTAATTATTAATTTTTTATTTTTTTTACCAGTTATCTAAATGAATCAAGCAGTACAATCAATATTGGAGTACGTCATGTTTGGGGAGGAGAAGAGGAGGACGGAGAAGAGCATCCATTTTCTCCTCTACGATATTCTATCTCATTTTACACAACCAGTTGTATGTACTATGACACTTACGCAAAAATTTTCAAATTTGATGGAATGGAGGTAATTGTTTTATCTATTAGGATTTATTATAAATGAAATAGGTAAATTCACCTCCCAACAATGACAATATCAAATTGTCCCATATTCTTATTTTTATTTGTATTACTGATTTTTTCACTGAGCATGTACGTTAGGCCAAAACCAAAAGGCTTCTGTGATTTTCAATGTACATATATTATTATCAGACTATTAATGTAAAAGATTTAAGTTTCTAAAAAATTCAAATGCACATTTTAATTGTACAAGAACGTAATTTTGTTTTTGTGAAAATTCCAAATAAAAATTTTTAAATAGGCACAGCATTTAAATTACACTACACAGTACTAATAAATATTGTGAGTATATAAGTGGTTCTTGAGGAACTTAACTATAATTTGTAGTTATTGAACATTTTCATTTTAGACACCAGGAAGGTGTATTTGATTTTATTAAAAGAAACTTTTTAATATTTACAATGTCTCTTTTGAAATAGGTGCTGCCAACTAGTGATCGCGAGTGTACACGCTGTAACACGTACCATTTGACATCATTCGGTGGTGGATTTTCTGTCCCAATGAACACAATTGATCTCAGTGAATCAGCATTCACCAAACTGGGTGAAAATCCAGTTGTTTTTGTTTTTATGACATGCTGTATTTGCATCTATACTGTTGTTGTCATCTGGGCACGTAAAGAAGATCAAAGAGATAAATCGAGGGTAAGTGATTTATTGTATCAGTAGTTGTACACGCTGCAGTGTCAGCATTTTCATACTATGGACGATAACCAACGACGATAAACAGATAAATATACATTTAAAAAAAGAAATTGTTTTAAATTTCATCCTAGAACTATGGATAACCATACCAACTATATTATACAACTAGTGTATAATATATAATGACATATATTTATTATTTCATATTACTTTATCAATTGTAGGCTGGTGTAACTCCTATGTCTGATAACGATCCCCGACATACCTACAACTACGAAATCACCTTCTTTACTGGGGTTCGCAAAAATTCTTCAACATCTGCCCATGTTTCCTTCATCATCCAAGGTGAGGGTGGCGAGACTGGAATACGCGTCGTTAAGGACAAGAAACGTAAGCTTTTTGAACGTGGTGGAATCGATTCATTTCTGATGTCCGTGCCTAAAACTCTCGGTACTATGGTCCATCTACGAATCTGGCATGACAACAAAGGGAAGTATCCATCTTGGTTTCTGAGTCGTGCATCAATCAAGGACTTACAGACAAACAGGATGTACTACTTCATGTTGGATAAATGGTTAGCAGTTGAAGAAGATGATGGCCAGGTATTTAGAAATCTACATTCTAGTTTATTGGCATACCCCTAGAACAGTCAAGAATTATTAGTCAATCATGCTTTCTAAAATAGAATAATAATATATTATTTTTGTACATTCCAGTTAGCTATACTTGAAAAGACAATTTTTTTAGCCAGAGTGGTCCAATGGTTTGAAAAAAAAAACTCTTTTTCCTGAAGTACCCTTTTCAAACTATAGATAAACAGTCATGAAAGTATGGTTAAATAGCCTAACTAGCCTAGCTCATGACGATCTTGCTTTTTTTGTGGAAAAACGAACCCCCCTGTATGAATCTTGTATATGGGCTTGGAATAGATTATTGCCCAAATTGTCCAAAATAATTTCTATTGTTTAATTTTTATTAGATTGAACGTATAGTACCAGTTGCAGGAATGAGTGAACTCACCAGTTTTGGACACCTTTTCTATAGCCGAACCCGTCGCAACCTTAGTGATGCTCATCTTTGGTTTTCGGTCTTTATGCGCCCGGCTAAGAGTACCTTTACACGATGTGAGCGAGCAACTTGTTGCTTATCCCTGCTCTTCTGCACTATGATGGCAAACATCTTCTTCTACGGTCAGGATGTCACCGGTGGTGCTGGTGGCGGCAGCTTGAAAGTTGGTCCAATAGAACTTTCTTTAGGTCAAATCGTCGTCGGAGTGATCAGTAGCTTGATGGTTGTTCCAGCAAACGTGATTATTGTGCAGCTGTTCCGATTATCAAAACCTATGGGACCAAACAACAGATGCTGTGGTTGTTGTCGTCCTCGGAAAAATAAAAACAAATATCTTGCGGGTTCAAGGGTGTCTCTCATTCATGGAGAACAATGTAAAAAGAAGAACAGCTTGAACGAGTCTGATGAGTTGAAGGAACAGTTAGATCTTCTGGAAGCAGGAAGTAGAATTCAAAGTAGAGCTGGCGGTGCAAGCCGTGCTTCGTGTGTGTCTAAATCTGGTATCGATGTTATGGAATCACCAGAAAAATCAAAAGAAAGAAAAATGAATGAGATGAAACCTGTTCTTGGCTACAAGAAAACAAAAAAAAAGAAGAAGAAGGATCCAAATCCATTGCCATGGTGGTGTGCCATTTTCGGTTGGATATTTGCTTGGATGACAATTGGTGTAGCATTTTGGATGACCATAGAGGTTGCTGGCGGATTTGGAAAAGAAAAGGCAACAGAGTGGCTGACAACAGTGGGAATTTCTCTTGCACAAGATATTATTGTTTCTCAGCCAATTAAGGTAACGTTTAAAATATAATACAGATTTTCTGAACATTTTGATTATTGTTACAAACCAGCTTCACATCTTGATTATTGTCACAAACCAGCTTCACATCTTGATTATTGTCACAAACCAGCTTCACATCTTGATTATTGTCACAAACCAGCTTCACATCTTGATTATTGTCACAAACCAGCTTCACATCTCGATTATTGTCACAAACCAGCTTCACATCTTGATTATTGTCACAAACCAGCTTCACATCTTGATTATTGTCACAAAATAGTTTTCACATCTTGATTATTGTCACAAAATAGTTTTCACATCTTGATTATTGTCACAAACTAGCTTCACATATTTTGAATATTGTCACAAACTAGCTTCACGTCTTTTTAAACATTTCTTCCAGGTTCTGCTGCTAGCTACCATATTCTCACTCATCATCAAGACACCTGATAAGGAAGATAACAGTCCTTCTCCGCATCTTGAAAAAGACGAGGAATGGTTACATGAACGATTGACGGAAGAAGAACTTGCTGATCCAACAAAACTTGAAGAATTTGAAAAACAAAGAGCTGCAGAATTAGCTACATCCTTACCACCTGATGAAGATGAAATTAATGAAATGCGTGAATACAGGTAATAGACAGGCTATATGCACTAGTTTGTGGCAATTAAAAGGTGGTTAAATTGCTATAAGACTACACTCACCAAAACCATAAGAGCCATATGTCACTATGGTAGTTTGTCACTATGATAATATGTCACTATGATAATATGTCACTATGATAATAGAGTATGTCATTATGATAATATGTCACTATGATAATAATGTCACTATGATAATACGTCACTATGAAAATACGTCACTATGAAAATAGAGTATGTCATTATGATAATATGTCACTATGAAAAAATGTCACTATGATAATATATGTCACTATAATATATATCACTATTATGTAAGAAATCCTGCTATTTCCACCCTCTCAATTGAGTGAAATAGAATTGCATATTCTTTTTCAATTTTTTTTTTAGAATGAAAGAAATGGAGATGACTTCGATCTTGCGTGAAGTAACAATCTACATGCTTTTCCTTTACATTTTAATGACAGTATCATTTGGAAACACAGATCCAGCAGCGTTTGCCTTCCGTGAAACAATGTTAGACAGCTTTGTGCATGCATCTTATCATGGCAAAATGCCATTTAGTTCAGTAAGTAACAAGCAATATTAACAACCTACATTTAATAGACTATTCTTGTTTTTAAATGCATGAATACAGGCTATAGACAGGGATGTATGTGCGCATGGCAGGAAGAATTTAGAAATTAAATGAATGAAAATGTAAAGAATCGTCATGCTCGAGTTTGGTACATTTTTGGATTTTTTGTTTTTTAAGAGATATATATGTTATATATATATAAACACCACAGGCACAGAACAAATTTTAAACCGTCCGGTGATATACTGAAAGTTATTAATTAATTTGAAACAACAAGATGAGGAAATCTGTGAGAATGAGGAAAAGTCCTCCCAACCGAGATTCGAACCCGCCCCCCTTCTGCTTGATATGCAGATGTCCTAACCATTAGACCACTGGAGCTTTCATGGTATTGTTCAAACTTGATTGAATAGCGACTCTTTAACACTATATATATATTTCATCTCAATAGAAAACCATATGCTACTACGAATAATAATAATGTTTCACTAGATTTGAACTCGTCACTACGGACGAGTTAGGTTATCCGCAGCCCAAAAGCCACGTGCACGTCATACGTTAGAATATTGCACACAGAAAAAGATTATTATGACTACTATACTATAGGTCCCTGGACCTATTTGTTTATCACAAATAGCCAATCAGTACTTAGTCTTATTTGGCCTGCTACATTATAGCAGTAGGTAGGAAATAAATGATTTGGGCTATACCAAATGCCGTTACAGTATATACAGTATAATCTTTATACGTACTATATACAGTTCAGAATAGGTGAAAATAAGTGACCAAAGTTATTGACGCTTTTGGACATGATGACGTCATCACAAATTTAAAAATGGTAAATCATGCGAAAGATAATTGATTGACCTAGACATTATATAAAAATAGGAGGAAATAGAATACGGATAAGTAGAGATGAGCTCTACTAAATGTGATGCGCTATGACAAAAGAGACAAAAATCCTATATTTTATATTCGAGTGGCCATACGATGACGTCACAATGTCCGGTTAGCCATATTCATGAATGATTCGATATCTACAACTCATCTACTTCCAGAATATGTAATTTAAAAAAAGTTCACCACGTAGTTTAGAATTTATGACTGTTTAAAAAAGGGCATAATTTTCACAAATTTTTGAACTTTTTCAACAAAAACGCGCGCAAATTGTGCAATTCTACGTTCTCGTATGACGTGATTTTAAGTCGAAATTGTTTAAAAGTTGGTAAAATTACTAGAAATGGCTTGAAAAACCTAAATCTCGCAAAAAAGGAGGTTTTTTGCGCTACGTGCGCACCGCGCGCGTAAAAAAAATGCGCATGCGTGGGAATTTTTGACATGCTCAAAATGACATGAAACGCGTAAAAAGTTGATTAGAAATTGATTTTTCGCATTTTCAAATTTTAAACGCGCATGCGTGCGTAACTTCGTGTGAAACATGCCATTTTTTTCCACAGTCAGTTAGCGCAAGACATAAATTAAACTTTTGTTAAGTTTCAATTAAAAATGTTATTTGGTTTTTGACCTATGTTAAATACGCGAAATTCATAAAATCGCACGAAAATCACGTTGCGCAATTGCAAACGTCGTGAAAACCTTCGCTGCACAACTTCACGTGAATGGCGATATGTTGAGAAAGTTACGAAATGTTACGTGTGCAAGTTTTTGAGATACGCGTGACACAAAAAATGGAGTAGAAGGGTGGAAGGTAAGAAATAAATACTAGATTTGAACTCGTCACTACGGACGAGTTAGGTTATCCGCAGCGCAAAAGCCACGTGCACGTCATACGTTAGAATATTGCGCGCAGAAAAACGATTATGCCATTGTAAACATGTTAGTGCGCTCTCTATTTTGCGTCACGTCAAAGTATATACGGTATACACTATATTCTGTATACGTACTACATACAGTGCAGAATAGGTGAAAATAAGGGACCCAAGTTATTGACGCTTTTGGACATGATGACGTCATCACAATTTAAAAAATGGTAGATTATGCGAAAGATAATTGATTGGCCTAGACAATATAACAAAATGGGAGGAAATGGAATACGGATAAGTGGAGATGCGCTCTATTAAATGTGATGAGCTATGCGAAAGAGACAAAAATCCTATATTTTATATTCGAGTGGCCATACGATGACGTCACAATGTCTGGTTAGCCATATCGATGCATGATTCGATATCTACAACTCATCAACTTCCAGAATATGCAATTTTAAAAAAGTTCACCACGTAGTTTACAATCTATGACTGTTTTAAAAAAGGCAAAATTTTGACAAATTTTTTAACTTTTTCATTAAAAACGCGCGCAAATTGTTTAATTCTACGTGCTCGTATGACGTGATTTTAAGTCGAAATTGATTGAAAATTGGTAAATTTACTAGAAAAGGCTGAAAAAACAAAAATCAAGCAAAAAAAAGATGTTTTTGCGCTACGTGCGCACGTGCGCGTAAAAATATTGCGCACGCGTGGGAATTTTTGAAATGCTCAAAATGACCTGAAACGCGTAGAAAGTTGATTAGAAATTGATTTTACGCATTCTGAAATTTTAAACGCGCGTGCGCGCGTAACTTTCTGTGAAACATGCCATTTTTAATCCATAGAAAGTTTGCACTTGATATGACTTAAATGTTCACCAAGTGTCATTACAAAATGACTTTTGGTTTTTAGTCTATGATAAATACGCACAATTCATAAAATCGCGCGTAGCTTACGCTGCGCGACTCTAAAGTAAAAAAACGAACTGTCCTGCACTTCTACAGATAGAGGTAAATCTTCTGACAAAGTTATACGATGTAATGTTGATCAGAATTTGAGATACACGTGACACAAAATTCTGGGAAAGAAAGAAGAATAACATAGAAAACTAGATTTGAACTCGTCACTTTGACGAGTTCGGGTTATCCGCGCAAACGCAACATGCACATACTTTAAACTATATGAACCTCGACAATTATTATGCCATCCTATGACATGAAATAAATATGTTTACAGTGCTGAATTGTACCTATTTTGTAGCATACATCATATTACAGTATTTACAGTGTAGCATAGACGAAATTACGAGACCCATCTTTTAAATCCAATTATTAACACGATGACATCATCAAATTAACATATAAAATAACAATTTTAGAAGATAATTATCTAATTAATTACATTACAAATTTGAAGAATTTTGGGCACGTAAAAGTGAGATGCGCTCTCGTTTAAACGCAATGAACTTTTAGACAAGAGATGAAAATATGACTTTTTGAATTCAACTGGCCATATGACGTCGTCATGACATCTGATTGGTAAAATATTCACATGAATTCGTATCTACAATCCAATAGCTTTCAGAAAACGTTTTAATCATGATTATCACTTTTTATTCTGACGAGCTATAACAGATTGAAATTTACTGTAAAGATGAAATTAAGTGACCCACGTTATTTACATTTTTAGACATGATGACGTTATAAAAATTAAAATATTTTTAACTCATACAAAAGATAGTTGATTGACCTAGACAGTATTAAAATATCGGAGGAAATGGAATACGTATAAGCGAGATGCGCTCTATTTAATGTGATGAGCAATAACGAAAGAGTAAAAAATCCTATATTTTACATTCGTGTGGCCATACGATGACGTCATAACATCCGAGGGGTAAAGATTCTGCATGAATTCATATCTACAACATATCTGCTTACATATTAAATTAAAAAAATTGGGGGTCATGGATGATCCTGAAGAGCTATAATAGATTCAAAATAGACATAATTTTGACAATATTTTGTCACCTTTTCAACTAAAATGCGCGCAAATGGTCTAAATCAACGTGTTCGTATGACGTCATTTTAATTTGAAATGATGTCAATCTTTTTTAAAATGACTAGGTAAGGCTGTAAAATCATAATTCAAGAGAAAAACACATGATTTTCATGCTCCGTGCGCACCTTACGCGTAAATTTTTTCGCGCGCGTGGGAATTTTTGACATGCTCAAAATGTCATGATCAGCGTAGAAAGTTGATTAGAAATTAATTTTGCGCATTTTGAAATTTTAAATGCGCGTGCGCGCGTAACTTCTTGTGAAACATGCCATTTTTAATCCATAGAAAGTTTGCCCTTGATATGACTTAAATTTTCACCAAGTGTCAATACAAAATGACTTTTGGTTTATAATTTATGACCAATCATTGAAATTCATAAAATCGCGCGTAACTTGCGCTACGCGACTCTAACGTCATATAACAAAGTTTCCTGCACATCTACAGCTACAGGTCAATCTTATGACAAAGTTATACAATCTTATGTTGACAAGGATGACAGATATGCGTGCAACAAAATTCCGGGAAAGAAAGAAGAACAAAGAAGATGAAAAAAAAAAAAGATATTTACAATAACAAGGGTTATCCGCAAAACCTTACGGTTGCGGATAACCAAAAAAAAAAAAAAAAAAAAAGATCCTGACAATAACAAGGGGTTATCCGCCAAGTGCGGATAACCAAAAAACATTTGCAATAATAGGATTTTGTTTGTTTTCATAGATTGCATCTCGTGACTACTTCTGGAACTACACTCAGAATGTGTTTATTCCAAGTCTTTTTGCTGGAAATTATTTAAATGGAAAGTTAAATGAAGACGGGCTGAAGCAAGCATTGTTAGCGGACCATACCTCCTCACTTGTCGGTATTGCACGTTTAAGGCAATTGAGAGTAATTCCAGGTTGGTGTCGACAAATTTAATCCACAAACATAATCTAAAAACCTTACAATATTATCAGGCTACATGTCACTAGAAAATATCCTCAGTCCATAAAAGTAAAGTACATACAATACATATGTATTAATCGGTTAAGACAGTGAAACCGTAATTACATAGCCATAACATTGGCAAGGGTTCAAAGCTCACCCGCTCTATGGTTCTGGTGGTATATATAAAGTCTTCTCAGATAAGGACTATAAATCGTAGGTCCAGTGTACACATCTAGCTCATGTGCACTTTAAAGAACCTAGTACTAGTAATCTTTTGAGACGAGTAGGGGTACTAGTATTTACCACTTGTTGGTCCCATCCTTCACTAATGTACATCTAATGAGAAGTTGAATAAATTAAACAAATTTTAATGATTTATTTGCAGATTTGTGTGAAATTCCAGAGATTATGCAAGAATCTGTTGATAGCTGCCGACCCGCATACGGTGCGTTTACCGAAGATGACCGCTACTTCCACGAACGATGGGTTTTAGCCAATCAGACTCGTAAGTAGATTCGAGCAAGTGATCCATACATTTTATACCTATACCTTGATTTAACAACAAATTTAAAAAAAAAACAAAACACTACATCCCAAGTGTCATTTGCAGTAGGTCATTCTTCTTCAGTTTTATTTTATTTATTTCATCCATTATTCTCATCCAATAGCGAGCACAAACTCGGCAATTACAGGATGAGATAAACTATTTATAGTTTATCGTGCTTATAAACTAAGTCTCATTTGAGGCTTAGGAGTGAAGTTGAAAGAAGTCGTGAATTACAACCCTGGCACTACTGTAGGTCAGGATTGAACCTTGGGATTGGAAGGCTATGTAATGTTAACCACCAAGCTACAGCTCCACTACATTGATTTTAAAATATTCATTCTTGTATATCTAAAATGTATTATATCTATTTATTAGTTCATTTAATTTTGGTTTGTTATATAGAGTTGAAGAGTACTAGTATAGTATAATATCTTGAATTTTACAGATCCACCAGAATACAAAGGCTTAAATGATGCATGGCGACACCAGTCTTGGTTTGATCTGGGTTCACTACCGTATTGGGGTATAGTAACAGTGTATGGAGGAGGTGGATATGTAATTGAGCTTGGTAAAACAGTTGAGGATGCATGGGCCATCGCCGACTATCTGCGTGCGACCAAGTGGGTTGATCAGTACACTCGTGCTGTATTTTTTGAATTCACTGTTTACAATCCTGTCATTAACTTCTATGCGGTGTCCTATATGATAGCTGAATTTTTACCACAAGGAGGTAAGACCAGCATTTCAAACCCCAACATCTCAGTAGTGGTACAGTAAATACCCTATAACAATTATGTAAGATGAATATTGGCTCTTTACCAGCATATACACATTGATATCTATATATTAAAACTAAGTAAACCAGGATCCTAGTTATTCTTAACTGACTGAATGTGGAAATAATGATAAACCGCAAGATAGGTAATTTTTTTTTACAAATTGGATATCTCTCATATCTATAAATTTTAAAATAACGCATCCATTTTGTTATACCAATTTCAATGCGATTTCAGCAGTCAAAGATAGCAAGCTTGGTCTGTACTGTTCTCCCATGTTTGGTTGATACCACAAATTCACTTTGTTGGTGTCCGTCCATTAGATGGTTAACCTCATTATTTTTATTGTTTTTCTCTGCACAGGTGCCATACCATACTTTCATTTTCAGACGTTGAAATTGGACCGATACTTTGGGGCATACAGCTACATCGTCCTCGCAGCTGAAGCCGGGTTGTGTGTCTTCACCCTCTGGTTTGCATTTAAAGAATTTAAACACATCAAAAAACAGAAGAAAAAATACTTCAAAAGTCTTAGTAACCTGGCAGAGTTTATTACTCTAGTGTTGTCCATAACAGCATTTGTTATGTACATGTATCGCACATTTGTCGCCAAGAGTCTTATGACAGAGCAAAGTGAGAATCCAACAAAGTTTTTGAATTTCCAATATGTGGGCCAGTGGGATCAGGTGAGTAATGGCTACAATGAACTATAGGGTCTGTTTCCACTGCCATGACAAACAATGTCTAGACTGTAATCTTAACTGTCTAAAGCTCTGTATACACTATCACAGTGTGGGTGACAAAAAAAGTGTGATGTGCCAAAATATGGTAGTGATATGCCCAAATATAGTAGTGATATGACATCATCGTGTCCATAATGGGCACATCACATTTTGTTTGATAGTGTAGACAGAGCTTAACTATAGGGTCTGTTTCTTACTACCATGAAAAGTCAGTAATTTCTTGTCTGTATCCTTAACTGTCTAACTATATAATAGGGTCTGTTTCTACTACCATTACAAATTAGTTTATGTGGCACTAGTACTCATGCATGCATGACTGATTTTGTTCTCCTTCTTTTGCAGATGTTCTGTTGGATGATAGGCTTAATTCTCTTCATATCAACAATCAAGTTCATGAAGCTGTTGCGTTTCAACAAACGGATGCTGCTGCTCTCTCAAACTATACAGACATGTTGGTTGGAACTGCTTCTCTTCTTCATGATGTTTGCTGTTATATTTGCTTCGTATGCTTGTGCCGGATTCATGTTGTTTGGTAACAGCATGATTGATTACTACACGATGGTCACCACGTTAGAATCTTTGTTTGCTACTCTGCTTGGTAAGTATTCTCAAATTATCTCACAAATAGTACATTTTTTAAGCTCTGTCTACACTATCAAACTAGTGTGATGTGCCCAAATATGGTAGTGATATGCCCAAATATGGCAGTGATATGACATCATTATGTCCATCTGGGCTAATTTTATATGCAATTTAAAATGCCTACTTGTACCATACTATGAATAGAACTGTACAAAGATAATAATTTGGTCACTACCGAATTACAGTACTGTTATAAAAAGCAAATTACATTTACACTTTAGATGATTGTTATATAACAATATGGCATCATTTGTATGTAAGCGTAAGTATAAATAAATAAATAAATATAAATATTTTCATTAAATAAAATAATACTATTATTTTTTTAAATATTGTATTGTAAGGACTATTGGAAGATGATGTAATTGTGTTAAAATATTTGGCGTTTTTGTACATGTAGGTAACTTCAACTTTGACGACATGGTTGGTGTGAACAGAGTCCTAGGGCCAATATTTTTCTTCAGTTTCACACTGACCATCGTGTTTGTTCTTATGAACATGTTTATCACCATCATCAATGAGGCGTTCTCTGTTACCAAAGAAGAGAATGCAAAGATGAAAAATGATGTAGAAATCATCGACTTTATGGTTCGACGATTTAAGGAGACTGTGGGATTTGCTGAGAGAAGGAACTTGAAACCAAAGAGACGACATAAATATGTTGAAGGTATGGATATTATAATTCTTCCGCTGCCCTTAGAAAATGAGGCCAAGCACTTGACACTTCTCTGAATTTGGCTGCAGTCACTGCCTCTGTTCACATCCTGTACTTGGATCAACACAAGGGGTTTTATTCCTCTTTGGAATGTGCAATTTTTTTTAATTGAGTCTTAGAGAGGTGTGTGTGTAAAAGTTATAGTTGATGGGGCTAAACGAAGAAACTGATATAACTTTTCACTGATAGTGAAAACAAATACTGTATGAAAACACTGTAAATTTACCAGTAGAATTTAAACATGTTTAATTCTAAAGAAAGACAAAACACATTATACACCCATATATTTGTTTATTTACAATCCATTCACACCAAACAAAAAACGAGAGATATATAGAATTAAATACAGTAGAACCCCTCTATTGGGACACTCCTATTCAGGGGACACGTTCCTTGGAAACAAACGTAGGGCAATAACAGCTAACCTCTATTCATTCCCTATTAAGGTGACACTTTGTTGGGTTTTGAGATTCTACTGACGGTATTCTTAATTGAAATAATTATATTAAGCAAACAAATTTAAGAATTGCACATCTCATATCTAAAACTAGCATTTCATTTACATTATTTATACCTCTCCTATTTGTTTACTAACAACAGGAGTCGAGCCTATCCAGATTGAATGTGATGAGATGCAGCAGAAGTTAGTGTTGATGGTTGATCAACTAAACGACTTCATTCGCAAAGAAAAGGTTGAAGAGCTAGGAGAAGATGCGGTGAAGTCTGGCCCGCGACCAATATATACAACAGACTGATTTAGAGTAAAGATAGCCAAAGACCAATAATATACAGAACAAAATAATTAAGATATTAGTATAATTCTACTTTTTTTCATTGAACTTATAATGTACATAAGTATATGATTTGCAATCTACCCTCTTGCTAAAATTAATCTAAGATCATAAATAAAGGTAATGTAACTTTAATATTAGCAGTGAATTTATAATTATGTTGATAATAATTTAATTAGCTTTTGATTGTTCAGTATTAGTAGTTTTATTGACTAAACTTCTCTTCCAAACGTGATTAAGAAGTTCATTATGTAATATTTTGTTTTGTGAAAATTATTTTTTATGTTTTTAAAAGTTTCCTTCAGGCGAAAACAAAAATCTTTTTTTTCCATCCAAGATTAATTGTTTGCTTTCTGTTTCCTTAATTACATTCAGGGGAAAATCGCTTTTGTAATTTATATATTAAGGTAATAATATTAATAAACATTATCGTCTGTATAATTTATGCTTTATATTTTCATGTGCTGACAGTAGCACCACCCACCTACTTTCTTGAGTAATTCCATCAACTGCTCATTTTAATTTCGAGTGTAGTTGTTGTGTGCATACGCATATAAAATATACTTATCGTACAGTATGTTTACATTTTTATGTGATAGAAGGAAGAAAGTGGCATTTACAGTAGTAAACTAACATAATAAAAACGACTAACGTCGTCATTATAATAACCCTAATGTTAAACCCAATAACCTCACCGATAACCTCACCGATAACCCCAATGATAAACCCACATGTAAATAAGAAAACATAAACCCATATATCACATCCCTGATCAAACGCCCCATCAAGACTTTGTCCATTCTTGCAATGCAGTTTGAAGACATGCATATCTTTACCAATGCCATTATTAACTGTAACGTTAATCCGTGTACCATTGTCATTTTCCGTCAATTTGGTCTGGTTGTTGAACATAATGTTAATCCCCTTTTCTCCACATAACAGTAATTCTTCTCGGCAAATCGAACATAGTGATTCTTTGTCAGTGACATTCATAGTATACAGAAAATTCCGTAGGGTTTGAAGTCAAATTTAATGGCAATATTAAGTAATCCCCTGTGTTATATTCTACCGTTTTGGGCATACTTAGAAACTGTGGTCGATACATAATATTAGGTGTTGGAGTAGAACAAGTTAAGTTATTTGGAAGAAGACCGTGTGATACTACAAAATAAAATCTATTCATTTTACGTGTTAATGGTATATAAGCTGCACTGTTAAATACATCATGTCGTGGGTTGTACACATCCTTGAATTGGTGGAATTTGTCTTCGGTGTCCATCAACCAGATTGTAACATTTACTGGAATATCTCCTACAATTACTTTGTAAGTTACATTTACACGAGTCTCACCTTCGATGACATCAAGTTTATCAATATCACATAGTACCTTTGGATCATCAGACAGTGTATACACTTCAACAAAAATGTCTACTACACTTGACTCATGAACATCCTGTGTATTAGTTTTAGGAATCAGTTTGCAAAAGTAAAGACCTTCAAGTAATTTGTGAACTTTTTTTATAACAAGACGATAGTTATGTGTTGCCGCAATATACTCAATATTGTATACGTCACCGAGAACAACATTTTCGTTCAGACTTATTTCCGTTTCTGAATTTGTAGTCAAGGCATCGAAATAAAACCAAACCACGTCATACTCTTCTGTAATTTCAACTACGCAATCTAGGCCGACGTTCTCAGTCCCAACAAGTACTTGCAATGTATCTGGTGGTAGTCCAAGTGAGTAACCAAGAAATCCTAAAACTATAAAGAACAAAGGTGTATTTTCTGTGGAATACATGATAACCAGCTATGTGTAGGACAACCTAGGCCTTATAGGACAACTGTTTTGGTTTTCTTCTTTATTTACTTATCATTTAACTATCTTTTCCAAACAGTCACATGCACATAGGCCTACTATTGTTAGTATTATTTACGCAAGGGTTTTTTCTCTTTGGGATGTGCAATTGTTTTGAAATTGAGGCTTAGAGAGTTGTGTGTGTGTGTGTGTGTAAAAGTTATATGTTGATGGGGCTCAACGAAATTTAACTTTTCACTGGCAAAAACAGATCCTGCATGAAGCTTATTTACTAGTAGAATTTAAACACGTTTAATTCTAAAGTTGTACCAATTCATCACAAAAGACAAAACACATTATGCACCCATATATTTGTTTATTTAGAATTCATTCAAACCAAACAAAAAGTGAGAGATATATAGCATTAAATACAGTAGAACCCCTCTATTGGGACACTCCTATTCAGGGAACACGTTCCTTGGAAACAAACGTAGGGCAATAACAGCTAACCTATATTCATTCACTATTAAGGTGACACTTTGTTGGCTTCCCTTACGGGTCCTACTTTTAAATTTAAATTAATCATGTTATGACAAAGTAAATTTAAGAATTGCACATCTCATATCTAAACCTAGCATTTCATTTACATTATTTATACCTTTCCTATTTGTTTACTAATAACAGGAGTCGAGCCAATCCAGATTGAATGTGATGAGATGCAGCAGAAGTTAGTGTTGATGGTTGATCAACTAAACGACTTCATTCGCAAAGAAAAGGTTGAAGAGCTAGGAGAAGATGCGGTGAAGTCTGGCCCGCGACCAATATATACAACAGACTGATTTAGAGTAAAGATAGCCAAAGACCAATAATATACAGAACAAAATAATCAAGATATTAGTATAATTCTACTTTTTTTCATTGAACTTATAATGTACATAAGTATATGATTTGCAATCTACCCTCTTGCTAAAATTAATCTAGGATCATAAATGAAGGTAATGTAACTTTAATATTAGCAGTGAATTTATAATTATGTTGATAATAATTTAATTAGCTTTTGATTGTACAGTATTAGTAGTTTTACTGACTAAACTTCTCTTCCAAACGTGATTAAGAAGTTCATTATGTAATATTTTGTTTTGTGAAAATTATTTTTTATGTTTTAAAAATAGTTTCCTTCAGGCGAAAACAAAAATCTTTTTTTTTCCATCCAAGATTAATTGTTTGCTTTCTGTTTCCTTTATTACATTCAGGGGAAAATCGCTTTTGTAATTTATATATGTTGAGGCAACAATAAACATTAACGTCTGTATAATTATGCTTTTCATTTTCATGTGCCATGTGCTGACAGTAGCACCACCCACCTATACTTTCTTGATCAGTTCCATCAACTGCTCATTTTATTTCGAGTGTAGTTGTTGTGTGCATATACGCATATAAAATATACTTGTCGTACAGTATGTTTACATTTTTATGTGATAGAAGGAAGAAAGTGGGATTTACAGTAGTAAACTAACAAAATAAAAACGACCGGTAATCCGCCAACGATGAACCCACATATAAATGAGGTAATTCACCTCCCTGGCCCTGATCAAACGCCCCATCAAGACTATGTCCATTCTTGCAATGCAGTTTGAAGACATGCATATCTTTACCAATGCAATTTTTAACTCTAACAATAATCCGTGTACCATTGTCATATGTCGTCAATTTGGTCTGGTTGTTGAAAACAATGAAAATACCATTTTCTTCAGTACCATCTACGAGTAATTGTTCTGTGCAGATCGGACATAGTGATTCTTTGTCACAGTGACAGTCAGGGGTTACATACAAATCCATAGGGTTTGAAGTCAAATTTAATGGACATTTTAAGTAATCCCCTGTGTTATATTCTACCGTTTTGGGCATATTCTGAAACTGTGGTCGATACATAATATTAGGTGTTGGAGTAGAGCAAGTTAAGTTATTTGGAAGAAGACCGTGTGATACTACAAAATAAAGTCTATTAATTTTACGTGTCAATGGTATATAAGCTGCACTGTTAAATACATCATGAGGTGGGTTGTACACATCCTTGAATTGGTGTAATTTGTCTTCGGTGTCCATCAACCAGATTGTAACATTTACTGGAATATCTCCTACAATGACTTTGAAAGTTACATTTACACGAGTCTCACACTCGATGACATCAAGTTCATTAATATCACATAGTACCTTTGGATCGTCGGGCAGTGTATACACTTCAACAAAAATGTCTACTACACTTGACTCATGAACATCATTTGTATCATGTGTATTAGTTTTAGGAATCAGTTTGCAAAAGTAAAGACCTTCAAGTGATTTGTGAACTTTTTTTATAACAAGACGATAGTTATGTGTTGTCGCAATATACTCAATATTGTATACGTCACCGAGAACAACATTTTCGTTCAGACTTATTTCCGTTTCTGAATTTGTAGTCAAGGCATCGAAATAAAACCAAACCACGTCATAATCTTCTGTAATTTCAACTACGCAATCTAGGCCGACGTTCTCAGTACTTGCAATGTATCTGGTGGTAGTTCAAGTGAGTAACCAAGAAATCCTAAAACTACGAAGAACAAAGCTGTGTTTTCTGTGGAATACATGACAGCGATGTGTAGGACAACCTAGGCCTAAATAGGACAACTGTTTTGGTTTTCTTCTTTATGATTTCTTCAATTTACATATCATTTAATTATCTTTTCACTCATGCACATAGGCCCACTATTGTTAGTATTATTTACTGATAATAAACAAAAACTAGACACGTTTAATTCTAGAGTTGCACCAATTAATCACAAAAGAAAGACAAAACACATTATTCACCCACATATATTTTTTAATTTACAATCCATTCACACCAAACAAAAAAATGAGAGATATATATAATTAAATACAGTAAAACCCTTCTTTTGGGAAAATCCTATTCACAGCTATACCTCTATTCATTCCCTATTAAAGTGACACTTTGTTGGGTCATGAGAGATTGATATTCTTAATTGAAATAATTATATTATATCAAAGCAAATTTAAGAATTGCACATCTCATATCTAACAATAGCATTTCATTTTCATTATTTATACTTTTCCTATTTGTTTACTAATAACAGGAGTCGAGCCTATCCAGATTGAATGTGATGAGATGCAGCAGAAGTTAGTGTTGATGGTTGATCAACTAAACGACTTCATTCGCAAAGAAAAGGTTGAAGAGCTAGGAGAAGATGCGGTGAAGTCTGGCCCACTACCAATATATACAACAGACTAATTTAGAGTAAGATAAGGTTAACACCACGTCGTCAAACAAATTACACTTTTGCGACACCAAAGACTATAGAAAACGCTGTTATTCAATATCTTTTCATGACTGTCTGATTTCAGAATTTGGTGTAGTTGTAGAATGCAGATTTGTTTGTAGTTAGCATATACATTTGCCCTCTTTCATTATACTGATTATCTATCTAAAATTTGGTCTTCAATCGACAAAATTCAATGAAACATAAATAAAAGTAGGTTAAATATAAAAAAGAATTGTTTTTACATAGTATGCTTTATAATATTAAGTTATCATTTTGTTCAAGGCGATTTAAATCTATCTTGATTTTATCAGCTTTTCCGTTTGATTCATTGTTTTCTTAACTAAGCCGCTTCTCTTCCAATCATGGTCAATAAGTTCATATGTGATGACGATGTGTTGTAAAAATATTATAAAAAATTGAAATTGTTTATTTTGTGCATTTTGCTTTAAGTATGATGGCACAGTTAAAAGCATGGTTAATTATTAGGTCTTTAATGACAATGAATTAGTGGTGAATTATAGCGAGGCAAATTTAGCAACTGACATGGAATACTATTTTCTTCAGATACAGTATTACATTAAAATCTAGTTGTTGTTATTATTTGTTGTATTATTATTTGTATGAAAAAACCAATGATAATGAATGTCTTACTGCTTATGACATTATATACAAATAAAATTAGAGAATAATTCCTCTTTCTAAATGTAGGCCTATATGAATTTATTTTGAATTTAAGTATACTTAGGTTATTTTATATTTTATCAATTTCATCCCGGCATACATCTCAGCAACAAACCAAAATAATAAGACTACAACAAGAATTGTAAATACAATTACCAACACTTTACTAATGTTTTCTCCTTTGTCATACGTAGGCCTATCAATGCAGTGTAATTCAGTAGTATGGATATCATCACCAACAATATTTTTAGCTTTAAACTCAATCGTTATACCATTGTCATAGTCTGTCAGTGCTTTTCTGTATGAAAAAATATAAATTCCTTTATTTCTCTTGGGAATTAATCCAGCTTCACTGCAGTTTACTGTTTTATTGTTGCGCCGACAGAACCAAGACATGTCATTTGACCTAAGAAGTGGGTTAGACATCACATTTAACTGTATTTTTAAATGATCCCCAACGAAATATTCTATTTTATTGAGCATAAACTGAAACTGTGGTTTATAATGTATGGTCAGTTGTGGTGTTTCACAAATCAATTTATCTGAAAGAAGGTGGTGTGATAAGCTTACTCCTAAGTGACACATGTTCATGTTGGGCGTTACCTTTAAAGTAACAGTACTCGCACCATGAAAGTTGTACATTTTCATTACCTGGTCTTCTGTGACACTCGCCATCCATATGTCAACCCCCCGGGCTGGAATGTCACCAATATAAGCCGTGTAGTTCAACGTGACTGTTTCGCCTTCTACAGCAACAAGTTTATCAACATCGCATACTAAATGTGGATCATCAGGCAATTCATATACTTTGATATCTATTTCCACTACATTGGATGATAATGCATACGGTCCTGTATTACCAGTTTTCTCAGTCTTTTTGCAAATGTATATGCCCTCTTCAACTGGTGTCACTTCTATTATAACCAGGCGATAATTATGTGTCTGATCGTTATCGTTATCATTATACTCAAGCCTGTACATACTATTGACGTTTTCTAAAACATTTTCGTTTAAACTGATTTTAGTCTCTGATTCTTCAATCTGGACCCCATAATAACACCAAACTACGTCATAATAGTCGTCATTCGCAACTGTGCAATTTAGCTCAACGTTTTTGGTTCCAACCAGTAATTGCAATGTCTGTTGTAGGTAAGACTGGGTTTCAGCAACGAAGGAACAACTAACACCAGAAATTAGGCATAATAATATGTAGAGGTACGCTGTCTTTCCAGTGGAACGCATGATAAATACCTATGTAGTAGTATCTGTATATACTGTAGTATAGTCTTCTATACGTAGAGAGAACGACATGAAACCATATTAATATAAACTCTATAGGGTCTACGTATTGTTCTTAAATGTGCATAAAAAATATTGTTGTTATTCCAATGATATTGATAGAAACTGTTGTGCATGAACAGGCTTATTGATGCTTATTGTCGGTTTTGTTCAATCATCGATGAACAGTTAAATGTCACTATATCACGTAGGTGCGGGCTTCATTAACTTCTAACAAACAGAAAGTGTTTACTTAAATTCACAAAATGCAAACTTTTCAATACTTTTCAAAAGCTAGTGTCTAGTGTATAACATTTACATTTTTAATTACAGGGAAATTTTCGAAAATATTGCCAAATTTCAACTTTTGTTTACATAACTGGTTACTATAGCCTATAGGCCTATCCACGGAGAAACATAACTTATTTCTCCATCCATCCATAATCATACATATCGTTTTTTGCCATTTTTAGAAAATTTTCGAAAAATTGCTTCACCTTTTGTTTTTTTACATAACTGGTTACTCATAAATGTAACATGCGCAGAATCACATAATATGGTCTGCGCATGTTACCTCAACATATATCTTTTTAATTAGTTTTTTTTTTAGAAAAAAATCCTGTACGATAGTACCGGGAAATGTTCCTTTTTTATTTAACTGGTAATTTCTATTATCATAAAGTGACATGTGCAGAATCACACAATGTGGTCTGCGCATGTTACCTCAACATATATTTTTTTAATTAGTTTTTTTTAAAGAAAAAAATCCTGTACGATAGTACCGGGAAATGTTCCTTTTTTATTTAACTGGTAATTACTATTATCATAAAGTGACATGTGCAGAATCACATAATGTGGTCTGCGCATGTTACCTCAATACATATATTTTTAAAGTAATTTTTTTGCCATTTAAAAAAAAAATCCTGTACTAATACCGTACTGGATTTTTTTTTAAATTGCCAAATTTCAACCCTTTTATGGTAGATGGAGGCAGAGTTAGGCAGGAAGAGAAGCAGAGAACGGACGTGAGAAAAAGGGCAGAGAGGGATTGGAGAAGGAAGGCAATGGAGGGTTACCTCGAGCTGCGTTGAAAAGGAGGGAGAGATTGGAGCTGGAAAAGCGGAGAACCAGGGAAAAGACGTGTTAAATAAGTAGAGAAATTGGAGAACAAAGTGTAGAGAAGATTAGAGAAAAGAAAGAGAAAATTAGAGCTGAATAATAAAAGGAGAGTTAAGACACAGCAAGTAAGTTAGCCGGAGGGTACAGCCTACCGCTTGTGCTGCTGTTTGAGACATAGTGAGCCGGAGGTTGCGCCTACTGTACTGGTTGTATCACTATTTGAGACATAATGAGCCGGAGGTTGCACCTACTGTACTGGTTGTATCACTATTTGAGACATAGCTGAGCCGGAGGTTGCACCTACTGGTTGTGTTACTGCTTGAGATACAGTTAGCCCGTGGTACACCCTGTGGTTGTGATACTGCTTTGCTGGTGGGTACACCTATTAGCCAGTGGTTAAGACTACTGGTGGTTACCCTGTTAGCCGGTACGTGGTTACGCCATTGTTGGTGGTTACGTTGCTGTTGGAGGTTGCACCATTGTTGGAGGTTACGTTGCTGTTGGAGGTTACATCATTGTTGGTGGTTATGTGTTGTTGGAGGTTATACACCATTGTTGGTGGTTACGTTGCTGTTGGAGGTTACGCCATTGTTGGTGGTTACGCTACAATTGGAGGTTACGTCATTACTGGTGGTTACGCTGTTGTTTCTGCGTAATAGCAGAACTAATTTAATTAATTATTATAATCGGTTGTTACCAATAATTTGGAATCATAGAAGAATAAAGGAGGTCACTCCAAAAATTGTAATTGATTTGTTTCATTCGAGTGTGCTGCAGTACCGCAGACCCCTCCCCCCAAAAGGGAACGAACCCGAGAACGGATTTTCGTTACACTATCATTATTACATGCGCAGAATTATATAATGTGGTCTGCGGATGTTGCCTCAATACCTTTTTCTATGTCATTTTTCGAAAAATATCCCTGAAAAACTGGTTATGTGAATGTGGTGCAGAATCACATAATGTGGTCTGCTCGCGTTAACTCAATACATATTTTTTCAAAATTTCGAAAAAAAATCCATGTACTTAAAGGAGAGGGAAATATTCCAAAAATTGGCGAATTTCAACCCTTTTATTTTTTTACATTGCTTAAGTGTTACATATCATAATGTTACATGCGCCGCATTATATAATTTATGTGGTCTGTGCATGTTACCTCAATACCTTTTTTTTTAAAGTCGTTTTTTGCCATTTTTCAAAAAATATCCCTGTACTAGTACACGGAAATATTCGAAAAATTGCCAAAAACACTTTTATTGTTTGACATAACTGGTTACTATATCATAATGTGACATGTGCTAATCACATAATCACATAAAGCGGGGAAATATTGAAAAAACGGTCAGATTTCGAACCTTTTAATTGCTAAACATAACTGGTTATTATGGCTCTATATATTATCAACATTATCATATAACAATTCATTAGCCATTATTTTAGCCATTTAAAACAAACATCTCTATACAATTAGGCCTTGTAGTACAGGGAGTTTTTTTTTTAAATGGTCAAATTTTACCATTTTTTGACATTGTTTATTATGACTCTTAAGATGATAATAACGCAATATATGGTCAAATATTACAATATTATTGCATAATAATTGAATTCTAAAAAGGGATTTGTTTATATATGGCCAAATTTAGACCCTATTTTGACATAATGGGTTACTTTGGATCTATTCTATGATAAATTTAAAGATGTATTGTCCCTTGAAACACAAAAAATGAAAAAAAAATATTCTAAATTTAAATTGGCCATATCAAAGTAATATTAAAGGTATTCACTTTAGGTCGAAAATTCGAGCCGAAAAAAACAAGTTTACGTAATTAACAGGTAAATTAATTTGATAACATTTCGTCTGGAAAATCATCACAAGCGAAAGTAAACAAAGATTTCAAACCACGAGTATGCATTATACATGATGCTAATTAGGATTGTTTACAACTCGTCGCGGTTGAGAAGGTGTTTTCACACAGAGGAAGTTTTATGATTATGCATACAGAGTAGCCAAACAAGCGCGTTGCATTATGAGATATGTTTTGATCGAAAACTTTGACTGGAAGTCAAAGTTATTTTTTGAACAAAAAAATGTCTGTATTTCGGTTAAATAATTTTTTTTTTTACTAATTTTTGGTGAAAGTTAATAACTATTATGATACTTCAAAATGACCCACTTTTTTTCGAAATAAAAAAAAAATTTATTTTTTTTAATTGGTCAAAGGGACAATACATCTTTAATGAAATGTCCATTTCAATGTCTATATTTTCAAACATTAAGAGGTATAATTGGCCAATGGGAAGGCTGCTTTTTGTCACATGCTCGATCAAATTGTAGTTGAAGTGCTGTTTCCATCCCATGAATCATAGCAGCATTCTTTCCATAGAGATCCTGAAAAAAAAACCCAAAATATAAGAAATCTATCACTTTACAGCAATTTAATTAATGTTGGTGCAAATCAAAGAAAAAATGTATGTACCTGCATTTCTTTCAATCGTCGTTGTCCTGGGCGTTCCGATGGTGGCGCTGTACTTCTCTTTAATTGTTGACCTGAATGAGCTGAAAATCATTTATACTGTATATTATAACTAATTGTCTGTAGAACTAGATTATTTAGGATAGGTACTTCTGGCTTGTGAGTCATAGTGTACAGCTTCATTGTCTATCTTTAGACGTCCCAGACTTTATATCAAATAAATATGATAATTAAATTCTTAATAAATTTACCTGATTCATCTTCTAACGCTTCTGACTCTCTAGCTTTTCCTGAATAAAAGAGAAAAGATATTTTTACTTTAGTTATTTAAATAAGAATGGTATAGAATATAGTTTAGAGAGCATAAGCAGTTTGGCAATAAAAATACATATTTAGCAATGTGTTTCTTTGTTCAAATAAACTTTACAATCGATCCAACTTATTGCACATCTACAGTAATCCCAATATTAGGTTTAGTCTAAGCTATGTCTAACTTTATGTGACAAAATGTGCCCATATATGGAAATGATGATGTCATATCACTACCATATTTAGGCATATCACCACCATATTTGGGCACATCACACTTTTTTGTCACTAGTTTGATAGTGTAAACAGAGCTTTGGCCTTTTTTTGTTCTATAACCTCCTTCACTTTTCGGCAACCATTTAAATCTTTTTGTTTTGCCATGTACAATACAAGGGGCAAAATATAGGGAATTGTTTCCCACAGGAGCATCTTCACTTGTCCTTATGCAATTCCGTATTCAAATAATATCTATCACAGTACTCACTTCTTTCTTCTTTGAACTTGGCTGAAACCGAAAAGAAATGTCTTAACTCCTCGCTTATTTCCATTTCAAAACTATCATCTGAAAGTTCATCTTCAACGAAGTTTGCATCGTCAGCATGATTCATCCCATGACCTTCAGGCCAATGTGAATAATTACCGTAATGTGATTGGTATCCGTGACGATTTTGCATTTTCCGTTGATTGCTTGTCATGTGATATGGGTTATTATAATAAGGTATGTATGAGTTTATTTGATTGCTATGGTAATGTGACTGTTTTCTATAATTTGTTGAATATTGTTTCATCCATTTTGACACTTGTTGGTGATGGGTCCAGTAACGTTTATAGCGGCCATTTTTATTCCATAGTTCTTTTTCATCTATAATTGTTGAACCTGTACTCGATGTGTATTCTTTATTCCTATTTTAAATAACACTATTTTGTTTTAAACAATTCAAAATCTCATTTGCGGCTTTGCCACAATGGTATAAAGTTTTTCAAACTAACATACAACTCACATGAGAGCCTCTTTATTTCAATGAGCATTACTTAGTCTTAAAAGGTAAAGATCTGACTGATTGATCTTTTTACATTTCCAACTATTATTAAGACTAAATTATTATTCTAATATCTCTACATATATAGTAGATAATTAAGAGTACGACCAGTAACAACACACTGGTAGACCTTGGTATTGTTAAATGTTAACCTTTCATGATGGGACTGTTTGATATAAAAGTAGAATATTTGGGACCAAACGTCCACAGCTGTGTACCGACCAAGGATATACGCACGAAATTGTCTACAAATGTTACGGTGCAGCTACCACATTTTGTGGGCCTAGCTTACAACATATGTTATAAGACCAAATTCCAAGGAATTTACATTTTTACTCTTTAAAATTAGACTTGAATAACTATTAAATCTTCCTATAAACGTTTCTATCAATAAAACTTACATGTTCAATGCTTTTAGTGTTGAAATATGCAACTCATGCCATTTATGTGTTCGTTTAGTTCTGTGATGATGAGGAGGAACAATAACAACGTTTAGGTATGGCACGTCTAATAAGTAAAAACAAGTCTTTACAATATATATGACACGCCAAAAGAGTAAAAGTGTATTAAATAACATCCAATAAATGTCCGAGTACCATTATTTTACAGTGACTTTCCAGGTCATAACATTACAGACATAACTCGTCCTTATATATATCTATTATCAATTTATTCAACATTGAATAATGGAGGTAAAACCTCCATGATTGAATACATTAAAAAATATTTGGGTGTACAAGGCTAGATGGCCTTAGTAGATAATAATGGAATGTAATTTTATTCTATTACATAAATTATATATTTGTCTACTATTTTTGCTTACTACTTTTATTAAAAATATAAAATTTAAATAATAGTAATAAATATGTTCACAGTTATGTTATATAAAAATATATTATAACTTTTGCAGGTCACATTGTGACAAGTAACCCTGCTAGTGTATAATCAGAATATTGATCTTTATGTCAAAGTACCATCGCTTGATTTGAACCTAAACCTGTGGTATTATTGGGAATGTTTTAAATTTCAAGTAACTTGCCTATTACAGGATGGATAAACAATATCATGCTTGTAAACTAACTCACAGTTGTGAGCACAACCCTGGTACTATAATTGCTAGTAGGTTAGACTTGCTCCAAAGCTGTAGCTTGTCTATTTTACGGCGTTTCAATTTTTGTCCGAAAAAAATGAGCTCAACTATTATACGTATGAAACGCCATATGTGCAAAAATATTTATCTTTTTACTAACTTGGGTCTAAAACCTAGACTACTGGTAGGTCAGCATTGAACCCTGGACCTTAGGATTGGAAGACAAGCATGTTTTAACTACCAAGCTACAACTTCACTACATTTTCATTGACTTCTATATTCATACTAGCTTGATAAAAGGTTTCATTGAGTATGCAATAATATGCTAATAGATATGCAAATTAGTTCATCAATTTATTCATTTATTTTTGCTGTCTTCATTTTCTGAATCGCTTGATGAAGTTGACAACTCCTCCATGTATCCAATATTATTTGGTTCCTTTCTATCAAGATTTAAGAAGGTGTTTATCTTATCAGCAATGTCTCTATGTTCACTAAAAAGAAGAAAAAATATAAAAATCAGTATGTTTCTGTATAAAGAGGTTGACAGTTTAATTAGGCCTTCCTAATTCTGCCATGCAAACAATATTGCACACCACATACCTTGAATCTGCTCCCAGCGTGCAAGTGTCGGTCAACGGCAACGCCATTCCGGATTCCATCCTCAATACAACGTAACAACCTTTGCCTAATTTGGTAACATCTTCTTCTACATCTGCATATTTAACCTCTTCTATATTTGTTACAACTGAGAGATAAATGAATCAACTATAAACAAAATACCAGACTACAAGGAGGAAAACAGCACAGTAGGTTAATGGTTAGACATAAAGCTTCAGACTCTATTTTCCATACCAAAGTATTAAAGCTTATAAAATGGAGGTGGATGGATGGAGGTTTATGATCCCCTAACTTTTCATATACAAATCCATGACAATTTTCACACGGTTTTGTAGTGTTTTATTTGTTTGTTTTGCTTCTTGGCCTCACAATATTCAAAACGACTCGGTGCCCTAGTGGTCGAGAAAGTGTTTATAACTTTAAAAACCATACTTACGAAAGTTTGGTGGTGCTACTATACTGATTATCTTGCGTATCAGACCAGATTTGCTTATTCGGACTTCATTCTTTTTCTTGTCAATTATGCAATCCTAAAAAATAAATTTGTAGGCTTGTTTTTCTGGGTAGATAAAATTGAGGAGTGTTTGGATGGGGGTATGCACCATAAATACACTGTCGTACTAAACCACAATGAGTATTGTATTTTATGGTTGTATTGATGTAGTACAGGAAAACAAAAAAATGTAAACATAGAGTGTATTTTGCGATTATGGGTTATACTACTTTAATTTAACGCTGTGGCTAAAGATACGGTACTGTATCCTAACTTTCGTTTGCTAAAGGTACTGTAAAATTGCTCGTCCTAAATATTAAAACTCATCCTAAAATATTAAAAACCTAACCCTCTAAATAATCTCTCTTAAATTAAAATCGTCAAGCAGAGAATCAATCCCGCAACCCCTAAGCCATAGCCTCATCACAAGCCCACCACTCCACACAGCTGGATCGCAGAAAAACCTATTTGATTAACATCTTTGCTTACATAGCACCCTCTATAATTACCGTACCTTTAGTGTTTAGATGTATGGATACATAACAGTACCGTATCTTTAGACATAACGTTAATTTAATGTCTCATGCATTGGCTACAGAAAAAGTTGGCAGGTATATGATGATCCTTGACACACTAACTCACCTCCCAATCATCAATGCTTGTTACACCAATCATGAAACAGAATGATATGTATAATAGTTTCCATGGTAATGAGTCTACTGTGTATGTCCAAAGACCAAAGCCAATCGCGAAGAATCCTAACAAGAAAATTAATTATTAAAGAAAACTTTATTTGGTTGGTCTGTATATTAGGACTTTGAACAGTGATTGTACAGTACGTTATGGATCTTAGTGTGGGCAATTCTGTGGTTGTAGCTGGCCATAAAACGGTCAAATCAAACCTATTAATATACTCCATGAGCGAATTCCTGGAGTTCTTTTAAGGTGAAGTCTACCCTCAGTTTCAGAATGTACTTTCATATAAACCATCTTGAACGAGTTACCTAAATTGAAAAAAGGAGACATAAATATTAAATATCTATAAACAAATAACTTATATGTTGTCAGTTGTAAAATGCTTTTAATTGATTGATGCTTATATAGGTCATTCCCCTCAAGCTGCTGAATCGTACTAACCTAGCTGGCTGGCGGCTAGGTAATTTTAATATAGCCGGGGCTGTACCTAGCCGGGCAAGCCTTGCTATACTATCTAGCATAGTGCCTACTATATAGGGCCTAGCTAGATAGATGACAGGCCCAGCCAGCGCGACAGCCGAGCACAAGGCCAGGGCCTATATACTAGATAGGCCTAGGCTAGTAGGCCTACCTACCTAGCTAGTAGGGCCTAGGCTAGCCTATTTTTTAAGAAAAAAACACAAAAGCAGAACCCTAGTTACACCCAGTACTATAATATAATTAGTGGTGAACAGTTAATTTGTATAATTTGTACGCAGGAATTTCATATAATTTATGACATTTATTATATCATGAAAAATTAAAGCAAGCCACTACTACTAAAAAGTACTAGCTAGGTAGCTGGCCTACCACCGGTGCGGAAATGACTTGTTTTTTTTGTACCCTTGTTATTAGCACGTGGTTTAACTACCAGCCAATCACAACTTTTTAAAATGACGTAAGGCAATATAAACAAAACAAAGAGGTCCGACACACGAAACATGGCGTCTAATTTTAGTGGTGCTCTACGTTTAACAGATTTAGACGATTTTATAACACCGTCTCAGGTATTTTAGTAGGTTTTATTATTAAATGTTTCAACATACGTATATAAGAATCGTTTTAAACAAATAGGATGAGACCGTAAGGATTATGCAAGAGAAAAACCAAAGAGGCTTAAGTTTCAAGAAAGTATGCCTACGGCGTAGGGAAGCAGTCACTTTCGCCACTACATACTTGAAGTTGTGGTCGGTTCGTCCTGGTTACTAATATGCCAACTTATTTGTATGACTAGTTTTTTAATCTAATACCATTATTTTATTATTATTGTTACTATTTTTAGGAATGTGTAAAGCCGGTTAAAGTGAACAGAATTAGCGGCAAGACAGCGGCTATCAAAATAGAGGCAGATGGAAGTCATTATCAAGTTGAAACGGTAAATAAAACAAGTTCTAGACCGACATATAATTAAATTACATGTTATAGTACAGTGCTTGTTAATTCTAGTCTATTGTCCTAAAAATCTTTTTTTCACATAAAGATTTTCTCTCCTGTTAAATGTATGTTGTTTTTTTTTTTCCATTTTAATTTTAAGGATGGTATTAAGACAAAGTTAGAGAAAGCTGAGATTACACTTAATGATTGTTTAGCCTGCAGTGGTTGCATAACATCAGCTGAGAGCGTTCTCATTACCCAGCAGAGTCAACAAGAATTATATAGGATCCTTGGGGAAAATAAAGGTCTCACAGCTGTAAGTTTCTTGGTAATTTTATGGAATATCAAGGGATTGCTGATGACTCGGGTGGGTAATATGATCCTCCCAATCTGTTAATTGTTAGTGGGTGACCCATTTCAGCCCAATGTGTTGCGTTATTAAATAAGTCCTTTTTGTTTTATCAACAGGAAGAGCAGTCTCAACGCAAATTGGTAGTGGTATCCATCTCACCGCAATCAAGAGCGTCCCTAGCAGCCAAGTATAAAATAACTTCACAAGAAGCTGCTGAGAAATTAACAGGATTTTTAAAGCAATTAGGTTACTGGAAAATTCAGTTTAATTTTCTACATGTTAATTTTGTCAAATTTATATAGTGCTTTTAACAATCAACAGATTATCCCAAAACGGTTAAAATAAAATGAAGATGGCAGAAAAACAGATTGAATACTGTATATATATTACACTAAACTATTAGTTTATGGAGGGGAATATATATTTATACATTATACAGTACATTATATCTAAAGGCTCTGAAAACAGCATAGTGGATTAAAACAACACTTTACATTGATTCATTGAATGCACGGTTTTAAGCTTTATTATCTATATGGTTGTGCCATATAGTTTGATAGTGTAGACAGAGCTAAAGGTTTAAAATTATGCTATTGCTTCTCAATTTTCATATTAATAAAATTATGTTGTCTGTGTGACTGTCCTGGAAGCTGTAATAATTCATTTGTTTTATTTTTTCTTTCAAGGTGTTGATTATGTTTTCGATACAACATTTGCGAGAAATTTAAGCTTATTAGAAAGTCAATATGAGTTCATACGACGTTATAACAACAAAGGAACAAAAGGGTCATTACCAATGCTAGCTTCAGCTTGTCCAGGTACTTTGTGGTAGTTTTATATCAATAGTATTATGTGTAGATGTATGAGTTTAAATGTACATTATCTGCTGCATAAATACATCTTTTAAAACTGTCCATACATTCAAAAGTAATGTGTATTATATTTTTCCCTTACCAGGGCCGTAGCCACCAGTATGTTTGGTAAAGTTTCAATCTGTCCACTTTTTCACAAAGGCCTTTGATGACCCACTTTCTCATGGCTACATCACTGTTTACTCAGATACATACAGTATACAATGAGGAGTATGAGTGGGGCATGCCATAATAAGCTGAATAATGGGTTGGGAAATTCCTTTATTGTACAGGCATTGATGATTAACTTAATGATTTCATAGAACCATCGGAGGATTATAGGCTAATAATCTGCTAGGATGTCGATAATAAATTGACGATCCATAAATTAGACTATGTATTTTTTTAGGTTGGGTGTGCTATGCTGAGAAAACACACGGAAGTTATGTCTTACCATACATCAGTACTACAAAATCACCTCAACAAATAATGGGCAGTTTAGTGAAGGATTACCTGGCCAGGATACATGGTCTGACCTCTGACATGGTGTATCATGTGACGGTAATGCCCTGCTTTGATAAGAAGCTTGAGGCTTCCCGCGAGGACTTTTACAATGATGTCTACAAGACGAGAGATGTTGATTGTGTTATAACATCTGGTGAGCAATAAAGATAAATTACCTCTATTATGGGGCCAGTTATCTTATAATGTTCTATTAAAATTGAAATTCTGGTGTAGTACCTTTATTATGGGAATACTGTAGTTTATAGTAAACATATGGTATGGCATGTAAATATGTCTATTAGAAACCATGAACAATTTAATTATGAGACTACCACAATACTCAAATGAGCATCATATATCTATGTTATTCCTGTTGTTTTTTCACATGCTTATGCATGGAAAACTTACATCAAATGACCTATGCTAATAAAACACTCATTAAAGGAGCAACTCTGTATTTTCAGCTGAAGTTGACATGATGCTTGACAGTGAAGGACTGTCTTTGGTGGATATTGAAAGTAGACAATTAGATTCATTGTAAGTTATTGTTTGTTTACCTGAATATAGAGGCTCAGCAAGTGAAGAAATATAATCATTTTGTAAATGGGATACATTTATTTATTGAGCTCAATGAAAATGATTGCCTGCAAACCTGTCCTAAAACAGCAGGGGTAGATGTAATGGCTTTGTGTAACAATTAATACATTCTTCTGTATCAGGTCACTGATAAGTTAGAGAAGGTAGGCCAAGAATATGCAGACAATCCTTGTTTTCACGTTTGATACATACAATTGTATGGGCTGTCCCATTAATGCACTTGCCAATTGTTTGACCCACTCTACAATATGGTGGGTGGTAAAATGACGGACAAATACACACCATTGTTCATTGATGTGACGTACTATCTAGGTTTTTTGACGCACCCCTGAGTCAGCAAGTATTTTTAAATGAGGGGGTCGTATAGTGGGTCATACAATTGACAAGTGCATTATACAGAGCAAATACTGTAATACATTTTAATTTGTTTAGATGTGAGCATGATGCAGCCATCATAAACCATGAAGGAGGGGGTTCTGGTGGGTATGTTCACCACATCTTCAATTATGCAGCTCAAGAATTATTTGGTGCCAAAGTACATGATATGCAATACAAAACTCTAAGGTAAGGTAGTAAGGCAACAACGTAGTGTGTTACAGTGTTGTGGGAACAATTTTTAACTGCTCCCACCAGTTTAGTACTGTACATGTAAATGCTACAACAGTAGTGTATTCTCATATACAGTATACAGTACTCGTAATTCACAAAGCATGACAGATGGGAGAAAAACGGAGTGAACATTATAGATATTAATAGAAAACACAAGTATTACAAGTTTAGGGGTTTTTTTCTTGGTTAGAAATAAAGATTTTAAAGAGGTAATATTGGAGCATGAAGGGGAAGTGGTGTTGAGATTTGCGTTGGCATATGGCTTCAGGAATATTCAGAATTTGGTGCAGAAACTTAAACGAGGAAAAAGCCTGTACCATTGTGTTGAAGTTATGGCTTGTCCATCAGGTTGGTTGATATAAAATATATAAATAATACAAGCCTATCACAGGCTGTTTCATCACAAAATTCTAACAATAACATTTACTTTGCAGGTTGTCTAAATGGAGGAGGCCAAATTCGCCCATTAGATGATGAACCCGCTAAAGATTTACTAGAAAGAGTCGAGAAAATTTATTCAGAGATTGCGCCAGTTAAACCAGAAGATAGTGAAGATGTAAAAAAGCTTTATGCCGATTGGCTTGGTGGCAAAGATTCGATAAAGTCCAAATCAATGTTACATACACAGTACCATGAGGTGGAAAAGATGACAAATCCTCTAGTTATCAAATGGTAGAAAAAAAATAATAACTTTTGAGAACTGAAAACCGTTGCCATAGATAGTACTATGAGATGAAACAGGTGAAAAATGAAAAACTATTGCCATAGACTATAATATGAGGTGAAAAAGAAGACAAAAATGTAAATGCAGTTGCTATGAATATTGGATTCTTCTTGGCACAAGAACATTCCAACCAACATCTAGTACAGTATTTATTATTAACATTGAAAATTATGAAATAGAAATAAATATTTTATATGGGAAATTATATGGGAAATGTTTCTGTTGCCCTGGCAAATACAAACAATAGATGTACTGTATAAATTAAAGTTGTAGATGTTGCAATGGGCAAAGGTAATATCGGAGCTAATACGAGTCATAAATGAATGGAAAAGTGGTTTTAAGTTATGTAGAAAGAATTAGATCCTGAACTGGAATGTTTTGCAGATATTCAACTTTTAAGCATTAGCAGGTTGATATGATAGGGGAGGGGGAAGGGGGTACTTCATTTCTAGTCTGGGCCCGTTTATAGAACACGCTAAATCAACATGCATCGACTTTGCCGTGTTGTATAAACAGAAATGGATTCCGTTGCGTTACTAAACCACCTGGTACGGCTACTTGAGAAGCTAAAGTATCCTCGGGGGACAAGTTGCCCTTATTATAGCAGCAGACGTTTGACTGTGACTGACTTTCTTATTCATAACACAGCAGTTAACATTCATGTTTAGGGGATTAACCTTTGTCTGTGCATATACATAGGCGTGTAAAGTAAGACACAAATACGCACACAATGCAACATTCTTGATTCTTGAGAATTTTACTCTCAATTTCAATCCATATAGTGGTCCCTGAACATGCATTCGTTTTGTCTACATCTGGAAAATCGACCTTTGACATTTACAGGTAGACTTTCTCTTTTGGTTTTTTTTTTCTAATTAAAGAGAAACAAAATATACAACCAATACAAAATCTAGAATCATTAAAAAGAATGTAACAGTGGATGATTGCTAACAAGTCCAAGATAAGGCAGGTTACAATGTAAATGGTGTCATGCACAGACTTAACTCTTGCAGAAATTAAATTCTCCTTTCTACAGAAATTACAAGGAGCAATATATTATGTTTTAACACTACAACCAAACCCTATTTAGGGAATCACAGCCCTATTAAACAGCTCTTTGTTGGAACCTGAAGGTGTCCCCTTAACAGGGGTACTAATCACTATAAAAACTAGTATAGTATGTATAACAATCAGATTGTTACATCTAGGGGGTTACATTTAGGAGGTCTCTTATATGAATCACAGTTTAATCAAACTTGTTATTTAATGGAAGAACACATATTATTTGTCACAATCTTCTGGGTTTAATGTTCAAGTATTAATTTTTTTTTCTAGTTTTAAGGAAACCATATCCTGTTCAGAAACTTTCAAAAAGAAACAAATTTTACAAACTATGCAGCACCTAAAATAAATTGCAAAATTGCAAGTAATCATTTGTAAAATTAACAACTTAAAAAATAAACTAAATAATATAATAATAAAAACAAAATTGAGAATACATCATGAAAAAGTTAGTAAAATTAATGTACAAAAACATTTAAATTTACACAACTACAGCTAAAATAAATATGGGAACACTTGGTATAAATAATTTTTTTTTTCTTTAACTGAAGTGAAAATGAAAGCATTCTCATGTTAAATTTAAGTTGTGAAATTAGAGATTGAATGATACACACTTTAACACCTCTTTCACATTATCTCTCAATACTGTGGAGTTTACATACGGTACATACAATACGGCGTCAACACCGGCGTTTTGTGTGATGTGCGCCCTAGTGTGTGCAAACTCCACAGTTTTGCTGTTTGAAAGGGGTATTGTATACAATCTTACAAATGATTCAAGCATCATAAATTTCCAAATTACAACATCACAAAAACATGATTTAGTAATGATTTTAGATGTTTTTTTTTCAGTTGTCACACACCATGTCATCCAATTCTAAAGCTTGCCTAATGTTTTATTTTGTTCACAAAAGATATTCCACTTTAGAATATAATCAAATTAAGTAATCATTTGCATCAGGTTATAAATTAAAATATTAAATTAAAAAGTAATTACTAAAGGTATATTGCACATAATAAAATCGTGATTTAAATATTTGACAAAATCATTGCATAATCAACTCAAACTGTATTAATGGACATTGTCAGTGACTCTCCTGCAGGAAATTCTATTTTGTACTGTGTACCTATATTAATACTGCAGTAATCATAATAAGATAATATTTGAAACAGGAAACTAGCATACTGTATCATAGCACCAGCAATATACTGCAGTAGTTGTACTTTACTGCAGTAACACTATTAAGTATTACCTATATTTCTGAGAGAGCATCATACTGGCATGTGAAACCAAAACGAAATCAGAATTCAACCAGTATTTCTAGTTTACTGCAGTATATAATAAATAGGCACACACCAATAGAATACTGCAAAAAATAATTGCAACATAAACAAAAGTATAAAACATGTTTCAAATTAAAAAAATTAAATTATATCAAAATTATTGCTTCATAATCACAGCTGTCAACTAAAAATTCAAAATTGTAGAAAAAGAAAAAAAAACAAAAAGTTGATTTTTTTCAAAGGTTCTTGGTTTTGTTCTTTCGGATATATTTTAAAATATAATATTCAAATACAGATTGTAAATGAAATGAAACCGTATCAAGATGTTTTTTATTTTGGTAGAAAAAACAACTGTTCATTAATCAGAAAAAAAATGAAGGAATTAAAACATCTTCTTTATATAGATATACCTATATATTATATATTAGTCTATACGTATCATCTATACATATAAACAATCAAACTTTTGAAAACATTAGAACATTCAATGAATAAGTACAGTGTAACTATAACATAATCACTCAAGCATAGTAACCACTCAAGCGGAATAACCAATCAAGCAGAGTAACCACTCAAGCGTAGTAACCATCCAAGCATAGTACACCACTCGAACATCACATGGATGCTGGTATTAATGTCATTTTGTATTATAAAATATACTTGTCTTTGATAACAGCTTTTATGTTTAGAACCTGAATATTTGCATAAATGTATTTGACCACCTGTAATTTCAGCTCGATTCTTCTTTCATTCTTGTATACTTATATTATTGAATAAATTTGTTATAGTTCTCTGAATAAAATCTAGTAATATTATCTTGTAGGGTGCAATTCATCATTTTCTAACCGTACGTCCATATTACTACAAAAGTCCTCAGTTAGCGGTACACAATTGAAGTACGAACACCAATTGCAGTTACGCAGTGGTTTGAGGTAGTAGATTATAAACATAGCCATAAAATACAACAGCAAAAGTACGGTTGATATCACTATTTGTAGCCGTTTACGATTTCTATCAAACTCCCCGAAGTAAACGTATGGTAAAAAAATGAAAGACAACAATGTTCCACAGATGAAACCACCCAAATGCGCGTAATTGTCAATCCACGGGAGAAGACCTAATACAAAGAGTGCTGAGATTATTATTAAAAGTTTGCCAAGTGCTGAACCTGGATTGCGCAGTATTTGGTAATTCTGAAGAACTTCGACCACCAGACACGCCAGTAAACCAAACTGTGCACCTGCAGGACCCACCTACCATAACAAAAAAGAAAAACACCAGTTATACTTTATTGATGGAAACTTTATAATATCTGTATTAGGCCTTAGCTTAACCACTCATAGAAAATCACCCAAGCAATGTAAACCACTCAAGCATAGCAAATTACTCAAGCATACCAAACCACTCAAGCATAGCAAGCCACTCAAACATAGTAAACTACAGTGTTCTACTACCAGGATTTGTTTCAAAGAATCATTTGTGGTTTATAGTTTAATTCTCATCTAATAAATAGCAGTTTAATATCCAAATGAAAAATGTACGAACCTCTGCTCTGTATGGTATAAAGATGGCACTCATTAAATTACCACCAATACCACTAATGAGGTAAATAGTGGCAATACGAAGACATCCAGCTAACTTCTCAAGATCTCTTAAAATTGTCATCTGCATTATAATACTCAATATACAATGAAAAATACTGAAAATAAAAAAAATGTATATGAAAGAAAAGGTTTGATGAGTAGAGATAGAGTTACTATAACCTACTAGAGTGTTAACTAGGCACGGACAACTGCCTAGTGTATATTAAATATATTATTACAGTACTGAAACTACTTACCCGGCATGGAGAAATATTGATAACCATAGACGATATATTTGATCAGGTTTTTCTTTATTGCCAAACGGTATTAAACCACAAACATCATCCAAACAATCCACCTAAAAAATATATAACACATCAATAGTACCAGGATTGTTAACATGGCAAAAGCAAAGCTCCATTACTCAAGCGTTTCTATAGAAATAAATTATAAAGGCAATGAGAAAAAGTATCTTTAACTAAAACCTTGTCTACACTATAAAAATTTATGTGACAACATGTCCCCATATATGGACATGATGATGTCATATCACTACCATATTTGGGCACATCACACTTTTTGGTCAAAATAGTTAGATAGTGTAGACAGAGGCCTACTACTATTAAACCAGAAAGAAAGAAAACTACAATACAACTACAATTTTCTTACTTCTTAATTTTACAGATTTTCAAAAAGTTTACCTGTGAACATAAGGTGGCCTCTGGATGGAAGTATCCTTTGACAAAATCACAATATTCTTGACTAACTATTTTACAGGTTCCATCGATGCCTATACAACATGGCCTACCTGTCAAGTCACAAGTTGTGTGTGGGTATTCGCTGTCTTCAAACGACTCTTTACAAATCTAGAAAACCAAGAAACCAAACAATTGAGTACTACTCACGAAACAGTTATAACTACAGTATAACCCCTCATTTGGGACACCCCTACTAAGGAAACACCCCATGAAAGGGAATTTCCAGTGAAATGAACAAAGGGCATTATATATTTTAATACAATTGGTGGATGCCAATAAGGGAACACTTTTTTTGGATCCTGGAGGTATCATCTCAATAGAAGTTCTATTGTATTCATTTACTTCTAGTATAAGAGAAGGCACACAATGTATTATTGTATAATCAATCAATCAATCAAATCTAGTTATAGCAACAGGGACAGGTTGAACGTTAAACTGTAAAATGAGGATTTACTCACAGGCCACTTTGTGATGTCATCGGGCCATTCATTAGGCTTTACAGATGCAGGCACTTTACATGTCCTAAACAACGAAACATATACGGATGGTATTAAGAAACAAATGAAGTACAATGCCTGTTAACATAGAGATCCACCATTGAAAATTCATTCAATGCCGAGTAACAAGGGATGTTACATGGTATTGTGACGTGATCTCGAAGTAGTTTATCTATGAACTTAGAAATAAGGTTTTAAGGTAATATTATATATATGTTCCATTCTAGCTCCTTGAATTCCAGAAATGTCCTTAGTCTTGAGTGAGGACACCTACTTTAGAAATCTAACAAGATGTCTGAATCAAACACATAGAGGTATTATAAAACAAAAGAGTCGACTAGTTAACAGCAAGTGATGTGAACAGGGCCATACATTATTAATATATAAATGTGGTATTCAAATTATATACCAGAGTATAAATAATTAAATGCTACCAACCGATGGTCTTGACCACATACTGGACCTGATCTCCTTAGATTGTTTGGACCACTATTAATTGACCATTTGGCAAAAGTTGCAAAGCTAGTCTAGATAAATTAAGTATAGTATAAGTAGAGTATAAAGACAATCTTTATAAACACATGGCAGCTTAATATCTGACAGCATAATTTTAAACATTGTGCACTGGAAAAAATCATTTCATTCATTTAATTTCAAAGACTTACTGTCAGTGTTAAAAATTGTTTATATATTTTATTGTTGAAAAAATACCTACTGAACACATAGAACTGACAGTTTGGACACATCCAGCGTTATCCGTACGGATACAGCATCCGGTATCATTTTCTTCTCTTCGTATATCTGCTAACCTGACATACACTTGCTCGTCTCTATGCATACATGGGGAATACTTAGCTCCAAGGTGAATAAGATCAGCCTGTAAATAACAAGTATGTACAATGCAGCCACAACAACATCAGACAGTTTATATTATGCACGATTTGCAGTTTCAAATATCGCTGTGCAATATGAGCGAAATATTTGACTGTGTAAGGAAAGCCTTGTGCAATTTCAAATTGTTCAGATCGTGCAAAACATATATGTATATATTGAAGGACTTACCGGCCTTGGACCAATCCAAAAATTGTCTGGTTCCATATAACCAACAGTTTCTACAACTAAATTTGCCTGTAAAACCTGCAGCAGAAATTAAAAACAACAAAATGCATTAACAACTGCTGAGCATTGGAAAATGGAAATTGTGTAAGATGTAAATAAAAATGATTTGGGCATGAGTGTTACGAAAGTGTAGGTATTAACCACAATCTTGGTGAGACCTTAGTGAGAGGGATTGAGTGGCCGAGCGGATAAGACAGTGGAACTGTAATTACGTAGCCATAACATCAGCAAGTGTCCGAGGCTCACTTGCTCCATGGTTCTGGTGGTAGAACGAGTCTTCTCGGATAAGGTGTACAGTGTACACATCTAGCTCATGCGCACTTTAAAGAACCTAGTACATCTTTCGAGACGAGTAGGGGGTTACCCCGGTGTATTAGCAGTACAGCATAGTCACTGATCATAACTGGGCCCTATGGGAAACTAGTATTTAACTGAAGAGGTCGCCCAGTATAAATAAAATATTTAAATATATAAAAAATAAATAAAACTAATTTAAACAAAAAACACTTACTAAGTCTCTTCTTTGAGTATATGTAAATCCTATTGGTGCAAAGCCATAGAAGACGAGGGATATTATTAATATGACCACATGTACTGTTGTTAACCAATATGTAAAATAAGGCCTGCAAAAAAGAATGTACAGCATTAGTAATCAAACATATAAAAACCATTAACATGTTGTCACATTAAAGGTAACAAGGAGCTTTCGATGATTGTGCATCAATCTTTTTAATTCACTTTTATTGCCATGAAAAATCAACAAGAAAAAACAGATGACATAACTTATAAGATGGCAATAAGAGGTTAAAAAAAAAATACTTTTAGTTAAACCCTTTCTATCACACAATTTAAATCTTGGCTCAAATTTCTTATCCATGTTTTTGTTTTATCTTTCATTTCTTTGATCATGGTTGTGTTTTTTTAAGTGCATAAAGAAGATTTTTTAACTGTGTTGTCATTAGCCACCCTTTCTAACCTTTATTAACCCTTCTCTATAATTAACCCGCATACAATTAACCCTCCTACTCTCAGCCCTATCTTTAATTGACCATCAGCTTACCTATGGTCTTCAATACTTTCTAGTTGTTGTTTCACCTCACTATCTATCCTTTGTTTTCGATAACTTCTATTTAACACACGTCCCACTAAACCTTTACCAATCTGACGTCGTTCCGAGTGATTAAACGCAGCCGCCATCACCTTCTCTGCGATTTTATTTCGCCTTCCTGGCATATCTTTTTGAGGTCTTGCCGAATCTGTGAGATCCATTTCGACTTCTGGTGGAGGACTTTTGTAAAGTGGAGGATCAAATCGTTCCTGCCTTGGTTTACGCCATCCTATACTTGTAGGCCTAGAAAATAAAACATGATATTAGGTATAAATCTTAAATAGGCCAATCAATGCATGGTCAACTGTGTTGATATAAAATAATAAATTAAACACATGGTTGTGCCTATATTCAATTCCGTAGAGTTTTGCAACTTGGATAAAAAAGTACTAAAAAGGCAATAATAAAGTACATCAACATTTATTTTTGTGGATAGGCACATGAAATTTACTAGATAAAATTTGATAATTACATCATTTTACTAAATGCAGCAGCTTTTGACTTGTCCATTTTATCTCCTGCTCCTGGACTTGGTGCCATCCTGTTGTCCATCAGTGGTTCATCTTCCATTTGTTCCCGGGATCCAGAATCCTTCTTCAATTTTTGTTTTCCCTTTTTACCAACCTTCTTAACTGCATCTTTAAGCTTACCAGCTAATTAAAAGAAATCGTGCAAGTATTCAACAAAGAGGTTATATAATTCACTAGAAATTCAATTCCAATGTTATCACAGTTCGAAAATGACCATGAAATATGGCTTCATCACATCGGCCAATCAGATATGCCCCTAATCAGACATAGCTATGTGTCATATTGTCGCTGAGTCTTGAGTTACATCAACATGAAATATATTCTTATACCATTCATGTATGCGAAACTAATGGATTGTATAAATCCAGATCGGGTACTAACCTTTAAGGCCAATAGACGAGAAGTACGCAGAAAACTGCGTTACTTGTCCCACATAGAATCCGTATCTATCCTGAGCGGACACAGCCTGTCTGCTCCGAGTTGTGTGTAAATGGTCATATGGAATATGGAGTTACCGGTCGTCTGTGTAAATTGGCCTTTTGCCCAACAGTTTATGTGAGCACGCCTTGAGCACCATTGGTGGCGAAGTGCTCTCTAGAAATCTGTACTATTATTATTATATCTGGATCAGCAACGCTAACATTAGTGATTTTACCTCCGTTTCTTTAATTGCCAATCATTTCAGACTGATCACGATCGGGAACAGTAAGAATGCACATTTTTTTATATTGATAATAATGCTACTGTAGCTTTCTAAGCAAATCTTATCTTTATTTTAAAGTATAATTTACCTTGGCTTGTCAGTGTTTCTAAGCCTGGAAGATTTGACAAGCTGGTTGATAGGTCTCTTGACTGCTGAAGAGGCGACTGTGAGGGCCTTGATGGTAACGGCATTTTACGACGATCAGCCTTTGGTGAAAAGTCAAAGAACACCTCATCATCGTATCTATCATCGGACATTGGGGATATCTGCAACGAGTGAATGGTGAATGGATGGAAAGTGAAACATGCAGAGGAGAAATAAAATGAATGAAAAAAAGATTGAGTAGAGATAAAGCAGTGCATTGTGGGTAGTTTGATTTGCGTGGTGTGTGAAGTATAAATAAAATACTTTAAAGAGTATAGGGGAGTGAAGTATATTTTAGTTTTCAGTCTTAAAATTATTATTATAAATTCTATTTTTTCTATTTTAACAATTGTTAACATCTAGCAAGAATTTTATTTACTTAAAAATTATATATCACTTCTTTTAAAGACTATACTTTATATTTAACAAAATATAAAAATAACCATTGATATTGCTATAACTCTAATAATTATCTCAATATTATTATAATTAATTATATTATACATAAATTAATATTATAATTATATTCTTCACTTCTTATTTGTTTTATTGAATTTGCCATTTTAAATGTTTTATTTCAAATATTCAGAGCAACCAGTCATCACCACTAACAGGCAGGTAAATTGTCTATACTGTACATATCATCATATATGATTTTGACCAGTCATTACCATAAATACATTATTAGTTATAATTAGAACAAATAATAATAAAAAAAACATCTCATCCTCATAGAATAGGATTATGTCTTGAAGTAATTAATAAAAAAAAGCGGAGAACGAGCTGGAAAGGTTAACAAGAGGTCAATTAGGAATTGAAAACGTAAAAGGTTTGATTAATTGAGACAACAGGAGAATCATCCATTACGCATTCACAAATCGTTTCCCAATTCAAATATTCTTAGTATGCATTTAATATTTTTATTCATTTTTTAAAATAGATGGATTTTAGTTTACCATATATACAATACCTTTACAACATAAGTTTTATTTCATATTTTTCAATTCAATTTTGTAAAATATGAACATTGAAAAATACATTAGATAATGTTCCATACTAATTCACATATTGTTTTATTTGTTTAAAATATATTTGTTAAAATTTGGTATATATGTTTATGGCATATAATAAGGATAGGCTGTCCTCTGTTGTAATTCTATATTTAAAGAAATGTTATCATAATTATGGAGGGAGGGAGACGAGCAAATTGAACAGTATGGCAGACTACTTTTGTTTCTGGAAGTCAGCCAGTATTGTTTATACATACAAGGTAAAACAACACCTATAAGTAAAACGCAAAGAAATTAAATACACTTTATCTATATACTATAATCTTGAAAGGTAACATAATATATTTTGAAGCAATTGCATGTATTTTAATATTTTAAATAATATTGTACATATTATTGTGAATTAATCATTGGCTTCCTGCTATGTGGATTAGATGTAAAGCTAGTTATTGAATAGACATTCCAACAACTGATACCAACCCCTACTCTATGAATGAAAGATGTTATTGAATATGATTGTTATGTCAATAAACATTTATACTTTCTTTCCTGTTTAAGATATAAAGTCAAATTAGTACAAAACCAAACATTTTCTGTCATTGGAAGTGTTTTATTATTATTGTTGGTAAACATTGTGGGGTATAAAAAGGTTGCAACATATTGTTGGCAAATTTGAGAAGACCGGTTTACCTTCTTAATCATAATATAACAGAAAGCTAAGATAGCAAAAGGGAGGGTTGGAAAATAAATTTAAATTAATCAAAGTTCTGTTAAAACTGTTAGAGAAAAGACACCAATATAAAATATCATTTACCAATACAGATTAGCTGCCTTGGAGGGATAAGGGATGTTATGCCATGTTATATACTTACAAATGTTGGAGAAAAGAATGACATATCGATATCGGAATCGTCAATCTCATCCATCATTGTGTTTGCGGGGGCAAAACTGCGACTATGAATCATAGGTGGTCGTTGGTGCACTAGTGTGTCCTGTGATCTACTCATCTTTGGTTGAGGACGCTGAAATTAAGAAAACAAACAATTATGATTATAACTAGATTGTTGGATAGTTGTTAGAATTATCAGTTGTTTACAACCAGTCTTTCCTAGAGAAAGTCTTAAATGGAAATTAATTCTTAGATTAGAATCTAATTATATTTTAATGAAATTTAATGAATTTGAACATTTTTCTAATTATTGTATTGTATGAATTTCAACTTCATATGTTTTAACTTTTATGAATCCTCTTATATCTTTAAGTTTGAATGTCATCTGTATATTTTTGTATTGTTTTTAAGAGGGTCTCTTTAAGTCAGCTGTACTGCTATAGTACAGCTGTTAGAGCTACCCTTGTAAAACAAAGTTGAATAAATAAATAAATAATCGTCCAGGAGTTGAAATTGAAGACATTTTAACAATAAGACATAATGAAAGCATTTTGCATAATTTAAAAACTATTTACTACTCCAACAAGAGCAAACTTTACTATGGAAATTGACTGCAATCATAGACTTAATATTTAGAGATTAGACTTACTCCAATAGTGGACTTGAGTGCATCCCATCCCATCTTGGCCACAGATTGTCGTTTACTCCTCTGCCTTGATAACTGACGTGATAAAGCCCTTTTGTAGGTACTTGATGTGGCGGTTGTGGTTGCTACAGAATGGGCCTGGCTGCTCTGATAGGCTCGTCTTGCTCCATCTACCTCGTCGCCTTTTGGCCTGGGCTTGGCTGCAAAGATAACATGACATGCAACTCATCAATAATGCTAAATTTAGACAAAGTCACAAGTGAAAAGCAAGGGATACTTAAGAACAATTGTTATTAAATACAAATGATTACAAAATAAGGAAAAGTAGAAATAGATAGATGGAAAAAATAGATTCAATATCAAGTAATGAACAAAAATAAATGAATGAATAAATAAAACTGATGAATGAAAATAATGTGCAATGCCTCATAGTCACACAGAGTGTAAATTCTAAGATGTATTTTATAAACAATATAGAATATAAAATAAATAGAATAGAAATATACTTTATATTATATAAAGACATTTAAACAGATTTATGACACTATATTTAAGGCATTTTAAATGTAGTAGCAATAAGGTAAAGACTTCACTACCTTGTCAGACGCTTTATATAAGTGACAGTAATACCTTCATCACTAAGTAAAAGTATTAAGTAAAAAGTAATCAACTCACTCACAACAATAAATAAGTATACATTTATATGCCACAATTTCTTTGAGAGCCCAAATTTGTAGCAGCCAGTGAGGCGAAACACATTGTCAGTTCATTGACCTCTTGTAACACAGAAGCCATACAAATCTTGTAGTATCTCTCTGCACTATTTTAATGCCCTAATTTGTTTCGGACTTATTTATTAAATCCCCAAGTTTTGTTACATTATACATTGCTTACAATCTTAAGAATACGGTTTATAAAACTAGCTGAACAACAACTGCAAATCATCAGGAATATAAAACAACCTCCAAACCTGTAGAAAACTCATGCAAACATTTGTAGGCCTATCTCACCTTTATGCTTTACTTCGTTCCATTTTTTCACAGCCTGATATCTCACAGGACCCTTGCCTTTCTTCCTTGCAGCTGAGGCATAAAAGTTTTATTTTAAGCAGGCTAGCAAAACTTAGTTCTCAAAAGGTGCTGTGTTGGTTATTAACACTTCCGTAAAAACAGAAAATGTTGACAAACGGCCAAAGGATACTTTCAAGCGACAAAGTTGGTTATAATTATTATGCATTGAGTTCATGTGTGTGATGATTAATATTTGAAAGCAGACAGTTTTTGTTTTAAGTCTATGAATGTCATGATTTTAATAGTTAACACATGTACCTTTGTAGGACACTGCTATGAAGTCAGTAGATATCAAATTATGTTAATTCATATATTCAAATTATGTTTAATAAAACAGATCTTCCTAGCAATTTTATTTTGTAAACGTATTTGCAATGTATCATTTTTTAATTTTTATGTAATTTTCAAATTGTATGTCCACATGTTTAGTGTTATAAATTGATTTCTATTTAATTAACATTATCAAAATGTATTTTAACATGCACATTTACTCAATTAGAGTAATTAATGCAACAAGCAAAATATTATTTTGTTATTAAAAATGCATAATTCATTAATAATTAGGTTAATTTACATACCAATGCTGGTTTGAACAATTTTGTATGAATATGGTGTGTGTGTACAAATAGGCATATACCTACCTATTTACAATTATTTCCAATTACCTACCCCGTGAATGCTACATACTACATACAGTACCAACAATGTCTCACTATTTATACTGAATACTGTTCCACAAAACTGGTCTACGATGTTAAGTACAGTAGTTCTATAATCACATTCTATGACACTATGTGCTCTCACATAGGCATGATCTCTAACTACAGTATCCACAAATATCTAACTTCCTACCCATGGACGACCTAAAATACTACACACTACACACCTCAACTGTACAATGTCACATACCCTTACTGTTCCACAAAACTGCTCTATTTAAATGCAGTACACTGTAGTGTTAGATACACATGACACTATGTGCCCTCATAGGCATCTTCTCTACCTATCCACAAATTTCCTTTAATTAAATTGTTTTTAACGCATGAAGTGACCCGTTTCGTGGTGTTAATGTCAATGCTATGTGATACTGACTTAGTCACCTAAGATTGATGTAACACATGTTGTAATGTAAGCAAGGAAGTTTATCCTACCTGTTTCACTTAGGAGTTAACGCTACTACTATAGGCATTTATAAGCAGTTGCATTGAGGTCCACAGTGCTAATTCCATGGTTCACAAAAGAACATTTTCCACACATTTACGTAGGGACTGCATACACTGTGTATGATGCAAGTGATGGAAACAGTTGCTATTATTAGCGTGTAGCAAGACTAGACCTGTTATCGCACATTTTGCATTGTAGTGTGTCCCAATGTTTAGAAAATACTGTACACAGTGGTAGCAAACATTATTGGTTGCTAAAATTCCATTTTTAACTGGTCAATAATGGGATTTTCTTTTACAAAAAGGCAAAAATAATTATATTAAAATAATAATAAAATCCTGGATTTATACAGCGCCTAATGTTGTGAAACCTCTATGTGCTGAACATTATTACCCCAGTCATTTTTTTGGATCAAACACGTATGGAAACATACTCCCATAATGCAGCTAGTAAAGTTGTGTCTTGATCTAACCGGGTTCACATTTATACACCTGGGTGGAGACAGGCAAATGTAAGTAAAATATCTTGCCTTATACTTATACTTTATAGATAAAGTACTGTAGCTATGTGATCATATTATACTAGCCAAAATTGACCACAACAAAAGCAGTAGTGATACTTTTAACTGTGGTTTTATCAAAAGATGTATGTGTCAGCCTATTACCGACATGCATCATGCAATGTTCCCACTCCAAGATCAGATTAAAAACCTTAAATCAATCAAAGATGCAAAAACAGTAGAACTCCTATAGGGACCCATTTGGGAACGAACAAATTGTCCCCTTAAAATAGGGGTGCCCCAAAGGAGGGGTTCTACTGTTGATAAAAATCAAATGCAGAAACAAAGCCAACTTGCACAACAAACCAAAGCATGCTACATTCGTGAGTAGAGGAATCCAGGATATTGGGTTGGGATAGGAAATCAGTTAATTAATACGACATCTTCATTTCAAAAGGGGAAATGTGGCCCAAGTACTATCCCCTCCATGGATCCACCACTATTGAGCTCTGATTATAAGTATCCCTTGTTCCGCAACAGACTGGTATAATTCACATAAATTTCCATCAACAGAAATTAAGATATTTCAAATTTCGCTGAAATTATCTTATTTCTTCTTTCTCCAAGTGTATTTTATATTCAGTAAAAACTGAATTAAATTGAAGCTCTTTTATAAAATTTTCTTTCACAAAATGAATAATAGCCTTGAGGCTAAAATGAAGAAAAATACCATTCAAATACGGTCACTGTACTATGGCATTGCAAACAACCGAACAGCTATAAAATACCAATAAACCTCCTACTGGAAGATAGAATATTGATTAACAGATATTTAAAAAAAAAATAAAAATAATGGTATGAGGGGAAAGTGACAAAAGAGAGATGATTTGTAGGATAAGAAATGATAAATGTCATGACAACGAAAAAGACCCACAGTTATATAATTTTTTTAAGCTGTGTAGATAGCATTTTCTTAATACTAATCTGAATATTTAAGAGGTGCTCTTTTCTTTACCAAAACAAACAGTCTCACATGTTGTTTACTGAGTTAAAAGACTTTTCAAGAAAAGCTTATGAGCTCTGTTTAAAATTCAAGTCAACAGTTTCTACTACACCTACTCCTGTATATTAGAGTACTGTAGCTTTGATAATGATCTAACTTAAAAAATATTACGTAAGATGTAAGAGATCACAATAATATCAAGTAAAGTATATATTTTGAATCCTAAACTATGATTATCACAACCAAACTTGAATATGAAGATGATAAAAAGTGAATTAACCTTCTCTGCAGTACCTTCATCTACTGTAGTAAGAATTGATAGATTAATATACAACACAGAATTGAAATAAATACTACTGTATAGCGAAGTAACTTTCATAAGAAATTAGATTTACAGCAAATACTGCAGTAACGTTACCAAAATCACTGCATAAGGACTGCAGATACAACTGCAAATTTACTGCAGTAATACTGAAGAAAAATCACAGAAGATATACCGCATTATCTTCACCGAAAGACTGTAGTTAATACAGTAAAATAACTGCAGTAACGTTACCAAAATCAATGCAGATGGACTGTTACAATTGGTAAAATTACTGCAGTAATTCTAAAGAAGAAATACAGAAGATATACCGCAGTATCTTAACCAAAATTACTACATAAAGACTGTAGTCAATAGAGTAAAATTACTGCAGTAACTTCAGTTTGATATGTTAAGGTGGATTTGTTATCAAAATGTTAAACATAACACATGCTAAGCATACCAAAAGGATCAACTACATGAGGAAGAGATGCCACACCCATAATTGACTCCAATTCCGCCTCCTCCATTCGCTCCTCCACGTCTTTTTTTAACCCTCCGTGACGACGACTCAAGTGACGTGAACGCCGTCGCTGCCAACGTTTGCTGTCTTCTTGAAAATCATCACCCACGCCGAAGAAGTTGGTTGCGTAGCTTTGAATCCGACTATAAAAATCAAGAACCACAAATTAAGAAATAACAAATAAATGTACATTTCAGAATAAAAAGAAATAAGAACTAGACATGAAACTCGTCACTTTGACGAGTTAGTTATCCGCACAACGACAAACGCCACGTGCACGTCATACGTTGGAATATTGCACACAGATAAAGATTATGGCATTATGACAAGAACTGAAGAATATGATATGCTGTTAGTGCTGAATTCTGTCAATTTTGTGGCATATAGTATATACATGCAAACAGTATAAGCTGTATACATATTACATACAGTGTAGAATAGGTGAAATTACGGGACCCGCCATTTATTCCAATTTTTAACATGGCGACGGTATCAAAATGAAACCCTTAGATAGCAATTTCAGAAGTAAATTATCTCAGGAACAACATATTAACGTGTAGAAGAAATTTGAATACGTAAAATATAGATGCGCACCCTTTTAAATGTGATGAACTATTACGCAAAATATGAAAATACGACTTTTTTTATTCAACTGGCCATATGATGACGTCACAACATCCGATTGGCAAAATGTTTACATGAATTCGTATCTACAATCCAATTGCTTCCAGAAAACGTTTTAATCGTGATTATCACATTTTATTCTTACGAGCTATTACAGATTAAAATTTACTGTAAAGATGAAATTAATGACCCACGTAATTAAAATTTTTAGGCATGATGACGTCATAAAAATTAAAATATTTTTATCTCATGCTAAAGAAAGTTGATTGACCTACACAATATATAAATGTAGGAGAAAAAGGAATACAGATAAGCGTGATGCGCTCCATTGAATGTGATGAGCAATAACGAAAGAGACAAAAATCCTATATTTTACATTCGTGTGGCCATACGATGACGTCACAATGTTTTTTTAGCCTTATTGATGCATGATCCGATATCTACAACTCATCAACTTCTAGATTTTGTAATAAAAATAAACGGTTAACGGTTTACTTTAGAAACTATGACTGTTTAAAAAAAGACATAATTTTGACGATTTTTTAAGCTTTTTCATAAAAAACGCGCACGAATTGTCTAATTCAACGTGTTCGTATGGCGTTATTTAAACTGGAAAAGGTCTAAATTGTTTTCAAAATTACTAGGAAAGGCTTGAAAAATATAATTCAAGAGAAAAAAATATGTTTTTAACGCTACGTGCGCACCGCGCGCGTAAAAAATTGCGCGCCCGTGGGAATTTTTGACATGCTCAAAATGACAAGAAACGCGTAAAAAGTTGATTAGAAATTAATTTTGCGCATTTTGAAATTTTAAATGCGCGTGCGCGCGTAACTTCTTGTGAAACATGCCATTTTTAATCCGTAGAAAGTTTGCCCCTGATATGACTTAAATTTTGTCAAAGTGTCAATACTAAATGACTTTTGGTTTTTAATCTATGATCAATCATTGAAATTCATAAAATTGCGCGTAAGTCACGTTGCGCAACTATGACGTCATTCAAAAATAGGAGGTGCACAACTTCACGTAAATGCCCATATGTTGTCAAAGTTATGAAATGTTATGTTTACACATTTTAGAGGAACACGACTCACAAAAAGGAAGGAAGGAAAGAAGAATAATACAGAAAAACTAGATTTGAACTCGTCACTTTGACGAGTTCGGGTTATCCGCGCAAACGCAACATGCACATACTTAACTATATGAACCTCGACAATTATTATGCCATCCTATGACATGAAATAAATATGTTTACAGTGCTGAATTGTACCTATTATGTAGCATACACCATTACAGTATTTTACAGAATAAACTGTATATTTTGCCAATCAGATGCTGTGACGTCATCATATGGCCAGTTGAATTCAAAAAGTCATATTTTCATCTCTTGCGTAAAAGTTCATTGCCTTTAAACGAGAGCGCATCTCACTTTTTCACAAAGTATGTGCATGTTGTGTCTACAATCCAATAGCTTCCAGAAAACGTTTTAATCATGATTATCACTTTTTATTCTGATGAGCTATAACAGATTGAACTTTACTGTAAAGATGAAAATAAGTGACCACCGTTATTTACGTTTTTAGACATGATGACGTTATAAAAATTAAAATATTTTTAATTCATGCGAAAGATAGTTGATTGACATAGACAATTTTAAAATTTCGGGAGAAATGGAATACGTATAAGCGAGATGCGCTTTGTTGAATGTGATGAGCAATAACGAAAGAGTAAAAAATCCTATATTTTACATTCGTGTGGCCATACGATGACGTCATAACATCCGAGTGGTAAAGGTTCTGCATGAATTCATATCTACAACATATCTGCTTACATATTAAATTAAAAAAATTGGGGGTCGTGGATGATCCTGAGGAGCTATAATAGATTAAAAATAGGCTTAATTATGACAATATGTTGTCACTTTTGCAACTAAAACGCGCGCAAATGGTCTAAATCAACATGTTCGTATGACGTTATTTTAATTTGAAATGATGTAAATCTTTTTTAAAATGACTAAGAAAGGCTGTAAAATCATAATTCAAGAAAAAAACACATGATTTTCATGCTCCGTGCGCACCTTACGCGTAAATTTTTTCGCGCACGTGGGAATTTTGTACATGCTCAAAACGTCATGATCAGCGTAGAAAGTTGATTAGAAATTAATTTTGCGCATTTTGAAATTCTAAATGCGCGTGCGCGCGTAACTTCTTGTGAAACATGTCATTTTTAATCCATAGAAAGTTTGCCCTTGATATGACTTAAATTTTTACCAAGTGTCAATACAAAATGACTTTTGGTTTATAATCTATGACCAATCATTGAAATTCATAAAATCGCGCGTAAGTCACGTTGCGCAACTCTGACGTCATTCAAAATATGGAGGTGCACAACTTCAGGTAAATGTCCATATAATGACAAAGTTATACAAAAGATATATTCACAAGCAATAGGGGATATGCGACGCACAAAAATCCGGGAAAGAAAGAAGAATAACAAAGAAGATGAAAAAAAAGATATTTACAATCACATGGGTTATCCTGCAACTAAGTTGCGGATAACCAACTAGATTTGAACTCGTCACTTTGACGAGTTCGGGTTATCCGCGCAAACGCAACATGCACATACTTAACCATATGAACCTCGACAATTATTATGCCATCCTATGACATGAAATAAATATGTTTACAGTGCTGAATTGTACCTATTATGTAGCATACATCATATTACAGTATTTTACAGAATAAACTGTATATGTTATATACAGTGTAGCATAGACAAAATTATGAGACCCATCTTTTAAATCCAATTATTAACACGATGACGTCATCAAATTGACATATAAAGATAACAATTTTAGAAGATAATTATCTAAATAATTACATTAAATCAAATTTGAAGAATTTTGGGCACGTAAAAGTGAGATGCGCTCTATTTAATATGATGAGCAATAACGAAAGAGTAAAACATCCTATATTTTACATTCGTGTGGCCATACGATGACGTCATAACATCCGAGTGGTAAAGGTTCTGCATGAATTCATATCTACAACATATCTGCTTACATATTAAATTAAAAAAATTGGGGGTCGTGGATGATCCTGAGGAGCTATAATAGATTAAAAATAGGCTTAATTTTGACAAAATGTTGTCACTTTTGCAACTAAAACGCGCGCAAATGGTCTAAATCAACGTGTTCGTATGACGTCATTTTAATTTGAAATGATGTTAATCTTTTTTAAAATGACCAAGAAAGGCTGTAAAATCATAATTCAAGAAAAAAACACATGATTTTCATGCTCCGTGCGCACCTTACGCGTAATTTTTTTCGCGCGCGTGGGAATTTTTGACATGTTTAAATTGTCATGATCAGCGTAGAAAGTTGATTAGAAATTAATTTTGCGCATTTTTAAATTTTAAATGCGCGTGCGCGCGTAACTTCTTGTGAAACATGTCATTTTTAATCCATAGAAAGTTTGCCCTTGATATGACTTAAATTTTCACAAAGTGTCAAAACAAAATGACTTTTGGTTTATAATCTATGATCAATCATTGAAATTCATAAAATCGCGCGTAACTTACGCTGCGCAACTCTAACGTCATTAAAAATATGGAGGTGCACAACTTCAGGTAAATGTCCATATAATGACAAAGTTATACAAAAGATATATTCACAAGCAATAGGGGATATGCGACGCACAAAAATCCGGGAAAGAAAGAAGAATAACAAAGAAGAAGATGAAAAAAAAGATATTTACAATCACATGGGTTATCCTGCAACTAAGTTGCGGATAACCAAAAATATTGATCTCATACAATAACAAGGAGTTATCCGCTTGGTATACCAAGCGGATAACTAATTAAACAAGCGTTGTGTGTATATTTCATATGAATTTGTCAGTCAGTGCTTTATGAACTTTGACCTATGTCAGCTCATTATGACAAAGTTTATGCACCACTCAGTTACCTGCTTAGACATGGTATTTTCAAATATTTGGTAATTATAATCATATTTTGTTAAAGAATATAGTTTACATCTATATCCTTAACAAAATAGTAGATCATAGCATGCATTAAAGCATGCCATACAAACACCTAAAATGTGATGAAAAAAAAAAACAATTTTGATTTAATATTCTAGATATAAATACAAACCACACAAATAAAAAGGTGCAAGTTCATTAATTAAATGACAATTTGAAGACTATAATTTATAAATTAAATTTGCTAACTGTACCCTCCCTATCTTTAAAGATGTCCCTTTAAAAGCATTTATTCTCCCAATGCACACCTAGCAATACTTATTTAATTTTTAAAAATTAAAATGTTTTTTCTCCCATCTGCACTGTATAATTTTAAAAAAGGTTATTATTATTATTATGTTTTTTTGAGACATATTTAAAAACTTTATAATAAATTCTTTTTAAAGTATTACACTTTTGAACTTAAAACCAAATTTTGTCGGAAGTGACAAGTCTTTTGGGGGCAAAATAGGTCCCAACTTAAAAACCTGAGATGTCTGTGAACTTTTGGAATCTTTTGTCATCTTTTGTAAAAAATTAAATTACGGCTCAGTCAAGCAGTAAAGAGAGTTTAGAATGAATGACAATAATAACACAAAAAAGCATTCACAATAAAAGTTTAGGAAGGTTCACGTTAAATCATGTTTGACACAGTTCACAAGGTTTTTAAAACAACTTTTGACACTTTAAAGCTTTTCAAACTTCTATAGAAAGCATTTTATATTATGGATTATTTGTTTGAAATAAACAACTTTAAAGATAAAAATCAAATTTTATCACACAAAAAATCTTTACTGAATAAAACAAGGTATAGAATATTTATTTCTTTATTTGTTACGTCCTTTTTTGCCAAGTTTGGGTAAGCTCATGGCAAAAGTGAATGATCATTGTAGCAGTGCCAGGTGACCTACCAAAATTAAAATGATAAAATAGACTATGAATAATATATAATATGTACTCAAACATGCTAAATATAATAATCTGCAATAGTAATATAAATGCATATTAAGTGATAATAACATAAACAGAATTACTATAAGAATACTAGATTAGTTCGCATTTTACAACATTCTAATTCTAAAATTCACCATACTATATCAGTGTGAACACAGCCTAACTGGGTTGAGGAAAACCCACAATTTCTTATGGTGGATGATATTACTGGAGTGGATTTTTGCACCATTAGGCATATCCCTAAATTGGTATTGCTATGTCTAGTATTCTTTTAATAACCTACTATTAATGTTGTCAACAAGACATTGCTAGAGAGAGAGTAGCAGTAGTAGGGAGAAGCTAGCAGTAGAGCAAAAGATAGAACAGTAGCAGAGGATGGAAAAGTACTAGATAGTAGCAGGAGACAACAAGCAGCAAGGTAGGAAATACAAGCAGTGACTGTGAGGGGAACCTGGGGGTAATAGGAGATAGCAGCTGGTAGCATGAACACTGGGAAAGGGGGCCCTGGAGGTAAGCAACTGGCAGCAGGGAAGCTGGGGTAGGAAGAGATAGTAACTGATTGCAGAGACGCTGGGGGTAGGACACAACAGGTGCTAGAAGCTACTTGAGGTCACAGCAGGTGGTAGCAGAGACACTGGTAGCAGGGACAAGCTATTACCTTACCTTCTTTTTTCAAACCCTGGTAGCGTCTTATTTGAGCTACTTGTGTTTGTCTTGCTTCTAATCACAAAAAGTTAGCAGTTAGCATGGGTGAAATCAAAATGGAGTTAAAGGTAAAACCATGCAGCAATATTAAAAAATAGTAGAACAACTTTAATCTTTACAAAAAGTTTTTAAAAGCTGCATAGAGCAAGGAAAGTATTTTTTAAAGCTGCATTTCAACTATTGTAAATGTGATTATCAATTAGGTATTCAATTAGTAAGAATCCAGCAACAGTTTTAGTGTAAATAATATACCCCACATATATCTACGGCAATACTAAATAGTAAAGTCTTGATTACACTTACTGTGCAAGCGCCACATGTATGCAAAACTAAAAATTCAATTGGATTCAATTGTTAAATATTATACAATTAGTATATTTACCAGCTATGCTATTTAAGCAGCCATCCACCTTTTATTTTACTGCTGTCCACCCACCTTAATTTTGCATATGTACCTACTTATCCTAAGAGAGAACCATAGAATCTATAAACCTCCTTTACAAAATCTTGCCACTTATCCTACCTTGAGCACCAATCTTAAGATTCAAGCCAGCTAAGCTGTTCTTGGATGTAGATACTGTTACATCTCTTTATACCAAGTTAATTTAAAATCCGTTGTTAACACTGATATCATTACAGATCAAATAGGCCACACCCGTTGTATGTAATTGGCAGGAAAAAAACATTGTCAGCCAATTAATGACTGTTAATACAGGTGGTAAAACTTAATGTTGAGTGCTCCTAGGCACAGACCAGTAGCAGGCATCAAACATCTGGTAACCATTCTCTCACCAATGATACAAATAACAGACCATCTTGAAACCTCATCACAACTTAAAACCTTTTCAGTATTCTGATATATAGATACATTATTACATCTACTATGCAAGTTGTTGGGCCCTAAATGTTGTTATATTTATTTATTACATAATAGTTGATAATTGTTTAATTATTCAAACTATTGAACTTTAGCAAAGATTACTTCAAAATCATAGTAGAAAACATAATCATCATACTGGTGTAGTATCCGTTGCTTCTTTGGGCTCAAATCTAGTAACCCTAGCTATCAACGCAAACTTGTGGTCTAGCGGTATGAACACCAGGCTAGTGATCTGAAGGTTGTGAGTTCGAGTCCCATCTAAGAATTACTATTTTTATTTCAAATAAATCAAAATAGGATAAAATGTAGTATACTTCAAGTATAATTTTTACTAGAGCATTGTCGATAAATGAATACAGGCAATGTTTGGTTTGTTGGGTTTTGAGGGAGGTGAGGTGGTAATAATTGTTTTCATAATTTATGGAATCATCATATTGTTTTGTGAGTTGTACTGAATTATGCTATTGGTAAACCAAATATTTATGGATAAATTATACTCTTGTTTTTCATCTATTGTAATTTTTGGTTCTGTTATTGTTACATTATATTTTGTCCTTGTCTAAAGCTCTATCCATTTAAATCTCATTTATTTATGGATTAAATATAATCCTTATTAATCTATTCCAAGATTCTTTATCCACCAAACACACCTTTTCCTAACTGGAGCCAGGTGTTTTATAACCTGTCATTGCTATGATGCCTACATCTTCAAATGTATTCCAAAAATGTGGTTATGTTTACACTAGAAATCAGTAATACCATTTGTATAGAAATGTCATGCTATGTATTATCGGAATACTGATTAAAATAATAATAGTTAAAAGGTAAGGTTGCCAGTATTTGGACTCATTTATTATATTCAAAGCTTAGGGTATAAATGGATCTACAGGTCTTTCAAAAAAGAAAAGAGCCTTTTAAGTTTTACAAGAGCTATTTTAGGGTCCTGTAAAATGACCTTCAAAATTGTATTGATAAATAACAGGTACAATATTGTTTCTCTTTCCAATAAACTTCAAACTTTATCTCAAATTCTTCAGAAGATTAAACAAAGGTTTGAGCACTTTAAAGCATAATACTATTTATCGTATACTTACACAACTTGAGTTAAAGTAACCGTACTATCCTCCTCCTCAGCAATAACTTCCATTGCAACTTTTCGAGACAACATGATGCTCAAATTAGAATTAACAAATACAGTAGTTACATCCCAAAAAAGTACAACTATTAAGTTACTTTTAATAGATAAAGAACTTAAGTTGCAAACTGACAAAAATCTTATAATTCCAGCTTAACAGTTGTATCATCAATTGGAGTCAATCGTCCTGATCAGAGATAATTAAAAATCGTTTAAAAATCTTTGTATATATTGTTTAGTCTGGGTGAATTGAAGCTTGTAATCCGTGACAGATACTGGCTGTGAGAGAGTAGGTACAAGCTGGTTGGCTTGCTGTGATCAACTGATTGTAAACAGTAAAAAGCCAGTAAATAGAATTCTAGTATCAAGGCCACTTGAATAATTAATAGTCTCACTTCAATTCTTCAACAAATGTATTCTAAAATAGATGACTGGACGTTATTGGATGGACAGGTATTAATATTTACCACGGTTGGTATTTTTATCAGTGATTCTGTAATATATCTAAATAAATTACATATTGTAATTTACTATCATATCAGTTGAAAAAAGTGTTATTTTTTTTGTAAATTATACTTTTTGGAAGGAATAATGCACTTTCATATCCAATGCTACCATCTTCAATTAAAAAAAAAAAAATACTAAAATTAAATTGAAGGTACAGAGAAAATAAAATCAGAAGAAGAATACTTGCAAAGATAATAATTTTAAAAGAAAAAGACAATATTGTATGTAAGGTCAGTTAAGTTGTCACAAAGTTTAAATAAGTACTTTTTACACCAAATAAATGGGTTTAGTGGTATGCTATTCTCCAGAATTGGTATAAGTAGGAGGAACCTCCATGATTTAAACAAATAAATGGGTTTAATGGTATGCTATACTCCAGAATTGGTATAAGTTCACTAGTACATTTAAACAAATAAGTGGGTTTACTGGGGTATGCTATACTCCAGAACTGGTATAAGTTCGCTAGAACATTTAAACAAATAAGTGGGTTTACTGGGGTATGCTATACTCCAGAATTGGTATAAGTTCACTCTAGTACATTTAAACAAATAAATGGGTTTAGTGGGGTATGCTATACTCCAGAATTGGTATAAGTTCGCTAGTACATTTAAACAAATAAGTGGGTTTAGTGGTATGCTATACTCTAGAATTGGTATAAGTTTGCTAGTACATTTAAACAAATAAATGGGTTTAGTGGGGTATGCTATACTCCAGAATTGGTATAAGTTCACTAGTACATTTAAACAAATAAGTGGGTTTAGTGATATGCTATACTCCAGAATTGGTTAAGTTCACTAGTAGGCCTATATTTAAAGACCCCTTCCCTGCAATTTTGGACGTTTTTTGGAAAATAATACATATATATCACTTTAAAAACATTAAACCATGTCATTCCTTGTCTTAAATGTACGTTTTATGGTAAATTATGATAAAAAGTGAGAAACAATGCACTACCTAAGTAGCTCGCGGCGATCGACCTCTCGTGGACGGTCTTAGGCCTAGCCTAGCTAGGCTTAGTTTTTTAGGCCTAGCTGGTAAACATTGGTAACGTACAAACATCGTACGCTAGCTATATACCTAGCCTGACGTTGTATAGTTGCTGCATTAATTGTCTTTCTATTTTTGCCAGACTCCGTTGATACAAATTGGGGAAAACCCGGTATTTTCGCTGAAAAGTTAGGAGTCTTCCATTTGTTTTGGCCTCACGATCGATCGAAAAGTGGGCGAATTACAGGTGAAAAACAAAAATATCAATCCGCGCGCAATGCATTTTGGGATTTATAGCGGGCCGCTATAATTATTAGAATCGACTTATTTTTCACATTTTTACCCGTTTAAAGACGAAAAAAGTTATCGCAATAGGACCATATAGTATTATTTTTACATTAAATATAGTTTGTGATCTTAAATTAGATCTAAAAAACGTAGGGAAGGGGGCTTTAAACAAATAAATGGGTTTAGTGATATGCTATACTCCAGAATTGGTATAAGTTCACTCTAGTACATTTAAAGAAATAAATGGGTTTAGTGGGGTATGCTATACTCCAGAATTGGTATAAGTTTGCTAGAACATTTAAACAAATAAGTGGGTTTAGTGGTATGCTATACTCCAGAATTGGTATAAGTTCACTAGTGCATTTAAACAAATAAATGGGTTTAGTGGTAATGGTATGCTATACTCCAGAATTGGTACAAGTTCACTAGTACATTTAAACAAATAAATGTGGAATGCTATACTCAACTTTAAAGTTCACTAGTACAATAGTACTTTCCAAAGCACATGACATTGAATAGTCCAAAAATTAATTCTTTTATTTACCACCATTATTATTACAGTACTACTCCAGAAATGATAAAAGTTCACTACATTCAATATTAAATATGGTTATATATAGTTATTATGCAGTGTCTCATATTATGGAAAATCATGATGATATTTGACAAGTTAGCAGTTGTTAATAAAGTGACACCAAGAATTATTTCAAGATGTCCCCATGCCTGTTGAATGTTGTCATTAAACACGCTCAAATTCATAAAACAATATCATAAATCAATGTCATCATCATTTACAAAAGGGATAAAATACTTTATGGATAATTTCATTCCGCAACTGTAAGTAATTAATGGACGGGTTGCAACATTTGAAACACATCTACCACAAAAAAATAAAAAAAAGCTAAAAATAACTGACAAAAATTCTAAACAGATCATACATACAATAAGAAGTTACAGTTATATAAAGAAATAAGAGCATTTTGATTCAATGAAACCAATAGAAACATTAGGGAGGTTTCGCAACCTTACGAATACGATAACGAAAACGGATACGTCACACATTCTGAAACTTTTGAGCTGATCCCCATTTCATATTCGTAAAGCGTATTCGTGTTGACGAATATCACCAGTCATATTCGTAACTACAAAACGAGTATAGTTTTTGATCTATTTTGCACATTTTGCATTTGAATCAGGAATGATTCATGATTATAACATAATTATAGATTTATTGAAAGTAATTTACTAAAATGCCAGGTCAATTTTGATAAATAGCAGTTTTTAAAGTCCTCACTCGCTTTGATGTTACGCTAGGCCTAGGTAGCCAAGCACCAAGCAACACGTACCTGCGCTTCGCTCAAATTTACCGCAGTCATATTTTGGACGGCGCCCTGAATATTTCGTTGCCATGCGAAACAGATTTTTACTGGCTTACGAAAACGAATACGTGTGCGTGACGTATCCGTTTTCGTTATCGTATTCGTAAGATTGCGAAACCTCTCTATTAATAAGCCTGTATACTATTACTACTGCATTTTTGTACTGTTGGAGCTACACGTGAATTTAATAACTACAGTATAATTACAGCTAGGTATTAAATGTACTTACCTTCATCAAAAAATAAATTTACAAATTTCGACAAGACTGAATTTATAAAAAATCTTAAGTCTCAATATAAATTGGTGCAAGACTTTGCACTTTGTGTGATGTTCTCATCAAGGATTGAAGAGCAAATGCAGTCTATTGAATGGATGGCTTTTTTGTGCTTTGTGCTAGATTCAAGTTGAGACATGCTGCACGATTTTGAGATTATAATATCATATCACAACATAAGTGGAGGCACGGTTGTTTATTAGTTATCCGCTTGGTATACCAAGCGGATAACTCCTTGTAATTGTATGAGATCAATATTTTTTTTCTGTATTATTCTTCTTTCCTTCCTTCCTTTTTGTGAGTCGTGTTCCTCTAAAATGTGTAAACATAACATTTCATAACTTTGACAACATATGGGCATTTATGTGAAGTTGTGCACCTCCTATTTTTGAATGACGTCATAGTTGCGCAACGTGACTTACGCGCAATTTTATGAATTTCAATGATTGATCATAGATTAAAAACCAAAAGTCATTTAGTATTGACACTTTGACAAAATTTAAGTCATATCAGGGGCAAACTTTCTACGGATTTAAAATGGCATGTTTCACAAGAAGTTACGCGTGCACGCGCATTTAAAATTTCAAAATGCGCAAAATTAATTTCTAATCAACTTTTTACGCGTTTCTTGTCATTTTGAGCATGTCAAAAATTCCCACGGGCGCGCAATTTTTTACGCGCGCGGTGCGCACGTAGCGTTAAAAACATATTTTTTTCTCTTGAATTATATTTTTCAAGCCTTTCCTAGTAATTTTGAAAACAATTTAGACCTTTTTCTGTTTAAATAACGCCATACGAACACGTTGAATTAGACAATTTGTGCGCGTTTTTTATGAAAAAGCTTAAAAAATCGTCAAAATTATGTCTTTTTTTAAACAGTCATAGTTTCTAAAGTAAACCGTTAACCGTTTATTTTTATTACAAAATCTAGAAGTTGATGAGTTGTAGATATCGGATCATGCATCAATAAGGCTAAAAAAACATTGTGACGTCATCGTATGGCCACACGAATGTAAAATATAGGATTTTTGTCTCTTTCGTTATTGCTCATCACATTCAATGGAGCGCATCACGCTTATCTGTATTCCTTTTTCTGCTACATTTATATATTGTGTAGGTCAATCAACTTTCTTTAGCATGAGATAAAAATATTTTAATTTTTATGACGTCATCATGCCTAAAAATTTTAATTACGTGGGTCATTAATTTCATCTTTACAGTAAATTTTAATCTGTAATAGCTCGTAAGAATAAAATGTGATAATCACGATTAAAACGTTTTCTGGAAGCTATTGGATTGTAGATACGAATTCATGTAAACATTTTGCCAATCGGATGTTGTGACGTCATCATATGGCCAGTTGAATAAAAAAAGTTGTATTTTCATATTTTGCGTAATAGTTCATCACATTTAAAAGGGTGCGCATCTATATTTTACGTATTCAAATTTCTTCTACACGTTAATATGTTGTTCCTGAGATAATTTCCTTCTGAAATTGCTATCTAAGTGTTTCATTTTGATACCGTCGCCATGTTAAAAATTGGAATAAATGGCGGGTCCCGTAATTTCACCTATTCTACACTGTATGTAATATGTATACAGCTTATACTGTTTGCATGTATATACTATATGACACAAAATTGACAGAATTCAGCACTAACAGCATATCATATTCTTCAGTTCTTGTCATAATGCCATAAACTTTATCTGTGTGCAATATTCCAACGTATGACGTGCACGTGGCGTTTGTCGTGGTGCGGATAACTAACTCGTCAAAGTGACGAGTTTCATGTCTAGTTTCATTTTCAATTGTTTGAAAGTCTTTGGTAGTTTATTTGTTTATTTAGCATTCCATCCGGACTTATATACTGATCCAATTTTGTTCTGCATTTATAATTAGAATACTTTCTTGCAATTTAATGTAACTTTTATTTTTGTAAATTATTATTTTTTAAATTGTATGCTCTTTTATTGGATGTACCTCCTGTATTTCAAAAATTAATTTGCTATATTATGATTTTAATATTGTCTATTTCACAGAATTACCTTAAAACAAAATCATTTGGCATAGAATTTAAATTAAGTTTATAAGATAGGTTATTGACTTCATCATTTTTTTTTTATTAGTATCTTGCTGTTTTGATGTTTATTAGAAATACTTTTCTAGCAGCAGCCTGAGAGGTTCAGGTCAGGGTTGAGGCTAGAGACAATCAGCCTACTTAGACATTTGAGTGTTTACATTCAATTTGGGTTAATGTATTGGTGATGACAAATAGATAGACCCCAAGGATCCTGTTGGGCTTTCTGTAGTACTGTTTATTAAAACATATGTGGACAATCTATTTGCATTGATGAATATCCACAGGCACATTGATGTTATAGCTGTGGAATAAATAGCATCACGCAATAAATAGATCAGCTATGATTAATTAAAGAGAATGTACTGTCATGATGATCTACCAAAATTACTTGAGAATGTTAAATAGTCTATTATTAGTTATCCGCTTGGTATACCAAGCGGATAACTCCTTGTAATTGTATGAGATCAATATTTTTTTTCTGTATTATTCTTCTTTCCTTCCTTCCTTTTTGTGAGTCGTGTTCCTCTAAAATGTGTAAACATAACATTTCATAACTTTGACAACATATGGGCATTTACGTGAAGTTGTGCACCTCCTATTTTTGAATGACGTCATAGTTGCGCAACGTGACTTATGCGCAATTTTATGAATTTCAATGATTGATCATAGATTAAAAACCAAAAGTCATTTAGTATTGACACTTTGACAAAATTTAAGTCATATCAGGGGCAAACTTTCTACGGATTAAAAATGGCATGTTTGACAAGAAGTTACGCGCGCACGCGCATTTAAAATTTCAAAATGCGCAAAATTAATTTCTAATCAACTTTTTACGCGTTTCTTGTCATTTTGAGCATGTCAAAAATTCCCACGGGCGCGCAATTTTTTATGCGCGCGGTGCGCACATAGCGTTAAAAACATATTTTTTTCTCTTGAATTATATTTTTCAAGCCTTTCCCAGTGATTTTGAAAACAATTTAGACCTTTTCCAGTTTAAATAACGCCATACGAACACGTTGAATTAGACAATTCGTGCGCGTTTTTTATGAAAAAGCTTAAAAAATCGTCAAAATTATGTCTTTTTTTAAACAGTCATAGTTTCTAAAGTAAACCGTTAACCGTTTATTTTTATTACAAAATCTAGAAGTTGATGAGTTGTAGATATCGGATCATGCATCAATAAGGCTAAAAAAACATTGTGACGTCATCGTATGGCCACACGAATGTAAAATATAGGATTTTTGTCTCTTTCGTTATTGCTCATCACATTCAATGGAGCGCATCGCGCTTATCTGTATTCCTTTTTCTCCTACATTTATATATTGTGTAGGTCAATCAACTTTCTTTAGCATGAGATAAAAATATTTTAATTTTTATGACGTCATCATGCCTAAAAATTTTAATTACGTGGGTCATTAATTTCATCTTTACAGTAAATTTTAATCTGTAATAGCTCGTAAGAATAAAATGTGATAATCACGATTAAAACGTTTTCTGGAAGCTATTGGATTGTAGATACGAATTCATGTAAACATTTTGCCAATCGGATGTTGTGACGTCATCATATGGCCAGTTGAATAAAAAAAGTCGTATTTTGATATTTTGCGTAATAGTTCATCACATTTAAAAGGGTGCGCATCTATATTTTACGTATTCAAATTTCTTCTACACGTTAATATGTTGTTCCTGAGATAATTTCCTTCTGAAATTGCTATCTAAGTGTTTCATTTTGATACCGTCGCCATGTTAAAAATTGGAATAAATGGCGGGTCCCGTAATTTCACCTATTCTACACTGTATGTAATATGTATACAGCTTATACTGTTTGCATGTATATACTATATGACACAAAATTCAGCACTAACAGCATGTCATATTCTTCAGTTCTTGTCATAATGCCATAATCTTTATCTGTGTGCAATATTCCAACGTATGACGTGCACGTGGCGTTTGTCGTGGTGCGGATAACTAACTCGTCAAAGTGATGAGTTTCATGTCTAGTTTTAATAAAGACACTGTTTTTTATAGTTATTAGCCTGAACAAATATAAAATCATTATTTCTAAAAAATAACAATAAAATATAACAGTACATCATTCTGTATTTCTACACAGAGTATTTTAAAATAACATACTATACTACAGTATATATTGAATAACAGAACCTACTGTAAAGTATACAGTAATGATACAGTATACAGTAGTTTTAACTGTGTACAAGCTGATATACAAATTGTTGTTGACATTATAAAGTTCCACCACAAGTGACAACTGTGTTTATATAAATTGGAATTAGGGACAAAAACACCATATTTTTCTCCTTAAATTGCAATGAACTAAAATAGTCAAAACAGTATAGTAAAGTGTTACCAAGGCACAGCAATTTAAAACCGATATAAAAAGTGACTAGTTATTCACCATCATCAGTCATCACTACATAATAATATTCATATCAATTGCAAGTGATGAGAATGATGGAACTGGTATAACCTTTGACCTTTATTCTATTCATCATCTAATAAGGTAACCCATTAGAATCTCATTTAATTTGTTATTCTCTTGTTTAAAAATAACATTAAAAGAAGTTTACTAGGTTAAAGATGATGATGATGATCACTCAGCGAAAGGCGACTGTTTTAGACTATACCAAAACAACAAGTCCAACTAAACCATAAAGAATTTACTAAACCAAATGAAATAGTGTACTGTATAGGAATTATCTACTGTTGGCCTGTTTCTGCTGCTGCCAGTATAGCCTACTAACTATATAGTTTCAATCTCTCTCAATCAAACAATTCATTGCTTATTCATTGTTTTATATAGTTTTTAAACCGTACATGATGATATCGAAATTACAGACAATTTAGAAACCTGCCGATAATGTCCATATATTAATATTATTATATCCTGATATTCAATATAATTGCATGCCTACTTTAATTTGCCTACAGAGAAGTTTTAAAAATCATTATACTGCCCTCTGTTATTTAAAAATGTATTGTTCTCCAAAAACATGAAAAATGAAGATTAATAAAATCAGACTTTTTTGAATAGGCTTTCACATAAAATGACAAAATACATTTTTTTTTGCTTCAAATTACAGTTTTTTTCAGGTAAATACATTTTTTTTCGATCCAATTTCTTGTCAAAAGTGGATAACTATTATATGACATAAAAATGAAATATTCAACAAATAATATTTTAAAATAATTTTTTTCTGTGAGACAATCTTTAAGGATTTAATTTTTCAGACAATGCTAGTAATAATAATAACTACCTCAGAATCTATCCCGTAACTATCTAATTTTTGCAATGAAAGATGAGGGCTATTAATTTATAGTATAGCTATCAATTACAGAAAACGTATTGTACTACAGTCAATAACATCACTCAGTAAATTGATATTGTAGCAATTTAGTGTAAATTAATACAATAAATGATCAATAACTTTACAGAAAAATATCACTTGCAATGTTTATGTAGCGTGCATTCAACTAACATTTATTTGAGCGATTAAGGCAGACTATTATTTCATTGGATGCTTCTCACGCATCCATAAAAATATTCAGAAAAAACATTTTGAAATTAAATTGTCTATTTTGGATGAAAAATAGCCTATGACTACAGTTTATATATTTAATTTGAGCATAATTAGCCTAGGCATATGTTTATTTTTTTTTTATTTCAGTTGAAATTCGTAGTATTATTTATCGGAAATCGTTTATAAATCAAGTTAAAAAATGTTTATTTGATGAATATATAGAATAATGTACGTTTTATGTTTTTCTTTTTAATTCCACCTGTATTTTTTGTAATTTATATTTGTAAAGGGGGTTAAACTCGATTAGAGAAATCTACTTTTTAACCTCCTATTGCCATGCTGTAATTTGTTTCTTTTTTTTTTTTTTAATATATATTTATATATAATATATATATTTTTCTTTTTTTGGCAATAAAAGTTGAAGTATGTAATACAGGAAAGCCTGACTCAATTCTAATTCTAAAAATGTAACATACAGCATATTTCGCGAATATATTGGGTTATAACATAGAGGACACTATTTACAATTTTAATTTAATGTCTCGCGCATTGGCCACTGAAAAAGTTGGCAGGTATATAAAAATAGTAGGGATGTCCTCTGAATAGAGGTTGGCTTTTACATATTTGAACATATAAGATTCAAGATTCAAGATTCAAGAAATTTTATTTGTCCATAAAAATGGAAATTCACTTTGCTTGGTAGATTAAAACAACAATATTGCAACAATTTAAAACGTGCAGAACTATAACAGATTAAAAATACAAGATAAAAAGTTAAAAATGTAAAACTATTTAAAAATTGCATTATCGTCTTACATTAGAATTAAAAATATGAATGCTATTTACAACGAAGGATTTTCTAGTTCTACAAAGATTTGTTCTTGGAGGTCGTAGCCTAATACCTGATCTATTTAAGTTATAACAGTAATGTAACGGATGAGTGGGGTCTTTCATAATATTGTTTACTTTTTTAAAAATACTCTTTTCATAGATAAATGAACAAGGCGTTAGACCAGCTTTAATAATACGTTGTGCAATTTTACGTGGTCTCTCAATATTTTTCTTATCATTTTCAGTAAAGTTACCATAAAAACATCCAATGCTAAAAGATAAAATACTTTGAATAATACTTTGATAAAATAGAATTAAAATTTGCTTGAGTTTTCTGAGAAAGTAGAGCCTTTGAGATGCCTTCTTGGAAATCATGAGAGAGTTTGACTCCCAGTTTAATTTGTTGTCAATTATAGTACCAAATAAATATAAAGTATTGCCTCTTATTTCGTTTCAAAGAAAAGTGTCCTATTTAATAGTAGGGATCATGTCCCCTGAAAAATAACAAATAAACATAGAGTAGATAATTTTACATAGATTGTGGTTGCCAACAGGAACGAATACTTGAAGGTTAATTTTTATTCCAAAAGGAAACAATCATTAGCATATTTATGAGAGTGAAGCTATTTCATGACACACATTTTAGGATGTTTACACTAGTTTAAAATTAAATTTTATCATTAGCTAAATGTCAAATCTTTCAGAGCTTCTAACCCAAAGAGTTGTATATGATCACTAAATATGTCTTTTGTATGCACAAGATCTGTATATACAGTAGTTGTTAGGGTGCTTTAGATTTTGTTATTTGTACGTATGGATGAATTCAGAAATAAATGAAATTGATTTACATTTATTATTATAATTTTATTTATTTATTCTGTCATTATACTGAATGACACTTTCAGTGCGCAAAGCATCGATTTCCAAAGTTCAGTAGAGAACATTAACAATATAATCAAAATAATAAAGTAATTTACATCAGTACATATACATATTACAAAAAAGTATCACCAAAACCTGCAGTAGAACACCTCTGTGTCCCTTTAAAACTTAGGTTGGCTGTAGTGTTACCCATAACATTGCACCTTGTACGTTTCAGTAGAAGTAAATGATAGTAATGTATCTTGAACTAAATAGAGGTTGGGTGCAATGTAGTGTACATGTTGCTCTTTTTTCGCTTCAGAAGAAAGTATACCCTTAATAGGGGTTTTTGTATGGAGCATCTGCCATTTTTGCTGTCATGAAAAACTTTATTCTCCTGCTAGAACAGGCCCTTAAAGTGCATGAAACCTGGACTGTGGAATTCCCTGAAGATATGACAGTTTGATTATTACTGTACTTTGACCTACAGTAAGCTTTGATTTTATCATCAAATCCAATGTCATAGTTAATGTACGTAATTACCGTCTAGTGTACTATGTACTTTAAATAGGGAAGGGACCATAAAAAAAATATTTAAACTATTGTATACTTAAACCTACTGTATGTAATGTTATCAGTATATAAAATGTCAACCACTGTATACTAAATGGCGTACATGTACCAAATAAGTATTATTGATAATGAACTATGTATCACAAGGTTGCTGGTTAGAGTAGTCAAGTTCAACTGCACTTAAGTACTGTACTATTATGTAGTACTACAGTATAGTACTAGTAGTTAGTAGTAGTAATAGTATGATCAGCCTAAACAGGACAGTCATACAAAAATGAATACTATTTTATTTTAAGATGATCCCTTGGTTGTTTGAGTACTTTATAATTAATGAATACTTAAATCTTCTAATTACCATCAATAATCACATTTACAATAGTTGATTAGAATAAAGAATGGTTTAAAACGAAGGAAGGATTAAGGTAGGAAAGAAAATGGAAGGAATGAGTTAGTGTCAGAGTACAAAAATGAACAATTCTTCGAAAGAAAACACTTTTTTTAATAACTTTTGAACATTTTTGTTAACTTGTGTAATGCCCTGTGTATTGATGGTAGAGAATAATATGTAATGGTAGAGAATAATGTAATGTTGAATTGTTATGATGTCATTGGTAGTAGTACTTCGAGGTCAATAGTAGTACTATAGTTGATGATCGTCAATTGGGACTTGATTAATTTAATAATGATTATCATCATCATGATTATTACTCTATATGATTTTTGTTAATATCTACACTGTATTTGTTGATATAAAGTTTGCGGTACACTACATATATTAGTTCAGAAAAGAACTGTTTCTCAATGTTTCGATCAATATGCTTTGATCGTTCTCAGGAGTGTGCATATTGATCGAAAAAATTGAGAAACTTGACAGTTCTTTTCAGAACTAATATACGTGGTGTAACGCAAACTTTATATCAACACTTGATTTCGCCATGCAAACCTTCAAACAATATACACTGTATTTGTAACCCAGACTCTTTGGTGTACTTACTTTTTCCATGTTCCTCCTTTAAAGACCTCTCCAAATGACCCAACGTCTGACCTTGTTGGTGACATTGGGTCATGTACCGTGTCCATCTCTATGGTGTTATGATCGTCACACATTGTGCCTTACCATTGGCCACTACCTCAAGAACACTACATAGTTAAGAGAGAAAAAATAAATTGTAATTGATCAAAATATATTAATTATTATAAAATCCTATCATGAATTATTTATTACCTGCTAATTATCATCATTATGAGTAACTCTTGGATGCATACCAAATTAGGAATCCAAAAGTTTTTTAAAATTATTATAATTACCCAAACTGGATGAACCAGACAAATTAATAGCAATTTTTCTCTGAACATTTCATAGAAATATAAACTAAATTATAATAATGACTAATTATGGGCTTCGAGCAGCGTAGCATTATAATATATATATAATAGTCTAGTTTTAGGTTGTCTAATAATATGACCTTTGACACTAAAGACCATTTAAAACTCATTTAACACAACATAAACAGCTGAAAGCTTTGATTACAGTATTAGCTAATTAGCAGTCAACACAATAGGTGGTATTATGTTCATTTCACTAGTAATTACAGCAGGGAAGGGCCAAGGTGACTGAACTAAATCAAAAGTTGATTAAAAATGTAAACTTGTCCTTCACTTCAAAATTAGTATTGTACTAGAATTACATTAGGATGATGGTTATGATAACTATGTTGATGACAAATGATGCATGACAATATGATGATGTTGATAATGACGTAATGACTATTGATTGATAAAGGATAATTTTATTTCCAAAGAAGAAGAACAGTTTACAGTAATTTTGCTTTATCATCAGATTTTTCAACAACGGGAATCAACAATAGCAATTCAACATTTATTTTGACCAAAATCAAACATTAACAAAACAAATTAAACAACAATAAAAAAAAAGTATCATTTGGTCAAGGGACGACATACACACTCGAACAAGTCCGTCACTGTCGTCAACTACAGTAAGTCTAAACTGTACATACAATATTGAATCCAAATTGTAATTGTACATCAATCAGCCTTTAAAGTTGTCTACCATGCAACACCCAAAACAAAACGTCTCTACTATACAGAACTTAAATATTAAGTGTAACTACTACAGTATGTTATACAACCTTCAATGTTTTTAGGAAATATTTGTCATAAAACTTGAATACCTAAACTAGGCCTACTGTGTAACAATAATTGCAATCATAATGACTTTTACTTCCTACACAGTATTCCATCCAGACCTTTCCCCTAAATCAGTAAACATCGTCATGTACATATTTATCTATTTAGTCATAAAAAGATAATAGTAATAATACTAAGAATAAACACAAACCTTTGTCAAAAAACTCCAAATACGACGTTGACAAAGTTAAAAAATAAATACCAAATATTTAAAACTTCATAAATATAAAAATCCAAGATAACATAACAACAGAACACAATATATTTAATCCAAGAAAATGATTTTGAAAATTCAGGCAGATTGTCTGTATAGCTACAGTATCAGCATCTGCCTTTTTAAAAGTGATTGTACAGTATACTGACACACTGTAGGCTACCTAGTGACTCATCTAAATGCCTGGAAATCAGTTTAGTCTATAAATAGTTCATAAAGAAAATCTCTAATCAAAGTAATTACATTATATTCCAGTACATTGTTGTAATGTAATAACTGTGTTTATATTAAATAGTAAAGTATAAATTGTAGTTAATTGTAGTACTGAGTTTATAATAAAGTGCCATCAATTCATTAATTAAATGTTAATGAAATGAACCATTTAACATTGAATTTACATATTAAAATAATTGTCTTCCTTAAATACAGAACTTTGAACCTCTCCTTTTGGACATTCCTATTCAATAGATACCCCTGTCATTGTGAAGGGGACATGAAACGAACCTCTATTCAGGGGACACTCCTATATTATTAGGGAGACACTTTGTTGTGTGTTTTATTAATAGGGATTCTAATGTTAGTAGGAAAGAGTGTGGACCTTAAACACAATTTTGGTCTTGGGAGACTTACTGGTTTTCAAGGGGAAACTAATTTAATATTAAACAAAGAAAGAAACATTCATTAATTAAATGCAATGCTAATGACATTGAAAATTATGACACATTATACCATTTTTTTTATCATGGAACAAAAAATATCAAAATTTACATGCAGAATGGTGAGTAACATACAGAGCTAGCCAAAGATAATCATCCTATTTCCTGTATAGTCAGCAATACTGTAAAAAGGTGACTTGTAAAGCTTAAAGACCGTAGCGGATAGAACCTACTGAACTAGTGATATTTCAACTATGATTCACACAATACACAGAATAAATTTTTTATACAGCCTGTACATTATACTAGGTAGTTAGTACGTAACATAATTAAATCCAAATTTATTACAATACATATAGTTTAATATACTGTATAGTTTAATATTGTACATTCCCAAGTCCCAAGGAGCCTGGTATTCAAATTTGGGAGAAATTAGGAGTTGGATTGTACTCGGACTACTTTAGCAATATAATTGTCTTTAATTAACTGTTTGAATTTAGCTTAGGAAGTAGAATTATCCGAGTTTGGAATTAATGGTCATACAGTACAGTAAAACTTAAAAGCAATGATAATGATACTGTAGTGGCTAGAGCTCAATATTTTAACTGTAGCCTTTCACAATTTAAATGTATTTTGAAAGATATTATTAATTATACATTTTATCTTGTGTTTTTGAAAAATGTACTGTATACAGTATTTTATTATCAATCTGTTAATTGGTGCCTTGCACTGTTGGTTGTAAGAATAAAGAGAAATGTTAGTATAATTCTAATCAAAATGAAACACTGAATGACACATTCCCTCCCATTAGTAATATTAATTTCAAAGAATGAGAATAAATATAGCCTGGTCTCAGGAACATCCCAATAGTAAAATAATTAATAATGCAACATTTTTTCCTCTGATTAGTGTTTCTACAGTATTAAATGCTTTTAAGTAGAATATCAGACTGTGGCTGCATAATTGGCACATAGACATTTGTCTACATTGCTGCTCATCATCAACATTTTCTGTAAAGATATTAATGTAATTCTCTATTGTGTTGATGACTCACTTTATAAATGTGACCGTGTACTGTATGGTTTTATACACAGCTACAAAATCTACAGTAGTTGTTGGAAGCAAAAAGCATGCCAACGGGGAAAAACAAAAAACAAAAAACACTGTTCAAGCTAGGGCTGTATGATGGTGGGTACCAGCATTTAACTTAAAGGTTGAGTGCCAGAAATATGGGAATCCACGACATTTCAACATTTTAGATTTACAGGTTCTTTTAGGTGGACAAAATTTTAGGTTGGGTGACACATTCTGTATAGTGTGTTAATGGTGGGTGGGTGCCAAACAGTTATGGGTCGCTCTGGTAAGATCTCAGTTAAGATTATAGGATCTAAAAGTATAGGTTGAAAGACAGTTTGCACTGTGTATGTACATCAGTGATATAGTACAGTAGATCTAGTCCTACCTTACAAAACAAATTCTCCTCGCCCAAAAACAAACTTTATCGTTATACAGTAAATAAATGTTAATTGATGCTTTTTTATACATTATTATCCCATAAAATGTTAGGGTTTATTATAGCCAGAGGTATGCTTATTAATAATATAAAATCTCACTACAGTAAGATATTCACAATAAATTAATACTAAGTAGTAGAATTCCTAAGAAAATTAAATTTTCCGAATGTAAATTTCATTTCAAACATACTGTACAGTATAACGATGATAATTGAAGAGAATACTTCAACATTACAGGCAGTCGTAAACCTCCTTAAAAGGCTTTTAGAATCTTATTCATTTAGTTGTAATCTACCGACTTAAGTAAAATCTATTTTTACCTTCCTAATCTCCCTTATTAGGAATCTTAATACACCACTGTTGCTACTACTCATCATACAGTACAGTAGCTTAAATGAATGCAACATTAGCAGATTGCTAGTTGGATTTTAAATGTTAACAATGTTTTAGATGATGTTAGCAGTATAATTATTTTAATATCTTCACTTTCAAATGTGTCAAATAATTATTTAAAACAATGTAATCTAACAACAGGATGCTGAGCTTCTGAGATCAAACGGTTTATCTGTGGCTGTGACACGATCAGTTCCACGCCCATTTACATACACTGCCCCACGGATAATATGTACATTGTACAACAGTAGTGTTTGTATTTGTCGCAGCCAGACATAAGTTCAAAGGACTTTCTTGGCAAGGTGAGCTCAGTGTCCCATTGTTAGATTGCCTTGATTAAAATATCTCTAACAAAAATCTAACATTCAATTTGTATTAAAAATACATTTAAATTGTTAAGTGATAAAAGAATTCCGTTTAAATTGTTGATTGAAGACATCACTGTTTTCTAGGGATTTTAAATTGTCAACAAATGTAATTCTTTTGATTAAAATCTTGTGTTTTTTAGTATACTAAAAAACCAAACTAATTTCCATAACTATATTTTCTATAAAATTAATAATCAGTCAGGTAATTATATATTATAAGATTAACATTTAATTTAAAGATTTATAGCTACTCTAACACTTAGAGTTAGACCTGGCTTATTGATGGTTCTTTTACATAAAAATGTATATATTGTAATGACAAATGGACTGCAGTGTGCATACTAGTACTAACAGTAGCATAGCACCGACAGTTACTACTGTACTCTGTACACTGGGCTTTTATAACCGCACATTGCAATTGCTGTAAATTATACCTCAGGATGGGCTTACACCCACATCAGTATGGTGTAAAATGCAAAAATACATGGTTTGATATAATACAGACACAGCTGCTCATACTACACAGTAAAACGCATCTTAATTATTATAACAATTGATCTCCGATTCATTTCCTTTTAACCTTGGTTTAAATACAGCTACTGCACTTTCCACATTCAAGAACTTAATCTGTCAAATCTCAAAATCATATGCTAAACAATGGCTATGATGCTTTAATAGCTTTTAATAATGTACACATACAGCAGGTATACAGTGTAGTACAGTACATCATCTATTGGAAGTATTAACTAGAATGAAGACATTTACAGAAAACAAGGATCATACAAGATTTTGGAAAATTGGCTTCAATACATACAAAAACATTTTGGTTGCATACAGAGATATTGATTTAAAAAGATGCAGTACATACAACAAACAAACAAATGCTGACTGTATCTTTTAGAAAATTATATAATAATTTAGCTATCTAGGAATTGTATAAAAATCTACGCTTTCTTTAAGTATTTTAATATGCACTATTTTGGATTCCGTGCGTAAAACGTCCATAGTAAATGTCAAATTGATCAATCAATGAGAGATGATAATATGCATCACCTGCCTAAGAGAATTTATAAACATCATCTTGAAATAAACATGTTGGATGCAAAACAATGCTTGTAATTCATGCCCTATTACCATTTCCCCCAACCCCTAAATTCCAATTCTTTTAATCACCCTCAACCTTTGACAGTCCTAATTATCTATCCAATCCAATATTGTTAGATTTAGAATTTAAAATCTACAATGACCAAAGGAATTTAGAGAGGATAAAAAGATTTTTTTAAAATCTTAAATCTTAATTGAAAGATTTATGTACCTTCAGACCTACAATACATAAAAATAAAATTTGTATATCTAATAACATTCTAAAAATACCATATCTGAATATAAATTGTTCCCGTTTCAAAGACACAAAATAGCTACATAGTTATTGTACATTCCTTTCTGGAATACCTTACAATATTTACTTTATGTTGTGGTAATCTCTATTGAAAATTTACAATAGAAACCGATTACTTTAAAAATTTATATTGAATTTAAAATAACAGAAACTATGACTTATTGTAGCATGGTTAACGTACAATGAACATGAAACAGATATAAATTGAATTCCATGTAGAATACTGTATATTCTGATATACTTCCTATTTTATTATTTAATTCTAATCTCCTTTACCTCTCATATACTGTACTGTATGTAAAAAAACATTATCAATACTGTAGTCGCAGGGTTAATTTTTCCCTCACCAGCCCTCTATCTGTTCAATTTACAAAATTCCTCAACCTTTCATTGTATAAAATATTTTATGTTTAACATACATCTTTAAACGACCATCTAAACATTTTAGTCCAAAATAATAAAAAATGGGAAGAAAATTTTACTGGCTTGGAATTATTTCTCTCTCTCTCAGGATGTGGTATATTAATGTGGTACCCACATGCCTTTAATTACATTTATTAATTTTTACAATATTGAATCAAATTATACATTACATACCAAACATTTTTTTAAGGCAATTGTAATTTTGTAATATAGACCTAGAATTAATGATTTCTACGACTTTACAAAACAAATTATTTTTATTATTATTTTATTTGAATTTGATTATTTATTAAAAATTTAACATATACAACAGAACACTATTTCACCCTGTTCTTAAAACTCTAAAAGTAAAGCATTCATTTTAAAATAAAATAATATTATTATTTAATTTTTAATTAATTTATTTAATAAACATTTAATATTAGGTTTAATTATTAATATACCTCTAAACCACTATATGATGACTTGTTGAATTAACTTCATTTCAAGTAATTTTCAATAATGATGCATAAATGTTTAATAATAATATTAATATTATTAAATAATGATGTGAAAGCATTTTCATTTGAAAACTGATATTTAATGGAAATTGGAAAGAAAACTAGCCTAGGGCCTAGCCTAGTAGGCTAGGTAGCCTAATAATAAAATAGAGGATTTGTGGATATCTGGGGTCATTTTTTTATATTATAAAATGTTACTAAAAAATGTCAAATTTTAAAACCGTGTAATCATAGGCCTACATGTGGGGGTATGTCGGTAACCGGTATGTCGCCTCGCTGCTGCTGTGGGATGGGCTGCGACGGACAGGCAATACTCTCTCTGCTGGCCTTCATTCATTTTTTGACTTACCCGACCGACCGTCCGTCTTCGTTGACAAATTGCAACCAGCAGATCCAATCAAACTAGACTACACGGTTACTTCCAATAAAATAAGTATATATTTCTAATTCCTTATAAATAATGATATTACGCATACCAAAGTACCACGACCAAATAATAAAATTATAGAAGTAATTTAATAATATTGAATTGAATGTAAATTTCACAAGATCACACTCGAGAGCGCCCCCGACAAGTTCAGATTGTCACCACACAAAAAAAAAAGAAAATAAATTAAAATTAAGAATTTCTGAGTTGTCGCCCTCTGGTGGTCATGTTCCACCAGCTGTGTTGTTAGTAGATAGCCTTGATGCTATATACACTGTGTGTGATGTTGTTTACAAAACAAGTAAACATTGACTTGTCTTTTTTGTTTTTATTTAATCGTTTTGTACGTTTTTACAAAACTCTGTACGTGTTTTTATATTTTAATTACTTCTTGCACTATATTACAGAAACACAGAATATAGGCCTAATTCAGGCTGGCCTAGCCTAGGCCTAGGCCTATATATATATATGCCACTCTCTATAGTTTTAGGCCTCTGTATGTTATGTATGTAGTAGATAGGATATCTAGATCTAGACTAGGCCTTCTTATCATCAGTACAAACTCTAGGCCTAGTTTAGTAAGTATCACTGGTACTTCTACTAGACTACTGTAGCTCTAGTCATAGTCAATAAAAAGTAAATTTTACTTTCTATGCTCTAGTGTAGGCTTATTTATACAGTAATGGAAGTGTATGGCATCCATATGAAATATTGACTATTGCATGGCCATGGTGCTATGGAATACACGGTACTAATTTACATGGCTCACTGTTGACAGTGTCTATCTGATAACTGTAAAAATTACACACATTTTACTCAATCTGTCTAGCTATAATTAAGCTTTATCAACTACTAAATATAATCAAAGCATTGTATATGAATCTTGTGTTTCTCCGTGCCCAAACTTTATCATTATTTCGAAACTAAACTAAAGGAATTGTATAAATTTATTTAATATATTAAATCTCTTTCTTATTTCTTAATTCATTTAAGGCAACAAGCAACACCAATGCAAACCAACTCAAGAGAGATGTCTACTATTACCAGAAAGGTGAAATAACAATCAATCAGCTATATTATTTTCTTATAGAATCTGGAATATGAATTATAGCTCTGTACTAGTGTAGATTGGTCAACCAGCCAATACACCGGGATTTTTCTCATTCGACCAAAAAACAAGCTCTTATACGTCGTTTTGATAACGAGTAAAGATGTACGCCTACATAGAAGGGAATTATAATAAAAAGTTACTGTAAAGTTTTTGTATAAATGTTGTCATTAATAAACATTAATAACCACTTGTTTTGTAGTGTTCTTACTGGTATTATTTCAGGGATTGAAAAGAAAAAGTGAATGCGGCGATATGAAAGCCAGTAGCACCCCATCAGACGACTTTAAATGTCACAGTAGCACAAGTAAATACTTTGTCAACAAACACAGCAATGATAACAAACGACTTGGGCGTAATTTTTTCACCAAACCTTGTGTGGCATTAGCTAAAGAACTATTGGGAAAAAAGTTAGTCCGGGTGCTTGATTCAGGAGAAAGATTATCTGGTAGGATTGTAGAAACGGAAGCTTATTGTGGGAAAGAGGATACTGCATGTCATTCGTACAAGGGCAAGAAAACCGGAAGAAATAAGGCAATGTTTATGGAATCGGGAACGTCGTACGTTTACATGATTTACGGAATGTACCATTGTCTTAACATTTCTAGTGAAGGTAAATGTAACTATACTATGGTACTAAAAAAATGGTAGATCCCATACATGTCTCCATGGAAATGGACACTACATAAATGATATTATGTTCTGTCCTTAGCTTTCACTGTATAACCATACTGGGATTATATGTCAGATATTGCTGACCAATTATAGTACCTGGATAACCCAAAATGCAGGTTACCGACCCTGGTTTGAAATCCCCTACTACCTTATTGGGTTATGGTCATCATTTGACAGATAATAATGATATTTTTTCTAGCAATGTTAAGTTTTGTTATTTCACATTCAGGTGAGGGTACTGCTGTGTTAATCCGTGCCTTAGAACCTCTGGAAGGCTTACCCGAGATGCACACCCATCGGCAGAGACGGCGTAAAGAAACATCAAAACCTCTGAAACCTCATCAGCTTTGCAATGGTCCAGGAAAACTTGCAGATGCTCTTTGCATCACAAAAACGTTAGATCAGGTCGACTTGGTAACTTCCACTTCAATGTGGATAGAAAGAGATCAAGTAAATGAAGATACGGAGGGTGATGTTAAGAGGGAAGACACTGATGCTGTTCAAGATGAGGAAGGAGGTCTTGCAGATATAAAGAAAGTGAAAATCATTTCCTGCCCAAGGATCGGAATAGATTCTACTGAGGAGACATGGAGATTGAAACCATTACGGTTCTATATATGTGGCAACAAGTGTGTTAGTGTTAAAAACAAGGAAGCTGAGACTGCAACCCAACTTTGATCACACTGAGTCCGAATTGGTCAAGTGGCCAGAGAAAACTCTTGGCTACCAGAAACATATATACCTATTTTCCACGATTCTTTTATAAGGCCACCAAACCGGAATCTAGCCTCACTGTGAACATAGCTTCAATCATTTTATTTAGTTACAATATCAATTGGAAGAGAACTTTTTAAATAATTTAATCAGATCTGCTGATTTTAACACTTTATTAAAAATTAATAATGTATTTTAATAAATTGACATATTTTAATAAATAGAATATATTACAGAAATAGCAGTTTTCTTGGTTTCATCAAAGCATGCAACTTGTTAATTTAAACCTGTGACCCATATGTTAAGGGTCCTTAGTTTTAGCATCACTACGTGATGGTAACACTACTTTGAGTTCACAGTGGTCTCAAATTGAAGGTAAACATGCATATGTAGTTGTGACAATTTACATTTTCTAAATACTGCCCTCATAAAAATTCTTTGTACGTGATGGTGGCTGCATCTTCGTGTACACATGTAAACAACACGCTGCTGAATTTGTCCAGTATTGTGTGTAGTTGTGATCTATTTACATTTTCTAAATACATAATCTCTTCAAGATGGTGATGTCCTCGAAAATATGGACACAGTCTAAAAACAAAATATTTAGAAGTTACTCAGTAATGTCCTTAAATTTTGTTTGTACTGGTTGATATCAAACTAATGTTTATTTTTCTTATGTTAACAAAAGTAATCAAGAAAACAGAGTTTTAAGTTCAGCAAATTAAGAGGGACGAAAACCCAGAAATAAAAAACTGCACAGAATATACTTTAAAAATACTTTAAATACAGAATTTATAAATAAAGTAGTAAACGATAATATAGCAAACAACATGAATTAACGACATACAGTATATGGAGGACAGGTGGACATTCTAATATGAAACAGCACACAAGGCACCCTCTTCAAGAGATTACTAGGCGGCTTACCTGGCAAAGAGCTTTAAATCTTCTGGTGAGTTTGCTGCAGGAACTCTACACACACTTTCAATTTCGTCCTTGGATAGGTACTCTGCTAATATTTCCATTGACCGTCTGCGATATAGCGCCCCCTGGGTGTCATCAGCTGAACGTGTTGAAAAAGTTTCAAAACTTGTACTAGTGGCTGTGTTGATGTCATCGGAATCAACTAGAAAATGTAAAAACAACTTTGAAACAAATTGAAACTGATGAATTCAGCCAACTGTTGAGTTGACAGTTAATAGTATAAAGCTTGGTCTAAACTATCAAATTAGTTTGACAAAAACAGTGTGATGTACCCAAATATGGTAGTGATATGCTCAAATATGGTAGTGGTATGACATCATGTCCATACAGTATATGGGCACATCACACTTTTTTAACACATAAAGTTTGATAGTGTAGACAGCAGAGCTTAAGTCAATTAGTTCTTGAAATAGTTATCATACTATTAACTCAATTAAATTATGTAAACCAAGTAAGTAATACCTGACATTGCCTCAGATTGTGGTGGTTTTGGCTCAAAATCCAATTTATGTAGGGCGCTCCCTAGTGCCTTTACAGAATGCTTTCCTGGTTTCCTATCCTCCTCCTCCTCGTGGTCCATTGGTACCAAAAATGTATATGTGTGACGCTACAAAAAGTAGTAATATACAGTTAACAACGCTAATATAATACATAGCAATTTGAGAATATTATTAATTATAGTTCAATGAAACATATTTACAATACACTGTTTGGGTATACACATAATATTTATTATTATTATAAGATTAAACTTGGTTAATAGTTTTGTATTAAAACATACCTGTACTAAAAGCCTCCTTTTAAGTAACCATACCACTAATTTGACCAAATCCCCCTAAAAAAATGATATAGAATTAATACTTTTCTAAAAAATGTTTTCAAAACAGTATTTGTATTTATGCTGTGTGACCAAATGTAATTGGGGAAGAATAAGATTTAGAAAGACAGGTATAAAAACATAGAGAGTAAGGGTTACACATGATAAATGCTTTTAAATAAGCAAACGAAATTCACCCTTGAACCTTGCCTACCTTTTGCAGATTTTGGCCTAGGATGCTTGTGTGGTCACTCAGCGGTGTTGGTAAAGAAAACTCGGACAGAACAGAGATAAGTATGGCATGACGGCCAGCATTCTCCACAAGAGGAAACTGTAGGAATTGTGGGAACTTGGAATTGAAGTCTTCTAGTAATTGTAAATTGCTGAAAATGAATCACAAAATAATATGTGATATACGAGTCCAATTCTTTGCGCCACTTATTATAAAATTAAAGGTACGATATGGGCACCCAACAAGAAAACTAAGCTTACTTTAAGAATGTTGGTGACTGAGGTGATAATATGTAGATATTTGTTTCACAAAGAGGGAAAATAACTGTAGCTTTTCCCCAGTAAACCAGATGACCAACCAGCTGGAACACCTAGACAAGACAAGATAATGTACATTAATACAGTTTAATGGATGGGTAACATCTTATTAGCGATGACCTCTCTGCGACCTGAGTGTGATATAGGACACATTTTTCATTCTTATATAGGTGAATGTCTAAAGAGGAATTAAAAGTTGTCCCAGCTCAAACAGCACTAGCATGGGTGATACAGTTTAGGAGGAGATAGAGTAACACATTCCAGGTATTGGTATTATAATAGCATATAATAGATATTGCTAATTATATAGATGTATAGATGGGGTAGTTTTATTTTTTGAATAAGCTGATTTAGGTTGTATTAAGCTCTGAGCTGTCTATACTATCAAATTGTCCATGTGTCCATATATCACTACCATATTTGGCCATATCTTTTTTTGTCACAAAGTTTGATAGTGTAGACAGAGCTTTACAGTAACTAGTATAGTAAAAAAAAAGTAATGCTGTACCTGTGAAAGAGCAATGTCACTATCCTGGGACAACTGCTGCAGACTCTTAAGGGGTGTGGCTAATTTAATGATTCTGACCAATGAGGGTGAACAATCTGGTGGTAACGACATAATTAGTGACGACTCGTCCTCCAATAGAAGCATAGCATGATATGGTCGAATGGCAGCTAAGGATTTCTCAACAATATCAGACTGAAAGATAATTAAAACAACCTCAAAGGTATTACTTTTAAATATAGTAACTTTAATTTTACATGCCTTAATAAATATAATAAATTTAAAATATTGTGTTAAATCATTTTTACCTTTATTGAAAGCATCTGATCAACTTTGTGAACTTTATGTGGTAGACAAAAACTAACTTCAATCCAATTGTTAATATGTACTCTAGTTACACCAGTATCACATAAACTGAAAAGAAATAATAGTGGAATGAAATAATAAAAGTGAATTAGTTTTTCGACAATAATGACTACTGCCTAGCGTATTTATCCAATGGCTACCATGTGTAATATTGTTGTTACAAGAAGAAAGCTCAGACATCAACCAAACCGTGTTTTGTAAACAATTGGTAGCAAGTGTGTATCTCAGAATTCTTAAAGATCCAGCAACCTCATGAGGGTGCTATGTCTATTAAATAATAATAATATTAATACCAACTGTGCTTCACATATATAGAGGAGCAGCAGAGAAATATAAACAAAAATGTTTGCTTGTACATGTAATATATATAATAGCTAGACATTAACATTAATATTTCTTACCCAAGATATATGCTTCGAAGATCTTCACATAATTTACTTCTGGTGAGCATTAAGCCATATGGTGAGGTTTCTGAATCTGTAAAAACAAGTATCTTTGAAATTATAAATACACAGTCCTTCTTTTTAAACCATACTTAAACTCTCTCACATTTACTGCAGTAACATACTGCACTACAACTTATCCTTAACCAGTCATCTTGTCATTCAAAGCTCTGTCTACACTATCAAACTAGTTTCATTAAAAAAAAGTGTAATGATTGTACCCAAATATGGTAGTAATATGACATCACCATGCCCATATATGGGCACATCACATTTTTTTGTCACATACAGTTTGATAGTGTAGACAGAGCTTAACTCTGCAATATCCTATCAGATCTCTAGCTAGGCTAGCCCTGCATCTTCCAAGCAACTGACCTTCAGGCATTGCTGTCACCTCGTCATGTACTGCCAGCATTGTCTTGGCTTCATGGCTTAAGTAACCACACCTTTTCTCTTCATGTTTCAAAGCTAGAGCAAGCCTCTTACATAAATCATGATAACAATGAATTACAGAAACATCTGCATTATCCTATAGAAACAAGAATAACATTCAGTAATGACAGAGGCGCATATGTAAGAATAACTACAGTATTTGTTTTAACATGCTAATATATAGTTTAGTGTCTACAGAATAATTAATGAACAACCAAAAGCACAGTATGTGGTGTAGAGATCCCAATGTAATGCTTCTAATACATTGTAATATATGGCACAGTTCTCTCCATATATTTGGCACCTACTTTACAATGAGTCATCCACTTTGTGTTATAAACAGTGAAAATTAATTTTTGAGTACCACCCGTTATAAAGCCGATGTTAGGGAGCTGTTTTTTTAGATGGTAGTCGATGGATGAATGTTACAATACAGAGAGAAAATAAATGGAACGGGTTATACTGGGTTTTAGAAAGGTCGCTAAATGATGGTCAACATTGAACTCTTAATTATATTACTGTGGGTACAGTATATGGGAAAAAGATGTTTCCTGAAAGGTGTGAAATGAAAACTGCATCTACAACTTCTAAATTTAAATTAGTATACAAGAATGATTTACTTTCAAGATGAACGTTAAATATATATTTCATAAGACCAGTTAAGATCGGGTAAAGTGAATTAAATAGAAATTTTATTTATTATTAGTTTATGTATATATACATTTTTTTTTTAGGTGGGTCAAACTTAAAGTCTTTCTGACTTATATGACTCTTCCAAACTCCAAACTCCACCAAACCCCACCCCCACCATTTATTATCCTGTATGTTTTTATATTGTGGAAATATAATTAAATTTAAAATACTTAACTAAATTTGTAAAAGACTTACATTAAGTACAAACACAAGACTAAACATTGTCATTGTTGTTTCTTCTCTCTTGCTAGATTTCTGGTATTTCTAAATAATGAATGAACACAGCTGATTAGGTAAAAGCCTAAAATTGACCCGCTACTAATAATCTTAACACTTTTTCTTAAATTTTTCTACAATACAATATTAATGTTAGCAAGCCAGTGTTATCTATACTGACAGTATGCATACAGTGGTGTGATTGGAGATATGCAGGTTCTCTAGAGGACATTTTAATGTCCTCAAGAGAACCTGCATACCTACAATCACCTAGAGGTAGTCTCATTTACTTCTTAACCTAAGTAATGAGACTACCTCAGGGTGGATATTTATTATTTTTAATTGTGAATTTTAAATTGAAAAATAAATTTGTGTTATCAACCCGTGAGTTTTTCATGTCTCGTTCGTTGATACCAGTTGGATGACCGACAAATTTCACATCATCTACCGTTAGTTCAAACCTCTTCCCACACAAACTTGCATTACACAATATCACTGGTAGAATCTTGTCAGAGAATCTGTATCAACAAAAGTATCTATTATTTGTGAGAACCTCATGGTTTTAAAGTATGTTTCAGTTCTTTCCACTTAAAAATAACAATATTTAGGGAGAAGGTGGAGCTTTCTTGATAGATGCCCTGCCCACCAATATGTGACTAACCAGATGGGTGTGTAGAAAGCGACGACCTCGAATTGGACGACCCCAACGACCCGGGCGACCTCGAATTGAACGACCTAGAATTGGACGACCCATAACACGAAACCGACGACCCCTATAGCCTAGCCTAGGCCTAAGCGTGGTATAACATCCCGAAGCCGAAAATAGCCAAAGATCTTTAAACCATACCTTATTTAATACTCGCAAGCAAGCAATTGATTGAAAAAATACAGAAATATCGCCATTTGATACTGAATGTGTCGACACGAACAAACGAACAGATATGGAACGCCAAGAGTGCATCATTAAAACTGCATTCGACTCGATTAGCACACGAAATATCATAAACATGGCAACCCAGGTCAAAACGGCCCCCTTTTCAGCGGCGGGTAAGGTTTGACCGTATACAATGCATATGTGAAATGTAAAGCTTTCTTATGGCCCTCCCCATGCACATGTTCGCAACACGCTGCTTGGTAGGCCTATAGTGTTCGTTATATGAAGAAGATGTAATTATACGTCCATGGTTTAACCATGTAATGTATAATATTTATTTCCTTTGAATTTCTTTTTAATATGTTTGTCGAAATACCAATGACCAACCAATGACCAATCCACTGAGCAAACCTTACCCGCCGCTGAAAAAGGGGCCGTTTTGACCTGGTTTGCCATGTTTATGATATTTCGTGTGCTAATCGAGTCGAATGCAGTTTTAATGATGCACTCTTGGCGTTCCATATCTGTTCGTTTGTTCGTTTCGACACATTCAGTATCAAATGGCGATATTTCTGTATTTTTTCAATCAATTGCTTGCTTGCGAGTATTATATAAGGTATAGTTTAAAGATCTTTGGCTATGTTCGGCTTCGGGATGTTATACCACACTTAGGCCTAACGCCTAGGCTAGGCTATAGGGGTCGTCGGTTTCGTGTTATGGGTCGTCCAATTCTAGGTCGTCCAATTCGAGGTCGCCCGGGTCGTTGGGGTCGTCCAATTCGAGGTCGTCGCTTTCTACACACCCCTAACCAGATGTCTCCCACTCTCTCCACTCACCCCCTCTCTTCGAAATAAGCACTTCCTATGAAATTTGTTTTTGATGATTAAGACACCCAGATCCCCCTTGATGTCATCCCTCCTCCATTCCGGAGATACCCTGACTTTGATACACTGGGCAGAATAATACGTAAACATTTTGTTACCCATAAAGCTTTCCCAAAACTGTATAATCACTGGGAGATTTCCCACTAAAATAGTGAAGATCATCATCTTCCGTAGGCAAAGCATATGGACTGCTGTGTTTAGCTGAAAAATAATATATTAAGATAAATAATAATTTTAATTTAATAAAAACAGTTATTAATATTATGTCATTTTAAAATATGATTATCATCATTTATAATAAGCCTAGATACCTAATTAGGCACTATTGGCCTATAATAAATGCTGGTCTGCATGTTTAAATTAACTAAATATTGACTGAATATCAGGTAATTGATTTATCTAGGCCTAGGCCTAGACAACCCGGAACCTCAAGTAGGTAGTAGGTGCACATTTTATCGTATTTGAATTTGACCTCCAGCCCTGTCGATGTTTGACAATGATGGCCTAGCTTTGTTTAGTGTAAATGGGGGATAATTTACAAATATTAATCTAATTTTATAACAGTAAATGTATACGCACCATTTTCAATATGTTCTTCACTTTTATTTTCTTGATAAGGGTATTTAAATAACAATTTTTCCCCTCTGGAACCAGAGGAGACCAAAATTAAGCCTATCGGGGTTGATGTTAGATTCGGCATTGTTGACAAATCATATGTCTTCGATAAGATCTTACGGAGATGTGATATGCTCATTGTTTTGTGGTTTGTATAGCAGGCGCCGCCTCACCAATCGAACTCATTATACTTTATATAAAGACTAAAGGGCTTTTGACTTTGAGAAATCAAAAATCATCAAAAATATTGATTGATTTTGCATTCCCTAATTGCATCATCGATATTAAGTGGTCAGAAACTACGTGCTAAATTGCTTGCATTGTGAAGACATCATCATTGCTCGTAATCTAATTTAAGATGTACAATGCCAATAAAAACCGGTATTCAACTGTACGATAATTGAAGAAATAAATTAATTTTGTCCAGAGCAACACTTCAAACAGCATCTTTTTCCTGATCCTTAGTTTGCATTTCTGGTCAAATAAATAAATAAAATGAATTGAAGAAGATAAATCACATTATTTAAACACATTGAACTACTTCTTGTGGTTATGATATATTTTAATACGCGCCCCACGCGCAAATTAGTTTTTTCAACATCCCTCATCGCATGACACGACACGTTACTTTAGGTCTACTGATATTACATCATTACCAAAGTTTCTCTGCCAAAGAATTTTCACTTTCCCTTTTAAAAAATCAAGTGTATCGATTTTATAATTATTGATGGTGTTTAGGTTAATCGTAATTTAATTGTCTCCAATTATTATAGGACTGGATGCAGTGTGTCGTTGCACTCAAATCGGGCCTGGCCTTGATACACAGTCTTCAGTGTCTTCTCATACTGTGTATAGAGAGCGCATCATACAAACAATTATGGAAAAGGTAGTACATTATGTAGACGAAAAAAGTCGATGATGACACGTACGGTATAAAGCGTGGTTCCCACTAGAACGCAACGTAACGTAACGCAGCGACGTATCGACGCAACTTGATTGTGTATTGCGTATCGCAAGTGGGAACCGACGACGCAACATTGCTGTAAAAATCGCAGGTTTGATTTCACGCAGGCGGGGGCAAACACAATGATTGGAAGGGAATTTTCTTACGTTGCGTAGATTGCGTTACGTTGCGTCGCAAGTGGTGAGAACCAAGCTTTACCTTTAAACGTATTAGCCAGACTACAATGTTCCCATTAATGCTAGGTTCTCACTAGAGACTCAACACAAGTAAGTGAGTTGACCAATCACAAGCGATGGATTATTCGAACTGTCGCTTGTCGTCACGGTCAACACGCTTGCGTTGCGTTTACGTCCTTGTGTTCTGTCGTGGGAACCAAGCTTAAGACTCAAGGCCGGTAAGGACGTAAGCGCAACGTATGTGATGTGAGCGATGGATTACGTGAACGACTTTTCATTCGGATCAACTTGCGCGTTGCGTCTCGTCCTTACGTTGCGTCTCTAGTGGGAACCAAGCTTAAGTAATTTAAATTACTTGCGTTGCGCTTACGTCTTCATCCCTTGTGTTGCTAGTGGGAACCAGTTAATGATGCATTATTATACATTTTGTGTGTCGGAAAGGCAAATCTGGCACAGTGGCAAGCCGGTGCCGCGCCGTGCCTGGTGATTTGACGTATTAACCTGGTTCAAAACCCATGTGAGGTCTACATTAAGGCCAATTTACACAGACGAGCGACAACGGTAAATAAAAATATAGAATCCATTATGACCATCACAAAGCGCCGAGCGGACGGGCGGTTTGCGCTTAGGATAGGTACAGATTCTACGTGGAACAAGCTACGCAGTTTCTTATACTGTTGCCGCTCGTCTGTGTAAATTGGCCTTTAGATCTCAGTTATTTTAACAAGATAATTCACTCAATAACCTTGTCAACACATACAGTAAGCGACCAATTACATCATCAACAATGCCTACTTATGACAGCCATCATTAAAATACATTATCAAATCCATCAGTGGTCAGTTTCATTCTATAGCCGTTAGGAAATCTCGACACAGAAAATGACCACAGCAAAAACTGAACCTAGTACCGAAGCAATGGCTTTTGTGGAACCGGAGGCCGAAGCCGAAATGAGTTTCTCAGAAGCTGAGCCGGAGGCCGAATCCGAAATGAGTGTCGACGATGTTTATCCAGAAGCAGAATCTGAAGCCGAGGAAATTTCACCACAGGCAATATTGGTCCCACCTATGTCTCTGATATTTCTTATCATCGCCGGTAAGTCAGGCTTCCCATGAAGTGGTCTAAATGCTTTAATGGATATATGGATATATTAAGTGAAGTTTTTGTCTATCAAGATGTTGTAAGAGTAAATTAATTTTTAAAAATGACGAAATTTGTTAGTTTTGATGAGTTACAAAATGCATACTGACGATAATGATATTTTCTTACTTTTAGCTTTGTTGTTCCTTATGATTTGCGCTAAAATCCAACAGTATAAACGTAAAAAAGACCGAATGAAAGAAAAGCGTAAACTAAACTCTACGTTTAACTTCATTATGGATGATTACAAGAACATCGCTGACGAATGTAAGTAAAACTTTCTGTTATAGGCCCTACAAAATAAATAAATGTTGTAAATAAGTTTCCATTAAATTGAACTTTATTTAAAATATATTTATTATACAATATTTATATTTTATTTAATCAGAGGTTTATTTGTTTAGTAAATGTTACTTTCAATCGTATGTTTATATCGTTCTCTCATCGATAGATGATTTACTATACTACCTTTATATATACGATGTACTGTATGTATTTACTACCTGTATATACGATTTCATTACATTCATCCACCATTTTCCTTTATATATTGCTTGCCCGTAATTGATCGCCCAAAGGCTGATATACAGTACTTTGTTATATTTTATAGTTATATCGTCATCTGACAATGACGCGATGGATGGGTTGAGGCGCCATTACAATCAACCACTTGCTCTCGTCTTCATTGCTTGCCCAGCAGTTCTCTCGCTGGCATTCTGTCCATTGGTCTTGTTTATACGATTACCACTCATAAACATTTTCTGGGGAGACTCAATGCCGAATATCAATGACGCAATTGGTAATTATAATAATTAATATTTAGTAGAACCCTGATTACGAGGACACCTTCGGGACCTAAAATATCCCTATTGTTCAAAGGGACAGTTTCCCCCATAAGAGTGTCTCCTAAATAGAGGGCCGTTTCAAAGGAGGAGTTATCTGTATCTTAAGATTGGAGATAACAGGGTACATCCATGATAAGCATTAAACATGGGTAAAGTTCTGTCTGCACTATCAAACTAGCAAAAAAAAGTGTGATGTGCCCAAATATGGTAGTGATATGACATCATCATGTCCATGATGGGCACTCACATTTGGGTGTAGATAGGTGGTGTATAATTTAAAACCACGTTTTAATGAACTACAATTATCTTTTTAAACTATACCCTTATTCACAGCATGTTTCTTAGCACCGGCTGGTCTTGTTTATGCGTAAGTAGGCCTACTTATTATTATCATTTATTTCAAACGAATAGGTTCTCAATACTGACGATAACACTCGATATAAAACCTGATAAAGCGATCGGAGACCGTTTAGAATATACACTCTCCGGAGTTAGTCTTCAATCTGAAAATCGATCAATCTAGATATCTATAGTAAACAATCGTTCAGTTAATGATATATTAAATTTACAGGGGCATTCATGACAGAAAATTTATGCAAGGTATATGCACCGATTATAACAATACATGCTATTTACGTCCAATTTCTGTCTCATTACAGGGTATCCTTTGGGTTCACCTTCCAATCGGTTTTAGAAAAGCAGAAAGTGATTCTGGACGCAGTTTCTTTAGAGATTGGGTTTCTTGATCAGATTCTTTCGCTGACGGCACAGTTACCGAGGGCAACTCTTGAAGAAAAGCGAAAGGTAATACCGTATGTTGACAAACAAATATAGCCGGCCAACATGTCGTTTCAACTACTGTGTGTAGGATCAAAGTGCGAAATAAATAGTGTGACTGCAAGTATGGGGCCGTACCGCGTAAAAACCTTATTTATCTATGAGCATTTAGGCCTAACGTTGAATTCCCTTTTCTTCAGGTTTGCAGGTGTGTGAAAGACGAGACAATTTCCATAATGGAACAGATTCAGGGCATACGCGGACTTAGCATTTCAGACTACAAATCACATACATCGTCTGGACAAATTTGGAAGGTACATAATCTCTTTAAAATAGTTTATTCTATAACTTCAGACTGATGTAGCGGAGATCCGAGTTGGTTGTTTTCCGAAACTGCTGCAAAAATAATTCATGTGTGTAGGCATAAATCATTTTTTATTGTCAGTATTATCCCAATGTCAGAACAATGGTGGGCGCACTGGTCGAACCTGTTATTGCCTATTGCCTTTTGTACAACTATGTGTTTAAAAGCCCGGAATTTACTTTATACGCATATTTTATGAAGGACGGAGACTTATTTTTGTTTTTATGAAATAGGTAATGAGAATACTGCGCGCAAACGTTCGAGACAACCACATGAGTATTGATAATTTGATAATGGTAAGTCAAGGCCTATACTGGGTAATATATAAGGGATTGACGTTGCTTTACGTTTACAATAGTCGGTCAACAGACGTATAACGTAATATCGTAGAGACCTTTTCAGGCCTATAAGTCTTAGGCCTATACGTTTTACAATATCATCAGATAGATAACGTAATAATAATAATAACGTAAATGTTAATGACAGACGTAATTATGAGATATTTACATTTTAGGATCATATAATATCGAACATAATGGAATTAAACAAATGGGGATCTGAGCGACAACAAGCACTGTCATTCAAGGTACACCCTCTACAATGGTCGTTTCTGGAAATTGTCGGTTTCTTCTCATTCTTTGGAGTCATGCTGATCGAGGTAGGACATAAAGATTGGTTGTCACTAGAACGTAACGCAAGCAAGCAAGAACGAACGTGTAACGTAAAGCTTTGATTCCCACTAGAGACGCAATGCAACGACGTTGACCAATCACAATCGATGGATTATCGATTGTCATTTGGTCAACTCGCTTGCTTTGCGTCTACGTCCTTAGTGGGAACCAAGCTTAAGCGAGTTCTCAAACGACAGTTCGGATAATCCATTGCTTGTGAATGGTCAAATTCCGTTGTGCTATGCTCTTTGCGCCGAGGTGGGAATCTAGCTTTAAAACTCCTGATACACGAGTTGTATCATGTCTAGAGACTATGAACAGCATCATAGCATCGCGTCTTCTGACAGCAACCTTCATCCCATGGGATTCCTGACACACAGTACGGTAGCCTAGTCTAAAGCATTATTCCGTACGACTCGGCCGCGGCTGAGTTAAAAACTCTCGTAAAACTCAAACTTTACCCTGTTTTCGCGGACATCGACTCACTTGTCGATTTGATTTTGTTTTTCTCAGACGCAGTCACCAGAAATGAACCTCACCATGTGCATTCTGACGGTGTTCTCCATCACACTGCTCTGTTACGTTGTTGCTGATCTCGACTCACCGTTCAGTGGATACTTTCACGTAAGTAGTAACTTGGGTTTGGTGGTTTTTAGCAGTAAAGTTGACAAATGGCATTAAGTCTTTGGTGTTAAAAAATACAATATTTCATCTCGCAATACGTGCGCGTGCGTAGATTAGTGAGCATCCATATTAAAGACAAGAGATACCACGATGTTATGTTTAAGTATTGTAACGTCAAATAGTACGGTAATGTATTGAGGATGCCACGAGATGCCACCTCAAGCCTGCCCAGGCTGGTGGTTCCACCTTTTCCTGATGCGAAAAGTATAAATAGGCCTACTATAACTTGCCTCGCTCATGACAAATTGTGCTACCCGCTCCTGTAATCCTGCCTATACGGGCTTGCATCAAAGATAGACCTACACACAATATAAACCATTTATTTGTTGTCAGGTTGATCTAAGTCTTCTTTGGGATCTTGTTGACAAGACCAAAGATATCTACGAGCATGCCAACAAAGGCATCGACATTTTGAAGATGTCTTACTATGACGACACCGACAACGAACCGAAGAAAAAGGATTTGGACATTTTAATGTTTAACAAAACAACTCCACTTCACCCTTGCTACGTTCCACCTTCCGACACTTTGTGAGGAGGATTAAACTAATCATTTAATTTTATATTAAAGTCTTTTTAACGTATTTCTATACATTGATGAAAAATGGTACTTCTGTACGCACGCGTCGATATGTAACTGTTTCTTTCGTGGTGTCGTCGTGAGATGGAGGTCGACACAATACCCTAATAGGCCTATTATTATGAACAATGCCCGCACATAAAAGTGTTTATGTCCCCATTGATGTTTAAAACGGATAGCTATAGTATTCTTAATATTGTAAATAAAATAGCACAAAATTAAAATTTAGTCATTATACAATGATTACGATGATACGAAGATGATATATGATCATAATGAAATTACTGATTGCAATAAGGATAAATGATGAGGATAAAATGAATGTAAAGGTGTATTTTTTTCAGCGGCAAGTGAGACACAGAAAATCTGATTGGTATGAGGTACAATTGGCATTATAATTTATTAACTGACTAGAAAATAAAGATGGTGAATGAAGATGGCGTGATGCAGTTAAATGATGATGATCAACATCATCACGACAACAATAACGACAGATAAAAGACGGTACTTGATACTGGTATATAAATACATTTTAAAACGAAAGTGACAAGTTTTGTACCGCATAATGCCACCATAGGCGGCTGCTTAATATTAAAACTCCACAGGGGACCGAACAGGTTTCCCCGTGTGACCCTTCATGTAAACAGCGTCAACTTGCATTCCTAGCCTACACAATACACATGTCATACCAGTAGACAAATTAACAACACTACTTAAAAAGAAACATAAACGCAAATAAATCAAACTCTCAACCAGCTTTCAACAACAGTGTCGAAAGTCACAACGGCCAATAACGTTCACGCGCACAGTCACATGATATAAATTGACACGCCTATCCTACTTTAGTGCACAGTTTGATTTAGAATTCAAACAAACTCGAATGGCATTCCTTCTCATCAAGCGCCACTTAATTTTCAACACCCTACCAAACTGAAAACATATTTTTCTCACCATTCGTAGCCCGAATGTTAAGCGCTGCTAAAACAGTCTATACAAGTATTTGTCATGGCAACGAGTGATTGACGTGGTTTTGGATGGAGGTTAGGACATCCCACCAAGTCGGCCTTCACTTTTTGGGATGCATCTCAGGTGTATTTCACAGCTGAAAGACAATAAACAGAGACAGACAATGTTCCCATACTGACATCAGAGGTGACACGGAAATAGCTCACCGAAGCACTGTAAATTAACACTTTCCATTCGTAAAGTGTCTGGCTAAGTATCAGTCTAAACAACACATGCATTTTGAGTTTGCAAATGTCTACGAAATCGCCGAAATAACCAACCAGAATTCGAGTTTAATTAATTCTAGTCGAAAGTAGTATTGTTGTAAAAGATGAGGATTTGGTCAGTATTTGTGATTGTGGTGACGATATTTGTCGAGAACTGCGAATCTAGTAAAACTAGAAAGCCGTCACACTTCTCTGGACGGCCGACTTTGATTGCAAGCGATTCACAAATTTTACCAATATTGATTGACGATAAACAAAGCATTACGAATCCTCCGACTGAGAAGGATTTAAAACTATCGAAACTGACAAAGGCAATAGGTGATGATTTTGAACCACATTGGATGAGCATAAACGAACCGAGGAATAAAAACATGGGCATCATTGATGAAATTGATAACGATCTTATCGACGAATTCCGAAATTTATCGATGAAATATCGAGACGATAACGGAAACCGTGTTCGGATTAGTGCCGATACTGAAGCAGTGTTTGAAAAATGGTTAACGCAGAGATCAAATTGTCCTGTCGAATACAAATGGATCGACCTTGGTCAGTTGTTCTGGCCCCGATGGGTAAAGCGAGGTGAGTGCGTTCAAAAGAAGTGTTCATGGCCTTCGGGTATGCAGTGTCGTTCGACGGAAATGTTGACGATCCAACCGTTACGTTGGCATTGTATTCGTAAGCAGAAGAAAGACAGCAGACGGCGAGAAAAGCGTGGCACAAAGTACAGGTGCAAGTGGATTCGGGTGCCATTTCCAATAACATCGAAATGCAGTTGCCAGTGTAAGAATTAGACTATTGCATTTTACGCGTAAAAAATTACGTTATGAACTATAAATGCAGTTTACGCTTATGGCTATTTCTTTACGTAGGCATGTGCATTACAACACGGAGAGAGACGCCCACACATGTGTGTATTTACCGTCAAGTTTTTACACGTTAGATAAACCATTTATTAACCAGTTTTTAGACAACATTCCGTATCCGGCCGTGCTATAATCACGTCTGAGACATTTTACGTTCATTGTCACAAGATAGAAGTGGCACTCTATCTAGTCTTACTATAAAAACTATACAAGTCCTAGTCCTACTGTATTTGACGTCAGGATGTACGTGATTGCCCGGTCTAATAATCATGATCAGTCAAGATTAAATTCATGAGGCACTATAGACCGTAACACTCCAGTGTCATGAAACTTAACTACGCTGTATACAAGTGACATAGTTTACATTGTATTACCTGTACAGTTTAGGCCTTTATTATTGTTTATTAACGTGTTTATGCTACTAATAAGAAGATAGAAGAAACATTTATTGCAGTGGTTCATCAGTCTTTTCGCAGAAAAATATTAAATAATCACTATTATGGATGTTATCTTCAAACCACCATAACAGAGAGTTTTACAAGCGCTCCGAAATATCGAGAATGTCCAGAAATGTGTCGAAATGCTGTCATGAGGATTTTGTCGAGGTCTCGGCCAATTACTCGGCCCAACCGACAATGCACATTGTTATTGACGTCTCTTTTTAGATCATCTATGAACCTCGGACCAGACCAGTGCATATTGGTCCGTTGTTTAAAAACTATTTCCAACAATCCATTTTTTTCCGTTTACACTCATGCATTATGCCTGCGGAATGTAACATTGTTGAAATATATATATCGTTAATGTATAACGATCCAACATGTATTTTATGTCGCAATAAAGTATTGTTAAGCAACGCTGCGCACGCCACAAAGAGAACCATAAAATAGTAAAATGTGTATTGCCCTGAAAATGAACCTTGTCCATAAATAACGAATGGACTATTTTGTAATGTTATCATGTCACATGATTAATAATTTCTATATTGTGTATACGTTATAGCGTTAATAATTTATACAGTATTATTCTATATAGACGGCCTAACTTTATTTGTTGCGTGGTTCTTTTGTTGAACGTAAACATATCTCTTATTACAGGTAAAATAACCAGGTGATCCCACAGGCCTTTGCAATGTTTTTAATTATCGTGAATTAATTACATCGCATCCCGGTAAATTGCAAATAAACACCCCGAGGTATAGCCTTTTGACATTAGAAATGATATTCCATTTTGAACATCAATGATAAGCCGCATTTGTAAGTCACCTGTTTTTTTGGTTCCAACTAAAATCTTATTTTTACCGATGGCCTACTAAATTGCACAAACTGGTTATTTCATATTTTGTTGTCTCTTATATTTTAAAATGTTTATATCTCAAATGTTGTCAACAATTTTATACAATGTGGAAATAAATAAATAGTTTTTAATAATAACTAAATTTGCATAGGCCTAAATAATTAATTTTCCCTCTTCAATCTTAACCAGACCATTGTTTTACGTACAGTATTAGGTAAAGTGTTCGCTTAAAGGCCAATTTACACAGACGAGCGGTAACGGTAAGCGGAAAACCGCGTAGGTTGTCCCACGTAGAATCTGTATCTATCCATCCCGAGCGGAAACCGCGTTGTTTGTAAATGGTCATAAGGAATATTGCAACGATTCTATATTTTTATTACCGTTACCGCTCGTCTGTGTAAATGGCCTTAATAGAGATGTCCCTTGAATAAAGGTGTCCCTTGAATAGAGGTGTCGCGTTCAAAAGGAGGGGGTTCATGCATTTAATAATAACATGCTCATTTGATTATGGACCAATGCATCGGGATTTACTGATATAATACCAATACCGTATTATCCATGTCTTAATTAATAGGGAATGTATTTTGTTTTACACAACTTTACAAACAATGTAGAAGTTTAATTTTGAACCATTAAATTAAAGAGACTGTTATAAACTCAACGTGGTCTCAAATTGTCTTTGTTCAATGAACACAATGATTTCAATTTACAGTATAACACCACCTTTGTCGTTTTAATTTATGCTTTATATGTTATAATTTGTCATTTCAAATGTACACCAATAGGAAGCAAATAATATATCAAACATTTGGGACATAAATCTGTATTTAAACGTTTTAATGGAAGCCAGTTATAGCGTGTATTTTGCTGTGAAGCAATGCATTGTTCAACGTAATTATAACCAATGTCATTATCACATGTTTCGGTTTCATATCCTCCTCCATTCTATTGCGTGCACGTGTTCACATTATGATCCATGAATTTCTACGTCCTTATATTATCGCGATTTTACTACGTATTTTAAGAGATCTAATCTTCGCTTTAAAGATGTATTGTCTCCTAAAAACAGAAAAAATGAAGATTAATTAAATCAGACTTTGAATATGTTATTTTGTACTGTGGTTTCAATAAAGTTAATCCCTTCCGTCAAAAAAAAAACCCAAAACAAAATGTTTTCTCATAATTGTCAAATTCAACCAAAGCCCATTGGATGTCAGCCAATTTGACTATTTGTTTTGCTTTAAATTACAGTTTTTTCAGGTAAATACATTTTTTTTCGATTCAATGTTTGTTCAAAGTGGATAACTATTATGTGACATTAAAATGGCATATTCAACAACAAAAATTTTAAAAAAAAATGTTCAGGGGGGAAATACATCTTTAAGTAGCCAATATTCTACTAGTCTATTACAGTATTTTGATTCTTCTCAACCTTCACGATTTGCAAGGACCCGCGAAAATATGGGCATATAGGAAGTTCCGGGTTTGGCCGCTAAATAAAGAAACATTCTCTATAACATAAATAATAGCAATGTTCTCATAAATTTTCACACAATGTTCTTTTTGTCTCAACCCATGATTAATGTCGATAAAGTTGGTACGCGATATTTTAAGATTCGCAAAATACAAACAACGATGTTTATAACTTCCTTCGAAGTAAATCATGTACTTTTTTTTTGGTTTGGAACTTGAAAAGTGTGTTATAACAACATTGGTGGATACAGCAGAAGGTAAAGAGTTGCAAAAACTTTTCGTTCAATAAAAAAAATATACGGGTTCATCCTTCCCGTAGAACCCCAATAAATCCGAAGATTACTTTAAGATTATAGAAACAATCCCTCAAACTCGGTCCCTTATACGCCATTCCGAGTCCGTTTTTAGTATAGGCCTACACGGGTTGTTAACTAAGATAGAATAAAATAGATCTACTATATAAAAGACATTCTCCATTCAATTATTGCTTCGTAGAATTGGAAAAATTCACTTCACTGGCCAGGCGTTCATACACCTAGACACCTTCTTTTTAAAGGAGCCGGCTCTACTGTATTCAAATTATCATAACCCATTGAGGGACTAATATAATATTAAGGGAACATATTTTTGGGGCGAGTTCGATTGTGAGGGGAAAAGGTCATAGGTCAAGGTCACAACTAACAAAAAACTATTTTACTGCCTAGAGACCACAGTTTTTATCCGATTCTCACCAAACTTAGCCACAATGATCAATGACTCATAATATAATTGTGGCTAAATTTTGAAGGGTCAGGGTCAAAGATCAAGGTCCACAAAAAAAAAAAATAAATAAAAAAAAAAAAATTTTTTTTAAACGGGACTTGAACCAGCGATCTCAACTGTGAGAGGCTGGATACATAACCATTACACCAAACTCTCATTCACAACTTTGTAGTGTGCAGTTAGCCTATTTACACTTAAAACTAATAAAAAAAAAATAAATAAAATATATATATTTTCCAGGGACATTTTATGTAGAGGGGAATTTTACAGTAGGCGGAGGTTTGTACTCTGAGTACCCTCTAGTTAATAATACAATCACTCAACAACTACTTTTCAAACATTTTAAAACTCTTAAAACGTTCAAGTATTTTATATTTACTTAGTACATACTGTGTACCAATAAGTCACCACGTGTATTTCAACATCAATAAACATAGTGTGTAGAGACAATTTTTACAATGGCAAAGTTTCTCTCTTGATAAATAGAGTCAAAATGTTAAAATAACAAAATTTAGTTTGCTACTAAATAATCTCAGCTGAACTAGCATACTTGTCATTTACAAATATTAACATTTGTACAAGTTTGAAAAGGGTATGTTTTCTTTACTACACTAACACGTATGGAAGGCGTCCAAGAGCGGATGTTAAAGACTACTTGTTTGTTTTGTCTTTTTTCCAAAATCAACCTGTCCCACTTTTGAATTAGGGGGTTGGAATATTCACTTTCTGAAATTCAATTCTGAAAACGGCCATGGAATGCCACACACTCCAGAGCACCTACCCTTAGGCCTATTATGTTTTTTCTTTCTTGATTTTCACTTTCCGGGGTGATTTCTTGTACAAGTCTTTATTCTTGAAGCTCTTGCCAACAGGACATGTTTCCTTTATCAGACAATCTGAGCATCGTGGACCAATAGGCAGACACATTTGTTGACCAAAACCAACCAACAATAAATTTGTTTCACTCCAATGATCTCTGAAAACATACAACAATTATTGAATAAATTGTGTTAATAACCCAATTATTAGTACCAATATGACACTTATTCCATTACACAGTGAATTATTACTTAAAGTATAAACCACATCACAGCTATTAACAACTCAAGTTTCAAGATTGTAACACTAAAGCTTATTAAAGTTATTATATTGACAAAGAGTTTGTACTTATTTATGTTTTTTAAATTTATTTATTTGGTATAAAACTACTCAATCTCAGAGGGCAAACCTCTGATTTACAAAAACAGTTAACAACATTGACAAAAAAAAACAAACTTAGGGGAAAAATAATGAATATCAAAAATAAGTTCAGTTAATTAATAATATCCTATTGCTAATCTTTTGAGTACATTACAGTAATAATAATCATTTGACATTAGATAAGGGATATAAAATATACAAATTTAAATAAATAGGAGTTTATAAAAATATACTGATTAATATTATTTATCATTCTATAAAATAGTTTTTAAATATACAAATTATGAGGGTCTAAAAAATTCAAGTAAAATATTTATATACAATTTGTGAATATTTAGCCTATTAACGTTTTAAAAAGTCAAATAAAATGCTTAAAATTTACAATGTCCAATTATTATTAAAGTTTATATTCAACTTAGAACAAATCTTATCAGTCAGGCGTGGCACTCAGTTCAATCGTCTTTGCCTTTTTAATTTTAATTAATATAAAATTTTTAATATAAAAAAAATCTGTTAATGTTTCTGAGCGACAAATTCTTCAGTCAAACCAAGGGAATTATTTTTTAAGCCAATTCCTGCATGGCTAAAACTCACTAAATTGTGAAATAAATCTGTCATCACATTTGTAATTTATATTTACACAAATTCCTCATGTTTTTTTGTTTTATGGCACCGCAAAAACCACATCCACTGTTTTTCTTTGAAGTTTGTAAAAATAGACATTATTAAAAGATCAGTGACTGTGAATTATTTACAATACGTCAATTAACAACTATGACTTCAATCCATTAAAGATGCGCTGTAGTAGTCGCTCAATAAATTAATAAAATGAACATTAGATTGTATGTTGTATTTATATTAAATACTGTAGTGGATTATTATCTTTCAATGAATAAAAGATGTAAATCAGCAACCATTTAATTATAAAATAATACAATATTATCAATATCAATAATTATTAAAATATTAAAAATATGAACATTAGATTATATATTGTATTTATATTAAACTGTAGATTATTATCTTTCAATGAATAAAAGATGTAAAAAGATGGTAATCAGCAACCATTCAATTATAATAACAAATACATATTTTCAATATTATCAATAATTATTAAAATATTAAAGTCTTTTTTTGTAAATTAACTAATAAAAAATAAATTAAAATAATTCCAATTTTAATGTTTCAGTACCACATGTTTACGAGTCTTAAGCATGCGGTTGATGCCTCAGAATATACAGGTAACACATTTTGGCCGCCTTCAATATAAAATGTTTAATCACATTTGGTTTTCCAGATATTTTCCGTGTTGCAAAAATGGCATTGTATCTTTAAAATAAGTAATATTTTAAATAATATGTAATGACTCCGTACTGCAAGTCTATGAGTCTCAAACACACGGTTGATGGCTCAGAATATACAGGTAACGCATTTCGGCCGCCTTCAATATTAAATGTTTAATCACATTTGGTTTTCCAGATATTTTCCGTGTTGCAAAAATGGCATTGTATTTTTAAAATAAGTAATATTTTAAATAATATGTAATGACTCAGTACTGCAAGTCTACGAGTCTCAAACATTTATGTAGAGCATCTTGTGTATATGTTTGTCTTGTGAACCTCTGAGGGTCCCTAACGATCAGCAATTGCTGGATGGATCACTCTCATTAAATATGGTGTAAAAAAAAAAAAAAAAAAAAAAAAAAAACATACGGTTGATGCCTCAGAATATACAGGTAACGCATTTTGGCCGCCTTCAATATTAAATGTTTGATCACATTTGGTTTTTCAGATATTTTCCGTGTTGCAAAAATGGCATGGTATCTTTAAAATAAGTAATATTTTAAATAATATGTAATGACTTAGTACTGCAAGTTTACGAGTCTCAAACATACAGTTGATGGCTCAGAATATACAGGTAACGCATTTTGGCCGCCTTCAATATTATGTTTGATCACATTTTTTTTTCCGTGTTGCAAAAATGGCATTGTATCTTTGATCACATTTGGGTTTTGAGTCAGACATTTTCCGTATTGCAATAGCAGCATTGTATCTCTAAAATAAGTAATCGTTTCAGGACAATGTACTTAGAAAAAAAAGGAATGTTTATTAGGCAATGAAACAAACATATTTGTTAATGGAGAATGTTTATTGAGTGATTAAACAAAACTGTTTTGTGATTGGGTAATAGTTGGCAGGTTAATGGATGTTTTAAACCCAATGTCAGTGAATAATCACCCTATAAATTAATGATGATGGATGTTTAAAGATTTGTATTGAATTTTATACCACCAACATGAAGCTGTAAACACTTCTTACATATTATCACATATAATATTCTTTTTTTTTAATGCTGGCTTTCCAGTGTCACGTAACAAAGGTTGTTAGAATTCTTTTGGTATGCCAATAAAGTAGAGGGAGACATTTTGACTGTGTTCATACAGAGTTGTTCCTAAACATTAGAGGGTGCTATTATTATTATAATTAGAACAATTACTGAAATAATAAAATGTCATATACTATTATTTTTATGTTAAGCATTTATTGATGATTATAGAGTGTGAGGTTGTGTATAATAGACATAAGAGAAACATACATGAGAAAGAACTTGATTCCCTATTGGAAAGATGGGATCTGATCCGATCTGTAGCTGTCCTTGCCTTCTAATCCAATCCTGACCTATGCCAGGGTTGTAACTCACAACTGTCTCTAACTCCCTAATGAGTTTATAAGCATGATTTAGTTTATCCATCCTGTAATTGGTCAGTTACTTGCTGCTGTACATATGAATATATATATATATTACATAGCCTATGTAAATACGTGAACGTGATTGGTTGAAACTGCATCACATGACTACCGCTGCGAGGATCGTAAATCGTATATATCCTCGAGTACGATGATATTGACTGAGTAATTTTCGCGTAATTATCGTGTCCCTGTCATTAAACATATAGAATCCAGCAAATTCTCGAGTACGATGATATTGACTGTGTAATTTTCGTGTGGCAACACTCGCATTTGGCGATAAATAAACAAAAGTCATCTACTGGGACTTGAACTCGCGATGAATTGTCACTCCATCACAAGACAACGCTTCATCCAATGCGCCACGCATCCACTCGGGAATGATATTATGTTCTCTGGGAATATATATTTCCCTCAGCTAGCGCTTTGGGAAATATATATTCCCTCGAACAAAATATCATTTCCTCAGAGATGTCAAATCTTATATTTAACCTCTAAGCAGTCAATATCTGTATAATATATGATCTTGTGCTCTGTGCGGGGCTCTGTGGCTGCCCACAACATGAAAATGTACACATTAGTAGTGTTAGTATAAAGCTCTGTCCACACTATCAAACTAGTTTGACAAAAAAAGTGTGATGTGCCCAAATATGGTAGTGATATTCCCAAATATGGTAGTGATATTCCCAAATATGGTAGTGATATGACATCATCATATTCATATATGGGCACATCACATTTTGTTATCACATAAAGTTTGATAGTGTAGACAAGGCTTTAGTATAACATTATACTTCATTACTGGTGGTAATGTCTTACTTTGGTAACCAGTCTTCAAGCGCAATTCGTGTTTGTTCCGGTGTTTTTGTCGGATTCTTAACCCATTGAAGTCGGTTTGAGATCCTGTGTACATGTGTGTCAACTCCAATGCCCGATATTTCGTCCCATGCAATGTCCATTATCAGGTGAGCCATTTTGGGTCCAATACCTGGAAGTTTGATTAGCTCTTGCAATGTTGGTGGAATGTCATCATTGTATTTGTCCTTCAAAATTTGAGTGGTCTTCTTTATATATTCAGCTTTTCTCTAAAGAGAAATAAATGAATGTATATAGTTGTGGTATGTGTCATCCACACCTGTGCGCATATCAGCCCAGTAGACTGGAAGTCACAGGTTATTCCTCCATTTACATACAGTATATAGAGTCATGGTCTACAAATAACATAAGAGATGACTTAGATTGCAACAGTTCCACATTTGAACAAGTCTGCATTTTTTTTGATCATCAGTGTTTACAGAAAAATTTCTCAATAATGCATTATGTGAACATGTGAATATACCAGACCTCTAACCACTTTTTATTAATCTTACAAAATAACATTTTAAAAATCCTACTTTCCAAAATCCAACAGGAAATATGAGTTGTCCAATATCCTCCTCTGAAGTTGCCAGGATGTTGTCAATATTCAACCCATGTTCACGAAGCTTCATCATGGCTGCCGATGTCACTTGATCTTTAGTCTGACTTGACAGTAACAATGATAACAAGACCTGGTATCTATAAACCTGTTGACGGAATTAGAAATAATCATTAATAATACAAGATTTTATATACTAGTTTTCTAGTATCTTCAAACATTAACAAAGAAACACTAACTGCTGGTTCAGCCGAGATGTCACATATCTGAGAAGCACCCATACTATCAACTGGGGCATCTCTCATTTTCCTCATCTCTTTGATCCCTGCCAGTTGATCTCTCCAGTTAACTGGCTGCCAGACATTCCTATCCAAATCAATTTTGCTGTAATCAGTGTTTTCCATTGGTTTAGGCCTAGAGTTCTTATTTTTTACTTTTTTACTTTGTGTTTTGCTTGTATCTTGTGCGTCTTCATATTCTACTTTAATTATTCTCTTTTGAGGACTCTTTTTGAGGATTTCTTTGATTGGTTCATTCTTGACATTTACACTTCTCTTCGTGGCAATATCTACACCTTGCAATTGGGTGTCTGAAACCATATTTGTTGGTTCATCGACCTCAGCCTTTATGTTTCTTGTTCTGCCAAGTTTGCTCGATAGCTTTCCTGAACATTTTTCGTCTAGTTTTTCGTGTGAGCAAGATGGTGTTGATTTGTCTTTTAAACGTTCAGATGATCTTCTCATGTAGGAATCATTTGTTCTTGTAAAATATTTTGATGTTTTAGAAGACATTGTCAAAATGCAGTTTTGTAACAATCTATCAATCTGTAAAAAAAGTTAATAAACACAAAGCTTTATTTTATAAAACAATACAAAGTAAACACATAAATCAAAATTTGAGTGATGGGAATGTTGCCTGCTGGGAGGCCTGCCTACCTACCAGTATTGTATAGCTACAAAAAAAAAGTGGGATACATAGTCTTGATAGATGTGGGACACTGCATTTTATTTGACCACATTATATTAACTATAGGCCTATATTAGTAGGCCCACATTTTTCTAGAGTACTACAGTAGGCCTAGCCTACCTTTGACGCCTACTACTACTAGGCCTACTACTACTACTAGTGTACTACTACTAGCTAGCACTGGCAGGCCTATTTTATTTTATATGAATTATTATGATTTCAATCTAAAAAACACTAAACAACTAAACCATATTTGTATATCCATATTTGTTATAAATGAAGAGGGTTAAAGTATAATATTGACTTTTTGTAGGTATTTCATAGATGATTTCACTCTGCACATGTGCCATGCCATACGACGTTGTGGGCTTGTAACGCCAAATGAAGTGACATTGCCAAATGAGGTGCGCGTGGTCTGTATCGCACAAGGCTAGGTCACTTAATTTGGCAGCACGTTTCTGGCGAGCTAATCGTGTTATTAAATATTGATATTATTTATTTCCAAATAAACACAAACTGAAAATTAATAACCTGAGTATTTCTAACCTAATAATCTTTATTCATTGTATGAAATTAAACCATTATAACTGAAACATACGACGAAAATTTACGATTTTAGTGTAAAAAACGAAAGGTACTGCCATCGAAAAATATAGAAAACTCGACATGCATGATGGGAAGCCTACCGACCCCTTTCTAAGCAGCTGGAAAAGAAGACTACTCGTTTTAGCGCCAAAGGGAAGTGTCTGAAGTCACGTCTGCATGTTATGCGGACATGGTCTGGGACAATTTGCCTTTAGCGCTAAAACGTTGATTGTTTGAGTTATGGGACGCCATTTCTGCATTATTTCCTAGTAATATTTTGATTTGACGTTCCTTTCGTCGGTACATTATTCCCGTTACTATTTTGTTCGTTTTTATGAATTTCTATGTTTATGTCCAATTAAAATGATTATTCGTTGAATATGAATGTATCCCGTTATTCTATTGATTATATTGTATATATTTTTTTGTTTAACATTGCTTAACTATACAGTTTCCTAACCTTTTAGTTTCATTTTTAATCAATTCCGTTTTTTTAAAATGTATAATGTTATTTATGTTTTTTATTTATAAGTTCTTTAAGAATATGAGTTACATGATCACATTTATTTCACTTATTATACCTACAGTATAACACTATATTTACTTTGATGTCTGAAACATTAAAACATAAATTCGGAATAATGGCGAACCTAAGTCGCAAATTGTTAGTTAGATATTTGTTATAATTTCATCATCTCATTTGTTACACGTGTGTGTGTGACCTATAATAAATAAATAAGGGATGGCAGGCTACAGGTAGGCCTACTTCGAGGGGAAATTCATCAAATTGTTTCATCAAAACAATAACTCATAAGGTCGGAAACATTTAGAACATAAATAGATAATGAAACCAAATTTTGAGATATTGCGTTGTTCTCTTTTGTTATCAATCTTTTCATGTCACGTACCGTAATAGAAGGTAACAGTTGAACATGCATATCACAATAAATAAATAATGGTAATTAACTAATTAATTAACCAATCCTAATGGCATTTTCATCAAGTTTTAACAATCTTTGATGTCGGAAACATTCCCAATAATAGAGACTAATTTTGCAATATGTTAGATATTTTATTCAGCTGGTACTTTTTACCTTGATATCGGGAACATTTGAACATAAATTCGCAATAATGGATCATAATTGTGCAATGAAGTCGTGTCATCTTGTTCTTATGATGGGAAAAAACTTTGGATGAGATATGGGGTGAGCGAAATTCTAAGCAAGCTAAATACATGATACTTATTTTAAGGTTGGAAAAAAGCACGTGAATTCGCAAATAATTGAACCTAATTTTGCAATGAAGTCGTCATCTCATTTGTTCATATCGATGTGAGAAAATGTTTGGACGGGAATGTGGTGAGCGAAATTCTAAGCAAGCTAAATACATGAGTTATTTTAAGGTTGGGAACACAACGTGAATTCGCAAATAAAGTCGTTTGTTCAGATCATATGTGGGAAAAAAGTTTGGATGGGAATGGGGCGTTGAGCGAAATTCTAAGCAAGTATTACTTCGAAGTCGGGGGAACAACCTTAAATTCGCAATAATGCAATGGAACCTAATTTTGCAATGAAGTCGGTCACCTTGTTTGATACGATGTTGGAAACACGTTTGGAGGGGTGGACGAAATTCTAGGAAGCTAAATACAGTTAGTTATAACACTAATTATTTTGAGGTCGGGAATATTAGAATTTATACTTAAATGGAACCTAATTTTGCAATGGAGATTGCATGCGTTATTTTCATCTCGGTTGTTCGTTCCATCAATTATACGTCGTACATAATGTGGAACATGCATGCACTGTTATACTTTGTGGGGTGATGAGAGTGGGATGCTACTGTAATCAAGTTAATATATTATTTATTGACATACAGTAATTTAATTAGCTATATCGATGGAATAGTAGATTAGGCCGATATTTACACATTTGCAGCCTTCACTATTTATAGAATAAATCAGCATTAAATAAGCCAGTGGGTAAATTTTTATGGAATTCATTTAAAAGCAATATGCTATATAACATTGAATCACGGTGAAACATATAACAATAAAGAAACAAGTATAGAAAAATGGGTAGATTTAAGAAATACTATTATGCTAATATAATTTCTAATTTGCTACGATTATCAGAAGAGTTACAGGTGGTACTGATCTGATTTTATTTCGTTTCATCTTGTATATAAATTACATTGTATAATCCGGGTTGTAAAATGAAAACAAACAAATGAAAATCTCACAAATTCTTTATGTGTAAAATATGTTAAAACGAGATATAGATGATAATGATGATCATTGTCAAGTGTATAGAAAAATATGAACATTAATGAAATAGGAGGTAATACGGAATTGATAAATGTAAAAATGTTACTGATGAATTGTAACGACATTGGGAATTAACAAATGTGTTAAATAATATGTTTGCGCCACAAAAGAGAGAAAAAAAGCTATCGATGGAATGGTGGGTACGAAATCCATGATAATTTAGCTATTTAGCTGAAATAAATTCGACGGGAACCTGATTTCACAAGAGGACCTCTTATATGAGTTTGTGAGGACTCCGTTTATAGAGGACATCTTAATATCTGTTCTAAAAACTCCTTAATATCAGTTCCAGAATTAACCTTAATATCAGTTCTTTTCTAATGAAGAATCTGGGCAATTTACAATCAAGCAACAACACCACATAATTCTACGTGAATTCTACTGTACGTGAACTAGCCTTAATACCGCCTGATTACGGTATATAGGCATACAGTATTAGCTTCAGAATAAATGACGACGCATTCTACAGATATTAAAAAAAATGAAAATATTAAATTGGCTTCGTCGAAATGTTGTACCTTGATAGACAGACCCCCAAGCACAGGTAAATCCTCAGATTCTGCTTGATCACAGACAATCTGCACTGCAGCACAACTAAAAAGCAGTAAAAAGATTTTGGCACACAAGGCGTATCATATAATTTGCGGACCATGACCGAAGCACTTCCGCTTCGATCTATTCGACGAAAATCAAAAAAGGATAACTATTTTCTGCTTTATATTTAATTTAATGTAATGGTGATCTAATAACAGGCGTAACAACACATAATACATATTGTAGTTTAATACTGGCTTAAATATGATTGTTTTATATAAACTGTATTTTAAAAAATGACAATAGAACTTCATTTTGCAATAGTACCTAATTTGGCGCCTTAGACGCCAAATTAAGTGCGGTACCTCATTTGGCAGCGGTACCTCATTTGGCGTGACAGGGCTGTCTGTGTCGTATTTGTTTATTTTGATTGCTCCACATGTTTTTTGAGAGATTTTCTGTGATTGGCTAAAATATTTGGCGCTAGTTCCGTTTCGCACCTGTCATTTATTTCGACTCAAAATTTGTTCAGCAACTTTATCGTGAGTACCACACCTTAGAATTAGGCCTCAAAAATACTTTTTCGAAGGAGATCACACAAAAAGTAAAAAATAAATCCTTTAAATTGATGAATTTACAGACGTGTTTCTCGCACATCGGTTCGTGAATTTCGCATACTCCATGTTCAATGTTGTTGTTTCTATGGAGCGCCAAAAGAGCAATCATAATAGAGGGCTAAAAACTCAGTATAATGCGTATATTTAATGCATTTATTGGTGAAAATTACGTTCAATTTTAACATATTTTGTCAATGCAATGTTACTGTTGATACTGTACATGGTTTTCGTTAACTTTTAAGAATAAAAATCTACAAATTCATCATCATAGTACATGTACTGTAGGTTTATACCTCAATGATCTAAATAATATTCCTCTTAGTCTTAGGCCAGGCTAGGTAGTGATGCCGATTTAGGGTCTGTTGATATTTGAAAACAGCACATTATTAGCAGTAACATGTTACAGCATTTTTATTGACAAAATATATTGAAATTAAACGTGTATTTCAATAATAGATGCATTAAAAAAAGACGCATTCCACTGAGTTTTTAACCATCTATTATATTTGCTCTTTTGGCGCTCCATAGAAACGAAAATATTGAACTTCCAGTATGCTAAATTCGCGAACGGTATACGAGAAACATGTCTGTAAAATCATGAATTTAAAGGATTTATTTGCTACTTTTTATGTGATTCTAATTCATAAAAGTACTTATGAGGCCAAATTCTAAGGTGTGGTATTCACAATAAGTTACTTAACAAGTTTGGAGTCAAAAGGAAGTCGAAATAAAAACAGGTGCGAAACGGAACTAGCGCCAAATATTTTTGGCTCAGTCGGAAATTATTATTATAGTTAAAGCTAATAATCATAAATTTAGTTTTCTTGTAGTTTTAGAAGAAATATAAAATACTTAAATTTCTAAAATATATTTTGGTATAATGTTGAAATTATCAAAGTGGATTATTTATCATAAACTTATCGTGTTTTGAAAGTCATACCTTCTCCACCTCCTAATAAGGGGATGACCTGGATTAAAACCAAAGTATTTTGTTGTTGCTTGTCGTTCACGTATGTTCGCCGTAATGCAAATATGGAATGTTTACTGGCAAGGTAAAACTCTAGAGGGCGTCGAAGCAGCGAAGCGTGTTAATTGAAAGTTTTCACACAAAATGTTTTCGACACGCGACGCTGAAAGACGATCGTTCCATACATATAAAAGACGTAAAATAAGTAAAAAAACTCCTCAATGATATCAAACATTAAACTTCTTTTATTTTTAAACTTATTTTCTTAAAACATATGTAGATTTTAAAAATGTTTATATAATATTTTAAGTACTATGACATTTCAAACATTGCTATGAAAACCAGCAAAATGAACATTCTCGTTTCAAAAATTTCGGAAGTAAAATGAGTCATCTAAAATGTTAAATTACAATTAATTCAAAGTTTTTCAAACTATGCAGCGTGGTATATCATCTTGTTTAAATAGTATTGCATCTAATTGTAATTAACACGAGAGAGCAACAATTATTTCACGGGAGTATAATTTGATTGAATTTAGGCTATTTTACACGGCAAAATAGACATGCCTGTGTTAAAGAATAGGCGCGTCTAGGCTATTATTAGACGCGCGGCGCGCTGGCGGCTAGGCCTTACAATAAATACATACAGTATCATCATATTAATACTGTACTTTATTAATTAAATTGCCTGGCTGTGCGTCTCAATAATGAAATTATGCAAGATAGTAAATTATGTATGTTTATTATATAAACATACAATATATTATTTCTATTATTACTTCTTATTTTATCTGTAAGACCTGGCCCTATGTACATAGAAATATACCTCCAATATTTGTATGTATTCACATTTTTAAATAATAAATTGTAAATACAGTATAGTAATAAATGTTTTCAATTTTATAGGTCTGTAGTAGGCATTTAAAAGTTTCATTTACACTAATTTTATAAAAATAAATGATATGATTTTGTTTATTTCAGAATGGACAACCATATAAAAAACCTATTTCAGTATGCAGAACATGTGGCTAAAAATCATACTTGACCAGATCAAATATACAATTGCCTCCTTTTATATACTGCCTCATTTTATAATTATAATAAATAACATATATTTAATAATTTTTAATAGATTAATACTGTAAGATATTAAAATTCATTACTAAAAACAATGACAATATTTATCGATAGTAATCTTAATTAACTATTCTTCTCATCACAAATTAAAATCATATGAGAGATACATCATAACAATTCCAATATAAATTTTATATTATAACATCATAGTGTATAATCTTCTGCTATTGGGTCTATTCCATTCACCACTTGACAGTGCTTCTTCAACAGCTGGAAAACAAGTCAACTGTACCATATTTTCTGATCATTCGGAAAAATTGCCTCATGCAATAATAATAGATAATACACATTTCATCCGACTCCAGACATACCTTTAAAAAAAATATAATAAAAAATAAAAACAGTGTTATGTGTAATTTATTGGTAATACAATTGCAAATAATACATATTAATTTTATGCATAATTATAAAATAAAAATACTGTAGGCCTACAATGTTTAAAATAAAATGTTGCCTGTTACCAAAATGGAATAACCCAAACCTAGCGTTACTTATACAACAAGTGGATAATACTATTATTAAAGACGGGGAGGTCAGTGTGATGATTAAGGAGCTGAAATAAGGTGATAACAATTTAAACGATATAAAAACAATATTAACATTACTGAACTATAAATATATACTGCAAAACATTAGTTCTTAAACAATTTAAGCTATAACAAACACTAAATTATGAAAATGTGTATAATTCGGAACACATTCCACGAAACACCTAACGATATGTCTCGCATGGGGTGGATATATCCCCAAACTCCAGTCTTTTAAAACTTGTATGTAGGCCTAGGCCTTCGAATCTAGGCCTAGTCGGGATATTTTAAGATATGTGATGAACATTACCTGGCATGGTAGCATTTAAAATACATGAGTGTGTTCGGTTGATCGCTAACATACTCATTAAAAACTGTATTTTAGAGGGAAAATAGTGAAATTCCCTCGTTTTTTGTTCCATCACACCTCCACACCGTCAATTGTTGCTCTAAAACCTTTAAACCACATGATTAGCTCAATTACTCATGAATATGTATGAGAATACCTGACCTCACAAAAAACTTCGGAATTTTTTTTATAAAAGTTTAAAAATTGTACGATTTTTGGTTTAAAATTTTAGTACAATTGAGACCAAAAGTAAGATAAACAATAGCTATATTCCGCTTTGTTTTTTCTTTGTATTTTTAGATATTTTGATAAAAAAAGTATAAAGGAAAATAAATAAATTGTTTTAAGGTCAAATATTTATAGAAAGGCTATGAAAAATGCTAGGCCATTTGTTGATCAAAATGTAATCGACCGTTACGCAAAATAAACAAGTGCGCGTGGTTTTTAAACGGCGCGTTAATGCGCATGCGTCAGTAGCGAAATTCTCTAGGAAACATACGTGCGTTGCGTCTTGTCTCGTCCCCCGCCGTCGCGCCGTGACGTGTGAGAGAGTCAACATATCGCGACGTTTGTGTTTTTTTCTTCTGAAATCTGGAAACAACCATACACAATTTTGTCGTTAGCTACCAGTTGTAGGCGACAAGCCTCACTATCTAAATCAACAATGTCAAGAGGGGGGATGGTAATATTTACTGGCAATTCTCACCCGGAATTAGCTCGTTTAATATCAACGTACGTAAATATATTTTTAATTTAGCTAGCCTAGCTAGGCTAGGCCTGGCCCTAGCTAGGCTTAACTAAGCCTAGACTAGTTATGCCTTGGTGCTACTCATTTCTAGTAAGGAAGGCCCGGCTGATTCCCTAGTCGGGGACAAAGCCTAGATCTGATTATTATTAGTATTTTTATGAAATATCCTATAATACTGTATAGGCCTAGCTAGGCCGCTAGTATATTATAATTTTTTTGTTAATAAATATAATTAGGCTACGAACATATTATAATTTTTAACACCTTTCTTTATTTAAATAATTTGTGTTATTAATGTTTTTAAATTTTTTAGAATTATATTATACGCCTGTCACATCACCTTCACCTCAGTGAAAGCTAGGGCAAATTGGACCACTGGACAGCAACACTTGTTTATACTTGTTTATAGTAACTCCCATTAGAAATCCCATTAGAGCTATAATAAATTCCACAATATACCAACTCAGTGAACAGTTAATAGATTATCATATTCTCTCCAGTCTTCGGACAACCAACATTAAGTTCAATCCAATAAAGCTTATATATATTCAACAGTATAAGTGTATTACTTGTTTTAATGTAAAACAACCGTCAACGTATATCAGAAGATATTACATGGTGGCAGCGGTGGGATATAATAATAAAACCTTTGTGCTAGTACAGTTTAAAGGAATTTTTGTATCAAAAACCAACGCATCATGGCGGATAAACAACCACATATGGATTGGAACTCTGCAAACATAGGCGATTCGTTTCGGATGTTTAAACGACGAACTGAATTGTATTTTACAGTAAAGAATATTTCACAGGAGGACCGCATCAACCATCTATTATTAATGGTAGGTGAAGAGGGACTTAAAAGATTTGATTCGTGGGGACTAACCGAAGAAGATAAGGAGAATATCAATACTATTTGGGAGAAATTTGAGGAGCAAATAGAGCCACAATCGAATTTCCGTGTCTCAAGAATGTATCTTCAGAAACTAAAACAACAACCGGGTGAGTCGATTGATGACTACATTACTAAACTTAAATTCCATGCAGAAAAATGCGCATTTACAGCCGCAGAAAAAGAAACGAGAATCATAGAACAAATGACCATAGGAACCATATTTAAAGATCTCCAAAAAGAACTTCTCACAAAAAACCAAGAATACAGACTTGAGGAGGCCATAACCCTAGCTAGGGGACACGAGGCATCCCTCATGCACCACAAGCAATTAGATGAATTTGATACACAACATGCAAAAATAAGCTACGTGTCACGTGCCAAAAACAAATGTAAAGCGTGTGGACAAATGCATCGCCCTCGAGAATGTCCAGCATATGGCTCAACTTGCCACAACTGTGGTAAATTAAACCATTGGGCCAAAATGTGTAGATCGTCGAAACAAAATGTGCATCCTCGTAATGATCAAAGTACCGACCGTCATCAACAAAAACGACAAAAACCAAAAAGCCATGGAAAAGGCAAGCTAAAATCTAGAAGTGGAATACACTCAATGAATCAATATGAGTCTGATTCGGATGATGACATACTTGAACAGCATATGGAAAAATTGACATTTGGTTCAGTGCGCATGAGCAGCATCAACGCTAGTGAAAAATTCACTAAACTTGACATAAAGTTACCACTTATGGAAAACCAAATAGCTGAACTGAACATCAAAGTTGATACTGGAGCTGAGGGTAATACTCTTCCATTGCGAATATTTGGAAATATGTACCCAAATCATATAAACGCACAAGGATATCCCAAAAGCGGAATCCTAAAAGAATCAAACACTAAACTTACCGCATACAATGATGCACATATTCCTTGTTATGGAATATTACCGATAAAATGCAAGCATCCAACCAATTGTATTTATACAGAGGAAACATTTTACATTGTGGATTGCAAAGGCCCAGCGATTTTGGGATTACCGACGATACAGAAACTAGAATTAATAAAATTCAATTGCAGTATCACAACAAAGGAAAACAAATCAAGTCCGATAATAGACACTGCAGACCTAAAAAACAGGTATCCTGACAGATTTGACGGTATGGGAGATTTTGCGAAACCGTACCACATAGTAACGGACAAAAACGTCACACCCATTGTGCACGCTTGCAGGAAAACACCGATTAAACTTGCAGGACAGATCAACGCCGCACTTGATGATATGGAAGCAAAAGGTGTAATAAAGAAAATTGATGAACCAACAGATTGGGTAAGTTCAATAACGTACCCAATCAAACCAGACGGGTCAGTGCGAATCTGTCTTGACCCTAAAGACCTCAATGAGGCGATAAAGAGAAGCCATCATAAGACTCCGACCTTAGAGGAACTCACTCACAAACTAAATGGAGCAAAATACTTCTCTAACCTTGATGCCAAGAATGGCTACTGGTCGATACACCTCGACAATGCTTCTCAAAAACTAACAACATTTAATTCTCCGAAAGGCCGATACTGTTTTAAACGCCTTCCTTTTGGTTTAAACGTATCACAAGATGTTTTCCAACAGAGAATGGATATGATATTAGAAAAATGTCCAGGAACAATTGGGATAGCCGATGACGTAGCAATATTCGGCAAAACTGAAGCCGAGCATGACGCCAACCTCCACAACCTGATGGAAATTGCGAGAGAGTCAGGACTAATGTTCAACTCTAAAAAATGTAAAATTAAGCAACGAGAAATAACATTTTTTGGTATTGTCTACAGCAGCGAAGGGGCACGACCAGACCCAAAGAAAATATCTGTCATTCAACAACTAAAAGTACCCGAAAACAAACAAGAGCTCCAAGAATTTCTTGGCATCGCCAACTACATGGGTCCCTTTATTCCCCATCTCGCTGATTTGACAGAACCCCTACGTCAATTGCTAAAAAAGGATACGCAATACAGTTGGACACCTGCACATACAAATGCCTACCAACAGACAAAACAGGCAATCTGCAGTGAAATCCGACTTTCATACTTCGACCCGAAAAAACCTGTAATATTACAGGTGGACGCAAGTAAAGTTGGACTCGGAGCAGTGTTGCTCCAGCCAAATGACAAAAACGAAGAAATGCCAGTAGCGTTTGCCAGCAAAGCACTTACAGACACTGAGAAACGATACGCAAACATCGAACGCGAACTACTGGCAGCAGTTTTTGCGTGTGAAAAATTTCACACTTACGTTTATGGAGGAAAATTCATAATATACACGGACCATAAGCCGCTTGAGATGATCGCCCTCAAAAACTTGAATGCAGCTCCACCACGATTACAAAGGATGCTACTAAGACTGCAAGGATACAACTGCCAGATCATATATAAACCAGGAAAAGAAATGACACTGGCAGATTCACTCTCCCGAATTGGAAGCTCAAAGGAAAATGAGCAAGTGGACCAACGTTATACGGAACTTGATATAAGAGTGTGTCCAGTACAGTTTAGCGAAAACCGGTTAACTGAACTTAAGCACCACACCAAGTGTGACAAAACACTTTGCGAACTCGGCAAAATAATATTTGAAGGTTGGCCAGAAAAACAAATTAAGCTCTCCAAAGGCGTTAAAGAATATTGGTCAATGCGCGATGAGCTAACCGTAGAAGACGGCATAATTTTAAAAGGGCAGCAAACTGTTATACCAAATGAAATGAGAACATACATATTGGATCAACTACATGCCGGCCACCAAGGCATAACAAAAACACGACTAAGAGCAAGAACCGCCGTATATTGGCCGGGCATAAACAACGACATAAAAACAATGTGCGAGAGATGCACAGTTTGTGAACAATTTCAAAACACTCAACCTAAAGAACCACTAATTCCTATGAAAATACCAGAACGCCCATGGCATACTCTCGGAACTGACCTTTTTCATTTTAATTCAGAAGACTATCTAATCATAGCAGACTATTACAGCAAAATGTTCTTCATACGGAAGATGCCCACAAATGTGACGAGCAGTGCTGTAATTCAAGCAACGAAACAAATTTTCGCAGAACAAGGGTCACCACACACTATCATCTCCGACAATGGCCCACAATTTGCTTCGGAACAATACAAACTATTCTGCAAAGATTGGAAAATAATTCATACCACCAGCTCACCTCACTACCCCAGATCAAACGGTTTTATTGAACGCATGATACAGACAGTAAAATCAACACTTAGAAAATGCAAAATTTCTGGCACCGACCCAGACTTAGCATTTCTGTGCTTACGTGCAACTCCAATAAACTCACATCTACCAAGTCCAGCAGAAATATTATACAGACGACGCATACAAGCAAACCTACCAGAAGTGATAAAATCTAACGACCCTGAAAGCAAACAGATACAAAAACAATTAGTGCAGCGCCAGACAGATCAAAAGTTTCATCACGATAAAAACAAAACAAAATTTCTTCCAACGCTTTCGAAAGGCCAAAACATCACAATCCAGCATCCACATAAAAAAACATGGACGCCTGGTATCGTAACTAATCAACTACCTCAGCCAAGATCGTACATCGTAGAAACTACAAATGGAACATATCGACGAAATCGAAATCAAATACGGAATAGACAAACGCATTCATCTGGACCGGATACGTACGATTTGACCATTGATAAACAACCACCATTTATACCACCCTACACTCCACCAATAACAAGAAGTAAAACTCGAAAGACGAGGAAGGATGATAGAAAATAAAATAAATTGAACTATAGAATAATAATAATAATTAACAAATATGAACTCTAATACTTATTATTGCTTAACTTTGTCGAATGAACTAAATGAAAAAAACTGCTCGCAGCTCTATATGGACAGCTAAATTTTGTACAATCGAAACTACTGTATACAGTATAACTTTTTATAATCTCAAATGTAATTGCTAATATAGGACAGAAAGCTGTATATAACTAATGCTTCAAATAGCCCGAATAACTAACTAAAATTAGCGTATTCCCAAGGCACCATGTAAATTAATGAACAATTACACCTTGTACTAAAAAGGAGGGATGTCACATCACCTTCACCTCAGTGAAAGCTAGGGCAAATTGGACCACTGGACAGCAACACTTGTTTATACTTGTTTATAGTAACTCCCATTAGAAATCCCATTAGAGCTATAATAAATTCCACAATATACCAACTCAGTGAACAGTTAATAGATTATCATATTCTCTCCAGTCTTCGGACAACCAACATTAAGTTCAATCCAATAAAGCTTATATATATTCAACAGTATAAGTGTATTACTTGTTTTAATGTAAAACAACCGTCAACGTATATCAGAAGATATTACAACGCCGGCGATTATTTATTATTTATAATATCCCTACTACTTTCCCAGGTAGTGTCTATAATATATAGTAAATTATAAATATAATTTATGTTAAAAATCTAGGCCTAGCCGATTCTAGGCTAGAGTGTTTGTGTGATCAGTTTTTAAAATCGATATTATGACACAATATTATAAGCCTAAATATTCAAACTATATATTGTGTAAATTTAAAAATGTGTTTTCCTTCTGGAAAATTAATCTTTGTGACCAGCTGCCTGTTTGTTCATATATTGTGATATCATCTAAGACTTCCTGTAAATGTTACGAGTATGGAAAAGATAATTAACTCATCCTGAATGAAGATTAAGACATGAGTCAAATCATGAAGCAGATTTGTGATTTTTATTTTTTTGTTTGTTTTTACAGCCGACTTTGTACAGAGCTTGGCAAGGCTGATATTTATTTACAAGAAAACAAAGGTAGTTAATATTCTTTGGAAATGAAAACAATCTGATTAAACTGACTTAAGTGTTCGACTTAACTGTGTTAATTATTTGAAGAGCTTTTAGCAGCATTCTTCTTGAAACTAAAAAAAACAATTCAAATTGAAAAATCATGAACAGTTTTTCAGAAATGAGTTGTTTTACTTTGACAATTCACAATGATTCCTTCACTAACACATGTGAAATGATGTTGATATTGAATCTAATGCTCTGTATTATATGCCCAAATATGGTAGTGATATGCTTAAATATGGTAGTGATATGATATCATCATGTCCATATATGGGCACATCACATTTTTTTTGTCCCATAAGTTTGATAGTATAGACAGAGCTTAAAGATGTATTGTCCCTTTGACTAATTCCGAAAAAATAAAAAATAACAGATTTCGAAAAAAGGTGGGTTATTTTGAAGTATTATAATAGTTATTAACTATCACCAAAAATTTTTTGAAAAAAAAATCATTTAACTGAAATACGGACGTTTTTTTGTTAAAAAAATAACTCTGACTTCCAGTCAAAGTTTTCGATCAAAACATACTCCATAATGAAACACGCTTGTTTGGCTACTTTGTATGCATAATCATAAAACTTCCTCACGATCTGTGTGAAAATACCTTCTCAACCGTGACGAGTTGTAAACAATCCTAATTAACATATGCATAATGCGTACTCATGGTTTGAAATCTTTGTTTACTTTCGCTCGCGACGATTTTCCAGACGAAATGTAATCAAACTAATTTACCTGTTAATTACGTAAACTTGTTGCTTTTGGCTCGAATTTTCGACTTAAAGTGAATAACTTTAATATTACTTTGATATGGCCAATTTAAATTTAGAATATTTTGACCTTCATTTTTTTGTGTTTCAAGGGACAATACATCTTTAATGATGCTAGCTATGGTCAAAAACACATACTGTACTTACTTTCTAATTAAAATAATTTAAATAAATAATAAATAAATTTTTTTTTAAATTTAGAAACAACTGTAAACATTGATGAGTCTGTTAGAGGCAAAGATGTTTTTCTCATACAGACTGGTTCAGAGTAAGTTGTAAACTTCTGTTTGACTTTCTGTATACCTGAATTTACTTTACAGGGACATAGATAAATTGACAATTTTTTCATCTGCTTTCAGTGTAATAGGTAAAACAGATTCATCATATATAAACCAATGTGAACTTACATCTTGATTCTCGAGCATAGCATACACTTTTTAGTTGCTATGATAAGCTGAATAGCCCAGCAAAACTGTCTTGCGATACTAGTGGTTTATTTTTTATGTGTGAATCTGTTTTAAATCGACTATTACAATTATTTTTTTTAATTTTAAAACAGTGATGTAAACAATGCCATCATGGAGCTTTTAATAATGACATATGCATGTAAGACATCGTGTGCAAAGTCCATTGTGGGCGTCATTCCATACCTCCCATACAGCAAGCAGAGTCAGATGAGAAAGAGAGGTGCAATTGTTTCAAAATTACTTGCAACTATGCTTTCAAGAGCTGGTGAGTTTTATTCAAATCCCTTACTACCACTTATCTTCCTTTATATTTGAATACTTCTACAAAATTGGTCAATATATTCAGTTTTATATAAACTAAGTTTATTGACTGATGGAAACAGAGAATTTTGATATTATTTGAATACTGATTGTTGATTGGTTGTTTTCAGGAATGAACCATATTATTACAATGGATTTACATCATAAGGAAATCCAGGGATTCTTTGACATACCAGTAGACAACTTGAGGGCGTCTCCTTTTATTGTACAATATATACAAGAAAATGTAGGTATATGTAGTGTTCGGTTCAGTGGAACCTTTTGGGAAATTTCTAGTCAGGAAACACTAATTAAGGGGACACTTTCCCTAACTAACCCCTACTCAGAGGACTCTTTTTAGGAGACATTTGGTTAGGTCTCAAAGGTGTACCTTTATATGGGTTCTACTGTATGACTTGATTTGAAAGGTGTATAATTTGTTTGTGAATAGTTTCTTGCTGTTATACGAAGGCATTCTAACAACAGCACACTGAGCTCACCTTGTCAAGATAGGAACTCTTAACAGTCTTATGTCTGGCTGCAACAAATACCAACAGTACTGTACTATGTACATATTTTACGTGGCGAGCAGTGTCTGTTAAGGGGCGTGGAACTGATCGTGTTGCAGCCACCGATTAAACCCTTTGATCTCAGGGTTCAGCATCCTGTTGTTAGATTGCCTTGGTTATACTCTGCCTTAAAGCCCCAAAAATCAAATTATAATTCTGTTCAAATTCCATAAACATTGTGCGTTTATATCAAAGGTAGAGTTACTGTCGCACATCAGATTTCATCATCAAAATTAATATAATTATCAATTACATTGTACAGATTCCAGATTGGCGGAATGCTGTAATAGTTGCAAGAAACCCAGCAGCTGCCAAACGAGCTACATCTTTTGCTGATCGGCTTCGTCTAGGCCTAGCAGTCATCCATGGAGAACATAAAGAAACTGATTCAGAACACATCGATGGTAGACATTCTCCTCCTACTGTTAGAACTGTAGATGGAATGCAGATGTTACCAGGTATTGTAGCACTTATTTTACGCTGTCCAAATCTTCCTACCTTTTTATAACTCTCTTTAGTGAGGAGTGAGGATGATAAAGTATATTGATCAAAAGAAAGAAAGAAAAAAACTCAATAGTTCTTTTCTCAACTATATATACATGTGGTGTACCGCAAACTTTGTATCAATATTTGATTTTGCCATGCAAACCTTTAAACAATATAATATGCTTGCTATAGCTGCTTATTTTTATCCTGCTTCTTGTTTATCAAGATAACCCATGGTTTCCAAGATGAGTGAGTATTTCTTATGATGATTAACATGATTTCTTTTTACAGTTTTGATACCAAAAGAGAAACCACCAATCAATGTGGTTGGAGATGTTGGTGGAAGGATTGCAATTATTGTGGTAAGGATATAAAAGTGTAAATACCCAACCCCCATCCCCATGGTGGTTCAAATGTAGTTGAGAACCTTCCAAGTGCAATTACCATCATTTTCATACCCATGTATGTAATGGACAACTGTACAAACTCTCTTTTTCTTCTGTTTCATCTTTGTTTTTTTTTTTTTGCATAGAGTCCTCAAATAAGTCATCATTATTATGTTTTGTTTGATAATTTTTTTCAATTTCATATGCATCCAACTCGCTAGTTACAGGATGAATAAACTATTGTATAATTTTTCCATGTATTAATGTATGCATATGAATTTTAACAATTTCATTTGGACTTGGGGAGTGGAGTTGAAAGAGTCGTGAGTTACAACCCTATCAGGATTGAACCCTGGACATTAGGATTTGAAGGCAAGCACGTTAACCACCAAACTACAGCTCCACTACAAAATTAGTAATTAATTACTTTATAATTTTTACAGGATGACATGATAGATGAAGCTGAGTCATTCGTAGCAGCGGCGGAGATTCTTAAAGAACGAGGAGCATACAAAATTTACGCAATGGCAACTCACGGACTTTTGTCCGCCGATGCACCCAAAAAAATTGAAGAGTCATGTATAGACGAGGTAAAGTTGAATTCGTTTAATTGTTTCTAAAGTTATATAGTTTATGATTGTTTTATCATTTTTGCTTTTGTTTTAATTTTGTTGTATTTATTTTTCCCTTTGTTAATGTTAGATTTTTATATCCACGAAAATTAACCCTTGCAATTTGTGTAAAGAAGTCAAAGGTTATGGAAAATTAACACAATAACAAAAAGTTATAGATTGATTTGATAAAATAAACAAATTGGCTATGCTTGTCGAGAGTCATGTGAAATAACTATTTCTGTACTTGTAAACATTTATGGAGCGGTGCACTGATAAAGTTTAAGTCAATTTATAGGATCTCCATTACAAATTGATGGTGTTTGAGATTGTTGGTTGTATCTTTGAGTCTTGTATGAGATTCATTAAATTGATTAGAAATAGGAATCCCGTTCCCTGCTGGGATCTGGTTAATGTGGAGATGACTAAGGGTCAAGTATAGATATGGCTACTAAACATGACTCATGTAGCTACTGTACAGCCTAAATAAAATGAACACTTTAATTAACACCATCACAGTTAAAATTCCTCTTTTATCTCCTTCACTTTACCCTATTTGTTAATAGTTTACCCTTCTAAATACAAAAGTGTAATCCATACTCCAATAAATGAAGTGTATGATGTCATTAATGTTATTGAAACCTTATAAAATGAAAGGACAATTCATTTTAGGATACACTTCCTTCTCGCACAGAAATCCGACTCAACATACTCCATTTCTTGGAGTAATCTTTATACTTTTTAATACAAACTAATCTCGTTGATTTTTCGGTTATCCCGTTTAATTTTTGTACAAGTTGAGGGCGCTTTTGTTTATTTGTGCATGCTAACGTTTATATTATCCCCCAGGTCATCGTGACTAACACGTTGCAACACAAGCTGCAAAAACTGCAGTGTTCTAAGATCAGGACGATAGATATCTCGCAAGCGATGGCGGAAGCTATCCGTCGTATCCATCATAACGAATCGATGTCGTACCTATTCCGCAACATATCTACAGATGATTAGGTACTTTGTGGTGTGTCTTAAAAACTAATCTCTTTCTTTGTCTTTTTATGCGAGATTTGTTTTGTAGTATTTACAACAGATATCATTTGTAATTATTTAACAAATTCACTCAGAAAAAAGAATTGCAAAGAATTGATCCAATCCGAGTGTGGAAAATTACTATTGTTTAAAGTTATATGTAACATGGAATAAATTCTGGGAGGTTGAGAAGAACAACACTGACCTCACCTGAAGCATGTACTTTAACATAAGTCTGTTCTGTTCAATGAAACAAGACTTGTATGTTTTTATTACTTTACTTTATTGTTTTCTTAATTGTTGTTTTTTCTTTTTGTTTAGATTGTCATAACAAATACAATTGGTCAGGAATTACATCGTCTGCAATGTTCCAAATTAAGGGTCGTTGACGTTAGCCAAATGCTTGCAGAATCCGTCAGAAGGATACACAACGGAGAATCCATGTCATACCTATTTAGGAATATTCCATTAGAAGACTAGGGGTAAACAAATGTTTCAGAAACATTGTATTAATTTGTAACAATGCAAAATTTGCAACAGTTTACAATTTGTTGTCAACTTGATGAGCACACTCCATTATAGAATTAGGGATGTCAAAATTGTGAAATGAATTGAAGTACTGTAACGTGTAATTGTTGAACGATATGTGTACCACCCTTAACTAGAATGGATTCGTGTTTCAGTAGCTTTGTGTCTACTATTTTGGTGCTAAGACCTTGACTATGACATGTAGTATAAAAATTACCCTACCAATGTTTTTTCCTTCCGTCTGTGCCTTGTTTTATTTTAGTATCATCTTCAAAAACTATAAATTTATTCTCCAAAATAAACTGTTTTATTATAAATTAAAGACCCCTTTCAGCAGTAAGCTACTGTATAAGCTATTAACATCATTTTTGTGTGAAAGAAACAGGGGTCAATCATTTACTGTTTTTTTACTGCACTCAGATAAATTATATATTATTACATATGAATATATTATTATTGAAAATATTGTATTGCTGTGACTATATTGCGTTACTAGTTTTAGACAGAAAACAGACCATTGGTGGCTAAAGTGGTGATTCTGGTACTATAGACCAACTATTATACTGTAGTTACCAACAAACACTCTTAAAAATTACAATCATGGATAATAGATTGATATTTCATAACTTGAAAGATCAATCACATTGTAAGGATACACTTAGGTGCGTTAATCCTATGTTTGTTAGGCTGTTTTTATATGCCGTGTATTAGCTATTGTTCTTGTTTTCATATAAAGCACACGTATATGATATGTTGATACTGGTAAATATTAATCAACATATTTTAATACTGTAATATGAAAGCATCAGTAAGGGTAGGGTGTCTTTAAGAAGTCCGTCTTATAAGTGCTTTTTCATTACATGTTTTTCAGTACTAAAAGATAACTTGACACGTATATAGAAAATGGCAGCTATTTTAAATTGTTTTAATTTATTTTATTACATTACAGTATTTGTATTCTGGCTTTATCTAAGTGGATTTATTAGTCATATTGTATTGTAAGTGAAGATGCTGTTTAAATTGCAACTTATAAACTTTAATAAAGCATTGATGTGGAAAGAAATCCTATTTTTTGTTATTACAGTAGAATTATCTAGTATAAGAAAATTATACAAGGTTTACTTGGGATACTTTTCATTGTTTCAGTTTCTTGTATTTGTTCCAGCTGAATATTTTCCATTTATTCTTTATGGTCGCACAAAGACAAACATGATAACACACATTTCCACTTCAATTTTAATAACTGTACTGCATACTAGATTTTACCCCATATTAATTATTCACTCCTGACCAGACTTAATGCATTAAGATAGCAGGATCATAGTGCAGTTTCTTTAACCTATAAGACTAGAATGAGTTGGAAGGTTAGACTATCTTAATGCAACATGTCGATGAGTATTCACAGCCTAGAGTTGAATCTTCAATATTAGTACTGTATTAACTTTATAGCGTTAATGATAACAAACATAATCTAACCATGGATGTATAAAAAAGATTTTTTTTTATACTTCTATGATCTAACTAAATAGATAAATAAATAGTATACTATGAAATATAAGAGCAATTCAGACAATTAAATTGTAATTACATGCCACTCATCTTTACCTATAGTATTAGTGGTTAAGTATTAGTTTAAAAAAGGTCTACAGTTTTAAGCAGTATTAATCAAGATAATTGATACAATCTAATAAGTCCAAATTAGGATATATCTATTATTAACTATAACAATCCCTGTGCTTTATCAAACAACGGGTGTACGCCACATGCTTTGTTCCATTTCTGGATATTTGCATTTTCAACCTCCTGCCCCGATTGATGTAACATACTCCACATCATTATATCCGCTAATGATACCTCGTCACCCATCAGCCAGTCTTGTTTGCCAAGATGCGAGTTTAGGGTCTTGATCGCAGCGGTACGGTCACGAGAGCTCCCATTGAGGAACGAATTTGTAGCGAGATCGATCCAGTTGTCTATTTCTGTTGCTCGTATGATGTCATCTGCATCGTAGGCCGGGTTTAACAAACGAGCAAGGTAACGACCTACGTTTGCTTCCCCTTGGATTGGTGTCTGGGAATTTGGATTAATAACCATCTCGACCCTTGTCACTGAAAACAAAACAAAAAAAATGTTTATTTTGTTAAACTGTTATCCTTATGCATGGGGTATATATTTTGAAAAAATATCAATATCGAACTCCAGCGAGATTTTGGGTCATAGACCATATTGTGGCCAATGATGAAATTTGATTAAAAACTGTGACCTCTAGGCTGTTCACAAATACACACAAACATACAGGGTGAAAACATAACCTCCTAGACGGAGGTAATTAAAGAAGTATTGCAGTAATTCATAAGTTACTCTAATAATAGGATCATGTCGATGCAGTAGGATTTAATTCTGGCAGCACCATAATTTATTACCCATATAATAACCAATTAAATTTCAAAGTATGGTTTAGTATTTTGCTTGCTGGCTTGTTGGATGTGTGTGTTGAAACTAAAGTACAAAACTTCATCAAATTATTCTTCACTACTAAAAACTTCCCTGTTTCAAATTAAAGCTAGTCAGCCTCATAATTTTTAACTGTCTTTCTTTGTTATAACAAACACATTTTTATGATTAGTGCATGCTATAACTAAGCAATCAACATACTACTAGACTTAATTCTGTACTAAATTCTCGCATTTTGAATTGGAATTTTAAACAGGTCAAGTCGGCATATAAAACAAAATGTAGTATCAATGTGCTTCTTAAAGATCCACAGAGTTATGCTTTTGTATCGCAAGCAATGTCATATCATGATTATCATTATAACAGAAAAGTTTTCATTTATTAGTTACATAAAAATTAATTTCTTACCATCTTTCCATATAAGTGTTAGCATAATTTGAGCTTTATTTCTCTTGGTAGTACACTCTCCAAAGCACTCGCTCAGTTGAAATGGCAAAACCTTAATAGAAGAGTGAGTATGGACTGCTACGGCACATGTATACTGTTCACTGAGCAGCTTGTAAAGTACAAACAGCGAATGTGGAGGTTGATTGGGATTGGCATTGATAACAATATCATGAACTACTCCATTCTGCAAAACAAAACAATTCTTTCTTTAAAGACAAAATAACTCACCTTTATACAGTATATAATCTCTCACACACAAAGCTTAGGTTCTTTACCCCATGAAGTTCATGGGGTAATAGATTTTATACAATACCAATATCAGTCACCAAGGGAAAAGTTGCAAAACAAACATACACTATTGATGAAAAAGCACAAAATAATAGGTCTTGTCCTATTTAAATTTAATTTTCAGTACAAAAGCTTTATTAAAGAGATCATTCAACCAGACAGTTAACATAAATGGAGGTTAATTATACAAGACGACAGTCATGTTTTGGCCATAATTAAAAACAAATTCTTTGAGACAATGGTGAGTAAACTAAGCCTAATGCTTTGTACTCCAAAAAGATGATGGTGAGTAAAAGGTATGTCCCAATTTCATTTATTAATTACTAGCATTGATCCTGTCAATCTTTTACATTGTCCAACTTTTAGGATGAAATTGATCATTTCCTTAGGTTTTTAACAAAATAGAAATGTTTTTAACCTTTAACCAGTTTGTATTTGCTGTTGAAACTCTTGTCACTTGACGGCTTCCACTTTTTGGTGCATATCGAGCAGATAATGTTTCAACTTCGTTTTTTAATAAGTTCAATTCCTGAAGGATTCGTTCCTGCCTTCTTTCAAGTTCCACCAATGGTGAATTTTCTTCCCCTTCACCCTATAGAAAAATACAGTATATATTATTACTATCTATAGGTCAGTCTAATTACTGAAACAAAAAAATCTAAATACCTATATCTAATTTTTTTTTTCAATTTCGTCCTGTACTGACGTGAATACGTTATCATGATCAATTTAAAGGACAACTTGACCGAGGACCATATTTTAACAACGTATTAGTGATTTCAGAACAATCGCAAGATTAAGAATATCGCCGCACAAGATCGCCATACAGCCGTCACTGTAAATTGCTGTGACGTCACAGGTGCATTGCAAAATCTACTTAATGAATCCAGATAAGCAAAAGAAACAATAAAAAAATCATTTAAAAAAAACATTTATATTTTTACGATTTATTTACAAAGTGTGTTTACTAGACATTTTTGCAATTTGCCAGACTTTGCCAGAAAACTCAATATTAATAGGTATATTTGTCGATTTTATTAAAAAAATTATATATATATTGCAGTCCTCTCTCTGCATGGTCTTAGCTTAGAAACACCCTTCAGTAGAGTAAAAAAAATATACACATTTGTTTTTGGTATTTATTAGATTTTTAGTTATCCGCTTGGTATACCAAGCGGATAACTCCTTGTTATTGTATGGGATCAATAGTTTTTTTCTGTATTATTCTTGGATCCTTCCTTCCTTTTTGTGAGTCGCGTTTCTCTAAAATGTGTAAACATAACATTTCATAACTTTGACAACATATGGGCATTTACGTGAAGTTGTGCACCTCCTATTTTTGAATGACGTCATAGTTGCGCAACGTGACTTACGCGCAATTTTATGAATTTCAATGATTGATTATAGATTAAAAACCAAAAGTCATTTAGTATTGACACTTTGACAAAATTTAAGTCATATCAGGGGCAAACTTTCTACGGATTAAAAATGGCATGTTTCACAAGAAGTTACGCGGGCACGCGCATTTAAAATTTCAAAATGCGCAAAATTAATTTCTAATCAACTTTTTATGCGTTTCTTGTCATTTTGAGCATGTCAAAAATTCCCACGGGCGCGCAATTTTTTACGCACGCGGTGCGCACGTAGCGTTAAAAACATATTTTTTTCTCTTGAATTATATTTTTCAAGTCTTTCCTAGTAATTTTGAAAACAATTTAGACCTTTTCCAGTTTAAATAACGCCATACGAACACGTTGAATTAGACAATTCGTGCGCGTTTTTTATGAAAAAGCTTAAAAAATCGTCAAAATTATGTCTTTTTTTAAACAGTCATAGTTTCTAAAGTAAACCGTGAACCGTTTATTTTTATTACAAAATCTAGAAGTTGATGAGTTGTAGATATCGGATCATGCATCGATAAGGCTAAAAAAACATTGTGACGTCATCGTATGGCCACACGAATGTAAAAATTAGGATTTTTGTCTCTTTCGTTATTGCTCATCACATTCAATGGAGCGCATCACGCTTATCTGTATTCCTTTTTCTCCTAAATTTATATATTGTGTAGGTCAATCAACTTTCTTTAGCATGAGATAAAAATATTTTAATTTTTATGACGTCATCATGCCTAAAAATTTTAATTACGTGGGTCATTAATTTCATCTTTACAGTAAATTTTAATCTGTAATAGCTCGTAAGAATAAAATGTGATAATCACGATTAAAACGTTTTCTGGAAGCTATTGGATTGTAGATACGAATTCATGTAAACATTTTGCCAATCGGATGTTGTGACGTCATCATATGGCCAGTTGAATAAAAAAAGTCGTATTTTCATATTTTGCGTAATAGTTCATCACATTTAAAAGGGTGCGCATCTATATTTTACGTATTCAAATTTCTTCTACACGTTAATATGTTGTTCCTGAGATAATTTCCTCCAGAAATTGCTATTTAAGTGTTTCATTTTGATACCGTCGCCATGTTAAAAATTGGAATAAATGGCGGGTCCCGTAATTTCACCTATTCTACACTGTATGTAATATGTATACAGATTATACTCTTTGCATGTATATACTATATGACACAAATTGACAGAATTCAGCACTAACAGCATATCATATTCTTCAGTTCTTGTCATAATGCCATAATCTTTATCTGTGTGCAATATTCCAACGTATGACGTGCACGTGGCGTTTGTCGTTGTGCGGATAACTAACTCGTCAAAGTGACGAGTTTCATGTCTAGTTAAATTTTGTTTTTGGTATTTATTAGATTTTTAAATTTTGTTTTTGGTTGTTTTCGTAATTAGATAGGCCTAGGCCTATATTGCTATCGATATTAATATATTAGTATTATTATTGTACAGTAGTAGGTAGGCCTGTACTGTCTGTAGGCTACTATTATATTATAATAAGGCAATATTTGAACATGACATGTCAAAAGTTGATTTTTATTTTAAAAATAAAATAGACAAATATACTTATTAATATTATTTAATTAATATTATACTACAAACGCCTAGCCTACTTATACTAAATAACACTAAACTAAACGACCAAATGAAATTTAACACCCTTGACAAATTCCGACCGACATGGGTACCAAAAGGACCCGCTGAACGGCCGAAATGCATTGCCATTTGTACTCAATAGGCCTGCCGCCTATAGCTAGCTAGGCCTAGCCTAACTATTTACTAAGAAATGTAAAAACCGGCAATGTAAAAAAATCGCTCACGAAATCATAAATACTCTTCAGAGGGTACATTGAATTGGGAAGTTCAAAATCAGAATTAGAAAATTTATAGTACGGTTCAACATGATACATGGTCATTTTCGAGTTTTTCAGGATGCAATCTTGGCTTAGCTAAAAAAATAAAGTACTAGTAGGCTAAAAACTAGCTCATTCCCCGTTGCCCCGCCGCTTGCACGTGTCGGTCCAGATAAGCAGCCTAGGCTCTGAACAGCCGTTGATTTGTTCGGTTGTTGAACAATAACATGATTGGCCCATTGTAAACTGAATTAATATAAAGATTTATAAAATCGAGTCAAAATGGTACAGTTGTAAACAATTGTAGAAACAACTATTAAATTCAATTAGTTGTAAGCCGTATTACATAACACTTTGTACATATAACTGAACTCTAACAAAAGAAACATTCACACTTTACCATAATTTAATACAAAAGAACTGCTAAAAAACGCTTGGCATTGCTCAACCAATAAGAGAGGGTATCTCATAAACTGTCGGCTAGTTTTTAGACGAAGGGAATTATATTTATTAAAAGAGAACTAAATGCGATGTGTAAACGTTTTTCAGTTCTTGTAACATATAATCACTTTTACTGATAATATAGTGTGTTATTGTTACATTTTAGAAATTTATTTTGGCAGAGAAGCGGATTTTCTTGGATTTATCGAGGTCCGTATGCTAATGAGAACAATATATTTGTCACGTGATTTATTCTGTGAGAAAAATGGCGGACTCGCTCCAAAATTCAACATGGTCGCTATAAATAGACAGCCGAAATATCGGTAGCGAACACACTATCACCAGCATATATGATATGTATAACACTGTTAAATGTTTGTGTTTCACGTCTTGTAATAAATTTCACCGGAAAAGATGAAGCGAGGACGTCCGAGAGGATCAAAACTTTCAATTGGCTCGCGAGACGCGACACCGACAAGTAAGCGCTCCAAAACACAAGCAGGCAGTAGAAGCCCAAGCCCGAGTGAAAGCTCTAGATGCAGCACACCAATTGGACCTTCTGGTGCTAGCCAACGGGGTGCTGACCGGCGAGAAAGTAGGCGAGTTGCTGCAAGAAAAACTAAAGAACTTATTCATAAAGTAGTAACAGAATCTCAGAGTAAAAAGAAGGGTAAAACAAAGAAAAAAGCAAAAAGCAAATCATCCAAAAGTAAATCCAAAATTGTTTATGATGATGAAAGTGAAGATGAAAAATTTGAAGATCTTTTACCTCTGGATAGCGATACAGATTCCGATGGGTTGCTTTCAGATAATAAATCAGACTCTGATGCTCAGAGCGAAATATGGGATGAAAGCAGTGTGAGCTCCGGTGCTAGTTCTCCATCATCTGTAAAGCGAAAATATATTCGACATTCTAGACCTGTGTCCCCAATTTATTGGTTAAATAAGAATATAAAACCGTTAGTTTTGCCAGAATCATCAGACGATCTCATCCTTCCTCGTGAACTCATTCTCGACGCGTTGTCTGTTTATGAGGTTTTACGACATTTTTTCCAACAGCTTCGTTTATCGCCATTTCGGCTTGAAGATTTTTGTGCAGCTATTGCAAGTGAAGAACAATGCATTCTGCTAGCGGAAACGCACATTGCACTTCTAAAAAACCTTATGAAAGAGGAGGAGGCAAATGGTACCACTTTTGGGCCACAAGATGTAAAGGACAGTATAAATGTCCAGTTTCACTTCCTTGATCCGGTGACATGGCCAGAACTTGTACGCAGTTATGTCGAATGCGACACAGAGTTTACTTCAATCCTAAATTCTTTCACAGATGTGTACCCTTTTCAACAACCAAAAGATAAAATAAAAGTTCTAAAGTTTCTTACCGATCAGTTCTTGGCAACAAATAAAGTACGTGAAGAAATTGTTAGTGAGGGAGCTATATCGTACGACGATCATTGTCGGTCATGCCATAGACTTGGTGATCTGATATGTTGTGAGACTTGTTCCGCTGTGTATCATTTACAGTGTGTAGACCCCAACATGACTGAAGTACCAGATGAGGATTGGTTATGTGAAGTTTGCATAGCTCACAAAGTTCCAGGAGTCTATGACTGCATATCAGAAGTTGAAAAGAGTGGGATGCTTATACGTCAAGAACCTCTTGGTTTCGATCGCCATGGAAGAAAATACTTTTTTCTTTGTAGAAGACTCTTTGTGTAAGTAACTGTACAGTACAGGAAAAGGCCTACTGTATACAAAAATTGCATCAACTGAAAGTATATATTACCTACATATTTTTTCTTTAAAAGAATTTAGTTTTAATTCATCTTAACTGCCAGTAGTATATTATTTAATACTGTGGTTTAAAAAACATTTACTCATTTTGTTAAAATTAATTTTGCGCTTATTATTTAAGTGTTGGTACTCTTTTACTGTACATTTAACAGATTACTGTAAACAGTATATTACTATGTATATTGAGTACAATACTGATAATAAATACAACATTTTGCCCATTAAGTTTTGTACTTAAAAATCCAACTGATTACATAATAAATATAAGATATTTTTTTGAAGTATATTAATTGGATTTTAATATCTGTTTAAAACATTTAACCTTGGCTGTGTTCCAGAGATATCACTTCCTTGTCATTAATACTGTATTAGCATTTTATTTTTGTCTTTCCTTGACTTTTGTAACATACAGAATACATGATACAGTAGGTATATCCTCATAGGTTGGTGACAAATTAACCTAACTAGGGACCTTCAATTTCGCAAAATAAAATTATAAATTTTCTTATGGTACTTCAGTTATTATTTTTTTAAGCCTGGGTCCGTATTTCAAAACCATAGATTTGTCACTGCATTAGACTGAAAATTATATTTATGTGAACACCTGATCGGAGTGTGTATCACAGCACACACTGTTTATACTTTTTTTAAACCAAACAATCTTTTTTTCATTCTTTCCAATAGGGAATCAGAAAACGATTGCTGGTACTACAGTAGTAAGATTCAAATTGAGGATTTAATGCGTCATCTGAACCCATATGAGTATGAATCAAGTCTTTGTACAGTGTTGACCGAGTGTATGCCAGAGATTTTGGACCATGTGAAGATCACTGAAGAACTTACTAATAAAGCAAGAGGGACTCTTAGGTCATATCTGGATGAATCAAATGGTAGGTCATCAACTAAACTTATGCATTCTAAACTAAAATACAGTTATTCTGAATGTGAAAGTAATTTCATCAGATGTTTTCTTTGTATTGTTATGAGGTACTGTAGTGACATATCACATAGTGATATTTGGTAATGACAAAGTGTGTTAACCACTATGGTACAATACTATGTATGTATATGTATATACAATGTTTACAATACTTTCAAACACTATACTGTATATAATTTTTTGTTTCTATTTAATTAAAACTGTTGCGACTGAGAGTGGTTTTCTTTATTTCTAATTTGATACCATTTTTTTATCCAGCTAAAATTGTAGCAATTGAAGAGGAGAGACTAGCTGAAGAGGAAAGAAAACGTGAGGAAGAAAAATTGAAGGAAGCAGAAATAGAAAAAACAAAAGATTTACCGGAAGTTAAAGATGACCAACCGACAGAAGGGGTAGATCCACCTTCCATGCAACAAGAACAAGTACATACAGTTTTAAATGAACAATCTGGAGAACTCAATGTTGTTGAAGGTAAACAAGATGACACAATTGAAGATGTAAATGTTGAGAAAATGGAAACACAAGAGGTTGTCACAACAACCACAACAACTACGACTACTGTTGAAACAAAAGAAGCAACATGTCAAGAATTACAACAAACTTCAGATGAAGCCATGGTAACTGAAACTGTTACACAAACAAGTAACATAACACAGGCAACATCAACAACCACCACTGTGTCCACTGAAATAGCAACAACAACATCTGTGTCCCCTGAGACGGCAACAACAACATCTGTGTCCCCTGAGACCTCAGCATCTGTGCCCACTGAGACGTCAACCTCAACATCTGTGCCCACTGAGTTGTCAACCTCAACATCTCTGCCCACTGAGATTTCAACCTCAACATCTCTGCCCACTGAGAATATTGCAACAACTGTTACTACTGAGAGTGCGGAAGGAAGCAATACTGAAGCAATTGCATCATCAAAAGTGGAAGCTTCTTCTGAAATTGCACCAGAAACAAATGAAAATTTATCAGAAGAAGGTTCTGAAAAAGTAGAGGAAACAGAATCAAAGGAAGATGTTATCAAGAATAGAACAATTGTTATTATGAACATTGATGGTTCACAGAGTACCTATACTATAAAAGATAGTTCGAAAGATACTGATGAAGCAACTGCAAAGAAAAATGCCATTATGACACGTTCCAGGAACCCAAATTATAAACCTCCACCTCCTAAAGCTACTCCATTTGTGACATATTCAACAAACATCCCTAAAGTGACCAAAACTGTAACCCAAGCACCTACTACTAACACAAAAATAAACAAAGATGATAACGCTGTGCTGGTTATCAATTCTAAAGGGGAGATAAAAAAAATTGAAAATAAGAAGTCAAATGGACCAGTTACACGGTCTTCAGAAAAACTCTTCAAACTGGGTCTTGAAGGAACCTATAAGTTGTATAAAAATCAGTTTACCATCAACCGCCTTGCTCTGAATAAACCACAACATGCAGAAGATAGAGATAAACGGCGTTACCTTTCATACAAATTCTCTTTGTCAGCAAGATATAAATTTGACTGGATGGGAGCAGTATATGGTCAGAGAGCAATACTGGTATCAACGCATAGAATGACTCTCTCAAACTTAGAAAGGAATATTCCTAAATGTTTCTTGCATCATAATTGGCAGACGCATCGAAACAACTGGCTTAAGGCAATTAATCTCTGCTCAAAACCTAAAGAGTTCTGTCTTGCGTTGTCAATCCTAGAATGTGCCATCAAACCTGTGTTTTTTAGTGTGGTTTGGAATGATGGTCTTGGACACAGTAAAATGAAACGGATGACAGTTATGGAGAGAGATGAAAAGAAAAAGCACGAGAAGAAACGAAAGGATGAAGAGGAAGACTCTCAGAAATTGGGTTATTGGGTGAAATATTCATTTCCTATCAAACATCAGGTTGGTTTTTTATTATTATTTTTTCTTTAATTTGTTCATGATATTCATTTCCTACTTATTACATCAGGTTGGTTTTTGTGCCTTATCAAAGTATCAGGTCATCTCCAATGTAATATGTTCCCATGTCTCTAGCAGAATGAACAATGTTTATACCAAGTCAGATGATGTCTTGCATTGCACTGACAACTACATCACAGATACACATCTGCTTGATATATATAAAAATTGGTGGTGTTTTTCAATTCCAAATGTTTTATTCCAACCAAAAAGCAATACATGCTTTTATATATAATACTAAAGGTACAAATCACATAATTTCATCTTTTTTTAGTTATGGAAACAAAAAGGTGAAGAATACAGAGCAGTGGGAGGAAAAGGATGGCATTGGGTGAGCTCAACCAGACATAGTCGTCCGTTACCAAATAGAAGTCCTGCTCTTCAGTGTCTTAGAAACAGCATTGCAAGAGCCAAAGCCAGTAAGTTATTTAATATATTTATTAGTCAGCATTAAGATTTAATATTGTAAAGTAATATACACCATATAGTACTTGGTCTGTCATTATTAGAGTCTCTGGATATAATCTCTCCTTTCCCATCAAACTATAATTATTGCCACAGTGTGTGAGGGACAGTCAATTTTTAATCCTAAAATAATTCACAAAGATTATATTGTTAACCAAATGCATAACCTGTTAAGAGATTATTTTGACAAAAGATTTGGATTCAAAGTTATGATTGTGATTTTAATTCATTTTTTTAGATGGCACTTTGTATTTACCAGACCACAGACAAAGTCCACTGGAAATTCGTGACCTTGGTAAAGTAATTGAAAGCAAAAAGCGAACAATATCTGGAATGCATGCATTAAATGATGAAGGATTGGAAGAAATGGAAATAACTGAAATGGAAGAAACATGTGAAGAAGAACATCAGCCGGTGGTAGACAAGGAAGATGGAAATGTTGAAGAGAAGTTACCTAATGAAATTGAAAAAATGGAAACTCAAGATGCAGCAGAACCAAGCAAGTCTCCAACTGACGTAGCTTCTGAAAAAGTAGAAAACAAACCTGATACTAAAAGTGATTCGCCTAAAAAGGTTCTTAAGAAATTTAAAAATGACAAGTTTGCCAACATGCGGTTTGATGAGCTTGATATTGGCCAGGCAATGAGAGAACATTCTGTGTACAAGAAGATTTCTTATAGATCCAAACTCGAAGGTTTGTTAGAACATCGGGAGAAGCAACATGCACTTGAAAATGAGGCTTATGAAGCTGATTTAAGGAAGTATAGCATCTACAAAAGAGCTCTTGCAGAAAGAACCCAATTGCAAAATTTGTTAAATGATGGAGAAACTGCCATTAAGAATGATGATTTTGAATCCATCATTCGTAAAGCAGAAGAAACTGTTCAACTTTCCAGTATCAAGGCCATTGTCAAAAAGCCGGTCATTACTGGAGAAATGCAAGCAAAGTTTAAGACTTTACCTATCAGTCAATCTTCAGACATCTTAGGAAACTTGACATCACTCAAGACTTTGCCTGCTTCAGATATAAAAGCTGAATTTAAAACTATGCCACCAAGTACTCTAATCAATCAAAAAAACTCAGTAGATTCAAAAGATATTTTATCAGGTAAAACAGACGTCAGTGGTATAAGTACTAAATCTGAGTCAACATCTTTCCAAGCAGCATATGTTAATAGTCTACAAACAGTTAGTCAAGATAAATTAACACCAGCTTTGCCAGAAAAGAAAGAATTGCTATCAAAAGAAGATCCAAAAATATCTGCAATGGAAGTTAAAGATGTGATTTTGCCGACAGTTAAAACGGGAAGTTCAGTTAGTCAAAACCAAGAACTTCACAACAGTATATCAAGCACTGTAGTGGCACTTGAAAATCAAGAAACTGGTGCCATTGTTACTAAAGATCAAAATACACCAATAGACAATAGTTTATTATCAGAACCAGAGTCTCAAAAACCTGAGGATACTAACAGTGTACAACCATTAATCCAGTCCAACGATGATCATTCAGATAAAGTTGCGACCGAATTTGTTACACAACCTACATGTGAAGTCACACCAGAACAATTAATTCATCAAGGAGAAACTAAAGAAGAAAATGTAAGCAAAAAAGTGAATGATGGAACTGACAGCGTAGAAGTACCTGCAAAAGAGATCCTTCAGCAGAATTTGTGTACAGAAAATACTGAAAAGTTCGAAAGTGTAGAGGACAATTTAAATATCAAGGTAGAAAATGTTACTGAAGAGTTAGTTAAAAGTGGAAATGAAATCTCTCTTAATGAAGTAAGTACAGAAGCGATGGATGTAACTGAACATATTGAATCCTGTGTAAAAAACAAAACAGAGTCTTTCGAAACAGAAACAACTGAAGGCAGTTTAAATGATAAGCCTGTCCATAACATAGCCATGGAAGCAGATGATACTGTTGTAGAGACTGAAAGCAGTTCAATGGGATTTCTGTCTGGGGATTTGAATACAGAAGCAGGGAGTGAAGATGTTCAGATGGGTATGCCTCTTGAAGATTTTGAATCTGATACAACAAAAGCAACTGATGAATCGGAAAACACCAAAGTAGATATAGCTAATCAGAACATAGATTCAAAACCAATAGAAGATTTTGACAACAATATGATGGATATGTCTTTTCAAGACTTAGTAGAACCCAGTGTAAATGACATGCCGCTTGACTTCTTAGATACAGAAGGATTTGAAAACAGTATTTCTGACTTGCCTCAACAGGGTGTAGAAACAGGCACAGAGACAAATAAGGACCTTGATGCATTTTCAATGAACTTGCCTCTTCAGAACTTTGATACAGACAAAACTGGAGAAAGTGAAGACAATACAATTGACACCTCTAATCAACCATCAATTGATTCAAGTACCACGTTTGAAAGCAGTCCAAACATCTGTAATTCTGACATTGCAACAATGGAAAATATATTTCAAAATACAAACTCTTTGAGTGATGAGTCTATTGATAACAATTTTTCTGAAAATGTATCAACTAGTAATCAAAATGCTCAAATATCAAATGAAAATGAGGTAACAAATGAAAAGACTAACTTATTAGACATACAAGAAACTAATAAATTCCTTAATGATTTAGATACCATTCCTGTTAATTATGAAAAGAAAGACATTTGTTCAGAACTTGAAAATAACATAACACCATTGTCTGAATGTAAAACTGCAGAACAAAATGCAGTTGAAAATGTTGATGGAAATAGCCATATAAAAGACAATTTGATTAATGCTTCAGATGTGCATATACCAACAGACAAATTGGCTCATGTTGATGACCAGGTTAAAGTTGAACAACTAGTTGTTTCAAAAAAAGAAACGGAAGTACACATCCAAAATAAGGATGTCGCAGAAAAGACTGATATAATGAATTGTGCCGATGATCTTGCATTAGTAAATAAAGGTAACACACTTTCAACCCATTCCATAACTGGCCAAGAATCGTTAGAACCAGTAGCAGATTTATCAAAAACTTCAGCAGGTCAAGATAAAATAAAGAATGTTGTATTGTCAAATTCTATATCTGACAATTCTGAAGATCAAGACATATCCCAAAATTCACTGACATCTTCCAACACAACAGATGATGTTTTGCAAGAATCTGCAACACCAATCTCTGAAGCAAAGTTAGAGCCTATTACACAGGAACTACCAGCTGACTCTATTGTGGATCATTCACCACCTGTAACACAGTTAGTCACACCAGCTCATTCTGATAACACCAGCCAAGAGATCTCGAAACCTAATCACGAGTCTACCACACCATCTCATTCAAGTAGCACTATTGAACAAACCTCTCCTGCATTAGAAAATGTGCCAATGGTTCCTCCGAGTGAACATCTTTCAAGTGAAGAAACAAAGTCAAACGGCTCAACTATTCCCAGTAAATCTACTCCACAGTCTTCACAATCAGAAATTGGCCATCAAAGCTCTCCCCAAACCCCAGCTTCATCCTTACCATCAACAAATCCAATCGGTTTCTCTGTAAATGCTTCAAATGCCTTATCAGCTTTGTCGGTCGTGGCAGCAAATGAGTCAAAATCATCTAGTTTAGTGGATAATGTTGTAAAAGAACAAACTGTCACAAAAACTGAAACTATTGTAACAAATTCAGTAACTGTTAAAACAACCACTTCAAGCGAATCATCAACTAAAGTTACCACAGTCACAACGACAACAACTGAAAAAAAGACAACCGTTACCGATGCATCTTCACAAAATATCAAAAGAAAATATACACAGGAAACGTTAAAGGCCTTATCAAAAAAACTGAGTGAAACATTAATTGTTCCAGTCTCACCACCAATTGAGTACCATACTTACCAAACTACCTCCTTAACTAAATACACAAAAACAAAGAAAACTGTGAAGAAAGTTGTAAACAACCCATTACCAATATGCCGCAAATTTTCAACTAAAAGTAACCGAAAGAGTATACTTATCCTGCCTCCTCATTTACTAAAAAGATTAGGACGTCATGCAGGTAGGCTTGATGTGGAAGGATTTATATACAACACAAAAGCTGTACGGCAATACCACTGGCCATACCCCTGTCCAAGGCCATCTTTTAAGACCTGTTGGCGATACAGAGTACAGACCTTGAACTCGTTGGCTTCTGTTGGTGTGTCGCTGCGGATTCTTTGGGCTTCCCTACGTTGGGAGGATCTCGGTAAAATTGGAAATCATCATGAATTGACAGAAACGGAAACTATTCAGACGGAAATTTTGAAGAAACGTGAAATTGGCCATAATGGTGAAAGGACAGAGTATCTGCTTCGGAAGACATACACACCTATTGTGGAAGACTTGCCAAAAGGTGAATGCTTTTTTAAACTGCAGATTTTTAGCATTTACTAAAAGTTGTACATACCCTTGTATAATTCCTACCCATTGAACACACAATTGTATAAGTTGGGGCAGGCAAGAACATTTTAGATTTCTCTATTATACTTTAATTATGATTCATTCCTTTGAAATTTAATTTGAGATTTGACTGACCACATTTTTAGAATGTTTGTAATCATGGTTTTTGAACAGTTTGTATTGAGTTTTGAGCACCAGTTTGGGGCACCAGTTTGCACAACTGTAAATATAAACATACATATATATAATCTGTTCTTTAATTTTGTAGAATATCATAAGCCACAACGATCAGGTCTAAGGTCAAGCTCAGCTCCTGTCAAAGCTACCGAGGACGAAAAACCAAAAGGCCCTCTTGTAACTGAACGTTGGGTCACCGAAGAAAGCTTGGAATTATGGGAGATACAAGAATTCAGTGACAGGTAACTTTCTTTGTGTTTGATCTGAATAATTTGAGTTTTTCTTTTTCCTTTCTTAAAAGTTGATTATTTTTTTCTAATCTCCAGCCATAAGGTATCAATAAAGAATTAAGTATGTGCTTCAGATATGGAATTTTAATTGCAAACAAATTTGATTACAGAATGGATAAAGAAATAGCAGCCCAGTTGCAAGCTAAGCAACAAGAGATCCTGAAGGAGAAACAGAAGGCAAAGCAGCAGCAAGATGCACAGATTAACAAATCTGCTCAGGCTATTCAAGAACAGTTAGAACAACAGTTGAAATCACAAAGACAAGCCATGCAACAGGTAAGTATGTTATACACACACATGCATCCACCAGCCAATTCTCGGTACGTTATCTATTTCCAAATGTAATACAACATCACATGTGTTTCACAGGTATCTAGTAGTAACTTGACCTTTAACCTTACATAATACAGGCCCCACATGTGATATGAAAAATTCCTGATACCTTGGAAATAGATAGTATGTGGAGATACAGCACTGAGAATCAGGTGCATCCACCAGTTAGTAACTAGCCAATTTTAGGATTTATAAGCTATATCATGCTTTTGGGAGTGGAGTAGAAACAGCCATGAGTTATAACCATAGAAGTAGAACAGAATAACCATTGTGTTTGCAAGGCAATCATTGTAACCACTAAGCTACAGTTTCACTGCATCCTATATACCACAAATCCCCAATACTTAAAGCAATTATTAGCTGAAGCGCAATTTAAATAGATGGTAGGATTGAAAAGGGTTTTTCTGGTACTATTATATAATATTCTCATTAGTTATCCGCTTGGTATACCAAGCGGATAACTCCTTGTTATTGTATGGGATCAATAGTTTTTTTCTGTATTATTCTTGGATCCTTCCTTCCTTTTTGTGAGTCGCGTTTCTCTAAAATGTGTAAACATAACATTTCATAACTTTGACAACATATGGGCATTTACGTGAAGTTGTGCACCTCCTATTTTTGAATGACGTCATAGTTGCGCAACGTGACTTACGCGCAATTATATGAATTTCAATGATTGATTATAGATTAAAAACCAAAAGTCATTTAGTATTGACACTTTGACAAAATTTAAGTCATATCAGGGGCAAACTTTCTACGGATTAAAAATGGCATGTTTCACAAGAAGTTACGCGCGCACGCGCATTTAAAATTTCAAAATGCGCAAAATTAATTTCTAATCAACTTTTTATGCGTTTCTTGTCATTTTGAGCATGTCAAAAATTCCCACGGGCGCGCAATTTTTTACGCACGCGGTGTGCACGTAGCGTTAAAAACATATTTTTTTCTCTTGAATTATATTTTTCAAGTCTTTCCTAGTAATTTTGAAAACAATTTAGACCTTTTCCAGTTTAAATAACGCCATACGAACACGTTGAATTAGACAATTCGTGCGCGTTTTTTATGAAAAAGCTTAAAAAATCGTCAAAATTATGTCTTTTTTTAAACAGTCATAGTTTCTAAAGTAAACCGTGAACCGTTTATTTTTATTACAAAATCTAGAAGTTGATGAGTTGTAGATATCGGATCATGCATCGATAAGGCTAAAAAAACATTGTGACGTCATCGTATGGCCACACGAATGTAAAATATAGGATTTTTGTCTCTTTCGTTATTGCTCATCACATTCAATGGAGCGCATCACGCTTATCTGTATTCCTTTTTCTCCTAAATTTATATATTGTGTAGGTCAATCAACTTTCTTTAGCATGAGATAAAAATATTTTAATTTTTATGACGTCATCATGCCTAAAAATTTTAATTACGTGGGTCATTAATTTCATCTTTACAGTAAATTTTAATCTGTAATAGCTCGTAAGAATAAAATGTGATAATCACGATTAAAACGTTTTCTGGAAGCTATTGGATTGTAGATACGAATTCATGTAAACATTTTGCCAATCGGATGTTGTGACGTCATCATATGGCCAGTTGAATAAAAAAAGTCGTATTTTCATATTTTGCGTAATAGTTCATCACATTTAAAAGGGTGCGCATCTATATTTTACGTATTCAAATTTCTTCTACACGTTAATATGTTGTTCCTGAGATAATTTCCTCCAGAAATTGCTATTTAAGTGTTTCATTTTGATACCGTCGCCATGTTAAAAATTGGAATAAATGGCGGGTCCCGTAATTTCACCTATTCTACACTGTATGTAATATGTATACAGATTATACTCTTTGCATGTATATAATATATGACACAAATTGACAGAATTCAGCACTAACAGCATATCATATTCTTCAGTTCTTGTCATAATGCCATAATCTTTATCTGTGTGCAATATTCCAACGTATGACGTGCACGTGGCGTTTGTCGTTGTGCGGATAACTAACTCGTCAAAGTGACGAGTTTCATGTCTAGTTTTACTTCATTTTGACATTTAGAAACGTATGCAGAACACAATGAAGTCTGGTGGTAAGATCCAGTTTGCTAACACATTGACATTAGGAGATCAATCAAGCGGAGCTAAATTGCCAGTTCCTGCAGCTGCAACGAAGATACTAAGTAAGAATGCTGCTGCTCAAAAAGTTGTTATTTCAAGTGAGTTTCATTTCAACATTTATATATTTCATACAGAAAATTCACAAATTAGTTTTTGTAATTATCTGATTTTTAATTGAAAATATACATTTTTTACAGGTGGGTTAAGAACAATTACACCTCGTCTACCAAGTACCCCAGGAGTGAAAATTCAAACTGTGAACCAATCACCATTGCAGCGTATTACAATCCGACCTCAGGGTCAACAAGCACAAACATCGCAACCTGCTACACAAACTCTGGGTCAAATCAAGCTGACCCTTCCAGGTCAATCAAGTGGAACTACACCAACAATAATCCGAGCACAAGTTCCAGTTCCCCTCACAGCTGCACAGGCACAATCAACGGGTCAATCGCAGGTCATGGGTCAGGCCCAGATCTTTGCATCCCAAGCACAGGTTCTTCAGGTTGGAGGTCAGAAGTTTATTGTGACCCCTGCTGTTGTGACAGTACCGACAACAGGTCAGACGATTCCAGCACAATTGATACAAACACAAACAAATCAAGGGACAACTGTACAAAGACTGGTGCTAACACCAAATGCTACAGGTTAGTGAAAAAGGAAAATTTACTGCTGTGGCTTTATTAGTCCTACAATGCTTACTGATAGGATATGTTGAGTAAAAGTATAACGAACTAACAACACACAAAAAATATCAACTGACTTCCATAAATCTCCCCGAAACAATGTTTGAACAATGCTGTTTTAGTTATGTATTTTTGTGGACCTAAATTGAAATTATGTACTAAGAACTTTAACTAGTTGTATTTGTAGTCTTTAAAGGTCATTATTGAAGTTTTTTTATTTCTAGGTACGTCAACAAGTACAACAACTACCACCACAACACCACAGGTGCCTCAAATCAACCTCAACACCACTTTAACAGCTCTCCAACAAGCCGTTCCTTCCACATCCAACCAGCAGGTACAACAGCAACAGACACAACAGCAGAAACAACAGATCATTCAAAACCAGCAACAAATACAACAACAAGCTAGTCTTCTTCAAGTGTTTCGACAGAAACAGATGGAACAAATGCAACAGATAGCATCGATGCAGACACAGGATAAACAGGCATCGATTATCATTCAGGATCCAAAGAGGTTGCCAGGAAAAGGAGGTGCAAGCAGAAGCAAAATGGCAGCACAGCAGGATAGAGCAGCACATTCAAGGTATTGGATAATATTCATTTAGTATCCATCAGGAATGTGGTCATGTCATAATTCCTCTGCAAGTGCATGCCAGTCACAAATTAGTTTTAAGTTCTATTAATACACTATCAAACTTTATGTGACAAAAAAAAGTGATGTTCCCATATATGAACATGATGATGTCATATCACTACAATATTTGGGCACATCACACTTTTTTTGTCAAACTAGTTTAATAGTGCAGACAAAACTTTAGAGTGTGATATGCTGTGTATTGGCAATTTTTGGTGGACATCTAAATTGAAGATCCAAGGCAGGGAAATACTGCTGTAGTTAGATATTATCATCCTGTTGGTTCAAAACGGTGCAAACTTGGTGGTCTAAATGTATGAACGCCAGTCTAGTGATATGCATGTTGTGGGTTCGAGTGTACTGAGTAGAGAAAACTTCTGGCCAATTAAAGAGTTTTATTGTGACTAATTGATGTTTTTGCAATTTCATTTTCTTTAGGGAACTTGTTTGTAGAAATCTCTTAAAGCAAATGCTCGACAAGATTGAAAGGAACGAAAAAATGGATTTGAAACGAAAACGGCAGGATGAAACGCGTGAAGAAAAACGAGAAGAGAAGAGGATACGACTAATGGCCCACAAACTTAGCTCAATCCTCTACAAACACAAAGACCAGTTGAAGAATGAAATGCGAAGGAAACGTTATCTTCTGGAACAAAAGCTGTTACATGATGTACAGGTACTCCCTCTGTTTTAGCATATGTACAATAGCTAGTACATTTCCATTTATAGAATGATGGATAGTAATGCATTTTGCTTATTGTGAGGTAATGCTGCTGTTTGCAATGCACAAACTCCAGGTAGTGACAGGAGCTGGGATTAGTAGGCTTGTTAATCACCAGTCTACAGAAGGCTTAATAGATTTTTCTGGCTTAGCGAAAAACAAATCAACAAATGCTTTTATTCTCATTACTCTTTGCTATTTCTAGTATGTTTATTTTACCACCCTCTATTAAAGGTCCCTCCCACCTGTTCCGGTCCAAAACCAAATCGAACGTCAATGTTGCGTTTCAAGACACTCCACGCTTTAAATTTGATTTGCCAGGGCCGGGACAGTGCCGGAGTAGGTACGAAAGACCCATTAAAATTAATGTTGACCTAGATACCGTACAGGGGTCGTAGTTGACTGATATAATATGAACATTTAAATTAAGCGAAAAATACGTTGATGTGCCAGTGAACGTATGATGTAATGACCTTGGGATCTGACCTTGTAATCTCTATACACTCGTCCGTGGTGCTATTCCACCGTGCTGGGCCAGTGGAAGTACACGAGCTTAACCCGGGGCTTATGTCAGGCTAAGTGTATAGCTTAGGCCTAGATCCTTAATTTTCTAAATGAAGGCTGGCGTCCTAGTGATAAGACCCAGATCATTATATGTATTATTAAAAGCTTTATTGAAAATAACCAATACAAATCAATAATTCACAATTTGGAAATATATTTTGACTGAAATTCCTACTAAATTCTCAGAAAATCATCGTGACCATTCTCAGCCATGATTTTGGGTAAACTTTTGTAGTGTTATGATGTCATACATCCACTGGTACTTGTGTCACAGAGAGAACGTCAAAATGCCACTAAACAAGCGCTCAAAATTTGCCAGTCGGCATATCAGTCGCCTAGCGCATGCGCATATCATAAAAATGACTAATAGGGTAGCAGTTGACATAGTTTACATGAAAATCTAAAAGTCCCTATTAATAACAATTCTATATTATCTTTCCAACTTGATCAAAGTGTTTTACAGAAAATAATTGCATTCAAAGCAGTACAAAAACTTTATGATGGAAACAAATGTGTCTTAAGAAAACTACTGAATGTATGAGTTAAGTCTTGTTGTAATAACACCCAAGAAAAGTTTTTAGGGTGGTCTTCTACCGATCTACCAGTGGGTATCCATTACATCCGTGGTGAGATTCACTGGATATAACATTATTATGGTGATTAATGTTATTGTTAGCGTGTTTGAACATTTCTAACCACAGTTGCCATACTGGCTTCAGTGTTTCTGTTAGCTAATTTAATGTTTAAACATTTTTACCTTGCTCATATTTTTCACTTCTCCCTTGTGTACATTAATGAGATTTGGGATTTCATATGTGATAGTCAATAAGATTTTTAGTATCTCATCATACAATGTTCCGCACTGTTGGTTATAAATGAGGTTTCATACAAGTAAAATCTAGTTTTATTCGTCATTGGGGAATTAAGATATCTAATTAAAAATAAAAAACAGATATATGTTAGATTTGTGACATTTAATATGCTTGTAAGATGAGATGTTGATTACAAGTGAACAACCTTAGCTTATAAAAAAAAATATATGTTCTATATCTATAAAATTAATTTCTAATAATAATAATAATTTAATAATTTTTGAAAATATAGCTCTATGGATCATTTTGTATGAAAATTGCTTGATAATTAAGTTCATGACTCAATCATCTCTCAAAAATAAAAAAAAATGGTGGATTTAAAGAAAATAATATGTTATATTTTAGGAGGAATCCAAGTCAGAAGTACGACGAGAAAAGGAGATGGCTCGGAAGAGGAAACAACAGCAACAACAAAAACAGCAGCAGCAACTTCTTGAGCAGCAGCAGCAGCTACAGCAAGAAGAAGAAGTAGTAGTACCTGTCCCTGTGCCGGTGACAATCTACAAGTCACCGCCACAGGATGTCAAACCAGAAGTAACCAATGAAATATTGGTGACTACGCCAAAGTCACCGACTACATCGCCTAAGCGGAAACGAACAGAATCAACCAAGTCTGAAAACAAACCTGATAAAGTGAAACCAACATCCTCTAAAGGAACTAGTCTGGAAAAGGAGGCTAGGAGGAAATCAAATGTGAAATTATATTGTATATGCAAGACCCCATATGATGCAGCAAGGTGAGTTAATTCAGTTTGTTGTCAGAAGCATCTAGTAAACATCAGTGATTTGGGTCTTGAAGTAAATAATTTGAAATGCTAGCTAAACATTACAGTACCCATAGGCTGCAGATCAAGTTTTTTGAGTGCAAAATTCTAATTAGAATTGTATATACAGATTTGGAGAAAAATTACACATTCATAGTTTGATTCTGACAGAAGAAGAAAAGACTTTGTCGCCCTCTATAGTTGAGACAGCTATTATGATATCATTCTTTCAATATACAGTATTACACACTAACAGTAAAAATGATCTCAGTTATGCTCACTGAATGGTGACGTATTTGTATGTAATTGTCTGTATAAAACTTGATGTATATTACACTTTCTTTTTTTCTCCTGAGGCCAAGTCCGGTCTAAATTATAAATAATAATATGCGGTATGAATTTTAACCGTATTCTGTAAATAGGTTTTTGTATATTATTATGTTACTTTTCTTTTGATGTTTTTCATTCCATTTGTTCAACATTTATATTGTTATTCAGATGTTGATTATGAATTTTATGATGCAAAATAAATAAGTCAACATTCTTAGATTTTTAATTTCAAACTTCTCTGGCATAACCACTTAGAACAGTCACATGTGGGCTACTGTATAGAAAAACCAAAATAGAGCCCTGTGGCCATTATTCACCAATCACACTTAGTAAAATATTGTAATAATAATAAATACTAAATCAAGTTTTAAAGATTTCATGTACAGTAAGTAGTATTTACTTCAATTCAGTTTTTTAATTTTAAACTTTATTGTTTTATTTTTAGGTTCTATATTGGGTGTGATGTTTGTTTAAATTGGTTCCATGGTGAATGTGTAAATATATCTGCGGATGAAGCACAAACAATTAAGGATTTCATCTGTTCCGATTGCCAACAACAAAAACAAGAACAAGAAGATGAATTATATTGCATATGTCGCACTCCATATGATGACGCCCAGTAAGTATAGTTATGTTATTTATTATAAGTCCAATAAGTAGTGGAGCTGTAGCTTGGTGGTTAACTTACTTGCAATCGTGACCTAATGTTAGGGTTGTTACTCAAGACTCTCTTACAACTCCACTCCATATAAAATAGTTTATCCATCCTGTAATTGGCGAGTTACTTGCTGTTATAAGAAAAAAAAGAGTTATGCATAGATCCACTACATTTTGGTCTGGTTATGTATACCCTTACTGTGGAACAGCCTCCCCCTCCCCTTACGATACACTTCCCCTATGTTGTACACTCCCCTATTGTGGTACTTTCCCCCTCTCCATGCGGTACATTTTCCCCTCTGTTGTACACTCCCTTACTGTAGTATATCCTCTTACGATACACTTCCCCTTATGTTGTACACTCCCTTAATGTAGTACGCCCCTCCCCTTACGGTACACTTCCCCCTCTGTTGTACACCCCCCTTCCTCTTACGATACACTTCCCCTTATGTTGTACACTCCCTTAATGTAGTACGCCCCTCCCCTTACAGTACACTTACCCCTCTGTTGTACACCCCCTTCCTCTTACGATACACTTCCCCCTATGTTCGTCGTTGTACACTCCCTTACTGTAGTACGCCCCTCCCCTTTACGGTACACTTCCCCTTATGTTGTACACTCCCTCCTCCAAATGCGTTTAATAGTGAGTATTGCTATTCAAACCCATTACAATCTAATCCTTATGCAATAACCTTCCTCTAATTTTTTGCATTAGTTTGTTTGAATTTTAAAAAAAATGATTGTACTTTATTATTCAAAAGCTAAATTATTTATGTATTTTAAATTCATGCAATTGTATGCAATGTACTGTAGTGTAGTATGCAAGTTTCAAATATTAATACCTAATGGTAAAATAATGTTGCCGGCTTTTTTTAATAGTTATATCACTATTTATTATTCATTGAAAGTTCCAGTTTTGAAATATTATTCTTGTAAAATATAATATATAATTGATTGAAGAAGATTCAATTATAATTTTAATTCATTTCATTATTTTAAAGCTACTGTAAATGAATTATTAAATAGTATTTTTTATTTTCCACATATTTATTCATTATTAAACGTTCAGTACTATTTAAAAGCTATGTAATTATATCTATCATTTTTTTTAGTTCAAGATTTCAAAATTCATTGCATGTTCCAATTTCCAAATGTTATTACATTTCGTTATTTAAAAGCTAAATTATTTATTGTGTCCTATTTTTTACTTTCTGCATATGCAGAATATATTGGATTATTTTTTTTTTTAGTTCATGCATCATTTATTAATGTGATGTAAAATTTCAATTTTAATATTTCATTGTGTTTTATATTACGGTCACATGTAACAGATGGCGGCAGTTTTAATTACGTATGGCCTAAAATAGAGAAAAAAAATTAGATATTGATTAATTTAGGGTAATTGCTCTACATTTAGTACAAACGCATAAATCAAATTATGTTTTGAAATGAATTATTCACAAGAAAATAGTTATAATAATTTCAGGAAAATTGATATTGAAAAAACCTGTAAAAATTTTATTATACCTGTTATTTTTTAATACACTCAAGATGTTGAAAAAAATAATGTGATTTTTATCAATGAAATTTATAGTAAAGGCTGTATGCGTTGCTCTCTGGCGTTGTACATTATGTTGGTTGTTAGCTTGCTTCGTTACTAATGCTGGGTTCGAATCCACGTTTAGCACCAAGGTTTTCCATGTGTTATAGTATTAAAATATAATTAAAACATAGTACATTTCTTTTCATTAGATTTAATCTTTGTAGTAAGTAAATATCAGATTCAAAAGTTTCCCCAGTTTAATTTTATAAAACTATTTTATATGTGTACAAAGATGAATGAATGTTTACCATAAACTATTTTTATAGGTTCTATATCGGGTGTGACCTTTGCAATGACTGGTTTCATGGTGAATGTGTGGGAATAGGTCAAGAAGAAGCCGAAAGTATTGACAGCTACGTATGTAATAAATGCCAGTCAAAACAGTCGCAGAAAACGCTTGACAAAAACTTGACGCATCGTGATATGGATCAACTACGCAAGATTGTACGACAATTGCAGGTGAGTGCCCAACTTATACTTTCCATATGTGGGTTCGAATCATAAAATTGATTAAATTAAGTGTAGAAAAAACAATCATAGAAAGCACTTAAAAAAACCTTACGCATCATATTTACGCAAGATTGTGCGGAAGATGCAGGTGAGTGCCCAACTTATACTTTCCATGAGTATTCAAATCATTTGGCAATATTATAATAAATGTAAACAATGGCACTTAAGAAAGATGAATTAATAGATGTATACAACAACATGTTTACAAATTGCAAAAAAAAAAAAATACAAAAAGAAGAATAAAACATAATATTCAAAGCAGCCGAAAGTCCTAGCTTTATGTGAAAACTAAACATACTATAACATGAATTATACACAAATTAAAAAATAAAACAAATACATTTCAAACAAAACCAAGGACATGTTTTTAAATGTATTTTCACTATTCATAAAACGTTTCTTTGTTTATTTCTCAGAGCCATAAAATGGCCTGGCCATTCCTGGAACCAGTAAACAAAGAGGATGTGCCTGATTACTATGAAATCATCAAAGAACCAATGGGTAAGTCCCTCAAAATACTTGTCTTTTTAAACTCTCACGTTTCTCCATACTTTTCCTTTCTATATCGTTATCATATGATAAAAATGAAAATAGACTTTTAATTTTAGTATTTTTTTTTATGTGAAAGTAATTTCCCTACTTATTATTGTAGAACATATTTTCAAATTAAAAATAATAGATAACTGAATTTAAGAGACAGTTTTGATGGAATAACTTTGTTATTGATAATTGAGAGGCTAAGTTTACTCCCAAATAGGACATCTACTCTTCACTTTCACTAAAGTGCGATTTTTAAATATTTTATAACATTTCATTAAACATTGGTATACCCAAATGTTCACCTCTATACAGTTTCACTAAAGTGGGATTTTGAAATAGAATATTATGCTAAACAAACAATATTGGTCTGCCAAATTGACGAACTCAAACACCTGGCTCCCTTTTCAATTCATTAAAGTGTGATTTTGAAATAGATACATCATACCTATAACATAAAATAAAACAATACTGGTACACTAAAACGTCCCAAACACACTTACACTAATCCCATAATACCATTTATTAGGTCATAGGTAATAACTTTACACGTATGTGCACTATTGGCTTGTAAAACAACCTCAAGATAAGTAGGGCAGTTGCCGTATGCATTTCACTTGATCAATTGTAATACATTAATTAGACACTATAAGTGTACCTTTGGCCAAGAATGTCATTCACCTAATATTCAATGTTTACATTATAGCTAACAAAAAGACTAACATGTTTTCTTTAAGTATTGCTCAAAGATAATTAAAACATTTAAGATAAATAAAATGTGACTGCTTAGCTTCTACTTGTTGTTTCTACTGCGCTGCAGTAATTCTATTATTGTAATATTTCTTGTCAACAAATGTGTTGAATTTCTGCAGTAATTGACTGATGTTAAGATTGGGGGTAGAGGGGTGGAGAAATGATTTTTTGAATTGTAATCTTATCCACTAACAAGTATATAACTCCCCATCTATAGCACAAATTTATGGTCCCAAAGAGCATAAGCTTACAATAGGATGTTTTGCCACTGAGAACAATTCTGGTATATTGAGGATTTGAACCCTGGACCCTGGGATTAATAAACAAACATGTTAACCACCAAGCTACAGACTGCTAACTTATAGTATATCTAAATAAAAAACCTTATACATAATGGTCTCTTCGACATTTGCCGACTAAAATATAGCATCATAAATTTGGTTAAAGATTAAAAATAGAGACAATAAAATCTGATAATACCAGTTTAATTGATTGCCTCTTTGTTAAATATTTTTAATGGTAGGTTCGTATGTATAAAAGATTTATATTTACACGTTTAAGATGTCTTCTTAAGCTGTTTATTTTAATGACTTCAAAAGTTTTATTTATCTATTTTCTGATTTCTTGAATTACATTCAAATCATGAATACAAGATTGGATCATTATTTATTTTTATACTATAATACTATACATAAAGGATAAAGTAATAATTTTTATTGAGAAAACCAAAATATAATGATAGATAAAAATAATAATAAAGATAGACCTGATCTGTCCTTCATTAATTTATTTAATTTGTTTTATTTAATTTGTTTATTATTTAGTTATCATTTTCATTTATTACCAAAACCACACTGCTGAATTACATGATGTATACAGAAAAATTTCAACAACACATCCTAAATAAATAAAAAAAAGTTTAAATATAATTTCCAGTTATAATTTCAACCAGTCTGAGAATACAATAAAGAAAGATTTACAATAAGGTATATTAAATTCAATAATAATTGCACTAGGTATGATCGTAGATGTATTCCTTTGTTTGAATTCAATTTTAAAATGTTATTTCATTATTCTTTTAATGCATTAATTGACTCATCCATTCATGAGATATTTTGTTTCATCACATAATGTACATTTAGTTTTTTCCTTGAAAAAAAAATATATTTACATTTTGATTTATCCATCACAAATTCACAACATTATATTTCAAAAAAAATGTGCAAAAAAACGCAGCTTTTAATAATGTGTTAAAGTAAATTTCCAGACAGGATTTCGTATTTCACCTAAAAAATCTAAATAATCCGGTTATTGTAACAGCTCGCTGCTTTAGTGAGTGTGTAATGTTTTAAAAATGCGTTTTTTATAGAGAAACACTAAATTTCGTAACGCATCACTAGTGTTAAATAACATAATATATCTCACGCTCTTTACACATAAATGTTGCAATAGAATCCCATAGGAATCCGAGCAAACTATTGTTCGTTTTAGTCGCACCTTTTTTTGCAATAAATTTCGAGAAATAATTGCAATTTTCCCTTAAGTAGGCAGCAAATTTATGTTCTGTAACAACTTGTCTTCCTTTAGATTTTTTTGTGTGTGTTCCAAAATGGATTCTTTTTTTAATTTTCTTGTGTAAAATCAAATTTTGTGAAATGTGCCCTGAAACCAGGTCAATAAAATAAAATATAAAAAGTATTGAAATTCCAATGTTTGTCTATTTTTAATTTGACAATTCATCCTTGGACATTCTCATACAAAATTAATTTAATCCCTGGATTGTGTTCAAAGAGTATAATAGCTATTTTTAACTAAAAATGAAAAATGTAATTTGGTAATTAACAAAGATGGTTCAATTATTGTAATTGAGTACACCGTTGATACGATAAATAACTGTACTATCGGCTAAATGATATAAATGATAATAATATCTTAATTATTAAATTTATTCAGTGCATAATTTTATTATATCCGAATTAACTATATACTACATTAATAATAAAATAAAATCCTCTTTACTGGTAAATGTTTGTAATTAAAACCGTTGAAAATAATTGAATTATGTGTCTGGATTGTAATGTTTGACACAGTTACAAGTGAAAAGCATCATTAAGCCGGCCTAGAGACAAATCCTGCCCCAGTTTATGCCGATCAAAATAGTTGTAAGCGTATTTATCAGTAATATTGGTGTCAAAATATATGATGCTTGTGGTATTGATTAAGAATGTTCATTTTTGAAGCTGCAGGAATTATTCTGAAACAAAATAATCCAGTTTCAATTAGTTTGTATTAATCTTTAAAGCACGTCAAAAGCTTTATAAAATCCATTCGCGAAAAAAATATGAACTTCACACGAGCGAGGTGATAATACATGGTATTAACGGCAAGTATGATAAAAACCAGGTCACATTAAAATGAACGAAGGCAGAGTGATGGATGCTTCGTAAAAGTACTTAACAAATAGTTTCATTTTTGTGTTTACATTTTTATAGCGTTTATTTGATGTCTATTTAAATAAAAAATAATGGAGAATATTTTATGGTAGAATATCATGATAATTTGTTTGCTTTAAGTTGTAAGCTTCAAATGGTAATTTTTGTTGACAAGCAAAGTGTAATACATGATTATATTTAGTCCTTGGTAATAAATCATTTTCGCGATGTACACATAGTGTTAAAACAGAATTAGATTTGATACAAAAAGCTATTATCAAACCTGCTTAATTCAAAAACTCGCAATGCTATTTTTCTCGGGCCGTAAAGAAGAGTATCCGCACTTTTTTCCTCGTTTGTACATTATCTCTTTGTATCTCAAGACATTTAATAATATTGGATGTCTTTTACCTATGCCCTACTTTTTTCTGATATAATTCATTTTTTTTTTTTTCATCTATCAAAGCTTCTTTTAATCTGGATAGTTATAATTAATTTCATGCTGTGAATTTCTGTCTTGTACTATTATGGGTTTTTTTTCGTCCAAAATAGCATCTTATTTGAATTTTATATTAATTTGTATAGTCCTTTGGGGTTTGATATCAAAAGTACTTTAGGGTCAACAAAATTTGATTAATTTCACTAATATTTTTATCTATATACTGTAAAAGCTTTTTATGTTCAGACAACATTAATTATTGCAGAATTTTTACAAAGTAAATTGGTCTCAAGTAAGTAATACAGAATTGAAAAGGTTCATGTTGTACGTTGAAAAAACTTTAAAATATAGGTCTTAATACAGACTTAGTATTTTTTTTGTAACATTGTAATGTAATTAATTTTGACATATTTATGGTAAAAATTTATCAACTTAGTTTTTTTTATTGATGATTCACCGATACATTATTTCCAAGTTATTAAATTATAAAAAGCAAAAACAGAACAGAATTTATTGCAATTGAATTTACTCAAAATTGTTATAACAAACTCCTGGTACAAAACAAAAATATGTCTGTCGCCCTCTATTACTTTTAATACTAACTTTTAAAGAAAGTTAAGTATAGAACTGATTTTTCCAGTGTAATAGTAACTTTTTTTCCTTCAGGAAAATTACACACTATGATTGATGTTCTCTTGTGAGTTGTTACCATATTATAACCCCTTTTTAATCCTGGATGATTTAGGAATGTTTCATTGTTTTTTTCTTGAACCTTGCATCTACGTTTTTTTCTACCATATTTTTATTTATTTTAAAGTGTTTGATTATTTTGTTAACTTTATAATCATTTAGCATTTCTAATCACATTTATTGCTAATAAATACGTTCACAGAAAAAGTTGCCCCATTTTAAATCTTCAAAAGCACAAAATAATATGGATTAAAATCAGATCAGAATTCCTACGTATTTCCACAAATACTACATTGGTGTAATAGAGAATAGGCGCTTTATCTTTTATTGTATATAATATTATATATTCCTATGTGTGACATATGTAGGGCATAGGCACCTGTGTCGGACATTTCTTGTCTGTGCGAACGGATGATTTTAAAATTAAGTTAACAAATGTTGGCTTGTACAGATTGTTGACATTAGATTCACATGTTTTTAACATGTATGATATTTGATACTTTTGCTATTACAAAAAAACAACTTTTTTTGCTGTGTTTTTTAGATTCTGTTTTTAATCACGATTCTTCTTACTGAATTATTGAATTTGTGATTACTGTCTTTTAAATTGAAGTCGTTCATGTGCCATTGATAGCCCATAGACTGTATTTTAAATCAATTAATTTACTATACAGAAGTTTTGAACTGAAATATTGGAATTATTTGCAGTAACACTAAAAGTACAACATTTTATAAACTTTATGCTGGTACGGATTCGAATTCAGATTTATTAAGTCATTCATACATTGTATAATGATAATTGTTTTCTTGGCAGAAAAACACAAACAAAACAATACACACATAATATTTACATATTTATTTTACGGGTTAGCAAACTCGCATCAGGCTAGTTAAATCTACATAGCTAGCTTGCCCAAAAAGATAGTGGAAAGAAAAAAAACCTTAATGCTAGTATGGGTTAGCCGACTAGTGTGCAGGGTAGTTAAATCTACGTACAGTAGCTAGCTTGCCCAAAAAGATAGTGAAAATAAAAAAAAGTATGGGTTAGCTAACTAGCAGGCTAGTTAAATCTAAAACAGACAAATTTCTTGTTTCTGCCTCAAAATAAAATATTTATTATACGAGTACTTTCGACCATAGGTCATCATCAGGTACTGATAGAATATTGGTAAAAGACGAATACATATAGAAAAAGGGTACACTAGAAAACAAAGGAGTCTATTATGGGCTATATGGGCGTAACAATGAACAAGCAAATAACAAATTGACAAAAGCATTGACAAAAAACAAAAGGTATTACATAATAATAACTCGTGTCAATCAGATGGACAAGATAGAACTCAATTCCTAAATGATTAAATCTATATATCTAGCTTGCCCAAAATGATGTGAGATGGAACTTAATTGATCCTAGAAAATTATCCAAGAAAAATCAAGAACAGAATTATTATTAGTAATTTTTAAATTGAAATATGAACATTATAAAAAATAAAAATGTAAGTAGTAGCTGGAAAGAAAAAGTAAACGATACATTCCCTTTTCCCCCCACAAAAAAAAGAAGATATTTCTAGTCAGAAAGTTTCTGTTGCAAACACCTGTTTGTGGTGTCGTTCATTGATTAAATCCCTAGGGACTTTATCTAGGATTTTGCAGTTTAAAAACCATTAACACACTGTTATAGCAAAATGAGTATGTTTCATAGACATGGCCTAGTTTATGTTGTAACAAACATAGATTTGCTTTATGGCACAAAACGTTGATTTACAATTGATTCTGACATGGACATTTTAACTATTTATTTATATTTTGTGATGGCCTGTCATTTTTGATGTACACAACGGATTTGGAATTCCTCTAAACGGCTTTTTCATGCTGTATAAATTAAGTTGATCGTAGTTTAATACCGGTAGTGTTGAAATGGAACGTCTGTGTACATTTGAGAGTTGTTCGTTCTGCAAGGGGCATTTCCCATGGGGTCTGATCGTGTAAGGGGTTGTCTCAAGGGGTGTATTACATTATTTAGACATTGCTTAACTTCTTCACATACTAGGAAGGGGGTAAATAGATTATTGGCTTCTTTAGTCTGATTAAATAGAGCAGAATGTGAACTTTCTTTTTTTTTTGTATGTTTTTCTGATTTGCTGATTTTCATTTGTTATTTAGTTGAAAATATAATGAAATATAGATTATCTTTTTTTTCCTCTCTGAAACTTTTTGTTCTTGTTTATCTAAAGAACATAATCAACTAAAATTATATAAAAAAGTATAAAATATTACCATTCTGTGTAGTTTAGGTTTAGCAAAATGGAGAACACCCTCTTTCCTCTCCTCCTCCCCTTGTAACAAAATACTGTATCCATAAGTTTTACAAATTTATTTTTCATATATTTTCAAAAGAGTTATAAATGAAGAATATTTTGTACCCGAAAAAGGTTGAATAATTGAAAGCATGCAGCCAAGCAGATGTTTCGTTAAAAAATTATGTTTTAATTTTAAATTCAAGTTATTTGTCATAAAGTTGAATGTTCTTTTCCAAATGTTTATTGATTGTAATGATCAAACATTAACCTTAATGTTTCACGTTCATATTACATTGGTAATTAGTAGTATTACAATCGATTCTTCAGTTAAACTGTATCAAGTTAAATTGTTTTAGCCAGGAGTAAAAGTTTAAACTGTATCGTCTTACTACAGATTATGATTTCAGGCCTTACTGTACTACAAGATGTTGTTAGCCTCATGTGTACAGACCACAATTTATTAGCCTTCAATATACAGACCGGTCTGCTAGTGAAATTAATCTGCTGTGTACAAACTAATGCTATTCCATCTTGTCACATTAATTGAAGGTGGAACATAATAAAAGCCTCCGATAGTCTGTGGTAGGACATTTGCATATAAAGCCGAAGAAAGAATATTTTATTTACCAACGGAAGTAATTATTCATCCTTTTTTCATGCCAACTTTCATAAAATGATCATTATGATCAAAAACATATTGATTATTATGAGTAATCATGTTATTGTTAATTTGTTGTTTTATAACGATCCCTAGATATTTGTTGTCTCAATGAATAAATTAAATGAAATAATTTCAGTCATAATAATAAATTCTGCAATGTTCCAATAACAGTTTTACAATTATTAATAACAAATGATATATTAGACAACATTTTTATCGTTTTGAAAGTGAGAAAATTTGAAAATTACTAAAGAATGAAGTATTAATTACATAGAATTGATTGGTTTAAATGAAAAATGATCACAATGAGAAATGGAGCGTTTAAGCATTGTCTAAAAACGTATGTTTCCGATATAAATAGCATGTTAAATGTCATTTTTATTTTAAATTGTTTTTATACTGTAGCTTTTAATAAGAGTTATTTTCCTGTACGTACACCTTTTGATAACATTAATTAAAGGGCCTGTGTCACCTCGACTCTCAAGGGGTCTGACTTTAAGATTTAAACAGTAAATTTATGCTTTATTTTAGAGCGACACAATTTATAAAAGTATAACATTGTGTATGCCCAACCAAGCACTACCAAGTCTTATCAATATGTAACCCAGAAAATTGTAAATTATACAAAATAGGATATTAGCATGTTAATTGCCTTTTTATCAATAAAATTATACTTTTTAGAGCAATTTTGGAGTAAAAAAATGCGTCAAAATAGTATTTGCCATCCTTTGTCTACGCCAACATACTAGTTGACACAATACACGCATTATTGATGCATTGTAAATGATCAAGGATGATCAAGATAACAATTGATAGGGCTTGGTTGGGTATGGTATTTGGGAGGACGCAATAACTGATATCGTTGTCCTTGTCCAGGATCTTTTTCTGATGGCCCATGGTAACATTTTCCCAAGTCTTGCGATGATACTTCAATTCTCATGCAGTAGTTTGCTTTATTGATGCGAGATGTTCAACAAAAAAAACCACCAAATTCTCCTTGAAATAATGTGTTGATAAGGCTTTATCTGAAGCACATTCTTTACTTTAAACTCCATTTAAATGATGTCAATATTGAGAAAAGTTATTAATATGTCTAAAATTCCTGTATTTGATTGATATGTAATTTAAATATCAGCTTTGAAACACTTATAAATTACAGTACTTACAATTCAAACCATTCAATATACATTTCTAATATAATCTACTAATATTTTCTAAAATTAAATTGTAATCTCGTAAATATCTTTACAATCCGTTAATTTTTTCTGCAATACAAAACATCTCAATTTCGTTTTAATTTCGTCAGTCACTTGTAAAACTCATCGTCGCTCCAAGCTGCAGAGTGTTTCTGACACGCCGTCAATCAAACATAAAAGATCATGTCTGTAAACTGGTGGTCCTCATATGTTTTGGGCTACTTTTATAATCTGAAAACAGCAGAAAATTCTTCAGAGTATAAAAATCTATCGTCACCTCGTAAAGATTGTAAGCAAACGGTGCGTTTCTTTCCCAGTAGGCCTGGGCTTTTATGACTGACAGACGCTAGCCTTCGCTCCTTATTTCCTGGGCTTGTCCCATCAATGCTGCCGGACGGTAATCATGACGTATCAATTAACCCTGTTACCGTCCACCCTGTTTGTAAACATTTTCTGTGTTACTACTGCCCTCTGTCAGAGGTTTCAAACAGCTAGATCGTGTCAGATAGATGATCAACATTCTAGTTGTCAATCAAAAAATTGTATTACATTAAACACAAAAAAAAAACAACTTATTATAGAAAACACTATGTACATCCTATCTTATTAATTAGACTCAGTCGGTTTTGCTTCCTTAATTAAATATGTCATTCTTTATTGAATACTTTTTTAAAAGTTGTTGGGTGCCCTTGATATACACTTGTTAGCAGCGACTCACTCATAGCTTGACCATTAAATTAACCCCATCATACTTACACTAGGCAGACACTTAGATTTCTACTTTCATTTTGATAGTATGTTAATACTAACAGATGATGTTTTGCTAGTACATTTTGCTAATACTACAGGTTATCAGCCTCTATCTAATAAAGTTGGTCTCTAATTAGTGACCAATTTTATTTTTTTAAGCAACTTAAAAGAATTATTAAGGCTGATGATAACGTGAATAATTTGCGGTACAGAAAAGTGTTCCGTATTTCAACCATTATTCTCATAAACAAATTTATTTGAATTCCTTTGCAATTTTTTGCATTGTATCAAGAATAGAACATTTATTAGTATTTTAACAGTAACCAATTCGTGGACAAGCATCCAAATGTTTAATTATTTTCTTTTTCCTTCGTGGAAATCTGTTTGTAATGTTTTTCCTTACTGACAGAAATAGAAATTATTTTAATTTTAATTATGCTGCATTCTATCAACAATGCAATATTGTAATATATATATAAAACAGTAACCAGATCATGGACAAGCACGTTAATGTTTCATTTATCTGCCCGCTTTACTCAATTGAAAACCACAATGACCCAGTAAAGCCTAGAATTTACAACACAATCCGCAACAAAAACTCGCAGATAAGTTGCTTACTTACAATAGTCCCGCTAAAAACCCTACGCATCTTACAATTGATTACTTTGTCCCCACTTTTCCGCGAGTTCATAGAAATATCTTTACGAGGTTCATCAATTTAATATGACAACATCGTCAGTGTTATCTCCAATTGATCCAAGCCTGTAAAAAATGCAATGTTTTATACTGATTTATACCGTTTTATTGCTGTATTGGGCTTTCAGTAGATTTAGCTCGACATTTTACGGATTTCCCCTGTTTAAATCAAGCGTTCTACACTCAATGTTTATAAAAAATTTCCCCCATTAAAATGATGTGACTGAACGAGGGCAGATGCAAAAGTTGCGTTGATACAAATCACACCACAGCATTGATGATAAATTATAGTAGTCTGAGTAAAACAAGTTATGAATTAAAATATATGGAAAATTTATTATTTTTTTTAGACATAATTGTAAATGTACAGAATTTGGTTATATATTAAATAATCGGCAGTACATTGCGTAACAATAAATACAGTTTTGAGTGGTGGTTTTATTTAATTTAGAAATATACATTCTCACAATATTAGAAGTAACCCATTGTTGCAGTTATACATAGGGTGAAGCAACTTACGTATAGTAACCTACATGTCATTTTAACAGGCTGCCCTGCTACACTAGTAGGGAGTGTTCGATTTATCAAGGAACTTAATTTTTCATGTATTTTGTGGATGCCGAGACATTGGGGCTTGCTTCCCCGACACAGGTTTGGCGGATTGATAAGTCCTGGTGACTACCAACAAAAAGCGTAGGTCATCACAAATAAGTTTCCAAGTATTTCAAACACAAATCTCTAAATTTCCTGGTAAAACTGGTTCTAGATGAACTACTAAATAGCCCCGAGATCGGAGGTAGTTTTTGTACATTTTTTAAATTTTTTAAATTTTCTTTCATACACATCCAACAGCGAGCACAAACTCGCCAATTACAGGATGGATAAACTATTTTATAATTGATCATGCTTATAAGTTAAGTCTCATTTGAGGCTTAGAGAGTGAAGTTGAAAGAGTCGCGAGTTACAACCCTGGCACTAGGTCAGGATTGAACTCCAGACCTTGGGATTGGAAGTTGAGCATGTTAACCACCAAGTTAGCTTCACTACATTGTACATTGTGGTAGTATTAAATTAAACCATGCTAGTTCTGTCTTCTACAAATTCTTTTTACTTTCACCACTGAACAGACTTTGCAAAATAAATACATTATGACAGAAGTTCCCAACAAAGTACCTATTTTTTTACGATGCTTTTTCATTAAAACTACAGCATATTCTACAGGTTTTTGATGCGGCAGAATGCGCCATTAACCTGCTTAGCAGTATGAACTGATTAGCCGACACTTTCAAACAATTAACACATTACACACCAGAAAGTTAATAAGAAATATCAAAGCTAAACTCAATGCCAGAAAATTTGCTCATAGTAAAAATAATTAGGTCAGACGAAGGTATCTGATTGGCTGCTGTTTGCGTATATCTAGAGCAATGAGATTGCATATTGCCACATGTCCTGATTTTAAAAACCAGGTGCTGGAATTTTTTCCCCCATTCTAGTTCCCTTTTTTTTTAAACGGATGCTATTCGTCCTAATTTTACAAACCAGATGTAACCCCTTCTCCATTTTTTCATATCAATTTTTATTATTTTGTCCTCTAATTTTTAGTATTTGTAAACTGACCTTATTTTATCCCTTCCCTTAAATGCTGTTCACCTTTCCCTAACTCTGTGCTAGATTAGGTATTTACTTCAACGTAATTACACCATAAATTTTAGCGTTTCCCCTTCTTTATTTGACATTATGTATTACTTCGTAGCCAGGTGTAGCCCTTTATACCTCACCCCTCCCTTTCCCCCATCTTTATCAAAGATTTTACCAGTGTGTTAAGTTCACCAAGCAGGTGCAACCCTTTTTAAATCTCCCTTTCCCCTTATCAAGAAAATACTCATGGTATATTCATTTTGTTGACCAGGTGCGTCCCATTTTCGCTTTTCTCTCTTCCCCTCTTATTGATGACATTTTTCACATTGTATGTTTATTCGTTAGCCAGGTGCGCCCCCTTTTTTTGGCCTCTCCTTTCCTTGAAACATTGTGTACATACAACAAATTCTTGAATTTTATGCGATATTTCTGGTTTTCATTTGCATTGTCAAGTTGAATTAGCCAGATGTAAATTTTTTTATCATTTATATTTTTAAATAACCTGTTGCAATATATCTGATATTAACATAATATTATTACTGTAGTTTTGAAAGATTGGTCATGAACTATTAGGTCTGGTATTATACTTTTTTTGGTATAAATGTCTAAAAGAGCTTAACAAATATGTAGGGCTTTATTGGGACTGTAGTTGGTTAATAAAATATGTAAGCCTACATTCAACAATCACCTAAAACGTAGTAGTCATAGCTAGCAAAATTAGACTTGCATGGTGGATACATATTAATCTATTAGTACTGTTTTAATAATTAGTACTGCTTGATAATTGCCATATATTGTTTTAAGACTACTGTATTGTAATGCAACCCATGATTTTTATGTAATAACAACATTTAGTTTACAAAAGAGCAATCTTCGTGTTACTAGCTTACTGTAGGCGTCCAGTCCAGGAAGATGGTAGCCCAGAGCAGTTTTTACTAGCCATTGTACGCCGGGCTAGTATTAATTGAGCTCTGATTTACGTTACATAACTCCTGCTTTCTATTCTTAACTTACCTTGTGTTCTATCCCTTCGATTGTAATATATCTTAAAGTATATAAATCTTTGTATTTGTATCTTGTGATTATGCAACCATGTCGTTTAATGTGGAATTAGGTCGCATCCCTCATCTCATCATTCTGGGTTGATATATGTTGTACACTATTATCAATAAAAATAATTCTTTCCATGTCTTTGTTTAACTTCGCTTCAGGGTTACTAATTGTTTTCGGGGTTTTTATTTCAATATCATTTCTCATTTCAGAGAAATTAATTATTTTGCCTTGTATGCATTGATTTGCCTTTTGAACAATTATTAATATTTTCCAGTATGTAGGTTAATATACTTGTTCAATAATAAAAAGAACAATTTTAAATTATAGAACAATTTATTTCGTTTTCGCTGAGTTTAATTCAATTTATTTTCAAAAATAATGATCTTTATGATGATGTTTATTGATTGAAACAATGTTGTCTGAATACAAATTTGTAAATGTGAATCGTTGATATGAATAAATATACAATCTGGCCTATTTTAAAAATTTGGTATTCGACATCTGAAATAACAAGATGAAAAATTAAGAATTTATTGATGTTTAAAAAATTAAGATTCATTTTTTTCTTTTCTGCCGCACCATGACCTAGATTGTCTATTTCGTTCATTCGTTTGAATTGATAAATAAAAATGACAGTATGTTTTCTACTTGTTATTATCGTCATAAAAAACAATAGAAATAATTTGTGAGGGGTTTTGTGAGCGTTTTTATTACCCGTTATATATAGGTAAGAGGGTTAATAGGGATATGGAGTTTTGTATGTGTTATTGTACATAATCAGAAAAGCCAAACGTTTGAATCAAATATATTACACCAGAATTAAATCAATTGACTTTGAGGTCTGATTTTACGTCTCGTTTGTTGCGTGTCGTATTGGAATAATCTTTGCCTGCGGCCGACTGTATGACAGTAAGATTCTTTTCGGTGAGTTTTTACCCTGAGGATGATACTTTATTTCCTCGTTGCCTCATGCTCTGTAAAACGTACAAGCCAAGAGACGGTAGTTTATTTACAAAAAAAGATTAAAATAATTACTATTATTTAGCTACAACTGCATTTATCATATTTTCTATAATTACTGTGATTACTGTTTTAATTTGACCTTTCCTATTTAACATACTTTTTTGTATTCTTTATTATTTGCTCTACTTTAAATATCTTTGCTGCTCCATTTAATAAAATATTTAGTTCGAAAGCATTGTAAGAAAAGAAACCATTTAAAACAAATAATATTTCATTTTATGACTTAATTTGTGAAAAACAAACATTTTTGATTTAATTGTTAAACTGTAAAGCCTGGTTTCGATAATTGCTACGCTTCGCCGACAAAATTGCAAGAGCTCCCCGATTCGTCTCAAACAAATTTTCATGAAATCATCATTACCGACTGTTGTCTACATACAGCGTAGCGATCATATGGAAATCAGGCTTAGTGCATCGCGGCCTTATTTTGGATGAACATTTCAAATGGGCTTAAGCTATAGTCATGTGAGAACCGTAGTTCGGGCTTGACTGGCTACCGCAGAATTCTTCTGAATACTGTAGTTATTACTTCGTTATTAAATAATATGATATTTACAATGTCCTCGTTTAAATAAAAAATTAATTAAATTGTTTTTAATTAAATTACATTTGTCTTTACATACAATGAAAGTAATTATTGTACAATTTTCTCTGTTAAATTAAACATTAAAACATTTTCTAGGAACGAGAATATTAATAATTAAAATATGATATAAAAACAATGTTCCATAATGTAGGCTGCAAATTGAGAAATTAATAATGCTTTCTATTTTTAAACGTTTGCATTATATACTAATTGATACAAAATGAGAGATTTATATTATTTTACGTTATGAATTTGAATATTGTGAGAGAGAGATGATTTACATATTTGGCCTTTTCGTTGTCGCCGTCTGACAACCTCTGCCATAAACACACCAACTTTCCTCATGATGATTTTAACAGATGTGTCTGAGGAATCATTAATATTATCAATTGTTTTTGAAGTAATTAAGTCATATGTATTACTAAAAATCAGTTTTATGACATTTAGAGTGATTTGTTGTACATTAATGTTTTCATATCTATCATTTTTCAGTATAAAACCTGGCAATAATTAGTAATAACAAAAAGTTGTCAAGTTCTTATCAAATTAATATATTTCTATTTAAAACCAATAATAGATTCAAGATTTAGATACTTATTTAAATTTAAAATTTAGTTAGTATTTTGCTAGTAAAAATTGTACCAAATTAAAATATACTTTTTTATTTAATTCAAGTTATACTTTACTCAACCTGGCAAAAACTAGTAATAACAAAAGGTATCAAGTTCTTACCAAAATTGAATTAATATATTTCTATTTAAAACCAATAATAGATTTTTTTTTTATTTAAAATACTTTATTTAAATTTAAAATTTTAGTTTAGTATTTTGCTAGTAAAAACCAAATTAAAATACTTTTTTTTGTTTATTTCAAGTTTAACTTTATTTATCTACAGAGGCCCAGATGTTCTTCATTGGGACTGTGCACACACAAAATACAATTTTTGCTAGCAATGAAAAGTATAAAATATGTTTTAAATGATTATGATAAAATAGAGATTTGTCTCTGCTTTTTGTCATTCACACTGGAACCTATCACTCGACAGATACACCCAAGTAATTTATAACATCCCAATGGCTCTGTTATCAAGTTATGCCGACGAAAAAATATTCAAATAATTATTACAGTAAAGATGTTCTGTGGTTTATCAAATTTAACCAAATTCAACTTAAACCATGTAAAACAGAAATTGAAAATTAAAGTAATATGATATCTTCTAAACATTAATTAAATTTCTAAACATAGTAGTCTCTCTACAATTCTTTTCCTGCTATCTTTTTAAATTTTAATTTACTAATTTTTTTTTCAAAAGCGACCTATATATTTAACCCACAAGTGTACATTTCGGTCTTAAATTTTGTAATATTTTGATAGAACATGTGTATTGTAAACCGTCACGGAAATTATATTATACTGTATGTATAAAATTACTTTAGACACTTATTAGTGGGTGTCTGGTTGTACGATTGCTACACAATATATTTAAGAATAAGCTCAGAGTTTATACAATATTTAATTGATTTTCTTCTCAAATCAAACTCTAAATATAAAATATTTAATAGCACTTTTTGGTATGTTAATATTGTTTAAAACTTGAACTTTTTTTCCCGTGTAAATAAGGTCTTAGTTTTTAGATTATGAACTTTTTGACACTACATTTTGATTTCCTTTGTATGAACAGGATTTTATATTGTATCTTCAACTAAATCTTTTTATCACTTAAGAGATTTAATTTGGATTGAATTGTTCTTTAATTATTTTTTTTCTGTCTAGTCTTAAATCCCTTTCACACTAAAATGAACAAGCTGATAAGTTCATGATCATGTAGTTGACTCATTGACCTATTTCTAAAGGTCATTAATTAAATAACAGAAATTAATTGCTTAAACTTATGTGATGATCAAACTGCTTTCCTATAACATAGCTACCGGCCTGATGAAAATGAACTAAAAGATCACAACAATTTATCATCGTTAGAAATAAGCTATTCATAAAAGAATATATTAGGATGAGCCCTGTATGTGGTTTAGTCACTGCCACACTGTCTAATCCCAGTTGAGGGCAGTATTCTTTCTAGGGGTGGTAGTATCATTCCCAATGATACTGTTTAGTTCAATAATTTTAATTGAAGTGCAGTATTAATTACAGATGACAGTAGGAAGGTGTCAATATGAGTAGCCTTATTGAGGGCAGCATAAATCTGAATTGAGGTCAGCGCTAATCAAATTGAGAACACACAATCCCAAATTGAGGGCACTGTTAATTCAAATTGAGATCACTATTAATCCAAATTGAGGACATTGTTAATCCAAATTGAGGGCATTGTTAATCCAAATTAAGGGCATTGTTAATCCAAATTAAGGGCATTGTTAATCCAAATTAAGGGCACAATTAATCCAAATTGAGATCACTGTTAATCCAAATTGAGATCACTATTAATCCAAATTGAGGGCACTGTTAATCCGAATTGAGGGCACTATTATTTCTTGGATAAACCTCTCTATATATTGAGTTATAGAATCCCATTCAAATACAACATAATATTCAGTTGATCACAGTTATTGCTTTATTAAGCCATTTAACGATCTTATTCTTAGTATTCCCGGTAAATAATTGAAAACACATTTTATTTTCTGTAACCAGCGTTGCATAATCCTGGCCTTACAGTTGACAATTAAACACTAAATCTTTTATCAAAACTCATATATTTCATAATAATAAAACAGTTTCATTTGTTAAAACATAAGATCTATAAACTTTTTCAAATCATGCAATAAAAACTTGAGATTTTTATTGTAATTATGAGCGACTTAGCATGCTTATCTTGGTTGTAATTATAATTGAAAATTACTTACTACGACTAGTAATACAACGTTATAAATAATTTTATCATTTTATGTTTGAGAAAAACATGAACGTAAATCAAACTTGATTGATGCAACACCTAATAAGATTAATTCTTTAACGAGCTAAATTCCTAACGTACATATTATTTAGCTACTAGTTGTTTGAACGTTCATATGATTAATGATTTTGCATTTTGTTGCTTATAAACAATTAAGAAGAACACTTCTCACACATACTTCTTCAATTTTTATTTTATAGTAACTTATTATTTTGTAACGACATACTTTTTACTATTTGTCAATTTTCACTCTTCACGTAACAGATGGTATGTAACGTTCCTAATAAAATACACGCAATAAAAAACACGCACAATTATATACGTGCACGCATGGAGATGATCTGTTTTATACAAACTTGTATGTTTGCAGTTATTATAAATTTGCAAACAAATTTTTCTTTATTTTCTTATTTGTGTGGAGGCCTACAACCCCCCATTCTCCCCTTCTTTGTCATACATACTTTGAACCAAAATACACAGACACCAAGATGTCCCCTCAATAGGCGCATCGTCTGATTAGGGGTTTGGTTTTAGTGTTAAATATACGACCCTTCTTCGTGAAGTGTCCCTTAATTCCAGGTGTTCCCTGAATAGGGGTTTCCTAATGTAGAGGCTCTACTGTAATTATAAATATACGGTGAAATTAAAAGCAATACGAATATGAGTAGTTTATTTCTTTTACTTTGAAATTATCAAATTCTGGATGTTATTACCATTTTATCAACTAGGGTAGAAGTTGTTTAAATAAATTTATTTAAATTTTTTTTTTTATTGTTGGTAGTACTATTATAGCGGTTATCCTTAAGTAGATAATAAAAATTAATTAATAATATGCACATACAGTACTAATTATGCGTATCAGCTGTTTTTTTAACCAGATATAAATAATTTTTAATACAAAAATTCAATAGGCAGTTAAAATTCATTAGCAAATCACATTTTTAGTGCGTGTACCTTAACATAATACGCGGCTTACCTATGAATTACAAAACATCAACAGTAAAATTTAATTACCGTAGAATTCTGTTTTTTTCTCCCCCTGGTTTTAAGAGTTGATTCTTTCGTGCGTACTATTTTCAACTTGATTTACAGGCTATTTTATTTTTTACTATTATATATTGTTCTTGGTTAATATTGTATTATATTACTATTTGTACAGGTATCTTATTAATGGCTCATCATTTAATTAATATTATTTAGTTTAATTTTTATTTATTATTTCAATTATTTGAATTTTGTTACATTTGTCTTGAGAAATGAAAGTGTAAGTCCACCATCTACACCTCCCATTCTCCCAACCCATATTGCAAGTTGTTTTTTGTAAGATTGATGTACTTGATGTCCCCAAACATTACACACTTGGGCTGGCCAACGCAACCTTTCAGAACAATATATTTTCACCTCATCTATCCTCTTTGTGCTCAGTGGCGCATACAGTAAGGCCAAACAATGCATCTAGGACACTAGGTAACAAGTTTTATCAAACATTTCTGTTGTTTTCTTTTCCTTATAATTTTAAATAATAATTGTTTTTCAGATCTTACAACCGTTGAAACAAAGTTAAAGAAGAAGAAATACCAGAAACTGAGTGATTTTTCGTACGACGTTGGCAAGGTATTTGATAACTGTCGCTTCTACAACGCTAGTGACTCGCCTTTCTATCAGTGTGCAGATATTCTTGAGAAATTTTTCGTTCATAAAATGAAATCTTTTAAACACTAACAAGGGATAAAATTAACCTTTTTATCGTAAATGATTGAGTTAGCGCCATCTGCATTAAAACCCAGCTTAGCTCTTGTTTAACTGTCGCAGTAGGCATGGAAAGTACAGTAGAACTCCTGTTAAGGGGATATCTTTGGAAACTAACAAAATGTTCTATTTAATAGGGGTGTCCTACCTAGTTTTTTTGGTCCTCTTGATAGGGATGGTGTGTCCCCTGAAGAGGGATGTCCCCTGAATAGGGATGTCCCCTGAATGAATAGGTGTGTCCCCTGAATAAGTGTGTCCCCTCAATATGGGTGTTCAAAAGGTTCTTCTGTTGCCATTAAATATTGCCTAATTTATCACTGGCATCTTATTGCACCAATACAAAAGTCCATTTGACACTATTGAGTAACCATCACTGTCAAATCTGTACCACATTAGAATGAGCAAAGCACAGCCTGTATTGTAGCACAGCCTGTATTGTAGCACAGCCATCTCAATATCAGGGAACATCACGCTAATGAATATCTCAGCTTTTGTATATAAATACAAGAATCAAAGAAACACCGCTTATTCAATCATTTACGAAATATTGAATTTGTAATATATCTGAACATTATTTTTAACTTGCATTGTTATTATTGGACCCTTGTACAGCCAGTATTTGTATAAATCATTACATTTGTTTATGTATTAATTTATCGTGTATTTTCTCATTTCCTTTTTATAGTTAAATGCTTATCCATGTTTCCATAAAAAAAACTTTGTAATCATATGTTGGGTTAAATAAATCAAATCTGAGGCTAAGTAAAAATTATAATGTAGTTTTTTATCACTATATTAATTTATGAATCAGCTACTTTTAATTTAATGTTGTATACCAACCATTCTTGCATTTAATTAAAAGTGCACCAAAAACCTGTTTTTCTCCCACTACTCAACTATAAGCAACATCTAATTCTCTCTCTAAAATTAATTTATTAGTATAAGTAACTTATTTTCATAAACCTATACATTTTGTGAACATTTAATTTTCGTGTAAATTATGGATGCATAAAAATATAAACTTGCAGCGTAATCATTTTATCTGTTTTGGGCTAAGTTTAAAAAAAACTTGTAATTTTGATATAGAAATTGAATTCTGTAATGTAATTGAATTTGTTGGATAATTGGAGTTGTCTATAAATGGGTGATGATTGGCAAATTGGCGGCTGTATCTTGTGATAAAGGAAAACTGTAATTTCCACTTTGTCTATATTAATTTAACCAGAAAATATAAATTCAACCAAGAAAACTGTCCATTTATATTGCTTGACTTGAATTAGCTTGTAACATCAAGAACAGTTAATTACTTAATACTGCATACTTAAAACAAACAAGAGATTCATAAATTAAACTGTACATGCAAAAACTGTGTTTTTATTCTTTTTTGACTACAAAATATTCATTTTTAAATTGCTTTTCATGTAGTAAAAAAAAGCTACTTGCTTAATCAATTCAATTTATTGAGGATTTCACTCACAATGAACTGTATCATTTAAATCTATTGACATAAATTATTTTTGTTGACAAATTTTTATTACTGTATATTAATTTTTTTTTACAAAATAATTATGTTATATTCTCTAGTGTAACACACTTTATCATGTTGTTCAAATTTTGTAAAAGACAACTTCTGAAATTATTTCAATTCGATTCTGTTAGTTAAACATAATGAGGATTTTAAACTGTTACCTAATGATGGACAAAAAAAAAGATTCGTAGATGTTATCAATTTTTGTAATTATGCAGTAAATCAAGTTGGCGTAACTAGAAGTAACGATTAGAATATTAAGAAGATTTTTGGATCGTCGTCTAGAGATACTCGTTGAATCACCACCCTGAGATTGGACAATTCCCACAACAAACTAAGAACTCAAAAATGAAATCACTGTATTTTAAGTAGTAACGAGGGAATTGCTTATTTATCGAATAATTTCAACTCCACTTAATGTTATGGAACTCTTATCGTATACTAAAAAGAAAACGTCAAAATAACGATGAAACTTCAATCGATTAGTCCATTTTATTTATCATGCTGATACTACTTAATTGATTAAAACAATGTTCACTTATTTAGATTTTGTTATAAACTTAACTTTAAGTATCCTGTGTTTATACTTTACCATCCTTTAATTTTACACAATGTTTATGATCACCGTCGGCAACGAGATAATCATTTCTCGTTATGTTAGTATCTGCATTACAAAAAAATAAATAATTAGTCGTGGAAATAAGAGAGTTAATTTTAATTGCCAATAAGCTCTGATGGAAAATCCAATTGTAAAGATTTCTTATTATTCGTATTTATGTGATTGGTTAAGAAATTCTAAATTGGGATCGGCGTTCCAGAAAGTTTTTTTGATACAAATATTAATTAAGTAGATAATTTCTCATCTTGTTAAGACATGGTTTTGTTTGTCGCAAATACAGTTTATTGTCGGTAGAATAATTCCACAAATTCTCCATCTATCACCCATAAGCATTTTCAAACGGATGTTTAAAATACAATATTTCAACTTCTATGAGAATAAATGCTTTCATCGCACAATAGGTTTTTGCACTACGTACATGTACGCTTATGCCTAAATTAAGCTGTATGCAACAATTCCTGTGATATGGTGTCACATATGTATCACATGTGTACCTGTATCATAGGCTGAAACTTTAACATAATGTAATATAATGATATGTGACAATGTATTACAGAATTTGCTTAAGATACTGGACATATAATGCCATATGTCAAGATACAGTACAGGAAACTGGTTAGTATAATCTGGAATCAACATTAAACAAAAAAATAGAAAGTGCGTTGATCTCACAAAAAATAATAATAATTAGATATAAAACATAATCTGTTCCACAGGAATTGTATGCTATATTATTTTTAGTTAATTATGTAATTTATGTCAAATACATCTGGGATATAAAAAATATTAACAAGAAAGGTATAATGTTCATTTAGGCCTGATTACAAGCATCAAGTAGTACGCGTGACCTAGGCAAATATCCCTTTGAACCAACCTACATCAATTGTACCGCGTCAAATTGCCAAGCCTAGCTGTCTTAATTCTATTATGTAATCCATCTCTCAATTATCATCAATCTCTATTATCATTCTGATTCTTTTTTACTTTGCTTTTCAACTAGAATATAATCTTCATTCCCATCCAGGAAACATTAGTTTCTTTTTGATAATTATAACATTTTTTTTTTCAACAAATTTAATTTAATCCATATAGTCAATTATAATACCAAACTCAACTTAAAATCAGAGTGGGCTTCTATTTTAGCCACTAACATTTTTGTTCAAGTTACTTAAAAAAAATTAAGTGAATACATACAGTCAACTATCACAACACCAAACTCTATGAAAATCTAAAGTTAAGCAAACCAGACTTTTCTTTCCATCTCAAGGTGGGCTTGTATTTGGGCTAGTAACTAAATATTTATATAATATACAGGACCATTGCAATTAAATAATTAAACAATAGACAATAATTAAATTCTGAAGAGAAAGTGATTCTAAGGTTTTGGGAAACATTACTTTTTGTCTGAGATAATAATGTGATATTTATGTGGAATATGATGTATATTGTACATATTGTATTAACACATTTTCAAGTAAATAAATATTAACATCGGTGAAAAATGCTTTCATTTATTTATATCGAAAAAAATAGTAATAATAGTCATCAAAATATTCCATTTTACTTTGTTATGAAATGGTTTTCAGTTCTTTTTATTGTAAATTATTTTACATATAATAAATATTTGCACTGTAAATTAAATTAAGTTTTTTTAAATTAAAAAAAAATATGTTCGAAATGGATTAAAAAATCTTGTCATCACTGATATGAAATGGGAGTGTAGTGTTAACAGGGGTTTCTGCTTGAACAAGGTAAAACCTGGTATGTATGTAAGATAAAATAATTGTCATAGATTAAGAAATATTTTTGTGGTTCATATTAGACAAATATTAAGAATGAAATATTCTGGTTTTGGATAAAAATCGTCAACAAATAATAATGGAAATATTTGTATTATTTTGTAAATAAAACTGAATGGCCTCGTCTTGTTATCTATAGATAAGATGTATGCTTTATGTGTTGGATTCCTGCTTTACAGTGTTATACATTGTAATAACCCATACAGATTAATTTTTTACATACAGGATTGAGTATAGATTGAATATCAGTCTTTGTCTGTCTACATGACTGAATAAACGATTTGTTTTAAATCTAAAGGTTGAACTTTCAGGTTGATTGACTCGTAGAGATTGATTTTTAATCTTAAAGATTAACTATCTAGCAGAGATTGAATCAGGGAAGATTGATTCACTCTTCCCAGATTGAATTACAATCTAAAAGGAGTTACTGTAGACACAAGTTTGTTAGAAATCATTTAATTTTCACTGAATTTTCTGATGTAACAGTACTTCTATGTTGTATTATAGAATTAAAAGTTTGAGACACAAGTGAGTTTTTTCCTAGTATTTTATGTGACTGATACATTCGCTTATTTTGCATTGATTTCATTTTTTTTAAACAGATCTTCAACATATTTACCACAAATATTAAGGATGTATATTGTCACACACAAAAACATGAAAAATAATTGATAAAATCAGACTTTGAGAACAGGCTATTTTAATGTTTTTTGGTCAAAGCGAATAACTTTTATTTATATTTTTATATATTTTTTTTAGTGAGAGGCAATATATCTTTAGCATTCATTTTTACCCATTGTTCGTATCACCATCATAATTATCTCCATATCATCATCATTATTATTATTGTTGTTATTATTATTATTATCCTCATCAGCCATAGTAAGTCTTATTTGATTCGTTTATTACCAATTAAATAAAAAAGATTAAATAAAAACACGACTAAGACAGGAACGTAAAATCCTAATCATCATAAACAGTTCATCTCATCATAATACACATCATTCTCAGTATCGTCGTTATAATCATCTTCATAATCATCGTTATCATCCTTATCATTAATGTAACATTAAAATTATGACCCATCATTACCACCACGATCAGCCGTTATCAATAAATAATTAATAAACATTAATATCATTTTCGATGGCGTGGATACCACAAACAATATGTTAAACTACATATCTATAAATATGATTAACTCAACTCTATTGTATTGATACAACCCTTTCCAGAGAACAGACACTCATTTTCATTCACCTTTTAATATAAAACACATTATATATAAACATCCATCCATTTATTTCATCTTTTAATTTCAGTCAGACATTTTGCAATGAAATATTTAGACACAAAGGTTAGTCTACTTTTACAAAGTGCGTTGTTCATCATCTTTATACAGAGCTACGATTCAATTAGCCTAAAAGAAAATTACACCGTTGGTAATCGGAGACGAGAACGTCAGAAACATAACCTAAGCTAGTGACTTATTTATGACGCGAAGCGATGTTACGGCACTCGACGATAAAAGCCTATATTATTTTTAATGATATTTGCAGAAACGTCAATTCCATTGGATGTTGTAACATTATTAACAATGTACTGTATTGTCAAGAACACATGCAGGTTTTTTCATCATAAAACGTAAGCGGTTGTTTTCATTATAATAAAAAGGCTACGCGTGCGTTTATTGTTTACGCCATAAACGCAAAATATTACACGTGAGTTTTTTAACAATAAAACGCAAGATACTCTCGTCTATTTTCGAGGGTTATTTACACTATGGAGGAAATTTACACACACAAGCTTACTTCATAAAAATTCGATTATCTTTCACAAGGACGTGTGATATTTTGCCAACTTTTTAATTTATTTACGCGCTTTGCGATACGAATAGGCCTAACTACCGGAAATATAGAAACGTTATTTATATTTCAACAACGCCAAAATGATCTCCTCCCTTAGAAAGTTGACATTTGCCGTGAATTCTTCCGTTTTTCAAAACTCCAACTCAGCCGTGCAACTTGCTCGATCGTATAATATCATCATTCTTTAGTTTAGTTTCATTTCATTTATTCATGGTCAAACACAGTAAAATATAGTACATGGTTTGAAATTATTTTCGTTTGTTCAAAATTTCAAAAATTTATTAAAAAAAAAAAATTAAAAATGAGTTAAAAAGGTTAAAAATCTGGTTAAATACAGATAAAATCGTTTAAAATACAAAAATTGAGATAAAATACAGGGTATAGCATAAAATGATCAATGTTTCATTTAATTGCTCATTGTAGGGAGAAGATGTCAGCTTTTTTCAGGGAAAAAAACAAGCTTGCAGCTTTTTTTGTAATTTTCCTAACAAGATTACAATATTATCCTACGCGCTAATAATATCTTACTAGTTATTGTGTGCAGGTGAAAGGCATGTGGGAAAAAAACTTGTATACCCATCATCCACCACCAGTTTGCAAAACTTTAAAGAGCGCATGCGTAATTATTCAAAAAACTTTTCTATGACGTTTTGCGGTGATGAGGATGTAAAATCTTGGAAATAGCGTATTAAAAAACGCAAATAAGATCAGATTAGTGGAGTCAATCGACAAAATCAATGAAACAACGTAAGTATGTTTAAACATATCATATGAATCTACAATAAAATTCGTCCTGGTGGATCTAGGGTAGACTACCCAGGCCAAAAATGACAGTACAGTGTCAGCCTACACTTTACGTCCGTCCAGCAGCAGGTAGTCTTATGTACGTCTAGTAGGCGAACTAAGTCCTGCTAGCCTGGCCTATTTTTTTTTTTATTATTTGTGGGTGTTTTGCTAGTAGGCCTATACTATTTAATTATAAGTATCATTTTTATGCCAAGAGGCACGCTCAAATACATGATATTCTAGATAGGAGCGACTTTAGGATGTTTTTAATGTACATTTTAATTTTTGTTGTTCGCCTACGAAATTATCGTCTGACGATCATCAGCCGTCATTTCGGATCACGCGCGCTGGATGGTGATTGATGGAAAGTAAAAAAATGGAAATGCATTCTCAACTGCTATATGGACAGCGCCCTCTGAAGCATTAATTTCCATCCACTACATGTATGTACAGACAGTAGTACTGTATACATCCTACTGTATATATGATTGTTTAAAGAATATTATTAAATTAGAAAAATTTCACTTTCAATCATGTACAGGACAGACATAGATTAATAATTACCTATATCTTTACAAGCAGGAAAGGCATAATGAATGGGCCTAAGTACATACAGTATTTTAATTTGTTCAGGATTACATAGACCTACCAGGCTAAAATTTAAATGTTTTGCTGAATAATTCTGATAATGATATAAAATAATATAAATATTGTTTGGCTTTCTCTAGTGTTTCCTTCAAGATTCCTTTCACGTGTAGGTCGTTTATTTGCAAACTGTTTCTTTGTGACAGTAAACAAAGATAGTCATCTATATTACAGTAAATAGAACAAATCCTGTATAAAATTGTATAATACAGTAAAATATAAATTAGCAATATTCTTTACAGTGGGGTTGAAAAAGATGTACGTAAATTTATTAAAAATGTTTGTATGATAGGCTCAGAAGCTCAGAGAGTGACCTCTGATCAGGATCATATATCTGTTAATCAGCAAAATTTGGGCTGATTATACTAAAAAAAAAAATTCTCTCAATAAATGTTTATATTTTGGCTTATACCAGGGTGGGCTAATAACCGAATATGTACAACATTACAACAGTAAACATTGGGGTGTTTTTTTATAGAGAACACATAATTGTTTTTATCTTAAATGTATTAAGTATAGCAATTTTCTTATATGAGTGTGTATACTTAATTACTGGTAATAATACTTTGTTTTTCAAGAAGTAGGGCACACTTAAGTAGGGCGCTGATGTCATTTTATATAGCTATCAAAATCTTGCTACTACATTAATTGCAGTTTAGCAAAAACAGCATTCATAATTTTACTGATTAAAATTAGTTTTGATTGTTGGGGAATAAACAATTTCTCGTTTCCTTGTCATTTCTGCCAAGTGGTCTATTGCCGATTTGAACCATCGTGTTCAGCGACACCTGTCTTCACGCATCTTTCACCAAGTTTGACGCAGAAAACGCAGGTCTTATGGGAAGGTTTTAATAGGGCAAAAAAATTGACAGATAAGTTAAAATAGTCTTGAGGGATGGTATTTAGCTGCGTGTAGACGGAGATCAACGTCAAGACCGACGTACAAAACTTTTGATGAATGACGTCAAGAATTTTCGCTTTTAAGTTTTAGTAATATTTTCACCAATAACTTGGCAATTTCGACCAGTTTAAAGGTGGGTAACCTTTCAATAAAATAAAGTTTCAGGAAATAACATAAACATGGTATAAGCCTGTCTCTAAATCTACTGTATAATGAACATTTATTCAAAATAGTCCATTTGATAATAATATTTTTCTCCTCAAATTTTAGCCCTCTTTCCAAATGTTACCCAATCAAATGAGTTGACTAAACATAGCAAACTTACTAGAAATACTCATTTGATTGTTACCTACAAATTTAATGTACCCTACACTTAATTTTGTTTATTATTAAAGTACTTATTTTCTTCCATAGTTGCCAAACGGTGAGTGCCCATTAATAATATTGACATTACTGAGTATAATCCCATGCTTGGGTATAATCCCACTCCCTAATTTAGGCTAAATTTGGTACTTTTTGTACCTGGGATTAAACATGGTCATACAGTATTACCTTTGGTTTGCACAATTTTATAGTTTGATTTGGAATAAAAACGAAATTGAATTGAATTAAAATTGTATTGATTAAATGCCTACTCTATAGGGTGGAGAAAGAGGAAGTGCTACAGATACGAATACCCATTCGCAACCCTCAAACTTAATTTAATTTTAATCATTTTATTCAATTATTTCTTCAAAGTGAAATACTTTTATGGACACCGAGGTGCACTGGTCAGATAACGGGACTGTGAATCATCCAAACATTGTTTGACCGTGTTTTCACATAAAAATGAAATTCGCTTTTGAAATCAATCTACCGTGTCGTTCATCAAAAACTCGTTTTCTACAAGATATTAATGACATTTTAAATTGAATTCATTAGTTTAAAATACTCAATCAACCTTTAACAATAATATTTACATGTTGGATTTTTGTTCATGTTTTTAGAGCATGGTAGTAGGGTTACATTTTAATGTGCAATATAATTAAATTTAGCATAGTTAATACCAACATGCATCCCAGTCAAAAGCATCTTCAACATGTATTTTTTTTAGATTTTTCAAACTAAAAATACAGCTTAAATTGAAAATATACGATATTGACTAGCCACATCCAATTTGCTCAAAATAAATAAACATGGTCACTATATTATTATTAAAAAAAACAATTTACAAACATCGTTGCCTGAATTTGTTTATTACTACATGTGAATAAATCACTGAATAAATAATAGAAAAACAAACAATAAAATCTAATTTTTATATATTTCAGTAGAAAACAAATACTACTACGGTAATAGTACTGTAGACCAGATTAGGTTTGTTGCAACTTTAAAAAAATACATTGACTGAAAGACTTATAGAAAACACCACAATCATGGTGTTAAAACAGTGTGTCAATACATGAGAGTTTTCCAAATTTAGGATACTTACTGACTAATACTAACTATAAAAAGAAAGTAAAAATATATTGTACTTTTTATCAATACAATTGACAGAGTATAGCCTCTTGTTTAATGTGGCTATAATAGGCCTAGCATACCATTACAGACAAAATATGTTTATTGTATATATATATATACATATTTTCTTACATAATTTTGATTAACGGGTAGAGAGCTAATTTATTCCGGTAAATCTTGCTGGCAAAACCGGCGTATGATTGGAATATGTATTTATAAAACACCACGAAAACGTACAACACATCCAAAATAGTTTCACACTAGGTTACTATGTCTTTACTTGATTTAAACAGAACATAGAGGATGTATAAAACACTTGCGATCACACATAGCACTGTTCCAAGGAACACGACAACGAAGTCGTTCTGTTGTCCGACGGGAACTTGCAGAATGATTGACATGCCCTCCTGTAATGATATTAAAAAATGTTGCGAAATTAATTTATCATCAATCACACACCTGTCAAAACAGGCGATGGAACAAAATAACATTTGAACATAAAAATTAATTAATTTTCAACTAGCGTCGATCCGCGGATGATATCGGCTATCAAAATTTGTCTAGTTTTTACGGTAATTGTTTTTAATCTTTTGAATAATGGCGGTTTATGGGATGATGCGAGTTTTAAAACTCTTGCCGATTATACGTAATCTGTTGATTTGTATATTATGTGATTATGCTACAACTGGCACATAATGCATCCAAGACAACTGGTGTAGTTTTACTGTAGAGTAATTGTTTTTAATATTTAAATAATAATTATTGTACAATTATTATACTATCATCTTCAATTTTCAATATGTTACAATAATATAATATACAATCAGAAAAAATGGCAAACTTTTCACAATTCTTAAAAAAAAATTACTACTTTGTATATACACTGGCATCATACTTTGGAAAATAAATAATAATGAAACTGCATGATTATGTTGTCTGATTAGAATCACTTTAAATTAAGAATTGGTTTGTGCTTATACTCAGCTGCCTAATATTAAGAGAACTAAAAAAAGTTAATACATCAATCGAACGGTATTGACATGTACCATTGGACCACCGATAAATAAATCAAACCCAAACAATTAGTGTATGGAATGTCTAGATAGAGAAATTGTCTCAAATTGTCTCTTTATTTCTGCATGTGGTCTTTAATTAGAGGGAGACGTTATCTTATTGCATTTAAAAAAAATGTATTTGAACAACCATTCTAAAAACAACAAAAAAGAAGTTTAAATGGAAACAACCATTCTTACGAACATAAAAATGTTCAAATACTGCAAAGAAATGAAGTTTATATCATAAAACGATGTCTTTAGAATCAAATTTCCAAACAGTTTGAATTAAATGCTATGTAGTAATCTTTCAACATCTCATATATCTTTAGGCATGTTATCCGATAGCGAAAACCCCTAAATCCAAAATTAAAATTGGTTTAATCTGCATGGAATTAATCCATTCTAATCCCAGACTTAATTCAATAATCCTATTTCAAGTATTTTCATCCCAGAAAATTGATTCAACACCTCTAGGTTAGACGGACAGTGTCGTTAATCTAGATCAACTTTAAAGTTTTTCCACCTAAAATAAATCTCAATAAATCAACCTTAATCCATGTGGATTTAATACTCTAAAATTAATCTTTATTCATGTTTCTTAATCCCTATTAAAAAAAAAAGTACAGTATCATTTTAATCAATAGCGATACATATTTCAGTAATGTTTAATGTATTAATGTACTTTAAATACATTGTTTGAAGTTTGCATTGCGAAATCAATATGTTGATAAAAGTTTGCGGTACATCACGTACATATATTGGTTCTGAAAATAACTTGAGTATATATTGCTATAATGATGATTTGCTTGAAAAATATAAAGTTTTCAATTTACAATCACATATAAATATTATTACAAACATCTGGCAAATATCTTGCAGTCATTTCGTTTATTTTTAAAAACACATCTCTGTTGCCTTTCTTTGAGAAAAACGAAATGGATTTCTTTCACTCATCACGCTGTCAAAATTATTTAAATGCCGTAGACAACTAATTATTTCATTTTAATAACAAGGTTCTTTTTGAAAAGTGAAATGTGTAAGTGCCGACATGTAGTTTTATCATAAAACTATGGTATATTATTATATAGAGTATAAGTAATAACCGTCATTTATTATCACCACCTTGGTGGTGTCAGGCTAGTTATGTGGAGATTTCTTTTAATTCTGTTAAGTTTCTAAAAATTCAATAAAGGTAGAAGGTATATAGTATAGTATCATATAAACATAAATAAATATATTAATATATTGATTTTCAGCAGGCAAGTTAAGCTCTGTCTACACTATCAAAGTAGTTCAACAACAAAAGTGTGACATGCCCAAATATGGTAGTGATTTGCCCAAATTGGTAGTGATTTGCCCAAATATGGTAGTGATATGATATCATCATGTCCATATATGGTCACATCAAATTGTTTTGTCACATAAGAATGATAGTGTAGATAGATCTTTAAAAAGTTTTAAAGTTTGAACCAGTCTAAAAAATGAAAGGGTAGCTCCAGTCCTGTAGTACCACTTTTAGAGTGGCTTATTTCATGACGTTCTGCTTTACCACTGACGAAAGGTAAGTAGGGCTATTTATCAATGTTGAAGTTTGCCAAGACCCTGAGGACAAAATATTTTTATCATAACTATGGTATAAATAATACAATTTTTCGGTTTTCAAAGTTTTGTTATTTTAAAATAGAAATTAAATGCATTAACTATAGCCAACATATTTCCTGCATTGATATTTGTTCTGGATATCTAAAAAAAATTGTAAGGAATGGTTATGCTGTCTTAATTAGCATACAAAGAAAACACATTAGTAAACGACATACTTGGCTTAATGTGAAATGTCTGTTGACGAAACTGTAAATTTAATTTGATTCTTAAAGCTAAAATGATTTATATAATTTGTCCGATGTTTATGGAAGATGACGGAGATGAGGAAGAACTTAATAAAAACATAATTAAGCCATGAAAAATTCTAAAATATAAAGAATTTATGTTTCATAATAATATCTTTATATTTTGCATTATCAAAATGATGATACAGTAATATTGTTTGTGGAAATATTTCTATAGATATTATATTATTATTACAAAGGATGAATTAAAGAGTGACATTATGGAAAAACATTAAGGGTCGGTGACAAATGGCTAGGGGTGGGTGACAAATGGCTAGGGGTGGGTGACAAATGGCTAGGGGTGGGTGACAAATGGCTAGGGGTGGGTGACAAATGGCTAGGGGTGGGTGACAAATGGCTAGGGGTAGGTGACAAATGGCTAGGGGTAGGTGACAAATGGCTAGGGGTGGGTGACAAATGGCTAGGGGTGGGTGACAAATGGCTAGGGGTAAGTGAAAAATGGCTAGGGGTAGGTGACAAATGGCTAGAGGTGGGTGACAAATGGCTAGGGGTCGGTGACAAATGGCTAGGGTTTTAAGCTAATATTACGACCCCTAATTTTTTTTTACCATTAAACATTTATGCTAAACTTTTATATCAAATACAAAAGTAAAACCATGATACTATAACTTAAATGCCGTCTTTCACAGCTAGTAATCAATGGTCATTTTTAGGAAACTCAAAAACAGCTGAAATTCAATAAACTTGGCAGGCTATATAATAAATAACATAACATAATTATTAAAAGCTTTAAAATTTAATTAACACCGACATTGAACATGTGGTGGAACATAGTAACTATAGAATACCACGTTCTTAAATATACCAGCCTCATGATTTTCTGTCAAATAACTTCTTATCGTGTTTTTAAGTACGAGGGTGTATTCTCCCAGTGGGATTACTTCGCAAATTTCTCTTAATTACTATACGCTGCTAGACTTCTTACTTAATGCTAATTGAATTCTGACGGACTTGGCAATTTTTTCTTCCTAACTTATTACATTTTTCCTGAATGAACTTTTGCACCGGGAAATCATTTAATCGGCGAATCAACAGTATCGTTTAAACATTTTTTTAATAATTTCTGTACAAGTACATAAAAAGTTATTTCCCAAGGGAAATTATTTAATTTACGATTAAAACAACGAAGGAAAAAATATAATCCATACAGTAGGAAGTATAAGGTTTAAAGTTTGTTTAAGAAACATATTTTTAAATAAAATGTGAAAGAAAAATAAATTTGTGTACTACTGTTTTGTGATTAAGTACACTATATATACATACTTACTCAAATAGAGAATAAGTATGTCCTTTTAACATTATCTATTTAAGTAGGTTTATATTCAGATCTATAGTTTAAGTTAGTTAAATAAGACAAATTGTAAAAAGACTAATAACACAGAGTATTTAAATATCTTGAGAATAAGGTACATACTTAAATTAAACTTAAATATTTAAGGGTACTATTCACATATTTTGATATAATTTTTCAAAGCAGCACTGGTTTGTTATATATAAGTATGTACTTAATTGTAAAGTATGTCGGAATCTTTCAAATCTTGCGGTCTTTTAGAAGAAGTTTTACCGACTTATTGCATACTTAAATTAAATAAATGCAATTGTTGTCATTTTGCGATGATGCTACAAATGTTCTGATATGACGATCAAATTTCAGTCTGATGTTCTTTATAATGTCTTTGAGTTGGAAGGAAGTTATCCAATCAACGAGGGATTTTGTTTCTGTTTTCTACAATCGCTGGTAAATACAGTATACATTAATGTCATGCTTAAGGCCTTGATCTAAAATTTAATATAATTTGTACGTTATTACTGAGCTAAATACCAACTTGTGTTACATTAGTGACAATACACATGATAGGCAAAATTAAGTGAATGTTCCTTCTTGGCAAATTATGCTTTTTAGAAAATGAGCCCTGCTTTTTTAGACTCAATAGCATATTTGTTTTAGCTCAAAATATAGTTTCCCAAATGTACAATAAGAGCAAATGTTCATTGAAAATAAAACAATGAATTAATAACAAAAATAATTACCAAAATATCATCTGTTTTCTACTCCTTATTTCTTAAGTTAATCGAAAATTGGTTATATTATAGTATTTTTTAAAAAAGGTTTCCTGAATGAGCCTCTCTTTGGATGTGCCAATGATTAGTTTAACCAATATGGTGTACCTTTTTGAAATATTAATATACATTACAAACATCCATTATTCTACTGTATGACATAAATAATGAATAAAATTAAAGATGAACAGCTTAAGAAGGTAAGGACCAAACCAACAACATTAAAGACAAACTTGTGAACATTAAAATTTACAAAAAGACAAGATAAATTTACCAAAAGTATAACAAATAATAACATTCAAACAATACAATAATATTAATAGTAAAAGAGCACATTACACACCTAAATCTATTTTTTCTTTAATGGAAAATAACGTAATATGGTTGATAGACATTGATTGATTAATAATTTCTAAGTTTATTTAAAAAAATAAAAAAGGATGATTGAATTTTATCAGCACTTAACTAAGATAACTATGCAACAAGTATCAATAAATTCCTAGCATTTTATCACTTTACCCTGTCATTTTTGCTTACATTTAAAATATTTTACACGCTTTAAACTTTGTTTTGACAAGATTTTAATTCTGAAACATTCGCCTGGGGAAGAAAACTTATTAACCGTTTGACGGACATGAAAAAAGTTTATCGAAAGCGACACTGTAAATTGAGAAGGCAAGCACGGATCAAACAAGGCATTACCCCCTTCAAATTAAATCAATTCTATGAAAAAAAGTGTAAATCTCCCTAATGACCAACGAGGAAATCTGAGGGTAGGTATTCGACATGGCTGTTACGAAACAGATGTACTGGAAAACTAGTTCATACTCATTTTTCCCTTCACGTTAATTTCGACAAGCCAGTGAGGGAGCGAGTGAGAAATTGTTTGGGGAATTGGATTGCTGAGTATTTCATTAATAAATATGGTAAATTCTTGCATATTTTTCTGGGTCATATAAATTAAGATTCATGAGAGAATGGACTACGATTAAACTTAGCTGCCCTCCAAGGACAAATTCAGAAAATTAATACCAGAAAGGTAACTTGACAAATATGGATATCTTACTGAAATGTCTTACATCAGTTTTTCTTTTTTTTATTAAATTGTAATATGCGTCAGCAGAAATTGATCAGAATGTCCCGGAGAGGCTTTTTTAGGAAGGGGGGACGAAGAGTTGAAGATAGCCAAATGACGGTGGCTAAATTCACAGACATATTTAACATTGTTCAAACCTCTAGAAACTAAATGTACTGATGATTATAGGAAACAGAGGTCAGGTTTAATTACCATGGCAATATTTGATGACCTGTCACATATGATGTACAAGAATATTGATGTTTATCCGCTTTGATGTTTAACACAAGCGACACACACCTTTTTAAAAAATGATTAAATTAATTAAACACTTTCTACAGTCACACTCTTTGAATAAAAAACAAGTTTTAGTTCATAAACCTATAGTAGTAGTAGAACACCTATCAACAAAGTGTCCCCTATGGGACTCATCACCCATATTAAGAGTTCATATTCATATTTACAATTAGGTTTACCAATATAAACAATAATGATGATAAAAACAACAATGAAGTTTTTCAAAGCAATCAAATATTATCATTATTAAATATCACCCTCTAGAGTTCCATAATAATTAAAACTTTTACCCAAATATTAAGTAAAATAAATTTAACAAAGTTAATTTGTATTTAATAATAATAATATTAGTTTATCAATTAATTGATATAATTATATTTATCTTGAAATACAAGGTTAGTGTATGTACCTACCAGGACATTATATATTAAAATTAGGTTTACATTGTATGACATTTACTATGAAATATTATAATTAATATCAATTAATATTACCTGATCTTTTTAGGGCACCAGGAATAGTCAAATATTATGATAAATAAACAACTTTAATTTAGTTTTGTTTTGGATTTTCAACTATTAAAATTAATTATTATATTTCTTGCATTAACATTGGCAAATAACGATAATAATCAATATTAATAAATCACTAAATTATTCTTTGCATTAGAAAACATAGTACCAGGATTTATAGAATATTCTAATGAAAAAAAAGTGTTATTGCTGTTATCGTGTATAACAGTAAATTTTAAAGTGAATTAAAACAGTAAATAGTGCTGTATCTGTTCATCCACTAATAAATTCACAATTAAAGTTCCCAAAACAAACTTAGCAAATTCCACTTCTCAGACTCAAAGGGCATTTTTTGCCACTGCACCTTATAGTGTACAGTAGTAGGCCTACATCATTTGTCAACATTAAGGCACTTTAAATCTGTTCTAAAAACTCATCTTTTTTTATTCTTTTCTGTAAGCATTGTGAGATCTTTTTGGTAAAGAGCACCTTAGATTAGTATTATGTACAGTAGTAATTAAGGTTTGTTTATCCTTTTAAGTCCAATTAAACTTAGTCAATTATCCCAACCCATTGAAGTGACTATTGTACAGTAGGAAAGTTAACAATTGACATGGTGCTGATATACACCACACCAAATATCTATATCTATCGCCACAGTCAACCATGCCGATAGAACCATGCCGATAGACAGTAGTTTAATATGCACGATGGACTGTTTTATAGAAAAATTTGTCTTATCCTGAAAGATCCTTCATGAACTCATCTATAGTACATTTACAATTCACAACCATTTGTGGAAACGTGCCTAATATAGTAATAATAATAAATAATTTACTATTATTACATATATTTTTTTTTTATATAGAAGGTCAATATTAAGAATTAATAAGCTGCATTATTATTTTTAAAGAGAGGTTGATGAACTGTTTTTCCAAAAGTACACGCAACATTTTTTATTATCTTCTCTTTTCAGTATTGTTTTTAATATAGTTAAAGTACAGATTTAAATATAGTATAAAAATAGAGTAATTGCTGTGAAGGTCGATATTTATAACCATCAATCAAATCATTTATTTTTATTAGGTAAATCTACACTTTAAGTATTACAAAATTATTGTTTTGAGTCCAACATTTTCAAAATGTTATTTTATTTAACAGATTTGGCATAACATTAATGACTAAAAAAATATTAAAACCAATTTTCGCAAATAAAAACATAAAATTGAATTATCTCTTTAAACGGAGAACTGTTTTGTTAATGGTTGTTGCTCATAGCATAGTGGTCGATATACTAAGAACTAGACATGTGCTTTGTACCAACTGAAGTGTACATGTATTAATGATGAGATGCCGTATAAAACAAAGTATCCTATGGGATGGGATATGAATACTCAGGTACTGTCATTCACTGTGCCAGTAGCCTTCAATGGCTCTCAGAATCTTATAATGAACAGTATAAACTTCTTCATGTATTCAACATAGAAAGAAAAAAACCTCTAAAAAAGTTACCAAAGTAGTCTTCTATAAAATAATTTGTTTTCAATAGAAGCCCTACAAACAATTTACTATAATAAATATGTATCGTACTGCAGAATAAATTTGAATTGAAAATACTGTGTTTTAAATAACATTTTCTAATAAAGTTTGTTAAAAGCTCAATGAACATAGTGATCTAACAAAAACGATACTCACATTTTTTCTTATACTTTGCCAATGACACAGTTTCGTTTTAGTATAACTACACGGAGCAAGGATTAGCTTGCGGTCTTGATTTATGTTAGATGACTCTGTATCATCTGTAGAATGTAGAACAAATATTTATTATAGTTATGATAACCAAAAAATAATGTTCTTTTGTCTTGTGTTTTATGTAAGTCTGTAAATGGCGGGCTCCCCGCTGTTGATTGTGAATTTAAAAAAAATAAATACATAAAAAAAAAAATTATCAAATGATAAAAATAAAATATTTGAAAGAGGGTGTGGTTTTTTTTAATAAGATGGCCAGAGTATGACTTGCCTATTTATGTATTTGACAAGTATCATACAGTTTCTAAGAAAATCAAGGCCAAACAATTTCCAATGCCAGAAAATATTAATCGGGCATTTTATATAATGTACTTTAGACATAAAAATATTACTCAAACCACATTTGAGATAATTTTTGCAATGATACAACTATGCAGAAAGACACACTACTTCTGTTTATCTCGACGACATCTGTTTGACATTTTTCTCAAAAATCAAACATCCATCATCACTTTATGCTTTTGATATATATCTTAGTTGTTTAGTCTGTTTAAAATTTCTTTGTAATTAAATGTACACTATTGAGAATAATGACTGTGTTTTAAAATGAGTTATACATTTTAGGAGCCAAGTGACCAGAAAGTTCATAATGTTCAAATCTAAAGCTCTTTCTACACTATAAAACTAGTTTGAAAGAAAAATGTGATGTACCCATATATGGACACAAATGATGTCATACCACTACCATATTTGGGCACTTTTTGGTCAAACTAGTTTGATAGTGTAGACAGAGCTTTAGAATTCCAATAGTTTGTTAATATCAATCCCATTGTTATCAAGTCTATATATAGACTTTAATGTCTTTAACATTTTATTCTGTGTATTTTAATTGTATGCACATGCTGCTTCTTCCTAGAGAGGTTCTTGAAATAAACACATTTTTGGTTTCTGTATCTAATTGACTTTTCATTACTTAATTACAAAGAGTTGTTCTATCTCTTCTGTATGTTTACAATTAAAATACTCTTTTCTTTGTCATTTATTATATTAATGCAATATCTTAAATACATAACCTTGTAACTGTTTTCTTGTAACATCGTCTAATACTTTAATCGAAACACACCTAATCTACGTAAATTCTAATTGTTATTTTTTCTCATTATTGAGCCGATCAGAACTGTCATTTAGTTTATTGATCAATAAAATGAAGTAAATAAATGAATTACATGAACACATTTGTTAAAATCAATAATTTAAATTAACGTTCATACGATCTCGATACAGGATGACAGATGAACTTGATGTAAATTTTTCTGATTGAAAACTTTCAATGAGTTTTAGTTTCAGAAATATATTGTATGGAATCATAGAATGAATGACAAATGAAAGAATTAAAGTGTGGTTGGCATGCATGTATGGTGAATGATGCAATGAAAGAATAAATTGCTAATGAAGGAATGCATGATAAATGACAAACAAAAAGTATGTGTAAAGAATGGAAAAATGATGAGAGTTTAAATTGAATTTAAACTTGTTTCACTATTGCATGTTTCTTCCCTTTGGCTTGTCAACCTGCATAGATCATTTCTCAATTCCATGGATAACTTTTTTCCATGCATGTCTCTTTTCTCTATAGCATGCATGTCTCTCTTCTCTATAGCATGCATGTCTCTCTTCTCTATAGCATGCATGTCTTTTTTCTCTATAGCATGCATGTCTCTTTTCTCTATAGCATGCATGTCTCTTTTCTCTATTGCATGTGATTTTTTTCTCTATAGCATGCATGTCTCTTTTCTCTATTGCATGTGATTTTTTTCTCTATTCCATGTCTCTAGTCCCTATTGTCTTTTTCCTATCGCATTTCAAAATTCCATGGATCTTTTCCCTATTTGCATGTCGCTTCTTTTTAGCATGTCTACTTTTTCCCTATTCCATTTCTCTTTTCCCTATTACATGTCTCTGATCCCAACTGCATATCCTTTCCCTATTCCATGTCTCTTTTCTCTATTCCATGTCTTTTTTCGCTATTCCATGTCTCTCTATTGCGTAGATCTTTCCTACACTAACAGTGTAAAAGCTGATGACTAAAGTAAATCATTTCATTGTTGATGCGAAGACATGATGTCGATTACCTATTAGAATGCCTCCTATGCCTGTAAGGTGTTCATCAAAACTGGCGCACTACAAATAACCATTATCGTTACACTGTCATAGATAGTTGTACAAAGCCGAAACTTAGTATTTATATCATTAAGACAAAGATCTATGATATTACTGCTATTGACATAGGCATTAAGTGTATTAGGGAAATTGGGGATCTTTCATCCCAAATGAATTTAACCACTGAGGCTGTAGTGATCTAGTTTATATTTTTCATTTTGAATTTACAGAAATGTTATCATCGTCTTAATAACCTTCGTCAAGATTTATTTTTAATGTTCGCATCGGAGAGTCAATTCGTATTTGTTCATTGAATTTACCCACGAGCATTAAATTTTCAAAATGATTTGACCTACCTGGAATGCAGCGTATAAACGTATCTGGGGGATGTATCGTAACATTTGCGAAATTTATAGTTGATTCGTTTGATGGTCTGTGGTAACGAAGATGAAGCGGAAATGACATTGTTAAATTTATTTGACAAGATGTTGATGATGATAACGATTTAAAAGTTTGGAAACTTATAATTGAAATTTCTCCTGACATGTACTCAGGCTTCTCAATATCAATCTCATCCAAAATAACAACCTACAAAAAAACAAATAACAAAGGTAAATGAATTGAAATGTTTAATGTTCAGTATTTATTACTCTTGTCATTTCTGATTAAAATAAATACAGTATATTTATTTATTAGGAATGTGGTCCCAGTTAAAGTGGTCTAATGGTAGGTTGCCTACATATCAAGCAAAAAATTTGGCTTTTAAGTCCCAACTTTTCACTCTCGTAGTTTTAAAATTTTTACAAATTATTATTTTTTTCAGCATTGCCATTTTACTGCTTCATTAGAAAAATTAACATACAGTACCACACATATATCAGTATAATTTACATTTAAAAATAATATTTAACCAAATTTTGGCAAAACCTTTAAAAATTTAAATATAAAAGTGTAATTCCAAAAGTCCTTATTATTGAAACAATTGGTCAAAACTTTTTCTCCATTTTTCAGTGTAGACTTTCACCTCTTCTGAGAGTTTCTAATTTCACTTTCCCTAACTCATTAGGGGATTTCCCAAAACTGGTTTAATTTCCAAACTCTCATTTTTAATGTTATCAAAAGTACAATGAACAGGGCAATTAAATTCCAGAGTAATTTACCTTCCAGCGAAATGCACAAAAATACACAGTATAAAACAAACGTAATTACTCTTAATAATTGAAACAATCTATGCCTCGTTTACTTCATTTAATCTAGCTTATTATAGGAGAGGATAAAATTCGCAAGAGCCGAAGAATTAGAAAATTTAAATCATTAATCAGATGATGATGATTGTTTATGTATAGTCGTTAACAAGATCTGATATAAGTAACTATGATCATCGTTTGGGTTTAGCTATTATATTTTGTTATAATCATTGGATTGATGGTGTTTACTGTGGAGGTATGTAGTTCCTGAGGCTGAGTTTGCTCAGTGGGGAGTTTGGTAAATACTTAGTGGGGTAAACTAGTACAAAGGGGATATTAAATTAACTTGATAATGTAAACCTTCTCGTTATTTAAATTAGAAAAAAAAATGAATTGGAAATAGATGAATTTGTAGATAAATAAATTAAGAATCTGATGTACAAATAAATGAATACGCTGATTGGTAAATTTTCAAAGAGCAAACAAAAATGATATGAGGTGATGGATATATGGTACACTACTGCAGACAATAAAATGAATGAATTAGATAGAGGATGAAGAAAAGACTGAAAAATGAAGAAAATATAATTAAATAACAAAACAGTGTAATGTAATGTAATGTAAAAAATAAATGATTGAGTTAGAGTATAGGATAAATTTAAGAATTAAGAAAATATGAGAAAGACTGAATGGAATAAAAAAAAAATGAATAAAGGTAAATGATTTGAGGTATAAATTGGCTAAAGAGCGCATTAAGAAAGAAATGAATTGAGTAGTACAGTATATCAAATAATAAGGATGAATGAATTAAAAAATAAATGAATGGTATCAAGAATAAATGAAGGGTTAATGAATGACCTGATATATTAATAGATGAATGAATGAAGTATTGAAATAATGAATTTACTCGACATATTGAGTTGATTTATTCGTACAGAAATAAATAACACACAAAAGAAAATCTTCAGAATAGAATTATTACAGTATAGTATACTGTATATAAAGATACGGTCTCTATACAGCATAAAACATAATGAAAGATAATAATAAATGATATAATACTTCTATTAAAAGAGCTTTAATGTAATAAATCCCTGTCGATGTTCATAATCCTGGTAAAACATTTGTAATCATTTGCGAGCAATAATAAAAAATATGTATTTTCTGAACTTATATTTCATTCCAAAATGAACGCACGGTCTGTCTCGACATCTGTAAATGCAATTACTTTACTTTGCTACGGGCATTACAACTCTACTTTTATATAATTCATGCAATTTTAAAATAAGATCGACACTAAAATGAGTTGTTTATATGCCAAAATAGCAATAGCTAATCTATAAAGTGTTTTTTAACTCTCGTAATCGCCAAATAATGTAAAATTTATACATAATTCAAAAAACAATCTAATGGTTGATGTCTTTTTTGAGCAAAACATTCACAAATAAAAACCTTTCAGTCGTGACAGTCGTTTTGTATAATAGTAGAAACGCTGCTTACATCTTTATTTGTATATTCTATGAATATTTTTGAATGCAATATTTTTCTTTATAGATTACATAACTGACATGTTTATGTGTTTTAAAAAATAGATATTTTGAAATGTTTACAATTTCTATAGATTATAGATAGCTGATATCTTTATATTATTTTTTTTTATCTTATGTGTATCTTTTATTTCCATACATAAGTTCATCATCTCTTTAAATATATTTTTCTCTAAAAACACTTTCATTTGGATACACTATGTGTATTATTCTCTTAACAATGTTTGTTTGCTTACATTTTCCATTGGTTTTTGTTTTTATCTTTTCCTACATAATTTCTACTAGTACGGCATTCCTCATTTCCATATCTTTATAATATTATGTGTTTTTTCTCTCAATATTTTCAAATCTGCATATGTATAGATTTAATTTAAAGCACCCAGCAATAATTATGAAATAAATAATAAAATGGTAACGATGATAAAATATGTAAGAATCATCCCAACGATGTTGGTCGACATATTATAAGCCTACCTTAAATGGCATACTGTAAAACCATTATTTTTTATTATACAAAATAATGTAAAATCTCTAACTACTGATAACATACTAGGTAGATACAAACTCACAAATCTAGGTCATTTTATCAAATCCTCAGAAACTTCAAATCAACCAAATTTTATTGAAATTACTACAGATTATTTTTTTACCAAAAGAATTATTACCATTTAAAATGTGTGACAGTATGTTGTATAAATATCACATTACTGAGAATACCTTTATTTTCGCAAACCATTTATTTTAACAGCCAGTAATTTTTGTGATCTTTTTTTTTTGATAGCACAATCTAAAAAATAACTATTGTAGGAGAATAATCTTCTTTGCAGAGTTGATTAATCAATTGATTTTCATCACAAAATGCGCAAGTTTGCAAAATACTTTGATTTGTCTAATCGCGAAATTGCAGGGCTCCGAAAATAAATAAAACAAATCAAGATAAAACACCATTGTATTATCAATCAGAATTAAGTAATAAAAAATTGTAAAAAGGGGTCAAGAAAAAGAGTAAGTTGTAAATGTCGTACATGACAATACAAAAAAGAAGAAAGAAAGCATTGTTGTAATATTTGCAGATGATTTTTATGGATTCATAATGTTGTCATAAATAAATCTTATTTCACGTCATAATTTTGACTGTTTTGTAATGTGTTTAATTTTTCGCATAAAACTCTTATTAATGTTGAAACAAAAAAGAAGAAAGAAGGCATTGTTTGTTATATGTGAAGATGAAGTTTACAAATCTTGTCAAAGATAAATCTTGCAATTTGTTATTTAAACTGAAGGCATTAGTAATATTAAATTCATAAATGTTTTTTATCTGTATAAAAAAATAAAATAGTAAACATTGTTATAGTTAAGATACTGCATGAGTATTTAAAATGTCAATGTCAACATCTTTTTCTTTTGTTAGCCAAGCAATTAGGATTGCCTGTATTTAAAGTGTTGCATGTATACCATAAAAGACCAAGTATAATCCCATGCCTTAGTATAATACACGCCCCAATTTAGAGTAAATTCAGACAGAAGACTTTAGTAAACCTATTTCACCAAATTTTCTTACCCAGGCACCCTACTATCGGTCGGTACAAGTCATGTTAGCTGAAATTCATAACATTCCAAATTTATTATGTTCATTGACTACATTTCTTGTCATGAAAATGATAACCATTTAACAACATTCAAAATGTATTTAAATTGATTTATGTAAAATGTTACTTTGGTATGTAATGTTACTTACAAATTAGTAGTTAGGCACAACAATAATCAAAAAGAAAGATGATCTTGAACTTTATTTAATAATAATAGTTAATTCTTAACTTTATAAACTTTCCCGCCATTTCTTTAAAAAAATAGCATAGTTTTGTCTCACGAGGCTTAACAAAGAAGAGAAAGACAATTTAAGTCTAATATTAACTCATCAATGATAATATAATAATAATCATAGACACTCATTACAGCCAATTTCATTAGCAACCTAGACAATTTCATTATCATTTATATATTCAATGACTTGGGTTAAATCTCAATAGAATACAATTATTATTTCTTGGTAGCATACTACAGTATACAAGGTTCTCCAACGCTTTGTTAACCAAAGCCTTGTAAACCATTCAATGGATTGAACTGATAGTTTTACCTACATGATTAATTCATTCAAATTCAGATTTTCTTAGAATTGAGATACTGTGCATAATACCATAACTCAATATAAGTGTCAATTTTCACTTACCTGAGGACCTCCAAAGTCTATTCTGTTTTTTAATTGGTCAGGATCTACATAAGCCCCACTAGGTATGTGATCTATCATTAGAATATGACAGGTAAAATTGGATGAAATATTGTCCATCATATTTAATTTCACCGTTGTTGTTACATTTCTGTAAATAAACAAATTATGTTCAAGTAATATTATTTTATTATGTGGCAATCCGACAGAACCGCACAGTAGGTACCAGTCACTGTTGGTAAGGGTTTAACTGACTAATTTTTCTCAGAGGCCTTTGAGGCCTGCATAGAGATTGTCCTCTTTTCTTGCTATCACCAGTCCTCTTTCTCATGGAACTGTCTGGGGATGATCTGGGCTATTGAGTACCATTATACTAGTACAGATAGGCCAGGAATGGCATGTGAATTGTCCTTTTGGTTAATACATCAATTGCAACTTATTTTTATACTCATACAAAGAATAAATACACACTACACAGTACTTTTTTATCTACAGAAACAGTTAATTAATCGTATTTAGTAAACATGTTCTGTTTTATTTTAAGTTTATAAATTAGTAGTGGCATTTCAGCTTGGTGGTAAACAAGCTTGCTTACTAAATACTGGGGCATGGGTTCAAATCCTGGCACAATACCAGTGTCACTGCTTCATTACAAGTCTTAGTAAAATGCGTGGGTTTAGGTCTGATGATCTAGCTGATGTTATTTGGTTGTGCAATTTTTAAACAGATTGTTTTCATAGTATTAACAAAGGATTAGTAAAAACATCGCTTCTATAAATACCGCTTAAACTAAATTGTCGAACAAAAGAAATTAAAACACCTTGTTTAATGCGGTATTTTCATACAAATGAAAGTCATTAAAAATGTTTTGATAATTATCACAGGTATCTCAAATAGAGAAAGTATTAAATATTAGTTATAAATTAATTTTAATGATGACTATAATATTATGTTGTTAATTAGCAACATCAAAAGTAGGACATGATAATACAGAATTGATTACAAATAGATATTTATATTATTATTCATATGCAGAAATAGAACATGTCTCTAATTGAAACATTCCAAACAAAAAACATTATTTTTAATAATCTTAAATTAATTTTGATTAGATTTCATCGACATGAATGTCTTCTTATGTAGGCCTATCAGTTTTTGTTCAAGTATGTGCGATTGTGACTTTGTGCCATAAAGTTTACTTAACTGCAAACTATGTGCATTTTTCACATACAATTTACTGTGGAAGATACTCTGTATTGAAAATGTTGACTTTTAAAACAATAACTATCAATTTTTTTGTTTGTGTTTGTACTGTACCAAGTCTCTCACTAATCACAGTAGTTTTCAGATATTTTGAGTAATCTTCCACCAAAGCTGCACTTTCTTTTGATTTGAATAACAAAAAACATCTTGATAGAGCATACTGTACATTTACCATTTTACCATAGATACTGAAGCCTGACAATTTTTTAAACAGCACCCTCTATGTTTGTATGAATTTAAAACCAATTATAGCGCCTTTTATGGCTTGGCCTTCACTTTTATAAATTGTTCTGATATTTTGTTAGGACCTCTGTAGCTCCATTGTGTGTAATATATACTGAACTGAACATTAAATTGGTGCATACATAGCTATTTAACTTGGCTCGGACTTGTTAAATAGAGCAGTCAATCTTCATTAAAATATTCTCCCTATTCAACTCATTAAACTTTCGTTATTATATAATATTTCTCGTTTATTCCTTATAATTGTACTCGAGTATTCTTTCGTACACAGTATGATTCCATAATACACTAAAGGCCAATTTACACAGACGAGTGGTAGCGATAAACAAAAATATAGAATCTATGTTATTTCTTATTCCATTTACACAAAACGCGGAGCAGACGGGCAGTTGAGAGGAAACCAGTTCAGGATAGAAACAGATTCTACGTGGGCCAAGTATGCAGTTATCCGCTTACTGTTACTGTTCGTTTGTGTAAGTTGGCCTTAATGCAAATTTAAACAGTAATATTTAAACAACACACTAAATATACCTAAAGAGTACAAAGAGAGAAAAAAAAACACCTTAATTGAACAAAATGTTAATACAGAAAATTGACACAATTGATTGATTATATTAATATATTTGCTAACAAGAATCAAGTGCTAGGCAGACCTGAGAAGATTATAATTTACATTACAGTAAAATTGAAAATAGTAAATTAAACTAAGGCAAAAGTACAATGGTATCTAATCTCTATTGCACTTTTTATCATTTTGAACAGTAAAACCGTAAAGAAAATTCCCACTTAAAAAGGCTGTCCCCTGAATAGGCATGTCCGTAGGGAGAGTTTAACTGTATTTGGTATAGTAATATATAGTATACATTTATAATAGTAATATTATTTTAAATGTTTGATATATATATATATATACATTCATAAAATGTCAAAAAAAAAATACAAATATTTATACATACAGTACCTGTGGAAGCCTCTTTGTTGTATAAGTCTTGAAACTGCATTAGCTACATCTACAGCAACAAGTCTCTCTTTATCTATTTGATTTCCAATCTCTGTTATTATAAAAGAAACTTGGATAATTAATGAATATCATTTGTACAGTAGTACTAATGTCCAAATAATGAAAGTATGAAATATAGTATCTACAAAGTTTCATAATTTTTCCTCAATACAAGTTATTTCTCTACTTTTGATTGAGTCTACAAAAATTATTTAAATATTAAATATATTGTTATCTATAACACTGAATACACTAAGAATTTAATTTTCTAAAAACATTTTTTTTTTGGAATAAATTATACATAAACTCTAGAATCTATTTTTCGATATGCTGCATTTATTGCAAAACAAGAAAATTGTTTTTTTGAATATGGCGAAAAATAAAATTAATATCAACCCCTCATTTTTTAAAACCTAACCTAACTTATTAATACTATAAAGTTAATTTGTTTTTCTTCATAACATAATCTGTTAGATTACTATCCATGGTGTTGAAATATCTTCTGGTAAAATAAGAACTGTCAATAAATTATCTGGAAAACCTGAAAACCTACATAACGCATCATAACTCATTGGATAACACTTGAACTACATATTAACACGAACACTAAATACATAAATCTAAAATATCTATTTTACAGATTTATTTCTTGCGAATTATTAAGCAATATAATCCTTTATGCCTGAGTATTATGAACTGAAGATAATATTGTCACATAGTTAAAAGTTGCATTGTTGGAATGGTGACAAGCAAGAATATCACCATGTATTAATTGAATCTGGCGTGTCTATGTTACGTACGTCTCGTCAATGGATTTGGAATTAATAACGTTTTTCAAAATGAGTTATTGAGTAGTATTGTAATCTCACTATTCAAAAATTATCAGGTTGAAATATCTGCATGGTTTAATTTTTTTTTGGCTACATTTGTTTTAATCTCATGAATGATTGTTAATGGCTTGAACTTTGACCTTAAAGTTTATACTTAAATTTAAAGTTTTATGTCAACTGAACTCTCAAAGATTTGTTTAGGACTTTATTTATACGGAGCATCTTTTGTATCTTAGTCTTGTGAAAAGATTACTGCCTTTGAGAAAAACAGTGGATGAATATACTCATGTATTCTTGGCTGCTTTATAAAAAATTTAAAAAAAGAACACGTACTCCCACTCCTCACCAGTCAAAATGTGTGTTTGCATCTCAATATTGGCCATTTTAAGTTTTCAAAAACTTATTCCACATGCCATTTACTTTTTTATTTGACATTATCAACAAACATTATTTAGTTCTAAATGTAAGCTAGGCAAACACAACACTAGTTAATGACAATTATTCCTTCATGATATACACACCTAGTAATTTGGCGTTAAGTAGTCACAAATTATTGTATACAATCTCTAAATCTATCTCCCCATAGATCCACAGACGTAGAATTAATTCCTTATAATCTGACAATACATTGCTATGTTCTAATTCATCTTTTCTCGAGAATCGTGTCATTGGTTTTTTTAGTATGTTAACGCTTTGGTTCAACGCATATTCAATAGTACAATGTATTTTGTATCTAAAGATCATTTGATTTTACCGTTAACGACAAAACCCGCGCAAAAGTGCAACTTGGCAGATTTTAAATAAATCGCAAATTAATTTTCTTGCGCGGTAATAATCAAAGAGCCTTGGGCGAATAAAATATATTAAATTCTTAGAAAAAATGAGATTTTACAGAGTATTAAAAATTGGTGTTGAAGTAGACTGATAATTTTCAATTAACTGACGTAAAATGAGGACGATTTAATTGGAAAATAGAAAGGTGGCATTGTACTTTGATAAACATAACCATTTATATAATAAAACAGTTGTTGATTATTATATATTGTCCCACATGAACTGTAAATTAGTTTAATGAAATTCATTAAAATAAATATGGTTTAAATTAATAATTAATAGTACATGCATACAAACAACATTAAACAACAGATCATTCTTGTGTTATTTACAGAATTATACTTTTGAAATTAATTTTGTACTAAATATTTTTACTCATTATTTCTGAGTAATTTTTGGATTAACATCATTAAATATGGTTAATTAATTAAAGTTAATTAATCATGAATAGTATGAATATATTATATAATATTTAGTGATTTTATTAACATATCTTATCAGACAAAATAGAATAATTACTGTAAATACACATCTACTTTTACATCAAAACAGAGTATGTTTATTTTATTTTAATAAACATGTTATAATCATTACTTCATTTTCTTAAAACAAAATAATTATTTATTCAAATGTTAATCTAAATTAAAATAAATTATTAATATTTGTTCTCAAATAACCAATTAGTTCATAACAGCTAATATTTTTGCTAATATTTATTTCATTATAACATTTTAATATTATTTATTATAATTAAAACTAATTATTGTTGTTGTTTATTATTATTACAGTAATGGTTTTCATAAATAAAATAACTCTTAATAAAATAAATAGATCTACTGTGTAACATAGTATCTTTAATTTAATTAATAAACATGTTATAATCATTACTTTATTTTGTTAAAACAATATTATTTATTATTAAAATTGTATTGTATAATTCAATATTATTAAATAATAAATTATACAAATAAAATCATTTTCATGGTTTTCTGTTAAAACAATAAATTTCTTTTCTTACAGATGGGTGTAGATTAAGAAGATTATTTATAATAGATAGACAATTTCAGGATAGTTAAAAGTACTAATTTACACAGGGCTCCAAGGGAGCCCAGTATTTTGGACTGATTATTGGCCACTGTAAATTAAAAATAAATAAACCAATGAAATGAAACAAAGTAAACGATATATTGTACCAGAAAGTGAAGATACAGTAATAGATAAAACCTAATGCAATAAATAAATAATCATAATTAGAATATCAATAAAACATATCACAAGAAACTGGTGGTAGTATAGTTTAATTTTAAATTAAACATACAAAGTACAGTACAGCACCTTAGCACAACTAAACTCGACAATTTCTTTAAAAAAAACTCAACCAAAAAAATGTATTCGATATTCGTTTTTTTGGTGTCCATGAGATTACAGACAGACTTATTCATTAGCCTAATAAAAATTAATGTAAAAAGCATGTTTATTCATTAAATAATAAACATATATTAATAATAAGGGACTGGTATTATAGTTTTACTGGTATACTAAATTTGTTTTGCGAAATGGAAAAGGAATAGAATTGACGATACACTTTTATTATTTTTACGTTTACAGATTTCACATTAATAGTTGAATATTTTCAAAAATAATATGTATAAATTTTATTTGTTATTGTTGTAAATAAATGCTCATAAAAATTCCATGGCGGTTGGAGGAACTGTATAATATAGTATTGACAGAGTATTAAATCATTTATATTGATTGATTGGTAGCAATTGATGTACATATTCATCAATAAATATTATTTAATAATTTAGATTTTGAAATAACAAAAACCAAATGTTATTGATGCATTTATTTTGAAATAACTACTAAGTTTGAATAATAGAAATATTTTTGGTATATTAGGCATTGGATATATATGGTTTTAACAACGTAACGTTTTAAAAATAAAAATTATTGTAACAATAATAATTGTCTATTATCACTAAGATGGTATATAAATAATAAGAGATGTAACTGTAAGGAAAGGAAAGCTTTGGCTATGAACTACTTGTAAAATACTGTGTTTCACTGTATCATAGCACATGTTACACACAGTAGAACCACTAAAGGTGACACCTTCGGGAGCCCTTGATAAGGATGTCCCTTACATAAATAGGATTTGACAGAACTTGAATTGTTATTGTTGAGAAAATACACAAAAATCAGAAACTTTTCATTTGAAATTAAAAAGCTTTGAACCAATACTGTTCACAATCAAACATGCATTCTCTTTCACTGTACAACATTTATAACCAGCTTCTTCTGTGACCAAAATTCTGGAAAATAATTGGTAGGCAACGACAAAATCAATCTTAAACATTTTATCCTTGAATAAAATGATTTGGACCAATACCGTTCAGATAAACATATGCTCTATCTTCATAGCGCATTTCATGTGCCCTACTTTCTGCCAAATAATTGTCAGGTAATTTTCAAAATTCTTAAGGCATTCACTAAAAGAGCTACAGTAATGATAGGGTAGTTAAGCCCTCATAAACAAAATGCATTTCTAATTATCTTGCCTTCTGTGGCTCTGTAAGTAGTTTGAACATTAAAACCCATTTTGCTAATAATATACTTAACTACAGCATTATTAGGAAAAAAATAAATATATCAAAATGGTAATGTTTGAGAAAGGCATGATGATTCCAAAAAAGGGGACTATACCTGAGGAAACAGTTGTGCAGCTATAAGAATTTTCTTGATACATTATTTCATACATTAATTATGTGATAATTTTAGTATACAGTATATCTTTATGCATGATATCTTTATGCATGAACACTGAATTTTGTAACCTAGGTTTGGCAGTTGGAATCCATCACCTTGTGGGTGGAAAAGAAAATGTTGGCTATGACCTACTTGTAAACGCTGCTGTATTATAGCACATACACACATCAGTAGAACACTTTTGGAAACCAAGAAAGTGTCCCCTTGATTGGGATTTTTCCTGAATAGTGTTTGGCAGTACCTGAATTGTTATCTTAAATCACAAAATATACAATATGGAAACCAAAAATCTCGTAACCCACAATCAGCATTTCTAAATCTAAATACTTACTTTTCCTTAGATCATCTAGAATTTGTTCTGATTTGGTATCAAGTTGAAAAGAAGTTACTAAGCAACACATCATCAATATATACACAGTGATAGTACAGTGTGCAAAGGACACCATTTTAACAGAAGATTAGTTGTCCAGTAAGTACTTACATAATCATTTTTATACCTGCAAGATATTAAAATCATTGAAATATTTGATTATAATTTATTGTTATACTGTGGTTCACCACACAAAGTTACACAAATTAAATTCCCTGAACACAAGCAAAATCAGAATTTTCAAAAAGTTTCCAAACTCTTTCTTATAATTAAAAAAAAACCACAGAGTTTTAGAGTTGAACTACGGTATATGCACATTTCAAAGCAGTGCATTTGTTACTAAATACCAAACAAGCAAATTATATTATGAACTGAAAAAACTAAACTGAAATTTATTTAAAGTTGCAGAATATGTTTGAAATGTTTATACTTTTTATTATTAATTTTACAAGACATTTTGTTATAAATTTAAAATAACACATGGCTTGTCTGCAAAAAGGAATATAGTAGTTAGTATAGCAGTATTCCAAAGAAACTTATGCCTATGTCATGGTAAACTACCAGCCCAGTACATCTTAAAATTGCAGACGGCCTAGCTAAGATCACTTCCTCCCATCGAACTCAACAACGCATCAAGGGAACTCGCTGACTTAACCCCTCGGCAATGAAATGCTTTTACTAGTTTTATTGAGGCCTAACTAACAGTCAGCTAAACAACATGATGCATTGGTCTGTTACAAATTATTTACAATTGATACATACACAAATGATTATATTCTTGTTAAATTCTAAAATTGTGATAAATAATTGAAAATAGACTACTTTATTTGAGTAAAACAATGATTGCTTTCTTCGTGTTTACATGCATTATCTGCAGCAAAAGTCTAGCTCAGCATGCTGGTTAAACAACGGAACTAACAACGCACAGTATACTGGCACGATCTAAAAAAAATCGACGCCAATGCTGCAATTAAATATAACCTAGAAAATTGAGTGAGTTTTCCTAGTAAAATTTAATGAACTACAATTAAATGTTTTACGCTGTCAAGGCAATTAATCCGTGTTTCTAAATCTCACATTTAAGTAAATGTATGATGTATAAATACGCTTTTAAATTAATAGGATATTATGCAATGATTATTTCTATAAATTGGGTAATTCCCAAATGAAAACTTATAACACATTTTAAGATTTTTGTAATTCTTATCGCATACTTAGGCCTACTGTGTATCGACACCGGAGTTGATGTATAATTAAAAATTGATAAATTCCTGTATCAAAGGTATCATGACTTGGTCGTATTTTGCTCATATTTTGTGTTATTTGTTTAATTGTCTAACCGCTTATTCCGATTTTATTTAGTTTTACCATGGAGGATTATTTGGAATTCCTTCCTGATCACTTACTTTTATAATTATAGGGTAAAAAAAAGTTTTTGTAGGTGTACTTTAGTGTATTTGTTTTAGGTACGATATAACCAACCAAGTATTGTCGAAAACAAACAATACTTAAGACCAAAATGGATAGGCCTAATTGTGACGGAAAAAACATTTTCAAGTAATTTCTATTTTGATTTACCATTTGTTTTGGTCGTTTAATTTGTGATAATAGTATAATGAGTATACTGTATACAATGTATGTCCCTACTGCCCAATGCTTTGCGCGCTATTCGTGATGAAGTTTTGAATCAGCAGCTGAAAGGTCAGCAGCTGAAAGGTCAACAGATTTTGTGGTACCCTTCATGATCATCAAATTCATCAATTAACATCCTTTAATAAGGGACTTGATATCAATATGCAACACAATTATAAATTACATAATAGTGCAGTCCGACGCGATTTGTAACAAATCGCTGCCAATCATCTTCACACCTATTTGAAAGGAGGTTGCAACATCAAACGGTGACTTAGTTAATAACGGTTTTCTCTATTATTTTTCAGTATGAGTAAGTGTGCATGTCAATTTGCTATATTAATTTACATTCTCAAGTTATCGTCATGAATTCCAAAAGTTTTTGCAAATATAAAAACTGAAATTATTTTTACTTCTTTGTATGTCACTTCGTAATTTGTCATTCTGTAAGTTACGACTCCCCGCCGTTTGAATGTGAATTTTTTTAAATTAACTATACAGTTACAGTAGGTCATTTTTTATATGTATGTAGGCCCACCCTAAAGCCTCATATTAATACACTTGTGCTCCAATCACGATTCTCTATAGGATCAATTCAAACTGAAGATCTAACTAATGTAATTATATAAGTATTGTTGTAGTGTCTCCATTTTATCACCGATGATTTCATTAAAGTTATTTTGGGTCTTGTTTGTCATGTTTCAAACTTTCCGCTTGCAAAAACTGGTACCAGAAGTGCTCTTTATTGACACTTATAGATAGTTCTTCAACGCATGGATGATTCCAATATCAGACTTATAGCTTCACTTTTTGAAGCGCTTCAAAATTGTTGGAAATTGAAATAAATAAATGTGAGACGGAGACACTGGCGTCACGTACGTGCGCCGATAATAGAGTATCCACATTTGTACGCGCGGCACCTTCGTCTTGTCACTGACGAATTAACCACGGCGTTAATCCTCGCCATCTTTAATATTTCAGTTTTGTAATAAATCTTCTCTTAAATAAATCGTATTTAGTTTATCTGACATCCTGAAATACAGTACAGTTTATTTCATCGATAAATCATCTTAATTACATTATATTCATTTAAAAAATGAATTATTCGCTGCAAATTAACTGCACAATATATCTTACAAAATAATGTTTCGATTTCACTGAAAAGTTGTTTCCATGTATCACGTGTAGAATGTGAAACTTTAAAGATTACAAAATGTACGTAGAGAGTGAAAAAGTCTCCCAGTCGAGATTTGATGGAAATTTATATCATGTAGAATTGTTATTCTTCTATTAATAATCATATTGCTGCTGAAGAAATTCATTTATTTCCACGTCGTTAAAACGAGTAATTTTTATCGTGTGAGAAGTTGTCCCTGTAGTGTATGAGTAATTTAAAGTCTTTAATAATGTAGACGATTGTAATGTATAATACTTGAAACATATAAATGTTATTGCATAAAGTTTATTGTTGCCTGCACTGTTGTTGAGTCGAAACGGTAATTTTGTAGACGTAGTGTTGATTAATGTAGATTTTTGTCTTGGTTGTTACAAGTCCGTTGATTAAATTAGATTTGTCCAGTAAAGGTTATTAAGTATATTATCGATAATTTTTTTTTTTTTTTATGAAGTTGGAACATTTGCTTTGTGCGTTATCTCCTTCGTGAGCGACCACCTCTCATTGGTAAGCCACCTCTTTATGATGCCTTTTGTCAGTATCTAAAGTAAATTGCTAGATATGTTTTGACGAAAAATAAAGATGAATATTTTGTAATTTTAAAAAATATTTCGATTATGAAAAAGTCAGTTAAATCTATCCACGGAAACTCAAACTTCCAGTCAATTGACTTCCAGTTGACTTTTCCCTATTTCAAATTACGTTTTAGGCCTATAGGTGAATATATATTTTTCCAATCTTTGGTCAAAGCGAATAACTAGGCCTATGTGACATAAACATGGCATATTCATTCATTCAAATTGCCTTTTTTCTCAATTATTTTTCAGAGAGACAAACGTTTTTCTTTGTTTTATTACGTTCTCCGTACTTTTATTTCTAAAAAAATAAGTAATATATATCAATCATAACCTTGTAAACACTGTCAACGAAACAACGTTTTACACATACATCATTTCCCTGTATACTGTATCTTAAATGGTTTGAGAACATCCACTGACTTCCTATCGGTACTAGAGGCAAATTCACTTTGACATATAAAACAACATTCAACTATCTTAGCCGGCGAAATATTGATTGATTGTGCCCTACTTGTAGCTTTTATCGGCTCTTACAACCATTTATTGTTCTTATTAGATAATATAGGTCTTTGAATTGCATCGTGTCGTCTTATAAAAATTAACAAGTAAATCGAAAAGAAAATATATGGATATGGATTAGAAAAAGGTTTAATTAACGGCTTGAATAGATAACCAACACTGTATTCATAATTATATTCGTTTTGTTTGTATATATAAAACACCGTTTACTTAAATGTATAGCTTCATATCTTCAATATTACTCAATTATTCAATATATTACTGTTTTTTTGTATAGCTGAAAGTTTTATAATATTTTTATTAAAAATATAAATGCTAAATTATAAAAATCGTTATTTTCATTATACACTAGCTTCAGGATTTTGTTGGTACCGGTATTCAGAATGTTTTAGTAGAAAAAAGACTTTAAAAAGGGAAACATGGAACTTTAAACAAACCATCGAACTAATAAATAAATAGAAGAATAAAGAAAACAAAATTTTTGACCCACCAATGGATATTCTTCAATTTATCAGCAACACTACGAAGAGACAGAAAGTGAACACACTCGTACTAGCACTACGAAGACATAGAAAGTGCATGCACGCGGAAAACACAATGGAGAGACAGAAAGTGCACACGCGCGCATATACACTACGGAGAGACAGAAAGTGTACGCGCGCGTATAAACATAGAAAGATAGAAAATGTACGCACGCGTACAAAATCCTTACCACATTTTCATCAATGTTTTGACGCGTGCGTCTACTAGGATGTCTAGTACATCCCTGCCTTATACACCGAAGGAAAAGGCGACAAACGAACACTACGATTTATGTTCACAATGTCATATCTCGTTTGATCATTTCTAATTATCTATTATGGGTCATAAAAACAATTAATTTCTTAACCAATCAAAGAACTTCTTGTTATTTTAAATCTATGACGTTAGAGCAGATGTCCGTTATTTATATAAAGTAAAATTTATTATTGTTTTATATGATACGATATTATCGTTAAGTGGTAGCTTTTATTAAACTCATAACATTAATGTGTCTCTACATTCATTTCAAATACATAAATATTATTAGTATTCGTTATTATTAACTGTAGAGATCATTCAATTTAGGTTTATTATTTTACACCCACTTTTAGTAGCCGCTTTGTTAAATGCGTCGCATTAAAGTTCTTTTAAATGGAGTTTTCGATTCACGTGTGTTACATGCGCATAGTAAAAAATAGCAAATTATCAGTCTCTATCGCTTACCTTCAATATGAAAAAAATATTAGATTTGGATCAGTGAAGAAATGAAGGAGATGGTGGATATATTTTGTGGAGAGAAGTAGCAATTATAGACATTGTTACAGCAATAACAAAAATGTAATATTAAATACCGTACGTTTGTTCTATTGTGTCGATATGTATATATAATACTATGGGTAGAAAATACTCGAAACATTAGAAATTAACAATGCAATAATATATATATATATCTTTTGTTATTCATTATGTTTTAAATAATTATTATCAATGTGGAATTTCATAAGTTGTGTCGTAATTGTGATAATATTTTTTCCCATCGGATATTCAACTTGTTCGATAATAGCAAAACATAATCTCCAACTAGTAAAAAAAACACAATGGAGCAAAAACAGATTGTTTTCCTAGATAATATTTCTCTTTGATATCACCGCCTAATTATTAGTGGGTTTTCGTAGACGAAAAATCACATTAAGACGGAAATAAATTCAGAAATGTCTGGCAGTGAAACTAGAACATGGTTTTACACAGTGATTGTCTCATTAAAGACGCTATTTATTGCAAATCACCAATTATGGTAAATTAATAATAAAAAAAAATTAAAATAATTGATTTTGGTTGATTACAAATGTCACGTGTCTTTAAACAAAGAGTTCAATTGTCCTTTGAAGTAAAGTAATTAATCGAGTTTGGATTGTTCAAAGTACAGCATAACGAGCCGTGGATGAAGATGAACTCACATAATTTTTTCCTGCAAACATCGTTCATAAAGTTGTAATAAGCGAATTCAGTAGTCCCAATTTTTGATAAAACTGAATACTTGTATATGGAGAAACACAGTAGGCCTACTGCATGTTTGTTGTCATTTTATGAATCAAAATCAAAAGGTAGTTGGAACATTGGAGAAAATGTTCCTTGGATGTTAACATTTGCAAATCCGCAAATGATACTATAGCCTCAGATTCCAATCTTCAGTCTGACTCAGTTTGTACCGTAGAGGTCTACGGCACTGATGAATGAATTTGGAAAGAAATTAACGAATTCTATCCTATTAAGACATGGTTCATTGGTGTATATCGTAGGTCTAAATATATGTAGGCCCTATCATTATTGCTATTAGAAACTTTTATTTCAATTTATTACAGTATGCCTAGATCTTTGTCGGTTTTCGTAATAGTGTCTTCTTGTGTATATGCCGTCGATTTTTAAGTATTATACTATACTGTATTTCTTTATTGTCAGAATAAAAGTTAATAAAGAAAATAATTTAATTATGCTAGGCTACTGCGGCTATAAACTGTCTCTTTATAATGCCTATTGATTGTGTAAGGTTATTCGGTGCGTACTATGTGGGACGGTTTGTCCCAGTGGGCCTAACGAAGCAAAATTTAAACCGTATGTCATCCTATTCATTACACATACTCTTTTAATGTTGTTAATAACACCCGTTCATCAAAACATATCTGTAGATGTTCACGTATTCAAAAAGGATTTGGTATACAAGGTACATACAGTAATTAAGAAACTAAATGAAAACTATAATCAAAAGTAACAAATTTGTAGATGAATTTATTTTAGACACGAATTCAGTTCAGTTCAAAACAAAATTTAAACTATATTTTTGGTCCCGTAGGATTTGAACCCGGGATTCTTATCAGAAATTAATGAATATTATTAACATTGCGAAGAATTCCAAAACTATAATTGAGTGGTGGCGCCCTTTCGATATAGATTCTGTTTCAATAAAGAAGTTTTTCCTAAAATAGAAATTCTTGCTACTCAAAGAAAGTGGGAAAATTATTTCAAAAAGGTGTATACCACGAAGATCAACAAATGGAATAACTTAATTATTATATATATATTGGTTTTAGATTTATTTTGGATTTAGAGAGCGCATCCTCTGCATTCTCCGGCCTATAATCTTAACATAAGTTTATCCTTATAATACAGATATAAATGTTACTGATTACATTTATCACACGGTACTGCTTCATTATGGAAGAAGTAGTTGCATAATTGATTGTTTGCAAGTTTTCATTATAAAAATCATAATTCTCAAAAACAGAATGACAGCAAGGACATGTGAATTCACATAGTAAACTTCATTTTACTGATTACAAGAATCGACCGCCTCGTTCCGAAAACCGGTATGTAGGCGTACTGATAAGTGTTTTGCATAAAATGACACAATATTGTTTGAAGAACAAAAAAATGGGTTCATAATAATCATGACATCCTTTTATAGCGATTGTACATGCCGCAAAATTGTATCACAAAGTGGCTACTTTGAGCATTAATCTGGCATAAATGCCGCTATAATAATTAATTCTCTTAATTTATGATCATATTAATAATTATTCCTATTTATACCATTATCGTTTCATACCATTATCTATTAATAAACAACTTAATGTACAACCGGCATACTTTTTAAATTTTACCGGTACACTATGACGTCACAAGGCGACATCTATTTCATTTCAGTGATGTAGGTCTCGGTGAAAGTAAAGTTATTCAAGATTATTAAAGTTTTTAAAATTTATTTACATCTAACAGTCAATTATTTCAAACTGATCAATAAACATGTTTTGGAAGAGTAGTTGAAATTATGTAGTTATGCTGTTTTGGATATGGGAAAAATCCTGGTACAGTGGCAGTGCCATGATTTGAACTAGGGCCCTTGGATTATTAAGCAAGCATAAACCACTAAGCTACATTGTCACTAATATTAATAAACGTTTTTATATTTAAAAAAATGGTTTTATATAAATATAGTAATAATTCTTTTGACATTTTCAGTTGACGATCAATTTTTAACTTTAAATTTTACAACATAATGATAAATAAGATCCGTTGGCAGGGTACAATGTTTATTCATTAATTTAAGATGAACATCTTCAAATTTATTATTATACTTTTATGTTTTTTAAAACTACATTATTCAATCATATATGATTTGTATTAGTATATACTTTAAATTAAATACTAATCATTGATAAAAATAAGTTATTTTCTTGATTATATTTAATAATATTCATCTGAAATAAATGTTAAACGACTCATAATAAGAACCATTGTACATCTCCGCTAAAATTATCTACAAAACGTTTTTTATTTCAGCCATAATAAATATTTTCATGGACCTCATTACCAGTGTATCTATATCATTATTCCACTCAATAGCCAATCTCTGACATATAGAACTTAACAATTACTGCTAATTATATAAATCGCTGCTAAAGCTATCCGAAGTAAAGAATTACCGATCTTCCCCACGGCAAAATTTGTATAAGTACGTCATTACAATCTATAAAAGTGTGTACAGCATAAAACACTCCGTTTTAACATTAAAAATTGTAAATTTCGTTTCAGCCTGACCGGGTACTTTAATCGGGTAAGATAGAGATTTTTAAGATCAAAGGCGCCGACGAGCGTTCATTATGTTTCAGGTAATAATGTAATAATGTAAACAGGAGGAGATAATATGAGAGAGAACGTTGCTCCAGAATCTTAAACCTTATGATTAAGAGAAAAAATACTGATAATTTAGAAACGCAATAAATTCGAATGCAAATTCTTTAAGCACAGATAAAGAGAGAGAAAAAAAAAGATAGCATGGTAATGCATCACGTGCTTTTATCGTCGTACATAGATATATTATACTACTATTATACCACTGTTGCTGCTGCATTTATTGGTGCCATGCAGTATCTGCAAGAATACACCACTACAACTTCCACTAACAGGCTTTGCTCCTGTGAGCTAAATACCTCTACTAATCTGCAACTCATGCTGCCAAATGCTGCTATTACAATGTTAGCTGATCTGGGAGATGGTTGCTACTTGCTTCTTTTGCTGAAACATTGCTGTTTTAATAGGAAGTGTTCTGCTGATATTACTTGTTACTACAGTCTCATAAACAACTAACAATCCTGTTGCTACTGTACTTCTTTTATACAGACGATTTCCAGGTTATACTCGTTTTTCTTTCAACTCGGCCTAGGAATTTTGCACAATGTAAGAAAAGAATGAACGTTATACTGTTGTTATAGTGTTCATAATATGTATTGTCATCATTAGTATATTTTCTTCAAATGTATTTTCTATTATTGGAAAAAGGGTAGAATTATTTTTTTAAAAACCGAAAAGGAAATACAGAAAAGAAGTCAAAATCAACTGAATTTGTAGAATATTATTACATAAATGATATTAATAAAATGGGCGTTCAAAATGAGAGGTTGATAATAATAATAATTGCATACTACTTGTTGGTTATTTATTTATCGATAATATACTTATTTAAAGTTGCCGTTAATTGTCGTTGTTTGGCGTCATTTGAAGTAGATAACAAACCAATAAATAATACAGGGTTGAAGTGGAGTGTTTTCTCATATGAGTATTTTTCACCTATAAGTATAATATTCACATGTTATGCAAATAACCCACTGACCTCTGATCCCCATCATAACACATTATCGTTTATTATATTTTTCTAGCAATCAAATTTATCTCTATAGCTAAAACATCGTCCTGTGATATGCCGACTATTTCTCTTCAACTGTTGTTTTAAATAAAATACAAAATTGAAATGAAAGGTAACTTGTGAATTAGTACGCGGTATTTTAGAATATTGTATTTTCAATTTCTCATTGAAATATAGGATAAAAAGGAAGGAGAGAAGACTAAAATGAGAACAAGAACAATAATTATGAAGTATACTTTAAATTGTGGTTGTGTATTATGTGGCTATAATACATGACCACACATTTTAAGAAAAAGTAATTTGTGTGCGTTGACAAGCTGAAATATAGGCCCGATGGTAGTACGCTTTTTGTGCGCATGTGTCAACCATTGTGCCACGACAAATTGTCTCCTTAATTATTAAAATTTGTACAGTTGTCTTACATACGTAAATTAATTAATGTTAATTAACAAGTGGTAATTAATTAGACTTCCCAATGTTGTATTATGATCCTTAACATTCATTTCACGTGAACATTTCATCACAATTTCATCAATCATGATGTGAATTAATATTCCCATTGCAAATGTTAACCAACAAAAATACACTACGAAAAATGGAATTCGCCTTCCACATACCCAAACTCCAATCATACCAAATTGTTGAGAAAACACCATGCTGTGTGTCACGATGTTTGGTTATTCACCATTGCTCGTCATAAATAATAGAATGGAAACTCTATCCGATCTTCCAGCAAAAAAAGTTACTCTATAGTGTTTCAATCTATGACAGATAAAGAAAAACGATACATCTGCCTATCTTTTTAATGATCTCGGCGGTTCAATATTATATAATTCAAATAATATTGCTCTAGTTTCTAAAGAGTATTACAGACTGATTATTAAAACATTAGTAGATTTCAATGACACATTTAAACGGAAAACGAAACATAATATGAATTGATCGAGGAAGGGGCTTCCGTTCGTGTACGGAATCATTCATAGACGAGACTTATTTTATTAAATAGGTTAGTTAAATTACATCTGGGCGGACAGAATATACATTGCTAAATAAAACATGATTCTATAGAAATAATTACACTGATAAGAGTAAGGGTAAAATTTGTTGTAAGGTAAAAGTACAGACAAGTATTTGTCATTAAATTAATTACTATAAATTATAGTAATTACAGCGATATTTCCGACGTTTAAACAGAACATCCGGTTTAATATTGAAAATGTATTGAGTGCACTATGTAAAGAAACATAGTATGTGAACACGTGTTTTAGATAATGATTTTACGTTTACATTATAAAATGTTGTCTGCAGTCGCGCATCGAACATTGTGTCTGATAATTACAATATTTAAAAAGTAATTTGTCTTTTTTTAGAATACAGATTTAACATTATTTTGAGGGTAAAGGGTCAGAGGAGCAATCCAAGGAAGATATGTCCCTATGATAGCTTGGGTTAGGTCTCACAGCATAAAGCTCTGTCTACACTATCAAACTTGTTTGACAAAAGTGTAATGTGCCCAAATATGGTAGTAATATGCTTAATATGGTATAGTGATATGACATCATCATGTCCATATATGGTACATCACATGTCACATAAAGTTTGATAGTGTGGACAGAGCTTAAGCTTATTGATGGCTAAAAAAGATATTTCTCCTTGTCCGTATTTCCACATCTTTGTCGCGAAGATCTTCAGTGAATTTTATGGTACTATTTAAAATATATAAATCACAATAAAAATAACACAAAATTATAGCTATGAAAAATCCTTACTTATATTGCAATGAAGACATTAAAAATCAATAAATAGTGTGCAATAAACACATCATAAAGTTATAATAAATCGAACAATAAAAAGAACATTAAAAATCTATTAAATATCAAATTCAATGTTTAAAACGTCTGTATTACAATCGTTATTTGGAAAAAATGCAATTAGTATGATAACTATCAACATAATCAATCGTATTTGTGTGTGTGTGTCAAATCTTGAAATAAGTAGTTATCAAACAACACCAGATCATATCAAGATAACTACGCGCGAGTAACCGAGATTAGTATGCGCGCGTATAATACAAAAACAGTGCGTCGTGAGAGCATTAATATTAATCTACATTATTTATTATACATTATCTTAATTTTCTACATAGTTAATTTCACAAATTCCTTTGATAACTAATAACCTCTTGTTAATTGGCACAATATAGGTTTGTAAAGTTACAAGACAGTTTTAATCTGTTTTCAGTAAGTTTCAAAAGAAAGAATACAACTTTAGATTGGCCTGGCGACCGGAAAGTTTCATTTGCATTATTTAACTTGTTTAACACATCTTCCTCAAGAGACATGCGTGCAGGCCAATTACATTTGGTGTGGACACAATCCATTGACTTTTAATTTTGGAATATAATTTACCTCATTACGATCTGAAGCTGGGCTAATATTACACCCCTTTCTTCCAACACCTACCACTCGTTTAACGACTCCCCTGATCTACTATGCTTCTCCCCGGAGTGTATATCTTCTGGTCTTATTATTGTTTTAATTATTATTAATAATAATACACAATCATAATAATTATATTTATTCAATAATATATTATTATTACCGCCAATAAACATTACATCATTAATTTATACTTAAAGGAGCGTTTTGTGGAGAACTATACTTTTAATTCTTAAAAATCACCGGCCGCCTTATTTTAGTATGGACATGGTATTGACTGCGTCATTGCGCGCATCGTTGCGTATTGTAAACGTCTATGATTACGTCACATTAGCTACTGTAACCATAAATGCGTTACGTAGTTCGTGTCTATGGATACGTCACGTACTTTTTTTACGGAACAACTGGAAACGTCACTTTAAAAGAAATGACATTCATATTCCGTCTCAATAAATTGAGTTGATGTGCGCTTCTCTTGGGAATACCCAAACTTCTTAATGAATATTTCCTGCGGAATTAAAGAATTATTATATATTAAATCAATGAAAATGGTCATTATTGTCAGCATAATATTATCAAAAATGTATTACATACATTAATTTTGAAATCTACAACGACCTCGTATTAAATTTCAAACTTCAAGCAAAACTCATTAACTTTCTCTTCTGTGTATTACATCAGCGATAGGCCCTTGAAGACAGGCCCTTGAAGCACTACCCATGGGAGGGTAAATATACTTGGTCAACAAAAGTTCATGGGTTCGAATCATTCCTTAATTATTTTCTTGATTTAAGTTTTAAACTCGGATTTGGCAGAATAAACAAAGAGTATCTTAAGTAATTTATAGTGGTTTTAATCTTTTGCTTGTACATTGATGGTTATCTTCTTATAAATGTATGTGAGTGGTTTTACGTATGTGCGAAATTCAATCCGACTATAATTTTGCGGGCCAATAATGCAGGTTTAATTTCTTGTCTGACTACTACATAATCGTCTGAAATGATGTATAAAAGATAAGTATTCCATTATCGTGACGATTTATTTTATACAATTGTACGTTATTAGTGCTTTTGATAGTTTAACCGCTCTAACTTAAATATCATAAGTTAAGTTTTAGTTGAGCGGCAACTTAAAACAGTAGAGCAATGGTGTCTGTCACTCCAACATGTAATGAATGTAACGAGAGTTGTAAGGAGGCCAAAATGTAATTTTTTGTATGATGGAGAAAATGTAATAGTATGTGCGTAGTGCGCGCATCATGTAGTGGTACACATGCGCGCAGAGACATAAAGTTGACGCGCGCGTATGAAAAGCGTCACAGCTGTTGACTAGTGTGTTTTGAGCATGCGTAATCTAATTCATAAAGATTTGGTTTCGTATAAACTAAAGACCAATCAGAAACAGCATCCTTCTATCATCACTCTGAATCCACCTACCACATAGAAAAATAAGAACTAAATCTATGTTTTGGCTCACTTTTATTTAATGTCTCTTTAAAAACTACAGTATATAGAACACGGTAATTGTGTGTATTGTAAAAATAACACATTTACTATATCAAATACACACTACTTTCAGATTTGCATACATCATCAAATACTGTACTGATGTATCCATATTGCAAGAATTAGCATTTTATTTAAAAAGGTCTAATAAAAATTGATAGATATAATCACTTGCAATTTCAGGTCACACTCTATTACACGCCTCATTTATTATAGATTTTAATTTACTAAACTAATGTCTTATAGCCGAGTTGAGACCCCCGGGGGAAACAGACATATTAAAGAGCTGGCCACCATTTATTTTGCAAATTGCATAACCGTTTTTTTACGTCGCATGTCCTGATTTACCGTCTGCATGTGTACACTCGTGATCCGGGTATCTGGGATATGCCGTCTGCTTCATTTATCATATATGCTTAGTTTTATTGTATTTTGACACATTTTTCTTGATATGTGTGTATTGAATACGGAGCGATTATTGATCCAAGTAAAATCGTTATGACTAACATTTACATTACAGTAATATTAAATCCTCGGAGGACAGGCTTCTTTCTGAGTGTGATGTGGAAACTGTCAGTTGTATTAGTGAACCCGACTTAACAAGAAAAATGCAGGTTACAATCATACATCTGTTAAAGAAGCAAAATCAACCCTTCTTTAAATTCCACATCTGTGTAAAATAGTAAGCCAAATAGCATTTAAAAGAGCAGCTTTCAAAGAGATTTTAAAAATGGAAGGAAAATGCCTCGTAAAGATATGTTATCGTCTCCAATCATGGAGAACTTTAAGTTCTTGAGAGTGGGGTGGGTGCGGAGAAAAACCTCCCACTATCCAGTCATATCCAAAAATCCAAAAATAATTAATTTGTATTTATTTTTTTCTTTTTCTCGGCCAACAGTAAACATAAGCACAACACAATAGAATACTTAGTAATTATACTAAACTACTAATAATGTTACATACGGAATTTATTATTGCTTGCTGTGTCTTGGGATTGTGTATTTAAATTGTTTGTTTAATTGTATTTATTTGTTCGATTTTTCTGTAATAATACTGTATTCTATCGATGAATGTATTATTTGTCCGACATTTTTTTTAATCTGCTTTTAAGATTATTGACGTGTTTTATTTTTGGCATTTTGTAATTTATGTATCTGCCTAAAATACAGCTTGTTTTACGGTAATTGGCTCTCAGAACAACCGCAATGTTTACCGTCGATTACAAAAAAAACCGCGTTGAACAAAAACAATTGTTGTGTATGATACGCCGAAAGGAAAAGTATCAGAGACAAAGTATGGCCTACTTAACTTACGGCACACGGGGTAGACTGGGTTCAAGTCGTGTGCTTTCAACAGATCCGATTTAATTCCTCCAAGACCTAAATAAACGATCACTAACATGTGATTTGTGACGTCAAAAATAGCAGACGAGAAAATATATTCCCATAATTCATGTATCTACATTTTAGACAAGTTAAGTATGTCAAATCCTGAAGGCCAAAGAGGTCAGTTCATAAACTTATTATGATAACTATTAATTAACTAATGACATTAATAACGATTCGCTGAGAAAATAAACACAAATAGATCAGTAAATTTAGTTGATGATATTTTATATACAGTATTACGAATTTATGTAATCATTAATTAAATAATACTTTAAATAGATTACTGCACATAAATCAATATAGGGAGTGTAAACGAATTAAATGCGAAAATAACAACTACAAACAGTAAACTAAGACACCGATTCGTAAAACAGTAATTTTTCAAGATTTCTTCTCTTGTTGCAGCTTAAAAAGACATCAACTACTGTATCTATTAATTATTTTAGTATTTAAAAGTACAGTATAATATTATTAGTTACACCCTGCTTGTTTACGGAATACGGTGGTATTTTGTTTTTTTCATGGTATGTCCAATAATTTAGACAAGAAAAATTAATTCGTAAAACTATGGTACCACCAGCTACTTAACATACTTAAATTAAATTAACCATATGATTAGTAGAGACATTTCAATAAAAAATTATTTTAGTAAAATATGGAAGTCTAAATGGGTTTTTTTTTCACTTATGAAGTATGTTATCGAGCATAGGTCTAACAAAAACGGATTGATGTTGCCAACACAAAGAAGATGTGTACGCAGTTCATTACTTATTAACGTAATGATATTAGTTAATGTTGAAAAAAAAAATAACATAATTTCCCTTTATGCCATCCGCCGCGGTCACGTCACATCATACTCATTAACCGAAAGATGTCGAGTGCAGAAAAAAAATTATTTGCACGAAATAGTACAACAGAAATGATCTTCAATAATGACGTCATAAGAAAAAAAATCACTTGAAAAGAAATTCACTGATATACGTTTTCATTATTGTGTTCGAAATATTTTGAGTGAAAACTATAAAATTGTGAAAAGTGCAGTTTACCTTTTGGTTATGTAGAACGATTCTTGATATGCTCTCAATAAATAGCAACGGTTAATGGACTGAAGCATGGGTGATTGGATTGTATCGTATTGTATTGTTGCATTTATAACACAGCATTATTTTATTAATGAAATACAAAAAGTACATACCAGAATAACATTGTAAGTTTAATCAAGGAAATCTAACAACAGGACGCTGAGCTCGCCTTGCCAAGATAGGAACTCATAACAGTCCTTTGATCTTATGTCCGGCTGCGACAAATATAAACCGCACTGTACTATGTACATTTTCCGCGACGCGACTGATCGTGTCGCAGCCACAGATAACCCATTTGATCTCCGGAGCTCATCATGCTGTTGTTAGATTGCCTTGGTTTAATTCATGACATTAACCGTTCAGGTTAAATTAATTACCAGGGTTGGTTGGTTCCACAATCGCTGATTCTGGTGATACAGTAAGAACCAACTTATAGAGCGGCTGAGCCAAATGATACCCAAAGAAATAAAATTGTTTTACGAAAATTGGTTAAAACACTGTCCCCCACATATAAATCCGTTTTATAAAAGTTATCAAAAAATGTAACATTATTATAGGACACACAAGCAGACAAGATATAAAAAACACCTTTAAGCAGCAGATGCCATATTACTTTAAAAACGCAGACAGACTAACTGCTTTGCAAGAGACAGGTATCCTCACAACTTGTTAACATATCGATGATAAGTTTTTCTCACAATTTTATAACTTGTAATTAAACTGTATAAAATGCCTATAAAATGTCTGTATATTTTTAGAAATATTAAATTGACCTTTTGGCAATGAACAGCAGGTGGGCAAAAGGAAATAATAATGTTTATTATGTCTTTTTACAAGATTCAATTAAGTCTAATACGATTTATTAATATCTTTAAAACTATGAATATTGTATATGAATAAATAGTATTGTGTTGTTTGTATGACCTTTAGATTCATGTGGGGGATTTCCCATGACCTTTTGGCCCGGCAGGGTTAACATGAAAAGGATGCCGCAATATGGAAGATTTCTTGTTTTGTAACATTTACGTAACAGGAATGTTCATCCGAGTCATGGTTGGGTGATTTTCCACTTTTTCATACAGAGTTTTCATCTTTAACTAATTTTGGGAGACGAGGTGTATTATGCGTGTTTAAACGGTGATGACATATTTTGTACGCGCACGTAATGCCTCCCCTCTTGTCTTGGTGTCTTAAAATCTTATACGGTTAGGGACCACGATCCCCGCAGACATCATGTTAATATAATTAAACACTAAAGAATATAATATTTCAATTTTTTTTTCTACAACTGAATCCAATATCAATTGAGAAAAACGAGATTATTATCTATTTTAAAATTTGTCCTAATTGTTAAAATGTGTTTTATGTTATGAAGGTAGACATTAAACCAAAATATATTTATGCATTTCATTTTATATATTTTATGTGCACTGTTCTCTGAAAATAGATTAAATGTATTAAAGTAATAAAAGCTCTTTTTTATGCGAGTATGTGGACTTATTTCGCTGTGTTAAATATATGTTTTTAAAAGGTGAACTTTTTTAGTAAAGTGCAAATTGTAAAATGCACTTGTTAAAAGGCGGTGACCTAGATTTTACGTTGCAAACATTTGAGGGTTTTAAATCTAGTGTTTAAAGAACATGTGTCTAGCTGTGTGTAATATATACAAAGACATAAAAACGCATTAAATGTCTTGATATCGATGCGTGATTACATAATACGTGCACAAAGCGCGCTTTAAAAAGAGTACTCCAATTTTCGCATAAAATATCTGCGCCCGCGTTTGAGATAGATAACGAACGTATAACGTACATCATAATTATTAACGAGTACAGTATGGGTTTCAAGAGAAAGAATAGCGCCCTCACCAAATAATTATTTTTGCATGGAATGATGGTATGTCGTCATTATGTGTAGACGGTATATTTTTTGTTTGTCAAACGCGAACAAAGACTGCGATGTAATTTTAATAAAGAAGAATTTGGAGGACTTCTAATCGATTTTCATAATGTACGCTTGTGTATTATTAGCCCTTTTATAAACAAACCGAATTACTGAGTGTTACTAATTCGTAGGAGGAGAAATAGTAGTTTATAACGGAAAGAAAAACCTAATAAACCCTCTCTATACATACAAAACCCCGCAGACTATCAAATTTATTAATGTTAATTTAACAATGTAAGTATTACTACTCGGTCGACAGATGTTTCCGACAAAATGTCATGGATATCTGTTTTTGAAGTGCCGCCGACATTTTTACTTAAAGGAAATCAGGCCAAGAAAAAATAATGATTACACTGTAATATTAATAATAAGTTGAAACATATATATGTAGTGATAGAACCCAGTTTTTTGTTTTTTTTTTTTTTAAATACAATTAAACTATATAATTAATAAGGAGTAGATTTTGAGGGAGTGAGAGAAAGGGGCACAAATTGAATCTGGTGGTGAAAAATATTATTTAAGTAAAATAATCCATCTTTTGTCCTAGCACTATTACAACTCCATATGCATATTTCTATTGTAATTTTTTTTTTATTATTAAGTTTACTTGTTTTTACTGTAATTAGATATTATTGGGAAATGCAAACAGACAGACAAACCGACAAAAAAGTTTACAATCATCGAGTTAAGAACGAGATGAATGCAGGCCTAAATCACACAAATCGTAACAGATTGTAATATAAAGGACTACATAAGAAAATGGGTTTCTGGGTTGTGAGCTTCCGCCGGGTGAACATTACATGATGATAAATAAATAGTAGGCTTATATGATTGTAATAGTCTTAAATAATGGATATGAGTTGTCCCCACATATATTATACTAACTGGCAGGTGTGCAAGGCCTATAGGATATTCAACGACAGGTATTGACACGAGCATTAGACATACTTCTATCTGATGTTCTTTATCCATAGCACAGATATGGAAAACAGTAACAACACATCAAATATAGCTGTTTTTTCTATCTTATAAATTTTCCCTGAAGGCCTTACGGCTCTTCGCACTAACAAAATAAACTTGAATGTAATTTGCCGCATCAATCGATTCTTCTGCAGAAAAAAAACGAATGGAGCCCGCTTTAATTTTACCTATACAAACAATACGTAGCAGACTGAGCCTTTTATGCCAATTATATTTTTGTATTTTCGATTTGTAATTATAAACCCGAGAGAGTTTACGGCTGTTCGCACTAACAGAATAAATGAACCAACTCCGCCTCTCGCGCCCCATCGATTTTTCCTGGCAAAATTATTTTTTTCGCTCTATCAGCCTTAGCTATTTTCTATTGGATAAAATCAAGAGACTATGATTGCCAGTGACGCCACGAAGTTGACGCACGCGTATTATCTTCGCGCACAATCAGTCACAATTAGTCACGAGCGTACAATCCGTAAATATTTTCATATCAGTATTTCAACGCACGCGTCTAATATGTTATAAACTTCAACGCGCGCGTGCTCACACGCTGGTAAATGATACTGAACATGTCCCGGACGTCTTAAATTAACGTTACAATGTTACTGCACTCTCTGCAGAACATTTTGATATCTTTGTAGATTGATGAAATTCAGTTTGTTTTACAGACAGGCAGGTGATAAACCTATTCATTTGTGGCTTTTAAAATCCAATTAAATAAAATGACTATACGCTTGTCTGATTTTTTTCTGCGTATACACAATATCCACGCATGCGCACGGTTAGCTGTTGAATGATGCGATGCAATGTAAAATAGCGGTATCGTGGACAAGGAATAAAACATAAAAATATAATCACAATATTCAGGTTTAATATTTGGTTAATGGAATTGAATATCATTAGTTTTAAAATGTGTTTTTGTTTGGTAATATATGTATTTAGCGGCATGGCGGTGAAACACTTGCTGTTTGCAAAATGTGTTAAAAACAATGGAGGCATCAGAATAATGGATTTGTGAAAAATGTTTATAATTGCGGTGATAGAGTAAATTGCATAAAAGCACTGAATAATCTCTTCCATACAATGTTTATTAATGCACGAATATGTATTTACAAAAAAACATGTAAATTGTAAATGTTATTTTAATATGACTATCATAAAAGAGAAAATGATAAATATTGTACCCGTGTTTAGAATATTTACTGTATATAAATGCATTTAAGCTAATGTTGTCAAAAGTTAAATAAAAAAAGTTAAGGCATCACATGGGTATTTCTGCAATACATCAAACATTTTATGTGGCCTGGATAGACACAAGCATATACACCTGTTTGAGGGACCGGGAAACCCCTATAACTTTCTCGTGAAACGAACGAGATATTCAACACTATGGCCAACCCCTATTTAGGGGACACCCATATTAAGGTGACACTTTGTTTGGTCCTAAAGGAATAGGGGTATAGCTTACGCATCTCGTGTTGTTGGTTATTTGAATTATCCAATTAGAAAGAACTTTTGCCTGTTTCTCAACGTGAACCTCAATAGTGCCACTAAACTAGGCCTACATCAGTCCCGTGTACTTTATTAGAAGCAAGTAGTAGAATTTAATGAATAATAAATATTTAATTATGTATATTTTAATAGGATTCTGATTATAAATTCAGATATTATTATTTTAAACACGAATTAAAATTCATGCTTGGAGATAAAATGGAAGAAATAATTAAATAAAAAAAATAAATTAGCATTTATTGCACCAACACTGAGAATCGTAAAATTCTAAGTAAGCGGAGAAAAAAAGCTGATATGCCATTTCTCTGTGCTTTCAAAATATATATGTTTTTGTCTCTTGTTGGCTATCAATATTTTGGGTTACTCACGTGCAACGTAAGTGTAAAATCATCTTACCATCATATACTAGTATTAGCTCTGTAATCGCGTGGAGTCCCACGAATACTACACGCATTCTAGCGTGTCGTTCCTATGGTAACGATCGTGATTCAATTACTAAGTTGTTACTTATTTTCTTCTATCGCGTAAGAAAATGTAAAAACATGACATATTTTTAAAAATTCAATTCTCATCCACATTATATCGAACAGGCTGTCGTAAAATATTAAATCATGATCGTGTGTTTTTAATTGGAGCAAACTGCGTACTGCGTAATAGCTTATACGTGTAACTATTACGGAGATAATAAACTTATTCCCGTTTTTTTTTCAATTTGCATTTTTACACGAATAAAATTAAATCAAAGAATGTGTTTAATTAATAAATTTACAGCGCCAGCCAGCAGTGTTTACTCGAATCACAACAGTCCGTGTAGCATAAAAATGGTGTAATGTAAATAATACAAATATGTTTCATTTGTGTATTGAATTATCGTGTACATTATATGCCTACAATAGGTATATATGTATGTTGTATAATTTAATCTAATTTGTAGTATAATAGTACGTGGGTCTGATGCAGACCTGTAGGCCACTGCTGTTATTTTAATGAAAGTAATTTTGTTTTTAAAATGGATGTCCCAAACTCTTGCTATCGACGAAATTACAGCATGCAATAAAACTAAAAACCAATTAAATGGCGATAAAAATAACAAAAAGAAGCGAAGTCGTTTATCATTCATAATTCCTATACGTATTATAGTAACAACCGTGTAATAACGAGAATTACTTTGACCTTTGACCTTCCTTCAGTAATACGTGTCTTGTCTATTCCGCCGGGTTTCCGTGGCTCTACTAACACAGATGTCGTTGCTTAGCAACTGTCGGCGGTGCCACTCAAGATATCGTCATGTGAATTAACCTTTGACCTGATGTTTTCTTCTTTCTTTAATGTTCCCCCTGATTCTTTATTACAATAAGGCCCCAGAACACTCATTTGTTTAATGTAATGTTTTGTAGTTATCGTGCTTTCATAAAGTAGCCTATATAACCGCTTTTACATGCCGCGAAACGTTCCACACAAAAAAGAAATAAAATATGTAGAAACTGGTCACTCCTTCAATGCCTGCTGTTGCAATTTACATTTCGTTATCTAAAACGAATCTTAAGTATATATACATATATAATTCCGTTATTGCTAAACACACATTGCTGACCAACTTCTTGCATACAACTACCAACTTATAGGCCCAATCGTTGCAGCATGTGTATAATGTATAAATCTAAAACGAAATGTTTGAGTGCCATAAAAAGTGGAAAGAGGCTTGCTGGATCCTCCTTGTTTTGTATGTATTACAAACACAAATTGTAGTTACTTAAAAATTTACATAATTGCATAATAAATAAATTTAACAGAATGCACTCCTGTCTGTAAAAGTACACCATTGAGCGAAATGCAGCGACAGAGGGCGGGGTATTTTATATTCTACCCATTTTGAAGATACAGATAACTCGAGATTTTCATAAGCTTTTGTGACGTCACCAATATATCGATTGTCCTGAAAATTAATCGACATGGTGTGTTGGATGCCTATTTGCAAAAAAATCAGAAAGAACTTGGACAAACAAACTTACATACACACAAACATACAAGCTTGCAAATAGGCCTACTTGCAAAATGTTTTTCATGCACTTTGCTATGTAAATGACGAAAATCAACAAAGCTTCGTTAATATCAATCTAGAGACATGAAAAAAATGCTAAAACATTCAGCCTACAAAAGCAAACTATAAAATAGGCTAATTCAGCATCGGCGCCGTGATGATAGAATTGAACGAATTGAATTAAGGTGATTAAAAATAACTGGTCGATAGAAACTACTGATTAGTATTACTTTAAAAAAAACGTTTCAAAGCATGAGTTATGAATAATTAATCGTAATTGTAAAATTCATTGTTTAAATAGATTAAAGCAGTCACTAACATCTGCTCATTGTGATGGCAGAAGCTCCATCTGCCACCGGTTCAAGTTAGGCTTTGTCCGAATTGGAGATCTTACATTAATCCGTTCACATTTCACAATTAGGCCTAGGGAGGGGATAATCTTTGAGAATTGGCCTAAATCAAAATGTAAGTTAATCCCCATTATTTGGGTTGGGAACGTAATATTATTATTACTAAGTGATTTTATATGGCCAACGCAGAAATGAATAAAACCTGCACTACACCAATTCTGTTGATACTTTTCCAAGACTCTTGATCTGTCCAGGAAAAAATTGAAATTGACTTTGTAGCACCTTAATATTTAAGTATGTTAAAGGCTTCTTTTACATGCTGTTGTGAACTATAGTATAAGGCAACGTAGACTAGTATTGACAAATTATATATCGATCGACAAACTAGAAAATTACATTTATCAAATTGTATAGGCCTTTTTTATAGTCACTTCCATTCATTGTTCATCGTGTACAACACATCACATGGTATTTTTAATATAAGTAAAATCACAATACTATATGGAACAGGATGTCAACATGACCTAGATAAACAATCATACCATTTATCCTTCATTTCTTGAAGTTTTAATTGATTAAAATGTTTAACGTAGAACTACACCTTTTCTACAATAAAGTACCACTAGCGCGTATGGTGTCAGTGATACACCATGCAAAGGTGAACGAATTAAGTACAACAAATTTATTTGCAAATTCCAAAATGTACATACATTGTTTGAAACACGATTATTTCAACAAATCAACATTCCTATTTCCTATTTGTCTTTAAAAATAAATATAAACAACAACAAGAATTCGTTGATCTTGTTATCAGGTTTAGGTTGTAGAACGAATTCTGGTGCTGATCCGGCAAAAGGCCGTACTTGAACCAGGACACTAGAGGAGTTAGGAACTTTATTCATTTAAAACTATGCATAATTAAATCAAACAGACCCCTCTACCCTAGAATCTATAGGCCTACAGAACTACAATAATAGGCTCCTTCAACACCTCTTCAGCTCTACTTACCATTTAAACATGACAATGTTATATACATGTTAATTTATGTACGGTCGTGTGAACAGCATTTAACAAATATTTACATAAATAATAGGCCTAATATCGCGACCACATGCAGAAACATTTGCGGTATTTTTTTTTTAAAGTACATTTACATTTTGACCTCTATGTTTATCTTGTCAATAGCAAAATCGGATAGAGCCGTGTTATGCTATCACAATGCACTCACTCGCCCATACAACGAATCATTAATTGCAATTTTATTAAGTTACTAGGTAAATAATATATTAATTAGGAAAATTGGAACGATGACGTCATGTTGGTATTTCAATCGAAGACGGTTAAAAGCAAAAGTAATTTGATGAAGATGATTTATTAAATGATTTTTTTAAGGCAAAATATAAATTGATAGCCTAGGTGGTATCCGAATAGCACTGTACTTTGTACAGTCTTACTGCAGGCCTACCCTATAACATCACGTATTTTACGCGCGTGTTAAGAATAGGCCTACATGGGTGCGAATGTTAGAGTACTAATAACATTTTAATTATGCCTAGAACAATTTCAATTTGTATTCAGGCCTGCCAAATATGGAGTAAATTAATGTACTAATTATTACCACTAATTTTCACAATGCAGTTTACTCTCTATATTCTTTCCAATATTTCCTTTCCAATATTTATTCATTTATCAATCATTAGGATTAATATATAAAAAAAGACTTTTTTTAGCATTAGTATGGACTGTGGTTTTCGTTCACATAGGAAAACAGATTGTTCGTCCACCACGTGTGAGTGTTTCTTCACGTGACTTCGTACGTGGTATGACACCTGTATACACATGGGTTTGTCTGCAATGTAATTGCCATCAACAATTGTGTTGATAACAATACAACATTAATTAATTTTTTTGTTCTTTATTTCCAACGCGTATTCTCTTGTAGAACACATTATATTTAGAATAAATTGCATTTAATGCTTTGTGATAGCGATTTGTTTGTTTTTATTGTTCTGCACATTTTTACACACAATTTTACAGGATAAGATAAAACAGAACTATTACATTACAGAAAAAAGGTACAAAAGAGTGCAGAAGGAGGCTCAGCCAAGATCAATTTTTAAAGTCATGTTCATCAGATTAAAAAGGTCATATAAAAATTAACAATAATAAGGTATGTATTCCAGTTTACAAGAACAATTTAAATTAAGGTCACATTAAGCATATCTATAAGAAATGTTTATGTTTTTTTCTCATCCTTTTTACATTTCTTATATTAACACAGTTATTAATTGATTTAAACACATAGACAGTTTTATACAATTTGAATACTAATCTTGTAGGCCCGGTTTCCAACAATATCTCCTTTGATAAAACACAGTCATAATACCAGCCAATTCATACCAGTAGTTTTTATTAGTATTTGCATTGATTTTTCATTTAATTTGAATAATAATTCTTCTTTTCTTGTAATGGTTGCGTTAAACTCGTTTGTAAATAACATTAGATGTTCAAGTAATCTTGTACAAACGCTCTGGTTGCATTAGAGTGTTGTTTTTGTATATAATGCTGGTAATGTGTATAGAAGTGATCCGTATTTTATCCACAATTATTATTCAGAATTTTGGTCTATTTATTTAACTTTTAAGTTGATTGTCTTTTCAATGCTGGTGGAATTAAAAATGCGAAAGTAAAAACAATACATTGCAAATAATTAATTTATAGCGTAGAGAAGCAACAATGATGGAATTAGGTAACGGTGCATATTGCATTGCAAAAAACAATATTAAGACCGAACTACTTAAGGCCAATTTACACAGACGAGCGGTAACGGTAATAACACATTCAAAAGGAATAACATTCTATATTTAATATAGAATCTATGTTATTCCCTTTGACCATTTTACACACAACGCGGAGCGGACGGTCGGTTCCCGCTCAGGATAGATACAGATTCTACGTGGGACAATCTACGCGGTTTTCCTCTTGCCGTTACCGCTCTTCTGTGTAAATTGGCCTTTAAAGTTCATCATCAAAAAGAAAGCAATATTATTCATTTTCATTAGAACCCGGGACTCAACAAAGTATCCTTTGAATAGGGGTATACCATTGGAAATATTTATCACCCTTCATTATTGTTTGACGGGAACGTGTCCCCTAACAAGGGTGTCACAAAGAAGGAATTTTATTGTATTTTTATTTTGTATATTTATACATTTGTACAAACTCGATTTTATGTTAATTATACATAGACCTATGTCTATAGTAATTATTTCTTAAACGGATACAATTATGCTTATTTATCTGGTGTATATCGCCTAGTTATTGGTTTACCCGGGTAAATAACTAAGAAACCTGAGAAAGGAACCCATACCACCTTGCAATACAATTTGTTTTGTGAATTATCCCAATTGATATATACGGTATATTATATATCAACGATTGTTTCCTTCTAATACGTATTTGAGAGTGTCATCAATTTTACCATAAACATAATTATTTATAAGAAAACTAAAGAAAGACTTGATTCATTTTATAACCACAATAAGAGTTAATTTTATTGTCTTTAAACAAGCAGCTATGGCGGTCATTTTTAGGAGTCCTGTTCGCATTCGCTTCTGCCTAGTGACTAAGTTCTTTTCATAATATAGGCTTATGTCTATTTGTATTTTACAGAATGGTTTTTATATAGTCGGAAAGAAATCTTCAAAGAGTTTTAGTGGCCTCGTTTGAATGAAATGTGAATAATCAAATAATAATCTGTAGTCGGATCTAATCAACAAACCTCAAAATTGCGATAAAAGTGTGTATTTCGCGAATACAAAACAGAAGACAAACAACCAAACCAAACGTTATTACAGCTCAATAACCAACATTGTTGGGGACTCCCCCCCCCCCCACCCCTCCACCTTCTTCGAAAATTCACATTACAAACATCATGAGAGTACAAGTGTATCTATTCACAGAGCGAACGAGTCAAAAGACAATACGATAGCGCATTATGATGCATAATTAAATTGTAATATACAAACGCATGCGTTTGATAGACAAGAAGAAGCAATCGAATCAATAATTTTGATTCTCTGTTTTCCAATAAAAACAACAATAATTAAATCAGTGCTGATTGTTTAATTAAACTTACCGTCTATAAAGCTTTGTTGCGTTCAGTGCCTACTCGTTTTGTTAAACGCACGTTGCGTCAAACGTCGAATTAGTTATATTAATTATACGGTATATGACGCGTTTAAACCCACGAGCGCAAACGAATAATACCTCATATTCGTTTTTAATTTTAGGTTGATTATAAATCTGCAGTTAGTTCCCTGGATGTGAAATATTTACTTGAATACTTGAAATTGAAAAAACAGGAGCGATGTTTAGGCATAGTCATATTATTATTTTTGTAATAATGTATACCATTGACACACTTAGATATCGGTGGTGTGATAGACTGTATACATTTCATTTACAACTTACAGATGGATATGTGTTTGTTACTTTGTCTTTAAACGATTATTAGTTTATACGTATTCATGCATATCTCGTCACCGAATTTGAAGTTTATTCGAGAAAAAAATATGTTTCGTAAAAACTTCTTTAAAATAATTCGCCTGATTGAAGAGCAATATTTGACACAATTTTTTTAAAGATTTATATCGCATAGAAATTTGAGACAAAATCATATTTGTAAGAAAAATCATGTTTTCCTTTACCGTTGCCGCCCTATTAAGTTATATATTAAAGCAATTTTACGACCTAGTATAAAAATGTGTTTGGATATTACCAATAAGTCCTCAAGTCTACATGATAAAATTTGTCCTATAAAGCAGATTTATTATGTATACGCCTTTATTGTTTTGTTCTCAATATCTTGAATGCATGTGCGTAGAAAACATGCACGAGCAACGCACAGAGTATAGGTCGTTCTACGCATGCGTATGGTCGCAGAAGTAGGCCTACTACTTTCAAGAAAATATAGCAAGATGACAAACCAAACCAAACGTTATATTACTCATTGCTCAATAACTCACATTTTCTAGGGTACTTTCCCCCTTCTTCGAAAATTCATATTACAAGTGACCAGGTGGTACCGTACGTACGTCGTTTCAATCGATTGTATGATGAGGGAACAATCTTTTTAATGGCAGCATTTTGATGTGATACTGCGCATGCGTTATTGCGATTAACTAACTCTGATTCCCGCGGATCGTAGTTTGCAGTTTTTAAGTCACGTGAGAAAATGTTGAAAAAATATGTAGGACTATTGAATTAAGTGACCTAGTTAACGCAGTATATAATATAAGACAATCTAGTTGAGTGACTCATTTGTGAGTTAAATTTAAAGTACATTCGAGTCGTTAATCGTAAATTTATTTCACATTGTTTTTTTTTCAACTGGCGCGAGTACAAATGGAACGTGTTTCCTCATTTTTTGTGACACACACGTCAACCATTTAACGTAATGACAACACGATTAAAACAACTAAATAATTATATAAAGACTGCATTTAAGAAAATCCAATTAGAATTATGTTTTATGCAAATTTTTATTATGCTGTCGATGAAACCGTGGAGACACGAAGCGTGTTAGCTTAGAAATCTTTTCACGACAAAGTAGTGCGAATTTTAGCCCTATTACTCAATATTCTCACCCGAAGTGCGAGGCTAAAACACGAATGCGCTACACATCGCGTGTGATATTTTTTTAAGTTGACATTTTGAGTCAATTCATTTTAAGTGCAACCTAATTTTGTAACTTTTAGATCACTGTAACTAAGAACCATAGCTACGTACGTTAGTTAGCTTAGTTTTAAAGTTTGAATCAAGCGCGTATTATTATACAAAAGAGTATAATATTTAATATTAATAAGAAACACTTCAGCGGTCCAACGTGTATAAACCTGCACCACAACATTGACGCGCGCGTCAAACTATGATATAAATATAACGCGTACCGGTACGGTTTTTGTACGTGCGCGTGAACTTTGTGTCTCTATCATGTTGCCTAGACTTGAGTCACCAGACGTCTAAACGCTTTATATTATTTGTGATCGTAAAAAATTATTCATATTGTTCGGTTCAATGGAGTGATCTTGATTCAATAGCGATAAGTGTTGATTAGTCCGTTAGCTTGTCGTTATTAATTAGTTGAATAATTCAAATGATTTTCTACAAGTAGATTTTAAGAGATTTCATCCAGGTTATATTTCGCTGAATAAAGATCAACTTTGATTAACTAGGCCTATCGCTACTTATAGCTTGGTTTGTGTTTTTTCTTGTTGAGTTTTTTATTAGCAATCATTTCAATGCTGAATACTTTTATGTTATTAATAGAATAATTTTATTACCGACTCCTTAGGATTGGATTGTAGGCTCATATTGTTTTATATGTTTAATTATTATATTAATTTATAATTTCTGATTTTGTTTTCCAAAATTTGCATCTTTTACTCCCTGCCATCATAATCAAAATACAGGTGTATCTGTACCACCACCATTATGGTACCATTAAAAGTGCGTTCATCATCCTATCCTGACAACAAAAGCAAACACTAAATACACGTATAGTAAAATAGCACAGATTATAATTAGTCGAAATATTGAATCCTTAACACGATGGCATATTTCATATTATTTTCAGTAGGCTTCTTGTGTGCTTTTCACTATATATACATTTAATTAATCCTAGAACTTTTCTATTTGATTTCACTTATTAGATTTATTTAAGCCTACTATGCATATTTAATATTATATTCGATATATTTTCTTTTCCCAAACAACTAAACTCGATGTGTATACTTTGGTTCAGCGACTTTCGTTATTTTCACACTTGGCGCTAAGTACTTGTGTCCGTCTTATATCTTATTTACAACTGTATTTCAATCTCTATTTATTGAATTTCAATATATTTTTGTTTTTCAATTTACTTATAATGTCAAAATTGACTTTAAATTTCCATAATTAACTCTTTCGATGCGTTTTTTCGACGTATTTATCTTTTCGAAAATTAAATTTTAAATTGATTTCTGAATCATTCGGAATGTGCAAAATAAAAAGCATCTTGTCCATCATATTGATAATCTCTATAGTGTAACATAATGAAACGTTTAATCGTCTGATTTAGAATCGTCACATTTCTTAATCTTTTCTTACCTGTCTAGATTCAAAATTTAAAATGGCGCTCAGTTTTACTTGACCAATTACACTTCATTATAGTGTCATAGCACACTCGAGCGGATTAGGCCGGCGCTTCTTTAGATGATGATGAGATCATTAACGTTGAGAGGATAAAAGAATAATTGATAATGAATGAATTAAAATTAAAATTGGGGTTTAGTTTTATTTCACCAATTACACTTTAGCATTTGGTGATCGTGTGCAATCGAATGGTGATAATGACACGACGTTGAGGTTGGAGGAGAAATTGATAATGAATGTTAAATTGGTTATGATTTTGATGAGACTTTTTCTGTCCCATCCTTTGTAAGTTCTTCCTATCTTTTAAAGGATACATCTCTGTATTGATTTATTTCTTATTTTACTCAATATTATTTCTTTTGATGACAATGCTGTTAAAATTTATAATGGTATTTGATGAGTAATGACAATGATGATGATACTAATAATAGTGTTAAGGATACCGTATTAATAATAATGGCCATCGGCGTAACCAATCCTCACACATTATATAAAGTAATCGAAAAAGCGGATTTCCGGGTTCATACCCACACCACATTCATAAAGTCTTTTGTTTTATTAAACAGGGTGACCCACCTGAATCTCCTTTGAGCGTCATTGATGTAAATGTGCATGGTGGACTCATTTATTTAAGAAATTGTTGAACCTAAAGGACGTTTTCTACCGATGACACTGCATTTTTCTTCTAATCTCTTGTTTATTCAAATAAAAACATTTTCCAGCATGTCCATCATCGAATTTATAATTCCACACCGAAACATAATGATATAAAATTTACAGTAATTTCTATTGTAAAGAAAGAGATACGTCTTTGGAATCATTCTTTAGAAATAGAGTGTGGGACTATTATTTTTTCCCCAAGTGAGTATTTTATTATACTAGATATAAAATTCACATGCGTTAAAACTGTATTAAGATTGCTCTTTTGAGAGCTATTATTCTGGTCTGGCCATGGCCATGTGTCGTGGACAGGAATCGCCACAAGCTCCTCAAGATAAAGTTATTTCTTTTCTCTTAGGAACACTCAGTCGGTACTTAATTTATATCTTGTTTTCTAATTTCGATTACTTCTTTTGGTACAACATTTTCTTTGTTCAAATTATATCAATTGTTTATATTACTATAAAATATAATATAATCATATTACTGCATAATATCTGTTATTCGTTATTGGTACTGCAGTAAAATATTGTTGACTTGGTAAATGAGTTGTTGCACACAATACCTACCACATCCTCGTTGCTTGCATTGGCGCGTATACGTTTGTGGTGTACATTGAACGAGAACAACTTAGACAACGCAAGTATGCTATAAAGTGCGTGTATACTACCAATAATATTTACGCGTTTACATATATAAAATAATGCTCGGTGACGAACACTTTTAGATGAAGCAAATAAAATATTCTGACGGACACCGCGCTAATATTACAAACGTGTTAAAATTTCAGCAGGCCATATTCTCTCGTACTTATCGCTAGATATCTTTCAATTGTGTTTAGTTTTTGATTGCGTGCTATGTCGTCTGTTAACATATCTCTTCAAATAAAGATATAGTTTGATAGAATAAACCCGCAAGTTAGAGTATCTGCAAATAAACAATAAGAATTTGGACTTTGGATCTTTTTACTTAAATTAAACAAGCGATTGCAAAACTAAGGCACGTTTTATAATTATAATGAACGAAAAATAGATGATTGTTTCGCGAACACAATAGTTCAATCGCCAAATGGATTACATAATTTAGTTGAGTATAACGATGTCAATATAAATCTGTACGCATGTGCGCATGCGTAACCGTCAAAAACCATCATTATGTTGCGTTGCGCGTATTGAAAAAAGCCTTTAGTTCACAAAAGGTTGAAAACTGTGTATTATAGTATATTATTTGTAACATTCAATCATCAAAGAGAAGAAATAAAAAACAATAAAGCAACCTTTTTTGTCTGTAATTAGTTCGTGTTTTAATTCGAATTAACGACAAAATACATGAATCGGTCGGTTGATCACGATACTACAATACAACCGAATCGCCATCATGTATTTTTTAAAGCTAGTTCGCATGTTTTATCGACTTTGGTAGTTAGCTTGATACAAGATCAGATCAATCGCACTCCAATTCACACGGCTTTGGTACAGTAAATAGGCCTAGTCTAAAAAAGAGCGGGAAAGGGGAAGGAACAGATATCACTTTTTGAAAAGGCAGACGATATATGAATTAAGAAGAATATTCAGAAAATAACAAAGATATGTAAGCAGAGAACAGCCTTCAAACGATGCACATTCTGAAGTTGTAGACAAAAATGCAGATAGATTTCTTCTTAAATTTAAATCCTCAGAATGTTAAAACTTATTTCTGAACATTTTCCTACTGTGAACATTGTAGTTTTTTAAGTTAAGTTAATTAACTGTGCATCGACGGGCTCAATTGTTTAAAAAAGATTGACAAGAACAATGATGTAATTGACAATAATCGAGAACGATTATACATTCAATAACTCAAAATCACTTTCATAATTATATCCAAACAATGTTCTACTTTCACATTCGATAATTTATCGTCTGCTATAATCACGTGAGTTACCCAGAAGATAACAACTCTTTTGGGGTGTTCCCAGTTCGGTTTGTGGGTATTCAATCAACAGGTTTCGGATAGCAATAGAAAGAAACACTTAAAAACCAATAGGGAAATAATGTGTAAATACTGGGAAGATACGAAGGAAGAAGATTTATTTAGTTGTATCTCCTTATTCGAAGCACCGACTTACTTTGTCTACTAATACTAACTTAAGAATTTGACTTAAGTCATGAACCTACCAGGGTCGGCGGTAGAAAGATGGGTTAAGTGTAATTTGTTTAAATAATTCATTTTAGCAAACTCCATCCCACCTTCCTTAACCCCTCTCATGGTAGCTCAAATGTGACTAAGATATTTCGTCTGAAACTCTTCAATAGCGGCACACAGGGCGTACAATGGAACCGGTTTACAATACGACACATGCTCAACACCATATCCATTTCTACACGTTTGATATTGTCACCAAACGGATAGGTAACGCAATAATGCGTCATCACAATAATTATTTAATTAAACTACTGCAATAGTAATTAAAAAGTATAAAAACATCATTAAAATACTAATTAGTAATTACAAGTTCGGACACTTCAATCATTTGTTATCTACAGTTGTTTTTACTTACAAAATCATTAAACGCTACAACAGCGTTTAGTTAGCCTATTCTATCTCATCACAAATACACATATAATAATTATATCGAACTATCTAAAAATGTTTATTATATATTAGAAAACTATATTATGATACGTAACGTCAAATAACTATAGAAAAACGGTGCGGGAAGCACTTATATTTAATACAACACATATTACAGAGAGACATATAAGTTCTTACTACAATATACAATAATTTATGAAAAATCAGTTAATACTTGATCAATATAATCAATAATTACAATAATCGATTTATACTTAAATAATCTGTTAATGAATTATGATCGATAAACTAATAATCATTATAAATAAATAAAAGACTGCAGAATCTGTACACGGTATTATATAAATTTATCACATTATAGATATCCCTCTAATTAAGGACCATATAAAAGAACACCCCTCCCATATTAACACCTATAGCTACGAATACCAACACCCAACCCATGGTCTTTAATTAGAGGGAGATATCTTTACATCGTTTATAAATAAATAATATAATTACTTTAAAATAGTAATTGATTGTTCCAAGATTTGTACATTTTATGGTAATACTAATATAGACATTCAAAGAAAACAATAATATACAACAAAAATTAATATTTCTCAATAACAGTTGTATTTCCGCCACAGTTTAACGAATCACTATAGATGGCGTTGGACCGTTAGATACGAAGCCTCGTTCTATAACAAAATTGATATACAATTTTCAGAAACCATTTTGTTTTACATTAATAATAAACTTCAAGTCAAATGATACTTACAAACTATATTAATGAAATAAATGTAAATAATATGGAGCTTTTGATTTGCGACGACAGAGGAACTAGTTACGTCATGTTAATTCATTGTGCGCATGCGTAGGGATTCCCTGCCACAGTTTTGGGGGATTCAAGCTCCAAACGACCAACGACACAAAATGCGTACTAGGTCGTCTCAAATCTAAAACTCCCCATAAGTGACAACACTTCAAGGTTAAAATTATTGATAAGTACAAATAAAATTGTATTTATTTTGTGTAGTGCTTATGCTTTCAGAAATAAAAGGCAAAAAGTGGTATCTGTATGCAACTGTGCTCTTGAAAATGAGGATAAGTATGTTTTTAAATAAGAAAAAACCAAGCACGATCAACAGGAATGAGAGGGAGGTGGGACATATTCAGCCAACAAACGTCATAGAAGACATGTACCGTAGCACACTGACAGAATTATAGAATCACTCCAAAGAAAAAATTATATCCTAATGGTCTAACCCATTGCAAAGATAGATTATAGCCTATTCGATATGTACGGTACTGTAATTCACCTAATTTAAACTAAACTGTGCACACAATGTGAACCAGTGACAGAACGACTTGGGACCATATCCATGGAGACTGAATAACGCCATGAAATAGACGCGCGTACAAAAACTGTAGTATTATTATCAGTTTTTAAACGCGCGCGTCGAATGAGTTATCGTCGACACGTCACACGATGATCATGGTACGATTTGTACTATAAGACAGAAAAGACGGAAAACATGAAGGAACAATCAGAAACTACAGAATTAAATAAAAGTATTGATATTGGAAAATTAATAAATAATATGAATTGAGGACTCGTTTAGGTGTACATATTTCTATGCTTGAAATAATCTTCAACAGGCCATGATGTAAGCCCGCTTATCCTGATAACATGAAAAAGGCTGTTTTCAATTTTTCAACCATTTTAACACGTAAACTGACTAACACTGTGACATACGATATAACCGATTTCTGGTTGTTAAAATTTAATTTCTCCAAACAAATTACTCGCATGACTTTTTATGGGCACTGCGTGTTTATAAAGCTACAGAATAAATAAGGGTATTCACCATTAGATTAAAAACCAACACAACGGCCTACCAGGAGTATCGAAACAATACAATTCATAAAGCGATGTCTTTGTTTTCCGTTAAATTAAAGCCCCGGCTAAGGACGCATCGTAATTAAATGTAGATTCAATCAATTGAAAAGTGCTAAAAATCGACATTATAATGTTTACCTAAAATAATGACACATCTGTCTACACTTTTAGAAAATCGATTCGTAAAAATATCCAATTTCATTTTAATTTCGTTTGGCAACCTATGGAAAGAAACATGTCAGCGCTTATTTAGATCAAAGACAAAAACACATTTTCACGTACGCACATTATTTAAGATTTTAAAATATATATGATCACTATTAGGCAGTAAGATATTACGCGCCATTTTTTGCCGCCGTTCCGGATATCATAAACTAGATTCCTTAATTTTTTCTTCTAAGCCGTCTTATTTTCAAGCAATTTAAACGGTTTTAAAGACAATACGAACTGCCTCCCGTGAACATAAATACACGCTGCGAATCTCGCATTACCCGAGCCCCAAATCCAATTTGGACAAAATCGCGAGTCTAGAAAATTGACTCATAATTTGGCTACTATTTTTATTCAATCTCGAATTGATTAAGCGACTCCCATTAATTTGCATGTATATAGGTCGCAGAATTCAGTCACGTGGTTAATGCAATAGCACTATCGAAGACGAGTAGTAGTATTCTAAAGTGATTAAGTAAATCTCTGCTTAAGGGAACAGCAAAAAGGAAAGCCGGTCCTATCACTAAATAGTTCATTTATATAATATTAAAATAGGGCAATTTTTATGTTTATAAATGGTTCACACCCGAGCACAACCAAACTATAGAAGCCAAGCGTGACAATACTCGTTAGTACATTAGTAAATTGTATTGTCATAAATACTAGAATCATGAATTAATTGAATATTATCGTTTTTGTATTTTATTGTTTTTAGTTTTTATAGCAAGTAGAGATATATTATTTATAAGGATCGAAAAATGTCAAATTAAATTTATACGAGACAAACCGCCATAAACATATGAGTTAAAATTCCGCAAAAATCCCAACGACATTAATTGCAAACTTTTCTGCAAAATGATTTTAAGATAAGTGGAAACATGGATAGAACATTAAATTATAAAATTCAGTAATAAAAATAATTCTGTGGGGAATTGAAAACACATGGCTTGAAACCAGGAGTTGTAGAGCGGGTAGCCAGCATGGGGCGGACTAACAGCCCTGGCGGAATAGATTGACCTATAACCCTAGGCTTTATATGATACTTTTTGGCACATGCATTATATTTTATAAAGTTCAGGAGGGGCGTAAAATTAATCAACAGAAGGGAATGACATTTTGTACGCGCGTCTAAATGATGGAACAGTTTATTTGCACGCGCGCGTAAAATATAATTCTATAATTACAAGCTTTGAAGTCAAGCGTTGAAAAGTTGATAAAATACAACATAAGTTGTACGCGCGCGTAAGCTTTGTATTTCTTCGTGACGACAAAGATCTATAAATATTAAGAAGATGGGGATTCCCCTCAACCGAAAAGATTAGTCTTGTGGTTATTCTTTCGTTGTACAATACCTACGTAGTATCGCCATGGAATAACCAATAACACTGTCCACTAAAATGAAATGAAAAGTAATAGTTCGGTAATTAGGAAACGTGGAATTCCGGCAATAATAAAAACAATATAAAACTGAACCGGTAGAAAATATGGCAACTAACGGATGTCCTACCATAATAAAAAAAATCTCAGTCTACCCCCAGAGTTTAAATCTACGCGTCGGTAGTGTAGCAGTAATGCATCAGACGAAATTGTTTATCAGTTAATATAAAACACATTTAATGTTTACTCAACATGTACATTAAAATGTATATATTATTTTATAGAAATTGCATTTGATTGTGTCTTTTATTATACCATTTGTTCGTACAAGGATAGGCATGGGAATATGATGATAGGCCTACAATAGTTGTATGATAATTATTATTATTACAATGGCAAGTGCATACATCAGTCATACGTTTGTATGGAGTGTTTCATTTAACAAATGTTTGTCCAGCCGCCAGCATGTGTCTTTTTATCATGATTATTAACCGGGCTCTTTTACATAAAACTGGCCGTTATCTTGTAACCATTTTTTCCTGCGTAACAAAATAGACACGCCCGCGTACAGACCTTGTTACAGTATTTTATTAACAGGGTTTGTACGCGGTAGTCCATTATTGGACGCGCGCGTCAACTGTCGTGATGTCACACATTTGCTCAGCTGTAAACATGTGTTTTTAATTAAATTCCACGGGTGTTTTTTTTGGCAATTTGGCATAAAAATATGCTCTTTTATTTAGCACACATTTTTGATGTACCGTAGTAACCGTATTTATCCAATAAATAAAAGTCAGCACACGCAGTTGGAGTCAGGAAATTCGATACTGCAAAATACCCTGTGTTATAAAAATAGCGTAAAAACAGGTAGTAAAATTTGAAGGTTTTTTCCAACGGAAATTAAAAGAAAACAAATACTGGCCCGATGAATTCAGAGAATCAAATTAAAACTTGAATATAAATTTAAAAGCTGCTTTGATTCTTAACACGCAAAATTATAATTATTTTATAAACGACATCATAAAACATAAATATTTATCTTTTAAGTTTAAACCTAAGATAAACAAAAGTGAAAAACTGTAAACGTTTCCTCATCGTTAAGAGTTGAAAAAAAAAAGAAAATTGTTTCATTTATTGTGTTAGAAATTTTTCCCACGTTTTGTCGACGATGAACATGTTTTTGTAACGGTACATCGTCATCATTGCTGTAATTTGCATGCTAAATTTGATATAATATGACATTAAATCTGCAGTCTAATCATCTTGACGTTTAGGCCTATTGATAATAATAACTCATATTGCAGCGATTATAATTATAACGGTATATCCGTTATAAGTTGGTCTCCAAGTAATAAAACGCTATTATAAACAGCGCAGGTATTCACATATATGATTTAATATAGGCCCATTGAAGAACAAACCTACGGTTGCAAAATGTGCTCTAAATATAGTAATTATTTTTCATCTATGTTGAAATATGATTTTTATATATTTATTATCAATGAACTATAAGAGCTATAAAGGCCATCGTGGGCTTATCATATCATACGATAAGATCTAAATTTGCATGGACCTTTTATCAGCGCGATACTTCATAAAAACCTATATTTTGCGGATTGACTCTCATACACGATGTTTATGATGGTGTTGAGCGCTATTTCATAAAGTCCTATTTTGCATCGACATATACACCATTTAATGCGTTACAAAACTCCCTTTTCAAAATTGTATTATCGATTATTTTATTAAAAATAATGACAATTCACACTCTGTGAGTATACATTGTCGTCGAGTACACTAACATCGAAGAACGTACAACAATTTGTCAATGACACAGAAATAAAAATAGGATTAAGCTGCAGTGTTCTATTTCCATACAATAATTATAGTTCGTTGATTGCAAAGTTTGAACCACGTACTATTCTGGCCAATAAAGAACGCGATTTATGTAAAATAAAACCACCTTTTCATTACATTTAATCGGTTTGAGACGGATTGTATTAAAATATTGAAAATTAAATTTGAGCTGGTTTTACTTGGCGTTGTCTGCGCAGAATAAATCAGTAACTCTGTTGTTATACGTCATAGGATATTGATTGGTTTAATTGAATGAACTTTTACATACAGAGGACGCGGATAAATTAACGTTTTTAATTAATACCAAACGTAATTAATGATTGAGAATATACTGTGTAATTCTAATCAGATTTCAGTAATTTGCATAAAAACATCAGCGCGGTAAAAGGAAAAACACAATAGATAATTTATGCTTTCTAAGATTTGTAATTAACCAGAAGAATGCAATGCGATTGTTTATATGAGGTAAGATTGAATATGGGCCAGAGGTTTGTTACGGATTAAAAACACAGCCTTTATAAATGAAGTCGGAGTGATGAACTTAGCAAGAAGCGAGTTGTCGTTTTCTTCATTACTGCTATGTAAACAAACCGAAGCGCTCCGACACTATATCAATTTACACTACGACCGTGTTACCGCGATCATGCCAATTTTAACATCCAACTATTTTTTTTGTCTGAAAAATGTTAATGTTCATCTTATCATAGAAACAAAGAGAGATGGTTTTCTACCAATTATCGGTGGTATATATGTATTAATTACATTTTATCAGAACTCTTTATAATTACTAATAAAAGATGTAATAAAAGTTGAGTTTATGAGAGTGTAGTTTGGATAAAATGTTGACATCCGAAACAAAGAGTGAAAGATAATGTTCAAACCACTTCATTATTTGTATGCGTACTAATGGTAAAGAACGCAATTAAATAGATGCAGAAAATGTTATAATTACCTATAAACCGAATATACAAAAAAATTTATTTAGTATTTTGCTTTTAATAGTTTGGACAAAATAAATTAATTTCATTTTAAATAAATATTTTACTTTAATAATAACATATTGTTATGTTTAAAAAAATATTGTTCAAGTATTTGGATAAAATCAAGTAATTTCATTTTCAATAATATTATCTTATTTTTAATATGCCATAAATCAATCATGACATTTAAAAAAGTCGTAATTTCTAAAAGTATCCATAAAAATAAATTTTAGTAATGAAAATATTTTGAGCACAACAGCGTATTGCAAATTTCTATATTTTGAGAATAAATATGCAAATGAAGCGGTATCAAACTTTCCCATACATTCAGTAACTGGTGTTTGTTATTTTATATTTACGTCTAAATATCTTAAAATTTGAGCATTGCTGTATGATATGCATAATAAAAAGAAGAAAAAAGATTATTTGTCTTGTTTTGAATATTTTCAGCATGGACGGACATAATGTTCGCTCGAACGGGTTCAATCAATTAATGCAGTTCTACCAACGGTGAAATAATTGTAATAACAACTATGAAGATATTTCTCGTGTGAGAACTATATCTCTTTTATATCCAATGTCGACTATGACAATCTGTTGTTAAACGATTAGGGGAAATAACAAGAGCAGAATAGGTCTTTTAGTTTACATAACATCACTAACAAAAGCAGAGATTGGAATTTGCTGAGAGACTAAAAATGTACATAGAAAACAATTAAATCTTAAGTAAATAATCACAATGAAAAAAATACTTATGAATAATTTAACTGTGACAATAATTGTCTTGTTGAAATTAAAGAAAATAAATATTATTTTATGCCAGTCAGTAATTCAATTAAATTTAGTTCAATAGAAATATTGTTAAATTCAAAACCAAATTACTGAAAGATGTTGTGGGTATCAGTGGCTGGATCTCAATGGAGATTCAAAATAAAAAATAAGCAGAAAGTTATTAATCAAAATGATGAAGCAAAACAGCCAGAAATAAAATGGCACTCTTTTGCAAAACAGTATTCTTTAAACAGGGTTAATGATAGTAATTGGAGGGAAATAAGAATTATAAAGCAGTCATGACCTATACAATAGAAATATTCTATTCTTCAAACTCTACCCTTTTGTGTATCAAGAAATGTACTGTACCTGGCCAAAACATCCTTTTGTTATTTCTATATGTGCAATCAAAAATAGATTATCAATATATTGAGGTATTAACTATTTTCCCAGTAAGTGTTTTAGTATTTGATTGTGAAAACAAACTGTACTGATATGTTGAAACATAACATAATAAGAAGCTAGGAATATAAAACCTGTGTTTACTGCTGTATATTCTATATACAATCTGATATTTTATACAGTGTTGGATCTTCATAAGTTTAATATAGAGATATGTTTTTAAATAAAGTAGTATTTAATATGGTTTTTTATTTCAAAATTAATACCTAATTTTAGCTACAATTTGGCTGTTATTGAAATACAAAGCAATACATAGATAACATTTAAAGAAAGAGCATTTTTCAAAAACTCAAAGTGTAATAACAATGAATTGATCTATGTGCAATTTTTAATAAAAAGAATTTAGAGTAATTTTATTGATTATATATGCATTAATAATAAAAAAAAATAATAGTAAAAAAAATTAAAACCTATTTATTACAAAATAAATTATTTTTCTTGTTAAGGTAGATAAACCTACTAGTTATAATTTGATAATAAAAGTTTGTGAATATGTACATAAATGAGGTTTATCATTATTATTGTATAGCTGTAAAATTTATGATCCAGAGTTAATTTTTTATAAATTAAACTTATACGGTTCCCTTAAGCCTCACTCAAAATTAGCAAAATAATGAGAAATACAATTATAGGTAAAATATTCAGCTGTGTCATAATTTAAGATAAACATTTTGTCAAATAATTATTATTTTTCCCGAATATAGATAATAAACATACTCATTATAGATTATTTTATTGATCCAGAATAATCCTATGAATTTGGGCCATATAGTTGTTCATTGACCATCAGGCGTCTGTTAGTCCAAAGTTCACTTTGCAACTATACTTGAAGCAAACATGGTGTGCATGCACCTATCCTATGAATTTAGGCCTTATAGTTGTTTACTGACCGCCAGGTTGTTGCTGGGCAAAACAGCCAACATTTCACCATGGGACTATACTTGAATCAAACATGGTGTCTAAATTGAACCTATCTTATGAATTTAGGCCATTAAGTTGTATGTTCATTAACAGTCAGGTCTCTGATGGACTAAAAACAGTTCAAAGTTCACCTTGGTACTACAGTAATTGAATAAAAAATAGTGTCTGAATAAAACATAGAATAGAGGGTGGGATTATAACTGAATCAAATGTGGCAATGCAGTAAATGGTGCAGAAAAAAGTTGAAACTAAAGCTGATTAAGAATTAAAAATCTCTGTTTATTTTAAGAATAGAAAAGAAGTGGTAAACATTTTGTCTTCAGAATTATTCATTATCTGAATTTCCAATAATATTGATTTGGTAGAAATCTATATATTAAAAATTACATTTCTAAATATAGAATTATATTGGAAAAGTTGTACGTCATTGTCAAGTTCTATCAAAATAAGATTGGCTAAATTAAATAATAATGTCACAATATATCATCGGCAATATTAAAATGATTCAATCCATTCTTCTTAATTTAATATTTATTTAGTAAAATTCTGGTGAAAAATATTGATATGAAATCTAATAACATCATTACATAGAGTCTACAGCCAATCTTATTAAGATTAAAGTACGCACTAAAGAATATTAAATGTTTCTAATACTTAAATCATATTAAAGCATAAAATCTCATTGATAGAAGACCTATAGATTAGATTTTTTTTTATTTTTGAATACATCGATATTATGAATAACGAAGGAAGATGAAAAAAGATATATACACAGTATGTATATATCTGGAAGAGTCTTAGCAATGTTAAAGCTTATATTAATTCTATCAATGTCCAACTTAAACATAAAATCTAAATTATTTTTATTTTTTGGAAGTTTGCAAATGAAATTTTTTGATCGAGGAATTACAATTTTATTTAAAAATAATTTGTGTACATACTGTTTTTGCTGCATAAAAAAAATATCTAAACTGTCATTTATTTAAATTTTTAACAAATACAACCATCAGTTTTGATTTGAAGCAGTTGTGTGTTCTATTTTTTTTTAAAACTTTTACCGCGCTGACATCGGATAAAATGTAATTTGAAGCAATAATAAATGATTAACGTGTTACATTGACATTTTTTTCAAATCATGCTTAATACCGTCTACGAAATGATAAAATTTCTTCATGCGCGTACTTAATATGGAAATACAGCGAGTAGAGTTATCTATATTATGATGGTCTCCCATGAGAAATTCCTATATTAGAACTAACTAATCGAAGACCACCCAAATAAAATACTCTTACTAATAATTAATCAAAGAGTTCATAATAATATGAAAATAATCTGCCAAGAAAAATTAGAAGTGTGAAGGAATTGGTAGTCATAATAGTAATAATAAATAAACAAGACTTGTGGTGATTAATGGATGTTTATATTAAAGTGGCATGATAGCTTGGCACAGGTTAACAGCTTGCTTACAAATTCCAAGGTATTTGGTTCAAATCAAATCTGTATTCAGAATTGTTTTCATGACCAGTGCTGGTACCTAAGCCTGGCTAATGTTTATTTTGCCTAGGCTGTAGTTATGTATATAGAAATCTTTTAAAAATCTATGTTAGGAAATTATTAATAGAAGATAGTCTCCAATACCTAAATTAATTAAAGTAATAATAATATTACATTTAAAATAGATATTAATTCCACTTACACATAATGATTCACCTGTTTGTACATAGATAATGTTTCTTTTCTGAAAATGTTTTTAATTAGAACGCTTATTGCAGGTATTGTTTGATACACACTAAACTGTTTGTACGCAATAATATATTAAATCTTTTTTTGCCTGAAAATATTTTCATTATAGCAATGTTTGCAACTTGAAACTCTAAAATTATTAAACAACACTTTGGCAGCTGGCTTCAGCATAGTTCAATAATTGTGAGTACAACCGTGTTATTCATTTTTTTTCTTGTCAATAATCAAATAAATTTGTCTCGACTTTAAAATACTACCCGCTGGAAAACTAAGCATGATGTAAAAAAAAAGACGAATGACACTCGGCAATAGTAATTTGGTTTGTTGGTGGAAGAAACATTTACAAAGATAAAAATGTGTGGCTACAATACCAACTATTACAATCTCAGTCGTAGATATACTTTCATTAAATCACAATCTGGAATTATTAAAATAAATTACGTCTTTCGGTTCCACAAAAGGATTAGAAAACGGGTGAAGTCACAGTGTTCGCTTCTTACAGCATAAATTAGATCTCTGTAATCAATAATTAATGAAGCTAAAAGAAGTCCACATTATTATGGGATGGTAGTCAATAATTGGATGAAGGACCAGAGACAAACCTGTCTATGTCAAATACACTTATCTGTTAATTAGTGGCAACAAAAAAAAAATCCAAAAAATCATTACAAATGTGTGATGTAATATTGGAAACACTAGGTATAGAATTAACTATGCTTTCAAATAGACTAATGTACATATAATTGATTTTTTCACATTTGCCTATAGAGACGGGAGTAATTGGAATTTTGTGTGGTTATCAGGTTTCCAAAGACATTGTGTATTCCACCGTCTACGCTATTAAATTATGAAGGAATATTACCAGATAAAACTGCTAAGCGAATAACATTTTAAATATACCCTGCTAAAAATAAAATGTTGAGCATTAACTGTACCAGCCAGACAAATAAATGTTAGTAAAAGCAGAATTTTTTTGATATTAATCTAATGTATGGGATCCAATTACTTGGTTTAATCTAATAACCTAGAAACATACTCGCCAATCAATGGTAATATTTTTAGTGAATAGCCAAATTGTTCCACATTCTGATTGAGAAACGAAATTATAAAATCCAAGCAATTCATTAAATTTGATTGGTCAAGAAAAATGATTGCTTTCAAGTGAAATTTTATATACACAGTACAGATTTACCGAAAGAAATGATAATAAAATTTCAGAGTGGCATTGAATTTGTGTTTTCACATTGTTTGATTTAAAGCAATATTATAAAGCAATAACTAGTAAGGAAAAATAAGATAATACAATGACTTAAAATAAACAAATTGACCCTTAGTTTTTATCTATTGCACTCATCTATCTAAACATATTGTAATCAAGTAGAACAATTACAATACTGTTATGTAAAAAAAATCATGTATTTAACCCTTTTTTTTTTACACATTTTTTATTTTTTAAACTACTGTATATAAAACACATTCATAATCCTGTATATTGTATTTTTAAAAAATCTATAAAATGATAATTATAATGTCTTTTTATTATAATTATCAATTTTAAATAGCACACCTGTGATTTGTCATCTTCCCTTGGCCTATCTATAGTATTATCTTTTTAACAGATATGTCTTTTATCTTTGGGTTCAATGTCTAACACGCAATCAAAACTTTAACTTTCAATTATTAAAAAAAAAATGTAAAGAAATTGTCATATACTAAAGACAAATTAGTGTATAGAAAGTAAGTGTATGGAAAACTGATAATTATTGTGGAACAATAACACCCAATTGTGTTTAAAATACACTTTTTTTTAGTTTATATGAAAAATCTGTATACTGTAAAAGATGATATTAGTGTGTAGGTAATGATTGTATTTTACTGTTTATTTAAATTGAAAGAATTTTTAATTTTTTTAAATACAAAAAAATGTGGTGAAAATAAAATATGAGTAGAGAATTAGTGTATGAAAAACTAGTAAAAGTATTCATACTATCAATTGTTAAATTTAGCACACTGTGTATTTTCACACTTTTAAGGGGATATAATAGTTTATGCTCTTGGCTCTATGGTGTATGTATATAAACTGGATTTATATAAACTATTACTAATATACTAAAAGTAAAATATAAAAAAAAAAAACAGCTGAATCAAAAATACTGATTGTGAGTTGCGTAGATTTAAATTACTATAGATTGTTATGCAATATATCTTAAATTATAAGGGTACCTTCATTTTGGGGCACAATTGACTAATACATCAATTATAATGCTAAGTTATGTAAGGTAACAACAATTATATAATTATTCAATTATCGTACAATTGTTAGTAATTCACGATAAAACAATGTTAATTAGTTTTTAACAGTCCAGAGTTAAAGGTACATCATTTTGATTCAACTGCAAACAAACACCACAATTCATTATTTCTCCATTAACTTTAAAGTACCAGGGCTTTTGATTTTTCTCGCTTGCTCCCTGGGCTAGTAGTAGATTTTACTAGCCCACATGCCATAACTAATGTCTCATTGCCCAGCCCATTTGGTACAAAGTTATATTAATTAGCTAACCCGGAACAGAGTTTACTAGCCACTGCATGCTGGGCAAGTGACAAATGAAACCCTGAATCAGTATGGTTTATAAAAAGTACAAGTTTCATTAATGGAGAAATATAAAAAAAGTGTGAAACTAATGTTTGATACCATATAGACACACCCACCTATGAATTAGTGCATCTGTGAAATTGCAATCGGAATCTGCTTGAACTCTGTCAAAAATTCTTGAGGTGGTCGAAATCCGAGTGCCAAACCAGGGTTTAGTCCGGGCATCATCATGGAAAAATACGGTTCTTCATGGCCGGATCGGCGACGCTTCCATCGCATAACAGGAACTTTTTTTTTGTTTGGATCCGTGTAGCACTTCCTGCAAACAGGATGTAGTTCTGTCTCACCTTCGTCGTGAACAAGATCTTCTGTAGCTACGCAATGAAGGCAAACTTCTGGGAAAAGTCCACTAACGTAGTACGGGACCTCAACGGGATCCTCGCACATTAAGTTTTTCCGCACATACACTCGACTAAAGATGTGGTTTTCGTCATCGACATCGGCAAAGTCCTGAAGGCTTGACCCGCATGTGTATTGCAATCCATCCAATGCTTCTTCCAATTGAACTTTTTGCTCATCTGTTACTTTTTTTTGCGCATAAAGACACCGAGGTTTACCACATTCGACGCATTTTATAACACGTTGTACAGTTTTACAGGTTTGTGCGGATGGGTTAAATGGCATCCCGTGCACAGCGATCTTTGGCATATTTGGGGGTGAATTGGCATTGTGGTATGCTTCGATATAATGGTTCATGGTCACCAAATTTATTGCACCATTGGTACTCTGTACACTGTCCTCAGAACCGTTACCGGTTGTCACCACCGGTACATCTCGGTCCCGCTCTCTATCTCGTTCAAATTTTTCAATTTCAATATCGGTTGTACCGGTAGATTGAGGTGCAGTTGGCGGCGTTTTCGGATCTTCTTGCTGCATTGGAATAGGACACGGCATTGTCGGTTCGACAACTTCGTACTGCAGTCTCGGTGTACTGCAAGCGCTTGATAGTAGTCGAACTGATGGATGTTCTCTTTCATGTCTTTTTTCCCTCCTACCTGCATCGTTCAAAACATGTTGGATCGCTTCCCGGAATGCTGGACTCCTTTCCGCCGCCCGTCGGACGTCTTTCATATTATGACAGTCGTTTATTATGCAATCAAAAATGTCAACAGTAGACGGTTGCGGCGACTGGGAAATCGCTTTCACTGAAAAACGAAAATATTTGCCAAATTCACATACATCACCGATTAAACTATGTAACGGCAGATTCTGAAAAGCGGAAACTTCCATTGAATTTCCGACGGCGGCGACGACAGGTAAATGCCGTAACTCAGGCGGTAAGACAAAGGTTTCAGCCGACGTATTTTGCCCGGTGACAATGGATTTAAAAAGCTCGTATACAGTGCAAACAGGATTAGCTTCATGCAGTGCGAATTCTCTTAGTTTCTGTTCTCCAAAAACTATTTCAACTGACAGCAACATGATTACAAAGTCCTATACTGCACTCGGCATTTAAAAGTCTGCTGGAAAACAACCAAGTGTTTCAAAACGCCCAGCTAAAATGTTGATTTTGGTCGCTCAGCGCTCATTTATCGCTTCGTGCTCGCCTTTTTAACGTAATGTAAACAATGCTGTTTAACCCCCGGAAGTACTTGGCGTTGCACTTTCTTTTGTAAGCCATGCCTACAACACTAAGTTCGCCAGTGACTTATTTTTAACAGAAATTCCATGAGGGTGCCCTCACACAACAAATATTTCACAACAGGCTTTCCTCAAAATTAGTCATGGACGAAGACGATCCCGTTGTCGAAGAGGTACAAAATTACCACGCTACCCACTTCTATGCTTTTTATATATATATATTTTTGCTAGTATATTTGTACTTAATATTTTATCTATTTTGAAGTGCAGCATTCCGTTATTTTATTCACCTTTGTGCATTTAAAACGTCTTTTGTGCTAGGCCCATGTGAATCTACTTTATAATAAGTTCGTTGATGAACGCATGCGGTCGTGTCCCTGTAATTTCCTACCGGTGTATTGCCCTAGTTTTTTAAAAGGGCCTAGAAAAAATATACATCTATATTTTGAACAGAAAACTGTAATTTATCAACTAAAACGATGAAATATGTGGATAAAAAGTATAAATCCAGAAATTGAAAGAAAATATGGTGCCCATAATAATATATTTGATATGCAAACATTTTGTTGAACTGCAGTTAGTAGGCCTAGGCCTAGTTAGTACTAGAATAGGCTAAATTAGAGCCTCATTCATGGGCCTTCTTATGCCTTCTGTTATTCTATTTTTATGTACTATCGACTAAATTAAAACGTAAATGATTATCGCATCAAAAAAGCTGTTTGCTACTTAATGCAAAGGTACAGTATATGAATTGAAAATGTGATCTTTAAAAAGTTTTTTCTGATATTTAATTTCTATTACTAGTATAAGCATAGTAGCTTTTAAATTGATTTTGTTAAGCCAAAAAAAATAACAAAAGAGAAAACATGAAAGCAGAACACACCATCATTATTAATAGATCATATTTTTTATGGTATATTAAAATTTAATTATCCTGGTTAGTTTTATCATACGTATATTAATATTCTTATAATATAAATATTAATTTTATAATACTGTCCTGTTAAATTCTAAGATTCTGTGCAGTGTACGAGGTCAAAGGTAAACTATAGTTTAGTTAAAAGTTGAATGTCTGCTTATTCATAGTTTATGAGATAAAGGTACAGTAGTGAATATAGGTTAATATAACACTGATTATTTTATGGAAAAAAATACTCTGATTAACAATATACAGAGTACATTATAATTATAACATGAATCTTAATGAGATGGAGACTTGGTTGACTTTACAGTAATCATAGAAATATTATAATGATACTGAATACAGTATATTCACATTTCATTGGCATGAAAAAAAATCCTGGTATTAATCAGGGCTTGAACCAAGTACCTGTGGTATTAAAAGCAAGTGCATTATCTACCAAGCTACAGAACAATTCATTTGTTTCCAAACTAAATAACAATTTGTTTTATTAGTTGTGGTGGTAAACATGACTGTACTGATTATAAAAATATTGTTGGTAATGGCACTTTAGCTTGGTGGTTGACATGCTTGCTTGGTAACTGGAAGGTTGTGGGTTCAAGGCCAGGATTTTTTGTCATAAGAAAAGTACAAGATGTAATTCTCATTCTCATCAAATTTTAAAATTTATTTTGCAGGTTGACGTCTTCTTAACCAAGAGTTTAGCAGAGAGCTTGTATCTATTCCAGGTACGGTTAAATTATTTAAATATAATTTTTTTATTTATATAATTTATCACCAGTGAATTTTGTTTTTTGTGAATTTTATTTTTGTTTGCAATGTAGTTTTGATGTTGATGAAAAAAAGAAAATTCACCCAAAAAAACCATCTGATCACAACCATATCCCACTTTCTTTTTGTACTTTTTTCAAACATTGTACAACCGGAATATTAGATTTCTTTGTTAGACTCCTTTTTTAATAGAAAATTGAACGCAAATAAACTTCATAAATATTTATCTTCATTTTATTAGATAATAAAACCAACTAGGTTGAAATAAATGGTATAAAAAAAATCAGTGTAATATTTAAGAGAGTGTAATTTATTTACTAGAATGATTTTGATTTTGAAGATCATATTTTATTAATTTTTATAATCTCAAAAGTAGGCAAAGTACTTATACTTTGAATAAATAACAAAACTAAGTGAAAATAACATGTGTATAATATGTTTATGTAAGACAGATTTAATTGCATGTACATAGTTTGTTTGTATTATCATACTACAGTAGAATCCCTATTAAGGAGATATCTCTGGGCCTCAACAAAGTGTACCCCATATTGCTTATCGTTCTTTTCACAGGAAAGTTTTTCCAGAATAGGGGTGTCCCTGAATAGGTGTTGGCCATAGATTTAAAACATAAGTAGCTCCTCTACTGTAAACTTTGTCAGGTGACCATAATTTTACCCAATTTTTATGACAAATGTTTCCTACCTATCCATATTTTACTACTTGCCTGTTTTACACTTTTTTGTAAAATGTTTATATTTGTTGCATTTGTATTTTATATCCTCTTGGTGTTGTACTTTCTGTATTTTACCCATTTTATCACATTTTATTTTGTTATTGTTATTTCTATGGTGTTTATATTTTAACTTATTTTTACTCATTTTGATCTCCTTTCACACATTGTCTTCTTATTTTCTTTTTTTATAGTTCATATATCTGTTCTTTTTGTTCAATGTGTGGAAAATAAATAAATGAAACAAAACAAACAAAACAAAATGTGACAAGCAAGACACTTCTCGAGCCAGAGTGCTTGACGAAATAAATTGAATTGAAATATCCATGGTGTGCAGTGGCCACTGTAACTCTTTATAAATAAAGTACAGTAAGCTGATCTAGTAATAGGGTAACTGACTAACAGTAACCTTTTTCTAAAAAATACCAACCATTTAAAAAACAATATATTATTAACATAATCCAAGAGGTTAATGAGTCTTAACTATAACTTAACCATCTTAGCCAGGTTTATCTTTCAGTCATAATGCATTCAATCAATAAATAATACCGTATAGTTTACCTTACCAATGCATTCAATAAATAAATAATATCATAATACATTTTATAAAAAATTTAAAGTGGAAATGATATATACACCTGTACACTGTATTTTTATGGTTTGAAAGTAAAAATAGCTGTCAAGTTAAGAATAAATTTACCTGTTGCGACACGATATAACTGTTGCATAAGGTTTTTATGTAGGTTTATGCTTCAACTCTATCCACATTGAGTAAATGCAAATTATGGATTAATATCCATGAAATATATAGACAAAATAAAACAAGTGAAAATATATTGTGCACTTTAATTAAAATTAAGACCTATGGTGATCGAGCTTTTATCATAGTTTTCAAAACCCATCTTTTTTCTTTGCAAATTCTTTCTGTTTTTTCTCTCAGCACTTTGGGACAATCTTTTGATTGTATAAGCGCTATATAAATCGAACAACATTACATTAAATGTATTTTATTTATTTTGGATTGCATGCGTAGATTGGTGGTTAAATTTCTAAAATGTCATATTTATTGTGTAAATTCAGTTATTATTTAAATAATGATGATTTTAAACTATGTTGGTAATTTTTAATTTTCAGTATCCAGTGCGTCCAGCATCCATGCCCGATGACCTTGAGCATGAACTTGTAAGAATCAAACCCCAACAGCAAAAGGTAAAATAAAATACACAAAGAAACTGACCTCTCCAGCTTTTGTTTATCTTTGACACACATGATAAAAAGCCTGCTAAAATCTTAAGCCAATAAAAATCTGATTTTATATACCCTCAGTTGGCTATTAACCAGGCTCGTGTTTGTTTTTCTGTCCAGATCTTGAAGCCTAGCACTTAAGTAAACCCAAAAGGTCACTGGGACTTTGATAATACATTCTGAAATACATTTTGAAGAGGTCATTTCGAAACTGGAGATAAAAAATACAAAACGGTTTTATTTTTTCAACGTTATTGTTTAATCACTGGTAGCGTGATTAACGCGGTGATCTGCTTATGTAACCAGATAAATATTTACCCCAATTCCATGTTTGTATTTGACAACATGATAAAATCCAAGACCTAAATAATATATTATTAGAAATAACAATATAACTTAACTTTTATTTATAATGGTACAGTAGGCTAGTTAGCTGTAATAATAAGACACAACACATTTTGTTATCTCATGCCAAAATAATTAATTCTAGGCTAAAATATGCCACAGAATTTGTTTTTGGAATCAGTGTGGCTAATCTGAATAAGTTCTTGCTAAACTAAATTGACACCAGCATTAGTATAATTAGCATCATTTAATTAGCATAGTATAATTAGCATAATATAATTAGCATTAGCTATAATTAGCATATTAAACAGCATAATTATTATTAGCAACATAGTATTTTTATGTATGAAAGTTATAACCATTTGTGGTTGGAATAAAATAAAATCACCAATTAAATGACTGACCAGTATTATGTTGGTTAATATTGTTTAATATGTAAACTCTTGCGGTGTGCAAATTTTGTTATAGAAGTAAACATTGTTTAACTCACATAACTAACTAGTAGATATCCACCCAACACAGCGACTAGCCACACCCGGTCCAACACTATCCCCGGGGAGGTTCAAATGTAGTTACAAAAACCTTCCTAGTACAATTCCAGTCATTTTGATACCCCATTACTTCTCCCTACCCCATTTTGAAAACAAATAAGAGATTGTAATAAAGTTTCCTCATAGTATATTTTATGGTTAATGCTAGTGTTGCATCCAATAGATTGAGATGGAGTTGGCTCTGGATACAACCGATAAACACTTTTCAAGAAGCAAAGGAGAACAGATTGCTCGTAACGTTGATGGTGCTTTTCCAGGCGAGACTTCTGTTTTCAAAAAGTATGATAAAATAATAATATATTTGAGGCTTATTTTGCTTACATTTTTTACAAGTGTACATAATAAAATGGTGCATTTTTAAAGGTTCTTTCTGTGATAATATAGTTTTCTTAAAAATGTCTTAAGCTCTATTTACACTATCAAAAAAAGTGTGATGTGCCCAAATATGGAAGTGATACGACATCATGTCCATTAATTGAGCACATCACATTTTTTTTGTCACATAAAGTTTGATAGTGTAGGCAGAGTTTTAGTGCCAGGAAAGTGTTATGTAAGATGGGTATATATATTATGTTGTAAAATAATACAGTAGAATTCCTCCCTTTGTTGTACCAATGATTCAAGTTATTTTTGTTTCAGTGGAGTCATGAATAGGCATTTTTTAACGTCATCCCAGGCTGTGATGCCATCTGAGATACATCGCTACGCAGTTGGTATGATACAAGAAGGTACAAAATCAATTTTTCAAAAAATAATTAATGCATTTACATACATAAACACTAATTAAAACAAAAAAGAATCTCAACTTTTTTTTTAGTAAAGTCCTGTGTATTCATTCTGAACATAGGAGAATTAGCATTATGTGGTAGGGTGGTCAGTTCCTTTCCATGCTGCCTTATCCTCCCTGGTATTTTCAACCAGGTACTCATTTACAACTGAGTGGACTGGGAGTCGTTCTTTTCGGGAATTAAACCCAGGTATGATAGTCGAGTGTCCTCCACCTCCACATAATGAATTTATTTTGTTATTTTTCATGTTCCTCCTCCCTTCGCCTAAGGATGAATGTTTGACCTATTTTCCCATCTTGTCTATATTTATGAGATGCATGTACTTTCTCAAACAAAGATTAAAACCTTATTTTGATCTACATTGCTCAGCTTTCATTAATTGCCCTGTTTTTATTTCCCCCTTCACCACATGTCTTTTCCCCCTCCCTGTACATTCTCTAACAGTTTATTGTTCCCCCCTAGGTGAGCTGCACCTGACGCCCCTTCATGGAATTGTTCAACTTCGACCTAGTTTCAAATATCTAGATAAAGCAGACAACAGATTGAAACAAGAAAAACTAGATATGGAAGGTGAATTGACTAATCAAATTTGTTTATTTCCAAATTAAATGGTTGACCAATCAGATTGTGCAACCAAACATCAGGCAATCAACTGATAATTTATTCAAAAAAAGGTTACCCAATCAGATGTTATATTTACAAACTTGAACCAAAAGGATGTGTTTATTGACCAAAATTCAGCAAATCAACTGTGTTTTACAATTGTGTGGTTAATGACCTTGAAATTTACAAAGGAATAGTTTGTAGGCAGATCTGTTTACAATGCTGTTTCAAAGGTCAACATCATGTCGATAATAATACCTAAAACCCAAATAAATTACCAATAAGAGAAAAAATAGGAATTATGTATAAAAAGAAACTGAAACTCGCTTATGAACCATTTTAATTTTTAATACAGTGGTCTATTTTGTGCCTAGCTTACTTGGATAAAACCCTCTCTCCATAAATGGTACATCCCCACAAACTACGATCATCATTTCGTGTCATGACATGTTATTAATACAATTAATTAATATTAGTAAGTGCATATTAAAAAAGAAAAATACTTAAGAAAATGAGGTAGAATGAATTAATTTTACAAACAATTTTTAGGCGAGTCTTCACAAGAGGAGGAAGAATCCAAACCAAAGGCAGTGACAGTTCGCTACATTCGAGCAGAAACGGAGGAATCAAAGGCGCGTAGAGAAGCCTCTTACCAGTATATTGAAGAAAAGAGAGCGCAAGAGGCGTGGACTACCGTTGATTATCAGACAAGTGATGTGAGTTCTTTTTAAGGGTAACACAATAATAGTACTGCCATTGCTCCTCACAACTAGGTCAGACATCTTTTAAAAAAACTTACCTCCTTGATGTATTGTTGCATTTCTACCCATCTAGGAGAGTATCTAGATGCTCTCCCCCTTTTGACTGCTAAAATGAAATTATGAACTACTTTGATATCTATTTTTGACAGAATTTTAATATTATATGTAATATATATATAACCTGTCAGTCGATATTTTATGGCATATGGCTATGAATCCTATTGTTAGATTCTAGTTATTGTTATCATTTTTTGTGTTGATATTTTAACCTATTTCATGTGTTTGCATAGAGCAAGGAGAGTGCCACTGATCGGAACGAGTTATTATGCCAGACAGAAGGACAAGAAGTGTCCCAACTCTACTTATCTCACAGGTAAGCTTGATAGGTTGATAACACAAATTAAAAAAGAAAGTTTGAACTTTCAACTCTAGGTCTGTGTAGAAAAGCAAACATGATAAAACAGTGAGATTTTTAGGATCGTGATAAGGGACAGATTGAGTCGTCACCATGGACTTGCATCCAATGATGTATGTTTTCCTACCAATGTCAGTATCCTAAGTTCAAATCCTATCTAATGCATTTGTCATCGTGATAAAACAACTCCACTACCAAAGACATCATACTGTATGTAAAGCTCTGTCTATACTATCAAACTAGTTTGACAAAAAAAGTGTGATCCATATATTGGCACATCACATTTTGTTGTCGCATAAAATTTGATAGTGTAGACAAGGCTTAAGACTTTGTGTAATTTCTTTGTAAAATTCAGTATAAACTGATGTTAGAAGAATACAAACATATAATTTGTGTGTGTATGTCACCTATTGTGATTTAATTTTATATTTACTGGCATAAAGCGTGGTTCCCACTAGAGACGCAACGCATGGAAGTTGACCAATGACAAGCCACTCTTCGAATAATCCATCGCTTGTGATTGGTCAAACCACTTCCGCTGCGTTACGTCCTTGCGTTGCGTCGCTAGTGGGAACCAAGCTTTAGTTACAAAATAAAAAGGTTTTAAAATTTAAAAGAAAGTTTCATAGAAGCTGACTTCCTGTATTAAATATTGCGTGTACTAATATATAATTAATAATAATAATACATATATATATATACACCACAGATGATACAGCATATAGTATATTAAATTGAATAAAATTGCAATACCCATCACTGTGATATAGTAAATTTATTAGGTTGTACAAGTGTTAGTTCACGTGTACGTGACCCAACACTTTAGATAGATTTAACATTTTTATAAAACTCTTCACGTAATGCTGTATTTAAATTTATCAAATTGTTTTTAATAATTTATATCATTTTACAGTTTTATTACAACAGATTGTTTTTTAATTACATTTTTTGCACAATTTTGCATCTGTTAGATTTAATAATTAATATTTCTTTCACTTTTTAATTAAAATGAATTGAGTCCTTTTCAATGCAACACTGAATGAATAAATCAATGGGTATTTTCAAATAATTATTATACACAATCACCCCTCTCTGAGACACCCCTATTCATTAGACATCTTATCTTATCTCTTCACATAGGGCATTATGTAGAGTGTCATAGGAAAATTCTGTAATACAGTAACACATATGTATCACAGGTGGCTCCGTATTAGGCTAGGCTTTAGACCAATGATACATGAGATACATATGACACTGTATCATAGAACTTGCCTATGATACTGCAGAAATTAAAGGGAATCGACTACAAATAGCAAATTAAACGAAAAGTATTCAACCGTAACACTTTAGAATGCTATTTTGGTTACTGACTAGAACCAGATTTGAACCCAGAACCCTGATATTCAAAGGCAACATCAACCTAAAGCACCGCTAAATATCTTGGTTAATACTAGAAACATTGAATTGTGAAACTCATGATTAATGATTAAAAAAAGATGCTTCTATTTTACCATTATACATTTCTAGTTTGACATTTAAATGCATTTTGTCATGTCGAGCCGCAAAATGGAACACGGTTTAAAATTTATAACTAGTTCAAATCGATAAAGCGTGAAATTCTTATTCATATCCATAAATGAGTTTGATGATGCAAAACATATTGGTTTTTAAAATTCACCTAAAAAATGACAGAATTAAGATGTGAATTTCTCTTTAAATAATATTCATCATTTGCTGTTATTGACTTGACTATATATACAGCTTTGAAAATTCCAAATTTAAAATTGAAATGATTTAAAACATTTTTTAAATGTGATATTCAATTACGAGAAAATAGTTTGGAAATGAGAACCAATTATAAGCATTTCTAAACCAAATAACATGCAATTAATAACAGAGTTTTAATATTTTTTTTATGAAATTGAAAACGATATATATAAAGCATAAAAAAAGAAATGTTTTCGTTTTCATAACTAAGTTTCTTTTATAAGTAAGAGATTAATGGGATTTGTGATTGAATTCAGTTACTTAAAATGAAACACTGTAATATTTCGATTAAATTTAGTTAGAATTGTATGAAATGTTGTACTATTTATGTAGAAAAACGAATGTAAATGAAGTTATACACCGTACTACTGACTGCAACGTGAAATCCAATTTGGAACATACAGTGTACAGGAGACACAATTATACGATCATTTCTTTTAGGTACTCTAAATTTGAGTGTGTCGGTATAAGATATCTTGATTTAATTTAATTTATTCATCCAATAAAAAAAGGAATTGTGTAAAAAAAATGTACAGAGGAAGTTTGAACAAATACTAAAACTATCTAACTTTATAGCAGAGAACTAGATGTTTGTTTGGTAATTACAACATTAATTACATTACAAATTAAATACAACATAAATAAGTTTTTACTTCTTCTTTCCAGAGATTATTTGTCAACATTGTTATCACAGCCAGAAAAACAATCCAACAATGAAGAACTTTCTCTTGTACAGCTTCAGGAATTGGGATTGGCTGACCAAGTCCGTCTGCTATTAGTAAATGGTTAGTTTTTCCTTTTTTCTTTGAAGCCACAATGCAATTGATGAGAATCCACAATGCAATTGATGAGGATCCACAATGCAATTGATGAGGACCCACAATGCAATTGATGAGGATCCACAATGCAATTGATGAGGATCCACAATGCAATTGATGAGGACCCACAATGCAATTGATGAGGATCGACAATGCAATTGATGAGGATCCACAATGCAATTGATGAGGATCCACAATGCAATTGATGAGGATCCACAATGCAATTGATGAGGATCGACAATGCAATTGATGAGGATCGACAATGCAATTGATGAGGATCCACAATGCAATTGTTGAGGATCCACAATGCAATTGATGAGGATCCACAATGCAATTGATGAGGATCCACAATGCAATTGATGAGGATCCACAATGCAATTGATGGGGATACACAATGCAATTGATGAAGATCCACAATGCAATTGATGAGGATCCACAATGCAATTCAATCTATTTGTTTTGTTTCAAACTCTACCATGTATGCTACACACCATTAATTAAAGATTTATTTAGTGTACACATATAGATTTGTGTATGCAGTACCAACATCTTAATGTTCCTTCCAAAGGACGAGGAAGAGAGTATTGGTCTTTTGTAAAAAATGTGATCTGAGCTGTTAGTGTTATGAACTTTTTAATTCGCTAGTATGTGATGCAAGTAAGAAAAAAAGTGTATTAACACGATTGTTTTTTTTGTTGCCAGCTAAGTTACTGAGGTTCAGCGACCTTCAGAGGTTTTTGCATGGTTCCCCCGACTCAACATCTGTTATTAAAACATTACAGACGGTGGCTGTGTTAGTTCAAGGATGCTGGGTTGTAAAAAGGTATGTTAACGAACTCCCATGTTTTATCAAACTTTCACCCACTCATTTAAAATTCATTAAAAACTAATTTATTTAGAAAATTACATACAATACGCCTTTGCTCATCTTTTTGGAATTGGCGCTGTATAATGTTTTTGGTTATTATCATTATTAATTACTAAAACCTAAATCTCATTAAATGAGTAAGCAGCAAAAAGTAATACAATCAGTATATCCTAGTATTAAGTTTACTGTATGGACATTTTTCTTGTACCAGATCACATAGTGCCATGGTTATAACTGTAAACCTCTGTCTACACTAGGAAACTCTGTCACAAAAAAAAAGTGATGTGCCCATATATGGACATGATGATGTCATATCACTACTGTACCATACTTGGGCATATCACTACCATATTTGGGCACATCACACTTTTTTTGTCAAGCTAGTTTGATAGTGTAGACAGAGCTTTAGCATGATGTTTTTACTTTTGTTTCCATAGTGAAGTGCTCTACCCTAAAGATACAACCAGTCCACTAACAGGCATTGCTGCTGATATTCTGTGCAGAGGACGAGACTATATGGTACGTTGTAACAACTGCTAAAATAGATATCATTATTATTATTATTAGCATATCTTCACTAGGATTCAATTTGTGAAGCAAATTCTAAGCTTAAGGCCACTATATCAAAGTAGGGTACATCCATTCACATACAGGAAAATTATTTATGATTGAGAAAAAAATAACATCAATAAAAATATATACAATATTATTGTTTTTAGTAGCCTTATGATTGGTTGTTGCCCTAACACATAAACTTATATTAAAATCAAACCATCTTGTGATTTTTCTGTGAGTGATTTATTATTATTTTTTTTTATTGTATCATTAAAGACCAACAAACAAAAAAATATATCCTTTGATATGATTAGGAGTTTGTGTATGTTTTTTGTTAATATTGCATCATGCAAAATTGTTATCGAACCAAAATTACTACCATAAGGTGTAGAAAGTATTAAGCTCTGTCTACACTATCAAACTTTATGTGAAAAAAAATGTAATGTGCCCATATATGGACATGATGTCATATCACTACCATATTTGGGCATATCACTACCATATTTGGGCACATCACACTTTTTGTCACATAAAGTTTGATAGTGTAGACAGAGCATAGGATAATATATTCATTGTTTATGCTTTTATAAAATATTTTTTATTTATTTTTTATACTTTTCACTGATAACTTTGAAAAATGTACATAGATAGAAATCCAGTTATGGATAAGACAGCCATGAATAATCCTAAATAGCCCAAGCCAAAATATACATTTAATATTTACAACATTTAAGTATAAAGAAAAAAAAAACATTCTTTAAAGTTATATAATGTATACAACTGAAATCCTTTGTTTTGTTATGCTATCGTAGTGTACTATAGATCTAATGAACTTGGACATTGACAATATTTTATTTTGACTTGAAAATTGAAGGTGGTTGTTAATTTTATTGAGGGTAAACTTAAGGACCACTGGCTGAGGAGGGAACCTATTCACCTGTTGCAAAAAGCTGTTATATACTGTAGTACAATTGTCTGTCACTATAGACACAGCTGCTGTGCATATAACCACAAAAAATACTATTTTAACAGTTCTAATTCTAAATGTTAAATATTTTTAATCTAAGCATAGCAGGGGCGGATTCAAGGAGGGCCCAGCCAGCCCGGCCCCTCTAAATTTCACATAAAAGTAATGCAAAAGAAAGGACATCAAATTAAGTTCAGCACTTCACTTTCACTACTTTTAGGCCCTGGGCCCCTCCTATTTCAAAATCCTGGATCCGCCACTGCATAAATTTTACCATCATTGTCTTAAAAAACATTTCTTACCCTCAACATGACTTCTAAAGTAACATTTTCTACATACAGTCCTTGAAAACTGTAACTCTTTTTATTGTTTTTTATTTTATTACAAGTTCTGATTTCATCAAACAATTGCTGGTATTTTTCACACGATCATGTGCACTATGTTTGAAATTTTATAATAACATAAAATTTAAGTACCGTCTTTTTATTTTAGTTCGTTCATTCAATCTCTCTTTATACCGCCTGAGTTTGACTTTTACAATCAAATTTTTGATTTTAAAGTTTTATTCGGCACCGAAGCAGATTTCTATATTATATACAATTTTAAACGTTTTATTTCAGCTATGGCGTTTTACCCAGAATTCAACAGTCGTAAGGAAAGAACTAGCTGCGGTTATAAAGGTATACATATGGTTTTACAAAGTTGAACATATTTTTTATATAATGCAATGTTGTCTAACCTTAAAAAATACATTGTTATTTATAAGATATAGACTTTGTTGAGTTCCTCTATATTTGAATCCATATTATTATGCAACTTAAATCTATAGCCATAAACTAAAATACAAAAGAACTTTTCTTTTGGGACACTTAAACTAAAGGGAGATTAAAAAAATAGGGTTCTATTGTATGCTGGTGGTAGGGTAGGTTCTCATTTCTTAATTCCAAGGAGATCTTATCATTTGGTGTCATGGTATACGTGGAAGACTCAATAGATTTGAACACAAAACCTATGGATTAGTGGGAGAGCACCACAACCATTAAATGTAATTCCACTATTTTCCAATAGTACTTCTAAATATATATTGTAGCCAAGTCTTGTCACTTAACACCCAGGCATGCTAGCAATATCAAGCAAATACTCACTCGCATACTTCCCCATAAATTGCTGTTTCTTAAGTTTCTACACCCAAATTCTAGGCACAAGATTCGTACCCAGAACCCATAAGTTAATAACAAAGCATTATAACCGCCAAGCCTACCATCATTTTTCCATATTGTTCTTAATAGTTACCGCATGATAGACTCCATAACTTTTTACAGCCAAATGTTTGTTTTTTTATATTTGTCCATTTATAGCTTCCTGATGATGATGTTAAAGAGATCTTATCTCAAGTTTCAAAGCCAGTAACCCGCCTTGGCTGGGAGTTTGCGTACATAAAGGATGAGCACTTTATCTATTCAAACCCTGATGTTGTACAGAGGCAACGAATGCTTTGGGATGCCAAACTTCAACAGTATGTATCATAGTATAATGCACAGTCCTAGAAAAACTTGTTGCCCTTGTTGTTCATTTGTTCATTTCTTCATGCTAGCCATAACCCATAAATCACTTCAAAACCTTTTAAAGCATTCATTCATTTATCGTTTTATTTCGGAATACCATGATGACATAATAAATCCATAGCAAAAAGAAATCATTTATTGTACAGATAACATAAAAAGAAAAGAATTGAGGTTGTACAGAACATTGCTTGTTATATCGGTCATAATGTGATTTTTATTATTATTTTGCTATCACAGACTTCAAAAAGTTCTGAAGTTCTCAAAAGATGCTGACAAGAAAAAGTCTAAAGAATCCCAAGGTAATTTATTATAAACTTTGTATATTTTAATAAAACTAGGGAATAAAATTGCTCAATGGGCTACGTTTTTTCACAACATGTTAATGCAGAAATCAAGAACAATGCATGACATAAATTAGATCTTATAGCGGACATTTTGTAACCATAAACATAATATTAAATTGTTTTTATATTGGTTATTTAAAGTTTAATTCTCATCTACTGAATTACAGGAAATCGCTACCGTTCACGAACAAAGTCACAATCAAAATCAGAACCAATGGAGGTCAGCAGTCGAGTCAACACACAAAAGACAACCAAAATTAAAACAGAGTCACAAGAGAAAACTGATATTGCCAACACGACAACAGTGAACACAGCAGAAAAGAACACAGCAGTAGAAAGCACATCAACAGTGAACACAGCCACAGAGAACACAACAGCAGAGAGCACATCAACAGTGAACACATCAATAGAGAACACATCAATAGAGAACAATTCAACAGAGAACACGTCAAATGATGCCGAGGCACAGCAAATCAAGCTTCAAAACTTTATACGAAAGAAGCTTCTTGTAAATTCTGTTTTGTCGTTGAACGATTTAAAGAAAATGGCACAGCTAAAAGTCGCAGAGTGCTCACCCGGAGAAATGACCTCAAGTTTGTCAGATTATCAGGTAGAGCAGTGTGCAATTCAAGGGGGCGCTATACAGATGAAAGTTGCAGTAAGTTGATTTTGATTTATTAATGCTTGCTTACCAATCCTAGTGTAGTTGGTTCAAATCCTGTCAAAGTTGCAGGATTTCCCATCCTGAAATGCGAATGGCGTGAAAAACTTTATCATATGAATTTGATTTTATAAATAGTATATAGTGTTGGTAAAATACAAAATCTCATAATATGTAAATGCGGATTATTTTTCAGTGGCCACCAAATTCAAAAGGAAATTGCAAGTTATTTACAATAAGATCTATAGGAAATGACCTTGATATAGTAAGTATGAAAATTCTTTTCAACATTGTACCTATAAAAAAAATATCTGTATTGTGCTACTTCTAAAGTTGCCATGCAGTCAGGCTCCACCGATTGTACTTATAGTACAGTGTAATTCATAATTTAAGTTAATTATAATAATTAAATAAGTTAAGAATATATCATTTTCAATTTTGGTACGGTGGTAAAACACCAGAATGTTTCCGTAAAATATAATGAAATCAATATTATGAATTAAATTAAATAACAAATATTTCCTTGTAGTTCAGAGAAGTATTGATAGATATGTTTGCAGTACAATTCAAATATCGTAAAAACAGTATTGCAGAAAAGTTCAAAGAAATTTTAGGTGAAGAACCATCCACCAAGGCTGAGCTGGACAAGGTTGTGAAGGTACATAACTTATTAAAATTTGTACAGTACAAACATATCATGTAACATACATAAAGTACATTGTTTTTTTTTTATTTTAAAAAAAGTTTTATTTGTTTTATTTGTAGTCATTGTGTGTACACAGAGGTCAATTCTGGTATTTGAAAGGAACTGTTCCAAGTTGATGAAGGCTTGATGAGGAGACTCTGGAGCAAATGAGGCTGGAATTCAAGTAGGGTAATACACAGCTAGCACTTCAAAGCACCTCGGGAAACCCATAACAAATAATCATGAGTAGATCTGGGAAACACCCACAATCAGGGTATTTTGGAGTTGTTAGTGGCACACATGGATAGACAAACCAGTTGAGCCAAAGCCTATACAGACTCCTGAAGTATGTCGGAACTATCTGAGAAAACCCACAATCAAGGTATTTTGGAGTTGTTACTGGTACACATGGATAGACAAACCAGTTGATCCAAAGCCTATACAGACTCCTGAAGTATGTCGGAACTATCTGGGAAAACCCACAATCAGGGTATTTTGGAGTTGTTACTGGTACACATGGATAGACAAACCAGTTGATCCAAAGCCTATACAGACTCCTGAAGTATGTCGGAACTATCTGGGAAAACCCACAATCAGGGTTTTTGGAGTTGTTAGTGGCACACATGGATAGACAAACCAGTTGAGCCAAAGCCAGACTCCTGAAGTATTGTATGTGGTAGTTATCTAGGAAAACCCCACTACCAGAGGATTTGAAGTTGTTACTGGTACACATACCAGAAGCCTATGCAGCTCCTGAAGTATGTTGGAACCTTACGACTGACCTGGGAAAAACCCAGTCAGAGTATTCAAACCCCTTAAGTACTTGACTTGGGCGTATATATGAGGAAAAGTTAGGCACAGTCCATCGCCAGAGGTAGTGGAAGTATTCTAACTAAAAGTTCAAAGAGAGCAGCTGAAAATGAAAGTTAAAAGCAAAAACAAAATACAGTAATAGTATATAATCATGAACATGTTATTGTATTATTATTGTATACAAAATAAATATACATTGACCATTATCTATCAAATTACTCATTGGTGTTGTAAATGAGGTATACTATTGACAGGGACAGATGTTCATGTCTAGTTTTCACCAAAAAACTTATAACACAAGAATCTCCTGTTCTTCAATTTGCATTCAAAACACAGTATCGGAAGTACAGGGTTAAAAGGTCAAACTGGGCGACGCCATTTCACAGCATGGAGCAGCGCCCCCTCCAAACTAGGAAGTCAATTACTCTATCCCCCCCTAGAGTATTAGCAGATCCCCTTCTATGATTTTGACTTTCTAATTTGATGCGGGCGCCCTACTCCTCAGTCAATTACTCTATCCCCCCTAGAGTATTAGCAGATCCCCTCTATGATTTTGACTTTCTAATTTGATGCGGGCGCCCTACTCCATGGCTCACAATGGCGCCACCCATTAGCTCTATTCTATCCCACAATGCCTTTCGAAATTGTTACGCGCTTCGGACGAACAGGAGATTCTTGTGTTATAAGTTCTTTGTTTTCACTTATTATTATTAGGCAAAAACATCAGTATAGTAATACATTTTAAGAAGATCACATGTTTATGTAAGTATAAATTATGAAGCATATTGTAAATTAAAATACAAATTTAACCAAATTAATGTCAATCTACTAAATTGTTGAAAGAGTTCATGTTTCACCATAATACCACTTTATATGCAATAGTTTGCAACTTGTTTTATTTTATTCAAATTTCACAGTGTTTTTTTGTTATAAGCTGTCATGCACAAATATACTTTTCTACAAGTTCCACCATACATAATATTAATAGATGCAATAGTTTGCAACTTGCTTTATTTGAATTTCACAGTGTTGTTTTATAAGCTGCCAATTGCAACTCTCCATTCGATCAGCTTCCACTTTTCTTCACCACATACTGCTTTATAAGCAATTTTTTGCAACTCGCTTTATTTAAATTTCACAGTGTTGTTTTATAAGCTGCCAATTGCAACTCTCTCTTCATTCTATCAGCTTCCACCTGCCGGAAGTATTCTCTATCTTCATCATTGTACAAATTTTCTTGAAATTCCTTAATTTCAGTTTCCATCTTTCGACGAAGTTCACGTTTCATTTTTGCCATGACCTTCAAGATAAGAAAGTTATTGAACGATTGATATGATGATGTTTACTTTTAAAATTAAAAATAACTAGCAATGTAATCAATTTTACCTTAGCCTGAGCATTGTCCCGTACTACTAAATCATGCCTCTCTTGACCAATCGCTTCCGCCAGCATTGCAAATTGGTTACTATAGCTGAAAGAAACTTGTTAAGGAACTTATGTACGATATTAAGCAATCCTCTAACATGCAATTAAAATACACTATTAAGCTCAGTCTACACTATCAAACTTTATGTACATATATGGACATGATGATGTCATATCACTACCATATTTAGGCACATCACACATTTGTCAAACTAGTTTCGATAGTGTAGACAGAGCTTTAGGACCAAGGCTGGCATTTATCAATCTTTTTGTAAGTGAAACTGAGGCTTTATGGAAAACAAATTACATACGTTATCATCAAGGAAATTAATTAAGGTTAGTTTTTTTCTAAGCACAATTGATAAGTAATATGCATTAAATAGAAACCAATTGGCAGTATAGTGAACTTGACTTAAGCTCTGTTTACAATATCAAACTAGTTCGACAAAAAAAGTGTGATTTGCACAAATATGGTAGTGATTTGACATCATCATGTCCATCTATGGGCACATCACATTTTTTTGTCACAAAGTTTGATAGTGTTAACAGAGCTTTGGATTCACAGATAGAGAGAAGTCATTTGTCTGAACGTCAAAGGATACTAGTTCTCCAGTGATTCTATTTCATTTTGCTGCTGTTCTGCCATTTCTTCTCTCTTTTCTTTTGCATATTTTCGAAGTTCTCTTATTCTGTTCTTCTGAATCTGTAAACCATCTTCAAACAATTTCTTAAAAATCTGTTTATAAAATGAATTTGTAAAACAGAGCTGCCAATGAAAATCATAAAAAAACCAGAAATTTGTACGAAAAACCTAATAACTAGAAGGCAATGATATACTAAAATAGTGTTGAATCAATTAAATTACCTGTTCTTCTCTGTTTTTCCTTTTCAACATCCTGGCACTTGAACGAACCTTGAACTGGTCGTAGTAGCGACGGGCCCTGGCTGTTGTCTGCCGCTGTTCTTGAATCTTGGCTTTCATTGCTTTTTCATGCTCCCTCTTCTCTTTAATATCTTTCTGCAAATAATCCAATACTTTGGGTCTTGAGACAATGGTTACAAATATATTTTATGAAACCTTCTAGTTGCCTTACTAAACATTCTCTATATTTCAAATAGCACCTTATTTTATTGCACATCTACTTACCATACGTCTGTTGTGTGCTAGCTCTTTCCGCATGATGCTCAAGAGTAATTCTTGACGTTTCTCTGCTTCTTCCATCTAATAAAATAATAAAAGCATTAGTACTTTCAGATTATGTGTCCATATGAATTGCATGCTTCCACACTATGTTTTACTGTAGCTTGGGTACGATACGGTTGACTCTACAAAATAAAAGCTAACATTTACATACCTTCCTCTGGGTCTTGGTTTTCCTTGATTGGTTAAAGCCAGACTTGGTAAGTTGTTCAAGTTGTCGCATCTGCCTGGACCACATGTTGTGTGCAGTGTGCGGTGACACATGTAACATTGGGAACTCTGACATCACTGTAGGTAACATTTCATCGTCTTTGATCACAACTATAGCAAAAACATAATGGCATTGAATTACAATAAGATCTTCTCTCAATTTAGATATTTGGTTTGAAACAAATTATGGTAACTTACGTGGTCTGTTTCTAACCAGAACCGGGCTTGAGGATGCACTACGTTTACGCTTTCCAACAGGACCTTTGACCTTGCTTCGTTCACGGTTAGTAACCACAGATGAAGCTGGAAAATAAAACAAACATTTATTAGATCCCTTTAAACTATATTCTTGACATATCATTTTACAACAATGATGATACTCGAATCACTTACTTGTATACTTGTTGGCAGCAGTGTATCTTTTCATTTTTGGAATTTGGTGTATTTTCCTGTATTTTTTATCCTGAAATTAAACAAAACAAAGTAAAATTCAATCAAGGTGCTAATTCATTCATTCAATTATTATATCAACACAAAAAAATGAATGGCGAAAAAGTAGTACTATCAAATAATATGATTTGAACGTTGAAATGGATACTAGGCCTTGTCTGTCCTTACCAGTAACTCAGAAGCTTTCTTCTTCTTATCTATAAGTTCTTTCTGTCCTGACTGCAACTGGTCTAGATGTTTAGCATAGACATCTTTCATTGCCTTAAAGAAATGGAAGAACAAGAGTATTTGTCCAGGTTCTAAAGATTCTAAATTTATAAATGTATGTTGAGAACAGCAAATAAATTAGTCTGGATAGAGTACTGTAATGTTATATATTTTACCTATTTGAAATTCCTCACCTTAGTCTTTCGTTCATGACCTGACCCTTCCTCTCTGATGCTTCGTCGAATCTTACCAAATTGACCTTTAGCCTCTATGTCCAAGGCATCGTCAAAGTGCACATGATTTTTCTTGAGCACAGGTTTAACAACTGAGCTCTTTGGTTTGTTTTCACGCTTGGGCGAGTACACCCGGTGTCGCTTAACACGTGGTGTGGGATCGTAGTCGACGATGCTGTCACTATGTAATGATATGTCAGAGTCTGAATCTTCAGACAAATCGCCAGCAATCCTGAAATCAATATCAATATTTAGTTACTCTTTATCCAAAAACGAAACCACAAAACCAAATCCCTCTCTACGCATGCTCATAAGCTGAAACTTTCAATTCGCGCAAATAATTTCGTCCAATGGAAAACCTAGAGGGAGGGCTTTAGAGGGAGACTTGTATTAGATGTTTAAAAGTGTAATCTATTAATTATTACTACTGTACCTTTTTTCAGCTTTTTTGTCTACAAGCCTTTTCTTCAACTGGTTCAATATATAATTTTTATCCATTTCAAATTCCTCATCGTCTATTAATTCATTTTCATCATCAAACTCATCATGTCCATCAAATGCAACTTTTCTTGGTGAAGAGGTTGTTGTCGCTCTTTTAGCTGAGGGATCGCCCTGGTAACAAGACAACACAAATATAAAACAAAACAAATTGGATCTTGGAGACAAGACAAGGATGGAAAACTATCAACCGAGAGTACAAATCACCAAGTCACATATGGACCTCTAGAGGTCAGTCTATTTTTAGTTACAAAGAAGAAGCAGTTCATAATAAGAACATTGAAATAATTGTTTACTAACCTTCTGACGACTTCTTAAATTGTACATGGCAGGTCTATCTATTGTGTTGCGTGGTAATGGCATTGACTGACCTAGGCTGGAGCTGACATCCTCATGGGCTATGTATCGGGAATTTCTATGCCTGTCCAAGCCTACATCTCTGTGTCTATGTAATGTGGATGATGCTGCTTCACTGGTTCCAGGCCTTTCTATGCCAGAGTATACATCTGAAGAGCTATGAATATTGCTAGGCCTATCATCTCCAGGGGTAGGCCTGTCTCTCCTCGTTTCTCTAAGCTCTAAGGCAGCAAGTTGATCTTCCTCATCATCATCATCAGATGGTGGGTGGGATAAAGTATGCGCAATCTTTTGATTTCTTCCACCAGTGTTTGTTTGCTTTTCAGCAGGCTGTCGGTCTGTACAAATAAAATAATTGTTATTACTATTCAATGATTACTATATGTTTTTAGCCTACTGTTTTCTCAGGATGTGACTATTGGCACAGTTAACTGGGTATTTAATTTATTATTTTCTATCCTGTGCTGATAAATAACAGAATGAAGGAACATGGTCGACCTTGCCCATAGATAACATGGCATTAGATTTGTGTTGATCTATGGTTGACCATGTTTTTTAATTCCAAGCTATGGCAACTTAAAGAACAATATTCATACCATCAGACACATGGTAATGATGGTGAGTATGTAGATGATGCCTAACTGTAGTGTCTCCTTCAGTTTTTCTTAATCTCCCATCTTGATGCTCCCTTCGGAAGTGTGGATGGGAAGCAGGTTTTGGTCGGACACCTAGGCTTGCGAACGCATTCTCTTCTGACCTCATTCCTGATGGTTTAGGATGGTGCTTGGTGGCTGATGGTGGTGATGACAAAGAACTGGATACTTCCTAAAAAAGAAAAGACCAAATCAAGAATTGTAAATGTCTATAGGTCTAATGCTCTGTCTACACTATCAAACTTTATGTTACAACAAAATGTGGTAGTGATATGACATCATCATGTTCATATATGGGCACATCACATTTTTTTTTGTCAAACTAGTTTCATAGTGTAGACAGAGCTTAAGAGAGTACATGCATTGATTAGTACTGAACAACTGAATAATAAACCATAAAACTATTTCTAACCTCAACTTGTAAATTACCATGGTCAGAACTTCTTTTGAAAAGGTGTGTGGTAGAGCTGATATCTGCAATATGAAGAATACATTATAGAAAATAATGAATAATGAATGAAATATATGCTAGATAAATACTTTTATATATATATAAGAAAATGAGGACATTACTTGTGCCAGTGCTTCTAAGTGTTTCTATCACTCGAAGCTTTTCAATTGATTCATTTTCTAAAACTCTTTGCTTTATCTTCTCTCCTTGACTTTCTTCCGATTCTAAAGACCGTGATGGTGACTCAATGTCTCTTGAAGGCACATCTGACTCTTGAGCTCTTGAGTGTGATTTTGAAGCAAGCCATGCACTTTTTGTTGGAGCCTTTGAAGAAGCACCAAATGGCATTTCATGTGCTTCTAATAACCTTGATTGTGACTCTGTGCTTCTTAATCCTGCAGTGGAAAGTGGTCCTGTCTTTGATGGTGACCATGTGGTTCTTTGTGGTGGTTTAGTTGTCCTTGATGATTGGCCAGTGGTTCTTGACAGTTTTCCAGTGGATCTTGATGAATGACCAGTATCTTGACCAGTGGAGGATTCTTCTGCAGCTCTCATTAACTCTCCCACATGTCTAGAAGGCAACTGACTACCAGAAATGGTTAACGCATCTTGAGGTAGAATGGCGACTGTGTTACGAGCAAGGGCATGGTGAGGAAGCTCAATGGTGGAGTCGCTGCTGTACTCGCTATCATACTGACTTTCAACGTTGGAGATTGTACTTGGTAAACTAACATCATTCTGCTTCACCCTTAACATATACAAGAGCATTAAAAATGTATTAATGAACACAATAGTATCACTACAGTTCTTCTTTCAAGACCATGTGATTATATGTACATCATCTAAAGCTCTGTCTACACTATCAAACTAGTTTGACAAAAAAGTGTGATGTGCCTAAAATATGGTAGTGATGATATCATAATGTCCATACAGTATATGGGCATAATCCCATTTTTTTTGTCACATAAAGTTTGATAGTGTAGACAGAGGCTTTTTGTAGTGGATGCAGTCGGTGCAAATCTAGTGGAAAGTCTTAAAATAAACCATAATTATATACACTATCTACACAAGCACAACTACTGCCCAAATAATATGCATATGATGAATAATTCATGCATATTTATACAACATGCAGACACTTACTTTTGAAATGAACGCGTCTTATTTCTTGATCTGGTTCCATAACTATGATCCCTTGTTCCAAGTTCCTCTTGAAGGATATCTGAGATTGTTGAGATCGTCCCTTGTGTCAAAACATCTGGGTCAATTGCACTTTGCTCATCTAAATGTGCATGAATGTAATTTAATTATCAATTACAGTAAAACCTACATTTTATGTTCCCTGGATTTTATGTACGCATTAAATAACTGATGTCATGTTTTGTAATTTAATACATAAGAGTACATTGTTGTTTACCTCCGCGTCGAGTCAATGACATGTGTCTGTCTGTTTGTTAGTAGGATAACTCAAAACGTAATTACAAGATCTTTACCGAAATGAAAATACAGAAAGATATGTGGTCAAGGACCACTCCATTAAATTTTGGAGGCAATCCAGATCAAGGTCCCAATTCTGGACAACTTTTTAGTATTATTTTCAAACCTGCTAAGTATTAAAAGATAGGAGACAATTTTCAAAAGCCGGCGAGCAGTCTTAAAGTAACAAGTAAACTGAAATTGCATTTTTTCGAGAACTACTAAGCTTGTCCAAAAAACTTCAATTTTGTACAAGAGGCAAGAGTTATAATTTGTGATTTGTAATGTTAAAACATAATTTGATTTTATGTACAGGTTTTTTGATACTAGTAGTTTTAAAAACATATTTCTTTTCAAATTCTCCCATTTGTTTTTGCCGTTGCTGTTCTATTGTTAGTCAACTGAAACTATTGTTAGTTGAAAGGCTGGTTACATAACCGTTACACTAAATTCGCATACACATGGTTGTAGTAAAATTAGCCTATTCACACACAGCATTAAGACACAATAATAAAAAAAATATTTTTTTTGTTTTCGGTGAAATCTCATATAGAATTTTACTGTAATAGTACCGTTCTAGTTGTTTTTTGTGATTTTTCATTCATTAAAGTGTTTGTATATTTCTAGGCCTAAGCTGTAAGTTATTAAATACAGCCTTAGCTATAGCCTGTTGGGAGGTTACGGATCCAATGTTTTATAGGTGCCTTCAAATCAAGTTTCGCTTGTGGATATTTTCGTCATATATATTTCCCAATTTACTCATAGTCTTTTCGTTGGGACACAGCCTTGTGCTAAAAACAAATCTCATCAGATAACTAAAGCTCTGTTTTCAAACTAGTTTGACAAAAAAAAGTGTGATGTTCCCAAATAGGGTAGTGATATGCCCAAATATGGTAGTGACATGACATCATCATGTCCATATATGGGCATATCACATAAAGTTTGATAGTGTAAACAGAGCTTAAAAATACAAAATAGATGTTCAGACCTTCAACATCAGTAGATTCACCACTTGTTATCTGTTCCATAACATACTCCATCAATCCAATAAATATCTCAAGCAAGTAACGAATGGTGACATGATCTCTGTCAACGATTGCTTCACCTGAGATATGTGAAAGGTCAGCGTGGAGAACATCTCGGGCCAGAGTGTCTATTATTATCTGTATATTGGTCAGTTCATCCTGTTTGTTTCTTACAGAGACAATATCTAGAAGGTCAAAAGAATTTGTTTTTATGGTTTTTAGTATTATAATATACACTAAATTATTTTTGTCTTATATAGTCTAATATAATGAATGATTTTTTGTTATAAATCTATTTTTATTATTTCTTAAAGATAATCAGCAGATTTGCTCCTCAAAGTCTGTAGAATTACTGCAAGGTGTTTGCAAGTGAATACACCTATTGTTATTTTCACCATTAAAACTTACGTGGATGTTTTTCACCAAGAATACCCTCATAGAGGGTGACAAACATTTGCGATGTACATTCACCAAGGTCTGTGATAACTGGCAGTTGAAACCTTTGCAATAATTCATTGGCCATCACAACAAAACCTACAAAAAGATTTGTAATCATTTTCATGTTTTTTTTTTTTAAATATGCCATGCAGACCTCCTGTCCTTGCCCTTGTCATACTGTAGTATATGTCATTATTTAAATATAATCTAGACTAGCCTATTAGGTGTAGTCTAGTTAGGTTAGCCTCACTAGGTGGAGACATTGAATCCACTTACCATATTCAGACTCCATTATTAATCTGAAAGAAAAAAACTGAATACAGTCATTTTTGGCCTAGGCTTTTTGTATTATTAATTCCGGATAATAAAAGAGTTTGGGATGGGCTGCTGGGTGGGTGTGAACCGGCCCCTCTATGAAAGTTTTCAATAATCAATATTTTATATATATATATATATATATGGTTAGGGCAACTGCATATCAAGCAGACGGTCCGAGTTCGAGTCTCGGTTGGGGCGACTTTTTCTCATTCTCCCAGATTTCCTCATCTTTATCGTTTCAAAAATTAATTAAATAATTTTCAGTGTATCACCGGGCGGTTTGGAATTTATTTCTATGCCTGTTGTGTTTATATATATATAAAAGTATCTCTCGAGATCCCGCTTAGTGAATAAATATACTGAATTATAGATGAGGGCGTATCAATTTGATCTCTGGTGCGCGTGCGTACAACTGAGGACTAGTTGTGTTCCAACCGTACCACGCCGAGAATGTTAAAGGGTCGTTATCCGATCGAGTTAAAGAACAATACCATGAAAGCCCCAGTGGTCTAATGGTTAGGGCAACTGCATATCAAGCAGACGGTCCGAGTTCGAGTCTCGGTTGGGGCGACTTTTTCTCATTCTCCCAGATTTCCTCATCTTTATCGTTTCAAAAATTAATTAAATAATTTTCAGTGTATCACCGGGCGGTTTGGAATTTATTTCTATGCCTGTTGTGTTTATATATATATATATATAAATCCAAAGGCAAATTACTGAAAAAAATGACAATGCTGTGGGTATCAGTGGCTGGATCTCAATGGAGATACATATATATATATATTTTTTTTTTTCATGGTAGGCCTATGTTATAATAATCATGACGAATCGTATAGCATAGAATTTTGGCTGGTTTGAAATGATAATACTGGGCTAGGCCAATGCCCCGCCGACAACATCCCCACCGTACCCGGGAAAATGTCCTCCTACCGGCCCATGCATTCACAGCCTCACAGTTTTACCTCCACAAACACACAACAGTAGGGCCTAGGCTAGGCCTAGGCCTAGGCTAGACTATAATTAATTAAACTTACGTATTTTTGGCATAATTTTATTGCATGATTTTCTGAAACAAGCTTTAACAGTTTTTAACAATACTGTCAAATTATTTGGTCAAGAAAACAGGAAAAATCACAATGAATAAAGTGTTTTACTATCTAGGCCTAGCCTACATCACGAAGAATTTAAATGAACCGCGGTGGTGCGTCGAAGTCGGTTATGTTTTCGTGACGGATGACGTCATCTTTAGAATTTTGTTATCTCTCCCCAAGCTATTAAAAAAATATTGTTAGTATGGTTTACCAAAAGCGTCTATAAAAAATAAATTAGTCTGGTCAACACTCTCTAGCAAACTTTAGAAACCTAACTAAGAGTTTGCTATTAAACTTACACACAAATTTTGCTAGTGTAGACTAGGCTTAGTATATTTATTTTTTATTTATTTATTTCTTTATTCTGACATAAAATCATAGGATAAAAACACAATAAAGTACCGAGGCGGCAAACTTATTTCCATTGTGGTCCTAAACAAATATAACAGAATAAACAAGAAAACCAACATAAATAAACATACATATAGCAAATTAAAATGTCTCTCTATAACTGTTTTTAGAATCTTAAACGCAGATCTATCTTATTAATTATTAGGATTAACATCTTTAAATATATTTTTTTTATAGAATTTACAATACAGTACTACAACAACTATTTTAGCTAATAACGCCACTGGACTGTACTTTATAATACATTTTTTAGGCTAGTCTAGTTAAACAAGTAAATAATTTTACAGCAGCAAGTAATATAATATGCACACACGAGAGCCCAAACAAAATACAGTACTGTAAACTATACTGTACATACACATTCTTCTTAATAGTTTCAGTGATACCGACACTTAAGGGTTGGCACTTTGTGCGCACACAAAAACAATTGTTGTACGTACACACGACATATGAACATACCGTACGTCTGCTCGTCTTATCCCATACACTAATGATTCGAACACTAAATGCACCTATGGCGCGTCATGTGTATACAATTTCGTTAACTTAGGGGGTTTTGTTGGTGATTTGTAATGTGCCAGCGTGGAAACGAAAAGATGGCAGCGAAGATGAGCCTCGGGGAAGATGTTGTCAAAACACCAGAAATTCCAGAAAACCCAGCAGTTCCCAAAGCTAAAAAAGCTCTCTCAATGGAAGAAGGATTTAGGAAGGTAATAATCTAGGCCTTTACTTTAAGATTGTTTATACATAAAGCCCCAAATTTGACTTTACAAATTGCTTATTGGGAGGGGTTTATTCAGTCAGTCGGCAATATTTGGGCCTAAACTTTGACTAGCCAAGTGAACTTGGTGAGCTCAAGGTCATCATAGACTTGTCGTTGGTCGTTTCGTACTGCCTTACAAAACTCATTTACAAAGTTACATAATTGTCTGTTAAATAGAGACATTTGTATAAATAATAACATAATTATGAAATAAATATGTAGTAGTAGGGTTTACTCTTCTTGTACTGCCGGTCGAAATAACATTTAATCATTATAAGATCTTTGTTTGTTGGTGTTAATTTTATTTAACTTGTTGTATTATGTAACTAGGCATAGGCCTAGGCCTAGTAATACTGTACTAGTATATTGAACTCTGTTATTAATAATACTATTCTGGTAATATACATGTTTATTATTTTGAAATACAGACATTCTTTGAGCCTGGACTTAAGGAACTCTCAGAGCAGATGGATGAGTCTTTAAAAGCTATTGAAGAATATAACAAGTAGGTTTTAAAAAATGAGTACATCCAGGTTTCTCTCCAATAACAGACCATCAAATTAAAGACAATCGCTCCAACAAGAGACCACTTTATTTATGTTTCCCACTTAGTATTACTGAGTGCACTATACTATAAAAATGCTCCTATTATTAATGAAAGCTAAAATGTCAATGTGGTCTTAAAATTGGAGAGATACTTATATACAATAAATGAATAAAATTTGTTGATCATACTTATAGCATGATATGGGCACCTTTCTGTAAAATTCTTTTTCCATTTACTCCTGTTTATTTGTTTGTTTTTTACTTTATTAAAATCTTTTAATTACCATATTAATGTCTCATCCTTAAAACTTATCACATTTTCTTTTTTCTACATTACCCAAGTCAGTAAATCTACTATTTACATTGTGGTGCTAAATTGGTTTTAATGATAAAAACATGAATGGCTCGGGAGTTCATCACTGATGATTAAACCTACCTCGCTTTCTATGTTTTACCCTATACCTTGCATTTCTAGGGAATTGGAACAAGAGCGCGAGGAAAATTGGAAGAAACGTATACGAGAAATACGTAATCTTCCAGTGGAGATTGAGGCCAGGTAAAATGATTTACCCCGATGTGTAGTTGTGATCTTATCAAAACCGTTTGCTTTGTTTGTGGGTTTTCTTATAATAATACTATAACTATTATATTCCGATTCTGTTAAGCACACTTTGCTATTTAATTGATCTTTCTGCACTTGACCCCTGACCAATGCACCAGCAATGGTGTTTTATGTCACAGATACAGAACTATAGCTCCATAAAATGTATGTAATCCACTGATCTAAAATTCTTTATTCAATGTAAATTTCAACTTGGATAAAAAAATAACACTATTCACAATTTTGATGTGGTGTCAAATGCCGGTAATGTGATGAATGTACTTAACAGTAATAACAACTTTAAAGTTTGTGATTGTGTTGACACAGTTATTGTATTTCAGAACCAAACTTAAGTGGTGACATCGTCCCAAACTAACTGCACACTGATTGCTCTGCTATTTAGTGCATAGAAAACTGTTGTATTTGTTGCTTTTAAATGCAGTTGTTTGAATTTAATAACATTATTGATAATTTAATTTGGTTTCTTTCCAGTGGGCAGAAGATTGAAGATATAGTAAAGAAATTACAAGACTTGATTTTGTATGGTGATGGAACATCAGATAAAAAAGAGCCGTAAGAAATTTTATTTTGATTGTCCTGCTAGACTATCTAATGGCACATTCTGGCAGAATTACCAGTGATTGATTGGTGGCTTATTAGGGACTACTTTATAAGGAATTGATCCTGTATATATAGTACATGCTTTTACGAATCAACATTTTGAATGCACTGTGCGAGATCCATACATATGATATTTCCGTTTTCTGTCCTTCAGTATTGTGCAGCCTAGCAAGCTAGAAGATGTTGCCCACATCGCCATGCTGGGTCAGACGCTAGCAGCCTACATGGCTACGTTGGATCCTCCACACCTTAAAAAACTATCAACAAGAATTGTTTCTGATGTTACCCTATGGCTTTCAAGAATATTTAGGTATAGTTAAAACATTAAGCTCTGTCTACACTACCAAACTAGTTTGACAAAAACAAGGTGATGTGCCCATATATGGACCATATTTGGGAATATCACTAACATATTTGGGCACATCACACTTTTTTTGTCAACCCAGTTTTATAGTGAAGACAGAGATTTAAACATAATTTCAGTATAGTGCATGCTTGATGTTTGACCCTAATATGGGAGTACTCTCTCTAAATACAATATTTCACTATTTCTGCCTTTAGGTTCGATGACTCTTCAGCTTTCTACCACTCTGACGACCGTGATGGTCTAGTACGTGTTTGTCGTTTAGCTTTAAGCAACAAGTACGAGAAGTATGGTACAGAAGGTTTCAACTCGCTCTATACCAAACCTCCAGTTATTTATATAAGTGCCGCAAGTCGAACTGGACTAGGTCAATATATATGCACTCAGGTTTGTATCAGACGTTTTGCATTTTGACTTCAATGTATTAAAGGAGTGTGACAATATATTGTATAGTAACCAATACAACTTTGCAAGGGTATTAGATGATACATTTCCAGTAAGAACCATAACCTTTGTAACACACCTATTAAGGGAACACCTTCCCTTAAAGATGTATTGTCCCCCTGAAAAAATAATTCTTAAAACATTTTTTTTTAAATATTCCATTTTAATGTAACATCATAGTTATCCACTTTAACCAAAAATTAGATCGAAAAAAAATGTATTTACCTGAAAAAAATGTAATTTAAAGCAAAAAATGGTCAAATTGGCTGCCAGCCAATGGATTTTGATTGAATTTATTTTGTCATTTTATAAGTGAAAACATTTTTTTTTTTCGTTTTTTTTTCTATGGAAGTGATTAACTTTATTAAAACTATAAAATAACATATTCAAAGTCTGATTTAATTAATCTTCATTTTTCATGTTTTTGGGGGACAATACATCTTTAAAATGGATGAGAGGCAATACAGTATGTGTTTTACCACTACAGCCAATTTCCCCCATTGACTAAACTATGGGTTTCTACTGTATTTAAAGGTTCTATTTAAATAGTTATGTTCTTTTTCAGCTTGGTCTGCCATTGTCCAGTCTCTGTACTGTTCCATGCAACACTGTGTTCGGCTCAACACACACTATGGACATTGCATCACTAGAACGACTCATAAAAGATGACGAAGCAACCTCAAAGACACCGCTTCTTGTGGTCGCCAATGCTGGTACACCGATGGCAGGGCATACCGACAATTTAACACGGTTGCGGTCAATCTGTGACGAGTATGGTGCGTGGCTACACATAGAAGGGTAAGCAAATTAATTCTTTTTTTTTGGTGATTCTAACTTTTGTAGTAATAATATATGTAACTGTTTTAAACTTATGTTGTATTTGTTTGTATTGCAGACATAACCTATCAACTTTGGCCTTGAACTCTGTGCCGACATCAGTATTGGTAAAGATCAATTTATTTATATATTAATTGAATAAATAGATATTTAATTATAAATTTAACATGGTAAACAACCTCTCCGAGTATAATACTTAAATCAAAACAAAATTACTAATACTAATAATGTAAATAAAGTTGAACTGAAAGCAAGTAGTATACAATAAAATATATTCTCTATTTTACAGTCTGCAAAGAAAGTTAACAGTTTGACCCTTCAACCTGGTGTATGGCTGGGTCTTCCAGGCTCTCCAGCTGTCACGCTCTATAAGACGTCTGATCCTTCTATGAGCCTAGCAGCTGAGCTCTGTCATTCTCAGGTGCATGAGCGACTCTGTGCTCTACCACTGTGGCTGGCCTTGCAGTACATGGGTCAGGAAGGCATTGTTAACACCATAAGGTCTGCTGCAGAACTGGTGAGTACAACTTAATGTTGCTTTTGAAATCTTAAGACCATAACCAGAATTGCTAAAAATCAGATCCTAGTACTGTACTTGCATCAATAATGTTTCAGTTTAGTTTATTTCACACAACATGTTATATATACATTTGTAATGATAAATATTAAATAATAATACATTTGATTGTGCGTGGAGATTTCAATAAGCCATAATCAGGCCTGGCCATAATGGCTTTAAGTCTAAACCTCCAGATAAGAAAAAAAAACAATACATGCACTTTCAATAAGTTTCTAAAGTGCAAGAAAAATAAACTATAATGCATATTGTTGTATATAATGTATATTTTTATTCTTGACAGCATTTTAAGTTTTAAGTCTCATTTCAATTTGGAATGCCATTTTTAGATAAGATGATAATTGATTTCTGTATTCAGTATATTTTATGGAGAATCACTTTATTTTCAGAGCCAAATGATGCAGCAGAAATTGAGTCAGTTTGGACCAATTCAGCTCTCTGTAAGTTGACAAATTTGATATATTTTATCTCAAAATAATTCACTGTTTAGAGTTTATATGTTGTAACATAAGGAAAGAAAGATTAAGTTTGTAATTTGAGTGTTTATACAGGCTTTGACTCTGTAACAATAATCTATTAATTTATAGAATAAACTGTATAATATAACTTGTTTTGTCAGGAACGACCGAAGACCGGTAAAGAGAAACAAATTAAGTTTGAAGGCACAGTTATGGATATAGTGAAAAATGTTATATCAGTGTTGGTGAGTATATCATTTTCACTTGTTGTCATCATTTGTTAATATTTTGATTTGCGACGACCAATGACCTATGTGGCATCAGTCATTGAATCTAGAAACCACCAGAATTGTGTTGAAAAATAGTAGAGCGAGTAAGTTTCCTATTGCAAGAAGCTTGTGTGTTCCTGGGTTCAAATGGTACAAGTTGTACTCCAGGCTTACATTATATTAATTGATTGATTTAATGTATTTTGTATTGTTTTTTTTTAGGTACAAGTGGATACAGTATCACCTGTTGTTTTATTTAAATTTGATAAAGACAGGACAGAAACTTTGACTGTTGCACCATACAGTGAAACCTCTGTACCTGAAGAGGATTTAGACAAAGAGTTGTATGATGCTCTTAACACATGGGTAAGTGAGGTTGAGGTATAATATTACATAATTGTAACTTAAAATAGGAAAGTAAAAGAGAGGATTTAAAAGATACAGAAATTACAGAAGTCAGTTGATGTAAGTCTTGTGTCAAAGGTTGTCTGAAGATTTAAATTAAGTCAGTCAACCATATCATTTTTTTGTTTGTTTCATTAAAAGTAACACTTATTTTACAGCTTGGTGCTAGAATGAACAAGTTAATACCAAATGTGTACATTGAGGTTGTAAGGGGTGAAGTTGAGGGCGTGTGTCTACGGTTCAGTCCGATGCAGTCAGCACCATGTAAGTTGAAAGGTTCTGCTGTAGTCAAAAAGTAAATTTCAGTGAGGGTACACCGTAGCACTAATTACTTGTATATTTACTTAATAAATACTTACCTTTTTGTTATTTTATCTTGTAGATCATAAAACAACAACCGATGACATTAATGCATTTGTGGAATGTCTTCAAAAGCAGATAGTGAGTTGAAATTATGACTAGATATTGGAATACAGTAGAAAAGTTAAGAGGACACATTCAGGACTCAAAAAAGTGTTCCATTATATTAGGGGTGTCCTTTGAATAGAAATTGGTTTTAGTGTCATCAGGTGTTGGCCATAGTTTTAACATCTTTGTTGCCCCTTATTCGTTTTATGAGCCAGTGTCCTTTTAATAAAGGTGTCTAAAAGGAGGGATTCTACTGTATCTGGAGTACATCACCCTAAATTAAATATTTTAGACAACATGTTTTGCTTATTGTGTGTGTGTGTGTGTAATTAATTAATTTCTTGATAACGTTTTTCTTTTCAATTTATTTTACTTTGTAGGCTATTCTAAATCACACATTAAAAGAAAGGATTGCTTTCAAGGATCTTGTTGAAGCTGATGAGCTGTTGAGGTTCATTGACCTACCATACCAAGCTGGCTTGGGCACTGTGCAGTAAGTATACATTTAGTGGCACACTGACAGTTGCTTAGTAGTGCAAGTACTCTCTAAATTCTCTCCATTCCTTCCTTTCTTCCATCCATATTTTTTCTACTAGTATTTCAAGTACCCAATTTAAAGCTCTGTCTACACTATCAAACTAGTTTAGACAGATTGTGATGTGCCCAAATATGGTAGTGATATGCTCAAATATGGTAGTAATATGACGTCATGTCTATATATGGGCACATCACATTTGCAAATTATTTAAACTAAAAATGTATTGAAATGACACTTTATATAGATCCTGATTAAATAGAATAGCTAGTTGAAATAATAATAGCTAGCTAATTCCTGTTTCTTTTAGATACATTCCTTCCTACATATCGGGACACTTACACGACAACAAAGATCAAGCTGAGAAAGAGTTGAACAAGATCAACAGAGACTTGTTAGAACGGCTAAAAGCAGACAATAATGGCATCACATATACAGAGGAAGTAAATCCAGATGATGGAACAGCTTGTTTGAATGTTGGCATGATCAAGGAAGGCACAAGTCTTGAGGATATTGTGCAGGCAATCTCTAACACTGGAAAAGATCTGGAAGACTCATCCAAGGTAAGAACTTGTATAGTTAATCATATTCTGTATTAATTATGAATTCTATGCAACAGTGTTGTAATGAAATATTCTGCTGATAATTCTGTTTCTGGCAATCTTTGTGTTGAAAGAAATAAACAAGAATATTATGTTGTAAATTTTGTGAACAATTTTCATTTATAGTTTTTGGAGGTTATGAAAGAGATGATTCAGAAAAAGATTGAAGAAGCCCAGGAAGAACTTCGCAAAGAAAATGATAAACGTCTTCTTGAAGAGGTAATCAAGTAGTAACATTGATTTCCTTTAAAATTCCGGACTAACATTCAAAAGGATTTAAATTATAGAAATTTATCTATGAATAATTATAATTTTATGTTTTTTAGGGTGTGCTGCGACAGGTTCCAATAGTAGCATCTTTCGTCAATTGGTGGTCTCCTCTTCCGAAGGAACCTAGCATGCGAGGACGTTCTCTTAACCTACAGTCAGGTGAGAAAATCATAAGTGATCATAAAAGACTTGTCAAAGAAAATGACTTTAGAAGGCAATTAGATTTGAACCTCTACTCTCAAAACTGTACTAGATGCACCAAATGACTTCCACAATTAACCAACTGAAGCGTATAAATAATAATAAGAAGAATAATTTCCAGTACAGGAGATATTTTAAACTATTTTAACTTTTTTTTAGGCCAGCTTGCTAGCACAGAGACAACTTACAAATATCACATGCAGGTACAAGAGGGTTCCCCTCTACCTTCTCCGTCACCATCTATGAAGTCAGATACAAGCAGCCTAGCCTCACCCTTACAAACCCCGATGACAACACCACAGAAACCTATCCAGAAGAAAGACTTAGAAGTTATGGAAGACTTGGCTCAAGAAGAAACATCCATTCTAGAAGAGAGCCCTCAAGCGTGTGAACAAGATCCGTTGTCTTTGAACCAAGATCAGAAATCAGGAACCAGTGATAGCACTACAGCAAGGTAAACCAAGCCTTAAACCAGGGGTGTTTGAGAGATCAAAGGAACCCCCGTTTATTTTCCTTTTGTAAACAGGCCTAACTAGCTTAGTTAAAAGGCCAGGTGCGGGCAAAACATTTATACTGATCATACATTCCAATAATTATCAATCTATAGTTTTCTCTATGTTTCATATTTTTTTGGAATTTTATTTGTGTTACATGATCTTGTTGAAAATAAGCACTTTCTTATCAGTGGGGGGATAGTTCAAATTACACAGTAAAATCTCAATTCTTTTGTACACAAATGTTGTGAATAGAGAGGCATTTTCAAAATATTATGAAAAATAAAAAATGTTATCAAATGGCTTAATATAGGTAATATAACTTGAATTTTACGTTTCTGGTGTTTTTATTCAACTTCGATTTTTATTTTCGTGCTATAGCAAAAATTATCCACCGTATACCCACCATCTTTTTTTCACTTGCTAGGGAGTCACCATACATGTTATTGCATTAGGTTAAACTACCTAACTACTGAAAAAAATCTATCTGTTTTTTTATAGCAGAATTTTTCCAAATTTTGTATTTTACCATTTTAAGGGAAACTCATGTTTTTTTGTCACGATATATGTTTGCTTATATTTGATTTATGTAGAATTAACCAAATATTATTTTAAAATTCATGCCTGTACCTGAGCTTTAAGGACGATTTTGCCTTCTTTGTAGAACAATTTGTTTTTATAATGATACTTCTTTTTATTCCAGCAGCTTTCAAGAACTTGATACAAAAGAATTGGATACAGATCTAGGTGACCTCAAGTAACCTACATATTCATGTTTATATTTTATTCTTCATATTTTAGTATGGTGTTGTTTTTAAATAAGTTATAAAAATGATGTTTGGAATTCTTTTAAAGAAGATTTATTACATATTTTATTGTATAATTTGAGCTTATCTTCAAGTATAGCTCTAATATATGTATGTAATTTAAATGAAAAATCATCAATCATGTCAGTATGACGCCCATTTGTTTTATAAATTTCATATATTAGTTTTGTGTAATCTAGCGCCATCTGTTGGTTGGGGTTTCTGAATGCTGCTGGTGGTTGGGATTTAGTTACTGTATTAAAGAAATATTATGTTAATGCTCTGTATTATAATTTACTGTAAAACCTGTAATAGAAACTTATTATTATTCTCCTTATGTAATAATCTGTAACCCACTCTAAAGAAAGGGGTATATGTATTGGTATTTTATATTATCAACTTCAGAGAAATATACAAGAAGTAGTAGTACATTTTTTATTGTTGAATGTTGTTTTTGAAAACCCCATATTTTTTCAACTGACATCTAAGCAGATCTCCTTTGCTTCATTTGTTCTCTGGATATTCTCCCTTTAACCCACCCTACAAGCCAAATTATTTACCAAGTTTCAATTACAGGTTTTTCTTAATCTAATATATTTTATAGTTCTGTTTTATATTTTATAAATTGTCTATTATCTGTATAAAATCAGATTATTTCTAATTTAAGATTTAAAAACTGAGTATTATTTTAGTAAAAATACAATTTTTTAAGCAAATGCTGACAAACTGAATATATAATATTATAAATGGTTAATTTTCAACATTGAAATGTGTACATTATAAATTTTTGATTATAAAAATATTATTTAAAGAAAATAAATAATGTGATATAATAATTTAAGGGCTGATTGGTATTTAAGATTTAATTGGCGGGAATCTAGATAGATTTTTTTAGTTTCTCATGTTGCAATTCTGATGAAGTACGGTAAATATATTATAGAGTGGAAATCCTTACAATAAAACTATTGTTTAAACATTGTGGTCAGTTGATTTATTATGGTCATACACTTGTCCAAGTATTCTTACTCCTTGACTCGTCGTCCAGTACATTGTCATTTACCTTCCTAATTGAGTGAATGACCATGTCTATTTATGACAGATTGATGAACAGACCAACAGACTAAATCAGAATGACCGAAGATAGGAAATATTATTATTCATTTTTTTGCGTGTAGTAGAAGCAGAGTGAGTGGAATCGCTTTTGGTAGAGATATGTACCAATGTATTTTTGAAAATTAAAAATATTGGGTAGATAAATATAAACTATCTGGCAATTCTTTTCCCGCTCGACTTTCTGAACACGAGCACGATGTTCGGCCTTTCTTCACGATCTCCATTTGGCGTTACAACTCTGTAGGTTGGCACTGACAAAACTGATATTTGTTAATTTTTAAAAGAAATATTCATTCTTTTCTAAATCATTATAAGCAATAAGTGTTTAAGAAACTATGTAGTCATAAATTAGGTTAAAAATTGGAGTTTTAAAACGTTAATTTTAATAACGTTTCTAGGCCTAGGCCAGATATGCCATGTGTGACGTGTCGAGTGAAAATAATCGTCATCCGCAATGAATACGGTAGTAGGCGAAGCCTAGACCACGTTCAGAGTGACTTGCTGGATGAAGTTATGAGCCGACCAAGTGCTTCTTATGTTTTTTTTCAGCAGTCCAGCACCCTAATTATAATAATACAATATACAAAAAAGATATAGGCCTAGCCCTATTAATTTTAGTTCATTTTATATCGTGCGACATGATTGTGATTAAAGGTGTATTGTCCTGCAAAAATATTGTTAAAAAATTATTGAATATGCATTTTAATGTTACATAGTTATTCACTTTTAGTTACCAACCAAAAATATGTCATTAAAAAACTGAAACTTAAAGCAAAAAATACTCTCTAGTCAAATTGACTGGAGCCAATTGGTTTTTGGTTAAATTTATTCGTTTATCTTGTCTTTTTATAAGTTAAATGTTATTTTTTCTCATTTTTGAAAGGGAACTTTATTAAAGCTGCAAAATGGCCTATTCAAAGTCTGATTTTATTAATCTTTTTCATGTTTTTTGAAGGACAATACATCTTTAATAAATATGCATAATAATAATATAATATATGCTGATTAAAATATAATTATAGGTATAACTGTATGTAGTGTAGGTTTTTTGAATAAATTTTAAAACTACTACTGTACTTTTCAGGTTGATCCCCGTAACTTTAACGATCAACAATAAAAAATGTCCGGAAATCATGATATTCTATCCCTCAAAGAGGATGATGTTACCAAATTCCTGGCTTCTGGTGTTCATATTGGAGCACAAAATGTTGATTTTCAGATGATGCAGTACATCTACAAAAGAAAGAGCGATGGTAAATGTTCACTCTTGTTATTGTTATATTTTCTATCTAAAGTTTTAATTCATACTGGCTTTGCTAACAATAACAACTTTTACTTTAGATATAAAATTTGTAATATAAAATTGTATTGTTTAAAATTTTAGGTGGTTACATTGTTAACCTTCGTCGCACCTGGGAGAAGCTTCTACTAGCAGCTAGAGCCATAGTAGCAGTAGAGAATCCAGCTGATGTTTGTGTCATTTCAGCTCGTCCATATGGCCAGGTATGCTTATACAAAGTGTATGCATATTTAGATGTACAAAGTAATGAAACATAAACAAAATTTATGCCCACTCGCCACATCCATCCATCAGTTAATGATGAAGATGAGATGCCAGTAGCGGGCAAAGAATAAACCCATCTGGTTTAATAGGAAGCAGCCAGGCTAGAAAACAGTGGTCTGGTTGTGCTGAAAAGCCAGAAACATGCTGTCAAATTTAATAGATATTTGCTAATACACTGACCGGTTTTGTACTACACAGGGCTGATTTGAGGTATTTTTGTGGGATGGAAAACCTGCATCTAAGTGGTCTAGGTTTAAAAAGGAAAGTTTCATTTCAAAAAATAATTAATTAGTGTAATTGAAACAGATTAATTTATTTCCTTAAATTACTTTTCAGCGAGCGGTGTTGAAATTCGCTATGGCAACTGGAAGCACGCCAGTTGCTGGGCGTTTCACTCCTGGTACATTCACCAATCAGATTCAATCTGCATTCCGTGAGCCACGTCTTTTGGTCGTGACCGACCCTCGCACCGATCATCAACCAATAATCGAAGCGTCGTATGTGAATATACCAGTCATTGCTCTCTGCAACACTGATGCTCCATTGCGTCACATTGATATTGCCATTCCGTGTAACAATAAGGTAAAATTACTTAAATTTGTGTATGACAGAGTTGCTTTTCAGTAAGAAAAACATAAATATTACAATAGTTTTGCCCACTCGCCACATCCGCTCATCAGTTAATGATGAAGATGAGATGCCAGTAGCGGGCAAAGAATAAACCCATCTGGTTTAATAGGAAGCAGCCAGGCTAGAAAACAGTGGTCTGGTTGTGCTGAAAAGCCAGAAACAATATTTAAGATCTGCAAATTGCATTTTTTACAAAACAAAATAGCATTTTAATTGCTTATTGAGATATCTTTAGTATGTTTACTCTATAATAGAATACTTGTAAGGTATCGCATATTTATGTTTAATTTGTTCCTCTAGGGTATCCATTCTATCGGTCTGATGTGGTGGATGCTTGCTCGTGAAGTGCTCCGTCTTCGTGGAACCATCAGTCGTGAAATTCAGTGGGAGATTATGCCTGATCTGTACTTTTACCGTGATCCAGAAGATGTAAGTATCTACCAATGGAACTTGAAAGCATCCAAATGTTAACACCTTTTATAACCACTCTAGGTCTATTATGGGATGTAATTAAGTAAACTATACCAATGTTGAAATTGTTTGCCCACTCGCCACATCCGCTCATCAGTTAATGATGAAGATGAGATGCCAGTAGCGGGCAAAGAATAAACCCATCTGGTTTAATAGGAAGCAGCCAGGCTAGAAAACAGTGGTCTGGTTGTGCTGAAAAGCCAGAAACACTACACATTTTCCTATCAGTTTTGTTAGTAATAAGTAATGCATAACATGCCAAAAACGTATAATTTTATTTTTTTTAATAGGCTGAGAAGGATGAACAAGATGCTCGCGAGAGAGCTCAAGCTAAAGAGGAACCTTCTGTCAATGTTGGATACCAGGAACAGTGGGGTGGACAGCCAGACACTATTCAGCCTGCTGTAGAGGAAGTAAGAATATGTCTCATTTTAATTTTTTTTTTAATGTTACAATAGTTTTGCCCACTCGCCACATCCGCTCATCAGTTAATGATGAAGATGAGATGCCAGTAGCGGGCAAAGAATAAACCCATCTGGTTTAATAGGAAGCAGCCAGGCTAGAAAACAGTGGTCTGGTTGTGCTGAAAAGCCAGAAACATTAAAAAATATTTGTGACATAGGTATTCAACCCATGATGGGCCCAATTGCTCTCAATTTTTAAACAGCTTGTTGAAAAGCATATTTGTGAAGTGTCTTAGTTGGTGTTAATACTACTATTCTGTCCACAGTGGGGCGCTGATCCAGCTGCACCTCCTGTTGCTGCCAGCGGCATTATGCCAACACCGTTTGGTGCCACAACCACAGGTGACTGGTCTACAGGTGAACCTGTTGCTGATGACTGGTCTGCGACTGTCGCCCCGGCTGCCGCTGATCAATCCAAGCCAGCACCATCTCAAGATTGGGCTGCTGCTGATCCCGCAGCCACTCAGGACTGGGCCAATCCAACACCATCAACTGACTGGGGCGGTGCCGGCACCCAGGACTGGACTGCATAAATTCAACTGGAACAACTAATAATATACATCATTTCTAATAATATTTAAAATCAAGAAAGAAAGAATAATCTAAGTAAACAATAATACAGAAAAAATTCATTTTAAAATGTTTAAATCCAGTTGCTACAGGTTTTGATAACGTCATCCTGTTTTAAATGCAAGTAGCATTCAAAATAAAAGTAAATAAAAAGTATTGTTTGTTATTCTTTGTTCGTTTGAATTGTAATTACCATTGATGTTGTGATGTAATAATGCAATATGGCTTTACTTAAAACTCACTATTGTATATTAAATTCACTACTGTACGTCATACTAGACCCATATAGATATATTTCTATCTAGTGTAAAGTGTAAGGCAGTCAATTACAGGTATAATACCAGCTGGGGGACCGGGCGCATTGTGAGAGTGACCTTTGCACCCTGAATGAAAATTGGTTTCGATTGGTTAATTTTGTGGTACGTCATATTTATCCGCAAGAACAAGATGGCTGCGGCCAGTAGCGGGACGTTCAATCAACTTTCTGGGTAAATATAACGTTGTTGATTAGGATTTTTTTGATCGTGAATTTAAATTATGTTTGTCAACTAGCTATTTAATGCTATACGGCCCATTATCTAGCCTAGAAGGTAGGCTAGGCCTATATATTATATCAGTAGGCTAGGCCTAAAAAAGAGGTTCAGTCGGCTGCACACCCTGCTGCCTAGCTAGCCTACCTCAATAATGATGTTGTTAACGGGTTAATTGCCCTAGCCTAGGCTATGTCCTACCTAGCCAATGGCGCAGAGTCACTTCTCAGTAATTTTTAATAAATATTATTAATATTATAAAATAATTGGGTTCTTTTGTTCATATTTGTGTTAATAGATAGGCCTAGCTAGTAAGGTGTCCGATGAAATCGGTCGCGCTTGAAATCGGTCGCGTTTGAAATCGGTCGCGATAAAATCAACTTCCGGTATTTTGTATGGCGCGCCGCTAGAGCTATACTTTTGATTATATCGGTCGCGTTTGAAATCGGTCGCGTTTGAAATCGGTCGCGCTATTTTGTATGGATCGAGCGGGATGCATGCTAGAGCGGGATATACATTTTTTCGTTTATATAGATTTAATTGCTATTTTTTAGGAACTAGATTATTTTTGTGGATATTTTTTATTTGGTTAATAAATATTTATTGTTGGAATTAAATTAATTTTTTTTCTTGTATTTCACAGGTCTCGGAGAAGGACTGTGTCTGTTCAAAATGGCCATTTCTAAACACGTTTAAATATTATATTAGGCATATAATAATTTACCTCTATTTATATGTACTGTAAATAGTATATTATATAGAGAATATACGTCTGTCGTGTCTTTTATTATGCAAACAATACGTATGGTTTTAGGATATTAATAAAATATATAGATAATATGCCGTTATAAATCAATCTACCGGCCTACAGTAGGACTATGATGTACAATGATAGATGTGAGAATAATAGTGTATGGATAATAAAGGTGGACACGATTCTCAAAGAGGTAATCTGCACTGATATTTAAACATTTATATTTACGAACGGGGTATGAATGTGAGACACTGAGTTGCACTTACTTAATTATTTACATTAAATGATTATTATAAATGAAGAAATAAAAGATATTCAAATTAAAATCTATAGTATCGCCGACGTATATACGTAAATTATATATAAATCATACTGTCAAATTATAGAAAAAGTGCTTTATTTGGAATTATTATGGATAAGCAAGCCTGTGAACTACAGCGATTTTAATTGCTTTTGCTTATCCTTGCCCCCTTAGATTTCCACGTGTCTTGATTTGGTTACCTATGTTTTAAATGTATTTCGATTTTAAAGGCTAAATAAAGAATGAATGAATGAATGAACATGATCTCATACTCGCGTCGAGCATCTATAGCTCATTGGATCGTTTCACAAAAACACGTGCAGGAGGCCTATAGACGTTTCAAACGTATGGATGGTTATTAGTAATAGACGTCATCTTTACCTCGCCATGGACAACGATCGTACGTGTTTTGTCCATGATTTGACACACTAACAAGTGCGTGTTTTTTAAAAAGGGGAAACCCCGTCAGCAAAATAACGTATTGTTAGAGGAAACAGCTGTACTGCACGATCACATATTACTAAAATCTATTTTAAACATTAGAAATAAAAATATACACGTGATTTGCCTCAACAATAATCATTATACACTTAATATTATCCTACATAACGAAGAAATAAAATAGAAATAAAAATAAGGTGATCGAATAGTATGTTGTTAACGACATGGATATGATATAATCTGTCACAGTGTGCATAAGTATAAAAATGGATACGCTGGCTTTACGGGCTATATTGTAAAAATTATTGTTTTTAAATAAATTGTTCTCTTTTACGTAATTGTTTGCATAATAAAAGACACGACAGACGTATATTCTCTATATAATATATTAATTACAGTACATATAAATAGAGGTAAATTATTATATGCCTAATATAACATTATGCCTAATATAATATTTAAACGTGTTTAGAAATGGCCATTTTGAACAGACACAGTCCTTCTCCGAGACCTGTGAAATACAAAAAAAAAATTAATTTAATGATTGATAATAAGTATTTATTAACCAAGTAAAAAATATCCACATAAATAATCTAGTTCCTAACAAATATCAATTAAATCTATATAAACGAAAAATGTATATCCCGCTCTAGCATGCATCCCGCTCGATCCATACAAAATAGCGCGACCGATTTCAAACGCGACCGACTTCATCAAAAGTATAGCTCTAGCGGCGCGCCATACAAATTACCGGAAGTTGATTTTATCGCGACCGATTTCAAACGCGACCGATTTCAGACGCGACCGATTTCATCGTAAACCGCTAGTAAGTAGTAGTAGTGCCACACAATGACATGTAACTTTATTATTATTATTCTCTTATCCATTATTGTAGTCTAGTATTAGTAGCATGCAGCACAACTAGGCCTAGGCAAAATAAAAAATATTAAAGACCCCTTCCCTGCTTTTGTACGTTTTTTGGAAAATAATACATATATATATCACTTTAAAAACATTAAACCATGTCATTCCTTGTCTTAAAATGTACGTTTTATGGTAAATTATGATAAAAAGTGAGAAACAATGCACTACCTAAGTAGCTCGCGGCGATCGACCTCTCGTGGACGGTCTTAGGCCTAGCCTAGCTAGGCTTAGTTTTGTAGGCCTAGCTGGTAAACATCGGTAACGTACGAACATCGTACGCTAGCTATATACCTAGCCTGACGTTGTAAAGTTGCTGCATTAATTGTCTTTCTATTTTTGCCAGACTCCGTTGATACAAATTGGGGAAAACCCAGTATTTTCGCTGAAAAGTTAGGAGTGGCCTCACGATCGATCGAAAAGTGGGCGAATTACAGGTGAAAAACAAAAATATCAATCCGCGCGCAATGCATTTTGGGATTTATAGCGGGCCGCTATAATTATTAGAATCGACTTATTTTTCACATTTTTAACCGTTTAAAGACGAAAAAAGTTATCGCAATAGGACCATATAGTATTATTTTTACATTAAATATAGTTGTGATCTTAAATTAGATCTAAAAAACGTAGGGAAGGGGGCTTTAATGTTATTGTTATTGTTAGGGTCCCCATCCTCCTCCTTTTTGGATGCCTCATCCTTTTTTTGTCTTTTTTTGACAAACATTGTTTTTTGCTTTAAAAAAAGTCATTACAGATGAAAGCATGTTGTATTTTGTCTATTTTTTTTGTCTAGATTAATTTAGTTCAAATATTACAGGGATAGTACAATTTCAAAATCAAAAAGAGATGAATTTGTTAATGAATTCTTTCAGGGTGTTAGATTACCTAGTTGGTATATACACTCTTGCTAAAGAAAAGAAAGAAATGGAATCACAAGTTATTCAACAATGTAAGGAGCTACTGAAACCATGGCCTAAAAAGAAGAAGAAAAGTACTGAAACAGGAAAGAATGATAAAGCCAAAGATGATAAAAAGGAAGATGTGAAAGAGAAGAAGAAAGATAAAATGGAAACACAGATGTTGAATGAGGTTGAAGAAATGTTGACCAAAGCACAAGCAGCCAGGAATGTCCTTGCTAAGGTAAATTATTGTGATAAATTATTACTAATGTATCAATGTGACATTCTGATCATATTCTGAAATAATTTTTTTTATCATTTTGTTTAGGCTGTTCAACCACAAATCAAGAAATGTACAGGTAAATCACAAGATACACATCCTAATGCAAGACAAAAAGAAAGCAATGATAAACAAGACAGTAAGAATAGAGTTCAGAGTGCTGCAAATAAAACATCACATACTGGGGTAATCAGTCAATCAGACCTTACTAAATTAATTAGCGATACATCCTCAATCTCACTTTCTGGAATCCATAAAAAAGGAATTTCAGAAAAAAGGGAAAGAAAAGTAACGGTAAAAGAAGGAGCAAAGAAGGCGGCAATAACTCAAACAAAATCAAAATGTAAACCGTTGATTAAAATTCCTCCAGTTACTAGGAAACAATATTCAACATCAGCCTCTGAAATAGGTAGACATAGTAAACGACCAAGTTCAAAGGTTACAAGTAGTTATTCTCAGAAGGCATTGTCAGCATCATCAGTTAGTGAGAGAAAGAAGATTCGTTCTGCTAACGCTAACGGGCAACATCCAACAGTAAAATCAGCCAATGAGAGGACGAGAAATAGTGCTTCTAACAGGCAGCATTCAACAAGAGGAAACAGAACTGCTCAAAATGTTCAGGTAATAAACCACTCATTTCATTTTCATTTGTGATCAAAATATTTCCCCCGTCCTTTAATCATTTTAACTAGGTGTAAGTTGTATACACGTTTACAAATAATCTATTTGTTTTATAGATACTTGCTAGAAAAATGTTAAAAAGTTCCAGTCAGAATCACACTGATGATGTCAGGAGCACAGATGTTGATGATGTAAGCAGCATAAAGACTGATGATACAAACAGCATACAGATTAGTGATGTCACAAACACAAATATTGATGATGCTAAAAACCCTAGATTGAGTGATGGCCGGTTTAAGCCTCATCTGAAATCTGATGTGAAATCAGAAACATCTCAATTAAGTGATGGAGGTGGTGAAGATGATGAAACGGAGGTAGAAGAGGAGGTACCATTTTTATTAAAAACAGATGGGTAAGAATCAATAAATAATAAATGTACCATTTACCAAATTTAACTAAAGCACATCACCTTTACTGATTCAAATATAAGCCCCTCATTTAACATGGGATTATTTTTATACGCAAGCATCATAATGTAGCAATGAATAAATGATACAAAGTATTCATATATTCCAGATCAAAATTGAAGTTTCCATTGCATTTCCGAAAAACCTGCAATACTCATGAGCATCTTATCAACAAAGTGTCAGAGGTCATGTCAAGGTCAGAACAGATACCTGAATGTCAGTATTTCCTTGATCGTGTAAATACAAAGGTACATAAAGCTTGGTTCCCACTACTAACACAACGCAACCGACGCAACGTAAGGAAATGCCCTTCCAATAATTGTGTTTGCCCTCGCCTGCGTGAAATCAAACCTGCTTGTTGCGCGTCAAGGTTAGTATGCCGTAGACTTTGGCCTGGTTAACCTGCATACTTTTGAGTACGTGCTGTATTATGTTTTCCCGTGTTCTTTTTCCTTTGCGTTGTTGCGTGAAATCGAACTGATTTTATTTCCCGTAGCGATGTTTGCAGCAATGTTGCTTCGTCGGTTCCCACACACTTTGCGTCGATATGTCGCTGCATTACGTTGCATTGCGTTCTAGTGGGAACCACGCTTAAAAATGTATAAAACTGCAAACAGTCATATTAGCATATGACCCTTGGATATGGACTATAATTTGTAGGTTCACCACTGGCTTGAGTAAGAGCTTTAATTCTCCATTTCAAAGTAATCTATCGCTGGTTAAACGATTTTCATTATGGTTTCTCTGCAGTTATTAAGAACCAATGGAGGTTTCTCACTTTATGATCATGACACAAGGTATCGAAGGTTAGAACAAGAATATGAGGAGTTAATTGGCAAAGCAGACCAGCAATTACTGGCACTGGCACAAATATCAGGTAAAATCATATAATAGGCTCATACTAATGCAACCAATATAGGTTACTAATAGTTTTCAGACCTATTGAGTTGTGCACTGCTTACGATATACAGCCTTATCTCAGTATTATTGTACTAATGCCTTGCCAGTTACAATCGATATTTGTGTTCCTGTTACCTCCAGTCTACTATATTTTATAATAATAATGTTGAATATATGGTTTTTATTACCACACCTTACCATACTCGTTTTACCCATAATGCAGATGAATCAAATGGGCAAGATCTTTACCGGATTAAGGTAACTATGGAAGCGATTCATAACAGATCTCAACAATTACTGACGGAAATAAAAGACTTTGAACAACGTAAGTAAGTCTAGTGAATGATTAAATAGGATATGGCCTTGGTACAACTATGTAAGGGTAGTTAGCAGTCATGGGCCCAGTGCCGTAAAGCACAGAGCAAAGGCCCCTGGTTTAGTATTCCTAAGCTCTCCAATGCTGAGTAGTTGCATTGGACTGCTCATGCTCTGGTCCTCTTAAGCCCTGGGGCCCCTGGGTTTAGGCAGTGAGCGCTCACAGCCGTTACGCCACAGTCATTGGCCTTTCTGTTAATTATTTAGCCAGGTAAGTTGGTTTTATGGTCTTGCTAACTTTGCTAGGTGGGTTACCAACTTACAGGGTAAATAATTAAGCCTATAACTGGCCCATTATGTTTATGGTTTATAGCTGAGTGGTGTTAAGTTCTCAGGATTAGATGAATGAATTTCCTTTATTTTTACCAACAGAAGAAACAAAATATTGTGAAATTACTGAAGCAATGAAATTGAAGACAGTGCTTAAAAACGACATAAGTAAACTTCCATCAACTTTTTTTCTTTCACCAGAAAACCAAGGTGAGTCTGGTTAACTTAATTCATTCATGTTCCAAACAATTACACCATGAAGCTACACATATGCTTTACTGCATACGTATTGACAGGGATTGAGAGATATGAAGAAGAAGTAGCACAAAAATAAATGTCCCTCTTTTAAGACAAACCTATGCAGGGTACACCCTATTACAGACACGAAGGGGGAATATAATAATGTTAAAATACCATAACAGTTATTCAGGTGAAAACCTATTAAGGGGACTCTTTAGTCTTGAAGGTATCTCTTTATTTAGTCTAGTGTTCTACTGTAGATGCTTGTGAAATGATACATCTTGTTTGTGCCTAAGTTATAAATGTAGTTTTGAATATAGGCTTAAAATTTAAGTCAGGACTAGGGCAATCTTAGCGAATTTTGGACAGTTGTATGGCTAATTTCACATTTTTATTTAACCAGTCTTTACCATGTTATATTTGCAGATGTTTTAGATGATATTTTTCCACAAAGTATGTTACCTGTAAGAATAGAATATAGCAAGTTGAATGAATTGCAAAAGCTAGTTGGTTTACAATTAGAGTTACAGATTCTAGAAGTCGGAGAACAGACACAAAAGGTATATATATAATTATTTCTACAAATTCTTATGTTCTGTCTACACTATCAAACTGGTTTGACAAAAAAAGTGTGATGTGCCCAAATATGGTAGTGATATACCCAAATATGGTAGCGATATATATAACTAACCTTCAACTAATTTTGAGCAATTGTATGTCAACATGAATTTCCTTTTGGACAAATAAAATGAACTATGATATGACATCGTCATGTATATGGGCACATCAAATTTTTTTGTCACAAAAAGTTTGATAGTGTAGACAGAACTTTATGTTCTGTATCAATATTATTAGGTGATCATTTAGAATAAAATGATCACCTATTGTTATTGTATAAAATCTTTATTATTATTTTTCTTTTTTTTTTTCTTTTTATTGTTTCTGTACACTATTTTGTGTAACAATTATCTCAAAAAGTTTAATGTCAATGATTACAAAAATTTCAGAATATCTTTCAAATAATATAACTTAATCCTAATAAGCTTTCCAGCGTGATCACTCATCCGTGACGACATTTATACGCCATTTTGCGAAATCACATTATCAATCATATCTCCATAATTCATTATCACATATTAATGAAATTCACTACACGTAAACTTCAGATCAAGGCTAAAAATATTAGCAAATAAAAACGCACGCGCACGTAGGTTCATGCGCGTGATATCGCGCGTTAAAAATTTAAAACGCTCAAAATTAAGTTTTGATCAATTTAGAGCATGAATTAGGCCATTTGCGTGTTTCAATAAATTACTGCGCAAAAATGCGTTTTTGCGCGCGCGATACTTAAAAAGCGTAAAAAATATGAATTTTTTTTACAAATCTCATTCTACTCACCATCCTTAGTACATTCACCAAATTTGAGTCAGTTCCGACTTAAAATAACGCTATACGAGCACGTTAAAAATGACAAAATGCGCATATTAATTTTACAAAAGTTCTGAAAATGGTGAAAAATAGGTCTTTTTTAAAATGAAAATAATTCTTCAGAATGCAAGATGACCCCCGATTTTTTTAACTTATTCTGGAAGCCATTGAGTTGTAGATATGAATTCATGTACACACTTTACGTACAAAATGTTTTGACGTCATCAAATGGCCACTTGAATTTAAAAATTAGGATTTGTTATCTTTTTGTGTAGATTATCACATTCAACAGAGCGCATCTTGGTTATGTGTGCTCGAATTTCGCACAACTTTCAGTATGTGCTTGCTTAATTAATTATCTTTATCATGAGTTGACACTATCTTCATTTTAATGACGTCATCACGCGTAAAAACTTGAATAACGTAGGCCGTGTAATTTCACCTTCGCAGTAAATTTGAATATCTTACAGCTCTTCAGAATTGAAGGTTACCTTGATGATTATAATTTATTATGAAAGCTGATGAAATGTAGATATTAATTCATATAAAAATTAAGCCTATCGGATGTTGTGACGTTAACATATGGCCAGTTGAAGTGAAAAAGTAGTTTTTTCATATTTTTCGTCAAAGTTATACACAATTCAAAGAGCGCGCACAGCGCTTCTACGTGCCAAATTTTTTTCCAAATCTTATATTTTTTTGCTCAATTAATTATCTTTCGAAATTGTCATCTTAAAGTTTAGTTTGATAACGTCATCATGCCAAAAAATTTGAACATGTGTGTCCCGTAATTTCACCTATGCTACACTGTATATAGATATACAGTATATACTGTATATATTGTATATGGCATATAGGCACAACTCAGCACTATAAGCATATAATAGGATGGCATACATCAACATTTTCCGATCGTATGTTAACGTACGTGCATGTTTAAAAAAAATTAATTTCAGTAAAATGATAAAAATGATCACCTATAATTCGTCAAAGTGACGAATTAAATTCTAGTTATTATTATATTCATAAATGTCTGGGCATTTATCAATCCTTTTTCTTAAGTAATGATAAGAAGTGCTTAAGTGAAAAACTGAGGCTCTATTTATCAAATCAGTTCATTTTATGTTATTGAATAGATTGCAACATTTTATATTTAATGAAAAAAATAAAAGGTTATTCTGAAAATAACTTTTGCTAAGCAGGTTTGATGAATCTGACCCCAACAGGAGTACTGACTGAAGTTGGTACTTACCCAACTTTCCCTTGATACATACGCCATTCAACAAGCAACATACATGTAATATTGTTATTCATTTGTAGTTGCTTGCAGCGGAGGTTTTGCCGTTATTGTCAGAGATGGATAAGAATCATCCAAGATTCGTTCAATGTTATCGTTTAGCTTATGGGTTGCTATGCCATCGTGGAGAGCAATTTCCAACAATGATCGTTGATGATATTGGGGAAACTGAATCAACATGTGATGATGATGGTTATTGATATATTTTTTTATCTATTCAACTGTTTTAAAGAGGTATTAGTATTTACATTCCGTAAATATGTGTAGACAGTGTGACAACTGTGATTGTACAGTATATCTACTAATTAATCAATCCCTAACACGTTTTTAATGGCTGTCTATCTGGATTTAGCGGGGCTTTGGAGGCTGGAGTTGACCCGGCAAATTTGCTTGGTACGCATCGGTCCTTCGGGACTGTGTAGTGACCTTTCAGATATAACAAAAGGATTTTTTTGAGAATTCTATGCAAATCGTACTATGTTCGCGCAAAAACTTAAATTGTTTTGTGAACGGTAAACTAGATTTGATGATTTTCTAGTTTTCTGGTGCCAGCAGCATGTTGTAAGCACAACCTATAATGTTACATATGTACCGTACCTTAGGAAATGGTTCCTGAGAGATTTGCATGTTTATTCTTATAAATTGCAAGACCATAGCTACTTAGTCAGCTAGCCATCAGATTCCATGACAAACTTAAACTATGCAAGCCGACGTCCACTACCTTATACAGTACAGTACTATATAAAATGTTGTTTTATTTAAATAATGTATGCAATATAGAATAATAAAGTGCAACAAATATGAATACTTTAGTGGTGATTGTTTAGTTCTCATGCTATAGTTTTTCTTAATCTTAATCTGTACAGCACAGAATTTCTCTGTAAAGCTCTGTCCACACTATCAAGCTACTTTGACAAAAAAAGTGTGTGCCCAAATATGGTTGTGATATGCCCAAATATGGTAGTGATATGACATCATCATGTAGTGTAGACAGAGCTTTAGAGATTTTAAAGTGATTTTGGATTGATTAATACAGTCCATTACCACGACATCACACGAATATCACAAATGTGTTCTACGCTATAAACAACATCATTAAAGTGGCCTTTGTTTGAAGGTAATGTATAATCCCAAATGTACTGTTTATGATAGAAGTTGATGTTATTGTTGAACTAAAAGGTCATCAATAATAGGACAAGATATTAATTAATGGAAATCTTCATTCTGCATGGTATAGTACATTGGGCTGTTCTACTTTATGTATGCTGTATTTAAACAGCTTTAGATAGATTGTGGATTTTAAAAGGGGAAATCCCATTACAGCACTAAAATCTGCGATTCACTCTGGATTGAACAAGGTGACTTGCTGTTGGTGCAACTAATGGTATAAAGTAGTTATATAGAGAAGCTCATGATTTATTATATACATACTTTTCTGTGCTTTGCTCAATGCAAACATGTTGGTCTCCTGGAAATAGATCTATTGCATTTTGTTTCTCTTGATAGTAGTCCTACATAGAATGTCAATCTCTGGATAATATTGGAACCATTTGCATTTTATATTGAAAACTGAACAAAGAACCTGTGATTTATGCCATTAATTGTATCACTATATCCCTACTACGATAATTCAATTATGTTTACACAATTTATTGAGTTGTTATCTAAATATCTACTTTAGTGAGTTACCGTATGAATGAATCTAAATATTTGCGTTTGTCACATCGGCACGCGTCGGCTCTCATGGGGCCCCAATTACTTTAGAATGTTAAGACCACCCCCGCTTTCACAATGAACGAATCCAAGCACGTTGTGTGTTTTTACTTTTCGTCGGGAGAAGCATGTGCGGCAAGTAAACGTCAGACGATACTCAAAATTAGGATTGACAAGTTTAGCTGGTAAGTTGGTTCCGGGGTATTTATACTATTTTGTGGACGTTACGAAAGTGTTGTTCATTATCTTCTATTTCAATATGGCATTTTCGGATGTAAGTTTTGATATTTTAGTTAATTTAGGCTAGGCTAGGATTGTTGAGAAAAGGAGGAATCGAGAGGGCAGAGACGATGCAGAGGAGGAGAGGGTGAACCTGTTGGTAGCGACCGCAATTTGCTACCGCGCATCGTTTCTGCGCATCAATATACTCGGTTCAGTTCGCTGTGCAAAATCTTGGTTTTAGTTGACGCCGCCAGCGGTTGTTTACCTTGTACCGTTCAAACGGTTTTTATGGTGCATTGTGGGTGTATATGTCACCTTTTTAATCGTTTACCTTCGCCATCTTTTTTTTCCGATCGGTAAAAAAAAAAAATTATCAAGATCCGTTTATTATAAGCAAAGTTATTGATTTCAGAATAGGTAAGTAATATTGCGTAATAAAAAAATGATTTTAACCTAATTTTTCGAATATAACGGTTATAGACCCATTAAAAACAATATGAAAAACGGAAAGAACAGGTTATCTTTGACTTGAATGCAATCGTTTCAAGCAGATTAAATGCGACGCTTCCCGACGCCAACGACTTTCTTAGGCCAAGTCTAGGTCATTTGAAGGTCACTTGGCCTAGCTTTTTGACAGTTTATACTTAATCAATAAAACCATAATAAAATAGTTTCATCATTTAGTATATTAATAAATAATGTTTGTTGACATTGTAAATTTAATTTTTGATGTATATTTAAAGTTTTTCTAGAATTTGGAGAAATAAATTAAATAATAATACTGTATTGATATTTTTAATTACAGAAGGTGTTAGCCTAGTTGTTAACACCACCGTGTGCTGTCTCTTGATTATTAAGTTTGCTGTTCTATCTGGTAGGTTTACTCCCTCTATTATATACTGTTTTTTGTTGATTATATGTTTTGTTGATTATTTTTAATTAATAAGTGTTATTGTTTCTGAATTTTGCAATTATTTGTTGTTTGTATTGTTCAATATTGTCTTCTAATGAAAATATTTTATTTTAACCTTAATTTTGTTATTTATATATAAAATTATTAATATCGATACTAATTGTTTTTTTTTTAATTTTTCTAATTTCAGATTGTATTTGCCACACTCACACTTACGCTTCATAAGCGTAAGGGAAATAGATTCAATATAAATACCCGCACCAGTTACTACAAGTGCCAAAACCAATCTGATATTTTAACCAATAAGAAATATATAAATTCCACAAATCATAGTTTAATTTGTAGTTTATCATACTATATAGTATAATTTAATTATTAAAATTAATTTGAGCTATACTAATCAAGCCAAACATAATGCACTTGTCAATTGTATGACCCACTATACGACCCCCGGGAGAGGTGCGTCATTTACAAATAATTACTGACGCAGGGGTGCGTCAAAAAACCTAGATGGTACGTCAAATCAATGACCAATGGTGTGTCAATGTCCGTCACTTTACCACCCAAAATATCATAAAAAACATGGTCACAGTGCGTCAAAATGGGTGCGTCATGGTCACCTAAAGGTAAGTCACATTATTGACGCATGGGTGCGTCATGGTATTCATAAGGTATGACGCACATCGGACAAATGACGCACCTCTCCAGGGGGTCGTATAGTGGGTCATACAATTGACAAGTGCATAAGAATATTACATATAAACCATGTATAAACACACATTTATTAAAATCTGCTATACTGTAGACTACATTATTTCTTTTAAATAAATGTGTTGCAAACAAAAAATAAATGAATGTATTTTTTGTATTACTGTTGACTGCTTTGGTTTTATTACTGCTGGTGATTTGATGATGAGTGTTGAAGATGCAGTAAAAATTACGTTTACAAGTACGAAAAAACAAAATGATCATTAAGTGTTGGACGCCCAATTCGTGGATAAAATATTAATTGTTGAGATAAAATGATTAATATACTAAATGGGCAAGTAATTCTTCCTTTAGGATGGAGAGTGACGTAGGTCACAAAGAGTCCAACCTCGGGCTAACACCTAATTTAGGTGAAGACGTTTTAGAAAACCTGGCTGCAAACAACTTAAATGATGTATTGCAACTTGAAAGTGGGTTAGTAAACAAACATATTGAACAACTTTATCAATTGAAAGAATCGATTCATGCTACTTGGGAGACCTGTGTAGAATGGCTGCGTGCTTTGACGGGGGAGCCTTTATCGGCAAATGATACAAACTGGGCAAGGAGTATAGGCAATAGTTGGAAAGGGCTACATAATGTAAGAAGAAAATTACAAAGTAATAAGAAGAAAGGTGTGATGTTTGTTGAATGGGAACAACAGGAATACAAATTACCTGGTGTATCAGGGCCTCGTCCAAAAAGGCCTAAACCTAGTTGTCATGATGAGGTGAAACGTCTTACAGAGGAAAATGACAGACTTAAACGTAAAGCACATCAACAGGTATTACAAGAACGTAGAGAAAAAAGAAAGTCTGCCATAATAAAAATGCACTTGCATACAATTAAGAAACAAGAGAAAAGTATAGCAAAAATGAAGAGAGTTATTCCTAAAATACAAAAACGGAAAAGGAGAATTATGTACGACTACTCCAAACTAAAAGTGAAGGCTACAAAGCTAGAGAGAAGGCAAGAAATGCAAAAAACTGAATACATATTGGAATTGGAGAAGAAGCTTGTATCTACTGAACAAAAAAGCAATGAACTGAAGGAGGAGCTTATCCAGTGTCGGGAAATGAATGCTTTGTTGATTGATACAGCCATAGAATGGAGGACAAAAGTAGCCAGTCTGAAAGGTGAAACACTTAAATTTAAAGAGAATGGTGCCTTCACTAGTGATATGAGGGCATGCGTTTGGGAGCTTTTGGGTTTCCATGTCGCTCAAGAAAAAATTCCGAAAGTTATTGAGGCTGTCATGCAATTGGCAAAAAAGAAATTTGACAAGGTTCCAGCACCAAGTACAATTAGAGTGATGTCGGATGAGATGCTGTGTGTTGCACAATCTCAATTGAATGAATTGTCAACTGTTCATAATTTAAGTCTGCAAACGGATGAAACCCCAAAATTTGGTCAATGTTATGAAGCTTTTATAGTGGATACTGACAACCAAGACTCCTACCTATTGGGTATGCGACACATGGTAGACAAGGCATCACAGACAACATTGGATACACTAAAAGATATACTACACGACATAAATCACACATGCTCACATATCAACAGCACAGACAATTCCGGATTCAAAATTCTCACCAAAATTCATTCCACAATGTCAGATCGAGCCAAAACAGAACATAAATTTCACAACATCTTGGAAACATACCGGAAGGAGTGTTTGCCCCTGTACGTAGATGACTGGGATAACCTAGATGAAGAAATTCAAGAGAAGTTAACAAAACTTCATAAATTCTTCTGCGGCCTACACCTCATGGTGGGTATGGCAGATACTGTCAATGCAACCCTCAAGACAATCGAGGGGTTGCACGAGGTTTCTGAAAATGATGAATCATCCAGCATGAAAACGGATGGGGAGTCAGTGGTGGTGCGTTGTGTCCGGACAGTTTGTAAATCTCTTGCCAGAGGAGCTGATCCAAAAAGTGGAAGGCACAAAGATTGGAAAACCTACTGTGCCAAAATACACCACCCCGAGTACACATCGATGTTGCAAACCTTTAAGGGTAATAGGTTTAACATTATATTTCTTTTGGGTGGAAATGTTTTTTACTTGAAGGAGCATGTACTACAATGTCTACAGGAGGTCCCAGAACCCAAAAACAAACTTGTCCGTGCAGCCATTTCCCTGATGGAATCGCCTTTTAATGTTGCTGGGTGCAAAGCACTAGGTATTTTGCGGAAATTCATAATGATGCCCTTGTGGCGGATGACTGAAAGACCAGGACATATCTTGGAGATGAATGAGCACTACCATCGCCTGAACAACTTCCTGATCAAATGCAAGGATGTAAGCGTTGTGGAAGATTTGATGGATGGTAAAATTACTCCATTTCCAGAAGAACTGATTCAACGGGATAATCTTTCAGAGGCACTGACAATGAACGACGACAGTTCTCCAACTGTAACAACCATACTACAGGCTTGCTTGGCATCGCTACAGCTGTATGTAGAAAGAACAGTTGATGAACACCTTCCTGAAGGTTTATATTGGGATGCTGGTAACGATGTAAGGGATGTGACACGAAGCACCCCTAAGCACAACAAGAATCCAGAGAGAGTGTTTGGATTGCTTGACTACCTGTGCCATCACAGACCAAACTCGTCGGCCCTTTCGAATGAGGCGGTACTAATGTACGTCTATAACAAAACAAGCAACTGGCTAAAAAAAAAATCAACGGAAGAGGTAGCAGATTTGTGTGACAAAGTAAAGTCAAGATCGAGAGAAATGCGAGCACAGTTTAAAGTGAGAGAGAAGGAAATCTTGGAGGCCCACATTAAAAAAAACCAGGAAGAAGCACAGAAACTCAAAGAGAAGAGAGACAGAAAGCTGAAGAAGAAAACAGTTCTAACAGAAAGTGTGATTGACAGTGGCCTATGGCAAACAGAAGAGAAGGTTGATGCGGTAATGCAGGAGTGTAGAAGCGATGCAGAAAGAAAGAGGGCAATCATCAAACAACTCAACTTTAGAAATGAAGTACTTCAACAGCATTATACAGGACCCATTCCAAAAATCTTCAATGCCACATTCACAGACAAATCGGGAAAACATGTACGAACATGGGAGGAGTTGCGAGAGTGTTTACTCGATTTAATCAACGCTGCTCTTTCTGTTGCTACGTCGGTTTCAATTTCAAAAGATACGAAAGAGAGAGGGAAGCTGCCGATGCTTATAGGCAAGACAGTAAATCACACCTTTGAAGATGGAGTAACCTATCAGGGAAAAGTTATTTCACAAGTGCCCGGCTTCTGTTCATGGTTCAACATTAAATACAAAAACGATGAAAGCATTTACTCATACCAACTAATAGACGATTACAAAAATGGCGATCTTGAAATCGAGCCTTCTGAGTGTTAGATTTGACTATAAACATTTTATTGCTAAAAAAATACCATATTTATTTGAATAAACGCTGTCATATTTATTTATTAACGATTAATTAAGAAAACACATTGTATATTTGCAAGATTGTATTGAGCGGCAGACATTGCCGGTAGATCATCTCTCATACAAATAGGTTTTGTACGAGAGTGATGTGACACTTTGTTTTGTTAGTTTTTCAATTTTTCTTTTTTTGTATATATCTCAGAGCAAACATAATTTCTATGTAAATTTTATATGCAAATAACAATAAATGACGAATGAACAGTACTACGGAGGGCGTTACTCAAGGTAGGAATTTATACAAAATGGGGCGTTTATTCAAATAAATATGGTACCTTTAAATATAAAGTTACATACATCTGTTATTTTTTTTCAGTAGTTAGGTAGTTTAACCTAATGTAATAATATGTCTGGTGACTCCCTAGAAGGTGGATAATTTTTGCTATAGCATGAGAATAAAACTTATATTGAAAAGAGAATAGCTTTGTTTTTGTATGCGAACATTCTTAAATATTGAGTTAAATCCATTTGTTTATTTTTTTGTTTACATAAATACTGGTTGCCATGGTAACTTATTAGTAACATACACAATCATTTTTCTTCAAAAATGTGGTTGTTGAGACTTGGTAAGTACCTATAGTATTGGTGAAAAAAACAATGAAGAAATTAAGTTTTATATTCTACACTTGTTTACCTTTTTAAAGTGACATCTTTTTGCATATCATAATATATATTGTATATAAATTATTAGTAAACAAATTAATGTTTGTTGCTACGGTAACTGTTCGTCTTAAAAAAGTTAAAAAATATTTAGTTTGCTGACAATTTGTTAAAACTAAGAGAATAACTTTGTTTTTGTATGCAAACACTCTTAAATATCGATTTAAATCCAATTGTTTATTTTCTTGTTTACATAAATTCTGGTTGCTATGGTAACTTATTTCTAACACATAATCATATTTGTTTTAATGTGGTTGTTGTGACTTGGTATTAATAGTACCTATTGGTGAAAAAACAATGAAAAAAAAAAGTTTTATATATATTCTACACTTGTTTACCTTTTTATAGGTTGACATCTTTTTGCGAATCACATTCAAATTATTAGTAAACAAATTAAAGTCTTGTTGCTATGGTAACTGCTCATCTTATGAAATTAAAAATTATTTAGTTTGTTGACAATTTATTGAAACTAACATAATAACTTTGTTTTAGTAATAAAATATGCTTAAACATTGAGTTAAATCCATTTGTTTATTTTCTTGTTTACACAAATTCTGGTTGTCATGGTAACATATTCGCAATGCCGAATATAATAAAAATTTTGCCAAAATGGGGTCGTTGAGACTTGAGGTACCTATAGGTGAAAAAAACATGAAGAAACTATGTTTTATATAGATTTTACATTTGGTTAAAGTTGTTTACCTTTTTATGAATATTTAATTAGCTTGATAACTACCTATATATACATCTGTTTTGACCAATATTCCTCATATATAAAGTTAACGAAAAATCATGATTTTTTTAATTTTCAAATTGCGATAACTCTGGAACCCAATGTCCAAATTTACTAAGGGAGGTGGCAAATAAAAGCTATAATCCTAACCTTTCTTACTATGCTAAAATGAAGTGAATTCAATGCCTTTCAATTTTTCATGAAATATTGCTACTGTTGGATGTCTGTGTTGCGAGTTGATTGTCTTATTTTTTAAGTGGCTTAGCGGGATATTTGTAAATTGAATCTACACACATGTTATTGATAAATGTTATTATTAAATGGAATTTTGTGTCGTGATTGTTGAATGCTATGAAATAAGTAGAAACTTGTCCTAAACAAACCGTTTCATAAATGTTTTTATTTCAGGAGCCTGGCCTTTTCATTTAGACGGCTTGGCCTACCTAAGTTAGTATAGGCCTAGTAGGCTAGGCCTAATAATATTATACTACTATAGTAAGCCTAGTAGTTACGTAGCCTATATTAATTATGATATGCGGCCAAGCCCTGCCTTCAAGCTTTGTGTGAATATAGGCCTACGTGAAGGAATTGGTTCCATGAATACAGACTACAGTGTTTTTTTCTTTTCATTTATTTGTTTTATTTGTTTCTCTCTCTCTAGGGTGTTTCATTGTCTTTCAAACAATATCAAGGTAGGTAAATGTATGTGTATTCTAGAACTACATTCTGCAACTATTGTGTATTACTAATCAATAGGAAACATGACAATGATGTAAACAATTTTTCTAGGAAGTAAATTCATATATTTTAATTCCTTTTCAACCGTAGGTAAATTAGTATTTTCTGAAATAATTACAATTACAATGCAAGAACTTGCATCTTTGACCTATTTTACATTTCCTATATTTGACCCATTTAATTGTGGACATAATACTGCATAAACTTCATTTAAAGAAAAAAAAACTTTGTTTACGAGCAATTTGAAGACTCGCCAATTTACTGCTTGAATTTTTTTGAATTAGTTTAACTAACATGCAGGTATAAAAAACTAAAGCATCCCGAAAATATCAAATCAAATAGAAAAATAGTTGATATCCAATTGAATTTTAATATGAAACCTCTAGTGGTCTAATGGTTAGTACATCTGCATATATGAAGCAGAAAGTTCAGAGTTCGAATCTCAGTTGGTGCTGCTTTTTCTTCTTCCACAGATTTCCTCTATCTCTGTATCATTTCTAAATTATATATTATAAGATATTCTTGAACAAGGATATATAATTATACTACGCATAAAAATGTCCTTTCCTAGTTGTTTTTTTGTTGTCATTTGAGAAAATCTCTTTTCAATTCATAGTTCAAATCAGGTATTGTATAATATAATAATTACGTAGCATAAAAGGCTGTAGAGCAAAGAAAGTATGTTATGGTAGTGATCAAACTAATCTATTTTGTGCACACATTTTACCACAATAATAAGTACTACACCTTGCAATCAATATTGCACACACTCTGTTCAGTATAGCACCTAAAACCACAGAATCAAATAAATAAAGTACTTTAATAAATTGAAGTTAGGATTGTAATACAGTATACAAAAAGCCCACATAGGCTAAGTTCAATGACCCCAGAAGTAGTTTGTTATCAAAGATTGTTATCAAACCTTTTAAATTGTCTTTTTTGGTGGTTTTCAATTAGAATATAGTTTATACTGTTGGATAAGGAATTTGCCAAGTAAGGGCTTGAAGTTGTTTGTATGCCCAGTGGGTAAACGAATAGAGGAAAATACTGCATTATTTATACATTCTCTTTTTCAATATTATGCATCATTTTACATGTATATAGTACTGTACAGTTACCTATTATACATCTTGTTAATTAGTACCTCAATAGCAATATTTACACTTAATTTTCATTCGTATTCCCAACAATAGACACCGTTTTTGTGGGTAACACTACAGTAAACACACCTCAGTTGTATTACTACTACTATACAAATATTCCATTACTCAGTGTATTAGTTACAGAGTACTTCTGTGAATTATATTTGGTAGTAACTATTATTATTATCAGTGACATTGGTTTCAATACAGAATGCTATGGTATTTATCAAGTATATCTTTTATAGTAATGAAATGAACACTATACAAACATCAAAGTGTATTTGTATTGGATTTACTGACATTGGTTTATATACTTAAGTTGTTTATTTCAATTTTCTGAAGTACAGTATATTTTCACACATAGGCCCTACTTGTAAAAGTACTAAATGATAGGAAGGCCAACATGATTCATTATTTAAGTATATAATTCTTTTTAGTCTATTTAATCGCCATGGTAAGGCATGGTGCACATCAGAGCAATGCTAGCTAGAACATTTTCAAACCATGTATGTTTGACATGAATAAATTAAACTGAAATTAAAATCTTTTGTGACCGTTTAACTGATAAGTTAAGATTGTAATATTTGGATCAATTTATTGTAGCCCAATGGGTTTTCTAAGGACTAGCATGGAGAGATAAGTAGCACCATTCTCCACCATAAGGACTTGCCATTTGTATTTTTCTAGGCCTGCAGTAACAGAAGGCCTGCTTTTCCTTTCCAGGCCAGTACCTTTAAAGCCAAAACAAAAATCAATCTACAGTAGGGTGCATACTTTCAAAAAGCTAGATTGATCGTAGTATTTCTCATTGTCAATACTAATAAATTCCTTAATTATATCAATTTATTTTTATCTTACAATTAGCGAGATCATTCAATAAGCCCATTCTCATTATCAGTGCAATAATATCATTAGTATTGATGTCTGGTTAATTAGTGCTCAATTAGTTACAATTATCGCCCAACAAGACAATATATTAACAATTACAATTCCATCTTTTTGATATAAATTAGTAAACTCTATGTGTGGCATAGTCATTTCAATCTTTGTGATTTTCCTGTAGTAATGTTGTGTTGATATTAATAGCATGTGGTGGGCTAGTGCATTATACCGCCTACATGATACATTAATGACCTTGAACGGACTAATGCTGACCCGTATTGAGTGGATGCTGTAACTAATTGTAAGACGCAACTTTCTATAGGTTGTAAAATAAAACTATGAGAGCACATAGAGTAAAATCTCCAAATTAAAATAATATCACTTTGTACTAAGTAATCAAATAACATTTTACTATAATAAGTGCTACTGCTATGTTATTATGTAATCTATCGATGTGAAGCCTCTCAATACCTAACTATCGGAAAACCCTCTTACCATTAAAATTTTTAAAACACCAGAATTTCTAGGGGAAAAAGGTCAGTTAGGCCAGTCCAGGGGTGTCTAGTAATAGTATTGAGAGAATTTGTCTCTACTAACTAAATGCATTCTCTGTATGTTAAATCATCAATCTCTCCTCACTTCATAGAATTTACAGTATTATTATTACTGTATTTCTGTATATCAAATGTATGTAATACATATTTTGTACTGTATTCCATATTTCCAGGAGGTACGTGGTTCATCACATGTAGGTTTATGAGCCATTTTACTGATAATGCACAATTCTCCAAACCATAGCCTATGGGCTCTCCTACACCATCCTAGTAGTAATTGTCGTCTATAAAATGCCTATGTATTTAAAAATTAACAATTATTAAACTGAATGATTGAACTATATAAAGTGTGCCTACTGTACATTTTTCAACATGGTATGCAGTCTCTATCCCTTCCTTAATTACTGGTGTCAGTCAGCCACAATAATCTGTCTAATATTCCATATGTTTCCAGTAGGAAGTATTATAGATTATTTGAAGTAGGCAAACCTCAACATTTGAAACACTTTATTGTGTCTTTGTAAATAGCCATATTTTTTACATTGTAGTAAAACCAGAACAATAAATTAAACACCTGAACATTTACAAGTTCAATTTCAAAAGAATTCATACCTTTGCTATATTATTAACCAATTATTGTAGGACTTTCCCTGCAAAATTTGAGGAAATAAAACTACTTGCTTTCTTTTTTTAAATCCATTCCTTAAAATTAGTAATAACTGGTGTTAGCCATCATTAAATATAGTGAAAAAACACACTTTTTCCTCATAATAAATTAACTTTTGTCCATTGGTCTTAATTTGGTTAATTTATTACTTTATTATGTCCAAATTTAGCAAGCCTATAGCACCTGTTGGGTCAGATGTATTATATTTGTGATGTGGTCCCCTTCAGGTGTAAATTGTACCCCTTGGAATGTCACTTGATACTTCTTGATATTTACTGATTTGTCATTTGTCACTCATACAGAATATAAAATAAATTGATCCAGTTTCTGAGGCAAAAGTAGCAAACAATCACTGTACCATCCACTACTAATAAACTATACTCTTTACAATTGATGCATGTAAAATAATTATTTTTGTGCAGCAAAATACAATACCAATGCCATAAACAAGAAACAACTTTGAAAGAAAGGCCTATCTATTCTTTAGTTAAGCAATGAGAGTTTTGAAACTAGGCAATATATTTATCATCATATTATGTAATGAGTGGGGAAACTATGTAAATATCAAAATTATATTGGAAATATTAGTGTTTTACTTTAGAGTAGTACCGATTTAGAGTGTTTTAAATATTAAGCTGGTAGGGAAACAAAAAGATTAAGTATAAGCCGCCAAACAAGGCTACAGTGTTAACAAAATACTCCCCAAGGTGTCGTTTACGGCCTACTCTCGCAGGAAACATTGGCTGAGGCCTAGAAAGAATAAAAAAAAATAATAATAAAATTATCTTTTTGGCAGACAGTGTCACCTTTGTTTCATATGCTGCTTCTCAAAACCTATAAAAATTTGCGGTTGGTTCTATGGAAACCTAATAAGTGGTCAAGTGTTATCATTCATTGGTTTTTATTGACTGTAAATTGAAAACATTTTATTTTGTAATTTAAAATAAGTTTATTTGTAATGTAAATTCGATTGTTTTTTTTTTATTTTTGTTTCATTAAATATAATTGTTCGTTTTTACTAATGAATTCTTCATTAGTATTATTTCATTAAATAACTCCTAATTTTCGTTAATAATAACAATGGAATTAATCCATGTTTCAATAACATAAATCTTGCATACTATTTCATGGTGATTACCCTTTTTGAATAAATGGTAGAGTCCAATAAGTCAAGGGAGGCGTGTCTTAGAACCATGTGCTGATATATGGAAGGAAGTGTAAGGACAGAGTGCGGATGTTAGGCAGCAAGTCAGAGCTTCTAGCTACTCCATCCACGCCTTATTCTAATCTCTTCAGGTAGGCCTAGCAATAGATATTTTTTAGCTTTTTACTTTCTAAATGTTGACTATTATTTGTTGTTATCGAATAACCATAAATGTTGTTCTTTAGTTTGAATTTGTTTTCATAAAATAATTAAGTTTGTATGGACGGAAATGGGTGAGGCCGGTTTACCTTCAATGTTTCAGATGGAATCCACCCCCATAAATTATGAGAAGCATGGATTACAGATACTGTATGATATTATTGCATAGAATTTGTAGATTAAATTTAAATCAAAATGAACATAATTTTCAATGAAAATAACAGGAGGCTCACTAGCAGGAAACAAAACTTAAAATTTATTAGATATGTGAGTAATGTATGTTTACAGGTAAATTTGTTGTTAAAATTATTATTTGTATTTTAAAATAATAATTTACAAACTTCTAAATATATTGAAAGATAAAATTCTGTTATTGTATTCCAACAATATCTTGAAATATTAACTACAGGTCACCTTGCCCAGAAAATTTCATTTTTAATAATAAATTATGTTAACTGGCTGTATTTAAAAATGAATTGAATTGAAGGCGACAGGTAGGAATGTTAGTGCCTCTATCCTTATCCAACAGGTTACTAAAAGCACACCTTTTCCTGTTATTATGTCTGCAACTATTTTTGTGTTGCAACAAAAAAACCACATTATTTGATACAGTTGCAATTGTGAACAAAAAATTAAAAGAAAAGAAAGAAATAATATTCGAAAACTAGGGCATTATAACTTGGTTTATTATCAAGTTATTTTTATTTGAAAACAGAACTTGTGAGTTATTTCAGAAGAGTTGTATTACTACTGTACTAAGTTAAAAGAGATAGGCCTATCTTGAATCTTTGTGCAGACAGGAAATATGTTTTTTATTTCTGGTTACAGGGATAGGTTTGTCATATTTTTACTTCAAAGTCTATAGAATAATGGCCAGCAATAATAGAGACAGTATGTTGTTCTACCATGGAGTTATAATAATTATTTTATAACTCCATCCATGATTCTAACAAGTACTTACTAACTGTATAGGAAAAAATCTAGATATATGTGAGTTATTAATAATGATAATAATAATATTTATTCGGCAAAAGTTCTTAAAAAGTACTATTTACATTTCATCTTGCCAGGAGTAATAATAGGCAGAAACCTGCTCTTACTCCATTATTACTTGATCATCATCATCATCTTACTTCATCATATTACTGTGTAGGCCTATCTTGATCAGGGAAAAACGCCTTAGTTTTAATACAGTAGTTTCTTTTTTCATTAATGATGTTGAGGTCTGGAAATTCCACTTCTTCTTAAATGTACCATCTGCAGTCCAATGTGGTGAGGTTGTGCCATTCCTCATATCTCCAGTGGTCATCAAAAACTTCCATCAAGGTTTCTGTGACCAATATGCCTATTGTATAGTATGTATTCCTGATTTGGTTTAGGTTGCTTTATCCCTTTTAATAACAAGTTCATATAACCTGTAGCCGATCATATTTCAATGAAAACTCTCTTGAAAAGCCATATTTTAGGTCAATTTAAAAAGTGAAATCCAGGGTTCATAGATTTTCAATTATCAATACAGTTTGGAATGGAAAGTATTTCATCAGATAATCATCACAATTTTATATTTTTACCTTTAGAAATGTTAGTTATATTTGTTCCAAGTTGTTGCTTTTGTAAAGAGGCAATTTGGTTGGTACAGTAAGTTGGTTATTTCAATGGTGATGAATCAATTAATCTTAATGATGATTGGTCAGATAATAAGGAAGTATAGGTCACCAAGGTTAAAGTTCTGTTTCAAGGTCTATTTCATCAGGTCATTCAAGTTTGCCTCTAATCATTTCAGTTTTAAACCATCTACAATATTACTACTACTTAAGTATACTTAAATTAATTTTATATTTTATTAATAAAATTTAATTAAATTAAACCCCATACTTATACATAGTGAGGGCCCCAGTTACTGCTGTTATAACTGAGTAAATGTGCGATGTACCTATCAATCGATTTATATGTCTTAAATCTATTGAATATTAATACAGTAGACCACTATACAAAGTTGTCTATTGGTGATGAGTCAATTAGATTAGTTTCAATGAGCTATATGATATGCTATCTGTCATTGGATGCTTGTTAATTACATCATCCTTCTTTGACATTTAATGATTGGTCAGGCAATAATGAACTGTATGTTACTTAGGTTAAAGTTCAGTTTCAAGTTGTTTTTTTCGCTATACTTTGTGGATTTTTTTAGAAGTTTGGTTGTAACTGACTGAACTTTACTTACCATATTCTTGATTTACTGTCAGACTTGCAAAAATTTTAAACTATATTAATTTTGTTTGCATGGAACATTAAGTAGATATCCTTAGAATCATGCAAAGTTACAGTGTTCTCAAAAGGAAATAAGGGATGTGTCTCAGAATACTGTGTTCACAGCCAAAATGACCTCGCTGAAAAAGAAGGTCACTAGGGTTATTTTTGGAGTTAACAAACCAAATAATCCCAACCCAATTTGACCCACATTTTTTTAAAAAAGGTTATTGTTATAACTTGGTATATTAGTAGTAGATAGATTTAAGATCCACGTTCCAAAAAGCTCTGCAGAGTTGGCATTTTCCGGTTGGGTACATCTACAGTGTATCATAGGTGAAATATCATGCTTGATATACCAAACACACACACTTGAAAGAAGTCAAACACGCTTTTGTCACAGAGTTAACGCATGAAAGTTTAGGATTAATGGATTAGCAAAAGATACAAGATGTAGGAGGAGGTGGTATATTGTTTGATACGTTGAAAGATTAAAATTGCAATTTTATTGTAATATTGAATGATTGTACAGATTTATGATTTGATTAATAAAATATAGTCTTAGCCTACTACTATCACCACCCATTTGTTATTTACCTGTGTTAAAGATTGAGGAAAACATGGCAGCTTTGCATATCGGAGGAAAAGTATGATCGTTGTGCTGTTTGTGTAACACACTACATAATAGTGTAATTTCCAGTCAACTAGAGGTGCAATTTACCATGACTTTTATGTGTGAGAGTACCATTTCTGGCCATCTAGGGGTGTAATTTAACAATTTTCGCTTCTCCACAAGCCCCACCATGGGGTGTCTGTGTGGCTCAAATACTTGGTATCAAATTAGAAACCTCCCCCCTCCCCACTTTGTTAAATCCTTGATCCGCCCCTGATATTTTAAAATCTATTTAAAGATAAACTGCAGTGTTATTCCCTATATTGACTACGTTTGTACTTGTGCTTGGGTTGGTTCTTTCATTCTATACTATCCTTAATTTCTCTAAATTGTAATTCTACACAGTGTACTACTAACTAGACAGTGTAAAGTAAACCCTGGAAAAAAACATTCATAAAAGAGGGTTGCTATCAATTTATATAGCTTCCTTAGTCAGCGTATTTGAGGTACCTGGGAATGTAAAGAACATGCTGTAAATACATTTTCATTTTCTCTAAGGTTCTTAGTGATTATTAAGTAATTAACTCTCTGCAAATTGTATGATATACTTTGTGAACAAATGACTGTATGGCAAGCCTTTACCTGGTGTGATATCAATGCTATCTGTCAGTAAATCTGAAAAAAAATGATTACATCTCTGTCTAGTTACAAAAGAATGACAGCCAGGGGCTTAGTTATTCAATAGATGGCATACTTTATTAAATAATTGCATTGTAGGCTGTACTATGAAAGCTCCAGATTTAATAGTGATTTTGCTATAAATTTGTATTTATAAAGAAACACCAAAAGTACTGCAAGGAATTCAATGATACTTCCATATAGTAGTACAGATATGTTAATTTAGGTTTAAAGTATATATTATAACTAACAATAAAAGTACAAGTGATAAACATCTTTACACACAGTACCAAGTGGTCTTTGGGTGCTTTATTGAAATGTAGTTTTGTTGGAATACCTTACAAGTTAAAAATATACTTTATTTCTTCCTCTACAGTATCATATCCTTGTCTTACAGTATACCTTGATATATACAGTAAGTCTGTACCTTGATCTTGAAACATTTGACGCATGTATATGTATATATATGCGTCCCTTCCATGAATAAACTAATTAATAAGTAAGGAGAATACTTCATAATATTGTTGTGGTCAGACTAGTGTTCCTTGAGCTATTTACAGTACCTGCTATTAAAATAAAACAAGCAATATAGGTTGAATTGCAATTGAAAAGCCATGATATTCACATACAGAGTAATTTATACATGCAGTGCAAGTAATAAAACTATAAAGTGAATGATTGATGGTCCACTGTTTAAAGGCTTACATCACTAAATTATTTTTAGCACAAAATTTAATAGCTTTTAACATGTTAAGCATGAAACATTTATTAATATTTTCAGCAAGATTTGATAAATTCCAGTCAAAGGTACCAGTACCAGCCTATATATTGGTGGATTTAAAATGTTGATATTAATGTGTCTATGTGTGTCTTAATGCTTACTTTCTTTTGTTTTTATATTCTATTTTGATATAAACAAACTTCTTTAAAAGGTTAAATACAAATCAATCAAATGCCTTAATATATAATGTTCTATGTTGTATTATGTTGATACTGCACATTAAAATGTTACCACGAAGCAAACAAAGGCCTTGATAAATGCTCTTTACATCTCTTATGTTGATAATAAAATGATTTATTAAGCGCTTTGTTTGAAGTCTTTTTTTTTTCAAGCTGATTCATCAAGCTTAAGAGTACAAGACATAAGTGGTGCTGAGTTGTGCTTAGTCCCTAGTGATCTTTATGAAGAGATCATCAAAGAGCTGTATTATCCATTCTGTTTCACTTTGCAAAGATTTATGACCGTACAGTCAAGCTTTAGATTTAATAATAAGAGGAAGTATATGAAGTGTATGACCTTGTATTAAACATCAAGTTCTAATATTTAAAAAATGAAATATCATAATATTAAATACAAATATTTAAAGATATACAATACTATAAAGTTTATACAGTACTTACAGTATTACATTTTGTGAATTAAACCATGCCCTTATTGACGGCAACATCCTAACACACCACAGTGATCAGGGTATGTCAAGATGATGTGTTCAAGAAACATTGAGGTGGTGTTTTTATCCCCCTTCACATCCCCCTTATGCCCGAAGGTGTTCCCCTCAATCTCGGTTGTATCTCTTTTCAATTAGAATAAGAATTTGTTGGAGTTACCTAGTAGCCACTTATTTTACTACCTATAGTACTATAGTACACCACTGTAAGTTGTAATAAAGTTGTTTAAATATTTTACATTTACACAATTTACTTGACATATTATTAGCAAATCAAGTTGTGTAAAAGTTGTCATACATTATATAAATTAATGGATTTGCTATCTGAATTGATTGATGTATTGTATAGATGTTAAAATTGGTATTTAAAAGCGATTTTGACTCCATTAGTGCAACATTCAACTGATTATAAATCATGAATCCAAAAAAATATACATGTAGGTTCATGTTAAAGTAAAACTGAATCTGTGAAGAATGTGATTCAAAACATAATGAAATAATATTCCTGTGTTCCTTTTCCCGTAAACCATGTTAGATTTAATTTGATCCCCAAGTCGTGTGTTCGCCCTAATTCCAAAAGAATTTTGGGCAAAACTTCAACTTCAAGTCCTAGTACTTTTGAAATTAAAAATAGTTTGAGTGTAGTAAATAGGTTACAATCAAATATTAAAAACCCAATTTCCATTTTAAACATATCTTCTATGCATTATTTTGAAAATCTATCATTTTTGTACCAGAACACATGATTTAAATTAATTTGCCAATGCTGCAGTGTTTTGATTTTTGAGGTTGACAGGTCCAAGGGGAACATCTACGCATACGAGGAAGGTTGTCTTGTCCACAGAAGACTGAAGATGCATTTCGTTTTTCTTCAAACCCAGCAGCTAAATTCATGTTGTAACCACACTTGCATATTCATGTTTAACCAAATAAATGAAGCACAATTTCAACTTTGCAGGCACCAAGGCTTTAATTTACGCAATGTTAGACTTAAACCTGATCTCCAAGTCGTGTGTTAGTCCTAATTCTTACAGCATTCTTAGGCAAAACATCAAATTATTGACAGCGTTGCCTTTTTACCCACTTTCAATATAATTTTTTTTTTGCTTAATTTCAATTTCCTACTATGCATAATCTGACTCACTTCAACTTTTCAACTCAATAAAGTAAAACTATTTATTTCCGTAAATTGAAATTTTGATTTCTTGAGGAAATAAAACATTATCCCTTATTACTTGACTTCACCTTATATTTAATTTCTGAAACTAAAAGTTGATCACAAGTATCACTTTAATTGTAGGATGAAAATGATAAGTTAAAATCATCCATATTCCTTATTTAGCAGTGTGACTGTTACTAACTATTAACTGACAATATTAAATTAGTTTCATAAAGAACTGTAAGTACAGTACTGTGTATGCATTTCATTTTTTAGTTAGGAATTATTATAGAGTATCCATAATAAATAAGAAATATTTCTTACAAAAAAACCCACTCGACTTTTTGACGTACAATAACAGTTTGAATTACTGCCTACAGTGGTTGACTTATTCCATGTTGATGTTGTGCAGCATAGTTTATTAGTAGTATTTGACTTTATCGATATTTTATGTCTTTGCTATTTTATGTCTTTGCGTTTTCTTTGTTAAAATGATTGCTTACAAATCATTCCTGTGATATTTATCCCAGTGTGTATTTATATTCAATTATTTTAATTTAAAAATGATACAACAAAGTTCACTAAATCTGTATCGGTAGACCACAAGACTTAAAACCAGGTCCTTGGAGGCAAGCAAATTAAACTCATAAAATAAGAATTACATGATATAATAATAATAACTAATAGTGTTCTCTTCTCGGTGAGTAAACCATGTTTTTGGAAAACCACAAATGATGAAAAAAATTAGAAGGTTATGTGGAGGTGGTTTATCTGCATGAATCATATTATTAATACTTTAGATCATAACCAAGTTGCTTACATTATGCTGTTATCATTTGTATCTTGTGTATTGTTGTACCATACTTGAGTTTACAAAGGCGTCAATCCATAGAGCTGGTCAGTTTCAATTAATATATTCTTCATTTAATTTACGCCTTTCTTTTAACAACACCTCATCGTATTATCTGTACTGTGTTCACATCTTACTTTAATAGTGAACTACATGTCTTTGTGGTATAGTACTATGATTTTTTAAGGTTCAGTTTTGGTATTTAGTTCGGATCGGAATAGAAAGATGTCATTAGCACAAAACAGATTACTAAAACCATTCAAGATTTAATTTTTGTAAGGAAAGGTAATGATGTAATATTTGTTTCCTCCAACAGTTCTGAAAGCATCGTTTCTTGAGGCAGACGAGGAAAAAAAAGGTGTTATTGACGTTAATCTTGTGCCGCAGCTTGTACGCAAGTTACTCGGTATTCAACCGGTTCCGTTTGACAATAATAATATCACTTTTCACGTACACCGTAACGGAAAGAACGGTAAGTGCATTTTTATTGAGCTTTATTTAGCAAAGTACAGTAACATTTAATGTCCCTATCAGTCATGTAATAAACCCAAGGAACTATTTATTATAAGCCGGGACAAAGTCTATAATCTTCATCAAATCTCGATGCTGCTTTTTACAGGTCTCTAGTGATATCACAAGAATGTTCTTTACTGAGCATTTCATTTAAAAACAACATGCTCGCTTTTCCTCATTATATTTACTGCAGTATTTAATATTTCCTAATATGAATTGAAAACAGGAACAACCACTTCCTTGTCTACGTTGCTTAATATTAGCTGGCCCGGCTCTTCCTGGATTTTCTGATTCCTAGAGGTATAATACAAAATCTTGTTTAAACCATTTGGGTTTTAGAACTGGAGTTATCCCCTAGTTTTAAGTGTGAAACAGAGTCATATAAACTCCCCCTGAATACAATACAGTACCGTCTCAAGTTACTATATGCGTACCCATTTTGATATGTGTGAGAAGACACAATTAATGTAATTCTATAGAACTCCTCCTTTGAAGACCCTTATTCAAGGGACACCCCTAGTAAGGTGACACTTTACACAAATTATTTTAATTTTTTGATTTACCGTTGCTAAATTAAAATAATTAAAAAAACATGTTTAAAAAGGTATTAAGGAATGAACCGGAAATCTTAAAACCTCAAAGAATGAGACATTCAAAGGAAACCAATTGAAACACTTAAAGAATTAAAATGTAATCAACTACAAATGCTCCATTAAATATTGATAATTTGCACAATTTAAAAAGGTCAATAGATTTTGAAGCTGTTTGGGTGATTCTATTTTACTGAAGTATAGTTGACATACATTTTATACAGTACAGCGGATTAAACAGCATCGAAACACTTGGTTTCTTGTCTTAAATCAATATTTTGGTTTAAATGCCAAACCTTTTTTTTTATCACAAGTAAAATTTACACATTGAAATATGTATACATTTATAGCAATGTCCTTGGGAAAAGTACAGTACAATAATTCTTTCAAAGTCCCTTGCACTGCAGTTAGAAAAGGTATTTGATTTCATGAGTATTAAACTATAAGATTTTTAAACATTTTGATCACTGCAAGAGAAGTAGAGTAAGGCTTGAAAAATATACCAGAACTTTGAGCTTGCTCAAAACACAAGGAAAATCTTTATTATTGAATTTTTTTTTCTTTCATTTTGCCATCCAGTGTAAATTTCCTAGAAGGGAGAATTTATAAATTGTGATTACGAGTCTATGTTTAAAATTTATGATTAGGTGATGAGATGGCCATAAGGAAGCGTTTTTAAGTTGTGATTATAAACAATATTGTTGGTGGTAAGACCCTTGAGCCAGATGAGAACACCTGTAACCTTGCCTGATAGGGATGTGGTTTGTGGGGGTAGAAATAACACCATCTAGGCAGTCATGTCTTATTGATGAATGATTGAGTTGTAAGCTTGTATAAACACATTACTGATGCGCTGTGGGCTTAGCTAAATGTATAGAAAATAAAATAACAATACATTTGAGCTAGAGAACAGATTCTTTTTCTTTCATTAACAGTTATATCAAATTTACAGTATAGAAATAGAAATGAATATGAATGTAAATCTACAAATACATTACTGATGATGTACGGTAACTAAATGTATATTTAGAGAGAAAATAACATTGATATACATTTAAGCTAGAAAACAGATTCTTTTTTTTTTTCATAGAGTTATTGTAGGCCTATAATATCAAATTGACACTACTATAGACATAGAAATAGAAATATATATGAATGTATATCTACTTGCAAAAATCTACTCTCTTGTGTCATGCAGGGTGATAAAGTTTCCATAGTAAAACATTCCCAATGGATCTGTTTAAATGTCAGTAGAGAGAGTGACACTTATTTTACTGTAATATTAGTAAACCATGTCATTTGAATAGTATTGTTACAGTGTATATACATTGATTGATTGTACAAATAATTACATTTCTATCTATTGAGTGCTTGGTTGTTACGATTCTCATGGTTCTGGGTTCAAATCGTGTGATGCCAAATGTCCTAATTTATTCGTGTGACGTGTTAGCAACTCCTCAATCATGCCACATAAAATTGACAATCACGATTTGAAATAAATTACTTTTTCATTAAAACGATTTTTACTATAGTTCTCGCTTGTATTTATCGTGTTTTTTTAAACGATCCACGTGAACCTGGAGTTTTTTTATTTCTCTCGGCACACTTTGTAATAACTCTTTAAATGAACTAGCCCAAGTCGATCATGCATGACTCTGCTCACTCAAGCATTCAGTCGTATCTGTGGATTTGTGATTCACCAGAAGGCTTGGCTAGCCAGACTGTTTCCATCTGCTGTGTATAAGTTGTACTACTTTTTATCATACAGTTTTTAAAGCCAACACCCCTGACTGATTTCTTAGAATAGTGTTTACAGTATCCTCTTAACCGGTGAGTCTTTCAATTTTGTATCTTTATAATTAAGTCATTTTATGTTATAATACAGTATGCAAAAAATAAATAAATAAATTTAAAAAAATGCTATAATATAAGGAAGATTTTAATGTGTTAGTGTACAGCAATATCTACATAATTTTGTCATTGATTATATTATTATGTGAATCATTTTGTAGGTAGGTGCATTGAGGTACAAATTAAAAATACATTATGTTCATCAGTGAATAGTGTCATAATTAAGAGTATATTAATTTGCATAATTTGAATACTTAATTAATTGAAAGTTTGACTGTGTTGAACTTTTAACAAATAACCACATCCTTTGTTTAAAAGTCATTTTGTCTACTTTATGGTTTGTGTGATGATGTTACGACTTCTACAGAAACAGGATATTTTTTTTTTATTTATTTAATGTTCATCTATTCAATCTTTTGTATTCAAAATGTTTGGGTAAGGAACCAAAAAAGTGGTTTTATTCTCTAGTTACGCTGACATAATTTATTGTACATCCATAGTTTGTTTTTTTTATTTATACATACAGTATATTTTTTTTTCATTTATTCATATTGTACTGTTTTTATTAAGCCACTTTGTTTGTTGTTTACTCAAAGTTCCAATGTCAAGAAAACTGGTTTTACATTGTGTGCTTTAAAACTAATACCAGCATTATTACCGACGTGGATAGAAATCTATAAAAATAGATTAGATTGTAAAATCCAAGTCAATCTTCAAGATGAGATAAAGTTCTACTAGTGTATAGAGTAATTCAATTAGTATTGTCATGGCTAAATAGATGTCACTTATGGTGACATTTCAAAGAATCTCATTTATCTACTGATGACACTGTGTTTATTACAAGGTTGTAACCTAGAACCTTAAGTGACTCAGCTAATAAAGAAACAAATGTTTCTTGATATGTTTTGTAATTATCTATGGGAAAAAACATCTTTGTTTTAGTGTATTTGAGCATAAACGTATTTGATGTAGTTGAGGAGAAAGATGGCCAAATTATTAAAAGCTTTTTTAACTTTCCCTTCATCATCCTGATTTTTCTATAGTATTTGCACCGCTTATTGTTTAACTTGAGCAGAATATAGTCAACTCCCAATACACCCAGGGCCATGGGCTAGTCTAATTTGTTTCATTTTACAGAAATTCTGATATTTCAAAAGACAAATGTCAAATTTTAATGGTAAAAAAGAATTTGGACCTTTTGAACATCAAGAAAGTCTTCGTTAGAGAGAGTTTCCGGTTTTTAAAGAGTTTGAAGTTGGGAGAGCCCACTGTAACCAAAGCTAAGAGAGAATAGAATGTCAAATATATTTTATAGGAATACCAGGCATATGACTTCTAATATCTCCTAAAATATTTATACTTATTTACAGTTTATTTGCCAACTGACTTAATCCACATATTTTAATTGAGGAATCTGTCATTGCAGACATAAGTACATCTTGAGATTTACTTGTAAAAGGATTTAGTGAGAATTGAATAAGTATTTATTATTAAGTCGGCAAACAGATGTTCATATTGAGTTTAGAAGCGGCACAACAGACATAGCTGAGTTACTATACAGGTAAAGCAAGACATTTTTAGACTGGGCTTCTGAAATGGCAGGCAGGGAAGCTAAACCAATGTTTAGCGGTGTTGTTGATGATCATATGTGTTGTCAGACTGGTCAAGATAAGACAGAGTTGTGAATTATCACTTCGTGGTGGTGATTTAGAATACCTCAATCAGATCTTGTTCAAGAACAAAATTGATTATATTAATTAATAGTCGTAATAGTATTAATACTAACATTATAGTGGTCCTTAATTGGAGGTATTCAGTAATAAACCACTTTGTTTCGTAAAATTAGGGTTTTCTAAGATTTACTAAGTGTTTGTGAAGGTACATAACAGATGGCCGTTGATACAAGTTTACTCATATCATGACTGTGTGTGTGTACTTACTGAGAGACAAGGATGTGGAAATTTGTTGCGCGAGTTGAGCACATGTGTGTGTGTTAAGTGAGTCACTTGTGTGATGATTGTCACAGATGAAGACAATGGCAATTAACAAAGCTGTGTTTGTACTTTTTAGTACTACTATTTCATACTATTTTGGATTATTACAATGTAGTCTCTAACAACTGTCTTTCTGGGCATGCTTCTGTACAACCTCGAAAAGAAGCCCACCTTGAAAAAAGCCCTCTGTACATGAGGTATTAAATTATCCTGTGGTTTCCAAAAGTAATCTCGAAAAGAAGCCTATCTCAAAATCATAGTATGGGCTTCTTTATTATTATTATGATGATAATCAGTTAATTAAATCATAATGTTTATTGATGCGGATTAATTAATAAATCAATAATTTTGTAACATTGTAGTGAATGTTATGTCAGCTGCCTAACTATTTCTGTTTACACGTTATCATCCATAATATCCCATATGAAGCTCTTCCCATTTTCCCAGGGTTCAGAATCAATTACATCAAACCGTTCATGCCTGACTTTCTTTTGTTCAATTATCAATTGTCAGTGATTTGTGGTTAGCAGTGTAGTAGTATTCTGGAGGCTTGTGTCAGCATGGGCTTATATTTGAGGGGCTATATCTGCATTTTATTTGGGCTTATGTTTTACGATACAGAACTTTATTACATTAAAATTATAGTAAAACCCCTCATTTGGGACAGTGCTATCAAGGGGACTTGGGTTTAAAGCGATGAAGAACAACATATGGGACACCCCTATTTATTAATGGATTGGTTTCCAAATCTGTCCCCTTAATAGAGGCTCTACTGTATTTTCATAAAGAAATGCACAAACACACCTACCGTTGGCATACTGCTATTTTAACTACTTACAAATGTGATACCCTAGTACAGAATAATTGAAATGCAACTCAAGAAGTTAGTGCCATGGGCAATGAAATATGAAAGTGAATACTAAGTGTAGCAAATACCCCTCGTTTAACTTGTCAAGCTAGATCAAACCTAAGAGATTCATTATGACTCATGAAGGCTTGGATAATTGATTCAATACTCGCAAGAATTTCACCGATTACATATCATTATCATAAAAATAAGAAGTCTGAACAGAATCTGTGAATTTGACAAGGCAGTGTTGCTTTAATGATGTGGATTATTAAGCCAAACTTGAAGTTCTTGATTGATGCATAGTAGTATCATGTGGATATAAGTAAGCCCTGGCCAGTGTTAATGAATGTACAGTATATTTTAAACTATTTTACCTTACCTTAGAAGTTACATTACAGTTTGTCATGTTTGCTTCTCCATACCTTCCTAAATCCAAATGCTACAGTATTTTCAAACTGCCACCCACACTTGGATTTTTCTACAAACACCTGTATGCTAAAATAATATTATGAAATTACAAAGTGGCATTTGCTCATAGTACAGTGAACTACATAAACTGGACACCCTTGGACTGGTCATTGATGTCCAGTCTGGAAAGTTTGCTTTTTAGATTGCATTTTATACTGCTAGATATTAATTCTAAAGGTATTTTAAATTTCTGGTCATCCATGGTTGCAAATATGAATTTGTAGAATTTCTCGATCTCTAGTTGCCTGGGGCAATAAGCGGCTAGCAGCACATTTCATGATTAGCATATTATGTTACATGGAATTTGCTGCTAAATCTCACATAATTAGTACAGGTTCTTACAAGTCATGTTATCCAGGGATGAGTATATTGTGACTTAAGGCAATATTAGGGTTAATAGTTCAGCAAAGAGTAACTTCACCTCTTTTTCGGCACATAACATAAACATCCTAGGTGGAAAACTTTATTATACTTTCATTTAGTGTGGTGTTCAATTTTTTTTCAACCTTAAAATATTTTTAAAGGCGGGTGAGTTTGAAGTGCAGAAAAATGTTTTTTTGTTGAGTGCAGCTTTAGCAATGTTCATCATATCACAAAATTACTTTGTGTTTATTTACACTATCAAAGTGTATGTGACAAAAAGTGTGATGTGTCCAAATATGGTAGCAATGCACCCAAATTTGGTAGTTATATGACATCATCATGTCCATATATGGGCACATCACATTTTGTTGTCGCATAAAGTTTGATAGTGTAGACAGAGCTTTAGCTTGAAAAATATTGTAGCTTTTGCCTACTGAGTAAAACAACTAATGTTGGTCCTGGTATATAGATTTATAGATAGGTTTATTTCCTCTATGTTAAAACAAAGCATTACACTTTTTAAGCCTAAGTGGGATCAAAGTGACTTACAAATTGTAAATATTTGTCCATATGTATAATTCATGCGTTGTTGAACATCATCATTTCCAAGTATTCCTATTGTTCTCAAAAGTTCATATTATCGCATGATACTGTATTGCTTTCCAATAATGACTTTCCATTTCCAATTGTACCTTTGAAATTTCCACCAATTGAAATTTTGCCTTGAAAAAACAAACAAATTAAGTCACAGGAAACATAGGTACAGATAATAAATAATATTTTCTATTGTTACAGTGTAAAGATAAATGAAGACAAACCTCTTGCCTTCTGTACCTACAGCCTATTATTAATTATGATATATTTGCAGGTGATTTGAAATTTGTTGATTTTGTAACAATCATGTCAGAGACGATGGCTCAGACAACAGAATGGGGCGCCCTCAAGACTGAAGTAACTGGCTACGTAGGAATCGATACAATTCAAGAACAGATCAGACGCAAGGCATTAAAACGAGGATTTGAGTTTAATATTATGATGGTTGGTAAGTAATAATAGTGTGTAGTATGTTGATATTTATGAAAATGGTATGGTCATTAGGCCGTAATGTGCGTTAAATAAATGCTTGGAACCTAATAAAAACCTACTACCCAGAACCTCTCATTTGTGACCCTTAAAAGGGACCCTTTTCCAAACGAGGAACAATATATATTTTAACACTACAGCCAACCCTATTAAAGTGACACCCCTCTTAAGGACACTGTTGGTTCCCGAGGATGTCAGAAGCTACATACAAGCACTATGCTAGTTTTAGTTGTGCTACTATATGGTTGGAAGTCAATATTAGACACAGAGTCATACTTAAATTGGGTCACAAAGGCTACATCAGCTTTCTTGAATGTGCTGTATCATTCAACTAAATTAAAATTTTCATGGAATTAATTTGTTTGATTCAGCCCTATTCCAAGAAAAGCTTCAGTAAAACCCTAGTGGCCAATAGTAGCTAAAAGAAACCTTATATCAGCTTTAAGGTTTCACCAACTTAAATCAAAGATTTCCCTTCTATCTAATAATAGATTTCGAGAACAATTACAATGTAGGCGTCAGTAAGTCCTAATACTGAACTGACTGCATCCCAAATACTGCTGTGACTTTTATTTTCTATTAAATAATCCTGACAATCTGAACACGATTGAACTTCAACAACTTTTGAGTAGAATAGTTTCTATCATTTTGATTGTATTTCAAGCAATTTATCTGTTTATAAAATACAATGAAAAGTTTCCCAACCATTGCACTTTCTTTCGGTTATCAATACATTTAATTTTAGGGTGTATTATTAACCTTCTTTTTCATACAATAACAATTGTATTTTATCACTGTACTCTCGCTTCCCTGATCTTTACGTTTGACTGTTCCAGGTCACAGACCTCCGGCGTTATTCATTTAAAAAAAACTTTATCAAAGTATGAGTAATTGGGTAAAAAATTCACAAAAGAAAGATTAGATATAGATTCAAACCGGGTTATCTAAAAAATCAGTTCAAACTGCTTTGGTGGGTATACATTTACATTGCGGTGAGACTAGTACAAAAGATACACTGGGATTTGGGTGTTGTTGAAAATGTTTGAAAGGAAACTCTTAAAATTAAAAATGTTTTTTTTTTTTTTTGCAGGTGCCAGTGGTCTGGGTAAATCTACATTAGTGAACACACTTTTTAAAGCCAAAATCGCTAGACGTTCATGTTTACCAGAAACCAATAAAGAACCTATCATTCCAAAAACTGTAGAGGTTAAAGCTATAAGTCATGGTAAGAAAAAGTACTGTGTGTAAGGTATTGAAAAAAACAACAAATGAATGAAATAAAAGGAAAAGGTGTGATCTACAGCAGGATGTAAGAACACTGTTGCACTTGTAGTATACCTGGGGAAAGTTTATCTGGGAGAAGAATTAAAAAACACCTGTATTTCGTTAAAAGTAAATGTTACAGCAAAGGGAAGTGGTTTTAAAATGTGTATTATATTTACTGTCGTCTTTCACTTACTATCTTTTGTTTAGCATTAAGTCAAGGGCATAGCAGGGGTTTTGTTAGTAATAGGTAAAAATATATGCTAGCAGATTTCATCCACCTATAGTATAGGTAATTAACAATAAATGTGTTACCACTTGGTCAGAATATAGTATGCATACTCATCCATAAGTTGGTACATATTTATGCACAGCTAAAGTGAAATGATCTGTAATGTGTCTTTTTAATCAATCATGTGGTTTTAATATAACATTGATTCTACTATAAGTATATATATATATTTTTTTCTGTTAATCTTTTTATAGTAATTGAAGAGAAAGGTGTGAGGTTGAAGTTAACAGTAACAGATACCCCAGGATTTGGTGATCATATTAATAATGAAAACTGGTAAGTAAACATACTCATGCAGTTATAAGCCCAGCCTGGGTTTAAGACATCTTTTGAGTAACTTGGGTTAACAATAGGTGTATTCGACTGGTCACTCGCAAATACTTTCTTATTAATAGGCCTTTTCTTATGAATCTCCAACTTTATCTATAACTCCATCTATAACTAGTAAGATTAAAGCACATGTTTTACCTTCTAATTTCTCTAGCTAATTTGAAATACCTAGTTTAATCTCTTCCGCTTGAAAAGGTTAACTTACTGTAGTTCAATGTATGTATCCATGTATAATTTTCTAGGCATAGATTTATGACACCTGGTAACTACAGTAGTTAAGTACTGGGCTAAGTGAGCACTTGGTATCAAGTGGCAGAGGATGCCAGGAGCATTGCTTACCCTTCTGACCCTCTTATTACAAGTAACTTAAGATGACTATATGAAGCTTCTACTTCAATCCCCTTGTTGTTGGAGATTTATAGTTTTGTTCACTATGTGAATTTATCTTTTTCAATGAACCATTTATTTAAATTTAAATTTATTTTTTTTGGTAGATAATAGTTTTTTAGATTTTGTAGTAACTTATTTCCATCCACATCATCTCTCCTTCACCGTCATTATTACTGGTATTATCAATGGTAATGTAACACCTTCATGGTTACGTTTCAGCACCAGAAAATTGTCTCATTTATTAGTTTTTTTCATTCTCATTAAAAAAAACGGTTGAAACCCAATATCTACAATGTGTAATTCCAAGCTTTATAAATGTATGAAAACTACTGTACAACCATATCTCATAGTTTTGATATGTTAAACATTAGCATGAAAGCCATTACGCTGACCCAGTAGGAAATAGGGTGTTATCCTAGGCAGGATGTGGCATGAGGCAGAGTATGTCAGGCCCACTACATGCTTCCTTTAGCAAGCCACAGATGCCTACCACCTCAGGGAAGTCATAAATTACTTTAATGAACTTTCATATTGATATCCTACATTTACCTACTAAAGCTTTGAATTTGTGTGTTATATTTCTGATTGTAGTTAAAATCGTTGATTTATACAGTATTTTAAAAATATATTATGTATATTTTAAAATAGAAATATCTCTACATGAGAGAACTTTGCTCTCCAATTCTTCCTAAGCAGGGCAAATTTCTCCTAAGAGTAATAAATAAATCTTGAGACTATTTGGTTACCAATACATTTATTATGTGACTATTATTTTAGCCAATGAACAAATTCATTCATTCATTCATAGTAAATAGGTGACATTATGTCCATTAATGAATATTCATAGATTATTCTTGTATATTAAGTAAGTAAGCCTCTTTTTGTTCCTGAACCTAGCCCTTTGTCTATACTTCCCTCTTGAAAGAACACATGTATAATATTTTATTAAATTTAATTATGATGTTTTAATAATAATGAAATCAATTTTTTTGTATAGTTGGTTGCCCATAATAGAATACATAAACGATCAATATGAGAAATATTTGTCAGAAGAAATTAACACAAGTCGAAAGAAACACATTCCAGACACCAGAGTACATTGTTGTCTCTACTTCATTGCACCAACAGGTCACAGGTGAGTAATTACTGCAGTTACTGCAGAATGTGTGCAGAATGAATTAAATTATGTTAGTTAATATCAATAACAAGAATGACAACAATAAAACAAAAACAAGAATAAATTACTTTAAGAAGATGATAAATAATGAAATATGTTGGATAAGTTGACCAATAAATGTTTACATAATGTTTAAATAAAGGATACAAGATGTGAGGTAAAAGTGTAACTATTAGGATCCCAATGGAAATAAAGCTAATAAGCTTTTTGGGATATCCTGGAAAATTTTTATTAAATGTATTTATTTGTAATGTCAGTAATTTATACATACACTTTGTATGTGTTTATTATGATGATTTTCGTAATAAATCAAAATCATAGTTACACAACTGAAAGGCACAAAGCTGTAGGCCCGACTTAACATTGGCCTACACACTGAAGAGTTCTTATAAACATTACAAAACAAACAGAAGTAATTTAAAATATTAAATCTCTTGGCACTGCAATTTAAATTTTAAATGTTGTCCATTTGTTTTCAGCTTTTGTTTGGGTAACAGCCATTTTGTTTCTCTCCTTTTATGGTACTTTACTTTTTGTAATTTCAGTTTGAAACCATTGGACGTAGAGTTTATGAAAAGACTTGACAAGATAGTAAACATTGTACCAGTGATAGCAAAGTCAGACACACTCACTGTTGAGGAAAGGGATGCGTTTAAGAAAAGGGTAAATAGAAAAAACACACCAATAAATACAACAAATTAATCCTTAATATTTAATGTAATTCAGAGTAGCTTGTACCACGTAGAATCTGTATCTATCCTGAGCGGAAACCATCCGTCCATCCGCTCTGCGCTGTGTGTAAATGTTCATAATGAATAACGTAGTTTCAGGTTAATAAATATGTATTTTTTTTTTATATAGATAAGGGATGAATTGAATTCTGAGAAAGTAAGCACTTACCCAATGAAGGACCTGGATGTAGACGCAGAAGACTCAGCCATCAATGCTGCCCTCAGAGTAAGAACAACAATCACTACCTTTAATAGTATGCAAGTATTTGTAGTAGAACCCCTTTGTTTTAAGGACAATTTCTCATGAAATGAACCAGTGGAAATATATGATTTGCTAAACATATTATGATTAACCCCTATTTATATTGGTTTTTACCAGTTGTTTTCTTGATAAAATATTTGTCTGAGTGGACATTTTAATACATTGGTTGTAAGGCATACAAAGTCATGACTGGGCTGTACGCAGGATTTTATTTGGGTGGGTGCGGATTAATATATTTTTGGACCATTTTCATAATATTGAGTACTTTGCAATATATATATACACTACAGATTTATTTTAAGACCCTATAAAATGTGGACCTTTTGCAATTTGGGGTGGTGCGTACGCCCTGCATGAGCATGTAAGTTTTATCAAAAAATCAAGAATTTAATATTCTGTTTGTAATTTATAGGAAAAAATGCCGTTTGCTGTAGTTGGCAGTGACAAGGCGCATAAAGTTGAAGGCAAGGAAGTGCTTGGTAGAAAAACAAACTGGGGACTAATTGAAGGTGTGTTATTGTATAAATATAGTCCATTTAGTGTATTTCATTCGAAAATCTTTTTTTCATTCAAGTAGTAAATATTAATTAACGTTAACTAATTCAAGTTTAGTAACTTTGTGCTCAAAATAGTAAAATATAATACTCATTATCATTGTCATCACCATTGTGATCGTTATCATTGTCATCATCATTGGGATCATCACCATTGTCATTATCATTGTCATCATCACCATTGTCATCATTGTCATCATCACCATTGTCATCATCACCACTGTCATCATTATGGTTATCACCATTGTCATCCTAATCATTGTCATCCTCAGCATTGTCATCATTATCATTGTGATCATCACCATTGGGATCATTATCATTGTGATCATCACCATTGCCGTTATCATTGTGATCATCACCATTGTGATCATCACCATTGTCATTATTGTGATCATCATCATTGTGACCATCACCATTGTCATCATTGTGATCATCATCATTGTGATCATTATCATTGTAATAATTGTGATCATCACCATTGTCATTATTGCCATCATTGTCATTGTGATCATCACCATCATTATCATTGTGATCATCATTATCATTTTGATCATCACCGTTGTCATCATTATCATTGTAATCATTATCATTGTGATCATCATCATTGTGATCATCACCATTGTCATCATTGTGATCATCACTATTGTCATCACCATTGTCATCATTATTGCCATCATTATCATTGTCATCATTATTGCCATCATTATCATTGTCATCATCATCATTGTGATCATCACCATTGTCATTGTGATCATCACCATCGTCATCATTATCATTGTGTTCATCACCATTGTCATTATTATTGTGATCATCACCATTGTTATCATTGTCATCACTGTTGTCATCATCACCATTGTTGACATCACCATTGTCATCATTATCATTGTGATCATCACCATTGTCATCATTATCATTGTCATCATCATTTTCATCATCGTTATCATAATCTTTTATTTTGTCTTTTTCATTTCTTTTAGTCGAAAATCGGCATCACTGCGAGTTTCCCGACCTTCGTGACATGTTAATCCGCACTCACCTGCAAGACTTAAAGGAAGTTACACATAGCATACACTACGAGAACTTCCGTTTTGAACGACTACAAGCACGTAAAACAGTAAAGAAAGATATTGATGAAAGCGCTTGCTAAATTCAATATTGAGTAGATTTAGTAAATAATAAGTGAATTTTTGCAAGATAAATAAATATATTTGTACTTTTTTCTAGTAAAATTGTTTATAAACTATCCATTTGTTTAGGTGATATTTATATATCCTAAGATGGGGGAAATGAATAACCATACAATAATGATAAGAAAATTTATATATTGCTAAAATTCTGATGAGTTTTTAGGGTTTAAAGATGAAATTGTGAATATCTAAAAATTCTAATTCTTGAAAATTATTTAAATCTCCTTTATATTAAATTCAAGGCATCAACATAGTTAAGTTAAAATTTAAATCAATTAATTTAAGGTTATTATAAGAAGCTTGCCTAATATGTCTGATATTCTGAACATGTCTGGTACTGTATTCAAAATGTGAACAAGAATTGGAAAAATAATTTGCCAAAGGGGTCGTGAAACACACGGCCAGTCTGTGGTTCTTTTTGGTCCAGCCTGTGGTCCAAGGACGCTAGACATTCGGCCAGCCTGTGGTCCCGAGGGTGCTAACATGGAACACATGGCCAACCTGTGGTCCTGAGGGCGCTAGACATTCGGTCAGCCCGTGGTCCGGCGGGGGCAATTTTAGACCTCAAGAAAAGTGTGGTTTTGGGAGAGAGTCCGGTATTGTATTGAAGGAGTCTACTTCATCTGTGTCAATTCTTTTTATTTATTTTTCATTGTATGTTTATTTTGCCATTTCTTTACTTAATACATATTATATATAGTACTCTATTAATATTTTGTATCCAATAGAATGTAGAATATATTATTTTGCTGCTATTTTATTTGCAAGTATATAATAAAAGAGATATAATAATAATTGTTTATTGTCATGACTACAAACATAAGAGAACACATTCTGCATGCGGTTGTTTTGCATTTCAAAGTATGGATTCTACCAGATTTTTCAATTAATGGTTAAGAAATAGCTTTCATTACTTTCTTAATTGATAATGCGTCTATTGTAAACCTCATCAGTAACGTTATTTCATTTCTATTGTAGGTTGTGTAAACATTATTATTTATTTAAGCGTTATACCCAGGCAGTTAGTATTAGTAAAGTAAGTAAAGAATCACCATAAAAAAGATGACATTTTAATGGGCTTTTCTCTGGGATTTGACCACTTGGAATTTCCATTTATGGAATCTTACATATAGTTTAGTAATATTATTTTATTGTAGTCATGAACATATGTTATTTTGTTTATATTTTCTGTAATATATTAATGTGTATTTTATTTATAATGCATTGAATTTGGAGCACTTAATTATGTACTGTAGTGCATTATATGTATAATCTATTATGTTGGCTTCATTTATTTTAGAATAATGTGACCAAATGTAGCCTTGTTATTGTATTAAATAACTGTTATAGTAAAATGAAAATAATTTGCTATGTGTACATGAATATTATGCTATAGTATAGGGATTTTTGTCCAAACAAATTAGACCCTTTTATTTTTTAACATAACATGGCAATAACAATATATATATGCATAAAGCAATATTATCGCATAATTATTGAATTTTAAGTCTATATTTTGTTTTTTCCAAAAATTGGAACATTTTGAGCATTTTATTGTTGACATATTTGGTTACTATGGCACTATAACATGATAAAATTTTAAAATACTGGGATTTTTCCGGAAAATGCCCGAAATGTCAACTTGTTAAATTATGTATCGAGGAATAATTAGGTGCCTCTGCGTATAATTATGAGATAGAATCAGTTAGGTCGAAAAATAAAAGTGTCAACATTTTGCCATTTTCAGAAAAATGACCAAAATGTTGATTTTTTTTAACTTATGTATTGAGGTAACATACGCAGAACATAGTATGTGTTTCTGCGCATGTCAATTATGATATATAGTAACCAGTTATTTCCAAAAATAAAAGGGTCGAAATTTGGCAATTTTTCGAACATTTCTCAATTTAATATGATATGATATAATAACCAGTTATGTCGAAAAAGTGGAAAGGGTCGAAATTTGCCCATTTTTCCAAAAAATGGCCAAAATATCCACTATTTAAAATTCAACAATTATGCGATTATTGCCATATATGCGCATATATTGTGTTATCATCATCTTATAGAGCCATAGTAACTAGTTATGTCAAAAAATAAAAGGGTCGAAATTTTCCCATTTTTCGAAAAATTGCCGAAATATCCATATTTTAAAATTCAATAATTATGCGATGATATTGCCATATATGCGCATATATTGTGTTATCATCATCTTATAGAGCCATAGTAACTAGTTATGTCAAAAAATAAAAGGGTCGAAATTTTCCCATTTTTCGAAAATTTCCCTCTACTATAATAGTACAGGAATTTTTTCGAAAAATTGCCAAAATATCCACTTTTTAAAACTCAATATTTATGTATATATATATATACGCATATATTGTGTTATCATCTTATAGAGCCATAGTAACTAGTTATGTCAAAAAATAAAAGGGTCGAAATTTTCCCATTTTTCGAAAATTTCCCTGTACAGGAATTTTTTTCGAAAAATTGCCGAAATATCCATATTTTAAAATTCAATAATTATCGATAATATTGCCATATATGCGCATATATTGTGTTATCATCATCTTATAGAGCCATGGTAACTAGTTATGGCAGAAAATAAAAGGGTCGAAATTTTCCCAATTTTCGAAAAAATCCCTGTACTATAGTACAGGGATTTTTTCGAAAAATGGCCAAAATATCCACTTTTTAAAATTCAATACGTACAGGGATTTTTTCGAAAAATGGCCAAAATATCCACTTTTTAAAATTCAATACTTATGCGATAATATTGCCATATATGCGCATATATTGTGTTATCATCATCTTATAGAGCCATGGTAACTAGTTATGGCAGAAAATAAAAGGGTCGAAATTTTCCCATTTTTCGAAAATTTCCCTGTACTATAGTGCAGGGATTTTTTCGAAAAATGGCCAAAATATCCACTTTTTAAAATTCAATACTTATGCGATAATATTGCCATATATGCGCATATATTGTGTTATCATCATCTTATAGAGCCATAGTAACTAGTTATGTCAAAAAATAAAAGGGTCGAAAAATGGCCAAAATATCCACTTTTTAAAACTCAATATTTATGCGATAATATTGCCATATATGCGCATATTTTGTGTTATCATCATCTTATAGAGCCATAGTAACTAGTTATGGCAAAAAATAAAAGGGTCGAAATTTTCCCATTTTTCGAAAATTTCCCTGTACTATAGTACAGGGATTTTTTCGAAAAATAGCCAAAATATCCACTTTTTAAAACTCAATTTTTATGCGATAATATTGCCATATATGCGCATATATTGTGTTATCATCATCTTATAGAGCCATAGTAACTAGTTATGGCAAAAAATAAAAGGGTCGAAATTTTCCCATTTTTCGAAAATTTCCCTGTAGGCCTACTAGGCCTATAGTACAGGGATTTTTTTCGAAAAATTGCCGAAATATCCATATTTTAAAATTCAATACTTATGCGATAATATTGCCATATATGCGCATATATTGTGTTATCATCATCTTATAGAACCATAGTAACTAGTTATGTCAAAAAATAAAAGGTTCGAAATTTTACCATTTTTCGAAAATTCCCTGTACTATAGTAGGCCTATATGGATTTTTTTCGAAAAATTGCCAAAATATCCATATTTTAAAATTCAATAATTATGCGATGATATTGCCATATATGCGCATATATTGTGTTATCATCATCTTATAGAGCCATAGTAACTAGTTATGTCAAAAAATAAAAGGGTCGAAATTTTCCCATTTTTCGAAAATTTCCCTCTACTATAGTACAGGAATTTTTTCGAAAAATTGCCAAAATATCCACTTTTTAAAACTCAATATTTATGTATATATATATATACGCATATATTGTGTTATCATCTTATAGAGCCATAGTAACTAGTTATGTCAAAAAATAAAAGGGTCGAAATTTTCCCATTTTTCGAAAATTTCCCTGTACAGGAATTTTTTTCGAAAAATTGCCGAAATATCCATATTTTAAAATTCAATAATTATCGATAATATTGCCATATATGCGCATATATTGTGTTATCATCATCTTATAGAGCCATGGTAACTAGTTATGGCAGAAAATAAAAGGGTCGAAATTTTCCCAATTTTCGAAAAAATCCCTGTACTATAGTACAGGGATTTTTTCGAAAAATGGCCAAAATATCCACTTTTTAAAATTCAATACGTACAGGGATTTTTTCGAAAAATGGCCAAAATATCCACTTTTTAAAATTCAATACTTATGCGATAATATTGCCATATATGCGCATATATTGTGTTATCATCATCTTATAGAGCCATGGTAACTAGTTATGGCAGAAAATAAAAGGGTCGAAATTTTCCCATTTTTCGAAAATTTCCCTGTACTATAGTGCAGGGATTTTTTCGAAAAATGGCCAAAATATCCACTTTTTAAAATTCAATACTTATGCGATAATATTGCCATATATGCGCATATATTGTGTTATCATCATCTTATAGAGCCATAGTAACTAGTTATGTCAAAAAATAAAAGGGTCGAAAAATGGCCAAAATATCCACTTTTTAAAACTCAATATTTATGCGATAATATTGCCATATATGCGCATATTTTGTGTTATCATCATCTTATAGAGCCATAGTAACTAGTTATGGCAAAAAATAAAAGGGTCGAAATTTTCCCATTTTTCGAAAATTTCCCTGTACTATAGTACAGGGATTTTTTCGAAAAATAGCCAAAATATCCACTTTTTAAAACTCAATTTTTATGCGATAATATTGCCATATATGCGCATATATTGTGTTATCATCATCTTATAGAGCCATAGTAACTAGTTATGGCAAAAAATAAAAGGGTCGAAATTTTCCCATTTTTCGAAAATTTCCCTGTAGGCCTACTAGGCCTATAGTACAGGGATTTTTTTCGAAAAATTGCCGAAATATCCATATTTTAAAATTCAATACTTATGCGATAATATTGCCATATATGCGCATATATTGTGTTATCATCATCTTATAGAACCATAGTAACTAGTTATGTCAAAAAATAAAAGGTTCGAAATTTTACCATTTTTCGAAAATTCCCTGTACTATAGTAGGCCTATATGGATTTTTTTCGAAAAATTGCCAAAATATCCATATTTTAAAATTCAATAATTATGCGATAATATTGCCATATATGCGCATATATTGTGTTATCATCATCTTATAGAGCCATAGTAACTAATTATGTCAAAAAATAAAAGGGTCGAAATTTTCCCATTTTTCGAAAATTACCCTGTACTATAGTACAGGGATTTTTTCGAAAATTTCCCTGTACAGGGATTTTTTCGAAAAATGTCAAAAATATCCACTTTTTAAAATGCAATACTTATGCGATTATTGCCATATATGCGCATATATTGTGTTATCATCATCTTATAGAGCCATAGTAACTAGTTATGGCAAAAAATAAAAGGGTCGAAATTTTCCCATTTTTCGAAAATTTCCCTGTACAGGGATTTTTTTCGAAAAATTGCCGAAATATCCATATTTTAAAATTCAATAATTATCGATAATATTGCCATATATGCGCATATATTGTGTTATCATCATCTTATAGAGCCATGGTAACTAGTTATGGCAGAAAATAAAAGGGTCGAAATTTTCCCAATTTTCGAAAAAAATCCCTGTACTATAGTACAGGGATTTTTTCGAAAAATGGCCAAAATATCCACTTTTTAAAATTCAATACGTACAGGGATTTTTTCGAAAAATGGCCAAAATATCCACTTTTTAAAATTCAATACTTATGCGATAATATTGCCATATATGCGCATATATTGTGTTATCATCATCTTATAGAGCCATGGTAACTAGTTATGGCAGAAAATAAAAGGGTCGAAATTTTCCCATTTTTCGAAAATTTCCCTGTACTATAGTACAGGGATTTTTTCGAAAAATGGCCAAAATATCCACTTTTTAAAACTCAATATTTATGCGATAATATTGCCATATATTGTGTTATCATCATCTTATAGAGCCATAGTAACTAGTTATGTCAAAAAATAAAAGGGTCGAAATTTTCCCATTTTTCGAAAAAATCCCTGTACTATAGTGCAGGGATTTTTTCGAAAAATGGCCAAAATATCCACTTTTTAAAATTCAATACTTATGCGATAATATTGCCATATATGCGCATATATTGTGTTATCATCATCTTATAGAGCCATAGTAACTAGTTATGTCAAAAAATAAAAGGGTCGAAAAATGGCCAAAATATCCACTTTTTAAAACTCAATATTTATGCGATAATATTGCCATATATGCGCATATTTTGTGTTATCATCATCTTATAGAGCCATAGTAACTAGTTATGTCAAAAAATAAAAGGGTCGAAAAATGGCCAAAATATCCACTTTTTAAAACTCAATATTTATGCGATAATATTGCCATATATGCGCATATTTTGTGTTATCATCATCTTATAGAGCCATAGTAACTAGTTATGTCAAAAAATAAAAGGGTCGAAATTTTCCCATTTTTCGAAAATTTCCCTGTACTATAGTACAGGGATTTTTTCGAAAAATTGACAAAATATCCACTTTTTAAAACTCAATATTTATGCGATAATATTGCCATATATGCGCATATATTGTGTTATCATCATCTTATAGAGCCATAGTAACTAGTTATGGCAAAAAATAAAAGGGTCGAAATTTTCCCATTTTTCGAAAATTTCCCTGTACTAGGCTATAGTACAGGGATTTTTTCGAAAAATGGCCAAAATATCCACTTTTTAAAATTCAATACTTATGCGATAATATTGCCATATATGCGCATATATTGTGTTATCATCATCTTATAGAGCCATAGTAACTAGTTATGTCAAAAAATAAAAGGGTCGAAAAATGGCCAAAATATCCACTTTTTAAAACTCAATATTTATGCGATAATATTGCCATATATGCGCATATTTTGTGTTATCATCATCTTATAGAGCCATAGTAACTAGTTATGGCAAAAATAAAAGGGTCGAAATTTTCCCATTTTTCGAAAAAATCCCTGTACTATAGTGCAGGGATTTTTTCGAAAAATGGCCAAAATATCCACTTTTTAAAATTCAATACTTATGCGATAATATTGCCATATATGCGCATATATTGTGTTATCATCATCTTATAGAGCCATAGTAACTAGTTATGGCAAAAATAAAAGGGTCGAAATTTTCCCATTTTTCGAAAATTTCCCTGTACTAGGCTATAGTACAGGGATTTTTTCGAAAAATGGCCAAAATATCCACTTTTTAAAATTCAATACTTATGCGATAATATTGCCATATATGCGCATATATTGTGTTATCATCATCTTATAGAGCCATAGTAACTAGTTATGTCAAAAAATAAAAGGGTCGAAATTTTTCCATTTTTCGAAAATTTCCCTGTACTAGGCTAGGCCTATAGTACAGGGATTTTTTCGAAAAATGGCCAAAATATCCACTTTTTAAAATTCAATACTTATGCGATAATATTGCCATATATGCGCATATATTGTGTTATCATCATCTTATAGAGCCATAGTAACTAGTTATGTCAAAAAATAAAAGGGTCGAAATTTTCCCATTTTTCGAAAATTTCCCTGTAGGCCTACTAGGCCTATAGTACAGGGATTTTTTTCGAAAAATTGCCGAAATATCCATATTTTAAAATTCAATACTTATGCGATAATATTGCCATATATGCGCATATATTGTGTTATCATCATCTTATAGAACCATAGTAACTAGTTATGTCAAAAAATAAAAGGTTCGAAATTTTACCATTTTTCGAAAATTCCCTGTACTATAGTAGGCCTATAGGGATTTTTTTCGAAAAATTGCCTAAATATCCATATTTTAAAATTCAATAATTATGCGATAATATTGCCATATATGCGCATATATTGTGTTATCATCATCTTATGAAGCCATATTAACTAATTATGTCAAAAAATAAAAGGGTCGAAATTTTCCCATTTTTCGAAAATTTCCCTGTACTATTATAGTACAGGGATTTTTTCGAAAAATTGCCAAAATATCCACTTTTTAAAATTCAATTCTTATTCGATAATATTGCCATATATGCGCATATATTGTGTTATCATCATCTTATAGAGCCATAGTAACTAGTTATGGCAACAAATAAAAGGGTCGAAATTTTCCCATTTTTCGAAAATTTCCCTGTACTAGGCTATAGTACAGGGATTTTTTCGAAAAATGGCCAAAATATCCACTTTTTAAAATGCAATACTTATGCGATTATTGCCATATATGCGCATATATTGTGTTATCATCATCTTATAGAGCCATAGTAACTAGTTATGGCAAAAAATAAAAGGGTCGAAATTTTCCCATTTTTCGAAAAATTTCCCTGTACTATAGTACTTTTTTTTTTTTTTCGAAAAATTGCCAAAATATCCACTTTTTAAAATTCAATTCTTGTTCGATAATATTGCCATATATGCGCATATATTGTGTTATCATCATCTTATAGAGCCATAGTAACTAGTTATGGCAAAAAATAAAAGGGTCGAAATTTTCCCATTTTTCGAAAATGTCCCTGTACTATGTATGGTACAGGGATTTTTTCAAAAAATTGCCAAAATATCCACTTTTTAAAATTCAACAGTTATGCGATTATTGCCATATATGCGCATATATTGTGTTATCATCATCTTATAGAGCCATAGTAACTAGTTATGTCAACCTTCCTATTTTTTTGACATAACTGGTTACTCTATCATAATTGACACGTGCAGAACACGTTATATGATTCTTCACATGTCAATTATGATATAATAACCAGTTATGTTAAAAAATAAAGGGTTCGAAATTTGCCTATTTTTCGAAAAATGTTCATGTACTATTTTTCTATGTACGATATCATAATTGACATGCGCAGAACACGTTATATGATTCTACGCCTGCCAATTATGATATAATAACCAGTTACGTAAAAAAATTAAAGGGTTTGAAATTTTGCCAATTTTCTGTACTATATACAGTACAGGAATTTTTTCCAGAAAATATCGCCAAAATATCGATTTTTTTAAATCCCTGTGCAATTACTTTTTTTTAAACAGGCAAATTTCAACCGTTTCATTTTTTGATAACTGGTTACTATGCACTATAACACAATAATAACGCAATATATATGCATATATAGCAATATTATGACATAATAATTAATGTTTAAAGTCCATATTGTGCTAAAATATCTTTAAAATCCCTTAATCTTTAACGAAAGGAATGTATACAACAACTATACAAGGTTATAATGTCCATTTAATATTAATAATGGTGACTGCAAGATTTGGTTGTTTCATTATTTTTATCTTTATACAACAATAAATCTCAAAGTTGCATTAGTATACAAAACACTGGATTAAGAAGAATAATAATACCAAAATAAATTTATAAACACAAATAAATTTAAACCAATAAGCCTCAATAGCATAGTTCTACAACTATATTGATAGTTCCCCTCCAATTAAAATAGACAACCTTCTATTGTAAACCATTAATAAGGTGCGGCGGCGGCGGGGTAAGATCCACAACAGAGTAGGTAACGTCCATGCATGTAGTACACTTTGTACAATTGAATGTGAGGATAAATGGCAACAACTGGGGATTGAACATTACAATCGTAATAACAATTAGTTAGTTACTTTAAACGTAAAATTTAAAAATTATATTTTTAAATAAAACATTGTCCACTGACTTTAGACCAAGGGTGTAAATATTCCCTTGATTCTATCGATTTAATTCACTTTAATTTATTTCATATTACAATACTACACTTTGCATTGTTGCATTACACTCTCTAATCGTTTACATTTGTTGTGTAACACTTTTTCAACGAGATGCCTCCTACGGTAATAAAAGAATGGCTTATGAAGTCTAAAGATTGGTTTCCACTAGGATGCAACGAAAGAACGTAGCGCAATGCAAGTGACTTGACAAAGAATGGCTTATGAAGCCTAAAGATTGGTTTCCACTAGGACGCAACAAAATAATATACCGCAATGCAAGTGACTCAACAAATCACAAGAGATGGATTATTCAAAGCGTCACTTGCAATACGAACCAAACTTAATTACAGTCATAAGAGTAAATTGAATAGGTTCATAATCACACTAGTGATAATATTCCTGTACCAGTAAGGATGAACAGTAAGTCATTGAAGGAGTACCCCAATTTAACGGCGGCTGCACAACCCAAATTGCAACATTATCATTTTCAAATTTACATTCATTGTTTAAAATACATACATCATTAATATGTACTATTTTCGAATCAATTGTTGTTTGAGGTGACCATTCGTTACCTTACAGAAACCTGGCATTAGGTTGGAAAACTACAACAAATTATTTTCTCTCATTTCTTTAAAAAATATATAGAAAACAGGAAGGGAACAAAATAAATCAAAAACAGAGACCAGTTTACTACAATTGGGAGGCAAATGGTACAAATGGTATTTACTCTATACATATATTTCACTTCCCTTTTCTAAAATCATATTTTAACAATTTTTAAAGATCCCAGAAAAAAAAGTACCATAGCACATTCTTTAAACAATTAAAAAAAACAAAACCATCCAATAGAATGTTAATATTATATAACAAATTATAATTTTCAAACTCATTTGATTCCACAATTATTTTTTTAATTGTTTTTTTAAAATTACAAAGTAGCCACATAGTGGCAGTATAATATTTGTAAATTAAATCATCTGATTCACCATTATGAGAGAAAAAAACTGTTGAAGATCGTCTATTTCATTTTCAGGTATCAAAACAGATTATATTGAATTTCAAATCAAGATTCAATTAAGTTACAAAAAGTAAAGTATTATTAATAAATATTTTGAAAGGATTTCAGTCGGATTGATTTGTAAAGATTACTTGCTTACTTATTGTTTGGATTCATTCCAGACAAATTATTCATCTGGGTCTAATGTATATATTTTATATAATATGTGTTAGTAATACTATAAACTTTTCCACCTCCCTAGCAAAACAATATAAAACAACCAATATAAAAAAAAACTACAGAAGTCATAAACAAATTTAACACCTCTTAAAATAATTTATACATTTAACTATGGGATCGTGTCAAAATTATTTTACTGCAGTAATTACATTTTATTACTGCAACTTGCTGCTGCTGCAGCAAAATTATGATGTTGTTTCAATGTAGAATTATACGAGTCAGTCACTGCAATAAACAGTGTGATGATTCAAAGAGTAAACAGCATTTAGTTACTGCAGTTACCTGCAGTAGAACACATGTTCTCTAAAGAGCTTACAGTATGATACCACATGATTTGTATGTGTTAGGAATACAAGTAATATTTACTGTCATTATGACCTAGTCACATCAATCCAACACGCACCATAACACAGTTGACAGGGAACAATATATTCTGCACCGTGCTTACTATAGCCAACTAGCTTCTAATATACTGGATATTCATATTTATTTTTTTATAAATTAATATTGCCATCCAAAATCATTTCACTCATCCTAAAGCGAAGCTTTGTAAATTGTATTTTTCCTTAAAAAAACATCCTGACCTTGTTTCTTTTAGAATAGAAATCAGTATCAAATTAAATTCTTTGTATTGCTCGGAATGTAGAACACAAGCGTTTTGTAGACTATCCAATCTTCATGATAATCAGAAATAAAAATTGTCGCAACTAATATAACAGTATATAAATACCCAAGCGGATATTTCAGCAACTTCACCTAAACAAAACATTTAAAACAGGATAATTTAGATCACCATCATACATTTACATTAAATATACTATTTAAATTAGTATATATTTCACCTTAATTACTTCAAAATTCATCAAAATTTGGTTACAATTGTCAGCAAATTACCAGCTGCTAGAGAAAGTCGTACTACAAAAAGCGCAAGAGTTATACCACAAAGGGAACTAGAGAGTGTAATACTAAAGAGGCAACTACAGAGTTTAATACTAAAGAGGGCACTATTTATAATAGATACTGTACTTTGATAAATTTACATAGGTTTGCATTTGAAATCAATATTATAGCAAGCAATGGACGATTACCTTTTTTCCGATGGATTACTATTTGAGCTTGCATGAATTTAATTTGATGTACCTCCCAGTGTATATTTTGAATTTTTAACAGCTATAACGCATAAATCACTTCATAAACGAAAAGAAAATTAAATTCAAACGTTTAAATCAAGATCACCATAAAATCTTGAAGTTTGTATTTCAATGGATTAAATTAAATCACGTCACAAGACGTTTTTGTTCGTGCACGCCTTGTAACCTTGTATTTCAGCCAAATTTTTGTCAGTAGCGAGTTAACGTGCCGCCGGCCTAGATTAATTTAAGGGTGGCAGATGACATAAAGCAAGACACACGCGCGGGAACTATACACTACAACACGCACAATGCTGTAGAGGTTTTCCTCTTTCTTCCCTATTTAATCACATGCTTCTTTCGTTGCTCATTCTTGGTTATCAACCTTTAACTTCTTTGTTTCGTCACTCATCTCCATGTCTTGACCTCCGTTGAAAGGTCGTTTCGACGTCTGCTGTGAGCCTGTATCTGTAGCTGACTGAGCCAACATAACTAATGATGAGCTCGTCTGGGCTGTAAATGGCTGCGAGATGATCGGCAGTTGCTGCGAGATAGTTGGCATTTGCTGCGAGATATTCGGCTGTTGTGTAATTATAGGTTGCTGCTGCTGCGAGATTATAGGTTGATGCTGATAATTCGTTGCCAGCACCAGATGTGGTTGTGATAGGGTCTGTGTGTGGGTTGGCTGGACTTGATTTAGCAGTGTTGGTACTGCTTGCACCACCTGTGTTATTTGCTGCTTTTCTTTCAGTGTGGGTAGGGCTTGCTGTACGATCACTGATTTCATTATTTCCTCCTTTGATATTTCTGAACAAAATATTTATAAATGTTAGTAATATTTTCATTTCTAGTTAAAACTCACACACACACACACAAATTTTGAGCTCAAAAGGAGTGTATTTACACTTAAGTCAATTAACTAAGATCTACTTACCTTTCTCTTCAACCTTAAACTGCTGCGGTGTACCATTTGCTGAATCTGAACTAGCAACAATCACATGACTTGGGTAGCCGTTGGTGGCAGTGCTTGGTGCGATAAATGTCGTCCTCGATATCATGGGTGCGACAGCAGGCATGACATGCGTGGCCATATTTAGCGGGTGACTGACTACGCTTGTTGCTATCACTGGTGTCGTGTGTTGGTGCTGGGCCTGTAGCACTGGTTGCGTGGCTGTACTTACCGGACTTAATACATTACTTGCCTTCATTCGCTGAAACCACAAAATTTAAATATGAATTTAAGGAGCACACACAGTAGTATTTATAACACATATAGCTGTAGCTTCACTTTACACATATATGTTTAATTAATTATGATGAGAACTACAATACTAACCTCCTGAACGGATGCAGTTATTCTTTGATGATCTAAAGGAGCAATGTTTTCCACCGTCTCTTCTCTGGTTGCTACTGGCAACAAGACAGGTGATCCTTCCCTTGATAGGCTATCAGGTGTAAACGTACCTTGGAAATTAGTGTGGTGTGTCGGTGAAACTGGTGCTGACCTGGTAAATACATATTAAATTATTATAGGTAAATACATGAGGCATTATGGGTCAAGACACATTACATATTATTGGTAAATAAATGAGGCATTATGGGTAAATACACAAGGCATGATTGGTACATATTATAAGTACAGTAGAACCTACATTTTACGGTATGAGACCAGGCTGCCTTGTTTGCCTACTTTACTTACAGCATGCAGCTGTCACTAGCTAGGCCTAGACTTATCTAGGCTTAGGTCAAGCTACGCTTAGCCTACTAGAAACGTATATGCAGGCTGTACGATGTTTAAATTTAAAAAAAATCAATGTTCAATGTAAAAATAGTCAACGCTGTGTGGCTTGTCTCACAGTCATGGCTTGAAGGTTATTTGTTGTTAAATTGCACCCTCAATGAAAGAAAATAAAATAAATATATCAAAAAATTACTAAAAACTCAAAATCAGTCATTTTATGCGTCTGAAAATCCAGGTAAAGTAAAATCAGGGTACGTAAAACGAAGGTTTTACTGTAAATTGGTGACATTTACCTGGAAGAAACACCTCCAAATGGTGTTCTAAAGCAGGGTACCCCTCGTTGCCTACGCCGCCTCCATGCTTGTTCGGTTAACTTTGCTTCTGAAGCTGGATCTAAACGCCAGAATGATCCTTTACCAGGTTCCTCTTGAGATCTTGGAACTTTTAGGAAGTATCGATTTAATGACAAATTATGCCGAATAGAATTCTGGGGGGAAAAAAATAATCAGGGTGTAAAAAGTGTAATGATATTAATATATCACAGTATAATAGCATGTAGGAGAAAGATTTTGAAACAACTTATTACCTGCCACCCTTTATCCGCAGTCCTATAGTATGGATACGTTTTTGTAATATATGCATAAATGCCACTTAGTGTTAACTGCTTGTCCTGCATCGACGTGATGGCTTGTACAATAAGTTGAGCATACGAATATGGTGGTTTTGTATCCTCGCGTGGGCTTCCCATATCAGCCCCCGATACAGGGCTCTCGGATTTCTCTTCCGTAGCCGCTGCAGCTGCTAGTGCAACAGCACGCAGGTCAGGAGTAAGACTGTGTCTGTGAGTAGAACCGGATCTTGGACTTGTAGGACATGAATTAACAGCACTACAAAGACAGAAAGAAATGATATTATACACATAATTTATAATTTACAAACTTGAGATGGTTAATATACTTACTGAAATAAATACCAAACACCAATCGATCAATCAATAAGATTTGTTAAGCGTTTAAGAAATCCATGAGTCTAAAAGCTACCAAATCCAGAACTAACTCCACATAATCCATTATAGTATTATAATTTTGTTGAATGTCTAAATTTTACTAAATTATTTCATATTAATTTATGCCTTTCATCTAGCTTAAGGAAATGATGTTGATATTGCCATCCATCAGCTTCCAATCAAGGTATTATGATCAGCATTAGTTCACACTGTGCATTGTAATGATATAATAATTCTTTTGTTTAGCAGTTCAACCGTACATTACCTTATCGTTCCTGTCGGTGATGGCATCGGGCTACCAAACCGAACTTCAGGGGGTGGTATGTCAATTTTAAGTGGTGGTATTCGTTTCTTGGTTGGGCTTTTATTTATTGGTACTGGTGGCACTGGCGAATTTTCATCTACATAAGCTTTAAACATTACCTTGATGTTTGTACTAGGAAAACGCAACAAACATCTGAAAAATACAATACATGCACATAATAAATATTTAATATTTTCAAATTCATTATTAAATAATCCAAATAAAATATACAGGCCTCGCCTTTTCGGCGTGGAAGCACGGTCACTCACCTAACACACACCTGAAATCCCTGAGGTGTGCCATTTACAGCACACTTAAATTTGGCTAACTTTAACACACAAAGATACCTACAGCATTACAGTAGTACCTGTGTGTAGGAGTGCAATTTGTTGCACATCTGTAATCTTCAAAAGACGAGCCATGCAATATCATGTTAAATACTGTACACACCTTTTTCAGAATTTTTATTAACCTTGCTTTATTCATATTTAAAATTTATTTATTATACACAGTCAGTGATAAATGTTTGAATTGGCGCCATATAAATTTCTGTTAAATACATGGTATACAATAAATTACTTTAATAAAAAAAATAATTTTTGTTTTTTTTACAATTTTTACATCAAAGACAATACACCCTTATACTGTACAGTACATCTTCATAAATCACACTTTACATAAAATATCCTTGTTTTCATCAGCGCTCTAACCGATGCAATTAGTTTTGTTTTGACAGTAGTTCATTTGTATGCAAGTACTTTCAGTACACAACAACTCCATGGTGAATAGGCAATGACATCATCAATTACATTCCATATAAGGTATGCATTTAAACCGGTTGAGATATCGGTCATTTGAATGCTAAATTAACGTGTGCTGCAGCATTACTGCTAATGTACTGTACAGTAGCCTGCTACCATAGCACTTTCAGTTGCTAAATCAACAATCTTGAATAAACATCTTTGTTTCTCTTACTCTCTATAGATCTGTTTCTATTACTATGAAATAAATAATATATTTTTGGACTGGGTCCTATATAAATAGGCTCATTGTTTAAATGAATGTATATTTTTCTAAGTTAGAATTAAATTTAGATAAATCAATATAAATATATCATGGGTGATTTGGGTCAGATGATGTCTCTACCCAATGTAATATGGATATTAGGATGTATTACAGTAGGATACGTTATTTCTAATTTTTTTTACTATTTCAGTATCTGTATCTATATTTGTATCATTCAAATACACTGCCTTTTTTACGCCCAGATGAGCCACATATAGTTGTCCTAGTTCAGTAATAATTCAATTCCCTAGGCTACAAAATTCTACAAAATCATCGAATGTGGTGCAAGAAAAGTTCCACACATGTGGAACAATTCAATATAAGAAAATTAAAAATGTCTGACAACATAGACAATAAGTTGCGAGCATAATGAAGGTTGAATACCAGTCCTGTATGAATTAATATTTTAAAGGAATGTACCATGCTGCATAGAGCACAGACCGGAGTTTTCGACTTCCCCCTTCATGTCACTTAATCTTTGTTAGGGACTTCACTAACCAATCACAAACCTCAATGTCATGAACTGACCAATCATTGTCCTTGTTGTTGAACATTGAATTTAACTAAAAACAATTAAATTTCCTTCTCAAAAGCCTAAACATGCATTGAAAAGTGCCTGCCAATGGATACAATATAATGACATTTGGTTTGATCTCAATTTGCATTGGAAATAATCCAATATACTGTATACACGCAATAAAGAAATATTGTTAGAAAATTGGATCCATCCCAGTACTATTTTACGTTCTGCACAATAGAACAACAATAACTGGATACAATCTAACCGATTAATTATGTTGGATGGTTGTTTAAGAAGCCATCTCTCGAGATTATGTTTTTATCACAGGATGCATTAATTATGCAAATATTGTATCAAAACAATGTTTTTGACCCATCAATGTAGATCTCATGAATCTTTACATTTATCCAACACAACATACAGTTTATATTAGCAAACTAATGGGTATATTTTTATGAATCAAAATTACTTAATAATAGTAATATCAATCTACTGTACTACTGTATACGATACATTATTATGAGATAAACGATGGGAGATTATAGATAGAGAGAGAGAATGATGATACAGACGATGCATAGATTATTGTTACAGTATGTAGCAGGATGGATGAATGGAGGAGGATTATTGATGTACTATACTACTAGAGGGTAGATGGAATATACCTCTACAGTACTGTAGACGAGTCAGATTTACAAAGAAATTGAATGGGATAATAGGGTATTACTTAATGTTAATTAATAATGATATTGTAATTAATATGCAATATTGCTAGTTCTTGCTACCAGATCACATACTTTACACAGTTTTACATACATACAGTACTGTACAATACATAGCTTCTACTTTATATACTGTGGAATCTTACAATCCATAAATGGCACACCAATTAATAGTTACTGTAATGTACGTATTACAGTCACTACTGTATACACATTTACTATTTACAACAGGCCTATGATACACGTGTTTGATAGCACGTACTAGTACTATATTACTTTTGATATCAACACAACTGTACTTCTGTTCAACTTCCTGTATCATAATCACAGTGATCATGATTCATTCCGTGCCCCTGTATCTTCCGTTTTTTAACTTCCAAAGGGAGCCACCACAAGGCCATTGAACTTTTTTTTAAAGTTCCGTCAAGACCTGGATTCAAATCAAATATGTTATTCTGTATACAGTATGGATGAATGTGAAGTGAATTGGTTCGTGCATCATCAGTCCTTGATTCAGATTGAGTTGAATCTGGACTTCTGCAATAAAGGGAAAGTAATTCTGTATTTTACCGGTACAGGAACAACATGAGGAAGTACGCATTATTTAATATTAATAGTAATACTAGCTTAAAATATTATACACCCCATGAGCAGAACACAATAAATGAATTACTGTATTATCCAAGTACTAATCAGAGTAAATTTATTTTTAAACTTGCTACACTCTTTTTACTGTAATAGCCATTCTAATAGACATGACATAACTATTTTGTTTTAATATAGGTTCTATTTCTTTCTTATAAAGCAATGGTACAAAATATCAGAAGACAAAATGTAAACAAAAATGGTTTTTTTTCCTAATTTTATTGAAATGTCATCATTCATTACGGTACATAGGAAATTCAAACAAAAACATGTCATTCAGATCGCTATAGGTTAGTTCTGTTAATTATAACATTGCTAAGGTATATTTTTTTATGAGATTAATTGTGATTCAACAAACCTAATAGGCCAAGGTCCATAGCAAGAATCATGTTGCAATTGTACTGTCAAATCCTTGCTGTACAATCTTGTTTTATAAACAATAATTAGAGGAGCAGAATTTTATCTTGCCTAAATAATCAAATATTAATAAGTACTATAATGTTCAATTTACTGTACAGTAGTACAGATTCACTAGCCAGTAAAACCCAGGAACAACTTATAAATGTAACCTAACTGTAATATAATACACTACAACAACTCACCTGTTTTACCCAGTAAATTTTATACAATATTTTTTTTTTAAATTGTTTTTAAGATGACATTTTATTTATTAATTAAGCGCATTGAGGTTCATTTGGAAGTCGAGGTGGAAAATTTGTAACAGTTATTTTATTGCTGTTGTAAACGAATAAATATATTGTTAATTAAATAACAGGTAGATATTTACTGTTACACAGTACGCTGCATCTTGATGGGTAACTCTTATCTACAGTAGAATAGAATATACTAGTCTGTATATAATTTCTAGTAAGCAACATATTTTGAGTAGCAGGGGAAAGACCTAAAGAAAACAGGAAAACAACTGTGTTCATGAACTAACCTACAGCCATGACCCCAATGACCTTTACATCACCATGCTTGCCGGTCGGTATTCCCGAGATACGACATAATCAATACCGGTTTCAATCCACGTGGAAAGCACCATGAGTCACTGTTACAGTATTTATTGGTTAAATGCACTTTCTTACTTTTGAATATTTATAAGATCTATGTTAATTACAAACATTGTTAGTTTAATGTGTATAGTATTATTTTATTTACTTATTTTTTATTCCTAATAAAATATTTGATAATTATACAGCACAAAATTTATGCCAAGACACTATCATCAGGTGGTCTTCAATTGGAGATATTAGCCGGCTCTTGCATCACTTAAATAATGAATAAACTATCCCGAGTAATCTATTAATATACTGTACAGTACCTTAAGTACCTATAATACTTTACACACGGTTATTACCACACAGCCATTAATACATCTTCTCACTTACACATCCTTGTTGTTATCTTATACTTACTTCAATGAATAATTACAGCACATTAATTTAAATCATGTTACGTGTTATTGCAGTTCTATTTCCATTATTGTGGATGCAATGATGTCACTAAAAACAATGCATTCTTTAACAGGAAGAACGTATAAATTATACGAATGAATGATAATAATTAACAACATCATTGCTGGGATACGAGTTCAAAGGTTATTTCATGTTGATACACAAACAGGTCTTTAGAACAGTAATTATACCTCATTAAATAAATTATATTGTATCAGGTACATGATGGCTTGTTGTCAAGTATTCTGAGAAATTATCAAACACTGGAATTTCACAAAAAACATTATTTTTTATTTATGCTTTTGTAAAAACATACCTGTACAGTACAAATGAAGACTTTTAAACCATTTACTTTTTTTTCTTCAATATCTACATTAATGATTGCTACAGTGAGATGAGCGATTGTTATTATTATACTTTTTGTTATAATAATAAATGTACTATTTGTATGACATTTAAAATATGTCTTCTGGTTTCAAAGTCATAAATTTGTGTGCAGACTGACTTCCTGAAATTGGATGCATAGTATCATATATTATTAGATTCTACAGTATGTAGTACTTCAATTTAATAATAGCATAACACCTTATTCTATCTGTTTGTGTGCCACGAAAATGACATGGATGGTATTTAAAAATTATTAAATGCATCGAAACAAGCCCACATGATACAATGTGGGATCGCATGATTGAAGAGTAAAGGACCTCCTGTAGAGCTATTATTATTATAACAAAAAAGATCAATTGCGTCTTCAATTTTTTAATTTGAAAACATAAAATATTTAACTACAATAACAATATCATATGCTGATAGGTAAAGTATTAATGAACAACTATTTGACACAAGAATGGTTAACAAAAATATTAAGCCAGACTTTAGGCCATGAGAGGTGGCTAGTATTTACAAACAACACTTTAGTCTTTATTATGCGAGTTCTCGGGGTGTATTGTGATGCAAATGACCACATCCTAAGCACAGCACATGGTGGTGTAATTGCCCCCTCAACAAATCTGGAAATATCAAAGTACAACTATCTATTCAGACTAAAAATGAGAATACTGTTTATATTATAAATTAAATCAATATGTGACACGTTCAGTTTCGTAGTATGCGTTCAGAAACCGTTATATTTTATATTTTGCTATCTCTTCCTACCTTCCGATCACTTCCCGCACACACAGCGTGGTGTGAACACACATTCGGCAAAAATATACCATTTAAAAACGTTCAAATTTAGGCAAAAACACAAATGATACTTACGTTTTAGGTAATTGTAAAGGTGGTGCACCCCTTCTCTGAAAAGAACCATCAACAAATATGCCGTTTTTACCATTACAGTTCATAAAGAAATTAGGGGGTTCGTAAACAATCTCCACATGTTTACGAGATATGAAACTCGAATGCCCCATGTTTACATCCACCTCGCCTTGTCTGCTGTTCCGTCCGATCGAAACACGAGTTTTCCTCATCACAAACTCAAATTCTCGACCCTCTAGTTTAGCGAGGATAGGACCTTTCTCTTCATCGTCTGCCCAATTTAGCCTTGTAGGGCTTGCAGGAGCAGATTTTAGGGCTAAAAGTGCCCATGCATCGTTATCAGAGGCTGGTCTGAAGCTCGCCATTCCTACCACCGTCCCCGAGGGTAACAAAATGGCCGACAAGTAAAATAACAGCGCTGTACCTTCATTCAAAATAACATAGACAATCCCACAATGCATTGCGTTGTTTATATATCTTTAGAAAGGGCAGTTTCTAGAAAACGTAATTATGCATACGTGGAATGGGGTTTGTCCCTGAATGTAAACAAATCCACGCTGTAAACAAACGACTGTGATAGGTCATCGATGTTGTTATATTGAAATCGTTGTATTTATAAGTTGAGATGAGACTGCAGAAACGTAATGAGTTTACATAAGAATCTAAAAAGTTAGCGTAGGTTCAATATAAATGTTTAATTGTATATGAATGAATTTAATTAAACAAATATTTAAATATAGTAATAAAAATCTATAGTGAACACTTTATTTAATATGTTAATGAAATTATATTAATTAGTATTTGGCCCTTTTTAAAAAGATGGAAGTCCGTTAATAACACATTATTTTACAATTTATAAATGATTCATATCCACGGACGGACTGTTTGATTTTTTCCTGACCCTATTATTGCCATTCCACGTGGATTTTATATTCATCTCAATAGAAATAGGCGTCTAGAAAACGGATTAAATTACTACAGGCAATTGATTGAAACTTTCCGGTCATACTGTATACAAGGACGGAGCATGAGGATACCTCCATCATGGACCTATTATTAATATTATTAATTTATAGGTCCATGCCTCCATCATGGACAGTTGGTTCCTATTCCGAAGAATTAAAATTTAAAACAGAAATAAAAACTTACTTTTCTTTTACTTACTAGACTATATCATATGCTTATTTTTGGATAAAATTATTTGATTCATTTTTTACATAACTCAAAAAATAACATAAAAAATAATTACGTAAAAAAAATCCGATATAATTCTGGTTTCTGTTGGTACGGTCGGGTTCAAAGGCTGTCATTGGCTAATTGTTTTCCACGTGCCACCCACATATCAATTATCACAGTATATTAATTTTTAATTTATGATGACGAAATCGATCGCATATAGAGGGCGTCAACATATAATTAAAAATGACAAACAAAAAAAAGAGGGCAAAATAATAGGAGAGAGCAGAGTTGTTGTTAATTTACCCGTTGTCGTAACTATATAGGGAAGAAATGAGTATGTTGTGATAAAATATTCTCAAAAGGTTTGTTTTTTAATTAACTGTTTTGTAATAGACAATACCAATGTAAGAGTACATCAAAAAAGAAGTTAAATGCTAGGCCCACTGAGGTCGATTTCGATCTCATCATGGACTCTGTACTGTGTGGTTCGACTGTCGAGTGTGGGAGGGGCGGGGCTAGGCTAGATGATAAATGCGGACAAACTAGTAGCTAGGGCTAGCCGAAGTTAATATAACGGCTTATTTTCAGCGATGTACAGTTTGTGATACACAGATGTAGAGACTAAGACAATCAATGAAAGTAGCCTACTAAAAAGGCCTAAAAGCCTATAAAAAATGAAAAAAATCAACCTTGCGCAATCATCTATAATTAAATTGTTCAAATCACATTCAACAGTTCCTGTAGGCCCAACTGTAATTGAATTAATTTAAATAGGCCTAACCTTTATTAAAATCATTCTCACTATGTCATTTGAGTCTTTTCTTTCAGTGATGAATAACAGCGCATTGCCCAGGTTATCAGGGCTGGATACATCTCAAAACCCAACTGGTACTGGCACATCAACTAAAAGATCAAATATGAGTAGTAGTATATTACAATGGCGAGGAGATGCTTTTCAAATAATAATTATTGTTATTATATTCCTCATATTAATTTACCTGTGGTCAAAATTTTCAAAACGGTATCGTTTTGTTTTACGAAAGAAAGTAGACCTGCCTGTATTTGACGTAACAAGAGGTCACAGATGGGTGATGCTAGAAGCATTTACGCGGACAACTTATTGTACGGTATGCGAAAGCAGCATCATGCATGGTGGGTATTGTGATTCCTGCGGGATATGTGCGGATGATACGTGTGTACAAGTCGCGAACCGAGTCTTTCCTTGTAAATTACATTCTTGTTTACCAAATAGAAGCAAGCATTATGGAATTCAACATCGTGGGAATAACGCAATGTTTAAACACCAATGGGTTCGCGGTAATCTTCCCGTTAGTAGTTACTGCGAGGTTTGTAAAAAACTCTGTGGAGCGGAGCCACGACTGTGTGGCCTTCGTTGTACATGGTGTCAACGGACTATACATGATGAATGCGAAAAAATAAAGTATGACAATTGCGATTTCGGAAAGTTCAGTAATAGTGTAATACCACCGAACTGTTTGCGTCTTGATTTGGTTGGCTGGAGAGGTCGGCGCCATTGGAGTGCGAGTGAAATAGTTGACCCACCATTATTTCGTGAGTGGAATCCACTCGTAATATTAGCAAACAGGAAAAGTGGAAACCAGGAAGGAGAACTGATCTTACGAACATTTCGTTCTCTTCTCAATCCTGTACAGGTACTGTATAATGATTACATTTTGCATCATTTTCCTGCACACCAATTGCCAGGTTTTCTTTTGTCACCATATCTTTCATGTTGTCAATAATATAGTAACATAAACAATACCATATTTTCAATCTGCTTAATTAAATTAGTAAAACCTTATTAAACGTATATCCTGTTTAAGTGTTAATAACCTAAACCTCTAACCCCTTATAAAAAATAAAAATACCGATTGTTCATAGCATTAATCAGTAAAGTTTATGTTGTATTAAATATTGTTTAATTTACTCTTTAAAATAATACACATAATGTAGGCATTCTTCTCCAGTATGGGTGACCTTTCGTGCAGTATAATGTATTGTGTCATCTTTTTACAATACAGCATGGTTAATAGTACAGTACTTAAACTTGGCATGATTTCTAATCTATTGTTTGTGACCCTTTGACCTTCAGAGTTAATCATCTGTTTGTAAAGATTGTTCTTTAAAAATTATTTTTCTTTTTATAGGTAATTGATTTGAGTGAGCTCCCACCAGAAAGGGCACTTCAAATTTGCCATTTACTACCTGAGAGGACATTTCGTATTCTTGCATGTGGTGGAGATGGTACAATTGGCTGGGTTTTAAATGCTATAGACAAGCTACAGCTACAGGTACTGTACAAAATGTATTCTTAAAGATATATTGTCCCCCTAAAAAAATATTTTTTTGTTGAATATGTTATTTTAATGTCACATAATAGTTATTCACTCTCACAAAAAATTGGGTCTCAAAAATTTATTTACCTGAGAAAAATGTAATTTAAAGCAAAAAAATGGTCAAATTGTCTGGAAGACAATGAGTTTTTGGGTAATTTAACTGTTTATTTTGTCTTTTTATAGGTGAAATAATTTTTTCCCCCCGTTTTTTTTCTTATGGAAGTAAACAACTTCATTAAAACTGCAAAATGGCCTATTCAAAGTCCGATTTTAAAAATCTTTATTTTTCATGATTTTTGGGGACAATACATCTTTAATTATCTACCCACCACCCACATCCTCTGGTTGATAACTGTATGCTAACCAGTAGAACCATTGCTGTTGAGAACAATATAATTAGTCTTACATACATGGCCAAAGGTAGCCACATTGCCCATGCGAGAACCTATGACTGCATACTCACTTACCAATCTTAATTTTTTACAGACACGACCAAAAGTAGCCATTCTACCACTTGGTACAGGAAATGACCTTGCCCGTGTGCTTGGCTGGGGCAAATGCTATGATGGTGAGAATATTCTGCAATGGATGAATGATGTAGAAAAAGCAACAGTATCATATCTGGACAGGTAAGAACAATAATGTTAATAGTAATGGTGTATAGTAGGAAAAAATAAGTGGATAAAGGAAGGACATGTAGCACAATAACACACCATCCTGGCCTAAACAGAAAAAAAATGGAAACAAATTCTGGAAGCATAATGTCGGAAGATGGAGAACACTAAGTACATCTTTTGAGATGAGTAGGGGGTTACCCGGTGTACTAGTATACACACAGCCACTGTCACTCATCAAGAGGGCCCCTTGATTGTCAGCATACGCTGTTTAGGGTCACCCTCTATAAATAAGGTGTAATAAAAAAAATAAATAAATAAATAAGAAGTATAAAAGAGTTCTGGTTGGTAGTGGCCCAATAGAGTAGAACCCCTCCTTTGGGAAACCCCTATAAAGGGTTAATTTTATGAGAAACCTGTTCAAGGAACCATATTATTTGTAATATAATTATAAATTACCAGTTAAATAAATTATGCGTATTATTTTGATAACAAATCAAGCCACTTACATTTCAACTTGTTATTGTTATCAGGTGGACAACAACAATCAGATATCAACCAAAGTTCAAGATTAGACGACCTGATAAGGTAGGCTACTTTAAAACAAAATTCTATACCTCAAACCATATCCATTTTGCATAATTAAATATGCAAACATGAAATTTGAATATTTTCTTTTGCAGGTGGTTACAATGAATAACTACTTTTCTGTTGGTTGTGATGCGCTTCTTGCTTTGAATTTTCATCGTCAGCGAGAAAGTAAACCTCATTGGTTCACAAACCGAGTCATTAATAAGGCTTGGTATTTGGTCTTTGGTGCTAAGGATGTATTGGAGCAAGGATGCAAGAACCTGCAGAAAAAAATTGAGGTTAGATATGTACAGTCGACTACGCCTAAGTCGAATCTAATAGGACTGGTATAAAAATTTGACTAGGCCTAGATTCACTCTCTAGCCGCGCTACGGCTAGGCCTAGGCTATTATACCCTGTCGCGATCGCGGCCCACACGATGAGCCTTCTTGAATTGAGTTTGCTTAGCTAGCTAGGCCTAATAAATGCTAAGCCTCCTTTATCGGCAATGACAAACTGTATTTTCTTTATGGTTTAAGCCGTAACAATAAGAAAACGTATAATAAATACATTTCGGTTGTTATTCGAAATCGGTATCCATTTTTCATTGCCATCTGTCTAGCACAAAATGGGTACCCACAAAACGCCGCTCAAGTTCTCAACGCTAAAACAACTCACAGATATACTAGTGCGAGTTATAGGACGCCGCCTATGCTATACAACCTGCTTGAGAGAACCGATATGGTCCCACATTATCACCTCTGTCGTTCGTTTATCGAATTACGTACGTTTCATCAGTTGTTGCTGCGACTTACAAATAAAAATTACACAGTAATGTATAGGAAAGAATTGGGACTTCCATAAAAATTTGACTTACGCGAATTCGACTTAGGTGGAGTCGACTGTATTTTCAGAAAATGCTTATTTGTACATTCACAAAAATGATTTTGAATAAGATGATATTTAGTCCTCATTAGAATACCAATATTTTCTTCTTCTCAATTAGTAGTAGTGGCCATAGATCCGTTTTGGTTTGAGCTGTAGACTTGAGAAATCACTCTTCTTGAATGAGGGCTATAACACTGACATCTTCAATAGCAAAAAGCTCCTAATACAAAGTAAATGTAATGATTTAATTTTGTTGTTACTTTAGTTGGAGTTGGATGGACAGAAGATTGATTTACCAGACTTGGAGGGTATTGTAGTTTTAAACATTTCTAGCTGGGGTGCTGGTGTTGAACTCTGGAAGGGAACGGGTCAACAGAAGTATGCGCCAGCTAGGTATGTATTTCTAGCCTACACTTGAACATTCATATTAAGCCTACAAAACAATCAACTCTCCCAAAACCGAACTCTCTACCAAAACCAGACAAATTAACGGGAGAGTTGACCGATTCTTGTATTAGGTGTAAAACATTCAATAATATGCTTTATTTGTTTGTATATAGTCATAGTGACAATCTGGTAGAAATTGCTGGTTTCTACTCTTCATTCCACATGGCCAGAATTCAGGGTGGACTCGCAGATCCGGTCAGACTTGGACAAGCTAAGACAGTAAAGGTAAAATTATATTTCCATTAACAAATATAATATCTGGCCAGTACTTTATCCTAAATCTTTAAAGAACAAACACTAACTTGTTCTCAGTAGCTGCAGTCAAGTTATGGTTAAAACTCAAACTACAGACATTGTTCTTGTGAGTGATGCCTTCTCAAACTCAAACTACAGACATGCCATTGTTCTTGTTGTAAGAGATGCCTTCTCAAACTCAAACTAGACATGCCATTGTTCTTGCTGTGAGAGATGCCTTCTCAAACTACAGACATGCCATTGTTCTTACTGTGAGAGATGCCTTCTCACAGATAAGAAGACAGAAGCCTGCTGTACAACAACTATTTCTATAACTTTCGATAACTAAGAAAAAGTATGTAATTACAGAAGTTTAAAAAAAATATTATTTTGCAGATAACAATAAAGAAATTCCCAGTTCCTGTACAAGTAGATGGAGAACCATGGAAACAAGGGGCATCAACAATCACTATTAATCATTCTAACCAAGCATTGATGCTTAGAAGAAGTGAATATTAACGGGTACTGCAGTTACTGCATCATTGATATGAATGATTGTAGGCATTAACGTTCCCTATCCTTTTTATTTATGGGTTTTTATAAGCCTACTGTATTTATATATAGTTTCTGTGGTCATTACAGGCAAAAAACTGAAATATATAGTACCTAATTAAGTTGCCATATTGAACATGAAAATACTCACCCTTAATAGAGGGTGACTCAAATGTACGTATAACATATGCAGCCTTACCCCGCTAGGCCAATGCAACTAGTAGCGGTGAAGTAACTCTTTGCAATTCTTGTAATCAATGGGTATTCCTTGATTATACCTACAGATAATATAACAAATTGAATGCTGGTAAAGACTTTATATTTTTTATGGTTCTGAAAGTATCATGCAAATTTGATATTTATGTTTTAAGTAGAATTTATCACGCTAACGTTTTGTTTGTTTTACTTTTATACATAAAGAAGGTAATATTCTTTTATTCATAATTTTGGTACGACAGATTTTGTAATCATTTTATAAATTTGTACAATTCTTTATAACCTTGCAAAATATACCAGAGTATGATTTGGTAACATTAATCTAATGTGAATAGGGCTTAAGATTGCCTTTATTAACTAATCATTCCATTAAATCGTGTCCACACTAATCAAATATAAACAGACGGTTTTGTAATGGAGAAACAAGAAATAAAGGTGTAGCAACAAAATACTTTGAAATATTATTATCATCATTGATTTTATTTATTATAAATTGAAGAATATTGAGGACATTTGTTTTAATATTATACAGTGACGTCATTGGTTTTGTGATACTAAAAGTAGTATTTGATAAAACACAAAAATACAAACAAAATGGAAGATTTAAAGATATATTTTCCCCCTGAAAAAATCTCACATAATGAATATTCGGATCGAAAAATAACTATTTGATTAAATCTACAAAATTGCCTATTCCCCTTTACTTTTCATATTTCAGTGGACGATATATTTTCGAACAAAGTTTTTCAGAATGAGGTCCACATATGTTTGTTTATTTTTGTTGAAAATTGTTTTTCTCCCTTGGGCCCTTTGTAAAATATATTTATTAGTGATTTAATGTTCAGGGATTGTAAAAATATTCATTCCAATTTTAATACTGAAACTTTTTCGTTTATCAAATATTATGGAGTTTCTTTCAATTTTATTTATGAAAACTTGAAACACAATGTCATTGTCAATGAATTACATAAAATTATCAACTGTCTCATTTATAAAAATGATAAAAAATGTCCTTATATTGTATATAATTCTCAAATTATCCATATATTTTAGAATAATACTGTTTCCATATATGTAGGTATATTGTATAATTATGTGTTGTAAATCACTGTTTTATGTCAAACACACTGTGTTTGAGGTACTCTCTCAGCAAATGGCATTACAGCTGATGCTTAACATGCATTAATATCAAAAGCATAGGTTTATTCCTAATATCATACATAATTGGTAAGGAAACTTGAATGCATAATATAGCTGTAAAGTGTAAGAGGAATAAATAATCCTAATAAGGTCCTAACTTAGAAAAATGAAGTATAGGGAGATTTTATAAAAGCATGTCCAAACCATTAGAGGCAGCTAGATTTTTTTTAACGCAACCAAACATAACGGGTGCTATTTAAAATTTTTAAAATCTGGAATTAATAATGTATTTTTTTATCATACAACCACCAAGTGTGCTTCATACTCCAAAACATAGATTCTTTTAATTATTTGATAAAATTAAATTCTGTAATGTAAAATGTTGTTCAAAATAAAATTCTATACTAAAGCAAGTTGTGTTTCATGTTATGTGTGAACAATGAGAAAACTACTATGCTGCCCTCTATAGTTCATATTTCGAAACGTATACTGATATTGATAAAATGTGCTGAAGTTGATTGATTTAGTACGCAACAAATGAAAAAAGTACTGAACAGAACGATTTTACAATTTACCATCAATTAATGAATGAAAAAACTATACTCAATGTTTAAGACATACAGTACCAATCGAATATGGCAATTGTGTCATTTTGATGATTATCAAATAACATTAGGCCTACTGTTTGAAATAAAAACAATGGACAATACATTCTTATCAAACACTTGTTATGATATAAACAAAAAAAACATAATACAGTACTTCATTCTGTATAATCGTAATGTTTTCACAGCTTATGAGTTGGACTCTGTTTACTTGACATATTCCTAATACAAACAAAACCACGGTGTATGGTTACAGCATTGCGCGTCCATTGGTCGAATTCGTAAAGTATCTTGCCACTTGATCCGCACTATCCAATTGAATCTTAAATTCACCCGTGGGCAAGGCACGAAAAAATTATTTTGTGTTGAGAAGTTTGCGAAAGATTCACGGAATTTCGTGACAGTAACAGAATAGTTGGCTAATTTTAACATTATCTGCTTGAAATTGACAAATATTTTGCCCAAGGGCAACAATCCAACTCGTTTTATTGATTAAATTTTCGTTTAATTTAATCATCATGTTAGAAATTATAGAAAAATGTTGACCCAGGAACAAATCTAAGCTGAAATTAAAGGTGGTCATGGTTTTTACACTGCATCTTATTATTTTTAACATAAAAAATCTTAACCAAAAATGTGACCGATATCTATTTTTTTTTAGGAAAAAGTAGATTCTCTTGTACGCTTTATCTTTAAAATTTCCTATCTCATTCTTTGAAATTTTCAGGATATATTGATGGGTGGGTATTTGACGGAATGGGAGAAATTTTAATGGAATGAAAATCATGAATTAAAAAAAATTAGAAGATTTATTTAGTAATTGTTTATACCATGAGGTCTTCAGAATATCACTCTCTGTGAGAGAAAACCATTTAAAATTAATTCTGGGTCAAATGTTGACACCTAGTGGGTCACATTTTGACTCCTAGTGGGCCCATGCTTGACCATTGGTCAAAAGGTGATTGGCTGTTCTCCTGGTCAACTCAAGTTGTAATATAAATAGCCTGGGGGAGGTTCGGTTTATGGTTGGATGTCAATTTTAACTCAAAAAAAGTTTGTTTTAATTAAAATGTTTGTTTAAAACGTGCTTTTAAACCAGGCTGAGGTAGAAGATTTGCTTGAGTTTTCAATGGAATTATAACTGAAAGTTTAGTTTTAATTATCACAACGTTTGAAGGTGAATAACAGACGTCAAAGATTAGTATTTTTCATTGAATTAAATAGCAGTGCTATTATATTTCTTTAACATTAAAATAAATGTCACTTGTAAATGAAATACTATATTGATGTGGATTGAAGGAAATATTTAAGTGTCATATCCTACTTTAAGTCGACAACTTTATTTATTTTTAACTACCATAATCTGTTTCCTGATATCCACCCAATTTCAAGCCAAAGCATTCATTTCTGCTGCTGCTCATATTTTTAATGTGTATATTACGATAAAAATATGAGTTGTATTTCACTTACCAGATTGTCATACTGTGTAAACTTAGATATGTGTTTAACCTTGAAAAGATGATTTCTCCAATCTCCAATCCTCTACCAACATAATTTGTACACCATTTTTAATAATTATACAGCAATTATTTGATTGGTTGAATACAAACCAAACAAATGCTAAATAGGGGAAAAAGAAAAGAGAGAAAAAAAATTAGTGAGATATGGTCAGATAATTATAATTGACCAACTTCTTTCTCTTTCACTGTCAAAATAAACATTTGATAACAAGCATAGGGGTGATCCATGCCCCTAAACCAATGAAAACAAGATTAGAACAATTAGCGTACAAGTCCCCTAAGGGGGTCTGCTTGACCCCCGACATGGTATCAGGTAACTGATTGGCTTCAGATCTTAGCTGTATGCTATTAATACAAACTTTTCTTGATTAGTACAAAAACAGCGTTGGCGCCAGATACTTGTTCAAGGCTGGTAATGTTGCAAGATGCATAAATACAGACTGCAAATTTGGAGACACAGACACACATAGCCATAGTGACCAAATCTGGCATTTATGCTTTCTGGCATAGTTTGGTCTCATTTAACATCCGACATCAGATAGATAATTTGAGAAAATTCAGGCATAATGTTAGTACATGGGAAATTAACAGCAATCAGATCAAATGTGTTTTTTTTTCTGCATGTGTATGTTGAATTTTTAATTAGAAGAAAGACGACAAATAATTTCATTTTGTTGGTGTTTTTGTTTTATCTTATTTGGTTTCAACTGTCATTATACAGCACTCATACCACATTTAGCATCAAAAGCATTCATTTTCTAGAGTCTATTGCATATTGTTTTTTGTTGGTGGTCACAAAGAGCCCTAGTATTTCAATTTACAGCTTGTAGTTTAAATTGTCTAGCCTTCATGGCCATTTATCAGCAATCTATGTAGAATAGAACCCTATGTTTCTATAATAAATAACAAATAAATAATTGTACTATTGATTGTTGATCAGAATAGAATAATATCTAATTTTAGCAACGGTTTTCAAATCCTCTGACACCATGGACGTATTAATCCCCTACATACTGTGGAATTATCATTGTTTTTCCATTACCAATAATTGTTTATTTTCATATATACAAAACAGAGGTTCCTTGAAGGCTATACAATCCCCAGTCTTTCAACACACAAGTTAAGAGAATACCTTCTTTTCAATAGCTTTGTTTGTTTACTTAGTTTAGCTAACCAGCCGCCAAAACTATACATTTCCATCATCAAAACACACATCGCGAGGTGTGCAGGGCACGAATAAAGTGTGTAGACAATGGCATTTTGGTAAGGTTCAATCGGGCTTATAATTCAATTCACACAGAAATAAATTAATGGGTTAGAAAAGTATCATATGATTTCAATGAATCAAAAACACTTTTACAGTATAAATATGATTCTATACTCTATTTCTGTTAAAAGTTTTGCAATAATAAATATCACAACGATATACACCACAATATGCCTGTTATTTACTTAAGAAGATTTAATATTAAAGGTAAATTCTTACTTGCATTTGAATTAAAAATTTTCGTCATGGCATCATTTCTGACAAAGTTTCCTGCAGATATAATAGATGAATGGTAAATTTGAATGCAATACAAGCAAGGTCGGATTTACCTGAAAGTTGCAGTACTTACTATAAGAACAAACAAGTTCCATCATTACTTATTATTTACTTTAAATTGATTTCATCTGATTGGATAGTTAACCACAACCCACTCTATTAAGTGGAGGTTTTTTGGATTTAATTATTATTATCCAAAAAATATTTTAAGTAGGCACATTGCTGATGAAAAGTTAATCCTCTCGATGGGTTGTTTTTATACGACTATCTAGCATATCACTGTGAATCCTACTTAGCACTAAATTGCAAACTTAACAAATACTTTGACGCACAACAGGGCGATCCATACAAACACTTAACGTCCAATCAAAAACCAATTAAAAACAGAGTGCCATCCCTTCAGTAAAGCGTACAAGTTGTATTAACCACACATGATTTAAGATGATGTACTGAGCACATATATAGAAACGAAGGAGAGCAATGCATTCCATTACATTTAGCGGTAACATTGACCACCAAGGGTTAAAAATGTTGCAATGTTTTTATTCTATGAACAGACAAAGAAATTGGCATAAAGGCCCCAATGGCTCTCCATAGTATTATAGAGCTTAATGCTAAAGCTCTGTCTACACTATCAAACTAGTTTGACAAAATGCTTAAATATGGTAGTGATATGACATCATCATGTCCATTACATTTTTTTGTCACATAAAGTTTGATAGTGTAGACAGAGCTTTAGAATAATATTACTCTACCAGTTTTAAAAAGATAAATTATTAACAGTCAGCAACATTAACTCTATATTATTATTTTTTTACCAACTTCAGTTTCAAAACGATTCCTTTATCGTGAAATAAATCAGAATGCCCTTCGTTGCCCGCTAGGATAATGATAATGGTTTATTTAAGTGTGTTTTCACACTGTAGGGCATCATTGTTGGTAATAATAATCAGGCAAGGAATCATTAACACTAGATCATCATGGTCATCCATGACATTTATATTTTGTTAAACCGTGATTGATATTTTACAAAAACAAGAATTTGTTTAAGTTATAAGTTTTTAATTTCTGTTATTTCAACCACCACTTATTAAGTGTTTTGCTCTGCTTAACCCACATGAATATATGCATGTTCTCAATGACCATAGTTTTACCTCCTCTAAGATGATGTTCCTGTAGTTGCCATGGAGATTGGGTGCCTGCTCAACATTGATATCTTAATTGTTGTTCTCTCTCTAGTAAAACGTTCTTAATATCTCCACCTTTAATCTATAAAACAATAAAACATAGTTTGAATTAACACATTAGCACATTTATATTAATTAATGTATTTTAATCTTCCTATACTAATGTTAAAATCTAACGTATCTTATAATAATATGTAATAAATCAAAGCTGTTATATCACTTGTTTTTACCCCCTCTGATAACATTCAGACAACTAAATAAAATATTTTTTCATCTAATTCTATATTTTAATTCTGACGTTTATTCTTGTTTTAAATGTTTTAATGTCCAAACATTTTACCTCCTGTGAGTTGATGTAGCATGTTGTTGCTATGACTATTACCTCTCTGCCAAGGTTGACCTGTTTACTGTTTATCCCCACTGGTAATGTTGTTTATATAAGATACACTGCCAAAAGGCTTTGTTTATTGTTTCTACATGTGCCACAACCACCTTTCCAAGTCAGACAAGGTGGCTGGTGTATACCCTTTGAAGGTTATTTAGGTATGGTAGGTAGATCAGGATACCTCCCTGGTTAAATCCTGGTTCAACCAATGACACTATCAAAATAATTTTCATAGAAATGTTGTTGATGCTGTAAAACAATCAGTTGAAAAACTCTCACCTGCCACATTAATGGCAAAGTACATTTTGAGTTAATACCGATTTGTCAAAAGTTAGTGTACATACATCATAACTGACACTTATAAACTTTATGAATAAAAATATTGACTATAACAGCATTCAATAAATATAGACCCAATTATTCATTAAGAGCTATTAATATTACTACTTTCAAAATTCCCAGGGCACCACACAGTGGCCTTGCTACGCTACTTATATTTCACAGCGATCCCGTCTCTACAACCACGCACAATTGTTGTAGAGTAATAATAATCAGGCAAGGAATCATTAACACTAGATCATCATGGTCATCCATGACATTTATATTTTGTTAAACCGTGATTGATATTTTACAAAAACAAGAATTTGTTTAAGTTATAAGTTTTTAATTTCTGTTATTTCAACCACCACTTATTAAGTGTTTTGCTCTGCTTAACCCACATGAATATATGCATGTTCTCAATGACCATAGTTTTACCTCCTCTAAGATGATGTTCCTGTAGTTGCCATGGAGATTGGGTGCCTGCTCAACATTGATATCTTAATTGTTGTTCTCTCTCTAGTAAAACGTTCTTAATATCTCCACCTTTAATCTATAAAACAATAAAACATAGTTTGAATTAACACATTAGCACATTTATATTAATTAATGTATTTTAATCTTCCTATACTAATGTTAAAATCTAACGTATCTTATAATAATATGTAATAAATCAAAGCTGTTATATCACTTGTTTTTACCCCCTCTGATAACATTCAGACAACTAAATAAAATATTTTTTCATCTAATTCTATATTTTAATTCTGACGTTTATTCTTGTTTTAAATGTTTTAATGTCCAAACATTTTACCTCCTGTGAGTTGATGTAGCATGTTGTTGCTATGACTATTACCTCTCTGCCAAGGTTGACCTGTTTACTGTTTATCCCCACTGGTAATGTTGTTTATATAAGATACACTGCCAAAAGGCTTTGTTTATTGTTTCTACATGTGCCACAACCACCTTTCCAAGTCAGACAAGGTGGCTGGTGTATACCCTTTGAAGGTTATTTAGGTATGGTAGGTAGATCAGGATACCTCCCTGGTTAAATCCTGGTTCAACCAATGACACTATCAAAATAATTTTCATAGAAATGTTGTTGATGCTGTAAAACAATCAGTTGAAAAACTCTCACCTGCCACATTAATGGCAAAGTACATTTTGAGTTAATACCGATTTGTCAAAAGTTAGTGTACATACATCATAACTGACACTTATAAACTTTATGAATAAAAATATTGACTATAACAGCATTCAATAAATATAGACCCAATTATTCATTAAGAGCTATTAATATTACTACTTTCAAAATTCCCAGGGCACCACACAGTGGCCTTGCTACGCTACTTATATTTCACAGCGATCCCGTCTCTACAACCACGCACAATTGTTGTCATTCCACCCAATGTCCAACCCAGTAGCAGACAACAAGATACAAACAAAAGCTTACAGTATCACGAAATCCCAACAGATCCAGCTATTACTATTTTGCATAAACGTCTTCCCGGTGAGATCTAACGAAAACCTGCCTGGGGTCCATTTAGCAAACTGTTGCTAATGAATTGAGATATTACGATTGATAATGTTGAATAATCTTCAATTCTGTTATTTAGCATCACTTGTTGTTATTTTTACATTTCATTCCTTGTGTGGTACCTTGCATGTCTATCGTGGCGTCTATCAGTCATACTGTGATTTCTCATATTGTAATCAAAAAACTTTTTACTGACATTTTCTGTAATGAAACAAAAGTATCTTTAAATAAACTTTAAATTATATGAAAATATTTTCATTTCAAAATTCCATTAATTCTTGACATATTATTTTGATTCTTTGGTATCATGTTTTGTCATCTAAAGTAGATCATGATGATTGGTACTCCATACACTAATATGGAATGGAAAAAGTTACACCATGACTTAACAATAATAATTTAATTATTCAAAAGATATTGTGAAATTTTAGTGATCATTGACTTTTTGAGATAATTGTTACACAAAATATGTAGAGAAAGAAATAAGTAATAAGAATAAAGATTTTATACAATAACAGTAGGTGATCATTTTATTCTAAATGATCACCTAATAATAAATATTTGTTGTCAACTTTTGCAGAAATAAAACAAAATATAACATCTATTCTATCTATTTTTTTTTGGTTGGTTGAAAAAAGAATATTTTTCCTCCAGTTTCCACTGCATAAAGTGATGGATGTGATTGTAAGGAGTACCCAATTAGTACACCTTGGCAGCAGAAAAGAGACAAGATGTAGATTTTATTTTTATCTACGAAAAAATGAAACAATTTATAAAATTACAATTCATTAACTTCAAAATCCGTCAATCTTGTTGAGATTAGAAACATGATTCTGTCTGGAGATAATCATGCGCTTAATTGAACAAACCAATTAGTATTAAGTTCTCTAATTGCCCTTGGGGACGGTGTACATAAATAAGTGTTTACCATGATTGACATTTTCACACTTTTAAGATTAATCTTTAATGTACAGACTTATAAGATACTTATCTGTAAAGCCATTTCATTTTTCATTCCTGATGGATTTTGGAAATTATTTCATATCATGTTATGTAATATCTGGTTTATCAAACTTAAGGAATTTTTATACAAGAATTTGTTTTAAATCATCAATCATAATCATTTAAAGATTGTCCAAATTATATCATATTCTCATCACATTATCTGGTTCATCAAAATTAAGTTAGTTTAATAATTTATTTTTTATTCAAGTTATAAATCTGGTTCATCAAAATCAAGAGATTTTATAGGAAAATTTAGTTTAATAAATTATTTTCTATTCAAGTTATGAATCTAAAAATTAAAAGATGATATAAATAATAAACAATCATGATTAAATTAAAGATAATGAGTTGTGACAGACTTCATTTCACTTTCAATGTAAAAGTTTAGTTTGAGAACCCTGTCATTTCATCCAATTAGCATTTCTTTAAGGACCTGTTTCTTATTAAACAAGGCGATTGCATGCTGGGAGATGACGTCTCGAGTTTGTGCACTGGAGACAATGATATATTATATGAACTGTGTAATCACATTAAACATAATTTATTTTATCAAGATGACCGGAATTCTGAATTATGCACTAAAAATTGCAATTAGCCCTGACGAATGAATATTATTTTCCAAAAGCTTGGCACTCTCTTTCTGGCTGTTTTACTTATTTTACTTTTTGCTTTTTATTTGATTCTACATTAGTATTCAGCAACTGATACACACATCATTGTCATTTTTGTTAGTTATTTCTACCCACAATTGAAAAGAACCGCTAAAAAATCATTAAGTTTAGTCAGTAAAGGGGTTGAACTTTGGCGTGAAATATCTGAGACTCTTTACATAAGAATCCTATAACTTTTAAAATAAAATACAAAAATAAATTACTTTTGCAATACTCTGATTAAAACAGGTATTTTGTTGTTTGTTTATGTCTCCCCTTTTTTAATGATTAAAACTGAACAATTACATTTTACTCTCTGAGAAAACTATCTTTTTTTTTTGTTAAGATAAAAAAAAAGAAAAAAGATTGTTTGCATTTTCTTAAAAGTTAAATTTTGTTTGCCTATGTGCCTTTTTTTCATATTTCTATTTATATATGTATATATATTGTTTTGTAACAGGGGGTAAGCTGTGCTTCAGAGATTCCCCCTTTCCATTCTTTTGTTTTGTAATGATTATTTATTTATGTATGTTTATGATTTTGTGAATGGAAATAAAGAAACAAACAAACAAACATTTGCCTTTGTATTTAAAAATTGCAATAAAATTAATTTTCATTTATATAGTTCAGTTATATAATAAGATAAATAATCTTTTTTCACACTCATTGGAAGCATAGTTAATAAATTTGTAAAAAAACTAAATTATTTGACATTGATTGACACGTAATAAATCTATACAAATGACACATTGATAAGCGTCAATCAAAATATTGTCCTCTGTAATCTTCAAAGTTTCACCTATAAATAAAACATGACAAATTCAGATTACGTTTTTGTAGAAAAATCATAGACATCAAACCCATCCTTGTTGTAAAACTGATCTTATCTATTTATTTATAATTATGGGAATTATCATTATCAATATATAACTCATATATTCCACATGTTCTCAGGATTCACTTTCACATTTTGTTTAGTTTAGAAATTCACTCAAACTTGAACATGGACAAAATGAACATGATCTGTTTTCCCAGTCGACATCAACCAAGCAATAACCCAATTGCTCTCGTCATTACAAATTTAGTTTTGCTTTCGTTCTCATGTTGAATATTCATAAGCGTTTCCAAATATGGTGTGCATATGTCTATATTAGGTGCATAGCATCCATTGTTGGTGTAATTCACTGTTATGTCAAGGATCCCGCAGGGTGCAAGCATCTTCTATGGATTGAGAAAACGTTATACTCGTTCGTTTCATGGACAGTTACCGAGCTAGGTCACTAGTAGCCCCACTGGGCTCTAATTGAACCCTATCAAATCTCTCCTTGTCCCTGTCAGTTTGGGCTGCTTATCATATTTCAAATTCCTCTCCAATCGACAGGTGAATTTGGGGCGTAATACGGCGCTATTGGTTCATAGCTATAGGCTTTGAACCTATGCATTAGAATATATGAGCAATTATAGAATGGTTTGTTTAGAGACACATATTGGAATGGTATAATTGCTCTCCTTATCTATGCAGATAATAAATACAGTCAAACATATATTTTAGTCATTGGTGGTTATAAAATGCCTCATATTATGAGTTAGGCTATATATAGGTGAAGTAGTGAGAAGGAGATGGATAGGACATGTATTGAGAATGAAGCGCAATGATACACTAAGAATGTTATATCAAAAATAGCAATGGGCACCTGAAGAAGAGAAGAGCTGTGGAAAAGGAAAGAAACAAGCTAGGGTACATAACATGGACAGAGGCTGCAGCCCTAAGACAGGGAAGTAGGCCCTATACTACACGGGGAGAGAAAGAGTTAATATATAAATAGTACATTATGTTAAAAGCTTCAATATGTTGAACATCATGTTTTTAAAAACTGTATGTTGTTTTACCGAATTTATAACCACAGTATTTAAATTGCAATAATTAAGTGGGCTATTTCTCATTATAAAAAACCAATAAAACTATAAACCATTATTAATAAATTAAGGATACAATTTAAACTACAGATAAAATAAATACATTTTATCATTTGTTTTTATCAATAAAGAAAGTCAATAACCTTCTCAAAACAAAAACTACTTTGATTCCAAGCCAGAAACCTGGAAGGAAAATAACGTCAGTTGATATGAGCGTGTGTCGGCAGGAGATAGCCCTCGTAGCCTTACTCAATAGGTAGTTAATCAAGAAGTTCCAAGTCAAAGCACGTTTAGTGGCCACCACTGCCACAGGTACACACGAAAAGCACACTCCTCTGCAATAATGTCCCTTAGGCTTGACCTTTATGGTGACTCCGCGGTCGTGACCTACCAGGCCCTAGGACAATCAAAATTAAAGTTGATTTCATATACTCATGTTTATCTTTCCTAATTTATATCCATCTGTGTTGAACTATGCATCAATCTCTAGTTGCTATTGGTTACCAGAAGCTTAATTCAATCCTCATACTGTAGGCCTCGTTCTAATAAGAGTATAATTACGGATGTTTACTATAAAAACTAAGTTAGGAAGGAACGAATATGTAGAATATTAGAATGACAATTTGGCATAAATTTATAGATTGAAACAATTTTCTATCTTAAAATTAAATGAATATGCTTTATCAACATCCATTGATACAACAAATGTGAATTGGTTTGATTTAAAGAATATATCGTACCACATTCAATGTTTATTTAGGTTTCATATATGAATGTTCATTATATATATGGTCAAATAAAATTTAATTTTGACAAATTCTGTTAATGGATGGGTTTTAATTGGAGGGACCATTTACAATCTGACACTTCTTGATAAAGTTAGTAGACAAGCCCATTGTAGACTTTTTCAACTGGACACCAGCAGTGGAAATAATGGTAATCTAGGCCTAGATTGTGACGATTTTAACCCTTTTGTGGAAACACAAAACCCCCTGTAAAAATCCTGGCTATGGGCTTGGTAGACATGTCTAGGTAATAACAGAAAAGTACCAACATTGGCCGCACAGCACTTTCTTACTTCATAACTTGTTTAAATTGGGGCATGTTATCAAAGATATAAGATTTTTATCTCCTAAATCAAATAAACATGTTGTACAAGTATGTTATTGTTAATAATATACAAATTGAAAAATTTAATGTTATGTTTCTAAATTATTATTCAATAAATCGAAAGCATCTTGTTACACTGAAACTTTAGACTGTTTCAGGTGTGAAAACAGGCCGACGAAACTCCACAGAATTGAGAATGTCGTCTGTGTTATTGTAGGTAACCAGTATAAATTGAAGACATGAATGTAAAGACAGATTCTTTGGAACGAAATACATAGTGTAACAAATTGTAGAATTAGTATAGTGTTGTTGTAATATAAATTCAACCGGCTGATGGAAATTGGGAAGAAACACAATGTACCAAAATCTATTAGTTTAAGGGTTTTTTTTGAATAATATAAATCAGACCTCCCAAGTTTCTAAATAATTGCAGGAGTCTTTTTTCCGAAATTTCAAGTGATCGCCAATCCTCTTCTAAAAGTGCAATTGCTAGTTGAAAATTTCAAAACTAGAATAGTATTGCATATAGTTTGCTGGTTGCGACTTTTTTTACATTTCCGTCTAGCAAAGGTACAGTACTAGAAGTATAATCTGCCAATCTCTGTAAATTAATTTGCCAAAAATGTGCTTGCTTGCTAGTTTGGTTGTTCATTTTGCTAGTTAAATTTTGTACAACTAGCAAAGGTTTTACTAGTGGACAAGTACATTTCTAACCCTAAAGATTTGTTATTTGTGTTGGACGGACACTTTTGTTCATAACAGTACTTCTGGCTATGGGCTTGGCTAAGCTAACAAAAATACAATATATATGAAATTTAGTCTGGAATTCACAGTTGCTTCAAAGTTTTTTCATTGTCTAAATTGATACACTTGACATTTTAAATTTAGAAGTGGTTCGTGCCAGTTGGACTTCCCTGAATCTACTATCGACGGTTAGAAATCTAAATTATTATATCTCTCAAATGGAATTGTTTTGAAATGGATACAAAATTGAAGGTTTAAACCTCTTGGTCAACAAAAGCAACAGGGAACCATAATATGCAGTAATAGCATGGTAGATTTACCTATTAAAAACGTAACAAATTCATCATATGATATAATTACATTTCAATGTTAAAACCTACCCTATAGGAGTACAACACCAACAGAGAGCTAAGAGATAGTAAAATATTAAACAAATTATCAAATTCTATCTAATTAAATTTCAAATTTCGCAGTTTTATACTGTTTCATCGCTGTCTTACAACCTGTTTCAACGCGAACTCCTATTGGTTACAAAGATGTTATCCCTGTCATAACGCAAGGCCCTCCTGTGATAATGCGGCATCTTGAATAAGGTTTTAATTTTTATGCAAACCCATCTCCGCATGGGTGCAGACGAAACACAGTTTGTTTTTAGAAGCGGTCGTCTTTGTCTTATTAATAAATGATACACTATCAAATTAACTAATACAGCAATGAAATTGATCAAAATTCTTGCAAGACGATCCTCAACCTTTACTGCAAAAGATTTAACCTATGAAATATAAAATGTATGTTATCGCAAGATCTATAATTGAAGTGATCAGAAATTAGTATTGGTAAGTGTCTTTTAATTGAAGCTATAGTCAACTTGTCTTCAATTTCATTCTTGAAATTCACAACGATTAAGATTATTAGGAGAGGGGGTACAGGGCATTGGGTCATACAGTATGTAAGCAATTTCGATTGAGGTATTAAAGATATTGAGGTATTAAAGATACTGACGTGATCACTGTTAGATATTGAGGTACAGTACTAACAATATTGAGGTATTAAAGATACAGTATTGTACCATTTCTACATAAATTAACTATCATTAATCACTCTTTAAAACACAATGCAAAAATAAATTAATATAGAAATTTCTTTTTTATCAAACCAAAATAAAATATGAAAATTTGATGGTAAATACTATACCTTCTTGACAGTTTCGTTCGTTCCATTTGTTTGATAAAAAAGTAACTATATTCATTTAAGATTGCAAACCAGGTGAACATTTACACTCATGTAAAAATAAATTGTTTAGGTCATCAAGCATATATTACAACATATCTGTCTACACTATAAAAAGTGTTCTGTGCCCAAATATGGTAGTGATATTCCCAAATATGGTAATGAAATGACATCATCATGTACATTATATGGGCACATCACATTATTTTGTCACATAAAGTTTGATAGTATAGACAAGGCTTTATTTCACATACAGATTATCAGTGATGTAGCCACAAGAAATAAAGTGGTGCAGCTGTCACAAGAAAAGGGAAAAATCTCTGTTCATGCCACTGGGTTTTCAAAGGCCTCTGTCAAGAAGTGGTTGGGTTGGATCCTTACCAACCATACTGGTGGCTACGGCCCAGATTATGCTTTATGCTTTACAAGAACAAAGATGGGTTTTTGGATCCCTCCCCCACGTTTGGTGGTGCATACAAATATTGTTAGTTCAGAAGGTCTTTTTTCTATAAAATTAATCAAACTGATAACATTGTACTTTCAACATTGGTATAAACATCTGCCAACCTGAATTATAATCAATTACCTAGTATTTGTGACTAAAATGTAAACTTTTCGGAGGTATAAAGAAACAAACTTGTTAACATTCGGGTGACTAATTGGAGTATTAATGTCATATGGTATATTCTTATCTTTTGTACAGTAAACATAAAATGTGACTAACATACAATGGTATGACAACATAAATCAATTCTGTAATTTATAGAAGATTTAACAATTTCCGAGTTTATAAAGATTTTACTTTTGGCAGAGAAACATATTTTGTTGCCAAATTGTATAGGCCTAGAACAAAGAGGTTATATAGGCCTAATTAACTAGAGAGTTAACAGTCCTGGTAGTTTAGTTTACAGGGAGAGGAAGTCAACTATCAGTATACGAATCCCAAGCTTCTAAAGATGAATCAAATTCTTCCACCTTTCCTATTATAACTGCCATTCTCATCCTTGTCGCCAAAATTTATGTTGTATATAGTAAATTATACATGTAAAGTAAGGGCTCTAAACACAGCATGTACAACTAAACATTTATTCAGAAAAGAGAGAGAACAATTATGGCACGCCAAAGGCGTCGTTACAACATGCATATATAACAGTTATGGTACACAGTGCTTTATTTTCAATGAATAATACTCCTCAAAAAGATTAATTAAATAACTCAATTAGTTTTAATAAGCATTAATCTATTAAAAAATGAAAATACGATGCTTTTCTAGATATTTAATATGCTTTTTAAGAAAAATATTGAAGATGATGAAGATGGCTAGATGGTAGAGATTTATATTTGAAACAACTCTACCTCTACTCTCAAAGATATATATAGGTCTTATATAATATGTAAGTTAATAAAGTAACATATAATAATCCTGGTTATTATTTCTATGAGTAAAATCAAGAATCCTCATGAATTGTAACTAGATTATCTTCTGAATCAACTATCAACATGAACATCTAAATTGATTTTTATCACATACCAACGGATAGTTTCCAATGACAGAACGGGAATTTGGTGACAATTTACCAGACCTAGTTATCGATGAAACAAGACTCTAGCAGATAAAGTCAAACATCATCAGTAGGAAAATTTAATTTCAGAACCGGTAAATTTGTATAGATTAAAAGTGACAATTTGTCTTGTAAAACATGTGTTGGGTTGTTCAGGACACTTGTAACTGAAATCAATGTGACAATTGAAACTGCGACTGTGACAACTATTAAATATGAACGTGACATTATTCTTGTGTTTTGATTGTTCAATGGTCTTGAAAAAAGTGCTAGATTTATATCAAAAGGATTATTTTTACTGGGCCAAAATAGGTAAATGTATCATAGTAGTAAAGTTGTACATTGGTGGTTAACTTGCTTGCCTTCCAATCCCAATGTCCATGGTTCAATCCTGACCTAGTGCCAGGGTTGTAAAACTCTTTCAACTCCACTCCCTATAAGCCTCAAATTAGACCTAGTTTTTTAGCATGATAAATTATAAAATAGTTTATCCATCCTGTAATTGGCGAGTTGCTCGCTGTTGGATGCTTATGAAATAATTGGTTTTTTTTAAACATGACTTAAAGACTATTTTTGCAATCATCCTGTAACTATAAATTCACTGTTGGTATGTACTGAATTATACAAAATAATGAAGACATTTAATATTAAGACGGAAACAATGCTTTATTGTTTTATTGAGATGTTGAGGGTGGTCTCTTTAGACATCCTACCTGTGTGTATACTATACTCGCTGTAGTAGTTTATGCAATAGATGTATCTTTTAATACAAATTGGGAGTTTGCCCATTGATTTCTTAGGCCAGCTTGGTTCTAAACCCACTATACAATAGGCTGAATAAATAGTTCCTAGGGCAGAAATGCCAACCTCAATTCTTGCACAAGCCTACACAATCTTCTAAATATGTTTTTCATCAAGTTGAGCTCTGTGAGTGTATTTGGTCATATTTATGCCCCACAGCAATAAATGCAGTGGTCGGCTTGGAAACACAATCATTCTTAGCTTATGTTGGATCTTCAGCCAATTGCAATCTAATCCTTGTATTTATCGACCAATCAGAATGAGAGATTTCAAGTAAGATAGGATGAATTGGACTGAAGGTTGGTATGACTCAGACAACAAAACTTTAATGTCTAATCCGATGCTCCAGAAAACTAGGACAAGATGTAAAAAAAAAAATAGTTTATAAATAAATAAGATAGTTTGGTTGACAATTATTTCATAATTATTATTATATATTTCATTTCATATTTAAAGTTTAAAATCTGTTATTTTATAGTTTTTATGAAGTAGTGAATTTAATAATTTATATTTGTGCCATCAGTTAAATTTTCATTGCAGACTGCAAAGAGGATGTAATATGTTCTTAGGTAACTATTACTTGATTAATGTTTGTGTCAAAGTTTGGGGCGTTTAAACTTATTACAGCATTATATTTTTATACTTTGTACAATTAGTTCTAAAAGACGTACATATTAGTGATAAGAGACCAGTAAGATCTCAGGAGGACAAGATATGGCAGACTTAAAAGATATCAAAAACGGAATAACAGATTACGAAGCTTAATCCAAGATCTCGTTGTGACGTGTAGGAGGACTTTTGGGATATAGAGAGCGAATCATGCCTGTGACAGTTATTGGTAGCAAACGATGTTGAGCAGATTGTGTTGGTAATCCAATGGGGAAGAAAATGTTAAACATGTGGAAAGTGATAATAGAGGAAGTATGGGATTAACGGAATATTACGATTAGAATGTGGCACCTAAGTGGTTGGAATTGTACCACATGACTGTTGTTGTCTGGCTGGTACAACAAATAGGTATATTCTATTGTACGATTACATTCCACAAAATATAAAGCAACATTGCATATATCAGGAATCGGCCACTCCATAGCATCCGATCGGATTCTCTAAATATATACATTATATTTTAAAAGAATAGAAAAAAATATAATAAGAATGATATACAAATAAAAAAATTTGAAATAAAATTTTAGGAACAGAAAAAAAAAAGTTCAATAAACAATAACAATCTAAAATCTTCTCAATTTATCAGATTCTTGAAGTCTGCCCTCAATCTTCAAAAGAAAAAAAATCAAATATTTATGCCACCGACAAAGCCATATTGTTGGTGAAATCTATAAACCAGATTTAAAATAGTTTTACTTCTACTATCAGGTAACGAGAAAATCTCCCCAGACCCTTAAGCACATTCTCCAAAACAACAAAGCACGCTTTAAAATATTATGAATGGATATGACATGTTTTTTTGTAATACATACGACTCTATGAGACACACAATGCACTCTTTATGCCCCTAGTGCGTTTCAATCACACGCCCCAGAGCATTATGACATTTGGTTGCCAGGGGAGAATGTAATCTATATAGTGGAATTTTTATGGTCTTTGCATATCATGACTGTTGATCATATTACCATCCAATATGGTGGAAAAATCAAATGATTAAGAATTCGCATTTATAAGACCTAAATATATTGAAATTACACAAACTAGAAATGGTGTTGGTAGTCTATAAGTGCCGGCGGCTTACATGGATAAACCAACAATAGCCTTATTCTTATCCTTTCTACCCAAAAGTAGAAAATTCATTGAACATCCCTCTCCATAAATGGTACAGTCCACAAACCATGCCCTCAATGGGAGCATCCCCATAAACCACCAATGAAATTCTTTATTTTATAATATAGGAAACAATATGTTATGTAATTTAGTATGAATGACCTAATGACCTACGCATAGGCCCACTCTATGTCGATGGTCGTCACTAATAGTAAGAGGGAGTTTTTGATTTGTGTTTAGAACCAAGTAATTATAGTTATGTGTGCATGTGACGACAATGACAAATGCTTCTCACTTGATTCTTGACACAGTTTTGACGGATTCTTGGTCCAGAACACCCCAATATGTGTAGGTTCTCCTAGGTTCTTGGTCCAGAACACCCCAATATGTGTAGGTTCTCCTAGGTTCTTGGTCCAGAACACCCCAATATGTGTAGGTTCTCCTAGGTTCTTGGTCCAGAACACCCCAATATGTGTAGGTTCTCCTAGGTTCTTGGTCCAGAACACCCCAATATGTGTAGGTTCTCCTAGGTTCTTGGTCCAGAACACCCCAATATGTGTAGGTTCTCCTAGGTTCTTGGTCCAGAACACCCCAATATGTGTAGGTTCTCCTAGGTTCTTGGTCCAGAACACCCCAATATGTGTAGGTTCTCCTAGGTTCTTGGTCCAGAACACCCCAATATGTGTAGGTTCTCCTAGGTTCTTGGTCCAGAACACCCCAATATGTGTAGGTTCTCCTAGGTTCTTGGTCCAGAACACCCCAATATGTGTAGGTTCTCCTAGGTTCTTGGTCCAGAACACCCCAATATGTGTAGGTTCTCCTAGGTTCTTGGTCCAGACGACGCCCTAGGTTCTAGGTCTATACAAATCAAAAGTTCACGAATTTCATTAACTTGGTCACAAACAAAATATTTGTTCCTTCAATCTGGCTACAATATCTGTCAATGCAAGCTCTTGGCAACCAATAGTAGATTCCAATTTGATGTTACATATTGCAAAGTCATTATTTGTTTTATAACTTCTGGCAATGTAGGCCTACTTCATTAAGTTTTTTTTATTGAAATTCAACAAGAACATCTAGTTAGTTAATTACCCTGTATCTGCAAAATAGCAATTACATTTTAAGCGGGAAAAAGTCACAGTTTCATTATTTTCTTTGTTCTGATGTGAAAATAAATTGAATTATCACAATTAATAACAGTGAACCTTCTGTATATATAATTTTAGTTTGTGGGTAGTTACATATTTTACTTACTTACTTAGTTTGCTTGAAGCAATATTTAATTTTTATTGAAATTTACATGAAAGAACCAAATGTTGTTTAAAGTTTAATGTTTAAATTGCTTTTAAAGATATTGTTTATATTTTTGTTTTTAATATTTTCATTTATTAAAAAATATTAATAACTAACATCAATAATGATATAAGCAGTAGGCATAATTTAAAATGTTATTTTCAAATACAGCAAAACAAGATTATTTTTTTTAAATTATTTTGTTTCAAGGGTTGCATGGCGAAATAAAATGTTGATATAAAGTTTGTGGTACACCACGTATATTAGTTCTGTTGAGTTTCTTGACGTTTCGAACAATATGCTTTGATCATCCTCAGGACATCGAAACATTGAGTTCTTTTCAGAACTAATATACGTGGTGTACCGCAAATTTTATATCAACAAAATTTGTTTTTGCTGAGCATTTGTGTATTTTTTAACTGAAGCAATAAACATACAAGGACATTTACATTTTATGATTACATAATGTTACTAAATAAAAGATGTATTATTTCAAGCAATAATTGCTGTTGTGATAGCTTCCAAATTACTTGTAACTAATCTGGTTTGTGAAATGATGGCAATGATTTGTAGGAGGTACTGTAGGCCTATGACCTCTGTTGGTAGAAGTCTGCATTATTGAAAATCAAGAGTAAGGTTGTCAGGTGGATGGTTGACTGACAAGAGACAGAAGGACTGTCAATATCAACTTATACTGCACTATCAGAAGAGAAGGAACAATTGACAATAATAGTATATTATGAGGTGCTGATAACTATTATTATTAAGTAGATGCCCCATTGAAAGGCTGGGACTACCAGAAGAGAAGAAACAAGCTAAGATACAAGGTACTGTAACCAGGGAGATGTACTAACACAGTAAATAACATATTGGAAAGGCATTGAAGGGGATCCAAAGGGAGGTATTGGTTCTTGCAGAAAGAATTATTAACCTAAAACAAGTCTTTTGGAAAAGAGCGCTAAGAACTGGGAAAACAGCTGCCAGATCCCAATGGAAAATAATGGCTCCTTCCTGTCTCATGGATGAATTTTGGATTCTTCTTATTTATGCTACCAGAATATTGGGAAAACTTGAACTTTGTATTACCATAACCTAGTTATCAAAATTGTTTATGCTTGCTGAAAATCTTAAAATAGAATAAATTGGTTGATACAGTTTTTAATATTTAAATAGATAATCAAATATGTATCCTAGTTGGGTCACAAACAAAGAGGATACAGATCATGAGCAAATTCTTTACTACTGTATAAAAACATATGGCTAATAATTATTTATGAATTATATATGGAACAGAGCATTTTTATATCATGTAAAATGTATTATCAGTAATAAACCTAAATAATATAGTATAAATAACTTTTTTTTTATGTTATTTACCAGCTACAGAACTATCGTACAAGTTGATATCTTATTACAATTTTTTAATAAAGACATTTTATAAAAGAGCAAGCAATGAGATTTAAGAGATAAATTATTTTTGAGCACAAGTTACAGACAGGTTGGCAGAATCAATGCTGCAGGTAACATCTGAAAAAGCTGGAAGTTATATAATATAAAGGCATTTAATTGGTGCCATGACACCAGTGCATAGGGGATGTCTAGCCTAGCCTGGATAACATCAGCAAACCTCCTGCATTGAATGTGGGCTCAGCACCCTTACTCAACTTTTCCCTTGGGATATCTTATCTATCCAAGTTGGGCTTGAGGTCATGCTTTGACAGCACAACTTGCAGCCTACTGAAATTGCTGCATCATCAGCATTGCCTGGGGTTATTTAAACTACCCTGGGAATCACAATTGTCATGTGATGTAATGCATATTTTATTTGTAATATCCAGGGTACTAAAAATGTCATTAAAGTAAGATACAGGTATTTATTATACAGTATGATATTATATTAATGCAATGCAATTTATTTCTAAACTGAATTATGTTTATACCAATCTGTGGTTTACACATGAAATTGATATTTCTGCATGGAAATTCAAGACAAATTAATCATCTAAAATTATTTAATATATTAATATCTGAATTGATCTAAAATTAGACAACACAAAGATTCATATTTTGATTGACACAACAAACACGCTAGCATCTTTTAAATTCCCTCCCAAATTAACCCCGCTCCAAAAATTAAATTATCACTGTTAAACTATAATTAAGTTTTAGGTAATATGTTGTTATATGTCTCTCATTTAAATTGATCTTGTCTGCATGCTAATTCTTTGACACTGTAAACATGGCGTTTAACGCTAGAAATCCCTCATGGTGTGACCTTAATTAACCTCTTTCTGAGAGTCTAAATTTGATGAGCACCCTGGGAAACGTACCCTGGAAACATGTTGTTTATGTGTTGCTACTCAACCAGAAGAATGATTATTTTTCTCAACGATATTTTCAATGTGGTTTGGTGGTTAACTTGCCAATCTATATCAAGGCATATTTATTTGCAATATAACATTAGGCATAATAACATGTTAGATGTTTTGTGTTGCTACTCAACCAGAAGAATGGTTATTCAATGTAGTTTGGTCGCCAACTTGCCAATCTATATCAAATCAATGATTAGGTTTAAATCAAGGCATATTCATATAGTTTGCAATATAACATGTTAGATGTTATATGCAGAAGAATGGTTATTCTAAAGATATATTTTTGTGGTAGGAAACTTGAATATGAAGTCATGATTATGAAGTAACATGTTTGTCCAAAAAGACAACTTTTTCGGTTGTTGCCACAACACGAGATAAACAAACAATAGATAAAAGATCGTATCAGAAGACTGACGTGTGATGTTTGTACTCGTGCTATTGCCTATTTACATGTTGCGTGTGCTGCATTCCATCAGAACAATGCCATGAAGCGTGTTGTTCTTGTCTCGTAATACACCTATTGTTCAAACTTATCCTTGTAAGTCAGGTTGGTAAATAAAAAGATTGCTGCAGTAAATAGACACTATACAAGGTACTTATAAATAGAAAGTTAGTCAAGGACTTATTTTGTGTTACAGAGATTTTAGAAATGAGAAATTTTAAAAGAAAACAAAAATAATAAAACAACAATGTAACATCCTGAATTTGTGGTTTTTTACTTATATTCTCTCTTTTATTCCCCTTTTTTGTTGAAGCTGTTTCTCATGTTTTATGATTTCTACCAGAATGTGCTATAAATGTAATAAAGAAATTGAGTAGAAAGTTTTATTAGTCAAGCAAAGTTTTGCTGAAAAAAAAACTATATATAGATTTAAAGAACTAAAAAGGGGGATGTTCTGGTACACCACATAAAAAAGGTTCAACCTAGACTGAACAGGTTGAACCCTAGCTAGACTAAGCAGCACATACTCATCTCATACACACTTTTTGTGTTCTCCATAAAACAAAATTCTTATGAGTTCATCAGATGAACTTTCAAGGGTTAACTATCACTCTGATAACGACTAATTGTGATTGGTTGTTGGGATATGTGTCAAGTTAATGTTTGTATTTTATTCTGTAATGTAAACATTGACCTGTGGAGTAGGCAGTAGGGCAACTGCCAATGAAAGATAATGGACATGCACTATACATATGATGGACAGTGAGCTTAATATGTTTAGACAGAATACACTAAATTATCAAAAATTCTTTCAACAGATCTGACATGTAAAAGAATACGTCAAATCGTTCTTAACAAATTTGCTTGTATGATTGTAGTGTTAAAATGTAGAAAGGTGTGAAATGTTTTATAATCTATGAGCTATGACAGGTTGTTGAATTGATTATTAAATGTCTGGAATTCTTTTAAAAGATGTCACAACAAATTATATTTTAAAATGGTTTTACAAATGTGATGGTAATACCATGGACGTAATAATTATTCAAAATTCATTAGTTTCTATAATAATATTCATTGCAAATATGTGTATGTATCTTTGAAGTTTAGTTTTGTTGCAATTTTGTATATGAATGTGCAATCTGTTTAATCTATACCATTGTGGATAGGGGTGTTCAATTAATGTTTTATGTTATATCTTGCTCTTCGATGCGAATAGGCTATTGTTGGTTTATCCAGGTAAGCAATATGTATAACAAGTTTTTTAAATATATGCACTGTATATATTTCATCATTTTCTCAATAATTATAAACAGACCAATCTGATTTCAGGAAGTACAGAACACATTTTATTGCCATGGTTATAGAACCCATGTGGTAAAACTTTCTTTTTTTCCCCTATATTTAAGAACTGACCAATCAGAACTTAGTTTAGTGGTGACTTTATAATAGTAACCTTTTCAGCCAATTGGAAACAATTTTATTTCTCAGTTAATCACCCACAATGGTTCTTAAATGAATTCCACAGAGAGTATTATTATTTATGTATTTTTATACAGGGAAACCTGTTATTTGATATTATTGTATAATGTTAATATCCCATGACACCCAATACAGCAATTAAAAATAATATAAAGTAGGCCTATATATTAAAATAAACTCCATATTAAACCAAAACACACCCTAAAAATCGTAATCTTAAATTTACATAAAAACTAATTCTGCACAACTTCACCATACTTGTAAAACCATTAACGTCCAAATTTTGACATAAATAGTACATATTTTTGATAGGAAACAACGGGTTAGCCACACATAAACACCCGCTTTCATGCTGTTTGGTCAAGAATCTAGCACTCTCCACAGCATGTACCCCATATCGATTAACCTACCAACAACAGGGCCTGGACCTCAATGTTTCATCCACAGGGGGCACATGTTAGCAGTTGCCCTTTCTTAACTATTGCATGATGACTTGCATGCAGTATTTGGCCTTCTTTAACTTATTATATGATGACTTGCATATGTCAATTCTTTGGAATGTTTTCATAAATCCTTTTAATATAAGAATATAATGGATAAATCTTTACTTTGGTCTTATATGGAGCATAACACTGGTGCTGTTATGCGCTTAAACCTGTTAATTCCGAAAATTGAACTTCTTACCAAAGTGAAATACTTTAAAATCTCGGCCTACGGAAATTTTCTAGTGTCTTAAGATCAAAGAGAGATAATACGTCAGATTAAATGAATTGACATGAAATAGCTTAATGTCGATTAAGCAGAAAATCAGATCAAAGGTGCATACAAAAATACTCTAAATTTTACTAGAGAAGAATTTGAAACAAGAATTTAAAAATAGACGACTTGTGGGCTGGCTAGGATCTTTGAAAGGCGGCTTTCGAAACTAAACGTTTGTTGTGTTAGGTCATACACAATATAAATTACTCCAGCTATGTGTTCTGTATTTGATCCGCAAAGAGATCACCAAACGATAAACAACAATTCTGAGTAAAATAAGGCTAAACGTGATCTTATAACTACTTGACAAATTTTTCAGTAGAAACATGCCCTTGCAGAATTATACTTTTACAGAGACATTAGCAGTCATACCAAGCTTGTACATAATCAAGTTGTGCAGTACAAAATCGTTTAACGAGTTGAGTTCATTTCTGTTTTATTAAATTTACTTTGTGTCCTATGACGAATTAAATATGAAACTTTTCGATGCGATTACATTTATAAAAATAATTGTTGACGCTGTCTTTTCCGGAATCCACTGCATCTGGCAAAATTCAATTTGTCAAATTTCATTAGCAGACATAAAAAGTACAGGAGACGGTGGTTCTGATTGGTGGATATTTATTTTCCCATCATGCCTTGAGGCTAATTTAACCTCTGGGTGTTTGAATGCAAGGTAGGATGTGACCTTGTTAGTGATCATATCCTATATATATTTCGTTGAACTTTTTGATTTTATTTGTTACAATTATTGCGAGGACATTTTTTTCAAAATAAAGGAATGAGAAAATGAAAAGATGCTCACAGCAGGTTGAATATTGCATGAGATTTCGTAATTTTAGACGATATCATACAAAACTATAGTACATTCAATGTTGTGTCTCAAATTAAACTTGGAATGTATATACAAATGATTTAGAGATATCATGTTTACTCAAAGAATGGTAGTAATATTTAAAGTAACCAACAAAAACTCCACAAATATTCTGTAAACTCCACAAAAATGTAAAAAAAAATCTTTTCATTTGATAAAAATTGCAGGTTTCACTGTACACATCCAAATATATCGTGAACTAAAACTAATCATGTGCACAAATTGCCCTAATTTAATAGGTACTTCATTATTTAGCATATAAACAATTTAAAATTAAACAGTGGGCACATACAGTATTTGATGCTTTTCGGTTATATCAATGAATATTTTTTTTTAATAGAAAAGTTTCAAAAAAGTTCAACTTATACAGTTGCCACATAATTGACAAGACTCCAGCTTATTTAGTTTAAATTGAGTTTCATTTAAAGAAATAAAACGCACTAAAAATGCAATGGTTCAAGGTACTTATATAATTAGTTAGCCTGTCAACAATCAATTCTGATTGGTTAATAACCCAATCCAACTACTGTTTTGCCAAGTTCCATGATATTACTACCAACACCTGTTTATAAAGTATTACTGTCTAAATTTCCCAGAAGTTGAAACAGAAAAGTCCCTCCTTTACCTTCCCCTTTTTTCTTTCTCTGCTAAGCATTCAATCATTCTTTGTTTCATCTAAACTCTGTCTACATTATCAAACTTTATGTAAAAAATGATGCGATGTGCCCATATATGGACATGATGATGTCATATCACTATCATATTTAATCATATCACTACCATATTTGAGCACATCACACTTTTTTGTCAAACAAGTTTGATAGTGTAGACAGAGCTTTAAATTTCCCTACAATGAGTTCTATTTTCCTGAAACCAATAGGGTAACTACTGAAAGTCAAAATGAAGACATCCTATATTTTTCACTGATGGTGATATATTGACAATATATAAACTGTTAAAGTACTATAAAGTATCGACTAATCAATAACTGACTACCTGGTTACATTTTGTTTAATTTTAAAAGCAAACAAAAATAGGTTAAAATGTATAAATCTTACAGTTTAATGTTTTTGTTTTAGGTAAACTTTTATAGCCGGCCATATGCTAAACCTATTTTAGTAAAATTATAGCTGGCTATACCCTAGCAACAGTTCACTCTAGTTATACTTTCATTCATTATACTTCATCAACAGGTGCCATACACAATTTATGATTATATATTACACAACACTGTATACCCTTCTCCCATTGGCCAGAACAATACCGTAGGTGTTAAACAATACCACCCTTTAAACATATTTCATATGTTTTATATTAAACTTTGTTAACTTGTTACTGACCACTAATTAACTAGTTCATTATTTTATGGGATACTGGCAGACATAATATTTGATAGTGCCTCTAAGTTGAATGTATAACTACAGTATATTGGACAATAAAAATGCCACAAATATGTTCATGAAACAATTGCACTTGGGTTATTGAAATACAATTATGCAAAAAATATTGGTGCCTTGTAGTCTGTAAAAATAATATTTTAGTGTTTAGCTATAGCATTACTCAGGAGCTCTTGAAATTGTTAATATAACTAATATTAGTATTTTAATTATAATTGAACAGTATAACTCCTTCCCATTTTGGTGAGCCACTTGACAGTGATGCATTTCGCTTTTTGGTTAACCAGTCTTTTGTATGTTGAACTCTTTGTTTTTGTTTTTGTTATATATTTGTTCATTTCTGACGAAATAAATAAATAGCAGATAGTTCTTCATTCAATATAATTAATAAGCTGTTGTTATATGAGCTCATTATACAAGTTGTACAATTAAAAGTAAGTGTGTGGAAAAAAAACTTATGTCAAAAAAGGTTTTGTAAAAAAATTGTGATATATATAGTGTTTATATTTATACTTAATTGTTGTTTTTTTTTCTTAGATGTTGTGGGAAAACATTAATATCAAATAACAGGTTTCCATGTATAAAAATGCATAAATAATATAATGATACCTGGGGAATTAATTTATTATTGTTGTGGATCAATAACTAAAAAGAATGTTAAGTGAACTTGCTTCTAATTGGATGAAATAACATAACTCAAGAAAAGTCACCCTTAAACAAAGTTTTGATTGGTCAATTTTGGAAATAAGTGGAACATTATTCATTGAAGCATGACAAAAAAAAACCAAGCGTTACCACATGGGTTCTATAACCATAGCAATAAAATGTATACTTGCCATTCTCAAATCTGATTGGTCAATTATAATTGTTACAATTATAAAAGTACTGTACCATAACTTTACCTCTAAAAGTATTGGAAGTCATTAAAAAAAATAACCAACTTCTCATGGCAGCTAGTGAGTCTATTATGAAAGGTTAACAACCATGTGACATCGTCCTACATCATACCACAATTTGGGGTGTCTAGAAAACTCAGATCTAGAAAACTCAGATATATCTGAGATCTGAGTTTTCTAGATCTGAGTTTTCTAGACACCCCACAATTTGTTTCTCTACCGTCTACTGTAAAAAATAATTTTATTTTTTAGTATGAATATTTTTCATATTTTGTTGAAAAAGTTTCCCAGATACTGTATGCACAGTGGGTGATTTGATTTATTTAAAAATAATTTTTCAGCTCAAGTATAATTATGACACGATGACATGTGTGCCAAAATGTTTTACAAACATCAAGACAAATCGCTGTCTAAAACCTAGACTAGCACAGTAGCCTATATCTGCATGTATTGCCTTAGAAAAGTGCACCCTCTATCTACATTATCAATCCTTCTACGTTTGTAGCTTAAAGGATTTCTTTAAGAGGGATGGGTGAACCGGTTGGACCCCTATTGCGAACCATTTGCCACCATCTTTAAGCTTATAATCACATCAATTCTGATAACTCACAATAGCTAGCTATTTTCTATACCTTTTTACTGATGGGATAGTATTTTTAAACTCATGTATCATTCTGCAAACAAGTCCTCGAATACTAAACCACATATCAGAGGGAACTAGGTTGGGTTCATGCTGTACGTTCATTTCCCTTTTTATGTTATATCTATAAAATTATTTTATTACTCATCCACTCTGTGACTTAATCCACCTTCAAGATTTTATCATAAATTTTAATATTTTCAATATTTAAACTTATCTACACTTTTTTTCTTCCCTCCATTCTCTAGTTCTCTCCATTCCTCTTTTCTGTAGCAAGATCTTTCTGTCATCATCTTTCTTTCCCATCTTCCTTCTATCCCACTCTCCAATTACAAATTCTATAAAGTATATAATGTAATATTAAATTATTGAACTATATATAGATTTAATGGTAATGAGATAGGACGTACAGCTCAATTTGTAAGTCACACAGCCTGTGTTGTCTTCCTATAGCCAAGGACTTGGTTAAAAAACTTTACAAACCCTACAAACTACTAAAATATCTACAATGGGCTTGTGAAAACACCTTCTGCCATTTGTAAGGTAGCTGATTCGATTATAGTCAATACATACATTTTATCCAAGCACCAAGCCAAGTATTTCAAATGAACACCCTTTCAAACTTGACCAAAAATTGCTAGTAAATTGGTCCTGGTGTTTTTTGGCTAATCCCTACCAAACCAGCATATACATTTCATTCTATTAAACATAAATCAATTTGTTCTATTTTTTTGGTTCCTACAGTACAGCTTGCATTCGCTTGAACTTTGGGAGAAGAACCTCTTTCCTCCATCCCACAAAAAATCCTGGCTATGGGCTTCTTCTTTACATTATCTTACTTATTATAATGGAGGACCAGAACAACACCACTTAAATAATTTGTAGAGCATACATTTCACTAATTTATTAAAGTTACAATAAAACTTTTCAAAAAGATTAATCTAGAACTTTAAGCCCAGGTTCTCCCATCAATACACCACCAGCAATTGTTCTGAATCCAGGGACCAAATACCAGGTTGCTTACAGTTACTTGAAAGTAAACAATTAAAGCTAGGTGTGTGATTAAGCAAGTCCCTGAAAAGTATAAAGACACTTTTTGTCTTCTGTTTGCTGTCCAGATTGACCAATATTCTTAAGTCCTTCAAAATCAGTAGGAACACAATCCTATAAAAGACTACTGTTAAGTAGCAAACATTTTGATCTCTCTCGTGTGTGAGAGGTACAAAGCTGTAGATTATTACCAACTCTACCAAAATTAAACAATGATAAAAGTCCTTCAAAATCAGTACGAGAACTAAAAAATGATAATAGTATGACAAATGTTAATAATAAACTATTGAAACCGGTACAAAAGTCCACCCAAAGCTCCACACGAGCATAAAACTAAGTGTTAAACTATTTGTCCTTCTTAAAGCTTGCGACAGACACAAAGTGTTGGATTATACCAGTTAACATTCTTTGCTTCTTCCTTCTCTTTCAAGGTGGTAGAGTTTTGTAAAGGATTAGGGAAACATGAGGCTCTTTCGGGGTGGATTAAAAGGGAAAAAGACCCTGACTTGGTAAAGGATTTAGGATGCATCAGGATTGAATCAAGTTTTCCCGGGGGTTGGATTATTAAGCTTTAAACATTCCTATCTCTAATTGATATTTCTTCATTAAAGTTTTTACAAATGTTGATAAAGTGATAAGAATAAACGTGATGAGAATAAACGTGATAGAATATGGTTTGAAAGTAGCTTAAATGCCACAATAAATATACAAAACTGACATTTTATTATACACTTAACTGCAAAGTGAAAGGTAGGTATAAAGAATTTTATAATTTTATAAAAGTACATTGATTTAAAATTCACCTCAATTATCACTATTGAGAATTAAATTGTTGAAGTAAAGACAGAAAAACTAACTGAAATCAGATCTTTGTGGTCGTCTAAAGGAAGGGGTAGGAAATGAACTTTAAATCATGATAGCTAAACCTGACCTTAACTTTTAACCTTCATTAAAATTATGAATTCAAAACATCACACAAACTTAGTTTATATATTTGTATAAACCAATAGTATATTTTTTAAATAGTTAAGTTTTTTTTTAGTGAAAAGGCAACTAAAACTGTATTGTTAACCTCTTTATGTTATTGTATAACCAACACAATTAAATAATCCTAATCTGTTGAAAACCTAAGGGGTTTAAATCGAAAAAGCAATAAAAATTCACGTCATAAAAAAATTCAACCGACTTTTGTATAATTGTATAAAACCTACACAATTAAATAGCCTGCATTCAGACAAAACCTAAAGGTCTTTAAGTGTAAAATGCATAAACCTAACACAAACCGACACTCCATAATAGATGCTCAGTCTTGTGGAAAACACACTAAAAGATAAAGCCAGAGGCAAAGAGTTCACTTACTTAGTTTCTCCATGCTTGAACAAAGTACACCCTCAAAATGGAAAGGAATAAATGAAGCAGAAATAATCAAAAACATAAAGTAATTTGCACAAATAATAATACACAGAAATGGAAAATTTTATACTGAATATATTTTATTCTTTTGTTATGAAGAATGATCCATTGGTCGAGCTGGATATATTTATGGCATAAGTATATAAAGTATACAAATAATGAATGTTTATGAGTTGAATATAGAGAATTCTATTAATTCTACAGAGAAGGGTTGTAATGTAAACTTTTATTCAATTAACCCGCCACTTCCATATTACATGTCAAAGGTTACAATATAAATAATGTATGTGCTGAGAGGGATGACACATCAAGCCCTTCTAAGCACTCTTTGCATACTAAGTTTCAACCTCTTCCTATCTCCTATGATAGTTATATTATTATTTAGGCCTTCAAGATGATTTTGTCAATAGAACCTACGGTCTGATAAAATCATTTTGTACTATTACAGAGTGAAATCTGGGGTGAAATGATGAAGTCATGCAGAAATCAACAGGTCATATATCAGTAGAAGTTACTTGTTGTCTTTGTCAAAAATAGCCCTTTGCCTTGACTGACGGCACGTAGTCTGATAAAGTAAATAAGAATTCATCAAGAAAGTGCTTAATTCCAATTAAATGCCCTTTTTTGTAATTTAATCATTTACAGTACATCTCTCGGAAGTTGTTAATATTAAATTGCAAAATAAATGAAAATTCTTTACCAATTTCTACAAAATAAGATATCCATGAGGTATCACACTTACTTGTCACGGTGGGTTATCCATCCTCTGCTAAATAATAGACCTAGCCTAGGCCTATGTATGTTATTTTTGATAGGTAGGTAGGCTACTTTTGTAGCTCTAGTGCATTTAAGTTAACTAATTTTGCATATTATGATGACGATGTACAAGTCATTTTCTGTAAAATGTTGGCCTTGTGATGACGAATCACCAGTACCATGTAGGCCTAGCCCACGTGGTAGTAGTTGTAGTGTCACGGTGTGAAGAAAACGAAGGGACCCTCCTGCTCCTACCAGCCAGACTGTCATTTTTTAAGCAGATGCTTAGCCTAGAAAATTTGATATCTTTTACGTACACAAATTAAGTTAAAAGTGTGCTTTCATTTCATAAAAATAGTCTTACATACTAAGGCACTATTAATATCATTATTATTTTATAGATTTGCTGAGATGCTTACGTTATTTGTAAGATGTAAGTGTCATCCATTACCGCAATGTGTCATCCATCCAACCAGCTCATAGTCTGCCAAACTCTGGTAACATTATAATTCAAGTGTTCTGATTGGTTAATCAATTAATGGCTACAGTACATTCATTTTTTATTGGTTAATAATGGCTAAAACTTTGTTCTATTTTAAAAAGAATGAAATAGTTAGAATAAATACCGTTAGCTATATAATAATTTGTTTTATTTGTACACTCGAAATGTGTGGAAAATCTGACATTAATCATGATGGTCATCTTCTCAGAAACCTGTATTGTAGGGCATATCCATGTCCCAAAACTGTGCCAGATCCAGCATCTGATTGTGTACGAGACAAAACTGACAACTGTTCATTGACAAACAATACATAAATTCATTTGTTATTGTTTTTTTATTGCTCATTTACAGATAATACTCTTGAAAATAAAATTAATAATATACAATTTTTACAACACCATAATGTAATCTTAGTAAATATATCCCATTTTGTTCAAGTCATAAAAATAAAAACAAAATCATTTTAATTTCCCATCACGGAATTTGGTCTTAAAATGGAATAAACACATCTTAACAGAGAAAACAAGTAACCCATAAAACAGCAAAATAATCAAAATTACAGTATGATTTTTAAGTACAATTATAGGCCTACTTGATTATTTAATGGTCGGTATAAGACAATTGTATTATTATGTATCCTGAGTGAGAGTGTAAGACCCTATTTACTTTATTTTGTATGCTTACTATAGCCGGATTATTAAAAATGTTCATTGATATTACGTTACAAACTGCAGTAAATTATGACAATACTGCAGTAAATTAAGTCAATATTGTAGGGGAGTATTTTGAATAAAGAGACTTATAACAAATAATAAAACACACAATGACTTTTGACGTCAATATTGATTTTCTGGTGAGAACTAGATGAGATTTGATAATTACTGAAATTAATCAGTTCAACAAAACAAAAGATTTTTAATTCTCAGGAAAATAATACTTAAATCGTTGTGGGAAAGATGCTGTACTGAGATTCTCAAGTAGAACAATTAACAAAATAAAATCTTTGAAATTAAGTAGATTTGAAAGAATTATATATTTCACTGCTACTCTTTTTACAACAAAGTACTATCTTAGATTTAGATTAAGTAGTTAAGTTCTGTATTAAAAATATATTTTAATTAATTTACAAAATATCTAACTACCTCTTGGGAATAGCCCAATGAAACGAACGAATATGTATACATACTGTGTATTTATTTATATTAATTACCATATTTTCAATCCTCGTGCCTGCACCTCCAATGCCATGGTAGGGATGGAGTTTTAACGGAGTCAGTGAAGCATAAAATTATTAATTATTATTACTACATTTTTAATTACATTTTAATTAATTTAAGTCATAGCATGATAATCTTACAATATTAGTCTCTTTGCACCAGCTGTTGTAAAAACTATCCTATATAAAATAGCGTATAAAAATGGACAAGAACTACGTATAGACAAATATGAAGAATTTCTTTTCTTTGTTTAGTAACACATGTATGGTGTAACAGAGCGGAAGAAGCAATGGGCAAACAGGTCATTTTCTGCTATCAGATAGCCTTAAGGGAAGTTGATAGTACTAAGGCAACCTGTTTACACTTCCCCTACAAGCAGATTGAATACTCTACTGTTAAGGTTACTATCATGATAACGCGTGTATATGGCCACAAACCTCAATTCAAGAAATGTACAGTATGATTAACCACAGAGATATTATTTATAGTGAACTATAATATATCTATAGATTAACATTATTATACAACATAAAATGCTGTGTTTGTATGTCAATTTCATATATAAAAATCATATATATGAATATTAAAATCTCAGGGTGGGCAACTGTTTTAAAATCTCTTAAACTGTTTCACCCTTATCATGTACACATAATTTTATAATAATTAAAATGTTTTTTGAAGTAAAAAACAATAATTGTGCTTTTTTATGACTAAATAGAAAAAACATATTCATAGATTTTACTGTATACTGTATATATTTAAAAAATAAAATTTGGAAATTATATTGTTTAACAGCAAAACAAAAAATAGTTACAGTTGTAGCTAATAAAATAAAACACATTAATTTTTAAATGAATACAATGTTTTAAAATTAAAATTTTAAAAAAGATTGAGTTGTTTTTATTTAAACAAACCAATTGTTCATATGTAAAAACACCAAACAAAATTAGCTAAAAATGAGAGAGTAGCATATAAACAAAAACCTCATTTTTTATAGCATATAATATAAAAGTACTCTCTAGTTACAGTACAACTTTTAAAACCAAATTAAAAATAAATGTTATATATACTTTAACATTTATTAAATGAAAACAACAAACATTATATCCTTGTATTGTAAATGAATACATGTGCTGAGTTATGCAAACTAACATAAAGAATGAATACAAATTAAAATTGCCAGGTCTTTCTTCAATTAAAAACCCCCACATTTACTGTATGGGTCAGATCAACAATATTTGGTTCTTATGTGATTTAAGTAAGACACCAAAACTGCTAAAGATCCCATTGTTTTAATCGGAGAAAGACCTATATAATAATTTCTAACAAATATATAAACTACATAAACAAACATTGCAAGCATTTCTATGTATTAACTTTAAATTAAAACGCAGTTAAAATAATAACACAAGTTTTAACAGTAAAAATTGTATTACAAAATACACAACATTAAATATGTTCAATCAACACTTTATGTTCAAACAGCCCTGTTGTGTTTTGAAGAAGCGTAACACATTTTATTGCCCAGGAACCTGTTCCTACTGAAAACTAAAAAGTACCCATACCCTGAATTGGTTGCTACCATTATCCGATAGGGATGTTCAAGGCAATTTCTTCTTATTCGTAATTGTATCCTCTTTTCGGAGAGACAACAATGTCAGTTTAGACCAAAGAAATGGATATTCTGAGGGTGAATATGTTACTCACAATTCTGTCAAAATCAGGATAAAAATCGGCAAAGAACGTACTTGCAGATTTTAGTAGAAATAAGTCCTTAAAAAATATAAGTTATAGAATGGAGGAATTAGTTTACAGATGGTATGATGTGAATCTTAGAAATAATTAAGTCCATCAAGCTGTGGTTTTAAAGACTTTTATCAAGAAATCCTTGAGTTCACAGCTAGCATCCATCATTACCAAATAAAACATAAAATAATTAAGTCACAGACACCTATTAATGACAAGGTGGATGGTAATTAATCTTCAATTAATTAAATACTTCCAATTCTAATTGTTTTTTAACATGATCACATGATAATTCACAATTGAATAGGACGAAATAAATGACAATAACATCATTGTGATGCGGACATTTCTATTTGATTAATTTTACGAGCACAAGTGACCCATGGGAAGTGTCAGCAAGGGTGGGCTGTATGTAACACAAGTGTTGTCTGAAGTCCCTGGAACAGTAAACATTTCGTTTGTTCTCATTACTGTAAACAGAAGGCTTGAAGGATGGATCATATACCAGGGGTTGTAACTACTACATGAATATAGTAATACACACCAAAAAGACTGAAACTGTAGTTGATAGAAACAAAATTCAGGCCAACTTACTGTATTTTTACAAATAAAATGGTAGTCTTGGCTGGGCTAAATCTAAAGCTTGACTTACATTACAATAGTTAAGTTGCTAAGACAACTCATTTACATTAACAATAATAACAATTAAAAAATGGAAGACTTCATATGATGATTTTGATCGCATGTAAATTATAATAACATTGTCTAATACAATATTTTATGAATTTACGTTTTTACTTTAATATCTCATAAAAAAATAATAAATAAATTGTTCTTTAAAAGTAAATAAAAAAGTTATAATAATATATGGCTTTGTAAAATTCTTTCCAAACTTTTTTGGTAAGATAATTTATTCTTTTATACATTTTTTTTTATATTTTGACTACCAGAGAACATTTTAAAAACAAACATTCAATGTGCAGAGACATTTAGTATAAACACATTTCATTTTGGAATGCACAATTTTAAATAAAAAAATATTTGATCGACAGTTTTGAGTACTGAAATATTCTTGTCATAACGATGACATTAGGCAGTAAATAGCATAGTGGTCCAATACATAGCTGAAGATAGTGGTATCTTAATAACAATGACCATGTGAGTGAATCTTTAACCCATGATAATAGCCGACAAGTCGCAGTCATTCAGTCCTCTTTCTGTCATTTCTTTTGCGATACGTCTGAACTGCGAGAACCTTGGTGCGCATCCTAGACGTGCTTTTCCAAGTACGATAGAACCGGTCATTAAGAAATGTCCCTCTCCTTGTCTTACTCCGCATTTGAGTGGAGTGACGACAACACCGCTGTAGCGGCTGTGTTTCGCCGGTCTGAACACTTCGTCACGCTGTCGAAAGACATGACTTACTCCTAAGTCAATGAAAGACTCCTTTGAAAATTTATCGTGTGCAACCTCTCGCATTTGGCTTTTGATAACTGTAAAAGATGAATAAATATCTGTTAATAATGACCATAATAATCAACCCATATTTGGTAATGCTATGGTTAAATATGGGCATGTCATATCAATTTTATGCAAAACCTACTAATGCAATGACTTTATGTTTTAATTGACTAGCAACTATGATTCAACTTGAATTTGGTGACAGAATTCTGCATTCTTTCTATTTTTCGACAGCTGAACATAATCTGAAACCCTGGTAGACAACTTTGTTTGTCATCACCATCCCATTGGGGCATTAATAATCACATTTTCTGACTCTTATCAACTGTCCTGAACCATTTTAACATATTATGTAAAGATTTTTAAAGTACAGTGTATTAAAATTAAACTTGGGGACAATGTTTCATTGGATTTCAATTAAAATAAAGAGAATTAAGTTTGAAGTAAATGCTATACTGAAAGTACAGTAAAGAAAATGTCGAGTCATAAATTGCAAAGATTAAACTAAAAATAAATTCTCCTTGTTCTTAAAACTTTTCATAATTTTAAATTCATTAAAGACATAATAACTTGTTTTTGTACAGTATATTTTTTTTTAGAAAGGGAAAAAAAATCCATAGTAGCTTTCTCAGACAACTCTCAACAAAAGATGTGATTTTTGTGAATTATTTTACACTGTAAGCTCACTACTAAACAAACTCATTCAATAACCAACCAAGGATTTCTTTGTAGTATGACATGCTCTAAAGCTACCATAGCATTTATTTAAATACCTTTTTTCTCTAGCGAAAAGTTAAACAATGCTGTTGTGACCCAATTCATGCAACATCAAATTGGATTGCATGGGAATTGAGCGTACCAATATCTAGTGTAAACACCCCCATAGCTCAACCCCAACAAAACTAGAAAGCCAAGGGCATTGTTAACAGTAATATTGAGTGGATGACTAGAAAGTGACACCAAGCGTCGGTTTTAGTAAAATTCAAGTGTACCAAATCGAAAAATGCATGCCCTTTGTTAATTTAATCTTTTGTGTGGTACAGTACCACACTTATTATTATTTTTTTAAGGGCCTTTAAATATTATTATATCCAACATTTTTTGAGTGGTACAAAGCAGGAATAACATTTTTATAGAAAATTGGATTGTTTTAATATCATAAATCTAAAGCAAAATAAACTCTGGAATTTTCCAGACGGAATTTGTTAAGATTTATGATTGATATGATGAATATGTATGGGAAACTAAAAGCTTACCAAAATCGCTGGAGCAGAATGCCCGAACCAACTCTGTATCGTTGCAAGGCCGGCAATCTATGGAAGAAACAAATGTAAATATATGATTAATTTAAAATTCATTTTGTATTGCATGTACTCTAAACTGTCTCAAAATCAGTAATTGTATTCACCATTCATAAGGGAAGTTTCCTTATCTAAAAATGAATACCACTTCAGGAAAATTCTTAAATATTTATTGACTTAAGTGAATACAGTACTGAACTATTTAAGGGAACCTTAAGTGTGACTGGTGAATATACAGCCACATACGGACAGAAATGGTCCTTTTCCAAATATATTCTTTCTTATTCGACACATTATTATGTGTTCTGAAAATTGAGCCTTTAGGAAAGCCAAGCATTGCGGAACAACCAAATGGTTTGCAAAGAATTTACTTTATTTTGGTGATAAGTCAGTAAAACAAATTGCATATCATATCTTTTAAAATTATATATCAATCATGTACTACAGTATAATAATAATAACTAAAGTATCGAACTTGATAAGTCAATCATTGACATTAAAGTAACAAGTAGTATAAAGATACCGTGTTTAATTGCATTGTAATAACACATGTTCCTCATAATTGCTTCATTGTTTAACATTTATATTTTATGAGGTATTGTGACTAAACGAGACAGTGTTAAGTAAGTGTTTGTCCGCGGCTCAATGTCTAGTTTTATTGCAAAGAATAACAATTGAGATCCTGTATAAAAGACGTTAAGGAAGAGGTATATCCGTAGAGAGGAAATTGGTAAATGGATTGAGGCCTAAGGCAGAATATTATAGTGATTATGTCGCGTATGATGATACTATCGTTAGGAAGTACTTGGATAGTATTATAAAAGAACAATAGGTAAAGATCCACTGGCCAACCAACTGAACCCCTAGTAAGATTACAATAATAAACACTTACATTTTTCATCAAGGATTTTTTTATAATTCCTCTATACTCAGATATGATATTAGTTTTTTTGTTTGGGCTGAGGGATCTTCTTTCTTTTGTTTTACAGTAAATAACATCTTCATAATATTTATACAATATTTTTTGTTAAATTTTAGCCTCAGTAAATCCTAAGAAAAAAAAATCTTTGAAACCGAAAGTAAAACAGAAATTTGTAGAATAAAACTGAAAGAAAAACCGTATAAAAATTTATAGATATATAATTGTCTATGCAAACTTAAAAACTAGAATCAATAAGATTGTTTATACAGTAAAAACAATCCACAAAGAGAACAATCAATGACACTACAGGTGGCACAGCCAACGTGCTGACTCAAAAACATGCCATATTTCTGACAAAATGACCGAAATAGAATGGAAATTGAATGCAAATGACATAGGAAGACCAGCCAATATTGTGACTCAAAAATTGTCATCTTTTGATAAACTGCCAACAATGGTATGAATGCAAAGGCAATACAAAATCATCACAGTTACATAATTTCAGCATTTTTAACAAAGTGACACTTAATTAATGGAATAAAAAAACACAATAAAAGTATCAATTTTATGAATGAATGTGACATATAAATAAGTGACAAATTCAACAGTATTCAACAGAACCACTCTTATGAAAAATGTCATTTTTAAAAGGTGACAATTACTGGAAGAAGACTGATTAGAATTATTATTACACTTGGCGGCTGTTACAAAGTCTTACCAGTTGACGAAGTGAAAGAATTTACAAAAAGGTATGAATAAATGATGGACAACAGAAACTGATCATTGTATGACGCAAGTGTCATCAAACAATTGACAAATTAAAAAACCGTTGACATTTAGATTTTGGTACAGTAAATGTCAAAGGTTAGAAACAAGGTTCCCATTACCAGCAGTTCTATTGAAAGTTGATCAACAGAGATATCAACAATCTTAAGAAAAATCTTATCAAAACAATTAGTTTTCTCTCAAAATAAATGTATATTCCCACCAGGTATTACAGAATTAGAACAAAAATATTTTTATTGTCATATGAAGTTAAAATAAAATTATCAAATTAATTTATAATATAATCATACATTTTATATTATAGTGAAAGTTATTGTTAAAAAGATGCATTTAAATTTTGTTTATTAAAACAGCCTTTTTTGTTAATTAATTCTTCAGAATACAGTTTCTGTACAGTAGTTGTTTTTTCCTTAGTGAAAGTTGTAAATGACTTGGTTATGGCTTGGTATCATTTTGTTATTAAATATTAATGTGAACATTCAATGTGAACATTCAATGGGAACATGTTCATGTTTACAAGGAAATTGATAACATTTTTGTCTAGTCTATAACAAGGAAAGTAAACATTACAAATATACCATTTTCTTTAAAATACTTTTAATTTCATTCATATGCTATACTGTATGAAAGGAAATTCTTATGCCATTTTCAGACTACTCCTTCCCTTGTTTTATGAACTTCCTAGGCTGATTGTAATTGGGTTTGTCAGGCCTACGATCAGGCTTCCAGAACACACTCTTCTAGCCAATAAGTCTGGCTTCTTGTTCATTTCCTCAATGCTAAGTAATAGAAGGGATTGATTTTGAGCAAAGAATTTGCTGTTAATAATCATTGTATAAAGAAATTGGAGATATAGTAATTTAAAGGAAAATAATTTTGAATTTAGTTTTTTTATGTTTTGCTTGTGAAACATTTCTTTAAAGTAAAATTCAAAATCGAACAAATGTGAAATACAGTTTTATTAAATCAATTGTAACTGATTCTAAGAATAACCAAACCAGCAGTAGTTCTAACAAAATTGATAAAGAATCTATTGAAATAGAAAATAAGAAACATGATCTCAGTGACATCATTTTATTTCTAATTATTCCAAAAGTGCAAAGGAAAATTGGTAGATTAACCTATCACTCAAACACACCTGCACTGAATTTTTAGGCCAATAAACTTTTCTACCACATTGCACTGAACTCAAACAAGCAATTACAAATTATTTGAGCGAAAAATCTTGCAACTTAATGAAAAAAACGAGAGTAAAGAATGTGAGGGAAGTATCCGGAATGACTTTACTTATAAGTAGATTATAGTAGAACAATTAGTCTTTTTAATCCTTCTTTTGAGTTTTAATAATATCCATAGGTAAAGAGAAATTTAAGTAAATTACTGTTAAAAGTCAACAAAATAAACTGAGTAATTAGTTATTTGAAGCATGTAATAGACTTAATTCTTTCATATTTTTAACTATATAAAAATTTAAAAAATAATAATTTGTTTGTGTGGGTCCTTTAGGCTAATAAAATTTGGTCTTACAGTATACTAAATATTCATGCAGGAGGGCTTAGTAGGGCTACACAGCCATCCAAATAGAGTACAGTAATCGAAATAAAAAGAAGTTGTATTTTTCAGTATTTGTGACAACGAAGATAATAAACAACAGATGCAAAAGAGATAAATGTACTTGTAAATTTGTCATTGCCCTCTTAAATATTCCCTTCAGACTTTTTTTTTCTGGTCATTGGAAACAACTTTTAGTGACATCTGTACCTAATCGACAAGCAATTTTCAGCTTCAACAATTTAGCCAAAATTATTTTCAAATTAACACTTTAATTCAAAAGTTTATTCCCTTGTTGCACCAGCGGTATTTTGAAAATAGCATTGCTTTATGCCAAAAGGTAATCTTTCTCGAAAAGAATTTAAACTCTATTATCAAAATTCACAAAGGACTAACTAATAACTTAATAACTAAAAATAACAATTTCTATTAGAAACCAAATCTTCTTATATTAGAAGTTCCTTTGATTTTAAACAGAGTGTGTTACAAAGATAATGCCAGACTCTGTTTACAGGAAATACTATTTGCGAGTGTTAAAATGTTTGAAAATAAACTTATTTGCAAATATCTTTAATTAATCTGTTCCAGATGTTGTAACTGTGCAATTGCCATGGCAACATCGTTGACATAACTTATCATAAATAGATTTGCAAACCGATTTAAGTTGTAAACCTTATTAGAGCATGCCTGACATTTCATCTGATCAAACTTTATAAATAGAAACATTTGTCGAGATGAAGTTTCATTCTGGAGTGATTGCTATGTTGGTAAACATCAAACTAGGCACGCTTTCCTCGGCATGTGGCGCCCTCTTCCATTGACCTGTCAGTCAATCAGGTTTCATTTAAGACCTTGCCAGAACAACTAGTGGTTCCAAAGTTCCTCTCATTTTACAGATTGTCTAGACTCCAAATCATTAAAAAAAATCATTTCTATTGTTTTGAAAGTTAATAATAACAACGCAAGGCCTAAAAGTACATGTAGCCCAATGTTATAACAGAAGCATGTGTCCACTAATGACAGTAAAAATGGCAATAAAGCTGAAACTACACTTGTACTGCAGTATTAGCATGGACCTATAAATTAGAATTAGAAATAAATTTATAGCTCCATGGTATTAGTAATACTGTAGTACAACTGTAGTTTCAACTTTACTATGATTACATAATCAAATATAAAATAGGCCTGCCATGTTTTTTTTCTTGTTCTTGTTTTCGTGTGTTATCATGGAACTATATTATTATACTATTACATTATAGTTCCATGGTGTTATTGTATAGGAATCTAGTTCTATGGGAATATAGTATTCTTATCTCATTGATTGGTGTCTACTGTAATATTGTTATCTAATTAATTGTTGATTACTAATTAATAGTAGTATCTTATCTCATATCATATCCTGTCAACAGGAACAACCCTTCCACAACAAATTCTTTTGTGAATAAATAATCAATCTTTTTGAAATGAAACTTTCCCAGGAAAGTTGGGAGCCAGGTCACTTTATGTTTATAACACAACCATAAATGAAGTGACCATTAAAATATCTAGGCCTAAAGAAAAACAAGTAACTATTTGAACTCTGCCACCGACTCAAATGTTTCTATACAGTACATTAGTAACAACTCTCAGACAGATAAGACACATATTTTTGGCTTAAAATCTCAAACTAATTAAATTGTATAACCATCATTATTATTTTAATTTTTTAATCATTTTACTCTAAATTGTATACTAAATTGTATACCAATGCATGTCTATACCTAGTATTACATGTTACAGTATACGGTATTAATACCGTACTGCACCTTATTTTTGTTTAAAGTTAAATCTTTAAACATTGTTCTTTATACATTCTTTTTAAAGTCAGTGTACTTAAAGTTTGTTTCCTGCTTTCAAATCTCGTCATACCACAACTAATCCGATCATATTGTGAGGCTAAATCAGCACATTGTTCGAAAATATAATAAAAATAGTTCAGCAAGGTTGCGCCCAAACCTTTTGAATGGAGCAGAACAGGTATTTTCTTAAATTTTACGCCATTAGTACTTAACTTTGTTTCTTTACAATACATTTATTTCCATGGTTAGCTGCACCATATCAGAATGTTAAGCTGATAATGTTAAACCTACTCTAATAATACAATTGTTTGAGTAGTCGCCATTGTGACATGCCTGTCTGAAGAACTTTGATTTTAAGTTTAAGCCATGTTGGTTTTTAACTTAAATACAAAAGAAATAGAATTGTTATGTAGAGAAGTAGATAAGAGAAATAAATGAATGTATCAGAATCAATGAGATGGAAAACTCTTACACAAAAACATATGTTTTTAATACAATACAACCTAGTACAACTAGGTACGAACTAGACAAAAAAAAGTTATGGAAAAAAGTAAACAATATAAGCATTTTAGTCATAAAATTAATTCACAATTCAGTTACACAGAGAAGAAAGAGAAAGAAAGTTTCTAAAAAACCCAGAAATGTTTACCGCCAAAATAATACTTAATAGTGTTTCAGACATGTTTTCAATTGGGATATAGTAAACAGTTTATTTAAACAATCAATAATGATCAATACTTGAAACTAAAAAGTGTGATTACAGCTTGCGCTCTCAAAATCAATATTTCAAAATTTAAACCTAATGAGACATAATTAACCTACACAGTAATAGTTTGTTTAAATTTGATAACAATAGGCTGATGCAAATCAAAAGTGCTATGATTGTTCACTATTACGAATGTTTTGAAATCTGGCAGTTGGGACAATCAATAAACTATTCAAGTATATTTGTTTTGTTTAGATCTATGACACAACAATGGCTATTTTGCAGTGTTTGGTAACGATTTGGATACAATGGACAACACAGGTGTGTGTATGGCTGGAGTATGCTACCGTATGATCACGTGTATATTAGTTATTACCTAAAAATGTTTGGATGGTATTTTTTAGTCTGTATAAATGACAATTTGTTTATTCAACCTTTTATTTTGAAATCTAAATTTAATTGACAAATGCTGAAATAATAGTCACCAAAACGTAGGAAGTAAAACAAAAGTTACAATGCAATATTTACAGTTTTGTAGGGAATTTTCACCATAAATAGTAGTAAATTGAAATGACATTATATTGTATGTATTACAGTACTGTACAGTTCCAACTCTGTGTACTACAGTTTATAGTCTGCACATTTAGAAAAGAAACAATTCTTTTCCAATCTTTTATAATGCTTTTTAAAAACACATCACTTTTAAAATTGTGGGTCAGTTTTTTAGAATTCAATTGACATTTTTATAGTTCCAAATCCAAGTTGTCAAGTTCCCACGGTAGGCACTCCTTAATTAATCTACAATTGATTAGAAAGTGTAGGGGAATGTCTCCTTGATAGTAATCCCCCTGTTTTCTATTGTTTTCATACCCAAGCCATGCTATTCAATCTAGGCCAAGACAATAGGCCCAAATCTGGGGTAAAGATAGGCCCTACAACTAAGGGTTTAAGACACCTTTTGTTTGTGGCTCTTCACAGGGAATCTAAAGCAAAGTAGGTAGATAATGACGAGAAGAGGTATATACAACAATGTTTAGAATACTGGTTTGAATGTAGGCGGGAAAAAGTGGCACAATTTTTGAAAAAAGCTGTCAAAGTAAGCATTGAAGTGGCAAGTAATAGAGAACATGGGGATCTGGTAATAATTGGATTTTTCACATGTTTTGTCTGGCAAGAATAGGCTTTCAACTGTGATTTGCTGTCCAAGGAGAAGTTGAATTGGAGTAAAATTGGCGCAATTTTCAAATAAAGCTGTAAAGTAAACACACTAGAGATACTTTAAAGTAAAATAGTGAGAGATTTTAAAAGTAACAATTAGGGATTTAGTATATTTTTTTCATGGAACAAGGGGACACAGGTGCTCTTAAAAGCATCTGAACACTGGTTTTTGTAAGGAGGAAAATTAAATTGGCGTAATTTTCAAATGAAGCTGCTTGGTAAACACTTGAGAGATACTATAGATAAAAAGTGGGGATTTTAAAAGTAACAATTGAGAGATTTAAATTACTGTATACCAAATTTGTTTGTGCAATTTTGGAATCGTACACCTGTGTCTTACAAAGGGTTCATCAGGTATAGAAGAAAATTTATTTGAATTAAATGCACAATTTGAAAAATAAGCTTTTGAGCTAAATGGATTCTATAGCACACTCCTGTGGTGGTAACAAAATCAAGTCAAAAGACAAAAATGAATGAAAACAAACAAATACTGAAGTTTAACAAACAACTTGATGAACCATCAATATACAACACTTTCCTCTATAGGTATAATACTTGGTTGTTGATGCAAGATCCGATGGTTGAGATGGATGTGGGAAAATGGTTTTCACAGGAGAATGTTTACAAATATAAGCCTACTTGTTGAGATTAAAATCTCAAGTAGATTGGTAGATGGCTCCAGTAACCCAGGTGAGATACTGCAATCTCAGTGTATTGTAGGCCTGTACAGTACTGTAGTACAGGTTGAGGTAGCCTACTCTGGGGTAGCACTAACATTTCATTTTCTTTAGCCATTTGGCGAAAGTCAAAATATTTTTTTTAGTCAAATCAGTTTATCTATAGCCAAGATGGCTAAAGTCCAATTTTTTTATTTAGCCAAATGAATCGGTAATTAGCCAAAATTAAAAATTGTTGAAATATAATGGTAAAAACGTTTTAGTTAATTTATCTATGTCAATAGGTCTATACACTGTTCCCTGAACGTTTTTGTAAGGCATTTGGGGAAATGCCATGCCTAAATCACTTTATATTTGATTAAAAAAAATAATTGTTGTATTTTATATGATCAAAACATTTGTTCAAATTGTTTTTAATCATACAGCATTCATGGAGTTATCAATTTAATAAGAAACATTTTACAGTTTTCTGAAATCCCCTGAACGCTATGTTATTTTTGTTTTTTACGCTTGGCTGGTGGCTTCCGTACCACGCGAAAATCGTGTCCTAAGACTTTCACGGTCACCCACCGTCACCGCCGCGCAGCGGGTGAATGTTTTTAAATTGGGTATGCTCAAGAGGTGCGAAAGTGCAGTATGGGCCTAGGGGCCTAGGCCTACAAAATTATATACGACGGTACGTCGTAGGCCTATATGCTAAAAATATTTCTAGCAAACGAACACTCGTATCGTTGTTGAACGTGCAGATGATATAGGCCAAAGCACAGGGAAAAGGCGTTTCTGTCGGGGGAGAAATTTATACCATCCCGGCTCGATTATTTATTACCCAACAACAACACAGAAGCCGGCGGCCGGCCTTGCTGTTTATATAGTCCGCAATAAATGCACGTGTGTGTTTAGCTAAATCCCCGTTAGACTCTACCATTTCCCGAATGTTGTTTTGTTTACTCTACTGACGCACTGCACGCACGAGGAAACTTTATTAAGGGTAAAATATGAAACTACATTATTGGAGCCTAAAATGCATAACGCATAAATATTGATTTCGATAAGATCATTCATTGAAGATACTATGTTTTTTTTAATCTGAAAAGAACACCCTTATCGAAAAATAGACAATCCCGGTAAATAGCCGACCGTCGGCTGTCGATCGTTTGTGCAGCGCAACACGTGATAGTTTGGGTAGACTCCATCATCCATGTGTCGTGTAACGTCTGTCTCTCTGTGCAGTCTACCTCTGCTATCTCCATCATATTGAAATAACAAAGAGACGCCTGGTACAACGAAACAAGTTGACGAAAATGGAGCTCGAAGTAAACAACATGATAACGAACAAAATAAATGCTTGAAGATCGACAAATAGACCTTTTAGTTGGACTTTATGCTTTCGCCAAAATGATTATTTTATTAACTATTTTATCATATGTCATAGCCAAAATGGCTAAAGTAGCCGTTTTATTTTTCGCCAATCTGGAAACGTTTTCGCCCATGGCGACTTGGCGATCGGCCAGTGCGAGCCCAGCTACTGTAGATAACCTGGAAAAGTCTATCAAAGACATGTTGATATAATGATCAAGCTGGTGAGGTATACAGTAATATATGTTTGATTATTGTTTGGACTGTAGATGTTTGCCTTTGCAATACACTACAATATTATCCAAGTGCTACTATGGCCTACTGTACAATGTACAATGGGGAGGTTCGAGAGGAGAAGTGGGTTTGAATGGAATGGATTTATTATGACTTGGGTGAAATTAGTAAATAACTTCCTTGATCCATCCTACAGTATGCAAAAATGCTATGATTTCCCCATGCAATTTGAGTCTATTTCGTGCCTAGTTTACCTGGATAAACCGACATCAGCCTGTGCTCTCGAGAGGGAGGATAGATAGATATGAAAAGTTTTATATAATTATAACGTTAAAGTGGATGTACAACATTCCCCTATTGTAATTGTTCAAGCAAGTGAGTTCTTGGAAATGTAATGTGTTATTTTGAAGAATTTTATTATACTTAATATCCTAGTTGAATTACTGTACAATTTGAAAGAAACATAAAAAGGGAAAACAATCGGGAGATTTATATTGATTACATCAGAGTATTAAAGTGACTAATTACAGGTTAGAGCTCACTTGACAACAGGAAAGTTAATCTAATGACAATAGTACATTGATACTTAAATAATAGGTAATTCTGCAGCAACAATAATGGTCTCATCAGATAAATGTCTTTCTGTTTAAATGCTTTATTATAGTAAATGTCAATTACTTTTAGTTTAGTGTTTAGTCCTCACTATACAGTAGCTTCTTTTTGGTCAACAATTCCAGGATGCAGATAATATTGTTCCATTTTTAGGTACATACAGTAACACACAATAAACTTTTACAAACATATATAAATGGTTTCAATAAGGAAGTAAGTATAATATTCAAATAATGTGAGAAATTCAGGTTTTTCCAAATTTCATTTCTCATGAATAGAATAAAAGTAATCCAAAAATACTGCATTTAAAGGCAATCAAATCTATTCCTATTTTACTTCACAATGACTGGCTCAACAAAATCCAATTTTATTACAGAACGCAACAATGAAGAAAGGCATTTTTTTTAGGTACATTGCACTCGGAGCAAACAAATGAATTGATGTGCTTTTACAAAGTTCAGTAGGCTTGATAAACCTATTGTACAATACCTTGGTATTTGATCCTAATAAAGTTACTGCTCATATAGTACACAATAGCTTGGGTATTACTGAAAAAAACTGTACTCTGTACAAGAGAGGGAGGGGAACTTCAAATTTGAAGTTTGTGACAATTACTGCAGTATTCAGTAATTTAAAAGGGTAGACTGTATGCAGTACAGTACAATATATTATATATTGTACTGAATAGTCAACCCTTTAATTGTAGACTCCAAATGAAAGCTACTGTATGACAAAACCTGACTATATTTGAAGGCCCAAACTCAATTCATTTTAATACAGACAGACTTAAAACAAAATGTTTTAGAAAAGTTTACTGTGCGACTGTACTGTAATAATTCATAGAATGAAATTTCCTTCTGCTTTTCAATCTTTTTTTTGTCATAGAGAATAGAAATATTCTGTAATCGTCTCTCATTTATTATTTTATACAGTAGCCTTTAATATTACAGTAGCTTATTGGTATGATTCTTTCCGTACGGATTCACCGTTTCCTGGTTAAAAATCCTGTAGCTTAATCCAGGTTTGTTTTCATTTAGTGTACAGTACATATGACAAACCAACAATTTCAGTTTACAGTTTGTGTGCAAACCTTGAAAAATCTAAACTACATGCAAAATAAAAAGGATACATACCTGATAAAGGGTCTTGTTCTACTTCTTGTACTAAAGGATCTAAACTATATTCAAATTCAGTCACCAGTTTTGAAGCAAGTATATATGGCATTGCTTCGATAAATATTGCAGCTTTACCGTTAATGGAATGAAAACAATGTGTCTCTTGCGAGTTCTTTTCTTGATTTAAATTTGTTGCGCTATTTTGATCCGCAATTAAAAGTTGTAGTTGTTGCGCAACTTCTGTATAAATGTTCGCCCCTCGATTTGTCAATGAGGGTTTAAGACATACTCGAAATTCAGTTCCTTTTGGACTGTATTGCAATGCGATATGAATAGCGCCACTTGGATAGCGCCACGTAATACGACCTCGCGTACATTGAAGATAAAGGTTTTTCACTGAACGCATTGAAGATTCATCCGAGAGACCACTGCAAGTAAAAAAAAAATGAATAGTTTTAAACTGCTGTATAGTATATAAACTGTATAGTACCGTAGATCAAATAAAATATTTCAACCAACATTCTGTATGTTTGAATAATGTAAGTAGAGTATTGTACCTGTATGATTCAGAAATACTTTGTACTGTACTATTAATAATTGTTTTTTTTAAATGAAAGGTTAATTTAGATTTTATCTTATTTAAAACTGCTATCTTGAAAATAAGTTTGTTTATATTAATGACAAATATTTGCTCTGGAAAAGCAAACTTTAAATTTAGAGTAGTAGTTTGAATGTCTTGTTATCTGACCTAAAATAAGGGTCACAGTGCATGGCAAGCTGATATGAACAGTCAATATTGCCTAGAGGGGTACACTTATGTACACCCCAGGTTGCAGCAACCACCAATGAAATGCTAGCGAATGCATACCACAGGGTTAATCATCCTCACTTTATACACGCTGTAGGGCAAAGAATCAAGAAAGGAAAATACATTCCTAAAAGACAGGTTACAAACACCAAATAATTTTGGACTCTGAGACAGTTACAATATTACGCTAAAGTGTGGAAGAGAAATCTCAAATCTAGTCTTGTACTGTACAATAATTTACAGTAAGTTGCATGAAAAGTACAGTATTATTTAGATCTGTACAGTATTACAATTAACCTCAATATTTGTATCAATAATTCACTGATGTATATAGATTAGTGCAATGAGTTTAGTTTATTTTAGTACTAAGGTTCTATGTTTTGTTCGATAATAGCCATTACATTTTCTTTTTGCTGAATCATATTTTCTATTTCCACAACGGTAAAAAAAAAAACAACATTTATGAAATGTTTGAAAGTTTATAAGAGTAGAATTAATAAGACACAGCACCACAAGAAGTATTCATGTGATATGTTGACTTATCTTTTTAAAATATTTATTTATAGATCTTCTAAAATGAAACAATCTCATGGTTGGTGGTCTAAGTTTTAATCTCCATAACAGAAACTGTTCACCTAAATAAAGTTTCAACTGTTTTAGTTTAGATTTTAATTTGTATTGAAAAATATCATATTAAACTATAAAGTAACTTTTAAATTGGTTCTGTTAATGTCAATGAGTGTGTGGTGTTCCTATTTTAATACTGTAATGTATAATAATGTAGTATACTGTACAGTATATACTGTAGGCACCAAAGAAGTAAGCCATTCAAATGAAAGTAAATACCCTTTTCACGATGTACCTATTCTTGGACTTATACAAATCCAAGAACATTTTAAAGTGACATAATTTGACATTATACAACATTAAGTACACTTACGCTCCTTTCCAATCACATTCATCACTAGAATATTTGCAATTTCCCGAAACAAATAAAGTCCAAATAATCAACAGGTAAAACAAAGTTTTACCGCCGCCATGAGTTAACGTCCTGTACACCCCTGTCCAAAGAGGAGCAGGTAAACAGTTTTGGCAGAAAACACTGCCTGACCACAAATCCATCATTTTTAAGGAAGACAATCGTCTCAAGTTAGGTATGCAACATAATTCCAATTTGATTTAATCATTAGGAAAGCGTGTTTAAGTTCCAAAACTATAGAAAATCAAGTTATAAATCCACAAAACGAACCACCACTACTCAGACACGAAGGCTAAGTCTGCTAACCCTGGCGAAACATTTCCTTTAGTTTCGGCGGATAAGGTGCTTAATTTAAAGACTGATCCATTATACACAAAGGGTAACAACTATTGGTTATATCACTAATTTCCATAATATCAATGAAATATCGTATAAATAATGATACCTGTAAGCATTTTTGTTTTTAAATTTTTATAAATAATAATTTATGTCAAGTTTAGGATCAATCAATATAAGGAATAAATGGTTAAATAAATTTTATTTTTATAATGGATTCGTCTTAAAGGCGGAGTTTCGTTAGTCTCGTGGCACGCGAAGAAAAGTCGTGAAATATGATTTTCCGGAGGTCTGTACAATGATGGATTTATTAAAAATGTAAAAGCAATTTATGTTTTTGCTTTTTATTTTGACTTCTTTTTCATACACACATAGTCTCCCCGTTAATATTTAAACCATAGGCATAATACAAAATTATTCAGGAAGTCTTTGAGACTAAAATAATAAGCATTTTAAAACAATCTTCTTCTTTATGATTTTGATGATGTAATGTAATCAATACGATTTTAAACGTTAACCTACGCAGTTTACTAATATTTAATATGCATCTAGGCCTATATATCTCTTTTTTTTAGTGACGATATCAAAGAACTTTAAAAATTGGTGTTTGTCGTAAGAGGGCGGCATACAAATATTGAAATACCGTACGGTGTAGAATGACGTGACTGCAGTAGTCTTAATTTTTTTCCTTCAATGATAGAATTATTGAAACTATAAATTCAATTTTCATATTGTATATTTATTTTAGTATCTTTTCAGGTATCTCCTTTCTTCAAAGCATGAAATCAGAAGTAGCTTAACATATAATATTAATGTATCATTCATAAATTCAAATGGCGTGTGCCTGCTGACTTCGTGTTGTTTATAAGTTTCTCCCTCCCTTCATTGTTGCTCATTGTTTATATCTTTGGCTCATATCCTGGATGTTATGAATAAAATTGCAAACTGTATTACGCGCACGCATTATTCTTATTTTGGCCTTTTATAAGTCTCTTCCTTTTGGCGTGTCTCTCCGCATGCCAACGTACATTGTTCATTAGAATAGCAATTGTACTATACTTTGGAGGTTTACCTTAAAGTGCCTCGACTTTTGTCTTTTCAGTTCTATAGAAATTGCTTCAAATTTCGCAAATGACCAGCAATAAGAACTGGTATTTTGGCGCAATTTACAATAGATAATGGACGCATTTATTTAAATACTTAGTCACTTATTACACATTTAGGGCGACACACGGGAAACTAAATCACGGTTCGCAGTAATTATTTTTCAGCAAGACAATTATCTTTTTAATTTCATTGAATAATGGTATAAAGGAAGTGGGAATATCCGATAAGGCAACTTGTCTATACTTGTCTGTATGGCCTTGCCTAAAAAATAAAAGATGAATTATGTTATATTATTTATTTTTTTATATGACATAGGTTTATCCAAGCCCCTCGCCCCTTCTCCTCTTCCAAAATGTCGATAAATAAAATATTTAACTTAACTTGACCGTACAGTAAGCATTTTTGTTGTTGTTGCAACATCTATAAGACATAAAGTATGCACTATATAGGCCTAACACATGGAACATTAGAAGGCTGCACCCCGCTAGAACGTGTAGTATGTGTCGCTGAGCTATCTGCAAGACACCTCTATTTCCCCTTATTTTGTTTCACTTTTTTATATGTGTCTTATTTATCGATTACTATTGCTGCTTATGATGTTTTAGATGATATTTTGACAAATTTTAATGTGTTAATTTAAAAAAAAACTAGTTTCACAATTTACACATATTTATATATTCTTTTTATCAAATATTGTAAAATACTACTTTTCAGCCTTTTGGCTACCATTGTATTATTGATTTCTTTTTTATGAATACCTGAATATATATATAAAATGTATAATCGTGGGTGCCTAATTAAAATTATATTATGAATTTATGAAAAGCCATGTAAAACATCTTATATAGCCTAAGATGCATAAATATTACAAGAAAAGGTAGGGGTGATACCTAGATTGAACATCAACGTTCTAATTAATTCGAATTCACTATTCAAAGCTCATTCCAATACTTATAATTACTTATAAATTAATCCCAAGTAATTTTTAGAGCTAACAGGATCTCTTATAGCTTTTACAATTCTAAGAATTATCGTTGTAACGGTGTCAAAAGAATATGAAAAATAATACTAAGCTGTTACAATAAACATGATTAATTATTATTTATTATAAAAAACGTCTTTGTTTTGGTCTCACTACAAACAAATTAACAGCATCTAGAACAAGAACAGACTCGTCGATACTTTGGTTACGCGTCTTTCATTGGTACTTCCTTTATTGGACCAATTAATGTAAAAATCAAAGTCAACCAGTTCCGGACAATCATATAAAAACGCACCTGGGATGTCCAGCCTTCGTGTTGCATCGTTCAAATTAACCATACAATAGAAAACAATTTGTTTCTTTTGTTTTGTTGTGTGAAGCCACTTAGAAACACACGCACAAACGTCGTCTTCCAACTTTTCAAATCAAACGGTTATATTATAAGAATAAAAATCGATCAATTTTAAATTTCCCACAATCATTAATTACAAACGCGTCTTGACAATAAGGTAACAAAAGTATCATTAAGAATATATTAACTAGTGCGTAAATATTGCACAGAATTAAGGTACAATCTGTGTCTGCTGACAATGATAACGAGGTTGTGTCACACGCGAGTGATTACTTTCAATGGAGGAACCAACTCCAGGTGGCGGGCTAGTCTATGGAGCGCTCGTCATGTTTATTCAAGCAGTTTCGACGAGTGTCGGTGTTGTTATGCGCGATTTGAACGATTTGCGCAATTTGAAATTGCGCAAAAAATTCCTTGCGCAATTTGAAATTGCGCAAAGAATTCTTGCGCAATTTGAAATTGCGCAAGGATTTTCTTGCGCAATATTAAATTGCGCAATCAACTTGCGCAATTTCAAATTGCGCAAGAAAATCCTTGCGCAATTTCAAATTGCGCTGCACAATTTGTAAAATTGTCAAATTGCGCAACAGAATTCTACCAGAATGCGTGCTAACGTCGACGATTGGTTAACAATAATAATTTATTTGAAACTAAAAATGAAACATAATAAATGCGAAGATAACATGTGTATAATACACAACATAAATGGCATACACAATTAAATAATATTATCACTCATTGTAACTTGAAATAAATCAAAATAAATGTAAAAATAACAAAAAATAATGTAGTAATACACAACATAGTCTACCGCCACCAACGTTTAGACTTGCTATCAAAACATAGCCAGTAGTAGTGCCTGGCTAGAGTAATACCCGCCCGCCGGAGAACACCACCGCTTCGTTTTCCTTTGTCGGGTCTTCGTTGATATGCTAACAATAACAACATTTTCACTATTAAAATAAGGAAATGCGATATTATCTTTAATTTTTAATCATTCTTAGAAATTACTATAAAAATATGGGTGTGCATGATTTCACAATCTGTCGAAAAACCTTGCGCAATTTGGAGATTACTTGCGCAATTTATTACGTTTCTTGCGCAATTTGAAACAGATGTTTCAATTTAAATTGCGCAAGGAATTCTTTGCGCAATTTTAAATTGCGCAAATCGTTCAAATTGCGCATAACAGTATCACCGCCTCACCACTTGCCGAATAGATGGTAGACTCGGTAACAATAGCCTCCTGTTTCGGTATTCAATTATACTTGGATTCTTCTAAATATTTATAAGTGACTTGTTATCACACATCGATTTTATTGCAATTAAGAACACGTGCACCTTGTTTTTTTTTTTTATTGAATTCGCATTAAACTTGTACAGTATTTCGTTAAAATACGCATCATGTATTCACAGGCTGCTTAAAGATTAGATTGCCTTGACATGCCTAATCAGATCAACTAAAAGATCCGATGACTCTGATTTAAAAAAATATTTTCAAAATTTATAATATATCATTGTTTCAACTTATATTGATAAAAAGATAAATGATTTTGGCACACATGGCATTTCATACGTACAATACTTCAAAAATCGAAATGTCATAAAAAACATTACATTTACAAAATACAATAAACACAGACACTTGCGGAAAGTGTGTTGATATTTATAACGTGAGCCCTCAATAATTTCATATAGCTTCCAGAAGGTGACGTCACGGAAAGGAAGTGTTATTGCTCTCTGGAACGTGTACTGTATTGTATTTTCTCTTTCGGGCGGTTAATAAACAATCACCTTGAAATTTTACAATACTAAAACAGAATAGAATAGTAACACATGCCCTTGGGAATACACACTACCGGGAGAAATAATTCTCCATAGAATAATGATATACTCTTCTTTTTTGTGTTTTAGAAGCGAGTTTGTCAAGGTGTCGTTGTCCAAGTATTTCCGTGATCGCCGATAAATGTAGTCTACATCCTACTATAAATACTGAAAGTATTATTACTAATACTAATTTCCGTTGTTTCTTGTGTACACAGTAAAAACATGGCCACTGGAAAGAGACGTACCGAGCTTCACGAGTTAACGTTACCAGAATCTAAAGATACTGTGCCCCACAATTTTGAAGATGTATTCAACCAGCAGATATCTGACCTGAAAGACTCGGTGACGAAGCTTAGCCTGTCAGACTTAAGTGCCACAAAAAGTGTGTTTCTGCTTTTTAGGAATTGCGGAGATTGGTTCTTCAAGGATCAGTTTAAACATTATCGACGCAAAATTGTTGAAAAGTTGTGTGAGTTTGGATTTGTTGAAGACCTGACAAGATTCTTAGATGAGCTGGATAAATCTGACTTATTTAAAAAGTCTTCAATTTTCAGTTTGTCTGATTATGACTACAGATGCAAGATCTTAAGTCATGTATTAACAACTATGTGTAACTTCTCGGATACATCGTCCAGATTTGGAAAAGGGCTTGCTGAAAATGGAGCCATTCCGATATTATTGGCTTTTTTAACACACGAAGATCTGTTGCCAATAAAAGTCGCAGAAAGCAACAACTGGGACCTGGTAAATTCAATTCTCGGCATACTTGGAAATATTGCTAGACTGTGCCCAGATTATAGGCAAAAGTTTAGAGAAAACAATGCCGTTAAAATATTATTAGATTATTCGATAATTAAAAAAAAAGTATCGAAGGCTGATTGCTATCTTACTGTTTCTTTTCTTATTACGGATGAAGAAGTAACTTTGATTGAGGATGCTGGCAACACAATACCGTTCCTGATCAACTGTTTGAAAAAAGCGCTATCTTTAAACGATGAGCTTAGTGCCTATGGTTACAGTCCTGCAGAAATTCTATTGGGGTTGAACAGTCTAGCATCGAATGATGCTAACAAAGTACGTATTGTCGAGTGTGGTGGGTTACAACTGCTGTCCAGAGCTGCAGATGTCGGAAATCTTGCGATTAGCATAATTGCTGCTAACATTACATGGCGATTGGCTTTCGTTGAAAAAAACAGACATAAAATCATTGCAGAGACGAAACTTATTAAATGTAAGTATTGACCACCGAGTCATCACAATAATCATGATTATTCCTAGCTCTATCTTCTTAACCTATTTGAGTTCCATCTCATTTTGCGTGTCAACATCTTCCTTCAGTATTTCCTCTTTGTTTTAAAGAACCATAGCATAAAACCCGTATCATTCTGTTTATTTCTTTATACAGCATTGAAATCTTGGCAGAGCTCGCAGAACTACATGCTGAAGGAGGCATCCAAAGGTGCATTATGGGAAACATTTGAAGGCAAACCTGAATCACTGGGGAAACATACATCTAACGTCGTTGACAAACAACATAACTGCCCTCACGTGATGCTAAGCTACCAATGGGATGTCCAGCCGATTATGATTAAATTAAAAGATAAACTTGTACGAGCTGGTTACAACGTCTGGATGGATGTTGACAGAATGGGTAAGACTATAAAAGCAGTAAATAAACTAGAAACAATAATAGTCTCCAGTGCGTCGGTTTGTATAATCATATCTAGTTCATGGATTAGCTAATTCAGTGATAAAGCTATTTTCATGCCTTTTGCTACTTCATCATTATTGGCATCAACGATCACTTTCAAATATTTTATTCTTACAGAAGGTGATATATTAGGAGCAATGGCTAATGCTGTTGAAAATGCGGCGGTCTTGGTAATAGCGGTTTCTAAGAAGTATAAAGACAGTAATAGTTGCAGAACAGGTTGGTAGAACTATATATATACATTCACACCAAGAACTGAAGATAACTACAAACATCTAGGGAAAAATACTTAAGGCCTGTTTACACTGAACGAACAAACGACCATAATACTATAGATAAATATATGTTTTTCCTCAGAAAAGAAATTTTGAAAAGCTTTCATCAGGGGATAACCATTTGTACTTTCTTCGATGAAATAAGTCCAAGCAAAAGGTTATCCTTCCTATAGCTATATGATTTATATATGTTTCGTTCATTATCGTCCTGCCTCGGAGGCCTTTCATTTTTTCGGTATATAACATACCACCTCGGCACAAACGCGTTGAAAAAGGCCAGCTCTGACCAAGTCTTAATGTTTTTTCTTTCTAGAAGCAACGTATGCATATAAGCACTTAAAACAAATAATCCCGCTTATTGTTGAAGAGAAGTACGTTGCAGATGGATGGTTGGGCGCACTCATCGGTACTAAGAAGTATTTCGAAGTCACGTGTGACTCCTCAGTCGATACAGAATATGAGAACATTCAGAAAGAAATTGGAACTAGAGGGTTATCAGAAGGTATAGACAATAACATAATAAAGGATCTTTTTATAAATGTACCCATGCTCCACAAAAGATAAAGTGAATTATATCAACATTAAAGTAAGAACGTTCTTTAGGACTATACTTTAACCTGATTGAATTTTTTTCAGACGTGATTGTACCTGTAAAAGAAATACCAACTTCATCAAAAAAGCCAAAATCAAGTGATAGTGTTGACGGTGGCGTCAAAAAACATGTATCTAGTTGGACCAAAGACGAAGTGAAAAAATGGCTAACTGAAAACAAGATGGCGGAATTAACTACCTGTATGAAGGATGTGGATGGTGACATTTTGGTTCAGATGATCAAACTTTCCAATAAAGCACCGGAATACTTTTACTCACAGTTAAAATTAGAGTTTAATATGAATCTTATTCAAGTTTTACAATTTGACAACAGTCTTGGAAAGCTTAAAATAAGTTAATTGGAAATATAGATAAGTTGGTAACAAGAAAACATATATCTCTTGTCTTTATTGCGATTTAAGTGCGATACTTTTTATGTAGGCCTATTGCAGATCAGTGACACATATTATTTTTTACAGTTTATACAGAATTTTGTACGTGAAAGTATAGGGCTAACCTTATAGAAGGCTATTAAATATGTCTGGGGTTACCCAGAAATAATAATCTGTGTAATATTAAATGCCTGGCCACTATTTTGAATTGTGAAAATTAGACTGCTGGGTAATTTTCATAATGCTAATGTATTTCGAAATTAGTGATGATAATTTTGTATAGAACAACAACTACGAACAAAATACAGGTATTACAAAGAACTTGGTTTAATGAACAAATACACAATGTAGAATGTATTCCTTTGTGAAGTATCGAACGGTTCAGCTAAAAAGGTATTATATTGTTTGAAGGTTTGCATGGCGAAATAAAATATTGATATAAGTTTGCGGTACACCACGTATGTTAGTTCTGAAAAGAACTGTTGAGTTTCTCGACGTTTCGATCAAAGCATATCAAAGCATATTGATCGAGAAACTCAACAGTTCTTTTCATAACCAACATACGTGGTGTACCGTAAACTTATATCAACATAAAAAGGTATTGTTATACCCATATTTTTGGTATTGTGTTGCACATATGTTTCAATGTATTTCATTGTTATAATCTTCTCATACGTATCGGACTACGAACCCACGTCAAAATTCGGAACAGAGCTTGACAGAATTGGAGCCATTCCGATATTATTGAGTTTTTTAAAACACGAAGATCTCATCCCCGTGAACGTCACAGAAATTAAAGTTGACCTGGTAAATTCTATTATCGGAATACTTGGTAATGCTGCTAGACTGTGCCCAGATTCTAGAAAAATATTAAGAATAAACAACGCTGTTAAACTATTACTAGATTATTCAAAGATAAGAAATGACATGTTGGAGGCTGATTGCTATCTTACTCTTTCATTTCTTATTACGGATGTCAAAGAAGAAGTAACTTTGATTAGGGTGCTGGCAAAAGGACAATACCGTTCCTGATCAAGTGTTTGAAAAAGGCGTTGTCTTCAAACGCTGAGCTAAGTGCCTACGGATACGGTCTTGCAGAAATACTGCTGGGGTTGAACAGTCTAGCATCAAATGATGCTAACAGTAAAATTATTGCAGACGGATGGTTGGGCGCACTCATCGGTACTAATAAGTATTTCAAAGTCACGTGTGACTCCTCCTTTTACTCCCAGTTAAAATTAGAGTTTAATATGAATAATATGAATCTACAAGTTTTACAATTTGACAACAGTCTTTGAAAGCTTAAAATAAGTTAATTGGACTCAAATATAGATAAGTTGGTAACTAGAAAACATATATCTCTTATGTGTATTTCGATTTAAGTGCGGTACTTTATATGTAGGCCTATTGCAGTTCAGCGTCACATATTATTTTATACAGAATTTTGTACGTGAAAGTATAACCTTATAGAAGGCTATTAAATCTGTCAGGGGTTACCCAGAAACAATAAGCTGTGAAATGTTAAACGCCTGGCCACTATTTTGAATTGTGAAAATTAGACTGCTGGATAATTTTCATAATGTTAATTATTGATTAGAAATTAGTGATGATCATTTTTTATAGAAACTCAAAGGCAACTACGAACAAAATACAGGTATTACAAAGAACTTCCACTTGATTTAATGCACAAATTAATACACAATGTAGAATGTATTCCGCTACCTTTGTGTAGTATCGAACGGTTCAGCAAAAATGGTGTTATTATACCCATATTTTTGGTATTGTGTTGCACATATGTTTCAATGTATTTCATTGTTATAATCTTCTCATACGGACTATCAGGCTAGCTACGAACCCACGCCATAACTGCCGCGCCCTTTTAACAGTAAAGGTACAGCTACTGAAACGTAAGTTGCACTTTTTATATTATACTTTCCTACCGTGTTCTAGTAGTAAATATACCAAGAGTGCTTTTAGTTTATTCTCCATTATCAATTAGCCGAGGGAGCATGTAGTAGAGGTGTGGCCTACAGGAGTCTATCATAAACGTTATCAGCAATATTTGACAAAACGTTTTGCATAGGCGTGTATAATTTTGGAAATGGTTGTTGCGATTTTTTTTTAAATTGCTGCTGCATATATATCTGTAGCCTATATATAAAGTGTTATTTCAATACAAAGATAGAATAAATATATAAAGGCTATTTATAATAAATTACTAAAACAAGATTTTCGTTGTTTACTCGTGTAGAAACATGGCCACTGCAAAGAGACGTATCGAGCTTCACGAGTTGACGTTGCCAGAATCTAAAGATACTGTGCCCCACAATTTTGTTGTTATATTCAACCAGAAGATATCTGACCTGAAAGACAAGATAAAGACGCTCAGTCAGTCGGATCTAAAGGCTAATAGAAATGTGTTATTGCTGTTTAGGCATTGTAGAGATTGGTTCAAGGAACAGCAGTTTAAACATTATCGACGCAAAATTGTTGAAGAAATGTGCAAGTTTGGATTCGTTGAAAACCTAACAAGATTCTTAAAAGATCTGGATAAATCTGATTTATCTTATTTGCCTGATGAGGACAGATACAAAATCTTAGAAAATGTACTAAACATTATGTATGACTTCTCTAATGAATCGTCAAAATTCGGAACAGAGCTTGCCAAAAAAGGCGCCATTCCGATATTATTGGATTTTGTAAAACAAAAATATCTAATCCCAACGAACGTCGGAGTCGAAGAAAACTTGGTGCTGGTTAAATACATTCTCGGCACACTTGGCAATATTGTTAGGCTATGCCCAGATTCTAGACAGACATTTAGAGAGAAAAAAGCTGTTGAAATGTTATTACACTATTCAAAGATAAGAAATAAAATATTGGAGGCTGATTGCTATCTTATTGTTTCATTTCTTATTACGGACGAAGAAATAACTTTGATTAGGGTGCTGGCAAAAGGACAATTCCGTTCCTGATCAAGTGTTTGAAAAAGGCGTTGTCTTCAAACGCTGAGCTTAGTGCCTACGGATACGGTCTTGCAGAAATTCTTTTGGGGTTGAACAGCCTAGCGTCAAATGATGTTAACGGCAAAATGATTGTCGAGTGTGGTGGGTTAAAACTGCTGCACAGAGCTGCAGATGTCGGAATTCCTGCGATTAGCATAATTACTGCTAACATTACATGGCGATTGGCTTTCATCGACAAAAACAGAGACGAGATCAAAGCCAAGACGAAACTTATTAAAAGTAAATATTGAACTTGATAATTTACATTTCAATAAGCACTAGGCCCTTAGTTTTCTTTTTATTCCTCTTCTAGTCATCTAACCTATTCGGGGTTTTTTTTCGATCTCCTTCTCCATTATATTTTACTTTCTTCTGATCTTCACATATTTTAAGTGAATATTTTATTTTTTCCATTTTATATCTTCTTTGTTCTAGAAACCGTAGACCTAAACCATATTATCCTTGTTTGTTTTATACAGCATTAAAAACTTGGCAGACCGACCAGAACCAAATGCTGACGGAGGCGTCCAAAGGTGCATTATGGGAAATTTATTGGATATGTAAATCTGACGTCGTTTATGAACAACAGAATACCTGCCCTCACGTGATGCTAAGTTACCAATGGGATGTCCAACCACTGATGAATAAATTAAAAGAGAAACTTGTAAGAGCCGGTTACAACGTCTGGATGGATGTCGAGAGAATGGGTAAGGACATAATTATATAAATGAAATAACAATAAATTTAAACAATGTAGTCTCCTGTGTCTCGATTTGTACAATACAATTAATCTTATTTCTGAATACAATCACTTTCTTGGATTATAGAAGGCCCCAGGGTAAATTTGGTGATGATTTTCATGCCTTTTATACTTCCTTGCATTACAATATTACATTTTGCACTATCGATCATCTTTTAGAAACATTTTATTCTTATAGAAGGTGATATTATAGACGCAATGGTTAATGCCGTAGACAATGCGGCGGTCTTGGTAATAGCAATTTCTAAGAAATACAAAGACAGTAATTATTGCAGATCAGGTTGGTACAACTCCATACAAGATTTCCCACTATATTATAAGAGAAAGCATATAAGGCCTACACAATACATTTCTTACATGTTGCTGGAGAAGAAACTCGCACAAACGCGTTTAAACTATGTGAGAACAAATATTCTATTTAAATTAGGTTGTCTTTTTATATTTTCACTAGAAGCAACGTATGCATTTAGGCACAGAAAAACAATAATTCCGCTTATTGTTGAAGAGAATTACAAACTAGATGGATGGCTGGATTTTATCATCGGTACAAACATGCATTACAGGGTCACATGTAACTCACTCGATTCGAAATTTGAAAAAATTCAGAAAGAAATTGGAAGTAGAGGACTATTAAAAGGTATAAAGAATCTTATACAGATAGTGTAAATGTATCAATAAAAATGTATCCGTACCATGAATTCACACACCCTTTGAGTAAAGTAAGAATTATCGTAAGTTTATTTTAAATTGGTTTTCAGGCGTGGAAATACTAAGTTCACCAAAACCAAGTGATAGTTTTGACAGTGGTGTCAAAGGTGTATCTAGTTGGACCAAAGACGAAGTGAAAACATGGCTAACTGAAAACAAGATGGCGGAATTAACTACCTGTATGAAGGATGTGGATGGTGACATGTTGGTTCAGATGATCAAACTTTCCAATAAAGCACCGGAATATTTCAACTCACAGTTAAAATCAGACTATAAAATGAATCTAACTCAAGTTTTACAATTTCACAAAAGTCTTGGAAAGTTGAAATTATAAATAAGTTAATACTAGAAAGAATTATGGTGACGGGAAAACTAAAATCTTGTGTATAATGCATGCGATAACTTCGAATTCATGTTTCAGTGTTCCCTATTTTGTATGATTATATAGTACACAGAAGATATACGTACCGTATTTATTCGAATAAACGCCCCGGGGCGTTTATTGTTAAGGAGGGTTTTTAAGGTGGGGGGGGGGGGGGGGGTGCGTTTATTCGAGGAAGGCGTTTATGTAATATGGTAGCATGTATAATCAAATAAATACCTCTAGATATGAAAAATACAACACAACTAATATCAAGAAGTGATAAAATACAGTAAATTTATAAAATTCTCGGTAAATTGTAGATCTTGTCAATCAATGGATTCTAATACAAATAGAGTATTATTAGAGGAAATAAATAAAGGTCCCCTGGGCGTATATTCGAGGGGGCGTTTATTCAAAATGATGTTTTATGAGGGGTGTTTATTCGAGTGAGGCGATTCAAAGCGGAGAGTTTATTCGAATAAATTTGTTTATTCGTACTGTTTTATTATTTTGTTATGAGTTGCTGACCGGAAAAGTTGGGGTGGGTTACTATTTTCAGGTGCCTAATTTAAGATTAGTAATAGTAACTCACTACTCTAATAGTAACCCCCCTTCTAATAGTAACCCACCTTAAAAAACAATCAAAGAACAATAACCCAGGGTTACAATTAGAAGATTTACGGTACTGCTATTCATGCCAGATCAGAAATTCAGTAATAACTCCTGAGGGCGGTAAAGAAAATGCTGTCCGGAAATGAAATTATTTATAAAGGGGCACAAGTAATCGTTAATAAAGTTACCGGTATGTCGACTTAACCAAAGGTGTATCAAAGAACAATAAAACAGGTGGTATCAACATTTCCTCTTCCATATTGCATGATTCAATGGAATATAGAAAGGTAGACAACTTCCACTAAACTGAGCAAAACTCCTCAATAATGAAGATCATCAAGCTAAAATGCGTTTCTGTAGGTGATAAGTAAGTAGATTGTGTATTAATGCAACTCAATAAGGTGTTGAGCTTTTATTGTGTTCAGTTTTAGATTGGTGTTTAGTTAGGACTAATTGCGTCTAATTTGAGTGCTTGAAGTAAGACTTTTATAAATTAATCACACGTTTGATCGAAATTGTGCATAACATAACATAACTGCATTTAAGGAACAATTTAAGACGTTTGGCCAATCTTATGAATCAATTATTACAAAGGGACCTAATTATAATGTAGTTATTACCAGGTTATAACAAACATTCCATTTTGTATTTCACAAGTTCTACATTTAAACGGTTAAAAAAACGTAGAAGAAATAAAACAGGAATTACTACAAGGAAGTCTATCAGTTAAAAATTCAAACAATTAAATATATCTTGTTTTAGTTGGTTTCCTGGAAAACAAAACATACTCAAATGAAACAAATAAAAAACAACCAAGCCCATTTTTTTTTTTGGTAGTTACTGTTTTTGGTGTGTTGTCGTTAGTAACCGTTTTGCCGTTGGTTAAAACACCACCAGTATATTCTTTCCAAATTACATTAATTGCATTCTTCTCCAACTTGTGTCATTAGTTAACACATTGCTATGTTAATAACCTTTGACCTTATCTCACCTATTTATAGATATGTATTTAAGTTACTTGTTAGAGGTAATATAGTAAGATGTGTTTGATATCCAATCGTGCCAGCCAAATTACCTTTCAGCTGTAAGGACATCAACTTAATTGACCTATTCTTACCAAATAACGAGATCCACGTAACTTAAACAATTCTCTGTGACGAAAGACCGAGATCTTAGTATTAGAGAAAAAAGCATGTAGGCTAAATAAAGCTAGGCTTTTTTTTTAGAATATTCTGTCTTAAAATGTTGTAATGCTTGTTTCATATGTAGGCCTACAATCATCAAAATTTAATTTTTTTTAACAATTTCTTTATTTACTAATATCATTTGTCAAAAACCTTCGTCGATTATCCCAGATTCTGCACGCACAACAGATAATAATTATTTGAGTATTACACTTTCATAAATATAGGCCTACCAAGGTATGCATCAGACAAAACACCACCATTTGCTGATTTACTTTACAAGGTTATAATGGAGGAATCCTCCATGGTTATATAAAAGATTTAAATAATGCATTAAGCTATTAGATTTGGCCTTTACATCCCGGATATAGAGGCTGTAATTCCTATTCCGCAATAACAATAAAAATAACAACATTGTTAATCCCGATCAAGATCATCATGTCAACAAGTCGGTTTACAAGAACACCTTTCACTGTGCTTCATTACAATAATTGCTGGCCTGACCCTATAAATTAATAATAAGTAACAAAGTATAATGTGTTAGACAGGCAACACTGTTTAATATTGGTAAAAAGATCAATATTTTGGCAGATGGCGTTTTTATACGTATAATATTTTAGCTCGAATTAAAAAAAAAACAAAAACAAACGTCGACTGAGTGAACTAACCTTTAAAAAAAGACAATAAATACAGACTTGACTTGGGGCAAGTTTTACTGTGCAAATCACAGCATTATTGAATTGATATTATTGTAAATGTTACTTTCTTCTTTCTTTATATTGGTTAATAATGTAAACAACCTATAAACTAACTACACACGTCCTAAATTAGACTTGCCTTAAGTTTGTAGTTATTTCGAGGCTTTTCGATAGTTTGTCTGAACCTGAAATCGAGTTTAAGTAGTATACGCATGAAACGCCATTATTTGCAAAACAATATTTACCTTTTAACTAATATTGAGTCAAAACTCCGCATGGAACCCATACTAGTCCTGTACTAATTTAACCAATTTCATTGCTTTTGTGTTTTCAGTGGTGTTGGTAAAACATGTCTTTTTATTCGAGAGTGCAAAGGAACGTTTCCAGAATCGTATGCCCCACCACCGTAAGTTGTTCTAAATAATGTCAGGTTGGTTTAAATGGTCCCACTTTGCCTTTTGAGAAATGGAACACAAACATATACCAAATGACAATCTCACTGGCAAGCCTTTTTTGGGCTGCCAACCTTTCATTCACGTTCGACTATAATAATATAATAAAGTTGAATTATCACAGCAGAAAACGGTGTTCGGTTCCCGTTTGTTCTTTACATCAAATTGCAAAAGTTTTACCCCAGTAAATGTACAAAGGCTTTCTAATTATCTACAGGTTTAAGAATTACTTACACGACATGACTGTTGAAGGAAAGTATGTGGAAATGGATGCAGTGGATCCAACAGGCACTCGAGGAGACTACGATAGGTTACGACCACTGTCCTACCCAAACACTGTAAGTTGTCACGCTGGTTAACATGCTTGCCTTCCATCCAAAGTTCCATGGTTCATGGCCTACTGCACTGAATCTACAATGACACTCCAAGCATTTTGTGCGAGTTTGCAAACTTTCCATCCCAAGTTCCATGGTTCAATCTTGACAGTTCCAGGTGTCATGGTCTAGTGGCCTACTGCACTTCTGAATCTACAATGACACTCCGAGCATTTTGTGCGAGTTTGCAAACTTTCCATCCCAAGTTCCATGGTTCAATCTTGACAGTTCCAGGTGTCAAGGTCTAGTGGCCTACTGCACTCCTGCTGAATCTACAATGACAATCTCCGAGCATTTTGTGCCAGTTTGCAAAGTTAGGATGCACATTCTTGACACTAGTTTGCTGAAATTTGTAATCTCATAGAATCAACCATTCTTTGTGGTATGTGATCCTTTGTGGTATGTGCTCCTAATTTCCAAACAGGGGAAATCTCGGAGTTTGTAAACAGAAGTTCGGTAAAGTGTAGTCTGGCATTATATTATAAGCACAATATATAGTTCATCCATCGTGGTAATTGGCGAGTTACCTTCCTGTTGAATGTGTTGAAATAATAATTTGTACCCTGTTTTCGGTGGTTGATATGGGCCTTACACAGAACACATCATAACATAATTATATGTTTGTGTTATTCATATTATTTATTTTAGGACGTTTTTCTGATTTGTTTCGATTTATCAAATACAACTTCATTAACGAACGTACGAGAATTTTGGTATCCTGAGGTGAGTAAGCATCGCCCTGATACACCAGTCATCTTGGTTGGAACCAAGCTGGACTTAAGAGAAAATGAAGATGGAACGCCAAAAGTCACTGACGAATATCAAGCTATTACAACAGAACAGGTCAGTTTTGAGATATAGTTCATAGTTCATTTTATTTGTCCATACGGAAATTCATGTCACATACAATTGCTCAAAGTTAAAAGGTTAATACAATAAAATTACATAGCAACAAAATTCAACGACTTAACTATGGCATACGGTATAGGAATATTATCATTATAACGTTATAAACTATCCTATTCAAGGTCGATGATACAAGTTCAAAGGTCAAAGGGTACGATAAGTATGTTTATATCACCATGGAGGAAATATATAGATTTCCTCCATGATACCACAAAGGTTTATTTTTCTATATCATTGAACTAATCTTTTTGATACGCCGAAGTATTACTACTTGATTGGTTGATTTATCGCGTTATTTTTGAAAATATTGTCATCCGTTGAAGTTGATTAAACCAATTAAAATGTTTTCCCTATTCAACTTATAAACATTATTTTGTATAATAATTTGTTGATTTTCCATTAAATAAATATTCGATCTATTTTTATTTATTGATAAATTAAACCTCCGGTATATAATTACATTTAAATTTTATTTTGAATAATTCAAATTCAAATTCAAATTTATTCACCTCTCTTAGGAGAAACATATAAAAACCGTCAGCAAAATAAAACACATCAAAATGAAGATTCACACGAATCAAGTTAAATAAAGTGTCAAAATCATTGTGAAAAAGGACAGACTTAACGCTATCACAGATACCATGATTGACACATTTTTGAAAGATTAATCATGTTCATTCTGTCTGTCTTTTTAGGGACGAGAAATGCAGAAAGAAATTGGGGCTCTTGAATACATTGAATGTTCTGCCATCACAGGGAAGGGAGTAAATCAAGTATTTTACGATGCAATGAAACATGCCATTCTTTTGAAACCGAAAGAAAAAAAGAAATCTTGTAACGTTATGTAGCGGACATATTATTGTAAATATCGCGGTATTTATTTGATACAAACACTTGCATACTCAACAACAGCGGGAGAATTGGCAGGAATTGTTTACTAATAAAGCAGGAAGTGGTGGGCGCTCAAGTAGGCGCGAGCAGGAAAAATCATTTAGGCCTAGGCCTAGCCAAGGCAAGGTGTTATGATAACAAGATATTGATGATGCTAACATACTACCAAATGTTATGAATGTAATTATTATATTTCAAAAAATTATTTGTTGTTGTATAATGCTAGATTTTTATTTGAATTTGGCAAATCATTTAAAACATACAAAGTCTTAACATTATTTTAAACTACTAACTTTACAGAATAAGTGACAATAGAAGATTTTCCGGGATAGCCCCAAAAGCTGAGCCATTCTGGTCCTTTCCTATATAATATTGATTACAATTATTGTACAGTGTATAGTCCTCCTTGCTTGTATTTTTGTTTTCTATGTTTCTATGATTAATATATAAAAAAAATGTGTTAATAAATGGTTTGTTCTCGTTTGTCTTGCCTTTTTAGGTTCTTTAATCTATTTATTTTTTCGACACGGAGGAAACACGATTTGGCCCTACGACACGTAGACTAAATCAGTTACATAAATAATTATTGTATTAATCTACACACGACGAATGGTCAAAGCAATACTATAGTATTTAAAACAGAAATACCATGATCTCTCCAGTTACATACCTGTATAACTAATCAATGTTGTTATTTAATCTCACTGACCGTAATTAAATTTAATGGTTTCAAATTTAGTTTTAAACTATAGTGTTAATGATTGACGCTGTTGTTTAACAGACACCTACTAGGCCTAACACTACATTTTATAGTAATTTTAAGACGAAAAACCATAAAAAGTTTCGATACTTTATTTGGATAGGTGGCGCTATTTAGTTAAATATTTTCGCGCCACACATGGGTGCTCTGTGATGGAAAAATGTGAGAAGTGACACGATTCGTTACGTACGATTTCAATCAGATAAATACAATACAATAAACACCCACTACAGACTACAGTACAGCTGGTTATCAAATTCTACGGTGACTTTATGAACTCAACATCTTCTCCACTGAAGAAACGTGCCAAAACTGAGCAAAAAGAGGTAGGATTTTAGGTATATAGAATAGGAGCCTGAGACTGAGAGAGGATAGGCTAGGAGGAGTAGTTAGGGCCATCATGGAGTTAACTCCATGTGGTTAGGCCTACTTTACTATAATAATATCGCCTAATCCACCTCCTCTTAGTCTAATCCTGTGATGGGCTAGGCCTAAAAATATATCTATCAATGCATGACATAATTATAAAAGAAAAAGAATGATAATAAATTAAACAAAATCATTTTAAATCTATTGCAGATCTGTGAAACTGACACAACAATGGCAAACGGAGATTCAAAGGCATGGTTCGGTGATGAGCCATTGGAGCAGAACGATCCAGAAATTTACAATATTATACTAAAAGAAAAAGATAGACAGCGAAGGGGCCTAGAATTGATCGCTTCAGAGAACTTTGCGAGTAAAGCTGTGCTGGAAGCTCTTGGATCTTGTCTTAATAATAAATATTCTGAGGGATACCCTGGAACAAGGTATTGATGAATCATAGGATTACTTCTCCCCTCCCCCTTGAACACTTCAATTAAATGTCGTAGCCATGAGGCAGAAAAGGCGCTCGCCTCGTCATTTTCACTACTCACACCAATTCCCCAGCAGAGATCGCCCTATTTTATATTAATAATTTTATTTAAAGCCCCCTTCCCTACGTTTTTTAGATCTAATTTAAGATCACAAACTATATTTAATGTAAAAATAATACTATATGGTCCTATTGCGATAACTTTTTTCGTCTTTAAACGGTTAAAAATGTGAAAAATAAGTTGATTCTAATAATTATAGCGGCCCGCTATAAATCCCAAAATGCATTGCGCGCGGATTGATATTTTTGTTTTTCACCTGTAATTCGCCCACTTTTCGATCGATCGTGAGGCCAAAACAAATGGAAGACTCCTAACTTTTCAGCGAAAATACCGGGTTTTCCCCAATTTGTATCAACGGAGTCTGGCAAAAATAGAAAGACAATTAATGCAGCTACTATACAACGTCAGGCTAGGTATATAGCTAGCGTATGATGTTCTTACGTTACCGATGTTTACCAGCTAGGCCTACAAAACTGAGCCTAGCTAGGCTAGGCCTAAGACCGTCCACGAGAGGTCGATCGCCGCGAGCTACTTAGGTAGTGCATTGTTTCTCACTTTTTATCATAATTTACCATAAAACGTACATTTAAGACAAGGAATGACATGGTTTAATGTTTTTAAAGTGATATTTGGGTCATTCTTCAGTAAGTGTCTAAAATCGTGTCCCGATACTTTGGTGGGATAGAGACTGAAAATTCATCATTAAAAAATAAAAATTCTTGACTTATCATAATCAACATTATTTTAAATATAATTAATTACATAAAACAAAGATAATTACATTGATATTGTTAATTTTTATAAAAATGTTTCAGGCAACCCCCTAAAATCCTATGTCCCGATCGTACATCTTCAATTTTATGATCGCCGTATATATTTGATAACAGGACTTTTGTTATCGAAAATATTGTAAAAAGTTAGTTAATCATGATTTCATGCGATTATATTCTTCGAAATACATCTCTACATACATTAAATCTCAAACTTTAAAGTTTTTGTTTAGAAAAAGCTTGTCCCGTAGTTTTGTGTCATTTCCGTCACATAATTTAAATGTGCCGTCTACAGTTTAATGAACGGCGGGGAAAAAAATTGACTGCGCGTTGTAAACATGCGAAGATATTGATATAAAACTAGCCGCCCATCATTTTCAATAAAAGAGGAAAAAAGCTAATAAAACGAGGTTTTAGAAAAATTACAGTTGCGTACCTTTATTGAATGTCATATCCGAACGGTATAGAACTCATTAAATAATTATAATTTCTGGTTTTTTTCAACTGGAAGTACAAGTTATTCACGGTATCTAGAAGTATGAAATCCGTCTCCGCTGTCAGACATGCCTACGATGTGATCCTAGGCTGTCCTATGCTAAATACATCATCTCCGTCACGGTCAGCTCCGTCACATTTCCCAATGTTTCGTTGTGACGGAGATGACGGCCCGTGACGGATATGACTTTTTGTTATTGCCAGGGCCTTTTTTTGTTACACATTTTGTTTTGTATATCTTTATTATGTTATTACATTGTATATCTATGTGACTCTGGTCAATAAACATAATCAAATCATATCTTAAAGTCATCTCCGTCACATGATTTTTTAGGTTCGTCATATCCGTCACGGTTTCATCTCCGTCACATGGATATTTTATCCTTTTAAATCCTAAAATATTTAAGTAATGAACGCAATTATGTGGTATAATTGAAATATAAACAATATTCTTCTACTATGTCAATGGATAGTAATATTAGTTCAACAGAATTTTGTAAAACATCAGTGACAGTCATACTATTTTCTGAAAATTATTATTTTTTGGAATAGTAAATGGTTTTGAACGTATAACATCATACTAATAAATGTTAAAACAATCATTTTTTGATTAATAGAGACAAAAATAATGTATAGTATCAAAGAATTAATAATGGAAATAATTTTATAATTCCTAAACCGTTATTTTTTCTATCTTTGTATATTCCATAAATGTGACGGAAATGACAGTAACATTGAACCATGTATTTATAAATACGAATAAAATACGAAATATATAATAAAGATTGCGCCAAACATACGCTTGCCATGTAATACATGTTCATTTATCTGAATAAACTTTTAAAATTTAAAAAATGCAAATTTTAAAATCGATTTTTTATAAACCTGAAATTAGACACTTACTGAAGAATGACCCATATATGTATTATATTTGTGGTTTAATTCGTAACTCCCAACCAAGGGAGGCTTAAATAATCAGTGGAAACCCTTTCATTACCAGTCTACACTACCTTATATCAAAGACAACCTAATCATTGTATACGATAAATTATTAATTATAATTATTCATTATCATTGTTATTCTTTTTAACATGTGGCACCACAAATTAAATCATGATCTATTATTTCATTGGCAGATATTATGGAGGAACTAAATTCATAGATGAACTTGAAACACTCTGTCAAAACCGAGCTCGTGAAGCATTTGGCTTAACTGCCGAAAAATGGGGTGTCAATGTACAACCCTACTCCGGGTCACCTGCCAACTTTGCTGTGTACACAGCACTTGTCGAACCACATGGCCGTATAATGGGGCTTGACTTGCCTGACGGAGGCCATTTATCACATGGCTTCATGACGGATAAAAGAAAAGTGTCAGCAACGTCCATCTTCTTTGAGTCAATGCCTTATAAGGTAGATCCTCAGACAGGACTGATAGATTACGAGCAGTTGCAAGTTAATGCCAAGTTGTTTCACCCAAAACTTATTATTGCTGGTGGGTATTAGACATAGAGTATTGTGATATAACTATTCTTATGATCACTATTTTATGAATCTCTACCCAGATGGTTGATAAACAGCTGTCTAGAATTATTTATATCTTTAACATAAAATTATTCTTTTTACATCTCTTTGTTTGAATTGTTATGCTTGAATAATATATTTGGCTCATTCAAGCTAATACCCCTTTCACATCACCAAGAAAAGCTGTCTAAACTATCAAACTAGTTTAACAAAAAAAGTGTGATGTGCCCAAATATGGTAGTGAGGGCACATCACATTTCTTTGTCACATAACGTGTGATGGTGTAGATGGAGCTTAAGGTTATATGATTGTAGATTATAGAATGATTTGGAACAGTATTTCTGACCAGATCAGATCTCCATCTAGCCTTAAATTTTTCTAAAAAACAAAATTTATACTGTAATATAATTTTTTATATTTGCATCTTGTACACAACAATTGTAGGCATCAGCTGCTATTCAAGGAATTTAGACTATGCGAAATTGCGTGAAATTGCAGATGAAAACAACGCCCTCTTGCTTGCCGATATGGCTCACGTCAGTGGGCTAGTAGCTGCCGGTCTAGTTGCCAACCCATTTGATTACTGTGACATTGTAACCAGTACAACCCACAAAACGCTACGAGGTCCAAGAGCTGGAATCATATTTTTCAGAAGAGGTATGTTTTTTATTGCTTTATTCAGTAAGTTATTGATTACATGAAGTTTTAGTTTACATGTTTTGTGGTATAAATTTATGATACCGTTTTCTCATCAAAGGAATTATTAAAATGAGAGGAATTTGATATATTTTAGGTGACCACAACCCGTTTTCTGGTGCTGAATTTAGGGTTGAAAAGCTGAAAGGCACTGAAATATATACATCAACAATATATACTGATTACTAAATAGGTACAGTAATAGTATAACCATATTTTCATTTGCTGCTGGATTACCATAGAATTCCAGATTTGCTTCAGAGTTTAAGCTAAAAATCTAGACTGATTTTGATTAATTCACACATTTTCTTGTTGGTTTTATCAGGAGTGCGAAGGACGTTGAAGAATGGAAACGAGGAAATGTACAATCTTGAGAAACCCATAAATGAAGCAGTGTTCCCCGGCCTTCAAGGGGGACCACATAACCATGCTATTGCAGGGGTAGCAGTGGCATTGAAGCAAACCATGGAGCCATCATTCAAAGCTTACGGCAAAGAGGTTATACAGAATGCCCGTGTAATGGCCAAATGTCTCATGGATAGAGGCTATCATATCGTCACTGGTAAATATCGATTACAAAAGTTGTGTTCTCCCAAGACTCTTTATGGGTTTCATTTAATGTATATCAGTATTCAATGGCAACTTTTGAGTCAAGACCACAATTCATTCATTCATCAGTGGAAAATTACTTCCATTTATTGTCATTTGCATATTATAAAATATACATAGAAATTATGCTTGCTCTGAGATATACAAAAACAGATAAAATGAAAAATAATTACAAAGTGTCACATCCCTCTCGTACGGTATTCAATGCCTGAATGACAACTAGATAAAAGCTGTTACGAAACCTATTTGTATGAGAGATGATGGACCGGTAACGTCTACCGTTACATAACACCTCAAATATGTTATGCATGGGATGAGTAGAATCTTGCAATATAGAATGTGTTTTCTTTTCAAAAACGGATTCAATAGAACTCAATTCCAATGATAGATACGTGATGCATACTTAACAACACGTTGTAGATCCGACTTACCTTTACTTGTGATCAGCTGTAGATGTTTGTCAGTTCATTCTTTTCCCTGCAACTAGTTGTCAGAGTCACCCTCCAAATTGATCAGCCTCACAAGCTTTGTAGTTCTCAACATCCAAGGTTCTTTCGATCTTGAAGCATCATGGTAGTGGTGCCTCTTGTTCCCCTTCGCTTCAAGATATGGTGAAAATTAATTCCTTTTCACCTCAACCTTGAACTCTCTTTCCGCAGGTGGAACAGATACTCATCTTCTTTTATTGGATCTCCGCTCGAAGGGTTTGGATGGAAATCGAGCAGATAAGGTTCTAGAAGAAATCTCAATTGCTTGTAACAAGAACACATGTCCAGGGGATAAGAGCGCCCTCCGACCAAGCGGCTTGAGGTTTGGTACGCCAGCTTTGACGTCACGTAATCTCAAGGAAGCAGACTTTGAAAAAGTTGTTGATTTTATTGATAAAGGTAGGTGTTTTTTAAACAAATTATTTGGGTCTCGGGCTGGGGGGAAAATGTTGGGTGATGGACTAGGTGATGGACTAGATCAAGAATGCCCTTGGGTTTGAACATCATTGATATTATTCCTATGTACCATACCCATTGATACATCAGTCTTTATTCTCAAGTTATTTGTCTTGATGTTTTGTGCTCCTACAATGTACATGGTTACTTGATTACTGTTTTCCACTTGACAGTGCTTTAATTTACTTTTTGATTGCTCTGTCTTATGTTATCTATAATGAATATTGTTGTTTGTATTTTTTACTTGGCAAAATAGCCTCCACAATGTTTAAGTTATCGTTTTGAATATTAGGTATATACTTACAGAACATGCTTATAGATTTTCATGAAAATTGATATATTTCACAAAAGCTTATATTAAAATCTGACTCCTTTATCTTCCATATGAGGTGTTAAATAGCATGCTCTCTGTATTCTTTTAATTTACATGGACCAAAATATTAAGTAGTGAGCCCTCTCTATCTCTCTGAATATAGTTTTCCCTAATATAATATTTTAAGTACTTCACTCAGAGTGTTTTCAATTTTTTATTGAGAAGCGTTAAATGAATTGTTTGTGTTTTCTTCCAGGCATATCTATTGCCCTAGAAATCAAGGCTGCTTCTGGTCCTCTGCTAAAGGAGTTCATGGCAACTATGGAATCGGAGACGTATCAAAAGAAAATCGCAGCATTGCGGGACGAGGTGGAAACATTTGCTGTTAAGTTCCCTCTTCCGGGCAAAGATGTTCTTTAAAAACAGTGTCTTCCACAAAGAAATATACCGTACATAGTTTTTACTGGGATGAATCTAATTTATGGGAAGCAGTTGTAACGTTTTCGTTTAGTTATGTAATTTAATTTGTTCCTAAATTAGTCTTTTCCAAGAAGAGATATCGGTAGCAATTTAAAGTTATTCATTATTAAGTGATCCAGATGTTAAAAATATTTGGGAATACAATAGTGTCTTATTACCATGAAAAGGGAATCAATGCCATCAATTAGTTTTACTGTGCCACCAAATTAGGAAACAATTTTAAATATATTTTTTTACTTAAATACCTATTTCATTTTTTAATTTGATCCAGCTAATTGCCACCCATATATTTTGGGAAAATTTCAGATTATGTGAAATTGTTTATTGATCATCAGAGTGGCTTTCATTTGGTGATGGTATAGTACGATAGAGCACACTTTTTATTTCACCATAGAAAAATGATTGTAGGTACAGTAGTGTGTTTCTATTAGGGCCCCCTCTAAAGCAGGGTTCCCACTAGAGATGCAGCACAAGCCAGTCCACCAATGACAAGCTACAATTTGAATTATCAATCGCTAGTACATCTGAGATTTGTAACAGTACACACAGTATATTCCTACTTGTTGGATATCTGCAACACAGTGTGTACATTATTCTTGTGAATCTTGTTTTAGATCGATGATGATAATAGAAGATACTAACTCAATAGAAGCAGAATCTCTATATAATAATACTATTTGTACTAAACTAATTGGAAATCTGATCAGGCATAGATCTCGAAAGAAAAATGTATCAAGTAAATATTGAGTATTGTTGCACAAAAATGGCCTTTGTTTACTTGGGCTTTAGGCTTTATAAATTTATTAAATATTCTACTGCCACATAAAATGGTATTGTTTTGTGTTGATTCATTTAAATAACAATAATGTGTGATTATAAATACAGACATTGTAATACTAATAATAATATTGATTGCAATCTTTGTATTTGTCATAAATTATGTGTAAAGTATACATGTTAGTTGTACGTTCACAGTATTTGGTTTTGCCTTGGAGACAGTAGAAGCTATTCTACCTGTACCTAATATTTTTTTTTATATTTTCTGAGACGATGGTTCCAACGTTGGTAGCTTTGAATTTTATGTTATTTACCGTGTTCCAAGGTTGGTCTTTCTAATTTAAATACAATTTGTAATTTATTTACAACAAGTCGGTGGTAATCTCGCTGAAGCGCGGCACGATTACGTAGTGGTATCGGCACATACGTATACGCGCGTAGCAGCAGCGTGATACATTTGATTAAATTTGTGTTGTTGGTGTGAATCGGGTCTAATAATAGCATATGTCTGCCTATCAAGCAGAAGATTGTTTTTCTCGCAGATTTTCTCATCTTATTCTTTATCGTTTACATGTTTAAAATAGCTTTTTTTCTTACCGTTAAAAATATGATTTGTAATACGATATTTTAATAAATGCACATTTGTTTGGATAATATTAAAGGTGGGTTCACATCGAACACGTACATATGCATTGAAGAGACTTGTGTGAATGGAGGTTCTTGCGTTATTGTAAATGACGTAGTGGAATGTGTCTGCTTAGCGCCATGGACTGGGATACGTTGTGAAGTTCGTAAGTTCCCATTCACACTATACATATTTAATCTTTCGAGACGAGTAGGGGTTAACCCCGGTGGCATTATTTAGAGGGTTAAGTTTAGTATATTTAGGAAGTAGATCAGCTATCTTGCAATTCTTTATAATAGAAAATAATAAAGGTACTGAATTATTCATGACTTCTGCCTTAACCTCATAGGAAAAAAAATAATGCCGGTGTACTAGTTCACACAGCCACTGTCGTAAGACAGACGAAATGGCGCCGTAGATGGCTGCCGGTGACATGATGGGACCTTTATGGGGAGAAGAATGTTGGTGAAAAGGTGTAACATCGTCCACAGCGCTATGATCTTCACGAAATAGCGCTATATAATTATGATTATCCATGCTTTGTAAAACCACACTTACTTGTTATGATTTGCATACATACTTTCCAGGTTGGTTCAAATAAGTAATCATTAATTATCATGATTTTCTAGGTAATGCATTAAAGTTCGATCCATATACGTCATGTGATCAACAACCATGTCTGCATGATGGAACGTGTATCCAAGAAGACGAACGGATTAACTGTGTTTGCAACGAAGAGTGGACTGGAGAACAGTGTCAGGTGATTCTTTTCTGTCAAAAGCACAGTATGCCCTACTGCCAAAGTACTGCCATTATAGCGGCGGTTTGGTGGATAAATGGCATTCGCCGTTTTTTTTTTTGCGGCTTATTATAACGGTTTTTCCAATAAGACAAAGAGATGACTAATAAAATATTTGTTGTTATTTCTAATAGATGAGCATTTATGATGATCAATATGTGACGCCGTAGAACTAAAGATGACGGAGAAGACTGTGAGTGATGGTAAAGCAGGAATTATGATAATATGCCCTGGTATGAATGATGATGTAAGAGGTAGTGTAGGTGCGTCCTGACCCGACCAGAGGAGGAATGTGTAAAAATATGCCTGAGCAGAAGATGAACGTTGAAGGTTTGCAGCAAAGAGGAATGATGAAGAGTAGGTCTGCAACAAAAGAGGAATGTAGAAGAGTAAAGGTCTGCAGCAAAGAATGTTGAAGAGTAGGTCTGCAACAAGAGAGGAATGTAGAAGAGTATAGGACTGCAGCAAAGAATTGTGAAGAGTAGGTCTGCAGTCCCGTCTGCAGCAAAGAGGAATGTAGAAGAGTATGCCTGCAACAAGAGAGAGAGAGTGATGAATAGGTCTACAGGCGAAGAGGAATGGTGAAGAGAGATGTCTGCAGCAGAAGACAGGTGACAGCGAAACGAAAAGATTGACACTACTCTGTTTTGAAGATACCAACAGAACAACTTCTATGATAAAAAAGTTACTTCTATATGATCCAATATAATGTCAAGTTTGTAAGATGATATCGGTACTTACATTTCCAGAGAACTTGACGTTTCACCTACTAACAGCAAGGCATAATCATAAGTGAATACGTTCTGGTGACGTAGCGGTGACGTGACGATGACACGGTTGAAAGGAGCCATTGTGCAGTTTACCGCTTGGTGTTATCCAAGCGGGATGTGCGGGGATCGGTCTCTTTACGTTTTAGAATGTTATCGTAAATGTTGCTCTTGCTCTTGGTTACACACCCAATTGGAACAACATCAAAGTCTTAGCAAAAGAAACTGAATGGAACACAAGAAAAAAATAAAAAAAGCGATACATATAAGATTACACCCTAATAATATGAATAGAGATGAAGGAGCATATGAACTATCGCACATTTACGATAACATTCTAAAACGTAAAGAGACCGACCCCCCGCACATCCCGCTTGGATAACACCAAGCGGTAAACTTCATAATGGCTCCTTTCCACCGTGTCATCGTCACGTCACCGCTACGTCACCAGAACGTATTCACTTATGATTATGCCTTGCTGTTAGTAGGCGAAACGTCAAGTTCTCTGGAAATGTAAGTACCGATATCATCTTACAAACATTATATTGGATCATATAGAAGTAACTTTTTTATCACATTATTTATCAGATCCAAATGAACTTATTTAACAAGAACAACTTCTATGTGATCTATTTATGACATGGCCTATATCAACAAACTAATTTAGTTTTAATTTTAGTTTAATAAACAACATACCTCGAGGCATTCCTCATACTAAAATAATGCTACTTCATAATTTCTTATTTTCTTCATCCAAAATTGTTAACTTAATTAACTGAGTGTGTAATTTTATCTATAAATGTAATATTAGCTCATTTTTACACAATTGAAGTTACATAAACTGATTAAAAATTATTGATCATCACTCCATAATATCAAAAAAAGATTAGTCATGACATTTTTTTAATTTCTGAAATGTATCGCAAATGACCTAACTAGATATTGATAATCGAATTATTAAGATAAGTAGATCTACAATCAACTCAAGAAATAAAAGTATTGTTATATATACGGAATATGAACGAACGGGTGCAGTATACGAAGTTAAGGCAAGTACGGTACAGCAACAGTAAGTACGGTCGGCTGGTATTTATCAATATTTTTTCTATAGTTAGTTAAGTAGTACTTAGTGAATACTGCTTTGTATTATTTATCAAACTTAAATTAAAGAAAGATTATTAAAGATTATGCACAAATATGCACAAAATATATGTGCTTATATTCTTTTGAAAACTTTCTTTTAATTGTTTTTTCTAAGCAAGTTTGATAAATCTGAAAAACCTAAAATTAAATAATCAATTTTTTTTTTAAATATCTACAAAATGTTTCCCAAATGTTATAAATTATTTTTGACAGAAACGACACATATTTGTTTGTGTAATGGCAAAGTATTTATCTATCGTTACCACAGTTCTACTTCTTAACTGTGCAAGAGAAGGCTTCAGTACAGGTATGCTATAAAGCTCTTAATTCAATACAATGCTTTTAGTAAGCAAATAATTATTATCTATTACACTGTACTTTTATACTGAATTCTGCATTTGGTTAACCTTAACAAATATTAATGTTGAAAACTACAGAGAATGACACGAAAAGAAAAAAACTGCCCAATGATCGTTCTGATTTGAGAAGTCTTGTTAAATGCGCTATAAAAGATGATGATGATTTTTTACCGCTTCGTACGTGTGACTTAAAACGAAATACTGTATAAAATTGTGTATATACGGTATATCATTTTGTCTTTTACTTTGAAAAGGTACGCCTTAATTCTTGATATGATATATTAATCTCGGAATGCAAAAGACGATTATCATTCTTACTTTATAACACACTTGAATAGATTCTTGTCATTTGATTGGAGGATTGTGGGTCACATAATGTTAAATAGCCATACTATTAAACTCTACGTCAGAGTGCATTATTCTTGTTGTGAAACAGTGAGGAACCGGAACGCGCAACTCGAGGCTATGCTGTTGACTGAACGTTTGAACATCACCCTGTAGTGTTAAGCCGTCAATTGCTCCAAATTCTCGAATCGATAGATGTGTATAAAAAAAATAATGAATGTTTTATATTCGTGATACTGGGGCAAGTAATTTCATTCGATTTCATCTTTCACATCATGATAAAATAATGTTCTCTATTTAAATGTTAAAAGAATACATGGTATTGTCGACAACATTGGACGACAAGTCTGTCTACTACACGTGCTTAGAGTCCGAAAACCAACCATTGAATATCACTAACAACCTACTTCAACTACCTGACGATATATATATGAGAGGTTTAGCCTATGATCACGTGGAGGACTTTGTGTACTATTCAGTGAAAAGGGGGGATAGAGGAATATACAGAACGCGCTTGGATGGAAGCATTACACACGAAGTAGCAGTGTTAGGACCATGTAAGTAAGACTAATAAGCAATATCCCGAACTGCGCCCTTAATGTAAGTAGGCCAACTCAAGATATTTAGCTACTATCGTATTGAGACATTGGCTATCACTATTTAATATCCAAGATCCAAATAAATTTGTCTTGAATTTGTCATGTAAGATTAAATTCAGGTTTTTTTTTCAATAATGGTTCAACAAAAAATTAAGAAAGATTTAGTTTAGTGTGACGATGGGTTTGAATCGAAATTTGATTGACATGGAAACATACAGAGGCAGTGATTTTATGATACAGTACTAAAGTATTACTGCAAAGCTCGATAACATTATGGACTTCAGCACTAGAAATACTCTCCGAGAACATTATATGCAGTAACAAAGTGAATTCAGGCATTTTGGTAGTGAGGAATAACTAGTTTTGCCACGACCTATAAAATCCATATTATCAATATTATTATGTTTTTGACTTTATTTAGATACTTATTCTATGGCGGTTGATGGTGAAAAACGGCACTTGTACTACAACAGTAGAGATGACAGAGAGATGCGTATATACAACATGGACACAGGAGACAACCTTTTAATATTAAAACATACACACTATGATATTATTGACTTAGAAGTTGATCAGCATAACCAGTTAGTATATATACATATATATATATATATATATATATATATATATATATATATATATATATATATATATATATATATATATATATATATAGACTTGCACTGATGAAGGGCTAGTGTTTCCCGACAGCTCTGCCACTTTTTCTGGCTGTTTTACTTTATCGTTTGATTTAGCTTTTTGCTTATTTTATTTTGTATCTCCATTGAGATTCAGCCACTGATACCCACATCCTTGTAATTATTTTCAGTAATTTGCCTTTGGATTTATATATATAAACTAGAAAATAATGATGTTACAAACGAACAGTGTATGCACAAACTAATAACATACCCACCACAAATATGACTCTAAATTCCTACAACTTGTTATTATTATTTAGGCCTATACTTTGTTTTTACTTAGGTACATCTTTTTCGGTGTATACAATGGCGGGTTATTTCGATTTCCTATGAACACCACAATAACTGAATTTGAACTTCTAATATCGACTACACATTTTACTGGTCTGGCATTAGATTCAACAGGTAAGTATGAACTAGTGTAGGCCATCTTTTTCTTTCTTTCAAATTGTATTTACTTCCTGTATTGCCGAATCTTGAGTCGAATTCCGTGGGTTATTGTCAAATCTTAAGTTTCCGAATCCCGGGTTTTGCCGAATTGATTTCATGGGTTGCCCAGTTGCCGAATCCCAGGTTACCGAATCCCACGAGTTGTTGACTTTTAGGTTGCCCAATTGCACGGATTAGTTAAATGTGAAAACGAAACATTGACGTTCGATTGGATTTTCCGGCACCGGAGCGGAACAGGTGTGAAAAGACCCTGAAACCATGTCCAGGATGTTCAGATGTTATACCATCAGTTAACCTTAACTAATATTTTCATCAGGTTCACGGCTTTATTGGGCTCGAGAGGACACAGATGCTATTTATGCTTGTTATACCACTAATTTCACCAGCGTTCAGATGATAATAGCGTCGACCTCCTTTCCAGACTTACGCAATCCAGCTGATCTGATTATTCTCGGGAAATATATCTATGTGTATTCAGCGAATGGTGACCACATTATACGCGTTGATCTGAACGGATGTTGCCCACAAAACGTCGGTGGCGCCAGAGAAACTCCTGGATTTCAGAAGGATGTACTTATTTCCGTCAAATGCAAGTACTTTTATTAATATATCCAACTATATTTATCATGCTTATAACTTCAGATATATTTTTCATTAATTCATTTTTTTTTTAAATCATATTTGCTCAATTTTATCAAACTAAGCACAATTTAATGTCTATCAAAAACTAGGGTTTATAAAGGCAGGCAATACGCCTGGATGAATGAAAAGTATAAATTGTATTGAATTGTAACATTTTGAATCATTTTAGTGATACGAGGAATCAGTTCACGAGTTTGTAAAACCACCCAGAAGTCTCAATGTAAGTAGGCCTTTCACTTAATTCACTACACTTTGTTCATTAAAATAATTAGCCAGTAAATAATTATATATCTGACAAAAGATGCTTAGGTAATGTTTAGATTTGGAACGTCTCCAAACCAATAATAAACGGTGCAAGATGGTGTGTTTAAAGTTTTCCCGACGACCTAAAAACTACGCCCGACGCTATCTCAAGACGACTCGTCTCGTCGGGATTCAACTTGAACAGCACCGACAAGTCAAGACGTCGTCGGGCCTCGTCGTACGATGCTGTCTGGGTTGGTGTACAGATGGCGTCGGGCGTAGTTGTTAGGTCGTCGGGAAAACTTTATTTTCGAGATTCAACTCGAACAGCACCGACGAGTCAAGACGTCGTCGGGCCTCGTCGTACGATGCTGTCTGAGTTGGTGTACAGATGGCGTCGGGCGTAGTTTTTAGGTCGTCGGGAAAACTTTATTTTCTTCCGACGAGACGACTCGTCGTTACGACGCTGTCTGAGTTGGCGTTCTGGCTGATTTTAAGTTATTTTGACGACTTGTAATATTGAAATACTAACTATAGAAATAATAATGTTGTTCTTGACTAACACTACGATAATAAAATGTGCAGAGAGTATTCTTTTAATATTCCAGTAGTTACTGCAGAAATTGAAATTATGATTTTCGTTTTTTTTCAATAGTTTTCATGCGGTCGTCTGAAAGACTCATTGGCTTGATTCGGGACACAAACGGGAGTAGTACGAGATGTGCCGTAATGTGTCTACAGAAATCGGACTGTACTGGATTTCTTTACAAGCATCGCTGTCATGTGAAAATGATGACAGATAACACCCAAGTAGATTTTGAAATTAGCCCTATGTATGATTAAGAGTATTTCTTCACTACAGTAGAACCCCTATTATTAAGGAACACATTAGGGAGCCACCAAAGTGTCCTCTTAACAGGGGTTTCCACTCAATATGGGCGTTCCATATATAGTGTTAAAACATTCCTCTTGTTCGTTTCACAGGAAAGTGTCCCCTTAACAGGGGTTTCCACTCAATATGGGCGTTCCATACATAGTGTTAAAACATTCTTCTTGTTCGTTTCACAGGAAAGTGTCCCCTTAATAGAGGTATCCCAAATGAGAGGTTCTATTGTATTTCATTTTATTCTTGCGTTTTGTGAATAAAATGAATCAAGTTTTTGTAATTAAGCTCAATTTTAATCTTGTCATGGGTCATTTTAACATTTTATGAAATATCTTATTGTTAAATTTAAATATCTTGTATAGCGTCATTTTCCTTGACTATTTCATTTTCATTCATGCTTTTTATAATGAATCGTAACTTTTAACTTTTAATTGTCACATTGTATTGTAATTAAGTTAAATTTTAATCGGTCATGGGTCATTTTAACTTTTTATGAAATATCTTATTGTTAAATCAAGGAAGGTAAATTTCAATAGGCCTATCTTGACGTATAGCGTCATTTCTTGACTATTTCATTTTCATTCATGCTTTTTATAATGAAACGTAACTTACCGTATTGATATATCTTGTTGTTAAATTTAAATATCTTGTAGCGTCATTTTTCCTTGACTATTTCATTTTCATTCATGATTGAAATATCTTATTTTTAAATTTAAATATCTTGTACCGTCATTTTTGAAGATATTTTATGGAATTTACGATTTCTAATTAAATAAATGATCATTATTATTAATATTATTGTGATATTACCAAACAAGTGGAGGCAAGGCATATCAGTAGCAACGCCACCTTCTCAAATGTAATCGCGATAACATTCAGAAGTAAATATCTATTATCGAAACTGAATTAAGAATGATCTTTATTCTATATTTAGTACAACATGTTGTATAGTAACTATAAGTATATGCCTCACTATTTTATTCGCAGTTCGCAAAGATGGTCTTATGTTTGCTTCTTATATTTGTATACCATTAGACATAGTAGAGCATCGGGCCTGCATTGTAATGAAACTGGTCTTACAGTAACGAATCGATCAATCCATCAAAAAATCGTTTTTCTACAGATGCCATACATTTTAGTTTCAAATTAAACAAAAAATAATAATACTTCACACACACGTTTGCATGCGTTCGTCCGTACTCAAATTAGGCCTATGTGTTTTCTATTTTCTGGTTGAAATATATACTGGTGGCCATTGGTTGATGAATAAATTGGAATGTAGGCCTATATTTAGTCAATAAATTGAAATTGAAACACAATTCATATTTGATAATGAGTTGTATTTGGCACGCCTAATACTGTTTATCTATTGCCTATACTGGTATTAAAATTAAAGGGTTGATAAAAGTGTGTGTATAGTAGCTATATCCGGTAGCCTACAGTGAGGGTTCAAGTTTTACCGGAAAGCTATATCGGTAAAGTTCAAGAGATCTGACGCAAAGGAAGTCAGTTATATTGAAAACTCATTATTTCGCAGCCTAACACGTATGACCTCTGACCTCGGAAATGACACAGTGATGCTTTCCAATCGAATTTTATTTTTTATCAGTTTCGAACATGTGTTTTGTTTACTAAACATGAATTCGTTCAAAAAGAAAGTGTATCTGTTGACTTTTATTGCCGTTATATTAGTGATTTTAAACTTCAGTGCATCGATATTCGATGAAAACGCAATTAATGCTTCCAAACTTGATGAAATATACACTCGGAAATTTCTAGGACATAAGTGCAATTGCCAGGCCTCAAATTTGGACAGATCCACAATCAGAAGAGACAGTTTCGATGCAAATGGAATCGATAGTGCAGATTGCAATTGTAAACAACAAACTCGGATTCTGTTGTTAGCAGCTATGAGGACAGGTTCTTCTTTCCTCGGTAAGTTATTTGCTGAAAATGATGATGTATTTTACTTGTATGAGCCAGGGAGGTTGCTTATGACGTACTTGCAGCGAGAAAATAGCACTTCAAATCTTCTTGAAAGTAAACTACTTGACATAATATCGAACATATTCCAATGTAGCTTTACAGATATGGATTTCTATGTGAAAGCATTAAACCGTATGCCTGTTCCTCTTCGTCGATTAGAAATACCAGCAACAGTTACTAACGGTATTTGCGATGGGTATAACACGTCAACAGACGATTTCATTCGATGTCAACCAATCTCTAAAAGTTTTATATCGCTTGTTTGTACCAACAAGAAACACGTAGTTATAAAAACTATTCGGATTAATAACCTAAATTTATTGAGAGGTCCAATACAAAATAAAAATGTAAAAGTTGTGCATTTGATTCGAGATCCTCGGGGAGTGATAGCATCCAGACTGCTTCTGGTTCCATTAGTAAGAAAGAGAATGCGTTTGGAAAAAAGAAAATTCTTTGATATAACTGACGTAACTAACGATTTAAAATCAATCATGCGTAACTATTGTTCTAATTGGTTGAAGAATATGCAAATTGGGCATCAGATGATTCGGTTTAAAAACAATTATGTAGCTCTTCGTTATGAAGATGTTGCAACGCATCCTGTTAAAACAATCAATGCGTTGTATAATGAACTTGGGATAGGGTCGGTGCCATATAAGGTCAAAACGTGGATAGAAGAAAACACTCATTTTTCTAGCCCTACTGGAAGAATATCGTGGTTATACACTACTAAGAGAAATTCCTCTGCAAATGCCGAAAGCTGGAGAAGTAAAATGTCTTTAGAATTGGTTGAATACGTTCAAAATTTGCCAAATTGTGAAGAATTTATGGAACTTGCTGGGTACAAGAAAGTAGGAAATCTATCAGTTATGATGGATCCATCAGAAACGTTTATTGGTAAACCACTAGCAAAGGAGTACAATAAACAACTAATATGACGTCATTGATACGACAATGAGTGTCATCCAACGGTTTGATATACAGTACTTGCCTACTTGGTTCTCACTAATGTAATAGAGTGTGTTGTGAGGTACTGACTTGTAATGAAGACTCTACTCGCTTGACTGCAGTAACACATATTGTTTATTCAATAATACTTTAACTTGATGATACAATAATAATGATGCAACTAACTAACTAACTAAGGAACAGAGGATACAGTGATGCTGTCGGTGCGGTGAGTGTGTAGGTGTTCTTCTGGAGAAGTGGCTGTGAGGTGTGTGTTCCAAGAAGTGGCTGTGAGGTGTGTGAGTCCAAGAAGTGGCTGTGAGGTGTGTCTGAAGGCTCCTCAAACATAGGGGTATATTGGCTCAGTTCATTAGCATATGTCATTACATTGTCTCAGAGGTTACTGATTGGTCCTAAGTTGATCCAGGGGTGTTTGGGTAGAAGTGATTAATGGTATAATAAGGTATTTCTATGATGGATAAAAATGTCAAATCTGTACTTAAATAGTGTCAATCTCTCCTGGTTTAACGATGGGAGAGGTCGTAAGGTTATTCAAAGTATTTTCATTAGAGATTTGATTATGGGCTAAATTGTCTTTTAAAACATCTGGACAAACTCTCCACTGGAAGTTCTGAGGCAAGTTCGTGAACTCAATTGAATTCTAATACAAAGGTTGATTTCTAAATTATAAATGTATATCATTATATTACACTAAGGACGACGTAAGCGCAACGCAAGTGACCAATCAGAAGCTATTCCCTAATATAATGGGAACCAAGCATTAGGTCTAGAGCCACTGAGGACCAATGCTATTATTAATTAATGAACGTGACATTTTTTCTACGACTTGATGCTATGGGTTTCCTCAAATTGAAAATTAAATATAAACTAAAAATTGAAAGTGTATCTGATTATTTAAAAATAAAAACGAAAATCAGCTACAGGAATATGTTTCAGTTATAATTTAATTCCTTGTTTAATATACTTAAAGTTAAGTTCAGCAATAAATAGAAATCTTGGATCCTCCACTGCATAAAAAAGGGGGAGGGAAAGCGCAAGAGAGGAGAAATAAGTACATATGAGAATAATTTATCACTAGCTAAATAATAATGATGATGGAAAACAGTCTATAGAGGGCGCCATACATAATAATGAAAACAGGTTGCTGATATTTCGACCGAAAAAGAAAGGTAAAATATCGACGTATTTTATTTAAAAAAAATTATTATTATCATATTATTGCAAAATTTATGAGTAAATGTTACAGGTACATGCGATTGTTTAATTTAATGCTATGGATAGTGCCATTAAATCGTCATTAAAAGCTAAGCTTGGTCGAGGGCATTAAAATCAATGGTGGTGGTGGACTGACACATGACAGAAGTCATAAGATAGGCCTAGTGACTGACTGTATGTTAGTGAAGGAGGAAGGAGGCTACCATCTCTGTACATCTCTTTGTCTTGACTTGGTATTGACTTTACACTTACTGTCTGATATCAGAGGAAGGGTGATCGCATTTTTTTTTTATACAATTTTATATAATTAATACTGGAGGCCTAAATCAAAATTTGGTTTGTATACAAAACTTAGTCTTACAGTATTTAGTACAGATGCATTTCAAAATTCTGATGAATTAATCTTTAATTCAGGGCTAGGCCTAATTAGAATAATTATTATAATTATATTATTTTTACATCTTAATTATTCCATAGAAAGAATGCAGAGGAAGAGAATTCCACATTGTGTAGTAGTAATGTGGTGAGTTAAGATGACATCTATACTGAAAAGAGTTGGCGACTTTCTGAATGTGAACATCTTGGATTCGAACCCAAGTCGTCCACCGCCTCTTGACGGTGAAATCATTTACAGTAAGAATAATGTCTGTGTTCATCCTCCGTCACATCTTTCCACTGATGCTTTACATTTTCCTGGATATCTAACATTGCGTGCTCAGCAGAAAGGCGAAACTGGCTCAACCTTGATTCTTACTTGGATTCCAAACTCTACTCTTAAGATTAATAAGACCAGTAGTTCATCTGTACATGGATCACCGAAAACCAAACCAAATAGAAAACTGGTTCCTGAAGATAAAGCTTCAGATACAAAAGATGAAGATAATGAAGAGTCGAAAGAAGATAGAACTAGTAGGGACAGTGCATTTTGTGGAGAGAAAAGCTTCAGTGAGTCTGAAGGTGATCGAAAAAGTTTAAGTGGTTCGATTATCAGCCAATCAGAGTCCGGGATAGAGGTTAGCGAGACTATGCCAAACGAACAAAATTCAGTTCCTGAAAAGTTAAATGAAATCCAAATAGTACATGAAGAGGTTGTGGAAACAACGGAAAAAGAAACATTGACTGGAGAGACATCTGGTGTAGATAAATCGGACAATCAGAAAGAGAAGCAGGTGAAGTATGGTAAAGACCAAAAATCCATCGACACAGAGTCGTCTGAAAGTGGTGAAATCCCGGTAGAAGACCAGTTAGCTTCGCTCGTTGCTGTAGAGGAAGATGAAACAGATAGCAGCACAGACCGTCCAGTTGATCTGACAATGAGTTCTGAAGACGTGGAGACCAAACCAGATGATAGAAGTTTCAGTTCAGAGTCAACTGACACAACCAGTGATCAGACTTCACCATTAAGGAAGATGTTGAAAGAGTTAGATTTACCAGGACCACGCCATGACAGTCTTTCATCATCGACTACCCCAACAACCTCTAACAAAGATCCTCTGTCACTGCCTTCAACACCAGCATCTGGTGACGATCCCTTTAATGATCAGTTTCATCAAGACAGCACTGATGAACCGATGTATAACATGACATTCCCATCAAATTATGTTAGCTACTCGTCAGATAGCCCTTCACATTCTCAAGGTCAAGGTTCTGCCAGGGATCAACTCTGCGGGGTGTTTTCCGTTGATCTTGGTGAGATGAGATCCTTGAGGTTGTTTTTCTCGGATAAAGAGGAGCGTAATGGTCAGTTTGTAATTGCTAGTCAAGAGAGTCAGTACAAGGTGCTTCATTTTCATCATTCAGGTCTTGGAAAATTAGCAGAAATCCTTGGAGATTGGAAGTATGCCGTACGAAATACATTAAAGGTAAAGTTAATAAAATAAAACATCAGGTTTTCTTGAATTGCCACATCATTTATTCACGACTCAACCTCATCAACTATCATTTTACAGTTTTGTTAATTTATCATGGATGAATGTCAAAATTATAATGTGCATGAAAATGCAAACCCCATGCCACCACATTAGAGACTGCATTCATAAGAATAACTATTTCTTGTGTTTTCTGTTAACCATTTTATTTAGTGAGTTTTATTGTGTCTAATGCTTGTTACTTATAGCAAGAATGACAATATGTATTTTGTTGTTGTTGTACTGTATTACTTAAGCTTGGTTCCCACTAGGATGCAATGCAAGGACGTAAATGCAAGTAATTTTACCAATCACAAGCGATGGATTATCTGAACTGTTGTCATTATTCAATTCGCTTATGTTGCCTTTACATCCTGGCATTGCGTCCTTGTAGGAACCAAGCTTTATTGTCAAAATTACTACTATTATTTTACTGTACTTCAGTTTTGTACACAGTCCATAAAATTGTGTGTTGCTTTCGGACAGTGTCAACATTGCTGTAGTAACACTAACACCGTACTGTAATGATACAGTAAATTATGATGATTATGTAACCACAGTGTACTGTGCCTTCATATTAAATAATTAAATAATTCAGTGGCAATTACTCTATGTAGAATAATACTACAGTAATGAGTTTATGACACAGTCCCTGAGTGTTGTGCATTGCTTTGTTAGTGATGTCTGTTGGTACAATGTCTGATGGAAATGTTTTTGTGTACATGCTAAGTGTGAGCTTTCTCTCCTTTTGTTCTTTTCAACATGCAGCCCTTTGCGTTTGCTGGTATTATTGGTGCCGGGATCTTTTCCGGCGCTCCTGCTGACAAAGGTCGTTTGGTAAGATTTATCAGGGAGATGTTTACACCTCCCTGGATTTATTGTGTCAGTGTGTCCTGGTTGCCTAATAATTGTTTACTACAGTATGTTTCTCTCTAATTAAAGACCGCTGTACTGTAACATCCTGTTAAAGACCACGTCCATGATGAGACCAAATTACCCTACCCTATAAGGGGGCAGCTGAGGGTCCCAAATGATCAGCAACTGCTGGATGGATCACCCTCATTAAATATGGTTAAAATAAAATAAATAAATAAATGACAGCTAAAAACAATGCATGTTTCTTTAAAATTGATGCCAACAATCAAACAAGCTTATTATATTGGGAATGTTCTATTGAAGTATTCTTTCTATGTAGCGACTGAATCGGTGCGTCTATGAATGCGACCTAGTGCCTATTACAATAGAAACGCCAGCCTAAGTCTTACTGTACTGTAACCTCTAAACACTGGGACTTTAATTAGATGAAGCACACTGTCTACAAACTTCCATATCCCATTGTATTTGCTAATGTTTTTTTAGAAATGCTTATAACATACTTTCCTTTATGTGTTGTATTGTTATGTTGCTTAACGGTACTGTATAGTAACTCAGTTTCACTTGCCTTTCAATTCCAGAATTCTGTGTCAAATCTTTTGTATCACTATAGACAATAAGAAAATAACTTATTATACTATAACATCAACTTCCAACATTTTTCTAGATCAAATTTAGAATGTGGTGATATAATTATACAATACTTACGCACTGTACATTAGGGTATTTCACCCATGCCAATGGTATATTAATGGTGGTCTATAATATTAATATAATCTGGTGTAAAATTATTGGTAAGACTAGAATTAACTAAAAAGGTTTTTTTTTTCACTCTCTGAAATTATGTTCTTTTACTCTTGATCATATCTCATTTTGCTTCTGCCGTTATTATAAGAAATGTGAATTATTTTTAGATATTCATGAAATTCATACCGTGCTATTATTGAATTGCTAAATAACAATATCATTATGCTTTCAATGAGGGACATCATTCACAATAAATAGTTTACATTTGTTTTCTACATATTTCTCTGCCATTCATCACTGTTGGTTTTATATATTGTTTGCTGTGATCACAAGTTTGAAGTGATTTTTTATATATTAGTTTAATGAGGCAGAGGATTTGTGTAAATGATAAAGTTTTAAATAAGAAACCTTAAGTAGTGTGTTGTTCAGTACGCCGCTGACTACAATAATACACTGGTGTTCTTTTTCAGAATGCAGATGAAGAGACAAATAGATTGTGTCAAAAATTCTCGATTGTTCGTCCAAATTGGAAGAAATCAGAATGCCATCCTGAAGAAGGAATGTATGATGTCATAACAGAAGAGATATGGCTATCTTACCTCAATGATTTTGGACAAATTGAGGATGAATTTGGCCTAAGAAAGGTACTGGAAACTACTACTTACTTGATTAATGAAATAGGCCGTCTTTCTCTAGAAAATGTTCATGTGGTACAGAAATAACTTGCTAGAGAATTATTATGCCATATTTCTCTTCACATTTTCTCCTATAGAACTTTACTAATTATGTTTCTGTTTTTAGGCAATTTTTTTCGGTGGAATTGATGAGTGTGTTCGCAAAGATCTCTGGCCATTTCTACTACATTTCTATGACTTTCAGTCAACTAGACAATTCAGAAATGAACTACGAACAGAACACCGTAAGATATACAAGAAAATTGATATGAAAAGGTAATTTCTACTGTACTATAAATACAATTCACGATACTCAAAAACAGTGGCGTAACGTCTATGCACGCTCACTGGCTAAACCCATGGGCCCCAGAGCTTATGGGGGGGCCAATGAGCAGTGTCCAGAGGCATTAATAAGTGGCATCCAGCGTTGTAGGGCCACTTGGGGTTCATAAACCAGGGCCCTCAGGCCTCTGCGTTACGCCACTGCTCAAAAAATTGTGGGAAATGAAACGCTGCACACAGATCTTTTGTTGATTTAGATTAAGTTGTTTTTCATTTAAATTCTAAGGTTATCAATGCCACAGTCTGAATTTGAGCATTTTTGGCGAACTATTCAATCCACTGTTGATAAAGACGTTGTGAGGACTGATCGTTCACATAAATACTACATCGGAAAAAACAATCGTAATATAGACGTTATGAGGTAGGTGAAAATGTTATGGTAAACTTGGATGGATAGACATAATTTTGAGAAGTTGTTTATGATGGGGTGTTGATCTTTATGAGTTGAATGAAAGAACATTTACCTAGCTGTTCCGTTTCTCCCAATCAGGCCTACACACCTGATCATAATATAAATTTACTATGTAAAGACTAAAGTTCTGTCTACACTATCAAACTTTATGTGACAAAAAAAATGTGATGTGCCCATATATGGACATGATTACATCATATCACTACCGTATTTGGGCACATCACACATTTTTTGTCAAACTAGTTTGATACTGTAGAGTAGACAGAGCTTTAAGATATAATGAACCTTTAATTTATTCTAGTTTTTTCCCCTTTTAGAAATATATTGCTGAATTTTGCATACGCAAACCCTAGCATGGGTTACACACAAGGTATGTCTGACTTGTTGGCACCTGTGTTAGCTGAGTTACAAAATGAATCTGATACTTATTGGTGCTTTACTGGTTTAATGCACAACACACAGTTTTTTAGTTCACCCAAAGATGATGATATGGAGAAACAATTGGTAAGGTTTTAGTATATTTTTAGCCCATACTGTATACCAGCTAGCCTGAACTAAAATATCAAATTTAACACATACATTACACTTGGCACAGATTTTGTATTGTTAAATGTCGCATTTTTGGGGGAAAAATTGCAAATAATAGATAAATAAGGTACTTGCATTTGAGTACCACTGTCCACTAAAGTAATATTATAGGTGCTATACTGTTGGCCTATCATGCTATTAAAGCTGTATACTTGTTCAAGATCTTTATTTTAAGCACAACGCATGTGGACTACCCATTGGTTCACATGGCCATCAGGCAAATCTTGGTGCCATCACACTTTTCTCAACTTTTTCTCACATGTTTGTTTCCACTAGTCTTTCTTGCGTTCATTGATTGAATTGATGTTACCACCATTTTGGAAACATTTGCAAAAACTGGGGGATGCCATGGATCTATTATTCTGTCACAGGTAAGTTTTACTTCAATTTAGTATAGTTCATTGCGAGCCTGCTTATATGCATAAAAATGAACTGTTATTATACATTTACTGTAGGCATAGAAGAAATTCTAGAATTCCTGGTGATATACTGAGAATTAATTAATTTTGAAACGTTAAAGATGAGGAAATCTGAGAGAATGAGAAAAAGTCGTCCCAATCGAAATTCGAACTCACAACCTTCTACATAATATGTCCTAACCATTTTTTAACTATTGTATTATTATTGTGTTTTATGTGTTAGGTGGATCCTGCTTTGTTTTAAGCGTGAATTTCCTGAGATAGAAGCACTTCGGATGTGGGAAGCTTGTTGGAGTCATTTCCAGACTGATTATTTTCATTTATTTATTTGTATAGCTATAATCTCAGTTTATGGAGAAGATATCGTTCAACAGGTAATCAAAAGAAATCTTATTTTGATTCGCTATTTTGTTGTATTCCATTGTTAATGCAGTACAAAATCTCACACCCCCTAATTTTTCTAAAATGTCATTCCGACTATACTCTGTTATAAATGTTGATTAAATTGTTGATATAATAAGGAGTATATTGATCAAAGTATATTGATTGAAACGTCGAGAGACTCAACAGTTTTTTTCAGAACTATATATACACATTGTTTACCGCAAAGTTTATATCAAGATTTGATTTCACCATGCAAACCTTTAAACAATAGATTGTTTTTTCATTTTAATGAATGTTTCTAAACACTACCAAATTCCATGAGGATAGGTCATTCCAACCACTGAGCGAGGTCTAGATAGATTGTGATTTATAATCAGTTCTTCAGAGCTTTCGGTTTGCGATGACCAAGGACCTATGACCAAGCTAGGTTAATTGATGTGTCGTCGTCGCCTGGAACTAGAAATCATCAAATCTGTTTCGAGAAGGAGGACACATGTGCCAATATTTCTGCATGGACACAATGACCGAACATGACTTAATTTGGTCGTCAGTCTTCGATAAATCATATTTTTCCTATTGAGCAGATGGTTATATATGCTATATGGATTTTGTTTTCATTTCATTTATGTTTTTAAAACTTCTTTATAAATTTGCTTTCAGGAGTTACCATCTGATGAAATGCTTCTACATTTTAGCAACTTGGCTATGCAGATGTCAGGAGATATTGTACTTAAAAAGGTCAGTACTACTACTACATAAAAACTAAGAATCTAAATAATATAACTGCCTAACACTTCTGCTCCATGAAATATAGCTGTACTTGGAGTAACTACTTCACAAAATTAATTGAAATATTTTTCTTTCGCAGGCTCGTAGTCTGCTTTATCAATTTCGTACTCTACCAAGAATCTCATGCGAGTTGAATGGACTCTGCCGGACATGTGGACCAGGAATGTGGGATAGTGGACACGTCCCGGAAGTGGAATGTATAGGCAGCCATGAAGAGGGTTATGTTTGCCCTCACATAAATTGAATTTATTCTATAATTTCATTTTAAATTAACAAATGAAGAGATGTTTTTCAGGGAACAAATGTAATGGACAGGTTATCATAGAATTCTAGCGGGTGACAAAAGTTGATCAGAATATTTTAAGAAAGAAGGAAGACTAAATTATTTTATTACAATTTTGAATGGTAAAAATAGACATTTTGTTACACAGGGTGGGGTAAAAATTTACCAAGAGCAAGTAAAAGGTCCACACAGAATTATATACACAATACAGATACAGAATATTATAATACAATATAATATACCATTAATTTAAAAATATAATTAATGTATTAAGTTACTCATATAAGAATTTATGTTATATTAAAATATTGCTAAAATGAAAGTACCAATTTTAATAGGTTCCATATTTAATAGGTTCCATTGCCTGTACACAGATACACCTTGGATAAATAAACTTTAAATAAATTCTGTTTCAAATTATTTAATATAAATAAACAATGGTTTCATCCCTTTGTAGAATATAACCCATATTCTAAATTAAAGTATGGAGTATTATTTAGATTAATTATTACTTCATGATTAAAGTATGTCCCGATATAAATATTTGTATATCTGTACTATTATTTATACATAGTAGTGTAATTCAGTATTATTGTGACTGGAGGCAGGCATAACTTAATCCAGATTGACAGTCTTATGAAACCATTTATGTAGATATAGATTTTTAACCATGGTAGCTAGAAATAATATATTTTTTGTTGATATTCATGTAGATACTGTAGACTTTATGCAATAGGTATATATATGGTAGCTATGTTTATTAAAAATTGTCTTGAAATATTTAACAAATCTACAGAATTAGCAAAAATAACAGTTTATATTAAGAAACTTGTTATTCCAATTCAGTTCTATTTAATTGTTTATAATATTTTTGTCATGTATTTTTCTTATACCTGATGTACACATACAGAATTAATTTGGTACGATTAGTAGTACAGTAGAAGCATTTCTGTGTTAAATCAATGTAAAATTTTGGAACAAGTCTGTAATCTTTTGAGGCCGCCTGTAAAGGATCTTTCTAATGTTGGTTCTCACAGGAGACATCCATGTACCTTACAATTTGTGAATTGTACATGTGAATTGGTTATTGAACATATTACAGTAGCAGGCCTAGTGTTCATTTTTAGATGATTACTAGAGCTGTTAAACCCTGAAAGTGGCCTTTAATCGGAGGAACACTTGTAGTATAAAATATCATTAGTATTAACATCCCACCATTATTAGGCGTACAGTATTACCAAAATGTAATGTTGTGCCCATTCAAGTGTGACCATTATCCTCCCCCCCCCCCCCCCCCTCTCTTTGTTTTTATAGATTTGTGTGCAATAAATGTAATAATGTAAATGATTTAATAGTGTTTGGGGACATAAGTGTAAGACTGAAAAAATTACTCGTAATTGAATGTGATACGATTATTTTGTTATCTATTCAGGGCTAACTAACTAAATCCTTGCTAGTTTTGTGGTTTATTAGAAAAATTTAATTATTTTAAAATAAGGCAGGCCTACTTAATCGACTAAAAACAGGTACTAATTGATTGCATAACACCAAAGAAGTCTTACTAACCAATCTGTACTGTGGTATAGGTAGCCTCATCCTTTCTGTAATGGGGTAGTTGTAGTAGTGATCAGTAGCTATCACAGTACTGATTAGTTTGTGAGCATGCGCAGATGATTGTATAAATGTAGTTTTGCTTTATGGTCGTGCTGGAGCATTCAATAATCATACAAAGTAGAACATTAAAACCTTAATAGTAAACATGCAATTAACCATTGCAAAATAATTTAATGCAAATAATGTATTCTACTTAATGCCTTTTGAAACCAATCGCAACTCATTGAAATACTGTACCACTAAGCAGTACACTCCAGTCACTTTTCCCTGCTATGGGTGATATCAGAATTGTAAAAACTATTCCAATATTATTACTACCATTCCATGTTGAATATGATGGTGATATACTGTAAAAGGAAATTTTAAATCTGCAAGGACACTTTAATCAAATAAGGTAGATATTATTTGCATACACAGGTATGTGCAGGTGGTAATTAAAATATATGTTGTGTAAATGTATTCTTTATTGACAAAGTAAATCTACATCAAACAGGTAAATGCTGTAATTTGCTTTTGCGTAGTATTCAAATGAGTTGGTGCTTTATTTGCATAAATATGAATATGGTTATAACATAACTAAGAATATTATTCATTCATTATGTGTGTGTAAAGTCATGAACAAAAAATAAAATCAACTAAGTTAAAACATATTATAAATGTTTATTATCTTATTTACATTTCTTTGTAGTATTCACCTTTTTATCAATAACACCCTAAATAAATAAAGGATTCATTTTGCAGTTACTCTAAAGCAATAATGTAATTGTGCTGGGCAGAGGTGGGTAAGGTTACCCAGATTAAGAATTTAAATTAAGGCCTGCTTTCAACCAAGTATTGGTACCAACTAAAATGTTCATTTACCAATTTGTCACAATCACGCCAGCTACCTCCCTGGTATGAAAAAGAATTTTATGATTGGCAGTCATATTAATTATTTTTTAAATTATACACATAATAGTAACACTCAAATATCAAAATACTGTCATAGCAAACTAAATAATATCTTGGGTACATGCAAGACAATCAAGGAAAACTGGAGATGGGTATTTAGACTTTTTCGATCATATCCTCTATAACTTCTGCATCTTGTAATCCAATAAACTGATCAACTTTGACCCCGTCTTTAATTACAATCACCGTAGGAACAGATGATACACTGTAATGCATTGCAAGATCAACCAGTTTGTCAATATCTACTTTAGCCAGGTCGACCTTGTCATTTGACTTTGACACTACCTCTTCCAATCTAGGACCAAGCAGTTTACATGGACCACACCAACTAAAACATAAATTGGATGAGTATACATCAATATGGTAGTAGTAAAAGTAAAATATTTATACGTTGTATTGAGTGCCTCCATTCACTAAGGCAAGAAAAAAAAACACCCCTGTTCCGTCGATTTAAATCGACGTGGGAAAACTGTTCCCTAAAAATGTAATTTCTAACTGTAAATTTTTATAACAATCTGAATGTTATGCCTTTTGATATATTTTTACCTTCTTATTTTAAGTGTTTTGTATTTGTTGTGTTGTTTTACCCTGCATATGCTTGGTCCTCCAAGCTGTGACCTGGGAATGTTTGTTACATTCTTATGTTTTTTATTTGAAATGAAGTATGATTTTACTACTTGATGTGAATCTTACTCCACCCCAAGGCCTTACTTTGCATGAAAATCAACTAGAACCGGTTTATTGCTTTCCAACACTCTTGCTTTAAAATCCTCCTCATCTTGTACATTAAAAGATATTTGCTGTGTAGTTGAAGTGTGCAAAAGACAAGATCTGTAAACAAAAAGCAATATTATTATTTTACATCTATCAGTACAATAAAATTATAACGTCATTTTGTCAACATGTTCATTTTTTTTATGTTAAAATTTTACCTGTAACAAACCGGTTGAAACTTTTTTGATTTTACAAATTGTCGCAGAACATGCCGACTAGATTGCTGCAAGACAGTGCTCAATGACATTCTTATAGTATACTGGTGGTGGTACAAAAAAAATTGATTTTGAATAAATAATTCATTCATATATTAATATTAAAATAATTTAATAAACAAAATCAAGGATTAGACCTCTACTCTAAATAAATAACCGGGTAGCTCTATGTTTTATTGGCTTTGGAAAGATTCTAGCCTAGGCCTCCTATAGCCTAGTCTAGTGCTACACATGATTGTGACAGTAAACCGGTTCCTACCAGTATCAGTGAAGACTGACTAAAATGTATTCTCACCTAGACTAGAGAGAGGTAGGCCTAGCTAAGTTTTAATTCAATCACGTATAAGTGGTGTCTAGAGGTAGTAGGATAGTAGTAGTAGGTACGAAATTATTTCATGACATTCCTATATCCCATCTAGTAAATGAATTCAAACAATTTACCTCTTTTTTCATAGATATATTTCAATATAGCAGCAGTAGTAGTATAACAGCACCAAACGCGCACACAGTCACAGTGACAGTGTAGTACATGTGTCGCTCCGCTTGAATGATTCTGCCAGGATTTAAAATCATGAATTATTCATATTACATAAAACTTTTCATTTTCGATTTTAAAAGGAAATGTAATTGTTTATTTTAAAGGTCTCTCCTAGCGTAACTTGTAGGCCCTACTTACTACCATCAGACATGAGGTGGTACTGGCAGAGGTGGTAGGCTCTAGTACTAGGCCTAGTAGGGTAGATGTACCAGACTTCGGCAATGTGCCAAACTTCGGCAGGTTGTATTTATATTAGTCATAATTAATTAAATAATTGATATTTTTTGTTTATCTTAACGTATAATATACTTTATTTATAGGTGGTAAATAAAAACCACCGATCGTTTACTAGACATCAGCGAAACATGTCTGCCAGTAGCCATAAAAACTGAAACCTGAAAACCGGAAGTGACATTTCAGCAAAATAGACCAATGAGCTAACACGTGACTGTTCCATTTAAAGTTCCAGGGCATGAAAAATTACACACGAGGGACACGTCTGGGATTGAAATAGGCTCCTACTGTAGTGTAGCAACATTCCAGAATATTCCATTTTCAAACCAATGAAAAAATATAGGGTTTATGAGGGGTGTTAAGATGTTTGGTTGATAATTAATGATATGTGCCAGACTTCGGCACCTAACGGAAATAACTAATTAAATTAAATTGTTTGCAATGTTGTTTATTAATTTTTTTTCAAAATATAATTGTTGGTAAAATAAAGTTAATATTGCTGTTTTTTGACTCATTTATTTCACATCTGGCCATGGCTAGGCCTAGCCTAGCCATGCCTGCTATTTCATCGACGATCGATTGCGCAATCGCTCGCGCGTAATTCCAGGGCTTGCTTGGGCAGCGTATGCCGAGGATTGGCACACACATGCCGAGGTTTGGTACATAAATAAAAAACACATTTTTTATTATTGTTTGTTAATTATAAATATTTATTTGATAATTTACACTGTATTTACTACTTATATAAATACTAAAAACTCTACCAAAAAATATTTTGTGATGCTTTTAAAAAATACACGTAAATAACGAATTTCCCTGTAACCTGCCGAAGTCTGGTACATCTACCCTAGGCCAACTCTAGTTTGGATTGGAGCATGGATTAAGGAATTACTCCATGATTGGAGGGAGAGTCAATTTAAGGAAGCTAGAGGCTACATTAGGCCTAGCCGGCCCGGCATGGCACATCTTTCAATATGACAGTAATTTATTCTTTTTTTTTTATCTTCTTACTTACCTCCCTAACTAGGTCTAGGCTCGTACGTATTTCTCTGAGTTTAGCTAGCTGTACTAGGCCTGGCCTGTAGTCGATCTAATAAATTTAATACTTTTAAGAATTTGCATGCCTCTTTCTCATACTGTATCTGGCTAGGCCTAGCTAGAGACTGGATGTGTAATAAAGAAAAGCGGATTGCGCGTGTGACACGTGGGGAGAGGAGAAGATACAGCTAAACTGCTAGGATCGAGAAGGCGCAGACGATCGACAAAGTTCAAAATCACTGCCGGCCCAGTGTATGTACGTGTGTGTACACAAAAATTGAACATATTATTTCAGAAAGACATTTTTAATCATTAATACATGGAGGTATAAAAATACCTCCATGATTAATACATGCTTAAAAATTCTAATCTTAGGTTGGGTAAAAACACGCAGACAGAGACGGGCATCAGAAGATAACTTGACCACCGATCGTCGTTTTCAGGTTCATTGACCAATGAAATCATCCGTTCTTTTTTTGTGTGTGAAGGCGGTGTGTGGGTACACGCAAAGATGCCATGTGCATGATGCTATAGCGGTGTGTGCACACGTGGTGCACACGGTGTGGTTGTGGGATTGAACAATGCAATGCATTGGTGGCGCTATTTTGTTTTTACTAGCAGCAAACAATCCACACATGGCGAAAACACGACTAGAAAACGGTGTTGAAATTACTTTATGTGAGAATAATCGAGTATTAGGCTATGAACGTGATTGTAGTAAACACCATTCGATTTTAACGGACGCTACCCGGGTGTCTACATACTCTGTAAGTTGTTTTTTAGCGTTAAGCCAGCTAGCTAGACCTAGCCTACTACTAGTAGGGATAACGATGTAAAATTAAAAGTTAATATTTTTCAAACAAATTATACATTGCTTGTTAGTATTTTGTATCAATATTATAATAAAGAAAGAATTATGAAAATATGACTTGTAGTTTTCGAAATATAGGGTTTAAAACATCGTCGAAAATGATCGTTTTTAGCCACGAACGATGTAAACAAATTGCGCCCTCAGTCGACAATTGTATGAACTAGTCATTTTTCGTAAAAATAATTAAATAAAATCACGGTTTTAAGTAATATAATTTCTATATCAACATTGTAAAATTCAATAAAATATGATATTACTTATTTATTATATAAAAAAAAGTGTTAATTTAACCTCATTCGAAGAATTTCAATGCATTATTTTCACGTGTAATTGGACAGGCCTTAGACCATGTGACTTCACGGCACTCGCGAGAAAATTATTCCGCTGTGTGTTGATTCGCGTCAACCAATCAAAGGGCGAGAATCCAAAATCGTTCAACCGTGAGACCTGCGGAGCGGTCGAATGCAGAGGTTTGATTGGCTTGCAATGACATCATACCACAAAATGGCGTTTTTGTAGTTGAGCCTCTCGGAATTTTCCAAAAATTATTTTAAAAATGGACAAAACGGATATTTTTCATGGTATATGGGTTGTTACTATGAAATATTCGAATCATAAAGGCCTCATATCGGGATAAAACTGTTTTTTTAGCACTTAAAATTAATATTTTTCTTAGTAACAAGCACATGGTATGTGGAACTATATTATCTTGGTGTAGGAATAAAAAACATTTTGAGGTCATAAGAGGCTCAACTACAAAAATGAGGTTGAAAATGGTAGGTCATTGAGCCTTCCGAGGGTTTCGTAGTAAACAAAGTATATACGCGCTAGGCGATAACGATCTTTTAACCACTATATTCACATTTTTGGTTGAATGAAATGGAAATAAATAATACTTTATCTTGTAGAATAATAGGTAAATAAATATTTACTCAAAAGGATATTTTCATAATTAATTTATTTTCAGAATAATTACCTAATAAAAAGTGTTTACCAAAGTAAAAAAACACCGCGTCAATGACATTGCGCGCATAGTAACGTGCGCGCTGTTTAATCGTGGTAATGAAAATGGAGTCAGCTTTCGGTATCCCTACTACTAGTACTAGTAGTAGTAGTAGGGCTCTAGCCTAGGCCTACCTACCTGCATCATGCCACCGAAACCCGCATGGCCCTGGGACATGCCACCTACTCCCTAGTGCGCATAGGCCTAGACCTACTAATCTATGATGAAAGTAGAGCCTAGGCCTAGTAGTAGTAGATAGGCCTGCCCTTGCTTGTATATACTGCAGTAGCGCCCTAATACTCTACTCTCAGTCAGTCTCTAGACTCTAGCAATAGAACTTTAATAATAGGCCTAAAATTATAAAATAGGCGCAGCCTACTCTACTTACTAACTAAGTACTACTAGGCCTAGTAGTACTAAGTTCATTTCATCATAATTGGATTAATTCTTAGCTGGGTAGGAGACAGGTGGGTCCTGAGCCCTCGCCTAAGCCTTATTTAAAAATAAATAGATACCAGAACTAGGCTCTACGTTTATTTAGCCTAGGTAACAATGTCCAACAGTATTACTACTACAGTATGTCTAGTTTTACGCATTGAAATAACCATCAATGTATTTTTTATGCATTACAAAGCAAATATAACTATCCTGATTTATGTAAACACATTCTTATTCTTAAATATTTATACAATGTATTTTCATGTCTTTCAGTTAACAGATTATAAGTGTGTCCATAGCTGGTCAGTACGACAACATTCTCCTTTGACGTCCACTGCGGTTTATGACCAACAAAGTGGCAGTTATGTTGCTGTTAAGAAACACAAGGTAACAATGCCAATTAAGGCTTACTTATAGTATTCTGATTGTGGAAACTGTTTTCTAATTTAATGTTTTAACTTTTAAAATTCATTATACAGTTAATGTAATGGATTACCAATGTACTATCTTATTCAAATTTTCTAAACAACACAGATAATTTTAAAAAGTACTACAGAAGATATTCAATCATTTATTTATGTATTTTTGTGAGGGTCCCTAATGATCAGCTTTGGCTGGATGGACCACCCTCATAAAATATTGTTGAAATAAAAAAATAAAATAAATTTACTGTTTTATATTTATTTTCTTTCAAAATCTAGAACCTAATTAAGTGGAGTAAAGAAACAACAGACTTGGTAAAAGTAAAACCTGTTATATTGTCTACTGCAGTTTACAGTCTTCTAGCAGATGACACTTCAACGTTAGTTGTTTTTGAAGACGGCGCTGTTGCTGATTTAGAACATGTCCTAAATTATCCAAAAGCTGACCGACCCAGCACTCTACCTAAAAATGTTGACCTGAAAGGTTCTGCTTCTTTTCTCCATGGTAACCAAAGGAAAATTTGCCTCTTGGCACAAAATCAAAAGGTTTTTTTGCTATTATTTTGTTTTCTAAAAATGTTTTTAAAAATATACTGTAATTATTTGACGTTTTTGGTAATTTGAAAAGAACATTTTGAAAACTTGGATTTGAGATATAATAATTTATAAGACCTTGATGGTGTCTTTCAAAAACAATGTTGTAAATGTGTAACAGTCTGCAAATGGCATGTATACAAAGTTTTTGCAAAAATAAGATTAATATACAAAAAGTAAAAAATACATATCTGTATTCAGCATACATAAATAACTAATAATGTATTGTGGCATTTTTTTTTTCAGGATAAAATATGGAGAATATTTGTTTTTGACAAAGGAAGTGAAAATCCTGGAAAACAATTGGTATTTAGAAATGAAGATAAGGATGCTTTTATAGTTACTTACAGTTTGTTACCAGTAGAGGACAGTGTCCATGTTATAACAATATGTAAGTACCTGTCGCAATTTTGATCTACATCTGGTGCAAGCTACAAAAATCCATAGTAACACTAGTAAATAAATTTATAAAAAATGTTTTTGTCTTAAAATTGCAGGGAACAATGGAAATGTGTGCCTGTCTGTAATTCCATTCTTAACGACTGATGAATATGTAGAATGCCGCCCTCTATTGACAGTAAAATCGCAATCTGCGGCTGTGACTTGGCTTGGAGTGGATTACTTTGCAATTTCTGGGTTAAAAGGCATGGATAAAGAAAATCCTAATCTGGGTAAGAGTGTGGTGCAATGGAAAACAAAATATTCATATAGTACTTAAACCTCTATCTACACTATCAACTAGTTTGTGCCCAAATATGGTAGTGATATGCCATCATCATGTGGGCACATCACATTTTTTTGTCATATAAAGTTTGATAGTGTAGACAGAGCTTTAGTATTTTCAGTATAACAATATTTCACACCAATCCAGAATTTATTTAATAATTTTCTCACTAGCCTTGATTTTACTAGCCAATTTGCTAGTCCAAAATTACATGCTTTATACCATATTCTTAATCTCATCCTTTTTTATCTTTTATTCCACAGAATTTCTCACGATATGGGATTCAAAATTTAATACCCTTCAAGCGAAAATGGAATTGCCAAACACAGATACAAACACAGCAAAAATCGCTTTCTTCGAAGATACCATTCTGTTGTCAAGGGGGGATAAAATTGTTGCTTATAGATTCAGTTGCCCAAATGCTAGTTTAGCTGGTGCACTTGGCTGCCTACGAAACAGAGATTCAGAAAATACTATAACAGTACAAGCGGATTGGAAGCCTATGGCTGCGGTAAGCTAGCAATCTCTACCACATTCCACCTGATCTCTGTACTGTATCTCCACATACAGCATAGCTGGTCCAGTATCATAATTCCAACCTACACCTTAACATAATACACTCCAATTACCAAATTTGCCTATAATGGATAAATTATCATATAGTACTAAGAAACTTTCAATAAACTATTTGTAACAATAACAAAAATATTTAACAATGTTTTGGTCAATGTGCTATGCTGATTAGCAATCACAAGACATATCAATTGTTTAATTCTATTTGTGGAATGTGTTATATCTTGTGTATATTTATTGCATCTTTCATTGTGTACAACGTATACATACAGATTACCAACCATGTGGTTTTATCGATCTCCCTTAACCCATAATGCCTTGCTTTCCCTTAGTCTCCCAATCCAGACACTACAGAATGTATCTAAATATACTAGATATCTTGATCAAGTATTGAGAATTACTTTTATACATTTAGAGAGCTGAAGAAAAAATTGCTGTTAAAGAAAAGCTACTGAAAGAAGCAATGGATAAGCAGAAGGTGAGTTATATTATATTGTTTAGGCTAATAGTTTACTCTGTTGCATAGCACAGATATTAGGATACTAAACGCTCCTAGATCAACCTAAAGCTCTGTCTACACTATCAAACTAGTTTGTGCCCAAATATGGTAGTGATATGCTCAAATATGTAGAGATATCGTGTCCATACAGCCACATCACATTTTTTTGTCACATAAAGTCTAATTCTTCAGATTACATAAAAGACACAGCCTGGCACCATGGAACCATGTTTGTAATATTACTTTATTATTTTAGAGTAAAACTGAAGCAATGTTTGCATCTAGCTGCAAGAATCTCCTAGCGACATTGAATACAGACAGGTTTCCAGATTCCTGTTACTTAACGCCTCTACTCCAGCACGTTGCACGCCGGTGTACAGAAGAGAAACAATTCTGGCCAAAGCAAGCATTAGTGGACATTGTAGAATTTTGCAACATTTCAGCTAGGTAAGTTCTAACTATTTTATGTTTCGTCTGTGGGTGCTGGCTTCCACACACAGCAGTTAATCCTTGTCATTGTGTTCTCACTCAATTTCCAATTTATCTTTTTAGTTCCTGTCAAGAGTTTTTAAACGTTGTACTGGATAAACAAGACAAAGATGTGTTGTCAGTCTGCTTAAAAAACATGTCAGATGTGCCAGAAGATGTCATAGTCAGGAGTCTTCAACTTTTTCTAAGGTATTTGTGGTTATCAAGCCTGTGTCTGCTGGAATACTTGTATATGTGAAGTTTCAACTGCTAAACTAGACTTCAAAGCCATAGACAACTTTAGAGAAGGTTACTTAGTCTAAAGCTCTACTTTAATCTGCCCTATTTATTGCCAGATATAAATTTATTCAGATAAAAGGAGAATGTTTACTAAAGAACTAAATAGATGTGGTACATGACTTATAAGCGATATCAAACTTGCATATTGAATTGAATATATTATAGGAATAGTAAGCATTTATTATAATTATATTACACATTTACTTGTCTAATAATAGTAAACTGTTTTCTCTCATTTAAATTTAGAAGTCATAAAGGTTACGAAACTGGATTACAAAATGAAATTGCCAACCCCTTTAATGAAGATCTTGCTCAGTTGATAAACATCATCCTAAAGTGCCAATGCAATGATGTGTTTTTGGCGGAGAGTTTAAAACACCTTGACATTGGAGAAGTTTTGGTGAGTACTGACACTGCTTTTCTGAAGTTGTGGGTTCGATTCCCTACTCAGTTGCAGGATGTTGCAATGGCCCAAAACAGCATCACTAAACTAAGCCAGTGAGTCCGGTAAAATGTGGGATCATACAATTTGGGTCAGTAGCGTATCAGCTATGAGCGCTAACTGGCTAAACCCAGGGGCCCCATAGCTTAAGGGGCCCAGAGCATGAGCAGCCCAATGTAACTACCCAGCATTGGAGGACCCTTAGGAATGCTAAACCAGGGGCCTTGGCCTCCTGCGTTAAGCCACTGCATGGGATTAGTTTAGTCTCATTGCCTCATCCTATGGATGGGACATAAGCCTGTTAGTCCCATGTATATACATTTAACATGTGCATAAAAACATGTACACTATTAGAAAAAAAGCATCTCCTGGTCTGCTGATCGACATGGTCATGCACATGACCCACTCGGCGAACAGTCTTGTATTGAAGAGGTCACACAGTATAAAGAGAAACAAAATGACAACCAATGCACAGTTCATTGTATGTAATTTAACCTATTTTAATCTACATAGGTATTGGTCGAGTATCTCTACTACCTTCTTAGCACTGTTGAAAACAAAGAGGAGGTCAAAGTTGAATTGGTAATTGATTGGATATGCCTATTACTTGATAGTCATTATACATCATTGGTAATCTCAAACAAAGCCAAAACCCTTCTCCTGCGGCTTCACACCGTAGTTGAAACTCAGGTATGTACTGTATGATAGCGGTGGCAATATTACCCTGTAGATGCATGACGCATGTGATCTTGCGATCAAACTACTTCTACCAACTTTTGCTTGCGTTGCCAAATATTAATAAGATGCTTTGGTTACAACTTCAGTTTAAATTTATTTTTTTTATTTATATTTAGGTTCAATACTTTCGCCAGCTTAATTCTTTACAAGGGCTTCTTCATACAATGATAAAATCAAACAAAGCAACATATGCAAACTCAAAGAAGAGCAACCAACTCTACAGTATTGAGACTATCAGACTATTTTAACAGCAGCCTCAACTTTTGAAATAATCAGAGTAGAGCAACTAAACTATTTTAACAGCGTCTGTATTGCACTTTTCTTTTATTTAAAAAAACACATAAAATATGGCTACCCTAATATGGCCACATTAGAAATTACAAATACTTGTATTTTCAGGTTAAATTCGCCAAATGAACCATATATATATATTTTTTTTAATGTTGGTGTGTTTAACCAATCTACCACAAAGTAGCACCAATATGGTTGCTGTGTGAGAGAGAAAGTGGAGGTCATGATGTATTGACCTTGCATTTAAATATACTGTAAGCTCTAGGAACAAACCTAGAAGAACACATTAGTTATTTTATAAATAAACATATTGGAATTTCATTCATATCATTAACTAGTTACAGGCTCCTTATTTTCTTTAATTTCTGCTATTGGATAGAAATGTTGATAGTATCCCTTGGTTACATCTATCATTAAATCTTGAGTACATTCTGGTAATTCATCACTAACACGACCTAGAAAAAAAAAATAAAAAAATTATAATATATTGGAGTGGCTGCTAGGCTGTATATCAGTCGTCACAAAACGAAGCTCCATATTGTCATCACTAGTCATTATCACATTACAAAACTACGAACATGACAATCACTGTTGAAATTTGTAATTTACCTGGGGAGCCTGAAAACACTGTGAAAGGTGGTACCACAGTCTCAGGTGGTAGGTAGGTATTGTCCGCTATAGCACAACAATCTTTTAAAACACACCTCCTTCCCTGAAAAGATAAAATACCAAGTTCAGATCAATAAACATTTATTACTTTTGTGTAATTGTAATGTACAAGGAATGCAAATCTTGTGTCAAATATGGTGATTAAATATGAAAATATAAAACCCAGAAGGTACTGATGTTTAGTCTATTCACAAACAAGTTGAATACAGTATTAACTTCCTACACACAGATACCTCAACCTTCTGATTTTGTTTACAGTTAGCTCTCCCAATAGCGGCCTGGCCTAATAATGTCTGTTTTTCTGTAAAGTCTGGTATTCTGAATGTGTTTTTAAAAAAGAATATGGGAAATTTTGTGAAAAGTCTGGTTTTCAGAGATTCAAATATTGGAAGAGTAAGACTGTAATTAGCTAGTCACTGAAGTAATTAACTGGATTAACTAGGTCGTTACTTACAATGACACAGTTCTTGCCGATGTGTACGTAGGAACCAACTTGGGCTGCGTTAATCACACAATCCTCCTCAATGTACACATGGTCGCCAATATGAAGTGGGAAAAAGGCAACTCTGAAAATGGTAAAAATATTGACAGATAAAGAGAAGAATAATAAAATTACCAAAAATTATAGTGTGTATTTTGATTTATTAAACACTTTGTTTCTAAATGAAAATAATTATGGTACAGTATTTAAATTAACCCTAACCCAAATACTATTTGGATGTACTGTAGTTTATTTAACAGGAAATAAATCTATGTCAGCAATTAATATGATACTGTACATTGTTAGTATAATACATTTGTAATCCCTAGTGTGCTTGTTGATAAATAGAACAGGTACAGGTACAAAAATGTAACACAAGATGTGGGATCTTGTTTAATGCTGGTACTAAATCTTTTTAGAATTTTGGATTTAGATAAGTTTAATCTACTTTCATCCTTGCTTGATATTGTTACATTTTAGCTTTGTGATTTTTTTATTGTTGGTAATATTTAACAAAATGTCTTATTTACAGATACACACATATGAATAAGTGACTATTCTTGTTTTGTTACCAAATATCAATTTGTTTGTATCATCTAGTTTACAACAGCTAAATTTAACCAATGGTAATTGAATGGGCTTTGGATTGATTATTTTTCTTCTTTAAATTAGGTTTTATCCAGTAACTATTTTTTCCTGATTTTGCTAATTTGTCCGGGGACAATATTTAACAGAAACTATACTAGTTATTATTTCTAAAATTAATATGAAATAATGATGTGAGATAAATCTGACTGCTTGTTGATGATTAAGTACACGTACAAAAATGTAACGCAAGACTTTAGTTCCTCATTACATGCTGGTAGGCCTACTAAATCTATAACAAAATATCTGTATGTAGAATTATTAATGCAATTCGCATTTTAATCTAAAATATTTCTGACTTATTCATCCCTGCTTGATTTTTTGAGTCCGCAAATTTCATGAAAAAAAATTTGACCCTAAATTCAAAGTTTCAGTGTTCGCAAAAAGGTTTGAAAAAATGCTTTTTTTTTTTATCTATTATAATTAGTGTAATTGAGATGATTACATGCTAATTTACTGGTATTACTTTATCTACATACTTAAGTACATGATATATCAGGACTGTAGAGATTTCTACCTCCATGTCGATATAGTATACTGCAATAAAAAAATACTGCCAGGAAGCAATCGATCTGATTGGTCAATTGTAAAATCACCAAACCATAAATTTACAGATTTAGAGTTCATTCAACTCAGTTTTGATGTTGGAATCTTAATTTTAAAAGTGCTAGTCATTGGTAAGTAAAACAAGTCTTACAAGTTTTTACTCAAAGTCTCACAAGCCTCTTTACTAAGGTACTGTTTACAATCTTTAATTGCATTCTATTATGTATTACTATATATGTTGACTCTTTTTTAGATAACAGGCTGCAGGAAAATTATTTTTTGTTCTCTTTTAAAAACCTACAATAGTGAGTAATATGACTACTATTATTATGATTGGTTAATTGAATTTCTTAGGTGATTCGGAAGTTTATGTCTAAAAGTTGAGCAGTATTCTATTCTTTCAAAAGATTACACTAGGAATTTTAATCAGATAGAATTATAAGAAAAAAGCGAATTGTACATGCAGTACGAATCATACCCTCTTATACAATATCCATTCACGTTCCCAATTTTGAAAAAAAACGTATGACAAATTTTAAAAATACATGTAATAACTGAAGAAAATAAATAATTACCCTTTGCTAAACTTTTTGAATGGTGGCCTGACTACAGAACGTTTTCCAATAACACAATGTCTGCCAATTCGCACATTCGCTAAATCTCCACGTATGATACAATCTGACATAATGATGGTCTGGTAAAAAAGAGAATATTTATCAAAAAATTGACCATACAGGAATTTAATTCTAATATAATAGTAAATTGTAACATAAAATTATCTCTGAATATTCTACTATTGTTTACAACAGTTAATTAATAATTAATTAATTTAATTAAAGAACTCCTATTAGGGGGTACCTTTGTGACTTTACAACCTTTGTTGAATAGGAGTTAGGCCCTGTGTTGCAACATCCTTTTTGTTAGTTTCGCATGAATGAAAATGAAAGAAGGGTTCTACTGTACCAGAAAATCACCCAAAATCAAAAAGGAAATTAGTCAAAGTCAAGAAGTGTCCTTTATTACCCAGACAGTTGAATGTACTTGTACCTAATGCTGCTGTAGTTGGAAGTCTCAAGGACTAAGCAACCAGGGATAACCAGCCCTAGGTTAAGTACTTATAGTAATAATAATACAATATGAAAATTATATAATGAGTTTCCCAGGGACTAACATTGCAGTTGCTTTTGTTCAGCAAATTAAACTAATGGCTTCAGGAAAAACATTTTTTTTTGGTTTATCAATAGAGTTCAAACGATTACATATAAGTTCAATTTTAATAAGTCATTGCATTACAGGTCATTTACAGTTTAATGTCATAGGGCATTAGTAGAAAGATAGTGCTAGATAAATACAGATTTTGGATATTAAGATCTTCCATACTTTGGTTTTGTTGTCTGATTTGTACTCAGCCACTCCAAATTGTCTGAAAATGGGATTGATAATTTGTTTATACTGATTTAGAATTCAAAATGTATGTATACACACTATCTTGATATCTTGAACAAACCTTCTACCTTGAAAAGAACCACTTTATCTCGAAAAATAAGAAAATAAACCCCCATGTAGGGCCTACTATCACAAAATTCAATTTGTTAGAATGATGGGATTAAAAATACCGCAAGGTTCTTTTAACTCTTCTTACCCTGCCATTCAGAACAATATTTTGGCTGCCACATAACACTGACTGTCTGCTCACTTTATTACCAGAAGCCTGGAACAAAAAATATCATTTTAGCTTACAAATTATTAGTATCAATTTTCCATCCGTAATATTATATAGACTAAATTATGTATGTGTATGATATGATAGTATTACACCTCTACATCTAGTATTATTATAGATATAATAGGCCTATGCCCTAAACAGACCATAGAGAAATAGTGTGCAGACCTTATAATGTAAATTGTTTAATTTATACTGTAATTAATAAACTAATTAATAAGTATATATAATAACAAATATGATTAAAATATACTTTTTAGTTTTTAATAAGCTAAGCTATCTCATCATCTATCATATTTATCTACTAGCTAGTAGGCCTAGTCTGTACCCCCAGACTTCTCCTCCGAAAAAGCAGAATATATATATTCTGCTTTTTCGGAGGAGAATTAATTCGTCTCTCTTATGTCTAACTAACTAGGCCCTAGTATGTATAGGCTACTAGGCCAAAATAAAAGGCAATCACAACACACACAGGCCTACCACCTAAAAAAACAAACAACAAAGTCAAAGACGGGCTTGTTTTTTACGTATAAATATTTCAGACGACTGTATATACACTTACAGTTTCGATGTACTCTGCTTTGTTGTAAAATATATCTGGAAGTTCCATATTTACTTCTAGGCCAAGGGCTAGGCCAATCAGTAGAGCATAAGAAGGTAGTGATCGGATGCGGGAGAGCGACGGGAATCCGGAATCCTCACCACCTCCACTTTATGTTTAGAGAGGGCGCTATACAATTCTATAAAGCAGATATATATATAATTCTCTATATATGGCTCTGCTATAAAGCAGCAAAGCCATATGGCTCTGCTATAAAGAGATGACTTCCCCAAAAACTTGAAAAATGTATAAAAAAAAAGACTTTGAATAGGCCATTTCGCAGTTAGTCACTTTCGTTTTGTTTTCATTTATAAAAAGACTTTCAATTTCAATATAACTACTGTATTTTTTTCTTTAAATTACAGTCTTTTCAGGTAAATAATTTTGTTTCGAACCAATTTTTGGTAAAAGTGAATAACTATTATGCGATATTAAAATGGCATTATTCAACAAAAACATTAAAATTATTTTTTCAGGGTACAATATATCTTTAAGAAACTAACTAACTACTGTTATAAAACTAATTGAAAGACGTCAGTAATGATATAATAAAATAACAACTAAAAATCACAATTATAAAAATATATTTATAATTTATTCAAATATTCAATTAACCTAATGATTGAAAAAACAACGTATCCCTATTACAGTATCAGCATAACGTTCGGTTTCGTCATTTTAACAAGCTATGTGTATAAATTGTATCCTCGGATAGCTTGCGCTATCAGGTTTAGTTCGGTCTTGTGAGCAGGGTGTCTATATTCTGTTCTCCATGGTGTAATTGCGGATTGCGACGAAGGGAGTTGTTCAGCCGCACCTAGCTCCAAAACACGTGGGGATGATACTGTCCGCTCGGGTTTGGCAAAACATGATCCGTTAGTGTTCAATGCAAGAACTACCAATATAAACCCAAATGACAGAGTTGTGTAGCCGAATACTTGGACGAGATGAGCATACGTTTCTTCGGTTTTCTTATCGATGCAGGGACCATCTCCAATGTTTAATACCGCGGTAGTTGGACAGATAGGGGCGTCGTGAATTCTTCGTTCATGCATGAAACTATACGTGACACACCCTATACCTACTGCAGTGAGAACTCCACCAAACCATAACAATGCAAGAGCGATGCAGTTTGAGCGATGCGGAATGTCCTCATTCCTGCTGGTTGGTGGTTTACATCCTCCACGCGATTCCACGTTTAACCTTGAGGAGGCCGGAGAAATAAAGGGGGAAAATATTGGTCCAATTTTTGTAAATATGCACTATAGGCCTATATCTAACTGTATTATGTCGAAGTGTGTCGCTGATATATAAAAGCGTACCTTTAGGAAATATTATTTATTATTATAGTTTCTATGTAAATTTTCTGTAAATTTTGAAGAAAAAAAACCCAATTGGTAATATAAAAGACAACGGTTGCAATGGCATGCCGCCGGTGTGGGGTCGAGGGATACTTTGGTTTGCAATCGCAATTGTCGATATCGACTTATTTTACCTTGGTTGATCCATAGAGATATAATAATATGATGGTTGATCGAATTATAATACATTTAAATTTTCAGGTGCAACTTACCCGAAACCTTCCATTATAATGTAAAATAATGCGTAGATATAAAATTAATTCTGAGGAATATTTTTGTATTATTTTTTTTTTAATTGTAGTTGTCCAATGACATGATATGAAATGCTCCTTGTTTGATGTAACTATGCCAGAGGGAGATCACTCCTGCTCCGGGTCCGGTTTCGAACACACATCATGTCTCTGAGCAACGCTCGTATCGCGTCGACTTTGCGCGACGTTACGCACAAAAGCTCTAAGACCGCCACATACAAGCTGCGACGATATCATTGGTAATAGCCCTATTTATAATCTCCGAAAGTCATTTGGTATATTTCGCGTTCGTCGCCCTATATATATATGGAGCGCGAAGTACGATTATACACAACATTTGTACGATAGAATAAATACTAAGACCAGCGCAATTGTACATCGTACTACAATAATGATAAGGACGCTCTTCAATTTATCTCACGGAGTGTGTGATTGACTGTACCACAATGATAAACGAATAATAATAAAACGATTTCTATAAACTCGTTTTTAGTCAAACTGAAAATGACATAAAATACAGATAATACGTTTTAACTATTTCGGAAAGTTCAATTATTATCAGCAGACGAGTTTTATGAGTATATTAGATAACAAAAACCCACTCATGTGGAGATAGCTAGTCATGCGCAGCGCAGAAATACTTCTTTTTTAAAGCCGATCACAAAGTGTGGGAGGTTGGCTTATTCAATAGTTTATACGCTGAATAAAAGCAGGAAAACAAAATGAGGTCAACAAATCTTATTCATTGTCATTTTGAAGGCTATAAGTTGATTCCAAATTAAATAACATGTTAAATTATTATGTACACAGATATATGCAATAGCATCAACACAGGTTAGGCTACCTATTAATTAAAAAAAACCTGAATTACATCACTGTTATTGGTAAATTAAGATTGAAACAAATTGAGTAACAAGTTTATATATTAGTGAATTTGTCTCAAAAAAAAAAAAAAAAAAACTACAACATTTTCATTGATATGAATATCAGCCTGCAATAGCATAAACTATTTGTTCCTTGATTTGGAGAATAACAAAATTAGTTTAAAAAAACACACACAGAAATAGTGCAGATTTGAGTGTTTTAGCGTATGACAACAACAGCTTCGTCAAACTTAAGTTAACATATCCTGGAACGTGTGGAATACAAACGTTTTAACAATAATAACAATTCTTGGAATTGGAAATCAACTTAAGTTAACATATCCTGGAACGTTTGGAATACAAACGTTTTAACAATAATAACAATTCTTGGAATTGGAAATCAACTTAAGTTAACATATCCTGGAACGTTTGGAATACAAACGTTTTAACAATAATAACAATTCTTGGAATTGGAAATCAACTTAAGTTAACATATCCTGGAACGTTTGGAATACAAACGTTTTAACAATAATAACAATTCTTGGAATTGGAAATCAACTTAAGTTAACATATCCTGGAACGTTTGGAATAGGCCTACAAACGTTTTAACAATAATAAAAATTCTTGGAATTGGAAATCAACTTAAGTTAACATATCCTGGAACGTTTGGAATACAAAAGTTTTAACAATAATAAAAACTCTTGGAATTGGAAATCAACTTAAGTTAACATATCCTGGAACGTTTGAAATACAAAAGTTTTAACAATAATAAAAACTCTTGGAATTGGAAATCAACTTAAGTTAACATATCCTGGAACGTTTGGAATACAAAAGTTTTAACAATAATAAAAATTCTTGGAAATGGAAATCAACTTAAGTTAACATATCCTGGAACGTTTGGAATAGGCCTACAAACGTTTTAACAATAATAAAAATTCTTGGAATTGGAAATCAACTTAAGTTAACATATCCTGGAACGTTTGGAATACAAAAGTTTTAACAATAATAAAAACTCTTGGAATTGGAAATCAACTTAAGTTAACATATCCTGGAACGTTTGGAATACAAACGTTTTAACAATAATAAAAACTCTTGGAAATGGAAATCAACTTAAGTTAACATATCCTGGAACGTTTAGAATACAAAAGTTTTAACAATAATAAAAACTCTTGGAATTGGAAATCACGTTAGGCTACCTCAGTTGGAGAATTATCTAACAAAATTATTGTTTTTTAAATACAGAAATACCGTGCTGGAAATATTAGTGGTTTAGCGTATAGCAGCAACAATAAAACTTATTATAAACAATAAACTTTCATAACTTAAAAGTTATGAAAGTTAAAATATCTTAGAACATTCCAAACGTTTTTTGAAAAGAAAAAAAAACCTTGTTTTTAGTAATAGTTTAAGCAATAACTCTTCTGAATTGATCTGAAAATCCGGATGTATTGTTTATTACAAATTAAAATTGTTCCCCGTTAGCATTAACCAGGCACTCTAAATCATTAAAGTGTGAATTCTAAAATGCTGTTTTTGTTGCATAACATATTTCCATTAGCTGTTCTACATATTTCCATTACCGTATCAAGAAATGAAAGAATACACTGCACTTTACTTAAACGCACTAAAAGGAAAGAACTTTCAATTGTAATAAATAGGTTATTTAATTTGGATAAATCAATCATTTTCAAACAATGCGTTTTAGAAACTAATTTGACCTCGAAACCTTAAAGGATTTTAGGCTTGACTCCATTTTTGTACTAGTATTAGCAACGATAAAAAGAGTTCAAATGTGAACTTTTTGAGAGATTTTGCAAATTACATAATGTCTAAAAAATTATCTGGTTTCAATAAAAAGAAAATCATGAATGCTGACAAAGCATGTGAATATTATTTAAATGCAGGTTATCGACTTCCTCAAAACGTCGTATTCAACTGCACCATCAACTCATGCTTAAACTATAATAATTATTATTATTTACAAAGCAGTCAAAATATTCAATCGACGCGAGATCCACACAAGAGCTAAGCTTTGTTTCCACTCTCTAGAACGCAACGTAATGATGTAGACGCAACGCAAGCGAGTGGACCAATGATACGCGAATAATGCATTGTTTGTGATTGGTCGAATCACTTGCGTTGCTCTTACGTCATTGCGTTGCGTCTTATAGTTGAAATAAAGCTTTATGCAATTCTATACTCCTAACAGCAAGCTATTTAATTGACAAATGTTCGTGTCGATAACTTGCTTATTTTCCACGGCCGAAGAACTTATGTTTTTTATTTTCGTTTTCTGTGGTCTGTTCAGTGGTCTCGTCGACTGATGGAAATGACGTTCTATGTCTGGATCTCTGGTTTAGTTTGTTTTGTGTTTGTGCCCTGGCAGTCTGAGACTGAGCATAAACCGCCAAAGATGTCCTTCTCGTATGAATTCTTGGTGAAATTGGCATGTGTAGGGTAGACATTTCCACTGCATCAGTAAGTGGCTCTAAAGACGGTGGTCTTGGCGATGTTGATCTTCGCCTTCGTTGTGAATTTCCCAGTGGTTCATCTTCAGCGGGGATTTCCAAAGAAGGTCTAGATGGAGACTTTGGTCTTCTACTTTGTCTTCCTCGTGAAGTTTGTTCCGTTTGATCAGGACTAATTAAAGATGATCTTGGTGATGTCGATCTTGTTCTTTGTCTTCCGCGTGAATCTATAACAGGAGAATGGCTAGAATCCTGGGGATCACTTGAAGAGTGTTTTGGCGACGATCTTCTTCTTCTTTCAATTCTCGGTGAATTTTCCAGATGATCAGTTTGATCAATGACAGTTAAAGATCGTCTTGGTGATGATCCTTTTCTTTGTCTTCTCGGTGAATTCTCCAGTTGATCAGTTTCATCAACTAAAGACGGTCTTGGTGATGTTGATTTCTTTCTTTGTCGGGTGTTATGTGGTTCTTCGTGGCTTTCTCCGCTGTATGTTAATACGGGAGCAGTTTGGCGTCGCTTTTCACCGTTTGGCTTATTTTCAACCGTTATTGCAGGTCCACCAACAGTTGCACGTCGTCGTTTAGTTGGTGTTGATTGGCCATCATCTTTATCTGCCTTTTGTGTGTATACATCGTCTGATTCAGACGAGTCTGCACCTCTTTGTATCGGTTGTTCGGCATTGTCTGATTTTGTACGTAAAAGTGTACACTTGACATAGACAGCTGTAGCAAGAACACCAACTGTAACGCCTAATATCACTTCAACGATCATATTCCGTTTTTGCAAAATGTACCATTTAAACTGAACTGAAAAATAGAGAATTATTGTTTTGGTTAGATTTCAAAGTGACTTTAAATTGTAATGTTCTCGAAAATTACTCTTTTTTAAAGATTATATTGGGGTGAATGCTTAAGCTTTGTCTACACTATCAAACTAGTTGTGCCCAAATATGGTAGTGATATGCCCAAATATGGTAGTGATATGACATCATCATGTCCATATGGGCACATCACATTTGTTTGCCAAATAAAGTTTGATATAGTGTAGACAGAGCTTTACAGCTGATATCAGTTGGATGGCTAGGAGTGTTCTTACTGAATGACTTTAAGACCGCATCCACCAGTCTAGTTCGCGTCAATCGACACTCTCAGACTTTATGGTTCGAAGTACCAATCCTAGCACTATTATATTATATTATATTAGGCCCTATACAGATCAAATCCATGTGCCTTAACCAGCTCAACCCTGGGTATGTTGCTCACAACTAGATGGAACAAACATACTATCGACGAAATAAACTATAAACAGGGAAGAGTGTAATTTCACTCTTCCCTGATATAAGTACCAGGTTAGGATCATAATTGTTTTCTAGTACCTGTAATACTAATAGGCCGGATGTACTTTGCACACATTACTAATTATAGTGAACATTTTATACTGTTAAGACTACTTACTTTTGCTGAACTGAATCCTATGTTCGTATTCTATTTCTACTGCAGTACTACTGTAAAGAACTCCAACTCAGTAGAATTGTTAGTAGAACACACACACACATATATATGCCTACGCCCGAACAGTTCTTGGTTAGAAGATTAAGGATATTTAACACAGTGTTTGACCAATGAATAATAACAGAAGAAAATAGCTTTATGAGATAAGCTCAACGGTTCAAAGCTTCAAAGTAAAGAATAAAACATACTTACTGAAAGGAATTGACTTTGACAACCATATAACAAAAAAGACTAACAACAGTCTGAAAGAGGTTACGCCGTTTGAGCTTGAAAAGCGCCGCGAATTACCTGAAAACTGTTTGAAAAGTGTATCTATAATTATTATATACTTTGTTGTTCAATATTGTTGGAATTGGAACGACGGTGCGTAGGAGGGATGATACTACCATTGACGTATTTCCAAATATATTTAAATTCCTCCAGTCTTTTGTCTCGATCATTATCGTTTCAGTTTTTAACCATGGAGAAAAAAAAACAAATAGTATAGTAGTAGTGTTTCTCGCATGGTCTAAAAATATTAGGCCTAATGTATTCAGTGTGAATGGAATTCTTGGTCTAAATCCTCTGTAGACCTTGCAATGGACGTTAGGACGTTATCCATAGTTTCTATGTAAACTCATTTTCTCGGGGATTTAGCGGTATATTTAACAATGTTGAGTGTCCTCCAATCTAGATAAAATTGTGTTTAATTTAAAGTCTTTAATTGTGGGTTTTGATTGATCCACGGTTGGTTTGCACAAACCAACTCATTATGAGTGAGATAACAGCTGTCGCATTTTTAGCTAATAATGCATTTTAAATAATTGATTTGTTTGGATCCTGCCTAAGGGTGGAAAAAGGAAGCTCTGTCGTTCCCCTTGATAGCCTCACAGACTTTAACAAATATAAAATAAATAGGTTTAAAAGCCTAACGTTGTATAATGAAGATTGGAAGGGCAGGGGATTTTATCTGTAGTGCCGTGTAATAAAGGGAAACAAAGGCAAATTACTGAAAAACATTACAATGCTGTGGGTATCAGTGGCTTGATCTCAATGGAGATACAAAACAAAATAAGCAAAAAGCTAAATCAAAAAGTAAAACAGCTAGAAAAATTAACAGAGCTTTCGGGCAACGCTAGCCCTTCATCCTGTTATAATTTAAGCGATTTTCTCAAATACTTCTTCTTTGAATGTTAAAGTAACTCGTAACTCATATAATAATAGTACTACCGTTTCTATCAGAGCGGATTCAGGAATTTGAAAGAACATTGTTTCACCAGTTCCAGCAAAAATAACAAAGAAACATAACTTAGCTGTTGTCATGAATTTAATGTAATTGTTCGTTTTCAATTTTGTACGTGCATTCATTCTGAATATAGATAGTGTCCTTCACCCAATGACTTCCAATTATTGACTACAATAGCTTTAAATGAGAGCAGTTATGTAATACAATATAAATATGGCGTGTGCTCTCATAAACTGTTGTTATATAAAGGCCTAATATTCGAAAATCGACTACAATGTTTACTCTACTACTCACTCTACTACATTGAGTAGGATTTTATACGAACCTATATAATTAATTACTGATGCGAATGTAGGCGAGTCTCCGAGTGGAACTCGAGGGTCACTCTAAAGCTCTGTCTACACTGTCAAACTAGTTTGACAAAAAAAAGTGTGATGTTCCTAAATATGGTAGTGATATGACATCATCATGTCCATATATGGGCACATCATACTTTGTTGTCACATAAAGTTAGATAGTGTAGACAGAGCTTTACACTGCATTGCCTAATCAAAACGGCGCATTTGCCAATATAAAATATGCCGGGGGAAGTAAATTATATAATGGTTAGGCTATATCAATTGAATTACCGGTTTTAATAATTTCAAATACGTTACGTAAAATAATTGCGCCAAATTTAAGGTCAGAGGTCATCAGTTACAGATGTTTTTCCAAAAACATACCAAAATATATTTAAAGGATGATTCAGAATGAATTAGCAAGTGTGTGAACTATTTTAACTTCTATAAGTACAAATAAACGAGGTAAGGTAGATCTATTAAATGTGAGAAGGATAATGCACATTTTAAATTAGTCAGCTTTATGAAGAACTATTATTTGGACAGCTGGATTCTGTAATATCAAACGGCTCATTCCCTCGTTTGGTCGACGAACATTTCCCACCGTCTTCGGGATTATAATTCACGCCGGCTTTTAATTTTGGAAAGATGTCATAGGCGAAATTAAAACAAAATACAGGTAGGCCTACGTGAAATGAATAAACCAGCTGTGCCCCTCTCCATCCCATCGCATGAAAAATGATTGGTATGCCCTACCCACCGTTGTGGTTCATTCTTCTGATAGTACTGCGGTATAATGACTATACTGTAGCTGATTTACGGAGGCTTAATGTGACCTTCTTAGTTTATAAATTTTGCCCTTTGAAGATTTCATACATTCATAATCAGTGCATTGTTTCGTATAATAAGCTACTTTTCTTAACACACATACATTTTTTTTTTCGGGTCTTCACACATAATACAACTATTTGTTGTATTATGTGTGAAGACCCGAGTCAAAACTACTTAAATTGTTTATGCCTAAGATTAACAAATTCAAAATATCGTCTCAGATGGCTATGATCAATTGAATTTACACATATTGTACAGTAATTGAGTTTAAAGCCCCAACACAGCTCAAAATGCAGTGTTGAAATATTATTTCATATAGTTTCAAACAAAATATTCATTATATTATTATATTATAAATATTTATTAATTATTATAGGCCTATTTCATCACATTCAATAACATTTTGTAAACATTAAATTACCCTGTTTTATTTAAAATTGGATGGATGGTCCGTTGAAGCTCCCGTAGCGAAGACTTAGATAGTCTGAGCAATTAGACATAATCGAATGATGTACATTATGCACAACTGCGCAGACGCATTCCCGCATGAGTCAGACGACAATGGATTGTTAACTTAATAAAATCACAGCTTCGATCATTATTACTAGTTCGATAATGCTTACTTACTGAAGCCGAGGGCGCTAATTGCTAAGATTGATGTGAAATAGAATAAGTTTGAATGACATTAAACACAATAGCGCAGATGGAATAATTGCAATTGAAAGGGTTGTTCATCGTTATGATTTGTTCGTTATTCTAAATTACGTATTTTACTAGCAGCCGGCAGCCAATTTTTAGGTAAGCATGGTTATATTCACTTTTACTTATGATGATTCGTTTAATATATAGGCCTACGCTTGGTTAGCAGAGAACAAAAGCGAAACCGAATTGAACATTCATCGACTGTGTCGTGAAAAGAGAGTATCGCAAAAATATAATTGTTCGTATTCCTAACAAAATATCTATGGTAATATGCAAGGTTTTTTCATCATGACTATGATAATTAATATTCAGGTAGTTTAATTATGTATTTTCTGTTATATACGAATTAACATACGGTTATATACCAAGTGTGCAATTCTATCTAGGGATAATATTAATTTTGTAATGCTTTCTGCTGATATATTTCTTCTTACAGTCTCAGTGTCCTCACTCTTCAACGAAGTTTAGTTGGCCCTCCTAAGCTTGATAGTCTTATTCAATTGGGGCATTTACAATCTCCGCACCCCCACACCCCCCCCCCCCCCCCCCAATCAGACAGATACCAGCCTACACCTGAATCTAATACGGTTTTGAGTTTTTATATTTCTGTTATGTTAATGTGGTACCTGCATATTACGCCGGCCGTGTGCACCATGAAAGATAGTAGGCATATTATATAAATTATATAGGCCTACTTATACGGAGCATAAAAAGATAATAAACAGATAGCAGAGTGCCAAGTATAATAACTCAGAAATTATTGTTTTGCCATCTACTAAATGAAATGCGTTTTCGTTAGACAAACAGGAATGTAGGCTACATCAATAGACAATATTATGTACCGTGTCGATCTTTGAGTGTGAATACAGAATAGCCTAAAAGCTTCATTTGGTGTCTCATTGAAGTCGTAAGATATGTATAATATTAAATGTGCCTACTTAGTCAGCATGTCATGAATTATTCGTGTTTCTTTTCGGCTACCAGATGTTTTTTAACCGAGCAGGAATTCTAGTTTGCTTTCGAGCGGCTTTTTAAGGACCCTTATTGTTATATAATATGTTTATCAGGGAAGAGTTAAACTTTCACTGGTTGTATTATCATGAGTAGTGAGTTTTCATTAATGTAATGATCCTTTAATACACACAACGGATATCATGATTACTTTTGAACACTTTTGTGAACAATGGACATCCGCCGGCTCTGATGATCTTATACAAACAAACTCCTCTCTAACTAAAAGACTGAAATCAAAGATCGTATAGCGCCACGTAGTGACGCCTTGCTAAAAAAAACTTCACATACTTTTTGGTGGTGGTAGTTCAAGTAATTGTAGGCTACACATCTAAACGAGGCCATCCATTCGATTAATATTATTATTATCGGGACTGCACACTATAGCCTAGGCCTAGATATTGTGTAGTTTTGTTCATTACCGAAATAAGGACTTTACCTACATATCCGTCCAACTGTGAGATTGAATTGTTCAAAATTGAAGGTAAGTTATAATGATTAAAAATTACATATTATTAGTTTTTTGACGGAAAATGGTAATTATTTTTTCCTTCTACCCCGACAACATTCATGTGAAGCGCACACAACGAGCGCGGGAGCCGGGGCGCTTCGATTCCGCGGCGGTCGTCGTACGTGCGCTGCTCCATCATGGTATACACCGTTAGCTAGCTACGTACTGTCTAGTTTCACGTGACAAAGAGACACTAACCAAAAGAACATACCGAGCTTAATGATTATGATTAAAACCTCCAAATCAGATTTATTATTTGTGTACATTTTATTTTATGTCTTCTTGTGTAAAATTGTACTTATGAAGCTGCTAATAATAATAGTTTTATTTGTGGATGACTGTACACTGCTGCCCTCTTCTTCCCTCTCCGCGGATAATGATTGAGTACAATGTCTGTGACGTATGCTTGGGCCTATCTTCTTTACTAAAGTCGTAATAAAAATGTTTTGCCTCATCATTCTCTACTTAATTTGCTAGTTTCGCCATGAGGTATATGGTTTCTCATACATGGCCACCACAAATTAAAGACCTGCCATGCCAACTCATTCGAAAAGAGCTTAGTCTATGGGTATACGATGCTGCCTGGCTAGTTGAATTGCCGGAACTTTAATTCTTGTTTATTTTCCTTTTTTCTTTTAAGATAGGTTTCATTCTAAATCAATGTTCTTTCCCTCTAGAGTATGTCTAAGAGAACAAGCAATGGAACAAATTGTACTCTGTCCGGAACGGAGGTACGACCTCAAAATGGCAGTAAGGTCAATGGTGTGAAGGAAGCAGATGATGATCGAACACCTGGTAAATGGGGGCGAGCATGGTAAGATGCATGATGGTAAAGATGCATAGGTTGCATGATGGTGATAATGTCATAAAGATGACGTCAATATTCACACGTCATAAGTCACTTCAATAACAATAACGTTGTCAGTCTTTTTGTCATGTCTTTGTAATCTTAATGTACGATTCTCTTCATTTGTGCAACTTTCTTTTCAGGGAGGTGGATCTCTTAAGCGCCCTCACGATGTTCTTTCTACTGACAATGACACCATGCATGGTCTTGTACTTCTTCGTAGCTTGCAGCCAGTATGAATGTTCCCTGAGCTCTCCACTTGTTCAGCTCTACAACGGACAGTTAACACTGATGGACTTCTGGAAGAAAACACCAGACCTGACAATCAACGCTTTCAAAATAATCATACCGTGGTATGCTTTTCAGGTAAACTGAAACTGAAACTAAAACGGTATCCAAATTTAATAACAATTTGAAGTGGTTCTCTATCCCCTTTTAAACGTGTTCCAACATTACACATTCCATTATTTTTCCCATAGGCCTATGTGTTTTATTATTTTATATCTTTTGACTGCTTCAATTATATTTCAGTCTTCGTTTTCTTGATTTTTCCATACATTTTGTGAAGAGCAACGTCGAAAATTAGGTAGTCGGTATATAATAATAATAATAATAATAATAAATAACATTTATAAAGCGCAAGAGACAAAGGTTTCAAATCGCTGTGTTTTCCAAGATCTGTGCAAGTAGTAGCGTGTGATTATGCTTCTCTGAAGAGATGAGTTTTGAGTCAATCACTGAGGTTCCAAATACTTCCTATTTTTATTCGTCAGATTTTTCTGTACTACCTACCGGACGTCTGCAGCAAGATCCTACCAAGCTACCGTGGAGGAAGATGTCGAGGCACTATTACTCCTTCAGGAATCCAAATGTACTACCACATCAATGGTCTGCAAGCCTGGATAATATCTAACGCATTATGGATGGCAAACGCATTCTACTTCAAGTGGTTCTCTCCTACAATCATTATCGACAACTGGGGATCTATGCTCTGGGTCGCCAACATAATTGGCAACGCAGTCGCCATATTTGCGATAATAAAGGCGCGATTCTTTCCAACGTCGTCTGCTGATTGTGTTTTCAGCGGGAATTTTGCATACGACTTTGTAATGGGTGCTGAATTTAACCCCCGTATAGGAGATTGGTTCGATTTTAAATTATTCTTTAACGGTCGTCCTGGGATCTGCGCCTGGACATTAATCAATTTATCATACGCCTGGAAACAATACGAGTTGTACGGAAACGTGACAAATTCAATGATACTTGTGAATATTTTGCATGCTATCTATGTGGTGGACTTCTTCTGGAATGAAGCTTGGTACCTCAATACTATAGACATACATCATGATCATTTTGGCTGGATGTTGGCCTGGGGAGACAATGTATGGCTGCCATGGATGTACACACTTCAGGTGGGTACAGTTTATCAATAATATTAATGTGAATAACTACTATAATGAATATCAATCAATCGTTCGATTTATATAGCGCCACAGTCATTGCTCATGGCGCTGCTAAAAATATCAGAAAATGTGAGTTTTGAGTAGTGACTTAAAGGTGCTCAATAATGATGTTTGTTTAATATGCTTATACCTTTAGCATTTTAGATTTAAATAAAGTACCTAAGCATAAATAAAATAACATGTAACTGAATATCGGTTTTGCTCACACAAAGACCACAGTCAACATTGAGTGCCATTGGTACATATACGCTCAACATTTTTTCCAGATACAGTACTAATACAAAGGTTATTTAAATTATTCTTTCAGGGACTTTATCTTGTATATCATCCAGTCGAGCTATCTTACATCGCTGCCACCCTTATCCTAAGCCTTGGATTAGCAGGCTATTACATCTTTCGCTCTACCAACTGCCAAAAGGATCGTTTTAGGAACTCATCAGGTGACTGCAAAATATGGGGTCGCAGGCCTAAGATTATCGAATGCACTTACTACTCAGCTGACGGCGAGAAGCGTCGAAGCAAGTTACTTCTGTCCGGCTGGTGGGGAATGGGACGACATATGAACTACACTGGCGACCTTATGCAAGCGCTTGCCTACTGTCTGTCGTGTGGTTTCACACATATTTTCCCTTATTTCTACATCATATATATGATGATTTTGCTTGGAAACCGTTGTTATAGAGATGAGCATCGATGTAGAATGAAATATGGATCTGATTGGACCAAATATACATCAATTGTACGATATAGAATCCTACCTGGCATCTTTTAAAACCAATTTTATTTAAGAAAGTCTCAGATTTAAGAGATGTGTTCTTAACGTTTTAAAGTAGGCTTACTGTCAAAGCTTGCCAATTTTTTGAAATAAACTCGCCTAAAATACATTTCAGTAACCTCACAATGGCTGGCCCTGTATGTTGGTGGCTAAGAAGCCTAGATAGGCTAACCAAGGCTTTATATTGACGGACCAATAACTAATGGCATAATAACCATTAACCAATAACCATGGCATAGAGTAGCTTAAATGTGTTAATGTTGTCTGGGTCTACTCACTTTTTTTATCCTACCTGTATGTCTTAGGGGCAAGTTGGACGATTTAATTTTAATTTTAAACGTTGCAATTTGAACTATTTTATTAACTTTTTAAACTTAAACGATCAAAACATTTTTATAAATTTGTTTTACTGTATTGAAATATTTGTTGAATAACTTATTAAGTTATACATTTCTAAAAATAATTTATGTAAAAGAAACAAAATTAGAAATATATTGAATTTACTTTTCAGTTAGTCCGTCTATTGGTCTGACGTTCGTATGACGTGGTATAACTGCCGCCGATTGTAAATTGCCTTTTGTTTAGTGCATGTTGTTGGCAACACCAGTTGTACTATTTCGTAAACGTATACAAAATTGGTATCTTTACTTTTTGAGGAAAAAATGGAGAGGCTGAAATAATACAGCACATATGGTTTTTTTTTCATGCTGCGTATAAATATAAGACATGCGCATTTCTGCCGTTTACTTGCCTTCATGCAGATAAAACACTGTTAGCGAGTTACACAATTACGACAGTATATTTCAGAGAGTATTATAAAACTATAATTATGATGTTAACAGTTTTTAGTTCACCAAGAATGTTAGTTGCATGTTATATATTTGCAAACGCTGCACCAATTGGTTTATTGTATGCAATATCGATTTGAATAAATATTCATTATGTTTATTTAGTGTGTTTTTACAATTACTCATGTTTTATCATATAATGTTTTCATTGTATTCGGCTATAGAAACTGGACCCGTTCATAGTTTAGGTATTTACCCGGGTAGCGATAATTGGCCCATGAAACCAACTTACCCGGGTAAAAAAGCATAAACCAAATTTAATCCACATCACGTGACCAAAATACAAACCATGAGCCTACGAAAAAATCTATGAACTAACCAACTAACCAATCAATTATATTGCATTTCATTTAATTCTCTCATAAACAGAGAACAAGATAAACAGCAAAAGAACACCAAACTAAATCACTTAACGAGTGATTTCTCGTACAAGAAAAACAAACCAATATACCTTAATTACAATATTTTAATACATAAAACCTTTATACACACATGTACATTAAACACTATTGTCATTTAAAAACAAACCTCGAAAAAGCAGTAGGACACACATTCTATATGGAAATCAATACATGATATATCGATTCTATAATCATTATCTTTAATCTGTATTGTAAACTCTCTACTTGGTCTTCTGATTAGAAACAATTGTATTTAAGGTTAGTTAAATTAGTGCTGCAGAGGTTAAAGTTCAAGTGCCTAATCACGCGTTATTTTTCAGTTATTAATAACGACGCATTTCACTCATTGTCTGCCAAAATATCATACAGTTCTATATAAGGATTTTCCTCGTTCATTGTTTATTACAATACAATGCCGCGAGCAAAGAAAGACTCACAAAAACCGGACCAGCAATTCGCTACAAACGGGATTTCCGTAATGGGTGACGGAAACATTGACGGAATAACAACCGTAGCAGACGACAGAAAACCAGGGGAATGGGGACGTGCCTGGTGAGTTTATCCTAACTGTTATTATATCTTGTATAGTTCGATATAACAAAGGGAGTTTTTACCGTGTATGCACTTATTTAATGAACAAAAGCAGCCTTACTGTATTCTTGTTAGAATGCCTTGACTGCTCATTGTGGCTGTAGTTTAGTTCATTATAACAATAATATGCATATTTAAAATGTTGCAAGTTATTTTTATCGCGATGATATATATGATAAGCATCGATAATGCTAAACAAAGAGACAACGTCAATATTAAAGTCACGGATGATTTGTTACATAATGTGCGTTTTGTGTATGCATTTAATGCAAAGAAAAAAATAACAATTTTACCTACAAAATGTCGGTTCAAGTTTACCGACGGAATTGACGGCAAATTCCGTTTAAAAGGTCATGTAGGTCTATAATTGGTAGTACCCCTGCCTCGACGGCAATATGTTGCTGTTGGAAAACAATCAAACAAAATTGCACTTAGTTCTCAATAATATTAGAATCATAAAATGATTAAAAAAAACTACTAATTCCGTTTAAAACCGGTATCATTATGTGTCCGGCCAGCTAAACAAGACGAGGGGCCAATAAAATAAGGTCTATCGCAAATAGCGTGCGCGACGCATGGCATGGTGGAAAGGATTTGGGATCAAACGTCGTCACAACGCGTATGGACGTGATTTGTTGTTTGTACGTACGCATCGTGAACCCTTTCCATCATGCATTGTGCAATGACGTTTCTCGTGAAATCAAGCTATTTGCGATAAACCTCATTGTTGTACAACTGTAGCCTATACTTACTGCAGTTTCACACATTTTATGGATTTGTCATTTGTTATGTTTTCGTTAAAATGTTTTAGTTCCGCATTCATACAAGTACCATTATTAAAAAGCATTTACCGGGCTTTAATTGTCACAATAAAAGAATTAAGACTTTTGAGTACGTATTGTAAAATAGTTTATTGACCCGCACCATTGTGCGGTATCGTAAAAGAGTAATCGTTTTCCACTTAGGCTATTTTGTAAATATTGTCTGTTTTTTTTTATCTTTTAGGAGTGTGAATATAACCACGTACTTGACAACATTATTTATTTTGTTTGTAACTCCTTTCATCGCTCTTTACTTATTTATGGCTTGCCCTGAATTTGAGTGTTCTGTTACGTCACCTGTTATACAATTTTATCATGGAAAATTGACAATGGCAGCGTTTTTAGCAAGAGCGCCATCTTTAAACGTTTTAGCATTTAAGATGGCTGTAATTTGGATTATGCTTCAAGTAAGATTAAACAACTTGTTCTAGCTAAATCAAGTTTTGTTTTTGATCATTTATTATTATAGCCATAAGCGAATTAATTCACTGTTCTTAAAGGCAATCATGTTCACAGGACAAACATAAAAGAGATGCTCTAACATAAACAAATTGTCTTAAACAAGTCTTAAGAGTCGAGTTGATCTGTAGTCCAACGTTATCTCACATTAGAGATATTGCTTAAACTAATGTCACAAAGTTTTTCGCAATGCATACACCTAATTCTGGTCTGACACGATTGTGTATCTAAACCAACTCCACAAATGTTTTCTTCAGATGAATGAGCAGTTATTGCTAATCAATCTGTTTATAGAAAATGTTAGATCTCTGTCCTCTTGTGACGTCATTCCATCACCGAGAATCCCAGACTACTCAACCGAAGTCTGCACATTCCCACATTGACTGCCACAAACTTGTTATCAATTCTCTTTTCTTTTACAGATACTTTTATATTATCTACCTGACGTGTTTGGGTATATTCTACCCGGGTACGCTGGTGGAACTCGTCACGGAGCGGTTACGCCAGCTGGTCACCAACTCAAGTACAATGTCAACGGTCTGCAGTCTTGGACAATCACAATCACACTGTGGATTCTAAATGGGGTCTACTTTAAATGGTTTTCACCTGCAATTGTAGTCAGCAACTGGGGCCAACTATTTTGGGTGGCAAATATTTTAGGTTACAGCTTAAGCGTGTTCGTTATGATCAAAGCTCACCTTTTCCCGACTCACGCACATGACAGAAAGTTCTCTAGCAGCATCTTCTATGATTTTCTTATGGGAATTGAACTTAATCCACGCATCGGGAAGATGTTTGATTTGAAATTATTTGTCAATGGTCGCATCGGCATGATGTCGTGGTCAGTTATTAATATATCGTACGCATGGAAACAGTATGAGGTTCATGGTTTCGTGACGAACTCTATGATATTGGTAAATGTCTTGCATGGTCTGTACGTCATTGATTTTTTCTGGAATGAGGCTTGGTACTTGAGGACCATTGACATACAACATGACCACTTTGGATTCTACCTGTGCTGGGGAATATTTGTCTGGCTTCCATGGACATACACACTTCAGGTAAGTAAAATTGATCACAAGAAGAAAAGTATGAGATGACAAATCACCAAAAATATTAATATTTTCTTGCAGGGATTTTATCTTGTTCACCATCCAACTCTATTGTCGACACCTGTATTCTTCGGAGTTCTATTACTTGGTATAGTAAGTTACTCTATATTCAGAGCTGTTAATCATCAGAAAGACCTGTTCAGACGTACCAACGGCAATTGCAAGATCTGGGGGAAAAGTCCTGAATTCATTGAATGCGATTATTATTCCGGCGATGGTAAAAAGCGTCGAAGTCGTCTTTTGTTATCTGGATGGTGGGGTGTGGCGCGCCATATGAACTACACTGGTGACTTGTTCCAATCTTTAGCTTTCTGTCTTGCTACGGGTGTTAGTCATATCTTGCCGTATTTCTACTTTATATTTATTAGTATATTATTATTTTGTAGATGCTATAGAGATGAAGATAGTTGCAAACTTAAGTATGGAAAGAATTGGGATAAATATTGTAACAGGGTTCCATATCGCCTTATACCAGGCGTATACTGATGCCATTTTGGTTTAAATACGCACAATTGTGTAACCTGTAATCTGTTATTAGAGGACGAGTTTTTTTCTCCGTTTAAATAATTAGGCCTATTCAATTTGCTGGCCGTGCATTTCCTTAGGAAATTTTGTTTCATTTTAAGTCGCCCATGGTGGTTGTATTGCGATGCACCATAATCAACTATAATACTTATTTATAATTTTATATAAATATCGTATAGGCCTATTCATACACATATCCAAATTAAATCAATCTTGGTAAACCCCATTCAGAAGATCGTTCTCATTCTAATCTCAGATTCATTAAATTGAAATAAAAATTTGTTTTGACTACCCTTTAAGTTGAAAATACAGATCAATACAATACATTATATAGAACGTTAGATATGAAAGTTACGAATATAATTGCACTGGATTTATAGCGATGCTGATGCATTGAGTAACCATGGAGGAATTATCTAGATAAATAATAAATAATTCTTGAATGATAAATCGTGTGTTTGCTGCCCTCTAAAAACTTTCCCTAGGCCTGGCCTAGACCTTAGGCTTATATTTTATTTTTAGGCCTGGGCTAGGCCTAGAAAACCTCATTACATTATTATTATTAGGCTAGGCTATACTAAAAAACAAAATGATATTAAATATATCTATAATTTCTATTTAGCTTAAGCTTGGTTCTAGCCTAGGCAAGGCACGGCCAGAGTAGTGGGACTAGGCCTAGGCCCTAGGCAGGCACTACTACTATAAATACATGAGGCGGCGAATTGCTTTTGGCTGCTGGTTGTGGGCCTAGCCTAGGCCTAGGCCCTAGGCCTACCCCATGTTTTATAACCAAAATGATAATTGAGCGTTCGTACCACTACAGTACAAATGCTGGATCAAATGCTAATTAATTAACTTATTTAATTATTAAACAATCATACCGAATTTGCGCAACACTCACCTGCTAGGCTAGGCTACATCTTGTTGTCTCTTCTTAGAAACTAGCCGGCTTACCGCGAGTTTTATTTTGATTTTGTCGTCTGAAACTTTTCGTGACGTCACCAAACATCATTATACGCGCAACAACCACCCAATCAACAAACAAACCTGAACTGTTTAATAGTTTATTTAGTCCTATGATTCAATTTACCGACCAAGAAAGATAAATAAATTGATATGTTAATCTAAAATCTAACATTAGGCTGAAAATGTATAAAAATAGGTTCAAGAACTACAATAGTAGAACTTTGTAGTAGTGTGACTACCTGTACCTCTCATTTCTCATCTTTCGGCTAATTTAATTAATATACTGATTATATATAGACTTGTTCTATAAAATTAACATCTTTTTAACATCTACAAATTCCAACATTACACTTAGCATCCATTGAAATTGAACACTTTTCTATGAATGTGACTTGATTATTAATATCATTTGATTACCATAATAAAATACTACAATTCGTTAATCGGTTCCTTTTTTAGTGTCTTTTTTCTTTTCTTCTTTAAGATCTTTGATGACGTCATTGATATCTGGTTCGTCAGCATTTAAAGGTGATGTCGGTTGCCATTGCTCTACCCATTCAATAGTTCTTTGTTTTCTGTTTTCTTTATTTGTATCTGTCACCACACCGTATGAACGCAATTTACGTCTTAGATCTTCCATTGCTTCCCGATTTTCCGCGTCGTCGTCTGTTGACCGATGACGTTTATTTGGCATTATCCAATCATCGTCTACGTATTTAAAAAAGTCTGTGATTGAACAACGCCGTGACGTCTTCAACTCCAAAGCTTTGCGGTAAAACTTTAGTAGCCTTGGAGTGAACGTTCTCCAGTCATGTGGCAAGACGTGAGATCTCCTCTTTAGCCATTTAGAAAAATCAGTAAAATATTGATCCGTTTGGTCAGCTTTCTCCCATGGAAAACTTCCTGTTAGTGTACAAAAAACTAGAACCGCGAAGGACCAGACATCTTGTCCAACATCTACAGAATAACCCTCATGTTTGATTGCCTTGCATATTTCTGGTGGTGTATATGGAATACTATGCGCAGTCTTCTTAACGTGAGAGCCTTTTTTTCTAGTCATTCCAAAATCGGTTAATTTTACCATTGTTAACGACTCATCAAAAACCAAGACATTCTCTGGTTTAATGTCACGGTGAACCATATTCTGTCCATGGAGAAAGGCTATAGCAGAAGCAATCTGTGGTAGGCAGGATTTAGCTCTACTTTCTATCAGTCCTTTATGCGGCGGTATCGCGTCAAATAAGTCCCCGCATGGAGCGTATTCCTGAGCAAATACGTACGCTTCCGGTGTCTCAAACGCAGCCTCAAGCGTACAGACGACATGCGCATGTCCACATAAAAAATAACTCATTCGAAATTCCCGCTGAAAGTCTTTAAAATTTGTTTTGGATTTTAATATATATTTCAATGCTAATTTTGTACCTGTTTCTTTTTCTGTTACTAATTCCACTCGGCCAAATGTTCCTTCACCGAGTATTCGTTCAGTTTCGTAAGTCCCTGTATCAAGTTTAAATCTCACCGCACTGCTGGAAACAGACGGTAATTTTGGCGGAATAACTGCGGCCGCGTTGGCCTTATTCTCAGTAAGCTTCTTGAACATGTTTAATGATGAAAACAAAGTCATTAGAGATATTAAAATTAATCTTACCAACAATTTTCGAACAATTTACGATTCATAGAATCTTTAATTTTAATTCGACGGCATGGAAATGTGATAATATTTGCGTTACAAAAATTAAAGCTTAACACAAATCTCAAATAAAAATCTTGTTATTAACTAATCAATTCACAGTGTTGTATTATAGTCTGTTTAGTTCCAATGAGTTGTCATTGTTTCCTTCCAAATAATGCTCTCATTCGTCAATTCGTACTTGATTAGGTTCTCAATGTCCTAAATGTATTATTTTCAATTACTGATCCCGTTGCGTTTATGTATACCAACCTACTTCTTTCGTAGAAAATGTATACACTATATTATGAACAATTTCCTGTACCGTATACGCTCTTGCCGTGTGCTATGTCGATCGTGCGTACGTACGCTCAAGAGCACGCACTTAGGTGGTACGACCTTCACTCATTCTCTCTCTTGAGTTGGGTTGACGTCGTGGACGTGTCTTAAATGAGTTGTCTCCGGTTCAAATCTGCGACGACAGCTGCAAAAACGAAATAAACATAAGGATGAGTTTCAATACCAGAGTCGATTAAGAATATCAAATGTCACTTAAAAGGTTACGAGTGGAATGATGCCTCTTTGCCGTTCATCGATTGATGACCTTGCTTAGTTACCGGTATCTATGCATACTTGTGATCTTTTATGAAAAACGAACGAAAAACGAATCGCCATTATGTTATTTAGTCTATTATTAATTATTAAATCTATCTTATTAATAACACCGGCTAAAATAACATGAAACTACTCATGGAAGCTGATGAGCCAAACTCACCAAGCACTTTATATTTTGATTAATATTTTACGGTATGTGGTAGAATATCGACAACGTTTCTTTGAAAATAATTCAATATTTTTAATATTGTACCGATACATTAACATAGATTGGATTATCGTTGTGAGTTCATTTTACTAAGTGTCTAAATTTGATTGTAAAATCCAATATTTGATCTACTTATTTTCAACATTTGATATTACGCATGCGTAAATTAAAAGGTCACCTCGCGAGTAGCCCACTTGTTATGGAAAATATTTGGTTTAAAAAAAAATAAAAACAACATTGCTGCTGCACCCAACATTAGGCCTACTGTAGAGTACTATAGAGTCTCTATAATTAGTTTGGACATCCCATTTTTTACAGACGCCACCATCGTGAATTTCAGTAGAAATTACATTATCCTTGTTTAAGCTTGGTTTTCCAGTGCACTTAGGACGCAACGCAATGACGTATAAGCGCACAGATTTGGCCAATCATGATGGATCATTCAAACTGTCGTGATTGGTTGCGTGTACACCATTGCGTTGCCTATGTCCACCAAATGAGAACCAAATATATAGATTGCTATGGTTGATGCCTAAATACATATTGTTGATAATGACGTTGATGGCGTAATGGGATTGTGATTGTGGTGATGTAGCTAAATAAATTAGAATACTACCACGATAGGTTTTAGAGAAAATTTAATAAAACGCAAATACCGATAAACCAATGGAGTTCACCTCGTGACGTTACGATCGTAACGCAAATACGGGAAATTAGCTCTATAATGTGCGTGTGCTATTAATGATGTATGACAGTGTTCAACATTCTTCTCAAACCTAATATAATAACACAAATTGTTAAGGTATACGCGCGTGCATTTTTTTACATTTTACAAACCGAACATTGAATGCAAACTAAACAGCGATGACTTCAATACAAATTGGCGAGTTGGGTACAAATTGGGATTTTGTTTTCACTCATAAATATTCATAACCACAAACATTGCAGAGCGTTTTTCTTCATGAATATTCATCGGAACTGACAGGAAAGTATTTTCACGTACTACGTCTTTAATATCAGGTAACTGGCCGACTGTCCGAAAAATACTTACACCCATGCTTGTTTACAGCATACGAGGCCTACATAAGACTAAATACAAATATGTTATACTGCAAACATTGAGGATTGCGCAGGAGGTCACCTAGGGCTTCCATATTTAACTCTAAATAATGGTATAAGGTTCTGACTTCTCTAAAAAAACAGTGTCCCATTATGTTTAAAGGACACGTTATTCATATCAGTCCATACCGATAACGTACCATGGACAAAATTAACAGTAATGTAATACGGGTTGTCATTTATTTTATTAGACATTCTGACGTCCAATAGTAGAACAAGTATCAACATTAATGTACTGAATAATAGGCATGCATTAATGAATTTTGTTTAAGGCATAACAAAACGAATTAAAGAACGAGTAAACACTCAATATACCAATTAATGATAATTGTCTAATATACTAATTGCACTAATTGCAACGTGCGCTCGAATAATGCCCCATGTCTATAATCACCCGCTTGCCGAATGCTCCCGCCTATCTAATGGTAGCACTTCATGTAATTGATGTTCTAATAGTCTCTAGCAAATTTAGTCACGATAAAAATGTCTCGCTAAATCTAACAGAATCTTAGGCTATACTATATTCACAACGGACAAGTAGGCCTATAACAGAAATATCTATTGCATAAAGTAAAAAGTAAAACATTTCTAAAACACTTAAATATAGAAGTACTGTATAATATATTCTACGGCTATCGATATATATTAATTCAAAATGTGGATTGATTTCTCAATAAATGTCAAATTCAGTTAGATTTGAACAACCCCAAAGGCACAAAAATATTTCAATACAATTACCGTTCTGATACATTATACGATTTTAACGGTGTGTGTATAATTTAAAAGCTTTGTGTTTGTTATTGCCTTCCTCATCCAATACAAAACACGAAAACTGTGTCAATTATACTATGTAACGTGAAGAAGATAACCGTAAATGACGTCAAAATTAAACCACGTCTGACTATGGCAGATCCCATTAGAATAGAAAATAGCATTCCTTTACTATGCATACATTATCGTCAATTTGTATTTTAAAAACACAAGCACACACCTAGGCTATGTCAGGAAATCATCAGCGACGCGAAGAATTAACTAATGGTTACGCGTATATATCACGTTTGGGTATGCGCGCGCCCACATTTTGTCTCTTCGTCGTGATGTCATTGAGAATGATAATTATCGAAATCGGAAATGATAAATACGATATGAAATTAATTTTATGAAGTTAGTTTCTCTGAGGGCACTCCATTAGAAGGATCATTAAATCTCTCAAACGTACCATCAATAAATATTGACTTTAAATTTGGCATCGTTGAGTAACGGAATTCATCTGCATTTCTTATTGGAAGTTGCAGGTATTTTTTTTGTCTTTTGTGAGGATCACTCACCTTTATTTCCATTTCGGCCCCAGACCAGATACCCCATGGTGGGGGCTGTCGCGAAGCGAATTTTGGTAAAAGACACCACTAGATGGTCGGTAATGTCAAAACATAATTGTTACATAATTCTTTTGATAAAAAAAAACTTTTTTGCAATCGAAATTTCTGTTGTCGTTTTCATTCTTATTATGTTTTTGTATATACAATCTATAAATATTTTCCTTCATAAATATTAAGTTTCTCATTCATCTTAAAAATCTCTGCACAAGAGATCATTCATACATTCACATTATATACAAATTGAAATAATGTATATGTAGTGTATGCTGTCTTTAAATGTCACTTTGATGGTAGGCCTACCAAGTGGTTGGTGTATCTTTGTCATCAATGTCTCGACTCGTATCTTCGAAATTACAAACGATAAAATGATATGTGTGGCTAGCATGATTGTAAAAATAATATTGATGTTATCAATGCTAATTCCCGTGATGCACTAAACTAACGAGATTGTTCAACATCAACATAATATTATATTATGTTCATTTCTCACGTCCGTCTACTTTTTATGCAATTGGTGCAATTCCATACAATGTAAAATAGTGTTTAGATCTTAAACATATAGTTTGTACCCACTTTTTCCACACATTTAACCTTAAACATGTTTAGATACGAACATGTTTAGGTTCTAAATACATACTAAACAGTCTGTATCCAACTCAACACATCAGTGACGTGTTGATTTTTAAACATGTGGAGCAATATAAAGACACGTTTAGGTGTTAAACGTGTTTAATTTGCCATGTGTGGAGCTCATAATGTGGAGCTTTTTTCCGCCACAGTAAAATCATATGCACGCAACGCTAAAAAAAACATGTTGACTGAGCATAATAGTGACATGTTGACTGCTAAACGAGTGGATGAAAACAACATGTAGGTAGCTATAAACACGTTTAGGGTTTAAACACGTTAAACATGTAACTACGTGTTTAAAAGCTAAATGTGTGGAAATGGTGGGTACAAAATAGATGTTTAAGACACTATTTTCACTGTATTCATACATATTTCATCTTTTTTCACGGGAACAGCATCGTGCTTGATGAGTGGAAGTGAAGACATGTGATGATAAAAATAAGATGATTAAAGCTGCTTTCACATCACGCTCGGATTCGATGCAAGGGTTCGTTCACACCAAATTCGTACAATTTAAATCCGTACCTGATTCGGACTCCGAATTCGGAGCGATTAATCAAGAAGCCATTGTTCCCAGAATCGTGCGATTTTTTTTCATTTGACCAATCAACAGTCAGCATGAATGACCTCCTTTGACAACGAATAACCGAATTCGTGCTCGGTGGTGTGAAAACACGCCCAACGCTCACGATATTTTTCTCAAGGCGCCGGGACCGAATCCGGTCGCGATTTAAAGTAGCTTAATACAAATTTTATGAAATTGGTCACATCACATCAATAAGGTAAATAGTGTTTTACATCCGATACTAGAATGAAAACACAAAATAATTGCTATGTACAACAGCAGAGGCCTTACGGTATTACCTGGAGCAGATGAGCAAACAACATAACACAAGTTAACATCTTGATGACGATAATGCGCGTGAAATCCCAACGGAGGTGAAAATGAGTCTACACACCTGAGCCACCTCTGTTACTAGAGTTGAACGCTTTTAAAAATAAACGCATTCCATACTACATTATGTCAGCGGGTAATTATGCTGGATATAACATGAAACTATAGTACTGTACTTAGATGTGTTGTCTGCTGAGAGTTTTATATACGTACTGTGTGTCATGTTATTGCAGTCTTTTGCCAAATAATTGACATATAAAATGCTGATGATGACATAATAAATGTCGAAATGTTGATTCTCCAAATGTGTTTCTTAATTATCTTGTTGGAGTAATACTGTATACCGGTGTATGCACTATTTCTCACACGTTATGTTATCACACTTTATAAAATCTATTTATCATGGATTTGCAGGATATGCATTATTTACATCCTTAAAACTAACAACAGTATTAATATTTAGGCCTATAACTTTCAATATCACGTAAATGGATTTTAAATCGCCCTATGGATCATGCTGGCGAAAGTTCGAGCAGGTGCAACATGGAACGGAGACATACTTTGGATCATTTTCCCAACATACATGCCTACCTTCACACAAATTATATCAAAAGATAAAAACATAGGCCTGTAAGATTACACGTAATCAATAAAGTATACAATTTACCTTATGAATAAACTCCTGATACTTTCTTTGCCGCATAATAAATATGAAAAATTAATAATTGATACCTCTACATCGGACAAAATAATTACAACAGACAGCAAACTGTACCGGTAGATATTCCTTTCGCCACGATACAGTAGTAAGTAGTCTCAGTCTAAACTGACTGTTGTTTCATAGTTTCATAGTTCGTAGGTGTTTACCAACATACAGACCTTAATGTCACCAAACATGAATCTCTGTCTAATTGGTTTGGTCAAGCCAGCTGTTCAACTTTGTTTGATTGGAAACGACTGGACCGATTACGATCGAAACACTCCGTACGATACAGGTATCCAACGACGAAATACCCCGTACGCATGCGTGTTTTAATTAGCATGACTATGCTATCACGGTTGGTGTTTGTAGAGCTTGTTGCCGGCCGCGTATACTTCAAGTTTTCATCGCGTTTACTCAAGGCCACGTTACATTACACATATTAATAATGAACATTATATTACTTTACAACCATGCAATTTATACTTTCATCCACGTTTACAGCAGTAGAGCGACATGTACACTAGCATCTCCTAAACAGACTCGTTCACAACCATCGACCTCTAACTAAACTTTGTATATAAGTGCACATTAATACTCATAAATGTTACGCGCGTACTAGCATAGCGATGACGTAATCATATAGTAGAAAGGTTGTACGTAGTCCTACTACTGTTTTTGTCACATTTAATTTAACAATTCTAGCAACTCGTCGCGGTGCTCCTTGAATGAATTAAGTTATACGTGATCAATGGTTAAAGGTTTCATTCAAAGGACGACTGAACAAGAAAAATGGTCGTCCGTCAACAAGAAAGTAAAAATTCGACATTAATGTAGTGAAATATTCAACAAGATTTGTAACTATGATATCAGAAGAGGATTGAAAATGTAGTACGCGTGTGTCCATTTATTGATAGGTAATTTACTGCATCTAAGCACTAGATTATTACCGGTTGATTTTTGAATTATTTACTTACACGATCTATGGCGGATATTATGCGGCATAGTTACACGTTTGTAAGACAAACTATTTATTTACCTTCGTGCTATTTCGAATTGTCCATACTTGTTAACTGCGCAATGGCTCCAATAATAGACCTACATCTCATAACGCGATTGTTCTAGTGCGCTAGAAAATTTGCTGAGAAAAAAGTACGGCCAAAATACTGTATGTCAATGAATTAACTAATAGGCCTAATGCAGAAAAATGTCCTCGACTGATTGCCTCGAGGTCAGAAAAACATAATTAAAAATTAATTAAGTATACCATGCCATAAAGAACTAGAATGTCGTCCATACAATGATTGAAGATGCCTTTTTTAAACTGAGCGATAACATAAGTGACGATTGTGAAAAATCGGTTTATACTCAGTAAATGCATTTTTAATCATTACAGTTTCTCGTTGATTATTTCACATTTTATTCTGTATTATTAAAAATAAACAGGATGTTGAGTTCCGGAGAACAACATGTTTATCTGTGGCTGCGACAGGATCATCACTGTTAGTATTTGTCGCAGCCATACGATCAAAAGACTGTTGCGTGTTCCTATCTTGGCAAGGCGAGCTCAGTGTCCTGTTGTTATATTAGACATAACGTTGTCATTCTTACTATTACTGTATATACTGTAGTGTAATGATTTCACATTACCTAAAATATATTTAAAATATTTAAAATTTCATCAGAACACGAATACGAACATACGCGATATTTCCGATGTCAAATAATTTATTTTTTCCTATTTTCGCGTTACCTGGCAATAATTCAATACACTTAATGATGTTGCTACAAACAACAGAACAATAGTATAATCATTGACGACAGATGTAAAATTCTTTTATAAAAGATTTTGTTAAACTGTCGACAAGGTCGAGCGTGTAACCCAATCATATGTTGTATGTTTTACAAGATATTAATTACATCAATTTCCTAATGTTCGATGTGATGCTAAAAGTCCACTCGACTACTGTAATCTATTCGTCGTGCGATGGAATATTAATATTATTATTTAGCTCTGGTTGGTTGTTTCAACAATACGCATGCGTATAAACTAACTGCGATCGTGCGAACAAATCGTCTGCACGTCAACGCGCGGTCACTCGACTGGGAATGACTACCTGAATAATTTATCCTTTTTCTTTCAAAATTTTTATCGATGGAATGCGTCACATATCTGTTCATATTTAATGTAATAATAACTTCAACACTCTAATTGTTCATAGTGTTTTCTCAAAACTCTTTCTCCGATTGAATGTGAACACGTATTCACCATTAAGCTATTCCATTACCCTTTCTTTAAAAACATATTAATTGTAAGCCATCAAGATCAAGTAAGTGCGTCGAGAGATTTTTACTGGCATGTGGAAATGACAATTTTCTCATTAACTCTCGACTTCTATTTAGCATAACGGACGACTGGGGATTCATATGTTCAAATGTAAAGCAGTTAAACAAATACACTGTTGCTGCTAACAGTTGGTTGTAGCAGCAGCGTCTGAGGATGTTTGGTTTATGAGGTTGTTTTCACGTGTTATTACAACTATACGATAGATATAGATGTAAAGGAATTCACGTAGGCTTAACAACCATGCCATCTATTTGTGAATGATTTAAGTAATAACAAATCAAGCAAACATAGTATTACGCAAAAGCATAAATAAATATGTGTACACAGTTCAGAACATACTGTACACATAATTACTGTACCAACTTTTTGAACCATATATCTTCAAATTAACGGATTATGTTTGGCATTTCAAAATGCATACTATGCCTCATTGATGATCAGAGAATGTGTTTTCTAATTAAGGAAATGGTTTGATGCATTTTGGAAAAATTAGAAAAAACGAAAAAACATAAAGTGATATGGAATTTGTTTGCATTTGAATTGAAATCCTTAATTACAAATGAATACGGATGCAATTTTATGAAAGCAGACAAAAAATGGAAAAATGGAAAAAATAGCATTTTAGAGAACTTACCTTGATTTTATTTCATTCTTTGTTTTAATATATGCAATATTTTCATTTATTTGTACAGTACAATTTTAAATATACAATATGTATTATGTATTACTAATACTAATTATTTTATCAATGGTTCTATTATAGCTCCATCTGTATAGAGTCTATTTACCTTTATGTACGGTGGCCTATAAGTGATATTTTTTGAAAGTTGCCGTGACACTTATAGGCCACCGTATTTATGCCAAATATGTATCTATATCGTTTTAAGAACGACACAATTATTTATTATACATTTAAAATGAAAAGAAATTACAATAAAGGTGGGTGATTCCCACGAAGGAAAAAAAAAGGAAATGGTTTGTTTTCATTATGATATAAAAAAGACAACGGAACTTGGGTGACGTACACAGGGCATCACGCAAAGGCCGCACTTGGCGATACGAACGCGTTGGTTTTTGTGCGCATGTCTATTCAAATTTCCATTTAACTTGTTTTCATGTGCAGAAAATGCGCAACCAATCAGAAGAATATTCGATTCACATGAATTCGTCAAAAACATGTTTAAGTGTGTTTTCACCTAGACTATAAGTCTGTATTATTGTCATTTTTGTTTAGTTTTTTTATTTCGATTTTTGTCCGAGGAGTTTCAAGCCCAAGTAGTATCGTATGAAACGTCATATGTGCCAAAATATTTATCTTTTTACTAAATATTAAGTCAAAACTCCGTCTTGAATCCAGACTATTTCCCACCATGCGATACATTCGTGCGAATAAAACAATCAATGAGTTCTATATAATTGTTCTGGCAACACAACGCGTCGCAAAAAGTAGATGATGCATACGCATGCGCATAATTCAACACGCTGTCGATTCGCGCGAATAAATTCACCTAAGTGTGAAACAGGCTTACAGTTCGAATTTGATGCTCTTTGGTTAGATTGCCAACTTAACTCAATACACATCAGATAATGAATAACATATCGGATAATAGCGTGTAATTTGATTTAAAGATCATAACCTAATAATAAATCCATTGCACAATTACCTTGTTCTCGTATGGATGGATGCGCTGTACAAAACCAGTTTATACGCTAGAATATCTATCACTAAATAAATATTAACAATCAACTAGTTTGAAGCAGGGATATACATGTCACACAAATATGAAATCGGCTTACTGAATTTGTCTATGATAATAAATTATAGTATTATGTATGTACAACGAGGGATTCTTTATATTAAGGCATAAAGAATTATTTCAGAGAAGCGCCTAAATACAGTCTAAGATTCCCGGTGATAGGCATCGAGTTTAAAGCAAGTTTAACGCATTTGCGTCGATAATTGCAAATTGACGAAATTCAAACGCGATTTTGTAAACTCTTGAGATTTCATATATTGAAACAGGAGCGAGTATTATTTATTGGCTTAATAAATTGGAATGGGTTTCCCGTCATCACTAAGCAAAATTTAACGCATTAGATTCGAGTGTGGATATTATTTTCTTTAGCACCAGCCTGTAGAAAAGCTACGGTATCTAACCAAAAATATACCTTCAGGCTAGCTGCTGATGTGGCGCTGATGAATAGTTCATGCACTTTATTGATTCTTAACAGTTATAGCCACTCCGTTTATTAATCGAACATCCCCCTGAGAACTTGATAGTGTATAACGTGCCCTGATATGGACGACGTAACACATTAATTGCTTCATATTTACATATTAAAGTGAGGTTTAAATAATGTATGTTCTCTGTCTGTCTGAAGAGAGTATAGACCTCATACGTGAAAAAACAAGGCTATATACATGGCTGCAGTCGCGTGCGCACATTTGAGTTAGTGTTTACCGACCAACAAACCGACTGACCGACAAACCGACCGACTGACCAACCGACCGACATAGTGGGCTAAACGTATGGCTTGGTTTTCACTACAGTAGGATGGTTATACAGAAATCCGTGACTATTTACATTTTAAGCTTTGCGTTTAGTAAAATATATTGATGCAGCTTGTGTGTGTAAAAATACCTTAAAGTATCGAAGTGTTACGTCATCAATCAATACATAATTGTACACGTACTCTGAGTAGGTACGCGCTATTGCTGTCAATCCAGCTACTGTTAATTTTACGCGCTAATTAAAAATACATTATGTTTGTCTGCTGTTAAGTTTCAGAATAGAGAACAATGTAAATATTATAGATGCTAATAACATATTATCAGCAACTGTCGTAATGTTTTACAATCCATACAACTGCTGTATTACATCGTAATAATGAAATATACAGTTCATTATTGATGTGTTCTTTGGAAACCATTATATTATGAACAAAGTTATTAATATAAAATGAAATAGAATTATAACATGGTGGAAATGATTTAATTTATTGGATATCAATTTGTATTCTCTCATCCTCTCATTATCCGGCCATACACCTAAACTAATATAACACTTAATCTAACCCAGGTATCACACGTGATACACATGAGATACTGTATTACGGAATTTTCCTTGATACACTGGTCAACTATTATATGGTCATAATGGAGAAACAGGCGAATTTTAAGGGTAAGTGATTCCCTCAGAAAGTGTGAATATCACGGCCACTATCAAAATACGTTTGATTATGATAAGCTTTTGCATGCAGTGGATAAAAAATGAGTTATCCTTGTGAGTGTGCATAACCATAACAGAAACTTTGTTCATCCATTGTCCCCTAAAGCAACGCATTATCATTCAATGTTCTCTTACTATCATTTTTATTATTTTATATGATCCTTCAAACAAATTGTATGTCGTTGATTTATGAAAAGTAATATTCGCGTGTACATTTTCGGAATTTTTATTTGCATAAATCACATACTTTTCTCCCGGATTCCATATTGCGTAGGAAGCAATGTGGCAATGTTTTAGATGCATAGAATTAAACCATATTACAAGGCAATGGAGCGACGCGGCATAATGATAGCTTAGAGACACAGAATGATTACGTTCGCCGCCGTCTGTTGCGTAACAGATGAATACAATGGATCCAAGTATATAAAATATATTATATTAAATGATACAAAGGCATATTTGATTATCAATTAAATACACTACTACAGATAGATGTCTCTGCTATACCGGTATTCATTATTCCATGAAACATGGAAACCAATGATTTGATTTGATTTGAATTTATTAGAAAAATCATAAAATATACCGTTAAGTGATAACATAAATTAGGCCTATTGACATTACAAATAAATACATTTATAAAATATTTTCCAGGATAGCCCAAAAAGCGTATTAGCTTATTTCCATTGGGATCCAATAAAAAGGGTTGATCTGCTAAAAAAAGTATATATTTCGTGTTTAAATCTAATAGTTTTATGTATTGGAGGAGACCTTGAAGCTGGAGGATTTGTATATTCACTCGCACAGATGTCGTTCATTTTATATCTGTTTAGGCCTATGATTATTTATCAGCATTTTATTGCTGTAAACAGTTGTAGAAAGTTCTTCTTTTGCTGTGAAATAGATGTGTACTGTACCACCGATATAAATAGAAATTGCTGGGGAGACCCGCCATAGGAAGAACTGGCCTTGTATGTGATGAATAGGCTATCCTTAAAGATTGTAGCTATATAATCTAAGCAGCATAGTGATAAATGCTCATAATTTCGACTTTAAATCAGGACTTAACAGAAACAATTGGCGACGATTTCAAACTAAACCGGCAAAGTACAATAGCCTACTACAGTAACATTATGAGAACCAAATGAAAAATTAATAGTGATACGGTGTTACTGTTAGGTCTATTGAATAATAATAAATAAATAGAAAATTACTCACCAAAAGAAATGATTTCAAGAGCTGGAAGCCTGGTAACGCATTCCATCAGATTGCAAAAAAATCATTTTCTTGATGATAAAAAAAACCCTCGTACTATGTACTGCACTAATTAATTGTGTTACTTTGGCTTCTTGATGACGTAACTGAACGTCGTATCAGTAACGTTCTCAGAAAATTATGACCTTCAGTTGCTGAAGTGACGGGTGGCGCTATATAAAATAAAATAGTAAAAAATCACGAATAAAATCTTTTAATAATATACATCTATGAAGATGAAGAGAAACATCTCCACTTAATTGAGAGGGCGTTGTCGATTTTCAATTTCAATTCAATTCAATTCAATAAACTTTATTGTCAAACTCATAAATGGCTTGAAACTTTGGCTGAAAGTACACACATTAAAATTGTCTAAAAACATTGTCGCACAACCAGTAAAAAAGAATAAAATCACATAAAACAGAGAACAAGATTTTAGTATAAAAAAGTTAAAAGAGGACACAAAAAGTACAAATTGAGTTAAAAATACAGATTTAAAATACTTTTATGGTTCTACAGATTTTCATTAAAAGTAAAATACAGGATGCGACACTCAGTGTGGTGTCACTAAACATGTAGGTCAAAGTCACTGAGCATGTTGGTGGCACTTCATAATTGAGATGAAATTAGTTTTTCTGGAGCAGGATCCACAGTCCTGGATCTGCAGCTGTTGTGGACTATATAACCATTGACATAATACTGACAAATGCAAATACGCCTTTCACAACAGGTGATAGGCCTATTTAATATAGTGGTAAGGGTAATCAGGAGACACACAGTGATGTAAACACTTCCGGTGGCAGAGTTTGAAAATTTAGTAAAACTTCGCGATGATACTAGAATAACGTCAAGACAACATTAAGTAAAACTTCGCGACGATAAAAAAAACACGTCGCGACGATACTATCAAACGTCGCGAAACTCTAATAAAGCTTCGCGATGATACTAATAACGTCAGGACGGCCTAAGTAAGACTTCGCGACGATAAGCAAAACGTCGCGACGATACTATCAAAACGTCGCGAAAATCTAATAAAGCTTCGCGATGATACTAATAACGTCAGGACGGCCTAAGTAAGATTTCGCGACGATAAGCAAAACGTCGCGACGATACTATCAAAACGTCGCGAAAATACTAAAAAAAACGTCGCGACGATACTGTGAGTCGTGACGATACTACTACTAGTAAACCGTCGACTATCTAGTAAAACGATAATAGTGTCAAGATATCCCTACTAGTAAAAACATCCACAACGACATACGTACGGGTAAAATGCCGATAAAAACATCGAGACGATACTTAATACACCACGACAATACTTAAAACGTCGCGACGATACTTAACAACATAAATATGTGTAAGGACTATGGAAGAAAAACATTAAACAACGATACAAATAGAACTTGACAATACACACGGATATTCATTGACACGTACTTCTAATTATCCTACAAAATACTATCAAAACTAATAATTACTGTTTTCTTTCTTTTGCCGCAAACAATATATCCAGTTGAATAGTCTAAACACAATTAAGATATGTAATTATATGACACCGTATACCATACTAACTGCATGAATGAATTTCAAATGCGTTTCGTAAATATAAAGATTTTTTAAAAGTGCATTGAAAATCGATATTTTGTAATACAATCTCATTTAATTTGAAATAACTATATAGCAGTAATATAGAACATGTCTGTTATGATGACAATGACGTTGTTGAGATCGGTAGTGGAAGAATAATGGTGGTTAAAATGTTAAATAGGCATACTTTATAGCCACTATCTATATACATAATAATAATGGAGAGAATCATTCAAACCACACAAAGAAGTATGGAAAGAATGCTGCTTGTGTAGACGTACGAGGAGGGACACGAAAACAAAAACAAAGTGAATGATGCAGTAAAGACAGCAAAATATACAAAATGGAGGTGCGCGGGCTAAGGATACACGATGGTAGATGGACACAATTGACAACGGAGTGGCAACCATTATATGGGAAAAGAAAAAGGGGTAGACCTCATTCGAGATGGAGGGATGAGCTCGTTAGACAGACCGGTACCACAGCATGGCGAAAGATAGGACAAATGACATCAATTGGAAGAGGCCTTTGCCCAGCAGTGGAAGGATATGGGCTGAAGCCAAGAAAGAATAAAAAGCGACAGTAATAACAATAGCCCCAAACCTGTAGAATTATTTCTCCATGGCCAAGCAATAAAACAAAAACAATACTAGCCTATACACTTATGAATTAGTTAATTAAACAAGGAGGTATTTGATTACATTGGTGTAACCACGCGTAATGTTCAGGCGACGCATGATTTATTTAAGCACGAAGGAATAGGTTTATAAATTCATCAATTGTTTAACGGTGAACCCGGCATTATTTTATGAAATAAGTATAATAGGTATACCACAGTCGATGAGCACAGCGCGGCGAAAGTCGATTAGTTGGCCCATACCGCGGTATAAGTCAATGTACGTACCGCGGTGGCGGGAAAATCAGGTTAGTCGGTGATTGGGTTCGTCGTCGGTATGGAGAAAGTTGTGGTTAATCTGACAAATGGTTAAAGTTTGAATATACGGTATTTCAAGTAGAAATGGAGCTACACGCCACAAAATAGGATTCAATCGAGCGACAGTGTTTAACAGAATATATCAGAATTCATAGAACTAATATCGTCTCGTAAATCTAAACTCAGTGAAAATATATTGGAGTATTAGATAGTAAATTCTCACATCGTCTATAAGTATTAGAAAAAGACAGGCGATTTCAAATGAATTTCATCCGTAGTTAGATGATATATAAAACGTCACTCTTCTGTGACAAAGCATCCTAATTCTAGAAACAGCGCTGAATTTATCTAACATTAAGACGAAACTCATAATAAAGAAACTAGATTAATGTATGTACTCTGGCACATCGTATATCTAATATCAGTCCCTTGATTTGTTTTCAAAATATCTGTATCGATCATCAAGAGTTCTATTGCTCGTAATTCGTGATTTAACACTACGACCAACCCCTATTAAGACTCCCTCCCACGTCCTCTTTCAAGGCCCATTTGCACTACGATCATAACGATCGACGATAAATAAATTAGTTTTCATCCTATAACTTATAGAATAACCATCTATGCTTTCTTCGATTGATAAGAGCAATACTATCGTGACAATAAAACGATATATTTTTTAAAAATTAATCATGAAGTCATTTGATCGGGTTTAAACAATATTAGAAAGACATACATGATTACCCTATAGTTCTAATTTCTTTTGTTTATGTAAGAGAAATGCCTTCTTATCTATTTATCGTTATCGTCCTGGTGTAAATGGGTCTTTAAGGCCAGACAATCGTCGATCGTTATCGTCCTGGTGTAAATGGGTCTTTAAAGAGTTTTCACTGTACAAGCTCTCGAATAAGATGATGCAAATCACAGTTACAAAACTACATCCAAACAAATTTAACAGATACTGTATTTGAATTTAATAAATCATTTTAATATAAACATATATTTTTAAAAACAATGTTCAATATAACTATATAGTTTGTAGAACATTTTTAAATAAAAAAGAAATCATAATGTATATTTAAAGATATGAAGTTCAACGAAAGGTCTACAAGTGAAACCCTGGATTATAAATTAAATGAACAATAACATAATGATAAAGTACAAACTAATGTACATATCTAAAATTATCTTAGAATTAATAAATGTTATAAATGTTGCCAAATTTGAATTAATACCACTTTTAAAAACCTTTCTCGATTCTCTTCACGATTTCCAGTTTTCAGTAAAACTCTCATGTTTGGCAACATCTATAAGCATTCGATTCTAATCATAAACAGTTCAACTGTTATTTGTTTAGGCATATAATTAACTCTACTTTGATAGGCTAGAACCACCAACAAAAAATACGAATCGACTTCGAATCAATGGAAAATAATACGGAGTTAGATGCGTTATCTATAATTATAATAAACGCGTTTCAAATATGGTCTGCTACGAAATAAGCTACTGTATCAGTTTAAATTTTCACTACATTACATCTTAAGATATAGATAGGCCTGACAGTTAAACCACTCTAATAATCATACATCATGAATTTCAATTATTCTAGTTGATTTTCTTTTCCGATGAGTGTATATAAATTGTATAAAGAATTGTTAACATGTTTAAAACCCGTCAATTAAGTCGTTTCAACGAAATAAATAAACGCAAGAAATCTTTGTTACCAACACGTTAAACATTGTCATTCAATTACTGCTACTACTGTATCTATAGCAAAAGCAATATAGTTTTAACTGAATTATTCCGTAAAATTATGTACATGGAATTGATTTATGTGAGGATTTATTACAACGTTTAATGATCTTAGCCGATTGTTGATGTATGAGGACAATCAATCTCCGTTAAACGACAGTATCTACATCAACTCTTCAACGTTGTTTTTCTTGTCCGTTTAATAATCATTTTACTAGACGCACACGGATTCATGTGCTTGCTTAGTCTAGACCCGTAGTCCGAGAGTTTAACCGGGGAAAAAAATATAGGAAACATAATCATTACGCGATATTATTAGAAGCTGAAGTTGAGAGATGTCGCGTGCGATTTGGTGAATTTCACACAAAATTGCTAAAGTTTAAGTTCTCACTGCTGGACGCAACTAAACGACGTAGGCACAACGCAAGTGAGTTGACCAATCAAAAGCGCAAGTTCGGATGTTCGAAGCGTCGTAATTGGTTAAATTAATTAGAACCAAACTTTAAGAACAAGCATAAGAGAGTTCTGTGTGTTGTTTTAATCACAAGTGTTGACGACAAGAACAATTACCATTATTGTTTTATAGACTTTTCTATTTTAATACGTTTTGAAATACTTATAACTGTTGGTCTCTAATTATATTATTCAAGATTATTTTCAGATTATCAAATACATTTTGTATTACATTTGTATTACATTCATAAACAACAATAAACTACAGTATCTCCATTATTTTACTGTAGTTACTGCAGCACAACACAAGTGTGTACACAACTGTAACTTCAGTAAATCGAAAACAGTTAGTTACTGCAGCAAAATATAGTTTAATGCAGTAGAAAACACTTCCTTAGAAAAAATCGTTAGTGCTATTCTAAAATATTGATCTACAATATAATTTTCTACAGTATTACATTTTCTCCCCGAGTTCAGTGTCAATCAATCATTATTTTTACTGTTGTATTCAAATTGTACTACAATTGGAGAAGTTTGATGGAAAAAACTTGAGTGTGGATTCGTCAGATTCAGAACTTTAACTCATGGTGTGTCCACACTGAGAAAATTGTATGCAATTCCAGGACGATTATATAAAATAAAACCGGCAAATACAATATGCACCCTCAAAGTTAAAACAAACAACAAAGTGCGCGTCTTAAAAAAATTGTAAGAAATGTTACAGCACCAATATTACTGTGCTGTCTGTTAGTGCATTGTTACGAGACGCACGAGAAGTCTTGCTTGTTCCGTTAATATTTGCGAGTTTTGGAACAAGAGAAATCAAATTTCTCAACAACACGTTATATCTATGGTTGGATTTATATACAAGTCTACATTCTACATGGCAATAATTGATTTATCACTAAAACTATATAACCACCAATACTGTAAATAAAGTGGCAATATTATGGAAAGACAATATTCATTTTTGGAAATTATAGATGAAAAGGAAATTATATTGTGACAGGACAAGAGGAATCAGTCATAATCTTGCATAATTATCAGATATTATATGTTTATTCATGGAGATACTATTCTATGGGTTATTTAATTAAAATAGTACAATAATAATCATTCAATTCTGGAGTCATTTTAAAGTTATAGACTCATATTAACACTAAGGTATAATGTATTAAATACAGTGATTGCAATTATCCTATAAAATGGAAAACACATTGTTATCCTTTTTCTAAAAAATGTTGTTGTATATTATCTTCTATCAGGTATTTGAGATGAGGGACAATTCCTTCTTTCCACTGTCACATTTTATACAATACATGATTTAAGATAGATTTAAGTTATAATAAATTGTCCCTAATATATATATCTATATGTTTTTAAAATTTTGTTTCAAAATGATCTGAATTTCTTGTTTCTAATGGTTTAGGAGGAGGTGGAGGAGATGCTAATGGCTTCTTGATAGACGGTGTTCTTGTTTTCCCTAACGGTGAAGTTGGAGACATGCATGTCTCCATCTCTGGTTGTGCGACGGGTTGCGATGTGGCCAGATTCGTTGGTGGAACTTGTTGCATTTTACTTTCAACTTCGTCTTCAAGAAGAAGTTCTGCGGACTCACGTGACGAATGGTTGCTGGTGTTGAGTGATGTTGCGCTGTCACCTTGCCGTGTCAGTGTTGATGTCGGCGAGGACAGTGAAGCGCCCACTGCTGGTGCCTTTGGTGCTTTCCGTTTGCTTGGTCTTTTTGCAGGTACAGGTCTGCTCCTGTTGAAATATCAAACATCTTTAAACAATACAATTTAGGGGGAAAATATTTTGTTTTCTACTTTTAATGTAAAGGTAAGGCCTATTTCTGCTAAAGATGGTTCTTACTGAGACACAACGCAAGGACGGAAGCCCACTGTAAGTATTTTGACCAATCACAACGCGATGTATCATCTGACCTGTCACATATGATTGGTCAACTCACTTTTGTGTTTGTGTTGCGCCTACGTCATTGCATTTCGTCCAAGGAGAAACAAAGCTTAAAGCCTTGACTGGCAATAAAGACTAAAGACCCAGCTTGGAAATGAAAAAAGAAGTGATTGGATTCGTATTTAAGAGATTACATAATAGATCACATATATTCCACTTCGGTTTGTAAATTACAAATTGTCCATGCCCATATCATATTACCAATAATCATATATTCATATGGTAATGACAGAGTATCATAATAGTACATCAATATCTGAATTCTTATACAACCAGAAAACATAATTTACCTTTGATAATATGACTTTATAATATTGGTAATAAAAAGAAACACAAAGGAATTGAGTTCAAAGAATAAATTGGTGAAATAAATATGTCCAAAAAAAAAACAAAAAAAAACTGCAGCATAAATAATATAAATAATGTCTTTGAACTATAAAATTCAGCAAACGTAATACAAAACTAACTATCCATATAGAATTTATTATTAAATATGTGGAAGATCTGAAATTGTTAAAAAACCTCAACTTTGATGTTATTTTTGAGGATAAAGAAATAAAGTTTTAATTTTACAATGGGTTGCCTCACTGTTTGTTTTCTATTATAATACATTGCAAACTTATTAGCAGACGCCCTCTAGTAAAAACTGTAATACTGCAAAATATATTGCTTATTTCAAACAACGCATGAAAGTGAAAACCCTATGTTTCATTAAAAAAAATACAAAATGGCCGAGAGAAGCTATTTAAATGTAGTAAAACTATATAAAAGTTAGTTAAATCATAAATTAATTTTTAAATTAAGATTAACAGTTATATTAGGAAAAATAACATAAATGTAAATATAATCAAGCAAAGGTTTAGTAAAAAAAGCAAGCAAAGCATATAGCAAAGTAGTCCACTAACATATTCTTTTCTTTAGACACATTTAAGAAAAAGAAGTTTCAAAATATCCCAATGATATTTTCTTGTTGTCATGCCAAGATGCAGATAAAATGTACTATCCAAAGTGCACATGCCTAATACTTACTCATCTCATAGACTGCTTTAACCATTGTTTTATGTCTCGAAAACACATGTTTTTGCACAAATATTAGGTTTAATTCTCTAAAATCTTAATATGATGTATGTGTGGCTTTATTAATTAGGGCTATTGTTACCTCCATTAAGATGTAATGTGTTACAGGAAAAGTTGATAATGGAAGGATTCAAACAAAGTTCAATTGTCTAAATATAACGAATATGATGTATGTTTGGCTTTATTAATTAGGGCTATTGTTACCTCTACGTAAGATGTAATACATTATAGGTTATAAATAGGTATATATACGTTGATAATGGAAGGAGTCAAAACAAAGTGCTTATAAAGCACAAGTTCAATTGTCTCTATCTAATTAATATGATGTATGTGTGTGTTTTTAGGTCTGCTACATCCATATTATGGAATACATTGTTGGGCAAGTGGATAATAGAAGGGCTTAGGAGTCAATCTTAAAATAAAGTGCTAATAAAGCAAACCTGCATATTAGTACAATGATTAATTGCTGGCCACCGGCATATAACAATACATGTTATTTATACATTACAGTATTAATACTACCCTTCACATTCATTACACAACAATAGAAGATTATTATAAGTATATCTTAACTTACTAACTGAGGAGAAAATATTGACAGTGTGACTAAAGTGACTCGGGACATTTGTCAGCGCAAGGAAGCATTTAAGAATTCAGTATAGCAGATTGAGTGCTTCCAATTAAAGACCACTTTGAATATTCAGACACATGTATTTAAATTTTCGAATTATAGGTCTTTAATTAGAGAAGTTTTCATAGTAGGAGATTTAAGGATATGTCTTTAATTAGAGGAAGTTTTTTAGTATGATATTGAAGGAAACTACTACAAAAGCGAGTAATAATTAATATAATTCAACCTATGCTTTGAAACAAATGTCACTTAATAATCCACATACCTAAATACTATATTATGAATATGCAAAACATTCAGTCTGAAATATAATAAATATTAATGAGATGAAAACATTAAACATTTAGAAACGTTGCAAGACTAACACTTTACAATACATAACAATGTGTAGTATAATATTTCATTATCAAAAAGAAAAGAAATGGTAGAATACAAGACAGTGGCGAATCTAGGATTTTAAAAAGGGAGATGGTATGTGGCTTGATTCTTGACTTACATGTTTAATGTTTAAAAATTATATATTCTTGGTATTTTAAAATTGGGGGAACACACGCAAAAATGTTTTCACTGGACCCGCCACTGTAGAAATACAATAACTAAATGAAATGAATATATAAACAGTTTACAAAACAACATAATTGTTTGCATTCTTATCATGATATTAATTATAAATCCACCCAGATTGGTGACAAAGATAACTTGTTCCTCAAGAAATGAAGACAAAATACTATTATATATATTTTTTTCAAATTTGGCTAATAGTATAATCAGCTATCTGTATACATACAGTATAGTAGTTATCCTTTAAGATTACTATTTATCATTGATAACAAATAGAAATGACCTGCTATCATAATTTTAATACAATTGTCATTTCTTATAGAACAATATATCTTTAATAAAATGATAATATAACAGAGCCATTTTGATTGCATAACACAGCACAAAAGACGAGGAAGCAGAAAATTATATCGAATATCTGGACCAAGGCCGTAGCGAGAGGTTAAAAACAGACGAGGCAAAGATGATTTAAATATAATTATTGATATAAAATATGACGATCTGTGCTGGGGACTTGGGGTGGGAGTGGTGAAAACGGAAAATTTCAGACGAGGCGAGCTGCCTCATGCTGGCTACGGCCCTGTGACACTTACAAATCATTTGTGATAGCTTTCTGAAATTGGGGTGGAATGGAAAGGTATCATAACATCAATTGGTTTGTAAGCATGCACAGATGTTAGTCAAGTACTGTACTGTTTCATACCATTTGCTGATGCGTTGTGCAATCAAAAATACCCTAAAGCTCTGTCTACACTATCAAACTAGTTTGAGAAAAAAGTGTGATGTGCCCAGATATGGTAGTAATATGCCCAAATATGGGCACATCACATTTTTTTGTCACATAAAGTTTGATAGTAGACAGAGATTAATAAGGAAAGAAAGAAAGTAAGGGTACCTGCTGTGTAAGTAGGACGAAAGGTTTACTACAGTGAATGTTTATTAGGTTTGGAGGCAAGGGCGGGTTTAGCTGCGACGTCTCGCTCCGCTGAGGAATGAGGTTTAGGGCCTCTACCGGGTGCCAGTGGGGCACGCCGCTTTTGTCTAGGACTGCATAACGAAAAAAAAAAATTACATGAGTACATAAATAATTATAATAACAAATCATTACATAACAATTGGATGGGATAAAAAAAAATACATAACTTTTAGGAATCTGTAGGAATTTAGTAGCATGCATACAAAATTGAAATTAATACTACAGATTGTTGATTACTGTAGTTACTGCAGTATATGCAATGTTTGATGTACAGTATGAATTGCAACAGTAACAAAGTTACTGCAGCAATTCAATTACTGCAAATAATACAACATTTGACATGTAATGGCTTCTTTATATAAAATCACATCAAATCATATTCTAAAATCTTTCATAGCGCTACCAAATTCAGAATATATTTTAGAATAATATGTTGCTGGAATTCTACTTTCTATATCTGGATATATTTTTTTAAATTACACAAATCCTTTACAAAGCTAAACGCATGTAATAATAAATGTATCCATTTTTAGAATAAAAAGCTCAGAGGGAGCAATAAATTCTGTGTTTACAATCAACATTTATCAGCAACAATACGTACAGTTCAAGAAAACTAAGACATTAAAGTTTTCGCAGAAGTTGTAAAATGGACGTTTGTTATTATTAAGCAGAATGAGGAAAAACTACAGACATTTATGGTTGCAAAAATTAAATACAAATTTGATCAAATTTGACAAATGAATATTTTTACTATCCTGAAGCAAGTGTTCATACCGTATCTTATTAAATCCTATTTAATCTTATACTTAATTGTATGTCCTTAGATGAACTGTACATGCCATCTCAAAGACCAACATGACGTATCAGAATGTGATATAACATTCAAACAGGATTATATGGCAGCTTTTACGCATCGGTAAGCATAATCACATAATCATTGTTATCGCTCTACTGACAAGTTCCATAAATAATTTTAATATCTTTGAAGATGGTTACCAGCCTCTGTTGATTTTAATGACATGCACAAACATTTCCATATGTAACACAATGCAAATGAAATCATTAGAAAATCAATCAAGCATATCATTAGAATATGACAATGGAAGTACAGCAAAGAGAGAAAACAAATGTATGAATGATATGATGTTTTTCTGTAATTTTATATCATTTTTATCTAATGAATATCATCACATCAATTTTTTTTTAAAAATATAATATTTCTCCTTTTGCTTGATTTTGGAATATTATAAAGTAAATCAATGAGTTTGATGACATCATTGATTAAATTAGTGACATCACTGGCAAAATTGATGACATCACTTATGAAATTGATGACATCACTGATTAAATTGATGACATCACTTATGAAATTGATGACATCACTGATGAAATGAAAGACACAAATTCAGATGGCATGCAGTAAGTCATGTAAAACATTAAAAAACTAAAAGCAAATAATGACAAAATAGAAAGGATGATTCAATCTAATATGTCCATAAAATATACAAACAAAATATGCTTTGTTGTTACCGAGCTAATTGTGGGGGACAGTCCAAAATAGAAGCACGAAGTTGTCAATATTGTGCAATAAGCTAGGCACTCATAGAATACCAATAACACAACTTATTTGCATAAAATACTATAACAGATTGACCTTTGACCTTTGACCTTTAATGCAATACATGACAAGCAAGTTTCAAAGACACAATATCTGAGGTTTTTAAGATGAACGATATGAATATGAATGAAATATTGTAACTGAAAGTGAATACCCATGTTGTCATAAACGAGTAAAACTTGCATTGTAGAGGGTAGATTGTAGAGGGCTCACTCACTTCAAATCAACAACCTATGGGTGTCTTCTCCATGGTAAAGGATGTGTACATGATGTACACTGGTCATAAATGTATTGGTCTTTTCTATTGTAAATTATGTAGTCTTTAGTTTGGTTTATACACTGGTACTTTGGTATTTCCATTTTTATTACATATTGTTATTATTGGATGATTTGAGAAAGAAATGGATCGAAAATAAGTGACAATCTGCAGTAATGACATTACTAAAAATGTCATGAATCAATGTCTGCAACATGACAGATGACAATCTTGACGATGAAACCAGATGTATACAAATCACATCAATCTCAGTGATGACATTCTTAGTGATAACGCATGAAAACATGTTTAAGTACCACAAATGATCGAACGCATACCACCAAATACTTTTAAGTTACAGCGATAGCACACATTTGTATGTTGCGAATGGTTATCATTAATATTAATCTCTTTTTTTGTATTTGTTAAATTACATTAAAAATTATATCAAAAGTGTAAATAAATTTTAATATTTGACTGATAATTGTTAAATTAACTTCACCAGGAAGTGCATCTTACATATGAAACACAACCATGCTTATTTCAAACAGTAGCACTTGTTTGATCAATTACGGTACTTGGAAAATAATGACATCCTAAATACTTAACTTTGTTGTTTCTCACTTGGGCCACTATTCCTCCTTTCACTATTTAAAACCAAATACTCCAACAATTATGTAACAAATTGTTAATAATTTTAAAAATTCAAAATAATCCAAATAAACAGCATCTATTTTCTAATTTGCAATCGCATAAATTTCAAATTATAAAGAAAACATTTCATATTAATTAATTTTCGAAACACAAGAAACAAAAAATAGCTTGTAACCCAGAAAAAAGCAAGCATAATTTCAAATATTAAAAAAACAAAAACTATTTCGCACAATAAACATCCACTTACCTTTCTACTGGTGTTGTTGTGCTATTGTTAACATGAGGGGCTAAAATTGTAGGACTTTGGCTGTGGACGGGTTCCTTTATTTGGTGCTCCTTTGCCGAATGTGTTTGCAGCGGAGAACCTTTACTTTCTGGAGACGGAGAGTGTCTTGAATCTGTTTGGTCCAGCATGGCTGAATTGCGTTCCAAGGAATTGCGTTTAGTTGCGGCATCCGATAACTCAAATTCAATAACTGTAAGGATTAAAAATCATCACATTAATATTGAGTTGTTTATATTAACCATAAGATTCTTTAAAATTGTATTCATCTTAATTTATCAAATGAAATTTTGGCGAACGGTTACCTTCTGGGAAGAACCAATCAGCATATGTGATAAAAGATTCAATAATTAGTGATGCCATTGCTGTCGATGTCACCGAAACTCTGAAAAGATAAACAAAAATAAATTTGCATACAAAATTACACAAAGTAGGAGAAGTATCAGTACTTTACGAGTTTGACAATAACTTCATAAACTTTTATCCATTCACTATAGTGAATAGATATAACCTTGAAGAGAATAGGGTAAGCTAGGCTGGCTAGGCGTAGCTAGGCTAGGGCCGGATAGGCTAGGCCCGGCTAGGCTCGAAATAGTTCAACAAAAAATATTGCCTTACGAAGTATTGGTTTCTTCAGACCATAGAGCTATAAAAATTAGTTTTACATCTCCATGTTCAGACAAACCTCTATGCACAGCCTGTCCAGCGTATGTTTATCAGGACAGGATTACCTTTCCTAAATTGGTAATCTAATTTTTTAAGGAAGCATTATGATAAAACACTACACTTACCCTCTTTCTTTTTCAGTCCATAAAATGTTTGGTGCAATAACTAGTGCTAAGTTGGACGTGTTCATTTTGTTTACCTCACTGTGCTGGGATACCTTGTTTAAGAATTTCATCAAATACCTAAAAAAAAAAATTAATATAATAAATATATATATATTAATAAATTGATAATTCATGTTTATCTGAAGAGTAATCTTAACACCAAGATTCCTATTTTAGCTCATGCAATGTTCTTGAAAATTCTGTATATTAATTCTTCTGAATATTTTAAATACAGTACCCCACTTTTAAATATCTCCACATGACCAAACCACCTAACTTAAACATTTAAACTCAAAATTGATACAGATACAATAGTTTGGCCAAAAACAGGAACTGAGTGCAAAAGGCCAAGCCTCACTCGCTCTATGGTTCCGGTGGTAGAACGAATCTTCTCGGATAAGGACTATAAACCGTAGGTCCAGTGTACACAATGGCTCATGTGCACTTTAAAGAACATAGTACATCTTTCGAGATGAGTAGGGGGTTACCCCGGTGTACTAATATACACACAGCCACTGTCACACACCGACACTTATCATAAATCATCATGCGGGGCCCTTGATTGTCAGCATAAGCTGTTTAGGGTCACGCCCTATAAATAAGGTTAAATAAATAAGAAAACATATATGATAGCGAAGTTCCATACAAACCTAAAGTTTTTATCATTGTAAGTTGGTAATTTATTTGCAATAGTCCATAATGTTTGAAGTCTTGTGTCTGAGTCTTGTATACTACAAATTAAATAAAGAAAATAGTTATATATTATTGAATACTGAACATATATAATCATTGTTGTTGTTATCAATAGTTATGACATTCTTACCTTCCTGCCTGCAGGAATTCATCATAAAGTTCGCTAGTCAAAAGAGGCTCTGGAAGCTCACGAAGATACATTTTCAAAATTCCTAATTACAAAAACAAAATGGAGGAATTACATTTTTAGAAACCTTTAAAAATCTAGATTTAAACTTATATTAGTAACAGATTACTAGATCATCTGGTTACAGTGCTCAATATCATTGGTAGAGCAAATAAGAGTTGGTTACTTCATATTTTATTCCAGTACAATATTTATTCATTGATTTAAACTTTATATCTTTCTTTCCTAAATTATAACTGTAACTTATTTACCAGCAACTGTATGCAAGTCTTTCTCATATTCTCCCATGTCGATCTCTACCCAAGAATCAAACATTGCCTAAAAAACAAAAAAAACAAGACAGTAAGAAGATTGTACAACTTTCGCAGCAAACTATTCTCTATCCCCAATGTTCTTCTCAAACAGTTCCCTGGGACATCTCTACTATATATACTAACACAATTTGCATTGCCAGTCGAGATTCTCAATATCGTCCTCTGTCATATCGTCACAGCCGTCGATGCCGCAGCATCTCATGGCACAATGGTACCATCGTCTACAGGCTAGAACAACTCACATTTGTGTTTGGTATTTAATATATATAAAGCCCTGTCTACACTATCAAACTTTGTTTGTGACAAAAAAAATGTGATATGCCCATAATTCGACATGGTGATGTCATATCAATACCATTTTAGGCATTTTGTCAAATTAGTTTGAGAGTGTAGACAGAGCAGAGCTTTAGGGTATTGAAGCATCACACCGCTACCATGGTGAAAGTAGGGCTTGAACACATGACCATCATGTGACTTTTTAAATATATCACTGCATTTAATCCTGGCCATGGTGTTTCAATTGAGTCTAAATCAGGGGTTGAACATTAAACATAGAATTATACTCATCACTACTACAATCACCAAAATTGGTATTTTAATTTTTTGGTATTCTTTTCCAACATAAAAAATAGAAACTTACTTTTAATTTCTTAATTTTTGATTGACTACCTGCCAACCGAAACAGTCCTTCTTCCTCAAGGCCAAAGGTCACAAGCGTAATAACACATGCCTCAATAACTAAGGCTATCTCGCGTTCTGTAACTTTCAAATGATCCTCTAGAGGGCAGCCAAATATTGGCTGCAGTACGTCACGTTCCAGAATCTGCTTCATTGCTGGAATCATCCTCTCAAGTTTTGCCAGCGCGTTTCTGTGGTACTGCGCTTGTGATTCTACGTACTGAAATGAAAAATGATTACTACAGTAACTACAAGTATTTGTTTAGATGTATATAGGGAGCTTTAGATTTTACCAATAATGTTTTTGCATAACTGATCTTATACCGGCTGCAAACCTTTTAATCCATGCACAAACCTAAAATAATCTACAAAATTGCGACTGACATTAATCCAGAAACAAAATATATCTGTTAATTTATCCTTGGTTTATTCTACAGTAAATTCAATTTTAAACTTACATCTATTAGCGTCCTTGCCAGTTCTCCTTCTTTCGTTATTAACGTCATCATCTCCATCGATAGTTGGTCCCTTGTTTGGTTTACTTTTTGTTGCGATTCTTCTTGCTCCAATTTTAGAACCTCTGTTTTACTTGCCATTTCGGCAAAATTTGTTTTTCCATACTGCGTACCTCTTACTGCCTGATGATACCTGGAACGACCATAATGATAAATTTAATAAATAATAAAATAAATGAATTTATAGTTACTATTTTATTTTTTAATTATATATCTCCTTTCATACACATTGTATAGAAATTTGCTTTTGTATTTTAGTTGTGTCTCTGAGGTGAGTATACAAGAGAGACATTGTTTTTTTTTTATTGGATATAAAATATGGTTGTTCAAATTAAAAAATATGCAGTAAATATTGTTATTAAAAACATCAAAAAGAGCATGCAAATACAGTATGAACACTATGGATTGTTTGTGTATGAAATGACATTATATTACTGACTAAAACTTGAATTAATAATTAAATACTACAGTAATAAAAATGCTAACAAACGCTAACATTAATGCCTGCTAATGTTCAATAATAAATGTTCCTAATTAACATAACGGCCTTGTAGCTGACCAATCACAATGTCTCATTTAATGCCATTCGTCTGGGTTAATGGTACAGCTAAGTTCATAAGGTTCGTAAAATCTTCACAGTTTCTTGAGTAATATTATGCAGCGCTATTATTAGATAGTGCACTAAGTAAAGAAGCTAATCATTGTATTTACTTATGATATCTAGGTCAACGTAATTTAATCAAAAACAAACTGAACTCAAGCAAATTAATTTAACAAGAAATGCAATTTTAAACATATTCTTAAATATCTTTTCAATAATATAACTGTGTAGTAAGATTTTATTTCAAATTTTAAAATTAAAAAAATCAAGGAAAATGATGGATCTGGAAAGTACCTGCTTTTTGAAGAGTCTAAATCCAGAGTTAATTTGGTCAATTTTTTCTTTACGGTTGAAATTGCTGGAATTTCATTCTGAAAAGAAAAGAACACCAATGTAAAGCTTAATATACAGTATTACCAATCTATAGTAAGCTACTCATGATATTAGATAAATATAAGTGAACAATTAATAAAATTAAGCGCTAAGAAACTGAGCGAAATATAGAGAGCGACAAAGGGCACCATATGCAATATTTAAGCCCATATCAAAGATACAGGTAATAGATTTTAATAAGCTTATGTGATGTTTTCAATATAATATTTTCTTGAAAATCAATAAGCATTGTATGTTGGTATATACATATTTACAAAAAAAAAGGTTTAATACATTAACATACAATTTAAAAAGCAGTACATAATATACTTAATAGACTTTTTCCAAGTAATGAACAAATAATTCAAAAATGATTATCAACCATTGTTTTTTTTTCTCGCACCAAAAAGTATTGCAATAAAATATAATTCATGATGACGGAACACCAAGTAAATATAGAAAAAGATGTTTTGTTAAAAATCTTGATGTATTGTAAGATCGACAAGACAAAGACATTCAGACTGCTATGAATGTCAGATCTGAAACATTAAATTGAACTCAAGTATGTAATAGTAATGTATTTTCTGACATGACGCTTGCCCGCCAGCCGCCACACAACACATTAATATTTCTAATAAAAAACTTGAGAATGTATTTGTTAATGACAACATACCATTAATCAAAATTCACTGAGAATTGCATAAAAGAATAATGGCAGTCATTTTCTTTGTTAGCTTTACAAACAAAGACAAAGAGGACAAGCAATGAATCGCAAACAAATCTCACTTTCAATAAGTAAGGATCTTCTCAACAAATTTCAGTTTCATTTTCACTCTCTATCTAATTTATTGCATACAAAATTAAAATACAATACATCCCTTAATGTTCTTGCATGCACCCTTAATTAGAAAATTTTAAAATTGCAAAATTATAAAAAATTAATTTTTACATATTAGACCCACCTGAAATCTTTTTTTCTTTGAGCGAGGTTTAAATAAATTATAAATAACATATATAAATTATTTAGTATTTCTTTTAGATTAGATTTTAGATTACTGTGTGTTATATAGAGAAGTTCAAAGACCTAAGAGTGAGTAAAAAAATTAAAATGGTTGGCAGGCCTAATAAACAGTGATAATTATCTTAACAAATTTACAGGTCAGCTTTTACCCCATGGTGGGCTTATATCAAAGTCTAAACTTTATTGTTACATTGTAGTCAGGGTTACACTCACCTCGAGTACGCCACTTAAAGGGGCAATAACAAATTTTTCCAAACTTGTCTCAAAGCTAGTAAGTTCAAGTGCTAATGTGGAAGAGACGTCCGAAGCCTGTACGAGCATATTCCTAGGAAAAAAAAGTACAACTCTTTATTTATTTATTTTATTTCGATTATGAATAAAAGTGCCTAGTGTAAAACAGGCTTAAGCATATCACAAGATGACAGGGCTGCTTAACTTATTTGCTTTTCCCCTACACCTCTGTTCCCCTGTGGATACTGTCTAAAAACACAAAATGTTTTAGTACTAAACATTATAGTATTACATAGATTTCTTATCACCTTTATTGTAAAAAATCATTGTAAATACACACTTGTAACTGTCTGTAGCTAAGGGCAAATTACAAGTTACAAAAGAATCCAAAAATCATATAATACAGTACTGTATATAAAAATAGAACTAGTGAAATAACCTAAAAACGAATGAACTTTACCATAGAACATGTAAGTGATTAATTATAGAACTATTATTGTGTTGTTTGCTTACCCAAATATAGAGTTTTCTCCCAACTCCTTTCCACTTTCTTCCATTGTTTGTGCTAAGGCAAAATGTGGGAGCTTTTTCTATGATAAAATAAAAGATTACAAGAGAAAATTGCTTAATTGTTGTATTTTGTCATTTCTATTGATAATTTCATAAAATTCAAATATACAAATATTTATTCCTCCTTGGATCAGCACTTGGAGATTGGCAATATGCCTAAATATATAATAATAATATCATTTTTAATGTACACAGTGGTACGAATGGTGGTTTTCCGTGAAATGTTTTTAGATAATTGAAAATACAATAACAACAACACTGTTGTAATCCCTTGTGAGTGTTCTGTGCGATTGATCTCCTTCTTCCTTGTTCAAACTGCTTAAACATATAATATGTATTTCCTTATGTAAGAACTACTATATTCAAGGGTTAGTCTTTAGGTTTAATTTCCAGGTACAGTAAGTACAAATAAATCTGGACTAACTATTAGCCAGTTTTGAAGATGGAAATATGACACGCGTACGCTTTCGATTTGCGTGAAAATATTTTGTAAAGGCATTAAATAAAGAATGAAAGAAGGAAACAAAAAATTTGAATAACGGGCGAGGTAATTGCAGAGAGAAATATCATATTTGTACTTTAATAATAATTTAACATTTAATTTTCCTTCTTCACATTATGTTAAAGTTGTATGTTGCATCTGTGATTAATTTTTTCTGTTTTTTCGGTGTATATGTATAAAATTGTTTGAATAAATTGATACCAAAATAGTAAAAACCCCTTTCATGGTACACCCCTATTCAGGAGACATAGTAATGAAGGGAGATATGCTCTAACACTACGGCCAACCCCTATTCAGGGAAAACGTTGTTGGATCCCAAAGGTGTCCCCTTAATAGGGGATCTATTGTATATTGGCTAAGAACAAAATAAGGTAGGCAGTATAGGACTTTAAATCCCAGCAAGACTCTGAGTACCAATGTGATCTTTAAACTTTGACCTTACCATTCGTTTTTCGACATCCATTCCTTGGCTCTGCAAACATGCTGATAACTTCTTAGTTGTATTTTGGCAGGCATGTTTTATTTGGTCTACTCTCTTTTCACACTGTAATAAAATAATAAAAATAGCGTAAATAGATAAAGCCCACTGATTTTAAAAACGTGTAATATATTTGTTTTCATTTGGTTTGAGGTTTAACAAATGAAAAGCACTAGTCAACTCACATGCTGCAAATCTTCGTTGAGGACTTCTGTCTTTTCAGCTCTGAAAAACGATATCAAATTAAATAATTGATTACTTTTAATAGCATAAATGAAAGTGAACGATTGAGTGGCCGAGCTGTTAAGACAGTGGAACCATACATAGCCATAATATCAGCAAGTGTTCGAGGCTCACTCGCTTCATGGTTCTGGTGGAGTCTTCTAGGTTAAGGACTTTAACCGTAGGTCTAATGTACACATCTAGCTCATGTGCATTATAAAGAACCTAGTACATCTTTCGAGACGAAATATGCTTGTGTTCATGCATAACATGTGGGTAAGGGTGTACAGTATGATGCAGCCTTATTGTGGTAGTCCTTCTGCATAGTGCCTACATTATTTACCTCTGTTGACTCTGTTGGAGTTGACCCTAGTTAGTTAGTTTACCTCTATAGTGTATAATATATACAGTAAGTGGTCAATTCATCATGCTGTTTTAAAGGCCTTTTAGGCACAATGCTTTTAAAACCATACATTATAGTATACATTACAATATTCATTAATGATTTACAGACTTACAGCAAGATATATTATTAATGTATTGAGAATAGGCTTTGGTTTGCTTATAACAACAACTTTAAATAATCAGCAGCAGTTACACTTTCTATTACACACATATTCCTTTTAAGGGATCATGATACGTAGAAATCTACATACTGTAAAATTGTAGAAATAATGCTATCATTGGAAAGTACTACTTGTAGGAGGAGGTATGCAGATCATAAACATACGGCATGTTTACATAGGAAACCAATTTATTTATTTAACAGTGTTAATACCACACAGTAAATAAAAATGCATCTCTATAGTCATGGTCATGTTGTTGCTTGTGTGACGGTGGAACAGTGTGCAAATAAACGAATAACCACCCACTAGCCAACACCCAACCCTCTACCTTCTTGCTCCTACAGTATAAACATCTAAACCTGGTCATATGCCCAGTTTCTGGTTAATATAGGAAAGTATAGTATACACAATTAGACAGTAGAATAACAGTAAAATATTGTATTTTGTACAGTACAGTAAAGCGTGGCCACTTTTGACAACTGTATATATATAATGCTGTATAATTATTTAATTTAACTTACTTTACAGTAATACCTTATTACTGTGTGCTAAAATTGAACTGAAAAAGTAAGTTTTTATTTGGTTATGATATTATGGGTATTATATGAATTTTTTGTGACCACTTTTGACAACTCTATATAATGCTGCATAATTATTTAATTTAACTTACAGTAATACCTTATTACTGTGTGCCAATTCAAATTGAAATGAAAAAGTAAGGTTTTATTTGGTGAAACTAGTACTGTATTCTATGAATTGCTATGCTTTTTAAAAATAAAATCAAACATCTGCATCCAGGTGTCATGTCATCAGTCAGGTTAAATACTGATAGCATTCAAACAGCTTGTGTTTGCTACTACTGCATGGTAATGTTCTACACTACCAGTCAACTACATAAAAATATACATAAGGTCAGATCTAAGGTCATGGCATTGTAAGGTAAATTGTGTGTATCTTTGTTTACACTGTCAAAAATCAACCAATGCATAGTAAATGTCAACCATTTTCTGTGTACACTGACAAAATGGTATTTTAATTTCAATTGGGAAATGAATTGATATGAATAGTTAATATACATCACTCTGTAGGGATGCTTTAAAAAAAGGTTATGTCAGATACAGCAAGTGTACTGTAGTACTTAGGGCATATACCTCTTTTAAAAATGTTTGCTAAAATTCACATTTGGAGTATTCTAACATTGACAGAGCTAAACATTTGATATTATTACCAAATTTTGGACCTAGCCAACACTGCATACTCCTCTATCCACCCTTACTGTACTGTATCTGTCCTCCTCCTTAAAAAAACAGGTGGAAAATTTCATATTCCTTGTGGAAACAAAAGTTATGATTCTCACCATAAATAGGAGTGTTAAATACAATAAAAATAATCATAGATTAGCCTATCATCAGTCACACAATTGGTAGCGTGAGAAATACGATTACTTTCAGCATTTTGAATGACATCGAACGGTATATTGTTGCCGAAATCATTGATGCATGTAAAAATCCATATTATTCATTCATCCGTAGTAATTTCTTCAAAGTCTATAATTTCAACGTTTACTGCAGACATTGACAGCACACACAGTTCAAGTTCATGTGACTGATACTGATAAAGATTTATATATAATCTATAATAATAAACTTTCACTTCATCTTAAGTAAAATGATAATAATACACTTACTCAACTCTCCCAATACTAATATACCCGACACCTTTGGGCTGCCTAAAATAAATGCCTGGTTTTCCGAAAAGTCTGTGTGTTTAATGGTAAAAAAGAATTTGGGACCTTTTGATTTGTCGGACTAAAATGGCTGCAACCGGTATTAAAAACGGTCTCAAAGAAATTGTATCAATTGTACAGCTACACAATAGTAACTATTGTACAGTACATTCATCTGTTGTGAGGTGTAATTTCCCAAATGATCTTAATCAAAACGGTAGGCCTACTGGGTTTGGTATACTAGCGTTCCTGTTAGCAACTAGTCAATGCAATGGTTACATGTTTTGTTTGCTGATATTTTGTGACATAAATAAGGCATTACATTTTCACTGTACACATACAAAAATAACTGTACTTGTTGCTCTGGCGCTTTAAAAATCAATGATTTGTGATTTTAACATAAAAAAAACAGTATTTGGAGCGAATATATAAATTAAATTAACAATGGTATTGATTGTTAAGTAGACAAGAGATTTATGAAAGGGAGTAGACTTTACAGTATCCAAAAGGAAATTCCATTGAACTTTCCAAATTTGGGTTTTCCTCATTCAGTGTGAAAAAGGAAATCCTTAGAATAATTATCCAAACGGCATATTTCCCATAAGGAAGTGTGACTGGGATAAATATCGGAAGCATTGCAAAATTCAAGAACACTTTTGAAAAAAACAACTAGGCCTACAACAACTGTAATGTAGGACTAATATTTATTAGAATGGTCTTAACATAGAATCAATTAAATAATGTCATGTTTGATATTAACTTGGAGACTTTAGTGGATAACCTCCTTGTTTGTTTTTTTTATTCAAGTTTCTGTATTATAGTATACTGCAAATATTAGAAAATCTAATATTTCGGTTTGTGCACTTTTATTGGTTTTGTTTATGTTATTTTGTAGCATTTTCTACACAAAATTAAACCATACTGTAATTTCCCTCAAATAATAACAATATTATTGTCTCTACATATTAAGGAAGTTTCTCATATATTATATTAAAATATTTGAATGAAGCATTTGTTGCAGATATTAATTACAATGTAAATAACAATATATTGTAAAATACATGATGACGATACGCTAGTCATGGCACAGTTTGTCACAAATCTCACTAATCTACTGTATATCCTTGATTTGAGATAGATTTAAGTGCTTTAGAAACTTTATATTATAGGCTTGGTTGTGCATGTGTTAAAGCATAGTGATATTATTTCTATGGTTAAAGCTAAGGTTTTCTGGTCTTAATATAGGAAAATGCAATAGACAATACAGTATGTATGTTTTCATGCAGTAAATATTGATCCAATAAATGAATTATTATCCAACAATATTGTGTTTGTTGGCTTTACTGTTTAATGATCAAACAAATTACACAATATTTAAATAATATCATCGATGCATGCCATGACAGGAAAATACCCTGTGACTGATATATTAATTATATTTGTTTATTAATTTAATTACTGGCTATATAAGAATAGTATTATACCTACAAACAATAAAAATGATTTGTGTTTTTAAAATGTTATTTACGCACTCACGGGTGAAGGCTCAATTGTCGATTTCAGAGACAGAAAAAGCGCATACTGTCTGTAGTATTTAGAGAACATTGCAAATCACACATTCGTGTACTGTGACCATACCGGCGACCACACTCGGGAGGGGATATCCCGGCCTGATTGATGATGAGAAACGTCCGCCACCTAAATGTTTTAGCTAGGACTAGGTAGGTAGGAGGCCTACCTAGCTACTTAAAAGCATAACCTACCTTCCCAAATTCTGATTGGCGAGCTGCCTCATACGATTCATGTGTTTCTTTACTGCGTCTTTCTTAATCATTTTTGCAGTTTTTGTTGTAAATAATCAAAAAATGTAGGGTGGAGAAACTAGGGTAGGCTAACGCATATTTTTCTAGCAGCCCGTTCGTCGTGTGTGTGTGTTTGCCGTGCACTGCCAAAACAGGAAGTAAAGTTGACAGTAAATACCGCCCTCTTTTTTACTCTCCTTTATCCGACTCGTTACGTCCCACAGACCCCCACAATTTATTTTGTGTTTACCATTTTTTAGTCGTGAATTTCCATGGGTTTACTGTATATCTATTTTATTTGAACGCCTCAGCGTTATTGCTCACAGGAGTTTTAAGTGGAGTTTATTCAAGGGAGGCGTTTATTTGATTGGGATTCTATAAAAAAACTCTAGGAATATGCCTACTATATTGCATTCTCTACAAAAAACAAATTAATAATTATGAAGAAAATGTTATCAAAAAACCCTTTATAAATTTGTAGATATAAATCTGCAGTCAATAAATTCTGCTACAAATAGAAATGTGTTATTATAAAATGCTTTGTATGGTGTGTTTATTCAACAACTCCATGATATGACTAAGGGGTGAGGTGCGTTCAATCATTGAATTTACATACTAAGTAAAAAAATGCGACCATGAGTGGCTTTACAATAACCTAAAATATAATCCATATTTTCAGCTAAGGGTTGTTCTACCCACTGTTTCATTAAGATTAAGTTTCCACCACAGTGTCGGTGGACATACTGTTATTATTTTTCTTGGATTTTTTAAAAACATAAACACTGTGGTCTCAAAACAAACGATGTGACAATTACTAGTGTTCATGGGAAAAAACAGGTATAACGCAATGAGCCATAATTCAGTGCTTTGAAAGACACCATTTAACATGATTTTCTTTTAAAATTGAAAGCCGTGATTCAAATTCCTAATGGTGTACGCATTTATAGTTTTTCAAGCAGCGTTAATCAATCAATCGTCCAGGCATATAAAACGTCCAAATAAAACAAGAAATATTTCTTACAAAAAACGCTGCTCGACATTTTAAAATTAATCATTGTTCTTTCTTCAGATATATTTATGATTAATTATTAAAACGATGTTCTTTAATCCCAAAAATACATACAAATCAAAGATAGTTCTTTAATTATGAATCACATGCCCATTTAAAAATGGTCAATTTTGAACTTCTGTGTGTGTGTGTGACCTCAAGGCATGCAACTTTAAGTGAGAAATTCTTTCCAGTCTGTTGATTCGCGTCAACCAATCAAAGGGCGAGAATCCAAAATCGTTCAACCGTGAGCCCTCATAGACTCTCTTTTTCCAGACGTTTTTTGGGTCCAGCAGCTGGGATCTATAAATTATAGTCGAGTTTACAAAGTCGCAAAACTGTCGGCCTTAGATAGTATAACTGCTGCTTGCTTTATATCTGAATGAGTAGTCCTCATGGGACGTAGCTGGCTAGAGCAGCAGCGTGAAAAAAACATTTTAAGTTTAAGTATAAAAAATAATAGTATCTGAATATTCTGAAGCGCTCTTTACCAAAAGGCATCACGGCGTTCTAATTTACGGTAACGCCTCCTCAAGTTATTGAATACGTTGTGTTAAGTATGTCTTATGTCTATTGATAAAAGTGACAACCACCCCACCCGCTTGACGTGCCACCACACCGTCCGCGACTTTCCATCCATTCACGGTCGAGAGTCGAGCGGGAACCATTTTAGAAATCAAAACAATAGAGGGGGCAAAGTTGTTAAAGACTTAGTACGCTACAATTCAATGTCAATTAGTAATAAAATAGTTCTTAATATTTGAGTTACTAATATTAATAATCATTTTTAAGAAAGTATGAACAATAACAAAATTAACAAAGTTATAATATAGTCATGTTAAAGCAAAGTTTTATTGTTAAAGAATACATTTTTGGAATTGTTAAATGAAAAGGTGCGGAATAATATATATTTTTGCGGAAGTACACAGTCTCTCTGATGATCGTCGTTTTTCGTCACACGACGTTCTTTTTCTACGAATTCTCATTTACCGGTTGAGAACAAAAGTATCACGTCAAATTAAGACAGAATACCTGGTTTAAAACAGTTTAATATTTGAATAAATAGTTATTGAATAATCACATAAATATGTCAAGGTTTGATAGAGGGGACAGGTATCATGATTCTGGTCGTAGCGACAGACGAGGAGGTGGTGGCGGAGGGTAAGTTTTTAGTCATCAGGCGGCGCGGAAGCGTGGTTAAAAAATAGCCTCTGTCTGTAGACTGTACTGTGAATAATTAATGAAAGCTTCATGTACGTCGTGTGCTTATCCTCTTATTCCAGGTCTACTGTAGGCTATATCTAATGTACTCCATATATTGATCTAATAAGTCTATTATAAAGCCTAGTAGTAGGTCTAAACCAATACATTCATAAGTTTTATTGAAAATTAGCAAAACAATAATTATTTTTCTTTCCTTTCATTGATTTTCATATCTTCTGTCTGACTTGATTTCTGATTTAACATTTAGGCTAGGCCTATGCTAGTTTTTAGTTTTCAGCAGGGTTTTACTAATAAAAATACCTATTGCAGATATGGTGGTGGAGGCAGAGGAGGATTTGGTGGTGGAGGACCCAGATTTGGTGGTCGAGGTGGCGGAAATAGTGGAGGCGGTGGTGGTATGCGTGATAAATTCAACGATCCAGGCTCGAGATTGAGAAGGCCACGATGGGATATGAAAGATCTGACTCCATTTGAGAAGAATTTCTACAGAGAGCATCCTGATGTTGCTCGTAAAACACCTGTACGTTTTATAAAAAATATACATGATATTTTCATTATGTTTAAATAAATGAGCATTGTTTCTTCCAAAGGCATAAAATTGTGTTTTTACTGTATACAGTAAAAGGTTGCTTGTATTACTAACTAAATACTAACCTATGTGGTATACACCATGTAATAAATTTCAATTACTTTTAATTAAGTATATATAATCCTATTGTGTATATGTAATTTAAATTTCTGGCTTACTTAAAGTTAATGTACAGTACTGTTTATAATTATCTATGCAAGATAGTGGCACTGGATTCTCATCATGAAGAATTTCACAAACTCAGTTTTGTGTCGTCAAGTTGTTATTGAATTTTGTACTGACATTATTTCTTTCACCCACCTCAGGAAGAAGTAGAAGAATTTCGTAAGAAACACGATATACGAGTAAATTCTGATGTTGGTAAACCTGTGACCGAATTCTATGAAGCATCTTTTCCTGGTGGGTTAATATATGATAGTCTTGATTGCTTATGTTTCAGCTCGATGTGGAACGATTCCGCAATGCTGGTGAAATCACCGTCAAGGGACGTGATGTGCCTAAGCCAGTGGAGAGCTTCCATGAGGCATCATTTCCTGGTGGGTGTCTTCCCGTCGTGGCCACGTTAGATTGAAGTCTTCGTTGTCTGTGTAAACAGCGTACGAATGGCGGAGATTGTGGAATGCGTACTATGGAAATTCCCAGGAACATGTTTTGCTTTGTTTTAGGCGTTGTTGCGCTTTAGATTAACATACCATTTCGCAAAATCTTTTTCCATTATTAACAATTAAATTATAAATATTAAACACAATCAACATTCATATAGTTTTAATGGCCACAATAAATTAACTGTTCAAATTTAGTACAGTAATTTAAGGTATACCTACCACAAATCTTGAACTGTGGTGGAAATAACATTAAAAGTGTGGCTTGCCTCTGGCAAATAAAAGTGATTTATAGTGTTAAAAAACATTGTAAATTGAATCCAGTTTAAAGGATTTTGCGATATGATACAATATTTGGTTCAGCATCTAATTTCTATTTTTACCTTCTATGCTTGCTTGTTACATCTGCATGAACTATAAAAAAACAACTATAATCTTCTACATGGCTGATACAGCCAAGTACAGTATACAATGGAAAAAGAATATCTTTACCTGGCCCACAATGTGAGAAATAATATCTTCCTTTACATTATAATAAGGGAGTTGTACCATGCATATACATTGACAGGGATAATCCAGTCATAACTTTAACTTAATAAGTTTTCTGATTTTTTTGGTTGTCTCTATATTACCGTAAATTGTTTACAATTTCTGTTTAGTTACAAAATTAATCTGCATTTTTCTGTTTATTTATTGGTTTGCTGTGAATAATTAACCATTGCTATATAACAAAATACTTAATTTAGCATAAAAAACTTAAGTTGTGTTTATGCGTTACTTGTTTAGGTTTCCAAATCATCTAATCTAATACAAATTATCGTATAGTTTTTTTAACAAATCCTAAATGTTTAGTTGGCTTTATTTCAACCAAAGTAACTTAACCAAAGTACAACAAAATACATGGCCATATTTTTTAATGCAGAGTCAATTGTTCTTAGTGACTACTTAATAATTTTATAATAAGATTATGTTGTACAAATTTGTATGTGATCTTAAGAGCCACATTAATATGGAGTTTTCTAAATGAGGCCCAAGTTTTCTAATCATAATCTATGTATTCCAGTTTAATTTTATTCTTAATATTGTTCTTAATGTGAACACTAATTCAGTAATACTTTTTAAAGAACCAAGTTTTATTTACTAATGTTTGTATTGTAGATTATGTAATGGATTGCATTATGAAACAAGGCTTCAAACAGCCAACTGCCATTCAGGCTCAGGGCTGGCCTATAGCACTCAGTGGACGTGATATGGTAGGCATTGCAATGACTGGTTCAGGAAAGACGCTATCGGTAAGTATACCTGATCTAAATCCTTTTTTAGTTCCTGGGTCACATACAACCCTGATGTGGTCTTTAATTGGATTTATGCTACTTTAAGTATTAATTTCATTTAATACGTATTGCAATATCGTATTTTTATTTACAGTATATTCTTCCTGCAATTGTACACATCAACAACCAACCATTTTTAGAGAGAGGTGATGGCCCTATAGTAAGTATATTCATAATTTATTATTTTATACAAGTAATGAATGGAAATACAAATTTTCTCCCCATTAAAGGAATACAAACCATTCATTATTTGAATACTTATATTCTTAAGTAAACCTTTATTTAATCGGTTGCTTCCATTTTGAATTGAATGGCAAAGGCTAATCCATTTAAATATGCTCAGATTTTACTACATGGACAATATTTTTTTTACAAAAAGTAGCAATGGGATTACATTTAGCACTGAGTGAAAGAGTGCGAAAACATTATCGGGTTCAAATACAGAATCTTATTACAGTATTATTTATGAAATCAACTTTGTGTTTCAGTGCTTGGTTTTAGCACCAACGAGAGAGTTAGCCCAACAAGTCCAGCAAGTGTCGGCACAGTTTGGTTCCTCTTCACGGATTAAGAGTACGTGTGTATATGGTGGAGCACCGAAAGGACCCCAAATACGTGATCTAGAAAGAGGAGTTGAAATTTGTATTGCTACCCCTGGTCGTCTTATAGACTTTTTGGAGGCAGGCAAGACAAATCTACGAAGGTGTACTTACTGTGTACTAGATGAAGCTGATAGAATGTTGGACATGGGATTCGAACCCCAGATTAGGAAAATCATTGAACAGATCAGGGTAAGATGGAAATAAATTTATAAAGCTCTGTCTACACTATAAAACTAATTGGACAAAAAAGAGTGATGTGCCCAAATATGGTAGTGATATGATGCCCAAATATGTAAGTGATATGATGCCCAAATATGTCAGTGATATGATGCCCAAATATGGTAGTGATATGACATGTCCATATATGGGCACATCACATTTTTTTGTCACATAAAGTTTGATAGGTAGACAGAGCCTAATTTTACTTTGTTGTATGACGATGCCTTATAATTATTTTTAATTAAGCACATTCGAAACTGGTATTTAAAAATATATACTTATTTGTTTAGCCTGACCGTCAAATGTTAATGTGGAGTGCGACGTGGCCTAAGGAAGTAAGACTGCTAGCTGAGGAGTTCTTGAAGGATTACTCACAAGTTAACATTGGTTCACTAAATCTCTCAGCCAATCACAATATCTTACAGATCGTAGATGTGTGTGACGAGTCGGAGAAAGATATGAAGTAAGACTTTTATTTTAAATTTTGTCTAGAGAAGGATGCAATCGTATGCTTTGTATATATATATTTACTTAGCTTGACCCAATTTCTGCTTAGTAACATTTTATACATTTAAGATTTTCGAGACTAAAAATGTTAAATTGGTTTTTTTTTAAACAGGTTGATTAAACTTCTTGAAGAAATTATGCAGGAAAAGGAGAATAAAACTCTTATATTTGTAGAAACAAAACGTAAAACAGATGAACTTGTTAGAAGGATGAGGAGAGATGGGTAATTACAATTTTAAATTCATGTTAATTCAGCAATTGCAACACTGTAAAACTAAATACATAAATTTAAACAAATTACAGTTATGAATGTTATATGCTAATTTGATTATATTCAAATTTACAGGTGGCCAGCAATGTGTCTACATGGTGACAAGTCTCAACCAGAACGTGACTGGGTTTTGAAAGGTCAGTAGAATTTAATGTTTATGTAATTTATTTACCCTACCTACCAGACCCACACCTGTGTGTATTAATGGTCTTCATTTGGAAATGTCTTTGCTTTTGCTGCTTATTTGAAAGTTTTATTTATATTGCATTTATATTTTCAACATTTTATTTTTTGTTCTCCAGAATTTCGCTCAGGAAGCTCTCCAATTCTTGCTGCTACTGACGTTGCATCTCGTGGACTAGGTTTGTACTTGACGATAAGTGTAGTATTGGTATTGGATACTGATGATGAGTATGATGTTGGGTGAACTTGCTGATGTACTTTAATACATCTTAACAAAAATGTGTATCCATATACATGCGTGATATTCTCACTCTGCATATATAGCACCATTTAATATGCTTATATATGGGCATATCATTCCTATGTCATATGGATATATCAGTTTTTGTTGGGATAATCTATGGTTTGGTATATAAACATAATGCATTGTGCAAGTTGTTTAAAGTGGGCCATGTAGAAGGAGCCATTTTATTGATAATGTATGTGCACATTTGTAATGTTTTTTTTCAATGTATAATTTTTGTTAAAATAGCACATATTCACTCTTCTCTGTTTTTTTAGTCTCTTTTTCATAGATGAGGCTGTCGGCAGGACCCGTGGCATGACACTTCGTCGACTGAGCGGGAGAGAATTGGGGTTAACCCCTGGTGATCAATTAGCGATACTTATTGACCATGAGATTGTTACTGACAGTCGGTAAACCGCTCTGCTCCATAATAACAGCTTGTCTAAGGCTAGGATTAAAAATTGCAGTATGCATGGTTAGTACAAAGCTGTTTGGAGCAGTCGAACACCCCTGGAGGTCTTCTAAACCTTTTTCACACTATTCTGTGATTAAATTTACCCTTATTAAACCCATCTTTATCCCTAACATTCACTGTTTCAATAGTGGAGTTTGGTTTTGCTTGGTACTCTTTTATTGCATTGGTTCGTTGCAAATGTCTACAAACCAAGACTAATAACCATCTCTAGTGAATGGAAACAAGATGCTGGAAAAGAAGATACGAACCAAGACGCTTAAGCTATCAAGTCACGATCTCTCTCCCGCACCATGTGGTTGGATGTCATGTCGGGGAGTCTGCCAAGATGGAAGAGTTTTTAAAATATAGCAAGTACTCGACAACATTCCAGTCATCTTTACACCGACGACATTCTCGGTATAGAACTCTTTGTCTTATCGCAAATTACAGTCTCTACCATGTAATTATAGCAAATACTCCTTTTCATGTGTGATTTGTTTGGTAGACTGTAGAACTGTGATTTGACAAGGAGAGATGCATATTCCAGTCGGCAGATTTTTTCCTTAAAAGCATGTAATATAAATTTGCGCAAAACATATTATGTGGCGTATGCATCAGACTGGGTTGAGATATTGTTTAGTTTAAAATTATTTTTATTTTATTGGACAATTTTTTTCAGCGTATCAACATCTTTGATGTTTCGTTTACTAACTTGCTCTTTTTTCTTCCCTCCTTTACTGTCCCAATTCTGTAAAAATCACAGATGTGAAAGATGTCAAGTTTGTGATAAACTATGACTACCCGAATAATTCAGAGGATTACGTGCACCGAATTGGGCGTACGGCACGTAGTAACCTCACAGGAACTGCCTACACATTCTTCACTGCGTCTAATGCCAAGCAAGCAAATGATCTTATTGGTGTGTTGAGTGAAGCCAAACAGCAAGTGAACCCAAGGCTGATGGAGTTGGCTCAATGTGCAAGAGGTTTTGGCAAAGGTAAGACTATTCCCCAGTTTCACCTTGCAAACAGCTTTGTTGCAACAATCTAAAATCCAATGCTAAACACTGAATAGTGCTATACATACATACATACAATTAATATATTAATATACATATAATTGCTACATATTTTATGGTATTTTTTAGGTCGCAGTCGTTACAGGAATGGTGGTAGTTTCGGAGGTGGTGGAAGAGGTGGACGGTTTGATAGTGGACGAGATTCATCAAGAGGTGGGTTTCGAAATTCAATGGGTGGTGATAGAAACCGAGCTGGACCTCCAAGAGGTGGCATGTCAAATGGTTATTCTGGTGGAAATCGCAACGGTTATGGCTCAAGACCTCAAAGTGGACCAGCAACCAACGGCGTTGGCCCAAGGTCGGATTCACGTCCACAGAGTAACGGTCCACCAAAGACTGGACCTCCACAACACAAGCCACAGAGGAATGGACCACCACCGATGCAGAGCAGGAGTGGTCCACCACCACAGAGGCCAGCACAGCCCCCTGCAGCAGCAGCAGCACCTCAAGCAGCGCCGCAGCAACACCAGCAACAGCAAATGATGGCACAAATGGCAGCTCAAGGAACAGATCCATCACAGGCATCTATGGATCCTGCTATGCAGCAATATTACCAATATTACTACCAATACTGGCAGCAGTATCAACAGCAGGCTGCTACAGGAGCCCCAACTCAGTAAACCTACTTTGTATGTCCCCAAGCAAGTACCTGCTTCACCCTGCGTAAATCGCCAAACCCAACATTTTGTGATGCTTGTTTTAACGTTTGCTTCAGTACAGACTGTATGCTTTAAAAATGTACTTTTTCAAACAAAAATGGAATTTCGGCAATGAATAATTTAATTTTACCAAACTTGAATAAAAAAGAAAATTGGTTGTCATTCTAAACAGCCAAATCATACAACCGAAAGAAAAAAAGAATTCTATTTTGTATTGATATTTAAGGTGTTGAATTACTGTACCAACAAACCTTTGAGGGAAGTTTTAGAAAAATGTATAAAAATCTTTTTAGATGTCAACATTTGCACCCAGGTAATTTTTTGTTCAGTTTTATACATTAGTTTTTTACACAACACCTTTTGTCTGAAGTTATTTATTGCATAGTACAGAACATTTCCTATGGAGTTGATAGAAGACCAAATTGTATATATGATGGAGAGTTACCTTTGTGCACTCTTCATTTGGAAATGTTTTAGTAATAAAATATTGGACTCGAATGTCAATTGTGAGTTGGATAGATCAGATATTATATAATTAATTCGTTAATGATCTGGTTTTATTATAATGTAGTGATTTCCTAGCTTCATTTTGTCTGCATTTTTTATCTTAAGATTATTTATTGTATACTTAAGAAAGATTGAGCTTGTGAAGATTTATTTCTTTGCAGACTTTTAATTAAGTTTTAAGATATTCAGCGTGTTCTCAGTTATGTTTTTTTTTTGTAAGCCAAAACTTGTGTCGATCATTAGAACTATTAAATAACCTTTAAATGTATGTAATTACATTGTTGCTTGCTTTATTGATCTTAAGCTCTGTCTACACTATCAAACTCGGTGACAAATATATGGACATGATGATCATATCACTACCACATTTTTCTCACATAAAGTTTGATAGTGTTGACGGAGCTTAAGGTTAGTCATAAGTAGAATAATTTGAGTCAATGGACTGTGACAGTTTGTGGACAATGAATGAAATGGCAGAAAAAGACAATTAATCTGAAGTTACATTAGTTGCATGCTGTGCTGTTGAAAATAATGGTGTAGAAAGTACACTATATTTTTGACACTGATGAGCAAGACTGAATAAATAAAGTACAGAACTTAAACTTGATTACTGTATGTATTGGACCGTGGACTGGGAGAAATTGTTTCCTATTCTTCTGACTTGCAACGAATATTTTTATCCTTCTCTAAAATGCCCTGTGTTAACCCCACCCAAAAATTGAATCGTGTGCTGTACATGGCGATTAACTAAAACGTGGTCATGTTAGGTATTGCCCCCGAGATAATTATGACAATTATTGACATAAAAAACAAATGGCAGTAATAATGAATCTTAAATATTTTATTCAAACTATACATTGTATACATTATTACTCATGTTAACATGGATCCCTTATTGGGACATCATGATCTTGAACTCTGTTTATAGCTCTGTCTACACTATCAAACTAGTTTGACAAGAAAAGTGTGATGTGCCCAAATATGGTAGTGATATGATGTCATCAAGTCCATATATGGGTACAAAACATTTTTTTGTCACATAAAGTTTGATAGTGTAGACAGAGCTTAAGAGTAATTCAGAAGCCAGTAAATAATACCTGAATCAAATGTACAACAGAATTTATACAATACATTACATTTTGTTATATTTCTGTATATGTGAATCGGGTATTATGTATCTACCAAAATGATACGTCAAAATTTGATAATTTATAAAAGTTTGTTGTCATGTCAAAGAAATGTCTGTACAGGTAAATACATTGAGAAGTATGGACACAGCCTCCCTAACTTCCATCATGGTTGATATTCCTCCTTCTAACCACCCACACAGCTTCTAACAGCTTCAAGTTGGTAAGTATCGTAGCACACCAATGTTACTAACAGGAAAATACATTATGTTGTAGCAGCTACTTGTGTTAGAGGCTCTTCTAAATATTCTACCAGTGCTTTTATCTGACAAAGAGAACATTTTGTGAATTAAATTATGTTGATTCAAAATATTTATTTACTGGTATATTTTTTGAAGGTTTGCTAGGTTTGATAGTGTAGACAGAGCTTAAAGTGAACTACTGTACATCCGTTTTGTGAACCAAACTTTATACAATATACTGTTGATTTAGATTATAGAATTCATAAGTTATTTTTACCTTGGCCTTCAGCATACCAAATCCTACATCTGGGCCAGAGTATATACACAGAAGAAGATTTGCAACTTCACTGATTGCCACTCGACCATCCTATTTGGAAAAAAGAAAATATATTTTAAAATAAAAAATGTATATGATTGAAAGTTTATAAAGCTATATATATATATATATAATTAGGCTGATAATGAATGAATGAATGCAACATTTTTGAGAGTGAAAATTAATTCATACTTATTTATTCCTACCTCACATTCCATAAGTATTAGTTCCAAGTTGTCTTCATTAAAGGCTATACGTCCATTCTTCTCATAAGCAGACCAAATATTGCTGGCAATGGCTGCCGTCACCCTTGCATCTTTGTCTCCATAACCAGAAAATGCTAATAGGTTACCCTCAAGATTGAGTAGTCTGAAGGGAATGAGTTAATTTTATATTTTTTAATCATAAATACCAATAACTGTTTAATTTAATAAATCTAAAAAAAAGTATATACAATTACGGTGATAAATAAATAATCAGTGAGTCAGGACATTTGATTTTTAGGTCTATAGACTAGTCTAGCTGATTCTAGTAGTATCATGCTAGTAATAATAGGCCTTAACTCAACACTAGTCTAGTAGTTAGTAGTACTACTACTATGTTAGAGACCCGGTTAGAGTACTAGTAGTGGGTTAACCTACCCGGCTATTATTAAACTAGGCCAGACAAGCCTGATGATGAGGGCTTAAATTAAAATCGTTGTTTTTCTATGCTTTTGAATACTCACAATGTACTTTTAACACCTCCGGTATTAGCTTGACTTAATACTTGGGTAAGAGCTTTCGGTTTTAGCATCATCGAAACAGGATTTTAGTAAAAAGTAATTAATAAAACAACTGAATTAGTATTTCTGATAGGTAGTGTCACACGGAAAGGTTGAAAGAATTGTGAACCGGTCACATGATGTTGTGTTTTGAGAGTATTCAGTAAAAAATTCCAAACTGGCGGTCCACAACGATTCCTCTTCTGATTTCTTTGATATTAAACAATTATTACATATGCCCAAATGATTTCCAAAAACGTAATGGCGACTTGCAGTGAGAACCACATTGATTGTGTTGATTATAATTTGTTTCCAAAAATTGTGAATTGGAATAATATTTCTAATAACGAATTAAATGAGAAATTATGTAAAACACTTGAAGAAATGTATGTAGATCTTAGTCCTCTGTTAGTTGATTACATCTGGCAGAATGAGCAGTTTAAGCTAAGCCCCGCTACACGAAAAGATGGTAAATAATCTAGTGAGGATGATGCCCACAGAATGACGATGTGAGGAGTGTATTGTGGTCTGTGGGTGATGTATGTAAGGCCTGGAATATTATAGAATACTCAGAATTGAACTTTTTTATTTTCAGTACTTTTTTTTTTTTACAGATATTGTCATTATTGTCAATAATAAAAAATAGTCTGTCAGTGTTATAATTTTTTTTAAATTTTAAATTTTAAAAACTAAAAAAAAAGACGAAATAAAAAACATCCTGCTCAAGACAGGAAAAATACATAAAATTATAATGATATTATGTTTATCTTTTAAATAAGTATTAATAATAATTTATTTTACCTTCTAATAACATCTACCTGGTTGACTTTTTTCCTTTTCAGACAGTCCACCTTTCATACACGGATCTACCCAATTTGGGGACAACATTGAGGATGAATGGTTCATCGTCTATATGCTTCTACTACTCACTAAGAATTATGATGGTCTACTGGCCACGTAAGCCATTGAAGATGCATTGTTTCTCAGATTCTCATTATTTTGTGCATTATTTTATTTATTTTTTTTTATTTCTTAATTGTAATTGTTGCATGTTTATGTCTTGTCATATGCATTTTTGTGAGGTCCCTAATGATCAGATTCGGCTGGATGGACCATCCTCATAAAATATTGTTGAAATAAATAAATACATAAATTTATAATTTAAATAAAAGTAAGAATTTAGAAATGCAAATGTTCCTTAAATTTAATCTAAATTCTCTACCATAATTCCAATTCTAAGTTTCTCTAACTATTTCTTTTAAAGGGTTTCTGATACTGATGGTGAATTTCTGCTGATAGAGGCAGCTAAAAGTCTGCCAAAGTGGTTGAACCCAGAAACAAGTACAAACAGGGTAAGCATAATGGAATATGATATTTCAAATTTGTTAATATATAACATCTATTTTGATATCAATATTGAATTATTTACAATAAATAAAATGGTAACATTGTTCTTGTAGGTTTTTTTATTTCAAGGTGAACTTCACATTATTCCTTTACCAACTACCCCAGCAGAGTTGACTTGGCTACCACCAGGTACGCCTACTGTCCATCAGGCTGTTAACATTATACGGTCTCATCCTGACAGAACCTTAGCCAGCAAACCTATTAGAGATGCTGTCCACAAAAGGTTGGAAAGGTAAGAAACTTGCGTATCATTGGAACCTTTTGATTCTTCTGCAATAGGACTTAAGTGTGTGTACACATTCACTTCTCTTTCATATGATGAAGCACTAAGAAGCATGAGGTCACCAGTTGTTGTGCATATGAATGTGTATAATGCTTAGTAATCCTCTATCAAACATGGATGTAGGGCCATTCTTGTTGTTTCTGTAACATGTGTAACACTTGCATTCATATTTTTCAATAGCTATCCTGCTAAGATACGTGAGAATATTCACCGTACACGCTGCTACTTGCCTGCCAATGCAGCTAGAGTCCTCCAGCACTGCCCAAGCCTGGTGGCTGCTGCTGTGCAGGCATTCTGTCATAGAGATCCTATTGATATGAAGGTAGGCCTGTCAAAATATTTAGCTTGGTCATCTCCAGGTCCATTACTCAAAACTGGTTTAGTTAAGTAATATCTCAGGTGCTAAGTTGATGAACTTCATATTTCACTGTTTAAATGTTATAACCAAGAAATTCTTGATTTTCCTTCCTTTTTCCCATTGTAGGCTTGCAGGTATATGAAGCATTTTCCACCAAAAGATTTGATAATGTCACAGGTAATATACTTTATTTTATATAGTTTGTATTTATTATTTGCTATGATTTTAAAAGGTTAAATTCTTACCATCAAATTGTGTTTTTTATGTTGCTTATTTAGGTGAAGTTTACAAGATGTCTCTATGCTGAAATTCTTCACCACTCTTTTCAACCACCCACACGAAGTGAATGGAAGATTCCGCCAACGTCAAACCCGAAGCACAAGTCACATGACCTGGGAATGAAATTGGTAAGTAATATTGGTTTGTTTATATCATCCACCTCTCCATATCTATCGCTTTAGATTGATTCGATTTTTGCTTCTGGTAATTGTACTGAGTGTAATAATGTTTTTAAAAAGTGATATTTTCAATCTTATTCTTTATTAGTCATATGGTCTTGAAATATTATGCTCTCGGTGTCGGAGTCCACCAGAAACGTCGTCAACAAAAACTGAAAACAAGAACGACAGCATATGGAACAGTTCCCTTTGGCAGCGGTATTTTCAGTCACTTAAACTCAAAGGGTACTTTTGTGTAAGTGCCAACATTATTAAACATCATTTTTATCGGTCTATTTCTGTAATTTTCTACACCCGTGGTGTATTCAAAGGTTAACGGCAGTGGCGTAACAGCTATGAGCGCTCACTGGCTAAACCTAGGGGCCCAGAGCTTAAGAGCCCAAGAGCATGAGCAGTCCAATGTAACCAATTTACCTAGCATTGGAGGGGCTCCTTAGGAGTGCTAAATCAGAGGCCTTTGACCTGTGTGTTACGTCACTGGTTTAGGGCATTGTAGTCCCTTTCTGATTTACATCTGGTAATCTGTTCTTTATGTATAAACATGATATGAAAGTCTGAGTGGAGTTCTTCTTTTCAAATTTTAACAATTTTTTTATCTCAAATTATTTTTGTAGGGTGAAATAGAGGGATCCACATTATACACCAAATTACTAGACTCTGCAAAGAAATTCTATATGGGAACCATGAATGAAGCCACCAGGTAAATGGGTTTATTTGATTTAAGAAAAAATAAATTATAAATGTTATATTGATTATTTTTTCTTAATTAACTTATTTAAATCTCTTCTTTTGCAGAGATGTTTCTGATCCTGGATACAAAGTATTAGAAATTCTTGATGAAGTACCAACAAACTTGGATGAGATGTCACAAATTGAGAAAGATTTGCCAGAGGATGATGGTATTATTTTTATAACATTTATTTCAGGACTTAATTTACTAATAATACATTGTTCTTATATAGCACTTAATTCTTCACATTATTACTCTAGTCATTTTTCATCAAACATATTATTACTAACAATTTTCTGTATTGTATAAATATAAATTATTGTATATTTTTTACTGCTGTATTTCTTAGATGAAAGGTGGTTAACATTAACAGAAGAAGAACTTGACAAAATGATTGAGATTGCATCAGGCAGACCTGTCAGAAACCCTGTTGCTATGTTACCAGAAGAGGAGACTGACCAAGCAGAAGTGAACTTTGACCCTGGACTTCTGACTGATACCATGAAATCATTTGTTGAAAAGGTGTCCAGTTTTGAGGGTGCGGAATTTCCTAAAAGCTCAGAGAGTGCACCGATATCATTTGATGCTGATTCATTTGAAGATGTTGTCAAAAACCTTTTAGGTGAGTTAATTTAAGGCCAACACAGACAGCATCGTACGACAAGGTACGATGAAACGTCTCGACTCGTCATTACTGTCTGAGTTAAATCCAGACGAGACGAGCCATGTTGAGATAACATTGGGCATATTTTTAGGTCATTTGGAGAACATTAAACTCCCGAAATGACTCGTCATATGATGCAGTCCAAGTTGACCTTTAATGTTAACTTTACAATATTACCATAATTAACTCATACTGTCCATTTACATAAAGAGTGTACATCTCCAAAGTCTCAGGATAATTGCAGGAGTTTCCCCGATATATTGCATATAATCATCCTGCTCGCACTAAAGTGCAATTTCTTATTATTTGTCTCATTTACATAATGTGTAGAATATATTAACCACCTGCATACTTATTTACCTCATTAGAATATAGACCACCACCTGAGGACGAAGATGAGTCTGATGATTTCTTATCATCAGATGATGACAGTGATGAGGATGCAATACCTTGTACAGATAGTGAACCCTATAATAGTAAGTGTTTTTTTTCTTGTTCCCTTGAGGGTGTGGATGTCCAGCAAGACTGGGAATTTCGAATAGATTACAAAAAGTAAATTTGTAGCCAAACGTTGTGTTTTAAGGCTAATTTACACAGACGAGTGGTATCGGTAATAAAAATATAGAAGCTATGTTATTCCGTATGACCATTTACACACAACGCGGAGCAGACGGGTGGTTTCTGTTCAGGGTAGACATGCTACATGGTTTTCTGATAACCATTGCTGCTCGTCTGTGTAAATTAACCTTTATAGACCTGGAGATTATCTCCAGTTTCATCTAAATGGAGGTATCCAATTGATGAGTCTCCTTGTGCCTGCTGTACCAACTAAGTCAAGTAACTAGCATTGAATGTAATACAATTGGGTTTTTTTCTTATAACTTTTAGATACCGCCGGAACGGAAGTGAAAGAAATTCAAGAAATAATGAAAGCGATGGATCATGAATTGGGAGCAACAACTATAGGTGAAAGCTTTGAAAGAGAATCTGAGGTATGTATGTCAGTCGAATTTATGGCAATTCTTGCAAAACATCATTTATTTAAATCCTTGCTTTGTGCCTCCCAAAAGCTTAAAGACACGTTGAATTGTTTTGTGTACTTTTTAGGGTGCCAGTGTAGAAGATGAAAAGGAAGACCTGAGACCAGTAGAAGTCGATATGAACTTACTAAAAAATCTTCTAGAATCATACAGTTCACAGAATGGTCTTGCTGGGCCTGCTTCTAATATCTTGCACTCGATGGGCATCAAACTACCGGAAAATGCTGATTAATCATCTTCATCTTGCCCATAATTGAATATGTAAATATATCTATGGATTCAGTCATTCTGCAGTAACAGCTTTACTATGGCTATTTTAAAGAACAACCCTTTTAGATTTATTTTTGTAACTACAATGGTAATACTGCGATAAGTAGGACAAGCGTAATTGAATTCATGTCATGTAGAATGGTGAGCTTTCGTTTACATTACTCTACACGCGACTATGCAGCTATTGAGTCTAATAGTCCTTTCGCGAATGCTCAATTGTTTCTGACTGACTTTTTGACTCGACAGCTACGTAATCGTGGATCGCGTTGTGAAAACAAAAGTACAGTAATGGAATACAGTATATAGTGCAATAAAAAGCCAAAACAAGAAACTATTTTCAATTATTGTGAATCTTTATAATATACTAAATGTCATGTTTCAAAACTGTACGATGTTTTTATTTCGTAATCAGTAAGGCATCATGGGTATCCTGTTAAACGTGATCATTGTGACGGTGACATACAATCGTGACGTAGTCACTTGCTCCTTTCTGACAACAAAGTCATCAATTGCGTTGAGACATGACGCAGCAAACCCGCTTGGTAGTCTCGCTTTGAAGAGGTCATCTAACGGTACTGACGGCACATTGCCAGAATGTTTATCCACATTTGACCAGTCATCACTATGGTCACATGTCCACTTGTCGCCACTGGCCGCAAAGTCATTACACGTTTGATAGCGTTTATCATTCCCCATGTCATGAAGAATATTAGTTGTTAATTTCAATACCTCGGCGTGGTTGTCTTCTTTTTTAACGCTCATTGGTTTGCGAACTATGTCTGGCCGTATGTGCTCCAGGCTGTAGTTGATGCGTAGCTTACCAGTGTCAAATAACTGAGGAGTACCACAACGAGATTCTCCTGTCGGGGTTACAGAAGCTACCGTATTCATCGGATTTATAACATTAATGAACTCTAATTTTGGCGAATGTTTTCCAAATTTTCGAATTTCTGGTTTCAATTTTCTATACGGTTTACTCTTATTTGTTAAACAAGTTGGTGTTTTTGGTTTCTTTGGTGGATCGATCTTCGGAAGTCGAATAGATGATTTTAAGAACGGATGCTGAACAGAATTTTCTTTTTTTAGCCAACTAATTTCGTCACTTGTTTCCCGCTTTACTACTCGAGTGCCGATAACTTCGAAGTTGCTAGTTAGTTCTGCATCACATGATCGTTGCAGTCTGGCTTGTGTTATAAGTGGAAGGTCGTCGAAATTACGTTTTCGTTGCCGACAACTCGCAAGCACTCGCACCCGTTCGGATTTCCGTTGTCGGAGCATTTCCATGGTGCTTGGTCGCGGGTAATCTGGTAGAGGCGAGTTTGGTGGATTATCCGGCATTATATCCGGCCTATAACAGTCGATCATCCACTCAGGAGCGGTCTCCGGACGTAAATCACAGTTCATTGGACAAGCAAGTCGTCTGCGCGCGTAGTCACGTGATGTAAAGTTCTTCCGTCTACCATGGGAGTTCTCATTAAGCAGGACGTCTGGGAAATGTACGTGCGTGTAATGCTTTCTACTCGTAATGCTTTCACTTTGATCGTCATCCACGTGAAAGGCTGTATACGGATTGTCAATGCCATCTCGTTCAAGAATCCTGCGTAAAGCATCTTTATTGCGTCCATAGTAGGTGAACGTGATCTTGATGCTTTCGTCATGTCCCTGCAGGGGGTAAAAGAAGCCATTAGCACCGACACTACTTAATGCATACATTACGCAAGCGTTTTGCAATACATCTGGTTATCAGCCGATTCTCGGTACTGTAACTATTTCCGAAATTTCATAGGAATATATAGGTAATACAACATCACATGTGTTTCGCAATGTATCTAGTAAGTTAGTAACCTTACATGTGATATAAATGAGATGCTGTATTACACCAAATCAAATAGTCCTATGATACTTCGGAAATAGATAGCATGTGGAGATACAGGGAATCGGGTGTGGTTATTTAGTTCACCGTCTAAATGGATAAACTTAAAATCAACTACCAAACCAGTTCCTACCTTTGATCCCTGAAGTGTTGTGCTGATATTGTGTTCATAGACTTCTGTAGTGTAAGATAGAAGTTTATTGTTTAACTCCAACATAAAGTAGGTGTAGAGAAGACTGCGCATCAGCGAACCGTCAGTTATACGGATTGAGCTAAAGTCGTTCCAACCGGATGTGTGCAAGAACTCCCAGAAATTTCCTAATTGATTAAAAACAATGATATAACTATTCTAAAATGTTTAAACTCGCATCTGAATAACGACTGTTAAAGCTTTATTCAGCCCCTTCGTTGGTTACGTTATAAGAGTGGTCCAACTTTTACTGAGATGACGCAAAGACGTAAGTGCACCGCAAGTAATTTGACCAATACACGACGCGATGGATAGACTGTGTTCTTTGTGATTGGTCAACTCACTTGCGCTGCGCCTACGGCGGTCGTCCTCCTTCCCTCCTTTTGCGCGTCGGAACTAGGCTAGTTTAACATGTTAGTTGAACTCCATAATATAATCCTTTTATTAGTCTTCTATCCCAATTAGATTACTTATAGCTTTGAGAAATCAACAATAAATAAAAAGAATAAACAAGTAGGCCTACTAATATTTATAAATATTGAACTAGGCTAGACCTAAAGATTGTAAATAGTCTAGGCCTACCTTCAGTTAAGGTAACATGGGCCTTCAAATGATCCAAATCATATCTCTCTCCGAACACGTGCGACTCATAAGGTCCCGCTGACTCGTAGTTATCACATTTCAACAACCTCAAATCTTTTGACAAACTTTCCGATCGGTAAAGATTGTGATTCAGTGAAAACTGTACGCGTTTTTTCCGATTTCTCATATAAACGCAAACTTTCTTATACAAGATTTTCGACACGTCTTCGTTCATGGTTTTGGTCTAGTTTACTTCATAATATAAAGGCATACCATGTTTTACACGGTACTAAACACTGCATGTTATTTGTTTCAAGTTAACTCATTAAGCACACGTACTACCTGTTCTTTGCGCTGTCATTTGATGTTACCAAGATGTTACTGACAGATACTTGGCAACACATGCTTTTTGTTGGCGCATCCAACATGTACGCGCAACTGCTTAGATACCAGAATCTATAGTACGCATAGCGCAGAAATATTACGATATAAAACTGTAATTTTTTCTTATTGTTTATAATTCTTGTATTATTTGTCTTACCATTATTGAATAAATGTTATTAAATTTAATTTAATTGGCAGATTTTATAGCGCCGCTATGATCAAAACATAGTGTGTAGACTGTTAAAAACCAAAATAAAACAAATATATTGTTCATTTTTCAAAAAAAAATCACTCTTTTGTAAGCATTTATTTATTTATTCTGTCTTTATCTTTATACTGAATGCATTAATTCCAAAGTTGATCAGCTGCAGAGAACATTAACAATATAATAAAAATAATTCAGACAAAAGGTAACTATTTACAAAACACACATACATAACAGTATATACAAAAAATAGAAGGAATTCAAGGTAATAATACTTAACCAGTAATATTTTGGATTGATTTTTAAAAGTTGAAAGTGTCATAGATTTATAGTTTGTTTTTGTGTCATTTGAAAGTTTGTTCCATAATTTGGTGGATCGATATACAATACAACTTTTCTTTTATCTTGTGTATTTTTAGTCGCGTGGACGCGACTCTATAGTTCACTATGTCGGTCGGTCGGTCGGTCTGTCTGTCTGTCTGTCGGTCTGTCTGTCGGTCCGGTATCACTATGCGTTTTATCGCTTTCTGACCTTATCTTGATATCAGTTTAATCTAGCTAAGTCAATTTTTCACAGTATATTCCTTATGGCCAGAAAACGATGTGGTTATGTTTTCACGGTGCGCAATAAAAAATTACGCGGTCTACGCACGATTTAACGAAATCACGTTTGTAATCATATCTTCACAACCATGAATCACAATTAAATAAAATTTGGTACTCATAAATCATCATATGGCAATACAATTACGTGCGTAGCGCATGTAACGCATGCGTACGCGCGCTTAAAATTTATTTTCGATGAAATAAGAGTACGTTTCAGGCAATTTTAAGCGTTTACAAAATTGCCATGAGTGCGCAGATTTTTGCGCGCGTTAAATGTTATTGCGCACTCTTTTTGCCCGATTTCTGTTTTCTTGACTTACTTTTCAACTCGAAATTACGTTATACGAGCACGTAAAAAGTGACAGGCTACGCACGTGTAAATTTAAAAAATATAAATGTTTTTAAACATTTCAACATTTTTAAACATGTTCAGTAATTTCGGTCAGTTGGTAGGTTGGTCGGTCGGTCTGTCTGTCGGTCTGTCTGTCGGTCTGTCTGTCGGTCCGGTATCACTGTGCATTGTAGCACGCGACTTAATGGCTGTTGGCCTTGTTCCATGATGGTTCAATAAGTGTATTACTTACTCTGACTACGTGTACAATATGAATGCAACATTTTGTTGATAAGTAACAGGGAGCGTAATAACATTATAAGTAATTGTTCTTCCCATTTATCACTAAATTTACACCACCCCAAAACTTAAAATATCTATATAGCTGGTGTTTTATTATCTGCGTAAAGTAAAATTATTCCAAGTCTGTTTAACAGTATTTGGAGAGAGTTTGCAAGTTTTGCATTACAATTTGACTAAACACAGCGCCAGTTTGTGACATACGCAGTTTAATTGCTTTCGTTGTTCATTGTTGCCGTTAAGTATTGGTAATTAACAGTTTACAATATAATAGTTGTTATTCTTTAATAACCAAGTTTTCTGTTTCTTCTATTGCTTCAGTTTTGGACCATTCTTGTTCTTCTCCTTTTGCATATATAAGATAGAAAACCAATCCAAATAATTCAATCCCGGCAGTTAATTGGAAAAGCACTGACCATTCTTTAAATGTATTCTGAACGTAAAATAAAAATAATAATTTATTTGTAATTTGGATCAAAATAACGTTCGGTTCTTCTAATCTAAAAATCGGGAAAAATCCGTTGTCATGGCAATGAACTACCGACCAATCAGAAACTTATTCTCTCGAGCTCTAGCTACGTAATACGCGGAAAACGACTGCCTAAAATGTCAGACGACGAAACATAAGAATTGACAAACAATATTATTGTAAGTTGTTGGGTTATAATTTGTTTATGTTTACGATGAGGAGTCTATTAAGGTAGAGTAGTTATCTGTGCAATTCTGGCCTAGAAGAGTAAGTCAGGATTCAAGCAAGAGGTTTGCCAAAACGTCATAAACGTAGGCTATGCTACAGGTAGGCCTAGTAGTTTTATACGCGTGCAAAGTCGGATCGCGCTGAGAGCAAACCATTTTTGTATGCTCTCAAGTTCAGCCTGGAGATAATCAAAAGTTTTCGCTTGTGATGAGTGGGGAGACGCTTACATACGTCATAGCTAATTAACATAAGTTTGATGCTGTTACCGCAGCAGTAGATCGAAAACTCGACGAAGGGTAGGCCTATTAATTAATATTTAAATGATTATTACGTACGTGTTTTTCAAGTAAAAGACCAGTAATTATTGGAACAATAAATCCAGTGCAGCTTGAAATAGACATCATGAGTCCTGCAATAATACCGGCATAATTCGGACTGATATCTGCAGGGTTCGTGTCAACACTAGAGGTGTTGAAACCAAGTGCACTAAACGATATGATAAGTAGAACGACTGATGCTACGATTGAGTGGCCTACATAGCTCATTATGAAGAAACAGGCAGCAGAAACACCAAGATCTAAGAGGAAAAACTTGTATTACTTTGATTCATAGGAATAGATTAAAAGTCATACTTAACCAAGAGGCAGAAAAAAATGTTGATGATGTTTTTAAAAAAATAAGAGAGACCAACAACTTAGAATTATTATGTCGCACAGTAGCCTAATAATGCGCATCATTTTACAAAATACGGTTACGTACCTATAATGGCAAATAGTTTTCTGGTTTTTAAAATACTCAAGTATTCTCTTTGAATGATGTAGTCAGCAGCGACAGCCGTCATTAAACACGTTATAAACCGAGCACCAAGTGGAGCTGACATTAAGCCACCGGCCTAGAGGAAAAACGTTTTTTAGTGTAAATTTATGAATACAAACTAAGTGAGATACACGGCAGCCTACTGAAAACAATTGGTTCAGAAGGCATCATCATTTTATGGGAGCTTTTGTTAGGACATAGGGACGAGCAAGTTCTCGCTTGATGATTCTAATTATCGACTTGGCAGATTTCTGTCCAGTCCACAATCAAGAATTACTATTGTTATATCCATCGAACGCGTCCTATTACGAGGACAGTTTGATACAACAAAATGAGTGTAAAGGTAAAACCAACAACTAAACAGAAAAGATAAGAAATGTGAAATATCCCTTACCGTTAGGACGTCGCATTCAAATATTGTAGACAAATACATCGGTATTTCTAATAAAACAAGATTCCATGCGAATTCAAACATTGTGTCGCTGATTACAATTGCCCAGACTGGTGGTGACATCAGAATAGCCCGCCATGGAACGTTCTATATATGGTAATGGTTTCAGTAAAATACATTTATTATTATTAATCATTGATGCAAATACAATATTGAAATATATCTTTTTGCAAAAGAAAGATTATTTCATTATAAATTACCTTTTGATTTCTGTGAGACTGGGTGACACCACGATTTATATATTCAACTTCTTTTTTTGAGATACAAGGGTCCTCATTCGGCGTTTCATAGATCAGTGTAACCCATACAATCAACCAAATCACACCTAATATACCTTAACAAAAATATTAATTATTGTGTAAGAACATTTTTGTTTATTGCAGTAACATATTTAGGTTGATTGTTTTACCGATATATTAGCACACTATGGTTGGGGTTATTAAGCCTACATTGCTTTCATTTTTGATATGAAGCAAGGTCGCAAGCAATCGTCATGAAAATTGGGTAGGTAGATAACATTTTATTCGGTAGATTGATAACATTTTATTCGGTAGATTGATAACATTTTATTCGGTGGATGTATAACATTTTATTCGGTAGATGTATAACATTTTATTCGGTAGATTGATAACATTTTATTCGGTAGATGTATAACATTTTATTCGGTAGATTGACAACATTTTATTCGGTAGATGTATAACATTTTATTCGATAGATGTAGGCCTATAACATTTTATTCGGTAGATTGATAACATTTTATTCGGTAGATTGATAACATTTCATTTGGTAGATTGATAACATTTTATTCGGTAGATTGATAACATTTTATTTATTGTTACAAATTGTTAAACAATAGATTGTTATCTACAACATTTATTTAACCGATGTAGAATGTTTAAAAGTTAAATTACTGTATGTATAAAATGATGTAGGCCATCCACCAATGGTGTACGAAGAACAAATCCAACCAGATAGACAATTAGATACAACCAAACCAAGCGTCACTCCTGTTGAAACAACCGAAATTACAAATAACGTGTAAAAAACCCTGCTGATAAAGTTGCAAAGTAAGCATACTTACTTTGTATGTAATTGTACAAAGGACTAATTCGAGTGTTTTGCCTTTATCATCGTAAATTTTTGTCTGTCATTTTAAACAACATTCTTTATGTGACAACAAAATTTGATGTGGCCATATATGGACATGATGATGGCATATCACTACCATATTTGGGCACATCGCACTTTTTTGATAATGTAAACAGAGCTTAAGGTTGGATTGACAAAAGGCAAATGAAATTGGTCTGGATTCATTGGATAGTCAACAATTACTTACCGCCGACAGAAATCGATATCATGGTAGTTCGCTCACTCGGTACAGTCCACTTAGACAATATTACATAGTTAGCTGCAGCAGCTAAACCCTAAAATGATGTTTAATTTAATTACAATAATACCACCATCTACATTTTCTAGACCTACTAGTTCCCCTCGGTTTAATATTCTCTTCGTAATATATTGGTGGTGATTTCTAAACGATTTATTAGGCTTATTAACTTATCGTACTTATTTATAAGAGTAAAGGTGCAAGTGAAACAGAAACCTACGAGGTAGATCTCCAGTATCTAGAACTTGAAGCCCCTTGTCTGTTATATATATTATATTTTTAAACAATTTTCACCAACCTGTCCAATACCGTCTAAAATCCGTAAAGTAACTAATAGTCCCACACTAACTCCTGCCGCCCATGGTATCAACGCTGTGAACAAACTCGTCCAGAACACACCAGCTCCGATTACAAGTTTGCCACCATATTTTCCAGCCAACCATGCACCTGGCATTGGCATTGGAACATACCCATAATAGAAGGCACCGAGTACCATCTGCTGTGTAACTTTATCCCAGTCAAATGTTCGTATCTAAAGATGAAGTAAAATAAAGCAAAAATAAAGAAAGTGGATGCATTGCCTTACGCCATAAATGAGGTTTTAAACAAAAGGTTTAGGTTTTTCTTACAAAAAATGCCGCTCGACTTTTGGACGTAACAGTTTTAAGTATTGTTCTTTCTTCAGAAATAATGATTAATAATCTTTTTTTTTTAACAATCAGTAGTAAACATTTTCACATCTATACTGTATGATACTGATTCTGTCATGACCTGCCAAATAGACCCACAATCCTACTACTACTACTATTACTACTGTAAACAGGACTAATCCGCATCAACACTTACATTTCTATATTCGTTGGTGTCGGTGCTGCTGTTGGTCATGTTGGGTAACTGCTGGTGGTTCACTTGTGCCATTTCGAGAATAGCTATATTCAGGTTCTGTCTCATGCAGTAAAATAAACAATTTGCTAAACTACACATTAATGTAACGAAGTATCTCTTCATTGTCTTAATGCTTAAGTTCGCTTCTGAAGTGAATTGTACACGATGTCGGCGGCTGTGACCGATAATAGTTATCCGATTTATTGGTAGAAGAGTTCTGAAATAATTTTTTTTCTTTCCTTGTGTAGTTAGGCCTATATGTTTTATTTATAAGCTTGAATACCCTTTGTATAAAAGCATTCCGATTTGTATTGAACAGGTCCAATTTAGACATAACCATGAAAGAAAAATACAAAAGTCATTGTTATATTTCATTGAACCTTGACTAAGTTTATACTGTACTTATTAACTGCCGATTCCTATAATATTATCTAGAAAATGGCGATATTTGATCTCTTGCAATCCAAATAAAAAGTTTGCATAACACTAGTAAATTATTATACAGTACATTGAGAAACTAAAAAACGCCAGTGATACTGTACTGTAATAATGAATACAGTGTGTAATAGTATTTTTGTGTTTGCATTGTTAACTGCTGTATTTAAGAACGTTTAAAAGGGACCAAGCCGGCTGCTAAAGTGTATTTTATAATGATTCGTAGGTCTTTAAAAAAAATTACAGTACTGTATATTAAATTAGCAACTATGGTACGTAATTGTCCGTCATTTCCAGCAGTTATTAAAAGTTATTTACTAGATACAATCCTATTCAAATCAATCTCAAGAAAAGTCAAAGGGAAGCCTATTGTCTGAAAGTCAATGGGGTTTGGTTATGAATGGTTTATTTTGACTTTGTATTAGTAGCTTCAAAATGGCCTATTCAACGTTTGATTTTTTTCATTTTCGTGTTATGTGAAAAATTCATTTTCAACACTCCAATAACCATACATTATAAAACAAATACACAATTAAACAGTATTAAATTTATCTCAGTAAAAATGCATTTATTTCTTATTTCCACTGACAAGTTTACCACGCCACCAGATTTTACCTGGTGTAAAAGAAATTACATTAGAAACAAATACAACAGCCCGGCCTTTCTGATTAAAATCCACCTTTCATATAAATAAAAAAACAACAATGGTTAAACCTACCGATGTAATATTTCTTACACAAGGAAAACATACATGTTATACAGTATGTACATTATTTACAAAAACAAAAATACACCAGATCTATTGTATGGGCCAAGGTTTCTATATAGATCGTGCATATGTCAAAAGATGCGTAGCCATCCAAGCCACACACAAACATATAAATACATACCGCAATATTTATTCAATATTTTTAGTAATATTTAAACCATAAAAGTCATACTTTTCATGTAGTTTACCATGGGGCATAATTCAGGAATTAAGGTACAGTATTTTCAATATACAGATATTTAGAAAAAAAAAACCAGAATCTTTATGATACAAATATACATAGATGCAATTGCCATCATTATCTACAATAATTGTTAACCAAAATTTGAAAACAATTTATGAAGAAAAATAAGTAACTACTTTGTCAATGATAAGTTCAGATCAACAATATACAGTAAACTAATAAGAAAGTGTGACAGCACAATGATTAAAAAATTAATTAGTCATGATTGTCATTAAAAAAAAAAAATTTTTTAACATTAAAAATTTATAGAGAACTATAGTTGCCAGAGATTTAGCTTTTACACAAAATGATATCAACAATTATGAAATATAAGAAGTAAACATACGAAGCTGATATCAAACTTTGTTGTTCTTGTTTACCCCGAGTCATCCCATTTAAATTACTAGTATTTAACTCGATTGATGACTCCATAATCTTAATTTTGCTTAGCTTTTTTCTTTTTCTTTTTGTGTTTATTTTTCTTAACTTTAATATCCTCTTCATTTTTACGCATTTTCTTTTTATGTTTATTTTTGTGTTTTTTATGCTTTTTATGTTTTTTATTTTTCTTAGATTTACTCGCATTTTCACTATCTGTAGACTGGGTAGTATCTGAATCACTGGCGCTGTCGCTTTCATCTGAACTTTCTACTAAACTTTCAACACTCTTTTTCTTTTCACGTTCCTCTTTTCTCCGGTAATCATCTTTCCTTTTATCTTGATCGCCTTTCTCTGGGTCACGTGAATCTCTCTCAAGCTTTGGTTGTCTTTCTTCTATGTGTCGTTTCTGTTTTTTAAATTCTGCTCTATCTGGAGTTCTGTCACGTTTTACATGAGAGTCAGGTAATTTACCAAGACGATCTTGAATTCTTAATTTACCCTTTGGTGCTAGTTCTTGCTTTCTCTCTGCACCCCCTCGGTCAATTTTAATTTTTCCACTTCTCTTTATATCTATTCCCTTAAGTTCAGTACCTCTACTTTTTACGTCTGATCCTTTATATTCAGTACCTCTACTCTTTACGTCTGATCCTTTATATTCAGCACTTCTACTCTTTACGTCTGTTCCCTTATATTCGGCACCTCTACTCTTTACGTCTGTTCCCTTAAGTTCAGTACCTCTACTCTTTACGTCTGTTCCCTTATATTCGGCACCTCTACTCTTTACGTCTGTTCCCTTATATTCAGTACCTCTACTCTTTACGTCTGTTCCCTTATATTCAGTACCTCTACTCCTTACATCTGTCCCCTTAAATTCAGCACTTCTACTCTTTAATTCTGTTCCCTTAAGTTCAGTACTTTTACTCTTTAAATCTGTTCTGTTTTTCTTTACATCTGTTTCTGGCTTTGTAGCTTGATTCTTTTGACCTTTGACAGGTTTCTCATCTTTATCTTCACTTCGTTGTTTTCGTTCAAGATCTTTTTTTATTGAAGGATTGTTACCTGCCTTTTTATTTTGTTCTGTATCATTTCCTCCTTTCTCCTTTTTGTCTTCCATTTCCTTATCATGGTCTTCAATGGTTTCATCATAATCTGGCTCAAAGGCAATTTCATCAATATCATGTTCAATTGCTTTTGTTGCCTTATGCTCTGGTGATGCCTCATCACTTGATTCAAACTCATCTCGATCCCATTTTGACACAGGCACAGAAATCGTTATCAAATCTTCTTGTGGGACCTCTTCAGCAACAGGACTCGTCTGTACTGGTTCTTGCTCAATTTTTTGCTCGACCATCTGAATATCTTGCATCACCACATTAGTAGTGACAACACGCCGTTCATCCTGGGGAGGTATCATTTTGGTAACCATGCTAGACATAGGTCGTTTCTTGGGACTTGGGGAACTTGTGGCACTTGAGTAATCAACAACACTAATAGCGGACTTCAGCCCTTGTATATTTTTGTCTTGTTTTATAACTGTAGGCATAGGCTCGTCTAGCTTTGGAACTTTTGGTTCAGGTTCAGCACTTACTCCTGGAGGAGTTGGTTCTTCATTCTCTTCTATAGTTTTGGAATGTTTTCGTTTCTTCTTTTTCTCTTTCTTCTCATGACCTTTTTTCTTCCTTTTCTTTTTACCATCTTCATCAAATTCTACAGCATTTTCTCCTTCCAACTTCTTCCTTTTCTTTGCTTCCTTCTTTTTCTTCTTTTTAATTTTCTCTTCATCTTCTGATTTTTTCTTTGATATATCATCTTTAGTAACTTTCTTTATCTCAGTACTGTTTTCTTGTGAACCTTGTTCTGTTTTCTTTTCTACGACATTTGCTTCCTTGTGTTTCACTTGCTCAGCAACCTTTCTCTCTTTATTTACCTCTACATCTTGACTTATTGGTCTATGATGATCACTTTCTTTACTTCTCTTATCTCTGTCACTGTTTTCTCGTCTACCACTTGGTTCTCGTCGGTCACCATGTTCCCTTTTGTGGCTTGGATCCCTTCTACCCCTTTCCTCTTTTCTGTATCTATCTTTTCTTCTATCATCAGACTCTGATCTATATTCAGGATCTCTTTCATATAGCTTTGGGCTTCGTGAATATCTGTCATGTCCATATTCATCATGTCCTGGAGACATGTGACCTGGTGGTAATCCTTGGCTGGGCAGTGGCTTGTATGGTTGATCTCGAGGTGGACCAATGGGTGGCCGATGGTCCCAATCATCCTCCCAAGGTGGCATCATTGGATAATCTGATGGTGGTCCATAAGGGCCTTGTGGAATGAAGTCTCCTTCATATGGAGGACGTCCATAAGATGCTGGATGTGGTGGTGGTGGTCCTCCTCCAAAGTAATCATCATAAATTGGCATATGAGGTGGTGGTAGCCGTTCATAGCGTTCATGTTCATAGTACTGATCATAATGAGGATAACGAGCATCATAAGTTGGTGGAGGGGGTCCTCGGTCATATCGAGGATCATACCGATATTCTGGTGGTGGAGACCTATGATATTGACCATAAGGTGATCTTGATCTTCGTCTCTTTGGAGGATAATGCCTTGAAGGAAGAGGAGATCGATGTCTTCTAGGAGATCTGGATCTAGATCGTCTATAATGAGGTGACCTTGATCGTGGTCGTTGAGATCGATATTTGCTAGAAGACCTTGACCGGTGTCTGCTTCTTATAGCCGAGCGAGAACGTTTACGTCTCAAAGGTGATTTTGAACGACCTCTGCCTTTAGAACGAGACCTTCCTTTAGATCCCGACCTTCCTTTGGACCTTGATCTGTTCTTTGATCTTGATCTACCCTTTGACCTTGATCTGGAACTTGAACTGGAATAAGAATTCTCACTTGAGCTGTAACTACTGCTGGATTTGGATCTTGCATGTGCCTGAGCTTCAGCTTTTCTTTCTTTATCTCGACGATCTTTCTCTGCCAATTCCCTTTCGAAGGCTGCCAGTGGGTCTTCACGATCTCTATGCAAGGAAAGAAAACAAAAGGTTTATGAAATGGATGAAAAAGATAAGAGCTGACTGATTGTAGCAGCTCTTTTATATACATTAAATACTGCATTTAAATGGACATAAAGCAAATGTACATTAAGCAAAGGTATATAATTACTTACTTTATCGTCTTTTGGTAGTCTTGGAATTCTTCTTTGGTTAGAGGTCTTCCACCAGGTCCTGTTGGAGGAAGGGGTCCATGTGGTGGTGGTGGCCTAATAGCTATTCCTGGAGGAGGTAGGCGTAATGGAATGCCAGGTATTGGTGGAACAAGTCCCATAGGCATTCGTGGACGTACTGGTAAACCCACTGGGACAGGCATCCTTGGAGGTGGTTGTGGCATACGTACACCACCGGGTGGAATAGGCAGTCTAGGTGGCCCTCTAGGTGGTTGATCTTGAGTTGGAGGAGTCATTCCAGGTGGAGGGCTTGTTCCAGGAGGCAATAATGGTGGTGACTTTCCTGGAGGTTGATTTCCTAGTGGTACTTGTAATCTTGGATGTCCTTGAATAGGATGATGTCCAACACCCAGTGGAGGACTTGTAAAATGTGGTGGATTGGGGCCTTGTGAATGTGGGGGCGGCATTGAGATATGATATGGAGGACCAGGTACAGATGTGGGAGGACCATGATGAGCTGGATGTTGTGGGGGAGTATGTTGTCCAGGTGGCCTTTGTTGTCCAAGAGGTCTTTGATGTCGAGGTGGTGGTAGCCCTTGAAGTCTTGGCGGTGGCCCTTGAAGTCTGGGTGGAGGTGGCCTTATGTGTCTTGGTGGAGGTGGCCCGTAGTTATTTTGATCTGGATGTGGAGGTCGATGATTGGGCCCCATATGCTCTGGAGGTCCTTGTCCCATAGGAGCATAATTGCCAGGTGGTGCCCTATGGGTTGGTGGTCTTCCATAATCTTGTGGGCCTCTTTGATCAGGGGGTGGACCATGCGGACCTCTTTGATCATGTGGTGGACCATGTGTGCCTCTTTGATCAGGTGGTGGACCTCTTTGATCAGGTGGTGGACCTCTTTGATCTTGAGGACCTCTTCGATTAGGAGGCCCTCCTTGTTCCTGTTGGCTATACCTATTGTGATCATAATGAGCTGGTGGCCCTCTATTGGGTCGTTGTCCATGATTGTAACTCTCATCCATATGGTTATAATGATCAGGACGTCGGTCTTCATTTTCATCTATAAAATAAGTTAAAACATCTCATTAAATTACTTTAGCGTTAGGGTATCTATCAAGGATCAGAGTTTGTGTTAAGTTTCTTTATACTTGCAGTTTATGCATTATTACACTACAGTTATTATCATTTCAGCATTATCATTTTTCTTATTCTTTTTAGTGGAACCTACTACATATAGAGGAAACATTCTGATGTAGCAATGTATACTACTGTAGTATTTATTAAGAGCTAGGCATCAAATCAAAATATGTTTTATACTGTTATAATATTTCTCACCATATTGGTTGTCATATTCCTCTTGTTTTTGTACCACTCTCTGAATGGAGTGGCTGGACACATTATTGTTTCTGTTTGGTTGCCTATTGTTTTGTGGCCTACCCCCATCAGGTGATGGCCTGAATGCAGGAGGAGTAGGTCTACGCTGTGGGGCAGCCTGGGTGGCAACTTTTGGCTCATGTTTAATCTGTGCTTGTTGGTGTGCTTTCACCTTCTGAACTGCTCTTGTGTAGCCTGTGTCATTTCTGAATTTTGCTATTGTCTAAATAAAAAATATAAATTATAAATTAGAATTAAAATTTAAAAAAAAATTTAATACTGTATCGTCTTTATCATGTGATTTAATTAGGTGTTGTGTGTTAAATAAATCAGAAACATACCTGTCTGAGTTTCTTATTGATACTTAGAGAATCTGGAGAAACATCCACTTCATTGCAATCAGGACACTGATGTTCATCTGTTGATAGCAACACCTCTCGAATACCTGAAATATAAATCCAAATTTTTAAACAACATAGTCGCCATCAGTAGTGGCCACATTCACCAATGAAAACATTCAATTCTATTTAAATCCACAAAAATACAGAATTGGTGAACAAAAAATTGTTTAAACATACACTCATCACAGAAGCTCTGCCCGCAACAAGGTATAACAACGGCATCTTTTATAAGTTCTTTGCAGATAGGACACAAGAATTCAATAGGAATGTCTGGTTCACCAGCATCTAAAGGTTCATGGTTCTGAGAATTGTTGAACACTGGTGGACGATCCCTCTTGAGTACAGAGTATGCAGCACTGTGGAATAGAAACATGGACACGATTAATGTTATATGTGTAGATATTAAACCTTGTACAAAAATTACTAAACCAGTATGTTAAGTAAACATTCACTGTTTCACACCTACTTAAGTTTTAATTCACTCTTATACTTACAGTTCTATTCTTGGTACAACTAACTCTCCAGAGGGTAACATTTTTGCACCTTTTATGTTGTCGCCTGCTGGTCTCACAAAACTCATAGGGATTCCCTTCATCTCCTTCGGCTGGGTTTGGTTGAACTTTTGCTGGTCCTAAAATAGATATTATAAGTACCATTTATTTGTAATAAAGTCTTTCATATCAATGTTTATGCTTGATTATAGATTTCTTCATATAATAAAGTAGAATTCTTTATATTCTTACTTTATTTAACTGTTGATTTGCTTAATTTAACTCAACACAAAATTTCACCTAGTATTCAATTGACACCAAGTAAGCAAAATCTATCTAATTTTCTTGACGATTATTTCAACAACCGACAGTAGGTAGCAACTGTGTATACTTACATTATTATTCTTTGGACAGTTTCTAACTATATGGCCTGGTTTATTGCAGTTGAAGCACACAGGTCGTGCACTGTAGCGTGGATTTCGTTGGTAACTAAAACATCAAAACAATTCAAAAATCAGTCAACACATGTTGTTTTAATAGGGTATATATATTATACAGAATACTGTACAAGGAACCGCCATCTGAATGACCTTGATGTCCAATTTTAGCAGATTTAATTTAATGTAATCAGTAGCTTTTGGTGTATGACGACCTACAACTTAGGTCATGTTAATTCTTCCCTACTCTATCTATTTACAGTTTTGGTGGGTTCTAGGTCCAGACGACAACATGTCGTAGGTCGTCGCAAATCAAGAGATCCCTATTGTGAAGACAGCCACAACTGCGTTTAATGAATCATTTGAACTTACTTCGACGGATCATATTCAAGACCAGACTGGTAGACAGCAGCGTCTATTTTGGCAGCTTCTGATGCGTTGGCAGCAGCAAGATCAGCAACCTAGAAAGTGAAGGTTATTTAGAAATGATTATAAAATTCTTTAATTATACAATTCTTTATTTTAATAGCTTCTTTATTTATTTTGGCAGCATCTTTATTTATTTTGGCAGCTTCTGATGCGTTAGCTACAGCAAGGTACAAGCTACCTATAGAAATTAAAGATTATTTAGTAATAATTTTACAACAATCAGGCTTAAACAAGATATTTATAGTAACTAACCTTACTTAACTGTTCTACTGTTAATTGATGTTCATCCTGTAATGAAAATGGACAAAAATTGTTACAATTTCACCCCCCTCCCTGACCCGCTTATCACCAGACCAGGAAGGTTTGGACACCAAAATCCTTTTCACTGAGCTTTTTAGGAAAATTAATGTCAACTTTATAAATTTCTTATCCAACAGCAACTACCGAAGTTACTACTTACATGATGCCAAACTCTGAAATCTAAAGTATAATGACAATGGTTTGCCTTTTAACCAAACCTTAACAGTAAGTGAACACATCAATTTATTAAAAACAACTATACAAATGAAGCCCTTTTTACACAATAATGTTTCCCGAAAAATTGTCTGCATTTTACATTGCTCGCTGCATAAAAGACCAGCAGGTCATGTCTTTAGAGTGAACACAAATCACACTATAATTTACCTCTGCCAAGGAGGTATATGTAGTCGATCGTGTGTGTCTGTTTGTTAGCAGGATTACTCAAAAAGTAATTACAAGATATTTACCAAAATGAAAATACAGGACCACTCCATTAAATTTTGGAGGCAATCCGGACCACGGTCCCAAATCTGGACCACTTTTTAGTATAATTTTCAGTGCTGGTGTTAAAAGATAGGACAGAATTCTCAAAAGCTGGCGAGGCAGTCTTAAAGTAACAAGTAAACTGAAATTGCATTTTCTCGAGAACTACTTGTCCAAGAGGGTTATAATTTGTAATTGTAAAACATAATTTGATTTAATTTAAAGGTTTTTTGATACGAGTATTTAGGTTAAAAAACCTATTTGTTTTCAAATTCACCAGTTTGTTTTTGGCGTTGCTGTTCTATTGTTAGTCAACTAAAACTATTGTTTGTTGAAAGACTGGTTACATAACCATTACACCAAATTCGCATACACATGCTTGTAGTGAAATTAGCCTAAATCACACACAGCATTAAGACACACACAAATACTGTATATCTCTGTTTTCCCGGAGAAATTTTATGTAGGAGAATTTTACAGTAGGAGTGGCTTTTTTTAGTTTTACATGTTACCGGAAACATTTTTTTTATACATTGCTGAATACGACGAACAGGTCATGTTTTATTTCAAGAGAGAAAATAAATTTGCATTTATTAAACCGAACATTATACAGTAAGAGGGCTGTAATAGCAGCGACCAAATGATCAAGGAAACCTATAACCGCGAGTCACATACTTAATGTCGTTTTACACTTCAGAATATCATGTATCTTTGGAAAATATCTGGTCTCGGCCAACATCAGCAGCTCGGCACTTACTGACCTCCTTTTTTTGGTATTCATTTACTACCAATATCAAATTTGATTCCGAAAACACATGCATGTGATTTAATTTTTAAAGTCTTGTTACAAGAGTTGTTTGACCTCCTTTACACACAGAATTTTGCCAATCTAGACCCCTTTACACATAAGCTAAATATTTCTGTGAGAATGAGTTTACAGCGAAAGGTGCCAAATTTGTATCTTTATAGATACATACCCAGATAATTGTTAACCGGATATTCCACTGCATAGATAGAACTTTTACACAGATCAAGCTAAGAACGCAACAGAATATTTCCAGAGTTGAAAGCTGGCATTCAAGAGTTCTTTCCAGGTGCGGATTTAGGCGGGGCTAAACAGTGTTTTTATCATTTATGAAATATTTAGCCCCATCCCCCCTTAATCTCTAATGCTGGATCCTTCCCTGCTTTCACAGCTGTCTGAATTGATGGTCCTTCTAACGTAAGATAGGTACAATGTGTTGCCTATATCTAGGGACAGCACAGAGACCACTCTCACAACCTAGAATACTGTACTGTAATACGAAAAAATAAATCATTTTCTCAGAAATTTTAAAATATCTATGAAAAAGTACACAATATTTTACTAGCTACTTATTAACACTCTAAGGTAGACAAAATTAAACCTTACTTAAATCTACTTTACAAAAAAATCTAAAACTAAATACAGTATTACTAAATGCTTACAAAATCATCACACATTAATTAATGAATTTGAAAATAAACACGCCAGAGTCTAGACAATTTAAACATGCCCACATTTATTATGCACTGTAAAGTGCAAGCACTTTCTTAAATCATTACTATTTATAAATACAAGGAAATAGAAATCATTAACTCTGAAAAAAAAGGGATTAAAGAGTATCCATACTATACGACCCGCAAATCAAAGGGGTCTCTACTGTAGGACCACATGTGTCTGAATCGGACAATGTGATAGTATACAGTTTCTTAGAACCATGGGTTGTAAGACAAGTGATATTAAAGAACCACATGTTATTGTATCTAATTTTGATGTGTACACAATGCAGCTTCTGTGAAATCTCAACTATTCAATTGTTGCCAATTACATGTTTTTTTATCACTCATCAAATAAACTAATCACTTCATGACATCATCACTTTGTCAAAAAAATGTTTTTTGGGTACCCTGCTTACTAGCCTACTGTAAATATTTATTCAAATACAATATATTACTAAAAAAATGCTTCTTTGTTAATTCTTAAAAAGATATCAAGTATGCATTTTAGGCAGTACTACTCATAGTATACAAAGCACTACTAGGCTACTTCTCATGTAGAATGTGTCCGAGAACTACCATTATTAGTAATTGGCACCACCAATTAAATGGCACCACCAATTAAATGGCAACCGATCACACACCTAAGGTGTAGTCCTTTCTACAACACTCAATCGGGAATGAACGTTATAATTGCTGTGTTCCCCAAGCTAATACGCCATGGCTAGTGCGTCTTTATCAAAATTTTCATGAACACAAGTAAATAAAATTGAATATACATTTCTCATTAAAATAATGTACTCATGCCTGAACGTTTTAAATTTGTCATGTAATATGAAGTTGTATTTACATACAGAGAAGTGCAAATATTTACAGAAATATTCACTAAAATTACAGTCGCTTAATATGTTTATTTAAGTCATCATTCATCCAGGTAGATACTCCGAATATAAAATAAATCAAACAACTGGACTGATATGTGGCAAACCAGTAGCAGTGAACAAAGTTCATTGAGGGCACAGGCAGAACCTTGACCCCTTTTTGGAATCTGTCTATAACCTTACATCAGGTCACAGGTCAAGGAACTTTATTGATGCATCTTGGACAAGACTGAAACGTTGTTTTGATATATTTTACAATAGTTGGCAATACATTAAATATTAAAATTTCAAGAATTGTATGTTTGTTGATAACTGCCCACCTCCAACCATGAGTTCAAAACACTCATACAGTAGTTTAAATGCATACTGTAGTCAAGAAATCTCGTCATTTACAGTACATTATGGTTTATCAAACATTTACTTTTAAATATTTTCACTTAACACATTCAAATAAGCAATTGGTGTATATGGTTTATTGTAGAATGTGGATTAAAAAATATGAGTTTTGTTGTAAAATACATGTGTGCTAGATATAGAATTGGAACATCACTTACAGACAGATTTGTAGTATGCTATAGCTATCATAAATTAGTAATTATGAATTACAAAAATGAAATATAAAAATGTATTAATATCAATGTTTTATGTTTTTACTGAAACCCAATATGCATACATACTTCACTACATCAATCATGCTTAAACATTCATATCTCACTGTAGCAGGCACACCCCGACCCCCCCCCCCCCCTCACCAGAATTCCTCCCACATAACTAGATATGGACTCTTCTAACCTTATGCCCTCTCTATACCCATGCCAAGGCCCACTCCATACCAGTGTGTCCACACTTTACCACTGTATACACCTCTCTTTCCAAACCCACTTTATCATGCTCCAACAGCTTGCCTTCACTGTACTTTTACTACAGACTGTACCTATGCATTGTTTACTAATATTTTGTTTATTATTTTTAATTCATTAACTAATAACTAATAGAGGACATGCCATTATTACTTCTTCTTACAATAAAAACAGAAAAACATTTGTATGAAAATATTTGTATAATATTTTGCAATCATCTTAAAATGAACTGAATATAATGAAAAATATTTGTCGAACTAAAAACATTTTAAAATATATAAATAAAGTGAAATTATTATATAAAAAGTAACAGCAATATACTGAATTCTTAGAATTCATAAATATTTACTCAGTAATATACTGTACACAATAACACTACCTTGACTAGGTTTAAGATTTGTTGTTGCATAGCAACATATAACACTTGAAAGTGAAAACCATTAGTGCTGAATAGGCGTTTCTTCATTGGGAAGAAATTATTATTTATATTACTTGTAATATAATCTACTATCTATTAGTATAAGCATAAATTGCCATATAGCATATTTACTATAATATCCATTGATTAACATATTTAATCGTTAATTATTATAATATTTCATTATCATTATGTGACTTAGTTGCAGTGCTATTATTTTTAAACTAAATATAAATGAAATTCAAATTAATCCACATCATGGAATTCAAATTTGAACCATGACATTACAACCGCCTTAACCCCTCCACTTCTTATTTAAAATCAGGTAATAGTTACAATAGTAACTAAAATTGATTAGCTTAATTAACTCTATGGTTTCATTTTTATTTAGAAATGTCTATACACAATCATGCAGCATTGTATACTATAATGAAATCAACATAATTGAATATTTAAATAATACACTGTAAATAAAACATTACAGTAGTTTATTTTTTAATATGGATTCATTCATAGATCCAAGAATGCATTTATCTGCTATATCTACAGAATATATATTTATTTTATTCCAGTAATATATTTCACATTATAAACAAACATAAAAATGCATATTTTATAAACACTAAACAAATTAATAATCCCCGAATATACCATATTTCGCTTTCATAACACGCGTATTTACACACAACAAACAAAAAAGTATTGTGCTTTCACGTAAGCATTTCGATACCGCGAAATAATTATAAAAGATAAATACAACACGAGCCTCAGGGAGGCGTTAAATAATTAAGAACAGCAAGACAGTGAAAATATATACTTAGCCGAATAAGATGTAAAACGATTAAAACCACAAGATAGATTACGTACTTGTTCGCGTGTGTCTTCACTGAAAAAAAAAAGATAAGAATTTATTAGTTTCAGGAATTGAGGTAGTTATTTAGTTATCTTTCAATTAAACCAGCACCACTGTAGTTTCACAAATTCCTTCAATAATATTGTTGTACAGTGTGCAAAGAAACCATTGAAGATGAAACAGTATTTACAATCATTTTGTTTAATATTGTTGTGCAGTTTCATTTGGGGATGACATCCAAACACTAAATCAATCAAATACAATCCTGTTAATTGTAAACACATACACATTAATCCTTTATATAAATAAAACAGTATGCACTTCATCTGCCACCCTAAAGCTGAATTTCCACTAGGCGAATAGATGCATATTCATCTTCCAAATTCCTCTCTATGCATGCGTATATAAGCAGACGTTTTCGATTCACCTAGTGAAAAATTTGGTTTAAGATGGCTATTGATGATCCTGTTGTTTATGTTAACGTACCCCATTATGTTTTCTCGGATTCCTCCAATAGGAACACGCATTACAATCACAGAGGCATTCTTAGGAATTAAGCTTTCATCCTCGCTATACTCTAAAAAATATAAAATTAATATTGTATAAGGTCATAATTTGTTAGTCAATTTTATATCTGCATATATTTGTTCACAAAATCTATAGTACATTAAACAAAAGTGGTTACAAAGGTCGTGAACACTACAGTAGGAACATTTTCAGCCGAAACTTGGCACAGGGTGTAACCCTCCACAAATGTTTAAAAATGGAGTACAAACTGCTGAAAATAACATCCCTGAAGGCAAAGGACTTTTGCAGTGTTCAATGCAATGTATACAAAAGTATGAAAACAATGACAAGTAACTGAGGCTTCACTAAAATAAAAGGCTTTTTATGCATTTCATAATAAAAACTGTTCGGTTATAATAAACAATTGTTAGTGGGATGAATCATAAAGCTACTGTACCTTCGCCAGTCTGAGCATTAATTATCTGCAAGTCGTACTCCATGTTTGAAATCTTCTTCACTTCCATGATACTTTTCTTGAGATCACCAAGGGAGATGTTTAAGCCTTGAAAACTGATTGTTTCATAATCAATCATACTCTTAAACTTGTAGTGGACAGACATGATTAACGTTTGTGACTTTCTTCTTCAGACGATGCACAACAAAAATGTCAATGAACTTACTGTTTTAAAGTTATCTTACTGTTTCAAGTTATCTTTAATATTATTATACATTTTTTTATTTAGTTTAATTATGTTTTCTTAAAGTCTTTCTTTTTATTTTCTTCTTTTTACAAGTTCAATCTGACAAGACAAATATGACAGATAAAATAGAATTCAAAACATCTTTTTTTAGAACTGAGATGTGTTGTTGCCAGCAAAATCGTTAACTTCTCTTTGTGGTGTGGTAAATTGCTTCCGGTTTCTTTAACGTGCCGTGACGTCACAACATGGCGACGCTCGCGACACCGTCGTGGTTTTCTATAATATTTACTTTTTTCTTTTGATCAAGCTCTGTATTTGCTCCATGTTTGTCACCATATCCACCGTCCTCTTCTGCAAATAAAATATAATATAAAAATATGGGAGCCCACTCAGAAAACTAATATAATCGTCTAATTCTATGGTCTAACTCTAGAAAATCAATCAAGCCACCCAATCAGACCACGCTAGCCAACCATCCTCGCTTCACTCAATCCACACTTCTCACACACAAAGGCTAGCTACTAGCCTAGAAGCCTCCGCATGCACTCGATCCCCCTGACCGGCCAAGCACATTTTAGATCAACTTTCTACCTTATATTTTCTAACTAAAATTAACATAATCTTAACTTAAACTATATTTTAAATGTAATACAACTTACCTGTCTTCTAAATAACACGATATTTTAATATTTTATCAATTTATGGCTTATATATTTGAATTTTATAAGCAAAAATATCAAACTCAAAGCAGCCGGTTTACAAAAAGAGAAGGTGATGACGAAACGCAACGCTGGTAAAACGTAAGGTCAAACATAAAACTAGATCATTCTATTATTTTAATAGGGGAAACCATAGCTGTACAGTATACTTTTCTCCCCTTTTCTCCTTTTATAATTACAGCTGATATTGTTGTCTCTGGTTACAGATACACAGAATTTGCAAAAAAATTAATTAATATAATAGACTAGACCTCAATATTTTCTTAAGTTATTCAGTCTTTTTTGCTATTTAGGCCTACACAGCTTTTCAATATTACACGTTAAACATCACGGAGCGGCAAATCTCTAGCTATATTTTTTCATATCTAATAATCAATAATTTAATATTTTTTGTTGAGATACTGCACGTATCCGACCAATTTTGTGTCATGAATTCATTTTAGCCTTGTAAAAGAACAAGAAACAAAAACTATAAACCCCCGTTTTATAAATGAACGAATCCTGTTTAATCACATGACGTTTAATTCGCGCAAAGATAAACGTCAGATTTCGTTACAAAAAAAGGTCCGTTCAATTCCTTTCCTTCCGCGAAAACAAAAATGGCTGATGATGAGTGGAAGAAATAGCCCTCTTAGAGCCATATTATTGGTATGTAATACTTAATTTTATGATATTTAAATATTATTGCTTCTTCGCAAACATAAATTGTGTTTCCTGAAGTCAGGGCATAAAATCAAGGATTTTGTATTGCTCCAGCTGGGTAAAAAACATCTTGTTGTGGGCTGAACAGCGGTGCAAAAATAGGAGCCAACGATCCAGCTGAAGCAGACTTACCTGGGTCCTGGCTGGCTGCTGGCTGGCTAGCTAGACTTTGGCCTACCTAGGAGGACCTTCAGATGATGTAATCGTGAGGTAGCCATGTCTAGTCAGGTTTATGCTAGGGATGCAATGTTCATGAAATATGATTTTCTAAGCCTAGGAAAAATGTTTGCTTAATTAATTAATTAATGTCGTAGATCTAGACTTATGTTTAATAATAATATTAATATATTTTATTTTTAATATTGATATATAATTGTTTTCATTTATTTTACACATTCTCAAATAAATCTGTCTAGGCTAAATAAGGCTAGATAGATATTGAACAATCTGCAAGAATAAAAAAGGTGCCTCAACTGAGAGTGAAACTCAATCTTAAAAACAATAATTATATAATATTGAATGATTGATAAATTATAATAGAATATTGGTTGCAATAGCCAATTTCAATAGAATAAACTGACATTTTCGTGCAATTAATGCAAAACCACACTGAATCTTTTGATCATATCCAAAATTAACTTGGCATAATTCAGACTTATTATTCTCTCTAAAAATTATGCAAACATAAAGGAAGTTTCAGGCATACTGTATCATAATATCTTGTTACCTGTAAATTACATTTCTGTAGATTTTTGTGTTCTTTTATTTTAATTTTTAAATTTAAGTTTTGATTGTTGGTGTAACTGTAGTATATTTTATAATTTGTATTTGTAAATAATTTTGCATGCTGTATAAACAGCCTTGTTACAAACACTTTAAGTTATCAAGTTTTTCATTTTGAAATAAAGTAGTTATTATTATTACTTTATTTTATGACAGGGAAATGTGGCTATAAGATGGATGAAAAGCACAAAGAGCTCCATGACCAAGCCAACAAAGAATATCAATTACAACACTACACACAGGCTGCCGTACTGTTCACTCAAGTGCTAGAGTATGTACGGCTAACGTCGCAGAAAGATCTACACTTATCTTATGTTAACAAACGCTCACAGTGTTACCTTAAATTAGTAAGTTAATTATAGAGTGAATTAATGAATGAATGAATTAAGCTCTGTTCACATGAAGCCAGGTGGTTTTCATGAAAAATGGGTGTAGTGTCACTAACTTTTTTCAGATTTTGTTCAAAATGATGTGTGTGAATGCAGCATCCAAAAAATGTAACGTACATAACACAGAATTTTCTCTGGCCACTGGGCCAAATCTGAATCTGTGTGAACACATCTTAAGAGATGTAGAGAGAAAGTGAGAAGAGAGGATGATGGTATAGATTGTATATACTGTATGTTTTCATTTAAAAACCTAAAACTTTCTCTTAAAGGAAAAATATGAAAAAGCCATTGAAGACTGTGATGAACTATTAAACCTGACCCAGAATCGAAGCGGGAAAGCTCTTAGTAGAAAGACGGTAGCTCTTGCCAAGCTCAACAGATATCAAGATGCTTATGATGTTGCTAAGACTTGGTGTAAGGTGGAACCTAAGGTGAGTTTTGTTGAAAAAAATCAATCTTACTTAGAGGAAACATCCCATTAAGGGGACACATTCAGGACCAAACAAAGTGTCCCCTTAAATGATGGGCTCTACTGCTGGGATGTATTGTAGAGAAGTCTAGGGAGTGGTGTCAAAAAGTTATGAAGAAGAAGATAACATTTTCCAGTACATGCTGAGTAGAATTGGCTTTGAAATCCATGGTTACTCTATTGTTTCTATAAATTGGTTGTATCTTAAGCTCTGTCTACACTATCAAACTAGTTTGTGCCCAAATATGGTAGTAATATGACATCATCGTGTCCATAGGTGCATCACATTTTTTGTCACATACATTTTGATAGTGTAGACAAAGCTTACTGTATGTAACAAGTTCATTATTGAGAATTTCATCAAATAAATGTTTTTCTCTATTTTTAGAGTCAGTCGGCGATGATCGAGTTGTCTCGGCTACAAAAAATACTTGATGCATTAGAAGCAAAGGTGAGGATATTTAATTGTTTGTTTTATGCAATTTTAAGGTAAAAAAATCGTCAAATTGTGGTTAGTTAGGTTTTGTCCAAAATTGAACAAAAATAGATATCCATGTTGTTAAAATGTACTTGTACTATAACATTTTTGTATCATAAAAATGATACTGGGCATAGATTAGTCTTTAGATTAGCTTAAATTCTGAAATCCTTTTTAAAATCATGCCTTGTTTTTTCCATAAAGCATGTACAAAATAATGAAAAGGAAAGAAACAACTAAACTAACAGCTAAACTTTGTAAACTTGCCAACTTATGTTAAAAGCTGAAGAAGAAGTGATTCATTACTAAACAGTGAAATCAGGAAATAATAATGTTTTAAAGTTTGCATTTACAGTCATCAAATGTATTTGCCTGTACATGGCAATGAGTTGCAGTTTTGTTTTGTTATGAAAACAATATATTAATAACTAATAATAAACTGGTATGCAATCTTGGAAATAACAATAATACATTTCTTCACACCCTAAATGTATCATTGTTACTCACACCAAGGAAGTTATGTTTTCACCCTTACTTGTTTGTCTGTCCACGTACATGATTCAGTTGCAATTATATAAGGAGACAATTATATTAAGGAGACACCTCCGGACCCAACAAAGTTTCCCCTTTTGAGGGTGTTGCCTGAACAGGGGTTGACCATAATGTTAAAACATGTGTATTGTTGCCCCTGTTCAGTTTACAGAAATGTGTCTATTAAAATGGGTGTCCCCTGAATAGTGTGCCACATTGTACTGCTATCTATACTAATGCTGAATCTTCATTAAGCTCTGTCTCCACTATCGAACAGTTTGACAAAAAAAGGTGTGATGTGCCCAAGTATGGTAGTAATATGCCAAAATATGGTAGTGATATGACATCGTCGTGTCCATATATGGGCATATCACATTTTTTTGTTACATAAAGTTTGATAGTGTAGACAGAGCTTTTAGAATATCCTGGACAGGTACATATTATTTTCAATATAAAATTTAATGACAAAAATAGAGATCGACGTTTCGGTACCATCATAGAACCATTTTCAAGATCAAGTGAATACAAAACAATAATAATTATGTGCACTAAGCACCAAAGTTGGTGACAGGAAATGCTAATTGAGGGCTAATTAAGTAATTAGCTCCTCCTACTGAGTTAGATAAACAATTTAGCTTTGATGGAATCCGATTGTTTATTGAGTGTAGGTTTTATCTCTTTGATCCACAACATCTCCTTAATTAGGCAATCAAACTTATTGTTACATTTAGATAAGACTCTAAAGTATTCTGAGATATCACCAGTTATGCCATGTTGTTTTAGGTGATCGCCTATAATACTTTTGTTATGTTCATTAATGCGTTTGTAAAGGTGTCGGCAAGTGTAACCGACATAGTTTGTATCACACAAACCACATTGAAATTTGTACACCACGCATTGTGAATTAATGATTCTGGGTTTCATTTCTTTAGGTTTTAAGGTGTCACCTATCTTACGACTAGTAAATACTGGTAAAATATCGTTTTCAATCTTCGCACTAAGTTGTTTAAGTTGTTTAGTAACCGTACATATTAGCCCACATAATCTACACTACAGTATAAGTTTTTGATTCTTATCTGGACATTTACAGTAGTAACCATTATTAAATCTACCTTGTGTTAACTTTAGTAACTAACCCCAATTTTCTGATTTTGGCTTACTGTAGATGCTATCATAAAGTAGATTGGATTATTAAACCAAGATAACATTGTTTTTCTAGGGGATTGAAGTAGATGATATTCCAAATAGTCCAGAATGCTTGCCCAGTCCAACTGCCAAGTCCAGCTATGGTGGCAAAGTGACCTTAGTGAATCAAACACGCCCACCACCAACCCATAGTCCTCTTCAAATAACAAAAAGTAATGGAAATTCAGCCTACAATGAAATCTCTCGTCGAAGGTCAAGTTCAAGGTAAGTAGGAGGACTTAGTAGTGGTGATTGTTGTAAAAAAGATTACAGTAGTAGTGGTGATTTTCCAAAAAAAGGTTTTCTTACAGCACTATTTTTGCATTAATCAATCTACAGTTTAATGCTGTTATAATAATTTAGTTTACTTTACTATTCATGTGTGGAGCTGTAAGATATGGCCTTACAGGGAAACTTCTTAATTCAAAATATAACGGCTAAAAAACTATGATCTTTTTTTCGCTTCTTAAAAATTCTAGCTCGAGTATCTCGCCTGTTACCAAATCACCAACAAGCCCAACCATCCTAACCCGTCAATCAAGTGGTGGCAGCACTAGCAGTCCAACATCTGGCCTAGATCGCAGACGTAGTAATGATGGCAAGATCATGTCTGCAGTTGGTTCCACTAACTTCCCTTGCACCTACTGCAACTTACAGTTTTCAACGCAAGTTGATCTACATATTCATTGCCTTAGCGAAAGTCATCAAGCCATCATTATGTCGGACGAAGGTCACGATTGGAAGTTTAGACCGCCACCTAGAGGCATCACTAGCGATGACTATATTTTATGTTCTAAGTGAGTATATATAGTTTAAATGACTGTATTGGAGCAGGTATGCTTGCACTGTTCAAACCATGCATATAAATGCATGGAAAAATGAAGCAAATGTTATACTATTAATTACTAATCTCTCATTTGTTACTGCCAATACTCATTTATAAACATATGTTTAAAGTTACAAACGAATAAATAGAACAAGTGTCCAACCAGTCAAGAGACCACATGCACTGACTGCTTGCTCAATATATTAAAACATTACACAAGTTTTTAAGTAAGGGTATAATCTATACAAACACCTATTACTTGTTTTCTTATAATTAGTTTTGTCCGCTGTCGTTTTGGTGCACAGTGTACGTGTGCACATTCAGAAGATGAGCTAGCCGAGTGGATTGAGCGCTACCGTTACAGACAGATGAAACTTCAGCAGGCACGTGAGAAGCAACTGCATGGAAGCAGTTATGTTGAAACATTGCTAGAAAAGTTGGTCAATGCAGCAACACCAACAGACGTGGTATGTGAACACTTTTTCTAGATTACACACAGTTTTTCATTTTATCTCAATAGTATGTTTGTTATTTATTCCGAGTTGAAATGTTTATTTAGAATTTCTTTCTTTACAGATAACTGACAAAATAGACAGTGTTAAACTGGATGTAAACTCTAGCCTTAATGTTACAGTGTCAAGCAAAAGTTCAGCTAAGTCATGGACTTTTACTATTCATTGCAAGGTAAGAATTTCCGAGAAGCGCTACGCCGCCATTGTTTTTAATGAGTATAGGTAGTAAATAGCGAGTGAATGGCCGAGCGGTTAAGACAGTGGAACCGTAATTACGTAGCCATAACATCGGCAAGGGTTCAAGGCTCACTTGCTTCTCGGATAAGGACTATAAACCGTAGTTCCAGTTTTCAAATCTAGCTCATGTGCACTTAAAGAACCTAGTACATTTTCGAGACGAGTAGGGGTTACCTGTTGGAAGTAATATGGAGCTTTTGATTTTGTGATGACCTGATATGTAGGTACTACTTGCCTAATTATTTTGAGTTTGGTTTGACAAATTTTGTTTAATTGTTAGGTTCCAATTTGGTAGATCTTTCGATTCTGTTATCACAGATATGCACATTTTAACCTTTTTTGGGTGTACAGAAAAATGAAATCGCTTTTACAGAGCAGAGTGAGAACTTGGGCAAATAGTGTAATGCTTAACTTATAAGATCATCGCAAACAGAAATTGTTGTAATGACAGTCATCTTATTCTGTATTATAATCTTTTCATTAGCCATCTATGGAGTTACATCATGTGTCTCTTCTGTATGACATTCATCGAACACACTTCAGTATTCGCAGTCTCAGTATCGGAGATACGAATAAACAGGTTGATCAAGATGTACCGGGATCATGTCAAGATTGGGCTAACACACACGGTGAGAACGCGGGTAAATCAAAAGAACGAATGTATCGCATCAAAGTACAGTTCACGTCTGAAATTTACGGAACCTTTCGGCAGTCTATTGTGTTTGATTTTGGTGAAATGCCCGTTTTAATCCAACATCTGTTCGTCGATGCCGTGTCTGTGTCTGACCAACAACAACTTGATGAAGTACGTAACACGATTGTAAATATCTCGGAGCGTTGGGACAGCACGAATAAAACGATCATTGCATTTGAACCAACCCCACACTTGTTCAGTGAGAAAGATAGTGGATTAATTAGTTATTACCACCCACCTCGCACAACGGAACAACTTTTTAAAGGATCGGTTCTTAAAAAGAAACTAACAAAGAATATTTATAGGGAGAAGATGCATGATTTATTACACATAGAAGAGATAGCGCAATATCAAAGTATTAGTAGGTAAGTTCTCTCTAAGCCCAGGTCTAAGCTAAGGTCAGGGCTTGATATTTCACTTGTCCAGTCTAGTAAAGGTTAGTCAAACTAACTTCCCATAAGCCCTGCGTTCTAGAGACTTGAAATCAACATGAAATGACTGGCAAAATAATAAAGAACTATTGGGTCAGTAGTCACTGAATGTAATACCTAATAAACCATTCTGATTGGCCTGATGCATTCACTTATGCTTTCTTGTAGCTACATCTCCTGAGTTTATTTAGAATGATGCTAGTAGGAGTGTAAACATCTATGTTACTAGTTATCATGTGTGTGCATTAAGAAAGATACCCTTTCAGATTTCCAAATAGACTCGCATATGAACATGTTACCATGATGCTTGAGTTTGTCGCATAAGAACAGACTTGGTTAACAGTCATGTCCTGATGATTGTAATGATAAGATAAGTTTAGATTTTAAAGAGGAACTTTGTTTTACAGGTTTAATGTTAAAACTAGAATCCAGTTGATTACTAGTTTTTTACTTGTTCCGCATCGGAACGTTGGAGCAAGGTATGCTCAAGGTGGTGAACTGTTCGCATTGCTTAAGTTAAACAACGAACTGTCGGAGGATAAGAGTGCGGGACGACTCATCCTGAGTAGCTGTAACTTAATCTTGCTAGGAGCTAGTGTGAATGGCAAAGAACCAGAGAAAGTCTACACTTCAGTTATTGAGGAAAAGGGCAAAGGATTTGTGTACTTAAAATTGTCAAAGAGGTGTGTGAATGAGCTTGAGTTGAAGGCGGATACAGAGCTGGAAGTCTACGTCCAGTTCCAATTAAATAGGTAAGTGTATCTATTACACTCTAGATTTGAAGTTAAATCACCAATTACAAGATGTATTCCATACAATTCCTCCACACAAACGTTTTGTATGCACGGTTTGCTTATTTATTTCAACTTCAACAGATATTGTATAACATAAATAATGCAGTATGCTATTTTACATATTACAAAAATTCATATTTCATATTATTAATGCATTATTATTTTTTGCTTGTCTTAAGTAAGCTTTTACAATGTATCTTTATTTTGAACTTAAAACAATAGTTGTACTGTATATTTTTGTTTACCTTCAGGCTGCCAATTTGTGAGATGCATTATGCAGTGGACAAACTCCCAGATGTAGGTATAATCTTTCCTGAGGTCAGCAAAGCTCTGGATATCAATTGGACACCTCATAGGTATGTATTTAACATTGTACCATACTGTTTATTCATAGACACCAACATTTATATTCAAAATTTCTTTATTTAATCTTTCATAGGCAATGGAGTGAAAGTAGCGACCAACGGTTAAATGCAAGACAAAAAGAGGCAATTATTGCAATAACTTCACCTCTGACCTCACGTTTTCCACCTATCTTTCTGATTGGCCCTTTTGGTACAGGAAAGACGTACACATTAGCTCAGGCAACTAAGCTTATTCTGCAGCAGCCTAACACAAGGGTACTGATTTGTACACATTCAAACAGGTAATTATCCTATTTATTTTATGTATTTATTCATTTAGTATCCATTCAACAATACATTTAAAATACGAAGAATAAATACCAAAGAAATGGAAATTAAAAATGTATAAAACCAAAGTGAATGGATGCAATTTTTTATGAGCCAGTCTGGCATTGTTATTACGTAATACACACATACATATTACATCATTATGTATAGTATTTTAGATAAGTAAGGATGATTTTTTTTGCTTGATACCCTCCTAAATCTACTGTTAAAAATTTTATTCATGTCAATTTGATTTTCCTTACCTCTACAGTGCTGCTGATTTGTACATTAGAGAGTACTTGCACCCATTTGTACAAGCAGGAAATGATTCTGCTCGCCCTCTACGTGTCTATTTCCATGGACGTTGGGTGGCTACAGTTCATCCCACCGTGAGATTATATTGCGTCATGTCGGAGAATGAATTGCAATTTATTCAGCCCACCAAGGATATGATCATGAAGCACCGTGTGGTTGTGGCGACCCTTAGCACATCTCGTGACCTCAGTCATTTAGATCTTGAGCCAGGTACAAGTTTTAAAAATGTCTTATGATTTAACTACTGTGGAGTAGCTTTATGTCGGGGAGTTGAGTAATTGGTCAGATGTTTGCCCTGTTTACCTCCCTGAAAGCTACTCCACAGTAGTTAAATACAATTGTCTTCCTGTTGGTGCGGTACCCGCTGCTTAGTTGGGCTCGAATCTAACCCCTAGCCATCAGCGCAAGTTGGTGCTCTAGAGGTATAAATGCCAGGCTTGTGATCTGGAAGTCGTGGGTTCAAATCCCACCTGAGAATTACATTGTTCCCAATGTAAAGTACAAAATTATGTCAGAGTAGGGCAAAAATCTGACCAATAATCTCTCTATCTCTCTCTCATATTTTTGTCTTTTTATATCTGTAGGTGTCTTCACGCATATACTTCTTGATGAAGCAGCTCAAGCTATGGAATGCGAAACCATCATGCCTCTTGCTCTCGCAACGAAGAACACACGAATCGTCCTTGCTGGTGACCACATGCAGATCAGCCCGCTTGTGCACTCTGAATTCGCACGTGATCGTAACTTACACATCTCCCTTCTTGAGCGTCTCCACGACATGTACCCAGTAGAGCATCAATGCAAGATTCTTCTTTGTGAGAATTACAGATCACATGAAGCGATTGTCTCGTATGCATCAAAGCTTTTCTATGAGGGAAAGCTCCTATCTAGCGGTCAACAACCGGCGAGTGAGAAATATTTTCCGCTGACATTTTTTACAGCTCGTGGTGAGGACATTCAGGATAAGAATAGCACCACATTCTACAATATTGCTGAGGTATGTATTTTGTCACCTTTGTGGTATAACATAATGGAGCTAATACCCAATTCACACATACAACTTCTTCTGGGATAAGTTTACCGTGTAATGTAATCGCCATGTAAAACTCTAATTGGATGTACACGTATATACCCATATACTGATGTTTTACATTGTTGTAATCGTTACAGGCCTTAAAGAAGAATAAATTTTAATTAAAACAACTTTTTTGCTTGGAAATTATTTAGGTTTATGAAATTGTTGAACGTGTAAAGGAAGTTCAAAGGTCATGGCCAAAGGAGTGGGGTAGTCTTACTGACACCAGTATAGGTGTGGTGACCCCTTATACTGACCAGGTTTATAAGATCAGATCTGAACTACGTAAACAACGTCTTGGCAATGTTACTGTGGAGCGTGTCATGAATGTACAAGGTAAATTATCATTTCACTGAAGTTACTGCAGTAATTTGTTCAGTTTTTTGCTATTCTCACATAGCTTGTATGTTCGTAGAAAATTGATGCTGCCTGATCTTACTTCAAGCTTTCGAAATTAATCTTCTTGAAAATTTTCAGGTAAACAGTTCCGTGCATTGTTCATTAGCACAGTTCGCACCCGTCATACGTGTAAAGCTGAATTGTCCAGCAACCTAACTTCAAAGGGAAAGTTGAAAAGTGCGTCTGATGTAGACTACGGCTTTCTATCGAATGATAAGTTGTTGAACACTGCAATAACAAGAGCGCAGAGTCTTGTGGCTGTCGTTGGTGATCCAGTGTCTCTTTGCTCGATTGGAAAGTGCAGGTTTGTAGTATACAGTATATCTATTACCCAACAAAGTGTCTTCTTAATAGGGGTTGGCTGTAGTGTACATATAATTCGTTCATTTCACAGAAATGTCCCTTTATGAATGTCCCCTGTATGTATGAATTTTTCTCAGTATTGTCTTAATAAAAATTGTTTTACAGAATTCTATGGGAGAATTTTATCAAAATTTGTGATGAAAATAAGAGCCTGCACGGAATAACTTACAAAAGCATTCAGGCACAGCTGTCTGGTGTTGAGCTGAAAAAGACGTACACTTTAAACCCTCTTGCAAAGGAGTTCATCCCGAGAGCTCTCAGAGCACAAATGACGGGTGTTCCAGTCTACCAAGCAGGGTTAACAAAAGCTGTTTTATCACCAGCAGGTACCCCAACTCCACCCCCGCTGACTCCGTCGCCGGCTAGTAGCCCCTTGATAGGAGCACCATTACGTGCACAGACTGTTAATACACCTTATCACCATCATGCAAATATGTATCGCCATCATCCGTTGACAATCGATCCCAACACAGGTGGAAAATATGTTTATCTTCCGGTGTATCCCATGATGCGTATGCCTCCATATGTTCCGATCGGAAACCATCTTATTGATCAGATGACCGGACATCCGTATGTAAACTATCCTCTGCGGCATTCTCCCTCCCACGGAATGGTCACACCACCATCACAGCTTTCCCCTAAGCCTAATCATGGAAATGTGACACGTCATGGAGGGACCCCGGCCCAATATCCTGGTAATTATCGTAACCAACCTCAGCAACATTCACCAGGTGTCGTGCAACCTCAGCGTCATTCACCAAGTGGCTATCCTCCACAACATAATCAACACGTACCAGGTGGTCACCCTACACAATATGGTTCACAGGTCGGAGGTCATCAACAGTATCATAGTTATCATCAACCGCCGGGTCATCCACCGCAGAACATGCCATCTGGAATGTTGTCGCCAAGGTATCACCCATCTCCCACCCATCCAGGTGCTCAAGTGGTTCAGAATAACCCTTCAGCTGGCTATCAGAATTACAAAAGTGCACCTCATTATAATAATAGAAGTGGGGCTAATTTACATAACACAGGTGTGATAAATCAACAAAGTGGAACAATACCAGTCGGCAACGCTCAAAACGGTATGAATTACAAGGCACTGAACCCTGGCGAGCAAAAACCGGTACAGGTTTCTGACCAACGTCCATTTGTCACAAAGAATCAAAATGGGAGCAACATCACAGTACAGAACAATAACAAACACACTAATCAACCAGTAAAAGGTGATGACGTACTCCCTCTTGCGGAACTGAACAAGATGCTTATGAAAATGCCAAAAAACTCTGGAAGAATGCCATTCACAGGAGATGGCATTCAATGCGGACAGGCCATGGAAGCATCCCAGTTCACTGCTTCCAGTCAGTTGGATCAAACAAAACTTGAACACGCTGGCATGTTACCAATGAATATGTCGCAAGAAATGATAAATACTGCTAGCCTAAATGGATTGTTGGATTTTCCACGAAACTCCAACATGGATATAATTCAACCGGGCCGAGCTCCATATGGCAGACCAGGAAAGCCATTGGATGCCTGGAGTGATTCACCAGAATCGTGGAAAAGCGATCAGTTCCAACGTAAAACGGGTGGTGTGTCCCCTCATGTTGAAGTGGCAAAGGCACAGCAGTCGCACCAAAATAATCTCTTCTTTTCAGAAAGCAATAGTCGATCCCCGACAGCTTCTTACAACATCGATTTTCCTCAAAATCAACTGGCAATGAATTGGTCAAAAGATTCGGCGCCAAGATTACAAAGTAACCCTAGCCAAGAAGAGTTAAAGGCACCAGGAAAGTCATATGCTAGCGCCCTTCGACAACCACCTAAACCGAAGCCTAAGTTGGTTGATGACCGCGTCAAGGCGTCATCGCCAGATCCATTGTCAGTTATCAAAGACCTTGGAAATCGGCATAATAAAGATGGATTTTATTCATATTTCAACTGAAATAAATGATTTTTGTATAAAAAAAAACTTAAAATTAAATCTTTTTTTGGAGAAAATTTGGGATGATTTGGTAATGAAATAGCCTATATAACATTTTACAGTTTTTCTATTTATATATGTACACTAAGTACTGTATGATAAACTAGTTTATAAGAAAAAAAAAAGATGAATGCCATGTACCTCTGTTATTTAAAAGATTGTTGTGTTGCACTTAACAAACTCACAATTTGGGTTTTTGAAGCATTTTTGTTTTCTGTGCTTTTATCATCAGTGTGCTTTTGGTTATAGAATGTAATATTGTTATTACATATTTTCATTATCATACATATTATGTTCATACTTGTATTCCTCCTTTATTTATGTCACAATATTTATGGATCATTTACTACATTATTTTACTGTAGTAACTATTTGCTACTACTGTTTTATAAGGCAAGTCACTGCACTAAAAAGTGTATGATGAAAGGCTGCTAAGTAATCGCATAAAAAGGTTAAACAAAAATGCTTTTACTGCAGTAACTGCATTTGCATTGTTCTGTATTTTGGAATCTGGATTTGAACTTTGAACTAGGTCCATAAAAGAATGATACAAAAAGGAAATGGAAAATACTAAAATAAAGAAAAACTAAACAAAATATTTTTCAAAGGTAGCAACACAACAATTTTTTTTATTTAAAGAAGGTTGTCGGTTATGAAGTTTTTTCAGAAAATTATATCTTGTTTTAAGGAGATGCTATTGTGTATTTTGAGTATATTAAGCAATCGTTATGATATGCCTGTAAAATTCAGAATAAAAAAATCTTTACTCTGTTTCAGAAAAAAAATGGGGAAAAAATAAATTTAAAAAAGAAAAAGGAAAAAAAAATAATAATTTGTTTATGATTTTGAACGTTCTTATAATATTACTTTAGTATAAAGTTTTTAAAAATGTAAAAAAAAAAAAAGAGCATGTTTAGAAAATGAAAAGTTTGACCAATTTTTCACGTTTAATCTGTGGACCTAATTTATAGGTCTATGCTTACTCCAATTAATAACTATTCCAGTTTGTTTAGTTTGGTAGTTTTTTTGGAAAACTTTGTATATATTTGATTCTAAACTAATGGCGATTCTCTAAATAAATTATAGTAATGTTTTGATTACTTTGCTTAAATCAGGTCATTGATTGGTTATTGATATATTGATTGGTGATTGATATATTGATTGATATATTGATTGGTGATTTATATATTGATTGATCTATCAATTTATTGATTGGGTTTTTCAATTGGTAAATTTTTGGTTGATTTGATTAATGTAGACTTCACAGTTTGCAGTGTGTCTATAGTTGTAAATAAGAGTGTCTGTATACTTATTTTGTTGAAACCAAATTTGATTAAAAAAAAAAAAAAAAGTAGTTAAGTGAATTTAGATTACCATGTTTAGTTTATAAAAGATTAGTTATTATATCATCCATTTGTTGGATTAGCAGTGATAAAAAGTAATTTAAAAATGTTTTTAGTATGGTATTGGTTAATATGTTATATATATCTCATTTTGAAAATCATTAGTCATTGGTTCCCTCTAATTAGTGACCACTTTGTTGCCTAATGAACGTAAAAAAAATTTTTTTTTAATGTTTCTCGTAGAGGACCAAGAAATTGTCTTAGATTTTTAGTAAAAGATAATTCGTTGAATATTCATGATCTAATTTGCATATTCATTGGTGAGTTGTAATCACTGTTATTAAATATTTCAAATAGATTTGCATGTTTTTGATGATAACGTAGCAAAATGTATGTATTTAGATTGTCATAGTGTAATAGTAAAACAAATGTAAACATGCAGAACATTTTTCTATTAGTAATATTAGAATTTTGTTAAAAATAATTAAAATATGTATAGATTCATAGCCTTAATAAGGACCCTAAACTTTCGCTTAGAAGACCAAATTACTCTTAATACTGTATGTAATAAAATATAATTAAAATGTTATATATTACACTATACCATTTGTATAGTTGTTATCTTTTAGATGCAGTTTACCAATTTGATTGATTATACAATCATTTCTTTACAAAAACAAAAATAAAACAAAAAAATATATATAAAAAATGACTAAAACTAAAAAAACAAATTGTGAATATAAGAATAAAGTGTATACCTTTACTTTAAAATATATATAATATAGCGGATGGTTTATAAATAGTTTTATTTTTCTTTTATTAAATTGAGGTGTGTAGATTAGCTAGTTTTGTCAGTAAATATTTAATTGTAGTTAGGATGTAGAGTGTATTTTGTTCTGTAGGTACTGCATTATGAATGTTGTGTGATTTGTAAAAATTATGTTTATGCTTACACTATTTATATATCTTGTGTGGTGGTATCATTTGGTTAAATTTATAATCTATAAGTATGTAACTTAGTACAACACCGTCTCTTCATGTCTGACCAAGATAAAACGTGTACAAACTTCTGTGACTACCACGTAACATTTAAAAAGTAATTGCAAATGCTATTCTTACACCAATATAGGGTTGAAATCTTTAATCTGTACTGTGGAAATTTATTTAAAAAACTGGCAATGGGCGATAGTGATTTTGCGGTTACCATTAGTAGCGATAGGAACATGCTTTCTAAACCCCCCCAATTTTTGGCAGTCAAAATTAAATTAGTTTGGTTTAGCTAATGTAGATAACCATTTTTGTGATCATTGTATATTGTAAATACTATTGTACAGAAATTGTATTTTGGCAAAAATTGCATACATGGTTAGTTAATACAAATATATATTAGTAGTCTAGTTTGGTTTCAAAATGTGTCCCCAGAAAATACAAATGTAAAAATCAGAAACAATCGTTGGTGTAGATTAGATTTAGTAGTAGTGGCATTCATTATGGAGAGTTCAGAATAAGCATTTTGGCTTATATAGTCTGTTCCTAGATGCATTAGTTTTATTGACCAAATTTACCTTTATTGAAGTTTAAGTCACACAATTTTGACCATGGAGCATTTTAATACTGTAAACTGTAAAGATGTAAGCAAAATGTATTGTCATGTGATATGGATGAACAAGCATATAGGCAGGAAATTCCTTCAAAAAGAGAAATCCTGCCTATGAGCTTCTTGTAGTGGTATTTTTGGGAAGTGAAACAGTTTCAGAATATTAAAAGCTACAGTACAGTATGTGTAAATAACATTTTAATCAACGTCCAAATTATTATTGTTATATGATGCATTGGATAACGTACTATTTTTAGTGGTAATTTTAAAGGTAAATTTGATATGGAGGTACAGTATGGTTAGGTTTATATATATTCTGTACATTGATAAGGATTAGGATTTTATGAAAGTAATTGTAATTGTACTATGACCACTTTACATTTCTTGTTATTTGATTGGGTGTAATTTAACAAATCTTGGCTGTGTATTACAGAATAGAGATAACATTTTAATATACAACTGCCGCAAACTTTACTCTTGTGAGTCTGAACAATTCTTAACCAAAATGTGATTTGACAGTCCAATAGCACAGGGACAGCCATTGCACTGTAGCCAGCGCAGGACGCTTGATTACAGTGTTGGGTCCACACATAATAAACTATACCCTAGCATACACTTACGGTAATTAATAGCAACAATTTCATGATGTGCCTAAGTACACAGCTATACAGAGTTTAATACACATTTCACAACACCTAACAAAACTCCAGAATTTACACAAACCAATGCGTCAACACTTGTATTTTGTATAGTGTGTGTAAACTCCAGAGTTTTTCAATGCGATGTCAGAAGTGGTGTTACAGTCCATGCTCTGTGAGCATTCACAGAAGTGGTGTTACAGTCCATGCTCTGTGAGCATTCACAGAAGTGGTGTTACAGTCCATGCTCTGTGAGCATTCACAGAAGTGGTGTTACAGTCCATGCTCTGTGAGCATTCACAGAAGTGGTGTTACAGTCCATGCTCTGTGAGCATTCACAGAAGTGGTGTTACAGTCCATGCTCTGTGAGCATTCACAGAAGTGGTGTTACAGTCCATGCTCTGTGAGCATTCACAGAAGTGGTGTTACAGTCCATGCTCTGTGAGCATTCACAGAAGTGGTGTTACAGTCCATGCTCTGTGAGCATTCACAGAAGTGGTGTTACAGTCCATGCTCTGTGAGCATTCACAGAAGTGGTGTTACAGTCCATGCTCTGTGAGCATTCACAGAAGTGGTGTTACAGTCCATGCTCTGTGAGCATTCACAGAATTCGACAACTGTGTAGCGTAGTGCTACGTTGTAAAAATAAAAAGGTTTCTATTATTTTAAAGTAATTCAGATTGTGAGATATGTAATTTGGAACAATTGAAGCATGATTACGCATAGTAACTTTAAATGGACACGATCCCAATTGTATGAATGTTAATCCTTAGTTTTAATGTAGGTTTTGTCAGTTGACTAATTGTATACAATTTTTTGGTAGTGAATTATTTTTAAGTACTATATAATATAGTTAAAAATTATTGTTGTTGCTGTGCCTTTGCTTCTTTCACACTTATCAGTAAAACTAGATATGCGATACAAATCAAATAGTGTTTTTTCTGTTTTGCATAAAGCTCTGTCTATCAAACTTTATGTGACAAAAAAATACCCATGGACATGATGTCATATCACTACTATACTTGGGCATATCACTACCATATTTGGGTACATTACACTTTTTTTCTACTACAGTTGTTTGATAGTGTAGACAGAGCTTAATACTTCGGTACACATTACCGGAAATAGATAACATGTATGTCTCTTCGAGCATGCAGACCACTTTTATAAATTAATTTCATAACTAATTAACAATGTCCGTTATTTATTTCATCAATATTCAACAATTTTTTTAATTGTTTGTTGTATTTTAAACGTCTTGATAATACCGGCAAGTGCATTAATACTACTAGATAGATCTATGGGTTTAGGTTTATAACAGTTACATTTAAACTTTTGACATAATATTATACTGTAGGCCTACAACTAAATAAGCTTTATTTTTCATGCGATGGTTTTTAAATTCTTTCCCAAAATGTTGTTATTGATCGAAAATGTAACATACATTTTATGAGATGAATTTATGATGTTGAAACGTTTCTATCGACAACAATTTTATGTATAACTTCTTAACTTTCTTAAAAATGATAATAAAATCAAATGCGAATCTTAAATTTTTAATCTTTTTTCTTTTGTGTTGGCTGCAATTTTATTACCAGGAAGGGAATCAATGTAGGAAAGTTTATATCAAGATCTTTGGGTGAGAAAATGATATAATATTACTGTATTTCATACAGTCTTGACGCTCTTTTCATTAGATTGATTGCGATAATAATAATAAAGGGTGTGTAGTAAATAATTAATTTTTAGAGTACAGTACACTAAATATACCAGAAAATGTTGCCTATTAAATTACTAATGTCACAAATTGCGCCTCATATAAACGAATCTGCTGTGTTTATTAACTCCAGAAAAGTTTAAGCCACCAACCGAGGGCGTATTTCCGAATCAATGACGTAGAAGTAAGGTCACCAAATTTTTTGAGTTTCGTTTTAAAATTGTGGTTTTATGACAAATAATGTTGGGTCATTTATCAAGACAGAGTCGGTTGATTGCACAATCTGTAAGTAATCACTTATTAATAAAACCGATTTATGTAGGCATGTATTTAATTTGTAAATGTCTGAAAGAAAACGTAGGCCCGGCGTCCGAAAAGACCACACGTGACACAGTGCCAAAGCTGAAGGAGTCGAGTCGGTCGGAATGTCACCGGTACAGCTCACCTAATTCTCTGCCTAGGCCTACAGTACACTACCTGCATAAGTAGTCAATATTGTCATTAATTTATTCACCCTCTTCATGCCCTTCTTTGTTGTGCGTATTTATTACAAAAGAGAAAAAAGTATAGGCCTAGGCCTAAATTAAAAAATAAAATTAATTAATAATAATTATTAAATTTTATTATTAATATCGTTCACAATAAATAAATTGTGCACTAAACATGCATGTGCATCATTCATTAAAAAAAGACATTCCTAGTCACTTTATAAAACAATGCTATAAATATAATATAACGCACTTGCCAATAATTGTATAACCCACTATTACGATCCCCGGGAAAGTAATTTGTCCAATGTGTCCAAAAAGTGACTTGTCTTTAGGTGAACATGACGGACCTATTTTGACGCATTGTGATTAATATGGTAGGTAGTAAAGTGATAGACATTGATACACTGTTGATGTGGCTTCCACTTAAGTTTTTTGATGCACCCCTGCGTCAACAATTATTTGAATGATGCATCCCTGACGCACCTCTTCCGGGGGTCATCTGGTGAGTCGTACAATTGACAAGTGCATAAAAATAATGTGGTATTGATCCTTGTGTGTGTTTTTCAAATATAAAATAATATACAGCATGTAAAATAAATTAACTTGTATTCTTGCAGACTTCGATTGGGTTAAGGTATAACAGTACTTTGGTAATTGCTGAACATAACAATGAACAGTTGAATCCAATCACGTTGAATACATTAACAGCAGCCAGCAAACTTGGAGGCGACATTTCATGTCTTGTCGTTGGCTCACAGTGTTCTAAGGTAATTGCTTTTGAATGTTACTTTAGTGATTATACCATGATAAATTTCCCTCTACTGTCATCATCAGATATTTACATAGGTATTTAATTTTAATTCTTGCAGGTAGCGGAGGAATTAAGCAAAGTAAGCGGAATTTCTAAGATCCTATTGGCTGACAACGAGTCATATAATGGTTTCCTTCCAGAAGCTGTCGCACCTCTCGTTTTAGAGACTCAAAAACAATTTAACTTTACGCATATAGCAGCCGGAGCCACAGCATTTTCTAAGGTACACTATTGTCTATCCTCTTAAGTATACAAATATTAAATTTATTCAATTATAAAGCTCTGTCTACACTATCAAACTAGTATGGTAGTGATATGAAATCATCATGTCCATTATGGGTACATCACATTTTTTTTCTACTACAGTAGTTTGATAGTGTATAAATGTGTTTTTACATTGTTGATATTTTGTTTACAGAGCGTCCTACCAAGAGTTGCAGCTAAGCTTGATGTAGCTGCTATTTCAGATATTATTGATATAAAAGATCCAGAGACATTTGTTAGAACAATTTATGCAGGTAATGCGATTTCAACTGTACGTTCAAAAGATCCGGTCAAAGTTATTACAGTGAGGGGGACATCGTTTGAGGCGTGTGCAGATAGTGGTGGATCTGCAGCTACTGAACCAGGTAAGTTTGAGATACTGTGTAGTGGTGAGGTTGTGGTTGGCCATGATATTACCATAAAATAAAGGAAAGAGACTAAAGCTATAAATTCCAAAGTAAAACATTTTATATAATTTTGCAGCTCCAAGCTCTGATGCTAAAAATGATCTGTCCACATATGAGGGTCAAATGTTGTCCAAGAGTGACCGACCTGAATTGACCAGTGCATCAACAGTAATCTCTGGAGGACGTGGCATGAAAAATGGTGACAATTTTGAAATGTTGTACACATTAGCCTCGAAGCTAAATGCGGCTGTCGGAGCATCTAGAGCGGCAGTTGACGCAGGGTTCGTGCCAAATGATATGCAAGTCGGCCAAACCGGGAAAATTGTTGCACCAGTAAGCTTTGTTATTTGTTAGTACTAGACCGTAATATTAGATAAATAGTGCTTAGAATAATTCATGTTGAAATTTTGGAAACTTTTATGAAGCCATATAAACAATACACAATTAGTGTGGCATAAGATATGAATTGCTTTTTTTATGTATAGCGTAGACATATTGTGTGAATGTCCATAGATTTTGTTTTTGGCCTACAAAGCATCCAGTTTCTATTATGATATTGGTTGTAAACAGTGTCAGCTGAATCTTGAATGTAGTTTCACATTATTACAGTATTTTTTTAAATAGTAGCATAATATTGTCAACAGTTAATATGTTTTTTAAATTTAACCAAATGGTTTTCTGGGTGTTCCTTAATAACATATTTATCATTCTTCATTTAGCAACTGTATATTGCTGTGGGTATCTCCGGAGCCATTCAACATCTTGCAGGGATGAAGGACAGTAAAGTAATTGTGGCAATAAACAAGGACCCTGAGGCACCCATCTTCCAAGTTGCTGACTATGGACTTGTGGCAGATCTCTTCAAGGTATGTAATCAAGTGATAACCCTCAAATAGTAGTTACAGGCCTGCAGTATACGGACAATATGACAAATACTTTAACCCCAAATTGTTTTAAAAAGACTGTACAGTATGTTCAATCTGTGTTCACCCATATACATAGGAAGATCGCAGCTGGCCCGAGTCCCTCAATTTTGAAAAGGACAATGCAAAAGATAGGACATTAGGTTATGTGCTGCACTTATTTCAAAATTCTGGATCATGCACTGATATAATAGTCTTATATGACCACAAAAGTGGCAAGCAATGATTGGCCCGAAGGCCTAATTATACATATCTTTTTTTGATAAATATTCAAGTTTTTGTAATTTTTATTTTCTCTTTTTAGGCCATTCCTGAAATGAATGAAAAGCTTTAAGAACTTTGGTTGGACATTATTTTAACAAACAAGATGGCATGATTCAGTCACAATTCTCTACTAGCACTTCTGGGTGTGCTAGTGACCAACCCACTCAATTATACTGCCTCTATGTTTATTCATGCTAGCTATACTAACACAATGGAAAATTTAATTATATCTATTTCTCTGAATGAATAAAATTACAAAGATAATTGTTCGTATATTTTGTTTTGTGATCCTGGATATATTGGTAATCATGGTCTAAGGTTGTGGAATGCATTGTTGGTAGAGCAAGTTTTGTGGTACTCCTAACAATCTTACTTATCTAGTGTTTATTCACCATGCATTTGAATGTACAGGTATTGTTATTTAAACAAAATAATTCTTTTGACACAATAGCCAATCCCTATTTGAATGCTTTATTGGGTCATGAAGGAGCCCTTAGAGGTTGTACTGTACTTGCATACTATTTGAGAATCGGAATATAACTACTAAAGAATTGCTAAACAAAAAAATAATTACTATTACATTTAATCAAATTAAAAACCATTGTTAATATTTAGTTCATTATTATAAAACTGGTGTAAGAGTGGACGTAGTGAATATCATTTACTTTGTAGCACCCATATTGCATCCACTATCTTATACCATGGTTTACCAAAACAATTGTAAGTAAAATCCTTTATATGGATTCTTCCAAATGATATACAATGGCAGAAATAATCTTACTACTGTACTAAGTTGTAAATGATTTCCTACCAAATTTCAGTAAATAAATATTTAATGATTTTCCTTAAGTGGTATCCTGTTGGATAAGAGAACGTTTCAATATTATGACCACAGAGTCCTGAGTTCGAATCCTGTCTGATGTCTCTGATTTTTTTAACATATCAATCAAATATGTTGGACAAAGTTTGTATGTCCTAGCAGCTGGTTACTATCTATTGGGGCATTAATGCAATATGTCTAACAGAAATGAATATTAATAATAATATGTATGCTCTTTAGTTTATTCTGTTTGGATTTTTAAAGCTTTCTTTTCAAAGTGTTTTTTTAGAAAATGATTTAATGTAATTTAAGAGTTTATTTCAAGCATCTGGAAACGACAGCTCTTGTCTTCATCGTGCCTGGAATAAGCTTCATTTATTTTACTGCTGTTTTACATTTTATCATTTCTTTCTTGCTTGAGATTTTGCTTTTGCTGCATCATCTTTTGCTGAAAAAAGAAAAACATGAATGAATGAATGAATTTTGTTAAGCTCTGTCTGCACTATCAAACTAGTTTGAAAAGTGTGATGAACCCAAATATGGTAGTGGTATGACATCATCGTGTCCATATATGGGCACATCACATTTTGTTGTCACATAAAGCTTGATAGATGCAAGCCTCATACTCTTTAATTTAAAAACTGTGTGTCAACCCAACTCTTTTACTTTTAGAAAGAGATTTATCTGGTACCACTTTACCTTTCTTCTCCTCATCCCGTTTCTTGGCAGCATCTTCTCGTTGTTTTCGTATAATTTGTAGTCGTGCCATATCTGCCTTTGCTTCATCTGTTTTTCCTTCTGCATGAAGTTTCAAATATCGTTGATGGGCCTCCTGTTTTGCAATTTCTTCCCTGTTATTAAATGACATGACATTGTTTATAATGAATAGTGTATACAGAGTAGATATGACTATCATGTTTTCAGCCATTATCACATATTAACTACAGCATTACATACCTTTCCCTCCTTGACAAATTTTGGGTTCCTGATGTAGCAGTTTCTACATTTAAATTTGATGCCTTTTTCATTTTATTTTGGACTCTGTTTGGATTTTCTATTTGTATAAGACCTTCTATACCTTTTGTTGGCTGAAAAAAAGAGAGAAATATTATAAGTTATTTAAATTAAGCAAGTTAATTTCAATTAGTGAACAAAATTTTGTTTTAATAAACAAATTTGATCTTACTCTATCCTCATCATCTGAGCTTTCTTCTGACGATGATGAACTTGGTGGCATGTCTCGATTCTTTTGCTAAAAAAGAAAGATGTAGTCATATTGTGAATGATGGTGTTGTTATACCAATGACATGATATCATTATTTTAAGATATTTATTTAAAATACAAACCCTCCATGCATTTGTATCATCTTTCATTTGGGCATCAATTTCTTCTGGATTGTGGAATGTCCTTCCGCGACCCTTGTGTTTAGGTTTTCCTCCTGAAATCAAACAATGGTGTAAGTAAGGAAAAAAAGAGTTATAATTATATTTTATTATCTGATTCACACATATTTATTAATATTAATTTAATAATTAAATAAATCCTGCAAGCAAACAAATTACTGTAATAAATAATAATATCAACTCGTTTACTACTTTCTGACACTACATACAAAACGATTACATAAAATATTCACTTGTTAGGCTACACCCAAAATGTTGCACCATATACCGTAATCTTCCCACGTTTCCTTCTGTAGCCGTCGGGACTTGTTGCCAGACAAATGGGATAGACCTAGCTAGCTTAGTTAGGCCCACCACATGATGATGTATGGTGGGCCTAGCATTTACGAGTCTTCATAATTTAATCAACTATAATAATAGTATGCTATCATGACTTAATGGAAACATAACATACCTCTTCCTCCTCTAGGCATGTTGAAATTTAAGATAGTTATCTAAAAAATATATGTTTATCAATTAAAATGTAAGCAGATGCTATCCAACTCGACAAGTTAACGAAACACTGCAAATTTCCCAAAAGAATGGTCTTGCGTTTTGACGCTTGTTGCGTTGTCTACAACTCCGAAACGTCGTACCTCTGTTACATACATAAACCTTACGGATAAAATAACAGAAACGATTCAACGCATTATAATTTATGACGCGTTCACAAAACAGTTACACGCAGAAAATATGTTCACGAATTACAAAATACAGTACATACCCTGTATTGACATGTGAAAAAAATCTGAAAAAATGGGCAGTCCAGCCTAGGCCTAACTTTTTAAAAATTAAATATCACAATTTAAAAGGTATTTTAATGAATAATTTGAATACATTTTAATTTATAAATGTTTGTTTTAGCTATTCTGTGGTGCTTGAATAATTGTGTTACTATAAACGAGCGTTTTTTTCAAGCCTCTACTATATGCTAGGCCTAGGCTGGCTAGCAGTACGGTTACGGTGTGGTGGTCTGCATGTAAGCGCCACTCTGAAATGGTTGAGGAATGAATAATAATGTGGATGAACTGTGACGTCATCATGCTCGCCTATGTAAAAAGCACAGAACGCTATTAAATTATTAATTAGGGCCTATTATAGACTATAATTTAGCAGTAACATTTATCATTATTAATTAAAAATTGTTTATATTTATTTAAAGTTAGTAGTACTAGTTGTAGGCCCGAGTATTGATTTAATAAATTGATTTTTGTACTGTACAAAATTATTTTTTTCCTTTTTCAGATTTCATTCAACATTTGAGATGACCGTCCTTGGGCAAATCTCAAATCTACTACTAAAATCTTGTCAAAAGCATTTGCTGCTACAACGATGTATACCATCAACATCGAAACATGCTACCTACAACAAGAGCAATTGTTTATTAATCAAATATTCAAAAACACAATATCAAAATATAAATTTTTATTCAGTTAAAACTTCCAATAAGCAAATTAGTAAATCTCTACCACACAGTTTTTCATCATTTTTTAGAACAGATTTTATAGAAAGACTACAACAGCAAAGATATTTTAATTCAAATAATGTTAAACTATTTTCAATGATAAGCTATCAAAAAAGGACTTTATTAAGCAATAAATTCTATACAAGGCCTCTAGAATGGACATATAGGTGGAGGTCACATAAAAGTGCTAGAGCATCGCAAAAGAATAAAACGGTTGTGTTGTATGTGTTGGCTGCAACTATACTGGTGGGAGGTCTGTCCTATGCTGCTGTTCCACTTTATGCTGTATTCTGCCAGGTATAATGAGGATTTTTTTTATTATTTATGTGTACACAGCTATCGAGTCCAAAAGACATTCTGCACTTGCTTAGAAAACTACATGAAAACTCAAACTTTATTTATATAATTTAAAATTAAACTCAAAACTTATCAATAATATTACCTATTTACCTATGTTTTAATTTGAAATGTTATAGGTACATAGCTATCAAGTCTAAAAGACATTCTTACTTGCTTAGAAACCTACATGAAAACTCAAACTTTTTCTTTATCTATATAATTGAAATACTACTCAATACTAAATATATATAAAATAAATATATATACTTATCAATAATTATATTATCTATTTACCTATGTTTTAATTTGAAATTAAATTTGTATTGATAGGCTACTGGACTTGGTGGTCAAGCAACCAAAGGTCATGACACAGAGAAAGTTGAATCAATGACTGTCATTAAAAACAGACAACTTCTCATAAAGTTCAATGCAGACACTGCAGCAAGTATGAGATGGAATTTCCGCCCTCAACAACCAGAGGTTAAGGTAACTATTTCAGGTGATTTGTTTGTTGCAGAGAACTTCAGTGGCAACAAGTTTGTTTTGTTTTCGAACTTTCATTTAACAGATCTGTCAGAGATACATTCTTGGTAGAACATTGAATACATATTTTCTCATTTCAATACTAATAAATAAATTATAATTGCTTTTTCAAATTTTTTTTATATTTCATACGCATCCAACAACAAACACAAACTTGCCAATTACAGGATGGATAAACTATTTTATAATTTATCGGACGTGCTTATAAAGTCTCATTTAAGGCTTAGAGAGTGGAGTTGAAAGAGTCATTAGTTACAACCCTGGCACTACTAGGTCAGGATTGAACCCTGGATCTTGAGATTGAAAGGCAAGCATGTCAACCACGTGCCACAGCTAAGCTATTATCATTTCATTATTATTAAATAAATTTATCTGTGACAATTTTTTTAATGTTTTTTAGGTTTACCCAGGTGAAACAGCCCTTGCGTTTTACTCTGCAGTTAACCCAACAGACAAGCCGATAGTAGGTATCTCGACTTACAACGTTGTACCATTTGATGCAGGCCAATACTTCAATAAAATACAATGCTTCTGTTTTGAAGAACAAAGATTAAATCCACACGAACAGGTAACATTGACTGTTTATTTGTTTATAGACCTTATTTTTAATTAACTGCATTTATTTTAACAACTTTTTCAATCTGTCCCCATTCTGTTTCTTGTATGGTTTGGGCTGGCAGACAAGGATCTTAATAATTCATTGAATCAACTCTCTTTTCTTTTATCCTAGGTTGATATGCCAGTATTCTTCTACATTGATCCCGAGTTTGCTGAAGATCCTAGAATGGCAAATGTTGACATGATTACTTTGTCCTATACGTTTTTTGAAGCCAAAGAAGGTCTACAACTCCCAGACCCATGGATGAAACATTGATATATAATATATAATTATGTTGTCTAAATTACTGATGTTACTGCAGTATTTTGGCTGCATGCATAATAAATGCAGATCAGTGGTTATTTGTGGAATTTGAATAAAACATTAAAAATAAGACTGAACTTTAGATATTATTTTTATTTAGATATTATAATTATCTATGATTTAAGTTATGGATATTTTATTGCTGTAAAACAACTAAACTAAACTGGCGATTACTGTAGTCTGTTAATGCAGTAATAAAAGGCGACTTTGGCGTTTCATACCATGACCAAAATTTGTGGTAATTTTCTCTACTCCTCTCGTGTCAACGTGTGTTGTTTTTCTTGTCTATTTTTTCCTGGTATTTCCAGTTTTCGATATATTTTTACAAAATGGGGATCTTAGAAAAGATAGCGCAAGTTGAAGCGGAGATTGCTCGAACTCAAAAGAATAAAGGTAATGTGTTTTTATTGTGTTTCTATATCAAACAGCTAGGCCCCTGCTGCCTGCTTGGAATTTAGGCCCGGCGGCGGTGGGGGCCGCCACTCGCATCTGGCACGCGACCGTCCCAACTCAGGGATAGAGGCCTAGGCCTAGAACTTTTAAAATTTATAATTTGTATAAAGACGCCTCTAAACTTGACTAGGTCTTATATTATTAATTTATATAAATTTATTTATACATGACATAACCAAAAATTTATTAATTTAATTTAACATTAAAAAATTTATTTTCCTAGCAACCGAATATCATCTTGGTTTATTAAAAGCTAAACTTGCAAAGTACAGAACACAATTATTGGAGCCGCAAGGAAAAACTTCAGCCAAAGTGAGTACTACTATCTACACCTATCCTCTCGCAGCATTTGAGGGTTATGAATCAGTTACTTATTTATGACAATATTATTATTAAATTAAATCATTATTAATATTAACATTTAATTTTTATTTCTTTTCAGGGTGAAGGTTTTGATGTCATGAAATCTGGGGATGCCAGAGTGGCACTCATTGGCTTTCCATCGGTTGGAAAAGTAAGATCACTTTAAAATTGTATGGTGTTTTACATTGCATTAAATGCCACCATACAATTTTAGCACATGTATCATCATGTATTTATTTCTGTATACGAATACTGTACAATAAAATTCTGATACATTTGTTTTTTTTATATCTTTATCTAGTCTACACTACTGAATACCGTCACTAAGACTCACAGTGAATCGGCTTCCTATGAGTTTACCACATTAACGTGCATCCCTGGTGTAATAGATGTAAGTTTTGATTTCACTGATATTACTACTAATCCAGTATTAATCAATAGTGCCTTCTATGCTCAAAGAGAATAAAATAATAACATTTTATATTTGTATTTACAGTATAACGGTGCTAATATTCAACTTCTTGATCTACCAGGAATCATAGAGGGTGCTTCTCAAGGTAAATGGCAAATCGCTGTACTGTATTACAACATATTTTGCAGTTATATTTATGAATGAAGAAGAATGTGAAGACTTAATAGGGAGGTTTTGCAACCTTACGAATACGAAAACAGATACGTCACACATTTGTGAAACTTTTGAGCTGATCCCCATTTCATATTCGTAAAGCGTATTTGTGTTGACGAATATCACCAGTCATATTCGTAACTACAAAATAAGTATAGTTTTTGATCTATTTTGCATTTGAATCAGGAATGATTCATGATTATAATATAATTATTAGATTTATTGAAAGTAATTTACTAAAATGCCAGGTCAATTTTGATAAATAGCAGTTTTTAAAGTCCTCACTCGCTTTGATGTTACGCTAGGCCTAGGCAGCCAAGCAACACGTACCTGCCGCTTCGCTCAAATTTACCGCAGTCATATTTTGGACGGCGCCCTCAATATTTCGTTGCCATGCGAAACAGATTTTTCCTGGCTTACGAAAAACGAATATGTGTGCGTGACGTATCCGTTTTCGTTATCATATTTGTAAGATTGCGAAACCTCCCTAACCCTGTACATCTTGTAAAAATCAAATCCCGTCCCAGGGCCGAATCGTCCCACTACCATAAAAATCAATTAACAACACTTATATTATGCATGTTATTCTTTCCCTCAGGTAAAGGGCGTGGTCGACAAGTAATCGCCGTTGCTAGGACAGCAGATATGGTTGTTATGATGCTAGATGCCACCAAAGGAGATATTCAAAAGTTAGTTTATTTTTGTTTATATAGTTATAAATGCTGTCTATTTTAACCACAGTAGTGCTTTCCCATTCTAGAATCATCAACTATTGGTCAATCTTGTAATCTAGAGGCACTTCAGCTTGTCATACTTGGCTTCCAATAATAGCCTCATATTAACAACAAGGTTTATTTGCTGAATAGATGTCAGTTGACATGTTAATGTTATTTGAACCTATATAATGTGTACAGTATACAGTACTGAAGTTATAACATTTACTCTCATCACTCTATTCTTTTTTTAAAAATTATTTTTTGACAGGAAACTTTTAGAAAAAGAGCTGGAAAGTGTTGGTCTCAGACTCAACAAACCAAGACCAAATATTTATTTTAAGGTATTATATTCTTTAAAAAAAGACTACAGTGTGTTTATATTTTTCAATAAGGTCAAGTATTGTATAGTTAGGATTTAATGGAATTTTGTTTTTTTTTAATTTTCTGGACAGCCTAAGAAAGGTGGCGGACTATCCTTCAATTCAACGTGTGCCCTGACCATGTGTAATGAGAAACTAATACAGACAATTCTACATGAATACAGTATCCTTTCAAAATACATTTTTTTAATGTTATAAATTCTATGTAAATCCCCCACACTAAACCAACTTGTGAAAATATGTCCTAGTTCTCCCCCACCCCATTTTTGTTCATACATAGCAGGTTAGTCCCAGTACCAATGTATACACCTGGAAGAAGCCAAACGAGTTGCATATGATTTGAACTTCAACCTCATACCTATAGGTTGGAGCACTGTCAGATGACATTGTTCATATATATTGCTCTTAACATTTTCGTTTAGAAATATTCAATGCAGAAGTATTGTTTCGTGAAGATTGCAGTGCGGATGATTTCATTGATGTTATCTCTGATAATCGGGTTTACCTTCCATGCTTATATGTAAGTCAAGTTACAGACTAACTAAAATGCTAATGTATTTATTCTTGATCCTCAAGCTTAACTGGAAACTGAGGAAATTCTGATTAGGCCCTCTACAGCCAGCAGTGTAGTGCCTAACAGATTGGCAAACCGGCTGACGATCCTGTACTCTTTTCGAATAGTGTACCAAGTTCTTTAGCATGCACTATATTTACACAGGACCAATGGCTTTACATTTAATTTTCATCATCATTATCGCCAATACAACTACCATTACCTCCTGCCACAGCCATTACTACCAGCACTCGTTACTATCTGCTCTTTGACTGCAATTTTAGTATAAAACTGTAAATTATTTTCAGGTATACAATAAAATTGATCAAATCTCAATTGAAGAAGTTGATAGAATAGCCCACCTGCCTCACTGCATCGTCATAAGCTGTGAACTCAAGTTAAATCTCGACTACTTCTTAGAAAAATTATGGGAGTATTTAGGTCTTATATGTGTGTACACAAAGAGGAGAGGAGGTATAGTATTAACTATCAATAATATTTTCGATATGCATGATTGATTACCTTGATTTACCTTGATGTTGAGACTTATAAAGCCGTAGTTTGTGTGTCTCTCTGTAAAGTTCTATCAATCCATTCTTGTCTACTATACAGGGAAATCTGATCTGGTTTATTGAATTGGATTCGATGACTTTATTGATTAAGGGCAGTGTTTTCATAGTTAAATGTTCAGAATTACACTATGGTGTGCTATGCCTTTACTCCATGGCTGTTCAATCCCTTTGTGCTAAGTTTGAACTCTGTCAGAAATGAGCACAGAATGATCTAATGTAAAACACACCACCCATTGAATATAAATGATTTTTGTTTGTTTCCACAGAGCAACCAGATTTTCAAGATGGAATTATAATGAGAAGAGACTGTTCTGTAGAACATGTGGTAAGAACACTATATTTAGGCTAAGGGTAGATGATCATATTTGAAGCAGGTTGTACAGTAGTTGATTATAAAGACACTTTTAAGCTGGTTTAAAGCAAGCCAGGGGTTTGAATGAACCTCCCTTTTTTCAGAAGTGACCTTTTAAAACTAGAGATCAGCAGTAAAATATGGTATTTAAATAAGCCTAACTAGCCTGATGACAATTTGTTCCCCTTTGAAAATGAACCCAGACTATTGGCTTGAAAGCCTTAGAATAATATTGGCTGCATTCGTGTTTGTGCCTAGAGAGGTATTTATAATATAATAATTTGTGTTTATTTTCAGTGTCATGCAATTCATAGAAGTATCGCAAGTTCATTTAAATACTCATTAGTATGGGTAAGTCTTTCAGTTTCTTTCAATCACAATATTTTTCTGCATGTATGTCTTTTGTGTGTTTTAAATGCTGTCATTATTATCTTGTCTTTTTTTTCAGGGTACAAGTGTTAAATACAATCCACAGAGAGTTGGCTTATTACATACAATGAAGCATGAGGATGTCATACAAATAGTAAAGAAATAGATACAATGTTATTATAGTTTTGATGAAATATAGTTATTTACATGAATTATTTTAACCATGCAACTCTGATGTTCAACTGGGTTTTAACATATACCTGGCTGCTCTTTACAATTATATGATATGAAGTTTAATAAATATGCTGTATTATATACTATACCCATACTGGTTATTTTGATGTTTTTATTCTTTGTTGAATGACCTGAGGTGGAACGTAATAGGGTTTTGATTTTACCAATGTATGGAGATTATGAAGAGGTCTTGAATACAAGGCATTCTTTAGACAAAATAGATTTCCAAATAAGAAAATGCTATAACTATCATTACAATGTCAGAATCACCAGAATTGGGTTTTTGTTGTACAGTTTGTATATTATGCATATCATGATGTATTTCCATATACTATACTGTACATTGATTGAATAAATGTATGAAACTGTAGCTGTAAAGTATATGTTTTTATTGTCTTTGTATCTAACAATTATTGAATTGGTTGAAGTAATCCATTTAAATCTGGAAGGTTTGTTTGTAGTGTGTACAGAGTGTACAAACAAAGTAATAATAATGAACAAGACACCCCCATATGAGAAATAAACGTTAGGGGCGCTATACGTTTTCCCCAAATTGGATTGGACGATTCGACCACGCAGACGTCGCAGAGACGAATTTGTCGTGTGTGCGGGTGAATCTACAGCTAGGCCTAGAGGCATGGTTGTTTAATTTTCATTAAATGGAGGGGAAAACATTACAAAGTTTATGATGACTACACGAACCTGTATATCATTGATAAATTTCTTTGTCTATAATCCTGAATATGGACCTCGAGAAGGAGAGGTAGGTCTAATAAAAGCATGTATTTTTTATTTAAACTAGGGTCTAGTAGGCTAGGCCTACTATTTTAGCTAGGCCTAGCAACACCGAACTAATTTATCACACTACCTGCGCGCTCGGACTGGGTTGGTTTGGGGGATTCCCCGCTTCTTGGTAGTGAATGTATAGGCCTAGGCCTACGTTTTATTAAGCTGGGTGTTAAATAAAATTTATGTTATTTTATAATATAATTAATATACCGACAAGAAATTGTTTCTAGGCCTACACATTTTTAATTAAAAAAATGTTTTATTTTATTCAGGAACACAAAAAGATCATGTTCTATCATCCAGACAAAGAGCAGCTGGATGTTAAAATAAAGAATATTGGTCTCAGTGAAGCTGTAGTAAAATTCACTCAGTAGGTGCAGCAAAATGTTTGAATTTTTCTTTCTTTTCTTTTGTATTGTCAAATTGCAGAAGATGGAGAATTAAAACGGTCCAGGAAATGGTGAGGAGTAAATCCAATGACGGGTGAAGACCAATAAATAAAAACATAAACTAAAGAAAATTTTGGAAGAAAAATAGAAAATTTACAAACATTGTATGTTATTACCAGAAAGAAACAAAACTAATTTAATGCTGCTCCATCATTGCATTTAACTCGCCATGAAAGCTTTTCTAATTAATAGCTTTTTTAGATTAATAATTTTTTCTTTTCTTTACAGAACATTTTTACCAAATAAACCTTGTGAAGCCATACATACACAGAAAAACAGACAGCTCTTTCTTGAGGCTGAGAAGGACTTTTGGATGGTCATGGTAAGAACAGGGAGTTGGAAGAACACATTATAAACAAGAAAGCAACTCCGAGAGTGCATACCTCCCGCCTACTGTAAAATTCTCCTACATAAGATTTCCCGGGAAATGCTGTGTGTGATTTAGGCTAATTTCATTACAAGCATGTGTATGCGAATTTGGTGTAATGGTTATGTAACCAGCCTTTCAACTAACAATAATATCAGTTGACTAACAATAGAACAGCAACGGCAAAAACAAACGGGTGAATTTTAAAATAGGTTTTTTAAAACTACTCGTATTAAAAAACCTGTACATTAAATCAAATTATGTTTTAATATTACAAATCACAAATTGTAACTCTTGCCTCTTGTACAAAAATGAAAATGCAATTTCAGTATACTTGTTACTTTAAGACTGCTCGCCGGCTTTTGAAAATTCTGTCCTATCTTTTAACACTAGCAGGTCTGAAAATTATACTAAAAAGTGGTCCAGAATTGGGACCGTGGTCTGGATTGCCTCCAAAATTTAATGGAGTGGTCCTTGACCACATATCTATCTGTATTTTCATTTTGGTAAAGATTTTGTAATTACTTTTTGAGTAATCCTGCTAACAAACAGACAAATGCGATCCTTGGCGGAGGTAAACAATCGACACCCTTGATTGGTAAACCTCAGGTGGATAAATGATTATAAAATAAGAGATGTTTTTGGTTCTATTGCAGACTGTAGCTATACCATATACAGAAAAGGTGGTAGATGGCAAGCCACTACGAGAGTATCATCCAGATGATGTACAAGATTCAGTATACCAGGCAGTACTCACACAGGCTTATAAAATGTTTAAGGTATGCCATATATCTCTATCTACCTGAAAGAAGCCTGGTACAGTACCAAATATTAGCCCTGTGAAACTCACATTTATTGCATTCCCATTTCAATCGTAGGCACTTATACTCTGTATACACTATCAAACTACTTTGAAAAAATAGTGTGGTGTGCCCGAATATGGTAGTGATATGCTTAAATATGCTAGTGCTATGACATCATCATGTCCATACATGGGCACATCAAATTTTGTTTTCACATAAAGTTTGATAGTGTAGACAGAGCGTAGTGTAAAAAACATGACAAGAAATTTTTTTTTTTTTTTTGCAGTTATTTATGGGAACTTTTTATGGCATACTTAAACGTACGAACGTTGAACAGTTACAGCATAGGTTAGCACATTTCTTTAATCGGGTAAGAAATTTAATAAAAATATAATTAATAAAATTGATTTTATTAACTGTAAATGATTGTGTATTTTTTTTCCTGAATGAATGCTTGCTTATCAATTTTTGTTTCTTTTTTCCAGTATATTTCAACTTTGAAATTAAGCCAATGTGATATTTTGGATGTCCATGCTGGAATACAATTTCTTCCTCTTGACAAAAATACTTATCTTAGAATACAATGTTTTATCAACCTCATTGAAGCAAATTTTAGGTAAGGTATTAATTGTAAATAATTTAAATATTTACCTAATTTAAGAAAAAGTTGCACAGACTTAGACTTGAGCCTAACTTGCACAGGCTTAGACTTGAGCCTAGCTTGCACAGACTTTGACTTGACCCTAGCTTGCACAGACTTAGACTTGAGCCTAACTTGCACAGACTTAGACTTGAGCCTAGCTTGCAAAGACTTAGACTTGAGCCTAGCTTGCACAGACTTAGACTTGAGCCTAGCTTGCACAAACTTAGACTTGAGCCTAACTTGCACAGGCTTAGACTTGAGCCTAGCTTGCACAGACTTAGACTTGAGCATAGCTTGCACAGACTTAGACTTTGAGCCTAGCTTGCACAGACTTGGACTTGAGCCTAACTTGTGCAGGCTTAGATTTCAGACTAACTTGTGCAGGCTTAGATTTGAGCCTAACTTGTGCAGGCTTAGATTTGAGCCTAACTTGTGCAGACTTAGATTTGAGCCTAACTTGCACAGGCTTAGACTTGAGCTGAACTTGCACAAACTTAGACTTGAACCTAACTTGTGCAGGCTTAGACTTGAGCCTAACTTGCGCAGACTAAGACTTGAGCCTAAATTGCGCAGACTTAGACTTGAGCCTAACTTGCGCAGGCTTAGACTTGAGCCTAACTTACACAGACTTAGACTTGAGCCAAACTTGCACAGGCTTAGACTTGAGCCTAACTTGTTCAGACTTAAACTTGACTAATTTGCAAAAATAATGTTTTTCTTTCAGTCGAATAAAACACACAGCATTCTTGTACAATGATCATTTAGTATGGTAAGTATATATAATTTTCACTCACTGATAAGTTCCTAAATGTTTTCAACATGAATCAAGAACATACTTCAATATAGGCATATTTAATTGTCGTCTTGATGTATTTCTAGGAGTGGGTTAGAGCAAGATGACATGAGAGTGTTATACAGGTATCTGACAACCAACCTTTTTCCAACATCTCTAGATACAGAGGTAAGCTAGCAACTAAAATTTTTATTTCTGATTTTTGTAGAATCATTTGATGGTTGAAACTGTTGATTATGGAATTGGATGACTGTGTCAAACTTCCTTCTCACACACGAGCAGTACCTTACCCTCTGCCAAATCTACACTACAGTATCTGAAATTTGCATTTGTATACTATATTTCAGAATAAGAATACCGTAATTAATTTTTCTTTTATTTTTTTTAAAGTTGAAAGAAGCACCACCGTCTAAGGTACTTTTGGGTCAGGCTGTTTCTTCTTCTCATTATGGAAAGTATGTATCTTACAAAACATATTTTACATTAATGTCATTGCTGCTAATAACACGAAATAGGCAGGGCAATTAAAGAGGCTTGGTGGCATGAACTATAAATTGCAGATGTCCAAAATGAGAAAAATGAAATATTTGGAGACTGTATAAAAAGAGCCCACTTTTTAAACATTAAATTTAAAAGACATCAGCTTCTATAGTAAACAATGGATTTGTATATCATATTTAATATTCATGTTTTCAGGTATGTAACTGGTCCTCCAGACCTTTCAGATGAACGGAATTTAGGGAAAATTCCTAAAATTCATGTCAATTCAAATACAGAACAAACAGCATTGCATTTAGTAGTATATAGGGTATGTATGAGTTCCCTGCTCAAAGAGTTTAATATTTTTGTTGGTGTAGAAAAAAGTAGTTTTATTTTTTGTTCAGTATCAGTATATATCTGTATTCATCCCTCATATGGCAAGTACCAAGGAGATGGATTATATCAACTTACAATAAAATGTACTAATTTCATCATCAAATTTCAAATGTGTATGTATGTATCATTGCCATAATAATTAATTTTCTTTTCAGGCCTTAAGTGCAACAGTCTGTTTAATGGTAGAAGGTATGCTCTTTTATATTCTATATTTATTTTGTAATGGCCTTGGTTCGAATCCAGTGACTTATGGTCTTTCTAGATGTGTCCCTGTATATAGTGCAGATTTTTAGACATACTTCCGTAACTGTATGTACTCTGAAAAACCACACTGTCCAGGATTTTAATATCAAATTATTTTATTCTATATATGTTTTTTTTTCCTGCAGCTGATTCAATTCCTAGTTTTAATTGGTTTAAAGAAATTGATAACTTTATTGGACCACAACTTACAAAGTTAGCCTCAGACATTAGTGAACAACAGTCTAGCAGACGATCACCAAGGTATTTCACTCTTCCATCTTGTTACATTTCCCAAATTTTACGAAATTATTCTTTATTTTTTCAACAACTTAATTAGATATGTGGGATTTTTAAGTAGTGTCTTACTAATGCTCAATATTCATTCATATGTTTTTCTTCCATCTATTTTGCTTCATTCATAAACAAAGTCGGAACTTCAGTTTGACACCTGTAAGGAGGTGAGGGGTGATGTATATTAGGTGGAACAGCTGATTTAAATGTGTTGCTACTCACGCCTTTGCATTATTTAGTTGAATGTGTGGATTTTGTATTGACGTTTAGATGTAAATAATTACCTCCTCTGTATCTGTATAATTGTCTGTACCTTGCATATGATGTATACAGTTTAGTAGTAAATGCATATTGTTGTGAGCTAAATATAGTAAACACTTATCCTTCACAAATACTGCCATTTTGCAAGTAGGTTTTCAGCATTCTCTTTGGCATTTTTTATCAGTTAATCAATAATTTTGATTTTAACCTACTGTATAATATTTGTTTTCAGCATTAGTCAAGAATTTAAATTTGTCTACTTCAACCAAATGAACCTAGCTGAAAAATCAACTGTCCACAACAGGAAGACGTCTAGCTCCATCATCAGTCCTGATATTCTTAGACTCCTCGCAGACATCAATTCAGATTTTATGAGGTAAAAGTTTATTTGACAAGTGAAGATGTTTACTGAATTACTGAGTTACATGACAAGGTCAGGTCACATCACAAGGCCACAGGTCACAACACAAGGCTGTAGGTCACAACACAAGGCCACAGGTCACATGCTTCATGTTATAACTGTATACGAAATGTGTTGTGATGTTGAGAATTATTTTTGTTATAGATCAGAATTTGACGAAGAAACCATCATGAAGACATCATCAGAATGTTGGGTTGCGGGAAAAAAGTCTGATCAACGTGAATTCTACGTAGTTCTGAATCTTAAGAACAGTAACTTAATTGAGGTCAACGGTAAGAACATTACATTTCTAAAATAATATGTAAATCTTCCATAGGAGCGGTGCAACTGTGCATTTCTCAGTTTCTGTAACATTAAGCTCTGTCTACACTATCAAACTTTATGTGACAAAAAAATGTGATGTGCCCATATATGGACATGATGATGCTATATCACTACCTTATATGGGCATATCACCACCATAATTGGGCACATCACACTTTTTTTGTCAAACTAGTTTGATAGTGTAGACAGAGCTTTAAACCTCCGTTCTCGATTTCATTTAGAATTCCTATGTCACCACTCCACCATAATGTGGTTTTTTTTTGTCTTTTTCAGAGGAAGTCAAAAGATTATGTGCCGCTCAATTCAGCAATATCTTCTTCCTTGATTGACCTAGATAAAGTGCTTTGATTCGAAATAGGAATACATAATAGAATATTGTGGTGATGGGAGTCATAAGCACCTTATAGAAAGATGGACATTTCTAGAAGTGTCCACTGGATAACCACCTGTGCAATGGTCTGAGGCAGAAGTCAACTTTAGAATGTTTGATGCGTTACAAGTGGCATGCTGAAATATTCTTGTAAGAATCTTTGAAGAGAAACCCCAGGGCACAATTGTTTGATTCTGGATAAAAAAATCTGTTCAGGTATTTAAAGATTGTGTCAAAATTTATTCTGGTTGACCAGTCTTGGTGGTACTACCACGAACATATAAATTATGTGCATGGTGTTACTCCAATGGAATGACAAGAATTATCTACTGTATCTGATGGTTCAGGCAGTTTTTAATCCAGCGAGAAAAGAGTTTTATTTTGGACCAAAATAATCCACTCATCGAATATGAACAAGATCAGAATGCATGAAATAATATTGTATACAGCCGATTCTCGGTACTGTATCTATTTCCGAAGTATCAGTGGAATATGTGGTAATACAACATCACATGTGTTTCACATTTATCTAGTAGTGAACTAACCCTTAACCTTACATGATACAGCCACCACATGTGATATAAATGAGATGCTGTATTATACAGATATTGACTGCTTAGAGGTTAAATATAAGATTTGACATCCCCGAGGGAATGATATTATGTTCGAGGGAATATATATTTCCCGAAGCGCCAGCTGAGGGAAATATATATTCCCCGAGAACATAATATCATTCCCAAGGGGATGTCAAATCTTATATTTAACCGATATAAAAGGCAATATCTGTTATATTATATAGCCAAGAACAAGTCTGCTGGTGAAGCTAGGCTAGGCCTCCTATTCTATAGTATTTGTATTGTATGTAAACAAGCCTCCTGCCTAGACACCTTACCTTGCGAAGAATAATATACAGATAATTACTAATTAATGATTCCTTGGCAATAAAATATTCACTTAGGCCTAGGTCGTTTAAATTAACAGAAGAATTTCCATCAATAAGCCTATTAATAATAATATTATAATCAGGTAGGCCGAATAAACAATTCATCGTCTTCTCTTCGAGAAGCCGAATCACCGGATGTTCAGCGCGTACTAGTTACTAGGTTACTACCGTGAGTATTGACCAATCACAAACGGTGTTTCATCACATTTAGGGAGGACTAATAACAAATGAGGGCGCTATGTATGCATAGTTTAAATAGTTTAGATGAATAATTTCTTGAAGCAACTTCCGTGGCGCAACGGCGGAAGCGTTGTCTTGCGATGGAGTGACAATTCCCACCCGAGTTCAAATCCAGTAGATGACTTTTGTTTATTTATCGGCGAACGCGAGTGTTGCCACACGAAAATTACACAGTCAATATCATCGAACTCGAGAATGTATAGGATTAATGACAGGGGACACGATAATTACGCGAAAATTACTCAGTCAATATCATCGTTCTCGAGGATATATACGATTTACGATCCTCGAAGCGACAGTCATGTGACGCAGTTTCAACCAATCACGTTCACGTATTTACATAGGCTATGTAATATTATACAAATAATGAATGTTTATGAGTGTAATGGTACAAATAATGGCATGAGGTGAATGATGAAAGGTTATATCAACGAGGCAACGCCGAGTTGATGTAACCTTTCATCATTCACCAAATGCCATTATTTGTACCATTACACGAATATTAAACATTCCTTATTTGTTTTATATAACATCTAAATAGATTCCTGTCATTTGAATCAAATATAAGGTAGCCCTAGCCAAGAGGCCTACATTTCATTCAGATTGATTAAAACAGTAATATTATAATATTAAATGTTAATGTTATATTTATATGGATTTTATAAACACACCTACTTTAGTGTTAATTATGTCAACAAACAACCAAATAATCCTATGCTTAGCAAGGCTAAAACGCCTAGGCTAGGCCTAGCCTAATACTAACAGGCCTAGCTAGGCTAGCTAGTGTAGTAGTACTAGATTGGCTGAAAGGCAAAACTTCGACAGACAATTGGAACTTATCTTGACTAATTATGGTTTTTCCAACGATTCCACGTCTTGTAGGGATGTCCCCATTAAGTAATCAAAATCCTAAAAACGATCTAAAGCTAATTTAAATGCCTTTTTGAATGAAATTAGTACATATATATCTCCAAATCGTACACAAAAATCTGCTGCTTTTGCATATCTCGCGGTGGTGTTTACAAACAGAGGCAGGACGACAGGTGGCGCTGTTGTATTTCAATGTAATTTTTGTATTCTAAATTTTTTTTCATCCGCGAAACGTTTTTTTTTTTCGTACACAAAATGTTTAAAAAAGTACTATTAAACGATCGTTTAATAGTGCGTACTATTGCACGCCATGTGACCCACAATCGTCCAATCAAATGACAGGAATTTATTTAGGTGTTATATAATACCAAATATTGCTGATACTTCGGAAATAGATAATACTGTATGTGGAGATACAGCACTGGGAATCTGTTGGTATTGTACGTATACAGCATTTACAGTAAAGCAGTCTTTGAGAATTGGAGTTTTTATAATCGAAAAAAGTGAATCATTCGTTCGTCATAACTTTTTACAGATTAATATTTTAATCGAAAAAAGTGAATCATTCATTCGTCATAACTTTTTACAGATTAATATTTTCTGGTGGTGGAGAGATAGTGTAAACAACAATAACAATATATTATGTTAAATATATTTTATTTATCTATACATTGAATGCTGGGTACTCTCTTAATTTAAGAGTATAAATTATTTGTTATTATTTATGGCCAGTTGCATGTAAGCTTGAACCAATCTAAATGGATATACAGTATTTGGATCACAGTCTTTCAAAGTTGTGGAAGGGAGCCAACAATTATTTAATAAATAATTTATACTCTGTAATTGTACTTATTATTCCAATTTGCAAGTAATTATAATATAATATGAATATGTAAATATTTATTAATGCATATGTAATGTGCAATGAAAAACCAATAAAGAGGACAAATAGACACATGTATATTAACTGTAGACTGAGTTTGTTTAAGGTTGTAGCCATTTCGAGGCCTGAAGACCAGTACACCCAACACCAGGCCATTTCAGCATAGTCAATTCTCCCAATATCACACACTTTGGGCTGGCCAAATATGTCTGGTTTTCCATCTGTTAAATAAGTCTGGTATTTGGAATGTGTTTTTAATGGTAACAAGAAATTTCAGAGAGTCTGGTATTGGAAGAGTTGACTAGTAATAATGAGTATGTGATTTGCCAGAGGTTCCCCAGTTTGAGTCTTGACTGATGTCATCATGAATCAAGACGTGAATAGAATAAGACAATAAAAGAATAGATTTCTTATATAATTTAAAGTTTATTAATTCATACAGGAGGTACGTAAGCGTAATAAACATCTATTTCAAACAAGTAGTACAGTATCTCTGCTGCACATGTGATTTTAAAATGACATTTGACGCTCAGATGATCTTAATTAGAGTTTGCAGCTGGTGATACCATGGCAACATCTCCGCTAATTGCACTCAAAAGGACGAGGAACATAAACAATCATTTTGTTTGTGTGTAAAATATAACAGATAGTCACTGGTCTTTTGGGGGGTGCTGTTTGCTTCATGTCTCGTCATGCGAATGAAGATAAACTGGTTTTGATAGTCTTCTTAATCTTTCTTGTGCCTTTTTTCCTTTGCTCATTGACATTGGTAATCCATGGTGTGGAATGTTCATCTGCAAAAATTAATAATTAAACATGAAGGCATGATGTGGGAGTCTTGTGGGTGTAGGGATAATTAAGTTTATAAAATAGTTCATTATTAACTTACCGGTCTAGGAAAAGGTGTGCCATAGTGGAGTGCTGAAAAAATGAATTTGATGTACAGAGTATCAATGATGAGTTCTTTTTATGCAATAACTAAGACAAATTGCATAGAAAATTAAACTATAATTATAATAGGTATTTAAAGGATTTTTTATTTTTACTTTTCGCAATATGAATATGATTATGAATTTAGTCACATGGACATTACCCATTTCAAGGCGAGTGTCTGCTTCCTGTATACAAAGTCTTATTTCTTTATCTCCTGTCACCTGTGAAATAAGCAAATTTACATTTACATTTTTTTTATATTCAAAATTGCTCCAGAAGTTATGTCTCTCCTCCTTTAGCACATACTGCTATACCTCCTTATTTTTCTTGAACAATGCTCTTGTTTCATCCTTGATGTATTTTCTTTCAGCAAATGTATCTTGCTTGTTTCCTGAAGTAGATTCCCATGTCTTTGAAAGTCTCAGAAACCGACGGTACAACGATAAAACTTTTACCCTGTCCATTTACACTCCTTGTTGTGACTTTTTGTGGTGTGTATGTACTGTTGATTGTTATGATGTGTGTGGTTTTTTGATGTATGGACTGTACCATTTTTTTACATTTCGTCCACGGGTTAAAGGTCACAGGTCATGGTTCAGTTATTTTTGTTTCGGGAATTTTTTTATGTGTAAAAAAATCACTGAAAATCTATTATTTTTCAGATGTTAATACAAAGATAACTAAACAAAATGTCCTCTCCCCCATTTAAACTTCACAAACGGCCAGTTGTAGGGCATCAGGTAGGTGTATAGGTAGATTTATATTTATCTAGGCTATGCTATCTAAAATAAAACGCCGTATCACATCCCCTGATAAATGGGGTGTGGACCGTGTAGCGTAAGTAGGTCAAATGACCTGGTTCTACTGTAGTGTAGGCCTAGCTAGGGGCTTACCTACCTACGTAGTTATCTTTATATTGTAGAGCTCTGGGGTGTAGGACACACCTAGCCTAGTTTAGCTAGTATAAGTAAACGAACATGAAAAATGTGTAGGCCTAGCCATCATGGCTAGGCTAGTCAAATTATATTTAATTTATTATTTTAAAATAAATAAATTATTATTAATTTACTGTAATTATTGAAAAAAATACTTAATACTAAAATAATAAAATAGTCTAGGCATAGGACTAAATTAAATGTGGGAAGAATTCTAAATTGCTGTTTATTTCCTTTTAGTTATTTTAGTTTAGTAGATATTTTAATTTCAAGCAAACAATGTATTAATAAATTATTATACTAATAAATTAAAATATTGTAATAATTTTAATAATGTAATATTAATTCACCAATAAAATATAGGCTATAAGTTGGACGGACGATCTTCCAGTTTGCCACTTGTCAGCTGTTGGGTTTTCAACAAACCAAGTTTATCGTCCTGATGGTGGCCGAAATGAAGAGCATGAGTTTGAAGATAGATTCTTTCATTTTAAGTAAGAGTACAATCAATTGGACTCTAGGAATTTTAAAGAACTCTGGGAATTTTAAAGAACTCTGGGAATTTTATTAAGAACTATGAGAATTTTAAAGAATTTTGGGAATTTTGGCAAAGAATATTTTGAGGCACCCTGAGAATATTATGAAGAACCCTAAGAATTGTTTAAGGAACCCTGGGAGTATTATTTAGAACCCTGGGAATTCCCTTCACTGGGATTTAAAAATAGACTGGGAATTCTAATATAAAGGATTCGTGGCATCCTGTAAATTACGCCAGACCCTATATTTATTTGCAAAGTCTTACCCAAGTATTTCTTTAGAAAACTGTTCAAGCTTAACCACTTTTTAAACCATATTTTACAAATTTGAATAAAAACTGTAGGTCAGATACAGGAGCATATTTATATGGAATGTTTGACGGTCATGATGGAACAAGAGTTGCTGAGTTTGCTCTGCAGAGGTTCCCAGCTGAGCTGCTGCTAGGCCAGCTCCCAGACAGCGGCAATGATAGCAGGATTAAGAGTGTGCTACAACAGGCCTTCTTAAATGTTGAACACCAGTCAAATGAAGCCATAGATGAAGCCCTGGCAGACAGGACCAGTGTCAAATTTCGGTTACCAGAAGTAAGTCATTTGATATAGTATTTTGGTATTTGATATACCATATTTTCTTTTATGCCTTTTGTCAAAATACAATATTGAGAGGATTGAAAATTCAGTAGTTTGTATATAAACTGTAACATCTTCTTTTCTATATTTAGGGTACAGACTACGATTTATACCAGTCGCACCCAAATCTAGTTGCACGACTACAACACCTAGATGCTCAGATTGCTGGAGGCACTACGGCTGTCGTGTGTCTAATACACAAGCATAAACTCTATCTAGGAAATGTTGGTAAGTTTGTCTGTATATAATTTACTTTCATACATGTGTCTTTGCCTGAAGAAATAAATTTTGATAATGTATAAAATATTGCTTGTATTTTAGGTGATTCAAGGGCTCTATTGGTAACACGGGCCAATGGCAAATTAAATGTGAAACAGATAAGCACAGATCACAATACCAGCAATGATGATGAGCTATTACGACTCAATCAACTTGGACTTGACACAACAAAACTAAGCAACGGTCGTCAGCTCGGAGGTCATGAGAATACTCGTAGTTTAGGGGATTACTCAATGAAAGGCGGATACAAAGAATTTGATATTATAAGGTGGGATTTGAATTATGTTTTTTTTACAATGATGATGTTACGTTTCTTCTTTCTCTTGATATCTGCCATTTGACAGGTCCCTGATATTATTCTTACATTTTTAGCATTTTTTTACACTTAGTTCATAATACACATCTAATGTGAAAAAAATATATATATTATATACAATTAGGATAGGTTTTGAAATAATGATGGACCACATACTGGTTCAATTTAGCCAAGCATTTGGCTTATGGTACACTAATTATGAAGTGCACAAACTTCCAATTCCGAATTTAAAAGTGCTCTACAAAATATGCTATACTGTATTTGTATACAACATTGTAGAGGAGCTGCAAATTATAATAGTACTGTTTCAATCTTATTACATCTTTATACTGCTCTTTTTTTTTAGTATGGCAAGTGGAGAACCAGTGATTGCAGAACCCTACGTAATTGGAGGAATCCCTCTTGCTGGTGAATGCGGATTCTTATGCATGTTTACAAACGGTCTTTACAAATCATTGGAAGAAGCAACGGCGACCACGCATGTCAACCAAGACATTGCATACATGGTCGCACAAGAGTTCAACGTGCAATCAACACTTAGCGGTGTTGCACAGGGTGTTGTTGATAAAGTTTTACGTATCCACCATGATACGTATTTACAGAACAATATGCGAGCAAAGTTTTGCGAAAAGCGAGATGATATTACTCTGTTGGTGCGGAATTTTAATTTTCCGCTTGGTAACTCGCTTAGACAGACTTATAATAGTCCAGTAACTGTACCATATAGTGAGTCAAATGTGCGATCAGATCCACCTACTTTGTACATACCATCGCCATCAACACCACCATTGGACTCGATGCCTGCTCTACAGATAGTACCTGAGAGTGTTACGCCTACACCATATATGCCGGTGGTTTCAACTCCATCATCTGTGACATCATCACATACTAGTACAGTAGACTCGCATGAAAGCCTGCCATTGGACCAAAGCCCTCAGAACACTCACGACACAAAGTCATCAGAGGGTAGCGGTCCCCAACCAAATATGGTCAGTTGTATAATAGACACTATGAATAAACATAATAACGCTGAAGAAGAACCAGATGCGGATGGACTGATTAAATCTTATGTCGATTTTACAGAATTTATAACTAAATATAACACAGCTATTGCAAACCTCGAATAATTAAATCGCATATTAATTTGAAAGGTCGATAGAATCCCAGAGCCTCAGAAAATAACTTGTGATCTTACCCATTCTTAATGTTTGTCACCAATGTGTTGGCTTGGTTGAAATTGTGGCTTATCAGACTTTTCTTTTCTCTTGTATCCAACCACACCACCAATACTCCAATACACCAATAAAGCAGGATAGGTTCTCATTCTATAATTACCATACTATTACAGAAGGGACCAGATGCAGGTCTTAGTGGTCAGTTTAAACAATTGTGTGCCTATCCTATTACATTTTGGTTCTATGATTCAATATCAATTCCCTGTTCCACCTGTTATCAGTAGGAGCTAGATGAGCCTTATTGTAATATTGTAATTGTAATATTTATTACCATCCATATAAAAAAAATAAGACAGATCAAAGAAAAATAAGTTACATATATGGAATAGCAGAGGATAACCCTTTAAGCTCAAGAGCTTGTTTCAGAAGGGGTCCTCAACAAAATGATAGTTGTGTAAGGTCTGTTAAGTTACACATACTTCTAAATTCTAATATTTTCCAAACATCGATAGAATATATATAAGGGCAGTAGAGTTTATACAATAAAGAAAACAATTATTTATATGTAACCATTGTATTTATTTATTCAAATTATGTGTTTCATGTTGTTTTATTCCTGAAATTTACAAGACAAAATAATATAAAAGATTTCTATGTTAACTTTTTAATGAATCATTAATTTAAAGGTACTAATTTGTCCTATTGAAGATGTCCGTATCATTTTGTACAATTTGTTTTAAATTCTATGTGTCACCTATTATCATGGAGCTCCTATTTTAGAATATTTATACATACTATCTTCTCCCCCAAACAAGAAGTATGATTTCAGAGAAATCGTCGCTGATTGGTGGAATGTACCAAAGCAAAAACATAAACAAAACAACTTCCGGGGACTTACTGCGCGGTCGTCGTCTAGTCTCTCGTCTCTGTACGTCGCGCGACGACTCACAACGTCTAGAGCTGTAAGTCTAGGCTCGAGTGTGCATAGAGTGTTCTCTTTTTCTATTCTCTGTGTCGGTTGGGTCTTTCTTCTTTGTTGCTGTTGTTGTTATGTAAAATGTTTTATGGTACGTTTTTTCGTATATATTTATTATAATTTTATTGATAAATTATCTTGCTTCTTAGAGTAATTTGATTTTAAATAATAAATGGTTTAGTATATAAGTTTACCAAGAATCAATCATATCTAGGCCTAGCCAAGTTTGGTGATTGATAGGCCCTCAAAAAAGGCCTAACCAGGCCTAGGCCTTGGCCTAGACTCTAGCTAGAGTGAGTAGGGTAGTAGGCCTAGGGCCTAGTAGAAGTAGGCTTACTAATAAGCCTAGGCTAGCTGCCTGGCCTGTGTTATTCCTGGTTTAGGCCTACTATTACTATGAGGGACTAGGCCTACCCTAGTAGTAGAGAGGTAGGATCAGCCTAGTTATTATTAAATAACAGGAATCAACACTAAAATTACTACAGCTTCATTTATTTGTTATTAATATTGTAATATGTAGGCCTAGGTTTATCGCAAATGGCTTGATTTCGCGAGGAACATCATTACACAATGCATAATGTGAAGGGTTTGGGAGCAAACGTCACAACGTGACAACAAATCATGTACGTACATACGTAACGTATGATGGATAGGAAGGTTCCCTTCCTATCCATCATGCGTCGCGCACACTATTTGCGATATAAAGCTTATTTATTAATAAAAATACATTAATATAATGACGTTGTGACAGGACCATTGTGACTAGGCTATAACAGTATTCTAGTATGTCAGTGTTTGTTACTAATGTGGAGGAAACTTTCTAATTTTTACTATGAGCGAATTTTGATTATTAAATCAATATTTTATCTTAAATGTCATACAGCCATATTTTGTTTTATCATTTATTAAAAAAATAAAATGGCATGATTGGTAAATAACATTAACAATCATTTAATTGTACTGTAAGCTGTTGGTGTCCTTCAGGTAGACTTATCTCATATTGAAATAAATTTCAATCAAATTAATTCTCTAATGATAAAATGTTTTAGCAATTTAGACCTATTGTTGGTAGTAATGGCATGAAGCTTGGTGATTTTATGACATTAAGCAGATGGTGATAGTTTCAAGGTTTTTATTTTATTTAGATGGAAAAAGTTGAAGGAAAATGTATGTACAGTACTGTAGTCTAATATTATTACTGTATAGTCTATTAATAGTGTAATTCACTGTATAACTATAGTGTCTAATAATTATTACTGTATAGTCTATTAATAGTGTAATTCACTGTATAACTATAGGGTCTAATAATTATTACTGTATAGTCTATTAATAGTGTAATTCACTGTATAACTATAGTGTCTAATAATTATTACTGTATAGTCTATTAATAGTGTAATTTACTGTATAGCGTCTAATATAATTATTACTGTATTGTATATAGTCAATGAGTAGTGTAATTTACTTTATAGTGTCTAATAATTATTACTACTGCCTAATAATTATTACTGTATAGTCTATTAGTGTAATTTACTGTATAGTGTAATTTACTGTATAGTGTATCATTACTGTACAGTATGTAGTGTAATAAATATACAGTAGTAGGGAATACTGTATGTTTTTAGTGTAATGTAAAGAAATGAGTACAGTAGAACCCCTCCTTTGGAACATCCCTATTGAGGGGACATCCATATCAAGGGGACACTTTTCCATTAAGGGAACGAGAGGCAATGTACTGTATCATTACACTCAAAGGAGTTGATTGAGGGCTGTTAAGGGTCATTTTCCTGTTAGGCAATGCAATGTATCACTACTTTCACAGGGTACACTCAGGGCTATTAAGGGGACATTTTTTAATGTGCCTCTTAATAGAGGTTCTTCTGTAATTTGATTTCAAATACTGTTTTACCTAAGTGTAGCCTACTACCACTGTAAGTAATATCATACAGTAGTGTACATAGAGATATCATATTATGAATATTTCTATGGTAATAAATCTCAGTATTTATAAATGTCAGTAAAGTATTGATGGGTAACATGCCTCTGTCTCACAACTAATCCACTCTCTATGCACTAGTTTAAGAGACTTAATATCACAGCGACAATTAAGATTAACAATGCAGGCGTACACCTATTCATCATCGTGTACTGTAGTTATCATCAGGAGGTGTACACATTATTCATCATCCTCTATAGTTACTTAGTTTACTCACAAAAGGTATACGAATGAGTGAGTGAGTCATTTTTTCATTGTTTACATAATTGCAGCAATCATCAATATACAGTAATGCACAGTACAAGCAATCCACCAGTGAAACCAATCCAGTTGTTTTAATTGTTAATTATAAAAAGAGATTATAAATTGCCTGCAGTAGCAATTAATGTTGAAATAATGTTTTTAAATGTTAGATAGTGAAAAGGCTCGAACTACGACTCTTTTCTTGATAATTAAACACCCTTATTATTATACCACTGGGGGTTTTTCGTGGGAGTTGCCAAATTTGATTGGATAAAACAAAATGTTTGGATTTAAATTTGTTTGAAAACTAGTTTACTGATCTAGTTTGTTGTAGATTTTACTAACCAAGTGCAGAGGTCCAGATCAAAACCAACATTACTGTTTTTAACTTTAATAAATTAGGTTTTGTCTGTTGCTGTTGATATGGTGATGAGAACAAAAGAAGATGGTAAAATAAAAGGCATATTATAAACCAAAACAAAGGAAAATTTACACCTCACCAACTAAAAATGTCAATGAAAAACATAAAGGACCAAACCAGCATCTTTTGTTTCTTCCTGGTAGAGTTAAACCTACCTAGTTCAAAGTACCAATAGCTAATGATTTAATTTCTTTGTTATTTATTTGAACAAATTATGTACAATGAAATTTAGAAAATAATTGCTATTTTTAACATAATGACAAGAAATTATTTTAAGGTCAACAAATTGTTTTCTTCCTGGCCGATAAATGACATGAGGTCAAAGTTTGATACCCACTGAAATTTAATTGGTAAAAGTCTCTTAAATATGTTTAAATAACAAGTTTTTGATGTCTATTTTATTTATTCAAATTTCACAGTAAATCGATTAAAATAAATGATTTTAACATGTCAATAGGCCAAAGTGGTACTTTGTAGACATGTACTGTATTCAAGAAAATTGTATTACATTTGTGGTTTTTGCAAGGTCATTCAAAAGCAATTGTTCTTTGTAGTTGTTGTACACCCAGTCTACAGACTCAGTGGGGTATTTGTGGTATAGTTCATTCTATGGTGTAACAATGTGTTGGCTGGCGAAATGTCAAGTAATGTGAAAAACGCAACCAAACTAGAAAAACATACTATTTAATTCAGTTTATTAATTCAAATGGTGTCGGAAAAATGCTAATTTTACAGTTACCATAATTTATTAATATAAATACATAAAATGTGATTTGAAAAGATGTAAAGCAGGTAAAATACTATTTATCCCAAAATAAATTGTTACTGTCTAAGAAAGAGAAACAAGTATTTAAAAGTCTATTAGAAATATAAAATTTAATGTAGTTTACTGTATAGTTTGTGGAGATAGTGTTTGTTTTAGTTTTATTTTTTTAGTATTAAATTTCTGAAAACGGAAGAAAAACCATTTTGTGACTGAAAGAAAATTAAGCATTTGGGTGCGATGATGTCCTTATTCTTTGAAATCTACCATACATACAGTATTAAACTCCTGAATAACAACACATTTCCTTTGTTTGTGGTTTAGGATATAACTCAATTTCTGGAAATGGATTATTTATATTGTCTGCATAGGCCGACAGGTATTCAGATCTCATATCATTTTACGTGTTCTTGTATTGATTCAGGAATTGACTGCTGCTTGCAATGCCAAGAATATTTAGTGGACTTTGCACTTTACCCATATAGTTGATTTATATTTCATGAGTGAGCTTATTTGTTTTAAAGTATAAAAAAAAAATCACTTAAATTAAAGAAACGAATTCAGTTTGGGTTTGCTCTAACAGGAAATGGCGTGATAAATGTTAAATAATGTAAGCTCTGTTAAAAAACTACTACTGTATATATAAACTTTATATAAACAGAAGTCTGTAATTGAATACCACATGGTATGTATACTAATACTGTAATTTCCCAAGCCCCTATTTTTACTGTACAAGATAAATAAACAATGATAAATAGATCAATAGATATTTTTTCTACAGAAAACAAAAGAAAAAAATATTACAACTACGTATAAAATTGTTTACTATTTATCGTCATAATTACCGTCTCCTATTGTATAATAAACAGGCGACTTACTGTACTCATTATTTATATAACAAAATACGTAATGTTTACACATTTTTTCTAGTATCAAGTCATACCACTCCAGGCTATTATTGTATCTATAGATAGCCCACAAGATTCTTTTGTTATTGTTTTCTACTGACGTTGTACAACATTTGTGACGTCATTGCATGTCTTTATTTGTTCCTTGCAAAGGAGTTGACAAATTAAAATGAGCAGACATTTAATGAGTGTGCACGGAATACTAATTTTGTTGTACTGTATGTGATTCATCACGTCATTTTAATTAGGTATCTCATTCATTCATTTATTGGTGATGATGTATAGGTATTTTATATTGAATATTTTATACAGAATTCATGTACTATCATTGTTTTAATGTGGAATTCTAGACCTATTGGAAAGAGTGATTTTATTTATAGAGTCATTAACCTTATAAAAGAATCTTCCTGTACATGTCCACAACTATTTTTTTTTTTAGTTTAATTTAAAAACCTTGTATAATTTCTATTATGTTACAGCTTTTTTACTTGTTTTTATTTTTCAAATCTGGAGGACCTCTCGGAAAATTATATTTTGCATTGAAAGAACTAATTGCAGAAAAAAAGAAATTATTTTATTGTATTGTACAGGCACTGTATTACTTTTTTGTAAGACCAAACTTATTCATTTGGCTTAAAGTGTCTTCCTCATACAAAACAACGTAGCAATACATACATTATAGTACCTGTATATTGATATCAAGTTGTCTGAATAAATACATTTACTGTATAATTCTATTCTATTTTACTACATACGGTAAACCTAACTGGGGTTTCATAATATCTATACTCCTTGTTTTGCTTTGACTCAGAGTACTGTATTTTGCTTAGTGAATTATTATTTATGAGATGTTATCCTACGATCAGTTTAATTGTTAAAAGTTGTACAATACCACCACATTGAGGTTGTCTATACTTTTTTTGCCTTTACTTTATTCACTCATCTTGCAGGTTTGTTATATACTTTAATATTTTTATAATCGGATGTTAACTGTTATATCTTTTATTAAATTTGCTGCACCTTTTTTGCTTCTGTTTTTTAGGAAATATATAGAAGATTTTTAGAAAAAAAACTATCAGAGGCTTGTGGAAAAATTGTTTCTGTTTGTCGTCTAGTTGTTAACGACAGTTAAACCAATGGGAAAGTGCCTATCGTGTTGCAGGCCATCAGATACTGGCACAAATGGACAAAATGGAAACAACGGTCAAACTCTGGACACAGTCGGACGTCGTAGTCTGACTAAATCAATCCCAGCACCAATTATTCCAAAAGAGTCGCTTGACCCACGTGCATGGAAAGGCGGTGTGTTCAATGGGCACGAAAAGCAAAAAGCAGCACATATAAGGACTAGTAATGGCATTGAAACGCAACCCCCGTCTATACCAAAATTGGAATGTTCCGAAGCTAGGATAAACCTTTTGTTTGAAACTTATAAGGATGGTCCGGAAGACTCCATTCTTTCTGAAGGGATGGAGAAATTTTGTCAGGACTTGATGGTTGATCCAGAAGATATAATTATGTTGATTATCGCTTGGAAATTTAATGCATCTATGATGTGTCGATTCACGCGTAGTGAATTTATCGCTGGATTTAAACTTTTAAAGGTTGATACGATGGAACGTTTAAAGTCCAAATTTGTAGAGTTGAAGAAAGAAGTTGAGGAGGACTTAAAATTTAAAGATTTATACAGATATACATTCAACTTTGGCTTGGAATCTGATCGAGGACAGCGCTCACTACCTACGGAAATTGCAATACCATTATGGCGTCTAGTTTTTACAAATCGTGTACCGCCGATACTTGATCGCTGGTGTAACTTTCTGCAACAGAATGACGTGCGAGGAATTTCACGTGATACTTGGCAAATGTTCTTGAATTTTACAGAGGTTATCGGATCAGATCTTAGTAATTACGATGACAATGAAGCGTGGCCAAGTTTGTTCGATGATTTTGTGGAATATGAGCTAGAAAGACTAAAAGATTCTGGACCAAATCTTAATAATTCGGCTGACACAAACCCTCTAGAGTACTATCTGTGAAATGTGGAGTATACAATAGACCAACATCTGAACTAGGAAATTATTTTAATTTTTATGAAAATAGCTAAATGTCATTGATTACATTTTTGTGGAAAACTTATTTTTTTGTGAAATACATGCTTAGTTTTAAGAAGGTTATTCATCTGCCCTTTCTGTTCCATTTTAATTATTTTAACTTCTAAAATTATTGTTTTTGTTTACCAGATATTTATTTTGGTATCATAAGTATAGCAATATGAAAAATAGGCTTAGAATATGGAAAATTTATTCCCACTTTGCGATTATTCTTATTAATTTACCAAAGCTGAAACATTCTTTTTAAATAGCTGGTTTATTTCCTTGTTTACTATACAAACATGTGCTTTAAAAAATTGATATTAAATTACAATTTTAAAAAGATAGATGAGCTTCATTATATAATGTCCCTAATAAAGATTGGAAAAACTTTAAAAATTAAACCATGCATGAGTATCCACAACTGTGTCCACTCCCATTTCTAAGTTTGATATTTGTAATCTTAGCTATCACAAATTATTAAGTGCAGTATTTTTTATTATGTTTTGTATATTATACCAAATGATGGGCAGTTTAAAATATCAGATTTATTTGTACAATTGTACATGTTGTGCACTTATTATAGTTTGGTTATATTGCTAGTTGTGCCCAAAATTTCAATGCAATTTGTTGTATTATTTTCAAAAAAGTAAATGCACTAATTGCTTAAAATTTAAACCATATTTGGTAATGTTTTTTATTCTAATCTTTTGCAATTGCTCTCTAAAATACTTATACATTCTAAACCATTAATTCATGTTCTAAGGTGGTGTTTAACTGGAGCTAATGTTTAAATCAAATGGAAATCGTATGTACTGTAGGCCTATAGCATATTAGTCACCTACTAAGCCTATTTCATATGCAAAATGGTTTGGTCTATTAAAAGTAGTACAGTAGTGGTTAAACCTAAATAATGGCCTTGCACCCCAGGGTGGGCCTACACATGAGTTAGTATATTCATAGAGCACAAAATAATGCAGCTTAGCTACACATTCCGTGTGACTATCAATTTGTATACTTTTATCCTATTAAAACAAAATGTTGAATTTATAAAATTATTTTTGATTGTTTGTTTCTACCTTACTTGCTATTTGTACTTGAAATGCAGTCTATAAATGCCACACAGTGCATACCCATCATTATGATGACTCATCACAGCCAAATATGGAAATAACTGTATTGACACTAATGGTGTATCAAGACAAATGAGTGTATTTGTTAGTTTACAAAAAAAAACGTATTCTGTTCAGCATGATAGGCTCATATTAATGAATACTTAAGATTGTTGAGTTTGTTGTTATACCTTCATCAGGAGTTTACTGTTTAGGGCCAGCCTTTAAAAAGAGTCTAATAGTAATACAGAGATATATATTAGCCTTGATAAACTGATTATAACAAAGGTACTAATATACAATATCTACTCTTTGATTTCATGTTGTGGCCCCAAAGAAGACAAAGTTAATGTACTGTAATTGTTTACATATGCTAAAGATTGGTTCCCACTTGGTTAACCAATCAGAAGAGACCGTTTGGATGAACCATCGCACTGTGATTGGTCAAATTACTTCTGATGGGCCTATATCTTTGCATTGCTTCTAAGTGGGAACCAAGCTTTAGAAGACTACAAAACTATCCACTTATTACTTACTACTTTCCACTTTTGTTTTGATTTGAATGGAGAACTATCACAACACAGTTTGGTTTGTAAGCATGTGCAGATATTGTCTTTGTCATCTTTGTTGTTGCTTCATGCAACATCAGGCTGTGTCTAAGAGCTGACAAAAATGTACTATAGTATTTAAATTAATCGTCTGTTTTTCATAGAGAAATGCAAAATAAATTTATAAGAAATCCTATTGTGTATAGTCTCCCTTTAGAGGTGAAATATAGATATTTTTGTGACTAGATACATCCCACAGTCCTTTTGTAGTCCATATGTTGTAACAATCTCTTTGTTAATAATACATTATTTTGTAGAACATTTTTGTGAAATTGCAAACATTTTTAAAGTATGTTTTATGATATTATATTTTCATATTTTTTGGCTATAATATTTCCTTTGTAAAAGGCTTTATTGTGATTGAATTTTGTATTCCTGCAAATATTGTTACTTATTTTTTATTTAACCAAAACATGTTCAGAATACCATGGCTTGCTGTTTGTATTTACATTGGCCAATAAAGAAAAGCGTACCTCTGTTTATAATTGTTAATTTAAACCAACATTCATATTCATAGGTTTTTTGGTAAAAAATTAACAATTTTAAAAAGGAGACATGGCAAATTATTACAAATTCTACATTTAAAATCGCAAAATAAGTTCCAGCCCTTTAAAAAAAATTACAAATGTGCTACCATTTTTTTATTGCCATTTACAAATATATTTAATTTCGAAATGAAACATGTTTGTGTTTTTGTTCTTCTGAAAGGTGCACACCTCGTTGTACAGTTTGTTTGCCAGTTAACATTGTATAATTACAGCCACAGTAAACAATTTGACCAATCACAATGTCAGGGATCATCTGAACTGTGACTTGTGATTGGTCAACTCATAAGCTATTCACCCATTTTTTTCTCCAGATTTGATGATTTGTAATCATTTTCATATACTACTACAGGTGTTCTTCTAATTAAAGACCATTTTGGGACAGTATTGCTGTTAGTCTTCAGATGTTCTGATTTCATAATTAGAATCTTTATTTGTATTCATCCAGCAATAGAGATATGTGGTCTTACATTGGAGCTACACCTGTATTGTATATAGTTTATAATGCTCTACCAAGTATCTAATTCCGTATCGCAATTAAAAGTAATTCAGTTGAATTTATTCAGATTGAGATTTCTTTGTATTTTGTTACGCAGTATTACATATTGTACAAGGATTTTTTTTTTAAATTTCCAAAATATCCACTTTTTTAAATTCAATAATTATTCAATAATATTGCCATATATGCGCATATATTGTGTTACCATCATCTTACAGAGCCATAGTAACTACTTATGTCAAAAAATAAAAGGGTCGAAATTTGCCCATTTTACGACAATTTTCCTGTACTATAGTACATGGAATTTTTCGAAAAATGGCCAAAATATCCACTTTTTAAAACACAATATTTATGCGATAATATTGCCATATATGCGCATATATTGTGTTATCATCATCTTATAGAGCCATAGTAACTGGTAGTTATGTCAAAAAATAAAAGGGTCGAAATTTTCCCATTTTTCGAAAATTTCCCTGTACTATAGTACAGGGAGTTTTTCGAAAAATTGCCGAAATATCCATATTTTAAAATTCAATAATTATGCGATAGTATTGCCATATATGCGCATATATTGTGTTATCATCATCTTATAGAGCCATAGTAACTAGTTATGTCAAAAAATAAAAGGGTCGAAATTTTCCCATTTTTCGAAAATTTCCCTGTACTATAGTACAGGGATTTTTTCGAAAAATTGCCGAAATATCCATATTTTAAAATTCAATAATTATGCGATAATATTGCCATATATGCGCATATATTGTGTTATCATCATCTTATAGAGCCATAGTAACTAGTTATGGCAAAAAATATAAGGGTCGAGATTTTTCCATTTTTTGAAAATTTCCCTGTACTATAGTACAGGGATTTTTTCGAAAAATTGCCGAAATATCCATATTTTAAAATTCAATAATTATGCGATAATATTGCCATATATGCGCATATATTGTGTTATCATCATCTTATAGAGCCATAGTAACTAGTTATGTCAAAAAATAAAAGGGTCGAAATTTTCCCATTTTTCGAAAATTTCCCTGTACTATAGTACAGGGATTTTTTCGAAAAATTGCCGAAATATCCATATTTTAAAATTCAATAATTATGCGATAATATTGCCATATATGCGCATATATTGTGTTATCATCATCTTATAGAGCCATAGTAACTAGTTATGGCAAAAAATATAAGGGTCGAGATTTTTCCATTTTTTGAAAATTTCCCTGTACTATAGTACAGGGATTTTTTCGAAAAATTGCCGAAATATCCATATTTTAAAATTCAATAATTATGCGATAATATTGCCATATATGCGCATATATTGTGTTATCATCATCTTATAGAGCCATAGTAACTACTTATGTCAAAAATAAAGGGTCTAAATTTGCCCATTTTTCGAAAATTTCCCTGTACTATAGTACATGGAATTCTTCGAAAAATGGGCAAAATATCCACTTTTTAAAATTCAATAATTATGCGATAATATTGCCATATATGCGGATATATTGTGTTATCATCATCTTATAGAGCCATAGTAACTACTAATGTCAAAAAATAAAAGGGTCGAAATTTGCCTATTTTTCGAAAATTTTTCCTGTACTATAGTATATGGAATTTTTCGAAAAATGACCAAAATATCCACTTTTTTAAATTCAATAATTATGCGAGAATATTGCCATATATACGCATATATTGTGTTATCATCATCTTACAGAGCCATAGTAACTACTTATGTCAAAAAATAAAGGGTCTAAATTTGCCCATTTTTCGAAAATTTCCCTGTACTTTAGTACATGGAATTCTTCGAAAAATGGCCAAAGTATCCACTTTTTAAAATTCAATAATTATGCGATAATATTGCCATATATGCGGATATGTTGTGTTATCATCATCTTATAGAGCCATAAGTAACTAGTTATGTCAAAAAATAAAAGGGTCGAAATTTGCCCATTTTTATTGTGTTATCATTTTTCGAAAATTTCTATGTACATGGATTTTTATTTTAAAATATGTTGAGGTAATAAAACGCAGAACACATTACGTGATTCTGCGCATGTCGAGTATGATAAGTAACCAGTTATGTAAAAAAATTAGAGTTGGAATTTGGGCATTTTTCGACAATTTTCCTGAAAAGTATAGTGATTTTTTAAAAAATAGCCAAAATATAAACTTTTTAAAATAAATGAGGTAACACCTTGTGCTTCTGCGCATTTTTAAGTGCATTTAAAAATTATGATATTATAGGAACTAGGCCTAGGCCTATTTATGTAAAAAAATAAAGGGTCGAAATTTGGCCATTTTCGGACATTTTCATGTAGGCCTACAGTACAGGGAATTCTGCGCATAGCACATTTAAACTTATGTATTACTATTATTTGTAAATATAGAGACATACATAATGTCCACGCAGGGATTTTAAAAAAAATACTTCGCCCTCTATATGGTGGTGATTGGCCCGAATACGAAAACGGTGCCTCATGTTTTTGTTTATAAAAATACATCACGTGTAGGGAACTTCTGCAGCTATTAATCTTGCATGTTTAATTTCTACAGATTAAGTTATGCCTTTATCACATCAGTTAATAACTATCTTATTTTTATTGCCTATAGGCTATAATAAGTCATTAGTATGAATGAGATGTACTATATCTCCTCCTCAGGAGGCTAGCCTAGCTAGCTAGGAAAGATAGGGCAGCTAGAGCAGAGTCTAGAGAGTAGCGCCTACCTAGCTAAGCGTTGTCCCTCTAGTCTAGCCTAGGCCTAGATAGTAGAGCTATTTGAGTATAAAGATGGGGAGATGGATTTACCCGACAGAGGCCTACTTACTCTAGAGAACTAGCTAGGATGTGAAAGTACACGTAGGATTAAGGCTATGTTTGGTTTATTACTTTTTTTTATAGTCTTTTTTTTAACTGTTATTTTAATTAATATATAGTCAAACACCACCAAGGCAAGACCTAGCTAGGCTAGTTACGTACCTAAATAGAAATACAATAAAGTATATTGATATACTCTCTGCTTAACAATAACATAGTTAAAATAGTAATACTTCAAGATGTCAAGAAATAACCAAGACTAAATACTGACTATTTTTTTTAATAAAAAGGTTTTTTAAAACGGGAGGAGAGTACAAATGTCGTTTCCACTACGGAATATAATCACTTCACTGTCATCAAGATATTTTGCAACATCATCACGTACATCAATATTTGCAGTATTGCAAAGTTATTCGGTACAGTACGTGAAATCCACCAAAGACAATGCCTTGTTTACAAAGTATACTAGGACGTTTACAAGCAATACAGCAGATAGTCCTGAAGGCAACAGTGACGAAGCAAGAAATGAGGCAGTGAGGATCCATAGATACAGTGATGAATGGGATGTACAGAATCTACCTGAAGAAGATAGGTTTGGAACTCTAAAAACTAAAGATGAATATGAGGTACTTACATACAGTAACCTTAAAATCCCAAGGTAGTGAAAAGTACAGTAATTTTATGAAGTATATGGTATAATTCACAAAATTGCTCAACTTTATATTTTCAGTTAAAGACGTTTGAAGAAGTGTATGAAGTATCAGAAGAAAACAATGCGGAAGACAGTGATAAGGAACGCTTCTATAGTGGGCGTAAAAACAGCCCAATTTGGTACAGTAATCAGATGAAAAAACTTCTGAAGAAAGGAAAGGTTTGAATAATATATTGAATATTAAATATAGGAACTGGTGACTGTATTCACTCACACTTGGTACAGTAAACAATTCCCATAAATACTACGGTAGCCTGCTGCCTAAGTACAAGTATTTTCCTTTAGGTTATAGTCCATGGGAAATAGACTTTTAAATCAAATTAATTGCAAGAAAATGTTTTTTATATGAAATAGGTTCTTTAAACCATACAGAACACAACTATCAATGTTAGGATGTTTTTGGACATTAGGAAGTAGCTTAATATAAGTAAGAATACTGCAACTTGGGTTCTTACGATATCAACTTAATTACCTGTCTGTTAGGTAGCAAAGAAAACCAAACATTTATTCCAAGTAAAGACCAGCCAAAGTAACTCGGTAAATTTGTATTCTTCACAGCTTAAAGAAGCTTTAGCAGTTCTTGAAATACGGATGTTAAAAGAGGACAATGTTCTACCAACAGCATATAACTATGATGTACTCATTGGTGGTTGTGGACGAGCTGGATACACTAAGAAAGCATTCCACTTATACAATGATGTAAGTCGAGGGCGACATCTTAAGTTAGCACTATCGTACAAATGACAATCATGTCCGGTTTGGAATAGATAGCCATTTTGTACTTGTCATATGTATTGCAGTAGTCTATGGTCTAAATTCGCTCAGGTTAATATTAGACACTGTAGTGCTAGTCAGATGTTTGTAACATCAATAACAATGTTCCATCTTTCTATGAATATTATAGAAAAACCTGTTATGGATTTATGAATAGAGTTACAAATAATGTTGTACAATCTAGTATGTTTGGATCAAAAGTTTATGCCACATGGATGAAGTACTTGAGCACATAGTGTTTCAGTTTGTTTTTTCGTCCTGCCCATTATTTTTTATATTTCTTGTGATCAGTCCGATTATTGTCCCTTCTTCATGAAGTGGTCATCTGATTACCGAATGTATAAATCATAAATATATTGAAATACTGTACATAGACATTTGTTTTTCCTCCAGATGAAAAAGCGTGGTCTGCAGCCAACTGGAGCAACATACACAGCCTTATTCAATGCATGTGCCGAGTCCCCTTGGCCGGAAACAGATGGACTTATGCGCTTGAAAAAACTACATGGACAGTTACGAGAGAAAGAAGTGAAGATAAACTTGGTGACCCATCATGCTATGATGAAAGCTTATGCTAAATGCGGTGATGTTCAAACATCTTTTCAACTCTTTCATCATCTACTACAATCTGGTGTTAAAGTCAGCGTGGACAGTTTTGTGTTTCTTTTCTTTGCTTGTGCATCCAACAAGGACGCTGGTTTTCTGTTTGCTATTGAGGTTCAATTATACAAATTATTTTTCTAATAGAGTCGACAACTTTGCCAAAACAAGACTTTTCTTGAAGTCTAAAAGTTCTTTTACGGCATACCAGACTTTTAAGACATATTAGGCGAGTCCAAGGTGTCCTGTATCAAGAGAGTATATTTAGTATATTATATAATAGTAGAGTAGAACTAATGAAAAAAAGGGGCCAACCTCAAAAAAATTGCAACAAAAGGTTTTTCAACGGATTTTGGTAGTATTGGGTGTACTAAATAACAGAAAAAAAGTCTCAAGAATTTTGACCACCGGAAAGTGTTTTTTTTTCAAGATGGCCGCCAAAATAGATAAAACGTTAAAATGTCAATACCTCCTAAACTACTTGGTCTATTGATATGATTTTGGTACCAAAATACTCAGAACATACATATTTATATTTGCCCTAATAGAACATTTTGGCCAAAAATGACCGGAAATGCTATTTCTTGCATGTTTGACCTTTGACCTTGATATGTTGTATCTTGGTAACAACTGACCGTAGGGAAACAAATTGTGACTCAAATTGTTCAGAATGTACATATTTACATTTATTGTAATGAGACATTTTGTCAAAAAATGGTTAGAAGTAAAGGTTATTGACCTTTAACCTTTATCTATGTAGAATGTCCATATCTCGGCAACTATGTGTGGTAGAGATTTAAAATTGGGCTCTAAATACTGAGCATATGCTTATTTATATTTACTCTAATGAAACAGTTTGACAAAAAATGACCAGAAACGACATTTTTTGATGATTGACCTTGATATGCTATATTTCGATAATGACTGACTAAGACATACTATTTATGGCTCAATTTGTTCAGAATATAATTATTTTTATTTCGTATAATGGTCTAATCTACCCATGGAATTAAGAGCTTTCCTGGGTAACTGTAATATTTATAAAGACTTTTAGAATATGAGTTCAAGTTCAAATTGTTCAGAACATACTGTATACATTCTTAATAATAATAGTGAATAAAAAACCCGAAAAGTAAACAAAAACAAATATAATAATAATTTTTAATTTCTAATTACGGTATAGCAGCAGTTGATTGGATATTGTGCATGTATTTAGTACGGCTTCCTAAACAACTTTTTTAACTTCGTCTTCATCATCGTCATCAATCTCTCTATCTACGTTGTTCCATTCTTCTAGTTGACACACTCCCCAAACTGAAGTACATGCCAATCCATAGCATCTACAACTGCAACATACAGTTTTACATCCAGTAGTACAGTTACAATGGATGATTTTCAAAAGTTCTTCTGAAGCAGCAGTTTCAATCGTCATTATTGGCACAAATGTTTTATTAAAAACTTCCCCGACTTGGTAGCATCCATGGTATTATCTTTCTTTATCCATTGCATGATTTGATAGTATACTCTAAGACTGTGACATTTTGTAGCAGATGAGGTTGGTGGTAGTAGTTGTTGAGGTTTGATAAATTATTTACCCTCAGCAACTTTCTTATTAAACAGCTTGCATCTGTAGCTATTTGGGAAATCCAGTGACTTGGCTCCAAAACGAATAGACATGGCCTTTAATCCAAACTCCTCGATAGTTTGAAATTTCTGATGCGGTTGAGTGAAACTATCGGCACACATCAGTGTCATATTCTAGGTTACTTTCTATCAATTTATTGATTTATTTGCCTTCCTAAAGATGTCTTTAGGCTTTGAAGAGTGAGGGTGGAAACGGACTTGATATTTCATTACATCGTCTAGAGAGATTTGTCCTAACTGAATTTGATGGAAAGAAAGAAGAATTCCTGTCAAGGCATGAGAACAAACACAAATTTATCAACATGCTTTCATATGAGCTATAGAAAAAAGAGTGGAGTTGTGGCTTGATGGTTATGATGCTTGGCTACCACTCCAAGGGTCCTGAGTTCAAGTCCCGTCACATGTCAGGATTTTTTCTAAGGACCAAATTACTCCACTCCCAAAGACTTGTAATAAGACTTTGTTTACGTAGAGCATCTTGTGTATATGTTTGTCTTGTGAACCTCTGAGGGTCCCTAATGATCAGCAATAGCTGGATGGATCACCCTCATTAAATATGGTTTTAAAAAAAACAAAAAAAACGATGTTGACATTGCTCTGGCAACAGTTGAAGTCTCTGAACATAATACAGTAACTTTGATTGGAGAAGACACGGACTTACTGGTACTTTTACTGTATCATGTAAATACAACAAACCGAGAAATGTACTTCAGATTAGACAAAGGAAAAGATGGGCCTACTAGAGTGATTAATGTAACCAGATTGAAATCTGTTTTAGGATATAAAATCATCCATTGTAACTACTGGATGTATGTTGCAGTTGTAGAAGCTATGGATTGGCATGTACTTCAGTTTGGGGAGTGTGTCAACTAGAAGAATGGAACAACGTAGATAGAGAGATTGATGACGATGATGAAGACGAAGTTGGAACAGTTGTTTAAGATGCCGTACTAAATACATGCACAATATCTAATCAATTGCTGCTATACCATAATTAGAAATTTAAAAGTTATTATTATATTTGTTTTTGTTTACTTTTCGGTTTTTTATTTACTATTATTATTAAGATTGTATACAGTATGTTCTGAACAATTTGAACTTGAACTCATATTCTGAAGGTCTTTATAAATATTACAGTTATTTGATTCCCAGGAAAGCTCTCTATTTCATAAGTAGATTAGACCATTATACGAAATAAAAAATAATTATATTCTGAACAAATTGAGCCATAAAAGGTGTATCTCAGTCAGTCATTATCGAAATGTAGCATATCAAGGTCAATGGTCAAACATGTCGTTTCTGGTCATTTTTTGTCAAACTGTTTCATTAGAGTAAATATAAATAAGTATATTCTCAGTATTTAGAGCCCAATTTTAAATCTCTACCACACATAGTTGCCGAGATATGGAAATTATACACAGATAAAGTTAAAGGTCAATAACCTTTACTTCCAACCATTTTTTGACAAAATGTCTCATTACAATAAATGTAAATATGTACATTCTGAACAATTTGAGCCATCATTTGTTTCCCTACGGTCAGTTGTTACCAAGATACAACATATCAAGGTCAAAGGTCAAATTGTCAGAAATGGTATTTCCGGTCATTTTTGGCCAAAATGTTCTATTATAGCGAATATAAATATGTATGTTCTGAGTATGTTGGTACCAAAATCATATCAATAGACCAAGTAGTTTAGGAGGTATGGACATTTTAACTTTTTATCTATTTTGGCGGCCATCTTGAAAAAAAACACTTTCCGGTGGTCGAAATTCTTGAGACTTTTTTTCTGTTATTTAGTACACTCAATACTACCAAAATCCGTTGAAAAACCTTTTGTTGCAATTTTTTTGAGGTGAAACCTTATTTCTACTCTACTATAACATATCAAATCAATTTTGCAGTGAACTTATCTAATCTAGGCCGATGTTAGATAGACCACCTGCTAACAATTACAAGATTAGAATGAACTAAAGATTAGAACAAATTGTACAATATAACTTATACAATGTCCTCCTTTCCTGTTGAAATACCACCTGATTTCTCTATTTAATATGTACACACATAGGTTAACAAAAACCATGTTGCAACAATAGATAATTTCAAACTCTTATTTTCCAATTCTTTTAAAGGGCTGGCGACACATGTTATTGAAGGGAATCAAACCAAACATCATCACCTACAACTTGTTACTTAGAATTGTGCGAGACTGTGGAATAGGTGATCTGGAGACTGCCAATAAGGTTCTTCTAAACAGCACTACACTGCAGCATAAGATGATATTAGATGCATCACGAGTTAAACAAAAAAGTAGTCAGATGCTTCTGAAAGGACAGCAGCAAAGGTTAGAGATGGATGTTTTGGAGATTGCTGATGACAGAACTGTTGATTCTTCCAATTACCCAGATTTATTTTTGAGTAATATCTCTACGAATGGAAGCAACTCAGGAAAAGGTTGTGGCATTCAAATAATAAACACTAGACTTGCACAAAAAGAAGATAAATTTCTTTCAAATTTATCTCAACAATCTGTGACGGAAATTGATAATTGTTCCTTAAATGATATAGTTCCGATAAGTTGTAAAAGAACCAGTAAAATGATTCCAAATATGTTGTCTTTGAGTCCAAATCTTGAAGGAGTTATGTCCTTAACTGCCATGGAAAAACCTGCTGATCGGCTATCTTTGCTAGGTGGCACAGAAGGTCTTGTAGATAGCATGACATCAAATAATGTCAAACCAGATTGCAAGACATTGACACTTCTGACTGAGGTCATACCAAGAAGTCTAAAAGCTGAATCCAAATTGTTGAAAATGATTGATGATCTGGAGGTTAAAATTGACATAGATTTCTACAATATGCTAATTAGGAAGAGAACAAAACGGAAGGATCTTGAAGGAGCCAAGGCTCTTCTTGTTGATATAAAGAATAAAGGGTTGTACCCTACAACAAGGACTTATGTCGCATTGGCATCAGGCTGCAGGCAAGAAAAAGACGGTCTTCAATTACTTTCAGATGTCAAGGTAAAACAAAAAAGCATTAATCAAAGTGACATGAAAGTGTGATAATAGCTAAAATGTTAATAATTTATACAAAAACAAAGATTTGAAATTTATTTGTGCGACAAAATGTATGTAACCTCTGCTGTATGGTTCTAACCCGAAATTACAGAACCATGCCTGCTCATGTCTATAAAGCAATCTAAAGGTGCGATGTAAAGGGTATTTTTTTTGCATATACTGTAGTACGATTTCTTTTGTAGGCTTCTGGAGATGCACTAACACAGCCATTATACAATGCTCTGATATCGGCAGCACATACACAGAGGAACTACGACTATGTGGTAAAGATACTGATAGATATGGAAAGAAACAATGTCTGTCCTAATCAACGCACCATCACGCAATTAGAGAATATAGCTGGATTTGCTGCTAAACCAAACAAAGTAAGACACCTCTGATTCTATGTACAGTAATACTGGTTGAGGTTGGTGAAACATTGAGAGGCTACCACACAATACTTGTATTGCACTGTATACATAATTTTAATCTTGCCTTTTAACTGGATGCTGCTTCGTTCTGTCAAAGCTACAGTAGTATTCTATTTGTATTAACATGATTCATTTCTAATTTTAGATGGACCGGAAGCTGAATGGATTCCGTGGGTTTTACACACTCTGGTTGGATAGGATAGGATATCAGAAGCAAACACATCCTTGGAGTCACTATAGAGGAATCAAGTCTGAAACTTGAGAAAATGCAAATGAACATTAATGATGGTGAAATGAAAAAGGCAAACTACAAATAACCAATATATTTTCATGTATTGTATCAAAAGGTTCAATAAAAACAAATGAACAAGAAAATGTGGCAGAGATTATTGCTTACAAGAAATAATTAAATATGAATTAGTCAGAAGTTCAGATTTCCTTTCCGCCGTGGTCACTTGCCTGCAATAAATGTACAAATACAAAAGGTTAAAATATCTTCTGGTTCAGCCCAAGACAGTCTCAATAAATGGTGTAATTAAATAAATGAATACAGAAATGAATGAAAAAGTGTTTCTATTTTTCTTTTTTTTTTATAGTACTGTAGTTCACGGTTTGACTGAAATAATACACAAACGGACGCCATTTTATGTTCTCTTTCTGTACAAGTTTATTTGACACTTATAGCAACAAACACACGTTTTACTACATAATCACAGTAAAATACAAAGAATATTACAACAGTTTCTTCAAACCAAATTAACGGGATAAAAAAAAACGAATAAATCTAGCAAGTTCTCTAAGAAACTATAAATGAATCGATATACAGTTGCTGTACATGCAATTTAATGAGAATTAAATAATAATAATTGATATACAATATATGCAAATTTGATTACAAATAAACAATATTATTATCCCGTTAATTTGGTTTAAAGGCCTCTCAGCCTTGATGACCATGTCAAAGATCAGAACACTACTGTACCACTAAAGGATATGTTTACACGATCATCCAAAGCATGGCATAAGTTTATTCTAGCGCCCGATCTTGTCAATTCTTTTTTATTGCAACTAAGACAGACTTTAATAGTTACCTCAATCCGATTACCCAATGCATTGTACAGATATCATTCTAGCGCCCGAAGGGCGCCCGAAGTAGTAATTATTTTCCGTTGCAACCAGTTAAAAATGTCTTGTTAGTTGCGTAGGTATTTAAAATTTCTGCCTTCGAAGCAACTAGGCAACCAAACTCATTTGAAATTCCTTCGACACATCTACTACAACATTCAATCTCACCCAGGAAACTTGATTAAAATACTAGACAGATGTTCTTCTGCCAGCAACTACCAAGCCTAAAAACATATTTACTCACTGTACATAGGCTGACATGCAAAGGATATTGGTAGAAAGAATAACGGATAAAAATGATAATCAGATAAAAATTATCTGGCAACACGTGATATCACAATTCAGCTCTACCACACCCTTTTTTTTATTGTATATATTTTTAAATATTTCTATTGTAATAGAAGCTAACTTCTCCCATCTTTTTTCCCACCCACTAATTTCTGATTGACGCTATATACAAGTTTATTCTTACAAACGTATCCAGTTTGTGCCTACATTGAGCTTGGGAAAGGAGGAAGAAAGGTCAGAGGTCATTATTAGAGTCATCACTCAGGGGCTAGGGGGTCAACTACTCAGTAGCTTAGCAACTTTTTATTTTGAGATGCCAGCATATTTTAATGATAAATTTATGAATCAAAAATAATAATAAATCTTTGACAGCAGTCATAACAATACAAACAGTAATATTGATAATAAATAACATTAAAAAATAACATTCATACGAGTTTCTATAAAATATTGTTCACAAAATGTGTAACATAACACATAGTACATTTCCACTATTGATTATACGTTATGTAAGTAAACAAATGTGTGCAACAATCAAATTTCTATTATTAAGGCTTTTAGTAGGAAATAATGCACAGGTGTTGTATGAACCATGTGTGCTTGATATCAGCCTCCATTTTGTTTTGACTCGCAATAGCCACAGAGCTCGGAACATTTACCCATCAGAGCCTGGCATAGATTAACCTATCAAGTTTCTGTTCAAATGAACATTATTCATCATCATCATCATCTAAATTTGGTGGGGTTTTTTAAACCAATTCAATTGCAACAACAAAAATGTAAAAAATAGCCCCTCATAATTGTATCTAAGTGGTTGCATGGTACTAAAAAAAAGATATTAAACAATATCAAAATTGTTGTCTCAAATGGAACACAAGTTGTGTATAGCTATCAGAAAATATTTGGGAGAAAAAAAAGCGTACAATACTGTACAATTACATTCAAATGAAAACCAAATTAGTCATAGTACCGGCTTGGATGTCTGATGATTCGTTTTGAGGGGAAAATGTCACATTTTTAATATTGGATATATAGGGCAAAAAACGATACAAAATTGGTACAAAATAAATAAATGTAAATCCTGGTTTGCATCAACTGAAATTGTGATATTTGGCGATACCATTATTAGAAGGGGGTTTGAACACCATTGCACCGGTGAATTAATTTACAATGGGTAATAATAATAATGGTATCTACCAATTAATTTAAACAAATTGCACATATTATGAGGATAGATAGATTGAGCCATTATAGATCCATGATTGAGCAGTGTGTATTCAAGTTGAATGAATGGAATATACCTTTATAAAAGTGATTTTCCATGCTTGCTATTTCAGACTGAAAGTGTGCCTGTGTCAACGAGGCCAAGGTATGAAGACCCCCAGATTCTCTACTACCATAAACCATTTGGATAATCCTGAAGAGGTGTTCAAGGTGGCTTAGTCCCCTGAAACCATTATTATCGACTTTTTTATTTAGGCTTGAAACAACTTCAACAACTATCCAAATTTATTTTTTATGATTTGTATTAAATATTTTTATTGTTTTTTTTATCATCCCATTTTCCAACACCGGTTACTTAAGTGCTGAAAACACTCTGTAAAACATGGCAATCGTCCAACAGGACTGATGCAAATTTTGTTTCGTTGAAATTGAAAATAATAATAATTCGTTTATTAATTTAAAAAGTTTAAGAATGGAAACAAATGAGTTTGAAAATGTAAGGATAATGTTCATACCATACAAACTGAGTAGGTATATGTTTTAAAGACCGGATAAATTTATTTTTATTAGATGAGATTTTATTATTAATCTCATGTTGTTTATTAAAGCAGTATTATACACAATCTCGCTATATAAAGTCTGGTTATTTAATCAATATAGGAGGAGGATGTCACACTATGTCTACTGCAGTTACTGCAGAATTTCACTGAAGAAACCTGAAATGTAAACAACATGGTTATAGCTGTAACTACAGTAACTGCTATCGTACAATGTGTATTGCAGCCATTGCTACAGAAAGAGCTATACAATTTGTCGTAACTTCAGTAGAATATTTAAAATATTCATTTAATTTGTTACATTGCAATGTTTTTAGTATACACAACATTCAATTTCCATTCATTCACTCATCCTCCTTCATGATGTCATTCAGGTCTCAAATTCATACCATCCAAGTACACCTTGCTGCTAAAACACAAACAGGCTTGTCAGATGATGGGTAACCTTTGGAGATCCATCTCAACCAATCAAAGATGTTCTTTAATATTGCATGGCAGCTTCAGGCATTCTCTGAAGTTCATTCTCAAACCGATTGGTTTAATTCATTGCAGATGAAAAATATTCAACCAATAGCAGGAAGCGTTATAGAAGGCAAGGATATAAAACACAGCCGTAAGTCTGCTTGAATCGGATTGGTTGATACGTTTTTCATCATCCGTACAATGATTACTCCCGCAAAATAGTTTTTGAAGTCGGTGATATCTGATATTTATCTAGTCATTTTCTGAGATAACGCGACGAAGCAGTCCTTGACGTGCCATCTTCTCGTGGAAGGTCTGCAGGTCGAAGAGGAGGATTGGCGGCACCATTCATTGCAGAGTAAGGCGTCGTTAGCCTGGTTCCTTCACGACGCATAGGGTCAGCACTGCCTCCTAGTTGGGCACTTGCTTGGCCTCTATGCAGCCGTCTACTGACTGACCTTTGTGCCTCTGCTCTTGATATTGGTCGTGGTGAAGTTCCTAGAAAAAAAGAAAGAAGTATGACAAAAAGTCTACACAACCAACATTGTTTACTTTTTTTTACTGCATCTAAATAAATTTGCTTATTTCACAATGAGGTCAAAATCAAAACGTGACAATAGCCCCAACAGCCTAGTACGGATAATTTTACCAGGGCCTAAAATAACTAATGTAGTTCAATGCATTGTGTACCTACCTAGCATTACTTTTTTTGCAGACAAATAGAATACAGAAAAAACAATACAAACTACGAATAATATATAATGTAGCAAGAACTCAAATATAATTATTCACATTTAAATACAGTATTCTTCAGTTTTCTAACATACATGAAATTAATTAAATAATCAACTATTATATGGTGCTATATATAGGCTCTAAGGAAGGATTGAGATCTATTTAGTGCAAACACATACAAATATCCCTGTTGTGCAGTATGTTGTTCATATTATGTATTCGCTGAAAGATGGCTTAACAAACCAGGGTACAATGTCCTGATCACTTGAGCGTATCCAATATGCTAATTAGGTTTGGTAGTGGATATAATTTAGATTATAAAACAGTGTCTTTACTCGACTGTCACAGTCTAGCGAACACTAGTAATTGCAAACTACAGAACTGTTTGTGTATGACCATGGAATAATACAACTGGTAATGCCGTAGTCATTTATGAAGCTGTCACACACTGTTCATGAATATTCATGATTTAATTTGCATTTTGAACTAATGAACCAAGGACATTTTCTAATTATGTTAGATCAAATAATGCTCATCATTTAAGAAAACAAAATTTAATTTTTAAACAAAACATCAAATTAGACAAGATACATTTATGTTGCTGAGATAAAAATGTTATCACCCAAGAAACTATCTTGGGATAATTCAATATATAATATAAATACTGTTTTATTAATAATTTATTATAGTCAGTATATAGTTAATTGTTATACAGTGCTATTTTGTAAATACAATATCAAATTTAAGTATTTTATTTACAAAAGCTCAAAAAACAACATTATTCTAAATTAAAACTTACATTCACAATTTATAAATAATGGCTAACAAATAATATATTTATTTATTTAAATAATTAATATTTAAATAATATAGCATTTAAACAAAAATAAAAATGATTTCATAATAATTTACAGCAAAGATCAAACTTCAGTTCTATACTGGTTAAGGTTGTTTACATAAAACTGCTCTATACTGACTCAACTACAACCTGGTCTACCAAAGTTGAGACCTCCTATGCTGGCTGAAATCTAACGTTCATTGTGGCTAGAACATGTCAATTCTGGTAGATTAAACAGACTGGTTCTTGAGCCTATAACTTGACTATCTGTCTGGTATCGTAAGCCTACAACTGGCCTATTTTGCCTGGTATTGTGAGCCTACAACTGGCATATTTTGCCTGGAATATTCAGCCTACAACTGTCCTATTCTTGCCGACACCTTGATGCTACAACTGCCTAAATCTTGCTATTGTTGAGCTTAAAAATGATCCAATTTGCTAGATCTCCTAGGGCCTAAATGTCTACCCCCTCCTGCTTCTAAACCAGTGGTATTACTTTTGCTAGCTCTTGTGGTAGTATGCGATTTATTATAGGCTAAAAAAGGATAGGCAAAAATTTCATTAAAGTATGAAAGAAAAACATAGATAATGAGAGGTCAATAGGTCAAACTTCATAGTTGACAGGTTGATTTTTATTTTATTCCTTATTTTTTAAACGGCATGTTGTCCCCATCTGGATATATAAACAAGCATGAAAACTAGACTAATGTAAGCATTGGTTGAGCCAAAAATGTTAAAATTTACAGTGTGCTTTAATTTGCCTAAAACGTCTGTACTTACCTGTGAAAAACACACCAGTAATAATTTAATAGAACCAAAACCCCAGAATTGAGAGGGTAGGCAAACATTTATACAGTTAAAAGAATTTAAAAACAGGCAAACCTTGCATGGCGTTTGCAGCATTGGAAGCACCACCCGCTTGGGCATTGGCACGTCCAGTTGCCGTGCCCATCAGCGCCCTCGTTGTTGAACTCCTAGGATGGTGTCTACCATCACGATCACGTACCTCTCTACTGCTGTCATCGTTAGTACGGCCACCCTGCAAGAGCAACAGATATTGTATTAAAGTCTGATACACATATATAATGGTTTATCACACATACAAAACAGTGACATTCAATGTACAATGTAGTATACAAATAAAATGCATTGTTAACATTAAATAGTATTTAAAACTATATTCCATCCTTCTACTTTTTTAATTAATGGATGATTAAAGTAAAGTCTCAGTTCAAATCATAACAGGCACTGAAAACAATTAGTTTACTAAAACTAGGTCAGTGGACTATTGAAAACAACATTATCATGAAAATATGGGGTATAATCGCACCCCCCCTATACAATTATTCAAACCATAGCATGATTGGTAGTGGACGGGCTGAATGGGTATATACTTACAAATTTATGCATAGCCCAATCAAACATATAGTCGTAGGTAAATCCTTGTCTATGGAAGAGGTTTCTGAACAGTTGTCTGAGATAGGAGAAGTCGGGTTTATCTTCGAAGCGCAAGGAACGACAGTTGTTTAGGAAGGTGGTAAATTCAGCTGTGGATGCGGAACATATAAAAATAGCGCAGTGTCGTTAAAGTGGACAAATGAATCAACGAAAGGGGCGGATGAGGTACTTACAAATTTCAGCATATTCCAGTCAAAGACATAATCGTAAGTGAAACCCTGTCTATGGAACAGGTTCCGGAATAATTGTCGTAGATATGAATAGTCGGGTTTTTCGTCGAATCTGAGGGACCGCGTGTAATTAAGGTACGTTGAAAACTCCGCTGTAAAAGAAAAAAACAGAAAAGAAGGGTGGAGATTATTTTAAAGGAAAACCATAACGTTTTGCCAAAGAAGAAAGCGGGTTCACAGCTGAACACAAAGACACTGCAATGGAGAAGACACTCACTCGTGTGGAGAATGTGCAATCTATGGTAATGAAGAATGAAATAAAAAGTTGAATGGAAAGAGAAGAAATCTGAGAAAAAAGCAGATGGTTAATGCATTGAGTTAGTAGTATGTAACATTCTAATTACTGCAGTACAGCAATGTACTGCAGTATGCAAGTCAACAACATCTTACATAATATGTATGTTAGATGATAATAATGTATGTGTACATTGATAATGAAATGTATATACTGTAAATGTAAAGAAGGCAAGCTATCAACACTATACTTACAAGGATAGCCTTTACAGAGCGTTTCGATGGGTGTGGACATCTTCTTTTCACTGATTTTCTCATATTTTTGACGTTTAGTGGCAGCCTTTAAACCTTGCCATGGCAAGCTCCCTAGGTTGAAGTACATTAGCATATAACCTAGGGATTCTAAGTCATCTCTCCGACTTTGTTCTGAAATTAAAAAAAAAGAATTAAATAAGAAGCTACACATGAATGGACAAACAAAAGTTAAAATTGTATTTCTTTCCCTTCATTACAATACATTTTACTCATACTAACTGTTCAATAAAAATTTAATACAAACAGATTTTATTCAGACTGAATGCATCTGTGGATGGACTATCTCAATAATTACGTTTTGGTCATTCAGGTTTTTAATAAATGTTTTACTGTAATATTGAAAGAGTCGGGCTTTCACCAGAGTGAAAAATGATGATGGTGGTTTGTGGGGACAAATGGACTATACCATTTTTCAAGTTATATCTCACTCTTTGAAGAGAAAGGGCTATTGTTGGTTTATCTAGGTAAGCTAGGAACGAAATAGACCTAAAGAGCCGGGCTATCACTAAAGTCACTACAAAAGACAAAGGAAACATAGCTCACCTATTCCTAAATGCGTATTTATACTAGCATACCGTGCTGTGCCTGTCAGATTTTTATTTTCCCTATAGGGTATGTGCTGGTGTGTGCGAGAATCTCGATATTTCTTAGCCAGACCAAAGTCTATAATATATACTAGATTGCCCTTCTTTCCTAGGCCCATCAGAAAGTTGTCTGGCTTGACATCTCGATGGATGAAGTTTTTAGAGTGGATATATTCAATTCTGCTAATCTGTAAGAACAAAATAAAATGTTTGAGAAAAAGCAGTCAAGATGTTGTAACACATTTGTTACCGCAACAAATTTGTGTCTGCAACACATCAAAAAGAAATACAGTTAGTATCACGTAAAAAACAGGATGTGCCGTTCTATCTGATTTAACATGTGTTAAATTATTTTGTTTATGTACTCCATGTAAATCTTTTATTTGTATGTAGTACATCTATGAGGAGCGGGGTCAGTGACAAACTTGTAAGTGTCTATGTAGTCCCTCGACCAAATGATACTTTTTAAATATTTTGGTTGTCTTGTAAATGCACAAATTAGGTTGATGTTTGGTTGAAATAAATGTCATTGAAATGAATTGAAAAAGATTATGAAAGCACAAATGTATTAAAACTTCACAATATGGCATATTTTCAGACTAATTTTTGTAGGTAGTGTTTCTACTCTGGTCTCTTTACAATTTGTTGAAATCATACATTTTTCCAGAATGTATCAACCATAAAACCACAGTGCTATTTTTTCTTTTTTATAATGGATATGCAAAAACAGTGACCTTTTATAAAGGAGTAGTAATTAAAACGCCTACAGTTTGTAAATGCTACTGGTACTAGTGGGTATAAGAATTAACCTACTGTAATAAAATCAAAGACAAAGGAAGAATGATTTTAAAATGCTCTGAACACATTATTTTGTCTTTGTTCTTTTTCAGTGCATGGACAATTCGTGGGGAGGTTATTGAGTGTATAACATCAGCTACAGTATGAAATGTATACTGCCTAAAGCGCTGTCTACACATTTTATGTGAGAAAAAAATGTGATGTGCCCATATATGGAAATTATGTCATATCACTACCATATTTGGGCATATCACTACCATATTTGGGCATATCACTACCATATTTGGGTATATCACTACCATATTTGGGCATATCACTACCATATTTGGGCACATCACACATTTTTGTCAAACTAGTTTGATAGTGTAGACAGAGTTTAGAATAAGTGTCCATTTTACTGTGAACTATAAGAAATATTTCAAAATTACAATATCCAGCTGAAACCTCTTCCTTCCTAATATAACCACACATCTTGTCGCATGCATTGTGGTTGTTCATATTTTTGTTATCTATTTTACCGATTTGCGATGAATAGTGTAAAGTATACTGAACTGTATTAGTTACTCATTTACATAATGACCGTAATTTACAATAAACATATCACGCATTAGTCATCTCTAAAACTCTTATATCGCATCATACATACTGTATCTGTTATATTGTACAGTATATCAAGAGCAGGGGCAGATTTAATATCTCCTACCTATACCTACTGTAGGCCTTTCATCTATAGACATACAGCAGTATCAAATGACCTTGATTATTTTTGCACCACCCTCCCTAGCTTTATCTAGTTAAACATCCATAGCTTATTTAACAACATTAGAAACATGACAACAGAAATTTGACTCATATTATTTCATTGGTCGTTGACCCAAAGCTTTCTTCTACAGGTCACAGTTAAGGTTTGAGTGCATAACCTATACTCTCTTGTATGTACTATGTGATTCACAATATTTTGTTGGGTGGGGTCTATCTGCCTGCCAAAAAAAAAAAACTTGCCAACTAAAATAGCACTATTGAAGGAAATGTTATTAGTTAATATTAAATATAGGAAACTCAGGTTAATCAATGAATCGTGCAAACATTTCAATTAACAATATGGAAATATACTGATAATTTTATTTCACCTGTACGATAGTTTTGTTAGATAAGCATTGCAAGCTATATCAAAACTTGAAACATAATAATATTAATATAACATCCTTTAAAAGGATGTTATATATTATTATATTGCAGGAAATGAGTGTACTACAAATGGTAGTGGCATACAATTTCCCTTACAGTATAAGTACAACAATGCAATTGGGACTTCATTAATTAGGTGATCATTTAGAATAAAATGATCACCTATTGTTATTGTATAAAATCTTTATTATTATTTTTTTTTTTCTTTTTATTGTTTCTGTACACTATTTTGTGTAACAATTATCTCAAAAAGTTTAATGTCAATGATTACAAAAATTTCAGAATATCTTTCAAATAATATAACTTAATCCTAATAAGCTTTCCAGCGTGATCACTCATCCGTGACGACATTTATACGCCATTTTGCGAAATCACATTATCAATCATATCTCCATAATTCATTATCACATATTAATGAAATTCACTACACGTAAACTTCAGATCAAGGGTAAAAATATTAGCAAATAAAAACGCACGCGCACGTAGGTTCATGCGCGTGATATCGCGCGTTAAAAATTTAAAACGCTCAAAATTAAGTTTTGATCAATTTAGAGCATGAATTAGGCCATTTGCGTGTTTCAAAAAATTACTGCGCAAAAATGCGTTTTTGCGCGCGCGATACTTAAAAAGCGTAAAAAACATGAATTTTTTTTACAAATCTCATTCTACTCACCATCCTTAGTACATTCACCAAATTTGAGTCAGTTCCGACTTAAAATAACGCTATACGAGCACGTTAAAAATGACAAAGTGCGCACATTAATTTTACAAAAGTTCTGAAAATGGTGAAAAATAGGTCTTTTTTAAAATGAAAATAATTCTTCAGAATGCAAGATGACCCCCGATTTTTTTAACTTATTCTGGAAGCCATTGAGTTGTAGGTATGAATTCATGTACACATTTTACGTACAAAATGTTTTGACGTCATCAAATGGCCACTTGAATTTAAAAATTAGGATTTGTTATCTTTTTGTGTAGATTATCACATTCAACAGAGCGCATCTTGGTTATGTGTGCTCGAATTTCGCACAACTTTCAGTATGTGCTTGCTTAATTAATTATCTTTATCATGAGTTGACACTATCTTCATTTTAATGACGTCATCACGCGTAAAAACTTGAATAACGTAGGCCGTGTAATTTCACCTTCGCAGTAAATTTGAATATCTTACAGCTCTTCAGAATTGAAGGTTACCTTGATGATTATAATTTATTATGAAAGCTGATGAAATTTAGATATTAATTCATATAAAAATTAAGCCTATCGGATGTTGTGACGTTAACATATGGCCAGTTGAAGTGAAAAAGTAGTTTTTTCATATTTTTCGTCAAAGTTATACACAATTCAAAGAGCGCGCACAGCGCTTCTACGTGCCAAATTTTTTTCCAAATCTTATATTTTTTTGCTCAATTAATTATCTTTCGAAATTGTCATCTTAAAGTTTAGTTTGATAACGTCATCATGCCAAAAAATTAGAACATGCGTGTCCCGTAATTTCACCTATGCTACACTGTATATAGATATACAGTATATACTGTACATATTGTATATGGCATATAGGCACAACTCAGCACTATAAGCATATAATAGGATGGCATACATCAACATTTTCCGATCGTATGTTAACGTACGTGCATGTTTAAAAAAAATTTATTTCAGTAAAATGATAAAAATGATCACCTATAATTCGTCAAAGTGACGAATTAAATTCTAGTTATTGATTATTATTTAATATCATTTAAGAATATTAAAGATCTATAGAACTATTAAATAAAATAATTGCTTCATTTTGTAGTCGCTTTGTATTTAAATTTCAGTATTTCAATGGGATCCATCCACTGTGTTACTCTTACTTAGTGTTATGCTGATTATTTTTGGTATATAAATATTTAGGACTATTATTTTTAAAATTGTGCAGCCAATTTTGTTGGCAGCCATAAACGATGTAAACCTCCTTCAATAACAAAATAAATAAATGACAATGACACCATGCACCAACTGGTTCCGTGAATATTTCACACTTTTGTAAGGTTTAAATGTTATTTCTATTTAGGTTAACTCACAGAAGCATGAACAAAATCATTGCATGAATCATATATTGGCACACAACAATGAAAACAAGTTTTTGCCAGAAAGCAGTAGTGACACCTGTTAACAATTTTGTGAATTGGGTGAAAATCTAACAATGAATTGGCAACTAATTTGTCAACAACATTAGAACTGTTGACAGAAATATGATCAGTTTTTATTTATAGGTCACTAATAAAATATTAAATTTCAGATATGATGTATGGACACAAGTCTGCTGTTATAATATAATAACCAAACACATTTACTGTATCTAAAAAAGTGACCAGTAAAGTGTTTGTGTACAATACAACAACTAAAATTATAAAACAATATATTCTTTATTTTTATGTTATCATGTACAGGATGCTATTTTTAAATTAAATATCTACTTGACTATTTTCTTCAACTATAGTTGAATAATGTATTCTACATTGCATTTAATATTAAAAACAAAAATATTATTAAGTCAAGACTAAGCCTGTAGTTTGTTAATGCCAAATTGAATAGTCATTTCTCTTTGTTATAAAGGAAGACGATAACATATTAATCATGCTTACATGTACAACAATGTACATAGTACAAAATTCCTGCATGTACAAAAAGGAGCTGATACTCAGGCATCTCTGTTGAGTAGGTTTAAGAAACACAAAATAAGAATTTATACATATTCTATTGGCATAATAATGATCCACAATTAGCCAATAATCAGTTTGAACTACAGAAATAGGAGTTAGTTAATTATGCTAATTGCATTGTTATTATGCAACATTGTGCTGTAACAATAGGTGAATATTTTCTCAGATTTCAAACAATGCTTATATAATTACCGTTTACACTTCTTGCAGCCAATGATATTTAAGCTATTGTTAAGATGTTTGAGTACAGGTAGTTGAATAAATGAAGCATCATAAACAATAGGTTTATTTATTTGTTTTCTCGTAGATTTATTTAGCATGAACAGTTTGTAATCATACTCATCGGAACTCAATTCAGCTTCCTTGATATAATATTTTCAGTTAGGAGTAAATCAATCATATGAAGGAAAAACAAACCGAGAAATAGCCTACCACTAGTATTTAAAATAAAGACGCAGTACTTAGCTAGAATATGTTTTATATTGAATGCATTATAATTTGTATTGAGGACGGCTATTTTTTTCGTTATTGAATTTTACAAATGTCATAAAATAAATTCTGTGGAAAGGTTTCATTAATTTCAATTTCCATTACAAGGTGTAATTTCTATGAACTCATTATTGGTAATTAAACAGAAATGTTAGGAAATTATTTAATGACTGTCTCCAACTCTCTCTCTAATGATTCAAAGAAATCCAATTAATAATAACATTTCAATCAACTCTTTAACACAATTCAATTTTAAAGCTATATAACTTTTCCTAACTACAGTATCAAAATGTGAGTGTGTATGATTTATTGTTTTTTCCCCTTTTCAATTGACACAAAAACAAACTATAAATCTATGACACTTTCAACTTTTAAAAATTTAATTCAAAATATTAAGTATCTTTTACCTTGAATTCCTTCCATTTTTTATATCCTGTATGTTTTGTAGATAGTTACCTTTTTGTAAATGTGTGTGTACTAAATTACTTTGTTACTTGTCTTTGAATTATTTTTATTATATTGTTAATGTTCTCTACTGAACCACTTTGGAAATCAATGATTTAGCACTGAAAGTGTCATTCAGTATAAAGACAGAATAAATAAATAAATAAATTAATTTCTTTTCACATGATTTATTGTTCATTAGTTAACAAACTGGGGTTGCTACGCTCACTTCAAGGTTAATTTTCCTTTCGCAAAACTGTTGAAAGGTCGCCAATTCTATTTTTTGCCAAATTGTAAATTTTTAAAAACAAGCGTACGGTTGGCTATTGAACAAGAATTCTAATCAAATAGTGTATGGGTTGTAAGCATAAACGCAATGGGAAAACTCTTATTTGAGCAGGCCTCACAACATGTTCCACCCATATAAGAAGTTAATTTTTTTTTTTTTGACCATATTTAATGAGGGTGATCCATCCAGCAATTGCTGATCATTAGGGACCCTTAAAGGTTCACAAGACAAACAAATACACAAGATGCTCTACTAAAACAAAGTCTTATTACAAGTCTTTGGGAGTGGAGTTGTAATTTTGTCCTGACAAAAAAAAAAATCCTGACATGTGACAGGACTTGAACCCAGGACCCTTGGAGTGGTAGCCAAGCATCATAACCATAATGTAGGCCAACCAATTCAGGTCTACAGGTACCATTCTTAACTTACCAGCTGGTCTGCTAATAGTAGAACAGTTTTAAGACTGAATTCTCTGGAACAGAAGTTAAACAAATCCTCTAAACTAGGTCCTAATAGCTCCATCACCATTACATTGTAATCACCTTCTGCTCCACACCATTTTATTGTTGGTATCCCCACTGTAAATAACAAAAAATGAAATATAGTTATTGTAGATGATCAGAACAATGGGACACAGTTTAACCCCTTACCTTTTGGAATTTAATGTTCTTTATCGCGCACATGTGCAATAATACAGTATGGGACCAATGGTATTCGAAGGATGAGGCAATGAGTGAGTAAATAATCTTTCCATGGATACAAGCAATATAGCTACTGTAGCACAGATATTGATTTAATTTAAAGCCGAATTTCATTTTTATTCAGTATAAAATAAAAAACAAATTGGCGAAAAAATAATAATGGAGCCTTATCTCCTTTAACAGAATTGTTAGATAAAACATCCTGCTCCAAATGTTTATTTTCATAAGCTGTGACAAATGAAGATGCTTATTTCTTTCATAGACCTACAGTACACCAAAATGTCAATAAAGGTCGACAACAGTGCATGCACTATAGCATAGTGCATGCCTGATATTATCAGTGGCTTCTAATTAGAAATATCAGTAATTCTAAGTATGTTAGGATTACTAAATCAATGTGTGATGTTTCCATGACAGAATTCCTTTACTGTAATAATAATATGGCCATGGCTTGATTTCATACCATACCCAGCACAGATAATATGGGTTACAGTTAGCTTTGTTATCATTAGTCTGGTCCAAGTAGTAGAAATACAGATTCCTCTAAATGCATTTGAAGTAAAGGTTATGCAAGTTAAAAACAAGTTCTACTACAGTACTGTGTACTATACTTCAGTATGACCATCTTGTGACCATTTTTTTTCGTACTAATTGTTTATATTGTTATGTAAAAATTGCATGTACTGTATCATCTTTTGTAAACTTCTACTGTCTGAGTGTCAACACAAATAAACACACAGCCCAAAGGTTTCTAGGGTCATATTGTGTACAGTCTGAAACTTAAACACTACATTTTGTACTGGGAGCTTTTTCACTATCACACCAAGCGCAAAACGATATCAGTTTTGGATATAATGTTATTTTATTACAGGCTTTCTTTCGTCTACTAATAGTAGACGTATGCTGGGTAAAGACCAGGCCAGACGAGCAGTAACAGTAATCAGAAAACTGCGTTGCTTGTCCCACATAGAATCTGTATTCCTCCTGAGCGGGAAAACCGCCGATTGTGTGTAAATGGTCATACGCTACTGTAGTCTAAACATTTTGTCTTAATAATTCCATAATACTAAGTGTAAATCCGTTGTCCATGACACAAAGGTGAGTATTATTATTATTAATCACTAACCGCCGGTCATATATTGTGGCTTCTACCAGGACATCCTTTGAGGTATTAAAATCAAAATCCTGCATGGATCTGTTCTATAAATTGGTACTTAAATACAATAACACCGACTTGCAATAAACGAAAACCACCGGAAATGATTTCCTAAAAATAATCCTATTAATATTTAAACTTCTTCCAGTGGTCGAGTATAAATGACAAGCTTTCGGATGGGCTGGTGTGATGATAAACTAATATTAAATAATGTTATGAAAACTAATATGAGCATTTGTCTAGCTACAGTTTGCATTTAATTCATTTTCCCAAACAACTATGCACTATCAAAATTATGTTAATTTATTTTTTTACAGTACTGAAATAAATTTGTATTCACTCATTCACACATTATTAATGTACTTTAGAGTACAGAAATGTATTAAATATGTGAAATATTTTAATTTTGAATCAAGGTGTATCTTAATAAATAAATACAACATTATGGTCTAAATCTAATTTAAAATGTCCTTCTCTACATTGAAATAAATTAACATTAAATTAGCAGCAGCCTCATTTCTGCACATATTCTACTTCAATTAAAATATTGTTGATAAAATTATTTTCCCAGAATCAAAAATCCCCAAATTAAAAGCCACATTAGAACTAGGCTATACGAGTTTCATTTGAACTATGACAACAAGAGCTAAAATTAGCCCCTAGAAATATGCATAGCAATAATAGTAAGTACAGATTGTGATTAGTGTGTAACGACGACGTTTACTTGTAACGCAGTCAAGGCGACATTAGTATTACATGCAGTGGAATTAAATATGGTTAGCTTTTAACTGGTCAACCATTGAATAAAAATGATGAAATATTTTACTGTACACAGTAATAATGCATTTTCAAATTACAAGCCATTACAAAACCAACAAAGAAACACTATTTTGTAGTACTATTGTTAAAAACGTAATTATTTTATCCACAAAACATTAAAAATGGGATTTCTTCTTATGATTCCTAATGTCAAGGATTGGTTTAAAATTATTATACTTAGCAACATATATCAATGCCACAGAACATTTTTGCCAGCGTGGAACAAGCCAAATGCAAACAATCTTAGTGTTACGCCTAGAAAACAATGTCTACACTATCAAACTTTACTGTATGTGACAAAAAATGTGATAAGATGTGCACTAATATTTAACCATATCACTACCATATTTGGGCACATCACACTTTTTTTGTCAAACTAGTTTGATAGTGTAGACAGAGCTTAAGAAGATTTTTATAAACTAAATTACTCTACCTACTTTACATAAATCATGCTACAGTACATCATGTTTCATGCATTTTATAATGCACTCCATAATGAATTTTATCAGCAGTTTTTGAGAATAACAAATTAATGGAAGTAATTTTTAATATTCATTCATCATAGTATTTAATCTACTGTTTATTCTGATAATCAGACATATTATTTATTAAATTTCTTATTTATCATCAAGCTATACATTGGTTGTATTTTATGTAAAATGTGGTAAAATCTAGAGTACTTTCCAATCCCAATACCAGAAACCCTTGGGCTATGCAACTGTCTGGTTTGAGACTTTTTGGACCTCAAGAGAAGTCTGGTTTTAGTAGAATCTGGTATTGTATTTTAAGAAAGTTGACTGTACTATCAAATCACAGTTTCAAATACAAAGAACTAAGAATGAAAGAAGAAGGTAGTTGGCAACTGACCAAGGGTGAAAATTTTTTTGTAGCTCTCCAATGTTTTACCAGACACAAGGTCAAAGTACTATCTTCGATCCTGCACACCCAGGGTTAGAAACATAACATATAAATACTTAAAGTCTTAATATTGATTTTGAAATCAGGTGAATGCCTACCATGGATACAATCCTATTGTTCACCAGTGGTAATCTTCTAAAGATTGTCAATGTGAATACAGTATAGAACAATGGCCACTGTTAAGAATACAGTTATAAACAGAAACAGAATGGGGTATAATACTATCTGTAAGTGCTAAAAGTCACCTAATCTTTCTAATTAGCTATATATATCCAGGGACGTACTTAGGGTCTTCCAAGGATACAAACAAGTTGTGGATGACCATGAAGATGTATAGGTTAGACACCGAAAACACAAAAAAAAAAAAAAAAAAAAAAAAATAAAAAAGAATTTGTGGGGAAGAAGAAATTGTCCATCTCCACCAATCATCCATGCTTTAAAATGGACCTGAAACGGATTTTCGATTTTTTTCATTTTGGAATGATGTTTTGGGGTCTATTAGGTGTTGCTAGAATGTATATTGTTACAAAATATAAATTCGCCCTTTTGGGGAAAGCCCCATTTGAAAATCAAAAAAATTAGTAATACGAGATGATAATTTTTTTGTCACGAATCAGGCATTTCGAAAACGAATTTGATTCATATTTTACTTTGACTTGACAATGAGCAGCAAGTTGTTGATATCGCATGAAACGGAGCCTCGCATGGGTGGTGAGTGTGGTGGATCGACTCCACCGCGCACTGGGGGCCTAGGCCTAGTAAAGGTTTGGGGAAGAGGTAGGCCTAGGCCTTCTAAATTTGGGTTTTAGAACAAACAAAGTACATTTTAGGGCACTATATTTCAACAAAATTAGATATTGAATAAATTATATCTTTCGGAGTCCATATCTTTCCAGGCTGTCGATCATTCACTGACTATCGGGCGGCATACACGCTCTCGATATCGTCGTGTGTATATGTGATATCGTTGAAATAGAATATTGCAATGCCGTGAGTAATTTTCGCGAATTTAAGGTGGTTTAAAATTTCGTTTTTTTCTCAAAATACTATACATTTTGTTTTTATTTGTATGGGCTTGTGTTAATTTGATACATTTAAATAACATGTGTGAATTTAATCTTGAAAATCGAAAGTCCATTTCAGGTCATTTTAAATAGGAATACAGTATACAGTAACTCTTGTATTTATAACATGGCCTACTTTTCTAATCCGCAGCAAGAATTCTTTTTATTTCAATTTAATTAGATTTCTTAAAATTATATTTCTCTACAAAGCTTTTCTTCTTCAATGCTATTTTCATAGAAAATAGTGACATTGAATATTTTGCAAGAGTTTAACTTGAAAATTACACAAATGACTCATCCAAGTTTTTGTCATTATTTACTATTCATAATTTATTCATTATTTAAATATTCTAAAAAGGGTTGGGTTAAAATGACTAATTTCTAATGATTTTAATGAATTTTTAATGAAATTTGAAAGCTGTTATTTCTATTAGCAAAAACAGTTTAATTCAATTGATTAGTCAGAACCATAACATGCCTACTGAACCACTGGACTAGTTAAAGACACTAGATTTGCAATTTTTTACGTTTTGTGAAAATAATGCATATAACTATAAAAACATTAACCCAGGTCATTTTTTGTGTTAAATGTGCGTTCTAAGGTTAATTATGATAAAAAGAGAAAAACAATGTACTATTTAAGTACTGTAGCTCGCGACGAAAGTTCTCTCGTAGACGATTCTAGGCTTAGCTTAGTTAGGCTTAGTTTTGTAGGCCTAGCTGGTAAAGAACGGTAACATACGAACATCGTACGCTAGCTCGAACTGTCTCGTTTCCTTTTTTGGAAGAATCCATTAATACAAAAAGACCTGGTATTTTCGCTGAAAAGTTACGGTTCTGTTATTTGTTTAACATTTCACACGGTCACTAGAAGTGGGTACATCACATAAGAAGATGAAAATATCAATCTGTGCGCGATGCATGCAGGCTGCTAAAATGATTAGAATCGACAATTTTTACCATTTAAAGACGAAAAAATATCGCAATGGGTCCATACAGTATAGTATATATTTTTACATAAAATGTACTGTGTGACCTTAAATTAGGTCAAAAAAACGTCGTAAACGTCTAAAGCAAACTACAGACAGTAGCATACTGCATAAAGAGTGTTAAAATGAGCACTGCTTAAGCTTGGATCCCACTTGTGATAGGTCAACTTGTGTTACATCATGTCACTGCATCCAAGTATGAACAAGCTTTAGAACCGGGACTAATTTCTACACAATTTCTATACAATGAGTAGTCTGAGCAGTTTTCACAGACTTGCATAGACTTTATAATGGCAAGCTTCTCGCTTAACAGATTTGTTTATTTGCCTGGTTATATGCATTGAAGTTGTCAACACTGCAACATCTATCTAAAACCTACGGAAAATGCATTGTTCCTACGGAAAATGCATTGTTCCTACGGAAAATGCATTGTTCCTACGGAAAATGCATTGTTCCTACGGAAAATGCATTGTTCCTAAGGAAAAAACTGGTATTAGGTAAATTTGAGGATAATTTAGAAATGATCCTTTAAGGTATCACAATTGTTCCGTTTTATCTAACAAAAGAACCAGTATCACTTTGTTTTAATGTCTGTACAAAAAGTACAATTTATCACAAGTAAATTGGTAGTTTTTAGAAATGTATTCACCTTTTCTTTGCAAGGCAATTGTAAGATGAATGTCAACCAAAGGTCAGAAAAAGGTAAAATGCATCTTTACTGCTTCATTCACTTCACAAGTAGGCATATTATTTGATTATCTTATAGAGGGAGATTGTACAGCTGTAGAGGATTGTTTTGAACCATACTAAATGTCGGTACAGGTCGGTAGACCACATGACAGTGACCACATGAAGCTAGCATTCAATAAGCAGTGTTCACATGAAGCTAGCATTCAATAAGCAGTGTTCACATGAAGCTATCATTCAATAAGCAGTGTTCACATGAAGCTATCATTCAATAATCACATGAAGCTAGCATTCAATAATCACATGAAGCTAGCATTCAATAAGCAGTGTTCACATGAAGCTATCATTCAATAAGCAGTGTTCACATGAAGCTAGCATTCAATAATCACATGAAGCTAGCATTCAATAATCACATGAAGCTAGCATTCAATAAGCAGTGTTCACATGAAGCTAGCATTCAATAAGCAATGTTCACATGAAGCTAGCATTCAATAATCACATGAAGCTAGCATTCAATAAGAAGTGTTCACATGACGCTAGCATTTAATAAGCAATGTTCACATGAAGCTAGCATTTAATAAGCAGTGTTCACATGAAGCTAGCATTCAATAATCACATGAAGCTAGAATTCAATAAGCAGTGTTCACATGAAGCTAGCATTCAATAAGCAATGTTCACATGAAGCTAGCATTCAATAAAGCAGTGTTCGTATGAAGCTAGCATTCAATAAGCAATGTTCACATGAAGCTAGCGTTCAATAAACAGTGTTCACATGAAGCTAGCATTCAATAAGAAGTGTTCACATGAAGCTAGCATTCAATAAGCAGTGTTCACACGAAGCTAGCATTCAATAAAGCAGTGTTCACATGAAGCTAGCGTTCAATAAGCAGTGTTCACATAAAGATAGCGTTCAATAAGCAGTGTTCACATGAAGCTAGCATTCAATAAGAAGTGTTCACATGAAGCTAGCATTCGTTAATCACATGAAGCTAGCATTCAATAAGCAGTGTTCACATGAAGCTAGCATTCAATAAAGCAGTGTTCACATGAAGCTAAAATTAGCGCCAGTAATCTGATAAACAATAAATACCCTATACAATACAAATATATTTTTTTATAAAAAAGTACAGTACAAAATGTAACAATTATGTACCTCCTCCTTGCATCATTTTATAGAATTTGCTCTCTATGTGTAATTGTGGATGTTTTGTTTTGATACATTCCAACTTAATTGCAACTTCCTCTCCATTTGTTATATTCGTACCTGGAAGAAGGAAGGAAAAGACAAAATATTATACAATAATCTCATTATTATTCAAGTAACAAATTAATAATTAAATCAGATATTATATTACTTGCTTATTTACAGAATTTGAATAGCATTAAAAACTAATTTATCCTATTTAGTTTAATGAACAGATAAATTGAATTATTTAGGTTAGAAGTTCACCGACTGCATTTTTTAAAATTGGTACAACTTTATCTCAAGTGAAAGTAGTACAATTAACCAACCAATGTTAAGAGCTTAAATCCTTCATACATTAACACACTAAAAGTACCAGTCTATTTATTATTTTGTTACATTTTAAACAAATAATACAATTGGAATTTCCTTGTTTGTCACAGTACAAATACAATTATTATTTACATACAGTATTCTTTATGCGTCTGAACACTTCATAACACACTAGAGCATCACATTATACTGTTTACATTTCAATTGGAATTTCCTTGTTTTATTAGTTGTCATAGTAAATACACAGTACTTTCTGTCTAGGTGTGGCTCATATCAATGTCTGATATTAATTGATATTCAGTCAGATCAGTAAATTGTAACAACAGACAAAGAGGTGGACAAACCACCATGTTCTGAATAGTGTATTGACTGAAATTACTGGTGGTTCGCAGCATATGTTTTATGTGAATATGATGAGACGTTATTGTTAGTGCATGGAATACAATTACAACTATACCAATCTGGATATAATTGATTATTCCTATTATGGATGATACAATTACAATTCAAATTCAATTTTTTACCATTGTATTGTATTGAAAAATAATGATTAGATTTTTGTAAACAAGAAAATGGTTTAAAATACTTTGAATGACATTGTCTTTATTTGGTGAAGGCTAAATATTTGAAGGCGATATTCACACGGACGACTGGGAAAACCCTAAGCTCTATTTTAAAACTGTCCGTCAGGTGCAAAACTAATAATTACCGATGACTCTTTACAGTCCCACAATATTTACAGAAATGCTGTTGCTACTGTTATTAATATTAAATAGAATTGGTAATGGGTAACGTCTCTATCCATAGGCCTATCCTTGCATTAGCCGTCTAGAGTAATGAGTGACAAAACAGTTAGTCAGGACTAGGCTAGGCCTAGTTTAATATACCTAGTATACAATTATGAATATCATTGATATTCATTTTACCTGTTGTAGTTCAAAGGTTAAAATCAATTTCCTTACCCAAATAAATGTCTCCAAAAGATCCACTTCCAATCTTACGACCAAGACGGTATTTATTTCCTACTCTCAACTCCATTCTGAAATTTGAAAAGATTCACATAAGAATCTATATTTCAACAGAAGGTCCATAAAAAGGATAAACTGGAAACAGAAACCTGGTCACTTCCCTACAAAGATCAGGCAGACGGCTTAGTCATTTGTATGAATCAGCTGTCTTAGCTACGTCGTCAACAAAAGATATACACCATGAAAAACACAATAAATATCACCTTTTTCAATTACTATTTCCTCAATCTTTTTAAACTATAAGTTATAATAATTCATCTAGCAATTTCATCCGTCATCAATATCACAGATTCAGTAATATTCATCATTTGATGAGATAGATTATAAACGGTTTTCAATTTTTCATTTTGATCCTCCAAACGTCAACTATTCCTTCTGTTGCATCTCTTTGCTTTAGTACGCATGCGCTAATTTTTCATCGAGATCTCAGCAGCAACCCGTATGATGAACTTTATATCGGTAGGACTTTTAAATACAAAGTTCAGAGAGACAGTGCATGAAGGCAAAAAAATGACAAAAAAGACATTACACATTGGCAAAATATGCCTAAATTTGATAAAACATTAAAAAAATTATAAGAGTGTTTACATATATTTCTAGCAAGAAATCCATTGTTTAAAGGCGTGGTTTGAAAAGAAAATACAGGGACACCCCTGCTTGATCAATTTTAACTTGCTCAAAATCCAAAAATCAAAATGGCGCTTCCCACGATAGTTGCTGCCCAGACGTTTTCTACGAAATATTTTGCTGCTAGCTTATGCAAATCTAGCTTTTGGTAAATTTCATTAACACAATTTAGAATTTTAATTGTTATACAAATTTTAGAGACTTTCGTATCTTTTAAAACTTATAACAACAGTAATAAAATGGTTAGCGAAACCTAAGCCCGTGTTCAGTCTTCTTTCATTATGGTCAGCTGCGGGGAAAATGGGGTTCAGTAGGTGGTTATGCCATATGTGAAATACGAGGGATTTTTTGGCACAGGCCTAGGTTTAAAGATTGTCAGAGATTTCGTTTTATAACACCAATATCGACATCTATACTATTTAGTTTATGTTTTTGTGTTTAAAATAGTCGATACTTATTATATTTTTTATTTTAATTTCATTCTCAGCTTTTTTCAAGTTCGATATAGTCGTTACCCCAAAACTTATGTAGAACCAATTGCAGACCCAGAGGTTTACAAGTCTGGAGAACTTCCCACTGACATCAGCACACCTGTCAAAGCTGCGCCACACAATCTCACATCATCTTTAACTTCAGATCCATTAGCAATGTAGGTACACAGTTTGGGTTTATTGAAAAAAAAAATTCTTCACTGCCGGCCAAACGTACTACTTTTGTTACTGTATGTCAATTAATTGTTTTTATTGTATTTTCAGCAAATTTATAAATGTAATGATGGAAGATGGAAAGAAAGAAGTTTGTATACGAATTATGAATAAGGTATATCATTGCTTATAAACAGACCTTTCTTCTGTATATACTGCTGCTCATTAGGTTAATGTATGGGAGAGCCTGCTGTAAGATGCTGGTGTTCTTTTAGGATCAAAATAATTATTATTTTATTAAACCATTTTTTCTCTCCTTTTTGCAGACTTATTTTGAAATTAAGAAAATCCAGTATAGTAAATATTTGAAAGCAGATGAAGAGAGCAAGTCCTCAATCGAACTAAACCCATCCAAAATATTTAATGAAGCCATTGAAAATTGTAAACCACTGATTGGTTTAACATCAATTAAAAGAGGGGGTAAAAGCTATCAAGTGAGTACATTACTACTCTCTTTAAAATGAAAGATATTTTTGAATGAAATTGTCATGGTAAAAAAAACTGAACTATGAGTGCAAGTTCATTCACTGTCCTTCTTAAAGATGAAAACCCTATTTAGATAACATGAAAAACATATACACAAGATGCTCTACTCAAACAAAATCTTAAATATACAGTAAGTTGTTATTGGAAATCATTACATGACGGAATTTGAAGCCAGTGTGACGTTATTGTTTATGCTCAAGCGCGTACTATTCAGCAATGCGAAGTTATAGAGCGTGCATGCTCGTTGAGCAGACTTGTTGTTAGTCAGGCTGAAGCCTAGTTTTTACATGACGTTGAATAAAGTTACTAGTTTATAATCTTGTTTATTACACTCATTGAGAACCTACGTAGTCTTGAAGGTAACAGCCAGGACCCTGTAATCTGTAGTCAAGCAGTAACTACTAAAGCATTACAACTAAATACTCATACCACAGTCAAATAAGTCACTGATTTCCAGCAGTTATCTTTTATGATATGTGATGACATCAAGTATCATAAAAGATAATATGAAAGTTTCTGTACTTTTTAGGTTCCAACGCCTTTTAAAGATTCAAGGCAACGTTTCCTGGCCATGAAATGGATGGTGACAGAATGCCACACAAAGGAATTAGAAACACATATGCCAATAAAGTTAGCAGAAGAATTATTGAAAGCATATGAGAACACGGTAAATACTGGGGTTTAAATAAATATATCTAACATTTGGGTAGTGGCACTGTCTCAGGATAAGAAAAGAATTGATAACCACGCTACAGTAAATAATAATAATGGTTGTCTTATTATGCCTAATACAATGTTTGTAAGCACTTTACACACAAATGAAATATCCTAAGATAACCAAAAAAGATGATAAAGCAGAGGAACCATCTTCTCCAGCACTTTTTGAAGGTCCCATACAAGAGCTCGCCAGAACAGAATTCACAGGATCTCTAGTGAAAAAAGGCATCTTTCTATCATATCCTTTTTAACCAAGAGAACCAAAATAAGTACTACTGTGCCCCCGGCAATGATATGCCAATACCCATCCATATATTGTTGAAATGTTGCTGCTTTTGTACATAGTATATTAATGTTCAGTAAACTTGTATTTGTAATTATTTTCTTTTTAGGGAAATGTTATAAAAAGAAAACAGGATCTTCATAAGATGGCGGAATCGAACAGAGCATATGCCCACTTTAGGTGGTGGTAATGAATGTTGCGATCATCTCAATCTATTTTCCATGCATACAGTAATACTTACAAGAGGATTGAACATTTGCTGCCCTCCAAGTACATGAACATAAGATGTGGAGTACATAAAAACAAATATGTGAACATTTTTACAAGTAATGAAAAAAGATGTCCAAAAAAATGTGTACTGTTACATGTGGAATTTATTTAGAAATGTTTCTACATACATTATTATTTGTACATCATTTTTACTACAAAATAAACATCTCTACATGAATTTATATTTCTTTCTTCATTATTGCTTACTCACTGTTAACAGCGTTAATAAAATAGACAAGGCCTTGTGTTCTATAAACTCTCTTGACAAACATAGTATAGCCATTGTATTTGATTAAACCATGTTTTCCACATTGTGCAAATCAAAAGTTTCTGTGCTTTCATTGGTTACACATTTTTTCTGCATTGCAAAAAGTAGAATAGTATATGTATGTATGTACATAAACCAATACTTTTGATATGCCTCATGGAGACTTTAGGGACACAACATTTTTTCAGATTAAAATCATAATGAATATTTGCTATTTAAAAAATACAAACAAAAATAAATGAAAGTTTGTTAAAATCGTTGTTGTAAAATTGTATATTGCTTCACACATGGAATGAATTTACTTAGAAGCAAAACTATTGCACAGATTTTCCTGAATCGACATGTTCATAAGACTGAATGTTCTTCACTAGATGTGTTGCTAGTACTGTATATTCCTTTATGTACTAGTACATATTTACACACCTGGGTGAAGACATAGAGCATATGCTGAATATCTTGGGAAGTTTTAACCTCACAGTTACTAGAACATTACCAGAAAGATGTCAAATTGCTGAAATAAATAAGTACCTCTTCAACCATCAGTGAACCTTGTGGTTTAGAAGACTTTAGAAGGGAAAACTCCCAACTGTCCAACTAACTGGGCAATGAACATCATATACATACATACATTTTAGCACCAATATTTATATTTTATCTTCATTGAAAAAAACTCTTCAAAAAGGTGAATTCATTCCAAGCTTAGTTCCAAACTGCAGTTTTGTTCTCTTCTGCCATTTTTCAAATACCCTAAATAAAACAAACATATCTGGTTAAATCTGTCATTTAAAAAAAAGAAGGGATGGCAATTTCTCTTGTGTCACAGATACCACAGATAACAAATTCAAATTCTCACAGAGTAGAAGAAACCACAAATGAAAAAGGTGGCAGTGTTTGTTCAGAAAAAAAGTGTTATGACAAAGGCACTTACTGGATATCATGGTACTTGGCAGCCTCACACAGCGGTAGAAGAATGAGAGGCCACAATAATGCTATCAACCATGTTGAGAACGGTATGTCATACAAGCTAAAATCAACGTCATCTGCATTCCACCACACAAGTACGTCCAAGGCAAAATAAATGGCTTGTAACACAAGGCTGGTAAAAAGAAAATATACAACTTGGATATGGTACAAAGTAAATAATGAATAATAGTACTGGACTTGGAGTGATAAGGGGAAGGAAATTAGTAAAGGATGGTAATGCTTACACTAGTATTGTGGCAACACACCAGATTTTATTTCCAAATGGCCGCTTCTTGACTAAACTCTTAAAACGATGAACATAACTTGCCGATACAACCACTAAAAGATTATGAAAAAAGTTTCAATTTACATAGGAAATCTTATGATATAACAGGTTGTGGAAAATTGTACATTATAGTTGAATACTTTAAGTTTAATACTCTTACCAAAATATAGCACCAGAAAGAAAGCCACTAGGTTCTGTGTTAACAGGTATCCATTGGAATATTCACTGATTAAGCCATTGAATGGTTCACTATTATTTCTAAAAGAAATGATATAAATAGTCATATTTCAAAAATGGTTATTCAATTAAAAGCTTGAAGTAGTCATGTGAACATAGAGGTTACATTATGTCATAGAGGGGGAAAGACCTTTAACCCCAGGAACAGGATCATAAACACACTGTGAGTGTGAAACCAATATTAAGATACTATGTGGTTTACTTACTATGATGTCATTAAAACGAATTAAGCTAAATTGAGAGTGGAATTTGTGGCGATTTAAATTTTATATTCCACACACATATTCACACTATTTCTTCCTCACAACTTACCTATTACCCAACAAAACATGACAAATATCGCCCTCTTCGGCTTCTTTGATACAAAATTCATGAAGAGTTAGCGCCTCACAAAGCAAACAGATACAGACAGATGAAAGAAACTTGACGATAAAAAAGACAGTGTAGATTAAAATGGCCTACAAAAAAATAAAAGAATATACAATATTACTTAAGCTCTGTCTAAACTTTATGTGACAAACAAATTTGATGTGCCCGTACATGAACATGATGATGTCATATCACTACTATATTTGGGAATACTGCTACCATATTTGAGCACATCACACTTTTGTTGTCAAACTAGTTTGATAGTGTACAATTATGAAAACCAGTTCACTATCCAAGTATCAGGCCTAGCCAGGGGTTTATAATACAAAATCCTAAAACATCCAGAGTGAACTAACCCAATAGTTTGCCCTTCCAACAACCTTCCTGCATATCACTAGTAATAGTATAGACATAATGTCATGTAAAGCTCTGTCTACACTATCAAACAAAAAAAGTGTGGTGTGCCCAAATATGGTAGTGGTGTGCCAAAACATGGTAGTGGTGTGACATCATCGTGTCCATATATGGTCTTGGTCTTTTGTTTGATAATGTAGACAGAGCTTAACCCTTTTTTATCATTTGGCCAATAGTATATAATGGCATATTGTTGATTAAATCTTACCTCACAATCTTTGTGTCTATTATTCTTGCCGACTGCTTCTGTCATTATCTGCTTGTCGACAGGACACGCCAATAAGGAATGACTTAAAATTGGAACAATTACAATAACTAGCCACAGAAGCTGACCCCCACTTAAAGGGGGAGGAAGCATCAGGAGGGAGGACAGTAAAAACAGCATACTGAGAGATACTAAACAGAACATGAGGAAAATAACAGTGGTGAAGATTGCCGAACAAAATCCTCTTGCCTAAATAGAAAGAAAAATATGTTACTATAATACTGACATTGGTAAAGAGCATCTGAGATTAACAGCAATGACTTCTAGATGTAAACTCTAAAGCTGTGTCTACACTATCAAACTTTATTTAACAACAAAATGTGATGTGACCATATACTGTATGGAAATGATGATTTCATATCACTACCATATTTGAGCATATTATCACTACCATATTTGAGCATATCAATACCATATTTGGGCACATCACACTTTTCTTTGTCAAACTGGTTTAATGTTGCAGACAGAGCTTTATGTAATATATGACCATAGAGTAATATTTTCATGACTTTTGTTGGAAAAATTATCTGTGAAGTTATATTACCTGGTTACACCTTGTCACCTAGCAGTCTGATGAGTCTGAAGTTTATTTCAGAATGGAAGCATTTTATTAAGCATTCTATTAATTAGAATAGGTCCATGATCAAAGCATGCATGAGAGTTTGAAAAGCATAGGCAAACCACATCAGTAAACTCCTTCTACTGTACATATTTCTCCAAATTATGTATTCTAAGGTTAGGTCAGTCATATTTCGTAGCTTACCTCTTTGATAAGCTTTGTTAGTCGTACGTTATCATCAGTGTGAAAGTTCAAACAACACGGCAAGCTAGCCAACTGTCTGGTAATATCCAATGGTGAGTATTTCATATGTATGAGAGACTGGTGTGCAGGCTGGCTACAGCACGTACTAGGAAGCAGGGGATCTAATGCAAGACTGAATAATTTAATAATAAGAGATTAGTACATTTGTATATATGTATATATATTGCTATTAACCCCTGTCTACATTATCAAACTTTATGTTTGATGTTATATGGACATGATGATGTCATGTCACTGGGCACATCATACTTCTTTGTCAAAACTTAACTAGTCTGATTGTGTAGACTGAACTTTAGTGCATGAGCCACAAAAACTAATTATATTGTATACAAAAATGGCTATGCATGGTAAAAATCTGCAATAATGAATAAAAAGTACAGTTATAGCCTACATACAAAGAAAATGACAAATAAACATAGAGTGAAGAAGAAAGGGGAATGTTCCATCAATAGACTAGTGACCATACCTTGCATTTGCCTGCATGAATATCTCTGCATTGCTTACATTCAGGCTGCTTCCTATGCAGCAAACAACCTCACCATACTCTTGCATTATCTGTAACATCTCCCTTGTTGCTGTAGATAAGTAATTAAAATAGAAGTTAATCATTTCATTCCTATATTTTGGAAACAAATTCACAAATCAAAACAAAGACACAATTTTAAGGTAACATACAGTACAGTACTTTCTAAAAGGATAACAGTAATGTCTTCTCAATATAAGAGCTACAATATGGCTGCATCTATGCTCAATATAAGAGCTACAATAATATTAGAGCTACAATATGGCTGCCTCTATGCTCAATATAAGAGCTGCAATATGGCTGCATCTATGCTCAATATAAGAGCTACAATATGACTGCATCTATGCTCAATATAAGAGCTACAATATGACTGCATCTATGGTCAATATAAGAGCTACAATATGGCTGCTTCTATGCTCAATATAAGAGCTACAATATGGCTGCATCTATGCTCAATATAAGAGCTACAATATGACTGCATCTATGGTCAATATAAGAGCTACAATATGGCTGCTTCTATGCTCAATATAAGAGCTACAATATGGCTACATCTATGCTCAATATAAGAGCTACAATATGACTGCCTCTATGCTCTATATAAGAGCTACAATATGGCTGTCTCTATGCTCTATATAAGTACTACAATATGGCTGCTTCTATGCTCAATATAAGAGCTACAATATGGCTGCATCTATGGTCAATATAAGAGCTACAATATGGCTGCCTCTATGCTCTATATAAGAGCTACAATATGGCTGCTTCTATGCTCAATATAAGAGCTACAATATGGCTGCATCTATGGTCAACACAAGAGCTACAATATGGTTGCATCTATGGTCAATATAAGAGCTACAATATGGCTGCATCTATGCTCAATATAAAAGCTACAATATGGCTGCATCTATGCTCAATATAAGAGCTACAATATAGTTGCATCTATGGTCAATATAAGAGCTACAATATGGTTGCATCTATGGTCAATATAAGAGCTACAATATGGTTGCATCTATGGTCAATATAAGAGCTACAATATGACTGCATCTATGCTCAATATAAGAGCTACAATATGGTTGCATCTATGGTCAATATAAGAGCTACAATATGGCTGCATCTATGTTCAATATAAGAGCTACAATATGGCTGCATCTATGCTCAATATAAGAGCTACAATATGGCTGCATCTATGCTCAATGTAAGAGCTCCAATTTGGCTGCATCTATGCTCAATATAAGAGCTACAACATGGCTGCTTCTATGCTCAATATAAGAGCTACAATATGGCTGCATCTATGCTCAATATAAGAGCTACAATATGGCTGCATCTATGCTCAATATAAGAGCTACAATATGGCTGCCTCTATGCTCTATATAAGTACTACAATATGGCTGCTTCTATGCTCAATATAAGAGCTACAATATGGCTGCATCTATGGTCAATATAAGAGCTACAATATGGCTGCCTCTATGCTCAATATAAGAGCTACAATATGGCTGCATCTATGGTCAATATAAGAGCTACAATATGGCTGCCTCTATGCTCAATATAAGAGCTACAATATGGCTGTATCTATGCTCAATATAAGAGCTACAATATGGCTGCATCTTCGCTCAATATAAGAGCTACAATATGGCTGCATCTATGCTCAATATAAGAGCTAAAATATGGTTGCATCTGTGCTCAATATAAGAGCTACAATATGGCTGCATCTATGCTCAATATAAGAGCTACAATATGGCTGCATCTATGCTTAATGTAAGAGCAACAATTTGGCTGCATCTATGCTCAATATATGAGCTACAATATGGCTGCCTCTATGCTCAATATAAGAGCTACAATATGGCTGCATCTATGTTCAATATAAGAGCTACAATATGGCTGCATCTATGCTCAATATTAGAGCTACAATATGGCTGCATCAATGCTCAATATAAGAGCTACAATATGGCTGCATCTATGCTTAATGTAAGAGCAACAATTTGGCTGCATCTATGCTCAGTATATGAGCTACAATATGGCTGAATCTATGCTCAATATAAGAGCTACAATATGCACCAAAGCTCAATCAATGCAAAGAGTCTTACTTTCTGGAGTGACATCTGTAAACAGTGGAACCAACAGAGGAACATTATCTACGTTCTCCAAGTGAGGGCGTATGTTATGAATACCACGTGGTAGTTTTGCCTGTAAGATCAAAATTATTACTTTATAAGCATAGTTAAATAAAATACAGTTACAATATGATACTCTAGTTTAACCCAGATATAATACTTTAAAACTTAGTTAAATGCAGTCAAATTGATATTGGTTTATGACTTAATATTCTAACCTTTAAACTCTGGCTAACTAACTTAATGTATCATGAATGTATATGGCCAAAACAACACATTTGAATGTTGTACCTACTCGATTGAATATATCAAATCCAGTACTCCCAGGGTCTGTCACACTTTCCGTTTCATAGTCTGTTTCACTAAAAGTCTCTGACATATGCCTGGTATTGTTAAAACGATCAAGTGAAACGCTATCTGAGAGACTAGGGCTGGGCAATCGGACATGCTTCTGTTCTCCATGTTTTACAGAAGATCTGTTTGATAGAAGTCCTGTGGATTCCGATTCTCCAGATGTATTTCTATCATTATGACTCTCTATGTCTTGAATAGTTAGTGGTTGAGGAAGCAGAGCACTCCGTTCAGAGATGCCATCCACAACTTCAAAGTCTTTGTGGTCGTTATCTGGCGAGTTCTTACAAGAAGGTTGAATAATAGTCACAACTGGAAGAACACTGCCATCTTCAACTGGATGATCACTTTCAGTAGCATCATTCATGACATCATCTACAACATCGTCTTCTTTCGGTTCATCTTCTTGTGCATGATACGTCGCTTCACCGGTATCCATGTTTAACTGGACATTCTCGGTCTTTGATGAAGACTCAGAAGCTTGTCGTGATGTTTGAATCGATGTCTCTTCATCACTCAGAAGAGAAATGTGGCAGTTCCAACCAGTTTCTAAACCAATCTTTTCTGAAAACACCTAAATTAAGTTAAATGAACAAGAAATAAACCAAATGAAAGCAAATTGTTTATATTGTATGTTATGTGTATAGCGTGCTGCTACAAAATTAAAAATAATTTGAACATGTAAATGTACCTTGCTTCTTAGTTCTTGATCACGTGAAAAGTGTACAAATCTAATGCAAGCTTCATCCAGATTCTCAAGAAGGTTGACGATGTCAGATTTGGCTTGGAAGTTACAAGATACCATTCCTATGAAGATCTGACCACATTGAGCTCTAGGAAAACAGATACATAAACAGGAATAAGCTTTTGTTTTTAGTTACATCCCACAATATAACAGGACCAATTGTTTCTAAAGTCTGTTTCATCATATCCTACTCGATGAAAATGTAATATCTGTTTACCTACTGTTGTTCAATGTGGGCACCATTTGAGAAATCATATATTAATAGAATAGAAAGTATACAAAGGAAACCAACAAGGATAATAATGTTTAGAAAGGAAGGTTCCTGGGACACATCTTATTTTCATAGGTTGAAAGTGCTTGAATTATTATCTATTGATGACTTGTTTAAATTACATAGACTTTCATTAGGATTTAAGGTGTTGAAAGGTTACTGTCCCCATTCTTTCAATGAGTATATTAAAACTAGTGATGTCCGGGTAGGCTTTTACGTTGGAATTCGAAAGGCAATACTTCTCATAATTCTGTATTTGTTTCCTTTCCTAGACTATGGGAGCAAATACCAAATGACATAAAAGATTCACAAACAATTTCAATATTAAAGGCTGCTCTAACAAAACACTATATTATATGTTATGTATAGTTTATTTGTATTTTTCTTGTATATGGTTTAATCTTAACTGTTTGTATTGTATGGAGTGAGTGCAGAATCTGTTTGGGCTTTAGCCTATTCTCATTCCTGGTTATTTTTACATTGATGACCGAATAAATATTATTATTATTATTATTATTATTACCTATAGCAACCTTCTGCATCCCTTATATCCCCAACTGTATCCATTGCGGAGTCTAAGCTATGATATGGACGCTCAGGTCCACCAATCAAATCCATGCTATTTCTGCTACCATTCCAGGATGCCCTGAAACAATTATATTACATTTTAAAATCTCTTTATACAAACCACACATCCTGCTGTAATTAGTATACAGTACTCTCACACTTTGGTGATACATACTCTACTGTACATCCTCCTACATTTGATAATACAGAGTTTCAGATATTTTTTTATTCTCGAATGCCCACTGTCCCTCCCACTTCTAACATTCCAAACCAATTCCTTGTACCTTCATATGACATTATAAGTTGTAGATCATTACAAAATTGAAAGTGAACCTAGCCAACTTGTTCATTAGTCTTTAAGTCAACACTCAAGAAGTAAATTTATCCCTTCTGCTTGAACACTTACCTAGATATATGAGGAGATTCATACTGATTGGCTGACAAACATTGCTTATTTTGGTTCGGAACTTCAATAAAACAATTCTCAAGGTAATTTGCGAGGGAGTGCATCATGGGACGGTATGAAAATGCCCAGCAGTATGACGCTAAACATTGACGCTGGTAAAAGTCCATTATCTTCTTTCTGTTAAAAACAAATGTGAGAAAATTAGAATAAGTAATTAGAAAGGTGCTGTATGTCAATATTACTCGATATTTATTCAAGTGTCACATCACAGCTTAGCATAGCAGTATAAAGTAAGTATATTACTGTAGCATTGTCAATGTGTGGGAAGTACTGTAGAAAGATTGCATTGAATGGCCTCCAAAAAACTCACATCTATGGCCATTTTGAGCAAAACAAAAGAACTTGTGTGTGGGACAGTTACCTGTGATTTTCAAAGATTGGACAAATATCAGATCCATCCCAGAAGTCAGTGCATGCCTCCATGACAAAATCAGCAGTTCCTTGCGTCAGCAATTGTTGCATATCTGAAGTCAATGGAAATCAGTGAATCAGTTATTGTATTTTTTTTTTAATTTTTCCATTCTTGGAATAGTGGTAGGTGGACAAATGGGCACCTGGTAAGGTCAAGACACAAGTTTGCGCTGATTACTAGCTGTATTATGGGAGTGTGTTTCCATTTGTGTTTGACTTAAAAATGACCGGGGTAATAATATGTACATGTATGTGAAATGAGGTTTCACAACATTAGGCACTTTATAAATCCAGGATATTATTATTATTATTACCAGTCTACACAGATAGGAACACAATTTTAACAAGGTTTTTTAGTGGAGTGAACTGTAGTTTGTATAAATATATAAAACAAAACGAACAAGGTTATACCTGTTCTCATGTCCTCAACCACCACTGACATCATATGTGAGATTGGTGTTTTCCTTTTTATAAATGTTTGCACCTGTTTTATGCGACTTTTCTCTGCTGGTAGTTTTTGAATCTAATAAGAAAAAAAAGAATCACTAAATAAACATTCTGTTACATAAAAATTATCATTTTGTACTCTCTGGTACTGGCCCTACCCATCTTGAGTGTGTACTTACAGGTCTGTATGATGCTAATTGATGCTGTAGCTTGTACGACGCAACTGCTCTGTCTGTAAATCCAATTAATCTTGCTAGTTGACACAGACAACTAAAAAAAAAAAATTGTTTATATATATTATTTATGTTAATTATAGTAGTCCATATACATATTTCTATTAATGCAACCTAACATTACAAAACTGCATATCAGATATTGTGTTGTAGCCTAGTGGTTGAAACTAATTTGTCACAATAAACATAGAATAAAACTATACAACATATGCGAATATTACCAATAAAAAAGAGAGCATGGACATACCTTTGTTGCTGTATATATAAGGGATTGTCATGTAGATTGCCTGCACAGTATACATGATCAATGAATTGAGAATGGTGGTCTAATGTTAAACTGTTACATGTATTTAAAAGGATATTCAAACCCTGCGAATATTAAAAAAGATTATAATATGGTGAAAAAGAAGTTGACTTGGTTTTCCATGCTAGATCAGATTAACTTCAATCTAAATAAATAAATTCTTGACTTTGTAAGATGTTTGAAAGCAGATTTAAGTACACTAAACATATACATTTTTGCATTCATCTGTACACATGTTTATCGCACAGTAGAAATGGAATAGAACTCATTGATTAGCCTTGTAAATACCTACCATCGGTTTTAGTGAATTAATGTGTTTCTCCCAATCTTGCTCATCAAACTGTATCTCCTTAGAATCAGACTAGAAAAGCACAAACAATTGGTGTCATACTCTGTCTACACTATCAAATTAGTTTGACAAAAAAAGTGTGATGTGCCCAAATATGGCACTGATATGCCCAAATGACATCATCATGTCCATAAAGTTTGATAGTGTAGACAGAGCTTAATACTCTGTAAATTCTGTTGAAGTAAAATGTTCCCTACTGCTGATAAGGCAAACAAATTAAGGAGCATGATCGACCTTGCTGACAAAAAAATGATGACCTTTATTTATTTATTCATAGGAATCACCATTATACCTTGCCAATAGAAAATATTATTTACACACACAGTTGACAGTGCCAATAGAAAACATTAATTGCATGCCACAGTTGACTGTGCCAATAGCCTCATCATGATACAGTTTCTAAATTTAGCCATTTGTACTTACATTAAAGTTTGGAGACAGACCAAGAATTTCACCATTTACATCTTGAATGATCACTGGAAAATAAACAATTATGAAATTTAAACAAATGCTTACAGTAATCAAATTTAATTCAATTCATTCTGGATTTTACAATACAAACAATAACACATACATCACACATGCTAGACCCGGGGGGCTCCAACAGCGACCTCAATCGCTTTCGATGGGACGTCCCAGCCACATAAGATGTTTAATGAATAACTGAGACAAAAATTCATTTTAAAACATACTTGGTTTCTTTGCGACAGTTATTCCTGAATCATTTGCATCGCCATCCAGGTGTTCACTATGTTCATCAGATGGACTAAAGACTGAATCAATAGATGTGTTATCAGGTTGTAAACCAGTCAGAAAAAACACTCTCTCAACAGATGGATCTGGCTGAGAAAGAATACCTCTTTTATCCACACAACTGAACACCTACATAAAAAATTAATATTGGTTGGTTAAACTTTAAAAATAGTTTGTAAATAACGACTTGTTTTTTAAAGATATATTGTCCTGTAAATTTTTTTTTTCAAATTGTTTGTTGAATATGCCATTTTAATGTCACGTAATAGCTATTCACTTTGACCAAAAACTGGATACCTGAAAAAATGTAATTTAAAGCAAAAATACTTAAATTGTCTGTCAGACAATGGTTTTGGTTAAAATTAACTGTTTTGTTTGTCTTTTTATAGGTGAAATCATTTTTTTTCTTTTACAACAGAAGTAAATAACTTTATTAAAATGCATAATTTATGCAAAATGGACTATTTAAAGTCCGATTTTATTAATCTTCATTTTTCATGTTTTTGGGGGACAATACATCTTTAAGCTAATATAATTGTATAGTTTTTATCTTATTGTGCAATGAATTGTAGATGTTTCTATATATTTAATGTATTTTTTCGAGGATTATTATCTTATCTCATTACATATTGGGCAATATATGTAAGGATGTTTATACTATTTCAAATTCAAACTATAATTATTGTTGTAAAGGTACTGATATTGGGATAATTTATGTGACTTCCTGGCAACTTACAGTCATACTTCCAAGTGCATGAAAAAGGTTACTTGTCCTGGGAAGACAACGTGATGACCCGGAGATGATGCATTTAAAATGTTCCCAAACATCTTTCCAGTTAACATAGTCATCCTATTAGCAAAGATAAATTCAATGTATTCATCATATATACATTGTTTTGCTCTGATAATTTTTCTGGCTGTTTTCGTTTTGATTTAGGTTTTTGCTTATTTTACTATCGGATGTTGCGAAGTTATCATATGGCCAGTTGAAGTTAAAAAGTAGTTTTTAGATTTCTTTAGTCAAAGTTATACAAATTTCAAAGAGCGCGCATTGCGCTTCTACGTGCCAAATTCTCTTCCAATTCTTATATTTATTTGCTCAATTCATTATCTTTCGAAATTGTCAACTTCAAGTTTATTTTGATAATTCCATCATATCAAAAAATTTGAACATTGTGTGGTTCCCGTAATTTCACCTATGTTACACTGTATATAGATATACTGTACACTGTACTGTATAGAGTATATATTCTATGACACATAATAGGTACAACTCAGCACTATAAGCATATGCATCATGTCGTAGGATGGCGTACATCAACTTTTTACGATCGTATGTTAACGTATGTGCATGTTTAAAAAATGTTAATTTCATTAAAATGATAAAAATGATCACCTATAATTCGTCAAAGTGACGAATTAAATTCTAGTTTTATTTTGTATCTTCATTGAGATCCGGCCACTGATACCAACAGCATTGTCATTTTTTCAGTAATTTGCCTTTGGATTTATATATACATTGTGTAATAATTAATTAAAGGTGGACAAATTATCATATGAGCAAGATTGTCTGTATATCTCAATTTGTAAAGGAGTATTACTATAACATAGGCATCTGCCTTTCACATGGCAAAGAACCCATTTCAATTTCACATCAAAATATGCGTGGTCTAATCTAAAAATTAACCAACTGAATATCTACTCTAGATAATGTTTGTCAGTATTAAATTACATTCTGTAGTACAGTATTATTAACAATTCTGGAAAATATAAATTTCCACAATTTACCCATGGACAATACAATACTAAACTGTATGGGTCACCACAAGGAGGACATAGTTTGTACGGTCACAAAAGTTCTTAAACCTCTTTCTTCACTATCAAACTAGTTTGACAAAAAAAATGCGATGTGCCCAAATATGGTAGTGATATGCTTAAATATGATAGTGATATGACATCATCATTTCTATATATGGGCACATCACATTTTTTTTTTCACATAATGTTTGATAGTGTAGACAGAGCTTAAGGCTTACTTACAGAATTAACCTCTTTCTCAGCCTCAAGCTCATCACCCAAAACTTCACGCTAAATGTAATCAAATTTGTTGATAAAAAACAAATGTTAAGACAACCATGCATTAATACAAAATAAGTACGAATTAGTGTTTTAAGATTCATAATCTAAAAAGAAAGTTAAGGCATGCAACTACTAACAATTCGTTAATCTATAAAATTCGCCAAAGAAAATTATTATATCTCAAATGCCAATTTCACCACAATTACATTACTTATTAAACTCTTTATGTAAATTACTAATACAAAATGTTTCTATGGAACCTGTGGAACCACTTTTATGAATAAATAAATCTGTTCTTACAGTTTTCTTTAATGCTTTGTTAAAGACAGCCACGACTCTTGCTACACCGTATGCGTTAATGACAACCCAGCACATTGGAAAGAACAACGGTAGTAACGGTATGATTGCGTAAATCTGTGAAGATAGTAAAATAGCCATAGCAGATTATGGATATACTTACAGTGTATGACAAAACACCTCAAATATACAAATTGGTAATATTGACTAATGATATTGCATTAATTATATATTACTCTAGGATATTCTATTTCAGAATCCTTGAGAACTAGGATCAAATCAGTTTTTTTAACATTTATTTGCAGAAACTGAATAAAATAAAGTAATTACCGGTAGTACAAGGATCATATCAGGCCATTCACCAACATCTTCTGTCAAAACAAAGTAGCGACCAATGTTTGTGAATAAGGAAATTACCTGATAAAATAAATATTATTGATAAAAATTAGTAATATAACACTAAAGGTTTTACCCATTAACTAGTTAACTAGTAAACTAGTTAACACAAGTAAACTAGTTAACCGGTTAACACATTCTATATTTCTAAAAAGCTTATTACGTTAAAACTTACAAATATGATAGGTAGAATAACATGGATAACTCTGGTACACATTATGCGCTTATTTTCCAACACAGACACAGGACGATTAAGTGCTTGGTTTAAACAAACTCTAAAAAAGAACAAAAATTGTATTATTGCATTTAAAGATTACAGTTTTCTTCACAAGAGTGAGATGCAATGAAAAATAAACACCTACTAAAAGTACAACAATCTAATGTACACAGGAGCTATTTTATGTCACAACCATAGAAATCAAACATACTGAAATCCTTTCTCACCTTAGGCTCCTCAGATAAGGTGTTTCCAGCACTTCAAAGCAGTTCGGTTTGAGTGGTTTCTTTGCTGTTGGCATTGTACTTGTTAGAGGCTTTGCCGACTCTGGTTCATATCGATCTCCAACATTCAATATGAAATCATTCTTCTGTGAAGTGTTAATAAATAGAATAGAATATTGAACACTTGGACATCCTGGAAAAGGGTGCTTTCTTGAAACAGTGATAAGACTTGTCAGTCACCATCACCGCAGTGTGTGAATGTTTTTAAATTGGTTAAGCTTGAGGGCAAAAGTGCAGTAGCACTGGACATTAACAGCAAGTTTATTTGTGTTTGGTAATGTTGATTATGTATGGTACTAACTACTATAAAATGTATCAAATAAATTATTAATTAATTATTAATTATTACCTCAGTGTGCTTTAATCTAGCAGGCACCACCTGACCAGGTCGAATCAATACTGTGTCACCTTGTACAAGCAGGGCGCTTGGAAGGTTTACCAGCTTGCCATCACGATATGTCCAGAGCAAACCAAAAGACTTTGTGAATGGACTGTGAAGAGATGGATAGGAAGATAATGTCCAATCTTCTCTATTCTCAATGCACTCTGGAAAAGATACAAATCATCATATAACTTACTATAAAATCCAGATCCAAGGAAAATTTTATAGAATGTAATAAGTTTATATATAATAGTTAATACTTTTTGCATACAAGTAATAGTCTTTGTATATGAGAATTACTCTTTGTCTCTTTACTTTTACTAAGGTAAGCATCACTTAAGATAAGCAAATTATCAATAATAGTTAATAGTCTGACACTATACCATATTGTTGCAAAAATGCTTTTTAATGGCCTGGTTAGATTTGGAGTTTATACTACTAGCCCATATTGTTTCTACCCCAAAACAATTTTCAGGCATCAGTTAGTTTAACAACATCAAAGCGGCAGCAGTATTGTTCCTGTTGCTGAGGGCCTCACGCAAGTCAGCCTCGGCTGTTATGAGACACCCTAATTCTTAAACAAAGTTTAATCAAATAAAACATTAGCTCTCTGGTTAACTTGTGTACAATTCATTCCACCTAGAAGAAACAGGAAAACCATTTACCTTTAATATACTTTAAAATACGCTGTCCTTGACGAACCATCTCATTGCGTTGCAAGTTATGATCCCAGCCAGTAACATACACATTTAAAGTTAGCAAAACAAGCAAAATCAATGCCTGGATAACATACAACTCATTGCCAGAAAATCCATAGGCTACCGTCAACACAACCGAGGCTATAAAGATAAACAATGCCCTGAGCCAGTGCAGGGGAGAACGATGGCTAAGCCAAAGACCTGATGGCTGGCTTAAGTTTGCAAGGATGGACTGAGACGTGCGTAAGTCATCTTGAAATAGCTGTATCTCGTGTTGTATTGCATTGTGTAGTTTCTGTAGTGCTTGGGAGCTTGGTAGGCCATCAACATGTATCTCTTCGTCCATCATATCTAGCTATATCTACAAAGATACTTAAAATTCAATTTTTGCACTGTGACAGAAAAGACTTTACATTGAAACATTGTCATCTAGGCTCCAGTACCATCACTATAGGCGAAATTAAGCCTAGCCTAGTTAGCTACGATAAATATTGCAAAAAACCCATTTAATTGTCATGTGTCCATCATGAATGAAGAAAATATGAATTGATGAATAAATATACACACACATTAACGTATTGTTATCCAAATACTGTTACTTTTCATAGATGGTGCAACTTCTATGCATGGGACTGACTAGTCTATCTATCACCAAAAAATGCTAGGCCTAGGTATATCTGTCGACGGTATACTGTTCTGTCAACGCATCACCACGGAGGGCGATTCATTTTATGTGGAGCAGGAAGAGGAAATTCCCGGCCTAGCAACGGGTAGAATAAGATCAATATTACGAATAACATATTGGCAATAATTTATGATAAATGAAAAGACCAAACTTACTTCAAGAAATCTATGATTCTTTAAATTTAATACGTGTTTATTTAGTTAATTAATTGAGAATTTTACAACGAAACATTTTGAACACCGCCGGTTTTGAGAAACGACGACCGTCGGACCGTAACGATACGGTTGAGCGATCTTGAAAACTAGGGGTTAAATTGTGTGTCAATCAGTCTTTTCTACCAATCAGATTCTTATGTGAAACCGCGAAACTTTGAACGAATCCGGTGGCTTCACGCTCTAGTGGTTGTTGTTAGTCGCGTGGACGCGACTCTATAGTTCACTATGTCGGTCGGTTGGTCGGTCTGTCTGTCTGTCTGTCGGTCTGTCTGTCTGTCCGGTATCACTATGCATTGTAGCACGCGACTTAATGGCTGTTGGCCTTGTTTTTTTTTAATGAAAGTTTTGTTAATTATGTAATAGACAACCAAACTATCAATACATTGCTAGATAATAAAAAAACAAACAACACAATTGTCTTTATTTGCAAATCCAAGCCATAGGCCATTTTTTATTTTTTCTCCATCATAAGCTCAAATTCTATTCTCATTTGTTTATGTACATTTTTAAAGGAAATATATACTTTTCAATTAACATCTATTTGCAGTGTGTTGACACTAATAGCAACCCAAGCGAAACAAGCTTTCCATAAGTTAAATTAAGTAAAACTATTAATAATTCGTAAAAAATATTGTTACTAAGTTGTAGTGTACATTACCAAAGTTAATAGGCAACTTTGATTAATTAGTTTTGAGAAGATCTTTATTCTGCAGAGATTAAAACAATCAACTAAGTATTGTATACTTTAATATTTTAAAGCAAAATCATCAGTGATCATTGTTATTGGATATGGTACTCTTCAATTTTTTTAAATTCTATTTGTTTAATAAAGTTTACAATTTTACTTAATACATTGTCATACTTGAATGAATGCATTTAAAAATCCTGCCAACAAAAATCTGGGCAATTAGTAAAAAGAGGTGTGGCATATAAGGGACAATCACATTTATGTAAATGAGATTTAAGTGAGTAAACTTAGCTTTTAGAAACTGATATTTGGAAGACATTAATTTGTACACAGTTAATTGAAATAGCACCTGTTATATATGTTACGCAGGTGTTGAATATGGCGATTTCCCACACACAGAAATAACTGTAAAATACAGATTACTATGCATGGGAAATCCTTAACCAAAATATTTCATTATAATTTTTGTTAATAACAAAATACCCTATAGTATTATATTAATTGATTCTAACTTTATTTCATTCAAACGTTTAGTATTTTTCTTCGCTTGGCAAGTGCCTTTTCACATTTTCTTAAATTGGGTTTTTTTAAATTACCACAAGTTTGACAATATTCTAACAAATGTTAAGTGCATGCTTGAATTCTAGAGTACACTACCACAAGGTTTGCACTGCAAAAAGCTCCACACTCAAGTTTCATAATTTAAGCTGAAACACACAATTCTGGCTGAGTATACTGGCATCAATTATAATACTTATATAATACTAATATAATTTCATCATTTTTGTTAAACTGAAATCCAACATGTGCACCTGTCAGAAACAAATATAATGCTTGTGAAGTTAAGACTCCTGTGAAAGCGGATTATAAACAAATTGCACTAAAAACTGTAATAAATGGCCAATTTAAACAAGTCATAAAAATAATCTAAAATGTAGTCGCATTATAACCTTTCACACAGTAAGTATTATTCCGAATAATGCCAGTGTACTTAGTCAGTTCTTATGTGCATTAAACTTAAAATTACAATGGTGATAATACAACAAACATCTTTGTATATGAAACACTCTCAAGTGACTCACATTCTTGAGATAACAACACTTTGCATAGCGATATTAATTAATTAATGCAATTTAAAAAACCAAAAAATATAAAACAATTTCAAATATTATATCATCATAGCAGTCTATACAAAAATGTACATGCTTAACATAAAGGAAAATGGTGTATTTTAAACAGAAACATAATTTTCAATTTGGATATATTTATATGTCTGTTATCATAGCATTTTATTTTACATATATTTGCTATTGATGGAATGACTTAAGAATGTATTTCTTTAGGTTCTGTTCAGACTGACACAATTTGGCCATTTTCCAAGCCAAAAATGGATATGATATGACCATATAAAGTAATTATGCCCCCATATATGGAAATGTCATGATATCATCATACACATACAAATATATTTCTATAGTTCGGTATAAAAGTTCAACATAATTTTACAGTCTGAACAGAACAAAAATACATTAATAGTATTATCTTTTTTTTGTGACAATAAATTACTTTAATATGGGAAGGGACATCATAATAATCACAACAAATTAATTCTAAATAAAAAAAAATACTTTTGGGATTTTTAAGTAGTAGGAAATATAACTAGATAAAAGCAATGAAAAAGTCCTCAATTCAGCAAATAGTAATCAGAAACTATTAGAATTCTACTTTGGTCGGAAGTTTGTACAAGTTACACATCAGGGCATAAATAGAGAAAAAAACAACAGAGAACAAAAGCACTCAAACAGTACATAAAAGAACACAACTAGGTCATCGATATTAGCGCCTAACACAACCAATCATTAATGCATTTACAGAACACAAATATTGTTAAAATGTGTAAACAATACCGATATATCGATAATAAATATTTTCGATTTTGGTTGCCGAACAGGCTATAAATATCAATAAACTTCCCAAATTAACTTTTTAAAAGTTTTAATCGTATTTAAAATTGTTTATCTTCAAAATTCACAACATAAATTCAAACATATAACAAAATGTAAAAAAATTAAATAACTGATATTTTCAAAAAATAGTCAGTTATAATAATCAAATTAAAAGATAAATAAATAGAAGAATATGGAATCATTTTTGCTGGACACATATACGATTTTGAATGTCTCCAAATTTCTAAAACCCTACTACTATGGCACTCAACAACTCATAATATGCCCACAAATATTTATAAATATAGCATTAACCTTGGAATGAAGGAAACCGGAAAAGTTAGCAAGAGAGAGTTTAAGAAAAGAAGAAAAATAAAATATCACTCACAGAAAATCTTAGAAAAACTTAACTCTCAAACAAAATAGTTTATCAAATGTACAATAACTACTTTTTGATATAAGTAGAGTATAGGAGTTATATTAAAAATAAAGATCTACATTTAATGTAACGTAACACAAATGCAATAAGCCCAAATATAGAGATAATGACATCATACTTTATGGCCAAATATAGAAATATCAATATCACATATGGGATAATTACATCATATAAAATATAATAAAGTATTCAATAATTATGTATGATCAAATATGGCTTATAAATTCCATATTTTGTATAAGTACCAAATACCAATACCATATTTGGGCATCATATTGCCAAACATAGTTTATGGGCGCTTGTTGCACGACCAATAGGTCATTATATTAGATCCCTTATTTACAAATGTCTCTATGGAAATATTACCAAAAATAATAATACCTATACGTACAAACCAACGTACTTCAACATAGAAAACTTAATTTTTATGTACAAACTTATTACTATATAAATTCTACAAAATAAATCCTTATCATCATATTCTTATCTTATCAACAATTTTACAGTGTTTCAAAAACTATACACAAAAATACAAATGTTAGAGAACTCTTTAATATTAATAACGCAAACCAAACCAGGTCATGTCAAACTGGTTTCAACATAAAATAATCTTGGCTATAAACTTTGTTATGATCATCGTCGACCATAACAAAGTTTCTCAAAAAGTTAAATATCTTATTCACATACAGTAATTTAATTTTGTTTTCGAGATTTAATAACGTTTGTAATGATTGCTTATACATACATTTCTTTATTGACATTTTAAATGTTCAGAAAGTATTTATATAAACAATGAATGTTAATTTCATTAGCTCATCTTCAATTATTATTAATTAATGAGTATATATAAAAAGTGTACTTTTCATTTAAAAGAGTTAATTAACCAATCTAGATTATGTTATAAATGGTGGGCTGATTGTTTTTAAATTGTCAATTCAATGACAGACACTTTAACACCTCAATTGAATATTAATCTAGTTAATACCAATCTATATAAATATTCAATAACCACCTTATGAATATGATCTAACTTATATGAATATTCAATACCGGCTTATGCATATCATCAAACTTATATGAATATTCAATAACTGTCTTATGCATATCATCAAACTTATATGAATATTCAATAACTGTCTATTGCAATTACATGCATGAGGCACTTTTTACAGCCGTGTAACAGTTGTCTAGGAAACCGTGGAAGAGTTTGAATAATTGAGGTATACGGTACAGTATTCTATCCAGTCGCTAGCCAGCTAGTTAATATTCGTATCATGCAAGTAGTATTGAACTGAACATATAAAGTGCCATAATTTAGCAATCAAGTTTTATTATCAGAACTACTCGCCAACTGGTATATTGTCCCATCCGTCACCTTCAAGATGATGTAGATCCGTCGGCGTACTTATTTCACCTAGATCAAATAAATTCAATGAAAATGGATCCTTTCCAAGCGGATTCCCAAGAACGTTTTCAATTGATAGACCTGTCGGTGGCGTGCAGCTGACAGGGGTCAACGTACTCCCAGAGCTTGGGATAACTAAATCTAACCAATTGTCGACATTTGTGTCCGAAGAGCTTGCACAGTGTCCTGTCAACGACCAATTGTCAAGATGCGTGTCTGCTGCACTTGCGCACGTTCCTGTCAGGGAATCTGTACCTAAGCCAAGAATGTTTGAATCACCGTCAATCATTGTAATGTCTAAAGAGTTTGCAAATTGGTCTTCTTTTTTCATGTCAGGTGAAACTCTTTCACTCTTTACAACTCCAAGATCGATTGTTCCCAAACTCAATTCTGCATCAATGTCCATTGGTAATTCAGTGGTCATATGTGAAGGAGGCATAGAACGCGAGATAGCATTCAGTGGAGGGTGGCGTGCTTCTGGGGGTGTTAAAGGGGGCGATAGATGAACTCGTTGAGGTGACTGTGTTAATGTGATTGTTTGGGGAAAGCTGTTAGAAACTGTAAAGTGTCCTCGATTTCTAGGAGTTAAAGGAAGTTGATCTGAAAAGATAACAATCAATAGATTTTATAATACAGCGTCCAAGAATATCATACTCTAATTTAAACAATTGAACAAAAAATAGCGGTGTATCCCCCTTAATTATGTTACGTTTTATTAATATTTTATTAATAGATTTAAAAAAAACATCCATCATGAACATTGAAAGCCTTTAGGACACGTATTATTTAAGAGCTGAACATTATGGTATTGTTTAAAAAAACTTACATCCATGGTCCACCAGAACTTCTAATAGATCATCCAGGTCTTGCGTATGTGTACTGCGTGCATTCCCTCCTGCTTGTGCTTGGTTACCATTCTTTATCTAAAATAAATTGTGTGAAAAGATGGGTCAAAGAGTAAATTACATGATCTTAAAAATATAATACATCCATATTTTGAATTTGAAAGTGTTGCGTTATATTGAAGTAAACATGTTCTATAGACTTACCTTACTGTGTCGAACAGCATCCTCATACTTAGGCGGCGGGCTTGTGAATGTAGGATTCGTCAATGACCGAGACAAACTTGATGCATCTGTGATTGTGTCTGTAGGGCTGTTGGGCAACGATGATGCTTTCGTAGATGAAAACAACCCATTAGGTAATGAAACCGACTTCAAATCCATTGTATGTTTTGGAATTGTAAACTGTTGTGCTGTGGCAGGAATACCAAATGAGAATGCCTTAGTAGTAGCTGCAAGGCTTTGTGAAACTTGGAACGATGGTGGTTGACCTACTGGTGATCCAGATGTAGTATTTGTAACCTTTATCTGACCTGCAGAGAGCTGACTTGGAACTGTCCTAATCATGCCTGGAATAACAGACTGTGGAGTTGATGTTGTTGTTTGCAGCCGCATATTTCCTGCTTGACTTGGTGGTGGCAGGGGTGGAGGCGGCGGTGGTGGAGGTCGACTCTGTAACTGTTGCTTCTGTTGTTGTATTTGCATTTGTGATAGAAGTAACTGCTGTTGGAGTTCTTCTATTTTCCTCTGTTGCTGCTTCACGAGGTCGCTAGAATCATTCTGAGAAGGACCTTCAGAAGTGAGGTCTGCCAAACATGGCTCAAGATTACTATTACTGTCCATATCCATTGGAATGGTCTTTGACCTCATGCTGCCAGAACTTGGTGATCTGTGAAGCTTGAAATCCTCCAGCGGATTCTGAGAGGAAATTGTGAAAGAATCAATTTGGCTTTGGAGATTTTGTGGCGACATTGGATCCATAAAAACACTTCCAGGTGACATAGGTTCAGACTTGACAGAAGGTAATTGTTTGATTTCTGGTGGTGACACCGGAGGGCTGCTGACAGATGAGGGAGCACTGATATCGCTCATAACATCTAATGGAATATCTGTTGAACTACTGACTTTACCTTGTGGAGATGATGTTGAGATATCGTATGTAGAGGATGTTGAATTTGAACGACTTGCATAAGCTTCTGTGTAAGGCCGCAGACGTTCCACAAGTTGTGGTTTTGTACCGGACACATGAAGTCCTCTGGCTTTCAACTCAATTTTTAATTCAGCTACTTTCATATCTTCTAGGTTTCCAGTAATTTTACCAACTTTTAGTGGTATTGCCGGCACAGTGTCAGTGTTACCTCCAGGAGATGAAATTGATCCCAAACTGGATGTGGATGTGGTTGGTTCTTTTGGATTACCTGACTGCTGCTGCATTGCCTGTTGTTGCTGCAGTAACTGCAACTGCAAAAATAACTGCTGTTGCATTAATAGCAGATTATATGGGTTATCGTCAGTTGCTGATGCCAATGTTTTATTATTAGTATCATTTGGAGGCTTGTACTCATGAAATTTTATCTCCTTTGGTTTCGGTCGCTTTGCTTGCTTTTTTCTAGATTTTGATGAAGTTGTTGATGACGACGATGAAGATGATGTCTTTGTATGAGTTGGTGGCATTGAGAATAATGACGGTGTTGGGGGCGTCACTTGTTGAGGGCTCGTCAACCCAGAATCTAGACCAGGAGAAAGTAAACCACTTGCGGCTAATAACGGCGTGTTTAGTCCGGATTCATTTTTTAAACGTTCAAAGAATGTACCAATATCTGGAGGTGATGGAACGTTTGCAAACCTGACATCTGGAAATAGAACAGAAGAAGATTCTGATTGAGAAGGTGAGGGTGGTTCATCGGTGCAAACTTCTTGACTGTCCTCGTCCAGCATGTCCATACTGTTTGTTTTCATAAAGGCGACAGAACCATCTGTAAAAAAAAATGAAATGAATAAGGTACAATAATATAATGGCACATTTTCAATTTTGCCTTAACTGTTTTTTGCTCATTACATAAAAATGGAAACTTGATTGGATAACTTTGGTGTAAGATCCACGCTCATACTAGTTTGTAACTTATATAAACATTTCACTCTTCCTCTATCAATTAACTTACCTTTGATTATCTGCTCAACTAAATTATCTGTTTTCAAAATATTTCCTTCAATCAATTCCAAAGGACCTGGTCTATTTTTAATCTTTCCTTCTAGGTCCCGCTCTAACCGCGCTCGTTTTAACCGCTGGTGTGTCGCACTTACTAGTGGATCTGTACTGGTATCTAGAAAAAAATGAAATAAAAAGAATAACAATTTGCCACTTTAATGAATTTATTTAAAAAAATAACCTTTTTGGAAAGTACATTTTACAATAATTATTATTTTGAATTGCATAATTATTTAAATTTTATAATTGTTACCAATTCTCACAGTAAATGCTACCCTCTATAGCTTGAAATTTTTGAAACTTTTTTAGCAGCTGGTTCATGTTATTTCCTATGGCACTTTCCGTATGGTTTTACCTATGACATTTTCAACCACAGCACTTTACCTATGGTTTTACCTATGAAATTTTCCCCACGGCACTTTCCGTATGGTTTTACCTATGACATTTTCCCCACGGCACTTTCCGTATGGTTTTACCTATGACATTTTCTCCACGGCACTTTCCGTATGGTTTTACCTATGACATTTTCCCCACGGCACTTTCCGTATGGTTTTACCTATGACATTTTCCCCAAGGCACTTTCCGTATGGTTTTACCTATGACATTTTCCCCAAGGCACTTTCCGTATGGTTTTACCTATGACATTTTCCCCAAGGCACTTTCCGTATGGTTTTACCTATGACATTTTCCCCAAGGCACTTTCCGTATGGTTTTACCTATGACATTTTCCCCAAGGCACTTTCCGTATGGTTTTACCTATGACATTTTCCCCAAGGCACTTTCCGTATGGTTTTACCTATGACATTTTCCCCAAGGCACTTTCCGTATGGTTTTACCTATGACATTTTCCCCAAGGCACTTTCCGTATGGTTTTACCTATGACATTTTCCCCAAGGCACTTTCCGTATGGTTTTACCTATGACATTTTCCCCAAGGCACTTTCCGTATGGTTTTACCTATGACATTTTCCCCACAGCACTTTCCGTATGGTTTTACCTATGACATTTTCCCCACGGCACTTTCCGTATGGTTTTACCTATGACATTTTCCCTATGGATTTATCTCCCAATAATCTTGAACCTTTGATGTTAAAAAAGTTGAAATCAAATCTAAGAATTAAGTTTTTTGACAGATGAAATGAACAAGGTTTTCATGAATAAGTTATTAATTATTATTGATCTAGGTCAGTGAACACTCTTTTGTTTTTTTATTTACCTTCTAGAATGTGTTGATTTATTAATTGTGATTTATCTGGCCTCATTCTGATTTTCCTTTGTAAACAATCACCAACCTATTAAAAAAAAGATTATAATTAGTTTTAAATAATTGTACTCATAAACACACATCACAAACTAACATATTGACCCTAAGTATAGCAAGATTGGGTCAATTTTGTGATGAATCTGTTTGTGAAAAAATGTACTTGAATACACCTTTGAATTGATACAGAAAATTTTGCAAACATCAATGGGATTAGTAAGCAACCATCAAGATTCAGTATCATCTTTCATATTACTGAACATCACAGCGAAAATAATAAACTTATACAAGACTATTTCCGAGTGTCAACTTTCTCTTTAAAACTAACCATGAACATAAAACCCTAATAAAACAGTAGACATCTTTCTATTCATTTTTATGGAACTATGTATTTTTATCCTATTATATCATCATCATATGCCATGTCATATTGTAATGCATAAATTAATATTTGTATACTTTATAAAACAGGTATCGATTTTGATAATAGAGATATTATATTCACTATCTCAATTGCTTGATGTAACCAACATATAGAACATAATTAGAAGCGTATAAATCAAGTTTGGCAAAAAGGTCAACTGATGTTGCGATTGGCTGAATACCTGAATATATAATTAGACGATGACCAAGGAATTCAAAGTTAATTGACACTTGTTTTCTGCTGATTCTAGAATGATTTGCATATCTATAACAGGTGTGCAGACACTTATATCACCTTTTGTGAAGATTGGAAGATTCCGAAATAGTTTTCGCCGTAACAATTATAACGGCAACAGATAATCACATTGCATAGCTATCTACTGCAAGCAAGGCACTCTATAATATTTCCCACTGAAGTCTGTACATACTGCTTGTCACAAGGCTTGGTACACTTTCATATACTACATTACAACATAGCAAGTGTGAACAACAATGACACTTAGTTTTCCTATGTGATATGGACTTTTTTCCAAGTTCACTTTAAGTATGGAAAAGCTCATTATTTTCTTCAATTCTTCAATTTCAAGATATAAAACAAGCTTTAGACTAATAATAGGTAACTTTTGTCCTTTCTACAACCTTACACCACCTAATAATTAGGTTATAGTGGATAGTGTTTTTTTTTTCTACAAAGCTTGTCATAAAAAATGGCTCTGTCACTTACCAGGGTTTGTGGGTAGCTAGTCCATTTGCTAATTGCAGTATCAACTGACAATTACTCTTAATTAACCACAAACTCCTTCTCATTTGTAAATATAATATTGTTCACCAGGATATACATTCTTACTAGGTCAATGTATACCTTTCTACATTGAGTATAATTGGCTAATTAAAGTTATTTTTTTCTTCCAGGCCAGTCATAGAGTGGGTAAAACACCCACCATTTGCTTGTTAAGCCTCTTAAAATACAGTAAATATCCCTAGAACAGGGGTCAAAAGAATGTTTTCTTTTAGGCTAGGCCCAAAGCATAGCAAGACCCACGTTGTTATAAGACCCACGTCGTTATAAGACTCTCGACGTTATCGAGTTCTCTTTGCTAGGAGCGTAAATGACAACAAGTGTTCTCGGATAATTATCACATTCAGTATGAGAAACTTAGCACTGAGCCTGAGGCAGTTGAGGAGTTAACAAAAACAAATGATTAGAATTAAACTTTAGTGAAAGTGGTTGATTATGAATTTACAGGTGAAATAGAATACATAGACTACTTGAATGAAATAAAAATCATCACCTTTGACCCTGAGCATAATTAGTATAATAGACTACACAAAATACTGAAAGAAATTGTGGCAACCCTTTGGCAGAAATTGATAATTGTATTTTTTCAGCCATAATACAATAGTCACTAGTCAGTTGTACTGTAATATAATCATTCGTGAATACTTGTGAATAAATTGGGACTCGAACCCACATCCTCCAGATAACAAATCTGGCATTCATAGCTCTAGGCACGCCACAAAATTTTAAAAACAGTATATTTCAATTTAAACTCAGAGAAATATCAGCCACACATGGAATTACATAGCTATGTAAATGAGAAAATATGTAAAAAAGTTGATCCAACCAAGACTGGAACTCTTCTACATCATATAAATACCTTACCCTAATTTTCAAAATTGTTATTTCCAATTATTAGTTATGGAAGCTCATTCAAATACAGACCATTAATGTTTAATACTAATTAAAAGAAACATTTATATTTATTATGTTTAATGGACCATAGTGAAATACACATTCTTAAAGCAATCTTTTGGTTCAATGACCCACGTCATAGTCTTTGAACTATCAAAATATGTTCTATGTATTTCCCATGGGATCAGGATATGAACATCTTTGGAATGGTTTTAGGCAGGGGAAACAGATGGGAAGAGGGGTAACTATTCCAATGAGAAAAGCAGACTTCTTGCACACGGTCTGTACATTAAAATTGCCAAATAAAGAATCACAAACCGTGTTCTCCTGAAGCCGCTTTTACCAGCCAGATTTATCGGCATATATTGCTAGGGGTAGGCTAAAAATATTAGGGGTAGGCTAGGTCAGCTACTAAAGAATTTACACAAGAGCAAACAAGAAGCTACATTTTGCAGGGCTGTAGCCACCAGTACAGTTGGTAAGGTTTCAACTGAACCACTTTTTCAAATCCTTGCGACCACTTTACCACAGCACTGTTTATTTTTCAATTGAATAAAGTACAACATATTTGAAATTTCTAAAATTAAGATTTAGATAAATCTAAAGCTTTGTCTACAAACTAGTTTGACAAAAAAAGTGTTATGTGCCCAAATGTGGTAGTGATATGACCAAATATGGTAGTGATATGACATCATCATGTCAATATATGGGTGCATCACATTTTTAGTCACATAAATTTGATAGTGTAGACAGAGCTTTATAGCCTATAACTTAAGATTCTGTACCTTACTTCAGGAATTGATTGTGAAATTGGGAGAACACTGAATAAACAAAATAAAAATACTAAAAAAATAAGTGAAAAGGTTTTGTAAATCTAGGGCTTCTTAGAGTCACATTCAATCATTTCATCTCAGCTTGAACGGTGGCCTTAAAGAGCAAATGTCGAATCACATTAACACTGATAGAACACTGCACATATTGTTACCTAGTTTCCTAAATCCTGCACGTGCGGAATTAAATTTGAAAATTGTATGATTATTGTGTAACTCTTCTAATAAGCAAACATTGGAGGGTAACTCAGTCTTACACCCTGAGGCTGTGTCTACAAAAATTATCATCACATTTTTTCTGATTTCAGATTTTATTTCTCCAAAGAGTTGCAAATATAGTAGTTATTAAATTATAATTATTTAGTTCTAAAATGATTTTATTAGTTTTATCCTTTCTTTGAAAGAATATTGGATAGCTACATCTTCAAAAACAGAATGCTATACCCATGCTTTCCATGTCAAATTAATTTATTATCATAAGATTAAAACAGAGGTGGATTTTGTTGGTCTGGTATTATATGTGGCACAGATAGACTGAGAACCTAGTCAGCCACTTATTTCAGAATAAATATATACTATACGACCACCGGATTTATTATTTTAAAATGGTGCACGGAAGAAGGTGTGACCAAGGTATTAGACTTTTTACTGAATTTTCCAAAAAGGAAGTTGGCAATATACTCCCGCATAGAAAAGGCTTTTAACCTGACCTGGATTAAAGTAAGCTGAACAGTTTTATTTTTTCACCTGGACCATAGCAAATGTCATAGGCAATGGTCAGTAGTCCATGGTGCAATTGTGTAAAGAACACACGTTAGTCTCCAGGCTGGGGAGGTAGGTGTATGGATAATAGTAAAGTAGGAGGTATCTCTTGGCTACACTGGTGGTATGTCCCGCCTTGAGGCCTGTGGTATGCCCCACACAAGCCTCAAGTCAGATCTTAGATAGTACTAGGTCAAATCCATGTCAAGGGACCTAGAAATAGGCCATGTTATTATGTCCAACATGTTCTATAACCTTAGGGATATCTTATACTTAATTTATCTGTCATCAGCACAAGTGAGAACCTACATATACAAACAACTTGCACAAGAGTCAACACTAGCTTTTAACAAAAATAATATATTGTTCAATGAGTGGTAACGCCAATGGATTTATGCATGTCTAATGGCAAAGATTTTACCAATATGTGTATAGTTTGTTATTACATTAAAACAATGGCAAAAACACACAAATATTTCAGATACAGTACACATGCACATGTAACTTCCACAAATAAAGTCACTGGACTGTAAAAATCACATTACTGCAGTAACTAAATAAGCACAAGATAATTTTGAAAGTACAGTGAAGGGAAATAATACATCACATTACTGTAGTAATTGCAAAAACGTAAACAAACTTTGAAAGTACAAGGAAGGAAAACAAAAACTGTGTCGATACAAATACTGTATAACACATCATAACTGCAGTAACTGCAAAAGAATAAGCAGACATTTTGAAAGTACAAGGAAAACAAAAACTGTGTCGATACAAATACTGTATAACACATCATAACTGCAGTAACTGCAAAAGAATAAGCAGACAATTGGAAAGTACAAGAAAAACAAAAACTGTGTCGATACAAATACTGTATAACACATCATAACTGCAGTAACTGCAAAAGAATAAGCAGACAATTGGAAAGTACAAGGAAAACAAAAACTGTGTCGATACGAATATAACACCATCAACACCAGATAACGAAAAGCACTGACGTTGTTAGATTGATAGGGCTTAATGAGATGAAGATTAATCAATGTACAAATAGTACAGATACAACTTAATTAAGTGCATGTACTTAAGACTAGGTTACGTGCCGCACTGAAGCAACCTTAGCTAATAAGTCGCAAAATAATGTCAACACCAACTAATGTTCATCAAAACTTCCGCTTGGGAAATAATTCCATTGTGGTCATTTCCGGTAGGATCAGGTGACAACCCTTTTGTGTTTTATGGCAGAATCAAATCTCAAATTCTGGTTGTGGGAGAGTTTCTAGATTTCTGGGTTTCCAGTGTTGGATAAATTTGCTGTAATAATATTTTGATAACAATAAAATTTAGCAAACTGCAAACTAATTTCTATTTTTTGTTTAAACGATGTAATAAATTAAGATGCATACCTTTGCTCTTTCTAATCTTTGTCTCTGCTCGTGGAAAGCAGGCGGTGTCTTCAATGCTGAAAAAATAGAAAAAGTAGTAAATTTAAGTATATTAAATACTTTAAGTACAAAAAAAATCAACAACATCTTTGATATATAACTTGAAAAAGCTAATCATTTAAATTAGTAAAAGCTAAGCTAACCAAAAAACAAAATAAAAAGTGCTAAAAGAAAAATCAAATAAGCTAATAATTGAACTTTAACCTTCAACCCTTGACATCCTCATCTCCATAGCAATTAAGCAGCCTAACAATTAATGAACTGTTAATATGTCTTGGGGGATTTCCCCCAACGACTGAGCACATTAATATCAACTGAGTCGCGTCTCAAAGAAAATTATCAACTGAGTGAAGAAAATTAATTTCAACTCTGAAGCCATCTTCTTAGAAAGTTGTAGAAGAAAGCTATTTTTGGAAGTTAAAGTAATAAAAGAAAAGTTTCTAGAAAAAGAAGCCAGGCAGTCTACCCATACTTGGTTGTACCACATATCAAAGTTAAAATAAACATAAGTTAGGGCTAAGAATAACTGGCCAATAAAGTCGCATAGTGATGTCGTCACAGTAGTGATGATGTCACTGTAGTGACGTTTAGATATTGAGATGAGACGAACCTTCTTTGGATGGTGATATATACTCATTGATGATGGGTTTTGTAAGAGCGAGGGCGTACTAATTTTAACATCGCTACAGCTGATGTCACAACAAAGCATTATTAGTTATTATATCATCCACAACGAACAGCTGTCAGTGAGAAATCATTTTGTCAAAGGAACGGTTTAAAACACAGATGTTTAATAACAGTTTAAATATAAGTTTGCTGTCTTTACTGTTGTTACTGATGATACCTATTGTACTTGCAACGTATAGTGCTTGCATAGGTATTTATATTTTAAACTTTGGGTTTCACGTATTACTAACAGACTAGCATTACTGCAGTATTGATAATAATAATACATTTACTAATATTCAATTATGAAATGTATAAACACAATTAAAACATTCTATTTTTTTAATAAAATTTATATTTGAAACTTGTTAGTTATTTATAAAAGTTTATCTTTTCTTAATCTGAAAATACAAACAAACTTTAAACCGATATTAAAATTAGACTGGTATGATGTCACTGTTGTCTTGGTGAGAAGCTACCTCATCTTATGGTTTGCTTTACTATTTGTGGACAAGTTTAATGACAGGTAAAGCTGACTTCTCCAGTATAGAATCAAATTCTTTATTTTACTACATTGATAGTAACTTATACATATGCATATCAATAGGCATATTTATTCTTCTATTCTTATATAACGCACAAAACGCAAATAAATTTGTTGCTTGTGGCACCACATACTCATGTATACCACATATCTCCATACTTATGCAAAGGGTATACAAATCATCAATTTAAAATTAGTATAGATAGAAGAGTTATTTATATTACTAATCAAGATGACAACTGTTGAATTAATATAAATTATAGGGATGTCATACACAAGTGATATTACATTTAACCTTCATACACTCAACAGCTGATCACCTTTGACCTTTTTTTTTTAATGATATGCAACTATAATTATATTATTAGATACTTATATAATATTGCTAAGGAACATTATAAACGGATGTATAGTAATATATTTTGTAATAGATCCTGAAATTGGTGTACAGTAGTATAATATTTCTTTTAATTATTCTAGCACTGATAAATATCTGCTTGCTGCAGTAAAATATTCATTTAATAAATATTTTAACATTCCCTTAAAGTGAAACTAGCCAGGATTAATGAGAAATATTATGCAGAATCATAATTCAATTTTTAATATTAAATAATAAAATATACTTACGAGGCATAATTCCCTGACTGACCAACTCTTCTCTAGGCCTCCTTAATTTAAGTCGTAATGCCAGGACTGTAAAGAAAACAAAGATAATCATTTAATGAAAGCACCAAGAACAAAGTCAAAGTAGAAAAAAAAATCAGTATCAAAAATTGAATGATTAAAGTAGTAGTAACTGTAAGTCATTCTAGGCCGCAAAGTAAGCCTATCCCTGGATATGTCAGTGGGGCGCCAATGGCCCAATCAGCTCGATTACATGCTAACGTTATTATCGTCTGGCTTGTATGCTTAGATGGTGGCTCGACATTGGTAACCTTTGGCCCTGCAGCAACGACGCATAAAAACTGACGACAAGCGGGTAAAACCAACAACAATCTTTTGTCGTTAATGTAATAATCGTGAGAAAAAATACCGTTTGGCAGTATTACTGTTCTTAATTATCCACGCTAATCGGTTTCATTTTTTTACGAAATCGGAATAAAAACTATAATTGGCCATCATTGGATATCTAATATGATACGCAAGTTTAAAAAAATGTATACTCATTTAAGCAATAAAACATAGTCTGAGGTTCAGGTTAAATTGTTTTGAATATTTGTTTTTAAATCAGCTTTCTAGATATTAACATTTTAGAACTCTAAATATTAGAAACTGAAATCTCTTAGTGTGAATCAGTACATGGTATCTTAAACCTTCCTCTTGTAAACAATAGAGTATAGTCTGTATAGTAAACATCACCATAAACACTACATCATTAAGATTCCACAAACATAAGTCAACTAAACAAAATAGATTAGAGAAGGATTCGGACCACTGACCTCTAGATGCATAATCCACATCGTGGTTACCAATTATCATATTCATCTAAAAAATCTTCCACAAATTTATCTCCTTAGAAATGCTAATTCCATTAACAACAAAAAACAAATCCTTTATATTAGAATACATAAAGTAGAATAACATAAATAATGAGCTGTCACCATTGTGTTGAGGAAGATCCGTTTTTCCAGAAACAAAAAGTTAGTCAGAACGTCGTGGTTGATCGCACAATTTGTGTCTAAAACATCATATCCTGTATTGACGTACAAGCCTTACTTCCGTCTTAAGCAATTCTTCAGCTAATAGATTTTAAATATTTCTTCAATTGTCATCAAACAATTTCAGTATAACTAGATAAGATCCTTACCATTTAAACTGAAAATCTGTTTATCTAAATTATTTATTATCTTATCTGATTTTGAAAAATAGGAGCAGAGATTAGTCTGCAATAATTAAACTTTGATTATCCTTGTTTTTCTTTTCATTATCCTTGTTTTTCTTTTCATTTTAAGATTTACCAAATGTCAGTAGAGTTTTATAACCATACATTTTTTATTTTATTCATAATTTCAAAAAGACACCTATTCCACTCCTGACAAGATACACAAGATTTATTGAAATGTGCAATTTGGCAGGGATGCCTAGGGCAAGGAAATTGCTGCCACTTTCTGCATCACCTAAGAGAATCTAAACAAGAGTACGTCCACCTTTATCTCACATCTGTTGCCAGATGATACAGTAATTTTTTCCCAATTATTTAAGATAAACAAACCATGATGGTTAAATCAAAACTGCACAAAGAGTATGGTAGGAAAAAGAGAAGATTATGAATCTCTTCTTTGGGACAATCATATTAAGAGGACACTTTCATGTGAAATGAATGAGAGACAATTTGTTTTAACATTAAAACACTTACTCAGGTGACACCATAATGAAGGGACCCTTATTTAAGGTTCTATTGTACTTCAGAGGCTATACCACAGCAATTTTATTTGAAATGTTCAGATTTCATCAAAATTCTCCAGCATTTATACTTCTATTTCCCTGTCCTTTTCGTTCTTAATTCCTTGGAACAGGTATAGGAACCCATTGACATACTTTTAGTACTAATAAAATGAACCCACACTTCAGACAACCCATACAATTAATACTATCCGGTCTACAAATTTAGAATGACTCAACAATCACCTTATCTACCATGCTTACATCACATTTCCTCAAGTCAAGTCAAACTCACTTTATGAGTGCGTCATGATCACAATCGACCAATTAAAGATCAGCACAATTTACGCACATTGGTCATGTGCTCCTATTGTATTATGTCACTTTCTTTTTAACATCTCGACAAAGTTGACATATTTTGAAAAAGAAAATTAACATTCATCTAAAATTGTCTTTATCCTGGCCAGACTAAACACTAAGAATAGAATATTCTAACAACCACCTAAAGATAAATGGCTATGGATTGCGAGGATGCAGTGATTGTGTGTTATGAACTATAAGGTGCAATTCAGAATGAGAGAGAATCTTACAGGGAGCTACCAAAAAGCCTCTTAGGGTGGGTGCTAGAGTGAAATGAGTGGGAGCCAAGAAGGCTGAAGAAAACTGCTAGAAATTTAAATGATCCCACCAACTACATCTACATCTGTTTCCTATAGAACTCAGTTTAAACTAAAACATTGCATTAATAAAAAACTTATAATCTATAGAAAATTCTAGGGGCATCTCCTGCAAGTTGTTGAAACACTATTCACCTCAAACAAGAAGGGTCAGAAAATGAGCTAAACTACGGAGGTGGTTGCCCAATCCAAATAGCCTGCCTGCATGGACCTATATATCATTTCACCCGACAAGGGTTCAGACTACGCTAGCCCAGCGGGTGGGACCAATCTAAATGTCTGTATAAACACAGTGCATCTGTCACACACTACTGGAGTAAGCACAGCGGGCTAAAAGCCGTGCTCAACGAGTATTCTGATTGGACCACCATAAAATATTCTTTAATAATTTAACTAAATTTTAGGTAAGTGTAATTATAGGATTAAAAAACCATATTTTGTATTAAAAAAAACAATAAATTAGACAAAACACTGCAACAAAACACTGCAACAGCCACTCACTATTTATTCTTTCAATACTTAGATTGAATTAAATTAGAATCTACAAAATGTAGATTGTAATATAAAAATAAACTATTTGTACCTTTAACCACTGTGGTTTATAAATTGATCATTATATTACAAGTTTAGGTTACCCCATCATCTACAAATAATCCAGCTAGGAAGCTTGGGTCATAAGCAGGCCACAAAGGTACATTAAGTAGCCCACAGAGGTTTGTACATCCCCATCCACCAATCAGGATGTACCATGTTGCGCACAAGCCTGCATACCTCCATACACTCTTTTATTTTGAAGTCCAGAACAAGCAATTTATATTCCTGCACGAGACTGACATTCCTCCACACCACCAATCAAGTTTTTATCATCTTTTATTTTGAGGCGCATGGAAACCAAACCAGCTGGTTGTTATTATGTTTAGGTGATATGGGTAGAGGCACGTGCCGAGAGGTGCACTAAATTCCTGCCTTGTTATCATTGTTAGTTGATCCTACCTCTGTTACCTATAAACAGAGCATACTGTGGAGCCTATCACTGTTGTCTATAAACATAGTATAATAGTGGACACATCCTCTGTTCCCATAAACACAACATAATAGAGGATGTCCCCATTGTTTATATACATACCAATAGTACATTTTTCTGCAGGCCTAGTTTTTATTTTTTATATTGTACAAACTAAAGACTTCCAGACAGTGAAGGGATGGGATATTATTCAGTGTTGTTTTAGCCTCAGCTTGTTCTTACTTTTTTAGCAGAAATTTCACATTTAAAACAATTTTTTAAATAATAATTATGGAGTTAAAGTGTAGTTATTATATAAGACAGTCAGCTGTTCAGCAACACCAAAGGTTTCCATGGTTACTATATACACAAGTCAATCAGTTCCCCCTTACATCTGTTTTTAAGTGTATCCCCTCTACCACTGTTCGTGTTTTCACAACTATCACCGTATCAAATTAAAAAGTTTGCTGATGGAGGTCCTTTAGACCAGGGACTGGAAGAGAGAAAGGTCAGATGAAAATGCTACAGCAATATTAATTGGAAATGGCTCGGATTGTGGTTCATGATTCGGTGTTATTTTTTGTAAGTGAATTAATCAACACTTTAAAGGTTGTTGTTTCGCAAAAGCACTAAAGGCATGATGTAGGTAAAGTGATCAAGTTTTTCTGTTTGGAAAGTTATTATTAGGTCTACTACTGATGGTATACAAACAAAACAGAGGAAACTCTCCTGTAGAGTTGTACATTACTCAATAAACAAGGAGCAGTTTTCTAATGACAAATTCTTCAAAAAAAAAGGAATGTGGACTTAATTTATAGGTAATAGTATAGCAGTCATACGGAAAAAAATTATATAATAATATTTAAATACAAAATCTCAAAAGCAACCCAAACGCTAATAATATGTTAGGGATAACAATGCCAAAATAAACATTTCAAACATTCTAATTCTATACATTGGATAAAAAATAGCATTGTATTAATTTGTTTGTAGATATTTTCTATTTACAGTAAATAAAAAGTAGTAGTTTATCATAAAAGAAAGTGTTGTTAATAGACAGCAGATCTTTAAAGTTTAAAAAAGAAATGTTCTTGCCTCATTCATACACAGAAACAGGTGCAGAATGAAAAGCAAATCAGCAAGCGTCGATGAAAACACAACAACTATGGCAGCATCAAAATTGACTCGTTTGCAACCAGACACCAACATACACGATGCTAACACTTTAGATCGCATACACCTAGAGGCGTAACCCCCACCACGTACATCCCTAGTCCTGATAAAGAACTGTTGGTGGTCGCTGTTTGTCGGATTAAAAATCATCAATGTGTTATCTGTTACTATACCCTAGGCTAGGTTAAAGTGAAAGCCGGTCAGTTACTGTTGCATAGACATACACTGTTGGTCAGTTATCATGAAGTATATCTTACTAAGTTAAATGGTCAGTTGTGTTCTTAGGTTAATGCTCATTTTTTCACCTGTGACACTGTCCATTAGCAAGTCTAAGTGAGGAAAAACTGAAACTAACTTTAAATAGCAATATCTCAATCTAAATAATGTCTTTAATAATTGATGAATTTTTGTTTATATTTCTGTTTTATTTCTTCAACCTATTTTTTATTATATTATCTGTAGCTTGGTTGTTCTTATTGTCAAAGATCTTCTACTCACTATAGGCCTAAAGTGCACATAAAAGGAGTAATACCAACCAAATTTGTTTCCGATATATGCAAAGTTTATATCTGTGTTACTATCAAAATCAGTGTGAAAATTATTACCATATTAGAGTGGTACAAGGTGGTGTTTCTTAAAATAGGATTATTCATCTCTTTGTCCTAAAAGTTTACTTAACAAAATCTGTGGCAGTGTTTCACTTTAGCTAGTACCATCTTGATGAAAGTGACAATTACTAGCAACTTGTGTAAGTTGAGGTCTGGTGTCACGTGTGACTTTGGTGATTGACCTATTTAGCATTCCATTTCCACATTCACGTCTCCAGGTTCATTCACAAGAAACTTCTACCAATGCTATGTTTAACATTAGTTTATGTCCCATTCTAAACTTCTTTTTTTATTAGAACTTTTAATCATTTTTTTCTTTCACATTGAACAATTTTCCAGATCTTTTAAGACAATTTTGAATCTTTTCCAATAAAAACTATCTTGCAAGAACCATTTTCCAGGCAATACATACTTTTGGTTGTCAACATTATTTGGAAAGGTATAGACTTGATAGGTTAAAAGCAGGGATTGCTCCTTCAGCAATCCAAAATTACATTTTTTTATTAATTACATTATTAATTGGTCAGATGTTTGTCCGTACTGTGTTACATAATATAATCGGTAAACACCTACAAAACAAATTTGGAAGTAATCTGACCAATAATTACTCCCGCACACAAAATTATCCTGATTATTTAAGTTGTTTAATCTTTATCAATGATTCTGCTTCTATGAATTTATTATTATTATTTATTATTTACAAACTAATAAATTCCATTATAACATAAAGCTTTCTATACACTCAGTGTTGTAATATGATAATCACAAAAAAAGCCATTCTGTGATCTAAATAGACTATGATAGGCTATCAACGAAGTGTGCCAAAAGACAACACCTCACCACAGGAGGTGCTTTACGTCACCAGGCTAACTATCTTGTCCTTAGCAACAAGTACAACCTTCTGACATTTTGTCTCCCGTTGTCATGGTGACCTAGGAAACTTAATGGATTCTAGTATACATAATATCAGTTAAGCACTTTCACTCATATTTGGAATTTTTACGTGCTGGCGTTGTAAGATATCGTGTTTTTATACCCCCTCATAATGAGATACATTCAAGATTGCTCGCGTTTGTTTCTCTTACATTGCTATTCTACTACAGAATGTTTTAATTAGTAAAACTAATTAGTAATTCAATATGCCCACCAGTTTACATTACATTTCATGTTGTCTTTCATTACTATTATTAAGACATAAAAAAGGACCCTGATTTAGGTTGTTAAAAACAATAGCCAACCAATTTGGGACATTTTGTTTGTAGTAAGTAATTTCTAGACGATGAGTGGGTTGATATTAACTTGCAAAACGTTGGTTTATGATTTTTCTAAGAAACCTTTCATCTAAATTGAACCCAAACCAAAGAATGACAAGGAAAGCACTAAAGTATTGCGCCACTAAATTGTGACGAACTGCTTTGTGAACCTATACTCTCAATGACTTAAAAATAACATCATAATTTTTAATAGCAACATTTCAAAATATAAACTTGAAATCTGATGATAACACTTCCCAACAAAAATAGGTGCCTTCACTAAAGTATCGATACTTAATGGTATAATAATAGGATTACATTCCTGATGCACATGTATAAGCAGCTCATTAATAATTGACAACAATTAGTTTTCCTTCTGATCAACACCTTAAGAATGTATGATTCAAACTCTATTATTAGGTGTCTGTTTCAGGCTAATTAACATTGGTATCTCAGACTTTAAAGTACTGAAATATCCCCTCCACTATCATAATTAATACAGTACATCATCATAAAAAAAACCTGTTTGAAAAGCTTGTCATACTCATAGAAAATATTTATTGGGTAAGGTTAGATAGCACTGTTATCTTTGAGATGATATATCTGAATATAGACAGGATTTGAACCTAGTAATTTGAGATTAGCAAGCAAGCACAACCGAAAAACCATTGTGCTTTATAATACCACAGACTCGCTTGGACCACTGAATTTGAGAAAAGAAATCATTATCAAAACATCATTACTGAAATGTCTCCACAACTCAATTAACTGGAGAGTTAAATCCAATCTTTCAAGTCAAAACAAGCCAAAGTGAATTAAAGTAATGAAATGTGTTAACCAACACCTGTTAGGTAAAAGTGACCATCAGGCCACTCTAATGGTCAATTCCCAGAGGGCACATTGACACCATAAACCCAAACATCCTAACACATTCTGTTAATTGGTGAAAAAAGACGGGTTGAATAAATTATAAAAAGGTTCTATTATGTATTGCTTTGTGCCATGTGGTACATCACCTAAATTCTGGATTTGCACGCCTCTGAACAATGAAGTTGTTCATTAACAGGAAATGGAAACAGTAATCTTTGTATTTTAAGAGTATTTGAAATTTTATTACAGGGTATTCTATTACTAATATTTCAATACGCTTCATCGTTGTTATAGCACGTTCCACTATTTTGTGCCATTTATTCCGGTCGTGTGCCAGGTGAGTGTGCTAAAGCTTGGTTCCCACTAGGATGCAACGCAAGGATGTAAATGCAATGTAAACGTGTTGACCAATGACAAGCAACAGTTCAAATAATCCATTGCATTACATCCTTGTTTTGCATCTCTAGTGGGAACCAAGCTTACTAATAGTGGAAAATGTGCCTAATAGAATTGCATGATTATCCTTGGATATTCTTCAAAATTTCAAATAAAAAAGTTTAATAGACACTGAAATTGGTTATTGGTAGAAAGGCCAAATGGCTATCCTTGATATTTCATTCAATTAGTGAATTTATTTAAGTTTTTCTAGTAAATCACTTTGTTATGTTAATTGTTAGGTAAACTGTTGAAAAGATCCTTGATTTTAGTTAAACAATCCCAGTAAATCACATTAATTATGTGAATTGTTAAACAAACTGTAGAGATTTCAAGAAACTGATTTTGTTGAAATTCAACATTGGAATTTTGGGCCAGCTGATGATTTTGGGCCAGCTGATGATTTTGGGCCAGCTGATGATTTTGGGCCAGCTGATGATTTTGGGCCAGCTGATGATTTTGGGCCAGCTGATGATTTTCGGCCTGCTGATGATTTTGGGCCAGCTGATGATTTCACAAAATTTTTCTCACATTCAGTGATAAATATATCAACATTTTTATTTATACAAAGGATTTATTAAAGGATCAGTGATGTAAATAACAAGTATAAAAAAATCTTGAGTAAATAATGACATCAGTTTCTTAAAGGAATAGTGGTATCTATATCTTGAAGAAACAGTGACAAATGAATAACGGTATACAACAAACCAAAGTCTATCACCACCTACTTTTACTGCAGTACATTTGTTCTTCACACCTTAAGCAAGTCCATCCAATGCTCTAATTATTTATTTGCTTAAACACCTGATAAAGATGGCACACTTTAGAACAACGAAGGTTGGTTCATAGCAAAACAAATATAAGAGGGAAAACAAACTTTCCGTGATTGTTAAATTGAAAACGTTCCGGGATGAAGGAAGGCATTAGTTCAGCACTGGTTATGGAGGATGAGCACATTAATGATGAGGTCTTAATTTTGAAGTTTAAATTTAACAGGTTGCACATTTGTTTCCAAGGTGAACTAGTGTAAAACCATTTACATTTAAGTTTAAATACTTTTCACAGAAGTAAAGTAGCCACAACACCAGACAAGGACATACAATAATTAGGCAAGGTAATATTGGTACCAAAGGGGTACAAAAATGCCCCTCTGTCACCAGCTGGAAATTTAATATGATGTATTGTTTTATATTTACAATTGTCGCTTTTGAGTGGTGAATAGGCCCTCTCTGGGGTGTTATATTGTTTTGGAATATTTCCAGACCTTTTAATTTTGATGAATTGAAAATTAAATTGAAATAGAAATAACATTGGAGGTTTGGCAGGACACAATAAATCTACAAACAGGTAGTAAGAAGGGAATTTGTAAGTGACACTAGACCTATTTAAATGGTTGTAAACAATAATTCAATTTGATTTTTCAAAATAATGTTGCAGTCACTCAAAAATAGTAAATAATATAAAAATATGTATAATTTACAATATGTTTTGGAGAGTGTTAATTATTTACATATTTTTTTATGAATTACAGACTGACTTTAAGGTCTCTGAACAATCTTGACTTTAAGGTCTCTGAACAATCTTTAAAAAATAATTTGGTCACCTTAATTGCTGGATCTGGGTCGGCATGTTAAAGTCATATTTAACTACTCTTATCTAAATGGTAAATGGTTTTAAATTTGTAGGGTGCTAAAAACAGAAGTCATGAAGTGCTAGAAACAAGTGAAGAACTGAAGAGAAGTGGAAGTCTATGCTGGACCCAAATCAAAATGTATACGTCCTTGTCGCTAACCGGGGTTCAAACTATGAACTATAAATATAAAGTAAATGGTAACCATTGGTAAATGTAACAGCAAACATTAGTACCAATAAAATACCACCCATTCAGAGAGACGGAAACAAATAAAAACTAAATTTTTCAACACAGTAGTTTTAACAAATCCCTACCTCATCATCAATCATTCATAAAATGCTATTCCCGCATGTGTAGTCAAGATGCCAAATTAGGGGAAACTACTTATTCTGGACAGATGTTTGCATACAGACATAAAAAGTACATTATTTTAGACCGACAGACTGACCAATAGAGAATTAAACCATTAAAAATTCATTTATCCCGGTTGTAAGAAAAAATGTTAATCAATATTTCAATTTTTATATTAATTATTAATGTATTTAATTATTCTTCTTTTTTTCGAAAATCAAAATTGTTTGGCCATTAAATAAATCTTCTACTTCTTCTTTCTAAGTTGAAAATATTTAAGGTTATATAGTATGAGGAATGCTACTATTCAGTCCAAATTTAGGAATTTTTGTTTATCCTGGAAAATTTAGTAAAATTCTAAGTACGGGTAACTAGTAACTCGTGGTTACTTGTCAAAAGTAAATCTTTTAGATGTGTTTTAAATCTGAATTCACCGGCTGCTTGTAATAACCTGTGAAAAGTCATTGGAGTAATAATGTGCGAACAATCAGTTCATTCCACTCCTTCAGGTCCGGCTTAACCTTCGACCTAAAATACTACCACTGGTTAAAGATTAACCTCTGACCTATCAATCTGGTGGTAGACACACCTGTAAAGCAATGTGTTATTTAGTAATGACAATGTCTTAGGGATTGTGTCAAATATACACTTCTGCAGTTACTGCAGATTTCTTGAAATAAATATTGTTTAAAATAACAAATAAAATGAAATAAGGTTGGTGAGTATATTACACTCTGTATTTTCCTTGAAATATAAATAGGCAGTGTCTGCTTGAGCAGGTCTTCTTTTGACACAACCTGTCCAGTTTATTTACAATGAAGAATTACATTAGAAGGATTTGCTAATATTGCTAATATATTGGTTTAAATAAACCAATTTCCTGAAGTTACAGCAATTACTGCAGTAAAAGACTGCATGTATATTGTTCTGATATGGTCCCTTATTGAGTGTCATCATCAGATATAAGAGCTGTTGGGGATTGATTTGATTGATGAGCCCATAGCTTGACAGGCAGCCGATAAGCGTGGGCCGATTTGAAATTCCTACACACATTATAAGTTGGATTATGATAAATAGATTTAGCAAGGGTCATGATAGTGTACGACAGGGTCTTCAAGAGAGATGTCACAGGCACACGACAAGCACGAGGCAGGCCAAACCTTTTTTTAAAAAGGTTTTGAGAGTATTATCAGGGATAAAATTGCAGAAAGTGGTACAATTCTTCCGGTGGAACAAACTTATTGTTTTCACATTTTCTAATAGTATCTTCCAATGGGAATATAAGTTTTGGTAAAATAAACTAAATTATAATGCTCAACTCAGTTGGAAGCCTACAAAATTAGAACTAGAAGGACAAATTCACAGCCTGAAAGCCAAAACATACTTGTTATTTGGGTTCAAATTATTCCCAAGTTGAATCTAATGCAGTGCACCTTTTGAACAGATTGCAATTATCATATTAAACACAAGGTGTAATGATACTTTTTTGGTATTAACTCTTTAGATAATTTAGACAAAAAATAACAACCATTGGTAGGATATTTGTTATGTTTTAGCCATCAGCATACAGTGGTTTCCTTTTTAGGGTATATTTAACAGGTTAGGTTAAAAATATGTATACCTTTATTTTCAGACAAAACAACATACATGGGTTAATTATACAGTATGTCATGGTAATAACAGGTACAGATAGCTAACAAAAAAATTAAACTTGTATATTATTAGCATTAATTTGTATATTGTTTACAACAGCTTAAGATCACATCTGAAGGACAAGGATAACATATTCATTCAATGCCATTTTTTTCGTTAATATTCCAGAAGAAACCAATGGTGTCTGATTAAAGTAAAGTGAGTATAACCAAATAAAAAATTCCAACAAATTTGTTTTCAAAGTCTTTTCAAGACTGACCATTTTTATCTAATTAAAATGGGATAAAGGCCAGCTTGACTTGTGATCTGCTATAATTAGTGTTCCAAATTAAAAACAAAACTTAATTTAGTGTAAGATTGGTGGAAAAAAAGTCATTTAACTTGATTAAGTTAGTTAGCTAATCAAGTACAAACTTGAGTAATCATATAGAAATATTACAGCATTATATTACAAGTCAATTAAAGTCAAAAAAGGTAACGATAAATTACGACTAATGAGAATGAAGGCATGAGTGGAGGATGTTAACATTTAAAGAAATATTGTCAAAACAAACACATTCATCCATGCATAAACATCCTAAAATGTTCTTGTTATTTATGATTTTAATTAATGATGTTTAGCGAATTTACTTGATGATTTGAACTTAACTAATAATGCTCCTTTAGCCCATATTTAAACGACCTTAGATGAATATTTTAACCCCAGTCACTGTGGACCATTCAGCAGCTGACTAATTCAATCAAAGATGTCCTGAAAAACATCATGTATGAGATATGACAAGATCAGCGAAAAACAATCTACCTGAGATATAACCACCTGATGCTAATGCTAATTTAATGAACCTCACAAAAATCATCCCAACAAACCATTCGCCGACAAAACTGCACATCTGTTTAGTTACCATAGAAACTCGGAAGATGCGCTAACTGATTTGATATGAAAGGGACTGTTTAATTCCTCTTCTACGTGTTAAATTAAATTTTGGAGATTGCTTGATAGAATACCTATATACATAGGTAAATTCAAGGACACATCTGGAAAATTGTCTGTCTGTAGTTTGTTGGTTTTGTAGAAGAACAGCTAATTAGTAGACTTTCTAGACTACTTTTCCTATTTTTAAAACAAAGTAATGCTTCTACCACAAAAGAAATATCTAATGAAAATCAAATCAAATTTAGAAGTGGCAATGTGGTTGACAGGCTTTCAAAAAATGAAACAACTTATTTAGCGGACATTTTTTGCTATAATTATTGTTTTCAAAGAGGAATTCTAAAATTAAAATGCAACAGCCATCTGACAGACAATCTTAAGCATATTTTTCTTTACGAAGAAGGTTGAATGTCAAGTAAATATAACAGCCATCTAGCAGACAATTTTTAGGTATTCTTGTTTACAATAAAGCCACATTCCTCTGTTAACAGATCCTTTCCTGATTTTGACAGTTGGTAGCTGGCATTTACACCTGATGGTTAGGTCTTCGTATTTCTGAACTACCACCCTCTAGTAATACCAGCCAAGCCTGTTGGTCTCCGTCAACGGCTTGTCATCCAAATTGGATTTTCTCTACTAATTTAAATGCTATTCTACAATGTTATGCCAATAACTCTGCTGCAAATCAGGGAAATGATTTAATCAGAGCCCACTCATTTTGTAGTGTTTGTAATTTCAGCTAAAAGGTTATTATTTTTGTATTCAATTTCAATGCATTATTAACCAATATTAATCATTAATGAAGTAAGACAATTATAATAATTGCAATTAGGAGTTTAGGATAAACTATAATAGGCTAATTTATATAGCATTTTAAATTATGACATAATACCACATAGAGTACTATGGATGTAGTACCATTGAAATAAGATATAGTTTTACCAATTCTTGACATTGCTATAAAGTATTATATTACGACACCAAGCCACACATTATGTTGCTAATAAATTTATATAATTACCTTGCTAACTAACTAGTTAGTTATGATTCTACTAAATGGTCAATTAATATTACATTTTAAGTCAACTATAGAAACTGAATACATTGCTAAGGAAAGGTTTCAAGATTTCAGATATAAATTATAGTCAAATAAATAATAGTCCGGTATTGGGAAGGTCACAACATTAGAACAATCAAAGAAACAAAGTGTACAACTAGGCAACATTTTAAAGTCACCAGTATCAAATTAGACAATTGAATGGTTTGTAAAACTATCAAAATCAATGCGTGCAAGAAGTTTGAACTAATTGGATACCAAAAGCAACAATAATTTCAAGAAAATCTGTAAATTCTTATACAGATAAATTAAATTTCAGGCTATTTAATGAATGCTATTTATTTCTATACTTTGGTCATATTTGGGTAAAAAGCTATACTTGTTTGGCAGGTGGTTTTCGAGTAAAACAATCGTAAGTTAATTTGGAAGCGACAAAAAAGACAAAGCAGTCTTGTTGCAAAAGTAACTGATAAAATGTAAAGTTGGCATTTCTCATGGTTGGTTTCGCCAAGAATTATAGATTGTTAAAGGAAAGTTAATTTGGAAGGAGTGAAGTGTTTGGCTACTACTGGTATGTCTCTGAAATGCTTGTTTTGATTTTGAAAGAATAAATAGTACGGCAGAGTAACATTTCACATTCATGTTGGGATATACAGTATGTATTAAACTTACATTGCCACCTCTTAAACTAGGTACAATGAAAGTGTGTTCAAATTAATTTCTATTGAATATGATGATGGATGGATATTGTTGCTAAAGCAACTGATAAAATGTAAAGTTGGCATTTGTCATGGTTGGTTTCGGGAAAATTATAGATAGTTAAAGGAAAGTTAATTTGGAAGGAGTGAGGTAAAAATGAAATGCTGTAAAAGAGACGATTTTATAAGTGGAAAACTAAACACATTCTGTCACATCTATAAACCGCTCACCTTCACTTTTTACCTTTAACATAAATGACAGACATAGAATAAATATCAATGATAGTTGTCTTGTTATCAGATACAGAGATGGCACACTAATCTTCATCCATCCCACGGGGATTATAAAAGGATTTATAACAAATCTTTTTACATAAACACCTAAACAAACTGCCTTATAGGTACAACCTCTTATCAAGATGTTGAGCAGGTCTAAACCACCATGGTGTCCTACAGCACACGCTTAACCACACATCTACGATTCCTGTGGCCCAATCAAACCATTGTTTTTATATCTCATCAAACAGAGAAATGTAAACAAGAAATACGAAGGTACAAATCACTCCCTCTGTGAGAAGCACGATGTGCACTCGGTCTTTGTTCTACCTGCCTGTTGGATTTGACGTCATCCAAACCGCTCAGCATCTTCGTCCTTCCTTGTCAAAATATATTATTTCAACTTACTATATATACAAAGTCAACTTGATGAATTAACTTAAGTAAATAACAGTTAGCGATGATAATGACATATGTAAAAACATCACAAAATTTGTTTATGCAACAATACTTAATCTAAGAGGTCAAATGTAATCTTGTACAATATTAGAAACAATAATATTTCAATCATTTAATATTTGTTGATACAATTTAACAATGACTTCTAAAGTAAAGTTCATATCACAATATTAATATTGTAATTTAAACATTCTATAAACTCATAAAAAGTTTTCTTTGTCATACTATCCAGTTGACATTCTTCTATAACTTGTCTTAGAATTAATTTTGAAATTTTGAAAATGTGGTGGAGCCTCTAAAGTTCCAATACATAAAAACTCAAGTACAAGTACTGTAGTAGTGAAAAAATGTAGTTTTCTGTAAGGTCACAAAAGGACTCGTAATATTAAGCAATAACGAACCATCAAAGCCAAGTTAAACACCGAGATAAGAATAACCTTCAACAGAAGAGCATGACAACAGATAACAAGAGAATTTAACTACTTTTCACAAATACTTATTTGAGGGATTTGCTTAGGCACTTTTTTTGCGATCACACATGCTGATAATTTACGGTAATGTTCTAGGTTTCAGATAGTAAAATACCATGAATTTCTAAAGTTCTTTTATTCATGTACAATACAACAAAAATATACAAAGATATACTCTTCAGAAAAAAATGACATGATATCATCATTCCCCTAGCTTGTATTGGAAGTTACTGTAGCTTTAATAAAAATATTAGTACCAGTGTTAGGAAACAACAAGCAGTTGTCAACATTCTTCACATTACCAAAATGAAACAAACTGGTCATAATGAAAACAGAGACCATGACAAACATATCAATTTAATGATTCACAATGTTACAATGAAAGTACAATGAAAGTTGCTACAAAATGAGACTAAGAAAAAGGATAAAAACACCAAACGAAACAGTCAACTACCAATCAACAGTCATCACATTTTGATATCAATTCATCAAAATAACAGCTGTATTTATACAATTATAGATTTGACGTAAAATTGTGGGAATTTAAGAAAAACTCTACCAAAAGGTGAAAACAGCACTAGAAATGCCACAGGGGAGTAATAACTGAGACATTCATTTTTTTGTAGGCCTAATTTTAAATACAAAGTACGGCAAGAAGTTGCTTCAGAGTTGCTGTTTACGGTTTGTCAAATTATCTTGAAATCGGCCTAAAGGCATTCACTAATAATTTAGAGTTGACATTCTACAAAAACACAGTATATGTTAAAATTAATAACCAGGTTTCTCAGAAGTAAAAAATAGTAAAAAAGAAAATATGTAATTATATAATTGTATATATTGAGTATAATATAAGCCTAGTTTTGTTTTGTTAAAACTTACATTTTTTGTCCTTTTTCACTTTTTTCTCCTTGGGAGCTCCGTTTTTCCTACTAGTTGGTTTTCGTGGGCGTTTACGAGTCATGAACATTGAATTTCCTTTCTTCTCAGAATGAAAATATATGGAATGAAATTATGGAATCTTCTAAAAACTTCGCTAGATTTGAACAAAATAATGGAATGTAGAAAAAGAACTGTAAAGAATTCTGGAAAAAATAGTTTCATAGACTCCTGTTTATAAAGGAAAAAAGACACTGTAGACTCCGGAAAAATGTTGGTCCCGTATTTAAAAGAAGCGCGATGTTACATTGCAATACCACGATGCATTCTCCAGAGAAAAAACTGAGAGGATAAAATGTGTGTATAGTCGAGATGACTATTGAAATCAGTTCCACATCTTAGTAAGTTTCACCAACTAAAAAGTTTTAAGTTTTAGCAAAGCCAGAAATAAAAAAAATAACTTCAGCTTGGAAAAATTGTCCCATTCAAAAAGTTTTCAGCAAAGTAGGAGAAAAAAGTTATGCACTCCTCTCAGATGGAATTGCTGTCCCATTTAAAAGTGAAAAAAACTTCACCAACACTGGTACCCTGGCAAACTTGCTAATCTATTACTACAACTCTTTCAATAACAGCTGTCTTGATGACCTTATGTTTATACACTCCATGTCATCAGTGAGGCTCGTGCGGCTTTAGCCAATCAGAAACCAGGAGTGATGGCCCACACGTGGCCAGATTCATGAGGGGTGCAACCTTATCATTACTGGTGGAGATCAAAGCTAACAGTGACATTTGAAGTTGTTCATCAATATCCAAGCTTGATAACAACAAGCTACCTTTTTACCAACTCAAGTGTTAAGATATTGCCAGGGGCAGAACACAATTGTATCCCTTCCAGTTACTGTACAAGTAATCAATTTACCAGATAATTAGCATGTAGTCTTTAAAAGATTGATACAATGATAAGTTTTAACACAAGTTTAGAAATTAGCAATTTCTTGATTTATTGAATGGATTTCATTGAGCCCAGAATTTGGACTACGTAACATTTCATCTATAACATTTGTTAATGTCCTAAACAAACTTGATTAAATTGAAAGTTTTTATTGGAGGCCTAAACATAAAAGTACTATAATGAATATTTTAAATTGTGTAAATGTAAACTAGAAAGTTTCTACATTTATATTAACTCGTCAAAGTAGCATCAAACAGCAATAAACAAAATTCTGCAGTTGTCACTCTAGGCCTATGGAAGTTTATTTATTCATGCTACATAGCCATAAGAATGGTCTAATAGTCAAGTTTAAATTGGCATTCTGAAGCTGGGCAAGATGTAAACAGTATGGCTTACACTTTTAGTATCTGCTTATACACCAACTTCACTTCCAGCTAACTTCAACTATCATCTAAAAAATTATGGCATTGACCAATCACAAATCAGTATCACCCACTATAACTTCTGGACCAATCAAATTCCAATACATTCTCAATTTAGAGGATGACACAACTGAAAGCCTATTGCTTTAGTTGTTGTCATGGAGATGATTGACAGTCGACCCACGGAGGCTCTTTTACAGCAGCTGAAGATACATTCTGATGCTTGTTTCATTTTTTTTCTCTCTTCTAAAAAGTCATGATAAAATTAACTGAATTACTGACAGGCTATAGCAACAGTGAAACCGGAAGCTATGATTGGTCAATTATTACTAGTAGTCATAGCAAAGTGGAGTAAGAAGTTGTGATTGGACAGATTTTTCCTGTTGTATGCCAGCGGTTTTGTACCCCTACTGATTCTTTTCTAAAACCTGTCTTGTGGAGATGTCTACCAATTGAATTATTAGATAAGAACATTTGTCATAGTATGTGATGAACTTGCAACAGGATATTAAACATTATATTAAAATAATAAAAGACAAAACAATTATTTTTTAATTCTTAGGAACCAATCAATCAAATGTTTTAACTTCATATAAGGGACAATACATTCATTATTCTAAATTTATATTAATCTAGTTAAATTTACAAAATGACATACACTCTTTAAGGTCTATTTTAAATCTATTTTGAAATGAATACGGTTTGTTCGCTATGCTGTAGTTTTGTTTTGAAAATCTACAATGTTTTGGAGTTTAACTTTAAAAAAAAAACATATTGGAGTAGTATATTTGCTATTATTCTAACATAGTTTTACAAAGACAAGGAATAAAACAACCAACTCAGCATTAAATTAAAAACTGACATTTTGTCAATGGTTTCATGATAAATTAGCCTTAAAATAATAATTTTTTAAAGTTTAAAAACATTTGAAATTATTAAAAGACCAGATGGAACAAGATAAATATCTTTAGTCTTGCATATTTATTTGGCTTGCCCACCGATAGGAAATGTTGCCAGGTAACCATCTAGTTTTATCAACAAATCAGGCTCTTTAAATTTCGGACAAAATTCTACACATTCCTTCAGAGTCAAAAAGTTGGTCCTAACTAAATAGATGTTCATCAACAGTTTTCAACAACTATACCTTTATGAAATAAATAGGTATTTGTGTTTGTTGTAGGTAAATATATATAGATAGCCTCAGAATAATTAAATGCTTTGGTCTTAAACTAAAAAGGTAGAGAATAACACATTCTAAAAAGGTCTAAATGTTCCTTATATAGATTTTCAATAACAGAATCAAAACGAGTAACGAAAGGAGTTTAAAGTTGAAACATAAAAGAGAAAAAAAAATCTTGAATTAATAATGAAATATAGTAAACCTCTTCTGAAATCAGACTAAACTCCAGAACCTCTCACCACAACCAGACTTTTTTCCCAAAGGTGTTTTGGGAAAGTGGATGTTGGAAAAACAAAATACCTTTAGAGGTAAACACATAATATAACCAATAGAATGATAACTTGTTTATTGATCTCGGCCGCAACAAGTTCAAAAGTACCATAACTATATTATATTTCATTTTTTCCAATCATTAATGTATCCTAATAACTATGATAATGGTTTATTATTTAAAAAAATCATATTTATGAGTATGAATGTTCACTTCAAGGATAATGCTTTAAATAAATATTTTACAAACAAAAATCATTTTTCAATTATTACCATTTTTGGAAGATATTATTCGGCAAGCAACGATGAAGTATTCTACACGTTTTTTTGCAATAGAGGAATGCAGCAATGAAGAAACAACATTAAATCATCAGATATTATAAAAATGTGATTGATTCACATTTTGAAATTGGATGTTGAACATTGTTTATTTCAACTAAATCATATATATAACTAAAACTAGGTTACTAAATAAGGTCAATACAAACTAAGTTCCACGCATTAAGAATATTATAACAACAAAAAGAGTTTTCTTATTAACAAAGCAAATTTGTTTAAAACTGTTTACAAGAAAATCTTTTAACATAATTAAAATTGGTTTGATGACATTCAAAGAGGGTGATTCTTGTCATGGCAATTTTGCATCAAGAAAGTCTAACCATAGAGATATTATAGTAAAGTATCCTGATCATTTGATAATGGTGTATATCACTTTGTCACAAATAAAGGAAGTATAGATTACAAACAAAAATAAATCCTAAATAAATAGTTATAATTACTAATTAGGTGCTAGACATACTATTATCAGGATATCAAGCTAATTATTATTGCTATTAATTATATTAATTAAGATAATTATGGTTAATTATTCTAACACTTGAATGACTAATGTATTTGGTAATAAAAGGAAACAAGCAAATTAACTCAAGGCTATCAGAGCAAAGTTTAACTCTATGAACCAATGAATTAATTACTTAATTTTAAGTGAAATATTAAGTAACTATTAGTATTACTACCAGAACATTCTTTAAAATAATGTGAACAATTAAATTATTACACTATTAAGTTTCGAAGAATTAAGTGGATAAAGTAAACTATGGACCAATTATTTCTTACTTAATTTTTATTTAGTGAAATGAGTACTGTACGAACTAATATACAACATTCACAAATAATGTGAATAATTAAATTAGAAACTAAAAATAAAAAGTTTCAGACGTATTTTATACCAACATATTTACTAAATAGTTTTGATAAAATGAGAAAATATATAAGTTGCTCAGTCACAAGTATATACTTCCAGTCATCATGTTCTAATCTTTGATATTTTTGCTGTTTTTTGGGGATGTACTAGTGACTGAACTATTGCTACTTGTAACAATAATTTTATTTCTAAGCCTATACAGGGAGTTGTAAACTGGCCTATCTATCTGATAAAAATGAAAAATCTTGTTTTCTAGAGGGTGCTATATAAAGTACAGTATTTATTAATGATACACTGATTATTAGTTCAACTTTTTACCTGTATTATATGTTTATCAACAATTCTTTAGTCATAAAAACTGATTAAATAATAAGACAGGTACTATGTGTGTAGTTTTCACACTTTGTCTGGAGCCAATCCAAGATTTATGTTGGCCATTAAAAACTTGTATCAAATAGAACTCAGAGGCCAAGATAAATTACAACACAGAGTACTATACCTCACTATCTATAATACTATGACATCACATGTATTTTTAGCCAAGGCACGCGCCAGGCTCATTATGCTAATAAGTTTGCCAGGAGGTCCAGAATCCTGAAGTGTGCTTCACATACCATGGGTGTAAGAAGATACCCCTAAGCCAGCAATGGGTAATTTCCAGCCAGGAACAGTCGCACCTACACAAAGAACGTCTAAACAGTTGTTGTAGGCATCACGCAGTAGGTGAATGATGGAACCGGGGAGCGAGGGAGTAAGAACGACACTCAAAACGAAAGGAAGAAAATGATCATATGAGCCTAAAATAAACATAATACTAAGACAGTTGGACAGGCCAACAAAATATGAATGTGCACATAAAACTCTACCTCTTAAGCCACTACTACTCCATATCATCCCCAAACTACTATCACCATTAAAGTATTATAAAAACATGAACCTAATTTAAGTCTTGAAGGTTGAAAATGACAAATCATTTTGTTATTCCTATAAACAGAATTTGAGTTACAAAATTGTTTACATAGGACTGGTAGTTGATATATACATCAATCAGTGATAAAGTCAGTGAAAGGCCTATTGGTAGCAGTAAAGTATAGAGTGTCTAAAGTCAAACTAAACCCTATTAATGTGTTTAAAATAATAATTTTCAGTTGCCATTCAAATTAGTTTTATATTTAATATAATATTTTGTAACTTTTTTCCCATTTAAGAATGGTAATATTATGTGATACTAGTAGTAGTATTAAATGTGAAAGACTATAATTTGATAAAAAGTAAATTGTTGACAGGTATATTGGTCTACAGGTATGGATGTACAAGTATAGTACATGGAGTTATCTGGTATATGCACGAATCTTGATATAATTTCAAGTACCTGGATATATGTGGAAAGTACCTGGATAAATGTGGAAGTACCTAGATACATTAGTGCAAATACCTGGATGTATGTAGGCCTACAAGTATGGCTGTACAAGTACAGTACATGGATTTATCTGGTATGCAAGAATCTTGAAGTAATTTAAAGTACCTGGATATATGGAAAGTACCTGGATAAATGTGGAAGTACCTAGATATTAGTTCAAATACCTGGATGTATGTGCAAGTACCTGGACATATACAAGTACCCTGGATGTAAATGCTTGAAAAGCAAGATTTAAGTCCCTGAATAAATGTTCAAGTCCCTGGATAGGAGCATAAGTGCCTGGATGGATGTTTCTGGTTAAATAAGTGAATAAATAGTATGTCTGGATAAGTGTGCCTATATCCATCTGCTGTGTCTGGAAGTGTAGATTGAAGAAAATTTCAGACAGATGAATTCATTTCACATTTTTATAAAGCAAGCCGCTAAACATACTTCATTGCAAATGGTAAAGTTGTAAATCAGATTCAACCACGAACGATTAAACAGCAAGCTTCACTGCTATCCCTTCCACAAAGGTCAGTGAGAATACTTCAACTATGCAACTAGTTGAAAAACACTATACAAACGTACTAGAAAAATAAACCTCAAGGAAAAGGAATGAAATCTAAATTGGATTGACTAGATACGATTTAGAGAAACCTACAGAATGATATTAATTGTTGTGAGTTTGTAATATCATGGAGGAAATAATTAAATTCCTACATGGTATAATAATAAATACAATAAATATTGCATAATTATTATATTATACATTATTTATACATTGTGTGTTATTAAAAGTTATAAAACATAAACTGGTATAATATACAAGTATTACAAGTTATATATAAATTAAAAGGTAAATATAAATATAATATACCATATATATAATTAAAAATTTTTAAAGAATTAGTTATGGTTTAAATTAAATGCAACTTTTTTTGTACGAAATATTAAATATAGATTTAGGACCAATCACAGTGTGCTCTCAATATCATATTTTGCATAGACCATGTTTGCAAAAACGCAATAAAAATTTTAGAAATTAAGTTGCCTGTATTGAAAGTTAAGCAGCCACCACAAGATTACAATGTTTGTTGGCCTACTCTGGCTAGCTACAGCATCATTTCCTACGCAGCTAGCATACACTGGCTGCTTGCAACATCATCCTCCAGCAACAGCATGATGTTGTAAGCGCTGTGACAGCCCTCGTAACTAGTTCACTAATCAATTAACAACTCCTAGCTCAATGTGTCAAATCTCACCAGGGCAACGCGGACTTCAAGACCAATTACCGGAACAAAGGCATGATGTCGATTGCAACTACCTCCTCACCTAAAACTGTTACTACATGTAGATCTGATGTGGTAACACTGTCCGCCTTTCATGTTAGACTAACAGCTGGCAGGCCTCGTACATCGTTGTGTAGATATCTTATACCGATGCATAAACCATGATCAGACATATTAAATAATGGAATATACAGGAAAGGGTGCAAAGAGTTAGGATAGTATCTTCCTCAATATCAATTTTTGTCTTATCATTTTCTCACTTGTATGTTATTGGCATGTAGAGCCAAAACAACTTTATGGTGGTAAACACATTTTGTAGAATGTCGATTAAACATTGTTTGAATAGGTTCTTTAATATTAAAAGAGAGAAAAAAATATATACAAATTGTCCTATATTATGTTTGAATATTGTCAAAATGTTCTTGTTAGTTAAAAAATAACAAAAACAAAATGTAAACATTAAAATTTGCTAAATGAAAAATGATTATGATTAAGAATTTAAATCTTATAATCTTTGATGGTTAGTTTCAACAATGAACAAAATCAAATGGTTTTGTTGCCAGAAGAAGAGGAAATTTAAAATTAGTTGCATTAAATAAAAGCATTGGAATACTAAATTTTCAAGTCAATGTGGTTAGCATCAGTTTTGATCAAAAAGCATTTATCAATATAAATCTGGATTTACTTTAAATGTAAAAGACAAGATTAACAGCAGATTCATTGGCAGTTTTTTTCCGTTTAAACTTGGAAATTTATCATAATTGTTTTGTAGCATTATTAATCAATATTAGATTAGTCAATAGAATAGAAAAATTCTTGTTTTTATAAATTAAATATAAAATCAAATGAGTGACCACTTGACAAGAAACCGAAAATCTAACCACTAGATAATAAACTAGTAATGGTATCTTAATATTAATGAACTATGTAGTCTAGTAATAATATCATTATGTGCCAGTATACATTAATGCTTAGATGGTCATGTCATAGGATTAGGTCATTTATGGACACACGAAAGCCACATAGGCATAGAGGCAATAATCCCCTGTCCGAATAATGTACAGTTTTTTTTCATGCACAGAACCAACAGCTTATCATCCTTTTTGAAGGACAATAACATCCTCTTTAAAGGACAATGTAACAAAAGAAAGGCCGACCTTTCCCAAAATGGCACTTAACCTTTGACCTTTCACACTTCACATCATTATATTTTGATTAAATGACCATGCTAGTTTCATGTCTAATTTCTTCCAACTTCTACGAAATATAAGGATCTAAATGAAATTGGCTACCACCAGTTTTAGTAGACCATTCTAATGCCTGTCGCATCAAGCGGTGTTGTGATTGCACCTCAACTGTACTACCATATAAAAATTTGGCATAGTTGCAAAAGCAATCACAACAAAGGTTGGTTTGTAAGCATGTGCAAATGGCCGTAACGCTGTCGTCACATGGCAATCTTTAGCATTAGGTTGTGCAATCTAAATCCCAATTAAAATAGAAACTAACTAAACAACAAACTAAAGAAAACTGACTTGATTTCTAAATTAGAGTAGAAAGTTATTATTTACTAAAATGAATAAATATAAACAAAGTATTATTATTGTTGATTAGCTGTTTTTAGTTATTTTCTTTTTATCAACAATGATTGATGAAGTTGCTAGGTTATATGGAGATCATGCCAAAAGAATAAATTGCAGATATTTGTAAACTTGTAAGAAAATTGTCATGTTTAATGCAGTAGTAGTTAATCAACTGCAGTTACTGCAGTTATAATAGTATTACTGACAATAATCATCATATCATTTCTTGTTATGTTGAAATGATTTGAATTTGTCAAATGTTTACTGCAATAAATTAATTTTGACATGATCTATAAAAGGTGACATGAGTTTAGTGAGGTGAGCCAATAGGAACAACTAACTCCACTTACTATCACTCTTGTATAAATTATCATTCTCTGAAAAAATGGAAAATAATTAACATGCTATAAGTCAGACACGGAAAGTGTGGATTTTTCTTGCTACTTGTGCGACATACTTTATACTACATTCTATGCTCTGTGGGAAAAAAGTTACTAGTGGCAGATAATATCTTATCGGACACTTTAAGTGAAACAAATGAACAAAACATATCGATCACATTGGGTTATTGTTATACTGCAGTAAACACTATCTGCAGTAAAAATTCAGAATAATATTAAAAAGTATGATTGATATTTGTAATATAAATTAAATATGAATATTACCGACACTGGCATTAAAAAGAAAACACTAAACAATAAGTTAACTACATTAATAACTCAAAATTTCATTACTTTTGAAACTTTGAAAGCATATTTTTTATATCAAATAAAATTGAATTTGGAACAGTAATCGAAATTTATTCACAATTAATTACAACCACATTTATGATTATGTCAATGAAATTGTGCCCTGTATGGTACTGAAGTATGTTAAAAGACCTCAGGGCGATTAAAAACACAAGAAGATATTAAACTAACTGGAAATTACAGTAGGTAGCATAGTTTTCTGGTTTGATACTATGACTTCATAAATGAATGCTAGAATACTGTCAATGTTTGCTGCTTTAACAAAGATGATCAATAAAATAGAATGCTCTCATTATCTGTGTCATCATTATTATCTTTTATTAAAATCAATTTTCTCCTCTTCTAAGCGATTACTGATTGTCACTCCTTCCATGCTACTAAACTATTGGTCATCTCTCCACATTAAAGTTCTTCAAAACCAATTTTAATTTTTTTTATCTTTTTAATTAGGGTGAGAAATCTATAGTACTGTAGCATTTAGTAATTGGTTGTTGCTGTACCACACAGTCTTAAGACTAAAAAAATTAAAGTGAAATAAAGGAGTGAAGTGATTTGAAATACAGCAAGTTCACAGACAAATCCTAATTGTACAATGCACATGAGAAAAAACTACATAATCTTTCAGATTGTTATAGGCCTACTGTAGCACTCGTTTTATTTTGATATTTTTAACTGATGAAAGTAAACACTTTTAACACCTGTTGGCCAACTGGACATACAAGCTGGACAACACACACACACGAATTGGTAATAAATGAACCAACAAACACCACTACTATATGTTTGAATTTACCCATAATCATCAATATAACCTATTCTTTGAAATCACAGAGGAATCATTAAAACAGACTTATCGGAAGTGATTAACTTTGTTGCCGGCAGTTGTACACGCTTTTTGTGTTTTTATTAGTTTTTTTAAAAGATAAATTTGAGATGGAAGATTGCAGATGTGTTGAAAGAGGCAATGAAGTGATCAAATGTCACAAATAGCTTTTCAACTTTCACCTTAGTAGAGAACTATACACATACACAGCCACATTTAATGCTTTGTATTACTCTCTCGCTATAGGAACTATAATAAATAAACTTGTTATCAAGCATAACCATCAAGATAATATGAAATGACAGGAAAAAAAAACTTTAAAATTATCGCCCAAACATTGTAATATGATCGTTTTAACTTGTTTTCAAAACAAACATTACCAAATCACAATAAGAGAAACATCAAGCAACATGAAGTGAAAACAGAGAAGTTAGATGTCAAGATGAATTACAAAGACAACAAATGGTAAAATGGTAAAATTGACATTACTAATGCATACATGATGTGGTGTAAGAAAGTGTAATGCCACTTTCTAAGCTTTAAATATCAAAATTAAAAATGTACTGTACACATGGTAAGTTTCTCTGTCCGTCCGTCCATCAACAAAGCGCATTATGGTAATCATTCTTATTCTTGGGTCTCTGTCAATGTCTTCTTGTGGAATTCATCGCCGATTAATATCCGTCATGCAAATTCAATTGTAAATCACTACTATTCTTAATTTTCTGACATCTATTTTTCCAGTCTTTAGCATAATGCGATATATAAGCCTAAATTATTATTAGTATTAAATATTATTTGAGTCAATCTCTGATTGTTAATAGAGACAGACTCGTCACAACATGGTAAATAATATTAGCTTTATTTAAGAGCATTATTGTAAAGGTTGTATTGTGGACATGAAGTAACTAAGAACAGAATGTGTAATATTGTGTAAATTGTCTATTTTGATTAATGCCAATTGGTAAAAAGTCTACGAAATAAAATCCTTCGTGTATTTTACTTTCTCCCGATTAAAAAAAAAGTACCGATACTTATCATCCGACATGATATCAAACCTAAGGTCCTAAACCCCAGACAATTTCTGGTCGATCATTTTCTAGACCTTTACATAACTACACTTGCACCAAGCGTAAATTTATTTCCTGGTGTTGGGTTCAGACTGACAACAAGACCCTACGGAATATGTTCGTGCTTCCATACTGTTTTGATACATTCCATAAGTTCATTCAGCATTTTATGCATTTTTTTAGAGAAGTGCTTTTAACTTACTACATTTACCATCTTTGTTTGAAAAAAATTAAAAATAATTATATTTGTTCGAAATGATAAAATTTGTTGATGAATGTAACAATTCACGCTGAACGTAAATGTCAGATAAATGTAGCCAAGAATTTTAAAGATGAAAGGTCTTTGGCGGAATTTGCAAAAGAATGACATCAAGAGAAGGTGTCTGTCCCAAGTGTGGACTCATTAAAGTACAAAATAAAAGGGAGAGATGGTGGAGTGGATTGTCACAGAACATTGACATCAACACTTTTAAATGAAAAATGGTAGGTTTTCTATTGTACCTGCAAAAGGTGCACACAAATGTCCAAGAAAATATGAATATAAAGTCACTCAACACAATATTTTTTTTCTTTCTATATTTTCAAAAATATTTTTACAAATTTTTAAATAATAACTTATTTGGTTTTTTTCTTTTTTTCAAAAATCATTTTAATGTTTGTTTATTTTAAAATCATAGATAACATTTATTTCCGAAGCGTTATTAAAAACAAATAAATATACCAAAAAACTAGAAACATGTAATTTATAAAATGAGATAAACCAATTAGGGTATTCTCTTCAAACAGTGAGATATTATAACAGTCTGGGAACCACGCCCTCCTGTGGGAAAATCCCCATAAGCTACCATCATCGTCTTTTCAAGACATGGAGGAGAACAGGCTATTGTCGGTTTATCCAAGTTCAAAAGCACAAAATAGACTTGATTAATCAGTGCCTAGTAGGCAGTTGGTAGGTTCAAACTTTACTATTGTATAAAGTGAAACATTACAAATAGAAACACATAAGGGCGGAGGTATATATAAGTAAGAAGTCAATAGTCAGTTAGTCCCGAGAGCAAGAGTGCAAAGAAGGTCCAATGGTGCATGAAGCTTGCATCAACAAGGAACACCTCAGGGGATAAAAGCAATTTGCTCCTGGTTCTGTCTGTCTACCATTCTACCAAGCCTCATCAATCATGGGCTCAGCTACCAACTCTGGGCTATACCACAAACATTGACGATTTTTAGATTGAAATTTAAAAATCTGTTTCATGTTACAGAACATCTTGAATATAGATTGTCAAAAATTGGAGGCGAGAGCCTTTGAAATTGTTTATATTCGGCAGTTTTTGTAATTTCAAAATAGTTTAGAAGAATCATAAATTGTGGTTGATATTGGTTGATTTCTTATATAAAATACATAGAACTAAGTGACTTTTGTTCAAATGTACTATGTTTTGCAGCAGAAACATGAACAAAAAATGCCATTAAAATAGGTCACTCAATCATATTAACCCATAGTACAGTAATCCTTCTTTATTACAGTCAACCCAAAAGAGATCACCTTTGGGCCAGATTAAAAAGACGTTTCTAAGAAAGAAAAGTTAACGCATTTTACATGTAGTAATTATAAAATTGATAGAAACCAAAACTACATCAATGCATTTGAAGGACAATTTGACAAAATACTACAGCTTCTTCAGCACTGACTTGAACTGTATTATAAACTGGTTTCTTCTAAACCTAAAGGTGAACATCAAATGTATAGGAAACTTGAATAAATTACGCTTGACACACATGTGCTAAACCTGAAGATGCAACGATATCTTTTTGATCACCAGATTTGTTGCTTATAAATTACAATGACAGAAAAACAGCTGAACTTGGTTTGATTATTTATGAAAGTTACTGTAGCGATTTTAATTGACTTGCATTTTAAAAGCAGAGGATGTTGTTAGGCCTACTTGATAAAAAGTAGAATGTAACAATTACATATTTACGATGAACTTTATAATGATAATAATAGTTACTGTAGCGAATTTAATTGACTTGCATTTAAAAGCAGAGGATGACATTTAATCAAAAGAAGAATGTAAAATTAACAATTACATTTATTGTGAACTTTATAATGATAATAATGGCAATCACAGGTATTTGGTTCTATGCTCATGTCAGCTCCAAGACAAGACTTACAGTAGTTCAGAAATCATGGGTTTAGCTGATAGATGTGGGTCATTCATTATAAAGAAATGAATTACAAACAATTATCATAATAATATGGTTGATATGTTATGAACTGGGCAGTTTTCGAAGTAAACCAAATAAAAAAGGTTCACAAAATATCTATTAATAAATTTAAACTCTTTTTTGAGTATTATTGGTAGAGTTTGTGTGAAACACTTGAAATTAACTACTGTAGCAAGTACCCATCTTATTACTTAAAATTAACTATTATAATTAATGTGAAAAGCACCAATGGATACTTTTGTATTACTAATAACTAGACTGCACGAAGTGCCAAATTACTGACATAAAATGGAAAATACAATCTCTCACTCTATGATATTAACAATAGAGGGGGCTATAAACAAAAATAATAGCACACAAATTCTAGATTTCCATTGAAGTTTAAAACTTTGCCTAGGTTGTAGATGGCATTTAGACTTAATATTGTTAGAAAAATAAATATTTCGGCATACATAGCCTTTCATACGTATAATACTTCAGCTTGAAATTTACTAATAATACCTGACATAATCAAATTACTAATGTAGTATTCAGACAAAACAGGAAATGCAGACTGGTAGGTTAACAACATAAAAAGACAAATAACTACATGCTTGGGTCATGGAGGTAAACCTCCATGCTTGGGGCAAGCCTATAAGCCTCTTCACATACAACATACCTTTTCTTTAATAAAAAAAAAAGTAGTTGAAAGTATTAAAACGCTTCATTGTATCAACCACTTCCTGCTTCTATAGCGAGTACCAACCACAATGTACAGTGAAATTCCTATACCGGGCCCACGTTGTAGATTATTATGTTGTCTCAACAATTACATTATACATACAGAGAATTTGATTTGCTTTTTTTAAGAAAGAAAAACTGTTTCAACATAGCTGTTTTGAGTGCTAAACAGTGTGATATATATTTTGAAGATTATTACTACCAACTGTTATTCGGAAACCTGAAGACTATAATAAAAAATGTTCACATTTTTTGAAATAATAAGAACCTGAACTTTAAATTTGAACAGCGAAACTAGTGTGAAAAGGCTTTTTTAGAGGTGTTAACTGTAGGCCTACCTGTTTATTTCTGATGACATAAGAGATTCTTCAGACCGCCCCGTCGTATTAACAGTAAAAAATCAAATACAAATTTCAAAATATCCTTTCAGTAACTAGATCGTTAAAGATTTCAGAGCAATAAGGTACATTCTTTCATAAAATCCTTCAGAAGTAACTCCTAAGTTCTTGACATGATTCAATTAATTGACAAACCAATCATCGATGAGATAATGTAGTACCACAGTAATGTTGATTGTGCTCTGCTCTTCACTGACACACCCACAAAAAAATAATTGAAAATCAAAAAGTATTGATTATTGTACAATCCAATCAATGTATAGATAGATTTTCAATATCGATAACAACTAAGTAAAGCACAAAATTTTCCAAAGTTATTTTATAGCAAGGCATCTACAATATAAATATTATCCAAAGGTTTATGAGCATTGTCCGGACGGGTTCTTAAATTCAAACATCACTAACTGTTGGTAGTGCACTTTATCGTCCAGGTATAGCAGGAAGGGAAGGTTTCAAAAGGAAACCATACCTTCCTATAGAATACCTCATAACAATTTATTATTGAACATCACCTAATGAATATTCATAACCTAATGAATATTCATAACCAGGAAGAACTATTGACAGTCAAGGACCACTAAATATAATTGAACAGTATCTAAAAGAATATTCTTAATCAGGAAGAACTGGCTAATTATTGAAGGATCAAGTTAATCACTTACTAATTATCAAAGTGAGGTTTAAGCGGGAATTTTTGTAAAAACTGAACAGGTATTGCTTAAAGGGTTCATGACCTAAGATTAATGTTTAAATCTCTTCAATTCCCTGGGATTTCCTGATAATCCCTTTGGTTTAATCTCAACCAATCATTCGACTATATGGCCTAGAGTTCTAAACAGTTTTTTTCATTTTAAACCTTCTCAATATCGTTGATATAAAAATTATATATTATCACTTATGAGTATACATATCAAACTAGAATAGAAGAACCTTGCTTGATCTTATTAAATTACTACTACCTAGTTTTTTTTTTACTTTATTTTTAGCAATGACATCCTTGAGTAGATTGTTTCTATTCTCATTTATTTAAATTTGTAATATAATATGTAAATTGTTGTTGTTATTTGCAGACCTATAATAATGAATGATTCTATAAGAAAGGTCCATTGTTGTTATATTTACATTACAATTTCACTGAAACTTCAACACAAATTTGAAATAACAAGAACAACAATCATTGAAAGTTTGTCATCCATGAACAAGTAAAGATACAGCAGTTTCCTTATTTTGAATTTTAGTTTGCTTTGCTTTATCATAGTGTGAATGATGTACAGGAACTTTACATTATCGGTACAAACTTGATCCCTGCATTATTCCTTGAATGGGTATATTTTGAAAGGTTCATATCTGAAAACCCCTAAATAATTGATCATTGACGTGATAAGATTAAAGGGTGACAATATATAGGGACAACTGTATGAAATGACACAAAATAATAAAGAAAACTTCTGTTATTATAACTGTATGTAGAGTTCAACAAATACAAACATACAGAGCAAATAATTTACTATCTGTGGAAACAATGGGAAGCTATCAATCGATTTGTAAGAATGTGCAGATGATAGCAATTCAATTGAAAATTATCTCATATTTTACCTAAATTTATTGATATAATAATAATAATAAACTTTTATAAAGCGCTATTTACTGATGTCTGCCAGCGCTAAAAAATGGATGTGTGATGTCCACAACATTGACACTGTGTACACTAGACATAGTTGATGCACTGACTAAACTTGTTTGTTTCGATAATAATCAGATTAGGTCCCCAAGGACCCCAAAGCGTACAGTGCAGCGACTACCATAAACGGCAGGGGTTATAATGGACAAGTAGACTGGGGTAATCCCATATTCTCTAAGATGCACCAAGTTCTAGGTGTGTACCTCCATTTTTATGTTCTTATCTGAGAAAACTGTTCTACCAGCTGAACCTTGATTGAGAAAAACCTAAAACATGTGCCGATTGTATTGGTTGTGGTGCCCCTAATTGCTCAGAAAAGCTACAGTCACTCCCAGTAGAGAAAAACAGAATTTAACATATAAAACACTTACCGTCTTTTTTCTTCTCCAAATTGGCACCCAAAGGTGTCTCCTCTATGCTTGGTACAGTTTCCACATTTTGTACCTGTTGCTGTACCTGTTGTTGCTGTAGCTGCTGCTGCTGCTGTTGTTGTAGCTGCTGTAATTGTTGTTGCTGCTGTAATTGTTGTTGCTGCTGTAGTTGCAATTGTTGCTGTTGCAGTTGCTGTTGCAGTAACTGCTGATGTTGCAACTGCAGTCGCTGATCTTCAATCTTTATTTGAGGCACCGTAATCGGCTGTTGGAGAATAAAGATCTGCTGCCCACCGATGTCAGTCTGAAGTGTCGGGATGCCAGAAGTTGTATACGTGGTGAGAGGCATTCCACCGATTGTCGTTTGAAAAGTTGGAGCTGCTAACTGCTGAATGGAACCGATCTGAAAGCCTGAAGTTTGCAGAATGTCAGGCTGCATTATTTGACCTTGTTGGAGGATGACGTTTGAGATGCCCGTAACAGGAATGTCCTCTGTCTGCAAGACCTCCATCATCTGGGGACTTTGAACACTGAAGGTGGCATCCATCGGCTCATCACCCCCTACAGGGGATGATGGGTTTAGAGAAGGGGTATCCAGCTTGATATTGTGCTGAATCACCCTACAAAACTTGTTATATTTTAAGAATCTGGAAAGAAAATAACATGAATTGTAGTATTATAATTGTTTATATATATAAACTTTATTTAGACACGAGACTGATGTACAGCACAACTCGTTCAATCAACATTGATTGTTTTTACACAAGTTCGTGATACTGTATTACAAAAAAAAACCAACACCATATAAATACGAAAGAAACGAAAAAATTGAAATTGAAAAGAAACAAAATTACAGCAGAATCCCCTTCACCTGACACCTCTATTTAGGGTACACCATACCGGTACTTCCCGTGTAAACGGGAACCCTTATCGAAGTGTATAATTTATGGGGATTCTACTGTAATACATAATAAATCTTTTTGATTTCATTTAACCTTAAAATAATAGTGATAAAACACACATTTTACATGATATTTAGCCATTTTAAAAGTTGGATGTACACCATCGTAGATTACCATACCATTATGTTTTACAATGCATTTTTCAGATACGTTTTAAACAACTTAACTGAATTTGGAAGGGTATCAACATTGAGACTATTCCATATAATTGCTCCACGATAAGACAGACTTCTTTTTTAAAATCGGTTTTTGGCTTCGGGATAAATAGATGTGTATCACTGTGCCTTAGATTATAATTTATATCATCGCAAGTTTGCTGACCTTTACGTTTAAGCTTGTCATTTGTTGCTTTAGTTTTTTGTTTTCATCTTCTAGACTTGCTTGCCGTTTCTTAACATGATCGTTTTCAGTAGAAATTTTGTTTACATTTGTCTGTAAGGTCTCAACTTTTTCTTTCAGTTGTTTTACTATGAAACTTATATCCTTTTTGCAATTTTGACACGCCCATTTTGGATTTGGTCGCCTCTTTAGGTCAACACATGTCAGGTGATATGAGTTTCTGCAGTTCGAGCATTTTACTAGTGTTCCATTAGTTTTTTTACAGGTTTCCAAGCTACAATTTGTACTAGTAGCACTAGATTGCTCATCCAGTGTCCCTGTTTGTTGATCATTTGGCTTAGATTTGTCGTTTGTTTCGTCCGGCATATTTAGCAAATAAAATGTAGACCCTTAGTATGCCGTCGTCTATTTTTTCTATCGGCCTCAATTGTGTGTAGGTGAAACTTTCGTCAGAGATCAATCAGAGATCAAATCAAAGATCAAAACGAAGATCAAATCAAAGATCAAATCAAAGATCAGATCAAAATAAAGATCAAAAAGATAGGCCCAGGTGTGTGTTTCGTAATCAGCTTGGATACCGGTAGCGTCCTTGGATACGGTTGATAGGTACGCTATCAAACGGTAACGTAGCGTTGTGAGGCCTAGTCAGACAAGTTTGTTGAAAAAACACACCTTAACTTACGATTTGACTTATTTCAGGTGGTTTGTTAGTAGCTTGAAAGTTCAAATCAAACAATATGCAAGGCTCAGTTTAGCAATAAGTAGGACACAATCGATTTTGTGACTTTTAAACATACAATTTATTGCCGATTTTTAAAAGCGTCGTTCAACATGTACGCCCTCTATGTCGGTTTAAAGATTTTCATGGCGAATAAATTGAGGTTTTTGATATACCATCTTTTCAACTTTAATTTATTCCCTTTTTGAAAAACATGTACAGTATCGCACACAAACATAACTTTTAATATATGTATCAACTATGATACTCTTGTTTAAAAATGAATGTCTGCAAAAATACAGCATATAAATTATCCCACAAAATATATCTCTGTATTGGAAAAAAAGTAATATTCATGATAAGTATAGCCTCCTACTATTATGTATTGATTGCCATTAAATGTAGTTCCAATTATCCAATATATTTTTATAATCCAATGGACACTAGAGGGCTCACTTCTAATTTATAAACTAATATGAAAATCAAATGTAAATGTTTGTTATAATATTTTGATTGTTGTTAAAATTCTTCTGAATCCAATTTCAATAGATTAGATGGGAAAAAAAATGTGTGAAAAGTGGAAAATTCAAACACTATGAATATTATAACGTTATTCTACTTTCTAGTTAAGTCGGTCTCAGTGAAAGCAGTTTGTAAATGAGAAAGTTTGTATGCGAAATTCAGAAGAAAACCCTATATTATTATTATCAATACTTGAAGAATACTCAGAGGTTTTTTTTTCACAAAACCATGAGTTAAAAAACAAATTTTGGACAGAATGTAGAATTGGCATCATTCATTGAGGACTGTGCATTTGTAAATGAGATGTAAAATGATACGGTTGACTGTACAGAGTAAGTAAGAACGTTGGATATTTTACCTAAAGTAATAAAATAAAACCATCTATGCAACAAATGCTGTAAAGATATGACTTTATTTAACATTATCATAACAATAACAATGTGCTAGCTAATGGCAAGGTACATGATGACTAATAAGACACGGGTTATTATATAATTCTACTTCCCTTTTCTATAGTTACCATCACAATGTGTAGTATAATAATAAGGTCAACACTGACAGCAAGATAATTCTATGAGGTGTTGTACAACTATTGAATAAAGTTAAATAATAACATGTACTTCCTTATGCAATTAAACAAGCTAAAAAATGAAACTGATGAATTCGCTGAAATTATATGTGGTGGTAGGATATAAGAGAAATCATTCATGTGTCTCAAGCAGTAATCGGAGCGTTTGTACACAAATTTAACATACTATATAATTATACATTTTAGATATACAGTATATATATAATATATATATAATGTTTAAGATTCTACAACTGTCAATCAAATAACCGTTATATTGCGTTGCACAGCGATAACCGTGTTATAGTAATGATAACAACAATTTTAAATGTAAATATGTATAATTATGTTTGTATGATATATTTTTAAGCGAATATTAGCCCTTGATGGCATTTGCAGCAATAAAGAAATTGAATTGAATTAACCACAAATCAAGTTTTTAACCATTATTTTCACAATCCCATATAATTCGTTATTGAAAATTTGTCCTGCTTCTACTGCTAAGAAATTGGGGGTAATTTATTCACATGGGTATTAATATTTTTCCCCAGCAGAAACAGGATCTTAGTTACACAACACAAACAATTCCCCCAAAAAAATGTTGTACTGACGTTGGGATATAAGTCCATCAGGGTATAGCTTCAAATGAATGATCATCACGCACCGGTTGCTTCAATGAAGTGGGTTTACATGCATGCCTGATTCAGTATGGTAATGAAAAATCAAAGCTCAAAATAGCTGCCATAACTAATTAAATATGCAACATTTAAAACCCTGATAAAACACAACAGGAAGGAAATCTCCTGATTAACAGTAATCAACAATTATCACCTGATCACCACTCTAATGACAATCAATTTAGTTAATTTATTCACACAAATTATGGAGAACTAGGTCAGGAGGACCAATAATAAGATAAGCTTTAAAATGACTGTGGAGTTGACCTGGATTGGGGATTACATTCACAATGATGAGTGAGATGTTATGACAAATGGTTTTTATACCTGAAATGCAATCTTGGAATTTGACAGTTGCAGTTAACATACCATTAAAAACCCATAAATTATTGATGTTTATAAATAAGTAGTGATATAATATATAGTAACAGTGTTACAATACTAGTTTATTTATCCGTTATAATATTAATATTAAAACACATAGTACAGCAGACCTCTACAGCACTCATGTCTAATGTGTAGTAGTTGAAAACTTATTCATATCTTTGAATCATTCATTTGAATTAGAAGAAATTAGGAGTTTAGTTGGTAATATTTAATTCTTATTTACGGTTTAGAAACAGTAGTACCCATGGGTACGGTTTATAAACCGTAGTACTCATGGGTACGGTTTATAAACGGTAGTACCTATGGGTACAGTTTAGTCATAGAAAATAATAAAACTTGGCATACAGACAAAGCATTCTTAGAAATAAGATTACAATAGTTCCAAATAATTGTCTTTCAATAAAATTATACAATGAAATCAGACCTTTTTTAATACCAGTAGTTATTAAAATAGTATATGGTGAATGACATGGGAAAGTACAGACTTGATGGATATGGATCTTATATAGTAGTAGGATCGTGTAGGGTTACAGTTTTAGTGATACTGTGTAGCTAGTAGCATTAATAAATGTAGACAGTAAACAGTAGTACTGTAGTAGTGGTAATGCACTTGTCAATTGTATGACCCACTATACGACCCCCGGGAGAGGTGCGTCATGGCTGCGTCATTTACAAATAGTTACGTCTAAAAACCTAGAAGGTACGTCACATCAATGAACGATGGTGTGTCAATGTCTGACACTTTACCACTCAAAATATCATAAACAACATGGTCACATCACAGTGCGTCAAAATGGGTGATGATGGTCACATTTTTTACGCATGGGTCACGTGCGTCATGGTATTCAGGTATGACGCACATCGGACAAATGATGCACCTCTCCCCGGGGTTGCATAGTGGGTCATACAATTGACAAGTGCATAATACATGTTTGTAATAGTTAACAAGGAAATACAGTAAATAAAGTACTGTAAATAATCACAACCTAATTGCAGATTCCAGTCATCCCAAAACTTTCTCATCTGGCAATATTAGCTGTGACTCATGGGATACGTATGCTAGGATAAGCAGATGCGTTCTGGGCCTGTAGACAATTTGACATTTGAAGAATATAATTCTTACTATCATTGTACCAAGGTAATACAAATTACATCAAAAGGGCAGTAAAAGTTCAAGAGAAGAGGATATGTAGCATCATTCAGTGAGGAGGAGGGAGAAGGGGAAGGGCGGGCTTAAAATTTACTTTTAGTAAAGAGCCATAGGTATGCCTCTTTGCAGACTAATGAACAACAATGTTTTAATATTATTCAAACTATATCTTTTATTGGAAATTGGAAAGTGATGCACTTAAGCTTGTATACAAAAATATCTCAAATTCAGTATTGTACTTTCATAATAACATTTACCTTTGCCTTTTAGTGCTTTTATCCTTGTGTTCATTTCAATCTAATGGGTTCATTTAAACATCAATTCAAAATAATAAATAATTTAAATGAAGCATGATGAAAACCTAACAAAACAAGATGTCAAGCATAAATTTTCATTGGAACTAAAAGTATCATTGTATCTACCATGTTTTTAGTATTCAAAATGAAATTTAAGAAACTTAATGCTTAATATAATCGGCATTAAGAAGGATAAGTCATCAGCTTCTATATAACCAATAAAATATCACTAATTTAATATACAAAATGATGATGGGTTTAAATTATTACCATGGGATATCAAATCAACCAGCTATATATATTTTTGTAAACATTTATAAAAATTAGTAAATAATATGGAGCTTTCGATTTGAGGTGACCGACGACAAGTTGATTGACTTGGCTAGGTTGGTCCTCGGTCATCGCAAATCTGGACCTACAATAGACTGCATCAAACTTGGGTTGAGGTGAGGAACAAGGACACATGTCTCAATATTACAGCATGCGCACAATGAACTAACATGGCATAGTTAAGTCGTCAGTCGTCACTTCCTAATACCGCATATCCTCGGGGATAATCCCACTTCAGGTCTAATCCCATCTCCTATTTTATGTCTTAATTTCACGAACAGGCATATCTCCAGGTATAGCCGCAGTATTGACTATTGGTCTGATGTAGGCCTCTCTCTAGCCAGTTCAGATGAGATTTGACAAGAAATTCTAATTACCAATTATTTTTTTCCTGAAACAAGGTTTCTCCGGGTATAGTCCCACCCCTCAAAGTCATCCCAATTTCGGGGGCTAGAGGAGATTATAACAACTATTACTGTATTTAAATGTGACATTATCAATAATGTGTCCTTTGTGTAATTCTTTGTTCAATATGCTATTTTAATGTCACATAAAGGTTATTCACAAAAAATTAAACCTGACAAAACTGAAAATTAAAGCCAAAAATATTGAAATTGTCTGTCTGTTTATGAAATCTACTGAATCACACAAACAGTTTACTCTACCTGTGTAGAAGTGGGTACAGTAAGGCTTACTGTATATTAATCAACTTAGTGGATGTAGGTAAATGATGCAGTAGAAGGAATTTTTACAACCACATTATCGTAACTATGTTCTTACCTTCAGATGGCCACCTGGATGAACCAGGTGTAATACAATATATGCTAATTATCAACTATAACAAAGCATTTTCACAGGCGTTTTTCCTTCCAATAAAATGGGATTTCACAGTTACTGTATAACAATAAAAGCATGTACACAAATATTTTCTGAAAAAACAAACACATAATAAATAAATTATAAATGTTATTATTGTTCATCAGAATAGCAACTGAAGAAGTAAAGCTAAGTAGATTGATTAAAAAGTCTTTAAAATGTTATTATTGTTTATATAACATCAGAATAGCAACTGAAGAAGGAAAGCTGAGTAGATTGATAAAAAGGTCTTTAAAATGTTTTTATTTTTTTATGAATCTGTATGTATTTTTAAAAATTGTATTAGCATTTAATATAAAGGTCGTTAAAGGCATACAATGTAACTAATTATACTGAGACTGCTAACATCAATATTTATAGAAAAATATTACAATCTACGTCAATCCATCAAATAGGTTAATTCTACAATAAATTATAACATTCATATTAGTGTCCAATTGCTAAGATAACAATGGCTATTTTTAATATTTAAATTTTGTAGGTTCTGTTTAAAAACATATCAGTCTCACTGCCAAGTGACATCACTATACCTGCTAGTAACTTGATATTTAAATCTACCTTCTAAATCCCTAGTTTGCAGCTTACAAAATAATCAGTGTTCATCAGAGTAATAACAATAATATTGCTGTCATTTTCTTTGTTGCTAAACACATTTTGAGTTTTGAAATGAATTCATTTTGGAGAAATAATACTGAACTAATATTGAACCATATATTTAATTTACAAAGGTCTAACAAAAATTGTTTTTCTTCTGGTTTTACAGTTTTATTTTCAACTCAAATTATTATTTTGTATTTATCTTGACCGTATTCAATTCAATTATTCAATTTCTCAATTTCTTTTTATTTCGGAAATATCATCCATATTAATAAACTTATAAACAGAAAAAGAAAAAAATTATTAGATAAATTGTGCTGTCGCACAGATGAATACAAACAAAATCCAAAATATATCAACCCAATTCCTTTAATTTATTATTATGTAGAATAAAAGTAGGGATTAACTGGAATGTTATCAACAGTAATACATACTTGACATGACTTCCGATAATCTATAAATATTTTAGCAGATACTGTATAGATGTACAGTACCATACATGCGTACAGCATTGCAGTATTGGTTTAGATCATATAGCTTACTTTGTCAAGTCAATGTCAGTGCAAATATATAATAATTTGAACTACAATATTAAATTAATGCAAGAAACATGCAATTTGATATGTTTTATATAAAAAAATAAACAGCTTTTAAAAACCAATTAACTTTGTGTACTAAAACAGTTTAATAGCAATTTTCTGCCACGACACATTACACACATTTTTTATTAAATAAATTATCTGATTCTTGTATTTCAAATGTTTTTAGAAAATGTTTAAAATTCTTTCTACTCTATCAAACTAGTTTGACAACAAAAGTGTCATTTTTTTTTTCATTTTTTTTTGTTTTTCATTTATTTCACTATCATCGCAGCCTTAGCTGAATTACAAAGATATTTACATTTTCTCAATATTAAAATTTGTATAAAAGTATAAAACCAATGATAATTATTTTTGCCCAAATATGGTGGTGATGTGGCCAAATATGGTGGTGATATGCCCAAATATGGTAGCGATATGACATCATGACCATATGGGCATATCACATGTTTTTGTCACATAAAGTTAATTTTGACAGAGCTACTGTAAGACAATAAACTCATTCCAAGCAGCTGATTCTACTTGCCGATTTACTATATTCAGTTCAGTAGTTAAACAGTGAAAGTATTGTCAGCTGATTTGTTATGATTTGGAATACTTAGCTAGATCTGTGCAATCGAGTTTCCCCTTTAATATGCCAGGGAAAAAAATATGAATCTCATCAACACCAATTTTATTACGCAATTTCATCTTTCAATTCATCACAAAAATAATTTTAATCATCACATGCGCAAACACGTCAGTGTACGTGGTAGCCTACTGTAGTCCTAGACCATGTTCGTGTTAGACCGGTATAAACACAGGAGAATAATATACTGCACCAGATTTTAATATTTAGTCTTCGATCTCAGAATTTATTTTTTTTAATAAAATAACAGAATTCGTGTATAGCCTAAAATATTAAAATTATTATTAAATAAAAAATGTATTGTAGTTATCCATTAATATCGAATAATAAGCATAAAAATAAAAAATATTCAATATTCATTTATATAAATTAAAAATCAGCGTTTATGACTTTCAAATTTCCAAGAAAAACAAGTCTATAGGCCTAGCTAGGCCCTAGGCCTACACTAGCTAGTATTTATTATTATTAATAATAATATATTATTAAATATTATTATAATTCAGACTTCATCCTGCAGGTTTACGTAAAAATTATACTTCATTTCTCAAATCCAAGCCTATAGAGTCTGCTTTAGACCTAGGTCAGTTAGGTAGGCCTAGCCTAGCTAGAGTAGTAGTAGGCCCGGCAGAACATTTCGTCTAGTAGTAGTACTAGGTTGGTAGGCCCTAAACTATACCCTCTCTCTAGCTGCTGATGGACTATACATAAACATCAACAATTTGCTGTTGACAAAAAATGACTTGCTATTTTATACGTATTAATCATAGAGCAGTCATTCAAAATATACACAATGTTCAATGGTTTACCTTTGAGTTTTCTAATTAATACAAAAATGTTCCCATAGTTGGGTATGCTTATAAAAACATCAGTAAAATGTACTTCCTGGCCTCCTCCTATACTTTATACCAGTGCAGTGGCTCGCCCCATCCAGCCCGTCCGTCTTTCGTCTATGCAAAATATGAAACATGACATCATGTTTGACATGGTCACGACCTCTCTCTATTTACGACGTGGGGTCACATTATTATGTTCGTTCTACTAGTACTAAAATAATTTGTTAAAAATAAGTATATATATATTTAGTAATAAGTTATTAATTATACTTCTTAAGCTTAGGTACATGTTCACATTATAAGTAAATTAAGTATTTATATTTCTTTTTGGCTAATGTCAACTTCCTGTTTAGAGGTCAAAATATCTGCAAGCTGATTGGTCATTTCATAAATTTGTATTCCGATTTTTAAATTGACAAGTTAGCAAAACAAAAGAAAGACGTTTGGTACCAGAAGGAAGTCCGGAATTCTACTAAAATCTGGTGTTATAATATAATTATTTTTCTTTTTAAAAGTACTATGGCTAGTGTAAGTGAATTACGGTTGACTGGAATTCGTCAGTTCATTGATCATATGTCGATTTATTTTGTTTTACGTTGATAAAACGATGGCCTACTATACTAAGCTCCTAGCTAGCTAGGCTAGCCTAGGCCGCGCCTACCTAGCCTAGCTAGGCCTAGCCCCACATCGACTAGGCCTAGCCTAAATTCAACTAGGGCCTAGGCCTAGATAGAGGCCTAGCTAGGATGGCAATTCACTGGATCGGGCTAGGTTAGAGGCGTAGGCTCATTTAATTAGATCAATTTTGCCTGAGTGACAGTGCTTACGGTTACGTAAGATATATGAATATGTACCAAACAAAAAGGCCCATCTGGGTCAACGTTTGGAAGTGGGTGTAGCCTATTTAAATTTTAATTGTTACATACATGTCAAGTTTGACGTTACTGCTGCCTTGAGATTTCCCAATTACGAGCTTAATTAGCATGCAACATCCCCGATGACTAGTTTGAAACGTCTGTGCACATCAGGGCCGAAACATTCCTGGTATGAAACTCCCAAAAAATTGATTTTAACATTGTTGTGGAACTAGAAGATCAGTATTCTAGGCATGATCAACAACTGAATTTCTATGTTTTCAAGTAATTTGAAAACAAAAATTGAGATTGTTAATAATTAGATTTAAATTTTCTTTTTTAGACTTCTCATTTCAAACCATATTTTTATTTAAAACACAAATGAAAACCTCTATTTTTAGGATACTTTGTATACATATTTAAAATTATACTTTCTTTTTTCATAATAGCAGAGTTCTAATGTCGAAAACCTTTCGCCTCAAATAATAAGGCGTGTAGCCAAAGAGGTAATGGAATTAATGTCTGACCCACCTGAGGGCATTAAAGTTCTAGCAAGTGAGAATGATATCACAGATATCCAGGCCACAATAGAAGGTCCATGTAAGTGTATTAATCAAGCATAGTTACTGTGGTTAACATTCCTCAATATTGCATGTGTTAATAAACAACAAATAATATAATGCTTAACTTCTTTAACAGAACATAAGTTTAGGTCACTACAAGCTACATCCATGCAAATTGCTTTTCAGCCAAAAACTTACAGTCTAGCCAAAATAACTGCATATTAGTTATTTATTTTGATTTTTTCTTCCTTTTTTAGCTGGAACACCATACGCAGGCGGTCAATTTAGAATTAAACTTGTTCTTGGACGAGATTTCCCACAATCTCCGCCAAAAGGTTTCTTTGTCACCAAAGTGTTCCATCCCAACGTGGCTAGTAACGGTGAAATCTGTGTCAACACGTTAAAGAAAGATTGGAAAGCAGACTTGGGAATCAAACAGCTTTTGTTGGTACGTTTTTTTTAGTACTATTGTTTTATTGGTTATTGCAGTATTTATATAATTTGTTTAATTGTTGTTTTTAAATTCATTTTTTTCTACTTAGACTGTAAAATGTTTATTAATTTACCCAAATCCTGAATCTGCACTGAATGAAGAGGCGGGCAAGTTATTACTAGAACAGTACGATGATTATTTCAAACGCGCCAAAATGATGACCGAAATACATGCGTTACCAACATGTCGATCTTCCAAAGATTCCCGAACAAAACCAGAAGGTAGTCACTCATCTAGCATGGAAGGACCATCAGCGAAAAAACATGCCAGTGATAAAAAAGTCGCAGAAAAGAAGAAACGAGATAAAAAGAGAACGCTGAAGCGGTTATGACATTGTTGACGGACAGATGTATATAATTTGTAAATGTTGCGTGTTTCACATACATTGAAAAAAGGAGTAAAATTTAATCTAAAACTGGACAGCTGATTCTTGATACTGTATCTAAAATTGTCCAGTATCCTGAGCAAATTCTGTGGTACAATGTCATATGCATCACATGCCCGTATCATAGGCTATAAACCTAACTTTAACAGAGTAAAAGGCACCACATGTGATACATATGTGACGCTGTATTACAGAATTTAGTTATGATACTGGGGAGATATAATACAGTACAGTGACTCGGATGCACTGGAATAAAATTCGATTTAATTAAGAATATTAATCCAAAAAATTTGTATATGTAATACACATCACATAAATATGCAGCATAATTGAAACTGCCATTACCCATCATGCACCCTTACAAAATGCTGCAATGCTTATGGGTAGAATTGTTACTTCATGAATATTCATTGAGGTGTGTGTGTGTGAGTGAAAACGGGTGAAGGTAGGGTCAGGGAAAATTTAAAATTGACTGATTTCAATAATAGCTTAGTTTCCACAACGCTGTAAGCACAATGTAAGTAACTTGACCAATCACAAAGCGATGGATTATCCAAACTGTTGCTTGTCATTGGTCAATTCGCTTGCGTTGGGCTTACATCCTTATCGTCCGGGTGAGAACCACGATTAAACTATATCAACTGTACTGTAATTAACTCAAACAACAACAAACAGTACTTTTTATTCTTGATACTGATAAACAATAAAATTGTCTTTAACATAAATTATCTAATTTTTTGGATATAGGCCCAAACAACACACAATCTAATTGTAGGCCTACTGCCTGTAAGTATGATAATGATGACGTATGCAACGGGAAGCTTTCGATTTGCGACGACCTGGGAACTAATTACGTCATTATAATTCATTGTGTGCACGCGAGAGCACTGGGACGTTCGTCCTCACTTGTCTGGACACCCGTCTAGGTGAAGCCGATGACCAAAGATACCATTATGCGTACAGGTCCTATGTCGTCGCAAATCGAAGGCTGCCTAATAATAAAATTATTGATCATGCAACAACAATATAATTGCTTGATGATTAGAATATTCTCACAATCCGATTGCTCTAATCTATTTTGTAGACTGCATGAATACCCAATAAATTATGATTAGGAAAAAATAAATATTAAAAATAAAATGTGTTGTTATATTGTATAATTTAGCATTCCGTTTGTTTAACACTCAGAAACTGTCTTTTATTTGCACCATTTGATGCTCCAATTTATTATAGAGTACAGTACCTGTATTACCGAACATGAGAGAGTAGGTTTGCACTCCTCTGTATAACAGAGACAAAAACATACTAAAAATAGTTTTCACCTAAAGATGTATTGTCCCCCTGAAAAAAAAAAAATTTGTTATGCCATTTTAATGTCACATAATAGTTATCCACTTTAAAAATTAAATCGAAAACAAATTTATTTACCTGAAAAAACTGTAATTTAAAGCCAACAAAATAGTCAAATTGGCTGCCACCCAATGGGTTTTTGGTTGAATTTGACCATTTATGTTGTCATTTTATATGAGAAAACATTTTTTTTTTACGGAAGGGATTAACTTTATTAAAACTACAACATAACTTATTCAAAGTCTGATTTAATTAATCTTATTTCATATTTTTTGGGGGAAAATACATTTTAAAATATATTTGGAAATTGTAAACTATTTTAATAGTTAAAAGATGATGATATAGACCGTTCGGAATAATAACATGCGCCCGCTTTGGCCCGGTGAGTTTATAGGCTATACGTAATAATTGTATAAGCCCCACAAGTGCCTATTATAGAGCAGTTATAGTAGTGAGTGTTATCATAAGGGGTTTATAATAGACAATACAACATTGTATTGACTATCAGCGCTTATAAGAAGTAGCGCAAAAAACCCTTAAGATGTAGTATTGTCCCCTTTTTTTAAAGATGAATCTAACTTTGAATTGGTCATTTTTTAGTTTTAGAAAAATCACTCACTTTTGCAACAAAAAAAAACCACCAAACAATCAAACAAAACAAAAAATAATGTTTTGCTTATTTAAAAAGACAAAATAAACAGTTACAATTTAATTTTGGTTAAATGCAATTTTCAGTGGTTTTTTCGATCCAATTTTTGATCAAATTTCATCCAACAAAGTTGTACACTATCCGTAATTATATTTTCATGTTAAACTAAACCTATACTGTATAGGCCCTAATTAACATCAGAAAACAATGGAAAGTAATCACATTTTAAGTCGGATTTTTATTGTAGGATTCAATCCTTGCATTTTGCAGTACAAACTGTCAACAAATGGAAATAATTCAAACTAATTTTTAAATATCAATAAGACTTAACCTTTAAGTGACAAAAATACGTGATGTGCCCATATATGGACATGATGATGTAATATCACTACCATATTTAAATAGTGTTTTCTCACATAAAATAAAGGGTCAAATTCAACCAAAGACTATTTTTGCTTTAAATTACAGTTTTTTCAGGTAAATACATTTTTTTTCGATTCAATTTTTGTTGAAACTATTATGTGACATTAAAATGGCATATTCAACAACAAAAAATCGAAAATAATATTTTGTTCATCTTTAATAATATTGTTTGTTTCCGTTATTGTTTTAACTTTGTATATAAGACAAGCATCATAATTTCCACTTCTTATCGTTAGCTATACTGATATTAGCTTAGAATTTATTTTACTTTGAACAAAAATATTTCGTTTGCCCATCTCAGCAGCTCTCCATTCAATATTTTTGTTGAGGTGTTTGATTGCCTTGGTTAGATATAGAAACACAAGTTTGACCACTTACCTCCCGTCAAAAGACATACAATCTATTATAGAACTAACCAGTTAGGCCTATACCACTAATTGTGATAATACATAGAATAAGAATGAACTAAACTCTTATTAAACCAGTTGTTGTGCTATTAAGGAGACAATCCTAAAAATGACAAAGAAATTATTACCGTTTTCGCCTTTCCTTCCAATGATTCAAGTACTTGTAACTTTCTGTGCTGCCATGTTGTTTATGAATTGTTTCTTCTCTTATTTGTTTGCATACAGATGTAACTTTTGGACATTTTTGAAAGAATTAGGAATACTGCCACCATTTTCTTATGAGATCTAAACGGCAATTTTACAAGTGTACCTACAGTTATCTGCCGCCTTTATTCCTACGTAACATAAAGTTCGACCATATCTTCCTATGTATGCATATTTAGTGTTGATAGACTGGCATACAATATTAACTTTTAAATAGATAGCTTTATTAAAAGAATTAAGTTAAGCTTAAACCAGGGAATAGTGAAATTATTTCTAGTGAAATTATTTCTTACTTAAACCCGTTCTGAACGACAATGCTATAAAAAAATGCAATGAGCTTTTTCTTTTTTAGTTAAGTCAACTTAAATGTAAGCTGTTGTCAGATTGTTGAGTAACCTTTATTTATGTACTGTTTATTCTATGGATATGAAGTCCGAAATAAGAGAAATTAAATAAAATATATAATACTGTAGTACTGCATATGCTTACATTAATGAATAAATAAAGATGGGAGAAACCCATAAAATATGTATATATAAAATGGGAGAAACCCATAAAATATATGTATATATAAAAAGGCCTATTATAGTTTATTCGATGCAAGTAAAGCGACAACACCATTATGATCCGCGTCAAAATAGTTCGAAGAGACACGGATGGAGGTAATAAATATGCATATACTTTATTTACACAATATTTTACAAAGATGAATTTACATAATTTAACAAGAAAATTATTCAGTTTTACAATAATGATGATCAATATTATAAGCATAATATCTTTGAAAAATTAGTAAAAACGTATATATCATTCTTTATTTACAATTTATACAAACACACACTTAGTATTTAACACACACTTGTTTTTATCTTACCAAAATTTAGGTCGAAATAGAATTCATTACAAAAATATATTTTAGGCCTAGCCTACATGTTACAAAATCGAAAATGTCACTGAGCTGGATACTGCCGAAATGTTATAACTAATTTGGTTTTTAAACAGGTGGGAACACATTACTTTTTACATAATCAACTAATAATTTGCAATAGAAGTCCTCTAAAGCTATGTCTAAAAAAGTATGATATGCCCAAATATGACAGTGATATGACATCATCGTGTCCATATATGGGCACATCACATTTTTTGTCACATAAAGTTTGATAGTGTAGACAGAGCTTAAGCAAAATACGTTTGACGACATGATGGCCCGTTCAGGCGTAGCTATTTACCCGGGTAACTTGTTTACCTATCAAAGTTTAGCGATAGCTGTGCCTATGAAACCAACTTACTTGGATAAACCATGCCTAAATGGGCCCAACTAAAAGGTAACCTCTTTAGATATCACAAACAATATATGAGGTAGTGATGAGTCACGATACGGTCTTAACAATTTCAACACCAATTTCAAGCTGCGATGGTTCATAATATTTAGGACGTATTGCGCTAGTGGGCTTTTCCTCTATTAACTTCTTCGAACACATTTATTTCGCCTGCATTCCTGGAACAAAAAAAAATTAACATTAAAAAATATGCCGGTTTCACTTATCTATATGTTGATGAACTTGGTTCCCACTAGGACAAAGCGCAAATAATTTGACCAATCACGACGCGATGGATCCTGAAACTGTAGCATTTGGTTAGTCAACTCCCTTGCGTTGCACCTACGTCGTTGCATTGCGTCATTACTAAACGTTAGGAAATTACATTTTGCCGTAATGTGGCTCGAGTCTTCTTATAACCATAAACACAGTTTTCTTTTCTTACCATATTAGAACCACATGACGTTCCTTCCAAAATTTTCTTGAATATTCGACAAGAGCCATCGCTGCGAATACAGACTAATTCATCACAATTACGAGAATTCTGAAGAAGAAAAAAAGAAAAACATTGACAATTGATGGTGTAGGCTTAATTAATTCAGATTACGTATTATAACATACACATCGTACTTTTCTAAAGTTCTATAAATTACCTCTTTGTACATTTTATATCCAGATCCAAATTCTTGACGACAGAGATGAGTTCGACTTAATCCTCTACCAGGTAAAGTTGGTGGAGTAGTTAATTTTAAAGTTCGAAGATGAGGACGATCTTTTAAACATGATGACTGACTGTTGAATTACAAGCATAAATATTTGAAGAAGAAAAATCATTTACAATAGAATTTTGTATATCTATGAATTAACAAATTGATGAGGCTATATCTAGCGAACTATAATTAGTATTATGTAAACTAGCATAGGCCTAATATAACTTCATACCTTGTTGATAAAAACTTTTTCAAGCTTTTACTGCTACAGCTCGACCAATGAAATGACTTGGATCTGATTGTTGATGACATCACGCTGTACGCGTTATCTCTACAATTCTCTTCGTCATCATGGACCATCGATAGTCTGAAACATGATCAGACGACAAGTTATTGATGGACTTTTTGTTTTGTTATTTAAACTATATAATTCAAATGTACAATTTTACTTACAGATGCCCAATCTCGTGCGCCATTACACTGGCAGTAGTTGAGCCATGATCTTGTACTATAGAACAGCTATCGGCACACATCCTTCCAACATGGCTATGTCCCTCTAAAATGATAACAAACTAATACTTTACAAACCTAGTATATTTACCTGGATCGATCAAATAGAATGAAGGGTTAGGTTATAACATGCACCCTGAGACACGAAACAATTGGAAAGCCAATATTCCCACATCTCAAACTGAACGTTTCACTCATGACTTTTGACAAACACAAAACACTTACGAAAGGAATGGAATGATTTTCTTGTAAGGTACACGATTGCATCGCTGTGCCTTGGGTTCGTGTTGGACTTTGGATTCATCTTCTTTCGATATTCACAAACAGAGGCCAAAAGTTGAGATTTATTACTTAAAGGAAACTTTTTTGACTAAAATAAAAACAAAAAGAATATGGTGTTATTATTTCAGTGACGTATCAGTAGGGTGAAAACAATGAAGAATATACAAGCGCGGACCCAGAAAATGAAAGGCTTCTCCAGGTTCTCTATAATTAAATTCTGAATCTTAAATGTATTGCTTATACGCATATGAAAATTGCTATAAGATAAGCAGCATTTTGTGATTAGAAACTAACCTTAGATTTGCTAAGCTTTATGATATCTGTTATATAAACAGTGACGTCAAACTTGAGAGAAGGATGTTGAAAAATCTCGTTTACCTAATATGGCGAAATAAAAAGAATATGCGATAATAGCAACATAGGTTAAAATACTCAGCAAGGTATTGTTCAGTCATATTATCTTTATCTTCTTAACAACTTCACGAAAGTCAAATTCAAATAATTAATAATTATTACTACGGTATTTGATGACTTTTTGACATTTTCATGTTTTTAAAAATTATTAATACTTTTTAAAATATTCAATTTTACCTGTGATATTAACATAACGATGTAGTTGTGAACAAATTTTTTCCCTACAACCTTGATTACAGAATTATCAAGTAAAAGCATGGTTTCTATGTAATATCTTGGACGTCTCTTCAAAGATTGAGCCCGACGTCGATACCTTGATAAAACATTATCTAAAAGAGATCGCACGAGTTAATTAAGTTTTTTTTTAATAAAATTATTAATTATTAAATATAGGCCTATCCTTATTACAAACTGGCAACAACTATTTTTATTTCCATCCCGTTGTTGCAGGAACATTATTTTGTTTAAAAAAAAAATAGAATCAACATAAATATCGCAATTTGAATTAAAAAAAATCATTAGGACGTAGGCCCAACTGTAATCAAAGATTTTAAGTATATGAAATTGTCTAACATCAAAAGTAATTAAAAATCAAAATTTTAAATATATCGTAGAATTACTGACTATAATAGGTATTTTATTATTTTCATAAGAAGTAACTGCAAGAAGTATTATGTATATGTTATAGAACACAGCATCTAATAAGTTCTTTTAAAAAGAGAGTATAAAAAATATAATATTGTGCATTATTTTAATAATGGAAATGAGGATAAAGATTGGTAATATATGTTCATATAGAAAGAGAGAACAAATACTGGTATTTTACAATTAAATTTAGGTCTACTATTTGGTACACGGAGGGAACGAAAGGAGTAAAATGTGTCAAAACTCACCGTCTGAATGGTTAACTGTAATGTTTCCTTCTGCTTGTGATCGTCTGTAGAAAATATGCCGCCCTTTCTTCTGAAACTTTGGAGTGCTACCAATAAGTTCCTTAGGTTCCGGTTCTATTGCATACTCTGTTCCGTTGATAGATATCAAGCCAGTCTGTAAAACAATCATAAAATAATTTGTATTATTTAAACTAGGATTCTTAAGTTGTTCAAACGTGATTTTAGATACTGTAATTTAGTTTACTAAATTCTTATATACTTACAATAACGCCATCACAACTGCTAATAGCAAGATTTGAACGAGGATAATTCACCACGTGACCAACATGGAAACATGAAGTATCAAAATCTTCTACAAAGATGTCACCATCATCTTCCGCTACCCTTACGTCAGGTGACATTATAAGATCAACGTCATATGACAAGTCTAAAGTCAATCGTAACGGCTGGTTATCGATTTTAAGATCCAATGAAACATACGAGTGCGTAACTGTTTTATAGTCTGCAAGAGAGCGTTCGGTACGCAGGCGATGGTCTGTGAATGATAAGTCATGGCTGAGAAGTCTGCCATCGGATGTCGACCGAAATGGATGAACATAAGAGAAGTCTGTCACTTCTGTAGATAAAGAACAATTTGAATGCTAAAAGTTTGAACTTCTAATGACGTTTTTGAAATAATTGACACTGAATGAAGAGTATGAAGTGGGGGTTTCCAGTGTCAAACCAAGGCTTTCCTAATTAACAGAATTCAAATGAAAGTGCTACTTGCACCTAGAGCCCGGGTCAGCTTTTAGAGGGTTTTGGATATAGAATATATATAAAACTTTCAAAAAAATTTAACCTACAAAGAAATGGATTACGAGATAAAATACATGACTTTACCGTGTTTACTCAGTTGTAATGGAATTGTACTTGCTAATGACGACATCTACAAAATAAAATAATGTATTTATAAGCATGCATGCTTATAATTTTTTACACAAAGTTAGTATCAAATTGTAGTGACAATAAACGAAATAATCCCTTGTTTCAAAACTACTTGAAATAGTCGGATTATTGTATTTATCATAGCAGCCGTAAGATGGATGGTGACGTCAACCAAATGTTTAGGTTAACTAACTAGGTTGCAGATGATATTCCACACTATTTGTTTTACTATTTTTGTAAGATCCAAATGAATTAACATATTAAATCTACCATATTAAAAAAGTTCTGCTAGATACCTTTGCATCCGCCGGCAAAAAACTATAAATATCGAATATCGTTTCAACCGAAAGAACTTTCCTATGGTTAATTATATAAACACATAGGAATATGAACATTATTTTATAAGTTTAAGTCATTGTTTAAATAAATATTTAAATTCGAACACTTTGTGTGCAAAATGTAAATAATCGAATGTTAACGGTCAGACATTAGGTTCAATCAATAGGCATATCATTATTATAGCTTAACATTAATGGAATATATGTCACTTTAACTCAATTCTTTGACCATATACCTCCATGCTTTGACATAGTTTATAATCTTTGGCCTAAAAATTAAATAATAATACCGAAAGTCGATTCCTTCTAGCTAGATAAAAACAAGTAAATTAGGATACAGTAAAGGTACTGTACCTACATGACGGACGGATCATCGATCCAATTCGTTTATAATTCCACCTCTTCGTTCAAATTACTCTCACTGCAGGTGTATATTTAGAAGTAGATGTCTAGATTTCATATTACAAGGCTTTACTGACGCGTTTATTATACTCAGACACGTTAGAAATTATCGATAATAATCTAAGTTATTAAGCCAATCAACAATCTGATATCTAGACGGTTTCGTCAAGAATAGCCGACACAGACCTGTACAGACACTCTCCACAGCAATTTGACAAGATTGTGAAGACCCTTTATCTGAAGACGGGATACCGCATGGTTATTAATACAACATAAGTTATTTGAAGACGGGACGCCGATGCTCGCGCACAGTAGGTTACCATATCGCACTTATTATTCCAAATATGGCCTGATGGTTCGTCCCTATGTTTCGGCACGTCCTCGCAGCCTCGAATACCCTAAACATCTGAATCTAATTTGATAACATGCTTTTGAAGATCTAACAGCAATTAGCGGACATATCATTTTAATTTAATTAATTTAGGATACTGTAACTGAATTCGATCTTATTGCATGTACGACCGATATGAACAAATTGCATTATTTTCGGAAGGTTATATCTCAGAAAAACAATTCAATATATTTGGAGGAGAAAAATATTTTCCTCCATGCTCCCGAACAAACTATTCTTTTTCTACTAAAGTCCAGTTTATGACTGGTAGGCCTAATAATAATTGGCCTTTGATCGTGCAATAATAATTCATTCTGAATCTTTTAACGCTGGTACTCTAGACATCTGTAAAAAGTAGGAAGGAACTTTGAAACAGTTTGAATGTTTTGAAAGCATAATTTAGGTTGTGTTACTCCTTTTTATTCCAAATTAATAAATGTGTATTTATGAATCGGCAATTATGCCAATTGCTGGTTACAATGTGGATACTGTACTGCTGTGGTAGCGTAATGGTGGTGGCACTCCACACTACAATAATTAAGATACCGGTAGGATATACACACTTCAATCTTCTGATTTCATATAATTTTAAAGATACAAAACAACTCATTGATATTAAAGATTTAGTTTGGACCTTGAGTAAAGATGCGATGATGAGTAAAGAAGTCGGCACTGATCCTTTATGAAGAGATAACACGCTGACATTTGAAATTATCCTATTTGTTTAACAAAGATCTTCTTATTGAAATATTAAAACCTCTTTCTCTCGACAGTGAACATCATCTCGGATCTTAAGTGCTTCTCTGCTGGAGCCCAAGAAGCCCAACGGCAGATTATTAGCGATATTTATATAAGAAATCGGTATTGGAATGCATTGCGCATGCGTAGATAAACAATTAGCAAAACTTTTTGAAGCCAACTTTACAATTAAAATATTGATTCATCTAGTACAAATGAGATAACAAGTGGAAAATATATATGATTTTAAATTGTTAATCACTTTAGGCCTTTAAACTTTACTTAGTTGAGTCTTGTCTATTGCTTTGATAACTTTTTTTAGTTCTTCTCAGGCCTAATGGTTATTCTTTACGTCTAGGATAAACAATATTTTGTTTTCAGTATCATTATTGTTGTGTGCGTACTATAAACCATGAAGTTACCTCCATGTTATAAACGAGTCTTACTTAATCATGACATCCAATTGAGACAAGTAAGGTATCTCAAGCATGCTTTTACTTTGAAACGTAAAACTCATTTAGCATTAAGAATACTAAATACAATGTGAATTTAAATTTTAAACAGTAAATATAATTTTACTTTACAAACCTGAAGCATCTAAACTTTAAACAAGATATTGCAAAACTAAACATACAATTCAAAGTAGGCCTATGTTAACTTATGAAGAATAATGCTAACACAAAACAAAAACTTACAAACGCATTTCAGTGCGTTCCCACACGTAGAAAATGCTTAGGCCTACTAATAACGTCAGCTATATCACTCTGACAATGTAAGTACCCTCTATGCAAAACATGCGCTTGAGAAAACAGGAGCTACTTACCATGAGACCACAAAATAAAATCAAATGTTGCAGATAAGTCATATCGGCGATGAGATGTCAGTAAACCGAAGAAGAAATAATGGCTTGGATTTGACCAAACTGTACTTATATGTACTGTGCTCAGCTATCGTAACTGTTTGCCCACTGTGCATTTGACAAACTATCGTCTGTCCCGGGCAGACGTCTCAATCACGCCTTGCACATGCGCAAGTAACATAAGTCTTGCGAAGATGGACCAATCCAATTGCAAAGAAACTAAGTAGGGTGTCTGTCTGTAGAATGCGACAAATATTTAAAGGCCAGGTGCGGGCAAAAAATTTCTATTGATCATACATTTCAATAATTATCGATCTATAGTTTCCCCTATGTTTCATATTTTTTGAGATTTTATTTGTGTTACACGAGCTTGTTGAAAATAAGCACTTTCTTATCAGTTATCAGTTCAAATTACACAGTAAAATCTCTATTCTTTTGTACACAAGTTTTGTAAATAGAGAGTCATTTTAAAAAGCTATGAAAAATAAACGGTGTGGTAAAAAATGTTATCAGATGACTAAATATAGGTAATATAACTTGAAAATTACATTTCTGGTATTTTTATTCAACTTCAGATTTTTATTTTCATGCTATAGCAAAAATTATCCACCGTATATCCACCATCTTTTTTCACCTTCTAGGGAGTCACCAGACATGTTATTACACTAGGTTAACTACCTAACTACTGAAAAAAAGTCTTCCTGGTTTTTATGGAAGAATTTTGCCAAATTTTGTATTTGACCATATTAAGGGAAATTCATATTTTTTCGTCTTGATTTCTGTTACAAATATTTGATTTATGTACAATTGACCAAATATTATATTTAAAATTCATGCCTGTACCTGAGCTTTAAATGATTATTTAAAATATACAAATATTTTCATCATTTTTTTCTTTGCTGTCCTGTCTAGACTTTAACTCATCAGTTGTTCTTTAAACTAAACTTGTTGGTTAAACGCCTACTCTCAGTCTATGCTAATAATTGAAGAAGATTTTTTTTTATTCTAGCTTTTTTTAGAGTTTAAGGACAGGAAAATGAAGATACTATTCTTATTCTTATCATTCTAGAATTAAGTTGACAAGGTGACTTTTTAAAATCATTTTAACATTGGTATTGGTAAAAAAAATAGGCCGAATTTCATCAAAGATCAAAATTCTCCGACGCATAATTTAAAATTGGGAAAAAGTTTGTGGTAACAAAGTTTTAGGCTTAGACAGAAATCCTTTCCACACACCTTGTTGGATCAAACAATGGAATAGTTTGTACATATGATAACTGGAACAATATATACATATATCATAATTGATTCCCAGGCCATTTTAACCAGGTTTGACGTATACAGCTGGTAGGAGCACTATAAGACAACAGGTCCTTTGAAGTCGGCACTTATCGCGTGCTTAAACTCAAGCCCAATACAATCGTTTTTTGTTGGTGTTAACACGCCGAGATCCGGGGTTTTAGGCTATCATGTACTGCCGTGCTCAAAGACGTCCTGGTGAGAATGTGGAATCCTACACCTCGGCTGATTATAAGGCTAATATTAATATTAGAAATGGTAGTGTTATACTAGAGGTGATAGAACTAGGCCACCCTGATATTGTTTTAGGTGAAGATGAGAGTCAGGGTCTTGGATGGGTCGTGTGACCACAAATGACTGGTGGTGAAGATGTGGTTAGAAAAAAAATTATTGAGGAAAGAGCAAAAAAATGTTTTTACATATAGGGTACTGTATACAGTATATGAAAATATTTAAAACGGAAAATAAATCGTAAATGTGGTTTGATACGCTAAAGAAATTGAAAGTGAACTTTGCTGCTAGTAAGGAATGCAGCAAATTGGACACGAATTGTCTAGATTAGGCCTATTGTCTAACTTAGCAGATGTCGATAGAAAATGAAAACAAAAGCGATGAGGTAAACTTAGAATATTGTATACTTTATAAAATGGTTAAAACACGGGTTATGATAGAACAATCATTATACAATTAATGTGTGCTAACAATGAGAAAGAAATATTGACGAGCAACGATGGAGATGAAAAATAACAATAGGATGCTCCAATCCACAAATGAAAAGACAAACTTAGACCTAAATACCACTTCGTTTATGACAGAAATGCGATACAGGCGTGTTTATCGCTGCTTAATAAACGCCTGGTTGCTGCTGATCTTGTTCTGCTTGTTTGCTGACTGCATTTCTTCCTGCTGCTGATCTCACTGCTACGGTTATTGCTACTGCAAATCTCACTGCTGTTGAGTCACGCTGCTACCGGTCTTGCTACTGCAAGTCTTGCCACCGAAGGCCTTGTTACTACTGTTGATACATGTCTTGCTGATTCTGCTTTAGCGTTACAAGTTTTACTGTCAATATACAACTCTTGATCGACTTATAGTACATTAATATACAGTAACCTTTTTCTGAAAGGCACGAAGATTGCATGTACATACACTTTTTGGAATTTTAGTCCAATTTCTCCGTCAAAACATGTGGCTTCAAAGATGAATTTGTTGACACCTGGAAATTCACAATGAAGAACCGGTATCCTATACAAGGATAATAAGGCAATTGTTCGAACTTCTACGATAATATATGAAGTCATGAATGTCAACAAGTTATCAGACGTATGGTGTTCTACTGCTGTGAGGCAGTTAACATAATTAGGGTATAGAAGCACCTCAATAAGGTCTCTGTTTCATTATATTGGGAGACAAATTGTTTCTTCTTAGCGCAAAATGCTTTTCTTCTTAGATCCATTTTCAATGTCACTGACTACTTTAGTTTAATTGCAATACGTTTGAACATTTCCTTTGATGAAAGTTTTTTATATTACTCTATTTCTTGCTTTTTGTAGTAAATACTACTTAATATTGTAATTGGAGTTCGAATTTAATCGGACCTTGAGAAAAGACGAAAATCTACATACCGTAAAAACCTGTATCAATTATTTTATTTTATTTATTATGTCAAATATTGAAAAGATTTTCATGGGTTACTGAACTTAGTTGTAAGCCCTAATTATGACTCGCAAATAAGTTCAATGACCAGGATGTTTGCAGAAGAAAGACATTTAATCCTACAAATTACTTGAAAAGAAACATATAACCTGAGGGATAATCTCACAAATAATCGGAAACGAAACAGTTGGTGAAGATTTTGACAAATGTCAAACGAGTAGAAGAATAGGCCTACTTAAATAATTTGAAATGATTAGTCTAAAGAAACTAAAAATAAAGATATGTGGTTAGTAGAAATGACGGAAGAAGAAATTGACGGTAATCGAACGAACGTAAAATCACCAATAATATTAACAATAACAATTCTTGATTGATAAAGCGCCTTATGTTGTGAATCCTCTAATCGCTGTACAAACATTATTTACCCCAGTCAGAATTGTGTTTTGACCGTACCCATTTGAAGTAAGAAATACACCTAGTTGAAGACCAAAAAAAGTAAGTGTCTTGCCTAATAAACAATCAATGCGACAAGTGTTGGATTATAAGCCACGATTTTCACAACCAGTAGTCCAACATCCAACACACAATGCATAAATTCCTTTATAAGCCAAGGAACATTTGTAGGAATAGACACAAACATATACTACGCAGATTTTGGAGTACAACGACAATCCTACACAGGGAAACAGATAAAACACAAATGGAAAATACTAAAGGTGAAAAACGGTTCAAACAAGAAAAGATTTGACTCAAATGTCATTGAATTTAATAAACACCTTTAGCTATTGTTTATTAGGGTTACCTTTACTTTAGGTAAACACATACTAAATATAAACATACATACTAAACATATCAAGTACTTCTGGTATATCTACCTTGTCCATTTTATCACATACTGTAATGAATCTATGAATTTATTCATTAATAATTCCAAGGTTTGAAGAAACACTATTACATTATTTTAAAATGTATTTATTAACTTTACTTATGTACAAATTAAATAACAAGGTGTTCTATATAAACAGTGCTTACTTGAAATACTGTACATCAAGGTGATTGTTTGTCCTAGCTTCTTCCAAAAGATATCAAAGTTAACTTTGATCTTTTGAATATTGTCTAAAAACACACTACCCTACCCCAACACCCTTCCTTTCCTCAGTTTGAATAACTTTGAATAACTATGTGAAACGTTGCCCCTAAAGCTATCTCTACACTATCAAATCAAATATAAAAAAAAAGGGTTATGGCAGTGTTATGACATCATCATGTCCATATATGGGCACATCACATTTTGTTGTCACATAAAGTTGTAGACAGAGCTTTACAATTAGGTAAGTGCAGTTGATTTGATTTATCTTTTAAGTTATAATCTTCAGTACTTTCCTTCATAAATAATTATGATATAATACACATTCTATGCACATTTGTCAAAAAGTTCTCAAAGTTTGGTGCTTCTTTATCTATTTATAAAAAGAAGCCATGCTACCAATAAACAACACATTGATTGTCAACACTCATATTCTCTCAGCAAATAGAAAGGTGTTGATGAAATATCATACTACAAAATTTAGCAATTGAGTAGTCAAGGGTGCCATCTAACATACAAGATGCTAGGCCGAGCAATTGATCAAACTGATGAAGTTGATAGCCCAAACCAGCAGGGGGGAGCCATTTGCGGTGTTGCTTAATTACTTATCACCAGGGGCCTATGTTTGGAAATACCGACCGGATTCAAATTTTCAAGCACGTAATTGGAGCCGGTAGCTCGGTTTTAGTAATTTGAGCACAATTTTGATGCGGAATATCCTCGGGTAAAACAATTGCCGGCTAGTTATCAAAACAGAGTTGCATGATGGGATTAACACTTGGAACATCCTTATCCAACAGGCAAAAGACATGAAAAATGTTTACTTAACAGGTGACAAGAAGATCTTTGGCTGCCCAACTTAAGTGGTTCTGAAATTGATGCATCCAAAATTTGTACAAGTAAAAAAAAATTGCTAACAAATAACTTACACTTAAGAATGTATTGTATATAAATATGTTATGAAATGCAAAGAATACTATACTATCAGGTCAACCCTGAATAAAAGTAAAAATTATTGATTAACTGCAGAGGCATTACCAATTGGCTGGTGAAGGCTATATGCTTAAGAATTATTATTATTATCTGAAGTTCTTGAAAAGTCAAGCATTTCTTATGCAATATTTTTTTTTAATGGAACAACCATATAGAATGGTCAAAGAATAATAATATATTTTTAAGCAATACAGTCTATTATCACAAAAATATGGTTTTCAGAATATATTTTATTAGAGGACAAATTAAACTTTAACCATAAAATAAATGGGCAGTTTCCCATAAATGTTGGTTTTCAGAAAGTATGGGTTTGGAGCATTAGCTAAATTCTTAATAAATCCTATATTCATACAAGTTTATTTTTATCGACAAATGTCACATTCCTGAGCAACTAAATTTGTATTGCGAAATTTAGATAATTGCCCGAAGCATTAGTTTCAACTGGGTGGCAAAATCTCTTTGAAACAATAAATCTACAGACTGTGAAAATGCTACTAGCATGTTTTACACCCAGCACTGTAACACATGTACGCAGGCCTAATCCACCTTGACAGCTAACAGTTAAAATGTATCAGAAATAACTATTGGAGTAAAATTATGGTAACAGTTACAATGGAGTACTGTATGGATAACTTCTATTTTTAAATGGGTTATTAGAGACCGAGAGTTGTACTGTAGAAGATGGAATATAATTCTAAAATGAAGAAATTGTACACTTAATGACAAATCCTTTTTGACTATTTTTTAATTGAATTAAACTTTATCTTTTATTTTTAAAATATTGCACTAAAGCAATGAGGTAATGCAGACTATCCAAACATAGTGGTTTGGGTTATTTGTATATATTTGAATGTCTTCTGTGTGCCATATCTGCCTGGAGTATATATAACCTAAGCCCTAACAATCTCTAGTGCACATTTCCGTTTAAAAAACTACTTTAAATTGAAGCAAGATGAGAATATTAACTACCTAACCTCGTCTCTTTCCACTCAACCCAAACCGCCCAAAAGAAAAATATGCCAACTTGTTTGAAAATGTTTACTGGTAGTCATGATGTGAATAGTAAAAATGTTTTAATAAAGATAAATTAAAAACTTTGCCCTAAACTTGTTACTAAAGTAAATTGCCAATTTATTGCACTAACTTCCACAGGACATAAAGCATCTAAAAAGTCAAAATTATAAAGTCAATTCAGCATGCAGTGCTACTGGTGATTCCAGAGAATATGACATGGAACTGGGCTTTTCTTCAAAAAGATATTGGCCTAGCCATACATCCATAATTTAGAATAAATTTTGAGAGCAAAGGCCAGCAGCATAGGCAACAAGGCTTTTGTCGGCTTAGTCATATATTTCTAGGGTAAAGATTCTGTTTAAAATATTAAAATTATATGGGCCTTACTATATATACAATAGCACTTAAGGGTATATTGCTATTCTTGCTTTTCATATCCAGCAGGGTTGATACTCAAGTTCACCTCTTCTTTGGCATCCTACTGGACGAGACACTTGTCTTGGGTCGAAGCTCTGTAAATAATGTACAGCATTTAGTAACATAAATAATACAATATTACAACATTGAATGTTATGGATAAACTACATCAAAACTTTCCTTGTAAGCTCAAGGTTGAAATCTGTCCTTGGCTCTAACCCTACTGTATATCAAAAGTAATCACTAAATTATATTTCAAACATATTTGAAAAAACCAAAATAACCTACGTTGATTAGGTGCTTTTGTGGTCATTTTTTTTGGGTTGCTATAGTGACTGATTACTTCACTGTCATTGGTCAGTTGGACATCCTGATCACCATGCTGAGTATTCCTATTATGTAATAAAACATTATTAAATACATTCTTGATTCAGAAAACTTTTTTGGTCTCATACATTAAATAAGAAAATTCTTTAAAACGATGGAGTATTTTCAGAATTTTGGTATATAAGAGACATCCACTTAAAGCTTATTTCAAGTATTTTGGCATCTGGTTTTAAAGCTACACTATCAAAAAATATGTGACAAAAAAATGTGAAGTGCCCATATATGGACATAATGATGTCATATCACTACCATATTTAGGCATATCACTACCATATTTGGGCACATCACATTTTTTTTGTCAAACTAATTAGATAGTGTAGACAGAGCTTAAGAGAGTGATGTTGTAATACCTTATAATAGTGTGTTTCTCTTTCCTTCTCAGTTCTACATTATCAGTGAATAATATTGTATGGTAATGAGTTGGTACTTCGCAGGTGGGTAAGATACCTCTAGCACCAGATGACACCTGGCCTAAAATACCATTGTAGACGAGTAGATCATCAACTAGCAACTGGAAACAACATAATCAATCAATCAATCAATGATTATATAACAATTTATCTAACTTATATTAAAACAGATATTTGAAGTATGGCAAAATGGCTCTGGTGTATTTGACTCAATAAGTTACTGGTTGCTTACCCCAAATTCCTTAACTCCTCTCTGTGGAGTTTTGCTGTAATTCCACAACTTGATCATTGAAACTGTTACAGGTTCATCAAATACAACATACACCAAATTGATCTATAAATTATAAAAATGTGTGTAAAGTGTACAGTATGTCTAGATATGGACAGAAAGATACGATTTAGTTTCATTCCTCCATGTGTGTACATACAGTATGGACTATTTCAGTAACACCAACATCCCACATCCCCACATGACTCTACCATAGTCTTTCACTCCTGTTCCAGCATGTTTCTGGACCGACGCTGGCAAATCAAATCGAACAATAAATGTTTCGTTTTCACAACGCTACATGCAGCAATCGATATGCGCATAGTAGCAAGAAAACTAAACATTGACGTTTCGATTTGATGGCGCCAGACCAGAAATTTGGAAAAGGAGAAAGAAACATTGAAAGACCCTGCTTCTTTTACTTACTTGTGCGGGTAGAATTGGGGAAAGCCACATATGGCTGCCATCCATAGTGTCATTGACACCATTTATCAGTTTATCAGGTGTTCTACAGTCATCTTCTACACCTTCTAAGACGTTCACACTTGAAGGGTATGCAGCAATGTCTGTTAAAAGTTAAAGACAAATTTGGGACACAAGCGAGGGTACAATTTCTTGATTAAGGATATAAGCCTAATAAACATAGGCCTAGCCTAAGAAACAATCTAAGAATACCACCTGTACTGTACCTAACTTCAGTACATCCAGTAGGCCTACATGGCTAAATGGTTTACAGACGACTGATAAAAGGATACTATTTTCTGTGAGTGCAATCTTTGTTCCACAAGCATCATAGAATTCTAATCCATTGAGTCCAATGTAGTAAGGATCACCCCATGTAGCTAGTAGCTGGAACTGAAATACAACTGAAAATAACATTAAGAAAAATAGTTGAACAAAGTGACTAAGCATAAAAAGTAAAGAGACACTTTATCTTTAGTTATCAGTGGAATCAATCAATATGTTTTCACTTGCTTATTACATGCCTTCACTACTGGTGAAGATTTACTGTATGAATGAAAACAATAGGACGCATCATTAAGATGTTTAGTGTCGGAAACCACAGTTCTCAATGTTCAGTAAAGAGGCAACCCACAGTTTGTCAGTAGCATAAGTATGTTGTCAATTATTGACAACATTCTAGATCTATATTGTTTCTATATTGTTAGAAATACAGAGTTATCAGCTTTTAGGGTGAAGTGAAAGTTTATAAAATACAATAAAAGATAAGGATACAGCCACTTGGCATTAGCATTGATACATATTCCTGGCTTGGTTCTTCCATTGCAACTCGACTTTGTCTAGAAAAAAAACCCATTACTTTAATACAAGATACAAGTCTACTTTATTGTCAAAACTTTACTACTTTGTGTAGTACCTCAATCTTATCCCAGTTAGGTATGTGGTTGTGTGTGGTCATATGGTCTGTGATCGCTGATTTATGTAAAATGGAGGACGAAACTTTCCGTGATGCACGCGTCTGTATGTTCAACTATCTCACATTTACGATCAGCTTCTGACGACGGCTGGTCCCCTAGGCTACACAACAAAAACATCTAGTGGCTGGAAAGGAGACCAGTCGGCGTCATAACGCATCATAGCAACTGAAGAAGTCAAGCTGACAGCTAGACGAAACTGTCTTGCCAACGTAAGTTTTATTGGTTTACTATCAAAGAACTACTTATATTATTTTAAACATATCCTTTTAAAAAGTATCTACATTACAAGTTTAACTTGTATAATAATGTTGTATAATATACAACAAATAATTGGTTAAGCTTACCGAAGAGCATCAGGAATTCGTCTTTCAGGTTGCCTAGGTTTGCTTGGTTTTACTTTGAACAAAATCTCCTGAGCGTAATCAAAGAAACAGTTTCCTGGGCCTTTACGTATGAGGAAGCCCCCAGGAGGTGAGATTTGATAGTTGTCAAGAGAAACATGGACAATTTTGGCCTGCAAATAGAAAGTAAATTTATAATAATAGGTATTTGTGTAATGTGGAATTATTTGGGCTTACCATCTCATTCAAAGCTAACCCCACAGGATGTAAATCCCTCTGAGGGCTATTCCCTGTACCGTACAAAATGATTGATTTTTTTGTTATTTATTGACAACATTTTTCAAGTGTAACTAACCCCTCTGTATGTGTCCTCTGCACTTTTATTGTAGTTCCAAATCCGTATTCCCGAGATCTCTTTGACAGAATCAAAATTGATTGCAAGAATATGAGCATCCCCTTCAGTGAATGGAATCATCCACATGTGAGCATCTAGGTTAGTTACATTAACATGGTCAATTAATCTGAAATAAAAAGGAAAGAAAAAAAGTCACCCATGATATTTGTCATTTATCAAAGTGATTCCTTCAATTCATATGCTGGAAAAAATTCTACTCACTTATCTAAGGTTCTATCATCCAAATCGTACTCAGGAAGATCGTTCAAGTCCTGTGGATCAGCCTGGAGCATGTCAAAGGTCAAAGGTATCGAGACACCATCCACATCTATGACCTCTAACCCTGTTAAGCCCATGTAATGCTGGTCGCCCCAAGTGGCGGTGAAGTTAAACTGTAAATCTAATAACATAAATAGAAAATAATTAATTGCATTTTTTTTAAATAAAAAGATTTATATAGAAACACACAAGGAGAATGTAAAATAATACATACGTGATCCCTTACAAATACCATCAGCACTCCATAGTTGCTGGGTAGAATGAGCTTGTTTGGATAGGCCTTGAGACTGCTGAAAGCCCATAGAAAGTGATGGTTCATAGCCACTAGACTGCTGGAAATCCTTAGGCTGTGATGGCTCTTGGGCTACTTCTCCAGGCTGTTGGAAGATGGGTGATTGATCATGGGCTAGGCCTCCTGCTTGTTGGATGGCCATGTGTTCAGAAGCTAAAGTTGACTCAGAATGTGAGGCTACAACATTCTCTCGACTCTTCTTCTTTCTATACATTCTCGCAGTTGTCATTGGTCGGTTCTGAATTTAAAGGTACAACTGGTTATTATAGTATATTCAACTTTTTTTTAAAGTGAATACTTTATCATTAAACCAGGCTTTTCGGAAAGAGTGTTTCTTACCTCTCCCAAATCAGCAGTCCTTGGTCTCTCTATAACAATGTCTTCATCAAAACTTGAACTGAACCATTCCTCCTCTGCAACATACACATCATCAAACTTGGAAATGCATTCCAGAATATTTTCATCAGTAGTAAAGAGGATTGTCTAAAGAGAAATGTATATAAGGAATGATGGTAAAGCAAACCTGTTCAAGAACCATTAAGAAATTGACCACCGCTGAGCCTCTCAAAATATGAGAAAAAATTGTGACTTACCTCACCAAATGCGTCTTGATCCATGTTTAAGTTTCCTGTCGATCTGAAAATGAAAATAATCTCAATCTATGACACACTACGTCACTAGAATAAATCTATCTGGATTTTAGAAGTTTTCAAAGCATTTAGAGCACACAGTTTGAAGATGAAATACGATTTATAATAAAAAGTGAATGTATTTACCTTGCTATTTCTCCTTTAAAGATATAAGCATCATCTAGGGATATTTCAACATCTTTAACACCTCGAAAAGAGTGAATTCGAGATTTGTTGTAATTCTGAAATTTAAGTGAATAAAGTGGCAACTGACTATATATTTCAAATTGGTAAAGACAATGGTTAAAAAAGTAATTGAAAAAATGATCATAACTGATCATAAACTTTGTAGTTATCACAACAGTTTTATTATGATATGTGCAATGCCATACAAGTTATACCTATTACATGACACAAGTAGTGATTGTAAAGTATCCGGTTCAACCTGATTGGTACTTCTAATACTCTCACATCACTGACTGAAGTGTTGTGAACTCCAAAAAAGATATGACCAGTTTAGGCTAAAAAGATGTACACACCCAAATACGAAGCATTGCAACCTCAACCGACTCTTCAAATGCTAAGGAAATTGTGTGTTTGCAGCCTCTGTGAAATGGAGCCAACCACATGTTTGTGTCGTCGCGTGTTCTGTTTATTCCATTGATGAGGTTGGTGACCACTCTTGGGTCATGTTCATATTCTTTCAAGATGTTGATATCAGCAGGGTCAGCAATTATCTAAATGAAAAGGAAATTTGTCACAACAGGCGAAGAACATTAATTCTAAACCACCCGGTGATATACTGAAATAACATATATAAAGTGGAGGTGCCTAAATGAAAGTATAGATTGTAATGAATAGGCTCCTAAAAGTTAGGACGTGCTTGGACAAAATATCAATTTACTGCAGTTACTGGAGTAATTATACATGAAAGGTACATTTCTATAAAAATTACTATAACCTTGAAAACATCTTACAGAGACTATTTTGACTTGTTCACCATTACTCTGGAAGACTTGGATGCCATTCAGTCCAACATAATGCCTGTCACCCCATGTGCTTATGATGTTGATGATAAGGTGCTGGCCAGCTGGTAACAGAGGGATTTCAAAGTCATCACTAAGTAAAAATGACAAATCATAACATAGTAAATAACATTCTTGAGATACAGGTCATTGTCGACTTTGATTAAAACATTTCAGCTAAGCTAGCCTTGCTGTTTTATCAGTTTTGGAATACCATGTAAGATAGTGCAATTCACTGTATGGTTGCTGTTAAGACCATGAATATTCATTAATAAAAATAATATAAATGTTTTATTTACCTACTATCATCTTTATCTGGTACAATCCTTTCCTTCCTGTCACTCAATAGTTCATCCATTACGTCTCCTGAAAAAAAGCATTGTTAAATTCATAACAAATTTACAGGAATAACACATGGTCTATTAACATCTACGTAGAGATGTCTCTGGAAGTACTGCCATTAAGTTGCAACACATACAAACAGGGCTGCATACAATACATTATTATCCTTTAGTCAATTTTCAAAACTTCAGTACTAATGAATGTAATTGTTATTTTCAAGAATTTTACAATCTTCTTACCCTCAGTTTCCATATTAATATTTGATGATATTCTTCCACGATGCGATTTATCAAAGAAAGATAAAGATGTCCACGATTTTTCCAAACTCAAATCTTGTTGTTGCCGCCAACGACTTCTGCGACAGTGGTCAAAATGCTCTGGTTCATCCTCATCTTCACCTCCTAAAGCAGACAGTCGCCATTTTGTTTCTTCGTTATCATCGGCGACATCTAGAAGAAAAAAGTTAATGGCATTGCTTACTTTATCATTGACCCTTCATAATCATACAGACCTTTACAGATGACCTTGATAAATATTCATCTGCTTTTATATTTACAATAAATTGTTTGGAGACTTATGTTGGTAACAGCAATATTTCTTTCAGTCTGTTGATCTAAACAAAGTTATATAACTTACCAGGAGCTAGTGGTTTTTTAAATAATGTATCCTCATTATCTTCCTTGTCACTACAAAACAATTAGAAGAAGTTAACATATTTGCTGCTTAAGGTATGATAAAAACAATTTCAAAACGGTTTTCATGAACTACATAATTATACTTACTATTTATCTTCATCATTTCCAAGATCATCATCATCTAAAAGCAATCAGAAATATTTAATTTTAATAATCTATTCCACTTTAGTACATAACAGAATGGTTGATGAAGAAATGTTGATTTTCCATCTTGTGTGACAAGTGAGGATATGCAATAAAAGTCTTTTGAACTCACCTAAGGGCCCAAGCCATTGTGGTCTTTTCTTAACCTTCTTTTTCTTTGACTGTTTCCTGTAAACATAATGATTTCAATGAATGCATCTGTTCGCAGATTAGTTCTAATATAACATTTTTTTTTAAAGTAAATTTTCCCTTACTTTGTTATTGACTGAATCTGTTGAAGCATTGATACCTCTTCATCAGAGTCTGTAGGAATGGCTGCTCCAGGTGATGGCAGAATTCCTTTTTCTTGTGCATCAGGCGATTCCACTGGTAGGTTATCAAATCTTGCTGCCATTCCTTTACCAGGAATTCTTGGAGAATGTTTTGATGCTTTATGTTTAGAATCAAATGATGACTTAGTAGATGCAAATATAGCAACAGAGCTATCAACTGTTGGTATATTCAAACCCTCTGTCGAATGGTTCATTACTCTAGTTTCTGATCTAAAAAATGGATCAGAAGGTTGTATGGCAGTAACACTAAGGTCATCATTTGTAACTGAACCAATGTTCAAGCTCCTACTGAAGGAAGAACTCATTTGACATGGTGAAATTGACCTCTCTGGTAACAATACTGCCATATCATGTTCAGAAAATTGATCTTCGGAATGTCTTAACCACCCTGTTGTCTTTTCATCTGGTGAGGTAAAGCTGTCTTTAGAGTTCATTGTTTTGGTTATATTAGAATTGTTTGGAGTTTCAAACATCTTATCAGGAGTTTTTTCAATAATTCTTGTTTTGCTTCGGCTTAAAGCATTTTCTCTTTGCCTAGATTCTGGAAACAATTGCTTATCAATCTCCATTGATATATCAGTTGCAGAAGAACTATTTTTAACCTCTGCAGGTGTACTGGTTTTGTAAGCACTTCCTGATAAATTACTATTAAGAGTTCTTCCAACATCTCCAAGAGTAATCGGGATAGAGGTGCTATAGTCAAAAACTTGATTTCCACAACCTTTCTCAATTCTGCCAACCCATATAAGTTTGTTGTCAAAGAAAACCTTGATATCTTTGACACCAATGCTCAGTGACTGAAAGACAGATGTTGAAAAGCTTAATAGAATAAAAGCCAATTATAATGATATTTGAATTCAACCAAAGACAAAACTGAAGACACTTACAGGTTAGTAATCAAGTGCTGGATTACAGCTTAGGTATTAGGTAGGTATTATTACAGTATTAGGTATTTTTTTCAGTTTTCTTTTTATTATGTTATATAAATGTGTGCTTTGTGGTAACACTACTATCAAGCTCTTTCTATGTGTTTCTTGTTTCTTCCTCAACTTTTCTCACCCTTTTTCTCTGTATTTCTCTGAATGTTTAGATGAATAGATGAATAAATAATATTTGATTTGAAAGAAGATAAAAAGCTGATTTTGTTATTTAATTCAGTGGTAGAGATTATAACAGACAACTTTGAATTGTGACGAACAGAGACTATGAAAGCAATAGAGCATAACAAACATCCGAACATGTTCTTCCCTAAATACCTAAATGTTGGCATAGTTCCAGATAAACATAAATGCATGGCGGCCATAAAAGATGTAAAGTATATATAAACTCTATGCACAACAAACAAACACATGTAGCAATGAATATTTACCTCCTGGTTGGCATTCTCTTTTAGCCAATTCTGAGATGTTTAATTATAAAAAAAATCAACAAAATTAGATCAAAATATAAAGCATTCAAATTTGAAATAAGTATTAAAAAAACTTGTATTCAATAAAAATGTCATTTCCGTAATACTTACATTAAGATTTTTGTTAAAATTCCATATTTTCATTTTACTAATTGCACTTGATTTGACTATGAACTTTAACCTTGGTATATGTCTTGGGGTCAAAGTACAACTCCACATGTTTCTATCTTTCGTTGTCTGAAATATTTACATAACATTAGTTACATTTTACATAGATTTATATTTAGGTCTTGAGATACATTATGAAAATAGGTTTTTAACTTAAACATTATAAATTGCATACCTTTGTTTTGCCATTTATGATATTGCTAGGCTGTCCTGTTTCACCTTCAACCTCACCAATAAGTCCAATTGATTCAGCCTCTAAGTTTATCTTCTTTCCATCACAGCCATAAAATTGAACCTCGGTGAGGCCTATTATGGAAGCATGTCCCCAGTTGGAGACCAACTCTAGAACAACTTCTGTTGATGATTGGGATTTAGGCACTTTCTCCTGAAAAAAAAAATAATTGTTTCAAAAAATAACATTTGCTTTCCAGTCCTGGGCTGGATTCAAAATATTAAAAGTTTGGGTATTGCTAATTAGGTTAGTGACTGTTAGATGCTAAACTATCCACACCCCATCGGAGTAACGGCTATGAGCGCTCACTGGCTAAACCCAAGGGCCTCAAAACTTAAGGGGCCCCAGAGCATGAGCAGCCCATTGCAACTACCTAGTGTTGGAGGGCCTCTTAGGGGTGCTAAACCAGGGCCTTTATCCCCTGTGTTAAGTCCTGTCACACCCTCTTCCCAACAATATATCCTTGACTCCAATTACCGGTTCCACATCCATTGCATTATCCTCTGGCAAATAGTAGTCCTGAGGGCTAGTGGATTTTTCAATGCTTGTCAATACTTTGAGAAGTTTCCTCTGAGACCTGAAACAAAACCATTTTATTATTACCGTACAATACAAAATCCATATTGATAGACGCACATGCTCGTAAAAAGAGAAAATTCTCCTCATGGCAAACATGTTATTAGCACTACAGTGCTTAGGTAAGCTTATGAATTGTTATGGAAAATAAAACATTTTTTATTTTATTGGGAAAAAATAATAATTGGTAAAATACTAACTTTTCATCCATAGATTTGACCTTATCAACAACATAGGCTAATTTATTAATATCCAGATTTGATGACCTCTGAATCTCGTCTGACACTGATATGCTTGTGTTAGATTCTACAGGTGCACCTACAGTGTGAGGGCGCTGCTCAACTTCAGTGTCCATCAGTTCATCCTAAAGTGAAAAGAACAATTAAAAAAAACGAATAATGTTTTTAAAAGTTTAGTTTATATAATTATATTGTGTAAACTAACAGATTTACTAACCATTTTAAGATCTGTTGGCGGGGCACTCTGAGCTTCATTGCCCATATGCCTAGCTAGTGCTTGATTCTCAGCACGCATGGCAGCTATAATGGAGGAGGCATCTCCTAAGCTGTCTGATTCTGGGCTCTTTTGTTTCCTTTTGGCAGCAGACAATGGCTTAGTTTTCTGCCTTGGAGAAACTGGAATAAAAGAACACAAAATTGAATACACTTTAAAGCAAACAGCCTCACAGTATTGAGTATAAATAACCAGTTAATTTTGATAATTTACCAGTTTCAAATTCCTGAAGGTGTTGTCTCTTTATATCCTGGTGGTTACTTCGTGGCGATGGTTTCAACTGTGTATTATCTTCTGTACCACACTTCCTTCTGCAAAATATAAAATATTACTTTTAAAATATGTTCTTACCATAAAAAATGTTTAAAGCTAATTTTATTAGGGAGCAAGTGAGCTTTCAAAAACATTAACAAATCACATGAAATATTAACATTGCAAACAAAAAGAAATCTTCTTCCTTAAATTCATTATTATTGCATTTACTGTATTGGGAAAAAATGATGATACATAAAAAAATATAAAACATAAAAATCATGTGTAAAATTATGTTAGATCTTAAACTTACTTGGATGACAAGTTTCTAGCTTGCTTTCTGGTATCTAAAATAAAATAAAAATGTTTCTTACAATTAAAACTTACAAACATACAGTAGAATTCATCCTTTGGGACACCCCCACTTAGAGAGACTCTTTATTAATTCCTGAAGGTGTTTTTAAAAGGGTTTACTGTATATAAATCTACAATACATAAAATGCCCCTTATCAGGCATCTACTAAAACACCTTTACAACCTACCTTTTACTGGCTCATCAAACTCCAGAACTATCGTGTCCCCTGGCATGAGTGCAGAGTACTGATTGTCCCTAGCATCTTCTAGGCTCTCCCTCACCTCAATATCTTCTTCTATCTCATCTTCAGATATGTTATCATCTTGAATTGGCTGCAAGTAAATACAAAAAAATGTACCCATTAGTTGGAAGATCTCTAGCTTGGTGCTTTCCAATTCTAAGGCCATGGGTTCAACTCCAGCACTAGAATTTAATTGTCTTGTGTTACCAAAACAGTACTTCCAAATTTTATAGTAGATTATTTAAAGCTCTGTCTACACTATCAAACTTTATGTGACAAAAATAAGATTTGCCCATTATGAACATGATGTCATATCACTACCATATTGGGCACACATTTTTGTCAAAACTAGTTTGATATTGTAGACAGAGCTTAAGACTTACTTTCAAAGACAAACTCTTCCTTATGTCATTGTTCAATTCTAGACTACGCCTTAAGGTCTGAAAAAAGAAAAATTACACCTTTACAAAAAAATTACACAAATTTGGAAATCGAAATAAAAAGACAGAATTCAACGTTTTGTGATAATTTTCAAGATTTTAGAAAAAAAAAATTTGATATATTTTCTTTTTTACCTTTAGTTCATCAAAACTAAGAACTAACTGTTCACCAATGCCATTATCATCATCAGAGTCTTCCAACTTCCGTGGCTGATTGGAGTTCTCACCATCAATCTCAAGATCACTATCACCGTCTGAAGCCCCTTCCAGAATCATAGTAAGACTCTCTGCTAACTGTAAAGCAAATGGTAGATGTGTTGTGAGTAGTGATGTGGTAGTAACACACACACACAACACATTTTGTTGTCACATAAAGTTTGTTAGTGTAGACAGAGCTTTATATCATTGAGATGAAACAATAGGCTAATTATTAATAAAATTATCATGTTTTTTCATCAACTAGGCCTGGCCCACTTACCCGTTTCTGATCTTCATCATCACTATCAACCGGTTCTTCAAAATCATCTTCATACAACCGACTATCTGCCAAACAAAACATAGAATACAAAATACCATTGAATCATAACATCCAAGTTTATATATACAATTACAGTAAAACTTGCCATCCTCACCAGGTACGAGGGTAACACCGGCTTTTAGCCATAGGGATTTAGTTCCCTTTTGTGTTTCCTGCCACTTACTTTATAGTTGTTTGTTTGTTGTTGTTTATGATGTTTTTGGCAATAAAGAATAAGAACAAGAATGTGTTATTTCACATCATACTTTCTTTTACTCTTTAAAGGTAAAGGTTGTACAAATACTTGTTGAGGGTTAAAAGACAGCTTACCTTTAGTCCTGGAATGCAGCTTCTCTCCTTCATTAGTCTTTATATCTATAGACTCCTAATAAATAGAATGTTATAAATAAATTATGGTTTAGTCTTTAAAACTGCATAAAGCTGAACTTTATTTTATGAATATTTATTCATATTGAGGAGGGGTAAGGGAGAGGGGAATACCAATATAAATTTAACTTTTGACATAAGGAAGTTAAAAATATAACCTAATGGATATATTTATCCATTATCTTATGAAAATAAAATAATTTAATTACTTTTAGCCAATTCCGTCTTCGTACTTTTGTTGGAGCCGTTTTTGCTCGATTTCCTGATTGCCCTGGTAGATCATCAGCTTCTAGTTCGCTCAGATCACGAACTGCTGTATGGTATCTTCTAGGAATATCTATAAAAAAATAAAAAAACTGTTGATGCTAAAATTGGGAGCACGTTCAATAATGTCTTTGCTGCGGCAAAGAGACATATATTGTGCCTTTGTGGTAGCCAACAGGTAGGTAGGTTGACAATCTTCGGAGCTGCTTTGTGGCTTAGTGCTATTGATTCTATTACCTCCTGCAGTCTTTGGCTTCACTGTTGTTGGACGGCGTGGAGAGAACTGATTTCCTTTTGTGTTGTTTAGATTCTTATTAGCGCCATTTACATAAACAGCGAATCCTTGTTCTTTTCTCTCTAGATCTATCTGTTTCTCATTCTTTTCTTTTAACTTTTTAAACAACCTATACAGAAAGAAAAAAAGGATATAAAGTTGATACAGAATGTCAAATCCTGTACTTCAGACTGAAAAGACATGTTTCTACTAAAGCCAATTGTCAATAATGTGGCAGCTACAATAGTGATAAGAGAAATATTGTACAAAATTGGTGCTTTGTCAGATCTAGGATTTGGTAAGCATGTCAACAACCAGCAAGCTAATTCAAAATTGTACAATATACCTGTTTCGTTGCTGTAATAAGAGTAAGTGTTCATCATATCTTGGGTTACTCTCCACTTTGACAGCAGCAACCTTTAAATTGCAGAATTAAGAATATTTTTAGTAAATGTGTACACAATTAAAAAAAAAAGTCTGGATAGAAATGTACCAAACTATGATGATGATGATGATGAAATTAAAAAAAATGTACTGTGATTAGGCATATGTGCCGATTGTGGTGTTAACCAGGAATACATTCCTCTAACCAAGCAATATATCATCATTATAAATAAGAAATTTTCTCACTAACCTCATTTCTATGAATTTTAATTTGTTTGTTATCTTTAGCCCATTGCTTCCTATTACCACCTATTTATGAAAACAAAATCGTACATAAGAATAAATTCAGATGAGATTCAAAATCAAGCAATAAAAATAATAAAAAATGAAAATTATTTAAAAAATTAATAATAATAAACAAAGTCAAAAGAATATATAATTTAGGCCTACATACAAATAAATATTTCATATTTAATTCTGGACTTTTCCTGCTTTAACTTTGAACATACTGTAGATGATAAACTGGGCCTAGAGTAATCAAATACAACAACTTCATAGAATGGACGAACTGACTTAATATTTGATAAGTACCAAGCTCGGGTGTATATTTCATGCCAACAATGCATTTGTTAGTTGATGTCACCAAGCCTATCATTATTTTGTGCAAGTCAAGATTGTTACAATGAATTACAAAAATGTTAAAAACTCACGTTCCATACTTCCATTTATACTTTATTAGTGTGTTGTTTTATTTCATTAAAATTCCCACGATATAACTATTTATTAACAGAAAATATAACGAAATTTCTTCCCCGAAAGAGGTTCGTTGTTGTTGTCATGATGTGTGAATGTTTGGACGTTGAGGGCGCAAACACATTATATATGGCTCTGATATTTTATCTTTTACCATCATTTTACACACAACACGTTTTGTGAGGTAATTTAAAGCATTTATTCACAGTCAACAACACTCACGACCACGTCGTCCAAAAAAATATGAATTAGGTGACATTTTAATAATAAATATCATTACTTCTTATCACGGTATAAGAATTGTTATATAAATGCCTGCATCTAATATTACAATACTATTATAATCAAATTCATGTGTTTAAAACATAATTATGACATCAATACACTTGACATTATGTGTGCTCTTCTTTATCCATTTTAATCAACCAAATAAACATAGACATACAATTTGACATCAACCATTCTTATTGACTTGTAAACTGATATGAATGTAGAATTCCTCCTTTTTTTGAATTTTTAATAAAATCAATATTGCCTGATGGGTAGACTAAATTCAAGTGAAAATGTTGTAGTCTCAACGATAATACATAAAGTCAAAGATACTCTCCAAGTGGAATACCTGTATCCTGAGATGAGTCTTGTAGTATTAGTCAGTAGAGTTTATTTTTGTTAATTATACGTAATGTTACTTTCATGGACCAGAGTTTCCAAAATAAAAGATTGACTTGAAATTGAATATGATAATGTAGTGAGAGGATGGCACATACATACTGTAAGGGGAGAGAAGGCAAACATTGTTGTCTTTTGCTCTGGGCCTACTCATTATTTTGTTATTTTGATCCATCACTGAATATTTCTTGAGGTAAGTCTACTTCATGTAAAGTATAGAATGATATGTCACCATTGTCTACAACAGCCCACACAAGAGGAGTGGTTCCAGCCTGACGGGCCAACTGAATTTGGCTTAACATATTTGGTGGTTCATCTTCTAGCCTACAAAATTCAAAATCAACATAAGTAATGTAGTATTTACAATTTAGTAATTGTAGAAAAAAATTATCTGCATTAATATTTTGTCCATCCAATGCTATTAAATATGTACAGTATCAAGTACAGTATCAAATACAGTGGAACCTCTATGGGAACACCAATAAAAAGTGTCCCTTAATGAGGCTGGCCATAGTGTTACAACATACATAACACATCTGAATAAAACTATTTATTAGACAAGATAAAGATAAGATAGTTTGTCCATGTTTTTCTAAATTTTAACCACCATTTGACTAAATTGATTAAAACGCATGTACAAGCATGACTTACTTTGTTACAATGACAAAAATGATTGGTTTTCCTGGTGCAGACTTCTTGTAATTAGATTCTGGTAGATAGACACTAAAGTGGATGTTCTGATTTGTTGACTCCTCACAAAATCTATTGGAAAATTATGGCATTAATTTTATTTCAATCTTGTACATTAGTGGTCAGTGGTTACATACATCTGGTGCAGGACTTCTGAAGTCCTATTCAAAGTATTTATTGGTTACTCAGGGGCGGATCCAGAATTTTTAAATAGGGGGGCCTCTGAAATTAAGTATTTGAGCCACATGGCCCTACCGCACTAAGTATTTGAGCCACAGGCTTGCCATGGTGGGGCTTGTGGCGAATATCATTTTTTGGTAAATGACACTTCTAGATGGTCGGAAATGGTACTCTCGCACATTCGTACCTGCAATATTTTAATACAATGACCTTACTTACTCTGTGCAGTGTGGTATGTTAGCTTTCTTAATAATTTGTAACTTGTCCATGAGAAGATCTAATAAAGAAAAGATATAAATTATAACACAGTAGAAATACAGTATTTCTAACAAATAGAAATGAAATACAGTAAAACACCTATAAGATGACGCCAATAAGTTGCACTCCTTAATAGGAGGGCTTCTACTGTAACTACATTTGAAATTCTATATGCTTTATAAATCATTTATTGTATTTTAAAATTAAAACATACACACATTAATAGAAACTCACCAGTTGATAGAGCATCAGATGGTTTAACAAGAGGGTGCACTTGCCCCTCCCATATGTGTTTCATGGGTGACTCATGAAGGGTAGAAAGGTCATTGTTTTGCTTCTTTAACTGTTTATATTCGTACCAGTTCCTGGGTGAATCTTCATTTGTTCCTAAATAAAAACAAATTGTTAAAAAGTTACTGTATGTAATACCGTTTCTCAACAAGAAATTGAATGATGCAGAACAAAATTATATTCAAAACCATCATGGGCATCTCTAACCCCATCGATAATATTTAGGGATCCTGCCTTCGTCCTTTTTCTAAATTATCTCTTGTCATTATATTATTGTTTTGATTACTTTTTGTCTTTTTGATGTAAATAAATGTTTTTTTAATTAAATTGACAACTAAATGAAAATCAGCGTCACCTTCCCACAAACAATAACATTACAGTAGTACTATACAAATACTGTGCTACCACCAATATTCACACCCAGCACCAAACCATTACATCCAGGATGCACCACCACTAATATCAGTACCACTACCACAGCACCACCACCAATATCACCACCACTACATTTTAAAATATCTTACTCTTTTGTTCATCACTAGAGTCAGACTCAAGATCTTGCAACAATCTTGAAGTCTGTGTTTCTTGTTTACCAGTAACAGGCAACACTTGGCCTTCCCTCTGTAGTGTTACAATCTGTGGTAGACGAATCTTATCCAGATGCTCTACTGTCAACTCTCTAGGCTCCACATCCTGCTCCATAATGTTTGGAAGGCAAATCTCTTTAAAGTTCCATGATGTATAATTCAGCTTTACCTTTTTCTCCGGTAGTACATTTTGTTCCTTGGTGTCCACTGACTGATGAAACTTTCGTTTGGACATGTTGGCCAAAGGTTCACCAACTTTATCTAGAACGTGGCTTGAAGGTTTATCACTACTGCCAGAATGGCTGATAGTATCTATCTTGCATGGTTCACATTCAGCTTCTGTAGAAGAAGCTGAATAACCAGCTCTTTCACAAGAACCTGAATGACTGGCTCTTTCACAAGAACTCTGTATATCAGATTCTTCAGTTTGAGTGATATTTAAATGGCATATTTCTTTACAAGAGCTCTTTGGTTCACCAGGAACACCAGTACTTTGATGACATACTTTTTCACTAGGGATTTCTTTTGCAGATTTACTGGATTCATCCCTAATTTGAGTTGCTGCTGCATTTTCATTTTTGCCTAGTGTGTCTTGGTTATTTTGGCTGTACAACAAATAATATAATCAATAATAATAATTCAACATTTATTAGTTTCTATCAATGGTAGCAATACAATAAAAAGAGTGGTAATTTATAATGAGACAATACAAAAATACAATTAATAGAGGATCTTGCAATCAATCAACAAACATACAATTATAATATCATAAACATTTTCTGGTATATTAACCTGCCAAAGAATGGGTATATTGCTACAGTAGTAATCATTGTGAATTTGATCTTACCTCTTATATTCTTCAATGATGTATCCTAGTCTCATTAAATAGGAATATACCTGAAATTATAATCAAAAACTGTAACAAATTCCTGCTTATTTTAACAACAGATAAACATGCAAGATTTACTTTAATCTGGCTTACCTGATAAAACTCTATGGAGACAATTTTTGGTATAAGAATCTCATAAGCCTCTTGCACTGACATAGTGATCCCATGAAAGCGAATATCCAATGAGCACTGAAAATAATAACTAATGAATATTCATATCATAATTCAAAATAGTATCTGATACAGTGATTCCATGAAAGCGAATATCCAATGAGCACTGAAAATAATAACTAATGAATATTCATATATCATAATTCAAAATAGTATCATGTGATAAAAAAAATAGAATATGCAGTACTCACAGTTTCCAGTAAATACAAAGCTTCAAAGGGACGTAACCACTTTTTATCTGCTTTATGGTAACCCATTGTATGCCAGAATTTTCCCTATATAAAAAGTAATTCAATACATGTATAAAGCTCTGTCTACACTATAAAACTTGATGTGACAAAAAATGTGAAGTGCCCATATATGGACATGATGATGTCATATTACTACCATATTTGGGCATATCACACTTTTTTTGTAAAACTAGTTTGATAGGTTAGACAGAGCTTTAAAATTATTTTTTTTAAATTATAATCTATTCATAGTTTAAAAGTACAGTATTTCTTTCTACCTTTTCAACAATAACTTCAACACTGCCCTCATCTGGAACCCACTCGCCAATAGCAACATGTCCTCTAATCATAGAAATACAAGAAATTGAGATAAATGTTATGCTCTACTGATTTTCCTTGAATGTATATCAAAAGCATGATGGAAAAACAATTAAAAAATCACCCCACCCCAATTTTAGTAACCGAATTTAGAATATTTATATTAAATCAACTAACAGTTTAGCGACACGTTCTTCTTTGAGTAGGACTTCATTTCTGTGACACAAATTTGACAACTTTTTTTCTTGCCGTTCTGATCCATCAGGAACGTTCTCTTTAGACCCTCTTTTTGGCACACAAGAGTCGCGATTTTTGTACCGTAAAATCTCCATTTATTTTGTAGGAATCAAGTGTTTCATGGATTCTTTAATTTAAGGCTCTGGCTGTAAAATAAATAAATAATTTCCTCCTTAATGGACATACAGTACTGTATATTGTATTGTAGGCCTATGTTAAGTTGTATGTAAAGATCAATAATTAGGCCTAAATAATATTATTATTAATAATTATAATATGCATTAGCTCGTCCTCCTCTTTGGTCATCCTCCTCATCAAAACCTCTATCTAGTCAGCTAGACGTAGAACGTCCTGCGTAGGAGGCCTCTCTACACTCACCCGCCCTTACTCTGCTATAAAATGCCTAAAAAACGCATATAGCCTATACCTATATACTAATGGATACCCATACTAATAATAGCGTAGGGCTAGCTAGTTAGCTAGGCTAGCTAGGTAGGGCTAGCCTTTTTTATATATTAATTTAAAAGCTAGACTACTAGTAATGTCATTTCTGATTTTTTTTTTAGTATAGACAATCAATCAACGAATAAATATGAAAGCATACATTGCTTATTTAATATCAGCTCATTTTTTAAACGCGTTTCATTTATATTTTAGTTAAACCTAGGCCTAGCTAGCTTACACCCAGCCACCAGAGGAACACGTGAATGTTGTGAATGAAATCGTTCATGCGTATCATAAGATCTGCGGCACTGTATTACGTCATTCATCTGGTACTAGAGTACGCCCTCTTTTTAAGAGGCATTGCACAACTTTTAGCAATGCCAAACGTATCAGAAACGTTCACTGGAAGCCTATATAAAGCGTTTTGTTTGCAAATGCAGTACTATTATAATTTTCTCAATTGCAGTAGCAGTGCATTACAATCATGTACAGACCGAGTCATGATGTCAATTACGAATCTAACACTAGAACGTTTGATGACAAGGCGCTAACAGACGCCATAGAAGCAATGGAAGTTTGTTACTTAGACGAGACAGATGAGGCAAGAAAAGAACCATCTGACAATGACGATTCGAAATCAGTAGATTCTGGTATTTTGACGGAAGATAATACCATTGACCAATCAGATATTATTGATGGAAGTGAAGGCAATTACAACGAAAGCACGGAAGCCGCACCTGAACCAGACAATGTAATAAGGAAGATGAAAATGCTGACGGTGACCATAGCCAGAAGAGTGACGGTATTGGTAAGGATGGGGGGAAAGGCGACAATCACTCATTTGGAGCTTTCTGGTCAAATTCAGGAGATAACGGTAATAATTTCTGCATGTTTATGTACACGAGCCAAAACAATTTTAGTAATTTACCAATATGGATGACTGGGATGCACCAAGACAGCAGAAATTCTGATACACCACCAAGAGACGGTGAAGACCGCTCTTGTGACGACGGTAATAATCAATCTCAACCGCAACCACACCACATGAACCCGGATTTTGGTAATATGGGTGGCCCCGGGTTTAACCCAATGCAATTTATGTACCACATGTATAATTGTACAAGGCAGAGTGGTAATAACTGAAAACCCCGATGTTGCGGTGAGTTAGACTTTATAGGGCCCATAGGGTAAGATCGACAAAGGAGAGTAGACATTTTACGATTGGGTAATTTTATATAGGTAACTTCGTTGAGTGAGTCATTCATATTATCAAGCATTGTAAATAATCATCTATTGTAATTAGTGTTTGTATTGTTCATCAGACCTTATCGTGATACGAATCGATAAAATGGAGGAAATAAAATATGGAACTTTAATATTTAATATCGTATCAATGTTTTATTTGTTGAATACATTGTAAAAGACATAAAATAATTCATTTACAACAAACCACAAGAAGTGTACACTATACGCATATTTTTCGTTATGTTTTTGTCACATTTTCATTCATGCACTTTTGTTTTAAAGTCATTATAACAACGTATATATTGTAACATACATATATTTATAAAGTATACATAATACAAAATATAAGGTTTCTATTTTTCGACGATACGATCCGGACTCTCTTGACTTTTGTGGATAGAAGACCATCACTTTACCCGGGTAAAAAACTAGGTCCAGTAACGACCAGTTTCCAATTTTCGCCCTCTCTAATTTATGCAGATCAGGCAAAAAATGTATTTATTGAACAAAATGTTCTGAATTCATATATGATTATGGACACACTTTCTCCACATGACGTCACAAATTGAGACATAGTCCAACACTGAATGCTTTCTAACTGACGATGACGTGCTGCTGATGATGTTATGAGATAAGTAACGTGGACATAATGATGCACCTTCATTGCGTCTTTTTTTTGGTGTAAATCCTCCATTTCTTGGCAGAAACTGAAGGACGCAGCTCTCACGGCGGGTCTGATTTATATGGACGCGTTAGACAGTTCTGTAGATTTTTAAAACGTCCATCGTATACAGACCTATATGTCAGATACCTAGGCCTAATAGTTGGAGTTGAAATGCTACATCTACACTGGTGGTCGAACGCCTGGTTTGACTCCTTCACCGACGAAAATGATTTTTCCCGGCGCATAAAATTTGCCGGTACACTCTGCCGACCTGGAGCATCATTTCCGTGTGATCCGATTGCCGGGAAAAATCCCCGTTTTTTATCCGGACTACGCACATATCTGGCTATCGGTTTGCCATGTCCTTTTCCGCAAGAAACGTCACCAAAAACTGGCTCGGTTTTGTAGATACGCTCAATAAAAATTGGTTTCATTTCTAGAAGTTCGTTACTGTCTTCGTCACGTTCAGGTTTAGCATTCCGCGGGTATGTTTTCTCAACCAGTTCTTTGTATTGTTTTAAGCGGTCTTTTATATTTCCAGAATGCTGTTTCTTTGTGCTGGAGAGCTCTATCTCAGTCGTGTCGATTCCTGTCAGTAACTTTTTCATAACACCGGTTTTCTGCTTTTGTCGATCGAGGAAAGCTTTTCGCTGCCAGGCAACCTGGACTATGAATTTATACCTTTCTTTAGATAGATCAAATAACCGACTCTCAAGCATACGTTGTTCTGTGACGTTGTCTTTGATTTGAGAACCGATGACCAATGTCTGATCGTCGTCGTCATTGCGTCCTGATGAAGGTTTTGCCCAATCACGGATGTCTTTCCAGATGTCGTCACGGCTTGTTATTCTACCCGGTGCACTTGTTGGTTTGACTCTTGACGTCATTGCGTCTCACTCTCTCAATTAACGTTTAATTAACTTCAACATCTGAAATTCTATAAATAAAAGAATATAATTAGTAATACATAGGCCTATATACCTGTATATGATTTATTAGGTGTATAGGCCTACATGGAAAATACGAAATACTAGTGTGAATATGACAATTTTACGATGCTATGACGTCACAATAATTGGCTCATGACGTATATAAAATGAACGGCACCATATACAGGTGAGTACAATAGTCCGGGTAAATCGTTGTCAGAAAATGACATGAATGTCAATAGAATGTAAAACACATGATTTTTGAAGGAGAGCTATGTAAACATCGTAAATGTCAGATGAGTGCTTCAGCTAAGCACGGAAGAGATTTTAAGTAGTTCTGGGCCTAAAGGTCTAGATACACGCCAAAGATTATAAATAAACTCATTGAACTTGAACATAAGAGGTGGACCCCCAGGATAGGATACACAATAAAAAGCACTCGATCAAAGCAGTGCGTTTTCCTTTGTGTCAGATTAGTGGAGGTAGGCCTAAATAAAATAAGAAATTCATAAACAGGAGGAGTAGACCTTACTTTTGTTAGGGGCGCAAGCAGGCCAACGGACACACTTCCCCGTATTAATTTCACGTCCCCTCTCTCATATCAATAATGTGAACGAGGGTCTGTCTGTTTGGTAATTAAGTATTCACATGTATAGATATAAAGCTCTGTCAAAGTTTATGTGACAACAAATGTGATGTGCCCATATATTATGGACATGATGATGTCATTGAGTACCATATTTAAGCATATCACTAACATATTTGGCCAAATCACACTTTTTTTGTCAAACTAGTTTGATAGTGTAGACAGAGCTTAACGCTGCTCAAATGTAAACGGTAACACGACGTAAAACGAAACCGTGTTTTCAAAGATGCATGATCGCCTTTTAGGTTTTGTCAATTACGTTAGCATTTTTTCGTCATTAGACCGTTAAATTCTTATTCGGGGGAATGCGTGTGCACTTTATGACAAAGCAAACAACATAATTGGTATTTCAACTACTTATAGTATTAATATGGATTGAATTACAAAGTGTATTTAATCAAATAATTCGTTGCGGTAGTAACGCATTTCTTAGATGAACCTTATACCGGCGGCGAGTTGAATTTACAGTATAGAGTTTATATTATAACAGGCCAATTCTTCTAAATAATTAAATAGAATTGATCAATACTGTATTTTTATATATTTGGTCAAACCTAAGTTATATCACGAAATAGACACATTTATTTTAACCATACTTAATGAGGGTGATCCATCCAGCAATTGCTGATCATTTGGGACCCTCAGAACAGATACAATACACAAAATACAACAATACAGTAAAGTTAAAGAAAAACAAAGCCTATAAATTAAATAAATTACATATGAGAATCAAAAATCTGAATAAGAAAATTTGGAATATAGTAAATAATTGATATGTTAAATTAGATCTAATATTTTACAATTTAAAGTCTGGAAAAGGATTACATAGTTTGGAGAAAAGTTATAAGTCTAGTTTTGAATGAGGGAAATGATAATGAAATATCGTGATATCCTTTAACTTCTCGTGCGATTTGTCCTATTAATATGGATGACATGTCTCACCTAAGTAGCCTAATGGATTATTACAATGCCAGTTAAGTATGGGTACTTTAGTACTGATGACTGATATTTAATACCGTGCCATCGATTTTTTTTATTTTTAGTGAAAACGGTTTTTATCCAATCGTATTTGAACATTTATGGTCTAGCTAGAGTAGGCCTGATGATTTATATCGGTTTGATTTTCCTTTATGTGTACATAAATATCAAGTAGGCCTATATCACGGTACACTCTTATCTTTCTGTTAATAGTTTTATTACATATACTTTTTTTACAAGAAACAGCGAATTGAGGCCTCAAAATTTATTTCAATTGAATTGAAAAAAAAAAAAATTTTTTTTGGTCAGTGTTTTGTGTCGTACTAGTAAGTAGGCCCCACAATGGACGTTTAGAATGGAGAAATTAAGTTAGTATTTCTCCATGGTTAGATGACGGATGAAGTGACAAGATCATGTGATGGTATGATTATGACGATGAATAATAATTATGTTGGATTCGTTGATAATTGACATTTTGATTAAATGATTATGACAACCGGCCAAATGCAAGAATAATGTAAGATGAATTAATTTGCAAAAGAGCCTAATAAAATGATAGGGTCTATACACTTATATCGGTTCTGTAGCAGAATCATCAGCTAATGGGTAGGCCTGTTCTGACGAAAAAAACCCAAAAAGCAAAACGGAAAAAAAAAACCCATGAAAGAAAGTCATAAAGTCGTTATAAAAGTCAACATAAATCAACTTACAGAGTCAGAGCCGAGTTCGGAAATAGACCTTCCGTAATACGGATCCATTTTGAAAGTGGCCCAATTTGAAACGCTTTTTCGAAGCTGATCGTCTGCACCCACAACAACCTATAATTGAAATAGTATCGATACAAAAGTAAACAAAACAATTGGACCAGTTACCAACACGAATTTACCCCTTCGATTTGGTTCGCCTTGTAGACTTGACACCAATGTTGCTAATATCGATCGCTATTGTGGACTCGACAAAACTATCGTGGCTTAAAATACACACATGCGCAGTGAATAGTTGCTAGGAGCAACGGTAATTACATCCCACTTGGTTTGTCATTTTATTAGCTTCTCTACAATTTACGAGACCTGGGAGATGTATCATAAGAATTCGGGAGACCTTTTTTAATGTAAAGATAAAAATGTTGTAAACTGCAGGCCTACGTGTAGATAAAATACGCCTACTACTGTACTATATTGTGTCATATTAGAGTTTTCTATTGTTACAGTTTTTACAATTAGTGTACATTTAATTGGTTCACATTATCTTCTTGTCCCGCTTCTTGTTTTGTTTTCTTATAAATATCCACTTGTGACGACGTAGCCTACCGTATTTTAAAACATTGCTTCCTTCATTATGAGTGTATATTTAAATTTGAACATGAACAAAATTATTCGACGGGTCTGTTCGTCAAACCAACCGCAACATTATATTCATAACCTACCGTAGAAATTACTTACTTTTATTTGCAATCAATTAATTTAGTTACCTTTCCATAAATAAGAACCGGTAATTTCATCGTAGCCTATGACATCGCATAAACTGTCACCTTTCCACTATATACTACCATTATTTGCTAAAACGGTAATAGGTGCTGTATTAAAAATGTCAAATATCTATTGTTTGGCGTGAAACTTTATCTGTTTGCAAGTACTTAACAAACAATAGGCTATATTTTTTTTAAACCTAATGTCTAACCTTTTGTATCGACTAGTATTTGCTATTTGATTAGATCAGGCTAGCGGCACTTCCTGTAATGTCAATCAGTGTCACACGGGGACCAATTCGTCCCCAGAGTGTATTTCAGCTAGCCCCGGGGGTTGGATTTTGCTTGTTTTTAGGGTTAAATGGACCAGGCCGGGCGGCTGTAACTCTATTACTTTGACACCGTAACAAGGAACGTCACATGACGTAATTAAAATTGAAGTTGAATAAATTGACATTTATTGAAAGAGAATGTATGTATTTATTCTCATATATCGATCGTATACCATAAAAATTCATGCTTTAATATTGTTAATACATAATAATACTGTATTGTTTTCTATTGTAGTTTACATAAATACATTAGTTATACAACCCCCTCTACAGCTTGAAAAAGTGACGTAATTAAGACGTTATAAGTCCGTGCAATCAAAGTCTAAAACACTTATCTAAATTAATCGTAAACTTAAGCATTCGGTATTAATTGGTGACGTATTTTGCTTGCGGTACTACTATACCGCGATATATGTAAAGCTACGAGGCATATACAAATTCAGAAATAAATTCAATTGTTATTCCACATAATGTGCCTTGAAGAAATAATAGTAAAATCAGTCAAAGCTACGGATGATGACGACATATTTACGCAAAGTTATACTGATGACGAATCGAACCAAGAACTTTTGTTATGGAAGCAGTGTTTGATCGCTGTATTTGTATCTTGTACAATCCTCCTGACCGTCTTCAGCAACATTGTGAACCTGCTTATCATCAAGAATAACTCGCAAATCAAAAGCACAACTAAAGTATTTTTGACGTCAATAACGGTGGCAGATCTCTGCATTGGTATTGTATGCGAACCTTTTGGACTAGCTTCTGTGATTGCCAACGACTGGCCTGCTGGTTACCCTCTCTGCACTGTGGTCGCCTGTTTAGTTAATACGCTTTGTGCTGTGTCAATAACCTTTCTACTTTTAATAAGTTTAGACCGATACATTGCCATTACAAGACCACTTCGATACCACATGATATTGACGACAAGGCGCGCCAAACAGGTAACTGTCGTCTGTTGGGTGTTTTGTATATTATATATGATTGGATGTTCTTACATCTGGGGTCCGTACGTTAGCTATAGCGAAGCCGCATTTGGATGTGTTATAAACTGGCATGCACATGGAAATACAACTGTGATTTTAATACAAAGTATAGGGATTGTTTTACTGCCGTCCTTTCTAATATTCGGCATGTATACCCGTCTTTTCTGGATTGCCTACCGACATTCTAAAGCTATATCAACTTTCAACGCTTCGGGTAGGAGTATGTCCGATCACGACCACACAACATTCTTTCAGAATCTCATTTCTATCAAAGATTCCAAAGCACTACGAACGTTCGCGTATGTTTGGATAGCGTTCAATGTCGCCTGGACTCCTTACGTGAGCTGTATTCTGTACATGTTGATTCAAGGACAGCGTGTGATACCAGCTGTCGAGTTTACAGTCACCTGGTTGGCACTATCAAACAGTTGGTGGAATGTATTAATTTATTCCTCAAACGCTAGTTTTCGTCAAACGGCGACAGACATAATTTGCCGAAAGATCAGACGACAGTCTTCTCGCCATATGCCGAGAAGCAATTGTGTTTCTGCTGGACAGACTACACCAGTCTGTTCTACGACACACAGTTCAGCCTTCCTACCTGACATACCGATATAAGGCAATTTACCGTGTGCTTTCTGTCGCGGATGACGCATTATGCCTCGCAGTTGTACATTTATTTGCACAAGAAAAACATATTTTAGGTAGCACTAAGTTCAGCAGCCTATTCAGAAAGGTATAGTCTATGTGGACACAAACTCTCTCTACGACGGAGGTATTCGGATAAATGTGTTAATGGATAAATAGGCCTACCAAAGATATGTATTTGGCAAACATTGAATGCGATATAAAGATTTCCAATAGAAAACCGTATCTGGAAATTTCGGCTATAAATAAACCTTACCAGAATAAATACAGTACCCAAGATATATATCTTTCAAACATTGACTCTCAAAGATAGAAATTTGAAAAGATCTTCCATGGCATTCGGATTTCTGATATCTTTCCAGTCTTGAAAGATTCGGAATTCCGAGTATTCTGTCGGAATACTTCACCTCGGAATTCCGAATCTTTCTAAACTTGACAGATGAAATAAAAAAATCTCTTGTTCTCAGTGTAGTATGTACTGTATGCAGGCTTACAATCAATGCAGCCAAAATCGGTGAACAAGACAATTTCTGGGAGTATTGTATGATCAGACTAAAAAATAGCTTTCATGGTTACTACCAAAAACACAAAACACAAAAGGGAAGTCACACTTGAGCACAAACGATTACAAATTTAAAAGTATTTATATTATCATCATAATCATAGTTGTATACCTCAGCAAAATTAATTTATATTTAAGCTATAATTTGTTATATTTCTTAACAAATAGGATTATTCAATACTTTGGTTAACAGCAGACATCATCAAAATCCAAGTTAAGATAAGAATACAATGCAATAATAATAATATATTATTAAAACTAGTTTGACAAAAAAGTATGGTAGTGATGACATCATCATGTATCATATATGGGCAAATCACTTTTTTTTGTCACATAAAGTTGATAGTGTATACAGAGCTTTAGGTTTATGAGTAGAAGAGATTTGTATTGTTGAACCATTTAAAAATTTATTTTAAATGTCATAAATTTATTTAACAACTCGAAGCATCTCTTGTATACTTGCTATTTTTTCTCTGGGTTTTCCTACAGCATTCCCTCGCTCCGTTTCTATATTATCTATTTTCTTCCAGTCATCAAAACTAATGCATTGTACTCCTATATAAAATAATGTATTAAACATTTTTTTAAAACATTGTTTAAAATGTTCTATCAGTTACATAATATTATATATCTGTATTTGAAAATGGAGAATATAATATTCAATTACCTCTTTCTTGTAAAAAGTGTCTTGTACTTTGTCGTTCTGACCTATGGCGTGGTTTAATGACCTCATTTTTGATATCTTCTAATATAACTTTGCTTGTTTCCATGGCATCATTTAGGGATGATAATATTACACCTTGTGGTCCTCTCTTCACCCACCCACTACAATACAAGCCTACGGGTTAAATAAAAAAAAAAAACAATTATACTCTAAAGCTCTGTCTTCAGTATCAAACTTTATGTGACAAAACAAAATGTGATGTGCCCATTATATGGACATGATGTCATATTATTACCATATTTGAGCATATCACTACCATATTTGGGCACATCACACTTTTTTTTTGTCAAACTAGTTTGATAGTGTAGACAGAGCTTAAGCTGTGAATAATAAATGTACTGTGTACTATACAAACATCACTATCACTGAACTCATCCTTCGGATGGGTACTCTAGATACATTGCACATGTGCATGATAAAGAACTTGGTACATTATTAAAAAAAAAGTAGGGGATCATCTCCTAGGTGCTGATCATATCCTCTATTGAAAAATGAAAAAATTCATTGTAACCGATAGTCTAGGTTTGACCCTGGTTCGAATTAATATTACCAAAAGATAAATACTTTGGCACATAAGGCGTTTCATACGTACTTGACAAAAATTCACACCAGACAAAAATTGAAATGTGGACGAGTGGACTAACTAAAACAATATTACAGCACGAACCTATAATTCTAATTTATAGGTCCATGATTACAGAGACAGAGTATAAGGAAGAAATAAATAACATTTAAATAAATAAATAAATAAAAATGTAATCTTTAGTCACTGTAAATATCTTAAATTAGGTTTTCAACTCTAGTACATATTTTACTGTGCAGGCTTATTGAATAGTCTGAGTACAATGTACTGTAGGTATGGTAGACTTATGGCACGACATACTTTCACTGTAAATGGTTAGTTATGTAAAAACACTCAACTGAAACTGTCAATTACATGCTGTAAGTACCAATTTAGCTTAATTGCTGCTAATAATGCCAATGTTTTGCTTTGTAAGTGATTGTCCCAAACGTTTAAGTACACAGCTTTAATGTATGTGATTAGCACATGTACGGTTCACACACAGTAGAGTTCCCACGCAATTCGCCATGTTTACATTACAATGATAAATTAAAAGATAGCTTGGAAGAAAATGCTAAATTAATTGGTTTGATTATTCATTATTGTCGTAAGATAATCTTCAAACACAGAACATAGGGGTAAAAAAAAGGTGGGGGGGGGGGGGGGGGGTGGGAGGATGCAGGAGACGTACAAAGGATTCTGAACAGGTTACAAAAACAAATCTTTGTTTTGGACCACCAAGCTTCCCCTGATGGCTAGGGTTAGATTCTAGCTCAAGGAAGCAGCGGGTACTGCACCAACAGGAGGTATCTTAGCTTATGATTTTAATAAAATGATGCCAAGGTTGATAGGCAAATATAATGCTAACATTTTACTCGACTTTCTTTCAAAAGAACTGATCAGTTTTGTTCTAAAATAATGTACATTAAAAACACTTTTTATTGAACATTAGGAGGCTCTTCACAGCAATAAAATCTTGGAAACAGATAAAGGTCTATGTTTTAAATGAAGGCTATGATTTAAATCAAGACCATTGTATAGTATTCAGCAATAATGTAGATATATGAATTGTATACTAAGGCACTTTCTTATAGTGCATATTTGTATTTTCAGAAATAATTTAAATGTCTTAAAGAGCACCTTTAATCTTGATTTAACATCAACAATTCCATAAGACCAGATAAGACCGAATAAAGTGATTAAATAGAAATTGTAGCTTTGTTTTATTATCTCTATCTTTTATATTGTTTCGTTAATGTAATTTTTTTCCGACTTATCTGCTCTCCCCCCACATGACTGAACTACTTTTTTTATATTATATTTATATCCAAGTTTATCTATTAAATCATTATGTTATTGTATATTATATGTTGTTATATTATGGAAATAAATAGAAATTGTAATGATAATTGTGTAGATTACTTAATTAAAAGTCCTCCACAGTTTAATGGGAATTATTACCTTTTATGTTTGTGACTCGTCCCTTATCATTAATTACAATGCCTTTCTTTGTATCAAATGGAACTGTCGTATCGATGCATGTGCTTTTGTATCCAATACTTCTCAGAACTAGACCACATGGTATATCTTCAAAGTTGCCAGTTGCGACGGCATATTCCTGCCCAATTTCACCCTTCAAATAAAAAATGTATATAGCAGTCACACACTTTTAACTTTTCAATTGCTTGTACAAACAAAACTAACAAATAAAACTAAACTGTATCACTAAATATTTTTCTATGAAAATTATGAATATGATACAAGGTACCCACAGAAAATATGAATATATTAATATATATTAAATGAAATAGACATCCTGTACTCTACTAGAATCCAGGATGGTGCTTCTTAATTCATCAAAGTGAATTCAGACCGAGAAATACAGTACAAGTAACCCTTAATCAAAGCAAGCAAAATTGTCTGCCTTAAGCTTGGTTCACACTAGGACACAAGGTTGTAAGCCGCAACACAATGGATTATTTTGAACTGTCGCTTGTGAGTGATCAATTTGATTACATTGCAGCTTACATCCTTGCTTTGCGTCCAAGTTTGAACCAAGATTTATCTAGGTAAACTAAAAATCAAAATGATTTACTATAGTACAGAATTACTTGTAGTTTGTTCATTTCCAGCCTAATTCCTGCAACCTTTGTACCATCTTGTGTGGGTAGCACTTCTGTTGGACTTCGAAAAAACTCCATCCTCCAGTTTTTACTAGAACCTGTCTTATCTTCCTTGGGTGTAAATGCTGTGTCCACCATTAATTGAGTAAGCCGTTTTTTTGCTCGGGGGAGGTCTGAAAAAAACATTATATGTGTTATGAGCCCTCTATCGAGTGCTAGCTACCTCTTTAAGAATTTTTCCAACAACCTGCGTTTACTATGAGGATTATGTAATTGTTATAAAAAGTGTAAGATAAATATATATACCTGCAACGATGTCTTTTATATGCTCAAAATCTTTTTGATGTAGTATCCCATTACATTCAGGCAGCTTCACCATCTCGCGTAATTCTTTAATTGTACAAGCTATTTGTAGAGGTCCTCGTCGACCAATCAAATACACATGTTTTATTTTACTCTCTGCAATTCGTTCTAATGAATATTGCGTAATGTCAGTTTTCTGTGGAATATAATAGACTATGATGATACTGCCTGTATATGGCATTAATTCTATAGTGGACACTTCCAGAAAAATGGACAAGTCCAGACATTGTACTGCACTGGTGTATGAAAAGAGTAAAGTAAGAAAAAAAGTAAAGCGTGGTTCCCACTAGAATGCAACGCAACTATGTACCGACGCAAAGTGCTATATTGCGTAATCACAAGTGGGAATCGACAACACAACAGTCAGTACAGGAAATCAAATCAGTTTGATTTCATGCAATGATGCAAGGCAATGACACTGGAAAACACACCAAATATGCAGGGTGAACCAGGCCGAGTCTACGGCAACTAACATTGCACTCAATAAGCAGGTTTTATTTCACAAAGGCGGGGACAAACACAATTATTGGAAGGGCATTTTCTTATGTTGCGAACCACGCCTAAAATTAAGCTCAGAAAATTGCAGTAGAAAATTGTGTAGCACAGAAAATTGGTGAGAATAATGATTTGTTGATGAGTGAAACCTACCTTTAGTATATCTATGGGGGTTAATAGCATCCTGGCAACATCTAATGCTACGTTTCCTTGACCAATTATTACAGCTGTATCACAATCAAGACTTGGATTGACCTAAAAGATAAAGTATCACTGTAGCATACTATTCGATTGTGAATCGACTTAATATTACAAATATTTTGGCACACATGGCATGTCAAACCTATACTGAAAAAAATCACTGCTAGTGGTGCTTGTAAAGGAAATACCAACAAACGTAAAAATAAGCAATCAATACTATTGTTATATACTATTTTCATTAAAGATGTATTGTCCCTTTGACTAATTCCAAAAAAATAAAAAATAACAGATTTCGAAAAAAGGTGGGTCATTTTGAAGTATCATAATAGTTATTAACTATCACCAAAAATTGGTCGGAAAAAAAATCATTTAACTGAAATACAGACGTTTTTTTGTTAAAAAAATAACTTTGACTTCCAGTCAAAGTTTTCGATCAAAACATATCCCATAATGAAACGCACTTGTTTAGCTACTCTCTGTATGCATAATCATAAAACTTCCTCACGATCTGTGTGAAAATACCTTCTCAACCGTGACGAGTTGTAAACAATCCTAATTAGCATATGCATAATGCGTACTCATGGTTTGAAATCTTTGTTTACTTTCGCTCACGGCGATTTTCCAGACGAAATGTAATCCAACTAATTTACCTGTTAATTACGTAAACTTGTTGCTTTTGGCTCAAATTTTCGACTTAAAGTGAATAACTTTAATATTACTTTGATATGGCCAATTTAAATTTAGAATATTTTGACCTTCATTTTTTTGTGTTTCAAGTGACAATACATCTTTAAAGTTTGGTACTTATTCAAGTGGGGCACCTATTTGATTAGTATTGTCTAAAGTTCTGTCTGCACTATCAAACTAGTTAGCTCAAATATGGTAGTGATATGATGGCATCATCATGTCTATATATGGGCACATCACATTTTGTTGTCACATAAAATTTGATAGTGGAGACAGAGCTTTAGAGGGTGAACAATGCAATATCAGCAATACCTGTCTGTCTTCTGGTAAACCATTGTACCAGCCTACAAAAGCGCGAGCAGACAACACACCATCAAGATGCTCTCCTGGTATTCCTAACTCCTTATCATCTTCAGCTCCGTAGCTCTATTAAAATAGAAAAATTTTGTTAGATATAAAATTAATTCCTTTATTCATCTCACTTTCATTAAAAAATCCTGGGTTCTCACAAATTTAGAATTAGATAATAACACAACTGGTGCTCTAAAACTCTGTCTACACTATTAAAAAAAGTGTGATGTGCCCAAATATGGTAGTAATATTCAGCAAATATGGTAGTGATATGACATCATCATGTCATCACATTTTTTTGTCATATAAAATGTGATAGTGTAGACAGAGCTTAATGAGTCTCTGATACATACCAGGACAACAACATCATACATTTGTCGCAGCTCCTCCACAGTTACATCTTTCCCAACATTTACATTGCCATGAAAGTGTAAACGACCTCCTTCTGCTAAAGTGCTAAACTGGTTAATCACATTCTGAAATTATGGATCAAATATAAAATTTGTTAACAAAGTTGGAGATACACAGTACTGGTAACAAATTTGTATAGATTAAAAAAATGTGTGAATTTGCATGGGATAATGAAATACACAGTAATACGGTAAATTAAAGAAAGAGTAAAAGTAGTAGATTGAAATTGCTATAGAAGCTGTTTACCAACAAAATATTGAAAATTGTTGTTGTGTATGAGGCTTTTAAATGTAAACTTTGCAAGGTGGATGTTTCTAATAATTGTACCCATTTTATGATGTACAGTATATAATACTGTCAGTTTTTTTAAAACCAATTTTATGTTTATAATTGATATATGTGCATTTGTGTTTCTCTAATAAATCACATTTCCTTCAGTTATACCTTAACTTCAGGATGATCTGGAGCCACTCCGTACCTCACAAGACCAAATGGAACTGGAAGGCGCTCAAGCATGTCTATTGTCAAATCCTTGTGGCCCTGAAATACAAATATAATAATTTATAATTGATACAGCGCATTATAATAAAGTGAAAACATAGAAGAAATTAAACTAAATAATTCAAAGGCTTTAACAATGAATTATAGAATTACTTTAATTAGGCTCTGGGCTGTGTAGAATCCTGCTGGACCACTGCCAACGACGCATATCTTTGGCTTACTGTTACTACTACACAAAGCTCTCTGAAAAGTTCCCAAGATATCTGAAAGTATAAATATTACAATTACAAACATAATTAATGCTAAATCATTGGGACTTTGTAGTCAGGTGTGAGGTAATTACATATCACATCAGTATGGACCAATTGCTTATGTTCCATCTGAAGGGCAACTAAATGTGAGTAAAGCTCTGTCTACACTATCAAACTTTATGTGAAAAAAAAATGTGATGTGCCCATACATGGAAATGATGATGTCATATCACTACCATATTTGGGCATATCACTACCATATTTGGACACATCACAATTTTTTTTCAACTAAGTTTGATGTGTAGACAAAGAGCTTTATTTAGAGCAAGATGGCAATTTCATATGTAATTTTATCTCACTCTTACATAGCAATATTTTTAATTTTATGAAAACTCACATCGATTAGATGTTGAATTCTGCAAACACGCTGATTTTTTTAACATTCGCAAAACCAACAATTTTGACATTATTTGAAACTGTTCGATAACTGCAAAATAAAAGAATCACATAAAAAATCCCTAATTTATAGGAGGCGTAGTACTAGTAGTAGGCCTACCTATAAAATATGTAAAATAAATACAACTACTACTACAACTAAAAACCCTAATCAATCATCTATATTAATACCTGCTAGGCCTAGTATTTAGGCTAGAGGGCAGCAGGCACTAAGTTAGGCCAGAAAAAGCAGTACGGCCGCCGACAGAGAGAGGAGAGACAGATTAAAAATGGCCTAGCTTTTTTTATATGGCTCTCCCTTACAATAATGAGGGTAAAAACATTTCAACGCAATGGGTGTACTTACGAAATTAATAAGAGGTATATTTATTGTATCTAGACTAGGCCTAATCTAACTTTTGAGGAATTGCGACCCTCATTTCAGAAAAAATATAAAAACGACGGAAGCGGTGTGGTGGTGGAAAAACTGGAAATACATTGGATGGATCCGTTTCAAAGTTTGGCAGTTTCAAATAAGAAATCTGATTGGTCAAAAAGATTTTACTTACCTCCAATAGATCTTTTTTTCGTGATTATTCAACCGCATCGCTCATAACAAACAACAAACCAGCAATGTGATTCAGGTAACAAAAAAGTTTTAGGCATACCACTTTTAGCTTTTTTCATTTTAAAAATAAAATAGTCTTTTATTTAAAAAAAAGCATTTGATCTTTACTGGTTTTTAAAAACAAAATACAAATCATGGAATAGAATAAAATTAATCTACATTATGTTAATGCTATGTTGTTTTCCCCATCTAGTTTTGTGTATATTTTTACCTTGTCCTGCCATCGCTGTTCAGATAGAAGCATGCTTCTTCAACACTTTTCTTTTGCTTTCTATTAAAGTCTAATCAACAGTGTGAATACATTTTTTCATTGAATAAATTGATATTGGAATGCATATTTTCAATTGCTGATTAACAATTCTGTGTAAAAATGTCACAGAAATATCAAAGAAATAATATTAATTTGGTAATGTTATATACATAAAATATTTGTTTTAAATTACTGATTATATATAATAATATATATAACTATATACTTTTCCATATTTATATATACAAATAGTTAGGCCTATAAACTATGAATATATGGTTTAACATTTCTATTGTTAATATTCAATATAACAATACTGTATAATATAACATTTGCAACCAAGATAACAAAACAAAAATTGAAATTTGAAAACATTAATTCTTTTCCGAAACTATTCCTATCGCATAGCAAAACACTAGTACAAAAATTATACAATTATAATGGACTCCTGTCTATACCCAGTAATACTGTACTGTAGAGTATTCTACACACTTTAAATACTCAGTATTCTACACACTTTAAATACTCAGTATTTACATAATATGTTAGGCAGAACGTATGTTTTACATACAGTATGGCGGCTAAGATAAAACAAAAGTCAAACTCTGTGTACATGAATGCAAAATTATTAATAAGCTGCATAAGCATAAACTGTTTACAACAATAAATAAAATTTGGTACTTGAATGTGGAATGCAAACAAGGTCAAATTACATAAAATGAAAAAAAAAACAAACAAAAAAAACCTATTTAAAAATACTTGAAATATCTGTGTGTTGTGTGTGCTTTTGTCAAATGGAATGGCAATGTATATTTTCAAGCTGATTTAATACCAATTGCATCGTTTTACTTGCAGATGGGCTTCATTAACATTTATATACAGTAGGTAATTACACCACCTGTTTTTACAGATTCTAAGCTAGTGTGAACTAAGCCAAGATGTACTGTAGAGAAGTCTACCACCAGGCTAGTGCTACTAGTGTTTCCATTATTCCTTGGTTAAAATGGTCAGAATATCTACCCGGCCTGTTTCTCGAGCAATGTTCTCAAGTTCCTGAATGTTACAGATCCGTTGTGGAGAACGAGTGCATTCCCAGTGGTAGATCACGATTTCTGTCCATGACTTGGAAAGGCTAGGTGCCAGATTATCTACCACATCTATGTCCGTAACATTGAACCCTTAAATTAAACAAGAAACATTTAATGACCAAAAAATATACAGCTGCAATGTTCTCATTTTGCTCAGCTAAATTTGGTTTGTATTTTACATTAAAAAATTAATAGATAATAAATCGTCAATCTGACAATGCATAAATACACATTTAATAGCCTTTTTAAGAGCACTCCAAATAAAGACCACTCAAAATATTTTAACCACGAAAAAGAGATTCAAAGTGACATACCAATAGAATCAGCTAAGGACTTCCACCATTTAGTAGCATCACTTAAAGCATTTAAATTTGCACGTTTACCCGGGGACATACCTAGCGAATCCCTGAAACAATGTTTCTTTGCACGAATTGCGTCTATAGTTTCTCCAATCTAAAATAAAGAAGAGAAAGTTTAGTATGCATGATGGGATGCATGACTGGTAATCTAGTAAAATTTAATACCAGATTCAAATGATTAAACATAAGTTTAAAGATGTAATGTCCCCCAAAAACATGAAAAATGAAGATTAATTAAATCAGACTTTGAATATGTTATTTTGTAGTTTTGGTAAGTTAATCACTTCCATAGAAAAAAAAAAGAAAACAAATTATGTTTTCACTTGTAAAATGACAAAATAAATGGTTAAATTCTACCAAAAATCCATTGGCTGGCAGTCAATTTGACCAGGTAAATACATTTTTTTCAATCCAATTTTTGGTCAAAGTGGATAACTATTATGTTACTTAATTATTTTTTCAGGGGGACAATACACCTTTAAGAAATGTATGTGGCCTACACGTGACTGGCAGGAATTCTTTTTAAACATGCATACTCATGTTACCAGGAATGGCTAAGTCATGTAAAGAGTATGGACTTATTCCAAAATACAACATATTAGATATAGTAAAATCCAGCGGAGAGGGGAACTTTGTTAGGTTTCGAAAGTTTCCATTAATCCTCTACTGTACTGGGAAAGTGTACTGTACAAAAACTAAGAATTATGAAATCAAAACTCACCGTCTCGGATTTGAAATGTCGAATATGATCTCTGTTGAAAAAATAATTGAAACAAGATAATTATTATTCAGTATCTTTATGTACCTGTTTATCTTCCATCAAGGTATTTAGTTGATCATCTGCTGTTATTTGTAGAGGTTATGTTTGCATCATCCGATACCGTAAGTTCTCCCAAACCCTCTGAAAACCACAGTTTAGGAAAACCAGACCAAGCCATCTGATTCAATGTACTATATTGGTATTTTATGTTCAGTTTCATAGGTTGCGTTTGGGCTTATGACATCACATGTGATACATATTGAGTGGAGTTGTGGCTTGGTGGTTATGATGCTTGGCTACCACTCCAAGGGTTCTGGGTTGAAGTCCCATCACATGTCAGGATTTTTTCTAAGGACAAAATTACAACTCCACTCCCAAAGACTTGTAATAAGACTTTGTTTATGTAGAGCATCTTGTGTATATGTTTGTCTTGTGAACCTCTGAGGGTCCCTAATTATCAGCAATTGCTGGATGGATCACCCTCATTAAATATGGTAAAAAAATATGTTACACAACTGTATTACAGTATTTGTCTATGGTACTCGGCAACTTATAGACACAAGAATCAGCTAGCCCTATGCATATATAATAAAACGCATTCTGAAAACCAAAATACTTAGTCTTGCTCAAAAGTTTTCTATTTATAGACTTAATTACTTCAATGGTAGGGCAGGTGGCCTTTGCTTGCGAGGTGAAAGCTTAGCAGCTTGTAGAGCGTTTTGATAGCTGGCTTGTTCAGCGTTTTGATAGCTGTCTTGTTCCTCACTTTCTGCATCTACTCCATCTCGAATGAATTCAGCTTTTGTCTCATCTAATTTCACCATTTCATTATATTCATTTGGTTTGCTTTCAGTATCTAACAGCAAATATAAAAGAACACAAACATTTTGTGGTATTACATCAAACTCTACAGAAACATATCTAACATGCCATCATAACATTAGTGAAACCAGGGAGGTAAAATACCTCCCTGGTGAAACTGGGGAGAATATGGCACACTCTATAGTTATAGTGAACAGGATTTATTTATATTTTACCTATTATTACATCAGGATATCTTGTGTGAGGGCTTGATGATACAGACTTAGAGCTGGTCGGAAATTCATCCTCACCATCAACTATGCATTAAAAAGAACAAATGTTAGCCTATGAATTGATAAACAAATAATTCTACTGCACGTCCAGTTAGCCACATACTGTAAGAGATAACATTACATCCTTACCTTCAGCAGCTACATCTGGAATCATGGTACCTGATGATACCTCTTTCCCTTATGAAATTAAAAATAATATATTAAATCTTAACAATTGTTAAAAAATGAATTTTTAAAAAATCCATACCATTATTTAACTATATATATATGTCTCCCTGAAAATTAAAAAAAAAAAATGTTTTTGTTGAATATGCCATTTTAATTTCACATAATATTTATTTGACAAAAAATTTGATCAAAAACAAAAATTATTTACCTGAAAAAACTGTAATTTAAAGCAAAAAATAGTAAAATTTACTGGAAGTCTATAGGTTTTTTGCCTTTTTAATAGTGAAAACATTATTTTTTAAAGTTTTTTTTTATACGGAAGTGATTAACTTTATTTAAACTGCACAGTCTTTTTTGTTATTAATCTTAATTTTTCAGATGAGGACAATACATATTTAAGTTTTCGTTACAAATTAATGTGTGGGTATTGGCATGATCACTAATAGCAATTAAGTGTCAACTTTGTCTTAAAGAGCCCATAAGGTATATGCATGGAGTCTGCTGAGAGAGGGGAGGCAAGGTTTAAAGTTCTATAATTTATATTGTTATGGGCTAGTTAGTCATCAATGTTGATGCAAATATTTATATTTGCATGAATTATAAATTATAAATTTTAAAGATTTATTGTCCCTTGAAACACAAAAAATGAAGGTCAAAATATTCTAAATTTAAATTGGCCATATCAAAGTAATATTAAAGTTATTCACTTAAAGTCGAAAATTTGAGCCAAAAATAACAAGTAAAAGGTAAATTAGTTTGATTACATTTCGTCTAGAAAATCATCGCGAGAGAAAGTAAACAAAGATTTCAAACCATGAGTATGCATTGTGCATGATGCTAATTAGGATTGTTTACAACTCGTCACGGTTGAGAAGGTGTTTTCACACAGATCGCGAGGAAGTTTTATGATTATGCATACAGAGTAGACAAACAAGCGCGTTGCATTATGAGATATGTCTTGATTGAAAACTTTGACTGGAAGTCAAAGTTATTATTTGAACAAAAAAACGTCTGTATTTCAGTTAAATGAAATACACTCACCCGCTGTCCCCACAAAGACAAGCGTCTCGTTCAATGATGATGGTGGTATGTTGGGATGTTCCCACTTGAGGGCAGGGTTCATGGAATGTACCATTATTATTTTTATACATTCAAGTTTTAGCTCTCTTCTCGGAGAGAATAGGCCAATGTCGGTTTATCCAGGTAAGCTAGCACTTATAGACTACCAACACCACTTTTGGTTTGTGTAATTTCAGTTAAATGATTTTTTTTCCGACTAATTGTTGGTGAAAGTTAACTATTATAATACTTCAAAATGACCCACTTTTTTTCGAAATCTTTTTTTAAAAATTTGTTTGCAATTAGTCAAAGGGACAATACATCCTTAAACCCAGAGCTACCCTTTAAAGTGAAGGCATGTTACCTGGTGTGTGTTTCCAATCTTGATCTTTCTCAACATCTTCAGTTTCTTTTATGACTTTTCTTTGGCGATCAATTGCCTCTTTAATATGACTCAGGTGATTTGAACTGCTGGGTTTTATTTGGTAGTAACCTAAAATAAAAATAGACAATTTATCATTGTATTTGTAAATTAAGAATAAACTATAAATAATGTTTTAATTATAGCAAGTGTAAGATAAATTGTAATTTTTAACTTTTTTCTGTACTGTAGTTTAGGATATTTTTATGCTGCAAGTAGATTTTGTAGCTTGATATGTATTTTTTATCAGTTCTTTGTTATAGAACCCAATTGAAAATAAGTATTTTTCTTGGCATTCCTTGTAATCACGGCCTGTTTATCTGTGCAATTGTTTTTCTATTTCTATGTCGTATTTGTTTTTTAACCTTGATTCCCAAATAAAGAAATTCTAATTGTTACACTATTTTAAAAAAAAACAAAAAACAATCATTACATTGCACACACAAACCAAAGAAAGTTTAAATAATATAGACTTATTTCCATTTGACAATTAGGAACAAGACAATATAACTATTTATAAACATTTAAAAACTGCAAGATCATTGTCAAACATGAGAATAATAACAACAAAATAACACAAATACATCAAATGTTGTTAGTACTAAGATGAACTTTCAATTTGGTTTTAATTGTGTGTCTTTGGTTTTAAATTTGTGTACACTAAACAAGTTACATAAAATATTTTATGCTGGTATATTTACAGTGCACTCTATAATAATATGGAGAAATCTTAACTTATTTCTCCATGAGATAACCAACTCTGGTCAATAAACAATTATTGTGTCAAATTTGTAATGAATATAACAATATAAGTAATAATGATATAAAAAATGTTCTAAATTATGTTTTATATTCTTTTGTAATTCTTTGTAATTAATATTCAAGTGTGATGATAAGAATTATTTTTTGAAGAGCATGTATTTATATTAATTCAAAACATTACATTTACTACAGCAGGTACCATCTTTTGAATGACATGTATGTCTCTATTCACGTCATGAGGTAATTTCCCGCATGATCGCAATAAAAAACGGTACTGGGTTTGGTCTACTAGCGTTCCTGCTCCCACGACCTCACAACCATGACTCAACAAAGTTCAGATTTTGATATATTAAACTCTAGACACACCCTGGTTGATAACTACTACTGTGTCGAATTTGTAATAACTAAATAATATAAGTAATAATGATATCAAGAATGTTCCAAATTATGTTTTATATTTTTGTGTAATTCTTTTGTAATTAATATTCAAGTGTGACGATAGGATTATTTTGAAGGGCATGCACTTATAACTCTTTAGAAGCTTAACCATGCTTATCTCTGATGTTATTTTAAACCATGTGAAGATTACAGAACACTATACTGTACAGAACATTTTCTTCAAATTGTAAAATTATATTTGAACATGTATGGTTTTTAAAATTCTTATATTACTGTATATCCTCTGGTATAATGCCACCCTTCTAGAACACGAAATTGGGCCGACTTTGGGGTGGGACTATACCCGGGGAAAGTCTGGTTCAGGAAAAAAGTGATTAGTAAGCTTTTCTTTTAAAAACTCATTTAACTGGCTAGAGAGAGACCTACATCCAGACCAAAAGTCAATACTGGGACTACACCCAGGGATATGCCTGTTTATGAAATGAGACATAAAGTACAGGTGGGATTAGACCCGAAGTGGGATTATACCTGAGGATATAAATTATTTACTTGTGTATTTTTATTATATGGATTTATTTTTATTTTGCATCTTACTGGTAGTGTTTAGATTTAGTATTGGTTTTGACTGGACTATAAAAAATCGCCTAATTTTTTACTGAACTATAAAAATAATACTTTAAAACAAACAATTTGCTAGAAAGAAACAGTAAATTTAAGCCAGGGGGTGGGATTAAACTTGAGCATGAGATTATACTTATTCATAATGGTAATGAGATCTATACTAAGACATAAACAATTGACTTCACTTTGGCATAAATGCTTTTCTATTTTAAGAGACAGTACCTGTACAATTATGTTATATAACGTCACTTCACTTTCAACTAGTTGTGTTTATTGTTAAACAATTTGTTTTTATGACGTCAAATGAATTAAGTTACTAATCTGTCTGCTTGATGTAGTTCCATATGGAAGTACTTCAGTTTGATGTTTCCTGTTTTTTTGTATGTAAATAAACTGTGGTGTTTATTGGTTTTCAAAAATGCCTTATCACAGCTAAGATCTTTCAAATCATCATTATGTAAAAGTTCAAATAAAGCAAGAATAAAATGCTATTATTAATTTTCTTTTATCAAATTTTAAACCAAAGAAGGGAATTTTACCTTATTACATATTTCACCTTTGCCAAAATGCGACCCGATAAATTACCAAATCACCATTACCAAAATGATAATCTTACTTTACACTACACATACCTGAGTCGGACGCTGCACCCATCACTCCAATATTCAAAAACTCCTGGTCATTTTCGGCGCATTTTATGTGTCGTATACTCCACAGTTTATACAGCTCTGATGGGTTGAACTTTGTAAGCGAGACAGCCGATGGTGTAACATGAAGAAGATAAGGGGTCATTTTAGGAGATGACTCCTCAGCATCCTCTGAATCCATTAAATGTACATTCCATCTTTCTGCAATCAAAATTACATATTTTGTTATATTCTAAAAACATTACAGCAGGTAACATCTTTTGAATGGCATGAGTTTCTCCAATCACAACCATGACTCAACAAGTTGAGATTTTGTTATTTTACTGTCACTCAAAGAAAGGCATATACTAATCATTCGTCTTTTCCATACTTAAATGTAGTACAAATGTACAAAATAACATTTTAAAATTTAATATAACACTATTGTCTTACCACATTTAAAATGTTTCTTAAACATTTCGCACCAACTATGTGCTTCTTCTCTATTTTTCGTCTGGAAAATTACATTTTTTTCCTTGGAGAATACAGTAAAATAGCGTGTTTCTCCATTGCCAATATTTCCTTCCTCGATTCCGATGAAACTTTCCGCGTGAATCACGTATTGCTTTCTCTTTTTCTCTTTTCTGTTAGGATAGATATTCAGTAGATATTCTGAAGAACCTAAAACAAATGGTATAACAATCAAAACAATGAGTTATTACATTAATTGTAAAAAGAGAATATTATAGCCATTATTATAAATATTTATTGTGATCATGATTGTGTATAAAAAAAAACAATGGTCCGTTTAATATTTATATGATTCCAATTCATATAAAAAGGCAAAGTAACATTGTAAAGTTGAAAAGGGATGGCAATCACAGAGCAATAAACTAAACTTTTACAATAGTAGTGCCCTAAAAATACAGTATTATAAAATAATGAAACATGAAATGCTATTCATTATTTATACAACCTCAAGCATTTTATTTTTATTCCTCAAAAAGATTTGTACATGCCGATTGTCTGCAGTTTCAGAGCAGAAGTGAATTCATAAAACCGTACATATATTGTAGGCCTATGACTTGTATATTATATTTACTATATTAATTGTTATATATACATTATTGATTTATTTTATGGTGGAAACAAAAGAAAGAAGAAAGATGTTTTATAAAATTTTTGATTGTAATCAAGTTCAAATCAATTTACCTTCATATCGTCTTTGAAAAGTAACCCATTTCTCCTGTTAAAAATACAGTAAAAATTTAAACATCTTTTATCTTATTGTAAAAAGTACAGCCACTACTGTTTGCGAACAGTTACTATAGCGTATTAATCTCTATGGATCTAATGAGGCAATATTGATATATTTATATAAAACGTTTAAGGCCTTTAATTTAAATAAACTAACAAACAGGATATGAAGTGCTGTAACAAAAAAGGTTTTGTTGTACATTATATTTAAATGTTATTTTCTTTACAAATAGTAACAATCCTTTAGGTAGCAACAGGATCTACCCATCAATTTTGAACAACAGGAAATAGGGCATTGGAATTTAAAATGAAAACACCCACACGAAAAAAGGTAATAATACCCGGCACCATGGAGATGTAGAATAATCATTGTATCTATTTGAATTTCTGGTTCAGTCCGGTTTCAAGAATACTATATTAAAAGGCATATGTTTTTCCTTGTTCATTGCATTCATATTTTCATTTCATTTATTTATTTATTTGACCAACAAACCATAATATAAAACATACAGAAATGAATTGGTGAGGGACTGCTAAAGCAAATAAAATTACTATACAAGAGTCAGCAGGCCCATTCTAAACTAAAATATACATTTATAATAAACAATATATTAAAGATGTATTGTTATTGTCCCCAAAACCATGAACAGGTTATTTTGTAGTTTTACTAAAGTTATTCACTTCCATAGAAAAATAAATGGTTGAATTTAAAGATGTATTGTCCCCCTGAAAAAATAATTCTTAAACTTTTTTTTAATATTCCAGATTAATGTAACACAATAGTTATCCACTTTGACCAAAAATTGGATCGAAAAAAAAAATGTATTTACCTTGAAAAAATGTGATTTAAAGCAAAAAATGGTCAAATTGGCTGCCAGCCAATGGATTTTTGGTTGAATTTAACCATTTATTTTGTCATTTTATAAGTGAAAACATTATTTTTTTTCGTTTTTTTTTCATTGGAAGTGATTAACTTTATTAAAACTACAAAATAACATATTCAAAGTCTGATTTAATTAATTTTCATTTTTCATGTTTTTGGGGGACAATACATCTTTAACCAAAAACCAATTATTGGCTGACAGCCAATTTGACTATTTTTTCCTCTAAATCAAATTTGTTTCAGGTAAATAAATTTATTTTTTCGATCCAATTTTTGGTCAAAGTGGATAACTATTATGTGACATTAAAATGGCATATTCAACAAAAACATTTTAAGAATTATTTTTTCAGGGGGACAGGATATGAAGTGCTGTAACAAAAATGGTTTACTATACTTGGCATTTTGTTGTATAGTTATTTTCTTTACAAATAGTAACAATCCTTTAGGTAGCAACAGGATCTACACATCAATGAATACTTTGAACAATGAACAGGAAATAGGGCATTGGAATTTAAAATGAAAACACCCACACGAAAAAAGGTAATAATAAATGTCTTTTTCCCCTCATCCAAGAGCAGGTGAGGATCCTGGGTAGCGCTAGGAGCGTGCCCTCTCCTCTCCCCCTTTGACAGTTAAAATGGATTTTTTATAACTATTTGACAGATTATTAAAATTATAAGCACTGCCCCATTAAAAAAATCCTGGATCCGCTCTTGCCAGAGTATGCCTATGCTTAACACCCGCCTGGATCCGTTCTTGCCAGAGTATGCCTATGCTTAACACCCGCCTGGATCCGTTCTTGCCAGAGTATGCCTATGCTTAACACCCGCCTGGATCCGTTCTTGCCAGAGTATGCCTATGCTTAACACCCGCCTGGATCCGTTCTTGCCAGAGTATGCCTATGCTTAACACCCGCCTGGATCCGTTCTTGCCAGAGTATGCCTATGCTTAACACCCGCCTGGATCCGCTCTTGCCAGAGTATGCCTATGCTTAACACCCGCCTGGATCCGTTCTTGCCAGAGTATGCCTATGCTTAACACCCGCCTGGATCCGTTCTTGCCAGAGTATGCCTATGCTTAACACCCGCCTGGATCCGTTCTTGCCAGAGTATGCCTATGCTTAACACCCGCCTGGATCCGTTCTTGCCAGAGTATGCCTATGCTTAACACCCGCCTGGATCCGTTCTTGCCAGAGTATGCCTATGCTTAACACCCGCCTGGATCCGTTCTTGCCAGAGTATGCCTATGCTTAACACCCGCCTGGATCCGCTCTTGCCAGAGTATGCCTATGCTTAACACCCGCCTGGATCCGTTCTTGCCAGAGTATGCCTATGCTTAACACCCGCCTGGATCCGCTCTTGCCAGAGTATGCCTATGCTTAACACCCGCCTGGATCCGCTCTTGCCAGAGTATGCCTATGCTTAACACCCGCCTGGATCCGTTCTTGCCAGAGTATGCCTATGCTTAACACCCGCCTGGATCCGCTCTTGCCAGAGTATGCCTATGCTTAACACCCGCCTGGATCCGTTCTTGCCAGAGTATGCCTATGCTTAACACCCGCCTGGATCCGTTCTTGCCAGAGTATGCCTATGCTTAACACCCGCCTGGATCCGTTCTTGCCAGAGTATGCCTATGCTTAACACCCGCCTGGATCCGTTCTTGCCAGAGTATGCCTATGCTTAACACCCGCCTGGATCCGTTCTTGCCAGAGTATGCCTATGCTTAACACCCGCCTGGATCCGTTCTTGCCAGAGTATGCCTATGCTTAACACCCGCAATGGCTTTTTTTTATCTTGCCAGAGTATGCCTATGCTTAACACCCGCAATGGCTTTTTTTTATCTTGCCAGAGTATGCCTATGCTTAACACCCGCAATGGCTTTTTTTTATCTTGCCAGAGTATGCCTATGCTTAACACCCGCAATGGCTTTTTTTTATCTTGCCAGAGTATGCCTATGCTTAACACCCGCAATGGCTTTTTTTTATCTTGCCAGAGTATGCCTATGCTTAACACCCGCAATGGCTTTTTTTTTATTATGGCTTTTTATTTCGTACTCTTTGCAATAAAAATTGAATTGTGAGTAGATTAAATAGATAAAGAATCAATATAAATATAAAATTTTAAAACTTTCTAGCAGAAAACCATAAAGATATAAAAAAAACCCTGCTGTTATTATTATTATATAGACTAAAAAAAGAAAACATCCTTTTTTGAGAGAGCTCAACCAGGCACATTGGCATTACGTAAAAAAAAAAAAACAAAAAAAACCCGTAGCCTATGGAATACTTACTTGTACAGTTTTATGACTATTACTGTAAATCTGCAAGAAACCAGACTTTATTGGTGGCACTGAAGACATAGCCTCTGTACTAGGTATTGACGCTGTGCTTCCCATATCCTGCAATAAAAAAAATTATTTGCTAATTGTGGTTTAACATTTTCAGTCAGTGGACATGACCTTTATACATAACCAATACAAATATTCATTTTTACTGTCAATAACCTTTGTTTTAAATAAATAATTGCTTTTGACAGAACGAAATCAAAAAATTATCAGCGACTTAAAACAAAAGTTAACTATTTCTTTGCTAGCATATTTTATACCATAGACCACTTGTCCACAAAGGTAATATACAGAAATGAGAAAAAAAACCAAATATAATATCTACCAATAGTACAGGTTTTAGCTTGTTCAGAGGGATTGAATAATGATGCACTAACCTCAGTAACACTTAAGTTTTAAGTGAAGAATTTGAGAGCATAGGTATATAGTTAATAAAACAAGTTTACTTACTGAAGACCTGCTTCTCTTGATAGTAATAGAGAGATTATCGTTGACTATTGTCTTTCTCTTTAAAAAGCTATTCACACAGGATATGCAGCTCCAATATGTCAGCCGTTTCCAGATAAATAAACAAAGTACATCATAAACTTCCTCATATCAATAAAATGGTTGAGTGGGTAATATTATGGTCCAGTGACTTTAAAAAATACCTGCTCAGATGACTCACAAAACTAAATAAGTTTCCAAATTACAGAGGGCACTGTTGTTGAAGTGACATTTAATAAAACAACTGGAAAAATAATAGATGTATAGTTTGCAATGTTCTTGCAGATATTTATTTACTTACAATGTACATTTTAATAAAAATTGCTGAGACTTGTTCATACACTGACAATTTTGATAATAAAAAAAACTAAGCCAACAAACGAACAAAGCTATCATAATGGAGATTTGTTTACATGTGTATTTTTGTTCAAACCAATTAAAGACTGCCAATCGACATAAAGACATCTGAAAACATCAACATTTTCAAAACACGACTAAAAACCCATTTTTACACAGAGGCATTTCCTGCTTAACTTTGTCAAGCGCCTTTGAACATTATTATGGATACTGGCGCTATATAAATCTGATTGATTGATTGATTAAAGACCATATTATACTATAATACACGTTTCCTGAATAAACTTTTGCCGGATCCAAAAAGAGAAAAATGAAGTGATGAACCAAACTTAATGTCCTGTATATTGCAATGTATTTTTTTAGGACACCTATGATATTAAACTAGCTATATTATACTATTTATAAATTATAAAAATTAGATATTTCATATAAATCTTAAGTCTAATTTATGCCTGGCAATAAATAATTTGTAAAAAAGTAATGACAGGTATAAATATATATATCTCTGGTTATTTCAAAATGGATCAAATTGTAGAATTCACACTTGAAAATAAAATGGTCTTAAACCTTAGAATGTAGCTCGTTGTACTATTTATGAACAATGAAGAAGAATTAAATAATTGTCAAGCCAGCAGTTTCATAATCTTTATCTCAAGTTTTGAAGCATGAAGCAGATTCCACTGTACTGTTTAGTATGGAATGATTTAAATAGAATCAAGAAATGCGACAAGTCTTGCTAAATTCAAAGAGAATATTTTAATTTAAATACACAAGACATGTATGCAGTTTATTTTCTATGTTTTATAACATATTTTTTTGATAATATTTTGAGTACTTGAATTTGCATCTTTTAATTTTAAATTGTTTTTCTTTTTTATTTATTCTGTTCATTCATTAATCCTTTTTAATTTTAAATCAGATTATTATTCTTTGCTTGTTATTATATGTAATTTTAATATACCATAGTTAATTTCTGATAATCGGAATGTATAGTGTAGCTTACAGTATGAAATGATATGTTTTAATGTTACATCTTAGAGAAATTTTCTCTATGGTTCTTATATCACACTGTATACCTTGTTGTTAATTATAAGAATAATTTATGGCCTTGCACGGCCTTGAAGAAAAACACCTTTGGGTTCTTCCTGTTTAAATAAAGTATTTATTATTATAGTACTGTTATGTACAGTAGGTTAAACATGGAGTTATAAAATTAATTAAATTTTATAACTATGTACTGTTCCCAGTAAGTGGGATGAACTGCATGTACAGTATGAATGTACTGTTCATAGATGGAAGCACAATGTACAGTACTATAGGAAGCCATTAAGGCCATAATAGTAACAAATTAAAACAAAGAACAATGTCAAAAAAGTCCTTTAATTGTTCGACTTGTCCTTTGATTTGCCAAATTGTCCGTTGTTTTCTGCTTATTCTTTGTTGTTTAACTTGACTATTATGAGAATATATTTTAGTTCTTTGTTTTCTATATTTCTTTGTTGATTTTTATTTTCTTTTGTAGTTTTTTTAGTTTGCTCATTGATTTTTCAAAACGTTTTGTTGTTTTTTGACATTGTTCTTTGTTTTAATGTTTTACTATTATGGCCGCCCATACAGTACTGTTGGTGTTTTTGCAAGAAAATTGGTAGAGAGAATAAATGCCTGGCCGCAAGACATGTAAGCTGTGGGTCATTGTGGGATACAAACTAGGAACCAACTGACCAATTGCAGGCACTAACTTCCACAATGTTAGTCTGTATACTTTATATCTATCAGATCCAGCTGAAAGACTTTGAAAGACATTGATAACAAGTTTTTTTTTCATAAATTATTTTCTAGGTGTTTTGCAAGATCATCCTTTGTTTTCGAGAATGCTCAGTAAATCTGGACGCTGTAATTCCATTGTTATTTTTTTCAATTCTTCAATGCTGCATTCCCGTACAGGACTCGGCATGCATTCCCAATGATAAAATAAAATTTCTGTGCAGAATTTGTTCAATCGTGGCGCAAGTGATTTTACAATGTCAATTTCAGAACAATTTAAACCTAAAATGAAAAAAAAAATGTCATTTTTATATGAAAACCTGCTCGCTAGATAAAACTTAAATTTTACTGAAGTTACATTTCATATTAAACAATACTGAATGTTTATAAGTTGAATGTGGAGAATAAGATGGGAGGACCTATGAAGCAGAGCCGAGTCCTGAGTTCCCAATCAATTAATACAAAACATTCATTATTTATTCAAATACACAACTACTGTTCCTTTTATTCAATACCGCTTTCATCTTGAATAAAATGTCGAAGGATAGGCACATTGAAGAATTTAGAACTTGTTATTTAAAAATATATTATGTGTAATAAAGCTGATTGTATCTTTATTATTAACAACGTTTGAACACAATCTTTATGACGATATGATATAATCAATGACGTTGACATTATATAAGCCAATGTTTCACTTTCAGTCGTTTACAAATATCTTTAAAACATGTTGTATTATAAAGATTTACAATTACATGCTACATTCTTCCAATCATGTAGCTGTTTTAGGATGTGCGAAGAATTTGTTTTGTATTTTTAAACAATAATACTGAATTTATCAATTCTAATAGTATAACAATGTGAAAATACCACCGATGCACATAATACGTAAAAATATCATAGTATAAAACTGATTCTAAATAACGAGAGGGAAGACATGATTTGAAGTTTCAATCTTTATTCGATCATCATTCCTGATGATAGAAACGTCAAATCACCTGACGATGATCAAATATAGATCCAAACGTCAAATTGTGGCTTCCCTCTCGTTATTTGGAGTTAGTTTTATACTATATTAATTATATATATCTATTGGTTTTTACAAATAAATAGTACATACCAATTACGTCGGCCAAGTTTGTCCACCATTCATGAACGTCCATGTACACGTATAAGGAATGTCGTTGTGATGGCGATATTTGTAAAGAGTCTCGATAGCACACTTTGCTAGAACGAATTGCATAAACAGTTTCTTCTATCTGTAACAAAAACAATTAAAATCATTATATTTAACATAACATCTATCATAATTTGACTCTGCAGGCCAATTTACACAGACGAGCGGTAACGGTAATAAAAATGTTATTCATTATGGAGTAAGAGCAGTTTTCTGTTTGAGCTCATGCCTATTACTTGCTCCTGGCAAGATGAAATGTAAAACATACTTTTAAGAACTTTTGCCGAATAAATATTATAATATTATTATTATGACCATTTACAGACAATGCGGAGCGGGCCGGCGGTTTCTGCTCAGAATAGATCCAGATTCTATAGTGGGACAAGCTATGCGGTTTTCCGCTTACCGTCACCGCTCGTCTGTTTAAATTGGCCTTTACACGGTAATGAGAACATTCAATATCATCTTTTACAAAGTCCACATCGGTAATATAAACCCAATCTGACGAGGTGGAAAGGTGGGAAGCTGGTATTCAGGGTATTTACCTTTTCACACATGGATGAAAACAGTGAGAATAGAGCGAAAGGTAAAATAAAATGTCATTAATTCCAGGGGTATGTTTTTTATTCTTTTTTTTTTATTTACAGAGATAGTTTTTACACAATACAGCAAAATTGAAACTGATTCTTGAAAGTGGGATGACTAAAAGAATTGATTTGATACATTTCCTACTTACTGAATTTGAACGAAAGTGTCTAAAGTAATCTCTGAAATCAAGAAATAGAACATATGACAATGATGATGTAGAGAGGTGAAAAACATATAAAAACAGTTAAAAAGGTAAAGAAAAGCAATATAACAGAAATGTTGCATAATGCTAGTGTAATAAAAGCACTCAGAAACTGAGTGGAGAACTTGGCAAAATATTGCGCATATTGGCGCATGTTGATATTTCAGTCCATGTTAAAAGAATACAAATTTATGTTGATTAATTAATTAGTTATTAATGAACCGATTTTCTTGATAGGCATTTCAATAGGCATGTTCTTTAAGTACAAACCTATTTACACCGAAAAATTCATAATACTTTAAAGATGTATTGTCCCTTGAAACACAAAAAATGAAGGTCAAAATTTTCTAAATTTAAATTGGCCATATCAAAGTAATATTAAAGTTATTCACTTTAAGTCGAAAATTCAAGTTTACGTAATTAACAGGTAAATTAATTTGATTATATTTCGTCTGGAAAATCGTTGCGAGCAAAGATTTCAAACCACGAGTATGCATTATGCATGATGCTAATTAGGTTGAGAAGGTGTTTTCACAAAGATCGCGAGGAAGTTTTATGATACAGAGTAGCCAAACAAGCGCGTTGCATTATGAGATAGTTTTAATCGAAAACTTTGACTGGAAGTCAAAATTATTTTTTGAAGAAAAAAAATGTCTGTATTTCAGTTAAATGATTTTTTTTGTGACTAATTTTTGGTGAAAGTTAATAACTATTATGATACTTCAAAATGACCCACTTTTTTCTAAAATCTTTTTTTAAATTTTTTTTAGAATTACTGTAGTCAAAGGGACAATACATCTTTAACTTCAAAATTGTAGACGCTATCGTGCTAACCAACAAACAAACAAAGCAAGTAGTATACTTGGAAAAATTCTATCTATATTCTATATAAATTAATAATATATAAATGTATACTCACTTGATTGGTCTAGCTGGGGGTACTGGCTTTGGGGGTAGGGATACATTCTTGTAGTCGTCTTCATTGCATATATTAACATACGAATTTGGTCCATAGCTCTCACCTTCATTTATAGTAAATAAAAAAATATAAATGTAAAAAGATGGTGACTTCATACCACTGACCAGATATTGTCATGTTGTAGCATTGGTGAAGGTTGGTGGCTGAAATGTGTGCTTGCCAATCCCAGGGTCCTAAAGTTCAAATCCTACATACAGTAGCTCCAATTGTAATAGCATTTTGCTTACTGACAGTGCCACTAATATTACACTTATCAACACACAAACCTTTTACTTATTTCTCATGATTTTGAGAATTAGTTTAGCAATCGCCATTTTATTCACTATTCAGTTTATATTTTAAGCACCACTTAAAGATTGTAAGTACTTTCACATGTAATATTGAAGTGTATTGGCCCTCTTATTTATTATTAATATTACTGAATGGTTCTGAATAGATCTTTATAAGTTGTCAACTCATTTATAGTACCTTTACTATAAAATTATGTAGCTTGAGATAACAGTACAGTAGCATAGTGCTATGTCATATAACTCTAGGCTGGTTGACATTAAGGCACAACAATAAAGTTTAGGGAAGTAGCTCCCAATGGTGTAATAAAATCAAAATATTACCTAATGGAGTAGACAAAGGTGGTTTGTAATCATTATTAATTGCACTAGCTTTCATGCTATAAATTGCTTCCTTTATTCTTCGAAGGTAGTGTAACTTTTCCGCAGAAAACGAGAAAAAACCTAATTAAAAAAAAGACGATTTAGTTTTACACTGGCTCAATACAGTAATCAATCATTTTTTTTTACAGCAAATTAAGAGGTGCTAAATTCCAGAAAATCTTGTGAATGGCTGCTCAGAAACAGATCGTACTTAAATACTTAATATGATCATTCTCCATAAAACACACAAATGAGTATAGTTTCTTATTTATTTAAGCACTAACATGTAATCTTTTAAGAAGATCTGATTGGTTATAATAGAACGATTTAATAACCATGAAAAATAACTGAATGACCCAATATGAATATCTGACCACAATTTATATCCATAATCAAACAGTATAAAATTATATTTAGTAATAAATATTATTATATTTAACTATCACAACTAATACTACATTAAGAACTTTTCTTCTATTATTATAAACTAACCTGTTCCCAGTTTTTCATCTATAAATTCTAAAGTGATAACATCATTGTCATATTGAACTTTTTTAATGCTGTTGAGACTCCAACGTTTGTAGAATCTTGGCGGATTGAGGTGCGCTAAGCAAACCGATGACTGGGTCACATGAAGCGTCTTCTTCTTGATGTCTGCGGCGCCCTCTTTTGGGTATATCAACCAACTTTCTATAAATATAATTTATTGGTAATTGTTGATAAAACATATTTACAGAGTTCTCAACCAGCTTCAGCTAATTAAAAAAATCACATCAAACAGTTCGCCCACATATGAGCATGATTTTTTTTACTCCACAGCTATGATGTAGTGGCGCGGCACGTTATTATCACTGCCTGTTAGTTATCAGTTGGCTTCGATTTGGTTAGTCTGTGTTGACACATGTTTGGGAAAACCCAGAACTACATATTTTTGTGGGACACTGATTTTACCATAAGTTTGGGAAAACCCGCAACCACATGTCTTTTTGTGTGACGTTGAATTAACCATAACTATAGGTTTTACCATGGGTTTCCCTTAAATAATTAATATAATAATATTTTTGCTTAGTTTTATATGTATTTTCTGTACACCCACATATTGTCTTGCTTGTGAAATATACAGCATTTTCAATTGAATTGCATTATGAATAATGTCAAAAGAAATCAATAAAAATTGAGCCTGATTTGAAATATACCACAAAGTTGTTGCAAACGTCATCAAAGGGATTTATCTTTAATCTTGATCATTATTCTTAATTCTCAGTATGTGTGGTGATAAAAGGAATAAAGTTATAATTACAAATTCAAGGTTAAAAACAGATTATCAACAGTAAGCTAAAGCCAACCTTTTGTTATTGTACAATCTCATTTTTTCTGTAAAGCTCTGTCTACACTATCAAAATAGTGTGACAAAAAAAGTGTGATGTGCCCAAATATGGTAGTGATATGCCCAAATATGGTAGTGATATGACATCATCATGTCCATATATGGGCACATCACATATTTGTGTCACATAAAGTTTGATAGCGCATGTAGACAGACTTTTAATAAAGCTCATACATTTTTATGTTATTAACTAATAAAGGCCATATCTTCATACTTGGCACACAAATTTGGGTAGCAAAACATATCATGAACAAGTGTAGTGGATATTCTCACATAAAATTTGATGTGTAGACAGAGCTTAACTTGAAAATGTTATGAAAGTTGGGCTTTAATGACAAATTGACAAGGTTGTGGTGAATATTTGACTCATGATTTTGTCCTCTTTAACAATTATAATCATTTTAGTTACTGTATCATCTGTTTAGATATTATATTAAAATTTGTCTGGCTGTTTTTTTCGATCCACAGCATTGTCATTTTTTCAGTAATTTGCCTTTGAATTTATATTATATTAAAGTAACTTCTAGTACTGTATATATCAATGGCTGGTTTGGAGTTTCTTTGTTGCCTGTAAATTGATATTAAAATTATTAAGTATATCATCTTATTTGAGATTCAGCCACTGATAACCACAGCTGTGTCAATTTTTCAATAATTTACCTTTTGATTTATATATAAAATTGTTATGGAAATTAATTAAATAACTTATAAATGGTGAAGTTGAGGAAATCTGTGAGAATGAGAAAAAGCTGACCTAACTAGAGATTCAAACCCAAACTTGTTGACTAATACTGTACTTACTGTGGCAAAGATTATCCTTAAATTTGCGTTGCCAGACGTTAAGTTCATCAATAGTGGACGACTGGAACATAATGGTCTCATCCACCAGAATGACAGCAAAATATACAATACTTTCACTCTTGGTTGTTTTCACATGGCCCTGCTCAGTACCAATAAATTCTTGCGAGTTTATATATAATATTTTGCTCTTTTTATCATGCTTTTCAGTGTCATCTTTGTATAAACATAATTGGTACATGTTGTTAGAACCTAAAATTAGAAAATGAAACTAATGTAAATTGTTGATCAAGCACCATTTACTGTTTCAGTTATGTTTGTAATATTTAAATTCATTTTGGTTGTAATATCCTGTGTTGGCCCAATGATAGTCCAGGGGCCTGTGTACGATATTTGGTGAAAATAAAGGGGTGGGATAACTAAATGAAGGGGTGGGACTACTAAATGAAAGGGTGGGACTACTAAATGAAGGGGTGGGACTACTAAATGAAGGGTGGGACTACTAAATGAAGGGATGGCACTACTAAATGAAGGGGGTGACTACTAAATGAAGGGGTGGGACTACTAAATGAAGGGTGGGACTACTAAATGAAGGGGTGGGACTACTAAATGAAGGGTGGGACTACTAAATGAAGGGGTGGGACTACTAAATGAAGGGATGGCACTACTAAATGAAGGGGTGGGACTACTAAATGAAGGGGTGGGACTACTAAATGAAGGGTGGGACTACTAAATGAAGGGGTGGGACTACTAAATGAAGGGGAGGACTATTAAATGAAGGAGTGGGACAAGTAAATAAGGACTATACTCGGATTGCATGAATGGAATTACTAATGTCTTGCGTTCAAATTATGGCTAAACAATTGAGAAAATTGGGATTTGGTAAATTTTTTATTGAAAGTCATTTACAGAAACATATATGGAAACTCACCATTTAATATTTTTTCCAGGATAACCCATCTCTAAAAAAGTAACATCAAACAATATTTAAAAACAAAAATACACAAAATCTTATCACAATATTGTCTTCTACTTCCTTATGTAGACAATCTTATGTGCTTGTTTGTGAATGAATGGCCACATACATGTACTGTAGTAGAAAAATGTAATACAATAATATTAATAATGATTGGTCACATGTTTTGCCCTTATTCGGTCATAAAGAATGGAACCATGCTTGTGGTGATTGCTAGAGGTTAGATTCAAGCCCAAGGAAGCAGATGATAATCTAAAAACCGTATTTATTCGAATAAGTTTAATGTTCATGAGGGTTGTTCAGGAGGGCATTTATTTGAGAGGCTTTTATTTTTTTGGGTGTAATATGGTAACACATGTATAATCAAATAAATACCCACTACAGCAGATATGAAAAAATGCAACATAATTAATATCGAGACATGATAAAGTACGTTTATTCCAAATGATGTTTTAAGGGGCGTTTATTTAAAGTGGGGGGTTTATTCAAATAAATATGGTATTCACATTAGCTTTGCATGTCAATTTACATTTAGAGTAAGTAAGTAAGTAAATTTATTGTCATTTGTAAATATATTGAAATGAATTTAACAGTTTCGGCTAACAACAAATAAATAGAACTTAAACAACATGGTGAAACTATCGCTTCGGGGAAGTACAAACTTAATGTAAACATGTGTCATTTAATGCACAGATTGTTGTTGGGTAGAAAGAAGATACTGACCTATTAGTTTTTGCAAGTATCACTAAGTAGCCCTAAGGACAAAACATCTGACCATAGTCTTAGCTCACCCGACGCAAAGCTACTTCATATTACTGTAGTTATTAGTTATGACAATGACAAATGAACATTAACAAAAATGATCACCTACCTGATGGTTCTTTTGTCCCTCAATGTATGTGAGATGCCCACAGTGAATTCTTTCAGTGTGCAAGGTGGACGACATCAGGACTCCAGTTCAATTAAGTCTACATAAAACACACACCAACAAATGTTGTTTTCTGCAATTAAAAAAATGAATTTAAATTATAATTTCATTCATAAATACTAATTTTTGTTTTACAATTTGTTTTATTGTACAGTACATGATTACTTTAATGTACATAAGGATAAGGACTATAAACTGTAGGTCCAGTGTACACACATTGCTCCTAGTACAGTACATCTTTCCATGGAGGAAAAAATAAATTTATTTTTTCCTCTATGATCTTTCAAGATGAGTGAGGGGGTTACCCCGGTGTACTAGTTCACACTTAGCCACTGTGTTGTGAACAGATGAGAGAGAACCTTATAGTGGCTGCATTGACATGATGTGACTCTTAGGGGAGAAGTATGTAGTTGAAAAGTGTAACATCTGAGTCCACAGCGCATAGACTATTTGTATACAGTAATGTACTAAATTTAAAACCATTAACCATACATGTACATCAACTACGAACATGATTTACTGGTACATTACCTACTTTATTTTAAATAAAAATAGCATACTGTACTTCAATGTATTAATGATGATGATGATAATTCTCTTACTTTCATCCTTATCGTTGACAAATTAAAATATATTTAGGCATATTACTAACAAATTAAAACAAAATAGGATGATTTCTTTTTTAATTTATAAATGTGAAAATATTTTAGGATGAACTGTTTCCTATTTAGTGTGAAAACTACTGTATATGGTACTATTTTAAAGTAAATCTATATTTGAGCAGGACATTAACCAAATATCTGTTCTTATTCCTGAAGACCAAAAATACCAACATCCCACCACACCTCAAAATACTACTTTATTTCAAGGCCGTAGCGAGAGGTTAAACACAGACGAGGCAAAGATGCTTGAATCATAATTATTATTAATATAAAATATGACGAGCTGTGCTGGGGATTGGGGGTGCTGGCTACGGCCCTATATTTAATGATTAGTACGATTAAACTGATTATACAAAATAAATATACAAAATAAATAAAACACGATTCTTTTTTGTTACCCTGTTTCAATTATCAAATTACTGTATCCCTGTTTCTCGGCAGCTGTACTCAAGCTTTTGTTTTCTGAGATTTTTCCCCTCTTAGTCTTAATTTTCTTATTTATACTAATATAACACAAAACTATTTTAAACCAAAATTACTATTATATTATATTAAGAGAAAGAGAAACATTGGCCTTGATGTTGAATTACCGGCAATCTACTGTAGATATCAATTTTATCTATTTCAATTTCAAAGTGTTATAATATTGTACTGTTACTACTTGTTTAACTAAAGTTTAGTTTTATATTACAGTATGTTGTTTGAGATTTTATTTTACATTTTGAAACATTTTAAAATTACAAAAATTGCCACATTTCAGTGCTTCACACAATTAAAGAATATGAATACTATTTTAGGGGGACAATTAACTTAGCAACCCAAAAAAGTGTCCTCTTAATTGATTTGTTTTTTTGCAGACGGGTGCACGGCTCCCCACAAAAGTTTATCCTCTCTTTATTTAGGAATTGTTTATATTTTGATAAATATTAATTTACTCGGTGACATACTGGAAATGAAATAATTAATTTATATTAAATTATGAAGATGAGGAAATCGGTGTGAGAATGAGAAAAGTTTCCTAAATCAAGATTTGAACCCATAAACTTTTGCTTGATGTAAAAACCATTAGACCAGATAAGATTTTTAGATTAGAATAGATCTTCAAATTCAATAGCAATCGACACATATTATTTAAAATCATTACTAATCATTTCTACTATCATTTCTTTGTCATTTTTTTAAAAGTAATTTCTGAAACCATCAATAAAGTTAAAAACCACGTCAACTCGGCCTCAAGTCAACTCGGCCTCAAGTCAACTCTGCTTCACGTCAACTCGGCCAAAAACTAATCGGTCCACTCGGCCCTAATAAAGTATGGAACGCAAAAAGCGAAGCGGATTGATAATAATTATAAATATATTATTTTTTACAAACATTTTTTTTACTGTAATCTAATAATATCTATCTAATATAGGTATATCTAAGAATATTTCGATTCATTCTGGGAACATCCTTGTTTGTATCAAAATAGGCCATAGGCTAGCCTACAAACAAACACATACTGAGACTAACAACCCAACTAATAATATTAATATAACATAAATAAATACTAGGCCTACCTATCAATTAAACGAAAAAAAAAAATTTATATTTAATTTTCCGTTTTATTTTGTCTAATTTATTTTACCTATGTGTAAACCTAACCTTACTAATCCTGCCATAATATTAACTATTAGCACTTTTTGCATTCCATACTTTAATGGAGTCGAGTTGACCAATTATATTTATTTGGCCGAGTTGACGTGAGGCCGAGTTGGCTTGAGGCCGAGATGACGTGAGGCCGAGATGACGTGAGGCCGAGTTGACTTGGGGCCGACTTGACTTGGGGCCGACTTGATTTGGGGCCGACTTGACTTGGGGCCGACTTGACTTGGGACCGATTTGACGTGGGACCGAGACGGTTTAGGGCCGAGTTGACCTGCACCCCCTTTTTTCTGACGTCTTAGGTAGTTCAAGTCCATAGTATTTATCAGTAAAACAGGTAGCGCCACTTGTCTCGAAGTGGCTGCTGCACAACCCAGCCTCCCCTTTTTGGTTTGTATATAAGTGAACACCCCGGGGGTGGAGTTATTAAACTTATTATACTGTAGGCCTAGGCCTATATCTACTAAAAAACTAAACAAACTAAACTATAATCAGAGATATGTTCTAATGTAGGCCTAGGTCTTAAAAATGTACAATTTAAATATTTCAATATATAGTATATTTACTGCGTAATTTAATAATATATTTCAAATTAAGTTAGGTGTAAATATTTTCAGCCTAGGTTAGGCCCAGTTGTTGCACACAATTCATGTCCTGCAGTAGTAGTGCTTGCGCGATTGAATCATCAATCAAAAACTCATGAAACGTGAAACATAAAAGTCCAGCCCAAGTTGATTTCGTAGGCCTACATCATAAAACGAATAAAAACTTGCTAAACTATCTATATTATCACAAAATAAATGTATCTACAAATGTACTTACCCTCGTTCTGTTGGCGATAAACAAGGAAATTACATTCAGAAACTCACCGAGCAAACAATAGGTTTTATTTACCCTAACAAAAATAATTCCTGTAAACTCTACTTCCATTCAACTACAGTACACTGTGAAGAACTGTAGAACACTTCCGGTAAAAGGTGGTATACATGTACAGTTCTAGTACAACAACAGCAGTACTTTAAATTGCGTGACGTCATGATTAATTGGCTTCTTCTTTTAATATAGATAACAGTTAAGTTTCTTAGAAAATTAACTGTATTAAGAATGTTAGGAATAGAAAAATAAGAGCAATTTGATCAACTTGCTTTTAAGCCTTATGTTTGTGAGGCTGAAAATTAATTTTTATTGGCAATAAAATGTTGATGTTTCCTAAATGATTTTCAATGCACTTCATATGAGTGGTTTTATAAAAATTAGAGTGCCATAATGTTTAAAATGTTTCATTAGGTGCATTGAAAATCATTTAGAAAACATCTTTTATCAATCTGTATTCAATGCCTGCTAAATTGATATATTTTTACACTTTCTCAGTATTTTGCAAACTTTTGCAATATCTTTAATATTACTTTGATATGGCCAATTTAAATTTAGAATATTTTGACCTTCATTTTTTGTGTTTCAAGGGACAATACATCTTTAAGTTTGTTTAATTACCAATTCAAGAAAGAAAAAAAATATTTAATTGGAAATATCATGATCAAGTATGAATGCACAAAATAAAATAACTTGAAATCATTTTTCTCAACTTTTTTAATCTACATAAATCAATTGAGGGCGCCATAAGCTATAATAGTTCCTCGTCTGCGATGCAGTAGCAGTAAAGTCATGCAAATCTACAATTATTATATTTTTATTTCATATTTAATCAGTATACACAGAAGATGATGTTAACAAATTTAATTGTAAATTCATAATTAAAAATAAATTGACTCAAAAGAATACTGTACTACTAACAAAATAGAAACATAGATTTAGTTTTGTTATTATTGCCAGTGCATATCGTTTTCTGTAATTTTAATTAATAAATAAAAACATGTATTTCACGATAAATGTATATAATACCTATCACGTTATTAGGCAAATATTTTCATATTAATTTCTAGTTTAAATTGCACAAGTGAAAACTTAAATGTGAATGTTTATGTCTGTGTCAAACTTGTCTCAAAAACCACAAATTTGAGTAAATACTACTTTCACAAAACGTGTATTCCACCACCATGAAGAAATAGTACCGTATATATTTATTCCGATTACTAATTTAATAGGATTTTATTTTGTTATTATGAAGGAAATATTACCTAAAATAATTGAAATGCAATTAATGACAATGAACCAATATTTAAAATGAAACTTCCAGATAGAACCATGTAATGAGCCAATCACAATACAGAGAATACAGAATGTTTACATTTACTCTACATTTATATGTACCTACAAATGATATCAATCAAACGAGATGAGTGACCCTTCTGCCGGTTGCTGGGGTGGTTGTTGAGACGAGTTTTGGCCCTGAGGAGGCATCTCTCCTTGTGGTTGATACATTTGTCCCTGGGGTGCACCATATGGTTGGTTTGTCTGTGGGAGGGTATTAGCCATGTTTTGCATATTGTAAGGGTTAGCTTGTGTATATTCTATGGATGAGTGAGGTGAACCAAACTGTTGAGGGTTTGGATACATTGGCTGATAGCCACTAGGAGCCTGACTTTGCATTCCAGGGGCTTGGCTTTGCATTCCAGGGGCCTGGCTTTGCATTCCAGGGACCTGACTTTGCATTCCTGGAGCCTGGCCTTGTATTCCAGGGGCTTGATATTGTGTTGTTGGTTGGTTATAGCTCTGAGGCACACCACCAGGACGTTGCATGGACTGTTCTATTGTCTGCTGAGGTGGTTGCACTTGTTGTTGTTGGTATGATGTATGTGAAGGTGATCCTTGGATTGAACTTGGGGGATTAAACGTCTGAAAAAGATCAAATATAACAATTAAACATTTGCTTGTTTTGGGAAGAAACAACATCTCCCTTTTCCAGATCACAACTACAAAACTTACTTGTCCATATTGTTGCTGCTGCTGCATTCCTTGAGGCTGCTGTGACGGAATTCCTTGTGGTGGAGGCTGCATTCCATGTGACTGCTGTGCACCTTGTGGTTGCTGCATTCCTTGTGGCTGCATCCCTTGTTGTTGCTGCATGCCCTGTGGTTGCTGCATCCCTTGCGGTTGCTGCTGCATGCCCTGTGGTTGCTGCATCCCTTGCGGTTGCTGCTGCATGCCTTGAGGTTGCTGCTGCATGCCTTGTGGTTGCTGCATCCCTTGCTGCGGCATTCCTTGAGGATGCATGCCGTGTTGCATTCCTTGTGGTGGAGGCATGCCCTGTTGTTGCATTCCCTGTGGCGGCGGCATCCCATACATACTATGCGCCATACCATTCATTGCCATTGGTGGAATCATTCCTTGTGGTTGCATTCCCATTCCAGGCATGTACTGTACTTGCCGCATCTGCTGAAGATACTTCTGTTGTTCTAAACGCATTTGCATCTCTCTTTCTTGTTCTTGGAGACGTTGCATCGCTATCTGTCTCTGGTATTGTAAATATTCCTGAAATACAATATTTTAAATTGAGATGAAAACTAAGGCATTATGTCAGTAATTTCAACAATAATTATTGCATGGAGATTAGTGATCTGTGAATTTACTGGAATTACTGCAGTAAAATGTAAACAAACCTGTTTTTTTTGTCTCATAACCTCTAGCTTCTGAGCAAGCTGTATCTGCCGCTGTCTTTCCGCTTCCTCTGCCTCCTGTCGCAGCTTCTCCCGATGATCTTCTCTCAAGGCATCCAGCGCTTCTCTTGCATCCTTGATCTGTGCCAGCTTATCCTGCAATGCTTCCATATTTGCTGTAGAAAAACAACAAAATCAACAATCTAATAGGAACACAGAACTACCAAAACAAAGTTACTTATAATCAACATCGAGTGGAGTTGTGGCTTGGTGGTTATGATGATGGGCTACCAATCCAAGGGTTTGACACCCTCAAAGACTTATGTAGAGCATCTTGTGTATATGTTTGACCTTTCTGAAATACTAGATAATTCAATAACTTAAAAAAATACAGTACAAATAAGACAGTAGTAGTGCTGACTAACCCAAAATGTATATATTTTTTGTGAATATCTAAAATAAAATAATCCGATGGTGTAATCTGGGAATTTTGAAATGTGCTATAAAGATAAATTTTCCCACAAAAAGAAAACAATGTGTGTTATCTAATAATAATACATAAAGTATAGAATATCTAGGTTTAAATATTATTGATACTGAAGTGGGCAAGTTAGCAGTAAGACAGGCTAGGCATAACCTCTGACCTGAATGCATGATTTAGGACACTACTGGTTTGAGATCAATGCATGCGATTAATGGCCTGTATTGAACTCATTTTGTAATACATTAGTGAGGTTTTAGTCTGAAATGAAACCTATTTTATAATATTAGTTAAAAGTTTCTTCAGTCAAACTGATTTATAAAATCAATAAAAAAACATCAAAACCAATTTTAGTAAATTCAAAACTGAATGGTTGTCCAAAATGTGATTATTCCCATAATTTTAGTGTATTTTAAAATTACTTTGATATGTCCTTCTCCAATCTTTGTATTTGTTCCTTAATTCGTCCAATTTTTGTCTGAAATGTCTCACAATATAATATTGTTGAGACAAATTTTCAAGACGTTCTTGTGATTTGAAATTTAGAAAAAAACAAACAATTGAAAATGAGAAAAATAACAGTGGTAGAACAAAGGCAACTTCATGTCAGGATGTATTGTTTAAATCATTAAAGGTTTAAATTGTAAATTCTAGAGAATGCATTCCATAGTAAATACAAGCTTATAGGAAACCCTACTTTGCTAGATATCGTTAGGGTTATGATAGTGATGTTGAAAGATTTTGACAAAAGTAAATTATCAAATCTTATTATGTTGTTTAAAACTGTATTACTTGTTAAAATAGTGTTTACAATCATACTTTTTTAGTATGGTTTTGATATTACTAGAAATGAAACAACAGATTGAGTACAGTATTTGCATGTTGTTGCATCAATACGCACTACAGAACAAAAGTGCAATATTAAAAATCATTTGTCGTATTTTGAATGAAATGTTCTTAATAATATGTCAAGGAAAAGTGAGAAGATGTTGAACTCACACAGCAGCGTAATTTAATTCAAAATATATCTTTGGAAGGAGGTGAAATTATTTAACAATATTTATGGTTTTTTTTTCATCCAAGTATGCTAATAATAAATATTTTTTCTGAATTTGTTCTGAATAATCAATTTGTATAAAAAATGTCACATACCTCGTCCATCTTCAAGTTCTTGCATCATAGTCAGTAACTGTGGGTGCATGGAACTAATTTGCATAAACAAACTCTGCACGGTAGAGTCGCTAGCAATACTGCGCCCTCGCATAGAGTTGCTGTTCATACGATTGTTGAATGTGTCGATGCTGGCAGACAAAGCCGACAGAAACGCATACTTTTCATCATCTCCGTTCTGGACTGGTTGCTAGAGAGACACAGTAAATAAAGAGGTTTGAGAATTGTTGGTTTTATACCAACTGATTTGGAATTCCATAAAGCTCTGTCTACACTATCAAAGTTTATGTGACAACTAAATGTGATGTGTCCATATATGGACATGATGATGTCATATCACTACCATATTTTGTCATATCACTACCATATTTTGGCATATCACTACCATATTAGGGCACATCACACTAGTCTGATAGAGCTTTAAACAATTTTCTTGCAAACTCCTGTACAGTTTTGAAGCTCTTTGTAAGTAAATTTTAAGGGGAAAAAATGTGTTGTTACCTCCTGAACTTTGTTAACGGTGGCATACACTGGCTGACTTGATACTTGGGTAATGGGTGGAGCAGTTGCTGGTGCGGCCTCTGGGGCAGATGGCATAGCCTGCACATCTTGTTTCTGCTCCCAGTAAGGTCGATTTAGGTATCTTGCAAGCTGATTGAACAAATATAATTATCACCCAATATTAAATATGTGATTGTGAAGTTAGAATTGATTTCGCAACTTTCTAATCTACAATCAACTGCAGTATTTAAAAATAAAAATACACTAACCTCTGGATCCATTTCCTGGTCAACAACAGATGGTGTCTAGAAAAAGAAAATAATTTCATGGCTTTAGCCTACAAATCATTAAGAGACACCAAAATCTACAAGAAAAATAACCAAGGATACCAACAGGATGCTGAGCTCTGGAAATCAAAGGGTTTATCTATGGCTGCGGTACAATCAGTTCCACACCCTTAACAGACACTGAGCTCCATGTTACTGGTGTTAGAACGAGTCTTCTGAGATAATGACTATAAACCGTAGGTCCAGTGTACACATCTGGCTCATGTGCACTTTAAGGAACCTAGTACATCTTTCTAGACGAGTATGGGGTTACACAGACATTTATCATAACTCATCATAAGGGCCCCTTGATTGTCAGAATACGCTATTTATGTTTACCCTCTATAAATAAGGTTACAAAAAAACAACATTACAACCAACACTGTCATTACCAATAGCACAAGATTTCACTTACATATGGTGTGCTAGTTGTAGCTGGGGGAGCATAGGATGAAGCTGAAGTCGCAGGACTGCTGGAGGATGGTGCTTTATCTTTCTTAATCTAAATTAAACAAAAATTAAATATAACCCCCATGTTTACAATATAAAAAAAAATTTACTACAAAAGAAATAAATATTGTTTAGTATAATTTGTAATTATTTTGGTGGGTAGTTTTTTTAATTAAAAGTTTGCATGCTAGTAATAACTAACAACCTGTAGACTAGCCTCTTACCAGATGTTTGTTTTCAGCAGCATCTAGTGACAGTGCCAAGGCTAATTCTAGCTCTTCCTGCTCCTGCATTTCTCTTTCATTCTTCTGTGGTGGGAGCTACAAATGTTTAAACAAAACAATAAGGGAACTGAATCTTTCACGTACTATATGATTCACACAATTACAGTAAGACCATGTTACATAACATACAAGACTGATTTCATGCATTCAGAGAGATAAGTAGAGGAAGTGGGCAGGGGAAGATTATATATATAGTAATCCCCTCCTTATATCCAGTCTTTTAAGGCCTTCACTTCACTTAACAACTTACATACATCATGTCTTTAATGCTTCATATGGCTTTAAGGGTCAATACTAATTGTAAGCAACATTGCTTACATTACAATAAACGTAAATTGTATACAATTTGTATCTAATTCTAACATCACTGTTATATAATACTGAATTCAATGTGATATTTTTGGTGTAATAATGTGATAATTCAGATGGGTTTTATAATAAGGGCAAAGTCATTCAAAAAGAAGTATCATTATTATAACCCCTAAGTAGCCTAATCTTTTCAATGTCTTAATATTTGGTTAAACCTGCTTATAGTATAGTAATACCAAGTTCTATTTAAATGGCAGACAGACAATAAAGCAATAAAGTATCATAACGCATAAGATAACGTATAATTAGCCTAATCTTCCCAATCCTGTTTACCATAGTAAGTTCTATTTAAATGGCAGACAGACAATAAAGCCATGCAAAAGACACTGCAATAATCTTATCTGTAAAGCAACAACGAAGCAATAACAAGGACACAAAGACAAAGAACACTTGTTCAAATCATGTTGTGGAGATGTTGAAACTAACCTTTCTAGTAGGAAGCTGGTTCAGGTATTAGTAAGAAACAAAACAAAAAAGATTGGAATTTATCATAGAAGTCAGAAGGCAGCCGGAAGGAAATGATCACAATTAGTAATAACATGATTAATTTGTACCAATTTCACCCTGTCAAAATTATTCAACTGCAGTTACTGCAGTAACTAGATTTGTATATTTTTTAATTTTTTTAATTTCATACACATCCAACAGCGAGCACAAACTCCCCAATTACAGGAAAGATAAACTATTTTATAATTTATCTTTCCCTAAGTCTCATTTGAGGCTTAGGGAGTGGAGTTGAAAGAGTCGTGAGTTACAACCCTGGCACTACTGTTGGTCAGGATAGAACTCCGGCACTAGGTCAGGATTGAACCCCGGAAGTAGGTCAGGATTGAACACCGGACCTTGGGATTGGAAGGCAAGCAAGTTAACCACCAAGCTACAGCTCCATCTATTTAACATATAGCAAGATTTTTGTGGGTAATTATATGTTTATTGCAGTGACTGGCTCATAAACTTCTACATTGAAACCAATTAAAATCACATACAAATATAGCTGTACCACAGTAACTGTAATCATTTTTGACATGATTCCCAATGAAAGCTGATATATTTAAGTGTTGTTTGCATTGTTTTCCATAACCGCGATTTTATCATGAATAAATTAACCTTTTTCAGTTCTCTTATTATTAATTAAATATATTTCTTCAAAAACATAAACACAGCTTGAATTTTAGGTTTCTTGAAAATAAAAATAATCAGTAAAAAATAAAAGTTTCAATAGTGTCGTACCTGTGACTGTTGAGATAGAGGGCTAGCTAGATACTCTGGGGGTAAATCACTTGTTTCCTTCGATGTCGATGTTGAAGTTGACGTGCTCGCAGATGTCTTACTTTTACCGCTGTATAGAGAGAAAAAAAAGATTATTTTTAGCTTTGTCACTGGTACCTTACATTACCTTATGTCAAGAATAAATTTGATTATATCGATATAAGTTTTTACCTTGGAATAGCAACATAGCAGGAATCACAGACACGGACTTCACGTTCAATTCCAAATTTGGGAATTGCACACTGCTTTGATGTACACTTGCTACAAAATATCTGACCACAATGACGACAATGATGCTGAAAGGAAATAAAAAGAACATCCACTTTAACACTTGTTCATGATATGTCTATGTTTTGCTACCCAAATTTGTGTGCCAAATATGAAGATATGGTCTTATCTTGGTTAGTCAGTGTGTCTTGTACCTATTTCCAAATTTATGGATGAATAAAGTGATGTCTATGTCTATGTCTATTTATAATTACCTTACGAACAGTGATGCCAAACTCAGTCCTACAGCTAAAGCATTTGTCGCCATCAATCCACTCTGGGGCCTTCTCGGATGAAAACATTGCATCACTTTCTTTTAATTGTGGAAATGAATGACCTGAAAAATAAACATAGTTCATAAAATGAATCAAATTCATAGCGATTATTATGTAATGTTTTTTAACTACAGTATGCCACAGTGGCTATCAAACAGAATAGAAGATTAGTACTCTTTTCACATTTGCAAAAAGTAATAACTTGTTGTAACCAGGTTTGCATAGTGTGAAGACAATTTTGTGGAAATCTCCCCTTGGTCACTGATAAGAGGCCTGTTTTTTGTTCCAAGATGTTCCGAGTTCTTACTGCTCACTCGTGTATTGCCCTGGTATTAAACTCACCAATCATAGTAATTAAATAGCGCGAAAATACGCTTTTCTTCCTAAACTTCTCAGGGTTTGCTTATGCATGTATGAAAACATGTAATAAATCGGTAGATAAGTTATTTATTAACAATTTATGCAGAGGGTATTAGTAAACATTTTTTCAGGATTTCAAACAATTTATTTCAAGAAGTTATCATACCTTCCAGCTTCAACAGGTTGTACATATCTACGACGGTTTTCATCTTAGGTTCATTGCGGAACACATTCCCCCAAGCTTGGATTAATTCTAGCACCTTGTTTCTTAGTTCTTCATTACCAGACTAAAATTTAAAAAAAAATATATATATAATATATGTACTTAGTCAAATAAGTTTTTGCTGGTAATAATCACAAGGCATAAAATGTTTTCCTGGGCTATGTTTGTATTTTAAAGTAATAGTTATTAGGGACAAGAAACCACCAACATTGTGTCGCAGAATGAATTAACATGATCTAAATTTTCCAAGGTCATCAAAAATAAAAAAACTTTGAAAATATTAGCAGAAATTTTACGTACAGAGGCCAATTCTTTCAATTCCTCCATAAACAGTTTGTTGGAAACTTCTTCATTGAATTCAATCCCACAATTCTTCACACATGACTCCAAAATCTGAAAGAAAATAGACACAATGACACAACAGTGTTTTGTGAGGTATTAAAACATGTTTAGATACAGAAAGTGAATTATAAATTATACCTGGAGTGCATACAGTGATCCTCTGGGATTTTTGTCAACAATCTTTCTTCTAATTGCAGTGAATGCATATTTTGGTCTGAAAACGAAATACAACATTTATAATGAATAAAAATAAAATAAGATTAAAGATAATCATAATAATCGTCTATAAGTAAATTTGCATAAAATGAATACTAACTGTACATCACGCTGACGAATGCTGTCACAGATCTGAAGGATACTGTTCCAGTCCGGTTCCAACAAAAGCTGACTTGTGGCTTTTTCTGTGAAAATTAAAAGTTTTATTTCAATATCATTATATAGTACTTATTCAAAACACATTTTCAATTTAACACTACTGAATATATGTATCAGGGAGTTGAACAATATGTGAAATTTATTAAGATAGTCCCGGGCCTAGTATTTGTCAACTATTTGTACTAATTTTTTAATTAAAAAACTACTGTCAGGCCTAGTAGTAGGCCTACTCTAGTAATTAAATTAGTTAGTAGTAGAGTCTATATTATATCTAAATAAAATATCAATGAACAAATAGATCTCTACTTTAGTATATCTTATCTATTCTACAATACAATAGGCCTATTATATTATTAATACAGTATAGATATGTCTGCTGGTTACCACGGATTCCCGTTACCACCACCTAGTATTCCCGTGTATGTATCGTATACTTCCTACACTCCCTATACTAGATAGGTAGGATAGGTAGGCCTATATTATACTCTACAATACAATACAACTACTCTACTGTACCAACTTTTTACAGAACTAGCCTAAACCCAAACGAATCTTTCACTTGTTTCTTACCAACTAATTTATCAAAATTTCCTTTTCCTGAGCTAAACATTATTCTGTTTATAGATAAGGTAAACTTGGTGTGAAAATGAGAAGCTACAATGCTATAAAATAGTTAAAATTAGTCTTATGATTATGACTGCTGTATCATCACTCCTTTTAATCTCAAAATGAATAATAAATGAGTTGACCTTTATATGACATCTTTTCCGGTTGAAATATTATGTTCTTTTGTTCAGTAAATATTTTACATAAACATTGCAATCCTTATATTTTTGTTTGAAAAATTATACTATAAATTAAAACCATATTATCTTATTTTGCAATGTTACGTTATAAAATAAGACAGCAAGAGAATAATGGTAAACAAAATTGTTCTCGGCTAAAATATTATTTCCTCTTTACTATCCCCCAAGAGGGCGGTTGTCATAAACAAACATTCCAAACAATTATATTTGTATTTATTGTTTATTTTAATTAGTGCTTTCGCTAGATATGATTCCGTGATGTATTTATTAATAGGTGCTTGTGGTGTTGGAAAAACATTGCTGTTGCGAAAAATTCAAAATATCCTTTTTTTCGAATGAGAATAAACTACATTTTAAACACTTTTAATGCTAGGCCTTTGACGATAACATGTAGTACTACACTGAATAGAGCATACGCGAGGAAAATCATTTCCTGATGAGGGTAGTGTGGCAAAAAAATAATAACCTGGACCGAGGCCTAGGCCTAGCTTTTTTTTTGTTGCAAAAATATCACGCAGTGCACTTCTTGGTGAAAGTATAATATAGTAGTACACACATAATCAACACAGTACGTGCCCAATCCATTCCTCACCCAACATTTTAATTTAAAAAGATAAAAATTACAAATTGCAAATGTTTTTAATCAATATTTCTTAACTATCACTTTACATTTCTATCGAAAGGATGATCAAAGTGCGGAAATGTCACTGTCAACAATTCCAACAGTAAGTCTTAATATATTCCATATTACTGAAATTTGTTACAGCCAGTATTAAATGTATAACTTATCATTGTTTCTAATGAATTGTGTTGGTTTGAAGTAGCCAGTCCCATAATTGCTGAGTTTATCATTTTCTTTATTACAGGTGGGAACAAATATTGTGAATGTGAGTTTGGACAATAAAAAACGTGAAGGATGTATTCGGGAATTGGGTGGCGCTATGGGACCAATTTGGTACAAGTACTACAATGATTGCCACGCTATCATGGTAAAATATCTTTATTCTCAATGGGATAAAATAAACAAACTTGTGTCGAGTGCAGCATGATTGTTATTCATTAACACACTTCTAAACGTTTCTTTTCAGTTTGTAGTTGATGTCGCAAATCCTTGTCAAATTTCAGCCTCTTATATTCAACTTTTGACTGTACTTTCCCATGAAGAATTACAGAATAAGCCGTTTATTATCATTTTTAATAAAACGTAAGTTAAGGTTTAGACCAGACATAGTGTAACACCCACAGGATGAGCCTGAGCAGACACAAGTTTTCTGCAGTTTGCCAAAAATTAGCCATGCACCTTATTGGACAATTAGCTTGCTGGAGTTTGTGAACTCAGCGAATCAAATAAGTCTTTGTAGTCATGTGATAACCAAGCATCTATGTCAGTACTACTGTACATCATATTATTTGTTATTTCTATGTATTAAATCTGATTTTTAAAATACTATCTTTCATCAATTTCTAGCGATATTCCATCCCATGTGAAACCATGTGATGTGAAATACCTAATGCGATTGGACGACATTATCCAAAATGCTAAGCAACCAATAAAAGTTGTCGATGTGAGTGCCAAAGATGAGGAATTGGTAGAGGTCATGCAATGGATGATTAAATATATGGAAGAGGAATAAGGTTAATGAAAAAGAGGAGGTTGAAATTTCGTATCACCCAGCCCCAGATTTGTACTTTTTTTTTGGCAAATTGCCAAGGATAACCATAAGAAAAATAATTCACTGTTCTTACTATAGTTGGTGATCATGTGCACAAAGTCTAAAGCTCTGTCTACACTATCAAATTTTATGTGACAAAAAATGTGATGTAGCCATATGTGGACATGATGATGTCATATAAATACCATTGGCCATATCACTACCATATCAGGACAGTGATAGTGTAGACAGAGCTTAGATGACTTAAAACATTGGTAGTGGACTCCACGTGCCATTTTTTCTAGACCAAATCCATCACTTTTGTTACTGAGCATGGGAGATAATTGGGCCAATTTTCACTAACCAACTGTAAATTGGGTCCTGATATTGGAAGGAAGGCAGTGATTGTAAAAAAGTGGAAATTCTCAGTAGTACTACAGAGAATGTTAAGAAATGTTGGCCCTGTCTACACTATCAAACTTTATGTGAAAAATGTGCCCATATATGGACAGTCTGATGATGTCATATCACTACCATATCTGGGCACATAACACTTTTTTTGTCAAACTAGTTTGTTAGTGTAGACAGAGCTTCAGGGTTAGTACAGTACAATTCTATGTATTGTTGTATATACAGTATGTGCAATATTATTTAAATTACAAACCTTGTTAGTTTTAAATATTTAGATCAAGATTTTATTGTTAGTTACCTCATCATTAATAAAAGTGACATGTATTTTTATTGTTATGTTGTTATGAGATTATTTTTACATAATTACTTAAAATTAACATTAAAGGAACATGATTACATAATTAAAGCATTATTATTTTTCAAGACACGTACGTACATTCTTGTAGTCAACTCTAATTTAGTGCACTACAAATAAATACATTAATGCCCTACTAGCCACAGTGACAACTAGGCCATATACTATCAACACATATTATGTAAATACATACATTTCATTATGTAAGAATAAACATACATATTATACTATACACAGCAATTAAACCTAGTTATTAATATACATTTAATAAATATTTAATTTATATACTGTACTTTATAAAATACAGCACTATCTAATAACTGTTGGTTTACCCTGTACCTCAGAAAGAGATTGCACTTTAGGAAGACCCATCTAAAAGTAGAATTAGATTATAAAATTACAGTACAGTATAACATAAATGGTTAGAAATTCCACATTTATTGTTTTTCTATATGTAGCATAGACTTGCCCCAAGTCTGTAGTTATTGTCTTTATTTTATGTTAGTCCAGCAGTTGGCGTTTCGACTTTTGTCTGAATACCACGAAAATACGAGTGTATGTATTATATGTATGAAACGCCATATATGCCAAAACATCTGAAACAGTCTACTTACCAAAATATATTACACAATACAGTATAACAATACACAGATTAAAAATTAAAATTACCACCCCAAATTTAATTACCTTGTTTTATAATATACCAGTAAAAAACAGTTATCACATTAAATATTTTTCACAATCACCAGTGATAATAAAGTACAAAATGGAATGTTAAAAAATATTCAGATATTTTAAAATAAATATTTAATAAATATATAATGTGCAGCCAAGGAATGCATTCATTTGGTGTGTTTATAAATATAAATTACACAATAAATGGGGAATGTGTATTAATTAGTGTATGTAGAGTACCATATCCTTGGGTATAATCCCACTACAGGTCTAATCCCACTCCATACTTTATGTCTGATTTCACAAACAGGCATATCCTATAGTCCCCGTATTTACTTTTGTTCTGGACGTAGGCCTCTCTCTAGCCAGTTCAGATGAGTTTTTACTAGAAATGCTTACCAATAATTTTTTCCTGAACCAGGGTTTCCCGGGATATAGTCCCACTCCACCAAAGTTGGCCCATGTTCTAAGTGGGTGGGATTATACCAGAGGATATACAGTATACAATGCTTTTCACTGCATTTGTGCCCCATTCTATGGTAATTCTACTATAATACTAGATGAAAATCATACAGTTATTTTCATAAATTTTACATTATTATAATTACTATACATACATGTAAAGCACTATATATTAAAGCAAATAAGAAAAGTATTCAAAGTATAAAAGAACCCTGTTATACAATTACTAAATAACATTCTATTATAAATACCACAAACATATATTATTTAATATATATAGTATACTCTCAAGAAACCTATTAAAATTATAACATAAATATCTTCATAATTTATCTATTTACACTTTCCTATTAAATACTGTACAGTTAATGTTAAAGAGTTCTATGCACAAATAATATACTATTAATATATTTACCTAATGTGTTATTATTGCTGTTAAAACATAATTCTAAACTTAAATTACATAAAACTATCAGATGAATAAAGCTGTTCATTGGTGGTCATTAATTATTAATTAATGGGTTCGAATCCCATCTAATTCATAACACTATTTGTGTAATTAAGTTGTTTAATGTTTATCAAATCAAAGTTGTGAGTATAGACAGATTTTTTTCTCTCAAAATAAAGTTGTTTAATAAATGAAGACCATGGTAAGAGACTAAATTGTGCTCAGGGTTTGAGTCTCATCAAACTCAGGGTTTGGGTTCGAGTCTCATCAAATTCATAAAATGTAAAAAGTAAAATACTGTATGTACAATAGTACCCCTAATAGGGGTGTCCTAAAAGAGGGGTTCTACTGCACTAAGGGTCTTTCACACCTGTTCCGGCACTGGCAAATCAAATCGAATGCCAATGTTTTTGTTTTCACACACCTACACGCATATCAATTGACACATAGCTGCTTGGAGCATCGTGAAAACGAAACATTGATGTTTGATTTGCGGGCGCTGGACCTGAACCGTGCCGAAGCAGGTGTGAAAGACCCTTTAGAGGTATTAAGCTTCTGTTTCCACTGTCATTTTCTCTTGTATTTTACATCTTTGTGTAGGATTTAAATCTGATGCTTCATCTACTTCCATCCCAATCTCTTCCTCTGGGATCAGTTCTTCATCCGTCAATTCCTTCACAGCATCCTCGACAGTTTCAAACATAAATTTTTCAATGTTTGGTGCTTTACTCCTTGTGAGCTTCATCCTAACCTTGTGCTGAAATTATTTGTTACATTTGTTAATAATAGAGAAAAATAGAAGAATTCATTGAAAAAATAGAAAAAAAATAGAAACACTGGGCCTACTCTGTGGGAACTTTTATTCAGAGGACGCCCCTAATAGGGAGACACTAGGAACTTAACTTTGTTTAAAGTCAATGCTGGTACTTACTTGAACGCATGCAAAAGCAATTTGAACATTTAGCAGCTTACAGTCATTTAAAAGATTGTTAAGAGCCTGTAACAAAATAAAAATAATAATTTTCAATGAAAATCAACAATTTTTGATAAATAATGGTAATACAATAATGAAAAAAATCATGCGTAGTGATAGCTTATGCTCTGTCTACACTATCAAACTTTATGTGACAAAAAAATGTGATATGCCCATATATGGACACGATGATGTCATACACTTAATAACTGAAATTTTTAAATATTGGAATTGGTAATACCCACCCTTCTAACACAGAAGGGATACCCCACGTAAGTACTGTAATTTATTAATATCAAGTTTACCTCAACAACCGAGTAATCGGTGTCAGCAACATGTGTGAAGTCAAAGACGACTGAGTTAGCGCCGTCAATAAACATCACATGCTCATCCAAGATAGTTTCGACTTTATTGAGGGCGGGATAATTCAAACCTCGTTCTAGTTTGATTACAGTAACACTACCGACTTTATGCGTCTAGAGAGACAAAATAGATATTATGCGAAACATTACATTTTTGAATACTACATTTGATTGGTCTATAAACGTTGCTCTAAATTATTTGATTGGTTACCAATAATCTACATCCAATATTCAATTTCTAAATACGTTGTGTAAGAATCTATTTTGAAACTAGAAAGCCACACCGAGAGTGTGGACTACTGTAAACTTCTACGTAAGATTTATCCGGGAAAATATATATATATTTGTGTGTGTCTTAATGCTGTGTGTGATTTAGGCTAATTTCACTACAAGCATGTGTATGTAGTTTTGTGTAATGGTTATTTATCAAGCCTTTCAACTAACAATAGATTCTGTTGACTAACAATAGAACAGCAACGCCAAAAACAAACGGGTGAAACTACTTATATCAAAAAACCTGTAAATTAAATCAATTTATGTTTTAAAATTACAAATCACAAATTATAACTCTTGCCTTTTGTACAAAAATGAAGTTTTTTGGACAAGTAGTTCTCGAGAAAATGCAATTTCAGTTTACTTGTTACTTTAAGACTGCTCGCCGGCTTTTGAAAATTCTGTCTTTAACACTAGCAGGTCTGTGTAGACAGAGCTTAAGGTAACAAACTATCTAAGGTAATTTAAACAAATTATACAAAGTAACAAACTATATAAATTAGATTATATAAGGCAACTCACTTTAGCACCAGGACGAGATATTGGTCCTAGTAAAATTAAAAGATCTACACCAATGCCAATCAAAGTTCCGTATTCTACACCCAACAACAAGGACAAAAAGAATGTGGAGAAAAGCGTGACAAGATCCAACTCTGTAAAAAATATTGTTAAAATTTAACAAAAATAGATTTAAATAAGAAATTGATATATAGAAATAATATATACTGCTAAAAGCTGTGTCTACACTATCAAACTAGTTTGTGAGTGTGATGTGCCCAAATATGGTTGTGATATGCTCAAATATGACATTATCATAGCCATATATGGCCATATCACATTTTGTCACATAAAGTTTGATAGTGTAGACAGAGTTTTATTGAAATAAAATAAGCAAACATTGTACTTACTCCGAACACGCCACAGGTTTGGAACAATTTTATAATCAACCATAAAGATGACTGAGTATATGATAACAGCTGCTAGTGAAGATTTTGGAATGTACTGAAAAAGTGGTGTCAGACAAACGAGGGAGATGAAGACGAGGGAGCCCGTCAGGAGCCCTGCTAAAGGTGAACGTACCCCGCTTTGAGAGTTGATGGCTGACCTGTGTGAAAGCAAGATATATTTAGAATATTAAATGAAGCTCTGTCTAAACTATCAAACTTTATGTGACAAAAAATGTGATGTGTGCATATATGGACATGATGACATCATATCACTACCATATTTGGGATATGACTACCATATTTGGGTACATCACACTTTTTTTGTCAAACTAGTTTGATAGTGTAGACAGAGCTTAAGAGTGGATGATGAATTTGGTAATCCAGGCTAGCCTACACTGTACAGGTTTAAGTGGTGCTTAAAATAGACATAGAAGTGAAACAGTCATTGATATTTATAGTTATATAATTATCTTAAAATATTTTTATTTTTACCTTGAAAAACTGCCTGTGACTGGGTATGCTGATAAAAGAGAACCTCCCAGGTTGCAAGCACCTAGACAAAAAATAAATGTGAACAAAATTATCTCATATATCATTAAAATAATTATGAGGTTAGGATATTGAAGAGTTGAATTCCCAGTGTATGTGAAAGCTACAGTTCAATGATTTGTCCCCAGTATTAACTGACTTACCTAATGCAATTAGTTCTTGGTTCGAGTCTATTTTGTAGTTCCCTTTACGACCTGAAATAGTGACAAAAACACAAATTAGATGTTTGGTTTTAATGCTTAGAAATTCTGTATGAATAGCAAACACATTTTAAATAGGGTAAATATATTTAGAACTTTACAATGATTTATTTATTATACTAGTAATAAAACTGAATGCTTACCGAACCCTTTACCAATTGCAACGTTTTCTAGAAATCCAATCAGTGGGATTAAAATTATTCCAGAATTTAATACCTACGAGAGAAACAAAGAGAAATTGATTCTATTACCGAACTTAATCAATATAAATGGCAAATAAGACAAGTTTTTTTTTATTAGCCAAAAGACTACAGACAATCATCATTAACATACATAATATAAATCCAAAGGCAAATTACATTTAAAATGACAATGATGTGTGTAACAATTGATAGACTGGAGAACCGACAAAGTCATATACTTTTTTAACCAGTAAAGAGGAGGAAATATGTGAGAATGAGAAGAGGCCTTTTCGTACATAAGTTGGGGACCCCTCATGAAACGCCACAAAATAAACATGAATATTCATTAGTCATATCCATAAGGTGTGACGTATAAATTTACTCGAATGCTTTCCGTCTGTGTAGTCGAGTGGATTAGACTAAGGACTTTATTTAGAGGGTTAGTTTTAGTTATATTTAGGAAGTTGTTTGGCTATCTTTCACATAAGATGTCCCCAAGTTATGTATGAAAAAAAATCGCGCCCCGACCACGATTTAAAGTATATATGTGTAACTTACCTGAAATATATTTGGAGCAGAGAAATCAGGAAGCTTGATTGGTGGGATGCCAGCGGTCATGTTACCAGTAAGAACAAATGGGCTTACGCCGTCAGTTTGTAAAAAGTATGCCAACACGCATGTTATCATTACGACAACAGCGTTACGTGCTGTTAAATAAAGAAAACAGATTTGTAAAGTTACTATTAGTTGTTGTGTGCTGTTTCAACAATGAGTATAAATAAATGGACTCATATAATCATCTTGCAAGAATTTTGTTAATAATTATAATCACAATAACAAAAGAGTAATATAATGCTTTGTCTACACTATCAAACTAGTTTAAACAAGAAAAAGTGTAATGTGCTCAAATATGGTAGGGATATGACATCATCATGTCCATATATGGGCACATCACATGTTATTGTCACATAAAGTTTGATAGTGTAGACAGAGCTTAATATGAAATGCACCATACCTGTTCCGAACAACCACATAATTTTCAGAACTACTTTTTTCCGAGTAGGCATTATTGTATCTTGTAGGTGCTTCGTCTGTCGGTCACTGTATTGTTTGCAGCACTTTAATAAAAATCAAAACATGTTTGTGTATTTGAAATTATAATTTATATAACAATAACAATATGTACAGCAAAACTATGAAAAAACATATATGTTTAAATTAATACATTAAAAGATTAATAATTTCAACTTTTCTTACCCTCAAAACAGCAAGAACTAATATACAACAGATTCCTAAAATTGTGTCCCATTTTCTAACCAAGAAAAAAAATATTATTACTGTAATAAATGTATAAAAAAATATTATTTTATGTTACAAGATTATGCCCAAATTTGGGCTTATTATTACTATGTATGGGCACGAACATGCACACTATGGGCTAAATGTCCTAATATGTGTACAGGTACTGAACATGAATACATTATACCAAATATGGGTTTATCTTTTCTTTATATGGGCATAATAATACATAAGAGGAAAACCAATATTAAAATATTAATCTTTACCTTATGTCTGGGATGACTTTAACTAATTCCTTCACATCGTGAAAGAACGACTCTGACGCCATTTTGACGCCAAATATATTCTTCAACTGACCAAAGCCAATGGTGATAGCTGCGGCCGAAGTGAACCCAGATATCACCACAGTTGAGATGAAATTTGTAACAAAACCTAAACAAACAAAAGTCATGTCATAAATTTTTTAAATAGTCATTTAATAGAAAATTTGTTTTACATAAATAAGCATATTTAATACCATTTCATACCCAGGCTATGTCATAATTTAATTTGAACGGATTTTCATTTTAGAATACTAAATAGCATTGTTGACAAATATAAACAAATTAGAACATTTAAAGCTAGGTTTAAGCTACTTTCACACTGAAACCCGATTTTGATCCAGATAAAGATAATAATTATAGTGTTTAAGAATAGAATCTCTCAATCGGATTCTGTACAATAGGTATGTGTGAACACAGAGCGAAACAAATACAGTTTTCTTAGGCCAGCAGACAGAAACAGTGCAAACAGAGCTTTACAGAGAACTGATTTTGCTAATAGAAAAAAAATAAGGGCATTTAACTTTTCAGTCAACAGGGATAACATTTCATAACAAACATGCTGACAAACAGTTTGAACTTTACAGATATAATCAATTATGCAAGAATAGGTAGCAGCCTATAATCGTAATTCAATTCAGCACACAAAATCAATACACAGCAGATTGTACTGTGAGTTTATAGTGTTATTTGATTTACTAATTAGGCTGTCAATTGCACGAATTAAAAACATCAGTAAAGTCTATTTAAAGAGAGATTTTACAGTTTGTTATTTAGAGATTGTATACAAGTGATAATATGTGTTTAATACATTGAGGACCCCTTCTGAAACAAGCTTCCCAGCTTAAAGTGTTATCCTCTGCTATACCATAAATGTATAATTATTTAGTTTCTGTATGATTTTGTTAATTTCAAATTAAATGTATTGCATTGTGTATATTATGGATAGCAATAAATATTACAAACAAACAAATTGTATACATAACAATGTATATTAAAATATACATTGTATATTTTGAATTTCTACAATTTTAATGTTTTTATTTAACATACCTGTAAAATGGTTTTATAAAAGTATTTCTACAATTTTCTAATCTTTTTAATAAGAGAAAACCAAACAAAAATTTTAGTTTCATATCCAGGATTTGAATTTTTTTTTTACTATGGAGTATTAGCTATTGTGATGTACAGTACCAAGATAAGAATGATAGTTTAAAAGTCAAAGTGTCATTTTATGACTGTTTTCTCATGCATTTTTGATACAAAATTGAGTGATTCTTACAACCATTAAAAAAAATAGCAAATAGTAAAATAAGAGTCATGCAGATTCAAAATTTGATAAGCAGACGTGAAACTAAAACATTTTTTTATTTGGTCTAATCAATTATATTTACCAAGATGAAATACTCCCATGACGAATTGTATAAGCCCGCAGAAAAAAGCTAGAAGGATAGCGTAAGTTGGGTCATTCGTCTCTGGGTCATCTGCCAATGCAACACCGTATCCGCTGACCAAAAGGGACATGATGGCTGTCGGACCTATACTTATGTCACGTGACATTCCCAGAATGCAGTAGATAAAACCACCGAGTGCTGCGGCATACAGACCATGCTGTAAGTGGAGTAATGTGATATTTGTTCGATAATATTATGTTGTCTAATATATAAATTTACTACTATCTTTGATAATTGTATAGGTTTAATAATAATTATATAATGTTTTTGTAAAATATATTGTTAAAATAAGAATATTGTGCAATTTAGTATTTTGACACATGCAATTAACACATATCTGGGCAACAGCCATCTAGTCTTACCTGTATTGGTAGTTTAGCAATATTAGCGTATGCTAACCCTTGAGGAAGCACTGTCAGTCCCACTGTTAGTCCAGCTATGATGTCACTAATAATCCAGTCTTTCTGATACCGTGGCAACCAAGTTATAATCGGGAACCGGAGTTTCCATCTTTCTTTTGAACAATATGAGTTGACACTTTTCTTGATTTTTGATTGTGCTTTTATTTTTGTTTCCATTTTTATTTGAATTCTTGTTTTGATTAGTTATTCTGTAGAGAGAAAAAAACAGTTAAATATGATGGTTTATTCATTGAAGATAATATGGAGCTTTTAATTTGTGACGATCGAGGACCGATGACTAAACTAAGTCAGGTCAATCGATGTGTCATGGGTCATTACCTGAACCTTTCCTAGAAACCATCAAACCTGTGTCGAGGTGAGGAGCGAGAACACACATCCCAATATTCCAGCATGCGCACAATGTACTAACATGACATGCTTGGTCATCGGTCGTCACAAATCAAAAGCTCCCTAATGATCCAATAGAAATAGGATGACCACAAACAAACAAGTTAGGATTGGCTGCTGCTACAGTAATAAGACCAGGGAGTTGTACAATTTTACTACTCCCTGATAAGACGTTCTGATTGTGAGAGTGGTTTAACTCAAATTTTATTGATGTTTCGGTTCTTCTTCAATTTTAGAAAAATCAGTCATTAAAATATAGAAATTAGAGTACTAACACACATTATAGGCCTACATTATAATTAATTTATAACTAAAATTAATGTTTATAAATGAAAACTTGCATTTTAGTCTTACCAGCTTGTTGAGTTAGAGAAAATCAAGTTACATTTTACAGTACAGCAGAGTGCAAGGCTTAGTAGACTAAATAAATACAGGTACCAACACATTTGATTAAATCACTATTAATTATAATTCTCTCAATGATAAAGAGATATTGAGATAATACAATGCATATTTACTATTAGTTTGCATTATTTCTTTTTAAATTGTGTTGCCTTGGACTTTCTTTAAGTTTAATAGAATTAGTCTTTTACTGATGGAAGATTAGTTAAACAAGTTTTATTGTTTCATTTATTCAGTGCAGTCTTTGATTATCCTTTGAATTCCATTGCTGTATTGTTGCCTAATGTTGTTCTACACAAATCTGAAGGTATTAAAAATCTCTATGGATTTCTGATTTGGTTGGGCAGTAACTGCATAGTTCACATAATCCTTTTTGAGACTATAATCTCTGGTATAAACAATGACTCCTTGTCAAAAATGTATTGAGCAAGGTGAAAGTGATGAGTTCAATTAGCATGATCAAATTTGCGTTCCATTTCGTTTGACCTTGAGGACTGGAACGAATCGATGATCTTTCATGGGTTTATGTTTTTTATTTCTTTTGCTGTTTCTTCCAAATGGCAAATTTAATTATGTATTTTGGCCGATCTTGCCCAACAGGAAATTACATAAGGATTTTGCAAACAAATTCTTAAAATTATACACTTAAGTCTGCTTAAGGGTAGCTCCGGTATTACATGAAATTCCTGTAGCACCAAAAAATGGCTCATTCACGACATTCATTCTGCTTAGGCCGCTGGAAATACATTACATGGTTCTCGTCAGCGCCTGCTCGCAATTTTGGTCCCCGCACCTAAAAAGTTCATCTTTCATCTTTGTGTATTTGTTAAGAAAAAACAGGGGTAAATATGGGAAAAGTACAAATTTTGTTATATTTTCATGAAAATCCGACTACCTCCCGTCGATCGTGAACGCTCAAACCATTGTGTATGTGATCGCACGATTTCGCAACATAAAGTGTGTATATTAATCGTCGCGGACCGTGTGAGCGTGTGTTTGTCATATCCATACCTTGCATCAGAACAAGGTCTACTACGGTGTTTTTGGTCTGCTGCTCTCGTACATTTCGCGATCGATCGTCATGCCTAGGTACCTCTCTGCCTACATTATTGCATTCAAGGTTTATTTCACTTAATTAAAATACTGTGATGAAAGATGAACGTTGTCAAAATCCCTCACCAATTTTTTGATAAGTGCTGACGAGAACCATGTAATGTATTTCCAGCGGCCTTAACTGCGGTCAAAAATATAAGTAGTGCTATTAATATTATTAATGCTATTTTTGTTATTATTAATGCCATTTTTGTTATTATTAATGCTATTTTTGTTATTATTATTGCTATTTTTGTTATTATTAATGCTACTTTTGTTATTATTAATGCTATTTTTGCTATTATTAATGCAATTTTTGTTATTATTAATGCTATTTTTGTTATTCATATTATTAATGCTATTTTTTTATAATTTAAAAAAAAACATTTTTTTTTAAACATGGAGCTACCCTTTAAGTTAAATATTTTAACAATTTAATAAAGAGAATAAAATATTAATTATTTTAATAATCAGTATGTGACACTAAAACAACATATTGTTGGCAATCATTTGAGAGGCCAATAGTAAGCTTAGTCTCCATTTATTTTAGATTATTATCTGCATCAGCATAAATCATAACACGAACAAAATCAAAAACCTAAAATTGTAGCCTTGGCATAGGCTTAGCACAGAGTTCGCAACGTCAACGAAAGTGGACTGGCCTGCTGTGAATGTCGTGACCACCTGTGCAATATAGAGAAGCCTGAATAGTGCGCAAATAAAACTATATTAAACTATTATTAACATACTGTTACTTACTGATATCGTTTAAATCTTCATTGCACGATTGAACATTTTATTGAGAGATTCCATCACATCGGTATCAGTGATTTTTAAAGCGGATACCCTACCCGCATATTTTATGTGTACTCAAGTTGTTTTTACATTTTTTGCTCAAATCTTTCTCTGAAAGCGAGAAAAACATGTTTGCCGCCCTCTGGAGGGCAGGGAATATTACAGGAAAACTTTGCTTTTAATTTATTAATATAGAAGATTTTTAATTCGTTCATTAGTTCATGACTGTTTATTAAATTATTGTTTCTGGCTGGTGCAACTTGGTTGATGGCTTGAACCAGGGAATATCATTTACCATAACATTTTAGTTTACTGTACATATTTTAGTGTGAAGCATTTTCCATAAAACCCAAGTTAGGCCTACTTGTTGTGAGAGGCACGCACCATAACGGATTTTTTATTCAACATATTTCCATAACAAAAGCACTTTGGACTTCAAACCGATTATCATTGTAAGTATACAATTTAGTTTTCACATTCTTTTATACTCTTTTAAAAAGAAAAAATGTCTACAAGCCTACGAGACCGCAACGCGATTCAATGTTTGGGTGTGTGTAATAGTAGAATCAACAACAAATATAGGTGAATATAATAATAGGCCTAAAACTAAATATTGACAGTAAGACCTGGTCTAAAAACGTCAAAGAGTTGTAACAGATAGAAGAATCCTACTCAAATAGGCCACTCAATAGGCAAAATTGTCACTAACTCGGTAAGTTCATATTATATTTCTATACATTTAAGTTACCATGCGTATTGCGTCGGTCCTTAAATTTGGTATCCAATATGATATGACTTTTAAATGGAGAAATAAGTAATTACTTGTGACAGCGATGATAGGCTAGACGACGTCCAACTCGTGCTACAGAGTCATGCATTCAATCGTTTTTTTTTTCAGGTGTGAGACTGGAAGGACGGAATAATGATGTGCCAACATCGTCGATACTAAACACTGTGTGTAACGCGTAAGAACGTTTAAGCGATACAAAACGAAACGTCAACCAAACGTTAACATGGGTAACAGCTCAAATAGATTCACGACATCAGAGAGGTTACTAAAGTACTGCAAGCCCGGTGATATCTTAGAAATACAACATTTAAAATCATCTTTTAATCATTGGGCAGTATATATTGGCAACGAAGAGCTAATACATGTCAGATTTCCTTGTGTGAAAAAAGAAAAACTTAAATCCGTTTCCGGAAGTAATCTAATGCGTGTAAATAACGACAAACACGGTAAATTATTTTATAACATACCTTCGCTGGGTAATGATGATGTTATAGAAACTGCGTACAAACATTTAGGAGTGGACTGGTTTACAAAACAATACTTCGGTTGCGAGATGTTTGTGATATTATGCAGATTCGGTGTTAAAGTAAACTTGAAAGAACTTTATTTGAAAACAGGGGGCGGACACATTGGGGTACTACCTAGTAATGATGTGACGTCATTAACCAATCCGCTCGTGACGTATGGACATCAACAACATGAGCATATAATTGGAATATGAAATTTGACATCGTCTGAAAGACTTTTGGGACATTTTGGTGAAATCTGTTTACTTGTAATACGATTTAAACAAAAGAAGATGAAAAATGTTGCCTTATTTATAACTGCAGATCGTTTTAATACTTATAGTATTGTTTTATATACAGTATGGTAGCCTACGGTGTGTGTTAAAAGAATATTTTCAATAAAATGTATTATTTAAAAAAATGTTGTGCTGTTGTAATTCTTAGTAGGTGTACATTAGATGATTTCATTTAAGTAATTAGAATAATTAATTACAGTAAATAAATGACAAAATATAAGTTACTTACAACCAATTATTTAGATTCTGATTCTAGAGCGTACTTTTACGCGTCCGGCCCTGCACACGCGCTAAAACGGAAGTTGCCACACGCGCGTGTGAATGTCGCGCTTCCGATTTAGGTGGTACGCGCCAACATACACATAAAAAACTTCCTGATGAAAAAGAAAAATGGTCTGCTGCCCGCTATTACTCATTGAAGTAAGAGTGTTTTTTGTGTGTAATAAAACAAGAAATATTTCTTACAAAATCTCTTATTGACGTAACAGTTTTAAAGATATATTGTCCCTCTGAAAAATATTTTTTATTTCAAATTTGTTTTTTAATGTGTCATTTTATTGTCACATAATAGTTATTTTACCTGAAAAAACGTAATTTTAAGCAAAAAATACTTCAATTCTGTCAGACAATGGTTTTTAAGTTATAATTAAACGTTTCTTTTCTCTTGAATAAATATGTTTTTGTTACAGAAGTGAATAACTTTGATATGAAACACAGACTCAATTTCTGTCACTTTTGTTTATTTTATTGCTAAGGTCAAGTCTGGGGGTCACTTCATCACGCCTAGATCCTATTACAAACAAAAACTTTCATGGACTGTTTTGATAATAATTCAATGATTATCTGAGATTATCTGACAGCAAATTACAGTACTGTATTATTATAATATCATGGGACTCATAAATACCAGAAATGCTTTGGGATTTGTCGTTCAACCGTTAGACTCTTTTCCCAGACGTTTTTTTGGGTCCAGCAGCTGGTACCTATAAATTATAGTCGAGAATCCTTTTTCGCAAAAATGTCAAGTGTCTAGTACTATAACTACTGCTTGCTTTCAGTTAATAAACGAGTCATCTCTTGTGATGTAGCGGGCTAGAGCAGCGTGAAAAAAATAGTTTGGTCGTTGATAGGAAAAAAGAGAAATTGTCTTTTCCAAAATCAATTTTTAACACCCAATATGATTCGACGTGTACCTAGACAGGACCTTCAACGTAAAGTACTGTATACAGCATACTCTGTACAATTTCCACATCATTATCTTCCAATGTCAGCCAATTTCACAAGTTTAAAAGACACAACAAAAACAAAAAACAGTTCTTGATTATACTTATTTCATGTACTGTATTTTACAATCATTTATTAATAGTGCATACAATATTTTTAGATTTCAATAAACAAGATAGATGCTATTACGGTACTTGTACAGTACTTGATTACAAATTGGTTTGTTATTTTGTAGAAAAGGAGATTAGCTAATTTGAACAAAAAAGATATTACTTTTGTACAAAAGGCTAAAAGAGGTTAAAAATGACTAGTGTTTAATATAAACTATACTCTTTTTTTAAGGGCCTTGCTGTATTTACATTTTATGTACATTAATTAATAGGTTGTCTTTCTCCTAAGCTTTTGAATGTCCCATCTCCTTCAACTGACCCTTTACTGTTAAAACCTCTTGTAATAAATCTTTTAAATATTTAATTTCTTTAGTCATCGATTCTACAGTGTCTTTTAACTCTGTATTGCGTTTTTCTAACCCCTCAACCTCACCTCTGATGGCCATTGTCTCAGTTCGCTTCTTTTCACGGTAACGAGTGGCAGCCTGTTTGTTCTGGTCCTTTTTTCGTTCTCTTCTGGAAGGTTTAACGGTGCCATGTGCAGTCTTAAGGACTGACCTAGCTTTTGACTTTGGAGGTGATGTTTTGACTAATTTAGTGTCTACGGATGGAAGGGAATCTACAGTTAAAGTTGGTATGACAGTCAAAGTGTCAACTACAGGGGATCTTAACACAAAAACATCATCTTCGGAAGAGACAGGAGATTGTGGGGAGAACGACGCATCATCGGATGAAGTAGGGCTGGGTAGGCCAGATGTTGCACTCAGAGCATCCCAAAATTCCTGATCGACTGTCATTGAATCCTCCACTACTGTGCTGCCTTCTTCAACAGGTTGGATGTTAACTGAATAGGCAACCAGTTGGTTAAGAATTTCGAGATCTGTAAGTTCCGATTTCTCATCCTCTACTGCATTTTCTTCTTCCTCGGTGACGTTTTCCATAGGAAGCAAGCTTGAAACTGGAAGTGGCTCATCCGAGTCTACGTTAGATAGCTCCTGGATATCTTCTAAGAAATTTAGGCCCATTTTTTCAGACATCCAGTCGGGAAACAACTCTTTATCTGTAAGACAAAACATAATCACTTGGTCATGGTGGGAATTGGTCACTACACTACTACTCATAAATATATTTCATTTTATTTCTGTTGGTCTGGTACTTTTTTATATTATTTTTTTCCAGGAATATTACCTGTAGAAAATGTAGCATTTTCCAGTTGATCCAAGAGGTTTCCCGTTGAATTGATCAGATCAGAATCTTCCACAGCATTGTGGATGTCTGTATGAGCCTTTTGATCAAGGAGTGGGAGGGAAGAGAAGAGCTCGGGCTCCTCCAGATCCCACATCCATTGCTCGCTGAAATCCATAGTCGTATTCATCTTTTTCAAATGATTTGTATTCTTTCTGCTTTAGCGGTTTGGTTTCCATTTTGAATTGTCTATGAAAGAATTAAAAAACAAGTGTTACTGTTAGATTAGTCGAATACAGGATAGGCCTAGGGCGCGCCATGTAAATTCCATATTTGCCACGTCGTTCACTCAAAAAATCCACCCACCAGCCACACGTTCTATTTTAGCCTGGCCCTACCCAACTTCACCGCAAACACATAATAAAAACATCTAATAAGGCTACAAATTATCCAAATATTAATTAATAATAATATGTTACTTACGCCATGGTGACTGGTGCACCGTATGTTTGATATGCCTGGGCGGGGGATTACGAATTAAAACTCCATTTTGCCCTTTGAGCAAACAGATGTACTTCTTTATTTGATAGTGGTGGAAATGAAATTGACGATTGCGCGAAACTCTCGGTCTCCGGAAGCAAAACGTGTATTGGCCTAATAACACTAATTCATGCAAAGTAATATCCATGCGCAAACAATTGTTCATAAAAAACACAAACGTTACCGCTTTTTAAATATTATAAACCAGTTAGTTACGAAAATTAAATTTAATTGTGTAGTTAAAAGGTAATGTTTTTGATTATTTTAAAGTTTGATGTTTAAAATTGTGTTACTTTCTTTACGCGTAAAGGTATAAATAATTTGATGACGTCCATTTTGTATTGCATCAGCCAAATAAATTTGCAATTAAAACTTGCTTCCTATTGGTGGATTGTTACGACATTGATCGCGTTCACGTGAAAGGGTAACGGTGATTGGTCAATGGTTATAAACATGCATTACGTTATTTCTATATTTAGACCTCAGATTGACTGTGTGACGTACTTGAGGAGCCACCCCTTGTTACGTTGATTGGCTTGTTGTGAACCCGAGACAGTTTAGGAGAGATTATTATATTTTTTTGTGAAATAGAGAGAGAATATCATTCAAAATGAATATAAAAAAATGTAAAAACATTATTATCAGAATATTCATTCAGAATACCGTAAATTGTGTGTAAAATTGATCGAATTTTGATTATATATTTAAAAACATAAACCATTATGATGTGACACTCCAGATAAAAATATGACTTTTCCCTCATCTCATCACTATTGCTTTTTATTATAGTAAAAACTGAAATATCTGTGATGAGTGTGTATTTGAAGTTTATCTCTGTGGTGGAACCTTATTTCTACATGTTGGAACCGAGCAGGTCTCACCTTATGCAGTTTGTACAGTTACCATTTGGTATATTTGTCACAAATAAATGTAGTCACCAATGTATAGAACAATATTCTCCAATGGTCTGAGTTCCCTCACACCTTACCCTCAAACATGACATCTTTAAAGTATGAGAACACGACATGAATCGTAATAATCATGGAGTAAAGAATAAGAATGTACATACATTTTCAAAGGCACGTCACATATAAAGTTGCAAAGGAATATAATATCTCTTTCTCTTGAAGACAACTTGAATAAATAACTAAGACTATCAAATCAATTTCAAAGCTGTATATTTTTTTATTTTTTTTTCACATGACTAACACAAAAGCTTTTACAAGGCCTAAGCCATCTTTACAATACAAAAATCAACCTATCTCCTTAAGATCAGTCTTTAAAAATCAATCACAAAAATATCAGTAACTTAAGGAGTCTTCCACGAAAAAACTTTATAGAATTTTTTTTTTTACTAATACTAAGTTTATTAATGGAAGAATACCAGGGAAATAATCTCCATGGCACATATTAGAAACAATGATATACTAAGGGTAAATGTATAACATCAAGAAATCTACATTTATATAAATATTTCACTTGGAGTCTTTACTAAGGGAAAAATAAGAAAATTAAATATGGTAATTTTAACATTTATAAATTAAAATATTCACTAAAAATTATAATTCAAAACCACCATTACTATGCTTTGTTGCAATCAACAGAAATAATAATTTACAACGGAAATAATAATTTATAAAAATTGGTTTAAAATAAAGTATATAATATATACTTATTTTATATATATTATATATTTATAGTATCATTACAAATACAAGCATGTAGGGCAATTTAACTTATTCACCAATTGTAAAATGTTTTTCCTATTTTTTAAATTCTAAAATTACTAAATTAGCTTGAAAAATGTAAAATAAACCAGATGCAATTGAATAAATAAGATATTTATAAGAAATAAGTTAAATAATTCATTGTTTAATTTTGTAATGTTTTTTGTTAAAGATAGTTTTGTTGTTACAAGAATGACATATTAAATAGATAAAGAAATCTATGAGAACTATTTTGTATTGGCGTATAAAAGCAATGTAGTAAAAAGTATATGAATTATATGAAATCATAATATTCATTTAGATAAATACATACATTTTAGAAAAGTTTAAAAAAGTGGTTAATTTTAAATTAAACAAATCCCAGAATCCTTTATTGTTTATCTGAACCCTTTTGCATTTAAATGACCCTACATTTCGGCATACGAGTATGATATCATACAAGTATGACATCATACGAGTATGAAATCATGCAAGTATGACATTAATGACCAAAAGCATCTAATCTGAATAATTCACATTTTTTATGGATTTTTTGGGTTCCATTTCTGCATAATAATTTCTTGTATATTAATTCATTAAAAAAATACTAATTTCTAATAAAGTGAAATGCCCACAACTATTCAATAAAATAAACTGTTGAACATGACATATCTTTTTTAAGATACAATACAAAAATGTTTTTGTAAAATTTAATTTAGGATAAAACATAACTAACTCTTAAGTAATATGCCAGGATTAAAATAATATTTAAAAATATTTCTTGTTAGTAAACTATATCTGAGTCAGGTCCAGGGGTGACTATTTCACTGAAGGTGCATTGCAAGTACAACACACCAATTCGAGACCAATTTTATGGTCATTCAATAATTCGTATAAGAAAGTAAAACTGCTGAGGGTCAACTCAACACCCTGATGCCCAAAAGTGGTCATTAAATAGAGGGAGACATTTAAAAAAACCAAAATGTGTTTATAAGACTATAATACACTAGATATGTATCGTAGTAACTAACAATACTGATTTTAATATCACTACACTACTAATCATTGTATTCAGGTAGGCTTATGAAGAAATTATATAACAATTTACTACTTTATAGGAGTGGCCCATCTGGCAACTTCCAATGGTTGCTGCCCATCTGGCGACTTCCAATGGTCGCTGCCCATCTCTCACTTGTACTGGATGTCAACTGGTTTAGTTTACATTTCTCTTATTATAAATTTGTCACCAATCAGAGTAAGATGTATGTCTTTATTGCCCCACGGAGAAAACCCAAATTAAGTTAAATAAAAATGTGTGCAATTTAATTATTAGCATTTAGAAAAATTACTAATTTTAAGAATTTGAAAAAGCCTATGAAAAATGATCTAAAATATATACAATATAAATTTCAGAATCACTAAGTCGTGCGAGAAAAAAAAAATCTTAACCAAAACCAGAGCAAGGCATCACGAGCGTAAAAACGTAATAAACCAATGGGAACAATAATAAATACAGAAAATGAACCAAAATTAGTATTCATAATTCGGAAATAAAACTGCATTTACTAAAAAACATGTGTTTAGAAACTTTTTTTTTAAAAGTCAAATTGTTTGCATTAAAACAAATTTGTTAAGAAAATAAAGGCCTAGTGTAAATTACCTCATTATAGTAATGTTGATGTACTTAATTTAAATAATTTCCTAATTAAAAAACCTATCTGCATATTTAATTGATTATATATTTTTTTTGGTCGAAATAACAAAACTGAAATAACAACACAAACTGAATAGAATAGTTTGTACACTTAAACGTAAGCATTCTCATATTAAAAATAAAGTTTTATAATAATACCTTTTGATTTTCGACACAGAAAATGTCTACGATAAAATAATCGTAAATATTAAAGCAACAATGGTATGTAAAATTCATTGAAAAAACCGTACTTTCTTAAGAATGTGCGGCAATGAACAACTGACTGATAAGAAACAAGTTTATCTGTCACCATTTTAACCACTCCCCTTCAAATCAGCATTAAAAAAATATTTATTATTAAATAAAAATAATTTAATTTACAATATGTTAAAGATGTATTGTCCCCCCTGAAAAATAATTGTTACAATTTTTGTTGTCACATAATAGTTATTGACTTCGACCAAAAATTGGATAAAAAAAATTTATTTACCTGAAAAAACTGTAATTTAAAGCAAAAAAATGGTCAAATTGATTTTTGGTTAAATTTAACCATTTATTATGTTATTCTATAAGTGAAAACATTGTTTTTTACAGGGTTTTTTTCTACCGAAGTGATTAACTTTATTAAAACTACAAAATAACCTATTTAAAGTCTGATTTAATTTATCTTCATTTTTCATGTTTTTGGGGGACAATACATCTTTAAACGGCGGTTATTTAATCACACTTTAATCATGCGTTTTTTACCGTTACAAGGGTGACTTGCATTTCACATGTTCTGGCTTGTTATTGTATTGAAATTGAGCCTAGTAGGTTTTAAACGTAACGCATGCAATAAAATGAGTAAAAGATTCTTTGATATTTACTCATGTTATCTAATATATTTTAAAGATTGTGTTTTGAATTTGAAGTGCAGAGATTTTAGACTGCAGTTCTTATTAATAGAGGTCACGTAGGTCACTGTTTAGACAATGGCCTAAGACCATTATATAGAACAGTAGACAGGACCAAACAAGTGTCCCCTGAATAGGGGTTAGCTGCAGTGTTAAAACATTGAAATTGTTCATTTCACAGTAAATTGTCTCTTTAATGGGGGTATCCCAAAGAAGGTGTTCTACAGTATCTGGCCAGAAGAATGAACCACAATCTATGTTTTATATAATCAAAGCCATTTATGGAAAAATATTATTTTTTCTTATTTGACGTATTTAATCAGTATGAAATTTATTTGTCTTTCTTTGCTAATATCCTGAACAAAGCGCTACTTTGTATATGAAAACAATAAAACTAGTTATATGAAATAAAGTCAAATTCTAACAGAATAATACTTTATATTAATAATATACACAGTAATAACAAAAGAATTAAATTAAACAATCTCTTATGCTTTATCATTTTAGAGGAACCAGATTATACTAAGTGACTGTAGTGGATCTGGGCTCTGATTAATTTGTATATACGCCCTAAAACACCATAATTTAAATAATTATGTCTGTCCTACGAACAACATAAAACCCTGAAAGTGGTATTCATGACAACAAAATCTATAAATTTGGTATTGTTAGTCTTTGAGCTACGTGACCATGACAAATACTACATGTTGATTTATTAGGAGCGCATAAATCGCAAAATACAAGGTGATAACACGGAGTGACGACCACGTTACGCGCTTTATCTTGACAGCCGTAGCAACATGATCCCTCTCGTATGTGAATTACCTAAAAGTTAAAAAAGAAGATACTGAATATTAGTAAAACTAACATTTTGATATACTCTTTTGCATGGCACACATTCAATAAAGGTTTGCTTATCGCAGGGTGTGCATGTACACACGCATGGCTTACTGTAAACACACAGTATAACTCCTATTAAGGGGACACCTTCAAGAACCAGAAAAAATGTCCCTTGAATAGGGTTTGGCTGTAGTGTGGTAACATATATTTCCCCTTGTTCGTTTCACAGAAAAGTGTCTCCTTAAAGGGTAAGATGTCCCCTGAATAGGGGTTTACCAAAGGAGGTTCTACTGTACTAATATATAATGTTATATTAGCTTTATAGAATGATCAGATATTTAGTATAGGTATACAACAAACCTTTTCTAATTTCTCAAGATCTGATTTCAGTTGAAGCTGTAATTTCTTTAATTGATGCAGAGGAAGATGGTTAAGTTCTGATGTCCGGTTTAACACATGTAAATGAGGACCTCCACTTAAACCTTCAATTTCTAGTTTTAATACTTTTGCTTCTTCTTTAGCCTAGAAAATATAAAAATTATTAACAATACTTAATGGAAAGTAATGCTAAAAATTCTGAAATAAAGACAATATCTACAAGAGCTGATATGCAGATGACCTACCCATACACCGATTGGATACATTTTTCTTGATATAGTATACAGTACTTGGTTGTGAACTTCGACCTGATTTTTTTTCTTTATTGATATTGAACAGATACTTATTCATAGTGTTGAAAGATCTTAGTATTTAGTAATGAATATATAAAAAAACACCCCACAAAGCAATCAAACTGTGTACACACATGCTAAATATCAATTACACCAAACAAAATAAGGGCCTGCCTCCAATGATTACTTGTCTGCTTGTAAGGCTAATTTCTTGTTTTACATGACAAGTGTTGTACTTACTCAAAACTGTAAAATAAATTAACTAAAGGGAGGCTTACTTCTTCTTTAGCCTGGATAATAGCCAGCTTTTCCACATCGGCAACCTTAGCTTTTTCATTAGAATCAGACGCCTCTTTCTTCCATGCATCACATGCCTATCAGAAAAACAACATGCAAGGTTAGAAATCAACATTACTATTATATTAGAACAATTATGTCACTACCATAGCAATAGTACAAAAAAGGTAGAACCACAAAATGTAAAACAAAATCGGCAACCATTTTATGTTACAATGATAACAAATAATATGCTGCCAGTAAGTAGACTTAATGGCAACATAACAACAATGCTGCTCAAGTCAACATCATTACAATAAGAACTGCAATAACACAATGGAGTAACTGAATAATGTATTATGAAATTATAGAGTACTGCTGTACCATATAATGGTAGACATTATTCTAATATTAGCAGAAACATAAGCCGATGAGAAGAGTAGGGGTAGACATTTCAAATTAAAGGTTGGTTAGCACACTTATTCGCCACACCTCACAGTCAACTCAACCCAATGTAAAACACACTAAAAACTCTCCAAAAAAGATTTCATACTCTTTAAAACATGTTCTGAAAACCAGACTATATTGAAATATAGATACTGTGGTAAACAAAGTGTTCAAATGTTTAGAGAGTTGACCACATTCAATACATATTGATAGAATACAAAAAACAAAATGCAATTATTTGTTAGTAATATTAAATGAGACAGACATGCATTACTCATTCAAACAAAAAAGAGATGATTGTAGTAAGGAAAAGTGGTGTGCAATGGAAGAGGCTTAACTACTAAAAGTACAAGGGCCCAAACCTAAAGTCCCAAGTGACAGCCTGAAGATTCAAATGTTAATGTCTAAATGTTCAAAATAGAGGCCGAACACCAAAGATTTATCACTAGGCCAACCAACTTCCTTTGCACCCTGCATTTATTACTTAATACACATATTCTTATTAACTACACTTATCACCAGGCTTCGACAAAAAAAGTGTGATGTGCCCAAATATGGTAGTGATATGCCCAAATATGGTAGTGATATGCTAAATATGGTAGTGATATGACATCATCATGTCTATATGTAGGCACATCAAATTTTTTTTTGTCACATAAAGTTTGATAGTGTAGACAGAGCTTTACAAACCTGCTTTGCTTGATTCCAAGATTCTTCCCAACTTTGTAATTTTTTCTGTAATATAATGACCTCTTCTTGTAATCTTTGAACTTCGACATTTGATAACGATGTTGTTGCCATTGTTGTGAGCAGCGGTGACTGAGGTCCACGAGAAGGAGAGCACGACGTTCCTATATTATCCATCATGCTTAGTTTGTGTAGACTTGGAAGTGGATTTGGTTGACTAAAGAAAGCATTTTTTGCTGCCTGGAAATACAGAAAAGTAGCAAAGATAAGAACAAAATAATAATAGTCGTTTGTATAGCGTCTGAACCCAAATAAGTTTTCTCTAAAGCTCTACGACCACAAGGCTCAAACTAGGTAGAAATGACATCATTTCATATGCTATTCAAAAGAGATAAACATGGCTGCATAATACATCATGTGTATTGGTGATATGGCGTAATGGTAAGGGATTGGACTAGCATGTGAGAGGCATTGGTTCAAACTGTATGTGCTATATTGATTGAGCAAGATTCTTTAATCTCATTGCTTCTAATGGGATGCAAGGCCTGTAATACAAACAGTGAGCTTGGTACCATACTCAAAGAGTAAAGGATCATCCCCCATGTGTGCTGATGATGGTAAGCACTGCACTGCTGGCTTATGTGGGTCCATAGAGAACCTAAGCCGAATTTCCACAGTATCCAGCAAACATGTGGAGAATTATAATTAAATTTACATTTAGAAAGGTAAGTGACAATCAGATACAGTAACATTACTGTATAAAATGAAAGATTCCGCTGAATATATAAATACCAACTGTATTAAGTGAAAGGCTTTGACCCAAATAACTAATGCACTTACCATTTCTATTTGCTGCTGTTGTTGAATATGTTGCGGAACAAATGCTGGAGGAAGAGTGTTTAAAGGCGAACCTGGACTGTCTGATATGGAAGTCTTATGGTTCATACTACTTGACATAGGAATATTAACAGGAGCCGTACTACTTAGAAGACCTCCTGTAAATGAGACATTATATATCAATAGTTTGCATAATCATATGTAAAATTAATTATAATAACATTGAAAGTGTGTCATGTACAGTAAGATTACCGTATATCCTCAAATATAATCCCACTTCGGGTTTAATCTCACCCCCTACTTTAAGTCTGATTTCACAAACAGGCATATTCCTGGGTATAGTCCCAGTATTGACTTCTGGTCTGGTTGTATGCCTCTCTCTAGCCAGTTCAGATGAGTTTTTACAAGAAATGCTTACCAATCATTTTTTCCTGAACCAGGGTTTCCCGGGTATGTTCCCCCTCCCCCAGGTCGGGCCAATTTTTTGGTCTTTCTAGGTGGGTGGGATTATACCACAGGATATACAGTAATTGGTTATAAATCTGTATGGCTCTGTGGTCAAAGAGTGCAGTCCTGTAATCAAGAGGACCAGTAGCAAATTTCATTCTTCCTGACAGTTTTTTTACAAATACAAGTTTACCCTCATGTACGATAGGATATTACATTTTCCAAATGTGATTTATATATTGTAACGCAACAAATTAAATTTGAATACAGTTTCTCGATGGCAAAAACAAAGTTTGTTCCCAAGTACTTACCTAAATGACTAAGGCTTGCGCTATTACTTCCTACGGATGACCCATCATTATCACCTATTAACTCCCTATCAATATTTGTTACATCTTCAATTGAAATATCATCCAGAGCATTACCTAATAAAGACAACAGAATTGGTAATATGACACAAATATTGTATACTAAGCACATTATTACCCAGGTCATAAGGTCAAACACGAATGGAATACATATTTAGCTCCCATAATGTTGCATCTAATAATCAGGACATTTGTGTTTCAATCTATCAGGTACTCATTTGTACATGAATGGAGAGAGGCAAACGTAAGTGTCTTTATTGCCTACGGACACAAGCAATGCGATGAGCATTGATTTCAAACTCCCAATCTTGCGAACACACTGTATAGTACCGGTAGTTTAGTATATGTATTGAAAAAAAAAAAGAAAAAAAAAATGTATTGGGTATTGTATTGACTTATGAACTTACCAACAACTGAGCCAACAGTATCACTAGGTGGGTAAAAAGGTGTTGCATTGACAGACATGCTAGATGGACTAGGCGTTCCTGGGCTAGGAAGGTTACAGTTGGATATACTAGATGCAAATGGGCTACCAGGTGAAATATTATGTGATAACAAAAGATTCTGTTTCCGTCTATTCTTCTCTTGGCTGTCAATGTTAACATCGTTATCCACATTTTGAAGAAGTTTCTTAAGATTTGACTAAAAAAAAAATTATACATGTGGGTAAAAATAACATTCTAGGAAAGATGCTGTCGTATAATGGATGAGGGTTAATTAGGTAAGGAAGAAGTGACACAAAATATTTATTAAAAACAATTGTATTGTCACGGTTTACTAATCATAAATTTGGACAATGGAGCTGTAGCTTTGTGGGTAACATGCTTGCCTTCCAATCCCAAGGTCCAGAGTTCAATCCTGACCTAGCGCCAGGAATGTAACTCATGACTCTTTCAACTCCACTCCCTAAGCCTCAAATGAGATTTAGTTTATAAGCATGATAAATTATCAAATAGTTTAATGGCGACACAAAAAACATGGCTAAATTATTTTTATCTTCCAGCACATTATAATTTAAGGCATGAAGTGAATTTTACTAAACATAAATTAAGCACCCACTTTATAGTAAAGATAGCGTGATATAGACTTACCAACGTATCCTCACGTTCCGAGCCAGGTGCTTTCTGGTAAGATCCGCTCTCTGATGAATAATTACTTGATTGGCTGTTAGAACGAGGCTTTCCTATTGGACCAAGATTATTAGTGATGGGGACGTTTGAACCACCATTTGTTGTTACTACCATATTTGATGACTGCTGAGAATAGAATTAAAATATGTTATTTTTGTATACAACTAATTTGTGAGCATTGTTGATGACTGGTTTGTGAGCAGGTGCAGATGGTTGTTGATGACTGGATTGTGAGCATGTGCAGATCGTTGTTGTCAACTGGATTGTGAGCATGTGCAGATGGTTGTAGACAACTAGTTTGTGAGCATGTGCAGACGGTTGTTGATGACTGGTTTGTGAGCATGTGCAGATGGTTGTTGACTACTGGATTGTGAGCATGCGCAGATGGTCGTTATACTTGATTGCTTTTTCAAATATGACTCCAATCCCGACATGAGTTGAACCCAGGAGTCTGACCTTAGAAGGAAGGTGCCAGTACCAACTTACCATGCTTTGAATTGTTGTAGCCGGGGCTTGGAACAAAGACAGTTTACTAGTCATTGACACATCAGGTGCGTTTAATTCTTCTAATATATTTTTAGCATTACTCATTTCCTCTATAAAAACAAAAACAATAATAAATTTAGGTTTCAGAAATTCATTTTGTATCTAGTTAAAGCAATTGGCAGGTAAGTATCAAGGAACTGAAAGTACAGATATTATACACTTTTTCAAAGTATTTCTGGGTCAGTTCACGCTATAATGACAATATAAACTATGCCTACGATGTAGTATGATTTAAAGAGAATTATTTAATCTACAGATTCAACACAATTAATTAATGCTATACATCATTGTTAGTAGTCTTTTAAAACAATTGTGATGTGGATGAATCAGAATGGAATGAAATATTGTGAGGAGACTCCGAGTGAAATATTGAATAAAATATTTTCATATAGCTTTAAAAAAATAGAGCTTGAATCATCAATAATTTAATACAGTATATTATTGAGTAAAACCTCATGCTCAATTATAATTTCAGCCTCAAATTGAGGTTAACTTTTAAAACATTCCATTGTTTAATGCAATCTGAGTATAACCCTATCCCCAAATATATTATTTTCTCTAATAATACAGATATATATTATAGGCCTATGGGACTATACTCGGTTATCAATAAGATAATAGAGTAGTATCCATAAATAGCAGCATTGTTCTTAAAGTATAAATCTATAGTATTCAGAATGTTGTTTATTCAATTATTGAATTTAGAACAAACTGCATACTTTATTACCTAGAGCAGGTATACTAAATTGTGATAGCGTATAATCAATTAAATAACCAAGCAAAGTAAGTAATAGATCAATGCTGTTATTGTTAACATTCCTTAGGGTTAGAAATAGAGCAGCAGGCTAACATTAAAAATGGCCAAGTGTAATAACAACAAAATTGATAATTATTAATTATTATGTACATATTACCAGTAGCCAGACCCTTGGGGCTGGACCCATCAGTACTGTGTTCAAGTGTGAATGGGTAGCTGTAAAAAAACTATGGGTGGCGAGTAGTGTGATATCTGGAGGCAAATAAGGCTTACATGCCTTAATTTAAGCTTTGTCTACACTTTGACAAAAAAAGGGTGATGTGCCCCTATAATGGCAGTGATATGCCCAAATATGTGCATTGAGTTTTTAGTTATTCATTCACTCTCTGCACAAATTTTAAGCAGGTTATGTATACTTACGATCTACATGCGCAAAGGCACAAAATGGCCCACGAGGGCAGTATCCTGTCTGCTGCATATCGTTACACTTGGTTGATTTATATATCTCAGGATGAAACTGCTGTTCAGTCCTTGTGTGACAATATAAACAATTGTCACCCTGGTCACAATTAGAAATCTCACCCCACTCATCACCATGTTTCACATTAGGACAGGGTGTTGATCTGTGAAAATAAGTCAGATAAACATTTTTTTTTTTTCCAAAAAACTATGATTTATAAAATATACTTTGATATAACGATCAACCAGGGAGATCATCTCCCTGGGCCTAGATAAACTACTGACATAGCAAAAGCAAAAAGGGTTTTTGGCTAAACCTCTGTCTACACTATCAAACTAGTTTGACAAAAAAAGTGTGATATGCCCAAATATGGTAGTGATATGGTCAACAATGGTATTGGTAGTGATATGACATCATCATGTCCTTATATGGGCATTTCACATTTTTTTTGTCGTCACATAAAGTTAAAATGCTACTTATTCTTAATTTAAAAACAGTACTGTATACAAATAAACAAAATTCAAGTCATGCAATGTTGACAATTTTACTTATTTTTCCAACATTTACCTACCTATAACATCTTAATTTCTTAGGGCTTCTTCGTCTATCTCTGGCATTGTGATAATGTGGGCATGCATACCCTTGCCTACATAACCGAGGCGGTTTCTTACAAGGCTCTGTTTTATAGTAGGCTAAAACATGATTTGTATCTATAAAAACAGAAATACAAAAGGATAAATGGACACATTATTTTAACTACAGTAAATTCAGTAATATATTGTTTGAAGGTTTGCACGGCGAAATCAAATGTTGAAAAAGAGAAACTTTTCAGAACTAATATACAGTATGTCGTGTACTGCAAACTTTATATCAACATAAATTCAATAAGTTTATTAATTAAAGTAGTAAAAGTAAAGTAAAATGGTTAGTATACAGTACTAATCTAAACGCAACTTTGCTAGCCTGTATAAATGATGCTGACCAGTAGGAACTAATATCACAATTTCATACATAAACTCTTTAAATAATAGCCATTAAGTATGCTTTCTATGCCACAGTCGCTAATTTAGTGTCATGTTATATTTATTAATGTATATTTATAATTGATGAATGATTAAACGAAGGCACATTACATTTTAGTACTCATCAATTAACTGTCACATTGCTAACTTTGTGAAATAAATATCATGGATTTCCCCTGATGAGTCATCAGTCACATGATGTGATAGTGTCAAATGACAAGTAATGTAATAATGTGATATCCGCAAAGGTCATTATAAATAGGTCAACTACTGTGTTAAGTCGTCTGAATATGATTTTTAGTGAGGTTTTTGTCTAGCTACAGTACAACAATTTGTTAAAAGTCTGGGTGATATCCCAAAATGAGACTATTTATTTTAATTAAGTGAAATAGCTGATATGATCTGTGGTATCCAGCCAATTTCTTAGTCCATACCAATAGTAGAGGAGGAATTAAAAATACTGGAAATAGGATGGGAAGTAATTAAAACAACAGATAATTATAACTATACATGGTTTAGAAAGCAAGAGTTTATACCCCATTCCTATATTTGGCTTTTTAAATGTTGGAGATCGAATTTATGAATTTTTTAATCACCTTGCCATTTTGGATCATCAATCTGTACAGTCTTATCCTTATCAACTAACGTAGTCGTAGTTGGATTAACAGTGCTACCGTTTGTAGACGAATTCTCGGAGGGCGATGTTTGCTGCAGCTGCTGCAGGTCCTGCTGCGCCATTAATTCACGGACATCGTAAACAGGTTGGCGCAAGTCATGAGGCCCATGGGCAAATGCGCAATGAGGACCATTCTTCACGCAGTGACCTCTTGCGTCGGTTTCGTGCACACATGTGCCGGTTTTGTAATAACGGAGGTGGTAACGTCGTTCAGTGTCACCAGTGGTGCGATGTAAATAGGCACACCTAAAAATAAAATATAAACCAAATTAATTAATTACAAATAATGAAAATATAATTATAATATTAAAGATGTATTGTCAGATGTATTGTTCCCCAAAATCATGAAAAATTAAAATTTATAAAGTTTTTGAATGGCCATTTTTTGAAGTTATTCACTTCCATAAGAAAAAAAAAACAGCAAAAAAATGATTTCACTTCGAAAAGACAACATAAACAGTTAACTAGAATTTAATTCGTCACTTTGACGAATTATAGGTGATCATTTTACTGAAATTATTTTTTTTTAAACATGCACGTACGTTAACATACGATCGGAAAATGTTGATGTATGCCATCCTATTATATACGCTTATAGTGCTGAGTTGTGTCTATATGCCATATGTACAGTATATACTGTATATCTATATACAGTGTAGCATAGGTGAAATTACGGGACACACATCATGTTCTAATTTTTTGGTATGATGGAATTATCAAAATAAACTTGAAGATGACAATTTCGAAAGATAATTAATTGAGCAAATAAATATAAGGATTGGAAGAGAATTTGACACGTAGAAGCGCAATGCGCGCTCTTTGAAATTTGTATAACTTCGACTAAAGAAATTTAAAAACAACGTTTTAACTTCAACTAGCCATATGATAACATCACAACATCCGTATGAATGTGAATTCAAATCTACATTTCATCAGCTTTCATAGTAAATTATAATCATCAAGGTCACATTTAATTCGGAAGAGCTGTAAGATATTCAAATGTATGGTGTAGGTGAAATTACACGACCTACGTTATTCAAGGTTTTACGCGTGATGACGTCATCAAAATGAAAATGTTGACAACTCATGAGAAAGATAATTAAATGAGCAATCATATACAAAAAATTGAGCGAAAATCGGGCGCAAAATAACCGAGATGCGCTCAGTTGAATGTGATAATCTATGACAAAAGAGAAAAAAACCTAATTTTTAAATTCAAGTGGCCATGTGATGACGTAATACCATTTTGTACGTCTAATGTGTATATACATTTATATCTACAACTCAATGGCTTCCCGAATAAGTTAAAAAATTTAGGGGTCATCGTCCATTCTGAAGAGTTATTTTCATTTTAAAAAAGACATATTTTTCACCATTTTCAGAACTTTTGTGAAATTAATGTGCGCATTTTGTCATTTTTAACATGCTCGTATAGCGTTATTTTAAGTCGGAACGAACTCAAATTCGGTGAATGTACTAAGGATGGTGAGTAGAATGCGATTTCTACAAAAAAATCGTATTTTTATGCTTTTTAAGAATCGCGCGCTCAAAAACGCATTTTTGCGCAGTAATTTTTTGAAACACGCAAATGGCCTAATTCATGCTCTAAATTGATTAAAACTTAATTTTGAGCTTTTTAAATTTTGAACGCGCGATTTTACGCGCATGACCCTACGTGCGCGTGCGTTTTTACTTGCTAATATTTTTACCCTTGACCTGAAGTTTACGTGTAATAAATTTCATTAATATGTGATAATGAATTATGGAGATATGATTGATAATGTGATTTCACAAAATGGCGTATAAATGACGTCACGGATGAGTGATCACGCTGAAAAGCTTATTAGGACTAAGTTAAAGTATTTGAAAGACATTGTGAAATTTTGGTAATCATTGACATTAAACTTTTTTAGATATTTGTTACACAAAATAGTGCCCAGAAACAATAATAACAACTAGACATGTAACTCGTCACTTTGACGAGTTTGGTTTTCCGCCGCGCAAGTGGTGCAACATGAACGTGTAACGACGTACCTTTTAACATTAAGGGATAGGTTGAGGACAAAAGGAAGTGTTCACGTTGGCATTATGACCTGAACTGAAGAATATGATATGTTGTTATTGCTAAATTCTATTATTTCGATTCATATATAGTATACACAGTATAATCTGTATCCATATCACACAGTGTAGAATAGGTGAAATTACGGGACCCGCTATTTATTGCAAATTTTAACATGTTGACGGTTTTAAAATGAAATGCAAAGGTAGCAATTTCGGAAGGAAATTATCTCAGCAACAACATATTAACGTCTAGAAGAAATTTGAATACGTGAAATATTGATGCGCGCTCTTTTAAATGTAATGAATTATGACGCAAAAGATGAAAATACGACTTTTTTCATTTAACTGGCCATATGATGACGTCACAACATCCGATTGGCAAAATTTTCACATGATTTCGTATCTACAATCCAATAGCTTCCATAAAACGTTTTAATCGTGATTATCAAATTTTATTCTTACGAGCTATAACAGATTAAAATTTACTGTAAAGATGAAATTAATGCCACACGTAATTTAAATTTTTAGGAATGATGACGTCAAAAAAATTAAAATATTTCTAATTCATGCGAAAGACAGTTGATTGACATAGACAATATCAAAATTTGGGTGAAAATGGAAAACGGATAAGTGGAGATGCGCTCTATTAAATGTGATGAGCTATGACGAAAGATACAAAATTCCTAAATTTTATATTAGCGTGGCCATACGATGACGTCACAATGTCCGGTTAGCCATATTAATACATGATCCGATATCTACAACTCATTAACTTCCAGAAAATGTCATCCACAAAAAGTTGACCGTCTAGTTTAGAAATTACGATTGTTTAAAAAAATACATATTTTAAACGAATTTTTTAACCTTTTCATAAAAAACGCGCGCAAATTGTCCAATTCGACGTGCTCGTATGACGTATCTTTAAGTCGAAATTGTTTAAAATTTGGTAAAATTACTAGAAAAGGCTGGAAAAACATAAATCACGCGAAAAAAATACGTTTTCAATGCTACGTGCGCACCGCACACGTAAAAATTTGCGCACGCGTGGGAATTTTTTACATGCTTAAAACGACATGAAACGCGTAGAAACTTGATTAGAAAATAATTTAGCGCATTTTGAAATTTTAAATGCGCGTGCGCGCGTAACTTTGTGTAAAACACGCAATTTTGGTTCGACAGAAAGTTAGCGCATGATATAAATTAAATTTGTGCAAAGTTTCAATATAAAATGTTATTTGGTTTTTGACCTATGTTAAATACGAGAAAATCGTTAAATCGCGCGTACGTCACGTTGCGCAATTGTAAACATCATGAAAAGCTTCGCTTGACGACGTTACATAAATGTCAAAATGTTAACATAGTTCACAAAATGTTATGTTTGCAAGTTTCAGAGAAAAGCGATACACAAAAATCATACAGAAAGAAAGAAGATAAACTAGACATGAAACTCGTCACTTTGACGAGTTAGTTATCCGCACGACAAACGCCACATGCACGCCATACGTTGGAATATTGCACACGGAAAAAGATTATGGCATTATGACCTGAACTGAAGACTATGATATGTTGTTATTGCTGAATTCTATTATTTTGATTCATATATAGTATACACAGTGTAATCTGTATACATATCACATACAGTGTAGAATAGGGGAAATTACGGGACCCGCTATTTATTGCAATTTTTAACATGTTGATGGTTTTAAAATGAAACGCGAAGGTAGCAATTTTGGAAGGAAATTATCTCAGCAACAACATATTAACGTGTAGAAGAAATTTGAATAGGTGAAATATTAATGCGCGCTCTTTTAAATGTAATGAACTATGACGTAAAATATGAAAATACGACTTTTTTTATTTAACTGGCCATATGATGACGTCACCACATCCGATTGGCAAAATTTTCACATGATTTTGTATCTACAATCCAATAGCTTCAAGAAAACGTTTTAATCGTTATTATCACATTTTATTCTTACGAGCTATAACAGATTGAAATTTACTGTAAAGATGAAATTAATGCCACACGTAATTTAAATTTTTAGGCATGATGACGTCATAAAAATTAAAATATTTTTAACTCATGCTAAAGATAGTTCATTGACCTAGACAATATCAAAATCGGGGTGAAAATGGAAAACGGATAAGTGGAGATGCGCTCTATTAAATGTGAGGAGTTATGACGAAAGATACAAAAATCCTAAATTTCATATTCGCGTGGCCATACGATGACGTCACAATGTCCAGTTAGCCAAATGAATGCATGATCTGATATCTACAACTCATCAACTTCCAGAATGTTTAATAAAAATAATTTTTACTGTTTAGTTTAAAAACTACGATTGTTTAAAAAAAGGCTTAATTTTGACGAATTTTTGAAGTTTTTTATCAAAAAAGCGCGCAAATTATCATATTCTACGTGCAAGTATGACGTAATTTGAAGTCGAAATGGTTTAAAAGTTGGTAAAATTACTAGAAAAGGCTGAAAAAACATAAATCACTTGAAAAAATGACGTTGTTAACGCTACGTGTGCACCACGCGCGTAAAAATTTGCGCACGTGTGGGAATTTTTGACATGCTCAAAATGACATGAAACGCGTAGAAAGTTGATTAGAAATTGATTTTTCGCATTGTAAAATTTTAAACGCGTGTGCGCGCGTAACTTCGTGTAAAACATGCCATTTTTAGTTCACAAAAAGTTAGCGCACGATATAAATTAGACTTTTGCTAAGTTTCAATTTAAATTGTTATATGGTTTTCGATCTATGTTAAATACGCGAAATTCATAAAAACGCGCGTAAGTCATGTTGCGCAACTCTGACGTCATTCAATTATAGGAAAGCACAACTTCACGTGATTGCCCATATGTTGACAAAGTTATAAAATGTTAACTTTACACGTTTTAGAGATACGCTCTGCACAAAAATGACAGAAAGAAAGAAGAACTAGACATGTAACTCGTCACTTTGACGAGTTAGTTATCCGCACGACAAACGCCACGTGCACGTCATACGTTAGACTTTTGCACACAGAAAAAGATTATGGCATTATGACCTGATCTGAAGAATATGATATGTTGTTGGTGCTGAATTCTGTCAATTTTGTGTCATATAGTATACAGTATAAACAGTATAATCTGTATACATATTACATACAGTGTAGAATAGGTGAAATTACGGGACCCCCGGTTATTCCTATTTTTAACATGGTGACGGTATCAAAATGAAAAACTAAGACAGCAATTTCGGAAGGACATTATCTCAGCAACCACATATTACCGTGTAGAAGAAATTTGAATACGTAAAATATAGATGCGCGCCCTTTTAAATGTGATGAACTATTACGCAAAATATGAAAATACGATTTTTTTTATTCAACTGGCCATATGATGACGTCACAACATCCGATTGGCAAAATGTTCACATGAATTCGTATCTACAATCCAATAGCTTCCAGAAAACGTTTTAATCATGATTATCACGTTTTATTCTGACGAGCTATAACAGATTGAAATTTACTGTAAAGATGAAAATAAGTGACCCACATTATTTACATTTTTAGACATGATGACGTCATAAAAATTAAAATATTTTTAACTCATGCGAAAGATAGTTGATTGACCTAGATAATATACAAATTTAGGTAAAAATGGAAAACAGATAATTGGAGATGCGGTCTATTAAATGTCATGCGCTATGATGAAAGATACAAAAATCCTATATTTTATATTCGCGTGGCCATACGGTGACGTCACAATGTCCGGTTAGCCATATTAACGCATGATCCAAAATCTAAAACTCATCAACTTCCAGAATATGCAAAAAAAATAACTTTCACCGTTTAGTTTAGGAACTACGACTGTTTAAAAAAGGGCATAATTTTGACAAATTTTGACGATTTTTTGAACTTTTTAATAAAAAATGCACGTAAATTATCCAATTCGACGTGCCCGTATGACGTAATTTTATATCGAAATTGTTCAAAAGCTGGTAAAATTACTAGAAAAGGCTGGAAAAACATAAATCACGAGAAAAAAATTGTTTTCAACGCTACGTGCGCACCGCGCGCGTAAAAAAATGCGCGCGTGTGGGAATTTTTTACATGCTCAAAATGACATGAAACACGTAGAAAGTTGATTAGAAATTGATTTTTCGCATTTTGAAATTTCAAACGCGCGTGCACGCGTAACTTTGTGTGAAACATGTCATTTTTTTCCCACAGTCAGTTAGCGCAAGATATAACTTAAACTTTTTCTAAGTTTCAAATTAAAATGTTATATGGTTTTCGATCTATGTTAAATACGCGAAATTCATAAAAACGCGCGTAAGTCACGTTGCGCAACTCTGACGTCATTCACAATAGCAGGTGCACAACTTCACGTGAATGCCCACATGTTGACAAAGTTATAAAATGTTATGTTTACACGTTTTTGAGTTACGTGTGACACAAAAATGACAGAAAGAAAGAAGAATACAGAAAAAAAAAACTAGACATGAAACTCGTCACTACGGACGAGTTAGTTATCCGCACGACAAACGCCACGTGCACGTCATACGTTAGAATTTTGCACCCAGAAAAAGAGTATGGCATTATGACCTGATCTGAAAAATATGATATGTTGTTAGTGCTGAATTCTTTCAATTTTGTGTCATATAGTATATACAGTATAAACAGTATAATCTGTATACATATTACATACAGTGTAGAATAGGTGAAATTACGGGACCCGCCATTTATTCCATTTTTTAACATGGCGACGGTATCAAAATGAAACACTAAAATACCAATTTTGGAAGGATATTATCTCAGCAACAACATATTAGCGTGTAGAAGAAATTTGGATACGTAAAATATAGATGCGCGCTCTTTTAAATGTGATGAACTATGACGCAAAATATGAAAATACGACTTTTTTTATTCAACTGGCCATATGATGACGTCACTACATCTGATTGACAAAATGTTCACATAAGTTCGCATCTACAATCCAATAGCTTCCAGAAAACGTTTTAATCGTGATTATCACATTTTATTCTTACGAGCTATAACAGATTAAAATTTACTGTAAAGATAAAATTAATGACCCACGTAATTTAAATTTTTAGGCATGATGACGTTCTAAAAATTAAAATATGTTTAACTCATGCGAAAGATAGTTGATTGACCTAGATAATATTAAAATCTCGGAGAAAATGGAAGACGGATAAGCGTGATGCGCTCCATTGAATGTGATGAGCAATAACGAAAGAGACAAAAATCCTATTTTTTAAATTTGTGTGGCCATACGATGACGTCACAACATCCGTAAGGAAAAAATTCTGCATGAATTCATATCTACAACATATCTGCTTACATATTAAGTTAAAAAACTCGGGGGTAACGGTTGATCCTGAGGAGCTATAATAGATTCAAAATAGGCATAATTTTGACAATATTTTGTAACTTTTGCAACTAAAACGCATGCAAATGGTCTAAATCAACGTGTACGTATGACGTCATTTTAATTTGAAATGATGTCAATCTTTTTAAAAATGACTAGGAAAGGCTGGAAAATCACAATTTAATAGAAAAAAACATGATTTTCATGCTGCGTGCGCACTGCACGCGTAAAATTGTTCGCGCGCGCGGGAAATTTTGACATGCGCAAAATGTCATGAATGGCGTAAAAAGTTGATTAGAAATTAATTTTGCGCATTTTAAAATTTTAAATGCGCGTGCGCGCGTAACTTCTTGTAAAACACGCCATTTTTAGTTAACTAAAAGTTTGCCCTTGATATGACTTAAATTTTCATAAAGGGTAAAAAAAAAATTACGCTTGGTTTTTAAGCTATGATCAATCATTAAAAATCATAAAATCGCGCGTAAGTCACGTTGCGCAACTCTGACGTCATTCAAAATAGGAGGTGCACAACTTCACGTAAATGCCCACATGTTGTCAAAGTTATGAAATATTATGTTTACACATTTTAGAGATACGTGAGCCACAAAAAAACGGGAAAGAAATAAGAATAATACAGAAAAAAAATAATGATCCACTACAATAACAAGGAGTTATCCGCTACTAAGCGGATAACTAAAAAAAAAGATGATGAAACAGGACAGTTACAAGGAGTTATCCGCTGAATGCGGATAACTAATAATACAGAAAAAAAAAAAAAACTAGATTTGAACTCGTCACTTTGACGAGTTAGTTATCCGCACGACAAACGCCACGCGCACGTCATACGTTGGAATTTTGCACACGGAAAAAGATTATGGCATTATGACCTGAACTGAAGAATATCATATGCTGTTAGTGCTGAATTCTGTCAATTTTGCGTCATATAGTATATACAGTGCAAACGGTATAATCTGTATACATGTTACATACAGTGTAGAATAGGTGAAATTACGGGACCCCCCGTTTATTCTTATTTTCAACATGGCGACGGTATCAAAATGAAACACTAAGATAGCAATTTCGGAAGGACATTATCTCAGCAACCACATATTACCGTGTAGAAGAAATTTGAATACGTAAAATATAGATGCGCGCCCTTTTAAATGTGATGAACTATTACGCAAAATATGAAAATACGACTTTTTTTATTCAACTGGCCGTATGATGACGTCACAACATCCGATTGGCAAAATGTTTACATGAATTCGTATTTACAATCCAATAGCTTCCAGAAAACGTTTAATAATGATTATCTCGTTTTATTCTGACGAGCTATAACAGATTGAAATTTACTGTAAAGATGAAAATAAGTGACCCACGTTATTTTCATTTTTAGACATGATGACGTCATAAAAATTAAAATATTTTTAACTCATGCGAAAGATAGTTGATTGACCTAGATAATATAAAAATCGGGGTGAAAATGGAAAACAGATAATTGGAGATGCGCTCTATTAAATGTGATGAGCTATGATGAAAGATACAAAAATCCTATATTTTATATTCGCGTGGCCATACGATGACGTCACAATGTCCGGTTAGCCATATTAATGCATGATCCGATATCTACAACTCATTAACTTCCAGAATATGTAATAAAAATAATTTTTACCGTTTAGTTTAGAAGCTACAACGGTTTAAAAAAATGCATCATTTTGACGAATCTTTGAACTTTTTCATCAAAAACGCGCGCAAATTATCCAATTCGACGTGCTCGTATGACGTAATTTTCAGTCGAAATTGTTTAAAAGTTGGTAAAAGTACTGTAAAAGGCTTGAAAAACATAAATCATGCGGGAAAAGTATGTTATCTTCGCTACGTGCGCACCGCGCACGTAAAAAAATGCGCGCGCGTGGTAATTTTTGACATGCTTAAAATAACATGAAACGCGTAGAAAGTTGATTAGAAATTTTTTTTTCGCACTTTAAAATTTTAAACGCGCGTGCGCGCGTAACTTTGTGTGAAACATGCCATTTTTTTTTCACAGTCAGTTAGCGCAAGATATAAATTAAACTTTTACTAAGTTTCAATTTAAAATGTTATATGGTTTTCGATTTATGTTAAATACGCGAAATTCGTTAAAACGCGCGTAAGTCATGTTGCGCAACTCTGACGTCATTCAAAAATAAAAAAGCACAACTTCAAGTGAATGCCCACATGTTGACAAAGTTATGAAATGTTAACTTTACAAGTTTTAGAGATACGCTCTGCACAAAAATGACAGAAAGAAAGAAGAACTAGACATGAAACTCGTCACTTTGACGAGTTAGTTATCCGCACGACAAACGCCACATGCACGCCATACGTTGGAATATTGCACACGGAAAAAGATTATGGCATTATGACCTGAACTAAAGACTATGATAGGTTGTTATTGCTGAATTCTATTATTTTGATTCATATTATAGTATACACAGTGTAATCTGTATACATATCACATACAGTGTAGAATAGGGGAAATTACGGGACCCGCTATTTATTGCAATTTTTAACATGTTGATGGTTTTAAAATGAAACACGAAGGTAGCAATTTTGGAAGGAAATTATCTCAGCAACAACATATTAACGTGTAGAAGAAATTTGAATAGGTGAAATATTAATGCGCGCTCTTTTAAATGTAATGAACTATGACGTAAAATATGAAAATACGACTTTTTTTATTTAACTGGCCATATGATGACGTCACCACATCCGATTGGCAAAATTTTCACAAGATTTTGTATCTACAATCCAATAGCTTCAAGAAAACGTTTTAATCGTGATTATCACATTTTATTCTTACGAGCTATAACAGATTGAAATTTACTGTAAAGATGAAAATAATGCCACACGTAATTTAAATTTTTAGGCATGATGACGTCATAAAAATTAAAATATTTTTAACTCATGCTAAAGATAGTTCATTGACCTAGACAATATCAAAATCGGGGTGAAAATGGAAAACGGATAAGTGGAGATGCGCTCTATTAAATGTGAGGAGTTATGACGAAAGATACAAAAATCCTAAATTTCATATTCGCGTGGCCATACAATGACGTCACAATGTCCAATTAGCCAAATTAATGCATGATCTGATATCTACAACTCATCAACTTCCAGAATGTTTAATAAAAATAATTTTTACCGTTTAGTTTAAAAACTACGATTGTTTAAAAAAAGGCTTAATTTTGACGAATTTTTGAAGTTTTTTTATCAAAAAAGCGCGCAAATTATCATATTCTACGTGCTCGTATGACGTAATTTAAAGTCGAAATTGTTTAAAAGTTGGTAAAATTACTAGAAAAGGCTGGAAAAACATAAATCACTCGAAAAAATGACGTTTTTAACGCTACGTGTGCACCATGCGCGTAAAAATTTGCGCACGTGTGGGAATTTTTGACATGCTCAAAATGACATGAAACGCGTAGAAAGTTGATTAGAAATTGATTTTTCGCATTGTAAAATTTTAAACGCGTGTGCGCGCGTAACTTCGTGTAAAACATGCCATTTTTAGTGCAAAAAAAGTTAGCGCACGATATAAATTAGACTTTTGCTAAGTTTCAATTTAAATTGTTATATGGTTTTCGATCTATGTTAAATACGCGAAATTCATAAAAACGCGCGTAAGTCATGTTGCGCAACTCTGACGTCATTCAAAAATAAAAAAGGCACAACTTCAAGTGAATGCCCACATGTTGACAAAGTTATAAAATGTTAACTTTACACGTTTTAGAGATATGCTCTGCACAAAAATGACAGAAAGAAAGAAGAATAATACAGAAAAAAAATAAGATGATGAAACAGGACAGTTACAAGGAGTTATCCGCCATAGTGCGGATAACTAATAATACAGAAAAACTAGATTTGAACTCGTCACTTCGACGAGTTCGGGTTATCCGCGCAAACGCAACATGCACATACGTTTAAAATATATGAACGCCGAAAATTATTATGCCATCCTATGACATGAATTAAATATGTTTACAGTGTTGAATTGTACCTATTTTGTAGCATACAGCATATTACAGTATTTACAGAATACACTGTATATGTTATATACAGTGGTAGCATAGACGAAATTACGAGACCCATCTTTTAAAGCCAATTATTAACACGATGACGTCATCAAATTGACTTATAAAGATAACTATTTTAGAAGATAATTATCTAAATAATTACATTAATACAAATTTGAAGAATTTTGGGCACGTGAAAGTGAGATGCGCTCTCGTTTAAACGCAATGAACTTTTACGCAAGAGATGAAAATACGACTTTTTTTATTCAACTGGCTATATGATGACGTCACAATATCTGATTTGAAAAATGTTCACATGAATTCGTATCTACAATCCAATAGCTTCCACAAAACCTTTTAATTATGATTATCACTTTTTATTCTGACGAGCTATAACAGATTGAAATTTACTGTAAAGATGAAAATAGGTGACCCACGTTATTTACATTTTTAGACATGATGACGTCATAAAAATTAAAATATTTTTAACTCATGCGAAAGATAGTTAATTGACCTAGACAGTATTAAAATATCGGGTGAAATGGAATACATATAAGCGAGATGCGCTCTATTTAATGTGATGAGCAATAACGAAACAGTAAAAAATCCTATATTTTACATTCGTGTGGCCATACGATGACGTCATAACATCCGAGAGGTAAAAATTCTGCATGAATTCATATCTACAATTTATCTTCTTGCATAATAAGTTAAAAAAATTGGGGGTCACCTTCGATCCTGAAGAGCTATAATAGATTCAAAATAGGCATATATTTGACAATATTTTGTAACTTTTTCAACTAAAACGCGAGCAAATGTTATAAATCAACGTGTTCGTATGACGTCATTTTTATTTGAAATGATGTCAATCTTTTTTTAAATGACTAGGAAAGGCTGGAAAATCACAATTCAAGAGAAAAAAACATGTTTTTCATGCTCCGTGCGCACCTTACGCGTAAAAGTTTTCGCGCGCGTGGGAATTTTTGACATGTTCAAAATGTCATGATCAGCGCAGAAAGTTGATTAGAAATTAATTTTGCGCATTTTGAAACTTTAAATGCGCGTGCGCGCGTAATTTCTTGTAAAACACGTCATTTTTAATCCATAGAAAGTTTGCCCTTAAATTAACTTAAATTTTCACCAAGTGTCAATATAAAATAACTTTTGGTTTATAATCTATGACCAATCATTGAAATTCATAAAATCGCGCGTAACTTACGCTGCGCGACTCTAAAGTCATATAACGAAGTTTCTTGCACATCTACAGCTACAGGTCAATCTTATGACAAAGTTATACAATCTTATGTTGACAAGAATGAGAGATATGCGACGCACAAAAATCCGGGAAAGAAAGAAGAATAAAGATGAAGAAAAAAGATATTTACAATAACAAGGGTTATCCGCAACTTACTAGTTGCGGATAACCAAAAAAAAGATGATGAAACAGGACAGTTACAAGGAGTTATCCGCTGAATGCGGATAACTAATAAGATGATGAAACAGGACAGTTACAAGGAGTTATCCGCCATAGTGCGGATAACTAATAAAAAGTTGACTAGACATGTAACTCGTCACTTTGACGAGTTTGGTTATCCGCCGCGCAAGTGGTGCAACATGAACGTGTAACGACGTACCTTTTAACATTAAGGGATAGGTTGAGGACAAAAGGAAGTGTTCACGTTGGCATTATGACCTGAACTGAAGAATATGATATGTTGTTATTGCTGAATTCTATTATTTCGATTCATATATAGTATACACAGTATAATCTGTATCCATATCACACAGTGTAGAATAGGTGAAATTACGGGACCCGCTATTTATTGCAAATTTTAACATGTTGACGGTTTTAAAATGAAATGCGAAGGTAGCAATTTCGGAAGGAAATTATCTCAGCAACAACATATTAACGTCTAGAAGAAATTTGAATACGTGAAATATTGATGCGCGCTCTTTTAAATGTAATGAATTATGACGCAAAAGATGAAAATACGACTTTTTTCATTTAACTGGCCATATGATGACGTCACAACATCCGATTGGCAAAATTTTCACATGATTTCGTATCTACAATCCAATAGCTTCCATAAAACGTTTTAATCGTGATTATCAAATTTTATTCTTACGAGCTATAACAGATTAAAATTTACTGTAAAGATGAAATTAATGCCACACGTAATTTAAATTTTTAGGAATGATGACGTCAAAAAAATTAAAATATTTCTAATTCATGCGAAAGACAGTTGATTGACCTAGACAATATCAAAATTTGGGTGAAAATGGAAAACGGATAAGTGGAGATGCGCTCTATTAAATGTGATGAGCTATGACGAAAGATACAAAAATCCTAAATTTTATATTAGCGTGGCCATACGATGACGTCACAATATCCGGTTAGCCATATTAATGCATGATCCGATATCTACAACTCATTAACTTCCAGAAAATGTCATCCACAAAAAGTTGACCGTGCAGTTTAGAAATTACGACTGTTTAAAAAAAGGCATAATTTTGACGAATTTTTTAACTTTTTCAACAAAAACTCGCGCAAATTATCCAATTCCACGTGCTCGTATGACGTTACTTTAAGTCGAAATTGTTTAAAAGTTGGTAAAATTACTAGAAAAGGCTGGAAAAACATAAATCACGCGAAAAAAATATGTTTTTAATGCTACGTGCGCACCGCACACGTAAAAATTTGCGCACGCGTGGGAATTTTTTATATGCTTAAAACGACATGAAACGCGTAGAAAGTTGATTAGAAATTAATTTTGCGCATTTTGAAATTTTAAATGCGCGTGCACGCGTAACTTTGTGTAAAACACGCAATTTTTGTTCAACAGAAAGTTAGCGCATGATATAAATTAAACTTGTGCAAAGTTTCAATTTAAAATGTTATTTGGTTTTTGACCTATGTTAAATACGAGAAAATCGTTAAATCGCGCGTACGTCACGTTGCGCAATTGTAAACATCATGAAAAGCTTCGCTTGACGACGTTACATAAATGTCAAAATGTTAACATAGTTCACAAAATGTTATGTTTGCAAGTTTCAGAGAAAAGCGTTACACAAAAATCATACAGAAAGAAAGAAGATGACAAAAAAGATGATGATGATGATTTCGTACAATCACAAGAGGTTTTCCTGCAACTTCGTTGCGGAAAACCAATGATGATTTCGTACAATCACAAGAGGTTTTCCTGCAACTTCGTTGCGGAAAACCAACTAGACATGTAACTCGTCACTTTGACGAGTTTGGTTTTCCGCCGCGCAAGTGGTGCAACATTAACATTAAGGGGATAGGTTGAGGACAAAAGGAAGTGTTCACGTTGGCATTATGACCTGAACTGAAGAATATGATATGTTGTTATTGCTGAATTTTATTATTTAAATTCATATATAGTATACACAGTATAATCTGTATCCATATCACATACAGTGTAGAATAGGTGAAATTACGGGACCCGATATTTATTGCAATTTTTAACATGTTGACGGTTTTAAAATGAAACGCGAAGGTAGCATTTCCGAAAGGAAATTATCTCAGCAACAACGTATTAGCGTGTAGAAGAAATTTGAATACGTGAAATATTGATGCGCGCTCTTTTAAATGTAATGAATTATGACGCAAAAGATGAAAATACGACCTTTTTTATTTAACTGGCCATATGATGACGTCACAACATCCGATTGGCAACATTTTTACATAGTTTCGTATCTACAATCCAATAGCTTCCAGAAAAAGTTTTAATCGTGATTATCACATTTTATTCTTACGAGCTATAACAGATTAAAATTTACTGTAAAGATGAAATTAATGCCACACGTGATTTAAATTTTTAGGCATGATGACGTCAAAAAAATTAAAATATTTTTAACTCCTGCGAAAGATAGTTGATTGACCTAGACAATATCAAAATCGGGGTGAAAATGGAAAACGGATAAGTGGAGATGCGCTCTATTCAATGTGGTAAGCTATGACGAAAGATACAAAAATCCTAAATTTTATATTCGCGTGGCCATACGATGACGTCACAATGTCCGGTTAGCCATATTAATACCTGATACGATATCTACAACTCATCTACTTCCAGAATATGCCATCCACAAAAAGTTGACGTTTAGTTTAGAAATTACGACTGTTTAAAAAAAGGCATATTTTAAACGAATTTTTTAACCTTTTCATAAAAAACGCGCGCATATTGTCCAATTCGACGTGCTCGTATGACGTATCTTTAAGTCGAAATTGTTTAAAATTTGGTAAAATTACTAGAAAAGGCTGGAAAAACATAAATCACGCGAAAAAAATACGTTTTCAATGCTACGTGCGCACCGCACACGTAAAAATGTGCGCACGCGTGGGAATTTTTGACATGCTTAAAACGACATGACACGCGTAGAAAGTTGATTATAAATTAATTTTGCGCATTTTGAAATTTTAAATGCGCGTGCGCGCGTAACTTTGTGTAAAACACGCAATTTTTTTTCCACAGAAAGTTAGCGCATAATATAAATTAAACTTTTGCAAAGTTTCAAGTTGAAATGTTATTTGGTTGTCGAGCTATGTTAAATACGAGAAAATCGTTAAATCGCGCGTACGTCACGTTGCGCAATTGTAAGCATCATGAAAAGCTTCGCTTGACGACGTTACATAAATGTCAAAATGTCAACATAGTTAAAAAAATGTTATGTTTGCAAGTTTTAGAGAAAAGCGTTACACAAAAATCATACAGAAAGAAAGAAGATGAAAAAAAAGAAGATGATGATGATGATGATGATTTCGTACAATCACAAGAGGTTTTCCTGCAACTTCGTTGCGGAAAACCAATAAAGATTTGATACAATAACAATATGTGATCATTTTATTCTAAATGATCACCTAATTAGACCAAAAAGTCTGTCTCACAAACAATTACTTTTTTTTGCTTTAAAAAATGTATTTATTTGTAAAATGTCAGTATGTTTATAATTATTTTCCAAATAAATTAAAATCGAATCTATACAAAAAAAGTATTTAACAAGTTCACATAGTAAGTTCTCACAATAAAAAATGTCTTTATTATTGACTAACAGTAACAGGACATAATAATATTAATTATCATCTTCATCTGTTTCGTCTATTAACAGTTTTAAGCAGTGGCCATCTGCCAAACTGTTTTCTGGATTTTGTCCATTGTTACAAGGTTATTATCCTGTATGATAAAAATAGATACTCAAGAACACAAAGGCAATTTATGACGATTCACTGAAACTATGTGTTGACCACCAAAACTAATCCTGGTATACTGTAAACACAAACCTGAGACTATAATAGTATTATTAGTATTACGTATAATTATTAAATGAAGATTTTAATTTGTAATCAATAAACTAATGTCTGTCTTTTGTCCCATATTTTAAGTGGTGATTTATTTATATTATTTGTGATTTTTTTATATTTTTTCTAACCCAATATTTACCAGGTATGTTTGCACAAAGTTACTGTTTTCAAACAAACAATTTAATGACAACCTTTACAATACTTACAGCAACATTTTTAAACCATTTGAAATAATTTACAATTTAAACTACTAGTTTGTTGGCAGATATTTTACATAAAAAAAAAAATGGCTTACCCGCCGTAAATCTTCTAATAGTAACCCCCCTTCTAATGGTAACCCACCTTATAAGTCAATCTATAATAATAACCCACTACTCTAATAGTAACCCATGGGGGTTACTATTAGAGTCACAAGTTTGAGTTTATAAAATAAAGTTAGAGTTCAACCAAATTTGTTTATTCCTACAGTACTGTTTTATTATTTTGCTATGAGTTGCTGACCGGACAAGTTGGGGGTGGGTTACCATTTTCAGGTGGTGCCTAATTTAAGATTAGTAATAGTAACCCACTACTCTAATAATAACCCCCTTCTAATAGCAACCCACCCTAAAAAACAATCAAAGAATAATAACCCAGCAGGGTTACAATTATTAGATTTATGGTACATTAAATAATAGACAGATGGATGGTATACTGTAGGGTTGGTGCTTACAGAGTTCACTATACAGGCATATAATTGCCTAATTGATTAATTCATAATTCTTAATCTAAAAATCTTTAATAACCACAATGAATTAAAGTCAAGGGTCATTATGTGAGGTCAGGAAAGCCCATTAATTTATCTACAATAAGCCAACCCAGTGTGATTCACTGTTGGAAAATGATTATGCACTGGGAAATACCCACTGTGTATTTTCTCATGAGTGATGTCATGTTTTGCATTATAGTTTTACCAGAACAATTGATACATTGTGGACAAATATTGTTAACCAAAAGGTATTTATATTTTTATTTTGCAGTGTCTTGTTTGTTTGCTTTGATAGTTTATAGTAAATTCATGCTTTGGTTATTTAACCCCACATTACTTGTGACTAGGTACTCTGTGTTGAATGCTAGCCTGGTGGATTTAATTTATGAAATATACGAGGCCAATACTCTCATTTTATTTTCAACTAGCCCACTACCACCGATATACAGTTAGATGGTTAGAAAAGCTCAGAATTGTTATTATTCAACATTCTTAAATTCTTTATTGAGGCCAAGAAAATACAGTTATCTATTTTTACTAGCCTACAAGTACTGTCAAAACATGTTTTTCTCTGGAACCTTTCACTAAGTCTACAAATTCTATTATTACACATGCATAAAAGTTGCTATGTTAAATCTTAAAGGCCAGGTGCGGGCAAAAAATTTCTATTGATCATACATTCCAATAATTATCGATCGATAGTTTCCCCTATGTTTCATAATTTTTGGGATTTTATTTGTGTTACACAAGCTTGTTGAAAATAAGCACTTTCTTATCAGTGGGGGGATAGTTCAAATTACACAGTAAAATCTCTATTCTTTTGTACACAAATTTTGTAAATAGAGAGGCATTTTAAAAAGCTATGAAAAATAAACGGTGTGGTAAAAAATGTTATCAGATAACTAAATATAGGTAATATAACTTGAATATTACATTTCTGGTATTTTTATTCAACTTCAGCATTTTATTTTCATGCTATAGCAAAAATTATCCACCGTATATCCACCATCTTTTTTCACCTTCTAGGGAGTCACCAGACATGTTATTACATTAGGTTAACTACCTAACTACTGAAAAAAAGTCTTCCTGGTTTTTATGGAAGAACTTTGCCAAATATTGTATTTGGCCATATTAAGGGGAAATTCATGTTTTTTCGTCTTGATTTCTGTTACAAATATTTGATTTATGTACAATTAACCAAATATTATATTTAAAATTCATGCCTGTACCTGAGCTTTAATTAGGACATTTTGATATTTATCTATTTTAAGCAAAGAAATGCTTGTGGTGGTACTACTGTATGTAAATATAATTAACTGCCAAAAGTCTAAGAAAACCTATTTATTTACACAGGTCTTATTACAGTCATTTGTTAACAATCCTTTGAGCAATAAATTATTAACAGCAAAATAGGATCTAAATTCTAAATTAATCTAATCCGGATGTCTTCATTCCTAAAATTATATTTTGGCAAACACAAATCATAGTTTTGACAATAACAAACTATTTTAAGAATTGTGTTTTCAATCAACTATACTGAAGATTACGAAGTATCAAATGTGGGACTCTACTCTACTTTTCACATTTGAACATGAACTTGGATTTAAACTTGAGTATCAACATCATTTATTGGGTTGCCCTATACTAGACATTTATACTAATAATAGACATTTAAATTATTTATGACAGAAAAATGCCTCCCCACCTCTCATCCCCACCCATTCTTGACAACAGTGTTTGTATTTTATTACAGTATACTCATTTATACTTTAGTTAGGGAAAGAATAGATACTGTAATTGTCCTTATGAATTTGTGTGAAAATAAATTTTCAGGATAGAAATTTAAGCTTTAATTTAAAGATGACATTGACACCACTCACTTTAATACATTCAGAAGTGAACTATAGTATATACATTTTGAGGCTTATTTACTGTAGAATAATGGGGTGTACCTGATAAGTTATTGGTGGGTTGTAAATTAACTTAGAAGAGGCTTATTTAGACAATAAGAGAAGGAAAACTGGTTATGTATACCATTTAATCTACTATCATTTATTTTAGCTCCACTTGACCCTATTCTAGTTTGCTTTAAATGTTTACCCAGAAATATATTTTGAAATTCATAAACTGTAAAATAACAGACTAGGGCCTAGGTCTATTATTGTACTTACAAAATTAGAATGATAATTTATACAATTATTGAAAGATTTAGAAAAATCCTGATATTAATCATTCCCACAACAGTAAAATTTATCCATCTATCTTTATCATGCCTCTACACAAACTTTAACACTTAAAACACAGCAATATACAATATTAATTATTTATTTTATTTCTTTGCTTAATAAATTTAATAAATAAAAGTTACATTGTTGTGTAGTGTAATAATAAACATTTTCATTTGTATAGAAATTCATTTACATATTTAAAGATGTGTAAAAACTAACATCATTAAGTTTAGGCCCCTGAAACTGAGGGATTCCCAATTACGTTTCCCTCAAACAACAACTGGTGATGCCTCACATCACTGCTTAATTGAACACGACCGCCGTATTGCGCGCCTAATCCAAATACAAACACGGAATACCTTGTGAATTTAAAACGTTAATTTTTCTATAAAATTAAGCATTTGCAATCAAAATGTTACTATTAAATTATGTTACATGCTTATATGGTTATAAAATCGGGGGTAAACATCGCAATAAAATAAACACTAGGATTTCTTTTCAACGACAATAATACGATTTTCTGTGTGTCAACAACATGTAGCGAGAAACCCCATACAATATGGCGACCAAAATAACAACCACTCAACCAATCGCGATGCGAAAATTCAAAATAGACTTACTCTTCTCCATCGGGGCATATTCCTGTAGTTTCATCATATTTTGTACAATAAACATCAGGACTATAATTAAATACTCCATCTCGTCTACGTATAGGTCTTCTCCGCCTTTGATTCATAAAATGCCAATGAAAACAAGTAAACGGACGATGATTCGGGCACTTGTGTTGCAAGAAATCCTGACATTGCTGAGTCCGAAACTCCTTCAAGTATCTGTAAATTAAATGATGTTAAATCAGGTAAATATTCATGACAGTTGCATATTATTCATCCCAAATGCTTGAAGAACAAAACTTAATACAATTTTTATACTTACGTATAATGAAAAGGCTTTTCAGGCTGAGTTGTTAGGTTACTATTAGCAGATTTCTGCTGCTCGGACGGCATCTTGCCAAAACATTACAAGCCCGCGCATATACTACTGCGCATAGCTCTTACGCAGCCTGATCATGACGTCAGTAATTAATTGACAGATCAATGAAGTCACGTGATGGGGAATCCCAGATTGTGGGCATTTTCGCACGTGGAATTGTTTACGTTCTGAATTCAGACTAAATACTAAACAAGTTTGATTTAATTTGATTTGAATTTATTAGGAAAATCATTATAAAAAATACATACAAAGTGATAACATAAATGACTGACATTACAAATAATACATTTATAAAAGATTTTCCAGGATAGCCCAAAAAGCTATATTAATTAGCTTATTTCCATTGGGATTCTTTTATAGAATCTAAAATTTGATTGAACAGTTAATACTGTACCAGAAAAGTTGTGGCCCTAAAAATCATACTAATTAATATATACATACTATAATATTTTTAAAAATCAATCAGTGGACGATTTTATGAATGAGCAACAACTAGAGTGGATTTTTTATGTGAGATTATAGGAGAGGAGGATACCAAAAAATAAATGTATTATTTATACTATAAAATAGGCCATATTCTTTTGTTTTTTACTAATCAAATTAATATAATTTCATTATATCAAATTAAAAATTTGAATATTCAAAGTAATGTGTTTTAAAATTCATTATTATTTTATGTATCATTACATTTTCAACAACATTTGTTTAAATTCTAATTTTTGTTAAAATCCATTGGTTAATTATTTTGTAATGAATAAGTTCTGTGTTTTAATTGGCTGTTTAGTAATACGCGCGCGAAAAATGTCAAAGGCATGTTTACACTTTGACACCAGGTGGTCAAGGTCGAGGTGGTGATCAGACACTCACAAGTTTCTCTTTTTTGTAGATGATTCCTATCAAACAGTCTGAAAACTTCATTTTGATAAGATTATAGGTAAGTAAGTACACTTTACACCAATTTATGCTATCGTTTTTTGTATTAATTGTAGTTTAATAATAGATTTCCCCAGCCTGAGCATGGAGGTATTTTTATACCTCCACGGGCCATCATGCCATGGTCTGTCAACCAATGCCATGGCTTGTTGGCTAGGTATTAGTATTATATAAGGCTCTAGCTTCTACTAGGCCTACTAAGTACTAGTACTACTAGGCTTACTTTATTCATGGAGAGAAGAATACTACTCCATGCTTAATATTACTTTACTATGCTATACTTCTGCTAGTAGTACTGTACTACCTACCCGTCCCAGTGGCCTACTGTTCTGTGGAGGGCCAGGGGTGTGAGAGTCCCAACGATGCTTTTTTAGCCGAGCTGACCAATCAGTCTGTGCCACTGTCTGTCAATAATAGAGTGAGGTATTTATTTTTAAATAGAAAACCCACTAACTTGTACAATTTCATTACAACTTCATTGTGTTTTGTAATAATTAACTGTTTTACTTTTTAATTTACAGTATCATCACAGTATGTGTTCCTGACATTATGCACAATTCTTTAAAAAAATTAAAAATTCAGTCATCAAGCAAGGCCGTAGTGTATAAGGCCCTGTTTCTGCTGCCAACTAAATACCGTATATTATACGGTATTTTTTGAATACCGTATATATACGGTATATTTTTGGCAGCAGAAACTGCGCTCATAAAAAATATACCGTATTTTGTATACCGTATTTTCCCCACAAAATTTGTGGATAAAATACGGTATTTACAAATTTATACCGTATTTTTTGTACCCGTTTCTGCTGCCAATAAAAAATACCGTATTTTTTTTTTACATGACAAAAGGTCACCATTCGTGTTTTTATTGTCTGTCGCTGTTAGCTGCTTTACACACATGTATAGATATATTCGGCGAAAATGTGGAGCGATTACGTCACAGTTTTACTAAATAAATGTGTGTGGGGAAGCTAAAATGTCTGACCAACTAAAAGGTAATAAAAGGGACAACCACATTTATAAAGACATTTCTAAAAAAATAAAGCAGGAGTATGGAATAAACTTGTCTCCAAAGCAAGTAAACTCAAAGCTGAAGAGCCTGCGAAAGCAGTACAACATTGCAAAATACAATAACTCGGGGAGGGAACGAATTAATTGTCCCCATTACGATGTTTTCTGTGCTCTCACAACATCTCTATCACTAGGGCTAGGCTATTGAAAGTGAGACGTAAAACTTCCTTTATTGCGACTTTTAATTATCGATCAAATAAATGAATGGCAATTTGGGTAAAAAAGATGAAATTTAACACGACCACCCAAGAAGTATTGTTAGCAGAAACGGGGTACTAAAAAATACGGTATAAAAAATACCGTATTTTATACCGTATTTTTATACCGTATTTTGAGCAGTTGCAGCAGAAACAGGCCCTAAGACAAGCTGTACTGGGGATTGGGGGTTTGTGGTGAAAACTGAAAATTTCAGACATCTGCCTCATGGTGGATCAATGCTGTCAAGTCCTGACTGAATATTCACATTTTATTTACGGTCTATTTTCTTTAGAGTTGGACTCATGGCTTCACAACCAGCAGCATCATCCTCATCACATACAACGCCACCTTCGTTAGACAATGATTATGGATACGGTGATGTCAACTTTGACCCAATTCCTGATCGCAAATACCACTGTCCAATCTGCCTGTCGGTTATGAAGAACCCAGTACAGACAAAGTGCGGTCATAGGTTTTGTCAAGCCTGCATACTTCGAATAAGTGGGTACGATGAGAGGTATGACAGGGGCGGATCCAGGATTTCTGAAAAAGGGGGTTGGAGGGGTGGGGGGTGACTGGGGATAACAATGTTTATGTTCAATACATTTTAAAAAGTGACGTGACTTCAAAGTTATTATGTTGGCCTAGTTAGGTTAAATAATATACATAGTGACTTTAGGCCTTAAATGTCATCAAGTCAAGTCAAGTGTGACGAGCGCAACAGCAATGTTTTTTTGTTTTGGTCCAGATTTATAATGGGATCCGCCACTGTATGACATCATCACTTGATCCCTAAATATGACATCATAACTCCCCAATTATGACATCATCGCTCTAATCAATGTTGATTTAAACTGAAAATGTTTTTCTTCTTTCATCATCCATAGAACACGCAATTATACTAAGTGTCCAGTTGATAACACTTGGTTCTATATAAATATTGATGTAAGTATAGTTTATATCATATTTGATTCTTCTTTAGGTGCAATGTATTAACTCTTTGATGGTCAATAATCAATCATCAATTACATTGGTATGTTGTTTTTTTTTGTCTAGTTATTTGACGATGTAGCAATCAAAAGAGAAATATTAGGTTTAAACTGTGTATGCAATAATCAACCCAATGGCTGCCAGTGGAAAGGAGAGCTGCTCTACCTGGAGGTAAGACAAGATTCAGTCATCTATCCATCAACTACACCATCAACCTCTACATACATACATATACATTTACTTTATCGTGTTTGTAATATACCGCTTTTGGAGACCTTTACATTGAATTATATAATATAAGCTTCTGTAAATGTACAAACATGTTATTAGGAACACAAGAATACGTGTGATTTCAGTATCATACCCTGCCCTAACGGATGCGATCAGCAATGCCTTCGACGTGAGAGGTCAACTCACCTAAAGGACTGCCCACTACGAACTGTTCAATGTTCACAATGCTGCGATGATGTTGTTGCCAAAGATTTAACTGTAAGTAAATTATGTTCTTTTTTTTCAAATAGAAAAAATACTATTTTTTTGGAAGATCCCCATTAGTTTGACAACAGTAGTCCCTGATTGGTGTTTTACACTATCAAACTAGTTTGACAAAAAAAGTGTGATGTGGCCAAATATGCTGGTGATATGCTCAAATATGGTAGTGATATGACTTCATCATGTCCATATATGGGCACATCACATTTTTTTTGTCACATACAGTTTGATAGAGTGTAGACAAAGCTTTAGATTTAAGTCATTTGGTGGATTATTGCTATATATTATTGGCTGTAATTTTTATTTTTAATTATTTCAGCGTCATCAACTCCTACATTGCCCTAAACTGCCAGTGTCTTGTTTTTTGTGTGGTAGAAACGACATTCTTCGAGAAGAGGTAAGTGAAACATTTTGTGGGCACTCACCATACGTGTGGTTTTACCATTCCACATACCATTTTAACTAGTCCAAACTAATATTTATATATACTTATGCTATTGTTATAATATAATATGTTTTTTTCAGATACCTAAGCACATGAGGGTGGATGGTACTTGTCCAAATACATTAGTTCCTTGTAATTATAGTGTACTTGGGTGCAATGCAAAGGTAAGTTCCTCTACCCAGTTTATCATTTGTTTTAAGGCCTTCCAGTCACCCTAACATACCTGCATGATTCTCACGGATGAGGGCCGATTTTTTTATGCCTCACAAGTACGTGGCTATTTCTCATGCATCCATATTCAGGAAAATCATTATTTTAAAATTAACTTGCCTATTTTGAAGGAAAAATAGCCTATGACTGCACATTATTTACTTAATTTGAGCATAATTAGCCTACAGTATGTTTATTTGTATTTTATGGTTGATGTAGTACAGGAAAGCCAACTCAATATGTCGAAAAAATAACATAGAGGGCACTATATATAATTTTAATTCAATGTCTCGTGCATTGGCCACTGAAAAAGTATACCCTAAAGAATCTCCTTTTTGATCACCCATACCCACCCAAAGGTTTTCATACAGTAGCTTCCTCTCCACTCTGCTTTATAGTCATGGTAAGGCAGATACTTTATGCAAACTTTTATTTTTAGTTTCGTCGGTGTGACAAGGAGGAACATATGCAAAGAAATACATCTGAGCATTTAGCATTAATGTCAGATAAACTTTTGATACAGACCTCAATTATCCAAAAACAGAGCAATAAAATAGAAGAACTGACAAGGACACAAGCAAGGTAACAACAACAACAATATATTATTTCATTTTGGAAAACAAAAAGAGAAACACATTATTCGTTAATATATCTATACAGTCAAGTCTCGCAATACCGGACTCTCTGAAAACCGGAAACTCTCCCAATACCAGACTTTTCTTGAAGTCCAAACAGTGAGAATACCAGACTTTCCCGAAAACCAGACATATTTGGCCAGCCCAAAGGTGTAAGAGAGTTGACTTTACCTACTTAGAGGTGAACAGTATTATCAAATTTTATATCCTGATGAGAGAATTATATTTTCTAAGTTCCCGGATTATATTTTCAAACTTAATTTGCTTTTTTTTTTCTAGCTTTAGAGAGTTGATTGAAGGCAAGGTTCTAGAAGGTATATCTGAACAAATTAGCCAAATTGAAAACAGGTAAATTAATAATATGTATTAAAATGACTGAATGGATGTAATTAAAAGGGGTTTTGGCCAAGCAACGCCTCAATAGAGTAGTTATTGTGTGCCCAAAAATAAAAAGAACAAAACATACAAGTAAAATATTGAGGAGTGAAGTGGAATGGACACACCCACTTTAGTTTTGATAGAGTCTTGTTTAACAAAAGTACTCCTAACACCTAATTCATAAAAATACTGTACAAAGACATTTTATTATTTAAATATTTTTGAGCAGCTAAATATAATGTTAAATGCATACATATGTTAACTGTATTGAAAAATTAATATTATGGAGTAACCTACATAAAGCTCTGTCTACACTATCAAACTTTATGTGACAAAAAAGTGTGATGTGCCCATATATGGACATGATGATGTCATATCACTACCATATTTAGGCACTTCACACTTTTTTGTCAAACTTGTTTAATAGTGTATAGTGCAATTATTCATGAGAAGGAAAAACAGTTTGATTGTAATTAAATTACATGTGACAGATTTGCTCACACAGTAGATTTGATAAATGTTTGGTATAAATTCAGGCATAGACTGGGAAACTCAAAACCGCTCAGTGACATACTAGAAATTAATTTTTAAATGGTGAAGATGATGAAAATCTGTGAAAAATTAGAAAAAGCTGCCTAAACTTACTTAATACATATAATTATTATTTTTCAACAACTGATACACTACATTAGATAAAATGTTTTAAACAAGCTTTAAAGCACACTAAATTAAACAATTTGAATTGAATATACTGTAATAATTATTTTTCAATCATTTTATACCCATGTTATAATTTCTTAATAATTTTTTTTTTTATCTTTACAGAATAAAGCCATTGGAAACATTTATGTTAAAACTGCCTACTGAAGACCAGTAATTGTTCTTTTTTTTTTCTTTACAGAATAAAGCCATTGGAAACATTTATGTTAAAACTGCCTACTGAAGACCAGTAATTGTTCTTGGTGTGACAAATTATATTACAAACAATTAACTTTATTGTTGCTAATAATTGCGATTATATTCTCAAATGTTTTTTGAGGAGTGGCTGACACCATTACAAACAATTAACTTTATTGTTGCTACTACTGTAATGGCTATTATATTCTCAAATGTTTTTTTGAGGAGTGAGCTATAATACCATAGAAAATATGAAAAAGGGGAGAACTATTCTACAATGCCATTGCCCTTTGTAATTAACCTGTCCATAGGCAATTGAAAACTTCTAACAGTGAAAACCTAAATTTATTGTATATAGTTGCCATAGTAATTTATATTTACTGTACGTTGTTAAATTTAAGTGTATTGTTTGATTGATTCCATCCTATTTCGAGACCATTGTTGTTTAATAGTATTGTAATTTGTTTTGGTTTTGTGAAAACCTAACTGTAAATTTATCTTTAACTTTTTTCAATACACGTACTATAATTGAAAGGAAATACCCAAAAAAATCTTTGTTAAATTGTTTGTATTCAATCGTATTTCGTATTTCCAATCTGTTTCCATTTGTGCTCTGCAACAAGTTATTTATACATTATTTACCGTATATTGTAATTTAGAAAAATCGCATTGTATTATTTAGACTATTTTTGTCAAAGATCATGTGTTAACCTTGTGCTTCCCTGAAAAAAGTCATATTTTTCTAAAAATTCTTTAAGAAATTAAAAAAGAATATAAAATAATTAGGATATTATTTTTTAAAATTTTATTTGCTGATTCTGTGTTTCAGGGATAATTTTGTAAAACCAGAAAATTGTAAATAAAAATAATGTTTTTTATATTCGCTATGGTCATTCCAGAAAATAAAAGTTATTTTTAAATTGGTTGAATATAATGTGTTTTTTGTTTGTTTTTAAATTGATTTAAAATAAACCATCAAATAATTACATCTTTTTGATATATTAAGGTGTTTTTTGCATGTGGATACTACTGAGATGTTCCCGTTTTCAAAATCAACTTTTTGAATTTTGAGAACCAGCATAAAATGCATAATTAAACACATCAGGGCCAGGCACAGAACATGAATTCTAAACTGCCCGGTGAATATAATTTGAAACAATAAAGATGAGGAAATCTGTGAGAATGAGAAAAATATATATAATATTAGAAGGATGGAGCTATAAAATTACCACCTCCATGTTATACACAGTAAGTAAGTAAGTACGTTTTTAAATATCCAAAATGCAATTCAGAGTTGTATGCAACCAGGAGGGAGGTATAAAAATAATAATTATTTTTATACCTCTCTGATGATGCAACGATGTCAGATGATTAATTATTTTGACAAAACTTTCATCTTTTCTAATAATAATTGTCTCCCAACAAACTGAAACAAATTGTAGATGATAAACCTGTGAATATACCATTTTATGGACGTCGAATGTGATTCAGTTAATTTAGTGTGCAAAATGCCTAAATTATAGGTTTAATTATCAAGTGATCAATTGAAATGAATACTTATTATGTGACATTAAAATGGCACATTATACATCAATAATTTAATTTTTTTAGTTGTACACAATAATTAAAATCTAAAATATTGATAATTTATCAAAAATAGCCCTCTATTGCTTTGCTTTTTCATGGAGGAATGAATCAATCAGAATTTCAGAAATGAAATCCAATGTTAAAACATAGGCAATTTCTACAACGTTGATTTTCATATACTTGAGCTTGAGTACAAAATGAGCTCCTGCCAGTACGCACAACAAGCCAATCAGATTCTTCATATTCTATCCACTCAGATAACGAGTTATAATTAGCCCCGCCTACAAATTGAATAATGAAGTAATTATTCATGAGCTATCACAAATTGCGCCAGGTGTGACGTAATCCGGCTATAAATATCCGCGATTTTTTGTATTCGTTTTGAGTGTTTTAATATTCGTCGTTGAGGAAGGTTGAAGTATCTGCGTGAAAAGGTATGTTATAATATGACCGCTTATATACTAAAACTGAATGATTTAGGCCTACTTCGTTCGTATATTATAGATAGATTAAAAATACTGTGTAGTTGTATATGGCATTTTTGTTCAATTTTAGAATTAAATAGTTTGTTAAAAACAACATTTTTGAAAGCGCATTTTTGGAAACGGAACAACAACGGCGCAATTGACAGAATATATAATTAACCGCCTTGTGGCGGGCTTTCGGGTCAATCAACGGTCATAATGCCGTGGAAAGAAAGAGTTTCGTTAGCTGGTCTCTTGTCTTGCATACGCTGTGGTTAGACCCAGCTAGGCTAGGCTAGACCTGGTAGAGGTTGATTATGTTTTAATTTTCTGTAAAATTATTTATTTCAGTTTTTAAAAAATGGCTCGTACAAAGCAGACTGCCCGTAAATCTACTGGAGGAAAAGCTCCCCGAAAGCAGTTGGCCACAAAGGCTGCCAGGAAGAGTGCACCATCTACTGGAGGAGTTAAAAAACCTCACAGATACAGGCCAGGAACAGTCGCTCTGAGAGAAATCAGAAGGTACCAAAAGAGTACCGAATTACTCATCCGTAAATTGCCATTCCAGCGTTTAGTTCGTGAGATTGCTCAGGATTTCAAAACTGATCTTAGATTCCAGAGTGCTGCAATTGGTGCTCTTCAGGTATGTTTGAAATGTACAATTCTTACTTCGCATTTGTGGTCAATAATATAAATCTTTTATGATAACCATAATATGAATTTTAACCCATTTATTTTTCTTATTTCAGGAAGCCAGTGAAGCATACTTAGTCGGTTTGTTTGAGGACACTAACTTGTGCGCAATTCATGCTAAGCGTGTAACGATTATGCCAAAGGATATCCAGCTGGCTCGAAGAATCCGTGGTGAGAGAGCCTAAGATCGCTGCTGCTGCAACATAATGACCTCAATTGACTTTTTGATAAATATATATAGTAATAAAAAAAACCTGTACAGAATGTCGTGATCATTGATATAAAATGCTAAACTGACCAAAATAGAGATTTGTTTACGCAGTTCTGCTAACCAGTGCCGGTCACAGCATTTTCAAGATTTTAGCATTGTAAACATTTTATTCTCGCGATTCCTCGTTTTAATGTGCGTTATTATGACCATACTAATTGCTTGGATTTTATTTTTAGTTAGTTTTCGTGTAAAATATAGTAAAGTAGCGTTAAAACATTTTGTAAATTTGAAAAACTGTTATCTTTAGATAAAAAAACATTTTTACAAGTCTAGATTAGAAATAACAATCGATTTTGGAATAATGTACAATTTTAACTTATTTTGCATACATCAGGTTATCAGTACTGGAGTAGGTTTGTCAGAATGGCACTTAGAAGTGCACTTGTGAAGGAAGCAAAAACCAGTAATAAATGTTTAAAACTGATGTTTGTCTTGTTTCCTTATTTTTCGAAAAGTGTTTGGAGGGTACCCTTGACTAGCACAATTGTTCACCCAGAAATTGACAAATATAAATACAGCTTAAATATAAACACCTTACAATCCAGTAGTGCACTATTACTGTATAATATTAATACCTGTAATGTACAGTACTAAATGTGGCAGTTGATTAGATTATTGATGCATTTTTCATATTGCGTACAGTATAGTACTGTAATTACAAATATATTCTCTGTTGGTGTTATCCACATTTCTCTCAATGTTCTGTTTCCACCGGGTATCTAGAAAACTATCCGTATTGTACTGTACAAAATAGTAAAAGTGCCACAATCATTTTGTTAAATTAATGTGTTTTTATTGCCTTTCTACAAACTGTACTGTAGTCCACTTTTTTTTTCTTTTCACAGTAGTGTTTAATCCTTGTGATATGGTCCTAGATCAATTTTATTAATACGTATCATGAAAGTTCTACTTTCGTTTCTTTTTGGGTTTTCTCCTCTTCATCTTCCTTTGAATTCGTTGAACCAGGCACCAGAGGGAAATGATCGTAAAATTCACCAGATAACTTTTTGTCAATTTCAGTCTCTTCACGAACAAAAATCCAAATCAAAGCCGCAATGCCCAACACGCAGATTGGCAACACCTTCTTCAATGGCCGTTTGTGTTTTGCACCAAATGATTCACTAACACGCATTGTTGAAGCCTTGGTTTTTGTATAAACAAGAGGCCTACTTAGATCCTCGTCATCTTCTGGTGTATTTTTACAGTAACTGTTTGCAGATGTTGCCAGAGAGTTAGTGCTTAGTCTGGTTAGGGATCTTCCATGTTTACAAATTTGATGAAGTGCTTTAAACCTAGAGAAATAAAAAAATTTTACCACAGTACTATTTATTATTATTATTTTGATATACTGAGCTGTATGCGAATCATAGCTCCAGACAGAAAATCATGCATAGGAGCACATGATCACGGTATATTTATACTGTACATTCAAGACAAAAACAATTGCTTAAAGCCAGCCATTCTTCTATATAAACAAATAACATATATCATACTGATTATCGGAAAGAAGTACCACGTGCATGTAGGCTAGGCCTAGGGTCTTCCCCTCTACCGTATAATATTGAGTTGAGGTAAGCGGGCGGCTAGGCCGGGTGTCCGCTTCATCTCGTCGCGGTCATGTTGATTTGCATGGAAGAAACGCACGTGTGTGTGTGTGTGCTTGATGGTTTGTGCGAATAAATATTATGTTTCCAAAGAAACGTACGTACACACATATTACCTAATTAATAACATAGATGAGCGTTGGATAAAATAAACAATATTCAAACCACTGAATCTTCGATTTGAAGTTAGGCCTACCGACTGAAAATACTCATTTCACTTTTGTGATGATTGCTAAATTTTGTTTGCTGCCCTCTTTAGTTTCCATTGAAATCATAGACGTGTAAATACGTCGTCAAAATGCCTCCGCAAGTGAAATCTGGATCATTAAGTCTAGCAACCCGCGAACCAAATTTTAACTTTGAAATGTTGATTTTGTGTTTACAAAATTTTCCACTGATTTCTGTCCATTTTGATAAGTTGGATTACGTCTTTTACCTCTTGGATCAATTGTTTGTTTTCTACTTTTGTATTTATGGTATATTGTGGTCGTTTATGTATGCATTTTCAATGTTTTTCAAGACGGGTATTTTCTAGGCTGTTGGGATTCTCATCAGAATTTTCAAGACAGCAGAAAGGAGACGTCTTTCTCCCCTACTCACCTTCAGGCTGCACAACAAATTGTGTGGGCCTAGGCGTCCGCGAACTAACAGATCGACGAGACTCAAAAATGCCTAGGGTTTTGAATGTGGCAGAAAAAAATGATGCTGCAAAGTGTATATCAGAAATTATGTCTGGTGGTAGATTTCGGAGGGTTAGTTATTTCAATTATTTTACAATCAATTCCATTAATTCAACAAGATACATCACTATCACGCTACTGTACATTGATTCTGAAGACACATGCACATGGCCGTTATTGAATTTAACGGATACATAGTATACCATGCTACTATACACTTTTATTTTGATTTTAACTATTGATTTATATAACATATATTTACATACATATTTTTTCCTGTAGCGTGAAGGATTTTCCAAGTACAACAAGATCTATGAATTTGAATACAATATCTTAAACCAACAATGTTTAATGAAGATGACCTCTGTGTCTGGCCATCTGCTAAATTATGCTTTTAAAGCTATATATAAAAATTGGTAAGTTATGTTATTTGATTTATAGATTTCTGGATTATTCTATTTAATTCTACAGGTAATTAATATTGATTGATTGATTGATCATTTAATTTCAGAATAAAAATTCCATATACTGTATATACAACAAACAATACAAAACAGAATATCACACTAAATCGGATTTTCTCCCATTTAGAAAAGACTTGAAGATCGTAAGATAGTTAATAGTACACCTAACAAATCATTTTCACTATTCAAAACTCTATATTAAAGTTCCTTAACATATTTTAGGTCAATAACTGTTTCTACATATAGCTGCTAGAAATGTCATTATCTTCATCAGTAAAGACTTTTCTCCCTTCCACGACAGAAACATGACATTTGAAATTCTCATTTTAAAATTTAATCTTTTTGAGGAATTCTTGGAATCCTGTTGTGTTGTTTGATGCTGAGGTTAATAAAGTCTGTCCAGATAATTTCAAAGATATTAAGGTGAGTAAAATATTAATTTAAAAAAAAAAAAATCCAAAATATGTCCCAAGATATATATTCGAAACTGTATTATATTGTAAATGTAGTGGAGCTTCTAATCCCAAGGTCCAGGGTTCAATACATCCTGACCTAGTGCCAGGGTTCAATACATCCTGACCTAGTACCAGGGTTGTAACTCACGACTCTTTCAACTTTACTCCCTAAGCCTCAAATAAGACTTAGGTTATAAGCACGATAAACTATAAAGTAGTTTATCTCATCCTGTAACAGGCGAGTTTGTGCTCGCTGTTGGATGAGTATGAAATAAAAAAATGTGGTATATCATTTTGTTTTTATTTAATTTTCAGAGGACTTTAGAAAGAGAAGCTAAACAAAGTGACATTCTTATCATATGGACAGATGGTGACAGAGAAGGAGAAAATATTGGCTTTGAAATCATTGACACTTGTATAGCAGGTAAGACATTCAGTGTTGTGGTTATCTAGAAGCTTCTTAATCTCTGTCTACACTATCAAACTTTATGTGACAAAAATGTGATGTGCCCATATATGGACATGATGATGTCATATCACTACCATATTTGAGCATATCACTACCATATTTAGGCACCATATTTTTGTCAAACTAGTTTGATAGTGTAGACAGACTCCTTTAGACTAGATGCATGAGCAGTAAGTTCACCCTAACCAGCAAAATTTCATTGCTATTCATTACTTAAATGTGTTTTTGTTTAATTTGTTTATAACAGCGAAAAGAAATTTACAAGTTTACAGGGCAAGATTTTCTGAAATAACTCCACAGTAAAGTATTGTTTTTTATTGTTAACTGTGATTAATGAATTGCAGTGCAGTAATTTTATGTCAGAATAGAGCTACTAATCAGATATGTGTATACATTGAGCTTTAATATAGTGCGATAGAAATAACATCTCTGTAAAGAGTCAGGAACACAACATGTTATGACATTTTTTTTTATAAATTAGGTCAATTGCTAGAACTTGTCAAAATTTGGTGGAACCAAACCACCTTGTATCAGCCGCTGTTGACATCAGACAACAATTGGACCTTAGAATCGGTGAGCTTACTGCCTTCTCTGCTCAGGTTAATAAATCTGCAAAACTAATGTGAACACTTGTATGCAAATGAAACATTGTATCCCTATAGCCAATAGTGAAAGAGACTTGTATTCTTATAATGTGGTAACACAAATATGTAAATGAGACTTTATTCTTATAACCAGTGTAATTTTAATATAGGATCATTTGTATTCTTATAGCCAGTGTAATTTTAATAGCACACATGTATGCAAATCAGACTTTGTATTGATAGCCAGTGTAATTTTAATATAACACTTGTATGCAAATCAGACTTTGTATTGATAGCCATTGTCATTTTAAACACTTGTATGCAAATCAGACTTTGTATTGAAAGCCATTGTCATTTTAAACACTTGTATGCAAATCAGACTTTGTATTGAAAGACATTGTCATTTTAAACACTTGTATGCAAATCAGACTTTGTAATATAACTTATTTTCTTGCAGGAGCTGCATTTACACGGTTTCAGACGTTGCGTCTGAGACAGGTTTTTCCTGCAATCTTGGAGAATCAACTCATCAGTTTTGGTAGTTGTCAGTTTCCCACCTTAGGTTTTGTTGTTGAGCGTTATAAACAAGTTGAGGCATTTCAGCCTGAGGTGTTTTACAAGATTAGAGGTACAGTAGTGTTCACTTTCCTAATTAACAGTTTATTTTTAGGTCATACCATGCAGCTTAATTGTCACCCCACCATAGGAGCCTCAAGATATATTGTCCCCCTAAAAATGTGTTGTTGTTGAATGTGCCATTTTAATGACACATAATAGTTATCCACTTGATCCAAAACTGGATCGAAAAAAAAAATTTTTCCTGAAAAAAATTTTATTGACGGAAAAATATACCTAAATACCTAAATTTAAAATAAAAATTAACCGTTTTGTCTTTTTATAAGTGAAATAATTATTCTTTTTGTTTTTTTTTACAGAAGTGAATAACTTTATTAATGGCCTATTTAAAGTCTGATTTTATTAATCTTTTGAGGAACAATACATCTTTTAAATTGTGACCACCAAAGGAGCCTTTTTTTAACTCCTGGTACTATTGTATTATAAAGCATATTTTTCTTTGTTTATTTTATTCTGTAATTAATATTCATATCTAGTTATGCATCAGAGAGACGAAGATAAAGTTGAATTCAATTGGAAGCGACACAGGTTATTTGATCGTTTGGCATGTCAAGTTTTATTTGAAGTCTGTGTTGAGGTTAGTCGGTACATAATTTCAAACATGTCAACTTAAACATCACATTCTTTTATCACATACAGTTTGATACTGTAGACAGAGCATAATGTCCTATCTTTTGCATTGTAAGGATTAAAATTTAGGAGAAATTGTCCCAGCCGACCGGAGCCACCTATGAGAAGCAGTCAATATTTACATTTCACAAATTAAATTTATCTCTTTTGCAGAATCCTTTGGCAAAGGTCATTGATGTCAGAAGTCGAGATAAAAGCAAGTGGAGACCTACACCAATGAACACAGTTGTAGGTTTTCTTTGTTATTGGATTATTTCTGTCATCATGGTAGAACTAATAGATAAAAGAGCTAATTGTCAAAGAGTGGCCACTCAGTTCCATTTGTTTCAAGTTTATTCATTCATCATGTTAAAACCTTTACATAGGATAAAACAAAATAATGGATAAAATGAAAGGGACTATCAAAAAATAATCTCAATAGAGCTTGGAAAACTTGATGTCCAAAAGCTACAGAAATACTGTCTAAACAATTATAATAAAAACAAGATAAAATGTTAACCATGAATTTATAAATTTAAACTCTTTTCAAATTTACTAGGACCTGTTGTTAAATATGTTGTTAAAGTTTCATTAATTATTATATAAAACTAAATAATTACAGACATTAGTTTAACCAACTTGGTCCTCAATGCCAAGTTTTGTAACTTCTAATTTGTATTTTACATGTCTTAGGAGTTAGAAAAACTTGCCTCAAGAAAACTGAAGATTAGTCCAAAGGAGACGATGAAAATAGCTGAAAAACTGTACACAAAAGGGTAAGCGTATCTCATAGTATCTCATAGTGCAGTATATGTATCTCAAAATATAAGTATACTGGATATTTTGTCTAAATCTTCATTCTCAATCAAATTATTCTAGTTCTAGTTGTCCAATGACCTAGAGGATCGTAGGGGCGTAGCAGATGAAATACAGTACAACAAGTCCTTTCATAAGGGAATTAGTAGTTGTACTCATCATGATATGATACACTGGCATAAGCCATATCTGCCAGTGGTGCCTATCTTCTCGGGGCTGGTGGAGTTTTGCTGGATGGCCGTCGTCGGTTCTCCTGAACCGACACCCTTGTAGTTGGGTTTTGTTTTTAGTACCAACTGTCCAACACCCTCCACACCATGGAAAAAACCAAGTATTCACTTAATTGTCATTATTTCTAGGTTCATCAGTTATCCACGTACAGAAACAAACATTTTCCCCAAGGAATTGGACTTAGTTCCACTTATTCAGGAACAGACCCAGGATAGACAATGGGGTGGTAAGTCGTTTATTGTATTTGATTGTCTTGCATTACAATTCATTTTATTCACTTTTGATATTTCAATTTATATATACCTCATATATAAACCGTACATGTGTGTTCATTTTAATGTATTTCTATGTGGAGAGCCTCTCGACGGTTATTTTTATTTTTTAACTTTTAGGTGATCCTGCCTAATTGATTTACTTTGTACTTTTTTATGCCTTACATTGTACAGTATTTTAAAATTGGCGAAATAAATGATACGATACTTGTTCAACAGGTTTTGCAGCTGAACTGCTACGGAGGGGACCGACGCCAAGGAGAGGTAAAGATACTGACAATGCCCATCCCCCAATCCATCCAACCAAATACACAGGAACGCTACAAGGAGATGACCACCGCGTTTATGAGCTTGTTTGTAGGCATTTCTTAGCTTGCTGCTCACAGGTAATATTTCAATTTGATTTCAATTTATTCAAAAAAAGCCTCCAGAAATGGATATATATTTGTGTCTATACACAAATATATATAACCTGCCAGTGTGGTTCTTTTTGTATTGAGACGAATATATTAAATGTAGAAGAAAACTGTTGCTGTATGAGACTGTACTAGCCCACATGCCATTTTGCTTGTCCAAACTTTACATCATCTTGGGCTAGTGAAAACTTATGTTATATATTCCCGAATTTTCTAGTCATGTGTAGTTTTAACATGTGTAGTTTTAACACAAGTACAAGACGTTGTACTCTTGGATGCTCCTTAATTTTATTATATACTATATTGTATGAGTAAAGTTTCAGATAAAAAAATATTCTTACTTATACTTTTTATAAAGGACGCACAAGGTAAAGAAACCACTGTAGAAATTGAGTTGGCAAAGGAGAACTTCACAGCGCAGGGATTAATGATCGTTGCCCGTAACTATCTGGACGTCTACCCATATGATAAATGGTTTGCGAAAGTTATTCCTGTCTATAACGTTGGTGATACATTCAACCCAACTGTCTTAGAGGTATGGCAATAGAAATATTTATTGTTTTCATTAAAAATAGTAAATTGAATTACTGATCTAAAGAAACAAATGTTCATAAAATGTAGACAGATTTCAATTAAAAAGATGATTTAAAACGGTCTTGTCTGTAAATCTTTATTTGGTAAAAATTGAAACATTTAGATTTGAACCCACAACTCTCTTATTTTAGGCGTGGTGCAGATTTTCAATATATACCACTTACAGGATTATTTATATAAGTGTTGTTTATACTGAAAGTGGCTTAGCCATAATATATTCTTCTCGGATAAGGACTATAAACCGTATGTCCATTGTACACAGTTATAACCCATGTGCACTTTAAAAAACCCAGTTAATCATTTGAAACGAATAGGGGTTGCCCCGGTGAACTGGTTCACAAGATATCTCCTGTATCAGAGGGATTACAACCTATCTGGTAGGACATTAATTAATTTACTATTGGTAATCCTTGGCCACATGTGCCTGAAGACATACTGTAAAATTTAAGAAAATAAATATAAAATATAAAACCAAGTTTTGCACTCTTTTATTTTAATTATTTGTTATTTTTTTAGATGATAGATGGGGAGACATGTCCACCTCCATTGCTTACTGAAGCTGATCTTATCACTCTTATGGATAAACATGGCATTGGTAAATATTGTTAATTTTTTATAAATTGGATCAATTTATTTGCTATTTATTGCTTACAAAGTGTATACATTACAATATAAAGAAAAAAAGCATACAGTAATAATCCTAGATATATGTGTAACAATCATTTTTATTCCTCAGGCACCGATGCAACGCACGCAGAGCATATTGAGACCATTAAATCAAGGATGTATGTGGGGACTAGGCCAGATGGTAAACTGGTCCCGGGGGAGCTAGGAATGGGCCTTGTAGATGGCTACGATAACATGGGGTACGAGTTGTCCAAGCCAGACCTAAGGGCAGAATTAGAAGCTGATTTGAAAAGGTATGACTATGGTATGATACCATAGTTTTAAATTAGGCATATAGCAAGCATGCTTTATTTACAGTGTTTGTAATATTGTTTAGGAAGTGAATAACTTTCGTAAATGGCCTAATCAATTGATATTCAGTATTTTTACAATACATCTCTTATAAAAAGTTTGGGAACATATTTCTTAGGATATGCGTTGGTGAGAAAGATGCAGAAGTCGTGCTCAGAGAACAGGTGGCCAAGTACAAACAGGTTTATATCGAAGCTGCTGAAAAGGTAAATGTTGTCCTTTTAGAATTGTCTCCATTAATATTTCAATTTAAATTTAATTTTTCCTGTATTTGTGTTAATTTATTTGTTATTCACCAATATAGTGATTTCTCCATATATTTGTCCTTGTTGTTATACATTTTTCGTAGGCTATCAGTTTAGACCAAGCACTTGGACATTACTTTCAACAAGACCCCCATGAAGCCACAAACCAGGTCAATACTCAACAAGATGCCGTGCTACCGGTTCGAAAATGCCCTCAATGTGGAGAGCACATGGTCCTTAAGACTAAGAAAGATGGCGGGTACATGATGTCATGTATGGGTTTCCCAGACTGTAAGGCAGCACTTTTCTTGCCAAACAACGTCTTGACTGTTGAGCTTATGGATCAAACCTGTAACAATGTAGGTCTTTAACATTTCAACATTTTTTAAAAATTGTATAATAATAGTTATTATTATTCAGCAAGTTAAAAAAGGTAGGCCTACATTTTAAATTTTAACCAGAAGTAAGTATAAAGCAATCTTCTTATTTAACCCCATTAACTACCATATTTGGGCACATAACACTTTTTTGGTCGAACTAGTTAGATAGTGTAGACAGAACTTTCCACGCATATTTCCATTATTATTTTTCCTTCAGTGTAGTGGCGATCCAGTGAAGTTAATAAAGTTCACATTCAAACGGGGATCTATGCCACCCTACATACCGACAGAGTATGTGAGTTGTCTTGGAGGCTGTGACAAAGATCTTGTTGAAGCCCTAGACCTCAACATGGCGTACCTCAAACAGCCACCAGTACGAACAGGTAATCACTCACCTACTTTATTCTAGAGAGAATTATTCAATCATTATTAAGCCTTTGTAGGCAAAATTCATTGGTATTTTCGTATAATAATAAAGACACTTTAATTTTAATTGATAGGTGTATCTACAACAACACGTTTACCCACACAGGGAGGCGAACGGAAAGGGCGCGGTGGTAACAACAACTCAAGGAACAACAATGGTACCTCATCTAGGGGGTCTGGTAGCAACAGGGGTGAGTTATATACTGAATGACCTGAAAAAATGCCTATTCCAAACTCTATTTAATATATAGAATTGTTTTTAATCAACTCTATAAAATTGTCTGTAAAGTAGTATACAGACAAGTGAAGTCACAGAAATGAAAAACATTTTTTTTTCAAAGGTCAAAGAAATATGTCATCATTTATGTCCAACTCATCATCATCATCAGGATATGGTTCATCATCATCAGGATGTGGCTCATCGTCATCAGGATGTGGCTCGTCGTCCTCGTTTTCATCCTCATCATTTCAAAATCAATCATCATTTTCATCAATGGCAAGGCAACCTCTGTCATCGCTGCCCAATCAGAACAGTGACGGTGGAAATGAAGTTGTCTGTAACTGTGGAAACAATGCAGTGATACTAACTGTTAGGAAAGAAGGTCCAAATACAGGTATATAAATAAGCAGGTGGAGAGGGAGTGAATAGAGAGTGGAGTAAAGGGTAGAGTAGGTAGTATGTAGGGATAGATGAGTGAGTAGAGAGAGTCATGAGTAAATACAGGAGTGAGTAGAAAGAGTCATGAGGGGAGAGAGGTGTGGGGTAGAGAGATATAGATCCCAGTATCAGTCCGTAACAGTCCTTTAATCTTATGTCTGGCTTCTCCATGGCGCGCAGTTTCTGTTAAGAGGCGTGAAACTGTTCTCAGCAACAGATAAACCCTTTGATCTCCAGAGCTTAGCATCCCGTTGATAGATTGCCTTGCTTTTACTGAGATATTGCATTTTAATTATCCAAATTTATCTTGGATCCATCTATCCAGCAAGTTTACATATTTGAATATTAATATAATATGCAGAACTCTTTTTTTTTTTAAGGTAAACAATTTTACAAGTGTCAATCAGGAACGTGTAACTTCTTCTTGTGGGCGGATGCTAATAAACCGCCCTCAACCTCATCAGGAAGCAATTGGAATTCTAGCACACAGAACTTCGATTCAGGATTTGGCAGTAGTTTTAGTGGTGGCGCCAATCGTTCCAGTAATGAGATGCGTGATGAGAATTCTAGTTCCAACGTCTGGGGAGAAGTTGTCTGCAAGTGTAATGCAACTGCTGTTACGTAAGTTTTTATTTCTATTATCTTGTTGACTATTGTTGATTATATAAATCATGAATATACATTAGCCAATATGAATATGCATTCGCCATTATGAATATGCATTAGCCATTATGAATATTTATAAACTTTGGCAGGAGAACAGTGCAGAAGGAAGGAGACAACCAGGGCCGGCAATTCTATACTTGTTCAAAACCTAGGGAAAGTCAATGTGGCTTTTTTGAATGGGTTGATGGTATTGGCAATAATGGTGGTGGAGGAGGAGGAGGAGGAGGAGGAGGGAGGGGTAGAGGTAGAGGTTCAGCATCACGAGGAAGGGGGTCGGCATCAAGAGGAGGAAGAGGGTCATACAGAGGTGTTACTTCAAGAAGTAAGTACAGTATCATATTTTTAGTCTAAATACATATCTATATAAACATATATTAATGTCAGTTTACATATATGTATTTACAATTGTTGCCATGATTTTTGTTTTTAGAAATTATTTTGGCTTTTTTTTTTTTTAGGGCGTGGCAGTAGTAATAGTGGGAGTGAAGACAATTCCAAAAGGAAGAAGCCAACATGTGGTGTTTGTGGTGTACAAGGTATAATCACACCTATTAGTTAGTTATTCTTAGACAATTGGCAATATGACAATCTTTACTAGTAACTATTGAAATGTTTTTACTTTTCTTTATTTTGCAGGACATACAAGACGTTCTTGCCCTCAGAAATAACAATTCATTGAATGACCCGTGCTTTTAAGTATGTGAGCTTAATATAAAATATTAATGGAGTATGCTAATAATGAAAAGGCAACAAAGCAATTACTATAACTATTATTGAACAGTTTATACCTACCAATCACATGGTTGTTGGTTCAAGTCCAAGTTTTTACAAAATACTTTAAAGAACCTAGTACATCTTTCGAGACGAGTAGGGGGTTACCCCGATGTACTAGTTCACACACACTGTCGTGGACAGACGAAATGGTGCCGTAATTGGCTGCCGATGACACGATGTGACCCTTAGGGGAGAAATGTTGTTGAAAAGGTGCAACATCCAAGTCCACAGCGCTCTGATCTTCATGAAATAGCGCTATATAAATGTTGCATTATATATTATTATATATATATATATTATATTATAGAGCCTGTTGTTTTATAAGTCTGTACTATGAATTGTCACCTCTATGGTGGTTGGACGAGGATATTAAATTCTGCTCTATTATACTCCACTCTGAAAGACTAGTTTATGTAAAGCACTGTATGTATACATTTGTCTGATAACGGGATTGCCACCTTTTAGAAGTGAAAGAACACACTGACTATCCTTGTGAATACGACTAAATACTAGCTAATGAATATTAGATGCCTTTTTATCAGATATAGAAAAGTTTAAAATATTCAATTAATTGTTCATCTTATGCCTGATTCTACAAACCATTAGTAATCAGTTTTAATGCAATTTTAAAAAATAACAAACAATTAATATGACAATGTTTTGGTATTCACATACGTGTAGTGTACAAACATATTTGATAAACACCGAATGTATATAAAATGGTTTTATACTCATTATTGTTAATATTATTATTATAAATGAATATGTCACATTATATGATTCAATTAATATTTTGTATACAAAATTAGTAATGACTCCGCTGTTTAATTGTTATGTAGTTCGAAAGAGGAACTTAAAATTGAAGAAAATGGCTTGGCCTAGAATTGAAATAATTAAATGAAAAATATATACTATATATCTGATTAAAAACATACAATACATCTTTCTGATATGTAAAAAAGATATTATAAAAAATAATATTTTTCACAGTGAGTAAAAAATAGTTCCCCAGGAGAGGATCGAACTCTCGACCTCCGCATTTCCTAAGCAGTAGTAAAGGCGAAGCCATGTACTGTTTATAAGTACGGCGCGCTAACCGACTGAGCCACTGGGGAAGCTGAAGGATCCTGTCGGCTATAAGATGATTGTACTATAAAACGAAAATTGGATACAAAAGAAATGGCCTTGGGAATTTAATATTTTATATTTAATGCATTTTGTATTCTTTTAGAATATTTGAATTTAAAACATTTATAGTCTATATGTTTTAAGCTATTTATTAAACTACAATAGGCTAGCCTAGGCCTAGAGAAAATATTGTGAAATTTATGACACAAAACGGACGAGGATGTAAATTCGGTCACGGATGAAAGGTTATAGAATTTTTTATACACAAAACGTCGACCTCCGACTCGACGAATGATGAAGGTTGTTACGTGTCCGAGGTGTATTTTGATAAAATCTTATAATTAAAATCAAATTTATTGTAAATATGAGTTGGTTTGATTCTGGGTTTTCTAGTTTTGCGAAATCGGCGCTTTCCAACGCTCAGAAATCTATTGATCGAGCGCTTGACATTCGCGACGAAAATGAAGAGGACAAACCAAATGAACGCCAGGCCAAACCAACATCAGCAAAAGTGACAAATGAATCTGGGAATAAAAAGGGTAAGCCTACTCTAATAGTGATACTTTTCTGTCATGTAATAGCTTAGGCCTCATTACTACAGTAGTTATAGTTAATACCTCTCAAACTCGAATTAGATAGCACACTGTGTCACTAGAATCAATCACAATAATATAATTTATTATTAGATTACAAATACTGTCTGCAGTTTTAATTAATTTATTTAGGCCTAGGCCTATGTACATTTATTTAAATACTATTATAATCAAGAAAACATATATTTTTTTTCAGATTCAAGAGGTACCACTTCAACTGACAAGCTGCCAAATAAATCATCTTCTTCGACATCAATCAGATCCGGTAGATCAAGTGCGGGCTCTGATAGCTTTTTTGATGAATTCTTTGACTCCGGTGGTTCTTCTTCACCAGAAGTAAAACAAACAAAAACGCGATCACCTTTACGCAGGTCAACCTCAGGACCAAAAACAAAACAAGCAAAAACATTGGTCAAATCAAAGAGTGAAGAAAAGAAAAAACAAAATAAAGAAGAGAATGTTAGTGAAGAAAGAAAGAAGCACATAGAGAAAAATGTAGAAGACGAATCTAGGAAAGAGGCAGAGGACAATTTTATAGAAACAACTGATAGGTCAAAGTTGAATGATAATAAGAAATTCCCTGATTCAGAGCAAAGGTCACCAACGAAAGTCGCGAATGCTGATTTAAAATGTTCCGACTCCGACGACCATTCTCAGTCAAGCTCTGATAATGTTAATCTTTCGAAACCAAAGGCACTCCTTCGAAAAAATATCAAGGACAAATCAAAAGATGACGTAAAAAAATTGCACAGAAGGTCAAGTGAATCACCATCTGATGGCAAATCTGACCAATCGGATCCTAGTGATGACCATTTGTCATTGAAGAGCGATAGCGATTTTGTAGTAATCAGTGACTGGAACGGAAGCGAGTTGTCGTCTGTGTACGATATGCCACAGTCGTCCACTGTATCCTCTCCAAAAAATATGTCGTGTTCATCAAACGGAAAGAGAAGTCCAGACAGTGACTTTAGCGTGATATCTGAGGGAAAACTAAGCGAGATGCATGAATGTCTGCCAATAGATACAGTCTTGCACAAAAATCCTGTGACACTCTCACAAAGGTTCTCACCATCATATTCAGCAGACACAGAGTCAGAGAAATCTTCTCCAAGCCATAGTGACCATGGAGGGCGACACACACCAACTCCACTTGGCAGTGATGAGAACGGAGATGGGGAAAAGGGCAGGGAAGATTCACTCCCTAAAATGAAGATCGAATTACAAGAGGGTTTGTTGAAAATTGCTGAAAAAGAGAGCAAACACAAGAATACAACAGAAACAAATGAAACGGGTAAATTAAAATAAATAATTAAAAAATAAAATAATTTTAAGCCTCATTTTATATTGAATTTGAAGTGTATACTGTATATAGTTATCATGGAAAGCCAAGATAGTTTAAATGGTATTTACACTACAGAATATATACAAAATAAATTAATATTATTTACAGATACCTCCAGACTAGAAGACCAGACAAAGACAGAAGATACAAAAGTGGAGACATGTTCAAATGAAACCAACCATGATCCTTTGGAGCCAGAAAAATTGTTAAAGGTTAGAGCTGATCTTTATGTACTTTTTCCTATTACAGTATTAAAATGTCTATAATTTTTTTATTTAGCGTAAAAAGAATAAAAATGTATATAGCGCACATATTCACTGAACATGCTCAAGTGTACAAATTTTTGCAACAGTGACTACTATATACAGTAGGGCCTACAGTTAAAAAAATCATTACTTAACAATTTCTTGTGCATGATTTGTCTAGAAGCTAGCAGAACATGCAGAAATATTACAAGCCAGAGAACGACAAATCTTGACACTAAGCAGCCAGACAGTTGATTTACAAGAAACTAACAACATCCTTCGCAGGTTAGTATTCATAAAAGTCCTGGAAATTTACACTGAGGATAATTATACAAGGAGTCCAGTGTTGGGATACTTCTATCTTATGTCGTGTTTCTGCAATAACAAATTAACCGATAAACTGCCTATGGAAACAGTTTAAGCAATTCCACTCGAGAAAAGTTAACCGATAATTAAAATCAAATAATTATTGGATAAATCCAATCATTTTTAACCTTTGAACTGAAGGACAAATTGTTGCGATGTGATTGGGCATAATTTTGTTTGGACTGCGGAAGCATGGCCCTAGAGTGTGAATACAAGAGCTCCAGTATATTGGGCCTTAGGATACTCCTAGGGTGTGTGCAGAACATTGCCTGCAATTTTTTTTCTAAAGCCTGTTTACACTATCAAACTTTATGTGAGAAAAATGATATGCCCATATAGGGACATAATGATGTGCCTATATATGGACATAATGATGTCATATCACTACAATATTTGGGAAAATCACTACCATATTTGGGCACATCACACTTTTTTTTGATAGTGTAGACAGAGCTTTGCCTACAACTAGCTAAATTGTATCGGATTACTGTATACCATTTGTCTCGCCCACAAAGCCACTGATACTGACAGGGTTTAACATTTATTTCTACTTTTAGTCAACTGAAGCAAGCAGAAGAACTACGTGAAACCGAACAAAAAGATGTTAATAATTTAACAAAAGAGTTCACAGATAGATTGGCGTCCATGGAAACCAAGTTACAGTCTTCACAGAAGGTGGGTACACTCTAGAAGGGGTTTTAATATAATATTCCTGATCATTTTTAACACCCTTTGGATAACATAGAATTGTCACAAAGTACAAAAGTATTATAGCTGCTACTAGATAATACCATATGTCTGTCACCTGTTCAACAAGACACACTAAACAAATTCAATGCATTGTGTTGATCAAATAACATTCACATTTTTTATTTATATAGGAACGAGATAACCTCAAGAGGCAATTAACATCAACACAGAATTTGTTGAAAGAAAGGTACTAATATTTATTCCGTCTATTGCAACGATACTCTCATACAAACTGTTTTCATGAAGAAAAAAAATGATATTCAAATCAAATCTTTATTTGTTCCATATGTAAAAATGTGTAGATGGAAAAATCATTTTCGACAGAAATATGGTAAAACAAACAAAACATTCACAATTACATAATACATTCTTGTAATATTACGAATTATGTTTTGGCCATATTTGATAACAATATGAATAACTGTTGCCGATATATACTGTAATGGATTATTGCACCTGTTGTGCAAGTCATAATTATTTAATATACATTATTAGGTTAAAGTGCAAGGTGTGTTGGTGAGAGGGTTAGTGTGTCAACCTAGAAAGACAGTTCATGTATCTCCTTAAGACTTAAATTCAATGTCCTTCATTACAAAATTATTAATATTCGGTTGTCTACACATATAATGTATAACAACAGTTGTTTTGTTTACACTTGGGAGTGCCTTTGTTTATATTTGTTCTGAATAAACTTTGTTTCTTTGCTCTATGTTATGACATTGATTAATGTACATTTACTAAGGTATTCTTCATATATGAATGATCTGTACATCTTAATGCATTTCACAAAGCTATTTTTATACTTGGTAAAAACATTTTATTATGTATAAAATATGTTTTGACTATATTTGGTCATGGTACTACACATATGACCATGGTTTGCCTATATATGGCCATATATTCTGCCTATATATGACTAGGTTATTGATGTCATTGTTTTTCTTACATTTTGCCTATATTTGGTCATGTTACTGCATTCATTTTGTTGCCTATATGGCCTATATGGTCATTTTGTTGCCTATATGACCTATATGGTCATTGATGTTGTTTTACTTATTTGATATTGTGTCTATTTATATATAGTCAAATTTTGCCTATATTTGGTCGTGTTACTGCACACACATAAGCATTTTTTCCCCCTTTATATGGTCATTGATGTTTTTCTTATTTGATATTGTATCGTTTCAGGGAAGGTGATACAAAGCTGGCTGAGATGATAAAAGAAAAAGATACACAGATTCAGGAGCTGCTGTCTGAAGGTGAGAAGCTATCAAAGCAACAGTTACAGAATTCTAAAGTGATCAAGCGATTAAGAAGCAAAGAAAAGGAGACGGAGGGAGTCCTTAAAAATCTAAAGTGAGCAACTTCTTTTTTAGTTTGAAAAATATAAGATAAAAACACCAATAACTAAAGCAACTTTATTGCCATTGTGTTCTAGAAAAAACAAGTTTTAAATACAATAACTATTAAGCTCTGTCTAAAAAATGTGATGTGCCCATATATGGACACGATGATATCATATCATTACCATATTTGGGCACATCACACTTTGTTTGTCAAACTAGTTCGGTAGTGTAGATAGAGCTGTATGAACTTTCACATTTTTTAAGTCAGACTAGAAGTTGGTCACCTAAATGTAGGAGTTTGCAGAGAGATACACAGTGGCTGCATATGTTGTTCCATAATTTTGACATAGGGAGAAGCCAACAAATTCAAATTGAAACCAATTATAATATTTTCTACTTGTTTATCTCATTTTTTAGTGAACAATTAAAGGATTCCCAGGAAAGGGTGAAACATCTTGAAGAGGTTTTAGATGCAAAAGAAGAAGTTGAAAAGAAAAACAAAGGTATTTTTTTCTATTTATAGAAACATTACTATATTATGTGTAGTGTGTTTCAGTTTCTTTATTAAGCAATCAAGGTCTAAATAAAAATACTGTACATAAATATAGAAAAAAAAATCTTCAATAAAACAATCATTACAAAAAAAACAAACACAATTGCACAAAAAAACAGACCTTGAGTCCTGTGAAAACAATAAGATAACATAAGTAACATAATAACAATGCATATCTGTATATTATCTATATCAATGTATTTAATTAAATATAATAATTTTCAATTATTAATTCAGTATATACATTTCCCTTTACATACTTTTTGTAATTTTGTCATTTAGAGGGCATCAAAGTGCTGAATTCTGCCGTTGAAAGACAAGAGAAAGAACTCACCTCTTTGAGGTTAGAGGTCGAGGAATCACGGGAGAAGATTCGAAGTACACAGGCTGCTCTTGATGGCTCATACAAGTAGGTTATGACAGACAGAACTAGAACTTGCTATATTATGTGTTTTTTTTTTTTTTTTTTAACCATATTTAATGAGGGTGATCCAACCAGCATTTGCGGATCATTTGGGACCCTCAGAACAGGTACAATATACAAAAAACAACAAGAACAGAAAAGTAAAAGAAAAAAATAAAATTAATTACATAAGACTAAAAATAATAAGAAAATTTGAAAAATAGAAAATAACTGAAATGTTAAATTAAGCAAAATAAACTGAAATGTTAAATTAAGCAATAATGTGTAGTAGCATAATAACAATACATATCAATTTATTAAAGTATAATAAGTTATGGTACGTATCAAAACTTTGGAACTCATAAATTAAAAATTTTTTTTTTTTTTTACAGAGAAATTGCAGAATTAAACAAAGCGATAGCATCAAAAGAAAGCATAGTCCAGGAAAGTCAGCTGAGTGCTGAAATGAATGCTAAAGAGTCTATGAGACTTGCATTAGAAAGAGCCCATCAGGAATCTCGCATGGACCAGGAAAGTCTCGCACTTCAGGTGAGTTTTTTATTTCATGAATAAAGTTAAAATGAATTTGAAACATATAGTACCTTTCTCAGATTTTCTCATTTTCTCGAATTTTATTTTTATGATGAGGTAGTGTGGTAATTGAGCCTTTTCTTAAGCTCTGTCTACACTATCAAACTTTATGTGACATAAAAATGTGCCCATGTACACAATGACATCATATCACTACCATATTTGGGCACATCACACTTTTTTTTGTCAAACTAGTTAGATAGTGTAGACAGAGCTTTAAGCCTAATTATGTTTTTTTACCCTCAAAATATACATTAAAAACAATTTCCAAAATCCTCATTGATTTGTTTGTGATTTATTTAGGTGAATGATTTGAGAATGAGCTTGTCAAGAGCTGAACAGAAGTATGCACGCAAAGAAGAACGTTTAAAACAAGAAATAAGTGACTTACAACAATGCATGCAAGAAGGGGAAGATAGGAATCAAGAACTCAGTCAAAATGTCTCGGCAGGTAAGATCGAACAAAAATGAGCTTAAAGGCAACAAAATGTGGAAAGAATGTTTTCTTGTGAATTATAAATTAGACTGTCTTGAGACTTAATGAAAATTAAATTGTATAAATACAGTTGAACCTGTATTAAGGGGACACCTTCAGGACCCAACCAAGTTTTCCCAGAGTAGGGATTGGCCATAGTGTTAAACATTTATTGCTCCATTTCACAGAAAAATGTCCCCTTAATAGAGGTTTACCCTGAAAAGAGTATTTCAAAGGAGGGGTCCTAATCTACATCTGCAGAGTGTTTAAAATGATATTAATAAATTGTAAATTAATAAATATAATTTGTTAACATGAAGCTTATTTCCTTGTAGCAACTAAGCCTCTGCTCCGACAAATTGAAAACCTGCAAGCTACCTTCAATGCTCAATCAAACACATGGGAACAGGTAGAAAAAAGCCTTACAGAGAGGCTGATGGAATGCCAATCACAACTAGCTGTAGCCACCGAGAAGGAACGACTAGCAGCTGAGGGATCATTGCATGCTAACTCTAAACTGGCATCGCTAGAATCACAGTTAGCTTTGCTTAGACAGGAAAAGACAAAGTATGTGACTGCACTGGAAATGGAGAAATCTAAGCTACAGACACTGGAAGATACAGTGAATAGGTAAGTAACCAGTTAAGTGGTTGGAAAGATGAACTGTATGCTTGTCCATGAATTAGTTAACACTGCTGCTAATCTATAGATTAGATTAACTATTAGGCTTTTCCTTTTGTTAATATTAAGCTTGGTTCCCACTAGAACGCAACGCAAGGACGTAAGCTGCAACACAAGCTAATTGATCAATCCAAGCAAAGGATTATTCGAACCGTCCTTGTGTTGCCTTCTACTACTAAAACCGGTGTCCCAAAAATGATCTTTTGGAGGGAGACCTGTGCTTATTTATTCCATTGCATCCATACCTCAGATAAAAAAGATTTACACAACAACTTTATGAACATCAGTATTGGTGTTCACTGGTGGTGTATCTGGTGGATTTAATAATAATAATATTTATTCAGCAAGTTCAAAACAAGTACATACTAATATACATGAGCCCAAACAGATTTGTTGGAGATCAGATTTTCTATGTAATAATTACCAATTATTCAACAACAGAGATGCTCTTCAAATTGATGCACAGCGTGCCACATATACCAAAGCACTGGAAGAGTTAGAGAAGGATAAAGCATTGTTAGAGAAAAAGCTGGAAGTGGAAAAGATGAAGGTTGAAACAGAACACAAGAAACTTCTGATTGCTCAGGATACCATCAAGGAAAAGGTAATCATGAAATTCACCAAGTTAAATGTTAATTTTAGAACCTTTAGTAATCTAAGGGAATCTAACTGGTGCTGAGCTCCAGAGATCAAAAGATTTATCTGTGGCTGCGACACAATCAGTTCTACGCCCCTTAACAGGCACCGGGCGCCACAGAGAATATGTACATATTACAGTACTACGGTACTGTTGATATTTTTCGCAGCCAGGCATAACATCCAAGAACTGAGCTCAGTGTCCTGCTGTTGGATTGCCTTGGTAATATTGATATTTTTTCCAATTTTCTTTTTTTGATATTAAAAAGCAAGAAAATTTAATTTGTATTATATTTTACATTTTAGGAAAAGAGGGCACAAATGGATGATAGCAGTAGTTCACAAAGTCATACATCCCGCTCAAGTACACCAACCAAAGATGACAAAAATCACTATCATCATTCACCTTACATGTTCTCACCATCACAGGTACGTAAAACACCCATCTTCTTTAATTATAATTTAGGCTTATAAAGGGTTTTATGCTAAAGTCACAATGTGCTTAACAATAACAATTAAAAATTGCCAGAAAATAATAAATATACAGGTTAAAAATAGAAGAATTTGTCTGATAACTAAATAATTCTCCAAATGAAGGCAGAGGCTCAAGACAAAGGACGGTTTACCATAAAAATCTTTTTCCCTTCACCAATTTTATCCTTAAAATGTTGAGATGTTCAATTTTATAGGGTGAAATCTTGGAACGTACCATTTCAGTCACAGGGGGTGGTATTTCTAATGTTTATGACAGTGTTGCTGCAGGCTCAGCAACATCAGTAATGGAGAATTTACAATCGCAGTTAAAACAGCGTGAGGGAGAGATAACACAGTATCAGGTAGGAATTTTAATAGAACAAGTAGTTTTTGCTTATGCTCTGTATACACTATCAAACTAGTTTGACAAAATATAGTAGTGATATGACATCATCATGTCCATATATGAGCACATTACATTTTTTTGTCACATAAAGTTTGATAGTGTAGACAGAGCTTTAGGTTGTGCTATACTATAAAGGTGATAACTGGCATATATGATATGAAAATGAGATATGTTTAATGATGTTTTCAGGGAGAGATTGTACAGTTAGAAAGAACAAGAGGGTCAATGGCTGAAGAGATCGTAAATCTAGCCAATCAGAAAGAAGAACTTGAAGATGAGGTCAAAGTACTTCCAGAGCTTAAACGGAAATTAAATGTAAGTTAGAAACATAACAAACAGTATATTTGATCAAATATAGCCAAATTAAAATGATGGCAAACTTTATTGTTTAGGAAATACATATACCAGAATGATAAAATTGCAGCCTCAAAGGCCCCAAATTCTTTCTTAATATAAGCTCTGTCTACACTATCAAACTAGTTTGATAAAAAAAAATGTGATGTTCCCAAATATGGTAGTGATATTCTTAAATATGGTAGTGATATGACATCATCATGTCCATATATGGGCACATCACATTTTTTTGTCACATAAAGTTTGATAATGTAGACAGAGCTACTGTATGCAATGCATTTGGAAAACGATATGTTGAGGTTTGGATCATGTATTTTACCTTTTTGTAGGATGTGGAGCATCGTTACAATGCTGTTCTCCAGATGTATGGCGAGAAGGCAGAGGAAGTTGAAGAATTGAGACTTGATCTCCAAGATGTAAAGTCAATGTACAGACAACAGGTAAGTTTTAGTACATTTCACTATTGATCCTGTTTGTAGAAGCCTATACATGCCGATTCTCAGTACTGTATCTATAATGTGTCCTGTATCTATAATTTGTCCTATATCATATAATAGGCAAATTCTGTAATACAGTTTCACATATGTATCATATATGATGCTGTATAATACCCCTTTCACTCCGGAGACACCCCATGGTTTACGACCATTCAAAACATCGAGAAACTCCGGAGATACCCATTTCACACCAACCTAGCAACACTGAGGTTTATAAAATAAAATTGCAAATGTCGCCCTCTATTTTGTTTGTTTACATAGCGACGATCATTAGAATCATTTTAATTGATAATATTTTTAATTTAATAATTATTTTCAAAAGTCTCAGAAGTCATATAATGTTTTATTGATACTACTTATTATTTTCTAGACCCGCTATATATTTTTTACAAATATTTAAAGTATTTTGAAATAATATTAAAGCAATGAGTGATCATGTGAGGATGACCTTTTGACCTAAAAACTCCGGAGTTTGATGTTGGTACCTTTCACACCAAAACACCGGAGTGTCCCCGCAGTTCGCTCTCCGGAGAATGTTCAGCTGTTCAACCCCACAGTTTTAAACTCTGGAGTTTACCTTTCCCACCAAAACACCGGGGCGTCAACTCCGGAGTGTCTCCGGAGTTTGCTTTTGGTGTGAAAGGGATATTATAGGCTATAAGCCTAATCCCTAACCTTACTATAATACAGGTGGAACATGAAGGATTCTCAGTACTGTATCTATAATTTGTCAATTATAGGCAAATTCTGTAATACAGTGTCGCATACATAGTAAATGTGTGTTACTGCATTACAGAATTTGCCTATGGTACCAAAGATAATGCCATATGTGTTACAGCAACAGAGAAACTGGTTCCTACACTAATGTACTGGTACTGGTGCGGGTAACTGTCTACATAGAGACATCTGGTAGCAATTGACATCAAGTTGCCATTTAGATTAATGCTACTTTTAAGTGTACACATTTTTTTTACAGTGCTTTTAATTCAACCAGTGAAAAGGTATTTCTGTAAATTAATATGTTTTTATTTATTTTTTTTTACAGATTGAAGATCTAATTCGAAACAAGTGATTTACGTTAAAGAGTTATGTTGACAACAAGTGCAATTTTCTTGTGTATCCTTCATCCCACCCTCTACTGTGTACATGTTATTGTGGTCTCTTTTTTTAGCTTTTGCCTTTGAACATTCATTTCACTTTGTATCTGTATTTGTATTCAATCGCATATGTTTGAAGAATATTCATCTGCCCATCGAATCTTAATATTTTTTTAATTTTTGGATCGAATGCTTGTAATTTTTATTACATTATTTTTCTATAGTATTGCTGCAGTATTTAAGTTTGTTTGTTTTTTTCGGTGCATGAAGAATAACTGAAAAGTAAACATTTTAATATTTACATACATTTTATTTCAATTATTTGAATTATTTTAAATATGTTACTTAATAGTTTGAATTTTGCATCAGAAAATAAAATCATTATAGGTTTGATGTTTCCCCACAATGAACAGAATACTGTATGGCCATGTTTCCGCAGCCAAAAAATTAACCGATACAAATTGACCGATAAACTGCCTGTGGAAACAGGGTTTAACCGATTCCACTCAAGAAAAATTAACCGATAATTATCTCATTCAAATCAGATAATTAACGGCTAAATGCGATAATTTTTTACCTTTGAAGGACAAATTGTTGCAATGTGATTGGGCATCTGGTTGTTTGGTAATGACTGATCATGCGCACTTTATTGGTTAAAAAATGAACCGATAATTTTGTTTTAGCTGCGGAAACACGACCTATGAGAACGCTCAAAATTGAAAGAAATTGCTATTTGTCCTGGGGTGGGACTTAATTTAACAATAACATTTCTGTTATAATTGATTTGAGTACTTGTCATAAAGCTCTGTCTACACTATCAAACCTTCTGTGCCAAAAAAATGCAATGTGCCCATATATGGACACGATGATGTTATTTCACTACTATGTTTGGGTACATCACACTTTTTTTGTCGAACTAGTTTGATAGTCTAGACATTACTATTTTATTTTATCCCATTACAATGAATTGGTATTCTTATGATAAAGAATTATAATTTAATTAAAAATGTAACTACTGTATTTGACTAAATTTAAAAGAATAAATTTAAACATTAAATTTATTTTAATTGAAATATAATGGGTTGTATTGTTGTATATTAGTTAAAAATATGAGATAATGTAATATAATGTAATATATAAATATTATCAGTCAAATAATCGCCATAGTTCTCAACATTATTTTCAGATACAATATCAAATGATTTATAATTTCAAATGGTTTATAATTTCAAATGGTTGTGCCAATTTGAGTTAACATCTTCAGGATTGATTTAGGGTGAAGGCTGCCTTTCCATTATACATGGTGCTTGAAACATCAGAATAGAACAGATAAGAGATATGTGACAGGTTAATATGGACAAAGTATATTACAGTAATTTAAATATATTTTAAAATGTAATAATTGAATTATTAAATGAACAATTATGAATTGAAATTATTTAGGTGAAAGGTTATGTGTAATTTAAACTATAAACTATTTATTTCATAATTTTTTTTAAAGAACAAAATAAATATAAAACGCTACTCCATTATGTGATCGTTTATGTTGAGTGAGTCTTCATTTATAGGCTAATTAGAGGCCCAACAGTCTTGTGGCAGCACATAGTAATGTGATATAGCCTACTCATAGTCTGTAAAATGTACACCAAACATTGTGGTGTACCAGCCGTGTCATCAGGAAATACTTCCTCCCGCATTATAAATGCCAATATTTTGTTTTCAAAGTGCCCTCTATGGTTTGATGTAGTATTATAGCGCCCTCTATAGTTTCATAAAACCAACCGATATTTCATTTTTCCAAATTGGGAAGGCCGAGTACACTTATTGTACACCTTAGCTCCAAATCATGGTGGGTGTGGTTTTATCTCCTGTAAGTACCTCCCTGTTGTTTATTTCAAATCCTTGCCATGGCATGGGTACACATGTCGTAAGAATACCCATGGCGTTAATTTAAATAGTTCATTTTTATATCTAATATTTTTGTTTTTTCATACACATGTTACTTATTGGAATCATTAGTTGTTTACCTTGATTCGCTTCCTGTTTTGATGATGTCATCTGTCACATGTCCAGTAAACCTAGATAAAACTAGAACATGTCCAAAATAAACAGGTATGCCACCTGCCAGGTGTGATGAACAAACAACAAACGCATAGTATAATTTCATTGCTGTTCAAGCTCTAGGTTGCTTTCCGATTTGTGATGTGTCATCGCCTATACTCCTAAGCAGCAATTGTGTACTATTCTCCTTAGTCTAGACTGTGTTCCGAATTTTTATTAGCAAAAAGATAAATATTTTGGCACATATGGCGTTTCATACGTATAATACAATTATTGAAACGCTGAATGGTGGACTAACATTAAATAATAGACTTTACATTAACATAAATCCATACAAAGACAATGAATAATATAACTCTTTCATTTATTCATATCTGTTACTCATTCAACATTCTAGGTAAAGGTTTGTATTGAATTAATAGTTAATTGGTGACACACTTCAAACACGTTATTACTTAGCCTAGTCCTGAATTACAGTCCTGAATTACAATACTAAATTACAATTTGAAACAAGAGATGTAAACAGTATTGCCATTACAATGTTATTTTAACTGCTAAGAGTGGTTCCTTTAACAACATGGATGCTTCATATTTCAAATAGTTTACCAGACCAATAAGAAGTCTTAATTGGCACTATCTCTTGCTGACAATGGATGCATATCTTGCCTATGCCTTCTGCTCCCAGATTGGCTTGTGTGGCCAGTATGGATATTTCTTTATATAATCAACACTCTCTGGGAAATATTCTACAAATTCTTCTTTTGTCATCTCTTCAAATGGGATCATGTTGTTCAGCTTTGCTATCTGTATAAAGAAAAAAACAAAATGGAAACAATATTTATTAATAATATTAATATGCATGCTGTAAACTCACAGATCACGATGTATGGTAATACTTTCATTTGCACTATATATCACTTCTATAATAGGTATGTTTTTTTTAGACTCTGTACCATAAATCTTCTAATTGTAACCATGGGTTATTATTCTTTGATTGTTTTTTTTTGGTGGGTTACTATTAGAGATTTACGCTATATCTTGGTTTATACAGCAAGATTGTACATTAGTAATACCAAACAGCATTACATTACACTTGATGTTTCTTACCTCTTGTTCATATTTTGCAACTCGCTTGTCAGACTCAACTTTGAAATCTGATGCTTGTTTGTCCTGTAGGTAAACAATCAAATAAATTAAAATTAATTATTAATTAAAACGGTATAATCACATTCATACATGTTCTTCAAGCACTTCAGTTGCCGACACAAGTTTGAACATTTTTCAACTACCCTTCTTGAAAATCTTAAGCTCTGTCTACACTATCAAACTTTATGTCATGTGCCCATATATGGACACGATGACATCATATAACTACCATATTTGTTGGGCATATTTTTTTTGTCAAACTAGCTTGATAGTGTAAACAGATCTTTATAGAAAGTAAGGCATATCAGTGGTAGATAAGAGCAAAATTGCTTTTAAATGTATCAGTGTCTCTACTAGGACTGGAATAATTTGCATAAAACAAAACATGTAGTAGTAGGCAGTACTATTGCTGATGATTACTGTATATAATAAAATTATTGTCATAGTTATTACCATTTGCTTTTCCTGGTCAGCAATCATAGGGGTAACAGACTCTGTTGGATATGGTACCTTGAAGCTTTCAAACTAATAATTAAAGGTAAAACAGAATAGTTATTAGTTAAAAACATTGATAATTGACAACTACGTTTGATTGTGCATTCTGATGATAAAAAAAATATATAGGAATTATATAGATAGATGATAAATATATACCTGCTTTTGGAACTTGTCAACTAGTCCTGCAACAGGAACTTTGTTTTTGTAAAAGGCCCAGTCAATTGCTGGTGGCTTTTCTGGTGTCATCATAAATCTACATTAAAATAAAATAGGCCTACTAATTAAAATGTATGAAAAATGAATACATAAAAAAATACTGTACTTTGGAAGCTTTCAAACTAATAATTAAAGAAAGGTAAAAACAGAATAAATAATAGTTATTAGTTTAGGCCTAGTTAAAACATTGATTATTTAAAACTATGTTATTGATAATACTGTACTAATAATAGTCTAATACTAGTGAATTCTGATGATAATAAAAATATACACCACTTTATTAAAAATTGAGGTGGCGTTGCAGGTGAGTTAATTAAAATTTATTTAAAATGAATACAGGAAAGAAATAATGCTAAAAAGGCATGATGTCCGTGTGGCTGGAACCAGACCACAGCGCATATCCTAGGCCCAGCTACAGAGCTGGGCCCTAGTGCTCAGTCATGCGTTCAGCAGGCATGTGTGTGTCCTGTGCGGTCTTGTGTGTAGGAGCACTACTCTATTAACTACTTACTAGGCCTAGCCTAGCAGCTAGCTACCTGGTCGAAACTTACTTCGCCTTTATAGCATCTGATTTTCCTTTTAAAGCATTGAATTGTACTTTTTGATTAGGTGGAACTCTTTCCGCAAAAGCTGCCCAATCCACAGCTTTCTGGGCTACTCTTTTCGCCGCCATAACTACGTTTATCTTAATTAATTAGGCCTGGATAAATAGAAATATTCTTACACACCGGGCGAAATTCAAGATGGCGGCTGTTCGTAGAAAAATACCATCCAGGGGGCTCACTTTTTTAATGAAATACTGGATTATGAAATACAAAATAAAATGGGATTTTTTAATACTTTTATTAATCGAATAATACATTTTATTTATTTTTTTAAATATTCAATTCAACATAATATCTTACCTTAGTGATATAAGGAGGCTTTATAGAATGTATACCATTATATATTATAAACCTTATCCTCATCTTTATCCAGGCCTGTTTTATGCAATATCTTCAATTTTAGTACTTCACAATTTTCAATCAATTTAATCAGATTGATCGTCGTTGGAATAATATCAATGGTATCAATAACGCATAATAATATACTTTCAAAATCATTGCTTGATTTAATTAAACGACGAGACCCAGGTAGGCCTATTAAGTGGCCTCAATACTATCGGTATTTATTGTGTGTTAAAGCATGGAGTAATGGTTACAGTTAATCGCGATTTGAATGATTGTATTATAATTTTAACAAGCTATTCCATAATGTATTAATACCAACGTGAAAACGCGTAATTAAAAAAATGTGAACAATCAGTATTGAAATTGTGTGTTTATTATTAGGCTATGTAGACCTATTATATTTACCAAGCATTTTACAATTTTTACTTTTCTTTTGTTCAACAGAACAATATTCCTTACACACATTAAATGATACTTTCAAATTGGCAATTCCATTTTCAAAGATATAATAAATAATATTTACCGAGAGTACGCTGCATGTTATGAGCATTAAATAATACTGCTTAATACAACCTATCGTCTTACATATACATAAATGTAAGTACCTTTATCGATAATAATAATATAAACAAAGAATTTCAATGGAATATTGATTGAACCATAATGTTATGAGTATGAATATTAATTTAAATTTAGTCAAATTGTATTATCGCAATATCAATTTTTACTTGATACAATATTTGTGTATTCCCATATCAGGGCCCGGTGCATGCATTTATTAAATTTATGTTACAAACGGCGCAGATGGGGCAGATAAAAAGTGGATTAAGCCGCTACTCTGCAAGAAGCGAGCATGGGTGATGGGGTCAGAGGGCCACCAGATGGTGGGGGAAGCCCTGCTCTCTCTTAGCAATTAGGTCTCTTCATTTGATTTACGAGCACATTTCAAGTGTCCCGATTTCGGCGGGAATGTACCGCGCTTTTCTTGATGTTGTTTTCCGTTCGCAACCCTGAATGGGCGTTTCATTTTTTATTTAAAAAAAAAATCAGCAAACTAAATTAAGATTTCATGTGAAAAAAAATCTTCAGCTTACGTCATCACCGTTTGGATGTCACAACTTTACATGGACGATGCATGATGCGTGTATTTTAAGGGGAAATTCCCGGGCTTCAGCGAAAACACGTACATCCGATGTCAGAGACAGCAGTTTGACAGTATGATTAATAGTATGCCTATTGGTATGGTCGCCTATGCGGTAACTAAATTCGTCTTTATTGTGTATGTTGGGAAGAAGAATACAATCTCCCCAACAGACACCTAGTGGTAAATATGGTATATATATTAAAACAAAACCTCAGTGGGTCTGAGGTCTTGCCTGGCACCTCCAAACCTGTCACTTCAAATTCATCAAAAACACATTTATAATTTAACTGGTAATGTTTTCAGAGAATGAAAAAAAAGTACACCGGGGCAGACTGCACCGGGGGTTTCCCTTTTATTGCGCATAATCGTGTGCAACCAAAAGGTATAAGAATTAAAACGGTACAATGAGAAATCTTAAAAAAATTACCGTCTCTAGATGGCTGGAAATTGCACTCATAATCGCAAATAGGCCTATACAATTTCTGGGGTTTTCCGTCAAAAATACCTCCATGATTATATGAATATAATATTATTATATTAATTTTTTTTTAAATAGAGAGGTTTGGTTTTCACCTTTCGACACCAATATCATGTAGGCCTACAACCAAACTCACCACCACACACACTCTTGCGATCGACTCAAGGTCGTGTGCACATGCGCACTCGCGCACTCTAAAGGTTCTCTCGGCGAAAATGGCTACATGTTGAGAAAGCAGTCACGAAAAACCAATTTGTTAAGAAAATTTGACCATGGCTAGCGTTAAGCCGGAGACTGTAAGTTCACACATTATTTCTTCTTGTTTTTATTTCAAAATGGTTAAAATATGTACTTGTATTTTTACACAGTGAACCAGGAAATTGTCTTGTTTTGACAGCCATCTCGTAGAGGCCGGGGATTGGGAATTTCTAGGCTGTCGTGTGGGGATGAAACTGGTCAATTGGCTTGGTCGTCTGGCTAGCATTTTGTTCAAAATGTGGCTGTGCCGGTTTCTTTTCTTAACTGTTTATTCTGATTTCGAACTAGTTTTAATCATCTATAAGTATTATATAGGTTTAATAATTAATTTAACTGATATTTTTTAGTTTTTATTTGTGTTTTGTAGATATCATTTTTTTGATAACTTTCATTGACAAGACATGTTGCAATCTTGTTCTAATTTGGAATTTTAGGCCTAGACATATTAATGTGACGTATTTGTGGGTTTCATATACTATAGGAGAATATGAGCACATGAGAGATTGGTGACTAAAAGATATTCTGCAACCATACACACAGACACCAGCAAAAACCTTTTCAGAATTCATGATGCATGCAAGGGATCCAGTCAAGTCACCCCATGGCAAAGTCGCCCCCATACACAGTCGCCCCTTATAAAGTCGCCCCATCGCAAAGTCGCCCTAAAACAAAGTCGCCCTAAACAAAGTTGCCCCGACAATGTCGCCCCATTGCAAAGTCGCCCTATCTCACAGTCGCCTTATCTCAAAGTCGCCTCAACATAAAGTTGCCCCATCGCAATGTTGCCCCTTTACGTTAAAATAGTTTTACTTTTAAATTCAAATATGATTTTTTATGGAAAATATCTTACCAGACTAGCTAACTAGACAAAGAAGTAGTAATAATATTCTCGGGCTTTTTTAATGGAGCGCTGCTGTTTCATACATGTTTATTTTGGTCGCGCTGAATGTTATATATATTATGGATATGTTAATCTCCTATTATAATTTGTGTTTTCATTTTTATTTTACTTGTCAATAAAACTAAAGCAAAATATCAATAATCCTCAATTGAATTAAATATTGATCATTTGCTTTTATTGTTATTTTTTTTCATTTTGAAAGCGTCATAACCATAATAATAAAAAATAACAATATACTTTGAATTGAAGTGAATATTGATCATTTTACTTTTATTGTCAATAATAATATGAGCATGATGCAGCATAACACCATGGGATCGAGTCAAGTCACCCCATCGCAAATGATGACATGATGATGTCATATCACTACTGTACCATGTTTGGGAATATCACTACCATATTTGGGCTCATCACACTTTTTTTGTCCTACTAGTTTGATAGTGTAAAGCATAGGTTCATAGAAATAAAACATTGTTTTCCCCACATTAGTAAATTGTATACAAAAAATGATCTTTACAATAAATAGAAGAAAAACAGGAAATTATATCAATCAAAATTAATTAGTTTTGCAGTTAGTAAAATCTTTGGTTTGCTAATTCGGTAACACAAAGTCCTGCCGAATATGAAAGCTATAAAAACATGTTTTTACATATATAATTATAACTCTTTATCATATAACAATTTACCAAGATTCAGAAAGTTATTTTCGGAAGCAATCACAAATGGTAATTAACATTTTTTTTATAGCATGTGCAATGCCGCATGTACTTTTGTTATTTAGGTTAGATGTTACATAATACAACAGGCTATTCAAATGACCTACTAAAAAAACCCAACCAGATTCTGTGAAAAAATACAGTTAATAATAATTTGCTATGTTCTTTCTCATTTTTAAATTTAAGAGAAAAAATGTTATTTAATTAACCATCCCCTTCCTTCTAATCTTTTTACCCATTGACCCCAGTAAGTTACAGTTATTTGCTGATGGGCTAAAAATTCACTAAATATTAGATAGATCTTCCAAAGCAATATGACCTAATAAAGAGATTTGCTTGTACAGTAGTAGTCCTATAGAAGCATTTGTTAATTATTACCAAAAAAGGTACAAAAATAGAATACTTTCGTTTTAAGTTTTAGATTTCCAACAATGATAATATGTGTATAATAACATTTTTGTTGCACTTTCCTGTTGGATTGCCTGCCCTACTTTATTTAATAAGGAGCAGGCTTTTGACATTTCATCCACTTATAGTCAGATTATGCATTTCCTACAAAATATCAAAACATATCTTATCAAAACATTCTATTTTTTATATCTTCGATTATTTTCCAGTTTTACTACAGTACTGTATTGATATTTTTATTGTCAATAAATTGAAAGAATAACTAAATTTTCCAAATAAAAATTGCATGATCTTGTTAGTCGATAGTTCTGACTGATGTGCGTCCACAGCGACTGGACTCATCGTCATGTAATATCGTTCACTCTTATGTTGGTACATAACAATAGCTAATTATTATACTGATTAGTAACTAATTAGTGAAGATCTTCATAGAAAAAAGGTTAAAATCCTACTGTAGACAATGGTCCTTAATTTGACCTTAAAAAATGGATGATAAACACTATTATTAGTATTTGATTATAAGCCTTTTGACGAAACAGAAGACATCTTCGATCGATGACAAACAATGCTGTGCAGGGAAGTGTAACCATCAAAAATAACATAGCGTTTTCAGGGGATTTTAGAACATCATCATCATAAAAAATTAATGTAAAACGTTCTTAAAAGATTGGCCTATACATCACTGTATGATTGGAAAAAATAGAAACCTTTTTTCTCCACTTAAAATCCATCGAAAAAACACCACAGTGTAAACGCATTATACACTGGTGTTTTTTTGGTGGATTATAAGAGGTGAAAAAAAATTAGCACATTTTTTTCAATCACACAGTTATGTAGGCTAATCTTTTAATCAAGAACACTTTACAGTAACAATGTCCATACAACTGTCCGGTAAGGAGATATGAATTTATCCTCTGAAAATATGACCAAAATGGTAAAAATATTAATATAGTTTATTTATTAAAATTAATCTAGTGTTACTCAGATTCCTCCTTGTAATTCATTAAACAAAGTGTTTATTAAATTTTAATTATTTACCACAAAAATATATTTTGAAGAAGTAGGATTTCCTGAATAAAGTTTAATGCACCATTCATGATCAACAGAGGTCATGAACAGGTCACTTCTAAAAGAAGTCATGTTTTTAAAAGGTCACAACCCTTTCTGAGGTCAATAAAAAAAGTGAAAGTCATTTTGGATTGCATTCTCATTCCTAAAATTCTTTCCACTGACATCCCATTTACTGAATGAAACTACCTTTCCGATATTGTGTTTGATGTTTTTTAGGAATTTGTACATAATATGTAATTTAAACATTTTTTTTGGATCCAATATTTGGTCAAAGTGAAAACTATTACAATACAGTATGTGACATTAAAATGGCATATTAACAAAAAATATATATTTATTATTTTTCAGAAGGACAATATATCTTTAATCTGAATTCCTAGAAAGAAAACCAATTTTGTATAAAAAATATTTTTGATTTTTATTTTAAACCTTTGAATGATGGTTTTCCAAGTTCTTAATTATTCTGCTGCCAACATTGTTTTTCTCTCTGGCGCCCTCTAGAGTTTAATCAGTGGAATTTGATGTGTTTCATAACAATTTCTATTAATTTATTATTATTATTAACATTTTAATTATATAATACTAATTATTATAGATTAATTACTCAACCCATTATTACTCCTGTCTAATAATAATTAGTTGACTAATAAATGTTTGAATTTGTATTGTTACTGTTGCCATCGAGTTCCTCATTAAGTTTGATAAATTGTAATGTTAATTAATAATTAACTAATTAATTAAATAATAATTGACTAATTGCCAAACATGGGGAAGTGTGTATTGATTATTTTGAAAATACTGTAAACAGGTCAAGTTTAAATTGAAATTTATTATAACAATTTGGTGATCTGGCTTTTTAAAGAGTGATTTTAAGCATAGTAGGCTTAAGCCTAGATTTTGTTCTACTGGTCCAAGGTGTGTACTGTAGCCTATGTTTGATTCTAATTCTTTTCTCCCACCCAGCTTCTTATGCTTTCCACCAGATTTCATTTGACCTTGCTGAGCTACCCCAGTCTACAGAATTTGATTATATGCCCTAAGGGCCTACGACCATCATACACTGAAAGCGTAATAAAATCAGCTGGATAGAAAATACTCCGACTTGTTTATTAAATGTAAAAAGATTTACAAAAACACCAGCTGCTCCTTGTCATTTAGTTTTTCGCCATGGCAACAAATCTATTTATTTATCATTGTTGCAACCATCTCCACAAATCTGACAAAACAACACAAGGTTTTACTGGTATTTTAAGTATGCACTAATAACAACTATACCTGCTGGGATATTAAGTTTCGTATTCTGATACCTTTATTTATACATTAATTATATATAAATATTGTCAGCATGAAACAACAATTTATATAATGTACTGTACTCCTGGAATAAAAATGAAATAACAATTTTCAAATGAAGAAATATTAGTATATCAATATTATAACTTGCGCTATTCCACCGTACTACTACTTTGAAGATAAATATTCATTTAAACTAACTAGTGCTGTTCCACGTTTAGAGTGAATAGGGCTGTTCAATCTCACTTGAATGTGCCCTCTGGACAACAACCAAAAGACAGAAGTTTAGGTCAAGTTGAAATTGATTTTCTCATAATTCACCAAATTACATTGTTCTGGCTGTAAAAAACACAATACTGTACTGTAGGTGATTTTAAAATAAAAAATGAATGGCATATGGCATACTAGCAGTACAAAAAAATATGACTTTGGTATTAAATTTAGTATCTAGTACAATATCATAGTATATTTATATACAATAATGTCTGTTTATTATTACAGTGTTTACCTAAAAAAAATTGGGATTCAAAAATTGTATTATTAAATTAACAATAACAATAACATATTTTTGTTTTGGTGTAACACTTACTGACAATACAATGTACTGTACCACAAGTCCTTTTCATCATCATGGTTAATCAATGTTTAAAATCTATGGGGAGTGTTTAATTACATATAGTTTGAAATCAAATCTAGCTTTGTCTACACTATCAAACTTTATACAACAACAAAATGTGCCCATACATGGAAAAGATGATGTCATCATAATCACTACCATATTTAAGCATATCACTACCATATTTGGTCACACCACACTTTTTTTTGTAAAACTAGTTTGATAGTGTAGACAGACATTAGTGTACACAGTACATTTTCATTTTGTTAAATCTGTGAAGCTCTGGATTTTAAGTCTTTACAAAAAAAACTGTTGCCCAAGCACATCATCAAATATATTTTTTCCATGATTTTGTGTTATTATTATTATTATTATGAATTCTTGCCAAAAAATGTACTACTGTACACTGGACCAGTACTAAACAAAAATTGAGGGTGCTATAGAAAAATTACTCATGTATACAATTTCCACTAAATAAAGCTGTTCGTCCAGTGGTGGTCTATGGTAGGCCTGGTTTGAGTACTGACTCTTTCTCCACGACCCCCCTCCTGCTCGCCAACTCCTCCTTCTCCCCGACCCGCTCCCTAACCCCATCTCCAATTATTGCATTATTATTTTATCTGAAGATGTTTTTGACTTTTTTGATTAACTGCAAAAGGCTAAATAGCTGAATTAATTTGTTATTCAAAACCAAATTAAATTTGATAGTTTGTTATTATCAGTAGTTTTATGATTAATCGTAAAATTAGATATCTACACTGCCTAATGCTTTTGTTATTGTTATGCCGAGTCGTCTAATCAGTATTCGTATTGCAGGTAATTAATATTTTGCTGGCAACGAAATATGTAGACCGCAAACAAGTAATAAATAACAATTGAACCAAATCTTGTTGACAGCAATCTAATTAATTTTTCAGTAAACAATTCAGATCTCCAGGGATTGATTTCGTCTAGCCTTGCAGCAGAGAGTATTGTAGTATTGTAGTACTAGCCCGGTGATGTACTGTACAATGTCAAGTACTAGCCCATATTACAAATAACAATGTCTAGCCTGTGTACAATGTCTAGTACTACTAGCCCTAGTACTAGACATTGTACTAGCCCATAGTACAATGTCTAGTACTAACCTGCTGTACAATGTCTCGTACTAGCCCACTGCAATGTCTAGCACCAGCTCACTATAATGTTTAGTACTAGCCCAAGTGCTGAATAATGCCTAGAACTAGCCCACTGTACAATATCAAGTACTAGCCCACTGTACAATATCAAGTACTAGCCCACTTTACAATGTCAAGTACTAGCCCACTTTACAATGTCTAGTACTAGCCTGCTATACAATGTCTAGTACCAGCTCAATATAATGTTTAGTACTACTACTAGCCCAAGTGCTAAACAATGCCTAGAACTAGCCCACTGTACAATATCAAGTACTAGCCCACTTTACAATGTTTAGTACTAGCCTGCTGTACAATGTCTAGTACTAGCCCACTGTACAATATCAAGTACTAGCCCACTTTACAATGTTTAATACTAGCCCGCTGTACAATGTCTAATACTAGTCCACTGTACATTGTATAGTACTGTACTAGTCCACTAATCAATGCCTAGTACTAGTCCGCTGTACAATGCATAATACTAGTCCACTAATCAACGTCTAGTACTACAGTACTATCCCACTGTACAATATCAAGTACTAGCCCACTTTACAATGTCTAATACTAGTCCGCTGTACATTGTATAGTACTAGTCCACTAATCAATGCCTAGTACTAGTCCGCTGTTTAATGCATAGTACTAGTCCACTGTACAATATCAAGTACTAGCCCACTTTACAATGTTTAGTACTAGCCTGCTGTACAATGTCTAGTACTAGCCCACTGTACAATATCAAGTACTAGCCCACTTTACAATGTTTAATACTAGCCCGCTGTACAATGTCTAATACTAGTCCGCTGTACATTGTATAGTACTGTACTAGTCCACTAATCAATGCCTAGTACTAGTCCGCTGTACAATGCATAATACTAGTCCACTAATCAACGTCTAGTACTACAGTACTATCCCACTGTACAATATCAAGTACTAGCCCACTTTACAATGTCTAATACTAGTCCGCTGTACATTGTATAGTACTAGTCCACTAATCAATGCCTAGTACTAGTCCGCTGTTTAATGCATAGTACTAGTCCACTGTACAATATCAAGTACTAGCCCACTTTACAATGTTTAGTACTAGCCTGCTGTACAATGTCTAGTACTAGCCCACTGTACAATATCAAGTACTAGCCCACTTTACAATGTTTAATACTAGCCCGCTGTACAATGTCTAATACTAGTCCGCTGTACATTGTATAGTACTGTACTAGTCCACTAATCAATGCCTAGTACTAGTCCGCTGTACAATGCATAATACTAGTCCACTAATCAACGTCTAGTACTACAGTACTATCCCACTGTACAATATCAAGTACTAGCCCACTTTACAATGTCTAATACTAGTCCGCTGTACATTGTATAGTACTAGTCCACTAATCAATACCTAGTACTAGTCCGCTGTTCAATGCATAGTACTAGTCCACTAATCAACGTCTAGTACTACAGTACTATCCCACTGTACAATATCAAGTACTAGCCCACTTTACAATGTCTAGTACTAGCCCACTGTACAATGTCTAGTACTAGCCCACTTTACAATGTCTAGTACTAGCCCACTGTACAATGTCTGGTAGGACTAGCCCACTGTACAATATCAAGTACTAGCCCACTGTACAATATCAAGTACTAGCCCACTTTACAATGTTTAGTACTAGCCTGCTGTACAATGTCTAGTACTAGCCCACTGTACAATATCAAGTACTAGCCCACTTTACAATGTTTAATACTAGCCCGTTGTACAATGTCTAATACTAGTCTGCTGTACATTGTATAGTACTGTACTAGTCCACTAATCAATGCCTAGTACTAGTCCGCTGTACAATGCATAATACTAGTCCACTAATCAACGTCTAAGTAGTACTACAGTACTATCCCACTGTACAATATCAAGTACTAGCCCACTTTACAATGTCTAATACTAGTCCGCTGTACATTGTATAGTACTAGTCCACTAATCAATGCCTAGTACTAGTCCGCTGTTCAATGCATAGTACTAGTCCACTAATCAACGTCTAGTACTACAGTACTATCCCACTGTACAATATCAAGTACTAGCCCACTTTACAATGTCTAGTACTAGCCCACTGTACAATGTCTAGTACTAGCCCACTTTACAATGTCTAGTACTAGCCCACTGTACAATGTCTGGTAGGACTAGCCCACTGTACAATGTTTGGTACTAGCTCGTTGTACATTGTATAGTACTAGTCCACTAATCAAAACAATGCATAGTACTAGTTCACTTATCAATGTCTAGTACTACAGTACTATCCCACTGTGCAATGTCTAGTACTAGCCCGCTGTGCAATGTCTAGTACTACAGTAGCCCCCTGAAACATGCGTAGTACAGTACTAGCCTGCTGTACAATGTCTAGTACTAGTCCCCTTAAACATGCCTAGTACTAGCCCCCTAAACCATGCCTAGTACTAGCCCCCTGAAACATGACTACAGTAATACAGTACTAGCCCGCTGTACAATGTGTACTGTACTAGCCCGCTGTACAAATATGTCTATCACTAGCCCACCGTTCAATGCTTGGACAAAAAAGATGTTTCTTTGTGCCAAACACTATTTTCATGTTTTATTTGTGACTAGGAAGGTGTTGATGAAAAGGGTTTCTATACAGTATTATTAACAGGTAAGTCATTAGTAACAAACAACCAGCAGGTCTGTGTGTTCTGATGACTAATTATAAGTCGCTAACAAAGTCATTAATTGAGTCTAATGTGTGTTGACATGGTTTTTTTTACTCCAGATGCAAGCTGATGTTGTCACGCGAAAACAAGATAATATGATAAATTGAAAATGATCGCTTTGTTAAACAAACCAAAAATATGTTTTTGACAAAACATAAATATTGAATTGGTTCTTATTGTCCTTCAAAGCAGGTGTAACTTTGTTGCCATAGTAAATATTGGTTGTTTTGTATATTTTGTAATTAATATCAATAATAAAAAAAAATGTTATGATTACAGAAATGTGATAACATAAAATTTCGAACACATTATTCATTTGTTCAAGAACAATAAACTATCATCTCAAAATATAAATCCATAGCCTTGGATTGACAGAGGAGAATCTGACATTTGTTTAATTTTATTGTGGATATGAAAATGATTAAAACAATGTAATAATAGCCCAGTATACATCAGTTGATCTTCTGGTATACTATTATTAACAATTTGTAGATAATAACGATAGTGGGGACTTAATTCAGTCCACATACACAGTTTATTTTTAACCGCATTTTAGAGAACACAACAACAATGTGTGTGTATAATGTGTAATATATTATTATATTATGCAATAATGTGTGTATATATAAACAATATAATATGTTTGTAATTGTTTTAATGTTTGGCAATCTTCAAGAAGAGTTTATGATGACAAACATTTCAATATATTTGGTATGTTATACATTTAAAGTGCACTGTAAAACCATCTTGGAAATATAAATGTTGTTTTGGTCCTAAGCTACCTTGTTTAAATTGATGAGTAAGGTTGTGGCTATTCCAGCTGCTGTACTGAGATACAAAACAACACGCAGCTGTTGATTGGACATGTTTCACAAAAACACTCACCATCAACCAAACAAATGGTTTATTTAAAGAACTGAAGATTCCATCTACGTATTCACAAATTCCGTAAACAAACTGTGTGTTCATCCACATTTGATTGAGGGCTAAAATAAAACAAATTTAAATAATGAAATAACTATTTTTAACATTGCTTTAAAAAAAAAACAAAGAGAGAAAGCACATGCAGTTAAAATAATCACATATAGTTAAGAAAGCACATGCAGTTAACATAATCACATACAGTTAAGAAAGTACATGCAGTTAATGTAATCACATGTAGTCAAAGCACATGCAGTTAACATAATCACACACAGTTAAAGTACATGCAGTTAATGTAATCACATGCAGTTAAAACACATGCAGTTAAGAAAGCACAGGCAGTTAACGTAATCGCGTGCAGTTAAGAAAGCCAATGTAGTTAACGTAATCTGCAACTTAATTGGCTGACAAATACACAGCATTAGAAATGTTGTTGAATTGAAACGAATGTTTGTTTTACATGATTTACGCTATTGTAAACAATCTAATTTGCCGGCTCATTTCTCGTAATAAAGGCCTAATTGTTAGTGTTTGTTTGGCGCCCTAATGTATTTTTAAAAAATGATAATTTTAAAGTACTTTCATAATTTGAAATTGTAATGAATTAAAAAAATTGTCCTTTTAATTATATTTTTACTGAAATAAATTAGTATTGTACTGTTTATGCTATGACATTGATTACTGACTTCTTAAAATACAGCACTTTACTCTAACAATGTATATAAAACACAAAATAATTGTTTAAAATAATGCTATGATAAGCAAATACGGAGATTGCTTCAAACGTTATTCATAATCAGATCCTATAGAGGTTGAAATATATTTTATGCATCTTTTTTTGACAGATAAATATAAATAAAAATGAATACAGTAAATAAAAACAGTATAAAATATTAATATAATTATATTATATAGTATTATTTATTTTTCATATACATTGCAGTTCTATATACTTAAGTTTAGGATCAATGCAGTAGAGTTACTGAATGTTATTTCATCTGTGACTTTTTTCTGGTATTGTATCTACCACCCCTTTTGTAAATGGAATCAACTTGTTTACTCCACTATCAACATTGTGGATTGGTTTTATTTCAAGTAGTATTTTGGTGTTAATTTGGACTTGACAGTTTCCTTAAGTGGATTTGAGTTATAATCAGTGATATTCCCTGGCTCCAAAATGCCAAACCTGCTTACTATCGTCTTCAAAAAGCTCAAGGTAATAATACAAGTTTAGATATTATTATTATTATACTACCAGTGTAGAACAGATGAATATTACTGTACTAGGTATCAGGTGATATTGTATGTTGCAATGTATGTGTTCTCTAGGTACTACATGGTAATACCATGGAGCTATGGAGCTATAAAGCTCCATGGTAATAGTGTATTAAACCATAGTTTAATAATACACATCCTACTCACGGCTTCCAAACTTACAAATGTTTCTGGTGACCTATTTTGGTTCTGTATCCTGTACAGTATACTGTAATATTTCAAATGTCATACTCACATTATTACTGTAGTATTATGTATGTTCTGTACTTTTCTTTGAATAATTTTTTTTAGCTTATAAGTTCAGCTTTTTAAAAAGAGAAATGTATCCCATATTTTTAAATGAGCATTTCATTAGCCAAATTGTGAAACTCTAAAAGTATAATTATGTTTTTCTTAATTGCAGCGCCAATTACAGTTTTTCAATTGAGTGATAACTAGAATCTCGTCAGATTTATTTCACACTTTGAAACTGATTATGGTACTTTGAAATAACTGATTATGGTACCTGTAATTATGCAAATTTAAATGATTGCATACATGCCAACACTCCTGTTTTGGCTGAGAGACTCCCATATTTTAGACTCGTCTCCCGGCCTACTGTAATGTCATTGTCATGCTCCTGGTTTTCCACATTTTTTCCCGGATTACAAAAATTGAATTTTGTATATGTGTTATTTTCTGCATTAATATAACAAAACTCACACACAAGTGAATACGACACGATACCGCTTGTCACGTCACACACTGCATTGCTTACCTCTCTCCTCCTGGTCTCGATATTAAATAGAGGGTGCTGTTGACCTAAAATAAAACACCACCTCCCGTTTCTTGAACTTCAGATGTTGGCATGTATGTAATTGCATTATGAATATTGAACTCAATAAAGTGCCAATCGGCTGACCAAAAACGGCATTGTACTCTATTTCCTACCTATTCTTTGAATTCGTCTTCTGTAAAGTATATTTCCCATTAAACCAGACACGTTTCCTAATTCTTTGAATTTGAAAACTGAAAAATATTTTTTTTTCCAGAAAACTATACATTGTTGTCAAGCTCATGAGTGTAAAATCTTGTAAAGTTATACTTTATTATGTAATGTGTGGTTAGTTTAGTTGTTTATAAGTGCATTATTTATATTTAAAAATATTTTTGTTTTATTTTTTAGGGTGGGGGAAATAAAAGCAATAATCAAAAGTCAAATACTCAAGGGAAAGAAACGCCCCAAACAGAGGTACCACAGCAGGTGATTCAGGCACAGAAGAAGCAACGTTCAGATTTTGAATTTGGAAAAATACTTGGTGAAGGTTCTTATTCAGAGGTGAGTTATATAGCCTAGATAGTACACTATACATGCCAAAATTATTTCTCTAAAGCCCATATTCTGCTGACAGTAATAAAATGATGGTATAACTATAATACTCCAACAATAACTGTGGAAGTACTTATAATTATATGAAATAAAAATATTGAATTGAATTAATGATAATTTCAATATAAAAATATTTAATTAAGTAATAATGTTCAAAGAAATCTAAAAAAAAGCCTAGCACTCGTGCAATAATCAATGCATTAAAAATGTTAAAATGTTATGTATAGTATTGATGTATCTTAGCATAGAAATCCATGGTTCATCTTCGTCGTAACATTCTCCATGCTTGTCTAATTACCCGTGAAATACCATTATCGTTGAGAACCCATAAAGATGAAAATAAAATCCTGTCGTAATCGGCCTCATCACGATAACTATTACAGAATGTAAACAAGATGTATTGCGGATTTACCGATGATTTATGTTATTGGAATCGTAAGAGACGATATTATTGATTCGGCTTGTGTTTCCAATGTTAATGAAATCGAAATTGAGCTTGTAAACCTTTTAGAAAATTTGATATTCCTCAACTGTATGCAAGATCTGCTCTGAATTTAGACAGATTTGCATTGCATTTAGATAGGGTTTTCTTGTAGCATTATTACTTAAAGGGCCACTCACAGTTTATATGTATTCTACCTTTTTTTTTTTATCATTTTTATTATTCTACAAGCATATTTGTATGTTTTTATAAAATTGGCTATTGTTGATGTTGCATTGCTATTTATTTTTTAATAAAAAGTAGTATACAGTAACCCCTATTCAGGGGAACACTTTTAGAATCCAAAAAAGTGTTTCCTTAAAACAAGTGTCCCCTGAATTTTTAAACATATACTGTATACCCTATTGCTCTTTGTTCTTTTCACAGGGATATTACATATCCTTGTTCTTAATATCAGTGTCCACTTATTAGAGGTGTCCCCTTAATATTAGGTGTTCCCTTAATTGAGGTGTCCCTTTAATAGAGGTATCCCCTTAATTGGTGTGTCCCCTTAATAATAGAGGTATCCCTTGATAGAGGTGTTCCCTTAATAGAAGTGTCCTCTTAATAGAGGTGTCCCCTAATAGAGGCGTTTCAAAGGAAGTGTTGTACTGTATAAATATAACTAAGCAACATAACAGAATAATGCCAATCAAGTCAATTATTTTGTAAGCTTTTTTATTTAAATTGTAGTCCTAGGGTCTGTTTCTGCTGCATAATGCAAATTAACCGTTTATTTTAAAATGGAATAAAAATAACAAGACAGCGTTTCTGCTCAATGCTCCGAAATAACCAGTTAAATCAATGGGTGGTCGTTGACAAAAATCATTAGAATTACCCAAAATGCAATTGGTCCTGGCGGTTAATTCAAACGTTACTACTGTGTAGTTGACTCGGGGTCAGCAGCTGTCAATCAAATAACCGTTATATTGTGTTGCAGCTAAAAGTTGCTCAGCGATAACCGGTTAAATGGCGTTCTAACACCGAATTGAATGGGTGTTTTTAACCGGTTATTTTGCGCTGCCTTTCAACCGGTTACCACAGACTTGTACTGTTTCTGCTCCCAAGAAATTGGAGTTAATTTATTCACACCGATTTTAACCGGTTTATTTTTATGCAGCAGAAACAGGCCCCTATAGAGTTTGGAATGAATTTATTTATTTCTCCTTTAATTAAAGTAGAGGCTTAATTGTATGGTTTGGACTTAATAGTGTAAATTTAGAGTGGCTATTTGTAATATGTTATTCTCCAAGGCCTCATTGTCAGATACCAAATCAATTGAAAAACATTTATAATTCTGTCTGATAAATGAAACAAATATCTAATATTGATTTCTTACATGCATCTTATTAATATTTGCTTTATTGCTTTATGTATTTATACAGGTTGTTCAAGCAATTGAGAAAACAACAAGAAAAGAGTATGCAAGTAGGTCATTCATTATTTATGATATTAATAACAAACATTTTGCTTTGTAATATCAATTTTATCAACATGGTGTAATGGAGAGGTTTAACCCCATAGTGATTTAATAATAACAAGGCCAAAGACATTGCAAAATATTATCACTTTTACTTTCACTAATAAATAAATATACAAACTGTATCTGAAAATCTTTTTCGGGCATAGGTATAGCTTACCTAGATAAACTGACAACAGTTGAAGAGAGGATTCCTAATAGAAGAAATTCCATTGAGCAACCATAATCCTCGAATCACACCCTCAAGTGGGAGCCATTCCATTTCTTGTGTATTTTAAAATACTTTATAAACAGTCTAAATAGAACTAATTTTAGAATTAGAAAATTTTTTTAAATTATTTTTTTTTATAGCAAGGTTAGAAATTTAATTTTTTATCCACGAGCAAACATTCTAATTGTTACAAAATCTAACACATAAGCACATTTTAGTAAAATATTTAAGTTACAAATATTTACAGCAATTGGCAGATCATACCTCTAGTACTTTTGCTAGACTAAAATGTAACTTTAAAAAAAAAATACTGTAGGTTTGACATTTTCAACTAGCAATTATGAAAAATGTAATAGTAAATAGAATTTAAAGCCTTGAAAAAGGTTGATTTCGTATTCATATTTTTGTAGTGATACAAAGCTGTTTATTTAAATTTTGTTTACACTGGATGTATTGTCTCTGAAATAAAAAGATTGAATTGAATTAATAATATACTTTAATAACACAAGCAGATGTTTGTGCGTCTCCATGACGTAAGTGGATATGTTGTTTATCAAATTTGAGAACGCACCGATCTGTGTTTACTGGTTGTTTTTATCGTAGCTATATTGAGACTATGAAAGAACCAGTAAAAATTGATTATTCCATAGAAATGCTTTGAAAGATATAAAAGTGTTTTTTTTTAAAACAGATTTATGGCTTTTGAAATTAGAGAAAAGTAAAGAATCGTTGACTTGGTTGTTTGTTTATTGTTGCTGTATTGAATTCTGTTTTTGAAAGAAACACTAAAATTGATTGTCATGGAAACGGCTTCTATGTATAGTAAACAGATTTATGATATAGAATTTACTTTTATTGTGACAGATGTAGTTTGACGAAGAACAATTTTATTGTATGAGTGAGAAAAGCATGATATGAATTTCTGTAACCCTGGACCAATAATCTGAGATCCTCCTATTGATATAGGTTAGATCTAAATGACTAGATCATGCCTAGGTTAGATCTAAATGACCAGATCAAGCCAACAAGCTATTACTACAGTCGCAACCCTCATCTGGGAGACCTCTATTCAGGGGACATCCCTATTTAGGGGATCCCATTTTGTAAGGTGTCCCCTTAATAGAGTTTTTACTGTATACCCAGCCTGAATGTAATTCTGCAGTAAATTATAATATTCAAGTCAATCAGGAAGGTTATTGGTCTTCAAATTTAGCTTTCCTTTTTTTTATCTATGACCTACTGTAATGTACTATATATGCACAAAATTGAAGAATTACTATACCAGGAAAATGTATTAACATTACAATGTCTACAGTATGTCAAGACAATGTAGGCTAGGAAATAAAAAAAAAAAAATGTTAGTAGCCCAGTGGTCCGTCTAGTAAGGTCTGTAATAGTACATCATGTTCCAATGGATCTATGCTTGGCCTATTTGTCATAAACAACATCCTTATTTACAACATGATGAGATCAGACAGAGTGATGAGTTTGTTTCCGAATCATTAGACAAGTGTCTTCCAGTCTGTTAAACATACCGTGTGGGTCATGGCGGTTGGCATTCAAGATCGTTAAAAGAATCGACTAGTTGGCTAGTAATTAATTTGAGTAGCAATTTATCTGAAGCATTTATGATTAACATGGCTTGAGTGAGTTGTTTTTCATCAATAGAATCTCAAGAGACTGAATATCTTTGTAAACAAATAGCACATTAAGCATAATAATATGTTGAATAATTTATAGAAATTGAAAGAAAAAAATATTGGAAAGAAACTAAACCACTTGGCAATAAACGCTGAAATAAATATTGTTAAATGTGAAATTTGTGAATATCCGTAGGAGAGGAAAAACATCCTCACCAAGAGACGAACTGTTTGATATTTGGTAGGAATATCATTCCACTGGAGATGAAGTTCTCTTTTGAAGTTTTCTGAAGCGTTTAAAAAACCAAGATGTAGAAAACTCATCTGTCAGATATATATCTTGAGTTTTCTACATCTTGAACTAGAATATCAGCTTTATGTGACAAAGAAATGTGATGTGCCCATATATGGACATGATGATGTCATATTGCTACCATATTTGGACATATCACTAGCATATTTGGGCACATCACACCTTTTTTTGTCAAACTAGTTTGATAGTGTACTGTAGACAGAGCTTGAAATCTCAGTTTGTAGATTGTTTGATGATAGGGAATGATAGAAAACTCCATGGAGGAAATATCTATATATTTCCTCCATGGATATTCCAAGTTTTTAGACATCCTATTCGCTGTGTGTGTTCTTGTGCTGTTTTCATGATCATTAATATATTACTGTACACGTGTGAACCATCTATACTAATTGGATTTATCTATCTGGACATTTCCTGTAGTCAGTTAATATGAACAACATTTCAGTGCTCTCTAACTAATGTAATTGGAGGACGTATTCTTATAATAAACATCTTTAACAAATACCAATATGAAACTGCCTTATTTCAAAAATATGTTTCTTTGATTATTTTGGACATTATTGTGTCCTGTTATGTATTCCTTACATTTATTTATCAAACTTTAGTTCCACGAATCAGTTACTGGGAACTTTATATTATATTATGTATTTAAAACGATTTAAATAATGATACAATATATCATAAACTCTGTAAACAAGAATATCATGTTTCTTTAAGTCATTAATTTATTTTTAAGTGTGAACCATCAATAATAAATTGTATTTATATGGATAATTCCCGTACTGTATTTGCTGTGCGAACAACAGTTTAATAATAAGTTGATGGATTTACATACGTCACATGCACATTGATACATTTATCATTATTTTTTTTAAGTATGTTATTTTGATATTGAATGCACTGCATTGTTTTCTGCTACGTGCATGCTTGCAATCATAAAAGTCAACCATTAAGACTTGTCTACACTATCAAACTTTATGTGATATGAAAATGTGATATGCCCATATATGGACACAATTATGTCATATCACTACCATATTTAGGCATATCACTACCATATTTGGGCACATCATACTTTTTTTGTCAAACTTGTTTGATAGTGTAGACAGAGCTTTAAATTGAAAGTGTGTTGTTTGCTTTAAAATCAATGGCAAGTTTAGGCCGAGAGGTTACACCCCGGACGGAGCATTGTCAAGGGGAAACAACCATGCTTGGGTTCAATAATTTTACCATTGTAGGAGTCTACATTATTTTGAATGTTCTTAAATTGGACATTGAAGATAAATCAAAAACAAATTCTTTTTGAGTCCGGTCTATATCTGGGCCAATTGTTTTTCTTTTAGTTACAAAATGAGACCTACAGTATTATAGCTCCCACCACATACCACTAGGCCGACACATTCAACAAAACATAACATCTGTACCTATACGGTATTTAATATTAAGCATGTCATTTTTGTAATTTGGGCTTTCAATTTGCCAATTGTAACTAGCCTAAAGGATAGTAAACAATTAGTACTGTGATACCAGACAAAACAAATCGAAATAGGAAAATTATTATTATTACTTGTTTACTTGTTAAAGTAAAATAAGTGATATATTCAAAACATGCTGTTGTCATGGAAATGATGCAATGTCTTAAACTATGCCATCTTGACAGATAAATACTAAGTATTTTGTTTTGAGTTTCACAAGTAACATGACGTGACGCATATAGAATGATGAATGTAGCAGGCCTTATAAGCTCATATTGCTCTGAAGTTATGTTATAAGGGAGTGGTGATTATTATCAAAAACAAACCCTGGGAATTAGCTAGACTTCACAAACAACTGATCACCTTTGATACACATATAGTTTATTCATTGACTCTAGTTGTTGCAGTAATTATAAGTTAGTATATTATTTATATTGATGATAGTTGCAGGTGTGGATAATATAAACAACATAAGTTCCTGAAACGATAATAAAAAATTAAACATTAACTTCTTGAAATTTACTGAATCAAAGTTGCCTGCTTACCTGCAGTAAATAATCTAAATACTGCAGTAAATTATTTAAATACTGCAGTATGGTTCAGCATAATAATATTTATATTGATATTCTTATTTTTATGTTTTCAGTTAAAATATTAACAAAGCGGCAAATGATCCGAGAAAACAAGCAGAAATATGTTATGCGGGAACGTGACGTCCTGGCCCGTTTGAATCATCCGTTCTTTGTTAAGCTTTACTTCACATTTCAAGACAAAGAGAGGCTATGTATCCTTTAAAAATGAAAATACCAGAAGATTTGAAAAGAAAATGATATGATTACAATTTTTACAGTAGGGTTGTTATTGCATTTACCGTACTTTCTCTGCAGAAAAATTAAATAATCTCGTCATTATGACAATTTGAATTAAACCCGCATTTTACAAAGCTTCATTTTGTTACAGATAAGGCCATCAGGTTTGTTGAATATTTCTTAACTTCTGATTAAACAGATTTTGGTTTAAGTTTAGCAAAGCGTGGAGAGTTATTACCGTACATACATAAAGTTGGCTCATTTGACGAGATCACAACGAGATTTTACGCGGCCGAAATCGTACTAGCACTTGAACATATGCACAGCTTGGGAATAATTCATAGGTATGTCTTAAATGTATTTTACTGCACTTACTGAAATACTGTCTTAATGCAGTCTACATTACAAGACCTACAGTGCCATGCAACCTTAATATCTGTATAAATATTTTTGCTATTCTGTTTTAAAAATATTAATATTGCTTCATGATTTTTTTTAGGGATTTAAAACCAGAAAATATTTTACTAAATGAAGAATGGCATATTCAAATTACCGATTTTGGTTCAGCAAAAATTCTAGAGGCCGATAGCACAGATGGTAAGATATGAAACATGATGTAGGGAAAATGTTGGGGTTGAGAACAATCCTTAGATAAGGGATGTCGCTACAGACAATGGTGTAAAGCACAGGGCAAAAGCCCATGGTTTAGCACTCTCAACGGGCCCTCTAACACTGTTCATGCTCTGAGGCCCATTGAGCTCTGGGCCCTGGGTTTAGCCAGTGAGCGCTCATAGCTGTTACGCCACTGGCTACAGAAATTTAAGGCTAGATTCAACCACATCAGAGGTTCTCAGAAATAAATTTGCTAAATCACAATTATTCATTCAATAATATTTAATGAAACTTTTTTGTTAAAGGAATTGTACGGGCAAATTCATTCGTTGGAACAGCACAGTATGTATCGCCGGAACTTCTTACAACAAATAGGACAGAGAGAGTAGAGAAGTCTGCAAGTAAATGGTAAGTCACAATGCATATACGGCTTTACAACGTTCAAACACGGTTCTTGTCAGATTACCGAAGTTAAGCAACGTTGGACCTGGTTATTTTCGGGTGCTGTATATGGAGCTGGGGTCCTGACTCTTATGGCAGCCCCTGCATCTAGTATCTGCCTCAGAGGTATTGGCCCATGCCTTTCCTCTGGTCAAGGTGGGCACTGGACGAGAGAAGCCCTTGATCAATGTTAGGACCAATCAAGGTGCTTTAAACAGTCCTGGCTTTGTTTGTATCAAACCTGTTAGTGGTGGTAATTATCGCTGTTGGTTTCGATTGAATAAAATGAAAACAAAAAAATATGGTGATCTTTAACCTTTTGTAAAGCCGTCTGCTTGCTACTATGTTTGATTAAACTTTTATTTATTTAATATTTTAGCTCTGACTTATGGGCGCTGGGAGCAATTATTTACCAAATGTCTGCAGGTTTACCGCCGTTCAGAGCAGGGTAAGTTGCATAGTGATATAGGCATGCACAGATGACGCTCTATTATCATTGAATTTATGAGGTTTGAACGAAGAAACATCAATAGAAATAGTAATGATAGTCAATTTTAGTGTTTGATAATTTAGATATTTTAGTTACAAAATGATACCTGAAGCTCTGTCTACACTATCAAACCTAGTTTATTAAAAAAAGTGTAATGTGCCCAAATATGGTAGTGATATACCCAAATATGGTAGTGATATGACATCACCATGTCCATACATGGGCACATCACATTTTTTTGTCACTTACCACTAGGCCGACACATTCAACAAAATAAAACATCAGTGCCTATACAGTATTTAACATTAAGCATGTAAAATTTGTAATTTTTTCAGAACGGAATATCTAATATTCCAGAAGATTTTAAAGCTAGACTATATGTTTCCTGATGGTTTTCCTGAGAAAGCTAAAGATTTAGTACAAAAGTTATTGGTAAGTTTACTATGTTATTGTGGATTTAGTACAAAAGTTATTGGTAAGTTTACTATGTTATTGTGGATTTAGTACAAAAGTTATTGGTTTATGTGTCATTGTGGATTTAGTCGCACTGATTATTTTCCACCCACTATGCTGTAATGCCATTAATAATGTAATGCATTATTTATGATGTCTGCCTTAACCATGTTTGCCGAATGAACTAGCATAATCATTTTATTATAAAAGGCCTTTTACTATACTTAATTTTTAACTAGTACATCAGGCCTGGTCTTTTAAGGCGAGTGAGTGTGATCACTCACATAACACACTCCTAAACTGCCCTTGAGGAGTGCGATTTACAACACGCCTTAATTTGGTAAACTTCTACACACGAAAATATAAACAGCACACCTACAGCACCCCTGAATGTATTGAGGAGTGCAATTTGTAGCACACCTATGATTTTCAAAAGATAAGGCCAGTAGTACATATGTTAAAAAATGTCTTAACTTCTTATTAAATTAATAGTACCAATGTGCTTTGAAAACTGATTTAAAACACTATCCATATTATAAGAGCCTATAATAGTTATTGTTTATCATTACATACAGGTAATAGATCCCAAGAAGAGGTTAGGATGCAATGAATGTGGGGGCTATGCTGAACTAAAGGAACATCAATTCTTTCAAGGTGTCAATTGGGAAAACATACATAAACAAACACCTCCTGCATTAAAACCATTCACAATGCTAGATGGTGAAGAAATACACAGTGACTACTATGTAAGTCTTAGTTTTATTCAGTATTAACTTGAACTTTAACCTCTAAAGTCAAAAGATTTGACATGTCTTCATAATTGGCTGTACGTACAAAAATGCTGTTTTTTCCAGACCGTATAATACACCACATATGATAAATACAGACTTACTTTACATAATTTTATATAAAATTGGGAGTGCCTCCAAGTTCCTGGGAGCAAGTCAGGATTTGATCCCAATAAACCTCTGATACAGGCACGGTAACCACCCACAATACTACTTCTTTTCAGGTTGATGATTTTAATATACTATCAAACAGCTTATCTGAGGATTTTCAAAAAATAAACACAAATGAAACAGAAAACTATGAAAAAACGCATTCACGGAAATACGTTTTAGACCCTACGAGCCAAGAGCGCGCTCAGTTGCTTCTTAAACAGGAGAAAGATGTCAAGTGGCACCAATTTGTAAATGGAAATTTAATTCTGAAGATGGGATTATTAGACAAAAGAAAGGTAAACATTTAGGATAGGAAAACTATGTTATATAACTAGGTTAGGTCAAGGCAATTTAACAACAGTTCCGGAGATCAAAGGGTTTATCTGTGTCTGCAACACTATCAGTTCCACGCCCCTTTAACAGACACAGCGCGCTGCGGAGAATATTTTATTTCTACAATATTGTACGACTGATCTAACAAACAAAATAATGTAAAAAAAATAATTAGAATCAAAAGGGAAATCAAATAAAAACAAATTAAATTTAATAAAATTGGCCAATATGTACATAAAATATGTACATTGTACAGTACTGTTGCCATTCGTTGCAGCCAAACATAAGATCAAAGGACTGTTACGAGTTCGTATCTTGCAGAGCTCATTGTCCTTTTGTTAGATTGCCTTGGTTATATACTGCAAAGAATGTTTATATTTAAAATGTTGGGTCTGAAACTATTGTTTTTAATTGCAAATGTAGATTGCCTTCTTATTCTTGTTATTTGGGGATAGTAGACCAAAGTTCAACATTTTGTATTCTTTGTTCATTAGGGCTTGTTTGCAAGGAGACGGAATTTCCTGTTAACAGAAGGACCTCACTTATATTACGTGGACCCAGAGAGAATGATTCTGAAAGGAGAGATACCATGGTCTAGGACGATGAAAGTAGAAGCAAAGAACTTTAAGACTTTCTTTGTACACACAGTATGTATACAGTTATTACTTTATCTATCATAATTCTCATTGTTTTAACATTATGATTATGTTATTATCATTATATTAATAAAAATAATGTGTTATTGCAATTACAGTATTACCTTTAATCATTATCATAATAATGTGCTATTATTATCATATCATACTATCTAATCATAATCATTTTCAACATTATTATTCTTAAATCACTATCATTATATTCATTATCATCCTCTTCTGAATTATTTATTTATTTAATTTAATAATGATGATATTTATAATACACCATATATCAAATAAAATTGCTAATAATAGGCACAATATAGTAACTACAATAGATAATAATTAAAACTACAATATTAAATTTATCGTGTTGTAAAACTTTATTACTTCTTCTTATCTGCAGCCAAATAGGACGTACTACCTAATTGACCCAGAGGGATATGCATTAGAATGGTGTCGAGCCATTGAAGAAATGATGCACTATACCTACAAATCATGAGCCTAGCTAACGATCCAAATTGTTACTTGAAATTTGCGCCGTTTTACTGTAGCAACAATTCATTCAGCGACGGTTCCATTTGCACGTCTGCAGGTCAAAGTGGAGATTTTCGTATTTGAACTTTAGCATGTTGTATCGATGCTCAATTTGCGTCTGATTTTATTTGGATTTAAAAACAACAGACATCTGAAAAATTATTCTAATGAAAATGGTTTTGAAACCCACATAACGGGTTGTCGTTTTCAATTTTTTCAACATATGTTATGTAGAAAATGACAGGAAAGATTAAAGTTATTCTACTGCAGTGTAGTTGCGAAAGTAATGTTATTACTGCAGTACGGATGCAGTAATATTTCTAAGAATGCAGACCCCTTGTATTGAATAGCAAATACAATACTTTATAATATTAAGAGTTGATAGTTTTTAAGTGTATGTGACATATTTATAAACTGATTTAATACTGCAGAAAAATGTAAACTGTATATATAATAAGTGCAGCAAACCTTTGGAATTACTGCAGTAGAATAATTTGAATTGTCTTGTAGAAGATGGAAAATGTAACACAGTATATTATAGATTTAACAGAAATTTATCAAAGGTGCAATTTGAAATTAAGATAGTTCCTATCGTTACAGTAATAATAATAATGATGTGTCAAGGGTCGTAATGAATAAGTGGGTGTATTAATTGAATGTAAGGATATACTGTATAAATATTTTTTAGTAAGTTTGGAGTTCAAAAGAAAATCATTTTGAGGTTTGATCAAATCAATGGTGGTTGGTTGCTAATCAAATATCCGTGCCAGGGAAGTGACCGTCGCCCTAGAGCTAGTATCCAGGTGGGGAGGACCCTACTTAGTACCAAGGGTGGGGGAGGACCCTAGTTAGTACCAAGGGTGGGGGAGGTCCCTAGTTAGTACCAAGGGTGTGGAGAGGACCCTAGTCAGTACCAAGGGTGTGGAGAGGACCCTAGTCAGTACCAAGGGTGTGGTGGTGGACCCTAGCCAGTACCAAGGGTGGGGAAGGACCCTAGTCAATACCAAGGGTTGGGGAAAGATCCTAGTTAGTACCAAGGGTGTGGAGAGGACCCTAGTCAGTACCAAGGGTGTGGGGGTGGACCCTAGTCAATACCAAGGGTGGGAGGAAGATCCTAGTTAGTACCAAGGGTGGGGGAAGATCCTAGTTAGTACTGGGGAAGAAGATCAGAGACAGAGATCTGGTTTAGTGTAGAGCATTCATTTGCATGTGAGAATGCTTTAACAGTAAGTTTTAAATGTTGCCGAGAATCTGGATACATGTACTAAACAGCCTATTGTTAGAAAGTCTAGATCAGAGATTCTTTTGAAATGGATTTTATTAGTCACTGAAAACTACACAACATAACTTTTTTCTTAAAACATCCCTCTAAAATTCATCTTATATAAAATTTAAGATGAATTTTAAATAGACCTGGTAAAAAATATGTTACAATGAGACTCACTATCTTGGCGACAAATGTTATGCCTGAGTAATTTTCATCTATAATACCTTAGAATAGGCTTTGAGGTAACAGTTTGATTAATTTAAAAGCTGATCATCTAATATTAATTCAACTTCTATTTTACCATCAGGGAAAATGTACAATAAAAAACCAGCCTACATGTTTGTTAGAAATTCAGGTGCATATGCTGGGCTAACTGCATTTTGGCAGATATTAGCAAGGGGTTGGGTTGGGACCACATGATATTGTGACATGATCACAGTAATTGCACAAGAGTCAAAAGTATAATCTGTTATTGTATTTTGATATTTAAATCATTTCCCTTTTTAAAAAAAAAAGAACTTAAAAAAAACAGATGTGTGGTGTTGCCTTTAAATATTGTAATCAGAATTAAACTATGAACTTATTTAAGAAGTTATTATAAAAGAGATGACAGTTCTTGTAAATGCTTGTTTTCTATATAGAAAGCATAAAAAGCTAAATAAGGATTGTGAAACCGACAATAAAAACATTTAATCATTATTTACGTCCATGTTCTTCTGTTGCGATCCAGCTTCTATAGACCTACCACTGCGGTTGTGTCCCTTCTATAGACACTCCACTACAGTTGTGCCCCGTCTATAGACATACCACTGTGATTGTGCCTCTTCTATTATATAGACATACCACTGCAGTAGTGCCTCTTCTATTATATAGACATACCACTACCACTACTACCACTATAGACATATCATTGTGGTTGTGCCTCTTCTATAGACATACCATTGTGGTTATGCCCCTTCTATAGACATACCACTGTGGTTGTGCCTCTTCTATAAACATACCACTGCGGTTATGCCCCTTCTATAGACATACCACTGCGGATGTGCCTCTTCTATAAACATACCACTGCAGGTGTGCCTCTTTTATAGATATACTACTGCAGTTGTGCATTCTGCATACACACCATGTGTCTCTTTTATAGACATACCACTTCGGTTGTGCCCCTTTTATAGACATACCACTGTGGTTGGGTCTTCTGTAGACATACCACTGGGGTTGTGTCTCTTTTATAGACAACATCCCACTACAGTACAGGTTATCTATGCTCACATTAAAAAGAAAGATTCAAAATGCATGAAATAAAACAAGTATAGACAAATGTTTATTCCTTTTGTACACCGATATAAACACTAACAAAATGTTAAAAATTGCAAATACACAAGTGTGTAATATAAATTACTACCTAAAATTCTACCACGTAGAATTCTAATACAAATGCCTTGTTGCAAGTCCCTATAAATTACATAGTTTCAAAGGGGTTTACTATGTGAACTGAATTTAAACCATTTATATAGGAAGGGATTTAGTAATAAACCCATTACTGAATAGGACTCCCAAACAATTTCAATATTGAGCCACTTTGTTTCTGGTTCTTTTAACACAAATAATTTAAAATATTTTAAATTAAATTTTTTTTTAAATTAAATTATTATTAAAAATTAAATTCTTAAACTAAACTAAAGCTAATACTGTCAAAACAGAAGAGCACTCTTAAATCTGAAAATAAAAAATTTAATTAAATGAACTTAAATACAAAATATGTGGGATGGTGGAAAGCACAAACATTACAAAATGAATAAACTAGGGCACCTTTTAACCAGTGTTAGGAGTATAATAACTGAATGATTTTGGGCCTCAAATATGACTTTCTGTTATTTATACCACAACATTATGTATTTCTTTCAATAGAGGACCCCTTAATCACCAGTTCTAAAGGACCCCTTAATATCAGTTATTTTTATGAAGAATCTGCACAGGTTATCCAAATGGTAAAAATAAAATAGGATAGGATAATAGGAGATTCTATCACTCCTTATACACCCTATCAAGGACAATTGGCTTGATAGGATAAGTGTAATTTTTAAAATAACTAGCCACCCTTTGTTGAATTTAAAAAAGTAAATTACTGTACTTTTAATATAAACTGTAAAACACCCTTTTACCATTTAAATTACGAGATGTATCTCAAATTAATACAGTATAACCCTTTGCATGGGATATAGGCCTACATCATTGTGAGTAAAGACTTTATAACCCTTTTCATGGGATATAGGCTTACACCTTTGTGAGTAAGGACTTTATACATTTCGCTTAGTAACAGAAGCTACCACTACACACATTTGTAAGCATGAGGAGTTTGTTACGCTATTGTGTAGTTTTTGGTGTTGCAGCAAAATGCCAACACAACCTATAAAACTAATCATTTAACAGAATCTAGTAGACTAATGTTCAGCACTGTGTAAGAATGTTAGACATTTTCTAACACTTAATTATAATTAATACATCCACTGTAAAAATTCATTAGAAAAACTTAAACTCACCAAATTTGTTCATACATGAAGTATTAGAGAAACATATAGTACAGTAATAAATATACATTCATATCAAAACTTGTTATCTAAGTTCGGCTCAACATTCTGAGCTTTGTAGGACTGTGGTAATCCCTCAATTTTAATAACAGGAAAGTTTGATACTGGTGCATCCATTTTAATACATCTGGGTGAAAAGAGAGACATACAGTAGCTCCTCTAAGGGCAAACACCTGATCACTACTAGCTGTGACAATATATTCCTTCTTTTAAAATGACAAAATTGTTACTTTATACAACTCTCCTACACAAATCAGCCTAGAAATTATTAGACTACCAATTAAAATATATTTGTATGTAGAGAACTATCAATCCCTCATTTCTGATAAGTGGTTCAAACAAACCCTCCTTTTTGCTGAAGTGTCCCTATTTAGTAACTAGAAATCACCAGCAGAAGTGATGATAAACAGGCCTAACTTATAACAATTTTTGCCCCTTCTGTGTAAAAACGAATCCCCCGGTTAGAAATAAAAATCCTGGCTATGGGCTTGAGTACCAAGTGAGTGTTTTGATTCTTCAAAACAAAAATCCAAAGCAGGGAATGGGGTAACATAATTATACAAAGGTTGATTTAACAGTAACTTTCTGTTTATCTTTTACAGGTTTTTTTTTTTTGCCATATGAAATCTTCTACCTTTTCATTTTTCTACAGTTGTATGAATGTAATCGATTCACAATAGAAATTTGTCAGCCTCAACCTATAAATGTTTGTTGCCCTCTACAGCTGTTTGTCACTATTTACTGTTTGTATGCTTGCTGCTCCTATTGATATTTGTCTCCCTCTATAGATATTCACCATTATGTTTTTTGTGTACCTGCATATTATATTTTTACCCAATAAAACAATAATTGTTTAAACACATTCTAACATGGCTGTATGTCGTCAAGTATTACATTTGGCACCGTGTATCTACAGTATGTTTGTCATCCAATATCATCTGTAGTTGCGTATTAAAGGTCGTCGTCCTCTATCTACAGTGTGCATCATATCTAACTGTACACTAAGGTGAATTAAAAGAGTAAACCAACGTAACGTAAACCAACGTAAACTGAGAACCTGAATGCACTTGAATGGTCGTATCACGATCATGTGTACTTGTCTGACACTATGAGCGAATATCTCGCATTCTTGTGGTTCTGTCTTCAAAGCACTAAAAGAAAAGAAACAAATTACAATTTTGACAATTTTATTCAAAAAGTTTGAACAGTCAGTTGCTTTAAGGCCAATTTGCACAGACGAGCAGTAACGGTAAACAGTAAAAGCAGAAAACAAGACTATAGAATCTTCTATGTTACTTCTTATGACCATTTTACACAAAACGTGGAGTGGAAACCCACTCAGATAGATACAGATTCTACAATTGGCCTTTAGGTTTCAATTTATTGGATAAACATGCCTAAGTGTTGGACAAACAGACAAACAAGCTTAAATGTTATAAGATTACCTTGGTTTTCTCAGGTTGTTGAAATGTGCTATAGCCATTACTGTTACTAATATCCTTGGACACCACACACATAAACTCAGTTTGATCTTCACTTCCATAAATATATTGAGTACCTATATTGACAAGCTGAAATCAAATGTTAATACAGTTAAATATACATAATTTAAGTCCATTATTTTAGAGGGATGTTCAAGAAACTTTAATCTTTTTCTAATTTGGGAAAGCATGGTGCTGGTTTCTCCAGGTAAGCTTGGCACGGAATCACCGTATTCAAACAATGTATACTTGTTGCACAATAAATGAATTTGAAACAATTAACTATTCTGTCAGTGGTTTTCATTTGCTCCAAATATGGGAAGCCTTGTACCTGAAAGATAACCTAGAATCCCGGAAGGGAGAGTTTTCTAAAACTGCTTTTTAAAAGGGAGGCAAGGAAATAATTACCGGACAAGAAAAGTTTTCAAACAAACACAAATAGTATTTTTACATTGTATGCATAATCTAAAAAGTTTTACCTGTTCAAACCTCCAACCATCTGACATTGTTGATAACATCTGGGTTAGTTCTTCTTCTTGGCATTGTATCACTCTATAAACATGCTTCCTAGGACCCTAAAACAGCAACATATAAAGAATTAACACTGGAACTTCATCATCATCATTCAGTGATTATTATCACTTTTCTCCTACACCCTTCACCCTTTGACAAAAATGAGTTGTTCCGTATTTGTTTGAAAAGATCTTAAAAATGTGGTTCAGTATGCTTATCCAAGGACTGTTGTAATACTTTTTTCCAAAATAAAAGAAAAAGACTGAAACAGATAAATTATTTTTATAATAACATTTCTCCAAATTTGAAAGTAGGCTTTAAACACTTGTAATTGCATTAGGGTGTTTTTTTTACTGTGGCAGCACTATCAATACTTATGGTAGTAGTATTATATCACTAAAATGAAAGAACATCAAATAAAAATAAATCTTACTGTGCTATTCCTCGTTTCTTTATCTAAAATCCTTTGTTTTAATAACTTGATTAAAGAAGTTACACTATAAAATTCTGCTTCTTCTAAAACACCTATAAATAAAATATTAGAATGTCAGCAAAATTTAAAAATGTCAATTTAAAAATAAATAAATTTGAAAGTATGCATTTCAAATTAAAGATGTGTCTTGGTTTTCAGACCTAATGTTTTCTATAAAAAAAACCCATACAAACTTTCCCAGAACAACATATGCACTATAAAATTAAAATAATCTTGTGATAAAAAAAAAATTGATTTGCAAGTAGAATTAGTCTATATCACGTAGGCAGTATATTTAAATGGTTCATGTTACAAAATGACTATTAAATTTTATTTACCCTCATCTGCCAAGTCTTTGTTTATTACCAACTTGCCGTGCCGTAGATAATTCAATATTGGCCCAAAGTATGTGGGATCCCTATCAATTAAATATGCACCTGTTTCATCCTGTAAACAAAATTTAATTAAAATACTTTACTATGATTTGTTGATGACTAGCATGAAAAATAGTTCTAACCGTTTTTTTTATTTACTCAAAATAAGGGACAACACAATCACAATATGTCTTTGCTATCATCAAGTCAAATATGGTTGAATGTATAAATTTATGTTTTTTAACTTTCTGCTCTATGGCCACCAGAATGAAAAGGATTATATTTCAAGGATTGTTGTTAAATAATTATTTATAAAATTATATTTATTAAATATAATTGTTTGCTCAAGTCTAAAAAAAAAAAGAATACAAAGTATATATAATAGGCCTACTTACATTACAATAATTTAAGTATTAAGTGTTTACAATTAATCAATAGACAACTGTTAAATACAGATTTTCTGGTGAAACTGCCTAGAATATAATAGGCCCCTGTCCTTTTTGAGTAGGGGTTCTATTAATAATAACTTATTTATAAGGTACGATGATTGTACTGTCTGTTGTGTGTGACGTGTGTGCATAATAAAAAAAAATAAAAAGGATTTATTAAAAATATTAAAAAAAAAAAATATGTATTAAAAATACTTGTTACTATTGTAATACTACAATATATCGAAGTGACAAGAAATAAAAATATCCACACAGTTGGCATTTCCCCCTGTTTCTAGGCCTACCTAGACTAGGCAGCTAATCCATCGATCCCACACTCACCCTCCCTGCCTCTCCCTATCAAAATGCCTACCTTATCCGACTTCAAATCTGGATCTTCTTGACACAGTCGGGCCAAGAATGAACGAGGATCTCTACAGAGTGTGGTTCTTGTTGTTAGAAAGTAGGTGCCACCTACATTTAACTTTACCCACTTTGATAGTGTGTTTTGAAACCCATTTGTTAGTTCATTCCCTGTACATTCTTGCATTTTAACATCGTTTTGAGTTTCACTTGGCAGATTTATTTCACCATTCGACGCCATCTTTAAAACTGGGAGTGTTTTGAATTCACGCCCTCTATAATTAATTTTCTTTTTATAGAGTTGATCGATGACACGTTTATTCTACAACTTTGTCAGAAGCAAGAGTACAATCTGGGTACATTGTTCTGTTTCTCCATGTTCTGATCAAGTAAACTATCCGGTAGTATCACCCACAATAAACATGCCGCAGCCTTAAAAAAGTAATTTTGTGGTGTGTTTTAAAAAAATATTGAAGATCTTCCACTTCCTCATCCAGTGTGGTATACCGACACAGGAATTTTAAAACGCAAAAACATATCCTTTGTTGATTTCAATTTCAATTTCAATAAAATAATAAAAAGCATTATCATTATTTATTTACTCCACACAACACATGCACCAAATTGGGATACATATACATTACACATATCTGTTGATATATGTTGTTGATTTAATAAATCATTATTTCTGAAGAAGGAACAATAATTTTAGATGTATTGTCCCCCAAAAACTTGAAAAATTAATTAGATTTATAAAATCAGACTTTAAAGTAGGTCATTTTGCAGTTTTAATAAAGTTACTCACTTCTGTAAAAAAAACAATATTTAACTTATAAACAGAGAAAAGAAACGTTTATTTTTAACCAAAAACCATTGTCTGACAGACATTTAAAAGTATTTTTTTGCTTTAAATTACATATTTTTTCAGGTAAATAATTTTTTTCGATCCATTACAATTAAAACTGTTTAATAGAGTATTCGAATCAATGATGGATGATGATGATAATGATGATAGATAAAAGTACCATGCCGCCCTCTTTAGTTTCATTCCTATTTCAAAATTTGTTGACATTTTTTTTAGTAAAACACAACAATTCGATTTTGTTAACGAAATTTTGATTGATATTGTACAATAATAAAAATTTCTACTAACTGAAAATAGCATGGCAACCGAAAGACTAATGGATGGTGAAATAAACAAGGTAAAATCTATGATAAATGTTATTACAATTCAATGCCATAAATGGAATTCAAAACGACAAGCCAAAACATTGTGGCTAGGCCTGCTAGATAGGTTGCGCAGAGCTAGTTGGATGGCTGGATGTGAGCTAGGCCTAGTAGGCCTGGTCTATGCAAGAAGGATACTGTAGGCCTGCCATTACAGCAGACCAAATTTAAAGAGGCATAATCAATTATTAGAATGAATCAATTTAAAACTGCAAATTTAATAAATGTAAAATTTGTAGTTGTAATTGTAGAATTTTTAAGGGAGTTTTGTTTAATAAGATGATTTTTTATGCTTCCATGATTTTCAACATGTGATCTTTAAAGAAAGATGATTACAGTAGAAATACACCCAGTTTAACTGGACCCAGTTCAAGAGAGACACCGAGGAATTTATTTAGCATTCATTGTTTTGTCAATGTCACTAACTGCTGTTAATTTTGCATTAAAATCCTTTATTTGCTTAGAACTATTTTTATTAAACTGTACTTTTAATAAATTATACACAATTGTCTCTATTTTAATTCAGAGAAACTGCTACTACTACTATACTATGCTAGTACATTCATTTTCATTCCTCCAAAGCAGGTGCAATGGATCAAATGTCAAATAATAATATATGACGTACAGCAGATGGTACATGTAATATTCCTGTTTCAACATATGACAGTCACATTAATGTATTTTAAAAGCTGTTTTTTATAAAACAAATATGTATTTTGGTTCACAATCATGAAAGTGTGATATGCATGCAATGGATTCATGACAGGGTATGACAAAATGTAAGGACTTAAATAATAATGAGAGAATACAGTTAGAGTTTGCAGTGAAAAGATGTTATAAACCATATACCACTTTATTCTGTAAGTGCATTACAAGTGATCTCAATATCAGCAAAAACTTCTTACTTTGCTCACTACCAAAATAAAAGTTATATTCACTGTATCTGTGTTTTGTATACTTCTTAATCTTATAATATATTAAAATATAGGATACAGAAATAACGGCAGTAGAACAGATGCTGCATGATTGGAGATTTATATTGCTACACGTAGACAGATGGATGAAATGGGAAAAGGACTCGTACCCAGCCATTATGACAGGATGTGTCAGTGCACTATTTTTGTAAGTATCTGATTGTCTGTATAATTCCATGTTGACATTTTTAAAATGTGTCCTTGCCATTTGATTGGTTGATTTCATATCACATGACAAGCATCAATATTTCCTTCCATTCTCATAATTGCGGGTACTGTGCATGTTTTTTTAAACATTTATTCAGTCTTTTTAATGGGCAAAATAGAATTTTACCATTAAAATATAGTACCTGTACTTGTTTTTTTGTTAACATGATAGTGTCTACAATTTTCAAGTTATTCTGAATATTTCAGTGTAGGATAGGATATTTCAAGAAAATTGGTTCATTGATATGTTCACAAATAACAAAAAGAAAAATCTGTATTGTTTTAACATAGGCCGAAATATCAACATGCGCCCTCCGTGGCAACATTTTGCCAAGTACTTCACTCAGTTTCTGAGTGCTTTCACTGTTGTTTGTTGTTTTTCTCTCTGTAGTATAATTTGGTATCTAGAGCCCACAATTCTGACTACTGTGTCTTTACTTGGAATGATGATATGTCTTACTGATTATTTCTTGCCAAGAGTTTTCTCTAAGTTTGTTCACACAGGAGAATGGTAAGTATAAAACTCATTCAAATGTTTATTAGCATTTTCAGTTATTATTGTTTATGTCGAAAACAATGAGTAATTGCTGTTGCTGCCTTTTATATGTGAAGTTGACGCATCTATTGATATTTTGTGTAATTATATATCCTTGTTATCCTCTTGAGGCTCTGTGGCTTATATGGTTGCAGTTGGATTTCTTCCAGCTTCCTCTTTAAATATTATTTTATTATTCAACATGTGTTACTGTTGAATAAGTGATGAAGTAAAAAAAAATAAACACATGAGTTCAATTAATGCATTGTAGGTGTCCTGATACAGTTTTGCATTTTGGTAGTAAATCTCCATTCTATAACAAATGTGCAATTTATGCCTAAAGCCAGTGGCATACCGGTTATGAGCCCTCACTGGCTAAATCCAGACTCCCAGAGCTTAAGTGGCCCCAGAGCATGATCAGCCCAATGCAACTACCCACTCTGTTGGAGGGCCTCTTAGGAATGCTAAACCAGGGGCCATCTTATGTCTTATGTCTTTATTTATCTCATTACTCAGGACGGCTAACAACCAGCAACAGTATCAACAGATTTGCATCAGTATTGTAAATACAAAAAATAAAGCAACACGATTTACAACAGACTTAAAAGATATGAAAACAAAAAAACCTAAACAGGTAAGAGGTATATAACACTTTGACTGAACAAAGCCAGGGACTGGTTACTATCTCATTCATGTAAAATAATTTTTTAAAAACAGCACAAAAGATGTATTATTAAAGGCCAACTTTTTCCTTGATTGTGCTAAACTGTGTTGGTTATCAGGCCTAAATACAAAATTTGCCCAATTTTTTTCCTACTCGATTTGTGTTATAAATTATTTAAATTCTCTTCTCTCGCTTCTCTTTCTAGTATTTTGTTCTTGTGATGGTTGTTCTTGGTATAATTGCTTTTATTGGCAATGCAGTTCCAAACTTTTTTCTCACATACTTATTTGGTAAGTTATTATTTTTTATTTTATATATAATTACTGTAGAGAGAGATATTGTAGCGTTATATCCCCTGGTACATAGGAAAGCATCCCAACGGATGGGTTCTACTGATAGTGAAATCAAATTTGCTGATTTTGCATATTCTGTTTACAGTATTATTTACGGTGCTACTGCCAGGATTAAGCCACCATGGTATCCTGTATAAATACTACAGCATGGCAGTAAAACAGGTTCTGGATGTTATCAAAAAGAACAAGAAAAAAGACTAAGAAACTGACATGTTTCAAAACCATTTTATTGAAGTGTAACCCAAATAGTTAAGAATAATCCCAACTATAGGAACATGAAGACAGAAATTGCAAAACACACAAACATATTTTTTTGAAAATAAGGTTGTGTGTTTTTTTAACTCAGAAGGTAATAATATATTCAGAATTGAAGAGAGAAGTACATTTTTACTAAACACGAAAAGGAAATATACAAATTGCAAATCTTAATATGCAGAATTTAATAATTATTAATTAATGTAATAAGGAATGCTGGGAAATTATATTTTTCATGTATTTAAATTATTTATTTTGTAAGCAAGAATATCAATTTCTTTCATCTCTCATAACTGTAACTTGCTTCACCAACATCAATTAAGAATATAAGATTATTTATATTTTATTAAATTATTAAGTTTTTTTTGGCAAAACCTCTTTAAAGGTAATTGGCTTTAATTAATTATAAACATCTGCAATACTCAAATACATCTCTTTTGGTTGTGTTCTATATTTACTAAAATATAAAAAATGTTTTTAAACTTTTAATTGTGACTGATGTGGCGACAGAAATGCTTTGATGTGGTTGGTTTGAAGATTGTGAATGTGTATAGTTACAACTTTGTAAATGAGTGGATAGACTGAAATATTGTAGCTTCCTAAACTTCACTACTTTCGCACCTGTAACCATCTTTAGTTTTAGGGTCAGGTTCATGGCAATGCTAATCAGTGGCTAAACCTCAAACTAACCCTAAAGACCTGTCTACACTATCAAACTTTATGTGACAAAAAAAATGTGATGTGCCCATATATGGAAAATGAATATCATATCAATACCATATTTGGACATATCACTACCATATTTGGGCACCTCACACTTTTTTTATAGTGTAGACAGAGCTTTACGATAGTCTGATCTAGTGCAGTAGTGCCAAATTGCAACCATCCACGTTTTCTAGTTGTTTAATGGATTGATATTTTATTTTTAGCATTCAGTAAGCTATTTAATTTACCTCAAATTACTAAACTTTTATTTGTTGTGCAGTTTTTGATTGGTGTAATAATTGTGAGGTAATATTGGGTGATTTATCAGGAGATGTGAGGGTTAAGTAAGGAGGACTAAATGGGCCCATTCAGGCTTAGTTACCAGGGTAAAGGGTCTTTCACACCTGTTCCGGCATGGTTACCGTCTGGCGCTGGCAAGATTCCACACGACAAAGTGCATATTGATTGCAGCGTGTAGCGTCGTAAAAACAAAACATCAATGTTTAATTTGACGTGCCGGTGCTGGACCGGAACCATGCTGGATTAGGCGTGAAAGACCCTTTAATTGACTGTAGGCCTGTTATCACTAACTTATTGATGGGTAGGTCACCGACTAAGCCTTAACTGGCCCTATAAGAGGTGAAATATTTGTCCATTGTTACCCTTGTGCACTTTTATTATGCAATTAATATTATAATGCGAAGGAAAGTTTAAAACCGGAAAGTTTTTTTGTTTACTTAAGTTTGAATGTGATTTTTAATTTAAAGTGCTGCTTTGAAAATATAATGATCACTGTATAAAATGTAGATTAATTATATTGACAATTCAATAATTTTTGTGTACAATTTTGTATGCACACTAATTCTATACATGTGTACTGTGTACAGCCCGTTACATGGAAATGAGCAATGGTGCTTTTAATTTAAACTAATGTTCTAAAATGAAATACAGTAGTTTGTGAGTTAGAAATGACACCCAGATAATCTACACAATCTACTTGAGTAGTTTATTTATTTTTTAGATTTTAAAAAACATCTGTAATTACTACAAGTAAGTAATTAAACTTTTGTATTTATTGTATATTTGTACAAATAATATTTGTTGTGAATAATTTTCCAAATAATCTAGCATACCCAGATAATAAACAAGTACTGTGATTATACACATTTAGTCTGATGTTTGTATATTTTTTAATATAATGGCTGCAGTATGTTTCACAAATTGCAAAGGTGAAGATGAGTGGCAAGGTATCAACCAACCAACCAAAAGCTCTCTCTACACTATCAAACTAGTTTGTGCCCAAATAAGGTGATATGACATCATCAGGTCCATATATGGGCACATCACATTTTTTTGTCACATAAAGTCAGAGCTTAAGATTATTTGTTCGCAATAGGACAAAGGAAGTTTGTCAATGACACCAAAGACAATGCGTCACTGTCAACATCGGTGGTGTCCAGCTGGGACAAATCTTTGAACAATATTGTATCATGGTTATCGTTGTCAATGACCAATGGCTGTTGAATGTCCATTACAATGTCCATTACAATATTGAATATCATACTATGACTCATATACATAGGTTATTCATTTTTATTTTAAGCTTCAATATATATATATTTTCATTTAATTAATATCAAATAATATTTGTATACTTTTAAACATTTATTTTAATTTACAAATTATTGAAAAATTCATGTAATCAATATAAACATATTTTAAAATATCTATAAAATCTTTAAGAATACTTATACAATGTAAAAACTACTAAAATCATTTATGTTAAGTCCAAGAAGAAACAAGCTTGTGTCCAAGATTTGTTTATTTGGTTTGTGGGGTCATTCTGCTACTGTTCTACAGTCTATGTCTTACAGTTGTCGTCTTTTGTCAAGTGAGTCCAAGACGCCATCTTGTGTCCAAGATCGGTTTATTTGGTTCGTGAAGTACTTCTTCTACTGTTCCACAGTCTATGTCTTAAAAGTTGTTGTCTTTTCTTGCTGTACGTCTTAGAAGTTGTCAGAGGGCACAAGACTTTTCTTGTCAAGTGAGTCCAGGAGGCCATCTTGTGTCCAAGTTGGATCTATTTTGTTTAATACTTCCTCTGCTGCTCTTAAACCAGTCTGAACAGCACCACTTATGTAACCTGTCCATATTGTTGACGTCTCAGTCCCTGCCCAATGCACTCTGTACAATTATTTACAATATATTATGTTATTCAATAGATTTAAAGGAATCATCATGACTGCAGATGTACCTTCCTTGCATTTACTTATTTGATGGTTAGTGGGAAAGGTTAGGCCTTACATGGCCTTTAAAACACCACTTTGATCTAACATTTTCTTGAACCTATTCACAGAGGGAGCAGTTATCACATAGTCAGGGAGAGAATTCCAGAAATTAATGCTTCTTTGAGTCTGTTCTGCACTTGAGGGAGTTACCAGTTGTGTGATATTTTAAATTAATTAATTGGTACATTATTTTCCTGGAGTGGCGTCCTATTAATGGGCATTCACATGTTATGCAACTTTACAGAAATTGAGGACAAACTTGAGTCCCAATCTCCTTCAACACCTACCTATCAACTGGCTTCCTCAAAGTATCGTGAAACAGAGTCATTGCTCCTGTGGTCATAATGTTCACAGGACAGCCGCCGTTGTACTCCTCTTCTGCCCAGTCCTAAAGAAAAAGACTTAGAAACTGTAGTGAAACTATATAAATCATTCATTTGTATTGGTTAAACTTATGGAGTTAAAGATGGAGACATTACCTTGTCCACATAGTCGATGATATCATCAGCTTCCAAACCAAAATAGTCAACCAATGACTTCACTACCTCACGCCTTCTGACAGATGGCTGTGAAGAAAAGAAACAAAGAAATGAATCAACTACTTTATTGCCAATTCTTGAGCTATGAATAGTAAATGAAACAGAATTGAATAAAGCTGAATTACCTCAATTTTACGCCATTGTCTTGAGTTGGAAAAGAAGCCAACAAGTGCAGGAGACCCATTGGATGTTACAGCATCATACACCAATTGAATGGGCCCTGTGTCACAACCATCAACAACTGGTGGACCTCCTAGACTCACAACTTCACCAGACAGACCAGCATCCCTCCAGAAAGCCTATTAGATGGCATTTATCATTAGAATCATTATGGACTGTTCCATAATCTTTTGAGTGATTTTTATCATAAGATACTAAAATGTATGTAGATGATACAGTGATCCCTATCCCAAGTAGTGGGGTCGTCAAAAACTTATTAAAATAGGGGTTGTCAAGTCTTTCGCCAGACTGGTTTGGATTTAATTTCCACAATTACAGTATAGAACTTAAGGAACTGTGTTAATGTTATTAGTTAAATCAAATAGTTAATTTTACTTTTTTTAAAGTGACGATGAATTTCATCAAATGTCCGATGGGCATCCTCTGAGCAAGATAGTGACGATCCATTGGCAAACCTGGCTTAAACTGAATATTTTCTGGAAAAAAATTGATTAATTAACCGAATTCTAAGTAAAGACTCAATGTCATCCTTAAGCCCTAAGCTCTCAATATTGTGCCTTTATTAGAAGCTAAATGTTAGTTTCCTTTGTACTGTATGTAAATTTGTTATTTTTAGATTTGTACATATTTTATATTTGAATTAACTTTTAAATGGAATTAGATATTTTGTTATACTTTTTATATAATAATAATGTAAATTTGGCGCAATTCAGATTTGCCACTTTTTAATAATCCAGAATTGAATTGAAAAAAAAATTAACAATAAAATGTCAAACAGCCTTGGTTCTGAAACATGGTGGTGGCTTTTTAATACTAAATGTCTAGGTTCAATTCTATGTTGTAATCATCACCAAAAATTGTGCCCACTTTAAGACTAATTAGTTTTTCAGTAATTTTGCTATTGGATGATTTTCTGTTTTAAAATTAAACTACTTTAAGTAGTCACCTACCTACACAATGAATTGGCGCTGCCATGATCACACGTTTAGTTTTAACTTCCTTCCCAGACTCTGTTACGATTGTCACAAAGTCAGGATTTGATTGGTCAATGAGTTTCACCGGCTCACTCAACCATACATTCTCAGAACCAATTTTTTCAGCAGCTTTCTCCGATATTTGTTGAGCTCCTCCCTAATGATGAAATAAAAATTAATTATTCTAACCTCTGAACTCAAGAAATATCTTAATTCACCATGTCATGTTGGATAAATAAAAATGGTTAGTACTATGTACTATAAAAGTTTTGTTTGCAGACATGATTTCTTTGTGTACCTTAATGCGAAATTCCTGCGCCCCTCCTTTGGCAGTTTCGACCAAAGCTTCGCATCCACCGGCCGCATTTCCATACTGAAGAAAATACAATAGTGAAAGTTCTTTTGGCGTTGCACCAAATATTACGTGAATGGCCGTTTCAAGAGTTTCACGAGCCTCTACAAACAAAAAAAGTATGTAAGTACTTTTGATTTTAAAACATTTACAAGGGAGATTTGTTATTGTGGACACTCCCAATCCCATATAGGGAAGGAGGATAGACTTTCCCCCAGTCTGTATTGTATTTTTATGTTAGTTAATTACCGTATATGTATGAAACGCCATGTGTGCCAAAATATTTATCCTTTTACCAATATTAAGTTGAAATAGAGTCTAGAATCTAGACTCGAGGGGGCTTGGTTAAATTCTTGACTTTTACCTTTGGTCCACATAGTCTTCCTTATAAATGTGTCCACTGTCATACTGTCCCATTCCTCAGCCTGTTTGCATTTATGTAGGCTGTCAGGAGGCACCTTTTTACCCATACGATTTATCTATGAAACCAAGAAGGATTTTACACATTTCAATAAATTGTTATTGGTTGACTAATTGATTGAGATTGATTGTTCAATGAATTGATTTTTAATCAAATCAATGGATTCATTGATTGATCAATAGATTTATTGAATTAGTTGATTGATTGATTGATCGATGGATTGATTAATAATCTTTTGATTGACTGATCAATTGATTGATTTATTGATTAATTGATCAGTGTCTGACCTGCAGCATAACATTGCCAAGGTCAAGCAGCGCCATGAATGACAGTTTTGGAAGACTTGAGTTGTATTTACGGATCTTGCAGTCTCCAAGACATAGGAACTTTGACCCCAATGTATACTGTTCGTAGTATTCTATCCCCAACTCCTTCATTAACCACAAAATATGGTGCTGTGTTCTGTAAAGTTAATAGTGGAACATTTATAATCTATGTAAAATACAGCAGTTTTTTTTTTTTTGGTACATCATGGACAAAATAACACATTTATTATATATATAGATATTGTACTAAATAGCAATAGTGCAATAACGTTACTGCAGTAATTGCAGCCAAGATGTTTACCTCCCAATCCACTGACCTCCAAGGTCAAACATTTCTTGTCCATCTTTCACTTTTACTGATTCAGTCAATGTTCGACCTCCAAGCCTTGCTGTAAATGGTATAAAAATAGACCGAAAAATTAGGGTGTCTGGTGTTCTTTTAATCTTCCCCACTCACCGAACTTGGATCTGCCCCTCTGACACACAAACAGCGGTGTGAACCTTTTGGCATATACAATTCAAAACATTACCATTTCTTTGCCCCCCCCCACCCACCTAGGTCTTTCCTCCACCCCATCCTGCCACCCCACCACCCCCCCCCCCCCCCCCCGCCACACTATTTTAAAATCCTGGATCTGGCGACATGTTATGTAGCAAAATAAAATATATGTAAAATACTATATTACGAATAAAAAAATGTTTACAGGCATATACTGTTGTTAGAAAACCAAATAAAAAAATGTTAACCAAAGTTCAAGTGAATGAGCTATCTCCTACCTTTGGCTTCTAGTAGAAGTACTTTGCACCCATCATTGTTGTTTGCACCCTTCTTCTTTGACAAAACGTTGTGCAACCGATATGCAGCAGTTGCACCTGCCACTCCACCACCAACTATAACAGCATCATATACATCATCAAGTTTGTTTTCTTCAGAAGCCATTGACAGAAGCAGCCTCGAACATAGAAAAATAAATAATGTCAACAAAAACTAGTTTACAACATTAATCTAGTAATGTCAATGTAAAGCTAGCTGCACCGTCGTATCGATTGCTGCTGTTGTCACTTTGTATTATGGTTCAGGGGTCAATAAGTCGCGACTGCCCTGGATATCGGAGATTGTGTACCTGGGAGTGCTTAATCATGCGTAAACAGCAAAGCTTTTAAATGTTCCTGTTTGTGCGTTGCGCAATTCCGGCGAAACATTTTACGGACCTGGGAGAGTCCAGTTTTAATAGTTCGTTCGATCGTACATTATCTTAAAAGATTACTGTGTACAAAATATTAATAATAGTACTTTACAAAGAATGTAATTGGTGGTCAACCGGTTGCGACTTTCTATGTTTGTGTTCATTTGTTAATGTTATTTACAACTATGGAGGTGAATGAAAACTATTAATAAAATTTAGCAACGACGGGTTTTATCCCTGGATGATGGCCTGGTGGAGAAGCATTCTTGGTCAGTTATTGCTTAGTTCTGTGATTGAACGCCAACAGTATCATTTTATTAATTATAAAGTGTACATAATAAAAAAAACGAGTTTTAACAAAACCGCATTATACAGAGAGACTAGATGATTTAAATTTCCCTGATTATTATAAAAACAGACCGGAACAAAATATACCCACCCGGAAGTTCCTCTTAGAGGGCGTGCTTCACATACTATTGAAAAGTGAAACTCTAAGCGAAGAGCAACAAGTTGCGGAAGAAAACTCAAGTTTACGCTTAACAAAATGACAGAAAGAAATAAAAATCGCCTTTTAGACCTACTTACACAAGAAGGAAACAATGTTTGTGCTGATTGTGGTTGTCAGGGTGAGTATAATTTCACAAATTTATATGTATTATGTACGTTTCAAAGGCTAAACTTACACTTAATATCTACCAGTAATTTGGGTTCATAAATGGGCGTTCGACAAAACTTAACGAGGCGCGGTTCACCGGGTTTTTGATCTCTATTGCAGTCGTGATTAGACTGCACATACCAGGCTGGGCCACAACAGATATAAACACACTTAACTAAAAACATCTATGCTATAATATGCCATTTGTAATTGCGGCCAAGAATATTAGATATGAAAAGGAAGAGGTGTGTTGTTGAATGAAAAGAGGAAGAAGGAATTCTTTACAGTATTTAAAACTTCAAAAAATTAGGCATAGGCTATGACGGCGTATTATTTTAATGTTTATTATTTAATATAATTTTTAGTAGGCGGTAGCTGCTTGCTGTATCAGTATGACACTAAAAGAGGAAGTTTAGTCACCATTAGAACTTTTGACATCATATGCAATCAATAGCCCCAATTATTGTCCTTAGTAAGTTGCGTCCACACAGCAAGGTTTATAAGAAGTTGCAGTATAGGCCAACTGCAGAATATATGCTGTGTTCAATGTTAATTCTTAGAAATTCTTATTTCATATTCACATAGCATAATGCATTAATTTAACATACAGCGTTTTTAAACATAACAAAATTCAGTTTGGAGTTGAATGAGTATGTACATGTTTAGGTTTAACCAATTTAACTTGTTTGTTACAGATCCAGATTGGGCCTCTTTCAACCTTGGTATCTACCTGTGTGTAACTTGCGCACAGATTCATAGAATGCTTGGAGCTCATATAAGTAAAGTAAAATCAATTAGGCTTGACCAATGGAATGATGACCAAGTAGAGGTATGGGTCATTTGAGTACATTGCAATACTAAAGGTCTGCCTACACTGTCACACTTTATTTGACAACAAAATGTGATGTGCTCATATGTACATGATGATGTCATATCACTACGTACCATATTTGGGCACATCATACTTTTTTTTTCAAACTAGTTTGATAGTGTAGACCGAGCTTAATGCTAAATATATACCCTATTCTTATAAGAAGCAAACCTCCCCAAAATGCAGTATGTCCCAAGGGAACCCCACACAATATACTTATTTTTACAATTTGCAACTATATGTTTTGTATATTAATTTTGCTTTATATTATAAATGTGGAGCACTGTGGCGCAGTGGTTAGAGCATTGGACTTGCAATCAAGAGATTGTCGGTTCAAGCCCCGGCGGCTCGGTCACTGCAGTGTTGAGTCCTTGAGCAAGATTATTTATCCATATTGTTCCTCCCCACCAGGTGATAGAAATGGGTACCGGTATGTAAAAAGTACTGGGAAGGTAAATCAGACTCGTTTGTGTGGGAGGAGTGGCGTACCCCCCACAAACATACACACTTAGTGGAGTCTGGCCCAAACGCTAAAGAAATGGAGATGGGCACCACGGCTGTTAGCATTAGCTTAGGTTTCGACTTCACCTTTTACCTATATTATAAAGTAATGCAACATTTATATATTAAAATTAAAAATGAAAGTCTTTATTCTTACTTCTGTTAAATTTTGATAAGACTTAAATGAAAAGATTCAATGAGGTCAGCAAAATTCAAGTTTGAGTTCATTGTGTAAAGGGTTAAGATATTGTTAGAAAGTACTATCAAACGTTATGTGACAAAATTGTGATGTGCCCATACATGGACATGATGATGTCATATCACTACCATATTTGGGCATATCACTACCATATTTGGGCACATCACACTTTTTTGTCAAACTAGTTTGATAGTGTAGACAGAGCTTTAGAAATACTGTCTATCTTCCGGGGAGGGTAGGTTAAGAAGATTTTCATGGGTAGTATGTCTTAAAAAGATATTAGTGTACACACAAGGGAAGATTAGACTTAAACGATGCTCACAAAGATACAGTAAAATACTACACACACTTTAATAACACTATAACAACACTATAACAACACTATAACAATAAGTAACACATAATTATAAACAACTTGCATAAAAGCATCATGTAAAATATGATGATTGAAATTGAAAAGTTACTGTTAAAATGTACAATAAAATGCTTTTTATAATATAGGCCATTTATGTAAATTTAAAAATTGCAAGCAAAATGAAATTGTACCGAGAATCCCATTCATTGACATAGGGCATTTATGTAAATTAAAAAATTGTAAGCAAAATAAAATTGTACGAAGAATCCCATTCAAGTACTGTATTTATTAACATACATTATTACTTCATATTTATTATTTTATTATTATTATTTATAGTTAAAAGGAAATTTAAGCATTTAAATATAAATTTAGTTTCCTATTCAAGAAGACATGTTTGTTTAGTCTTTTCCTTGTTTTTGTTTTTTTTAGTTTATGGCAGCAAATGGAAACAAGGCTGCCAAAGCCAAGTATGAATTATGCGTACCGGCCTCGTACAAGAGGCCAACAGAACGTGACTGCCAGTGAGTATACTAAATACAGTAACAATGTGTTCCATATATAGGTGTCCTCTAATAGATGTTGGCTAAATGTGTTATAACATATTCTTTATGGGAAAGTGTCCTGTGAATAGGAGTGTTCCAAAGGAGAGGTTCTACTGTTGTTTTATTATATAATGAATATGACAGTGTTCTTATCACCATCTTCATCTTCCTTTATACTGTGCAAACTTAACTGCACCCTATAGCCTGTTTTCCTGTCGATGCAACGTTATGACGAGTGCATTGAGTGAAAAGGGGGAAAAATCAACGTTAAATATCATTGAAATCTGCACGCGCTGACAATTCTTTATTATTTTTTTCACCTTTTTTGTACACTTTTATGGTCTGTTTCAAAATAATAATAAAGTGTAAGTCAAACTAAATTATAATATAAAAAAAATTTAATGTAATGCTTGTCTTTAGTGTAAGCATAGATTAAGATATCAGCGAAAACATGTCCTAGGCTTGGTTGAAGCATCAAAAACTTTCCACGCGGACCAGGGTGAGCGTGGCCGGCCTTGGTTTTGCAACACTTAACATCTGCGTGTCCCGAGAGACCTGAGGAACTATGAACGATCAGTAAAAATGTTAAAATATTAGCGGTCCAACTCGATCATCGTTATCGTTATTTTTTTCAACTTTAACAATTCAACACAACTCAACATAACTCGCCATAACGTTACGTCGACGTTACATTTAACATATTGTCCCTGACTGGTGTAGCTACTTACAACTCTGCTACAAAGCATTGTGGTGCTTCTTCTAAAATACTATACATTATTCATTATTGTATATCCCAAATAATAATGATGCATTTTCAATTTTTCCTTCTTTTAGAGTTCTACGTGAACAATGGATTCGTGCTAAGTATGAGCGCCATGAATTCATGGACGTAGATAAACAAACATACTTGTCCGGACATAAGACCGGCTACCTGTGGAAACGACTAAAAAGCGATAGTCGCTTCCAAAGCCGTTTGTTCGTGCTTTCTGAAGAGGAGAACGTCATCAAATACTACAATAAACAAGATGTATGTATAAAATAGAAACCATTTTTTTGTACACCCCTATTCAAGGGACACCTCCATTAAGGGGACACTATCCTGTGAAAGCAACAAAGTGTAAGGTTTTAAAACTACAGACTACCTCCATTAAGGGGACACTTTAGTCCTGAAGTATCCTCTTAATAGCAGTTCTTTTATATTTGTAACTATCATATCACACTATAATCTACTAAACATAATTACTGCATGTCATTGTATTTTACTGCAGTAAATAGATTTCAATGTAGAATTTACAGTAGCACTGTACATTTGGCAAATTTTCATAAAATCTAGGACTTAAGTCAATAGTCACTTCAAAGGCATTCAAGCTTACCTAATTGTGTTGATAGTTATTAGAAATTGTGTTGTGATTTTGTATAGTATTGTAATTTTATTTTTCTGAGAAAAAAAATCAACCTTGTATTAAACTGTATTGTACTTCATATTTAGCCTTATTTCCAGAAATAGATGATATATTACCTAATTGTTACTAAATTTAGCCATGATGAACATTTTAATACACATTATTAATTTTAATCTCAATATTTAAATCTTTAACATCCTGTTTTTATGACAACCAGGAAATCTACAAATTATTATTTACAATTTACCTTGTTTATTACTTGTGTAAATATACCTTTAGCTTTTTTCTATCAAACAGCTGATAGATATTGTAAAGTTTTGTTAGTTTCTTCTTTACTATAGAATAAATTGCTTTTTTAAATTCATATTGTTGCATTAGTAATGTGGCATATTTAATAAAAAAATTTAAATCGACAAACAGATAAATAACCTTTTGAAGCTTTTCAGTTGATTTCAATAGTTGAATTCAATTCATCTTTTATTGGTCTATTTCATATAAAACTAAATCAGAAAATCTTTGTTAACACACTGCAGTAAATAGTTTAAAATATGTAAAAGAGGTTAAAAACGATAGAAAAGTATAATACAATATTTATTTTATTTTGCTGGGTAAATGTGTAGGAAAAAAAATTTGTTTTGTCAATTTTTCGTGTTTGTATTGCGAAATCTCATTTTTTTATCTTTTAAGTGGAAAAGGATGTATTACAATGGTAATGGTAGGGACTGTATAATTTGTTTTTCCTATTATACTTCCTCAAAGCAAATCTTGAATACAAATATTACTAGGAATGTACAGTACTTTAGTAATATCTTATCTTGGTTACTTACTAAATTATTAATATTTTTAATGATTAGTTCACATTAGTAGGCTTTTCAATTTCCTGTTTAAAGATGTATTGTCCCCCAAAAACATGAAAAATGAAGATTAATTAAATCAGACTTTGAATATGTTATATTGTAGTTTTAATCTAGTTAATCACTTTAATAGAAAAAAAATCGAAAAAAATCATGTTTTCACTTATAAAATGACAAAATAAATGGTAAAATTCAACCAAAAATCCATTGGCTGGCAGCCAATTTGACCATTTTTTGCTTTAAATTACATTTTTTCAGGTAAATACATTTTTTTCTCTCGATCCAATTTTTTGTCAAAGTGGATGACTATTATGTTACATTAAAATGGAATATTCAACAAAAATTTTTGTAAGAATTATTTTTTCAGGGGGACAATACATCTTTAAAGAACTGTGGGAAATTTCTACAAAGAATATGTTGCTTTATTTGTTTGTTTTAAATTATTTTAAGATTTAATATATTAAAAAAAATATTAACAGTACTGCTAGTGCTACTTTCAAAAAAATTATTAGCGGTTAAGACAGTGAAACCATAACATTGGCAAGGGTTTGAGGCTCACTCGCTCTATTGTTCTGGTGTAGAACGAGATTCCTCAGATAAGGACTATAAATCGTATGTCCAGTGTACACATCTAGCTCATGTGCACTTCAAAGAACCTAATACATCTTTCGAGTATGGGGGTTACCCTGATGTACTAGTACTAGTACATCACAGCTACTGATCATAACTAGGCGAAATCAGTCTTTGACTGAAGAGGTTGCCCAGTATAAATAAATAATAACAGTATAAATAAACTGTAACACTTGGTTATTTGAATTTGCCAATGCTGGACTTTGAAACTGGAAACTTTCCCAAAACCAGACTTTTCTTGAGGTCCAAAGCTACAAAATTATTTTTTACCATTAAAAACACATTCAGAATACTTTTCAGACATACAGTATTTAGCTCTGTCTACACTATCAAACTTTATGTGAAAAAAATGTGATGTGCCCATATATGGACTTGATGATGTCATATCACTACCATATTTGGGCATATCACACTTTTTTGTCAAAATAGTTTGATAATGTAGACAGAGCTTTAGGCCAGGGGATGTGATAACAATAATTTATGAATGAAACTGCTTTTTTTAATGAACTCATAAAAGATAATCAGATTGTACTTTTAAAAAATCATGTAAAGCATTTACTGTATGGATTGAACTTTTATTATGAGGCCATAAATATTGTATAGGAATGTACTGTCACTCACAGTGCTCTATAGGGAAATCCCCTATATTTCCTAAAAACCAAAGTTTACATAACATCATGCCCTTTATAATCTAAAACAAAATATTTAGATAATGAAAGTTATTGACACATGATTGTGATTATGAATAATAACTAGGTCAAATCTGCTTCAGTACTCAAATATATCCTATAATATGATAACTACCCTGTTTACAGATTTTACATAGAAACTGTGGCTAATGTAGCAAAACATATTGTTGTAATGTTGGCTGGTTTTAACGCCTTCAATTTATAGTTTTTAACCCAGTGACCAAATACCTGTCATCTCTGTGTTGTAGCCAGGTTTAACATTTTTGGTCCCTAGTTTTTAGAACTCTATCTGCTTGATATTATGATCAGATAATTTATTCTACTTTTTGTTGTTTTAAAGGCCAAGGAACCAAAAGCTGCTATTAAGCTATCTAATTTAAATGCTGTGTTTGTTCCTGATAAGATAGGCAACCCAAATGGACTTCAGATATCATGGCTAAAAGAAGGCATGACTAGAAACATCTATTTGTACACTGATGATGGAAAGGTAGGTTCTGTGAACTAACCTATACTTGGGGCTTTCCCAACTCCTGTGGCCGTTTACACCATTCACACATAAAATTACACAAAAAAAATCTCCTATCTAAATGAATACAATTTAAATACATAAATATTTATTGAGTTAAAGATGTATTGTCCACCTGAAAAAATAATTCTTAAACATTTTTTTGTTGAATATACCATTTTAATATTACATAATATTTATCCACTTTAGCCAAAAATTGGATCGAAAAAAAATGTATTTACCTGAAAAAGTGTAATTTAAAGCAAAAAATAGTCAAATTGGCTGCCAGCCAATGGATTTTTGTTTGAATTTAACCATTTATTTTGTCATTTTATAAGTGAAAACGTTACTTTTTCCAGGTTCTTTTTCTATGGAAATGATTAACTTTGTTAAAACTACAAAATAACGTATTCAAAGTCTGATTTAATTAATCTTCATTTTTTATGTTTTTGAGGGACAATACATCTTTAAGTGAAAAACTTGATATTTAAGGGGAATATCTCAAGTGTGATTGGTGAATACGGCCACTAGTACCTACCCATTTTATTTAGTAATACTAATAGTCTCTACAATCTCACTACTTGCCAACTTATGCTATGCTTTAACTTTTTTAAATGGGGTTGATTTAATAGCATAATTGCACAATGGCAAGAGAAGAATAGTAAATTGCTTATGTTTTATTTGTGTAGAATTATAATACTTTGATTTCGTTTGTTTGTATTTCAGGATATAGTTGAATGGTACAATGCCATTCGTCATGCAAATTACAATCGCCTCAAAGTGGCCTACCCTGGATCTTCAGATGAAGAAGTATGTTTTGTACATATTGATATGATTTATTTAGTGTGCGATACACCTCCAAAGAAAGCGCTCCTCCAGCTTAAATTGGGTTTTTATTTCCTGTAAAGTCAATTAGCCCCAATAAAACTTGTGTGCAAATGCAAATTGATCCATGTGTAGGCTGATAAAGCACCTCCAATTTGTGAATTCCTAGAGGGTAGAATTAAACTAAACACAAAACATGAAGTGGAGTTGTGACTTGGTGGTTATGACGCTTGGCTACCAATCCAAGGGTCCTGGGTTCAAGTCCTGTCATATGTCAGGATTTTTTACAACTCCACTCCCAAAGTCTTTTAATAAGACTTTGTTTATGTAGAGCATCTTTGTATATGTTTGTCTTGTGAATGAGATTGCCACCTTTAAGAAGGATAGTGAATGAATTTGCTTATGGTTATTCTTGGCAATTTGCCTAAATATAAAAAAAAAATGGTCAGCACAGGTTGTCCTTTTTTTTTCAAATTATTGTTAATACACCCAGACACTTGAAATTTGATATTTACCTTTACAGTTAAGTAGTCAGTTAAGCCGTGACTTTATCAAAGAAGGTTGGTTAAGCAAGTCAGGACCAAGAGGTGTTGAGACTTATCGTAAAAGATGGATGACACTAGATGGCAGAAGACTTCTCTACTTTCAAGAGCCACTGGTAAGAGCTCAAATTATGGGTTTATGGATTAAGACTCAATTTTAGGAGCATTTTTAAACCTATGTCTTCCATTAGAGAACTCCAGTCCATTTGTAGGTGACCCAGAATGTTTGCTAATTGAACTCAGTTGGGCAACTAGTTTACAATACTTGTGCCATTTTAGGACCGTGCCTCCATTTAGGGACCCTTCCTCCATTTAAAAGACCCTGCCTCCATTTTAGAGATCCTGCCTCCATTTTAGAGATCCTGCCTCCATTTAGGGACCCTTCCTCCATTTTAGGGACCCTGCCTCCATTTAGATACCTTGCCTCCATTTAAAGGACACTGCCTCCATTTTAGAGACCCTGCTTCCATTTTAGGTATCCTTCCTCCATTTTTAAGGACCCTGCCTCCATTTTTTAGGTACCCTGCCTCCATTTTAGGTACCCTGCCTCCATTTTAGGTACCCTTCCTCCATTTTAGGTACCCTGCCTCCATTTTAGGTACCCTGCCTCCATATTAGGTACCCTGCCTTCATTTTAGGTACCCTGCCTCCATTTTAGGTACCCTGCCTCAATTTTAGGGACCCTGCCTCCATTTTAGTAGTTTGAAATCCAGAGGTTGTTCAACTAGAGAACTCTCCAATAAAATGACCATAGGTGACCCAGAAAGTTTAATAGTTGAACTTGTTTGTTATACTAGTTTACAATACTTAGTGCCATAGTTGTAAGACTTTGATACTGATTTTGGCCACAGGTCTACTTCTATAGGTTTAGATTGCCTAGAAGGATGTTTTCTTTTTGGGTGAATTACAGCTGCTGAAAAAATTGGCGAATGATATCCACAGTGACCATTCAATATCAGTATTACTTGGTACCTACAGCAAAGTTTTAATAGTTTTATTATGTTGTGGTACATTTTATCAATATATTTATCTCTTTTCACCATTAGGAACCTCATCCAAGAGGAGAGGTATTCCTTGGCAATAAGCTTGATGGTTACTTTGTACGTGATGGCCTTCCACCTGGCAAACCAGAGGAACCTCCAAACAGCTTCTCCCTCATCACGCCTGACCGTGAATACTACTTCAGTGCCGAAAGTGTGGAGGAACAAAAGTCCTGGATGGAAGCATTAAAGGCGGCCTGCGATAAACCAATGTATCCGCAAGATAAAAAAAATTAACAACTTTAATTCAAATAGTTATTCAAAATATTTATAGCTAAAAAGTAAAAAGATTAAATAAATATTAAAGAAATTTGGCTTTTGAAATAAATTTAACTAGTTCTTTCAAATATGTAAATGTAATAATTCAAAATGTATTAAGGGCGCTTTCCTTAGCTTGTATTAGATAATGCATTTGTGTGTCCTTAATATAATCACCGATTAAAAATTCAGTTTGAGAATTAAAGCCTTGTCTACACTATCAAACTTTATGTGACAAAAAAATGTGATGTGACCATATATGGACATGATGATGTCATATCACTAGCATATTTAGGCATATCACTACCATATTTGGGCACATCACACTTTTTTCGTCAAACTAGGTTTGATAGTGTAGACAGAGCTTAGCTATTTTTATATTATAATTTCTTGAAAATTAGACTACAATGCTTTTCTGCCAACATGTTGTATATATTTTACATTGTAAAGCCACTGTCACAGGTATTAGTTAGATAAGGCTAGCCTAGCCTCAGATTGCATAGAGTTATATATTAACCTCATAAATGATTTTAGTTTGCATATTTTATATGCAAATTTTTAAATAAAGACAAATCAAAAATATTAGATATATTTTCTGCACCATATATTATAACTAAATTATATTTAGTAGATGCAAAGCTAGAATTTATTTTTTTTTATGTATCTTGTAGATGACGTAAACAGCCAACTCTTCCAAATCCATGTGGGCTTGCCCAAAACATCTTCTCTTTTTTTATAAATATATATATTGTATAAGAATCTAAGATCTTAGGATAACAAGAAAATTATAATTTTGGTAGTTTTCTGTTTTCGTGATGTTTGGATTCAGGAGAGTTGTTTGCAAAGCTAGAATTTTAGTAACTATTTTTGAAGATTTTTGTAAACATTCTACAGCCAACTCTCCCAAATCCATTTGGGCTTGCCCAAAATATAAATTCCTGTTTCCTGTTTTCAATACTCCTTTTGTAGTTTTTTGTTTTCATAGTGTTTGGATTCAGGAGAGTTGTTTGTAATATAACAATAAATTCACTAATTTCTACTTTTTAATAATTTAAATGCCTTGTCAAGTTCTTTCAAACATAAATTTGTATTTTATTTTTATTGATAGATTGTTATACTAATAGATACATATTATGTTGAGAGATGACAACTGTGAGTGTGTCAGCACTTTCACCTCCTCTCCCCTTGAATACAATGAGATTTTAAAATGCATTTAAAGATGTATTGTCCCCCACAAACATGAAAAATGAAGCTTAATAAAAAAATACTTTTTGCCGTTTAAGTTATTATTCACTTTCATATAAAAAAAAAGTAAAAAAAAAAAGTATGTAACTTATAAAAATAAACTGATAAATTCAACCAAAAACCCATGGACTTCCAGTCAATTTGACTATTTTAAAAATTTAATTTACAGGTATTTCAGGTAAAAAATCCAATTTTTGGTCAAAGTTAATAACTATTATGTGACATTAAAATGGAATATTAAAAAAAAATGTATTTGTTAGGGTGAAATATATCTTTAAGCTTTGGAGAGACATGCGTATAATATTATGTCTTTGCATGGTATAGAGCAATTTTTAAAAACAGCCTAAATTCTGAAAATAATATGTAATAAAACATTTTTTTTCCATATTTTTTTTATTCTTTTCCAATTAGTAATTTTATGAATTACTAAAAAAAAGTGTGATGTGCCCAAATAAGGTAGTGCTATAACATCATTGTGTCAATATATGGGCACATCATATTTTTTGTCACATAAAGTTTGATAATATAGACAGAGCTTAACAAAAGCATGGATTGGTATGATAAATTAGGCCTTTTTACTTAAGTTATTAGTTATTCATTACTTAACCCAGACCTGATTGAACTTGTGATGTTTTCAAACATTAACTGTTTTAAGTTGTGCTTTTGTAGAATAATGCTGTAAATAAATCTTCAGTCAATTTTAATATCAAAAACATATTTAAAAAATATACTAAATATGTATCCATTGATACTTTATATACAGCTTGCTTACTTTTAACTGGAATGTGTTGGGAAGTTAGGCTGGACTTAAGATTAGTAATTATAATTGTATAACATAAACTTAATGAAAATTGTACTGTATTATAATGCTTTATGATCAGGGTACATGTTTTTCAAGATAAAGACAATTATATTTTTGCTACGTATAGTTTTTCATCAATCGATCAGTTGTTAAGCATAATTGTAAAGTTTAGCAGAATTGTTTTTAGTAGTAAAAAAAAAAAAAGTGTAATTCTAGAGAATAAAAAAATATGGTAGATTGTTATACTGTATATGCATAATATAATGTTGAACTATATACTTAATTTTACCATTGAACAATTAGGACTAACTTTTAAGTGTAGGCCTACAGTAACTGCCCTAAAATGCCACTCCCAAATAGTGCAGTCATTTCCTTTTCTAATGGTGATTTAGTTATATCAATTTGTTGTGTGTGTGTTTAGTTTAAAATACTTAAATCCCTGTAGAGCAATTTACAGTTAGTGTGTAGCAATGAGATAGCTGAATTTAGTGAAGGGGTTTGGTTGAGATTATCAGGAAGGAATGCTTTAGACAATTTGTTTATTTTTAACTTCTTGGTTTCATACCTGACTGGTTTTCAAGAGAGTTATATTATTGTAGATTGGGTTTTATTGGAATGTTGTACTGAACAATTTGACTAGTGCACTATAGGCAAGATGTTGTCTATGCTAAAGTGCAATAGCCAAACTATTGAATGATCTCATTTGAAAAACAAGACTCTACCCATGCACTTTGTTTATGTTGTATCTCATAACTACCAAACCATGGAGCTACTAATTTATAGCTCCATGATTAAACCATCCCATATTTGGACCATTTTATCTATTTATAAGTTGCATGTTTTAAATTCTAGGCGTTGTATGCTAAAGTGCAATAGCCAAACTATTGAATGATCCCATTTGAAATACAAGGCACCACCCATGCACTTATGTTGTATCTTATGATTACCAAACCATGGAGCTACTAATTTTATAGCTCCATGATCAAACCATCCCATATTTGGACCATTTTATCTATCAGTTGCATGTTTTAATATCTAGGCGTTGTAATCTTAAGGTGTATGCATGTTACAGCAGCTATTCCATACTCAATAAAAACATTTTCATTAAAAAAATATTGTTTGTATTTTGTATATTATATAATCTCTATCCATTATTATTTAAATGATTTATATAGCCACAAGATTCCGTTTAGAACATGACACTTGTTTGCTTGCCTTCCAATCCCAAGGTTCAATCCTGACCTAGTGCCAGAGTTGTAACTCACGACTCTTTCAACTTCACTCCCTAAGCCTCAAATGAGACTTGGTTTATAAGGACGATAAATTATTACATAGTTTATCCATCCTGTAATTGGCGAGTTACTTGCTGTTGGATGCATATGAATAAAAATAAAAAGATGACGGACAAATATTACATACTCGTACTTAATTAATCATAGATCTTTAAGATACTTGTTTCAGTGCCAGAACTGGATCTAACTACTAAGACTTTATATCCATCCAACTACTGCAAAATCATTACTATCTGGTGTCCAGATATGCGGCTGTTTTCTCTTTTAAATAACTGTTCAAAACCTTGTTTCATCATGAGCCTAGGCTTTCAAACTCTTCCTGATATCCAATGCCTTCTTTGTTTTTATTACATTTTTCTTTGGGTATTTTCTGCAAAGGTATTTTTGTGAGTTCAAGTTTCTCACTTTCTGTAACTCCAAATTCGAGCGTAATCTCCTCGAAAACTTCACTAAACGAAACCTTTAAAAAAATATTTTATTTTTAGTTTTCAAAATTATTAACGATTTGCATTAAAAACAATGTTATTTCCTTAAGTTAAAGATGGCAACAAATTTAACATTTGTTCCTACCTCTTCAAATCCAAACTTTTTAAACATTGACAGGCTCTTTGTGTTTTTCATACCAATTTTTGCTGTGTACTTTTTCAAGCCTATTTTCTCCATTCCTAGTAGTAAATACAATAACAACCAAAAACCATTTTAAGTTATCTTCTTGTAATGACGTCATTCCTCCCCTTACTTAAGGCCGTATTTCCGCAGCCAAAAATTAACCGATGCAATTTAACTGATAAACTGCCTGTGGAAATGGGGTTTAACCGATTCCACTCGAGTAAAATTAACCGATAATTATCTCATTCAAATCAGATAATTATCCGATAAATGCGATAATTGTTAACCTTTGACCTGAAGGACAAATTGTTGCGCTGGGGCCTCTGGTTGTTTGGTAATGACTGATCATGCGCACTTTATTAATTTTGTTTTGGCTGCGGAAACACGACCGAAGAGTCAATAATACTGCCAACCAACTTACCATATTGCATCATAATCCATAAGGCTTCTTTCCCAAAACCTTTCCCTCTGCATGTTTCCTCTGTTGGGAATAAACAAATTAGTAAGTGCAGAAAAGGATCGAACAAAGCTTTGTGATTGAAAAGGAAACATGGTTGGTACCAAGCTTCAATGCCACTTACCAGCAATCATAATTTCAACCTCTGCAGTTTGTCTATTGTCTGGATCATTCAAAAACAGGTTCACATCCCCACACATACAATCTGAAAGATAAAGATTGAAATGATATAAAATAAATTGGATTTTATTATTGAAATTTATTATTAAAATGATTGGCATAGTAATTGAAGTTCATATTTCCATTAATAGTGAATAACACCCAGCTATATAAATGGGTACTTGCTTAGAACTTTTAAAAGATTGACTCTTTGGTTACATAAAGTAGCATAGCAAAAGATTTATTTAATTTAATGTTACCATCTTCTTTTGTTTCTGTTTGTTTCCATTTTTCTTTATCCAAAACTATAAATGTACATTCTGAAAAATAATTTTAAAAAATCATTATTTTACATAAAGAATACACATTATATCTATAGCTGAGAACAGTTACCACTGAGAGAATGTACCCAAAGAGCACATATAATTTGGGACTGAGAGTGGGAGGGGTAGAATGCTACAATGAAATGAGGTTATCTTACTGTTTTCATCTACATGCCAACTCTTTTGCATAGCATATTCCTCTTCCAGCGTCAACGGTTCTGAAGCTGTGAGCTCCTGTAATTCTTGAGATGCCATCCATTTATGATACCTTTTTGAAACAAACATGTTTTAATTAATATTATTAATTATTGTACAAAACTTACAGAAAATTTTGAAATACTGAAATACTGTCTGTCAGCCCAGCCCAAGGAGGCAGGTAAGGAAGGATATTCCATCATGCCTCTGCCGCGAGACCTACCTAGGCATAGTCCTACAACACCGTCCTCCTATCTAGGTGGTAGGCTATAGAGTTTATAGGCCTAGCTAGCTCTCATCAGCAGAGAGGCCCTCTCTATAGCTAGCTAGCCGGCCCTCTATCTAGGCTCTATCTACTAAACTTCTAGTGGCCTAATCTACCTTTCGTATTTGGTATAATTATGTTTTCTTTAATTTTAAATACATACTTATCTACATGAGATTCCTTGTACGGTACAAGAACAACACGTTTGCCAATAATTCTACAGTTTTCATTGATTCTCATTTCAACGTGTATTTTACTTTTGTGCAACGTTGATGGCGCTATTTTTCTCATTATCGCGCGGAAAAACGTGATAATGGTATCGCCCGATAATAATAACCCTTGACATTTTCAACGCGCTCCGTTGCTAAGCCAAATTACATACTTAGTTACTATGGTAGCTTTCTAAAGTAGATCACGAAATGACATGCATAAATATTATAACCTGAAGCATACTTTGAATACTTTTGTGTTGCTGTATTTGTTTTATATTATCTTACATTTAATTAAAATGTTTACCGATTGATTTAATTATTTTTTACTAGTTTAGTAACAGAGTTAACTTTGGCGGAGGAATACCAATAAACTTAGCACATGTGTACTGATTATTACTTGTTGGTGCTTAGCCTACCATTTCCTGTGTTGTGTTGTTATGAATGTGGCTGGGTTGTCCTGCCAGTGGTAGTCTGAAATAACTGCTATTTTTGCCATCATTGACTGAAGGCATGTAGATTTTCTAATTTTGAAAGAAGAGAAACTCATTTTAAAATGACTTCCAATACAGTTAGCCTGGTGGAGCTTGTTGATCTGTCTTTGGGAACGCCAGAAGTTGTAAACTACCATGCACTTCGTCGTCTAATGATTGTCATAGTTGAGAACTTACATCTCGGTGACTTAAAAACAGAACTTTCTCAGTCCGATTTAGATGGCGTTGATTTATCTGGCAGTAAAAGTAAAGAAATTGAGAACAAGTTGTCGAAATTAGAAAAACAAATTGAGTCTCTAAATGCATTACCATCAAATGAAAATTTGCTGGAAAGGACACGAAGTTCGTCTGAAAGTGTGAAACCGGTGTCTGAAATGTGGCAACTGATGCAACTCCAGAAAAAAGTAATTGCCAATGAAGAGGGAATATCAAAGGTAATTGACCTAATTTTTAAATTATAATAATATTATATGTGTAATGGGATCTCCGTGTAATGAATAATTCATATTTCAATATGCCTACGTCTACTATTCTACTAGTAGGTACAAATATATTTTGTATATTATTATAGCTTTTTAAAAATAAAATTGATAACTTGATAATTTTTTTTATGAACTCTTTGAAAAGGTTATCCTTCAGTCAGTAATTCAGGGAGATGTAAATCTCCTTGATATATTGTAGTTAATGTTATTTTGTTGTATACCTGCCATTATTTTGTATGATTGTTTTTGTATGAATTTCTGTAAGAATCAATAATAAAATCTGGATCTTATGATTAAGGAAATGAATACAAAATTCAGTATTGGGCTGAAAATGTTCTCTACCCTGAGTTACAACCAACAACGCATATTCTTCAGATACCCTTCTGCCCAGCATTTTTATATATTTTATATATATACAGTATATATATATAAATCCAAAGGCAAATTACTGAAAAAATGACAATGCTGTGGGTATCAGTGGCTGGATCTCAATGGAGATACAAAAAAAAAGAAGCGAACTAAATCAAAACGATAAAGTAAAACAGCCAGAAAAGTTAGCAGAGCTTTCGGGCAACACTAGCCCTTCATCAGTGCAAGTGAAGGAATTTGGATAACGTCATACAGTATATATATATATATAAACACAGCAGGCAAAGAACATTAATTCTAAACCGCCCGGTGATATACTGAAATTTAATTAATTAATTTGAAACGATAAAGATGAGGAAATCTGTGAGAATGAGAAAAAGTCACCCCAACCGAGATTCGAACCCAGAACCTTCTGCTTGATATGCAGATGTCCTAACCATTATATATATAATATATACTGTATATAAATCCAAAGGCAAAATACTGAAAAAAAGTGGCTGGATCTCAATGGAGTGGAGATACAAAAAAGAGCGAAAAGCTAAATCAAAACGTAAATAAAACAGCCAGAAAAGTTAGCAGAGCTAATATATATATATTATGTTGATACTGGTCGAATATTAAACAACAGTTCAATAACATATACTTTTTAATGGTCAAATCAGGGCCATAGCCAGCATGAATTGTCAGTTTTCACAAACCACCCACAATGCCCAACACAGCCCGTCGTATGTTACATTAATAATTATATTTGAAGCATCTTTGCCTTGTCTGTTTTAACCTCTCGCTACAGCCTTGCAAATGAATACAAAACAGAACATAATTTTGATAATAATGATAATAGAATTATCATTAGGTTACAATTTAGAAATAGCATGAATAAATGAGAGTGCATCAATATTGAAAAAAGGCCAAATGATATTAATTTTTATTTATTGTGGAAATAATCTTTTCTTTTGTTGAAAGCACTGGGGGAATTTTTATACATTTTGTGTAAGTATTATTATGGTTCAATAACCATGGTTACGTACTTTGTTTATTTTTCTTATACAGTGAAATCATTGTTTGATAGGTAAAATTGATGAAATTGAAAGATTAAGTCAACTTTGTGCTTTTATATTTTAGTTACAGTTTTTGTTTTGCTTACAATATTTTTATAAGTATACTAAACAAATATTTCTAGTTTCATAATGAGGTGTGCAAAAGATTAAAATTACCATAGCAGCTCTTTAACCATACAGGAGATATATTCCTTAACACTTCGAGTAGGAGGTTATAATAATAATAATATTTATTCGGCAAAAGTTCCTAAAAGTACGTTTCATCTTTCCAGGAGCAAGTATTAGCATGAGCCCACCAAACAGAAAACTGCTCTTACTCATTATTATACAATACAAAAACAAAAACAAAACTAAGTAGTACAAATTAATTAAAAACAAAACAAAGTTATAATGAAATACACCAATTAGGAATAAGCTGCATTGAATAAACAATATAAATTATTTGAGATCAAATGTTTGGTGAGTTGGGCTTTAAATTCTGAATTAAGGTGGACCTTAATTGCCGCAGTTTTGTATATTAAAATAAAATACCCTCACTTACTGTGTTTTCTAAATTCTGGAGGATCTGCCCTATTTTTTGTTCTGTATCGTTGATTGTCAATAAAAGAAACAGTCATTTAAGAAAGTTATATAATTTTTTTATTAACAATTTGAATGTAGAATATTATATGCTAAGCTCTGTCTACACTATCAAATTTCATGTGACAAAATATGTGATTTTTATTTTATTCATTTATTCTGAATGACACTTTCAGTGCTAAATCATTGATTTTCCAAAGTGGTTCAGTAGAGAACATTAACAATATAATATAAATAATTCAAAGACAAATAACACAGTAATTTACATTACACACACATTTACAATAAGGTAACTATCTACAAAACATACAGTATATAAAAAAGGAAGGAATTCAAGGTAAAAGATACTAATAATACTTAATCAGTAATATTTTGGATTGAATGGTATTGCTAAACCCCGCAAACCTCCAAAAAAACATAGCAAACCCCACCGAACCAACATAAAAGTGATTGAATCATGTAGTATACAACCCACTGGGTATATAAAATATTAAATGTTTACTGTTAACTACTTATTTTGGGGATAAAACATCATTTTTTGGTTAAAAATTAGCAATCATTTTTGACCAAAAAATGATGTTTTACCCCAAAAATAAGTAGTTAATTCATTCACTTTTATGTTGGTTCGGTGGGGTTTGCTATGTTTTTTTGGAGGTTTGCGGGGTTTATAAATACCCTAAATTTATAGTTTGTTGTTGTTTCATTTGAAAGTTTGTTCCATAATTTGGTTGATCAATACTGTATGTAGAAATTAAAGTGGATGTGCCCATATACTGTATGGAATAGACATTTTTATTTTTTTTTATTGAACCATGTTTCATGAGGGTAGCCAATCCAGCAAAGCTGATCAGTGGGGCCCTCGACAATACAAAACAAACAGGACAAAAATACATTATCATAAAAAAATAATTATAAAAAACTACTATAAATATAAAAATTGTGATAAAATTTCCAGTTTTCATAACATTCAAAGCTCAAATATTAAAATATAATACAAGAATTCAATATATTCAATATGATGATGTCATACAGTATCACTACCATATTTGTATTGGGCACATCACACTTTTTTTGTCAAACTATAGTTTGATAGTGTTGTGGGTATAATGCCATAACAACCTAAGATGACTGTATCCCACACACAAACCAGTAAACATCCTGTTTAGTATAAGTATTTTGAAATGTTTTTTAACGTAATTATATTGATTGTATGTACATTAGTAAAGCAAAGTCTTCAAGGGGATTCCTATTGATTTTGTGTCTTGCTTTTAAAATGGTACTCAAGACTTATTTGCTTTACAAATAAGAGAGCTTTAATGCTAATTGTCTCATGCGGACACTGATCTTTCAATTTGAAGCTGAAGAATGGGATCTGTCAAATTACTATACAAATTTAGGATGTAAAATGTATGTCTCTTGCTTTCTATTTTCATGTTTGGTTTTTTTTTTATTATTGAAATGCAATTATTAAACACTGTTATTCATTGATGAGTAAAATGAGCTTAAACTTGTGTACAGTACAGTTTGATCAAATTTAATGATTTTTTCTTTCAAAAGCATTTTGTTTATTCTTGTGGTATGATCAATAAAGCAAAAAATATGGAAATAAATAATAGCAAACATGCATTTCACACTAGTTTATTGTAAATTGCAATCCATTGGCCATTGCTTGCTACGATTGCTATGGTTGCAGGAAATTGTTTACTATACAGTAATTCTGTTGGTTTATGCCTCATCACACATAGGCCTATGAATTAATTACTTTTCACACAGGGAACCCATACTTTTTTCCAATGGATTTCTTTTTAGAATAATAGATTTATGAGTATTTATGGCCTACTGTACATGATTTTTACGAATCTACATGTTTATTGTATTATAAATCCAAAGGCAAATTACTGAAAAAATTGAGAAAAAAAATGCTTTTGGTATCAGTGGCAAAAAAAATAAGCAAAAAGCTAAATCAAAACGATTAACTAAAACAGCCAGAACAATTAGCAGAGCTTTCATCAGTTTATTGTATTATACAGTACAGTATATATCTTTTTTTCTGAAATAGAAATTAAGTCGTCACTACCTGTATTACTGTACTTAACATCATTCTTTTCTATTCTACAGCTTATGAGCATGATGGAACATATGATGTCAGAGTTTAATGACCTTAAAAGTCAAAATTCAGATTGGAAATCAGAGTTAGATAACTATAAATCCTTGATCAAAGAGGTACTTTAGTTTATTTTTATTAACCTTAAGTCGTTTGATTAAAATGTGGGTTGTTGCAGTAGCTGTGGGTTGTTGCAGTAGCTATCACAACACTGATTGATTTGAGACTGCGACCCACTGTATCACGGTGCAGACTGGAATCAAATGAGAAACTAAATTAATTGTGCGTTTCCTAAGTAATTAAGCCAATTAATTATAATAATCTGTTTAATCTAAAAATAATGTGATTGATAATAATAATTATGAAGGTTGATTATTTGTATTTGATTAAATCAAATTCGCCTATTCAGTATATTTGAGTTCAAAGTACTTAAAATGGAACCTTTTTCTCAATGAAATTAACCACAGTGACATTTTAAATTTGTAATTTTGAAGGTTGAAGATAAATGTAATAGCGCTGATGAAAGAATACGAAAATTAGAGGAATCTTCGTCGTCAAATGACAAGATACAAGAATTACAATCACTTTTGGTAAGTTTAAAAATTACTTCAAATGACAAGGTGAATGCAGAGATTAAGGTCAACTAAGACATACGTACTGTAAGCTTTTCTTCTAAATAAATGTGTAGGTCGTTGAAATATTTAATGCACAGTAGATTAGATACTGTAGTATTCCTGTAGAAATTTCCATAAAATACACACCAGGCAAGATAGCACTGGCAATGAATGTCAGTATATAATCTCCATATTTCTAAATTAAGTATTAATATTAAATGTCAGTCTCCTATTCATGTCTGAATGTAGCATAATGTGCTGTTAGGAGCTCATTTTACTAAGCCTCGGCATTATGTGGTAGAGTGGCCAGTTCCTTTCCACGTTGCCTTATCCTCCCTACAGTAGTACCAAGTACTCATTTACATCTGAGTGAACTGGGAGTCTCTCTGTATGACAATCAAGTATCCTAATCACTCGGCTACCCAACTCCATTAATATTATGATTAATAATAAGATTCTTCTCTAAAAATCTTAATTTACAGAATGACTTTAATAACAAGTTGAATGTATGGCCGGACCCATCAACCATCGTAACATGGCCAGCAATGGAGGATGCTCTGAAGGGCATTCACACTGAGCCTGTCTCGGTCTATGACAACATGTCGCAGACAGTTCCGGTTCGTGAGGTATGTTCAAACTCCTACCATAGAGCACTGTGTGGCTACATTCTTTGCATATACAATACATAAAATCGATTTTTTGTATCATAGAAAGGAATCTCTGGAAACATCTAGAAAACCAAGCAAAGAAATTTGTATAGACGTAAATTAAAGTTTTAGTTATCATAATTAAATAGTCTGAAAGCTAGATATTTTATTCATTTCTTTTGATAAACAAATTTGATTTCTAGTCAACTACATTTCAAACTATGTCTACAAATGATGTCCATGTTCAGACAAAGGTAAAATGTTTTTTAAAAAAATGCTCACAATGTATGGCTTCATTGGTATTATATATGCATGTCATTAATTGTAATATGTATAGCAGTATGTATAGTACTAACCTTTTATTACTGTATATATATTATTTAGATTCATGAAATAGTTTATGTACTTTACAGTATGTATAAATGCAAAGGCAAATTACTGAAAAAATGAAAATGCTGTGGGTATTAGCTAAAATAAAATAAGCGAACAGCTAAATCAAAATTATAAAATAAAACAGCCAGAAAAATTAGCATAGCTTTTGTATGTACAGTGTATATGTTGTGTTCAAGTATGGCAGTTTTAACACACAGAAATAAATGTCTTCCTACAGTATCCCACCCCTCTTCCTGTTCCTCACTTTCTAACTCTGGTATTGTGTGTTGTTTTTTATGTTGTAATATTAATAATATTATGTGAAAAATGTTGGCAGTTTTCATATGACATGGCTCATACAGTATATACAATTGCTACAAGGTGTGCAGTACTGGAGTTTTGTAATAGTTTTTGATAATAGTTTGGACCACTATCCAAAAAGGATATGAGCTGGTAATGACGCAACTAGCAGAGCAGATGCTATTGAGAAATAAAGGACCCTTAACCCTAATCTGTGTACATTTAGCTTTAATTTGACTCTATAAATTTCACATTTAAAAGTCTCTGGTAATAAATGCTTATTACCGTCAAGGTCTTCACCTTAATTTGCTTCTTCTACTTCATTTTAGTTACATTTAGCACAGCAGTATTATTAGTAACCATGGAAATGTTTCCCTTCACTACCTTAATGAGACAATCGGCAATTTTCATATTGTCAGCTATATTTTAACACTATTTTATCTATTTGTTTATTTTCATTCTTTTTTATTGAACATCATTTTCTTATCATGCTTTGCTTACAGCAGTAATAATAAATCAAATACCATCTGCTTAGCTGTTGCACGCTTAACTTATACTAATAATATGTATTGACATAAACCATTTACATCACTGGCACTCAATTTATATGATATAATATGAACATGATAAATAATAATTTACAAAAAAACAAACAATACATTACCCCCACCCTGCTTCATACCCGAAAAGTAACTATTCTTTGATAAACTTATAATGATAAAACTTATAAACATTTTAATTTAAAAGAATATATTTATTTTGTGTAATAAATGCATATTTACTATACCTTTCCCTTCCTGTTTTATACATAATACTATCTACCTATATAATATATATATATATATATATATAAACGATAAAGATGAGGAAATCTGTGAGAATGAGAAAAAGTCGCCCCAACCGAGACTCGAACTCGGACCGCCTGCTTGATATGCAGATGTCCTAACCATTAGACCACTGGGGCTTTCATGGTATTGTTCGAACTCGATTGGATAACGACTCTTTAACATTCTCGGCGTGGTACGGCGGAACAGCACTAGTCCTCAGTTGTACGCACGCGCACCAGAGATCAAATTGATACGCCCTCATCTTACAGTATTTTTATTCACGAGGCGGGATCTCCGAAGAGATACTTTTATATATATAAACAAATCAGGCACAGAACATTAATTCTAAACCGCCCGGTGATATACTGAAATTTAATTAATTAATTTGAAACGATAAAGATGAGGAAATCTGTGAGAATGAGAAAAAGTCGCCCCAACCGAGACTCGAACTCGGACCGCCTGCTTGATATGCAGATGTCCTAACCATTAGACCACTGGGGCTTTCATGGTATTGTTCGAACTCGATTGGATAACGACTCTTTAACATTCTCGGCGTGGTACGGCGGAACAGCACTAGTCCTCAGTTGTACGCACGCGCACCAGTTGCACGCGCGTGCGTACAACTGAGGACTAGTGCTGTTCCGCCGTACCACGCGGAGAATGTTAAAGAGTCGTTATCCAATCGAGTTCGAACAATACCATGAAAGCCCCAGTGGTCTAATGGTTAGGACATCTGCATATCAAGCAGGCGGTCCGAGTTCGAGTCTCGGTTGGGGCGACTTTTTCTCATTCTCACAGATTTCCTCATCTTTATCGTTTCAAATTAATTAATTAAATTTCAGTATATCACCGGGCGGTTTAGAATTAATGTTCTGTGCCTGATTTGTTTATATATATAAAAGTATCTCTTCGGAGATCCCGCCTCGTGAATAAAAATACTGTAAGATGAGGGTGTATCAATTTGATCTCTGGTGCGCGTGCGTACAACTGAGGACTAGTGCTGTTCCGCCGTACCACGCCGAGAATGTTAAAGAGTCGTTATCCAATCGAGTTCGAACAATACCATGAAAGCCCCAGTGGTCTAATGGTTAGGACATCTGCATATCAAGCAGGCGGTCCGAGTTCGAGTCTCGGTTGGGGCGACTTTTTCTCATTCTCACAGATTTCCTCATCTTTATCGTTTCAAATTAATTAATTAAATTTCAGTATATCACCGGGCGGTTTAGAATTAATGTTCTGTGCCTGATTTGTTTATATATATATATATATATACAAACTGCAATTCTAACTTACTTAGGCCTACACCCATGATGATGATTCAATGATTTTTAAAAAGAAGAAATGTTTAAACACAATACTACATGATTTCATAGTCATAAACTGATTTATCTTCCAGACCCCAGAACCTCAAAGCATCTCTCCCTCTCCAATCCCAACATCAAGGCCTGGAACAGCAAGCTCAGCCCATTCTGCACATCCTTCTCGTGAAATTCAAGAAATTCTAAAAAATATTGGCGAGCTGCGTGGCGATCATGACCAATTGGACAACAGGGTGAAAAATTTAGAGGTAAATAACTTGAAATAATCACTTTATCATACATAATTAAAAACATGATAACAATTAAGTGTAATTTTTTTACTAAAGTAATCTTAATAATTAACTAGTATTTTTTGTTTCATTTTTACTCAGGAAACCATGCCGAATAAAGCTGATCTTTCAGTAATTGAAGAAATGTTATCAAATAGACAAGACGTCCCTGAAGATTTAGCCAATCAGCTTGCTTCTCTCAAAGAACGATTGGAAGCAATTTCAAAGAACCAAGTAAAGGTAAAAGTGGTTGCCATAATTAAACTTCTAAATATGACACTTCATCATAGCATAAAGCTCAGTCTATCAAACTTTATGTGACAAAAAATGTGATGTGCCCATATATGGACATGATGATTTCATATCTCTACCATATTTGGGCATATCATTACCATATTTGAGCACATCACACTTTTTTTCAAACTAGTTTGATAGTGTTGACAGAGCTTAAGAGTGCAAGGTGAATCGTGGTTGGGATGACTTTCATTCTTGCAGACTTGTTACCATACGCTTATTTGGGTTCCAGAAAAAACGCTCTAAAACTTGAAATTTTATATTCCAGCAGACAATGTGTTCCTGAAATTTAGATGATATGGGTTTCTTTACATTATATTCTTTTGTAAACATAAAAGAGATGAATTACATCTTCAAATTAGTCCTTCATTTCTTCTCCAATACACGAATAGATTCAATAACAGCAGTAATTGATCATTAACCAGATGTTTGGATTAAACGTATCAGTTTCGTCTGATACGCTATTAGTAACTGTCAACAGTTACTGCAGTAAATACTGTAATACACTATTATGTAACTGCAGGAAAATTGATTGTGCTGTGAATACCAATAGAAGTATTTCATCATATTATTCAATCTTGCAAAGTTTCCCTCCAAAATAAAACACTTTTGGGAGTAGGGTTTTAAAAACTATAGTCAGGGTTGTTTGTTTGTCTAGTCTGAAAAGTGGTCTTTATTTTGAGGGAAACTGCATTTTCTTATTATTGTTACTACCTCTAATTATACCTTGTGACACATAACTGCAGGCTTCTCTACAAGATCTTCACTCCAGAATGAAAGATTCTAGTGATTCTAGTCAGGCTATAGAGGAAATGCTAGCATTAGTTAACGAAACGAAGGAGCAACTATCGGCTGAAATGGATGCTAGGGTAATTAGATAAAACCACAAACTACCTTAGGCTAGCAAATTTATAAATTACAATATGTGATTAAGATATAAGATTCATTGGGACAAAGAATGATTAGAAGAATTAGTATAAAAGGCCCTAGTAATCTATGTCTTTTTTAGTTTTAATTCATGAGCAATAATCAACTATTCTTTGTAAAAACTAATTAATTTTAATGCTAAGTAGGCTGAAATGTTTACCTTAAATTCCTAATTCATTACAGTACAGCATAATATCAGAAAACTATAGGTTTAATCTACAGCATTCATAATATGAAAACAAAATGCTTTTTGTGTCTTCTATTGCATTAAAAAACTAGTACTTATAGTATGCCTTTTGATGATATTTATTGATGACATTTTATGTTCTGATGGGTAGTTCCAGCATCTACAACAGCTTGGATTTATGAAAGACGACATCCTTCAACTCCTTGACAACAAGATCCAGATGATCTCGTCAGAGTTCACCAGTCAGCTGAGGCCTATCAGCAAGAGTATAGCCAGTATTAGAAAGCAACTTAACTCATTAGAAGGAATAGCATCAGAAATTAGCCCTGTAGTCACACCAGTAGGAGAGCTTATGGTAGGCCAGGAAGGAAGGATAGCATAGTTGAATAATAAGGGCTAGGGTGGTTAGGGATAAGTTTCATTTAGGCTTGTGGAAGATACTTAAAGATATATTGTCCCCCTAAAAAAATATTTTTTTAAATTTTTTTGTTGAATATGTTATTTTAATGTCACATAATAGTCATTCACTCTCACAAAAAATTGGGTCTGAAAAAAATGTATTTACCTGAGAAAAATGTAATTTAAAGCAACAAATGGTCAAATTGTCTGGAAGACAATGAGTTTTTGGGTAATTTAACTGTTTATTTTGTCTTTTTATAGGTGAAATAATTTTTTTCCTCCGTTTTTTTTTCTTATGAAAGTGAACAACTTCATTAAAACTGCAAAATAGCCTATTCAAAGTCCGATTTTAAAAATCTTTATTTTTCATGATTTTGGGGGACAATACATCTTTAAGATAATTTAGAATACTTAGAAGTAGTTAGAGATTCTATTAAATTATATTATTTTAATCAATTAGTAAAAAACTTTTTTTAGTCTGTAGGTGAAAATGAAAGGTTTTCAGTCCACTTGTCGTCACTATAGTCCCAGCACCTTAGCTGTTGGAGATGTGTTCTTTTCTTTTTTTTTCTATTTGTATTCCATTTTTTACAGGATAGTGAATCTATTACAAACATGCAAGGTGTTTTATTACAACTGCAAGCAGAAGTTGAGAAGTTAAACAGTACACTGATACATCTGGTAGATGAACACACTGCTAAACAGAAGCATATTGATGTAAGTTTCTGAAACCTGATTTTCTTTCTTAAATTTATATAACTGTTAAACATTGAGGTAATAAAAGTAGAAATTAGTCGACAAACTGGTAGTTTTGAAGTATCTTCCTTGTGAGGTTGGTAGCACAAATTTTCTACTTAGCAAAAAAGGCATTCTTTATCTCACTTCAACAATTTGATTTCAAAGAATAATAGTTATTTATAAAAGTATTAAAAGTTTATTTTGTTTTATCGCAGGCATTATACACATACATTGATCGTCTGCAAGAATTTAAGGCTGACAAAGAACATGTTATTATGGAAATAGATGTGGTAAGTGAAAGGATCTCTTCTTATTCATGTAGTATCAATCTAAATGAGACTAATTATCCAGAAATGATATTAGCTATGTCATGTGTGGGATTATGAATGTTGTTTTTATTTAACAATAGAAAGCAGACAAGAGGGCTTTAGACAACAAAATAAGCAGAGCGCAGTTTGAGGGCACTGTTGATGAACTGTCAAAGAACTTACAAGAAGTTATGCACAAGATATCTGGACATGTAAGTGACGTTAAAAGTCTTGGTTTCCCAAACAAGTTTCTCTTCCAAGTTTCTTCAATTCCAAGATTTGTTTCATTCACAGACTATTATTAAAATGCTTCTCCCTTTTTTCTTCAGCAAAATGCTTGGGAAGATGCAGTCAGTGAGATGAAAGTAGACATAGATAACAAACTTGACCGTATGGAGCTTGACCCATTGAAAACATACTTGGACAAACGAATTAAAGTAGCAAGTGCTAAGATGGTTCCGAAGGAGACGGACCTTATAGGAGAAGAAGCAGCTGGTTTTAGAAAGTAAGACTATTATTGACCATGTGATTTTTTGACAGTTTACCAAACTTAATTATTTTGTGTATTTTAATGTAATTTTTGTGTATATAATCTATTTCATTTGTTTTTTTTTTGTAGACCTTTAATGCAGAAATTCAATTGTATATCATGTGACCGACCTCTTGACATAGCAACACATGGGTAAGATGAACAACAATTCTCCATTTTGTGGTACAAATGGCAAGACACATGGCTTGGCTGTCTCTCTATTCAAACTTGTATACTTTCCTTTCAGACCTATCGCATCTTTACCCGAGTCAAAAGCACTTCCCGGTAACCGGTCAGGCCGTCCATATACAACCTTTGAACTTGAGCAAATTAGAGCAGCTCAAAAAAAGTAAGTGGTAATTTATTGAACTTTCTTAATATATATTTTTTAAATGAGATTGATTATTAGATTTGACTTAAAATAATTATTTCTGTATATATTAGTATACTTTGCTTTACAAATGTAAAATTGTTTATTGTAGTACTAAGCCAGGCAAGAATGTACAGCACTATCAGAGGTCGCTGTTTGCGCAACAGGTTGCTAAGCAACGAAAGCAGGACTTATTAGCGTATTTAGTTCATTTTAGTCAGGAAGCAGGAGGCTATACAAGTACTAGCAGAATTGGTGGATTAGGCACTCCACAGTCTTTTATCAGGTTAGGTTAGAAAGACAGAGTTAGTGTTAATATGCTCAATCTACAGGTATTGTTGAAGATACACAAAAACATGGTTTTTTAGTATTAGATGTTTATATGAAGCAGGATTAGAACCAGGAACCTGTAATTTTTAAGCAAGCATCTTAACTATAATACAACTTTATTTTTTATTTTTAATATATTGTATTAAATTTTTCTATAATGTATATGAACATAGATAAATATGCTATACATATTCAAAACATTATTACATACATGTCTACATCAAGTTGAAAGAGGGTATAGTTATGTGTAAAAGAATTGCGTTTTTTAACAACACATAAATATATATTCACATTCACTATCCTCTTAAACATACAAACCAAACAGCAAGACACTAGTGTATCTTTTTTTTGTCATTTTAAGTAATTTGTAATAACTTACTAAACGATCATTAAATTAAATTATAAATTTCTTTATCTATATCCAACTTTCATCAAAGAAATCTACCCCCTCTGTCAACGTCTGGAGACCACCCTTTGTTCCCAATGGAACAATCCACAAACACCATTCCTGGTGAAGTAATGAAACTAAAACACACAAAACAAATGGCAGAATTTTTAAAAGTGAAAGCCAAGGAGACCAGGTAGTAGCTGAAATTGGATTTTACTTCCACATATGCTGTGAAGCTTGCCATTCTGAGTTTTTAATATGCACATCTCACAATCATGGAATAAAGTTATTGTTTTTATTTACTTCATTATACTTCTAAATAATTGTTTTGGAACCTTGTGAACTTTTGAATTGGTCAATAACAATTTAATTTTCGTGCTGTTAGTTAATGGATTCCAGTTTAAAATAATATTTGTTCTTAAGCTCTGTCTACACTATCAAACTAGTTTGACAAAAAACGTGTCATTTGTCCAAATATGGTAGTGATATGCTTAAATTTGGTAGTGATATGACATTATGTCCATATATGAGCATATCACATTTTGTTGTCTCATAAAGTATGACAGTATATACAGAGCTTGATGTCGCGCTTATTGCACAATGCGTGTAAGTGCTTCACATTATTACTCACTGTTGTTCATAATATTATAACATAAATACCATTTTAAGAAATAATAATAGGATATAAAAATTTGAAAAAAAAAATGTTTTTTTATGCTGTGAATATTAACCATAATAATTATCATAAATATGAAAAAGACCTTAAAATCTATGTTTCTGTATATAGCACTATTAAAAACTATGCTCAATTTTTCAATCAAATCCAAATAATTAGCACATTCTCTAATGATAGTAGCACATCATTTGTTACATAATGTTGTATGTGATATCAACATTAACATCTATCAGTTATTGATGATCAAACATTTTTACTACATTATTTCATTTATTTATTTCTTTTTTTTGTCTTATTTTCATCCAATTTTATCTGAAGTAAATGGAGGTAAGATGCGCTTGGTTTTCCCTCACCAAATCTACACCTCCCTCAATAGAAATATACCCTCCCTATCACCAAAATACACTATTTTATTTCTCACCATCCGGTTTCTACTTTTTTTCATTGGCATTTTTTTTGTGTGCATCCTTTACAACTCAGTGTCATCCCATAAATATTCTGTTTCTACTTTGTGTGTGTTGTGCATGTGTAGTGATGAAGTTAGGGGAGTGATACTTGGGTTCTGGCATTAGTAAAACCTGCACTCACCAGGATAAACAATTAAAAGTTGTTTATTTATTATGAACAAGTACCAAAAGCACAACAGCAACTTTTTTATGATTGTAATTGTAGTTTTTGCGTCAGGGAGTTGAGTAATTAGATGTTTTTGCCCTACTCTGACGTAAATTGTACTTTATACTAAGTACATTTGAGAATACTTGGGCTCGAATCTAACCATTAGCCATCAGCGCAAGCTCGGTGGTCTAGAGGTATGAACGCCAGGCTAGTGATCTAGAGGTCGTGGGTTCGAGTCCCACCCGAGAACTACTTGCGAATTTTTTCTCAAGTATTCTCAAATGTACTTAGTATAAAGTACAATTTACGTCAGAGTAGGGCAAAAACATCTAATAACTTTTTTATGAGTCACTTTTCACACCTAAACATCCGCCACCAGTACGGTTGGTAACGTTTCAACCTGACCACTTTTTCACAGGGGCCTTTGACAACACAGTGGCTTGAACAGAGGTTGTTCCCTTTTCTTGTGAAAACCGTACCACTTTATTTCTCGTGGTTACATCACTGATCCATTATCAACAAAATTTTATTTTGCTCATCATTTAAATGGTGAAATCAATTATACTATAGTGTATTTTTCATCTTTTTTCCTTGGCGTACAATTGAAATTGTTGATTCTGCTATTTATATTATACTGAAGTTCTTAAATTTAACTTTTCTTTATAATTGTAGTGCAAATTACCAAGACGTTCCTGCATACTTTGCAGCATCTAGGAGTTGTGGTGGTACCCATACATTGACTTACCCTCACAGACGGACAAACCGAATAACACATCTCAAGTAAGTTTAAAGCAAGCAGTTTAAAGTAAGCAGAAAAGATAGAAACATAATCAATAACAACAATGAAACGTAATAATAAGGTTTTAAAAAAAAGAAAATGTAACGTACAAATCATTAATTTCATCAAAATTTCTATTTCGATATATTTCTGTATAATAAAAAATTGAAAGCAAAAGAAGGTGGCAACCTCCAAGAGTCAATCCTGAGTGGGAGGAGCCATATATTAACTAATGTTCACAAACAAAATGCAATCACACACACTTATTATTATATGCTTCGTATGCTTGACTTCTCAAAGTAAATGTTGTCTTTTATTTCTCAGTCAAGGAGTTCAAGGAATTCAAGAATTTGTACCTGCTGTCAAGTAAGTAATTTTTTTAACTCAATATAAATAATTAAATTAATTTTAACAACCATTGCTAATAATTTGTTTATATATTTAATTTTGGAGTTGGAATCTTTTCATCAAAAATAATTATTTTTCTACAGAGTTGAACATGAAATTCAGGGACAAGATGGTCATATTTACAAAGGTCGACAAGACACGGACCGACTGCCAAACCTTGCTACCCCTAAGGTAAGAGTTTGTGGTCATAATCATTCATCACATAAATGTCATCAGAATACTATTTACAGTGGCGTAACATAGAGACCTGATGCCCCTGGTTTAGCTTAAGTGGAGGCCTCTGGCGTTTTTAGCCTTTTTCAACATATTTTGATGCCAGTTTTTTCCTCTGGGCACTGCTCTTGGGCCCCCCATAAGTTCCGGGGCCCCTCGATTTAGCCAGTGAGTGCTCATAGCCGTTACGCCACTGACTATTTACTGTGTTTCCCTTGTAACCATGTATCTCGAACTTTTACCTAGTTGTATGACCAATTTGCAGAAACATTGTCAAATCCAGATGCCATTATTGGCAACTTTGAATAGTGCAGGCTCAGTAATTTAAACTTTCAATAAAATAAGTTTTTTAATTTGGTTTATAGAGTGCCAAGTCAAGTCGCTCAAACCGACCAGTATCGGCGCGACAAGCCAGTCGCTCACCATCAGCCAAGCAGAACCACCCACGACCACTCAGTGGAAGGTCATCCAAATCTCCTAGGCCGCCATCATCTCCGGAGGGATACAGGGTGGTAGAGGCACAGCTTCCATCTGCTAGCATGGAAAACCTAGTCACAGAACAATCAAATCACATTCCTGCTGAAAAACCACTAGAGCAAAACTAAATGAGGCTTACAAAGCAAACAAATATATAAATAATAATAAATAAATATATAAAAATCTATTTTATTAGGGTAATTGTGGAGAATTATGTGTATATATGTTTATTTTATTGCAATATATTAATATATTGTTATGTATTGTTTTGTTGTGCATTGATAATGATAAATGAAGCAATATAATTATTGTCGTCTATATCACCTTGATTTTGTTGGTAATTAGTTTAATCAATTTCTATTGGCAATTTGGTGCTTATGGTTTTTATAGGATGGGTAAATAATTGTTCTCTTATTGTTATTGTTAATATATTGATGATATGTACAAAGATATACTATTGGTACAAACTGAAGAACTATTTTTTTTATAACATAAAGATAATAAATATAGAATGACAACTAATTAACATTATTTCTAATTAATAGATAATCTAATTACCGTAATGGATAATCTAATTTCTAATTAATAGATCAATTAAAGTTTCTATTATAGGTTTTATCAAATCAATCTATTTTTAATATAGTGATTCTTGTCTTCTAGCTTCTTACCAAAAAAACAAATTTCTTTATAAGGAAAAAATATGAATGAATTAAAATAATCTATACTCAAGTCAGATGATGAAATATACCATTAATATTATTTTGATATCATGGGTTTATTAAAACTGGTGTGGAGGTTTTTCGAGATACATATATTTGTTATAATCTGAAGAAGACTATTTCACATCCAACTTATTTGGCAAGGATAATGACTTTAGACATTTGTATTAAAGTACTACTGTATCCAGCTGTCTATCCAAAAATGCACATGTACCTAACATACACTTTAGATAAGCACATGCAATACTTGTATTCTTGAAAATGAATAAAATTATAAATTAAAAGTAAAACATTGAATTCTCAATAAGTTTTTGTATGTGTTTTGCTCTTATACTATACTTTTTTTAAGTATAAATATGCAAATTAGCGAATCGTTCATTTTTCTCAAAGGGAGAGGAAGAGAGAACACCGAATTCAAATGTTAGTGGTATAGTCCATAAATAAAGGTCAGTGTATTTGAAAAGCCGGTAATAATTTGAAACTGTTCAAATTTATTTGTTAAATTTAGATTTACTAAATATTATTTTCACTAGTGTAATTAGAGAGATAATAAACTGTTTTAAATACTGTAATAATTTAAACAAAATTTTGTGGCGATTTTCATAAGCGCGCAAAAAAAGAAGTTAAGGTCAAGGGTCAGGTCGAATGTGTGTGTTACGTGAGAAAAATTACTCATCGATTCCATGTTACGGTAAGTTATAGTCAACGAAAGTTAATATTTTATCATTAATGTCATATTAATTTCTTACTAAAAGTGTGAGGAATTGTTCTTAATTTGAATGCAATGTAAATGATACAAAAATAAGATTTTAATTCGATTTTGTAACGTTATTTGTCACATATAAGCTAGGCCACTTATTGGCATATCACATCGGCATTTTCACGCCGTGTCAAAGGCGGTGTGTTCTACCTATATGTTGTCCTTTGTGTGGGCTTTCAGGGCTTAGCTTACTTCTCGGTTAGAACTGGAACTCTCCATTTAAAATTTTTAGTTTGAAATATAGGGTTGTAAGCACTTTTTCACTTTTAATTGTATCTTTTTTTTTCTTGTTAATTGTTTGTTTGTTTGACTGTTTTTTTAATCATTTTGTTTAAAAAATTAATGCTAATGAAATTATGTAATGAATTGTTTTTTTTAAATTGAGCATGGAGGTTTATTTGAGTAATGAAATTGCCTCATTTTCATATAGACGTGACATGTAATAAACCAAGATGACAACAATTCATAATAGAAAAGATGTACGAATTCTACTTGTTGGGGATTGTAAGTTTTATTTCTCAAAAACAATTTTATAGTTTATTAACAATAACATTTAACAATGCAAATGTAAAACAAAATTACAGTTTTGTGTGCATGTATGGTTATTTAAATCAGTAGGCCTATTAAATAAATTTATTATTGACATATTTGGAAAGACAAAAGTCTACAGTATACAAACTAAATCTCACTGTTTTGTACAAAGCAAAGTACTGTATATTTTGTATCTTTTTTTTCATTTTAGCTGGAGTTGGTAAAACTTCTTTGATTTTGTCATTGGTTAGTGAAGAATTTCCAGAAGAGGTATGATAATCTATTACAGTATACCCAAGGCATTCTAACAACAGGACACTGACCTCGCCTTACCAATATAGGAACTTATAACAGTCCATTGATCTTATGTCTGGCTGCGACAAATATCATGTAGTACTGTACTATGTACATATTCTCCGCGGCGCGCAGTGTCTCTGTTAAGGGGCGTGGAACTGATCCTGTCGCAGCCACAGATAAACCCTTTGATCTCCGAAACTCTGCATCCTTTTGTTAGAAAAAAAAGTTACAGTACTTCTGGCAAGAGCTTTATACCCAAGTCAGTACTGTACACAAACTCCACGATGATTGATATTTACAGGGTATTGCATTACTACTAGTATTAAAATTATTAATTCAAATTGACTGGAAACAAATTTTATACCGATACATTAATATATGCAAATATTAGTGCCATATTTGGAAAGGATGTTTGTCTTAACTGCAGGAAACAATCGTGCTGCTGAAGTGTAGTTCCCTTTAAATAATGATGTTTAATTTTGTGTAAATATTGCCAATCATACTTAATACTCTACTGTCTTAATTAAAAGGTCAAGTAAAGGTCAAAGCATGACTGGGTTTTATTGATAGTTCTTTAGATCAGCACTGGGCAGAGGAGAAGTAAAGACCCATCTACACAGCTCCAATAAAGAGCTGGGTTTTAAAACCTTAAAATACTTCTTCATCCTTGATTAAGTGATCTTGCCTACCTCCATTTTAGTTAAATCCTATTAAATCCTTGTACCATGTTGTAGATGTGTGGAGGTAGGCGTGGCCATCCAGTTTGCAGTACCCAATCATCACAATGTTTTAATATCCTTTATGACATCATCATGTCCATAAATGGGCACATCACATTTTTTTGTCACACATAAAGTTTGATAGTGTAGTCAAGGCTTAATATGCTGTTAACCAGCCACCATAATATTTGTTCTACAACCCATACATCCCTAATTTAAGGATTTTTTAAAAACCCAATTTCATTGTTTCTTTCCTTAGGTACCAGCAAGAGCTGAGGAGATTACCATCCCACCAGATGTCACCCCTGAAAAAGTTCCAACACATATAGTTGATTATTCAGGTAGGCCATCATATCATTTATTATATCTTTAGTTCAGTCATTTGATTTAGTGTTGTGTACTCATCTTTGAACAGCTTTAAGTTTTTCTTTATTTTTATTCGTTTAGTTAAAGAACAATCGGAAGAAATTTTACTTGAGGAACTTGAAAAAGTAAGTTTTATATAAATTGAAATATACAGTATTCTAATACCCACATTTAAATTTTAATTATTCATGTCTTGAAAATAATCTTGTTGCAAAAGTTGAGATTTGTGTGAACAATCATGTTGTCATGTATGTAGAGCTACTGATGATGAAATTATACCAATTATGGGAGAATGATTGAAAGTCATCTACTTTTACTGTATCTATTTCCGAAGTGTCATAGGAATATTTGATAATACATCATCACATGTGTTTCACATAATTGTCACATATATCTAGTAGCAACCTAAAGCTCTGTCTACACTATCAAATTAGTTTGACAAAAAAAGTGTGATGTGCCCTAATATGCTAGTGATATGCTCAAATAGGGTAGTGATATGCTCAAATAGGGTAGTGATATGACATCATCATGTCCATATATGGGCACATTACATTTTTTTGTCACATGAAGTTTGATAGTGTAGACAGTGCTTTAACCTAACCGTAGATGATACAGGCACATTCATGAATGAGATGCTGTATAAAATACGAAAATATACCTATGATACTTTAGAAATAGATAGTATGTGGAGATACAGCACTGGAATTCGGGTGATAGAATGAGGGTAAATATTAGCAACATGAATCAGCTTAATCAGGTAATATAACTTTTAAATGCATGGTTAATAAGGAAGCGTCTCCAAAGTATCCTAACGCGGTAGACATAATATTTAACACACTGCGTTATATTATGTATCAATCCAAATGTTAATTTGCATAAAAGTCTAACATGGTAGAGATTTTAGCCTACCGGCTATTTCAGATAAGATGATGAGTAACATTATATTATCATTTTTATGTTATTTAGGCAGATGTACTATGCGTCGTATACGCTGTAGACGATGGCAAATCAATTAATTCTATCACAGAGTACTGGCTTCCGTTGATCAGGAGTACCCTAGGACCTGATCACAACACGCCACTCATCCTAGTTGGTAATAAGTCAGACCAAGCAGATGCCAACAGCTTGGAAACTGTTGTGCCAATTATGAATGACTATGCAGAGATTGAAACATGTGTTGAGGTAAGCTGTGTATTTGTCGTTGTATTTAATTTATTTTTACTGTATTATGTATGTAACTGTTTATATGAGCTCTGTATTTTAAAGGAAAGCAAATTTAAAAAAAAGTCTTATATAGAGCAGTACTTGCAATCCTGAACTGATTTCTTCTTTCATACAAGTCTGGTTCCCTTCCATTGTGCCATATTGCCAGTTGTCGCCTATTAATTGATGCTTCATAAATTCTTCATTTTTATGATTTTTTTAGTGTTCGGCTAGAAATCTGAAGAATATATCCGAGTTGTTCTTCTACGCACAGAAAGCTGTTCTACATCCCACAGGGCCGCTTTACAACTCTGAAGATAAAGAACTCAAATCAGAATGCAAGAGGGCGCTGTCTAGGATATTTACAATTTGCGATTTGGACAATGACGGTGTTTTGAATGATTATGAATTAAATCTTTTTCAGGTAATAATTGTAATTGCAACTGTACCCATTCTATCACTACCATATTTGGGCTTATCACTACCATATTTGGGCATATCACTACCATATTTGGGCACATCACACTTTTTTTGTCAAACTAGTTCGGTAGTGTAGACATAGATTTACAATCATTGTGTTTCAACAATTACTCTTTTAACTTAGTTCTTAGCTGCTTTTCTTTTTTGCCATGTAAGATCAGAGTAAAGATCAATATTATTAATTTTATTAGTAAATTAAATATTCAACAATATTTACAATTTCAGAGGAGATGTTTCAATGCCCCACTGCAACCACAGGCGCTAGATGACGTAAAAACGGTAGTTAAGAAGAATGTACCTGAAGGTGTCATGAACAATGGCCTTACCCAGATTGGTAAGATTCAAGATTACACATTTTGAGTAACTCAAACTCATACATATTCAAGACTGTTCACATTTCGAGTGACTGAAACTCATACATATTCAAGACTATTCACATTTCGAGTGACTCAAACTCATACATATTCAAGACTATTCACATTTCGAGTGACTCAAACTCGTACATATTCAAGACTATTCACATTTCAAGTGACTCAAATTCATACATATTCAAGGATGTTCACATTTCAAGTGACTCAAACTCATACATATTCAAGACTATTCACATTTCGAGTGACTCAAACTCGTACATATTCAAGACTATTCACATTTCAAGTGACTCAAACTCGTACATATTCAAGACTATTCACATTTCAAGTGACTCAAACTCATACATATTCAAGACTGTTCACATTTCGAGTGACTCAAACTCATACATATTCAAGACTATTCACATTTCGAGTGACTCAAACTCATACATATTCAAGACTATTCACATTTCAAGTAACTCAAACTCGTACATATTCAAGGATGTTCACATTTCAAGTGACTCAAACTCATATATATTCAAGGATGTTCACATTTTGAGTGACTCAAATTCATACATATTCAAGGATGTTCACATTTCAAGTGACTCAAACTCATATATATTCAAGGCTGTTCACATTTTGAGTGACTCAAATTCATACATATTCAAGGATGTTCACATTTCAAGTGACTCAAACTCATATATATTCAAGGCTGTTCACATTTTGAGTGACTCAAATTCATACATATTCAAGACTGTTCACATTTCAAGTAACTCAAACTCATACAAATTCAAGACTTTTCACATTTCCAAGTGTCTCAAACTCATATTCAAGATTTTTCACATTTGAGTGACTCAAACTCGTACATAATCAAGGCTCAACACATTACGTGCCACAGTGATAGATAATATATTATAATTTGTAGCAACACATTTGTAATTCAGTTTTACTTATTTCTGACTTTTACAGGTTTCTTGTTTTTACATACTCTGTTTATTCAGCGTGGTCGTCATGAGACCACTTGGACAGTGTTGAGAAAGTTTGGATATAATGACCATTTAAAGTTAACATCAGATTATTTAAGACCAAGGTAAAACAACATTACTTTCTAAGCTGAAACCAAACAGACCCTCAAGTATAAATACACACACACTATGTGTTTACGGATGGTCGCTTGCGCCTCTACACTATATTATGGTCCTTTATTATACCCATTTCACATGGACTAGAAATCTTCATACAAAACACAGCCCTCAGTGTGTGTAAACACTGTAGATTTGGTATGCAATGTAAACAGGTTTTTATACTCCCACTCCCAAAACTAATTTTGTGTTTAATTTTTTACGTATTCCAGTCTGGCATTCATATCCTAGTTTTAGAATTATTTTTTATTAAATACTAATTTCTATTTCTAAATACTTTTAGGTTAAGAGTTGGTCGAGGATCTTCTACTGAACTGTCTCATCTTGGGTATCAGTTCTTAACAACACTTTTTGAAAAATATGATCAGGTATATAACTAATAATATAACAAATATTTTCCCATATAGAATGAGTTTATGTTTTTATCTATCTTTTAATAGGTTTAAGTTAAAGTTTTTTTATCTGTGTTTTGAATTATAGTTAATGGTTTTTAATTTGTATATCGCATAATACAAATACTCTCTATGCGCTGTATGCTTGGATGTTACACTTTTCAACTACATGCTTCTCCCCTAAGGGTCACATCATGTCAATGCAGCCACTATAAGGCGCTCTCTCGTCTGTCTATGACACAGTGGCTGAGTGTGAACTAGTAAACTGAGGTAACCCCCTACTCGTCTCGAAAGATTTACTAGGTTCTTTAAAGTGCACATGAGCTAGATGTGAACACTGGACCTACGGTTTATAGTCCGAGAAGACTTTCTACCACCAGAACCATGAAGCAAGTGAGCCTCGTACCCTTGCCGATGTTATGGCTTGAATAAAATAAATTTTTATTGTCATTTAGGATAAGGATGGAGCTCTGTCACCCGTAGAACTGCAAAGCATGTTCTCAACCTGTCCAATAGTTCCATGGGGTCCAGATGTCAACATGTCTGTGGAAACAAATGAAAATGGCTGGATAACATTACAAGGATATCTTGCTCAGTGGACGTAAGTATCCGTATTACCATCTGATGGTTTCTTTTAACCTGACCCGACTGTCCTCTCAGTTAAACCTTGTCTACACTATCAAACTTCATGTGTCAACAAAGTTTGATGTGCCCATATATGGTAATGCTATGCTTAAATATGGTAGTGATATGACGTAATGCCATCATTTTGACAGATAAAGTTTGATAGTGTAGACAAGGTCTTACAAGATGAGCTTCTTCAAATAAATGCTAATAGATAATCCCCAATCCCAAAATCATACTTGTTTACTGTTTAGAGAAAGATAGAAAATATGCAAATTTGGTCATTGTGTGTCACACAAAAGACCACACGTTACAAAATTAGACATTTTGTAGCATTAGTAATAAAAGTTATTAAAAAAAAGATTGCTAAAGTGTATTTAATTTTTAGGTTAACAACACTTCTGGATGTTCCAAGGACACTGGAATACCTAGCGTACCTAGGCTACAGGTATATCATGGCAGATCACGAGAATCAACTCTCCGCTATAATAGGTAACATGCTGTTGTTTATGATATAGTGAGATAGTGCAGAATCTGATTCTCACTAGTGGCTATTAATCATAGGTCACTAAAAAAAATACTTTTATTAGTAGTAGTACATTCAAAGAAAGCAATTATATTGATAAAATATGAAGAATAACTCTCAACTTATAGTATTGATTATATACCTTTCAATTCACAGCATCTGATTGGTTAATCGCCGGTCTATAGTTATTGCCATACCCTCGTTCTATAGACCGGCTAAACTGGGCATGTCTGTTTTCTTCCTATCTTCAATGCAATCTGATCCACACATGCTATAATCATCAGGGCACGGTAAAAACTATAGCCCTCAGTGATCTGGAGACATACTGTATCCCTCAACTTCGTCTCGGGATAAAAGATTTTTAACCATGCCCCTCAGCCCAGTAAATATTTGTATAATATTTCATTACAGTAACAAGAGATAGAAAAATTGATGTTGAAAAAAGGCAGACATCAAAGACCGTATTCCAATGCAATGTGATTGGACCGAAAGGCGTCGGTAAAACATCGTTCTTACAAGGTCTTGTGTCGCGGACGTTAGACTCGCCCAACATGAAACCAGAACACTTATCATCTTATGTTATAAATACGATACAAGTTTACGGTCAAGAGAAGTACCTACTGGTGAGTGATTATATTATGCATTTATGTTTATTGCTATATTCTTCTTTCTTTTTTTTCTCATACATTTAGGCAAATTGCCAAGAATAACCATAAGCGAATTCATTCTTAAAGGTGACAAACATATACACAAAATGCTCTACATAAACAAAGTCTTATTACAAGGCTTTGGGAGTGGGACCCTGGGATTGGTAGCCAACCATTATAACCACCAAGCCACAACACCACTCCATATAATATGAATCTGCTGAAGATTGTTATTTGATTGATGTGACCAGTTATAGCATTTGTCACATGATTCGTGACCACTGGCTATTTTAAAAATAATATTCGTTTGGGGATAGTAGGTGAAGGAGACTAGTTGAACAAACCTGTGATTGGAATGTGTATTCTGTCTGTTAAGGTCTGTCTACATTATCAAACTTTATGTGACAAAACATGTGATGTGCCCATATATGGACATGATGATGTCATATCACTACCATATTTTGCCACACCACACTGTTTTGTCAAACTAGTTTGAGAATGTAGACAGAGCATTACACACGTCGTTTTGGTCTGTTTGATTACCCTCTTCTTTGTTTACCATCTTGAAAGGAAAGCTTACTATTACCCATCTCTCAAGAAACACTTGATCTTAAATTTACCTAAATTTTCTTGGTCTCTTAGCTTTCGTTTAGAATTAATAATAATTTCCCTTTTGTAGCTTCATGAAATTGATGTAGGAATTTCAGATGAGTTAACGTCAGAGGATTTAGCTTGCGATGTGGCCTGTTTAATGTATGATATATCAGACGCAAGGACATTTGAATATGCTGTCCACAATTTTAAGGTAAAGTTTATCATCATTTTAGTTTATAATTTAGGTTGGAAGACTAGGTGAAAATTGATTTATGTTTGAATTAAGCTTTAGGTTGTCAGAAATTTTTCCTTTTTTTTATTTTTTTTTTATTTTTTATTTTTTTTTAAAAAGATTTTGTTAAAGGAAAGTTGGACTGTATGATTCATCCTCCTCTTGAAGCTCTAAAGCCTTGTCTATACTATCAAACTTTATGTGACAACAAAAATGTGATGTGCCCATATCTGGACATGATGACATATCACTACCATATTTGACCATATCACTACCACATTTGAGCACATCACACTTTTATTGTCAAACTAGTTTTATTGTGTAGACAGAGATTTACACCTACATTGCTTTTTGTTTCATTGATGTTTTTAATTTCTCTAGACACATTTTGAAAGGCTAAACGTGCCATGTTTAATGATTGCTGCAAAGAGTGACATGCATCCTGTTCGGCAGGATCATGAAGTACAGCCTGCGCAGTTTTGTTCGCAGCATAATCTGCCGCCCCCACAGACTTTCTCCAGCAAGGCACGACCAAATAAAGATGTGTATACAAAGTTATCGACTGTTGCTGCCTATCCGTAAGTGTTCTTGGTCATCGTTGATTATTTAACCATTCTTACAGCCCCCACCTCCTCCTCCACCCTCCAGCCCCCACCTCTTCCTCCACCCTCCATTTCAAACTCCATCCTCCAGCCCCCACCTCTTCCACCACCCTCCATTTCAAACTCCACCCTCTAGCCCCTACCTTTTCCTCCACATTCCGTTTTAAACACCAGCCTCACCTCTTCCTCCATCCTCCATTTCAAACTCCACCCCCATCTCTCACCCCCTCTATTTCCCTTCCTCCTCATTCCTATCCAGATAGCATTAGATACATGATTTGTTTATAGACATTTTACTGTTGGTAAGAACAAAAGTTGCTATGTGACATCATTTCCTTTTGTAGGCTTTTCATTATATCACTTATTTCACTTTATTTTCTTTATTAAATCCATCAAACGGCAAAAGAATTTTATTACTTAAAATCACTTAACTTGAAATTCCAAGAGTTAAACACCATCTTTATTATTTTTGTAAAAGCTTTATTTCTTATATTTATTCAAGTTAAGACATATCTACATATATACAATATACAAACACATAGTGTGGTTATGTAGTATTTACAATACCAGCTGTGGTTATAAATTTGCATTACTTTGTTCCATAAGGCATGCCTTCCAATTTTTGTATTTTGAAACTTTATCATCTGATAATAATAGTGTTTTTACTGTTACAGGCATGATTAGCTGAGCCTACCACGCTTTACCCAAATTCTTGCACAAAAATAGCTTACTGTTCACTGTTTGTTTTTAATCATGAATGAAAATACTGTGTGTCGCTGTGTATATACCACTGTTGCTGTGTATGTGTCTGTCTGTGTCTATCTGTGTAATGTTTGATTAGCAAAGCTTTTAGCCTATCGGAGTTTAAAAAATCAGTGTTTTTATTGTACAAATAATATACTGCTGTACTGTACTACTTTAATACATAGCGAATGCTTTCTAAAAATAGTTTTTATCTAAAATTGATACCACTGTACTACCTCTGTAGTGTAACTTGTTGAGACAGTTCTACAAACCTTCTGTTATTTATTTCAGCCGTTTTAAAGGTGTAGGCCTTCTTGTTGAACATCCATCTGCTGTCTGGATCAAGGATACTATACTCGGCTCTTTCTTTTTTGACAACAGGTTACTCTTATTGTTTTGTGTCAGATCTTGCATGCAACTGCTGCATGGAGCCTACTAATGTCCAGAAACAATTTGCAGCCCAGTGCACTTAACAGCATTTTTTTTTTTTTTTTTTCAATAATTGTTTTCCTAATTCCTATCTTAAAGTTACTGCAGTAAGCAAAGTTATTACACTACAGTAAACAATTGTATAATTTGAATATAATGTCCTAACACGGTTGTTTGTTGATACGCTTAACAATGCAACAGCCCTTTCAAAAAGCATGAAAACACTTGCACATTTAAATAAAATAATGTATTTAAATAAACAATTTCCAGTAGTTAGCTCACTACAGAATTAAAAAAAATATTCTATGTTGTAATCTTCAGTCTCATTTTGAGGCCTTGGTGGCCCTGATTTATTATGAAGAAAATCCTGCATCCTAGGCCAGCAATCGAGCAACGGTGCCACTGCCCAAACAAACAAATATTTCAATATTTTCATTCATTAATTTTTTATTTTCAGATATTTGCTTATTAATACAGAAGTTCTTATAATTTGTTAATTTCTTTTTTCTATTTTTTAGTTTTAAAATATTATTGGTTTTTAATCTAGTTATCACGCAAGTCTACAATTATGAAATTCACTAATTAATATAGCTTAGAATTGTCTATATTTTCAGTATTTATTTTTAACATATTTCTTGCACTGAAGAAAAACTTGAAATTGAGAATTAGTGGATATGTTTGTGAGCTTTCCCCTGATTTTGCATGCTACCTATATGTTATGCTCTTACAATCTTGTTGTTTCCTATTTCTATTCATGTGACTTGTCATTTGTTTCCAGTTCAATTCTCTCAATATAAGTTTTACTTAAATACTTTTTGGGACCTTGAAAACAATAATATACTGTAGCATTCCTAAGCACATCTAATCCCAGGCTTTTATACACGTAATGTACATATAAAAAGAGTGAGGTGTGTACCTATAAATTAAGTAGCCTTTAATTAGTGTAGAGTAATGTAATGACCCTACCATCACCCCCACCCCCTCCAACCATCCCAAACCCTGTCATTTGTATGTAATTTTTATTTGCTCTGATGTTTTAATATGATAGGGTTAGAGTTCCTAGCTATTAATTGCCGTTTTTAAAATTGTTTATACATGTTTTACTTTCCTTTAGTTCTAATTAGCATTGTACCATTTTATGAGTGAGGTGATAAATGTATACCTGTATTGTGCATGTTGTATAAAAAGTTCATAGAATATTAGCTAGGCCCATGGTCTGTTGTTTATGGGTGATTTTTTAACAGTTATAGTGTATATGAGTGCTAATCCAGCTATATGAGTGACATATTTCTTACCCAATAGTCTACACAACATACAGATCTTTTAATAATACCAGCAGAAATATACTAATCCTTGGTTTTTTTTCTTTGTTTTTCCTTCAGGCATATGAAAGGTATTGCTCCGCAAGGAAGCAGCTACTGGCTAGTGTCAGGCCTAGGAATTGTAGTAGTCGGAGCCACTGGTTATTTTCTATACAAATATTACAAGTCTAAATAACACTATGTAATGCTAGGAATCTTATGCTTTAATGACATTTAAGTATTTGTTAAGTTGGGATGGAAGTGCTTCTGGCAATATTTACTGCAGTAACTGCAGTAGAAAATATCCGCTATGAATCCTGTGCTTTATATAAAATAAGCTGTTGTTAAGTTAGCTATACTTTATTGACAAAGAAAACTGGTCATTATTAGGGAAACATAAATAATGGTATTGAATCAATTACATCATTATTTAGGTTTATTTTATGTTTATTCTCACTGCCAAGAACAACAAGTTCATGCTGTTAGATACTGCAGTATTTGGTATAACTGCAGTAGACTGTTAACAATTCTCTTTATTTAGCAAATTTACTGATATATGTAATATAAAAGGTTTTACATCAACAAGTAATCAGTATTGTTTGATAGTTTGTTTGTTTAACTTTGAATCTATTCAAGGTAGTAAAAAAGAAAGAATAAGAAAAACATGATTACAAAATTCACAGTGAGATTCAGCACTACAAATAATTAAATTTCGTTGTTAGTCTTAATTTAAAACATCTGCAATACTAGGTGTATTTTAAACAGCAGCTGAAGTAAAATTACTGCAGTAATAGCACATCTTTGTATAGATATAAATTAAAATAAAAAATTCATATGTTAAATCAATTTACAGTACCTAAGTAAACTTGAAACAATACTGCAGTAACAACATTAAATACTGCAGTAACCACAGTAGGCTTCCCAGAATGCATGCTGTTTTGTAGTTTAATTTATTAATATTTGAATTAAATCATAAAGCATACTCTGTGAATAATATGGAATAATTATCAGGAATATTTCGTAGTAGAATGTATTGGATATATTTTGATTTTCTTCCAAGGCTTTTGTTTCTATTGCATTCCTTTTTAAACGTTAAGGAAGCCATAGAAGGACGATTTAATTTATGATATTCATAAATTTGTTAAGTAGATGTATAGAAAACAAGCGTGTTGGTTACGTAAGGGATTTCACCTGTTAATCTGGGGTACACAATTATTTTAAATTATGTATTAAATGACTATGTCAATACTGTTTCTGAAGAAGTTACTGCAGTACAACTGCTTCTTTGGCAATCAAGGGGTTATTATAACTTCTTGCTTCAACCGAGTTTGCTTTCTAATTATAGAACTTTTGTTTGTACTGCAGTAACTGCAGTAGTTTTGACATGGTTTTGTAAGTATTAAAAATAATACAATGCCCGTAATATTTAATTGTGAAGTTTATCCGAAAGTTTTTCAAAATGTCCGTTTGGACATGACAATAGTTAATATTAAGCCTTGTCTACACTATCAAACTTTATGTGACAACAAATTGTGATGTGCCCATATATGGACATGATGTCATATCACTACCATATTTGGGTATATTACTACCATATTTGAACACATCGCACTTTTTTTTGTTTGATAGTGTAGACGGAGCTTTAGAATAATAATAAGGGTATCGACAGCAATTTGTACAAAATACAATATTATCTCATTTCTTGTCTTGCGGTGAATGTTTCTTACCGCTGATAGTTATGAGTACCAAATAAAATATGGTTAAAACATTTATATTCTATTTATATTTTTTTTTTGATCGTCCAAAGCATTGATGACGAACCAACTGTATACTGTATATTCCGGTTGTTATGAACGAAATAGACTTAGTTGGGGCTTAAGCTCTGTCTACACTAGCAAACTTTATGTGACAAAAAATGTGATGTGCTTAAGATATTGACATGATGTCATATCACTACCATATTTGGCCATATCACTACCATATTTGGGCACATCACATTGTTTTTGTCAAACTAGTTTGATAGTGTAGACAGAGCTTTAGTTACAGTATTTACACAGGACACACATAGTTGGACCATGAACCAACTTACCCGGGAAATTAACTAAGCCTAAACGAAGAGATAGTAATTTATAGCATTGAAACCAATGGTAACTCACCCATCCACCTATACCCAATTATTCACATGAACTGTTTCATTCAAGGTAATAAGATTTACGTAGTAAAATAAGTACGTATTTCAACTTCAGTAATATTTCCATCACGCGGAATGGAATTTCTTATCAATGGGTCTTTAGTAGTGAATCAAGGAGATTCTTACGGCATTCAGTTTATATAAGCAAGTGACCATATAATTATAGTATTCTTTAAAATTTTCCCGCGAGCAACAGCATTCCACCGGTTTATAATAAGATCTCAATAACTTTTACATGCAGAAGACACAAAGTGGACGCGCGCGCGCATTAACATATTATCAACATTTTTACGCGCGCGTACACAACCTGATACAAATTACGGAATAAAAAACCGAACGTCAATTTGTTTTCTTTCATTATTTTTATTGTATATTTTGGTGATATAAAATAAAATGTACAGTAATACAATTTTTATATACAAAACTGCTTTGATAAAAATGATTTAAATTGAAAGCTCTAGTACGTACAATAAATATATAGATATTTAATAACTCCTTTATTAATTTATTTATATACAGGTCTGTCTATAACAGAAATTTTGATCTACTATAGTAATTAGTTACATGACCATAATATCGATTGTATAGCGTAATCATAGTTACGAATTGTTAATGCTTGGTTCCCACTGAGTACGCAACGCAAGCGAATTGACCAATCCAAGCGATGGATTTTGTGATTGGTCAATAAGCTTGCGTTACGTCATATAATAGTGGGACCAAGTTTTACTTACTGTACATGTACCATCGATCCTAAAACACTTATTTACGGTCTCATCATGTTATAAACCAATGCATTAAGAATAATTGCTTACTGTACATCATCGATCCTAAAACAGTTATCACGGTCTCGTCATATAATATTTTAAATCAATACATTGTATAAAATATTGTATAGTTTGTTTCAGCATATTTTATGCCTTAGTAATTCACATTTTGAAAATAAATATAGAACTCTAACGGTTGACACTTTACATTAAAACACATTTTATACACACTTCTCATATTTTTCCTCTCGGGTAAAAGCATTGTCAGTAAAAAGACCCGTACTCACAACTACCCGTTCATGAACATTCCAAATCTCAACCACCCCAACCTCTCAAACACTACCACACATCTCTAACAATATTGTTATATTAATATAAGCTTTAATATTGCATCATGTAAACAATGATGTAGTTAAAACAAGGCAATCAAACAACAGGACACTGAGCTCGCCTTGCCAAGATAGGAACTCGTAACAGTCCTTTGATCTTATTGCTGACAAATATCAACAGATACATATTCTCCGCGGCGTGGTGTCTGTTAAGGGGCAGCCACATGCAAATCCTTCGATCACCGGAGCTCAGAATCCTATTCCTTGTTTGACACAGTAAAGTATACTGTAGGTCTAGTAGATGCCCTCGGTATACAGTCGTGATAATTTAAAGTAAAAAGTTCCAACAAAGAAGCAAGCGAACACCCCTCCCCAGGCACAGAAGAACCCCCAGTAGATATGATATGACTTGTCCGGTACTGGGCCTAATGATTCCACGGGCCACCATCTTTCTTCCATGACTACTTTTACTGTAAAAATCATGCAACCGGCTAGCGTAAAAATACCTTGAATTGAGAAAGAACAAAACGAAACTTTACAATGTCATAAAGAGCTGAGTTGTGTTCGAGATCTACATTTTACCTAAAATATGTTTTTTAAAAAGAAATAATTCATTGCCATTTTGTTTGTTTACACTCGGCTTTGTAAAATATTGATTTTCACTTATTTTTGGTGATAACTATATGCATAATTAAGTATAGTTGGTTTTACTTTTCCTTTTCACTTTGGTTAGTAGCTTTAGGCCTACGTAGCCGTTGTACACTTACCTGCGAGAATAAAGAAATAGCCTGAACATAACATGAACGATTTATTCTGAAATCTTATAGTTAATATTGCTACTACTTCCGAAATAAACGATATTAAAGTTCCAAGCGTCATCAGTATTACAGACGATAACATTAACTCTGTAACCAAAGAAAAGCGTGATTTAATTTTTAGGCGTTAAAGCTCTGTCTACACTATTACACTAGTTTGACAAAAAAAAGTACGATGTGCCCAAATATGGTAGTGATATATCCAAATATGGTAGTGATACGACATCATCATATCCATATATGGGCACATCACACTTTTATGTCACATCAAGTTTGATAGTGTAGACCACCGAAAGGAACAACTTATTTATGGGTAGACCTTAGGACTTTCAGAAAACCGTTTGGTCCAATAAAAGTGCGCTAGCTCTTGTACCACAAGTTTCTTCACCTCTTCTCTAGGCCTAGATAACTGTTTCCTGAAGAATACATGATCTTTATGAGCTTATTTGAAATTTGGAGACAATGTTTGTTTTCTTAATGAGTTGAGGTTTGAGGGTTCATTTCCCCAAAGCATCAAAATACGAGTAGGCCTAGGCCTAAACCTAAAACTATTATATTTTTCTGTATGCGTTTAAGTGCCGTTAGCTTACCATATAAAAGAATGTAGTAGTCATATCCTGGGCCTTGCTGAGGCTTTTCTAAATAATCAATCATTTCACATTCTGATTCTACAATGAATAAAAAAAGAGAAAAAAAACCATTAGAATAAAGCGCAAAAATGAAATAGTTTCTTCATAAGACATAGTAAAAACATCGAAAGCCATTATTCATGATCTAGGCCCATATGCCTACAAATTAAAAACACTTATATCTCAATATAAATGACCTTATGCAAATCCATTTCGTTTATTTTGATTTGAATAAGTAAAACCAAAAATAGTATTATTTGTCATAGCACCAACACAAAGGTACAATTTTTCCCCTGTCACCACCAGAAAGAGAGACATTGTATTGTATTTTGACGCGACTTATGTCTATTCGTGCTGTCGCTAAGTACGTTATAATATTCACCACGCCTACCTGTATTAGCTGTCAAACCAATAGTGGATGTATAGTAGCACTTTCTCCAGACACCCTCATACATTATCAGGTTCGTCCTGTTGTAGTTTCCGTACTCATGTTTGACCCAGTACGCTGACAGGGTCCCGACCCCCGTCGCAAGAAAAGTGATAAACCCTAAAGCTGAGAAGGGTACCGTGTATTTACTGTAAGGTTGCCAATAGTCAACTGGGTAGTGCGCCATGGTTAGGCCTGTAACTTTATGTGGCATATACGCCTATAGGTGATATCGATGCGTGCCGAGGTTTACGCCTTGTTAAACGTGCCATTGTTATTGATATATCCATGGATTAGCGGCCTTATTCATTTCGGATAAATCATGAATAGAAAGAGTTTAAATCAACACTAGATTCTTTTGTGATTTATACGTCAACTGGAATATGAATGAACGAGGGAACAAAATGTAATACTACAGTATAATAAATAACAACGATAAAGGCCGATACAATTTTCAACAATATTGACCCCGTCATCCACCTTCGTTGTACAGTTTTCTATTTATATATTATCTGAAAGTCAAAAACTATGTCGACAATAAACATATAACGTGTATTACGTTTATGCCTGAAAGCGTACTTTTATTTCTTAAGATTTACTTAGAGCACAATATTATACTAAAAATCGTATTTTTTTATACTTTACGTTCAAAACTAAGACCATTCAGACCGCTTAAGAAAGTTCTTAAGCTAATTCATTATAGAGGGCGTTAGTTCTAAAAGAATGATCTGTTTAGGAAGTTTAATTTAATTCATTCACATTTATTCAGCAATATAAATATTTACATTACAGGGATTTTACAGAGACAAGTGATTGTCTGTAGTCGTAAAACACTTTAGAATAAAACAAATATTACCACAAAAAGAAAAAAAAATATAGCCAAAAGAATAAATACATATAATATAAAACGAACTAATACGTACTGTGTGTACACTTTCACACACCACGCATAATATATGCATATTGAGTGAAGCATTTTAAGTACCGTAATTTATGGCAAGCCTCAGCTGTCTGAAGTATTCAAAATATTATATTATTATATCATTTTTTTATTATATTATATATTGTATTGTAATGAATTATACGTTTTGCATTATATTACTTGGTTTTAGCATTATATTATATCTATTTCTAATATATTATGTGAAAAATGTAACAAATTATTGAGTTTTTGTATTATATTATTCGGTTTTGGCATTATATCATGAACATTTACTATTATATTATTAATAAAATACATTATATTATAATATAATTGTATTATGTTAAACGCATTTACCTTACTTTATAACATACAACATTATTATATTATACGGATTCGTTAGTTATATTATTATTTTGTATGATGTTTATTATACGTCACGACTTATTTCAGTTCTTCTAACTCTTTCTCTCCCTCCCCCTGCTCACTAACAATCAGCGGCAGAATCTGAATTGTGTGACTGTTGAAGAATAACTAATTATCTTTACTACGTACTAGGCCTAGGCCTACTAGGGGATCTAGCCTAGACGTAGCTAGTTAGACAAGTGACCAAGGACCACCGGACAGCTACAACTAATACTACAATACAATAATACTACTACAATAACTAATACTGCTACTACCTAGGCCTAGCTAGTAGAGTACTAGGTAGCTACTACTAGGCTCTAGGGCGTATGTATGATGTTAACTACTAGGCCTAGGGCCGCCTACTAGTACTAGGCTAGGCCTAGACTTAAGTTGTAGTAGGCTAGGGCCGGGCCTGCTGCCTTAGGCTAGGCTACTACTACTACTAGGCAGTCAGCCCATGATGGGTACGAGTAAGCCAAAATGTTGGATAAGTAAACCAAAATTTGGGTACGAGCGAGTTGGCATGGGTACGGGTTGACCTGTATCCTTCTAGGCCTAGCTAATTGTACTAGGCCTAGGACTCAAGTAAGTCTACGCTACCCAGTCCGGCTACAATATGGTTTATTTTGTTTTATAGCTTTATTGATAGCTGGGTTCAAATCTGGGTTGGGATGGCTTTTTCTCATTCAAAAACAGATTTCCTTATCATAATAAAATAATATATGAATTTATTTGTAATATTGTAATGTATACATAATATAAGTAATTGCCATTGCATTTATTATTATTTATTATATATTATACGGTTACCCCTTAATTATACTATAGTATAATTTCCTTGTTATATTTTACAATATTTTCTTCATAATTCTACAATTTTGTCTTTCACAGCACAAATTTATCATACTGAATCATCACACACCAAGTCTCATAAATTTCTACTGTATTTGTCCAAGCTACTCCAGCTACATGGTATTGCCTTGAGGCTAAACTACACGGTATACTGGCACTACCATTATTCCTGGCTCGTCAACCTGGACCACATAAGCACAGTTTCAGTTTATTTACCATTTCAATTTCTGAACATAAGAGATGAACAACTTATATGGATGGATAACCGTAAGAGCGAAGCTCGTTTACCGGTCACCCGTTAGTGCAGTAACATTACGGACAACATAAAGACAGGACAAAGGTGCAATACATGTGAACACTTGTGTTTGCAACCCCTTGGATAAAATAATATATTTATATAAAGGAGAAAGTTAGATATTATAATATTTCTTTTCGATCATACAATGATAATTTTAAAATTAATTAAATCCTAAGAAGTCATACTACTGATTCAAAATAGTGACTGACTTACACCCTGTGGTCAAGACTTGCTCTTATGCTTATTTCCTCCAACATACAGAGTACATAGGACTATTTTTATTCATAACTGTTGAATTGCATCCCAATACACAGTACCTATTGGTATTATATCTAAAAATACAAAGGCAACTAACACAGATAGTTCCATATATACAGTACTCTCTTATAAATAGATGTATCTCTCCAATCTACTCCCAACTACCTAATCTAATAATAGTACTATTAGCATACTACTATACACTTTGTAGACAAGAAGTAAGTTGTATACACCTAGAGGACTTATGGTAGTACAGTCAAACGCCCTCTCACTGGCCCGGTCAACATAATCTATACCTAGATTATTGCAGTAATTAAAGTACATTATTACAGAGATTTTTTTTTTGTTGCAGAAATCAAAGTTATGTGTATAGAAAGCAGTACTCGTATTAAAAACTAAGCAGGTTGTACTCTTGAACGCAAACTGGCAGGATATTTTGAATATTTTTTATTGTTGAAATGAATGGAATCCTAACTTCATTTTCTACGAACTGGAGACGAAGACATATTATGACCCTTTTATTTAAATTTATTTGAATAGACCTCCATGTAAATTCATTAAAGGCTACATGATTGTTTTATATTTTAATATGTGATACTAATAGTAGAAAATTATTGTGTATAATGAGGACTAAGAATCTGATATTCACTTGCATTCTCATCTTTTTAAAATTTTATTTATAATGCTGGTAATGAGTTTAAAATTTAATTATATTGACTAGTTTTGATAATAATTATGTCCTTATAAATTCATTTACATTTCTTTTGTGTAATATAGTTCATATATTATGTATTAAATAAATTGGTAAGGCCCTGTACTGTTATTATTTAAGGAAAGTTTATATACACTTATTTTATGCCTACCAATATTAGTATAATTGTTTATATAAATATTTTGTCTAATTGCCTTGATTTTTTGTATAGGCCAATGGCATCAATGTTTTTCTCAAAGCAAATTAGCCTAATAATGCCACATTTAGACACATGATTCTTTGATTTCTGATATTCTGTACTTGTGTATGCATTACTAAAATAACCTAGTAGTTAATATATTTCATTTGTAATGTATGTATAAACATTCATTTTTTTTTCACATTTTTAAATTTAAACATTATTACAATACCTACCTTTCTGATATTGTTACTATTGTATGATATTTTTTGAGGCAGATTGTTTTCAATAAAAAAAAATTTTAACAAACAATTATTTTGACTTATACTGTACTATGTTAGTTCAGGAGATGAAGTGTGTGTGGGCAGAATCTGGTGTGAGGTGTATATTTGTCACTTTAAGACCTAAATTAGATGTTTTCTGAAGAAAAGAAGTAAAAGGATACGCTTTCAAACAACTCCAAGAAGATTCACACAAAAATAATTACTTTCCAATAAAATAGTATAACAGTGTATATTACAGTACATTGAATAAACTCGAGCGGAAAAATAACGCACATAAAAAAACATTCATTTTCTTGTCGAAAGGTGCCCTCTCTAGTTTTCTATTAATTTATTAATAATTATTATTAATTAATGAGTAATATGAACATATTTTTAACATTCAATGCTGGAAACTGGTTCTACTCCTAACAAAGTTTCATACCTCCAAATTTCATCAACGTATTCAAAGCACTTAAATAAATATCATTTAACATTACAAATCCAGGTTTTGATAGAATTTTGCTTAAAAACATATACAAAAAACATCGATAAAAAATACTTTTCGTATTCAAAAACATTTGATACTTGGTATAAATGTTCAATATAGGTTGCTCCATCCATATTGCAAAAAAAAAATAACTATCAAGCCATATCACTGATTTTTTAAATTTACGTTTTTACAAAATGTACACTTATGAAAGACTATACAATTCCAACTCATTTTTTTGAAAAAACAACCAACAAAAAACGTTCATGAATGCAATTTTGTTTCTGTGAATAGAGCAACCTATAGTGAACATTTATACCAAGTATCATCTGTTTTTGAATACGAAAAGTATTTTTTATCGATGTTTTTTGTATATGTTTTTAAGCAAAATTCTATCCAAAACCCGAATTTTTTATGTTAAATGTGATATTTAGTATTGAAGTGCTTTGAATACGTTGATGAAATTTGGAGGTATGAAACTTTGTTAGGAGTAGAACCAGTTTCCAGCATTGAATGTTAAAAATATGTTCATATTACTCATTAATTAATAATAATTGTTAATAAATTAATAGAAAACTATAGAGGGCACTTTTCGACAAGAATATGAGTGTTTTTTTATGTGCGTTATTTTTCCGCTCGAGTTTATTCAATGTACTGTAATATACACTGTTATACTATTTTATTGGAAAGTAATTATTTTTGTGTGAATCTTCTTGGAATTGTTTGAAAGCGTATCCTCTTACTTCTTTTCTTCAGAAAACATCTAATTTAGGTCTTAAAGTGACAAATATACACCTCACACCACCAACCTCCAACACACCAGATGCCCACACACATTTCATATCCTGAACTAACATAGTACAGTATAAGTCAAATTAATTGTTTTAATTTTTTTTTATTGCTGCCTCAAAATATATTATAAAATAGTAACAATATCAGAAAGGTAGGTATTGTAATAATTTTTAAATTTAAAAATGTGAAAAAAAACTTAATGTTTATACATACATTACAAATGAAATATATTAACTACTTGGTTATTTTAGTAATGCATACTCAAGTACAGAATATCAGAAATCAATGAATCATGTGTTTAAATGTGGCATTATTAGGCTAATTTGCGTTGAGAAAAACATTGATGCCATTGGCCTATACAAAAAATCAAGGCAATTAGACAAAATATTTATATAAACAATTAATACTAAGTAGGCATAAAATAAGTGTATATAAACTTTCCTTAAATAATAACAGTATAGGGCCTTACCAATTTATTCAATACATAATATATGAACTATATTACACAAAAGAAATAATGATTATCAAAACTAGTCAATATAATTAAATTTTAAACTCATTACCAGCATTATAAATAAAAATTTTTAAAAGATGAGAATGCAAGTGAATATCAGATTCTTAGTCCTCATTATACACAATGATTTTCTACTATCACATATTAAAATATAAAACAAACATATAGCCTTTAATGAATTTACATGAAGGTCTATTCAAATAAATTTAAATAAAAGGGTCATAATATGTCTTCGTCTCCAGTTGTTGCAAAGAAGTTAGGATTCCATTCATTTCAACAATAAAAAATATTCAAAATATCCTGCCAGTTTGCGTTCAAGAGTACAACCTGCTTAGTTTTTAATACGAGTACTGCTTTCTATACACATAACTTTGATTTCTGCAAAAAAAAAAAAAAAATCTCTGTAATAATGTACTTTAATTACTGTAATAATCTAGGTATAGATTATGTTGACCGGGCCAGTGAGAGGGCGTTCGACTGTACTACAATAAGTCCTCTAGGTGTATACAACTTACTTCTTGTCTACAAAGTGTATAGTAGTATGCTAATAGTACTATTATTAGATTAGGTAGATTGGAGAGATACATCTATTTATAAGAGAGTACTGTATATATGGAACTATCTGTGTTAGCCGCCTTTGTATTTTTAGATATAATACCAATAGGTACTACAGTATGTATTGTATGATAAAAAAGAAATATTATAATATCTATCTTTCTCCTTTATATAAATATATTATTTTATCCAAGGGGTTGCAAACACAAGTGTTCACATGTCTTGTTATGTATTGCACCTTTGTCCTGTCTTTATGTTGTCCGTAATGTCACTGCACTAACGGGTGACCGGTAAACGAGCTTCGCTCTTATGGTTATCCATCCATATAAGTTGTTCATCTCTTATGTTCAGAAATTGAAATGGTAAATAAACTGAAACTGAAACTGTGCTTATGTGGTCCAGGTTGACGAGCCAGGAATGATGGTAGTGCCAGTATACCGTGTAGTTTAGCCTCAAGGCAATACCATGTAGCTGGAGTAGCTTGGACAAATACAGTATGATAAATTTGTGCTGTGAAAGACAAAATTGTAGAATTATAAAGAAAATATTGTAAAATATAACAAGGAAATTATACTATAGTATAATTAAGGGGTAACCGTATAATATATAATTAATAATAATAAATGCAATGGCAATTAGGGCCTAGGTACTATTACAAATAAATTCATATATTATTTTATTATGATAAGGAACTCTGTTTTAGAATGAGAAAAAGCCGTCCCAACCCAGATTTGAACCCAGCTATCAATAAAGCTATAAAACAAAATAGACCATATTGTAGCCGGACTGGGTAGCGTAGACTTACTTGAGGCCTAGGCCTAGTACGATTAGCTAGAAAGAAGGATACAGGTCAACCCGTACCCATGCCAACTCGCTCGTACCCAAATTTTGGTTTACTTATATCCAAAATTTTGGCTTACTCGTAACCATCATGGGCTGGCTGCCTAGTAGTAGTAGTAGTAGCCTAGCCTAGCCTAAGGCAGCAGGCCCGGCCCTAGCCTACTACAACTTAAGTCTAGGCCTAGCCTAGGCTAGTACTAGTAGGCCTAGGCCTAGTAGTTAACATCATACATACGCCCTAACCCCCCTAGAGCCTAGTAGTAGCTAACCTACCTAGTACTCTACTAGCTAGGCCTAAGTATTAGCAGTAGTAGTTATTGCATTAGTAGTATTATTGTATTGTAGTATTAGTTGTAGCTGTCCGGTGGTCCTTGGTCACTTGTCTAACTAGCTACGTCTAGGCTAGATCCCCTAGTAGGCCTAGGCTAGGCCTAGTACGTAGTATAGTTATTCTTCAACAGTCACACAATTCAGATTCTGCCGCTGATTGCTAGTGAACAGGGGGAGGGAGAGAAAGAGTTAGAAGAACTGAAATGAGCCGTGACGTATAATAAACATCATACAAAATAATAATATAACTAACGAATCCGTATAATATAATAATGTTGTATGTTATAAAGTAAGGTAAATGGGTTTAATATAATACAATTATATTATAATATAATGTATTTTATTAATAATATAATAGTAAATGTTCATAATATAATGCCAAAACCGAATAATATAATACAAAAAGTCAATAATTTGTTACATTTTTCACATAATATATTAGAAATAGATATAATATAATGCTAAAACCAAGTAATATAATGCAAAACGTATAATTCATTACAATACAATATATAATATAATAAAAAAATGATATAATAATATAATATTTTGAATACTTCAGACAGCTGAGGCTTGCCATAGTAATTCAATAAAATGTCTCTTTTAACATATTTTTTTAGCATTTTATAATTTTTAACAATATCTAGGTAATTTTTACAGAGCTTGTTACAACCGTTAATGTAGAAAACGCCAGCTAATGTCGAAACAACCGTTAATGTAGAACAACCCACCGCTTATGTAGTAAAACCTCCAGCTTATGTAGAAACACCAACAGCTTATGTAGTAAATAAAAATCAACACCAGCTAATATAGAAACAGTCATCAGCTTATGTAGAGTAACGAATATTGCCTCCCAGCTTATGTAGTTACTATCGCCAGCTAATGTAGAAAATGTTATATATTTTACAAAAATGTCTCATTTATGTGCAAATGCATCGATCTTTACTTAGCTATCAGTCTTTCCACCTCTCGTAAGCAACCAACTTTCTAAAACGACCACACATCGTAATAAGCTACCATCTCTGTTAAGGGACCGCTTCTCATAATCGACCACCTCTCGTAAGGGATCACCTCCTCTCATAAGGGACCACTTCTCATAATCGACCACCTCTCGTAAGCGACCACCTCTCTCAAGGACCACACCTCTCGTAAATGACCACCTCTTTTAAGGGACCACGACCTCTTTCTCTCTATTAAAGGTGAATAAAAAAAGCTGAATCAGAAGCTGTCTGTCTGTCCTCCTTGGTCAGTTGATAAGCGAAGACATTAGCTGGCGTTTTCTACATTAGCGGTTGTAACAGAGCTCGTTCCATAGTTTCGGTCCATGTATACTGATAAAATGTTGACCAGACGTTAACCTAGAGTATGGTTGTTCTATGTTACAAATTGAGTCATGTAATGGGAAATAATTAATATGAATTGTGTGTAGTGTATTATTAGTAATTACAGTAATTATTTTGATAATCGCAGCCATATATACAAATAATACAATATTTCGACAGTCAGAACAAATTATTTTAATGAGTACCTACCGATAATAAATTATATTATGCTTTATTGAATCGTTTCATAAACGAGATAGTTTTATCAATAAAGTCATAAAAGTTAATGCGCTTAGTATTAGACAGCTTAAGTGCTTACTTTATTTACAATTGATATCAAACACCGCGTGTGGTGTAAAGGTCAACAATAAAAAAGTGGGTAAAAGTTGCGAATCATTTTGGCAACCATCATAATTCAAAATGGCAGCGCGCAACAAGGCACTGTGTGCGCTTCTTCTCTCTCTGTTTGCATGGGGTTTATATGATGTTATTGTAAATGTTGAAGAAAACAGTTGTTCTATGACATATATGTTTCAATACCCAACATACATGGTAAGGTTTAATCTTGTTTAAATGGATATTTTCGTCTCAAAAGGCTAGACTACGCCGACTACTCATGCTAGGCCTCCCACCATCAGACTCTCTGGTGGTGCTCTCCTCTCTGACTGAGGTTTTGATAGCTAGGTAAATACAGTAGGTTCAAGTGAATGCTGCAAACTCTAGTTATGGAAGATAGGCCTAGCAAGCTAGGAAACGGACCCAATTGCTAGCAACATCATATTGTTATTGAGTAACCGACTGATAAATTTAATAATAATTAGTATAAACATGGAGTTATAAAATTATAACTCCATGGTATAACAAATATTAATAAATGAATAATAATTTTAATAAAATGTTAAAGAATAGGCCTATTTTATAAAAATAAAATTCATCCAATAATTTTATTATTTATGTGTGTGTCATGTAGGCCCAATTTACTACACTAGTAGGCATAGGAAGTAGGCCAACTCTTAGTTTGAGCTTTTATTTACTAACAAAAATTGACTTTAAACTAAAATCTTCAAATGTGTTAATTCAATAATTGCTGCATGCATGATGATATTTTAGAATAAATACAGTTTAATATCATAACTTATTTATAAATGAACCCCTTGTTTAGATAATAATAATTGGTTTTTTTCAAGCCTGTACCCGGAATAAAAGAAGAGATACAAAATGCATTTCCACGATACGCCTTATACCTGTATGGAGAAGGAGAATATGCCAAGAGGTCCAAGTAAGTTAAAACTCATAAAATACTGTACATATGCAGGTTTAAAGTAACATAACATGTTAAAAGTTTAGACTATTTTTAAATCATTAAATTCGGTTCAAGAAAAACTTTTATTTATTTTTTACTACAGTATCCTCCCAGGCCTTACAGAACTGTATCAATGGGTACAGACAGTACCATAATTTCTGATACAAAATTCTATTAATAATCGATGGTTCAAATTACAAACTGCAGAAAGTTCATTAAATTGGCAGAATGTGGTTATACAGACAAAGTTATCATGCATTATTTACACAAGAACCACAAAGATATGGTCAATACATTATAGATAAGTTTAATCTATCAAACATCATACTCTCTTTTACTAATCTCTGTTTAAACTAATTTATGTTTGCTTTCATTGGGTGACTCATTGTAAGCATTTTACAACTTGTAGTATGTCCTAACCACTTTGAGGTTTTCTGGATACAGTATAAAGGTCAACACTAAGCACAGGTTCTGAATAGAAGGTCTGACCTTCTATTCAGAACCTGTGCTTCTTGCGTGAAAAGCATCATGGATAATCATCCTATGCCCCCTTCATGTTGTGTATATTCAAATTGCATGCTCTTCCCCAATGTCACATCCTTTCACTGTAGCCATACACTACACTGTGGCTGTTGCTCTAATGGAAGAGGTACAGTCACCCCTTTTCAGATATCTTCCCACCATCTCCCTATATTTTACATACTACTACTTGTTAATTTTTAGAGGCTGTGATTATGTTATAGAGATGAAAATAGTTTATTTATAATACCAGAGGTCGAAATAGGATGCATTGAATATTAAAAGTATAGAAAAAAATCTCAAGCATTCAGTTTGTTGACTTTAGATTGACTGTTAACCCTGTGTTTACACTAGGTAAATCAGTCTGTACAACTTTTTCCCTTATAAATACTCTTTAGAAACCTCAATGAATAATACAGTGAATGAATATACAGTATTATCAGTTAAAAAACATTTAAAGACTTTATTTTATCACTACCATATTTAGACATATTACTACCATATTTGGGGACATTACACTTTTATTGTCAAACTAGTTTGATAGTGTAGACAGAGCTTTAACCACACTAGTACAGTAAACATTTTTTTCTCAATGAAACTTGCAAACATTGCAGTTAGTAACAAAATCTCTGAATGAAATACTAGTTTTTCTATAGGAATACAATGTCTGGTATTGTAAAGTTATATTTTCAGACATGGGCATACCCAGCATTATTACCAATAAGGGAAATTAGATATGATCTCAAATAATATTTAAATATATTATTGGTCATACCAGCTAAAATAATATACAGTATTCATTTCCACCATTTACTGTGATACAGATTTTATGTTTTTTGTGGTTAATAATACTGCTACACTGTTATTTATTTATTTATTTTTTTTTATTTTATATCTTTAGGCAATGTGGCCAAGGATTACCAATAGTGAATTAATCACTGTCCTATCAGATAGGTGGTAATCCCCCTGATACAGGGGCTATTTTATGAACCAGTTCACCGGGGTAACCCCCTACTCTTTTTTGAATAATGAACTGGGTTCTTTAAAGTGCACACAGATTATAACTGTGTACACTGGACCTACGGTTTATAGTCCTTATCCGAGAAGACTTGTTCCACCACCAGAACTAGGAGCGAGTCAGCCTCGAACCCTTGCCGATGTTGTTGGCTCTTTAGGTACGGTAAACGGCGCCCCTGCCTTAACCGCTCGGCCATTTGACTCGCTTTACTGGTAGTAGTATCTTTATATTGTTAACAATGTAGTTTGAAACAATCACAGTAGTTTCTTTCAATACTGTTAATAATAATAATAATAATAATAATAATAATATAATTATTGCAAACATGAATTTTTATTTTTATAAATTAAAAATATTAATAATTATATTCAATCTTATTCCAATGAAAATTATTCAAAATCATTTAAAAATAAACCCTTCTCATTTGAGACACCCATATTCAAGAGATACCATTTTAAAAGTAGATGCTTTGTGAAACAAGAGGGGAAAATAAATCCTACTAAGGAGACCCTTTGTTGGGTCCATCTTGATATAAAATACATTTGTTGCATCTTTGAAATGAAACTTTTTTTTTATAAATAATTTCTAAAATAATACAATATATCAATATTAAATTGTGTCATTATTTCTGTTGTAGGAATATGAAGCTAGATGGCATACCTGTTCTATTCATCCCAGGCAATGCAGGCAGCTATAAACAAGGTACTTTATCCAGACAGGTTCATTTCTTTCATTACATTGAGCTTATAATATTAATTAAGGGATAATTTCGGTACTCACAAAAGTGTCCACTTAATAGTAGTGTCCCCTGAATATTGGTTGCTTATTAGTTAACATTATAACATTTATTGTTCGCCATTCATTTTACAGAGTATTGAAAATCCCAAAAGAGGCATTCTATTATAAAATTGTCTTTCAATTAACTCCCAATCTATTTTAACTTCTTGTGGTTTACCCCTGCATTCAGTTTATCCCCACAGATTTATAATATTTTTCTACTCCTACTAAGGCTCTGTCTACACTATCAAACTTTATGTGACAAAACAAGTGATGTGCCCGTATAAGGACATGATGATGTCATATCAACCAATATCAATATGACTACCATATTTGGGCACAATTTTTTTGTCGAACTAGTTTGATAGTGTAGACAGAGCTTTAGAGTTTTACTACCATCTTGTCTCTCTACTTTCATTAAAATTGAATTCTTTAAATCTTTGTATTACAGTGAGATCTCTTGGTTCAGTGGCGTTACGCAAAGCTGAAAAGAACAGTTTTCATTTTGATTACTTTTCGGTGGACCTTGATGGGGAGCTGGTAGGCATGTATGGAGGGTTCCTACAACATCAAACAGGTGATTATAATATACAGTGGCAAGTATTCTTTTATTAGAGGGTGGAGGGGATATAGTGATAATAAAAAGGTTTAAATACCTCTGCGTATCAGATTCTCTTTTGCTCACAAGAGTCTAGCTACATTTGTTTTGTGTACAAAGTTTTTGTAGGCCAAGCAGATTACATTTGGTATGAATATATACTAGATTCAGTGTACATCAATCCCAATACATAATTACAGTAATCTTGTTTATGCAGAACCCTTGCCATCAATTATATACTGAAATTGTAACTAGACATGAAACTCGTCACTTTGACGAGTTAGTTATCCGCACCACGACAAACGCCACGTGCACGTCATACGTTGGAATATTGCACACAGATAAAGATTATGGATTTATGACAAGAACTGAAGAATATGACATGCTGTTAGTGCTGAATTTTGTGTCATATAGTATATACATGCAAACAGTATAAGCTGTATACATATTACATACAGTGTAGAATAGGTGAAATTACGGGACCCGCCATTTATTCCAATTTTTAACATGGCGACGGTATCAAAATGAAACACTTAGATAGCAATTTCAGAAGGAAATTATCTCAGGAACAACATATTAACGTGTAGAAGAAATTTGAATACGTAAAATATAGATGCGCACCCTTTTAAATGTGATGAACTATTACGCAAAATATGAAAATACGACTTTTTTTATTCAACTGGCCATATGATGACGTCACAACATCCGATTGGCAAAATGTTTACATGAATTCGTATCTACAATCCAATAGCTTCCAGAAAACGTTTTAATCGTGATTATCACATTTTATTCTTACGAGCTATTACAGATTAAAATTTACTGTAAAGATGAAATTAATGACCCACGTAATTAAAATTTTTAGGCATGATGACGTCATAAAAATTAAAATATTTTTATCTCATGCTAAAGAAAGTTGATTGACCTACACAATATATAAATGTAGGAGAAAAAGGAATACAGATAAGCGCGATGCGCTCCATTGAATGTGATGAGCAATAACGAAAGAGACAAAAATCCTATATTTTACATTCGTGTGGCCATACGATGACATCACAATGTTTTTTTAGCCTTATTGATGCATGATCCGATATCTACAACTCATCAACTTCTAGATTTTGTAATAAAAATAAACGGTTAACGGTTTACTTTAGAAACTATGACTGTTTAAAAAAAGACATAATTTTGACGATTTTTTAAGCTTTTTCATAAAAAACGCGCACGAATTGTCTAATTCAACGTGTTCGTATGGCGTTATTTAAACTGGAAAAGGTCTAAATTGTTTTCAAAATCACTGGGAAAGGCTTGAAAAATATAATTCAAGAGACAAAAATATGTTTTTAACGCTATGTGCGCACCGCGCGCATAAAAAATTGCGCGCCCGTGGGAATTTTTGACATGCTCAAAATGACAAGAAACGCGTAAAAAGTTGATTAGAAATTAATTTTGCGCATTTTGAAATTTTAAATGCGCGTGCGCGCGTAACTTCTTGTGAAACATGCCATTTTTAATCCGTAGAAAGTTTGCCCCTGATATGACTTAAATTTTGTCAAAGTGTCAATACTAAATGACTTTTGGTTTTTAATCTATGATCAATCATTGAAATTCATAAAATTGCGCATAAGTCATGTTGCGCAACTATGACGTCATTCAAAAATAGGAGGTGCACAACTTCACGTAAATGCCCATATGTTGTCAAAGTTATGAAATGTTATGTTTACACATTTTAGAGGAACACGACTCACAAAAAGGAAGGAAGGAAAGAAGAATAATACAGAAAACTAGATTTGAACTCGTCACTTTGACGAGTTCGGGTTATCCGCGCAAACGCAACATGCACATACTTAACCATATGAACCTCGACAATTATTATGCCATCCTATGACATGAAATAAATGTTTACAGTGCTGAATTGTACCTATTATGTAGCATACATCATATTACAGTATTTTACAGAATAAACTGTATATGTTATATACAGTGTAGCATAGACAAAATTACGAGACCCATCTTTTAAATCCAATTATTAACACGATGACGTCATCAAATTGACATATAAAGATAACAATTTTAGAAGATAATTATCTAAATAATTACATTAAATCAAATTTGAAGAATTTTGGGCACGTAAAAGTGAGATGCGCTCTATTTAATATGATGAGCAATAACGAAAGAGTAAAAAATCCTATATTTTACATTCGTGTGGCCATACGATGACGTCATAACATCCGAGTGGTAAAGGTTCTGCATGAATTCATATCTACAACATATCTGCTTTCATATTAAATTTAAAAAATTGGGGGTCGTGGATGATCCTGAGGAGCTATAATAGATTAAAAATAGGCTTAATTTTGACAATATGTTGTCACTTTTGCAACTAAAACGCGCGCAAATGGTCTAAATCAACGTGTTCGTATGACGTCATTTTAATTTGAAATGATGTAAATCTTTTTTAAAATGACTAAGAAAGGCTGTAAAATCATAATTCAAGAAAAAAACACATGATTTTCATGCTCCGTGCGCACCTTACGCGTAATTTTTTTCGCGCGCGTGGGAATTTTTGACATGTTCAAAATGTCATGATCAGCGTAGAAAGTTGATTAGAAATTAATTTTGCGCATTTTGAAATTTTAAATGCGCGTGCGCGCGTAACTTCTTGTGAAACATGCTATTTTTAATCCATAGAAAGTTTTCCCATGATATGACTTAAATTTTCACCAAGTGTCAATACAAAATGACTTTTGGTTTATAATCTATGATCAATCATTGAAATTCATAAAATTGCGCGTAACTTACGCTGCGCGACTCTAACGTCATATAACGAAGTTTCTTGCACATCTACAGCTACAGGTCAATCTTTTGACAAAGTTATACAATGTTATGTTGACAAGGATGAGAGATATGCATGCAACAAAATTCCGGGAAAGAAAGAAGAACAAAGAAGATGAAAAAAAAAAAGATATTTACAATCACAAGGGTTATCCGCAACTTCTAAGTTGCGGATAACCAAAAAATATTGATCTCATACAATTACAAGGAGTTATCCGCTTGGTATACCAAGCGGATAACTAATTATAAACGATGACTAAATAAATGTGAATTGAATTGAATCAAACAAGAGTAAAATGTTTTTGTACCTAACCGCTTTTACACATATTTCAACCAACTTTAATTTAAGAGTGATTTTAATATTCCTTTTTTCTTTTTAGAGTATGTTGTTCACTGTATTAATCATATACTAAGTTTATATCAGCATTTAAAGAACCCACCACAGAATGTTGTTATTGTAGGCCATTCTATGGTAAGTTCTCAGTTTAGGCCATAACTAAGCCTCTGTTTTTCATTACTTTGTCTAGTTATTGAAGAAACTTGAGAGACTAACTATACAACCCCCCAATACAAATTTATTTTTCTTAGAGAAAAGTAATTCACTTGAAATAACATTTGACCAAGTATAATCCTATTCTGTATTTATAAATTACACCGTTAAATATAGTCCTAGTTTTAATTCTGGGCAGTTTTAGGCCAACACTTTCTACTGCAGTAACTTAATTTACATTTACTGTATATTTTGTTAAAGGGAGGACTTGTTGCTAGAGCTTTGTTTTTGTCACCAAATTTCAACTCCAAACAAGTAAACACCATCATCACACAGGCTACACCCCACGATAGTCCAGTGGTGAAAGCTGACAAGGAACTGGATGAGTTCCAGCTATCTGTTAATAAGGTTTGTGATATTTTTTAATAATTAATAATGACTATAATGCATGGGTACTTTTAGCTTAAAGCATTGTCTACATTAGCAAACTAGTTTGACAAAAAACGAGTGTGCCCAAATATGGTAGTGGTAGGCCCAAATATGGTAGTGATATGACATCATGTCCATATTTAGGCACAACACATTTTTTTCATCCCATGCTTAATGGGTCCCTATACAGATTTCAGTATTCATCAATGCATATACACTTCTATTTCATACTTTTACTTATTTTCTTCAAATAGTTTTGGAAAAATGAAATGAATGACACATTGATTGATGTTGTTGTTCTGTCTGTTGGTGGCGGTTTCCGTGACAATCTTGTGCGTTCAGGCCTAACATTTTTAAGTGACGTCATTCATCCAAGTCGTAGCTTGTCAGTGGTGACGAGTGCGATACCTAGAGTATGGCTCTCAACGGATCATCTCTGTGTTGTATGGTAATTTGTGTACTTTGCTTTTACTGTGTTATCAAAAATTAATTTTTGTAAAACTGTTTCAATTCGTGCCATAAAAATGCTTTTGACAATTATTCTGTATAGAATTGAAATATTTTATTTATACTGGGCGACCTCTTTATTCAAAGACTGGTCTCCCAGAGGGCCCAGTTATGATCAGTGGCTGTGGTGTACAGTACTAGTAAACCGGGGTAACCTTCTACTTGTCTAAATAGTATCCCTATTTTAAGTCTAAAAAGGGCCAATCTGGGAAAAAATTAGAAACAAGTGTTTCTCAACTGATTTGAGTTATATAGGTTCTATATATCCACCAAAAAAAAGTTCCAGCTCATTTGGCCTGGGGAAAGCCGCCATTTTGGATTTTTAAAATGGCCGCCATAAAATACATATTTTTGCTCATATATCAGCTTCCACATCATGTATGGATATGATTTTGGTGGCAAAGTATATGTTTTGAGGGTCAATGAATCCAAATACAGCACTTTGAAGTTTACTGAATGTCCGCCATCTTGTTTTTCAAAATGGCCGCCATAAAATACAGATTTGTACTCATCTCAACTTCTACATCGTGTATGAATGTGATTTTAGTGGCAAAGTGTAGTTGTGAGTGTCAAGAAATCGAAAAACAGCATTTTCGTAATTCACTCAATGGCCGCCATTTTGTTTTTCAAAATGGCCACCATAAAAATACAGATTTTTGCTCTTATCTCAGCTTCCACATAATGTATGGAAGTGATTTTGGTGGTAATGTATATATTTTGAGGGTCAAGGATTTCAATTACAGCATTTTTTTTAAGTTTACTTAATGGCCACCATTTTGTTTTTCAAAATGGCCGCCATAAAATACAGGTTTTGCTAATTTCGTAGCTCATATACATAATGAAGACATGATTTTGATAACTAAGTCTATGTTTTGATTGTTACAGAATCAAAAATCAGCATTCTAAAATACAGAGTCGGAAAGTGATCAGATCTTCTTATTCCAGTTAGGACCAAACTTCATAGTTGAAGGCTACTGCTCCACTGGCTTTAGATGTTGCTTTTTTTTGCATACAGTTTGTTAAATACAGTAATAGTTTTAAAATTCCCAATCAAACTGGCACAACATATAATAATAACAACATTTATGTACAATCCCCTTTGCCTATAGTCTTCAAGATCTATCGCTATCACAATCCTCATTATTACTATGTCAACGTCGTGAGTTAATCACAAGATCGAGTTCCATACAGATTAAGACCAAAGAGGTACACAAGAAGATACCAGAGAGTGTACTGTAACTATCATTCGCGAGAAGAAACTAATAAACAAGATATTCTAAAGAAGTTACATCGACATGTAAAGATATTTTCCAAATATAAAGAGAAGCATGGCCAACTTGCAGTTAAAAGTACAACTTATGGATAAAGCAGTGGAAGGCTATATCTGGAAATGCTGAAAGACAAATTTCAAGATACATAAGGTTTTCTCTATTGTGCTCATGTCTGAAAACTGATTCTTCACCATTATAACACGTTGCATGATATCCATTCTTTTGGAACATCTTGTATTGTATGTATATGGAAATTTGTCATTCAGGCATATTGGCCATCATGGTCAATTGTCCTATACTGTGTCTATATCTGGAGACAAAATGGTACATCTTCATCTCGTGTCATCATTATATGATAGATAGCTGCATCCTCTAAGAGCTTTAGAATATACAGCTCTCTTTAAAGTAGGTTATGCACAACTTCAAAACCTCAACCCACCAGTATGTCCAATATAACCAAGAAAGCTCCTGAAAAGATAAACTCCTCCGTGTCTGATTATTATGACTGGTAGATGAGCAGCTAGATATACGTTTTCAGAGTGTCTGTACCATTGTATAAACTGTTGACATGTTAATTGGATAAAAAAGAATGATCGGCATAAACTATCGTCGATTTGTCCAGTTATCGCATTATACCTACATGCATAAATCCAGACCAGTTATGGTGAAGTAGTGTTAGTCCCCAGTGTATTAGGTAACCATCCATTCAGTCACATAAGATATGTTGCTTTAAATTGCTTTACTTGCTTTATATATAATGTATCTGATTGGAATATGCTTAACTAAAGTTGGCCATGCTTCTCTTTAGGATTTGGAAAATATCTTAAAATGTCGTCTAACAAACTTTTTTAGAATATTATATTTTTAGGTTCTTCACGCGAATGATATAGTTACAGTACATCGCTGATATCTTCTTGTGTACAGTATCTCCTGGGGTCATAATCATTGTGGTTCCCATATATTATCAACAACATACTGACTTATTCTCGTCATCACTTTCCAACTGTATTTCAAAAGCTGAATTTTGTTTTTATTCTGTAACCTTCAAAACATAGGCTTAGCAAAATCATAATCATAGTAGCTCATAAATGAGCAAAAACCTGTAGCTTATGGTGGCCATTTTGACAATCAAAATGGTGGCCATTGAGTGAACTTCAAAAAGCTGTATTTAGATTTCTTGACCCTCAAAACATAAACATTGCCACCAAAATCACTTCCATGCACGATGTAGAAGCTGAGGTACGAGGACAAATCTGTAAATTTTATGGCAGCCATTTTGAAAAACAAAATAGCGGGCATTAGGTGAACTTTAAAATACTATATTTGAATTCCTTGACCTTCAAAACATATACTTTTATACCAAAATTACGTTCATATGATGTAGAAGCTGAGATATGAGGAAAAATCTGTAAATTTTATAGCAGCCATTTTGATTTTCAAAATGGCGGCCATTGGGTGAAATTCAAATTAATGCTGTATTTGGATTCCTTGACCGTCAAAACCTACATTTTGCCACCAAAATCATGTCTATACATGATGTAGAAGCTGAGATAAGCACAAATCTGTATTTTAAGGCGGCCATTTTGAAAAACAAGATGGCGGTCATTGAGTGAACTTCAAAATGCTGTATTTAGATTCCTTGACCCTCAAAACATACACTTTGCCACCAAAATCATTTCCATGCATGATGTAGAAGAGGAGATATGAGCAAAAACCTGTATTTTATGGCGGCCATTTTGAAAATCCAAAATGGCGGCTTTCCCCAGGCCAGATGAACTGGAACTTTTTTTTGGTGGATATATAGACCCAATATGACACAAATCAGTTGAGAAACACTTGTTTCTAATTTTTTCCCAGAGAAAGTGTAAAATGGGGATACTAAAAGTGCACATGAGCTAGATGTGTACACTGGACCTACGATTTATAGTCCTTATCCGAGACTCGTTCTACCACCAGAACCATAGAGCGAGTGAGTCTTGAACCCTTGCCAATGTTATGGCTACGTAATTACAGTTCCACCGTCTTAACCGCTCGGCCACTCACTCACTCATATATTTTTACAGGTGTAAAGAATTAGTGTTGGCAACAAAAAGGGCAATGTTTGATATGATTGATAAAAAGACTAAACAGGTGGGTTGAAAATTAATACTTAATGTTATTGTTTTTCTTAATTTTTATTTAAAGTCAACTCAACAAGTCAGTTAAAATCAACATCTCTGCCATTTTCATTTAAGAAGTACAAAGAAAAAAAGAATGTAAGAGTTAAATAATCCACATGATCATCCACGTAAATCACTTCTTTTGTATTTTTTACAGGTATCTATTGATACAGCATATAGGATGAAAATGCTCAAAAGACATTTCACTAATGACAATGATGATAAAGAAATAGGCAAAACTATTCAATTTAAAGGTGTGAAAATATAAAATATACTTTTAAAGTAATTTAAAAAAAAACTTATTCATGTTGGTATAGATCTTTCCATTTTGATCCTGCGGTATAAATTAAGTTACAATATAAAACTATTCAGGACCCGATAAAGTGTTAAAACTTATACTACCCCTCGTTCTTTATGACATGTCCCCTGAATAAGGCTGTCTCTGTAGTACAATATCAGATATAAAATATCATTTCTTTGCTCTCTCAACCCTGAATTTGTTACCCAAACTTGTCTCTGTTTCCTTTTTAGAAACTGATAAGTTTGCACTTGTTGAAGATGGTAAACTACACATTGAGGGTGCTGTTGCTAAAACAATGCACTACATGTTCCCACTGAAGGATGCTGTGGAAGAAATTGACCACTTTATTGCTGTTGGCAACTCAGGAGGTGCTGATTGGGTGTCTGCATGTGTCAAGGTATGGTAGACTTGTTTGTACTGCAGTATGTCACTACGGTTACTGCAGTATCTTAGCTAAAGTAAAGATACTGGCAACTGACCTGTTAAAATACAATATTTTTTGTTCTTAACTAAAGGTTAAAGGTGAACGTTGCTTAGAAGCCATCAGCTTAAAATCGTACAATCAACTGCTGCCACCACGGAAAACAGATACCAAGAAAATATTGATGCCAACGATTGGACTAAACGATGCGTCGCATATTCTGCTCAAAGTGACAAAGGGTAGAGGGGTACGGTATTCCACCCTTTATTAATAATTATTTGATTAAATGTTATTTATAGTTGAGTATGGGCTTATCATATGCGCCGACAAATTGTTTAAAAGCAGATATTTTTTTAACCATTCAGGCACTGGTGTCGGCTGAGCTTTTTAACAGTGAAGTTAACACTGTACAGTTTCTTTTGCCTGGGTTCTTTACTTTTGGTGAGTATATATTTATTTAAAAGCTGAACCAATTCTGTTGCAGTTGGTAGAAATATGTAAGCATTACCTAGAGGCTTAATTTTAGAAGGACTCAAGATTAATTTAAACAAAATTTGTTTCTTGTTTCAGCTCCAGTAATTATCCTGTCTGAAACTGGAGAGGGCAGTACATTTCACAGGGTATACCTTGACGATCTTTATACACCAGGTGTCGCCTATAAAGCAAGTTTGGACGTTCTTTCTTGCCAAGATCCAATAGATGAGAGTAGGTTTAATTTACATATATTTAGTATTTTATTGAATTCATAAATTTGAATTAAATAGTATAGTTTATTGGATGTTTGAGTACCGATCGTGGTTCGAATCGAACTCTTGCTGCATTGCTTGTATCCTTAGGCAAGACACTTTACTTACATTTGCCTCTCTCCACCCAGGTGTATAAAATGGGTACTGGTTAGATTGGGTACTAGTTCATATTATTATTTTAAAGTAAATGCATTTATCATAATAAAATACATATTTTATAATTTATTCATAATCCACAGACCTAAACAGCACCATGCATTTTCACGTTCCCTGGAGCTCAGAGGATTCATACTCAGTACGTCCTGCAAACAAGAATAACGACATTTCCTTGAAGTTGGTCAACGGTCGTTCCGCAGATGACGACAGAAAAGCGCAACTGTTCATTCATATCAGCCCAAAGTGCCAGTATCAATTGAGTTTGGGATACTCGCACCAGGAAGGGTTTGGTCAGGTAAAGTGTTTGGTATTATTTTTGATAGAAATTAGGAAGTTCCAATAAGTTGATCTGAAAGACATACTCCCCCGATCTCCGCAAGATTCCGCAAGAACTGCAGTTGTTGACATATTTTGTGGATGACAACTAACTTTGTTGTATCTACATCTGGATAATTGTGAGTATTGTCTAAGGTAAGTATTTTGATTGATATTTTGACTAATAATATGAATTTTGCTTGATCACAATGAAGTATCAATTATAGTGTATGTTTTATGACTGTAATTTTTCAATATTTTAACTCATGCTCTCTGCTTTTTATTGTTTTATTGCAGTTTTATACCTTTTTAACATTTTATGTGTAATTTTCTTGTTTTCTTTTCTGTACATATGTTGACAATGATTTTTACCAAATAAATGAATGAATGTTTATTGATCAAAAGGCAAATTACTGAAAAAATGACAATGTTGTCACTGTGTGTATCAGTGGCTGGATCTCAATGGAGATACAAATAACATGAAAACGATAAAGCATCAACAAATTTGCTGAGCTTCCGTGCAACCCTAAACATGTTTAAAGTTCTCCCCACGACCTAAAAAACTACGTCCGACGCTATTTCAAGACGTCTCGTCTTGTCGGGATTCAACTCAGTCAGCCCCGACGAGTCAAGACGTTTCATCGGGCCTCGTCGTAAGATGCTGTCTGAATTGGCCTTTAGTAGTACGGTACAGTAGTATTATTAAAAACAGAAAATCAAGTTCGTTAAATAGCCGAGACATCTTCTGGGTCATATCCAAACAAAACAAAATCATTTTTGTAAAGCTTATAAAGTTTTTGACGTTCACTGTCACTTATCGTCTGATAGTATTTCTCAAACAAAGTGACGTCATTGCTTTTTGTTGCACGGTTTGTCCTGTTTCGAAAATAGATTAAATGATCAACTTTTGCTTTTTGCAGTATGTAATTCGAATCGTCGTCCGCGCTTTCTAATTTGCCAATGTAATCATAGTCAATTTGACATGGGAATACAATATTGCTAATAATCTCCCAATGGCCGTCAAAACTATTAGTTCTGTTGTCACAGAGATAGGTCACAAAGTCTTTTAAAGTGACATTAGCACCATTGTGTATGTCCCTCCCTTCTGAATGAAGCCTCTGCTTTATTAATCTACTCAACCGCTTCCTAAATGAGGCATTCTTATCCTCTAGTTTACTGCGGTACGCGGACAACACTCTAGTAAACGGATGGCGCACAAATAAAAACTTCTTGTAGTTTTTCAAGCGATATTCAATCTCTTTCGGCGAGTATTGACTGAGTTTTTTCAGAGACGGATCATGTGCCTTCTTACCTGGCACGTCTTCTACTTTTGCGTATTTTCCTTTCAGCACAAGAAACGCGCTTTTCCAATTGGTTGAGCCAACTTTGGAAACGTACGCGTACATCAGACGGTATTGATCGTTCACTATCATGAACCACAGTCGTCGTTTTTGCCTCCAGATTACGTTTGTGAAGTTGGTCTTCGGAAGACCACTTGCCACACAACCTTCGCGTAGAGTGTTTCTACGTCGATTCATTCTTTGCTCCATTTTTGTCAACCAATCATCAGTTCCCTAAAAAGCAAAATAAATTATGATTATGACATGATATATTACGAGGATGGTGATTGTTATTCTCACCGTCTTGATCATTATTAGTCGTACTCTGTATCGTCATCATCATATCCAGGAGAAGTTCTTTATGTTACTGGTCGCGTTGTTTTCATCAGTCGTCCTCCGTCAGGCCGTCGTCCTCCGTCAGGCCGTCGTCCTCCGTCAGGCCGTCGTCCTCCTTCAGACCGTCGTCCTCCGTCAGGCCGTCGTCCTCCTTCAGGCCGTCGTCCTCCTTCAGGCCGTCGTCCTCCTTCAGGCCGTCGTCCTCCTTCAGGCCGTCGTCCTTCTTCAGGCCGTCGTCAGTGTTAGCGAACATTCTTTTCGAGGAGGTAGACGAAGGAAACAGTCATTTTGTATCAAAGTTTACTCTGGGCATGCGTAGTAGTTGGTCTATAATGATTTTCACATTCATCTTTGTTGTAAATAAATAGGCTCTACTTACCGAATCTGTGTTCTTGTGTATGTCTTCTACATTGAAAATCAGTAATGATACCTTCTTATTTTTGTTTAGAGTAACATCATGTCTTCCGTTTGAGACGGCTTCAATGCACATTTGAACTCGTGTATCAACATTTTGCGTTTTTCCTTAGAAAGAATAACAATTAATATATACAGTAGTAACACATTTCCATTGAACTCGCTTTTGAATGGGTGAAGTAACTGGGGTGTTTTTATATTATGGATATTAGTGGTTCATTTAAGTAGTTACCTGCAAGGCCGTTCCAAGCAAGACAAATCCAAACAAGAATGTTTACTAAAACTAGTAATGTAAACTTTCTGTTAATCCTCCTGTGGGGCATCATCGTAAGAGAATTTTAAATGTACTTAATTTTAAACATTGTCGAAAGTGACTGTTACTGGTACTGTATATTGAATCCAAAATGTCGAACACGTACGGTACTATTTCCCCGATCTAATATTTGTCAGGGCGGATCCAGCATTACTAACTGTAAACGATCTATTCAATGAAACGTTTTTGTTTTGTATTTGAACATAGAGCAATTATGCTTGAACTAGTTGCATTATGTAGAGACCCAATTGACGGCATATTTACCGACTTCAACGATCTAACCAGTAGGAACCCGTCTGTGGGCATGTTTGTTTAAACGGTTTGAAAGAAAATTCTCGAACGTTTTGGAGTGTGTATTTTATGACCATTCGCGAGGTGATATTCTTCCCTTTTGGTTAGACATATTGATTGCTTGCCACCACGCCATGATATTCCGCTCGACTACGTAGCTGTCGAGTAAAGCTTGGTTCCCACTAGGACGCAAAGCAAATACGCAAGCCGTAACGCAGTCGAATTGTCCAATCAAAAGCGATGGCTTATTGGAACTGTCGCTTCTGATTGTGTTTTACGTCCTTATGTTGCGTCAGTGTGAACCAACATTTAGAAAGTCATTGCGCATATTCCATACAGTGCATATAGTCTTAAATTATAAATCATACGATTGTTTTTCGACTCGTTGTCGATTACACTTGTCTTTTAAGAACACCCGGGCTGTTTGTTCGGTTGACGATTGCTATTGTCAACAATATTTGGCAGTTCTATTTAAAGATATATTGTCCCCTGAAAAAATGCTTTTTTTAATCTTTTTGTTGAATATGTTATTTTAATGTCACATAATAGTTGTGAATTGGGTCTGAAAAAAAATATTTACCTGAAAAAACTGAAATTTAAAGCAAAAAATGGTCAAATTGTCTGGAAGCCAATGAGTTTTTGGGTAATTTAACTGTTTCTTTTGTCTTTTTATAGGTGAAATAATTTTTTTCCCCGTTCTTTTTTCTTATGGAAGTGAACAACTTCATTAAAACTGCATAATGGCCTATTCAAAGTCCGATTTTAAAAATCTTTATTTTTCATGATTTTGGGAGACAATACATCTTTAATTAAAATTAAAGTAAAGTTACTATACATACTTCTTAAAACAAACCATAATTGGTAAAATATTACCTCTATTAAATTGGACATTTTTGCGACCCAACAGGGGTTCATCATGTGTTAAAACAGATATTTCTCCTCCCTAATTAAGATATGTTCCAATGTATCCATATACAAATATAAATAAATATATTCGTAGAAATACTTTGTTGCTAATAACTAAACGCAAGCATAATATATCTTTTCATAGACATTATGCATATATTTGTGTATATATTATAAACAAGTTTTATTCATTTATAAACAAGCAAAACAACTGCAGTGTTTATTTATTTGTGATACCTGTAACTAAGCAAAACATGTCTAGCGGCATGTGTCAGATAACATTGAAGATTCCTAAGCCTATTGTAGTATTTCATGATATTTTCTATAGCGTTTTCAACAAGTTTTGTGTATTTTTAAACACGACAACAAAGCAGTGTTTGTTTATCATACACACTACCTGATATTATGTCTACATGTGTTAATAGGCGTTCCAGACGGCTATAATATTAGTATCTTAGCTACCATGTCTTATTGATCCACTCGAAAGGAGAATGTTTTCAATTTCATGTCATCCAAGGTTGTGCTAATACGTTTTTGATTATAATTGAACTTCGTGTTTCAATTATCGGCGGATTTTAAAATTGCAATTTACACCGACAAAGATTACCAGGTGCCTGGTTGTTAAAGAAGAGAATAAACCTGTTCTATTATCTTTTTACGAGTAAAATTAATCACCAGTTGCATGCTGTATTCTATTCTATAAGCGATTTGAGGAAAAACGTATTACACTGTTACTGGAGCAATCATACTTAAAGTATCATTAATTGTAGACGAATCGACTATAATGGTTATGCTGGGGTACGGTATCGTCCTGCCGTTGGAGCTGACATCATTTCACTGATGCTGTATGGTGCAATAATTAATAAGACTATTCGCAGAATGGAATAAGTTGGTTGTGATATATACAAGAATTTGCTAATCCAAATACCATTTATATTGTTTAATTTTACTGGTGAAATGGGAAGACCTTCTGCGTGCCCATCAGTTTCAATTTTAGGTTTACTGGTCAGCGAACAGGTTTCAATAATTTAGCCCAAATGGCGTCATAATAGGAGATTTGTGATTATTTTTTACCAGTACTACAAGACGAATGGAATTAATTAACATAGAACATTATCTTCTATTAAGGAACATATTTTATCTGATGCATCTACAAAGAATACGTTTTTAGTAGACTATAAAATGATGAAGGAGCCTTCGAAAATATCTGAAGATCATTTTGGTAGATCTAAATCTTTCTTAAAAAGACAAGATACTAGTATTATCACAAGAGCATATACGACGTTAAACTCTCACAAAAGACCGTTGTCATTACCTGGAATATCGCGATCATCTCGACACATTAGCTTCTATGACTATCTACCTCATCGTAAAGTATGGTCAGAGAAAGACCAGCGTAAAAGAGATCGCTCTAGGAAGTTATTTAGAGAAGAAGTTAAAAGGGAATTAGAACGTCAACAAGCAAATGAGGAAGCTAAAGACAGAGAACTCTTTCCTCCGAAAGATGAAGATGTTGACATTGAAGAAGAGCACGAAGATGAGGAGGAATCCTATTTAGAACAGTATTTTCCAAGTATTCGAAACAGGAAAAGTAGTGTAAAGGGTACGAGAGGACGCATTGGCATGCAAAATATGCATACATTTTTTCCTGAAATTAAAAATTATGATTTTGCGCCACGCCGAGCATACACAGAAGGAGATTTGAAGGCTAAGAAAATAGCTGATGATTCCGTACTTTCGGAATCAAAGCTTAGTATCAAGGCAGACATTGAAAGTAAACTTAGTGACCTTGTCCAGCCGTCAAAGAATGAAAGAAGGGTCTCATTTAACTTAATGGCGAACACACGGAAGAGTTCACTCGGTCAACACACAGTATCCAGTTGTCCAGACGTCGTTTCACATCAAATCAGGAGACCATCATTTGCAGGAAATAATTTAACGGACATTTCAGAGGCTATCATAATTAATAAAAACAAGAATGCTTATTCTAATCTTAGCAAGCATAGTTCGCGGTTACACCTTTTACACGATTCTATAGAAGAGAGCATGGAAGTAAGTCGACACGAAAGTAAAAACGTACAACGAAGAACTCAAACTAAATCTGCTGGTACTTCAGTAGTCAAACCAGAATCGTCTGGTTTCCTTCAAAGGTCACACTCTGCAAATGAACAAGAGACTGTGTATCCACTTGGTTTTGCTCGTCAACCTATCAAACATTTAGGGTCAATACGAGATAATGTTGTCATTACAGAGCCACTTATTATAAAACAAATGGGCATGGAAAGACGTTAATAAATTGAAATCGTAAACATAAGAGGCACAAATCCGCTGTTGCCTGTATACCAGCCAGAATTTCAACGAGCGCGTTAAGGCCAACTCAGACAGCGCCGTACGACAAGGCCCTACAAAACGTCTGAGTCTACCGTGCTGTCTGAGTTAAATCCCGACGAGACGAGTCGTCTTGAGATAGCGTCGGCCTAGTTTTTAGGTAGTCGGGAGAACTTTTAAACATGTTTCATTTTCTACAGACGAAACGATTTGTCGGGCCTCGTCATACGATACTGTCTACAATTTTGTCCCTTTGATTTGAGTGCCATAGACAATGTGAATAAAGTATTACCTTTTGTATTGTATATTGATTTAAGTTATTTAAAATGTTTTTATTTCATTCTCTATTATGTAATAATGATTAAATACCAAAGGCATGACAAATTGTAGTGTTGGTTTTATTGTCACTCGGTGGTAACACCAATCAGTCGTTATAATTGATAATTTGGCGCTAAAAAATTAACTTATATGGATACTTTTACCACAGCTTGTTAGGTTTCATTCAACTTGCCTCCCTTGCTTCATCACTGTTGTTGTCATCCTTGTTTTCTCATATCAGCTGAAGCAACTGAGAACAAACGGTAAGTGGATATCATGGATAGAGGGCGTTCTAATCAATATTTCGGTTCATATTAAAGACACAATTAACTCGAGATTTTAGTAAGCTTTTTTGACGTCATCAATATTATAGGCCTATCGATTTTCTTGAAAATTAAGAAACATGATGTTGTCAAAATCAATTCAGCACGATAATTTGAAAAATCGTGCAAACAAACGTGTATACAAACATTGTTTTTGTTATGCCACATATTTAAATTGTACTATTGACTTGCGTTGCCATTAATATCGCCGCGTGACGTGTGGCCTCAACATCAGTGCCTCATTTAGTCTTACGCCACTAACACGAGTAGGCGTCCTCCTTCCATTAAACCTTCAATTAGAAATTTCTCCTTAGTAATTTAAGCCTTACAATATTGTTATTATTATACGTTTATTAAGGACATTGTGATTATTATTTAATAATCATACTAATCAAAGCTACGTTGGTCTGTAGTATGGTTTCTTAATAATGCGAGTTATTGTTTTTATAGAAATCGCTCGAAGCCCTAAATGACACTGTTATGCGTTGAAACTAATTAAGTAGTGAATTCAATACACGCGATGCTTGTTGAAGTAAGGCGTAACGCATGTTTAGGCCTATAATGAATGTTTTATGAAAGTTATATAACAAGTAAATCTCCCTACGTAAGCATGTGTACCGTTGCCTTGGATGTACATGAAACATCTGTTTATAACGGAGCCGCTCGATTTTAACTTAATGTTATAGTGACCTAAACTTCTGTTTAAAGGAAGTAAAATCTTATCTTAATTTTTATATGCATAAATCTTGATATTTCTTTTATGAATATTTAATTTGTTTCTTTTTAACAGTTATTTTCTGCGAAAAATAATGTTGTATGTATAATCATGTCCTAGTGTCAAGATGTATCATCTGTTTGGAATGAATAAGAAATCTGTAGCCAATTTAAAACATAAAAATACACTTTATGGGTATTTTCTTTTCATTTTAGAACCTTTACATGATTTTATATGGATCCAGTCTTCGTATTGTAAACCGTTTGTTGTAGCACCGTTTGTTTCTATCATCAGAAGTGCAATTAAGTAAGAATATGTTGTTTAGACCTACTTGCCATACAAATAGACATTTACCGTGAATAATCGAAGGGCCTTGGTGCTTCAAGTTTCAAGTTTATTGTTTCACACAATACAATATGATACAGAACATAAATTAATAAATATAATGTTGTGCTTCTAAAAGTATAAGCTTTAAATATTTTGAAAAATGCAAAATACATTAATCATTTTACATGTGTTTCTCAGTGATGTATCTCCAATATTTTGTTCAATAATAATTACAGTATCATAGTACATTATATAATTTTAAAAAGCAGTCGATTTTCGGAACTGTATCTAAATTTGCTTTGTACCATAGGCAAATGACGTAACAGCATCTCATGTGCCTAGGCCTATCACATTGTACCTGTATCATGAAATGTTAGGTACACCCCTTTCGGTGCCGTACTATAATAATACAGGTGTCACATGTAAAGTACACGAGACGCTGTATATATTACGGAATTCTTTTTACAGTATATTATACACTACAAATATATTCCAAACACGAAAAAAAGTACTATTAAACGATCGTTTAATAGTGCGTACTATTGCACGCCATGTGACCCACAATCGTCCAATCAATGATGATAGACCCGTAACGTCTACCGCTACGTAACACCTCAAATACATTATGCCGTCATCACTGTTATTTGTCGTCATAGTTGTCATCATACAATTGTCATACTGTAATCTTTTCATCTGCATCATCAACATTATTCACCATCGTGTTATATCAGCGTTATCATCGCCATCATAATCACCGCCATCATAATCTCCATCGTCATATTATTCAATTTACATCATTACGAGGGTGTATTCATCACCGCCATCAATATTATTGCCGTCATCTTCTTTTGATAAAGTATGATCTGTGAAACATTCAGTGAAGGTAAAGTAAAGGCCAACTCAGAGTCAGACAACGGCGTACGCCGAGGCCCGAGTTGACTCGTCGGTGCTGTCTGAGTTGAATCCCGACGAGACGAGACGAGAAATTTAAACATGTTTCATTTTCTCCCGACGATACGACTCGTCTGGCCTCGTCGTACGACGCTGTCTAAGTTTGCCTTAATATCTGTGAAAGATTCAGTGCAGGTTGAGTAGATTAATTTGCATTAATATAAAAGCCGAAGTCTATATCTGAACCAATAAATGTTGTGTTTTATCTTTAGATGGGAACCACTAACAAGCACATACGACATAACGGAAATGGTGCGAAAGAATATATTTTTCAATGTATTACCGATTGTGCTGTTTTTGTTCAGCTATGCAATGGTTTGCGTCGTGTCGCAATTCTTGATATACACAACCAAATGTTTAGGCCAGTTTTACTGTTTAATGTCAAGGTACATATTGCTCTTATAGCTATAGATATACTAATTACTAAGCTACTTAGCAGTACTTAAACAATTATCTTGTTGGTGCAGACCAATTGTTCCTTGTGCTATAATCTGACCCTGGTCATCAGCGCAAGTGTTCTCATTATGTGCTTAGTACAATTACGTCATAGTAAGGAAAACATCTAACAAATAAATTAATTTGATAAATTTCTAATGCGCGCTATATAATAACGTTAAGACAGTTAGGGGGAAAATGGCAAAATCAGCACTGTGGCCATGTCAAAAACAAGAAAGTATGAAACCTTTTGCCATTTTTCATGTGTTGTGTGTGTATACCCGCAAACATGAATTTAATTATTATGAAATTCTATCTAAATCCACCGAATTCTACTAGCTGCGATCACAGTACATGTTATGCTATAAACTATATTATAAAGGATGAGTAAAATAAATGTGAATTGAATTGAATTAATGAAACTTTATTCTAATATTTCTTGCAGAACTCCAATTACAGATCCATCAAAGCCTTCTCAGTCCACTATACCGTGGATGTTATACAGTACAGTAGGAGTATTAATCATGATATCGTCCAGTGGTAGTGGTACACTTGCCTTGGTCCTAGCGCTTAGTATGTATGTTGCCCATGTAAGTAATCTGCTAGCTATTATTTGATGGCTTCCACAGTCGATCAGATCAACTGATCTTGGTTTCCTAAAATCCACGACCATCCTTGACCCTACTCAATTGACATTTTCAATGCCAGACATTTTTGGTTTGTCAAATCGATGACCACGGTCGTTTGATCTGATCGATAGAGGAACATGTAAACGAAAAACTTAAATGCGGGGTACTTTAATAATTTTACCCTTGGTGGTGGCGGTGATGATGATGATGACTACTGTATAACATGTAAGAAGGAGGTAGGACAACAAAAATAGGATTGACGACGGGGAATCAATATGGTGACTAATCCGTCGATGACGGTTATGAATCGTAATAATTTGACTTGGCTCACTTTATAAATGTTTAATAAAATATTGTTTTACCTTAGGTATCCAAGAAATATGCAAACGTTATTTGTGTCCGCAATTGTCTGAATTTGGTGAGTAAATCCTAAGGTGTGCTCTTTGTAAATGATACAGCACTCGCATGTTTGATAGCCATTGTAGCACCTTAACTTTTAGGCCCGTACTCATAGACATACAGTAGACCTTTCCAAGATATTCGTTAGAAAACTATCTACGAACTACTACTTTTTTGTATGTACAATTAAAATGCAGGTGTGTCTCGTTGATTGCTGCTGTTGGTATTCCAACCTTTCGATTATTTATGTATCTAAAGCTCTGTCTATCAAACTAGTTCGACAAAAAAGTATGATGTGCCCAAATATGGTAGTGATATGGTCAAATGTGCTAGTGATATGACATCATCATGTCCATATATGGGCACATCACATTTTTTTTTCACATAAAGTTTGATAGTGTAGACAAGGCTTTACCTAAGAAAGCACCAAATAAAGAATGTACTCGGTATAATATTAAGTAATTTTTCCAGACACCGACAAATGAATCTGAAAAAACCAAAGAAGACGATACTAAAGAGATAGGTGATGACGATACTAAAGAGATAGGAGATGACGATACTAAAGAGATAGGTGATGACGATACTAAAGAGATAGGTGATGTCGATACTAAAGAGATAGGAGATGACGATACTAAAGAGATAGGAGATGCTACGAAAGAGATAGAAGATGACGATACTAAAGACATAGGAGATGACGATACAAAAGAGACAGAAGATGACGAGAATGTGGACAAGGATGTTGCTGAAGCAACGGAAACAAAGGAGCGAACAGCCTTGGATATAGCGGAAGATGTGTACAATTATCACTTTACATTGATGATGCTTTTACTATGTTTAGTCGTCATTAATATACCATCGTTGATAGTCTGGGCAAAGCATTTAAAGTAAGTGTAAAATCAACAGTTTTACGGCAAAAAACATTATTTCGATGAATAGGTGAACTTGTTTTAAAAATTATTTTCGATTTATAGGCGTAGGCCTCTATATTTTTTTTAAAAGATATGTTGATTTTTTTATTTTATTTCGGATTGATATATATTTTAAACATTTCTTTGATAATTGTTTTTATATATTATCAGCCTTGAAATCTCGCGTACGAAAATCGCTATCATCAATATTTAAACGCGTGCGTCATAAACTCGTTGGGAATTTAAAAAAAAAAATAAGAAAAACAGATAAACGCAAAATAGTTATATCTGATTCAAAAAAAGATACACAGTATGTTAATGAATAGAAATGTACTATGGTAGATAATGATAATGGGGATTATGATTAAATTTGAGTAAATATCACTAAAGACACCAAAAAGCAGCAAAACAACTCGTCGTGTCACTAATCAGACTTCTCGAAAAGGCACCAATAGCCCATTGTTCAATTCTACATCTGTACTCATTGTACTGCTAGTCTGGGTTTGGAGTTTTGACTTTAATATTAGCGTTATATGGCGTTTCATACGTATACTACTTGAGCTGGAATTTCAGACAAACATCGAAAAGCCTCGAAATATAATATCATTGTACCAGCTTCTCGTATTATTGGAAAGGGAAAGCGGCAGTTTATTTCAAATCCTAATAATTCATTTGATTTAACTCGCTTTTTTAATGCGTGAACATAAACATAAGGCCTAACCATGGAGTTATAATATTTCATACCTTCATGGCCTAACAGTCTGTTTGATAACATAAACACTTGTTTACGTGTTTTGATTGTTCGTTTCATGGCTTTGATTAATTAGCTAATGCATGTAGGCCTCTGAAGAATACTAAATAGTTTGTGTAGTTAATTCAAGGATATATGTTTTTTAATAATGACGTTTTTAATTGAAGTGAAACAAACCTGTATATAATATAAATGACATGCATTAATGTCGGCTATTCTTTAATTTTTATTTTATATGTTTAAGGCCTATTTACACTAGGACGATAACGATCGACGATAAATAGATAAATATATATTTTTTATACATAAGGCCCATTTGCCCTAGGACGATAACGATCGACGATAAATAGATAAATATATATTTTTCATACATAAAGCAAAAGAAATCTAAACATTTTTTTTATCCTAGAACTCATAGAAAAACAACCATCTATGCTGCCTTTGATGAAAATAATATTTTCACACGTCCAATCAAATGACGTCATGATTAGTAAGAGCAATAATATCGTGAAAATACAACGTTGTTATTGTTTTTATTGATCATGACGTCATTTGATTGCATTTTTTAAAGTATTAATTTGATCAAAGACAGCATAGCTGATTATCCTATAGTTCTAAAACGAAAGCTTTTCCATTTTTTTAAATGTTTATCTGTATATCGTCGATCATCGTTATCGTCCTAGTGTAAACAGGCCTTTAAACGGGAATGAGGATAAGCTAAAGTTGCATAGAACTGCTGTGATGTGCTTAACCAGCCCCTACCAACTAAGGCGATACAAACAAAACCAGAAAATATAAATAGAAAAGTACATTGAAAAATATGTTATTTATAAAACTTCAGTAAATAATTCTAAAACAGAAAAGGCCTATTGTTTGTAATTATCTGTATAAATATAAAAAATTGAAAATGTATTGTAGGTCTACAATCATTTGCGGGTAGGATTGCTCTATAACCTTACCGTATATCTGGATATTTCGATCAGCTTAGCTGTAATGATTGTATTAACCCCTGTATGTTGTCAATATAGACATAAATGATCATTGTCCATTTAATTAATTTTGCGAACTATTGTCTTTAAAAAACGAGGTCAATATTTAGAAGGATTCTTTTATAATGTTTCATAATTCGAGAGACATGACACCATCCACCTACAGTTGCCTTGTCTTAAATAATGTCATTAACGCACAGTATAATAATATTGATGTTACTATTACAGTTTAATATCAATAACAACACGCCGATATGATTACAAAGGTATATGTTTACGTCATTTGATTTACATCAACGTAAACAAGAATGCTTTGATTTTTGCGAAAATCAAATGCACGTAAACTATATGGGCTTTACAATAATAATACATTATGCATTGGTTTACAATGTTTACTGTTAAAATAGCTAACATAGAAATCATTGAAGTTATATTGTTATTAGTAGTGACGTTTGTATTTCAAAATGGCCGTTATAATAAATCGTGACAATGCCTAACAATAACATATATTATAGAAATTATAGCTATAAGCCCATTTTAGGCATATAGTCTACACTATCAAACTAGTTTGACAAAAAAAGTGTGATGTGCCTAAATATGGTAGTGATATGCCCAAATATGGTAGTGATATGACATCATCATGCCCATATATGGGCCCATCACATTTTTTTGTCGTCACATAAAGTATAACATAAAGTTACGCGTGTTCTAATGGGTATTAAACAATCGAATCATTTTAACACTAAATTTGTGAAAAAGTTGTGCAATTAACTACTACTGACGAATACGCAATGCCGTTTGCAACTTAATTGCGATTGCATTTTTTTGTGTTGTTCAAGCGTTGACGCGTTTCGGTGTTTTTTTCATTGCGTTTATTAATTTTGATTAATTAGGTATTCTTATTCGTTAACAAGTGACCCAGCAAGTGACGTCACTTGCTGTATGTTCGTCTCTGCCTATTACTTTGCGTTTATGTTTCCTATTTTAAAATAAGATTGATTAATTTTGTTTTTAGGTATTCTTATTCGCTACCAAGTGACCCAGCAAGGTATACGTCACTTGCTGTATGTTCATCTTTGGCTATTCTTCTTGATCCAAGTAAATCACTGCCGTCTAATATGTACGTATACTTGTAAACACTTATTTTACGAATTATAACGAGGATTGTTATATAGAATTGGTTATTCTGATTGATTAACTGAATTATTGGAAGTCCGTCTATATACTATGACATATTTATGATGGGGGAGGGGAGGAGAGGAAAGGAAGGGGGAGGGGGAAGCATTGTGTGTGCTGTACGTTGATTCCATTTTGACCAAAGGGCCAACATTCACTATTGTGTCGGCATTGCCACATTCTTTTGACCTAATTCGCCACCATCTTTGTATCCACTTCAAATGTTTTGTGCTAAACATAATTTATTATTCAAGTTGTGTGTGTTTATGCGTCATGTCGTACGCACAGTATCACCACCATATCACTTATTATTGTTTACATTTGCCTCGTACTTATGGTACAGCATTATCGATATGTTTTACATTGCCGTACATTATCATTTATTATATGCATATATCACTACAATTATTTATTATATGTGCTCCGTACGTACATATCACCACCATTATTTATCATAAGCGCCCCGTACGTACATATCGCCACAATGATTTATTGCATGCACCCCGTACGTACATTATCGTACCGTCACCACAATTAGTTATCATATGCGCCCGTATGTAGCCTACATATAGCTCCAATTACATTACATTATTACATGTGTATCTGCCATCTGCATATTGATCAACCCATTTCCGCCAGTCTATTTTGCTGTTCACAGTATGTTAGGTAGAACTTGAACCATAATCAACATGTTATAAATCAATAGAAATATGTTAGAGTAAATGCAAATACACTCATATACTGGTTTCTATATTTCAGTAATCTGTTTACGTTTATTGAAATCGTTTTACGATTATAATTTCTCAGGAAACAAACATCAATTTAAACACTCCTTTAAGAAACTGAATTTATTTATTCGAACTTTTATTTTCAAACGAATCAATAATACAATGTGCTTATATAAGAAAAACAATAAGACAAATAAACGGATGACTATTTACACTCAAACTACGGAATAAAGTAAATAAATAAAAACATACAATTGACTTATAATCAATGAAAACACTATAGACAAATACATGGTTGACTATTTACACTCTACGGAAAGTAACATTTTAAATAGACTAAAATGGCGTACGTGTTTACTAGGGCGTACGTGTTTACTATACTTTTTCTAAAGTTCCACTCTTTTTTCTTTTCTAATTATGTTCACAGGAATTTCGCAAAGTTTACTTCTCGTCTCACATATATCTTCACCATAGCTATGGTGCTGTACACGATCGAGTCTGTGTACCGTTTATCCTATTTTGTGTCTGTAACTTTTGTTATAGCAGCCGTGATGCAGATGTAGTGTGTTAAGTTACGGTATTATAGAGCGATTTGATGCAAGAGGCATGTTTATTTTGTTTGCTATAAGTGTCATTTTAAATGCGGCATCATGGAGTATGCGGAACGTAAAACATTGGAGACTAATGCTCTACATCTACATTATCAAACTTTATGTGACAAAAATATGTCATGTGTATGGACACGATGATGTCATATCACTACCATATTTGGGCATATCACTACCATAGTTGGGCACATCACACTTTTTTGTCCAACTAGTTTGGTAGTGTAGACAGAGCTTAACGTCCATACACATACACATATACGTCGTCGATGCATACTGAATGTGGTATACGGGTCGTTAGGACCTCAGAACTACCGCCCCTACCTCTAATGTATATATCTAATGCTGCCCTTGTATCTTACGAATACGAATATAGACATACCGTATTCTAAATTAAGTTGATTGAATAATTGAGATGATTGAACATTTTATACAAATTATGAAAGATTATAATAATATTTATTACAGGTAGTTGCGCTCAAAGGTAACGCGTCTATGCTGTTTAGAAATTTGTGCAATCTTTTTGGACCAAATTGGACAATTTAAGAACAAATTTGTTTAGGTTCATTAAATGTCTTTCTGACGTAAATGTGTTAATCAAGGAAAATTGAAGTAAATTAATTTCACACTCTGCTGCCTTGATTATGCATTTTAATTAAGGGCTAATTTGTCAGTATTTTTAAACAAATATTAATAACTTGATAATGTAATCACTATTTACCAATTATATTAAATGGGGAATGATTTAAGCCTGTATTTATTTTGTTTGTTTGTTGCTTTTTTCTACACACAACTACATAATCTTTCTTTCTAAGCCTCTCTTACAAGATTCCGCCCAAGCGAGACTCGACCCTGTTACCCCTGTAACCCCTGTAAACATAGGCATATTTGATGTTTTTTTAGATTAAAAATCACACAAAAATGTTGATACAAATTAACTTACGTAGGCCTATACGTAGGCCTATACATTATTTGTAAAAGTAATGTATCAGAAACAAAATGACTACAGTACTACGAAACAACAAAATATATAATGTAGTTGTTTATTAAACTACACAGACAGTAGAGTCGGACGTTGTCCTTTACGTGTGCACGTTGACCATGTTTTTCGAACAATCTTACACATGTCGGCCCTGATTTTGGTATTTGTAGCAGCATATAACAATGGATTGAGAAGTGCGTCAAGGTACGCAACCAAGTGGATACCCATCATCCAGCTTGTATCCGAATCAAAATCTCTAATCGTCCCCAAAATGCTTCGCGGTAAGAAACAGACGATAAACGCAAATACAAGCGCGCCAAGCAAAATGGCGGGACGGAGATACTCTCGCGTAGAAGCAACGAGGTGTGAGATCGTTCGCTGTCTGGTCAGTTTCCTCTTTGGTGGCAAAAACTTCTTGGCCGGAGGAACAATTTGGCAAGTCTTTTTAATACCATCTTGAACGTCGACATTTTGATGTTTTTCACCATTTTCTTTGGGCATGCTTCCATTATTCGATTCCTTTATTGCAAGTACTTTACTATTTGCTTTCTCTTCCCGCGTTTCTTCTGTTGCAGTAGTCGGTGATTCACATTCTTCAAATATCGTCCGAATAATTTGAGGGTTTTGAGTTTGTGGTAAAACCGTACATCGTCTCTTACGACGTTTGCGACGAACGATCAAAACAAGCGTTTGACCACTGAAGAATAGTAGAAGTACTAGTGGCAAGCATAATAAAATTACTAGGTTGAGGATTTTCAGTGTTTGAGAAGGATATAAGTGAAATGTACAAAAAATATCATCAGTCGGATCTAGATTCGCTTCGTATGAATACAAGAACACGTTTACAGTCCACAACAGAGACGGTATACACCAAACAAGTACGATCTGTGTTTGAATTACTTTGTTACTCTGCCATTTTAGATAAGTCGGGTATTTTTTGCTCAGAAGAAGGTAACGATCGAAGCTTATAAACACCAACGTGAATATAGTCACTAGAAAAAGCGTACTGACAATGATTGATTTAACCATACATAGAGCTTTACCAAAAGGCCAGTAGCCGGTTAAATAGACAGAAAGCGTTGAAGGCAAGGCTATAAGACTAACTCCGATGTCGGCAATTGCAAGACTTAAGATATGAAGGTTGCTGTACGGGTTGATACGTAATGACCTATTCCTCACCAATACGATAATCGTTAATAAATTTCCAATGAAAGTGGCAATAACAAGAAGAATGATCAACATTGAAGTACAGATTTGAATCAGCAGTGTTTCCACATCTTCTGATGTCGATGACGTGTTACTTGATTCCTCCATTCCATGAGATAATTAGTTTGGAGTGGCGATGGAGTTTACCTCAATGTTGTACAAACAGATTTGATTTGTTTTAATGTATTAGTTTCTACCCCAGTATGTTTCAATACCTGTTAGAAATGTTATATTCCATGCTATTTTAGGCCTATATTACACATATTGCGTGCATCCAACCCCGTGAAAACTCAAATCACTGAGCGCTTACAGTGTGAAATTTTCTCTTTTCTCAATTCACGCACAAACACGATCGATCTTTTCTGTTGACGCAACGCTAAATCAGCTCTATTTGTGCTCCAAGTGATGTTACCTGAAGCCTATGATAGAAGGCCTCTGATTGACTGACTTTCCGAATACCCATGTCATGATAGCTTAATTATTACAATTTTAATAATCGTAATTATGTAGTTTGCCTAAGGCTGCGTTGTGATTGGTGCGTTTATCACCTGTTCCTCATTAGTATTGTCCAATTATCTCACGATTTTTTGTATTAATACCAAACGATGATATATCGTCACACACTCAATATCAGACTATAATATTTTGTTGTTTTGCCACTTTTTCCATCTTGGTGGTTTACTACCACTTGTATTCATCCATCGTTTTCGGATTGTTATATAATAAGTATAATATTGTTATTTCACCATTTTTCATTATTTTCTGTTTTTTGTCGGTCGGTCAGTCGGTAAACACTAACTTAAGCACGCGACTGCGGCCGTGTATATGGCCTTGTTTCTAACACTCTTACTTTTGTTTGTTGACGTTGTCATGCCTCATTTCTTCCACATTTGCTACTACCTGTTGCTTGTTAAATGCCTTCCCGGTCGCGATTTTATTTTTCGTACATGTGACCCATACATCGACATGTAAAATCCATAGTCTAATCCACACGACTACACAGCGAATTGTAGTTAGCTCAATTCTTACGTCACACCTTATGAATATGACTAATGAATATTCATGTTTATTTTGTGACGTTTCATCAGAGGTCCCCAGGTACGTAAGAAATATCGCTTCCCGGCCGTATCTCCGTCGGACAAATTTTCTCCAAAATCAGGAATTAAAGCAACAATGTACAGTGTTACAAAATCACGTTTGATTTGTTGTCTAACTTGGCCGTCCTTAGTACCAGTACTAAGGACTGTGCCCTTTCCCGCATTCATCGCACTACATTCACACCAGTTGTTATAGTTGCTTAATCAGCTTAATGTACAATTCAGCAAAAATTTAATGGAGGTGTTTAAAAGAAAATTAGTCCTTTCAAGTTTAGAAGAACAGTGATATCTATGATAAAGAGGGGAGACAGCAGTAAACTGTACTATTTAAGGACATTAAAACACGCCGTGGTGTCTCTTCCCTCGACCTTATGTCAGTGTATATAGGTTATGTTAGACCGGTATTAGAATACGCCGCTCCAGTTTGGAATGGAGGCTTAACATTAAACCATATTAAAAAAAAACTTTATTTATTCACGATACTGATGTGCAGTACAACTCGTTCAATCAATATTGATTGTTTTTACACAAGTTCGTGATATTACACAAAATTCAACACCATATAAATAAGACAAAAAAGAAAGAAACACATTACTTGTAAAACGGTGCGTTGTAAGAATATAGTCCCTTATCATATTAGTACAGTTACTTTATGAGTTAAATTTGTAATGTGTTTATTTTAATTTTTTTTTATTGTAATCTTATTTTTATGTATATAATACCCCTTTCACACCAAAACTCCGGAGTGATCCCCGGGGTTTTTGACCATTCAAGTGTTGCTTTTGGTGTGAAAGGGGTATTGAAATAACTGAATCAAATATACCAGTGATATATATACATACAATGTATCTCGGTCGTCGTGTTTGTCTGATTGACAGCAGTGCTGCAGGTTAGGAGATTTGATTGTTCTTTAATGTTAGCGCCGATACAAATCCTTCTCTCTCATTTTATCCATGCTCTAACCAAGGCATAACAACAGGACTTGTCAAGATAGGAAATCGTATACACATTTGATCTTATGTCCGGCTGCGACAAATTCCAACAGTAGGCCTAATGTACTATATTCCCGCGGCGCGCGATGTCTGTTAATGGGCGTGGAGCTGAGCGTTTCGCAGCCACAGATAAACCCTTTGTTCCTCGGAGCTCAGCATCCCGTTAGAACTTGCTCTGTAACTACTATAAATCTAATGAATAATTGTTAAGAACATGTCGGTCGTTGAATTTCACAATCGGAAAAATCGTAATAGCGCCCCCGCTATTGTGTTATTGTTTACATCCTATTGTATTTAAATATATAATGAATTAAAATGTTATCCAATATCCATTAGTATCATTATGTCATGTCCTTGAAATGAAATTATACAATTCTAAAAAACAATTTGTGACGTCATGTGTGTCATTATAAATAGTAATTAAAGTGCCTTTTTCTATATACGTTATAAAATTAAAAACACCCTAGTACAAATCAACCAAACAATAGTTTCAGATTTCAAATTTGTAATATCAGAACTAAATCAATGAACAATAACTAAAGGAGGACGTTCATGCTATTACTATAATGAAGGTGAAGATGTAAATATCACGACGGCGCCGCGCGGCCCTACTGAATTCTAGTTTGCGCGCAATACCATTGAGGCCTACTGATATTTCTATTATTACTATTAGACAACAGTTCCAAATAAGCTTACTTTACACAATTCCTAATATGATTAAACTTTTACATCCTTTTCTTTGTCAATCAGGCCTACGTTTTCCGAAGATAAACATGTTCGATATATCAAATATAGTACTACTAGGGCCTACACTATCTTTGGATATATGGCCTATAAAGTGTTTTGTTTTCCATTTGTCGTTAAATACCAAAAAATAATGAAAACTAGGCTCGTTTTATTTACCAAGGAAATCAAAACATTTACACAGGTAATAATTATGATGAAATTATTTTATATATGGTATTCCTTGGTACATAAAGGCCTGGGTCTACAAATTACATGGAGGAACTAACCATTGTAATTATGTACATGAACGAAAAACCCTATACGGCATTCGAGGTTGAAAGTTTTAAACTGAAAGGTTTTCCCGGGTTTGAGCGTGTTTGACCCTAGGCTTATATTACGCATGTATCACTGCCTTGTTTACTGCCTTTTGACGTGTGCTTGGTGATTCGTGCACGCGTCAGACAACCATAGTCAACTTGAGTCCCACTGGGACCAATCTTAACTCATTCTTCTGCTAATCTTCTGTGACCCGTATCTTACGTTTTCTAACTGACCAATTATATTTAATTCAGTAACGGCACTCTACTGTCAATCTTTAGTGTGGCTTGACAACAAAGCCTAAATACATTGTACACTGGTGGAGAAAGTGTGAAGTCAGTTGGTGGTAGAATGTGTTTCCAGACTGCGCATTAATCGCTTAGTTACAGTGGTTAAGGAAGCAGTGATCACAGAGGTTCAGGCTCTGTGTAATTTCATGAATCAAAATATTCTTTAATTTTCTTCCAATTATTTTGGTTTTGTCATGCGTATAGACGGAAATCAGATTTAGTACGCGGCGATCTATAATTAGACCGAATGGTAAGTATTGTCAGTATTTATTCTTGTGGTCTAATTGCCTTTTCATTTCCTTACAATTAATGTTAACAAGTATACGACGGTTTTCACAATCTGAAGTACGGTAGGCGACCAAGAACTTACCTTATACTATACAGTTATAGTGTGAGATGCGGGTTTATGTTCAACGTATAGTGTCTATCACACTTTTAGCCCAAGCGGTTTATGTCAATTATTTTTGGCTGTCGATACTCAAAAGCATGGCTTAACAGTAAGTACCGAATACCTACATTTTTATTTATAATACTTTTGACGAAAATCCTTGAACGTTTCCAAAAATACAAAACCAGTAACGAAAAGGGGAAACGTGTACGATGTACATCTGAACCACTCCGTTCAATATTAATTGATAATAGCAAAATTGAAATATCCAAAAACATTCGTTAAAACATGTACTATGTTTACCTTTATACCTCAGTCTGTATCCACACATTAAAGATTATTGTTGTTGTTGAATTAAACTCGTAAAGGATAGTCGGTTTGGAGAAAGAGTCTATTATAAAAATATTTCGATTACGAAATGTTGAATCTAGTAATCATTTAACAAAATACATACAGAGTATAATCATGTTAAAGTCGACGGCAATATTAGTAATTCTTTAACATGTTTAATCAGTATCCACTTTTGTTCTTTTTATTCAATATTTTTTATTAAAGATATATTGTCCCCCTGAAAAAACAATTCTTACAATTTGTTGTTGTTGAATATGCCATTTTAATGTCACATAATAGTTAACCACTTTGACTAAAAATTGGAGCGAAAAAAAATATTTACCTGAAAAAACTGCAATTTAAAGCAAAACATTTTTTACAAGCGAATGGGTTTTTGGTTTAATTTAACTATTTATTTTGTCATTTTATAAGTGAAAATATTGGTGGTTTTTTTTTTATGGAAGAGGTTTACTACAAAATATTCACACAAAAAATATGGGGGTTGAAAGATATATCAATATTAGAGAAAATTCACTTAAAATTCTGTACATATATTTTAGGAATAGGTAATTCTGTACCAAGTACTGTGATAGGAGAGTGTGGAAGATTACCCATCCAAATTCCAAGTATCAGTAATGTAATTCGTTACTGGCTGAGGGCAATGATAAATATATTAAACAATGATTTTCAATATAAAAAAGCTCAAAGAAATGAGCAATGTTAGGCCAATGACGTAAAACAAATATTAGGCCTATGTATAGGCCTACATGGATTTGGTAACATTGGCATGCTCAACTGGTCAACAACATATACTTTTATTTACTAACCGACATTGAACGACAAAAATTCCATGAAGTTCCACTTTAAGCTCCAATATTACACACACATTAAATATAATTACAATCATAAACAAATTATGACTAAACGAAGACTAGGGATATTAGTGTAATGGTATTGATTTATATGAATTTATACGAATACAGAAAGGTCCAGTGAAGAAATTGTCCAGATGTTTTTTAAAGTCCATTAGGCATAATAATTAGATCCCAAAATAAAACAGTTCACATCGTAAAACTATTAGATATTGATAATTTTAAGCAGAGATTCGACAGGGCCAATCCATCGTATCCCCCCAGATAAAATCAATCACTCCCATCCAAACGTGCCTGGACAGACTTAGGACCAATCATTAACCTCACAGATGATGTAATGACATATGCTAATGAACAGAAGCCAATATATCCCCAAGTTTGAGAATAGCCCAAACACACCTCATAGACACTTCTTCGAAGACACACTTTACTGACACTCAGAAGCACATCTACAGCCACACCTCACTTACAGCATCACTCTTATACTTTGTTCCTGTTTCTTTATGATTATTGCATTATCCTGTATTATATTGTATTGTGTATTATAACGTATTATTGAATAAACAACTGTGATATTCAATCAACCAAGCGAGAAGAGTCTTTAATATACACACACAGTAGATCATATTAGAATTGGAAATTAAAAAAGTAAGATGGAATCGTATTAATATAAATGAAAGATTATGCAAATTACTTCACTTTAGTTTGTTCTTTTATTTATTAGAACTAAATATATGTTTTCAGTTTAACCACATCTAAATTAAAATATATCTATCTTATGTCTACTAGAAATACTGATCTCGTTACTAAGCTTGGAAAATATTTATTTATTTCATTTAAACGTAGAGCAGCATTTTTAAACGCACTCTGATGTTAAGTTTATTTATATGTTACATATTATTTGGGCCATATATAATAAATGTTTCTTGGATTTTTCAAGGAAAGAAAGAAAGAAAATAGTCAAAACAAAAATAGAAAAACTCTAGACCGCCGGTAATAACTAGAAATTAATTAATTTCAATAATACAAAAGCAGTCAGCCGGATTTATTGTAAGAAGCTTACATTTTGCCATGTTTGTAATCTATTATAGCCTCCTTTACTGACTAAACAGAAAGAAGTTCTTCAATCTGTTTTTTCAATACTTGCTTCCTTGTTTCGTTTTGGGAATTATGAAAAACTATTTCCTTATATGGTCATCTGCTTTTAGACAAGCACTTAAAGTGATAAACTGTTTAAAATTATAAATTAATAAGTAGTTTTCTCAATACTTATTTTTGAAATAATTTTGATGTTGAAATGTGTGTAGTTGGTCGCTTTCTTGTACATGCTTTATTGTAGAATGTAATTTTGAGTTAATAATTTACAAGTTAATATGGAATCATTATATTTGATGTTCAGATTCTGCCAATTTTACTTTATGGTAGTGAAATATGGAGTATATCAATATTAGAGAAAATTCACTTCAACTATTTTAGGAATTAGGAGGTGTTGCAGTGAGAGGAGAATGTGAAATGTTCCTCATCCAAATTCCAAGTAGGCCTATTATTAATGTAATTCGTTACTGGCTGAGGGTAATCCAAATGGATAATGATAAATACATTAAACAATGATAGAAAATATAGAAAAGCTTGTTGGGCCAATGAGGTAAAACAAATATTAGGCCTATACATGGATTTGGTAACATATAGGCCTATACATGCTCAACAATATATGTACTTTTATTTCAAATTGTAAACAAAAAGTAACCGACAACAAAATTACATGAAGGTCTAAGTTCCAATATTATACACGCATTAAAAATATAATTTTCAAGAATTGAATACTTGATTTAATTAAGAAATTACAATCATAAACAAATTATGACTAAACGAAGACTAGGGATAGTAAAATTAGAAATCAAAAAAGGAAGATGAAATCATATTAATTATGCAAATTACTTCACTTTAGTTTGTTATTTTATTCAGATATTACTGTAGAATCTGTTATACGAATAACAACATCTAAATTAAAATATATTTATCTTAGAAATAGTGATCTCATTACTAAGCTTGGAAAATATTCATTTCATTTAAACGTAGAGCAGAATTTTTAAACGCACTCTGATGTTAAGTTTATTTATATGTTACATTGTATATCATTTGGGCCAAAGGCCATATATAATAAATGTTTCTTGGATTTTTCAAGGAAAGAAAGAAAGAAAATAATCTAGAAAAACTGTAGACCGCCGGTAATAACTGGAAATTTCAATAATACAAAAGCAGTGAAAGTCAGCCGGAGTTAAATTGTTCCATGTTTGTAATCTATTATAGCCTCCTTTGCTGACTAAACAGAAAGAAGTTCTTCTATCTGTTTTTAGTCGCGTGGACGCGACTCTATAGTTCACTATGTCGGTCGGTTGGTCGGTCTGTCTGTCGGTCTGTCTGTCTGTCGGTCCGGTATCACTATGCGTTTTATCGCTTTCTGAACTTATCTTGATATCAGTTTAATATAGCTAAGTCAATTTTTCACAGAATATTCCTTATGGCCAGGAATCGATGTGGTTATGTTTTCACGGTGCGCAATAAAAAAATACGCGGTCTACGCACGATTTAACGAAATCACGTTTGTAATCATATCTTCACAACCATGAATCACAATTAAATAAAATTTGGTACTCATAAATTTCAGGGCATAAATCATCATATGGCAATACAATTACGTGCGTAGCGCATGTAACGCATGCGTACGCGCGCTTAAAATTTTCAAAATTTATTTTCGATGAAATAAGAGTACGTTTCAGGCAATTTTAAGCGTTTACAAAATTGCCATGACTGCGCAGATTTGTGTGCGCGCACTGCGCGTTAAATGTTATTGCGCACTCTTTTTGCCCGATCTCTGTTTTCTTGACTTACTTAACTCGAAATTACGTTTATACGAGCACGTCAAAAGTCACAGGCTACGCACGTGTAAATTAAAAAAATATAAATGTTTTTAAACATTTCAACATTTTTAAACATGTTCAGTAATTTCGGTCAGTATAGTTCACTATGTCGGTCGGTCGGTCTGTCGGTATGTCTGTCGGTCCGGTATCACTATGCATTGTAGCACGCGACTTAATGGCTGTTGGCCTTGTTTCTTTAAAAAGTAATGAATATTGCAAATTGCCAAAACCTTTTTACTATTTTTTTGGGCAATAAGGTAATGTGTAGAATGTCAATATGACGCTTTGTAATCAATTTATTAGAGTAGTCCTGAATCTTTAGTGTATTGAGGAAACAACTGACGTGATTGACTGGTTAATTGAATGAATCCTCAAGCTTAATATTATATTCCCCTGTCTGATTATAATAGTATATAATAATGATATAGATATCAACAATTACCATTTTCGTTCTTCGTTATCATAGTCGTTATTTATTTATTCTGGGTAGCCTCTTCAGTCTAAGACTGTTCTCACAGAGGGCCCCAGTGTATATGATGAGTTGATAGTGGCTTTGTGTGAACTAGTACACCGAGGTAACCCCCTACTCGTCTCGACAGATGTACTAGGTTCTTTAAAGTTCACATGAGCCAGATGTGTACACTGGACCTTTTTATAGTCCTTATCCACCAGAACCGTCATTATCACGAGAATTTCATAATTATCATTATCAGTATAACGTCATCATCATCAGTATCATAACAAAAGCTTCATGATGAAGGCATAGTCATTATCACGACAACTACTTCATCATTATCATGACAACTACTTCATCATTATCATGACAACTACTTCATCATTTAATATCATGACAACTACTTCATCATTTAATATCATGGCAACAACGTCATCATCAGTATCATTACAAATTACGAAGGAAACGTCATAGTATCTTTATTTTGTCCATTAAAAATAAATTAACAGAAATTTGTTTTAAATCATCGTCTATCTTTATCATGCCATTGTTTCCAACATTTATAGTATAAGACGTTATTTTCTTATCATTATCCTGCGTCCATGCCAATTTTATTTTTATCAACTAATTAGCATATTTCATTTCGTTACAATGTTTTTTTAATATTTTTTTTCATTGAAAGTCAATAACTATTATAATTCCGGCATGAAATTATAATTTTAATGTCATGTCGTCGCATTCAGCTAACCTTTACAATTCATTTCCATTTTAATGAGGCAACTGAGGTCTTTATAATTAAAGAAAAACATATTTTTTTATATTACATTGTATCTTAAAATTATTATCATCTTGTCGTATATTGATCAATACCAAGCGCATCTTTCCATAAAATACTAATCTTCTACGAGGTATCGATCAAATTACAAAGTACTACACGTTTTAATGTATTATTAATAATTTACCATCGACTGTGAATAAAATTGCATATACTTTAAAACTAATTTTAAAAACGTTGACCTAGTTAGTGTCTTATTTTATCTTATTTTTCTTTCCTGCAAAGTCGTTATTATCATCTAACAATTACTCCTTTATTTGGATACATTTAGCCAATATTGTTCATTGTGAAGTAGTAAATGAAGAAACGGGTTTATTAGACTTATTATTAACTATACGTATGCCTTGCGATCGATATCGAACGCAATAAATCGATATCGGTAAAATCTCAATAAGTTAATTGATGTTTAAAGGTCGTAAATTGACAATAACTGTCAAAATAAACGAATAATTTTATTTTTTAAAATTTCTTTTTCTGTGTAGAGTCTTGTCTTTGCTGAGAAATGTCATCGTACGTTGTAGTGATTAAATTTCATATTTCATCGATGAATTCCTGCTGAAAATGGAGTTTGACGAAAATGCGTCAACATCTGACGCGTCTGACGAATTTGAAGTTACTGCAGGGTTGATACTCACCCATATACTCGTTAGCATCCTGTCTATAATAGCCATAGGTGGAAACGCTTTAACGATTATCGTATTCACGCGAAACGCAACATTAAGGAATAACCCACAAAGCAACCGGCACATCATGAGTCTAGCCACGGCTGATCTTGGTGTCGGACTGATCCCACTACCCCTGATGATCGTTGTCACCACGCTAGACCGATGGCCATTTGGCGTAGTCATGTGCATGCTTAAATCTATAATAGAGGGAAGTTTTTTAATTGTGACTATTTATACCATTGCGTTCATAAGCTTAGATCGTTACTTGCTCGTTCACAAGGAATATCCCGTTTACCTGGAAGCTCAAACAAAGCGAAAAGTGAATATGCAAATTAGTTTCACCTGGGTGTTCTCAATAGTGACAATGACAACCAATGAGATTGTCTACTATGAGGTAGTGGGATTTAATGACACAACAGACGATCTGTATTGTAACTTCCATACCATACCCCAAACATTATCAAACTTATTTCTTCTATTTATTCTGTTATTCATGCCAATGTCGGTAATCGCGTATTTCAATTTGAATACGTTTTTGAATATTCGAAAAAGAATACTACGCCGACGTAGAGTAGGAATTATGGACGACGGTGCGTCCGCTACAGTTAACACCGTTGCAGTAAACCCATCAAAAATTGATCGCGCTCAAAACGCAGACGACATGTCATCAAAGTTTCCGAACGTGCATAGGCCTACAGATAAAAATTCATCATCGACACATGTAAACTTCAAGCGAAGATACGTTAAACCAGCGATTATGATGGGCGTGATACTATCGACGTTCTTAGTTTGTTGGGCCCCTTTGGGGGTAACTGGAGTTATGAAAAATTTTACGATGGTGTTTGAAGACGGAAGACACTGGAAGTGGATACATTTGATTATGTATGCAGATTCCGTGTTCAATCCCATACTTTACGCCATAACTAATAAAAAGGTCCGGATTGCTATGGTAAAATGTATCAAGTGGAAGTGACGAAGAATTACAGTAGGACCTGAGTGATCTTTGCCGCCTTTAGTAGAAAACAATGGCAGCTCTGAGTAGATTGCAATTTATTCTAGAAAAACGTTGTTTAGTAACGTCAATCTTACCACCAAGGCAATCTGACAGATTGCTATAGCAGATTGCCTTGTATTACTATAAATTTTAATTGATAAATTGTGCTTGGATTTTGTTCCATAATAATAATTGGGATTATTTTATGTAATTTAAAAAAAAGTTGTAGTCGTCAAGGAGTCATGAAGAACGTGTGTACGCATACGTCAATTGTGTGCCTCTCATTATAATGGTGCCTGACATTAATGAAGCATGCCACAAGAAGAAGGACAATTAGGCCTACGTAAGTGTTGACGTCACGTTTATGTCCATTACTCTGCTTTCTATTGTCGTTTTAAAGTTTAACATTAAATTATTAAACGAATTGTAAATACATTATAGAAACATTTAAATCTCTTTGTGTTATTTGATACTGGTGATTCAGTTTTTACAAATCAAATCAAATCAAACTAAGTAACTTATTGATTAAATTGTAATGATCCAACCACTTAATGAAAAAAAAAGAAAATGTATATATAATATAATAAAAATAACAACATAAAAAAGGATGATGTATTTATTATGATATGATGAAATGAAAAAAAGTGGTAGTTTAAGCTCTGTCTACTCTATCAAACTAGTTTGACAAAAACAAGTGTGATTTGCCCATATCACTACTATATTTGGGCAGTGATATGCGCAAATATGGTAGTGATATGATGTCATCGTGTTCATATAACAATGTGCACATCACATTTTTTTGTCACATAAAGTGTGATAGAGTGTAGAGCTTAACGCAAAAAAGAGAAAACCTTTTGACTATACCAAAGAAAATGATAAACGAGTAAAAAAGACCGACAATGATTACTTCTTTCTAATCGTGCGCAGGACAAACAAGCGACAACTCTGACAAACACAATGCTACCACTTATCGTGCCTTGTTCACCATAATGTCGACGTCGAACACGCGAGACCGTCGAGTGATTTTCTTGTCATTTTCTCAAGGTGTAATAACTTCAGCATATTAATTGTTTTATAGAGCCTAATACGATCCAATCACAAATAATGAATTGAAAATTACACTTTATTTCAATCAGTGAACCGAAGGTCATTTTAAAGTTAAGTTGAACTATTAAAAATGGAGCTTGATTGAGTTGAGTGTCAACTATTTGCATTTTAACTGCATTAATATACTTAGGCCTAAAGAGCGCGCAGTGATATTGATGTTGATTTTAACACAGCACTTCAATCGGCCCTCCATCAATTTTATATAACACACTCGGTGATGATTGGCTGTTTACACAAGAGACAAAAGTTGACGGACGCAGATGCAGATAAATCGATATTTGGCATACATATCCAAAATCCGGCGCCGTCAATGTTCCGTTTTAACGACGCTACACGCGGCTATGCGACAATCGATATGCACGTAGCCTCGTGAAAACGAAACAAGTGTGAAAAACCCTTTATAAGGTTATTAAAAAAACTGATGTACCGTTGTAATTTATTGGTCATTTGAATAAATGATTTATAACAATAATTATGATGACACTTGCTTCTTAGAGACAAATAAAATGTTACAGCATCATTAATAAACAAGTCATTATTGTGAACGTGAAAACCATTTATATTGATTGAAATTTTAGTAATAACAGTTATTTTAAAAATCGATAAAAGTGAAAAGATAACCGAAAACTATATGTTTTTATGTAGCTGTGTGTTTACGCTTTAAGCAATTACCTTGAAGAAATCGTCCGTCTGTTTTGGAAATTTATGGAAATAATATTATAGTCGAAATTCACGTCATCGCTGTGCTGCTCCGTAACGTAATGTTTAAATCTGGTTTCCGCTTGTAACGCAACGCATGGCGTACGTACCATTCAAACGACAGTTCGGATCACCCATCGCGTCGTGATTGGTCAATTCACATGCGGTGACAATGTGTTACGTCATTGTTGGCAGTCACCAACAGTTTAGCAATATTACTTTCTCATCAATTCTAAATTATTTGTTTAATTTGGTTTTAATTAATCACTATTAATTGTTACCTTATAGTAAGTAACAATTGTTAGGCCTACTAGTTGCTACAAAAATTACAGTATAGGCATCCTAAACTTTGATTTCCTTTTCTTCCTAAACCAATAAATAACACGGAAGGAAGGATACTACTTGTTTCAGTATTAAATCTTAAGCTTTGTTCCCACCTCCAGGACGCAATGTCGTAAGCGCAACGCAAGTAATTTGACCAATCACAACGCGATGGTTCATCCGAATTGTCGCTTGTGATTGGTCAACTCGCTTGAGTTGTGTACGCGCTTGCGTCGAAATGGGAGACCAAGCTGTGATAATGAGAACACATCTGTGCCGTCACTTTATGTCAGGCACGAAGGTCCTTTTGCATTATTGGCCTAATAGAAAGGTGTTCATATTAAAAGCATGATTAAGTTAAATGTGCATTATATTTATATTGCAACTAATATCGATCAGGAGTGTATTAAATTTCATACATTATCATCTGTAACTACGTTAGAGAAAATTAACTACACATTTACGGAAGCTCAAAGTGAAATATCGCAAGTAATTTATTATCAAAAAAATGTTTCAGACTTAATTAAATATGGAATGATGATGATGTATTCCATGAGCTACACATATTCCACGATAAATAGGCCTATGCCTGCAACCTTTGCCAATGTTTCTACAAAAGAGACTGCAGACAAGTTAACGCACATTATAGGCCTACGCACTCTGTAGCAATGCTTGGTTCTCACTAGAGACGCAACACAAGGACATAACGCAACGTAACGTAGTTGACCAATCACAAGCGATGAATTATTTGAACTGTCGCTTGTCATTGGTCAACAAGCTTGCGTTGCGTTTACGTCCTAGTGGGAACCAAGCTTTACAACAAATCCGGCCACTTTATGCCTCCGTAGAAACTAATGAGTAGGCCTCCTAAAGCAAACATACCGACCGACTGGTAGCTATTAATGCAATATACAAAACAAGAAACCCTACACCGATGAGAATTGATTACGTTAAAGATAGAACATTCAATACAAAATGATTTAATTGAAAGGTAAATACCACTTAATAAATCAGTGTAACATCAAGGTCACCGTAGATTGATTGACAGGAAAAGACAGAAATTGTATGATCTCTGATAGATTGACAGAATCGGAGAGGAACACTTTTATTGTGGTTAGCCATAAATGCTGATCTGAATTTGGAGTAAAGCTCTGTCTACACACTATCAAACGAGTTTGACCAGAAGTGTGATATGCCCAAATATGGTAGTAATAATATGCATATATGGGCACATCACAATTTTTGTCACATAAAGCTTGATAGTGTAGATAGAGCTTTAGGGGTTTTTTTTCACACAGAGAATGTAAGCTTCCAACTCTTTAATTGAAAAGCATAGTTCGTATAAGGTGGGTTTGTGCTGGCGAAAATATTCCCCCAGCATTAACATTTTATTAGATACTGATTTCACAACTCTAAAGCTTTGTCTACGCTATCAAATGTGACAAACAAAACTGTGATTTGCCCATATATGGTATTGATGATGTCATATTAGTACCATATTTGGGCACATCACTACTACTACTACTTTTTTTTGTCAAACTAGTTTGAGAGTGTAGACAGAGCTTTATTTATGTTCAATATGCTATAGATTTGAACCAAAATAGTCCTAAATTTTGACAAAAAAAAAAATTATTTATCTAATGTAGTAAAGCTTTTATTTAATTTAATTTCTTTCTATTAAACATGAACTAACACATCAGGAATCTAGTATAATATAGTAAACATTATAAATTATGACTCTTTTAATCTATTACAGTAAATTGAAAAAAATTAAATATTCTTTTAAATAGAATAAATGTAGGTAAGATAAATTAATTAATTGTATGCGATCATACGTTTTTTCAGGAAAAAGAATATATCAAAAAAACCCATGTAACTATAGTATTTAATCCCTTACTGATAATTGTATAATTGATACCTTTATTGAGGGAACACGCTAGACGAATGAGAGGGTATATGAGGGTGTTTTAACACTACAAAAGCCAATATTCAGGGGACACATTAACCCTGTTAAGGGGACAGGTTTTTGAGTATTGGTTTTACTACTCCACTATTTGTTTTAAAGATGTATTATCCCCCTGAAAAAATAATTCTTACAATTTTTGTTGTTGAATATGCCATTTGAATGTCACATAATAGTTATCCGCTTTGACCAAATATTGAAAAAAACATTATTTACCTAAAAAAATATAATTTAAAGCAAAAAATAGCCAATTTGGCTGCCAGCCAATGGGTTTTTTTGTTGAATTTCACCATTTATTTTGTCATTTTATAAGTGAAAACATTCTTTTTCCCGTTTTTTTTTCCTATGGAAGAGATTTACTCTATTAAAACTACAAAATAACCTATTCAAAGTCTGATTTAATTAATCTTAATTTTTCATGTTTGTGGGGGACAATACATCTTTAATATCACCTAAGACATACAATAAACGTATAAATATTTCTTTTAAAAAACACAGTCCGAGTGTTGTGTAATACAAATAAATTCAGTAGAAAATAGTTTTTAAACGAAGAATGAAAAAAAATCAATATATGAAAGCTTGGTTGATTGTACATTACAGTGCAGCGACTGATACACGCCATTAATCGAGGTCTAAACCGCAAAGCTCTGCCTCAGGCTTTTTAGCTGCGATGGCTTCATCTTCATCACTGTCATCTATATCAGCTGCAAAGAGTGACTGAACGAGGTTGCCTGTAAGATAATTATAGAGTTTTACCTTTATTGTATTATAACAGAAAACGCACCTTTCAAAATGTCAACACGTTTTATTTGAAAATCATTAAAAATAACAAAATCATCACGTTATTATATATTCTACCACATCAATGAGTTTCAAAGATAGGTCATTAGGTCTGTTGTACTTTATATTGCTTGCTCAGTTGTTGTTGTTAGTTCCAAGTTGATCATGAATGTAAATATTATGTCTGTATTGTTTTTGCTTGTGTTTTTCTGCCAAGAAAACAATTATCATTATACTATGTATGAATGACCTAATAAATCGAATCTGAATCATGTCAACATAAAATTAGGTCAGGTTTGTGATGTCATAATGTACTACTAATCATACTACACTATAACTTACCAATTATACCCTCTGGCCCGCTTGGCTTTGGTGGTGGTAGACCGAAGAATATTTGTCCGATCTTGTCTAGGTAACTATTGTATGTAGGGTCCTTTTGCAATGAAGGTTTGTATTTCTCACAAAGAACAGTGAACATAACTAATTTTCCACTGTAATACAAAGAATAATTGTTAGCTATTATATGAAGTATAAATTTTATGTATGTAATAATCTATTGTGCATTGCAATTGGAATAAATTGGTTTAAAATATTGCTATCTGGCTGTTGTACTTTTTGCTTTAGATCTTTGCTTGTTCAGGTTCAGTTGGTTTTTCTTTTCTTAAGGCCAATTTACACAGACGAGCGGTAATGGTAATATAAATATAGAATATATGTTAATCATACTGTCTAATTATAAAAACAGTGCTCATATTCGGAACATGACCTTAGAATCGCGTCGAGCATAGTTCCATATTTTTAGTTGAATGAAAAAATGTCTCTGGCGAGATTTGAACCTTCTTATGACCATTTACACACAACGCGGAGTGGACGAGCGGTTTCCGCTCAGGATAGATACATATTCTATGTGGTTTTCTACTTACCATTACCCTTTGTCTGTGTAAATTGGCCTTTTCCTTGAGAATTTGGTACAAATGGAAAAGGTTTATTAACACACTAACTGTAGTTTTATTAATGAAATTAATCAAATTTGTTTGTTTCTTGTTTATTTTTATTATCAAATAAATTATAATTCAAAAGTACCTGTCAATTGCTAACAGTAAAAACCAAAGAAAATTGAGAAGGGGTAAAATGAAGGGTGGACCTTTCTCAATGTTGGGGTGATTCTCTGTGTAAACCTGAAATGTTTCATTCGCAGTTGTTGTATTTTTGCGACACAGTAGCCTGAAAAACAAAAAAAATGTTTTCATAATACAGCATTTTAAATAGAAATTAACATAACACCGTACATTTCTAAATATTGCTTACAAATCATCAGCGCCTGTTTAAAATTTGAACTCTGTCATTCATACTTAGTGGCGTAACGCAGATTCCTGAGACCCCTGATTTAGAAGCCCTAAGTGGCCATCCAACACTGGAGGCCTTGGGCGTTTTTAGCTTTTATGACATTGTTTGAATGCCTGATTTTTCCTTTTGGCACAGCTCAGGGGCCCTGGGTTTAGCTAGTGAGCGCTCATAGCCATTACGCCACTGTCATAGTAATTGGATTTTTCTCATGATGGCCAATCAGAACCAGTATATCAGCTTCATACAAGAAATTGACAGAAAAAATGTGAATTTGGAATGTTACTCAAATTTGTAATCAGTGTATATGCGAAAGGCATTCTTACTCACGGTATTAAGGCCATAAAATACTTACTGAAATACAGCTTGTGTAATAAACATATCTACTTCACTTGGGTAGCCCTGAGTTGTATGAAACTCAACTAGCATTGAGGCACATTGCTTACCATCCATGGAATGAACAAAATGGTAACGGGATAAGGCATAGGATTTCTCTGTAATAAAAAGTGTCATTTTTATGTGAACAGTGCATTCAGAGTAGCTACACCTAACATACAGTACATATATATCAACACAATAATGGGTTAAGAATGGTATTACAAAGGCCTTGACGTTGTAGTGCCAGCCTCATGTTTTAGAATTCTTCTTTTTATGAATTTTTAAGAAAATCTATATATGGCCTGATGTGTAGACTTAATTCAAGTGAAAATGTTTTAGTCTCAACAATTATAGGCAACGTCGTATAAAAGTCAAAGATGCTCTCCAGGTGGAATGCCATCCTGAGGTGAGTAGTAGTAATTAATACAGTTTTCTTTTTTTTAATTTCTTTTTTTTTAAATTTTACTTTTTATGGATCAGAGATTTCCGAAATAAAAGATTGAATGAAAAATGAAATAATGCTTTATACCTTATATTCTTCAACCCAGAGGCTTAGTTAAAGACCTTTATTGTAAGCCATCTCAGGCTAGACTTACCATTCCAGAATATAAGGGCAACCTGTTGATGTAGATCTGGGTGACTACAGCCTTTCTTTGGGTTACCCTTTGCCGACCATTTGAGGGCAGCATTTAGAAAAAGTTCTCGTTCCGGTACATCTGACCTCACTTGCTTGTATAGTTCAGTTACTTTGGCTGTAGTGAATAAAAGTTTTAAACTGTAGTATGTTAAGATGTATTTTAATCATATATTAATATACTGAAGCAACAGTAATGGTATTTAGTACAGTGTATATGCCAGATTTTTTTAAAATTTACAAATTATGTTTCTTTGATTGCCAACCAGATAAGGTTAGATTGGATGTCTGGAGTGGATTTTACATGAGATGGTACATTAAGCATTTTGTTACCTATGTTAGCTGATGGGCTAATGGTAGATACATTGATTTACTGTTACCTATGTTAGCTGAGTTGACTGGTGCTCCAGATGCTTCAAAAGCTTCAACTAGTAGCATACATAAATCTGCTCCACTTACATGCTATATAAGAAAAAGAACCATTATTAAAAACACAATCTAAACCAAAACTACAAAATATTATATTGTACCCAACAGGCCAATTCTACTGTCATACAATAATGAATGAATTAATTGTTACAGCCAACCAACTGTTTGAATAGTATATATAGCCATAATGATAATTGCACAGATTCAACCTACAGTAATTAATAAGCTAAAAAACTGTACCTGATTGTGTTCAAGAAGAAGAGTTGCGCCAGCATAAATTAGTTGTATTGCTTCAGCATGCTTGTTTTGATTCATCAATCTAGGTGGAGAAATTGTGATTATTATTATAACTAACTAGTTTTGGACTAAGCCTAGAGTCTAAGAAATGAGCCTGGTATTAGGTAGGTATAGGCCTAGGCTAGCACAGTTACCCCCTGGCCTGACTAGAACTAGTAGTAAGTAGGCTACGCCTACTAACTAAGAGTATACTATAGACTCCCTGCCTAAACTAGGTTAGGCCTAGTCTATGCCTAGGTAGGCTAATACTTTTGTTTAATTTTTACTGCAATTTTTTATTTATTTTTGTGGATTAAAAAAAAATGCAATCCAATTGCCAATATGATGGATGTCAATGAGTAGACCGCCCTAGGCCTAATATAAGTAGCCTACTACTTACTAGGCTAGTCTAGAAAACTTGAGCTCAAATTCCAGATCAGTCGGGACTGGCCCCGTCTCCCGGCCGCGGCTAGTCTACCTGGTTCGCTAGCTAGACATCCATAACCAAACAAAACAGTCCAAGAGAGAGCGGGCCTAGGCTACGGCCTAGCCTCTAGGCCAAGCTTTGAGTATCTTTTTCAACCGATTACAGGCTTTAACTATCTATACATTTCAAAGATATTACGAACCTGAAATACAATGTTTTATACATTTGATGAGCTTCATAGTAATCTCCTCGTTCAACGCTAGCTTCTAGTTTTTTCGAAACTCTATCAACACCACCACCATTACGACGTTTGGTCGCCATATTTATTTTAAAAAACAAGGGAAACACCCCCTCTAATTCTTCACTGGTTCCCGTCGTCTACATCGCAATCTTCTACTACACTGTGATGAATGACGATCCCCCCCCCCCCCCCAGCGTCATTGTCAAGCACCGTTTTCGAATGATACTAATAATGTAATTGTAGGTTCTACTAAAAAAAACCCAAAATAACTAATGCCGTATAACAGGCTATATTTGTTTATTTACATACAGGTAGGTCGAAACATAACGAATTAAGGATTAAAGTACAATATACATACGTAATTGCAGTGAGTGCATTAGGCCTATATTATTGCCGGATTAAAAAATTGCATTATTTTATTTACAAAATCAGCCCATCGTCGTCTACTTGATATTTTAATATGTACTACAGTATTTTTATTGCATATGATATTGCTCTTTGAATACATTAAAAGGATGGAATGTTCGAGAATCAAGGCAATACAATCAAGGTGATAAGTGTTGAAGCTTATTATAAATTCATCCTCAAGTCAAATCATGATACATTTAAATTGCAAACAAAAGTGAAAAATGTTCACCGATCGGTGATTATTAAAGATGTATTGTCCCCCAAAAACATGAAAAATAAGGATTAATAAAATCAGATTTTGAATAGGCCATTTTACAGTTTAAATAAAGTTATTAAAAAAAATCAACGAAAATAATCACTTATAAAAAGACAAAACAGTTTCAAACAAAAACCGTTGTCTGACAGACAATTTAGGTATATTTTGCTTTAAAATACATTTTTTCAGGGATTTTTTTTCGATCCAGTTGTTCGTCAAAGTGAATAACTATTATGTGATACTTAAAACGGCGTAGAAATGGCAAAACAATATTTTTTTAGGGTGACAGACAATATATCTTTAAGGAATGTTATTATTGTTAAAGAATAATATTATTAATAAAGAATATTATTAATAATACATTATTCGAGGCTAATTAAGAGCCACGTGATTGAAAACACTGTAAATACGTTGCTCCTCCGTTAACAAGAAGGTACATTTTATTGGTCTAACATAATAAATGCTACCGAATGGACATTTGATAAATAATAATTGTCGCGATGATACAGGAATACATTTTTGTTTAAAAAAGTGAAAAACAAAGTTTTAAAAAAAATGAAATACAACGCGTATAACGTTTTCGTGTATATTAAGGTTGTGAACATGAATTATTTACAATTCGGTAATTCACAGCCTGTAGATATATGTTAGAACGTTTTGTATTCTCTGTCCTCTCAGATAGAGAATTATACCATTACTAAATCATTCCCCTTACACAAACACTTTATAATGTATAAACATGTACATTCTTAACACAAGTCATGCCTATTTCATATATATGGAGTGTGGAGCTCAATAAATAATAGTACGATAGTTGTATTATTTTTTGCAAGTTAGCAATAAATAATTATATAACTAAAAATGTATTCGACTTTTTTCTGTAACCCTACTCCCCCGCCCCCGCCACCCCAACTATTTACATTAATAACGAATGATGGCGTTGTAATCACAATCAAATTGAGTTGTTTTAACCAAAGCCTCTTGTAATATTAACCAGAATGCATCATCATGGAATGGGTGGTGTTTTCTGTCATCTCCATACTACTACTACTAATGCATGCATTTGAATGGTAGGATTTACCATTAACAGCAAGTGAAGATGGGTCATCTGCATCCACTTGTTGGGCTATAAAACAAAAGATACATAATATTCATGGAAAATCCAAATCTACTTTAAAATGAGCTGCACATTCAGGAGAATCATTATTTTTCTGTCGTCAGTGCGATGGGTTAATATAATAATTATATTATTATTTAAGAGACCGACTTATTTCCAATGGTTATCCTGATATTCTTTTTTTTGTATAGGCCTAGGCGCGCCGATTTCACATGCAATCAATCTACTAAAAAGTATAGGTCTCTATATAACGTATATTTTATGATTTTTTTTATGCTCGTAATACAAACTGTTGGTATTTTCTGCTGACTAATGGAAATCTTTCATATATGTCGGATGTTCGTAAAACACTTTATTTTCTACCGCATTGGCGTTAGAAATAGTGGATAGGCACGAGTGCAATTTGTATTTCAATCACACACAATGTCTGGCACAATTCTGTTTAGGAACGTCATAATAATAGTGAACCAAATAAACACACAACCTCTGCTGGCACTACTGTGGAAACTTACCATGGAAAATATTCTCCTCCTCCACCACAAGAGGTTTATTTTCATGATTCTGTTGCTCGACATTTCCATTTGCTTGAAGTGAAGATGGTTCATCATTTTCTACCGGCTGAGCTAGAAAACAAAATCAGATTCAGGATAATACCGCCCCAACAGTAATATAAATTGTGCTGAATGTGTAGGCCTATACTTGGATACTTACGGGCACAAGGACCATTCCCCTCTATAAGAGGTTGATTTACGCGATGCTTCTCTTTATTTCCATTTTCTACGTTCCCAAGGTCTTTCTTTGCGTCTTGTTTATATCTCGATTTTTTAAACAGAGAACAGCTAACTATAGCAAAAACCAAGATTAACGCGCCAATGACTCCTCCTATAATAACCGGCATTGTGTAAGAACTTCTGCTCTCCGTGTCTGCACTTGGTGAGTACTTGGTTACTGGTGTTGTATAATCACTCATTGGTATTGGGGGCTGTGTTGTCACCGGCTCAATAGCAGGTCCCGTAGCAGGTATACTTGGAGTTACTATTATCCTACTTGGAGTTGGACGGGCAGTAGTTATAAACGTCGTCATATAACCTATAGACAGAACATGATTATAGGTGTATGTTAAATTAACAGTATTTTTTATACCACCGCGATAAAATAAAGTTGACGCACTTAAGCTTATACGTCCCGATGCCACCATTACTTGACGTTTAAACGCCGCTCGGACGTTTGTTTTTCAAGTGCCAAAGATTTCAATGTGTCTAAACTTTCGAGTTTAGATGTTTAACTGGACAAACGAAGTGCTCACGGGGACGGGGAAGATAACTTTTTAAACAAATGTGTATGTATAAATATATTTACCAGGGCACTTTGTAAGACAATTCTGCTCATTGTAATGACTTGCTTTTGTGTCACAAAGATCATAACATTCCATACAGGTTCCACTGCCTGCCTCGCAGAAATACGAAATGTCATATTGGCAGTTTTCGTAACAACCCTCCCAGCTGTTTGTCACTACAGGGTTTTGTTTGCTCAGATAAGCTGGAATAAAAAATATGATTGTATAGTATAGAACAAAAGAATATATGGGTACTGTAGTAATTTCTAAAGCCCTGTCTACACTCAATTATTATTATTATGTGACAACAAATGTGATGTGCCCATATATGGGTATCACTACCATATTTGGGCACATCAAACTTTTTTGTCAAGCTAGTTTGGTAGTGTAGACAGAGCTTTATTCAACTGACAGTAACAATATTATCTGAAAACAATTGGGACTTTGACGCCCTCGTTCAAACAACGATGCTAAGTATGTGTCATTACATGAGCAGTAAACAGTAATAAAAGGATTTTCTTGGCACGCCATTGAATTATTGATAACAATTGTTCAGTTCAGACGTCACTCCAACAAAATGAGATTTTAAAAATGATTTTATTATTTATAGAGGACAGTAAATAATGATATATACAGGGTAACTATCATATTTGTCAACTTTCCGTACTTTCCGTAAAAAATATCATAGGTCTCTTTTGTCAATACAATAAACAGTCGGTTCAAAGTACAAATGTGAGAAAAAGATAGGCACATTTAAACAAAAGCTGCGTCATACAATAAACATACCTGGACAGTTCTGAAGGCATTTTTCTTGTGATTCGTTGTCACAAAGATCTTGGCACTCCATACATGTTCTGCTGCCTTCATCACAGAAGTAGGATACATCTTGCTGACAGTTATCAATACAACCTTCCCAAGCGTTCTGTCGCGATTCTGGGAGATATTCTAATTTGGAATCATAACAACAATATTAATTAGTAAAAACAATGTCAACTTGATTGAAAGGAAAATTATATGGTTAAAATAGGGTAAGAGAGAATTGTGAATATTATTAACTAGATTGTGTTTATATATATATAATGTTAATATGCTATAGAAAAAACTAATTAATATAAAACAAATTCTATGCTGTTGAAGTATAGAGAAAATGTGCATACAAATACTGTAAGAAAAAAAACCCCGATAGATATATATAGAAAAGAAATAAACATATCTTTTATGAATGCAAGAATTAAAAATTAAAAGAGAAAGTGAATGTAATGGAAGAGATATTAGTTAGACACGGATAGTGTGTACTAACCCTATTTTATTTAGTCTGTATAGTTTTTTCATATGAGAATAAATGTGGGACACACCCACTAAGAGAATAAAAAAAGCCATGTCAACAATTACATGTGAATTATATCATGGAGGAATAAATAAATAGGGAATTAATACGTGAACAGAATCAACGAATAATGATCGAGTTGCTATTTAATTTTACAGATTTAATTTGTGTTTCTGTTCAATGTAATTGTAATCATTTTTGTTTAGGAAAAGCTTACAAATAAATCAAATCATTTATGCTATTATTACTGTTTGACCAGGGAAGAGTTCCTGGTTCGACCAACAAGTACATACCTTGGCACTTCGAACGACATTCTTTTCCATCTGGCCCATGAGTGCACGAACAGGTCCTACATGCCTTAGTGATTTCCTCACAATATTTGCTTGGGTTTTCTTTACATCTGTCTGGACATCCTCCATTCCACTGTGTCTTTGTACTGTTTGTTGCCGCCGAACTTTGAAGGTGTATAGCTAATATTCCTAGTCCTAGGTACAGTATTATGGTCCTGGAATTTTGTCTACTAAGACTATTCATCTTCACTTGAGCGCCTATTATTATAATGTTCAAGAAAATATAGCAAGTTTTAGCAGAAGCGGTTAGCCCCATTGTTGTAATTCACCAAGTGTGAAGGCACGTATACCATCGTTAACAATTATTATTTTAACTTATACCGTAAATTCCCAAATTCATATTTCCATACAGGGACCTTTGATACATATTATTAAGCTTACACCGCCCGTTTCTATAAATAGGCCTATTATAGGCCTATATATATATTTCCGGTTGTAAAAATAGACTTTTGTAAAATCCTAGCAGCCTATATGAAAATCATGTATATCGGTATATATATATTATATTTCCGGTGTTAAAAATTCAGCAGCCTATAAGAAGCATGTAGCTGGCCTAGGCCTACTCACTCTAGACTTTTACTTAGGATGTTTTAATCAAATAAATGTTACATTTAAACTTAACGCAGAGTTGAATATAATAACTACAATTGTGGTAGGTCTAACTCTCTGTATGATGAAGGATGTTATATAGAGTGCATGGTCCTATGTGCTTATTAGAACTCATAAACAAAACGGCCGGCCGATCATGTCATGAATGGAATTAATAGAAAAAACGAGAGTGAGCGGCGGACTGTCTGATGGGAAAACTATGAAAATGAAAAATTTACCCAACCGAGATTTAATATAGGTTTAGGCCTACCTTAATGCTTCTGTCAACGACACAACCGTCTGGTATAATGACAATAATGAATATGATTTGTCATTGTCACGATACGACTGATTAGACAATAATTAAAAATAAACTTAAAATTTCCCGGTCGGCTCGCGGGAATTTCCAACAAGTCTCTTTTTGTTTGTTTAGCAACAAGGTGAAAATGTAGGCCTCCCCATATTTGGGCTTGATCGATCACCGATGTAGAGCTTAGCCTGGACATTTAAGTTATTTTTAAAGATGTATTTTCCCATAAAAAAACAGGAAAAATGAAGATTAATTAAATCAGACTTTGAATAGGTTATTTTGTAGTTTTAATAAAGTTAATCCCTTCCGTAACAAAAAAATGTTTTCTCATATAAAATGACGCCTTTGTATATACTGGTAAATGATATTTGAAATCAGTTTGTTTACAAAATTGTGTTCAACTGTGCCTTTAATATTGTTTGAAAAACGCTTTTAAATTTAAAACGCTTTAAAATTTCTGTATAATATATTATTATATTAAACAAAAGTGCTGATTTTCATTGTTTGGCATTTTAGCAGGCCTAATATAATTGTGTAGGCCTCCATGGGCCTACTTAGCCTTTTTTTAAATGACTAAATATTTCGTATTTATTCATAAACAAAATACAGTGAATTCGCTATGTTCACAAAAGCATACAATACAAAGCATTCTTGCGTATTTGTGCAAATCGTGCAATTGAAAAAATATTAAAATAAATACGTTCAAAATTGGTCCTCTGGTGGGTCACATTTTAAAAATAAATACACAGTAAATAACCCTGGTTCAAATCTATCACACTACTACAGTATAGTCAGCTGTTTGTATTGACTAAATTTCTTCCAATTATAACAAATATTTTTCGGAAGATAATAAATGTATTTCTATCCAAATAAAAAGTAATATTGATTGAAATTACACTCATTACATATCAATACCATATTTAACGCCCATCCTATAAATATTCATTAATTATCAACTCTACAATCCAGACAGTTTCATATACAATGAATATTAATAACAAACATTTGCATATATTAAATGCAGCGAGAATATACAATGATGCATGTAACTGAATAGTTACTTGAAAAATTAAGACAATCATTGGAAGATTAGTGTTAGTTCCTTTCAGACTAACTATTTAAATTTATGTTATTTAAATTATCACTCTGTGAAATACAAATTAGTGTAGCTAAAGTCCTTTAATTACCACAAGATTCGAACCTAGAATTGTGGAACTGAAGAAATATCTGTTGTATTCAGCCTATAATATGATAATATTGGTGGTCATTCATTATTCATTTTCAGGGATATTGTCAAAAATTATTTGTTAGTGAATTTTATCACTAAGCTCTACATTAACTGGTACACCTGTTTTTGGATTTAAAAAAAAATACTAGCATCTTACAGGATTTGAACCAGGGGCCGAGTAGTAGCCAAGCATCAAGCTAAAACCCCTCACCTTAAGTTATGTCTACACTATTACTTTATGTGACAACAAAATTTGATGTGTCCATATATGGATATGATGACATATCACTACCTTATTTGGGAACATAACACTTTTTTTTGGGTCAAAACTAGTTTGATAGTGTAGACCGAAGAGTTGTAATTAATTACAACTCCCTGGTGTAGACAGACTTTTAAATACATTTAGTTCTACTATTATGCAGTATCTAGAATTCGTATTAATTGAAAACATCATAAAAACTTACATTTGTAAAAAATAACAAACACAGCTCTTAAAGCTATCACAATTACCTGATTAAAATTTATTCCTACTTTGTAATACTATAATAAATAGTGGTAGTTCAACATGCATCTTGTTTTATTTACATTTTGGTTTGTGTGTGCCCACTTCCAAACAATCACATGTAGCAGTTATTCTAATAATCCAATTACATTACTGCAGTAATCAATAACTGCAGCAATAAGGTAATCTAGATTATCAATAATAAATACTTTGATTTTGAAACGGAACAGCATGATTGTCCACCGTTGTTTTCCGCAAGACAAACTCGAGTTCCTGGAAGTCGCCAAATCTTTGGACATCTTTGTCTTTCCGCACAATTGTATTTGGCAGTTTTCGAACCTTTACCAAAAGTTCCGGTTTAATGTAAAGTTCTCGGCAACAAACTTCTATCAAGTTTTGGAACGTTAGATTTGCTAGATCTAGTTCTACTTCGATAAAGTCGCTCTCAAGTGCACTGGCCACACGCACTTTTAATACAAGTTCTGGTTTAAAAAAATAAATAGTATTATTAATGATATATTTATGATTGGATTAAAAATGAATAATTCTTGGTTCAATCAAACGTCTTCCAATAACTGTTTAGTTTCATATTTCAAGTGATCTTTTGCTAAAGGTGCAACTACTCTCCGAAAAATTTGTTGGTGACGTATCTTCCACAATTGCACAATGAATTATGTCATTTTTGGAAAGTGCCTAGAAATGGCATACCTTTTGTACACAGATGCTGATGCCAGAGAATTTTTATAGCACCCTCTATGTTTGGATGTAATTTACAAACAGTGTAGCACCCTCTATGTGTTGGCTATGCTTTTTGTAAAGTTTTTATTTTTTTCAGTTTATGTCAGGTGACCTTACAATAACCCACAATTAAATGGTACAAATCTCACCATCATTGTTTGTTGTTGCTATTGGTTTCGATGGATGACTTGGTGGGTTGACCTCTGACCTTTGTTCACCACCATTGTACGTGGTATACGTTGCTAAAGAGTGTTGTAAATAGTTTGGGGTGATTGGTAAAGTTGTAGGTGATGCTATGGATTCTGGTGTTACTGTAAACAAATATAATATTCACTAAACATCATAAAAATGAACATTTATTACTCTATAATATCATTACTGATTCAGCTAGTCTAAGTTTTAGATGGCAATTCGACTTAATATTGATAAAAAGTTTTGGCACATATGGCATTTCATACGTATAACACTTGAGCTGGAATCATCTAGTTTACAGACTCAAAATGTTGACTGGTGGTGCTCGTAAAGGCATAACAACAACATAAATAGATAATTAAACGAAGACTTGGGGCAATGGTTCAGCATACCTTTTAAAGCTAAATTTTTAATGGAGAGTAATTTGATTATCGTGAGCAAGAAAAGTACAGTAATAATATTTTGCATTATGAATAGAAGGTCATTAAAAGTGCACGATCAGTTTTTGATAATTACGAATTTGAAAAACTATCTACTACAGTGTATAGAAATCAATAATTTAATTAGTTAGAGATGAAACCTGTCATTATATAAACCAATTAAAATATTTAGTAGGTTAAATGAAATTGACAGAAGAAACTAATAAATATTCTCAAAAAATCAATTTAATGTTCTATTGTTTCCATATTGACAAAGTATGCCCAGAACTATTTAAAGCCTATTTTCAAGTAGGCAAATTTTTTCACACAAATCAAAAGCATCAGTTCATGGAGGTATACAAATATGTTTATACCTCCATGTTCAGCTTATACACTTGCATATTTGGGATTTGGAGGTTGGAAACATGAATTTACATTTACAAAAATAGGCTTTATGGTCTATTTTGCTTCTGCAATTTGGTGCCACAAACAACAAAAGATCTGCAGTAGCCGTAGTAGAATTACTGCAGCAACTACAGTCCTACTGCAGCATACTATTGTCCTTACCTCCTAACATTTGGTGTATTTCTGCTTTGGTTGTTAGCTGATCTGGTGTTTCTCCACTATTAGTTTCTATTCGTTTATCTGCATCTCTTTCCAGCAGTATGCCAACTGATTTTATTTGACCCCTCTTGCATGCCCAATGCAGTGGCGACCTAATAAAAAAAAATATATTAATTTTTAGCATAAAAAAGACACCTAAAAAATATATAGCAGCATGTCAGCGATTCAATGGGAGGCTTAGCCAGCCCAGGCCCCGCTAAATTTCGGAAATTGTAATGCAAAAAGATAGGAAATCAAATTAAACTCAGCATCCCTAATTCAGAATCCTTGATCTGCCACTGTATGTAGAGTGTATGATCGGTCTTACTAAACAGCACATTATTTTTCTAGAAGGGATTACTCAGAGGGCTAATTTCAGTTATGGAGTGAAGTAGGCGCATATACTACTAGTAGTGTTTAGTATGACCCTGTCTGTATGACTTACCACCCGTTGACTTGATTCCTGCTGTTGATCTCAACGCCTAAATTTAATAACTTTACTATTTCATCATTGTCACCGAGTGAAGCAGCTTCTCTGAGCCTCTCTTCTAAAAGTAATTGTTGCCTTTTTTCCATTTAAAGAGGTTAAACTTAATAATAGTAAAAAATCCTGAAAATACAATAAAAAACATTGTATTTTTAGAAAATTGCACAATATAGATAGCATTAGGCCTATATCATCTTAAGGGAGGAAAAAGAGATGCGTTTCGCCAAAAGGTTGGACACACATAGACCCAGTTGTCCATTCTTGGTGCAGTACATCACACACAGCATGTAGGGTCAGCCTGGGCCCTGATGTACAGTAGGTAGATGTGCCTAGCCTAGGACGTCTAGGAGGCCTAGCTCTAACCTCGTATTCATAGCATTTCACACGATTTATAGTTAAAAATTGAAAATATACATACTAAAATAAATAGGCCCTCTGGTAGTTTTTCTATATAATCGTAGCAGCTAATATTAAAACTACAAAAGCAATTAGAGTGCAATGTTTTTTTTCCCTGAAATGGTTTTTTCCAGAAGTTTTTAGAGCGCAGCAAGAAAAATAATCGCATGGCGCCCTCTATAGTTTCTTACCCCCAAAAAACGTTTTTGCATGATGTAAAGACAAATAAAAATGGCGCACGCCGCTGCTGCTTTGCTTGATGAGCTTATGGGCAGAAATCGAAATCTTCGCCCAGATGACGCAAATAGAAATATACGATGGGATAGTGACGATGTAAGTAATTTATTTGTTCGTATACTGTGTTTTTAATTTTAAATAAGTAGTATTTTAAGCTTATAAACCCCGTTTGTTTTTGCTACCTCAATCCAAAACCAAGTCACACTGACTGACTGAGGAGGCCTCTCTAGCTAACTAACTACTTTAGCCTAGGCTAGTAGGCTAAGTCAGAGGCTAGTCTAGGCCTACATACAAAATACCTAGCCTTTGGGCATATAGACTGTGGAAGTGCGCAAGAAAATTCACGTTCAAATTGCGCGTTTAAAATATCGCTATCTAGCCTAGCTAGGCCTCAAATATACTTAAAATTGAGCAATAAAATAGCCACAATACTTATTTAGTTACTCTTAGTCTTACTGTGTATTAAATTAAATTGGAATAACTTTTTTTTCAGGTGTGTAAACATTTTTTGGTACAGTATTGTCCTCATGAACTTTTCATTAACACACGATCAGATCTTGGTAAAGTATTTTATTTTTATTCCAAATAAATAATTCAAGCTTTTTCTGTAATTTTAATGTTTATTAATTTAAAGATATTATAATCACAAACCATAATTATTAATATTATACAGTACTTTTTATTCGCCATTACCTGGCATAATAAGGTTCGGAGCCTTTAATTCACCGTTGCTTAAATAAAAGGTAAAGCTAAAAAATAAGGAGATATAGGTTTGCATTGTTCCTAATTAAATGATTCATGTTTTTTTGCAGGACCATGTACTAAGCTTCATGATGAGGAATTGCGGAAAGCGTAAGTATTTTATTTGTTTACTCAATTGAATCTTACACAATTATGTTATGCAAAAATCCAGATATTTAGTTTTACTTTATCTTAGTTCAAACAAAAATTATTATATTTAGGCTCCCAAACTAATTATTGTGATAGCTTTGGAACTAACTCCAAATTCCAAAGCAATCAAATATTCCTTATAATAACCACTTATTTTCTTTATATAGATATCGTGAGAGTTCAAGATTTAAAAAAATGGGATACGAGGATGCGTTTCTGAGTTGCCTAGAACAGGTCATGCAAGACGTTGAACGACGCATCCGTAGAGGGCACTCTAGACTGGCTCTAAACAACACATCCAATTCAGTATGTATTTTGATTGAAATTTACCAGTTCTGTAACACTACAACAAACATGTATTCAGGGGGCACTTTGCGTTTGAATATGTCCCCTTAATAGAGGTTTTACTGTATAATTAATGAATGATATTTTATTTTACTCATTTGATTGACAGCTTCATACACCATTGAAGAATAAAAATGAAGAGAAGATAAAGTTTTTGACTGAGAAGATCAACAATTTACTAGAACAAGTGGAGCAGTTGGGATGCGATGGGAAAGTCGAGGAAGCAGAGGGCACTATGAAATTGGTGGACCAACTGAAAGATGAGAGAGAACAGTTAAGAGTAGTAAGTGTATTGTCACTGCACAGGATGGGTCACAAAGAATACTGTGCATGCCATTACTTTCGTGTACAGAATTGCTTGCGATTTACCACTTTTGCGGGAAGGTTACGAATCGCGAAAATGAAACAATCGCGAAAATAATTTCATATATACAGTATATGACAAAGAATGGGTGAGGAAAACTAAGATGGGTGACAAAAACAATTGGTGACTTTTTTAAATGCTCCAACTGCAATGATTGATATGTATTGGTAGTATTAATTGATTCATTTAGTGAAACTTTAACGTAGTAGTTAAAATGCTTGCAGAGTTCAGTCCTGAGTCTAGTTGAAGCTCTGACTTTGCTACTGTGGCAGGATTTTTCTGATTCCAAAATCATCACCACTTAATAAGTTCTCTCTTCCACTCTTAATATGCTTACAGTAGGGCAATAAATTTGATTTCACTTTAAAAAAAAATAAATATTGTGTGTGCTGAGTCTGTTGATTAATAATTTAATATAAATTCCCTTGCAATTTCAGTCTGTGGAGTCTATAGCTTCACAGGAGAAGCAGATGGAGGTATGCCAGGTGTGTGCGGCCTTCCTTATTATAGGAGATGCCAAGTCACGCGTGGATGAACACTTGATGGGAAAACAACACATGGGTTACGCCAAGATTAAAGCCACTATTGATGAAATTAAGGTATTGTAGTGTCAATTATTATTATTTAATAAATATCAATTATTTTGTATTGTTTAGCACTGTATTGCGTATACATTATTTGTTTGAAGGTATGAGATGAATCAAAACTTTGTGATTTATAATGCTTTATCATGTTGTGTGTTGTAGAAAGAACAAAGACGTCCAATAGAGGAGCTGGAAGCTAAACGGGCAAAAGAACGGGAGGAACGTGAGAAGGAAAGGGAGAAAGAAAAAGAAGAACGTCAAAAAAGGCGAGAAGAAAGGGAAAAGGAACGCGAGAAAGAAAGAGAGGAAAGGCGAAAAAAAAAAGAGAAAGAGCGAAAAGACAGAAGGTCACGATCTAGGTCAAGGGATCGTCGTCGCAGGAGTAGATCTCGTGACAGGAGACGGTCAAGGAGCCGCGAAAGAAGACGTAGAAGCAAAAGCCGAGATAGGGATAGAGACAAGGACAGGTACTATACATTAAAAAAAAAATAGATATCTATGATTTATACTAAATACAGTACCTTCAAAAATAAATTTAAAAATAATACTGTACAGCCCTCGAAATTAACGTCAGCATTCGTCATTTCGAGGGCTGATTGTATTTATGATATTTTTACTGTCTATTACTTTTAGGCGCAGAAGGAGTCGTAGTCGAGATCGTAGAAGACGGTCTCGCTCACGAAGCAGAGATAAGCGAAGATCAAGATCTGGTTCACGCAGCAGAAAATATTCGCGTTCACGCTCTAGAGATAGACGTCGCTCGAGAAGCCATGAACGAAAAAAGAGCCGTGAGAGAACTGATCGTGATAGAGAACGTAGTAGAGAAAAGAAGCCGTCGGATGGAGAGAAAAAGGAAGAAGCTTCAGCTGAGCAACAAGAAAGTAAGTTCTGATGAAAAGTATAGGAAAATTGAATTATGAATAGTGTAGAAAGGGCTGCATTAGAATTATTTTTTATTTTATTTCGTTTTCTTTCAGTAGGGTAGCCCTCTCAGTAATAAAATAAAACTGCTCTTCCGAGGGGCCCTACAACACATTTAAACATAAAATTAGTTTATTGTCATCCTTTGGAATGGACATTAAGCAGTTGTGCCTGTATGTACAATTTACCCTCACAGCAGTTTTTTCTTCTAAAACAGAGGATTTCTGCAACTTAAAAACTTTTGAATTTGTTTTAAGAAATTAAAGAAGAAAATACAGAAGAAATGGAAACAGCAGCATCAGAGCCTCATCAATATGGAGAAGTGTCTTCTACAGATGGCAACAGGGAGGTAAAGGAAACTGATACTATTGAAATGGAACCAATCAAAACAGAGCAGGTTCCAGATGAGCCAATCAGCTGCGAGCCTGTCGATGACCAGACAGTTGTACCAGAGGTGCTGGAATCTAAGCCTAGCTTAGAAGAAATGGAAAAAGTTGAGCAAAATGTTGCTTAATAAGGTGAGTGGATTGTGTAGATATTAGGTTGGACCAGGAACAGGAATCGCTACAAATTCGAAGAAAGTATAAAAAGAATAGAGCTTTGATAGTAAATACTAAATATTGATGTTTATTAAAAGACAGAAATGTAAAATTTAAAAACTATGTAATATTAGTATGTATGAAAAAAAATTTTTTGTTTATTACAAATTTGGCTTACAGATTTTCAAAATTATGTTTTTTGTTGTTAATTATACATTTTTTTGTATTTTGATAAGAAAATCTCTTAAATAAAATAACCATAATTGAAAATAATAATGTAGTAGATATAAATAAGATAAATTGTAAGATCACTGTTATTGCATATGTCTAATTGTCACATGCTGAAATATTGCATAAGGCGGTTGTTGAAGAGACGGTAAGCGCCCTCGTAAGTGCGGTTGTCATGACACCAGCTGGACGTATAAACACACTATTGTTTTAGAACCAGTTGAGACAGGAGGTCACACATAATTTAAGGTATGCCTCTCAGGCAAGTGAAAGTTGGTCTATTTATATACTTATCTATTAAAACATTGCATAATTAAGAGAAAAATATCCCACCTACAAAAAGCATTTTTACACAGGTCGGTTTTGCTGACGTGATGGTTGTTGGGTGGTATATAAAGCCTGTACAGTACCAACAAGTTAAGCGTTTCCCATTTGGAGTGTGCGTGCATGAGAGTCCATGACCAGTTTTTTTAACCAACAACTCTTGTTGACTTAATCCTTGAGTTTACATAAATTGGTACATTTCTTTTTTACAATAAAGGTTTATTGATGATTAATTGGATAAATATATATATATATATGCATTTCTACGTAGCTGTGCTGTATATGATGATAAAGGCTGCATGATGATTGTTTATTAAGACATTTTTTCTCAACTGCATGAAAAACAAGTGTTTCCCAACCTAAGCTTCCAAACCACAAATACACAGTCAACTCTCCCAATACCAGACACCTTTGGAATGTGTTTTTAATGGTAAAAATGAATTTAGGATCTTTTGGACCTCATGAAAAAAGTCTCTTTTTGGGAGAGTTTACTGTAGTATAGAAATTTAGGATCTGAGAGTTCGATATGTGAGCGTCTAGATGCCATATAATGTATTCTCCCTCAGCACTCTAGCTGAGGTTGGGATGAAGTCTCTCTGTTTAAGGTTGGGAGTTACTCTTTTAAGCTTTCTCACACAACACCACAATGGATTCAAATCGATCTGGTTCTCACTCATCCTAGCAAAAAACAAATCTATTCAGACTAAAATGTAATAATATACAGTAGCTTTCCTACCTTCCTTTATTGTTCTCAATTCTACCTACATCAGGAATACTGTATGACATCTTTACATTTCTTTACTCTTTTATAATATAAAATTTGCCTTGCATGTTAAGTCGGCAACAGTTCCATTTTAATTTTCAATGCAAAGTTTGGCAGAAGGTATTTTGTGTTTCCATAAACGGACCGCCTTACTTTTCTGGAAATGGACGGGAGCAACTGAGATGGATGCTGTAGATTGCGTATCTCTTTTTTTCTAATAGAAAAGTTTTGTTTCAGGTTGTTTTTCTTTTACAAAAGGCATTTCCAATTGCCATTCTTCCTAGATTTCATTATTTCTACAAGTTCTGTGGATTGCAAGAGATTATGGCAGAGTTCAGCGATACATACATGACATAAAAATGTCCACTTCTCAATATTATGCTTCTTGCCTTTATAAAGGTTAGAGGTCAATAAGTTGCCAGAATGTACAATACAATTATATATTTTTTTTATATTGTGAAAAATAGAAATAAGCTGTCATCACAAACAAAATAATTTTATTTGTTGATAAAAGTTATGCATTTATACAGATTTGTTTTTTTAACTTACAAATAACAATAAATATCAGTATACATTGTCAATTGTTATTAATTATTAATACTTTTGAGCAAAAAAAAAATAAGGATTGTATAAGGATTTTTTTAATCATAAAAAAGTGTTCCAAAATATGTCGCATTTTATTAAAGCGTCTATTGCAATACGCTAATATATGTTGTTTTTTTTTAAAGCCATCAATTTTTAATAATGATGAAATTTATAGAAATTAAAAATAAATTTGAATGGGATGATGACATTACAGTATTATTATATTTTTTCTTCAACCGGTTTTCTTCGTAATACTTAAAAAATTGCAAAAACTATATATAAAATTTGTCTTGAAAACTTTGTCATCTATATCTTTCTTGTGTGTTTAAATTGCAGATTTATTTACAGACATAACAAAATGGAGTATACCAACATTCAAAATCCTCGGAACCGGTAACGAGATGGAGCTGTATGTATTCTGAAGTCATAAATTGGACGATATTTCAGTTACAGTAACAGGTGAACCAATGATTTACTCTACTATGTGCTATACAAATTACGGTTAAATTGCTTTAAAAACTTTTTCATTAAATATTTTCAAAGAAGAATAACAGGTTAGATTTATTTTTAAAACCACACTCGTAAAAAGAATCAATTTAATGTTGTTTGTGCTATCCTTGTGAAAAAACCCTTTAAAATGAAACCATTCTGTTGATTATTAAAACCAAATGTTTTCAATTAAAATGAATCGAAACAAAAAAATTACATTTTCTAAGATGGATGGTAGATACATGAAACATTGGTACAGGTATTTACATCAATACATTACTTACTGCAGCAGAATGAATTTTCAATAATGTTTTTTTATTGATTTAATGAAATTTTGTTCTATTTTATATTACATTCCAATTTGCTCAAATATTAAATGAAGTAAGTTTACGTTAAATTATTTTAATGCCTTATTACTGTTGGCACTGTATACAAACAATAATCAGAAAGGAATAGGTGCTCTACAGCCAAATTCTAGTAAGAATTTATGCTCGAAAAACAATACTTAAAGAAAATTTATTTCAATGCGAGCACAATTTATACATTTACATTATATCATTTGTTAACTTTTCCCATTGCAAACAATTTTTTCTTTTAGTGAAATTATTTTAAATAAATTTTAAAGAAAAAAATAATACAATCCTACCAACAAATGAAAATGAAACAATATACAGTATTTTTGTTTACATTTCACAAGCCTCTGAATATCATTTTGAATAAAGTTCACCCATTATATGTCAAAGTTCAAACGTTAGATGCTCTATATAAGCAATTTCGTTTTCTAACATCGTAGAAATTAGGAAACATTTATTCTACAGCAATAACTTCATATCTAATAACCTTAGATAGATCTTATGCATTAATACTGTAAATGTAATAGAAAAATAACGTTGTTTCTAGATATATCTGGTATATTAATGTCTGTTACAATATGTGCTTATATACGTTTTAAGCGTTGGTAATATGTTAAATATGGGATATTGTACCATTTTTGGTGTATATTATGTAGGTCTAGTACACGTTGTCTGTGTGTGTGTGTTTGCACACAGAATCTAACTGTTGAATTATTGGATGATACAGTATTCTTTATCTCCGACAAATTTATTCAGTCCATAAATATACTATAATAACAAATGTAGCATGTATTCTGGTCATTAATAAATACAATTAGGATATTTTGAGCTCTTTATTTCAGTTAATTTAAATTCTGATAAACTAAAATTGTCAAGTATTGATACTGTACTAACAGGTGGATGGAATTGCTTTCATAATGGTAACTTTACAGTGTCTTAAACTGATATACCTATAAATGTTGTTACTGTAGACAAATGCATGTACAGTACATCAACGCTAAGAAGCCTCCCCTTTTACGTATATTTTCCCCCGTGAATTCTGATTTTTTTGAAGAATAAAATGTAATGATTTATACAATTTAGTTAATATATGTAATTATAGTTAATACTGTAATTATTTATCACAGTGTTGTGTGTTTTAATATTTTATTTTATGGCTTATTTTGGTTTCAACTTTGTTCAAATCAAATTGCATTATTTTCAGAATAAACGATTGCTTTTTAAATATTGTTAAAGTTGTCATTGATTTTCTACTGTTGTATTTGACTTGCCATATACTGTAATAATATTAACAGTATATATAGTATATGTATATAGTAAAGTATAGTATACAATTAATACTAATAGTATAGGCCTATTATGTAACTGAAATGGATTGGTATGTCGCGTGGGAATTCGAATTCTCGCCATACTAAACATTCTTTATTATTACATGAAACATATTTGATAAAATTAGCCTAACATAAAAAGACAAGCAACAAAACAAACAAATATACAACATGGGCACTTATATAAATCAAAACCATTTAATTATCCTAAAAAAGGCGGAGTTAACATCAATAAAAACGGACAGAATGATGTAATAATAATACTTCTAAATATGAATTACCGCATTTCACCTTTTGTTTAGTGTATTTAGAAAATGGAAACATAGCAAGGTCTACTTTCCCAAAAAGAAACTTCTGTATTTACACGCATGAGTCAAACTGTAATTTTAATCGTTTAAAAACCGTGGGTAAAGGTAATTAACTGTCTTTTTTAAAATTCAGCTTTTAATAGAATAATTAGATTGTTTACACAATAATGGTAAAGCGTTATGATATTATAGGCCTATAGACGCTTTCCATTCCCCGACGTAATTTTTAAACACGGATAGGGCCTACAATAAATGCATAACAAAATGTGTTGTTTATGCCCATGCGCGCCCACGTTGTGAGTGGATTCGTTGTCACTGGTACTGTTATTACTGTATTCTCGATCCATGGTATCCGTGTACTGAAGTTCAGGCGTCGTTTAACAATACACAAATACCTATTATTCTTTGGTATGGTATTACAGCAGTGGATAGTAGGTAGATATGGATAAAATGCGGGAAAAGTGTTACTCTGTTGCCGACTTCGAAAAACAAGCGGAATTGAAAATAACTGACACCGCAGCACTCGGCTATTTCAACGGAGGAACGGAAGGAACAGAGACGTTGCGTGATAATCTTGCAGCCTTTTCCAGGTAAAAATGACAATATTATACCGTATTGCTGGTAGGGCTAGGATTAACGAACTGGAGACGAGCTCACCTGCTAATTTATTCTTGTAAGAATGAGGTTTGGTAGATATAAGATTAAGGCCAAAGGACACTGAGCTTTCTTTGCCAAGACAGGAACGCGTAACAGTCCTTTAAGGAGCGCCAAGCTGTCATTTATTCGGAAATAAAGATATCTTAGTTTTAAACTATAGGCCCAAAGATATCTCTATTAATATCTATTTAAAACTAAGATATCGCTATTTAAAACTAAGATATCTCTTGCTTGAATAAATGACAGCTTGGCGTGCCATGTAGTCCTTGATGTTATGTCTGGCTGCGACAAATATCAACAGCACTGCAGTGCTGATAGTGTCGCAGCCACAGATAAACCCTTTGATCTCCAGAGAGATGTTGTTAGATTGCTTTGCTACTAAATCATTAATAATCGAGTTCATATAAATTACCCTCTTTGTATAAAACGCCAAAGACTTATATGAAAAGGCGTGTGGGAAGAATATGAAAAACTACGCCGAATTATTGCCAATCCATATATACGTTCCTAAAGAATACACCGAACGATAATATAAATCAACTTTTAATTGTTGCTGGTAGAGCAGATTGTACAGGAGATAATTTGCATTTTTATTCAATATTCAACCGTCAATGACCGAATCGGAGACAATTTGTTTTCAATTTACACAGATGAGCGGTAAAGTTTGATTTTATTATGTAATGTTTGTGGAATGAAGCAAATAAAGAAATGAGAAATGACAACATTTATAGCCGATAAAGATTAGTTAAAAGTTTTACTTTTTCAGATATAAATTAAGGCCACGGCACATGCGGGATATATCGACGATCAACACACAGCAGAGAGTACTAGGATGCGACATAGACTTTCCCGTTGTCGTCGCTCCGTTTGCGTTCGCAAAGATGGCCCACCCAGATGGAGAATACGCAGTGGCCAGGGGTATGTAAGGTTAAATACATCTAATACGTCTATTTATCATTATATCTTGGTTCCACTTATGTAGGAGGCAATGCAAACACGTTAATACAGCAAGTATTTATATATCCAATCACAAGCGGCCGGTTGTTGTTCAGATGGGTGATCATTTCGTCAAAATTGGCCGACTTACGTCTTTCCTCCTAATCGAAAACAACCTACCGTACGTCATGGCACTTTAATTTGGTTATGCATGCATACCTGGTGTTCAATACTTTAAAATGCCAGTGTTTGGACTATCTTGACCAGATTTGACACACGCGTTCAAAGTATGACAAATGTTTTTTGGTGAGAGTTCTAAGCAAAGTAAACGGATAATAAAAACAGTTTTGTTCTGTTCCATAGCATGCGCTGGAATGGGTACCGCGTTCACGCTCAGCTCGTGGACGTCGACAAGTATAGACGACGTAACAAAAGAGAGTCCAACTGGAGTAAAGTGGCTTCAACTTTATGTTGTCAAAGATCGACGCGTCATTGTTAACGTTGTCCGTAAAGCGGAACGACATGGCTTCAAAGCAATATTGGTGACAATCGATCTGAAGATTCCGTCAAACAGGCTGACTGACAAGAGCAATCAGTTCACAATGGCAAACCCGGAGTTGTTACGGTTTGTATTAAAATGAATACAATTCTTTATTATCACAATTGATTTTGTTACAAAAAGTCAGAAGCTGATTCAGGATAGGGAGAAGGGTGGGTCTTTGAGGAGAACACGACGTCCCGTTGCAACTACACTCGCATGGCCGGCCGGCACCTCAAACAAGCCGCGTACCCTAACTCTCTGGATCTCTGAAGAGGAAACGGAGTGAACAAAAAGCCGGAAAAGAGTTCAAATAGATTTGTCACAATGTTTAATATTAATGTTTTATTATTTGCAGATCCCCCAATGCTTCCATTGACGATACAGATCAGTTCTTTCTACCTTCTTTATCCTGGGACGATATTAGTTGGTTAAAAGGCATTACAAAGTTACAAGTCGCAGTCAAAGGCGTTATGACAAGTAAGACAAATCAAATAATGCTGTTGACATGATATTCTCTCTTATATACCAATGTCAAACTCGAGTGTTTCAATTATAGGAGAAGACGCAATCGAAGCGGTCCAACACGGCGTAGATGGTATTGTTGTTTCAAACCATGGTGGAAGAGCCCTCAACTGTGTAGAGGCGTCGGTATGTCATCTTCAATTAATACCACAGCTTCTTTTCGTTTTGGTTAATATTGCATGAGACGCAATATCGTATATGCACTGTACAAATACCGTGTTGGTTATGTCATTAAAGCCACCAAAAGGTTTTTTTACGCGATATATTATTTGTATTACGTTTCATCATTTTATTTCACAGATTGATGCGTTATCAGAAATTGTAGAGGCCGTTAAACATACCGGGGTTGATATTTTGATGGACAGCGGTATACGTAAGGGAACTGACGTCATCAAAGCGCTCGCACTTGGTGCGAAAGCTGTAATGATTGGTAGACCAATAGTATGGGGACTCGCAGTAGATGTACGTTCTTTTCATTCTTCTTCTTAAAGTTCATTGAGTTTGTCAAAGGAATTTTGGGCCGTAAAATAAATAAATAAACTACATTTTAATATTCTTCCTTTTTTGACAGGGCGAAAACGGTGTGAAATCTGTACTTGAAATCCTGAAAAATGAGCTTAGGATATCAATGGGTTTATGTGGTAAGACTACGAAACGAATCTAGACCAATTAACGAAACCAAATTAGCGTTTATTATTGCCGCGTTTATTTTATCTCCGCTTTCCGTGTAAATGAAAAATATTAGTTTCAGAGTATTGAATAAGTGCGAATGACGTTTTGAGTGTTCATATTTTTTTCAGGTTGTCCATCTCTGAGTGATATTAATCAAACGGTTATAAAGAAATCGACATCGTCCAGACTGTAAAACAGAGGCGGATTCAATGAAGAGATGGGTTACATTAATATGATAAACATATTATGTTGTAGGATGAGCCGTCAGTACGCATGGATACACAAATGGATGAAATAGTATTGTATTGATGTGTTGAAACAGTACACCACCTTCATATTACGGATTATTAATCGATTACATAATGATTTCGCTGTCTAGTAACTTAGAAAATAAATTTAAGGATACGTGAAAATGAAATTCCATGGGTTTTAGAAACGAAACGGAAAAAGTATAGTGTGTAACATATGAGAAGAGGGCATGTAAACTGTCATTTTAATCGGTTTCCCGGGTACAAAAATTTAAATGTCAGACTAGCTTAACGTGTCTTACATTTTATGTATTTATTCACAAGATACAGTCCAGAATAGAATGGTTAAAAAAGAGCGATAATGCTACAAGGTGTCATACGGTATACAAATGCTTTCTTTCATCTTTGAAATGACGGTGATCAATCTTGCCACATGGACGCAACACAATGACGTATACGCTACTGAAGCGTATTGACAGTGCCAGTATAATAATCCATCGCTTGTGATTGGTCAATTGCGTTGCGCTTACTTACGTACTTACATATTGACAGTGCCAGTATAATAATCCATCGCTTGTGATTGGTCAATTGCGTTGCGCTTACTTACGTACTTACATATTGACAGCGCCAGTATAATAATCCATCGCTTGTGATTGGTCAATTGCGTTGCGCTTACTTACGTACTTACATATTGACAGCGCCAGTATAATAATCCATCGCTTGTGATTGGTCAATTGCGTTGCGCTTACTTACGTACTTACATATTGACAGCGCCAGTATAATAATCCATCGCTTGTGATTGGTCAATTGCGTTGCGCTTACTTACGTACTTACTTATTGACAGCGCCAGTATAATAATCCATCGCTTGTGATTGGTCAATTGCGTTGCGCTTACTTGCGTACTTACGTATTGACAGCGCCAGTATAATAATCCATCGCTTGTGATTGGTCAATTGCGTTGCGCTTACTTGCGTATTGACTGCGCCAGTATAATAATCCATCGCTTGTGATTGGTCAATTGCGTTGCGCTTACTTACGTACTTGCGTTGCGTCCAAGAATGGGAACCATGCCTGTTTTTTTTTCAAATGGATACAACAATAATACTAAATACTAGGCCGCGCCAAGAAGTACCGGATGAGAGAGGTATATACTTATATGCCGTAGGCCAATAAATGATTATTAATGTTATTATTACTGTATCAAATTTCCATTGTATACGCCCTCACGATCTGAACTCTGAATCCGCCATTACAAACAATGAAAATGTCAGTAGGCCTACAGTATACACACAGGATTTTGGATAGTATAGTATGTTAGCAATAAGCCTATACTATGGATAAGACCCAGGAAAAGTGTTTCTCTGTTGCCGACTTTGAAAAACAAGCGGAATTGAAAATAACTGACACCGCAGTGCTTGAATTTATCAACGGAGGAACGGAAGGAACAGAGACGTTACATGATAATCTTGCAGCCTTTTCGAGGTAATAACGTTTTGATTGTAGGCCTAACGGATCCGATTGATACAGCGCACGTATGTTCCGTGTGTGAAACGAGCTTTTATATAAGTTTCATACCAAAATGTATACATCGCTACACATTATTATAGTTCATATGTTTGTCTTTGATTGATTTTGTTCACACAGTGTATCGTGCTCACCTGACTACTGATCGAGGTACTCACGTCCTCGCATATCAGATTAAAAGCTGTACTGAAATCGCCTGAGTACATATTATTACTGTGTATTGAATATAAGTGATACCACAGATAATACTTAACAAGACGGATGACGTCACTACGCGAAACTTGAACTAGAATGTAGACGGGTAACTTAAAGAACAAAAACATAAAAAATGAAGATTAATTTTTAAAAAAGAGGCCATTTTAAAGTTTTAATAAATTGGTTCACTTTCGTAGAAAAAGAAACACATAAAACAATGTTTTCACTTACAATATATAGACCAAATAAACGGTTAAATTCAACAAAAAAACCATTGACTTCTAGTCAGTAAAATTATTTTTGCTCTAAATTACGGTATTTCAGGTAAATAATTTTCGAATCGAATTGGCTATGGAGGACAATATAAAGGTATGCGTGTAGATATACAGTAAGCAGAAAATATAATGCTCGACTGTTCGTAGAATTGTCGAAAATCGATCATAGACGCGGGTGCGAGTTATTCTAAAGCGGTGCAATTTGATCATTAATGATAGCCGGTAACCATATTAGGTTGTACTTTTTCAGATATAAACTAAGGCCACGGCACATGCGTGATATATCGACGATCAACACAAAGCAGAGAGTACTGGGATGCGACATAGACTTTCCCGTTGTCGTCGCTCCGTTTTCAGCCGCAAAGATGGTCCATCCAGATGGAGAATATGCAGTGGCCAGGGGTATGTTTTATTGACTTAAAAGGCAACGAAATGTGAAACGCGCAACGCAAACTTTAATCAACCAATAACGACACTTCATGTATTAATGAATATTCATTAATCCATGGTATAATACAGGTCCATCACAATTAACAGACAATTACGTTGTGGAACTGTTACTATATCCATGGTACGTTATCCTATGGTTGGTTCAACACATCAATAAATACCACTGCTAGACCATCACACAACTTAACCAGAAACTAACTTAATTAATAACTTTTATCCCTTTAGCATGTGCTGGAATGGGCACCGCGTTTACGTTCAGCCCGTGGACGACGACAAGTATAGACGACGTAGCAAAAGAGAGTCCAACTGGAGTAAAGTGGCTTCAACTCTATGTTGTCAAAGATCGACGCGTCATTGTTAACGTTGTCCGTAAAGCGGAACGACATGGCTTCAAAGCAATATTGGTGACAATCGATCTGAAGATTCCATCAAACAGGCTGACTGACAAGAGGAATCAGTTCACAGTGGCAAACCCAACGTCGTTACGGTTTGTATTAGATTAAAAGTATATATAAACCAACTTAAATATTTCACCCTTAACGTGACCAATTTTAAACTCCTCTTTTACTCGTATTGTTTGTTCTTGTCTTGTCCATACTTTGTCTCTAGCGTAGTAATGTACCGTCTGTAAACCCATGTTTTTCCTGTCTATGAATCTTGATCCATTTTTTTTCTGTTTGAACCAGTGTTAAACCTCCTTTTATCATTTAATGTTGCTTCGTGTGAATAAAATGAACTTGAACAATGTTTAACTTGTCAAAAATGTTGAAGCTGGAACAAAAATGGGACTTGTCATTTAGGCATCCGTCACAACTTACACACCCAGCAAGTTTTGTTTTGTTTTTTTCCCTGCGAAAACAGTAACTGGGTATCTGGAAGCGAAGTGCAATACTAACACCATGGAGGAAATATATATATATATATATATATGTATATTTCCTCCATGCTAACACATAGCCGCTAATTGTATAAATCATATTTCTTTAACATTTTCAGTTCTCCCAATGTTGTTCCCGCTGACGATAATTTCAGTTTCTATCTACCTTCTTTATCCTGGGAAGATATAAGTTGGTTAAAAAGCATTACAAAGTTACAAGTCGCCGTCAAAGGCATTATGACAAGTAAGAGTCACCATTAAGCAGTTAAAATAATGTATGTTGAAATCCCATTAAAATTGTCATTTGAATTTCCTGTGTTTGTTTTCTATAGGAGAAGACGCAATCGAAGCGGTCAAACACGGCGTAGATGGTATTGTTGTTTCAAACCATGGTGGAAGAGCCCTCGACTGTGTAGAAGCTTCGGTTGGTCATCTCCAATAATAACTTTCAGTTAAGATGATATTACGGCACCATAATATTGATCTTATGCTGTGTGTACTGTAGGCAAATGTCGTGTTGATTACGTCACAAATTCAAGCCTACATTGCATATAGAAAGTGTAAAATTTTAATTTACAGATTGATGCGTTGTCGGAAATTGTAGACGCTGTAAAACATACCGGGGTTGATATTCTGATGGACAGTGGTATACGTAAGGGAACTGACGTCATCAAAGCGCTCGCACTTGGCGCGAAATCTGTAATGGTTGGTCGACCAATAGTATGGGGACTCGCAGTGAACGTACGTTCTTTTAGTATTTTAAGTTCAACGTGTGCACATTTTTTACCGTAAAACAAAAAATAAACAAAACAAAACAACAGTAGGCCTAACATAATGATATTCTTTTATTTTAAAGGGTGAAAACGGGGTGAAATCTGTACTTGAAATCCTGAATAATGAGCTTAGGATATCAATGGGTTTATGTGGTAAGATTACGTAATTATTTTTATTTGATTTAGGCCTATATATTTGTATATATGTCCCTGTCGATGTAGTGTGAAGTTGTGAGTCTGACACAATGTAAAGGCCGTCTTTCCGCAGCCAAAACAGAATTATCGGTTAATGTTTTAACCAATAAAGTGCGCTTTAAAGTTATTACCAAAACAACCAGATTGCCAATCATCACAACGCAAACATTTTGTTCTCCAGGTCAAAGGTAAACAATTATCGCATTTATCCGATAATTATCTGATTTGATTGAGATAATTTTTCTGGAGTGGGGGAATCGGTTAAACTCCGTTTCCACAGGCAGTTTATCGGTTAATTGTTATCGGTTATTATCGGTTAATTGTTATCGGTTAATTATCGGTTAATTTGTGGCTGTGGAAACACGGCCTAAGACATTCCTTTTGGTCATACTGAATGCGCGTATCAAAATCCAATTCAACTTTTTAGTCGCGTGAAACGCGACTCTACAGCTCACTATGTCGGTCGGTCGGTCGGTTGGTCGGTAAACACTAACTTGATCACGCGACTGCAGCCATGTATATGGCCTTGTTTTTCCATGTGATTTAGATCACCATCCATTGAATTCGATATGCACTGTGTGAATATAGGCCTATTATAGTCAAAGAGATGCTATAGTTATAATGTCAACATATTAATGCACTACAGTCTATTCATGAGGAGTACCTCAATCTTCAGTTGCATGGCTTAGATATCATTTTCTTTTGCTTGCAGGTTGTCCATCCCTAAGTGACATAAACGAAACGGTTATAACGAAATCGACATCGTCTAGACTTTAGCAACATCCCTGATTTAAGAAGAACGAGAGATCACATTTCAGGTTATAATTGTATCGAAAAATTCATACGTAGTAGACAGATACGGAACTCACAAGATAATTATGATTAATAATAATTTATTTAATCTTTATGCTGTTTTTATTTTATGGACAGAACTTATTGGATCAAATGTCAAATGTACACGACTCATTTCCCACTATTAGGCCTATAAACAATTTAGGCTAAATCAGATCATTAACCATGTTTTGCGGAAATCCGAATGCTTCATTCTTGAAGACAATGCAATCTGAACCTGAAACAGAAAGTAGTCCCGTGTGGCCGGTGAAAGAAGACCGAACTAAAACAATATCTGCAATACAATTTCTTTGTTTTACTTTTTTTTATCGTTAGACTTCTCTTCATCCTCATTGAACGTGTTCATCCAGGTAAACAGACGATCGGGTCCAAGGCGTTGGTACCCGATCGTCTTGAATGGGCCCTATCTTCCGTGGGCCCGACGATCGTATGATCGTTCATAACCATTCATTCATCTTTTATTTCGGAAAAAAAAGTAATTCTCCATAGCTCAATAACAAATTATATATAAACAACAACAATATAAACACATTAGGCAAAGAACATTAATTCTAAACCGCCCGGTGATATACTGAAATTTAATTAATTAATTTGAAACGATAGAGATGAGGAAATCTGTGAGAATGAGAAAAAGTCGCCCCAACCGAGACTCGAACTCGGACCGTCTGCTTGATATGCAGTTGCCCTAACCATTAGACCACTGGGGCTTTCATGGTATTGTTCAAACTCGATTGGATAGCGACTCTTTAACATTCTCGGCGTGGTACGGCGGAACAGCACTAGTCCTCAGTTGTACGCACGCGCGACAGAGATCAAATTGATACGCCCTCATCTTTCAGTATTTTATTTGATTTGTCGCGTTATTTTTTTTTATTGATCTCTGTCGCGCGAGTTCGCCGTGTCAACAGCAGAAACAGCAATGCTATCAAATTCATTATGAAAATATTTAAGTTTTAGGTTATTGTTTGTAAGCCAGTGTTCCTGGATACAAACTATATCATTTTGGCAGCATAAATCATATACCTCTTTTTGGCGACTATCAAACGATCTACAGTTATAAGATACACATCTCAATGGAATATTTATGTTTTGACCCTCCATTATTATAATTCATCGTTTCTATTTCGTTTCTTTTCTGTTTTTGTTGTATTTTGTATATTGTATCTGTTCTGAGGGTCCCAAATAATCAGCAAATGCTGGATGGATCACCCTCATTAAGTATGGTTAAAATAAAATAAATAAAATAAGTACCTTCTAATATATACATATTCAGGCCAGAGATCAGAGTCTAGCAACTCATCACGACAATTACCCCCTATGACAATTACCCACTAGGAAAACTACCTTCTAGCTACCCACTAGGAACATGGAACTATAATTTCCATGCTAGGAACAACTACAGCTTTGGACAACTACGATTGGTAACCAAATTAACAAGCTGCTTCTTTTGGTGCCAATTGTGTTGTAAAATCAAATTGTGTGTGAAGAGGGGACTACGAGGGCGTTGTACCACACTATACATTTAACAATATTTGACGTGAAATTATTAAAATATCGACGTATGTACCTAAGATTTGTAGTCTATTTTTGTAATAACTGTAGCGATATCTATTTTTTTTAAACTTCTAGGACAAAGTATGAAAAACGATTTCCTCAATTGGCGCAGTTAGCTATGTTTTCATAATAGGAAGAAATGTATGAACCTGTCAAACGGGGGAGAGAGAGATTGATTTTCAAATCGTCTAATGTAATCAATTGATTAATAGTGTAGGTTTTTTTTTTAATCTAAAGTAAAATTAAATAAAATCTTTGCTGTAGAATACGAATTAGAATAAAATGAAATAGTTTTTTTTTTTTGCTCATAAACACATCATGGATATAATTATTCTTTAGGTTTTAAAAACGTTTGTTGTCCTATTTTCTCATGAGTGGGGAGAAAATGTAAAAAAACAAACCAATTAAAGTTCTTCTATGAAGTAGTAACAGCCAAACCAATATTCCATTATTACTGGACTTGTAGTAGTCATTAAACAGCATAACATAAGCTCTAACAGTAAAACATTTGTTTTGAAAAAGAAAAGAGAGAACAAAATCGGGCCAATTTTATCAATAATATGGGGCTGCTCCAGTCCCACTATCTTACAACTACCCTCTAGTCCAACTGCTATGCCCCTAGGACAAATACCCCTCTAGAACAACAACACTCTCTGAACAACCACACCTACACCTTAGGTTATAAATACGATCTTGTACAACTTACTGAACTTCAGTGGGGAGGGGGTCATTGTCCGGGTGGTAGTTGTCCGGGTGGTAATTGTCCAGGGGTTAGTTGTCCGGACACGCTCCAGGAGATTTGAATCGAATCGATCGGTTCTTTTCGGTTTTCTTCTTTTCTTAATTTCAATTGTTGTAACAGCTGCTGAGTGTGATTTAAGGTAAGAAGTTTTAATAATGTTTGACAGATTACTATATATTACAACTTTTAAGTACTAATTTGTATGCACCTTTACTAGGTACGGGGAAGCCATAGGACGGTGCTCATGAATAATTTATGCTTGAGCTTTAACAAAGTGGGCGGAGCTTAGCGTGAAATTCCGTCGTCTTAACTTTTTGAGAACGATAAAGTTGCCATTTTCCCGTTTAAAAATAACTAGGAATAATGTATATATAGCCTTAAATATACGACAGTTCAAATTACACTTAAACGTGGAATTTTCCAAACTCTAAATAATATTTTAACTTCTAATTCAAATGTTTAGGCTAATGAAATAACATTTTTATTGGGTTAATGTCAGTTTCTCATTTCTCACCATGAGTAAACAATGGCTAAATCAGCCATGTTTGCGGAAATCCGAATGCTTCATTCTTGAAGACAATTGCAATCTGAAACTGAAACAGAAAGTAATCTGTGGCCGTTGAAAGAAGACCGAACTAAAACAATACCTGCAATACAATTTATTACTTTTGTTATTGTCTTGAATGGGCCCGATCTTCCGTGGGCCCGCCGATCGTCTGATGATCGTTCATCAACAAATGTAGTATGTCAATTATTATGCGTGAAATAGGAAATAGTTTTCAATTAATAGCCGGAGATAACATTTCGGTCGGTTCTTTTCGGTTTTCTTCTTTTCTTAATTTCAATTGTTGTAACAGAGTGATTTAAGGTAAGAAGTTTTAATAATGTTTGACAGATTACTGTTTTTGAAAAAAAAAAAAAACCAAAACAGAATTAGGCCTGCAAAGTACGATACGACTAGGTCTACATGGAGACGTATAGCATAGGCCTATCATTTTTGTAGACGTCTGACTAAAAACACCAGTATTTGTAAGTTTCATAATTTCACTAAAATACATTCTAGTGTTATTGATGAATTGTATATGATAGATACTAGTCTGTGTTCCATTTTTTAGGCCATTTTCATTGAAAAATTTTGCTACTTCAGCTGGTGAATAAATTTCCAAAAATAGATGGAATAAATGTGTTGTTGTGCATGTTAAAGCTGGTGTCTGTCAGACTTTCCTCATTAAATGTAAGAAAATATTTAATAGAATTAATGTACTGTAGTTAGCTTAGAAAGCTATTATGGTGTTATGCACAAACATTGTACCGTACAATACTGGCGCGTGCGTGTTTATTACGTGTATTTTACTGATCCAGGACAGGCCTATATCGAAAAGCTTCGTTTATCGCTTTAAAACTATGGCGTAGATGCAACAAAAAAATAAAAATTACTCAATGTACTCGTTGGTCACCAGCTTCAGTTATCAGTTATCACGTTTAATTGAAGATTCAGTACCACTGTTGGCCGCCATTTTATTTTACCATGGTCCACTAACTATAGACATCATCTCAATAACAATGCTGAAATTAATCCAATAAACAGAATTGGAGATGTCGAACTTGTATTCCAACTTTGGCATTCAAGTATTTGAAAATGCCACTTTTAAAAAATTAAACAAAGATATTATTAGTGACAATCAGACAGGAAGTTAAAATTTGTACGCGTTATTTCCTCATCCCCAGGCTCCTATAACATTTTGCGAGGTTGCTTAGCCTATTTGTTTTCCTCAGAAATTTAGAAAAATAGATTTAAGAGGACATCTTGCTATTCTTAAGTAACTGGAAGGAACCTAAAAATGGCGAGGACTCTCCGCGTGTGACCCTTGAAAGAAGAAGCCCAAAATAAAACACAATGCCTGCCATGGAAAGATATTGATTTTTTTTGCAATAAAATTTTTTTGCATTTAGTTTCTATTCAACCTCATGGGACGTGTTCATGAGGTTGTTTAAATATTTTTCTCCTAGGGGCAAAGTAAATCAATATTGGCCCATATCATAACAATACATTTATTTTACTATTGTAACACGACGTGTACAGGGATAAAGCTTGGTGTCTGCCAGATACTTTCCACATTAATTGTAAGTACAAATTGCATTTTAGAATTAATGTAGGCCTGCTGTAACAAGCTATTTACAAATCAAAATAATATATGCAAAAATAATAGATACTGTTAGGAGATTCAGTTGGTGATAAGGTTCGAACTCTTTCGATGACATGCGTTTCATTTCATTCATCAGTAGGCCTATATTGTGCTTTGATGTGCAAATTATTCACCGTTTGCATTGAAATATTAGGCCTAGGCCATAGTAAAATTATTATTATAATTAATATTTTTTTTTCTCTTTTGTGGCGTTAACCACTATTTTATTCATTTCATTCTCAAATGATCAATACAATGATTTTACACTTCATCCAAATATATATTCCCTTGTTATTCTGTTCTGTTATTTTCTTGTACTTTCTTTTATCTTTTGTACGATTTGATTGAAACAATTAGGTCAGTTCGTTTTGTTTTTAATATTTATTTCATTAATTTTCATTTTTTTTAAATAATTCTATATAAAGATTTAACCACCTATTGGCATTGCACAGCGTTATATAAACCTCTGTAGAATATAGCGTATTATAATAGTCGGTTAAGGTATAACCTATTATTTTTTTTCTGCCAAAAAGAGGCGAGAAAGTGAACCATAATTCCATTTCTTTACTTTTTTCAAAATGTGTGCTTATAGATACAGTAATATTTTTATTTTAATAATTTAATACACTAAATAATCATAAGCTTTGGGTACCCATTTTGACGCTTGGTTGAAGCCTCATCCACCACACTGGCGGTTAAATGGTTCACTAAATACAAACAAACAGAAACATTACTATACAATACAAACCGTTAATCCAGTAAACAGAATCGGATATAGTGTTTTCATACCCATATATAAATTGTCAACATCTTTATTTTTCTTATTTCATTTGGTTCAGTTTCCTTGTTGCTTTTAGATATTAAAACTAAGTTATATATAAAAATTAAGTACTAATGTGTATGCACCTTTACAGGTACGGTGAAGCCATAGGACGGTGCTCATGAATATTTATGCATGAGCTTTAACAAAGTGGGCGGAGCTTAGCATAAAATTCCGTCGTCTTAACTTTTTGAAAACGACTAGAAATAAATATAGCCTTAAATATACAGTTCAAATTACACTTAAACGTGGAATTTTCCAAACTCTAAATAATATTTGAACTTCTAATTCAATTGTTTAATAAAGTAACATTTTTATTGGGTTAAAATGGCTGTGTTAAAAGCGGCGTTTGAATGCGAGGCCCCAGCTAGAAGGCTAGGCCTATGCTGTATCACCAGAGCCAAGCGATTCAAAAAGGCCCCGCGCCACGAGACAGGAGAGGGAGAGACTGTCGGTCGACTCGGTCGTCGTCTTCGCGCACCGGTGTGCGTAACTAATAAAACGGCTATGTTGACAGTATATGATTTTACGCTCTATCGAACACAGGATATTCGTCGTCCTTTTCTCTAACTGTCGTGTTTCGTATCCCTATAATAAAGAGTACAAATTTATATTATTAGGGCCTATCAGGTCAAGGAATTTGTATTGTCGGTGGGCCTATTTTAATATATAACAAATGAAAGAAGCCAAGAATGCACAGAAACTTTGGTGTCATTATGATGGTGACATATACTGAAAATTATTAATTGCAATGCATTAGATGATATTAAAACTCATGAAGGTAGATTGAATAAACTTTCCGAGAAAAATACAATATCATGCAAGAACGTAAAACTTTTGCAAGAAATTGACTCAGATGCGTGATGCTATAAAACTTTCCATGGTCCACTATAACTAACAATTTTCTCAATAAACGGAATTGAAGATATCGATGGTATTCCAATTTTATTAGCATTCAATTATTTGAAAATACCACTTTTAAAACATTATATACATTTTTTTAATCTTATATTTGTTTTTTTTTCAATCTTTTTGATAATAATAAAATATATTATATTGATAATCAGACAGGAAGTCAACATTTGAAAGTACGCGGTATTTCCTCATCCTCAGGCTCCTATAACATTTTGCCAGGTTGATTATAATATTTGTTTTCCTCAGAAAGGATATGTTGCTATTCTTAAGTAACTGAAACTGAAAATGGCGAGGACTCTCTCCGCGTGTGACCCTTGAAAGAAGCCCAAATAAAACACAATGCCTGCCATGAAAATATAGGCCTATTGATTTTATATGCAATACAATTTCTTGTATGGTCCACTAAATCTTGACATTTTTCTGAATAACAAAGCTTGGAATTAATCCAGTAGGTCTAAACGGAAACGGAGATGTTGGTAGGCCTACTCCAATTATGGGCATTCAATAGGCTTACTTAAAAAATCCAATAACTAGTTTATAGAAATTAAACAATAGGTCATGCATGAATAAGCCAATTTCGAGTAGGCCTAATACAGTATTTTTGTTATAACCTTTACATTATTAATAACTATAAGCATTATGTATTTGTATTCATAGAACTCTTGTGTGACGTGACACCATGGTAGGCCTATTTAGATCCGAAGAAAGGAGGAACGATAAATTTAACGACTTAAAAACTTCTTATGGTGGTGTGTTTAAGGGTGACAAGTTGAAGAAATTACTATTCTGTCTAACTGATTTCATTCACATAAATGATATCACAACTGAAGATGGTGGTTCTAAAACAGGAACTGAATTACTGAATATACTTTCCGAGACCGGCCAAATATCAACCGGTAATATCAAACTTTTGTCAGAAATTGCGCAATTGACTCAATTTTCCGATGCTAAAAGGGCTATCCGAGAATACAGCTCAAAAATCAAGTTTACCAGCTACCAAATGCTGACACCATATCGAAGGAGACTATTTGAAGCTTTACATGGTACCGATCAAAACGATAAACGAGAGGTGATGAGTCACTATCAACTGGATAATTTCGATAATATTTGGGACGTAGTGTTGCATTTGGAGAAGCACGAACTTTTAATCCGCGATAATGTACCAAGAATAAAAAGATTTGCTGGACTCTTGAATGCCTCTGCAAAGGGGAAGCTACTCAGTACGTAGATTTGACTCCAAGAGGATGTTTAAATTGAATAGGAAATTCGCTCTTTTTTACCATATAGCGATTTGAAATAGGAGTTACACTATTGTAAAATCAACTAATGCTCTATCTTTCGTTTTGTTTGAGATTTATTAATGTTTAATAAAACGTTAGTTCCAATTATTAATCATTAATTAGTCTGCGCAATTTAAGCGAACCTCGACGTAATACTAATAGTTCCATAAGGATCATATTATCTGGAATAATTAAGGTTTTACTTCTTTATTTTATTTTTTTATTATGGTTTGTGATTCAATACAAAAGCAAATACAGTAAAATGAATGAATTACTTAAAGAATACAGTTTAACAATTAGAGTTTAGTTGTGTTCTATGTACAAATTTCATGCTAATATTTATTTTTATATTTACTTTTTTTGCAGCATATGTTACTTCACTGTCTACAAACCCTCAGCAATCTCAGTCATCGGTTGATGTTGAAGGAGGTGATAATTAATACTTTGTGAAATAATGATAATTATTATTAATAACAAACATCATAAGCAAAAGTACTCAAATCAATAAGTTGAACGATAAAACTTGTTGTGCGTAATGCATTGCCTAATACAGAGTGTTCGCAAACGTTAACGTTAACGCTATTTCCCAACCTGCAACGCGCAAGCTCCGCCCACTTCAATCGATCATCTGCGAGAATTACGAAAAACTTTTATTTCTTTAAAAATAGCGTCAATGAAAAACGGTAAATGGTAAATTTAAAGTCGAAGCGGCGAAATAAAAAAAGAACAAGTACGTTGCGCAACTGTTGGCTGAACTCAGATTTTATAGCCTTCGGCTTATAACAACTCTCTGGCTGAACGACGCTGTTATGCAAAAATTAACGTTTACGTGCTCCTGCGAAAACTCCCTATTAAAGGGTCTTTCACACGTCTAGTTCCGGCACAGTTCCGGTCCGGCGCCCGCAAATCAAGTCGAACGTCAATGTTTCGTTTTCAGACGGCTCGCACATATCGATTGGCCACCACGAAACGGAATTCTTTCAATGTAGTAAATTTGCATTTTATGTTTTTGTTATTCATGCAGCTACTGCTTCTACAAGCATCCAAACCGAACAACTCGGACAATATAAGACAGGTAAATTACAACTTGTAATATAGGCCTATACGAGTTCTTTGTACCTGTAAACGAAATTGAACTTTCGTTTATAGGCCTAGAGTTATTGGCAAATATAAAAACTTTTAAAAATCTTCCTTTAGTCTATTACACGAATGCGAGTCTTGGTTGTTGGGTGGTATGGGGTTGACTAAAACATTGTTTTGATTTCTTTTTGTTAAATCCATTATATTATTACTGTCAACGTTTTGTTGATTACAGAACCACGGCATCAACCTCCAAACCAAGAGGCAAAACATGTTGAATGTCTATTTGATAGCTGGTAAATAATGATATGAATTGTTTATTAAATCTATGTAGGCCTTCTTATTGAAAACTCTCAGTTTCTATATTCCAAATGAATTGGTTTAAAAACATACTGTAAATGGTTCACAAAAACTGTGTAGGCCTACCAAATAGGTAATGGATAAAACAGCAGTTCACACATTTAACATATATTCTGAAGTTTTTATTCTAACTCACGAAACGCGATCACCACCATTTAAAATTAATAATATAATTTGCCTATTTTCAGTTGCAGTCAGTCATGTATGGAATGCTTTACAGGTAAAACGTTACACTGTCTTCCATTTAAAATGTATTCTGTAAAGGATGTAACGGGGGATGTACTGAAGTAAACAATATTTAGGCCTACTGTATAAACTGCAGTAGAATGTTAAATGTATTGCAGTTGAGAATGTCTCCATTTGTTTAACGTAAAGTTGTTTTCCTTTTTTAAAGACTTCCAACGTTTATGGATAGCGAATATAGTAAGTCTTGTGTGCGCTATTGTGTTTGTGGCATTTGTTGCGTTGGCGGTCTACATCAAAGAGGGAATATTTCCAAACGTAATGATTGCAGTATGTTCAGTTTTGATTGTGATTCCAGGAACAGTGTATTGGTGTCAACACAATCATAAATGGTATAATAAACGAGAGGATGACAGGGCCAAACGATCGCAATTAGAGGGAGCTATAAATCTGACTGCAACGTTATAATATCCAGAGGCGGACGAATTATGACCTTGTTCATATATTATTTTATTTTTGTACAGATTATTAATATCATTAATCAAATTGTCGCTGTACAAGGAAAGGAGAAATACTCGTGGACGTTTATAAAATCCTCCGCCCCAGATGTAAACTTTTCCTGTTATGATAATAATTACCGTATTATTCTAATAAAAGCCCCGTTTCGAATACCGCTCCCCCTCCATAGAACATCATTTTGAATATACGCCCCACTTGAATAAACGCCCCGGGGCCTTTATTTATTTCCTCGAATAAACGCCCCGCCACATGATGCAGATATACACAATATTGTATTACAACACATTTCTATTTGTAGTTGAATTCATTGATTGACATGAATTTCCCAGGCATTTTGATAACATTTTTACTGTATTTTATCACTTCTCGATATTAATTGTGTTTTCATATCTAGGGGGTATTTAGTAGGTTATACATGTTACCATATTAAACCCCAAAAAATAGTCCTCCTCCGAATAAACACCTCTCTCGAATAAACGGCCCCTAAAAACCCTCCTGAACAAAAACGCCCCGGAGGGTTTATTCGAATAAATACGGTAATTATATTTCGACAATTTCCTTAATAAAATAATATGTTTAAATGACGCACAAGTGATTTCAGCTCAAAATTAGGGCATTTTTAAACCTACATGTACTTCGTGCCTTTCATAACACCAGAGAAGATTGATTGAGTATTTTCTCTGAAATGAAGCTTCTAATAGCTGTCGTATACAGACTTATATATTAAGTTGTGCTGATTGTATTTAGATCATCTTTAGGCCTATTAGTTTAGTGGCATGGTGGAAGGATTCTTAGTGTAAATTATAAGAACATAAGTTAGTGTTTTAAAATTATATGTATACATATATATATATAAACACATTAGGCAATGAACATTAATTCGAAACCTCCCGGTGATATACTGAAATTTAATTAATTAATTTGAAACGATAAAGATGAGGAAATCTGTGAGAATGAGAAAAATATAAATATTGGGGCGACTTTTTCTCATTCTCACAGATTTCCTCACTTTTCTGGTTGTTTTACTTATTGTTTTGATTTAGCTTTTCGCTTTTGTTGTCAGTTTTGTACATACAGATGTGCATGGTATATGTTGAGTGTACAGTTTTGTATATGCTCTTTAGTTTTGTATCTCCATTGAGATCCAGCCACTGATACCTACAGCATTGTCATTGTTTCAGTAATTTTCCTTTGGATTTATATATATAAATATATATACAATCCTTTTCTATAATTTACAGGCTAAAATAAAATGGTATCAAAGATAAAAAAAAAGAAGTATATACATGATATACATTAACACGTCATGGTACAATGTTGTAAGTGCAGTCGATTGTGATTGTATTTTCAAACACCAATAGCACGCCGAAAAAACATTATATATATAATGTTTGGTTTCAATTTTAATTAACATTACAACCTGGTTCAAGCTATTGATCTTTGATACCATTTTATTTTAGCCTGTAAATTATAGAAAAGGATTAGTTTTGTTTATGTGCGTTGCTCACTATGGCAACATACAGTTTATACGAAATGCAGCTATTTCTAGCTGGTCTATCAATATTGAACCCACATACCCATTTATAGGGGTTATTTTATTTTCAATTCTCTCTCACCTCACAACTTTGTTAAATTATGTAAAAATCGTTTCAGAATCGTTTTTTTATCATGCTACTTTATGAATAGTAGAAATAAACTTCGAAGACGCTTTGCACTTTGAACTTTACTTTATTCTTTCATTTATTATTAAAAATTAAAATGTATGTCATCTGCTGCTCATGTGTTCGTTCTCTGTTTCTTGTTTTCCGTACATCCTGAATCATGTTGTTGGCTGTGGTCATTACCAAGTGGTTGAAAATGAGGCGAAACACATCCTAGTGTGGCCTCTGAATAATACATCGGACTGATGGGAGATCTGGGTGTTCTTGGGGTACTTCTAGACGATGTTTCACCTTGTTGAGTATGACGTGGTGAGCTTGGTGACAGGCTGTCGTGAGGGTGAGTATCTCTATGAAACTTTCTCTCTTTCGTTTCAAGTGCCCGGGCACGAACTCTTTCCGTCAGTGTCCACAGCAGTGACTTAGTGTTGGCCAACACTACAGGGTCTGTTATCTCTAATTCTATGTGGGATTCTAATTTATCGGCTTCTTGTTTTAACAGTTCTTCTTGCTCATCACAGAATGTTATAACCATCCCCATCAATTCATTCGAGGTTTTGGTCAGGAAGGCGTCCCATTGCTCGACAAATGTTACATCACAGTTCCCTATCGATGGCTCAAGTTGAATTCTTAGACCTCGTGGAATAAGCCCTGACTTGATATATTGCGTCAATGTGTACTTATGCAACGAATAACGAACCTGTTTGTCCAGAACTTTCCGAAGTTTTCTGAAAGTGTCTTCGGCAACTTTCGGGACAGTGGCGGTGTCGTTTGAGCTTGTTGACAATCCAGAGTGCATGTTTTAGTTTTAAAACTAAATCGCTTTAGTCATATCAATGTCTGATCTTTTTTACCCGATATTTCTTGACTGGATATAGGCCCCCAAAACAGGAATGGTCTTACAATGCAACAAAAGTAAGCAAGGTGGTGGTGGTGGTGCTTCTAAAATAAATTGTATTATTACCATAGTAAATTACCATAGTAATAAGAACGGCGCCATGTGATGCGCGGAGTTTGCACAATGCGCGCGCTGCACGGGTTGGCAGGGCGCAAGGGAGTATATAAAATTATTTCTATAATCCGTGAACGAATGTCGTACTCTTTCAATTATGGTTAAGTTCTGCAAGGGTATTTATAACAGTTTATAGCCGCCTCAGTTTCTTTTCTAAGTGGCTAAAACAGTAATTTTATCTTTATATTAAGTATCGTGATGATGAGAAATATATATATTAATCAATAAGAGAGACTTAGAAGGACCAAAAAAACCTCACATGACGTTATGTTCTTACTTCTTGGCATATAACGCGTTATCTGTCAATATTGACGCGTTTTAATTTTGATAACAGTTAGCACAGGCACACAGCTAGCGTCGTCGTGTGTGTGGAAGAAGGAGAAAGGTCAAATCGAAATTTGACTTTAAATTCACATGGCAACAAAAACAGACGAATTAGAGCTCTGTCTGAAGAGCTGATTGTTTAGTACAGTATAGGCCTAGCTAGTAAGATTAGTTTTATTATTAAAATTGACTTTGTAAATAGGAAGAGAGACAGATAATTGAGGTAGGCCTACTAGGCCCTAGCTAAGCTAGCCTAGGCTAGTAGCCATAGGCCTAGGCCTAGCCTCTCTAGCCTAGGCTAGCTAGGGTTTGGTCTAGGGCCTAGGCCTCTCTTAGCTAGGCTGACGTTTGCTGTGTGATGGGTGTGTGAGCTAATTTTATACCTCCATTATGTGAGTGGGATCCAGTCAACGCAAAGTCACCCCCCCCGACACAGTCGGTATCGGATCATCTCGGTCGCGTTTCATTTCGGTCGCGCTTCCGGTAAATCGAACTTCCGGCGATTTCTATGGAACGCCGCTCAATGCAGTACTGTACACTGTAAGCTCTAGTTAAAGATCGAAGCGTATCGAAGTGTAGGCTCTATTATTTTTTAGGTGTTTATTTAAAAATGTGTTTATATAATATTCATTATATTTAAATAGATATTGTAAAAACAGTATTTTATTAGTTTAACTTTTTTTTAAATGTTTTTATAAGCATTATATTTTGTAAATATTCTATTTGTTTCTGACGGGAAAAATAACAAACAAACTCACTTTACACTTTTGTCAATGATCATTCAATCTTTTTATTTTTAAAACAAAAACGCATATACAAATGTTTACATTCATTATTCAAATTGAAACCTTTTTATTTACATCTACAAACGTTATTTAATTTACCTATGTATTTAATCTTTTATTTATTAACAATGTTTACCTCTATTTACATCTACAGACTTTATTTAATTTATCTATTTATTTAATCTTTTATTTATTAACAATATTTACATCTATCTCATCTACAAATCGCGAACATCATTTGATATAATGCGCGATCCAGCGTTAAGGAGCGATCTCGCTGATCGTTGGCCTGCGCGATACTCGTCCCGCACGTCGGTAAGCTTGTCGCTGAAGCCGGTCAACATCTTCGCGATGAACTGATTCCATTGTGATGTGAACATTCTGACTCTCTTCATGCAGCAGCCCGATTAAGAAGTAGAGTTGAAGTTTTGCTGAAATAACAAAAATAACGATATACTATAATTATCATGAGCAAGTTAACAACATAATACATAATATTATAATTGAAAAATAATTTTCTTACCACGTCGTCCTTTTCGATTCAGTCTGTTGTGATACCCCTCAAGGTCGTTGTTGGTCCTCGTTGCTTGCCCAAAAACAGACCAATCTTGAGGGGTAAACGTGTTGCCATCGACCCATGTCCGCTGCAAATACAGTAATAGCTGGCGGATTACTACGTTGTCCCCAGCGTTCCTCTGTAGATGGTTGAATGTGGGAGCAATGTGCTCGGCCGGCAATAGTGGCAATCCCATTACCTGTCTCAGTAACTGTAAAGAGATAAACAAAAAATAGCATATGTATAACACGAAACACGACATGAACGTTTTCAGATTAAAATAAAGGGGGTTATGGGTATCTTTTACATTTACGCCGTACTAGACGCACAAATAAAGGAATCTTTTGGTAATTCATCTGGCAACGTGGTATAACCTGAAATTATATTACGTAGCTCGTGTGTGCCGTTGTCGTTAGCATAGGCCCGTTGTAGGCCTAGTTCTTGGATTTTTCTGAAAACCGCCTGTAAAACAAAAAAATAAATTAAAACATTCGAAAATAACTGAAAGAAAGAAAGATATGCACACAATTTCGATAGGCAAATAAAGTTAAATATTAACTGTACCTGTGTGAAATGAAATAAGCAACCTGTCATTGTTGCGTTGGGGAAGCTCCTCCTAAATGCTTGCCATATGGAAGCTTCGTAATCTGCAACCACTTTGGTAACGGAAGGACCATCCGGCAACAAACCACTGATAGCTTATATTGTATAGACTATTTCGGGTACATCCATCGGCAAAACCAAAGCGTAGGCACTCGCCCAATTTCATTTGTTCGCTATTTCCCTTTACGTGCGTTACTTTTTCCGACAAATACAATGAGCTTTGTGCCCTTTTGTCTGGATGCGTGCATTGTTTCCCCGCTGCACACGCGCTCTCTTTTTTTGCGTGCTTATGCTGATATTTTTTTTTATTGCCTCTAATTAAATTTATACATCACAATACGGTAAAACTTTGAAAAAAATGCTCAATGGCGGTTTCTTCTTTTAAGAACATTTCAAGATGAGCTTCTTTTCAAGACTACTTTTTAAACTAAACAGATAGGCTTCTTTGCAAAATTATTGCTGTAGATTTAGTAAATTGCGACTACAAATGTAAGACTTTGTAAGACATTTTTGCCGCCAGCTTTACGTTATCTGTGGACAATAATCAGCGTTTCATCATGTTTTTTACAAAATCATTTTTTAAAGAAAAAATTGACTGGAAAAGTAGTATAGTATTAACGATGGTTATGTTAGCGGTGTAGTTCTTCTTGACAGCTAATAATTATACATATTTTTTGTATAATTTAAGGGACGGATGGAGGGACATGGTAGACATTTTTTGGCCGTTTTACGAATAATTTTTCGATAATAATTCATCTAAAAAAGCTACACCCATTCCATTTGTATTGTGGTGACAATAGACAATAGACACAAAAAGGTAAAATAGACAATTCGCCTTATTTCTTTATTTCTGTTTTTATTGTATTTCATAACAATAAGCATACAAAGTCAACAGACAATATGGTTTCATTCTAATTCAATAGCACGAGACATAATGCGACACGTCAATGCATTATGCTTTTAAAAAATGTATTACATATTAATCGTAATAATATCTTTCAGTGCAATATAGTGTATAAAAAAGCTCAGTAAAGTCTCTCACTGATTTTAACTGGCACCAAACAAATATTCCCAATTTACTCATTCATAATTATTAACATATTGGAGTCTTCTTCGTAAGCTACTTGTTGTGTCCTAAAAATATAGATAAAAATCGTTACAAATGCAAACAGGTTTATAAATTCGAACTGCTACACGTACCGACTGCTGAAAGAGAGTTAAATCTGACAGTTAAGTCTCAATCCTACAATAGCATCCATTTTCGTATGCTTTATGCATAATTGACGCGCCATACACCACGATCGATATTGTTGAAAATTGACCTTAATTGACACGCGACCGAAATGAAACGCGACCGAGATGATCGTAATTCACACAGTCGCCTCATCGGCCACTGTTTTATTCCGCATCACCGCTAGTACGCTGTTTTAATTAATCATATCGATCGCGTTGTTACTTTAGTCATCAAAAATGTCGTATATATTATAATAATAATATATACATAATTTGTGTTTTAATTTTTATTTTACAGGTTTTAATGGAGAAATGTGCTTTTTGAAAATCATTAAAAAAATAGTTTCTAATAAGATTACCACTGTTTAGAAAATGTTAATTTAATATGATTTTAAAATTAGTTACCATTTTGACCATGGAAAAACCATCGTACAGTTATGCATGTTTTTTAAAAAGAGGAATCCCCGGTCAGCAGAAACACTGCTGTGAGAAACAGCTGCCAGAAGGCGCAGCTCCAATTGGTTTCAGAAATTGTGTTTCGCCTTTTAATCAACAGAACAATGATCATTTTACTGAAGAAATTCCTTTCAACACTTTTGGTTATAAAACAATCTAGGCCAAATTATCAAACCTAATAAATATCCTCATATCGGGTGTTTATTTAATTTTAAATTAAACAATACAGTGAAGAGTCATGGAATAATACGTACACGGACGTACGACGAATACACACATGCACATCATCATTTTTATGACATATTTGGTGATATGATGCAATTTTATAATGGATAATGATGGGATTGATCAAATGTTCATTATAATACTAATAATAGTAAACTGAATGTTTATTAATAATAATTGTTTTACGTAGTTTGTTGCATAAAATAAAAAACAAAGACGTATTCTACGGTCCCTATACAATTTCGGATTTAAATAATTATGTACCTGTACTGTTAAATGACATATGCCGAATAATATTATTATCTTAAACTATGTTTACAAATTGTCATTTTTGAAGGCACACATCTTTCTCCTAGACCTGTAAAATAAAAAATAAAAACAACTTAATTATTAATCGACCAAATTAAAAATAACTTAGTTTTTATCGCAACCAAAATTAAACGTGACCGATTTCACGCGACCGACATCGTCGTAAAATTCGGAGTAATGCAGAGTAATTACGGGGTTTCCCCTCTGGTGAGCTGGCGCATCGCTTAAGTGCGCGCGACAGTGAAGTAATTACGGGGCTTCCTCTCTGTGATAGGATCGTTGCCGATCGATGTACTGTGACCTGAGACTACTAGTACTACATGGCTCGACTTCCCCTTTTTATGCCTACACCTTCCGTGTTATTTTGTGTTCAAATTGCCCAAGAATATCAATTGCGTAATTTTACACACTTGTAAACTATTTTAACGTTTAGGCCCAAGGGCGACTTTGCGATAGGGCGACTTTGCGATGGGGCGACTTTGCGATGGGGCGACTTTGCGTTGGGGCGACTTTGCGAGGGCCGACTTTGCGATAGGGCTACTTTGCGATGGGGCGACTTTGTGAGGGGCGACTTTGTATGGGGCAACTTTGCGATGGGGCGACTTGACTAGCATTCGTGTGAGTGTGTTACGTCTCTATCTGTGAGTGGTGTAAACCTGTCCAGCCCCCTGTGTGTGGGCTGCCTCTCTAAAGAGTAGGCCTAGTATTACACAAGCCTAAAAATAATAATGATCCTTATTATAAAGGCATGTCACCTAATTTCCTTTTTAAAATTTACTATCTGTTCTTTTCTTCAGCCAGTTATAATTGGTAACCGCAAATTCAAAACAAGAATGGCACGCAGAAGACTGGAAGCTGCCATTTGTGCTGGAAGAGAAATAGAGAGGAGTGGCAGTGGCTCCTTCAGTGACCTCAAGAACATGCTCGAGATAAAGGTCAATGAATATTACATGGGAGTGTATAGTCTGCAGTTCTCATTGGATGGTGGTTCTCTTGCTGTTGGATGTGGAAATGGGGCAGTCGGTGTAAGAAAGTTTATTATTGATCGATATCATGGACTATTGGGCCCATAACAACTGAACTTAGGCCTAACTCTTCCAAAATAATCAACTTAACGCCTAATTAAACTGAACCTAACCCTCTAAATAATCTCTTTATAACTGCCTGAACATCTCGCGTCCGATTGTCCATGGTCTAGATAATATTCTGTTCCTCATTTTGGAAAAATAAAGGCTAATTGTTTTTATTAAAATGTTTTTGAAGTAATTTTTATGTAGAATGAATGTATTATTATTAATTAAAGCTTTAATTTTTTATGGTTGTAGTTATATGATAGCGCCACTGGTAAGATGACAAAGAATTTAAACAAGGGGACAAATGCTGGACTTCCTATCATGAGTTTGAACTTTCACCCTTTCAAGCATGACTTAATGTTGTCAGCAGACTGCGACGGAAACATCAAGCTTTGGAACATTGATAGCTGCCGAAATATGGCAGTAATTAATGGTATGTTGTTTTCCCCCTTTTTGTTCTTTTTATCTTGATAACTCACTGATTGAGCTGTTTGTGTCACCACTACACATTTCTGCTAACCTCTGTCAAACTTAGTATCAAATTGAGGGCATACTTTATGCGTAGAATACCAAATAAGGTAATGTTCGTCACGCTTGCTCAACTCACAATCATAACACTATGTACATTTCTACGCGAGAAAATCTATTCTAGGCATATATAAGAATAAAATCACCATTATTTGATTTAACTAAAACTTAAATGAGTAGTAATTTTAAACGCTTACAGGTTAGACCACGGTATAGCAATGGTCTATAATAAAGACTAATTGGTATGTCACGAATTGCAGCTGGCTAAGCGCTAAGACCGTTTATAGCAATTCATCCCTGGAAATTCTAAACATAAAGATCTTTTTTGTTTTTCAGAGAGTAAAAATGAAATCAATGCCTTGGATTTTAGCTCTAGTGGAGAAGCATTTGCAACAGGAGGAAAAGATTTGTCCGTCAGAATATATGACACAGAAACAAATGAGGTACCCAAGGTTTCTTATTTTAGGACTATAGAGTTTTTGCCTATTACTAGCCCTTCATATTTGATTTGACATGACACTTGGCTCAATTCAAAGCATACTCACACCATCTGCGAAGATCCAGGAACTTAACTACCGTATTGCTCCTATGTCCAGTGTCCTACACACGCGAATTACCCTACGTGCCTGGTGTAGGCCTACATGATTGTCACGCTGTTAGCGTACTACATCGTTATAACAGTTGCTGAAAAATGTGACTTTCCGGGCTGAAAACCAATTCTAAACGTGAGAATCCTCTGTTTATATAGATTGGGCACTAAGGTGTGTTAATTAGAAAATGAACAAAAAATGAAGGAGGGCGTTTTTTAGGGGCGGGGCGTTTATTAGGAACAATACACTAACTTAAATTCACAAGCAGGTCATTGGAACATTCCTCGTTCGATTCCTTGGCACAAGTCAGTGACCCAACAACACAGTATGCGTAGGCCCTAAATCATCACAAATTATAATATGTAAAATATTTGCTTTGTTTAAAACCTTTTCCAAAGAGTACAGTACTTGCATTATACAAATTTTACCAATATTAAATGTTGATAATCATGTTCAATTCTTTTATTTTTTTAGTTATCAAGACAGTACGACGGTTTAAATTCGATAAATAACATAATTGACGATCAAGGAGATTGTGGGCATGGCAAGAGAATATTTGCTCTAAAATATCACCCTGATGCTGATCGAATATTCTTCAGTGGAGGTTGGGACAATTGTATTAAGGTGTGTGTGTAACTTAAGATTTCTTAGGTAGTAGTGGTGTAAGGGCTGTTGTTGTGGGTGTCAAAAGATGGCCTTGACAATGTTAATAAATTTATTATCATGTTTTTTATGTTTTAAACTTGTTAAAAGATAGAGAAAACTTATTAGTTAAGAAAAAAAATCTTCATTATTATATGAAGGCTGTTCCTAATTTTGTAATATTTATATTTTATATTTTTGTTTTCAGGAGCCTATTCACTACAATCTATGCTTTCATTTAGGCTCCTCCACTTTATATATGTTATTAGTAAAGTGAAAGAAAATGAAATGAACAATATTTAAGTGCAGTAAGATGTGATTTATTTATTTTATAGATTTGGGATAGCAGAACAAGCCAAGGGGTGCAAGGAACCATTGCAGGCCCTCATATATGTGGTAGTGGTTTGGATGTGAAGGTAAACAAATATGTTTTTAATAGATATTGCTAAGGGTCATATTAAACGCCACCTGCTACACCAGCAGCCATAGCAGCCTACAGTTTATTAACAGACTACTAACAATCGTCAATCATATTAACATTTTTTGAGTGAATGTTTCATTATTAAAGCCATGACTTAAAGTTTGTCTCAAAACTTATTTTGACCTCCTTCTGTACACTTTTTTTTTAAAGTAGTGTAACTTTGTTCTTTAACTGTAAATGTTATGTGTGTGTGTGCAGAGAAACATTTAAAACAACAAACAAAGCCCCATTGTTTAACAGTTATTTATGATTATGATTCCTTGGTCCTGATAGGATGGAAAACTTCTGACAGCATCATGGGTGCACAAAGATGCCCTGCAGATTTATGATTGGTCAAGTCAACGACTGGAGTCCACGATACCAGTGGAGACAGAAGAAGCATCTGGTGAATTCCTGTATGCTGCGCAATTCTGTGATAATGATGTCATCATTGCGGGTGGAAGCGGCACGAACAACGTACAGGCTATTAGTAGAATATCCGGAAAGGCAAGTGTCTTTTTATCTCTCAACTTGTACTCACTTTGGTTGCCTGTGAATGAAGAATTGGACCCGCTATTGTTATGAGCAAGTGAGTGGCCGAGCGGTTAACATCGGCAAGGGTTTAAGGCTCACTTGCTCCATGGTTCTGGTGGAAGAACGAGTCTTCTCGAATAAGGACTATAAACCGTAGGTCCAGTGTTCACATCTAGCTCATGTGCACTTTAAAGAACCTAGTAGATCTTTTGAGACGAGTAGGGGGTTAGACCAGTGTACTAGTGCATCACAGCCACTGATCATGTCTGGGCCCTCTGGGAGACCAGTATTATTTATCACCCAGCATAAATAAATAATACAAAACAAATATGGACATGCACACTTTAAACAAACTAAAATACAATTGTATGTAATATCCTTATAATTTCCTGTGTACATTGACATTTAAAACATTTTATTTGACATATAACAGTAGTGCCATACACCATCCCAAAGGATAAGGCAACAAGAGAAAACTTTACATGTCTCCTACTCCTATTAATATCTGCAATTCAACTATTTTTACTCGCATGTTATATAAATTCTGATAATAATATGTTTGTAATTTGTATATTTTTACTATCCTTATAATTGACTGTGTTTATCTAATGTTATATAGGTAAATTCACATATATATCATGTATATTTTTTTCAATTTGTAGGTTTTGGGAAAAATTGATATGGACGGCAAGCCTGTTCAAGCACTTGATAGCACCAACGGTGGACGACTGATTGCTGTAGGCGGGACATCATTGAAACTTGGACAACTTGTTTAGAAGGTAAAGTAGTTTGTTTTCTCTACTTAATAATAAGTTTCAGTAAACAGTAACAATCAAGACTCAGGAGAAAGAAACAGTGGAATAGAAAGACACTGCCGTTGGACTGGAAATAACACAAATTGTGAGTATGGTGGTTTTAGCAATACTTAATATGCTGATGACTGAGATGTTGTTATCAATCATCTATCAATCAGTTATCAAACAATCAATTATCAAAAAATCAATCATCAGTCAATCATCAATCAATTATCAATCAATCCTCAAACAATCAATCATCAATCAAACAATTATCGATCAATCATCAATCAATCAATCATCAATCAATCATTAATCAAGCAATCATCAATCAATCATTAATCAAACAATCATCAATCAATCATCAATCAAACAATAATCAATCAATCAAACAGTCAATCATCAATCAAACATCAATCAATCAAACAATAATCAGTTAAACAGTCAATCATCAATCAAACAATCAATTATCAATCAAACAATAATCAATCAATCAAACAGTCAATCATCAATCAAACATCAATCAATCATCAATCAAACAATCAATCAAACAATCAATTATCAAACAATAATCAATCAATCAAACAGTCAATCATCAATCAAACATCAATCAATCAAACAATAATCAGTTAAACAGTCAATCATCAATCAAACAGTCAATCATCAATCAAACAATAATCAATCAAACAGTCACTCATCAATCAAACAATCAATCATCAATCAAACAGTCAATCATCAATCAAACAATCACTCATCAATCAAACAGTCAATCATCAATCAAACAGTCAATCATCAATCAAACAGTCAATCATCAATCAAACAGTCAATCATCAATCAAACAATAATCAATCAAACAATCAATCATCAATCAAACAATCAATCATCAATCAAACAATCAATCAATCATCAATCAAACAGTCAATCATCAATCAAACAATAATCAATCAAACAATCAATCATCAATCAAACAATCAATCATCAATCAAACAATCATCAATCAAACAGTCAATCATCAATCAAACAATAATCAGTCAAACAGTCAATCATCAATCAAACAATAATCAATCAAACAGTCAATCATCAATCAAACAATAATCAATCAAACAGTCAATCATCAATCAAACAATCAATCATTCAATCATCAAACATCAATCAATTAAACAATCAATCATCAATCAAACAATTATTGATCAATCATCAATCAATCAAAATCAATCATCAATCAAACAGTTATTGATCAATCATCAATCAATCAATCAATCAAAATCAATCATCAATCAATCAATCATCAATCAAAATCAATCATCAATCAATGATTGCATTATCAAAGGATGCACTCATTGTACATTGCTTTGTATTATAGAAATTCCACTCATATGAATCAATGGATCCCCTCTGCCTCTCACCAAACCAGCTCCCAATCTTCTACCTCCAGTAATGCCTTCTCTACTCTCCCATTATAACTTCCACCTTCCACACTAATTAATCCCTCCTGTCTTTACAACTTCCCCCATAACCCATGTCCCTCTCCACTCAGTCAATCAATCAATCAATCAATCAATCAACAGTCACTTCCTTACCCATCTATATACAGTAGAACCCCTATTAAGGGGACATCTGTGGTATGTCGATATGGATTATAGTAAAATAGAAGATACAGTAGTTTAAGCTATAAGGTCAATTTTATTTAGATCATGTGATTACTTAATAAATACTTCCAGGAAGTGCAATGATCTAGCTCTGTGCAGATAAAACAACAAACAGTAATTACTGTAAAGCTCTGTCTTCACTATCAACTTTATGTGGAAAAAAAATGTGATGTGGCCATATTATATGGACATGATGATGTCATCTCTCTACCATATTTAAGCATATCACTACCATATTTCGAGAATTATTTTTGTCTGTAATTCAATTCAATAAAGCTTTATTATCGCAAACTGGGAAGTTCATTTGGTTATAGTATACAAAGATTCATAAAACTTGTGGTCAGAATGGTCGCAACTCTGTGCCAACAAAATATTCTGTCTAGCAACGATCTATCTATTTTTCAGACAGAACAACAAAAATAAGTTGTTTGTTTTGCATACCATATAAAAACAAAATATTCATTTTTATATTATATATAACATTTTAGATTAGGTAAGGAACTACTTATAGATTTTGGTGACGAATAATATTCTGTAGAATGCCTTTATATATTTTGTCTGAGCCTTTTGCAATTAAATTTAAACCACAAGGTAAAGTGAGCCCTCTATATGAAAATCATTCGATCGTATCTAATCTGAGATTTAAATTAGGGATCTTTATACCAATGTATCTTTGAAAGTTCTTTTCTCAATGTTATTTTTAATTTAATATGATATGTGCGCATTACAGTACAAAGAAAAAAACCTTTTTGCTGGTAAAGACCAGGCTTTAGCAATACTTTTAAATTTTATTGCCAAATTCTCGGTTTTCTAGAGTTTTATTCAAGACAATACAGTATTCTTAACATACTGTAATATTGTTGTGTTCTTTAAATGCTTTTAAATTGAATGCTTAAATAGAGGAAGTGTTTAGTTTGAATGGTCTTTAAGTGGAGGTAGTGTTTAGTTTGAATGGTCTTTAAGTAGAGGTAGTGTTTAGTTTTAATGGTCTTTAAGTAGATGTAGTGTTTAGTTTGAATGGTCTTTAAGTAGAGGTAGTGTTTAGTTTGAATGGTCTTTAAGTAGAGGTAGTGTTTAGTTTGAATGGTCTTTAAGTAGAGGTAGTGTTTAGTTTGAATGTTCTTTAAGTAGAGGTAGTGTTTAGTTTGAATGGTCTTTAAGTAGAGGTAGTGTTTAGTTTGAATGGTCTTTAAGTAGAGGTAGTGTTTAGTTTGAATGGTCTTTAAATAGAAGTAGTGTTTAGGTTGAATGGTCTTTAAGTAGAAGTAGTGTTTAGTTTGAATGGTCTTTAAGTAGAAGTAGTGTTTAGTTTGAATGGTCTTTAAATAGAAGTAGTGTTTAGTTTGAATGGTCCTTAAATAGAGGTAGTGTTTAGTTTGAATGGTCTTTAAGTAGAGGTAATGTTTAGTTTGAATGGTCTTTGAGTAGAGGTAGTGTTTAGTTTGAATGGTCTTTAAGCAGAGGTAGTGTTTAGTTTGAATGGTCTTTAAGTAGACATAGTGTTTAGTTTGAATGGTCTTTGAGTAGAGGTAGTGTTTAGTTTGAATGGTCTTTAAATAGAAGTAGTGTTTAGTTTGAATGGTCTTTAAGTAGAGGTAGTGTTTAGTTTGAATGGTCTTTAAGTAGACATAGTTTTTAGTTTGAATGGTCTTTAAGTAGAAGTAGTGTTTAGTTTGAATGGTCTTTAAGTAGAAGTAGTGTTTAGTTTGAATGGTCTTTAAGTAGAAGTAGTGTTTAGTTTGAATGGTCTTTAAGTAGAAGTAGTGTTTAGTTTGAATGGTCTTTAAGTAGAAGTAGTGTTTAGTTTGAATGGTCTTTAAGTAGAAGTAGTGTTTAGTTTGAATGGTCTTTGAGTAGAGGTAGTGTTTAGTTTCAATGGTCTTTAAGCAGAGGTAGTGTTTAGTTTGAATGGTCTTTAAGTAGACATAGTGTTTAGTTTGAATGGTCTTTGAGTAGAGGTAGTGTTTAGTTTGAATGGTCTTTAAATAGAAGTAGTGTTTAGTTTGAATGGTCTTTAAGTAGAGGTAGTGTTTAGTTTGAATGGTCTTTAAGTAGACATAGTTTTTAGTTTGAATGGTCTTTAAGTAGAAGTAGTGTTTAGTTTGAATGGTCTTTAAGTAGAAGTAGTGTTTAGTTTGAATGGTCTTTAAGTAGAAGTAGTGTTTAGTTTGAATGGTCTTTAAGTAGAAGTAGTGTTTAGTTTGAATGGTCTTTAAGTAGAAGTAGTGTTTAGTTTGAATGGTCTTTAAGTAGAAGTAGTGTTTAGTTTGAATGGTCTTTGAGTAGAGGTAGTGTTTAGTTTGAATGGTCTTTAAGTAGAAGTAGTGTTAAAAACATAATTACCAAGACATTTTCTCTAGTCTTTATTAACATTTTCTTTATTTATCTATTTATTAACAAGTCAATTTATTTTATCATGTTTTCCAGTTGCTAGTAGGAGATTCTTTATATGTGACAAGCATTGGCACTTAATAACAAAATGGATGATTTATCATAGTTTTGTGTAATAAATGCTAAAACAAAAATGTAAAAGAAAAAGAAATTTATAAAACTGCTATTTTTTAAGACTTTGTGAAAGAAAGTATGTGGTAGTTGCTTCGTCCTTAAGATGGGACATAAAGTCAGTGGTCTTGTGTACACTATTCAAAAAGAGTAGAGATCCCTAATCCAAATTACCTCAGTTTCCAGTTGAGCTTAAGGACGATAATAGATATACAGTTCCTTTATTTTTTAGTTTGTTTACATAGAAGTTACAGTACTTAGTTGGACACTAAAATGTTTTTAAATGAACCAAAATTATTTTGTTTTGTTCAAGCGGATAACATTATTTTTCTTTATTGATATAAGTAATAGGCAGTGACATCTTTAATAGCAATAATTGCTTGCCCTTTGATGAATTTCCAAGAAATCAAGAATTGCGAAATCTTAGCAATTTATAAACGTTTTTTTTCTGATTGAGGATGAAATTAGTAACTCTTTGATAAAATCCTTCTTGTCACTTGAAAGAATTCTAGGAATGTTTCTTTAAAGAATAATTTTATTAGTAATAAATATTCAAAATAGCAGGATATAGTTTCAAATCAGATAGAGTAAAAGCTGTTTTCGATTCCAAGTACCTAAGCAGTTAATTGACTCGGGTGTAATTGGTTGATTGATATATGTAAAGTGTTTTGAATGGCCTGTGTCTGTTCTAATGCTGTCTCTGAGACAATTACAATAATGTCATATCGTGTCATCATCGTTATTCATGATTCTTGTCCGTTCGCTGACGTCAAGAGGAATCGTCTTTCATATCGGTGTTTGCACAATATGGGCAGTGTGTACAGGGCATCATGCCGTGTACCAAACGTAATGTGTAAACAACACTATTGTTTTATCTTCAGTACGACTACAATAACTGTATCAAATTTTGACATTGTTGCTATATTTAGATTTTAAATACAATATTGGCATATGGAATAACCTATGCATCTGCTTGGATCCAGAAATTTCTTGAGGGACTGCTAGGTATTGCCCATCTTTTAATTAAAGAGAAATTTGAGCAATTAGGCTCACCAGGATAAAAGAAGATGTTAAATTGCATTGATAATGTTATTAAAGCAAAAAGAAAAACTTATTGAGAATTAAATTAAATTGATTAAAAAATTAAAGGGAGATCTGTATTTCTGTAATTAACCAATATTTAGTACAAATTAAAGAGAGGCTTACATTTCGCAAGTATTATTAGAATGGATTTAATTGTATTGATTAGCAAGTGTGAATGGCCAGGATACCTGTGTTACTGACACAGAATTGTTAACCCGGTCAAATCAATAGGCCGACATTCCTTCTTTTATTTTGGACTTTAGGAAGTTCGATTCATTGTGGATATTCTGTCCCTTTTAACATGTTTCTATTTGTTTTCATATAGGATTATTATTTTTACTTTGTTTTGTTGAATTATTTTTGCCTGTCATGCTATAGTTCAGAGAACTTTAGCCATGTTATAGATAGACTCGATTTTTGAAATTTTTGTTTCACCACTGGGCTAGTTCATTGTGAGTTTCCATAGCTCTGACACTGGCTTTTTCACAAGCCCACTCATTGGCTAATTCTTATATTACTGCAATCTGTGAGTTGAGTCGACAACCAGAGCCATTTAAGCTGACTAGCCCAGATCCAGTTAAGCTGACTAGCCCAGATCCAGTTAAGCTGACTAGCCCAGATCCATTTTTACTAGACTTTGTATGCCAGACTTGTAAAATCAGCGAACCCTGATTTGAATTACATGTGATGTAATATTTCAAATTAATCAAATTACTTTGTAATACTGTATGTAATTTTCTATCATTATCTCTGAACATAAAGTTTCTCCCTTTCAATAAAGTATAGTAATGACGTTTTGAGATCCTGGCTTGTGGATTTATTATGCAAAAATGATGCTGCCTCAATTATATCCTTGTTGTATATTCCACCATACTGTACATAAATTGAAAGAATTTGTTGCCGAATCATAAATAAAACATACCCCAAATGTGTAATGAACGGCCATATGCATTATGCTTGAATATCAATAAAGGCGAAGATTTGAATAGAGCTGTTATCAGTTTCAAGTGGTCTAAGTTGATGTGAACAACCATATTGCCTTTAGCATGCAATCATATAAAGAGTATCAGCCCATTACAATAGATAAGTCCTATTGTTTTAGGTCTACTGCTATCGCCAGTAATTGTCATATCAATTTTGTATGTTTAGGATGCCTGTTGATTTCACAGGGTCCATATGGTTCAATATGGTATTCTGTACATTTGCACTGTAACACTGCTGGCGTCCTATTTCTAAACTGCGGGACCACATGATGATAATTATTGTCGATGCGATAGCAACAGAGATAATGGAAAACCTTACAATTGTCAATTTTTGTGATTGTTCTCTAAACCTCTAGAGGCTAAATTTATTATTAATGAGTGCAGGTACCTTGTTTCCAGAAATTCTGAATCTGCCCACTGTAAAATATAGAGTTTCTCTATGCCTATTTATTATATATTTATAGAATACAAAAGTTATTAATGTATATATATATATACAGTATATATATAAACATCACAGGCCCAGAATAAATTCTAAACCGCCCGGTGATATACTGAAATTTAGTTAATTAATAGAAGATATACAGTACTGTATGTAGTTTTGTTTAAAAATAACTGGCATGATACAAATGATCAATATGTGATGTATGTAAACATAGGGGCGCTAACAGACTCTGATTGCACACTGCATTATACCAAATTAACAAGGCCAGCTGTTAGCGGTGCTGTACGCCTATCAAAGTCGTGTGTACATAGTCTAATTTTAAATCCCAATGTTGATCATGGACAACTGCTGTACATTCCTTATTATATTTACCTTGCACCTTCTGTGTTAGTGGATCAATTATAATGATTTTCATCTTCATTGTCTGATGATACAAGTTGAAATAGTTTGGTGAACTCTGTACGATACTTAAATTACCGTACCATGAATTTTAAGAGAATACAGTACATTAGTAAAATCAATATATTCAAGAAATTTTTACAATATCGATTAATAATTAGTATATGCTAATATGTTTAATATTTGTATATTTGATATTAATGAATGACAATAAGCAATAATTGTTATCATTGGAAGTCATTACATTAGTAAAATCAATAAATTCAAGAAATTTTTACAATATCGATTAATAATTAGTATATGCTAATATGTTTAATATTTGTTTATATTTGATAGTAATGATTGTGATGATTGACAACAAACATTTTATTGGATGTCATTGTGACTTGTTAATGAAACTCATATTATTGAACCTACTAGGGTTTGCTCGACCTTACACCACCCCTCTCCCCCACTCCCCCTTCTCTTCCCAGCCTTATTTTGGACCCCCTACCCCATTCCCCCATTCCTCTTCTCAGCCTTATTTAGGAATACCTACAGTACATCTACAAACAATCACACTTTCGATTTTAATGACTTGAATGCTTGACTAGAGCTTTTATATCTATATCTGTCTAAATGCAGATTTTGTCCCCAATGTATTCACATTTAAACACAACATTGTTTAATGTTAATCCAATGTGGGTGTTCTATTTACTCTTGTATATTTCGAAATGTCCTGTCGATTGTAATTGACCAATGCTACAACATACTGCTCATTTATCAAGTACATACATTAAAAATACATTTGAATCATTAGGATTTCTTAGAAATATTTGGAGGATTTAATAAGTGAAGTAACTTTTGGTTACACTACACTACCATTTTATAATACCAATGCAGTAACAAGAATTTATTATTTATTTAACTTAAAGGGACAGGGTTTGCTTTTTCAATCTTGCATACAGTAGAACCTCTATTAAGGGGACACTTCCAGGAAGTCCCTTTCATCATGGTGTCCCCTGAATAGGGCATGGACCTGGGGTTGGCAGTAGTGTTGAAACATCTTATTCCCCTTGTTAAGCTTTACAGGAAAAGTGTCCCATTAATTGAGCTGAATAGTACTGTCCCAATAGAGAGGCTCTGTATTTTAAAATATGATGCTTATAAAAATTCATCCTAAAAATAAATAATACGAATTTAATAGTTTAAGAAGTAAATAAGTTACTTAAAATAACTGGCATATTTGATAGATTGATTGTGAGCGTTATATCTGTAGACATTAAGATGCAGTTTAAGTTGTTATTGATAATAGCATAGCATTTGTAACCCTCACTGATGGGTAGTATTAGAATATACTGCTTTTAGCATGTTGATACATTCAGTTAGGTTATTAGGGATAATCTGTTTAAAAGTTTACAATAAAAAATAATCTTATTTATCTTTTAATATCCTTTTATTTGCAACTATACATCAAATATATTTACATTACCATTTATAATTTAAACAATATTGTATTTTTGTTTTATTAAGATAAAACTAAAGTGAGTGATTGTAGTGTTTTTACAATTTAAAAAAATAATACATACTACCTTTGATAGCTAAAATGACATTTATTTCTAAGTGAATATATGTTTTATAATGATAAAATACAGTACTTATAACCTACAATTTAAATTCTTTTTTCTTAAAATATATTTAATAGTTTAAGTTTTAATACAATGTATAATTTTCAGAATAAACAGTTAATAACCAACAAACAGTAACCAAGCATTTAAATAGGCAATGGCAGGTAATGTAAATACTGTAAACAAGAAAATAAAAGATAATAAACAAAAATAAAAAAATGTTTGTTTGGTTAAATGTTGATGTATAATTTACATATTTATCTTAAATTTGATACTGTATTTATTTAATATAAATTTTTATTTATTTAATATAAATATTTATTTATTTAATATTGATATTTATTTTTTTAATATTGATATTTATTTTTTTTTAATATTGATATTTATTTATTTAATATTGATATTTATTTTTTTAATATTGATATATTTTTTTTTTTAATATAAATATTTATTTATTTAATATTGATATTTATTTTTTTAATATTGATATTTATTTTTTTTTAATATTGATATTTATTTTTTTAATATTGATATTTATTTTGTTAATATTGATATTTATTTTTTTGATATTGATATTTATTTTTTTAATATTGATATTTATTTTTTTTAAATATTGATATTTATTTTTTTTAAAAATTGATATTTATTTATTTATTTAATATTACATTTTTTCTTCAGAAAGGGGCAAATGAGAATGATTTGATATGAGGGATCAAAAGTCATAACCAAGTTGTGATCATCAACCAGTAGTTGCAAACTGCTTCCTAGATATTACATCAATATGTATTAATACTTCGCCATCAGTCAGTTTTACACACACAAAACTATAACCCATGATTTTTTGTCTTGAGGCCTAAAGTTCTGTTTACACTATCAAACTAGTTTGACATAAAAAGTGTGATGTGCCCAAATATGGTGGTGATATGTCCAAATATGGTAGTAGTATGACATCATCATGTCCATATATGGGCACATCACATTTTTTTGTCACATAAAGTTTGATAGACAAGGCTTAAATATAGATATTTGTTTGGTTAGATAGAACCATCGCTCTCGGATTTATAATAAAAAATGTTAAGCACTTAACTAGGATACCACTAGACTAGAACCAATGCCCTTGGATTTACAGGCAAACATATACAATCTAATAATGACTATTGTGGATATCATAAAAGGGCACCTTGACACAAGTATTGCTATTCTAAAATGACATAAAAAGTGTGATGTGCCTAAATATGGTGGTGATATGTCCATATATGGGCACATCACATTTTTTTGTCACATAAAGTTTGATAGACAAGGCTTAAATATAGATATTTGTTTGGTTAGATAGTTGTGGCTTTAGGCCTTGGTCAGAAATGAACCATCGCTCTCGGATTTATAGTCAAAAAATGTTAAGCACTTAACTAAGATACCACTAGACTAGAACCAATGCCCTTGGATTTATAGGCAAACATATACAATCTAATAATGACTATTGTGGATCTCGTAAAGAGCACCTTGACACAAGTATAGCTATTCTAAAATGGGAACATTTGTTAATGTCTTTCATGTAAACAACTTTATTTGGTGTAAATATTATGACACATTACGGTTTAAATGTTCATTATTTATGTTTAGTTTATGAGCTTTGAAATCTGTATGTTGTTATACCTTGATTAAATTAAAGAAATTGTGTTATTTATAGACTTGCCAAAACAAAAGAATAATAAATTAAAATAGAATAAATAAAAATATATCTTAAACATAAAGTTTAAATTTAGACCTAAATACAATTTACAAGAAATGAAATGTGTTTTGTTCAAATGTATTAAAAGCGTTTTAATGCATGTTTTGCAATTAACATAGAAAAGCAAATATTAAGTGACAAAATTGTACCTAAACATTATTATTACTGTGTTCAATTCGTGCTTTCGTCTTTTATATTGTTATATGCAATATTTATTAAGGTAGGTCTAGATATTGTATCATTATTTATGTCATGTATACTATGCAATGTTAAACAGCATTATATTTCTGTCTATATAGTATAATTGATGTACTGAAATACAAAAACAATCCAGTGTTCAACCTAGTTTATTTTTTGTTTTCGGAATTACAAATACAGGATGTATTGATGTGTTTTGAATATTTTTTCTTCAAATTTGTATTGAATAATGTTTTTATTAAAGTGTAATTTTATATGTATGGAAATTGAAATGCCCCAATAATGGGTTAAACCATTCGATAACAGGTGTGTCAGAGCACAGCCTCTGCATTATTCGATATCGTCACTCCTCTACCCATTTTGCCCCCGTCAGAATTTTGGTTAGATTTATCTGTTTGTCTTCAGCATAGATTAGTTATATTTAACAACAATTGTGTATCTTAAACCATAAAAGAACTAATTAGACATTCCTCGTTTGACGTTCCATTCATCTCGTCATATACGGTACTAGGTGAACTTTTTAAGGCTACATAATATTCAGAAAAATACATAACATTCTCTTACTAGAATACGGGGACTAATAATTGTATTTTAATAACGGTGTGGATAAAAGGAAAATGGTAATTATGACTTGTCCATTATTATTTCTAAATACAAACTATATATAGTAACAACAGTTCTAATAAAAATACCCGATTTCCTGTCGAACCATATGCCAATAGTATTGTGTTATTGATTGAAATAATATTAAAGCGTTGGCAATAACACCATAGAGTCGACATACACAAAGTGCAGTATTAAACAAATATGGGTGTTCGTTATACAATAACATTTATTTTCCCTTATTCGTTTCATGGGAAGATCAGAAGTGTCCCGTAAATAGAGGAGTCCTCTGAAATTATGCGCGCATGCGTAGTAAAGCGTTAGCAATAACACCATAGAGTCGACATACACAAAGTGCAGTATTAAACAAATATGGGTGTTCGTTATACAATAACATTTATTTTCCCTTATTCGTTTCATGAGAAGATCAGAAGTGTCCCGTAAATAGAGGAGTCCTCTGAAATTATGCGCGCATGCGTAGTAAAGAAATATGAGTAATTTTAAATTGTCACAATACAGTTTCTGAATAATATTACAGTACTATGGTTTTTCTACCAATATTCTTTCAAAATCTTCCCTTCAGTTTTTCACTGAGTATTTCAAATAATTTGTACGTTTTGATTGAATGTTGCGGTTGGATCTAATGTCTTCAGGTTTAATTTAATGTTTAATCATGGGCCTATTAATATGACCAAAGCATGTGTGTACACAGTTAGTATGTTGACTCTGGACATTCAATACACCTGCTGTAGCGAATGTGCACAAAATATGAAAGGGCCTAGTTAAAGTTCCTAGTACTGTTTTGTTTTCTATATTGTGATTTTTGTTGTTGTAATATTGTGCTTTGTGCCCACCCGAGAACTACTAAGTATTCTCAAATGTACTTAGTATGAAGTACAAATTACGTCAGAGTAGGGCAAAACATCTGACCATTGTGCTTTTGCTTGTTCATTTTATCTTTGTGTTTATGCAAGGTGAGTTTCAGTGTTGTAGTGTCAACCTTTAATAATGGTTAAATAAAATAAGAAAACCCACATCTCGGTGATATAATATCTCATTTCAATGTCACGTAAGTAAAACAATAAGAGCAACAGACGGTAAATAATAAGGGGATTCCCCTCTTACATTCCGATAGACGCGATGTTGTTGTTCAAAATATCAATCAGGAGAGTTGCGTATTAGGGATAATGTGTCTATCTGATATTCAATTTCTGTGCTTTTTGTATTTAATTCAACACGTACATAAATAAAGATGAATACATTATGTATTACGTTTACGTCACATTGTATTTAATAAAATCAACACGAATGGATAAAGCTCTGTCTACACCATCAAACTAGTGTGATGTGCCCAAATATGGTAGTGATATGCCCAAATTGAGTAGTGATATGACATGCCCATTATATGGGCACATCACAATTTTTTTGTCACATACCGTTTGATAGTGTAGACAGAGCTTTAGAGTATTGGGAATCCCCTCCACTGTCACCATCTCTCCCCCCCCCCACCCCAAGAAATGGGGTGTGTTCCAATCAATGAAAACGTCATTCGATAGGTGCAGGTATACGGATATCGTCACTAATTGTAGGCCTACCTGTATTAATATCATAGGCCTAATACTGAGTAAATAGAAAACAGCTAAATTATGATAAATTTTTGGTTACCACAACCTGTAAATAAATTTGTCTTTTGTGGGTGAATTTAAAAATGGTTTTAATTGGTTGTATTAATAGCCGTAATTAAGCATCAATTTCCATGAAATGTAGATTACGGCAGGTAAATAAGTCGCCGAGTCTAGTGGGGTCGTGATTGGCCACATTACTTGTGTTGCGCGCTTACGTCCATGCGTTGCGTCATACCAATATAGACTTAAGCTATATGTTTACACTATCAAACTAGTTTGACAACAAAATTGTGATCATGTGCCCAAATATGGTGATATGCCCAAATATGGTAGTGATGTGACATCATCATGTCCATATATGGGCGCATCACATTTTGTTGTCACATAAAAGTTTGATAGGGTAGACAGAGCTTTAGGGATGGATGGAAACCTGTTAGTTGTATGCAGTGATCCTGTGTCTATTTTAGTATAATGTGGGTGTTTTATTGAATGCTGCTCCCATCTCTGTAGACTCTATCCAAAGGCTGGTTCATTTCGATGCCAGGTGCAATAGATGCTGCAATTTTGTGTCTTTCCACTCTACAACCTTTGTATCAATAACGTACTCCACTCAGAATCAGGTTTGCGATAACAATTTTTTTAAGCCATTACTGACGTCCAACGGTATTATTCTTATATTAGATTTGAAAACCAACGGTAATTTATATGTACAGTTTTAAGACATAAACATTCATTTCAAAACGTGTAGATACAGTAGTGTAATTCAAAAATTGAAATAACAGACTTAATAGCGAATCAATTATCTCCGTCTTTGCTGCACACCAAGAATACATTTTATAAATCGTTAAAATAACAAGCTTTCTAAATTTGAATTATTTTATAGTTTATCACAAGTCGATTGACGTAAGTGTATATAAATTAAGTTCTAACAATTCAGGAGTTGACGTAAATGAACGTTACATAAATTGACATCGGATTTAGTGTAGGTTTACATTGCTTTTTATTTGTACAACTTGATAAAAATAACGTCAGATACATTACACATAATATGTACATAATACATAATGATCGCGACTCCCTTCTTGCCGCCAAACATTATGTTTTCAAAGTTCTTTTGAAAACAGATAAAACATATTTCATACTAATAAGTTGTATTATTCATAAATTAATTTGGGCTTCGTATAACTAACCGGTACTAGAGAAATAGACCTAATCCCCCAAACTAGAACGGGTTGATTTAATTGTTTTTTTATAATAGGAAATAATTATTATTTGATTATAGACTGAATCTGTATCGTTTTATTAGAGTTATTTCATGTAGGTATTGTATAATTTGCCTATGTACCTAGGCCTAAATCATTTCAAATTGTAGACCACCCAGGGTATGCATAATTATATTGTCATTGCTCGACTCCTAGGAGAGGCTGAGACTTTTTTCAGTGATACACGAATGATCAGAATATACGATAAAGTATATACAAATCAAAAGGCAAATTATTGAAAAATGCTGTGATATCAGAGGCTGGATCTCAATAAAGATACAAATAAAATAAGGAAAAAGATATATAAATAAAAACGCTAAAGTAAAACAGCCAGAAAAAATTGAAGAGATTTCGGGTAAGTAACACTACCCCCTCCTGTGCGAGTGCCTCTAATATACAAATATCGCAGCCTACATATTCCTCTAACTAAAGACCATTATGGGACTGCTATTTGAGTAGTGTTCGTTGTCTTCAAATGGTCCTTCAGGGCTAATAACAATGATCTCTATCCGTAATATTAATTTCATCATTTTACACGGATGACGTCAGAGCGCCCGCTCAAAATACGATTAATTCTGTGTTATTGTGAACACATCACTATCGAATATTATGGAATGACGTCATCAAAGACCTTTTTATATTTCAATCACCGTAAAACGTCGTATTTTGAAACTGCGTTAACTCGGTGGTCGTTGACTGTAGGCAATTTAACAAGGCAATTTACTTTCTATTTTTACGCGTATCAAAGTTATATAATATGCGTCAATAAAACAGCGTCAGACTGTTTTAAAAATCTTTTTAAATATTGAGTCGTCTCTCACAGCAGCTACCGTATGTAGGCTATGTTTCATTTTTGATTGCCGCTTAAAATAGCATGCGTTGAGTATAGCAAGTCTCAAGTACACACTTTTAGAAAGTGAATGACGTTTCTTTCTTGTGAATGTGAATGTTACCAAGCCCCTCCCCCACCCCTAAATGCACTCTCTATGTCCATTTGTAACGTACAGTAAATGGATAGGGTGAACATACCATCATGTTCACCCTATACAGTACAGTCTATTTATTCTAGGCCTAAATTCTTTTCAAGTTTCGATGTGTTTATATGGATTATTTAGAGCAAAATTTAAAGCTGTTAGGAGCTCATTGTAGCCTGTAAGCCTCGGCATTGTGGTAGGGTGGCCAGTTCCTTTCCATTTCTCCCTAATATTTTCAATTAGGTACTCATTTACAGCTGAGTGGACTGGGAGTTGTCGGGTCATAACAGTCAAGTGTCCTGACCACTCGACTACCCAACTCCTAAATTAATGTAGGCCTACATAATAAAGGCATCTCAACAGTTTAAGTAACCCTTTAAGATAATAAATAGATCTGTATAGAGTCAATATTATACAAATCGTCTTCTAATCTAGTTACAAAATGGCACTAATTATGGCGTTGTCTGTTGACACTGAGTTCACACAGTCGTCACAAACAAAAATGGTATGACGGCTCAGTCATGATTACTAAATGCTGACCAAATTAACGAGTTGCCGAGGACGTGCTGTCTTTAGCAACAACTTCTAATTATTCTGATATGTGTACCTAGGTTAAACGTGATGAAAATCCGAGCTAAACCTGTCCAGTCTTGGTGTCACAGTTCGTCCTGTGTTGTTATATGTTGTGTGTTGTTATTATGTAGTAGTAATAGTAGTATAGAATATTATTGAACACAAGAAAATTGTGATAAATACGTAACAATTGATCACCCTATCACCTTGATATAGTAATTATAGGCGTACTATAATAATAATAATAATTTTAGACCCACAAATGTACCCAGTCCTCCTACCTTTAAAGGGGGGTTCCGGGTTTAAAATGAATAGTAAAAAATGTAAAATATATTTGTTTGTCTCTTGAACGGTAAAAGTTTCAATTTATATAAGCGCCCAGTGAAGCAGAACGAAGGCTGTGAAATGAGGCCAGATTACAAGTGCAGCTACGGCGATATGACACTGTGTTACAGAATAGGAAATTCGTGAAATGGTCAATCTTCCGACGACTCGTTATCATTAACCATATCAATTACTTTTGTAAAATTATACTTATCTGATGTAATTTTAGTCGGTCTTCCCATTTATGAAGTCAATTTTCTATCAAAATTTATCAAAACAGTGAAAACTTAGATATGTTTGCACTTTACGTTTGCCGATTTTCGCACTGACTTAGGGAAAGCCTTCAAAATCAATGAAGCGTAACGTATACATTCCTGCTGAGCGAGGAGAGCGAGACGATGATACACGTGCTCTCTCTGCCCATGCTTGGCATCGTCACGTGATAAACAGATACAGTATACAATACCAAACTGGTCGGGTCGAGTATACCCCGTTTATAATCACAACATAAACGATGTACAGTATTTGATTGAAGGTCGACTCGACCTACCGGAATGGTATAGATAACATAGCTCGAATGAGAGAGTTGGAATATTTGTAAACATAAGTATTGCTAATTTTAACAAGTGTAGCCTATAGTAAAAGGCCTGGTAGTATCAATTCGCATAGGGTCTACTACACTAGCTAGCTCAATTTTTAACTGGGCCGGATCGGCCAGGTCTCCTTCCTACTACCTGGTCTACTTGCTTGATGCAGTATCTTATTTTTTGGAGAGTAAACTAGGCCTATTTTAGGCCTACTTAGACGATCGGGACACCATTATGTGCGGACGGCGATCGGACCTTGTTTTGCCTTAATATTTACAGCCGATTTTGTAGAACGTTTTAGGTTTAGATTGTTTAGGAGTTTGGTTGATAGGATGGGTTTGGATCCACTGAGTTTTGTTATTTATGGGCCAATCGTTTAGTAGTAGGCTAGCTAGGCCCATGATGGGCCCCAATGTTTTAAAACGTAGGGTAGCCATCGTGGCATGGAATCCCTAGTCAGAATGGCTCTCACCCATGACAAAAAATGATTTAGGCTAGGCCTAGCCTAGTACTTGAAGCCGATATACGATCTGAACTATTCGAGGTATAAAAATAGTATAACTGTATATAATCTATATATAATCTGTACCATGGAGTAATCTGTACTAAATTTTGTATTTCATTAAATGTCAAATAAATATATGCTACTACTGTTATTATTACACTTTAGGCCTAGCTTAGAAAATCTACAAAAAATGTATTTCACAATGATCGGGTGGTCGTGGTTTGACAGGGGAGAGAGATGTAAATTAGTTGCCAAACACAACGTACATGACGTCGCGAGTTTGGAATAATCCACTGATGACGTGATTTTGTGAATATCTCATGAATATTAATGAGCTTCCCTAAGCTGCTGAAAAACAGACTTTCCATGAATTTACCCTAAAATGTATATGAAATTTAATTTTTTAATTTCTCGTTATTACTTCTTCATTCTGACATGTCTATATTGTTATAATATTTTTTATTTAATAAATAAACGATACTTAAAAGCAATTTTAAACCCAGAATCCCCCTTTAAACAGTTTTAGACAGGTCTATTGTTACATAGGCCTACAATTCAGAAAACTATAGGTCTCGACTGTTGACCAAAGAACGTTATTCGACGAAAAAATAAGCATGTTTTTACCGTAATTTATAGGGTTTTCTTCACCGAGAAGAATTTAGAACCATCTACTCTGTATACACTAACCTAACTTTAAATGTGAATGTACAGTAATTTGTGTACGTTCGGTCAAAATTCTTGATACTTGATTTACAAGACCTTTTCACTTGGATAAGAGTTGGGGTTAAGACACGACTGAATTAATTAGACACTGGATTAGTTGATTGTAGTGGGCTTGGAAGCCTGTTGAATGAAAGCCGAAATTCCTGTGACACTGGCACAGAAATTTGTTTTGTTAGTCTCTTGATAGATAGCCTATCTCATTCGTCTTTTTAACTCATCTATTTTATATATAACGCATTGTTTTGTATCTGTTGTTGTGCTAGAAATAACGCAAATTGCGTCAACATTCATTATTAGTCTTCTTTTCCCAGGTGTTGTTCATTTCATTAGTTGCCGTGAGCTAAGTTTTATGACGCATTTCGGATCTTGTTTAATAAATCTAAATGAAAGATTATTTGTTGTTTAGTGTTCAGACTTTGTGTAATCATTAAGCATGTTTTTTCACTAGTGAATTATATTCGAGTTCTGATTGGTTGTTCATTGTTTCGCGTCATAGAAAGTAGATGAAACTTTATGAATACCCATGCGCATTAGTCAACGCTTTTGGTTCGCCGCGTGAATACATTTGATAAAACAATTAAATGGCATGTATTTTATATGACAAGCCAGTGTATTATACTTCTATGCTGCTTCATGCTATACCTCACATTCTATACTTCGTTGTAGGCCTAGTTAAATTACCAGCAGTTGGAAGAGTGTCTCCCCCCCCCCCCCACCCCACTGGTAGTACCACATGAATCCTGAGCCCAGACTTGCCCCTAGTCTAGTTATTTCGATGTTTGTCTGAAATAAAAGTTTAGAAGCTCAAGTAGTATACGTATGAAACGCCATATGTGCCAAAATATTTATCTTTTTACTAAATATTAAGTCAAAATTCCGTCTGAAACCCAGACTACCTGAGCCCGTCCAGAGCCGTATTCGTCTTCTTAAGAACAGCTGTGTGGTTAGGGTGTTTTCCATATAGTCTGTACCGTACCCGGTAACTTATGATGGGCTATTTCTAGACCTTCTATTTAAAATGACCAAGTTGATGGTATGTTCTAACAAAATCTCTGTGAGGAAACATTGATTAGCGATTAAGTGATGAAACCACTTGATGTGTTTATTGCCTTGTAGATCTTAATTTCTAAACCGCCTGAGGAAATAAATCGTTCCTCCCCCACATCCAGGATACGTACGTAATTCAATTATAAATTTATTTTAGGACAGAAATAATTAATTTGGTATTATCTTGAACAAAATACTACACATAATTGGAATTTTAGAATGAGAGAGAGAATTGTACAACATGATGATGTAGGATGAGGATGATTAAGCCAGCGATGGATTAGTCTAACTGATCGTTGCGTCGCCAGTGGGAACCAATCTTTGTTGATAAACTCTCTTACGTTGTGTGCGTGTACGTTTTTGCGTTGCGTCGCCAGTGGGAACCAATCTTTGTTGATAAACTCTCTTACGTTGCGTGCGTTTTTGCGTTGCGTCGCCAGTGGGAACCAATCTTTGTTGATAAACTCTCTTACGTTGCGTGCGTGTACGTTTTTGCGTTGCGTCGCCAGTGGGAACCAATCTTTGTTGATAAACTCTCTTACGTTGTGTGCGTGTACGTTTTTGCGTTGCGTCGCCAGTGGGAACCAATCTTTGTTGATAAACTCTCTTACGTTGCGTGCGTGTACGTTTTTGCGTTGCGTCGCCAATGGGAACCAATCTTTGTTGATAAACTCTCTTACGTTGCGTGCGTGTACGTTTTTGCGTTGCGTCGCCAGTGGGAACCAATCTTTGTTGATAAACTCTCTTACGTTGCGCGCGTGTACGTTTTTGCGTTGCGTCGCCAGTGGGAACCAATCTTTGTTGATAAACTCTCTTACGTTGCGTGCGTGTACGTTTTTGCGTTTCGTCGCTAGTGGGAACCAAGTATTTAAAAATAGGCTCTATGGTTGTCGATCGTTACTGTGTAGTCTCCGGTCACTATGTTTCCTCTTGCCCACTAATTATTAGAGATGATCATGTAAAGTGTTGCCGGGTGGCGTACACATTCGTAAGTCACAAAAACATGAATATTCATTAGTCATATCCAAGGTGTGTCGTAAGGATTCACGTGGGCACCATACGCTTATTTTTCCACTGAATTGGTTGACCATGCACATTTTTGCAATGATATTCTGTTAGTTGTTACTATATTATTATAATGCTTTTTTGTATTTGTATCCAACGGTCGCCATGCCAATGAGTACATCGAGAGTTGATTATCGACACTGTGCTCTTTTTAATTTATTTACATTTGGCCGTAAAAAATAAATACAAAAGTAATTTAAAATTGAATACATATTTCTCTGTATTATATTACATATTGTATGAATGAAATTATCCCCCAAACATGTATCAATAAATAATTTTATTCTGATATTGTATCCGTTACTAAGGAAACATTCAATAATCCATTTCATTGTCAACATTTTATTGGCCACACATCGTATAACAATATTCACTCAAAAGCCTGATATTAAACCCTTCAAAACGGAAATAGCTTTCTATAGTCACAATAACAATCTATACAAATTCCGTTAAATTTCACACTAAATTCAGACTTACCGATTATTATTATTGCCACAGTGTATTGCTGTAAGTGACGTCATATTGTCAATAATCATGACGTCTTCAAACATCGCCGATCGCTGTGACGTATTCACACTCGAGCGAACCATTATCGTTAATAGGAAAAACGCGGTTGATTTACTTATGTTTACTGTGATGATTAGTACTCTAGTTAAGAAAACATTTCTGGGTGACGTAATAATACTGATGTTTTTCATATTTCGTTGTATAGGATGTAATTGGGTTCCGCATCCATTTATTGATGTTGTATTATTATTATTATTATATTGACTTATAATACGAACGGAATAAAATCTAAATTCACTTCGTAATAATAATAATGTTTATTGAACATGGTGTCCCTTCCTTTAATGAGTAGGCCTATATGCGAAAATCTATCTATGGTTTCATGCAGCGTATGTTGACTAGTTGTAATATTCTTGTTGCTTGTGTTTGCAAACGTATGCTCCATAACTCAAAATGTATTGTAGATAGAGAAGTATCCTATATATTTAAGCTTATAGTTTGCGAATTGTTTGTTTTTTGTTGTTGATATGGATGAAATTTCCGAAATAAAAGAAATTGATTGATTGATTGAATAGAGCTTACACGTAGTTTAATTGTTTAAAACCACTGGGGATTTAATTTTAGTCTTTTACACGTTTCAGAGAATAATGTAGTTAATCTGTAATTACACTAAAATGAATGTTTGATATTTGTAATATTAGGATCCCATATTATTTATTATTATATTTACCAGATTTCCATATGAGTAATTATTAACCGTCATAACGTAATATCATTGTCATCATTATCAGCTGACGTAAAATCATGAGTACATAATCGATTACCACTGTTTTAATCAGCAACATTTGTTTAATCTTAGATAATTATTTTGAAAGTCGCCATCTGCTTAGCAATGATAGATTATGTACTGAAATATAGCCAAAGGCGCGTAATGTTGTAGGGTATAGTCTGCGCCACATGTATATGCATTACTTTTAAATCGGCCACAATTATTGTAACTCCAAAATTGCTCAATCTAGGTCCATTACAGATATTTAGGAGTTGTTTTTAAAAAACATTATTTAACTGATCGCTTCAACTTCTATTTGTATCTTTTACTCATCAATTAATCACACAGCAGTCTGGTGCCCATTGAACACTCACAATACATTCTTGATGCCCTTGTTTTCACGCATGCTCCGTTACAAAACAAACTTGTGCCCTATCAGAGTAACTGTACGCGCTTAACTATCACTAACTTTAACCAATCACGCCGCAGTATTATACCTAACTTGACTAATCAGATTACAGGATTGCTTGTCCAATCAGATAACAGGAACGTACCAAAACGTCATAAGGAAGAGGATTTTACTCGCGGGAAGACGATTTTTACTCGGACTTGACTGAACACAAAACAAGACCGTCTTATCTTTGAATACTGTTTATTTATAATCAGTAGCGACTATCATTACTTGTATTTTAATCAATTAATTGCGTATTTATTTCACGTGGGCGGTGTGGATTAAATTTAAACATTACGTTGAAATATCGCTAAAATTATCGTGTTTTTTCAGATAGAATAATAATGTTTATAATTTGTAATCTAATCCAGTCAATATCACAATTAGCCTACGTATTATACCTGAGGTCATAATCATCGTTGATGTAATATTCTTTATTCAATCAGTTAATAAAAAAAACACACACTGTTTCCGATTGAAATTAATTTTATACATCGCAGTCTGTTATTACAAGGTTCTATTCGTAGTTTTTATATTATAATAATAGTTCATTCTTATAGCGCATATAAGCAAGCTCTCAATGCGCTGCACATTATTACCCGTCATTTTTTTTTGATCAAACACATGGAAACTCCCATAATAATATTTATATGTAGTTAGCTGATATTGACTATCATGAATTGTAGGCCTATTAGGTACAAGTACTTTATTATTGTATCTCACATTCTACATATTGACATCCTGATAATAAATGTTGATTTCCTAGTGTTTCAGTCCCCACACGACAACCTGTATCACATAATATCACTCACTTTTTTTCTATGCTTACTAAACGATAAACCGGAAGTACTAATAACTCAGAACTACCCTGCACATCCGCTTCAGTTATTAAAAACAACAGCAGAAAGGATGAGTATTCATCCGCGTTTAGATCCTCGCACAAAAACACACAGCTGTTCCATTTACTTGTCATACTCAATGTGAAAGTCGTTAGGTGCGTTTGTCGTCTGCACTTTTTTATCCTTTTATAGTCTGCGTTCAAATTGATCCTTTTTATCGTCTGCTTCAGTGATTATTCTCAAGATCTGATCACAAACTCTGGTTAAGAAATATTGGATCAATCATTTAAAATTCAGGTAAGTTTATTTTTAATTTAAACTACATTAGGCCTAATTTATACACATTGTTATAGTATGTTTACATCTTATTGCAACTTATTAACATCCACATGGCTGGTTGTACTGCAATGTAGTGTTATGTTGTGAAAAGACTTAAATGCACCATGACGTTTCTAACGATTCTCTAAGTTAGTTTTACAATAATGTAAGAACTTTGGCCTCTAATTAAAGACCAATTTGTACTAATGCACTAATTTATTATAAACATAAAAAATACTTAATAATTACAAGTTTATGTATGTAATCTAAGAACTATTTACAATTAAACATAATCATAATACAAATTTAAAAAGCATCCAAATACTGACTGTAACAAAGACGACTTGAGTTGTTTATACTATCCACCAACATCATAATAGATAATAGAATAGATGATAATTAATTCAATTATTATTCTGTCCTGTGAATACATTTAATTCAATCAATGAAACAATGTGTTGGTATACTATTTATATATATGCTTTTATTTAACGGGTACCTTCATTTCGCAAAATGGATTTATTGTTTGCTAGACATATTCATAAACAACTATTATTTATTACATATTGTTACTGTCAACAGGATGATCTTAATTAGGCTATATTTTCTATCACAAACTTTTCAATCCGCATCGTAAAATCCGCATGATAAATAATTTCCGGGGCCAGTTCGAACCAATAACATCTCTGTAGGCCTATGAGCACAGAACATAATACTGTCCATGTTATTTAATGGAAAAGTGATGTAAGGTTGTGATAACGCATATAATTTGACGCACGCGTGAACCGCTGTTAACAAAGGTACCGATTTGTGTACGCGCGCATCAAGAACATTTTGTCGATATTGGTGTATGTGTTTTGCTTTCTTTAGATGCTTATATAATTATTTATTTGATTACTCCCAGCCGTTGATCGATTACGACGGCGTACTAACCTGGGTTACTATAGCAACTATAGAATAGCAGCATATGTTACCGAGAATAAATATATCCGAGTGCCTGTTGAAGGCCTATTACTTCAATAGACGCGGATGTTACCCTATGAAATAGACAACGGAGTGTTAATACCTTTGCTACTAAAAATAGATGAATTCACGGGGTTGGAAAGATCTTATCCGTGTAGGCTTCAAACGTGTCTGAAATACATACGTTATTATGAAGAGAAATGTGTCTTTGTTTATCTCCCCGATCTAATTAGCTATCCAACTACAATTCATTTAAAAGTGATTATCGTGTATTCTCCGAGGAGTATAGGAAATGCCTTCTCGAACCAACCAACACTTATATCTCGCATGCTGATGTTATTTATTGTTATCGTACAATGGTTAAATCTTATATATTTGACGCGCGCGTTTTTTATCATCAGCCTTCGTACGCACGGGTCAAAGTTGATGAGTGATACTGCGGCTGAATTTTCATACTGCAGTATATTTATGTTTTGATCGTGTGAACACACATGGTATAGGCAATGTAAAGGCACAGTGAAAAAATTAAATATCTTCAATATGGTTACTGCAGTAGCCGCAGTATCACAATATTGACATAGTTCTTAACCATTCCAGATGGCTCATCTCAATGTTTTGATTGAGTTGCTAAATCCAGCAATTGTTACGTTAATAATCCCATTCTTCATCTGGTAATCTCCGGATAATCCATAAGAATCCATTCGTTCTAAAAGCGACTTTGATGGGCCTATTTTAAAAGATTTATTATATAAATCGTTTAAGTCAAATATCTCTTATGAAATAAAATCTTTAGTTATGAAAAATAATATCAATTGTTATCGACTAAAAACTGGTTTAAGACTCATCAATACATTTTGAATTACGATTGATAAAATTGTCTGGTCAACGGACGGTGTAGCAGTTCATTTCATGATCTGTGTATGGTAGGCCTATCTGGCATGCAGCTGAGGATATGTGTGGTGAGATTACATAGGAATTTATGTCCCAAAATTATACGGAAATAGCATTTCAATGTGAAGATGATTATTCATTAATTATGTACTAATCTAGTAATACTTTAAATACCTGGCCTATTAAGTTTTAACTGTATTATATTACCGGTCTCAGGGCATTCATTTTGACAAGTAATTATGTGCTTGATATTTCAATTGTTTTAACAACCTCGTAATCATCTATAACGATTCGTATGGAACGCCGAGTAGCAATATTATTAATTAAGGCCAAATCTACACACGAATCCTTACGCGATTGGTTACGCGGAAGAAAACATTTTAAACTGTAACGACTGTAAGACAATTAAAACATTAAATGTTTTAATATTGACACGGCTGCTATAGACTATATCGATCGATGGTGACCTTTTGCCAAATTCGACACACCGTATCATGTGAAACTATTTAATGATAGCCATTTCTTACCCGTTTGATAAAATCATATCAACCTTATTAAACCGGTCTAACGGGTTTGACCTAGATATGTAATTTAATATCAACATCAATATACTTTACCCCGTATGCTATTATGATGATGGATTTTATATGCACATGCGCAGTACTGTCGCATGTTAATTACATTTTCCATTACAGTTCATGAACGTTTTACTGGTATTTGATTGTGCTCGTTCAGGGCACTCCATGGGTCAGATAGGGTTGTACCCCCAGAATAATGGAACAATCTTATAATTCACTCAGTTTTGTTTCGTGTAAAATAACGCTAAATGGAAATCGGGTTCATTCGTAAAGAAACCGTCATTTATGTCTTCTTGATAATTAACAATAAACTGATATACCGCCGATAATAATCAAATAATAAAGGAGTATACTGGAAAAGCACCGGGGCAACTAAATCTATTTTAAACAACTAAACTAACTGGCTCAGATCAATAAAATGAGCCCTACTTCTGTCGTTCGACGTCAGTAATTAACAACGCATATTAAATACACACATTAAATAATGATGGTTTTCTGTGTCGTCGGCGCGATATGGTCAATAATAGATTTGACAAAAACTGTGAGCTGCTGTTAATTCAACCTAAGTAAGTCGAATACCAAATGATAACCTCATTTTATAACCTAACTGAGAAATGATAGGTAATTTTTACACTCTAAATTATTAATTGATAATATATCTTTTTTCTTTGTTTGTCTAACACATTAATTAATATGTATGTTGTGATGGACATTTACCCTTAAGTGGTTTGATGTCTAGTCTATAGACACGGTCGCCTGAGGCCGGCTGCTAATGACTTCGCGATCAGACAATGTATATATAAAAAAAGCATTTGGCGCGCGCGTTCAACTGCTGATTACAGTTTTTGAATGCCTGCCTCGTCGACAAATTTGTAAAACCATTCAAATGTAATTATATACATTAATGAAGCATATTTTATATATAAGAAAAATATAAGTACAGACCGCAGATATCTTTTTTTTTAAAGATATTTGCGTATTGTGCAATAGACATAATGAGGGCGCTATGTGGCGCACATGCGCTGTGAATCTCACGAAACAGGTATCAGCAATTTTAAACATTAATTTCACATTATAAACAATTATTTTCACATAATATATTATGAGTATAAAATGCGTTTGTAACTGTAACATTATTGAAATGTGCTAAATATGCCGCCAGTGATGCCACCACCGTACTGCATACACCAAATGTAATGTCTGTATTCGCGTGCGACAAATTGTGTGTGACGCGTGCGACAAATTGTGTGTCACGTCTCTTCATGTTGTCACCAATGATGAGTTTCAGAACATAAATTTGTTTCGTCGTCGAATATCGTAATATATTCACTGATTCAATTTCATTTATCGGGTTACGATTTCTTTAACGAATCTAATTACAGAACCGTAGTGAATCTTAAGTCGTAATATTATAAAGGATTTGAGACAGGGTCATTAATATTATTTTCACCGTAAATTACGAAAATGACGGCATTTTGATTGCCTACAAATAATATTAACCAATCCAATGCCGGAGTTCTATAATTGCTATACGTCATCCACTAATTACTTATACGACGTCACCCATCACAATAGTGTAAAATTCTCGAAACGGACAAATTATTTTCGGTCTTAAAGGGGGAATAGATTATAGACAATATTAATATTATTTCTGATGAAAACATAAGCACATGTTGTGTGTGCATAATAATTGTGTTATAATATATATTTTGCTTGCCAATTATTATGAACACCCGCACATTTTGTTTACTTAAATAGTTCGCAAGTTACGGTGGTTTATTTCAAGAAGCGTGGCACACGTGGGTGATAATGATCTATGTGGGTGGGGGAATATTGTGCAATTTTTAATCACTGAATTGAAACATTTTGAAATAAATTATAAATGACTACTAATGACCCTTTTACGTTCCATATGCTACTAAAGTTGTATATTTAAACTGAAAAAAACAATACTGGAAAGTACTTCACCATAGGCATAACCACTAATTAGTATAGTTTGAAATTGTTTATAAATAATATATAACTCCTCACCCAATTTTAATAGATAAATAACTGTGCCACTCTAATGTATCTGTAAATAAGTAGGCTTAAGGCCAATTTACACTGACGAGCGGTAACGGTAAGCGGAAAACCGCGTAGCTTGCCCCACGTAAAATCTATATCTATCCTGAGCGGAATCCGCCCGTCCGCTCCGCGTTGTGTGTAAATGGTCATGAAGTAGTAATAACATAAATTCTATGTTTTATTACCGTTACCGCTCGTCTGTATAAATTTGCCCTTATACTGTACGTTAAAAAAAATGACGTAATACATAATTGACGATGTAATGTTAGAAATGTTTCAAAAATAGGCATATGGACCAATCTAAATAGTTAACGGGACCAATCTAAATAGTTAACGATACCACTGACTGCGTGCGATGCAGTATTATAATTTATATCTATAGAATACACTGAATACGATACATGCATTGAATTATATATTCCTTATTTTATACAAAATGTATTCGCACCACAGATACTACTTCACTAAACGTAAATTTCAATGCATGATGTTTTTGTGCAATCTCATTTAACTCGTAAATTTAAATGTCGATTATTTCTTTCATACAGTCCACTTCAAAAGGCAAACTAATAAATTACAGTAGTAGTAAACAAAAATATTTTCTTTGTTGTAATGTTATTATCATGACGTCAAGGTGTTACGTAAGAAAACACGTGATCAATTTATATGTATTCATGCTCTATCCAGGGGATACTGACGTCAGTAATCGAACGCATGCGAATAAATTGCAAAGTTGCAAAAACGTAAACTAATGAGTCACAATGCGCGAAAAGAAAGCGAATTGTTATTAACGAAAATTTCAATAAATGTACGTATAAATATAATAGACATGTATTCTACTTAACTGTCCAACATAGTAGTGTTCAATGCGCAGGAAGTCAAATATGATTTGAGTAAGCTGAAACCAGAAGCCAATGAAAAGGTCACCGGATACGCAAGTGAGTTGCTGACGTCACCAATGAAACAGCCTGTACATACGTAACTAATTGAAGGTTGGCAATCGGCCAATAAGACAGCTGCTTATAGTATCACGTGACTTAGACGCTACTATGTATCTATATAATAATAATGATTATTTTCATCTATTTACAGAGTGAAGTTGGAAACGAACTGATGCGAGAGTGCTTTCACAGGAATTATATACAGTCAAACATGAATAGTGAATTACAAGTTGCAGTACAATTCGTCTGCTCGTATCTGTACAACAAGCTACCGCGCCGGCGCATTGATGGTTTTGGATATGAACTAGAAAAGGCGCTCGATCACAAATTCCAAGGACATTGGTACCCAGAACGACCAACTAAAGGATCCGCATATCGATGTTTGAAATTTCAATCTTCCCGCCTTGATCCAGCCGTGGATATAGCCAGCAAGAAAAGTGGACTTAAAGTTGAGGAGATACTTGCTAATCTACCCCACGACTTAATGGTGTGGATTGACCCCCGTGAGGTCTCTTACAGAATTGGAGAGAAAGGTTCTACAAAAATCCTTTACAGTGACCACCATGCCGAAGAAAGTATTGACAATACGGCAGCAGACGACGAGGTTGCTAGTCATGCTGGACATGCCGATGCCTCCAGATTTGCTTTCAACCCAGACGCAGCTACTTTTAAACCGATTGATTCGCTAGCCACTTCAATGAGTAACCTTACCCTTGGACTATCACCAGTATCTTCATCATTATCGCCTGTTTCTCCTACTTCAAGTTTTGGGACATCTCCATCTCCAACGACAATGCTACTTAGTCGTTCAAACACAAGTCCTACATCGGATTACATAAGGACACCCCAGAAAACACAGCACATGTTCACGGCAGCAATGTTTGCACAGACTAAATTTGGGTCAACTAAACTGAAGAATTCCGGCAAACGAAGCAACTTTCCTCCGCGCCAATCTCCCACCGAAGTTGGCGCATATTTTAAACAGCGAAATGGATTGAACAACGGTACTAACGCCTATCAAAGAGTACCAAATAACTTTGCACAACGGGAAGCATGGTTGCCTTCCATACCAAGACCCGATAACGCATATAACTGCTGGGCAGATCCGTTCTTTCCAAGAGTTGAAGAATTTCCAAGTTACGGTTTTGAAACAAGACCAATTGCGGCGTCCGCTGTCAAACCGAATCGCATGTTTTACGACACAATGAATTTCCAAGGTTCGGCGTTTAATGGTCGCTATGGACAACATCCTCTGGTGGCAGCCAATTGATATTTTGACACTTATGAATATGCATGAACTTGACAATTGAAACTATTATCAATAGTTATCATAGTTGTCGCAAGTGATTTTGGTCATTTAAAGTTATATTTTATCTATAGTAACAAGGAAAAGTATGCGTATTCACAAAAACGCTATATATGTCTATATTGACTTGTTCGTTTCGTGTTCAAATATGACGTTTTCATGTCTTTGTATTTTAAATATTTTTATCATATTCATAATATACTGTATGGTGATTGTATAAATTTGATTACCATAATTATTTGGGATTTGTTTAACATTTTTTTAAAAGAAAGAAATTAGCGAAATATATTACTTTTTAATATTTTTGGGTAAATGGTAAATATATACATATATATCTTTTCTATTGAGTAAAAAAAAAACAAAACAAAAAAATGTGAGACCGGATGACCTATAATGGTTATCCTATAGGAATTTTTATATATGATTTTTTTAAGAAATGAAAATCAAGGTATTAATTGATTATAAAATTGTAAACATTATACTGTATTGATATTTATTCGTTTGTTTATTTTTTGATTCGTTATCGAACTACTTACACCTTCAAAATGTTAATATCGCTGGTATCTTGTCATCCTGTATTACGTTGTCTTCCGTATCATTTTGTATAGTAAAATATATATTTTGACACATAATATTAACGTCAATGAAACCGTTACACGAAGAGAGATACCCATATCTAAGCACGCGCGCGTACAAACTCTGATATACCATTCGTTTAGCTACGTGCGCGTCAACTTTAACATGTCAGTTTTTGTACGCGCGCGTCAATGTATGTGTTGCGATTTCACTGACGATATATAATATTAAATCTTCTTTCGATTTCCAATTGGACTCATACCATGATTCAGTTATGAGTTTAATCAAATAATAATTGAATTAAAATTACTGATTTCCAAAGTTTTAATATATTTTGTTCTCGTAACTTAACCTGAAAATTCTACTAGAACATTATGATCGGATATTTTATATCTTTTGACACAGAAATTACTGCTAAGATACACCTATGATATTGCAGATCAACTAAAACTTAATTGCTAAATTTTGATTTGTCTCTATATATATATCCGTCGGGTAAATAGCCACTTCGGTTTACAGCAACTGTGCTCATTATATAATCCAGAGTTAACATATTGCATTAATAGCTCACTGACATTTACTGATTGTTTTTACGAAAGATTTATAACCAAATTTAAAATTGTCACAATCGTATTCAGAATACGACGTTTTGTAAATTTTCTATAATTGCGATGGACTTTTCTCTATAAGTGTTGTGTAATTAACCTTTAACCTTATGTGACGTCAAACGTCTTTCTACATGATGCCCGGATGGAAGTTGTATCCACAGCTAATTACTGTATGTTGATTGTATGTTAAAAAGATGACAGTAACAAATACTCCAATAATTATGCTGATTCATTGTTTTAAAAATAATTTCGTAGATATTATATTCAACTTATTCTACTTATACTTTTCCAAAATGAGATAATACCCTTAATTGAAAATGGTATAAACCAATGAAGTAAGTTAATGAAGTGGAATGTATGCTGGCAAAAACTTTTTTAGAAACAAAAGTTTTATTTTTTATGATAGTACGAATCAATGCAGATGTTTTTCAACTTAATATTATATATACCTTGTGTTCTTGTTATATTTTTATATTAATTAAGTAAATAGAACTAAAATTATAATTTTTGTTTAAACATTTTAAATAACCACTACGCTTGTGGACATTTTATCCACTTTTGTAAAGATTTATATTATAAAAATATTCAAAATATTAATTCCATAATTTTCTATATTTCGACACATTGTGCAATAACTGTATACTGTGTACAGTTATATTATAGGCTAGCTGGTACGGAATTAAGAATCATATGTTTATATTTGCAGCAATTAACACTATTTTGAAGTTTGTATTAAAAGTGTAGACATATTCTTGGAAGAAATCAGTTTGGTTATGTTGTTTTTCTTTGAACGTTCTTTTCTAATCGTCAGTCAGGGTACTATTTCACAAAATTGTGTACGGTATCGGTTAACCAGAACACTATTTTCTCCACATTCAACGAATCATTTCCCTTTCCTTGGGTTTTCTTCTTTCTTTGCTTAATATTTTCGTTAAAGCAATGATATTTGCCAAGACGCTATTAGAATTATTGCCAAGTCAGTGAAGTCTTCGTAGTTTTGTACCAAGTACCAGTCTTTGAAGTTGTTTAAAACTTAAAAAGCTTTAACATTTGGGGAAAAAGCTTTTTATTGATCAAAATATTTAGTGACGTTCTATTGGGAAACAATTAGTGCACAACAGCGAGATCAAAGTAAAAAATACAGTACAACAATGGTATCATCAGGGAAGAGTTAAACTCTTCCCTGGTATCAATAAATAAAAGACGGCACTGCTGCTGGAATCGATATTATTAACAACACATACGTTTATTAGGAACTATCAGGTTATATTTATTCATTGTCATAAGTTGGCCTAAGAGTTCATTTTAAAATGGTGGATTGGTCTTATGGAGTTGTCTTGTACACACCATGTTCTAGTCCGTTGTGTCACAATTCGTCATATTCATGCAAAATGTAAGAGTTTTTGACGCGTGTGTAAATAAGTCGTTCATTTGAACATTTGAACGCTGGCGTCGTCGTTTAAATAATTCTGGTAGAGTTCAGAACCGATAACCCAATTGGAACCCAGTTCATAATAAGGTGTTACTACATACCATTAATCTACATTCCTAACATTAATCTGAAATTCTAAATTAGACCATCTTTCCCGGATGTTTTCATATAACGTGATAATGAAATAACCTAATTGTTTTCGCCTTTACTAATTGAGGGAAATCCCCTCTTGTTCATTAAACTCGTAAATAAACAGTAAGGTAATTGAATTAGCCCTGAATTTCTTAGCATCTAAATTGCCGTCTTGAATTTAATAAGGAAAGGTTTAAACAGTTGAAATTGCCGTGAATATTCATATTCAAGCCAGCCTGATGAAGAATAGTGTTTACCATATTTACTCGAGCGTTATGTTTTGATTTAGCTTTTGCTTCTTTATGTATGTTATTTTTTTGGAGTAAGTTTCCTTTGGATTTATATTAGATTATTTTATTAAATCAGGTCGCTCAGGTTGAACATCTTCATGCATGCGTCATTAGTAAGCTGTAAAAGTGATTTTTATATTATTGTTATAATATATCATTCAAAGACTGTTTTGATTGCCAATACTTTGACGATAACCTAGATCCAAGAGTTATTCACAAATAAGACTGGAATTATTTCTCCTTTTTTTGTAATGAGACAATGAAATAGAAATGATCAAAACTCAATTTAATACATAATCTAACATTGAGTTTCTTGTTCTGGAGTGGATCCAATGTGTGGCTTTGTGAGGAAAATATTGAATATGAGTATTAATAAGCATGTTATAGTGATTCTGTAGCAGTATAATACTGGATTGGATAGCGCTTGTATTGGATATAGTTTTTAATCGTTATGAATTACATACTAGCATAGATGGTTATTTTAATAATAATAAATAATAATAATGTTAAAACATGCTTCATTGCCAATCCCTCCTCCTACAGATTTAAATCGTGTCGCTGTCGCAGTGCCATTGTTTTAATTAGTGCCGCAAAACAGATATTATTTTGTGTTTTTTATAGAACATGATAACTAAATGCTTTTGTTGAAGACGTTACTGGTAATTTCCTGGTAATTTGTTTCTCTTTTTGTTTTGTATATTGATGTACTATCCGAAATAAAAGAAATAATGAATGGATGCAAATGTGAGATCTGGTATCTAAAATATCACATAAAAAGCACTGAACTGTACTAATAATAACGAAAAGGAGTGAACAAAATTTGAAATAGAACCACTCCTTTGAAACACCCCTATCTAGGGAAACCTTTTCTGTAAATCAATGAGGGACAATATATTGTTAATATCACAACAAATGTTTGTATGTCAAATTTAAGTGCATTTTCGATTTGAAAAGTTAATTATTCCATGATTTGAAAGTGAGTTTTTATTTTATTTATTTTTTTATATCTTTAGGCAATGTGGCCAAGGATTACCAATAGTGAATCAATCACTGTCCTATCAGATAGGTGATAACCTCCCTGATACAGGGGCTATTTTGTGAAACAGTTCACCGGGGTAACCCCCTACTCTTTTCGAATAATGAACTGGGTTCTTTAAAGTGCAAAGAGGTTATAACGTACAATGTTGGCTCTTTAGGTACGGTAAACGGCGCCCCTGCCTTAACCGCTCGGCCATTTGACTCGCCATTTGAAATATCAAAACCTGAACTCATTGTACTTTTATTGTTTTCTTTCGATTTCTTTTTCAGCAGGTACCTGTGACTCGCCAGAAATGAAAATGAACCTATGCTTTATTAGGATGTTTAGTATTTCTATTTTTATATGGAAGTTCTAATGCTAATTATTGAATGCCTCATGTGACAGATTACAACAGAAATACTAGTTTTGTTTATATATTATTGATATCTTAGTTTAGCTTGCTTTTAGTGATTTGTAATGACCTTTCAGTATCGTCACTGACTTTGTCACGATGCTCTAAATCAATATAGAGTTCGGTTTTAGTTACAGGTATCATCTTCACGTTTGTAATTTCTCAGCATACAGTATGTATAATATCAACCATGGAGGAAAAACCCTCCTGTATCAACCAACTAGTTTTTGGTCAGTTATAGGGAAAGTTTTGAGGTGTAGCAGTCAGCATTTCACTATTATATTCAGTCATGTTTCAGGTACGCGTTTAGCGTTGCGTAAATATGAGCTCCACACATGGAAAATTAAACACGTTTAGAACCTAAACGTGTCTTTATATTGATCCACATGTTTAACAATCAACACTTCACTGATGTGTTAAGTTGGATACAGACTATACGTTTAGAATGTATTTAGAACATAAACATGTTCATATCTAAACACTATTTTACAGTGAATGGAGGAGGCAGAGTGGTATGAATTGCGGATCATTTTTACTGATAATATGAACGCCAGAACTAAATTCATGTCAGTTTAAGTGAATGTCATTATAACCAATCTGACGTTTATACAGAGCAAAAGATCAGGAGTAGAAACAAATAGAATGTCACACTATGTAAATTAAGTAGAACTGAACTAACTGTTATAGTAATACTCGAAAATAGGTAAATAGATATTTACTATGGGGCTGACTGATATGTCACTCAGTCATATTGGACAGAGGCCAAATCAGCTGCTAGTATCATGAATGAGTCAGGGTACGGGAAATGCTCTCTGGCGCCTTCGTTGCTTCTGACTCAATTTTAATATCAAACCAGGGAAGCTATTAGCCACATCCAGGGACTGTGTTTGGTAATACAATATAAGCATATTTGCTGTTTTTAATGCAAAACAAAAAAACTAAAAAAAACTCGCAAGGTCAGGGGGTCAATGTGTAAAACTGGATTGGATAGCGCTTGAATTGGAGATTTCTTTAATAGTTATGAATTACATACTAGAATGGAATATTGCAGGCCTATTTATTGATCTTATTTTATTGTTACGACTCGATCAAGTTACATATCCAATTTGAAAGTCTTTCCCAGAAATTACAATTAGAAGAAATACAAATGTGAAAACGAACATTTTATTCTAAAGTGTCAGTAATTTAAGCCTCTTGATATTAATTAATATTCTTTAATTTGTAAACAATTACTCGTGTTTAAATAGTTGATACATTTTCGAGCAGGACACACTCGACACTATATTGAATGTTTCATCACCGTCTGTTAACCCCTGTCCTCGTCATCATCATTTTTCCATTATTAATATTCGTCAAAATCAGAATTAAAAATCTTGGTTCCCACTGAGCACAACGCATGTGTAATGACATAGGGGCAACGCAAGTGAGTTGACCAATCACAAGCGACAGTTCGGGTGGTGATCCATCGCGTCGTGAATTGTGCGCTAATGCTTGCTAGAGACGCAACACAAGTTATTTGACCAATCACAGTCGATAAATTATTCGAACTGCTTGTCATTGGTCAAACAACACGCTTGCGTTGCGGTTACGTCCTTGCGTTGCGTCCAAGTATAGGAACCAAGCTTTATTATTCCACCTGACGCGTCTAGTTAACCTTTACCGTTATACTCTCATCAACCTCTTATCTTAATGTCGTTATCAATCTATTATGTTAAATCAATGTTTCATTAATAAGGAAATAGCATATATCTGCAATCTTGCAGCTCGATATCGCTTATAACATTAAGGTGTTTAGGCCCAAGCTTACCGTCTTGACGATTTCCGCCCTGCCTCAACCACACCCTTACTGCTAATAATTTGATTAGGTTTGCCAAGCGACAGTTGGGATAACACATCGCTTCTGATTGGTCAAATTTATTGCGTTGCGCGTACTAGCCATAACCATTTAATAATTCATAAATTAGATTCAATTTCATACAAAAATGTTTGTGTAAATTATATTACATCTTGACAAATCATAGGTAAATATTATTTTATTGATGACCATTCAATTTCCTTTGAAAAAAGGAACATCCTCGAGGCAGTAGTGTAATTGTCAGACGATAAGCCCCATGTTTCCGCAAAATACGACTACGATAACCGGTTTAGTTGGGTCTTGACTTGTGGCCAGCCCTATATATAAGTAATCTCTACTAAACAACGCTAAAAGTACCGGGCCAGAGGCCTAGCCTGTGGTCGAACATTAATAGTATACTGTAGTCACTAACGTAATAAAAGATAAGCGAGTCGATTCATAGCCTGTCGAAATAAAGTATGCAATAAGCAAGAAGGCAGAAAACGATATAAGAAAATAGAAGTCTGTTTGTTGAAAATAACAACCTATTTTAAATCAGATTCTTAAAACGATTCCTAAAAATGTAGGTTTTATTACTCTGATTAAACGATAAACATTTTGGTATTGGCCTATACAGTCAGATTGATAGGCCTACCAAATTATGTAATAAACATACATTATAGTCTCTACTTGTGACTATAAACCTGTTACGTTTGATCTTGTTTGGGATTGGTCGTAAGTTATAACATTGAAATGCGCATGCGCCTGTCAAGTTAATTCGTTTATGTTCGTTTTAAGCCCAGATTAGAGTCTGCTTGACTAAGCCTTTGCACCCGATGAATAGTAGGCCTTTAAGATGTTACCACGTCTGTCCTTTTGTAATTTAGTTCAGCTAAGTCTGAATGTTTTAGGCTTGCAACCTTTAGCAGCAGATGAAATAGTTTACGATGAAAAACATGCGACTGAGGAGTTCATTGCCTCCGATCGTGCCAAACATACTGAGAGGTTCCAACATTATGTATAGCATTCACTCACTCTAGCCGCGTTCCAAAGGTTAAATTTGGCATTACGCGATGAAGTGCGTCATAACTAACACCGATGACGTAGTTGACTTTTTTTTACCAGTCTAATTACTGAATATGTTTTTGAATACCGTATGATTTAATAGTTGAGTAGATCTAAAATTAACTATAGAGGCAGCATAATTAGAAGATCAAACATCATAAATGAAAAAAAATATATTGATAATTTAATGTTATGATCTTTCTCGGCTATCTTAACGAGAATAGCACTTCGTAATATATCGGAATGTTATGTATTATAATTTTCAGTAATGTACGTAATAGTATACTGAAGGAGTAGATAACTTGCTCCATCTATTATTGTAGATTGTATGGTACGTTAAATTATCAATTAATTACAACAATCTAATAAGCCACGTGATTTCTATCATCAAGTTGAAGATTACTATTCGATCCAATACAATTATTTTTTATTTGTTCTTTGATTGATCTAATCCCCATCTATCGATCGTCATCAATCAATCAATCAACACCCACATCGAATATATTATACTTTAAAGCACACATTTCATAAATCTATGCATTCCAATACAATGATTGAAAATCGTTACATAATCTGATATAAACAGAACAGCGATACTTCATCCCTGCTGAACAATAAATGTTAGTTTGATGACGTCAGTAATGTACCGAACAACACGACTGTGTGTAAACAAGTGATGGTTTGCAGTTGAAGCGACCTCCTTACAAATGATTTAAAACGCGCAGCGCGCTCATTTTACATCAACAATACACACAATTGTAATTTGGTCAGCGCGTCTGAAAGTTGATAATATGATACGACTTTTGCGCGCGCGTCAAGTGCGTGTTTATAAAATGTGTTTGTATGATAGTAGTTTTGAATAAAATATTGTAAATAGGCATGTTTCTTGTAAACCTAAATTTAGTCTTGAAGTGGATGGATGGCTGTCACAATGACGTTCATACATTACTGTTTCTAAGTATTTGTAACATAAGCGATCAATTTGAATTTCTTGATAATGTTATTGTGCTCAATATTGTGGGGGTCAATTTGCTGTACATGTGTGGATGATCTAACCGTATTGTATGTCAATCACAAACAACAATGGTCAACTTATCACAATTAAATACATTGATCTAGGATAAGTGATCGGGATCTGTCATTATATTTTTATTAATCCCAGTTTCAGTCATCTAAATCTTGAAATATTATTGTTGTTAATCCCAGATCCTGATAAGTGATCGGGATCTGTCATTATATTTATATTAATCCCAGTTCCAGCCATCTGAATTATTATTGTTGTTAATCCGAGATCCAGATAAGTGATATGAATTTGGGATTACTATTGTCACTAATCCCAGATAATTCACGTGAATCTGTTTATATATCAATAATCCCTGATATCAATAGATATAATTCCAGATAAATGATATGTCATTAAAGAAGATTAAAGAAATAATCTTAGATTAAGTGGAATTATTATATCATCATGATTTTCTAGATCGTACATAAAAAAGACGTAAGTTAAATTTATACTGGTTTACTATCAATGAACTAAATATCAAGACTTTTTTGGTTTATCTTCATACAACATAATCATACGATAAGATGTGAGATACTCGTTTACATTGGACGGCTATAATTGTTAAATGCCGGTTGTGGCTAAATGGTTCATAAAACTAGCTCATGGCCATCGCGCGCGCGTGTTATGGTATTAATTGCTGTTATCATAATCAGAAAACAGGACGATAGGATATTGATGAGTAGGCTCGTGCTGTAGCCAATGATGTCCTATACACGCGCGTGTATCTCCTGTTATCAAGTACTGGTTTATAGAAGACTTAGGCTACCTTTATTTGAATTGCTTTGAATTGATTATCAAGTGCACTACTGCTGGATTGGTGTAGTTAATGAATATTATTACAAGCATGAACTAGTTTTTTAAAGTGTTGATAAAGTATAGAGTATAGGCAGCAGAGGCATTATAGATTCTCTTTGGCTTACTATTATGTTTAATAATACAAATTTATTCACAATTCACAATTACATTTACAATATTTAATAGTATACCAAAATAAGCGAGTGCTTGTCAGTTTGGTAACCATTTAAATGCATTTAATGTACGGTACATACATGCTAGACAACATTCAACAAAAATTATGTTCAAAAAAAGAACACAACATTAGATACCGTATCGTGTACAAGTTTTTAGTCGCGTGCAACGACTCTATAGCTCACTATGTCGGTCGGTCGGTCGGTCGGTCGGTAAACACTAACTCAAAGTTGCGCACGCGACTGCAGCCATGTATATGGCCTTATTAATTTAGGTTTGTGTATTTACGGTTAATTTGTTTATTTCTGCTTATGAGGATGCGCAGATTGTTTGTTATGCTGGTTCCCACTAGGACGCAACGCAATACATAAGCGTACCGCAAGTAAGTTGATCGTTGGATCATCATACTGCCGCTTGTGATTGGTCAATTTACGTCGATGCGTTGCGTTCAAATGTGAACTAAGCTTTAATAACCTATGAGAATGCGCAGAATGTTTGGTAAACTAAAAAAACTGCGTCGTGAAATCTAAAAGTGCCTATTCCATTTTGACTGCGCAAAATGTTTAGGCCTACTGAGACTTGTCACATCAATTTACTGTAAAATCTTCTATTATTATCCTCATGTCTGGTAGTACTTATAGACAATAACTAAACAAGATGAACAAATGTCTAATCCATATGGATGGCACATCAAACGCTACTGAGAACCACCTGTGGCAGCTTAACAATGTAATATAATAACTAATACCGTTGAATTGACCTGAATAACATGCGTCTTCTGACAGATTAAATGTTCAACATGTGCTGGTAAAAGTGAAAGTCACAGATTATGAGACATTTTGATAAAAGAAGAAGTGCATATTGCTTTAGAAAACATGTCCGAGTCAGACCACTATGATTGCCAGGGATAACATAAATTTAACGCGCGCGTATACCAAATTATGTCTGTATCATCACATTTTGAACGCGCGCGTATACCAAATTATGTCAGTATCATCACCTTTTGAACGCGCGCGTCGTATTTCTCATTACTGACATAATGTGTGGATATGTGTTTAAAAAAATATGTGGTCACTACCGATAGTTAAAAAACTGTTGACGCGCGTACAAACATTGATAATAAAATCACTATTCTCCGCACGCGTCACTATTGTGGTGTTATTGGCCATTTCTGCTTTTTTTAAAGTTAGTTTACATTTTTATTTCTGTTGTTTTATAAGCACAGATTATAATCTTAAGAACCTGCAACAATTAAATGTTATAACGACAAGAAAATACATTACTGACGCAACTGTATTTATTTTCATTTACAATGACGTAAACATCGTAATTATTCTTTATCCCTTTAATGTATACTGTATCAAAACATGAATAAGACTGTTCGTTCGTTACATTAGAATAGAATGGCGTATGAAGACATGCACCTCTTAGAAGTTTCCGTTCCATATTTGCGCACTTAAGGTAGGCCTAGGTAATGGTATGTAGGTGCTACATTAGACGTTCCGAAGTATCATTTATAAACCTGTCAGTGACTGCATCAGTAGGCCTCTTGCTATCTGTGTATCGAGTATATCGTTATAAAACTTTAAAAATGGCGCTCTTTCGGTTATAAAATATACAGATAGCATAAACGTAAACACAGGCCCGGATGTAGTTATTCATGATAGCTCGGCGTTTGCTACTTTCTACATGAACACTATCTTCAATGTGTTTACTTATTGTTTGGACATTGCACTTGTACATTGAGAACAACACGCCGGGAAATAATTAATTCGATGACGTCAGTGCATTAATGAAATCTCGTCTAATTCTTAAAGATGCATTTCCTAAGTATTAATAGACTTCAATAGCCTATCTTTAATGTAATGTAAATTTGTGTGCAGAGAGGCTTAGATGTAACTGTTATAAACTGTTTATTATAGAGTTGGAATCTATCATTGTACTAAAGATATGTTGCAGTACATCGGCATTCATTAAATCAAACCATTTGAATTGTAAGGACAAAATTAAAGGTACAATTGAGGCTGATTTTGAGATTTTATATAACAGAGCATGAACGCTGTTACACTAGTGGTGTCGTTTCTATGTCCAAATCGTATGTTATAAAAGATACATTTTTAACTTTAAATTTTTTCCTCTATTGACGACATCCATCTATGTAGGAGTAATTGGATTTGTTTGTAACGTTTTTCATTTTGTTGTTGGCATAGGCCTACATGTGTGACGCTTCTAAACGTTTTCCATCAGGAATAATAAAATACTCGGCAAGATCAAAGACTACTGTCATACCACCGAGATTTCATTTGCAATACAATACGTAACACATTATCGGGTTTACATACAAATACATTTTAAAATGAGTAATTACATAGTTGAGTACCATAAAAAAAAGCATAGCTTCGCGATAATTTGACTGATTGAGAAATGAGGTTGGGGAAGCGGTACTGCGGAGAGAGAAGAAACACTGTATGTATGATAGACAACACATTATTGCTCTTTTGACGTAAAATCAGTTACTAGGCCTAGCATTAATAATGCTATTACAAAACAATCAATATTTTCTATGTGCCTTGCACGTATACACGTATACACATTCCCATACATTGTATGTATTGTTGAATTCTCAACAACATTGATTTCAAAACATTTGAGATTTCCTACAAATGGGCTTAATACATCATTCAATGACGTCATAGAGATCGTCGAGTTGAGGTTTTAAGTCATTAATGTTCGTTTAAAAATATCACCACCTAAGTAATAGTGAAAGTCAAGCGGAATCCTATGTGTTAAAGGTAATCTTATTATGGTAAACAAACAGTTAATTAATGCATGTTGTAAAGATTCTTGACGTCATCAAATTGAAACCTCTCTTAAGAGTCCCGCTAATGAGGAATGCCGATACTGACTGATGGAAAACACTACGGTTTGAAATATCATACTATAACAATGCGGTTGACTATATGTTTTCTATAAATAATTGTCACTATAGTGATCACTAAATGTCACCTTTTCAATAGGATTAATAATCATTCATCAGTTTCGATAAAGACAATGCGACTCATTTTTCTGGCCACAATTCCGCGTAATGTATGCGTACTAATACGCGCGAATCTGATAGCGAAGTTTGTAGTTTAACTTCGCGCGTGAGCAGTTGCGTGCCGACTACGCGTTAAGAATTTTTGGAAAGTGTCGCTTTTTGTGCACTGAAGACTGAAGGCGTTTTCACTCGCGATTTGATTCGAAATGAAGCAATATATAATTGTGTAGATATTATGGTGCTCTACAGTATACAGTCGGAAAGCCGCGTTGGTAACGCATCACTGATTTCATTCATTGTGAGGGCGCGCTTCGTGGAAAATGTTGGAATTTTTGCTATTTTAGTACACTTAGAAAATGGTATAATTTTGATATTAAATGAAATCAATAAACGTATTTCAATAGTTGAACTATAAGCGTAAATAATGATAAAAACTGTGATCTAAATTCCACAGATTTTTTGTTTCAAGAAATATCATTATTTTATGTATAAACTTTTTTACTTTAATTTTTTTTTAAATGATGGTAAAAAATCATTAAATTTTATATTTTCTAGATAAGGTTTCAAAGCGAATTTAAAATCCTTTCAAGATAAACTATTAAGCTATCTATTAAAATAAAAATCTAATTTTAAGCTTTCTTGGGATGCAACTCCCACTAATCAAACCAAACCTACTACATTTCTGTTCTGTTTCGATCGAAAAATCGCCATTTTGAAACTTTGTTTACGTTTTACGAAGCTGGTACGAATCGTCCCGGACCGAATCGTGTCTGTGTTCAATACGGTTTTTATGCAGGCGTATTACGTCATAGGCCTAAGATTTCAATTTGCTCCCCGATTATTGTTCTATTTGGTTTCTGAGCTAGGAAAGGCTACCTACTATAATTACTTACTTGATTTCTAGCCTAGCTAGGCCTAAAAATAGTATTTTCTAGGCCTAGCTAGGCTGAGTAATTCTGATATAATACTAATATTAGATAGGTAGGCCTACCCTAGTGAGTGTTAATAATAGTAGCTGGGTATTCTATAGTCTAGGCTGGTGGTAGGTCTATCCCAGCTCTGCTCATATACCAAGCAAGAAGAAGCCTGAAGAAGCCTGAAGGAGAAACTAGGCCCAGAACAAATAAAAAACTGTTAAAAAAACAATAAATGGAAAAATAAAAATAAATAACCCATTTTCAATTTATATATGGGGAATGTTTTATAAAATCGGGCATGTTTGTTTCAGAGACTCAAACGTGTATTTTTATATGGTCATGTTTTTAAAAAAGATAATTATGGGCCCAGCTGAAACCAAGATATAAAAATATAAGTCCATCATTTACTTGTATATAAATATTACTTTATTAGATACAACTTGCATTTCACACAAGCAACCAATTTTTTTTTTACGTATACAGAATGTGAAAAAGCAGTTTTTAATACAAATATCTTTCAAACAATACTGATATAAATAGTAAATACTACTACTACTGTATATATTATTTAAATAGCAACTTGTTCATCAAACATAACAAACTAGCTAGGCCTTAGCCTATATCATATTAACTTACGTGAGTCTTACGGTTGTACTGATTTTATGATTGTTTTATATGTTTATATTGTATGTATCTGTGTGACTCTGGTTAATAAAGTAAATCAATCAATCAATTGCAACTTAATTTATATCTTATCATTGACTGATCTGAAACGCTTCTAAAACTTGAATGCGCATGAATGTATATGTTATATTATTATTAGCGAATAAAATGAAAAACTATCAGCTGCAGCAATGATATTGAAATCGAGAAAACCATTACAGCTTCCACCGTCCAACCTCATATTGAAGAACGAGACAGAAAATCGTCGAGTCTTGATACCAACAAAAAACCTAAAATGAATAGCTGAAATGTAATGAATGAAACTATTTAAATAATTGTCACTATGATATGAACAAAACATTGCATCGTTATACAGTATAATTATTCAACAACCTGAAAACATTTTCAGATATAGGCCTACCATGAAAAAGCAGCAAATACAAAATTTCCTTATGTCTGTTTATTGTAATAATTATTAATATTATAAATAAATTGTACCCCTCAGTTGTCAATAATTTTACTATAAATAAATATTTAACTATATAGAATAGGTAGGCCTATACCTGTATCAGGCTGCGATTTGCTTAATTATCTTTTTAAAACTTCCCAATGCATCTTCAATATAGAGTAGGATTGTAACGATACTTTAATAATACTAAATTGTAACTAAAGTATTTAAATTATTAACAGAACATGTTACTAGGCCTAGGCCGATACAATACGACAACGATCCACCAGGTCGTGCATATACTCACCTACAACAACCACAATCAACACACCATGGATGCACCACACACGACGGAACTAGTGCCGCGAGACGTAACAATATATGACATGAGGACCTTTTTTAAAATGTTCGCTATAGGAAGCTTAAATAGGGTTTCAAGCCAATTTTAACGTAAAACAGACTATTGATACTTACTCTATCCATATACGTCGGTTTTTTGGTAATTCACTGTATGGGATGCAAATCCCACTAATGGAAAATTTGTAAACAAACACCTGTTAGAAAACTTCAGTTTTGACGGACGCACACGAACTTTGGAAAGAAATTGTCGCTGACAACAAATCCAACAAATTATTCAGAAAATTAGGTGACCTGCGACATCTTAAACATATAAGGAACTGATCTTACCATATATGGTTAATTTTTCGCCTACTAATGTTTATTAAACAGCTATTAAATGACGTATACTTTATGCTAATGTTTTCGCGCGAAACGTTGATGCTTCTGTGCCGAGAGAGGGCTTCTAAAATTTATGACGTCATGCGAAGTCGAAAATTCAGCGATAACGGTCATATTTCCCAACGCGGCTCTCCGACTGTATAACGCATCAACTATTCTGTCTGACTTGAATCCAAATAAAAAAAACCCTTCACGCTTGCCAAACAGAACATCGAAGAGATAGTAATCAAATTAGGATTTCGACTCGAATGGTGTAATGTTATCTGGACACAAGACACGTACATCCAATCAAGACGTGACGTAAACATCAAGTAGATTATAATACGTTCGTTTTATAGCAACATTGATGTCTTCGTTTCGTCGGCAAAATGTTGCTATGAACAATTTATTCTTTATGTTGGTTTTATGAATTGACTTAGTGAGAGACTGATGGTTGACGGGCTAACCGACCGACTGATTGACTGACTGATTGTACTAACTCACTGACCTACTGTGACTCGCTATCTGACCGACATTGACGGACACATTGACTGGTTACAAAGAAGGTGGTGGCGCTTTAAATAGTTTGGCCAATTGTGGATAAAACAAATAATGATTCCCAAAATAAAATTTTATATTGGAATGCATTTTATATTAAAATATGTAGTATAAACAGTATAACCTAGGCGATTACAAAAATGATTTTCTTTGAATAAAATAAAAATATACCTTGCCATAATAAATTGCCATCTGTAGCAGCAACAATCGTGGAAGAGCAGATTCTTTCCGTCGGTTAACTTATCAACAAGGAAACTGGTATTCAGTGTTCATGCAGTTAAGGAAAAAGAATGTAGGCCTACAGTTTTCTTATTGTTGTTTTACTTGTTATTATTGCTGTGTGTCGTTTGAATCTTATTAGTACATTCTTTATTAGGTTGTTAAATGTTACACTTTGTTTGATGGAAGAAGAAAATTGTATTCCATATCCGCACGTTCATTGTTATTAATATTATCTGTATTGGAAGTATACAATGATAATCGGTTAATTTAAAGTGAGAAAAAATGCCTAATTATTGTGCCGCCTTTTGATATAAACCTTCTACGACTAATACAGTATAATGAAAGTTTAGCAGACAATGTGCAGCGTTGAACAAATGTAATTTGGATAAATACACAGATGATTATTGTTTGAATGGATTTAATCTTTATTCACTGGTGAGGTCTTCTTCAATGAGTAAAAAGGCACTGAGAGTGCATTGTGTTTTTTAATGTAGTATATTAAAAACTCTATATAGTTATACGAAATACAATGATTAATGTGTTGTTCCATCAAATAAAGCGAGGTCTTGTTTAGATTCAGCTCTTGTGATTGGTCAATATTGAGCAGACAATACACTGTTCTTCATGATGGAGTATGTTGAGAACGATCGTGATAGGATACAATGTTTAATGATCCCTGCATAATGTTACCCTACTTGATATGGTACAGCTCTTGTGATTGGTCAATATTGAGCAGACAATACACTGTACTTTATAATGGAGTATGTTGAGAACGTGATCGTGATAAGATACATGTTCAATGTTCCTTGCATAAGGTTGCCCTACTTGGTATGATACAGCTGTTGTGATTGGTCAATATTGAGCAGACAATACACTGTTCTTTATAATGGAGAATGTTGAGAACGATCGTGATAGGATATAATGTTCAATGTTCCCTGCATAATGTTGCCCTACTTGATATGGTATGTCTTTTTAAGTACAGCTCTTCTGATTGGTCAATAGTTAGTTGAACAGACAAATGTTTTATGAACAGCTATGATTTTAAAAGCTAGGGTTTAATTCATTGTGTGACATCCAGTGAGTGTCACCAATAAAGATAATTTCCGCCAACAAAGCAGACAGTTAAAATCATCTATTCTGTCAAAAACAAAAATAGAATTAAAACAGACGATAATGGTAATGAAAAGCAGTAACTCATTAGAGAGAAGGAAGAGCCAGTCAGATGGATTGTGTCATGTCTCCGAACATCCACAGTGTGGATCATTAAGCTCTGTCTACACTATCAAACTACTTTGACAAAAGTGTGATGTGCCCAAATATGGTAGTGATATGCCCAGATATGGTAGTGATATGGCATCAGCATTTCCATATAATAATGGTCAGATCACATTTCTTTGTCAAACTAGTTTGATAGTGTAGACAGAAGTATTAATAATCTGAACAATCTAGTTACCAAGCAAGTTGGTAATTGAATTAGAAAATCCGTTGTTGTCAATAAGGTTCAAATGTGTGTAATTTGGAGTAATTTCAATAGTAACAAAATTATAATTTTCACAATACAGTATACTGTACTTTAATTTAACTCTCTTTATCTTTCATAGTATTATCAGTATTATGGTTTAGTTATTCTTTTTGTTTTTTTCTTCATTTGGAATTGTGTACAGTACTTGTCAGTATTGAATATCATATTGAATTCAACTGCAGACTGATCATTCATTGTAATAACTGTACTGGTACTGTTTTTTTCTGTCAAATTGTCTAATTGTTGTGTTTGGGATTGTAAATAGCCTGCTTGTATTACTTTGGCGTTCCTTTAGTCTTCTTCCAGGTCCAAAAGTAAAGAACCTAAGATTTATTTTTGTTAATTTCATTGACAGACTTTTCTTCTCTTTTGTGGCGTTCACCACTTATACTTTTATTTATTAACTTCAAAAGATCAATATATCTAATATTATATTCACTTGCACTGATGAAGGGCTAGTGTTGCCCGAAAGCTCTGTTAACTTTTGAGATCCAGCCACTGCTACCCACAGCATTGTCATTTTTATCAGTAATTTGCCTTTGGATTAATATTATATTCATTGTTATTCTGATTTATTTTCACCTCATATTTTCTCCTATCTATTAATATAATAGTATATTGGTAGAATTGGTTTGTTTAATTTGAAATTGACAGACTTATATGCTGTTATTTGCCATGTTTGCGTTGGGAGAGAGTTAACCTAGTACACTATTGTTTGTCTATTAGTAGGCCTAACTTGTAATAGGAATGGGGTCGTCCTGTCTCCAACTCCTCCGCAGTATTAGGATTTCCTCAACTGTCAAAAAGAGCAAACTGACTCAATCTTGTAACGATAGCTTAGAAAGCATTGATGTATTTTATTCATCTTTAACTAGGGTGTTGATCCGGCTGAAGCTAATCACATCCTGTGCTCTTTGTATTTTTAGCTCGTTTGAATGTTTGCTGAAATAAAAGTTTACTGCATTAATCTCCCTTCTTCTTATTCCTTCACTCACCAATCACAAACAAATAATAGCTAAAGATTACGAGAAGGTGAACTTACATTTTACGTTGACCGCAAAATATTAATATTTTAAGGATAAGGATTCTAATGTTAGTAACAATAATATGTTATTGACCGATAGTTAACCTTCTGCTGTAACAGACAATCACACTGGGATGCCTCTGACTCAATATCAAAGTGAATTATTCAATTAAATACAATGCATATTACTTTTTCATATCTTTTTAGTAACCCCTACTGATTCATGTGTATAACAGCAAAGTGTCTGCTCAACAATTGCTGGGAAACATATGACATTAGTCTGAGCGGTTACGACACGGGCACAGCCATAACATCGACATAGATTCCTCGACCATCCTTCTGGTGGGAGGACAAGATAGGAAGTTTTAAAAGGAATTCTGACCGGCTCATATACTGGGCATTTAAAAAGAAGTCGGTTCATCTTTCGGAAAGAAGCCGGAGGTTCCTCGCTCATTGTCATTAATTCTGGACTTATCAACAAGCTGTTTTTTTTTTGGTGTCGGTGCTTCTTTCTATAACTTGTTCTTGTGATTCACTTCAAAGTCAACCCTTATGTTTGATCGTCTATTAACAAAGTTATGCTAGACTTTAAACTCCAGTCGGCGTTCTGTATCCCGAATTGTAACCGACTGAACATTCTACAGAGATAACGGTGGCTTTGCATTGAACCATAGAAGAGCAATCAACTACTATATGACTATAATTTGTCTGTCAATAATGTCGACCTCAGCTAACAATGTGAGTCAGAATCTGTATTAATCAAATCAGATGGAAGCTTCAAAATTGAAAGTTATGAACACATCAAAAATTAAAAATAGCCAATGAGTAATAGTGAACTACCATAACAGTAATATTATTAAAGAATCGTCTTTGTAAATGAAGACTGGCATAACTTACTGTAGATATGCCAGTAGTAACAAATTGAAAGTTCAAAAAGTTGAGTGATTCCTAAATATTAATATAAACTTCTTGATTTGACATTCATTCAATCATTTCCCTTTTTTCGGATAGGACATCCATATAATATATAAAGTCACTTTTTATGTAAATGTAATACAGTAATTATTGAAATAAGAAGTATTTAAAAAAAATATGATACTAATCTTTCGCCGTCCCAGAAGAAGAAGAAATTCGCTACAAAAAAAATACAATAAATACGGAGTCAGCTTATTTATTAGTTATATGTGTACAGTATGAAACATGACTAAAATTCCCCTGTTCCTCACTTTGTCACGCAGAACCCCCCTTCCCCACCCACTGATAACACATCTCAAAGTACTTATTTTAAAACAATATTGTAACAAATTAAAAACATAGGTGAAACCAGGGAAGAGTGTAATTTTGTCTTCCCTGGTGATACTATGCACTGTATCGATAATTATTGGAATGCCAATCAATCAATCAATTAATCAATCAATATAATTTTTTTTTGTATTTATTTATTTTTTCAATTTTATTTTATCATCACCCTACAGTGACCAAACGTCACCATTAACAGGGTTGAAAGTCATAAAATATAATATAATATATACAAGCAAAAATCAATAGATAACAAGAAGAATTGCTTTCTAAGCTTTATAAACTGGTCAATAGATCTTTAAAGTTACTGTAATTCATGGTCATCCTACATACATTCTAAATGAAATGTTTTTATATTGGATGTACAGTTGTGCCAAGTTTAGACACTTTACGCTTGATTTTTCTTTTCTTTTCTAAATATTTGGCAAGAGTAATTATTTAAAGAGTTGAATATCCTATAATACTGAAACGCTTGTTGCCCCTCAGCTGACCCAACGAGAAAAAGAATATGTGCATAATACTTCCATTAAATTTTCCGATGTTTGATGTTTTGGAAAAACTGCCTTCTTACTAAAAAATTACTGGTTATATGTTTTCTGAAGCGGTTTAAAAGTAATTCAAATTCACTGGGGAGAGGAGGGGGCGAAATCCCTTTAATCTATCAGTTTGATGAATGTAGTCGTTTGGTAAACAGTGATCTGTCTTCTCTGTCGACATTTTTAATATGAAATGGTTTCGGCAATGTAAATTCTTCCTTAATAGGCTTTTCTACAATAACAATATATACTGATTTGATCGCCTGTCTAAATAGTACTTATTTCACCGTTTTATTTTTTTTTTTCATGACTGATATAGCGCCATGTTCATGAAAAAGCATGCTCAAATGCGCTTTACATAGATACATAAAAAACAGTCAACAAGTTACATAGATACATAGATATATAAAATTATGGATAAATCTATTTAAAAAAGGTAGTTAAATTTATATTCAGTTTCATTATTCAAAATTTGGCTTATTTTATACCCTTATTATAAAATCATTAAAATAAAAAATACAACATTTTGATAGTATGACACAGTATATTTAATAGGAGAAAGTTAAGTTCATTACTATATTTATATGATTTTTGTTGTTGATTATCCAACAAATAAATATTAACTGTTGATAGGTTATTTTCCCCTTCTGTATATACACAATTATTTACAAGTTTATTCTGAAGTTCAATGCCTCTAAGTCTTAATTTTCCCAATTTTGTTGGCACTGATGCAAATGATTGGTCTAAATTATCTCACTCTGTTTTCAATAAGCTTTTAAGTAATAATCCTAATACATTTTGATTTAAAGTTAAACGTTTATACACAAATTATAGTATCAAATCTGACAGAGTGCGGGACCTTAGGCGTGATGATTAATATTTAGTGTAAACACCTAATTTCTGTGTCAGGTTGATTTAACTAATTGAAGGAAATAAATTTATAGTCTACAAGCCCCGATATAAAAACTTCCACTTCCACTTTCTCCATCACCAGAAAGAACTAATTAAGGGACCTTTTCTCACGACACACGTTTTAATGCCCCGTTAAACACTATTCAGGGAACACCCTTATTCACATTTTGGAGGTCCCAAAGATTTTTTCTCACTAGAAGGAGTTCTAATGTATTTACTAATCAGCAAAATTAATCATACGGGTGACTGCCACAATGTCAGCTGATCATAAAGAATAGATTTCCACGAACTTTTGAAATTGTTTGACCTGTTGTTAATTTCCACAGTGGTTATTATTGAAACACCCTTAGGACGTTTTCATTTTAGTTGACTATTTATTTAAGGACATTGCAATGTTTGTATTTTACCATGTGCATAAATTTGATACGAGTATGAAATCAAAGCGCAAATTACTTGTTTACACTGAAGAAGTTAACAGTTTCCACATATCGAGCTGCTAGTGAAATAGGAAAATTTCAATTTTGTGTCAAATCTGGTATGATTTCAGTAGTTTGTCAGTCAGTCGTATACTGTGTACAGGGTTCTTTGCAACCTATATCTATTTTATTTATTTTTACCATTGATCATAAATTATAATGTTCAGCAATCGATCGTTACCAATTAACGATAGCCTAGTGACTTATCAATGTAAACACGAAGTCATCCTAAAGACATATTCATTTTTTCATTTTGTATTATTCACTGGGCGTTCTTACTTCATCTGTTTACTAATCCCTGATCATTGATAGTACAGTTCATATGACGTCAAATCATATCACTAACTTGTACCAAAACATTGAGATAACCATATCCTCCAGTTTAACTTTCCAATTATTGCTATATCTGACCATCTAATAACCGATGTAGTTTATATTTTTGCTTTGGTATTTTTTATGAATCAACAAACTCGTTTATATGGATGCTAGGCCTACATCCTATCGAAACACTGACCTGAAACCCTTAAATTATATATCCTCCCCTAACTGGTACTATGATAAACAGAGGATGAACGTACGTCCACACCAGGCCTATGAATCGTTTGATTAAAATCGTTCAGGAAATTACATATACAAATCATTTCAAAACAATAATGATTCATTAGAAAATAAAAATAGTTCCACCAATATTTCGGTACTTCTAGTAAGTCATCATTTCTGACATACTTATTTAATTTGCTTAAAGATTATCCAGCAACTGTATCATGATTAAAGTGTTGACAGTGTGGTTGACATTGTTCAAGTAGGCCTGTAAGACATTTTCTTCAACTTCAACTTGTAGCCAATTATACTTGTCACATTCAAAGACATGCCACACACAACCACTAGTCACAAGGCCTACATCCGGAGTGCGACTAAAGGGGCTACAAGGTAGGCCTAAAGTTTCCCGGAAGGATGACTCACCTGCCAGATTTCCTCACATGAAGTTTGTAATATCGAAAAGGGCCAACAATGCAGCCATAATAAAGCTATGGCATTCTGCCACTGTTCGTCTTTTGTTCATTGTGATCTTGGAAGAATTAAGACTGTTGCATTTTCAGCTATTTTTAGAAAACTTTGTGGGACCAATCTCCTGGTTCCTGCCATAAACGACCTCTGGTCCCACAAGGCTAACTTGACTTCCTGTAACAAATATAGGGTGTAATAGGCTACTTATTTTCTGTATTGTGTTGTCAATTACGGTTATGAAATACTACCATAACAAGGGAATTAAGTTAAACTATTGCTTTGTTCCTTTTTTGAAAGTCAGTGAAAATTGTAAAATTGCAACTCACAATGGTCATTATTTATGTTACTTAATACACCACTCATGTTTTTTCAATCCAGTGCCTCCAAACATGCCAAGATCTAATTATGTTTTAAGTTACAGTAAAACTAGGATGAGACAAAGGCCGCATAGTCTACACAATAGAAAACTTAACGGAACTTGCAAACTCTGAGTTTGTGTTTTTGCCACCAAGTCACTGGAGGCTGTCACTCTGTCCATCTATAGGTTCACATGACAGCACAGACTGTTATTTGTTTCGCTGAGTTGACAAACTAGTTTGTCAAGAAGGTACATGGCCTAACTTTTGCAATTAGTTTTCTTTAGTATGCCAAAACACTAGCAAACTTAGGAAAACTCTTGCAAAACTCCGAGTTTGCTCAAGTTTGCTAATGTACACTAGGCGGTATTTAACACATGATCATAATAAGTGGCCTTGTTTTATATGTTATTTATTTATTCTTCTGTTTATTTCTTTACTTTTCTTATTAAATAGATATAATTGAACTTGGGTAATATAGTGTCTTTTGAACAAATTATGGAACGAAATATAAATAATGGCCACATTATAAGAAAAAAACATTTGAAACTTTATTATTTTAACTGAAAAATTGACAGAAAGAGGGCAGAGGAATAGAACAAGTTTAATTCATGCAAATGTTTGCTAAGACTATTTGTACTATAGATGTTTTCAAGATGACAATAATAAGTCAACGTAAATACAAGAAGATGAAGAAGATAAAGTACCGTAAATAGTTTCAAGTGAACCAGTAACTAGTGACAGAAAGTCAAATTTCACTCAACTGACGTTCTTAGGTTGATCAAGCTAGATCAAGCTAGCTAGCTAGAGTTTTCGGGGCTTCAGTCGTTGACGATGTCATGCTTGGTTTTGGTATCGTTTGAAATGTTTAAATTAGTAAAAATCAGTTTAATAGAAACATAATAAGGTCAAACAATTAAAATATAAAGTTTTTAAATTTGGTCCTTATATTAAATTGGAAATCAGCTTTTTTTTTGCAATTCACATATCAATTTGTTTTTCCGCTAGAATTATCATCTTCAAAATCTTTGACAGATTGTTGTTAAAGCACCTTTCACAAATTAGTTGAAGTTTTTTTTATTCATTTAATGTCTAATTGTGAAATCATCTTATGGTTTGATAGATATCAATTCGCAGGAAATGAGTTCTTAGCGCGTATTCACCTGCAGAATACAGACGATTAAACGTAGACAATCCCCGCGCTTTAGAGTCAAGAAAACAAAGTAGGTGGGTACCGAACGTAATGTTGCAATCGGCCAATACACAGAATACATTACGAGTACTACACAGCGGTTTATTTGTATAAAGCACATTATGCAAACATAGTAATGTTTTTGCAATCACTTTAGGTCTACATTTCATGTTGCTTTTATATCATCTCTATTTATTTATACTTTTAGACAAAAGTTTAATTTAGTTCAATGTTGACGTCATTGGACTAGTTCAAATATGCTCAAATTACCTAAATCAAATTTACTACTTTGACTCTTTAGAAAAACTAATTTACATTATTGCCAGGTGTACAAATAAAACAAGAGAAAACTAAATAAATATTTAGATATTACTGTTATAAAGAATATAGGTTGAAGTGGATATTGGAAGTCAGTATTAGGATTTGGGGATGAGTAAAATGGTACCGTATTAAAATTACCAATTTCTAATACTAAATATTATTGTCGCCATACCTATAACCACTATTATCACTAGCCGAGAGACACGTGACTAGTTAATGAACGCGTGTCTCGCGTACGTACAAAATTACGTGCCGATATAGAGAATGTTTTTATTAATTTACTATTGATTAAAGATACTGCTCATTAATTATACTGCGACTAATAACAACAAAATCAGAAAGGATGTTTAAAAATGTCAAGCTATTTAAATAAGTCTACTTGTAAAGCTAAAGCCGTGGAAACATTTATTGAATTGATTCAATTGACGTCAGACCCACTCATATTAAATTTAGTGCAGATATTCTAAAAATAGCACTTGCAGACGACAATCGAAGGATATTATTTATAAAGCACGTGATCTAATACCTGTGTGGTAAATATTATGACTACGGTCGAGATTGAAGTAATACATTTAGGGATCTTAACCTCGCTGATTGGTTTTACTGAGTTCAGTTTCAGTAGTGTGTATCTAGTGTGTAGAGATCTCCAATCCCCCACCTCTTACTCTAAATGGTCGTCATTTAAAGCCTTTTTTTCCAAGATTGAAATTTTGTCATTGACTTTGTCCTTGCATTGTAGTATAGTCTCAACATCATGTGTATCTAGTGTGTAGATATCTCCAACCCCACCTCTTACTAAGTTGGTCGTCAGATAAAGCCTTTTTTTTTTCAAGATTGAAATTTAGTCATTGACTTGTCCTTTCGAAAATTGCGTTTATCGACCAAATTCTGATTTACAAAATTGTATGAGTATTGCCTGAACTGAGTTCAGTTTCTGTAGTAAGTCCCACGTGTGTATCTCGTCAGTTAAAGAATTTTTTTTCAAGATTGAAATTTAGTCATTGACTTGTCCTTGCATTGTAGTAAGTCTCATCATTCACGTGTACATCTAGTGTGTAGATCTCCAACCCCCACCTCTTACTAATAGTTGGTCGTCAGTTAAAAAATCCTTTTTTTTTCAAGATTGAAATTTAGTCATTGACTAAATCCTTTAGAAAATTGCGTTTATCGACCAAATTCAAATTGTATGAATATTGCCTACATAATTATTGGGTGTGTCAATCGAACCACACCCTAAAGAAGGTCAAGAGATGGGATACAACCCTTCGTCACAGGGAATGAACTTTCCGTGACTCCACTCCCCTCTGACATTTTACCGGATATTTCCATCCGTTAGAGATAGTCAGAGATGGGCTAATTTGAAAGACTATGGATGACCACACCCAGAGGTGACTTGCAGCCAAATCATATGCTTACGTCAGCATCAATGTAGTGGTTATATTTCGCAACCTTCTTGCATAAAGTATCAAACAGTGGCAGGTGGGTTGAACCAGGGAAATTGTAACACTTAGTTAGAAAAAATTAGTTTTAATCTAAATAAACTTAACTTGAAGGGCGCGATTTCGTTGATGGCTCAATATGACTTCTTTTAATAAGAATGCTATTCAATCATTCGTTACTACATGAAGATCAGACAACTGCAAGTGGCTTGCGAAGGTCAATTTAAAGCTGCCCTGGCCACACCCTTTGGAGCTCATTTCCCGCCAATGTGTTGACATACAAAAAGGAAATTAGGCTGATAGTGCTATAAGGCCTATGTCACAATCTCTCTGGTTATGCTAGCTATATTGCACTCTAACTATAATAAACTACGTTTATCAACAACACATACCACAATTTTAGTTTACAAACTTCTGTTGTTTTTATTAATAATTCCATAATTATTATGTATAAATCGTGGTCGCCAGATGCAAAATGTATCATTATATTCACTTAATGCATTATTATTACCTTTATATTAGAATTCCATGAAACTCAAACAATGAATTAAGCAACCATATGCTATTCAAATTCATTTATAGTGTCCAAAACATATGTATATATACACCAGTTTGACAAGAGCTATATTTACTTAGAAAGTTAATTTATAGTAATTTTGTATACACAGTTCTGTAAAATTTAAACAAGACAGTTTTACTATCAATGCCCTGAGATGTTAAGTAACTACTATATAATGCATTTTTTTACTGCAGAACTTTCTGAAGATCTCAGTAAAAATCGTCAGAGTTTGTCTTTTGCGTACTGGCCTTCTGGTTCTTCACTTGGTCCTGGTTATTATACAATTCTGCAACCTTTCAAAGATAATAAAGATTAAAATGTAATTTTTCTTTTTTACCTAATGCAATAAGTCAATGCTATTGAGCGCACCATTCATCTAAAAGATGTAAGGTTGGAATAGGAAAACACTTATGAACTTAGTTGCGAACATGATGGAAGGATAGAAAGGAAAAGAAGAATGCTAGATCAAGAATTATCAACCAAAACATATTGTATAAAAGCAAGGCTTTAAGTTGGTAAAAAAAATCTTCCCCAATTCATAATCACCATATTTTAAAATCTATTTTAAACTTGAATCCATATTATCAATAGGGGTACAGGATATGGCGCCATTTCAAACAATAATAGGTGACCTTGTGACCCTGTTACATGTTCTATATTTAATTAGTTAATAATTTTATGAATTAACTATTTAGCATGTTGTCTAACAATTCCTAATTATATAAGCGCTATATTTCAATCTATTTCAAAATTGAACCCATTTTATCAATAGGGGTACAGGATATTGATATTTTTAAATAGGTGACCTTCCACATTCTATATTTAATTATGTTATGAACTAATCATTAATGTGTTGTCTAACAGTTGTTCCATTGTATAAATTAAAAAACGAAAATACATTTTTTACAATGATTTAAAAAGGAAATTGTAGAACGGAAATGTACCATGTTGTCTATTATTTATCAGGCCTCATAAATTGGGTTTAATTATCATTTTTCTGTTTTACTTGAATCTCCCTTTTTTGTTTAAATCAAGTGGTCTCTTCTGGTTCGTCACAGTAGGGGGTCACAAGAGGGGTTCTCCTTTGGGAGGGCCAAACCAAAGTTGGTTACTAAGCCAATAAAGATTTCCCAGGATACAGGAATTGACCTGGGCTGGGAGTTGTGGTTCGGTCTCCTGGGGATTCATTGTTCATTTTTAAATATAATTTGAATCCAGAAAAAATCTTTATTCTCTGGAGAAGTAGTAGTTTTGTTCATGATGTGCTTACTTTTTTGGGTCCCTGGATTATGTTTGATTTTTAAGACCCTGGATATTCTAAAATATGGATTGTGATATTTTTTTATTCTAAGCACTGCATTGTTACACTTTATGTATATAGCAGTTAACATTACTATTTTTAACAACTATTAACTGTTCACATGATAGATAAAATAGATACAATTTTAACGCCAAAATTTACCTGTGTTGAATTTGTGGCTTGGTCAGCATTTTTATCATCTCGTATTCTTAAAAAGCGTGGAAAACGAAGTGAAATTCCCTTGCTATCATCGACCTTACAACAAAATTGTAAAAATGGGGTTTAATTAGTAGAACAAGTAGGTTTTATCGTAAAACATATATAAAAAGGATAAAAAGTGTGTATATTTTTAGTTATTTTAGGCACATTTTGCACGTCATATGTTATTATAACACTACTCTCTTGTTAATTTAGCTAGTTTCTTAATCCAGGAGCTGGATTTGAAATGTTTTCTGTTGTGAATGGCTCATTCAGGGGCCTCAGATTAAGCTCTTTTCAGTTCACCTCTTAAGCTCTGTCTACACTATCAAATTTTATGTTACAAAAAAATGTGATGTGCCTATATATGGACATTATGATGTCACATCACTACCATATTTGGGCATATCACTGCCATATTTGGACACAGAACACTTTTTTGTCAAACTAGTTTGATAGTGTAGACAGAGCTTTATACAGTCTACATAAATCAAGTGAATGTATTTCCTATCCCCAACTACTTGTCATCCTTTCCCATCAGGAAACTCTTTATGAATCAGATTGGTTTAAAATTGCAAATATGATTATATTCTTGACAGATGAGGGATAGGTTATACACTACTAATATCTCTTTTGACCTTTCTTTGTCACACCAAAAAAATGAATAAACTATTAAAAAAAAACATATTTCTGATTCAGTGCCAGAATATCCACTGTAGACCTATTTCCACTCTATAAATTGTTGATACAGTATAACTATTTTTTGGCCTTAATTTTAGTGCTAACCTTGTAGTAGTTTATTATACTGCAGTAAATTGATTGTTCTACTGCAGTAAATAGATTATTCTACTGCAGTAAATAGATTATTCTACTGCAGTAAATAGATTATTCTACTGCAGTAAATAGATTATTATACTGCAGTACATTGATTATTCTACTGAAGTAAATAGATTATTACACTGCAGTACATTGATTATTCTACTGAAGTAAATAGATTATTATACTGCAGTACATTGATTATTCTACTGAAGTAAATAGATTATTACACTGCAGTACATTGATTATTCTACTGCAGTACATTGATTATTCTACTGCAGTATATTGATTATTCTACTGAAGTAAATACAACTATAATTATAGTATTAGGGACAGTGTACAATGATGAACATGATTTTTCAATTTTTCATAATCCACTTACCCATCAGATTTGAAGGAAGGGGATATAAGAGGGAGGATATTCCAATTATGATAGATATTCCAATTATGATAGATAGGGTAATGCAAACGAAAACTACCCTATGTTATTGAAATATAGTCTACTGCTATACTCATTTAAGTTGTATGTACTAACAATAATTTTGAACCAAATCGTATTATTCAGGCTAATATATGACTTTTTAAGTTAATGTAATATCACAGATATTATAAATATCTGTTATGTTATTAAGAAATGTATTGATAAATCAATACAATATCCTAGAATTAGCAGCTGAGGAACTCTTATTAAAAAACATTATGTTTATGACCTGGCTATATATATAAAATGATCTTTAATACTGCAGTAACTGCAGTAGATTGAGTTGACTCTGTCCACAGGTACAGTATAATGGACAATAACTTACAATGCCCATTGCAGCACGATGGGTTGGGGAGATAGAAAGATCGGCCGCTTTTACTTCCCAGACTTGGACTGCATCGAACCAATGATCTGGCTCGTGACTTGAGTCATAACGATAGTACGCCTTGGGCTTCTCTATAACATGGTCTTTGAGGAACTTAGTGTGTTGCTCAAGATCGTCATCTTTAAAACCGGTGCCAATCTTTAAAAGAAAGTGAAAATTGTTAATCTTAAAAAATATATTTTTACACTTGCTGGGTGATCTCCATACACCATTTTTAAAACTCTTTCTCAGTCATATTGTTTCCGTTGGGGTCAATCTGGGTCAATTGTGATGCTGGCAGAAGGGTTAAACAAAAGCACCTGTTTATAAATCCTGTACCCTTTCCAGGATGCTTCTCAACTCCAGTCTGGAAAACTCATTTAGTTTACTAATTGTTCTTAAAACACAGGCCAATTCGTTGAATAGCCCAAGTTTTCCAGCTAGTTTATCTAGATAAATTAAACCACATATAAGGTCCTTTTCTCCGATACACAGGTTTAGGGATCGCAGACCCCATAGAAGGGCCTCATCCTCTTACACATCTTTATACAGTGTCTGTCTGCCATAAATACATAGGTTAATTTTAAACACAGATAAAGAATATTAAATTGATTTCAAGGTTAGGTTCTCAAGTCATATCCAGTTTACCATGTACTTTTTTGGTGAATAATTTTAAGGCCCTAGATTATATGTTTTGAGGAAGGGATAAAGTTTATTCTGTGTATTGACACACAGTACTAACTTATAGCATTGTGGAAAGAGACAGGACTACTTAATACTCCTTTTGTAGTTATATTTTGATTTTGACTTCGTTAAAAAAACTATAGATGGCAGATTTGTCTACAAGATGAAGGGGTATCAATTTGATATCTGTTGTACAATGTGTATATTTAAGATCTATTGCTGTTCCACCGTGCTAAAGAGTTGCTTTCCAAACACATTTTAACCATCCTAAGAAAGCCTCGGTGGTCTAATGGTTCGATGTCTGCATATCAGCAGAAGGTTCTGGGTTCAAATCTCAGCATTTGTCATTCTTAAAAATGTTTCATCTTCACCGTTTGTAAATTAAATTTTCAGTATATCACTGGACGATTTCTCACGACAGTTCATTATATATAAATAGTTAAATTTATCATCATTATCACCTCTTATACTGAACAGCCCGGCCACATCACAGACTAGACAATTAATTACCTTGCAAATTGACTGGAATTCCTCATTTTCATCATCGTAACAAGCCAGTAAAAACCCTCCGTACGTCCCAGTTCGTTTCCCTTTTCCGTGGTAACCTCCAATCACAACTAGATCCAAAGTATCGCCAACACCTTCCAAATAATCTTTCTTAAGCTACAAAATATGAAAATGGAAAAAAAATATTGGCTTTATTCCCTGTTATTTCTTATTTGTAAATCTTTCTGTATATATTTAATATCTTATTAACATTTACCAAAACAACTTGTTCTTCTTATTGGCTTCACTCCCTGTTATTTCTTATTTGTAAATCTTTCTGTATATATTTAATATCTTATTAACATCTATTAAAACAACTTGTTCTTCATATTGGCTTTATTCCCTGTTATTTCTTATTTGTAACTCTTTCTGTATATATTTAACATCATATTAACATCTACCAAAACAATTTGTTGTTGGCTATTCCTCTTATTGGCTTCACTCCCCAATATTTTCTTAAATCTAACACTTCCTCTAATAACCACTCTTAATTTCTAATTAATTAATTAATGTTAAACTTCCAGTGTACAAGGTAACAACTTGATTTGCCATTTTTATAGGTCAGGTCAAGATAATTAACTACCTTGAGCCAATTATGCGAACGTTTTGCAATCTCATACGTTGCTTCCTCGTCTAACGTCTTCACCATAAGACCTTCGCAATTGCCTAAAAGAAAAACATTTGGTTCATTTTAGTGGGTCAAAACAATAAGTCAATTAGTGTAATTATCTTTCTATAAATAGTTGGAATACATTTTGGACACCCCTATTAAGGAAGACACTTTACCATGAAACAAACAAGGGTAATTATTATACAGTTTAAAACTATGGCCTACATTAATTATTATACTTTGTTGGTCCCGAAGTTTTCCTCTTATCTTTTACTGTACAATGTTTTCAATGTTTTAGTATAGTTAATTTTGCATTTGTCTGTAGTCCAGTGGCACAAAACAGTAATCATAAAACTTTCAGTTATATATTAAGTAGTGTACTCAGAGGACAAACTTAGATTCACCTTTTATTGACTCATCTAGAAATTCTTGTATATCCTCTGTCTGTGTGGAAACCATTGAGTTTGCAAAGACAAACTGCCCTTCAACTTCCTTGCAGGATGACTGGAGAAGCTCTCGTCTCTTGCGGAAAGGTTCCCTCACAAGAGACTAGAAAATATGAATTTAATTAACGTCAACAACTTAATCATTTTCAGTGGTAATCCACATGATTTCAATCACAATAAACATGCCGTCTAATTAGGAAGCCAACACACAATACACTGTATTATATCATAAATACATTAATTATCACGAATATTATTTTGGGTTTAATTTTGAATGGCATATCTAGCATGGTTCAGGATGCAGATTATTTGGTATGGAGTCCTGTTATTTCGACACATTTTATTGCTTTATCTTCACTCTGAAACGATTTTATGTTGCTGGAGTGCCATACCCACATTGAAATAGAAGACCCAAAGGGGAACCTTTCTTGAAATTATTTTATAATACAATCTGTCTTTATAAGAGATGGTTTATTTTTGATGAAACATGAATACACATTCTCACCTTTCCATTCAAATACAGGATATCAAATGCGTAAACACAAACTTGAACTTTGATCTCTGACATGTCTGCATCTTTTCTTTTTCTGGTACTAAGCACTTGGAATGGCAGTATGTCTTTCTTCTCTTTGTCCCACGCTACTGCTTCAGAGTCGATCACACATGACGTAACACCTTCTTTTAATACAGATGGCATACGTTCGATGATGTCTGGATATTTGGTTGTGTTGTTCTCTTGATTTCGACTGTATATGTGTACCTCTCCATTTTCTAGAAGATGAATCTGGTGAAGAAAGAGACAGCAAATGCATCTTAAATAATATAATGGTAATTAGAAAACTTTTGGACAATACTATAAATTTGCCAACATTAATAATAAATCAAATAAAAATTCCAAAACTTTATCCCTAAAAGTGTTCTTAAAATAGAGGGCGACATACATGTATGAACACTACCTATACTAACCTGTGCTCTTTCACCATCATACTTATATTCACATGTAAACGCCATGTTTTCAAACCGATTTAACACTTCCGATATTCCTTTGGTCGGGTGGGCCAACATTGGTTTCAGTGGCGTTCCTGGTGTCAGCTTGCAATGTTTTGGTAACTCTTCTAGACCGTGTTTAAGCAACGTTGGTATTATTTTATCATAGTTTGGTAATTCACTGGAATTGAAACAGTAATTAGAGCATTATTATACTTACTGAAGTAAATTTTGAAGTTACTGCAGTAAAATAAGGCCAAAATTAGTCTTACCAGTATGTAGTTTTTATGATTAATGCGCCCTCTTCCATCTTTTTCCTGAGGCTTTCCGATATTGTGGTTGTTTGTTTTTCATCAATATCTAAATCAAGTATATCAGTTCATATTAGATAATAAATTAGTGAATTGTTTAATATAATTAAATAGTGATACAATTTGAGTAAAATGTTTCTATTGATACAAAAGGGAGTTACTAATAAATTACAAATAGGGGTTACTCAGTATATTTATTGTCCAAAAGGAAAGTACCCAGGGTACTATACTGAGTAACAAATACTTTACTCAAGCAACAATTAGAATCTCTATATTCATCTACCTTGTCCAGGTGGTGTTAGGACTATAGCATTTCCCAAAGCTACCAAAACAGATTGTTCAGCTAGGCCAATCCTCAGTTTACCAGTTAATGATCTGCAATTCAGAACATTATGTCAATATATTATTATTGCAAATGTATGTTTTTGTTTCAAATCTTTATAATTGTTTGTCTTGCAAGATTTCTCACCTTATTAAATATCGTGCTTCAGAGTGACGGCAGGCTACAAACATTCCTTTGACTTTTTCAGTTTTTCTACTTTGAGACTAAAACAAAAAATGTAATGATTTTAATGATATATTATTTCAACAGTTTACAATGAGAATATTTTGTTTAATATGAACAAATTTCAGGCAGTAAAAGGGGCCTAGGTCGTCAAAAAAAACCTCCCTATCGGATTCTTCAATGTAACTTTTCAGTTTATAGATACACTTAAGAGTATTTTTAATAACAGTCTTTTATGCTATTATCTATAGAGATATTCTTACAGAATTGCCCGTCATTGCTGCAATTTCTTTAAGTTTGTTGAAAACTGCCTGAATAGTCAACTTTGGGGGAGCAAACATCATCTTCTGAGTTGTACGGCTTGCCTACAACAAACAAAAAACACTTTAGGTAACAAATTGCATATACAAACAAATTTCGAGAATGTTTTATTTTAATATTATTTTTTAAATTTTTTCAAAGTGAAAAATTATGGGAGGAGTACTTTCAGATTTCAGAAATGTCGCCCTCTTTTAAAAATGCTTACCTCAGCAACTATACCGAGGTCACCCTTTTCTGCTACTTCTGCCTTCATTTTATCAACACTTCGGCCTAAAACATACATAACAAGAGAATTAAGCATTGTTATAATTAACAGCCAAAACACAACTTTTAGTTAAACTGGACAATTACATACCTGTTGCCTGGCCAATGGCTCTCATCAGAATGGTTTCCCCCATGCCGAGTTCCAAACCCTCATACGCAGGGGCAAGCTTATTTAGACACAAGTAAACACATCTCACTAGATCGTCTGGTGTAAGTACAATGACTGAACGCAGGAAGTTACAGAGGATTTCAATGGTTTTTAAACGCTTTGTAGTTGCTTCTATCTGCTCAAATGTACGGGCTAGGGCTAGGTATGGTACCCTATGGAAAAAAGAAATTAAATATTTATAAGAATTACAATAAAATACTATGATGGCTGTATGCTCGATTTCATAGTTTTTAAAGATTATCATTTTTATGTTATATAATGTTTTACCACTATGTTATCCCAAGGCAATCTAACAACAGGACACTCGCCTTGCCAAGATAGAAACTCATAACAGTCCTTTGATCTTATGTCTTGCTGTGACAAATACCAACAGTACTGCATTATGTACATATTCTCTGCAGTGCACGGTTTCTGTTAGGTGTGTGGAACTGATTGTGTCGCAGCCACAGATAAACCCTTTGATCTCTTGAGCTCAGGATCTTGTTGTTAGATTGCCTTGGTTATTCCAATACATAGTTTTCACTTGTCATTGATTTAATTTACAATACAAATTAGGCTACAATTTAAATCCAGCTTTGAAGTATCTAGTCAATCTATAGTTGCTTTGTGGCTCTGTCATCATGATACCATTAAAACCAATACTTAAAATTTCTCTTCATCTTACTTATCATCTTTCTTCCAACATGCATCTAACACAGGGTTGTAGTTGCTCTTTCCAGGGTTGTAATTAATATCTGTAACTTTGTCATCACTGTAATGAAAATAAAAAAATTATATTAATAGTTAGTCCTTATACCGTGCCTAATAATTGTAAGCACTTTGCACAAAAAAAAAAGGAATGTTAATGTTAGGAACGAAGGGGAGGAATCATTTCCACTTACCTATTCTACCAAGAGGAATATCCTAATTTACAGAAATCGGATTTAATGTTAGAGCACAAACTTATTTTGTTAAAAAGTGTTTCTTTGTATAATGTTTATACCATATCATTGGGGACAAAATTGAAAATTAATAAGCACATTTAAAATTAAGATTTAATTTAAATCACATTTAGATCAAGGATAAATGTCATCATTGTGTAACTAACCTTGATTTCTCTTTCACTGCAGGTGAGACAGAACTGACTTCTTTCTTTACAGGTGTATCGTCTTTACTAGTTTTTGGTTTCTTTTCTTCTGCTTCTCGTTTTGGAGTTTTTGCTGCTACAAAAATAATATTTAACAATTATTAAAGATAAATAGCAAAACTTAAGAAATTCTTTATTGATGGGTTTAGCAAGAATTACTGCAGTAATTGTACAAATGACTTATTTTGATAAATACACTTACAGAAAAAAGGATGACTTTTTACCCCATCCTCTTTCTTTATTTCTGGAGACTTTTTTTCATCATCATTATCATCTTCATCACTTTCTATTATTTGTTTTGTTTTTCGTTTCTTTGCTTTATTCTCTTGTGGACTTTTGTTACTTCCTTTACTTGATACTTTTTTCTCTTTCGTGTCATCACTCTCCGTCTTTACATTATCAGGTACTTTAACCATTCTTTCTTTTGTTGATGAATCTTTTTTCTTTGATTTTGTTTGACCTTTGCCCTTTGACTTCTCCTTCATTTCATCATCTTCATCACTCTCCTTTTCTGTCTTATTCTCTTCATCTTTAATCTCAGTTTTAACCTCAGTAGATTTTTCTTTAGGTATATTTGTCTCTTCTTTTTCTGGTGAGGTAGCCTTTTCCTCATTTGATGAATCACTTGTTTGCGAAGGATTTAATGTTCGCTTTCGCATGTGTTTTCGGGCTGAAAAACAAAACATGAAAATTAACATCTACTAATCAAATAAAATATTAAATGGGAACTATAATACAAATATTTTAAGCAAAACTTACCTGTTCTTCTGAATGGAATTCCCCCAGGAGAAATTGTTGGTGTATTGTCTGGTGACAATTTAGGTGTTCCATTTACAGATGGGGGAGATGCCATTATATTTTTGTGTGATGGTGTTTGTGGTTCTGTTTTAAGTGTGATTTTACTATCCCCCTGGAAGAATGAGAGAGATAAAAAAAATGTTAAATTCAATATTTATTTATTTTTTATTTATTCAAAAAAAGCCTCCAGAAATGAATGAAAAACAAATAAAATGTTACTACAGAATAAATTGTCTCTTTTTAAAGTAAATTTGTCCACTTTTAGTTAAGTTTTTGAATGCATTATTCAGATATTTTTGTATGTCAAATAATCAAATCTTTACCTCAGCATTTATTTCCATCTTTTCTTCATTATTTTCTTCTTCCTTCTTCCCTTCATTACTTTCTTCTTCCTTCTTTCTTTTATTACTTTCTTCCTCCTTTTTTCTATCACCTACTTGTTCACATTTATCCTCGTGCTTCTTTTCCTCTTCTGTTGTTTGTTTACATTTGTTTTCTTCTTCATCTTCCTCGTCACTGTCTAGAATGCGACGGAACTTTTTCTTTGGTTGTTCTGAGATTGGCGATTTATTTGAAGTCGGGGATTTGTTCTTCACTTTTAGAGGTGAACGATCTCTGTACAGGAAAAAACATTCACATAACTTGTTAAAATATATATTTATACTCATCATAAAATTTATAATATATATTGCATAATAACATTTGAGGCATTTCTGAGCTGATTCAATGTGTGAAAGGAGTCTGTATTACCTCTTTTTCTCACTCGAAGCATTCTTTGTCCCACCTCCACCAAAAAATGACCTGCAAAAATGAGTTAATAAAACAGTTATAACACCAATAGGCTACATACACGTCATACAAACACTGACTAAACTAGTCTAAGGGCCTAGAAGTAGAGACACAAAAAATGTCAATAAAATCAATGACTCAATCTCAAGAACAAAAACAATAGTGGGTTATCAAAACAACTAATTACGATACAGTACTTGCTCACACGATAAAATAATATAGGCTAGGCCTAATCATTTTGTTTTCTCAACTCCCTCACTCAGCAGACACGTCACACAGTGTGACACCGGCCAGTTTGAGAAACAGTACGTAGGCCTCCTCCTAGAAAGTTAGGTCTAGCTAGGTAGCCTAGGATTCCAATGCTATTATTTCATATTTAGTAAACAATTGCTAACCTAATCAAGTCATCATTTATAATATTTATGACATTATAACTTACATGATAGATCTTTGAGCCATGGTAATTGAATCTAGGCTAAATTAGCAACAGTAATAAAACCTATGTTCTTGTTGAAGTCAATAATCAACAACATACAATCTAACTTTTCCCGCGGATAAAACACAAGTGGCGCGAGGAGGGCGACAGACTTTTTTAAAATAGCCCCCTCTCTAATATTTGTTGAACAAAACTTTTTTTCTAGCAAAGGTCTTAATTTTAGAAGCCGAATAAAAGGTTGCAAGGTGTTTTCCCGAATGAGGTCGTAAAATCTAAACGGTACTACTGGGTATGACTAGCCTTCTTTTCACCAACTAGCCATCTAAGTACTGATGTAGTCTATCTGTACGGCGACTATAGAAAGGACACGAGATATGACTTACTATGACTTTTAGTCGAGATAGAAGATTGAAAAAATATTGTTATGAAGAGTTTTGTACGTGAATGTTTTATGAAATTATGTCAACTTATAAAATAACAGTAGGGCCTAATATTTGTTAGTATAAACAGTTTTGAGTTAATTTAGATATAAGGAAGAAAAGAGATTATGAGCGACTATTCAGTGATACAATACTAAGTACCGTTGTTTGAAATTACTAATTTTAGGCGATCTTGTCAAAGTTCAAGCGCCTGCCACGTTTTGATATTCAATATTGAACTTTACATTACGGCTTAACATTATCTCTATGAATGGTAGTGACTTTTCACTGGTATTTTAATAACATACAATTGTGAATATACCGACAGTTTTCAATTTAATGAGTAACTTTTCAATTGTTCGTATAGTAACTACTGTATAACCTTAAACAACACAGAAAGAGCTAAAGTGATTTAAAGCTCAGGTATAGGCATGACTTTTAAATATAATATTTGGTTAATTGTACATAAATCAAATTTTTGTAACAGAAATCAGGACAAAAAAACATGAATTTCCCTTAATATGGTCAAAAAACAAAATTAATTCTTCCATAAAAACCAGGAAGACTTTTTTCAGTAGTTAGGTTGTTAACCTAATGTAATAACATGTCTGGTGACTCCCTAGCAAGTGAAAAAAGATGGTGGATATACGGTGGATAATTTTTGCTATAGCATGTAATAAAAATTTGAAGTTGAATAAAAATACCAGAAATGTAAAATTCAAGTTATATTACCTATATTTAGTCATCTGATAACCACACCGTTTATTATTCATAGCTTTTTAAAATGCCTCTCTATTTACAAAATGTGTGTACAAAAGAATAGAAATTTTACTGTGTAATTTGAACTATCCCCCCACTGATAAGAAAGTGCTTATTTTCAACAAGCTCGTGTAACACAAATAAAATCCCAAAAATTATGAAACATAGGGGAAACTATAGATCGATAATTATTGGAATGTATGCTTAATAGAAATTTTTTGCCCGCACCTGGCCTTTAATAAGTGAATGATTGAGTGATTATAGACACAGCAATGATATTGAGATCCGAAATTTCCGCAAACACTAATTAAAATGGTCTTAATTGTCAGTCTACACTATCAAACTAGTTTGACAAAAAAAAATGACCACATCTTTTGCATTGTCACATCTAAAGTTTGATAGTGTAGATAAAGCTTTACATAGACATGCTATCTTTAGACATTCATCACTCATACACATTGTTATCAACAACTTGGGCAGATTAAGATCAACATCAATTTTATTTACATTTTTTGTTTCAAACACAATACGCACTTCTTTTAATTCGGCATAGTTGCAATATTTTGTACGTTTTTTTAAATATTTAAAAGATTTTGTATAGCCGTATATTAATAATAATAGGTTTCGTATAAGTGTTCAAAGTGATAATATCTTATCTTGCCAAGGAAATTTGCTTTTTTTCCTCCGAAAATGTCTTTACATTGACGAATTATCGTATGTAAGTATATATATGTCTCAAATGTGTTTGCCTAATGGTCCATGTACTATAGATGACACTTATCACACATTATATATCATTATCAAACACGTTGATCTAATGTGTACTCGATCCCGTCCTCTCGATCATACGAGAGAGGTGATGACTAATTTAACTTAATCTACTGAGTTAGGGATTTAGTTTTATATCAACCTGTGTCCCAAAAAAGAAAAGAAAGAACTAAAATATTATTATTTTTTAACATATTATGTTCGCATTTTATCAATTCAATAAGCCTAGAGTATAATTGAGTTGCCCCGAGTGTCGTCACATGTCCTCATGTGCGCTCTAAAATTTAAAATGAATTTTTTCTCTAGGTACGCATGGTTGATTTAAATTCTTAGAGCATGAACTTGACATGAGCCAGGAAATTATATGACTCACCATATAATAATAAATTATATTCACATTTTGAGAGAAATATTGAAACGTAGACAGTCAGTACAGTAGATCAGCAGCTGCTATCGCCTCGTTGCACTGGCTATGAACGATGCAAAAGTATACAATTCTAGTATTGTTTTGCTATGCTAGGAATTACAAAAGTGAAACTGTTTTATTTTTCTTCTGATGAATCGAGAGTAAAAGTAATTTGGTTTTAGTTCTGGGATTTACTGAACGCAGCTACCAATAAAACGAAACTTTTTATTGTTTATAAAAGTTTTTAAGGAAGTTGTACGTGATTGGTGGTAAGATGAATTACACAACAATAACAATAGATTTCAATACGGCCTACGCGCTCCGAAAAGCAGCCAGGCGGTCGGTATGCAATGTGCGAGGAAGACTTTACAAAACACGGAATCAGATCAGGTCTCGAATAAACCACCATAAAAAAATGTTACGAAGTGGGGCTAGGAAGAGATCGACAATGATTTTGTCAATAGTAGATCCAAGGCCCGAGAAAGATATTACAGTTTTGTCATCAAATTATAGTAATGATAGGTAAGGCTTATGTTCTTGTTATGTCGCAAAATCTTCTGAAGATTTAGGCCTAGGCTAATGTGTCATGGATCGGCTGCAGCAGCTTTTCCCCATCCGGTTTGCGGGAAGACGCATCCGGTATAGATAGGGCTAGGCCGTCTGTACAATGCGCTGTATTGGACTTTGCCCTGCTGCTGTGTCATGTTGTTATTGTAAACACACAAAATGAAAGTGCTACCTAGGGCCTATAACCTAGCTAGGCCTGAAATAAATAATTAATATATTAAATGCAATTGTATTAGTATTATTAAAAAATAATTTAAAAAAAACATCTTTTTCATTAATAATACATTTTTCTGCCTTTTTTTAACAGGCTTGCTGTATACTTAATTAATGCCTTTCTTTTTACAGACAGTCCCTCCACCAAGAAGCTATTTGTCTACAAAGGAATCTCTTTAATGTACCCCCACCCATGTGATTGGCCACCAATTATAAATTGCATGTGGTTTTTACAAATGACAGGCCTGATGATAATTAATTAACAATTTATTTGTAGGCAGTGCTTTCTACCCCAGGAATAACCTTGACCAAAAATTGGAATTAATTCAACAAATAATAATTCATTTTCAACTCCAAAGGAGATATTGCAACAGGCCCTTCGCCAGGATTTTTACAGGGGTTTCTCTTTTCAACAAAAGGTCACCTTTTTTCTTACAAAAGGGCATTTTTTCTCACAAAAGGGCATTTTTTCTCACAAAATGACATTTTTTGTTCACAAAAGGGCATTTTTTCCCACATATTTATCTTCACTTCTGGTACCGTCTCTAGTTTGAAAAGGGAACTTATGAGAAAGGAGGTTCATTCAAACCTTCAAAACTATTTATAATATATAATTATACAAAAGAAACAAGCTGGTTCTATAGATCATCTATAGATAAATACAAGACCACTTCAAAAAAACCTTAACCAAACCACAGTATCTCTTTTTGAGTCAGTTCAATTAAACTACTTATTAAAAAAAAGAATATTGTTCCATTGTTTTAAAATACAGTAGTGTTGCAAGGCTGACCTTCATTTTTGACACCACCTAAACTGTCTGGTTGATAATTATTTCAAAATAGTATTTATAGACACACCCTGTTATTTATTATAAAAGTCAAATTTGTTTTTCCCCTACTGTACAGGATCAATGCTGCGGACGGAAACTTCTTTGAGACATACTCAGCATTACAGGATAAACAGGAAAATAGGAACCGACTAGATTCACATGACACACAGGTACATAACAATTACTATCCTTTAAATAAACTAAATTAATTGTTTTATTGTCTAGTAGCATCTGCCTACACCAGGATATGATTTCAATATATTACAGACATTATTCATTGTGAAAAGTTACTATTAGTTATAAGTAATTATATAACATACAAAGGTGTTATTTACTGTTGTCTCACCTTCATGTGGTAAATGTGGTTTTATATTAAAATATTAAGTTGCCCATTGGTGTTTAAATAGGTGTATAAAGGATTGCTACTGTGCTATGTGACTTTACTGTAAATACTACTGTAAATACTGCAGTAAATATTGAATTTACTATAATATGGTATTTACAGACTATTAAAAAATACTGTATAAAATAGGTTAAATTAGGATAAATAATTGAAATGTAAATTCAGTAAAAGATTGTAATTACTGCAGTAATGCTTTTGATTAATGCAAAAGCACTTAACACAGTACTGTACCATCAAAATATAATTTATATAATTTAATGTTTTATTTATTTATTTCCTGTTTTTTTTGTATAGGAAGATGATCATTATGAAGATGTGCATGTGTTGTCACATGATCACGATGAGGCTGATGGGAATAATAAGCTCCTTAGGTGGACCAAAAAAGAGGTAAGGTTATTAGGGTTAAATTTAGAATATTATTATCTTCCCTAGAGTATATTCCCAGATGGAATACTACATTAAACTTGGATAATCCCAGATGGAATATGAATTATTCTGGGAAGCTGGTTAATATCAGATATCATTAATGTTCAGTCATGTGGTATTCAGTTTAATAATAATACATTAATTTCTGTCTATAGTACACTATCAAAATATGTGACAAAAAAATGTGATGTGCCCATATATGGACTTGATGATGTCATATCACTACCATGTTTGGGCATATCATTACCATATTTGGGCACATCACACTTTTTTTCGTCGTCAAACTAGTTTGATAGTGTAGACAGAGCTTTAGACCATAGGCAAATTTGAAAGTTATTTTTAGCCAAAAGTCCCTGCAAATTCCCTGGGATATTCCCTATGAAATAGCCTTTTCCCTAGGATTATTAAAGTACAGTATATGTGTAATCTGGTTAACATGCAATATAAACTGATTGTACAGTATCATGTGAATAAAATATAAATAAATAAAAGATATGGAGCATGCATCAATCGCAATATATACATGATCCCACTGCTATCCGGAACAGCTTTTTCCTTCAGATTAATAATAGCAAGCATGGATTTTTTGAAATAATATTCGGATAAAATTTCCTGTTTTTTTTATATAGGAAATACTTTAATCTTGCTATTACAGGTAGATGTGTAGAGCTAATCAACATTTTTACTGCAGCTACCACAGTAAAACTATATGTAATTTAAAAAACTGAATACTGTACATGTTTGTAAAATAATTAGCTTAAGTGTATTTTTTGGTCTTCCTCCTCTTTGTCTTTTTTTGTAAGACCGTGTAAAACTACTAGTAGAAAACCAATTTTAATTTTAATTAAAAAGTATTCTGGATTATATTTCGTACAAACCTCCTTGGTTTCTTGAGACCCCATTTCATTTTCTTTTTCCTTTGAAACACTGTACATATAATTTTTTTCACATGATTTAATGAAAAACATATTTGTATTATATTGTAATGTAGACTTACAGTACAAGTAACAATATTTATACTATACAGTATTTACTGTCATAATTAAAGAGGGCCCTGATATCAGTTAACCCACTGGGCTAAACTGGAAGCGTTAACCTCTTTAAAGATGGTTGAAATAAAATAATTAATTTTTACACAAGTTAGGCTGTAATTTTCAAATACTGTTCTTGGATAAGACCTCCAGGAAGTAAGAATGGCTGGGCTTGGCCACCGGTGAGCTACTAATGTATATAGAATAAAATGAATTAAAAATCCACTGTATGTTAAAAAATTAGTTTTGACTACTGAAAAATGGTTCCTCACACTTTTTGTTTTGATCGACAAATTAAAGTAAAACACACTATGCTATTTGGAAAGTTAAATCTTTTTTAGATAATTTGTGTTGGTTACTTTGCTGATTTTATTTTAAAACCTTTTACTAATTACTATTATTTTTAAAAGCTAATTTTCTTATATAGTTATCGTTAATAAGAAAGAAGAGTTTTGATTCAATTTATTTCTTATATAACATTTTGTACAGTATTGTAACCTTCACCGCAAATGCCGAAGGCTACAAATAATTGAATAATTCAATACAGTAATTTGCGTAATAAATACAATGTTGAAGTTACTTTCACAATTAAACCAGCTGAGAAGCAGGAGGAATATTCCCATAGGTAAATAAAGATTCATTTCTCTTGAAAAGAAGCAGTGAAAGTTTTTGGGTATTTCCCTAATTTATGTAGGTAACTTTACAGTTTTCCTGAACTCTGTTCTTCCATCTAAGGATAGAATATGTTGATGGGGTTTTTCAGTTTTTGGTATATATAACTTTCTTAAAGTAGATGTTGTAATGATAATGAGTTGGAAACTATTAAAAGGGTACAGTACTATACTTTGTTAAGGAGTAATGCTATAAAGAAACAATGATGCCTGAAGAAGTGTATGAAAGCCAAATGGTAGTATAATTTTTTCAATGTAATCATTAATATTGTATAAATTATAGACCTAGCCTTTTATTATTTTGCTTTTTAAAATTTATATTATATTAATTAATTTTGTAAATTGTGTATAATATTATGCTGTGATGTGCAATGCAATACTAAAGCCTGTTTTCCAGTCGACATTGAGTAACCAATGCATTCTGAAATCTAGTGTCTAGAAATCAGAACATTGGGTCTGTTTTGGGCCGGCCCAAGGCTGTTGTTTTATATGATGTAAATGTATGATAATAACCAGACTTCTTGTAGTCTACTGGGCTGAATGCCCACAGGCGTGGACAACAATTTTCAATTTCCCTAAACTGTTCCTTAATGTCCGCAGCAACTGGGCTAAGATGATACTGAACATTGCAGTAATCCCTAATCTTACAAAGTGGGTCGTTCTTTAAAGTGAACACCAGCCAGATATATAGATTGGACATCAAGTTTGAGTTCGTTACAGTATCTGAGATTGAGAAATTTCTACCAGTAGAACTATATGGTCAAGGAAAACCTTAAAAAGCTGTGACAAATTTGTGGCTATAAATAAGCTGTAAGCCCTGGCCACATGATTCAATTAACAAGTTTCTCCACTTTATGTCTATAATAATAGTTTGATTATTTTATTTTCAGAATGAAATCTTGTACAAAGTTTCACTATCAACAATTGAGAATCGTCTAGGAATGACCATTGAAGATGAAGTAGTGGCGTCAAACACCCTTTTTGATTATGTGAAAGATGTAAGTAACGCAAAACCATTGCCAAGATTAAGTGAACTCGTGCCAGGTTTTAAGAACACTGCTTAACATATATTGGTCCAGGTACCGTCCTTCTAAAACTAGGGTACAAATTATTAGATGTTTAATTTATATTTTTTAATAGAACATTTCAACACATTATAAATTAACCATTTGGTCCAAGAAATTTAATATGCAAGCCAGTATGTAATTCAATATTTCAAACTTTATTTATTCATCTTTTATTTCTTATATCAACCATGTAGAAATAAATTAAAATGTTAACATGTGATTGGTTAATCCTCACATGTTTTCATAACAGGAAACGTTTTCCTAAGCTGTGCCAATATGCTAAGCAAATCATGAGTTTTTAATTGCTTCCACTGTTTTGATCTAGAATACGAGGTTATAATATCCAAGTACTAAATGGCAAAAAATTAGGCCCCTTTCAGTATCAGATTAGGATAACAACTTTCATATTTGTACAAAATCATATATAAATGTTTCCTTATTAAAGTGAGTTATACAAAACATTATGCACAATATACAGTACCTCTACTGTATTAAGAGGACACAGTGGTGATCCCTTTTGTCACTGTTAAGGCATATGTTGTCCCTTGTACATTTCACAGGAAAGTGTCTCCTTAAAAGTGTCCCAGGAGCAGATCCAAGGGGGCCCCTTCGCACAGTAATCCAAAAGATAAAACATCAAATTAAGCTCAGCCCTTATTATTAATTAGTACAGTATATTAATTTATGGTACTTTTTTAGTTCTTAAAATATATAATTATTATCATACTTGAGGTAAATACAATCTTCGACATATTAATATTGGGACATTCTGCTGATAGTTAGTGCTATATTTTCGACAACATTTAAGACCAACAATTTTATAAGTAAATCATTTTTTTTCTCATCTAGGTTTTTTCTGTTGCTGATGAAGACCATGATATGTTACTTTTAGAGAGTAGCAGCGAACAAGACGTAAGGAAACTTAATTTTTAGATAAACACAAAAAAGAATTTCTACTTCTTTTCTTTATTTTCGTTTTTCTTTTCTGAATAGATTTTAAAAGATAGAATATCTTTCTACAGGAAAACCTGTATTGTAATAATTTGATCACATCCTCTGCAGACCTATTTAATGCACTAAATATATTTTTATTATAGATATTAATTCCAATTTTAAATGTGACAGTCATTGCTGCAAGTGGCTTAGGTGCAAAGGACCCAAATGGTAAGCCAACACCTCTTACGTACATCTACTTTATATTCTATATACTCTATTTCCTTCCTTTGAAAATAATAGAACATTTGACCTTTTATCTTATTATCACAACAGTGGGTCGTTTGGCATGATGTTTTGTTATTTTCCTGTTACTTTTTACAGGTTAAATTGTTGAATTCAATTGTCAATGTCATACTGTATTTTCACTTTGAAATTAAAAAACCTTTAATTTACTCCTGCTTGAAACAGGGGTGAGTTTATAATAGACTTCGACCTTGGCCCCAGAGGTATGCTTCTTAACACATCAGCATTTTTACCATTTTAACAAGGGGTCTGTTTCTGCTGCATAACGCAAATTAACCGTTTATTTTAAAATGGATTAAAAATAACAAATCCGCGTTTCTGCTCAATTTTTGCTCAGAAATAATCGGTTAAATCAATGGGTGGTTGTTGACAAAAATCGTTAGAATTACCCAACATGCATTTGGTCCTGGCGGTTAATTCAAACGTTACTGCATGTAGTTGACTCGGGGTTAGCAGCTGTCAATCAAATAACCAGTATTTCGTGTTAAACCGGTTAAATGGCGTTCTAACACCGAATTGAATGGGTGTTTTTAACCGGTTATTTTGCGCTGCCTTTCAACCGGTTACCACAGACTTGTACTGTTTCGGCTCCCAATAAAATGGAGTTAATTTATTCACATCGATTTTAACCGGTTATTTTATGCAGCAGAAACAGGCCCACAGTGTTTATATTCTTAACTTGTAATTATTGATAGTATGTCATAATATATAGTTATATAAACAAGTTAATACTGTAATTTCATTGATGCTGTCCCTGCTATAGATCATTACAACACAGCTTGGACTGTGACCGTTGCTTAACAAATTGTCAAATCCCAGGGTCCAATTATTCTTGTATCATACCAGGATGTTAGGCTCATCGAGCATATTTTATTTTATCAACTATCAAAAGAGGATATAATCCATGCAGTTTTTCAATACAAAAGAACTATATACATCTAAATAAAATAATATAATATAACAACATTTAAAACAATGCACGAAATAGGCCCTATAGGTCTAACTAAAACAAACAAATTTACATAATATTTACTTACCCTGTTATATTTATCATTGAAGTGGAATGCAATGCACTAAGTGGACTTCACATTGTATTTATGAGGGCAGCTCATGGATTGTGAAATGCGATAATTTGAGTGTCTCTAAAATGTCAAAGAGTCTTTAATCATATTATATAGTTTATTTAATTCAATTACATTTATTATTTATTTATTATAAAGGTTTCAGTGATCCGTACTGCTTGTTGGGAATAATGCCCCCGAAGGAACAAGAAGATGAGGGGGCCATAGACTCTCTAAATGATTCCATTGAAACCGAAGTAGATGGAAAGAAGAACAAGAAGAAAAAGAAGTGGTACAAAATGAAAAAGAAGAATAAAAAAAAGAAAAAAAAATTAAAACTTCGAGATAAAGTTCCTGAACAAGCAATTAAGCAGACAAGAGTAATCAATCAGAATTTGAACCCTAAATGGGGGGAATCATTCACAATGTAAGTTTAGCAAGAGAGTGTGGTGTTAGGAGTGAGAATAAAGGGAGTTTGTAAGTTACATGAAAGGGGTCTTTAGATGAATGGCGTGACGGCTATGAGCACTCACTGGCTCAACTTAAGGGCCCCTGAGCTTATAGGGCCCCTGAGTAGTGCCCAGAGGAAAAAAACAGGCATTAAAATATGTCGAAAAATGCCTGAGGGGCACTAAGGGTTTCTAAACCAGGGGCCTCAGGTCTCTATGTTACCCCACTGCTTTAGATAAAAACATCACTTTAAAAAGTACATTTTCCATAAATTCTAGCAAAATTGGATCAGCAGTCAGTATTGATGTAACACTTTTTTATTATAGAAATGTATTCATTAAATTTCGTAATATTTGCTTTTTTTTTAACTCAACCAATTTAATATGATACTACCTGTACATTTTTTTACCTGCTGTAATTGCATTTTTTTTAAATTGGTTTACAGAGACTTGCAAGATCTTCAAGATGATATATTTCATTTGGAAATTTGGTAAGGAAACTTATAATTGTATATAAAATGTATTTTTAGAACTACTGTATTTCAGGTAAAGTACTGTTTGTACTACTTTACAGGGATCATGATGAGGACACAACTGTGTTTGGTGCCATGAGGAACATCAACGAGGTATCTGGTGTGAAAGGAATGCAGAGGTACTTTAAGCAGATTGTCCACAATGCCAAGAATACTGATGGTAATGTGGATGACTTTCTTGGTAGTATTGACATACCAATTAAGGTAAGCATTGTTATGTAATGGGAAAAGTTTGGTGGAAAGTTAGGGGAAATATTGTTGGTGGAGGGTTGGGGAGAAAAGGTTGTGGGAAGAGGGTGGAGGAGGAAAGGTTATGGGAGGAGGAAAGGTTATGGGAAGAGGGTGGGGGAAGAAAGGTTGTGGGAAGAGGGTGGGGAGGAAAGGTTGTGGGAAGAGGGTGGTGGGAAGAAGGTGTGGGGAGGAAAGGTTGTGAGAAGAAGGTGCGGGGAGGAAAGGTTGTGGGAAGAAGGTGCGGGAAGGAAAGGTTGTGGGAAGAGGGGAAGAGGAAAGGTTGTGGGAAGAGGTTGAGAGGAAAGGTTGTGGGAAGAGGGGGAGAGGAACGGTTGTGGGAAGAGGTGGAGAGGAAAGGTTGTTGGAAGAGGGGGAGGAAGGGTTGTGGGAAGAGGGGGAGAGGAAAGGTTGTGGAAAGAGGGGGAGAGGAAAGGTTGTGGGAAGAGGGGGAGAGGAAAGGTTGTGGGAAGAGGGGGAGAGGAAAGGTTGTGGGAAGAGGGGGAGAGGAACGGTTGTGGGAATAGGTGGAGAGGAAAGGTTGTGGGAAGAGGGGGGAGAGAAAAGGTTGTGGGAAGAGGAGGGAGAGGAAAGGTTATGGGAAGAGGGGGGAGAGGAAAGGTTGTAGGAAGGTTGTGGGAAAAGTGGGGAGAGGAAAGGTTGTTGGAAGAGGGAGGAGAGGAAAGGTTGTGAGAAGAGTGGGGAGAGGAAAGGTTAGTGAGAGAAGAAACTTCATTGTTTGTGTCATAATTGACATACCATGTTCATGATTTGCTACCTAACGATACATTTATTCAAGAATCAACCACATTCTTGACTTTATTCTTTTCCTAAAGGATATTCCAAGCCATGGCAAAACAGACTGGTTTAAGTTAGAAGGAAAATCAGAGAAATCAAAAGCTAAAGGAAAAATAAAATTACAGTTACATTTAGGATACAGAGTAAGTACACATGCTCAGAGATGTTCTTTACATACCATTATTTAAGAGCTTATATTCTTTTATTAGTTATTCCTTGTACTGGGTGACCTCTTCAGTCAAAGACTTTTCTCCAAGAGGGCTCAATATACTGGACAATGATGATTTGCTGTGTGTGACATTTGCTGTGTGTGAACTAGTACACTGAGGTAACCCCCTACTCGTCTCGAAGGATGTACTTTAAAGTGCATATGAGCCAGATTTGTACACTAGACCTATGGTTTCTATTCCTTATCCACCAGAACCATAAAGCGAGTGAACCCTTGTATATAGTTCCCTCACCAGAACAGTGGCAATTCTACATCTATGACTATAATTATAGTCCAGCAATCTTTCCCTCACTGTATCTATTAGAATTATTTTTGTTTACAGAAAGAGGAAGATGAGGAAGAAACTGAACAGGTAGAAGAGGATCGTATGAACCCTGTTGAGTGTTATCGTTGTATATTAACACAGTTGGTTGAACATGAACTGAAGCAGATGGAGAACTCTAGTAGATGGGATGGAACACTGAATCATGAGGCAGTCTACCTACTTCATCAGATAGCCATACAAAACCAGCTCTCACAGTTAAACTTAGCTTATTGGTAAAATAAAAATAATTGCTTATTTTAAAATAAATGGGACTGAACACTTTAGGTGCCCTTGTTGAACCCAGTGGATACTTTAAGTGAAATTCTGTGGGTATGGAGTAAGTACCTAGATGTCCATTGAGAATACACTGGATGAATTCTCTAGGTACCCTGGATGAATTCTCTAGGTACCCTGGATAAATTCTCTACGTACCCTGGATCATAGAGCAAACATTTCTCTATGCCTGGATGAACTCTAGGTGTATCCTGGTTGAAAATTGTAGGTACCCTGGTTGAATATTGTAGATACCCTGGATGAATTATGTAGTACCCTGGATGAATGATGTAAACACCCTGGATTTGGACTTGTATTACTGTCAGTAAAAATGTGCCTGGATGAACTTTAGATGTATACTGGATGAAAATTGTAGGTACCCTGGTTGAATATTGTAGATGTCCCTGGATTAAATTATGTAGTACCCTGGATGAATGATGTAAACACCCTGGATTTGGACTTGTATTACCGTAAACATTTTCTTTTTTGTGCTTCTAATCTTTGTAGTCGGTGGCTGGCTTACAGCAAAGCTCATACATTGTATGCAATGGATTATAGATTCTTACATTCCTTATTGAAGATGGTGGAAGAACAATGGAAGATAACTCAACAAACGTCATCGAAAGAATGCTTCACAACTAAAGAGGTAAATGTTTGTAACTACTGTAGCTTGGGTCACGGTGTTGAGTAATTGGTCAAATGTTTGCTGTACTCTGACATAATTTGTCCTTCATACTAAGAAACATTGAGAGTAATTTTGGGTGGAACTCGAACGCACAACCTCCATTAGCCTGGCGTTCATACCTTTAGACCACCGAACTTGAGCTGATGGCTAGGGATTAGATCGGTCTAGATATTTTGCAATTTCATTAACTTTTTATGTCTTTATGTATATGGTGTACGCAGGGCCAGTCTGTACCACTACCATTACCACTGTGAAGTTATCTAAAGTTCAGTGCTTGATCCCAGCTGTCCTAATGTATCACCTATCAGCTGAATTTCTTCGTTATTCACTTGTCTGTGATTCAGTCACTGGTAACTAATGGATAGACCTACAATGACTAATAAGTTATTTAGGGCTCAATATGTTGCCCTGAATTGAGTAGAATTCCCTGATTGATGGGATATCTTGGAGTCCAACAAAGTTTCCCCTGAATTGTGTTAATACATGTATTGCCCCGCTTTCAACACTATCATGTGTACTTTATGCGACACAAAATGTGATGTGCCAATATATGGACATGATGATGTCATATGAGCACTACCATATTTGGGCACATCACATTTTTTTGTCAAACGAGTTTGATAGTGTAGACAGAGCTTAATATTCAACTAAGGCAATAAAATTGGGGGTAAAGAATGAGATGAAACTCCATTGGTAGGTAAACTAGTACAGGATATATACTACTTTTCACAGAATGCTTATCTACTGTATTTTCTTTAGATTTATTTTGGTTTTTTTTTTTTTCATTTTTCAGGAAGTTACGTTAGCAGAATCCTTTGACGCATTTGTCAAATATTGCATTGGTCTTTTACGCAAGCAACGCGACGTGTTCCCTCCACAGAAGAAAAATGTTGTTAGACTTGAATGGCTCCTTAAGTAAGTATAATGGAATAAGAAACATATCAGCTAACCATTTTTATTTCTGAAAATAAATTGTATTTCAAATTCCTTCACTTGCACTGATGAAGGGCTAGTGTTACCCGAAAGCTCTGCTAACTTTTCTGGCTGTTTTACTTTATCGTTTTGATTTAGCTTTTCGCTTTTTTTTTGTATCTCCATTGAGATCCAGCCACTGATACCCACAGCATTGTCATTTTTTCAGTAATTTGCCTTTGGATTTCAAGTGTGAAATATAAGATGTATATGACTCAATCAACAGAAGTACGGCCTTAACTCGCATACTTATATAATCATCATTAATGTCAGGGTGTGCTACAGCATACGTGATTATTATTATTATTATATTTTCTAATGACAGTTTGTTCTGACAGCTGACGTTTTAAATTCACCAAAACATTGACTAAACTAACAGGTGTCTGTCTGTGTTTTAAGTAAGATAATAAGGGAATGTTAAATAAACACAGTGACTGGCAAAAAAATATTTTAGTTGATTCATTTTTTATGTATTCAATTTCATGCATAACATAACCATACAAAGTTATCTGATTTTTCGGAGTATATATACTGTAGTATATTAACCGGTCCATTATACATAATTATAATGTCATTGCAACACTATTAATAATTTCATTGTTACTTCCACCTTTTGCATTTTTTACAGATGTCTACAGCATCTCCAAGCTTTAGATATTTATGAGAAATTATGTCCATCACAAACAGATATACATTCCCAAATTATCAATGGTATTCACGTGAGTATTGAAACATTGAGATTAATTTAAGACACACAATTTACGGAACAAGACAGTATTAGGACGCGTGACTGCGTAATGATGATTTTAGATGCGCGCATAAAATAAGCCTTTAATTAAGATGACTACGCATCAGTAAGCTCCATTACGCAGTTGTTATCCTCATACCGTCCTGTTTTGTGATTTCATTATTGGGCTAAAGATATGGTTTTAACCTGAGCATTTCTTTAATATGTATACATATTGGTGTGTGTGTGTGTATTTGTTTATTTAAATATTATCTATATTATGATAGCCTTATAAAACTTTGTACTCTATCCCCTGTTAAACCTCTACATACTTGAGCCGTTTGATCTGGGGCTACGTTTAACCCATTTAGCCATTTAGCTATGTCAATAAGAAGTGTCAATAACAAATGTGGTTTTTTGACCAATTCTTTTGCAACGACCTAATACTGTATAAAGTATACTAGTATGGTAACTCTCAACAGTTATATCTTACTTCACTAATACACTGTCTACACTATCAAACTTTATGTGTGTGTGATGTGCCCATATATGGACATGATGATGTCATATCACTAGCATATTTGGGTATATCACTACCATATTTGGGCACATCAAATCATTTTGTCAAACTAGTAGACAGAGCTTATTTGTTTATCTATTATTGTAGTCTTGAATAAATTGCCTTATCATCCCAAATAATAAATAATAAATGAAATAATTTAAAATGTCAATAACGTTTATTTTGATCATTTAACAAATACCCTACATTGTCTGTTTGCTCCTTCCTGTGTGACTAATGTTGGCAGAGAGTTTGTAGATTCATAATGTTGCAGTATATAGTAACCTTTATAGTACAGGACTATTGAGATAATAAAGGTCCTTCAAAAATAAGATAATGATCAAAATAGGCTCCCAGCAGCACTTTTGACAATTTGTATTACCGGTAGTTGTATTAGAGGGAGGAAAATTGAGCAATTAAAAAAATGTCTGTATTTTTATGCCCTTGATTATGTGTTTTTTGTTTATTGTCAAAATATATTGATGCATGTTTATTTAAATGTGTTTGTCATTGAAAACTTAATTGATGGGAAGTGTTATATTATTGATATCCCTAAAGGAAGGGGTACAGTTAGATTTTGTTGTGATTAGTAAATTGTTTACTTAGTAGATAAGAGGCTGCTGACTCTTGAACTTATAGTAATCTTGTTTACTTCTACAGTCGTTGACCGATTCAATTTTTATTTGTCGAGTTGGTTGAGTGACCGAATAGTTATGGTGGGTACCGCAAATCATAATTTCTACACTAAAAATTACCAATTAATAAAAATAGAATTCAATTTGATTTTATCTCCTTTAGGAAGGTACAACAGAATGGTTTTACAGGATTCGTGCATTCACAGAGCCAGGCACCTCAACCGATGGTGAAATGGTGTCGGCAATTGCGGCGATGACAAACACATTGAACCTTGACCTCGTCCGTAGCTACAAGTACACAGGGAAGCTGTATCAAGCCATGCTGCAGATTGACTATTTCAGTATTGCGTACAAGAACTTTGATAAACTGGTATGGAAAGAGTCCTAAACTAAATTCTTCCATGATCCCAGGGTGTTACATTTTGCATTCAATATCAAACAGAGCCAACTCCAAAAATATTAGAAACATGTACAGACACTTCCATCCACTTCCTAAAATTTAAAAAATACAGTAGAACCCCTATTAAAGGGACAGCTAGTGGTGTAACAGCTATGAGGCCTCAATGGCTAAACCCAGGGGCCTCAGAGCTTAAGGGCCCAGTGCATGAGCAACCACAATGTGTCACTATAGTGACCCTTATATAGAGGTTGGCTGTTAAAAAAATATATAACCCCTCAGTAAAGTGTCCATTTATAGGTGTGTGTCCCCTTAATAGGGGTGTCTTAATAGAGGTTCTACCTATACAAATTCACTGTCACATAGAATAGAACATTGAGTTCAATGTTTTTCGTTGAGTTGTATGAAGAAAGTTTTGAATGTCAGACGAATATTACATTAATCCAATATTGATATTGTGAACGAAAGCCTAAATCTTATTATGTTTTTTATCTGCTATTCATTTCCTGTGCATGTAGAATATATCTTAAATAGTATGTTTGACATTGACTGACGGAAATTGTTATTGAGTAAGAAATTGGTCATACAAACCCAGGACACTTTCTACATAAAAAAAAATATTTTTTTTATATTGGTTTTAGCTCGGAGAAGAAGTAATAGAACTAATGACAGGGGTCAACAAGAGTTTAAAGTCTCAGACAATCGACACAACAGAAATTAGCACATCTTTGTTTGAACTGTACCTCGCTTTAAAGGACTTACTTGGTTTCAAGCAATACTTAAATAAAAGGTGGGTTATTTTATTGCCAACATTGAACAGCATCTGATTAAAAAAAAAAAATTGTTTAATGTAGATTGTAAATGAATACATTACAATACATAATTGATATATTTCTTTGACCACTTAAATTCACTCACTTGTGACGGACTCTATACGTGCCTATTTTGTATATATCTCATCTGGTTATATTGCCTGTGTATTCTTGGAGCTGATGAACATTTACCATCATACAGTAGGTCTTCCCACCTTCCTCTTCCCTTGAGATGGTCTTCGGGTAACTAAGTCGGACACAACCCTTTATTTCTGTCTTTTGCAATGTCCTGCAAATTCATATATGTTAAGTAATTTCTATTTGTTCTTTAGTGATGCTGAAGCCTTGGTATTAGCAGACTATCACAAATACTTCAAGAAGGCTGTCCAGAACTGGCTCGCATTGGCATACAACAAAGCTATCAAGAGAATAGAGAAAGCAGTTGAACTTGATAAGGTATTTAGGCGGTAGTGTGGACAGATGAGAGAGTGCCATGACGCATGTACAAGCATATAGTTGACGCCATTAACTTCCAAACGCCTTGAGCAATGATCCATTCGTTGGAATTTGGCACTATACAAGAACTTGTATATTATCATTATTATTACATTTACTTGTGTGTTTTGTGTGATGTACTATAATTGTATCTGGTAATTAAAAAAAACTAAAAGATATTTTTCACATTTGTTTGTATATAGGTAGAACAAGTGGATGCTATGGTGAAGCATAGTACATCTGCTGTGGATGTTGCTTGCTGTTTTGGTCAGGTATGTGGTGGTGATCTAAACCTCTTGTATAATCTGCCATTACTCAGTCCTGAAAACTTAATACTGTAGAATCCCCTTTGGGGAACCCCTATTCAGGGGACATATTCTTGTTCGCAACAGCAATCCCATATTCATTGAACGCTTCTATTAGCTATACATATTCTTGGATCCCGAAGGTATCCCCTTAATATATATATATAATAATAATTTCTGCATTAAATTGTATAAGTTTATGTAAAGTAAAGCTCTGGTTTTTTTATTCATTATTTTTAGATTGGTGAGTTTTACTCCAAACTTGATTGGCCAGACATTGAAGGTTCTTATGTATTCGTTATGAAGATCACAGATGTAAGTCCTATTTTTATATCTAAAAAAAACCCAGTTTTAATACAAAAATTATAAGATACTGTATAGCAGTGCCTAATGGTTGCCAATCCCAAGGTACAGATGCTCAAACCAAGGCTCTGTCTACACCTTCAACAAAATGTGATGTGCCCAAATATCCTTTAATGAGTACATGCGAAAATCTACCTATGGTTTCATGCAACGTATGTTGAATAGTGGTAACATCCTTGTTGCTTGTGTTTGCAAACATATGCTCCATAACTCCAAAATGTATTGTAGATGGAGAAGCATTCTATATACTTAAGTTTAGATTTTTCTTTTTCTGTTTATAAGTTTATTAATATGGATGATATTTCCGAAATAAAAAGAAATTGAAATATGGTAGGGATATGCTTTATATTATTTAAATAAAATATTGTGTTATATTTTCTTACACCATTTTTAATTCCGATTTGGATTCTTGCTCTTAAATTACTTGACCAGTACGTAACCGAATTGGTTCGTTCATTTTCTTGAGTTCATATGCTATATTGATGGTACTGTTGGATGTACAGTATGGAACATTCCAACATTTTCATCAATGAATTTTTGTATTTCAGGACATTTGCAGAGCAGCTCTGTTTTATGCCAATATTATTCACAAGGATCTGATATCCAAAGGGTACTATGATGATGAAGGCCAGTTTGATGTCACAGATCAGGTAAGTGAAAAACTACCAAATGTCACCCAAAAATAACTGTTTCATTTTTGTAATGATTACGAGATGACCTTTCTTATAAATATTTAAAAGACGTGTTGTCCCAAATGACATGACAAAATAAGATGGTTAAACCCAAACTGTGAATGGACAATTTCTAAAGCTCTGTCTACACTATCAAAGTTTATGTGACAAAAACATGTGATGTGCCCATATATGGACATGATGATGTCATTCCACTACCATATTTGGGCACATCACTACCATATTAGGGTAGTGCATACAGAGCTTTATGCCTGATTACTAGATATTTTGAACTTTCAGTAACTTTTTATGCAATTTCTAGTACAGTATTCCATGTCTTTATGTAAATGATTTGCGCTTGGCCAGTCTGGGCACATCACACTTTTTTGTCAAAGTGGTTTGATAGAGATAGACAGAGCTTTAGTTTTAATAATGTTTGTTTTTAAGTTACAATAAATATTTAGCTTGTAAAAAAGACAAAATAAACAGATAAACAAAAAAAACCCATTAACTTCTAAACTGTTTTTTTAGATATCAAACTAGTTTGACAATAAAAGGGTGATGTGCCTAAATATGGTAGTGATGTGCCCAAATATGGTAGTGATATGACATCATCTTGCACATATATGGGCACGTCACATTTTTTTATCACATAAAATTTGATAGTGTAGCAATTTATCATGCTGTCATTTCAGCTCTGCATTGCAATCAACAATATTGAGCAAGTTCGGAGGTCGTTGGCAGTTTTACCGAAATCTCTCAACTGGGACAAGCTATTCACGTTGGTGGCAATGAAACAAGGAGAGCAATCGAGTGAACAGTGCAAGGCTTCGCTGAAGGAAATGCTGGCGAGCGCCGACGATGACATGGTTAATATTATACTGAAAGTCGCAGGCAGGGTTGGTGACAAAATGAGACCAGATGTCAAGAAATTCATCTTTCAGTTAGCATATGCACCAGTGAAGCAGTCTTTGGATGATGTAAGTTTATAAGGTTGTGTTCGTACTGTAAACTAAACTGTGTAACTTAAATTACTCTTGGCAGTGGCATAACAGCTATGAGCTCTCACGGCCCTGGATCTTATGGGGGCCCCTGACCAGTGTCCAGAGGAAAAAACAGGCATTAAAATATGTTGAAAAAGGCTAAAATCACCCAAGTCCTCCAGCGTTGGAGGGCCACTTGGGGTTCTTAAGCCAGGGGCCTCAGGCCTCTGCATTAAGCCACTGCTCTTTATTAAGATTTATTAATAATATTTATTTAAACTCAATTACCTTTTTACCAACCTAAGGACAACTTGCTCCTTATCTTGTGGTTAATCAGCTTGTGGTTTAAGGTGTAATTGAAAAATCTAGCAACTGAGGTAGGTTTTTGAAACAGCTGTTTTATCTCAAACACGCAACCATTACATGTGTCCATTCTAAGTGCGAACAGGCCCTAATTCTTTGATTGGTATATGTATGTTCTTGCTAATATTCATGAGGATTTGTTACCACGTAATATTTATTGTTATTCTTTCAACCTAGGCAATAACACCTTTGATGCAGTATTTGGACAAAAACCTTATCACTCTGAGTGAAGGTTTACTACAAATTAACTTTCAAAGGTTAGTAATATGAACAGTTACTGCATTACTTGTAAATTTTACTGCAGTAATCTATGAAATCAAAAATCTTATCACTTTGAATGACGGTTTACTAAAGATTAACTGTTAAAGGTTAGTAATATGAACAGTTACTGCAGTACTTGTACATTTTACTGCAGTAATCTATGAAATAAAAAACCTTATCACTTTGAAAGTTTACTAAAAGATTAACTTTGAAAAGTAAGTAATATAAACAGTTACTTAAAAGTTTAATGCAGTAATCTATAAATAGTAAAGGTAGATTATAAAAGACTGCATGTAAACTCTGATAGGCAAAGTGTACTCCATATTTGGAATATATATGTCCTTTTTTGCCATCAATAAGACCACAGGTCAGAGTTCACAACACATTTTATTGACTTGTATATAGTAGGTAAAGTATCACCGTGATGAGGTCTAAAATTTCTTGTTTCTCTTTCAGAATTCTCGAAACTATGTGGCAAGTTGTTTTAGATGAAATGAGAGAGCAGGTCATAGGTGAACATGAGGTAAGTCAAGCGTACCATTTAAATCAAATTTGTCCTTTGTTATTTTATTGTGTTATTAAATGATTATATTGTAGTCCAATTACAACTGGGTACTATCAGGTACAGTGTAGCTTACAAAAACGTGTCAGTGTTTTAAGATGAAAAGATATTGTTTGTATCCCAATCTATGCTCAAATTGTGTGTGAAACTACACCTTATATAGTATCGTTCTTTCATATCACAATTTAAAACTTTTTAACCATATATTATACAATGAATGATGAATTTTTGTAAATTTTTATCATTCATAATCTAAACTTTTAATCAATAAAGCTGCCAAATGGTATAATATCACCATGATTTAAGGGTAGGTATATTTTAGTTTAAGTATATCAATATCATTTTATAATAGTAGATGGTGGTAGAAATAATATATTATTGAATGTTGTTCCATATACAGTATATACAAAAATGCAACTGGTAAATTAGCTATCTGTGCTACTACTACTACTACTTCAAAGTGACAGTATACCCTTATTAACTCCAGTAGGCCTATGTTTAGAATTTTTAATATTTGATATCTGTGTTTGATAAAAAAAAATGCTAGTATGATTCATTCTTTTTTTCGTCAGTGGGCTGTTCTTCTTTGCTTTATTGTTCCCTAATTCCTAAAAAAAATTTGTGGTTTTGAACTAATTCATTTGTTTTGTGTTTTTCATATGTTGCCAAATTATCAAATCATTTCAACATAATCACCATAATGGTCATAGCCTTGGTACCAACACAATATAGGTACTAATCAACCATGAGTGATTACACCAAAATGTTGCCATATGTTTCTGTAATGGTTCTTTGTGTTTCATTTCTAACAGCAACATAATCAGAATCACCATAATGGTCATAGCCTTGGTACCCACACAATATAGGTACTAGTGAACCATGAGTGATTACACCACAATGTTGCCATATGTTTCTTTGTGTTTCATTTCTAACAGCAACATAATCAAAATCACCATAATGGTCATAGCCTTGGTACCCACACAATTCAGGTACTAAAATCCACCATTACCGATTACACCAAAAAGAAAATAGGTGCTCTTCCAACCATGAAGGTAGACTTTTTCTTGCATCATATCTGCATGAGATTATAATGTTTAAAACAATGCTTTTAATATATACATGAAAGTGTAATTCATTTCAGTTTAAAGGGGGAGGGGGGAGGGGGTGAGGGTATGTTTACATTTATAGAGCAATTTTTTTAATTGTTTTAATCATTTTGACTTTAAAACCAGCATGCATGATTTTTTATTTTTAGCTATTTGAATATCTTTGTTTTTTAATTCTAATTATTATTAGGACAGGGTTTAAAACCACCATGCATGTTGTTTTTTGTTTTTTTAATATCTTATTTTTTGCATGCTATTTATTAACAGCATAATTTAAAACTTTTTAAAGATAATTCATTATTTTGGGTGAGGAAGAAAGGTGTCTAGATATTTCTTACTTTTCATGCCCTTTCAAGATGATGATGGTAATCAGGGACTCCTGCATTTGAAACAATTGTTCACATTTTACACTCCTTAAGCTCTGTCTACATTATCAAACTTTATGTGACAAAAAAATGTGATGTGCCCATATATGGACATGATGACATCATATCACTACCATATTTGGGCACATCACACCTTTGTTGTCAAACTAGTTTGATAGTGTAGACAGAACTTTACAAACTTTTTAACTACCAATTAGCTGACCTTAACTAACCATGCTGTATTATGATTCTCACTTTCCTCTTTATTCCAAAAACCTATTTAATATCTTTGTGTCTGTGTGGACTTTGTAGATTAAATCTAAGTCTTTGAAGTTAAGGAAATCGTCAACATCAAAAGAGGAACAGGTAGACAACAACGGGCACAACATCATTTATTATTATATATAGTAGTATTTATGTTGATTGTATCCTATATTGTTACAATACATATCTGAGCACTTTTATATAAGCTTGGTTTACATATATAGGTAGAATACTATTTACTTTATATTTGTTTAATATGTATCCTTTATACTTTATTTATAATCAAAGATAAAATATACACTTTATATAATTATGTTTGTACTAATTAGCATGTTGTTATATTTATACACCTTTATTTTGTATTTTGTATTTATTATTGTATTCAAATATACTGTTTAAAAAAAAAAATACATTTGACGTATATTTGATGTATATTAGATTGTTTTGAGTACATGTAATGTATGACATCCCATCAGTGGCATTATAATATTATTATGAACTCATGAAAATTGCTTTCTGAAATAATGAGCATATATATTTATAATTTCTCTTTATTCATCTCATAAACAAACAAAACATAAAACAAAAAAAGATGAAAGGGACCTCCAGGAAACCCCAAGGGTCTTGTGATTGGAGGCCCACTAAAGACTATAGTTACATTTTAATTAAGATAACGTAAAAAGAATAAATAAATAAATAGACCATGACAGGATTAAAAGGGAATACAATTGCCAGGACAACCAGAAACCAATACAAGGTTCAAACAGAAGCAGAAAGGTTAAATAAAATACACATAAATACTGTACATATACATTTTGCAGACCAACTTAGAGCATCCTGTATAAACATTCATTATAACACTTAGATCAAGGTAGAGTCTGATGTGTCCTCTGTGCATTTCCTGAGTTATAGAACAGAGTGCATTCAGATGTTCAACCCAGTGTTTTAAACTCCAGTGGTATTTGATTGTGACAAACAAAATGCTGGTGTGTGTAAACTACAGAGTTTTGCTAGGTATTGTGAAAGGGGTATTAGTTTAAAAAACACAATTTTCTTTCCTATCCTGTAGTTGGTGAGTCATATGCTTGCTGTGGATGTGTTGTAATATAAAAATAAAATTATTAAATTTAATTTGATAATGTAGGGAGAAATAGGCGAATGTTTAGTGTTAAGTAAATATGGACGACGGTTTATTTTTGAGAAGATGACGCAAATTTATAGTGGAAATAAACAGGTAGACATGGTTACAGGCTTCTTGTTCATGTTGGTGTTACTCAGTTCCCTAGTTCCTTATTTCTTGACAAATCTTGTAGTGTTTATGTTAGATTTATTTTTCTATTTTTTAGTATATTTTTTTTAAATGTTGCTTTTTTTAACATCCCAGTGTAAACTTTCTTCTGTACTAAGGTTAACTTAAATTGTCTAGAATCTATTATGTTTATTGTTTTTATAATTATATATTTATAGATTCTAATTAAAAACACATAAATATTATACAATATAAGGATATAATAATATTGTTTGCATGTATTCTTCAATCTAACATGTTATTAATAATTTCACATTTGAAGTAATTTCATTTGTTGGCAAGTTCAGCATGTACTACACCAACATAACAATACTTTTTATTGTTTCTGATTGTTTTTTTTTAATCAGTACAATTCACACTAAAATAATAATAACATTTTAACAAATTGGTAAGTTTTTTGTATCTTTATATACAAATTAAATAGAAACAAAAACAAAGTAAAACATAGTTTTTAAAAGTTGATTAAATAAATGTGGGGGAATAACCTGTGCTTTGCAGCTTAACTGAGCTGAATTGCGCGCAGGAGTAGACGACACAAACAAGAACTTTGTTCTCCACTTCGTGTTGAGTGCTGACACCAAATGGCGCCTGTTCATCTCTCCACAACTGTAACATCATTGTTTAAATATTTAATTATTTTTATGCAAATGAAGATTTATTTCACGAATGGCAAGAAACAGCATCACTATCTGAACCTTAAGACACAAGTTTTCTAAAGCTCTACACTATCAAACTAGTTTGACAAAAAAAAGTTTGATGGCTCCAAATATGGTAGTGATATACCCAAACATGGTAGTAGTGATATTAACATCATGTTCATATATGGGCACATCACTTTTTTTTGTCACATAAATTTTGATAGTGTAGACAGAGCTTGATTCTCTTGCAGCGCCTGAATAGTCTTTCACAAATTTGTCTGCAATGATGTGTAATACAATAGTTTCATATGACAAATCAACAGTTGCAGCCACAACAAATAACTTTTTTTACAGTTAAAGATGGGATGTATTGTAATTATGTTTGTTTTCCTTTGTTTTTTTAGAAAGGTCTTGAGTTCTTTGTTCGTCTTCATTCTGCTCTGGAGGTACGTTTTGAAACAACATAGAACAAATTGATTACAGTGATTTCTCTATGGTATAATAAGCACCATGATGAAAAACAATAGAAGTTAGGCCGTGTAGTGTCAGGAATAATGCATTTGGATTTGATTGACCCAATCTTCTTTTTGACCAAATCTTCTTCTCACTCAACCAAGTTCTCTTTTCAATCTACCCAATCTTGAGTCAACCATTTGAAACTTTAAAGACTGCTAATATTAGATTTATTCTTCTTTTCCAGATTCTCTTGGAATTTTTCAATGCTGATGGAAAAGGTCTTTCAATGGAAGATCTTATGATAGAAGATTATAAGACTTTACTGTCGTGTCTTGTCACCAACAAGTCAACAACGGAGGAAATTATCACCTCATACTACAGTCGACGTGCTCAGGAACAAGTAAGTGTCTAGTGTCATCACTCCTAGCTCTAGCCTAGGCCTACTGACATCAGTACAACAAACACAACCAGAGACATGAGTATAAGCCTATAACCCTTTATCTTGTTTCTAATTATTTATTGTACTGTAATGCTCTGTTCTAAAATTTATGCCCAAAAATAAAATAATTCTAAATACAATGCTAAATTCTGTTCTCCTCTGTTTAGATGAGCAGGTCAGATAATTCATATGGTGAACTAGATGTCGTCTGCTACTACAACCCAATGGACAGTAAGCTAATTGTTGAAGTCAACAAAGCGAAGAATCTCAAGGCACTTGATTGTAATGGTAAGGAAAGATTAATTTACATATGTAATTATTATTATTATCATTAATTATTATAGGTAATTTTCCAAAATTAAATATTTCATTAAATTAGTTTTTTATATTTTTTTTAATTTCAGGTGTTAGTGATCCTTTTGTGATGATTGAACTTTGCCCCCGTCACATGTTCAATTTAGATCCGCAGAGAACAAAGGTCATAAAGAAAACACTGAATCCAGTTTTTAATCAAAGTTTTGAATTGTAAGTTTTATTGATTGTTATACATGACATGACTATGTGTTGTATATTATAATTTTTTATTTTTCGAATAGCAAGTTGAATATAAAATATTTATTATTCAGGCACAATTGATTTTATAGTTGGGAAAAACTCCTGTTGCCTACTCTTCTCAAAGTAGTGGAAACGATAATGTGCTGTGCTAATGAAGTGCAAGAACTTATTTGTTTCTTTTATGTATTTTGTTGCAGTAATATCCGAGAAGAACAGTGTAAACAAAGAGGAGCTAGTGTAGTGTTCAGCGTGATGGATCATGATATGATGTTTTCAAATGATTTAGAAGGAGAGGCGATAATATCGTTGGAAACAATTCCTGGGATAAACCTACACGGGGCATCTCAGCAGCATTCTCTTAAACTTGTGAAACCAGTTCTAACAGGTTAGACCATTTCAAAGCAACTTAATTGCAATAATTGAATTTGTTTACTTCAGCTATAACATTACTGCATAATTATAAACTTACATAGTCACACTTTATAGTGTATATGCATAGCTTCTTAGAATAGAACAATCTTGCATAGTGCATACACTACTTTAGTATATAATATGATATTCTGTATTTTAGATTCTGTATTATAATATATACTGTGTTTTATTCAGTGAGCTACTAATTCTATTATGTAATATTTATATTATCTATTATGTAATATTTATATTATCTATTATGTAATATTTATATTATGTAATATTTATATTATCTATTTCTAGCTGAGGACCAGACAATGTTTACCATTTTGGGTAATCGTCATGGAGATAAGAAAGCTTCAGATTTCGTGAAAAAGCGGTACCATGCAATTGACCAAGCAAAAGAAGTATGATTACGTATGTATGTGTAGGTACAGTGTTGAAATTTACATTCAACTACAGTAATTTTGTAGTCATCTATTTTTTTGCACAAAATGTTTACTTTACTTCATTTCACAAAGTGAATGAATAAAGATGAAAATGATTTAAAAGAACATAATCATGGTGATAATAATAGTAATCCAAAATATGTGATTGCTTGTACAGTAGTAGAACATCTTTGGGACCCAGCAAATTGTCCCTTGAATAGAGGTTGGCCACTGGGTTAAGTTGTTACCCTTGTTAGGTTCTTGGCAAATTGTCCCTTGAATAGAGGTTGGCCACTGGGTTAAGTTGTTACCCTTGTTAGTTTCTTGGCAAAGTGCCTTTAATAGAGGTTGGCCACTGTAAAATTGTTACCCTTGTTAGTTTCTTGGCAAAGTGTCCCTTTAATAGAGGTTGGCCACTGTAAAATTGTTACCTTGTTAGGTTCTTGGCAAAGTGTCCCTAGAATAGAGGTTGGCCACAGTGTTAAATTGTTAACCTTGTTAGGTTCTTGGCAAAGTGTCCCTTTAATAGGGGGTGTCCTGAATGAGAGGGTGCTACTGTATACTATTATACTACAGTAGTATAATGGAGATGTCTTACATTGTGCTAATTGCATATATCTGAGATATATCATATAAAAATGTAATTTTTAGTATTCTTTTAATAGTATGAAATCATAATATAATAGTTTTATTAATATGCAATTTTGTTAATCAATTTTTCTGTAAGTATTTTTTTTTTATTTGATATTTGTTTTCACTTTGATTTCTGTTATTTAAATGAATGTATGTTTTTTTTAAATGTATTTAATTTATGTTGTAATTATAAATTGTATGTATAAGATCATTGATTCACTTAAAAGTTGTTTTAATCCAGTTTATTTCTTTATTTAAATTAATTTATGTTACAAAGTAAATTGTTAGTGAATTTTTAAGTGTTCTTCCGTTGTATTAGTTTTGTTTGTGTTAATGTTTCTAACAATTATTGTTAAAACGTTAAACGTTATTAATGACAAATTTATTAATGAAACAAATTCACCATTTTGTGAGTGTCATGATAGCAATAAATATATATATATATAACTAATTACACTACACTATAGGAATTCAGTAATAGAGAGAGGAAATTGCTGAGATAGGGGTGTGAAGTTGAAAGAGAAGAGGGTGGGTCAGTTGAGGTCAGGGTAATTGTGGAGCACATTTAGATTGGGGATATTCCAGGTTGATACAATGGTATAAAGGTTCAGTTTTTGGGATGGAGTGATGTTTGGTGAGATATTTAAATAGCAATTTAAGTTATTTTATAGTAGATTTCAGAGTTCATTCAACCAAATATTAATAATATATTCAGGGTGTTAGAAGGGTTCTTTAACTGTAACTTTAGATGACGCAGGAAAGATGAATTGAATATGTCACTTTAAAGATGTACAAAAATGCAATCAGCAATGTATTGATCTGGGCTGTAAGTTTAATGAACTATTCAAACACAATGTTCCTCATTGGCTGATCACTAGATTACGTAGGGGGATTCAATGTTTTTATCACGACAGACAGTTAATTTTGTACTTTTTGATTGATTGGTTAATTCAATGATTAACTATTGATGTTAATATTTTGGAAATTGACCAAAGTGGTAATGTTTATACGTTAAACGTTTATAGTCTGTCAATTACCAGCACATTGATTTAAAGTAAATTATTTATATTTTCTATGATACAGTTCTTCCTTATTTGAATATATTCCATAAGTTTCTGCTTTTTTATTATACGGACAATAAAAGTAATGAAATACAGTAGACTTTTTTTTTTCAAAGAATGATTTTATTGATGTAAATACCAACAGTAATATGTTTACTTTAAATAAAAATGTTTGTACCGTAATTATTTATTAATTTATTAACAGTGTACAAATTAGGAACATGATTTCATTCCAATCAGATTGTGAGTATTTTGCAGAATATTTCATTAAAAGAAATAGATATCAAATCACAATATAACTAAATTACAACCAAATTATTGGTTTTACGATGCAACAATCGAATACCAATTGACAAATTGACTTAGCCAAAGTGAAATCAAACGGAAGAAATACGTTGAATAGTTCAAATGTGTGAAAAGTGTGATGTTATATTATTTATAATGTTAATAGCAACCTTTTGTTTTCATGATGCTCCGCTAGACTATGCACCTATTTAGTCAAAGAGTCATTCTGCATACTCTTAAAATCACATGAGCAGAATTACTGTTGGACTCAATAGCTGCGTAGGTGATTGTCATGTGAAATCAAAAGGTCACTAATTTCTTCATAATATGATCAAACAGTGATTAACACAAAAACTAATGTTATCCCGATTACAAACATGAAAAATACTAATTGTCAAGCTCATCTGATCCACAATCAGTTTCAAAGTTTAGCACACATTTCATTTATTAGGTATGACTTAAGCACAAGTTTCATTTACTTAGGCACAGTTTTTATTTACTTGAGCACAAGTTTCATTTACCTAAGCACAGTTTTTATTTAATTGAGCACAAGTTCTATCTACTTATGCAAAAATTTACTTAAGCACAGTTTGTATTTACTTGAACACAAATTTAATTTACTTAAGCACAGATTTGATTTACTTAAGCATGTATTTCATTTAGATTAACACAAACTTGATTTACTTAAGCATTAATTACATAAGTATGAATTTCAATTATTCACCATACATTTGAGTAACAATAAGAAACGTGTCTAGAAACATGAAAGCTGATAGTAATGATATTGATAACCAAGGCAATGTTAACAATACAACCATTAAAATATAGTGTAAATTATACCTGTTTATGTTAAGCTTGTCAAATACTGATTTACAGCATAGGAATGTGTTTATAAGAATCACATTTCAAACCTATCAGTTTAATATTATATAAATGTATTAATCTTAATATCCCTTTTAATATTAATTATACCCTTGATCTAAAAATAACCCACCTATACAAATATCATTTGTATTTTTTAAACAATTAAACTCAAGGAATTTTGATTATGTAATAATAAATATAAAAATAATATAAGCAAATCAATACAAACAAATAAATAAATATATAATAGTAATATAATCAACAGGCACAGAATAAATTCTATACTGAAAATTTAAATAGTAATTAATTTGAAACAATAAAGATGATGAAATTTGTGAGAATGAGGAAAAAGTCCCCCAACTGAGATTCTAACCCAGACCTTCTGCTTGATAAGCAGACGTGCTAACCCATTGGATAGCGACTCTTTGACATTCTCGGCGTGGTACGACAGAACAGCACTAGTCCTCAATTGTACACTACGCGCACCAGAGATCAAATTGATATACCCTATAATATACATCGCACTCCGCGATAATAATGAAATACACAGTGTAATAATTACTTAATTATTATTATATATCCTGTGACATTATATACAAACCCTTCTATACCTATATGATATGAAAAAGTGTCAAACTGTTTATCTGGGGTCATAGTCCATGGGTGTACTTTGCATCTGTGTCGTTTCTTCAGCTGTGATCTCAACTGATTCCACGTCTACATCATATCTAGATTTCGCACTTGCTCTTGGTCTTAAGACAACACCTGATAATTGAGTTCTGAAGCGACTTCTACCACGCTCAGAAGTGGATCCTCCTGAAACTCCTCGGAAGGTCTGTCCATCAGTTTCCATTACTTCGGTCTGGATGTCTGCATAAGCCTGTGTTTCTCCAGACACAGCACTGTTGCCGTCAGTAACTCCCCCACTATTGCCGTATGTTGTTGAACCATAGTTACTGCTGGCTGAATAGCTGGTGAAATCATGGGTTATACTACTACTCTGAATATCTTGGACGCCAGATGTGCCTTCTTGGTCTCTGTAACCTACTGATTTATATGTTAAAAATGGACTACTTTGCTGGCCTACCTCGTTAATGACAATATTTTCACCACCGCCAGTTGGGTATTCATATTGTGTTGAAGTTTGTTCGGTCGACCAGCCTGCATTGTACCCGTCTCTACTGGCTTCTTGTTGCCCAGTATTCTGTTGATACGTTGTACTACTGGTTTGGTCATCAAATTCATTAGTTTGTGTAATATATAAACCTTCAGTCACCTCACCTTCAGCCCCTTCAATTGTCTCTATAGTATTGATAACATAAGACAGTTCACTGTCAATTTCTCCATCTTCCTCCTTTACTATAGGCTGGCTACAATGTTCGCAATGATGATCTTTTTGTCCTTCGTCTGTTGTAGTTGTAATTGTTTCATACCCGTACTGTTGAGAAACATCTGTAATTCTTCCATCAGATGTAGTAGTAGTATATTCTGGATATTCAACACGTTTTTCATCAGCCCACGTTCTAGTATCACCGATCGTGAGATCACCAGTTGTACCACTATTCATTGTTGTAGTTGTCTCTATGTATCCATGTCTTCTTGCCACATCATCGTCTCTATTTTCTACAACGTAGCTTATTATCTCATCAGGTTTTCGAACAATTGGCTCTATGATTGCTCGTCTTTGTCTTCGAGGTGATTCTTCACGTCTGTCTGCTATATAACTTCTTGTCTCTTTATCATATGGTTCTCGTGTTCTTTCATCAGTAGTAGTAGTTGTAGTCGTTTCTATGATTTCTTGTCTTGGCCTTTGAGGTGACTCTTCTCTTCTTCCAACTACATATTTTCTAGTCTCATAATCATACATTTGTACAACAGGTTCTCGTGTTCTTTCATCAGTAGTAGTGGTAGTAGTTGTTTCTATAATTTCTTGTTGTCTTGGTCTTTGAGGTGATTCTTCACGCCTCTCTACTACATAAGTTCTTATATTTTCACTACTTAGTCTTTGTACAACAGGTTCTCGTGTTCTTTCACCAGTAGTAGTGGTTGTAGTAGTTTCTAGGATTTCTTGTTGTCTTGGTCTTTGAGGTGATTCTTCACGTCTTTCAACTACATATTTCCTATCACCATATCTTTGTACAACAGGTTCTCGTGTTCTTTCATCAGTAGTAGTTGTTGTAGTAGTTGTTTCTATGATATCTTGTCTTGGTCTTTGCGATGACTCTTCATGTCTTTCAACAACAGATTTCCTATCACCATACCTTTGTACAGCAGGTTCTCGTGTTATTTCATCAGTAGTGGTTGTAGTAGTTGTTTCTATGATATCTTGTCTTGGTCTTTGAGGTGACTCTTCACGTCTCTCAACAACATATTTCCTATCACCATACATTGGTACAACAGGTTCTCGTGTTCTTTCATCAGTAGTAGTGGTAGTAGTTGTTTCTATAATTTCTTGTTGTCTTGGTCTTTGAGGTGATTCTTCACGCCTCTCTACTACATAGGTTCTTATCTTTTCACTACTTGGTCTTTGTACAACAGGTTCTCGTGTTCTTTCATCAGTAGTAGTGGTTGTAGTAGTTTCTAGGATTTCTTGTTGTCTTGGTCTTTGAGGTGATTCTTCACGCCTCTCTACTACATAGGTTCTTATCTTTTCACTACTTGGTCTTTGTACAACAGGTTCTCGTGTTCTTTCATCAGTAGTAGTGGTTGTAGTAGTTTCTAGGATTTCTTGTTGTCTTGGTCTTTGAGGTGACTCTTCACGTCTTTCAACAACATATTTCCTATCACCATACCTTTGTATAACAGGTTCTCGTGTTCTTTCATCAGTAGTAGTAGTGGTAGTAGTTGTTTCTATGATTTCTTGCTGTCTTGGTCTTTGAGGTGACTCTTCACGTCTTTCAACTACATATTTCCTATCACCATATCTTTGTACAACAGGTTCTCGTGTTCTTTCATCAGTAGTAGTTGTTGTAGTAGTTGTTTCTATGATATCTTGTCTTGGTCTTTGCGATGACTCTTCATGTCTTTCAACAACAGATTTCCTATCACCATACCTTTGTACAGCAGGTTCTCGTGTTATTTCATCAGTAGTGGTTGTAGTAGTTGTTTCTATGATATCTTGTCTTGGTCTTTGAGGTGACTCTTCACGTCTCTCAACAACATATTTCCTATCACCATACATTGGTACAACAGGTTCTCGTGTTCTTTCATCAGTAGTAGTGGTAGTAGTTGCTTCTATAATTTCTTGTTGTCTTGGTCTTTGAGGTGATTCTTCACGCCTCTCTACTACATAGGTTCTTATCTTTTCACTACTTGGTCTTTGTACAACAGGTTCTCGTGTTCTTTCATCAGTAGTAGTGGTTGTAGTAGTTTCTAGGATTTCTTGTTGTCTTGGTCTTTGAGGTGATTCTTCACGCCTCTCTACTACATAAGTTCTTATATTTTCACTACTTAGTCTTTGTACAACAGGTTCTCGTGTTCTTTCATCAGTAGTAGTGGTAGTAGTTGTTTCTATGATTTCTTGTTGTCTTGGTCTTTGAGGTGACTCTTCACGTCTTTCAACAACATATTTCCTATCACCATACCTTTGTATAACAGGTTCTCGTGTTCTTTCATCAGTAGTAGTGGTTGTAGTAGTTGTTTCTAAGATTTCTTGTTGTCTTGGCCTTTGAGGGGATTCTTCGCGCCTCTCTACTACATAGGTTCTTATATTTTCACTACTTGGTCTTTGTACAACAGGTTCTCGTGTTCTTTCATCAGTAGTAGAGGTTGTAGTAGTTGTTTCTATGATTTCTTGTTGTCTTGGTCTTTGAGGTGACTCTTCGCGTCTTTCAACAACATATTTCCTATCACCATACCTTTGTATAACAGGTTCTCGTGTTCTTTCATCAGTAGTAGTAGTGGTAGTAGTTGTTTCTATGATTTCTTGCTGTCTTGGTCTTTGAGGTGACTCTTCACGTCTTTCAACTACATATTTCCTATCACCATATCTTTGTACAACAGGTTCTCGTGTTCTTTCATCAGTAGTAGTAGTGGTAGTAGTTGTTTCTATGATTTCTTGTTGTCTTGGTCTTTGAGGGGATTCTTCACGCCTCTCTACTACATAGGTTCTTATCTTTTCATTACTTGGTCTTTGTACAACAGGTTCTCGTGTTCTTTCATCAGTAGTAGTGGTTGTAGTAGTTTCTATGATTTCTTGTTGTCTTGGTCTTTGAGGTGACTCTTCACGTCTTTCAACAACATATTTCCTATCACCATACCTTTGTATAACAGGTTCTCGTGTTCTTTCATCAGTAGTAGTGGTTGTAGTAGTTGTTTCTAAGATTTCTTGTTGTCTTGGTCTTTGAGGGGATTCTTCGCGCCTCTCTACTACATAGGTTCTTATATTTTCACTACTTGGTCTTTGTACAACAGGTTCTCGTGTTTTTTCATCATTAGTAGTGGTAGTAGTTGTTTCCATGATATCTTGTTGTCTTGGTCTTTGAGGTGATTCTTCACGCCTCTCTACTACATAAGTTCTTATCTTTTCACTACTTGGTCTTTGTACAACAGGTTCTCGGGTTCTTTCATCAGTAGTAGTGGTTGTAGTAGTTGTTTCTATGATATCTTGTTGTCTTTGAGGTGACTCTTCACGTTTTTCAACAATATATTTCCTATCACCATACCCTTGTATAACAGGTTCTCGGGTTCTTTCATCAGTAGTAGTGGTTGTAGTTGTTTCTATGATATCTTGTTGTCTTGGTCTTTGAGGGGATTCTTCACGCCTCTCTACTACATAGGTTCTTATCTTTTCACTACTTGGTCTTTTTACAGCAGGTTCTCTTGTTCTTTGATCAGTAGTAGTGGTAGTAGTTGTTTCTATGATTTCTTGTTGTCTTGGTCTTTGAGGTGACTCTTCACGTCTTTCAACTACATATTTCCTATCACCATACCCTTGTACAACAGGTTTTCGTGTTCTTTCGTCTGTAGTAGTGGTAGTAGTTGTTTCTATGATTTCTTGTTGTTTTGGTCTTTGTGGTGACTCTTCACGCCTCTCTACTACATAGGTTCTTATCTTTTCACTACTTGGTCTTTTTACAGCAGGTTCTCTTGTTCTTTGATCGGTAGTAGTGGTAGTAGTTGTTTCTATGATTTCTTGTTGTCTTGGTCTTTGAGGTGACTCTTCACGTCTTTCAACAACATATTTCCTATCACCATACCTTTGTATAACAGGTTCTCGTGTTCTTTCATCAGTAGTAGTGGTTGTAGTAGTTGTTTCTATGATATCTTGTTGTCTTGGTCTTTGAGGGGATTCTTCACGCCTCTCTACTACATAGGTTCTTATCTTTTCACTACTTGGTCTTTTTACAGCAGGTTCTCTTGTTATTTCATCTGTAGTAGTGGTAGTAGTTGTTTCTATGATTTCTTGTTGTCTTGGTTTTTGAGGTGACTCTTTACGTCTTTCAACAATATATTTCCTATCATCATACCTTTGTACAACAGGTTCTCGTGTTATTTCATCAGTAGTGGTTGTAGTTGATTCTATGATTTCTTGTTGTCTTGGTCTTTGAGGTGACTCTTCACGTCTTTCAACTACATATTTCCTATCACCATACCTTTGTACAACAGGTTCTCGTATTCTTTCATCAGTAGTAGTGGTTGTAGTAATTGTTTCTATGATATCTTGTCTTGGTCTTTGAGGGGATTCTTCACGCCTCTCTACTACATAGGTTCTTATCTTTTCACTACTTGGTCTTTTTACAGCAGGTTCTCGTGTCCTTTCGTCTGTAGTAGTGGTTGTAGAAGTTCCTATGATTTCTTGTTGTCTTGGTCTTTGCGGTGATTCTTCGCGTCTTTCAACAACATATTTCCTATCACCATACCTTTGTACAACAGGTTCTCGTGTTCTTTCATCAGTAGTAGTGGTAGTAGTTGTTTCCATGATATCTTGTCTTGGTCTTTGAGGTGACTCTTCACGTCTTTCAACTACATATTTCCTATCACCATATCTTTGTACAACAGGTTCTCGTGTTCTTTCATCAGTAGTAGTGGTAGTAGTTGTTTCCATGATATCTTGTCTTGGTCTTTGAGGTGACTCTTCACGTCTTTCAACTACATATTTCCTATCACCATATCTTTGTACAACAGGTTCTCGTGTTCTTTCATCAGTAGTAGTGGTAGTAGTTATTTCTATAATATCTTGTCTTGGTCTTTGAGGTGACTCACCATCAACTATTTGTTCGTCTTTAAACTCAATTCGTTCAGATTCTTCGATTTTCTCAATAGTTTTAATTACGTATGAAATATCAGTGTCTGTGCTGCTTTCATCATCTACAGGTGATTTAATTTTTTGGCTTAAAGGTATTTCAATTGTTTGAGAAGGCATTTTGGTATTACCTTCGCTGGCTATTAGTGCACTCTCAAGTTCATTTCGATCGGAAGTTGACATCACTATTGAATAAGTATTCTTACTTTCGTATTTCAGTAAGTGGACTGTTTCTGGAGTCCCATCCCATCTTACCACAATAGCCTCTATATAATCTTCATTTATGGGATAGGGATCAATATACCATGGTCCTTCTTGATATCGTTTCATGTACTTTATATCATACCTATCATCTCCTGCATGCGGAATGATTAGTTTTATTTGATCAATATCGTACATATATTTTGCAGCAGGGTCATCATTTTCTACAATTTTAATAGGACGCTTTCTTATTTTATCTTTTCCTACTTGAACTAAAAACTCATCTAATTGTTCTTTACGATATGTGTATCCAGTCTCTTTCATTTTCTCTCCTTCTTCATAATACTTTACTGGTTGTTTTATTGATAGTCTGCGATATGTTGCTGTATCTCTGTCATAACTGAATACGAATGGCTGACTGACTACAAGGCTGCCATCAACATTCACTATATAAGCCTCAAATGGTCTGTCAAGTGGAATAGCTTTCAAACCACTTGCTTCGTCAAAATGTCTTTCAAGGGTTGTTAATTTATCACCAACATCTAAAATCATGAACTTAAGTTTTTTGCTGTCAAACTTACTAAGATTTTTTAGTTGTGAGCTTCGCTCATTTATTTTTATATCTCTTAGTTTATCTACAATGTCTGTTCCTTGTATGGCAATAATACCTGTCTTTGTCGTCGTCCCCCGTTCAGAAATAATTTCTAAAATTTCCTTGTCAAGTTTGTCAAGTTCTTGTAAAACATTCCTTTGTGTTAACTCATTCTCTTGAAGAATATTTTCTGGTTCTAAAAGTATCTTGTCGAGTGCTCTTTGTAGTGGAACAACATCTTTCTTCACAATTTGTGGTTCCAGTTGCAGCTCTTCTATTTCAGAAATTCCATCAATTTCACTGGTGAATGGTTGAGTTGTATCTGAGAATCTTTTAGTGTATTCCAATCTCGTAAGACTGTCTCTGCGATCATTTCTTTTAGGAAAATACTGGGATTTGAATGGATGGTCAATACTACCAAACTCGGTTTTAGAATCGCGCTTCGTTCTGACATCAGAATATTTTTCATCTATTGTGTTTTTTCCAGTAAAGTGGCTATCTACTGGTTTTGTTGAACGTCTTTGCTTTTCAGGTGACCTTGTTCGTCTTATGTCTTCGGGTTCTCTTCTATCATCTTCAGTAATGACATAATCAGTTGTTGTAACAGTTGTTTCGTAACTGCCTCTAGTTATTTCTTGTTCATCTGATCTACCTGGACGTCCATCTGTTGGTTGAATCGGACGCCTTTGCTTTTCAGGTGACCTTGTTCTTCTTATGTATTCGGGTTCTCTTCTGCCATCTTCAGTTACGACATAATCAGTTGTTTCGTAAGCATCTCTAATTGTGTCTTGTTCATCTGGTCTACCTGGACGTCTTTCTGTTGGTTGAGTTTGACGTCTTTGCTTTTCAGGAGACCTTGTTCGCCTTGTGTCTTCGGGTTCTCGTCTGTCATCTTCAGTAAAAACATAATCCTCTTTTGTTGTTGTAACAGTTGTTTCATAAACATCTCTAATTGTGTCTTGTTCATCTGGTCTACCAGGACGTCTTTCTGTTGGTTGAGTTGGACGCCTTTGTTTTTCAGGTGACCTTCTTCGTCTTGAGCCTTCAGGTTCTCGTCTGTCATCTTCAGTTATGACATAGTCAGTTGTTGTAACAGTTGTTTCGTAAACATCTCTAATTGTGTCTTGTTCATCTGGTCTACCTGGACGTCTTTCTTTTGGTTGAATTAGACGTCGTTGTTTTTCAGGTGACCTTGTTCGTCTTATTGCTTCGGGTTCTTTTCTGTCACCTTTAGTAATGATATAATCCTCTTCTGTTCTTGTAACAGTTGTTTCGTAAACATCTCTAATTAAGTCTTGTTCATCTGGTCTACCAGGACGTCTTTCTGTTGGACGTCTTCGCCTTTCAGGTGACCTTGTTCGTCTTGTGTCTTCAGGTTCTCGTCTGTCATCTTCAGTAATAACATAATCCTCTTTTGTTGTTGTAACAGTTGTTTCATAAACATCTCTAATTGTGTCTTGTTCATCTGGTCTACCAGGACGTCTTTCTGTTGGTTGAGTTGGACGCCTTTGCCTTTCAGGTGACCTTGTTCGTCTTATGTATTCAGGTTGTCTTCTGTCATCTTCAGTTATGACATAATCAGTTGTGACAGTTTTTTCAAAAACATCTCTGGTTATGTCTTGTTCATCTGGTCTACCTGGACGTCTATCTGTTGGTTGAATCGGACGCCTCTGCTTTTCAGGTGACCTTGTTCGTCTTGTGTCTTCGGGTTCTTGTATGTCATCTTCAGTTATGACATAGTCAGTTGTTGAAACAGTTGTTTCGTAAACATCTATAATTGTGTCTTGTTCATCTGGTCTACCTGGACGTCTTTCTTTTGGTTGAATTGGACGTCTTTGTTTTTCAGGTGACCTTGTTCGTCTTCTGTATTCAGGTTGTCTTTTGTCATCTTCAGTTATGACATAATCAGTTGTAACAGTTGTTTCATAAACATCTCTGGTTATGTCTTGTTCATCTGGTCTACCTGGACGTCTACTCGTTGGTTGAATCGGACGCCTCTGCTTTTCAGGTGACCTTGTTGGTCTTGTGTCTTCGGGTTCGTGTATGTCATCTTCAGTTATGACATAGTCAGTTGTTGTAACAGTTGTTTCGTAAACATCTCTAATTGTGTCTTGTTCATCTGGTCTACCTGGACGTCTTTCTTTTGGTTGAATTAGACGTCTTTGTTTTTCAGGTGACCTTGTTCGTCTTATTGCATCGGGTTCTTTTCTGTCACCTTTAGTAATGATATAATCCTCTTCTGTTCTTGTAACAGTTGTTTCGTAAACATCTCTAATTAAGTCTTGTTCATCTGGTCTACCAGGACGTCTTTCTGTTGGACGTCTTCGCCTTTCAGGTGACCTTGTTCGCCTTGTGTCTTCAGGTTCTCGTCTGTCATCTTCAGTAATAACATAATCCTCTTTTGTTGTTGTAACAGTTGTTTCATAAACATCTCTAATAGTGTCTTGTTCATCTGGTCTACCAGGACGTCTTTCTGTTGGTTGAGTTGGACGCCTTTGCTTTTCAGGTGACCTTGTTCGTCTTATGTATTCAGGTTGTCTTCGGTCATCTTCAGTTATGACATAATCAGTTGTTGTAACAGTTGTTTCATAAACATCTCTGGTTATGTCTTGTTCATCTGGTCTACCTGGACGTCTATCTGTTGGTTGAATCGGACGCCTCTGCTTTTCAGGTGACCTTGTTCGTCTTGTGTCTTCGGGTTCTTGTATGTCATCTTCAGTTATGACATAATCAGTTGTTGAAACAGTTGTTTCGTAAACATCTCTAATTGTGTCTTGTTCATCTGGTCTACCTGGACGTCTTTCTTTTGGTTGAATTGGACGTCTTTGGTTTTCTGGTGACCTTGTTCGTCTTATTGCTTCGGGTTCTTTTCTGTCACCTTTAGTAATGATATAATCCTCTTCTGTTCTTGTAACAGTTGTTTCGTAAACATCTCTAATTATGTCTTGTTCATCTGGTCTACCAGGACGCCTTTCTGTTGGACGTCGTTGCCTTTCAGGTGACCTTGTTCGTCTTATGTCTTCAGGTTCTCTTCTGCCATCTTCAGTAATGATATAATCAGTTGTTGTTGTAACAGTTGTTTCGTAAACATCTCTAATTGTGTCTTGTTCATCTGGTCTACCTGGACGTCTATCTTCTGGTTGAATTGGACGTCTTTTGCTTTCAGGTGACCTTGTTCGCCTTGTGTTTTCAGGTTCTCGTCTGTCATCTTCAGTTATGACATAATCAGTTGTTGTTACAGTTTTTTCGTAAACATCTCTAATTGTGTCTTGTTCATCTGGTCTACCAGGACGTCTTTCTGTTGGTTGAATTGGACGCCTTTGCTTTTCAGGTGACCTTGTTCGTCTTGTGTCTTCGGGTTCTCGTCTGTCATCTTCAGTTATGACATAATCAGTTGTTGTTACAGTTGTTTCATAAACATCTCTAATTGTGTCTTGTTCATCTGGTCTACCAGGACGTCTTTCTGTTGGTTGAATTGGACGCCTTTGCTTTTCGGGTGACCTTCTTCGTCTTGTGTCTTCGGGTTCTTGTCTGTCATCTTCAGTAATGACATAATCAGTTGTTGTAACAGTTGTTTCATAAACATCTCTAATTGTGTCTTGTTTATCTGGTCTACCAGGACTTCTATCTGTTGGTTGAGTTAGATGCCTTTGCTTTTCTGGTGACCTTGTTCGTCTTATGTATTCAGGTTGTCTTCTGTCATCTTCAGTTATGACATAATCAGTTGTGACAGTTTTTTCAAAAACATCTCTAGTTATGTCGTGTTCATCTGGTCTACCAGGACGTCTTTCTGTTGGTTGAATCGGACTCTTTTGCTTTTCAGGTGACCTTGTTCGTCTTATGGCTTCGAGTTCTTTTCTGTCATCTTTTGTAATGATAAAATCCTCTTCTGTTCTTGTTGTAACAGTTGTTCCGTAAACATCTTTAATTGTGTCTTGTTCATCTGGTCTACCTGGACGTCTTTCTGTTGGTTGAATTAGACGTCTTTGCTTTTCAGGTGACCTTGTTCGTCTTATGTCTTCAGGTTCTCTTCTGTCACCTTTAGTAATGATATAATCCTCTTCTGTTCTTGTTGTAACAGTTGTTTCGTAAACATCTCTAATTGTGTCTTGTTCATCTGGTCTACCTGGACGTCTTTCTGTTGGTTGAATTGGAAGTCTTTGCTTTTCAGGTGACCATGTTCGTCTTATGTCTTCAGGTTCTCTTCTGTCATCTCCAGTTATGACATAGTCAGTTGTTGTAACAGTTGTTTCGTAAACATCTTTAATTGTGTCTTGTTCATCTGGTCTACCTGGACGTCTTTCTGTTGGTTGAATTGGACGTCTTTGCTTTTCAGGTGACCTTGTTCGTCTTATGTCTTCAGGTTCTCTTCTGTCACCTTTAGTAATGATATAATCCTCTTCTGTTCTTGTTGTAACAGTTGTTTCGTAAACATCTCTAATTGTGTCTTGTTCATCTGGTCTACCTGGACGTCTTTCTGTTGGCTGAATTGGACGTCTTTGCTTTTCAGGTGACCTTGTTCGTCTTATGTCTTCAGGTTCTCTTCTGTCACCTTTAGTAATGATATAATCCTCTTCTGTTCTTGTTGTAACAGTTGTTTCGTAAACATCTCTAATTGTGTCTTGTTCATCTGGTCTACCTGGACGTCTTTCTGTTGGTTGAATTGGACGTCTTTGCTTTTCAGGTGACCTTGTTCGTCTTATGGCTTCGGGTTCTTTTCTGTCATCTTCAGTTATGACATAGTCAGTTGTTGTAACAGTTGTTTCGTAAACATCTTTAGTTGTGTCTTGTTCATCTGGTCTACCTGGACGTCTTTCTGTTGGTTGAATTGGACGTCTTTGCTTTTCAGGTGACCTTGTTCGTCTTATGTCTTCAGGTTCTCTTCTGTCACCTTTAGTAATGATATAATCTTCTTCTGTTCTTGTTGTAACAGTTGTTTCGTAAACATCTCTAATTGTGTCTTGTTCATCTGGTCTACCTGGACGTCTTTCTGTTGGTTGAATTGGACGTCTTTGCTTTTCAGGTGACCTTGTTCGTCTTATGGCTTCGGGTTCTTTTCTGTCATCTTCAGTTATGACATAGTCAGTTGTTGTAACAGTTGTTTCGTAAACATCTTTAGTTGTGTCTTGTTCATCTGGTCTACCTGGACGTCTTTCTGTTGGTTGAATTGGACGTCTTTGCTTTTCAGGTGACCTTGTTCGTCTTATGTCTTCAGGTTCTCTTCTGTCACCTTTAGTAATGATATAATCCTCTTCTGTTCTTGTTGTAACAGTTGTTTCGTAAACATCTCTAATTGTGTCTTGTTCATCTGGTCTAACTGGACGTCTTTCTGTTGGCTGAATTGGACGTCTTTGCTTTTCAGGTGACCTTGTTCGTCTTATGTCTTCAGGTTCTCTTCTGTCACCTTTAGTAATGATATAATCCTCTTCTGTTCTTGTTGTAACAGTTGTTTCGTAAACATCTCTAATTGTGTCTTGTTCATCTGGTCTACCTGGACGTCTTTCTGTTGGTTGAATTGGACGTCTTTGCTTTTCAGGTGACCTTGTTCGTCTTATATCTTCAGGTTCTCTTCTGTCACCTTTAGTAATGATATAATCCTCTTCTGTTTTTGTTGTAACAGTTGTTTCGTAAACATCTCTAATTGTGTCTTGTTCATCTGGTCTACCTGGACGTCTTTCTGTTGGTTGAATTGGACGTCTTTGCTTTTCAGGTGACCTTGTTCGTCTTATGGCTTCGGGTTCTCTTCTGCCATCTTCAGTTATGACATAGTCAGTTGTTGTAACAGTTGTTTCGTAAACATCTCTGGTTATGCCTTGTTCATCTGGTCTACCTAGACGTCTTTCTGCTGGTTGAGTTTGACGTCTTTGTTTTTTAGGTGACCTTGTTCGGCTTATGTCTTCAGGTTCTCTTCTGTCATCTTCAGTTATGACATAGTCAGTTGTTGTAACAGTTGTTTCGTAAACATCTTTAGTTGTGTCTTGTTCATCTGGTCTACCAGGACGCCTTTCTGTTGGACGTCTTTGCTTTTCAGGTGACCTTGTTTGTCTTATACGTTCTATTTGGTCATCTTCATTAATGATATAATCCTCTTCTGTTCTTGTTACAGATGTTTTATAAACGTCTCTAATATTTTGATCTTTTGGTCTAATCGGATGCCTTTCTATTGGTTGTGTTGGACGTCTTTGTTGCTCAGGTGACCTCGTTCGTCTGATTTCTGGTTCTCTTCGGTTATTGTCACTAGTATCGTGCAAGTGACGTCTTACACCAGGAGATCTTGTTTGCTGTATTTCTTGTTTTTCTTGGATAATTGTAGTTTCATGTTTATCTGGCATGGTTTGCCTCCTCTCTGTTTCTACAAGTTGTTGTGGATAATCAACCATTTCAATAATGGAATCGTCTTCAATTCTTGTGGTAATAGTTGTCTCCTGAATATCCTTTGTTGATTCTTTATTTTTTCCATGAAATTTCTGCTTCTGATAATCTGTTATTTTTTTTCCTAAACTGGTACTGCTATGGATCAATGCCTTGCTTTTATCCTTTAGGGAACCTGTCAATCTCTTTAATGATCTACGTTTTGAAGATGGTTCAACTTCCATGGGTACATCAGAGATTCTATCCTTATGGTATATACCTGTAATATATTCTTCTTCAATATCAATTACTTCATCGTTTGGCTTGCCTTCTTCCAAAATCTGAAGTGTTATGTCTTCACGAAAGACCTTCTCACGCGCTTTACCATCCCGCTTACCAACGTCACTAGTTCTTTGTTGATAGTGTTCTTGTTGCGCAGAACCTTCAGTAAAGAATACTTTAGTATCAGAAGTTTCTTTTCTATACTTTTTCCTGCTTGGTTTTTCCATCGGCTGTTGTATGGGACTTTCTGTCACAATGTATCCTTCATTATAATGGCTTTGTTTGTAATCTGAACTGTGAGGCATCAAAATATCTTCATCATAATAAGCACCTGGTAGAGACTGGCCATGAATAGATGGCTCCACTCGGGCTTGTACCTGTTTTGTCTACAAATATAATATTCACTCTTATTGAATTTAAAAGTTTATATTACAGACCTAAATTCGTAAAAACTTGATTCGTATAGATGTATACGAATGTGTATCACTAGCGATCTGGACTATCGGACACTTTTGCTTACTATATCCGGATGCCTATGATTGTAATGACATCGTACCCATAACCCAACTCATTTGAGTTTGCGTAGACGCGCGGCTAGTAGGAACTAATCTTAACAAGACGTTAAATACTCACCCTCTTTGACAATCTGTTAATGCACAATAAGAGGACAAAGCCAATTGTTCCATTCAGAATGACAAACACATATTGTAGATCTATGTTCTTGATTCCAAACACCCCAATGAACCACGTAGCACTTATGTATATTAGGAGAAAGGTGAACAGCCCAATTTTTAACCTAAACAAAAATTATAATTTAAATGTTTAATAGTTTTATTCAGATAGCACTGATAAAAAATATCCTATTAGTTAATTATTTCTGAAATATGGATATTACAGCTAATGAAATATACCTTGTTCGTTTTTGTCGCCTGTACCGTTCTTGCTGTTTGATCAAATGCATAGAGCTGGCACTACAACTTTGAACAATTAAAACCAACAGCATCAGCAATGATATCTAAAATACAATACAATCACATGTTTATATTTAAATATGTATGGAATGGTTACTGAGAACTCGAATGCACCTAATTACACAACTACATATCCATTAAAAATTCACATCACACACTACTGTTGCTACTGATGAATAGGACACTATACCATTTTTTCAACATAGTTGTGTAATTCATTAATGATTTACAACGTTTGAACCGAGTTAGGACATATGTTAGTACGATAGCTATGATTATCTTGTTCTAATGAAAGCTTTGAATATTTACCGCAATAAAGAAAATGATTGGTCCAACCATACTCCATATAGCTTCAGTGTCTGGATCTGGCCATGATCTGTGTGATAATGGTAGACATTTATTCATGAAGTTATGTCATGTAAGGTGGTAAACAATGATATAAGTTATACTTTTGAATGATGTTTGTTTAGATTATATTCACGATAATGCAAGCTTAGTTTGAAAAACAGAATTCTTTATGAACCAAGAGCCAAGGATTGGTAGGTAAGCATGATAACTACAAAATTCCACTTTTCTCGCATACCTGTATTCTGGTGAAGCATATTCGTCCCACAGCAGCCCGGCACTCAGTCCAGAAATCAATATTGGCATTCCCCAACCAAACGACTGGTAGAAACAATTGAAGTTCTGTGCTCGGCAAGATGCGAATTTCTCTTTGATGAAGAGGTCGAAAATCATTAAGAACAACCAGACGAAAACGGACGTTAGTGAGAAGTGAATCGATAACGCCATCGTGTTTGTAAGCTCCTGTAATAAAAGATTACAAGATTTACCAATCTACTTCGTATTACCTCTTCAGTCATACGAACTGTAACGAAATATCACTTACAAAATATGTGTTTAAATCAGCACCCGTATCTGCCAATAGTGCAACATTCGCCAGTAGTAAAGCAATTGACAGATTTCGAATGAGGCTCTTTTCTGGAAGATGTTTCATTCTCCTGTAAATTGTAAGACAATTGTAGTAATATTACATAAATAAAATTAAACAATGAACTAGTTATGTAAATAGGTCTTTATAAGTGAATAATCGATGATGGCACATCTGATATATTTAGCCTGAAGTCAAATTTTACTAAGATTAAACACAAGTCCCAATGGCTATAGGTTTTACTACTTTCTCCTGTCCAATCAACTATAAAAATGATATTCTTTTGTAAGCATAATTACTTCATTATGGCAGTTCCGAAGATGATCAGCAGTAGAATTAAAATTGACAACACTGTGGCTAAGCAAGTAACTATCAACAGTGCTTCTGGATAGTAAATCTGTAATAGAGAAGATTTTACGGAGATGAGCATTATTTCAAGTCAGTTTCAGTAACTTCTGATAATGCATGTTGTAGTTTATGCATCTTTTTCGGGTTATGCTTAGAGACAGTGTCTCAATGTAGTACAGTACGTCTTTATCAAAACTTATGAGGAGGCCAACCCATTTATATTACAATATTTGCATCGTGAACACAGTCAGTGTTGATGGACTGAACTGCAGCAGTATTTGCAATTTTCATTGTACGTACCAGTGACGAAATATCCATTAGGAGTGCGAATGAAGTCCCTTCGTGGCAAGAGCATGATACGCCATTTTTCCTGGAATCACTTGCGAAGGTCTTGCATCCATCCGGAGAAAAGGAACTGTTGACCAAAGCAATTATTATATCTTTATAAATAAAGTACAAGCTTTTTTTTTAACATTTTGCATCAGCAACAAGTTGCTGAGTACGAACAAGTATGCATTACGTTTTTTTTAAAAGTAGCTTTAAAAAATGTTCACTTTATTAAAGAAAGAAAATTGATATAGTTCAATTCTTACAGTGAAGTTCTATCAATGTATGTGCACACAGGCTTGCTTGTTCCTCTTGTACGGTAACCATTTCTCTTCCAGCGTATCTAAAAATAAAGGTTCATTATGATAAAGAACATAAATTACAATGTTGATTCAATACAAGGCGAGGAGACAAATCTCCCCCTCCTACTTCAATCTGCTGCTGTGTAGGCCTAATCTTTAAGGTCATGTTTTGAACAAACTTGGTAAAAAGACATTACCTCATCTGAAGGAAAATGTATAAAGGTGTTTCCATTAGCGACTGCGTCTTCATTTACATTGTAGGTGACAATGGATACAAGTCTGCTTGCAAGAAAGTAGACCATTTCTTCTTCTTTGTTAGCTCTAAGAAGAAAAAAAAATAGTACCGTACTAGTTAATTTAAATGATTTCAATTCGGTGAATGGAAGTTTGTATCAATGTAGAACACTTTCATTTCGGACATTCAATCGGTAATAAATAGGAAAAAAGATACTTCATTAGGTAGCCTATATTGAATCCAGTATGAGAATGGTATGGTTCTTTCATTGCACAACAAGCTACACACATTTTGTCCATGATGAACATCATACAGTTTCAGTGGGGTTCAGCCCACCGAAATAAACCAAAATGGAAAACAGGTAAGCCTATTATGTTTAACATAAACTATTGACTATACGTTATGTTAGGTTACGAATATAATGTAACCGATTTCCACATTGTGACAGTTCTATATAATATATTGATTTCTTTGTATAAAGATTGTGACATGCCTGCAACTGCTTTAGGATTTTTAGAGGGAATTGCACAAACAAACCATTCGTTCAAGTTACTTATTCAATGGAGTTTGGGGTGAGTTATTTGTTGTTATCCTTTTTTTTCATTTTAAAATCCATGTTTGACAACAACAACAACAGCACAAACCTTTGTATTAACGTATTGTCATACGAATTGTTCCATAATAGCGATACACTACATGTCTCTCCTTGAAAAAAGAACAAGAACAACGTGTTATTACATACAGGTTTTGAACATTTTAGATAGGTCTATAATTTACTATTGGTAATCTTTGACATGAAAAAATAGAGAGCTACATTGGGGGTTTTCTTTAGATATATGGCACGCCAATACGTTTGATCGTATTAAGCGTTCCATTACAAATTTTAAAATGATATTGTACAATTACCTTGAGATGAGTAGGGTGATATGGAATACAAAATCGATGAGCTTGAATGAATATTTACGTCAGTATGTGAACCACGTGATTTTGACAGTGTACCAACTAAAGCAAAAACCAATACAAGAACAAACAAATTATAACCACAGTACTGTAATGTTTGTGTCCCGATTTCACAATGTGGAGTAATTGCTGATTACTTCTCAGTGATTGAAAGCTAAAGTAGTAAAGTCTAAAACTTTGTGAGACAAAAATATGTATGGACATAATGATGTCATATCACTACCATATTTGTCACATCAGACGTTTGTTGGCAAACTAGTTTGATAGTGTGGATAGAGCTTAATACTCACCAGCTTCATCATTGTATACGAGTGGCTCTCGTTCATCAAGACCTAACGTCTTGCACTGTGGTGCAAATTCTGCTGTTGCTTTCTCATTAGTTGCCATAAAACGTTGCAACAGAGAATCTGTTTGTGTAAAACAAATTGTAAAAGTTAATGATAGTAATGGAGCGAAGTGTACTAACCACTTGACTATAGCAACTGTGTTAATGTAATGATTTGATGTATACTTTACATGTAAACCCGTCGGTACTAGAAATCGTATTTACATTTCATTTAAACAAGGATATATCGTCTAAATAATAAATTCAAATTAAACACGATAAAGTTACCTGTCTTGGTCGGCATTGCTTGAAATGCTCCCATCAATGAAACTGCAAAAAATAAAAAGAAAACAAATTAAAACCCAATTGTTGATTGATTGGCAGTTAACGTTTGATCCAGGCATCCCAGTTAACGTCTGATCCAGGCATCCCAGTTAACGTCTGATCCAGGCATCCCAGTTAACGTCTGATCCAGGCATCCCAGTTAACGTCTGATCCAGGCATCCCAGTTAACGTCTGATCCAGGCATCCCAGTTTAATCCAGATGGTTCCCCCTATTATGTCTCTTCAAGTCTAGTATTGCTCATGGTGTTGATTCAACTTTCTCAGACAACTTTCTTTCTTGATGTTGTTGTTACTGTACTTTGTTTTTTCCCAGCTTAAGTGTACCATATATACCAACATTTTTACCAATGTTAGACCGTTTCGACTAGACTAGTCTTGTTATATCGTTTGTATACTTACCGATCTTTATTTTGCGAGGATCATTGAAAACAGCTTCTCCAATATCTTGTATTTGAAGATTGTTTCGATTTATCCGAATAAGACGGTCACTGTCACCTGTGATTACGAACAGGTACTCTCCAATGGCGGCAACATCTTGAGTGTTGTTCAGACCAGGATAGGAGGAAGAGTCCAAAACCGTATTCTTGCTATCGCCTGATAGGTCACTTTCCATCACATGATTAGATGTTCCGTCAGTCCAGTAGATACCATTACCTTAAACAACAATATATAGACCGTGGTTTTGAATGTGGTTGTTCAGGAACTGATCGGGGAAGAAAACTTGGGTACTCAAGGGATCCTAAGAAAAATAGTAGACCTATTGACCTATGATAATGATACATACCGTCTGATGAGATGGCTAGGCCTGTTGGGGAAATTTCCTCAGCAAGAGTTTTCCTTTGTTTTCCACTCGTCTTGACAGCGCGCTCTATCTTTTTTGCCTCCATGGAACTAAAATAGACAAAGCTACGAGACAAGAAAACAAAACAGTTCTTTTTGAGAAACTTATTTAAATAGGCCTATAGATCAATTTTATATTTAAATAATGTTTAAAGGCTCGGGTGTGTTTTGTGACTTTAGCTCAAGCTTTTCGGAGGTTACTAAATACTTATTAAGGGCATACATAATTGTTTCCATTGATATATGAACTTATGTATTGGTGACAGTAAAGAAAGAAGATTGGACAACAATTAGAAGACAGCAATTATTTAACAAATCATTTTGTTACGTTCTTTCCCTAAATACAAAAAAAACAATTACCGTTTATTAATTTCAACATCGTCAATTTCAAAATTTTGATTTTTAACCACGGTAACTCGTCCAGTTCCATCCAGATTGGATCGTTCTATTTCTGTATTTTTGTTATTGTTAACATCAAAAAACAACCTCCTGTTGACCAAGTCAAGTGCAAGTGAAGAGGCATCTGGAATTTGAATTGTTGATAGTAGAGGCCATTAAAAGGGGGAAATTTCTAGTTTAATATATATTAACTACGGTAAATACAGTAGATATACAGAAACACTCCTGCAACCATGCGTCCCCTTCATAAGTATCAGAGTATTAGTTGTGTATATTCACTCGTTTTTGCCACTGGAAATTGAGCGCATAACTTAGGACCAAACAAGTTCATATATATAGTTTCTATTTGTAAATAATATAAATAATGTCTAGTGACAGTAAATACATTTCAGCTCTAATAAACGATGACGTAATATTCAAACTTATGCCATACACTATCGAACTATAATACCAGCAGAATTTCATAGAATAAACAAAAACGTAAATGATGATACTATTGAAGTTTTTTTCGATTTAATAATTAATTTGAGAAGTCACTCATAAAGATAAGTTTCGTAAGATACATTACGAGATAAATGAAAACACAAAGTTGCCGAGCTTGAAAAACAGCATTGGTTACACCAACATCAACAAGATGTTTTATTAATGAAGATAAATCATATTTGAGAGCAAGAAGAGGGAAGAAGGAAATGAAAGAATCAATGTATAAAATGAGAAGAAAGAAAGAAACTTACCAACATTTCTCACTATCACGTGGCGGTGCGTACCATCCAAATACGCCCTTTCGATTACCTTTTTACTCCGATCAGACCAATAAACAACGCTGTCTACGGGATCAAATGCGATTCCTGAGACACCGTATGTAGGCCTAATGCCTATTGGTAGCACAGAAAAAGACACATTGGTATCGTGCTCATCTTCCAAGTACGCATGCTCAATAACACCATTCTGGTAGTCACTTATGAGAACTATGTAACCTAAATAAAAGCAAAAGCTTGAAAATTAGCCAGATGGTCATCTAATTACTTGTCATGTACCTGAAAACCCGACATTTGAAATAATGTACTTAAAATGTATAGAACAGTAACTTAATTGAAATTAAAATGTTTACGAAAATGCAAATAATTTTTTCAAGCTACAATAATATACAGCGTGAAGATTTATTTTAAATGATCAGTTTTTAATGGAATAATTTATGACAAACGAAAACAATTATCTCACGCTCTCCTGAAAGTGTTACTAAACAATATAATTATAATTCTTATTTTTGAGAGAAGACCATGAAGTACTAATGCTATGACCGAAATTTGTATAACAATGTATCCTTTTCTTGTTTGCCATCCGTTCTTTGAGATGTCGTCTGCAATTGGATTGCAGTCCACAAGAGTCGTCTTTTACCTGGTCCAATGCTTGTAGGTTTTGTAGGTACTGCTAAAATCGGCATCTCCGACTCCACTCTTTCGGAATTGTTTCTCCGTGTATCCACTCCACTTTCTTCATGGATGTTTAAGCTGTGTTCCGTTGTTCCTGGTGTCACAGTTTCTACCGAATAATGAGTATAGTTGTTGGTTGTCTCCTCTTTCCACGAACCTCCTAATGTACTCTCTTCAGTATGAGTGTTAGATGTGTGTCTTGTGTCTTCGTTTGAAACTACAGTTCCAATGTTGTGTAAATTTATTTTAACATATGATGTCGTGTCTTTTACTACTGAACCGGAAGGTCCGCTTCCCGCCACAACTGGTGCAGCCGTCATCATCACGTGTACATCTTCGTCTTGCTTGTGTTCATCATCAATGTGGAAATGAACGTTCTCTCCAGATCCTGAAGTTCCAAATACTGCCGCCGCTGTTTTTAGAATTTATAAATGTGAAAATATTATGTATGTGTTTAATCTTCGTTAAAGTGTTCATAAAATCCGAAATAAAGATAAATTGAAACAACATTAAAAAACTAATTAATGAACTAAATGCTAGTTTATATTGACATTTTGTGAATATTAAGTAATTTGTGATTTTGTAATAATTCTGTAAACGCACCTCATCGGTAGATGTCGTTACTCGCAGCTTTTAGTTACTGTAGCCTGTCTACACAGGCAGAATGCATCAGACGTCTGATTATTTACATTAAGTATGTTATTATTTAACGTTTATTTAATTATTATTCATCAAAATTATTATTATTATTATAAATAACTAAAATTGAATGAAGAAAAGTAATGAAGGCTACCATTGATTTTGTGTTTGGTTATAATTAATTGAGACATTATAGGCCTACCTTTTCCTAGATGTTCGTCTGTTTCTAGTAAAGCTGAAAGAAAAAAATAAAATGATAAATAATTCCATTTGTATACAGTATAATCCTTCTAGTAGCACAGCCCTACTCAGAGAACAGTTTGGCAAGTCCCGAATGGGTCCTCTTAAATGTATGTGTATGTTTAGAACGAGCATGAACCAGTGACTTGTCACTTGTCTTCCTTAGGCGGATCTGCAATAACTTGTTTACTTGATATAACATATCTATCGTGACGAATCCAATAAAATAGGCCTATTGAAATAAACGTAATGAAGGTTTTAGCCTACATACTGCCTTTATACTGTATTTTGCATGCATACAAAAGATCCCCTAGATCGTATTTTTTGATCATTGACGGTTTTGAATTATTACTTTCTCAATTTATTTTTGTATTGATTTTTTGATGATATACTGTAGGTATACTATAAAATATTTCAGATCTGTTGTTTGTAAGCTATAACAAATGTTTATGACGCTGTATTATTGTTTATTAAATATGAAGATATACCGATCAATCTGAGGATTAGCCGCCTCTTGTTGATAATTAATAATATAGGCCTGTTTGTTTATTAAATAATAGTCATCATTATAGGCTAATTACTTCTACACAAAATAATTAGTTTCCATTGGTGTCCTAATATAACTTATTATTTCTTATAATGCATGTATTGCAATGTTTTTAAAGAGTAATAGTATAAAGTCAAATAACTATTGAAATGAATTATAATAATTATAATATATAATAATAATTAGAAAAAGTGCGGAAATCCAATAACTTCACTTACTTAAAATACGTGTGAAAACACAGTCGTGGAGGATATATTTTATATAGGCCGCGGTGCCTAATAGTGAAAGTGGAAAGGAAATTCACTGAGAGAACTTATAGGCCTACTAAGAAAAAGAAGAACAAGTTGTTTTAATATAGTTTATAAATAAATGTTATCTTACCTGTAGCAACGAAACTGTTAACAAAAAAAAATAAAAATAACCACCTCGCGTGTGATTCAAAATATAACATACTCAATACATCGATGTCGCATTACAACTTTGAAAGAGGTGAACTTAGAAAGACAGTGAAACGAATAAAATCACGACATATTCGGGTCTATCCAAACGCGTATATAGAAATACGAAAGTGTTGAACATTATTTGTAGGACCTACTACGCTTGTGTGCGCGCATATTGAGTACCTACGGACGCTCATACCAAGGCTTGTTATTGGCTTACTGACATCCGAAAATTAATTATTAAGCAAACTGTTAACGTTTGTTTTTATTTGGAAACCAAAATGTATATAACCTATATATTAATATGTGAGGTTATTGACGTTTAAACATTTATTCTTTTAAGGACAACACATTGGAAACATTTGTACAGACAGTTTAAACAATTATTATTTTACACTATTTCAAATCACAACTATATATAATAATTTATATCTAATCAATTTATTTTATGTTTTTGTGTTAGAGAGACACGCCTAAGTCGCGGCAGAAGCTGTCTGCCTCTTCTGCCACCCTTGGTACACTGTACTTGTTGTTTCTATTTCATTAAATTAATAAACAAGAAAACATGATAATAATTTTCTTTTCTGCCTATCTACTTTTAATTCCTTCATAAATCTTCAGTGTTGTAGACGCAAGATGGAGCGTGCGCACTTGGACGTACGTGCTAAAAGTAAGATGCTGATCTAACGATTTTATAATGTGTATTTATCGGTTCTATTTAGTTTTCCAGTATAGACTTAAAGATATATTGTCCCCCTGAAAAAAATAATTCTTAACAACACTTTTGAATATGCCATTTTAATGTAACATAATAGTTATCCACTTTGACCAAAAATTGGATCAAAACAAAGTTTTAAAGCAAAAAATGGTCAAATTGGCTGCCAGCCAATGGGTTTTTGGTTAAATTTAACCATTTATTTCGTCATTTTATAGGTGAAAACATTATTTTTTTTGGTTTTTCTTCTACTGAAGTGATTAACTTTATTAAAACTACAAAATAACATATTCAAAGTCTGATTTAATTAATCTTCATTTTTCATGTTTTTGGGGGACAATACATCTGTAACGTTTGATCTTTTTATTTTTATAACTGTTTTATTTGTTATACCTTTTGTAAACTCATAAGAATTGCAACTTCTGTTGCATTTTGAGTGTTTTTACAGAATAAATAACAAATAAATAAATAAACCGTATCCCCTTGTTGGATTGACCACCTGAACTGCAGAAACACACATTTTTACTATAATCAAATAACCTTTGTCCATCATTTACTGCAGCATATAACAAAGTTGAAGAGGCTGTTTACAGTTTGAAATACTGTACCAGTACATACCACTCAGTGTATTATTATTTATAAACAAATCTTGTTCTTTAGTACTGTATAAGAAAATATTAACTAAAGTATAAATATTGTATAGGCTACTTGTGAGTCTCTATCATCGTTTAACTATTTCTGGTAATATTTGTGTAAAGATATTTGTAGTGAGACTCTATTTTTCTACTTAACATAACATTTTGTATTTCAGCGACATGAATTAAACTTTAGTCTGATAACATTAATTTGCTCTGAACATGTGAAGCCTTATGCTTTTCATACAATGTGAGTGATTGCGATGAACATTAGCGATAAACAAAAACATAGGACCACTCGTAAATAAAAAGGGTGGATAATTGATATTTTATTTTTGTTTGTAGACCTAACGTAATAAAGTACCGTATATGTTGGCAGTAATTAGGCCATGTGAATCCCTGGTACAAAACCAAAACAAACAATATCAGAACCATTTTTGAATTATATTATAGTCAAATTGCATTTTGTTTAATTTTAAATAATTGCAGTAAACTACATTTTTAAACATAATTGAGAAAGTGTATATGTTTCGGTCAAAATGCTTCGATAAGCTATAATAACAACAGTAGGCTATGCTACACATGCCTATTGTTAATATGAAGGTTATCAAGGTCGTTTGATAGTCCTTGATCACGGAAAATGTGTATATGCGCGCCCTCATACCATGGAGCTATAATAGCTCCATGCTCATACTAATAAAAGGGAAATACCCAATTCAACTCGTATGTACTATTTATAGTAGACGATAGATAACCTATTGTGTATACAGTATAATTTGATATCGACTCATTCGATCAGCATCACTGTCTGTCTGACAATCAAGCAAGCAGTACGAAGGACCAATACGAAGGTAGGCCGAATATTGTTTATTTTAAAATTAGTGATTTGCTTTGACTATTACAATTTATAACAATAAACTTGTTTATACATTTGGTTTCAATAGCTAGTGTTTAATCACGATGGTCTTCCCCCACTTTATTTTAGAAGTAGGCCTATATGTTTCAAACAATCATAGGCGCAAGTTTAATGGGTAGGGGAAAGTGAGGAAAAGGGTGTGGAGAGAGTGAACAGTTTAAGTTTTGAACTTCATTTTAAAACATCTTTATCCAGGATTACATAGGTAAAAGAAAAACCTGTTTTGCATTGTCCTGTCTTGAATACGAAATAAATCGGGGAAAAATTATTTTAGTTTTGTAAAAAAAAATTGAATTGTTGGCGAATGGGTTATTCCATATTTTAGCGCCTGTAACTTTGAACGACGGATTTACTAATGGAATAGTAGGGTAGGCCTATCGTTATATTTGAGGCGTTCTACTCCACACGTGTTAAGTGAGAATGAATATCGCCAATCAGCTCAATTTTGTTTAATAATTTAAAAATGTGGATTTCCTAAAAAACAGCTTTCTCCACCATCACCCCTTCCCTGATTTCCCCAACTCCGCTCTAACCACCCCACCCTATCTCCAACCACTTCATCTCATCTCATACCAACCTACCCCATCTCCAACCACCCCTCTCATACCACTCCACCCCATCTCCAACCACCCCCTCTCATACCACTCCACCCCATCTCCAACCACCCCCTCTCATACCACCCCACCCCATCTCCAACCACCCCCTCTCATACCACCTCCAACCACCACACCCCATCTCCTCTTCTGCATATAGTTTTTCAAACAATTGAATACCGTATACAATTATGACGTTACCGGAAATGCATTCTATTATTGCGTGGGCGTTATATTCATTGATAACTGTAAAGATGACGTCACATTACACATTTCACGGGGAATTACCCACATGTAACGGATATAACTTGATGACTCAGAGTTAGAAACTTCAAGAACATATAATATCCGAGTACAGTCAGGCATTGTGTTAACAACAGTTTGCTTATAATCACCTTTTCTTTTCTTTTTTTTCTACTGTAGATTATTTCCTAATCGTTTCTGTCAAATTATACTTTCATTAAACCATGATGATGACGTCGATACAAAATACTCTTGTATTTCTCTTGGTTATATGTAATCATTGGATAACATTGGCGGTTGACGTTTGTAACAATCGTTGTCAACAATTTAAGTACGTATATTGCAACGAACTAACAGCAATATGTGAGAACTGTAACATATATTGCGAGGACGATTCGCAATTTTATAGTGCACACAAATGTCAATCTCTTGGATGTTTAGATGGTAAGATTTGATTTGTCTTTCAAAAGAGATGTTGAATATAGTCAAAATTACGTAATTGTATTCTTAGGCTTCAGACACAATAATTAATTAGGTTTGTGCTATTATTCACATGTAATTGACATCACAAGAACTTGCATAACAAACACCAAATATATGAAAACAAATAATTCCACAAAAAAAACAATAGTCCTATACAGAAGACCTCCTGCCTACTTTAATTAATTTTGATCGGTATATGTTTGTACGGAATTAGTTAGTTAGTTAGTTACATAACTAGTCACTTTGTATTTTGTAGAACCTGTGGTGCAATTACATAACCATAGGCCTATATTATCTTTGTATTTTGTAGAACCTGTGGTGCTTGATGCATGTTCCAATAGATGTCTAGATTTTCCAATGACATACTGTAACGAGGGCACAGGCGTGTGCGACCCGTGTGAGATATGGTGCAGTAAAGACTCCGTGTTCTTTGATGTTACTAAATGTACAGACAAATGTCCAGGTAAGGCTGTGTTGATATTGCTATATCCATTAAAATTCACTAATATTGCTAAAAGTGGTCTATTGTTTACTCCACTCAAGAAAAATACACCTCGTATGATGTTGATATCAATGTGTAAATTAATTGCATTTTTAACGCTTTTTAACAGGAATGGTATCACCTACTCCGATAGAATTATCAACACCAGATGAAATCTTTACTCCTTCTTCTACTGTTGCTACTCCTGTTACTACAGAATCTATCAGATATTCTACAACACAAGCAGGGCCTGTACATGGTGCTATTACAAGTGACAGCGGTAGGTCTTCTATAAAGTAAATTCTTCCACACCGTATTTTCTATTCTTAAAAAAAGTGGTAACAGTGCTTACGAAAGAGTTTTCTTCCTTGTTTGTTTAAGAATTAAACAGTGGTCTACGTTCAGAAAGCACAATATAAAACAATATCATTAATAAACGATCAATGATTATATTATATTAAATGTGGGAGTTATAATGTCATTATATTATTGATGTATTTTGTTCTTTACAGGCCGAAACATGTACATTGGTATAGCGGTATCCTCAGTCATAATGGTGGTGTTAGTCACATTACTAATCATTTTCATCTATAAAAATATAAAAAAGAATTTACCCAACGATGTAGAAAGTAAGTTAATTATTGTTATTTGTATTTTTCTATATACTGTACAACAAATAACCAGTTAGTTAAGCCATAGTTGGCTCAGCATTTCTAAAGCGGAATTTTTAATTTGTTTTAACTTTTATCGTAGGCCTAACAGTTCCTGCACCTACGAGTCCACTTATTCGACAACCCGTAGACGTTACAAACGAAGATACAAACCCCGACCCTAACCATACAGATGAACCATCATCCCTGCAGCCGAATCCAACTGCATCAGTAGTTGAACCCCGGTCACCATCACAAAATCATCAGCACAAGCCGGTGGAGGATTCCGCTCCATCCAGTCTACTGGCAAGTTAAAATATACCACTGATGATGAATGATCATCCCTGCAGCCGAATCAAACTGCATCAGTAGACGATCCAGTTGAACTCCTGTCACCATCACAGGAACAAAATCATCAGCGAAAGCCGGTGAATGATGACCCTCCGTCAGTCTACTGGTAAATTAACATATACCACGTTATATATCTGTATTTACAATTAATTTAGATATATAACTGCATGTGGTTGTTGGTTTGAGAAAATAAACTAAACAAATTAATATTCGTCCAAAATAATAATAGATAAAGAACTGGGAATTTATCAATATGAAGGACAAAGATTGTTTAGGCCAAGAATGATGTATGCATTTTTTTTTCGGGTTGGACTTTTTTTATAGGCCTAATGTCTCCATATCGATCCATAGGAATTACATCATCGGTTAGGCCTTTTACAATAAATAATGCAGCAGTTTCTGTACGATAGCAACTTATATATACAGTACTTTATTCATTTTAATAAATTGTGCCTTGTATTTAAAAAAATGCAATACTTTGATATTTATATCGATTTAGACAGAAGATTAACGTTTAAGATTTATGTATATATTGTACAATGTGTGTATTTAGATAACGATTTTTAAAAATAATATATTAGGATAAGTTATATATCTTTGAAATATCTTTGTTTTTTAACTGGTCAATGGTAAACGTATTTTATATTTTATATGTACTATATATTTATAACAAAATATAATTTATTGTTTGACATAAATAATATAATAGATTTAAATATGAAAAAATAATAATAGCCTATCATGAATATTGTATTTTTTTTATTGTTTTTCTGTGTGTCTGTATACCGTACTGTAGTTCATTAAGTTGGTATTTTTCATGATTAACTATAAACTAAAAAAACTCATTAAGAATACCTAAACTATTAAAAACATTGGGAATAGGCCGGCTATTTTTAAAAATTATTATATAGGCCCTATTTATTCATAGTAAGATAGTGTAAAACGTTCGCAGTACAATTCCAATCGTTTTAATGCTGGCGATAAGAAACTGTAGCAAACATGTGTGTATGTCCTACCTATGCTTTTTTGTATAGGCATGTGCACACGCGCACATAGGTAAAAGAAAAACCAGTTTTGCATTGTCCTGTCTTAAATACAAAATAAATCGGGGAAAAAATAATTTTAGTTTTGTTTTAAAAATGAAATCGATATCTAGTTTTGAATGAAGCAATTAAATTTGTTGGCGAAAATAGGTTATTCCATATTATTTTAACGCCTGCAACTTTGAACGACGAGTTTATCTTACTAATGGAATGGTAGGGTTTGTTATATTTAGGCGTTCAACTCCACACGTGTTATGTGAGAATGAATATTGCCAATCAGCTCAATTTTGTATACCCTTCACACCAAAAGCAAAACTCCAGAGTTTTGGTGTGAGGGTATTGTTTAATAACTTAAAAACAAATCTTTATCTTTATTAAAAATGATTGAATATGCTATTCAGATATGTAATTTTGAAAACGCGCCTTATTTTATATTGTGTGTGTCTGACGTAATGATAAAATACAATTCGATTTTAAAGCTTTGACTGACAAACATGTGATAGTCAAACTAGTTTGATAGTGTAGAGAGAGCTCAAGGCTTGGAAAATCCAATGCACCGCTAATAACCCTACTTGTGTAGGCTAAAATAGTAATTGAAAAATTCCAACAACATGAAACATTTGTTCACAGTTCAATTGATTAAATATAATGTATATAAATAAATATTGGAAATACCGCTTCCGATGAAACGACACCCATTAATAGATATGTTTTCAGTTCAGTATCCATAGACCTTAATAGATCTTCAATTAATATATTTAAGTACAGTGTTGTCCGTTTTTCAGATACGATTTGATAAAGATAGCCTAGGGAGTACGGTGCTTAAATAACTTTCGAGAATTTTCCATTAACAATAAACATTCAATTTTGAATCACGATGTTTTACCTCTGTTGGGGCGGGTGGAAGAGGGTGACCGGTGGATTTTTGGAATTGAAGTCCTCCTCCACGCCAAACCAATTAAAGTTTAGAACTTCATTTTTATTGATATGCTCTTAGTCTTAATCTGTCACACGGCGCATTATGACGTCATAATGGGGTAAACCAAAGATATAATTATAGCTGATGATTCAGAGATAAAAGTCCAAACTATTATCATTAATATATCTGATATTCTAAAAGGAAATATAGTTGTTAACAAATAGAATCTCATGTTAGTCACTACTATATTTATTTCCTTCACTGTCACTAATAAACCACCATGTCGTGTAAAACTGCTCTTGTAATTCTCTTCTTTATGTTCAATCACTGGATGTCATTGGCGTTTGACGTTTGTAATAATCGTTGTCAACAATTTAAATACGTTTACTGCAATGAACTAACAGCGATATGCGAGAACTGTAACATATATTGTGAGGAAGATTCGCAATTTTATAATTCAAACAAATGTCAATCGCTTGGATGTTTAGATGGTAAGATTTGATTTGTCTTTCAAAAGAGATGTTGTATTTATATTAAAAATTACGTAAGTGTAGGTTTAGACCAGAAACAGAAATTCCGCTGTTTTATTATTTATCTTACATCACACAAAAATCACAAAGAATTTATCGTTTAGAGATTTGTACAGAATTATTCTAAAGCTTACTTTTTTACGCGTTAACGACGTCGAGCGCAATTACATAACCATAGGCCTAATTATCTTTGTATTTTGTAGAACCTGTGGTGCAATTACATAACCATAGGCCTATATTATCTTTGTATTTTGTAGAACCTGTGGTGCTTGATGCATGTTCCAATAGATGTCTAGATTTTCCAATGACATACTGTAACGAAGGTACAGGCGTGTGTGACCCGTGTGAGATATGGTGCAGTAAAGACTCTGGCTTCTTTGATGTTACTAAATGTACAGACAAATGTCCAGGTAAGACTGTTGGTATTGATGTCTATATTGAAATTTAATATTCCATTGTTTCTATATCAATTAGGCCTATTGTTTACTGATCACTCAACTTATTCTAATTGTACAATTTTCAAATTTGTCAAATAATGGCATTATTTATTCTACTTTTTTATAGGCTTGGTGTCACCTACTTCAATACTTTTAATACCAACAACAGTTGAATATATTACTACTACTAGGCCTAATGACATTACTACTACGCCTACGTTAACTACAAGGACTCCAGTTATAGCAGAAACATTGAATCATCATAGTGATAGCATTACAAGTGGCAATAGTAAGTCAATAGACAAAATGTAGTAGTTTACGGCAGATAGACCCATTTCCTTTTACTATAGGCCTAGTCCATTTGTGAAACATTTTTATTTATTTTTTTTCTCTTTTGTGGTGCAAACACCACTTTTATTCACATTCATATTATGTCACGTCATTACATAAAATCATATTATTTAACACATTTTTGTTAATTCCAAATGTCGTTACAATTCATCAGTAACATTTTTACATTTTTGAATTCCGTATTACCTCCTTTTTTCATTAATTTTCTTATATTTTTCTATACACTTGACAAATATCATCATTATCATCTATCTCGTTTTAAAATATTTTACACAGAAAGAACAATATCCCTTTGTGAGTTTTTATTTATAATTATTATCTTTGTTATGGATGGGTAAGAAGTGGGAGTTCAGCCCAGCGAATGATTTTATTCATACTTCTTTTTTGTTTGTAGATAAACGGAACATCATTCTGATTTGTATACCGGTTTTCGCAGTCATACTATTGGTATGTATTGTGTTATACTTAAACAGACGGTGTAAAAGAAACACAAACAAACTTGAAGACTTGCATCAAACTGCAACACCTATCTCTGAAAAAACTACGCATACCATTGCACATAAACCGGTGGCGGACCAGGCTCCATCTGATATGGTATGATGTAAAATAAACAAATAAGATAAAAAAGGAAATCAACTTGCTTTTCTATTGACGACGGAAATCGGCTCGGGGATGGATTGATCATTTTTCATTCGGCGGATACGACGCACATATCAGAACGAGGATCTGTGCTACATTTAGGCCTACTGTCTTTCTATGTTCTTTGCAATCATGAAGATTGAGAAAATTGCATTACGTAAAAAGGCCGCTGTTTTAAAAGTAATAAGAAACTGCATAATTATTTTTAAATACTGCAATGATTTGTACTTCTAAAATTGAGTATAATTTGGATGACACAAAATATTTAATTTCTTGGAGTATGAGTACATTCTTCTTACTCCCAAATTGGCATTGTTACACTCCTGAGTAGACCCCCCTCCCCCAACAATACAGTGTCCCCTGAATAGAGAGGTTGGCCGTATTTTTAAAACTATGCATTGCCCTTTCTTCATTTCATGGGAAAGTGAAAATATTCCAAAAAACAGTACTTGATTTTCATTAATGGAAATGATTTCACCTTGAGTAGTTTTAGAGAGAACGAATGTAAGCTATTGGCTGAATGTAGGTAGGTGTATAGGCTAGTATATTTTATTAAGTACGGATCGTAAAGGGACATTTTTATATTTACACTTTTGTCACGGTTTACAACACAATCTTTCAATAAAATAATGCATATAGGCCTATATGTGTTTATCTGTGTTTTTTATACAAGTGTCATTTCTTTTTTAAATGATTAATGTTTACTCGAAACAACTCCGGTGAACGCTTGATTCTTGTGACGCACACTCATATGCCAAGAAAACTAAAGAGGTTATTGTAAAAATAAAACTAATCATGTAAATATTGTAATTGATAATAAGAATGTAGACAGGCCTTGTCTTTTGAAAATTATAGGTGTGCTACACATTGCACTCCTCAGTTAATACATTCAGGGATGCTGTAGGCGTACTGTTTTCACATTTTCTTTTGGATATTGAAGAACACATTCCGATAATGTATAACTTACGTAGCATAACACAAAGAAAACCATGCAGGTTAGGCAACAATAAATCAATCATCAGAGCATACGTAGCGTATTGTTAATAATAATGATAACCATCTTAAAAAATAATGTGTATTATATTGTGTAGGCCTATGTATTGTAACGTCTGACGTAATGTATGATTCAACGTTGTGATTGGCACCGAATTACAATTGAACCGGTACGTATAATACTGTCAGATGGTACAATTGGAATTTTTCCCCCATTGAATATAGATAGTAACATTACTAATGACCCTAATAATAGGCTTCATTTCACTCATTACTTACTATTACCATAGAGATACAAACTTTCACTGTTAACAAGGAGGTGGCAGTTAGGTGGTGTAGTTAGGTTGTCAAAAACAAAGACAAGATTTATGCTGATGCAAACTCTGACGAGGGCCACTCCTCTTTTTGAAATCTTTTGCTCATAGTTGATTAACAGTCGTTATTGCACTAATATTAATTAGGCCAAAATTAATTTTTATGAAGAAATAATATTAAAATGTCTTGGTAAAATGTGGTCGACAGTAGATAATGTTATTGCCATCACAGTTCAGTTTTGAAGGGCATTGGCATTGACTGTGTGATTCAAATAATGTGATGGTAAAACTTTCAGTAGGGCCTATACGCAGAAAGAGGAAATTACCACTGGAGAAATTAATATTATTAATATTACTTTTTTTCCCCAGAACCAGTCAATATTCCTCTCGTTCAACAATTGAATTGATTGGAATTTCTTTATTCTTATTGTCATGAATGGCCTATTATTGTATCATGCGTCATATTATTACGCAACACATTCATAGTATTTTTGGATTTTCCATGCATGTAAATTCTGTCTCATTCATACAAACATCATACGATCTTTAAATCCGGTTCATGACAAAAAAACAACTCCACTAAAAAATAAAAGACTTTTAATATTGTGTACAATGTTTGGATTGCTACCTCCTTTTAAAAGGACAGTAAATGATTACAATATTTTGGTCAAATTTTGAATAAAAGCAGCTACCTATAAAACGATGGGAAATAGCAAAGATTTTAATAAATTAATAAATGATGTATCAATAAATATGCCTTGGTATAACGCTGCAGTCCTAACATTAAATTGAAATGAGGCCTATTCATTTAAAAAGTAATTTTAAAGTGGCTTATTTTCTTTTATTTAGGTAGGCCCATATTTATATTTTATTATATTTTTTCCATCATATTTTGAATTAAAAAAATCTAGTGTGCAACGGATTTAAACGTCAAATAAACAAACTTGTATCACACACTGACAGTGTATTTAATAAATAGGCCTAAACGTACGGTATAAACACAATATAAACAGTCATTGAACATAAGCTTCCAGACACGTAGTTGATGTAATGAACAGTGTGATGTCACATCCATCGATCGAGTCGTATTGTTTGTTTCAGATCAGATTCAGCAGGCCATGAACTTCAGATCAGTCATTTAAAACCATTTGTTAGATAAACGGAAATAGCTATATTTATTTACACTGAATACCACTACACGTTTCTTATCGAAAATACAGAAGGTAGGTCTTAATCTCATTAATTATTCTTAGATCATGGAGTAAAGAATAATAATTATTATTTACTCCATGCTTAGATCCTTTTATCCGAGAGCCGTCTACCGGAAATACCGCGTTACATTTTATATTGTAGAAGGTTTGTACTACTAGCGCAGACTTACACATACCATGGAGGAAAAATTCCTCCATGCACATACCATGGAGAAATAAGTTATTTCTCCATGCACATACATTGCAACAAAATGTAGTAGCAGGGAGTTGTTATTAGAACTCCCTGGTAGTAGTAAGCCTATGATATTATTTTTTTTAAAGGATTAACATCTCCTTATACTACAGTATTCATAGTACCAAGGTGGCTACTAGGAAATTGGCGATGTTGTTTACCGTCCGACGAATTTTATTTTGAATCACATTTAAATGAATTTTAAAACTCAATTTTTGTTTATACCTATTATTCATAATTTATTTTAGATGTGTAAATAAAATGTAGGCCTGTTTGAAGTATGTTAGATTTCCTTCCATGAATAATTCGGTTGAGATCTTAAATTGTCCATAGTTGAGACCTGCAGATAGACTGGTTAAGTTTTGTTGATAAAAACAACTTCTAAATTTATCTTTTCTCTAAATAAGGACATTTTGGGAGGCTGTACCAGAGATTATCGTCAGAATGAATCGTAAGTCACAAAATTAATCATGTTTTCAATAATAGTTCATTCATATTCAAGACCAATACATTGACCTTTGTTTCCGAGGATGTTTTCACGTTCACGAAGCAGTTATTGCATGTACAGATTATCTAATTAATTCAATTCATATACTTTATTCAACACTCACGGGGGATTTAAAAAAACATGATATAAAATAAAAAATTTATAAAGTATGTTTTGTTTTCATTTCTTATGCAAAATATTAATTTTTAAATCATGATTTTTAAGTATCAGTTTCCTAGCCGATATTAACTAACTAATTTAATAACAAGTTATATAAAACGTCTTTTATTTACAACTAGTGTGTACTACGGGTACGTTTCGTAACGAACAAACAAGACACTCAAGACCAATACATTGACCTTTGTTTCCGAGGAAATAACCATGTTTTCACGTTCACGAAGCAGTTATTGCATGTACAGATTATCTAATTAATTCAATTCATATACTTTATTCAACACTCACGGGGGATTTAAAAAAACATGATATAAAATCAAAAATTTATAAAGTATGTTTTGTTTTCATTTCTTATGCAAAATATTAATTTTTAAATCATGATTTTTAAGTATTAGTTTTCCTAGCCGATATTAACTAATTTAATAACAAGTTATATAAAAACGTCTTTTATTTACAACTAGTGTGTACTACGGGTACGTTTCGTAACGAACAAACAGGTTTATGTGAAAATTGCAACCTGATTTGCGATGATGACTCGCCCTTTCACAATGTGACCAAGTGTAACGATCTATGCACAGGTAAGCTGGACACTATTTGTAGGCCTACAGAATAACATGGAAATGTAGGCATGTATATAGTTATAAATCTAGGCCTACAGTGTAAGTTGATCGAAATTCTGGATCCGCCACTCCAATGTACCAAAACGATTGCATTGTCTTAAGTCAAACATAAATTAAATGTATATAAATAAGCAAACATTTAAATGAATAGGCGTACATAACTCTAACCCATTCCATACTCAATCTCTATTTAGGCATGGTATCTACAACAACAACGACGACGACGATAGAACCTGCGATAGAACCAACATCTTCAATGCCTACAACATCATTGTCTGACATAATGTTCTATTCCACTGATTCGAGTAGTAATACGCCCGAACCTAACAACAGTTGGTTGCCAGGTTTGTTCCATTATGTTTAAATAATAAGCCGATCGAATGTGTAAATAAAACTGAATTATTAGGAGTCATGATTTCCAATGGAACTTCCAAATTGACCGTATGTTTAAAAAGGCAAACATTAGATTATTTTTTCTTATACAAATGCGGCTGATATAAATCAGGCTATAGATTTTAATGATTTGCGCCATTTTTATATAACTAGTAGGCCTATTGTTCGGCCAGTAGTCGAATACGCTTTGAAAACGATATGCCCATTCCTCAGTTACGAGAGATCTGCATTTTGGGCCTCAAAACACTCGAAGATCGACAAACCTGGCTGTGCAGGAAATATTTCCAGAAATTAAAGAATAAAAATCACAGATTTTTAAGTCTGTGATTTTGTGATTTTTTTAAAATACTCATTTATTAACAGAACGACGGGTTCAATCTTACAATATTAGACACAGTAATAAATTTTGTTTACCATTATGTAAAACTAAAAGATCAAATCATTCATTACAAACCATGGTGTTTTCATGAACTGGTAAATATTGCCTGCACAGCCCGGCCAATATAGTGTGTATATGTTATTTATGTATCTTTTTTATCTTTGATTACTTGTTGAATGCTATGTTTTGTATTTTTTATATGCGATATTTTATGTTCAACTTCAATTTATTTATATAATGAATTGCAATAATAAAGTTCAAGTACAAGAGTAGTAATTCTTTATTATTTTTTATTCACATTATTAGGCCTATACTAATTTCATATTCTGTGATGTCACTACAAAAATAACAATTAGTTTCGCCATGTGTCAAATCCGTTTTAAGAGTTGTTACTTTTTTTTAGACAATTACCTGATCATCATCCCAGGTCTTATTTTGGCTTTGTTTTTGCTGATGGTCGGCGTGTACATCTGGCGCAAACGTAGTAATAAGAAGCGCTTAAGGCAATTGGCATGTCTATGTGACGACCAACATTCGACCGATCGTAAGTTTTAATTCTAATTTGCCTTTGTGAAAAAGCAAGACTTTATTAATTCAGCATTGATTGTAAAATTAGTATATTAGTTATTTATTAATTTTATCATCAACATCATTTAATGATCTGAATGAATCAGAAACTGATGACTGAAACTGTCTTTTTAAAAATCTAGTGGAGGAAGGTAGAGCCGATCCACTGAACCCGGATGGAAGAGAAGTTCCACCGATTGACGATGTTGCTGAGGAAATATTTTAGGCTTCTCAATTCAAACCTTACATGAATGACCGCCAAAGTAGAAAAAACAATACTGGAACATTTTTGAGTCAGTGTTTATATAAATAACTTCACTCTTAGTCGGAATTATGTAAAATAGGTAATATTATTTATCGTTATATAACTTTTAAATTGTTTATGGAAAGTTATTTTGTATTGCCTGATACAACATTATTCACAAATTACGATATATTATAATTATGATTAAATAATGTTTAAGTGCTACTTTAGATGGAATTCCTACAGTTTAATTATCGTAGACTATAGATTTATTGAAATATTATGTTATTGTTATTATACTAACCAGTATATTTTATTGTATATTGAAATGGGGCGGGGTGGGGTGGTGCTATGTGGGTGGGTATTATCTGGAAGCAAGTTGCCGATATTAAAACAAAGCAAAGTCGACTGTAGTAAATCTTCCCATAATCCATTAATATAATAATATTATAATACCATTCTCCACCGACATTTCCATTTTGTCTTCATTTTTACTGTTTTATTGTGTATGATTGCCCCAAGTCTGTATTTATTGTATTTTGTATGTTAGTCCACCAGTCGACGTTTCGAGCTTTGACTGAAAAGAAGTTTACATCTCAAGTAGTATACGTATGAAACGCCATATGTGCCAAATTATTTATCCTTCCAATATTTAGTCAAACCTCCGTCTGGAACCAAGACTAAATGTATGATATTGCAATCTATAGAGTGTGCCAAAGCAGTATTTTACAATCGTATTATACCGAACTATGCCTTTTTATTTTTATTTCTCTATTTATAATTTAAAAATATATTATATATATTTATATTTGTTATAATATTTATAAATAAATATATTCCATGTTATGTACTTCAACTTCAATGATTCCTTGACGTAATATTGCAAATATATTTATGCATGTATTGATAATTAAACTTGATAGGCTGGATACATGTTGTACTACTGTATAACAGTAATAATACTAGGATGGATACATTTTGTACTACTGTATACAACAGTAATAATAATACAAATAATAATACAGTACGGATAGACCTAGTATTCTCGATTTATGGAATAAAAACGTAGTGAGACACAAATCCCGGTTATTTACTTTGTTTTTGTAAAATATTCTTTAAAAACGTATTCTTTACAAATCATATCTAGCTTACAGAAAAATACGTTATTAATCGTTATCGTGCGTCATACAGTCCGGGCCACTTTTTCGCATTTGTTTTTGTTGAAGAAACCTTTCATTTTGTTAGATCAAGGCTATTCCGCAGTTTTTTAAAACATTTGAATATTGAACAGCCTTCCCCCTCCGATATTAAACCACGTTGTGTTTGTCACAGTATAGGCATACATACCAACAATTTTAATAGTTTCAGACAAAAAAAGAAAAATATCTACAGGCTGTGCGTAATTAATTTTTAGTCACTCATTATTGATTGAATTTCAATAATTTTACTGATATTTTTGACAGTTCATTTTCGTGTGTGTTTTTATCATGTTATTTTTGTAAATATTTATTTTATTTCATTTAAAAACTAGTATACATGTCATTATAAAAACTTATCAGGACTAATCGGATTTTCATCAACAAAATATATTTAATAATTGATAGATTTATTTGATAATAAAAAATAATTATACCGGAAATCTGGCCGTACTATTGGAAACAAGTACCATAAATAAAATATTCAATTTTCCACACATATTGATTGTATTTTCTTTATCTTTTGTTGACGATGAATGATGTCACTCCTCCGTGCATCGATAAAAAAGGAACATGGAAAGTACGTCAGGAATTTACAATAAATGAAGTGAAGTAATAATAGACGGTTTAAAAAAACAGGATTGCGACTCGTCCAATCATGGTTTTCCTCCATGGTTCAATAAAGTTCATGAATGGTCGCTCCCTCGCGTATACGAATAATACAGTATGAATAATGATGTCATCGACTATAAATAGAACTTCGGAAATTTCCGGTGTTTTTTATGTATTGTATTCGTGTCGTCCTAGTGTCGTCTATTTCATCAAATTTACTTTGGAAGGTAAAATCTTTTTTTAACCGTAAGTATAGAAGTCATGCCGACTATACATTAATTTACTTTTTTAAAAAACCTGCTATTTAGTATAAATATCGAATAATAACTGGGGATATTAGTATTTACTCGCGCCTAGCCTACCTCCTAGGCCTACTACTATTTTAGGCCTAGGCTATTTAGAGGCTGGTCAGGGATAGGATAGATAGGGCCTACTGGTACTGTACGATCAGGCCACTGAACGGCTAATTTTTCCATTATGTTATTTCGTCATACCGATGGTGGTTGTAAAATGATGTAATTTTGGCCGACTGGAAGTTACTAATACTGTATTAAGTTTTAAATAGAAACCGGAATTTCGTAATTACGCTAAATATAAACAACAATAATCAATAAACTGGTTATTACCAATGAATCTACTTTACATTTTTAGTTTAGTATAAAACACCAGGTTTAGATTTGTTAATCAATATCTCTGTGGTTTAGCCTAATTGAGAAGTGTTACCCGTTCAGTTTTGGTAAGTTTGTTTGACAACTTTAGATTACGTAGTGTAATACTGTTCCTTCTTACAAAATACAAACTTATTTCTTTATTCCAGTAGTGAACATGAGCCATAGGCAAAACAAACATGATGACCTTACAAGACAGAAGAGCAAGCAGAAACCTACTCTTAATGGGAGAGGAAGTGGAGAAGATCAATGTGATGGTGGTGACATAAATGACTCATGTGAACTTAGTAGTGACGTCGAAACTGACAGCACATCAACGGAACCCCCTGATATGTCATCTTACTTTACAAGATTGGCATCTTTTAAGAATTGGCCAATCACAGACATCATCTCAGCAACGTCATTAGCAAAGTCGGGATTCTTTTTCTTAGGATGCGGGGACGTAGTCAAATGCTACTCATGTGGTGGTCAAATTAGAGAATGGGAAGTAGACGATACTGCCGATGCGGAACACAGGAAACACTTTCCTCAATGTCAGTTACTGAAACAATCTGATGAGACGGACTCTGACAAAGTTGTCACAGCAGCAAAAGTAAATAGTAACCAATATTTGTATCCAATAAAAAAACAGCAATTGCATCAAAATCTTGTTAAACAACCGCAAAGACAGACAGCGAGAATTCTTGATACAAATACACTTATGAAGCACGGTAGTAATCAACGACAGCCTCCATTAACACGGACATTGTTTCCACAATACAGCAGTGCAGATAGAAGAGAAGATACATTTAAAAGATGGCATACTTACCAACAACCATATGTAATAGCTGAGGCTGGATTTTTCGCTCTGGAAGACAGTCCGACTGACACAAGGTGTTTTTATTGCGGGGGAGGATTACGTAGCTGGGGGATTAATGATGACCCTTGGGTTGAACATGCTAAGTGGTTTCCAAAGTGCGAGTGGCTGATACAAAAGAAAGGAAACCATTTTATTCAGAAGGTTCAGAGAGACTTTCCAAATCTGAAAACACCACTTAGTAATCAAAGCCAACAACAACAAAGAAATCAGCAAAAGCCATCTCAACAGAGAAATCAGCAAAAGCTATCTCAACATACAAGCAAGAAGCAGACTACATTACAAGATGCCATGCACTCAAAATATGTTCTGCAGATTCTGGAAATGGGTTATGACATCAAACAAGTGGAAAAAGTTGTCCAGCGCAGACTTAAATCAACTGGTGACAACTTCAATTCTGCTGCTGAACTATTTGATGCAGTTATGATGGCTGAGAATGATGAATCCAGCTACAAGTCGGATTCTATGAGCTGCAAGGCTGATTCTTTGAAGGGCGATTCTCAGAACTGTAAAGATGATTCTCTGCAAGCAAATGGAACGAGCAAGCACCAGGCATTGGAGTCGCTTAAAAACGGCGACAGTACCACCACTCGTCAAGGTCGAAGATCAACATCTTCAGAGTCTGATGAGGAAAACTTGTCAGAAGAATTGAAATCTACTCTGCGCGATCTTCGTGAAAAGGGCACTTGTAAGATCTGCATGGACAATGAAGCGTGTGTACTTTTCGTTCCATGTTCTCATCTTGCCACATGCGTGTCGTGTGCAGAAAACCTGTCGTCGTGTCCGATTTGCAGAACTACAATTCAGGGATATGTGAAGGCTTATCTGGCATAATTTTGTGCACCTTCTTGGGACATTTTTTTTATAGAAAATAATAGCTGTATTTCAGTTTGATTTGTAAAAATCATTAACAATGAAAATGTTATTTAAGCATGATACACTGTTTATCTGCAACAAACATGATTCAGTTGTTAGATGATAATAATAAATAGTGTAATTATAGTATACTGGATGGTGTGTGTACATAAACACTTCTTTTTTAATGATTCAAAAATTATTATTGATTAATAATTAATAAAATTCTAACGTAGAACGTTTTAATTTTCATTTCATCATAAAAATTGATTTGTTTTTTTCTGCCATTATTGTGTTCGTTAAAAGATTAAAAATTAATAAAAACAACGTTTTTTGTTTGACGGCATTTGCGTGTATTATAATACACGCAAACGCCTATATTCATCATGATGTGTGAATAGTCGCGTGAATAATGTTTGCACCGTAATATCCACATACGGTGAAGGGGATTCTTTTCGAGGTTTACATTGTGACCAGAGACATATAATAGCTGTCTCAGATTGTGACCCACATATGGGCTTTTCCTCCGAGGTTTTACGGTACCTCAAAATGTGATACGGGAGGTATGGCTAGTAGAGGGTCAACATGATATTGTACCCCTTTTACATTATAACAAAACTCCAGAGTCTATCACACACCATACAAAACGCAGGTGTTTTGTTATTTGTATGTGAGGTAAACCTACAGTCTAAAAAATCTGAAACCACTTGTTAACGTACGTTACCATACAACAATTGAGATAAACGGGAGAACCGTATGATTCGATCACGGATTTATTCATAATTGCCAATAACTGCATCATAAAGTTCATATCATTTAGACATACCTACAGTACTATGTTAGGTAAATAATAGTCTAGGCTCTTACATTGAAATACATACACAGAAAATGTGCATTAATTGCTTTTCCCAACAGCAATCTTAGAGGCCATTCGACTGGAGTTTTAATCCAGAGGGATAACTTAATTCAAGGGCCCTCAGCCTGTAGCAAGGGAATCCTCTTAAATTCGTATAAGAATACTGTATTAATTTTACTAAAATAAAATAATGAACTCAGAATTATTTAATTTTAGTTAGATTAGGGGCGGTACTTTCAAAATGTGCGGCACAGACGTGAAATACTACCGCTTGAATTATCCACAGGGGCGCTAAATCGTTTACAATTATTTTAGTTAGATTATGGGCGGTACTTTCAAAATGTGCCACGTTGAATTAAATCATGGAACTATAATATTATAGTTCCATGATTAAACATACAATACTTGAATTATCCACAGGGGGCGCTCAATCGATTTAAATTAATTATTCTACAGTATAGTAGTAGTAGTTATAGATTTAAAGGTACATCATGAATAAAAGAGACCAAAACAAGCAAGACAGCAACTAAGGCTATGCTCATAAGGTAACCTTTTCATCATGGATTGATAAAACATGGAGGTATAAGATTTACCTCATGAATACCGTATACCGTAAATCTTCTAATTGTAACCCTGGGTTATTATTCTTTGATTGTTTTTAAGGTGGGTTACTATTAGAGTAGTGGACTATTACTAATCTAAAATTAGGCACCTGAAAATAGTAACCCATCCTTAACTTTTCCGGTCAGCAAAATAATAAAACAGTACGAATAAACAAATTTGGTTGAACTCTAACTTTATTTTATAAACTCAAAAACACTCAATCCTCTCCCACTCCCGAGATCAATATGCATTATCTCCTTATTTTCAAAATACGGCTGCATCATAGGTTTTTTGTGACTCTAATAGTAACCGCCATGGGTTACTATTAGAGTTGTGGGTTATTATTATAGATTGACTTATAAAGTGGGTTGCTATTAGAAGGGGGGGGGGGGTTACTATTTTAGAGTGTGGGTTGCTATTAGAAGATAACGTGTGTTAAAAATGTGATTTGCGAAGTTATTCAGTCGAGCCCAATTCATCTGTTTCTAAATCTATATACAAATCGATCAGTTGGGAGTACTTTAAAGAGGACCATTTTTCCCATGCAGGATTTTTTTTTTACAAAATTTATTTGAAAGAGAGAAAGATTATTAATTATAAAATAAATTATTTAGGGCCTATGATTTCGTCAACTTTGATTTCAACATAATTGTAAATACTGCCCTCTTTAAAATCACTTCTGCTTCTATAGAGGGCGGGCAGGTAAACAAAGTGAAAATTGTTCGCGGCGGTTAGTTTGTTTTGGTCTGTTGGTCGGCGAGGAGCTTAAGTAGGCCTGGGCCTGAGAATAGTACTATTAGTAGTTTACATTATGTTTTTTGAACGAAGAGTACACATTTAATTGCTTTCAACTAAATGGTCCATCATGTGTTTAAAAAAATGGTATGGTTCAATTCTCAGACATTTTTTTAAATTATTATTTATAATATTATTTTATTAGACTTTAAAATTAGAGGCCTAGGCCTAGGCCTACTACTACTACTACTAGAGCTAGCCTACCCTAGGCCTAGCTATTTTTTACCTCCACGCCATGCTTATACTAGCCTAGGCCTAGCTAGAGAAGAGAGGGCTAGGCTAGAGCTAGGCCTATTATTATTACTTATTTATATTATTAGGTTCTAGCCTAGGCCTATTTAGTTAGGCCTAGCTTAGTATAGGCGAATAAGGTAGGTAGCCCTCTAGGCTAAGCGGGGAACAGACGATCGGGCCCACATTTCGCGGTACCGATCTTATGTGTTGGGCCCGATCGTCTTATCAGTTGGTCCCGATCATACAGTATTTTCAGAACCACGTTGGGCCCGATCGTCTTACCAGTTGGTCGCGATCGTCTTAGCGTTAGGCCTGATAGTCTTTTGTGTTATATAAAAATAATAATGTGCCACATTTCATTCCTAGTGCTTAGTGTCAACATGCTTTTCTTGCGTAAATTTTAATTAAAAAGGTTAATTAGATTTTTCTGATTTTATCATAATTTTCCCCTAATTAACACTTCTGGATTTCTTACCAAATACTCTCGATTTATGAATAAATGTGATTGATTTTGATTGTTATCATTGTGTTGTATGTATTCCCGTATTTAATTTTTGCTCTATACAGTGTGATATAACTTGACTTCTCTCTCCCGACAAAATTAATAGCACATGCGTGAAACCTGATTCTGTATACATATTTTCCTATTTTTCTGACTTTAAATCGAATAATTATTTTTTTCAATTTTCCAAGAATGTTTTGGGCCCGATCGTCTTATGCATTGGGCCCGATCGTCTTTCACCCTTGATGGGCCCGATCGTCTTGAAGTGGGCCCAATCATCCGTGGTCCCGATCGTCTGATAGCTAAGCCTACCTAGGCTGTTATTCACCATTCTTCTTTACACATCATCGTCTTTACCCGCCATCATAATTGCCTCCTAACTAGCCTAGAGAGATGGGGTTTTTTTTAGGTTTATAGATTTCTAAAATTAACCTGAGTCATATTCAGTCAGTTTTAAATAGTTTTTGACTTAAATAATTTGACTGTAGATGATTTTATAAGGCCCTGTTTCTGCTGCCAAGTATATACAGTAGGCCTACTGTTGGTATATTTCATACGCTATATTTTTGTGGCAGCAAAAATGTGTCTCATAAAATATATACTGTATATTTTTCTCGATCTTTTGTGGATATTATACGATATATTCCAATATGTTTACCCATGACACAAGGTTTGTTGTGCATATGTTCAATAGCTAAAATGTGACGGACCGAAAATATTACGATATTTGCTATTCAATTCATACTGTATATGGTGAGGGGGAGGAGAGGTTACAGAGTAACATGAGGTTTGGGGTTGCCAAAGGAAACAGTAAGCATAAAAAACTGCACGCAACTTGGCCATTGACGATGACTAGTCGGGTAGAGACAGGGTTGCTCGTCGGGATTTGGGTGGATTGAGCAATATCTATCCTTCCCCCAATTCATACTTCTCACGAAACGCATTTTGGGTAATGAAAGCCAACTTTTTAGCAGTTCTCTCAAAAAGTAGTTTCAACAGAAACAGGTCATCGAATAATATATACCGTATATTATTCGGTATTTTATACCATTGATAATAATGATATGCAGCGGAAACCGGGCCTAACTCACTTAAACGGCTCAGCCAGCGCATTCCAAATTATTCTGATTGTAAAAAGTTTATTCCTTTAGTTTTTAAATATTTTGGTCATATATTATACGGTAGTTTTTACATCTTGATTACACGAAATGTACAAAATTTGTCTTGTTTCATGATGCTATATAAACTTTGTTATCAAGTTGTTATATCATTTATGTGTGGACATGATGATAACACCATCTATATAATCAGTAGGACGGCGGTTTACTCAAGTTTGATTGGTTTTAAAGGTCAAGCCCACACCCAGACAATGTTTACTCTGCCAAACTCATATTGATGTGTAATACTTTGATAAATAGACTCCTGCACGACTCTACCTCATTACATTATCCACATTTATTTAGATCTCAGCACAGGAAGCAACCTGTTTAGCACTTGACTTGTTTTTACTTTATGTCTGTTATTGGTAAGTTGTACTGTTTGTAGGTTTATAAATTAATTATTTTGTATTATATTATACTGTAGCTTTATTAGCTAGATACTATAGTTCTCTTTCCTACTGTTAGGTAGTTATGTAAGGTAGATAAGGTAGACATTTTCAGGGTAGTTTTCTGTTACTGTTAGTAAGCTAACATAATTTCATTTTACTGTGTACAGTAAAAGCTCTAGAAAACCCAACATTTGTATTAAAATCATACTGTATGAGAATCTATAGGCTGGGACAGTACTGTATATACCTGTCCTGGTAACTGTAGGCCTAATATGCCTGCTTATTAAATTACTTTTAATTCATCAGAATATTTAAACCAATCCTGTAAACTGAGGCTTGTTTCAGCTAACCTGTACTATAAATTATAATAATAAAAATAGCCTTATTTGATCTTTTTGATTAAAAAATAATAAACAAATTATTTCTAAAAAATAATATAATAATCCCTCTCATTGGAAAAATGATGGTATGATTGATCAGGATGTTGAATATAGATTAAAAAGTTAAAATAATTTTCTTTACTAAAGCTGTTTAATTTGCTGGATTATGAATAAATTTGTTTAAAAGAACAAATTTGTTCATCAGTTATGTGAAGAAGCGCCCATTGAATACTAATTGTATAGTTATTGTTATTGATTACACAATCCAATATTGAATATACCGACTACGCCCGAACGGTTCTGTCGTGTTTACTTACTTAATCAGACGATACGCATGAAGGCACAATTACAGTTGTACATTCGAGAACAATATGGCCCTTATTTACGTCGTCAGGTAATGATTTTCTGATAATGTTCAAAATATAAATAGTTTAAATCTTCTGTTTTTCGGTGAATTTCCAAGCAATTGGATCCGTGTGAAATGAACACTTAGGAACGCAAACAGTTTTATTTTCTTAACTAAGTGCGATAGTTGTATGGTTACGTTATCACTATTAAAGCCATACATTTTGGCATATGGTTGACCAATAGATTTCAATAGTACGGTACATAACAATTGATGCTTTATAGAAAGGTGACAATTTTACTATAAACAATGGCAATACAATTCATTGGAATAATAAAGTCCTGTAGTTTGCATTGTCTAATTGAGATTACTATTTATATTTTCACTGAAGTATGAAATTCAAAAATTGTTTTACAACAATCCCACCTCCCTGCCTGATAGTTCTAATAATAAATGTGTCCATGGTTTAGAGACTTAGAGTAGAATCATAACATGTGAGAAGTCAAGTGTAAAGAGTTTAATATAACTAAAGCCTGGTTTCCATAAAATCGCTACATCGTGTCGCCGACTGCTGTCGCCGACAGAGCGTAGCGATTCTATGGAAACGCTAGAATTTATCGGGGATCTAGAGTATGCGAGCCTTAAATATTCTTTAGTACACGCGCATACGATTCATCGCCGACAAAATCGGCAAAGTTGAACATGGTTTAACTTTGCCGATTCTTCTGCGATGAATCGGGGAGACCTCCCCGATGCGTGTTGCCAACATCTGCGCGTGTAGCGATTTCAATGGAAACGGTGTAGCGATTTCAATGGAAACGGTGTAGCGATTTCAATGGAAACGGTGTAGCGATTTCAATGGAAACGGTGTAGCGATTTCAATGGAAACCAGGCTTTAGTTGTACAGTATACAGTCTTTTTCTATTAAGGGCATTATCGGCCATATAATTATGGTTTTTCAGAAAAAACACAACAGTTTCTATGGTATCGGTATTTATTATATTACAGTATTTTTGTGTAACTGTTACAATACATAGTGTACCTACAAACTTTTCCTTTATTAGACGTGCTGTAACTATCGACAATCTTTGTTTTTTATCTCATCTCAGATCACCCTCTTTTCTAACCCACATTATTTGCTTTTTATAGTCTTATTTTATTTTTTAATAGTACAGTATGATAAGCTAATTTACTTTTTAAATTGTTTAAATAAAAATGTTTTATTTTATTCACTTTCTCAGAATGATTGTAAAATGCACTAAAAAGGACAAGATTCAATGTTACAGAATTGTTTTGGGTAAAAACCCACTATTGGATAATTATTTACAAGTTGCAGTTTGAGCAAAATGGAACAGGTAAACTTTAACTTTATAATAATGTATGTAATAATGGAAGGAGTATGTCAGGGGCGGATCCAAGGGAGCCCAATTTTGCAAATTGTAAATGTAATGCAAAAGGTAGGACAACAAATTAAGCTCAGCCTTTCATTTCACCATGTTTAGCCCCTGGGCCTCCTCCCCCCTATTTCAAAATCTTGGATCCGCCACTGTAAGTACAGATGAAGGAGAGTGTGGTTAAAATTAAAAGAAATTTGTGCTCTAGGATTTCAGATATGAGAACAATTGGAGAGGAGTTGAGATTATAACAGCAATGAAAAGAAAACAAAAATTCAAACTTGTAGTCTCTTAAACTCTGTCTACACTATCAAACGTTATGTGACAAAAACATGTGATGTGCTCATATATGGACATGATGATGTCATATCACTACCACCATACTGTATTTGTGAATATATTATTACTACCATTTTTTGCACATCACACTTTTTTGATAACTTACTTTACTAGTATAGACAGAGCTTTATGTTTGTAAACCTGTCATTATTCGTATTCATCAGTTTCATACTCAGCCATCCTTCGATTTTATAATGATCTAACCATTAATATTCATGTCTGTCATATAGAGTGTCATCTCAATTTATCATTAACACTAATTAGCTTCTATTATGAGCATTTTCTGTAAACAGAATCGGTATTACTGATACTTTTATGTCTTACATTACAATGAATCATAAAATGTGTATGTTTGAATGGGTGGTTTAGATATTGAGAAATTGATTTGTTGTATGTAGTTGCTTGCACTAGTATAGCAGTTATTTCCATTTATAATATATTTGACACCAACAGTACACATTTAGGGGTTAAGCCTTGTCTACACATCAAACTTGATGTGACAAAAAAATGTGATGTGCCCATACAGTATATGGACATGATGATGTCATATCACTACCATGTTTGGGCATATCACTACCATATTTGGGCATATCACTACCATATTCGGGCACTATCACACTTTTTTTGTCAAATTAGTTTGATAGTGTAAACAGAGTTTAAGACACCAGGTTCTCTATAGTACACCTACTTTGGGCTGTTTTCGTTTTGCCACTAGAGACCGTTAAGTCATCAATGTTTTGTCACCTGTACTGCCCTTGTGTTGTCCATAGATTTTGTCACCATTGTGGCAATGTTGACCAAGGGAACGTTGACATTTTTTAAGGCGTAAGTTCTATTTATTGTACTACAGTATATGTTGGTTAAGGGCAGGGAATGTCAACCCCATATTATGTAGGTGAAATATTTTCAATAATTTATTAATGATTTAAATATACTGTGGAAACATTTTCCTCTGGATTCGATATCTCAATAAATATACTGTATTTTACAGTAATTAAATTGATAAAAGCCTGAACATCAAGTCCAATCTCTTTGTCCTCGTCAGTTCTTATTCTAGATCACCAGAGTTATCACCCCAACATGGCTTACCATCAAAGTGTATTAAACCTGCTGGATTTGTGCTACTGTACAGTATATGATAATGTTAATATTTATGTCTTTAATCTACAAGCTACTGTAGACTAAATCATTTCAATAAAGAATACCATTATAGTTTTTAGTTTACAGTTAATGTACATAGGCCTACTGTACAATTAAATGTAGGCCTACTGATTAAATGGGATGTCTTGAGGTATTATAGAATTAATGTACACTGATACTGATTTTAGATACTGTAGTATAGTGGGTTAAGTGTGTAACGTAATAAATTGCATTTATTTATAAGGTTGTTTGTTCTTAATTACTGCATAATCCAACTGCAAAACTAAGATTTTCTTACATATAAACACCACAGGCATAGAACAAATTCTAAACCACCCAGTGATACTGAAATTTAATTAATTAATTTGAAACGATAAAGATGAGGAAATGTGTAAGAATGAGAAAAAGTCGTAATATACAGTCTGTTATATATACAGCCTAAACAGACCAAGGTATTCATAAACAATTCCCAGTTTCATGTTGTAAACACATTTATATTTTTGATTGCACTTTATACGACAGTAAACTTTGTAAGGGGGATTGGTAGTTTATGGATATTAAAAAACAAAATCAATATACATTGCAACTTGATATGCTTATGATCTATAGAAATCAATACCAATTGTTATGGGGTTTTTCAAAATGTGTGAACTGACACTAAATAATAATTTTCTCTATTATTGTTCTTGTATCTTATTTCAATCTTAACATTAATTGTTCACACAGAGCGAAAGTACTTTTTGATCTAAGATTTTGCGGTAAATCATGTAATAAGTTATATGTTATAATAAGTGAAATATGTCTGGTGTTTGGTATTTTTTATTCTTGAGCAATAGATGTTTTAAACTTTACATTACTGTAAATAAAAAGGTCTGTCTACACTATTTCACAAAAAAAGTTTGACCAAATATGGTAGTGATAAGCCCAAATATGGTAGTGATATGACATCATCATGTCCATATATGGGCACATCATTTTTTGTCACATAAAGTTTGAATGTGTACACAGAGCTTTAGTATAACACAAGTAAAGTTTTGTATTAGTAACAATCTTGTTAATGTAAAACTAAGAGCCATGGTTTATGTTTATTGTTATATAGACAGTTGAATATAAAATCAATAATATACAAACATGTTAATAGTTTAATCATTATTTGTTGTGTTTTAGGGCACACCTGTTTGGTTTGATGGGGGTATTGATTACCCCCTTCCCGGCTACTGGGTAAGAGGGCTGGAGAAAGGCTTTGTGGAGATTGAGTGTGTCACAGATAGAAAGGTATGTAGCCTACAGTACACTATAATGTCTAATGTAAATTTACTGATACTATAATGAGGATAAATATAATACATCATTTAGGTGGGTGTCAAAAAGTTAGTGGGTAGATATAGAGTGGCCGAGCAGTTAACCGGCCGAACCGTAATCCATAGCCATAACATCGGCAAGGGTTCGAGGCTCACTCGCTCCATGGTGGGAAGACTGTAAAATAAGCTGTAGGGTATTGTAGGGTTTATTACTTAAATTGGGCACATTTGAGCTGGCCTAATGCGTTTGGTTTTCCATAAATTCTTATACTGGATCTGTTTTTGGTAAAAATGAATTTGGGACGTTCTAGTTGTTAGTGCAGTAGATTTCATTTATTTGGGTCACATATTACAAAATATCTATAGATAAAAATTAAGCACCACAATAAACCAGATCAGTTGATTACCCTCAACAAACCTTGTCCAAAGCGATTGCAATAATGTTAAACAGATCTAGATTAATAGCATTGTTATGAAATGTCAGAATAGGATTATAATATTAATATTATATAATTGATGTGTTTACAAATCCAATCCTTAATACCAGTATTTTTACAGGTTAAATTTACTGTACTCTTTATCATAGTGAAAACAATAACACTCTACCTGTAACAGTATGAAAAAAAACCTGTCATTATGATTCAAAGAATTTATTAAACACAATACGTTTTTTATATGAATAAATAATAATATTAGTTTAACCTATTAATTATTCAAGGGGTTGAGTAGAACTAGCATGGTATACTCTACAGTAAGGAGTTAAAGAAATAAATGAAAAATAGATTATGTTATGATGAAAAGCGATTTACTATCAATTATATTACACAAATTTTATTTGAAAAAGGTTTAATATTTCTGTCTCTAGTCTATGATTCTTCTTAAAAATTGAATATATACACGAATCTATTTGACCAAATCTATTACAATAGAACCACTATTAAGGAGGAGACAACTGTGGCACCCAGCAAAGTGATTCCTTAATAGGAGTGTCCTAAAGGAGGGATTTTTATATTTTGTTTAAATCTTAATTTTAAAAATGAAAACATCAAAGTATTTTATCATAAAGTCCTTTTAAGTTGATTTTTGACACCTACACACAGTATTTTAAATGCAATGATAGCTCATTTATATTCATATATTCAAGGCTATCGTCACCATCATCATCTGTGTATTTAGTGAATTATATAATTAAATTAAAATTTCTAATTTTACAACTCAATAACAAAAATATCCTTGTTTAATCTCTATAATAATGATTGTTCTGAATTTGATATTTAGCATTGGTCAATCAAATGAATCTTGATAGTAATGCGTCGCAATCTAAAATCCGCAAATATGATAACTGTATATTAAACTTTAAAGTTCAGAGTGTCGCCAAAATAATAGAGACTAACTGTATACAGTAGTTTACAGACTTCTCATGAAATTTTATACTTTAGTTTACCACAAGACTTTTTATACTGTATATAATAATAAAAATATTAAATAAGCTAGTTCTGTATTGATTTCAAATTTGTATTTCATCATAATTTTATTGTTATTGTTATGATAGATTATAACTTTTTTGTTATTGTGTTTTTATAAAGACTGATATCATTAAAAAATATATTACATTTCTGAATTTGTTTGTTTATTATAATAATATTCTATGAATGCTTCACTCCTTGACGCTACTTAAATTATGTTATTATGCAATAATATTCATAGGTTTTACCAAAGGATTTATATTTTTATTTCGGTTTATTAAAATATAAAATAATAATAGTAATAATCAATCAGTATTTTAAAGGTCAGCAGTGAAAAGATGAAGCTGAATTGAGAGCAAAAAAAAAACAAAAACTTATAACTCAAAATAATATATAAATAAAGAAACATACTGTAGTATACAATATTAAAATATTCAAATTGAAGAAAAATATCTTAAAATGATTATGTTATTGCTATGAAAAGCTAAAGCTGAATTGAGAAAAAAACAAAAACTTATAACTGACAAATAATATATAAATGAAGAAACACAGTACACAATTATTCAAATTGAAGGAAAGTGTCTTAAAATGATTATGCTAGCTACTTACCTGTACATATAGGTGATTAGACTAACACTAGGTTTTTATTCATATTCATTTGATAGAAATATAAAGTAGTGGATAACAACAAAAGGATACGTGTTCGCCATGACAACCTAGAAGTACAGGAGGTTGAAGATATGATTTCGCTAAGGTAGTATGTATTTTATTCAGAAATCATTTTTAAAACTCTGTCTACACTATTAAACTTTATGTGACAAAAAATGTGATGTGCCCATTTATGGATGATGATGTCATGTCACTACCATATTTGGAAATATCACTATCATATTTGGGCACATCACATTTTTTGAAGGGCTGAGTTTAATTTGGTGTCCTCTATCTTTTGCATATAAATTTAGGAAGGGTTGAGAAGTTCTTCAATTGTAGTTACAGTTTTGTAAAATAATGTATTTTATTTCCCTGATTTTTATTGTTTAGAGATCTACATGAGGGATCATTGATATTTAATCTAGAGACAAGATACAACAAAGGATTAATTTATGTAAGTATAGTTATTATTTTATATATTGGCAATAAATGTACCAAATAGTCACAAACAATTAATTGCCTACTAGCTTGTAAAAACTAAAAAGTTATGAACAAATTATGCCTTCTCATTTATTTTTAGTTTCATTTTATATAATGTAAGACGGAAGGAGTATGATATTTATTAGTGCAGTAATTGGAATTTTCAAAATGCCACTAATCTAACAATTTAAATATTTGTCCACCAAGATCAGTAATGTGCAAAGTCTGTATTTGTTTATCACAGCAGGTGAAATGTCAATCGTCAGCATAATTACAAGTGAACTTTATACTGTTCATTTCTATATATTCTTTCTGAGCACCCTACATAATTCAGCATATCTCCTCTGAAACCGCAAGAATGTGGTTGTTTTTCATATTAGATAGTAGATATCACGGTAGATCTCCTATTAAGGGACTCATTTGGGACATGACAAACTTTCACCTCTTTAGGGGTGTGGCCAAATATGTGTTGACTGCAGTGTTCAAACCTACTGTACTTTTCGGTCTTTGTTCGTTTCATTAGAAAATTTCCAATACCAAGGATGTCTCCTGAATAACTAAAAAATGAGTTTTTTTAATTCCGAAAATTAAAAAATTCAGCAGCTACTATATGTTTTAAATCTTGAATACACCGAAATTCACACCATACAGTTTGTAAGAAGACTTGTAGAACTTTTGTTTAACCTCAAATTGATTTTTTAAAATCTATTTTGAAAATGTTTATTTCAATTTTTTCGACTTTTTTTTCGGTCTCTGAATTTTCTTAATGGAGGACATGATCAAGATTTTTATACAGATAAAATATTTCTTTAAAATAAACAATATTTATGTTTTGTTACGTGCTTCTTTCAACATAATGCTATTGTAATGGTAATTTAGTTTATGGTAACCATAGTAATTTTAATACCCGTCATACTGTATTTCACAAGGCTAGTGTTTGACTGACTGATTATTTCCTTATTTGACTTGATGAAGATATAAGTATAATGTATTGAATAAGAAAATGTATTACAGTTTATAATTGATGGCAATGTAATCAGCATTAAGCATTCTTTTGTTATTGTCACAATGTACTGTATATGACCTATTCTTCTAAATCTAAACATAATTCATATTGGAATTTTATATCGTACAATATTGTAATTGAGTCAAATGGCCGAGCGGTTAAGGCAGGGGCGCTGTTTACCATACCTAAAGAGCCTACAATATCGGCATGGGTTCGAAGCCAACTCACTCCTAGTTCTGCTGGTGGAACAAGTCTTCTCAGATAAAGACTATAAACCAGTCCAGTGTACACAGATATAACCCGTGTACACTTTAAAGAACCCAGTACATTCTAGACTAGTACAGGGTTACTCCGGTAAACTAGTTCACAAAATAGCCCTTGTATCAGAGGGATTACCATCTACAGGTATCTGATTGGACAGTTACTATTACTAATTTACTGTATGTAATCCTTGGCCACTTGTGCCAAAGACATAAAAACAAAATTTCCAGTGTTTTGTAAACATTTTGCTTGTTTACAATAGGGTTTTAATGTATTTTCAGTATAAATATAAACATTCTTTAATATGGTATTTTACAGTATATAATTCTATAACATAAAACAATTTCTCCAAATAATGAGAGGAATGCTGTGATTGAACATTTCAGTAACATGGTTGCTGTATGTTCTTTTATTCAATTTATTCATTATCACTGAATGTCTTGCAACATAGCGCACTTAACAAGATTTCTCAAATCAGAGCGGTTATTGGCCAAAGTGTGCAAAAACTTGTTTATTTGTCTTTTCGTATTTTTTCATTAATCAATTTATTATGAATTTTAAATGGTGAATAAATTGATATATTTTTAAATTCTCAGAGTTTAATAAGTTACATTGACGTAAACAAATTTCTAGGAAAGTTAAAATGTATTACAGTTTAAATTATTAAAATCTTCCTTCAGCCATTTTGACATTTTTTATTTTATTTTGTTTCGTTTTCAGACATATACTGGTAGCATACTTGTAGCTGTGAATCCTTATCAGCTGTTTGATGTCTATGGTGTTGACACCGTCAAAAAATATGAAGGTGTACTTTTGGGCCAATTACCCCCGTAAGTACCACCTTCTGTACTCCAATTGTTCAACAATTACTATTTAGCTTTTGTGACTATACATTCAAGTATTCAACTCTAATTTTTGAATTTGTTATATTGGTGGCTTTTTAGTGTTGATATGTCAGACAAATCTGTACACCAGATTTATCTTGCCTTAGCAAAAAAACTAACTTTGCTTAAATAAATGATTTTGCTTAAGTCAGTTTTCAAAATAATCTAAGCAAATACATATCCATTCCATAAGGCAAAAGAACTGGTTTGATGAATAAACAAAAAGGTTGATAAACTAGTTACTGGAGGCAAAGTTAGGTGTCTAATTTGGTCTTTGTATTTCTTTTCCGCAGTCATCTATTTGCAATAGGCAACTCCGCATACATGAGCATGCAGAAAGCAGGCAAGAACCAGTGTATAGTGATTAGTGGTGAGAGTGGGGCTGGCAAGACAGAAAGTACAAAACTTATTATGCAATATCTAGCAGCCATTAATAAGTCCTCATCCAATCTTATTACAGAACAGGTACAGTATTGTAGGATAGATGAAGTGTATTAAGGATAATAAGCTCTGTCTACACTATCAAACTTTATGTGACAAAAAAATTTGATGTGCCCATATATGGACATGATGATGTCATATCACTACCATATTTGAGCACAAAACATTTTTGTCAAACTAGTTTGATAGTGTAGATAATAATATTAATACTTGGAACATCAAATAAAGGACATTTATTAAATTTAAATACTTATATATTTTAATAATTAAGATGAAAATGCATTTTTTGTTTTTAGATTTTAGAAGCAAATCCAGTCCTGGAATCATTTGGAAATGCGAAGACGATCAGAAACGACAATTCAAGTAGATTTGGAAAATATATTGAAGTATATTTCACAAAGTAAGTCATTTCAATTGCAATTATGAGGTTAAAGAAAGGGGTCAACTATTGTGCTACAGTATTAATAAGTACTTTTACATTATGGAGTCCTCTCAGAAAATGAGATAAGATTTTAAGCTGTGTGGGAGTATGAGTAAAGTGGAATGACAAATTAGACGTTAACACTCGCTTATTTTTATGGTCAGTAATTATGAATTAATATGTTTTATATTTGTAGTGGTTCTATTACTGGTGCTAAAACGACAGATTATCTCCTTGAAAAGTCCAGAATAGCTCATCAGGTATGTTTTTATTCATAATTATATACAGTATTATAAAAATAATAATACATTTTTTTCGATAAATTGTGAATAAAAAAACCAGCGAACTCAATCTTTTCAAAGGTCTTTTTAAATTGATATTTTATACATATTTAATCATGAATTATACAAGTTTATTTTTACATTATTCAGGCTCCAGGAGAGCGAAATTACCATATTTTCTATGAGATGATAGAAGGCATGTCAGAGGGAGAGAAAGCTAAGTATGGTCTGCGACATGCTTCAAACTATCGCTACTTAAACCAGGTATGTATATGGGATTATTAATGAAAGTCTGTGAATATGGGTGAATATTAATGAGTAAATATGAATATAATTATTTAATATGAATATTAATGAGTGAATATAAATTATTGAATATGAATATTAATGAGTGAATATGGATATAAACTTTAATGATTCAATATGAATATTAATGAGTGAAAATGGATATTAACGATTTAATATGAATATTAATAAGTGAATATGAATTTAAATGATTCTGAATATTAATTAGTGAATATTAATATACATGATTTAATATGAATATTAATGAGTGAATATGAATATAAATGATTTAATATGAATATTAATGAGTGAATATGAATTTTAATGATTCTGAATATTAATGAGTGAATATTAATATAAATGATTCAATATAAATATTAATGAGTGAATATGGATATAGATTTAATATGAATAGTGAATATTTAACATAATTATAAATAATAATATAAATATTATTTAATATTTGTTTCTAGGGTGGAAGTCCGCAGATCAGCAGTCGTCAGGATGCTGAGTCTTTTATACGGTTGGTGTCGGCTATGGAAATCCTCAAGTTCCAGCCAGCTGAGATGGAAGCCATCTTTAGTGTCCTGTCTGCTGTACTACACCTTGGAAATATCAAATTTACTTCATCACAGGTAATGGTTCTGTAATTCTTCTGAAAAATATTATATGAATTTATATATTCCAAATACTTTATAATTATTCATTCACTGAGAATCTCTTAAGTAATATAAAATATTTCTTTATTTACGTACCAGCATGGCCGAGAAGAATCATTGATCGTGTCAAATGTTCAAGAACTAAGAAAGTCGGCCCAACTACTAATGGTGTCTTCAGAAAAACTTGAGAAAGCGATGACACATAAGTTCATGAGAGTAAGTATTTTAACTGAGACTATGCAGCAGAGGTCAGAGGTTATGAGAGGTCAGAGGTTATGAGAAATGACTCTTCTTGTGGATCCTTGATCATTTTTCATCATTCTATACATTTCAAATAAATATATGTTAATGTTATAATATAATAAATTATATATAAAGATATGTTTCATTTATTGATTATATTTGTTTCCATAGGAACCTGGTGGTGAAAGAATCATGTCACCTTTGACCCATGAACAATCACAAGATGCAAGGTAAATTGAAAAATAATGTCTTTACAAAGAATTTGAGGAATTTAAATAGATGGAAAAAAATACTAGATACAAAAGATATCCATGTTCAAGACCCGGCACATTATGTGTGGTTAAAATCAGTACCCATAGTATAGACAAATAATATTTACTGAATTGTAACTTAATTGTGATCAAATGTCAAAGAGATTGTTATGTGGCATTAAAAATATGAGGACAATTTGATTCGCTTTCCATTTGTTAGTGTCATTTGATTATGTGGTATAATCAAATTATCAAGGCCCATTTACTATACATAGGTATTTATAACAAAGGAGATATCTGTGTAGTGTATACTATATGTAATCTGTAATATTATGTAGCTATTAATAAATAATAGTAATAATTATATATTGTCTTTAAGGGATGCTATTGGAAAGTCTTTGTACTCAACATTGTTTACTTGGTTGATTCAAAACATCAACAAGGTGGTTAACAAAGCACAAAAAGTATCTTCAATTGCAATCCTCGACATATTTGGCTTTGAGGTAAACAACACTAAAGTATACTTTGAACAAGTGTCAGAGTGGTTAAGGCAGTGGAACCGTAATATGTATCCATAACATATGCAAGGATTCAAGTCTTCTCGGATAAAGACTATAGATACATATCTTGCTCTTGTGAACTTTAAAGAACCTAGTACATCTTTGAAGATGAGTAGGAGGTTACCCCGGTGCCTTAGTACACACACAGCCACTCGTCATAACTGGGCCCTAGAGCAGTCTTTGGCTGGTGAGACCACCCAGTATGAAGAATACATGATACAAAAAATAATAATAGTAGTACCTTTGCATTGAATTGGTGTTTGCCCTACTCTTATTTTGTATTGTTTTCACTTTTTTGCATCATGTATACTGTGAGGAAGTTGACAATTAGGTAAAAATATTCAGTATCTACTGGTTTTTTTTTTTTCAGGATTTCCAAACAAACAGTTTTGAACAACTGTGTATCAACTATGCAAATGAGAACTTACACTTTTTTTTCAATCGTCATATTTTCAATCTTGAACAGGTTAGATATTAATTTTAATTCATTTTATCTTTCATTTTATTCAGTTTATTCAATTTTACAAACACCATACAAACAAAATTAAAAATTCTAATTATTTAGTATAGATCTACGCTTATAATGTGTAAGTATAACATTTTTTAATGTAATTTTTATATTAGGAAGAATATATGCGGGAAAACATCAAGTGGACGAATGTGGCGTACAAAGATAACCAAATGTGCCTTGATATGATTGGCAAACGACCAATCGGAATCTTCCATCTTCTGGATGATGAGAGTAGCTTTCCTAGGGTATATAAAAAAATGTTCATTTTATATTTCATATATTTTTATTTGATGCTTGATACTAGACCCTTTATTCCTGAGGAAGAGTCATCGATCTTTTTTTAAAAGATGCCACAGTGGGTGCAGATACAACTTCAGGCTTTAGAACATTCCAGTTGTCAACCACTCGGTTGCCAAAAAATTTAGAATGCTATGCTTATTTCAATTTTTTATTCAATTTTGTAATCTTGCAGGGTAAAGATTCATCGTTTCTTGATAAATGTCATCACAACCATAACCACAATGAGTTTTACCAGAAACCAAAGATGTCGAGAACAGAATTCTGCGTTCGTCATTATGCGGGTCTTGTCAAATATAAGGCTACCGGTTTCTTGGACAAAAATCGTGATATGCTGAGAGTCGACGTTTTAGAAATGTTGATAAAGAGTAAAGCTCCTGTAAGTGGTTTTTGTGTATATATTAAATTGACTTAGAAGAACAAATGCTTAAAGGCCAATTTACACAGACCTGGAGTAACGGTAATTAAAATAGAATCTATGTAATTCCTTATGACCACTTACACACAACGCGGACGGACGGCCAGTATAGATACAGATTCTACATGGGATTAGCTACGCGGTTTTCCACTTACCGTTACCGCTCGTCTGTGTAAATTGGCCTTTATGCTGAAATGACAATGGCTTTGACCCTGAATAAAAAATAACATATATAGAATTTCAATAGAAATGTTTAGTTTATCAGAATTTTAATGTCCCTTTTTGCAGCTTGTTTCTAAAATGTTTAAGAATCTGCGAAAATCGGAAGAGACGCGGGCAATGATGACCCAGGGTCTGAGCTCGATGAAAAAGATGCGAGCTTCTACCGTTGGAACAAGATTCAACGAGTCATTACATGATCTAATGGCGAACATGACTAAGTAGGTCAATTTTTCCTCAAAAGAAGAATGCAAATATATATATAAATCTCAATACTGCCGTGGTGACAGCTGGTAATTCTGACATGATCATAGGCCTATCAATTTTGTTTGACAATATGGGCTTACGACTGACTGTCTGGGATGTGCATTGTCTATTAAATTTTAATTCAATTTTATTACATTTTCTAAGGTGCAACCCATTCTTTATTCGATGCATTAAACCGAACAACGACAAGAAGCCGATGAACTTTGACCGGCCATTGGTAATGGATCAACTGCGATATTCGGGGATGCTTGAAACAATTCGCATTCGTAGGCTAGGTTACCCAATACGAATGACGTACACAGCTTTTATTGACAGGTCTGTATAAATGTATTTCTGTATAAAAACAATTTCTATGTACATCCAAGTGTAGTTTTTTCTTGTGTTTTTACTGCTATTGTCAACATTCTTTCTTGCATTTTTTTTAAACAGATACCGTTTTTTAGTTGATCAAGTATCTTTCCGGATGCCTTTACATGAAATATGCAAACAAATTCTACACACAGCAGATAAATCATCATTTGCCAAGGATTACCAAATAGGTTCTACAAAAGTAAGTTTTCTTTAAAATTTCTTTAAAGTAATTCGCTAATTAGAGTATGGATGAACTATATCATGCTTTATAAACTAAATCTCATTTGTAGAAACAGTCGTGAGTTATAATCCTGGCACTAGATCGGGATTGAACCCTGGACCTTGGGATTGTAAGGCAACTACCAAGCTACAGCTTCACTACAAATTTCAGTCACTTTATATACTGTAGTATAAACAATTTTATTTTAGTAGGTGCTTTAAATGAATACACAGTTTCTTACTTTTATTTCTCTCGTAGGTTTTCTTAAGGGAACGACTTGAAAGTGATCTAGAAATGCGGCGATCTAGAATCGTTAAATCCGCTACGCTCATATTGCAGCGATATGTACGTGGCTACCTGATGCGAAAACGTTTCCTGAACCAGCGTAAAGCCGTTGTAGATATTCAAAAGTGTTTTAGAGCTTGGCAAGCACGTAAGAATTATAAGTTGATGGTTCGGAGCATTATCCTCATACAGGCTGCATACAGAGGTTACAAACAGAGGAAAAAATACAAAATGGTATGTTTCTATTCAATATTTACAGTTGCTTCAGTACTTAACCGCATTTACTGCAGTAATGAATCAAACTATTGCACATATATATGTACTTACTCTTTTTCCTTGTACCAACTTTTTGTTTCATTTGTTTAAGCTACTTCAAATGAAGCAACAGTATGCTGCCGTTCAGAAACCACACCAAACAGCACCCTCTATTCAGAAATCTCCATCACATGTTGATGTTTCTCACCTTGATATACCCTATGAACTTTCCGCAGTACTGAATAAAGTAAATGGTAAGTTATAAGATAATATACTCAGTATAGTTCCTTTTTTTTCCATTTTTACAATAATAATATAATAAATCACTTATTTATGTATAAAACATTTTTTGGTTTTTTTCAGAGTGGAATTCTCCTCACAGTGAACGAAACATTGTAAAAGTTGTTGGAAAAGTTGCGCCGAATCAACAAATGTTGATTTTCCCATTGGACGTCAATCAGTTTCCTTTCTCAAAATATGTCAACATTTATTTTCGGGTAAGTCACGCTTCTTAATAATATAGAATTAGTGGCACTGTAAATTAGTGGTTGCTGTACTTGCTTAACTTTCCTTGGTTCAAGTCTTACTTTTAGTACAATATCAGAATTGTTCTGAACTACAAATGTATAAAAATAAATTTATATTAATCCTTTTGGTTTTTGTTTCTACAGAATTCTGATTTGGGTGTTTCAAGACGGCCAATTACATCATCATTTCATAATTTGAATGAAGAGGATGAGAGTAAAGCAATAGCAATGTTTAAACTGATTCAAAGGTTTATGGGAGACCAGCAGATGGAAAAGAACACAGCAAACATCTATGGCAATTTTATTGTACAGGAGGTAAAGTGATGTCACAATCAATATTCTAATTATAGATATTGAGAAATGTATTTATATAATTTGCCTGGAATGTTCCATTTTCTTGCAAGGTGTGTCAATTTGTGAATAAGGCCAAATATTGGTATAATCAATATCCTAATTATAGAGATTGAGAAATGTATTTATATAATTTTTCTGGAATGTTCCATTTTTTTTCAAGGTGTGTCAATTGTTAATAAGGCTAAATATTGGTATAATCAATATCCTAATTATAGAGATTTAGAAATGTATTTATATAATTTTCCTGGAATGTTCCATTTTTTTCAATATGTGTTATTTTTTGTCAAAATGTTGGTATAACATAATTAATATTGTCTCTTTAGGGCTTGAACTACCCAAAGCTAACAGACGAAATCTACAGCCAGCTATGCAACCAAACATTTGGAAACCCATCTGAAGCTGAGAATGAACGAGGCTGGATTTTGATGGCTAACCTGCTAGGCTGTGTACCTCCATCAAAGAAACTTTATAAATATCTTCTGAAGTAAGTATAGGTGTAGGAGATTTGGCTGTAAAGTCACATGAACCAATGCTTTTGAAAGGGTACTGTGAAGTGAAGTTTGCTTTTTTTGGTTTTTAGGGGTGTGGGCAGATTTCTCTTGGCATATCTATTAATAAATAAAAACCAGTACACCCCAGAGAATTAAAGCAATTAATAACCGCAACCTTTTTTGTATAGATACGTTTCAGACCATGCATACAACGGTTTTAAATCCTACTGTCAACACAAACTACTCAACATAAACCCATATGCCCTCGATTTCGGTGTAGCCCGTATGTACCCATCGACACTCCTTGAGTGGAAGGCACATCGACTGCGTTCTAGGATGGCTTTGAAGTTGTCCTTTATGGACGGTCAAGAAATCACCGTGCAGGTACACTCTTGGACAACGGGTGAAGAGTTGGTGGCATCCGCCCTAAAGGCCAGGTTTGTACAAAATGTTTATGAATCTTTCTCAATACTATTTGAAACGGAGCATAGTATATCCATCGGTAATAAAGACACTACTCGTATGTATTGGAGCATAGTTAACCCAAATTTGATGATGTTTAAAAATTTTGGCTTTACCACGTTGAAACACCGGTTCTCGTCAGGTCACCGAAGTTAAACAACGTTGGGCCTGGTTAGAGCTTGGATGGGAAACCATCTGGGAATATCAGGTGTCATTAGGCATTTGAAATCAGCACTGTTGTCTCTTATGGCATCCCCTGCATTTGGTGTCTGCCTCCTACGTATTGGCCCATGCCTCTCCTTTGGTCAAGGTGGGCACTAGACGAGAAAAGCACTTGATCAATGTTAGGACCAATCAAAGGTGCTTTTAACAGTCCTGGCTTAGTTTCATCCATCATTCAGATAAATGTAAAACTAATTGACATTGTCGTTCACGACAGACGTCGACCTTAACAAAAATTATAAATTTCTTATGTTCTGAATACCACAGAGGCAGTGAAAAGAACCTACAAGGATGGTCTCTGCAACTTCAAGAAGGCACAGTACGCTACGAACTCTCTGGCTTTGACTATGTCTTGGATCTTATTGGTGAGATGGAGTTACCACCAGGTCTTCAGGAGCAGGAGTCAAATTTCCTGGTGTCCTCTGAAACAGTTCAGATGACCACAGCTCAAAGAAAGAGAATGTCAAGAACAAGGTGATACATAATTTTTCATTTCCTTACAATATAGATAGTTTGTTGTAAATAAATAGAAACCAGCTCAGCATTGGCTGTGTTGTGGTCCATGATTGAGATATAGTCTGCCGAACATGCAAAAAAATATAAATAATACTGAAATATTTTTTGATTCACAGATCTGGTAAAGACATAGACGCTTTACTGGAAGGTGATGTTGTCATGCCCAATTATCAACCAGCAGCTCGTTGGAACGGTCGTGCCCCTTCTGATAACAGTGTTTCCAGTATTCCCGAAACACCCTATCCCGACTACGACATGGACGACGAAATGGTTCAACCGTATCATTTGGGGTATGGATCGCCAACTCCTCATCAGTTACCCACGATTGTAGAATCCCATCCGCACTCCTCATCTAGTGATGCTGAAAGTGTACACTCATCCGCAGCAAAATCGGCCATGTCTGTCGGGAAGAAAATCCGAAGTGTTCCCATTCCTTACGGTGGAACACGATCTCAACTGGATAGCTATGTAGATGATGTATTTAATCCTGTACTTGAGACTGGAGATCTTCTTAGTCCGTCACAATTGGAAAAACGTTTGAAAGGAGGTGGGAAAGGTCCACCTGGATATGTTCAGACACCAATGTACCAAGGTACCTTTTTTTAAGAAATTGTAGTAGTTAGATTCTTCTAAACATGCACATAGTAAACGTGAAAATTGTACAATACCCTTCTGATGTTTTATATTAGTATGCACTTTCAAACTGCATGATATATTAGTAATTTGAGTGAACTTGACTTGCATAAGTAATGTAGATAGGTTTATGTTTTCATCCATTTTATGTGCTATGTCTAGAGAACTTTTAAGGAACGTGGATTCAATTCACAGTTGAAATTGCTGCTTATGATGGCAAGCATGCAAAATAGTTACCATCAAACCAACCATCTTGATGTGATTCTGACCTTTCAACTCTGACTTCTAAAATGTGGTTTATTGTGCTATATGCTGTGAATTGGGCCTTGTATTTCTTGTATCACTCACATTGATAATGACTTTCTTATTGTACCCTATATGAAGCACATCTTCCTTAATACAACATTTTATTTCTTTCTTTTACCCATCGTCTATTCATCTCTTTGCACTGTTCATGATTTCTTCTGTACCTCCTATCACAGTCCCTCAGCAACCCACAATGATCAATATGGCTGCTCAGCCAAGCATGACTATGGCCCCTGGAATGATGGCCCCTGGAATGATGGCCCCTGGAATGATGGCCCCTGGAATGGTGGCCCCTGGAATGGTACCAGGCATGATGCCTGCAGGTGTACCAGCAATGCAGGGTAAGTATGATTCCTTTGCTCTGTGCATTGTGGTGGGTTGTAATGATTTTCTAAAAGATTCTTTTTAAATGCACACAATAGTTTTCATAGACCTATCTCAAGTTCTTGTTAATTGTTCCAGGGTAGCTCTTGGTTGTAACACATACTGCAACAAATTATATAGTGTTTTTAAAATCTACAGTGAGTGCTCATTTTGCAACAACCTTGAAACTACTTATGGCATTTTAATTGATTGTCTAAGCGCGGGTTGGGTTGTTCTTCCTCACTCGATACCTCAATACAGATTTGACAGATTCTAGATCCAACGACATATTGGTTGTCGCAAATCAAAAGCTCCTTATAAAACTAAAACAATTGAATGTAAACACATGCATGATCTCATTCGTATTCTCCAATCACAGCACTCCTAGATATTCATCCTGATTTTGCTTTCTATTGTATAACTTTAGGCTATGCCACAGTACCTACTATGAATGGCTACCAAATGCAAGGTAATTTTATGTAATATGAATTTATGTTTATAAATCTAGTAACAATTTTTCGTTGCCCACTACTTACTTATTACACTGTATGTCTTCAGTAGGTAATTTTTATTTGATTGTATTTGTCTTACAGTGCCAGCAATGCAACCAGCGATGCAACCAGCCATGACCCAGCCAATCATTGACCCTTCAACTCAAGCTCTACAGCAAATGATGCAACAACAAGCTTTAATGAACCAACAAACAATTGCAGTTAGTATCTGAGAATTGTGACCATCATTGAACCACATTTTAGATTTTTGTTTTGTTAAAATGCTTAATACTATAACTGTGTATTTGTCCTAGACCTGTGGTTATAAGTTTGAGTTGGGAACTAGACCTAATTTAAAATCGAAAACTGACAACAAAGCTAGCTCTTTACATTATATAGTTCTATCATTATTTTAATTGTTTTGTAGGCCCAACAACAGCAGATTCAACAGCAACAGACCATGTTACAAACAATGATGATCCAGCCAAATACAGGATTCAGCGTGCCTGCAGCAGAGCCTAGCACATCTGGCCTAAAGCTAAAAAGTGCCATGTTCAATCCTAATGACAGACATGATAACAAGAAGCTCCAATTCAACAAAACTGTTGTCAACATTAAGACAGATACAACACCAGAGTACACAGATGTATTGGTTTCACCAACTACTTCTCCACATGTCTCCCCTCCATTAGTAGTTACGAACCCACCAGGCGTTCCAGCGCCACCTCCACCACCAGGCGTTCCAGGGCCACCTCCACCACCAGGCGTTCCAGGGCCACCTCCACCACCTCCCCCAGTTAACGAAAATTTACTACTGATGAAACGTGGTAAGGTTGTTGATCTTGATGACGACCGAGCGAGGACAATTCGAGTTGGAAAAGTGGTATGGCCACCACGTAATGGTGCTGTTGGATTGAAACCAGTTGAAAAATCTACTTCAGAGATCAAAAGCACCATCAAAAGCGCTCCAGTGGATCCACAAGACCATTTAGAGCAGATAAGAAAACGTGCAAGTGTAATGAAAGAAAGAAGAGACAGTAATGGTACATCATCGAAATTACCTCCTCCAAAACCAGCGACCAAACCAAAGAGAAAGTTATCAAGAGGAGCATCGTTTCAAAGAAAGGTTGATGATCACACATTGGCATTGCAGAAACTCCGCAATAATGGAGTCACTTTTAATAAAAGATTTCCAGATCCAGTTAAACCATCTGAAACACCGTCAGTTCCACCACCACCTCCACCAGCACCACCTTCCAGTAAGTTTCCCCCAGGACCACCACCTCCCCCACCACCTCCACCACTGGCCACTGAGACAGGTGATGACGGCCAATCAGCTCCTGCTGTTGATCATCGTTCCGAGGCACTAAGCATTTTGAGATCTAAGGGACTTTTACCAGCAAATAAGGTAAGGTTAAAGGAATTAAAATAACATATTTCATTTCAGTTTCAGTTTGTTTTTATAATTGTTATTGTAATCATGTTTGATATGCTAATTGTTAACATTTTTCTATGTTGTTTAATGTTTGCGCTTACTACATTTTACGTACATGGTGTGTATTATTGTAAGAAAATCACACTTTAAAATATAACCATTCTGTTTTATTGTTAGTTTATGTAGCAAACATTGTCATCTTTTTTAGGTGTTCTCATATTAGTATTTTTATATATTTTTGGAAATAATTTTATGTTAATGTTATTGCCTATCACACCTTAGAAAATTAAGCTGTGTAAATGTAGTGACTTTTGCTTTCAGACACCAGTTCAAAGGGTTAAAATCTTAGCTCTAACATCTCTGCTACCTACACTATGAAGATAATTTTAGAGAGCATTGGTTTACTTATTGCCCTTGCTGTTTGGTGAACTATTCCTTTGCTTTAAAATGACGAGATAGAATATTGCTTTCATCTGTAATTTGCTATGCTTTTAAAGGGGTTTAATACGTGCTTGCTTTTTCTTTTTTATTGCAGTGAAAATTAATTTACCACCATTCAGGAACCACTGTATTAAATACCAGATACAGTATTTCAGTGGTGGTCCCAGAATGGGTGTTCTGATTTACCCATGTTACTTCAAGGTTTAGCGAAAAAATCTCAAATAGTATACAAAAAAACGCACTCACCACCATGTGACCTTGTTGTTTGTTGTGAGAACACTTGTAATGCTATGTTGTAAATTTAACATATTTTATTATTTCATCATTGTGTGTTTTTTTTTGTGTATGCTTTATGTTTGTGTTGCTTCTCTTGTGTTAGCCTATCATTATATCAGAACCGCAAAACACTGCAAATACCAGCAAAATTTCAGAGGATTCAGATGATAAAATGGGCTTTCAAAATTTGCGCTCAAAGCTGGTAAGCAAATAGATGAATGCCTAAACTAGTATATTAGAGGCACTGTAGATTTGTTTAGGATCTCAATGCTGTCTTTTATTCTATTATTGCATTTGCAAATGGGTCTTTTGTTACAATCTATGCAAGTTGACTTTAACTGCTTGGTGTGTGGTAACGTTTTATATTTAATGCACTCAATAAAATAACTTTTCTTCAGTACAATAATCTGGACTAATAAAATTAAAATAAACATTACTACCAAATATATTTTGTGTTGCTTCACTGACAACTAATATTCTCTTGTAATTAACTTTTTGCATATATTAATGTTGTATTTAGTGAAATGTTTTGTGTTATGTTTGTTTCCTTTTTGTAATAGTCTGCCTTTTTAACTGAGCCAAAAACATCGCCAAAATTAGAAGAAAAACCTGATCTTAAGAGAGAGATAATATTTACTTCACCCGCTCAGCTGGTAAGCATATTAACACTGATCTAGATCAAAATGTATAAATCTGTTAAATACAGTAGAACTCCTAGTAAGAGGAAACTGTCAAAACCCAACAAAAGTGTTACTTACTAGGAGTTTCCTCAGAATAGGAATTGTTCATAGTTATAAAATATATATTGTCGTTTCACAAAAAAATGTCTCCTTACTCAATATCAGCTGTTTCCACACCTTCTTTCAACCATCTTCTAACCAATTTCAAATTTTAAAATATATAAAAACTAGATCTCATCACACCTAACTCGAAGTTAATTAATTCATCATCTAATCCCTCTGTCTACACTATCAAACTAGTTTGACAAAAAAAATATGGTAGTGATGTGCCCAAATATAGTAGTGATTTGACATCATCATGTTCACATCATGTTCATTTTTTTGTCACATAAAATTTGATAGTGTAGACACAGCATAACATGACTATTTAATAGTCACCCATATATTATGTTATATTATTATTGTTTGTTACAGTCACCTAGACCTCCACCAAGTCCACGACTAGAAGTACTAGAAGAGACATCAACGTCACTGTTTCCATTATCAAGTCAGTCGCCATTTTATATGTACAGTGTGACAAACTGGCAACTAGCAATTCGAAAAGAAGTAAGTTATTATTAGTGCTAAATGAATATGTATGTGGGGACAGAACTTTCACTTCAGTATGTACATGCCCAGTACAGGTCAACTTATGGTTGTACAAAAATACAATTTGAACAATGCTTAGTATTAATTTGTAACAGTGTCTTTGGATCAGTAGTAGTAGATATTAATTTGCATATTTTTCAATACAGGTGTTTTGTCCAGGTGAGAAGATTGAGAGCCCACTGGTCATAGACCTACTGTTCATTCAGGTGGTTACTGATACAATGTCCAACAACTGTGTTCGCATGACGAAGAAAGACAAGTTACGCATGCAGATGTTGCTTGGTAAGTCTTACAGGTCCAAGTTCACCTTATGGGTTATTAAACTATTGTACAAACATTACTTTTGATTATATATTCCCAATTTAACTAATTATTTATTACACATGTTATGTTTCAGATAAGAATGGCATCACATCTAAAAACTTAAAGGAAAAGACAGTGTTACAACACAAAGCAAGTGTCAAGAAAGAGATAGTATCGACAGCTCAGACCCTTCCACTCTACTTCACAAGATTCTTCCCAGTAACAGTATGTATGTCAGGCTAGGCATGCCTGGTTTTATGTCCTTTGTCCTCTTAATAAGGGTTAATATGGGTTGTTCCATTAAAAGAGTTAATATGGGTTTGCATTTCCCCTCATTCATTTCACAGTAAAGTATCTCCTTAATATAAGGTTATCCCCTGAATAGGGATGTCCAAAAGGAAGGAGTCTACTGTATACAATGTTAGATTCTTGTATCTATGTCTTTGGAGATAGACAAGTATTTTTTTCTCTTACACATTTTTTTTTTCATCATCATCAATTGTATTTGTTTGTAGGGTGGTATCAAGAACCCAAAGGCAGAGCTCCTAGGTGTTAGCCACACTGGCATTCGATTGGTCCATCGACAGTACGAACCCACAAGTGATCAACTGATTATACTTGAATCATTTAAGTAAGTATTTAAAGCCTTTCATTCATGATTCCCTTGTATCCTGTGTCAGATGTAGCCCTCCTCATGTCTTAAGACCAATTTACACATTAACGGTAATAAAATATAGAATCTATGTTATTCCTTATGACCATTTACACACAATGCGGTTCCCACTCATGATAGATACAGATTCTACATGGGGACAAGCTATGTGGTTTTCCGCTTGCCGTTACTGTGCTGTGCTCGTCTGTGTAAATTGGCCTTTAGCCAATTGCTTCTGTAATTGGTGTCCTTTCCCCCATAGCTCCTGCGTATGTTGTGAGGTCAACTGTACATTTGTGTTGTTGTTTCTAGTGCTGGTTCTTGGTTGCCATTCTGTCATTCATCCTCCCTTCTTGCTAAATGACTTGCCTATCTATCTATGACTTTGACTCATTAACTTAAACAATTATTCCCATTTTAACCAAAACTATTCAACCACATGCAACTACTAAAGACAGACTAATTTTGTTATTTTTAGGTTTTCAGAGATTGTGGAGCTAAAAGTCACACAGAATGGTACCCTTCGAATTCATCTTTCAAACGACATGGTTATACCACTCTACACAAATAGGGTAAACATTTCAACATTTTAATGTACCCAAATATTTAAAAATATTCCACTAACAATGACAATGTATTCATGCATTGGGTCTATTGTATTTTTAATAATTAAACAAATGAATGAATATTTCAATTATTCAATTATTATAAAATTCTTTTATTTTAGGCTGCCCAAATTAAATCTATGATAGAGGCATACATTATTGATCTTGAACGAGACTCGCAACATGTGAGGGCAGTAAAAGACTACATTACGCAAGAATCTACCCTTCTGAGCTTCCATAAAGGGGACATTATCAAACTTGCTGGTGTTGGTCAGAGCTTAAACTCCGGTATATATACAATTTATTTTGATTTAATAAAAGTACAATTGGTATTAATGTATACATTTTTAATATATTATTTCATAACACCAAATTTATTATCTTTATACTGCCCTCAATCTTTGCTGCAGGTGGACATCGCTTACGACTTCGTAATCAGGGCTTCCGACAATATTTCATTAAACAAGGTTTCTGTATTTTCTTGGATAAATCCAACTGTTGTTGTTTTAATATTTGGGGTTGTCTTGGTGTGAATTATCCTTAGATGTTTTGTTACAGTAGTTGTTGGATTATGGGATATATGTCTGTTGCATTGTGGTATTGAATAGTCTGTTGCATTGTGGGATATTAATGTTGATTTATGTCAATGCTAATTTTTTTTATAGCTTATCTATGTGTATAAATATGAATATTTGGTGCTATGTATATTTGATATTTGTTTTATATTGAATATCTTGCAATGGCCTGTGTTGTTATTAAAGTTAGAAAGTAAAAATGTTAACAGGGAAGAATTTCACTCTTCTCTGAGGTTAACAATTAAAAATTCTGATGATTTTTTGGCATTAAATCTTACTCATTTATGTTTGTATATTCTTCTAATACTGTGAATGCTTTGTTATTTGTGGTGCTATTATACTGTACATTTAAGTTAAAGTTATGTTTTTCTGTTAGCGTAGGGTTAAGTAATCAATTGGTTCTTTTTATTCAAATATCTTTACAGTAGAACTCCCATTAAACATTCAGGACCCAACAAGTGTTCCCTTAATAGGGGTTTCCCATGAATAGGGGTTGGCTGTAGTGTTCAAACATATTTGTCATTCATTTCACAGGAAAGTGAAAGTGGTGGTTGATTTTAATATTAAAAGATATTTTTATTTGTTTGTTTTATGGCAAAGTTTCCCCTGAATATGAATTTCCCAGGAAGGAGAATTCTACTATAGCAATAATTAGCCTTTTTAGCCAATCTATGCTTTAAATTTATTTTCAGATTGGCTTTATGGAATGTTGCATGGAAAGACTGGAAGCTTCCCAAGTGAATATGTGGTGCCAGCTTCTGGTCCAGATGCTCAACGCAACACAAAGGTATGCTTTTTTTTTATTGGATTACAGTTAGTCTATCTTGCAAAGATTACTTTGATTATATTAGGTGTTACATAGTTAAATAATGTATTGCAATAATAATCTAACAGAAATTTACAAGAATTACTAGAATATTTAGTGGTTAGAATTTATGGATTATTCAATCTATTAAATATTTTGTAACAATAGGAAAATAGCATAACAGTTATATTTCTATGAATGTACTGCATTGTAACTCTAATACATCCTGTATCTCCTTACAATCCCTTTGAGTTAACAAATAATTGACAAATACCGTTGGTGTCCATATATTATCATTTGATCTTCTAATATGCAATATGCCATGCAGCGAACCTACAGGTTCAAACCAATAAATAAACACAAACCAATATTATTAGATTTAGATAACATAAAAAATGAAGATTAATTAAAACAGACTTTGAATAGAAAAAAACCCCGAAAAAACAATGTTTTCACTTATAAAACAAATGGTTAAATTCAACCAAAAATCCATTGGCTGGCAGCCAATTTGACTATTTTTTGCTTTAAATTACAATTTTTCAGGTATATACATTTTTTTTGGATCTAATTTTTGGTCAAATTAGATAACTATTATGTGACATTAAAATGGCATATTCAAAAAATTAATAATAATTATTTTTTCAAGGGGACAATACATCTTTAATTAAACTTCACACAAATGGGAACCTCAGTTCCCGCAGGTATCTGGTTTTATCTTATATTTGTAGGATATATTTGTTGTGGTTGTTTAGTGTACAGTTAATAGACTATTGGAAAATTAGGAAAAAATGTATTGCCATTCCCTAGTCAGGATATGATCTCAGTTGGGCGCAACAGAATATAGATGATAGTGTATTTAATCCCCTTCACAACATTCCTTATCCTTGATCAATTTGACGCAGTAGGATGTTAAGAGGAACTCCACAATTGTCATATCTCAATTACCTTAAGTGTTAAGTGTCACATAAGCATACAAAAGTATCGTCTACTCTCAATAGGCCTAGAGTAGATATGTTCCTGCCCTGGATTAAGGGCACTTAAGTGGACTTGTAGGTGGTTCTGTGACCTTAGGAAGTGGTCACTGCTAATCCAACGGCCTACAAAAAAACCTCAACTGACCTACTTATAACCAGTTATGTATTTATTAAGTAGTTGGCAAGTAGAATAGTATATCTGATAAATATGTATGAGGAGCAACACTGTTAGATTGCTTTAAGGTAGGCTTCATTTATTTTTAGGGTATATTGTCTACAACTAGAGTAGTATTTTTATATAGTAGGAAGGAGTCCCCTTCAGTATCCAACAAAATGTGAACTTAATACATTTTGGCATATATATTCCCCCTCATTCGTTAATAGGGGGGTTTCTCTTTAATAGAGGTGTCTCTTTAATAGGGTTTCTCCTAAATATGGGTTTCTTCTTTTTATAGGGGATGTTCAAAAGGAGGGATTGTACTATATATTCGATTTTAAGTTGTTTCTTGTTCGATACAATATACTGCTATTATTAGAAAGTTGTATGTATGTGTGTTTGTTCTGATATATTATATAGTATGTGTCAGGTTTGTGGTTGTTTCCTTAGATAGGCTTGACTGCTATTTATTTATTTTTAGAGTGGGCCAACAACTTGAGTGGTAGTGTTGATAGGTTTCATTAGATGTAAATATTAGATTGGTGGTTTGATGGAGGCTTGAAATTGGTCCTGTAGGTGTGTGGTATCTGGTATTATAATGTTTTATCTGTCCATAGGTAGTTGGTACTTATTATTATGTCTGTGTTGTTTCATACTAATTTCATAACTCCTTCTTTATTGTTCTAATTAATTTAGGAAATTTCTCGTGATCTTCTTGGTATTCCTATGAAAATGCAGGTAAGCAATTTATTTTGTAGAAAAAACAGTATAATGAATAAAGTTGACATATTTATGTTTGTAAATAAGCATATTACAATTAAATTTACACTCAATTGTACTGAGAGATAGACATGATAACATTTTATTGAATAAATGTAGTAAAATAATAATAATTTTTTAGTCGACAATTCACCTGGAATGTGGTTATCCTGACAATGGTATTCCTTAACAATGCGCTGTTGATCCTGTCATGGTCTATTCGTCTATACAGGCTATTTATTTATTTATTTATAATCTTAATGTAACTAGTTTTTAGTGGGCCTCCTATCACAAGCCCATTGGGGTTCCTAGAGTTCCCTTTCATCTTTTTAAATTTGTTTTGCTCCTTTTTATTATGTGTATTGTTTTTTTTTTATGAGATGAATAAAAGAGATTGATTGATTGACATTGTATTTATATGTATTTGTGATTGATTTTCTTTAGAATATTATTCAAGAAATTGCGGTCAGTAGTGGTAAATTCTCGATGTTGGAGTTTGCAATGAGACATTTTAGGGAGTCGCACTCGGAGTAAGTTTCTTGTTGACCTTAAACTATTTCATATTTTATGTTTACCGAGGAATTTACAATGTTATAAATACCAAAGTAATTTTACATATGAATAAACATCTTGGACAGCTTATGTATACCAATAAATCTACAGCTGAGTTTGGGATACAATTTTCAATAAATCACAGGCATAATATAAAGAAATATATAAATACAATTATAATATGAATATAGAAATAACAAATCGGTATAAAACACAAGAATGAACAGAAGCAGCGCTAATGGAAGCAGAGGAAATTTAAATAAATAATCTAAACTCTATTGAATAAATCCTTTTATTTTTCCTTTAACAAATGGAACTTGTTCATTGTTTTTAGTTATGAAATGCAGAGGAAGAGAAACGGTTCTATAAGCGGCTCTCTGCGCTTCATCAAAAAACCATTTAAAGGGAAAAGTAGGTTTTTATTGTTTTTAATCAAATTTTTCATCATTTATATAATCATCCATATGTCATTTAGTTAGGCATCTAAATTTAACAGATCGTTCAATGAGAATGGTTGAAAAAGAGACAGTGAGTAATCATTTTACCAAGTTGAACTAAGTTTTGTACTTTATTTATTTCAGAGAGTAAACAAACACAACGCTCAATTGAGGAGTATGAAGAATTAATATGTTTCTCAAACTCACCCCTGCAAGTTTCGTTATTGAAACTGTCAGGGTCAGAGGTCAACAAAGCTGCGTTGGAATGTTTCCTTGGTAAGTAACAAAGTTTTTGAAACACAAAACAATCTTTTTTTTCCTTTTGTGTAAGCTGTCTGCATATTAATTATTCCTGAGTACTGAGAATCCTAATTTTATTTTAGTTTGGTCTAATTTCCATAATTGTTGAATATTTAAATTATTATGTAATTTCATTGGTTCTATATTCTGTAGCACTTATGCAGGTGATGGGTGATTATCCCGTACAAATCAAAGACAAAACACCAAAGGAAAAGGCATATCTTAACTGTGTACACTTTATTCTCAAGGTAAACATTGAAAATCTATTTCACAGAAACATTTATAAAAAAAAAGAATTAAACAAAATTGTAAACACTTTACTTTACAACCGCTATTTATTTTATTTCATTCTATATTGCAAGATTCTACTCATCCCAAGCATAATGTAAATGAGGTGTTATGTAGCGGTAGAAGTTACAGGTCCATCATCTCTCGTACAGGTTTCATAACAGCTTTTATCCAGCTGCCATTTGGGCACTGAATGCTTGTCAGTATACCGTACGAGAGTGATGTGACACTTTGTAATTGTTTTTGTTAGTTTTTCATTTATCTGTTTTTGTATATCTCAGAGCAAACATAATTTCTATGTATATTTTTATATGCAAATGACAATGAATTTCCTCTCTTTTTAGACATGTGTTCAGTATCCAGAGTTAGTGGATGAAATATTCTGTCATTTGATCAAACAAACCACAGCAAATCATGGCGCTAAACAGTAAGTCTTTTTAAACCAACTGTTATAGTATTTTTACTTTCTTGTGTTTTAAGTTTTATTTCAATTCATCCTCATCAGAAATATACTATACTTGTACTGTACTGATTGTAATTGGGTTTGGAGCCCTCTATATATAGTGTTGCGGAGAATTAATAAAGGCCCGGATACGAGGAAGATGGAGAACGACTAAGCTCCAACTCACCTTTTTTGTTGTGCTTTTATCGTTCGGATATTCCATCTTAAATGGTGTTAGTACACAACAGAAACCATATTCAATAGAATATAATCTTGTAGAAATATTCTGTACCTTCATCGATTCACAGATTATCCATAATTTAATTTCAGAAAAAGTTGCGTATGTGGTTGGCGGATGTTTGTCTTCTTCTCGTCCTACTTCCAGCCGACTAACCTTCTCAAACCGTACCTCTACGAGTATCTGTCATCCCCGCATCCGGACGATGAACAACGGCAGACGTTCCAGAATTTAGCGATGACGTGTAAAATGAACATCATTCGAGGATACAAAGCTGGAGGGCGAAGAATTCCACCTCTTTATCTGGAGATAAAGAACGTGATTGTACGTTTAAGAAGTAGTAAATTATGTTTACAGAAAAGGAATTAATGTACATATTTACAAGCAAGAAACACCACAAATGACTTTTATCAGTCAAAGACATGTTAAGGCAGATCTCTCATAACATTCGTCCTCCACTCTACTCATTTTTTTGCTCCTCTAGTAGTAATAATAATAATTGATTCATTTATAATACGAAAATTCCATTTAAATATTTTGAAATGTCGCACAATTTTGTTGTAAATACAGTAAAACCCCTTGATTCAATTCAAGTACATATATAAATATATTAGGCTATCATAATATTTTTTTAAAATACAATCAATATAAACACATATAAAGGTACAAAAATAAATAAATATATAACACTATCATTATATTTATCTATTTAATTGTCAACTTAAAACTTTTCTTTTTAAGTAATAATGCTAGTATTGTTAGACGCTCTGTTCTTTGTAGGGCACCATATAAAAACTTACAAAGAATAGAATTATATTTTTTTTAAACACAATCAATATAAACACATAAAAAAGGTACAAAAATATATAAATATATAGACAAAAATGTCCCTTAATATATGGATATAACAAGTTGTTTTGTTTTGTTATAGGAGGGCCGTATGACAAAGCGTCAAATGTTCTACTTCCCCGGCAATATGACAATCACAAAGAAGGTGATGGCTGGAACAACGATGATGGACGTCATAGAAGATATCTGCCAAGAGTTGAACATTGTAGAAAGTGAAGAAATAGAAGAATACAGTATCTATGCAATTGTGGAAAAAAGTAAGGTTTCATCAACTTTATCTGGCTCACCTGATACAAGTTTTGGTTGATTATTTTCAACCATTTTTAACTTACAGTGTTTTGGCTCTTCCATTTATAACTTTTGTACATGATATCGAGAAATGAAAGAAATAAATGTTTATTGTAATATAATGAAATGACAGGGAAGAAATATGAGGAAATAAAAAAAAATATTGAAAAAATGACAATTCTGTGGGTATCAGTGGCTGGATCTCAATGGAGATACAAAATAAGCAAAAAGCTAAATCAAAACGATAAAGTAAAACATCCAGAAAAATTTGCAGAGCTTACAGGCAACTCTAGCCCTTCATATATATATATATATATATGTTTAGGCATCCCTCCATAATCTGGAAACACTTTCAAAAAGGTTTCAAACTCTTTAAAATGCATTAAAAAAATATTTTTTTCTGCCCAACAGTTTTTGCCGAAAGTATATAATGTAATTTTTATTTATTTTTCTGCAGATAACCAGATTGTTCCTCTGAAACATAAAGATTACATAATGGATGTCATCACTCACTTTGATTGCCAGAAAGTTGAGTACTCGTTCATCTTCAAGAAAGTCTTATGGTATCGTCCAATCAAAATACAAAGCTCACTTCATGCTGTTGTACTTTTTAACCAGGTAAAATATTATTGATTTATACCTTCGATCAGAGATTTTCAATTTTTTTGGACTGTGAAAATGGATGACTGTAAACTAATCTAAACTGTGTTGTTTTTTTTAATTTATAGATGCGACCAGAATATTTACACAGTATACCAGCAGAGGGTGATTACAACAGCATATCACCTGACAATAAATGGCTGATCATCCAATTAGCAGCGTTACAGCACAGAGCAGACGACAAAGTTGATGTACCAATCATGTGAGTATACCTGTTTAGAATGTTTACCCATTTGGTGTAATCCATTGACTTCAAACATTTTAATTTAGTTACTCAAGTTTACTTTAGTTTACTCAACATATTTGTTTTAATTAATTAATGTTTATTTACATTTACCATTCAATTATTTTTTCCAAATATGGTAATTTTATTGAGTGGTTCTAAAGCTCCTCTATCTACACTATAAAACTTTATGTAACAAAAAAAATGTGGTAGTCGTATGAAATCACCATGTCCATGGGCACATCACATTTTGTTGTCACATAAATTTTGATAGTGTAGACACAGCTTAAGATATTGTGCTGGTACTAGATCAAATCACTCATCAATTTCAATATTTAATATGCATGTAATATCTAAATGTATTTGTCTCATCATATAGTCGTGACCTAACAAACTTAATACCCACCGTGATTGTTGATGCTGGCAAAAAACAACAGTGGCTGAATGCCGTCGACGAGAGGTTGCAGACAATGAAGCATTTGTCAAAGGAAGAGGCGATGATGGCTTTTATTGAACATGTGGAGAAATTACCAATGACTGGATCCAATCTCTTTGTTATTAAGGTACAATTCAACTTTGACTCTCTGTCTACACTATCAAACTAGTTTGACAAAAAAAGTGTGATGTGCCCAAATATGGTAGTGATATGACATCAGCGCATTGAGAGCTTGCTTATATGCGCTATATAAGAATGAACTATTATTATTATATATGGCATCACATTTTTTTGTCAAGTTTGATAGTGTAGACAGAACTCTATTATTCAACATAAATTGGTCATATGAAACCATAATACAGCAATAATGTGCATAATATTGAATTTGGAAAAGTCCTCATTTTGGGTGATTTTTTTACAAATCCATATGCTCAGGTAAGGGATTTGGTCGAAAATTTTCAAATTTTGACCCTCCTGTTATTCAAAATAATTTGGTCATTCAACATAGTAATGTGATGATAATGCAGTATACATGCTTATATACTAATTTATTTATTTATTTATTTGAACCATATTTAATGAGGGTGATCCATCCAGCAATTGCTGATCAATATTAGCGCATATTAATTGCATTTAGTCCAAATTTTTTTTATTAATCCCTGTTCTATATATATCTCAGGGATTGAATTTCAACTATCTTATATTTTTATAATACTTATGCTATAATATCATAAGAAAATCAAGATGCAATTATGTACACATTTAAGAATATTGAAACTTATAAATTTATTTCTGAAAATCCATATTTTGATAGTTCATACCAACATTTTGACTAAATATATTTTGTGCTGTTTTCCTGTAGAGTGTTTCTGGTGCTGTGGTTCATGAAAGTTGTGTTCTGGCCGTCAGTAATTATGGTATATTTTTACTGGATAAGAAAACAAAGGTAAGGCTATCTATATATAGCTAGAATGAGTACATACCATATTTCTGAAGGCTATTTTGTATAAACCAAAAAAACATTAAAAATTTTAAAATTAAATGCAACAATGATTATTCTTACAGGACTGCATTCTAAAACATCCGTTTACTGAGATCGTTTCAACGCGCAGGTTACGTTCTGCGCAAAATAAATGGTTCGTTGACGTTAAATGTGGTAATCTTATGGTACAAAAGGTTACGCGGCTTGAAACGGAACAAGGCTCTGAAATCACGACACTAATTTCGCAGTACATTCAAGCGCAAGTCGACAACAAATACGATCAACCCCCGGAAAGTGACGTCATTCCAAAAAGACGTAAGAAAATATCTCAAGTAAGAAGTCCTCAATCTTCACCACAACCGACTTCTGAAAATAAATTTTTCGGTCGGCGAACGGAAAAATTACCGCAGAGTTCAGGTGAAAATATTCTGAGCATGCCTTCTAGCAGAAAGACGTCCGTAGCATCTAATGGTGATGCAAGTGGTTACATGACCTCTATCCCTCCTCCGTCGAGACATATCCCGATTGAGGAAGAGATGGCCAGCCCCAACGCTACGAAAAAACCGAAATCTATCTTGAAACAGAGACCTGTGAGTATGAAAAGTGAGACCTTGAATGATCTTAATCAAACCATTCAACAAAATAATGCAAGTTATCATCCTATTATGGGATATGGCTCTCACAAATAATATAATCACCTTGAATCCTTGGACCGTGTTCGGTATATTACTATATATGTTACTATCAATCCAAAGGCAAATTACTGAAAATAATGACAATGCTATGGGTATTAGTGGCTGGATCTTAATGGAGATATAAAATATATTAAGCAAAAAGCTAAATCACAACGATAAAATAAAACAGCCAGAAAAATTAGTAGAGCTTTCAGGGAACACTAGCCCTTCATCAGTGCAAATGATATTAATATATTCAGTTTGAAACAGCATGACAGAAGTCTTAAGTAAAACACTACAGAACACATATTTTGATATAAAGCAGTATGTTTATTTTTACTGAAACTATAAAAAGAATAATTTAATTTGTAATAACTGAATAAATTGTGCAATTTAAGATTTTATAACTAAAAATGTTTAAACCAAAGATTAACATAATCATTATTAATATAATGGTATGGTATATTTTATAAAACAATGCTTACTAAATAGATCAATATAATTGCTAGCTATTTACAATTTTATTATTAATTGCAATAAAATGTTGTATATAGTATTAGATTTGCATAAGAAATGTAGTTTTAAAATAAAATTCAATTTTTTGTACACTATTCCATGATATAGATAATGTTAATATAAAGTAAAAGAAAGCTAAATGAAGCCTAAAAACACTTTAATAGTTTAATATTATAAGAAAGAGCAAATTTCATAATTTATTTTACAATCAATAGTTGTGAAGACATTCCAGTATATTTTTACACAAATTATGTTTAATTTTAAATCATAAAATAAATTATATTTATACAGTGTGGTAATTTGTTTGTAAATACATCACTAAATGTTTATATGATATATAAAAGAATTATAATAATAGCAAATAAGTTCCATTTTGTTTCAATCACCTGTCTCATATGTATATATATTCGACCTTATATATTTGTGCATATTAATTGAATTGTTAAAAGTCCTCATTTTGGGTGATTTACGACCTTTATATTTCCAAAAATTGCCAAATTTCGACCTTTTTATTTTCGATAAAACTAGTTACTATAGCATAATTGACATGCGCAAAACACATTATTAGACTCTGCGCATGTTAATTATGATATTGTAACCAGTTATGTAAAAAAATCAAAGAGTCGAAAATTGGCCATTTTTCGAAAATTACAGGGATTTTTCCAAAAATTGCCAAATTTCGACAATTTTATTTTTTTATATAAATGGTTACTATACGTCTATAAGATGATGATAACGCACTATATGCGCATATATAGTAAAATTATTGCATAATAGTATTTTGAAAAGTGCATATTTTTGGCATTTTTGGAAAAAAAATCCCTGTACATTTTTCGAAAAATGCCCAAATTTCGACCTTTTTATTATATAAATGGTTACTATACGTCTATAAGATGATGATAACACACTATATGCGCATATATAGTAAAATTATTGCATAATAATAGTATTTTCAAAAGTGCATATTTTGGGAATTTTGGGAAAAAATCCCTGTACTATAGTACAGGGATTTTTTCGAAAAATGCCCAAATTTCGATCTTTTTATTTTTTGATATAAATGGTTTCTATACGTCTATAAGATGATGATAACGCACTGTCTACGCATATATAGTAAAATTATTGCATAATAATAGTATTTTGAAAAGTGCATATTTTGGGCATTTTTGGAAAAAATCCCTGTACTATAGTACAGGGATTTTTTCGAAAATGCCCAAATTTCGACCTTTTTATTTTTTGATATAAATGGTTACTATACGTCTATAAGATGATTATAACGCACTGTCTGCGCATATACAGTAAAATTATTGCATAATAATAGTATTTTGAAAAGTGCATATTTTGGGCATTTTTGGAAAAAATCCCTGTACTATAGTACAGGGATTTTTTCGAAAAATGCCCAAATTTCGATCTTTTTATTTTTTGATATAATTGGTTTCTATACGTATATAAGATGATGATAACGCACTGTCTGCGCATATATAGTAAAATTATTGCATAATAATAGTATTTTGAAAAGTGCATATTTTGGGCATTTTTGGAAAAAATCCCTGTACTATAGTACAGGGATTTTTTCGAAAATGCCCAAATTTCGACCTTTTTATTTTTTGATATAATTGGTTTCTATACGTCTATAAGATGATGATAACGCACTGTCTGCGCATATATAGTAAAATTATTGCATAATAATAGTATTTTGAAAAGTGCATATTTTGGGCATTTTTGGAAAAAATCCCTCTACTATAGTACAGGGATTTTTTCGAAAAATGCCCAAATTTCGATCTTTTTATTTTTTGATATAAATGGTTTCTATACGTATATAAGATGATGATAACGCACTGTCTGCGCATATATAGTAAAATTATTGCATAATAATAGTATTTTGAAAAGTGCATATTTTGGGCATTTTTGGAAAAAATCCCTGTACTATAGTACAGGGATTTTTTCGAAAAATGCCCAAATTTCGACCTTTTTATTTTTTGATATAATTGGTTTCTATACGTCTATAAGATGATGATAACGCACTGTCTGCGCATATATAGTAAAATTATTGCATAATAATAGTATTTTGAAAAGTGCATATTTTGGGCATTTTTGGAAAAAATCCCTCTACTATAGTACAGGGATTTTTTCCAAAAATGCCCAAATTTCGACCTTTTTATTTTTTGATATAAATGGTTTCTATACGTCTATAAGATGATGATAACGCACTGTCTGCGCCTATATAGTAAAATTATTGCATAATAATAGTATTTTGAAAAGTGCATATTTTGGGCATTTTTGGAAAAAATCCCTGTACTATAGCACAGGGATTTTTTCAAAAAATGCCCAAAGTTCGACCTTTTTATTTTTTGATATAAATGGTTACTATACGTCTATAAGATGATGTTAAAGCAATATATGTGCATATATAGTAAAAATATTGCATAATTATATTATTTTGAAAAGTGCACATTTTGGGCAATTTTGGGAAAATCCCTGTACTATAGTACATGGATTTTTTAGAAAAATGCCCAAATTTCGATCTTTTTATATAAATGGTTTTTATACGTCTATAAGATGATGATAACGCACTATATGCGCATATATAGTAAAAATATTGCATAATAATATTATTTTGAAAAGTGCATATTTTGGGGCTTTTTTTGGAAAAAATACCTGTACTATATAGTAAATGGAATTTTCTGAAAATGCCCAAATTTCGATCTTTTTATTTTTTGATATAAATGGTTTCTATACGTCTATAAGATGATGATAACGCACTGTCTGCGCATATATAGTAAAATTATTGCATAATAATAGTATTTTGAAAAGTGAATATTTTGGGCATTTTTGGAAAAAATCCCTGTACTATAGTACAGGGATTTTTTCGAAAATGCCCAAATTTCGACCTTTTTATTTTTTGATATAAATGGTTACTATACGTCTATAAGATGATGATAACGCACTGTCTGCGCATATATAGTAAAATTATTGCATAATAATAGTATTTTGAAAAGTGCATATTTTGGGCATTTTTGGAAAAAATCCCTGTACTATAAAAAGGTCGAAATTTGGGAATTTTTCGAAAAAAATCCCTGTACTATAATAGTACAGGGATTTTTTCGAAAAATGCCCAAATTTCGACCTTTTTATTTTTTGATATAAATGGTTTCTATACGTCTATAAGATGATGATAACGCACTGTCTGCGCATATATAGTAAAATTATTGCATAATAATAGTATTTTGAAAAGTGCATATTTTGGGCATTTTTGGAAAAAATCCCTCTACTATAGTACAGGGATTTTTCGAAAAATGCCCAAATTTCGACCTTTTTATTTTTTAATATAATGGTTTCTATACGTCTATAAGATGATGATAACGCACTGTCTGCGCATATATAGTAAAATTATTGCATAATAATAGTATTTTGAAAAGTGCATATTTTGGGCATTTTTGGAAAAAATCCCTGTACAGGGATTTTTTCGAAAAATGCCCAAATTTCGACCTTTTTATTTTTTGATATAAATGGTTACTATACGTCTATAAGATGATGATAAAGCACTATATGCGCATATATAGTAAAAATATTGCATAATAATATTATTTTGAAAAGTGCATATTTTGGGCATTTTTGGAAAAAATCCCTGTACTATAGTACAGGGATTTTTTCGAAAATGCCCAAATTTCGACCTTTTTATTTTTTGATATAAATGGTTACTATACGTCTATAAGATGATGATAAAGCACTATATGCGCATATATAGTAAAAATATTGCATAATAATATTATTTTGAAAAGTGCATATTTTGGGCATTTTTGGTACTATAGTACAGGGATTTTTTCGAAAAATGCCCAAATTTCGACCTTTTTATTTTTTGATATAAATGGTTTCTATACGTCTATAAGATGATGATAACGCACTGTCTGCGCATATATAGTAAAATTATTGCATAATAATAGTATTTTGAAAAGTGCATATTTTGGGCATTTTTGGAAAAATCCCTGTACTATAATAGTACAGGGATTTTTTCGAAAAATGCCCAAATTTCGACCTTTTTATTTTTTGATATAAATGGTTACTATACGTCTATAAGATGATGATAAAGCACTATATGCGCATATATAGTAAAAATATTGCATAATAATATTATTTTGAAAAGTGCATATTTTGGACATTTTTGGAAAAAAATCCCTGTACTATAGTACAGGGATTTTTTCGAAAAATGCCCAAATTTCGACCTTTTTATTTTTTGATATAAATGGTTTCTATACGTCTATAAGATGATGATAACGCACTGTCTGCGCATATATAGTAAACTTATTGCATAATAATAGTATTTTGAAAAGTGCATATTTTGGTCGTACAGGGATTTTTTCCAAAAATGCCCAAATTTCGACCTTTTTATTTTTTGATATAAATGGTTACTATACGTCTATAAGATGATGATAAAGCACTATATGCGCATATATAGTAAAAATATTGCATAATAATATTATTTTGAAAAGTGCATATTTTGGGCATTTTTGGAAAAAATGCCTGTACTATAGTACAGGGATTTTTTCGAAAAATGCCCAAATTTTAATCTTTTTATTTTTTGATATAAATGGTTTCTATACGTCTATAAGATGATGATAACGGCCTGTCTGCGCATATATAGTAAAATTATTGCATAATAATAGTATTTTGAAAAGTGCATATTTTGGGCATTTTTCGAAAAAATCCCTGTACTATAGTACAGGCATTTTTTCCAAAAATGCCCAAATTTCAATCTTTTTATTTTTTGATATAAATGGTTTCTATACGTCTATAAGATGATGATAACGCACTGTCTGCGCATATATAGTAAAATTATTGCATAATAATAGTATTTTGAAAAGTGCATATTTTGGGCATTTTTGGAAAAAATCCCTGTACAGGGATTTTTTCGAAAAATGCCCAAATTTCGACCTTTTTATTTTTTGATATAAATGGTTTCTATACGTCTATAAGATGATGATAACGCACTGTCTGCGCATATATAGTAAAATTATTGCATAATAATAGTATTTTGAAAAGTGCATATTTTGGGCATTTTTGGAAAAAATCCCTGTACTAAATAGTACAGGGATTTTTTCGAAAAATGCCCAAATTTCGACCTTTTTATTTTTTGATATAAATGGTTTCTATACGTCTATAAGATGATGATAACGCACTGTCTGCGCATATATAGTAAAATTATTGCATAATAATAGTATTTTGAAAAGTGCATATTTTGGGCATTTTTGGAAAAAATCCCTGTACTATAGTACAGGGATTTTTTCGAAAAATGCCCAAATTTTGACCTTTTTATTTTTTGATATAAATGGTTTCTATACGTCTATAAGATGATGATAACGCACTGTCTGCGCATATATAGTAAAATTATTGCATAATAATAGTATTTTGAAAAGTGCATATTTTGGGCATTTTTGGAAAAAATCCCTGTACTATAATAGTACAGGGATTTTTTCCAAAAATTCCCAAATTTCGATCTTTTTATTTTTTGATATAATTGGTTTCTATACGTCTATAAGATTATGATAACGCACTGTCTGCGCATATATAGTAAAATTATTGCATAATAATAGTATTTTGAAAAGTGCATATTTTGGGCATTTTTGGAAAAATCCCTGTACTATAGTACAGGAATTTTTTCGAAAAATGCCCAAATTTCGACCTTTTTATTTTTTGATATAAATGGTTTCTATACGTCTATATGATGATGATAACGCACTGTCTGCGCATATATAGTAAAATTATTGCATAATAATAGTATTTTGAAAAGTGCATATTTTGGGCATTTTTGGAAAAAATCCCTGTACTATAGTACATGGATTTTTTCGAAAAATGCCCAAATTTCGATCTTTTAATTTTTTTATATAAATGGTTTCTATACGTCTATAAGATGATGATAACGCACTATCTGCGCATATATAGTAAAATTATTGCATAATAATAGTATTTTAAAAAGTGCAAATTTTGGGCATTTTTGGAAAAAATCCCTGTACTATAGTACAGGGATTTTTTCGAAAAATGTCCAAATATCGACCTTTTTATTTTTTGATATAAATGGTTACTATACGTCTATAAGATGATGATAACGCACTATATGCTCATATATAGTAAAATTATTGCATAATAATAGAATTTTGAAAAGTGACATTTTTGGAAAAAATCCCTGTACAGGGATTTTTCTGAAAATGCCAAAATTTCGACCTTTTTATTTTTTGATATAAATGGTTACTATACGGACGTCTATAAGATTCGCATATATAGTAAAATTATTGCATAATAATAGTATTTTTAAAAGTGCATATGTTGGGGATTTTTGGAAAAAATCCCTGTACTATAGTACAGGGAATTTTTTCGAAAAATGCCCAAATTTCGACATTTTTGTTTTTTGATATAAATGGTTACTTTATGTCTATAAGATGATGATAAAGCACTATATGCGCATATATAGTAAAAATATTGCATAATAATATTATTTTACAAAGTGCATATTTTGGGCATTTTTGGGAAAAATCCCTGTACTATAGTACATGGATTTTTTCGAAAAATGCCCAAATTTCGACCTTTTGATATAAATGGTTACTATATGTCTATAAGATGATGATAAAGCACTATATGCGCATATATAGTAAAAATATTGCATAATAATATTATTTTGAAAAGTGCATATTTTGGGCATTTTTTGAATTTTTTTTCGAAAAATGCCCAAATTTCGACATTTTTGTTTTTTGATATAAATGGTTACCTTTTTCGATAAAACTAGTTATTATAGCATAGTTAACATGCGCAGAACACATTATTAGAATCTGCGCATGTTAATTACGATATAGTAACCAGTTATGTAAAAAAAAATAAAAGGGTCGAAAATTTGCCATTTTTCCAAAATTTCCCTGTACATAATCATTAATAAAATGCTATGGTGTATTTTATAAAACAAAGTTTACTAAAATAAATCAATATAATTGCTAGCTATTTACAATTTTATTATTAATTGCAATAAAATATTGCTATATAATATAGTATTAGATTTGCATAGGAAATGTAGTTTTAAAATAAAATTTGTTCGTACACTGTTCCATGACATACTTGATGGAATTATTTTTAATATAAAGTAAAAGAAAGCTAAGTAAAACCTAAAAACACTTATAGTTTAAAATTATAAGAAAGAGCAAATTTCTTAATTTATTTTACAATTAATAGTTGTGCAGTATATTTTTACACAAATTATGTTTAATTTTAAATCATAAAATAAATTATATTTATACAGTGTGGTAATTTGTTCGTAAATACGTCACTAAATGTTTATATGATATATAAAAGAATTATCATAATAATAGCAAATAAGTTCCATTTTGTTTCAATCACCTGTCTCATATGTATATATATTCGACATTATATATTTGTGCATTTTAATTATTATAATAATAATAATAATAATAATAATTTTCGAAAAATTACCAAATGTCGACCTTTTTATTTTTAGTCGCGTGGACGCGACTCAATAGTTCACTATGTCGGTCGGTCTGTCTGTCGGTCCGGTATCACTATGCGTTTTATCGCTTTTCTGTACTTTTTGAACTGTTTTGATGTACAGAAAAGTTTTAAAGTACATTACTTTTTGAAAGTTCATTTTTTTCTGAGAGCACGCGACTTATGGCTGTTGGCCTTGTTTTATATAACTGGTTACTATATTTTTTATTTTCGATAAAACTAGTTACTATAGCATAATTGACATGCGCAGAGAATGTTAATTAATTATGATATAATAACCAGTTATGTCAAAAAATCAAAGGGTCGAAAATTGGCCATTTTTCGAAAATAACCCTGTAACATGCGCACAACATATTATGTGATTCTACGCATGTCACATTATGATAATATAGTAACCAGTTATGTCAAAAAATTGTCAAAATGTTGCCATTTTTCGGGAAAATTTCCTTTACCATAGTAGGCCTACATGGATTTTTTTCGAAAAATGGATAAAATATCGACTGTCTAAAATATAGATTGAGGTAACATTCGCAGAACATACTATCTAACTGTGCGCATGTCACATTATGATAATATAGTAACCAAATGTCAAAAAATAAAAGGGTCGAAATTTGGCCATTTAAAGTGCATAATACTTTACCAATATTAGCGCATAATGATTTATTTTTGAAAATGTCTCATTTTGGGTGAAAATGGTTAAATTTCGATCATCTTATAGTAACATAACATTATAATAATTGCATTTTGAAAAATGTGTAGCGCTTACTTTGAGCAGTTGTTTCCTATGCCGTACTTTCTGTTGAATTACTAGTTTCTGATTTTGGAAAGGTTCCTAAGACAATATTCTGCGGAGTTACTATTCCATTTGTATTGGTTGAATTGTCTAGGAAAAACTGGGGTTCGGTTTCTGGAAGAACAGACTTTGAATTCCATTTAGAGAGGGACCAGTAAGGCCTGAATAATCCTTGTTTTGTTGGATTCTTTTTTAAAACTCCTAATTTCTTCAGCCACAAATGTCGAACCTCTGTAGGCCATACGCAACAAGTTCCAAAAATAGCGGCTCCTTCTAAAACACTGCACAACATAAACAAAACTTCTGTCCCAATTTCTTCGGTATATATAGCTATGAATCCGAAGATGGCGGTCATAATTCCCAGGATGACAATTACACTTGATGCTAAAACTAACACACGTGCTTGTTGACGTTTTCGAAACATCGGATCACCTTCATCTTCGATTTTATCATTGAGCATGCGCACACGCATTGTGCATGCCATATAGTACACGATAGAAATAGAACATACTGCTGCGAATATTGGTACAGCGAGTGAGAGGATGAAAGGCACGGCTGGATGTTTCACAAGAAAGCAGCTAGAAATAAAATAAGATCATACTTATAAAGCTTTCTCTCCCTAAATGTATAATTTTTGACCTGTATCAACTAAGACTGGAAGCCTAAGTACCTGCAACGTGCAGAACATAATTAACTAAACTTAAATTCTGAAAGTTTCAATTTATGAAATGACAATTGGCACTTACTATTTATCTTCTTCTCGATAATTATCAAGATCAATAGCTGCTACTATTGCTACAATGATTAAAGGCATTCCTGAAAAGCAAAAGATAGATTTATACATAAAATAAGCAAAAGATATATTTATACATAAAATAAGGAAAACAGTGGATGTGACGAAGAAGTTCCTAAATCCATGTCTTTTTATTTGTCATTATTATGTGGATCGCTTAGTTTCAATGCGATCCATAACAACACCATCTACGTATACATATTTCATTGAATTTGCCATTTGGACAATATGTAAGTTTTACTTTATAACATTAACATCTTTTGGGTGATTTTGTCAAAATAATTAATTATTAATAAATAAATATTAATAATTACTAGGATTTTGTCGAAAATTGGCAAATTTGGACCTTTCTAAATTTCGGAATAACTTGATTCTTTGACAATATTGAATTTAATAAATCTGTTACTTACCCCAAGATAATATGGACGATTTCACAACAAATCTCTTAACGGGCAATGCCCTTGCCTTTACAAAAACTATATAAATGTCTATAGCACCGACAATCATCCAACACAATGAAACTATAATCCCATAATGCATTAGGACACCAAATGTCACGCATGCCTCTCTGTATCTGGTTAGGCTGACGCCGATGACAAAGGATAAGTGCCAAATCACTAGAGCCAAGAAAAGGTGGGCTAAAATCTGATGCGGTTTGCTGTTCCGTAAATCCCTATTTACAAAAAAAGAGTAGCCGAATGAAAGAAAATGTAGAAAATTCCGTTTATTTTTATCATTTAAAAAATAATGATATCTAAACAGTTTTCTTTCATTGGATCTACAGTAAGATTTAATTTTATAAACTTGTTTTGATCTTTTTTTAGATTCACCTTTAAAATTACTGATTTTGCTTCTCTTGTCTTCCCTTGTATTTTGTGGTGTTTAGTGTTTTCTTTGTTGATCTCATAATTGACAAACTTACTACGACAACTCTTCTTTTTTTTATAACGTATATTAAATGCAAAATACAGCTACAAGACTAATGACGATATCCAATATATTCCGAGATACCCGATTTGAAATATACTAATTATCGTTTATCAATGAGCCTCCTAATGGAAAACATTACTTACTGCAGTATATAACAATAAATTACACTTACTTCAAACAAACGAATATCAAAATCGTCAATAGAAGTAAGATGGCTGCTATACCACTACCAACTTTACTTATGACGTAATCAGGAGGAATGATTATTGGAACTTCATACACATCCTTTTTTTTTTGGAATTAAAATAAAGAAATCAACCAATTAAATAAAACGATCATAATGTATTTATAAAATTGGAGTGTCAAAAAGGTCAATAAGTTTGCCGACTATTTGATATTTTCCTAAAGCCAGCCAAGTGGTTAGTTTTAGGAACAAAAGAAGTCTCTGCTTATGGGGAACTGATTCTCTGCTTATGGGAAAAATTAAGACAAAATATGTTTTCTCTAAGATGTGATCATCTTGTATGATATATATTACTCTATTTCACATACCATGGCTACGGCGAAGCTTGAATAACTGTTACACGAGCAATGAACGAATTCTCCCTCCACAGATATTGAACATCCATCTCCACTCCATCCACCCTGACCTGTGTCACCTTTCGTCCAGTCCCACGTCTGGCATTCTTCATTCAACGTTTTGTTCTTTACCTATGTAAAATATTAAAAACACTCATCAATTGTTTAAAATAATTCTTTCTGTACAACAACTTACTACACCATGCATATAATATATCATCATCATCATCACGGAAGCATATATAATCCTGAAATAATAAAATAACTAAATTCCAGCGTACCTTAATCGGTTTAAAGTAGGCATTGACTTGAGGTTTACCAATGCTATCACCAGTTGCGATTGCTGTGACTATCCGGGTATTGATCTCTCGTATGTATTCGGAATTGTCCGCTGACAGTCGGATTTCATCGGCAGCCGAACGGAACAGGACATCATCTTGATGAAGTACGAAAACTCTTCTATAGTTAACTGGAAATTTTAAAAACCAATTAATATTATAGATTTGTTTATATAAAAGCAGTATTTATTAATGTAGAGTACTACAACCCAATATGAATACCATGAAACTTTGACATACAATACATTTTATAAGAATACAGTCATACCTATTTCTGGCATATTTTGAACGTACATCATGGTGTTGCCAACGGGACTTGGACTTGCCTCATTTAAATTCAATTTCAAACCTCCGGCTGTAATAGAGTCTGAGGAGGGAGAATCAAGAACTCCAAACTGGGCCCAGGTTGATGATGCCTGCCCGGAGTTCTCTTGTTCATCAACAAAGACAATAATAGAGTCTTGGAGTGACGTAAACTGTACATTAGGAGTGACTTCCATCGATGTCAGAACATTGTGGAGAGCTTTAAGGAGTCGAGATGACGTAGAAAAACTGCCCTGTGCTTCTGCAATTGTTTTCGATGGCAAGATTTGTATATTGTGCACTACACGTACTAGTGTATCGGCAATCTAAAAAAAATTCAAACACCGATAACGATCAAGTACCCGATCAAAATGGAAACGTTTGAAAAACGTCTCTTCTGTATCTTTGTAAAACAATTTATTACTTAATTTGGTAAGTTATCCATTCCTACTTACTTCGGTGGTTAATGAAGAAGCCGGTGTCTCCTCTACAATGTACTCGATGATCTTTACAGCGGCATCTATGCCATCAACTCGAATACTGTCTGTTCTTTCAGTTATATTTGCAACTTCTTTTATAAGTTCTTCAATGCTGTCTCCATTTGGTAGCGACTATAATATAACAGAAGCAATAACATCGATGAGGTGGCTAACCAAGCAAATTTATTTTCCAACTCCTCATTTATCAACTATTAACTTAGATAAAAAGCTAGTAATGTATGTGCATTGACTTTAAAGTGGTGAATCTTCTAATTTATTTATAATTTCTGAAGTTAACATTTTAAAAGGTACATCCACTCTGGAATCAAATCTTTATGGACTGATTCTTTTTGTGTATTGATAACTGCAAGCAATTGTGATTAAAGTAATAGTTACTTCATAGGAGGGAGTACTTACTTCATACAATTGCTGTAGCAGATAACTAGCAGACGGTCCTCCACAGTCTGTACACTTGAAGCTATCCCAATATGCACCACTGAGTGAATCCAGACACTTCCTCACAGCCAGTTTGTCTTTACCACCTGAAATAGATATTATAACATCAAACATTCCATTTTAGGAGGTTGGTGTCTTCAAGGATTTTGCAGCACCTTTCTTTTTCTTAATATTGTTTTATATTGAAAGGATTATTCTCTTACCATTTACTGATTCTTCAGAGCAAGATTCTTCAGTAAAAACGGTCGTTCCAGCAAGAGTGATCGGCCAGGTAAAGGTTCCAACCTTGGTTTTAAATTCTTGACGTAGACAATAAATTACTAAAAACAAAGTTTTAGCTAATTAGTAAAAACGGAAGTGGATTGAGTAGGCCTAATAAGTATATGCTTGTGATTTGTGTGTTTTTCTAATTTTTTTTTCTTAATAAAAATGGTTTCTTTGTATCTGCCAGAAATAAAGATCCTAGATCGGCTGCTAATAAGTTCAAATTACAATACAGCTTAGTTACAATATACTCCTACCATTTTTATAAACTTCCAAGCTCGCTAGATCGATATAATCTGTATTTGTCGCAACGTTCCTCATAGACGTTGTGATGACATCAAGAGTGACATTTTTCTCACAGCTAACAACAAAATCGACAGAGGCGAATTCAGAATGATCTGATTGGAGAAACCGAATTGCTGTAACATCAGACGCACCTAGCGATGTATATTCCTCTGTCAATTTTTGTCGAACCTAAAAAAAAACAAAACATGAATTGTCATCATTCTTTGAAAATGAGGGGAAAATATCTCTCATCTAATCTAAATTAAGCGGGGTATTTAATCTAAGCGATTCCATTTTAGAGGAGTCATGAGTATAAAAACGTCAGGAATAATATTGTTATTATTATTATTGAACACCAAATGAACTCTAGCAGTCATCAAAACTTACTTCTTCATTGAACATATCTGCATACATGGTGAATTGGTCACCAACATCGGCATACAGAATCTTCGGTGAAATCGTTGTCGCAGAAAAGGCATATCTGTATTCAACCGTCGTTGGTTGAACAATTGTCTCTCTATGAGCACTCAAGTCACAAGCATCGTCTCTTGATATCTAAAAAATAGTTTAAAATAGCCTACTTGTCACAATGTGTAGGGATTGTTATGAGGCAGGTTTTCCATTTCTATTTACGATTCCTGAAATATTTCTTCACCTTTTTACTATTAGTCAAATTGTAAATTTCTAATATTGGAATGTTTCGAATGAATGTGAGTTAGTTTTTCATATTTAATTTAGGCCTACTCCTACAATACTGTAAGTACAATAAGATATGGCATTTTTATCTGTATCACAAGATTCAAAGAAAACTCGAAAAAAAAATCTATTCGAAATGTAATCCTGAATCAAACTTTGTTTAGCCTGTGCATAGACAAACGACGGTTCTGTTTAATGGACGTATGAACAGATTACTTCTGTATTTTGTGAATGCGTTTACTTGTAAACGCGTTTCAAACGGTAAATGCGTCTGGAACGAACTTTTGACAAACCGTGTGGAAACTTACGCAATTCCAAAAATAGTCATAATAGAAGAAATAAATTGATGATTTATAGTTTATTCAATAAAAGAAAGGCATGGTTATTAGTTAACATTCGTTGCTGTTAGAATATTAGAAAGCAATTAACTACCATCACAGAAATAGAGCAAGTAAAAATAACGAATTGAATATCGCTTATACACAATTGGTACTTAGATCGTGATGTGTACCGATAACTCGCTGCAAAATACAATACATTTACTGTAGGCCTATATCTTACTCTAATTTTCTTCTGTCTGTCGTAGTATCTTACCTGTTGACTGCTTGCCAAACAACAAATATATATTGATATCAATAATATGGTAGACCTAACCATGTTGACAGACGACATCATTGCTGATCTTACATTGAATCCTATAACACGACGATAAGCTACACGACTAACAATCGTACTTCATCATCATACACAATACACGTATTACAGTCCAAATTAACTGTCAAAAAACATAAAATGTCTAGGCCTACGCAGCCATGAAACTAACGTCATGTGAACTAGTTGATTCCTTGCACAAAGGGCGTATTATTGCGATACCAATGCTTTTCAAAAAGAGCGGTCATCTGTAAAATGGAATACAACGCCAAAAATTCCGTATTGTTGAATCAGGGTTACTTAGTACGGAACCAACACGCATGAATGAATACAATAAATGGTAGTGACATTTATATTGTACAATCATTCTTTATAACCAAAGAGTGTAACCAATAAAGTATTATTATTACACATTTAATTTTCTCTAAATACAGTTTGTGCAGTTTATGTAATAATAATGTATAATATTCTCGACCAAAGACCAAATAAACATACAAACAGATATTTCTTTAATTTAAATGAAAGATCAATAAGTTAGGGTAGATAGAAACAGATCTCTCTCTCCTAAAAATGACAAATATGGCGATTTTCAGAATCGGAGTGTATAGCCTATTTAGCAACTTAAGCCATTCTTTGTTATTTAATCATAAATAAACCTAGCGATTCTTGCTTTAAATCCTGTTTCTTTTTTCGTTTTGTTTTACAGTACTTTTGTTTATTTAAAACGCTGTTTTTTTAAAGAACATAATGATTAACTATCATTTTTCCCATCTTCCCTTAAAATGTGAGCAAATGTCTGTGTTTATTAAAGATGTATAGGCATATTCCTCAAAAACATGAAAGTAAAGGTGAATAAAATCAAACCATAAATCGTTTTAATACAGTTATTTATTTCGAACGCTTATACAAAAATATAATTATTACGAATTATTGGGTAGGAGGCAAAATCAGTTTATTTCGTGAATACAGTAATTATGTGACATGACCTATTCAACAAATAGAAAATTTAGTTTAATTATTTTTTCAGATGGGCAATTAGCAGTATGACACTAATTGCTGTTAAATTGTGTAGGCTTAAGTAAGATAAGCACGTAATAATCTCTAAAATTTCATTTAATACATAAGCAGTATATATTGATTGATTTGATTGATTGAGTATTATTTATTTTTCACACAAAATTCATAAAATATATCAAAAGAAGAAAATAAAGTACAATAAAGTGTGAAAAAAACACAGGAGAACCACAAGCAAGCAACGCTTTTAATCTGTGGCACCCTTAACTTAAAATATAAATTTACAAATACACTACAAAAATGTTTTCATGTAGTAAATTATAAATTATTAAGGAAAATACAACGTACTATAATATATGTTATACATAACAGGTATGTCAACCATGTTTCTATTCTACCTAATACAAAAATAAATAATGATGACTAGTTAGTACAATTGGAATTGATTATGATGAATACATAAAAGTAAATGTTAGTAGATTCTAGAATGAGGAACAACAACACACGCGCTGGCAAGTGCGAATAACTTTACAAAAGAACAATAAAGCACCAGCACCAAGGGCCGCCATTTCGAAAATCTGCGCGGCGGTGTCTTTGATTTCGTAATCAAATTCAAAATCATAGTTAAAATCCAAGCTACCGAGGCTAATGGCTGCCACAACTAAGTAAGGCGTGAAAGTGTAGCGGAAATACTTCTCAAATACTGAAATGTCCAATACAAAATAGATAGTGAGGACTAGAATGATGACTGCGTACATAACTGTGGATGTAAGAGAATCATCTAGTTCCGTGGCGTCTTCGTACGTCAGGGCGATGGCACCGTTAAGAAGTGTCCAGATGAACGTCCACGTGGTGTACATGGCTATGCCGTTCTGAACCAACAGACGACTGGCAACTAAGTCACACCTGTAGACAAAATAGAAGTCAATTAACACGTTGTAAATAATGTAGGACTATTAATGAACGGTTTGCTAAAGAAGTTTGGTTCTTACTAATTTGAAAAAAACTACCATGTGCCAAACTGCAAAATGCTTGTCAATTGTTCTATTCGTCACATCATTTATGGACGTTTTTTAGAAACTTGAAATAGAAACTGTACTTACATAAGGTTTCCTTCCATGTAAGAGAGGTTATCGTACTCTCCCACTCGCCTATATGAGATCCAGAGACAGAGCACACCAGTCACCGTCACAAAGAACATCACCAAACAAGAATAAGAGATGTAACCCATGTCAAACAGAAAGAACCAACCAACTAGCAAGACCTTGTTGACACTGTACAACAAGGTTAAACCGGGTGGAAGATTGGGAATGACGGAGAAGATACGGCCATCTTCATTTGAACGACAGATTGTGGTCAAGGCATATGGTATCCATAGAATCTCAAAGACAAACACTAATCCCCATATGATGTATATCCATTCGATTGGAGGCGTAGCTTCTATTGCATAATAATTAATAAGGTCCTCGGTAGTGTTGTCAAATAGTTCAAGATCTGTAAATAAAGAAATAAAGATTTTTGTTGTTGTTGAAATGTGAGGCAAGGTTAGAACTGGAACCTGTTCTTGGGAATTTCAGTAGAAATATAAAATGTTCTCATAAGAAAGACTCACCAATTCCTGTTTCCAGGGACGCCAGTACAGCAATGGCACCAGCTGCAAGTGCAAGAAGTGCCATCAGCACGGTAGTCAAGAAGTACAAACATGTCTTTGTAAAAGACATCTTAAACAATTGTCAAATCTACAAGTAAAATAAAAATAATTGTTTTAATAATCAGAAGACGTTCATGGTGACAATTCAGAGATGTTGTCTCATTGGATAAGATTGAGAGTTCAAAGAAACTATTTTGGTCCTAGTCTAGTCTACATTAGCAAACTTTAATTTGTAAACTTAAGTAAGTTCTGAGCAAAACCTATTCTGCACTGGCAAACTTGTTTGTAAACTCAGTTTTTGATAGTTTTTCAACGTTTGATAGTGTGGGTAGTTTATTAATTTAATTTATTCGACATCATGTCCTGGAAGCAACAGAGTCACCATAACATGGTATGTCTGGGCCCCAGAAGAACTTAACTAAGTTGACAAACTCTGCAGACATCTACACTAGCAAACATTGGTGGGTAATACGGCTAGACTATAGACCTCTAAATACAGGCGAAGATGCTGCTGTTGTTTTGTTAATCACAAAACATTGTCCAGACAAGTGGTAATGATTTCTATAACAAAAGGCATCATTAGGCAATAATATTGTTGTGCTAAAAAGCAAATGCAATATGTTTAAATTGTTTTATAAGTGGAAATAAAATGCTTTAGGCCTATAGAATTATTATACTTTATGGGAAAGGGAAGGGGGATTAAAATATTCACAAAGATGAAAAGCGTATTACAATTTTAAAAATGATTTTAAAAAATTGGAATATACTGTAATAATAAAGAAAAAGAACAAACAGAGAAACAAATTTCTTAAATGGGTGGAATTTTTAAAAGTGGGTTATATTTTATTTTTAACTTTAACTTTTTCCTTCTTTTGTTGAGAGTTTTTAAAATAATTTTCATTTTATTAAATTCTTTTTGTTGGTCCTTTTTGAATTGTTGTGAAACACTACCACAACCAACTAAAGTTCAACGCATCGATGGTTACATACTATATTAATGGATGAATAAGCCGGGGCATTTTGAATACTTTAGATTTCAAAATGTGTATTTCTATATTAACTTTATTACATAAGATTTAAAGTGAAAGCGAAAATAAGGTACTATTGACTTTGTATTTGACTATGAGAAAGTACAACGAATGTAAAGAAACGAAAATAAAAATGCAAAAACGAATGGAATTTTATATAGTTACGTATTACAGAAAGTTTTGGTCAGCAAAATTTAGTTTAATAATCTGTACGTAATGGTGAATATAAGAAAGAACAACGAATGTAAAGAAATACTGTATATTTTAATCATCTTTACGTAACGGTGAATATAATACACATTCTAAACTAGATTAAATACACCGTTGTTCAAATTAATTACGTGACAAATAAATAAATACTGTAATTAAATATGTAATTGAGGTCACGTCTATTTAGAAGAAAAAAATGTGAATTGTGACCTCTAATTGAACTCTTTATTTGAAATTTAATAACTTGTCCTTTTAAATAATACGTTTTTAAAAGTTACTTAATAATATGCTTGATTACTGAAAAATATATTTGGTCTTACCTAGTCCGAAGTTGCCTTTTAATTCTCAGCTTTTTTGGTGTACCGGTGGTACCTCCAATCCACAGACTACAGGTTGAATGTAACACAGTTTTTGTCGTACTCCGAGTGTTTTAAAAAAGAGGTGAACTCACTTTATATTCAAACAATGAATCCATAATACAGAGTTGTATAGAAACAATACGTTCTATTCATTCAAACAACTTACTAATTCAGGCGTGACTATACCCTTATATTGCCAAATAGCCGCGTGGGTTTAGCGGAGCAATGTACATTGAGGTACAGCTATTGTGTGATAGAGAAATATAAGTAGATGTGTGAATCATAATTGTCTTTTGTAAACAATCAACCAATCAAATTATTTCAAAATGACTTCAAATTAAAGAATATTAATTCAACTAATAAAGCTAAAAACTAAAATATATATTTTAAAAAGAATGCTAAAAATTGCATTCAGTGTAGCAGCAGATGGCAGAGCAATACATTATGGGTATGCAATGATGTATATGTATAGCGCCCTCTAATATTATTCAAGATGGCTGCGCCCATGAAAGCAGCCATGTTAGATTTGTATAGCGCCCTCTCTAATGAATCCAATAAAAAGATGTCTGCGCCCACCAAAAATAAAAATAAAGATTTAGTTTAGAGTTTTAATAATAGGTTGTATACTTTTCTAATGTTATTCAACTTTCATTTGAATGAAGAAAGCTCTTTATTAATTAAGTAATACTGTATTTATTATTATTAATTATTTAGGCCTAGGCTAGGCCGCGCCTATAGAATAGCCTCTAGCAGGAGGCCTTCTCTTCTGTGTAACTGTCTGTACCTAGTGTATTTATTTAAGGACCTATCCTTCTACTAGACTAGTCTAGTTAGATAGGCCTATATAACCTACCTAGCAGAGGAGGCGGCAGAGGAGGGCGTAGGCCTAGCAGTAGTGTGTGTAGATGATTACACAGGTTTATTAATATTATTAAATGTTATTATTTCATACATTTTCTAGGTTTTGAAAATATAAAAGATGAATCGCCTTTCAAAAGTAGTAATAAATAGACTGATCCGATCTCATACAACCGCCGTTGCCTTTCGTCAAGCTTCCTCTTCTGCAGGACTTACCACAGACCAGCTAATATCACGTATAATACGAGTTGACCATGCTGGAGAACTTGGTGCCGATCGAATATACGCAGGACAAATGGCAGTCCTGGGAAATACAGATGTTGGACCCATTATAAAGGTAGAGAAGATGACATAAATAATGAACCCTCACCGCATTGTGATTGGTCCTCACAACTGTAAAAATCACATGATAGCTTAAAACCCCTCAAAAAATATCCCCTTAGGCAATGTTGAGTAAAAGACATGGTGAGTAAATAAAGACAAAAAACGTTATCTGGTAGTCAAATCCACAACCACCCCCTTAACCAACCAGCTGAATGACAAGTTGATAACTATTACCGCAGTGCGAAAATATATACGAGGGTTTTTTAACCAATCAGGACCCGGGTTCATGCTCATTGTTTTCCAAAGAAGTACAAAAATTAAAGCAAACTTACCCTTTTCAGGTTTATAACTTCAATCCAACAGAATATCATGCATCACCTTGTTGGTATACAATCAATGTAGGGGTAATAAATATCCATGACGTTACAGGGAAGCGACACAATAACCATTTATCACACCCCAATTCATTTCTTGTTTTAGGAAATGTGGGATCAGGAGAAAGAACATTTAGAAACTTTTGAGAAACTGATGCCAGAGAATCGAGTGCGGCCAACAGCCCTACTGCCATTTTGGAATGTTGCAGGTTTTGCATTAGGTACTACTTAAAACTCTGCTCACTACAGAAACAAAATTCCAGTGGCCGTATTCACACTTTGGCTAAGGGAAAGCAAATCTCTTTTCTAAGTGAATACAATTTAAGAGAAATACTTAAATATTGATTAAGTTAAGTGAAATACTTAATTTTTAAGGGAAATATCTCACTTAAGTGTGATTGGTGAATACGGCCACTGGCATTGTATTCTTATGTACCTATGGTTCAATAGCTACTAATAACCATATAATAATATGGTACAATGTTATTTTTAAAGGAGCCGGGAGTGCACTATTAGGCAAAGAGGGCGCTATGGCCTGCACTGTAGCTGTAGAATCTGTTATTGGTGAACATTACAATGAGTAAGTCTTAATATAAAGAGGGTGCTATGGCCTGCACTGTAGCAGTAGAATCTGTTATTGGTGAACATTACAATGAGTAAGTCTTAATATAAAGAGGGTGCTATGGCCTGCACTGTAGCAGTAGAATCTGTTATTGGTGAACATTACAATAAGTAAGTCTTAATATGGAGTAAGGAAATACATAGCTTTCGATTTACAGACAATGACTTTGACAAATGACATAACGTAATGTTCAAAAGGCCTGGGTTGTCATAAATCAAAAGCTCCCTATTGTAAAAAGATGATGAGCTGTATCATGAAAACAAGGAGGAAAATAATACATAAATTACAATAATCCAACAAACAGATGGTGTTCAGATAAAAGAAAGTAAAATTGTATTGTTTTTTTAAAGTCAAATACGACAACTATTAGAAGATGACCCTGAAAAGCATGAAGAGTTGCTCAAGATATTAAAAAAGTTTCGAGATGATGAACAGCATCACCATGACACTGGACTGGAGCACGATGCTGAGAAGGTGAGTGACCTTTGGTGCGGGACTTGTAGAAGCTGGGAGCGACGAAGATGTTGAGACGTATACTGGGTTCAAATCCTGCTACAGGTCTTTAAATTGAAATGGTTTTAAGAATGCAATAACCATACTGAAATTGGCAATCTATGATGTAAGCTGAAGAAACAGAATTAAAGATAAATGCAAATGGGATATTATGATTATGAATGACAAAATGTTGTATATAATTTATGTGCAAGATTAATGTTAGCTTATCAGTCTTCACTAAGACTAATTCCTTAGCGAAATATCTAGCTTTACATTAACCTATTACTGTGTCTAAAGCTCTGTCTACACTATCAAACAAAAAAGGGTGTGATGTGCCCAAATATGGCAGTGTTTGATAGTGTAGACAGAGCTGAATGATGTCTGAATGCAAGGTTAACAACTCCTATAACTGGATATTATTACAAGGATCTGGCTAGGCAAGACATTATTTAATAACGAATATTAATTTAGTTAATGTTTCGTACGTTTTTGTTAATTTCAGGCACCCCTTTATCTAGGATTAACTGAGGCTATAAAGGCTGGCTGCAGGGTGGCTGTCTGGGTGGCTGAGAGGGTATGACAGAAAGACATTCTAACAAGCAGTAATTTGGTTATGGCTTACTCCAGCCAGAATTTCTATTCTACGTACAATATGTTTCTATATACAATGCACGTAATGAAACAGAAAATAAATACAGTATACGAAACTCTGGAAGTTACTATAGGTGTAGTGAAAATGTTAATGTATATTTAAATAGAAAAACTTAATAAAATACAAACTTTCTGAATTACAATTGTCAGTGTAATATTTATTCAAAATAATTCAAATTCTCTTTTTTTTTGTACCATTATTTATGTAGTGCTGTGCTATTGTACATTAGTTCATGGTGGGCATATGACATAATAAGGAAGCCATTTTGGAAGGTCAGAGTTCATAGCTCAATTTGTTGAATGCGACCATGTATGTATAAATTCTAATATATTTTAGTGTTTCCTTACAAATAACGCAAATTAAAATGTTTACATTATTTTTCTCTGTATAATATATAAATAAAAAGTTTCTATACTTATATTTTAATTATTAAAATTATGAGTGTTATAATTTTAATGTTATTTTTATTAAAACTGTAACACTAATGTTCTGAAAAAGTGAATAAAATTGCGGCATGCCATTGATTATTAATATTAAAAGAAGTTGAAATTGTATCATATAATAATATAATAGACTTAATAATACCCATATCTTAAATGTTAAATATTATAAGAGCAATGTACAGTAAGATAAAAATTAATTGATTTTAATTACTTATCGGAAATAATTATTATTATCTACAGTAAGTTTAAAATCAGTACCGTTACAAATGTAAATGGGCTATATGTGGGGGAAAGAACCCAAAATGCACCTACCGTATAATGTCTGTTCTTATTAAAATAATCCCCCCAGTTAGAGTGCTATTTTGGAAAATCTAGGCACCATGTTAGAAATTACCACCGTTGGTCATATTAAATTATTTAGTTTTAATTTAGAAACCAACAAAACTTTTTAAAATTAACTCCATTGGTTAGGATAATATGTGAAAGTTATTCTACTGACTTTACCGGCGCAGTAACTGCAAAAGATTTATATAGCTTTATATACAACCATGGAGGCCTATTACAGCAAAACATAACTGCTGTACATTTAATAGTCTGAACAACTTTTAAAATATGTACGAAATTAATTACCAGTGTAAAATAATATACAATACTACACCTGAGTAAAATGGTTCTTATATTAATATTAAGATATCATATTTTTCATCATCACTAATTTATTTACACAAAACTATAGACATTAAAAATATTTTATCCTTATAACTAATTCATCAGAGTGTTAATAGATTGAATTTCTTGTTGAATGGGTTTTCTTTCCGGCATAATTTGACCGTCTTAAACTTATTTACGAGTATCAATTATGCAGATATGCACCAAAAAAAACATCAGGTCATCTGGACTCCACAGGTCATCTAGACTCCACAGGTCATCTAGACTCCACAGGTCATCTATACTCCACAGGTCAAAATGTTGTTACTCAACAACAGAAAGTGACTACGGTTAAAACATCGCATCGTCGCAATCAAATAAAACAGTTTGAAATAACTTATATTATACTATATTCTTGATGAACAAATAAAAAAATGTTTTTATATTACAGTTTAAAACATTCAGTCTTGAATTTTCTTTTTTTCAATATAAAATTTTGCTTCACTTTAGCTCTACTCAGAAAAAGGGGGAACCTGCCCCATAGCTGCGAAAATGCTAATAAAACGTCGGGTCCTGCTTTTTAAACAACTTCGGTGAATTTTTCTCAAATTATCAAACAGTAATGCATCAAAAAGTTAATTGAAATTAAAAATTAAGTTCATGTTTAGCTTTTGGTAATTTCTTCGAATATTTAACACTTTAAACAAAAATTGAGATCTAGGGGGTTCTCTTCTTATCATATTTGGAAATTCTTCTGCAACAGCATTGCAACCCCTTAGCTGATGTAAATGGTTTTTTTTTTCAATAGGCTAGGGAGCTTTGGAGTGCTGCTCTATTTTCTTCACTTTGAAGGGTGTACCATCCGTGGTACAATCATATCTCACTGCATGTACCATATCTGTAGCAATAACTCGCTGCATGTTAATGCAATTTTATTTTCATCTTATCTTCCAAAACAAAGTTGCTTTCTGAAGAATTTTGTGAACGAACACATTTCTTAAGTGGACACTCGTACAGCAAGCTATCTGCAACCAAGAATGGTTGTACAAGGCATCTACCACCAGCAAATGCTGGAATATATCACCCTATCTCAATTGCCCTCAAACTAAGCTCTGAATAAAGTACTTCAGACCAACACAACATATCTTGACATGTGATGGCAATTGACCAATCAAACAACAACCAGCTGATAATCTGAAACAGCCACTGTTTTTTTCATGTGATACATGTCTCCAAATCATGTGACATTGGTTTCATTATCAACAAGAACATTGCCTTTCCAGTGGAACCGATATATATAGTCTCTATTGCTTAGATGCTTTCTTCTTCCTAGCACATAACATGTCATAGAATGGATCTCTGCTAATACTTGCCCTGAAAATATACAAGAACATTATTAGTTTAAAAAATAAACTATTTTAGAAACAGATAAGATGTGTCAAATTAAATTCAAGAAACTGCACCAACGGCAAGGCCATTAAAATTACTTTTAGCATAGAAAGGAAATGATACAGCCATTCTTGCCCACTTGCAATTACTTTAAACTTGTATAAACAAGAATATGACTGTAAAGCTCTGTCTACATTATCAAACTTTATGTGAACAAAAAATGTGATGTGCCTATATATGGACATAATGATGTCATATTACTACAATATTTGGGTATATCACTACCATATTTAGGCACATCACACTTTTTTGTCAAACTAGTTTGATAGTGTAGACAGAGCTTTACACACAAATGTTACTGAACATGATTTGAATATACTAATATACTGTACTATGATAGGATGATACCAATTATTTTATGGGGGTGTTTTGTTAAATGGTTTGTTCACCCCAGAGGAATAAACAAAGATTACATTCCATTAGTTATGTTGCTATTTTATCCGTTAATGGCTGACCGAAAGAGCGAAAATCTCTCAATCAATTATTAAAACGTATTAATATTTATCCCGACGTTTGATCAAATATCGTAGTTGATCTTGCGGATGGACAGTAATGATCAACCGGGATTTGATAGCCACTTACAGACTGCGAACGTTATCAAGTAGATAAGATCCTAATTGAAATAGGGGTTGAAGACGAACAAGAAGCATTAAACATGAGCAGAGCATGTTCGTGCCGACGTTAAGTATCGACTGAGGCATCACTAAGATACCTGATTAAGACGTGGCGATAAAAATACTTGATTACATGTTTTAACACATAGAAAACTTGAGATGGTTTAGTACATTTCGATACGGGTAGGTTCATGGTTAGTATTACCAATGAAATACAATACAGTTATCAATTGACATGAGCAGATACATTTCAACCCATATTTTTTATATTTTACGATCAAATTACAAAATTATGATCAGTTCGACCTTTTGAATTTGTGTAATAGGTAGACAGATGGCCTCGTGACAATAATATAAATGGGTTTTTAATCATCTGATATGTGTAGATATTTGTGATGGAGGGGATAAAGACAGTTTGTTTTACTTTAAAAAAGGAAAGAAAAACTCACTTAATAGCTTTGATCCAGTCAAGTTTATCTTCGGCTGTCCCTGCAGACATTCGATAAATTTGATGTCGACCTACAAATAAATTTAAAAAACAATTTGATTAGGGGCCGTCCAAAAACTAATTTTCCGCGAGTTCCGCGATTTTACCTTCATAGTTCATTGAACCTCATTTCCGCGGAACGTGCGATACAAAAATATTCATTCGGAATGCTCGCGGAACGCAATTGATGAATATTCATATAAACAATCAAAATGTTGCCGCCCACATATCGCGAGTTCCGCGGGGAGCCTAATTAAATGTTTACAATGTACCAGGAACTACGACTAGGCTAAAACGGAAAAACATTACATTCAGAACTAATGAATCAACTAGGTCCTTTTACGACGATAATCTCGTATACAGTAGTATCCCTCCTAGGCCCAGCTAGCCGATATGTCAGCTAGCCCAGTCTAGTTAGTAGTACCCACGTCATACAGTAGTATAATAATAATTATTATTGTTTTGGCGGCCTACACTATAAATGATTTAATCCTACCTTTTGTTAGCGAATTACAAAAAACAACGACACCTAGGCTAGGACACCAACAATAAAATATGCAAAATAAATATATATTCCATGTTAAGATTTAAGATAGGCCTTTTAATAATTATTAAATACATGTGTAAAGAAAATGCCCGACTAGAATTTGGATGGAGGGAAAAAAACATGTGAATCGTGGGAACAGTTTAGAGCAGCTAAAAGAGTATTATATTACGTTTCATGTCATGTGACACAAAATCCAGGTACACGATCTTAATTAGCCACCCCTCGTACCGAGTTGAAAAAAAAACATGCGAGAGGTTGCGGTAAACAGAGAGTATCGTGTTTCATGCCATGTGACCAAAAAAAACTAGGTCTGTATAATTAATTACGGTCTTCTGTCGGCAGTCCTTTTGAGCGACCGACTGAACGTTCTGATACTATATTTAGAATGAATTGTTTACGATCTTTTTTGTCGGGATCGTTTCTGGATCGACTGGACGTTCGCTATATTATTTTTATTAGTTGGCCTAGTTCATTGTGTTGGATCGTGTCTCTACGTTCATTTAAATTACAACGTGGGAAATTTATATTCGCCGTTGAGTAGGTATAACACGCACGAAGGAAACAATACGATTACAAAATATTATATATTTTTATGATCAAAGTTGCTGCGACTGAGAGTGGATTCTGTGTATTGTGTACGATAGTTTATACCATGCATTGTACTTATATACTATATCGTACTGTAAAAATAAAAGATTATGCTTTAATACCTTCAAACTGTTTTGTTTTTTCTTTTGTCAAGAGTTCACAAAAATATATTTGGTTTTTTTATTTTTTTAAAAACTTTTTATGGAGGTATATTTTTTGCGCGATGGACGTTTTGGCCCACTTTTTTTTAGGACGAAACGTCAAACTTTTAAAATGCGAAACAGAACAAAATTGACTATGTATGAAATATTATTGCCGATGACAAAATTGAGTTTTGTATTGTTTATATCCAGACGTAATTAAAACATTAAATTTAATTGCCACCGAGCGAAATTGTAGGCCCTAGGCTAACTAATCCGTCCAAGCTGCTACCCCCGCCTCACTCATCGGCCATGGTCCGCCGTCTCTCGCTCGACTCATCTATCCAGGAAATTCCCTATTCTATCGCGAGAACCATGATGTTGGTCTCAATAATACTAAACAGTGGGCTGATTTATAGTTTGAAAACAGCTTACGGCATTTCTTAAGTGAATTTTTATTCAACGTATTCATTCTTCTTTGATGAATCCTTTGCCAATTGCTGTGTAAATCAGTATTTAAAGTTGTGATGCGAAAAGTGTGTGTAATTATTCCACAGGTAAACCAGGCATAAGAAAACCCATCGCCTCGTGGTGTGCCGATCTCGAGATCATCGTAAACAAAATTGGTAGAGTCCATTATGTATGGGGTGTTTCCTATTTACGAACCTATAAAAAACGCGCTTCGACCACTGTGTAGGCAAAATATTTATTTCGTTAAATCCCTAAATTGATAATCGCCTATTCTGTAATCACGTGACTGATGATGTAATCTCAGCGACGTACTAAATGCACGTGATTTAATGTGTTGGGGGGGGGGGGGGGGAAGCTTGCTGTTTACCACATTACATGATTCACGGTGCTATTCGCGTTTTCTTGACGTAAATCGGCGGCGTGTTAAAATGAAACAATTGTTTTCACCAAATTGCCGTTGTCGACATAGAGCGATCGGCGGCTAGCGTGGCTAAGCTAAAAAGTACGTATTAATCGAGTTAACACTATATTCTCCAGTATCGGCAATACTTCCGCGAGTTCCGCGATATTGCAAGGCTTCCGCGAGTCTCGCGATATTAATTAATATTCATGAGTTCCGCGAGAAAATCAAGCTTGAATGATTTTGCCTCATTACCGCAAGAGACGTTCACTTTCATGGTTGAGTAAGTAATAGGGTATATAATCGCGGAACTCGCGGAAAATTAGTTTTTGGACGGCCCCTTACCACGGGTTCGTAGGGCCATTTCCTTTTGTGGGCAGCTTCCTTTGAATATTGATAGCGAAGGTGCCAAATATCACTAGAATATATGAATGTTTTTTATGATAAGCTGGGTAATATTGGAATATATCGTTAGGAATCAGGCCACAACATAATTTATGAACATTTTTTTATGATAAGCTGGATAATACTGGAATATATTGTTATGAATCGGGCCACCTTACCTTCAACAACCCGTCCATCTGTGTCTGTTTTACAGGCCTTGATAACATCACGGCCATCTGCCGCAAATAGTTCAAATGTGTGCTGCGAAGACAAAATTAAAATTACCATATATGTGCAAAACATGCAATAAATACACGCGTCTATATGAGACTAGACTTTGGTCTCCAACACAATTTTGTTCAATGTTCTAAACTAAAAAAAAAAATCAGATCTAGTACTTTAATTGAGAATTAAAAGAATTCCTGGTATCAAAATTTTGTTTTTATATGTCTTTTGATTTTTTAATATGTCGAATTTACACTTACTGGTTTTCCTTTATCTTCGACTTCTCTTACGTCTAAATTTTCCAGCGGTATGATACCTCTGGGTTCTTTATCTTGGGTGTACTCAAAATAGTAGAGGCAGTTATCAGTGAGAATGAACCATCTTCTCTTCCAACTACGGACACGTCCACCTAAACAAACAAAAACACACACAGTTAGGAACTTGGTTCAAATCTCCATGTATTTTAAATACTCTTCATGTAAATATTTATTTATGGCTGTTTAACTCAAAATGTATTTTAAATCTACAATGGATTTTCATTGTCAACAGAAAGGGACATTTCACATTTGAGAAAGGGACATTTTCGCATTTCATAAAGGGACAATTCACATTTGAGAAATGGACAATTCACATTTGAGAAAGGGACACTTGAAATGTTATGAATGTATCAGTCACATACAGTACATACTGTATGATTGTAACACTACATGGTGTTGTAAACAATGATAATACAAATAATTTCTACAAATTAAGTAAAATATTACAGTTGGTTTGTTAGTATGAATACAAATTTTGATTGAAATTATTGTACCATACAATGTGACAATGTTATGAATGTATGAGTCACATACAGTACATACTGTATGAATGTAACACTACATGGTGTTGTAAACAATGATAATACAAATAATTTCTACAAATTAAGTAAAATATTACAGTTGGTTTGTTAGTATGAATACAAATTTTGATTGAAATTATTGTACCATACAATGTGACAATGTTATTACTTATTAGTTATACTGTTTTAGAAAACTTTGGAAATGTACACATTAATTTGATTATTATTATTAATGTGTTTCACTGGTTATCAACGATACAATAAAATATACATTATTATTGTGCATATTTTGTTATGATGTGAAATAATGTCTTAACCAAATATAACACTTCATAATTTAAAATATAATATAACATTTTAAAAATATATCAAAAGAAAATGAACGAAACTCAACAAGAAAATAAATATTAAAAGAAAACAAAACTATAAATCAAATAATTAGATTAACTATATATAAAGCTTGAGGGGAATTGAAGGAAAAACAAAGTTAAATAAAGAAAACAAAACTATAAAATATATTATAAAATAAAGCTTAAATTCCAGTTGAGGGGAATGAATTTGAAGGAGAAAACAAAGTTAAATAAAACTAAAAAAAGAAACTTAAATGATTTAAAGTTCAACTCAACACCTTAACAACATTTTTAAATAGTGTAGATCCCATCCTTTGGGACAGACACCCTTATTCAGAAGCCTTTAACAAGGGTCTGTTGTATTTATACAAATTGAAGGCAGGGAAATAACCATTAGTATCCTGCTCCTCAGGCCATCATTTGTTGACCATGTCCACCCACCCAACCTGATGGGATTAGCCACTCGGAGGGGAAACAGTACAGGCTTCAAAATGGAACACTTCACTATAAAGTAAGTTTATAGCATTACTAACGCTACACTGGCAAAAAAACAATCAAATACATAAGCTTAAAAAACATTCTAAAAAAACAAAGCTAAGAGATTTCAAAACTAAAGCACAAGCAAAAATGAATTTTAAAAAATAGCCTATAAATACAGTATTTCTATTATCTTGAACAAGAAATTGTAAAAGCTGCATTTTATAAAATTAAATTAAAAATTGAATATTAAATTAGGATTATTTGTGTAAAATATGAATAGATGGGAACAAGTTGCAAAACCAAGAAACTGAAGTGCTGCTGTAGCTAAAGAAAGTTAATTAATATTCATTAGTTATGTCTGGACAATGGATATGAAGAAGTTGCAAAGCCAAGAAGTTGCAAAAAGCTGTTGAAGTTAAAGAAAAGTATTATTCATTAGGTACTAACCAATGAATAGGAAGAATTAGTAGCAAAAATAAAAAGCCAAGAAGCAAATATTGTAAACAACCAGTGCCTTTGAAATTAAACAAAATTAATATGTAAATAATCCAAATGAATATTCATTGAATATAACTGAACAATGGGTGGGAAGAAGTTAAAACAAACAACGCAACACATGCAAATTGCTGAAACTAACCTCCTTCATATGCACGCATCGGTATAAATAAGTAAAATGTACGTGCATGTTACACACGTGTTTAAAATCATCAGGCAAATTAGCAAGGCAAAATAAAAAAAAAAACATCTTTAGTATTTAATTTATTTAATGAAATCACAGCAAACTAAATATTATATAATGTGTTATTCATTTCAAGCATTTTGTTTGTGATTGTGCTGGAGCCCTGTTATTTGTGATCATGCAATAATATTATGTTTTACAATAAAAACAAATTAATTTCATGCAATAAATTACAGCTTCTTTTGCTTTTAAACATATTCCGTCAATAACAAGTTTTATTTTTATAGTTTAAAACATGTTTCTAAAAAAATTAAATAAGGTTCAAGCTCAAACCATTTAATATATAAAAAAAATAAGGTTTCAATCACATTTTGTTTTTAATAAAGTATAGTAAAATACTTCTTCAATCTATCTATCTATCTTTAACACAAAGTCTAGTTCACACTAGCAAACTGTATCTAACTAACTTTGCAAACTTCAAGTTCTCCACTGATTGTCAAGAAGGTTTTGCAATCTAAAGTTTGCCAGTGTAAACTAAGCTTAAGCATTTATCATAAAAGACTGGCATTTTATTAATGACAGTATTAATTTATAATACACACCTTGCTTCATTAACCATCCTTCTCTGTCTGGATTGAAGAATGTGTGAGTGAGGTCGTTACCATCATCTTCTGGAATTTTGAATGGTTCCTTCTTTATGCTCTCATACAGACTCTGTTGAAAAATGTTGACTTATTGTTTAATATAATTCATTTTTTGTAATACAATAAATTATTTTCACATGAAATTTAAGACAACCAAATAGAGACCCTTTATACTAGATATAATATTGCATTGTATGAAAATTAAACTAAAAATATTGACTTTTGAATTTCATTCTTTATACTTTATTGTATAATAATGTATTTTCATATGAAGACAGGTAATATAATTTATTGGCTAAAATGATAAATTTGCTTAAGTATAGCATTTGTCCATGTTGTCTGCTGTTCAGCTAAAGTAATGTTCTACTTGACCAAATGCATAATCCACTAATGTTATGGATGCTATATTAAGGTCCTTGATATTTTAAAGACGTCATTGCTAAGTCTGCGTCTAATTTGGTTTTGAAATTTGAAATCTGCTACATTATGTTTAAACAAAAAGATGGTGAGCTGGCTAAATATAAGTGTTGTCCGCTAAAATTACTTACGCTCAACAATGCGTGCGGTAAATCTTTTCCGTCATTTATCCCTCGATTCATTGAAATGAAACGATCAAGCGATGGTTTGTCCTTCACGCATTGGTTATGAAGGCTTGTGTTGAGCATAATAATCGAAAATGACAGTACATAGCAAGTGTCTAAAAACAAATAAAGTAATATAAAAATACAAATAAGTTTTCTTAAATACAGTAGAACATCTATTAAGGGGACACTTCTGGGAATCAACAAAGTGACCAATGAATAAAGCTCTGTCTACACTATCAAATTAGTTTGACAAAAAAAGTGTGATGTGCTCCAATATGGTAGTGATATGCCCACATATGGCAGTAATATGACATCATCATATCCATATACGGGCACATCACATTTTTTTGTCACATAAAGTTTGATAGCGTGATAGCGTAGACAGAGCTTAAGGATTTGTCATAATGTTGAAACATATTACCTTTTTTTCATTTTACATGAAAGTGTCCCCTTAATAGAGGCTCCTTATGAATAGGTACAGTATGTCCCAAAGGAGTAGTTCTATTACACATATGTCGTTTCAATTAAACCATCAAAATAAAAAATGTATGCAATTCAAAATACATTTAATTTATGAGAGAAAATGCAAAATCCTTTGTTCATATATCCTATCATCACTTTTAATCAATTTTAATCAAAAATAGTTTTAATGTATTAAACTCTCCTTCACCTTATTATAGTTCAAACAGAGGCTTCCCCTAAGCTACTTAACAAGACTTCTAATAAAACCTTGAAAGCGCCTACAAAGTAATCATTTTACCCCCTTACCTGTCGACTCAAACACACCCTTGTTGGATTCGCAATAACCTTTGGCGAAACATTCCATCATACGATCAATTTTCTGTGCCTCTCCAGGCAGACGAAAACTCCATAAAAATTCTCTGTAAAATAAAAAGTGACAAATATTACTTTAAAAATGTAAATAAGGTAATTCTGCACAATATTTGTTATAATTGTTGACAGCTCAATGTCAATTTATATAATTAATAATATCTATTAAAATGCAAAGGTAATAATTTTGACACATTTAATTAGAAATAATTTTTTTTATGTCGTCATCATTACATCATTTCTATTAATAGCATCTATCAAACTGATGCAGTGACAACATTTGACATCACAAAGTGGGCGTTCACACCCTCACACATCAAATCAAATTTATATTCAATAAGTATGTTTTGAATACGGGGGTGAAAGCCAGTTGATTAGGCTTGATGAGTCACAGTGGCATTCTAGCGCAATTAGTAAAACATTTCACAACATCTTTCAGATACTTTCTTACTCATCATACTGCCGCAAGATCAAAGTTTTTCAACAACTACTGCTCGGTATAAAGTAATACCGCTATGGGGAAATTATGCGATTCTGTGAGCCTTTTGGGACGCGGTTTATCATCAACACAAAGCTATTAAGAATAGTGTTACAATTTGTTATGCCTATTGGCTAATATGATGATGATGTCATAGTTTTGAGTTCAACGACTGGGATGACCTTGTGAAAAATCATTATTTATTCATATCCGTGCATATATAATTTCTTTGCATATAAATAATTGAAGTATCTATGTTAGTATCTATAAAAATCATTTTATTTCTATTTCCTGCACATCTACCAACAAGAACAAGCACTATTATTAGTAGTAGTGTTCTTGCGCGCGTAGAGTCTGAGAACTCAGCTACATTGCCATATAAATGATTGACAAAACTAAATTACTATTCTGGAGAGGTAAAGTTACTGTTACACTACAGCAGTAGCTACACAACTAAAGATATCTATCTCTGTAAATTGCCATTAAAAAGATGAGGACTTCATTGTTAATAGGAAATAAAATGAATATATATCTAGTTACAGATCTGCAAGACATTTTTTCTAACATCGATATCAATTTGAAACCATTCTTGGAAAGCTTATTGGATAAAATATTATCAATACATTAATTTCCTTGTGTGATAATAATTAAACTATACACATTAAACATACTTAATGTTTATTGTCATCGATCTGCTTTTAAGTCGTTTACAAATTCTATATCCTACACAAATAGCTTTCCCCTTTTAACACAAATTTAATTTCAAAAAAAATAATATAAAACCTTACCGTAAAGCCTGTACCAATATCATGTCGTTAAACTGGTGTAGACTAACAAATGCTTCCAGAACTTTAATGTTGAATTCATCTCTGAAAATGGATTAATAATACAGTAGTGGTTAAGTATTTAAGGTAGCTTTTTTAAAACAAGAATGTGTATTTTTCAGTTCATTCAAAAGCTCCATAAAAGTGTAACTTGGAAAAGGCTATTAATTGGATAATATAGAAGTTTAACCCAAGTTCCATCAGACAAAATATTAATTGTTGTACATACAATTAAAACACAGAAGCATTACACATAGAATACTCCATTTAATTTATCTGCAAAAGATATTATAGCAATTACTTAATGACATAGCGGTGAAGCTGTTACGACAATCGCACATACAGTATGGTTTAATGGTCAAATTACAACAAAATGCAAATCATACAAAAACTGTTGTTATCCAATATAACATCTAACATTCATTTTCCACGAACCTTGTTGCAGTTTAAATATTTCATAATTATGTTAAACTTTTAGAAAGTTCATATTGTTGTTCTACTTTTCATTACAGGTAACACATTGTAGACTCATCTATCCAGATAAAATTACACATGTCTACTGTTAATAATTACCTCTGGAAATGAAAGTCTAGTCATGGAGAAAGACAACCTAGTTTACTTGTAATTTTATAGAAGATAGAGAGGTCAGGTTTTATATGTTGTCAATGGCAATATATCACTTCTATGTGTAAATTTATTTTCATTGTATAATTATACAAAAGAAGCAAATTGTCAAAAAGCAGAAAATGTTTCCACACACATTTTTAATTCTAGCTACTAATCTCTCTCCAAAAGATGCTAAAGATGGTTGAAATTTTAAATAAACCAATTATCCTAAACTGTTAACTTCTTAAATCTTTCTGGGAAACTCTATGCCCACACTTAAAAGCCGCAAGAATAGCACCCTCTACCTTCCAAAAGCTGTTACAGATGGTTGTCGGAAATTTAAAACCAACCACGTTTTTACTCTAAAAACAATCGTAAATGTAGACATAAAATAGTCAAAACTCTTCACTACTCAACAAGGCAATAAATTAAAATTACCCTACATACAGTAAACACATGTTTGGAATAAGAAACATGTTTACTACTATTACACATTAACTGTGAGGGGTGAAGTGTCCTTATCAGCATTGCACTTTCATTTTACTAATCTGCTGCCTAGGGTTGAAATGAAATCAGGTCAAACGGGTAGCAAGATAAAGCAGTAAAATTTGTCAAAATTCACAAATTTAACTTTATGGTTAAATTTGATGATGGTATCAGTACAATATAGAAATTGTTTTGGAGTTCAAATGTCCAAATAAATCATGATTTTTATCGTCAGCTCAGAACTGATGCAAATAAACATGTATAATATTTCTTATCTTATACCTTGCTTGATATACTGTACATTACAGTATATCAAGCAAATTGTTTTTTTGAAGTTCAATACAGTAAGTGTCCAAATAAATCATATTTTCTTTCATATTTTGTTACCATCAATTATAATGTAAAATATTTCTTGTCTTACCTTCCACCTAGATAGTCTCCAATGGCAGTCTTGTTAAGTCCCTCTCCTTTGTGTAAGAACCCTGCCACTTCTTCCGGGGTGTGTTTCAAGAGGCCCTCAGCAATAAGGAAATCGATTCCCTATAAAAAAAAAATCTTGTTAAATTATAGTAGTTATATAATATACAAACAGAGCCTAGTTAATTAAAAACTCAAAATGATTCCAAAAGTTGAGTGTGCAATAGTACCATCTATCGGGAAAATGGAACAAAATAATGCATGGCAAATGATACAAAACCAACCCAAAATGAAAGTTCAGTAGAGAGAATATTTTCATGAGACTGACTGTTCTATTTAACACGAGTGAGCCTAGTTAATTAAAAACTCAAAATGATTACAAAAGTTGAGTGTGCAATAGTACCATCTATCAGTATCAGAAAAATGGAACAAAATAATGCATGGCAAATGATACAAAACCAACCCAAAATGAAAGTTCAGTAAAGAGAATATTTTCATGATACTGACTGTTCTATTTAACACAAGTGAGCCTAGTTAATTAAAAACTCAAAATGATTACAAAAGTTGAGTGTGCAATAGTACCATCTATCAGTATCAGAAAAATGGAACAAAATAATGCATGGCAAATTTAAATGATACAAAACAAACTTTCATTGTGGCAAACTATTAAAAGTGGTTTGAGGTTATTTAAGCTAATGACCAACACTTATGATTGTAATAAAAATAGGAGATTCTTTCAAAACAAAATAAGAAAGCGAGACCTGTGTGCAGGATAAACTTTCAGTTTCAGGAAGCAATACACCAAGGAGAACAAAGCAACAATAAGGAAGGAATTGATATAAAATATCACGCATTATTATGATAACCAATGTATCTTTATTTGTAATCTGTACACACTGTGTTCCTTTTTATCACCCTGTTTGTTGAACATTCTAGAGAGCATGTCTAATTAAATATTTTATACAATAATTAAATTGTGTAAATATTATTATTAAGTACTATCTATAGAATGTTTGTTTAAAAGTGTGGTAGCCATTTTGTTTACCTTTTGTGGGTCCATGTTGAACTGCTTCCTTCCCTTGTTAAGCATTGTTTGTGTGTTATTGTCTCCTTGCCTGTAGAAAACACAAAAGATTCATTATTGTTAGGTCAAAATACTAATTAATTCCTCAGATGGCAAAGGATAAGTTAAATCCAATTTAAGTTAAACTTATTTGATTGATAACAAAATACTGTGCATAGAAAAGTTTCAATTTTATATTCTGTAACACAGACACATTCCTTTTACTGTATATTAAAAAAAAAAAAATATTATGTTCTACTGCCATTTCTATATTGTATAATAAAATAAAAAATATATTTTAATCTAATAAAAAAAAATTATGAATGAAGTGGATATTCTAAAATAATTTTACGAGCAAACAATTTAATCTACAGTATCAAGGGAATGAAAGAAGCGATAAAAATCAGAAATTGCATAAAAAGAAACGCGATATTTTTTAACATGATTTTAATTTTTAATCCACGTAGTCATTCAGGAGTAATACACTGGATCAACGTGTCGTACATTATCAGCGAGTATAAGTACCGCGCCAATTATGAGTTATTATTCATAAATCCACGCTGAAATTCATGATAGAAATATGTAGGTTGAGCTGTCGATTGGGAAGCGTTCGATGTGCCGTTAAGATTTCCTCTATAAGCCTGAATCCATTATATGCATCGCTGTGTGTGACAAGTGTTAGCATATGTAAAGCTATTGCTTCAGATGCACGGGTAGGCGCTGATAAACCGTGACCCTTTATGTGCAACTACTAAGTCCTAAAGTCAGTACTTGATGATACATAACATTATATAACATTAAAGAAGTAAAATTATTCAGTAGCGAATACAAGATAGGATTTTGAAATAGGGGAGAGAGCACAGAGAAGAGGGTGCAGGGAGAGGGCTCAGGGGAGAAGGTCAAGGGGAGAGTGGGCCTACAGTATCTTTTATGTAATTTTCAAACTTTTCTGGTTCTCCATTGTTATTATTGATTGAAACATAATTCTCCAAAAAATCATTCTGATGGAAAGATAATATCTTATTACCATACCATGTATATTACTATTTATTAAGTTAGAATTTAAATTAAGTTCAAATGTGTTTATTAAGTATAACAAAGCCAATTTATTGTAATGATGATGATGATGATGATGACAATAAAAGCATTGTCTCTTGTCGGGGATGTTACAAGAGTCAAAAGACTTGCCTATTAATGTTTATGCTTCATTTTGTCAAAACAAAGATGAGCGGTGAATGTTTAATTATTTGAAATACAAACTAGAAAATTAATGTTGACAGATTAACAGATAATTATACAAATTCACTGATAAAAGATTTTAAATTGCTCAATTTATTTAAATATTTAACCTTGGCTAAATGAAAGGTAATTATAAAAACCACTCATTTCAACAACCTTCTTTCCGGTAGAACCTACCTTGGAATACTTAATGTCGCGTAACCGATTATTACTTTTAAGGCCACTATACAGTAGTTAAGCCATCACAGTAATAACAATCGGTGTATATATAATAAAGAACAGCGCTATTAAGTATGTTTTAAAAATAATCCAACAATAAGCCAATGTCAACGGCTGTTCAACTACGCATTTTATTCACTCTGGGGAATGATTTTTCTTCCCACGTAAAAGAGTCGTGGGGCATCAGCGTGGAATTTATTCACTATTTTACATCCATATGGATGAAGTTGGAATCATTTGCCAGTATACCGCTACAGAAATTCACATTAGAAACTTTAATAAATAGTTGTGTATCTTTTTCATAGTCCCTAGTTTACTGTTTCACTATTAGTATTAGGTACAATTTGCAGACCAAAAACAGTACAGTACTTTGCATTATTTGTGGATTTTACCATTTAATTATAGGGTGCTCGAATTATAAAAATATGCTAATGTACTGTAGTTTAGTATGAAACAATAATCCTCAACACACTCATGTTTCTCTTTTCTATCGAGATGTTAACATTTTTACTGTCATGTTGAAGTATGAGGTTTGTCCGTAGTTTACAGTTAGCCAAATGGTTAAAACTACTCGGTGACGACTAGTACGTTACACTTTAGCTTACTAACTTCGTCGCTTTTTATGCATAATAATATTGTGTTAAAATGTACTGACGTCAGTGACGAGGTCATTAGCAATGATGACGAAAAACGTTCTAATGCAAAGATGTTCAACACTTTTAAAAACCATATGTGAACAACAGAAAAGCTATAAACAATATTATAATATGAATTTTAAAATAGACATACTGTAGTACATTTAAAGTGTACCACATTAGTAAAAAATAAAGCAACACAAAACATCTATTATTCAGACTCTCGGTTGGAGATAATTCATAAATTTCAAATTTATAATAATTGAAATACAGTAAATTTAATTAAGTTGTTGGTTAATTAAAATTTCTTTAAATGCAATTTAATATTGAATAAATTAATATTATCGAAGTATGGCAGTAAATGAATAGCTTACTGCAGTAAAATATCTTGTACAGTAGGATACTTACTTGCCAACATATTGATCCATTCCTTCCAACTCTGTATTCACATTTGAGATTTCATTTTCCAGTTCCTAAGAAACAGAACAAAAAAAAAAGAACATCTTATTTAGATAACTCATCTTTAGATAATAATTGTATTTCTGTCTGTGGAATAATCAATTTTGATGATTACTAAGTTTACAGTTAATTAATGGTGACCTAAAAAAAAGTGACATTCAATACAGGTGGTCATTTAGCTGGTGACTCATTTGCATAACAGGTAACTTTTCCTCCCACACAAAATACCACTTTAATCTGTCCATTGCAGATAGCCCTACTACAGTATACTAGAAAGTGAAAATTAGTATATTCCTTATCAAGATTTTCTTTAAAGGATGATAAGGAAGAAAAATTAATGTGTTTATATTCACATGATACAGTTGAAAAATCCTTTATACACGGATGTACTGTAAAATAGTGGAATATGTAAACTGTACAATAAAAGGTCTTGAAAGAAAGTCTCAAACAAATGAATAATGGTGGAAGCAGTCTGCGAACTTTGAAAAACATGAAGAAATACCCAAAAGCATGAACTATTAAGATGTAATACTATTTTAATTTTTAAATCGTATCTAAAATAAAGTAAGTAAAAACTACCAGTACTGCAGTATACTTTGCAAATTCTGTTCAGAAATAGCAAATCTTAAAAATAAAACAGTCCTCCTCCAAAACACATTTTTGTTTTATGATGTACCAATATTATCAGATTTACTATAATATGGCTATAAAAATGTTCTCTGAAATTAACAAAAGTACCTTACCTACTGTACCCTATTGTATCCATTTTAAAATGTTAACACAAGCTATATAAAAACTACAGAAAAAAACACCTTACCCCTAGAACTGTTGCAAATATAGAAACAATATTACTAGGTATATCGTTCCTAGGTAGTTTGTACGCAGGTATGTATGGTCCCTTTATTATTTGCCCTTTCGGGTTTCTAATAATATCAGCTCTCTTCTTTAAATCCTTCTTATGCAACATTTTGATCAGAAAAAGTATGCAACAACTTCAGAAACTATATATTTTCCACTTTGAAAATGTGGAAACAGTGTGGAAGTTATGGACAATCCAAAAGGTGATGTTTTACAGGTAAAGTGGATACATAGACTGCTTGGAAACAATCATTAATCCAGATCATAAACAGTATTTCATTTTGCCAGGTACGCTGATAGATTCCATTTTATAAGCAATTAGAGAATTACAGGTGTAGTATTGTAGATTGCTGAAACTATTAACAGCTTCCTATTAACAGTGAACATCAAATGAGATAACAAAAAAACAAAGCTCGAAAAAAACAGACGTTGACAATTTTTAATGTAGACTGCTGGAGTTGATTAACGACCGAACGCTTCAGTCTCGTAGATTCTATATATGAGGAAGCTTTGGATACGAGTAGTACTCTAGCTGTGATATAACTGAAAGCAAGTTCACGCACAAATACAGTCCACCTTACAGACTTCCAGTCCGTTGATTAACTAACAAGTTATGAGCATATAAAGGCCGTTGTGGGATTACTAAACGAGCTTGTCAACAAACGGTGCACCTTGAGCGTTTCCTTGCATGGAAAATGACACGTTAATCAAGTGATCGACACGCTGAATTAAAATTTGTCTTCCTTGATAGAGTCATTAAGTTATCTTTGGATATTTTTGAATCCTGAGTATTTTTTATCAGTGTATTTAAAAACTAGAATTCGATCCTTCCTTCCGTATTTAGTTTTAATATCAGTTTAATTATGCATACAAAGTTGTACATGAAATAAACATCTGTTTGATCAACAGCAGCTACCATAAAAATTCAAAAATTGAGACCGAGGCGAATGTACAGTATGCCATTATATATCTATGCATTTTACTAAAACTTTAAAATCAATACATTTTCATCTATCTGTGATTTGATTTTTACTTACTTAAGAAAAAAGTAAGTATATCAAAACTATTAAATAATATTATTCAAATTTCTACAGAATAATATATCATAAAAATAATTCTCTATTTGGATTGAAGTAAAATAAATAACTTCTCAATTCTTTGTGTTATCTTACTTTTTTTCAATTTGTAGATCAGTTAATCAATGTGTTCTGAACACCTGACATACAAATACAGAAATTTTGCTTGCCTTTAAAGTACAATTCAAGGTAAAATAATGTTATTAACTTGCGAAATGAAACAGAAATGATATTTGTATAATTTACAGTATGGGGAAAATCAAAAATGGATATATATCAGGCAAATAGTTTGTTTCTCAGAATTTTAGTCTAAATATGTGATAGTACACTGACATGCAAGCTCGGAAGATAATCATTTAGTCCTTTATAATAAAAAGGTTAATAATAGATGAAACAACAAAACCAAAAGAGGAAAAATAGGCCTACTAATCTATAAATAACTCGTAAATGTGAACTTCAACCAAGTTGTAGGCCAATTGTTGGCACTCGCTTTAAAGCTCTGTCTACACTATCAAATTTGTGAAAAAAAATTGTATGTGCCCATATATGGACACAATGATGTCATATCATATCACTACCATCACACTTTTGTCGAACGAGTTTGATAATGTAGACAGAGCTTTAGACTGTGTTTACTGTTACAGTTTTGCAAGATAGGTTGTTTAAAAAGTCTTGCACCTAGTCTAAACAGAGAGAAGTAAATTAAAGTTATTTTACACATTCCTGGTCCAAAGCATGTTTGAATACCTACAGTAATAGCTGCAGCCATATTAAACTTTGTTAACTACACATATATGGATTTGAGTAAATTTGAATAATACCTGAATCTCTTTCAGTAATCTTTGTTTGGTACGACGTATCTCCTCTAGAAGCTTCAGTTCCTCCGGTGTAAGGTCTGTAAAAACGAAAAAAGTAACAATGATTTGTACCGTACGAAAACAATTTAAGAAGGAATAGTGATTACAAATTATAAATATATCAATTTTAAACAACAGAAACAGTTTTACCAGACAGAAAAACAAGATTTTGGTGAAATGGAAAACACAAAGAAAATGGAGAATGAGAAAAACAATTCAGTGGTGCAAATAAGAAAGCTTATAATGAAAGTAGAAAGTTTATACAAACTACCACTGTATACTAAGAACAGAACAAGCATTGAAATATAAATTTGTATTACTATTCATGGTATGAGGATAATATATGTTATTGCAATACCATCTGGAAAAGGCTAAAAAGCTTTTATTCCTATTGAACTTGTTTCCTATAGATTGGAAAGTATTAACAGCTCAAGAACATGAGGGCAGCAGACATTATTTGCTTGGTACGCTGTGCTTTTTACATAAAACCTCCTCCCACATCTAGTTAGCCGTTCACATACAATGCGGCCCACAGGATAGATTAATTTTTTTCCTGTATAGAATCTTGTACCAACCAAATTTGTGGGTAAAAACTGGTAAATTCAGATGACATACATTGAATTGAAATAAAACATTCAGGCAACAAATAGGTTGTGTTTAAGTAGAAAATGGCTAAAAGTATAGATGTCAATGTCAAAGAAATATATATATATTTGCCGCTTTTAATACATACAAATGCACTCAATAAGTATGGTCTTCTGGAAAGCTTTAATTGAAACATTTAAAGTACTGTACCACTGTAGTAACTATAAATAAGATGCTATTTTAGACCAAGTTTTAGTACTCTTATTTTCATAATAAAAGTTTAACTGTTAAAAACTCACCCGCTGTCAGTTTATTTGGCAGTGGAAACATATCAAACTCCTAGTTAAGTTAAAAAAACTGAATAAAACTCCAAGAATAATAACAACAATGATGAAACTTGAATCATACAATCATTAGTATCAAAGAATTTCCAAAAAAATGGCCAAATATCCAAATATCCAGTATATAAACGATCCACTGGTGGCGGAAAAATTGAAGAAAGCGACCAAATGTCCAGTAATGTCCAGTAAAAAGGTCTGAATTACTGTCCACGCCAAAGGTTAGACCTAAACTACTTATCACACAAAAAAACTACACAAAAGGTAAGTGGTTTCAAGTGCTTTTTCCTGTCAAAGATATCAAACTGACAACTGAAGGTCTAGGTAGTTACATGACATGATTATCAACATGTGTGGTACAACCTTTTCCTAATATTATTTCCTCTATTGGAGATTCCGGCCAATCAGAGATAGCAATAGAGAGAGTGTTTCCTCTAGAGAAAGATTTTGGCCAATCAGAGATGGTGACAGAGACAATGGAAGAGCGTTTTCTATTATTTGAATGCTGGTATATAAATATAATTGATATAGCATCTGTGGAAAAGGCAAGATTTTAGCCTTAAGGTGTTTAGGAAGTCATTAGTCGGAGATGTCATGGATGAATGAACTCTAATCATTAAAATATTTCATAAAACTCCTGCTTACATCATTATTAGGTAACTTTCTTACCTCCTCCCATTTGTACTTTATAGCCTACATATCAATTATCAAATTCATTTTTAATTAAATTCAAATTAAGCTCAATTAATTAGGAGAAATTTTTTATCTTTATAAAATTTAAAATAGCAGTGAATGAAAAGGAATTATACAGATTCTTGTGTTAGCACCACATAATTTCAATAAACTATAAAGAGCTTGATATTTACTTGGTAAAAATGGTTTTTTTTTTCTTGAGATGAAGTGAACAGGTTGTATGATATTCAAAAGGGGGCTTCCAGACAATCTCGATTTTTTACATTGTATTTCACCTGTATAAAACCCTAACAAAATTTTATTTCAGCACTTGTTATGAATTATACTGTAGATACTAAAGTACGAAATAAAGGGAGTTCCATGGGCAACTAGGACCCGTCCGCCAATCAACTTAGAAGAAAGCATTTCTCCTATTCCTAAATAAATAATTGGTACGTGTCAAAGCTTTAGTGCATTGGTATGCTTCAAGCAATCAATAGGAAAATAGTTTATCTGTCAGTGATAATATTCATTAACTCTTATTTGAAAACATGTTTTCACTTAAAGACATTTATTTTAAAATTTACAGTGAAAGTAATATACTATTCTAATTTTGAAAAGAAAACAAATGATAGCTGAAGGCATTGTTATGGCTCTTTAGTTAGAGAACTTTATCTGAATATTACATCTTTTTCAGCTAAAGAGTTGGCAGGGGGCATCACACACCAAAGGTATTGTGATCTAGGTTTAAGATCCTACCTAGAAAAACATATTTTTCTAGTCATTTTATCTGATATTCACTCATATATTGGGCCTGACCTTCCAGGGCCATGTGCATAGCATAAGCTAGAGATTGTTCCTCACCCCAGGGTGTAAGCGGCTTCAAAGGTGGCCTCATTTCCTCTGATAATGGCTTTATCAGGGCCTAGCTTGAGTATATTTAACAGCAGGACAGAGGGACAATTAGCTGCATAGGTCTTGGTCTAATTGTTTATTTATTCAATGGAGTGGTTACATTAGTGTATGATCATGTGGTTTTTTATTCCAATCCGGCTTCCTGGAATAGTTTCAATGCTGTCATAATTTGATTGGATACCTGATACCTATTACAAAATTATATACAAGTAACAAATAAATCTTATTTTGTTTACTACAAAATAACTGTATAGTTTGGTAGTGTAAAAAAACATCTATAATCTATATCTATCATCATATACATCTATAAATATATAACATGTGATATCATAAAAAAAAACCAGCCTGCTATTGACAAAAGTTTTTTTTTCAGTATTTCTTTGAAAAAAATATGGAAATGGAAACACATTGTCAAAGAGTTTCTAAAAGATGATGGTATAGTGTACACACACACCTTTAGTTTACAGTATACAATTTCACCAACCTACCTCTTTTTGAAAAGAAAATTTATTACAAAGTGCAAATAACTTTTTTTTTACAGATCTAGTACTATATTTCACTATAAAGTAAATGATGAATTATTACAGAATATTATATAATACTGGAGTGCAAAATCTAATTGTCACTTTAAGATCCCTGGATCAACCATGTGACCTAGGACCCCCTCTCTACCAAGGAAAACCCTTGTCAGGGTAATCACAACATAGTATAATTTAAGAAAAATCAACTTACAATACAGACCCATATATCCTAATAACGGAGAAAACCGATGTATATTTTCATCACTGAGATTCTCTACTACACTGTACATATTGCGTCTTCTACCGCAATGTTTCCTGTATTAATACACGCTTACATCAAACATGGGTGGTGCCTACCAGTCGCTTTAACAGTCTTTTATGGCATTATTAGTCATCCGAATTAATTAGCGTCACGTATTGGCGGGAAAAATAGATAGAAATTAAATCATTGATGAATCACTTGATGTATTTTCAACAAGAATTGTTATAATTTGGTAGTGAAGGACGTTTAGCGGGGGAGATGAGGAGATTGTCCTGTCCCCAGGGATCCACCCTGTGAATCACAATTTGCTTAATTAAATGGGGAGTATGCGTAATAGGATTTCCCTATGAATAAAAATGTTTTATGAATCACAAAAGATAATGGCGTAGAGTACAGTAGGAGGAAATGGAAAAATAACAATGCAGTTATTATGACACGCTTTGCTGAACACCGACAAATGGCAATAAAAAAATGCTCTTTATGAATTTAATAATAGGAAATGAGATGTGAATAAAATTATAGTTAGTTTTCGACAATAGTCTGTGGACAAGTCGATTTATTCGTTGCTAAAAGATGCGAATACGGCACGCTAGAGACAATGATTAGATGCCATATGATAAATCTATAGGATTGGTTTTTTGTCTTCCATTATAATTTACATTTACAATAGACAAATATTTACTTCACAAAAAAAATGATGACAAATTCTGTTATTCAAAATGGATGTTGCTAAAATTGAAAAATACTTGTTTGTATTCTTGATGAATGTTTTTTTTCATTAACAATAACATCATTAATTGTTGCTACATCTCGATAATTTTAACTGATTAAGCGAAAATTAAATTAATTGAGGTACTTTTTTAAGTCGCTTGCAAGATCAGACTCTTGCTTTGTAAAATTACAATATGAGGGGCTTTTTTAATGAGGCAAGTACTTTGTATACTACCAAGCTACAGTGATGAGTAACAAAGTATTTCCTAGAAATTAAGAAGATTTAGATGACACTTTTGACGGTCAATAATGATGCTATAGATAGAAAGAACATTTAATACTCATTACTGTATTCAGTATAAACAGCCTACAATACTACTTTTACGGTAAAGTTATAAGTAAAACACCTTTATTTGTTTAAAAACGAAAGAAGGTTTCATTCAAATGGCCATCAGAAGCAGGACAGTAAAACTATCAAAGGACAAAAGAGTTATTTCAATGAAGATCTTTCCTAAACAAAAGACTTATTGTATCAATTGTGGGGTTAAGCCTATCTAAGTACAGTACTGTAATTACTAGATCCTGAATTAAAGCTTAATATATGGTTGAGAAAAACACCTCCAAATGCACAATTAGCATTTTACAACTCCCTGGTGACGTCCATAATACTACGGCCTAGGCCTCAATAGTTTTCAGGTTTTTTAGGAACACCTCAGTCTATTGTACCTAACTAAATTGTTTAGGAGGTTTAATTTGCTATCTCTATTAGCACTTAATTCACCATGTTGATATTAGAATTGAAATTACAACTCCTTAAATATAATGTCTGTAAAACCATTTAAATTTGTCAGTAGTCATTAAACAAATATTCATAGCAATATATATAGCAATATGCAGACAAAATGGTTGCTTACTCACTTAATTTTCAAAGAGTATCCACCATTATTTTTATAATTATTTATTCAAAGTACAGTACTATTAGAAATAATATACAGTATGTTCAATGTAGAGCACCCTAGGTTAATTGTGGGTAAATCATATGAATAGCCTACTTAATTAGGAACATAGCATACTATTATGTTAGCATATAGTATTGATCAATAAAAGTTATTAAATTAAGTCCTGTTTCTGCTGTGAAAAAATAACAGGATCAACCATATGAATTAAATACCCCAATTTCTTGGCAGCACTATAAAAACAGGACAAATGTTCAGTAACCGTTGAAATGGTTACTGAGTGAAAATAAAACCCAATCAATTCAATTGACAACCACTCACTGATTAAAACGATTTTTTGCCGCAAAAATTTAGCAGAAATGCAGTTGATATAAAAATTATATTTTAAATCTATTTTGAAATAAACGGTTTCACTTTGCAGCTAGAGCAGACCTGGCTTTAGTGATTTAATTTTTTTATGTTTTTTACCACCCACCCTAACTTTTCTATGAAGTCCAAATCAATCAATAGAAAACAATTTGAACTTTAATACAGTTCTGTGGACTGACTGCCCACTACTCTACATACTTGAAATTAAAACGAAATCTCTAGGCACTAACTATAGAAATAATTACCTTGTGATAGGCCTACAACCAATTAGTCATGTTGAATGAAACAGTAGCAATATAATCATAGCTATGTATACTGTAAATATTATGGTCTTCTAAGCATGTAATAATATCCAGAGTTATCGTAGTTAATCACCATGTTTTGATGGTTCATGGCGACTGATGGTCTGAATATTTTCCAGTACTCTTTATCTTTACATATTTATAGACAGCTGTCCCCCTATTTTTACAAATCATCCTTTCATAATGGGTGATAAAAAAAATGTGTATAATATTGTAATCATTGGTGTATAGTTACTATACATTGGATCTGGTACAAGTTCAATGAAACTAAATTTTGATTGGCAGCCATATGTACGAAACAATTTACAATAACATCTTTCTGGTTAAAACGTAATGATAAATATGATATTTGATTGTACTTTCTATTTTGTTTTCATATACAGGTTCAAGCCACATTACAAATTATTCAGGAAGAAAATAAAAAATAACTATCTTTGACAAGGTCTACTGTTTACTTTGGAATAGAAACTTTTGTTTTCATATCTGAAAAGGATTTTCCCTTTGTAAAATGGGCCAGAGGCTGTTACTGAATAAAAAAGAGAGAATGTAAATACTGTATAGCAACAATTACTTAAAACAAAAAAGTGGCAATATGTCAATGCAGTGGTGGGCGGGAACAATCTCCTTCAGAGTCTTCAAATCAGACTAAAAAGACTTTTCATGCCTGAAATGATGTTTTTACACCAACCCTCTTTTTACACTCATCCCTAGTGGAGACTTCATCCCCGAGAGCCAGAGGTTTATTCCAATACTGGCATATTAATTCAAATCTACTGCATGTTATCATTGGTAGGTGCATTATACTGTTCTGTAATTATTTGCCAACAATTAGTAGTGCTATATTAATGCAGCAGTAAATAAATATTTCTTAAAAGATTGAACATGAAGTGTAATTTCTTAATCAGATCTTTTACCTGGTGAGACATGGTTATTATTCTCCTCTCTGGCAACTTTATCCAAATCAATTTTAGCGGAATGAAATCCGTCCACTTCTGATGCCACACCATTTGGTATACTTTCCTTTTTCAGAACGGCATTTAATTCCTTTGGGATATCATCATCGGCGACGTACCACTGCGACCTTGATTTCTCTTGCCGCTTATTTTTCGGCATTTTTAATAAAAAGTAATTTTATCCGCAGTATCAGAAAAAGAAAGCGATGGGAAATAGTTTACAGGAAATATCCAAGAATTAAGATACAGATATGCATGTCATGTGAGCCAGATGCAATAACGATGCTTATAGTGGACTACGTCTTGCTTGAAAGGTACTAACAGTAACACTTGCTAACTTAAACAGAGTATAAACCACAGTAATATACAGAATTAGAAAATAGTCACCATACTGTAGAACTAGGACTATGCAATAATTAGACAACTAAAATCACAGTGCTATCAACGATGATACAATAATACCGTCTCGCTCGATTAAATATTTGCGCACTATTCCAGATATAATAAAAATCAATAACAGAAATTCTGTCACGGCTCAAAAGCGTTGTTTTTAGTCAAAACACAAAGAATACATCAGTCAAAATAATGTCCAGCATAGATACAAATAATTATACAACTTCCCACAGTGTTGCAGCCCTGTTGAAATGTATGAACTTGCTGTACTACTGGCAAATTGGTTTCTGCCTGGTTAGGAATTCCTTTTTAGATCCTTGTACTAACTGTGATGTCATCATTTCTTCTATTAATCACGAACAGACATTGGACAGTAAATCATTGTACTCTTGTAAAGGTAAACACAGTCAATGAAGCTATACCTCTTCCTGGTTTAGAAATGAATACTGTACTGTATACTGTAGTAGTTTTGTAATCACGTCAGCAAGCATAACACTGTTTAGTAGGCCTCGGAAACCATGTAACTGAATATAAAATGTAGAAATTCCCTATCACCCGTTAACATCACATTTAGAAAACTAGTCACAGGAACTGTCAAGTATCACCTTGTAAAGCACCGTATTACGCTGTTTACAAAAGTTCTTTTTGTCATTTCCTGGTGTGTCGTGGCTTCATGCTGAATGAGAAGAATCTCAACTGATATCTAATCTGCATCAAACCCACTCGTTATGTAAACCAATCAGCACAGTGACAAAATAGATGATCAATTATAAATCTGCTGTAGATGTTTGTTTGGTTGAAAATGTCAATAATGAGACAAGATAGTAGTTGATCTTCTTTTACGAAAATTATATCCAAATACAATAAACACTTCAGAAACCATGAGCAACTTAAATGATACAGTACTACAATTCTCGAGGATTAAGACTATTATTTGTAAGTTAGAATATATAATCTCCTACGTAAACCAACCGTAAGTGAATGCTGGTAATACGAAAGGTTTAAATCACAGATAAGAACAAACAGAAACGAACTGCATAAACTGACACGTTAAATGTCACATCGGCTAACTTCTATCAAGATCAAAATACTAGCTGGCTATTTCTGTACCAAGTGATTTAAACAGCGATTCAAAAACGAATGTTGAAAGTAACGGTTTTAACGACTTGATGATGTGTATAATAACAGATCGTATGTTTACATAATTAGCAGAAATCCATGCTTTTCCTGCTTGTGTCTGTTAGGTTTACCTTTTACTGTATATTTTACAGTACCTGTGAACTTCTTGCGGTATGTGAAGATTATTGTACTGTTGGGGAAGCAGTTAAATCTGTGGAGTGCTTCCTTCGGAGGTTGACAGTCCTGGAGAAGTCTTCAATTGAAATCCCAAGGGGCAATTCACACTGATAACACAATGACACAAGGTCAGGAAAAACTACAGCAGCAAAGTTAGAAAAACTTGTCAACAAATAGAATCATCAGTTGCTTATTATTTTAAACAATGATCCAATGTTTTTACTAGAGAGGAGAATGGAAAAAGTTTGATGAACTATTTAAACTATCTGGTCCATTCCTTCAAAGTGTCAAATATTACAGAACCAACCTAATGCACCAAATATTCACCTTGCTCTTCTTCCAAGGAAAACACACCCAGGTACACTATAACAATTAGCTGAATTGCATTGTGCTGCATCCAAACTAGACAGGTGTAACAGTGGTTGCGTGTGGCTCCTATTTAATGCTTATTCACGCCTCCTATTTATCTAACTCTGCTTGGCTGCACACATTGTGATTCTTCCTTTCTGAACACTTTCAAATACAAAGTTTAAGTACTAATAAAACTGCAATACTTCTATACAAAGTACAGTAAATAACTATAAAGATAGATAGCTATTACTTGTACCAGGAAGTAATATCAAAACAGATAGCACAATCTATTTAAAGGGAAAATTGTTGGAAATCAAAATCTTTGCCAGGGTCATAATGTCACTTTGCTGGCTCAGAGAAAATCATACAGTAGTTTCATAAATTCTTCCTTGTGGGACTACTGTACTACTATAACTGTAACAAATAAGATCATTGTACTGTATGCAATAATTGTTGTAGTGTTGAATGATAAAGGACCCATTCCTATTGAGCGAGAAATATGATTAAAAACCTTTCTTTTCGGGGGCGTATTTTTCTTGTCCGTAGAAATGGATCCACTAAAAACGAATCAATCATTTAAATGGTTTCAAAGACCTCCAATTGACTACTATCTCGAAACCCCAGAACCGTTCCTAAACTGGTTTTATGGAGCAATTCTTGTATACTTGTAAATAGAATGGGCCCAAAGCTAAAGAGTTGTTTGATGATATTAACTAAATTTTATTTTCAAATGTTTAAAATGCCAGTATCAAATATAAATTTTATAAATATTTGTGACTTGATAAAATAAAATATTTATGTTAACAAATCTCTTCAATGAGAAAAAAATATTATTTAAAAATTATTTTAAAATGCTTTAAAAAAAATGTATATAAATTTTTATATTTTAAGTACAAATTAAAAACATAACAAAATGTTTACAAAATTGCAGAAAACAGAATATGAAATGAACACAAAGGCTAGTACGACATTCAAATGTACAATTTTCCCATGTTTCCACACATTTCTTTACAATTTACATGTACACTATCGGATGAATTTAAATTAACATGTATAAAAATCGCTTTTGTAGGTAAATGATGACTCACATAAACTCTGTTTGAACCTAGAAAATTAACAATTTTTAAAATAGATTAACCGCTAAATTATGTATAATGTTGAACTTCATTAGTAGGATTTACTGCATTTATCACAAAGTAGGTTATCGGATGAAAGTGATACAGTAGGGCAAGCAATCTAACACAAACCATCAAGCTAATCTTTTATTCCATTTAGTAGTAAAAACTAGGTGAAAGAATTTTATATTTTATTAGCAATGCGTAATCACTTTTTACTACTGTATATACTACAGATACGAACATCTCTCCAGAGTATACATCTTTTACATACAGCCGCACGATTTGTGTTGAATGTGTATAAGAATAAGATTATATACTTTAGAAGCTTACTGTAGGTTCAATTTATTTAGGGGTAAAGGTTTATTATTTAGGAGATAATATTTTTTTTTTAGAATGTTTTTTGTTTTCTGCCGAACTTCCTTTTTTTAATGAGTAACATTTTTTCTAGCTAATTAATAATATTGTGGTATTAAAATGACTGGGAAAGTTTAAGACTACATTTGAAACCTGGCCTAGGGCGGGTATTTTCAGTAAGACAAATAACGCAAGCAAAAACAATTTGACAAATACAGTACTGATCGGGGTACTGATTATTCAACTAAAGTTCAAAATAAAGTTTAGTCAAACCGCCCACATGATGACATTCTAGTAGTAGTAAACAAGATAAGTCATATAGATCATATCAATCAGAATGTTTTCCACATGTTTTTTTTTTCCTTCCCACATTATAAGTTTATCCTTGACTGTCGACTTGCAACAGGAATCAATCAGAGTTTGACATCATATCCGAGATGGAACAATAATGTATTTTTCCTTAAAGAACACATGAACTGTAATTGCTAGTACAAAGTACCGCAGCATTATGTATTTTTTCCAAATAATAATGTTACGCGGAAAGCAATTCTTGGAATGTTGGTCAAGCTAAAGTTAAATGAACTATGGTTCTGACTAATTGACAAATAAACATAATTTTATTAAACAAAATGTGATTGTACAAATTGGTGCGGACCACAGCTACGTGACAGTACTGAAAAGTACAAAAACACTAGTGAGATTACTAAATTGATAGTTATATTTACAATGAACTACTAGTTACATAATTTCTTCGAATCATACTGGTAGTACCAATTAGACAAACAATTTTTACTACAAAACAGCAATAAATCTAAAGATAGAGATTAAGATTATTTACAAATGACGGAATTGCCAAACCGTTCCAGATCAAATTTAAACTATAACAATTTGTCGCACAAGGACAGTAGATTTCGCTATACAAAATCAGAATGCGTAAAGTGTTGACAGAAAAATGCTTACAATGTAAATAAAAACAAAGATTATAATCAACCTTGACAACAACAATAATTACTCAGCAAACTTTGATCGAAATTAGCATTGACCCAATACTTAGCATTAAAATTTAAATGCAGTACTTTATATATCCTGATATGATATCCAATCACATCAATGAGTCCAAAATCAAAAACAGAAAATAATTATATGTTTCAAAATCAAAAATGCAAAAAGATTTTTATAAATAATGTGATGTGATTGCAGGCGAAGAACTCTAGATTTGATGATGTATTTTGCAAACACAGCCCGAGTGGCAGCTATTATGCAATACTAATAATATGTAAGTTTGATAACAAAATATTGAATTATTGTTGTTATGAACAAATCGCGCTTAACTCAAGTTAATGAAGATATTGTAAAATCATTATGGCATAAATTAAACATGCTTAAGAAGAGTATGATCTACAATCAACATTGCTAAAGGTTCACATGTGAATCATGAGAAAGTTGCTCATGATCAACTCCTAATGTTAACCCAGACTACTCTACACCCACTACTGTACCTATATATTGTTTTTCTTTGGCAAGAACGATTGAAGATGTTTCTAGTCATATCCCGTCTAATTGTCTATTTTAAATCCTGTTATTGAAACAATCTACTTGGGGCAAAATACTTGGTAAAAAAATAACTGAAATACCGTCATGTCTTCTAACCAAAGCATCGGAAAAAATTAGCATTATAAACAACAGTCTAATCAAAGCGCCTGATAAATCTCAGGCCAGTTGGCTTACAAAAAACCAAGAAAAAATAATCACATCATCCCAGACCAAATATGGTACTCCCAACTTTAACTACGTCAATTGTCATAAATGCCACAGATAACGACTACTAAAGCACCCTAGATTTTTTAATAGAAGATCACAACGAATATTAAAAAGCAATCAATCTCATAATTTAGTTAATTAAAAAGGCCATCTGCTTCATTATGCCTTGGATATCAATTGTAATCTATGCTTGATAAATCACCAAGAACGTGCCTGTTCTTATAGACTATATTAAATTGATGGTTTAAACATTGCCTCAATATGGATTGTGTATGGAAAAGTCGGGGGATCAGGAAGTTGGATAGAAGAGGAAAAAAAATCTCCTCTTTTGACTGGTGGTTCTATAATACTTACTAGTATGTAAATAAGGGGCAGATCCCAGAATTTTATAAACAGGTGCTAACAATGAATAGTCAAATGTCAAATATAGATCAAAAAGTAGTTTATAATTTTATTTTAGTTGTCAGAGGAGAAGTGCTAGGTAGTACTAGTTAGCAGTACATTGTCTGTTTTCTAAAATTTGGAAATGGCACTGAAACTAGAAAGGAATGTTTTTTATTCCTTTGATTGACAGGATTGTCTATAGACACATAATTAAAGAGAGAAAAGGGTTGAAGATCAGACATGTGCTTTACGAGAAAACAGTTAATTCATGAAGGAATTGGTTTAATTCCTCCATGGCCCAATAAACAACACAGTAACAGTAGGAGTAACATGAAGATGTTACTACTGACAACCTTTATAGCTGTTATTTATATTCATCATAATTTGTGATGACGTTAGAATGACATTTCATGTATGTCTAAATATAAAGCTTACATATAAGTACATTACTTTGACTATGTCTCAATCATTTTGCTTTTTAAATAGCTTAAATCAACTGATTTAATGAAGCAGTGAAATTAAGAATGACTGTCGTTTTAGCTATTATTACCAAAATGTCCTGACAAAATGACTTCTTTTGGCAATTACTCAAAATTGAGGGAGTGACCTTTGCTGAATTTCATACCTTTCTGAACAAGAATGTCTATATAAGGATTTAAATGGTCTATGTAGACACAAGCCATTGAATATGTTTACAGTGCGTAGGTACAACACCAAAGAATAAAGTGACTTTTTAACTCATTGTTTAATATTCAAAACAATTGTTCTTTATTCTCAAAAATATGTTCTTGCACAAGTCCCAGTCAATTTCAGGGCCTCAAATGACCTTAGATGGTTAAAGCACTTTTATGAACAAATAAAGGATAATAATGAAATCAATACTGTATCAATTCATACATAGAGTTCAACATAAAAGAAAAGGCAGTCTGCTGCATTTGAATGTAATACCAAATTTCGAGGCCATGGCGATGTTGCTTTCTTTGAGCCACGAAAGCAATGGTTCAGAAAATCATGGATGGTTGGAAACTTCTAATAAAATCAATCTATTAACGAGGACTTTTTGTTTGGAGGCTTGGTGGAGATGGGTAGGGGAAAGAAAGTGAAGAGAAGAGGTCTATAGAACTGGGTGGGAAAAAGAGGTCAGAGAGTATGATGTTGCTTACAATTATGACAAAATTATTTATGACAAATATGGTGATAATTGACGGATACACAACTCATGTACTTAGAAAATTAATTTTCTGTAAAGATTCTACACCTGCTCAATTATTCCACAGTAAGATTTACAACCTAACCTATCTTTAATAGTAGTTTACAGGGCATGTTAAGAGGTCCCATGCCTGTCATAACTGCTTGGAATGTGAGGAATAGTTTTATGGCTTTTGAAACAGAAGAAGAATAATGACAGTTATTCTGAAGACATTCAGATGGGATTTAATGAATATTAAAATTGTTGAAAAGTTCAAACATAATTAGAATACAGTAGTAGAACACCTATTAAGGATGTACGGTGTATCTTTGTGACCCAATAATAATAGAGGTTGGTCATAGCCGTAGTGTAAAAACATGATTGACCCTCTTCATTCATTTACACAAGAAAGTGTCCCCTTCATAGAGGTGTTCCCTGAATAATATGGGGTTTTAACTGAAAGATGGATTTATGGATAAAGAACAAATTAAATTTGAATAGTTCTTTGTGTATCATAAATTAGCATGTGTGCTAATTGGTAATCTTGTACAGCGGTATACACAAGAAATGTACCAGTATGTCTTACAAGCTTGGATTATTAACTAGGTACCTACTATTAACCGTATTTACAGTCGTACTGTACATTTCCATAATTATACACTACAGGCAAATCTCTGGTAGAACAATTACATAAGGCATCTAACGGAAGCTGCAATTTTAAAATCGGACAAATATAGAAACGAAAGTTAATTATATCAGATCATTATTAATACAATTCAACATTTTTTGGGCGCATTTACACCTGTCTTTTGAGAAACTAAAATTTGTCATCATTAAGGCCAAATGGTTGAGAGAAATCTGTCTTTGTTTGGATCATTTTGTTAAATGCATGCAATATTAAATATTGTAATTTTATTTTTAAAATCATGGTCATATAGAGGGGTATTACTAAACACCACAAACCTAAAAAAAAACATAGCAAACCCCATCGAAACCAACATAACTGAATCATGTAGTGAACTACACACTTGATATGCAAATTTTTTTTTTTTAAATTAAATTTTTGGGGCAAAAAACATCATTTTTTGGTTAAAATTAATTAGACCCAAACCCATATAAAGGACTTTAAAACTGTTTGTAAAGTATTGACTAACCTACATTTTTGTCTTTAAAATTAGCAGAACAGTGACACCTTGTTCAAACAGTAACTTTTACCCTCCATGGTGGTCAAAGATCCTAATTTTTTATTATCACACTGACAGAAATAAGTAAGATATATTAGCATTAAATGTGAGACCTAAGGTAATAATTAGTCTCATTGCTGTAGGCAGTCTTTTCATGTGGTTTTTGCTACATTCCTTTGTTTAGTAACAGTTTGTTATTTTATGACATTGGTTTTGTTGAGAGTGATTGGTTTGCGACCACACCCAACACACAACACCCTGAGGGAATTTTGTAACTGTTTCATGTGTTGCATGTTCATTCGCCATCTTCCATTGACTAAGTATGATTGATTTTACTACAAAAGAATGGAAATAACATAATGAATTGTATTATAACAATTGATTAATTATTTTTAATGATGAATAAAGAACTTTATGTTACTGAATACCGAAAAGCTTTAATTAATTATATTGATACTACAAAGACATACTTCTGTACGGTATATCTTAAATTGATTAACCCGATTTCAGTAGTTGTTAGACATTAAATTATGTAGAAGGACCTATTTATAGAGCAATTAAGCTAAAATTATAGAAAAAAAAGTAGGAAAAAATATGGCCGATATTTTTATTAACTTTGAAGATTATACTGTACCATATTTCTATATTAAATTAGAGCTCTCAGTTAAAATGAAAATAAAACAGTTATCATAATAATGTCAACTACCGATTGTCTTCAAGATTAAAAGTAGAAGAAGATGGTTATTTCAATAAAAGAAGTATCTAGCTATCAAGAATCCAAATCAGTTTGAAATGGATTTGGACTTGTCTTGGGTCATGTTAAGGTCAATCGATGACCATGTCATTCCACCTGCTCACACTATAGAGCACTGGCCATGAACTTGGACTTGAAAAAGAAATAGTCAAGTCAAGCTTTAAAATATCAATCACAAAAGATGGTCACACTTTGGAACACATGTTAGTTAAAGTATTAGTTTGATTTATAATTTTATTCTTTTTCAATCTGCCTATCTTCCTCTACCTCAGTCTCAATTGGAGATGACATACAGGATTGATTCTTTATTTCAATAATACGTTTTTGAATTTTCTAATTTTGAATGGGGATATCTGACACTGTACACAACATTTTGCATGAAGAAAAAAAAAATCCATCATATTATTTGAGGTAGAAGTGCAGGATTTTATTTTAGGATGGGATAATCATGGAGGAATTATGTAAATAAATTTTTCATGGGATAATCTACTACTCCTTCATTGTATAATCTACTAATCCCTCCATGGGATAATCTACTAATCATAGTTCATATGACAGTAACCTATAAGCAGTTTTACATCTACATCGTAGGCATACATACAGTACTTGTCTGAAGTAAAACTGTGGATCCATTATATTGTAATTAACTGATTGAATGATTACATAACTGTACAGATAGTGTTAAATTCCTAACATTTCACATCTAGGTGATAAATGGCAATAACACATGATGATAACATACCAGAATTAGGATTGTTCTTATTGCCTGTTCACACTGGAAGAAGCATCCTTAATTCTGTTATAACTATAAGCATTTCTCTGTGTCTGAACACCCAGTTTTTTTTTCTATGCGGTTTATTATTTGACCCTGCTATGTCAGTATTAGTGATGTACGCTAATACTGTACGCCATGATTCTATTTATGTAAACATAACCTCACTGGCAAATGATAGAAACTGTATAACTAAAATCATGGAAGGAATTGAAGTTACTTCATGATAGGCCTACAATTAAAAAAAAACAAACTTACCATTAATCTGACAGATAAAAATCTAAAACTTTTAAAAAATTTTCTTTTAAAGTCCAAAAACTGTGAAATCAGGAGGATGATTAGAGAAAGTACTGAATCGACAGTGAATGCCAATACACAGTGTCTGACGAGTAATAAATTGTAATTGAGGAGCATGAACTGTTGGGTAACTTCTACTGGTATAAACGTTTACCAGCGCATTCGTAAATGAATATGCCTCATAAATAATAATGAGGGACTTTATTGTAACTGACAAACAATAATTATGTTTGAAAATTAATAATGCTATTTAACTATATCAGGGGCTACCACACTTTCCCGTTCCTAAGTTGGGTTAATTAAACAGCAATAAACTAAAGTTTATCTAAGCCGATATTCTAAACTCTGCCTCCCACCAAGCGACTGAAAAACTCCACCCAAAAAAAGCTTTGTTCTTACAGAATAAAAGCTACCGACAACATGTTGGCAGCCTAAAATTCCTAAAATATTAATTTTTATTATGATGTTTTATTAAATTTGTATATATTATTATTGAACAATCAATATTATTAACCATAGGTATTCCCATAGAGACACCAAAAAAGATGAAAAGACAACAGCCTTCAAATATAACTTTTGAAGGCTACCATTGTCTCCCCATTTTGTGTGGTCCTACAGAAGACAGACAGCTCTATGCCTAATAAGGAATTTTATAAATAAACAGAGAATCAAGGGTGTAACTGGATAGAGTAATTAGCAGTACATGTTCTTTGAGCAAAATGTGAGTCTAATGTGGTCTGAAAGTGGAAAATACCTTCAGGGTTGGGCCAGTTAAAGAACTGGAGAGAGGTCATTCATTTAATATATTAAAAGTAATTGGATATTATATTGTTATAAGGTATGCTGGTTTGTAGAAAAAAAGAATCTATAATTTATAAATAAACATTTAATTTATAAAATTTCTTCTACAGTAGTACAGTATGTATTTTAAACAAAATGTATGGTCAACATTTCTTTCTTTTGATCAACTTTGAGTGGGCGGGAAATATTTTCATGTTTGCTTACTGACCATGTCCAGAAGGCTATAGATTCTGAAGGATACCATGTTTTGGCATTCAGTCAGTTGTTTAGTGAGGTTGGAAAAACATCCTTATTTACATGTCCTTCACTTTGTTGCAAAAGGTGTGTTTTTGTGTCCTATAATTTTTACATCAACAATAATATGATACATTGTATCACATTGGATTGGTTCAATATTGTTAACGTTTTATGGAACCGAATAGAGAAAGTAGAAGAGAAAATAGACCTGTTTTGACTGCAAGTAAAATTCAAATAACCAGTTAAAAATCTAATATTGAGTGTTGAATGCCATTTACTACTACTACTGTAGTTATCCCTTTGCAACTTTAGTTAACACATAATATTAATAATGGTTTGTGGGAGCAAAAAAATTGAGAGAAATATTGTCTGTTGAAAATATAATTTAGTCTGTATGTATTCAGTTGGAGTTATGGCATAAAAAGCACATATTGTTACTTACATTACAATAAGGAATATATATTAATATTAAATTGTCTAAGATATAATATATTAAGTTGAGAAACTCATTCTGAAAATATATGAGGGTAACCTATACTTTACTTGAAATGATAAGCAGGTTGATGTGTTAAACATAAATTTACATTATTTAGAAATTATCTAAAAATAGATATTGAGGGGTACTGATGACTGACTAAACACAGACCACTTCCTACTGTATATCATCACAAAAAAAACTAAACCACTTTCTACCAAAAGAATGCAATCCCAAAAATAACATTTCTTTTTTAATTTCAAAAACTAACCGCTTAAAAGCTAAATTTATTACCACTTAGTAGTTAGAAGCCGAATTATTTCAGGTTAAAAAAAAAAACAGCAAGGCATATAATGTTTTTTTAAACATTTACTTTTATTTTTAAAGAATTAATATTAAAATTTGGTAAGTTAAATCATTCAAGTTTTACCAAGAGAGGAAAAACAGTGTGTTGAAATAGAGGGCGCCAAACTATTTTATGGTAAATATTTCACTGTTAGTGCTACCAGTACAGTACTTGTAGGCCTTGTTGTATTGTATTGTATACGTACTATTGTTTGCTTGTGTTATTAGGGACCTTTTTGTAGTTTATCTGTGGGAAAATCTTGAATGGCTGCTCCAGTACTGTATGTATGATCAATACAGTTCTGTAATGATGACAATAATATTGTCACAATTTTATGATTGCAACTAACAATGGCGATATTTGCATTAACCAACCGATTGACTCCTTTTGAGTGGTTAGCTTTTATCAATTTTTTAAATCTTGTCCTGTTTCTAATGGACTAAGTAAACCGATTATTACTAAATTGGTTCAGTGTGAACAGACGTTCCGACAAGATCCTCACAAATGAAAATCAGCTAAGCATAGAACTAAACTGTCATTGCCGTCATTACAGTAATCACTTGTTTAAACGATAAGATTGCAATCGTAATAACTTTTGAGAGAATTTTAAGTTCAGATTTTTATGAAAACCCTATATCAATTATAACATTTTTCACATTTCTAAATTATCAAGAACTTAACATTCATATTCCTTAATTGCATAGCATTTGAATTTTTAGCCGAGAAGGAATTTCTCGATGAAGTAGACTCTTAAATGTAAATCCATATTATTTGAATGTAATAAAAAAAAATCAAAGGGTAGGTTTCAAACTACTGTGCACAAGTTATGAAGAGGGGGTTTCACTGACTAACCAACAGTGGAGTGCCGCTCTAGCACTGGCTAATGTTGATTTATCCAGGTAAGATAGGCATGAAATAAACAACACATTACTATAATAGTCTGTCAAAAATAGGAATCAAAAAGTAGTTTATAATTTCATTTAGCTGCCAAACTGAATCTGCCCGTTTCTTATTACGATACCTTTTTCCCTCCTTACTGTAACTGCAGTCTTTATTTATTGCTGGTATTGGTAAGCTGCTACAGGCAGAAAGAGTTTACCCACAGTAGTATATGAACAATAATTTATACCATGATTTCTGTTATTATTTTACTACTTAGCTCATTAAAATATGTTCAATCATTTTAATGGGTCAATTTACACTTGAAACAGACAATTTTAAAATGTGGACAATTAAAATAAACTTAAAATCTTTTGAAATTCAATTTCAAGTACTTTTTTCTGAGACAAGAACATTTCAGAGCAATTCAAATGTCTGGAATAATCTTAGTGATACTAACTAAGATAGAAAACAAATTCTCATTTCAAATAACAATTTACTGTAATTACAATAAACAATGTCTACATAGTCTAGAGGGAATAACAGTATATTACAATGCTAGTGAGAGTGATGGCAAAAAAGTGATATTTGTTAATGTAGTTTACATGTGGCAAATGTAACAGATTCCCATGGGATTTTATACAATCTATGTAATGTATTATGCTTCATACTTTCCATTAATACTAAAATGAATAAGGTCATATCAAAACTAGGGCATTGCTAGTTGTACAGATATTATTGCTAATAATTACATTTTATTATATTATAAAATGTTATGCTAATAATTTAATACAACATTTCGTTTCATAATGCATGTTAATATTCAATTACAATGTGTGATATTATATACAGTTAGTACCTTGGGCTATGTGAACGTTATTGACTAGAAATTTAATTGGGGATAAAATAATTGCTACCCTAGATGGAACGAACTGAACTGGCACGGAAGCTTTATAATTTTAAATACATTTGAATATACATTGGTCATGTTACAGAAATGGTCCATTTACTGTAGGGAACAGGGGTGTTCTAGGAACTTTTTACTTTTTGTATCTAAGCCCTCCCTCTGCATACGGGCTATTGTCGGTTTATCCAGGTAAGCTAGGCATGAAATAGACCCTTGTTTTGTAAGCAAAAATGCATACACCATACCTGTAATATACTGTAGGCCAACACTACTCTAGTATCCCAGGGGTCTCTTCTTTTTTACGGAGACCATTGCCAAGTAAAATTAGTCATTAAATTAGATAAATGTGTAAGCACAACAGTTCATTAAACTCATTACATAATGACATAAATTATATCTTAATGTGGTAATGTTTATCACATTACAAACATTCCTGTGGAATGGTAGAATTTATACATCACATGCCAACGGTAGTTATCTGTTAATGTCATTTACATTAAAAGGTAACTACTGTACAACAGTTATCCCACACAAGTCACTGATTGTTAATTTATAACAATTCAGCCTAAAGTAGCTCTTTATTATATAATTTACCTTAGAAACTTGCAGATTACTTTTAATTGTTGAAGAATTAAAAGAGAGATCTTTACGAATCAAATCAGCTAAGTTAGTACACAGTAAATCCTAGAACGACACAGTCTTAATAATAGAATGACACTAGATACCCATGCCGGCAGGTTCAATCACCATCCAACCAATTCAATTATCTCAACCTGTCAAAATCTAATTTTCAGCATAGTTCACTATAGATTAAATTGTGCCGTTGTTGCTTACTTGTACTTGTCAAACGTTTTAAAAAATCGTCTGCAATGTCTATGTTTACATTAGTGATACAACTAATCAAATAAATATATATTATTTCCACATGGACAGACGTCATACACACATACATCTTCTTAATCTCATGTACAGTAACCTGTCCCCTGTGCGTACTTGGGACGTAAGCCATCGCCATGGTGATTTATTAATCGCAATTGATTGTTTAATGTAACTATTTTGTCTTTTTTTATATTAAAATTAAAGTAAAATGATTAATTTGTGGCTTTTCCGGCGATGTTTCAAAACATAATAAATTTAATAAACTGGATTTCCTAAAATAGAGTCACAGTACTTTATAGTTTTTTAGTAATTGGATAATGAACAGTACTCACTGTACAATACATCTCATGAAATGTTAATATTTTTATCAAATTTGAAACTGAATTAATACAAAGTAAATTACAGCACTCTCCAGAAAAATATTACATACAGTAGCTCATTTTCATCTTCACACATTTTAATTAAAAGCATAAATCTGTTGAATACATATTTTACACACCATATGTTACACTCATCATCAACCTGTTAGTGGCTATGATTTGTGCAGTTACTTAGAAATAGTAAATTCCTCCACAATAGCATTTTAAAGCTTTCTTCAGTACCTACTGACATACAGTTATGTTTAAAACCATGGAGGAAATACATTTTGGGCTGACCCTGTTTCTAACACCAGTGCTACAGTATATATTTGAAAGTTGAACATACAGTACCGTTGAGAATGATGGTAAAACAGTGTAGCCTGTGTTAACACACACCTGCTTCACACATGAATGGCAATGTGGCTTTACTTACAATACTTGTAACAATCATGTATTACTGTAAATGAATCCTTTCTTATTGACCAATTGTGAACTCTATAGGCTACTGTACTTAATATTGGTACCTCAATTGCACTTAGTCTCTCTACAGAACAACCCTGGATAACCCTTTTTTAAACATTGCATGTCTGTTATACCCTTGTGGACTACTAGTACGAAAACTGTAATACAGTATGTCTGGTACAAGAATTGTCTAATTTTCAGGCATACTGTACATCTGCTGACAGTAGTTAGTAAAAATCCTCACTATTTTCCCCGTTTTTAATAATTATACAGACCTTTTAATAATAATCTAAATATCTAGGCACTCTTTACCCAAAAAGGTCTTATTTACAGTGCTTAGTATTTCTTCTACAGTACAGACTCATTATTTGCAGAAAAAGGTGCAAGAACCTACTGTAGGACCCTGCTGCAGCCATATTTGGTTTGAATGCCTTACAGTACAGAAAAGATGCTACTATACTGTACTATACTTTTTAGTTCAATTGCCTAAAAAATAAATATGAACTACTTTATCAAAACACGGAAGTAGATTTTATCCCAGCAGGAACTTGTCGGTTATATCGCAGGAAATTCTGTGTCAATAACTCAAATACTGTATAGAGAGGTACTGTACTGTGCCACCTTAGGATAGATAGTACTGTATTATAGAACATTAGTAGTACAGAGTAGACTTATACAGTAAGAATCTACCTTGAGTCATGCATGAGGTTGATCAAAGAAAATATGAAGTCCAGGCCTATAGATTTGAGTGAGAGTTATGCGATGATACAGTAGTCTGATCAGATAAAGTCTATTTTTTACTTGCAAGAATATTATTAGTATTAAATTGATCATGGGATCAAGAACAGAGTCTGTAGGGATTACTGTATAATTCAAGAATGATTTAAAAGAGATTAGTAGTAAAAGCACAGTTCGGACCACATTAATTGTAATCAGCATTCTAATTAAAGCCATTGAAAAGAAGACCTTGTCAGAATATATCACATTGTGTTATTATTCCAAATGTAACCTTGATATGGAAAATATCATTATGCAAATTCCTGTTAGTACGCAAAGCGATCTTGACTGTATCGAATATAAATGATACCTACAGTGTAGCTCTATTAATGCAATTATGTTACACATTATACTGTAGTCATATCATACTTTTTTTTTTGAAAATTGAAATGAATCAATAAAATTGACTTTCGAATCTCTAGGATTCTAGGAAGTCTTAATTTGAATAATTATTTCATCGGTGAACTCAAATTGAACTTATTAATAATAATATTATTATATTGTATGTATTACTGTCTGTCAGTGACTTATAGACGCGACTAGTATATTTTATGAAGGCCTACTGTACTGTAATAAGATGTTTTTCTTATCCATTAACAGTCAATCCATTGTAGGGAAACCATTAATGTGATTGAGAAAAATTATTGCGTATTGGGATTCCACATAAATCCTGTATACGATCTCGTTGCCACTCCTATTCATCAGTGAAAGGAAATGACATCAATGAGAGCAAAGCCATGCTTGCTACCGCATCGCTGCCAATATAGCCTGGTCAACATACTGTACTGTACATTTCAGTCAATATTTGCCTTGTATTCTATAACTGTAGCCAGTGTATTCATTTATTTGTTTCCTTACAGGGCTAAAACAGTTGTTTCAGATCATTAAATTTGTCAACAATAGAGATAGCAAAACAAACAAGCAAGAAGTGTGTGTGTTCTGGCTATGTAGCCATTGTTTTATTGGGAAAATAAATTAAATATTCACAAATATGCTGTGTCTGTGATACATAGACTTTGGTTACACATTTTTTTAGATTAAGAAATAAGGAAAGTAACTTGTCCCTATACCTTCTCGCTTCTACAACATTACAATAAAAAAGACAACGAGTGAAAAATAATTGAACGTTCTCTTTTTTTAAATAAATTCACCAACAAATACAAAACTACATAAATTAATTAGCCTGTGTAGATGACAACATGCTTTGTAATTTATAAATATTAAGGGACTTATCATCATGTTATTGTAAACTAACTTTCATAAATATATATGCAGCAAAAATATATAAATATTTTTAAAAATATGATGATCAAAGACACCTTCCCTACAATTTGTGATGTTTTGGAAAAATAATACATATACAGGTATATTACTTTAAAAACATTAAACCAGGTCATTCCTTGCCTTAAATGTACGTTTTATGGTAAATTATGATAAAAAGTGAGAAACAATGCACTACCTAAGTAGCTCGCGGCGAATGACCTCTCTAGCTAGGCTTAGTTTTGTAGCTGGTAAACATCGGTAACGTACGAACATCGTACGCTAGCTATATACCTAGCCTGACGTTGTATAGTTGCTGCATTAATTGTCTTTCTATTTTTGCCAGACTCCGTTAATACAAATTGGGGAAAAGACGGTATTTTCGCTGAAAAGTTAGGAGTCTTCCATTTGTTTTGGCCTCACGATCGAAAAGTGGGTGAATTACAGAAGAAAAACAAAAATATCAATCCGCGCACAATGCATTTTGGGATTTATAGCGGGCCTCTATAATTATTAGAATCGACTTATTTTTCACATTTTTAACTGTTTAAAGACGAAAAAAGTTATCGCAATAGGACCATATAGTTATTATTTTTACATTAAATATAGTTTGTGATCTTAAATTAGATATAAAAAACGTAGGGAAGGTGTCTTTAATTTAACTAAATAAAAAAGTCTTGTTAATAAATGTTAAAAAAGTTGTGAACACACAAAAAACAATTAGGCCTAGGCCTAATTGTAATTAATAATATAAGCCTAACTAACCAAACACATTATAAAACAATATAAAACCGACAAGAGTCAAAAGTCAAAGACAATAACAAAACATTAATAGGTAGGCTAGGTAAAGATCACTTCCTGTCTATACCAACACCAGACGATCGTCGCCTATCCTTTTACCTAAACAATAAGTACTTACCGGGGGCTACATCGCTGTTTACACCGGTCTGTGTGATGGTTGAATTGACAGTCTTGTATTCCGTAAAATCTTGTCCTTCCTGTTCATTCATTTCGTACAAGAGTGTATCTTTCATTAGAAAGAACTCTTAAAGAATATACGAGATATTTCAAACGGACAAATCTTTCAGAAAAATAAGATTTTGCGGAACCAAAAGAACAACGCTTTCCTTGTTTGTGGTGGTGGGCAGAGGAGTGACTCAAAATCTAAAATCTGCGTGTGACCTATGTCATTGACCTTAATGTTCAACTCATTAACGTTTGACCGACTGAACAACAATACCGTGTATTTATTTCTTTAATTTATGAATGTATGGGCGTATAAGCAAGGCAAAATAGTTAGTTTATATTTCGATGGAAATTTATATTTTTAAAGTAAATCTGTATTGTGTATTTATATATTAGCTAATTAAAATGAATTAAGTAATAGAAAATATGCTACAATTTTGTTATTGTTATTTGTTGTAGGTCCGGCCGCCGTAACCTCAAGGTGTGGTGTAAACAAAAAACGGAATCAATCGCCGAAAAATGGCCGCTGTTTGGCAGCAGGTTTTAGCAGTAGATGCTCGATATAATGCTTACAGAACTCCAAATAATCCGCAATTCAGTTAGTGATATTATTTTTTTAGTGACTAAGTATTAGTAGTCAAAGATAATACTAAAAAATGCTAGGCCTAAAAAGATCAATTCCAGGGCAGGGCCGTTCTTGTTGTTGTACTGAAGCTAACTAATAAAAAAGGTGGGTCTGACCGGCTAGACTAGGCTAGTTGAGAGGAATCCTAGCCGCCTAGGCCTAGCTCTAGGAGGTATGCCCCGGGTATGCCTGAAAGAAATCATACGATCTAATAGTCAAATCGCTGTAAACATTCGCCCAATAAGGCCAATGAGCTCCAAGTATTATAGTATAGGCTATATAGCTTTGCAATTGCATAAATTCAATTTTTCAGATGCATGCAGTGTTTTAGATATATTTTTGCCCTATATCTAAATCACTGTATTGATTGTACTGATACTGATCATTGATGATTGTTTGTACAAGATTAAATACACCTCCTGGCACAATTCAATCTTAAGATTCATACATTTCTATTCATTTATTATATTTATTTTACAGGAACCTTGTACATAAGAAGACGAAGTCAGCTTTTAAGGGAGCATGCCAAACAGGAGGTAGCAGAATTAGCTCTACTATTTGTCAAATAAAAACAATAACCAAAATCCCACAACACAAACACTGAATGTACCAGATGTACTTAATGGCAGACATTTAGAAGAACATTTGCAAAATGACACATAATACAATTATTACAAACATTTATTAAATTATATGATACAATTCTATTCATTTTTTACTATAATATTATTGTTTACATTGATATTGTTTTCTTTCCATTTCTAAGAATGATCCGCAGGTCCGTAGACAGTACTTAAAACAACGAACTCAATTACTAACGGAACGTTATGGAGCTACAATGTCTCTGTCTGATCACAGGTAACAAGCCACATGGAACTAACATACATTTACAAATAGCATACCACAATAATAATACAAACAACCATAGTTGGTCGTAGTTTCAACAACTAACCAAGTTCCCGGAATTAAATTATAGGCCTACAAATATTAAATATCACCACTGATTTCCTTATTCATAGTTAACTGTATCTAATACAATAATAATTAAAATCAAATCAAAATATGATTGAAGATAATTATTCACCTGTTTATTACATTTTAGTGGAAGTCTGTGGAGTAGAAACGCAAGTGTTCGTGGGAGTAGAGGAGTAAGTAAATCAAACAAGCAACACAAATTTTAAGATCAGATTTCTTACAAAATTAAACATTTTTTTAATGAAATATTGAGAGACTCGACATCTAATTTTTTCCTGTAAAGACTATTTTTCTTAATCTCTCTTGGCCTCTATAGCAATAGGTGGCTAATAAAATGAATTGAAAGAATGAGGAACAAAAGTTGTAATTGTAACAATAATGCAAAATTTGTTGTCTTGTGTTTTATAAAGATGGTACCAATGTATTTTGAAAATAATTAAAGTACTATTTACATTAAAAAAATTGTCAAGTAAATGATTTCTGCAATTAAGAATGATATATAACATGTGCTTATATTGGAATAAAATCCTCAAACAAGGAATGAATGAGCCTTCATAATTAAGTTAAATACACTGATGGTTGGTTCACAACAAAATGATGTAATACTTACTTAAAACTATTGGTAATATCGTTCATATAACTTTAATACAAAATATTACCAAGGTCGTATTTCCAAGTCATCACACAAATTTGCTGCACTTGATATTGTACCACCAATCTTAAAGTTCAGCACTCAACACCATTATACAATACATGGGAATGCAGAAAAAAACCAGGAAGGAAATCTTACAGATTCCCTCAATTGTTCCAGCAGGAAATGTGTTTCCTTTGGGATAGTGATAAAAAAGAATATTACCGGATTGCAGTGTTGTATAGTTGGTAAACGATAACAACGTGTGTGTATATAGCCTATTAATATATTTAATGTGTGTTCACATTATCAGACACATAGAACTATATATATTGAAAATCCAATAGTCATGCTAGGCCCTTACTCCATTACACCTCTTTAGCATGAGTCCACACTTTCCCATGTAATTAGCCATCCATTGAGAGGGGACAACTTCATGTTTCTATCTTCTTTCTGTGTGTTTTATTGGTACTGTATTCGAAATGCTGATACAATATTTTTAACGTAATTACTTTCTTAACAGAGTTTAGATGACCTTGGAGGAGAAGGGTCATTCCGCACCCACAGACGTCAACAGAGCAAGGGTTCCTACAAATCAGAAAACATGAGCCCAGGAGCTGTTGAGAGTGTGGGTCTAATACCGACTAGAAATGCGGAAGCTAGCAGGTGAGGAAGGATAGAGATGCCAACAGAATGTTATGTTATGGTTAATTGGTGTATTGGGTAACCTGTATACTTAATACAAGGCAATCTAACAACAGGACTCGGAGCTCGTCTTGCCAAGATAGGAACTCGTAACAGTCCTTTGATTTTATGTCTGACTGCGACAAATACCAACATTACTGTACCACCTACATATCCTCCATGGCGCAGTGTCTGTTAATGGACGTGGAACTGATCGTGTCGCAGCCACAGATAAACCCTCTGATCTACGGAGCTCAGCTCATCCTTATTGCCTTGCTTAACAGAAAATCTTTTTTATTTTAAATTAATGCAATTTATTCATTGAGTACTTGATGACCCTTCAATTAAAAACCATTTTATAATGAACGCAAAATAGACCTAGTAGTACCAAGAACCCTGGTCCAAAAGTTAGGTGGTCTTCTTTAATTGGAGGAAGATCTGTATTTTTTTCATTCATTTCAGGGCTATGGCTGGTGATACAACAACGGCCGAGAACTATGCATTTGCTGGCATGCATCATATATTTGACCAGCATAGAAGTGCAGGTATAAACAATATGAATATTCATGAATATTTAAAATAAGTAATAAAGGTCACCACATTATTTAAATTAAAAAATCCCTCACAAAAGACAGACAACTTCTTTTATTTGCAATGCAAATATAGGGTACTTTCTATTTACATAAGAATATACAGTTCTACTGGTATAAACAGTTTTGGAAATTATTATATTTTTGCTTTTAAGTAAAAACAATATTGATTGAGTTCTATTTTTATTATAGTTACTTGCGTAAAGTTTGCAAACGATGACAAATCGCGCATAGCATGTTGCTCGCTAGATGGTAATCTCTCGGTCTGTCAAGTCCTTCCAGAACCTGCGACGGTCGTATGCGTTTTCAAAGGTCACACTCAAGGGGTTAAAGGTAATTCACAATTATGCAGTGTATTTAATTAATTTACAGTGAGGGTACCTGTGTTAGGCATTTAAAAAGTAAAAAAGAATAATTAGGGTGCTGTTGTGCATGACATACTGCAGTAACTGCAGTAATACAATATATTTGGGTTTGTCCCTGGTAGTTGTTTTGTTTTAGTTGAAACTGCCAAGTGGTCAATTCTTTCCAGGGAAGTTCCCTAACTTTTTTCCCTGCACTTTTGATTTGCCACGTCTCAATTGCCACAAGTTTAATATGTAATCTTTTATAAATATAGTTATTCAATTTCTTTGACAGATTTTTGTTGGTCGTTGTCGAATGACCTGTTACTCTCCGCTTCATTAGACACAACTGCTAAACTTTGGTCCATCAGTTCTGGGTCATGTTTGCGGACAGTACAAGATCAGGCCAAAGGTCAACTATTATCATGTACATTCCAGCCAGTTAATAACAATATGATTGTTGTATCCTTACAAAAATATACTGTACCATTTACTTCACATGGACCGATCCTCCCCAATCCTCAAATTGGAAAAGTTTGTTAAAACCACTGTGTGAGCTTTGAAATCCAATAAACTTTTTCAAAATGTTAGCAGCTATGAGCGTTCACTGGCTAAACCCAGGGGCCCCTGAGCTCATGGGGTCCCTAATCAGTGCTCCAGCGTTGGACCACTTTAGGGTTCCTAAACCAGAGGACTCGGGTAATTTGTGGGTAACCTGTATAGGACACAATGGTTTTAGGAAACTGTCATTTGTATTTTACAGTCCACTCACCGGCTTGGAGAATTTTGATAGTAACAAGTTTTATTTAAATATGCATGCATTATGCTACATAAATATATTGAAACGACAAAGAAGTGAAAACAAAACTTACCAACTGATTTCTTCATCAATAAAGTGAATCAAATATAAGATAACTTATTATATATATAGCTCTATTATCAAACAGAACAAGTTTTTAACTAAACAAGAGTGAATGAGATTTGTGTTAATTAACGAAAAATTCATAATGTAAACACCTAGAAACTGAAATGAAACCTAAGCAGTATCTATTAGATTACTTTTGATTCAGTTTAAATCTTGTTTTACTTATGACATGCTGTAATGACCTTAATATGGCACAAATATACAGTAACCATACACATCTTCTGCCTTTACACAGATTGGACAAAATCTTGTAACACCAAATTAATGAAAATCTTCCCTAATTGTCCATGTTTTCCTGGTGTATCTGTTCTATCCCTTTTCGGCTGACTTGGCCTTGGTGGCTATGGGCCGAATGACACAGCGTAACCCTTAGGAATGAGATATTTCCCCCTGTGTGCTTAAAGCTAGTGTGTTATGAAAAAAAACTATATTGGCTTATGAAAGCCTATGCCTATGAAACTCTTATATTATCTATTAAATCTTATATAAGGAAGTACAGTACTGTAATGAATTAAATATCAGGAACTTAAGTGGGCCTCTCAGTGGTAAGTCCACCAGGATAAGTGGATGATGGAATGTCTAGTTTTCACTTTATACTATTAATAGTACATTTGTCATAATCGAGAGTGACTAAGAGAATATTATCAGTCCACAAATGACATGAATATAGAGTGGAAAGTCAAATCATGGTGAACCAAGCTAAATGAATCATTACATTAATTAATAATGTAAAAATGGAGTTCAAAACAAGTTCAAGGTGTTTACAGTAACTGCACCAAATAATGGGAAGATTAACACCTGAGCGTTGCACATGCTTAATAGACCGTTGACACTACTTCTTATTGTATTCATGATATTCCTTAGGTTTCCCATTGAGATTTGTTTCCTGTTAATTCCAAGGAAAGGAAGGAAAAACCTCATTTATTTGAATTAATCTTAATTCTAACGGGTTCTTGACCATTTCAGCATTAGCGCATTGTGACTGATGGATTTAGAAATACTTAATTTATATTGTGGATTAGATTTTGATTTCTTTGTGGTTTCAATTAATCCTTTTTGTTTGCTTTAGTGTTAGTAGATTATTTAGGTCATTTTTACCACCTGGTGCCACAATATTTTTTGATATATACAAAGCAATATCATATAATAGTGAAGGATCAAATTCATCAGATTTCTATTACTGTATACCCTCATATAAACTAAACCTAAGTGACTTTATACTAAATGGGATTTTCTCCTGTAGATTTGAATATTGGGGATTTGGGGACGGAGTGTGGTTATCTAAGGTATCTATTTGATCCAACTATGATCTTTTGTGTGTGGCAAGGGGTGAAGAAAGGGTGCTTCACATCAATTCAAAAGAGTCAGTAACAAAATTATTTTCGGGAATTCAAACGAAACTTCTAAACTTAACATTGCACTTAGACTGGTAGCAGCAAAGGCCATGTACAGGTGTTCAACATCTCTACAGGCAAGCCTTTCAAAGGAGGCCTAGGCAAGACACTAGGCCGGGTGCTTTCTCTAGAGTTTGACGAAGATGGACAGAGATTATGGGCTGGAGATGACAAGGTTTGTCAATCAACAGGCATATGCATGTTTGAGATACCTTTTATGTAAAATACACAGCAGTAATACATTTTAACTTCCAGAAAATTCCAAAATTTATTTTTGGTTGTGCTTTTTACAAAGTGATAATTATAATATTTCTTTTAGGGTACAATTACATCATTTATTTATGAAACCGCTTCTGGGAAATTGACCAAAAGCAAACGGTAAGAAAATATCACGTAAGCATGTTGTCTTTAACATAACAAAAATGTGCTTTGTAATTTAATAGCTGTTGAGCAAGAAATAGAAAGAAAGAATTTCCTGGTTCTTGGAAAAATGTAATTAAACAGTACTGTAGCCCTATTCATTGGATATAAGCCAAACTGTTAAGGGATATATTTGTATATAAATATTTGTATGTAAAATGACATATCCACCAACACATTACATTTTGCTACTTGGGTGTAACTTCCGTGATACAAATAATGTTAATGATGGCAGTGTATGTTAAAAACCTAAAAATAAAATTGTTCATTTTGTAGAATTAACGTGTGCGAAGGCAGTCCTGTAACGTGTATCTCATTCCGTTCGTGGGTCAGTCGGGAAGCAAGAGATCCATCACTATTGGTCAATGTGGCTGTAAATCAAGTGTGTCTTTACAAGTACGTAAGGTTAAAGGTTAATTAAACAAGCAAATGACAAGATTTTCATTGATAATCATTGTGATAAGTGTTAATAATACATGTGCACTTTAAAGAACCTAGTACATCTTTCAAGTAGGGGGTTACCCCGGTGTACTAGTATACACACAGCCACTGTCACTCATCAAGAGGGCCCCTTGATTGTCAGCATATGCTGTTTAGGGTCACCCTCTATAAATAAGGTGTAATAAATAAATAAATGATTAATAATGATTACACCACAAAAGAGTAACATTTACAACATTCACAAAATACACAATTTTTAGTTTTCAGAGAGTCCGGTATTTGGAGAGTTGACTGTATTACTACAGTATAATAAAATGACATTCTAAAAATAGATTTTACCATACACGGATTATATTATTGTTGAAAGTGAATGCAAATTATTTGTTGTTCTTTCAAGGGTAATGGGCAAAGACGGAAACCTTCAGTTGAAGAAAACATTTGCTATCAAGCACAAACGAGAAGCAATTCGCAGTAGCTTTTGTCCCCTAATGTCATTCAGGGAAGGGGCATGTGTGGGTAAGAAAAAAATGAGAATATAAATATAATGAGTGCAATAATAAAAAGTGTGTAGTTTGGACCAATCCCGTTCTCATATTCATCTAGTGTAATACCGTGGAGTAACGGCTATGAGCGCTCACTGTCTAAACCCAGGGGCCCAGTGCACAGAGGACAAAACATGCATCAAAATATGTCTAAAAAGCCTGAGGCCTCCAGCGTTGGAGGGCCACTTAGGGTTCCTACACCAGGGGCCTCAGGCCTCTACGTTATGCCACTGGTGTAATATTGTATTATATGGACAATTGATATATTTACATTTCAGGAATATGTTCTTAATGTGTTTAAAAAAAATCTGAAAACGTGGCAATGTTTATATTGTTCAATGTTAATATTCATGAACCTTATAATACAGTCACAGTTTTAGTTTCAATGTCAGTTATTTCCTTGATCTACTAATAATAAATGTACCGATCATTTGAAGGTACTATTTAAAAAAAACCTAACAGGCTTCAGTCACGTCCTAGACAAGGTCTATTATAAGTTATTATTTCCCTGTTTTGGTCACCAAAAAACTCCCCTAAAAAATATAATAATAAGTACATCTGTTACTACTCTACCTATTCAATTGGAGGATATGATGACAAACGTGGGATGGCTATATGCTATAATGACATTAACAGAATTTAGTATGGAAAGCAACAATGTGCAACATACAAAATATTAATTGTGAAATTGGCTGTGTCACTTATGATGGAACATTAAATGATATTTTCCCATGGAACCAGGAAACCCTTGGCAATTTACAGCAATTGAATATGCATTTCTCAGTATAAAGTGAAACCACATTCTAAATAGATTATGTAAATATTTGGCATTGTGTGTATAGTGAATTTACAAATAACAAGAAAAAACAGCAATTATTTCAAACAAATCGAATTTAAGAAGTTTAAAGGTAATCAATAACTGCAGGTCGATAACCTTTGAGCAAAATATCTAGAAAAACACTTTCTCAAATGATCATAGAAAAAAAATGAATTTTATGAAAAAAATATGTTATTGAAAAGGAGACTAGTATTTATAAACTTTTCAAATCTTCATTTGCAGTGACAGGCAGTGAGGACATGTGCGTATATTTCTTTGACATTCAACGTTCAACTAAACCGTGCGTTAACAAGTTACAAGGTCACTCAGGTCCTGTTCTCAGTGTATCGTTTAACTATGATGAAAGCCTGTTAGCTTCATCGGATTGCAATGTAAGTATATATGTTTAAAAGGGGGTATCCTAGACAATTCTGGCAAGTGACAAGGAGGGCACACTTATCTGGGTTGGTGTGGGTGATAGGTGTCTCAATTTTATCACATCACTGGCTGTCTACACAATATCAACTATGCACCTATTGTAATCATTTTGTACATGCTCAGAATGACTTTTTGACTCGATATGCTAGTGGTGCGTCATGAAAACAAAATGTTGCTATTAACACATCACAAACTATGTACATTTGAAAATTAATACAAAATGAGAATGACAAGCTATAATTACAATGCATATCATTCACTGAAATAATGATTATTTCTTACAGGGACTGGTAATAATATGGAAAAGAGAACAGAAATGAAGTTATACAAATCATGAAATGAGCATGCACTGTTCTATTCATTATCAGGACTATTTGGTAATTTTAACAGACAACAAATAGAGAGCTCTGTTTCTTCAAAACCTATGTTTTGGCATTGTATATACTGTATGTAAATGATAGATATTTAATATAATAATAGTACTACTGAAGAATATACCTTTTGTTGTTCCCTGTCTTAAGCGCAATGCAAGTCAATTGACCAATCACAACTTTTGCTTGTCATTGGTCAACTCCCTTGCGTGGTGTTTACGTCGTTACACATGGATAGTTACAGAAGACACAAGCATATTAAGATAAGAATAATATGTCTGTGTTTTGGTGTACAATATGTATGACACAAAAAATATACAGTAATATCAATATATGTTATGTGTTCAAACAATTATGTGATTTGTAAGCCCTTTGGGCACAACAATTTGAAAAACGGTGCATTAGTGTATGCAATAAAAAAGACGACAAACTTGATTTTCTGTGTTCATTTATTTCCTATGAATATATAGATTAATTTCACTATTGCATCAATACCATTTTTTTATTACAATATTTGATAATTTAACACATCAAATTTTATAAAAACATTCCAGGTTGTAAATTTTCACTTATACAATATAGAGTATTTTTACTGAAAGCACTCATTATTAAATAATTTTTATTCTTATTAGTGTCCTCAATACTGTGTATATATAAACACTGATTAAAGCCTTGTATACACTATCAAACTTTATGTGACAAAAAAATGTGATATGCCCATATATGGACATGATGATGTCATATCACTACCATATTTGGGCACATGAAACTTTTTTGTCAAACTAGTTAAATAGTGTAGAAAGAGCTTTTAATGCATACTAGTGCTGTATGCTACTTTAAAATAATAGTGATCTTATATTTTTAAAACTAAAACGTCTATTATTGTAGTAGCATAACTGTATAAATGTGTCCATATTGAGAAAAGTACTAGTTTTTAGCAGCAAGATTACAACACAAACTGTTAATTTCACACCTGGTAAAACTATGTAGACATTGTACAGAATCAAAGAGAAAATACCAGTGTACATTATTAGAATTCATTAAATGTGCCTAATATGGAAGTGATATGCCCAAATATGGTAGTGATATGACATGTCCATATATGGGTACATCACATTTTGTTTTCAAATAAAGTTTGATAGTGTAGACAGAGCTTAAGGATAAGGCCATTCAAAAAAGTCATTGCTCTGATTTTAGCAGTGTGGAGTACGATACACGTGCACGTCCTGCATTCACCAGCCTTGCGTGGCACAAAATTCTAAACATTTTTACAAAAAGCTGCCATGTAACAATTCAATAGTATCAGTTTTAAGTAGAACCTTTACCGTGCAATTAACTAGGTTTTAAGTGGTGTAAACAAATCATGAAAGTATGGACTTAAAGTAGCCTGTTCCTCATCAAAACTAGTAACAATGAACACATTGCACATTCCTGCCAACAGTTTCAGAGAAGTCAAATTATCACTTAAAGAAATAATATAGTAATGAGGTAGTAGTAGCCCTAGAGGCATAGTAAGACACTATATAATCAAGAACAGCCAAATAATTAATGAAATGTCAATACAGAAAACCAGAATTTTATTACTACTGAGTCAACCATTCCCAACCATTGATTGATTGAACATATAGAAGGCTTCAAACCAGACCAACTTCAGAGGGCTCAATTCCAGTAACTTACAGTATTGTTTTCCTCATTACTTTATGAACAAAATTTGGCAAATTGAATATCGGGGGACTTATAAAGCATGGGCAAACAATAGAAGGCGCTTTACTTTTACAAATTCATCCAAACATAGAGGTCGCTATTAAATTTAACCAAAATGGATAGTAGAGTCTATTGGTAAATTTCTGCAATATCATGTCTTTTTATATCCAAAATAATCATGAGAAATTGCACTGGGAAATCACATGAAATATGGGGAGCTATCGAGAGACTCGAGAGGTCTAATATTGAATGTTTAAAATACAATATTTCATTCAAATGTATATAGATTTTTGTGGATATATAGTGCTACCAAAACACACAGAAAAATAAAACAGAAAGAATATTCCAACACAGACACACCTATATATTAAAAAACCAGTACATTTATAATACAAATTAAAACCAATTATAACCCAATATATACATTTCATTTCTCTTCTAAAAGAAGTTGGCAAAATCACAGAAAAATCCTATACGAAGACACATTGAATAAACGGTATAAAAACGAGCACATTAATACTTAAAGCCATCTGTGTAGTATTATCTCATTCTTTGGTGCAATTGGGTGAAATCAGGATCTAAATGTGGTGTTTGGCTGTCCAAACATGGGAATATTGCTACCCTAAAGTGTGTTTACACACAGAAGAATTTGGTGGGTCATAGTTCATCTATCTATATTACTGACACTTAGAATGTGAAAAGAACTGTTCTATCAATAATATCTAACAACACAAAAACAGTTCTATAAAAACATGTCCTTTTGCCAATCAACAAACTACCAACTGGACTATGCACATATTAAAATATTCTAATCAAAACACTATATAAATGTATTCTATGGATGGAATCTTTACAAGGTTTTAAGCTACCTATCAGCTATCAAAAATCCAAGGTTTCTTTTTCAATATTACAGTAGTACTTATATTCATTAAAAATGTTATATTTATTTCTAAACAGACAATTACTTTTGTAGTACAAATAAGAGGATTAAAATTAGAAATTGTGGGTCAGTGGGCTAGCAATATATTGGACTAGCAGCATTTTTGCTAGTAGTGTAAAATCTACAGATGAATATCCCAGTGTATCTATAAGACATACAGTGCCCTAATTACCTAGACATTTTGGGCTAGCAATATTTTGGGCTAGCAAGAACATTTGGCTAGTTTAAATTCTACAGATAAGTATGCCAATGACCTATTGAGACAAATATGTGCCATAATTACCTATTAATTTACCAGTTAATTAATTCTTCTTAGATTGTTTAATTATATTTGTAAAAAAGTGCTTTGTTGGCTAGAAATTTAAACCAAACAAGCTTTGTGAACTATAGGAAAAAATCCAAAAATTGAGCCACCACCATTAAAAAAGAAAAAATACAACCCATTAATTTAGAAACCATGATTTCAAATCTTCATATTTTTCTCAAAATTAAATTTTAGCCTAAAATATTATTATCCAGTAACTGAAAATAACAGTAAAAATTGAACAATTAAATATATTATACATACTTTAAATTGTATCATAATCTCTGTGTAGTAGACATATCAAACAACAAACAAAAGATCTCACAAAAAATGGTTACTGGAGTGATTTTTGTAACAAAACTAGAAAGGTATCCGTTCATTGATTTTTCAGATCAAATCAGTTGAGACTGTGAAGAAATAAGAAATAGATTAATAAAAGTATTATCATAAAGACAATTAGTATGGAGACAGATTAATTTGTAGTACTAGTAGTATATACCCTCCTTTGGAACAACCTTATTCAGAAGAACACCCCTATTGTTAACAGTACAGTGCCACTGTGTAGCTCTGGTATGATTACTTACCATTGTTACCATTTTGAGCACCATCAGTTTCTTCACTTCCATTAGTTTTGACCTCCACCCAGCTGCCAACATCCTCTTGTTTCATATTATCCACTTTTTCAGCAAGACTCTTACTTTCCATTGGGTTTTCTACATCTATTAAACTTTCCACTTCAACCAGACTTTCTACTTCTACTGGATTATCCTCTATTAGGTTCTCCACTTCCACCAGATTCCCTGATGGAAAAGATCCTTCTTGAACCTGTAACTCTGTAGCCTCCATCTTCTCTGGAGGCTCTGTGAAGCACTCTTTACTTGATTCTTCCATCAAAGATGGTACACTGACCAAAGAATCAGTCATGGCAGAATCAGCACTCACTGGAAACTCTGTAATATTATCTCCATTAGAATCTTTGACAGAAGAATTTACAATGGTGTTTCCATCAGAAGTGGAAACATCTAGTGGTGAGGTTGGATCAATCTGGAAGTTGTAGACAGAAGGTTCGTCATCAAACTGCACAGTCTTAAAAGCACCATCTTCTAATTGCTATGGAATAAATAAATAATAAATCTATATTTTTTTTCATGAAATAGGTAAATGTTTCACATTGGTACATTTTAAGTAAAGACTCATAAATGCTTTATTTTTAGGAATTTATTTTATATAGGGATGGTTGACTGAATAATGTAAAATTTTCTATCAGCGCCTCGTTGTGCGTGCCGATAAGACATCAGAATCAAAGAGAATGGTCTATCTTGCAGATAAAAAACAAGGCATTAGATGTGCAGTTGGCCTTGCCAATAGGAGTTTCATGCATAGTCGACTGTGCCGATAGCCACACCTATAGAAAACTTTAGCCTCATCCTTATTTTTACAATGTATAAGAACTGGACTGAAAATTATCATAAAAAAGGAAATTGAAAAGAAAGAAACCTGCCACCTGGGAATATCAACATGCACATTGCATAGTGGAGCACTGACAATGGTATTAACTAAAAAGTGCTACAGTATATTCTAACGATTGTAATTAGCTATACTCTCAAGTTAAAACTAAACAGACTTAAAATGATATGGTTTCCACACAACAGGCTGCTAAATTTAAATATTGATTAAAATTTAGCATAGTTGAAACTTACTTAAAGTACTCTAAGATTCTGGTATACTAATACGCATATAACAGGAGGTCTGTCCACAGAGTGGCCAATCACTCAATCCACATCAGTGTAATGGAAATGTCTCGATGATTAACTATTTGCTGACTTTGATACTGTTTGTTATATACTAAAATGCCATACATTGTCATGCAGCTGTTAAGTTTCTTATTATAATATTATTATAGAATGTTAAGATGACATACCAGTAAAGATATCAATAATATAATTATGAATGTTACAATATTTTAGTATGCAATAAAAAAAATAAAAATCCGGGGGTCAGGGAGGGGTGCTGACTAAAAAAAAACAAACACTACTTTTATTATGAATATCAACCATTATTATCATCAGAAAATAGAACGGCAAGCAATTTAATATACTTCCAAAGCACTTTACACAATTAAATCTTTCAAAGTACAGATAGATTTTCTATGGAATAACACTAAAGCCAGGATATACACTATTTCTAGTAACTAAAAAAAAACATGCGATAGTGTTCTTATATTGTACTTATTAATATGTAAAATAGTGTTATAGTAATAAATTATATATAATTATATAGTAATTTGTTAATTGCTAATACTTAAGTACATGCTAAGCTTATATATTAGATTCTAGATATATCATCATTATATAACACTGTACAAACAATGGGCAAAAAAGCACAATCAAATTTACTGTATATAAAATAATCTATTAAATGTAATTATATAAAGCTTCATTAAATTGTTATGTTAATAGTCTTGTAGTCTATAAAAAGAATAAAACAAAATATATTTATTAGATTTATGTATAAGATATTGAATAAGATATACTTTGCAATGTAACATGCTTCAATTTTTATTACTAAACTAATGGTAACAAGGATTTAGGAAAGTTGGAAATCATTAGCCCAGGATATGAAAGTTTGTATTGTAAAGCTCTGTCTACACTATGAAACTAGTTTGACAAAAAAAAGTGCCCAAATATGGTATTGATATGCCCAAATATGGTAGTGATATGGCATCATCATGTCCATATATGGGCATATCACATTGTTTTGTCACATAAAGTTTGATAGTGTAGACAGAGCTTTACAATACAAACACAAGATTTCTAACTAATAAAAAAAAAACTTGACTGAGAAAGGAGATTACTATGACTTGAAAAATTCTGATAAAAGGACCATTAGGTAAATCAATTAAAAAATAATTGTAATTGATTTAAGTTTGCATCAAAAGTAACAATACTCTGTCATACCAAAGTAAGAATTAAAGTATCATAGCATAGGAAAAATCATTTTAAAAGGGTTAACTTAAAAAGAGTATCTATGGGAATAGAACCAAGCACCTTAACCGAGGAGGAAGCAACCAAGTAAACAGGCACAGAAAGCATGCCACGGTGTCCTAAAAGCCTGCAGTAAAAAACAAAATATAAAGTATGCATTGTAGCATGGACAAATAATATTATTTTCCATAAGTGTTAATTGTGATGTTATATTGTTAGTCTACATACCTCAGTGTCAAAGGAATCATCAAGATAAACTAGGCAATAATCCTTTGAGTCAAATTACAGGGAGAGTAAAAAATGAGGAGAACATGAAAGAATTATAGTAGAGCGTATTTGTTAATAAATTATGTGATTTTAAATAAAGAAGAATAAGAAAATAAGGAAACTCCTATTAAATATTTGTTAATAAAGGGAAGGTGTACTGTAATTTAATGGACTACAAAAATGGTTAGCATAAAATCTAGGTTATATTCAATGACAGTTATATTAACCATAGGGTAATTTATTCAACATAGCATTATAAATATGGGTATTTCTTTGCTTTTAAGAGTTGACTTGGCAAAAAAATGTATTTTTATGAGTGGCCCCTGTGCCTGTATTGTTTCTAAGGTCTGGCTACACCATTGCTAATAATATAGGCTATAGGCTCAGACCAAAGTCTGAACATAAACCAATGAAATAAATTCTACATGATATTTTAATCTCTTAAAGAGATTCTTTAAAATCCCCTTACCAAACTTGTTGGCAGATGTTTTTATAACAATGATGTTACAGTAAATCTCCTGAGAGTTATAAAAATACTTAGAAATATTTAGGTTGACATTGTGAGAGCTGGTTCTACTGCAAATTCAATGTGTTGGTATTATACACGCCATGCAATAGTATAGCTTTAATAAGCTTCTTAAACACATACAAATTGTGTAAACAAACTACAGTATACTCCTCCTTGAAGATTCCTATTCATGGTACACTTCTATTAAGTGAGACAATATATGTTTAACATTAAGAGCAACCTGTAGGAATGAGCCTACAGTATATTAATATAAAAGAGGAAACTTCATTAAGGTGTCCCCTTAATAAGAGTTCTACTGTATCTAAATTGTATGAACAAATGCTTACTAAAAATCACGGCAAATAGTGAGAAAATCAGTTTTGGATTAGTCACACATGAATGAAGAATTACAAGACTATCACCTTTTTTAAAAGATTATAGCATAAACATACATTCAACAGCAATCAGACCTACCTTAGAGTTTGATTGTCGTAAAGAGCTCTTTCTCGGCCTGGCACCAAGTACAAGAGCTTCTGATGTATCATTCTGTAACAACCTCTCATTCTCCTCAGCTTCATTCTCTTCTTTGCCATTAACTTCTGTAACATTATGTGAAGTGTCATCAGTAATGGAAATGTTTAACACTTCAGATACAGCTGGTGAGAGTATGCCATTTGCTGGTGAAGTTGTATGACCCGATGGTGACATGGCATCAGCTTCTGAAGATTTTCCATTAAAGGTCATCTCTAGTGTATCAAAGGAAGTTAAGTTTGATGGTGAAAAGTTGTTAAGCTGCTTAATTGCGCCCAGAGCACCAATATGTACATCGGATTGTGGAAGTTCATCCTCCTCACTAGTCGTTGAGTCTAGTGTCTTCAAGCCATGTGTCAAGACCTGAGCTGCATCATTACTCTGCAGGTTGCCATACTCTGGCACATTACTCAGGTAGCTTTCCTCAATTGGGGTGTTAGGAGGTGTTTTTAAGAGATCTGCTGGAGTTTGGACTTCACTGGGATTGATAGTTAAATGTATATTATTCTGTGATCTGTTTGGATTCTGTAATATACAAGGATCCACCAGTTCATTTTGGACTACAACTGAGGAAGTCATTGGATTAGCAATACCAGCTGCTGAAGGCGGAATTATTGGTACATGATGTTCAACCACAACTTGGGAAGACATCGGAAGATTAGATGCAATACCGCCATTTAAATTTACATCTGAGATGGTAGCAGGTCTTTCTGAATCTTGCAGGTTCAGACGAGGTGAGTCCTTGGAGATAAAATTGGAATGCTTGAGGGAGTTCCACTTTTCTTGGAACTCTTCACGATCACTTTTGTCCTTATGAGATTTAAGATGATTCAGCAATTCTAAGATGTGTTGCATTGTGGGACGGTTTTCAAGAGGCTGCCAACAGAGCTGCATGATCTCCCACCTGAAGTAAAAGAAACACGCATAAGTTAAACCAGATGCATCTTTATGGTTACTAGTGACCTTCATTTAACAGGCTGTGACTTTCCACAACCCTCATGGTCTGTAAAAATGTCTACACTATTAAACAAACAAAATTGCAACAATATTCTTAAGTTCTGTCTACACTATTGAGTTATTTAGTGTGATGTGCCAAATATGGTAGTGATATGATGTCATCGTGTCCATGTATGGGCACATCACATTTTTTTCACATATAGTTTGATAGTGTAGACAGAGCTATATACTGGTTTATTGCTAAAAATATATCAAGCCAATCCTTACCATCTTCCAATATATTTGACTTGCAGTTGTGGCATCTCTAGTTTGGATTGCTGATTAATGATAATTTGTCTCATGACTTCCTCATCATTACAGTTTATGTAAGGAAGAAGTGCCCCTGTTGACAGCTCCCAGAGGACAACACCAAATGACCTGGAAGACAAATCAACAACATTTAATACATATGAAAACTAAGACCCTTTTCCCACTAATAGAAACTCTACAATGCAGCACCTCAGAACAAACATCTCTCTTGATGATCATCTTCTTCTATTAAATTGCCGCCTTCAACAAGCTGAAGATTTTGCAACTATGCAGAAGTTACCAGCAGTCATGAGCTTTCAGTTGTATGGAAATTTCATTTAAGATAAGATACATTATGTAAGCAGCTCACCAAACATTAGTATCTTTGGAAATACGCTTCGGTTTCACTACAGAATCTTTGACATCAAATCCATCTGGTGGCATCCATCGGATGGGTAACAGCTGGTTTACCGATGGTAACAGGTAATAATCTTCCTGCAATGAAACAATATAATCAGATTATAAATACTGTATCTGAAGTTTTGGTGCTAAATATATATATATCTTAGATCTGGCTCTTTCACACAAAAAACCAATCACTGATACATCTTTGGTAGGCATGCCAATAAAACAAAAGTACTGAAGTGTTAAAGTATGAATTGATATGTTGGGATAAAAACTTGCACAATGATAGTTTACCTTACCTTGTATTTTTCTTGTGCAAGTCCATAATGACCTATCTTTATTGAATCTAAGCTTGACAGTAAGCAGTTTCTTGTAGCAAAATCCCTAAAACAAAAAAGTAGATTTTAGAAAAAGTAATGTTATAATGCTATGGTATAAAATTGTTGATAAGATTTTAACAAAAATAAAGTCTTACTTAAGTACAAAGCCAGCCTGATGCATCAATGTTAGGCCACTAGCCAGATCACAGGCCCATCTTAACTGAGTATCTCTCAGGGCTAGAGAATGTCTATCCTCCCTGTGTTTCATCAGGTAGTCCTTAACATCACCCTACAAATTAAATATTAACATTTACTTAATAATATATATTTAATAAAATGACACATAATATATTTGTTGTTTTAATGGACCATAAAATTAAGCAAAAGGCATCATAATATCATATATATCTTGCCTTTCTATAATACTTAGTTATCAGTTTTGTGTGTGTTCTATTTTACAATAGTAATTGTAGTAGACTTCCTGCACTAACTACAATAGAATTACTGCAGCAAGTGCAATATAATTACTGCAGCAAGTACAATAGTATTACTGCAGCAAAGTGCAATATAATTACTGTAGCAAGTGCAATATAATTAAATGCAGTATTTGTAAAAATACAGATCTATATAAATGAAAGAAAAAAATGAGTACTTACTAAAGGTGCATGCTCCATAATTAGTAGAAATGGTATAGAGTCAATGCACTGTCCGAGCAGGGTCAGCATGTTAGGGTGGCGCAATTCTCTGTTAGACGAGCCAGGCAGGCAAAAGATGCAGACGAGTATAAGAAATATTGAGCATACATTCAATAAAGGTAAATGCAAAACATAACAATGCAAAATAAAATCAACAGAACAAGAGATTTTTAAACATTTCCATATCGTATAGCGCAAGTTCTTTCAAGTGAGTGTAGCAACCTTGTTATGGCAGTAATATTTGAACAGTAATAATTTAAAATTGGTTAGTATCAGTACTGTACTACTATACTCTCTATACTAATTATAATTGGGTCGAATTTAGAGAGTGGGCCAAATTGTGAGCATATTCAAGGGTGGGCCTATACATGGATGAGTATGATAGTTTCATCGCAAGTTAGTTTCTTTTTAATTAATTACTAAGTATTGCGCTCTGTTTTTTGTAGGGCGCCATATAAAACCTGTATAGAATAGAAACTAGAACTTTTTAATTTTGTTTAGTATAAACTGACAGTTCATATTAAAACTAAACAGTTCATCTCAATGAAAGGCATAATATAAGAATTGCTGTTTACTCAGTTCGATGCTCGCTATACAAATAATGTGTGTACAAATTAAGTGTGTGGAAATGTCATTAAGCTTTTGATACCATAATCCTGGTACTTATAGCATTATATAAAAAAGTAATGATAATTCCAGACTATACTTGGTTTTTGCTCATACAAACCATGGAGGAATTCTCAAACTTTATGATCAGGCACAGTTTAATATATAAATGAACATAATACATATTCATCATAAGGATTTAAGCATTTCACAGGCATAGGACTCGATTTAATTTCCCAGTGGGCTTCATTTCCCAAATTTTATTTCGCTACCTTAATATTAACATTACAAACAATACCATATTGGTTTTGTGATGTTAAATAAAGTGGATGGGGGGGAAGTGGTGGCATATTCCAGCCCCGATAATTGTTTCCTGGACAGTATTAAATCGAGCCCTGTCAGGTAGTAGAGGATGCAAATATGATTGATGGTTGACAGTATCCATTAGTTTAGAATATGATGCCATTTAGAAAGGATTCATAACATAACATACAGTACAGTAACATTTGCCTTTTATTTTAAATGATACATATGCCCGAGTGTCAAATCATGACGAGTACGACTGTATCTTGTCTGCTACGCCCCTACAACCACCTAGGTCATGGGACAACGAACCAACGATTCATATTTTAGAAACTGTAGACAGACCAGGAAGAAATTCCTTAAATTTCCACTTACTGTATATATTCAAAAATGCAAAATTTACATAATATTATTCAACATTGTGTAAGCTCCATCCCTTCTACAACATACACATAAGGAACAACAGTAATGAATGCAGAGAACGTTCATTCATTTAACATTGTGCAAAACCCTAGCATAAAAGGGTGGAGCTTACAAAATGTTTTATTTCATGGATCTGATATCTTACCTATGAGCCTGTACTTCTGCCAGAAATTGAACTTGTTCATCTCTTGAAGCCGTGTCCCTCAACTCCTTCACTACTACTTTACTTTTCTTGACACCGGCCTGTATTTTGCGTGCTTCTCCTAGTAAAACCTGGTACAAATCAATAACAAAAATTATAGCTTACCTGCAGGTAGATTACACAATTTTAAAGCAACTTAGAGCATTATAAAACTTGTATTTTGAACTTGAACTTTATTATCGCAATTCATTATATAAATTGAAGTTGAACATAGAATCTTCTATAAACAAAAAGTCACCACCAGTAGTACTGAACCACAAACTACAAACCCACAGCCATTTTTATTTGAGTGTCATCTAGCAATTATCTCATGCAACTAAAATTAATATGCGATTGTAAAAGTATACATTCTTTTGTCCACTGCACTTTAGAAGTCTTTGAATTTTTAAATAACCAAAGCTGTAGTGAAAACAGACTAGGTAAAGATGCTTTAAATATAATTATTAATATAAAATATGATGATCTGTCCTGGGTAATTGGGTGGGTGGTGAAAATTATTTCAGACTACCTCATGCTGGCTACGGCCCAGATAACTAAAATTGTGTGATGTGTGATTTTGTGTTATTATATATTCTATAAAATGATTTACTTTTCCAAACCAGCCATTTCCCAATTCATCAACATAGCTAAGCTGTGTTCGTGAAAACTGCATTGATGGATCATTTAGTAGCTTGATGTTAGCATGCGCTAACGACTGCCCTGTCAAAACCGGCGCGAGACTAGATACGTGTTGATCCAGACGTAGGTGGCTGATATCGGGCATTGGATCAACATTAGCTGGATCGTTGTATGGAGTGTTCTGCGATGGAGGTGTGAAGTCACCATAAAAGTTGTCATTGTTTTCACCTGGGCTTTCCTCCTGGTTGATAATTCCTTGTTCATCCTGCTTCTACAGGGAAAAAAACAATTTAGATTTATAATAAATTTCTTTTTAGAATTTGTTTTTTAAATAATAATTAAGCGCTACAAGCACAAGACATGAACTAGGTAGAAATTACGTTATTTCATATGCTCTGCGAAAGAGATGGGATTTCAGCAACTGTTTGAAGATGTCAATAAAGTTGGCATTCTAGATTGATTGTGAAAGAGTATTGCAAAGGATGGACCTGGAGCTGTGCAAGACAATGACCAGTCAGCAAATGTATGTCTGCCTGTTCTTGGTTGGAATAGTCGAGGCAAGGATATAGATGAATGATGAATATTTCTGCGAGTGTTTGATAAAGCAACATTAAAAAGTTTAAGACCAGTTTGGTCTAGTTTCATGCCCTTTAGATGATGGAATTTTGCTGTTGGTCCCTTTGCACACAAAAGTGAGTGCGAGTGTGCTATATAGATGCTACTTTGTCAGATGGGTTAATTTTGCATTATGCTTCAGGGAGGGGTATTATTAGCATAAAATCTTACCGGAAACAGTCTTTGGAAACACTGTGCACATCCAAGCAGCACAACAGTCAGTATAACCAATGTTGCAAGGGCCAACACTATTGGAAGTTCAAAAAGGTCCTCCATCTTCTGTCTGTTAGTCTCCCATGTCCAGTAGTAAGGAATGTTTCATTCAAAGATGATTACCTATAGGCCATCTGCTATTTTCACTTCCAATACTTTGCTAAAACCAAACATCAAAATTACTAATTATAAAATAAAAAAGTATTACTTTTCCAGGAACGTCTGTATTTCTTTAAAAAAAAGGTTTACCCTTCAATATGCATTGCATATAATACTGTTTTGTATCTTATCTATACAATATTTTTTAATCTTGTGCATTACTATATAGCCTATTATTATTAGTTTATCATTAGCTGTTAATTATTTCTAAAAAGAATATATCAGCATTTTTTCAGCAACAACTAGTAGAACTTAGAACTTAGCCCTTAAAAAGCAGCCTTTGCCACCTGGCAAAAGAGGCTGAACAGTTTACAATGATATCAGTCACGTTTGAAAAGTGCAGATGATAAACATTCATATTTACGTTTATTTTAAAATAATAGTTAATACCAATCAATGTTAAAAAATATAGAATATAAATTAAATTAACTAAATTCATAAATCTAGAAACGAAATGTATAAAAAAATGTATGACAATGTAGCTAATTGCGCCCCACACAAATTAGAGCTTCTAAAATATAATGCAACAATTAGCATAAATAATGATAAAAGCGTATATCTAGCAGTGCTCCATCCATATAGTAACAAACAGTAAACACCGGATGTTGATTTTTTATTGCGACCAAAAAATAAAACGCAGCATAGTGTAGCTAGCCTCTACCTTAGTCTACTATAGAGCCTCTAGCTAGTCTCCAGCCAGGCTTAGCTGGTAGTAGGCTACTAAGAGGCCTAACTAGGCCTAGGCCTATTATGAGCACTACCAAGCTAGCCTAGCATGCATGGAGTAAAGAATTATAACACCGGCCTACAAACAAGTTACCTACCTAGCTAGATACTAAGATAGTAGGCTACCCTGCCTATAGCCTGGCCTAGAAGAAAACAACAACGATAAAAACGGAAATATGGTATTGATACTACTAACGGTATACTACTCACAATTATGCAATATAATTTTACGGTTTTCTTTTTCAATATACGACAAGAAAACGAGTTATTCTGTGTTGTTTTTGACGAGATCGCAACCTCCCACTCTTTGCATTGACCGCTTTTGACCTATGAACTTTTGATTTATGGGACGCCCACTTTTAAAAATTGCCAGAAACGTTATGTCCTTCACTTTGTTGTGACGTGCTGCAAATACGTTCCGGATATTGCATGATACTGTATCATCGGGGAGATGTTTTACAACTCCCTGGTATCATGAAACTGTTTTACTGCAGTTACTGCAGTATAACGCTATGTATGCATGTTTTTTTATGATTATTACAATAACTTAGTGATCAAGCAATCCAAATCAAGTTATATAATAATATGTAATTGTCACCCACAACATGAAAAATTAAGATTATAAAATCAGATTTTGAATAGGCCATTTTGTAGTTTTAAAGTTATTCACTTCCGCAGAAAAAAAAACTTATGAAAAGTTGACTGGCAGCCAATTTGACTTATTATTGAAAAAGTATTTTTTGCTTTACTGTTATAGTTTTTTCAGCAGGTAAATAATTGTTTGTCAAAGTGAATATTGTCACATTCGTATTACATTGCATGCTAAAAAATAAGCCTGTTATTATCCAGGGGGTTTCCAAGGTTTATCAAATAAACGGATGAAATGAAATCTATTTTGGATTTCTGTGTTTTATAGATAAACAGACCGGAAAAGATATTTATAGAAATGAGACAGGCTGTCAAAGTGTTATAAAAAGAGGGCACTATCTACTGCCAGTTAAAATTAATTTGGGTAAATACACAGTTAACCTGTACACCTTATAGAAGATAAAAAAAATTGAGAACTTTTCTGTTGATCGTGTGAGTCAACCTCCGGCCAGAAAGTATTATTATAAGTTTGACAAGAAAACGCCCATTTGGATTATATTTATATACGATTATTAAGAAACTGTTTAACTTACGAACTCTCTATGATGCAAGCAATTAAATGCGTTGTTGTAGGTGATGGGTAAGTGTTTTCGTCCGTATCAATTCGCCGACGATACATCGCGCGCGGTAAATATTTGGCTGTGGTTGGTACTGCATGCTGCTGGCAGGAGGCTGGCTGGGCTGGGCTTGGCCTGTCAACAGTGCTTGTTGTAGGCCTAGTTTTTCCGTACCCTGCCAGTTAAGAATTATGTATTCCATTATATTGTACTTTCATAATTACTTTTTATCTGTGTGATTCTTGTATTGAGTCGTGCATGTATGGTGTGAAATATTTGTTTTGTTGAGTGTATGAATATGAATGAAGCAAAAATAGCAACGAATGCGTGTCATTTTTAAATTTAATTCATTCATTTTCCTTTGACTTCCATTCCATTATTTTAAGAAGAAATGTTGGTGTAATTAATTTACAGTATTGCACATACTTGACATAGGCGTAGGCCTAATCAATTGTCTTGTGTGATAAATGAATAGATAAACAAAAATGAAACATTTTCCTGCAAAAAACCAAGACTGGAACCGTATATAGTATGGAAAGCCAACGAGACAACTAAGCAAGTGGACGCTATCGTTTTGGATTTCGCTAAGGCGTTTGACACAGTACCACACAAAAGACTCCTGCATAAACTTAATCACTTCGGCATCAATGGATGCCTCCACTCATGGATCCAATCATTCCTTGTTGGTAGGCAACAAGTCGTCAACATTCAAGGTGAATCATCCAAGCCAGTCACAGTTTTATCAGGAGTGCCCCAGGGCACCGTCCTCGGACCGCTGTTGTTCCTGATATATATCAATGACCTTCCAGATGGTATCAAGTCTGAAGTTTGCTTGTTCGCCGACGACTGTGTCATCTACAACCCTATTACATCCCTGTCCGACTGCGAAACAATCCAGAATGACTTGAAGCATCTCGAGACGTGGGAAAAGAAGTGGCTTATGTCTTTTAAGCCTGATAAATGTAGTATACTACGTTTTAGCACACGGAAAAATGTCTTGGAATACTCCTACCGGTTATCTGGGCACACTCTACAGGCTCTTCATCAACATAAACATCTAGGAGTTACCTTATCTACTGACATGAAGTGGAACCCTCATGTAGACAGGGCAGTTAACAAAGCCAATGGCATGCTGGGCTTTGTCCGTCGAAATCTGGGCAATGCCCCACGGAATGTCAAGATCCAAGCATACAAAAGCCTTGTCCGTCCCCATGTTGAATATTGTAGCTCAGTGTGGGACCCTCACACAAATTGCAACATCAATAAAGTCGAAGCTGTCCAAAGACGTGCAGCCAGATTTATCACAAACAATTACAGTAGAGAATCTTCTGTTTCTGCTATGCTAAACGAAATCAACCTCCAACCACTTCAGCGCAGACGACAAGTAAATAGACTTATGATGCTGCACAAAATTGTCCACCAAAAGATTGACCTGAAGCTTGAAGATCATATAGAATACAGTAAACGACCAAACTCAGCAAGATGTACAAGGAACCACAATCCACTTACAATTAAAGTTCCTGTGGCTAAGACCAACCGATTCCAGAGCTCTTTCTTCCCTAACACAGTTAGAGACTGGAATGCTCTCCCGTTCTCTACAACTTCGACCACTATCACTAAAACCTTCTCCAAACTAATTCATGACTAGCTTTCCCCTCCTCAACCTCTACTCACATATTGAGTGATACTCCAGTTGGAGTTTATCAATTATCCAATCAAGATCAAGATCAAGATCAAGTGTTGGTATAGTAAAAAGTTTACCATGGATTTATACCAAGTAATATAAGGAGTTATGTTGTTATAACTTCTTGGTTTTACACTATAAAAACAACCATATTTTATTGAGATTAAGGCTATGTTCAGACCCATGGCGTTAGACCGTTTTAGCGTACAACGTTACTAGCAAGGTCACATTACAAACCGCAGAGAAAAAAATGAGGTGTTCAGACCCATAGCGTACGATTATCGTTACAACGGAAGTGCGTCATTCAGGTTGGTTCTAGTTGCATATTCATGTGCTCTTACCCACGTGTTTTCATCATTATTTCCACTGTATATAGGCCTAGATCTCAGCCCTACAATTATGACAACATTTGCCGTAAATAAAACATACCTCAGCATTTATTTAAGAAAAATATAGTAAAGCCAAATTTCTGTTTCTATTGTTTTATTTTGTAGTAAAAAAAACATTTTCCCCAGGCTCTTGTGTTACGAAAATAAAGCAGGCCTCCTCCTAATGATGAAGATGGAGATTGTGTTAACCAGTCAGTTAAAAAACCCTTAACTTGCTAATAAAAATGACACAGCTCCCCTTGTTTGTTTACTGAATTTTTTAGGAGTTAGGGGGTTTTCAGCATTAAACTTGTCCAGTCTAGTCTGCCTTGTATATATGAATGAGTGACTTGATGTCCCACCACGCTAGTTTTTAGCTTGAATGAAATGCGTGAATGGCTCTTAGCTAGGCCTAAAAGGGGACGGGATCGTAGCGGGATCGTAGTCACTATGTTTAAATACAAGGTGCATTTATTTATGTAATTTGTTAGAAAATATAATGGTAATCAATTGATACATGTAGTTTGTAGCCTAGTTTCTTTTAACAGTTGTATTTGTAGCCTAGTTAGGCCTTAAATTATTCTGGCCTTTTTGTTGTTGAAATCCATCTCTCACACATTGACGATACAAGATGTCAGCCTAGGTCAAACCTTGTTTCGCGTCATAACAGGAAACGTTCTGATTGGATACAACGTTGACTTACAGTAGCGTCGTACGCTAAAACGGTACTATCAACCGTTTTCCACTACAACGCTACAACCGTTGTACGACGCGTTGTACGCTAATCCCCAACTGTTCAGACACACATTCTTTTAGCGTCGTACGCTAAAACGGTCTAACGCCATGGGTCTGAACAGGGCCTCATAGACATTATAATAAATTAAAACCTTTGTTCAATAGACACCAAAATCAATTTATTAACCCTTTTTACAGCAATCTGACACTGATACTTTACATCTGGTATCAGTTAATACCAAACTGTGAAATGATCTTAAAATCATACTAATAATGTCAAGGTCATTCTGAAAGTCATTGATGATGTCTACCACTACAGTCAATCCATATTAAATGTTACAAATATTTTTTCAGTCAGTAGTTCATTATCAATCATATTTGTCCTATAATAAAATAATTCCATCATGAATAATAAGCATGCTGTGATAAATTGAATAGTCCTATTATAGTGATTCAATACTAATAATAGTCTTATTCTTTTTTTATATATACAGTAATGCATGTGGTTAAAACTTGTAACATTTGAAGTCATTATCTCCAGGATGTACACAATTTTAATACACACTTTAACAGTACAGTCACACATTCTCAACTTAACTTGCATGGTACCGTAATTCAAGGAAAATAATTTCTAATTTAAGGTCACAACTTAAGACTGCAATCAAAGCATCATAGCAGCAGATTGATTAAGCTAAATAAACATTCTGTCATCTAGTCTATGATCCAATCAATTAAAATAACAATCAACAAATTTATATTCATGACAAAAATTAAGAAACCGGTAAAGATGCATCCATATTATTAATAAATTATAAATATTATAATACTAATGTGAAAATTTGATTATCTAATTATGAAAGTTTTATTTTTTATACAAAATCAGAAAAATCTAATTCTTAATTATCATATTGTATAATAACAAAGTACTTTATAATCCTATTATAATAATTAGAATATTCTCAACCCCTAATTTAGGCTAAATTCAGACGCAATTACATAAATGTTAAAATCAATTGTTAATGCAACCCCAGATAGTCACACACCTAATTTTCACCAAATCTTCTACCCAGGCTCTATACTCAGTTAAATACAGTATGGTAGAAAAAGATGTAATTTTTATTTACTGCATTTTATTTGAATTGAAAAGAATATTTGCACAGTGTGTAACATAACACATTTTTTTTCTAGAATGCTTTATTAATTATACAGTTAATAATTATACATTATACAACTGCAGCTGCAAATGTATCTAGATGGAGTGTAGAATTGTTAATGTTATACAGTTAATAATGGTACACAAACTGCAAATGTATCTAGATAGTGTTAGTAGAATTGTTAATGTTATATACAGTTAATAATGGTACATTACAACTGCAAATGTATATAATAAATAGATACAGTGTTAGTAGAATCATGGTAGAATTGTTAATGTAACTACAGTATATAATCAGTTTATAAGGTGAATGAAGGCCATTGGAGACAGTATCTTCATTGTTCGGTGAAAAAATAAATTAACTATGTGGAGCCATTAGAGCAAGACACTGATAACCTAATTTCAATTAATTGAAAAGAATTCAATGCTAATTTGTATTGATTTTTCAACATTAGGTGTGAATGTGAGGGGAAAATAATGGAGGCATTGTAAAGGGGCACTTTCAAAATGAAGAAATACAGTATTCTTGTAAACAGTAGATTCCTATATTAAAAGACATGTTCCCATGACATAAACAAGGTGCAATAAGTCCATGGCCAACCTCTACTCAGAGGACACCCTTATTAAGGGGACACTTGACAAAAAATGCACACACTATACAGTTCAGTACAGTACTTTAAAAGAATCAAATTACATACTAAATAAAATACAGGTTTTTAAATATCCAATTATTCGGTCAGTGTGTATTTCGTTCACTTATGGAAGAATTTTAGTTGGTGGTTAATATTTCACTAAAATAATTAAATAAAATTGTTTTTCCTAGGCTTACTGTATAACAGGGCTTACACTTACTGTATCACTATATTTTGTATTCCTCCATGAACTCTGTCCTACATTTAAATAAAGGTGATTGACCTACAGATTTAACTAATCACTATACAATACAGTGCTTTATAATAGAGTTTTAAACAAGTTGTTAAACAATCACTATCCAATAACAAGAAAACCTACAAATATTTTGTCTATTGTGCTATGATGTATACATTTCCTGAAAAAACAAATGTTATAAACAATATAAACAAATATTCATTGTTTGCAAAGTGATAAATTGAAATGATCTTTCACTTCGATGCAGTCAATTTTTTTTAATACAATACAAAAGAAAGTTGCCAATGATGAAAAATACAAAATGGTATATGTACTACACCAGTAGGAGTCACCTTTATGTCAATGCCTAGAGCTGCCTAATTGCATGTACACAAAATACAGTACAGAGTACATGGGTTTACTTGGAAAATCATGTACAGTCTACTGTATTAATGTAAATTGTAAAAATGTGGGGTCACCTGATGTCAATTGCCTAGAGCTGCCTAATTTAATGTCACAAAATACAGTACATCCACGGGTTTACTTGGAAAAGCATGTACCTACTGTGTAAATTGGAATGCGGGGTCAACTTGTCAATGGCAATTGCCTACTGTAGAGCTGCCTAATTTAATGTCACAAAATACAGTACATCCACGGGTTTACTTAAAAAAGCATGTACTGTATTGTACCTACAGTACTGTACAGTAAACTATATTAATGTAAATTGGAATGCGGAGTCAACTTGACATCAATTGCCCAGTAACCATGGAGTAAAGTTTTATTCCATGGCCAGAACTCCCTAATTGTATGCATACTGTACATGTACAGAGCTTACTTGGTGGAAAAGCATACAGTGTACCATTAATATAGGTTAGTGGGTATTGTAGCGGCAGGTCCTATTCTATGCTATTAACTTAATTTCACTCAATTTTGTTTTATTTCAGAGCGGTTGGTAAAACCTGTCTCCTAATCTCCTACACAACAAACGCATTCCCAGGAGAATATATACCAACAGTGTAAGTATTTTTTGTAAGGATTAGTACTAGTATTAAGTACTACAATACTAACAGTTAATTTTTTTAGGGCTCACCCACCTGTACTGTACCTGGCCAAATACATGTATAACATCCCTCTCTTTAGACAAACATCATAGTACTAGATCCCAAGCCACAAACAAGGTTTTTCTATAGTAGTACAACTACGATGATGTTCTATCTTACTTATTTTTTTTACTTTTCTGTTTAGTTTTGATAACTATTCTGCAAATGTAATGGTAGATGGTAAACCGGTGAATTTAGGATTATGGGATACAGCTGGTCAGGAGGATTACGACAGATTACGTCCGTTATCGTATCCACAAACCGTAAGTACAATACATGCACGAAGAAATTTAAAGATCGAAGCAAGATATAATACAAAATATATTATATTATTATTATTAATAAATTTTGATGATGATAATAAAAGGTTTTGTTTCTCTTTTGCAGGATGTATTTCTTATCTGTTTTTCACTTATTAGTCCAGCTTCTTTTGAGAACGTCCGAGCCAAGGTAAGTCAACTGAATGTTTACAATTATATATAGATATTAATTTATAAATTGATCTAAAAAATCTGAAGGTGAAATAATAATGCTTTAATTTTGACTAAAAGCATTGCTTATATAGCTATTTTGACATCAGCAAAATGATTTTATTAGATAAAGCAAAACACTAAATCAATAGTTGCAATATTAATAAAGAGCTAGAAAGCGAAAAAGCTGCCACAATACATGTCAATTCCTTCATCAGAGCTACTGAGAAGAAATACTGAACAAAATAGTATTTCATAGCTTATAGAGTGTAACTAATTTTATGTTTCTGGTGATTCATATACAGTAAATAAAGATTTAAAATTGTGTGTAAGTGACTCATTTATGTCATGACACTCTTGTAGTCGTCGGTATTTTAACACCTTGGTATGAATATTACATAAGAGCAAGGTAAATGGAGCGCCAACCGTTGCAGAAATTAATCAATCATACTCATATCGAACATTTGCTGACGAACACTATTATTAATTTATTAAATCATCTCATACCTGAATATATTAAATAGATTAAGAGCAGAAAAATAATATTTAAATACATACTGTAGCTACAGTACCTTGGTAAAGTAGATGAAATATATATAATTATAATATACTTGAACATGTTGTTTGTGGGTTTAGGCCTTCTTAATTTCTAGGCCGCTGTTAGTAATACATTGTTTTGAGTTTACATGGGGGGGGGGGGGGGGGGTGTGCGGCGGGCCTTTAGCTAATAAGCAACCCGTAGTCAATAAGGAAGAGAAGTGTAAAAACACAATATGGAACACAAATTTAAAAATGTTTAAAATGAAGAAGATTCTCTCTCTAATTTATTAGATTTTGTTTATGTTTATACTATTTTAATTCCATGTTATTTAACTGTTTATTATTTATATTTTAGTGGTATCCTGAGGTACGACATCATTGTCCACAAACACCTATTATTCTGGTCGGAACTAAGCTAGATCTTCGAGATGACAAAGAAACATTGGAGAGGCTACGAGAGAGGAATTTACAACCAATTACTTTTCCACAGGTACATGACTCTATTTAAAATACATACATACAATTTTAGTTTAAAAACACAAAACAATCCCTGGTACTGATGATAGCCTTCAGTACATTTTACAGTGCCGTGGAGGTAGTTGTACAGTAGGAGTAGGGTCAGCCTAGCCTACAGTAAATGTCTTTGTCTAAATCACTTAAGCTCTGTCTACACTATTAAAAAAGTGTGATGTGCCCAAATATGGTAGTGATATGCCCAAACATGTCCATATATGGGCACATCACATTTTTTTTGTCACATAAAGTTTGAGAATGTAGACTTTACCCAATGTTTAACCTGTTTATTAATAACTACATGTCATATTAGTACAGTACATAATTTATTTATATTATTTATTTTTTCATAGGGATTGCAAATGGCCAAAGAAATTACTGCTATGAAGTACCTTGAGTGCTCTGCCTTGACGCAAAAAGGTCTCAAGACTGTGTTTGACGAAGCAATTCGCGCCGTCCTTTGTCCTCCCAAGATGCCGAAGAAAAAGAAGCCAAAGTGTAATCTACTCTGAAAAACGTTTTATGAAATCTCAACTGGATAAACCTAAACATGTTTTACAATGTTTCCAAGTTGTTATACGCAGTTTGTGCGTGTACATAAAACATTAGAATTATACAGTCACCGAAAATGAAAAGGGCGTAACAAGTGGCAATGCCAAATCCTGACCTTAATGTATATACCCGCCACGATAATGATTTTAACCACAGACCGTTTTAGATAAGTGTTTTGTATTCAATATGAATTTATATTTACAATTATATAATCTTAATACTTGTGATTTTATTGATATGCTGCCGTTTTATTATTAAATTGTTGTAGAGGGTTCATTCATGCGTATGGCATGGCAAAGAGGTTATAATAAAAGACTAATCTTTTATAAAATTTGGCGCTAAAATTCTTAAAATGCTGACTTTGTTCTCAGGAAGGTGTTTTTTTATAAATCAAAATTATTACACTGGCGATAAAAAAAATTGATAAAATTGCTCTGTTCGTGAAATACCGTCATAGCAGTGGGTATAACGTGCTGGTTGTAACCCTTCGTACAGTCAGATTGGCGGCAGAGACCGACAAAACATAACTGGGTTGAAAACGTTTATTTAGGTCACAAACAAATATGTAAGTGAAAATGGAGTTAGCCTACAACATAGTATTGTTGATGTTATTATGTATGATGTATAGTAAGATAGGCGGTTTGTGTTGCTAGTTTTGCAGAATTAGCGAGGTCAAACAATGAACCAACTGCCAGTTCAAAAGGATCAAAGTCAGTTCTAAAATTTGTAGTTATTACTTTGGCCAGGAGTTGAGGCTGTTGAATTATAAATTGTTAAAAAGGTGTGCCGTTGTATGTAGCACATTAATCCATAGAACATGTTTCGGGCAGATACTAAAGTCTAAAGTTGACCTGTGCAAGCTAGATTGTTTTACTTCGAAAAATGTTCTCATCTGGTTTTTAATATTAACTATCTGTATATAATTCTTTACGTTAAACCATTCATTCGGAATGTCGCACACGTACGTATTCATGAATGGCGTAAAGAATTATATACAGATAGGTTGTTGTAGTTTTAAAATGTGTACTATCCCAAAGAGTTTAAACTTAATTAAAGTAAAAGTAAATTCAGTCATCAAATAAAAAAGACAAATTTTCTAATATAATTGGTTTTAAAAAGGTATTGAGTATAAAATGTTGCTGGGGGTAGGTGTGCTGTGGAAAAAGACTTGTAAATATGTGCATTGTAGCTTTATATTATTGTGATATGTGATTAAATATAAACCCATGGGCTTATATAAGGTAGAATTGTCTAGTCCAGTATCTAAGTTCAGATTTAAACCGTAATTATTCTAAATTTAAACTGGGGACAAGGCTTAATTTTGATCATTTACATAATAATATTTAAATGAAATGCATTAGTTGTGTATCCTGTTACTGATTTTTATCAGTAATATGACATTTTTAACAAAGTAAAATGTTATCATAAGAAGGCAGTGTATAAATAATAGTAATTTGTAACTTGTGTAGAAGTAATATTAGCACTAGCAGGTAGTATAATTTCATTAGATTAAAAATACATTTTTTATTCATATTTTGCGATTCTTATCCCAAAAAATGTGTTCTTAAATAAAAATTAAGAATTATCCCATATGTTTTCAAATATTATATTATTATGTATTTATTTTTATATTATTAGGTTAATTTAAAAAATGTATTAAATTTGTCATTATAATACTGACATGGATTGGGTTTAAGTTTAACATATAAACCCTACACATGGGTTTTCAGGGATACTGTCCACCCGAAAATTGCTGAGTGGGCTTAAATCTTATTCAGTATATATTGTTTAGTTTGATTTATATGTATAAAAATATTAAATGCAAAAATTGCTGAATTAAACTCAAGGGGCTAATTTACTAGTAAGAACGGTTTAAAATCTGTTAAAACGCCACTAAATTTGATTCTAAATTTAAGGTCATGTACTCTTTAAGCTCCTCAAGCAGAGGTGTTTATATTTTTAAACAACTGTATGTGAATAAATGTATATTGCATAATAATGAATGATTACAATTACCTACTTAACATTTTACCGTACGTGTGCATGTTAACTAGAATAGCACCTGATTCTGTGTTTGGCAGAAAGCGTACAATTTTTATTGTTATGTACATTGTAAGAGTGTAAAATAGATTTTAATATTATTTTATCATTTAGCATTCTCAGCATTACTGAAAATTCAGATATACCCCGAACAGCCAAATAGTTAATTAGTACACTATTATTTAATGCCTTGTTTACATGTCTTGATCCTGTCCTGTTAACCTACATATGGTACGCTCAAGTATGACACGCTCAATTGTGTCTGAATCTTGAAACAAAGTTTTTTTTTCTTGATTTGTATTGACTAAAAAGTATTTTACCTTGAATTTTAACTTTTTTTTTCTTGTAATATTTTAAAATCATGAATGAATTTATTTGTTACATTTAATGATGATTTCAAACTAAATAACCAATTCAATTAACTTTTAAAATGTAGTGTAAAATAATTTTAAAAAGAAAAAAAAATGTAGTGAACCATTATGTATTCAATTAGAATTTATATTCAGTATACTGTATGATTTTAAGATTTTTTAAACAAACTTTTTGACCACAAATATTTTGTGCTAACCTTTGACCTAACCTATAACCTTTGACCATGTGATTTTAATGATGTAATGTGCTCCATATAAACCTTGAATAGTGTTATGTGAACATATTTATTATTGGTATTATTAGTGTATTATTATTATTATTGTATATAGGCATATTGAAATTCACTGGGTTTTTATATTGACCAAAGTTGTTACTGCCCTCTGGAAGCAGAAACATAATCATTAAGAAATCAATTAACTGTTATTACATACACTGTGTTAACAATGCTGTAACCTAGTGTACAAAGAAACCTTGTCAAATTTAATTTTTAAAATAGCATATACCTCCGTAATTGTTTTTTTAGTACATTGTTCCTAATACTAGTACTGAATAAATGTTGATATTCTAACTAAAATGTAATTACTGTATAGAATATTTTGTTATGGTTACTTTGGTCTAAAATTACTGTTTATTACCAGTGTGCGTACCGCACAGGGCATAGACCCTGGTTTATTAATCCTCCAATGCTGAGTAGGTGCATTGGACTGCTCATGCTCTGGGGCCCCTTAAGCTCTGGAGCTCCTGGGTTTAGCCAGTGAGTGCTCATATATTATGCCACTGTTTATTACACAATATACAGCATAATTATTGCCTACTATACCGACAGTATCAATTTTCACTTTTTAAATTGAGATCCAGTCACTGTGTTAAGCTCTGTCTACACTATCAAACTAGTTTGACAAAAAAAGTGTGATGTACCCAAATATGGTTGTAGTGATATGACATCATCATGTCCATATATGTCATATAAAGTTTGATTGTGTAGACAGAGCTTTACCCACATCGTTTCTGTGTCTGTGGATGGATAATAGTTAGCATAGAAATGAAATACTGCATCCATTTGGTATCCTACTGTATCCATTTGGTATCCTACTGTATACATTTGGTATCCTACTGTATCCATTTGGTATCCTACTGTATCCATTTGGTATTCTACTGTATCCATTTGGTATCCTAACTGTATCCATTTGGTATCCATCTGTATCCATTTGGTATCCTACTGTATCCATTTGGTATTCTACTGTATCTATTTGGTATCCTACTGTATCCTTTTGGTATCCTACTGTATCCATTTGGTATCCTACTGTATCCATTTGGTATCCTACTGTATCATTGATCGATTTAATGGATAAGGCATACAGCCCAGTAAACCAAACTTTCTAAATTAAAAGGCAGAAGGCGTGTTTCGACTGGGCCATCGCTGTTTTTATGCAAGCAGTGGCTTAGATCACTGCAGTGTGTTCGCATGTGACCAGTCAACTACGCCTAGAGGTATACATTCATAAATAGCAAATGGTACTCATAAAAAAAAACACACAAATTCAAAACAATTACACTTCATTTTTTCCATATATTTCATTATAATAATATTATTTGGAAGCCATTAAATTCCTGTTAATTTTTAGTAACAAAAGAAATCGATAAATTTATGAAATTTCTATAATCTACACACAATGCAAGGCACAGGTAAAAAACAAAATTCTAAATTACATAAAGTTGATTTTTACAAACACAGTATTTTGTATTTCGGGCCACGTTAAAATAATTTTACTGGAGTAGGTGCTTTGCTGCAGTAAATATTGTATTTGAACATGGCAAATATTGAAGAAACATAGTATCTTCTAAATTCAACCATCTGTAAATTGACGTCTCACAGAAAGTGTGTATAGGAGGCGCCTATGTCTAGATGCCAAACCACATGCATGTTAATTACTGCAGCAACTAAAGTAAAACGATTTTTAACACCCGAAAATTTGTCCCAAGAATATAAACTAAATTTTAATCTTAAAAAATACATCGCTTTTTACTCCATTATTTAGTAAAAATTAAAAGTAAACAACTTATTAATATTTACTTGTATAAAACACTGAAACATATATCAAACTTCATGGAAGAAATTAATATAGCATCTTTATTATAGTTTACTATATGAGATGTCAAAAGTTTTCTTTAGTATCTTACAGTAGGCATTTTCTGTCGAATATTCCTAGTGTGACCTTTGACATCACATATGTAACTAAAACAATCCTAATTAGATAGAAAATAATTGATAATTATTATCATTTTATTATTGTTTATTTAAAACATAACGATGTCGTAAATATTCAGAACATGCTTCCTATATTTTTGGATTACCCACTAAACACACATGACATGCTGTATATTGCAGTCTGTAAAGATACAACTTGTGTAAGTTTAAAAACAATGCATTGTGGGAAGACCCTATTTTGTATGTAGAAAGCCCTATAGCTGAAAGGGATGTGACAGAATGGCATTTATAGGTTTACAATAGTCTGCAGTAGACCAACTGTATTAACGATAGTATAGTAGTAGTATTAGGCCACAGGAATTTCAAAATCAATATATTTTAGTTCTACAGAATGTTAAAACAGTAGTACATTGAGAAGGATCTTGGTAACATTGTCAATTTCACAGAGTTAATTAGCACTGTTTATTGCGAATCTGTGAAAAAATATTAATTCACTTTCAAATAAACATGACAATTATAATTAGGTTATATATTATATAATTCCTCCCCAATGACAATGGACATGAGGTTGTAATGTCATACGTGTAAAAAGGTTGCAATGTCATGTAAAAGGGTTGCAATGTCATGTAAAAGGGTTGCAATGTCATGTAAAAGGGTTGCAATGTCATGTAAAAGGGTTGCAATGTCGTGTAAAAGGGTTGCAATGTCATACGTGTAAAGACTATGCACACAAAGAATAATTTTTAGAAAATTAATAAACCCATGCCACCACTATCAGCCAATCTATTTTACAAGCTTACATTGTCCCTATCTATGTACGATATTTTCCACGCCACTAATTAAGCGTTATAAACAAATTTTATGTACAATTTTTCCACAATTGATAAAGAGTTACATTCATGTTCACACACGCGAGCAGAAAAATTCTACTAGAATGGTTTTTCTTCGTAAACCGTTCTCTCAATGCAAAATAATGCATTGAATTCATTCGACATAAATTCCGTCCAAAACAATTGGTGACGAAGATTTGTTTTTTATCACCTAAACTATAAAACAATATTAAAATATACAAAAGACATTTGTTCTTTCAGTATACGAAGATTTGGTTTAGAAATAATTTATCCAATAGAAACACTAGAAATAACGTTGACTATAAAACAGTAAACGATGGAAAGTAGAGACAATATTTTATGGATTGTAAACATAAATGGTTCAAAGAAGAAACAGCGAAAATAACTAAAAAGGCCAAATTTTCACTGAGTTTGTTTTAAATTTCTAATTTAATTTTACTATATGATAAACTGTATAAAAGATATTCGTGATTGGAAGTTTTGATTTGCAAAAAAAACTTTTCAATCCTAATGTATTCTATAAGATATGAATATGGAATTTGTCCCTTTAAACTTGTTACTAGCATCTATGAAGATGACATCAGAAAATGAATCCCTAATTCCTACCACACTGCTAATATCTTCAAACACAAAGTAGTGGCCATAAATTCATTTCGAACAATAATCAACTGTTACCGAGTGAACTTTATCATTCGTGAGACCCAATGTGGTACATTTGTAAGAAATCTAATACCATTGAATCTTTGAAACAATAAACACTATTATTTATACATCTCAAAAACTTTAGGCAAAACTTCACAAATGAAGTATTATAGAATTCAATTTTAATAACGGGTGTGTTTTCTTTAGTATTCTCTATTCCAATGTAGTGTGAAAATTGTTGTTATGTTTGTCATTCAACTCCTGGCAACATAGAGTACACTGATGAAAAATGTCCTGAATAATTTGAGGTGTTTAAAGGAGTCGGCATCCGGTTTTCTTCTTCTTCTGCTTTGGTTTGGTCAGGACTGCTCGGATTGCTTCATCAAAAACATTCTTCAAACCTTTTTGCGAAAGGGCGGAACACTCTAGATATTTTACTGCTCGTATTTCTTTCTGCATTTGAAGTCCCTGTGTAAAAATTGAAATATGGTCATTATTTAGTGTACCTTGCATGTGATCATGTGTACACTGTGTTGTATCATGTGTACACTGTGTTGTATCATGTGTACATTGTGTTGTATCATGTGTACATTGCGTTGTATCATGTGTACATTGCGTTGTATCATGTGTACACTGTGTTGTATCATGTGTACACTGTGTTGTATCATGTGTACATTGTGTTGTATCATGTGTACACTGTGTTGTATCATGTGTACACTGTGTTGTATCATGTGTACATTGTGTTGTATCATGTGTACATTGTGTTGTATCATGTGTACATTGTGTTGTATCATGTGTACATTGTGTGTGATCATGTGTACCTTGTGTGTGATCATGTGTACCTTGTATGTCATCATGTGTACCTTGTATGTCATCATGTGTACCGTGTATGTCATCATGTGTATCTTGTATGTCATCATGTGTACCTTGTATGTCATCATGTGTACCTTGTATGTCATCATGTGTACCTTGTATGTCATCATGTGTACCGTGTATGTCATCATGTGTACCTTGTATGTCATCATGTGTACCTTGTATGTCATCATGTGTACCTTGTATGTCATCATGTGTACCTTGTATGTCATCATGTGTACCTTGTATGTCATCATGGGTATCTTGTATGTCATCATGGGTACCTTGTATGTCATCATGTGTACCTTGTATGTCATCATGTGTACCTTGTATGTCATCATGTGTACCTTGTATGTCATCATGTGTACCGTGTATGTCATCATGTGTACTGTGTATGTCATCATGGGTACCTTGTATGTCATCATGGGTACCTTGTATGTCATCATGTGTACCGTGTATGTCATCATGTGTACCGTGTATGTCATCATGTGTACTGTGTATGTCATCATGTGTACCGTGTATGTCATCATGTGTACAATTATTCCTTACCTGTGGATATGTAATAGGGCTCAGACTCCTTTCCTTTAGCCTGTCAATGGTTGCTCGATCGTCTCGCAAATCAATCTTGGTTCCAACAAGGATGGTTGGTGTGTTTGGACAATGATGGGTAACTTCCGGATGCCATTTTGTTCGCACATTCTCATAAGACGATGGGCTCACAAGTGAAAAGCAAATAAGAAAAACATCCTACAAAAACATAATTTAAATAGAGTTTAGCATACCGATAGTTTAATTAATTTATCCATAACATAAAAAGGGGAATTTCTAGCTTACTGTATTTTAATAGATTCTATAGCATACTGTATTCAATTGATTTTATCACTGAGTAAATTTTGAAAAGCTCAATGGAACAGACTGTATACAACCCTATCGTAAAGCTTACAGTTTGTGGATATGATAGAGGACGCAACCTATCGTAATCTTCTTGACCAGCTGTATCCCATAATCCCAAGTTTACAGGACGCCCATCAACCATCACATTTGCGGAGTAGTTGTCAAATCTGAGTGTATAAAGAAGAATTTATACTATGGTTATCAATCATTGTTTGAATTAAATTTTAGATATCTATGTATAATATAAATGGTACACAATGACAATAGCTATTATTAGAGTGCCTTTCATTGTAGATATCTAATAATAATAATAATTTAGGTATTGGTATAGCGCCAGAATCAACTAAACCGAAGTATATTGAATGTTAAATGCGTTTTAAGTTCTTTTTTAAAAATAGCAATAGAAGTTGATTTAGTAAAATGACGAGGGAGAGAATTCCAAAGAGAAGCAGCAGAGAACATAAAAGACCTTTGTCCATACGATTTAGTGTTAATTCTAGGAAACAAGTACAGTAGAACCTTCGTTTTACGTACCCTGATTTTACGTTCCCTTGATTTTACGTACGCTTTAATGACCGATGACGTCATCATTTTCTTACATTGAGGGCGCAATTTAACAACAACAAAGCACAAAGCCATGGCTGTGTGAGGAACTCATGTGCATTCCCCTACAGCAGCGACTGTTTTTATTGATAGAAAATACAAGAACATTGATATTTTATTTATAACACTTTTTTTAAACTAAATCGCACAGCCTGTATATACTGTACTTTTCTAGGCCTCACATCTTGCTAGGCCTGCTAGCCTGGCCTAGATTAGTCTAGGCCTAGGGAGGGCCTAGCTAATTAAGCTGGTGACCACCGTACCTGCATGGTAGGCAAACACGGCAGCCTTTTTAGCTACGATCTATGTATTTGGGGGTCAATTTAAGGTCAACCTTGATTTTACGAATCCCTTGTTTTACGTACGCCTTTCGGTCCCGTACCGTACGTAAAATGGAGGTTCTACTGTAGTAGGTTTTCAATAGCCGAACAAAGACAAGCAAGAGGGGTGTAGGAGGGAAGAAGATCAAGGAGATGTATCTATGTATAAATTGTACAGTAATAGCTATTACCTAATAGTAATGTCCCTGTTTAAAATATTAAAAGATTTTAATTCCTGGACGTGAAAATATAGTAACAATTTTTTTATGTTTCAAGTTTCATTTTTCATAGATCAACCGGATAAAGCAATAAATGTATTTAATCAAACATTTTAAAATGCACTCAAGCAATATAAAACAATCAATGTAAATAAGTAAGAGTTTCACTTCCTGAAATTCTTAATTTTCATATTATATAAATCCAAAGGCAAACTAGACATGAAACTCGTCACTTTGACGAGTTAGTTATCCGCACAACAAACGCCACGTGCACGTCATACGTTAGAATTTTGCACCCAGAAAAAGATTATGGCATTATGACCTGATCTGAAGAATGATATGTTGTTAGTGCTGAATTCTGTCAATTTTGTGTCATATAGTATATACAGTATAAACAGTATAATCTGTATACATATTACATACAGTGTAGAATAGGTGAAATTACGGGACCCGCCATTTATTCCATTTTTTAACATGGCGACGGTATCAAAATGAAACACTAAAATACCAATTTCGGAAGGATATTATCTCAGCAACAACATATTAGCGTGTAGAAGAAATTTGGATACGTAAAATATAGATGTGCGCTCTTTTAAATGTGATGAACTATGACGCAAAATATGAAAATACAACTTTTTTTATTCAACTGGCCATATGATGATGTCACTACATCTGATTGACAAAATGTTCACATGAATTCGTATCTACAATCCAATAGCTTCCAGAAAACGTTTTAATTGTGATTATCACATTTTATTCTTACGAGCTATAACAGAATAAAATTTACTGTAAAGATAAAATTAATGACCCACGTAATTTAAATTTTTAGGCATGATGACGTTATAAAAATTAAAATATTTTTAACTCATGCGAAAGATAGTTGATTGACCTAGATAATATTAAAATCTCGGAGAAAATGGAAGACGGATAAGCGTGATGTGCTCCATTGAATGTGATGAGCAATAACGAAAGAGACAAAAATCCTATTTTTTACATTTGTGTGGCCATACGATGACGTCACAACATCCGTAAGGAAAAAATTCTGCATGAATTCATATCTACAACATATCTGCTTACATATTAAGTTAAAAAACTCGGGGGTAACGGTTGATCCTGAGGAGCTATAATAGATTCAAAATAGGCATAATTTTGACAATATTTTGTAACTTTTGCAACTAAAACGCATGCAAATGGTCTAAATCAACGTGTACGTATGACGTCATTTTAATTTGAAATGATGTCAATCTTTTTAAAAATGACTAGGAAAGGCTGGAAAATCACAATTTAATAGAAAAAAACATGATTTTCATGCTGCGTGCGCACTGCACGCGTAAAATTGTTCGCGCGCGTGGGAAATTTTGACATGCGCAAAATGTCATGAATGGCGTAAAAAGTTGATTAGAAATTAATTTTGCGCATTTTAAAATTTTAAATGCGCGTGCGCGCGTAACTTCTTGTAAAACACGCCATTTTTAGTTAACTAAAAGTTTGCCCTTGATATGACTTAAATTTTCATAAAGGGTAAAAAAAAAATTACGCTTGGTTTTTAAGCTATGATCAATCATTAAAAATCATAAAATCGCGCGTAAGTCACGTTGCGCAACTCTGACGTCACTCAAAATAGGAGGTGCACAACTTCACATAAATGCCCACATGTTGTAAAAGTTATGAAATGTTATGTTTACACATTTTAGAGATACGTGAGCCACAAAAAAACGGGAAAGAAATAAGAATAATACAGAAAAAAAAAAATATTGATCCACTACAATAACAAGGAGTTATCCGCTACTAAGCGGATAACTAATTACTGAAAAAATGACAATGCTGTGGGTATCAGTGGCTGGATCTCAATGGAGATACAAAATAAAATAAGCAAAAAGCTAAATAAAAAGACATAAAAATTGGCATATTCGAGCAACACTAGCCCTTCATCAGTGCAAATGAGAGTACAAAATTGAGAATATATCAGTTGTTTTGGAATTTTACAGTTTACACACTTTTTCACAACAAAGCAAAGTTATAAAATGCTGCTACAAAATTGTGAAATTAACAAATTTTTTATTTGACATTTAAACAACAATACACCTACTTCAAGACTCTCAATAACCTAAAAACTTAATGTCAAAACAAAACTAAAACAATTCTGTCTATATGTGGTTTACAGAATTACAGTGTGGTATAATAAATAAACATTGTGTAGGCCTGGAGTGGTGTACAGTAGTAATCAATGGCGGGAATGACAGAGAGTAGAAAGCCCTTCATCCATCATATCCTATCCAGTCACTTCCTTCTCTAGTTTACAGTAGGATAGCTATAACCATTGTTGGGTTATTTACATAACATAAATATTAAATTTTACAACTTAGACATTTTGGGAGATTCACTCTTTGTTTTTGACATGTATGATGTACTGTACCAATTTAGTGCAATTGGTATTATACAACTTCTAAGCATAGACCTACAGTAAAATGAGCAACAGTGCTATACAATGCATTCTGCAAACCCATTCTTTCCGGAACTGTTAAAAGAGTTGAACTGTGTTCATTGACAATGACATGTATACTGTACAATGATGAATACTGTATTTCAATTAGTTTACATTTTATTCATATTTTAAATTATCAAAAACAAGTAATTATCCAAAACCTAAATCATAATAGCCAGACATTTTAAACTTAAAGTGAACTTCTTTCTAGAACTGAAGACTACAGAAGGCCTTAGTAAACTAAGTCCTCAACCCCAGGGAGACATTCGATGGTGTACGGTACAGTAGGTTGTCTATAAAAACAGTATTTGACGCAAAACTCAAAGGAACAACTTTACACACAATGACATCAGAGGAGCTGACTAAACAAATTTTCCTTGTTTACCAAAGTTAATTACAGCTTAGGGTTAGTGATTACTTACCATCAACAATAACCCTTTCTACGCCCTCAACACCCATACCACCCCGCCCCACCCAACCTTGTGGGCTAGAGAAATACAATTGAATTACTGTAGTCACATAAGAAAATGTTAACCTTTTTAGATTTAAAAAAAGAATGGAAAGGGGATCCGGTATGGACTACTGGTCATACAGTACAGTACATGGTTGTCAACAAAGTCTATTTTTGAAATTTCAGTAGTTAGATGATTAAAAACAATAAGGAAATGCTACGATTAGCGTTGTTTCTTAATTTCACCTTCCCTAATGTCTCATTTAATTTCCTGACATCAAATCTCTCAGCATTATCAATCCATTACCCTTTGTTTAAATGACGTAAACTTAGGATCAATTCAAGAGGTAAACATTCTAATCTACGTAGCAACGAGTAATCCGCAGACGCCCTATGTGGACTCAAAGTGAAAAGTTCGACATATTGTACTGTACAGATATTTGTTGAACAAGGACAAAGGATGATTAATAATATAAAATTCATTCCTATAAATGTTCTCTCTTGTACAGTATAAGATTTATTTTTGTCGTAATTTTTTAGCACAGCTCAGTGAATTATTGACACTTCAGGCCTGGGGCAAATTACTATAAGCGCTCTATAGATGGGTCTTACCGCGGTCTATAATTCGTATGATAGACCATTGCTATACCGCGGTCTAACCTTTAAAATTAAAGCCTACTCGAAGGAGTCTTAAAACGGTCTGAAACATCTCTTTTTGTTGCTTATAAGAATTATGGTGTAAGACAACAAATTGAACATGTTTTAGTGTTAAATCAAATAATAATGACGATATTATTCTTATAGGCCTACTGTAAAATAGATTTTCTCGTGTAGAAATGTACGTACTGTTATGATTGTGATTTTAGCAAGCGTGAGGAACATTACCTATTTGGTATTCTACTCCCTCAATTTGTTACTGTATGCAGTTTTATAAATCCAAAGGCAAATTACTGAAAAAATGACAATGTTGTGGGTATCAGTGGCTGGATCTCAATAGAGATACAAAAAAAAGCAAAAAGCTAAATCAAAACGATAAGTAAAACAGCCAGAAAAGTTAGCAGAGCTTCCGGGCAACACTAGCCCTTCATCAGTGCAACTGTACGCAGTTTTATAGCAACATGGTCTAACAGGGGTGGCTTTAGTAAGACCGTCTATCTGATAAAGCCGGCTTTAATCGGGGAGTTAAGACCATCAGTTAAAGAGTGTATTAGCAATCCGCCCCTAAACTTAAATACGATATACTGTAAATAAACCTAAATAAAAGTCACTCAGTTGGATACAAAAATTAAAGTTTTGATTGCATTACTAATAATGTAAAACTTAGAAGCTTTAATGATGCGAGACTGAAAAGGAAGGGAATTTAGCAAGCCATTAGTGACGAATTTAGAGTTTGTATTTGACACTAAAAATAAAAACTAATAAATTATCACATCTCAAAACAAGTACAAGTATGTATTTCTCTTCAGTTTTAGTTACAGTTATTACAATTTCACATTATTTATTGCCTAATGGAATGTAATAATGATGACATACAGTATAGAGATTTATTGCAATGGACACACTTTAATGGTGGCAGTTGTAGAGAGCTAGAAGTTTAGAAAAACAATCTAAAGATCATGCTGTATAAATACACGACAATATAAACATCTTTTTGACATACCTGTACAGTATTTTATAGTGAAATAACAAATTACAATGTTTACAGTATGTCTACAAAATTGAGATTCTCTCTGGGCTTATAAGGCTGCAAAATATTATTTTGGTAATATGAAGCGTGTATCAGTATTTGAATAGTATACTGTATATCAAAATTAATGTTTACGATTTACAGTTGACACTATGTTTATTGCTGATGTGTTGCTAACACAATTGTTGCGTTTTTACTGTACAGATCCTCTGTTTTAACCCACTTTATCCCCATTTTAAGCTCCTTCGGTTTAATATCATAACAAATGTGTTTTTTGTTTTATTTTTATGACAATACATAAAATATGTTTTTCAATTGTTCGACAATTATATTTCTCAACTTTCGACCTAATGACATACATCTCCTTAACATAAGGAAGTCATTTAAAAACAGATTGAAATTTTATGAAACTTTCCTGTAATTTTTTTTAAACACATAAAGACAGATTTTGTGACTTGACATTTTTACGGTAAATAATAAACAAATGCAATTAGGGTAAATAATAAACAAACGCAATTAGGGTAAATAATAAACAAAAAGCAATTTTGGTTGCACTGCATCGTACTGTGTCAGTCACTGTACAAAACATTCAAGAAAAGTATAAGAGGGTTAAGGTTGTTTTTATGCCACTAGTGGTCTTCACTTTTAGGGAATTTTAGTAGAATGTTAATCCGTCACAAACAACAGACTGTATACATACAATAGCATTATACTGTATTTGTCTTTCTTGGCCTCCTAAACACTGTAAACTGGTATACAGTATAGCACATGTCAAAAGAAATACAGTACCCTACCAGTGAATGTAAAAATCTTTAACCACAGGTCATGGTGATAGTCATTCAATTTTGGTATGAATACAGGGTTAAAATATATGAAGGAAAAACAATGATTTAAGAGTTAAGGATATGATATCTTAAGGGGTACAGGATTTAATATTAAAATGCAACTCATGAATGAGATAGGAAAAAAACATTTTTTTGTATGTCATAACTACAAAATTGAATGCTAATGATTATTGTTTTCAGATTGTCTAGAGAATTGTAAATGTATACAGTAACGGAACTTAAATTAGATATTTTATATTCATTATTAGTAAATAATTAAAAACAGACAATTAGCAATTAGAGAGTGTCAAAATGTTAGTCAACTGTGGCCACAAAGATACAGAAATATTCAGTAAATACAAAAGATAAAGAAAATGCAAAATATGAAAAATTGTATATAATTCATTATTTTTAATACTTACACTGTAGGTATATACTCTCCTGGAAAGGCATTTGTAGTATAACTTATAAGAAGACATGTTTTACCAACCGCTCTGATGAAAAAAACATTTTTAAAATCAATTTCACAATAACGTTAAATATTATAAATGTAAATTGTAATTTCATAAATATATAACATTAACATTTAAAAAGTAATAGACAATATTTTCTATTTAGTAGTACTATTATTTATTAATGCAGTAAAATGTTATTACTGTAGTAAACATGAATTAGTCTTGCAGTATATTAAATACTATATTAATAAATAATATTATGTGTGCCCTAATCTCATACTGTACAATCACTGCTTTTTGATACAATACAAATAAAGATAATTAATTTTACACAGGAAATGATTACTAAAAAGGAAAATATTGACAATCGAATTAATACAAAAAGGATCAGAACCGGATAAATAACCCTTTTAATGGTATGTCTACTTAGTAGAGTGTAGCCTGGCCTACGATGCCAAAATGGCCTTTCGACACAGAGATTCACGGCCTAGGCCTACACCCGGAAGTAATAATCACGCTTAGAATTTACATCGAAAACATCATCTTTACTTACCCGTCTCCGACTACAACACACTTGATAGCCTGCATTATTAATCACTTAAATCAACACTATGCTTTAATTTATCAATAATATTGCTTAATGACGATTTATTAGACGTTTACTAAGTTTACTAGGCCCTGTGCTGTGTGATAGGCGCGACAACATGGGTGTGGGGACTGTCGTTCATGCAGAACACACACGGAAGTACAGTTGAGCAATTCCGAAACAAACTGAGATAACCAATCGCTACGAAAAGTGCTTTTTATATATAAGGCGACCCCTATAGTTTTCTATTTTTAGAATCCGTCAGAGTCAAAATTAGCTATTATTTTCCCCTATTTAATGCTTCAAATTATTGACGCATAAAATATCCAACTATTAATTATACCACAGCTCATTTTGACATTGTATAATAGTATTTACATTAATTCAAAAATGTACTTAAAATGTCTTTTCTGTTTTCTCATTGCTTGCTACGTGGTGTGGATTTTGTAACATTATTAAAGATTTTGAGGTTGAATTAAGAACTTTTAGAATTTAAAAAGTACAATTTCCACCAACTAAATTAGGTACAGTACCTGCTTTGATATGTAAATAAGCTGGCTAAAAAGACACATGCACTTTTTTTTTTTACAGTATTATGATACTCAAAAATAGAGGGCAGTATATTGATTTCTACTTTCAAAATTAAAATACAGTGTAATAATCTTTATACAATTTTTTTTTCTATAAAAATTAATACAAAAATATAAATACAGGTGGTACATAATATTAAGGATAAAAGCTGAACTTTAAAATAAACAAAATCACAAAGACTATACAATTTATGTGTATTTATTGCCATATCAATACTATATTGCCATATCAATTCTACAGTATTGGTTCTAATGTTGTACTGGTATAAAACAAAAATATAAAGTCTACATAAAGCTGGATCAGTCATTACTGTATGTATTACATAATAGGTTCCGTTTACATGAGTATCCAATCACATAAAACTTGCCTTGTCTTAAGTCCTGTTCACATGAAAGTAGGTCATCAACAAAGTACAGTAGTAGTATCCACAATCACATAAAACAAATTGTTGTCTACACCAACATTTATCACACAAAATTGGTCTTTTGACATAAAAATGGTCCTTAATTAGAATAAAGGCTGTACTTGAGGTAACCACTTTTTATCGACCTCCTTAACAAATGGATCAGACGCGTCAATATCAATATTCTCATTGTCCAATGGGATTACAAGTTTGTGCGAATGTAACATCATCCGATATGGTTTAAAATCCATGCGATTACTGTATGTGTAATCACCGAGTATGGTGTGACCTATGCTGTTACAGTGAACACGCAGTTGATGTCTTCTACCTGAAACATACAAAACACCACAATGTTAATGCTGAGAACTGGTTCTAATGTTGTACTGGTATATAACACTGCAGACATTCTTATTAAACACTATATGCATTGAGCTTGTACAAAAGTCTATCATCAAGCTGAACGGGGGCCCAAAAGAATATATACATAAAAATACATTACAACCACTACTTTGGGACAATTCTATATAGGGGACACTTTTCATAAAGGAGGGGCAATATAGGTTTTAACACTATAACCCAGCATTTAAGGGTTAACCTCACGAAGGTCACCTTAATAAGAGTTCTACTGTAGTATAATAAAACACAAAATGAGGATGCTAGTTTACTATATTATTACAAAACTCTGACTTGCCAGTAAAAGGCACTAGCTTTATCTTAGTAACTGGATCACCACCGTACAATCCACGCTGAAGGACGAGTAATTCTGTCTTTGCTGTTTGAACTTTGCATCCTCCTTTTTTAACCTCATCTTCATCGGCAATTCTCATCATGTGCGTAAATCCTTCTTTTGTTTCTGGGCAAATTGCTTTCGTAATTGTCATGTGATCATCTTTAATATGACCTCTGACCTGTAAAATTAACAAAAAATATTGGAGAAAACATTTAATCTTTCTTTTGTTTCTGGGCATATTGCTTTCGTAATTGTCATCTGATCATCTTTAACATGACCTCTGACCTGTAAAATTAAAAAATATTGGAGAAAACATTTATTAACTTGCTAGATGCTGTTGTTGTCAAGGTAAACATAAACATACCAATGCTACATACTCCTTAGTGACCAAATGCTTTTTGAACTTTGACATGGCATTACCAGCAGCTTTACGATTTAGTGCAACAGCAACAGCGCCACTTGTTGAATAGTCCAGCCGATGAACAAACCTAAAGTAAAGACAAAATACACAATTCAGTAATTATAATTAAGTGCTTTTGAGAGGGTGAATCTTATATTGGTTTGTTAATGTTAGTGAAGAAAGAGTATACACTGTATACATATATGCACCAAATGGCAATAAGGTATAGCAAGATATACTGAAGTATATTATTTTCAAACTGTTTTTACCTAAACTGATGCTCAATCGACGTGTCAACTAGATCTGGATACATCTTGCCTAGTTGTTTGGCTACTGTAACTCTATCTTCATCATCATTGCTGTTAATTTTGATATCATAGTGTTTGTTAACAACAATGTAGTTGTCACTTTTGTATAGAATCTTTAGATTATCGATGGTGGCTGCCTGGTTCATGCCGATGATTGATCTCCAAAAATATATGTGCAATTGACGAAGAGTTTTTAAGGCTGTTGTGTAACATGAAGCTGGCGCTTTCATACCAGCTTTACACACAAGTGTTGCAATTGAGTTTAGCTGCACAGATGCTCTGCGCTGGTGGTGGGGCTAGTCTCATCTTTGCTTGTTGACCTTTTAACCTTTTCTTTAAAAAGTGGGAAAAAAGTACTGTATTATTAAACTAAAGACAGTGTAATATATTATAATCATCATCTTCCTATACTGTGCAGAACCTAGATACTAGACTACTGACTGTACATCATATCAGTTCAATTTAGTGCAAACTTTATTTTATTTAGGTCATCTAGTCTAGGCCTAGTACTAAACTAGGGATATTATAGTACAGTAATTACATACTCTAGATATACTATTTAGTCTTAGGCCTAATTCCTTATTTACTACAGCTAGGCTAGTGGTAGGTAGTAGGGCCTAGCCTAGCTGGCTAGAGAGATTATGTTATGGTGCGAAAGCACAGACTGCAGCAGGCATGAGTAGGCCTAAAATAGTGAGTAGCACACCGTGTAGACTTACCAAGAAGGGGGGACCCATATAAAAAGTACCTAAAACTAAACATCGATGTGATCTAAATAAGCCTAGCTCTAGCCTATATAATTTAACATAATTTTAAGTATAGAAAAATTATATACCAGGTCGATATATTTATTTATTCTATTAGGGCCTAGGTTAGGCCTTCGCGCGACAAAGTGTGGTGTGTCACGTTTTTCTTTCTTTTTCGACATGCTCTGCTGCTTCTGAAACTATGAAAGGTCATTCCGTGTCAACCAATCAAAACAATGATGCTAAGTGAGGCGTGACAAAAGTTTACACACAAACTTCACCAAAACCGTACGAACTAATAAATTCACACGTCGTACGGCGTAAAGCTGGGTAATTACGCTTCGCGTACTAGTCCCTGCGCCTTTGCGTGTGAACTAGGCAGTGGCGTTGTTTACCCCATGTCACTACTCCACACGTCCTTGGCGTTATCTACGACAGCTTTTACATACCCCATCTTTAACTATTCGTTAACTAATTTAAAATAAAAGTAGGAAGTCCTTTGACCTTGGTAATGTACGGATCTAGCATTTATTATGTATAATTCAAACGTTCGACGATAATTAGGTGATCATTTATTTATATTGTAATTTTTCGTTTGAATTTTTAATCATTTTTAATCGTTTTAACAGTATTTTACATTGGCCTATGGCGTTTTTGCAATCTGCGTTTTTTACAGTATTTTAACATTGGCCGCCTATTAACAGTACAACTTGTTTGCAATTTGATGTATTTTTCTTTGTAGTTTTAATTATGCCAAGCAAAACGAATTTCCATTTTAAGTGAATCAATACAATTTCTTGAATCTTGAGTCTCCATATTCGAACTAAATGACGAAAATGAATTAGAAATAAATAATACGAATAAACTCTCTTAATGATAATAAATTAATTAAAGTATTCGACAATGTTTAATTAATACAATTCGGCAAACAAAAAGTAAGTACTTAAGTACATACACGTATAACATATTACAATTTAAATTGTATTTGCATTGTAGATAAATGTACATATTTAATCAATTAGTAATTAAATCGTCAATGTACTAAAGCAATATTTATTTATTAGTATTAAGATGAAGACCACGTGTACCTAGCGATAATGAATGTTTGACACATATTATCTGTGATGACTTAAAAAATATATGGAGATAAAAAGAACTTAAAGGATTTTAACCAATCAGAAGACACCACATACAACTATCAGAAAATCTCATTTCCGAAGTGGTCTGAGGGCGCTATATAAATACGCATGCTCAATTTTATCAGTCTCTTTTGCCACGAAGCAAGTCCATCTCAAACATCGCTAGCTAAGAATTCAACTATAATCACACAACATGAAGGCTGTTACGCTATTAATTTTTGCTTTTGCAAGCATTGCATTATCAGAAGATGTTCCTAAAGAAGAAGGAGTGCTTGTTCTTGGAGATTCAAACTTCCAAGAAGTAATTGATTCAACCGAATTTATCTTAGTCGAATTCTGTAAGTAGCCTCGGGCCTCGCTCGAGCGATTTCATTTTTCAAAAAGTCGCTTGTTGATACTGGGCCTAGGCCTAGTAGTAGAGTAGAAATAAGGTTTCACCTCAAAAAAATTGCAACAAAAGGTTTTTCAACGGATTTTGGTAGTATTGGGTGTACTAAATAACAGGAAAAAAGTCTCAAGAATTTCGACCACCGGAAAGTGTTTTTTTTCAAGATGGCCGCCAAAATAGATAAAAAGTGAAAATGGCCATACTTCCTAAACTACTTGGTCTATTGATATGATTTTGGTACCAAAATACTCAGAACATACATATTTATATTTGCCCTAATAGAAAATTTTGGCCAAAAATGACCGGAAATGCCATTTCTTGCATGTTTGACCTTTGACCTTGATATGTTGTATCTTGGTAACAACTGACCGTAGGAAAACAAATTATGGCTCAAATTGTTCAGAATGTACATATTTACATTTATTATAATGAGACATTTTGTCAAAAAATGGTTGGAAGTAAAGGTTATTGACCTTTAACTTTTATCTATGTAGAATTTCCATATCTCGGCAACTATGTGTGGTAGAGATTTAAAATTGGGCTCTAAATACTGAGAATATACTTATTTATATTTACTCTACTGAAGCAGTTTGACAAAAAATGACCAGAAACGCCATTTTTGACCATTGGCCTTGATATGCTATATTTCGATAATGACTGACTCAATTTGTTCAGAATATAATTATTTTTGTTTCGTATAATGGTCTAATCTACCCATGAAATGGAGAGCTTTCCTGGGAATCAAGTAACTGTAATATTTATAAAGACTTTTAGAATATGAGTTCAAGTTCAAATTGTTCAGAACATAATGTATACATTCTTAATAATAATAGTGAATAAAGACCCGAAAAGTAAACAAAAACAAATATAATATTAATAATAATTTTAAATTTCTAATTACAGTATAGCAGCAGTTGATTGGATATTGTGCATGTATTTAGTACGCCATCCTAAACAACTGTTTCAACTTCGTCTTCATCATCGTCATCAATTTCTCTATCTACATTGTCACATTTTTCTAGTTGACACACTCCACAAACTGAAGTGCATGCCAATCCATAGCGTCTACAACTGCAACGTACAGTTTTACATCCAGTAGTACAGTTACAATGGATGATTTTCAAAAGTTCTTCTGGAGCAGCAGTTTCCATCGTCAATATTGGCACAAATGTTTTATTACAAACTTTTCATCCCCACTTGGTAGCATCCATGGTATTATCTTTCTTTATCCATTGCATGATTTGATAGTATACTCTAAGACTGTGACATTTTGTAGCAGATGAGGTTGGTGGTAGTTGTTTAGGTTTGATAAATGATTTACCCTCAACAACTTTCTTATTGAACAGCTTGCATCTGTAGCTATTCAGGCAATCCAGTGACTTGGCTCCAAAAAGAATAGACATGGCCTTTAGTCCAAACTCCTCGATAGTTTGAAGTTTCTGATGCGGTTGAGTGAAAATATCGGCACACATGTCATATTCTGGGTTACTTTCAATCAATTTATTAAATGCCACTTTCTTGCCGATTTCAAAAATCCTAGACGTCGAATCACAACCAGTGAATGCATGCACAAAGTGTAATGCATTTCACATTTTATATCCTAAGACAGATTTCAATCTGGTTACATTAATCACTCTAGTAGGCCCATCTTTTCCTTTGTCTGATCTGAAGTACACTTCTCGGTTTGTTGTATTTACATGATACAGTAAAGTACCAGTAAGTCAGTGTCTTCTCCAATCAAAGTTACTGTATTATGTTCAGAGACTTCAACTGTTGCGAGTGCGATGTCAACATCGGCATTGTTGGCTGCATGTCGTACAGGACATTCTTTTTTCTGTAGCTCATATGAAAGCATGTAGATACATTTTTGTTTGTTCTCATGCCTTGACAGGAACTCTTCTTTCTTTCCATCAAATTCAGTTAGGACAAATCTCTCTAGACGATGTAATGAAATTTCCACCCTCACTCTTCGAAGCCAAAGACATCTTTAGGAAGGCAAATAAACCAATACATTGATAGAAAGTAACCCAGAATATGACATGTGTGCCGATATTTTCACTCAACCGCATCAGAAACTTCAAACTATCGAGGAGTTTGGACTAAAGGCCATGTCTATTCTTTTTGGAGCCAAGTCACTGGATTCCCTGAATAGCTACAGATGCAAGCTGTTTAATAAGAAAGTTTTTGAGGGCAAATCATATTATTTTATCAAACCTCACAACTACCACCAACCTCATCTGCTACAAAATGTCACAGTCTTAGAGTATACTATCAAATCATGCAATGGATAAAGAAAGCTAATACCATGGATGCTACCAAGTGGGGATGGGAAGTTTGTAATAAAACATTTGTGCCAATAATGACGATGGAAACTGCTGCTCCAGAAGAACTTTTGAAAATCATCCATTGTAACTGTACTACTGGATGTAAAACTGTACGTTGCAGTTGTAGACGCTATGGATTGGCATGCACTTCAGTTTGTGGAGTGTGTCAACTAGAAAAATGTGACAACGTAGATAGAGAGATTGATGACGATGATAAAGACGAAGTTGAAACAGTTGTTTAGGATGCCGTACTAAATACATGCACAATATCCAATCAACTGCTGCTATACTGTAATTAGAAATTTAAAATTATTATTAATATTATATTTGTTTTTGTTTACTTTTCGGGTCTTTATTCACTATTATTATTAAGAATGTATACATTATGTTCTGAACAATTTGAACTTGAACTCATATTCTAAAAGTCTTTATAAATATTACAGTTACTTGATTCCCAGGAAAGCTCTCCATTTCATGGGTAGATTAGACCATTATACGAAACAAAAAGAATTATATTCTGAACAAATTGAGCCATAAATCGTCAATGGTCAAAAATGGCGTTTCTGGTCATTTTTTGTCAAACTGTTTCATTAGAGTAAATATAAATAAGTATATTCTCAGTATTTAGAGCCCAATTTTAAATCTCTACCACACATAGTTGCCGAGATATGGAAATTCTACATAGATAAAAGTTAAAGGTCAATAACCTTTACTTCCAACCATTTTTTGAAAAAATGTATCATTACAATAAATGTAAATATGTACATTCTGAACAATTTGAGCCATAATTTGTTTCCCTACGGTCAGTTGTTACCGAGATACAACATATCAAGGTCAAAGGTCAAACATGCAAGAAATGGCATTTCCGGTCATTTTTGGCCAAAGTGTTCTATTAAGGCAAATATAAATATGTATGTTCTGAGTATTTTGGTACCAAAATCATATCAATAGACCAAGTAGTTTAGGAGGTATGGACATTTAAATTATTAACTATTTTGGCGGCCATCTTGAAAAAAAAACACTTTCCGGTGGTTGAAATTCTTGAGACTTTTTTTCTGTTATTTAGTACACCAAATACTACCAAAATCCGTTGAAAAACCTTTTGTTGCAATTTTTTTGAGGTTGGCCCCTTTTTTTAATTAGTTCTACTCTACTATAGCCTATCGCCTAAAGATGCACAAGCCTACGCTTAGAGATTTAATATAAATGCTTGATACGCTTAATACATGTGTAGGTAGAGGTTTTCAGCAGCCGCAGAAGATGATTCATTGCTTTGAGCCGCCCTGCGTGTGATCAATCTGGTGTCATGTCAAAATGTGACAATGAATAATCAATGTGGGGGGTTGATGATGAGGTGTTAAATGAGTGCATATGATTGGTGGTGGTATACTTTTATCATTAAAACGTTTAGTACTGTATAATACGAATAAAGATGTGCATTGTAATACAGTTTCTTTTATGAATTGCTCAAAGAACCGACTGAATCATATACCATTGACAATTGTACTAACATGTACTTGCCTCCAACACAGTTAATATTATTATGCAAGATTTTAATGATTTGCACAATAATTTATTTTTATTTTTGTTGTATTAACTTTTGATCAAAGACTTGAAACCAGAATTCTTGGATTGGAAGGAACTATAGAGCTATCCATTTTTAAAAATGTAATAATATGTAGGTTTATAAGATAATTAGAAACTGTAAAGAGTCAAAACTTTTAAAGATACACTAACTTTAATTAAACCAAATACAAGAATACACTCGCTTCTAAAATAAAAATGAACGTAAAACAAAAAATATAACAATTGTATACATGAATGAACATTCCAGATTGAAATCAATTAGTTACATGTGTCTTTACTACAGTACTAAGAGAGTGGCCTTGTGCTGGACCTAGATAGTAGATCAGAAGTTTTGAGAACAGGATATAGCACTTGTTATCATTTACTCCATGTGCTCTATCAACACAGTTGAACGATTCACTATTCTTCATTTCTAAATCCAGTTATTGTTCTTTAAATCTTCAAATTATTTCCCGGCAAATTATTGCATTGTTTAGTTAATCAGATGTATCCTTTAGTTGCTATAAATAAGGTGTGAATCATCTAGTGTTTTGATTATTTGTCACTAGATACATTTTAAAAACATATTGTTGTTGATCAACAGAATTTGGTTCATTCATTTATGCGTGTACAATACATTTATATATATATTCAAGGTTTTATTCAATAAAACGAAAATTTACATTGTAGCCAAAGGCTAAATTGTGTAAAATTTTACAAAATATTGGATAAAGTACATAATATGAAAATGAACAGAATACCTGCAAGGGTAATTTCTTATAAAAGTTGCTATTTTTTAAATATTTGTTTAACCTTATTATATTTGCAGTTTGATAATTAACTCCTTGAGATTTAAGGTCAATATGTAAATGACAATGAGTCTAGCCTTACCATATTTATTCGTTCTTGAATAGTAACAGTAACACCTTCCTCTGCTTGAGTAATAGCACCTTCCTGGAGCACGCAGGGGGAAGGGCCTTTAATTGCCATCCTCAATTGCTAAGCTGTTTACCAGTCCATTGATAACAACAATCAATATTTGCTAACTTCCATATGCTTGTATATACCAGCTGGTTATTATTTATATTGTGTATACTTTCATATTTCAACATTTATAATTTTTAATTAAAATACAATTTTTGTTTTTTATAATAAAGTCAGTTTACACATAACAAACATTTTGATTTTTTCTTCTTTCAAACAAAAGATGAACAAGTTGTATTCAACGTCTGCTTATTATTATTATTATTATTAATAATTAAGCAATTATTTGTACATTACCACCATGTGGACACGGTCACACTACATTCACACACATTTGAAATTGCCACGTATAATAACCTCAGTAATTACTGAAGCGTGAAAATTGCCATCTTGTGAACATAATCTGTATTAATCAGATCTCTATCTTGGCTTTAATTTAATTATTTTTTCTCCTTGTGGAAATGCACTAGAGTAGTATTGTATGGGAGTGCCCTTGTGGTTTTGATTTGTTTAGTAAGTAGCGCTACATTAGAATAGATAGTAAATCTACAAAATGAGTTTAGCCATATGGATTCGTGCAGTTCATTATGCTTTGTGTTTGTGGCTTTTTTTAAATCACTCAATCAATGATTCAGAATAGTATAAATAATAATATATTTTTATTTTGCCAGATGCTCCATGGTGTGGCCACTGCAAAGCATTGGCACCAGAATATGCCAAAGCTGCTGAGGCCCTTGAGAAAGAAGGCTCTGAAATCAAACTTGGCAAGGTTGATGCTACAGAAAACTCAGATTTGGCTGCCAAGTTTGAGGTCAGAGGTTATCCCACTCTGAAGTTCTTCCGAAACGGAAAAGCAACTGAGTATGGAGGTAGATATAATCATCTTTTTAAACTGTAATTTGAAATAAATAAATTAGAATATGTTCACTTCCTGTTTTTGTTGCTATGTTGGATCATCTAATTCTAATGAATAAATTAAATGATTACTTGTAATGCAATGATTTATTAAAGGTGGAAGAACAACAAAGGAGATCGTCAACTGGCTTAAAAAGAAGACTGGACCACCAGCAACAACACTTGAATCTGCTGAAGACGTAGAGAAATTGCGTAAAGACCAAGAAGTAGTTGTCATCGGTCTTTTCAAGGATTTCGAAAGCGCAGAAGCCAAAGCATTTTTGGAAGCTGCCGGCGGAATGGACGACATCCCATTTGGCATGACCAGTAATGCAGAACTCTTCACCACATATGAGGTTACTGGCAACAGTGGCATTGTTCTTCTCAAGAATGTAAGTATGGGAAGCTCTCATAAATATAACCATTATGGCTTATTGTAATCTCACACAATCAAATGTTTTATTATTACTTATAAGTATAAATGTATATATAGTGTAATATGTTGTGTGAAATAAACTGAACTGAATTTTACACCATATGAAGAAACAATTGCAGCCAAGCAAGTAAAAACAAAATGTTGATAAATAACTTGCTTATAATTGATTATACAAATCTTATTAATTTTTTTAGTTTGATGATTTGAAAGCAGTATATGATGGTGAATACAACTCTGAAGCCATCTCTACCTTCGTCACTGAAAACAGTCTTCCACTTGTCATTGAATTCACAGAACAGGTTAGTATTGTAACAAGACTACGGATGATAGGGAGCTGCACGTCCATCAGTGGGGTTCCTGCTTTTGTGACAACCGTCCTTCAGGCGACAGTGGGTTTCCTAATTTACGACTCCTGAGCCGGCATGCCAAATCATTAAATATAAATAATTGTACAAAAGCAGCATAATTCCAGAGTTATTAATACTAAATTTTTTATATACTTTTATTTACAGTCTGCACAAAAGATCTTCGGAGGCGCCGTCAAAGTCCACCTCCTTCTCTTTGTCAAGAAAGATGCTGACAATTACCAAGCCACATACGATAACTTCAAAGCAGCTGCCGGTGACTTCAAAGGAAAAGTAAGACAGGTTATTTGTACTTGAGTTGGTAGGCATTGAGCCTTGTCTCATAATTACAACATACGTCATAATATATTATGAATATACTGTATGAAATCCCAACTTAAAGGACTTTGCCTTTAACACTGTTAAATCCCATTGTATTTATGTTTATATTTTTTAAATGTTTACTTGTTCTGTACTTGTGTTATCTTAGTAGTGTATCAAACAATACATTTCCAATTTTATTACACTTATGAATATAAAGCTCTGTCTACACTATCAAACTTTGTGACAAAAAATGTGATGTGCCCATATATGGACATGATGATGTCATATTACTACTATATTTGGGCATATCACTACAATATTTGGTCACATCACACTTTTTTTGTCAAACTAGTTCGATAGTGTAGACAGAGCTTTAGACAATAACAGTTTTTTTAATTTGAATAATGAAATGATTCAATGACCATCTTATTTTATTTTTGTATAGGTATTGTTCGTATTCATCGATGCTGCCGTTGAAACCAACAGCCGTATACTCGAGTACTTTGGCCTGAAAGAAGATGAACTCCCATCAATCCGCCTCATCACACTGGATGGTGACATGAAAAAATATAAACCAGACTTTGACGATCTTACAACAGATAACGTAAAGGCATTTGTAGCAAGCTACCAATCTGGAGATCTCAAGGTGCGTTCACACTGAAATAATGAGTAAATGTTGCATACAAAAAGGCACTATTGACAATTTAGTACTGAAATACTGTAAAATCCTTCCTCTTCTGGGGGACAGATGAAACGAGGGGCTATTAATATACAGTATGTTAAAAACCTACAGCCAATCCCCTATTCAGGAGAAACTAATAGAGGTTATACTCTACTAATTATACTAGGTTTATATATTATAATAATATTTAAATGATTTTCTTTCTCTTTTTTTTAGCCCCATCTTATGAGCGAAGAAATCCCAGAAGATTGGGATAAGAACCCAGTGAAAGTTCTTGTAGGAAAGAATTTTGCTGATGTTGCATATGATACAACAAAGAATGTACTTGTAGAATTTTGTAAGTACTGTACATAATTCTTAAGCTCTGTCTACACTATGAAACTAGGTCGACAAAAAAAGTGGGATGTGCCCACATGTGGTAGTGATATACCCAAAAATGGTAGTGATATACCCAAATATGGTAGTGATGTGATCATGTCCATATGTGGGTGCATGCATTGTTTGGTCACAAAGTGTAGACAGCTTTACATAGTATAAATAGGTTTTTGTGATTAATTTCAAGATTTGTTGTCTGTTACTAAAGTTTAAATATGAATTTGTCATTTAGATGCACCATGGTGCGGTCACTGCAAAGCACTCGCTCCAATCTATGATGAATTAGCAGAAAAGTTTGAAAGTAGCGATGATGTTGTAATTGCTAAGATGGATTCAACAACTAACGAGCTTGAAGATGTTCAAATTAGAAGCTTCCCTACACTCAAATATTTCCTTAAAGAAACTAATGAAGTAAGTGCTAAAATTATAGTAGTACTAAAAGAAACCATCTGAATGTCTCTAATGAGAGATCATCATTAAACATCTACACCATACACAAAACATGTTTATACTGGCTGACCATGTGTGTGACCAGTCATGGTACAGAATACAAAATGGACTTAAACTCACACACATCACAATTTTAGTCCTACAATACTGGACCTACAAGTGGTCTTTAATTAGAAAAAATTACCAAAGTTAGATAATTAGTATTGGCCTAGTGGTAAACATGTGGAATACATTTGCTAATATCTTTATATATTTTTGCTAGGTTGTAGATTATAATGGTGAAAGAACTCTAGAAGGTTTAACCAAGTTTATAGAAAGTGGTGGTAAAGATGGATCTGGACCATCAGATGAGGTAAGTCTACAAAACCATTTAAAACCCACTAGCCTAGTGGAAAAGAAAGGGATATCTTAAACCCACTAGCCTAGTGGAAAAGAAAGGGATGTCCTAAACCCACTAGCCTAGTGGAAAAGAAAGGGATATCTTAAACCCACTAGCCTAGTGGAAAAGAAAGGGATGTCCTAAACCCACTAGCCTAGTGGAAAAGAAATGGATATCTTAAACCCACTAGCCTATTGGAAAAGAAATGGATATCTTCAACCCACTAGCCTAGTGGAAAAGAAATGGATATTTTAAACCCACTAGCCTAGTGGAAAAGAAAGGGATATCTTAAACCCACTAGCATAGTGGAAAAGAAAGTGATATCTTAAACCCACTAGCCTAGTGGAAAAGAAAGTGATATCTTAAACCCACTAGCCTAGTGGAAAAAAAATGGATGTCTTAAACCCACTAGTGGAAAAGAAAGGGATATCTTAAACCCACTAGTCTAGTGGAAAAGAAAGGAATATATTAAAGCCACTAGCCTAGTGGAAAAGAAAATGGACATCTCAAACATGGCTCAACCAACCTAAGAAATAATAACAGTACTACTGTTTATATAGATACATATCCACTAGGTAATACAAAGGTATTGGAACAAATGATTGATTACCTTGATTACATCTCAAACCAAGAACAAGAGAGGTACACATCTGCTATGTCATAGACAAACACATTCTAATATTTGATCCGTTTTGATTTTTCAGGAGATGGAAGATTTAGGTGATGAGGAAGGTGATGAAGGAGAGGAGGAAACAGAAGAAGTGAAGAAAGATGAACTCTAAACATATTTTATTAAAATTTAATCTTTAAACTCAAAACCAAACAATTGTTGTTTGCCTTTTAAAAAAAACATTAAAATCAACAAATCTTCTATTGTAACTGAAAATATTTAATTGTGACTTCCTTTTATTATTCAATAGCTTTAGTTTATTTAATCTTCCATGTGAATGTATAGTGATTTGTTTGTAGAAAGATATGTATTGTTGCATGACTAGCAAGACTATTTGTTGATTGATATTAATTCACTAATCCAATTTATAATTTAAAAACTGATAACCAGGTTATTCCACTGATAACCAGGTTACTCCACTGATAACCAGGTTATTCCATTTTCAGACAGGTAGAATTTAATTAATTTCACTGATGGTCAATACATTTTAATATAATGCAAGAAAAGGACCAATATACAATACACATGTTTTAATTACTAATTTATAAGATACAAAGATAAGGTTTGATATTCTGGACAACTGTTATGGACATTTAATGAGGTTGAACATCAATGGACCACAAATTTATAAAAAAAACATAAGGACCGCTGTCAATAATTGTTTTGAAATAAGAACTAGGTTGTTGAATATAATTAATTCCATCTTTTAAGAAAACCAAGGTGCAGCTCCGATCACAGACATTATAAACAATGGAAGTGATCGATTTTGAGTGTGCTACTAAAAGGTGTTAATACACCTGCGATGTTATGAGAAGCAGCTTCGTTGAGTTGCGAGTGATTTAGTGTGTGGACAAATGGCCAATAAAAGATATCATGTCCTAAATAGAGTTGTTTTTGTTTCTTTGTAAATTCGGCATATATTCAAAACACTCGCCACTTTGAAAAGCAGTTAGGCATGCAGTATTAGCTAAAATTGGGAACAGACGATCAGGTTTAGTGTTTAATAGACCTAGATCCTTCACAATTAAACCCTAACCTAGCCTAGTGGAAACGAAAGGGATGTCCTAAACCCACTAGCCTAGTGGAAAAGAAAGGGATATCCTAAACCCACTAGCCTAGTGGAAAAGAAAGGGATATCCTAAATCCACTAGCCTAGTGGAAAAGAAAGGGATTTCCTAAACCCACTAGCCTAGTGGAAACGAAAGGGATGTCCTAAACCCACTAGCCTAGTGGAAAAGAAAGGGATGTCCTAAACCCACTAGTCTAGTAGTGGAAAAGAAAGGGATGTCCTAAACCCACTAGTCTAGTAGTGGAAAAGAAATGGATATCTTAAACCCACTAGCTTAGTTGGAAAATTGATACGATTATGAAGGAGATTATTTATGGGTTTGATATTGGCCTAAGGTGTCATACACGTAATTCAAGATAGACAGTATGCCAGTAGCATAGGCCTAATGGTTTACATTTTCCTAATATCATCAATGCTCACGAGACCAGCACAAATTAATTTGGAAATATTAGAACTAAGTGTTCGACACAGACTTAAACTCACTTGATATACATAACAAGTTCTTATTTTCATTTATTTTTTTGAAAAAGAAATCACATTTGACCTTTGATATATTTTTTACAATATGTACAATATTAAAATAATTAATACATTTTTATATAATCAATCACTGGGCAGATATAATAAGCCAGTAAAATGCAAAATAATTATACTTATCACTGACCATTGGCAAAATGTGATACGGCATTATTTTATAGTTTAACATGCAATTTCAGCATTTGTTTGAAATGAAATTGGAAGCGATATATTTTTAATATAAACCACAAAAATACTGCATTTCAATAAAATTTAATCCTTTCCGAGACCATGTGATGAGAAGAGATATACTGACAGTATTGGAGACCAAACCTACAGTATCAAAAAGGATTTGAGATCCACGTGTCAATTTGAAAGGGAACGCAGAATCCCACAAAAACGAATGAACACAATTACTGGATTACTATTACGAACCCGCACATCATATGCAGAATACATTTTTCTCCATTGAATTTAGCTTTGATGGTGGTCCCTGTTTATCTTGTATAAACAAGGTACTCTACAGTACTACCATATAGCTGGTGAAATTACAAGGCTTATAATAATAATCCACTATTATAATCGAACCATGGCTTTACTGTTACTTTACAGTTACTTTACAACTGTAGTCCATACAGCAGCATTTTATAACATTAAGTTACTGCATAGATATGTATTTGAATACACTATTAGGTGTAAAAATGAAACAATATCTCAATTAAAACACAATGTATTGATCAAATTAGATTAGGTGTGCATCTATAAATTGGCGGGACATATGAACAAGGAGCGAGTCTAGTCTAGTAATCTAATCTATGGTCGTTTATTTTATGGACATATTTGTATATAAATCCCAGATAACAATTATTATATTATAACATAAAGATTTAATTAACTATCAGAGGATCATAGTGTGGAACAGCGTTCTAATGTAGTAATAAGTCTCACATATTTTCTCATCTATTTTACATTTATTATATCTAACTAAAATAATTATTATTATTTAATATGGTATATCAAAATATATGTGGTCTTATTATCTTTTTTTGACTAATACTACTGTATTTTGAAATTAAATTTCATTCTAAATAACACTGATAAACATACATGAAAAAGTAAAAACAGCTAAGGACCTTATTTCACTAAAATATAATATTTTTTTTAATGAAACATATAATTTGTTTATTAATAAAATACGGTATTTTAAAATATACATGCGTTTTGATTAGTATGCTATGTTGAAAAAATGTAGTAGTACTTTATATAACATTTAGAATAATATTACTATTTTGTTTTTCATGAATTTGAATTTTATTTGTATCTTAAGTATTGAAAATAAAATACTAGATGCAGGAAAAAATGGGTATTCAGGAAAGGAAAAACAGAACATAATTTAAAATCATATTTTAAACTGTTGCATTAAATTTGTTTGACAAGAAATGGTCTTGAACAACACAAGATAAAGATGAATAAAGCATGTCTACACTATCAAACTAGGTTGACAAAAAAGTGTGATATGCCCAAATATGGTAGTGATATGAGCACATCACATTTTTTGTCACATAAAGTTTGATAGTGTAGACAAGGCTTAACAGCGACACTCAAGAAAAATTAAAAAGAATGCCTTATTAAATTTTCATAAACATATATTATTAGTTCTAGCTCTTCGCTAATGCTAGTGAGTGTGTTATGAAGTGCAATAGGAGGTGTAGAGTAATAATAATGTCGAAAATATTACATACCTTCTGTCAAAAAAAAAAAGGACAGAGGGAAGTTACTGCTAAACTACGTGTGATTTTGCATCAAAAAAGGCACTTATTAAAAAATGTAATATGATTTGTTAAGCTCTGTCTACACTTTCAAACTAGTTGTGTGCCCATGGTAGTGATATACCCAAATATGGTAGTGGTATGACATCATGTCCATACATTTTTTTTCACATAAAGTTTGATAGTGTAGACAAAGCTTTAGAATATAGAAACAAAATAGAATGACAGTATTTATATTTTATCATCTGTCATTTCAAGAAAGTTAGTTGACACATCCCGATTACATTCTCCTTTGCTGTTGAATACAAATTTGTAATAACTGCCATCGGCACAAACCGCTACAAAATAAAAATGTTAAACCAACTTTAAAATAGTGCAGTAAAAACAGGACAAATACAGGTTTGGACTCATGCAAATTGAATAGGTGTTGATAGGCTAAGCCCGTACAATTTGGTTTTGTGGTATAAGCTCACTAAATATTTTCGTGTTCTAAAGGGACTTGGTATAGCGTTAAAATATGTATGTATTAACTGTCCTTCATTTTAACTAGGGTGTCTCCTGAATAGGGGTGTCTCCTGAATAGGGGTGTCCCAAAGGAGGGGTTCTACTGTATATTGATTGAAATAAAATATTTAAATGATGAACTCACCTATGACTGAATTAGAGTCAGCACCAAACGCACAAATGCAATGTGCATTATTTGGAACTTGGAACTTTGAAAAACTCCACTTTGAACTGAAGTACTTTGGAAGGAAGCTAGCTGATGCTAGGCTGTATTGAAACAAAGAATGTTCTATATTATAAATATAGTAATAATACAAATATGGTAGTGATATGTTTAAATATGGTAATGATATGACATCGTCATGTCCATATATGGGCATATCACATTTTTTGTCACATAAGTTTGATATAATATAATAATATAAAATAAGTTATCCGATAACTGCTCTGTGATAGAAAAAAAGACGAAGAGGTTGGTAGGCATCTTCAAGCAGAGTTCATGTCCAAATATTTGTGTGTTAGTATTATTATTATCCAGGGATGTATCCAGAATTATTATTAAGAATGCTTGTTGATTAAGATGATCCTTGGGTCTGGGGTTCAAATCATGTCAAATTTCAGAATTGTTTCCAATGATACAAAACAACTCCACCTCCTCCCGAAAGACTTGTTTTGTTTATGTAGAGCATTTTCCTGAGGGCATACAGTAGTTCATGGACTATACCATTTGTGGAGAGGGGTGTTCGATGAATATATCTCGCTCTTTGAGGAGAAAGGCATATTGTCGGTTTATCCAGGTAAGCTGGCACGAAATAGACTGACATCGTCAAGGACAGTAAAGAACTCATGTATGAATATCCTTGGCTTGATTAAATCGAGATTAATATTAATAACTATAATACCTTGATTGTTTGTTCTTTTTAGGATCTTCTACTGAAAAGATATGTACTGTTCCATGATCACTGGACACACACAGTAACGATGAGTCTTGGTTAAAACTTATGCTGTATAACATACAAATAAAGATGATATATGATTGATACAAACAAATAGTGGTTTTCCTGACTGGCCAATCCACTATCATTGCCATATACAAGCTTAATAGCTAGGCACTAAAGAACACATCTCTGTTAAAAGGCCATTTAATTACACCGTTATCAGTCTTAAGCTTTGTCTACACTATCAAACTAGTTTGACAAAAAAAATGTGATGTACCCAAATATGGTAGTAATACACTTAAGTACAGTAGTGATATGACATCATCATGTCCATATATGGGCACATTACATTTTTTTTCACATAAAGTTTGAGCTTAAAGTATGAAATGTGATAATTTAATAAAACGGCTAAACTTTGGAGTCTGACCGCATCATTATCTAATAACTTTTAATGGTCGAACGACCGTCGTATTCAATTAAAGAAATTAAAAGAATTTCCATCGATCATTTGGAGATGTTAAAAAGTGTCTGGATTCATGTTTCGTACATCGGAAAAGCTAATAAAACCCCTCATGAAAGAAATTCAAATACTGTACAACAATAGTAACCACAATAAGTGTACATTTGTAACCATGAATAATTGTTAATTGTCATGTATTTTATTCATGTATTCAAACTAAACTAATTCCTCCGTGTTCTATTTGTACTCTTTAATGTTTTGATACCAAATAATACACATTATTTGTATTTCAATTTACAGATATTTGTAATGATTTATAAAGCATTGTTTGAAACTTCCGCCTCAATAATCAGAAAGTTTTCTTTTCAATTGTTCCTATCTACTTGAGTGAATATGTTTCCTGTTAGAATGATGTCGATTGTTGTATACACAGTAAACCTAGATCAGGTAAGTTCATAAACCAGGTTTTGTATGCTAGTTTAGGTTAGTAAAATGACATTACCTAGTTAACTAGCTTAACCAGCTAGACTATTAGAAAAATGATATAGTATATATCATTTGACTTGACTAGATCATGGTTTATATCCTAATAATAGCCTGTTCGTGGTTAATAGAGCATATCAAAACCAAAGCTTCCTAAACACATCCTTTAATAAGACAAATTACTTTAAAATTTAAACATACCAGTAAATTGAAGCACTTCCAGATCCCCTTCTGAATTCTTGTAACAATGCTCCGTTACTGGTGTCAAACATACGGATAAGTGTTCCCTAAAAATTAGAGACGTATATTATAAAACTGCAGGGGAGTGTATTTATAAAAGGATACAATATATTATAGTTATACACTGTTTGATTATAAATAAACAGTTTAGACAAATTTTTCAAAAAAGAAACGTTTTTTTTTTAAACTAAAACTACTAGGACCTGCAGTAGAATTACTATACAGTAGCACATACAGTACAGTAGTAACAAATACAGTATCATTTTGAGGCATTAATATCATAGAACTATATTACTGCATTATACAGATGAATTACTACAGCAACTTCAGTACCATTCTGATGCATACTGCAGAACGAATACTGCAGAACACAGATGAATTACTACAGCAACTTCAGTACCATTCTGATGCATACTGCAGAATGAATACTGCAGAACACAGATGAATTACTACAGCAACTTCAGTACCATTCTGATGCATACTGCAGAATGAATACTGCAGAACACAGATGAATTACTACAGCAACTTTAGTACCATTCTGATGCATACTGCAGAATGAATACTGCAGAACACAGATGAATTACTACAGCAACTTTAGTATCATTCTGAGGCATGATGCAGAACTAATACTGCAGCATGAAGATGAATTACTACAGCAACTTAAGTATCATTCTGATGCATGCAGCAGTACTGCTGCAGCACACTACAGATGAATATCTGCAGCAACTTCAGCATCATTCTGATGCATACTGCAGAAATATTACTGCAGCACACAGATGAATTACTACAGCAACTTCAGTATCATTCTGATGCATATCATGGTTTCTTACCTTTTCTGATGCAGTGGCTAGCCTACTCCCCTGCAGGTTGAGTGATATGCACGAGAGTGGCCCCTCATGGGCGGCCATATCCGTTGGGGGTTTATCGGTGTTGGCTAAATCTACAACTTGCACGTGACCAGCCTTTCGACCAGGAAACGCTAATAGCGAGTTATTGCTACTTGGACAAAGAACGCAAAGACCTGTAATAAAAGAAAACAAACAAGTTTAATATCAATGACCTTACTGTTTGGTAGAATTAGATTAAAAGTAAAAGCTCAGTTACAAAATGTAAAAAAAAATTAAATATACATAATTCTATACCTTTTGGATTGTGACATGTCTCAAAGACATGAAGTTGCTGAGGATTCTGGGTAAATGTGTATACTTTGATTATTGTATCCAAGACAACTACAATTCTGAAAAAAAAATGTGTACAAAAATAAAATAAAAATGAGGTAACAAACAAACAAAAAATATTCAAATAATAAAAATAAAAGGGAGGTAAAAAAAGTTAAACGTTAATAATAATAAGGTAAATCTATTAATACTTGATGAACAATGACATAGGCCTGGTGCATATAAAATAATTAAATACACACCTATCTCTTCTTAACCTGACTGCTCGTACTTCTGTTGAAAAGTCTAATTCGATGACAGGTTTTTTCTTTAAATCATCCCAGACCATAACTAAACAGATAAACATATTTTTAATTATAAATAAATAATAACAAAAACTGATCATATTTAATGTTGTACAATAATTATTTTAATTTTATTTTAAAGGTAACCTCAATTGTATTAATTCTAAAAACTATGAGTTTTATTTTACTTCCTTTTCCGCCTTTTCTTTCCTCTATAATTTATAAGAAATAAAGTTGATTTTATTATGTTTATTATTATGAATTGAAACAAATAAAGAATGAAACAATGTATTGAACATTAGATTAACATAAAATGTATTGCACTACATCAAAGATAAGTTGTTTAATTTAATAGCCATCTCTGTTATTTATTCTTACCTTTATTTGGTGGGTAATTAGGATTCTTTCCTCCACCAACCAACGCAAGATAATTGCACCTAAACAACATCTCAACAGTACCAATACCACCATCAATAAACTCTAACAAAATATGAATCCCAGCATTATTTTGGAAATTGGTTTAATCATGGAGGAATATATCCTCCATGGTTTAATTAAAATATCGTCAACACAAAACAGAAAATAACAACTGTCTAGCATTGGTAACAGATCTATAAAAAATCTTACAGAAAAAGCAAATAAGGCAATATTTAAAGAAAATTTAGAAATGGTAAAATGAACAATACTAAAATAAACATAGGGAAGTTGTTTTTTGTAGTGATTAATGCTAAAGATGAAAGGATAGTAGTAGGTCAAGATAGCGCCACTTCCCAGGCAGCACAAAGAGATTAGAATAGATCCTGAAATTGGTAATCTTATTCTAGGATATAATTTAAATTATAAAGTTATAATTTTAAGATCTATAGTAATCTCAGGTTTTCATGTTTTATAAATTTATGCATTATTTCAAAAAAAAGAAAATATAAATTTTACAAGGTTATTATATAAGTTTGTATAATAATAGAGGAACTATATTTATTATGAAATGCTTTAACACATGGTTAAACTATTAAGGATTTAAACAGACTGTTACTATTTTTCAACACAGTGTCATTTGTATATGGATTATAATGCAGACTACGGTACTACTGGTAAAAATATCTTACCTTGTTTCTCCTTTTCTTTCAATGGATCACAATTATAAACTCGGAAACCATTTGTCATACCACATGCAAAGCAACCTGGGAATGTACATTTATAAATTATGTTATGTCTAAAAATATAGTTGGGTGTAGGCTAAAGGAACGGTAAATGACATGACATCTACATCCATCCCACAGTGTGTTCATACACAGAATTTAACACCGACTTGTTTGACCGGTTGATTTACTCACCGATCATCTTGATTGAGAACAAGGATTAAGGGTCTTTCACACCTGTTTCAGCACGGTTCAGGTTCGGCGGCTGAAAATCCAATCGAACATAAATTTTCGTTTTCACACGGCTGAGCGCATATCTATTGGCGCATAGCCGCGGGGAGCGTCGTGAAAACGAAACATTGTGTTCGATTCACCAGACCGAAACTGTGTCAGAACAGGTGTGGAAGAACCTTTTTAGGCCTGCTTTACTTACAATTTGGGATATTTTTTGTATCATATAGGATTTACCGTACCTTTAGAATATCCCTAACCTAGGCCTAGCTTCAAAATGGCTCAACTGTAGTTTCCCATTTCGTACCTAATGTGAACATTCATGATCCCTGGATGCACAGATTTTCAAGGTCACTCACCGTCACGCATTGGTTACATGTTTTTAAATTGGGTTAGGTGTAAATGTACAGCTACAGCGCCCAAAATTGCATTTATTATTATTACCAACAGAATAATTATAGGCCTGCATACGCCTAGTACACCATCCAATATATAATTCTTGTATTTATTACCAACTTTTAAAATCATGAAAAAAATCCTAGGCTAGGCCCTGGTGCAGTAATTAATGAAGCAAACATTTTGCACGGGATCTTCTTCGATCCCTGGCCCTGCCTGTCCACACTCAACATTGCGGACAGCAATGCTAGCTTACAAAGCACAAATATATACCGTTTAAAACTAATATAAAACAACTAACCATGATCTTGATTGAAACCTGCGTACAACAGATTGTTACCATGTGGATTTTGAGGCATTAAATTCATTTTCAAAGTTTCTAGGCACAAATAATGAAGATAGAAGTCGGGACTTTCCGCCGACCGATTGTAGTTTCTCAGGTTCCGATGATGAAAATGTGACCTTTGATCTCCGATTTATTACTATACCAATAAATATGGGGTTTAATTTCCTATGAAAGTATCACATCATCATATAATAGAGATTAAACTAGTCCCTATTTATTACAATTCGATCATATTTTTAGTAGAAAATATGTATTTTCTTACTAATGATGGATTACAATGAATTCAGAAATATGATTAGTAGTAATAATCGTGCGTTATTTACCTATTATGTTTTGGAATCGTCTATCCGAAAGGTCGGTCAAGGTATTTTAATTTACTAAAGAAACTTCGGTCGTAAGCATGGCAGCTCTTCGCACAGGTCTGGTTCGATGTTTCATCGCAAACCCCCTTTCAAAAGTAAAAGTAGCTCTCCCAACGTCTCATTTTAACTTGCATAGAAACTATGCTTCAGGTAAGCGCATTTTTAAGTGCTTTGATGGCCTGCATCATGCATTTAAGCTTGTTATAATTTGTCTTCTAGCAGCATATAATATAATAGGCCTAGCATGCACTGCAAGGCTGTCTACACTCTACATCACCAGCACCACTCAATATCATAACCACTCCTCTTCTTTGTAATATCCAGTGCCAAGCAGCCTGGGAGTATTTTACAACTCCCTCTGGTAGGACTCAAGAGTCTTCCTGCAGAAGCCCTACTTACAATACATACAGCCGTCACCAAGCGATTGAACAAAAATGAAGTATCAATTATATAATATTACCGGTACTAAGATTAATAAGAAGACAAATATTTATTTGATTTAGATGCATTTGAATACCTGAAAGTCGAAAAGACCGGTAAAAATGATTGTGTTGGGCTTATCACATTGAACCGGCCGAAAGCTTTGAACGCTCTATGCGATGGTTTGATGAGAGAACTGGCCGGAGTACTAGACAACTTTGAAAAGGACAAAGGAGTAGGTTGTCTTATCCTTACGGGAAGTGAAAAGGCTTTTGCAGGTAAATATGTTTAAATTAATATATATATTTATATTTGAAATGGAACATTATACATCATTAGATTTAACCTCTTCTTATTTTTCCATAGCTGGTGCTGACATCAAAGAGATGCAGAACAATGAATTTTCTCAAGTGTATGGCAGCAACTTTTTAAGTCATTGGGACAGAGTCAGTAGAAACATCAAACCCATCATTGCAGTTGTCAACGGTTTCGCTGTAAGTTTCCAAAAAGGAAACTATCCTTATTTATGTTTTAAAATAAAGTTTAGAATACATTTATTTTATAATACAAAATTAGTAATAAACAGAAATGCTAATTGATTTTATTTGTTGGGGTTTTTTTTAGCTTGGAGGAGGATGTGAAGTTGCAATGATGTGTGACATCATCTATGCAGGTGACAATGCTCAATTTGGTCAACCAGAAATTCTCATAGGAACAATCCCAGGTAAGCTACATTCCCAGGTCAGCCACTTTCCCAGATCAGCCACATACACAGGTCAGCCACATACACAGGTCAGCCACATTCCCAGATCAACCAAATTTCTAGGTAAGCCACATTCCCAGGTCAGCCACTTTCCCAGGTAAGCCACTCTAATAAATTGGAATTATTTTTACCAGGGGCTGGAGGTACCCAGAGACTGCCAAAGGCTATTGGCAAGTCTAAAGCTATGGAGATGGCATTGACAGGAGATCGTATTTTAGCAGATGAGGCCCAACGATCAGGTATGAAGTTTGCATTTGTTTGATTTATCAAAAAGCTACATAAATACAGTACTATATCTTGCTCTGATACTACCAAACTAAGTTTGGTAGTAAATAAATAATAATTGTTTTGCTCTTTAGGTCTGGTAAGTAAAGTATTCCCAAAAGAACAAGTCCTGGCTGAAGCAGTCAAAACGGCAGAGAAGATTTCAAGCAACTCAAAGTTGATCGTGGCCATGGCAAAGGAATCTGTCAATACATCCTTTGAGACTATGCTGAGTGAAGGACTTCACTATGAGAAGAGGACGTTTCACACAACTTTTGCAACTGTATGTAAAAATTTTAATGACAACAATTTAATTTGATTGAAAAACCTATGATTTTCTAAACTGAACATGTTAAATATTTAGCTTGGGGGATAGATAGTCATACAGACTTTGAATTCATTTTTGTAAGGAAAAATATCACAGATAAGATATGAAAAGCAAAGAAACAACATTCTCTGAACATATAACGTCTATGTCGCCCTCTATAATAAGTATTTTTGGTTGCCAGTAAAATTCACGTAATTTCTTGATTTGTTTTATAGAATGATCGTAAAGAAGGCATGAGTGCCTTTGTGGAGAAAAGAAAACCGGATTTTACTGATTCATAAGCAGTTGGAAAATGAAGATTTTTTGCTGTATTTTTTAAAGAGAAGAATTTACAACCTACACTGGGCAATTTGAAACTAGGAACAATTAAATAAATACATATAATTCATAGTATATGCCTTGAAACCATGTAACTGATTGTCTTATGTTTAACATTACAAGCATATTAATTTTCCGTAAATGAAATAATTATATAATGAAGAATCAAGATTTGGATATTATGAACGTTTGTTTAGAACATAGCCTGAATAAAAGACCAGCATATTTCCTATGGAAGAAATAAAATAAAAATATAATTATTGTATGAGCAAATATCTTTTTTTTTTAGTATTAGAGATATGTATTGCTTATCGCAGTGTTTCATCCAGGCCCTAAAGTGGTTTCTAATTAGAGGCCGCTTTCAAATTAAAATATTTGATTTGTCCAATCAAAATATATATCTATAAACTGAAGTTTGTGCCGTAAGACTACATGCAGGTGTAGCCCTGGGGACCGACTGCACGGGAGCAAAATTAACCTCTCAAAGGTGTGTATTTTTAGCTGCAATGTAAAACAGCTGTTTCTTCTCTTCTCATTATTTTTTCTTTATTCTCGCTATTTTGTTTTGGTCGCCGATATTTATCTGTAATTGATTATGATTATTTGGAAAAACTTATAAAAGAATGCCAGCCACTGGGAAAGTCCCTCAAGCTGCAAACAAAAAATGTAATATCACATAGTTTAACGATAGTTTAATACACTGTATTTAAAATTGCAATACTGTAGTGTAACTTTGATTGCCAATGTAATCTTGTTTACAAAAATATGAAACAACAAGGGACACAAAGTGAACTGACGTCACAGAATTGAACCGAATCAATATTATTACGTATGTGACGTATCATCTCAGGTTACATAATAAATTATGGAACTATATCAGTATCAATAAAATGGATATTACTAAAATATTTTAGCATCATGCGCCGCCTTTAATGTTAGATGTCTTCTTGAAGTTTCAGAATAAAGATTTCCCAAATTAGTAAAATAATTAAAGTTGACCTTACGGTTTTACATCTCGTATTCAACTAAGCATTTGACCTTTTGCTGAACTATATATGCTAATTTAAGTTTTCCTATGATTGCGGTGATTGATTAATTAATTAAGATAATTGACCACCAAGTAAGCGATAACCATGTATTGTATCCAACGAAGTTTAAATCGGTGATATTTCATTCATTTTTTTTATTTAGACAGATTTAAATTAAAATTAAAAAATACAAATCAAGTTAGTCTAAAAGAAGGTCTGTTCATTCAGAAAATAGATATACTAAGTATGTACTCAAGACATCAAAGTAAAATATAATCAAACTTTTTAAAATTTCAAATACGTAGTTGGTATAATATTTATTCAATAAAAATTGAATTGCACTTTATGATTAGCCCTACATTACATTAAAGCAAAAAAAAGTCATGCATCAAAACACGTAGGCCTACTTTACAAAATTAATTTAAATTGGTTTATCAACTGCACCAAAATAATTTTGTTTTCACATCATCGTTGCTGATGCCGAACTTAAGAATGTTGTGTTAGAGTAACATTGGCAATCTTTCTTTTTTTAAAACAGGAAAAGGCCTAAATATTGTCAAATAAAGTGCCTATCTTTTGCATTGTATTTTTCGAAATCGGGCAGTCTCCTTACTTTAAATTATAGACTTTTTTCCAAATTGTAATCATTTTCAATAAAAACACAATTATCTTAATATTGGAAGGCATATTGGTAAGTAAAAAATTTAAATACGATTTTAAAATATGCTTTTCAAACGTAATTACAGAAATCTATTACACAAATAAAACTCGACTAATTGATAATTGTAAATGATTACTAAATTAGGCCTATACCCTAAATCATTAAGCCTAGTAATAGCGCATGTCGAACATCCTGGTTGGTTGTACTATCTCAACATTTACTTAGGAAATAAACTTGTTGAAAAGTCACCAAGATTGTAGCAATTTAGAGTCTTATCAGAACCTGCAGACGGTAATTTGTCCGTGACAGATTAACATTTCAGAAACAGTATAAATGTTGTATAATATTATAACAAACTCATCCTTCCAAAAACCACTCACTCAGATGTTCAGGTCTGGTGGGTTTTCCAATTTTCTCTTGCAATACATCTCACTACACATCATAGAGATGATTACAGCCTCAATGAACCCCAATTCATATAGGGTTGTTAAAAAAATATTTTTTATTCAGATTTGTTTTACTTTGGCTGAGGATCAAAAACTGATTCAACATTATTTTCTTATCATGTTGATACATTGGAACATGAAAAACATATCTAAAACTATAATATAGTAATAGGCCTACTCAAGTTGTTTTTACTTCTGTTATTTTGTAAATTGTGTTTGTCGGTTGGTTGAAAGTTCAAAATAGTAACACTAGTGTTTTCGGTCAACATGGTATATACCCAATATATGTTCTTTCGTTGCGTTATTGTTTCCAATTCGGATGTTCGCTACATTGTATGAAAGGCTATCCGTACGAAAACAAACTTGATATATCACATCCATAATATTAACAAGGTGACGACAGAAGCCCAGCATGAGGGTAGCTTTGGTTGAAATTTAATTCAAATGAATTTTAATTCGTTGGTAGGAAACATAAACAATCAACGAATTGAAACATTGTAATAAAAGGAAAACCAACCGCATCTAATGTGATAGATTCATGCAAATTGAAATTGAACTTTCCGGAAAACCGGACCTTGTGGGACAACCCACATCAAATAGTGTCCAGTTTATATATAACCATGGACACATGAATGGAGGTATTCACAACACTCAAATCCCTAAACTTTAGATCATTCATAGCTATCGAGTGAAAAAATACAGTAAGAAAAACATAGTAATTACAGTACAAATAAATGAACAATAAATTCAGAAATAAATGTTAAAAGCACATAGTTTCATGAACACCAATACAGATCACCAAGTCTGTCATCTAATTCGGCTTCCTTATTGAATTTAAAAGAATCACTGCACTGTCTTGACACGGATTTTTAGAAGAGAAATAGCACGAGTTTGGTTGCACATCGTTTAGCTAAATGCAAATGTCATATTTCTACATGAAAGTGTGTTCGTTGTTTATTTACTCAGTTTTCTCCAAGCAAAATGATAATAATGTTGCTATTTGGGATAAGTTGTTACTGTCTTCCAAACTCGAATAGTCCTCAATAGACTTCCTAAATAATGATAGATGGCGAGCAGTATGCGTCGCTACCATTTAATGTTTTCTCTGATATAATTAAAACAGGCACCCATTACATTAGCTCACTTCCCAACGGGGGTAAACTAAAGGTCGTCAGAGACTGTTTGTAAATGGATGATTTAATGAAGACACAAAAAGTTAGGCCCAGCATATAGCAATCTTGCTAAACACAGTTTTTAGGCCTACCAAGCAATGACAACATATTCAAAGTTCAATATAACTTTGGAGAACCAGTCCATGGAAAAGCTGAAATTATAACTCGTAGGACTACAGCATATTATTATTATCTGTTAACAGTAATTAGGCTTAGGCCTACTCATATTTATTTGGAGTCCAACTCCCAGAAACGTGACAAATATGACATTACAAAGTCGTCAAATTATTTAACATTATTATAAAAGACCTGGATAAGAAACATGACCTAATAAATAGAAGAAATATATTTGGAATATGAAGTCATATCGCAAAAAATGTAAACATTTTGGCAGTTTTAGAATCGTAAGTAGGCCTAATATTGTCATCATGTTCTTTACCTTAGGTCTCAGTTACCCATTCGGCGTCATCAAATCATGTATTAACCACACCGTTTGCCCATGGGATTGAAATCAATAATTTATTCGAACTTCTTGTAAGTTCACAAACTTAACTGACCTATTTGAAATAAAATACAACATATATTTCGAGCCCCATGTAGTTCTATAACATACAACATACATAGTTGGAGCCCCATGCTATTAACTTGTATAATTCTATAGATGTAGACTACAACATACAGAGGTGGAGCCCCATATGTTGATAATATATATATATATAATTCTATAAAATACAACACGAGATTCAGTCCCACCAACACCAAAGCAATAGATACAACATTCCATCCATACAGTACTTTCAATCAATTTGTTTAATTCAGATTGGAATGTAAACGGGTGATGGAAAGTATACGATGTTGATGGAACCTGTCTAAAATAAGGTTGTTAATTACGGAGATAAATCAATATTTTAACAAGGAAACGTCTGCACACCCAGACATATCAACTTTAATATGCTCCATAATATAACGCAACAATCCATATACTTTGTTTATGGGCGTATAATCACTCCATTAGAATAATATATGTTAGACAAAACTGAAACGGTAGAACATGTATAAAGAATTGTTTGAAATGGCTGAAAAGTTTTACAGCTGAGTCAAAATGAGGCAGTCCGAGCGGCCACTAAAACAAGTGAAAGGGTAAATGGCGTCACTAATTGGTGAGTTATGTGGTAGAGTTGAAAACAAAGTATGTGAAACAACGTAAATCATACAAAATATCATTAAGAAAAAATGCTTATAACGCTTTTACAATCGGAAAGCATTTAGATTAAAATTTGACCAATTGAAATAGTTAGGGAATTTTAGGTCAAAAAAATGCCAATCTGTGAAATAATTATTAACAAAGGTTTTTCAGTGAATTCATGTTCTAATGCATCCCAAGTCATCCCAAAAAATTCCTCCAAAACAAAACAAAACTTTCCCTTTGTATAAAACATAGAAATAAGCGCCCTCAACGGTTTATTGTGATTTTATACTCAATAAAATATTGTAGACGTCTCACCTGGTTGGTGAATCTTATTAATTAAAAGCATATAAAAAGATCGTCATTTTTATTTTCTAAATAGCTGTACGTTAGTAAAACCTATTTGTATTATGTCCGCATATCATGACTCGACCGAGATGTTAAAAAAAACACATAAACTAATGCTACTGACCGCCAGAGCATTGCCATGATGAATCAGTAATGTTATTTAAGGATGTCAAACAAAAATGGAATATTCTAGTAAAAAAATTGTACAAAAATACATGTTATTTCATTGCGTAGGCTACGACGATATATCATAATGAACCATGACCACAGCCTGAATATACCGTGGGGGAATGAACGCTATTTCACGCGTAAAGAGTGAAATTGTGTCCCCTAGCACGTGAATCAAGGGTGTGTAGAAAGCGACGACCTCGAATTGGACGACCCCAACGACCCGGGCGACCTCGAATTGGACGACCTAGAATTGGACGACCCATTAACACGAAACCGACGACCCCTATAGCCTAGCCTAGCCTAGGCCTAAGTGTGGTATAACATCCCGAAGCCGAACATAGCCAAAGATCTTTAAACCATCTTATATAATACTCGCAAGCAAGCAATTGATTGAAAAAATACAGAAATATCGCCATTTGATACTGAATGTGTCGACACGAACAAACAAACAGATATGGAACGCCAGGAGTGCATCATTAAAACTGCATTCGACATAAATATAAATTAAAAAGAAATAAATATTATACATTACATGGTTAAACCATGGACGTATAATTACATCTCGTCTTCTTATAACGAACACTATAGGCCTACCAAGCAGCGTGTTGCGAACATGTGCATGGGGAGGGCCATAAGAAAGCTTTACAATACATTTCACATATGCATTGTATACGGTCAAAACTTACCCGCCGCTGAAAAAGGTTTACCATGTTTATGATATTTCGTGTGCTAATCGAGTCGAATGCAGTTTTAATGATGCACTCCTGGCGTTCCATATCTGTTCGTTTGTTCGTGTCGACACATTCAGTATCAAATGGCGATATTTCTGTTTTGATTTTTCTTTTTTCAATCAATTGCAATTGCTTGCGAGTATTATATAAGGTATGGTTTAAAGATCTTTGGCTATGTTCGCCTTCGGGATGTTATACCACACTTAGGCCTAGGCTAGGCTAGGCTATAGGGGTCGTCGGTTTCGTGTTATGGGTCGTCCAATTCTAGGTCGTCCAATTCGAGGTCGCCCGGGTCGTTGGGGTCGTCCAATTCGAGGTCGTCGCTTTCTACACACCCCGTGAATCAATTCAATCAGAACCAATAATAGGCCTACTTAATATCAAAATAACATTTTCTTTGTAAAAACGAAATTGAACGAAACTGAGACACTCAAAAGTTGGCTTAACGTCCGCCTAAAGAATTCATTTTAATCACTCTTCTATTGATTTGTATTATAAATGCATAGGCCTGTTATGTTTGTTAGTGTGTTGTATGTATAATATTAACATGAAGGTGGTCTATCAACCCAGTCGGAAAGCCGCGTTGGTAACGCATCACTGATTTCATTCATTGTGAGGGCGCGCTTCGTGAAAAATGTTGGAATTTTTGCTATTTTAGTACACTTAGAAAATGGTATAATTTTGATATTAAATGAAATCAATAAACGTATTTCAATAGTTGAACTACAAGCGTAAATAATGATAAAAACTGTGATCTAAATTCCACAGATTTTTTGTTTCAAGAAATATCATTATTTTATGTATAAACTTTTTTACTTTAATTTTTTTTTAAATGATGGTAAAAAATCATTAAATTTCATATTTTCTAGATAAGGTTTCAAAGCGAATTTAAAATCCTTTCAAGATAAACTATTAAGCTATCTATTAAAATAAAAATCTAATTTTAAGCTTTCTTGGGATGCAACTCCCACTAATCAAACCAAACCTACTACATTTCTGTTCTGTTTCGATCGAAAAATCGCCATTTTGAAACTTTGTTTACGTTTTACGAAGCTGGTACGAATCGTCCCGGACCGAATCGTGTCTGTGTTCAATACGGTTTTCATGCAGGCGTATTACGTCATAGGCCTAAGATTTCAATTTGCTCCCCGATTATTGTTCTATTTGGTTTCTGAGCTAGGAAAGGCTACCTACTATAATTACTTACTTGATTTCTAGCCTAGCTAGGCCTAAAAATAGTATTTTCTAGGCCTAGCTAGGCTGAGTAATTCTGATATAATACTAATATTAGATAGGTAGGCCTACCCTAGTGAGTGTTAATAATAGTAGCTGGGTATTCTATAGTCTAGGCTGGTGGTAGGTCTATCCCAGCTCTGCTCATATACCAAGCAAGAAGAAGCCTGAAGGAGAAACTAGGCCCAGAACAAATAAAAAACTGTTAAAAAAACAATAAATGGAAAAACAAACAAAAATAACACATTTCCAATTTATAATTATATATGGGGAATGTTTTATAAAATCGGGCATGTTTGTTTCAGAGACTCAAACGTGTATTTTTATATGGTCATGTTTTTAAAAAAGATAATTATGGGCCCAGCTGAAACCAAGATATAAAAATATAAGTCCATCATTTACTTGAGTATTGTTACAGTGATTGGTTGGTACTCAGTATTTCAGTATCTGGCAGTAAATGTCACACTTGTATATAAATATTACTTTATTAGATACAACTTGCATTTCACACAAGCAACCAATTTTTTTTTTACGTATACAGAATGTGAAAAAGCAGTTTTTAATACAAATATCTTTCAAACAATACTGATATAAATAGTAAATACTACTACTGTATATAAAAACTTGCTTTTATTTAAATAGCACCTTGTTCATCAAACATAACAAACTAGCTAGGCCTATATCATATTAACTTACGTGAGTCTTACGGTTGTACTGATTTTATGATTGTTTTATATGTTTATATTGTATGTATCTGTGTGACTCTGGTTAATAAAGTAAATCAATCAATCAATTGCAACTTAATTTATATCTTATCATTGACTGATCTCAAACGCTTCTAAAACTTGAATGCGTATGAATGTATATGTTATATTATTATTAGCGAATAAAATGAAAAACTATCAGCTGCAGCAATGATATTGAAATCGAGAAAACCATTACAGCTTCCACCGTCCAACCTCATATTGAAGAACGAGACAGAAAATCGTCGAGTCTTGATACCAACAAAAAACCTAAAATGAAAATGAATAGCTGAAATGTAATGAATGAAACTATTTAAATAATTGTCACTATGATATGAACAAAACATTGCATCGTTATACAGTATAATTATTCAACAACCTGAAAACATTTTCAGATATAGGCCTACCATGAAAAAGCAGCAAATACAAAATTTCCTTATGTCTGTTTATTGTAATAATTATTAATATTATAAATAAATTGTACCCCTCAGTTGTCAATAATTTTACTATAAATAAATATTTAACTATGAATAGGTAGGCCTATACCTGTATCAGGCTGCGATTTGCTTAATTATCTTTTTAAAACTTCCCAATGCATCTTCAATATAGAGTAGGATTGTAACGATACTTTAATAATACTAAATTGTAACTAAAGTATTTAAATTATTAACAGAACATGTTACTAGGCCTAGGCCGATATAATACGACAACGATCCACCAGGTCGTGCATATACTCACCTACAACAACCACAATCAACACACCATGCACCACACACGACGGGTCCTCCTAAATACCAAGACCTACCAAGAACTACCAAGAACTACCAAGACCTACCAAGACCTGTCAATTTAAAGTGTTAATTTAACGAAATATGATATATATAGACTTCTAATAGCATTTCCAACAATAAAACCTCAATTTTAGCGCTATATAGACACCAAAAATGTTAAATAATCGACAAGCTTCGCGTTCGCGAAACGAACTGAGTTGATGCATACATTGCGTCACAAATGTCCGTATTGCGTCAACTAGTATGACCTACCAAGAACTACCAAGACCTGTCAATTTAAAGTGTTATTTTAACGAAATATAATATATATAGACTTCTAATAGCTTTTCAAACAATAAAACCTCAATTGTAGCGCGATATAGACACCAAAAATGTTAAATGTAGGCCTACGACCCAGTAGGCCTATGACAGGAGAACTGCGTCGAGTGTCAGTGAGCCATACTAGTTGACGCAATACGGACATTAATTTGTGACGCAATGTATGCATCAACAACTCAGTTCATTTCACGAAGTTTGTCGATTATTTAACATTTTCGTAACATTTTTGGTGTCTATATCGCGCTGAAATTGAGGTTTAATTGTTGGAAATGCTATTAGAAGTCTATATATATCATATTTCGTTAAAATAACACTTTAAATTGACAGGTCTTGGTAGTTCTTGGTAGGTCATACTAGTTGACGCAATACGGACATTTGTGACGCAATGTATGCATCAACTCAGTTCGTTTCGCGAACGCGAAGCTTGTCGATTATTTAACATTTTTGGTGTCTATATAGCGCTAAAATTGAGGTTTTATTGTTGGAAATGCTATTAGAAGTCTATATATATCATATTTCGTTAAATTAACACTTTAAATTGACAGGTCTTGGTAGTTCTTGGTAGGTCTTGGTAGTTCTTGGTAGGTCTTGGTAGGTCTTGGTATTTAGGAGGACCCCACACGACGGAACTAGTGCCGCGAGACGTAACAATATATGACATGAGGACCTTTTTTAAAATGTTCGCTATAGGAAGCTTAAATAGGGTTTCAAGCCAATTTTAACGTAAAACAGACTATTGATACTTACTCTATCCATATACGTCGGTTTTTTGGTAATTCACTGTATGGGATGCAAATCCCACTAATGGAAAATTTGTAAACAAACACCTGTTAGAAAACTTCAGTTTTGACGGACGCACACGAACTTTGGAAAGAAATTGTCGCTGACAACAAATCCAACAAATTATTCAGAAAATTAGGTGACCTGCGACATCTTAAACATATAAGGAACTGATCTTACCATATATGGTTAATTTTTCGCCTACTAATGTTTATTAAACAGCTATTAAATGACGTATACTTTATGCTAATGTTTTCGCGCGAAACGTTGATGCTTCTGTGCCGAGAGAGGGCTTCTAAAATTTATGACGTCATGCGAAGTCGAAAATTCAGCGATAACGGTCATATTTCCCAACGCGGCTCTCCGACTGAACCGGGTAATGGGTCATTAAACGCAACTTTGTATGGCGCGTCGCCGCCGCTTAGAAAAGGGCACTAAACACGTCCTTAGGCTATTGTGGTACAGTGAAATATATCAGTATTGATCTTAAATATTAATTTTCCAGTAGGGGGTTTCTTTCATCTAAAGCATAAATGTACTGTAAATTTACATGCGGTTAAAACATTACGTTTCAGTAGTCAAAACCAGTTAACTGGCGAACTTTTCAATTATGTGGTGTATTAATCGAATTCCCCTAAAAACTTACCATCTTTGCTTTCTGTCACAGCTGAATGTGGAGCTTTGGGTCGGGTATACGAGGTCTATTTCCGTTTTGCTGATAGGGTCTTAGGCCTATGGTATAATTAATATTGTCAGTAAAAGGAGGAAATTAGAATAACTCGACATAATTACAGACAGAGGTAAATAAGTCATGTAGAAAAAAGCAGGAGTCAAAAATAATTGCACAAAAAAAACCCATTTAGATCTAGATAAAAACATAAACGAAGTTTTAAATTGTCTCTGTTGTCGCTGTAAAAGCACAATCAATAAAGCGTGACTGCGTGATGTTACAATTCCGCGCAATAATTACGCGATTCAATAACAGGTGGCATAATTCAACTGAACACCTGCAAATTCCGCTAGATTTTCAAACACGTGATCCACGTACATAATAATAATTAATATTTATTTGACCGGTTAAATGTCATTGTTAATTACTATTATTGTATCACAGCGTTAAGAACTTGCCCTAGGTGAAATGTGTGTAAAAAACAACCTAGAAATCTGTAGTTTGTGAAATGCAGTAATATCTTCTATATAGATTGGAACAATTATATTCATTTAGTAATTATTCAAATTGTTATGATGATGATTTTCTACTTTTTAAAAAACTCCACAACATTCGAATTAAAGATGTCATCTTCAACTGAATGAAGGAAGTCCCGTGTAGCTATTTGTACGTTGCACTTTATTGATCAAAAATTTGGAATCAAAAAATATAAAATAAATAATAAAACATAATAGAACATTCTAATTATAACCAACAATTGTCATGGTTATTGTCACGAAAGCCGCGGATTTTCTTCGGCACGTTCCAATTCCCAGAAGGATAGGTTGAAGGCGGGCAAACTGCAGCTGCTTCCCGCACCTTATATTATTTCACTAAATGATGAATGACAAACAACTGAACTATGCGCAGGTAAATCCAAAAGTGGATGTCACGCCAATTTGGGCTTCCACGCAAAATGGTGTCCCGAGACCATCGACAATGCGCCATCGTTGACGACGTCATAATTACGTTATTTAGCAGCAACTTTATAGCAAGTAGTTTGAGGGAAATATCGGGTTCCACTTGTAGGGGGAGTGTATACAAGGACTGGCTCTTACCATGGGTATACTGTACCTCCATGGCCCTACTATACGTTTTTAATGTTCCGTTGCAGAAAAGCAGACAAATTGTGCGGGAAACACTAAACGACATTTGAAAAAGAATGTCTGCGTGACATCTGGTAAAGATGTTATGGAAAGCCGATTGAAAAGTAGCGTTTCATAGGCGTGTTGTTTCTGCACTTGAACTTATAACAAGGAACCCCCGAACATAGGGTTAATTTGATTTGCGAAGATGACTCGATAAAGTAACACAGTAAAGTCAGAAAACAGGATGCCTACAAGTATTGATAACACATGTAAACATGTTCCAATTTTTACTGGTACATCAAGTACATCGCTAAAATTAGATCTTGTATTAGATATGGTTATTTCTCAATTTGGAAAAGTTAAAGATGGAAATTTCGATTACGAATCTGAAGTAAAGGTTATGTAACACATTACAAAGGTAACAATCGGTTTGTGTTGAAAGAGCGAATGAGTCGTGGGACTGCGCCTACACTAACATGCTGGTGTATCCATTTCAACAGTTTCAGGCACATTTGTCTCTCCAATCATTACATTGCATGGCACATTGTACGAGTATAACAATACTAAAGGTGAAGGTATATAAGGATAAAAAAAACTAGGACTAAAGAAACATATATTTTTTTCAAACACAATTCAAATCGTTCAAAGTAAATGTGTTTTGTTTTTAAAATCAATATGGAAATACTTTAAAACTTATTCTAGTGTTACCATAAGTGGCACAATTCCAATTAATTGTAAATACGTTATTTAACATTTTGATAAATACGTATTAACTTGTTATTCAACAGACATGACCCTATCTGGACTTTCGTGTCTGAAAAGTGTGGAACTGATTGTTGAAATACAAATAATAATAGTTGAGCTACCTGCCAACGAGATGACTAAGCAGATTAGAAAACTCGTTGCTTTTAACACTACATGGCGATAGATTGAGTTAAAACTTTAGTTTCATCTTTCTGACAGGTTTGCCCCGACACCTGTCATTCTGATGAACAATATGAACACATTGTAAATGTTTATACACGTGTCGATGTTAATAATGTCATTATGTAATGAAGTTATTTACATGTTTATAGTTTGTAACTCGAGCGTAAATGTAAAGCATTCACATAGTGTAACTCGAAGAAGATTTTAATGATACTTATGTAATAAAATCATTTTACATAATATATGTTCATATAATTTGTAACTCGAGCGAATGTTTATATTACTTTAAGAAGAAATATTCTTTGATATTGATATAACTCGAGCGTACATGTTAGTTTTAACTCGAGCGTTTATTTCGATTAATTATTTAAAATCAAAAGCGCTATTATATAACACGAGACATTGTTATGTAACCAGTTCTGGAAATACATTTATCGTCTGATATCAGTATCATGCAACCTGTCTTCTTCTATTTTGATGCGTTATATAGTCTGTCATTAATTCAGACAAGAATCTACTTTAGACATCGTCTGTTATCGATACATCAGCTGTTCAGAACGGTCACATGAAACGCAAATAAAATACATTATTATGCCATAATCTCGTCATCTTGCTCTAGCTTTCTAATTATGATTATGTGGTCATGCTTCCGTAATGAAACGAGTGCCAGAGGAGGAATAATTCAAAAAGCAACACATTATCATGAGGCATTATTCATAGGCCTACACTTGCAGAAGTTTTATATGTACATTAATAACACAATGTTTATAAGTTCCTTTATCTTTCATCCATAAGAAAATATAGTAAAAAGCATAAAAACATGAATATAATATAATATGGACGAAAAGGAAGGAGAGAAAATGCAACTACATGCCTATCGAGCTCAACTTCCAAAGTACGGATGAAAAACAGCACAGTGTTATTCCTGACATATAAATGTATAGGCCTAAAGCAATAATTGAAATAAATATCCGATATTGAATAAACAAATTATTTTTTTTTTCTTTCTTGAATTATTGGCAACATTAGGGAATTACTGAATTCGATGCTAGTACGCATGCGTAGTTAGTAACTCCAGAACACGAACTGAAGCTTTTCAAATGTTCATATTCATTTTACGTATTGCAATTCTCAGAAAGATTAATTTCTATGATAATTAATATTACCATTCGGTTAAATTTCTATTTAGGCTATATTGTCTTACATAAATCGAGTGAGGCCTACATGCCTTAGCCTTATAGCTCCTTCGACAGAGACAGGTTACTGACTTACAAGTCAAGTTTTAGTTTACAAAAACTACGGAAACCGAATTTGGTCGTTTAAGAAAAATATTACTTGCTTCATTACATTATAGTTAAACACATTATGGATCAATTCCTTTATGTCCTGGACTTGATTTTTGGTCTTGAGTAGCGTAAATTAAACAGGTTGGATGGGGGCGTAAAAGTAGGCCTACATGCATGTGTAGAGAAACCTCATTTTTGAGTGAAACTTTATACAGGTAAATCGAGTTTACAGGCCCAAAGCTCTGTTTCGACACAGAGACAGGTTACTGACTTACATGTCAAGTTTTAGTTTACAAAATAGTTGCGGAAACCGAATTTGGTCATTTAAGAAAAATACTTGCGTCATTAGGCCTACGTTATAGTCAAACACATTGTGGATCAATTCTTTTATGTCCTGGAATTGATTTGTAATGTTTTGAGTAGCGTTAATTAAGCAGGTTGATGGGGGCGTAAAAGTAGGCTTACATGCTTGTGTATAAAGAGACATTTTTGGGTGAAACAGCGATTCGACTTATAGGTAAAAAGATAAACATGTTGACATACATGGCCTCGTAAAGGAATACTAACAAACTGGGTGAAAAAGTAGGATGGTATGGTGATAGTTTGTCATTAACTAAAACCTATTTACAATCTATTTACATTAACACACCTCATTTTGGTAACTTCTTGTAAATCTTGTTTTAATAGATAGACGGATTAAGTTGGAACGCCCTGCACAAATAAAGATGGTTGACGGTTGATTGATTTGTTTCATATTGTTTACACATGTACGGGTTATTCAACTCCATTCACAAAATTAAACATTCATCATCAAGATAGTTAGGCTATTGCTCAGTTATTGCGTTCCTAAAAGATACAAGATTATACCGGTCAACATTCTTGGTTCGAATGTTAAATGTAGGTTTACTATAGCCTTGGGAAACGTATTTATTTTCTGTTAAATTAAGTATTATAAATTCGAAAACAAACCAACTGTTTCAAAATAGACCTGCGCCCTATGTAGTTTCAGAAGCAAGATATAAAGCAGCAAAATTGTGCTAGCCTGTGGGCCTAGAAAAAATATCTTTGCTATGCCTTGGGGGAGAAACTATAGTCTGAACCTGCACCTTACGCAGTATGTAGGCTTTGCGAATCATTTACACATATTTACATCTGGTATTGTAACATTTTGTTAGTTAAGGGTTCAGATAATGCCAACATTAATAGACCATGAAGCCGGCAAAAGTCATTGATGGTGTCTACAGATTAAAATAATACCTCACCGATTAAACAACATGGATTCCTTTAACACATAATAATGTTTACATTAAAAAGGTTATTACAATCATTATCCATATTTCCACAGCTGTTTGTAATCAAGAATATAAGTAACAATGTAATATTGCTGTTACCCTGAAGGTAACCATATCACCATGGCTTCCATTTTTAGGTTCATGTTGAAGTTTGGAACAATTTTGTTATAGATAAAATAAAAGTTTTAAAATTCATTGGTGTACGTAAATCGAGTTAGATTACTCAACTCAACTCAACTCAAATTACTCGTCAGGCTTTTGCTGAACATCGGTATAGGCCTATTAGATTTCTAATCTGTAATAGGCCTACTAATTGGCTAAGACTATGTTTACGAAGTTTGTTTCTTAATTGGTACTGTAGGCCTGATGATCTAAGTAGTAACCCTAAGTATCAAGATATAAAAAATGAGTTTAATTTGTAATCCTTATTCATAATAATACAAACACAAATCATTTTAAATTACATTTTCTAATTCTTCTGAAACGAGATGCGAGAACTGTTTTTTAAAGTTTGGAACTAATTATATGATACTTATAAATTGTTCGAGTCAATTACAATTTGTGGGCTTTGAAGTGGTCATTTCAAACCACCAACTAGAGTGAATGTTCTCACTTCTGAAAACAAATTCCACGAATTCCCAGGAGTTTGCTTTTAAAAATCTAACTAGTTTATGAGGGATTATTAACAATGACAGGTACTTTGCTAGGCCAGTTCAATTAAATAGCAATATTTCAGTTGATATTTTTATCAAGACGACCTTCGTTTATATTTTTAAACTAAAATAAATCTCACCATTTAAAATGTGACGTTAGTGGATTATTTTTGGTATTCATTCATTACATTGTGGAAAAAACAGATTTATCTTGTAGCATTAAAAACGCAGGTTCCGAACAATTCTTAGTGGTCTGAATACGTTTATACGCTTTATTATATTTTGACTGCAGTTACATAAAAACTGGGTCAGGTAAAAGACGCAATAGTAAGAATTTTGCATATTGTCACATATCGACAGTTGAAGCAAAAATAATGAATGTCCGAGTTATTAAAGTCATAACAAGTAAGTTAAAGAAGAAACAAAAAGGGTAAATGCATTGTGGCAAGAGAAACTTCAAACCGTCATTAAATAGTGTTTTTACCAAACAAATAAATAGATTATTTACAGTTGTGTCTAATTTAAATTTAACTGCCAACTGAAGCCGTTATTAAACTCAAAGTGAAGAAAGAAGATATTCTAATAAAATCAAGCTGCAAGGGTGATGAGTGGTGTTAATGGGAGAGGCCACCCTGAAACTGAAAATAGACCTGTACACCCCTCAGCACATTTGACATTTGGACTTAGTTCTCACTCCCTGAATCAGTAAAGTACAGCAACAAAGTTTAATTCTTTCCTAACTGGTTGATCTTTTTTTTTGTCCGGGTTAAGTTTTCTAGGCCTAAGATTGTTTTTTTTCTCCTCATTTAGTACGATGTTGATAGATGTAGCGTAAGCCGTTTTCCCAGGAGTAAACATTGATGTCATTGAGGGCAGGGCCTGTGCCTTCTTTATCTGTCTTTGTCAATTGTTCGGAGTCATCAATTGCACCTTCTTTATATCCATGAACTGACAGAATTTAGGGCTAAGCAAGATTTAAACAGCAGGAAATTGTACAGTAAAAAACAGCTGATTCTGTAAGCAAACTTTACCAAATATTTGTTTGAGTTTGCAAGTTTAGCCTAGTCTTACACTAGAAAACATTTTGTTTGCAAACTCGAGCAAACTTCGTTTGTCAAGAAAGGTTTTCCAAACAAAGTTTTCCAAAGCTTAGAACTTCGGCAAACAGCAGAAAACAAGTTTGCAGATGTTTAAACTTTAGTTTGCAAATCAAGTTTTCTACAAGTGTAACTAGGCTCAAGCCCTAATTCTTCAATTGCGTGCCTAGGTTGATAAGTAATTATTTAGGTGCCTTTATAAATCGATAGGTATGTTAATTATCTATGAAAGGAAATCTTTAAAACGATCTATAAATATATTTAAATCTCCTGTTATGCTAAATACATTTTAATCTGGAACTACGGCGTCATAACCTCAATAGGCCAAGATGAAATTATTGTCTTGAATTACTTTCAAAGAATAAAAGAACCCCAAAATGGTGTTTTACTCACGCATATCAGAGGGCAAATTAAATTATTTACTAGATTAAATACTACTTTTTATAATAACATTGTCATTTGTCTTCAGTGACAATGTTATTGAACCTATAGCATCAGATAACCTTCCAGGATACGATCTTGACCGAGGGCTATCCAATACCCCAAGGCGGTATAACGACAACAAGACGGCGAGTAGTCTGTTTACTACCAGTGTTACTTGATACATAAATCTGCTTTGTTTGCTACCTGTGGTATATTGATGATAAATCAATTCTTTGTCGTGTGAATATAGAAGAGAGAGTCCATAAATCTGGTAAAGTGTGAACTTGCCTGTCAGGCCTAATAGTTCTCTTCAATTATCTGGCTATACAGGTATGGTAAATGGTCGTTTGTACCGTATTGTATTAATCTTGTCCATTTAATTGCACGAGTACTCGTGTTTGTTTAAAAAAAGTATATAACAAGTTGATAAAAGACATTAATGGCATAATATAGGGCCTACAGTTTCTGTCGAAATGGCGAACAATATTCCACGACATCGTATATGCATTTTGAAAGGATAGTACAAAAAAGTACAAACATGGCCGGTAACTTAATCCAATGGCATTACATGAAACCCCTGTACTGTACGTTGCTGAACAAGCACAGAAGCGGCGCTACTTTGATGTGGGCCTATTAATGAATGTGGTCGAGCGGGATTTTCTTTCTAATAGGCCTAATTGGATCGCGTGGCTCTCGTCAAATGTGGCTATACATTTCAAATGTGATCATCAAGTTTGGTTTTATTAATTTATATCATAATTAAAACACTAACAAGCTGTTGTTTTAGATTATGCTCTCATAATTATAGGTATTCGGTGACGTAATTATTATAGGTAGGAGAGTGGGGCGGGGTAGTCTGCTATGGAGAAGATTCCACTCTAACCATGATAGACATGTAGTTCTACTTTATATATTAAGAAGTCCGACATCTTAAACATCGTGTTTTCAAAGTAGAAATGATTGGAGCATATAATGACAATGTCCTTAAAAAAGATCAAACGGAAAAAGTACTTTTATATAAATAACAACAAACAGGATGCGGGCCACTGAGAAACATCGGACTTTTTGGAATAGCGCTCGTGCATGTGTGTGTTACCGATTAACCCACTTCTTGTGACGTCTTTATAGATGTACCTTTTATAATAACAGGGTGGCATACATCTAGGGTCAAAGGGTAACAAATCCCAAAAAGTACATTCAAGTCATGCGGGAAACTGAAGTCAGAACACACTGTTGTGTATTTGCGCATATAAAATAAACAATATCCGTGGAATATTCTTGCGGGAAAACTTAAGAAATAGTATTTGCGTAAAATAATACATACTATTAATAGTCACGCATTTTGTCTTTGGGCTGTGTTTATGACCATTACAGAAGTGACGATATCTCGATTTTTTTTCTTTTCGAAGAAACGATAACAAAAGTGGAAGATTAATATTATCGTCGGTGGATTTGTAATACTGTTTGGATATCCGCCAAAAATAAATTCACTGAATAATTTTGGTTCCGGTTGGACTCTCACCATTCATCTTAAAAATATCAACACACTATGCAATAGAGCTTGATACTCCCAAAGTGGTATTTAAATGATGTTTGAAATGCGTATGCTGCGAGCACTCGGGATAAGAGCTGTGCACTCGAAAGCAGGAAGAAGTTGTGCACACTGGCGATAAGAAAGTGAAAACTCTTTGCAGGAAGAGGTAGGGACTTGGGAGAGGTGGGTCATAAAGAAAGCTGGGAAAGAGGTGGTGCTTTCGCTTGGGAGAGGTGGGTCATAAAGAAAGCTGGGAAAGAGGTGGGACTTTCGCTTGGGAGAGGTGGATGATAAAGAAAGCTGGGAAGAGGTGGGCTTTAACTTGGAGAGGTGGGTCATAAAGAAAGCTAGGAAGAGTTTTCAGCTTGGAGGAACAGGTGGTTCATAAAGAAAGCTGGGAAAGAGGTGGATCCTCATGCTGGGGAAACAAGTGGGGCTTTAACTTGGAAAGAGGTGGGCCATAAAGAAAGTTGGGAAAGAGGTGTGGGGCTTTAGCTTGGAAGAGTTGGGTCATCAAGAAAGTTGAGAAGAGGCGGGTCCTCATGCCGGGGGAAGAGGTGGTCATCACGCAAGCTGTGACGAAGTGGGTTATCATTCTTTCTCGGAAGAAGTGGGCCATCAAGGAGTTTGGGGTGAACTGAAAATGGAGTTATTTCAAAATCCAATATTTTAAGTCCCCCTTTCAAATCTGGGAAAACAACAACATTCGTTGACTATGTGAATGCAACAAAATATTGGTGGGTGGGTAGGCATAGAGTTGCAGAATAGCATAAGGAGCAAAAGCAGGGCAACTATAAATCATTTAACTAAATACAATCATATAAAAAAAATGTAGTTCAAATAGGTTGTCATGTGATACTTGTACATAAATATTATTCTCGTTTTTAGGTCACATTCTAAAGGTTAATATACCTAACATGAATTTATAATATCGTGTAAAGGAAAATCAACGCTAGTAAGGTTTGTGGTGTTTCAAAAAGGGGAATAATGTTGAGTGTTATGTAAGTTACAAAAGAAAAGTCTGAGGAAAAGAAATAGTCCTAACAATTTAGAGCATCCAAATTAGCTTCCTATAACTAATTATGCATTTCTTTTTACTGGTATTATCAAGCAAACCAAACAAACTACAAGACAGAATCAAGATATATTTTATCAACTTTATTTTAGATACACACACCTTAAAATTGGAAGCTACGAAAGAACATTTCCAAAATTCAACATGTTATAACTTTAACAATCCAATTTTCTTCATTTGGGTAACAATTTTGGACCATGTACCTACCCTGACATCAACGTGGGCCCTACATTGATATCAAGATGGTATCTTTTATCTGCATTCATTTACTTTATTACCAAAATGATTGAAAAACACAAGAGGTTTGAAGAGGTTACCTAGTTAACCAAGTTAAGTGTAGTTAGTTAACCAGTTAAGGTAGAAATATGTAACTTGACTGCAAAACATGTATTTAAATTATTTAAGGTATGCATGGTCAATGAAGTAAACATGAGGGCAAATTTGTTAACCTAAGCTATGGTTAAGTTAACTAAATTTGACCAAGTTAATAAGCAATGTTTAAGGTGACTAAACCTAGATATAATTCAATTGTAATTGACAACTTCTTCCTATAACAATTCTAAATTGCTGAACTTCAAAATGGTATTTTTTCGCCAAAAATATAATTCAAAACACAATTGAATTTCTTAGTTTTGCTGTTCTGTTTCTTGATAAAAACAGTGGAACCGGTTCACAGTTTACTTTCTGTTCAGAGCCTGCTTTGATTTTCTCTTCCGATTTGAATAAAAGAGGCTTAAACAAAAAGATGCTATGGGTTGATTTGAATAAAAACCATGTGTTGTCAAAATCGAATGGATTAAGGGAGAAGACAGCATGTGTGCTGAATCTGGGGCTGTCCATGTCAGTTTTTCAATCTAGCTGTCAATAGGGATATACTGTCAAAAGTATCCGCTAAAGGACTGTGTTATGATTTTCACCTGCCGCCAGGTGTTGGAAGGTTACCATGGTAACTAAAATTCCCATCAGTGGATGGCTTCCTGGTATCAAAATCTAGTTGTTGCTATGACGATACAGGATGTTGCCATTCACGGTGGGATACATGATTAAACATGCGGAAGTTACTAAAAATTTCTTTTTCTTTTCATTGAAAATCACTTTTTAAATATTTATAATCAAACAAATCAAAATTATTGATAATAATAATAAAACTCTACAGATATGTATTTTACCAACTTTTTCATCAACAGATTTTATTGAGATTTTAGATTTTACATAGAATGGAACACTTTATAAACTGTACATAGTATGTGAGCATCTTGGGATGAAGTCAAATTAATGTTGAAATTGTCACCCATAGTTCAAATTTTCACCACTGTGACAACTTGAAGGACAGCTGCAGTTTATGTGGATAAGTCTATCAGAAACTTTTTAATCACTTGTATCAACTAAATTCACGTCAGAAACTTTCTCGGCTGAATCAAGATGCTCACTGTAATATTATCTAAAAGATAAAAACAAAAATATTTGATCAACACAAAAAAATCACTAAGGCATTTAATTAGATAACAGCAAAACGACATTTTATTTATTTACTTATAAAAAATATTTTTAAATAGCACAAATTATTCTTCAGGTCTCAAATGATTTTGTATAATAATTCTTTACAAAAATATTGTCTTGTCATTGATAATTTTTAATAAGGTCAGTTCTGTTTTATTTCTTCCTCAGAACATGACCTGAAGTTTCACTAATTTTTTGTACACATTTAATTATGAAAGATTAGAATACAAAAGCAATATTCTAAAACGACTTGTCAACAAATATTTAGTGAAACATCCTATCAACTGTTGAGCAGTTGTTAGTTGGCTACACCCAATAGGATAATCAAATTTCAACAGTTTTCAATGTTGTATTTTTGGAAATGAATCAAAAACATGATTGTAGAACAGCAGTAAAAGCAGGCACCTGTAAACATTTTGGACCACCGATATTTACCTAATAGTTCAAGCATATGATAGTAGAAATTAGGCTAGGTTCGGACCACAAAGCTTCATTTAGACTGCAAAAATACTAGCTCAACTTCAAGTGCAGTAACCCTACTGTAAGCCTCTAAAAAGTTTGTGGTAAAAGGTTTGGGCCACAAATCTATGTCTACCCTATCAAATGTTAAGCCCATATGGACACGACGACATATCACTACCATATTTGGGCACACATCACACTTCTTTTGTCAAACTAGTTCGATAGTGTAGACAGAGCTTTAGGCTGCACTCATAGTCTATGTGATGCAGAAATTTGACCTAAAAAGTTGATAGTCCTGAAACTATCTATATTCAGAATATACAGTACAGTCCTAAAATTACACAATATTTTTCTCTGCAGCAAGCAATGGGGTTTTAGTACCCTACCAAGGATTAACCCAGAAAACAATGTATGATGACTCAGGCAACACTAGCCTAGGATAAGTGGTTGATTCAGTCTTTAGGGCATTAAGAGACCCTTCACTGCCTTGTGCAACCTGTCAAAGAATTAAGCTATGCTCAGCTTAACATAAAATCTATCAATGAGACCTCATCAATAATAAAAATGAAATTATGCATGCTATCCAATGATTTTATTTCAAAAATTGTCATTTTGTTCTATCGCAGTGTTATGTCTACACTATATCAAACTAGCTTGACTGAAAGTGTGATGTATCCAATATGGTAGTCATACACTCAAATATGGTAGTGATATGACATCATCATGTCCATATATGGGTACATCACATTTTTTTGTCACAAAGTTTGATAGTGTAGACAGAGCTTTAAGCATGCCATCCTTTGACTGTCAAATTATTCATATTTTAATTTTCGACTTAGCTGAGGATGCAGTGTACTTCATATAATATTTGTATTGCATAATCATCATCATTTGTATACTGTATACCTTTGACTCAATTACTTTTCTTCTAAATAGAGCAAGATTTTCAATTGCTCTTAACAATAAACCAAATGCAAATTAGAATGTTAGATACTGTAATATCTGAGAGTCTCCTTAAAAAAAGGGTCCAATTTTTAATTATTTACCAATATAATTTATACTGGTTAAGAAAATGTACAGAGTACAAAAAGAGAGTACAAAAAGATACTACACAACCTTTGCCATGACTTACCTATATGGAATGGGAGATCATTCGCAAACCTCCATCTTATCGGCAATGTATTCTACTAAGTCTTTGGGTGTCACCAACTTCTCTGCATGCTTGTCTGGGATCTCAAATGCTGCAAGAACAAATAATGTGACATACATAAATATACTAAGCCTTTGCCACAGTTCTAAAAATTAAATCGTTCATCTAGAATCTTAAATTAGACAAATAAAAGTACAGTAGATATACAGTAAATCTTCTGTATCAAACATGTTGATCATGAAAGTGCCGCTAAAATGTCAATAAGTAAGAGGTGAAGAATATATCTTTCTCCTCTTCATAATACGTAATTTTGTAACTTAAACCTGGAGGATAAAATGTTAATGATAGTAAATTTCCTTGACACGTCTAATATACAGACTGATCAAGTACATAGTATTAAATGGCTAGTATAAATATGAAATCTTACTTTCACTATTACAAAATTAGATGCATTCATGACAACTGATGAAATCATTTGTAGTAATTCAAATCAAAATCATCAAAATAACAATTTCTATATAACAGATTAATAATTAATAATCTTAACATTACAACAGTTATTAGGCCAACTTGGAAAAGTCAAGATGTGTACACATACTAGAGTTAAACTTGCATAGAATAGATTCAAGCAGATTTGCAAAGTTACATATGGCACAACTGACTGATTCTCTTATAACTCTGTGTCGTAAATTCCTATAACTCTGATGTACCTCTGATGTTTCAGATATCTGATATAACGTTCAAATTAATATCACATACGTTTGAATGCAAAACAATTTAATCGACAACTAATGTTTGATGGTCAATGAAACCGAAAATTGTTTGTGTGGACCGATGACGTTCAGTAAACATGATACATTGCCATCGCGATATATTTTTAACAACAAATACATCACATGATATAAATTGACAAAATAAGGGTCACTCTGTCATCAGCGGAACACATTACCATCCTATAGGGAGAAAGATGACTATCATACTGAAATACATGATTCAGGAAGGAAATCACATATAACAGGTGGATTAGTGGTCGATTGGTTAGAGTGCCTGGTTTATAATGAAAATACTTGGTTCGACCTTTCGCTATTCAACCTTTTTATTGACATGGACACTGCTAAACATTAATAGCTCAGTTTTTAGTCAAAATAACACTCAAAAGTTTGTAATACAGTACCCACAGTAAAATCAAATTTTATCAAAAAATGTGAGTATAAATTGCAATATTAAATGTATCATATAGTGTAATACAGCAGCTTCAGTAAATTTAACGGTAATATCAAGATCATGCTCGTTGTACAGTATGTCAGTTATGGTATCACATTTATACCGTCATAAGGCAATACAAAATCATGATGGTAACAATATCATAACCCATATTGTAGGTACCTGTTAGAATGAGACATTTTATATTGATACTGGCAATAAGTATCAAACTACTATAGCAAATTTATTTTTATCAAATTTCATTTTGAAAATGTGGAATTTCTTGCAAATTTCCATATGAAAACATTCTTATTTAAGTAAAAAAAAGCAATAAATCAAAGACTTAACAAATGTTTCGAACAAAAAAGCGCATAACACATTCATTTTAATCTAACAAACTAATCAATATTAATTTAACTAAATTGATTAATGTATCACATTCATTAATATGCACTCTTTTTAGACAGTATAGATAAGATTAATAGACTATAAGTCAATTAATATTGCATTTATTTTTTAGAAATAATTATAAGAATATATTGCTGTCCATATAATTTATTTAAAGAACTACTTAATGTCAAGATTCCACTAATTTTACATAGTAATGGAACAACCCACTACAATACGACATGAAGAACTATCTCAATTGGAGAGCTTATCTTAAAAAGATATTGTCCCCATGAAAATAATTGTTTTTTTCTATTTTTTGTTGAATATGTCATTTTAATGTCACATATGATATTACGGTAATAGTTATTCACTTTGACCAAAAACTGGAAAGAAAAAAAAACGTAATTTAAAGGAAAAAATACTTAAATTGTATGTCGGACAATGAGTTTTTATTTAGTTTTTTTTCTACAGAAGTGAATATAACTGGCCGATTAAAAGTTTGATTTTATTAATCTTCATTTTTCATGTTTTTGGGAGAAAATACATCTTATCAGATTAGCAATGTTACTAAATAAAACTCTTTACTTTACAGTAACCAGTATCCTTATAAATATTTAAAATTACAAGTCAGTTTCCAACATTTCTTTAACATTTAACTTGATCCGAGGAACAACCAAAATACAGAAATGTCCAACTTTTAGTTCATAAACATATCAAGAGTATTCCTGTTTACTGTACCTATAACAACAGATACAGCTAAAATAATTTATCTATTATAATTCACAACATTCTAACATCACAAGGATGCTACACACTTCCTACATTTATAATGCAGGAGGAACTCGGTATCATTTTTCTTTATCCGGAAAAAATAAAAACCATCAAAACAACATTACCCAATTTTAGCTGCCATGTATTATAATTTAACAATCTATCATCAGCCAAAACATACTGTTTGTATTAAATACTGACTAGATTGAATATCTTGGGGAAAATGAAAGTGCTGGTGGTGTCCCAGTAGAGGATCTACTTTTGAGTGGTATTATCCATAAAGAAGACAACATCAACTCACTGACACGGTCATTTCCTGTTTTGTAACATTTTTAGATTTAAAAAAAAATGGTTTAAATTCTTTGAAGTTCATCTTTTAAATAATTGCTCCAGATGTCAACAGATTCTAAAATAAGTTTAACATTTAATATACAAGTATTTAAACCAACAATGATTTAGGTCTCATCTTCATATCTTTATTGTAAGTAGTTGAATTTACACGCTATAATATAATTACTTGTTTCATAATTGTGTCCCCAAATAAAGTTGCAAAGTTCAATCATTCTACAATAACAGTTACTATAGTTTTAGTATATTATATTCAAACCGAAATTGTCAAGTTCTTCACATTTTCAATTTATTGAGAAAAATAGAAAACGGAGAAATTTAGTTTGCTGTAACTAACACTTATGTTTTTTTAAATGCTTTCAGACAAGATAAAATCAAATTATCTTCAAGAACCAATAAAACAATTGAATAAGCCAAAGATTCACACATTTCTAATAGAATAAATCATTTTTTATCCATTTCCTTGAATAAAAACCAAAAAGCATTATCAAAAATTAAGTTTTGGCAAAATCCCAGTTTTAACAGACAAACTAAAACTCAGCTTTTCTATCAATCAAGATTTAGTAAAAGATCTGACAAGATGAAAATATTTAAAATAAACATGTTTAAATTATTATTCCTATCATACAATTATGATTGATTGCTTTTAGGCAAGGTCTTCACTGTCAAAAAGAAGTAATTCATGCTGTCAGAACTACAAAATGTTCATCGCATAAAAATCTGTTAAAATTATGATAGTGGAATTTTAAAGATGTATTGTCCTCCAAAAACATGAAAAATAAAGATTAGTAAAATCAGATTTTGAATAGGCCATTTTGCAGTTTTAATGAAGTTATTCACTTCTGTAGAAAAAACATCAACAAAAATAATTATTTCACTTATAAAAAGGCAAAGAAACAGTTAATTTTAACCAAAAACCATTGTTTGACAGACAATTTAGAATTGTTTTAAATTATTTTTTAGGGGGGCAATATATCGATTACAGGCATATTTAGAGCCCAATTAAGATAATCAACAATTTGCAATATTATTAAATGTTCTAATTAAAAGTTAATCAAGCTGAAAATCTCCAAATTTTGTATCCAAACATGTAATTTTTCCTATTTCCTTTACATATTATTGTCAGAGGTTTCTAAAAAATATGCACATTTTTGTATCCACAGCTTTTAACGACAGATTATAGTTTTGAAGTCCGGAAATATACAGAAGGTAATATTAAGATTTACGAGCATATATTCCCATAATACTTAATAAATTATGATGATTCCAGAAGCAATGTTAATAATTTCCTTTTATCCAAAAGGTTATTTAAAGGTTATATTTCAGTAAATTTTCCTTGTTCTTACTGAAAATTAATGTCAATACAAGGATAAAAGTTAATTAATTTACTACTTTTTAAAATTTATTACTACTCCATGGCCAAAAAAGTAATTAATTTTAAACTATCTAAATTATTCTCCGTTATTAATTAAGGATTGCTGTTAAGCTCTGTATACAGTACATTATCAAATTAGTTTTGACTCAAAAAGTGTGATATGCCCAAATATGGTAGTGATATGACATCATTATGTCCATATATGGGCACATCACATTTTTTTTTGTCACATAAAGTTTGATAGTGTAGACAGAGCTTTTATTGAACCAATGGTTCACGTTCTTCTTTGAGTTATCTTATGGTTATCAGTGAAGAGATGTTCAGTACTTTAACATGCATTGTTCATCAACTTGCAATAAATTGTGTCTTGTGAACAGAGGTTAAAGCAAGAAATTAATAAATGCATCTATTTGTCTAGAATACTCTAGTGTAAACAGAGAGAGAGGGTAAGTTAAAAGGAAGAACATATAGAAACATGTGCTATTTATTTATCAACTTGCAATAAATTGCATCGTGTGAACAGAGGTTTAAACAAGAAGTTAGTGTTATAAATGCATCTATTTGTCTAGAATACTCTAGTGTGAACAGAGAGAGGTTAAGTTAAAAAGGAAGAACATAAACGCTTCCAACACACACAACGTCAATCATCTCACACACAAGAAAATATTACCAAATCAAATTAACACAATGTAAAATTCTGCATTTAACACATTGCTCAAATTATCCAGAATGACACATTGACCCCCCATGGGAAAGGTCACAGCTCCCTAGATGTTAGCCCCCACGTACAGGTGATTAAGAAGGGGAATGTACCTGACCGCCAGGCATCACAATCGTGCATATTATTTTATTACAAAGCACGGAGATGAGTCAAACGACCGTAGGAGAGATTAACGCTCTGGTGCACTTCCTGTGCTTCGAGTGACATGGTTGTAAATGTGTACAGGCAGGCAAGCCAAGAGGGATAATGAGAACTGGTCAGATACAATGCAGATACTAGGGGCATAGGTGATGATAGTCATCTAGGTTTTACTTAATAAATTCAGCTTCCATATCGGAGTTGGTTAATATCCTACATACCTCCCCTTTTATTCCCCAAGGTAATGTTTACTATTTATCAGAAATTACAATCAACCTATACCAGATACTGATGTATAACTAACATTGTCTGTATTTATATAAAGCGCTTTAAATAAAACAGAGAGATAATGGAAGATTTATTAAATCTGTGTAATGAGAACATTGGGCTACAGTATCGCTACAGTATCTTTCCAGTGTAGGAAAATGCACATTTATAATAGGCATGACATTCTCTACAAATTGTAAAACTTTTCAAACAGTGAAAACTAATTCTTCAACAAAACAGTAACATTTCTGGTGTTGTTGGTGAAATTAAAACTGCAATTTGTAAACATTATTAAACTAAATACTGTGCCACAATGATATGCTGATATACTCAAGATATACCTAAATACTGATTGAGATTTGGGCCCAATCATTCGAATTCTTATCACACTAATACTTGAATTTTTGTGTTTTTTTTCATCCATACTGTACAATGAAATCAGCAGAGAGTTCAAACAGTAAATCATGGACATAAATTAAATTTAAAAATTTTAAATTATTATAGGTCCATGCTTAAATCATGTTTTACAGTATGTAAAAAATGAATATTGACCATCATTGATATTATAAATTTCTATATTTGTGATAAAGCAGAATTCACATTGATCTCTCCAGGACAGTAATCCCTGGGATGGAGAGCTTCCTCCAGAAGAACAACCGGTAATTTTGGGTGTCGCTGCCAGAGGTGAAAAGGCCATGGCCAAGAAAGAGATCAAGACCATAATGCCGGTATACATTTAGAAGTTGTAACAACTCGTTAGAACAGCTAGGAAACTATTAATTACACAGACTTGGTCATTGACCTGGCTGATATTAATATAGCATAGTCAATCAAGCATAAATATGAAGTTATAGACTATGTTTCTTCCTTTAAATATACTTGTGGCAGGCTTATTAGCATGATGAAAGATGGATGGCGGTAGTATTGGGCTAGATCAAGGCCATAATATTTAGGGTGGCATTGAAGGATGGGTGGCAGTTATGTGGGGCTAGAGCATGGTGCTTTAGGGTGGTATTGAAGGATAGATGGAGGTTGTATGGGGATAGAGCATGGCAACAATATTTAGGGTGGCATTGACGGATAGCTGGGGCTAGAGCAAATGTATGTTTAGGGGTAATGAATGATGAGGTGGTTTAGAATCTTAGCATTAAGGTAGGTCTAAGAATGTTATCTTAAAGTTGGTCTGTTCAATCTTCTGAAATCAATTTTTTGCTTGGATTGGATTGTTCTAGACACTTAGAAAATGAAAGAAAACCTTATAGGTATCAGTCACGATAATTGATGAATTCCACATCACCTGAGTGAAGTTTCCGTTGGAAAACAAACATTCTCTATTCTTGCATTCCATCACAAAAACCGATTGTGATATTAGTCTGCCGTAGGAAATAGCAATTTGCGAGCATGCACGACACAGCGTATCTAAGCAAGCGCCACATCCTAATAAACGTTAGGGACTTGGTCTGGACTATTCATTGCGTGCAACGTTGTCTCCCTATTGGTTAGTGTGACCTGGATATGAGTGGATTCTTATCTATGTTGTTTCTTATCTTTAGATCTCTTGCAACAGTGCAAGCATTTGCTTTGTGAATCATATCGCAATACTATGACCAATGATACTGTACAAAAAAATGGAACTTTTAAAATTATATTTTAATTGTTATTATTTAAAAAAATTATTACTAATATTAATAATTCATTCACTCCAGTAAAATTTAAAATTCTATTCTAATAAAAAATGTTTTTTCAATTATAATTAATATAATAATTCATTCACACCGGTAAAATTAAAAATTCTATTCTAATTAAATAGATATTTTCAATTTTATAATATATATTTAAAAAAAAATAAATTGGGATCTGACTTAAGTACAGTAATTCACAAATTATAATAAAGAACCTAGATATTTTTGTGCCTGTATTTTGGTGAATTTTTGTTAGTGACATCCAATATCAAATATAGAAAATGAACAAAATAAAGATATTTTTTTTATAAATCAATTATTGGAACCAATTGATCAAGCCTAAACCTATAAATCAATTATTGAAACCAATTGATCAAGCCTAAACCATTGATTTATTTTTATTTATTTCAACATTCTATCCCCTCCCCTGGCTACCTTTTGATATAGTTTATTGAGTAATACCACAAACCACTTATAAATACTTTTATTAAACAGCAAAGAAAGGACACTTGTATTAAACAGCAAAGAAAATAATGCACAAATAGGTGCATGAGTTGACACAATCTAAAGACTCTACAGACATCATGTAACGATGGATTCATTCAATGGATAATCAACAAATTTGAACTTATTCTACAATTATGAAAATATGATGATAAATGCTTTGTTTTTTGCTGCGTAATAGCATTGACATGATGATTGAGATATAGAATAATGTCAACAACATAATCGCTTCTGGCAAAGATTTAGGACAGTAATATCATTTTATTTAGTTAGACATTGATGTAGTTCGAAATTTATCTTAAAGTGTGTGCCAACAAAACTCAAGGTTGGTAAAATCTTTATCCATTACTAGGAAGTTAGAAAGTGGTTTTCTTCTACAGTATGTAGAATTCAGCTGGAATATACCAACAAAATAATACTATAATACATTTTAGACTGGGTGGAACAAATGTAGACTGGGTGACCCTACTGTAGACTAGCGCACTACTTTCATTAAATGATTTAAGATGAAAATGTAAAAAAAAAAAACCCATCAACATTAATATAACCCAGATTCATTTGCTACTTGAAAAGCTCTCATACAAGTGATATCAATGAAAATCGCGAGTGGCTAATAAATAAAATACAGATTTCTGAAAAATGTAACCTGTGGAAAAAATCGACAGAAACAAGCTTGAACAGAGCCTGTCAACAAGTCTACTTTACTAATTGAAAAACATAAAATTGGATTTGCAGTTAACGCAGGTCAAGCCATCTAACTACTTTAAAACATTTAAATAGGACATTCTTAGAATTATGTCAGCAGTCCGGTTCACTGAGAGGTCAACTAAGGGTATAATATGCAGGTGGCTGTCTGGAGCCAAGGAGGCTAGCAGGGGTTTGTTATTGACTGGAGAATGGAGACTAGATTAATATCATAATATACAAGTGGTAATGTTCGATTCAACATCCTAATCAAAATTTTATGGAAAAAAGAGAAACCTTTTCGCTATATAAATTATAAAACAAAATATAATTCAAGGAAGTTTTTTTAAGTTATCTACTGTAATAAATTGTTTAATTTGTCAAAAGATTGGCTTGAAATCAAGTTCTCTTCCGATAGTTGTCAAATAATTTAATAATTTGTCAAGTATCGTGGTATGACAAATTCAAAACGAATAATATCAATCATAAATGTAGCAAATACAATTATTGTATTGCTGCTGAGTACAGAAGTAGCTCACTTACAATAATGTAACTTCCACATCATGTACAAATCATTCAAATTAATTTTAATTATCAGATTTCCTCCAATGGGACTTTGGTTTTGAGGTAGTTAACTGTAAAAGCCTCAATTAATTATAATTACTTTAAAAAAATGTATTACTCTTTTTGTTATTAAGATATTTAAGAAATACTTTATCAAACAAGTTATTTTTATCTAAGATTTAATGGAAAATATTCACAAATATTTGCTTAGGTTTTTTGAAAACTGAAACGAAATTATTGACTTAATTACTTAAACAAAGATGATTACTAAGTATGTTTGATAAAATTGTGTTAGTCACGGATAGAAAATCTTAATACTTAGAAACAATGTTACATTGTTTAAAACCTTTTCACTGGTAAATTGTCACTAACTAGATGATGCGACAATTCTTCAAATTATTAATTATAACATACGATGAACAAAAATTAGCTTTTGCTAAGTACGTTTCATAAAATTATGTTTAATCAAGTTTAGAAAATCTTAATAGAACCAATCTTACATTGTTTCAACTTATTCAATAGAAAATTGAATATTATTATTAATAAAAATTAAGGTTAAATACCTATATAGGATTTGAAATGTTTTAGCATCCAAGCAGGATGAATATGTCACATACTATTACAAAAAAAATATACCAAGATCTGATCTGAACATCGGCTTAAAATATTCTGATGTATCCAAATAAGCAAGTCAAATAGAGAAACGTGCACACTACAGTAATTTCTACATTTCTCAAGGACAGAATATATCCGGGCAAAGCTAGGTAAAAATCTTACATTTATTCACTGAATACTCTAGACAGAAATAAAATTACCATTCCAAGGAAAGCTCTTTTGAGTATCCACTAGGGACGGATACAAGGCTTGATAACTTTAGTACAGTGTGCAATTATAATTATGGTACATAATAATTGAATATTAGATATTCATATGATTATAGTATCATCAGTAATAACAGGATATTGAATATTGTATCATTAATCAGTATTGCGTATCCTCCGCTTCTTTAATTGCACTATGAATCAAATATGTAACATACTTTTTTTTTTTAAATCATGTAATTCATTATTATCATCAATGACTCTGAAAATTTAATGTTGGTTTTGATATTAACCTAGACAATATAATAGCAATGTTCAGATCTAAAGGGTATAATAGTTGTGGCGGATACTAAAAAACGAACGATGTGTATGTTTGTAAAGTATCATTATAATCCATAGGGCGGTTTCCAAGTAAAAAAATATACAAGTATGCGTGTTAGAGTGCCATTTTTTTACATTGAGTCAAATACTGTAGTATCTTGGATGAATAACCACCTGAGCACATTGCATTTTGGGTAATGGTTTTATTTTGAAAGCACAAATTTAGCAAAATTGGTTACTAGCCTCTGCTGACCTCGCACTTCCATTTAGCACTTAATGTTATCTGTCATGTGTTTCAATAGAGCCTGCACACAATGTTAAATATTATTAGCAACTCTGTGATTAGTGAATTTCTAAATTGAAAAAGAAAAGTTGCTGCCATTCAAGGCTATAAAACTATACAAATCTGATACATTTCAGTACGAGTTAATTTCTTCAAATGTTAGTATTTAGGTTTAAATTGCCTGATGGTATCACACTTTTGATTATAATCCATGATAAAATCAAGGTTAATATAAAGAAAACTTTTTAAAATCGTACATTAAACATTTGTTTTATTCCCCAAGGACTTGATAATGAATCATAAGTTATGCTAATATATAAACATTCTCTTTTCTTTATTGGCATCAACTTGTTCTGCATGTGCAATATAACGTAACATTGAATGTACCTGAAACCTATCAGAAGTATATATCAGATTTACAGTATATCAGAGTTGACGACACAAAGGTACTGTATAAGAAAGATAACTGATTACACAAGCACTTATGTCCAATGGTTCGCATCGGCTTAAATCAGTTTTATGCACGCTTAACTTTAGTATGTGAACGCATCTATATGGACAGTAAAATAAACCATTCTACACGGCGAATTTGAATAAACATTTTCTTGAGCTCAAAGATTTTGTATATTAGTACATCCATTAATCATTAATCCATGCAACAAGAAAAACTACAAAATTAAAATATAAACATTTACTGCCTTTTGTAGATTTAACATTTCAGATATTTACTCAACAGTTTGATAAATTTAAGTACTTAAGTGAGTTCCGTTCTTTACATAGCTAGTTACAATCAGTTGCTAACAACTGTCCGAATCTATCAAATCTTTCGCTGGATCAATATGGCTTTTATTATTTATTGTCAGTGCAAGTTTAATCAAACTTTAAGAATAGATAAGCCAAAAAATACATCAAATTTGACAGTGTATAAATGATTGTAAGATGCTTTTAACATTTAGATCTAGATTTCTATATTATAAAAGCTGTAGATGAGGCCTACAAATAAGTACTAAGGCAAGGATTGTTTGAATTGAATAGCAAAAATAAAGTTTTTGTGACATGATGAAAGTATACTACACGCAAGATATCTTGTTTGGTGCAGTTGTGAAATCAGCAAAATAAAAAAAAGTGTAGTAATAATTGACTAATCCATGGCAATGTATTAAAACACCATGGATATTCTATTTACAGTATTTGGTTACTGTATGTCAACACATTTTTTCATTCCTTATGTGCAACAAAAATCTATAGCTATTTTGTAAGATATCCTATTAAGCTATTCACCTGTTGGCAATATCAATTCTTTTGTTAATCCTTTTCCTAATATCTTCCTAAGGGATAGAAGTATCTAGGGACAAAGATCATGATACTAACTTAATTTAAACACAATCTGACCAGCCAAGAAATTAAATAGATAGTGTTTGTTATTTTCCTACAAAGTTCTCTGGGATAGATACATACTATAAAAACGGAATGAGATATTATCTTTGTACTACATAATAGCTTAATCAGGTTTTCCTAACCAAATCTGAGCAGTGGAGGAATGATATCTTTTCCTTCAAAGTTCTCTGTACTGTACCAACGGAACAAGATACTATCTTAGTACAGTACTGTACTACAATAACTTAATCATGCTTTCCTAACCAAATTTTAGCAGCCAATGAAAGACATCTTTTCCTACAAAGTTCCTTTGGGATACATTTCTTAGGGGAATAGGATCACAATACAGTACCTAAACAATTCCTAGTTTTCCCTAAAATTACAGTAAGCCAAGGAATGAAATAGTATGGTCTGATGTTCTTTTCCAAAATGTTGCTTTCCTTGGATGCATTTCTCAAGGGACTTGGGTCGTGATATAGTATGTAACTTAGTTATGTTTACACATTTTAGGTTTTCCTAAATTTGACCAATCTTAAATGATTTTGTCCTTCATCTGTTTGAGTCATAACCTGAAAGTTATATTCTTATCTTTAGCATCAGTTGCTTTTTAAATTTTGCCCTGTAAACATGAAGAAATAAGCCTTTGAATTCTGATAATAGATTATTATAACACAATAGTTTGATTGTATCATAGATGCAACACTGTATGTACAGTCACCCAACCTAATAGCCTGAAACTATGCAGTTACCATCTACAGTACTACCAGGGAGTTGTAATAAAATAATTTACAACTCCCTGGTACTACCACACATATTGGCCAAATTGGCACCAAAACATAAACTATCTCTATTGGACAGTGGTCTTCCTCGATGATTCCAGCGGAATTACTTTAAAAAAATTTAATACAACCAAGTTTTGTTTCTTAAAAATAAAGAACAACATACCAGACAGTACATATTGGCAGAGTGGTTGGTTTGGTTTTCAAGGGTAATGTACTAACTTTAATTTGATCAATCAACAAGCTAAGTAGATTATTTAAGTAAGTGCTTTTTGTAATCAACAAAGTATTATAAACATTTTTTTATAGCTATTGGCTGTATAAACAATACATGTCTAATATGCTGCTATGAATAATTAGTCTTAAATTGCTTACTGATAACCATAAGTATTGCCCATAATAGTACAAAATAATCACACCACCCTACTGTATGTCACCTAAAAAATAAACTCTTAATATTACTCAGCTTTCTGGGTTTTAGAATGTTAGCATTTTCAGAAATAGCGGCCAATTACCCACGATATACAGTTTGATAAATACTTAAGCTCTTAAAAACTTTACGGAAAGATCAGATTAAGATTAGATTAGATGAGATTAAATCAATTTATGTATGATGCAGAAATATATTAACCTTAAACTATAATCTCTTTGGTTTATAAGCTCATCAAAGGACCTTATTGTTTAGACAATGCCTACCATTGGACCCAGTCTGGCTCCCTACATAATGCAAGGATGCTCAGCTCCTCCCTTTATAATCCTTTATAAGGACCCCCTCAGATCTTACAACTTGTACTAAGTTATGTGACCTGTCATTAAGAATTATAATAATCTCCTGTGTATTAAATAAAATAACTGTAAGTAGTACACAAGTCAAGGCTACTGAGAAACTTTACACTTGGCATTGTGATTCCATATTTTATTACTTATAAGTGTATATTTTGGCACAAATGGCTTGCCATAGTTTACTATTGCCTGTGTACTGGCTAAACTGTCTTCTCTTTAACTGCAAACTGAGGGAATAAGGATGAGACTCTTCAGAAACTGACTACAAGTTCCAGTACAACTTTAAGAATTTCCTCAAGTACAATAATGATTTCCAAGATAGGCATTTCCCTATCTGGTGTGGTTCATTAAAATAAGATGCCCTAATAAAGTATCTCCTCATTGATGTACTTCTGTTTTTATACATTTTCCAGAAGGACAATAGAATAGTAAACATTTCCCCATAAATTACAAATTTAGTACAATTAAAATATTAAAGAACACCGACAATTTTAACAATTGCTACTTGAAAATGCGTGGCTTTGGTAAGTGGTTCCCAAAGAGTCAAATTACCATTTAAATACATTGAGACAGGTGGTAACAGAGAGAGACAGCCTAGAGCCAAGATGGAGGCAGATGATAATCAGTAGGCCCAGAGCCATGGAAAGAAATATGAGAACATTTAAAAAAAAGTTATTTTCTTGACATTGGAAGCATGAAATTAGTTTAAATCAAAGGTAATTATGCTAGGCTAAAAGGTTACCTGTACTCCTGTACAACAGGTGACCCAGCCAATTTTTTCGCACCAGAGCCCCATGATTCCATCCATCCCTCTTATATTTTCACCAAATTCTTTTTTTGTCACCAAGCACAATGTTACCTCAACCTATGTTTTTCCACCAAAGAAATTTTATAAATGTAACCATCTTAGAAATATTTATGCAAATAACATTTTACCTATTGGGTGTGGTTTTAATGGTTTTTTTTTTTATTGGAAATGACTTTTACTGTTTACAAGATCATAACCGTGTCACTAATAGCTAAACTATTGGTTTATGCTCTGACTAACACAGCACTTAATGATCAGGTCTGAAAAGTTCAACAAGCTATCTGAATCATATAATTTGTGTCCAACTACTATCTGTTGAATTGCGTGATTCATATTAAATGTGGCCAATGACTTTATGTTAATTGGATATCATAAAAAGATCTGAAGCTAGGAATCGTACAATCAGATTATAACAACTTTGGTGCAGAATGGCTGGATTGAGTTACTAAGCTCTAAGCAGACAACTCTCCATGATGAGAATTCTAGGAAAAATTAGCCTTAATTGATTGATTCTGCAGACATTATGGGCTAGTGAAGTCTACAGTTAGCCCAATGATCCAGATTGCAAACAGGGGCATGTGGAGTGTGATGCAAAAGTGTGCATTGGCGGTGAAGACACAATTAAGTGGACGAAGGATACTGAAACACTCATCTGGTCAACAGCGGTTAAGGCAGGGGCGCCATTTACAGTACCTAAAGAGCCAACAACATCGGCAAGGGTTCGAGGCCGACTAGCTCCTAGTTCTGGTGGTGGAACAAGTTTTCTCAGATAAGGACTATAAACCGTAGGTCCAGTGTACATAGTTATAACCTGTGTGCACTTTAAAGAACCCAGTTCATTATTCGAGAAGAGTAGGAGGTTACCCCGGTGAACTTGTTCACAAAATAGCCCCTGTATCAGGGGGATTACAACCTATCTGATAGGACAGTGATTAATTTACTATTGGTAATCTTGGGCCACATTGCCAAAAAGACATAAAATAAAATAAAAAAATAAAATACTGTATTTCAAAGCACTAAATCCACAAATTACTAATATTAGAACATATTGGTAATATTGCACATGGTTCAACAGCTTAACATCTCATCCAAAGGACAGGGTACAATTACCAAATGATTCAGCCATCAGAAAATGATGCAAACAACTTGCATGGCTCAACGTACATTGCCTACTAATGGTAATCAAACATGAACCATGCAAAACATGAAATAGTGTAGACTCGATCAAATTGGTCATTCGCAACATCAATATCCAACTGCTGTATCCGCTTGCACTCGTACGTGTCCCCTCTTTAATCTTCGTTGCTGCTTTTACTGTCATCATCTGCAAGATTCACTCTGTATTCTGACACACTTTCCTGTGTTAGCTAACCTCACGAGCTGACTCACAATTTGATTGGAGCCACGGATCGGACACTGTCTTACAACACTACGCAGAAGCCTACTAACTTTTTTCTGTTTGCTTGTCATGAACTGCTCATCTTTCAACGCACTGATTTTATAATCAAAATATTGGGATATTTATTTTATGAAGTATAGTAGTAATGCTATTAAACACAATTCTCAATAATTGCTGAACGTCCATAGATAACAAGATACATTACTTATTGGAGCCACGGCTCATACACTTGTCTGAATACATTTCAGTAATATTGTCATATATATTTTTTTTGTCGCAATACGAAACATCATTTTTTACTTAACTTACAAATCAACTTATACAGCAAGATAACTTAATGGTAAGAGATATCTTACACTAGCATTGTAGCTTGCAAGAAGAATGGAATCTAGATATTGTCTGTGCTATATATTACTTGTAACCTTGCCCACAAGATACTTTATTAATTTCCTCGTCCTTCGGATGGGATGGGTGTTCAACTTGTTCTGCGTGTGCAATATAACGTAACATTGAATGTACCTGAAACCTATCAGAGGTATCAGATTTACAGTATATCATTATCAGAGTTGACGACACAAAGGTAGTGTATAAGAAAGATAACTGATTACACAAGCACTTATGTCCGATTTGGTTCGCATCGGCTTAAATCAGTTTTATGCACGCTTAAACGCTTAACTTTAATACATGTGAACGCAGCCACATGGACAGTAAGGCATTATCCGTTGGTACATTGCTAACGTACACGATAAAGAAATTGGTACACTGTTTGAAAAAAAGTAGGGGATAGTCTTCTGGTGTGCTGATCGTGGTCATGTACACTGGACCCTCTGGGAGAACAGTGCTAGACTGAAGAGGTAATCCAGTATAAAGAAGAAATAATTGAATTTACTTACAACAGATGGTCACACAAATTATGTTCACCTACATGCAATATTCTTGTATTTAATCCACAACGATTTATCTATCCTGGATATAGCTGTAGAAATCTACCTGGAAAGAAAGCTGCATAAAACACACAGTTGTTGGATTGTATAAATTAAATGTATCCTTACCAAATTCATCCTCCATGGCCATTATTATTTCAACTTGATCCAGACTATCTAGACCCAAATCATTCAAGAAGTGACTATCCAATTGTATCTATCAAAAAACAAATAATTAAGGAATTACCATAAAATAACAGTGTGTCAATGCAAAGATCTTTTTTTTAAAAATCTTATTCCTAGTGTACACACATTCAACAGCAAGTAACTTGACATTTACAGGATGGATACACTTGTCCTGCTTAAAACTAAAGATATTGTTTGCAATACAGTATTTAATATAATCTACACTATGAACTAAATATTTAATTTTTTTAATATATTAAATATTATACAAAACAGATTTTCTATATTGACAGATATATCAGATGTGGATAAGATTAATCAAGTAAAAAAATATTATTCCAAGAATGTTCTTATCTTTATTCCAGTATTGATTGAGTAAATCAAAAGAGAAAGTAAAACAGATTTAGTAAAAAGGAAGAACTTTAAGGGACTGATCTATCATGTTCAATGGGTGTGTCTGTTCAACAGATATGCCTTTTTTGGTAACTACTATTTAACTTTTAATGATGGCTGTAAACCCCAATTAGTCGGCGCAAGCCATTTATCCTTGAACAAAAATCTAGTCAAGTTCTTTGAATCGCTAGAGCTCAATCGGGAGAACACAGCATCCAGTTTCAAATTTAAATATGGTCAATCAAAATAATATGATTAATTATGCATTCAATTCAAAGAAAGAAAAATCTCAGCTATCAACATGACCAAAACCAAATTTATTTTGTATAAATAAAATTCTACTGTCAAATTTAAAGATTCTATTGGGAATTCTTTACTTCAGAAGACATGCCAAATATTTTACATCTGTCAATGTTACAAGGCTACTGTAGTAGTTTAGTACACAGAAAACATTTCTTTTCACAAGCTCCGAATATGCTTATTTTCTTAAATATTATGCACAGTATGGAATTGATAAAATATAGCATAAGCCATGATTTGATATGATTAATGTACGCCGGATGCGAACATAAACTTTATTCAGCAGTAATATTTTAGTGTGCATGTATTAAATGATGCGAGGAACATTAAGGTCATGCCATTCAAATATTAATGTGTTTTTTATGATTTTTTTCAACTCCTTTAGGACGATATTCTGTCATGTGTTTATTGACAACAGAATACCTGAACTATAAAGGTCACAGCATAATCTAAATGTGAATTATATAAATATTTCTTCATACCACTCAGAGGACACATTAATACTAAACTTCTACAATACCGACAATGCCAACATACGGATGCGGACTACAGTGTTGATATAGAACAAACTAGCCGTACAGCATCTTATCTATTTTGTTAAAAAATCTTAAGTAACAGTACAGTATCTAGTAAATTACAAGCTAATCAACAGAAATCCGTTTTACACACCAGTTCCTTTCCAGAAATGTTCATTGACAGAATTGTTTTCTATTAATGATTTTGTGATTATTAAACCATTTATTTTGCTCTGGCTTAGGGCACTACTACCCAGCTAGTCAACAGTTCAAGGATATTCTCAACCACAAAACTCCTGGTATAATTATCAGGTAACAAATATTGTACAACTTCAAAATATGCAAAATTATAAAATCAGAAAGAGATCAATTAAATAATTTATAGAATGCATTGAACAAAACCGTTTCGTTCGTTGATTAATAGCTGTAAGCAGTAGGATCTGACTAAGAAATGAATTTGTTTTTTATATTAAATGGTGCCTGATGCTCAAGAAGGGTGGTAAGCTTGTTATTTTATTATCTTGTTATTTTTCTATCTTATTTAAGTTAATCTTAATTTGAACTTTTTTAAAGAGAACCATTTTTTTTATTAGGAGGAAATTTGATGTTATATCAGCTCAATTAAACTGCAGAAATATTTTTTTTTTTAGTATGTAGGCCTACTGTACTTACTGAAACCATAAAATGCATCTATAGGCTTTATATTCCTAAAGAGAAAAGGAGGAATGACTAAAACTTGCAACGTTGGGAAATTGAGACATCACCAGGCCTATAACATACTGTTATAATCATCAAAGAAATAGGAAAACTATTTTAATTATTATAGGATTTTACAGGATTACCATTTTTAGAGCAAGTCTGGCATTTATTATTCAAATTGATATAATATTTGGTTTGGATTAGTTAGCATGGTATTCAAGCATAGAGCCTAAACTTATTCAGTCCAACAACAATTCACACCAACTGATCAAAACAAGTAATGAAAAAAAAAAAGAAATCAAAGGCTTTGTAAGCTGTCCCTAGATAAACTTGTAGTCCCAAAGACTAGAATGCAGTCTCTATAGGATATACATCTAATAGGTTCCAGATGAAACATAAATAGCCCTTACATTGAATTAGAATCATACAGTAGTCTGTTGGTAATGCTTTACATTGAGTAACAGAATGTTCCCCTTTTCTTAACCTCTGTCTACACTATCAAACTAGTTTGACAAAAAGTGCGATGTACCCAAATATGGTACTGATATGCCCAAACAAGGTACTATGACATCATTGTGTCCATATATGGGAATTTTGTTTGAATCTGTTCTTGTATTTTATTCTAATAAGTTAAATATTTCCATTATTTTTTAAAGTGTTTGTTTTCTAATCATTTTATCTTTTTAAATGTACTATAATTGTGTTCTGAGATGGTTTCAGTAATGCATTGACTCCACATAGTTGTATTACACTTTATTGCAAAATTATGTATAGAATACAGTAATAAATATGCTAATTAATTTGTACACAAATACAAGTGAACTTTACAGTATCATTACTATTTATAGTACACTTATTTCAGTATATTGTTCATGAATAGTTGTTTGTTATTCATAAAAAACATTAAATTGTTCTCTATTTCCAAAATACACAACAATATTGACCAGGTTTACAACTCGTGGCCAAATCGCGTGTAAAAAACATTTAAAAAAAAAATATATATATCACACAAAAATGTATAAAAAATCAAGACTGCATTAAAAATTGAATATATATTCCAGGTTCACAGTTTTCAATAAAAGCGCTAAAACTTACCTTTTCTGGATTCACTTTGTCGTAAAGTTTCAACACGTACAGGACTCTATCTCGAATTTGTTCAAATGTCATATCTGGCAAACCAGAGTATTGCCTGACCTGAGAAATCCATGACTGTTGGAACTGAAGACAACAAAACAATATTTAAATTATTATGTAGTTTAAATACCGAATGTAATAATGCAATATATGTACATACACATATATTTAAACACTGCTAGTGCTATAGGTAAACAGGGGAAAAGTTTAATGCAAAAACTAGAAGACAATTTAGTATTTTTTAATGAAATCCAAGATAAGAACCAAAGACTTGATTGACATTTCTATCACACATGGTAGTTCAGTGATATGCAACCAACCCAGTCAGAGATAGGCCCTTCCCTAGAAACAATTCTTAAGTGCTATATCATGGAAAAACATTCTTGAGTCAAGGTATTGGTGAGTACAGGTGAATTACAAAGTAAAGCAAGACAAAAATGTAACTTTAGTAAAAGTCTGAGTAACCCATGCATTGTACTCAATAAAGATGTGAGTAAATTATAAATTTTCTTTTTGGTGTTCATAAGCACTCATAAGCTATGTCCACTGTGCAAGTAATTTATTATTCTATCGACACAGAGAACCGAGAACGCATGGATTGTGCTAATTTGAAGAATTACATCCACAATTGAGCATGCCGATAGTGTTATCCGTTAACTGGCGGCTGAAATGATCAAACACAATGCAACAGACCGAGCCAAAGCCTGTCTAAATTAGAATGTAAAGCAAGACAAAAATGTAACTTTAAACTTAAATTTAACTTGTAACTGCACAAATTACAATTTTTTTACAAAGTGAATGAAGACACACACAATACTGCCTATAATGTTATATTATAATCTGAAAAATAAACAACTTTTTAGGCACGCAACACAAAAACTAGCCTAGGCCAACAACACGTTGGGAATTTTTATCTCGACCCTCGATGGCTGACCTGTACATACTACACACAGTCGGCCAAGGAAGGACGTGCCTGCTGGTCTGAAATTTAATTCAATGTCGAACAGGGCCTAGAATTACGTACCTTGTTTGACCATAGTTGATTTGATATATGTCTCCTATTTTGACAAGATAATGTTTGTGTACTTTGAATACTATTTAATGCAGAACTAACTCCATATACAGCTGGTCTAATGGTTAAATTTTTGCAAAACGTTTGCATAAATCGTGTGTATCTCATCATCGTGGCCATCTTTACCGAACGATATCTACCAGTCAAATACGACCAATCGCGTGTCGCGACGAAAAGACATCGTAAAAATTTCGCCGGTGGTAAACTCACATGGCTTACAGAAATAGAGGACGCTATAACCATTTTTTATTACCATGCAATATTAAAAGAAACTATTGATCTCTATTTTGATGTTAATATTTTTTCTTTAAAAAAAAATTCAGTCAGTATAAAAACAGATTTTTGAAAAGTATTTTATTTAATCATTTTCTCTACACTGATAATTTAATATGTTTATTAACCAGTGCAAGTACAATTTAATAAATTCCCATTCCCATTTAAAGTGTAACCCAAAAATAATAATTTTTTATGGTAAATACTGTATTTAAAATATGTTTTAAATTATAAATGATAAAGTATAGTATTACAGTACTAAACTACTTTAATGTATCCGAAATCCACCAATATTTATTTTATAAGTACCTGTATCAATTCACAAAAAAAAATCACTATTATATACTAAAAGACCTATGACAGAGATATTGCATATAATTTCATTTTCTTATTTCATTTTATAAAAAAAAAATTGTCTTCAATAACAGCATGCATTTAAAAACTTACACTATTAACTAATTATTCAATGTAGTTAAGGTTAGTGCAATTTTTACGAGCAAATTAACACTTCCAATATGTTTATAATTTCAAGTAAGTAGTTTGACCCAAAACTTAATTTGGTGTTGCCGGTGCTTTGGTAGGAATTTTCACTTTAAATTTACACCTATCATACGCATAATTACCAAGGTTTTAACCCAGGTGGAAAAAACATCCAATTTTTAAAGTAAACACAGATTTTCTAAAAAAGAAGTGTGTTTCTTATAAACAAACAGATATCTTATCATTCAATCAATTGAACATATTAATAAGAAAAAAAATTGTAGAAAAGGTACATTTTTTTTATTATAACTTTTTAGACAATTTATTTAGGTAATTTCAATCATTTCAGACCACACTTACGATTTAATTTAAAAAAAATTTTAAAAAACATCCAATTTTTAAAGTAAACACAGATTTTCTAAAAAAGAAGTGTGTTTCTTATAAACAAACAGATATCTTATCATTCAATCAATTGAACATATTAATAAGAAAAAAAATTGTAGAAAAGGTACATTTTTTTTATTATAACTTTTTAGACAATTTATTTAGGTAATTTCAATCATTTCAGACCACACTTACGATTTAATTTAAATATTTTTAAACAACATTTTGGAAGTATAAAATATTTATAAAATAATTGTTTATTGCATTTCCTCCGCCAGTAGGGTTTAAATTGTCATGCCAATTCTCTCAAGAGTCTTCCTCTCGACTGGCAATATGCCTACATTCTCTATTTCGGCAGTTTTCTATTTATCTCTAATCTTTGTACGTCCTTCACCGGAAAACGTAAATTGGCATGCTGTGATCTGGTACGTGTTCTAAATTCAACGACTGAAACCTGACAAAACAAAATCAAATGACGGAATCAAATAAAAAGAAAATGATAAATTAATGTTATAAAAACAAGTGGAGCTGTAGCTTGGTGGTTAACATGCTTGTCCTCCAATAACAAGGTCCAGGGTTCAATCCTGATCTAGTGCCAGGGTTCAATCCTGATCTAGTGCCAGGGTTCAATCCTGATCTAGTGCCAGGGTTCAATCCTGACCTAGTGCCAGGGTTGTAACTCACGATTCCCTAAGCCTCAAATAAGATTTAGTTTATAAGCATGATAAATTATAAAATAGGTTATCCATCCTGTAATTGGTAAGCTACTTGCTGTTGGATGCATATGAAATAAACAAATATATGGGAGGCATCTTCATTGTTTATCAGAAGTTGTCAAATTAATAGTTTTTTGTATACAAAGCATACATTTTAAAATGTTTAAGTAAATAGAAGTCGAAAGAAAAGAAATAAATGGTTAGAAATTGTTTAACCTCAAAACATACCATTCTGAGCTTTTGTGATAATAGTATCCATCGATGGCGCCCTTGGACTTCTGGTAACAGATATAATAAAAACCAGCAAAAGATGCTCCACTGATGTCACGAATCCTGTGATCTGGTACTAAGAAATGCTCCTTAAGAAAAACAAATTAGGGATTTATTTTTTCTATTCTTATTGAAATTATGTTGAATATTAGGATGGATCAAATGCTCAAACGGCTAAAGCCTTTAAAAATACTGAAGAACTCTTCCTTGGAGACACCCTATTATGGGGACACTTTCCTGTGAAACAGATGAGAGGAAATATATATTTTAACACTACAGCCAATCTGACATTCTTATAATCACTAAATATTTCTAATGAATAGGAGGGGTTAGTTGTATTAGTATTTCTGTGCTAAAGGTCTCTTCACGATTTGTTGTAGTACATACCTTCCATCTCATGTAGATAAAATCATCATTTTCAAGTTGATCATATTTAAATGAATCCGAATTAAAGATGGTTGCAAACTTGAAAAATGATGGAAACTGACCCTAATAAAAAAAAAATGAAACTATTAATAATTGAATAATTATTACTGCTAATTTATATTGTCAATTTTCATAATTACAATACATATATCAATTATTAATTTCAATTGCATGTACAGGTATTATAATAGATATTTTTAATTCATTTCCGATGCACACCCAATGTTTTTTATCAACGTCTTCATCAGCATCCCACTTTCGTGTCAGGAATGGATGTTTGTCACTTATGATCTCTCCATCAAAGAAGGTAGTAAGTGTGGGATATTCCTCCGTCAGTCCTTTGATTCGAAGGTACCCACAGAGGTAACAGTTTTGTTCATCTACATGCTGAAAAAAAAAATTAGAAAACTGATTCCTGATTGGCCAGTTAAAAAACTTACACATTTTCAAAGTAATTACATATATATATAAAGTTTATTATTAACTCGTTCGACCAGCAGGTGGTTTGCATAGCGGCGTAGTGATATGCATGTAGTTTTTTAGGGGGATGATACAATGAGGGTTGTGGGTTTTTATTCTCGGAGAAAAATAGATTTTCCCCCATAGCTACTTTGGCCTATATCTTAAAGACTATTTCAAACAACTATAACAAAAAGAAAAAAATATGTCTAGGCCTAGAAATTCTCACAAGTAATGGGCATCACACTAGTGCAAGAGGGCTGGACCCACCAGGAACCCACACACAAAACATTGAAACACTCTCTCTTGGCCTAGCAAGAAGACGAACCTGAAGTTCAACTTCAACTGTATAGCAACTGCCTTTGCTTTTTTGTTGGCCTTTAAATTTGGAACCGCTGTATAAAACAGACTTAGCAACACCAGGTTGTTGACAGTTAATTGGCGGAGGTGGGTCCAACTTTAGTCCAGGCATATCTTTTGACATGAAATTGTCTTCCTTCCTTCTGCTCTTGGTTGTTAAAATGTTCTCATTATTTACCACATAACGTCTGTATTTACTACAACTAAATGGCGTATGTGCATTGGCTAAACAAATACAAGGCTTGGAATTCTAACCAATTGAAACTTGTTTCAGTAAAGTTTATGTAGGCGTCGACACAGCCGTTCCTCAATAAAGTGCGGCGGTCGTAATTTTTTGTAAACAAACTGATTTAGCAGGCTTAAATCCTTTAAAATTATGGCATTTAAAACATTGGCAAATCAATGTTTGTCTTCAATGCTTTTAAAATCTAGAATTCCTGCTGCAAACATGCTAAAAAGGGGTTTTAGAGGTAATATAGTTTAAATATATTGAGAGAAACAATTGTTAGGCTTAGCCCAGACGTGTAACCACATGTGTTTTGTGAGTGGAAACTGCCTGGAAACGGAGGAATAATATTACGCAGTAACGCAAACATAGCTTAGGATAATTACAACTATACAACATAGAATTTAAGATGGATAAAACAAATTCTTTCTAACAACTTCTTCAAAAAACTTTTAGAAAGGAAGAAATTTTACAAATCAGTGAGCATTACTGAGTCAGAAGGTGTGTTTGAGATTAATCTTGACCAACGCAAGTTGAAGACACCATCCGGAAAGCTCTTGCAGGTTCCGAGTGAAGCCTTGGCTATTGCTGTATGCACAGAGTGGGACAAACAGACAGACATTATAAAACAACACACTATGCAGATGGTAAAATATGTATTTTGTATGTTTTATTGTGTATTTATTTAATATTTATCATTGTTTTTATAATTGTCAGTTTTTCTATTTGCTATTTTTCTTTCCAGACAACTTTATGCAACACAGCCCTTGATAACCCAACTGGTAGAAATAAAGAACAAGTGATAACATCAATACTCCATTTTCTTGACACAGACACAGTGTGGTATGCAATTATTCACTGTTAAATAAATGATGAAGATAATACAATATGGTGATGACAATTGATAATTGTGGAGCTGTAGCTTGGGTGGTCGAAGTGCTTGTCTTCCAATCTCAAGGTCCGGGGTTCAATCCTGACCTAGTGCCAGGGTTGTAACTCAACTCCACTCCCTAAGCCTCAAATGGGACTTAGTTTATAATATCAATTATAAAATAGTTTATCCATCCTGTAATTGGCAAGTTACTCCCTCTTGGATGCATATCAAATATTAAAAATTGATGATGTGAAAATTGGTAGAAGATACTGTATGATAGCAATTCTGGGGATGATAAACCATGATGACAGATAATGATAACAATTAGAGTGAAGATGATTATTGATAAATTCTGGTGATGGTGATTAAGATGATGAATGTTAATAATTCTGAAAAAGATGATGATAAACAGTGATCGGAATATAAGATTATCAATATTAATTTAGTTACAGACAAGAATTACCGGTCGACCTTGTTGAACTTCAGACAAGAGAATGGGACCCGCTGTTAGACTGGTTCAACTCTCGATACGAGACTGATATCACATCTACACAATCCATCATACCACCGGCAGTACCAGACGAAACACGAGCCAAGCTGAGACAGCATTTGATGACACACAACGAGTGGGCATTATTCGGTAGTGTATTTTGGCATAACATATTCATTACCATGATATGAAATATAATTACTCAAATACTACACACCTGAAGACGTGTACAGTTTTTAATAACTAGCTATTATTTTAACTAATCTAAAGCTCTGTCTACACTATCAAATTAGTTTGGACAAAAAAAAGGGTAATGTGCCCAAATATGATTGTGATAATTATGATGTCATCGTGTCCATATATGGGCTTATCACATTTTTTAAGACGGGGGTGTATCCTGTATAACTGACTATTTATGTTTTGGCAGGCTATGAAAGCGCAGTACAATCATTGAAATCTATCGTGGTTTCATTTGCTCTTATGGATCGGCATATTCATGTTGAACGAGCAATGGCGCTGTCCAGGTTAGAAGAAGAATTCCAAGTAAGTCGGCTGAATGGCCAAAAGCAAGCATTCATAAAAAAAATTGCAAGTAATTATTAATGACAGTTTCCTAAATGCAAGTGCCTCCTCTTAAGAACATGGAGTTTGAATTAAAAGGTATAATTAGCCATGGAAATTAAATAATAAATTATGTTGACTGATATTTAAAACAATTATAAATGAAACGGACACCACACCCAACTAATATATTATCAAATGTGCTATTTGAAAGAGAAAACATCTTCACAGTTTATGGAGGATGTCCTTTTAATCTTAAAAATGACTTATTCAAAGATTCAATATCATCTACATGCTTGTTTGTTAATGTTACCTTATGAAGAAATCAAGTCACGTATAAAGTATATAAGTGAATATTCTTTCATTCTAAATCGATTAAAGTTGAATTGTATGACTGACAATAGCATGAAAATAATTACCTTTATGTTTAAAAAATTCCACCAAACAAATGTCAGCCGAACGTGCCGATAAAGTCCCTTTCAGTGTTCGGACACAGGGCAACACATCCAAAGAGTTAATCATGGTTTTGAATGTCCAATAGCGCTGTTTCCTGTGTGATGAGAACTACAGCTGGAAAGGGGCATGCTTCCTGGTTTTGGTTCCCGAGGGATTTTTACACTTTCTTGCGGGATTTAAGGCTGGTTTAGAGAAGTGGCTTGACCGCCTGGGTACAATTACATTATCCTCTCTCAGTAATGATGTCCAGACATGCTTAGCCATTGAGGAAAACATACAGCTGGCCTAGCTTCGTGGTTATGTACAACATACAGCTGCCCTAGCCTCTTGGTTATGTTTGACAAAGCTTATGGCCATGATATAATGTGCTATGGAAATTTGATCCACATGTGCATGAAAACAAACATAATGTGAGGTCAGTCTGAATAATGGACAGTATTAAAAGCGTACAATTGGTTTTGGGTCACAAAGGGCAATAATGTAAAATTACAAGTAAATACAATAGGAAACTTGATGTTGGTTAGGACACTTGACTGTCATACAGAGACCAGGGTTCAATTCCCGACAACTCCCAGTCTACTCAGCTGTAAATGAGTACCTGGTTGAAAATACTAGGGATGATAAGGTCGCGTGGAAAAGAAATGGCCACCCCACCACATAATGCCAAGGCTTAGTAAAAACAGCTCATTGCCCTATGTTCAGAAATGAATAGGGGACTTACCTTTACAGTACATACATATTTCATTGAAATATTATTGTATTTTGTATTCAGATTTCTAAATGGGGTGAAGTTGAATGGGGTCATCGAATTGATCACATGGATCTACAAGCAAGAGTAGCAGCTGCCACGTTGTTTGTACACCTGGTAACCGAGACGACGCATAAAATTAAGAAAATTGCAATATGACAAGAATCTAACAAACCAAGTTTTTTTGGAAAGAAACATGAAAATTTCCATTATAGGTTTGTGGAAATAGTAGATTCCTTAGAATAAAACACCTGCAACATGATGAGTCAAGAGTAACAGCTGTCAGCAAGTAACATTAATACAAACAACAATGACTGGACACCTGCATAGTCTGGCCCTGTGCCAAGTCTAAATAATTCTTCCTTGGTCAGTGTTATTGAGTGAAAAAATAGTCAAATAAAAAGCAATTACTCCCTACAGGGTGGAGTTATCCTCCAAGACTGCACTGAGATGCAGCTCAGGGTTGCAGCAACAATATTACAGCAACTTAAGGATGTATTTTATGCTAATTAATAAAAAAAAAATTACATTAATTCTGTATTACTTTCTGTAGTTTTTATGTATACATTTTATTTCATTTAGTATGTTGCGTTTCTTGTTATTGGGTTACTAAGAACCAGAACAAATTATTCAAAATATTAGTATAAATTTATTATACTTTTATATTCAGGCATAAAATCTACAACAAAAATGTTTTAATTATTTACAAAGAATTGAGATATTTAAATTAGAAAAATATATTTACATTTATTAATATTTTAATATAATACATTAATCCACTTGGCCATACAGTATTTATCTCAATTTCACGTCCAACTGTGTCTCACAAAATGTAGAGATAATAACATGGGGTCAAAGTGCATACCACACGGTCAAAGTTTACAAAGTTCCCTGCAAGTCCAATAATTCTAGCTCATCACTTAGATGATCGATAAAATTACTGATTTCTTTCACACGATCTCTGTTACGCTTCACTTCTTCCACGTTATGGATTCCCTCTATTAGACTTGCCATCCAGCCGTTTGCCCTCTGTATAATGTCGTCCTCCCTGTTGTCAATCTTCAACATGTGCACGTCGTGAGATGCGCTAACAGCGTTTGAAATTGTGTCTTTGTCAACAAATAACTAAAGATAAAAGAAGAAAAATGATAATGTACTGTATTCATTATTTTGAAACAACCTAAAGCCAAAACCAAATATGATATCATCATGTCCATACATGGGCACATCACATTTTGTTGTCACATAAAGTGTGATAGTGTAGACAGAGCTTTAGAAAAGTGTCAACAGGATTCTAACACTTTTTCAAGATAATTTTTTCAGAAAAAAATAATCTTCAATTATACCATTTTGAGATCCTCAGGGAGATCGTCATCAAGTTCATTTTTCATGTATTTTTCCAACGTAGCGATGGCAGTCTCCAACAGACGCTCATGGTGAATGTTCTCTAAATCACGTATCTGTGATATCGTGCGAGATAGTTAAAGAAATATATGTTAGCAGAGTTATTTATAAAGCTCTGTCTACAATATCAAACTTTATGTGACAACAAATTTTGATGTGCTCATATATGGACATGATGATGTCATATCACTAACATATTTGGGCACATCACACTTTCTTTTGTCAAACTAGTTTGATAGTGTAGACAAAGCTTTACATTCATATCTGATTAATAGACAGAGCTCAAGACATGCTTAATTATCATGATGCAGATTATATAATACATATTTTAAAGGATATAGTCCCTGTACGTTCTCTACAAATGTTGCAACGAAATCTGCCATATTTCTCTCAAATTCTTTGATAGTATCCTACAACAAAAATAAACAATATCTTGAAATTATTCTGCTTAAATCATTAAACACATTTAAGCACTCGGTACAAGTATCTTTCTCAGGATCATTACCTCAAGTTGGTCAACAATTTGCATCTCCAAGCCCATCAGTTTGTCACACAATGCATCTACTTCCTCCTTGTATTCATCCACACGACCTTTCAATACATTGGGGTCACTAATCTGACTAAACTCTGCAAACACCTATGTAATGTAAAAATACTGTATATTAGTACAATCTATTATTAAGCTCTGTCTACACTGAAAAAAAGTGTGACGTGTGCCTAAATATGGTAATGGCATGACATCATCATGTCCATATGGTCACATCACATTTTTTTGTCACATAAAGTTTGATAGTGTAGACAAGGCTTTAGTTATAAACTCAAAGTAATGTGGGTATGATTGACGATTACAATATTAACGATGGAGATAAAGATTTGATAATGAATTGATAATGCAGTACCTTCTTTCTGTATTGGTTAAACTTCTTTATTTCATTGATGGCATCTTTTTTATTTTCATCCTTTGCTTCTTGAATGCAAGCGTAGAACTCTTGGACATCATGTTCTCGTCTGTCAAACTCCTTTAGACCAAACTGAAACACCTGCTGACAGATCCCCACCATTTTCTCTTTATATGTAAGTCTCATTAAGGAAGATACACATTTACAAATCCCCATGGTATCAATGTTAACTTAAGAGCATCAGTGGCTTAACACAGAGACCTGAGGCCTCTGGTCCAGAACCCCTAAGTGGCCCTGCAATACTGGAGGTCTTAGATGTTTTCATATTTTTTCGACATGATTTAAAGCCTGTTGTTTCCTCTTGGCTCTGCTCAGGGGCCCCTGTAAGCTCCGGGGCCCCTGTGTTAGCCAGTGTGCGCTCATAGCCGTTACGCCACTGAAGAGGGTCATATTGGAAACTGAATACTAATAATTCTACTATTACTGCAGTAAATTAATAAATGTTTGCTCCTGCACCCATCTACAGTATCCACATGGGGTATCAAATTTTTGTAGGCCTTCAGGCGCAGTTACAAATAATGTAGCAGAAGAAAATAGAATCATTTAGAAAAAAAATGTTATAACTGATAATTGAAAGGATATGAGAGAAGTAACTCATCAACTCCTGGTAAGGCTGCAAGGTTCACTGCTTCAGGGTCGTCTGTGAACATACTGTCAAATAGGTAAGGTCCATTCAGATTCTCCACATAAGCAGCCTGCAAATGAAAAGTAATGATTAGAAAAGATTCATGTAACTGGGGTAAATGGTATATAGAGTTGTGGACCCAAGCCTGCCATGTTAGGCAGTAGCTTGTGAAAGTGGAGACATTGTTGTGGGCCTAGACCTGCCTTGTTAGTGTTAGACAGTAGCATAGACTATTTATTATTTTAGTATTACATTAAGCTCTGTCTATACTTTCAAATGATATGGACATGATGATGTCAAATCACCATATTTGGGCACTTCACACTTTTTTCGTCAAACTAGCTTGATAGTGTAGACAGAGCTTTAGTGTGCTTACCTTCTGCCTGGCATATTCTTCTTGTTGCAGCTTCCTGTCTTTCTCTTTCAGCTCAGCTGCCATCTCATCTGCAACCAGCTCTTCAATGGCATATCTATACTTTTCTACTGCAGCTTCTCTCTAGTAAAAAAAAAACAAAACAAACTAGCTAGTTGGAGTAGTTACACAGTTGCATGCTCCAATTCCTTAACCTATGTTGTCACTAGGCTTGTACCTTTGGATTGAAGGGCTGGAAGTACAAATTCTGGGTCTGGATTGCTCATGAGAAAAGTAGTAGCCACAAACTAAGCTTCAGTTTACACATGGGATTGATTATGCTCATTCTTTAACTAAGAAGTTCCCATCACTGTTGGGTTGTACTGTCAGCTTTTACTGTGGACTGTGGGCTATGATGTAATGTGTGGTGAGAGGAAATAAAAATATACAAACTTACTGTGTTGCCATCAATTAGCCTAAAATCTAAATACACCAATGATGGAATATGTGCGACAACAAACGGCTTGTAGTTATCATCATCGCAAAATGCATTCCCATTGAGATTTAACGTCTGCAGATTTCGAAACCTTCTCAGGTAAACAAGCTGCGAATTAAAATAAATATTTTTCAGAATTCACCAAAAAAATTGGGCTTACCTATTGATCTCATGAAAGAGAGTGAGTATTATTAAAATTGTTTTACTTTCTTAATTTAATAAATTGAATTAACATAATAAATATATGTAACATATGACCTGACTGTAGAAACAAATACAAGTTTGTTTTAATATCAAATAACATACTGCATTAGCTAATACAATTGTATCAAATTAAATCTATTATACGTACATTTTCCAGGCTAGAGAGCTTGTTGTTGCCCACTGAGAACACATGTAGGTTTGTGAGGCTTGCCATGTTCTCCAGAGCTGCTATTCTGTTGTTGTATAGTGTCAGGTCCTCAAGTTTCCCTAGCTTGTCTAAGCCTTCAATGACTTCAATATTGTTAAATGACAAATCTAGAAGACATTTCAAAAGTTCAAAGTTATATTATTAATAAGAATAGCTTTTCATTGTCAGTCAACAATCAAACTTATAAACAAACCATATCCCATAAAGACCTAAATAGTGTTTTAAAAAAACCTTTAAGGCTAACCAAGTAAAATCTAAATATAAGTTTCCTAAATGCCAACCCAGACAGCATTTTATGACGAAGCCCGTCAAATTGTCTTGACCCGTCGTCGTTCTGAGTTGGCCTTTAAGAAACTTATATTGAGATTTTACTGGGTCGGCCTTTAGCTACGGTGTATCAGTATTATATCTTACCTAACCACACCAAATTGACCAATGCATCAAGGCCCTCGATTCTTTCAATAATGTTGTTATCTAATTGTAACTTAACAAGACTTGTAAACTGCCACAAATTATCAATTTTAAGAATATCTATAAAAGAAAAACATTTGAATATTTGTTAACCAATCAGTATTCTATATATTTAAGCAGTTAGAGTTTTTAGTCGCGTGCAACGCAAATCTACAGCTCACTATGTCAGTTAGTTGGTCGGTAAACACTAACTTGAGCACGTGACTGCAGCCATGTATATGGCCTTGTTCTAAATGATGTGAGTTTTTTAAGTTTTTGTAAGTTATTAGAGTTTTTTTGGATGAGATGTTTCTGAAAAAAAAAGAAATTGAAAACAAATAATGTGAGAGAAAAAAAAAACATTTTTGCAACTGACTTTTGAAGTCTAGTCTTAATTGAAGAACGTCACCAAAATCAATCCCTTCAGATTTTGCTATTTTTCCAGCTTCTTCTTTCGGTCCTTGTTCTTCCACTGCTTTCTGTAACATATCCTCCTCAATCACTGACGGCTCAACCGTATCATACAGACGACTCATGTTTTATTTTATACACTCTTCCTGAGTTGAAGATCGATAAGTAATGTCCCCTTCTGGACTAGGCCTATGTCTGTAAAAAATTAATTTTAAAATGAACAAATAGTAAAAGTAGGAATTTGATTTTTCGATGAATTACAGTACACAGTATCAAATTCTAGACACACAGTACAATGGATAGCCCCAATACTAAGCCTAGGCGAGTCATGACAGTACAGAGAGGGCCAATCACACTCCACCTGTCCTCTCATTCATACACCAACCTGGTTGTGGGGGTGGGTCTAAGAGGCCTAGCCTAGCTAGCTAGGCTAGGCTACTCGGCTTCTAGCCCTAGCTAGCTAAGCCTAGTCCTAACTATATAAGGCCTGAATATTAGGATAGTAAAAATTAGCTATTTTTATTCAATAAACACTTGTTAGTACTTTTTAAAGTAATTTTGTTTAGAAATATGATAGTGCTAACTTTTTTGTGTATCGTTGTTAAGCAGAGTATCCCATCATACTTCACTGAACTTGGTGGCGCTGTTGTTTATTTTGATTTTCTTCTTGCCTTCATTTGTTTACTTCGTGTGTCTACTTTTTAAGATTTTCTTTTATGTTATAAGTGTATATAAAGTTATTCATACGTTTAGGGCTTACTAGAAGTTTTATTTGCAGTATTGCTTTCCACTTTGTTATTACCATAGTCACTCAAACACACAACTATTTATGCTAGGCCTATTCATTTTAGTTCACGTGTGGATCAAGCTAGCTATGTTGGCTGGCCTGGCCCTCCCATGCCGACTCCCGGCTGACCTATGGGTAGGCCTAGGCCTACTATATAACAATCATGCTAACGACCATGTTACATTTATTTAGACCTAGTTGATTAGCAGGATCGTCATAGGCCTAGATTGAATCGTATGTAATATCTGTTTTTGTTAACCAGGTCTGAGGTATAAAAAAAACAAACAAAATTGGTACTGTCACTGATGGCTGCGCAAGTAACATTACCCGAAACCTTACACATATTTAACACAGAGTATAGCGCAGACTCTGCAGAATTCTGTTCATCACCTTCGCACCGCAATGTTCTTGCAATTGGAACATACCAGCTAGCAACTGCAGATGGAGTTGATCCAAATGTGAGTAAATGGTCAATTGACAAATGGCAAAAATATTTTCGTAACAGAAAAAAAAGTCTTTATCGTTTTGTCTTAGACAAAGCTGATAATAATTATTAAATATTATTCTTGTTCCACAGGATGTTACCAGTGATATACCAAAGAAGAGACTAGGACGGTTACTATTATTCCATTGCGATGAAAATAAATTACAAGAAACGCAGAGACAAGATATGGCAGCAATTTTGGATATGAAATGGTTATTTATATCATAGTTGTAACAAATATAACTGCCCCAGAACAAACAAATATGTGATTAAAGTGCGAATTTTAAACAGGAAGGCTGTTAATTTTCAAATTTAGTTTTAAACCTTCCTAGTACAATTTTGTTCATTTTGATAATACTCCACATGTATATGTGTGCAGCAGTGCAAACTCTTTGTATATATAACTCTTTGTAATATAAATTACATAAATATAAGTTAAACTGTTGTTTTAGCTTGAAACTGGCAGCATTCACTTTAATCAACCAATATAATAATCCTATTTATTTTCAATCTAGGAATCCAAACTCTTCAGACAGACTTCCTGAGTTGGCTCTTGTGAATGCTGATGGCAAATTACAGCTCTTTCAACTGGACAATAAGGTACCAGAGTTTCTCTATATAAGTAACTTTGTGATTTTAAATACTGTATTCGTAGTACAGCTATTTGTCTTTGTCTACAATTTTTCAGGTCATTAATGAATTATTTTCAAGTTTGATTGGAGATGACAGATTAGGATTGTCATTAGATTGGTCTAATGCAAAGTATCACAAGTAAGTAAACACAAAATAAACACATTATTCAATTAAAATATGTGTAAACTCTGGTATTTGCAATTTTACTTTCCAATCCAATCAGTTTGTATACAGTAAGAAATGATTGCTTTGTTAAATAAAAAAATGAATGTGTTATTTAACTTTACTGTTCAGCTCAGAGCCTCATATTGTAACCAGTGATTCAAAAGGAATGATCACTACATTCCAAGTAACCTCTGACCGATCATTGACCCAGGTCAATCAGTGGGAAGCACATGGTTTTGAAGCATGGATAGCAGCTTTTGATTACTGGCAACCTAGTATTATTTATACAGGTATAGAATGATCACTATTTTTCCAATCAATTTCAAGCCGTTTTATAAATTTAGTACATGTCCCTTTGTATGCGGTAAACATCTGAATATTGAAGGCCAAAATGAATCTTTGCTTTTCAGGTGGTGATGACTGCCGACTAAAAGGTTGGGATGTCAGAACATCATGTGAGATGCCAACGTTTGTCAGTAAAAGCCATTCTATGGGTGTTTGTAGTATCCATAGCAATATACACAAAGAAAATATCATAGCAACAGGAAGGTGAGGAAGAATAAATTAATAAGTAAATGACCAATCAGAAGTCTGTATATTCAGTTATTTGCTGGCTAGGCATTTACAAAGTACATTCCGTACTATTATAATTTCTGCACTGTTTTCTTTAATAGCTATGATGAGACAATATTATTATGGGATACAAGGAAGATGAGGAGCCCTCTATCGGAGACAAATGTAGGAGGCGGAGTATGGAGGCTGAAATGGCATCCAACGAATGGAGAGCTACTGCTTGCTGCATGCATGCATAATGGTTTTCACATCTTGAATTGCTCATCAATAGGCAAGTCTAGTCTCTATCAGTAATCATATTTAAATGAGGCACTTTTTTTATTAAATATTTCCTTGCTTGAGGACCGACGTACCTGACTGTGCAAGGAATACTTTCGAAAACTGAAAATTCCTAGCCATATTCTCCACAACCGCGTCAATGAATTTCATCTACCAAAGTGCAACACAAATAGATCAAAGAACTTCATTATTAACACCGGTATTTTTAATGGTTGGTAGATGGTTTTTCTTGCACAGTCGGGTACTAAGATTTATACTTAGATTTATATTGATTGTTTCCCTTATTTTTTTCACTTATTTTTTTCACTTATATAATTTTGTAATTTTGTATATATTTTCTTAATTTGTTGAATTGTTCAACTTCAATTTGTATTTCAATATTTGTTTTATAAATTTCAATAATGTTTTATCTATCTAAGTTCAGAATGTATTAAAAAGTACACATATGTCAACAATACGTTTCTTTTGTTACAGATGGAAGTGCTCAGCCAATCATCGCTTCATATAAAAAGCATGAATCTTTAGCCTATGGCGTGGATTGGTATCGTGTTGCAGAGATTTCATTACCAAATCAAGATTCAAGTTTACATCATAGAGAAGCAGATTCAACTTCAAAAGAAACTCCTAAAAATGAACATGTTGATGAGAAATCAACATCTGAGATTGACCTTAAAGAAAATATGGCTGACAAGGCCTTCTGGGAAGGGTCAAATGAAATGATTGCTTCCTGTTCATTTTATGATCATGCTCTGCATGTTTGGAAAGTAAACTTGTGATCTGTATACAGTAATTAATAATGTATTTTATAGTATATTCTAAATAAATCATTTATACAAAAGGTGAATAGACCACTTCTTTTTTAAAATAAATTTCCCCTCATTCGTTTCATAAAAGGTGTCCCCTTAAGAGGTCTGTGTACAAAAGACTATCAACAAATTTACAGAATAAAATATTGTTCAAAAAGCTTTAATAAATTCGCAAACTTATAAAAAAAAATAATGTATTATCATGAAATCAGAGGATGATAAATAGTGTTCCATTTAAACACTACAATATTTGTTAAATCTTAATTAACTCTACTGTTAAGTCCCCTTTAAAAAAATGTCTGTAGAACTGTCAATGTCTACTAACAATCTATATGAATAAATAAAAGAATTAGTATAGTGTCCAAGTAGACATTTATCCCCAAAAAATTCCTCCCAAAATATATATTAGCTTTGCATTTCACAAAAACACAAATTCACATCATTTCACCCCTTCAAAATAATGAAATAACTCACCTAATTTTGCCTTTAAATAGAAATTGTTCACTACAATAACTTTATCAATTTATAATAAACTATTTTTCATTGCACGTTAAAATTTTGGAAAAGAAAGTATATAAAATATGTACAATGAAAAGGTAAGTATTAAGGGCATGATACCTTAAGGAAAACAATTAGTAAAGAGGCATGGGTCAATTTAGTAGTAGTCTAGCCTGGTCTGGTAAAAACTACTTTGTGGCTGAAAAATTAGCTTAATTTGTTAGTGTAGATGAGACAGGCTTAACAGTTAAATTTCCTATGTTTTGTCTGCTATCTCTAAACTCTATAGTCAAAACGTTTGTTCTTTCTATTGCATATACAACTACATAACATATTTATGATATAAATTTTACAAAATGGGAAGATCGCATTTATCATACATGTAAAAAATACCTTGTATTTTGGTTTATCTTTTAAATTTTAATCATGATTGTCAAAAACAATTAAAAAGTTCAATGTTAGAGGTGAGCGAGTGAAAATCAACTTAAGTTTAGGAACAGTGCTGAAAAATGAAGTAGTGTTATCAACAAACGTTTGGTGTGAAGTGTGATTTTAAACATTTATTAATTTAAAGCTCTGTCTACACTATCAAACTTTGTGACAAAAATATGTGATGTGCCCATATTATATGGACATGATGATGTCATATCACTACCATAATTAGGGATATCACTACCATATTTGGTCACATCACATTTTCAATTTGATAGTGTAGACAGAGCTTAAGAACTCAACTAGCCAGAATTAGTAACTGAACTGTCAAGTAGCCTGGCTCTGTGTACTTTCACTCACAAGCATTCAAACAGTACAGTCCTAATACTAAATGTTAACAGCTTCAGTAAGATTTTTATTGTATGGCAGAATGCACTCTCTTATATATTGCTTGCAGCATGTGTCTTAAATTTACCCCATCCGTGAAAACATCTGATGAACTTCCACGGCTCACGACCCTTCTTGATGATTGCTAGTTTGCGGGGAGCGTCAGGTTGTTTTATCCGTAGGTGCTGGATGTAGACCTAAAAGAAAACCCATTTATATTATTATACTAATAATTATGTATATTCATATAGATGCTATGTTTTATTATATACTACATCAATCAAATTTTAGAATGTAAAACTCTGTCTACACTATCAAACTTTATGTGACAACAAAATGTGATGTGCCCATATATGGACATGATGATGTCATATCATTACCATATTTGAGAATATCACTACCGTATTTGGGCACACTTTTTTTGTCAAATTGGTTTGACAGTATAGACAGAGCTTTAGAATACTAGTCAATACCTGAGCACTTTTGAATGCCAGTTTGACCTCTGTGTCACTACAGAGTGGTCCGACCCATTGGTAAACCTCATGACCTGTATCCAGAATCATAACGTCATCATCTGCAAGATCATCCTACCGAAAAAAATAATAAATTTGAACAAATTGATATCACTAAACAATTAATATCACTAACCAAACCCAATATTACAAGTCATTTAAGTTGAGTTGATTGGTCGATCAGCGCAGGTTAAAGTCACTCCTCGGCCTTTGTTCTGGTGGTAGAAAAAGTCTTCTCGGATAAGAACTCAAAACTGATCCAGTGTACACATATGGCTTGTGTACACATATGGCTTGTGCACTTTAAAGAACCCAGTACTATACATCTTTCGGAAGGGGGTTACCCCGGTGTATTTGTCCGTTCAGCCGTTGTCTGACAGATGAAAGGGCTCCGTCTGGTGGCAGCACTCGACACGAATGAACCCTTAGGGGAGTAGAAAGTTTGGTATGTGTCATCCACACCTTTACACAATTCAGCCCAGTAGGCTGCAAGTCGCAAGTTATTCCCCCACATTTACATAATTTGATGGCCGGTAATTGGTAGCCAACAATAAGGTTTCTTACCTGGCAGAAATCTGAGCACTTTTCAGATACAGTAAAGAAACCTTTGTCATTAGAGCAGCGAAATAGACGCACATGCTCCATGTAGTCAGTTTCTTTGTCGTAAGGTCGCTTGCCACCGAGGGCGACCCACCAGAAATTCTCTGGTTCTTCTCCCTCTGTTAACAGCTGGTGACTGTAATGTTCCTACATGTAGAAAATAATCTTTTTAAAAACTAAGTCATTTCACATCTAAAAAGTTGGGTCCCCTTAATGGGGGTGTCCTCTGAATAGGGGTTGGCCATAGTGTTAAAATATATATATCCCTTTGTTTGTTTCATAAGAAAATGTGCGCTTAATTGCGACGTCCCATAAATAGGGGTATCCCAAAGGTTCTACTTTATTTCTTAATTTTGCCCTCTTTGGTGTGGGCCTACACATCAATAGTTTGTTACTATTCTTTAGAAAACAGGATAGTTTAAGTACATCAACTGTATTAAGTCTGATTTCATTACAATAATTTTATCAAATGTACTAACACCAAACATGTCATAGGCCATTTCCTCTGCCATGCGTGACACCTCTCCATCACATGTATCCCCTATCCATGTGTAAACAATTCCTTTCATGTCTTCACTGTTAAAAGGTACCATCAGGATATAGCTGAAATTAGAATTATTGTGTACATGTGAATATAAATCATGTATGATACCACCAAACCTTCGAGCTAAAATCAAAATTGTAAGGCATTTAATGAATAGGCAAACTGCCTTAAAATACTGTGACATGTTTCCAGAATACTATTCTCATCATCAGAATGAAATCAACATGTGAATATGCAGTAACTGCAATGAAATGATTGTTTCTACGTATTAAAATAAGTAATATAGACACACTTATAGTGTAAATATACTTATGCCCCTAGCAAAACTCCAGAGTTTAACACACACCGGGCATGTTTAGCTAGCTGTACGTAATGTACTTAAAGATATACTTATCGTGTACTTACCAAAATTCTGAATTAAGCCATTTAGATGTTGGATGAACCTGAACGCAGCGAGTAAACAATGATCCGCCATTTGCACGTACATGGTAGAACTTAGGATTAAGTTCTTCTCCTTTGATTGGTACAGCCTTCCTCTTGCCTCGGTGGATGATAAACTTATATTTGAAGTGTGATAAGAACTTTAGATTCTCTTGTTGCTGAAATTGAACAATAATAATCAAACCTTTTATCATGCCAATTCCGAATAAAAAAGCTCATTGTATTGTAAGAGTGGAAAGTAAAAAGTAGAAGTAATAAACCCCACTCTCCAAATTACTGAAAAAATGACAATGCTGTGGGTATCAGTGGCTGGATCTCAATGGAGATACAAAAAAAAAAAGCTAAATCAAAATGATAAAGTAAAACAGCCAGAAAAAATAGCAAAGTTTTCGGGCAACACTAGCCCTTCATCATATATATATACCTGATTTGATTAACAGGGTATCAGGATATTGTAAGACAATGAACATATATATCATGCTACATAATATCAACAGGCCTAGTTATCCCACAGTGAATAAACAATAACTTATAATATGAAAGCATTACCTGGCACAGCTTAACCACCTCAAGCTTCTCTCCAAACAGTGATTCAAACTTCTTCTGTAAGCTGAACGTAAACGTAAGCCACCCCATGTTGCTTGAATCCCTACCCTGCCAAAAATACACAGTGTATGCGATCTCATCCTCCTGCGAGTCCTCCTCGTCTTCATCATCATCTGTTTTGTCTCCGCCTTCGACGTCGGGTTTCTCCTCAACTTCTTTTGGAACCCAATATCGACAAAGGAAGACATAGCAGTCTCCACTGTAGAAATGACCTGTACAAATACGAAAAACACTTTTGAGGTAATTGTTGAGTAGTAGTGTAATCAACATATATCTGCCTCACACATTATATGCAGCAAGGTGCATAGTGTCTTAAAACATGAGAAAGCACAGTAAAATTGTAGATCTCACAATTGTTCTGAAATCATATGTACATCCTAAATACGTCGTCAAAATATGGTTTTCAGTAAAGTTGTCCTTTAGGATTCAAAACAACATATTACCCAATTCATTCTCCGGCAAACGAACAAACTTCTTATTCTCCAAAACAAATGATTCCATGACATCCAAGTCAGCATTCCATTCATCTGCCAATTGTTCCTAAACAAAAGAAATAATTACAATGATTAGTATCTATTTATTTCTCTCACTATCAGTAGCTAGATTAAACTGTTAGGTATTTGAGTTATGTTATCCATTACCAGTGGTCAGGATTTTGAAATATGGGTGAGGGGCGCCTAAAAGTAGTGAAATGAAGTGCTGAAAATTAGAGGTGATTTTTTTTTAGATGACTACATAGAAACAACTTACACATTCCGTATTTGTCATTGATGGCTGTCGGTTCATAAACAGCGCAGACAGATCTGTCTTGAACTCTGAATCATCCTGAAAATAAAAATGTTAACAATACATTGTATTGTATATACAGTTTCAATTTGAGAAATTGAGTATCTCTGCTGCATTTTAGCTTTGGTTTCACACAAGAGTATAGATTCAGATTCGATTTATTAAGTCATTCATATATATAGTACAATGATAATTGTTTTCTTGGCAGAAAAACACCAACAAAACAATACATACATAATATTTACATTCATGATCAACATGGAACTTAACTGATCAAGCAATATAAAATACAAAAGACCTAATGACTTATCTTTGGAACTCATTGTTGTGTAGTCTAATAGCGCTAGGTAAGAATGTCTATTTGTTTTAACTGGAATTGTTGTTAATCTTCCAGATCTGGTAACTACTAACTTATTGTTGAGAATATGAGATTCATCAACTAAAATACTATTTAATTTAGGTATCATTTTATCATTACACATATATACTACGGCTCACCTTATGAATTTGACGAGTAGCACCCTCTGCTTTTTTTGTGTAATCTACTCCGAGAACGTTATCCCAGCCTTGGAATTTTGCCCTGAAGATTTGGCTCTCAGTGCTAGAGAAAAAATAAATCCCATTAAACAAAAGCTTGAGACAAAGGTGATAATATGTTAATTTGTCAAATTTTTGTTTTGTTTTTAAGTACTGTACACAAAAATGTTAGGGAATTAGTGGGCTGAAAGAAAAATATTATTAGCTATCATATTTGTTTACAAATAAATATGAGTCTAATTTACTACAAGATGCAATAATTATTTGGATTAACTAGTTATTGATGGTTTGAAAATATGGAACAGTTAGTTGTGTTTCAGGTGGTGAACGATAAAGTTAGGGTTCAAATCCTATGAGTATAGGGAAGCATTTAAATAACCTTTATTTTGATTGGAGGGATTATACGTGACTGATAAAATTGGACATCATGTGTGTATAATTCTTCTAATCTAATAGGAAAGAATCATATCAAAATCATGTAATCCTATTTATAACAGATACTTTTTAATATTAGCATTTTACTTTGTTTACACAAATAGCTTTGAAATATAAAAATTATTTAAGAAAAAAGAAGAAAAATCACACAAAATATAGTTATAAAATTATTAAAAACCTTTATATTATAATAATTATTATATTAACAAAAGAAATAAAATAAACACATCAGATAAATTTCAACCAAAATCAGTAAGTAATTCATAATACGTGATTACGTGTAATGTAGGTTCTCACAATTGTCTGTCATTTTAATGCCATTTTTTATAAGTTTTTTTTATTGCTATATTATTGTATTGTGTTTTTTTTTTCTGTGTGCTGCCCATATTTTTTATACTTTTACATTTTTATATATTTTTATATCATGTAAATACAATTCTTTCAGCTTTGGTGCTGTTTGTATATTTTTATATAGCAAAATAAAAGAAATGGTTTTCCCAGAGCATGGAGCAACAGATGAATCAGGTGAATTCTGGCAACTCCATAGTGAGTCCAAGTATGACTATTTACTTGGAATACTGTCAGCTATATTCACTATATTTGATTAATCCAAAGGCAAATTAGTGAAAAAATGACAATGCTGTATCAGTGGCTGGATCTCAATGGAGATAGAAAATAAATTAAGCAAAAACCTAAATCAAAATGAAAACAGCCAGACAACTTTGGTGAGCAAATTTTTTATACTACAAATTTATTTAAAAATTTTGTTTTTTAATTCATGAGTAATGGACTAGAAATACTTTAAAAAACATTTCATATTGCTTATCTATGGGTTACTATAAATTGTATAATCTAAATTGGTTAAAAAACATTTTATTTCAGCATGCGAAGTTAAAAATGAATTTTCGCAATAACTTTTCATGCATTGTTTTCACGCTTTTGTGAGTTGTAAGGACTACGACAAAGGCACGCAGTTAATTAATATACATATGGTACTGACTGGCCTCGTCATCTTACCACATGTCGTACGCCATTGATTTGAAAATGGCTTCGGCAGTCTTTGTATAGTCGACCGCCAGTATTTCATCCCATACTTCAAAATGTTGCTTGAAAACATATGGTTCGTATCTGGGAGGCAAACATTTATTTTCAATCATTTTTGTCTACAAGATGATGGATGCTATGCGGGTTCACAAGCCTAAATTGACACCCACATAGCATTTTCTCTTAAGATTCATCCTCACAGCCTTCTCCACATATCATTTTTGGGATAAAAAAATTGTTTTGTGACATCATCCTATCTGGAATATACAGTAGAATCACTCCCTCACTTATTAACACAATGGCGAACCTCTATTCAGAAGATACCTTTGTTAAGGGACACCTTGTCGGATATGTTTAGTATTGGTGATACTCTCTAAAGCTCTGTCTACACTATGAAGCTAGTTTGACAAAAAAAAAGTGTGATGTGCCCAAATATGGTAGTGATATGATGTCATCATGTCCATATATAGGGCACATCACATTTGTTTGTCACACAAAGCTTGTGTAGCCAGAGCTTTAGTCTACTGCTTTCAGAAAGAAGATCCTGTTAAATTTAGTATCAAGCATTAAGAGGTATAGAAAAGAATTCAGAATTATAAAATAAACTGGTGTTTAGATGGGCGAGGGTTGGCATGGTAGGGTGTCTGAGGGGTGCACACTAACACTTACCCTTCAAGAACTCTAACAACAATAGCAACAGACGGCCTTATTATCATACTGCACAACTCCTGCGCAAGTTTGAGGGCAGCAGCTCTGACAAGACGACTTGACTTTCTACCAATCCTACAAATGAACACAATCAATAATAGTCTACTTTGATAGGGAAAACAAGAGACACAGTAATCTTTATAGTACTGCAGTAACTTTAGTTACTGGAAAATAAATGTTTCACTCCCGGTATTGTTGTTGAAAACTTACCAAATAAATATATCAGCTCCACAATCCAGGATATATACATGCTTAGTATCTAAACAGGATTGTTTAAACTTGTTCTTTGGTAGCTCAACTGAAAACATAAAAACAAAACCAATAAAGTGTGCATGATCAGTCATTACCAAACAACAAGATGCCCAATCAGAACGCAACAATTTTTCCTTCAGGTCAAAGGTTAACAATTATCGCATTTATCCGATAATTATCTGATTTGTATGAGATAATTATTAGTCAATTTTTTTTTGAATCGGATAAACCCTGCTTCCACAGGCAGTTTATTGGTTAATTTTTGCCTGCGGAAACACGGCCTAAATTTGTATGCTGGCTTTATATTACAGAGAGTACAGTCGGTGCTAAAGAAAACTCAGGCTTAAAGATTGTAGGTGCTTTTAAACTTACCTTGTGGTAGTTCCAGGTATCCCATACCAAGACCAACTTGGTACAGCTTTGGTTTCATTGGTGTGAAGTCTTCTACACAAGGCTAAAAGGGGGAAAACAAAACACTGTTTTAATATGGCTTAACACAGGTAGTCTTATTTAAACTATTCCATCTCCATTTTCAACAGCATAGAATATTAACATTTCATTTATAGTATAAGTGCAATAAAAATCTTGTATACAGAATATTTAGAAAAGACAGAATATTTAGAAAACAAGTCTGAGGAGCAACTTACAGTTGGTTTAAAGTCGATATCGAAGCCACCAAGAATTTCCCAGAATTCATTGATTTCCGAGCCTTGCGTCATCATCAGTATATTGGCATTATTTTTTCTTTCCATTTTGTTTATCTTCTCAGCCATCAATCTAATAATACATATAAATAAGAACCATTGAAAACCCTGCTTTGTTTTACTTTAATGTTTTGATTTAGCTTTTTGCTTACTGTATTTTATTTGTATCTCCATATACGCAGTAATTTTTCCAGTAATTTGCCTTTGGATTTATCATACATTCAAATATATAAATATATATATTATACATTTAAATCTGGTTTTTTTTACATTCAATGCATTAGATTACTGCAGTGAATGTAATGGTTCTGCGCAGTAATTGAACATCTGATGAACATACCTTGCTTTTGACCTGGTCAATGATTTGGACTGGTCACCATACCATATCATAATGCTTAGTCTGTTGTCCAGTAAGTAGGTATACCTAGGGTCAAGGGAGGATTTGTCCACTGGTACCTAAAGCAAAAATATTTTAAAATTATTTTGTTAGTAAAATACATACTTTTTAGTTTTCAAAACCTGTAGTAGTGCTTTATTTTATGTCTTTAGGCACATGTGGCCAAGGATTACCAATAGTAAATTAATCACTGCCCTATCATAGGTGGTAATCCCCCTGATACATATATATTTTGTGAACCAGTTCACCGGGTAAGAAAATCTATGAATTAATAAAATACTCACTGGTTCTAAATGAATATTCTGTGTACCAGATGCTCTGTAGAGCCTCACTGTAAACGAGATGTCCTCAACTGTATAGAACCCACTCAACGTTCCACCTTCTATGTACGCTACGTCCCCAAACAACTCCATAAATTCCTCGCTCTCGTCACCCATTTCCTCACGGATTGTCCTAGTCTGGGCTCCCAACAAATTACGCAGGTTAACGGCATGGATTGCTGAACTTGCTTTTTTGTCAAGCTAAAGAAACACATAAATAATGAAATGTAATTAATATGTGGAACGCAAACAAAATATGCGTATATTATTTAATGGTATATCATTTCGGATTAAATGCTAATTAAAATATTTCACCTGCATGCTTAGTGCCTGATCCTATTGTATTTTTTCATATTATATCTTTTCATGTCTTTTAAATATTGATGTTTTTTTTACCTTTAAGAGCCTGTATTAAAAGGTTATACACAATATGGTCATTGGCCACAAGTTATAATGTCACTACATTGTTTTTTAAAATAAAAGTATATAATAATAATAACACTTACTGTTGCTTCGCTTCCAATCCAATAATAAATTTGCCAAAAAAGGTTTTCACTATCGTCGAGAGTAGTCTAGTAAAAGAAATTGATTTTATGAATATATTTTTGAAGGTGTATGATGATTATAGGCTAGTGATAAATAGTCAAATTTATCATTCAAATGAATACCATTTGTAAGTAAGTAAAATTCTTTAATTCTGAAATAATTTGTATTTAAGGAAAATATCTCAATTTGTGAACACAGCCACTGGAGTGTGGTTTTAAGCAATTAGCACAGTGTTTAGTATGCGAGGTTTGACAAAACCAAATAATTATAGAGCAATCAAAAGACTTACATTTAAGACAATATAGCAGTCGGCTTCATAGAATTTACCATGTAGAGCTGAAACAAAATGTGTGAAATATTTAGAACAGCAGTTCAATTGAACATTTATTTTGACCAAAATCAACATATGTATACAAACAAAAAACAACAAAGTATCATTTGGTCGAGGGACTACATAGAGACTCAAATAAGTTTGTCACTGTCGCCCTTCTCATGAAGTACATAATGTAGTAAACTTAAAAACAATTTTACAATCAATCACAAAAAAAAACAGTTGTCAGGACAGGTCCGTCAGTGTTTGAAAATGTTCTTGGTGTCCAGTGAAAACCAAAACTCCATTTGAAGGCCATCAAGTCACTACCAAAGAGTTATGATTTTAAAGTGATTTGTCATGGGAAATAAAATGATTATTAAACTTACTTTCTTCTACTTCTATCGGAACAAAATTTTCAATTTGCCAAACTTCTACGCAAGGAAGCTGTCCAACATCCGACGAAAATATATCACTGTAATCTAGTTGTGGTTTTTCTAAATTGTCCAGCCAGCTTTTGTGTCTATATTATTAACAAACAATATTTAATCAGATAAGCCATCAGAAACTAAGCGAAACATGCAGTGAGTGACAGAAGGCATGATATTTAATATGTTGGTCCATATACAGATTATACAACTGAAGAATGAATATTACTATATATTTATTTTGTTTTTATACTGAACGACACTTTCAGTGCTAAAGCCGTTGATTTCCAAAGTGGTTCAGTAAGACAACATTAACAATATATATTAAGTTTGGTGATGTCACTAGTATATCTTTGCTAGCATTTTGGCAACAAATAATATCAATTTTATATGTTAATATATTTATAAAGTATAACTGTGATTCATGCTCACCCTACTTCCTGGACTTCAGATTCCATTCGTGTTAAACCCTTATTCTTCTTCTCCGCCAAATCACTCATACCCTACAAATAACAAGTTTGATTATAATAGTAGTTCAGTGACAAAAATTTAAATAAAAAATAAACAACTACTATAAGTACAAGTACTATAAGCATCTGTAGCACTACACACAATTTTCACTTGCTTTTGTAATCATCTTTGCAAGCTACCAAGTTACTAAAAACTTACAAACAACATACTGTAGTTTCCAGGATTTGGTATACAAAAATATTAACCAAAAAGGGCTCTCATAAATATACAATCAGAATTGTGTTACAGTATTGCTAAATAATAATGAGTTGTGGAATACAATAGAGCACTTGATAACCATAAGGGTTATTTCAATTAGTTTCACCTTGTAGTCTGTAATTAAAAATTGTCAATGTCAAATAATGTACACATAATATAATTAAATAATAATTATGGTTTTATCGTTCCTTTTATACAGCTATTAATTAATTAAAAGATTAAGGTGAATTATGATACCACTGAACTTTTTTGACTCTCTGTAAATTGATTTATATAAAATTTAACAATATAATAAATACATTATACTTTTATTAACAAGATATTTGTTATGCTTTAACCATGGAAGCTCTTTTCTTCTTCCATGCTTTAACCATAGAGATATTCTTTATGCTTTAACTAAATAATAAATCTATCAGTGCCTACCAAATGAAAAAGCAGTACCATGTGTTAATTTAATTGTACGATATGAATATGTCCAATTTCTATACTCAAATTATGTACACTTACCTTGAGTACCATCTTTACGAAATTAATGTTTTACAAACATATGGTGCAGAAAAATATGTACTTATCAACACAGTAAATACAGTCAATTAAACTATCAGTTTTTACTATGGTAATGCTACATGGGTGGATCAGGTTGAGTAAAAAGTGAAGGGTGTATTGTCACGCCTCAATGGCTTTGTATCATTCACTAATAAACAATTAAACACACTTTCTGATTGGTTGAAACAATAAGACAATGGTTCTCATTGGATTAAAGAAACAATAGGTGTTTTGATTGGTTGTTAGCTATTACAATTAGACAAAACTTTTGATTGGGTGGTATTGTTTGTTCTTTTATACCTTCCCTGCCCTTTCCCTCAAACAATATATTTGAATAAATCAATATTCAAATTAGGTTTATCTTTTGCTTTAAACTTATTAAATTAATTAAAAAAAACTCACCTTTAAAACTTTGGTTTGATCTTTATCCGCCTCACTCTCTTGTCTCCTTCGACGTAATCTCATTTTTCGTGCAATTGGATCTTTTGCTAAGGGGAAAAAAAATATTAAATATGGGAATTTGTGTAAAAGGAGATAATTATCTATATTAAAGCATGGTAGATATTCTTAAAGATGTATTGTCCCCCTGAAAAAATATTTTTGTTGTTGAATATGCCATTTTAACGTCACATAATAGTTATTCACTTTTACCAAAAATTGGATTGAAAAAAAAAATTTTACCTAAAAATACTGTAATTTAAAGCAAAAATAGTCAAATTGGCTGGCAGCCAATGGCTTTTTTGGTTAAATTTAACTGTTTCTTTTGTTATTTTATTAGTGAAAATATTTTTTTTTTCTATGGAAGTTATTAAGTTTGTTAAAACAGCAAAATGGCCTATTCAAAGTCTGATTTTATTAATCTTCATTTTTCATATTTTTGGGGGACAATACATCTTTAATATTCAATCTAGGAAAATATAGTATACAAGGTGAGGGCGTGTGGCGCAGTGTGTTGGACGTTGGATTACTGATCGTGAGATCGTGGTTCCAATCCAACTCTCGCCGCATTGCTTGTATATGCAAGACACTTTACTTACATTTGCCTCTTTCAAACCCAGGTGCATAAAATTGGTACCCGGTTAGATAATGACACAACGTTGTGCTGATTACTAGCTGCATTATAGGAGTATGTTTCCATACGTGTATGATCCAGAAAATGACTGGGGTAATAATGTGAAGCATAAGAGCTTGCTTATATGCGCTATTATTATTATTTATTCTAAGTATTGTCAACCAAGCGGTGCAGTGAAACTTACTTGGAGTAGCAGATGTGCTTGTAGTTGGCACTGCACCTGCCAGACGCAACTGGTGGTTGAGAGAGAAATCAATGTTGTAGAACTCTTGTCCAGATCCCTTCTGTTGAGGCCTAGGTTTAGGTGGCATCACTAAGTTTGGGTTGTTACGAACATCAAGTACCTTGCATGTAAAAAAGGAAATATGTAACCAAGGAACGTAGATAATAATGAAGATCTCAACTTTTTCAGTGGTTTGTCATGACAAAGCATAGTTTATAGATAATTTTTTTTTCTGTCTAATTGTTTTTTATTTATTGTATACTTGTTGCACATCTCATTCAGACTGTGCCTCTAATATAAAAGAGATACGATAAATTTCAGATCAGTTCAGTTAAATGTCAGTCCATCATGATTATTATTATTATTAACAGTAAAAGTAACAATGCCAAGCTGATTTAAGAGAAATCAGTGTTGGACTAGAATAGTATTAATCTACTATTAGGATAAAATGTTTTAACAGTCTAGTAAAATAGGTTGGAGCAGGGAGATGTTCCTGGTTGGAGTAAACATTTATTTTGTTTAACTTATTTCTCCATGGTTTGGGCTTTGCCTATTATCTGTTCCTGGACTAAATATCATTATTATTATAAAATAAAAGATGCATAGTAAATAAATGTATAATATTAATACCTCTAAATCAGTAATGAGATGAATAGCCTCAGGTAGAGTAACAAGACAATTGCTGTTTAACACTAAACGTTTGATCTTGGGACATCTGAAAGTTAAACATTAGAAAACATTATATAGCAATGAAATAAGCAGTAACAGATCACGGGCCTGTTACTTCTTACCCCGGTAATTTGGTTTCATGGGTACAACTATCGCTAACTTTGGTGAGTAGGAACCTGCTTAAAGGGTCTAGAGTTAAGATTTTATTGCTACAGTGATACTCTGCCACATTGAGGGTATGTAGCGAAGTGTGTTGGACATTGGATTACTGATCATGGTTCGAATCCTACTCTCGCCGCATTGCTTGTATCCTTAGGCAAGTCACTTTATTTACATTTGCCTCTCTCCACCCAGGTGTATAAAATGGGTACTGGTTAGATAAAGACACAACTTTGTGCTGATTACTAGCTGCATTATTATGGGAGTATGCTTCCATACATGTATGATCCAAAAAATGGCTGGGGTAATAATGTGCAGCGCATTGAGAGCTTGCTTATATGCGCTATATAAGAATGAACTATTATTATTATTAATGTACTAAACACTCTATTTTTTTTGTATATACTTCATTATCCTGTAATTTTTAAAACAATGCAATCAAGCATGACTAAGTTCAGTCAAGCATGATTTGTTTCTGTTACCTGCATAGACCTTCTGGTATGAGTTCTAGTTTGTTGCTTGCAGCCAGGAACTGCTCCAGACTTGACATCTTTCCAATACTGGGTGGGATTCCGTCAAAGTCTAATTCATTTGAGTTGACGTAAAGTTTCTTAAGGCTGGTAAGCCTACATATTGCTACTGGAAGACTCGAGAGCTTGTTACGTGAGAGATTTAGCATCTCCAAGTTGACCCAACAATCTACAAGACGAGATATGAATAAATTATAGCAGATATTTTGAGGCACGGTTTCTTGACATTTGTCCTCTCCCACTAACTGTGCAAATTCTCACAATCATTTTGGATATATACAAAAACATAGTCTGATAAAATATAAATTTACTATGTAAGGCTCTACAAAATGGTGGGCGTATGACATGCTAATGTCTTGCATACACACTATGGTGCCCAAGAATGTTTAAAAAATGCTTGGATGTGTTTAAAGTTATAGCATCCTCTATGGTTGTCTACACTATTCTTGCAATATATAATTTTACCAAATGTGGTCCTCTGTCTGTCTGTCAAGGGGATGAAGACCAAAGAACAAGAGTGAGCAGAGAAGCTATGACCATAACAATACCAATATTTTATAGGAAAAAATTGTTTTATGTGTAAAATTGAAGTTATTTTGTTCTATTTGAAGGATGAAAATAAAATATTATTTTTTATTATATCATGCCTATTATTTATCTATTGTAAACTTTGATATGTTTACCAGAATACGACTGTTTACCTATTTTATGTATATGATATTTTGGGGGTTTTTTTTCGTTTTTTTTTATCTGTCTGTTTAAATATCATTTTTGTCTATAGGCATGTCTTCCACAAGCATTCTGCCTTTTTAACATGCCTTCCTCGACTGTTATCGTTTATTTTTTTTACCTACATCTTGTTTTTTACCTACTGTTTTTTTTAAGTAAATAAATGTCACTTTGAAATGAATTGAAAATCTATGATGTAACCTTACCTACACTACTTGATAAATCCTTAATACAATTACTGCTAAGATTCAATCGCTTCAATGATGGCAAACGATAGAAAGCCTCTGGTACTTTGGGAAGTTCATTATGAGAAACATCGACATCTGCCAGACACGTCAGCATGTCAAGTTGCGGGGGAATGTTGTTGTAGTTACGCTGCGTGTTACGTATGTGCAGCGTGTGCAGCTGAGACATGGTAGTGATTTGCCTTGAAAGAAAAAAAAATTAGAAAAATTACAACCAAATACTCTTTTTTTCTAAAGCTCTGTCACACTATCAAACTAGTTTGACAAAAAAGTGTGATGTTTTTTTGCTAAACACCTATGCTAGTTGGTCAACCCAGAACATACAGAGCACAGAAAGAAAGAGCCATATGGCCATATATGGTAGTGATATACCGAAATATGGTAGTGATATAACCAAATATGGTAGTAAGGTGACAATGTCATGTCCATATATGGGCACATCAATTTTTTGTCACATCAAGTTTGATATTTTGGTTTGTTTTATTTGCATCTCAATAAACATGACATACGAAAATACAAGATTACACAAAATCAAGTTTAAAAAAAAATATATCATACATTATTACAATCATTTTTTTAAATTTTCCTTCATTGTTATAAAGTTCTTTTCTTGACTCTTTTATTTGTACTTAACTACAATTAAATAATACAATTAAAATCGTAAAAATAAAAAACCAGACTATGAGATGCAAGGATAGCCCATGAAAGTCCTAGTTATAGGACTTATTTCCAATGGGGTCCTTAAGAAAATAATAAAATTTAAACAGAAGACATAAAAAAAATAATATAAATAGCAAATGAACAAATAAATAGTTAGTGTAGACAGAGCTTTAGTGTAAAATAACCAACTGTGATATTTATTGTAACAACTTTGCATTGCTATACATACCTTAATTGAACATGTAGAATAGGGTTGTTGTTCAGGATCAGTGTTTGTAAATTTGTTAAACGTCGCATTTGTGGAGGTAGTGATTCTATAACAAAATCATTCAATAAAATGTTAAAACAAATGAAATGTATATAAACACAAAGGTATCTTCACCAAAAAAAGAGTAAAATAGGAATGTTGTAAGAATGAGTTATTATTATCTTTTTTTTGTATACATATTTGTCCTTAATCTTAACTGGAACTGAGAAAATTCAGATTAGGCCATCCACGGACCCACGACAGCCAGCAGTGCAGCGCCTACCAGATCAGCACACCGGGAGACGATCCCCTACTCTTTGCGAATAGTGTACCAAGTTCTTTAACATGCACTATGGACTTTACGTCCTATCCGAAGAACAGTAAAGAATCTTGACTAATCCACAATGCAGCCGGGCCCAACATTGCTTAACTTCAACGCTGTATGGATGGTGTTTAACAATGAAGTCTGCTGCCACAGATTGTGTAAAGAATATTTTAGTAGTTTTCTAAAATTATTCAGCGGTCACTGGTAGGAGGGGTTAAAGAGGCATTTACATTCTGTGCTTATATTATACTTAGATGTATTGATTTGAGAGGACTTACCAAGTTCATTATCACTAAGATTTATGTAGATAAGATCTGTCAGGTTGATAAACAATTGATTGGGTATTGATGGAATACTAAAAAAAATAATAAAACTATGATTAAGTATAGAAAGTGAACACACATAAACCACTACTACCAAGTACTGTTTTAAGTTCTGGTACAGTTAACTCTCCCAATACCGGCCAAATGAGTCTGGTTTTCCTGAAAGTCTGGTATTCAGAATGTGTGTTTAATGGTAAAGAGAAATTTGGGACCTTAGAAAAGTCTGGTTTTGGGAGAGTTTCCAGTGAGTCCAGTATTGGGAGACTGGACTTCATTAAGGCCAACTCAGACAGCGTTGTATGACGAGTTGAATCCCGACGAGACGAGTCGTCGTGAGATAGCGTCGGGAATAGTTTTTAGCTCGTCGCGAGAACTTTAAAAATGTTTAATTTTAAAATCGTGGTACAAAGCTGTCCGAGTTAGATTTTTGTAGAACTTCAACAAATGTGAACTGCTACTTATTGAGATAAAAAAAAAGCGGTATGGATCTTTCAGCTTACTTATTGTGACTTAAGTTCAACACCAACAGAGACTTTGCCTTCTCACATTCCTCTGGTACTGCTGATAGTTGATTGTAACTAATATCCTGAAAACACAACAATTTATTTTTACATATGGAAAGACAGTTGAGATTTCAATAATTTTTTGACACTGTAATATAGAAATAATTATATCTTGGAATTTAAATATTGATACGGTTAAGTAAATAATTTGTTAACACTGTGAACAATAAATAGAAATTATTATTATCTTGCAATCTAAGTATTGATGTTATTAAGTTTTTATTTTTTTGTATAACAACACTACAGTGCCACCTGCCAAAAGTACAAAGCTACCAAAACAAACTCACGACTACACTAATCTCCTCTAGATTGAACACGTCATTGGGTATGCCAGAGTTTCGTATCTTATTATGTCGCAAGTTTAATGTACGCAGACAACTCAGAGTCGGCAAGTCTCCATGTATCTGTATTAGATTATTTCTTGACATGTGTAAATGTTCCTATAAAAGAAAACAAAAAATTAGTCAGACTGTCTAATACCCCTTTTACAACGCCAAGCTTATAACAAACCTGTGTCGTGTCCGGATAAATTTCCTTTTCACACCCGATTCATAACACGGGAATGACACAGGTTGCATGTATTTACAAATGTAAATGTTCTAGATCAATCGAAATATCGCCATCTCACGCATGAAGAGACACCATAGTAACGGTCTGCTCATTATACCTCCCACAATTTTGTTTTATGGCAATACACACAAAAATTAAGTCTACTCGGGAAGAATAATATCTTGAAATAAAAATGAATAACAAATAACCATAAGTTTAATTTATTGAATAAGCGAATAAACAAAATCAATCTTATCCTAATTTTATGTAAATTAAATACTATATAGTGAGCGAGGATAGTAAACAAACGGGTAAAGATACGCTGAGCGTTTTACACCGGCCTACATTTCCGTATTTTTGCGTCCCAGGTACGACTCGGGTTATACAATTCCGGATCAACTCCGCATTTTTACTGGCGGTGTAAAAGGGGTATTAGTAGTTCATAACTTTTGTTAAACAATAAAATTAATGAATACTTACAAGTTTGGATAGGTGCGAAAGTTCATCGGGTAGCATGTCCAGGTTTGTTTTGTTGATACGAAGCCAACGGAGACCAGACATGTCTGCAACATGTTTTGGGAACTCATCATCCTATCAATTTTAAAGAAGTGATGGTTTAGTTATGGAAGTCACTATCAATGTTTAAAATGCATGATTTCACCAATTGTCATGCAGATGAACAAAAATCATCCTTTTTTTTAATAATTATAATTAATATATTAATAATTATACTGTAATTTATTGTTTTAAAGGTTTGCATGGCGAAATCAAATGTTGATATAAAGTTTGCGTTACACCACGTATATTAGTTCTGAAAAGAACTGTCGTGGTGTACCGCAAACTTTATATAAATATACTGTAATTATTTTTTTTTTTTTTAAATAACTTATTAAAAAACACAAAAAAAATAATTATATGCATTCTCTCCAATACAGTTATGTTATACTAGTTAGGCATAGTGGTTTGTATTCATTTTCTTGAAATACAAGGTATTAAGACATTTTGAAGTCGTTCTATATTGCTAGGCCTAGGGGGTGGGGGTGTGACCAGTTGATTGATCACTTGGCAGCAGCCACACAGTGCTCGGATTTCAATTGCAAGAAGGAATTTACTGAAATGTTTGGCCTAGCAATTTATTAAACTTTATTTGGTGAAAGTAAACGCTTTAAAATGATATTTTGTATTTCAGATAAGTATACAAAACAATTCATGTTAGTTTTTATCGACTTATATAAACTAACCTTGAAGTTATTTTGACTTAAATCTACTCCTCTGACGAAAGGTAACACTCCGGTGGCAGCCATCTTTTTCCTATCAATTTCAAGAAATTGCCAGGATTTTACAGAATGTTCATTACCCAATGTTTGAAAAGTGGGCGTGTCTTCAAGGTCAATTATCCGGAAATGACATATAAGAATTTACTTACAGTAATGCCGACCCTACGTCATCCATGAAGAAGTTTTTTATAGTTTTCTGAAAGTTCCTGTTTTTAATTTAAATTTTTAAGTGACATTTTGACAATATGCTGTGGAAACTTTATAAAATCTTGGAGATAACTTGGATTGTCCTGATATAAACTCATTATACATAGACAGAAGACAGAATATTGCATTTAATGTTGTATCACTTTAATATTTATTTTTGTTCTGTAAATAAAGGACATTTATAGCAACACATAAATGTAAAATCTTGAAAATCAAATAGATAATATTTGCAAAAACCCTAATCACCTCCTCTCTTTCAAATTCAAAATGATGAAGTCCGACTTCAACAAACCTAGATGATGTCACGCTGACAAAATATTATTTACAGCAGAATATTTTGGCTTAATGTCAAGTTTATTCACAGAAGAATGTATGCTTGGGAAATTCCAACATGACAAAAAACATTTTCATAAACTGTAACTAAAAACTACCCCTTTTTATCATACAATGTTTAATAAGCATTGCTAAAATAGGAGTGTGACATCCTTTTTCTGCAAATTTCTATGATTATATGATTAACATTACTGTATGAAAATATATTATTCTTTCACAGTCAACAATAAAATATAAGTAGGCCTACAGTACATATAAATTAAAATGATTAAATAATGAAGAAGACTAATCTTCTCTATCATGAGGTTTCTTTTGTTTAAAATAATACGAATAAAACAATCTGCCAATGATCTATTTGACACGACCCCACGCAGTTGAGGTATGTCGAGGTGCTGAAGCAGAACTTAGTGAGGGGAAGTCTGTGTTTGCGCTGCAGCTATTCGTATGAGCGATCAAATCTTTCTGTAAGAGGACTTGGCCGCAGTCATTACACTTTGTAGTCTGGTTGTTGCTGTTCCAAGCAGATGGCCCACCCCTTTTCTTCTTTATTGCCAGCACCTTCTCTCCTCTTTCTTTTGCTAAGATTTTATGATCATTATTTACTAATAATAATTCCTGCTGTTTAATTGTGTCTGGTAGAAGGGCAACCAAATCTGGAAATACACTTTGGAAATTATCCTGGCCAAGAAGACTACTACAACTTTTATAGTAGATATCGGCAGAGAGAAAACCTTGCCGAAATTTACCAGACAGTTGTTTGAATTCATTAAATCCTTCTGGGTCATAGTTCAAATGTGATTGAATTTGATCAACGAGATCCTTATTCCTTTGATTGAAATTATTTGGTTCAATAAACACTGCAGCTGGTGTTAATCCTGGTGTACTTTCTGAAACAGTAGTGAACCCAGGTGGTGGGTTTGATGCTGGAACAGCAAATCCGGGAGGATGTCTCTCAAAAGTGGAATTAGGTGCTTGCTGGAAACCTGGTGGTAGTCTTTTTGAATTACCATCTGGCTCTTTGGAAGTATCTATGGCTTTGGATCTTCTCTCTACAACAGAAGAACTTATCTCTTTTGATCTCTCAATCTTCTCTGGTTTGGATTGATCTTTACTTGGCAAACTATTAGAAAATCTAAGTTTCGACAATTTTGTCTTTGCTGCTGGCTTCTCATGCAACTTTTCCTGGTTGCTATTCTGTTGAAAATTTGATTTGTTTCCATTTTCATAATTTGAATTGATGGTTGGTTGATTCTTCTCTTTCGGTGGTTTCTGTTGAATCTTCTCATGGCTGCCATTTTTCTGACCAGTCTGCTTCAAAGAGTTTGATTTGCTTCCATTTTCAGATTTTGAATTGAAGGTTTGTGGATTCAGCTCTTTGGGTGGTTTCTCTTGTACTTGTACCTTCTCATGGCTGCCATTTTTCTGTTCAACTTGCTGCTGAGAATTTGATTTGCCTCCATTTTCAGATTTTGAATTGAGGATTTGTTGGTTTTTAGTTTCTGCAGACTTCTCTTTCTGTTTGCTTGGTTTTTGTTGGCCAGTCTTTCCCAAAGTAGTCATTTGAGAATTTATAGTGTTTGATGGTTTAGTCTTTACTACATTCTTAGCCACAACTTGTGGTTGACAAGTTTTTGCCCAGGCTTGCTTTGGTTCAGGATTCAGAATGTTGGCAATAGAGCTCAGTGTGGGAAAGTCTTTGTAAGACCGAGTTGAAGGAGGCGGTTGAGAAGGAGCTTTATATGCTGCCTTTTTCTTTTTATCATGTAACATTGCATTTGTAGCTATTGCTCTACTGAAGTCAACTTTCAACTCTGGTTCCTTAGATGTTTTTGCAGATAATGAAGGATTTCCTATTTGTGAGGATTTAATTGTTTTTGCAGCAGATCCAAGAGATGGGAACTCTCTGGCATCTGGCACTGTTCTATTCCAACCAGAAGACGTCGACGAAAGCACCTTTCTTCCTCCAAGAGATGGAAAATCAGATTCAGCCAAAGTTGGGTCAATGTTCTTTTTAACTGGTTTAGGTTCAATGTTCTTTGGAGTTTCTGTTACCTCTTTCAATAATGGTTTTTCTACTTTTTCACTTTTAGGTAAAGGTTTTGATACTTTTGGATGTTCATCTACTTTATTTGTCCAAGTACTCTCTGTGAATTGACAACTAGTAAGCTCATTGCCTGTACTCCAATCAGAGGGTTCATTTGCGGGATTAATGCCATCTTTCTGATATGTTTTTCCAGCAGCGGCTGCAGCTCGACGCTTTTCAAATTCATCCTCTTTAATGGGTCTCTTTTTCTTTTCCTCAGGTTTAGCAGCTACTTGAAGAACCTTTTCAGTCTTTTCAACCCTGGGTTTGTCACGCCTTTTGGGTGGACGTTGCTCCTTAGCAGTATCAGGCTGCATTGATGCTTCTATAGCTTTTTCTGTATCTTTTTGTTCCCTGAAAGAGAAAATAAATAATCAAATTTTGATGTTTCAACCTTGGAATTAAGAGTTCCCCATTGGTTCTCCTTTGATGGAGCTACTTCTGCTTTTACATTCAAATATAGTACTTACCTATTTGAATGATATCGAGATCCACGCCCTCTTCCATGATAAGATCCATGTGTTTCATGGTAATCTGCTCCAGTCACTACACCTGAAATGGAAAAAAAAAAATTAAAATATGACATATGTTAATTAATTTTGACTTATTTTATATTCCAATATAATATATTAAAAGTACTGTAATTTGGTTGTTGAGCTGTTTTCCACTACCTGAGCAACAAAACAAGAAAGCATGTTTGTTGTGAATATATAAAACAAATTACTTACTATCTCTGTTAGCCCTTGGGTTTGTGTAATTAAAATGCCAGTCCAGTTGACGTGCTTGTCTTGCTTCTTTTCGCTTTCCCGTATGTCTGGATGCCTTATGGGCTTTCAGATCGATTTCTGACCGAAACGCAGCTGTAAATTCCTCATTGATACAACCATCCTCTTCACAAAGGTAGTGTTGATCTCGAAAATGGTGTCTAAGGTTTTCATAGATACTGTAAATGAAATAATTAACATCAAATGTTACCAAAAATAAATTGTTAATCTATTGAAAGTATAGTAGTTGCCAGGTTATTTTTCAATTTGATAAAATAACTTACTCATAGTACTGATTACTAATGCCGTCATTTTCGCAGAAGTGACAAAAATAATGCTGACGTCGCAAGTGCTTCAACAACTCATCGTTATCGTAGAAACGCACGTCACAAAACTCGCATAGTGGGTGACCTCGGTATGATGTATTGTCTGCATCGCCTTTGCGCTTGTGAGTGGCAAGATCTTTACGATTGTACAGAGGGCGCTCTGATGTAAATACCTGTAGAATTAAATAATTGGTTAATTAGATGTCAATCTATAACATACATGATATACAGTACATACTAAATAGAAAATCAAAAATTAAATTAATTTTAGTTTCAGATTGTTAGCCCACCTTGACATGTTCTAAACAAAGGTTACAAAAGTGAAGTTCATGGTTCCTTCTCATGTGCTCCTCCAGAAGTTTTATCGTTTTAAATTTGTTGTCCTTTTGACATATCGAACACTTGTGACTGATGTAGTCTTCAAACTCATCCCTCATCCAGCTAGCCGAGAACCGAATTCCAGCTTTTTTATTTGAGAGAAATTTATGACTTATAATGCTCGCATAAGGGTGAACCTTCTTCATAAATATTACCTGTAACAAAAAGTATGTATATTTTGGTTTTATATACAAAGGCAGTTAGTATAAACAAGATCAGTGAGTTTTTGGTTTGTTTCCTACCACCATGGGTGAGTATTTTTCTTTATTTATCGGTGTCAACTGACATTGACAAGCATACTTATTTATAATATAGCAAAGTTAAAATTCTAAAAAAAATACATAATAATAATATAAGCTATTATATAGGCCTATACTATATCACAAAACAAATAATAAGATGCATTTTATTCAAATTAAACTACATTGTAGCTAGGCCTTTATGTTAGGCCTTAACATACCGTCTCCATGTCATTTCGACAGACAGAACAGTACTTTTGCTCACACAAAACTCGCATCCTTGTCGAACATTTGGTACATATTGGGTGATCACAGGGGCCTACAGCAAACAGCTTGGCATCTTGACAACAGAGAACACATGTCGATGAAATACTATCAGTAGTTTTAGACATTTTGGATAAACTATAAATCTGTTGCTTGAAACAATTTAGTTGATTTTAAACAAGGAAAATATGCAATTCTCTACACAATACACGTTGCACAACCGCTCGCGACTATTTGGAGGCCAGCAGATCGAGCGAGTAGCTGAAAATGAATAAAGTGACGTCATAGATTGCCAGAAATAGAATAAACGTGATGTTATGCAACATTCATTTTTTTGTGATTGATCGGTTAACCGACAAACTGACTCATTCCTCCGATAATCTATCTGATAATCAACCAATATAAATAATTCAAGTCATATTTTAATTAATCGATTGATCAGCGTACCTGAGATTACACCTATGTTTATATAAGAATAAGGTGATCAGTATTTTAGATAGTAGGCCTATAGGAATGAATAATGTTGTAATGAGTGTTGTAATGTGTATTGTCCCCAAAACAAGAAAAATGAAGATTAATTAAATCAGACTTTATATAGCCTAGGTTATTTTTAATAAAGTTAATCACTTCCGTAGAATAAAAAAAAACGTGTTTTCACTTATAACATGACAAAATAAACTGTCAAATTCAACCAAAACGCCTGAAAAAACTGTAATTTAAAGCGTAAAATTTTTTTTTTATTTTTTGCTTTAAATTACAGCTTTTTCAGGTAAACATTTTTTTTCGATCCACTATGTGACATTAAAATGGCATATTACATAAAAAATGTTTCAAGAATTATTTTTTTCAGGTGGACAATACATCTTTAATTGTTCCCGGTCCCTCAAAACATGGATGACTAAAAAATTAAGATTGGCCGTTTTATAGTTATTCACTTTTGTAAAAAATAACACAATAATTATTTCGCAATAAATAATTATGGCCTTTAAATTACATTTATCAAGTGGTTTTTTTCCAAATGATCCAATCAGATTAGGTGACAAGAAAATGGGTTGTTAAAACATATATTGTTCAGAGGGGGAAAATATCAAATAGGCTAAATAAATAAGATTAAAAACTTTTCACTTTTAGGTATTTTCATTTGATGAGTTAATCATGTTCACTTAATAATTAATTAACTTGTTAAGAAATGTTCCTATAATTTTCGTTATTTCCGTTAATTATTATGACAAAAAATAGAAATTTATCATACGTGACTTATCAGCACGAGACAAAAATTATGTACGGCCGCCGTGTTTATTCTAAATTCTACTTCTTATATCCACGGAATTAAAACAAAATGGACGGACAACAGGAAGGTGGAGCGTACGGAGCAAGAAAAGCCGGTAAACCATTTGACCCAATCGAATATATTAAGAAACCACAAGTAATTCTAAGGCTGATAAGTTTGGTAAGTACAATTACATTATTTAAACGCATCAAACCCACTTAATTTATGTTTTCTGACAATTTTAAAAAGCCAGGCCCAGTACAAATTGTTGAGTGAGCTCTCATCTCAGTCTCTTTTCTGCTGTTTTGAGGCGCCCTGCTGTGAAATTCTTTCCAGCCCGGAGCCTTGTCGGCCTAGCTAGGTTAGGTTTAGTCAATTTTATGAACTTCTTAGTTTTTATAATGCATAACTTGATTGTAATTTAAATTAGGCTAACTCTATATAGTTTGTAATCAGACAGGTTTAAAATGTAGAAAATAAACATGACAAAATATTTAAAAAAAACTTAAATTGAAATTACAGGTATTTTCAATTATTGTATTTGGCTGTATATCAGCTGAAGGATACCAAACAGATCATTTAAGTACAGCAGAACAATGTGTTTATAACGGCAAACATGGGGTTTGTGGGTATGGAATGTTTGTCGGTATTATGGCGTTGCTGGCATGTGGAATCTTTCTGGTTATTGATGCCGTCTTTGACAACTTGAGTAATGTTCAACATAGGAAATATGCTGTTATTGCTGACTTGTGTTTTTCAGGTAGAGTACCGTATTAAAAAAAAAAGATTAATCGATAAATCAATTTAATCAGCAGCAGTTCATAACACTCATTCATTTTATTTTGTCATATGTTAAAATGTTTAAAACATATGAAATTTGTTTCCAGAGACAAAGATTAAGTTATTTAAAAATTATAACAAAATTAAAAAATGTGAAAATTACATTCCATGACCTATGATATGTGACCTATGACTTTAATTTTCAGATTCATTTTATTTTGTCGCATGTTGAAATGTCCAAAACATATGATATGTGACCTATGACATTAATTTTCATTCAGGTTTGTGGACATTGTTCTGGTTTATCTGTTTCTGTGTGTTAGCAGATTCTTGGCGTAAAACCGATCCTAAACCTCGCTATGGTACCAGCTCTATCCAGGCTGCAATTGCATTTAGCTTCTTTTCCATTATCTCTTGGGTAAGTCAATTTTAAACTGATGATATCATGTGATAATGATATGTTGGAATAATAAAACAATTTTATATCTCATAGTTCAATCTTTGTATTTACAATAACTAAAATACATATATTTTTTAGGGTTGCTTGACAGTCTTGGCATTTCTGCGATACAGGCAAGGTTCAGATTCTGCATTCTCTCCAAGCCATGAAACAGGCCTGCCTCCTTCTAGCACCCCATATTCATCTTACCCGGGAGCCCCAGAACCTCAGGCCCAGGATACCTATCAAGACGCACCATTTAACCCTACCAAAGATGATGTATCACCATCTGCCTACCAGGCACCTTCCTATTGATAAATATAACTTAGGATATATAACCCTAGAATTTACATGTAGTCTGGTTCACATTAAACTAAGTTAGTTTTGCATTTAAGATTCACACCTAACATCTTTAGAGATGCATAGGCGTCACAACAGTACAACAATAAGTTGTTATTAAAACATACACTATATTAAAAATATGTACATTTTAAAGGATATATTATACATATAAATGTTGGGTTACAGTAGGTTTAATTTTTAAAGTGTTAACAAAAAGTGTTGAAAGGATAAAATAATTTGCTTAGAATTTAGCTAATTTATTATAAAAAAAATATACTAGAAAATAAACTAATATGAAAAAAATAAGTAAATTTTACCTCCTTGTTTGGTTGTAAGCTTTAAAATATCTAAAAATAGATATTATGTAATATTTAATTACATCCTAATTAGTAATACAGTATAATTTAATTATAGTTGTGACTAAAATGTCATATGTGTGAATGATGCCTTTGCTTTGCCCTTCACTAAAGCTCTGTCTACACTATCAAATTTTATGTGACAAAAAATGTGATGTTCCCATATATGGACATGATATGTCATATCACTACCATATTTGGGCACATCAAACTTGTTTGATGGTGTAGACAGAGCTTGAGAAATACAGTAAAAAGAAAGTTTGATACAATAATGAGATACAATAGGAAACTCCTTATGGAATGGTATTTAGCAGTAGCATTGGAAAAAGATGAACGAATAACTAGCCTACAGTAAATTAGTGTCTTGATCAAATTCTTTACTTACAATTTGGTATCACTATCTTTCAAATATAACATTTCTTTTCCTATCTATTTAGTTGTTGTTTAAGACTAGTTGTAAATTAAATATCAATACTTAAAGTTGAGCTCGTATTTGAATTATTTTAATATACAATTTAAAAATGCATCCATATGAACTATTGTTGCAGTACCTACAGTATATTTACTGCAGTAAGTCTGTTGCTTTAAAATACAATAGCGTTTTTATCTATGTTCTTTCTTTAGAAACTGTTGCTTTAAAGCTAATTTGACAATACCTGCTTTTTATATGTAGTAGTATCTAGTGGTCATAAGTACCAATCATTTAGTTTGAAACTCCTACTCTATTTCTGTTGTATAATATTAGCTACAGTCAACTCTCTGAAATCTGGAACATCCTTTAGCATTGTCTACACTATCAAACTAGTTTGACAAAAAAAGTGTGATGTGCCCAAATATGGTAGTGATATGCTCAAATATGGCAGTGATATGACATCATCATGTCCATATTTTTTGTCAGATAAAGTTTGATAGTGTAGCCAGAGCTTTAGCTTGCCTACAATGGCTGGTTTCCAAATTTAGGAGATTTTGGGGAGCTGGCTATCTATTATACTTATATAGCATATTTTTTGTAGTGTATTTTGTTTATGAATTAAAATGGCTATTATTTTTTTAAAACAGTCAAATTGGATAAATAGTTTTGGTATTTTTATAGTTTGTAGTTTATGAATGATTTGCATTGATTTTATATATCGCACATCAGTATGTTTTTAATATTAATGATGATATGTCTACTAATTGTTGAATATCTTATTTACAGTACATATATACAGTTTATATTCAAGTTATAATTTTCCATCTTTTATTTCTAATAAGGTGTTTGCTCCAATCTTTATCTGTATCCCATATATATCCTTGTTGCCTTTTTAAACAGTAAGTAAGTGTAGAATATATTTTTCTTCCTTTCTCAATAATTTATTTATACATCAATTATCGACCTAATACAACATTTATAATTGTTAATATCCATGTTTTGTTAGGCCTTCTGGAAGTGTGCTTCAAATGAATATTTAAAATTCAGACAAACCTTTTACTACTACAAGCCTTTTAAAAAGTGCATATTGTAATAGATGTTTTAGGGAGCTAACCTATGAACAAGTCATGTTAATACATTATGCGCACATTGGGACGTGCTTCTTGAACAGTTTTTGTTATTTCTAAGTCATTATACATTTGAAAGCTCCCTGTGTTACATGTAAATGGTTCAGAATCCTGCACCCTTCCTACTAGTGGGGGCTGCCATGGTTCAAATCCAACTAGATAACAACTTAATTAATATAGAGTGGAGGAACGACACTAGTTAAATTGAGCTGTAGAAAAGGATATGTGTTGTTTGTTTTTGTTCAGACAGAAGAAATCTGACCAAATAAAAGTTTGGGAATATTTTAATTATAAAATAATAAGGTGATATAAAAATTAAATTTTTTTTAGAATGATGATATATAGAATACATCTTTCAGAATATTGTATACTATACAAACAATGTTGGCAATTACTATAAAGATTTCTGCAAATATATTTAATGATATATTTATAATTTAGAACTTAATTGACCTTGAATCATAGTTTTATTTACAGTATTCAATTCTATCACTTATTTTCACTTCTTTTCTCTAATGTAACGTTTTACTTGTTAGTGTTTTGAACTTAATAAATTTATTCCACGGAATACTGGGTTCTTTAGTATTTTTTATTTCTTTAAGAAAGAGTCGGCACAGAAAAATTCACAAGCAGTTCAATTAGGCATCACAAATCATAATTTTATTAACATCATATTTAAGAACTTTCCTATAAACAATATTTTTATCTATACAAAAAAAGGAGAGTTTATTTCTTAAGTACGAGACTGAGTGTATGGTTTAACTTTCATGAAATATTAAGTTTTTACAAGATGTTTGGAATATCAAGGTTCTTATGGAAAATAGATTACCATTTATTTTTAATACTGATTTAATGCTTTTTCCTGAGGTTGGATTTGATCCACTACTTAAAGGTTATCTAGAGGTTTTGAATGGGACACCAGTTCATCTCGGCTTACTCCTAGCAAGTGCTATACTGGTACCCATTTACACACCTGAATGGAGAGATGAAAGGATACAGGTATCAAGTTATTGATCAAGTACATTTATACTCCTAGTTGAAGAGACAAAATGTACACACCTGGGTAAAGATATACATACAGGTGGCCGTTTATAAACCTGGGTTGAGAAATCAAACATACAGGTGGCCATTTATAAATCTGGATGAAGAGGCCAAAGGAACAGATGGCAATTTATACATCTGGTTGAGATAAAGATATACCAGTACTGGTTTTTTTAGAATTAAAAGAGATCAAAGGTAGAACTAAACTTCTACATGGCTACTTATACATAGAATAAAGTAAATAATGTTAACGTAATAACTCATTATCTGTGACTTAAATATAATTTATTTTAGTACCTTTTTATCTTCAAGATATAAAAAAATATCACAGAAACACAAAATCCTGACAACAAAAAAAAGGATTGATTGGATGCACTTTCATCAACACCTAAGCGGAATCATAGTAAATAGAAGAAAACTTTCTATTGACTGGCTAAATATTTAATATTTACATATTTTTTATGTTCATCTATATACACCAAAACCACAAAATCATAAGAAAAAACAATGTTTCTAAATTTAGTTTCTAAAATAATATCCTATCTTTTACTTGTTAACATTTGTTAAATACTATAAATAAAAAAAATCAACTTTTTTCTTTAAACAGTTATTTTAGCTACATTATATACTTTAATGTATTGTAGTTTTGAAAAATTGGGACAATAACCACATATTCCTGACATATTTGGTTATATTAATACTTCCAAATGTAATTCAAGGTTTTATTTTATTCTAGGTGGTTTGGAAATTCAAGTCAGTGATGTTAACAAATTCAATTGTCATTTATATTCATAACAGAATATTCTTTTAAAATTGCACATAAAAAAAACTTATATAATATAAAAATGCAGCAATCTACAATACTATCTCCATAGTAATATTTCACACAATAAAACAGAAGATCTTCAAAAAAATTTGATGATAATTGTGAAAATGTGTACAGTCTCCACAAATCAAACCGCTATCACATGTCTACTATAAAGTTATTGTTATATATATACAGTATACAACCTCTCAGTATACTTGAAAAATGCAAACAGGGCGTTTTCAAACATATTAGCAGGAAATAAGTGGTGCAATCTCTTTTCAAGTCACTGGGTTGTCAAAGACCTCCGTGAAAAAGTGGTCAAGTTAAAACCATACCAACCGTACTAATGGCTACGGCCCTTATTAATATAAGTACTTTAAATTTTACTTATTTACTAGTATTGGATCAACTAAAAAGAAAATACTCTCTAGTAATAGTATGGCTGGATTGCAGCTACCTACTGTCTGTGTATGTGTCGTCTGCACATAGTTGATAAGACCAACATACACCTGTCAATTGCTATATACACCTCACGTCTAGAACATGAACACTAACATCTTCCTTACATTGCTGGACATCTTTTTGTGATCCTAGCTTACAAAGTTATTTTAGATTTCAGAGATGCAGGGAGAGGAGATAAAAGGATGTGTTTTGGGATGGCGAATGGCTAAATAGGAGAAATTAAATCTTAAAGTAATGAAGCTGCCTCCAAATTTTCTTTGATTACTGTATCCATGACGACCTGAAAAACGACCTGTATGTTTGATGTGTCAGTTGCTGTGGTGAAGTGAGGATAAACAACCTTTGATGGTTTGTGATTGCGAATGAGAAATTCTTGTTGGATAAACCTTGCAGCTTCTTCAACACGACAATCTGGACCTAAAAAAAAAATAAATAAATAAGTTTAATGATTTCACACTTTCTGGCACAGTGCATGGTTTATTTGAGTATCTTGTTTACTGTTGTACTTAAAGCAAATTCATATTGTCTTCTCTCACCTTTGTATTCTGGAAAGTAGTACCTAAGATGTCGCCCAGAATACATTATCTTTTGTTGGAAGAGATCCACTTTGTTTAAGAATAACATTAAAGATGTGTCGACAAAGAACACATTGTTACAGATAGACTCAAATAGTCTGAGACTTTCTTGTAGACGGTTCTAAAACACAAGAAGAAAAACAGTGAGTTAAAATAAATAAAACTGCAGCAATGTAATTTGCAAGCATTATTGATTTCAGTGTATGTGCACTCTTTAGGATACTGCAGTAATTGCTGTTATTACTGGATGGTACTGTATGTAAAATTCATCAAAAAGTGAGAGGATGAACCACATAGTATTTGAAAGATGGTCTTCCATATTTATCAGAATGTGCCCGACTGCAGCTTCTACAGTAAAAGAGGTCAAACATAAGTTGCAAAATATTAACAACTTACCACTGAGGGATCTTCAATAAGCGTCATATCATATGCACTGAGAGCTGCAACAAACAGCAACGCTCTGACATCATCAAAACATTGGATCCACTTCCGCCTTTCTGACCTTTGACCTCCAACATCATACATCCTATACAAAATAAACCATGCCCAAGACTATTATATGCTTGTTTTTTTCAAAAATATTAGTTAGTAAATATTTACAGTAAGTGAGCCCTCTATTACGATTTTGTAAAAAAAACTTTTAAGCCTAATGGAATTCAAATAATTTCAGCCTACAGGAAAGCGTTTTAGTATGACTAGGAAACTAACTTATTTGACATCTTAAACTGACCTGAATATCATTCCGTTAATTTTAAAATGCGTTTCTAAAATGCCGGTTGTCCTGATTCTCACCCTCAAAATATCTTCTGTTGACGGCCTGTATTTTTCGGACATGATTCTCTGCATATTCTCAAAATAACTGGAGGAAAAAATATTTCATTTTGGTTACTAATTCTGCTAAATTAAACCCTTAGTTAGAGATTTATAGCTTTCATTCCATTTTAAAAGGCTCTCCAACATTTCTCTTTCATAATTATTAACAAGAGGTTTTCTTTTGTCAACAATAAAACAAGAAATTACAGCACTACTATATTCAAATTTCTATACCATGTAGGGCTGTTACTTTATTAACAGCTGACCCTTTGTCTGGTTTTGTTTTGAAATTCAATTTCTTTCCCGTTATGAACTTAGATTAACCCCAGAGTCAAACTCCTTTAATTAGGAGATTAAGTTTAATGAACTGTACAGAGGTAAGTGTGCAATTAGGAAAAACGAAAACAAAATATGACTTTTAAATTTCAGATCTAGCATGTTGTTGGCAAGGCTACTCAATTTGAGAGATTCTATGGACAAAATTAAATGTGACTTTGGGTAAAATCAGAAATGCAAAAATTTAGGAAGACGTCCTGTACATTTATGGGCACTGTCAAAATGTGTTTAGTACAGTATATCAATCAATAAAGATTAATTGCAAGCATTATACATATCTTATAAACATTTAATCAACTTATACAACTGGTCGTAAGCTTAGAAATCAATAGGCATTTAAGTTGAATGAAGACATTTCTAATGGTGTTTACATTTCAAGTAGATGGTATTGATAATAAAATGGTACTGAAGTGGGTCTGGCTTTCACAAGTATAACAAGAACAGTTTCAACAATCAGGAAAATCTAATCTACTTATATAATCAAACAAAATGTCACAATTGTCTGTTTTGTCCAAGCGATTTAAAACAGGCTGATCACTTGAAAGGTTGTATTGACCATTCAACTGACCATTTAAAAGGTTTGACTGACAATTGTAAGATTCCAAGAGGTTGTTGCTCTCGCCCTTCTCAATCAATTATTTACAAGAATTTCCATTTCATCAGTCTAAATCAATTAGTTCTATTTGGCCTACTGAAAACAGTTTTTATTCTATTTCATCAGGACAAGAAAAACATAGAAATGATGTTCTGAAATATTTTTGAATTAACGGAATGTTTATAACTATATCAAAAAAGTTCTTCTGGTCTGTTGAGAACACTAATGATTTAGTTTTTCCTAATTTCTTCAGTCTCATCTAAGAGTTCTATTGGTTTCTGTGTCTCATGTAAATAGGCCTATTGATCTTATGAAAACATGCCAAATTTTAAGGAAACACTACTTCAGTGCCAAGCAACTTTGTACTGGTTTCCATTTTACTAGAAACAATCATAGAGAAGAACACTTTCTGATAAGTTAACATTCTTCTCAGTTTTTCACAATGAAAAGAATAATAAGAAATTGGTAACTTGACAAACATTAAGAATTCTCAGAAACTCTTTTCTAAATGTTATCTACTGAAAAGAAATTCTTAGAAAAAACAGATCAATGCTCTAATGAAAACATGCTAAATAATAAATTAACTTTAAATGTGGTTAACAATTTGGGAGGTGAACAGTGATGTAATCTTAGAGTCTACATAATCCTAGTTTTCTTTGTTGTCAATATTCAGTATACAGCAATCACAAGTTGATTGACATTTAAGCTTAAGAAAAGAGCTGTGCAGTACTGGGTTTGTTTTTAGACTTTCTTTGAAATTGTAAATAAACTTTAGGAAGAGAAATGATTCCATTAATAGGGTAATTCTGTTAAACCAGGGTACAATAAACATTGTTTCTTTATACAACATATCATCTTGTATGTTACTGTAAATCTGACAATTGTAAATCACCATTAAGTGTTTTAACTGCATCTATTTTAATTAATCTTAATTTCTTCTGCCAAGCACAATACAGTACACAAAAGACTTGTCTATGGGTCTTACGTGACAAGAATTTTTTTATTGCAAGATCCTCTATTAATGGTTATGTTGACATTTTTCATTTGTTTATTTAACATTATTTTCTATACTATTGTTTAACTGTATGTTTACCAGTGAAATGTAATCAATTTTGCTTCTTGGTATGAGATACTGTATACTGTACTGTACTATAGTGTCCTTTTTAAATATAGATATCTACTTAAGTGTATATGCAACATGAGCATAGCAAGGATCAAATCATATGCAGTAAAGACATTATTGACCTACAATATGATATTGATATACTCCAATTAATTTGAAACTTGATACGAAAATTGTATTATAACTCGAAGTACCGCACAATGAAATGCAACGGAACCAGTAGAAGAATTAGTTAGACGATGCTTTTTCAAACATTTCCCTCGGGGGTACGGTACACAAACTAGACCATAATGTCGTATAATCCGAAGAGAATACAATACAGTTAATTTGTTAACACAAACTTCTTTTCATAAGAATATTTAATAACCCTTTGAAAAAGAAGCCATATGCTTCACTGGTCAATGTATACACCAGGGTGTGTTAGTCTATATTAAATACAATGCATGGCCAACATTAGATCAAAGGGAAAACAAGTATGAACCGTGCCTCCAGTCATGTTTATCAAAAGTGAATGACATAGGGGCTTAGCATATTAATCCAATACCTATTCACTTCACAGTTAAATTTGTTATTTGATTATGGCTGTACTGTTATAGTTAACGCCTAGCGGGATATTTTTTTCCGTATTAGCCTTGGTACATGTTTTAATCTCTATTAATATTCCTGGGAAAAATTATAAGGAGGAAACTTATGAAATATGGTGTCTTAATCTTCTGTCAATAGATTAAATCTGGGCATATTGCTCTACAAACACAGCTGTATATATTTGAAATTTTGATTGAAGAAATAAATACAGTAGAACCCTATTAAGGGGACACCTTTGGGACCTAGAACTGTCCCCCTTAATAGGGGTGTCACTTGAAATGTGTTGGCTGTAGTGTTAAATAATACTTACTATACAGCTGAATCATTTAGTTCATATTCGTAACCTCGCGATGCAGCTAGCTGTACGCCTTTATCATTCCATAAGGCTATTAAACCATTTGCTATCTCTGGCTTCATAACTACATTTTCATCAAAACATCTTGGACATTGTAGAATAGCTTGAGCATGCCCCTGGAAGTGGAAAACAAAAATGATAGATTACATAATTAACTATAAAAGTTTCTTTCAGATAAATTATTTTGGTGGCCTAATCGGTTAATTCTTCTATGCCTGTAAATTATATGAATCACGGTCGTAGCCACCAGTACGGTTGGTAAGGTTTCAACCTGACCACTTTTTCACAGAGGCCTTTGACAACACAGTGGTTTGAACAGAGATTGTTCCCTCTTCTTTGAGGCAACTGCACCACTTTATTTCTTGTGTCTACATCAATGTTACATGATACAGTACAAAACTAATTAATTGCCATAACTTTAGTTTTCAAAACATCACTTTAATACAAATACAAATCACAGTTTTGACATTTTCCCGCTCTGCATCAAATTTTATTCTTTCTCCAAAGAAGGTTGACTAAAACATCGAGATATGAAATGTTTAACTATATATTCTACTATCTGGATCTACTTGGTTACTTAATATTAATGTTTTTGACATTTGTATGAAAGATAAGTCAAACTCATCAAGTTCTTAAATTATTCAAATAGATCAAATGTTGAATTTGTAATGTCTTCTGTGTTTTATTTGTTTGAATAACCTATTTATTTTTTGTATCGATTACTTTAAAGAAAGAAGAACATTCCATTTTCTTGCCAATCATGTGTTCATTTATTTTTTTAATTCTTTATCAGTTGTCAGTTTGATTTATCATCATCGTTTTTCCAAAATTAAGATATTTTTTTTTCCTGGATTAGTGTACATTTCACAAAGTCTTTGCAAGATTATAACATCTATTTGCAGGATTTACTTTTAATTTTGAATACATTTAGAGTTCAAGAGTACACGAACCATTGGTTGGGTGAATAATTAGTGAGGAAGAATCTAGAATAATTAAGTATAGAGTGATTGGTTTAGTTTTTTGTTGATTAGTCACTAATTGTGGCTATTTGCAGTTACTGTCAATTTTAATAATAAAAGTTACTGTGGGAAAGCTAAGTAAAAATTCTGCTGTAAGAAAAAAATTCCTAATGGTATCTACTGATTAGCGGATAATCATTGCTATGAGGTATTCCTTTATTGTACTTTGGCTGTCAATTTTGATAGACATTTGAGATAAACTTTGTACTGTTCAGATACTGTAGCTTATATTTTCTAGTAGAATGAGGGCGCTGAATTATAAGTTTGTTGAAAAGATACACATAAATGTACATGTATTTATGGAAGTTGCAATTGCAATATAAGATAAACATATTTAAAAAACATTTATGATACTTATTATAGACAAGAACAATAGGCTTACATTGCAATGTATTTAACAAGTTATCTTGACTTTTGAATTAATAAGGCCATATTCATGGCTGCAGTCACGTGCTCAAGTTAGTGTTTACTGACCGACCGACCAACCAACCAACCAACATAGTGAGCTGTAGAGTCGCGTTGCACGCGACTAAAAATATGTATTGCATTTGGAACAAATTATAATCTAACTAATAAATTATTTAATCTAATATACTCTCTCATGTCACGAAAAGAAATGATGCTAGTGGTTTGTTGGTAGGCACAGTTCATGGACTATACCATTTGTGGAGAGGGGTGTTCAATGAAAATTTCTACTTTTCGAGGGATATCTTGCTCTTCAAGGAGAAAGGGCTATTGTCGGTTTATCCAGGTAAGCTAGGAATGAAATAGATTGACTAAATATGGAGATAAGAATTGATTTTATCAATAGTAACTGTTAAAAACGGTTTCAAGAAAGCTTATATTATAATTAATGCAGAAATACAAAGGATAATTTTAAGGAAACTCTTACAGTATTATGAAATACATTTTCATTACCATCTTGTTTATCGTTATAAATCAATTTTCATTTCAGAGTGAAGGATACGACTGTACATAACTTGAAGGTATAATTAAACATTTTGAATTAATTTGTAAATGTAGATGTAATTAAAACCTACATCATTAATAATATTAATGTCAATGTTATCCTTGATAAGAGTAATTAAACTACTCCTACGTTAATAAGTGCCATGATATGATGTCATATATGGTTAATAATCAGATAAGATGAATTAATTACCATAATAGAACCATAGACAGGTCAGTATTAAGTTCAATTCCAGGTCAAATTAGTTGAAGCTATTTTTGGACATTAATTTTTATTAAGCCAAGGTATGGTACTGTTATAATTATTTTAGTTGACAAATTATTCCTGGTTTGTTCAACCATAACATAATTGACAGTTCATTCACTTCCTCTAGATCCCTTGTGGTCAGTCTTGTAATCAATGGGCATATCAGTACTGATGTCTGTCATGGGAAGCTGCATCTGATGAACAGATTTCAATGAAATATGGTGGTATGATAATATGATTGATAACAAAAACAAGAAAAAGTACAAGAGGAAAATGTTAAAAATTGAAGAAAACGAGGTGTACAGTACATGGTTACAATATTGGTGTTGATAATGACGTTGTGGAAAATGTGAAAAAGATGGCAGTCAGTAACGATGGTAATGACCATGGTAATAAAGATGATGGTGAACATGATGATAGTGATGATTGAAACCATGGTATATAATAACAACTTTCCCTTATCATAGGGAAAGTTTCATTCTTTTTGAATTCCCCTACATTGCTTCTCTTTTGCACTCAATCTAACCCTTTTTCTGTGATTGCTTATATGGCAGGAATTATGCTAATATAACCCGACCGATGCTGATGATGGTGATATAATTTACCCTTACTGTATACCCTTACCTTATTTCTAGGATTGGCAAGATTGATCCTTAGTAGAAACATACCATTGAGTACATACTTCATAGAGCCTAGTAGATTGTCTAATACAGCAGGCTAAAACAAAATATTATACAATCAAATTTAATTCTTTTACAAAAATATACAATCTAGAAAATTGTTTATACTGTAAAATGTACATTTACTGTTTGTTTCTACAATATAACACAAGGAATTATGTGAAATTCTGGCGCTGATGTAATATACAGTAGTGCCATTCTCAACCTGGCAGTAACTAGTATAACAAGATTTAATATTTGCAAGTAAAAAAAGTTGAATAAGAGGAATGGCAATATTTATCTTTAAAACATAATAAAAAATGAAATACTAATATAATCAAATAAATTTCAATAAATTAAAATTGAATAAATACAGATAAGAACAATAACTGGGCCGTTGTGTAGAAACCAAACAACAACTATTGTTATAACTGTAAATACTCTAACGATAGTTGCAGACAATTTGACGAATGGATAAATTATAAACAGTTACGGTATAACAATAGTGTGAATGTACGCTCGTGCAAAGTTTATGAACTTCAATTTGTTATGAAGTTAATTCAAACTGGACAGTTGTACAAAAACGTATAAATGAATAAAAACTTTAATTCTTATTCTAAAGTTTACTAACTTTGTCTATTGTTAAAGTTAGGAGAAAACAAACAACTTTTTTTGTGTTAGTAACAGAAAAATAAATCTGTTATAATAATTAAATTCTTTGATAGCATGTTTAAGGTAAATGTTAATAGGGATGCTAACAATTATAATAATAACAATAACAGGTGTATAACAATAGGGTGCACGCCTGACTCATAAACATAAATTAAATTTATGAACTGTATCTATTGTGTAGTGAGAGTACAACACATAAAGTAGACGCTTGTGTAACAAAACATTAACTGTTGATCATTATGCCAGCAGTGCAGGTAAAAGAAGTTTATAGTGGATGGCAACAATAAAATATACAAAGAGAAGTTCAAGTAGGTAGATAGATATCGTAATAAGCTTTAACAACTTTTATTAATCAGTGGTAAAAACATGTTGATATTAAAAATGAGAAGGTACAGTACAGTTCAAAATAATAACAAAATTATTTAGGAAAATTTCTCTTAAGTGGACACTTTTTAGGTGTTCCCTTAATAGGGTTCTACTGTACTAATGAATGAAACTAAACTAGCCCATTTAAAATACTGAGATGGCTTCATGTCTGAAAGTTATTTATGTTTATTACTGTATATACCGGTACTAGGTTTCCATGATGTGATAATAATTGTATGGAAACTTTGATAAAGTTATCTACAATTACCAAGAGGAAACACATCCTCTATTCAGACAACATTTGTAATGAACAAAACCAAATGGGTTAAAATTCCTCTTTTTTCACGAGTAGTCATTGAGTGATAGCAACCTATTGACGAAACACTTCCTATACTACTACATATCAATATCATATATTTATGAATGGAAATGTTAAGCCTATAGTTACTACAATTATAATCCTATGTCTTTGTACACACTTGTGTAGGGTTTTATTTTGTGTATTTTCACACAGTATGAACAATGTATATCAGGTCTTCCATTATTAGCAGGAATAACTGTATATGAAACACAAAAGAAAAAGTTTAGTATTCCTGTTGTTATGGCTCACTTTTACTTTATACTTTCGTGGGAAAGTTGGAGGGACAATAATTTGAAAGAAAATTCCATCAATGGATCACACTTGAGCAAAGTAGTTTGGGTACTTTGTAAAATACAGTAGTAGAACAAATTTAATATCTGTAATTTTAAATTGATTCATTTACAGCACTTTAAAATCATATTATTTCCACAAAAAAAACCCATTTTGTACAATATTGTAGTAATACTGGTGTGATTGTATACATAAACAATAAAAAGTGTATAAAATAATAAAACATCTTTTGTGGGGGGAGGAGTCATATAGGTCAAGATCTGACCCACCCCAATATGTGAATATAAAAATTGTATTCATAAATTATAAATTATCTGAGATTTACTAATAAATTAGTGGATGAGTAAAACGTACTGTACAACTGAGTTTGCATCAGTATGGCATTGAAAATTATATAGAACTGTTCAAGTATTTTAAATGAAAAACAGTTTAATCAATAATTAAGTAACAAAAGGTTCATTTATGTTAGTTAGGAGATTGCATTCCTGGGATGTTATTTGCTGAGCATACAGTACAAGTCCGTGGGAGCAAATAACCAGGTGTTTGTTTTGTTTACACCTGTGAATAGGTAAACAAATTAACAAAGACAATATTTGCATAGCGATATTACTGCTTCTGAGTGATGGATAAAACGTGAAGTTGTAGCTACAATCATCATTGGAACTGACTTATCAAAGCCAAAAATGTTAACAATTATACGGATCTTAGTGCCACCAATTTTACGACCATATTGGTGGTCTTTAGCACTTTGGTATGGCAACAGTATAGTTCAGATATTCAGGCCTTGTCTGTTAAAAATTATAGGTGTGCTACAAATTTCACTCCTCAATACATTCAGGGGTGCTGTTTGTATGTTAGTGTGTAGAAATTTAAGCGTGTTGTAAATCGCACTCCTCAAGTGAAGTTTAGGAGTGTGTTAGGTGAGTAATTGTACTCGCTCGCCTTTAAAGACAAGCCCTGGATATTATGTCAATAATCTAAAAGAGTTATTTCAAATAGAGAGTTTAATAAACCATCTGTTAATGTTATTAGCAGAGATGTACAATAGAATAAAACAAAAATGAAGTAAAGTTTGTGACAAAGCACATGAAATTTCAATCCTACAGATCAAAGTCCTTTTAGTTCATAAGGATTCTAACAAACTTAACAATAATTCACAACCATGCTGAGTGATCTAATTTGAACTCTGTGCCTCATGCCATGCAAAACATGCTAGATTTAGGGACTACATGCTTGGGAGTAAATTGTACAATAACTGGATATCTTGTACAAAGTCTACACTTAAAGACTGCCTTTGTCACTCCTCAGCTGTTCTTAATTTTAAAAAACAAAAAAGAATTTCCTGTGTCCTAGTTTGTAGAAATAAACTATTTACAAACATATTTAATATTTTCATATGTTCTTTACAAATCGTTTATGGTAAGACTATATAATTTATAAAGATAACATCAATGCAAACATTTACAAAATATACAGTACATACAGAAAAATATACGATATGTGAATAAAAACTTTTTCAAAAAAACAATACAGACAACTTGAATATTGACATATTATAGTTCTATTTTAAAGATACTCTATGTATTATAGCACAAGTTTATTTACAGTAGCTTCTACTATGTTTAAAGATATTGTACGATGGAGTGTTGAGTGTTATGGGAGTAGAGTGTTAATGTTTAATTTAGATGATAATGATATTTAAATTAATACTGTACCTTAAAACTCATTAGTTCATAAGCAGTGAAGCCATCATGATGAATAATTTTCATTTGCTTCACAAGTGTACTTTTGCCACTTTCACCGGCACCTGATAATAAAAGTCAAGAGAGATCGCACATCAATTTAAATTTAAGTAATACAAAAATCAAACAAAATTTATCTATTTGTTTTCTACCCACACACCCACCTACCATTAAGTGGGTTAAGGGTTAAAAGTATGTGGGCTTATACTGTACAGTACTACTCCAAAATAGTTTAAAACACTATTATTACAATTATTTTTGTTACCCACCCACTTTTAGCGAAGGCTAAACATAGAAGTCGGTTTAATCAGTACTAACTACTATAATAGTTTAGGCTTAAAAGTTAAATATTAATATTGTTATTATAAACCTATACTTCGCAGTGTATCAATTTCATAGTAACAGTATTTCAATTACAATACTGTATGTCCTATTTCTATGATTTACCCAAGTATGCAATAATACGCAGTTGGTGTAACGGCTATGAGCGCTCAACGGCTAAACCCAGGGGCCCAGAACTTATGGGGGCCTCTGAGCAGTGCCCAGAGGAAAAAATGTTGGAAAAAAGGCCGAAGAAGAACGCCCGAGGCCACCAGCGTTGGAGGGCCACTTAAGGTTCCTAAACCAGGGGCCTCAGGCCGAATATATGTACCGGAGTTAAATGTATTCACACAGTACATTCACATGATCAGAAGTACAGTTAAGAGGTGATAAAACTTGTTTGACACTAACAGACAAACAGACATACCGATAACTTCTCTACAAACAAACCTATTCACATTCTTCCACGGCGTGTACACACTCAAGTCTAGATAGATCTGACATTAATTTGCATTCAGATCATTCACACAAACCTATCAATATTCGTTTGCGTCAAAGTAAATAAACACTAAGACCTTTGGATTATTACATGGCTTTGCACAATCTCTCTCAATCTCAAACATAAATGCATGTGACAGATCCGCAAACAAATTATGAATATTGAAAGTTAAAAACAAGTACATGACATCGAATGATTTACAAAAAAAAAAAAATTGCAACATTTTTTTATGAATGATTTCATAATTTTTATGCATAAAAATATTCTAAATTGTAATGAAATATCATGTAGATTAGAATCATTACTAAATTAAAAATTCAAACTCCTGTTTATTGCAATAGGAATCAAAATCTAATAGTATTAGATAAAGTAGTGCATTTTGAGCACTAGAATTGTTTACACCAGGGTTCCCTGATTTTCACTATGTTATCAGAGTTAAATTAGTCTATCAGGGTTACACTTGCGGTTTAGCTTGTTTTGCGTTCAAACGCAAAAATTACATCATCTGTTGTAATCCAGTTGGAAAGTTAACTATTTCTATCAGAGCATAGAGGTAAAAAATATATTATGTTTTTATACCTCCATGATCAAATTTAAAGTCCCATGGGATATATGTATCTGTTTTCTGAATTCTATACAGTACATCAGAGTTGTACAGTATAAGTTAGTGCATGTGAACATAGTTATTTTTGTGCAAAGAGAAAACACTACTGTACCCCTTCAATGTGTTTTGTTTCAAATTAACTGATAATGCTGATCAGCACAATGATCTTATCTGCGACCTTCATCTTCAAAAGGCTAGAGTACTTTACTAATTAGTACTTTGGTGTCATCTTATCTTCTCACAGAAAACCTATATCCTTCTTGTTGCCAGGTTATTTACATTAGGCTAATTTTATATTCACTTACAAACTGTACTGTAGTAATGATAATGAATACATTTTGAGGATTTTCTGATATAATAATTTCACTTTGTGACATTACTTAATACTTAATTACAGTACTTCAAGTACTTGGTATCATATGACATTCATACAATAAAATAGTTTAAAAGTCATTGATATTTATACGAAAGTTGCTCTGGTCAATGTCAGAAAATATTAAAACATTAACATCAGTGATTGGTATACTACGAAGTTACCTTAACCAGAAATTGATACAATCAACATTGTTATACATTCACAATGGACACCGCTAAACAAAGTCATTCACCCAGAAGGAAAACCTTTTGTTTGGAGATTTAGGAAATGGGCTTTTACCGAGGTATATCGAACGAATAGTACACACCAAAATAACATTATTGATTAGGGGAATACTATTTGTGCCGACTATTGAAACAGGTGTATAATATGCAGTGGCACAGAAGCTTGGTTTTTAATATTCTTACCTGGTATTTCAGGGGTAATGGGCTCAATACTCATACTTGTCAAATGAAACATGTGGAAGAGTGAAATTACAATTTACAATGTAATTCACTCTTCCCTGGTAAAAAAAAAATGCTAGTTCTAATGTACTTGTTAGTAGGTGGTATAATAGCTTGGTGCTTAACATGTTTGCCTAACATTTTTTGGAAACTGTGTTCAATTCTGTTATAAACCAAATAAAATGTTCTTAACAAGAGCAATGCTCGGTACTTACCAAGCAACAAAATTTTAACAATTTGTTCTTCGGCCTTAGCCAGATCGACAAGCTGTTTATCGATTGCCGAACTCCTCATCTTAGCTTTCCGCTGTTCTTGGTCTAAACTCAGACATACACCCATGTTAAAAAAGTTTAGTCAAACAAATGGTCAATTTAAAATGAGCACTCTCAAATCATTGAATCGGTAATATATTTGTGTCAAAATAATTGTTTCTTTTTGCATATTTTTTATAATTTTCATTTAATAGTCAGAGTTAACCATTCTCAGTCATTTTAAGTATATACTCCATCATTCAGTAGGAACCTAATTTGAGTAATCAGCTGAAGTTGGATGCTTGCTGGGTTGAAATTTATAAGAGCAATGACCTACAAATGAAGAGAAATAAATTGCATGTTAATCTGGGCATTCAATCAAAATTAAACACTTTTTGCTGGAAAAGTGATCAAATGTATTTTCAATCTTAATGAGGGGAGACCTCCCAAGTATGATGCAAGGTACAGTTAACATTTTATCTGCTAGAATTTAGCAGCAAAAGCCTGTTTAAACTACACACGATGAACTATGATGACGGATAAATACACATTTTTTTCTGCAAAAATGAAATTAGGAAAGCTTTCATCATATATTTTCACAAATCCGACCAAATGATGTCATGATCAATAAGATTAAGAACAAAATCGTTTCGATACAACGATTTTGTTCTTAATCTTATTGATCTTGGTGATCATGACATTTAATTTTTTAAAACTGGTTTTCCAGATATGATAAATTTGTCTACTACTGTATGTATGTATGTCACTAATTATTAATTATTATATTACATTTAGCTTATGCAAAAGTGTTGAAAAGTTCAATCTTTGTAAGAACTCTATGTTAAGTATGGAGTCACTGTCAAAAAAAAATTTTTGTTACAAAATATTTTAATAAAATAATATAATAATATAAATATTAATAAATGCAATTTAAATAATTTTTAAACAAATATTGCATTGTCATTAACAAATACAGTTCAATATTAATTAATTATAAAATAACTAATAGTAGCCTTCAATTCCTTAAAATCAATATTCTGTGTCCCAGCAAGCTAAAATCAGTATCGTATGGAGTTGTAGTACCAGCAAATCAGTCATAAATCATCCATCACACTGACACACGCGCTACCACATGCTGGTTTTCAGTCTCCCTGGCATTGTTCGAAATATAATTGTACAAATATAAAATAAATATTATAGTTGTAGATAGTTAACTTACATTTAAATAACTAACAATTATAGAAATTATACCTTAATGCAAGTGAAGAAAAGCTCCCTTTCAACCAAAAACCAGACAAATACTTTCTGGTTCTGTTTATCGTTTGTTTACAAACCTAATCCTGAAATTCACTAAAGCGTGACCGCCGTAAAATTATAGAGGGCGCGATATACATTATTCAAATTGGTGGTTTAGCCCCCTCAACGGTCATAAGTAGAACATTCCATTTTATTTATTTTGATGATTAGTTTGTTGCTGTGTGGTAGAAAAAAATCATATAAATGTTGATTTTTGACTGTTTATAATTTTGAAAACCATAAACCACAGAGCGGGGCTCCCTCTTTAAATTTATGTGTGTATCATTTGTAAGAAAATTACTTTTTCACAATGGTAAGTTTAAGCTAGGCTTAGTAAATAGTTAGATAATGTTATGTGTAGCCCGTCTAATGCCGTTTTGTCGTGAGACGTGGTGGGTGGAAAACGTAGGCGGATGTTACTGACAGGCCTAGCTCTGGCGTCCATAGCAACGGCGAACTAAACCCGCTAAAGTATGCAAACCATGACGTTTTCTATAAGGATTTCTAACCCTTATTGTTTAGAAATGTATTTGCAATAGGATTGTAAGATATAGGCCAGGCCTATTTAAAATTTTAAATGTCAAAACAACTGTTTTTGACATACATAGCTAGCCTAGTAGTAGTAGTAGGCGAGGCCTACATACACTATAGGCCTAGCATAGCATAAATAAAAGTAAAAAATAAATTAAAGTCCACATTATTTATTCATAACTCTTTCAAAGTAAGACACAACAACTGTAAATAAATACTACTTCTTGGTTTTTTATAATTTCAGATGCTCTCAAGGCAAAAGCCGGCCACAGGGCCTGGCAGTACAACACCAGCTTCGCAAGAAAATAAAAAAAAGAAACAGATGCCAACACTTGATGAGTTCTTGCAGCTGAGAGACTATACTGGCGCTATTACCCTTTTAGAAGTAATTAAAAAATAAACTATTTAAATAATAATTGACTGTAAAATTCTTATACTACCTAATAATATATTCATTACATTTTTATTTTTTCATGTGCAAGAGTTCTCGGCAGTGCCTATCAAAATATTGGTACAACATTTTAATCAAATTGTTATGTTTTGCAAAATGTATCAACAGAAGAGAATGAAAATATCACCAAATTAATCTTTTATAAGATTGCCTTTGATGTCCCGGTTATTATATATAGTAATTGAAAAAGTATAGGCTCCGTTATTTTCATTTAATGATTTTATAATTTTATTTTCTCCAGTTTACCAGAAATAATGGCAAAGGTAGTGATGAACAAGACAGTTGGATTGCATACTGTGCATTTCATCTGGGTGATTACAAGAGAGCAATGGAGGAGTATGAACGCTTGACGCGGAAGGAGGCTTGTAATCCTGACCTTTGGTGCAATCTTGGTTGCTGTTACTTCTTCCTAGGAATGTACAGGGAGGCTGACACAGCAGTATCTAAAGGTTAATACAACCTTTTTTTCCTAGTAATATAATACAGTTGGTGCCATTTCCAGGCATGGATAGAATTTCTTTTTTGCAGAATACTCCCTAACGTTGATTTAAATTCCTTTTGGTCCTGAACCTAACCCATTGTCTGTGATTTCCACTATGAAAGGCACATACTCATTTTTAATGTAAATGTAATTAGTTAAAAACAGCCTGTTTCATGCTATTTTAAAAAAAATATTTTGTTTCATTTTAGCTCCACAGAACAGTTTACAAAACAGACTGCAGTTTCACTTATCACAAAAGGTATGACAAGCAGCAATACACATTAAAGTTGTAAAAAATATATTTAAGATTCCTCTGTTGCAGATTTACAATTTCTTTTAATATGCAATAATAACTTGTTGTCTTTAGTTTAATGATGAGAAGCGTTTGATGCAATACCACCAAGAGTTGCAAGATAAGATAGAAGATCAGCTAAGTTTGGCGTCAATTCACTATCTCCGAAGCCACTACCAAGAAGCTATAGATATATACAAAAGAATATTACTAGACAACAGGTACAGTAAAAGGCCATTACAGCCACTGCAGTTGATGCAGTAATTAATTGTGTCACCACATTTGAAGAAAACCAACTACTTATGGGTTTGTTTTGACACACTACACCTGTATATGGATCCATATTTAAATTATTCATTAGCATATGACCAAGGTGCATATCATCACAAATCTCTCTCTAATCTCTAACTATTTTAATTTGTTTTTCAGAGACTCGCTTGCTCTTAACGTCTACGTAGCACTGTGTTATTACAAGTTAGACTACTATGACGTGTCTCAAGAGGTGCTTGCGGTATACCTGCAGAACTTCTCAGATAGTGCAGTGGCACTGAACCTCAAGGCTTGTAACCACTTCAGACTGTACAATGGAAAGGCTGCTGAGGTGTGTAATCACCTTGACACATTTCTTCTCTATCAAACAATTATAACAGCCATTGTTCATTTAATTAAATAAAAAAAAAAACACCTTTTCTTTCAGGCTGAGCTGAAGAACTTACAAGACCTAGCTTCACCGTCGTTTACGTATGCTCAAGATCTAATCAAACATAACTTGGTGTGTTTTTTTTAATAAACTATCATTTGAAATCTTAAGGAATTTTGTTTTGTAGTCAATACCTGGTTAATGAGCTTACAGGTAGTTGATATCATGCTATGATAGGTGCTTTGAGCTGTTCAAAGAAACCAAAAGAACAACCTGGTTTACAACTGTTATTCTTTTTTCAGGTTGTATTTCGTAGTGGCGAGGGTGCACTTCAAATTTTACCTCCACTGATAGATGTGATTCCAGAAGCTAGGTTAAATCTTGTAATCTATCACCTCCGACAAGGTTAGAATCAATTTTATATCCATTCTAAACTTAAAGCTCTGTGTACACTATCAAACTAGTTTGACAAAAAATAACTGTGGTGACATGCCAAAATATGCTAGTGATATGACATCATCATGTCCACCAATCGTTCAGGTCTATGAAATTCCTCGGTGATTTTGTCCGTACATTTTCCACAACGTTGGTATAATATAATACTATTATTACTATTTTCTTTGTACAGATGATGTTAATGAAGCCTATGCACTAGTGAAAGATGTCGAACCAACCACCCCTCAGGAGTACATATTAAAAGGGGTTGTAAATGCCACTCTGGGACAAGACACACAATCTGTTAGTATAATGTTTTGTATATTGTTTCTGCCAGCGTGTTGGTATAATAAATAATGAACTTTATTTCAGCAATTTACAAGCCATATAAAATACATCAGAAAATAAAAGCACATCAATCATAAAACAACATTTAAAAGACAAGGAATCAATAAATACAAATTACAAATGTTATGTTATGACTAGTATTTGCTTTACTGACATATCTTGCATATATTTTCAGAGAGAACATTTAAAGATCGCTCAGCAATACTTTCAACTAGTTGGAGGCTCTGCAAGTGAATGTGGTAAGACTGTCTTTCAATCAAATTAATGAATACTGAACATCAGACAAGATGCAGATGATCATACATGTTAAAGTCATATTCATTCAACAAATGTTGCATTTCTTCCTTTATTTAGATACAATACCAGGTAGACAGTGCATGGCATCATGCTTCTTTCTCTTAAAGCAATTTGAAGATGTTTTGATTTATCTGAACTCTGTCAAAGTAAGCAACTATTCTTATATCAATTAAAAACTATCAAGTATCATTAATGAAACGACTTTGAAATCACAGAAGTTGTTAAAGTATATCCTCATCTATGCGATTTATATTTGCTCTTTTAGAGTTATTTCTATAACGATGACTCTTTCAACTTCAACTATGCCCAAGCAAAGGCTACGGCTGGAAACTTCAAAGAAGCTGAAGAGGTAAGTTTGCAAATTAGACCCCTTCCCGTGCTCCAAATTTTGTCCTATTTTGAATATTCTACTCATGGTTACCCCCAAAACTAGATAAAACAATTAAAACCTTTTGTTTCAATTTGTTTGACGTCAAACCTTATACAGTATATAGAGTACTGGACTAAAGTTATAATACACCTCTATTCACTGACATCATTAACTTCTTCTGGAGAGACAATTTAACCAGATAGTTCTTATTGACAGACAAGACAAGTTGGTCTGAAGGAATTATTTTTCTACTGTAGTCTTGTACAGCATGCAGGATTTAATCCTAGCTCCATTTCTTTTCTAATCATTGTATAATGTTTTCTTTCAGATTTTTCTTCTAATTCAGAGCGAGAAGATCAAGAAAGACTACATCTATCTAAGCTGGCTTGCAAGATGCTGTAAGTGAATCAAGTTGCTCTTATATGTATGTATGTACAGTACTATGCATGTCACAATCACACATTTTGGTGGTGTTTTACAGATATAATGAACCGCAAGGCTCGTCTGGCCTGGGAGTTGTACCTGAAGATGGAGACATCAGGAGAATCTTTCAGTTTACTGCAGCTGATTGGCAATGATTGCTACAAAGTAAGGCATTGGAATCATTTTGTTGTATGTAGGATAGCTTTTACTTGAAGATAAGATAGATAAGATTTATAAAGCGCACATCTATATCCACAAAGTGCTCAAGGCGCTTGAACTTGAACTAAAGTTATTCTGATGATTTTGACAAATCTTGAGTAACTCTTGTTATCAATATACAGTACTGTACCATTGTTTTCTCTTTGTAGATGGGTCAGTTTTATTATGCAGCAAAAGCTTTCGATACACTTGAGCGACTTGATCCTAACCCTGAATATTGGGAAGGCAAACGGGGAGCTTGCGTTGGAGTGTTTCAACAGATCATTGCAGGACATGAACCTAGGTAAGACCACAGGATCACTTGCTAGTACTTGAATAATTCTTGTGAAGATTTTATGACAAGAATTAGTTTTAGGAAGATCCTTGAAAACATACCATAGGCTTTGCTCTAGGTCTTGAGAATAAATCTATTATCAGAGAAACAGAATAAGCATTTCTTCTTTATTTTCAGAGAAACGCTCAGAGATATCCTCCAAATTCTGAGAAACACAGGAAACCCACAGGTCGAGTACATCATCAGAGCCATGAAGAAGTGGGCAAAGGACAACAGAGTACCAATTAGCTAGGAAAACATTGAAGCTTACTTGTTTTACTATTGTATTATAAACCCATGGTTTTTTGCATCACATTTAACTAAAGTTAATTGCAGTATAACTATATTATAATATTCTAAATATTTTCACCAATCTTAAATATGTGTAAATATTACTTATACAGTATAATAGTTCACTATAATATCTCTATGCCGATTTAAATTGTGGGAAGGCTACCTGTACATATGCGATTGCCTGTACTCTATTGCTTCTAGCTTTGATAAACCATGGAGGAGCTACTAATTACAGTACCAGTAAAATGGCCAACTTAAAAAAGTTACTGTAATACCATCACCTTGATGAAAATTATTGTAAATAAGAGTGAATATTGTACATTTCATTGTCTACAAAGCTTGGTTTGACTTTTTTTTTAGCTAATACAGTATTTCCAAGTGTATTGTGAATGGCTATTGGATAATGTTTAGTATCCAGTATTCATACTGTACAGTACTGTAGTAAACCAGTTCAATATACTGTACTTAATTATTGGTAGTGTATGACAAAAACAAATGTATTCTCTTGTTTCATATTAAAGATCAGTACAAAGAACAAAACCAGTCAAAATTCATTGTTTCTTTATTATATAGAAAACTAATATAAACACTGATTATAAATTAATTTTACAAGTGGGTTCAACAAGTATCAACAAACAACAGATTTTGTGAAAATGCATGTGTACTAAAACAAGAAACTTTTTGAGAATCATAGAATACATAGTGACTGGCAATACGACATTAATATTACTATCAGTAAAGGCTGTTACACACAACAATGATAACGATTAACAATAAATAAATATACAGTCAGCCAGATCCAAGTCAAGAATTTTTGTGATGTCTGCATATGTTAAAAAAACGCAACAAATCCGAAAATATCACAGATTACAATTATCATGAAAACAACTCTTCCAACAACAGTAGGATATATTACTGCAGTAGAATCATAATTAAATTATTTATTTGATCAAATCTGCACCAGAACTATTCTTCCAAATCGGAACTTGAAAGTTAATACAGTATATACACTATAAATAGTGATGAGGTAGGTTTACATAAAACAACACAAATGGTATGAAAATAAAACTTTTCTGAAATCTGGACATTTTGGATCTAAGAAGCTCAGGTTTGTTAAACTTTCCCAATCTATACATGTATAATATTCACCATGTACTGTATCTCCACATGCCGTTATCTATCCAGTAACATCCATCCATTCTGACATATGGATAATGAGGTGCCTTTTTATTTGAAGATTTATGGCCTGTGATACATATGTAGCACTGTATTACAGAACTTGCCTATGATACTGGATGAATTATAAATACAATACAGAATTGGATTCAATATTAGTACCACATGTGTATGCACAATCTATTATAGTAAACACCTGTGCCAACTAATACTAAGCGACCCTGTACCATTTATGAAAAACAAACACTGCATTTTAGTTGTCCCAATGTCAGTAACAAAAACTTAAAATAGATACAGTATTGTAAATAAACTTATAATACTTTACATGCTACAAAAATAAACTATACAGTATATACTACGTTTTCATTATGCTTAGTAATACAAATTGTATGAATATATTCATTAAACTAAGTACACATTGCTTCAAGAATATGATTGATATATTCAAGTGTGTGGTAGCTGTACATTGATAATTAGTTGCTGCAGTACATTGCCCTGAGAGAACATTTTAAAATCATTCTTTACTCAAATCATGTATGATGCAATGGTTCAGTTATTCCATGTCAAAGCTTGCTACAAATATACTCATGAAAGGAGATATAAATACATAACATACTTCAAACATAAATACAGTCAAATCAGAAGAGAACATACTCCATACAATCATGCAGATTATTATCAGACCAGCTGAAAGAAGAGGTGGTAATAATATATAAGATGTGTGAATGTTAATGGCAGAGTTTTCAATTGGAAAGAAACAAGTCAAGGTGATTGTGCCTGGATGTCTTAAAATTGTTCATGTTGAAGATGCTCTTAAGGTCCTTAGAAAGGTTGAAAGTTGAAGATGCTCTTAAGGTCTGTAGAAATGTTTGATAGAGTGGGTTTAGTTCCATATAAAGGTTCTAAGTTGAAGATGCCTTTCAGTTCCTTATAAAAGTTGGAGATTTCTTAAGGTTCTTAGAAATGTTCAATAGAGCAGCATGCCTTATACTCCTTTGAATCATTCAATCTCTCTATCTATTCAATCAGTTTAATCTATTACAACCTAGCCTGCCAGTAAATGACTCAACGTCATTATAATTGCCTGGTTCTAAAATATTTCTGGTACATCCTCTCTCAAAGACAATCACTAGAATATACTAGTACACAAAATAGTTTTCCGCAACAAAAAATAACATGCATCATAAAGTACTTTACACTAATGCACTACTATAGAATCTAATTATTTTTTCTAACAATTTTTCTAACATTATCGCATATTACAAATAATGTATTCTACTATAGCTACATGTATTTACAACATATATATTTACTTGTTATAGTTTTTATTGGGGTTCTTGTGGTAGTATGCAGATCTATGCATATAAAATATATCACCGACTAGACATACTCCTTAAATACACAAATGAACAGTAAAACCTGCTCCTACAGATTAGGAAAATTGAAGCATCTCAAACAAAGTACTATACTGTGGCAGTAAGTATTTGTAAAATATTTGCAAATACTTGTCCAACACACAAATTCATATGTCTTTGTTTAAACCACTTCCAACTTAAATCACTTCTTAGGCCAACAGGCCAACTTAAACTCATGCTTGTATGTATGAGGTAATTTTGGCATTGGTTTTTGGCGATAAGAAAAGTAACTCCTGGTGTTGAGAGCCTGCGACTGGTAAGCAATTATGTTGAACTAACATGCAAAGTCTGCGACAAAATATATGTTGAAAAAATGAACTTGACATGGCACTAGTGTGAAGCATGGTAACATAAGACGTACAGAAAATAAATATTTTAACATCTCTGATACCAGAGAATAAAACCAAATATCTCGTCTTGAAGGAAATGTTTGTATACTATATTACTGCATAAAATATTGTCTGAACAACAACAATACTGATTATACTTCAGCAAAGTGATGTGAATACATTAGAATACAAAAATGATGTGGATGATATCACATCACAATTTTTGTAGTGAAGTGGACTTAATGGAAACACATAAATGACTAAAAAGCAATTCAAGGCATAGACAAATAAATGTAAATACAGTATAGACTGCACAATTGTGATGTCATAATATAATAGGGACATCACTGTTGACATTTTTCAGTGTAAGAATGGAGACTTGACTTCTTTAAACTGTTGGAAAAACAAAAGTGGTATAAGACTTGTATATTTCACACCTATACTTATCAACTGATTAAATTGATACTAGAATCTTGACTGAAGTCTCCACTTCTGCCATAGACATCCACAGCACACACGGAAAAATGGTATATGCTTCCATGTTGGAACTGAGTTAAAGTACAAGCCATCGGAAGTGGTAGAGCTTTGACTTCTCCAATCTTTTTCCAATTGCTAGTACTCGGTGGCCCATCCATTTCCTGATAAGCAAATAAATGGTAGAACCCAACCTCAGCAGATCCTGGAGCAATGGTCATTGTCCAAGAAAGTACAATTCCATTGGCTACTCTTGTAATGGTCAGCAATGGTCTGCCAGGTTTATGTTGTAGGTTAGCTTCAAAGGGCAACTGTACAGGAACTGGTTGAGGAGGGAGTGGTGCTGGGTGCAGAGGCTGCTGCAGCTGTAATTGTTGCTGAGACTGAAGTCGTTGCTGCAATTGGAGTTGCTGGACCTGGTGCTGTTTCAGCTGCTGCTGTTGATGTTGTTGCAGCTGTTGCTGTTGTTGCAGCTGTTGCAGCTGCTGATGTTGTTGCAGCTGCTGATGTTGTTGCAGCTGTTGCTGTTGTTGCAGCTGTTGCTGTTGTTGCTGTTGAAGCTGCTGCTGTTGATGATGTTGGATCTGCTGCTGTGAAAGAGCTACTAGCTGCGATGCTGCTGTCGTTTTAGTTGCAGCACCAACATCGTTTTGCAAAGCTGATTGTAGAACTGCATTTGGATTTCTGAATGATTGTCCATGAATGTTTGTTAAGTCTGTCTGACACTTGTTGTGCTTTTGGTTAGCATTTATGAGTTTTTCCTGCAAAAAAAATCATACCATATAGTAAGTCACTAAAACAGCTTTGAGCAGCATAAAGTAAAATCTAATGAAGAACCTTAGTTTTGTTTGTCTGTACCATAACATTATTGGCCATCTACTACCACACAATTACTTATAGCACAAACAATTCTAAAATATCTCTTTTTACCTGGACTTCCTGTAGTGTCTTAATAAGCTCATCACGTCGGGGAATTGTAAGATCCTTTTTCTGTAGTTTGACAGAGATCTCAGTGCGTTTGCTTTGCAGATTATCAATTGTTTGCTAAATTTCAAAATCAAAAGTCAATTTGAAAAGGTAATAAAAAATGATAGAAACAAAACAACAGCAAAACTTATTGATGCGAATGCTATTTTATTTATAGGACAAAATATCTGAAAACAAACCTTGAGCCTCATCATAGTTGTGTGGAGATGAGCTGCTTGACTGTTTGAAGATGTACTATTGGTTATTGGAGCCTGAAACAGAATAAATTAGTACAGTACAGTTAATTCCCCGACACGATGAGCTTATTAAGACAAAGTGGGTACACACTTTCTAAACATTTTTCGGAGACCAGAAGAAACCTCTTACCTTACTTACAGGCTGTTGTGAAGGAGTTGGCACTCTTACGACGACTGGATAACTACCAGGGTTGCTAGGAACAGATTGAGGTCGTATAGCCTGTTGCCTTTGAAGAATGACTGCATTCCCAGTTGGTGGCAGCATCGTTGGGACAGTTCCAGGGGCTGAAGCCTAAAACAATTTCAATTAAAATTTTATCTGGTTTGAGTGAGGAAAACATGATTTGCTGATAGTTCTGGTATAAAGTATTACAAAACAACTTACAGAAATTAATGATGGTAGCTGTCCTTGTGTAATCAATGCAGTGCTGTAGCTCGGAGGTGCATAGGAGGCTCTATTCGGTGGTTGTAACAATCTTTGTAGTGCCGATGACGATGATTGTTTCATTAATGGGGCAGTAACATTAGGTGGTGGGACACTAATATTAGGTGGTGGTACCGGACGACCGCTGTTGGAGGTTAACGGTCTGTAATGTGATGAAAAAGCTCTGACTAGTGGTGGTCGCGTGAACACTTGTGCTCCTGGTGCTGCTCTTTGATTGATATATTGGCCTCCTGGCTGGCTGGTTGAATGAGTTAAAACTTTTGATATAGATGGATGAGGTAATCTAGTCATCAATGAATTTGAAGTCCTTGGTGCATAGACTGGATTTCTGTGTTCCATCCGATGACCAACAGATGTTGTATTCGAAGGTGGATGATTGTACCTGATTTCAGTGTTGGGGTGGATAGGCATCCGCCTAGCAGGTCCTGCCTGAGGTATTGTATTGGGCACGGCACTCTGTGTTGCAAGAGCCATTCTCACACTACTGGTTGATCTGGAAGCTGGTACATTATTCTGAAGTACTATTGAAGGTACAAGAGGTGGAGGTGTAGAAGTTGCAGCATTTTGTGAAGATACAGTCTTTTTTATCAATTTAGGGGGTTGAGTTGGAGAAGGTTTAGAAGGTGTCTGATTTGCTGAATGTGTTGGTGTGGGGGGAGTAGCAACATCATCCTCATCTGTCAAATCAATAACTGCCATTGGTAAATGAGATTTTCTAATTACTTTATTTGGACTTGAAGGTGGGTGAGTCGGTGAAGAACTCTTGGAAACACCCTAAAAGATCAATAAAAATAATTATATATTATAAAGTAAAAAGTAAAACCAACTTCCAAGTGTATGAAAAAGTATACAAGTCAACTTTTGTTAACTAATTGCTATACTCCATACTATCGAAGTAGAAAACAGAGCCATCCAACCCAAGACTCCTTGACGACCACTATGCCTTCTACCTATCCATACTCCCAGGAATTCAACCTTATTCAACTTACTTGTGGTGACCTCGCAGGAATAGTTCTTGTTAGATAACTACATGGGCTTGTTGTATTTTTAGGTGATGTAGTACTTAACATGGTTTGGAGTTCAGATATAGGTGACTGGAAAATAAAATTTACATTCAATTGTTAGGAATGTATGAAGAAACAGGAATGTTGCATGTTTATACGGATGAAAATTCAATACATTATACAGTTGAAATGTTGGCCTACTGATTGAGTGTTTATTATGGAAGGTGTTTTGATTATAAAGGTTCCTTGCTAATAAAAGTGGCACTGTACATTCAAAGTAGTATTTACCTTTACAGCCTTAGAAGCCACTGCAGCAGAATTCATAGATTTTGATGGGGAAGTACTTTGTTGTGCTCTATGATTTGGTGACTGTGTCGTAACTTGTCTTGTAGGCGTGGTGTTGACAAGAGCTGGAGAAGCTACAGGAGGTTGCATTGGTTTGGTAGCATTAGTAGCTCTTTGTATGGCAGCATTGGCAGACTCATTAACCCGTAAAAGAGCAGCTTCTAACCTCTTCACACGTGGGACTTTGAAGGAACTTAATACTTTATGCGTCTTCTCTTTAATGGCACGGATGAAAAAGTCCTTCTCATTTTGCACTTCAACAGACTTCATAACTGGTCTTTTTTCCTGTTTCATAAATTATGATTTTGCTTAATGTTAAATTAAGGATGCAATTTTTAAGGTTATAGTGACTGATATTAGGTGGTCCAAACTGAAATTTTCAAAATGATTTCTATGCTATCTATGGCAAGATAAGAGCAGCATTGCTACAATATGAAAACAAATTATCCTGCTTACAAAACATGTCCATTCGTGTTCACTGGTTTATTTATTGTTTATACTGGGTGACCTCTTCAGTCAAAGACTGTTCTCCTAGAGGGCCCAGTGTACCCGACTAAAAGTTATGTGTGTGACAGTAACTGTGTACTTGCTTACTCATACAGTTGAAATTTACCATGCAGATAACAAAAACTACCAACAAACAATTTGTCACTAGCCCTAAATATCTCCTTGCTGTATCTGTAAAAAATGCTCAAATTTATATACCTTTAATTGCTTATTAAGATTTTCGATCTGTTCACGATTTGCCTTATTGGTTTCTTTGAAAGTTTTTGTTATGTTTTGTAATTGTTCAGTGGTTGATTTCAAAAGTTTTGAGAATTTTTCTGCAACGAGTTTGTTGAATTCCTGAAAAAAAAAAAACAAAAAAAAACAATAGGATAATTTAAATTAACACTAAATAATAAATTTCAGTAAACGTAAGTAAAAAGTTAAGTCTAATACCTCTGTTCTTATGATTTCATAGCCTTCTGGAAGACTTTGCCGAATAATCTCCAAGTCACAAGTTTCTAAACAAGAATAAAACAAGTAACTTTAACGAAGTGCAGTACATGTACAGAATTAATATATATAATAGTAAAGGAGAATATCATAATAAAAAAGAGCAATAAAAATAATTCTAAAATCATTAGACTTACTTTTTTCTTTTACATCTTCATGGATAATGTCAACTTTCAATTTCTTTGCCGCCTGGTTGCCTGCTTGGATCGGAGAACCAGGTCTTTTGGTGGAATCACTGCCTTTATATGAATCACCATCCAATATGTTTTCAGAAATGGTCTGATCAATAGCTGTAAAAGTGGAACTCTTTTCTACTAGAGCTTCAGGAGTGTCAATTTCAGGAACATAATCGACTTCCATCCCACTTACAACAGACTCTATTATTGGTATACCTTCAGAAGCTGTAGTACAAACACTCTCTATGACTGGTATAACCTCTTTGATGATCTCTGTTCCCTTTTCGGTCTCAAGAGAACTATTTTGTTTAGTGGTCCCTTCATCAATAAGAGCCAAAAACTCAACCTTTTCAGATACATCATTGTTAGGCTTGTCTGCTGATTTAACAACCTCATTGGAATTTTCCTCAGGGTATACAACATCCAGTAAACTTACTTCATTATGGCTCATGGCAATGTCATCAGCACCGATTTCTTTTACTTCCACTTTCGAAGCTTTTACAATATTCAATTCACTCGCATATTCATTCTGAGCATCCGATTCTTTCAATTCAGAGCCTTTGGTTTCATGACCTAAAACTACTGGTGACATATCGTCAGATAACATTACTTCTGGGTCTATGGAATGTACTGGTTTATCTTCTATTGTGTTATCAGAAATAGTTTTGACATCAGAGTTAAGAGTTAAACTGGGTTTACATGATTCAACAACTTCATTAGTCTCTTTTATAGATAACATATCAGATGCAACTTCTTTATTGGAATCTGTAGGTGACTTTTTTGATTCCTTGTCAGCTGAACCAGAAATATCCATAATCATATCTGGCAAAACAACACTATTCTTGGAAGAAATAGCACATACATCAATTTCATTAGCAATTGAAACTTCTTTCTCAATTAATTTGTCATTATTAGATATTATGGTGTTTACAGCAATGGCAGGTGTTACATCTTTAACTGCTTCCGAGTCAATATTAAATGGGACAGCTGTTTTTGTAGTAACATCAGTTTTGTCATTCTGTTGATCAGATTTTGCTGCTTTGTCAACATTTTCAACAGCATTTAGCACACTTTTTACATCATTAGCTTTATCTGAGGTTAGCACATGTTCAGAGTCACAATATGTCTTTTCTGTTAATATATTTTTCGTTCTTTTGTTTGAGGTGAGCCCATGTTCCAAGTCAAAAGTATTGATCTCTGTTGATACACTGTTACAAATACCCTTATTTATTGCATCATCGGAATCGTCAATTAATGCCCTTTTTCTTGTAAAATCCACAAAACTACTTTGGAAAATTTTTCCGGGGTTCTTATTGATACTTGTAGATGAAACTTTTGAATTTTTACAAGATTTATTCTCATCACACAACTTAGTTTGTTTACAATTTTTACAAGATTTACTGATAAACTGCACATCATCATCACAATCCACATCTATTATTTGTTTTATAGGAGTTTTCATTTCTTTTTGAGCACATTTTATTTCACTTATTAGTACTTTGTTAGAAATGTCAGATGGAATGCTTGTTTCATCAGGACTATTGCTGGGATTACTCTTGAATCTATCCAAAATCTCATCTTTGCCATTGTCATTTTTTGTATCCAATTTTACCTCTTTCAATGAGGAATTTTTCGCAGCATTAATTATGTGGTCATCTTTATCAAGGTTTTTCATTGTATGTGTATCGCTTACAGCACTATTAATTGTTTTTATTTGTGCTGTTTGATCAAAAGCATTTATTTCTTCATCTTTGTCAAAGTTTTTATTATGATCCCCTATAACATTCTTCCCTTCTTTTACAGATTCTTTTCGACCAGAAGCATTTATAACTTCATCCTTGTTGTGATGGTTAATCTCTCTATCTAAATTTCTACCAACAATCTTGTCACATTCTTTTTGACCAGAAACTGTTATTACTTCATCATTTGTGTTATTAGTTGTCAAGGATTGCGGATTTCTTACATCACTGTTCTGCTCTTTAGCTGATAATTTTTCACCAGAAGAATGTTTTACTTTGTTATGGTTCTTCCTGGTATCTGAATACCTTACAACATTTGTCACCTCTTTCACGGACATTTCCTGACCCGAGGCACAATTTCCTTCTTCATTTTTGTCAGTTATTGTATCTGGATTATTTTTCACCTCTTTCTGACTAGAAAGATTGTTTACGTCAATTCTATCCTTGAATACTTTATTTAAAATTGACTTAAACTTCTGCGATTGTAAACCTTTCCGTACTTTATTAATGTCAATATCATTTGATGTTCTGATATTTTGTTCAGATTCAGTCATACCTTTGTTTTGATCTGTTGACTCAGAACCAGCTTCACAAGACAGTTTGCTTGATGATAATTTAGCTTTGTCACCTGACGGTACAGATTTAATTTTAGCTTTGTCACTTGACTGCAAAGAGTTCATTTTAACCTTGTCGCTTGACGGTGCAGAATTTATTTTAGCTTTGTCACTTGATGGTACAGAACTTACTTTAGCTTTGTCACTTGATGGTACAGAACTTACTTTAGCTTTGTCACTTGATGGTACAGAGTTTATTTTAGCCTTGTCGCTTGACGTTGCAGAAATTACTTCAGCTTTGTCACTTGACGGTACAGAAATCATTCCAGGTTTCTCAGTTGTTGGTCTAACATTTATTTGAGCTTCATCAATTATTGGTTGGTGATTCCTGATGTTGTTACCACTGTATTTATTGTTGAGTTTTCCCATTTTATCATGATCTTTATTTGGAGTTTGATGTTGATTATTAAGCGGTGTTGCTGACACAGATTTAATCTCTCTTACTTTCGTTTTCGGTGTCAACACATGAACTTCATGGGATATAGATCCTTTATCTGGTGTTGAATGTGACCCACCATTGTTTTCAACTATCATAGCAGTCTTTGGTGTGACCGCTATCTCTGATATTGTAGTACTTTCAAATTCATCTTCTGTCTTTTTACCAAAGTCAAGTTTTCCATTTTTCACGCTATCGGTAGGTTTATCTGGTGGTTTTTTAGGTTCTTCATATCTCAACCGTTTAGCCTCAGATTCCTTAAATTCTGTTTTCTTTTTATGTATGTATTGTTTGCCTGTAGACTTTCGAGCAAATTGTTTACGTTGCACAGGAGCTGGTTTGGGTGTTGCACTCATTATTATTTCCTCCTCTGAAACAAAGTAAAAAACCAGATATGTCACTACAATTAAAGAACTGCCACAATAAAGATTCCTGCTCAAGACAATTCTATGTAACATAATAATTATACATGCACCAACTAAATTTTACATCAAATCCTGATTAAGGGTCATTTCAGTTAGTTAACTAGATAAGCTTAAAAGGTCAAGGTTCATGGCAGATTATATATAATAATTTAGGTTGAACATACTGTATCAGGTGTTGTTTACTGTACTAATATGGCTATTATTTATCAGGAAAAATGTTAACTAATAGATACAGGGTTACCAATGTTGTACAACCAATTTCAAAACCGACTAACTAAAAAGTAATACTCTCGATTTAAAATGAATTAAAATGGCATAATAATAGTAAAAATGCTATAATGTACTGCAGTACTTACTGCAGAAATCAAATACTTACTGTTTAATAGTTTGATTAAGTAGTTTGGTTTTCTTCTACAAGGTTGTCGAATACTCCAACTCCTAAAATAAATAAACATATGATGAATTAAATTTTATATATTTTTTTTAAAAACAAATATTTCTATTTTTATCTCAATAAGGAAATATAGTGCCTGAAACAGGGATCAACTGATTTGAACCAGATTATGAAAAGGTGTATCATTCAACCATTCAAAGCTTGAAATTTAATGAAATACTATATATGGGTAGTATAAACATAGGAGGATCTGAGGCAATAGCGGACATTACAATGATAAAGACATTATGTTAATTTTACACTTTATTTTACAATTTTAGGCTATACACCACACTACCCCAATCCCATCTTTAAAAATCTTGGATCTGCACTGATATAATATACACACAGTAAGTCTACAGGACATTTTAAAAATACTGTATTATAGAAAATTAAAATCTACAGAAAAATGATTTTTACTCGGGTCGATTTCCTCACCTATCAATATCATGAAGTACAGTTGTACGTCTTGCTTGATTAAATCTATCTATGACAACAAAGCAGTCTTTTAACTTGAACTTTGATTTGTTTCTGCCGCCAATGCGAGTTGGTCGAACAAGTGTCTCCAAATCACTTCCAAAATGTCCTTTCTTCGATGTTACATCACCTGATTTACCCACCAATGATGTCCCTGTGGAAAATTTTATTTTATGATGGTTGTATTTTTCACCTGATGAGTGTGTTAGCCCTGTATGTTTTATTTTTATTTTTTATATATAGCTCTACCAATGGTATTTAGCATTGTATAACCAGGCGATCTAGTTATCTCTTACTCGTAAAATGTTATATTATGTACAACACACATCAATAATATTGTCTATATAATTGAAGCACTACAGTGGACAAGGGCAGGTTTGATACTTCAGAACCGATGGATCGTAACTTAATGTATATTCAATTCAACTGCTTGTTATTGTTAAAATATTAAAATTTACAATATGTTTTGATAAAAGCTGTACATACCCTCCAACTGCTTCGCTGGTTCTTGATTTCTATAGAGGAAAAAATATATTTAATTTTAAAAATAAAATTTTTTTTTTTTTTATGCTGTGTGGGGGGGGGGGGGGGGGAGGGGTATTGTAAGAGGGGTGACGGTGTGGAAAGAAACATAAAACATTAAATGTATTATTAAGTACTTTTTCAGTTATATCTTAAGTTTAATTAACTTCAGTGAGATTTGAAATGAACAATGCATTTTATTAATTTTAAAAATGTTTTAAAGTATTTTAATATAAATTGATTGGTACACTGCACACTATCAAATACGTTGACATCATCATAGTGTAAATATCTTTTTTATAAACTAATGATTAGGATGTGAAGACTAACCTTATCATAGGTTTCCGTCTGCCCTTGCCACCTTAAAAAAAAAACATAAATTATGATATGGCAATCTTATATCCATGACAGTTTTCAACCAAATTGGATGACAAATAATAAGATGCATCATCCCATAATCAATTAAGCTAAGAATTTTATTTATGCTCATATATAATAATAATTCATTATTCATTTTTTAAAATATTATTATTATTACTCTATAGTATAGTATAGTAATTACTGTGGTTACTATTTGTACAGAAAAGCAAAGGAAGCATGTGAGTATAATCCCTTGGTTTCAAAGGTCACAAGTTCACTAAGTCCATTTAATTCATCCAGTGGCCAACCAAAAGATATCACTTGGAAAGTAAATTGGCTTTGTTGGCTAAAAATATAACAATAGGGTCGGTCATGTGGAACATATTAACCTTTTTTATCAATCTATAATCTGCCTAGATATTTTAGGCCTTTTTGAACAAAGAGAATGATATTAGAATTGTTAATGATTTAATGTTAATTAACAGAAGATTTTTAATTTGACTAACATGTTCATTTGACTAAAATACCAACTTAATAATAATAAATCAATTCAAAAATATCAATTAATATTTCAACAGTACAGTATTAATAGCAAATAATGTACAAATTCTAAAAAATCAAGTTCATAACAACAATTAGTATTTGACAAACCATATAATAATAATATTTTTAAAACACTAAAAATACATTAATAGAAAGATATAAAAATATAACACAAGTTCACATAGCAAGAAGGCATGCAATAAAATTTGTTTTTAAACGATGAAAAATAGCATGGATACATACTGTAATTCAAAACCTGCCCAGATCTGGTTAAAAAAAAATAGGTTTCAACAAGTTTGCATAAACATCCTTGTTTTATGCTGTGAATTAGTCTGCAGCAATGCATGAAATGAATCAAACTGATAATCTAAAAGCATTACATCCCAGCCAATCATTAACCTCACTAGAGGATTACAATCCAGTTGAAACCGGTTCTAACCAGTTTCAGGCAGTACAGCAAATAGGAGTGGAGTAAATGATAATTGGCATCCAGCCTATTTCCAATTTCCAACGAGATAACAGATATGCTAATCCTAATTGCAAAATCAGCATTAATTAGATGCACATGTACTGCATGACAGAAACATTTTCTCATGACACATTTACACATAGTTAATTCATGGTTGATGTAGTTGAAGTACATACATTATCAATTGTTTATTCTACGGTTTAAGAAATAACATTCCAAGTCATCACAAGAGCAAGTGACAAAATGAAACTAACATTCAATAAACAGTAAAACATGATGAGGTGACCTTAATTTGCATCATTTCAAAATAAATTAGAATAAAATTAATTGAATTGACTGATGATAAAATATGAATTTGTTTGATTTATAAACTATACTGTTTGTGCTGAGTGACACATGCAGAAATTCATCTATAAAATTTGTATAGTACAAGCAAACAAAAACAATCAATCAATTGCATGAAACAGAAATAAAAACAAAAGTTGAACAAAGGGCAATTAAATGATAATTTACATTTTTTTTTTGGTGATTTTACTTTATAATGATAATCTTACCAGATAAAAATCAATTGGTGATCTGATTGGTTAACTCTTGCCCTAGTGAATCAATAATGATATGTATTATTGTCTGTTCATCACACAAATACAAGCACCCAAACTGGTTTAAACCGGTTTGTTTAATCAACCAGAACAAGTCTGCATTCCTGAATGCAACTTGTGACAAAATTATTTGTTCTAAAATCTATTGTTAAAAATCGAATCAACATAAAACAGTACAATAGGTTGTGAATTACATTTACATAATAATAATCAATGAGTTAAAAAAGAAATACCCAAACTTGCGCTGTTATTTAAAAATAAATGTAAAAGCCATACTATCTATACAAACAAAATATACAGTTACATGATAAATATTAAGAACCCTGAAATAAAAAAATATATATATATTTGAGATATACTACCTCTAATAAATGAGAATTCTGTCATGTCAAATACACTGATTATGATAGATAGCCAGAATTCTGGTTAAACCAATTAGCATCTTCCATTTATTAAACTAATCTGCCATGCTGTATGGTCTCAACACTCAGAAACTACCAACAATGTCCTACAATTACAGCAGGTGCTAGCAGGTGAAACAACAAACTGATGAACAAAAATCCATCTATTCTAAGTCCAGTATATTGTAAACTACATAAGCTCAATCCAAGGTTGACTTGGCTTGAAGCCAAGTAAACTAACTAGCTTATTTGCATTGGCTCAAGGCCAAATTCCTTTTGTGTAAGCTATTGACCAAAATGTACCACCTTATCAAAACAATGTTTATATCAACACTTTTGAGCTTTATTATGTTTTTATAAGGATGATTAATTTTAATGTTGTTTTTTTTTTTTTTTAGACAAAGACTAATATATGCATATAAATCAAACAGCTGCCAAGGTAGTAGTAAAAACAAGTTAAAACTGCCTATATAAATTTATTAACACATGTTTCAGGCATGGCCCATCATCAATAATATGAAATGTTTTCCACAACAACATTTTTTTCAATAATATTTTTACTTTATTTAGCAGGAAGTTTATGAAAATTAGTCACTTGCAAAATGAAACATCCGTTAATTAAACATATTAACCAGTTCAAAAACTGTCATCCAAAACCATCTAAGAAATGGCTATCATACACCCACACATTATTCAAACAAGATAAAGTACTCAGCAAATACAACAAAGTAAATCAATTTCACAGCCTCGATAAGAATTTTTTTTTGTCCATGTCAAAAGACATTTATCAGTGGCCAACCATTCAGATGTGTGCATATTTATATCTACTTCAAGTGAGATCATGCACGTAGCTAATTATGCAGCAACAGTCAATGTTTTTTGCTAAGAACACAGCAGGAAATTTATGAGTCATCAATAATGCAACACAGCAGAACACTCATTGATTTTGCAATCATGGCCTTCATAAAACCACTGAGGCATGACAAGAACTGGTTAGAACCAGTTTTTATTGAAGCTGTTGCCTGAATCAATTATTTTGGAATAACAATGAAAACAATGGAGCCATATGCCTCAGCTGGTGACCAAAATAAAAATAGTTTGATTGGTTGGGATCATGGAAAATAAGATACAGTCCAATAATATTAAATGTGTCTCTTTAATTTAAATTAATCATTTATTGTTTACTATAATTGTTAAACTGGTTATGGTGAATGTAACAGCTTTGGGTTAATAATGTCCTGTTTATAGTTTACAGTATCTTAAACAAAAGAATACTGCAGCAGTTACTCACACTAACAGTATAAACATCAATACAGTACTGTATATTATTAGGATTATGATCTCTTATATTATAATAACATGTTACCTTTGGAGGAAACCTCCGTGCTATACCATTGATTTGTTATCTTTTTTAATATGCAAATCCCTGCACATAGCACAATTATGCAGGATTTTAGTCAATGTATTAATATTATTATTATTACTGCAGTTACGACAGCATCTCCATTGTTTCAAGTGATGCAGTAAACAATACTAAACTACCTTTATTAACAATTGTTTGCACAACACTTGTACAATATGAATATTTAATGATGGTGTGGATGTGAAACTGTAAGTGCTGTTCAGTGTAGCACAGCATGACACATTACAAACAGTAACACATGTTATTGTCGTAGAGCGACTTCTGTAACTATTCTGAGATGATCCCTTGTCTAACAGAAGATAGGAAGAACAAATTATATGCTCTTACATTCTCAAAAGGTCAAACTAGTCTACAATTAATCTTTTGTTAATAGTGCAATTAATATGCCTTAAGCATAATTTTTTTGTCTATGATAGGAGATCCACTGTTCTTTTAACCCTAAGCAATGCTAAGGATCTAATATCTTGGTTTCAAGTTTCATTCTGTACTTGTTAAAAGGTCAAACTAGTTTAGCTAGGTGACCTCTATTGACCAAGTCAACTAATTATTTTATTATATCTGTTATTTTTTTTTCTACAGCTTATTTGCATGCTAATTAACATAACATTTGCATTTTTGCCTTGGTCTGGATTAGAAAATCTAAGCTTCCCAATGTAACTGCTAAATACGTAACGTCCAATACTGTTGGAATTTTTTGATGCACAATATTTCAAAGCATTTCATGTCCCTACCACATACAATTTTGTAGCAGTGCATGATTTTTTTAAACTATTTTAACTACTTTTATTTCTAATTTTTAAAACCAAAATGGTCATATTTAGTAAACAACAAATATTGAATTGAAAGCCTTCATGAAAAATGGTATGATTGAGGTCTTACTGTACACCTTTTCATAGCCTGTTTTGCAGCTACAACAATTAAATTTGTGCAGTTGAGACAACAAGGACTTGTAGTCTTGTACAAATTGGCTCCGCTCTTATTAATCAACCACCCATTCTCTCCGCACTTTGTGTAAATGGTCATAAGAAACAACATATATTTTATATTTTGCTTTCCACTTACTGTTACGGGTGTCTAAAAAACTAGGATCTAGAAAACTAAAAGACCTAAGCTATCTAGTTTTTTTAGATCTAGAAAACCAAGATATCTTATGTCTTAAGAATTGGTCAAAACTAAAGATCTGGTACAATGATTTGTTTGTATTTAGTACTAGCTACAATTACATGGATAAACCATATTAATAGCCCTTGTCCTACCCAGGGAGAGCATGATTTGAAAATTAAAAGTACCCCCTCACCATAATAGACTGGTCCGTCAATCACCTCTCAAATGGGCATGCCCCCAACATACCACCATCATTTCTTTTTGCAATGTCAAGGCATTACAAAGTACAAAAAAACTAAGTTTGTTGTGTATGACTACCAACATGGTCACCACTCCTGTGTTGGTTTATTTTTTTAAAGATAACTGTTAAAAATCAATTTTAAAGATGTTTAATAACTAAATTATTTTTTTGGGTAATGAATTTAATTTTTTTGTAATCAAATATACTGCATGCAAATTGCAATTTAGATGTTTCAATTTAATAAATAAAACGTTCACAAAAAAGTTATTAAAAAAATTTTTTTTTTTACTTTGAAAAGTAAATGATTACTGTAACATTTAGTTCGCCAAACGTTAATGTTTTAATTTAGAAATAATGACTTTTGTAATATTAAAATCAACTGATGAATCTTTATAACTAAGTTTTGTATGGTTATTATATTTCATGCAATTTTTATGTTTGTAAAATCTGTGTTTACCATTTATGTATTTTGTAGTAATGCAACTTATTTGTAAATTGTTATACCAAAATTTAAAATAAGTCAATCAATAATTGATAAATTACTGTTGTATTGATAAAAATATTCATAATATTTATTATTAATTTAAAATACAGTACCTAAATATGCGACTGAAATAATTATTTTTTATTTAGGAACAATTTATTTTAATTCACATTCACACAGGTACAACAAACATCTGTTATTAAATATTATTCAATCATTTTGTTCTCACACAAATTTAACAGTTCATTAATAAAGTTATGTACTTACTGCTATACTTCCTCTATACAACATGTAGGCCTATATATTTATGATCAAAACCATCTCTACTCTGCTCAAGCATGATGGCTGGTTAGCCTTTTTAGATCAGACCTAGGCCAGCCTAGTCTTCTACTAGCCTAGCTAGGCTACTATACTATACTAGCTAGCCTAGGCCTAAGACAGGGCTATATGAAGTACTGCTCTTTATGCCGTTTTCTTTGTTAAAAGTTGTTGTAAATTACGACTGGGCCTATTATATACTGTAATACCAATAACAATTATAGGCCTAGCCTACAGGCTAGGCCCTAGCTAGGCTAGTATTAGTAATAGTTAGCTAGCTAGCTAGAATAATCGGATATTAATAGGGATACCGAAAGCTGACTCCATTTTCATTACCACGATTAAACAGCGCGCACGTTACTATGCGCGCAATGTCATTGACGCGGTGTTTTTTTACTTTGGTAAACACTTTTTATTAGGTAATTATTCTGAAAATAAATTAATTATGAAAATATCCTTTTGAGTAAATATTTATTTACCTATTATTCTACAAGATAAAGTATTATTTATTTCCATTTCATTCAACCAAAAATGTGAATATAGTGGTTAAAAGATCGTTATCGCCTAGCGCGTATATACTTTGTTTACTACGAAACCCTCGGAAGGCTCAATGACCTACCATTTTCAACCTCATTTTTGTAGTTGAGCCTCTTATGACCTCAAAATGTTTTTTATTCCTACACCAAGATAATATAGTTCCACATACCATGTGCTTGTTACTAAGAAAAATATTAATTTTAAGTGCTAAAAAAACAGTTTTATCCCGATATGAGGCCTTTATGATTCGAATATTTCATAGTAACAACCCATATACCATGAAAAATATCCGTTTTGTCCATTTTTAAAATAATTTTTGGAAAATTCCGAGAGGCTCAACTACAAAAACGCCATTTTGTGGTATGATGTCATTGCAAGCCAATCAAACCTCTGCATTCGACCGCTCCGCAGGTCTCACGGTTGAACGATTTTGGATTCTCGCCCTTTGATTGGTTGACGCGAATCAACACACAGCGGAATAATTTTCTCGCGAGTGCCGTGAAGTCACATGGTCTAAGGCCTGTCCAATTACACGTGAAAATAATGCATTGAAATTCTTCGAATGAGGTTAAATTAACACTTTTTTTTATATAATAAATAAGTAATATCATATTTTATTGAATTTTACAATGTTGATATAGAAATTATATTACTTAAAACCGTGATTTTATTTAATTATTTTTACGAAAAATGACTAGTTCATACAATTGTCGACTGAGGGCGCAATTTGTTTACATCGTTCGTGGCTAAAAACGATCATTTTCGACGATGTTTTAAACCCTATATTTCGAAAACTACAAGTCATATTTTCATAATTCTTTCTTTATTATAATATTGATACAAAATACTAACAAGCAATGTATAATTTGTTTGAAAAATATTAACTTTTAATTTTACATCGTTATCCCTAATATTAATTATTATTTTACAAACTTACTTACCACTTAACATCATTCAGCATGCTTCGATACAGACTATCGACTTCCTTTTTCTATTCTTTACGCCGCTACCATTATTTGAAGTCTTAAATTTAACCACACAATAGTCAGTCGTGTCTACACTACAGTCTAGTAATATTATCGTCGCAAGAAAACAACTAAAGTAGGCTTAGGCTACCACACTGAAAAGTGTTTCGTGTTGGGGGTCACATTGTCTTTGTCTTCGTTCTTTCTTGAACGTGCAGCAGCCTAGCTCCATCTGCGTTACACATGCGTAACTTATTGGTTAAACGAGGTTAACCCACGGGTGGTACGTAAACCACCAATACTTTCTTAGCTGCTAACCAGGTTTAGTAACGATCAACCAATCATATCACGTTATATTTGATAAAAGTTCAAAGGTCGTTATAGTTAAAGTCGGCATGCTGTTTGCAATCAGATCAATCGAAATCATCGAGCTCTCTCGATAGTTGAATTTGACATTGTATTGTAGCCTACTTCCGGTTTCAATAAAATTGAGTACGTTTGTTGTCTTTCTGCTGTCCACCCAAACAAATAATTATTTGACAAAAAGTAGAAAACTCTGAACACTCTGATTGAGCATATGCATGATATGTTTGTGATGTTGTTTTATGCTTTCAGTCGGAGAAATCACCATAAATATCATATTCCATTTCCATGTTATTCGGACGGATCGACGGAAATAATATTTATTAGCGCTACCTGAGTAAAATCGGACCTTTTTTCGATAAATTCTCAAACAAGAGGCCCTATAATAATAAAAAACAAAAACAAAACGATACAATACTGGAGGTATACATATCACGTCAGGTCAAGGCCATGACCAAAATGTATATTCGAGGTTCTTCAGTTACACATTGTGAAACCTCGACTGATCAAAACATAATGTCGGTCACGGTCCTGGGGGAGAAATCAACTCTTTTTTATGGTAGTATAGTTATTATAGTATACGCTGAGAAATGGAAGGATAGATAAGGATGAGCAGAGAAGTGATCACTCTTCCCTGAATGACTACGAGTAAAAATGAGAATCGCTATATCCGAATAGTGCTAATGCACATTTCCTGAAATCCAAATGTTTAAATTCTGTCATTCAAAAAGTCTTTATTTCATCGTAGTTTTAATCTTACTGCTGCATGTTGCATGAAAGTTGACGTCTTTACCGTCATAGGTTTCATGGCCGAGGTTAGAAGTAATATTTTACCCAGACGTATTCAAAAGATATTCAAAAGAAACGACAATACGATCCATAATCATAGAATTAGAAAGGTTAGTAACATAGAACAACCATACTCTAGGTTAACGTCTGGTCAACACTTTATTAATGGACCGAAACTATTAATATGGAACGAACTCCATAGAAATGACTTAGAAGATATTATTATATTATACAATACTAAAAAAAATATGTTAAAAGAGACATTATATCGAATTACAAATGCTTTACCCATACTGTATAATATTAATATATATGTGTGTGTGTGTATGTGTGCATATACATTATACAAACTTTTACTTATTTATTTATTTCTTGTACGTCCTTTAAAACCTTAGTTTCATGTTTTTTTTCTTTGTGATTATATTTTTTTCAAGACAATTACTTGTCTCTGTAAAATATTTAATTTCTGAATAAATGTGAATTTGACCTGAACTTTAAGCTCTGTCTATACTATCAAACTTCAGTGACAAAAAATGTGATGTGCCCATGATGGTGATGACATATCACTACTATATTTGAGCATTTCACTACCATATTTGGGCACATCACATTTTGTTGTCACATAAGTTTGATAGTGTAGACAGGGCTTTAGAAATAAAAGAACATTTAAGTCAGTTTTGCGTCTGAATCAAGTTCGGAATTTGGGAAGAACCTGCTACTCTGTAGAAGTTTCCGGCGCCGCCCAACATGAATTGCGTTAGTCATATTATTATAAGTCATTACACATGTCTACGAAGTTATAAGGGATGGCTATACCATGGAGGTTCCTCCATGCATCTATCGTCGGAAGGCGAGACATGACATCATGGACACTGAAATGTGAAAGGCCTTCAAAAATGTGCTACTTAACAACTTCCGGTGTGAATAGCCTGTGTGAATAGACGAGGAAATAGTAAGCTCGATCGTTTCATACGGAATGTTAAAGCAGGGAGATGTGGTTAAAGGTGGAAATAAATGCATGCAGTATCAAATTTTCTGAATCAATACATTACATGGCCTACTTTTTAACCGACTTCATGAACCGTAACAGTCTTTTTTAATGACAAACTGGTTTTAGGAATTTAAAGTGAAATCATTTGTTGTGAGGTTAATAACTTAGGATATAGGCCTATTTATGAAAAACAGGTCATAAATAAATTTGAGAAGATAAGAAAGATAAGATTTTATTTAGCTTTTGATGCTCACTTTTGGTAGGTATTTCAATTGCAATCCAGCCACTGTTTACCACATTACCCACAGCACGTTTTCACTTTTGTTCAGTAATTAGTCTCTAGACTCTACAGCTAACTATGTCGGTCGGTAGGTCGGTCGGTCGGTAAACACTAACTCAAATTTGAGCACGCGACTGCAGCCATATGGCCTTGTTTTGTCATGAGATCGGACATGAGATATCTTACCACATTCTGTCTTTTCCAAACTTGGCCCAACAATATCCATACCGATCTGGCTGAAAGCAGACGTATAATATGTTGTTATAGGTATAGGTTGAAGTGGAACTTTTTTTAGAACTTCTTTCCGTTGTTGGCACTGATCACAGGCGGCTATAAAATCACGAACATCACCAAATGACCTCTTCCAGTAATACCTTTCCCGTATCTTTTCCCAACTGTTAAAATAAACAAACAACATAAATAACAATATCTATAAATCTCTGCGTAGGCCTACATGTGGACATTAAAATGTAATATATGGATCGATTCTTTAAATAATTTTATTTTTATTACGTTTTTAGTCGCGACGCGACTCTACAGCTCACAATGTCGTTCGGCTGGTCGGTCGGTCTGTCTGTCGACGGTCGGTCGGTAAACACATAACTCAAATTTGTGCACGCGACTGCAGCCATGTATATATATGGCCTTGTTTTTATTATGTATTATCGATGTTAACATCATCAGCAGCCTATCGTCAGGAAAGAGTAATTTTATAATTAATGTATTCCTTTATTACAGTTTGGCGTTCTATAGATTTAAGATTTAAGCACCGGTCACAAATGGTTAATTGTTCATATATATCAAAAACTGTATGTATCATTTGTTTATTTGATAATGATGAATGATTATTATATAACATGATCCTATACATTACTACAGCTGAGAACAACACTAGGCCTACAGTAAAATGCATATTCTTTACGCAGAATTACAATTGTGCGGTCAGTCTATTCACTGAACAAGGCCGGCCATATAGGCTACATGGCTGCAGTCGCGTGCTCAAATTTGAGTTAGTGTTTACCGACAGACCGACCAACCGACCGACAAACCAACCGACCGACATAGGGAGCTGTAGAGTCTCGGCGACGGCGAAAACAGTTTTATTTTTAGTAATGCTGCCCTCTATTTCATTACACTTTGTCACATACGTTGATTCATGGAGCTATAATTTCATCTCCCTGGTTGATTAGTAATATTAAATCTCATAGGTTTTTTTTCTGTACAAATTTTCAATAGTAATTGATATAACCGATAAAAAGCATTATAAGCTTGGGGTAATATATAACACTTAACTCATTTAAAACCAGTAAGTCTAACACAAAAACGTAGTATACGCACATTGACTTATTCTGATAGATTAGCACCAACATCATGATTATTTAAAGAACTTAACATTTTAAATATTTATCAACAATATTAGTATTTAACTACTTTATTTGTTCATGATAGTTTACATGGTAAATTTCTGGAGACAACTCCTAAACATTTCTCGTATACTCATTTTCATTATTCAACCAGGTCACAGACAAAAGGAAATTTGTATATACCAAAATACAGAACAAATATAGGACAACATTCTAATCAGGTATTCTGGTGCAAAGCTGTGGAATAAAATCCCTTTTTAACAAAAAGCAAAAAAAAAAAAAAATATTACTTGCTTGTTTAAGATATTTATTTTTAAAAGAGAATTATACATTTTTGAGAAAGTGTGTTTAAAAAAAAATGTTTTATGTATATTATTTTTTAGAAAGGTAGCCCTACTAATTTATTTATAATAAAAACATTGAAAAATTAATATTTTTACTGTATTATAACTATTTATTTTTCAATGTTTAGGGGCTGAACTTGATTAGTTTTAACTATTAGCCCTTCCATTGATATATTATGTTTTATGTATGCTGCAATATTTATACTTTATATTTGTGGGTAAATAAAAGAATGAAACATACAATTCGCTATCTACACATCTGTAACGCAATCAGCATACCTCACAAATAGAGGGCGGTATTTAAAATATTAAAATTGAACAAATGTTTTTTTAAATATAGGCAAATTGGCAAGGATAACCATAAGCGAATTCATTCATGGTGGTAGATACGAATTAGCACAGACTGTTAATTTACTGAGCATCCCTGTGACATAATAATAAGTATGTAAATCATATTGAGAAGATCACCGACTTTTAACATAGTATTATCCAGGTGACATCGGAGTCGATGGTGTATCCCAATCCTGCGCCTTAGTACTGGATGATTACATTTTCCAATTAATAAATATTAGTTATATTAATTTCACTTATCGGAGCCAGCTAATTATAATTAATTATAAACTTAAAACTTACGTTTTGTTGACACCCAAGTGACCACCATGTTTCTGCTTATGGATATAATTTAAAACGTCGTTTCTTTCTTTCGGTAACAATACACGCAACAATCTTCCAGAATGCGATTTGTAATACAACACGGTATCATGAAGAATTGTAAAGTTCTTGGCTTTCCGTCGTAAACTTCGTTTTAATATTTCAGAATAATTTACAGGATAAACGGTGTTTTGTAGATAGTTCCTCAAGTAATCAAACTCATGATCGGCCATAATGACATAAGTAAAAATAGATACAAGATAATGATTTCTAAAAAAATCACTGTGGTTGGAACTTTGGAAGCGACTTTTGAATGAGGAGGTTTTAAACAAACATACTTGAGCCAATCATGCAGCTTGCTACTTTTAGTTTTAACCAATTGTCGATTAAGAAAGAGTAGACAGCCTGGCGTATAAATTATAATTTGAGTGGCGAGTAAGGCCTACACAAAATAATGAGACAAGAAACCATCATTGAATGGAAATGTCATTTATTACATTAAATGACGATGATAAACTTATGTATAGGCCTATCTATGCGTTATATACAATCAAACAAAAACACGGCCGTTGTATTTATACATCGTATAACCCTTTCAGGCACAGATAATCATAGATTCCTTATTGCATAAGTTCATCATCTAATCAGCTAAAAACATACATTACAGTAATCTCCATAAAATCATATTCGTATATTTAGTTCGTATTAAAACCTTAAAGATTTATTGTCCCCTCTGAAAAAATAATTCTTACAATTTTTGTTGTTGAATATGCCATTTTAATGTCACCTAATAGTTATCCACTTCGAGCAAAAATTGGATCGAAAAAAAATATGTTTACCTAAAAAATGTATTTTAAAGCAAAAAATAGTCAAATTGGCTGCCAGTCAATGGGTTTTTGGTTGAATTTAACCATTTATTTTGTCATTTTATTAAGTGAAAACATTATTTTGTTTCGTTTTTTAAAATTACAAAATAATATATTCAAAGTCTGATTTTATTAATCTTTATTTTTCATGTTTTTGGTGGACAATACATCTAGTACCTCTGTATTAAATGGATGAATGATTTATTACTAAGTCTACAATTTGAGAAACAGTGGTATACAATATTGTAATGAAATCATATTCATCTTAATCCTAATTTGAGATATACCTAACCCCCAGCATGTCGTTTTAAGTCCGGATGAGACTGGCGTACGTGGCTTATGCAAGCGGTTAAGGTAATACCGGAGTAAGATGCCCAGGTGTTTACACGTACGGCGTAAGACTGGCGTGGCTTACGCAAGCGGTTAAGGTAATACACGGAGTAAGATGCCCAGACGGTTTACACGTACGGCGTCAGACTGGCGTGGCTTACGCAAGCAGTTAAGGTAATACACGGAGTAAAATGCCCAGGTGTTCACACGTACGGCGTAAGACTGGCATGGCTTACGCAAGCGGTTATTCGTTATAGGCCTATTAATGAATAACGTTAAATACAAAAGTCCAAGTATCGTTTATGTTTTACAAGTACTAACCCAGGGTCCCTGTCCAGATTTTACACTATCTTATGACCGTCTTATAAGTTTTTAAAACCATTTCTTGAAATACGGCCATCTTAATTATAGTCAGCGCAATTTTTTTCTCCAATTTCTGAGTTCAATTATTTCTCGATCTGCTTTTAACTATGATTTAGTTTTTTTCACTGCACCTTAAACAATTCATGTGCTCTCAGATTGAAGAGCAGAGAGCAGCTGAATAGCTTGTTAAATCAGAAAAAATTACAATAATACATCATAATTCATATAAAGTAAAAAAACATGAATTGATAAATATTTTGAAATAAGGTCAAAACTATTCAAGCGTCGTTGGAGGTGGTAAGGACGTGGCGTTGTGAGTTGCGGTAATAACGCCACTGCCTATTAGTTTACACGCAAGGCGTATACACCATGGCTTTTACGCCGTACGTGTGAACAGGCTCTTAGTTTTCTCATGAAATTCAAATTGATATGTCTGGTCTGTTGTGTATACTGTATCAATAAAAAAACTATTTAATTTTTCTAAAGAATTTTAAGCACCGCCTCTAATGGGAATTGGTAAATGTTGGTAAATGTCCAGTGGCCTAGTTTTCGCAGGGTGAAGGTGAAGGCTACTTTGTTATCGTTGAAACTGTCCGGGTGGTTGTAACCATTTTCAATAGTAAGTAGTGTTATTCAATGTTGAAAATATTTCGGCGGACATTTTTCACCAAAGTACAATACACTGGCAAGCTGATATGTCAAGAAACCGACTTTCATTTGTGCCAAAATCGATAGTTTTAACTCAAAGATTGTTAGGTCATAGCACATAGCCAATATATTTTCTAAAATAGTTTTTAAATCGGAATATACAGTAATTTTAACCTAAACAACACAGTAGGCCTACTTTTATTTGGAATTGATGTGCTTTAAAGATATTTGTCCCCTGAAAAAAATCATTTTTTACAATTTTTGTTGTTGAATATGCCATTTTAAGGTCACGTAATAGTTATTCAATGTGACCAAAATTGTATAGAAAAAAATTTAGTTAGTTTATTTTGTCTTTTTATAGTAATGAAAACATTATTTTTGGGGGTTTTTTTTCTACAGTGATTAACTTTATTAAAAATACAAAATAACCTATTCAACGCCTGACTGTTAACTTTCATTTTTCATGTTTTTAGGGGACAATACATCTTATGAAAACAAAAAAAAATTATAAAAATAAGAAATCATAAGCAAAATTAAAACTACTGCCTAAAAAAAGTTTCAGATTCATTTCATAATAACTGTTGTTCATACTAAAATGGTATTCCTCAACATATAAATTATTATACATTTATTTAGAAGTTAACTACAGTATTTAGAGAGTAGATTGAATCATTCTTGTACTTATTTCCACAACCAGTCCGGTAAAACAGTAAACTTTCTATACTGGAACATAAATTGTATTAGTTGCTTCGATCGGCGTTACAAGGTGGTCCGTAGTTGAACTTATGATGCCCTATAAAAAATATTCAGGCGTATAAAAATATTTTATTTTAAACCATTTGTGTTGTTTATGCCATACACTTTAAAAGTGCTTCTTTATAGTATTAACAATAGATAAGTATAAGCTCTGTCTACACTACCAAACTTTGTGACAAAAAAAATGTGATGTGTCCATATATGGACATGATGATGTCATATCACTACCATATTTGGGCACATCACACTTGTTTCGTCACATAAGTGTAGACAGAACAAGTTTGATAGAGCTTTAGCTTTGTGATAGTTGTAGGCCAATTCTTTTTAATATTGAGATGGATGGGTGAATGAAAAATAAAAAATTAGTGTGAAATGAAGAAAGCATGTAGAAAGCCCTGTCTACACTATCAAACTAGTTTGACAAAAAAAGTGCTAAAATATGGTGGTGATATGCCCAAATATGGTAGTGATATGACATATCATCATGTCCATTATGGGCACATCACATTTTTTCGTCACATAAAGTTTGAGTGTAGACAGAGCTTTAAACACTTGAAATGTTGTGCTTATGAAGAATTTCAATGAGACATAAAATAACAGAATAAAAAACATATACATATACTAACAATATACACATAATTGTTTATTTATAATTTTAAAATTGCATTACAAATGTTTAACATACCTCATTATATACAGTACCACTGTCAACAATCTGGCCCACAGGTATATTAAAAATATAAATATAAAAAAATCCCACATTGGATAACATCTCAATCAGTTTAAATTGGAGAAATTAAATGTATTTAGAAAAGTGTAGCCAAGGGAGTTATGACTTTTTTAAAATATACCTAAAATTTATTTTAAAAAGGGCCTAGTAAAGTGTGGTAGACCCCAAATGATAGATTTTGACTAAAGTCAACTCTCCCAATACTGGATGCCTTTGGGCTTGCTAATACTGTATATCTGGTTTTCCGGAAATTTTGGTATTCAAAATGTGCTTTTAATGGTAAAGAGGAATTTGGGACCTTTTGGACTTCGAGAAAAGTTTTCACAGAGTCCAATAATGGGAGAGTTGACTGTATTGTAATGTTTTTTGTATACTATCCAAGAAACTGCACCTTTAGTGTGAAACAGGAGATCATCTTAAAATATTGGTGACTCATTCGATTATCTAGAAAACTTGGAAGGTTTGCCTATGAAGCTTATATTTAGCATCAGTAAGATTTGCAGAGGGATATTGTCATCTCTATTTTTCACATTCAATAAAAGTTCGCATAGCGAAATCTTTACATCAATCAAATTGCTGACTTGATAGACAGATGAAGTTAATGTTACTGAAATACATACAGAAATATGCAGCTTGGCAGTACAAACTGAAGACTGATGAACTGCTTATGAATGGAGTGATGCGACGGCGATAGTTTGCAGGAATGTAAGTACAATTTAGCGAAGTTGCTCAGCTACCTTGATTATTATACTGTTAAAATATGACTGAAATATATACAGAAATATGCAACGGCATAGCTGTGCAAGCAATAGACTGATGAGCTGCTTATGAATGGCGTGATGCATACATACAAAAAGTATTTCCATAGCGATGACATTGCAAGAAATATATGCACAGATGATCTGATGATGGATATGAAATACTTAAACCAGACTTTACCACATATTTCCACAGTGATGGTATGAATCAAGACAACTTGCAATCCATATAGCAAATGGAAGAAAACCAATTATTACCACCATTGTCATCATAGCACCTATCTGCTGACTTCCATCGCTAAAAGATACAGAAAAGAGATTGATATTAAGTGATTTGCAAGGCTAAGTTAAGGAGGCTGCTTAAAGAGACTTAAGACTTAAGTTGTTAGAACAGAAAAGTAATTAGACATTCATTGGAGAATTGCAGACCAAAATTTGAATAAGGAGACTGCTTAAAATCTAAGTAACAGGAATTAGACATTCATTGAAGATTTGCAGACCTAAATTTGAATAAGGACACTGCTTAAAATCAAAGTAACAGGAATTAGACATTCATTGAAGATTTGCAGACGTAAATTTGAATAAGGAGACTGCTTAAAATCTAAGATGGTAAAACACCAACGGAAAAGTAATTAGACATTCATTGAAGAATTGCAGGATTAGGTTTGAATAAGGAGGCTACTTAAAATCTAAGATTTTAAGTTGGTAGAACACCAATAAAAAAGTAATTATAGACATTCAGCAAAGAATTGTTGCAAAACTAGATTGGAATAAAGTTGCTTAAAATATAAGACCTAACATTTGTAGAACACCAATAAAAAAGTAGACATTAAGTGAAGAGTTTCTGATTACATTAAAATCTAAACCTCACTCCAACCATTCTAAAATTGTCTAAGAACAGTATTGCAAATCTAGAATTCCTTTTCCCTGCTTTCTGTATAGCAGCAGAATACAATAGTCACTAATCGATTACTGCAGTAAATCATCAAAAGACCTTAAAATTAAAAACATAACCTTAATAATTACCTTTTCTTAGGATTACAAAATCTGCATATGACTATCCAGCATATTGCTATTATAACACCTAACATTTCCCTAAAAATGAAAAAAAAGTGCATGTTTACACACAATACAAAATATTGTTGATGAAACTAATATCATTTATTTATACACCTATAATTATTTGATTCACCAAAAATATATAAATATATACATATATACATATTGAAAGTTAAATAAAAAAAAACATAAAATACAACAAACACAAAATAAATTTTCTGGGCTTTTCTTACCTTCCTTCTTCAAATCGAAGAGGATTAATAATCTCTTCACGAAAGTAGTGAACTAATTGTAAGATCAGAACTATTGAACTAAAGCATGAGATGGCTATGTGAAGTGATGACAGCACCCTCCAAAATTTATTATCTGAAACAAAGAGGAGTTTCAGTGGTGTATTAAGGATTCATAAAAGGGAACACACCCAACATGGTTGAGATTAAGGCGTGTACATAATATTATCGCAATTCCAATCCCAGGTATCATTTGTCAAAATCAAGCAGTAAGTATGATAGAAAAGTCTTGACATCATTTGCCATACGCCTAACCTAAAGCTTGATGTGGAAGCTAAAAGAACTTGATGTGGCTGCTAAAAAAACTTGATGCAGCCTGCTAAAAGAACTTAATGTGGCTGCTAAAAGAACTTGATGCAGCCTGCTAAAAGAACTTGATGTGGCTGCTAAAAAACTTGGTACATCATGTTTCTTACCTACAACATCAGGCTTCCATACTATACTTGCACAGAGACAAGCTGGAATACTGTAGAAAGGCTGCAATGTATAAAGATTTGACAAAAAGTTCAGGATGACCTTACAACACTACTACTTGAAGGTTATAAAGTGGTTGCTTAGGGTGGAAGCAGCTAAAACTAAAACTAGAAATATAAACTGGATAGAATAATTTAAGAGTTATAAGAAGAGTTCTTCAGCAACACAATTAGTGCAATTAAGAACAATGCACAGAAATCTATTTTTAGTTCTAATTCTGAAAAATTTTATAATAATAATAATAATAGTCAATACTCACTACCCACAAGTATGGATCGGGGTCATTAAACTGTAATATAAAAGGAAGCATATTAAAAGCATTTATTGGTTTTTTATTATTTTGTTTGGCAAATAAACCGGATTTATACCTAGACCAAATTGCTTAGAGAAGTAAGCTGAGTTAATATTAAACTGGAAGAATTTTTTAACTGGACAACCGGCATAAAAAAAGTTGTTCAAAAACATTGTATACCAAGTCATCACTTGACTAAACATATTTACTAAACACTTCAAGCTACAGCAAGATGCATTAAACACAAGTATATGATAGAACACACGCATCATTGTTTTATTTGATTTACACTGTACAGTAGTAGTCCACCACTGAGTGTTAAAGGCATGCTGACAAATTGTAAATGGTAGATAATTGAACCTTTATAGTTTACTAATAAAAAGCACAGCATATGGACAATCAGTTTAAATCGTTCCACCATACAACTGGATGACGAAACAAACACATTAGGTCAATCTATTCTTAAAATAACCTTATCTACTGCAGACTACAATGTCACTATGTGTAGCATGATTATTCAGCCTTTGTCTGGTTTGTCTACTGTGAGTACTGTTTCACAATGCAGTGGTGGATTTAACCAGAGATAGATGAGAAGATGTTGGCTAATCCCTATTCAATTACATTAAACCTATTCAGTATGAAAGCAATTTAGCCATGATGGTGAAGGAATAATGTTTTCCGAAAGCTTGATTTAGTTATATGCTTATTTGTACTGTATCTCGAATTGAGATCCACAGCATTTTATATTTTATTTTATTTCAAAACCCAAACGAACAGCAAAAAGAATTCGCCAATAACAGGAAGGTTAACAACAAATACAGAATGGATACAAATACAATTATATTAGGTAGCATTTGACTATTATAATGAAATTAAAACTAAACTGATTTTTTTCTCGGTAATTTGCCTTTCGATTTATACACACACTTGAAATACTACACAGTGAATGTTATATCATATCAAGTGTTTAGATATACATTTGAATGGGTGTACTGATTTATACACTTACTTGCACAATTGAACAAAGAAAAAAGAAAAAACTCATGACGCCATTTATCGCTCTCCAAATAAGTGTTGCATGTTTATGTTTGTGTTTAGAGCTTGGTCCCTTGATTTTTTCCATTACACCTGACTTAGTTGGCTTTCTTAACATCTGTAGTAAAAGAAAAGTTGATGAATAGATTGAACAAAAAAAAACTGCGCTTGTTACAGGTAACAGAAAATAAGTAAAATGAAGTATTTAATATATTTCTTAAAAAGTACATCATATTAATAAACTATGTTTATGTTAATGCTAGACAAAAAGTAAATCATCAAACTAATAGGAACATACACTACTTTATTAATATTAACCAATATAGGCCTATATATATATATATATTCTATTGATAAACACCCCCTACTTATTATATACAACCAGAGAAGCCTACAGGCGCACAACCATCAACCAAAACCACCAAGTCAACGAAGACTCAAGAGAGAGAGGCAGGTACTTACTTTTATTATAGCATGGAGTAAAGGCCTAGAGTTAAAAACTATGCTCGTCTCGTCTCCTGATGAGACTCCTTCCAAATTAACATTTAACTAAATTCTTTTACAATAATTTCCATTCATGCTTACCAATATATTCTAATTCATATCAGGTGAACCATGGAGAATTCAACATTTCATCACTGGTTCTTCCTTTTTGTTGTTATGAAAAAGTACAAGTGTGAAATCTATTATGGTTACGGGTCATTGCACATCAAGGCACCGCCTTCTTTTGACCTCAGCCCCAAGTCACGTGTTAAATCGTAAAATAAAACAAAGACACAGCTCAGAGATAAATGAAGGGTTTTAGTGTCTTGTTTTCATTTTCCTCAAGATTATTTGTAAATTGTAATGTATTCTTTAAATATTATAAGTTTTTGCAAGTTTGCATGTTTCATTTGGGCCAGGCTAAAGTCAATTTTGGAGGCCAGGAGATCGCTATTATTATATTACTCATAAATAGTAGCCGAGTCACGTTGACGTTGTAATATTAAAAACATACATACAACAGTACTCAGTAGTAAATATTATTTGCATTTATTTAAGACAGGAGGGGTCTATTTATTTAGTACTAGCTAGGCTTCGTTTAAAAGTATTGTTATACTGTCACTATCTACTTTCATCCCATTCTATTATTTATTTTAGCATAGGATGCAGTATATAATACATTTTTAATGCAGTCACTTTATTCATAATTTATTTCGTAGACTATATGGTTTATTAGATGATGTCTGTCGTTTTACAAACATTTGTACATGTTATTTTTTTATTGCAGCCTGGCAATCTCGTTGCTTAACCAACAAACACTTGTTCAGACGGTGCCACTCAAAAACAGTTCTTATCACGCAAATCGACATGAGAGTGCGACTACTATCTGCTCTTCAAGACAACTATATGTACTTGCTGGTTGATGAAGAATCAAATGAGGCAGCCATTGTTGACCCAGTGGAACCGGAAAAGGTCAAGCATTAAAGCTCTGTTTACACTATCAAACATAGTTTGACAAAACACTGTGATGTGCCTAAATATGGTAGTGATATTCCCAAATATGGCAGTGATATGTTAAGGCAGCCTTAAATAGTTTAATAACATTTTTTTTCAATATTTTGTAGGTTATTGAAGCAGTAAAGCAAGAGGGAGTGAAGTTGACTTCAGTACTCACAACACATCATCATTGGTGAGAAATTTATATTTGATATGATGAAAATACAAAATGTTTTTTTAAAAAGTAAAAAAATTGGTGGGTTTGTATTCAACAATTTCATTTTTCTTTTAGGGATCATTCGGGAGGAAATGAGAAACTTGCGTCTCTTCAACAGGGGCTAAATGTTTATGGTGGGGATGACAGAATCCCAGCGTTAACCAACAAAGTCAGCCATGATGATAAATTCAAGGTAACATATGCTCAATACATCCAGGTGTTTCAATCCTTAGGGAACATGTCTGTCTGTCCAAATGGCCATACGATGGAGATCCTGAGAAGATCTGATAACGGTGTATTTTTTAAAAATTTATATATTTACACTTGTTTTGCAATACATTTAAAACTATGGATGTGAATCTAAAATAAAAGCAAAATTGAATAGTTGAATCTAATTCAGACTCCATTATTTCTTCCATTTTCTTTGCAGGTTGGAAGTTTGAATATTCAATGCCTGTTCACACCATGTCATACATCTGGACACATTTGTTTTTATGTAACTGGTCAAGATGGACAGGATCCTGCTGTTTTCACAGGTAAATAGTCAGAAAGCATGTCTAGAGCATACAGTACTATAAAGCAGACTTCAACCATTTGTGCACTAAAGTCTTTGAAAAAATAAATTGATGCCTCATAAGTGTATTGTTTTAAACCAAATTTCTTGTTACTCAGTGCTGTAGCCAGCATGAGGCAGGCAAGACGAGGGCCTCGTCTGAAATTGTTCAATGATCATCATATTTTATATTAATAATTATATTTAAAGCATCTTTGCCTCATCTGTTTTTTCGCTACATCCTTGTTAATACACATTTTAAATTTTCAAGGCGATACGCTCTTCATAGCTGGTTGTGGCAAGTTCTTTGAGGGTCAACCAGACCAGATGTACAATGCTTTAATCAACGTTCTTAGTAACCTGCCAGATGAAACGGTAAGACAAAAGAAATTACACCCAAGTAGAGGGTTCAGAGAGCAAACTGATACTCAAGACATACCCTAACCCTCTAAATAATCTATCTCACTATAAAGTAAAAAAAGGTGGTCATGGGATTTGAACCCCCATACATCGACATCGGCAAAGTCCATAGTCTAATCCATTCGACTACACAGACGTCTCGACAGAAAGCGTATTAAAAAGTTCATTTAGAGGGCGAGCTCAGAGCAGATGAAACATGATGCATAATGCTCCCTAAAATGGGACGGCCTCTCTCAGATTTTCAGATAAAGTCTTTGGGAAGAAGAGTCTAGTGTCTAGAAGAGAGGATTACAGCTGGAGTGTAGCAATGTGGAAAGCGAAGCAGAGGCAGACAAAGAATGCATTGGAGAGATGAACTCCAACAGTATTGGAGCAGTACCAAGACAAAAGATAGACGGTATTGGAGACTGCATGCTGAGGCCTTCATCCAGCAGTGGATTGATAACGGCTACTGATGATGAGAGTGTTCATCACAGATTTATGCTAGTTTATGAATAACCATTACAAATGAAAAATTCAATGGAAAATAGTATATTTAGCTGAGGAAAATAAATGTAAATAATTATTTTTATTCCGCAGAAAGTATATTGTGGTCATGAGTACACAGTAAGCAATCTGAGGTTTGCAGAGCATGTGGAGCCTAGTAACGTTGATATTAAAGAAAAGATGTCTTGGGCACAGGTAGCAATAAGTGGAAATATGGTTCAATACTGCAAAAACTAAATTTTCCTATAGCAACCACTATAGTTTTTATCTCAATACATTTCTAAATAATATATGAAATGTGTATGTTAAACTCTGTCTACACTATCAAACTAGTTTGACAAAAAAAAAGTGTGATGTGCTCAAATATGGTAGTGATATTCCCAAATATGGTAGTGATATGACATCATCATATCCATATATGGGCACATCACATTTTCTAGTCACATAAAATTTTATAGTGTAGACAGAGCTTAAGGAATATTATTGTTTTGTTGTAGGTCCAACGTAGTAAAGACATTCCAACAATACCATCAACGATCGGTGAAGAGAAAAAATACAATCCATTTATGAGAGTAGGGTAAGCTACAGTAGACTCGTGCATCACTACATACCTGGGCAGAATAGAATGTTGAAGGCTTCAATAACAATAATCCAATATGACCTTGAAATCTCAGAATCGGAGTGTAGAGCTAATTTGAGGAACCACTAAAAGTATCCTTAACACAATTATTTTCAATGTTAATATTTACTGTTCATTTTCAGAGTGAAATCAGTGCAAGATCACGTTGGACAGTCAGAAGGGATAGCTACGATGGGAGCTCTAAGAACAGAGAAGGATGGATTCAAACCAAAATTAGCAATATAGACCAGTGTAAAGTTAACTAATATACAGTATAGACCTTAATGGAAAAATCACTGACAATGATTACAGATCAAGCCTAAGTTATTACATCATAATATAGATGTAGCACTTTTTTATTTATTAAACATTTAATCAGAACTTTCAAATATATATTCATAAAAAAATAAAAATTAAGAGATTTAATGTATTTGTAATATAGTTTTCTTGTTTCAATCAAACACATTTTGTATTTCTTTATGTTGTTCTAACAACATTGGCAGTGGGCAGCTCAAAGGTATTTTAAATTTGATGAAAGCATATCGAGTCATTAGGTCCTGAACTGTGTGGTGTATCTCTATTCCTTTCTTCTCAACTTAGTAGATTACTGATTTCTTGGCACCTTCACAAACTGATTTCATGATCGTTTACTTTCTTCATCGTCAAAATCATAAGGATCATAATCATCCGGTAGTGGGGGCGGTTGAGGCTTCGTTGTCTCTTTCGCCAGTTCTTGCCGTTCCATCTTATTTCGGGAATATGCAGATTCTAGTACTTTATCTGGTTTTAACTTTGTTTCCGGTTTCAATTTTGTGTCTACTTTCATTTTTATGTCCTGTTTTACCTTTGGCAGTGGGATTGTTGGGAGAGTGAGGGCGACAGTCGCTACAGGCATCCTTTCAACTTTCACAGGGTTAGCGTCTAATTTCATCATACTTTGAGTTATGGTACTGCTGGGGGCGTTTGCGGCACTGGCGTTTTGTAAAGAAGCATTGTACTCCTGCAGCTCTCTTTCGTATCGCAGTTTATCTTTTTGGTACATGTCATAGTAGGCCTGAAATGAACAATGTCACTGATTATACACAAAATTCTTTATTAGACAAGCGCTTCTCATTTTGGGGAATATTAGATATTTAACTGTTTGTGTATTGTCAAGCTAAACTGCAATGAAAAAAATTTAGAGATAGCTATGTTGCCCATACACCTCCAGTGTCGCAACAGAGCAGGCCTTGCAGAATCTTAAAACCAATGTCAATGCTATCAACCTTATGAGACATTGTGTCTAGCTTGGAGAAACTTGATATATGAATTGTGGTTTAGGGATATTTATTACTTTAGGTTGCCCTTTAAGACACAGGTAGAGAAATTGAAAGAAACAGAAAGATGATTTTTCAATTGCCCCGGGACGTCGGGCAGGCATTCTGCAATCTCTGCAGAGGGGTCAAGTGTGGCATTGAAGTCTCTAGAGAGCATGCCATGCTGATAAGAAAAAATAGGTGTCTGTAATCTTAACCTGTTTTTGATCCGTTGTAAGTTCATTCCACCGTTTAGCTAACTCTTTTGTAAGCTCTTGATGTGAAATGTCGTCTTTGTCTAGGTTCTGGTGTTCCTCTTGCACCGGTGCTCTTGCTTGTTGGCAAAACATTAGATAAGCGTTTGCAGGTTTTTTAGGTGCATTTGGATCTGAACAAAAATTAAATCAAATTGTAAACCTTCACTTTAAATCATCATACATCACAAATAGTAAATTGTATTGTTTTTCTGTAAAATGGTAATTACCTTTTTCTTTCTCAGGCTTATCATCCCTCCTTTTCTTCTTTCGTGGTGCAGATGCTACAGGTTTGGAGGTCGTTACAATGTTAGAGGGGCTAGCTACACTTATGGAAGGACTGACTGATTGTTTTATTGGTGGAACACTTGGCGGGACATCAGAAAAATCTCCACCTAGATCTGACGAGCTCACAGCAGTGAATGGCATATCATCCTAAAGCGAATATTTATAATATAAAATCAATATAGTTTTTATAATATATTATTATTTTTTAACTAAATATTAAATGTTTCAAAAACAATATCTGGGTTTATCCCATGTATTATTTGTATATTATTATTGGTTTTTTTTGTGTTAATATGGGGCACGTCTATTGGTTGGTTGTGTTTTCATTAATATAGCAGCACTCTCCTTAGTTCTTTGATGGCCTCAATAAAACTTAGGACTTGAAACTAAGAATTCTAATTCACCCAAGTACTTAAAATATAAAATTCAGTTTACCTCAACAACTATCATCAATGGGGCATTCCTACAATCATCACCATGTTCGTCAAGTGTGGCAATTAAAGCTCTAAAATAAGAAGTATTAAAACAATTATTATGAAGTAAAAAGAGTGAAATTCAAAAGGAAAAATTGTGTTACAATTTAATGTAATTTAACAGTAGAGAAGTATAGGGGTGGGTGTCATGAATGGATGGGGAAAAATAAAAAAACTTTTAGATACCCACCCAAATGTTTTTTTGGGTAGGTTACGTACTATACTAGGCCCATAAAGCTAAAACAAGCTTTAGGCTAGGCACCATGAATACTTCAAAGGTATGATTAACCTGTGTTCACTACAACAGTACATAAAGATTGCGATACCAGATTTTCTGTCCGATAAATTATCAAAATAAAACAAACCTGCGTTCTCTAGATAACTTTCGGATCATTTTCTTTATGTAATAAATGCGGTTTACTAATCTTTCGTTCACCTAAAAAGAAATTATTAATATTTATTACAAACTATTATTTAAAAAAATATTTATGATGGTGAACCCAAAGAGGCTCAGCTGGGTAAAGAAGGATAATGATCCTGCTGTGTGATCTGTATCTTTAATGTTATAAATAAGTTATTAAATAATTTATAAGATAAAATTGATTGCCATGTCATTATGTAAATTTGATGGATTTTGTTTCCTTTTAAAAAAAACTAAATTCTAACACAAGAAAATACTATTTTTATTAGTAATAATATCTGGTTTATGTTTGTAAGTCATTGAAAACCAGTAAAATTGCTATCTAATCTTATAATATAACATTATGAAGAAGTCCTGTAGTGCCACAAAAATGGGCTGCTTATTTCATGATGAGGCTGTCTGTGAGAGTTTAGAATAGTAGGCCTGTATCAAGTTATTGCAAAAAAGGTTTAAAAACTTTATATTTTTTATAAAAATATTTACATTTAATAAATTACTTAATTAATACTCTAGTCTCTAGGCTAGGCCTAGCTTTTATTGCCTAATATAAAGTCTAGGCCTAATGTCTTTCGGTCCGATTTCCTCAATAATAGCTAGCCTCGGCCTAGACCTCCACTAGCTCTAGGCCTAGCCTAGGCATACTTAGTAGGGGGCTGGCTAGGCCGATGCGCGCCTTAATAATAAGCCTTCTTCAGGCTAGCCTAGCTAACACAAACTAGCCTAGGCCTACTCTAGGGATAACAAAAAACTACATAATCTTACCAGATGTATAGAATCGCATCTTTTCTTCAAAGCTAAGTATTTTTTATAATAATTATGCATAGTTTTCGTATCATCTGGCCGTACAATAACATCTACTTCTTCGTTTTCTTCCTCCATTGTTTGTATTGTTACATTTTAGTCGAGCGCCCTCTGTAATATTTGGCTGCGTTTAAACCACGTGACAGAGAGAGTGGTGGTGTATCAGGTGACTTTTTATAGAGAGAAAAACTTTTGACGTATCGAGGGCTAACTAAACTAAAAGATGACACCTTTATTTGCGATTGTTGTATTGTTAGTTGTAATTCAATGCCAAGGTAATAAAAGCCTAGCTAGGTAAATCAAGGTGTCAGGTCCAAAAAGGCTCTACTTTTACTATTTTCTCTTATTACTTACCCTAAAGAGAGCTAGGCTAGGCCGGTCACTTGTATTTAGCACTCACTGGGAATACCCCTCACTGGCAACTACGAGACTCAATAATACATAATAATAATACACTCATGACTCCGCTTGAGTAAGACGTGCTGAACGAGAGCTCCCGATATTACTTTTCCATAATGGCTACAACACGTTCCAAAAAGCCTGACAACGTAAGTTTTGAAGAATTTGTTAAAGAATCTCTTTCCAATATCATGAAATCGCAAAATAACCTTGAGAGTAAACTAGCTGAATCTATTAAATTCAACGAAGACAGAATTATTGCTCTGGAAAAGGCTCAGTCGCGATACGAAGCTAGGCATGCGGAACTCGTCGATGATTTGCATACAGCTCGCAACACAATTGCGTCTATGCAGGCTGAGCTGAACAAGGCTGAACGCTTCTCCAGGAGAAATAATATTCGCATTGTGGGAATCGCTAAATCGGATAACGAAAACCCAATCAACATTGTTGAAGAAATTAAACCGACGATTGAGAGAGCCCATCGAGACGGTCTAGGATTCGAAGGCAAGCCGCCCCATATACTCTTTAAAGTGCTTTCATATGTGGACAAAGTAACAATCCTCAAAAACCGACATAAACTCGCTAGTTCAGGTGCCTACATTATAGACGACTTAACCCGTACGGACAGGCAAGAGAAGAACAAGTGGAAGACCCAAGTTAAAGCCCTGTATGATCAAGGAATCAAGCTTAGGTTCAGAGCCGGGAAATGGCGTTCATCAACTGGCATCCCACATGCGTTTAAGTAGTAACCTGTTTGCACAATGATGAACTATATCCAACTTCATCTATCCAAGAAGAACTTGTTTTTTTTTCCTTGTCTTTATATAATTATATTATTTTAAAATATGCAATGATATCGTTTTCCGTTAGCTTTTACAATAATTTTACATCGTATTATTATACCGGGAGCTCCTGTTTGATTTACTTCTGTAAAGCACTCTTACCACATGTCAAATTTGCATACGGTACATCTCAATGCAGCATTCATCATACTTTCAACACGCTGTCTCAGAACCAATGTTTTTATAGCTGCTCTACTTTTGTTGTTTTGTATTGTTTTATTTTACTATTTATTTTTTCATTGCCTAATCTTACTAGCCTATACATATTGTATCTATATTGTCCCAAAACTACAAACTGAATGTCTTCACAACATTTGTATTTATTTGAATATTTTATTTTCTTACAATGAATTGTATTTTATGTAATAATGTCCATGGCTCAGACCTATTAAAATGCATTGCTTGTAATTCTATGGCTCATAAAATATGTATACATAGGTCTGAAGTAAATTCATGGATCTGCCTCTCTTGCACTGGAAACTTACTTCCTTTTAATTCAATAGTTGACAATGATGAATTCTTACATGTTTTAAAGCATTTCTCACTTGACCACGATATTGAATACGATCGGATCAACTCTCTTATTTTAAATCCATTTGATATTAGTCTGAATGGTCGTAGTGATAATGACGAATATGCTACTTTACATGAACCATGTAATTATGACCACATTGATAATTTTAACTCTAAATATAATTATATTGTTTCTTCTTTCAGTTTATTTCATCTAAATGCACGTAGTCTCGTTAAACACTTTAGTGAAGTAACAGATTATTTAAAATCCATTAGTCATGATTTCTCTGCCTTATGTTTTTCTGAAACCTTTTTCAACTCCAATAAAACAAATTTTTCTTTTTATAACATTGAGGGCTACAAACTGATTGAGCTATCTAGAAAAACCAGAACAGGAGGAGGTGTAGCCATATACCTGGATCAGAGATTACAACACAACGACCGTTCTGATCTTTCATCTCTTATTTCTCAAGAATCCGAATCCATTTTTATTGAAATCAATGCCAAACCGAAAAACATCATTCTTGGTCTTGTTTATCGTATGCCTGAGTTATCGGTGTCCTCATTTAACATCAATATCTCCCTTATTCTCGACATCATTAATAATGAAAATAAAACAGCGTACATCTGCGGGGATTTCAATATAGATCTGTTAAAATGCAATACTCATAATAGCACGTCCCAATTCCTTACTGCAATGCTTAATAACAACTTCTTCCCTTTAATTACTAAACCTACACGAATAACTACAAAAACGGCAACCTTGATTGATAATATTTTCTCTAATAATACATATGACAAAATTTCTACCGGTATTACTTACTCAGATATTTCTGACCATTTTCCTGTTTTTTCTTTAACCCATCAAAATCAATATTCCCAGCCACCTAACTCCAATAGCAATAAGTTCATCCTCCTACAAAAAATTGACGATGAATCTATATCATCTTTATCTGCTGACCTCCTAAATACAGACTGGTCCGATATATATGCGAATAATGACAATCCCAATCGTGCCTATCAATTGTTTAATAACAAGTTAACCAGTCTGTACAATTCCAGTATTAAAACTACACGTATTAAACGTAATTTTCGCAAAGAGCGTAAACCATGGATCACTGTCGGTCTGATTAAATCAATTGGTACCAGAAATAAGCTCTATACTGCCTACCTCAAATCTAAGAAACAGACCGATAAGGACAAATACATAAAATATAGAAACAAACTAACTAATTTACTTCGCATAGCAAATAAAGAGTATTATGCCTCAAAATTCAACCAGTATACCAACAATATTCATAAAACCTGGCGAACAATCAATGGAATCTTAGGTAAAAATAAAAAACAAAACCAACCCTCTCACTTATTTAAAAACAATTGTAAAATTACTAATCCCGGACTTATTGCTGAACACTTTAATGATTATTTTATTAATATTGGGAACAACCTTGCGCAAAGTATTTCATATAATGGCATCTCAAATTTTAAATCATTTCTTAATCATTCCTTTATTTCAAACTCTCTCTATTTAACTCCAATAACGGAAACTGAAATTGTTGATATAATCTTAAAACTTAGGGACAATAAGAGTCCAGGATCTGATGGATTTTCCAATCAAGTTATTAAAAACATCATAAACTTTATATCCAAGCCTTTAGTCCATATTTTTAACCTATCATTTCAAACTGGAATTTTTCCAGACCTTTTAAAAATTGCCAAAGTAATTCCTATATTCAAAAAAGGCGATCCCCATTACTTTGAAAATTACAGACCGATTTCCCTGCTGCCTTGCCTGTCCAAGGTTTTAGAACGCCTAATCTACAACAGACTTTATACTTTTTTTTCTAAATACGATATCCTCTTTAAGCATCAGTACGGTTTTAGAAAAGCTTTCTCCACTGACCTTGCAATAACTGATCTCTATGATAAACTGACTTCTGCACTTTCAAACAATGAACACACCGTTGGTATTTTTCTTGACTTGAGTAAGGCCTTTGACACTATCAATCATGAGATACTTCTTCACAAACTTCAGCACTATGGTGTCAGAGGCCTTCCTCTTAAACTCTTAAAAAGCTACCTTACCAGTCGCCAACAATTCACTGCTTTCCCCCCTTTTGACTCCAAACTATCCTCCATTCTATGCGGCGTTCCGCAAGGCTCCATACTCGGTCCCTTATTATTTTTAACATATATAAACGATCTCCCCAACTGTTCCAAATTACTCAAATTTATACTTTATGCGGATGACACTAATATTATTTATTCTCATAAAAATGATCAAATTTTAGTTAATACAATTAATAGTGAATTACGCAAAGTTTCTGATTGGTTCCAAATCAATAAATTATCGCTAAATGAATCCAAATCAAATTATATTATATTTAAACATAAAAACAAAAAATCCATCTCTCAAAACTTAAAAGTTTTAATTAATGACAAGGTAATCACACGTGTTGAGGAAACCAAATTTCTTGGCGTCTCCATTGACTCAAAATTATCTTGGAAACATCATATCAATACAATCTGCAACACAATTGCGAGAAACACTGGTATGATGAACAAATTAAAGTACACACTTCCATCAAACATTTTATTTAATTTATATAATACTTTAATTCTTCCGTACATATCATACTGCAACATTGCCTGGGCCGTTACACCTGGCAAGTTCAGCACTTTATGCCCCTGGACTAGTTTCGAAACTACCAATATTGACCGAATTTTTAAATTGCAAAAACGAGCAATCCGAATCTGTTCAGGGGCATCATTCAGATCTCATTCAAAACACTTATTTTTTAACTTTAAATCTCTCAACGTCTTTGATGTTAATAAACTTCAAACTGCATTATTCATGTACCGACTTACAAATAATCTACTTCCGACCCACATATGTTCACTCTTTACTAAACCTTCTGATACCCATACACATTTTACCCGTTTTTCCAATACTAATGTATACACTGTTAAAAACTGCGACTCGCACATTAGACGTCATTCAATACTTTATACCGGACCTAAACTTTGGGAAAGTCTTTCACATTCACTGATAAAGAAACCTTCACTTTATAGTTTTAAAATTACATATAAGCAATCTCTAATCCAAGCATATGATGAATAAGGGGTTATGATTATTTTTAATAATGTTAATTTATTGTTATTCTATTTTTTATATATTATATTTTAATCACAACTATTACTGATATTTGTTATTCTCTAATTTTTACTAGGCATTTTGTACAGCAAATATCAATATTTCATGTGCTGTTTTTTGTCATGTACCGTAACTGCAGTCTTGTTAGGGGGTCAAGCTTAAAGTATCATACTTATTTGACCTCCTTTCACACTTCTTTGTTGTACAAGTTTCTCTATATATTTTGTTTAAATTAGTTTGATTACCTTAATGTTTCACATAACTTGTATTATTTTTGAAGTGTGAAAAATTGAATAAAAGAAAAAAAAAAAAAAAAAAAGAAAAAAAAATATGTGAGGGCAGGCTTTAGGCCATAACTTTTAAATACAGTATACCTGGTATACCTAGTCGTAGGCCTAGCTAGCCAAGGTCCTAAACTGAGAGCTGGCTGGGCTAAATAATTTTTGTTATTTTCTTATTATTTATAATATTAATAATATAAATATTTTCTGATTATTATATTTATAATTACCATATTATCTTGGCATTATTTATAATAATTTAATGATGGAAGACTATACCAATGGAAAACTTTACTATTACTATTTGGCCCTAATTAGGCCTACAACAATGTCCACCGCTGAAATAAAATAAATAATTGCATGGTCATGGACAATTGACCATGTCGATAGACACTTCCTTTAAAGATTACATTATAACGTAAATTTTTTCTTACCTTTATTAAGGCCTTAAAATAAATTGTAATTAACCGTTTTCAATGCTTATTTTAGTAAACTTAATTATTTAAAATGTGCATTTTTAGGAGATACAGTAACCAACGGCACTGTGTATGTAGATTCCAACGGATTTGGAAAATACACATTTAAAAGTGGTGTATTAGACAAGAATGGCGTAGCTTACGGTATTTACAATGACACACTAAGTACAACAGGCTGGGGTAAGCTACACATAAAAGCTGGTTTCTCAAATAAGAAGTACAGTGATAGTGAAATTATGTATGCTGCTGGTTTTCTAGAGGGTGCTTTAACTTCAAAGTAAGTGTTGTAAAACGGTAATCAGAGAATATTTTTTTTTTGCCTTTAAAATCCTCACCTATGCAGTTTTAATAACAATTTTCTTTATAAATTTCTAACTAATTAGTCGCACAGTATAATAATAATAATTTGAAAAACAACTTTATTTTTTTTTTTTTTTAATGTAAATTATTTTTAGGCATATCAAACAACACAGTGCTAACTTAAATGATTGGGTCTTCTCGTCGACAAAAAATCCTGACGTTTTCAGAGATCGTCTAAAAGATTTTTTTAGCAAACAGGATAAATGGATGAGAAATATGATTCAGGCAAACAAGAATGATCCATTTTGGAAAGGTATTGGCTTAATCACCGACCAATATGATGGTCTTATTGATGGATACAATAAATTTCCATATCAGGAAAAGGTAAAATTCTAATTATTTCATTTCATTTATTCATCTCATTCAAACATAAAAAAAAATACATATAATAATACAAAGAAAAACAAAGAGACAGCAACCAATAGATGCACTGATTATGTTTAAATAACAGTATGAAACTGACTCGAAATAAAATAAAGATCGAAACATTGAATCATTAGTTGCCTCTTGTTATTTTGAGTCAATTTTATACAAAGAGACAGGAAATCCAAAAAGTGAACTTAATTGATTACCCAATATAAAGCAGAACACAATAACAAAATAACTATGTAATAAGTAATGTAAAATATGTCATTTCATCCCTATATTCTCAAATGATGAAACATTTTGATTTCCAGGAAGCAAGGGAGCATTCTATTTAGGAGGACCTATGTATTGGTCGTCGTCTGAAACTAGAATCAAGGAATCCCTTTTTTATACTTTATGCAAAATGTATGTATCCCTATAAGTGTTAAAATATTATTATACAATTTTAATAATAAATGTTATTTCTTTTTAGTTAGATGTATTTGACTTCCAAATCTTGAATGGAAATGGTGATGTCATAGATCTAGAACATGTCTTGATGCCAGATAGTGTTCCCGATTGGAGGAAGATGACAGACGAGGAATTTAGTCAGTTCATTGTGAAGAGTGGCCATTGCTCTGCTCTCGTAAAGGTACTGTATTCCTTACCAATTCTGGCTCAGTATATGGTCTTTTAATCTTGTATACAGTATTCTTATTATGGAACACTGCATTTCCATATTTTGTTCTTTATATTAAAATAATAAAATGTGTACAATTACAGGTGTTGCCAGGTTATGAGGATGTTTTCATGGGTCACTCTAGTTGGTTTATGTATTCTGCTACATTAAGAATCTATAAGACGTATGTCTGGCAATTACAGCAGACGGTTGCCAGTAATAGAATATCATTTTCAAGTTATCCTGGTAAAGTATTATTCCATTTTATTATCAATATATATTTAAAAAACTATTCTTTCAGTATCAAAAGAAAGTTGAATATTCTACTTTAAGCTCTGTCTGGTCACTATCAAACTTTATGTGACAAAAAAATGTGATGCACCCATATATGGATATGATGATGTCATATCACTACCATATTTGAGAATATCACTAACATATTTGGGCACATCACACTTTTTTTGTCTAACTAGTTTGATAGTGTAGACAGAGCTTTAGCAAATCAAAGGCAATATTTCACACTAATCAGAAACTATGAATGGAAAAATAGAAATACTGTATTTATGTGTATTCAAAATGTCATTCTGTCAAAAGTCTAGAGTTACCTAATAAGGACCCTTGCTAAATGCTAAGAACATATCGCTTTAAGCGCTTCTAGTCACTGGGGAACGGTACAATATTTGGTGTGGTAGCTATCAGCACGATCAACTGTCTGTGAAATTAATGGTTTTCTGTCGGCATGATCTTACCAGCAAAGGGAACCGTGCGAAATATATTAAACATTATATTTACAGGTTACCTGGAATCTTTGGATGATTTTTACATCTTGGGGAGCAAGATGGTTATGCTTCAAACGACAAACAACGTCTTCAATTCAGAACTATACACATATGTGAAGCCAGAATCATTACTAGCATGGCAGAGAGTCCGACTGGCCCATCTGCTGGCCAACAATGGCTCAGAATGGGCAGAAATTGTTAGCAAGTACAATTCAGGTAATTCATTATTGGTAACTTTTATGTTAAGCTCTGTCTACACTATCAAACTAGTTTGACAAAAAACGTGTGATGTGCCCAAATATGGTAATGATATGCTTAAATATGGTAGTGATATGACATCATCATGCCCATTCATGGGAACATCACATTTTTTTTGTCACATAAAGTTTGATAGTGTAGACAGAGCTTTAGACTCATAGGCTTCACCCCTAGGATGAAGATACTATAAAGGGTTGGACTTAAGCCCAGACCAAATTATATTTTTTATTATACAAAAAATCCTCATAATCTATCAAGTTCTGTTTTGAAAACTGGAGCTAGAAAATGAACACATTTACATGAAAAGAATTTTTTTTATTCAAGGAACCTACAACAATCAATACATGATAATAGATAGAAAGAAGATTTCTAAAACACGGATAGATGATGGTGCATTGTGGGTAGTTGAGCAGATACCAACACTTGTGGAATCCGGTGATCAGACTGCAATACTGAGAGCTGGTGAGTATATTTGTAGTTTGGTTGGTAAAGCTTTATGTGACAAAAAAAAAGTGATGTGCCCATATATGTACATGATGATGTCATATCACTACCATATTTGGGTATATCACCACCATATTTGGGCACATCACACATTGTTGGTCAAACTAATTTGAAAGTGTAGACAGAACTTAATTGTGGTAATTTGAAACACATTTTTGTTTGATCCTTCATTAACAAAAACTTACATGTATACTTAACTAGTCTTAAGCTGTCTACACTATCAAACTTTATGTGACAAAAAAATATGATGTGCCCATAGATGTACATGATAATGTCATATCGATACCATATTGGGCATATCACTACCATATTTAGAAAACAAATACATTTTTTTCTTTAGGATATTGGCCATCATACAATGTACCATTCTACGAGAACATCTATAAACTAAGTGGCTATCCCGAGGTCGTGAAGGAACGCGGTACATCTTTCTCGTACCAGTTAGCACCGAGGGCAAAGATTTTCAGACGCGATCAGAGTTCAGTTGTTGATATTGAGTCATTTAAAGCAATACTAAGATACAATGGTGAGAAATGGATACAATTGAGTGGAGCTTCATTATTATGTAATTCACAGCCTCAATGGGACCTCTGTTGTGAAATCTGACATAATAAAGATATAATTAAAATGTCATCTATAACATACAAGCTCTTAAAAGCTTGTAATATATCTATATAATATTACTACCTCCAAGGTAAATAATTACCAATGAAGATTGCATAGTACACCTATATTACCCATGGGTAACTGACTGCTGCTATCACAATCCTACTATGATACTTTATTATCAATATGGATACACCTTTGTTGTATATTAATTTTTTTAAATAAATTTAATTTTATATATTTTTTTTTTAACTAGATTACAAAGAAGATAAATATTCAGATAATGATTCATGTAATACGATTTGTTGCCGTGGTGACCTGATGGCAAATCCAACTCCAAGTGGTTGCTATGATACAAAGGTATCAATAATTTTATTTGATTATTTTTGATTACCATGAATTATATTAAAGAAGGAGTTACTGGAGTATGTTAATACTCCATAGATATTACTGTAAAACGAGAAACTTCTACGACATGAAACTTCCACAACATAAAACATCCGCGACATGAAACTATTGCGAATTTGAATAAATTAAATTAAATTAAATACTGTTATATGTTATAAAGACGCAAATATATAAGCTATTAGTAGGCCTACTATACGTTCTGAAAATTATTTGAGGCATGAAACTTTCACAAATTTCAATCACTTCTCGAAAGTTTAATGTCCACGAAAGTTTCTGGTTTTACAGTATGCTTGTATTCGCTGTATTATGAGTCATAATTATAACATTTTTTGTGTAGGTAACCAATATGGAAATGGCAGACGATTTTGTTGCTTACGCAATAAGTGGCCCAACACGAAGTCATGGAATCCCACCATTTAAGTGGACAACACAGTTTAACGTATCACACGTTGGACTACCAGAAGTATATGACTTTGAGTTTGAAGAAATGAAGAATTATTTTGATTAAAGATACATAGAGTTATTTACAGTACTGTAGTAGATTTGTGGAAAGCTCTTTTTTCAATTTTACATGTTACATTTACACAAAAGTTCTGCTAGCTTCTTTTCTGCAATGAAAAAACTACTTAATTAATGATAATGGCTGAAAGCTGATTTATGGTATTAACAATAATGATAAAAATAATCATAATTGTTATTTCAAGTGTGCTCATTTGTCACTTTAGTAACTAACTTAGTTTCTTACAGCAGGGAAGAGTGAAATTACATTTAATTTCACTCTTCAGGATAGTCGAATACTATAAAACTCTGTCTACACTATCAAACTAGGTTAACAAAAAAAGTGTGATGTGCCAAATATGGTAATGATATGACATCATCATGTCCATATATGAGCACATCATATTTTTTTGTTACATAAAGTTTGATAGTGTAGATAGAGCTTTAGGTTGTACTTTGCTGTAACTTCACTACTAATTATTTATAGCATAATGAATGTACTTTTGGACATAAGTTAATGAATGATGACAATTATTGAAACTGGCATATATATTATGATATAAAAACAAATAATGTAAACTGTTTTTTATTGGAAAGGTTAAAAGAACAAAATAATAATAAGAAACAAACATCTAGGTATTTTTTAGAAACTGGTAGGTCTATTACTTACATACAAGTATTAACGATAGGATATTTACACATTCTGTACTGATATTTTTTATTACAATAAATTGGACCTTGAAAATAGTATAGCATTCAACTTATTATTTTTTAATTACAGTAATTAGAACTTTGCGTCTTAAAACTGTATAACATTAAGAGTAAAAACTGTGTCAAATGCTCCCTTAAGGATCACACTTAGAACGGGGAAAAAGCATTATAAAACCAAGATGGTGTGAATCAGCTTAGCGGCGTGACTTTGGTGTTGCACCTTCTGAAGATTAAAATCTGACACTACACACAAGATGCATTCTGGCGGTGTGTTGAATCTTTACCGTGTACATGATGTAAATGGAGTTTTTACAGTGTCTTCGTGTGGCGTAAATGCTATGAGCGTTCACTGGCTAAAACCAAGGGGCTCCAGAGCATGAGCAGTCCAATGCAACTACCATTACGCCTCCATATTCATCATTTCATGTTACCCAAGCCCAACCAACCCAAATTTGTTTTTCTTTTCGGTAATTGAGCATTACGTTAAGATACTGTAGTTAAGTTGTTTTTACTTTTTTAGGACACACTACTGACACTAAAGCTCTGTCTATCAAACTATTTTGACCAAAAAAAGTGTGACGTGATATCCTCAAATATGGTAGTTATATGACATCATCATGTCCATATATGACCACATCACATAAAGTTTGATAGTGTAGATATTATAAATCATTTACATGATTTACATGATCTAAAAACATTTGAAAATTATGCATTTTTAGTTGTCCTCTTTGAAATTACATTTTTTTTTTACCAAAAGGAAAGCAGAAATGAATAAATGAAACCGAAAATGATTAGTTGTACAGTAATAATTAAATAATAAATAATGTTTATGAGAAGAAAAGATATATAAGAAATAAACATTGAAAGGGAAGAAACTGAAACATCAAACATCTTTTCACATTAGTAAAATAGTGTTCTCACTTCTTAGTGTGTAACAATATAATGAGACTGAGAGATAATTTTTTTTAAAGAAATAAATAAATGCTCATTACAAATTAAATAGCATTTAAGATGAGCATAGTTTGTGCAATTTATTTTGTACACAATGATAGAAATATCAAAATGATTAGTACTAGAAAATCATTAGAAGCAGGTGTTCTTATGGAAGCGTGTATATCGTTACCACGGCAACATCACCCATATGACGTTAAATCGTAATTATTCTCGTCTCATTTTTCTAACCCTCTGGTTACCACCGTAAACCTTTTGTTTGTGTTTTACTCGCATGTTTAATTACAAGAGAAATCTGGGAATTAGCAGATGAAACTTGAACTGCATTCACAAATGAAAAAATGTACAGGATTTTGACAATGTAACAATGTCGAGAAAAGGTCATATTGTAGGTATATAGGTTTTATGTAATAACCTATGTCAACCATTGAGCTGGAGATGACATAGGCTGTGTTCGGACGTAAAATCAGTTACATGTGTAACTTTACATGTGTAATCAGTGATCGTTTGGACGATGAACAATTTACACGTGTAAAGGTCATATTTCATGCATCTCTTTACACTATTAAGGTCAAATTGCTCCTTATCTTGCGGTTAATCAGCTTGCGGTTTAAGGTGTTATTGAAAAATCCACCTCATGAGGTGGATTTTTGAAACAGCAAGTTTATCTCAAAATTTACACCACACGCGACCATTACACGTGTAAATTTGTTCCGTCCGAAGTTCAAACGGGCTCATAAACAGAAAGGCATACACAATCGATGTACCCTATGTTGGTTGCTATTTCCTTGTTATTTTGCCTACTAGCAAACAAATGAAAAATGGTGGGTCGGTCAGAATAAATAAAAAAAAATATTTTGAACTGATTTTATATTAATATTATATATTCTTGCTAAAAACCTACTACTGGGCAAAAATAAAAAAATCAGTCATACATGCATGCATGCATACATGCAATTCAAACTGAAAATGTAATGCTTATTTACAAAACAAAAAGTAGTTCCATAAATTACATAATTTTAGAATACATTCTGTATTTTAAATAGTAAATTCCTCCATTCTTGAAACTTACATTTCATATGCATATTATGCAATAGCAGATGGAATTTTACAAATGTTAATTTTTATGAGTTTTTTTATATTGTAATCCAATATTAATAACAATTGCTATTTGATGCTACTCTATTTCATTTGATGTTGAACGTTTAAAGGGACAGTTGACAGATGGCACACATTTTGGACTATAAGTTTAAAGGGACAGTTGACAGATATGGCACACTTTCTATAGGATAAGTTTAAAGGGACAGTTGACAGATATGACTCACTTTCTATACAATAAGTTTAAAGGGACAGTTGGCAGATATGGTATACTTTCTATACAATGAGTTTAAAGGGACAGTTGGCAGATATGGTATACTTTCTATGCAATGAGTTTAAAGGGACAGTTGGCAGATATGGTATACTTTCTATACAATGATTTTAAAGGGACAGTTGACAGATATGGCACACTTTTTAGATATGGTATACTTTCTATACAATGATTTTAAAGGGAAAGTTGGCAGATATGGTATACTTTCTAGACGATAAGTTTAAAGGGACAGTTAACAGATGGCACACTTTCTAGACGATAAGTTTAAAGGGACAGTTAACAGATGGCACACTTTCTATAGGATAAGTTTAAAGGGACAGTTGACAGATATGGCTCACTTTTTAGATGATAAGTTTAAAGGGACAGTTGACAGATATGGCACACTTTTTAGATATGGAATACTTTCTATACAATGAGTTTAAAGGGACAGTTGGCAGATATGGTATACTTTCTATACAATGATTTTAAAGGGAAAGTTGGCAGATATGGTATACTTTCTAGATGATAAGTTTAAAAGGACAGTTGATAGATGGCACACTTTCTAGTGGGTAAGTTTAAAAGTACATATTGGTGTTGAAAATCACAATCATGCTGTATTTTTACCCACTTTTTTAAAACTAGAGCCATGGCAAGTTAACACTTTCATATATATATATATATACTTCAAACACATACAGCAACCCCTAAAAAGCAAAAAGACTATTATTTGTCACAAATTGACTTAAGCAAATTCATAAGCTATGATGTTATTTAATTGGCTCTTTACTTTCCATAGTACCTCGATAATTTCTTTATTAAAGAAAAAATATGCATGATATTATAATCTTTATATAATATATTTATGAATAAATGCCACATAATATAACAGAACAAGTGCTTTTAAACATATTTTATTCAACTATGTTAAATTAGGCGTAACTGTAAGAGAGTATTCACATGGGAGGAAGGTCAAAGTTCATTGACTAATGTAACATGGCAGTTGCGGCACCTTGACAACAGTGAAAGTTTCTAATCTGAAGCATTCTTTCACTAAGTTTAGAATATAAATAATTCATTGTCATCAAGGAATTATTATTGTATAAATGGTTTTATTGCTTGTTCACACTTGGGTTCCATGAAACTGTATCACTATGGACGAATTATTTATTTCTCTATGGATAACACTGAATATACTGTACATATATATCAGATCAATTCTTTTTAACATATGATGTGTTTTAACATATGTGCCATCATAAATTGCAGTGATGGTAAATTGCATCCTCACGACAAATTGAAAAATTGGAGCCAAGGCCAACTCAGACAGCGTCGTACGACGAAGCCTGACGATTAGATTATACTCGTCGGTGCTGTTTGAGTCGCATCGCGACGTCTTGAGATAGCGTTGGGCGTAGTTTTTAGGTTGTCGAGAGAACTTTAAACATTGTGCGACTGAGTTGGCCTTAAGAAATTATTATAAAACGTATCAAATGTAGAAAACAGATCCAAAATTGCAGTGCGGGATTACGTTCAGCCCATCATTTCACAATTGTTAGGCCCTCTGTGCCCCTATTTCAAAATGCTTGACCCGCCAAATTTAAAACTAAACTTAAACGGACTATTAATAATTAATGAATTAGAGCAGTAAGATCCAGACGAGAAACTAATGGAAAGATCTGAATTACACAGCGGCAGATCAGTCCATCACAATGAAAACACAAGGAAGAACCTTTTGTGAGATACTTAAACAGAAAACAAACAGGAATGAAATTATAGCCTCCTTTGCAGAGGTATAATAAAGAAGTAATAATAATAAAAGCAGACTGAAAAGAATAACACTAAAATCTGTATGTCTTTGGTCGTGGGCATTATTATTATTACTATTCTTAATCTATCTTTGCAACAACAGTTTCTGCAATACATATACAACTAAGTCCAATTTAAAAATCCTCCTTTCAATTATGTGTTATGTTCCTATGACACCTGGACAATGTCTGCCATTTCTTCTAGAAATGGTAATCAAACACAAAGAATATATCATACAAATTTGTGTATGAAAAGAGTTTTACCAAGATTCGAACCTGTGACCTCTAGCAGACAGGTCATATCATACTATTAGATTTTGTACAATACCCTTACAATCACTGTCTATCTTACAACAATACCCTTACAATCACTGTCTATCCTATCTATGTACACAAACCGTATAGTCACACTATACCATGATAACAAATCTGTGGCAATAGATCCCAAATTTACATTCATTAACAAAATAAAAATATGAAAATTATCACGAAAGTACACACAACATTTACATTACTATAATTCATGTAAAGAACATTTAAAACATGGTAGTTGCATAAATACGAGAACATCCAGAATTGCTATTTAAATCCACATATTTGATAGATTTGTGTCATGAAATAAATTATTCCCAGGTTTCATAGGAACAAGCCACATATCTTCTTCAATATAATTTATTCATACATTTTCTACGAAGCTGTTGTAAATATCTAATACTTTACTATTATACCTTTTTCTCTATAACAAAATATTAGTATCCACTACTTTATTAAAATGGACACATCTTAAAAGCACACAATATAAAACATTATAAATGGTAGTGGTAGGTTTGGGCCCAGATGTTTTGCCACAGTAGGGATATAGAAAGAAAAACAAATTTGAAATTGAGGGCATTATGTTCAAATGAATGTAAGATTACGGAAAAACTCCACTTCCATAGATCCTCCTTGTTCAAAACATTCTCCCTGAAGGAATTGAGTTATAATTATTCTGAATTTCTGAATTATTGTTCTTGAAAAATAGCCCATATTAGTTTGTGTTGCCAGTCAAAAGTTAACACATTTTTTTTAACTCATTGTAAAACACAAATAAGTGTTATTTTCAACACGCTGTAGACAATTTGGTCTTTAATAAATGGGAACGCTAACAATAGTTATTAGTTAGGCCTATTAGTTGTCAATGTTTGCCAAGGAAATGGAGGTAATTTTTCACACACTATTTAACCAGTTATTCCTTATTATAAATAAACAAATCATAACAAAATTTACTACAGTAAAATATTGTTAACCTTATCTACCTTATACAATGGAGAAATAAGTACAGTTCTTATTTTTGCATGCTTATACTGACCAGGGTATAAGATATCCACCTTTGGTAAAGTTTAGGACACTAATAACCAAGGAAGGTGCAGACTTATACTAAAAGAACAAAATGCAGTTGGCAACGCAGATCTTTGTACATACAAAATTACTACAAATTTTGGTGTTAGCTTACTATACCCCAAGGTGGGCATATACATAGCGTACATGGGCTTATTCCCAGAGTGGACAATTACACCTCAAGGTGGGCTCTATACCCGAGTCAGTACGAATAAACAATATGTTAAGGTGATTCTACTGAGAGTATAAGTACTTTATGGTTTATTAGGCATGATAGGACAATGCACCATTAATCTCAAATAAACAACAGATAAATGGATTTAATGGACTAGTCTAGTTAACAGTCACACTTTAAGAACAACTGAAGTCTTTCAGCATAGTGTAGTCACCGTTAATTTGAAGTCAATATGACAAAACATACGATGTGAAACTATAGGGATATCATATCAACATAGTCTTTATGATACACCATCAACACTTTTGGTATTAAACATGTCTTTCAACAAAGTTTTTTTTTTTCAACATACTTGCATGTTTTAAAAAGAAAAGTATGTCAATTTCTTTTTTTTAGAACTAAAAGTTGACATAATTTGCACATACATTTATGAAGAATGTATGCAATTAAACATAAATGTATTTATTGTTGTATATTGTCCATTAAAATAGACATAATTGGCCAAGAAATTAGAGCATTTCAAGAAAGTTGTTCAATTTTCCTTCTTTTACAGTTACAACCAAGTTTGCCAGCACCAAACTGTTCTTTTTCAAAAGATATTTTTCCTGTCTGTTCTGATCATTATCAGTGTTGTTGTTGTCATTATAAGCAATAACTTTGTTTAATTAGTTCATTCTAGAACTGCAGATTCTAGAATGAATTTGTAGTATCATTCTTTAAAGCAGGACTGTTCTATTCAACTTGGCTTCACCTGTTGAATAGCACAATCTTCTAACTCATGTGAACATATTTGTATATCATGTGATAATATTTCGTTAAGATTTGGTGAATAAAAAGAATTCTGTAATTAAGGATATTTTACTTTCCAAATTTGTTTGATGAAAATATCATTATTCTGCTCAAAATAGCTTTTTACAGACAATAACACTTGCAGCTTACTACGCTAAAACATGTTAGCGTAAAAATGACAATTTTATCACTGTGTAGGTGTAATGCATGTAAAAAACCTGTTGCGATCTTTTGACACATCTCTCTCAATGTAATATACATTGTGGGTGAGGTCGTATGTATTATATATTTATATTAGAAATGTGAGAATTATACCATATCATGATGCTAAACTAACTTTTTTGTCAAGAAATTTTGTACCGGACAATATTTCAATTGTTGTGACTTTTTTATACATCTACTACTTCTTCTTACCAATAAACCAAGGAAGACAATACATTAGTAATAATATAATAATTTCCATAAATATATATATATATATATGCAGGAAAATAACAATACTTGTATTTATATCTTTACATACTCTGCAAAATAAAACAATAAAATTGTAATTCTTCAAATAAATGTCCACTTTTGTATACTTTAGCAAGAACAAGCACTTTTAAAACAGACACACATTAATATTTTCTCCTAAAATAGGATGCCGGTCTAACCATACAGATATTCACTCAGTGTTCAGATGTATTCATATTCAGCCACAGTGGGATTTACACTCGTTCTTACCTTTAAATGAATTAGGAGGCAAGTGAGTTAAAACTCACCATAGAGATATCTATATAGACTAGAGATACTCACTGGTTAAACCATATAGATATCTAAATTCACTGATCCAGTAATAGAGATATTTATAATTAGATAATTAGATATATTCTCAGTCACTGTTTCAATCATAGAGATATTCATACCTGTTGGTCCAACATTAGAGATATTCACACTCACTGGTTCAATCATAGAGATATTTATACCTGTTGGTCCTACATTAGAGATATTCACACTGACTGGTTCAATCATAGAGATATTCATACCTATTGGTCCAACATTAGAGATATTCAAACTCACTGGTTAAATCATAGAGATATTCATACCTGTTGGTCCAACATTAGAGATATTCAAACTCACTGTTTCAATCATAGAGATATTCATACCTATTGGTTCAACATTAGAGATATTCAAACTCACTGGTTCAATCATAGAGATATTCATACCTATTGGTCCAACATTAGAGATATTCAAACTCACTGGTCGAACTTGGCATAGAGATACAGTATTCATATTTACTGGTTAAAATCATATTTCACTGAATGATTCAACATAGATATTCACACTGGTCCAACCATACATTTCACTCTAAGTGATCTAATAGAGATATCCAGTCTGGTTCAAACCATAGAGCATTCTCTCTTTTGATCCAGGTATTGTTTCGCCGATTGGACCTTTTTTCACCAGGAACAGTCAATACAAGTTAGTTCATAATCTTCACAACTCCATAAAATCCTCTGACCGTAACAATCCATAGTAAGAATGGGCTATAACATCTCGTAGAAATCAATTATTAAACTGACTTTCATCCCTTCAATCCGGTAATTCCGTCGGCATCAAACCACCGTTTAAATTTGATTTATAAAATACGTTCCATAAAACCACAAACAGCATGGTTAAACACCACAACATCATTGCTATCCACATTGTAAACCGCTCATGTAATTTCTGATCGTAGTTCCGTAAAATTAGAAGACCAAATGTCAAACCTATAACTACTCCCATCAAATGTGGAACAAACGAAATTGCTAAGAGTGCGTCATTGGAAAAACGTCGCCAAACAGCAACACCGAAATCGGCACTTGCTAAAAAAAGATAGTAAAGAATTTTTAAAGAACAGGTTTAAAGGTCTTGTATAATTCAAATACATAATAAACAAATGCTCGCAGATTAAAACAAACAAAATCAGAGAAAACAGAGAAAGCCTTATAAACATGCCATCTAGCACAACTCTTAACTTTATAAAATTAAGTTAAAACCAACAATTTATTTTCAGGGAAAATTTAGTGAGGAAAATAGTAAATAATTAAATAAAGAGCTTATTGGTTTGTATGGTGAAAATACAGAAATGGTTTAGACATGTGATTACTAGTTTAAAAAAACAAGAAAATCTGAGATAAATATAATACAAATCTTTACTCAATAGAAACTTATTTTTAAGCATAATAGAAGAAGTTTCGGCACATTTTGAAAGGGAATTTTAGAAATTTTACTGTGTTTATTTAATTTTTCTCCAACAAAATTTAGGAATGTATAGCCATGGTTCTGTGTGGCATGTTGGTTGAAATGGTTCCTTCTTAAACGAAAGGGGTTGGAGATACTCATGTGAAGATGTTCATATTGGTGTAAATTCGTATTAACATACAATATTCACTAGTTTTTCTTTAATTACATCACTAAAATAAATCAACATAATAAAATGGTAAAATAATAGTGAAGACAAGTTCTTTTTTTCTTTCATGCAATTTCCTTCATCAGATCGTATTACAGTGTCATAATATAAATAGCCATGTCCACTCACTATCAAGTATATGTAAGAATTCTGGATATATGTGGCTTGAAACGATATCAGATTGTCTAAACTTTAATGAACGAAGCTAAGAAGGTGTTTTGTAGTGCAGATCGTTTTACCTTGTTACATCGTATATGCATAGTTTTAGGAGTACAATTGTATTATAATATGAACTTGTATCCAGTGCCTGCTTTTGATAACTTAAGACTGGTTTAGATGGAAAAAAAAAACTATACTCACCAAATATAATAATAATTCCTAATTTTATTGCACCATCACGGATTCTAGAATAATGCTGCAAAAGAGAAATATTCAGCCAAATTATAGATACCCAGAAACAAATACCAGAAAACACTTCTTAAAGCTCTGTCCACACTATCAAACTTTATGTGACAAAAAAATGTGATGTGCCCATATATGAACACGGTGACAACATATCACTACCATATTTAAACATATCACTACCATATTTGGGCACATCACACTTTTTTTTGGTCAAACTAGTTTGTTTGGATTTGGTCAAATATTTTGTCCTACTCTGACTTAAGCTCCGTCTACACTATCAAAGTTTATGTGACATATGATGTGCCCAAATATGGCAGTGATATGCACAAATATGGTAGTGATATGACATCATCATGTCCATTTATTATGAGCACATCACATTTTTTTGTCACATAAAGTTTGATAGTGTAGGCAGAGAATTAGTAGTAGTAATTATACATCTACAACTATCATCCAGTTTGTCTGGTGCTAAACTCATTATTGCTTACTGTTAGCCTGTTTGCTAGATGGCCTGCCATCAAAGCATAGACACCGGCTGATATACCACATGCATAACTTGAAGGATCAAATACAGATGACCCCATAGAACCTGAAAGAATAAAACAAGTATACGTATAGCTAGTGCAGTAGTCTAAGTTCTAGATGGCGATTTAGATTAATATTGGTAACAATTTTGGCACACGTGGCATGTCATACATATGTTTGAGCTGGAATCACTGTCTAGCCTAAAATTTGAGGTCACAACAGTCGCTTGACTACTCACTCAACAAAGATGATGCGCATAAGCTACGTTTGATGCGGGAACTGTACACATCAACTCGCCTCCTTTCTTCGTGAAAGGATGTGTTGTTAGAAACAATGCCGTGGACTCACAAGAAGATATGATGTATACATACATAACTAAAGCTATGTCTACACTATCAAACTTTGTGACAAAAAATGTGATGTGCCTATATATGGACAGGATGACATCATATCACTACCATATTTGGGAATATCACTACCATATTTGGGCACATCACACTAGTTTGATAGTGTAGCCAGAGCTTCACCAAATAGCTTAACACAATGTTCACAATTCCTGTATTAAGGCCTCTGACAAAAAAGTATATTTTCACACTTTTCCCGAAGCATAATTATGTATAGAAAATAATATGGAAAATTTCCACTTGCAAACGATACCATTAAAATGTATGATGCTAAATTTGATTTCCTTCTGAATTTAATTTGAAATGTAGGAATCTACATGATATGATTATGATACATGGTAGAGATATGCAAGTTTATACAATATCTGTATTATACTACTAAAACTGCTTTGGTAATAAAAGCTGATGTAATATGCAATGGTAACAACAAAATGAGATGATGATTCAAAATCTTATTTTCTATATAACTAAGCAAACATTTAAAACCGGCGGAATGTGCGGAAAACGTACCGAATCGCAAATTCAATTTATTTTTGTTGTTTTTAAAGTATTTTTACAAACCAAGCTTTGCTTAAAAAAAAACTCATTTTTGATTGTGAATGTGCAATGAAGCATGACAGACCAAGTGTCTGCATGAGCGATCATCACCAATTTCCCATGAGCCACCGCTAAATGACATATCACGAACGATAAATAATTATCGATGGTAAAGAATATAATTCACTTTCTTTCAAAGGAGAAACAAATACGTTAACTGTATGAAAATGAGACGGAATATATATGGCGAACGGTGGCCATATTTACGCAGCACATTTCAAATACTTAAAATATAGGAAATCTACAAAATGGTTTTTTTTTTCAATTTATGTTCCCTTTGGTTGTTTTATCATTGAATAAGCAAAAATTATCGCAAATCTTACAAAATCAGTAAAATATTGGGGGCTAGAAAAAGTCATAGGAGTTAAATGGTTAATAGAAGTATGGCTGCAATATTTAATGTTTTATAATAGTACCTGTGCATTTACATATGTGTGTTTATTTTTCGTCAATAAACACAAGAATATAAGACATTGGGCAAAGACATTTTTACGGGACAATTTCCAAAACAATAGAAGGTTTTAAATAAGATAATTTCTATGTTTCATTTAATTTATTATATGGTACACTCAACTCTCCCGATCCCAGACTTATCTTAAAATAGGAAACTCTCCCAATACCAACATTTTCTTTCAAAACAGTCTCAAATTCATTTTTCCGGGAAAACACACATATTGGCCATCCCAAAGGTGTCCAGTATTGGTTGATTTATAAGTTAAATTGAAAATCTAATCTTTATTTTGTCAAATCTTGAGAGAAAATTTAAGAACATAAAGAAAAATGTTAACATAACACCCCCCTCCCCCGACGCCTATGACTCCATAACTTAATTCCTATATACTCAACACTTGTACATTTAAACCTCAATTAAATATTCTATTATACAATAATCTATTTCAACTTTAAATTCATATGCTTATGATGAACTTAGCCTTAGGGAATACCACATAAACTAATGTATTACAGAACGCAATTTTAGTGCGTATTAAAATTGATTTTATTTCATCATTATTTTCTTCTTTACAGATATCTTAAATTATATTTTATGCGATATAATTGTATTAAATTTACACTGAAGCTAAAACATTTTAAAAAAATGTAAAAAAGAAAAGACAATTGGAATGTAATATGATGTCATAATCATATCGAACAAAATACATAAATATAGTATAGATTGGGATGTGGGATTTGAACCATAAACCTCTAACAGACAAATCATGTCGCGATCAGATTAGAATTATTTTTTGGCTTAACTTAAACAAATGTGAGGTGGTTTAAAATGTGTGAAAGTTACCATGGTTCTACAGTATGGTTAGTCTCTGTATGATTTCAGATATGATACACCATGTCAAAAAGAGGTTAAAGGTTGGAATATCACATCCAAATAAACAAAGTGAGAGATAAAATAAATGTAATTTAAAAAAAATAAATATGAACTTAAAGAACAGGCCAATGCTTTAAAGTGGCATTATTTGAAAAAGGGGGAAATCCTCATAAAATAAATGCCAATTTCGGTTTATAAGTTCACTGTAATTCTGGGCTTGTAGGTACTATACAGATATTCATTTCTCACTCATGGATAACAAATTGCTATTTACAGAATCCAGTGATGTCATCGTTGACATATATAAATAAACAATCTGATCTTTAATTGATTTGTTAAATATTTATGTTTCAATAATTTTTTATTATTATTGATGGAATAAAAATAACTGTAATTGCGTCAGAAGACACTCTAAGCCACTCAGCTTATAACACTGAAAATACATAAATCAAAAAAAAAAGAAGAAAAAGAATAGAATAGAACTACTGTATATTGTCAGATATACATAAGATAAGATATAAATAAGAACAACACAAATATTCCAAACCAGATAAATATAATTAGACATCAAACATGTAAAGATCACGATGATATTATACAAATAATTAATATTTCATGAGTTGAATGGAAAGAATATTTCATAAGTTAAAAGATTGACTGTTCTATCAATATCTCTATGGTTCTATTTTATGATGCGGAGTTACACGATTTATTTATATTACATGATATAATATTTATGAGTTAAATGGGGAAAATATTTCATGAGTTGAATGGGGAGAATATTTCATGAGTTGAATAGGGAGAATATTTCATGAGTTGAATGGGAAGAATATTTCATGAGTTCAATAGGGAGAATATTTCATGAGTTGAATGGGGAGAATATTTCATGAGTTGAATGGGGAGAATATTTCATGAGTTGAATGGGGAAAATATTTCATCAGTTGAATGGGAAAAATATTTCATAAGTTAGAATATTGACTGTTCTATCATAGAGATATTAAATAATATCTATATGGTTCTATTTTATGATGCGGAGTTACATGGCAGTCAGGCTTTTAACAAATACAAATAATTATTATAACCTTTGAATGAATACAAAATATTTACTGTTTTATACCTACTGTTGCAGGTTGTGTGGGTTTCTTTTTTATTACTAAACTGACTAACCGTGGATACTCTGTGTATTGTTAAATGAACATGAGGCAATTACACTTCAGCCAATTTATAGTATTAAGGGGACACTCTGTTGGGTCCTAAAAGTGACCCTTTAATAGGGGTCTACTGTATGCTATTTTCAGTTATTTGTATTAATTTCAAAAGAATTAATGAGTGAGAACAGACCAGATTATCATAGAACACCATCAAGAGGTAAAATATATATCCATATGAACAATTATAGAGAATAAGGAAATTTATGGAAAAAAAGACATTGTGTGTATAATAGTACTTTCACAAGTATTTAGGGTAAAAGTAATTTTACTTAAAAGTAAAAGTAAATACAATTCTTCTCAGAATTATTCCATCAAAATCAAATTAATGAAAATGTGAACAGTTGCTTTAAAAAAACAACCATGTGGTAATGAATATTATATTTCAACAAGAGTAAAACATTTTTTTTCATTGATTCAACAAAAACTTTAAATCAAATTATGAATAATTTAACGCCTTAATGAAATAATTATATTATACTATTTGAATCTTCCTACACAATGGATATAACGAAACAAATTGTTGTCATGCATTCTCAATTACGCTGTAGTGAAAATTGCACCTTTAGCGAATTTATTTCACATCATGGCTGGCTATGTGTTTTACTGAAATTGAATGTATATTGTTTTGTGATTTTTATACAGATTTTATATTTTTACATTTCAAATTACAAGTTTTATATTGCAATTTGGCCAATTGGGTCTCCATTTGCAATAATGTTTCTCTTTGTGTAATAAAGTTAATAATAATTTCAAATCATCGATCGGCCATTGGGTACAAAGATAATTCAATTGTAAGACATGATTCAACGAATATCATTGCTTCGTGGAAAAAGTTATAATTACCTGGAAACTGTTTTTTGTTACATACACTCATCAATACACATAATAAAGGTTGACTTCTAATTACGATATGTAAGCCTCCTTCTAAGAATGTATTATATTTACAAATTAGAAAATTATGATTTTTACTAGTGAGAATTAAAAGTAATTTATTGTAGCTCAAATTAAATGAAATAGTGCATAATGTAATTTATTTTATTTCAGATTTTCTTAGAAGAAAAATTAATTTCATTGATTTTTTTTAAAATGTGAAATAGATGGAAAAAATATAATTAATTCTAGCATTAGACGACATATAAAATATTAGTTACTTCTCTGAAGTTTAATTTCTTTCCGACTCATAAATTACTTGGAAAACTCTAAGGTTATGTTACAGTTTAATGATTATGGGGTACCAATGTTGTGTTTCCCTGAGTGCCCATGTTTTAAAACATTGATTGCCTTCCATACTTAATAAAACACTCCTCTAACCGCCTCTAAATAAATATAAGAGTTTGAAAGGGAATATTATGCCATCAATGACAGGGTGATTGCATAGGGTAAATGTTTTTTTTTTTAGAGAAGGCTCAGAAGGGTAGTGTTAGTTATTGCCTCTTTACGTTCTTTAAGCTCTGTCTACACTATCAAACTTTATGTGACAAAATGTCCCATATATGGACATGATGATGTCAATCATATCACTACCATACTTGGGCATATCGCTACCATATTTGGGTACATCACACTTTTTTTGTGAAAGTAGTTTGATAGTGTAGACAGAGCTTTACAAATGCCACCAGTGGGCATTTTGGTTCTAGCTCAGATATAGGATCGACACGCAATGTGTGCCGAAATTTTGTTTTTACAAATATTATTATACTATATTATAACATAGACTAGGGTAGTGTTACACAGACTTGAATAGAATTTGTGTGAAAAAAACTTAATTTATATAACAATATTATAATAAAACCGTATATGCACAGTGTAAACTATTGTAATTATTTTACCTGCTAAAACTCCAAAGAACAATATAGTTGCAATTCTTCTCGTACCATGAACAAGTTCCAATGGGAAACCAATAACAAGTTGAAATAGAAGATTGAAGATCAAATGTTCTAAGCTGTCAAAAAATAAATACATGCAATAAATATCAAATTACAAAGGATTATCTCGAAAAATTTACAAAATACTCATTAAAACTTAATATAAAATTAACTCGACCATTTCAAAATATCTTAACAGTTAAATATCATGGATTTATTTAATTAAAATTTGTAAAGATTTTCAACCTATATTATGTATGGATTTGAACAATATAGCATTTAAAACAAATTTTATGAATAAGCTTAATTTCATATTAATCTTGGTTAGCTTTAAGAGATATATAACTATAGATTATTGGTAATAACATTTACAGTATGACATCACAAAATAAAATTTTGATTTTAATATTCTGTACTAGATTATTATTACTTAGTCACTAACATCATATATAGATACACTAATTCTAAGAATATACTATACTGTATTAGTGTTACTTTTATTACATATGTATATATAAATATGTATCGTCAGAATAGATGATAATCTTAATATCATATTATTATTACTTTATATCAATGATTGTCAGAATAAATGATAATTTTAGCATTAGATTATTGTTGCTTAAGTATATCGATATAATCTTCAGAATATATAGTTTATGTCCAATGAATAACTTAAATAAACGAAGATGTCTTGATATAAAAATATGACATTTTAATCATCTAGAGTTACTAGGCCTTAAGGCAGGCAGTCAGTGATGTGTAGATGGACTGAATGTACACACAAGATATAATGCATTTTTAAGTGGTGCTAACTAACTTCATAGCTGTGTCTTATTGGCCTAAAGCAAGATCTATTCATAATGCATAGTGTCAAAGGTGTGCTGGAGAAAAAGATATGGTAATCACAAAACCGTTACGGCATATTGACAATTGCATATTTGAAGACAGACCGTCAGATCTTAAAGGGGAACTCCAATTTAAAATTTCTTGTTTGCTCTAAAAAATAAATTGTGATGAGATAATGATGACACTTAAAGTCAGTGAAGGAGAACAAAATGTGGAAGTACTTTTTCAGAATAGTGTTTAATGATAATTTTGAAATACAATAATTGACCGGGTAAAAAATTAAATAAAAATGATTTGAGACTTCTTTGAATCTAACTAACATTCATTTTGATTCGCTTAACTGTATTTTGTGTCTTTATGTGTAAACTGACTTTGGGGTTGGGTCAACCGGCTCCTCTACAGCCTGATGAGGGTCAAATGAAAAGTCAAAGTCAAATTTATGTTCAATGAAATAACTTAATTAACTGTTATGTACAAATTACGTCATGGTGAAACATCTAAATATACTTATTTAAAAATATAAAAATAGCTATTTTAAAATCTAAAAATAGCTATTTAAAAATCCAAAAATAGTTATTTAAAAATCTAAAAATAGCTATTTAAAAATCTAAAAATAACTAGTTAAAATATTAAAATATATACTACCCAGCATGGAAGACAAAATAGGTGCAAAACCTCCAGAGTTGAATTTTCTTTAAAGGGTCAAAGACCAAGTAACTGTCAGCCGGCACTGGACCGGTCATCAGGTTCACATCCTCTTTCACTAATACACAACAATATACATAAAAACCAATCTAAGAGAAAACAAAAATTACAACCAGTAATAAATTGTCATTTACATTAAGATCGCAAGCGTTTTCTTACTACTACTTAATATACAGTTAACATTATTTTACATTTTGCAGTTCTGAAGCCACAAGAAATAAAGTGGTGCGTGATCGCAAAAATAGAAACAAGATCTGTGTGGGTGACAGGCTTGTCAAAGGCCTCTGTGATAAAGTAGTACTGGTGGCTACGACTACAACTCTGTTTTAATTCTACCACATATTATTATTATTCTTTATTGACAACACACAAATAGTATGGTACAAGCATGAAAATAGCAATAACAAACTTAGATAATATTTTCACTAACTAAGAACACATTTTGACAGTAATGAAGGTTGAATAGAAAATACAAAAACATAGGAAGAGAAATGCTTATATTTTACAACTATACAAGTTGTAGCATTAGGTATTAATAACCAGTGTTTATAACATAGATTTCTGTCATTAGTTTCATTGAGCCTTCCGATACTTTAAATGAATATAAAATATTAGGAAAATCCTGCCTTATGACATTCTACATAATTTAAAAACACACATAAAGGAAACGATCTCCCATAAACAAAAAATGAATAATGGTACAGTATATTGCCCCTTGACAACAATCAGAGTTTATCATTGAAGAGAAGCAATTTCACAATGCAATATTTACACGACAAAGTCAAGGTTAAACGATATCACAACTTAAAAGCTAGACAATAAGATAATTGCATTTTTTGTTTCTTAAAACCGATCGACGAAAGCCACATTGTCTGCGAGTCAGTAGAAATCGTTTTGAGAGATATATTAGATGATTTTACGTTTCAGACGCATAAACAATTGAGATAATTGTTTACGATTAAGAAGTGAGGATGATGACCTAACGCTGAATATAAATATACAGTTAATTATCGGTGACAACACCTCAATTAAAGCTGGTTGTAGAAATGAAAACAATTAACATAATTGTTTATTCTTCTGAGGCGAAGAAATCCACGCTTCATTTATAAAGTTAATTAAAGTATATTAGGAGGAACTAATATATCTATCTATGATTAAAAGTGTGACCGATTTGTGAGTGATGGTCATTATGCCGAAGGTCAATGGATACATAGATATAGTATAAAATAGGTGGAACAGATATATACTGGGTGACATGGTGGTTATGATGTGACTTGGTGGTTATGATGTGGCTTGGTGAATATGATGCTTGGCTACCAATCCAAGGGTCCTGGGTTCAAGTCCTGTCATATGTCAGAATTTTTTCTAATGCCACAAATTACAACTCCAATCCCACAGACTTGTAATAAGACTTTGTTTATGTGTATATGTTTGTCTTGTGGACAGAATTGCCACTTTTAAGAATGATACATGAATTCGCTTATGGCAATTTGCCTAAATATATAAAAAAAGAAAAAAAAAAAAAAAAAACATCTGTAGCAAAAGAGCATCGTAAGATGATCCTCCTACAGTAGTCCTACAATAGTGTACCAAGTTCTTTATTGTGCACATGTGCAATTGGGACCAACATCTTTACATCCAATGCAAAGGACGAGGCAATGAGAGTAAAGTATCTGGTCTAGGATACAACAAGCAAGATGGCAGAGACAGGTCTCAAACTCATGCCTTTCACATGCTAGGCTCATATTCCTTACTGTACAGCTCTCAAAAACCAACTAAACATGGTACATTAATGTTTTTGATTAATTCGTGAATACAACATTTTACAAGGATGACTTCAGAAAAACTCATCAGTAAAACAGATTTTGAATCATACAACTTACCTCTACTAAACACATACATATAATTAAAACTGGTGGCATACACCAACGGAAACCACTCGTGAAGTTAGCACGGTCGTTATCATTGGTTAAGAATTCGTTCCCTATTAACTTAAGACAATACTGCCATCGTGTCATTTGACTTTCAGTCGTGAATTGATACAGATGACCGGCTGCGCATTCGTTGAGTCGTGTGCGTACCGCTAATGAAAAACTTAATGACCTTTTCTCGCTCATCTGAAAAATAATTAATAATTTCAAGATGTTTATTGTTTTTAATGTTATAGATTCAATTCATGCTAACAAGTTCCACGCTCCCGACAGCTTCTCCAAGCGTGTTAATACTTAAAACGTATCAGTATGGTTCAGAAAATACTCGTCAGCAGAAACACACTAAATGGCACAGATATTTAACACTCGTTATATGCAATAGAACAACTTCAGTGAGAGTGTTGATAACAATTTGGCATATAAAATTATAAACCTTAAGATTATTTATAGCATATATACCAAGAATTGCGGATTTCTACAAGTCTGGCACTCTTAAAGCTCTTCTCAAGTTCTAACACGCAAGGCTCAAAATCTCACACAATGATTTATATTTACAACTACTTGTAAGTACCAACGCATAAATTCCGTCTGTTAAGATTTTGGTGCCTAAACTGAAATAATTTATTTTATTCTAAATAAAATTTATTACTATATTTCCATTAATTATAATAATTTATTTTAAAACTACAATTTTGAAAATAGGGTTCACATGAAATATGTGACTAAACTAACTACTACTAATGTAGCGTTACATTTCAGTGTTTTTCTTAAGGCATATGGGCAGACTTTCACATAGTTATTTTGGTTGGTCTTGGCTATTTTTTTGGTCTTTTGCCAAAGCTAGAGGCTTTCGTATATAAAAATAGTCTTCCTGTTTTTTTGTACAGGCTTGCTCAGTTTATCTTGATTCTTTAAAAAAACCTGCATTATTGTATTATTATATAAGGTGGATTTAACAATTTTGAAATTAACCATTTGTTTCGGCACCATGCATGCAGCTCATATTCGCAGCTCGTATTCCGCTCATACACAGGTGTATTTAAATATGAAAAATGAATTTACTGACTGTAAATATTTGTACAGTCAACTATCTTTACATTTAACCTTTCTGAATCATAATTCTCATAACATTTAACTGCATCATTCAACAATAACACTTAAAAAATAACTAATTAAAAAAAGACATTTCATAGTTTTTATATGTTTCAAGTCTTTTAGTAGAAGTGGAATTTAATAGATAACGTGTGTACAGAGTATAAGAGTAGTCTAACATACTGAACAGTTTCGTGGCAGTTAACTACTAATCCACTTTTAAAACTAGTGCAATTGTATTATAAAGGTAACAGTGGAGTAATCAATAAAAATCTCTTATAATAGGGTTTTTTCTAGACACCCAAATCAATAACAATTGTTTTTTTCTTTCAAGTTAAATTGTTATTATATAATTATATTGTTCAAATCAAGAGTATTTTAGGTAAACAAAACCTGTTTTTGATGATACACAGTTTGCAACATACTATCTGAATACTATAATGCAATTTTTTTTATTTGTGCACTAAAGGGTGTGGTTTCTACAGTACTTTTAATCTGGAAATATTTAAATTTTGCCTTCTATAATAGAAGTGCTGACCTTCAATAGCTTCCACGTTTGTTTAGAAAAAAGGCAGATTTGCCACAAAATGGTTTAATATATTAACTTTAACGCACCCGTCGCACCTCCCTGCGTACGGCCCTGAGTACTATAGTTTTAAAAGCAATAAAACTGTACATAATAAAAATGGAAGCAAGTTTGTAAGCAAGCGAAAACATTAGCAAGTCTACACGCTAAAAATAATTCTAAAAAAACACTTTGAATTGAGAATGTCAGTTTATAGATACATACTAATTGTTTCTGTCAATGTTGATAACACTCTTGTCAATCTGGTAAACTTCTCTATCATTCCAGATTAATACTCAAAGCTAAGATGTAGTTTTAGTAGATTCTTATCAAAACACCTTTTAAACCTTTCAAATTAGTACTGTAGTTGATGTTAATTAACTATAGTATTTAAAATCTGGTAAAATTCCATAGCATATCAGATTATATATGACTCGCAGAAAAGATGGTTTTTAAAAATAATCTAAATTACAGATGGATTGCAGAATTATTAATATGTTTCACACCTGTATTGAACTATTTTCTTAGTTTTTTTATTTAATTAAAAAAAATTTTAACTTTAAATACAGTAGAGAGGGTAACCCTTCCAACTGAACCCACAGCCCTATATTTAGGGACCCTCTTTAAAATGGGAAAATATAAACGACTAAAATGAAACTGAGACTGTTCCTTCCAGAGGACCATATCATCACACTAGGAGACGATCCCCTACTCATTTTTATTATTAGTTATTAAGTTTTTATCGTACACATCAGCAATGTATGTACACAAGACATACAGTTTCATCCCATTCAAAGGACGAGGAAATGAGAGTAAAGTACTGTACCTTTCCTAAAGCTCTGTCTACACTATCAATCTAGCTTGACAAATAAGTGTGATGTGCCCATATATGGACATATGTGGGCATATCACTACCATATTTGGTAACATCACACTTTTTTTGTCAAACTAGTTTGATAGTGTAGACAGAGCTTTAGGAACAGTACCATACTGCACAACATTACTGTGCTATAATTACTGCACAAATTTGATTAGAGAAATATTAACATGATAACAAAAAATACTTACAATATTTAAAAATTCATGATAGCCAATATATCCTCCAATATTCTCTTCTATAGTGGACTCCAATACTGACAGCTTGTGTGGTTCAATGGCTTCTTTCAATCCATACTTGTAAAGAATAACTTGAAATGCTTCCATACTTATTTTACCATCTCCGTTGACATCAAACTATTAAAGAACAAAAAAATACTGTAATTAAATGATATATATATATTACATATCTACTTTTCTACAAACAACATCATATATTCTTGTTTTCTGACTACCACAGCAATGGAATTCAAGACAAGATTCAAGAAATGTTATTGGTCCACTTTAAAATGAAAATTTGTTTTGCTTCAAGGCATAATCAGGGAGGTATACCTCAAAGGTAAATACATCAAATTGCAAAAGGAAATGTTAAAGTGTATATTGTTTAAAATACTGCTAAAAATACTGTTAAAAAAATATTAAAAATTATTTGAAATTGCCAAATCTATAAAATACAATATTCTTCTTTTTGGTACTGACTAGATTGATCAAACTTTATTTTATTAAATGCATATAATAAACCTCTTTACTATTAACAGTAAAATATGTTTATATACATTTCTAGTTCAAATCCATCACCAATTTTAAACAATCAATAATTCTAGCAAATAAAATACTATATTTATTGTATTTTTATTCTACCAATTTCTACATTTATAGTCGATGATTCTCGCTAGCTCGAAGAAGTTACTCGAAGGTAATTATAGCAATAATAAGATGGTAAATCACAAGGGAAAAATCAACTAATGTCGTGTAGAATGATTAGAAAATCATGAAGGATACGAAAAATGAGTTTGCAATAGAGGAGGTATATAACAGATAGAGATAGAGGCAGTAAGTGAATTGAAAGCTGTATTTATGCATAGATTAAATTACATTTTCTGGCAATATTTGTTTACTTGTAAAATAAGTGCAAAAATAATTAGTTAGAAGGACATGAAATGAGTTGGCAATATAGGTATACAAGATACAGACAGTATTAGTCAAGATGTATTTATACATAGATTAAATTACATTAACAATCACATTTATTTACTTGTATTAAATAAAGTGCAAAATTATTAAAGCCAGTCTACACTATCAAACTTTATGTGACAAAAAAAATGTGATGTGCCCATATATGGACATGATGATGTCATATCACTACCATATTTGGGCAGATCACCACCATATTTGGGCACATCACACTAGTTTGATAATGAAGGAGAGAAATAATTAATTTGATACAAAGTGAATGCAATATTTATGCACAGAATAACATTTTCGTGAAAAGTTATATTTCTGGCAATGTTTGTTCATAAATAATTATTGTTGTATAGAAATAATACATTATTATTTAAATGTAATATTTCTGTTCGCATTGGGCAATTATTTTCTATGTAGTTATATTAATAACTGTACAATTTGGGGTTAGGCAACTATGCTATTACCATATAGTGCACTTTGAAGCGATAGTTAACACACATAACACAGAAGTTTCCTGTTTTCTCATTCTATATTTATTATAAAAATTCATGCACGTTCAATGTTACTGGCTTTAGATTTTTTAATGTTATTCACATAAGTCTGTCTCTGTGTGCATGTCTGAGCAACAGTGCGTCCAGCATAAAATCAACTATTACTAATCTTATTTTGTTATTTCTTCTTTATATACTATTAGACTATTGGGGATTTCATAGAATCCAATTGGATGATATTCTCAACACGGTATGGTATGGTTGTTCCTGAATGCTATGAGTGTCACTTGAATTAAAAACACAAATTTATAAACTGGTCCTTACCAGGGATCAATTAGACCAAACCCTGGTTAGCTACAAGGAACACTAGTTTGGCTTTTTTCATGGCTGGTTTTTCTTTTGGTCCTTTTCTTTTTTTGTAAATAATTTTTTCAGTACAGTCATGCTTGCAACATTATATTCTTTATAAATCCAAGATATTATTGTTTTTATAAACCAAAATTATTTAAGAGACTTTGCTAAGTTAACAATCTAGTATTTTCCTTTTCATTGTTAGTTGCTCAAAAGGCATTACATTTTATAATATATTCACACACAACTCTGATTTGGAGAAAATAAAGATTTACTTATTGTAACTATCACACTAAATGCAGTTTTTAAAAAAAGTTTTTCTAATTTTAGTTCTTATCCTTATTCTCTTTAATTTATATAAATTCTCAAATACATGTCCTGCTCAATATCTACCTCTTTAAGCTATATTCACACAGAACAGAAGACAGTGTTGTTTAATTCTGTATATGTTTACTAATTATTTAACAACGGCACTGTCTTCATAAGTGTGAATGCACCTTTACTCTAGATGTTACCAATATATTAACATAACTCTACAATTTGGAGTCACGCAAGTGTCTGTTGGTCCGTGTACATCCATGCCAGAGTGCACAGTGCATCCAAGCTATATATCTAACTGTAACGTGACAGTGGTGACTAGTCATATCGCAATAAAAAATATATTACAGTTATTAACATTTCTAACAACCAACTGATAGATTCATACTGGTAAAATGATGAATGTGTGGAAATTATTCATATTTGCTGCATTTCAAATGTTAATATTATACTTCAAGGTGGCTGCTTTGTACTACATAGGTCTAGGTTAAACATTTGTATTCTTTCTATCAATTTTAACAGCAATTTCGATGAAAATAACAATATAAAATAATGAAGTTAGTAGAAAATCACCCACCAACTGAGACTGAAAAAACTTATAATTATTGCCAAACGTCTCTATTTATTGTTTCTTCTTTTAGACTACTCTACCTCCTCAAGTATAGTATATAGCATGCTATGTATCAAAAAAATATATTTCTTTTAAGCCAAATCACTGTCTAGAACCTAGACTACAAATTGGTTTGAGATGAGATATCCTTTACATTAGATCTTTAGTATGGTACATATCACTTACTATATAATATCTTTAAATTCATCTTATAAATCTTGAATGTACAAATGATTTATATTTGCTGCTCTTAAATGTTAAAGTCTTCTTACTTTCGAAGTTTATTAATTCACTTACATTAATCCTGCCCTAACTACAAAATTCAATTATTAATTAAATTCTTTTATTACTGCTTATACCACAGACTTGATGATAATTGTATATTACAGAGTGAAACATTGATTGTTCTTTGATCAAAAGTGCTACTGATCTTTTTACTAATTAAATTCTAATGTATAAAATGAATTTAAATTCTTAAATTAGTATAAATATATTTGTCTATTATATTCTTTGTTTATTTAATGTAAATGAGTATTAAAGTCGTTAGAGCTCAGTATGTAAACAAAGTGCTATATGTTGTATCCCTTGAGATTTTTTGCCTAATCTCCTCAAATAGACTAAAGTAATCACAATTCATATTATAATTGGCAAATGCAATAAAATGAATCACAGAAATAATATACTATGCATGTAAATGGATACATTCTATATTATCCATAGTGCACATAAGTGGTTGTTTGATTGTGGTTCAGGCTTCTTGATGTAAGGTCAGTGGTTCAAATCTTAGAGTATACATTAATACAACTAGAAAGCCATCTCCTACTGTAAAATTCTCCTACATAAGATTTCCCTGGGAAAATATATATATATTTGTGTGTGAATGCAAATTTGGTGTAATGGTTATGTAACCAGCCTTTCAACTAACAAAATTTCAGTTGACAACAATAGAACAGCAACGCCAAAAACAAACGGGTGAATTTGAAAAGAAATAGATTTTTTAAAACTACTCGTATCAAAAAACCTGTAAATTAAATCAGTTTACTTGTTACTTTAAGACTGCTCGCCAGCTTTTGAAAATTCTGTCCCATCTTTTAACACTAGCAGGTCTGAAAATAATACTAAAAAGTTTTCCATAATTGGGACTGTGGCCCGGAATTAATTAAGTGGTCACATATCTATCTGTATTTTCATTTTGGCAAAGATCTTGTAATTAATTTTTGAGTATATCCTGTTAACAAACAAATATACAAACAAACAAACAGACAAACACATGCGATCGACTACATATACCTCCTTGGCGGAGGTAAAATATGTTGTGCAGTTCTTGTAATTTGCCAGGCTTTCAAATCTAGATTCAGTGAACAATATTACTGTAGGCCAGCAAAACCTACTTCCCTCCTACTTCTTAAATCCTTCTTAAGCTAGGCACGAAATAGACTTGTTTATTTTGATATTTCAGTTTATGCATCCCAGTCCTATTCCCAATCGGATGCAGTACCGTAATTCAGGTCTTTGAAATTTTCATTGGTTAATTGATTTTATTAAATGTGCGACTGAGAACTGCCATCGTCTTATTTCAATTCAGTTCCGATCTGAGGAATATTACAAATAATTACGAATTAAGTTGAAGCGATCGCATCTGTTAGCAAACCAGACAGGAAAGTTCTATAACCTCTTATTTAAATTCTTTCTCCAATCAGAATTCAAAGTGTAATTCTTTTTTTCAACTTTGTGCTCTAGTTTTCTTTGTAGTTTATTACGTGTAAGTAATGTGCTCTATATTGATGTTAATGGTAACATTTGCATAAGGAATTGATTGACAGGTTTTAAAAAGACAGTTGGTACTTGACAGTTATTTTAAGTACAGTGCTACATAGCATTAGATTAGTTGATTTAATTGGAACAACGCTAGAGCCCCTTGATAAAAACTGACACAGATTCATAATAGTTGTATGCTCTCAAAATTAGTACATCAATGAAAACATTAGTAGTACATACACAAATGTTAAGTCATGAACTAAAAGGATTCATTGACATTTAACTAATCATATCAACTTTGATGATAATTTTAATTGAAGAAACGTACAAAAACTAATAACTAATATTAGTACACGACCATTAGCACATACGTAACTAGGAACAAAAAGTCTTGTTAGTTTAATTGTTGTCAAAGGGAACGTTGGGGAACTTTAGGGCATTTAGTATATTAAAAGTTGCATTATTTTTTTTTCTATTATATTTTATTTTTTTCATAAACAGTATATACCATATTTTTATAACTAAAGCTCAAGTATTTTTTACAGGTGCCAATCTTAAATATTGTTAATGTATATTTATTAGTTATCCGCTTGGTATACCAAGCGGATAACTCCTTGTTATTGTATGGGATCAATAGTTTTTTTCTGTATTATTCTTGGATCCTTCCTTCCTTTTTGTGAGTCGCGTTTCTCTAAAATGTGTAAACATAACATTTCATAACTTTGACAACATATGGGCATTTACGTGAAGTTGTGCACCTCCTATTTTTGAATGACGTCATAGTTGCGCAACGTGACTTACGCGCAATTTTATGAATTTCAATGATTGATTATAGATTAAAAACCAAAAGTCATTTAGTATTGACACTTTGACAAAATTTAAGTCATATCAGGGGCAAACTTTCTACGGATTAAAAATGGCATGTTTCACAAGAAGTTACGCGCGCACGCGCATTTAAAATTTCAAAATGCGCAAAATTAATTTCTAATCAACTTTTTATGCGTTTCTTGTCATTTTGAGCATGTCAAAAATTCCCACGGGCGCGCAATTTTTTACGCACGCGGTGCGCACGTAGCGTTAAAAACATATTTTTTTCTCTTGAATTATATTTTTCAAGTCTTTCCTAGTAATTTTGAAAACAATTTAGACCTTTTCCAGTTTAAATAACGCCATACGAACACGTTGAATTAGACAATTCGTGCGCGTTTTTTATGAAAAAGCTTAAAAAATCGTCAAAATTATGTCTTTTTTTAAACAGTCATAGTTTCTAAAGTAAACCGTGAACCGTTTATTTTTATTACAAAATCTAGAAGTTGATGAGTTGTAGATATCGGATCATGCATCGATAAGGCTAAAAAAACATTGTGACGTCATCGTATGGCCACACGAATGTAAAAATTAGGATTTTTGTCTCTTTCGTTATTGCTCATCACATTCAATGGAGCGCATCACACTTATCTGTATTCCTTTTTCTCCTAAATTTATATATTGTGTAGGTCAATCAACTTTCTTTAGCATGAGATAAAAATATTTTAATTTTTATGACGTCATCATGCCTAAAAATTTTAATTACGTGGGTCATTAATTTCATCTTTACAGTAAATTTTAATCTGTAATAGCTCGTAAGAATAAAATGTGATAATCACGATTAAAACGTTTTCTGGAAGCTATTGGATTGTAGATACGAATTCATGTAAACATTTTGCCAATCGGATGTTGTGACGTCATCATATGGCCAGTTGAATAAAAAAAGTCGTATTTTCATATTTTGCGTAATAGTTCATCACATTTAAAAGGGTGCGCATCTATATTTTACGTATTCAAATTTCTTCTACACGTTAATATGTTGTTCCTGAGATAATTTCCTCCAGAAATTGCTATTTAAGTGTTTCATTTTGATACCGTCGCCATGTTAAAAATTGGAATAAATGGCGGGTCCCGTAATTTCACCTATTCTACACTGTATGTAATAATGTATACAGATTATACTCTTTGCATGTATATACTATATGACACAAATTGACAGAATTCAGCACTAACAGCATATCATATTCTTCAGTTCTTGTCATAATGCCATAATCTTTATCTGTGTGCAATATTCCAACGTATGACGTGCACGTGGCGTTTGTCGTGGTGCGGATAACTAACTCGTCAAAGTGACGAGTTTCATGTCTAGTTTATTATTTCTTTTTACTGGATTGCATTTTTAGTAATGTAGTACTGCTTCAAAATGGTCCAGTTACAAGGTTTAAAAGAACAGAAAAGTTATAAAATATATACAGAAAAAGAAAAGCATACATAATTTGAAAAATATATACAGAAAATTTAAAAACAAATTTTCTTTTCTATAAAAGACATACATATAATAAACAAATAAAACTACTGAAAAACTGGAAAATACTGTTGTGCAAATAAATAGGAATAGCTTTTAAATGAAACCTGTAATTTATGGTTTCCGGCCTACTGTAAAACTAAATATACCACCATACAGTACTCTATAAATAAATATAAAATCAGATACAAAATGAACAACGGAAAAAAATGTGAATTTATCTGCAATTATGTACAACAATAAAATATTTGCAAACAAAATCGTTACTTCTAATTTTGGAAACAAAAATAATAAAATGTTGTTTTATAGTGTTCAATCTAGTTCTGTGTTTGTTTCTTCATTATTAAAGCTCTGTTTACAGTATCAAACTTTATGTAACAAAAAAATGTGATGTGCCCATATATGGACATGATGATGTCATATCACTACCATATTTGGGAATATCACTACCATATTTGCGCACATCACACTTTTTTTGTCAAACTAGTTTGATAGTGTAGACAGAGCTTAATAATAAATAATATCATTATAATAATAATCTTCACAGTTGTTTATCGTAAGAACATCACACCATATTGCTATAAAAATAAATCAATTTGATTTGAACATTAATGTGATGCAAATGCTACAATTTCTATGCTATGAGGCGCCAAATGTAAATTTCTTATTTCAATCAATTGTTAATATAAATATAGTTCTTATGAATGGTTGAAGTTATTATTTATATATATAATACTTTTTATTTATCAATTTAATCATATAAATAATAAAATGTTTAAAGTTATCCTTTATAAATAAATTATAATAATTCATAAATATTACAATTAATAATAATAATATTGAATATAATGTTTTAAAAGAAAAACATATCAACAATTATATATTATTATATCAATCAAATTTTATTTTAAATAATGATTTATATATTGTGCTAAATTATAAATATATCGTTGGCGCCTCATACTGTACGGTTATATGATACCTGAGTAAAAAAGTAATTTCATTTTTTTTTTAAATGTCATCAAAGTTATATCGTGAAGAACTGTGTGAATTGGTCAGTGAGCCATACACTAGAGAATTTCAACTGTAACATAGATATGTATTTTAGACATTATTGAGAAAAGTGGCATTGAAAACATGGGACAGGTCTAGCCAGCATCACATTCAATTAAACCTTTTTTACTTTATTTATTCTTTATTTAACCACATTGAACCGCTAGTAGAAATAGAAAAATTATGATGTTTTGTGAAATATAATGCCTTGGTATGTAGTTTCCTGGTACTGAGTGTGGCAGATCGAGTCACGCTCGAACTAGGATTTTGTTATTGGTAAGATTGTAACCACTACGCTACAGTGTCAATACTTAGAATTACAGTTATAGTAAAAAAAAAATGTTTATTATGGGAATAAGCTACAGGATATAAACTTTTAGTGGCTCCATTAAAATTGTTAATTTCGACTACAGAGCTAGGTGTTGTATTGTAGTTGATGCATTTTAAAGAAATAAATTGCATTATCAAAATATAACCGCCTTTGGATGTTTACTAACATTTTAACAATTTATCGGATATTTCTTTCTTTATATCATATCTTTTGAATAGAAGAAAATGGTCTATATATAATAGCAAATAAATATTCTCCTCCAGTAGCCTACAAATGTTCCTACTTTAGTGGAAACAACCTAAAAAAAACACTGATGACAGCCAGTTTAAGGATTACATTAAGTACGATGTTTAATGCATTTTGGTGATTATATATGTTTCCTTTCATGTTTTATATGTAGCCGAGAGCATTAAACTTTTAAGTTCATAAACATTGGCAAATAAAGTAAATCTACTGAGCTGACAAGAGAAACAGCTTACCAATAAAATAACATAAATTTAGGTAAAATGGTATGATCACGACTATTAATGGATTTATTGAACATTTTCAGTGCTTTATTAGAGAACCTACATAGAAAAGTTTTAAAGAACTACACAAGGGTCATCCATAAGATCATTTTCACCTGGCCTTCTGGGCCAGTATTAAAAGCAGTTTTTTTTTTTATTTGCCATCAATAATTTTAACATGTAATGTGAAATTTCTGTGAAAAATTGATTTGCCAAAATCAGGCCAGACGTTTTACAGGCATGCAAGGTTAAATAATGGCCATTGGCCCGCAGACCTGTACTAAATCAAACGCTGAGACCTGTACCAAACAAATTTGAAATTGAAATATGATGAATCTTAATCATACAAAAGATATCATATAGTACTTTAACAATAATGATATTTAATAATTAATAATTTCTTAGGAAGCTACACTTTTGAAAAAAATGGCACACTGAGTAAAAAAAGTGTGTCGAGAGTAATTTTACTTTCTAAAAATGAAATAAAAAAGTGATTAAAACTAACTATAACTTAGAAATCGTCAGTATGACAAACTTAGTCCCATTTAATATTGAACAAAGCTACAATTGAATGGAGTTATTAAAGTTATTAACCCCTCCTTCCCTACAATGTGTGACGTTTTGTAAAATAATACATATATTACTTTAAAAACATTAAACCAGGTCATTCCTTGTCTTAAATGTATGTTTTATGGTAAATTATGATAAAAAGTGAGAAACAATGCACTACCTAAGTAGCTCGCGGCGAATGACCCCTCGTGGACGGTCTTTAGGCCTAGCCTAGCTAGGCTTAGTTTTGTAGGCATCGGTAAACATCGGTACGCTAGCTATATACCTAGCCTGTATAGTTGCTGCATTAATTGTCTTTCTATTTTGATACATCTGTTGATACAAATTGGGGAAAACCTGGTATTTCTTCCATTTGTTTTGGCCTCACGATCGATCGAAAAGTGGGTGAACAGAAGAAAAACAAAAATATCAATCCGTGCGCAATGCATTTTGGGATTTATAGCGGGCCGTTAAAATTATTAGAATCAACTTATTTTTCACATTTTTAACCGTTTAAAGACAAAAAAGTTATCTCAATAGGACCATATAATATTTATTTTTACATTAAATGTAGTTTGTGACTTTAAATTAGATGTAAAACACGTAGGGAATGGGACTTTAAATACATATAAAGCAAGTACAGAATATATCATACAGTACAAAACATAATAAAAATTGAGAATATATACAATCTTGATAACTAAGTTGAGAACTTTAGAAAAAGAAGCATTTTGACTATCATAGAAATGATAATGATCAACAAAGAAGTAATATGTGACTCTGTAATATATCGAGTGGTCAACCGGCATTTTAACTACCAAAACATATAACGCAATTGTAATGATATTTGCAAAGTAATGTAAAAGATAATACAATGTGTAACCAAACCATACTACTGAGCATTCTTGATATAATGTAACATTTTTGATATATACTTTTATTACATGCAATGTTGATACACAGAACTGTACTTTAAACTGCTATATTTAGATCATATAATAAAATTGTTCGTTGAAGCATGGCTGTTAGATAGTAATGATTATTTTACAATCATTGTGTACATCTTTCAACGATTTGTTGATAACTCGCATATTATTAGTATCTTTAGTAGTAGTCTTATAATTTACCAAAGTCTAAATAAATGAACTAGTGAAGAAAATGGAGATAGAGAAAGGAGATGATAAAGAAAAGATGGAAAAGTTTAAATAAATAAACTGGTGAAGAAAATGGAGATAGGGAAAGAAGATGATAAAGAAAAGATCATAGATGGGAAAGTTTAAATTAATACACTGGTGAAGAAATGTTGGTATGGAAAGAAGATGACTAAGAAAAGATGGAAAAGTTTAAATAAATAAACTGGTGAAAAAAATGGAGATACAGTAGGAAAAGAAGATGATAAAGAAAAGATGGAAAAGTTTAAATAAATAACCTGGTAAAGAAATGTTGGTAGGGAAAGAAGAAGACAACAAAATTTAAGAAAATCATGGTTTATACAAGACTGAATTCTATTTAAAATCTCTCAGAAAATCATCAGGAAGAAGTGGATACATGTTAAATAGCAACATTAAATTAATAATAATCAGCGAAAGCCCAAGGGAGAAAATTAATGATGAGTAGAAAATTCAACTGAATTAATTATAAACAAAAAACCATTTAGAATATTCATTAATCAACATTACTACTATTTTCCAGGATAATGCGATTATTCAGAAGTCATAAACTAATATTAACTTAATTTAACCAGAAAGCCGTTGGCTGGCAGACAATTAGCTTCCAATTGACTATTTTTCTTTAAATTACAATTTTTATCAGGTAAATAACTTTAAATAAATTAGATACAACTTTGTTCAAAAGTGAATAATTATTGTGACATTAAATGGCTTATTTAGCAACAAAATTATTGGGGCAATAATCATTAACTTAAGATTTTCTGTTGAGCACAAAAGTTCTCAATCAAATACGCCAAATGTATTTTATCATTTTCATCACAGGTAATGAGTTTGAAGAACATCAGATAAGTTATTTATTTAGCCAAAAATAGTTTTATCTAAAAACAAACAGGCCATGTCTAAACCATAGCAAATAATGATTATTTATAACGCATTCCAACTGTTATGTATAATGCTACATTAAATCATAATCTGTTTTCTGAAAGAACATTCAGAAGATTTAATTAAACTAGCATTTGGAATTTCTTTCTGGTGTAGTACATAAGTACTATATTTTACAGTTTTATTACACTGTGCCTAACATTGAAAAGAAACTAGAGCCACACATAAAAAACCAACAAATATTATTTTGTCCCACAGCTGATTTAGCACTACAGCTCCTATGGTACTAACTGTATACCTAGTCAAGCCTTTAGCCAGGATTTTTATAGGGGAGGGGGGAGGTGGAATTCGTTTTTTCACAAAGAGGGGAAAAAATCATTGGCCAAAAAATTGGCTAGAGTTCATAAAGCAAAGCTAAGCTGATCTGACGTCAGAGAAGCGATTAAAATCCTCCTTACTAGTATGGGGTCTATTCTATATTTGAATGGAAAACCTCTCATACAGAAAATAATGTGTAAATAGTTTTAAAAAGGTTACTTCTGTTTTCTAGAGCAAAAATGTAATGTTAAAAAAATTTCTATTGATCATACATTCCAATAATTATCGATCTATAGTTTCCCCTATGTTTCATAATTTTTGGGATTTTATTTGTGTTACACGAGCTTGCTGAAAATAAGCACTTTTTTATCAGTGGGGGGATAGGTCAAAATACACAGTAAAGTCTCTATTCTTTTGTACACACATTTTGTAGAGAGGCATTTTAAAAAGCTTGAAAAATAAACAGTGTGGTAAAAAATGTTATCAGATGACTAAATATAGGTAATATAACTTGAATTTTACATTTCTGGTATTTTTATTCAACTTCAGATTTTTATTTTCATGCTATAGCAAAAATTATCCACTGTATATCCACCATCTTTTTTTACCTTCTAGGGAGTCACCAGACATGTTTTTAAATTAGATTAAACTTACCTAACTACTGAAAAAAAGTCTTCTTGGTTTTTATGGCAGAAATTTGCCAAATTTTGTATTTTACCATATTAAAGGAAATTCATGTTTTTTTGTCTTGATTTCTGTTACAAATATTTGATTTATGTACAATTAACCAGATATTATAGTTAAAATTCATGCCTGCTGTACCTGAGCTTTAAAGATATGAATACCTACTAAACAGAAAATTACAATAATGACTTAAAACCAAAGTTTAACACCACTAAAGTAAAAATAATATGCATGTGTATATGCACAACATTTCAGAAAAGCAGTCTGTCTTCAAACAAGCTTTAATAAAATAACTATAAAGTGCCAACTATCATGTCCTAATTCCCTGTTACGCAACTTATGGGTCACGACCTAATTGTGCGTTTTATTGGGTCATGGAATTGTGTCATGAATTTGGGATGATACGCAAGAACCTAAGAAACATACTGTAATTATTTTTCATCAACAAATATCCACAAGAAAATAAAATCACAAATCTGCAAATGGGAAAAAACTAGTGAGTATAATTAGTGATGGTTGTGGTGTATAAATAATAAGCTGTATTAGTATTAATTACCTAATAGATATTTACATTTTTTCATAAAATTAAAATATCCCAAAGTTGATCATTGATCAAGACTAAAACCAAATTATCAAATCATGAACAAATCATAAGAAATGTATTTCGAATATGAATTTGAAGTGAATTTGAAGTATTGAAACCAACAAAGACAAGCTTGTATGCATAACTGTAGATAGGTCCAGTTACAAGTAAATGACAAGGGATGAAATGGACCAGAACAACAGGCTAATGCCTTATTAGTACTGAAATAAAAATTATTTGTTTACTTAACAGAAATAACCATGGATAGTGTTTTGTATCTATGAGAAAAATTCTGAAACAGCCAATACCAGGATTTGAACCAGGAATTCTATGAAAGCAACATTGCTAATAAATACTACTTGTTTCATTTGTTAATATTATTTGAATAAATATAAATGAGCGTAGACTAATCTGTTCAACCCCGACCTTCCAAGTATTTAATACCAATTTAATGAGACAAAACTCAGAGAATAATGTAATCAAATTTGAGAGAAATGCTCTTTAATGATTAAACCAGAAAATGTGAAATGCTTGGCTCCTGCTATTCACATTCAGTTCTAGAATAAAAGTCAATCAAGTCAAGCACTCCAGGTCTGTTTGATAACTACGGTGGTCGTGTGGTCCTATTTTCCCGGAATTCATCGGGCTACTGTAAGAAACATTTTGGATTTTCTCTTTTTTCTGTAGATATGTTGTTATTATTAGAATGTTATAAACGCATTCATTTCCATTAACTTTTTGTAACATTGGGTCTCAAACCCACAGCAAACTTAAAACTGTTCAGAAGGATACAACGCAAGAGCGTACAGGTGACACAAGCAATTTGACCAATTACAAGCAAGTTTGGATTAACTGTTGTTTGTGACTAGTCATATCACTTGTGACTGGTCACTTGAGATCTTTGCATTGGTGACACAAGTGACATTTCAAATGGTAACAAAAATTGAGTATTATGCCAGAGTTGTGCAATCTGCTATTCTTTCACAGGAAGTGGAATGAACATATCAGTTTAATATTAATAACTCCAATTGTGCTCAAATTACTCATGATAACTAATAAATTTAGAGTAAATCATAAATCAAATATGGATTTAACTAACTGTAATATTTATGATCTTAGCAGTAATTCACACATGAGTCACTACTGTTGATTCAACAATGTATAATTGCTTCTAGATACAGGTTTCCTAACAGCTTATTAAATTACCAAATTCGTCTAGGGGGTCCTAGACCTATCCCTCCCATAACCAAATGATGAAGTCTGTCGAACAATTTCAGATCTCTCGGCTTGGTATCTATGAGTGCCCTTAATACAGTACAGATGTTCCATAGAAGAGGGGTTCCACGGTATCAAAGATATGGTACGCCAAATTCTTTATAAAAATTACATTCAGACATGCAGACAGTTTTTGGCTAGCCTAAGGTCTAGTGAGACTACTGTAGTTGACTTTAACCACATCATTTTCACACTTTTACAACTTCAAGTACAATCAAGTTTGACCTTGGTTTTAATTTTGTAATAATGATTACATTTTAATGTTTAAAGTCTATACACACATTTCTGAATATTAATGTGAAAAAGATAACTACAAATTTGAAAGTTTTTTTTTGCTGAATTTCAAACAGGTCCACTATAATTGATTAGGTGATACCAAGGGATTTATGCCTAGTGCAGTAAACAATTCAGAAAACATTTCATAACAGACCTCCAATAAATAATTTTAACATTTTTCCCAATATTTCCAGTGACCTTCCTTTTTCTGCTTCCACTAAAAAAGCATTTTTTCCCAATGAATTTGAATACATTAAACACCACCATCTACAGTACACTGTATTCAATTTATTATATTTGTTGATGCACGGTATTTTGTTTAAATACCACCCTCAATGTTTGGATGTATTCTTTTCCAATCATAGCATCCACTTTAAGGTTTGGCCACTATTTTGCAATAGTGTTAGTATAAAAGAGGGCATTGTCCTTTTAGTATTTAAATGGTGTCATTTATAAAGTTACTACGAATGATGACGCAAAATAAGTTAATTCCATTTAAAATCAATTACATTATCATTTAGTAGATTTTCTGTGATAATAAACGTGAGGTATATTGATTTTTGAGTGAATCATTTTTTAATAATTGATTCAAATAGTATTAATCATATTCAAACACCTCTTTGTGAGGATTGGTCATATTTTGTGGCTGGCAAATGGGAACTAAGTTGGAGACACGCTTTTGCATGTGTACTATCAGTCAACTCTCCCAATACTGGACACTCTGAAAACTGGATCCCAATACCAGACTTTTCTTGAGGGCCAAAAGGTCCCAAATTCATTTTTACCATTAAAAACACATTCTGAATACCAGACTTTCCGGAAAACAAGACATATTTGGCCATCACAAAGGTGTCCGGTATTGGGAAAGATGACTGTATTAAAAAGATAATTAAAATTTTCACACACTTAAAAAGTTATACTTGGCTATGAATTATTAGAGATTTCAATTAGGTTACATTTATTTCAAATATTTTGTAAAACTTTAAATGTATATTTTGAGATTTTAAATTTAAACTGAAGATTGTAATCTGCATTATTTTAAATTTAAAAAAAATAATTTTCTTTTGGTCTTTTTAAAATAAAAAAAAATGGCTAGCTTCACCCTTTACTTCCTATGGATCTGTCATCTCACACTCTATGATAACCTTCCTGTACATCACATCAATAAGTTTGACATTTTATCAATAAAGTGTGAATGCAAATACAGTTTCTAAATTTATAATACAGTTGTATTACATCTTCCTAAAGTGAAGAACAATTTATTTTAAGTATGAAAATGAATTAATCAATCAAACTACATCAAAATGTCTCATTTATCCAAAACCTATAGCAGTCTTCCCTCAAGATATGGAACAGTCTAAGCTAAGAAATATGAATATTTTAATAACACTATGAATTACAGCTTATAAACATTAGAAGGAAGTTAAATTTGATATTCCGCAGTAAATGATTTATTCACACGACACGACCAGTGGAGCACGACCGACATTCTATCCAGTTCTAAAAAATACATGGTCCACGACAATCAAACAAATATATCCAATCTGTATGTTACATTTCATATATGATATGTTAAAATACTTTACATTAAGGAACTTATATACCATATATACCAAACAGTAGTACTGTACTCGCACACATTTGAAGGCCCTTCAGTAGCGAGAAAACTTTATCCTCCACTCCTTCTGGTCCTCCAGGAAAAGAACCATCCCTGTAAAATTACTTGCTACAGTATCCTCATTGTTCATTTATTTTTTTTTAAAATATCGATATCTATATTTATTCAATCAAAAACAGTTTATAGAAAAACAAACCAAAATTGCAAGAATTTGACCCAAACTTTATGATTTTCCCTCTGGTATCATAACAATATATCTAGTTTCAATAGTACTTTTCTTTGTAGAATTTACCCACTGGGAACTACGTAAATAACAAAGTATTATCTCAGCCATGAGATTTATCAGTGAAATCTATTATATTTTCATATTATATCACATTCCATACTTTCTTCAATAGGTTTCAACTTTCATTTTAATCAGCTTGCTATAGGATAAAAGAGGAATGTAGAAATGATTTGGGAAGATTCACAATACACACAGTAGAGTAACTACTGGCTCAGCCATGCCTAGAAAGAGATCTGATTTGGGAAGATTCACAATATATCTAGTAGAGTAACTACTGGCTCAGCCATGCCTAGAAAGAGATCTTATGAACTTACAATTGATAACAGTGGAATAACAAGAGATGGTATAGGAACAACGGGGTTCACCCATAAAATACTGTAGAGTTTTTGCATCATACTACTAATTCAAACTTTTAACTACATGATTTTTTACCAAAATACTTAAAAAAATGACTTTAATATCAATGTCAACTAATAACGGCATTTTTATTTTGGTCTATAATTTTTCATTTAATGGATGGCTGTTAATTTGTAGGCTTTGTGCATACTTTTGGGTCTGTGTTAACTTGTTGAACTTTGTGCAGTTTATCATTGGTATCACTATCACTGTATGAATGCTGGATATGTGTTGTGCATTTTTCACTGAACAACATCTAGCAACTTTAACATAACTCTTGGTATAACTGTGTAATTTTCTTTTCAGATAGAAATTTCAGTTTCATTAATAAACAAGTTTCTATGTGTCCGTCAGATCACTATCAAGATTTCATCTACAAAGCTATTTATAACAAGTCTGTTTCAAATCCACACTGTAATACCCTACAAGCCTGTAGCAAGAGTAGGAGTGTTGATGATTCTAACCCCAGTTTTTGCTATAAAGTGCCCTTTCCAGTAAATACCGTAGGCCAAATAAGCTCAGCTAATGATTATTTTTTTAATTAGGAAAAACAACCTCCTCTATAAAAATCATGGCTACTAAAGCTTGTGCTCACTGAAAATATAGTATTTAGTTTTCATTCAATCTCTAGTTGTTCTACCAATTTACAATCCCAAAATCTCTTTTCTATGCATTTGAAAACCCTGTATCTGTATACACAAAACATATACCACACTTTTTCAAGTATCAGCATTTTCTAGCTGAAAATATATTCACACAATTTTAATTATGCAATATACATTATACAATATTACATATGTGGCTTGCCATGAGTCGCAGGCAGAACTCATGTGAAGAATGCTCCCCAAGAGAGACTTATGGCTTGATCACTTATTATTACTGAATTATCATTTTTTGAATAGCTTTCTGTTGACGATATTCATAATATTAGAAGGTTTTTCAAAAAAAACTTTATTTTACCGAATGCTTTTAATACTGTAAATGTACTTTTAAATATCTTTTTAATATTTTTTTTTCATTATAATCAATACATATTTGTTTCAGAAAACAGAAATACTAAAGAAACATATTATAAAATTGATGTCAGGATCATCTAGAAAGTGTGGGAGCACATGTCATTGTAAATATAAATATTTGGTTCCGTTTTTTAATATCCTTTTGTACATTTTGGGTATTGTGTACACACAAATAAAAATGTCATATTCTTTCCTTAAGCTTTGTCTACTCTATGAAACTATAAATTTGACCAAAAAAAAGTGTGACGTGCCCAAATATGGTACTGATATACCCAAATATGGTAGTGATATGACATCGTCATGTCCATGTATGGGCACATCACATTTTTTTGACACATAAAGTTTGATAGTGTAGACAGAGCTTTAAAATAAAGGTTATTGTTTCACAAGAAAAGTCCTCTACTATATCTGGTGCAATTGATTGTTTAATTAATTTAATTTGTAAATTTATGAGTACCCTGAAGTTTGATTGGCTTTTCTCCAGTTTTTTAATTTTTTGTTGTCTCTTTTCTATGTAATTATGAAGCACAAATAGCTTGTGACGTATTGGCTCTATGCTGTCAAATTGTATGATTTTATAAGTAGGCCTTCATTTATTTCTGAACACAGTTCTCAGATACTATTATTTTGTTTGTTTCATTATATTCTTATAATTATACTGTACTTTTTAGTAATAATTAAATTACATGCTTTTTATCAACATTTTCTGTCTGATAGAAGAGAAATTTACTGTTGTACCTTCGATCTATTGTATCAACAAAAAAGAAAAAATTCCCTTCTATAATATTAGGATCCAAATGAAATTATTTCGCCTTAATACTATTAATTGCTGTTTTACCATGACTGATTAACATGATTTAAAGAAGGCCAACCATTTGTGTATAGTTAAATAATCAAATTTCAACAAAAACAATTCTATATTTAATTATGCGCCTTTTCCTTGCATTAAACTCGATTAAATTACAATTGCTGCCATCATCAAACATCATGCATTATCAGATCATCCCACAAGACACAGGTAGTACTATAACCTTTAAGATATCTCTGATGAGTCACAGAAAAGAAGTTAATAATCATGTTGATGTGAGAATATTACTGCATGCAATCTGGAGACCGTTCAAGTTGAATTCAAAGCTGAAAATGATCTTAATTAATGATAATGTGCATTTATAATTTATGGACAAATCACAATAGGACTTACCTTCTCAAATAGCGGCTTCCACTTCTGTTATGCAAATCACAGGTGGTCAATATATAGAAATACAGGTGTTGGATGTTAAAACAGTTGAAAATACACGTGGCAGTTGTTGAGATACAGGTGGCAATATTGAAATACAGGTGGCACAGGTATTAGAAAACCAAGTTATCACCATTATGAAAATCATGACAAAATATGAAAGAGAATAGGAAAAATAACTTAATTACATTAAATAACTTGTTATCCTTTAGTAAATAATATGTACTTAAAAATGATCTAAATATAAAATAAAGAACTCCTAATTTCATGATTTGAAATCATTTCAAAAATGATTTTTTACCTCCGCCAAGGAGGTATGTAGTTTGTATTGTTTGTTAGCAGGATTACTCAAAAAGTAATTACACGATCTTTACCACCACCAAGGACCACTCCATTAGATTTTGGAGGCAATTTGGACTACGGTCCCAATTCTGGACCACTTTTTATTATTATTTTCAGACCTGCTAGTGGTAAAAGATAGGACACAATTTTCAAAAGCCGGCGAGCAGTCTTTCAGTAACAAGTAAACTGAAATTAATTTTTGTACAAATGGCAATAGTTATAATTTGTGATTTGTAATTTTAAAACATAATTTTAATGTACAGGTTTTTTGATACGAGTAGTTTTTAAAAAACCTATTTCTTTTCAAATTCACCAGTTTGTTTTTGCCGTTCCTGCTCTTTTGTTAGTCAACTGAAACTATTGTTTAGTTGAAAGGTTGGTTACATAAACCTTTATACCAAACTCGCATACACATGCTTGTAGTAAAATTAGCCTAACTCACACACAGCATTAAGACATATATATATATTTGTTTTTTTCCCAGAAAAATCTTATGTAGAACTTTTACAGTAGGCGGAGGTATGTACAGAGTGGCTTTCTAGTTTTTTAATAATTTGATCAAATCTAGTCAACACTATTTCAAACAGCAATTTTTGTAAAAAAAAAATAGTTTTTTTGTCAAATTAACAAGTTAAATATGAATTGAAGGCACTTTGAAAAGGAAAAGTAATTTGAAAGTCGGTAAGATAAGATAATAGGATTTTAAGTTCAATAAAAATGTGTACACATTACAAATGTAGGGTAAATGACATAATTCCATTGAGAGCTGGTACATTATCAAATTACTAGTGATACTATTTATAATGCATTTTCCTCATAAAATCTTTATTGCATAAAGTAATTTTTTTTATCAATGTCAACCGCAGATCTGATTAAAGTATGTTCCTGAAGCAGAATCTCTTTTGACTTTGTTCAAGTCTGCAAATAGGCCTTCTAACTTTGTGAGAAAGCCCTGTCTACACTATCAAACTAGTTTGACAAAAAAGTGCAATATGGTAGAAATATGCCCAAATACGGTAGTGATATGACATCATCATGTCCATACTGTATATTGATTGGCACATCACATAAAGTTTGATAGTGTAGACAGAGCTAAACTTAGCTTAGTGATGAGAAATGGTGACATACTATACTGCACATTCAAAGATATACAAGAGAAGGATCTGTTAGTGTTAGAAGTTGAAGACTTTAGTCTTTGCTGAGATGTTACTCTAGTAGTCACTCTTATATGAAAATATGTAACACGTTTTATTTAAAGAAAGTAAAAGTCTAATTATATTCATTATTTAAGGAATTCAGTAAGGACCAAAATATAGCTATAATTCTTATTTTTGGTTGTTCTGTTTCACTGGATCATGTTTGTAAAATAATTAACCATACATATTAAACAAGACAATTTTATAAGAAGTAAATGCAAGTATTTTAACATCAGAAATTTATATAAAAACTAGTCCAAAATTCTTTTTTTTGTGTGATGTATATGCTATCCTTTTTATTCTTATAATATGCATATTGCAAAAGTAGAGAATAGACCATATACAGCAAGCTATATTCTTTTTCACTATTGTTATAAATAATTTCCAATTTCATGTTGGGTCTATGTACAAAAGCACACAATTTGGACAACTGCCAAACTGCAAAATAACAATTAAAGGACATTTCCTACTGTTTACACATTATCATTCCACTTCTCATTATTTTCATATAAAGCTCTGTCTACACTATCTGTGACAAAAGAAGTGCAATGTGCCCAAATACTGTAGTGATATTCCCAAATATGGTACTAGTGATTTGACATAATCATGTCCATATATGGGCACATCACATTTTTTGTCACATAAAGTTTGATAGTGTAGACAAAGCTTTAAGTTTAGATATTAATGTTACCTCATCAAAGGTTGTTGGCATAGGATATAATTCTTGGGTGTCATTCTGTGTAATATTTGTAGTTCCTTTATCTCCAACCATAGACAATGCCTGATAGTCACCATTAGGTACCCTGCCAATGGCTGTCAAAGATGTAGAGGCAACAGTCTGCATCTAAAAAAACAAGAAATGCATTACAGTTTTATCATTCGAATACTTTACCCCTATACCTTTTCAGTTTCAATTCTGGATCTGCCTAGAAATATTTTTGGAGCTAATGCACATTCGCATCCCCTGATAATGATGTCATTTAGGTTAGGCTGAAGTCACCTAACACCAACTAGTGGGGGAACCTGAACTCATCCTAAAGATAGTCTCACTTAGTTCAAAGGGGCATTGGTGCCTTATTTTTTATCCCCTTTGTGGGAAACAAGAATGTACTGTACTAAAACGTCAAAGCTGGATGGCGGTGGATGATGGCGCAGCCACATTAGCCACTGGACAGACGTCTTAAGGAGACAGTTAAAATAATATATAATTTCGAAGACACAGAGGGAAGAATAGCAAAGAAGCAAAATATAAAGAAATCATAGAATGCCAACCTACATCAGAAACTCTTGTTGAAGTCAAACAAAATGAAATTGAAGATGTCGAAGAACACTTTTAATACTGCCAGAACATTTCAAAATAGAAACAACAAATGATGTAATACATTTATTTTTAACTTTTTTAATTACTTCATCAATAAAGAAAGTTCAGGAAGATATAAAAAATGTAATCATGCACAATCAATAATTTAAAGTCAAAATCATCAGGCGTGGAGAAATTATGAGGTATAAAAAAAAAGAGCTCAGGGCATAAATTTAAAACTGGCGGTCTTTTGAGTTGAGTGACTGTGTTTATGATCAGGAAAAATTGAAGGGATCAGGATTTTGCGGGAACAAGGGGGGATGTTATGACAGTTGAACAGTTATTGTAATTCATTTCAGCGGATAGCATTTGATTGATGTGGTTAGTGTTATTCATTTGACGTATGAATATGATTGTGAATGCGATTTGCGCAATTTAAAATTAGAGGTTAAAAACTGGACTAAAATTATAAACAGTGTATAAGCCCGTTTATAACACATATAACATACATAGGCATACACAGCGTATATTTTATTCAGTCAAAAAACTGTCAAATTAAAAAATATCAAGAAATAAAAGATTTTTGCTTAGATAATAATTAATAAATACACTTATAAAAGTAGATTGTCTAACAAAATATATACGTTGATGTGTCAAAATCAGCCTGGTTATGAAAAAATGTTAGTTTAATCTAAGAGAGTCATTTGGTACAAGGGGGTTAAGGTGGCACCCGACTTCAAGGCCATTTGTGATGACAGGTAGGTTCTCTAGATTAGACTTAGTTAGCCTAACTTTTGCCACCTTTATTTCCACTTCAATTCGGGTCAACGAATCTATACTAACACGATTAATAAGCCAGAATAGAAGCACTTACCTTTAATGTTGTAGAAAGCTAAGACATAACGACTATCAAAAGTATCAATTAGAAAATAAGTAAAAACCTAAAAATCTAGATTCCACCACAAACACAACAAACTGTCGTCTGCTTAATTCTAATGTTGTGGTTTTTGATGATGAGCACATGTATTCACTCAGCCGTGACCAACTATAGAGGGGGTGCTTTCAAATATTTATACGATCAGGCCGGGATTTGAGCTTGATATTGCATTAAGTCATAGAGATATTCTTATCTTATTATTCTTATCGTTAAGTCGACTAATAGGCCTAATAATGCTTATCATATATAATAATTGTTATACTGTGGTAGGAAATATATTAATCAATAGAAACAGAATTAAACGAAGAACAATGGTTGAATCTTTATTTCAGATACAAAAAAAATATATATATAGTTAAGTTATAGGCCTAATATAAATATACAGTGCATACTTCGAAGTAAACAATTGCACAAAAAAAAAACATAACTGTACATCGTTAGTTTCCTGAAGTGATTGAAGAAGGACATTTTGTAATGGAAGTAGCCTAAATAATCATTTTCGTTCAGCTAGTAGCACCACGTTTTCAATATCTGCTTATTGAAGAGTACCTAGTAATGTTATCAGTAAGAACTTTGTCCTTCTCTACGACCAAAAGCCTTCATAGGTTTTTCAATGCCGCCGTGAATATACGTATTTGCTGCAGGCTTATAATTCCAACTTTGCTTTCCAATGTGTTATAGAAATATTCAGGTGCCTAGACAAAAATTATAAAATAATAAATATTAAAAAACGTTATATAATAATGAATATTTATGACTGAGACTTAATGAACGACAAATACAAAACTCTGATGGGTGTACGCTAGAAAGTTGTTACCGTACAGCCTAGCCTAGCCTAGCCTTACTTCTTTCCTTAGATTTTTAAGAAACACCAAGTCATCACCAACCATGTGAGCAAGTTTGCGACTGTAAAAAACAAAAAGAAAATGTTGAGAGTTTGTAGAGATAATACTTATATATTTGATTACTGTTTCGTTCGTTTCTCGTACCTCTTAATGCCATTTTGATTCGCCCAATTGGAGACGTCTTGATGTCCCCAGTTGGCGACACTTTTCTTTGAGTTTGTGATGACCTCTACTTTGGGAACAACAACATCGGCTTCATCATTATTATTTTTGCCACGACTTCCCAACTCTTTGGTGAGCTTCTGCATTGAGGTGTCAAAATCGTTTCCATCTGGGTCAACTTCGATGTAAAGTTTAGTACCAATGATTGCACCGAGCCAACCGTCTGCCTGGTAATTTGCTTCCATCTTGAGTGGGATGATGTCTTTACGAAGCTGGAATGCATATTCAGCCTCTGAAGAGAGAAAAGAGGTTTTGTTAAGATGGCCTCTTAAGTCAGCTTATTGCTGCAGTGCAGCTGTTTTTAGAGCTACCCTCGTAAAGCAAAGTATCTAAATAATAGATAAATAAATATGATACAGTGAACCATAGAGGCATGATGCGCATTAAAATGGAAAATGGGAAACGATGCAGTGACAATAATAATTTCTACAGAAATCGTTAGGTTAAGCCATGGTTCTCACTAGAGACGCAACACAAGCGAGCTGACCAAAGACAAGCAACAATTAGAATAACCCATCTTGTGATTGGTCAAATCACATATGATTGGTTTCCACTAGAGACGCAACACAACGACATAACGCAACGTAAGGGATTTGACCAATCACAAGCTATGGATTATTCGAACGGTCGCTTGTCATTGGTCAACACGTTTGCGTTGCGTTTACGTCCTTGTGTTGCGTCCTAGTGGGAACCAAGCTTTAAGCACTATTACCTGTTCTTGCGTTTGGGCTGCTTTTGTATCTGTGCGAGTAACAAATAAGCACAACGGCTGCTTCTTCGACCGCTTCTGCCATCGATTGCAATGTCGACCCTTCAATATTATCAACATCCATCCACACAACGTAACCGTTTTCTTTCAGTCTGTCACGGACACGAAGTAGGATCTCCTGAGTATCCCATTGATAACTGATCATCACGTGTCTTGCTTTCTTTGGTCCTTCAGATGTTAGCACTTTGTTTGGCGAAGTCTCCTTTTCATCGACTTTCAATTCACTTTCATCTTCATTGAGAAGATCTGTGAATACATTATTAATGATGGATATTAAAAACAGTAAACATTTATTTTTCGTTTTCTTCAATAGAAGCTTCATAATTGGAACTTTGATATTGAATGATATATGATAATGGCACTTATTATATTTACCTTTTTCGCCTATTTGTTTCTTTACTGCTTCGGCAGCATTCTTCATTTCCAATACGTTACATTTCCGATTTAACAACGACATCATTTCAGAGTCATTCCTCATGATCTCTTTAGCATCTGCATTGAAACTCAATGACCACAATGCATTCATGACAACTTTTCTCTCGTTGACGTCTCCATGTTTTAGAACGGCTTTTAAGATATTCATCACGTTGTTTGACACCAGCATAGAGTGGTTACAATCTCTGCTAGCTAGTTGTGCCAAACTGTTTAAAAGGAACTGTAGATGAATGTCTGCGTATTGATGATCTGGTGTGTCCAGCGCATGTTGAATGGCATCAAAGAGCGTCTTCACCAGAATGTCATCATTCAGAAATTTATCTTGACCATTTTCAGATTGCAGACTACAAAGACAGAGGACGGCCTGAACTCGTACTGTCCTGTCGTTACAACGGGCATACGGGTGTATTATAGCAAAGAGTTTGACTTTCTCGTCGTGATCCAAGACTCCACGCATGGCACTAATATCTACTATGATAATCGACGATACCATTATGGTCTTGTTCAATGTGTTCTGAAATAAAAATCATTCAATTCCAATTCAAATTTACAAGAAAACTCATACAGTTTATAATGAATAATATTATACAACAAAACTTTCTTTTTCTGGAGAAAACTAATAGGGCCTAAGTAAGCAAAGCCTATACTTCCTCCATTAGAAAAAAACAATATTTAAATTTGTAATAATTCGATAAATCGAGATGTTTTGATATTATTGTTTTTATTCAAGTCTACATGTTTATATTTCATATCAAAATACAGATTAGAGGAATAAAGAGAATATTGATTGCAGGGAAATTACTCTGCATAAATTGTTCCGGTAATAAAGGCTTAGAGATGGGATCCGGTTTATGTAAGTGTCTGTTTCCTGAGGTAGTTTTTTACTTTAAGAAATATTATCATAATTATATTAGTCATTATACTAAAACATAGCAAAATACATTGTCATCACCGAAATTTAGGTGAAAACAACTCTCCATTCAATATTGTTTTAAAATTTGCATCTTGTCTTTTCTCCAATCAAACGGTCAAACTTAAAACAAATAATTTCAAATGGTAAATAGATGATTCTTTTAAAATAAAAATGATATTAATAACAATTCCATTAAATCGACATTTTTGTTAGATTCTGTAGTAGAATTTTAGTTTAAAAAACAAGTAAAACAGTACTGTACTACTGTACCTCAGATCCTTCGAAATGTTTGCAAATTGCCGGGTTTTGCAAATCTTCCAAAAACATATTCAAAATACCACACTTTTTATATGACATGCATATGGTAGCTGTCAATGTGCACAACATGATTGCCCATTTTCTCACTGTTTTTATAGTGTCTTCTAATTCAGCTGCTTGGTTTGACTTCAACAGTTTCAACGTCTGTGATAATGTCCAAACAATCCCTAACTTATTGACAACGTCTGCAAGGTACGAACTGACAACTGGAGGTCGTTCTTGCTTCTCCTCCTCCTCCTCCGACGAAGTTGTTTCATACTTTATAAGATTAATAATTTCTTCTAATTGGTTGCCGTATTCGTTCTGAATCGTTACGATCCCACGGCAGCTCTTTTTAGTTCTTCTGACGAGATCGTTTAATCGTGGCAACACTGTATTTTTGACGCACGGGTTTTCAAAAAGACGCTTTCGGATAACATTGTTTTGTACGACATCGTCAATGTTTGATGGGAATTTGTCAATTGCCATAGTGGACCCTGTGTTTTCATTCATATTGACGTCCTCTGCAGTTGCACTATTATTCTTTTTGGATGTAAGCCTACTTTTGTTATTGTTTAAACCTAAATTGTTTTGATTGTCAGGCACGGACGATATTTTAGACCTGCTTGTTCCCGAACCCATAGTCAATAATCTTAAATTGTTCAACTGATCTTTTTAATACTAATAGGTTCAATAGTGTTTGTGGAAATTCAAAATCTAAATCAGCTAATCATCTCAAGTAGACCAGAGTAGACTTATATTTCCTATCTGCTTACTGTTTAAACAATACAAAGATCCACTTCAAAGCGAGATATTAGAAGGGTTACCTGCTTTAGTTCCAGCAAATATGTAACGAAACTACATGTATCGTAAATGTTGACATTTCTTCTCAACGTATCAGTGTGCAAATTATCTGCAGAATTTAGTTAAACATATGTTTGTTACTAGAACTTCCCGGAGTAAAGTTAGGCCTTCTTCAATGACACGGTCTTGTCATGATCTTGTGTTCCATCGTTTTCAATCACAGACGTGTTCAGGAAAGAATGACATTAGTTTCCTTGAACATAAACGTTCACATATATTCTTGTAAGAATTCAATCAGATCGCAAGCTTGAACAGTTTTTAAAAACACTTGTTTGTTGTAGGCCTACAATAGAAGCAGCAGTTCCACATTTTATGCTAAACACCCGGAATATGTATAAATTCTTCAATTCTTCTTCTTCAATAATAGGCTGGATCAACATGTATTGTCTATTCTTCCTTATTTAAGTACAGCTTTTAGTACGAATAGGTTGAGTACGAATGATATTTCAGAATGGATAGGCCGGACACATTATTATTACAAGACATGACCTTGCAGTATTCATAAGTTCCGCGTCATCGCTTCCTGTAGTTATGGAGATAAGCTGACAATAAGTTTACAATTGGTGAATAGAAAATCGATCAAATATCGGATTCGAGTTAGTAGACCTAAATACAGAAACAGATAGGCCTACTTACGTATTTAACGCTATTTATAACGGTATTTAATAGAAAATCAATTTGATAAAACAATTATCAATTGAAAATTTACATCACACCGAATTTGTTTTTTGTATTTAAGTAAAACGAACCATATTGTATTATGATCATGTTCATGTTGCTGAATGTGAAGCATATCCGTCATCTGGAGAGGAGTTTATAAACTGTTGCTCTTTTTTCCGTAAGAGGAGGAGAGAGCAGAACAGGAAGAAGAGAAGAAACAAGAAAGGGAAAATGGAAGGGAAAACATTATTAAGTGACACTGCACAAAAGCCTCTATGTTCATGTCAAACTTAATAATCGAGAAAAGTCTACATGATAATTAAGTAGGCCTAGCTTAAGAGCCTAGTTGTAAATTGCAAACTTTTGAAAGGAAATAAGAGCGGCAAACGTTTGTCATTTTATACACTCAGACGAAGATGAAATAAAGTTTTCCAGTTCAAATATAGGCCTAATGTTACTTTTCTTTTTACGACTTACTCACCAGAATTTGTCGATTGAATTTCGTGATATACAATTTGTTACCTGTGTTAAAGGCTCATTGATATCTATGAAAACATTTTCTGAACTCATACTGCCTTACTTAACTCCATCAAAACAAAATATCAAATACACAAGAAACATATTGAGTTATTCAATTCACTTTATTATAAATTTAAAAAAAAACTAAAAAAAGAGATACAAAAAGATATATTTAAAAAAAACATAATGAATAGTATTGTAATTTAAAAATAATAAATTAAATGAAGACAATTATTTGCCATAGATAAAATCTTGTATTAAACCCCGGGGTGTCTCCGGAGATCACTCCGGGGTTTTGGTGTGAAAGGGGTATAAAACACTGTTTCCCCCAATAAAAAGTAGGAAAGTAATTGTATAGTTCTGAAAAGAACATCTCTGAGGACAATCGAAGTATATTGATTGAAACATCGAGAAACTCAATAGTTCCTTTCGAAACTATATACACGTGGTGCACCGCAAACTTTATATCAACATATTGATTTCGCCATGCAAATAATACATTACACTTAATCTGCACATATATTTAACTCCAACAGATAAAATGGCGTAGTGTAAAAAATAGTTTATGATATGTCAGATATGCTCTATAAAATATAAGTCTCAATATGAGAGTTGACAAGTGTTAGAAATTGAACCCCAACTACGGAATTTTAACGCCAGTACTGAGCTGCAGTGCCACACATTTTAAACTCCTATCTGGCCAAAATTATATATAACTCTGTAAATGACCAAGACAGACACAGACAACACAGGACATTATTGCATTAGTATTGATTAAGATATTATAAATAGTATATTATTTACAATATTGGGCAATATTTATTAATTAATGCATAGCTATTTTACATTAAATGTAATACAATTATATAAAAACATTAACTTTGGACTGTTTTTACATAATATTATTTCAATACTTATTGCAAACTATACTACAATATTAATACAGTATTTACAACAGAAAAACACCAAGCAAATAATTACTCTAACAAACTAGCAAATTGCTAATAAAATACTAAAAGGTAACGATATACATACAGTAATAGTAAAATGATAATAAAATACAGTGATGAATCCAACCGTTTTGTGAGGTGTAGGTACAAAAAAGAAACATAACCAATATAATGCTAGTGTAGACTTCTGTAAACTTATCTGCCAAAGTCAATTGGTCTACATCAGCAAAATTTAGAAAACTTTTCTTGACAAACTCAGAGTTCACTTAAGTTTACAAAAATAAGTTTGCCAGTTTAGCCTAATCTTAAGGTGAACAAATTTCAGGCTGTAGGAGGATGTGCTCCACTTCCTTTGAATCCGCCACAGTACAATTTGATATTTCAATTTAAAATAAACAACTATACAATAGTACAAAAAGTACTACTATAACTATATAGGCATGTCAATTGCCACATCTTGAAGTAAAAATGATGTTGAAGTTGATCCAAGTTACAACTTTATCTTCTCTTTACCCATTCAGGACAGAATGTGCTGTTCGGGTAAACTATACAATGAATTGATTTGAATCTAAAAGAATAAAAAAATAAATAATTCATACTACTTTAAAATAATGTATCATATTTACACATGTTTACATTATGTTCTGTTATTGCTTAGTATTTTTTTTTTATTTAATATTCAAATTGTGATCCAAACACTGTTAATAATGTTGTACTGCTTAGTAATTTGTTTTGATACATAATTCTACACACAGTTTATATACTATCACTCAGGCAGTGAAAAAATGTGTTTGTTGGAGCACTCTAGTTCATAGGACTGAACTGAAATCTACCGGTTATAAAGCATCGCCAAAAGGTACACTAATTCATTATGAATGTTTTTAAACATTCATATTTAAAAATACTGACCTGGTTGGGTCTTCACTGGCAGAAAATGCTGGGTTGTTTAATGCTATTGTGTTTGTTGTGCTATCTGCTCGATAACTAAGTGTAATCTGAAAAAAAAATAAAGAGAAAAGAAGGTAATTATAATGATAAAGATAATGGTGATGATAATGAGGATGAAGAAGATGGTAAAGGGCGCATGTCACAATAACATCACGTGATTATGCCATGATCAGTGTCGGAAAATCAAGCTGACATCACTACCTTGAAAAAGTGTGGTGAAAACGCATGAAACGTTAGGTAAGTTCAACATAATATTGTCCTTTACTATAAACGAAAATTTGGTTTCAACTGATAAAGAAGATGATAAATTACAGGTTGACTTACTTGGTTTTTAATATCATTTGGTCTGATAGCCCAAAGATCCTGCAAGTGTGAATTCATTTCTTTGACGTGCACCATTGGAACATTAAGTAAAATCTCTAAGATAAAAATAATCATGAAAAGCTAATAAGACCAAAGTCAGTCACAGGATAGTCCCCACTTACTTTAATTTCCTCATAATAGAATCCCCTGAAAGACCTCTCAAACTCAAATCCTTATCACTTAAAAATGTCCCTTTACCGTAGTGTATTATGTTAATGTTTGCCATAAGACAACATTGACACAATACCATACTAGCGAAATTTCGAATTTGTGACATGTGATAGCACTTAGGCGAAAGGTATACTTAGTTCTTTATTTAGACTTTGTTTACTTTATTTAAAGCAATAAATTAAGAACGTGAACTGATTAAGAATTGATTTTGTATAGATATCACTTTTAGGCTAAAATGAAATATAAAGATGCTAAAATTAGGTGAAGGATATTCTCATTCTGCTCCTTACCATTTATGTAACCAACAGTGACATCATCAGGCATTCGGATGCTCTCACACGTATGCATCATTTTACGTCCCCTGTAACACAACACAACCAAGGATTAACAATAATCCAAAATAAACAACAACATGTTTTGTTTACATCGTAAACACATGTTTAAGCGCACTTTTAAACTTAAGAGAGTTCTCAACTTTCTGATCAAACAATGGTTGAATAGCATGTACTCGGGCAGTTGGACACTTCGGAAGGTGTAAGGTCACTATTAAGAAAAAGTGTCCGACTTTTAAATCACATAATGGTGAACTTAAAGAATATTATGGACTGTAAAGCTGTCATTTAAATATTTGGCCAATAAATGAACTTTGAATTACTAGCAGTAAAAGCTGCTATCACAATGAATATGAATATATTCAATTACTCACTTACCCTATATGAGGCTCCATTTTATTGGCCAGCTTTCGACTTATACAAACACCAGCACCTCCCGTACCAAACCAAAACTGATATTTTTGCTAAAAAAGCAACAAAATGTTACATATATTACAACAAAGCAGTTATTGCAGCTGTTAGATCCTTTTGTATCATAATTTTATCTGATAATTAAAGATCATGTCAGATATTTTAATAAATCCTCTCCCAAAATCATATTATTTGCTTAAGTAAGTGAATACGTTTGTTAGGCCAAGATATTCATGTTAGGCTCAACTGGCTCTTCTGAATAAGACCTTCTATTTATAATCTTCAGTGCTTTATTAAAGCTGTACTTCTTGAATAGGCTTGTAGTACTTCACTGGCCTTGGTATAACTCTCTACAAGTATTGATTAGTCCATCTAAGTACCTGACTCAGAGATTTTTACTTACCACAGGTGTCTGCGTACTGTAGGCCTCGATTGGCAATGTTGTACTTGACCGGCCTAGGTACAAATCTTGATGATAAGGCTGGTATAAATCTAACAATTTCCTTAGTTCACGAAGGTTTAAATAGTTGTCATCATCAACGTGACAGAACCAACTAAACATAATACAAAAACATGACTTAATAAATATACATAGCAATTGGAAGATTCTTTAGGTAAAATGATTTTCATTTTATCATCTCTTTTCTTTGCATTACTTAGGCTGCTAGTGTTGGATGGCAGCAGTTACCAGAGTACAAATAAGTGTGACTCAACCCCTTTATTTTATATATTTGATTTACCTTTTATTTGATTTTAAGAAGTTATCAAACATAGATGACATCTTACAACAAAGAGCAGACCTAAAAAAAAAGCAAATTGTAAAACATACCAGTTTAAAGGTATAAACCATAAGTTTCTGTGTTTTGTTCTGAACTTAGACAAAAAGAAGCCTAAGTTCTCCAGTAGTGTCATACAATTGTCAGGATTTATGAGGTTGTTATAAAGTGCCTATGAGAATTCTGGGTTCTCTCCTTGGAATAAACCATATCTCCATTTCTTCAGGAATTGATTTTTCCATCTTATATTTTTCTAATCTTTTTCTGTCATTATGCAGAGTGAAAGGAAAAATAAACACTTACCTAGCATGTCGAGAAGGACATTTTGTATTTATCATATGACCATCTAAAAATACAGAAATTGTAAATAAAATTAATCATTGCCAGTTTTTACTTCTATTCCCTACTATGTTGAAATTGTTTGAAAAGAAAATTAGATAAAATAACTATTGTTTAAAGATTTTATTGTCCCCAAGAATAAAATAGATAAAATCAAACTTTAAATAGGCCATTATGTATTTTTACAAAAGTTACACACTTTTGCAACAAAATAAAAAAAAACTGTAAAAAACGCATACAATTTAACCTTGGAAAGTTTCCATACTGAAAACAAAATTGAACAGGTTCTTTTATGTACCTCACTTCAACAGACCATTACATAGGCCTACAATTGTCACTGTGTTATATAGGCTAAGTACCGACTAACTTCCTTTACTGTCTGCCATAAAATTGCTTCAATGTTTACGTTATTTACAAAGAAAATTCAGACAAATGATTTCCCAAATTAGAACAGACATATTATTGTGCGCTAAAAACTGTTTTTGAACCAAATGAGATGAGGTGGTATATTGAAATCCTTTAATAAAACCAAGCTATTATCCTAGTTAATCGACCTGACAACAAAAGCTATTCTTTTGCAAAACCATTACTTCAAAACCATTCTCTGATCTCTCTGATCTATTTAATAATGAAAGATAACTGGTTAAGGAGGTACAATCTTCAAAGGCTTTGGATAATGACCGCTGGAATTCATTACCTCACGACAATTCTTCTCTGTTTTTATAATTTGAGACCTGATGACCCAGTGTAATCGTAGTTTTAAAAGGTACAGTAAGCGATTTGGTACAGAATATTCAAAAACGTACCTTATTCATCAATCACAAGTTTGATATTTCCATTAAATATTAAGTACTTCTCATAAATAGGAGAATTTTCAATGGTTTTAAATTTACAAAGAGCAAAAGAACAGAAGTCTGGAAGCACTGTGAAAGCATGTGAAAAGGGAAAAAAATTAAAAAGAGTAGATGTTTCTGCTAGTTTAGCATGGAACTGCTCCATGGTTAGAGTGGAATGATGAATACTGAAACAGAAATTCATTGCTAGATAATAATTTGAAATTTAAAAAATATTGTACTTACTGGTTTTCTTTTGAAATTCTTCATCATCTGCATCAGTGAAGAAGTAAACCTGAAATGAGAAATATTTTTATTTTATTTATGTATTTTTTAAACATAATATTATGATTTTTTCTAAATTTATATTTTACAAATACACAAAAAGTACTACTTTTATTTATTATGTGTTTTTGTTATCTGACTAGTTCTTTCCTTTATGTAATCATGGTGATTTCTTTCCTCCACGATCTCATAAAAACACTTATTATATTTCATTTTTTATACACATTTATTTTTAAAAAATGATTAATTTGGAGTTTTTCTTTTTGTTAATTGAATTCAACTATTGTCTTCATTTTAGGCCATTAATGAAAGTGAGCAAACAAATGATTCTCGCATTTCATTGTTCAGAATTCATTGTGTGCACCAAATCAATATGACAACCTAATCAAAACAAATTATCCAACACATGTATGTCATGCATGAAAGATCTGCGTAAACTACTTTGCCATGAGAGAACAGTTTAAACAGAAAGTGACAAAACTCTAACCTACAATAACGCCAACTCTGAAATGTTAAAGGAAATAAATCTACTATGGTTATATTCTAATAATAGAATAAATTGCAATCAGTGCATAGATTTTTACTATGTTAATTGCTCCATGGGAAAAACCAAAATATTGATTTCGCTTATAATAAGACAATTCATTTATAATTAAACAGTTAAAGAAATGTTGATTTTCAGGAAATGGGCCTTCCCTTTAAATTATGGTTTTTATCAAGAAAAACTTTTTTTTAAATCCACTTTATTGATATTAAAATGGCCCAACCATGGATCAATTTTATAGCTCCATGATTCAACAAAAACATGTTTTGAAATTATCTTTTGATAAAAAAAGTAAAAGTCTTCAATGTGTAATATTTCACACTCATTGTGCTTCACTGTTTATTGGAAAAAAGTGACATTTTCTTCAATGATCATAGGTTGAATGAAACAATAGAAATTTTAAACCTGGAGGTGCCTTTAAAACAATAGACAGCTAAAGGTTGATAACAATAGGCTTTGTACAAAAGCACATGGTAATAGACATTACAAAGAGACGACCTACTGTTTATGACAACCAATTATTAGTCATGTGTAATAGAAACTGCTGTTATGGGGACTCCCCATTATTGATTGAAAAACAGAATATATCAATGAATCATGAAGATGTGTGTATCCAAGGCAGCTGCATCAGTTCTCATCATAAAATATTATGAATAAATTTATTACTATGTTTAATCATGGAGGATATTTCCTCCATGGTTTAATATATGACTAATATTAGAGGGTGGGGTTGGGAGATAACTAGTATGTACTTGAAAACCAGATTATTGATAATCAAAGCATTTCTATGTAATTAAAGTAGTAATATTAAATGTCTTAATAATCTGTAATAAGGATCGGGGATGTTGTTGGAAAAGGGAGGCAGAACAAAGCATCTACTAAAAAAATCCTTCCAGGATAGAAGATTCACTTGTCTATTCTCCATTTTTCAACCTTTCAAAAGAAGAGTACACTTCCAGAGACAAACAAATGAGCCAGTTTAGTGACCTCTGTTACAATATGAAATTTTAGAAATTATTGTAATTTTTAATAATAGGCCCTATTGATGCAGTTTACAATGGGCATATATTTCACATTATGAAACGCCTAACTGATTTTGTTACTGTAATAAACTTGTGAGGTGTTGATAAGAAGGACAACCAAATTGAATTGAAGTCTAATCACACTTTTTTGTCAAACTTGTTTGACAGTGTAGACAGAGCTTAAAAGGTGCAGGAGTCAAATTGCTTCGGCTGTTAATGTACAGATTATATGAAGACAGTAGATGGTAAAAATTTGAAGTATATATTTATACTTTCTAGGGAACAATGACTAAATACTTTGTATTGTTACTGAATCAAATAGATGGTTATCAAGAAAACGTATTATTATTGTTGAAAATTCATTGAGTCAATTGGTAATCTAAATTTGATACAACAAAGAACAAGCAATTTTTAAGACTTATGAGAAAATTGATCAAAAAATATATCATGTATGAAACGCCTAACTGTTTCCGTTACTGAAATAAACTGGTGATGTGCTAATAAAAAAGAACTGAAGTCTAAAAGGTGAAAGAATATATTTAGAGAAACCTGAATTTCCAGGTGCTTGGCTGTGAATTTACATAACTTCCACATAATATGGAGAGTAACAAAACAGTAGATGGTAAAACTTTGAAGTATATATTTATACTTTCTAGAGAACAATCATGACTATATACTTTGTATTGTTACTCAATCAAATAGATGGTTATCAAGAAAAGGTATTATTGTTGCAAACTCATTGAGTCAATTGGTAATCTAAATTTGATACTACAAAGAAGCGATTTTTAAGACTTATGAGGAAATTGATCAATAAAGTGAAAAATATTGAATAGGCCTACAGATATAACCTATATCAACAAATAATGCAACTGTTCTCACAATGTGTGGAATTTTTTTTTCTTATCTGCAAAGAAAATCATTGCGCACCATTTAACTAATTGTGTTGAATTAAGTAATATTACACGGAAAGAAATGTAAAATGGGCGGCTTTGGAAAAAACCGAAAATAAACATCAATTACAATTGTTAAGCTTTAATAATCCATAACATCAGATAGATTGGATTACTTTATTTGACTCAGCAAGAAATTTGACATATAGGCCACGTTTAGACATAGTTATTTACATGGTGAATTGGTTCCTGCTCACTATTCAATTGGTCCATGAAGCCAACTTACCTGGTAAATAATTCAATCTGAACAGAATTATAAACTGGTCCAGGAGGTATAAAATTAGCCTCCTTATACAGTATGCGTGACCATAGTGAATTTTCTCTATGATGGCTTGAGAAATGGAACAGGAGAGAAGACTAGATGAGATGAGGTTTAATGCTCATATCAGAAAAGGACAACAAAATTTGAGTTTATGAATTTGTCTGAAACCTTGACTCAGTCCCAGGGCCATGATGGCATTTACTACAGTCCCTCCCTACATGATGACTTCTTACACATGTAGGTTAGGGTAGTTGTGTATTGTTATCTTTAAATAGTTCTCTAACCTAATTAAATTTACAACACAATAGAACAGTACTCTTTGAAAAGTGCGGAAGAGGTAAAAGTTAGTAAATTAAATTCTAATATTGTTCCCTTTGTTGTATTTATAGCTAAACTTTTACAATAGATAACAAACTTGTAAATAGTATTAAATAAATATACACCTAAAGTTAGTTAGAGAATGTTATCTGATCTTTGTAAGTTCTCTAAATAAAACTTTTTTAAATTGAATATCTAGGACAGTATATGAACTTTTTTCTGTCATTTTATGTTGACAAAGAATAGAGTACAATAGTTGGTAACTGATGTCGCATATGTACACCCTTGGGGTATAAGTTCACCTCATGGGAGTATTATATAAGACTATGCCATGAGGGATGAGGACAGCCTTAGGTTAAGGCTTGAAGCCCTTAAGGGTTGAAGGCACTCTTCACTTTTGAGTTCATCCAAAATGAAAATTGATCTTTTGAGACCAAATAGTTCTTTGAGGTTATAAAGAGGCTTGTTAGAATCTACCCTACATGTAATAACAATAATATTTATTCAGCTTGTTTAAAAAGTACATAATTTGCTAGGAGCAATAGGCGTAACAGAAGAATTGCTTGTATTAGCGACCGGAAATATGTACATTGGGCTACCTCCCTCGTATATACTGTAGGCTCCAGCAAATGTTGTGGTCAAAAATAGTTGGTCCATTAAAGATAAAGCTTACCTGTTGAGGAGCAACAGACACCCAGGTATCCAATAGCACCTGAAGTCGACTCCGATGAAATTTCTGCGTTGTTTTTACAGCCAGATAGATATCATCTAAATTAACATCACCAGAATTTGACACTTTTGTTTGTTTTGTTTCCTGTTGAAGCAGATGAACTGGCTGTACCTTGTTATTTGGTAGCTGTACATACTTTATATAAATTGGTTTATTTTGTTGCGTTTGTGGAAGAGCATTTGAAAGTTTCTTGGCACCTTAAAAAAAGGATCTAGTTAACAGCCTATTTCTCTTCATCTCATGTCAATAACTTCAGTATATGAAACGATTTAAATGTTAGAAACAATACAGTTACAGATATAATAAATAAAAACAAAATACTTACCTTGTTGTATAAACTTTGGCTTAATAGCAGGTGGAGAATTTTGATGTACAATTTTTCCTATTTCTATCGTATTACCCGGAGGGATAAATTTTGGCCGATTGGTACCACCACTGGGCTCTGATCTACCATGTTTATTTTTGGCTGTTTTTTCAACCACTGTGGTATATGTTCTACTATAATTTATTTTCTTTTGCGAATTGTCTTCTACCAAAACTATATTTTGTTGGATTATGTCATCCTTATTGCTTTTAAATTCTTCATCTCTCTCAAATAAAATGCGAGTTGGATATTCCTCTTGACTCCTATACTCCTTTATTAACCGTTCAAAGTGCGGTTCATTGACGAAATAAATTTTATCCTTGTTGAAATCTTGATGCACCTTTTGGAGAAACTCTTGCTTGTCATGATGTAAAGAAACATATACGCATACGATTATAGAATCTATGATACAGACAGAAAAGACATAAGCAAGGACTTTCTTCAATGTGATTCTCATCCTTCTCACTTATAACATTACATGTTTCCAACACGCTTACTCGCCTGGAACTAAGCCTACAGCTGTCAGTTGACTCATAGTCTATAACCATTCACAAAGTGAAACAGCTTCTGATTGGCTGATCAAAGATAGCCAATGGCACCAGTCATTTTGTAGTGGTACTTCAGTAATCTATTGTTAGTTATACCTCCAAACGACCTTTTATAGCCTAATAAAGTTTTTGAGGAGGTGTGGCTTATGCTTGGTGGTTAAAAGGGAATTTTATTTTTATTATCTATATAAAGTAAAGGTATATTTATATCCCATTGTCAAACAACATGACTAATAACTTATCCGAAACAACAAACACACTTTTAATAATAAATACACCACATATTTTTTATAGTTCAATTAATTTTAATTTACATAATTATACATTATTTATGAAAAACTTTCATTTATATTCACTAACAATAATACACTATGACATAGTAAAAAGGTTTTTGTTTAAACCTTTAAAACAAGGTCAAATATACAAAATATAATAATAGCTACACATAACGATATGTACATTGCAAACAATGCACCTATTTAAGTAATTTGTATTTTTATAAACATTTTTTTTAGACATAATGAAGATATAATCTTCCTATTATAACAAAAGGTATATTATTAAAACAATTATTATTTGTCGCTAGGTACTAGCCCATATGGTACCTTGCTTGCCCAAAATACACAATGCCACATATAAAATATAATAATCTACTGTAGGCACTGATTGTTGTTGCATTGTTTTAAATGAAGTTAAATTTGCATAATAATGTGATAATTATTGCAAATGGTTTTGATACACTGAATAAAAAGAGATAATTAAAAAATGATTTAAAATGCACCATAAGTTTATAAAGGTCAATTATAACTGCACCATAGTTCATAGGTGGTGGTCTTTTTAATTCCATGTTAAATTAATAACAAGTTTGCATAGTATTTTGAAATAGTTATTGATATATATATATAAAACAATTATATTTCTGTTAATGGAATATTAATCTATCCACATGCACAGTATGCATATTAAACTTTAAGGCAATTGGCGCTACTCTAACTAATTGTTTTAAATAGAACCACATCTCTTGGGAAACACCTTCAGGATGCAAACAAGTCTCCTCTTAAAGGGTACTGTCCCTGAAATAGGGGTTGGCCATAGTGTAAAACATATTAGCCCTGTTTATTACATAGGAAGTGTCCCCATATTAGGGGTGTTACAAAGGAGGGTCTCTACTGTTTTGGTATTTCAATTGAAATTACCAGAAGTGACTTTTAAACTTTGATGGAAAACATTTCTTTTTTATTCTTTCGTCAATTGCTTGAAGGTCACTGAACACTGATTGGTCGCCGAACACTGACCTTTCTTATTGCTACAATTACATTTGTCACCGATGTAAATTTTCTAATGAAAATATGGAAAGAAAGACATCCAAGGTTGTAGCTTGTGTCCCAATAAATGTCCAAATCTTAAGTGGTTTAATCTTGGTATTGACCAAATTATTTAACAATAAATGAGTGCTTCTGGCTATTGAGGCTTAACTAAAAGTGTGGAGATCAATTGTATGTGAAGTGTTCAACTTCACAACAGGTTCACTAGAGTCACTTTGAACAGGTAAACACTAAATAGTTGCAATCATAGCCTTTGGGGTAGTTAAACTATAGATAGGCAATTTAGGTTTCTTTAAATTATGCCATTTGTAAATGAACAATTGCTGTAGATTCTACATATTTAATTTCAGATGACTAATACAGTAGTTTGTTATGCTGTTCTAATTTTGTAACACAAACAGGTTATATTTCCAATTACAGTTTTGATAACCTCAATTAAAGGCTATTGTAAATAAAGTTCATTACACTATATTTGTTCATAAAAAAAATAATGATGACATTTCTGAATTTGATAACAAATTTTCTATTTCAAGGTGGGTAAAGAGAAGGTCCTCAAAACAACCAAAGCACCTTGTTTACCACTTTTATTATCTTAATTAGTTTAATTAAGACATCTGGCAGCACCTGTGTCATTAGTGATACACCTGGTATTATCACAAATAGGGAATTTACATGGAACTTGATAATAGTATAAATATTCTGGTGTATCATGATAAGAGCAACTCAATTCATGTGAAGTAGCTTGACTAAGGTGACAGTTCTTAGTCATTAAGAGGACTTCAAGATCCTTATAATATAACAATGTGTAGGCTACTGGCTGGAGAAAACCATTACACAAAAGACTGTACTCTCACATTCTTTCCTACACTCAAAAAAACATTTTTGGCAAACCAGATTTGTCATAGTTTGTGAGAGTTTGACTATCATTTAATGGAAGACTAAGTACATGAAGGACATTACTGTATTTGACAAAGAAAGTCCCAGTGAGCCGCTGGATACAAAATTTGGTGAAATTTAGGTGGGACTTGTTCATTGCATTAACAATTGTTGTACCAAAGAGTTGTTCATAAACTATTGGGTGGGATTATACTCGGGCATATACGATATAGTATAAGCCCGAGGTGGGATTCGGTGGCTGGAAACAACTCCATTGTAAATTCTTTCAAATCTTCCCCAATACGACACCAGTTCAGATTGCGTAGTGACTTTTCGTTTTCATGACATGCCACGCAGCTACAGTACATGCATAGTATTAAAATATTGGCATGAGCTATGTGTCGTGTCCTGAAAACCAAACCTTTGAGACACGATTTTAGTAGAGCACCTTATATAAGACAATATGTTCAATATAGTAGTAGAGTAGCAGATTGCAATCCATGAAGAAAAATCAATGGAGGATTCAAATTATTTCCAAGTTTTAAAGTTTTGTCTGCAAATACCTTCATAAACTAACTGTAACTGCATAGATAGATTTTCTTTAATAAACATTTATAGTCGCTTTCGTTTGCAAATATCTTCATCTGGGAATATCATACAATGAAGTGAAAGAAGCCTGTAGTAACAAAAAAGTAAAAGTAGTTAGAAATATCATAGTATACCACACGGAGGCTATCCAGTTTGTAAGCCTTCTACCAACATAAATATTAAAGCTGTATTGTCCCCCAAAAACAATATTAGTAAATCAGACCTTGAATATGCCATTTTGCAATTTTAATAAAGTTATTCACTTCCGTAGAAAAACAAAAATTATTTCACTTATAAAAAGACAAAGCAAAGGGTACAATTTTACCAAAAAACCAAATTTTGCTTTAGGTCAAAGTTTTTTCAAGCAAGTCAAAGTGAATAATTGGCATATGCAACAACAAAAATGTAAAAAGAAATTGTTCATGGGGACAATAAATCTTGAACTTTGAAAAAACAAATCAAACATACGATATAATCAGAGTGCTATATATTCTATTGATTAAGGAAACACTACTATTCTAAGGAATACAGTACTTTCAATGAAGCCAATCACTGCTTGGTACACATTGTATTTTCTTGTATAACTATCCACAGAATGAGGAAATTAAATATGACTCAAAATAAACAAACAATACGGTCAAGTTGCTGTTAGGCCTATCTGCCAAACTCTCACACATTCAGACAATAAAACAAGTTTGGAATTCAAAATTAGGATTTCACAGAAATGCAAAATACAAAGAAACTTTCTGAACAATAATGACATTTGAACAACAAAATGAAATTGTTCACATTTTTACTTTAAAAGCAACTTTTTATGAAAAGCAAAGGTTACCAATTTCAAAACAATGGCGACTATTTTGTTAAAGACCATTATGCAGTAGCCTGATTTCTAGCTTACCTGGTGGGGTCTTCCTCATTACTAAAATGACCATCTAAAATCTTGATAATGTTTTTATGTTTCACGCGGTCACCGTAACTTAACGTCACCTGCAAACAAATAAATTATAAAATGTCATTATTAATGTTCAGTTCTAAAGTAAGTCGTAATAACAGATCTGCGGCGACCCTATGACATAATAAATATCAGGTGAGGTGGCGCATCAACCAATAATTTCTTCCACCAAATAGCAAGCCACTCTCAAGAAATCTCTTGGTAAAATCTAAGGCACCTGATAATTAATCTTTTTGTAGCGAGATCCTTGCAAATGGTACACGGTAAGATAGTACCTTCTGTACCGAACGATTTGATATTTTTTATATAAAAAAATTAGATAACATAGTATTTATGTATGTGGTGCATCTGTAGATAATGGAATGATATTTCCAGATCTTAGTTTAATGCGTAGTTTAAAATGTAGAGCCAAATTGGAAAATTATAATGCAAAAGATAGGGCATTAGGTTAAGTTCAACATTTAATTTTACACTTTTTAAGTCCACATCCCCCTTCCCCCCTTTATTTCAAAATCCTGGCAGCCACTAAGAGGTACGCTACTAAAAGAGAGAAAGATATTACATTGATAGATGAGAAACAGAACTCGATAAACACAAAACCAAATCTATACTTTGGTTGTACAAAATTAAAGTCACTGTTACAATTAAGAGTTCAACTGGACAAAGAAATTCTCCTTTTTCTTGCTCACTTTTAACCCATAAAATTTGTCACTTTGGGGACAGCAAACAAGCTGAATGGAAAAAAAGAAAACAGAACAAATACACTAAATGTTCTGAATAGGATTAAAGTAGAGTTCATTTATATAATTGATTCGTGGTACGACAACCGAGAAAATTACAATGAGTGAATAAAGCGCCCTGGAGGAAGATCACACGATAAGATTGGCCGGTAGAGATCAGAGGTTGGATAAACAGACTTTAACAATAGCTTTCTTCTAACAATAGTCTTCAACAAACACCAAATGCAAAAATATTTGATTTTGCCATAAACACTACAGGAGCTAAAATAAGATTCTATTAATGAAAAAAACTAGATTATGCTATAGAGATTAGCCAATGAAAAGCAGTGAATAGGTCAGAAACAGAGTGGACACTAGAGGGCGGTATTGATTGATTGAAAAGTTTGGTTGAGTTTCTTTACCAAGGGAGTGGAATTTGGCTGTGAACAACGCCTCTTCACAAAAGATTTTCCACTATATAAACTGGCCGATTATCCTCTAGCAACCTGGTATGTTTGTTTATGAAATTAAACACATTTTATACATAGTTTAAGTTACCTGTTTTGTGAGCTGATCACGTGGAATATTCCATAATGATTGTAGGTGAGAGTTAAATAACATAACTTGAGTTAATTGAGTATCAAGTAGCACCTCTGAAAGAATAACAAAAAAATATAATTTATTTAAAAAATACAACAAAAATACATTTTTAAAAACATTTGAAAATGACTCGTATTCATAGTATACTGTACTGTAGTAGAATTACTAGATTAAGTGCAGTAGAATGACTGCCTTATCTTCAGTTGAATTACTGCATTACCTGCAGTAGAATTACTACATTCGCTGCAGTAGAATTACTGCATTAACTGCAGTAGAATTACCTGCAGTAGAATTACTACATTCACTGCAGTAGAATTACTGCATTACCTGCAGTAGGATTACTGAATTTATTGCAGTAGAATTACTACATTAACTGAAGTAGAATTACTGCATTACCTACTGTAAAATTACTGCATTACCTGCAGTAGGATTATTGCATTTATTGCAGTAGAATTACTACACTAACTGAAGTAGAATTACTACCGCAACTGTAATTCCATTTAGATTGTATGTATGAATGCCCTTGGCCAATATCTGCAACGCTTCTCTCAAGCCAGGAAACAAATCACACTTGGAAGAGTATAGATAGTGAATGCGGAATGCCTGGGACAATCCCCTGGGAACTAGGAGATATGCTTAGAATACAATCCAGGATCGGTGATTATGGTAGAACCATCCGGAATATTTTTAACATGACTTAGGTGATGAAAACATTATGACAACAGTAGTTTTATTTTTAAATTTGTTAAGTCACTTGACAGTGTGCTTTGACGGTTAACATGCTTGTATTTAATCACTGGGTTGAGTTCAAGCGCTATAGTAGTGCTGGCGTAGTACCAGAATTTTCCTCAAAACAGATTTTGAGTAATATATAGGTTAACTTTCTCATCCTGGACACTACTGCACAGAGAGCAAATTGCTTGATGTTAGATGCGAGTTCAATAGAATAAATAAACCTTGATTCTGTTTCTGCTGCCAAGATTACAGTAATTTGCGCTGATTATTAGCTGCATTATAGGAATATGTTTCAATACGTGTTTGATCCAAAAAAATGAGCGCTTACTTATATGCACTCTATAAGAATGAACTATTATTATTATTATCTCAAATTTCTTTTAATTTATTATCATATTCATACCCATTTGTTAAAAGCAAAAAAAAATTATGGTCCTCTTCATACAATATTTACTTTTCAAATATCTAATTTCAATTGTTAAGTACGTCATTGTTAATTATTTCATCATATGATGAGCAATGTACTTACTTACACTACACTTAATTCCTATTTATTAACAGCTAGTTAAACTAATCAAATAAACATTTAAACTCTTATATTCTTGTCACTTTGTATTTAAAACATATCATAACAGAGAACAAATGAAAGTTTAAAGTGCATAGCGAATGCTATAAACGGTAATGACATGAAAATTTGCGAGCACAAAAAAAGTTACCCCAACTGAGAATGAAACTATAAGACCAACCTACTTCTATTCCAGACAAAGAAGCCTATTTATCTAAAAAATATTTCTACACTATCAAACTTTATGTGACAAAAATAAATATGCCCATATGATGATGTCATATTACTATCATGTTTGGGCATATTACTACCATATTTGGGCACATCATACTTTTTTGTCAAACTAGTTTGATATTGTAGACAAAGCTTTAGAGAAAATGTGTACAACACTAGATTTGCAAATTGTAATAATTTTAATATTAACACCCAAAAAGAAAGCAACAGTCTTGCAGATGACCTAAAATATGCTTGAGATCTCAAGTACTTATAAAATTAGTTTACTGACTAAATTATCGCATATATACGTTTTGGTTTTTGTTTTATATTATTAGAAAGCTATAAGACTTTAGTGAATCTGGTAAATGTAGTAAGGAGTGGTCGATGGAAAGATGATAGCAGAGCATGAGTATAGTACATGTACAAATAAAGGAAGTTAAAATAATTTATTATTTAAAGCATTTAATTATAAACATTTGTATATGTTTTGGTTTTATTAGGTTTTCTTAATTTAACTTCCTTGTTTCCATATCATGATATTCATAACAAATGAATTTGAAAATAAATGAATATACAAACCTGATATAAAGCCAACAGTCACATCGTCTGGTAGGCGTATTCTATTGCACACACTTTTAAACGTTCCCCCTCTAAAATAAATCAAAGGAAAGACATATTATTAACACCAGATCAAGCTTGTAGCGAGGATTTTTATAGGGCAGACTTTTTCCATCTCCAGCTAGGCTAGTTATGCCCATTTTTCATCATTTTTTCTGCTGCATAGTCTCTAGTTTACAAAGGCACTTTGGAAAAAAGGGAAGTTTCTTTGAATCCTTGAATTCCCTGGCTATAGGCTACAAGACCTACTGTACTACTGTATGTGTAAAAGCATCTATTAATTTGGGGTTAAGGAGGGCATATCGACAAATTCTGCCAATGTACATCGTTATTGCACATGCATTATACTGTACTGATTGCTATAAGCGGTCTATAAACGGTCTTAGTGCTTAGCCGGCTATAATTCGTGACATAGCAAGTAGTCTTTATTATAGACCATTGCTATACCGCGGTCTAACCTGAAAACGGTCTTTAAAATTAAAGCCTATTCGAAGGAGTCTCTGGGGTAGCACTAACATTTCATTTTGTTTAGCCATTTGGCGAAAGTCAAAATATTTTTTTTAGTCAAATCAGTTTATCTATAGCCAAAATGGCTAAAGTCCAATTTTTTTATTTAGCCAAATGAATCGGTCATTAGCCAAAATTAAAAATTTTTGAAATATAATGGTAAAAACGTTTTAGTTAATTTATCTATGTCAATAGGTCTATACACTGTTCCCTGAACGTTTTTGTAAAGGCATTTGGAGAAAGAGAGCCATGCCTAAATCACTGTATGTATATTTGATTAAAAAAAATAATTGTTGTTGTATTTGATATGATCAAAACAATTGTTCAAATTGATTTTAATTATACAGCAGACATACAGTTATCAATTTAATAAGAAACATTTTACAGTTTTCTGAAATCCCCTGAACGCTTGGCTGGTGGCTTCCGTAACACGCGAAAATCCTAAGACTTTCACGGTCACCCACCGCCGCGCAGCGGGTGAATGTTTTTAAATTGGGTATGCTCAAGAGGTGCGAAAGTGCAGTAGCGCACGCCTAGGCCTACAAAATTATGTACGACGGTACGTCGTAGGCCTATATGCTAAAAATATTTCTAGCAAACGAACACTGGTATCGTTGTTGAACGTGCAGATAATATAGGCCAAAGCACAGGGAAAAGGCGTTTCTGTCGGGGAAGAAATTTATACCATCCCGGCTCAATTATTTATTACCCAACAACACAGAAGCCGGCGGCCGGCCTTGCTGTTTATATAGTCCGCAATAAATGCACGTGTGTGTTTAGCTAAATCCCCGTTAGACTCTACCATTTCCCCGAATGTTGTTTTGTTTACTCTACTGACGCACTGCACGCACGAGGAAACTTTATTAAGGGTAAAATATGAAACTACATTATTAGAGCCTAAAATGCATAACGCATAAATATTGATTTCGATAAGATCATTCATTGAAGATACTATGTTTTTTTAATCTGAAAAGAACACCCTTATCGAAAAATAGACAATCCTGGTAAATAGCCGACCGTCGGCTGTCGAGTCGTCGATCATTTGTGCAGCGCAACACGTGATAGTTTGGGTAGACTCTATCATCCATGTGTCGTGTAACGTCTGTTTCTCTGGGCAGTCTACCTCTGCTATCTCCATCATATTGAAATAACAAAGAAACAAGTTGACGAAAATGGAGCTTGAAGTAAACAACATGATAACGAACAAAATAAATGTTTGAAGATCGACAAATGGACCTTTTAGTTGGACTTTATGCTTTCGCCAAAATGATTATTTTATTATCTATTTTATCATATGTCATAGCCAAAATGGCTAAAGTAGCCGTTTTATTTTTCGCCAATCTGGAAACGTTTTCGCCCATGGCGACTTGGCGATCGGCCAGTGCGAGCCCAGAGTCTTAAAACAGTCTTAAACCTCTCTTTTTGTTGCTTATATTTATTATTGAGCGTGAAAGACAACCAATTGAACAAGTTTTAAGTGTTAAATCAAATAATAATGGCGATTTTATTCTTATATAGGGCTAGAATAGGTTTTCTCATGTTTGAACAAGCGTGACAAACATAACCTTATTTGGTAAGCTACGCATAAAGTGCACCCTGAATGTGTTACTTTACGCGGTCTTAGCTAAGAGTGTTTTATAGCAATCCGCCCCTGATCTCCATGAGGCAGCTCTGACTTCATCCTCATTGTTTCCGCAGGACATGTGTTAAAATCCCGGCCATGTACTAATGTAGATACTTACCCTGCATATGTTTTCATTTTTAGAGCTAAGGCTTTACTTAAACAAAATCCTGCACCTCCAGTTGCGAACCAAAACTTTACTTTTTTCTGAAATAAAAAAAAAAAAAAAAAATAGATATTAATTCTTTTATTATTCATTATTTTATCAAAAGGTTTGTTGAATGTCATCAGTGGAATGATTTTAAGTTCTATCTACACTATCTATCAAACTTTATGTGACAAAAAATTTGATGTGCCCATAGATATGATGATGTCATATCACTACCATATTTAACTATATTTACTACTGTACCATATTTGGGCACATCACACTTTTTTATCATCCAACTAGTTTGAGAGTGTAGACATACCTCTACATTACTCTATAGACTGTTCTAAATGTTACCAGTGTTTGTTTAAAAACATCGAAGCTTTCTGGAAGAGGATTTGGATCTTCTCAAAGCCAACCAGAACAAATACCTGTATGCTTACTGCAGTAACTGCAGTAAATTTTGACGCATTACTTACCATATCTGGGGTATTTCTATCAGTCGCTTCTATTGGATGGTTCAGACTTGTTCTTCCAAGGTATATATCATCTGTATGTTTATATTTATTTAATAGTTTTACTAGTTGGACTACATTCAAGTAATTGTCGTCATCTACATGGCAAAACCACCTTTGAAATAAAATAATAAATAAAAATATTTATTCAAATAAAATGTAAAACAAATCTTATTACCATGCATAATTTTCTTTTTTCGTTTTTGTTGCTAAAATAACAATTACCAAAAAAAAAATTAAATACAACCTCAAAAAATTAAAAATATATAAATGAAAATATCTTCAGAAAAATGTTTTAAATGTGTTCCTAGTTGAAGTATTTAAAGTTAAATTTATCTTGATGATCTAAAAAAAGTTCAACTAATTTAGCATATTCTAAACAAAAAGTATAGATTATAAGTTAATAAAAAGAGAGAGAGTATAATAATGTCAGTAATTATTGAAGATTTAGAAATTCTAAAATTAAAGTTGTCCTTTAAGTACAGATCCCAAAGCACATGCTCAACTTATTGTCCATCACCATAGATATGACAACAATTCGGTATATTTATTAGGGATTAAACGAAAAAGCTGAACTTTAAAGTTTTAGACGGCCACTAAGGACTGATCTTAAATCGTGCATGCATTTGGTATATTTGAATAGACATGAGAATTCCATCTTATTACCAAAAGACAAAAACAGTTTAAATAGTCGTAACTCTTGTGATTAAGCTAGCAAATTGTGGTTGAACTTGTCAGCCGCCAGAATATTATGCCTTTTGTGTGTTCATATTTGAATAATCCATGTTACCAGTCCACGTGAACTTCCAACAATTTTTTGAACATGGAAAACCATGACATTTTTGAACAGTTTTTAAACTAAAACTTTTTAGAGGAACCTTTTCTGTAAAGATAATTATACTCAATTTCTTGATATTTCTAAATTAATTATCTTAATATGATAACATAAAATATCTAATTGAATAATTTATTGCAAACATAAAATAAATTGCATTTTAATATTGTTACATTAGACTGGAATAACATAAAATGGGATTACAAAATATATTCAAAGGCCTTGATGATAAGACTTCCTAATTTAATTATGCCAAAAACATAACAATTCCTTATTTGATAACGAGAGTTTGTTGAATTTGAACTCGGCCTACCAAGTTCATTTAAAATCAACATCACTGGAGAGTAATCTATCATCGGTGGGTCACAGATTAGGCTTGTCATGCGACGAAATAACATTAGGCTGGACATATATGAAAGACTTGTCAGGACAAGCCAGTTTTTAAAGCAACTGGGCCCATAAATCATGTTATTTTAACAGCCTCAAAGGAGCAGTTGTTGGGCCTAAACAAAGAGCTGAATTCATTAGGTATGGAAAGCTGGGGTCTAAATGTCAAACTTGAATAATTCTATCATTATCAACTTCCTCTCTTAAAACAAGTTTTTGATTTAAGAAAAATATTAATTATTGGTTTATGAAAACTTTTGGTACCGACTAATTTCAAAATATGTGACGACATTTAAGAAACTATAATAAACTATTTTAAAGGTAACAGCCTTTATTTAACCTTATATTTTATTAATAATATAAATCTAGTGGCTGTTTAATTAATTAATTCTCACCTTTTATTAGATTCTAAATACATATCATACATAGCTGCCATCTTACAGCAAAGAGCTTGCCTGAAAAACATAATTTGCTTGAAATTAAATAAATAAAAGACAAATAAAAGTATAGTATATATAGTATTAAAGATATATTGTTTCCCTGAAAAAAATTATTTTTTAATTTTTTTGTTGTTGAATATGCCATTTTGATGTCCCATAATAGTTATTCATAATTGTTTACCCGAAAAAACTAATTTAAAGCACAAATAGTCAAATTGGCTGCCAGTCAATGGGTTTTTGGTTTATTTAACTGTTTGATTTGTCATTTTATAAGTGAAAACATGTCATTATATTTTTTGTTTTTTTATTTTGAAAGTTGATTAAAACTACAAAATGGCCTATTCAAACTCTGATTTTATTAATCTACATTTTTCATGCTTTTGATGAACAATACAAAGGGAATGGCAGATTTCTGGTGGATGGTGAGGGTGAGACTTGTTTGTGGTGTAGCTGGAACTGGAACTAGCAGGTTGGGCAATCTTTAACATCACAGTTGAAAAGTGTAAGGAATCAACAATTGATTTGACTTTGATTTGAATATCCAACCTCTGTCTTCCATATTTGGTATGATACAAGGAGAGTGGACACAAGGCTCCCAAAATCTAATTGACAGTTTATGGTAATTAGCCGCCTGAACTCCATCCACCTCGTTTATTTATCAATACTAATGCCATTACCAAACAATGTTGATGAAGTGTGGAATGCGAGGCATATCATTGCCGCTTAATTCCCAAAACATATTCCCACACGAAAAACATTACAGTAAGGATTTCATCACTATTTAAAAGGCATTTAAGTTATACCTTCCACAGCTGTCCATTAATAATATAATTGTAAACCAAGATTTTTGCCTTTATACCCTAATTTCACAGTATTGAATATAAACGTCGTCTAAATATAAGTTTCAATGATTTTGTCAATATTGTGAAAATAAAATATTATAAATTCTGTAAAATAAAAGCATGTTTAATTTGTTTTGAGCAATCTGATTTATGTACGTCAATGTATATTAATATTTGTATTTTGTACTGTATGTACAATAAACTTCCCTGTGTAAAACTTCAGTAATGATGATGAATATAACCATTGTGTAAGCGTCCAACCCACTGTGATTTCCAAAATGTGGTTTGGGAAATTTGTATTTACTTCCCCTTACACCCAGCTACAGTATAATTACCGTGAATGCCTTGCTGAACAGTTGCTGACAATGAGATGACCATCTAAAAAGAAGAAAATTATATAATAATGTAGGTGACATTAACTAAAGAAACAGTCTTTTTATTCCTTTAAAAACTGTGCATAACATATAAACAAGAGCAAGTCAAAATAGAACATTAAATTAATTTTAGCCTGAAAAAATGAATTATTATTACAAAATTACAAAAGATTCTACATTTTTTTGAATGAATTGCATGGCATTCTTGTGTGGACAGTGCAGATACAAATATAGTAGAGCCCCTCTTTTAGTATGTACACCACTATTAAGGGGACACTTCCACATGAAACCAATGAGGGGTAATGGGTAATACTGTTTTAACTATGGAGGTACAAAATTAGAACACTACAGGCTTCACGGGACACCCTCTGATGGTAGTGGTTTTACTGTAAACGGTTTTATTAAAGGTTTACAGAAGATTCCAAATTGCTTTGAATGAATTGTATGGCGCAATTATAAAATCGTTGACTTTTGGAAACCTTTGTTAGGTTTTTTTTTAACTCAAGCACTTAAGTATACTTAGTAGACTTGACATTCCAAGAACAAAGTTTTAAGAACATGACAATTCTAAATAAAAGTACATTATTCATAAATGCTCTTTCCCTACAGTACAGTACTTTGATGACTTAATTTTCTTGATGGTATAAAGCTCTGTCTACACTATCAAACTAGTTTGACAAAAAAGTGTGTTGTACTCAAATATAGTAGCGGTGTGCCCAAATATGGTAGTGGTATGACATCATCATGTCCATATATTGGCACATCACATAAAGTTTGATAGTGTAGACAGAGCTTTACAAAAACAGGGTGTACACTTTTGAACCGTGTGAAATATGGGAATGATATCACGTTTAGTTTACATTGGCGTAATAGGGACATTACAAAACAGCACTCAATCATAAAACCTGATTGTTATCAAGAAACAAACAGAGAAAGCAAAAATAATTTGTTTTTGTTTGTCACCTATAGGCAACACGTTTAGAAAGAGCGTACAATACTGTATATACACCCACCGGCCAGAAAGCAAACATCAAACAACCCAATTATAGATTTGACTATTACAATGATTATTAAAACTGAAAGGGTCTCCTGTACAATTATAAGTACAAAGTATTATATGCCATGAAGTTAATAATGAAGACAATTTGTCAATATAGACAAATTTAAGAAAACAAATGATTTGAATGTTTTATAGAACCAGCAAAGCGTTTCTAAAACCATCAAACTTTATGTGACAAAAAAATGTGATGTGCACATATATGGACATGATGTTACTGTATATCACTACCATATTTGGGCATATCACTACCATATTTGGGAACATCACACTTTTATTGTCAAACTAGTTTGATAGTGTAGACAGAACTTAAGGGTAAAAGATGTATTTCTTTTGTTTTATTTCAACCTCAATCCAGGGAGTTATTAATAACAACTCCCTGCTCAATCTATGTAAAAAACATTTGTTTCATTTTCAATATTCATACATTTTGTGTGGTTTCAGACTGTAATTTGGTAATTGAAAATATTTTATTTTTAAGTGTTAAAATGGTGAACAATGCTTAATAGTTGGGCGGTATTAGTTTATACCCAGTGTGTACCACCAGCACAGAGAATAACATCTAATAACAAGCAGTCATCCGGTGAATTATTTATTTTAATGATCTCATGTTGATGTTCTAGGTTTCATGCAGAGTTGCAAAACGATTAAAATCTCTTGAGAAATGGGTTGTGTTACTGCGTTGAGCTAATTGAAATCTGTATCCTATAACATAATTGGCTTAACAGGCATGTTATATTATACTACATTACAATAAATGTAGTAATAATACAGATCACTATTAATATAGACCTGTGGTATGAAACACTGAACCTAATATGTCCTATCTTTTGCATTATTAGTTTCTAAATTTAGTGAGCCTGGGCCAACTGGGTCCTTCTTGGATCCGCCTACAGTATGTAGCTGATTATTATACGTCATTATTATACATCATTAGATTGATAGTCAGAAGGTACCTTTATTTCCACAAGAATTAATCACGTTTTATTCATGCTTGTACTGTATGTTATAACGTCGTTGTTAAAGTGATATAACTTTGTCAGGTTGCGGTACAGCCGCAGAATGCAGCTACTGTAACCACAATGTAACTCTGACAACTCAGCAATTTAACTCTGATAAATAGTCATAAGAACAAAAGAGGAAAAGATAAACATTATGAAATTGCGAAGATTAACCAAAAACCAAACATTTACAGCAAGTACTGAAATATGAAATTTATATGAAAATGAAAGTGGATAAACGATTGTGCCATTTGTCAATATTATAACAATGAGTGTTTATTATTACAGATATGGCTAACTGTTACAGTTATTTTGACCCTGATAGCGGCTAATCTATTGAATGTTTTATGATTTTTCATGGCTACAATCAAATTAAATATAAGTATATTATATCATCTTTGTAGTGCAAAGACAGATCTGTTTTGAAACATTAAACAGTCTTTCTTGATAATTTCTTCTACATCATTTTCAGAGGATAAAATGTTATTCAAAGGTTGCATAATATGAATAATATAGGATAGACAATTATACTATTCTCCAGTATAATTCACTTTATGTGTTGGTATAAATTATTTCATAATTGATTAAAAAAGTTTTAAAAAAATAAAAGTGAAAATCTTACATGCTTTCAATTCATATTCATCATCTTCTTCATCAGTAAAAATGAAAGTCTGAAAAAAAAATTATATAAAATTGCATAAGATATACATCAAATGTATACATACATACTATTCATGCTGATAAAATCTAAGAGAAAACAAGCTGGGAGGGTTTAAAATCCGAGAGTGGATCTAGGGCGAAGCTAGGGGGCATATCATAACTCTCATGGTCAGGCTTCTTTTAATTATACAGTAGAAACATAGATACCAAAGCTTTGAATTATGAATTATATGTAAAAAACATATTTGTAGGAGCATTGACTAAAAACATTGTAGTGGTAGTCAACCAGGACTGGTGGTTAATATCAAATCCAGAGGTTCCTAGGACGTGAAAAGCCAATCGATAGGGGTGAAGCTTAGGGCAAAGAACTCCTGCTGGCAATTATCTTAAAATAACATTGCTGTAATTCACAGAGAAAAACTCAAATACTATGATTGAAAAACTGTAATAAAGGTATGGAAAGTTCAAGAGGAAAAACACTCGCAAAGAAAATGATGAAAGTTGAGATAAAATGTCATACTAAAAAAGCAATTTTACAGAAAGCAACATTAATAAATTTTCAATTTCTTTGTCAAATTTATTTTATAGTAGGCTAGGTCGTACAGTATTCTTTTGCCAACACAATAACACATTTCTTTACACCTTTAAAGTAGCTATTTTTTCGTTATGGAGGTGTAAACACTTCGGCTTTAATTTTAATACTTTAAAAGCTCACTAACAATCCATTGTATCGATTTGTACGGTGCCTGTACATAAAATTCATATTCAAATATAGAATACGCTTATCTGTTAATCTCAACTCTCATTCAGAAGATAAGAAAATAATCTAATTGGGTGGCATGAACTAAAAGTAATATTTCTATATTTCCTTCTAAATTTCCTTTTTGTTATACATGATTTGGTACTTTAATGGAACCCATACAGTATCAAAATACAATGAATAACAATGAATTAAATATCTTAATCTTAAAATAATCTACTAATCTGATCTAATCTCTTTTTTAGAATTGGTTGTATTTGGGTGTCATCAACCTTTTCCTCTTTGATACAACCGTACCGTACCTTCCGGGATTCCCTTTATAGATCTTGTTGACAAATACAGAGTTTGCTAAGCTTAAAATATAAAGAGGGACTGGTCTACCGAATCTGTTTTATTTTAAATGAAATTTCACTTGCAATTAATGATTTGAATCTTTTTTTTTCTACAGCAGGAAATATAAAAGAAGCCAGTAATATCTGACTGACTAATTGTCTATTATAAACACATTTTTCTAAAAACTGAGCGTTAATATTTTCTTATAGTTTATTTTAGAGGTTTACTGCATTCTTTCTAACAAAAGTGAAATTAAATGGTGATCCTTTACCCCAGGCCTAGGCAGGTGTGTCTTTTCAGTTGGTAGCTCTAGGGCAACAGGGGTTGGACAAGCAGTGCTGGGCTTCCTTGGAAAGGTTAGCAATGCAAATTAACAAAAGATGAAGCTAGGACATTTTCGCATACCATACTCTTTGCATAATTGCATATTTATAATTAATATCAACCTTTAGTGCGACACAGGTTGTAATAATTAGGCTTAACACAACCTTTCTATTCATAACATTATAAAACTCACAAAACACTGATTCAGATACTTTGCACATTAATAATTTAGGGAAACATAATTTATTATCATGAACACAAAGTTTATTGATTTACAGAGCAGCACATTTCAACACCATACAATTGTGCATAAAGCTCTGTCTACACTATCAATCAAACTACTGTAGTTTGACAAAAAATGTGTGATGTGCCCAAATATGGTAGTGATATGCCCAAATACGGTATATCCATATATGGGCACATCATATTTTGATAATGTAGACAGAGCTTAAGCATGGAAGTTAAAAATAAACTTCCATATTAGGAAAGTTTATTGGGATGATAGCAAACGACAGTGGTTAGTTTTACAGAGCAAGTGCGAATCAGTTAAAGTAAATCTTGCTTACTCGAATAGTATATGTAATTTGTTCCTGGGTTGTTCGTATTGAAATTTTTATGGTACGGTAAATCTAAACGAAAAGTGCAATTGCGAAAAATAAGGCATGAAAAACAAGGTTCTATGTACTTTTACATTTCACCATTGTCATTGTTATCTTTTTTGGGGTTAAGTGACTGTACCACTATACTACAATTATCGCAAATTATATACAGTAGGCATTATAATACACTAAAGTGTTCTTTGGGGATTAACCCTTTCATACAAAACTCACAAACCCAGTTAACAAAAAGACCTTTGTATTTTATAAAATTACACAAATATATAGACAGTTTACAGAGGAAGTCTAATATTATAGTAATATTGTTTTTTTTTTGTTAAGACATGGAGATGAGAGACTCTAAATGCAACTATTTTGGATTTGCTCTCTTGTATTTTTTGGGCTTATACAGTAGCCAAGGCCAGAGCCTTTCATACCAAATGGTATCCTCTACTTCTTTTTTTATTCTACAGGCCTCCTTTATACTGTGTATTCGTACCAATTACTGTAAATACCGTAATGCAAACTTTAAATTCAAAATATCTCTACTTAGGTATGCAGTAAATCAGGTAATTTTCCTGTATTTACTGACATTGTATACCCCCTGTATCTAGGTACAAAACTTAGTGCTTTCATAGTAAAATGTAGTTTATACAACCAAGGAAAAAAATGCGTAGCCTAGAGGGATAATATGATTTCAAGTGGTTTTGCAAACATGGTATAATATTCTTATAAAAGTCAGTTATGACACCTATCACCTTTCCTATTTACCTTTGTATAACACACATTTCATGTAAAAATATTGTTAGTTTCACTTGAGTGAAAATATAGAAACCTGATATGTGAAGGGTAGTTTATAATAATACGGATTTATATATCGCTTTTACCTTAAAGTGCTTCACATCGAAAATGACTAATTAAAAGGCTTAAAAAAGCTACAATTACAAAAAGGACTTGACCTGGTTAAACCTATACAAAATTAGCTAAGTTAGGATACCTAAGAGCAAATTTAAAAATAATAGTTTCAGTCAAATTTTGGAGATGCATAACTCTTTTTTTTATTTGTCCACTTTTAAATGTCAAAAAAAAAAAAAAAACCCTGAAAGAATTATAAAATTGTTAATAAAAATTGCGTTCATTCTGAGGTGCGTAAAAAGCAACTAGTGTATTATTATATACTGTACTGTAGCTGCTTTACTATTGTTATAATTAGGCTAATTATAATAATAGTAAAGCTCCTATGAAATTCAAAACTAGGATGGTTTGATGTGCTGAAAAATGGTTTAATTGTTTAGGGTTTTAAAGCTAAATTTGGAGTTTAACAAGAGCCGGGATGCCCCTTGATGTTAGCTTATTAGAATTAAAAAGTTTAATCTTGGCTGGACATTTTCGAAGATCAAAGTTTTATCTTAAATCACCATTAATCTACAGAATAATAATAATCAACTGTACTCAACGAGTCAAGTGTTTTGAGCCTCATTATCTAGGTAGTGTACGCATACAGGAAGTGTTACTCTTTCCAAAGCCAATTTAAGCTTGATACCCCACAAGGTACTAATCCCAAATTTACATCTTGTACTTGAATTACTACACAAGGTAGGGACTGTACTCAAACTAATCGTTGCTTATCATCGTAGAATGTTTAGGTATTGTTATTATTTTTAAGGATAACAATTTTAAGAAAATCATTCAGAAGTCAAAAGGTTTATTATAATGTGAAATTAGGTTGGAGAAAGTGAACCGTATTAAAACTAACAACCTCCAAACCGTATTAAAACTAACAACCTACAGTACTGTACTTTCAGTTACAGTCAATGTTTTGTTTAGGCCTGCACTTTTTCAATTATAATTAACCATAGCAGCATGATTTATTGAAGGAGGGAATCAACTTGAAGTAGCATTATTATTCTGATTTTGGGTACTGTACATAAAAAAAATTACATTAACTACAATACTGTAGTATATTTAAAATACAGTAAGGTACTGTACAACATACTTAAAGACACTAGACCTACTTTTTTTTGACCTACCACATTTTATGTAGAACTAAATGTCATATGGACCGATTGCGATAATGTTACAAATGTGAAAATTAAATCGATTCTAATAATTTTAGATATAAATCCCAACATGCATCGCGCACGGATTGATATTTTCATATTGTGATATGATGCACCCACTTCGATGGATGCGAGCTTCTTAGATAGTGCATTGTTTTTATCTTTTTATCAGTTATATACATGCATTATTTTTACAAAATGTCAAAAATTGCAGGTCTTGTGTCTTTAAACATACTGTGTAGACCCTGTTTTGTAGGCCTACACTTGCAGTACTCCAGGGATCGGGTCCCTTGCAAGGTCCCAAGTACGGTATGTTTATAAATGTTTGGCTCAGGGCCATCCTAAAGCGCAGTGTACAGTATAATACGCAGCTGAGAAAACCAGAAAATTTAAACTGAAATACCATGTGACTCTTTGATATTTTGTAAAGAACAATCAAGTTGAACGAATTGTCAATGCTCGCAACAATAATATATCTTTCAATGCAATTGTGGCATGATTACTTACCTGGTTATACCTGTTATTAACTATGTTTTAACAAAGAAACAGAATTATCACACACAATCTTTAATGGTTAATGAGAGTGGCGGAGGTCTGCCCAATTCTATTTCTTTGTTGCAGAACTGTATGGTTAACAATACATAATACCTGTTAAAAAGTACACAAAATGTTTTTATTAGTAGACGTGGGGATGAAATTAATTATATTTTTTGTTGCAGTAAAATATGAGCGAGAACGCTTTGATAAATTGATGGAATTGAAAATATTCTTGGCGCCATTTAATGTAAATACTCTACCAAAAAAAGAAACAGATTGTATAAAACAGCTTTTTATGTGTTCTGAAGGGGCATAAAACATTATACAAACATAAACATTAATATTGATTGAGTTTTTAACGCGATAATTACAGCAGACTGTGACATAGTAGTGTACTGTTTAGAACAAGTGAATTTGTAAATCCAACCAATGCCATTTGCTAGTTTAGTTAGCAAATGTTTGTCATGTCATGATTTTTAATGGTAAAATGGACACAATAGTAAACTTTTGCATTGCATTTATTATTTAAAAAAAATTGGGAAGCAAACATGCAGACTATTAATAACCTTCTTGATAATCTTATCTTGATTGGAAATCAGTTGTGTCCTGTCTCTGCGGCGGTCAACTGGTGACCTCAGGTGGACAAAGATATAAGAAACACCTGCATTACAGCTGCAAATTGGATTATTGTTCATCTTTACTCAAAATATTTTATTAAATATTATATTAAATTTTGGTAATAATTTAATTTAAGAAAATTTGGATACCATATCTTTTTTTCTCTAGTAGAATTTGCCTTGCAGAATAAAGACACTGAGGCAACTACACTGTATTTAATACAATAGAACATCTTGAAGTGTGCTCATTTACAATAAAAAAAAATAAAATCTTTCAAAATAAATAGTGCTTAATTATAAATTTCTACTTATATCTCGCTCTTCGAGAAGAAAGGCTATTGTTTGTTTATCCAGGTAAACTAGGCACGAAATAGACAGTGCCCTTTTATTATTAATTATACAGTTTATTTGATGAATTATAGTACTGTACCTCTGGTTATTATATTGTTTTTCTTTACGTTTTTTTTCATTTTGTAGTTGGTTTATTATTGTTTGCTGCTTTTGGGCTTCATTAAGGGTTCGTTTTTGTATGAGAATTTTAGCTTTTTTTTCCCTAAATTTTAGGTTTTTTCTAGGTTTTTGGACAAAGAAATACAGTGTATCCGTACTGTATACAGTATGTATAACCAAGTTGTAGTGCAATCGATGATTGATCTTGAAATCTCAAATTATACATAATTATCAATATAATACAAAATGTCTGTACAACTCATTTTGTACCGTTTACTATACAGTAACTGTATACAGTATTCTAATACAGGTCTCCCAATGTTTTGGAATTTGACAAATGTGAATTTCATTGCTTACTTTTGAAAGAAAAAAATCCTTTAAAATTTCCCAATATAATAGAACTCTTTTCCTTTAAAACACTTTACTTTCTCACGAATTATCAGATTACAGAACTTTTTTTCCTTTAAGAACTTTAACAGAGATCTTCCGTTAAATTTACATTCAATTTAACTGTGTGTGAAGCAGATTTCAAAGGCTTCTCACGCACAAACAGACTGGATGAATAATCATCATTTATTTGGTACATATGTGCAGGAAATAGCACTGCTTGCCATAGTACATTCAACGTCCGTGTCATACCAAATTACATTGTATTGAAAAATAAAGGTTACTACAGTACTGTATATACAGTATCTACATTTTTCCATAAATTATTACACAGTAGAATCTCATATTAAGGGGACACCTTCAGGACCAAACAAATTGTTCCCTGAATAGGGATGTCCCAAAGAGGGGTTCTACAGTATTGTATCTTGTAAAATGTTAAGGAGAAAATAAATGTTTATTGAAATAAAATGTGCTATAGAATGCCATTACAAATTTATAGCTAATAGCTAAATTAACCTTGAAAATTGGCATTTTGTATATGTACAGTACAAACATGAAAAGGACATGAAAGAGCTCAACACCTCCAGCGGGAAAAATCAATGTGTGAATCCATTAGGAAAACATGTGGATACTCAATTAACTACAAGTTGATCAATTAAACAATCAAAACAGTACAGAAAGCAACATTGTTATATACATTTGGGTATCAGAAATATCAAATTGCATTGTATACAGTATCATTAATATATCTACAGTAATATACTTCTTCATGGGGGTTGGGGGAAGTGTAAGATTGTGCTAGGGCCTATTTTGATAATTATAATGAAATTATTAACTACTTTTGATATCTTTGACAGAGATTAATATAATAATACTGTATGTTAGCTCTCCCTCTCTGTATGCAGACTAAAATGTATGAAAAGGTATGACAAAAAGGCTTAAAAAATTGAAACCAAAATAACTATTTGATAACTTGGCCTCCAAGTTAACTTTCGAAATTGAATATACCTACATTTTTTTTTTCATTCTAGACAAAAGCAGTCCTTATATAACTTTAATAATCAGAATCCAATTCTGATAGATAATTGTTTATTATAGGTGCACCTGCTCCCAGAAAGTGATTGCACCTCTGTCAATGCCAATATCACCCTTTAACATTTGTATAGGTTTTTTGTTAATTGATTAGTGTAGTAAGCTAGTATAAAATTGTTTACATGTTTGAGATGTGTTATCTGTACTCCCACACTGTTCATGTCCTTGTGTTCATTATTGGGGTCCACTTCCTTTTTAGTGTTCTTAATCTACAGTGCACGTGCCTACGGAAGCAATAGCCGTGAATCTCTTGTTGATCTGCTTAGGAAGACGCTAATGAACTAGAGGCGGCATAAGAAACAGGCTTCCTAGGGTGGGTTTTTCTTGGTATATATATTTTAAACATACTGTAGCATTTTTATAGCGCCTTTCCAACAATCAAAGTGCTTTACATGGACACATAGGACGTGAACAATATTTTATTTTAACAAGTTTTTAGCAATAGATTCTAAGCTGTATTATTACAGTAGACCTGAAAATTATGCTGAGGTGTATATTGAACTGTTCAATCCAAACAAGCTGCTAAACATTTGTTTCTGCTGGCAGAAAAATCTTTTTTTTTCTGACATAAAAACATAGTTAACATTTGCCAGAGAAAACAGGGCCTTTACTGTATAACAATGACACATTGAACAACTGAACCCTAAATTTCGCAATTCTTAAATTTGTCACAGCTTAAGGATTGGTGACATGTCTATAGGGACCGGAAAGACGGACACTTTAGCACTAAAGAAAACATGTACTCTGGTACAACAAAACACATTTCCTACAGGGAGGATTTGTTCTGCTTATTCTAGAGAAGTTCGGTAAATACCTCAAGTAATGCACCTGCTCAAAACGCATTAATACTTTACTTCTTAAATATCTCACAGCAAGGCTCAATGTCAACGTTTTATAAACAAAGATTAAATGGCAGTTGTCATTTTCCACATCATTGCGATACGTTACAATTAAAAGATTTTACATAGATGCTATAGTATGTTAAAGCTCAGGTACAGGCATGAATTTTAATTATAATATTTGGTTAATTGTACATAATCAAATATTTGTAACAGAAATCAAGACGAAAAAACATGAATTTCCCTTAATATGGTAAAATACAAAATTTGGCAAAATTCTTTCATAAAAACCAGTAAGACTTTTTTCAGTAGTTAGGTAGTTAACCTAATGTAATAACATGTCTGGTGACTCCCTAGAAGGTGAAAAAAGATGGTGGATATAAGGTGGATAATTTTTGCTATAGCAAGAAAATAAAAATCTGAAGTTGAATAAAAATACCAGAAATGTAATATTCAAGTTATATTACCTATATTTAGTCATCTGATAACATTTTTTACCACATCGTTTATTTTTCATAGCTTTTTAAAATGCCTCTCTATTTACAAAATTTGTGTACAAAAGAATAGAGATTTTACTGTGTAATTTGAACTATCCCCCCACTGATAAGAAAGTGCTTATTTTCAACAAGCTTGTGTAACAAAAATAAAATCCCAAAAACTATGAAACATAGGGGAAACTATAGATCGATAATTATTGGAATGTATGTAAAAAACACAACTGATGTGTACTGTAATACAATATACAGTATACTGTAAGATACAATATATCTGTAAGATACAGTAGTTACAGGGATGAAGAGCAGGGAAAGCGTTCAAAACAGAATCCTTGAATTTCCCTTAATATGGTAAAATACAAAATTTGGCAAAATTCTTTCATAAAAAAAAGCGTTCAAAACAGAATCCTTGAATCGGCCACTGGTTCCTTTTAAACAGTGTTTGTATATGTACAGTACCTAGTGTACCAGACAAGAAACCAAAACTCTAAAAGCTCTGCTTGGTGCAAATGATTTCCAGTTTTACACTCAGTTATGAATTACTAAAAAAACTACAAATATAATACATCATCCACATAACAGATGATACATCACAGGTTTTTATTCAACATTTATTAATACCCAAAGGAAATGAGAAATTACTCAGACCTACAATAGCTGTTAAGCTATTACAGTACAGTATGTTTAATCTTGGAGGATACTGTGTTTAGTTAGTGCTTTTTATGCATTTCTATATAACAAAGGAAAATGAATATATTATATATTGCGACTACTAGATTGAATATTACGACTAGCATTAAATCAATAATTTGTTACATACATTTATACAGTAAATGCAGTACTGTACATGTGGTCCCTGTGTAGTATCCAAATTAAAACATGATTAAAATTAGCACTGTAGTGCATTTATATACAGTACTGTACATGTGGTCCCTGTGCAGTATCCAAATTAAAATTTGCACTGTAGTGCATTAGTTACCAGGAAAATGTAAATATTGTAAAGTAAAGCTCTGTCTACACTCTATCAAACTAGTTTGACAAAAAAAGTGTGATATGAAAAATACTAGAAATGGTCCGTTATTCTTCCTCAATGAGTAAACCTTGGGTTGTCACAAAAGATTACTTTTTTGCAACTATTATAACAGATGTTCAGAATAAAATCATTATAAGTACAACATATTGTTTGTTTGGAATAGATTATTGTCCAGTTACGTAAACAAACTGGTATGTAAACAGTTGGTTATGAATACTGTATGTACTGTAGTTTCAATTTTTTTCTGATGCCTTATTATTATTTTAAATAAACAAGAAACAAACAATGCATAGTACAAACATTGTAGTTTAATGCCAAATTAAATAGTGAACTAGCAGCCTTCCCCAGAAAATAGTAAGAGTTTTATACTGTATATTAATTAATAATTTAAGTCTACAATTATGTTATGTACTGGACTACTGAAAGTTGTAAAATATTGAAAAATAAGTTATTGATAGTCTTTTTCTGTATTTATAGAGAACAAAATTAAACAGGAATTGAAGACAGGATTTGCACATAAAAGCCTTCCTGACTTTGCTCCTAACTTGCGGAATAATCACCTAATATTAAAAATGCATTATTTTTTTTAAACAGTGCAGAAAGAAAAACAAAATAGACTTATTTATAGTCAACACAATATCAAAATCAGCTCAAATAAACCGAAGAACCGGAAATTGTTTTGATTCAGCATGTCACTTGTCACAGTGCCGTCTATTCAGTTGTAATTAATTCCATTCATCTTGATTGCTCATTGAGTCATTGTTGTGGTCCTGGCGTTAAGCAGGTCGTGCTTTTGTCGGTAATTAATATACGGAAAATATAACAGTGGGGATACTTGAAGATAAACATACTTAAACGTGTTGCCGCTCATTCATGAAGTTATTGACCATATTCCATTCAGCAGTATATTATTTTATGAAAAGGATGATATTGTAGGAATTGATTTTTAAGACCTACCTTTTATTTACCATTTTTCCAATTAAAAATGTTATATCAAAGACCAGAAAGTGTAGGTGAACCATAAAAATAGTGAATACACCAGACTTTCTTTTCATAAAAACTTTTAAAAATAAAAATCTGTTTAAAAAGTTAAGTATGTACTGTAACTTACCTCTTCTTTCGCTTGCTTGACCCATGTTTGCAGAAGAATGTCAAGCCGTTCACGATGATACCTCTCTGTTGTTTTCATACCAATAAATATATCGGACAATTGAGTATTTCTAAAGTTAGTATTGCTCTCAAACAATGTCAAGTTTGCAGGTGAAAAAGTGTTTCTAATCTCAGATTTTACTTCATCTTTTGGTTGTTGAAGGCTTAATTCTTTATTTCTCAGAAAGTCTATCCTATCTTTCTCATTATCAATAAACGCTGAATCCGATATGAAATTACGTTCGATATTTAGGCCTACACGTTCCTGGTTTCCATAGCCTACCGACTTATTCCGCTCTAGTTGCATAATACTTTGTATAACTCGATCTTTACGCCCGGTTGAACGGCCCGGAGTCTCTTTGGTTTTGTCCCAACTGCGTTCACCACGATCTAAACCGGGCCTAGCATCCGAAGATAAGATCGTCTGCTTAGAAAAGAAATGTACAGTAGTAATGTATAGAGCCGTTATAATTACGCTCAATTGTACAGCCTTCTTTACACTCATTCGCATCTTGAAAGTAATTTGCCCACATTTGGGCCTTAATGGTTGTTTACATCAGGCTAGCTTTCCGACAAGTGTAAACTTAAATCTTATACCAGTCTTCGATCACCACCGCCATCACTTTTTTTCCTACCAAGATCAAAAAGTGGGGGCGCATTTCATTTTTACAAAAGTGGGCGTATCATTTTGCATTATTAGATTTACACCCCTTAAATTTAAGCCTTTTTTCTTCTTTTTTTTCCATTATTCCACTTAGGCCTATAAAAATTAAATAAATTCCAATATGCTGTAATGCAGTACTCTGTATTACCGGTGAGAATTATATTTGCTCAACTTAGTGATGGAACTTAGTTTAAGAGGGCGCTATTGAACTAATTGTTGCTCGGATACAGTACGCTACCTCGTCCTAGCAACATGAACATACGATAGTGCAATTAAAAAAAAGTTATATAAGACTATTGAAAATTTATGTTGAAGTACAAATTGACTGATGAAGGCCTATGTTAATGAGGAAGTGATGATGAAACCGCATTTTAATGTGAATAGATCAAATTTATATTGAACAAACATATACTGATGTATTAATATTTCACTTTCGTATCAAATATACAACAATTGTTGTTTATTCCAATTACTTAAGAATTGTTATGGTGTATACATTAGTAGGCCTATAATCTCGATCTTGTTTCACTACCAAAATGGTATTCAACGCGACGGTAACGCGACGGTTACGCGACGACATAGCTTCTGCAAATCACTTGGCACCTTCTTCCCCCTTTTCTTATCTTCTGCAGAAAACATCAAATGTTCTATGTAACTAATCCTAGGCCAACCTTTATTTTCTTTTTCACGAGTTACGAAACCTACTATTTATATAATGATAACATAATACAATTCTAACTGTGTACAGGGATGTTATGTTACAAATTACTGACAGCAGTTTTTAGTCGCGTGGACGCGACTCTATAGTTCACTATGTCGGTCGGTCGGTCGGTCGGTCTGTCTGTCTGTCTGTCTGTCTGTCTGTCTGTCTGTCTGTCGGTCTGTCGGTCTGTCTGTCTGTCTGTCAATCTGTCTGTCTGTCTGTCGGTCCGGTATCACTATGCATTGTAGCACGCGACTTAATGGCTGTTGGCCTTGTTTTAACTAAAGAAGGCGCTAACACATTTCACTAATTATGCAAATACTATGCAAAATGCCATGTATGCAAAGGGTAGGTGTTGCGTTGGTTCTGAATCTTTTAAAAAAGAACTAGCAAAAGCTGAATCGTATTAGTTCAATAATGGATCGGTGTATCATGATACAGTGAATAGCAGCATGAGTGAGTGTTTCTCTAAGCTTTTAGCTTTCGGTTGTAGATATTCACATAATGTAGGGAGTTTAAGATTGAAGCAAGAATTAGTACTTAGAATCGGATACGTATGCAAGCACAAGTCATTTACAAATAAAAGAAACACAGTAACAAAGGCGTTGTACATAGCGACACACTAATAAGTAGTTTAAAAAACCTGAATCAAGGAAGGGTAAAATGTAATTGTACAGGCTTTCCTGCCTGAACGCACATCAAAATAACATTATAGTATTAGTCCGAAAGCATTGGCTTGTTTGCCATCTAGTAATTGGCGAGTCATGTGCTTGATGTTAGAAATGGTTCGAAAACAAAATCTAATTAATCTCAACTATCCTAAAAAACGTATTTCTTTTTGTCAATACATTTTGTAAAATAACATATGTGTTATACGGATATCTTCGATGTTTGCAAATGTTTCTCTATAGGTTATCAATGAGTCTATTTTTTGGACAGTTTGGTGACAAAAGAGCAGTTTCAAGCTTAGTCCAGAACAATGCTTGTCTCTCTGGATGTTCTTCCCATTCGATATAAGTTGTCGTGGTCAATATCTTGTGTAAGAGTATCGGCATGTCTTTGGGTGACACCTTCTCAATTAGTACAACGACCAAGATATCTTCATGGTCTAACATACGCATGTGCGCCATTTCTAACTCGAAGTTGCACCACTCACTTTTGGCAAAATGTTTAGAGACAACTAACAAGACCTTGCGACTAAATTTAACAGCATTTGCAATGTTCGTAGCGATTGCTTCTCCTGGAAGAAAGTCTCGATAGTCGACGCATAGTTTAAGATTTCGCTGCACCTCTAACGATGGCTGTAAAACATCAAGAACCCATTGTGTGTCTTTGCTGTTGTAACAGACAAACACGTCATATCGAATGTTTTCTCCGTTGATGGGAGGAGGCCCTTGGTTGCAAATTCGCCGGTATTGTTTTCGAAGGCGTCGTCGTTGGTTCCAATACCTACATTGAAATAATTAATGTTTCATTGTTGAAAAATTCATAATGCAATACATTAGATTTTACAATTTTATTTTGTAGGCCTAAATGTATGTTTGCAAAATTTATATTAGATTATCAATTAAAAAAACAACAATCAGATATCGATATTTTTGTATTTATTACATTAACAAAGAGTCAATACATCAAAAGTGTGTTCAATATGTTTTTGTGTATAAGGCATTTAAAATACTCAAATACGAATGATCTTACCTTAAATGAAATCTGAAGCGGTAAAGAGTTGCACCCATGATTACAACAATAAGACCAGCTGAAGCAGAAGGAATTGCAACTTTTAAGATTCTATCAAATTTGCTGCAGTTTATTTCATCAGGATTAAATTCAATTATTTTCTTGTATTCTTTATCTTGATATAGGGTACATTTTGTGTTGTTGATGTCTTGAATTGTAACATTCGTTGTCCCAATCCATGTTCTAAACCACACTAAATCACAGTCACAACGAAATTTGTTGTACGACACCTCTAGAAGTTGTAATTGAGTTAGATTTTGGAGTCCAACATCCTCTGTAATTGTAGACAGAAGGTTGTCTTGTAGAGTTTTTACTTGTAATAATGAACCTTTAAATGCGTGTGGTGGTACACTGCTTATCTGATTTTTGTTTAGATATAGATATTTAAGAACTGATAAATTCTGGAATGTTCCGAAGGGAATATAGTTTATAGAGTTTCTTGTAAGATCAACTTTTATTAGTTTTTTGCAATTGTTAAATACCTTAGGATATATTGTTGTTAATCCAAAATATTGTAGATGTAATTGTTCTAAAGAAACGAGATCATCGAACCAGGGCAAAAGTTGATACAAATGTTGATTCGTATTCATTGTTAAAACAGTCAATTTTTGCAAACCACAGAATGCATTGATATCATTTTTATAATAAATTAGCTTGTTGCTATTAATATTTAAATATCGTAGAACAGTCAAACTCTGGAAAGAGTTCTTCAGTGACGAAATACTGTTGTCTTGCAGAGTGTAATATTCAACATCAGTTGGCACAGTATTTTGCGATGGAATAGCTTTAAATCCTTTATTTGAACAACGCACATCATGAGTGTAGTATACTTCCGTTTCTTCTTCCTTACAATATTTACAGTAGCATTGCTTAGGACATCTAAAATCATCTATGGGCTGAGTTCCATTTACTAACGAATTGTAATTGTAGCATGTTAATTTACCGCTAATAGGACAGTAGAATATTACGAAAAGAACGATACTAACGGAAAGAAGAGTCCACATATTCATATTGGTGATGTATGAACCTTCGTTGAAGTATAACATATAATGATAGAAATCGACTGAAATTTACTCTAATAAAGGAAGAGATAATGAAATACCATTATACATTTATTAAAATTTAATTTTCAAAACAATATCAATAAAAATGATTAATTATATTTCACTTTTGTAAATGCAAGAATTTGGTACAATAAAACGGTTTCAGTTTCATTATTTCTGAAATTAGGCCTAATTGACGTTATGGTACACAGTGGTACACTGCTTATCTGATTTTTGTTTAGATATAGATATTTAAGAACCGATAAATTCTGGAATGTTCCGAAGGGAATATACAGTAGTTTATAGAGTTTCTTGTAAGATCAACTTTTATTAGTTTTTTGCAATAGGAAGAGATAATGAAATACCATTATACATTTATTAAAATTAAATTTTCAAAACAAAATCAATAACAATGATTAATTATATTTCACTTTTGTAAATGCAAGAATTTGGTACAATAAAACGGTTTCAGTTTCATTATTTCTGAAATTAGGCCTAATTGACGTTATAATCTCCTTTTTAATTAAATAGGGTCAAATGTTTTCACTGTTATCTTGGACAAAACAATATCATTATTAATGATTTATTATTATTTCACCTTTGTAACGAATTTGATGCACTAAACTGAAATAATTCTTCAAGCAATCAATTTAATTATTTCTAAATAAACAGAAACTTTCTTTTCTTCTTATTTCCATTACTTACCAACGTGTGGTATGGCATGTACGCGTACGTAAATAAAGTGCCACAACTTCATTGTATGATAAATGTTGAATCCTCCATGTAATATACGTTGTGAAGACTTTGTATAGTTGATATCTGGCGAAAATAAACATCATTCAGCATCGCGTCTTCTAACAGCAAGCTTCGTCCTATGTGATGCTGTTAGCATTTCCTGATAACATACAGTCTATAGCCTCTTCTTCAAAAGCTATTCGGCTGGTTGATTAGTGATTCAGCTTTCCTATCGGTTCGAACCCAGTGACAGATTATTTAGAAGTTTAGGTTATGTTGATATATTTAGTAGTTTTAACTACTTAAATGTGGTATGGTGTGGTCGTGTTGCCGTCAGCAGATATGACACTACATGATGTTTATTGAGGGCTGCTTGTGCACTGAACAACCACACCCTGTCCTATTTTATCATGTCGTAGATAACTTTCACTTTTATTCAAATCAACGATTGGGCTAAAAGCAATCTTCTCAGCACACTCCTTACATCCTGTGCGCACAAATATAACAACATTGATATGATAAGTATCAGATCGTTATACTGTATTTCTATAGTTCATATTTCTAACTAACATGTTTTTTTTAAAATTGTATTTCTCAATTTGCATTTACGTACAGACAATTACATAAATATCTATCGTGATATAAATACTGTAATAGCATCGTGGCTACATCATAAGCATCATTCATCCCTCTCCACCCCCACCCCAAGAGTTTAGAATATGCAGGGAGAAGCAAGAAGTAGCCAATCAGATACCAGATGTAAATGTGGATAGGCCTACATCCAAGCATAATTCATTAGTAAAGCTGTTATCCACATGACAATAGATACGAGTTAACAACGAATTGAAATAAAATATACACAAATTGACCAACCATCCAAACGACGAGAAGGCAATGTTACAGTAGTAATAGTTATTCCAACCGACTAGAACTTTTTGAATTAATAAATACAGGAGTAAACGTATAGTAAATATATACGTCGGGCAATATCATGATATTTCTCATGACCAAAAAAAGCGCCACTACCTAATTATAATACTGTATCATATTAATACTTAGGGTTATCAATGAGCCTATGTTGTGGACAGTTAGGTGACAAAAGAGCTGTTTCAAGCGTGGCCCAGAACAATGCTTGTCTCTCTGGATGTTCTTCCCATTCGATATAAGTTGTCGTGGTTAATATCTTGTGTAAGAGTATCGGCATATCTTTGGGTGACACCTTTTCAAGTAATACCACAACCAATTTATTTTCATGGTTATCGAACATACGCATGTGCGCCATTTCTAACTAGAAGTTGCACCACTCACTTTTGGCAAAATGTTTGGAGACAACTAACAAGACCTTGCGACTAAATTTAACAGCATTTGCAATGTTCGTAGCGATTGCTTCTCCTGGAAGAAAGTCTCGATAGTCGACGCATCTATATATAAATGTACGTAAGGGCAAAATTCGGTAAATCGCGCGTTATTTCTAGAATGTTTACTCGATGGTATATAAAGTTGGTTAGAATCTCGATACTGATTTTAACCACCTGATGTAACCCTGTTTACTAATTAAATTTAGTTAGGTAATTAGTTATTGACAATTAAAACGAATTTAGGTTCAATGATTTGCCCCAAACAGGGGTGTTTTCCGATCGTGGAATGGATGTCCTTATGAAAAATACCTGCACACAATAATACGAGGATGCTTCGCATTTTCCTATCTCCTCCTACGATAATTGTTTTTAATAGCTGAAAACCGGTTGAACAGCTCGAGTACAGTATCATAACGAAATTTTGTTTTAAATGTTTTATAGGCCTGAGTGGATAGAGAATATTATTTAAAAATTGTTCTTCCCATCCTCTTCCCCATCCCTCAACTCTAATGCTATATACAAAACACAAATTGGCCCCTCGAAATAGAAAAAGGAAGATGGCATAATATACCAAGAACCAATAGAATTTGCAAAATGTGTAATTTAAATTGTATTGAAGATGAATACCATTTTACCTTAGTTTGTCCTTTTTATTCTACCATCAGAAATAATCTATTACCTCGATTTTATTGCATTGATACATGTCATTTAAGTTCTATCATATTCTATCAACCAAAAATATACAATTATTGAATAATTTAGCAAAATATATTCATGATTCTTTTGAAAAAAGACAGTGTATTACATCTTAAGACAACTGTACCGTATTATAATTTTCCATTATACTGCAATTGGGCCAGAGGCCTCTATACATGATCGAATAAATGTCCTAGGTCACATGCCTAGAAACGAACGAAAATGGTCAGAAGGTTGTTATGTAGAGTTATTACTTGTAATAATGAATATGATAATAATAAATTTGATTTCAACCAGAAAATACTGTCATAATTATAATTGCATCACTGAACGCTCTCTGCGTTGTCCACTCCTGCGTTGTCCACTCCTGCGTTGTCCACTCCTGCGTTGTTCACTCCTGCGTTGTCCACTCCTGCGTTGTCCACTCCTGCGTTGTCCACTACTTGTTCACTTCTGCGCTGTCCAATTTTGCGTTGTCCACTACTTGTCCACTACTTGTTCACTTCTGCGCTGTTCACTTTTGCGTTGTCCACTACTTGTTCACTTCTGCGCTGTTCACTTTTGCGTTGTCTACTACTTGTTCACTTCTGCGTTGTCCACTACTTGTCCACTTCTGCGTTGTCTGCGTTATCGGCGTTGTTGTGTCCGCGTTGTCGGCGTTGTTGTGTCCGCGTTGTCCACTTCCGCATTGTCTTGTGATGCTGACCATGCACGAACTGAAACAATAAGAAACGTTTTAACTTACAAGCAGGATGGCCTTCTAAATTAATAACCCGAAATAATAAACGTTTCTATGTACCGGTCTCCCATCCAAGAACTCCAGATTCCTTAATGTTCTAAATGAGCTTGCATGTATGGTCGTCGTCGTCCTCCTCCAGGTTTGGCTCATCAGTAGTGATCATGTAGTAGAAAACATCACCGGCTATCGTGTTAGATTGTGGTAGCTTGACAAGTTGATAGCCTCTAAAACCAGAAGATGAAAAAAAGCGTTTTGCTTAATATGTTATGGTCCATGGTATTGCATTTACTGGTTGATTTTGAGCGGCTGATTTAGGAGATCTGCGAAGAGGGATATGGAAGATTTAATAATACATTTTTTTAAATTTAATAAATAGCAGCACTTACCTTGAATTAATAGGATCACCAGTATTTAAGTTAAAGAATTTGTAACTCGTAATTTTTTAAAGGGGATTCGAACGCACTATACACTCACTTTGCGGATTATTTCAATGACGGTGTTTTTACCTCAGTTGACATCAGTTCAACAATCTGCAAAAATGAAAATAATTGTTTTAATAGTTTGTGTCTGCGCGTCTATACATACCTTTACATATGTTACTGCTGTTACCTTACCAATACTGTAATGTAATGATATTCATTTATAATTAAGAAATCAACCTTTGTATTTGTATTTGAGTTCACAAACTTGACCCAGAAAGTACAGAGGAGAAATTGTCCAGATGTTTTTAATGTCCATTTAGTTTATAATAGAATCCCTAAAGAAAACACTTAGCTTAACATTTGACCTATCCCATCGTTAAACCAGGAGAGATTGACACTATTTAAGTACAGATTTGACAGTGTCATCCATCATTGAAATACCTTATTATACCGTTAATCACTCCCACTTAAACACCCCTGGATCAACTTAGGACCAATCGTTACCCTCACAGATTACGTAGTGACATATGTAAATGAACCGAAGCCGATATACCCCCAAGTTTCAGAAGAGCCCAGACACACCTTACAGCCACTTTACAGAGCGCACACCTTACAGCCAGCATCACTAATCCTCTGTTCCTTAGTCAGTTAGTTAGCTGCATCATTATTATTGTATCAAGTATATTCTGAATAAATAATATATGTTACGACAGCAAAGCGAGTAAAGAGTCTTCCTTACAAAGTACCTCATAACATAACAATATATTACAATACGTTGAAAATCGGACCTGGTTCATCAGCAAATCTGTAAAAGTTGAAAATTGCTTTAATATCTATTCTTTTCTTTTTTCCGTATATACGCTACACTTTTACAAAATGTTACAATGATGTGTCCCTGTGTGAAACATACCTTGATTGACCATTGTTACCACACCGTCGTAAGTCTACGTTGATCAATAAGTCGCCAATCTATTAAAATTTAAAAAAAAAAACGCTAATGAGTTATGGTAGTTTCGCAACATTTTACTGTATTATTATTTTATTCAAAATATAACATACCGTCACATATCTGATTGTTTGCTCTGACATCGCTTCACCAATCTTTAAAAATGAAAATGTTAATACAGTACTTATTATAATTTTTTGCCCCTGTTTTTATACATACCTTGGTGTACCGTTACCTCTACGACGATGTAGACTGCGTTGATAAAATCAGTCGCAAATCTATTAAAATATAAAGGACTATAATTAATTCTGGTAGTTTCGTAACATCGCTATAGCATAGGGTTAATGTATTAAAAAGTGGATACGTACCGACGTACATCTCAGGACGGATTAGGATTGTGTGGCTTCTATTTGACATCACGGATCTGCAAAAATTGAAAAAAGAAAACTTGTTAATAATTACGACGGTGTGGTAACAATGGTCAATCAAGGTATGTTTCACACAGCACAGGGACACATCATTGTAACATTTTGTAAAAGTGTAGCGTATATACGGACAAAATATTACGTAATTACGTAATAGATTACGTTCTTGTTCCTCGATGTACGTACCTGTATATGCTTTTGCCACATTTAGCTTCAATGACGTAGACTCTGACGTTATTCGCCATTCTATATTAGAAAACAGAAACATAATAAGTACACTAACACACAATTATTAATATTGTAGCACGGAGCCCTAGATTTTGTGGACCATTGGGTGGTTACGCTCAATATAATACCATAATTCTGGCTTCCGTCACACTTTGAGATGATTAATATTATGTAGGCCTACAATGAACGCGCGTCACTTCTGAGCTGAAACAAAAATTGATTTAGTACAAAAGATGAAATGGTAATGTTAATGGTTACTAAATAATTATTAAATTAGGTAAAAGTATAAACCTCTGAATTAGTGCATAGATAAAAAGCTAATTGGTACACAAATATAATATTAAATTATTGATTGTTGAAAGTAAAAAAAAAATTAGTGTAGATAAAAAGATAATGGTTATCAAATAATAGATTGTTAAGTTAGTTGTCAGTGAATTTCAAAGGGAACGGAAGCCATTCAAATAATTACCAAGTTGCTGTTTTACGCGGTTCCAATTATAAGATAGCAATAATACGACCATTGCCCGCTTAAATTGGAACTCAACAAGGCCATATACATGGCTGCAGTCACGTGCGTAAATTTGAGTTAGTGTTTACCGACCAACCGACCGACCGACATAGTGAGCTGCGACTAAAAATGCAATGCGAAAGATATGGCATGGTTATGTTCAGCGCTTTATTTTATACAGTTAATAGGCTCTGGGACTCATATTCAAATAAAAATCCTGCATCCACCACTGATACATGACACGTCGTTTGAGTTTCATAGTTCTGAAAGAAAATTATAGTTTTTATAAAACTTTGAGATAAAACGTTATAATTGTACAAGGGTTCGTCCAGGCTGGTCGATTAACATTAAATTAATACGGTTTTGCATGCAGTAATCGGCTGACTTTTCGGGAGTGTCCATCCTTTTCTCAATTCTTTCTAGTATCATATGTACGTGCTTTTAAAAAAACAACGTTATGATCATTTTGTATTACAAAATACTGGTACTCCCAGAACAACTCTCGAAGATTTCTGAAAGAATAAGAAAATAATATTAGTACTCTTAAAATAATATATATTATAATATTGAAATTTAACCAAATGTAATATTTAATACATTGTATAACATTTAGAACGACAAATTCATAATTTCATTACAAAATATTTATATAATATATAAAATATGAAAAACATGGCAAAGAAAAATAAGATATATAATTAAAAATCTGCAAGATAAAAGTAAAAATATCTTCAATCTCTGAAAGAATAAAAATATATTTATTAATTTATTTATTTAATTTTTAATATAATTGTGAATATTTTACATGACGTTATACCAAGAAATAATTGTTATTGGTGGACATTATTTTTTAAAGTTGCGGATTTACGTACGGTGGCGAAACATAAATCGTTTCAATGACACATTTATCTTTATTACATAAAATCAATGTATAATAATACCATTAATCTACTACCCTAAGTTCTACTTACGTCCTACTGTAAACCCCATAATTTAGTCGCTCAGTAATGCTGTCTTCGTGGCAGGCACCAACAAGAATGGCGCGGACGACTTTGAATGGAATTTAATTGAATGGAAGCACAATTAAAATAATGCCGGACTTCAGCAATCTGATTGGATTAATCGTTGATCTGAATATTAATTAGTGGCCACCTGTGTACTCACATTTTTCTACTTGAGGGCAGTTGCCTAATACTATTGCCTGACGTACATGCGGAATATAGGCCCTGTTTCGGATAAATGTTTTTATTCTTTCATATTCTATTCATATATATTCATATTATATAGATAAAACTGAACGGCATTTTATTTATAGCATATGCATTAATAAATAAAATATAATACAGTGTAAAAGTACGTATGTATTAAATATAAAAGTTGCTGTACGTACATGCTCAATGCTCTATCAGTCATTGGTCAAAGCACGCCCTCAATTTGTAAATCGCCAAGCAGAAGACGAAATAAACATACCATTCGATTCAGAAACTGTCAACACAACATTTAGTTTTAATTTTGTAATTTAAGCACCTCTTTGGCTATATAAAAACGAACGGAAGAGTTTATTTGTTACAATGGTAGTCTTAAGGGCTAAATGTGTCGTTGTAGGTTGGTATAATAATTTACTATATAAAGATATTATTTATTTTTCTTAGGCCCTAGCTGGTTAGTCTGTGGCTGCGATGATCGTTGCGGCCACAGTTGGTTGGTTTGGCTTCGATCTACAGGCGATTCTATAGGTTTAGGGCCTAGCCTAAACTGAATGACATTAACATGTTTTAAAACTTTGTTTTTATTTAGGAAATTCAACTGTTGGTAAAAGTGCATTGACTCAAATATTCCACAGCGATGGCAGCCACTTTCCAAAAGCATATTCAATGGTAAACCAAGATGAATCATATTTTTTTGTTACACTTTTATGTTTTATTGTTTACTGTATTTAAATTGCTTGTTATAATAATTATAGTAATTCAGTTTCTATGTAACCACACATTCTATCTTCTTTTAGACAATTGGTGTTGAACTTTGTGTAAAGACAGTGAGCATTCCAGAAACAAATGACTCTGTGGTACGCACATTAATTTTATTCTCTTGTTTAAGACACCTATTTAAGGATTCATAAGTTTTATTTTGATTTTACATTAACAAACCACAAGTTACACTATGACATATAACAAGTTTAATGTTGATATTATGCAATTTCTTAAACTGTCTTATTATTTTATTGTTTAATACAGGAACTATTTCTCTATGATTCAGCTGGAAAAGAGACATTTTCCGATTACGTTCAAGAGTTTGTAAGTACAGTAGGGGATGGTGGTATGGTTAAAGTAATGATAGTTATAATTGTGTTTAGACCTCCACAACCTGTTACACATTAAACAATAACTTCTTTGCATCTTTTACAGTGGGATCAGCCATCAGTAGCCATTGCTGTCTTTGATGTCACCAATGCAGAATCTTTCAAAAGTTGCAATAAATGGCTGGAGAGAGTGAAAGCTGCAGCCAATCAAGATATTCCAGGTTGGTTAACATTTTATTTGTTATTTATTTTATTTCGAAACCCAAATCAATAGCAAAAAGAATTCACCAATAACAAGAAGGTTAACAACAAATACAGAATGGATACACATACAATTATATTAGGTAGCATTTGACTATTATAATAAAATTAAAACCCAAATCAATAGCAAAAAGAATTCGCCAATAACAGGAGAGTTAACATACAAAAACAAAATGGATACAAATACAATGAACATAGACCAAAATAATAAACATTATAATAAGGTAGCATTTGACTATTATAATAAAATTAAAACCCAAATCAATAGCAAAAAGAATTCGCCAATAACAGGAGAGTTAACATACAAAAACAAAATGGATACAAATACAATGAACATAGGCCAAAATAATAAACATTATAATAAGGTAGCATTTGACTATTATAATAAACTTAAAACTTTGTTCTTAAACAAGTCTAATTAATCAACAAAGCATATGAGCTTGGTTTTCTTCAAAACGTGAACTAATTGGGCTGGTTGATATCCCTCTACCCACAATTAAATCTCTACACATCAAGACATAATAAGGAAAAGAAAATACAAATGGTCCGGACATATGCTAAGGCTTCCGAGGGACACTCCAGCCAAATTAGCGTTGACAGAATCCATTCGAAAAGTTAAAAGACCAGTTGGCAGACCAAAAACTACCTGGATAGGAAACATAAACAAAGAACTCAAAAAGCAAATACATCCATCGCAAAGTTAATGACAGACCATCAGACCACCGAAAGAGAATCGTGGAAACGATTAGCGTATGCAATGTCTACCCAAGACGAATAGCGTAACGGATGAGGATGATGACATCAAGATAGAACACATATGTTATTGATTTCCGTCTGAACCTAGAATTGAATGTGGAATGACATCCCAATGTCCCACGATGAATTAACATGTCGTAACTAGATCCCTATTACGAGTGTTTAATGTTTTAATGACTCTTATTCTTACAGCTGTTTTAGTTGGAAACAAGATAGATTTAGAAGGACGACGAAATGTTGGTTCCAACACCGCAGAGGAATATGCTGCCAAGAAAGACATCCGATATTTTGAATGTTCCGCAGTAAGTTAGCAGATTGTTTTGTTGTAAGCTCTGTCAACACTATCAAACTAGTTTGACAAAAAACTGTGATGTGGCCAAATATGGTGGTGATATTCACAAATATTGTAGAGATATGACATCATCCTGTCCATATATGGGCACATCACATTTTTTGTCACATAAAGTTTGATAGTGTTACAGAGCTTAAGAGTATACCAACATTTTACTTTCTGGATAAATTATTCTTCATTAAATTTATTATTTATAATTAAAATATAATTCATTATTATTGTTTGAAGCATTTTAACAATAGTCATTTGATTGATTTTTTTTTCCTACAGAAAGAGCAAAAAAATGTTGAAGCTCCTTTTTACTACATCGCAAACGAGTTCTACCATTTATATCAGAGCAAACTAGAGATAATGAAGTCCTTAGCAGAGTGAACCAACAGCCTGTTGTAAAATATATTTCTCAACATTCCTTCAGATATCTGTATAAACTTTTAACCTGTATATGACAATTGATTATGATTGATGAAGAACAACACCTAAACTATTTTAAATTAATGATGTGTCTGTTTAGCTGTTTTCTGCTTTTCTCTCTTGTTATTTTTATTAAGTTAACCACAGCCTTGTAGAACACCTTTGGTGACACAAGCTTTTTTTTTATATACATCGAACACCGAGTAACTTGCCAATTACAGGATGGATAAACTATTTTATAATTTATACTTCTTATAAACTAAGTTTCATTTGAGGCTTAGTTGAAAGAATCGTGAGTACCAGGTCAGGATTGGACCTTGGATTGGAAGGCAAGCATGTTGACCACCAAGCTACAGCTCCACTAAAATAAAGTATTTATTTATGTTAAAATAAAGTACAGTATTTATTATTATTTTAGTAAGTAAGACTACTGTTACCTCAAGTCTTGGTCTCTCTACTGAATAAGTTCTTTATGTTTGGTTTTACATTATTCCTATTTAATTCCGTCCAGCAACTCCAGTGAGTACGAAACAAAAATCCAAACAAATATTTCAAACAATTTCCTTGTCAAAAAAGATTGCAAAAATGTTTGTTATACTTTTTAATATTGTGTGTATATTGTGAAATAAATTATTCTGTACTTTGAAAAACGAAATTCTCTCTTTTATTTTGATAGAAACATTAACTGTGATTTGCATGTACAAGACACAAAAAGTAGATAATTACAGTTAGCTACAAAGAAAGTTATTCTTATTAAAAACGGACAACTTACAATATTTGATTCAATGTTTTGATGGATTTTAAAAGATTAAACCAACGTTTTCAATATTTTATTTTTTTAAATAGAGGCAGAAGTATTTATCTTTCATTTGTTATCATGATAAATAATGTTTCTTGTATTTTATTTAGCCGTTTTATTTTTATTTAATTTATACAGTAATTATTTTTTCAATCGAATAGTTAAGTTCGCAAACTGAAGAAAAATAGAGGGCAGTACACTAGCAAATACTGCCACCAATTTGGTCACTATCGACTCTGTAAACAATAAACATTTTTTTGATCGAAATTTAGTGAATGGTCGTAAAGCAAAACAATCATTTATTTCACGATGCCCACTTCAGCTAAAGAGGTATAACATTTCTAGTGCATTATATTGAATAAGTTATAATATATTTACCATATACAGTCAATATTCTCTAGCTAGGCCTGGCCCTACATACACATTTTACATCAGTTAACAACAGTGGGTACGGTCGGGGAGAGTGCTTATGCTAGAGTTTATAAGGAAGGACCAGGCCAGGCTGGGTAGGCATAGGCCTAGGCCTAGTAGTAGTAATATAGTTATAGGCCCACCTTGTATTCCAGAAATATATAGATATAGATATAATATGAATATGGCTCGGCAACCCTATTAAACTAGTATTAGTATATCGCTGATTTGTAGTTAATTAAGTGGAATATTGGGCATTTTTATTATTAAAACTTTTGTTTTTAATATTTATTACAGTTTGCAGAGTATTCGGATGACAGTTTTGCATCAAACGTTTCCGAAGATGAATTAAAATTACACTCACCGAAAGGAAACCCTAAAAAAAAGAAAAAGAAAGTTTCCAAAAATGTTCGTGTCAAGAAACCACGTAAGTATTAAATGTTGTAACCACTGATTAGTAAAATAATAAATTGTTATTTCCCATTCACCAACTCTAAATGCTAGTACTGTAGTCACACAATACAAAATAACATAAAATATAATACACAAATAACGGAAACATTTTTTTTTCGTAGACGGAAAAAAAATTACTATTGAACGACCATTCAATAGTGCATACTATTGCACGCACTATTGAATGACTGTTCCATAGTGCGTGCTAATGCACGGCATGTGACCCACAATCGTCCGATCAAATAAAAGGAATTTATTTAGGTGTTATACAATTATTAATTTTAAACTTGTTCTTTTAAAAAGCTTCACCATATGGACAACCAATGAGAGCTACTGGCCCAAAAAAAACATCAGAAGAGTTATGGATTGAAGGAATGCACAGAGGGCAAGGTAAGTAAAAACAAAAATTGACACTTTTTTCCCTCCAAACACATATATACATTTCCACAACTTAGTAATATTTGCCTTTGGTAGCTTGATATTAAACATACAGTTTATTTTATTTTCTAAGGTTTGACAGCAAGTGTGAAAAGCAGTAATTACCTAGGCCTGACTGGTAAGAAAACCGTACCTGGTGGTAATTGTAGCGACTACCTACGAGAAGCTGTTCTGGGCCTACCAGCAAAGTCACGAAGATCACAATCGGCTATGGATGGTGAGACTGTAATTGTATATTCTTCTGCAGTAACTGCAGTATATTCATGTAATACATCAGCTTCAGAGTTAAATATTTCAATCTCAAATTTTTAAGTAGTAACACAGTCAATAAACTTACTTCGTTCTAGATACATTTACAAGGAGTACGAAAGGAGTTCCTGTTTACAAACCTCAAGAGGACATGTATGATGACATACTGGAGTTAAGAAAGACGGTCACTGTACTGAAGCAAGAGAATGAGCTGATAAAGGCACGCCATCGACGACTTGAAGATGACAATAAAATGAAGGAGAAATATATTGATGAATTAATGATGGCCAGTAGGGTAGGTCACTGTTAAAGATGACCAGTAGGGTAGGTCACTGTTAAAGATGACCAGTAGGGTATGTCACTATTTATGATGACTAGTAGGGTTAGGGTTAGTTGTCACTATACTATTTTCATTTTCATGTCTAAATATTACAATATTATTTTTTTAAATTTTTATTACAGACTGGTGATATGAAAATGACCGCAAGTGGTAAAATTATTGACCCCAGTGCCGTAAGTAAAAGCATTTTACAAAATTGTTAAAGAATTATTTAAAGTATTATTATTAAAATCTAAACAACTTAATCTTCCTTCTTTTAGAAAATAGTAACATTGAAACAAAGGAATGTTAAACTTGAAATGGCTGTTAAGGAAAAAGAAAACGCACTCAAGTAGGTTTTTAATTATTCAATGGTAACTGTTCATATCAAACTTACTGCAGTATACATACACTGAAAAGAAAAACATTAGGTTGATATGTATTTGAGCTGGTCCACAATTTTTGGAAAAGTTCAGTTTTCATAATGCATTTTAAAGACCATCAAATATTTAGGTTTTTGTTTATTTTTTTAGGAAATTGCATGAAGACATGAAATGTACTAATATTGAAGAAATGAAAGTTGCAATGGAAACTTTCTATCAAGAGGTAAAGCTCACTCTTCACTATCAAACTTTTTGTGCCCATATATGGACATGATGATGTCATATCACTATCATATTTGGGCACATCACACTTTTTTTGTCGAAGTTTGATAGTGTAGACAGAGCTTAATACTATTTTATTTAACATTATGTCACTGTAACATCAGAAATAATTGAGTGTGACATAATTATTTTACTGTATCCTTATTTCAGGTTCAAAGGTTACGAATTGAGCAAAGTGAAAATGAAAAACTGTCAAGGTTAGTTTCAAACAATCTGTTTGATTTATATTGTGTTTACTGTACGAACTCTGGTTTAAGCCCATCCTATTAGAATAAGCCCATCCCACTTAAATGGACACCTCTACTTACCTCGACTATTCCAAGAACACGTAGACATACATTTGCTGACCGGTCATTCTCCTGCACAGTTCCATCCTTATGGAATGCTCTTCCACAATCAATCAAGAATTTACTGTATTTACATCTTCAAACAGTTTCTGAAATCCCATCTCTTTTGCATTGCATATGAAATTTCTACCTATTTTAGCCTTGTGGTCGTAGTGCTTTAGAGAAAATTTATTTTGGTTAGGCGCTATACAAATAACAATTACTAATTATTATTACTTTCATTTAACCTACAGGTCAATGAAACAAAGTGGTAACAATAATGCAAAATTAAAAGCATTGAATGGGACAGTTTTACGGCTGACAGAAGCTAACCAACGAATGCAAAGTGAAAATAAACTATTAAAGTTGGACTTGGAACGAGCTATGGAGAAATCAAGCCCAAGGTCAGGAGGTAAAGGGGGAAAGGGAGGTGAGTAAAGGGTGAAAAGGAGGTGTGTTAAGGGTACCATTGTGGTAAAGACCAAGTCACTCCCAACCAATAAGTTAATCTAAATCCCTGATCTGAATACTTTCTACAAATATTTAGTAATAATACATTAACATTTCCTAAATACTATGTATAAAAATAATAATTTTTATAAATGCATTTTTAAATGACAGACTACAAAGACATGGATAGGCAGAATCTACTAGCTACCATCAACAAACTTGAAAAGGTAACATATATTTAGTTTATTTACTTCAAATAAAACTAGAGTCTCATTCACACTTATCTAGATCCTGAAAAGTGCTTCTGTGAAGCTCTGTCTATACTATCAAACTTTGACAAAAAAAGTAGGATATGCTCAAATATGTCATCATGTCCATATATGGGCACATCACATTTTTTTGTCATATAAAGTTTGATAGTGTAGACAGAGCTTAAGAGGTTTTGTGCTAACACACATATGTGTGTACAAACACCAAGAAAGCCAAAACAGTTTAAAAGATTATGTTATATGTTATTGTATAACGAACATGCAAAAAACCTAGGCCTATATACACTAAAGTGACAGTATAATTTCTTATCAAGGAGGTGGAAGAGGCAAAAGGCAGAGAGATAAAGAATTCTGTAGCAGAAGCTAACAAGAGACAGTTGATGGAAACCATTGAAAAGCACGAAAAAGATAACAAACGACTGAAAGAAGAGAAATCAAAATTACGGAAAACAATAGACGAACAAGAGTAAGGTTTTGAAGTTGTGATTATTGTTACTACATTTGAAAACGAAACAACCAGGAAACTGAATATCTTGGCCTTTGTTATACTCTTCTTCATAATATTATTGTTACTCGCTACCATCTTGATTATTTTACTGCAATTTTAAAAACATTTGAATAAAGCAATACTTTAATCATCTTAAATAACATGTTAAGCGCTATCTACACTATCAATTTTTATGTGCCCATATATGGACATGATGATGTCATATATTTAACTAGTTTGATAGTGTAGACAGAGCTTTAATAATCACTATTGTGAACAAATTTTTAAAATTTTAACAAAATACTTTGCCTATTAAAAAAGTCTATCTGAAGATCATAAGCTGGGCAGTTGAATGAATAATAGGCGAATAGCACATTGCTTATTACCATTAATAATGTTACTACTACAATATTACACATTTTGGTGTTATTGAGATTGTTTGATATTTCAGACAAGAGATTAAAGATTTGAATGGCAAACTGAAGAAGATAACTGCACAAATACTTAAGGAATCTGAAGCAGCTGCTGCTAGGAGTAAATTAACACGCCAGTCCAGCTCGGACTCAATCCAACGCACAACGCCACGCAGTCGGAGCGGGAGTACAGCGTCGCTGAAAAGAGCACAGAAGAAGGAAGAGATTAGGCTTGAAGAACAGAAGAGAAAGGCACAGGAATTAAGGAAGAATAACAGCGCAAAGAGTATTCAGAGAAATTGGCGTGCTCATAAGAAACTTGTTAGTAGAACTCTTTGTTTAAAAGACAAATTAATATATACTGTATAGCATCAATAGGGCAATAATATTTAACAAACAATATATATCTTGGTGGTTGCTAACACCATATCCTCAGGTATAATCCCACTTTTGGTCTAATCCCACCCCGTACTTTATGTATGATTTCACAAACAGGCATATCTTCAGGTATAGTCCAAGTATTAACTTTTGGTCTGGATGTAGGCCTCTCTCTAGCCAGTTCAGATGAGTTTTTACAAGAAATGCTTACAAATCATGTCTTTGCCTGAATCAGGGATTCCCCTGGGTATAGTCCCACCCCAAAGTTGGCCCAATTTTGTGTTATATGGGGGTGGGATTATACCCGAGGATATACGGTACATTGATGATCGTTAATTACCCTTTGGTCACTACCTTAGTAGAAACTAAACAACTGATGATACAAAGTAATAATATATTTATCATTCATAAATTATATTTTGTTTATCATTTTTCATGGTTCATCTTAGAGCGATGATGATGATAGTGAAGAGGTAAAATAGTGAATATCATTTCAGTTTCACTGTCGCTTTAGTTTAGTTTTCAAGCTGTTTTCATTTATGCTAGCCTTTCTTTTTGCTTTTAATTTATTTCAATGTTGTCCTATTAAATGGTTTTCTATTAGCAACATTCTTTATAAAGCCTAGATGGATGTGCAAAAAAAAAGTAAAACCTGAAAACTATATATTTGTCTACTTATGTTATCCTATGCATTAATGATATACTGCAATTATTTGCTACCTTAAAAGCTATAAATATTTGAAAACTGTATATGTAAAATTTGTAAGTGCTCTTATTTCTTTTTAAAGAAACTTGCTTGTTAAAAATGTATGCATGGCTTTTAGTATATAATTAATGTTATCTGAAAGGAAGGAACTATACACCATCCAGCAGTGATATGGTAAATAGAGATTCATAGAGATGAAAAACTAAATCTGAAAAAAGTTTGCTCCAAGATTTAAACTTGGACCACCAGACTTTTATAGATCACAATTTTTAGCACATGTATCTATAAAGATATTAATATCAATATAATATTTTTAAATTAAATTTTTACAGAAAGAAGAAGAGGAGGAATTAAATGCTGTAAGTTATATTACATCTGATTTTTTAAAATTTACATTAGAGAATGTTTGACCTGTTGTACTATGTGGTTAGTAATACTGTACATACAAGGTCACGAAAAACATTTCCTATTATATTTGTGACAGGCAACTGTAGCTATTCAGTCGGCATATAGAGGACACGAAAGCCGCAAAAAACACCTACAACAGTTGAATCGATACACACCAAGCCCGGTGAACAAGTACGACAAAGATTACAGTGACGAGGAAGAAGAGGATAGCGGTATGGAAGATGTTGCCATGACAATACAGTCAGCTGCAAGGGGACACTGGGGCAGAAAGAAACAAATGAGTAGTTACAGTGCAAGGTGTGACATCATATCACTTATATTGTCTCATTCAATTTAGTATTAAAAGAACTAAAAATGACACTACTTCTATGATTAATGGTACAACTGTCCTATGTACTTATTATATAGCACACAATGCATAAATAATCATCATTAATTTAAATAGTATAAGATGGTTCCAGAACATGATTCTCTAAATTTAGAATAGAATGGAATAAATGATTTCCACTTTCACAAAGAGATGTGTTTATGTGTGTATACAATCAGTGGTGTAACTCAGAGGCCTGAGGCCCATGGCGTAGGAACCCCAAGTGGCCCTCCAAAGCTGGAGGTGTTTTTAGCCTTTTCGACATATTTTAATGCCTGTTATTTCCTTTGGACAGTGCTCACAGGCCCCCATAAGAACCGGGGCCCCTGGGTTAGCTAGTGAGCGCTCATAGCCGTTACCCCACAGTACACAATTCAATCCATAATGATACCAGGGAAGAGTGAACTTTTAATAATTTCACTCTTCCCTGATTCATACTAATACAACTACTAAAACTAAAGCTTATATTTGTATAGGAATTCTGAAGTATCAGATGCAGAGTCTGTTTCATCCAAACGATCTGCTAAAAGTAATAAAAGCAACAAAAGCAATGCCAGTAAAAAACAAGAAAAATGTGAGTTTTAATAGAAAAGTATGCTGGACAGTGGAATATTAGAATCAAAAAGGTTTTTTTAATTAAAATACAAATAGGTATATTTGTAAATGGTTGGAAAATTAATCAATGTTTCAACCAAAATTATAACAAGACAATTAGTAGTAAACATGACTGGACAAGTGTTCCCATATATTACAGTATTAATTAACATTTTTTTTTTAAAGCTAAGAAACAAATCGCTCGTAATTATTTGGACGATTCTGATGAGAGCAGTGATGCCTTGGTTACTAGCAAACCGAGTCGAAACAACAGTCGCAACACAAGCCGTAACACGTCTCCTCGCCCCGCAAGTGGTAAGTCTAAACAATTTCCACAAGGAAGCATAAAGTCATAAAAATCAACATACACCTTAAACTCACAATGCCTAATAATATATTCAGTGGCGTAACACAGAGGTCTGAGGACCCCCAAGTGTTTTTAGCCTTTTTCGACATATCTTAATGCCTGCTTTTTCCTCTGGGCACTGCCCCTGTAAGCTCATAGCTGTTACGCCACTGAATAAAGGCAATAAATCAGAATGGAAGATACATAAGTTCGATAAGAAAATTGGAAAACTTTTTTTTTTGCAGTCAAATCATCATCAAGCAAAAAAAGCGTTTTAGACGACAGCGATGAAGACAGTGATGAAGTGGTTGTTGCAACGCCTAAAAGACGGTCTTACCAATTTGGCCGATAAAAGAAAACTATGTTTAGTGTAGACCGTTGGAACCAAGGTTTTTTTAGAACCATTGAATAGCTTTAATTAAAGACAGGGCTAGCCTAAAAATAAACAAATTCTTTATGAAATTGTTGAAAAACACCATTGAGGTGAACATAAGTGTGTTACATAATCAAATAAAGTGTAATCAAAAACAGAAAAAAAAGATCTTTAACAGTACTGTAAATCAAACTAAGATTTGTACTGCTGTTTAATTAGTTAATCAAAAATGTAAATTTTATTGATATACAATTTCGCTATCAATCTTTTTCAATCGTTTTAGATTAATTCTGCTTCTTTATTGTGGAAAATAGTAAATAAATAATAAATATGTACAAAAAGGATGTAGGCTGATTTCAAAGGCAAGCTGGGAGTGGAAAGGCTAGACTTTCCATACAGCTTGAAAAGCAATATTCTTAAAGTTAGTTTTATTGTATTAAAATATTTAACTCAAGGTGTGTGAGGATGATAATAGTACTAAAAGGGTATGTAAATTAATATTTTTTATAGATTTAGTTGTATGTACATAATTTTATGGTATAAAATATGTATTGTAAATTTAGTCATTGAGAGACGGCAAAACACTAAGGAGGTGGTAAATAATTTGCACTGTATGGCTATGTAGTGATTGGCTGAAAAACCTTGATTAGCTAACTAAATTATGTAAAAATATTGTATAAATTTGTATTAGAAAAATAGTAGAGTAAACAAAATTGAAAAATAAATTTGACTTGTATGTGCATGAATTTCAAACGTATGGTAGGATTCTACAAAAACATCTTTCTTTTTGACAAGTTTTAACTTTTACAAATGAAAACAAAAATCAGTTAAAAAAAGTATTTGTTTTATTGTTTTTATTGACAATTCCCTTCAAAAGGGATTAAAGTCTTATATAAAAAAGACTAGTTATGAATGCAATGCACATCTTGCATTCAAAGCTACAGTAGGCCCAAGAAGTGGCTAATATACAGTGGGCCTGGAACATCCAGTACAGTACTACAGTAGTTTCATTCGCTGTCATCTAATCGTTTAGAGTTAATATACTGTACATACATACATACATATTTTACAGGATCCATGTTTTGCATTTGCTGATCCTGTTTATAAGTCTTTTATTCTAATAGAATGCATCAATGTGAAAGAAACTTGATGCTAAAACATACAGTAGATATGGACTGTTACCAGTTACTCAGCTTAGGTACTGAGCACAACCTTTCCAGTCTGGCTTTGATTTTCCTGAAAAACCACATTCCCTCACTACTACCACCAACATTTATATGGTGGTGTGGTTGATACCTTTCACTATACCACTTATATATTCAATGTAGTTGACAAAACTTGCGTTGCCACAATACAATTTATACTCCAACGCTCCTAAAATATTGCTTTATACAGCTGAGCATTCTTCAAGATGGCGTCAACATATCCATGTTGAGCAGTTGCATGGTGTCACTAATAATGGTTGTAGCATCTAGCTTCTTGTCAATTCCAACTCGAAAAGCTTTCTCAAGAAGTATACAAGCAGATTCTATTTTGACAAAAAGAATAATAATATAAATATGGCTTTTTGGACTACTGTACTACTACTACTACTACTGAAAATGTAGTTGGAATGATAGATGGAGAAAGGGAGAGGGAAGAACCCATTTGAAATCCAGTGAATTACTGCAGGCAAGTGCGAGATACGTTGGTGACAGTCTATTCCATAATTGGGTGCCATGGATATGGGATCTGAGAACAATAGCAATTTAATTGGAATAACTTCAGAAAATTGTTACTGTTTTAAGACTTTTTGAATACACAATAATAATAAGAGCATTTATAATGTGCCATATATCCAATCAATGATTTATATAGGCGCAGTACATAGTAGTAAGTACTGTAGTAAGGCTGTTTTAAACAAAGCAAAAATATAAATCGCAATATCTGACCTTGACATAAAAGACAAAACTCTGGTAAATGCTTAATTGCTGTCTCAATAACCTCAGTATCAGAACTGTCTAAACACTGTAAGAAAGCTGGCAAAAACTTGATTGATGTGCTAAAAAATAACAATTTTATTTGTCTTTTTAAAATCTGTTTAAAATCCTCGCATAGTTAAGACAATTATAGAGAATAATAAGCATATATATTGTACCAGTACCAGTACCACTCACCTTGGATTTTGTCGAAGAAGTTTAATGATAAGAGAGAATGCCATAATCCGACATTCTACAGAAGATGCCGACATTAGCCTCATCAAATCAGGCTGTAATAAAAGAAAAGGTATTAAAAATAATAAAATATACTATGCTACTGGCAATATTGAGACAAGCATCATGATTTTATCAAATTTTGCACTAATGCACAATCATCCACTAGTTGGCCAAAGCTGTCTGACCTGTGACTATCCTCTTATTCTTACAAGGGTCACAAGCTTTGTATAATAAATAACATAAGAATACAAAAAACACACATTCAACAAGTAAACTAAAAATACTTACAGAAAAGTTGTCCAAAACTTGCGGTGTTTTGCTACATTGTTCATCAAGATCATGCAAAGTGTCTGTTACATCTGAAAAAATGAATGATTGTCTTTTTAAATACTTCAGCTTATATATATTCCATCAGGGTTTTTTTTGGTGCTGTAGTTATCCATCCTCAGTTGCATAACCACAACAACAAAAAACATGAAGAGACAGATTGTATCATGTATGTCTCCATGGTGATATGCATGAAAGGCATGAAGTAACCATTTCTGACTGTTCAATCCATCAGGAAATTCATTTTATTGTTGGGTTTCTCTTCTTCTTGATACAGATGGCTCAGCTGTGCCAACTTAACTGTTTACTGCCTGGTTTAAAACCCTTTATAGCAGAAAGCATTTAAAAAATGAGCATTATTGTATAATGAGTTACCTTCCGAATCTTGATGTTTGCCTAACCTATCTGTAAACATGGCTATCAAAGATGGCCCCCAGATCTGATCCTTAGAGACGAGCAATGTAGGAGAAGCGGTGCTCTCTCTGCTCGCTAAACCAAACACCTCTTCAGCTGTCTCGGCTCTAAAGCTATTCTCTGTATTTTCAGCGTGATCCTTGGAGGTATGCGTTAGCGTTATACCGGCCAAGATGCACTTTAATTGATGGAGGTCCGGAAGCACAAATGATAATTCACTATTCAAATTAATGAGAAAAAATAATAAATAATAGATATATTAATATTATTATATTTAGGCACATTTCCAAAGACTATAAATATCTAATGTTTTCAATGTCCCAATACATGGGTGACAATCCATTTACAAGATAATTAATTTATTGAGTTTTCCGCTTCAGCAAAATTAGTAGTTCAAACAGTTTCTAAATTCGCAATCAATCAGAACTCAGGAAATGAGTTGTCATGCGTTCATGAGCACTCATGCAAATCAAAAACCTCCTCAGACACGCGATGGAAATGAATATTTCCTCTTGTAGTGGAAATGGTAGCACAATTTTTTCTCTGCGAAAATGTTGGATTTGTGCGAACAATTGTGATTGGATAGCAATTTCTTTTTCAGTGGACAACTTACTTTAGGATATTGGAATACTTCTCCAGGATAGTTTGAGCAGCTGTTGGAAAGTGAGCATTGTACTCGTACAACAACACTACAAAACGACTGTACATGTTTTCAAACGGCTTCTTGTGAACTCCATAACGCTATGAATAAATATATACATAAAACAAAATATATGAAAGTATTTTACCTGGTTAAACGACATACACTTTTTTTCAGACACTTCCAACAGCCAGTAACTTTACAATTAAGGTATGTCTACACTATCAAACTTTATGTGACAAAAAAATGTGATGTGCCCATATATGGACATGATGATGTCATATCATTACCATAATTGGACATTTTTTTTTTCAAACTAGTTTGATAGTGTAGACAGAGCTTTACAGCATGGATAAACTATATCATGCTTTTAAACTATCTCTCAATAGGGAATAGAGTAGAAACAGTCAAAACAGTTCAAATCCTGACACTAGTCCAGTATTGAATCTGACAATAGAGTTATTTCCCTTACTTTAATGACTCCAAAATAAGCATCAATAATTGAATGAAAGGCTTTCCTATCTTGTTTGAAGAGCTGGGGTTGCAGTAACTCCATCAGGCCTAAGATGTTCATGAAGAAAGTTGTTAGCCCGCGATTTCTAAACTCATGATAGCTCACGTTTATACGACCTTGACACAACACAGACATCATTCCAAGTTGTCTGCAAATTAAGCAAAAATTGTATGTTTATTTTCACAATAAATTGAGTTTCAATTGTTTTTCATACATAAATATGTATACAGTAGAATGCCTTCTTCTGGGAACCCCTAATAAGGAACACTTTATTGGGTTCCAAAGATGTCCCCTTAATAGGGTTCTACTGTATTTATATAGGAAGCATAATGTTGAAGAAAAGTTCAGAGTATGTAAATGCAAAATGTTAAGATATAGATTGTTAAAAAGTCGAAGTGAAATTTAGGCTCACAGCAGTGCAGTCAGCAATCTGTATTAGGTGACACAGTCTTTTTTAATTTAGCCATTCACATGCATGTACACAGGACCAACTGTTTAAAGAACCTAGTACATCTTTCGAGACGAGTAGGGGTTACCTCAGTGTACTAGTACACATACACACACAGCCACTGATCATAACTGGGCCCTCTGGAAGACCAGTCTTTGACTGAAGAGGTTACCCAGTATAAATAAATAAATAACAAATTCAAATCCTATCCCAGGGATAAAGGCAATGAGAGAAAAGGCAATGTTAACCAAGGACACAAGACAGACAGGCTACTAGAACAAATAAGAAATCCTAGAAATGTACATTATAGTTACCTTAGCATGAGTATTGGATGAACAGCAGCCAATTTTCTACAAGCTGAGTTAGCTTTTGACACCTTTGCCTTCCATTTCTCCTGATGGTTGATATCAACCAATGACAGCAGTAACCTATGTGTCACTGCATCCACTTTGGAGTGGTTCTTACTGGTGAGAACATCACCCAGATTAGTCATGGAGATTACATCGCAGTCTGCTGGTGCTTGGATGTACAGCTCCAAAAGCAGTGTCTGGTATAGTCTGCATTGGTTACTATTAGGAAATTAACAAAACAATACCTAGTTATAGTGCAAACATAATGTTTGTAACGAATAACGTTCCCTCATTTTATGAATATTGGAGGAACTCATACATAGTTTTAAGAACAGAATTCATGACAGTTGTAATAGTCTGATTAAAACTACAGTTAACATACTTCCACAATCCAACCTACATCAGTATTGGTGCAAATTTATATTTTAGGATTATAGGTTGGTTTTGTGGAAATTTTTTTTTTTCTCTTTTTGTTCTTGTTTTGTATGATTTGTATATGAATGTACTATCTGAAATAAAGGAAATGAATAAATACTTTTCAAAATCTGGTTCAATATGGTGACCAGACAGTATACTTCTAAAGTGCAGTTGTCATATAAATGCTTTTTAACGAATAGAAAACTAAAAAAAAACAAACTCACTTGTTAAGCTGGATATTGCTTATCAAATAAGCCACCACTTCGTCCATGGCTGTTTTGTTATCATAACAGCAATTTAACAGCAAAGGTAACCTAGCTTGTATTATCTCTGAAGATTGCTCGTTATTAGAATGTGCAGGTTGCTTTTGGTCAGACTTCACATCAGTTAAAAGCCCCTCGGCTTCTGTGATTATGTAACGAGCAATTAAACAAACCTCCTTTGGTTTCAGGCACAACGCATTTTCCTCTGATAAGCTCTAGAATTGAAAATAGTACTATATTGTCAAAAAAGAAAACACCTTTTCACACCAATTCACAATTCGAAATAGACTTCTGTAATTGTCATTAAAACCACCACTTTCTGTACTTTTTATTGCGCACAAAAGTATCTAAAACAAACTAAACACTTATACATCACAAAACCTTTACCTTCTGTGCTGTTAACGTCCGTCCTTGCCATAGCTTAGGAATATGAAGACAGGCCCAGATAAAATCAAGAGCAGCAGAAGAATGTATTCTATTGACATAAATAAAAAAAATATTGAAGTTTAAACAAAGGCACACTTGGACATCAACCAAGATAGCACAGATTAAACCCTGTCTACACTATCAAACCAGTTTGACCAAAAAATGTGATGTTCCTATATATGGACATGATAATGTCATATCACTAACATATATGGGCATACCACTACCATATTTGGGCTCATCACACTTTTTTTGTCGAACTAGTTTGATAGTGTAGACAGAGCTTAAAAGCTTTACCAAAGATGCCCAGAAACTACTCTCAAAATTATACTTTTTTTTTCATTTTGATACTTCATTTAAACACTATAATAGTTTAAAATCTTGCCATTTAAAATACATACGTTTTTAATTTGTCATCTTCCAATGTCAGAAGCCATGAAATACAATGATTTAAGTTTTCCCAGCTAGCTTGGTGAGTGAGTACAGCTAGGAGGTAGGGACTGCCAGGGTGTTGCTTCTGCTCACCAATTCCATCTACTAACTTCTTAGAGAATAGCAAGAGTTTCTGAAATTCTGGGGCAGCATCAACAATCTCAGGTTGTAAGAGTTCAAACCAGTCTACTAAAAGCCCTGCAGTTGATTCTAGCAGCACACTATGAAAATAAACATGGTAGTGTAAGCTTCCTCAAATTTTAGAGTAGCGTTAAGTGTTTGGAAAACATGATTAAAACTCTCTCTAGACTATCAAACTTTATGAACCAAAAAAATGTGATTTGCCCATATATGGTAGTGATATACCCAAATATAGTAGTGGTATGACATCATGTCCATATATGGGTACATCACATTTGTTTGTCACATAAAGTTTGATAGTTCAGACAGAGCTTCAGGTAACCGGACTAAAATCTACATATTTATACCTAGTAGATGCTGGAGTGGATGATTTCAGTTTTGTGTCCTCCAAGAGTATATCAACAATTTGTTTTGATCTGACGTTCTGTTGCTGGAATCGTTCTGGCTCACAACCAAAGCACTGGTCTAGAAGTTGGTCCAACTGAACCTTGTCAAAGCCTACATTCTCAGTTTCTGCGGGAAAACAATGAGTACTGCATTAGGGATTGCTATAACATATAATATTCTAATTTATATAAGAATCATAAATTCAAATGCAATCCATTGAGAATAATATAAATTGGAAATGGGAAGAGTAGGTGGGCGTTGACAAAATATCTTGTAGGGGTTTCCTAAAAAAGAATGTTTTTAAATATTATGAATTTTGACATATCGTCCTATATTTACTAAAAAAGTAGTTTCAAGACCATGTGAAATTCATTGATCTAAATATAATAATTGCTAAATATAAAAGTTGCTTACCATTTAAGACTGATTTTGCTAAGGTTTTCTTGGCATGTTTAACAACATTGACCAACGCAGGTTGATCAGGTGCTATCCTATCAAGCACATCCACCAATTGCTCATTACTTGATTTAGTTTTTTTCTACAAGACACAAAATTGTGGAATTAGAAAACTGGCAACTACCACTCCAAGCTGTGCAGACAAGGTGTTGTGCAACAAGGTGCAGTAGCATAAGTTGCAGCTCAACAAGGTACAGTACCTAAAGGTGCGGTCTCACAAGGTACAGTACCTAAAGGTGCGGTCTCACAAGGTACAGCACCTAAAGGTGCAGTCTCACAAGGTACAGTACCTAAAGGTGCGGTCTCACAAGGTACAGTACCTAAAGGTGCAGTCTCACAAGGTACAGTACCTAAAGGTGCGGTCTCACAAGGTACAGTACCTAAAGGTGTGGTCTCACAAGGTACAGTACCTAAAGGTGCGGTCTAACAAGGTACAGTACCTAAAGGTGCGGTCTCACAAGGTACAGTACCTAAAGGTGCAGTCTCACAAGGTACAGTACCTAAAGGTGCAGTCTCACAAGGTACAGCACCTAAAGGTGCAGTCTCACAAGGTACAGTACCTAAAGGTGCAGTCTCACAAGGTACAGTACCTAAAGGTGCAGTCTCACAAGGTACAGTACCTAAAGGTGCGGTCTCACAAGTTATAGTATCTAAAGGTGCAGTCTCACAAGGTACAGTACCTAATAGTGCAGTCTCACAAGGTACAGTACCTAAAGGTGCAGGGCAGCTCCATAAGATGAATTAGAACTCGAACTGTACAGGATATGCATATCCCTCTTCATAAAAAAACATCATTTCAATATAACATAAGATTTAGTGGACCTAAACTATGGAACAAACTACCTTCAAATATTAAAGATGCTGTATCTAAGAAAAGCTTTTCATTTAAACTTAAAAGATATTTCACATCCAAGTATTAATTTTTATTATATTACATTTTATGATAATAATTATTATGATGAGTAACAAGAAGACGAATCAATTCTTAATTTATACCTAAATTATTTTTTTAGTTATTTTTCTTATTTAGTTTAACCCATGTAATGTAAATTTATTTATTTTCCGTGTTGTTTAAATCTTGTCTTTGTTTGGGCATGTCTGCCACAAGCTTTTTGCTTTTTTGAACATGCCTTCTTCAATCATATTACCTTTCTTTACACCATTTTGTATACTGTTTATTTGAAGAAAATAAATGTTACTGAATTATTACAAGATTCAGTACAACATGCAGTTCCACAACCTCCTACAGAGTCACTAATTCAACTTTACCTGAAAGGTTGTTAATATGTTGATAAAACAGGATGATGCGCTATGTCGGTTTCTAAAATTGCTTAGGAATACTTGATCTTCTGTTACTAGTTGATGAAAAGCTTGCACCAGACTCATGATACAGGCATAGTCATCAGCTTGCTTTTGTATCGCCTTATACGACATCTAAATGTAAAAGGTACTTGAATTATTTATCAGGTTTATTCATTTCTACACATTAATTTATTGTCATCAATAGAAAGAATTGATGACCTTTGAACCCAGAATTACAGAAAGAATAGTATTCTGTTAAAAGATTGGCTTTAAAGCTGTCACTACTCAAGATAATTGAAATGATAAAGATATTAATTGGGAGTAATTTATTAGGCAAGAAATAAAACTTACTCTTTGAATATCATGTAATAAAGAGAGTGCCTGCTTGTTGTCAACTGCCTTGAAAACCTAAAGCATAAATAAATAATGTCAATATCATGGTGGTCAGCTAAACATATTATCTTCCCCCAAAGTTCCTGAGGATGTGTGTAGCCTTTTAACAATCTGGAAGTGAAGCTAATTCTGTACAGTAACTAAAAGTAGTCAGCATCATCACATTGTCACAACATGGTACCACGATAGAATATTCAGTAACATTATTAATGAAACTATAGTATACCTGTGTTAGAACAAGTTTCCACTCATTAACATCTCTATACTGCACTTCTTTCAAGGTCACCTTCTGGACTACTGTGGTTGGTTCTACACATTCCATCTCCTCATCTTCAAAGAAGTAATATATACAATTAGAATGGACACAGAGCAAGCAAAATGAGGATGGTAAAATAATTTATGATGCATTAAAGACCAAATTTACAAACTATTTTAAATTTATCTGTCTCTCTCAATGAACATGCTCCGAACAGATTTGGAATCCACTCTAAAAATTTAAAAAAGGTCATTTTTTTTTTACAGTTTTCATCTTTCAAAGAGAAGGGGTAGAGCTGGCTTAGCCTTCCTCTGGATCTGCCAATGCTGTATGGCAACAAAGGCTACTAACATTAATTATTCCTCACTTAAACTTCATCTAATTACGTACCATCTTTGGTAACCTCTGGCTGACTACATCCTAACAGTTTCAGGAAGTCATGGCCACCACTAGCACCTCTCATGTGTTGTACTTCAACTAACTGTGCCATGTACGACTTGTCCACAACCGCCTGTTCCATCGATGAAATATCATTACGAACGGCAAGATCCAAATGGTTCATCAATTTCCTGATTATTAAATAGTGAATTGAAATAAAATCCTCATATAAAACATTTCTTAATTATTATTGATGAAATAATACATATTTAAAACGAAATTGATAATGTTTAATTAGTAGCTTTGAGTCAGGGAGCTAAGTAAGTCAGATGTTTTTCCCCACTCTAAAGTAATTGTAATGAATGTCCCACACATACAAGCTTGAAAAGATCGTTGAAAAGATAGGAAATGTGCATGTGTTTCCATAAAATGTTTGTCTCAGATGGGTATCCCTTTTATTCAAGAAGACTTTTTTTTTTCTAAAGGTTGCATCCAAATTGAGATTGAGGCAAGTTTACCATCTTATTTAAAATATTTAAACTGTATACACATAAAATATTAAGTTGTACATACCCCATACTGTCAACTGGAATTCCAAATGACTGTATGAACAGTATTAGCTGAGAAGGCTCTAAATCTTGCAATGCTAAGAAAGTAAATCAGTAAATAGTAATATGCAGACATTTCTAAAACGCATCATCATTAAACAAACTAATTTAATAAATGAATGAATGATTTGAAGATTCCAAAGGTACTAAACAAAATTCAAGCTTTTTAATCAATTCTTCTCAAATAACCGTTTCTAAAGATATTAGGTTGATTTGCTGTTTACACTAGTAATGACACAGTAAACAAGAATAAGGTATATATAGCAACTATCTGCTGATTTACTGCAGTAACTGCAAGATAATGTTTATACCTGCATCAACAAGTCTTGGCACGGTAGATCGAATCATCCTAAGTTTCAACCAGTCTGGAAGTAAAAGTGCTTCTTCTGAGGTGTCTACAAGGAATGCCGATGGAAGAGGCTCTTCCTCTGGAAACCATGCATCAAGGAGTTCATCAAAGCTTGATGTACCATGACCTAAAAAAGACAAACACAATAGACATACATCATCCAATCTTCTGTATATAAACCTTAAAGATATATTGTCCCCCTGAAAAACATTTTTTTTTAATGTAGTAGTTAACTAAAATTATTTACCTGAAAAAACTGTAATTTAAAGCAAAAAATAGTCAAATTGGCTGGCAGCCAATGGGTTTTTGGTTGAATTTTACCATTTATTTTGTATTTTTATATATTAAAATATTCTTTTTGGGATTTTTAATTTTCCTTCTTCATTTGGAGAGCAATACATCTTTAATAGAGTTTACAACGTTATCTTGTGCAAATGGTTCACCTATGTAGACCTCCTTGTAGGCTTAACCTTGATGCTAATAGCTTACTAGACACAAAGAAAGAAGGTAAAGCAGTGTGTTGAGGTCAAGGAGTTTGGGTGTTGAGAAATGTGTGGATTGAGTGGTGTCAGTTAAACTTACGTGTTGGCTTGCCATAGGTGAGTAGTATAACCATAGCATGTACTACTAGAATATTGATGGTTACCGCCGGACCTCTTGTCCATCGGACAAAGACCTGATCTTGGGTGTCAGACTAAAATTGAAATAAATGTACATTGTCAATATCAAAGACAATTTGGGGGATTGGTTGAGAGTTTGCCATTATTGCAGTTGCAGGTTCAACTTGTGTCAATATCGTGTACAACAGATAACAGAAAATTAAAACTTTATCAAACAAGCTAAGAACTTTAGGCCTCTTAAGCTCGGTCTACACTATCAAACTAGTTTTACAAAAAAACTGTGATGTGCCCAAATTTGGTAGTGATCTTCCCAAATATGGTAGTGATATGACATCATTATGTCCATATATGGGCACATCAAATAAAGTTTGATTGAGTATAGACAAGGCTTTAATATACACAGCACCTGGTAGCCCATTGGTTCTTGAAATGTATTCTTTTACTACATACCCATGAATATGCTTCCATCGTCTGATGCTTTTTTGCTCTTAATAGATACTGGTTAAATATGTAGAGCATGGCTGTCAACGTCTGGTCCGCAACATCATTTGATTCTCTATCTTGACATAATACACAATGCATTATTGTCGGTCGTTCAACTATTAACTGAGCCAGGTCCTTGAAAAGAAAAAACATTATCAATTTGTGACTATTGTACTAACATTGATTTATATTACCTATGTATATACGAGGACATGATTGGTTGAAATAGCATCATATGACAACAATATTCCCTGTTATAAATATCTGTATAATAGTATTCAAGCTTGTGCAGGAATTCACTTTGTAGTTCTGCTGCTTGGTAAAGTTCCTATTGTAGTTTAGATTTTTAATACAAACTTACCAAAGCTAGAGTAGCCATGTAATGCAGCTGGTACCTAGGGGCTCGTTTTGACAAGAACACAAAGTAAGCTGAAATAGTTTGAGGATCCGTTTCAACTTGGCATGCCTAGAAAAGTAAAAACGATGAACAATATAAACGGATATTGTGTTAATTTGAATTCAAATATGCAAATGAGATGGAATAAATATCTCTATACTTGTTGCGAGCACTTCATCTATGAAATAAAAATCAAGCACATAGCCAGGGGGTTCGTAGGGTTTGACAGAACCCCTTTTCCTTAAGTGCCATTTTAAATCTAGAGACAAACGGAAAAATGATAGCAAATTATTTTCAGCTACTAGGTAGACCTAAATGTTTTCTTCAGTTGCTTACGCTTGCACTTGCCCCAATTCATGGAATAAACGCCCCCCCCCCCCCACCCCACCCATAGATTGATACTAACTTGTATTAGAGACTGACAAGCTGTTTCTCTAACAGACTCAAAGTGAAATATTGATGGCATTTCCTGCAAAAGCCATTTGTGAGATTTGATAAGCTCATCGCAATAAATCTCTTCTTCTTTGTCTGGAGAGATATCATCTGTACCTGCCAATACATCTGACAATGCCTACAAAAGAAAAAAACATTAAAATCATTATCATTAACAACAGTTTAATATTCATTAAAAATAATTACTTACATTGAAGAACTTAAGAATAACAATTTATTCTACAAATACTTGAGTTAATACAGTAGTAACAATTGTTAAAATATGTATTTTTTATTTTTTGGTTTTATGTAACATTCAGAGCTGAAGATTAAGGCACTCTTCATGAAACTGCCTGAAGTACATTAAAATGCTCAATTTATAATTAGCATATTTGACTATTTATTTCTATAGTTAATCATCCATTGAAATAAATTGATAATACTAAAATAAACAGTAATGTATTAATGCAGAAGAAGACAAGCATACTGCAGTAAACCATGTATACCTTAGCAGCTTGCACTCTGGCTGAATGATGTTGAGAACTAAGTCTCTGGAGAAAGTAATCCAAGATTTCACAAGTGGTCTGTTCCTCACTGTCCCTTCCTCTCACCAGAAACTGTATACGCTTTAATAGCTGTTCATGTTTATTGATTTTCTACAAAGCACAAAAACAATTCATAGCTTGACTTTTACTTCTGAATTAGTATATAAAAGTGTCAGGTGCAGATACAGGTAGCCGCAGATACAATAATGTTTTTTTTAACAAGTCAGTGATGATAATTTATGTTTTCAAACAAACTGAGCTAATGCTTGGATTCCACTAGAGACGCAACAAAACAACATAACGCAATGTATGGGATTTGACCAATCACAAGCGATTATTCAAACTGTAGCTCGTCATTGGTCAACTCGCTTGCGTTGTGTCTACGTCCTAGTGGGAACCAAGGATAAGGGTAGAGTAGCTGCATGGATAGAGTAAAGGTACATATTAGCATTGGTTTTTGGACTTTTAGAAGAATACCTTTTTACGGCCTAAAGTAGTACCTCAAGCCTTGGATCCAAGATTTTTAAACAGTGGGACAGATGACTTAACAATTGTCAAGTGCTGAACTATAATGTCCTATTATTGTAATTTTCAAAATTAAGGGGAAACCCCTCCAAACCATTGTATTCGATGAAAGTGGAAGATATTAGTTGGTGAGGTGTTTTCCTGAATGATTGCATGATCAAAATGGTACTGGTATGATCAACTAGCGTTCCTGTTCCCAACTAACATCCCTTCATAGAAGTACTTATGAAGAAGTCAATCTGTGGCGACTATAGAATGGACTCGAGACCCGACTATCTTTGACTTTTAAAATGATACAAGTTTTGAATTATTTGTTAGGATAGAAATGTACGATGTATGATGTATACGTTTATTAAAAATTATATATAAATTGCGATGAGAAAACAGTTTATTTTATCATTAAATACTTTCATAAAGCTTTGTATACACTATCAAACTTGTTTGACAAAAAAAAGTGACATGACATCATCATGTCCATATATGGGCAAGTCACATAAAGTTTGCAGACAGAGCTTTAAATATTATTAATAAATTACCTGTGTCTTTTGTTCATCTTTTGATTCTACATCAAACTGATCTTCTGCTGCGGCATCTAAATCATGCAAAAGAAACTCACAAAGAGACTGCACAGGAAGAACATCCAGAGAACTCTCAGATGAATTAACAAGTTCAGCTAGCCAGGGTTTGGATTGTGATGTTCCCTAAATAATCATTTAAACACTACAAATTTATATATATATATATACACCTGCATATTCATCTAAATAATCAAAAACAATTATATAATTATATAACAGTATAAGCAATACAGGGCATGTGACGCAGTGTACTGGACTTTGGACTACTGATCGTGAGTTTGAATCAAAGGTTTGTCACATTGCTTGTATCCTTAAGCAAGATACTTTGCTTCTTCTTGCCACTCTCCACCCAGGCGTACAAATGGGTACCTGGTATTAGGTCAAAACACAACTGCGCTGGTTACGGCTGCAACATTATGGCAGTATGTTTCCATAAGTGTTTGATCCAAAAAATTACCGGGATAATAATGTGAAGCGCTTAGAAGCTTTGTGCATTAAGCGCTATATAAGATAGACGTATTATTAATACATAAAATAAATAATAAAATGAAAAATATTCACAAATTGTTGCTATAGTAAAATTGGAAAGTTAGACTTAATGAACTTTTTACCTGTCGTTGAATGACTTCGAGAAGAAAGTCTGGGTTTCTACTTCTGCAAAGACGAATGCCTAACTGTACTTTTACATTCAACTGACTTAGTAATTTAAGAATATTAGTTGGCGGTTTTCTAGCTGGACCACTGAAAGAAAGGTTTGTACAAACTTAAATACAATGTTATGACAAATTAAGAATTTCAGATAGGCACTGAGGTGACTACAACGCAAGCGTGAAACACGTACAATAGATTAAAAATACATAGAAATACATTTGACAAATGCTTATTCAGATATTAGATGCATTACATCCTTGGTGGGGGACTTGTGCATGACTTGGCTCCACAAAGCTCTGTCTACACTATCAAATTTGATGTGCCCATATATGGACATGATGTCATATCACTACCATATTTGGGTATATCACTACCATATTTGGGCACATCGCACTTTGTCAAACTAGTTTGATAGTGTAGACAGAGCGTAAGAGCTTTTATATATTTATTTTAATGTGTATGTAAAATGTCATGTTTAAACCAAGGTTCTCCAACTTCACTTTCACCCTAAAGGCCAATTTACACAGACGAGCGGTAACGGTAATAAAAATATAGAATCTATGTTATTCCTTATGACCATATAGGATAGATACATGGGACGAGCTACGCTGTTTTTCCGCTTACTGTTACCGCTCGTCTGTGTAAATTAACACTGTCTTTTGTTATATTGCCATTATTTGGTAATGTTGTTGTAGAGACAAATACATAAAATCAAATTCAGTATTCTGACAAAAGCTTATAATTATTGTTTACCGTGTATTCATAAACATCAACTGAGACAGAAACAGACTATTAGCCTCTGTGATTTGAGTTCGTGTTGATGCTGCCGCTAGGTGACTCTCAAACACTAGAATCTCCTGTTTCTCCATGTTACACATCTAAACCAATTAAATGATAAACAGAAGAATAATATAGTATTATATATATTATGTAATATAATAGTATTCTCAATGTACTTAGTATGAAGTACAAATCATGTCAGAGTAGGGCAAACATCTGACCAATTACTCAAAACCTGGACGCAAAGCTACTCCACAGTAGTTACAAACAATTACAATCCTGTTGGTGCAGTACCCAATGCTTACTTGGGCTTGAATCTAACCCCTAGCCATCAGCGCAAGCTCAGTGGTCTAGATGTATGAACACCAGGCTAGTGATCTGGAGATCGTGGGTCCGAGTCCCACCTGAGAATTACTTACTACTAATTTTCATTGTACTTAGTATGAAGTACAGATTACATCAGAGTAGGGCAAACAAGCAAGGGCTAACATTACCTGTAGTTCACGGTTGTGAGCATCGTCTACTGTCCTCTCATCTGAAGTATTGGTTGGTGGTGGATACGTGTAGTTACTAATTTAAACACAAATATAATTTCTCACTTTAGATGTTTTTCATAGATATGCGTGTAAGTTTCTTACTTTAACTTTTGTACACACACATACACTTGCAAGACTTTATCATTTACTTAAAATAGTTTTCATAGATATGCATGTAAATACATGAGACGAATATCAAGATTACAGTTCATAATATAAAATTAGTTTCTTACTCAAACTTTTGTACACACACATACAATTGCAAGACTTTTACTTTAATCAGGTAAAACACTTACTTTGTCATTATCATCTCCATTAGGCATTTCAACATTGGATAATGCTTCCACACAATACTGCCTATATTTTGAAAAGGAAGAAGGAAGGATAAAACATTTATTTAGTGATTATATTATATACACATGGTTGTCTATTGATATCGTTATTCAATAGATGTACTTATGCAAGCCATTTTACTTACAGTTGCCTCTCTCCACCTAGGTAAGCGCTATATAGTAATGATCTTATTAATATTACTTCTTCTCTACTTTACTTTTGTTTCTCACCAGACTGTTTATAGATGACAAATAAGTGACTAGCTGACAATACATATTGAATTGTTTGACAGCCAAAACACCATAATTTAACTCTTTTTCCATACGGAGGTCACAAGGTCTGCATCATGCATAGATATAAGAAATCCGAAAGATATATCGTCAACTCCAGTGCATTCAAAGCACAGACTTCTCCATAAGATCCACCTTCACTGCCACCTAGTCCGGCCTCTAGCCTTCGGCTTATATTATCTCTATGGCATCATGTAATTTATTTAGTATTTTTTCAAGCATCCTTTTGTCTGATCATGCTAGTATTTAGTTGCTACTTCATTGCTCTTTTGTGGTAATACCATGCAGGTGTACAATAGATACCATAAGATACCTCTATGGTAGAGATTGTGGTACCACTCGTTAAAATTCAAACTTCTTACCAATTGTAGAAGGATTGAAGGCTGCGAGCATAACCAATAACAACCATCCTTTCCAGTACAACTTAGAAATAGCAAGACTTGGAGGTTGATACCTAAACAAACATTATTAAAATTAATATCTACATCTGGTCTAAAGCTCTGTCTACACTATCAAACTAGTTTGACAAAGAAAGTGTGATGTGCCCAAATATGGTAGTGATATGACATCATCATGGGCACATCACATTTTGTTTCATATAAAGTTTGTATACTGTAATTTTTACATATTTCAAATGTATGTGTAGGCTGATTCATTACATTGTGTTTCTTGGGTAAGCCCTTAAATCCAACCCTTGATCCAATTTGTTACAAATGTCCCATACAGTAGAACTACTTAAGTGGGGCCAAAGTGGTATTTATTTAGGCATTTATTGGATTGATGTTTGGGTTTCAGTACGATACAAATGAAAGCACTGTATTAGACAAAACAACAGTAATATTTACCCTTGTGGTAAAGCTATATTTTCTGGATGATGGAAGGCACACAGGTCCAAGACAAAGTCAATTAACTGCTGTTTTTCAGCTTGAACTGGATTGTAGTCTATGAATAAGAAATTGTTAATTAACAAAAGTCATTTTTAAATTGGATACAGTCAGCTGTTCCTAACTATTGGTTTTCTGAAAACTCTGAATCTGTCAGAATGTATTTTTGTTGTCATTTGGACCTAGAATCCACCAAGACTGTGTTGAGAAATCAAGTGAGGATGCACTTCCTAATGTTCCCACATGCACACAAACTATTAACATAATTTAATTAGTTTCTATGTCATAGGTCAATGATATGTCAATGTAAATAAAAATCTCCCTAGTACCAGTAGACATAAAGTGTAGACATTAAGTAAAGTAAAGGTGAGTCCCGTGTTCATTCTAAACATAGGGGAATGAGCTGTTAGGAGCTCATTGTACTAAGCCTCAGCATTATGTGGTAGGGTGGCCAGTTTCTTTCCACGCCGCCTTATCCTCCCTAGTATTTTCAACCAGGTACTCATTTACAGCTGATAGACTGGGAGTTGTTGGGAATTGAACCGGGGTCTCTCTGTATGACAGTCAAGTGTCCTAACTACTTGACTACCCAGCTCCATACCAAAGTTTTTTATCATTGCAACAGCTGCCCGCTGAACCATTAATTCAATTATCTCCAGTGCCTCTTGAGGGGGGACAGGTAACTGGCGATTTAAACCAATTAGGAGAAGACGAATCAATGTATCCTCCTCCACTGGTATACCAAAAAGCAAGACATCTAATACATTACAAAGCCTAGAAAAAAATATTTCAATGAGGTTGAGTTATATAAGAATAATAATATCACATTTATATAGCGCCCTTTTCATGAGTAATCATGCTCAAAGGGGCTTTACATAGCACATTATTACCCCGGTCATTTTTTGGATCAACTACGTATGGAAACATACTCCCATAATGCAGCTAGTAATCTGAATCAGCACATAGTTGTGTCTTGATCTAACCTATTTTATACACCTGGGTGGGGAGAGGCAAATGTAAGTAAAGTGCCTTGCCGAAGGATACAAGCAATGCGGCGAGAGTTGGATTCAAACCCCGACCTCACAATCGGTAATCCAGCATCCAACACACTTCGTCACATGCTCTCACAATAGTTGAATAGAATACAAACATTGATACAACTGATTGTTTTCCAGCATAGTGTTGGTATAATTCATGTTTTAGTATTTGGATTTGAAATAGAAGAATTTTCTTGGTACATGATATACAAATATCAACATTATGAGTGTCAGTCGTTATTGTCAGGAGTGGTAGAATAAGTACAGTAAACATGCACACAGACTGTTAAACATAGAGTATGACCAGTGGCATAACACAGAGCCCTGAGGCCCCTGGTTTAGGAACCTTAAGTGGCCTGGAGGCTTCGGGTGCCTTTAGCCTTTTCGACATATTTTAATGCCTGTTTTTCCTCTGGGAACCGGGGTTTAGCCAGTGAGTGCTCATAGCCGTTACACCACTGAGTATGACTCCAGTTAAGAGGACACTGACCAAGCAAAGTGTCTCTGTATACTCTAAATATGGGTTGGCTGTAGTATTAAATCTATTTCCTCACAGAAAAAGAGTAAAGGTTCCTCCACAGCTGCTCCACAGTAACTTCCGAAAGAGCAAGACAAAAATGATATTACATATTTCCATGTTGAAAACGACTTACGTTTGGTCAGATGCCTGTGGCCAATTGTCCAGCTTGCAATATGAAGTTAGACCATCCATTAAAAGAACCCTACGCAAACTTTAATGAAAAAAACAATGGTTTGCTACACGTATGGTTTTTATGGATCTACATATAGTGTCTTATTTGAAACGTAAGTGCAGATATATATTTTGTTTATCTATATTTATTTACCAAGGTAGAAACAAACTTTGGATGTTCTGATACATCTTGGGTACAACTGTGTGGAGCCACCAAACTGCATCACGCTGGATTGTGGAAACTATTTTCTTAAAGCCTCGTATAATACCTGAAAATATAATAATCATAAGAAAAATGTAAACAAACTGTTATACCCTTTTTACATCGTCAAGCTTATAACAAACCTGTGTCGTGTCCGGATAAATTTCCTTTTCACACGTTTTACTCGACGCTGAATACATTCCGCATCATTTACCAGGGTAGTTGAGCTACCCAGGTAACTTTTTACGTCATTTACACTGCCCTACATTTCCACGTCTCGGGTACGACTTGAGTAACACAATTTCGGATTAACTCCGCATTTTTGCTGGCAGTGTAAAACGGGTATTACTTACAATAACAAATTCTATAGGAATAAAATACAAAATTGTTCTCACCGACTGGAGCGTCCTTTTTGAGTGCCACTTCTTTGACAGCTGGAGATATGGCTGTAAGCATTATTGACAGCAAGATCAAATCTGTTGTACTTTGCAACATTCTTTCCTACAAATAAAGCATAAACTTAGCGACCGTATAAGGCCATGGAAAGTAGATTACATGATTCTGGTCATTTGCTCATGTGCAGAATTCAGGATATGAAAGATACAATTTTTCCAAAATCATGGACACACATGAGAACCATATAATGTATTTCTTCTGGCCTAATGTATAATTCAAACAGGAATTTAAATTACTTTATCCCTTTTCAACCTTTTACAAAATTGTTACCTTGGTGTTTTATATTTACCTTAATTTGTTGGTCTAAGTCAACAAACGCTGAATCAAGTCGTTCTTTCATCAGTCCACGGCAAAATGCTGCCAAGTCAATCTCATGTCGCAAGGAACGAACAATTTCACGAAATAGAGCTCGCAGAGCACGTAGATAGTCGTCTCGATTCATCAATAACTCTTGAAATACACTTGCTAAACACTTGACAAATAATTGGTCGGAAAAAAAATAAGAATTAAAATTTTAACCAAAGTATATCATTACTAAACAATTGGTGACTTTATAGTTTACTGCAATAACTAACTATTCTATCTAACTAACTATTCTAACTATTCTAACTAACTAACTATTCTAACTAACTAACTATTCTATCTAACTAACTATTCTAACTAACTAACTATTCTATCTAACTAACTATTCTATCTAACTAACTATTCTAACTAACTAACTATTCTAATTAACTACTATAACTAACCAACTACTATAACTACTATAACGGACTATTGTAACTAACTGTTGTAACTAACTGACTATTGTAACTAACTACTATAACTAACTAACTGTTGTAACTAACTGACTATTGTAACTAACTACTATAACTAACTAACTACTATAACTAACTAACTGTTGTAACTAACTGACTATTGTAACTAACTACTATAACTAACTATTGTACCTAACTACTATAACTTACTACCAGTGTAGTTATGCATACCAAATGCTGATCCCCTTCAATTATCTCCAATCTACAATTACTGGAGTAACTGCAACAAAATGTACTTACGTTAGCACTTGCTTCTGGGGAGTGGTTGAAAAGAGTGGCCAACATCACCATGTTGTTTGGATTTCGTGCGCTGGACAGCTCATTGTAGATCACATGTTTGATAACAATATGCAGATTCTCGGAATCAAATTCAACAAGTTCCCTGAAAAATAAAACACAATCGTTTTATTTCAAATAATACAGCCACTGAGATGATTGAAAAGCAGGTGTCCCAACAATGGTCTTTATTTAGAGGGAGGCTTATACAGCAGTGGCTGTATTCACCAATCACACTTAAGTAAAATATTTCCCTTAAATATTAAATAAACAATAAATATTTAAGTATTTCCCTTAAATTTTATTCACTTAGATAGGATATTTTTTTAATTTTTAGGGTAAGTGTTTCACTAAAGCCTGTTTTTCTGTCGACGTTATTCGACGCTATCGTCGTTCATTGTTAACAGTTCAACGACGATCGTTTGAAAACGATCAAGTTGAAATGATAGCGAGTACCTTTTCCTGTATTATCGTTAACATTTCAATGTTTACATAGAAGATCGCCGATTATTGTTAACGATAGCATCGACTAACGTCGACAGGAAAACAGGCTTAAGTGTGAAAGGTTCTTACTTAATACAAGTCATATAATGGTTGACAAGTTGCTTTGTCTTCAATCGGATCTTGATCAGGTGACTAATAAGGTCACGGTCTGATTGGTTCTTGGAGCTACAGTTCATACAGATGGACATCAAAACCTCTTGTGCTTGTCTTGTGATCTGCAAAATGAACTCAATGTATATAAATTCTATTAACTGGTGTAGGACCCTACAATTGAAGTTTACTTCTAGCAAAGTGCCTTTTATTGTAACCATGTTTATTGTTAGCTATTATGTAATTGCTATTAAATCTTTTGTTTAAAAAAAAAGACTATTGGGTACTAAAAAACCTCAGTCACCTTAGGATTTTGCAGCCACATCTCGAGTCTCGGAACCACAAGTAATCGTACTTCTGTCAATCCAGCCGTCACGGTTAATAAGCGTAGCAGGTTACGTGAAATATCCATCGCTTGTCGTCGTGCAAGTTGTTCCTTCACCAAATCCAAAATAAACTTGTCTATGTTGCTGGCAATTAAGCTATATCTGTACAGAAAAATCATTAATAACAATATTACTAAAGATTTTATGCATACGCAGATAAAGGCCAAGAAACCAATGCTCTGATTTAACTCCACCTCCCCTCTCCCAAATTTAAGCTTCCCCCACCTCCTTCCCTCGACTTCCCAATTTCAGAGGAGTCTTGCTTACCTTGGGCATGTTGCACTTGCAGACTCTTCTGAAGAAAGACTCTCTGTGGTGTCTGCAGAATTACCATCAGCTGGATCTGTGACATTATCGCTCTCATCGTGTAGAGGACTGGCACCTACAAGACAATATATATACAGTAGAGACAGGGATACCATTGGGAGGGCCAGTTATATGATCAGTGGCTGTGTGTGACAGTGGCTATGTATGGCCTAGTACACTGGGATAACCCACTACTTGTCTAATAAAGATGTATTAGGTTCTTTAAACTGCACATGAGCAAGATGTGTACACTGGATCTACGGTTTATAGTCCTTAAGACTTGTTCTACCACCAGAACCATGGAGTGAGTGAGCTTTGAACACTTGCCGATGTTATGGATACGTAATTACGGTCCAACTGTCTTAACCGCTCGACCACTCATTCGCCCCGTAATAGGAGTGTCCACTTAATAGGGGATGGTTATTAAAACCTGTATCTCCCCTTGTTTGTTTCACAAGGAAGTGTTCCCTTAAGCGTGGTTCCCAGCACAAGGAAATAAGCGCAACGTAAAGTGATTTGACTAATCACAAGTGATTAAAAATTGATTTATTCAAAATGCGTCTTGCGTTGCATCCTAGAGGGAACCAATCTTTAATAGGGTGTACAAATTGAGGGGCTCCACTGTAATTAAAGATCTATAATCAGAATTTTTAATTGAGGATTTTGTAAAATCGTATTACTTACTAGATGCAGTTACATCAGGAGAACCACTAATCAGTCTGGTTGAAAATAGATCCATGCTTTGAGGAGGCAATCTCGTCCCAAAAGCCGTCAATACATTTGTTATAAACTCCTTACATTTTGGTTGATCCACCCATACTCTTTCTCCAAGGCTGTCTTCAATATATACCTATGAAATAACATAATAAAGTATTTATATACAGTTTAGAGTTTCTCTGTTTCTGCTTCAGAAGTGTATAACTTTGGTGATTCCCATTTGTGAATCTATGATAAGGAATAGGGTATACTGTATCAACTTGATCTCTGTTGAATTTTTACTTGTATAGTAGTTTTGTTTGTTTGCACGATAGCGCCTACAATTTTAAAGTTATCATTCTAAATATTTCGGTGTAGGTATAGGTATATACTTACAGAACATGCCTATTAAAATTCAAGAAAATTGGTTCATTGATAACTTCAAAAAATAAAAAAAATCTGTATTCTTTTAAATTGACCGATTAACATGTGGCAACATTTTGCCAAGTACTTCACTCTAATGGTCTTGATATATGATGATAAAATGCACATTATGCTGCAGTAAGCTGCAGCAAAGAGCTACCAAATTGTATATGCTCTATAGCTACAGTGTCACTAAAAAGCATGGGTACTTACTTTCACAAAATCTTCAGGCCAGTTATCTTCCTCAGCAAATGCAGTCATAAGTAAATTACAGGCAAGGACAGACACTAGTGGATTACCCTTACTCTTGAAGCTAAGCCCAATATCACGCTTTAACAAACTACATATAGACTGAGAAAATAAAGTAGAAAAATGTATTAGTTGGTTGGCCTAGATTCTGGAGAGGTATGCTCTAGTGCTAAACATATTGATTAGCATAGAGGAATGTTCCAGTGTAAACAAGACATAAGAAAGGCATTGGGATTTTCATAGCTGGTATGAATTAGAAAAATTGAAAAAATAGAAAAACTACATTGTACCGCACCTCCATTACAACCTTCGACAAAAATATGTGAGGTTTGGATTTTGCTAGGTACATCATGGCTAAGTAAAGCGTGGAGTCAGGCTTGGCTCGATTCTGTCGCAGAGTCTTTACAGCTCCACACATCAAGGCATCCACATGGTCATCCTCTTCATTAGTATCTGCTTCAATCACTTTATCAACAAGCTCCTTAGGCTGCACTGAAATAGAATGTTTTTAATAGTTTAATACTTAGTTCTTAGGAAAGCACAATGCTTGGTTTATAAATCAAGAGAATCAACAACCAACAGGACTTGTAACAGACTGTCATTTGATCTTATGTCTGGCTGCGACAAATACCAAAAGTACTCTGTGTACATATTCTCTGCAGTGCAGTGTCTGTTAACTAAACATTTGACAAAGCCAATTGGCCAATCGAAAATCAGTCAAAAAGTTTAGGGGCCTGGAATTGATCATGTTGCAGCCACAGATAAACTCTTTGATCTCCGAATCTCAGCATCCTGTTGTCAGATTGCCTTGGTTAAATTTTAGACCCATTCACAGTTACCTTCTATAGCAATAGAATCACCATGTGTGGTAGTAGTCGAAGCACTAGGAGATGCAGACTTTTCAAATCCTCTGCCTAGAGGAGTTAACGTTGAAGGGCCTAGCAACTTGCGCTTTGCATCGAATGGTGGTAAGCTTGATCCTGCTTCTCGTTTTCGGTCATGAATCGAGGGTCTCGAAGATGAAGGCTTGGAATCAGAACTTTTTGCACCTAGAGCGATCACATCTTTCGGATGGTGAACTACAAGAAAACGTAAGAAATTATCATTGAAAACACTGAAATTACTAATAATTGTGTAATTGATAGGCTGTGTCATGTAGTTAAGCATATCTAAAAATATATATCCTGTCTTGGAAAGAGATAGAGATTGCTATAATATATCTTAACAATACATTACCCAGAGTGTACCAAGGTAATCCTAGCAATGCCTTCTTTTGGCATGTGTACAATTTAACACAAGTCATACATAAACAATGTAAGTACAATTTCTTTTTTTACAATTGTAATATATGCTTTTGTTTTTGTCATTGATTGATATGGTTGTTTGGGTACGATCCCAAAAAAGAAAGTGGCAAATTTGGGAGATTTTAATTAAAAATCAAACTAAGGACCTAGTCTGGTGGTATTAAATAACATCATAATATTATTAATTAATATTTTAAATTAATATTATATATGAATTAATTTAAATTATCAATTAAATATTATCATAAATATATTTTTATTTTAGCTTCTTTAGAGTGTTACTAAAAAATACATTTGTTTGCTAAAAACGTATATTTTTATTAGTAATTTTACACAGGATTGGGTTCTGCATATTTTTAGGCCTCTGTCGCAACACTACCGCCGGCCCACCAGACATCATTGTGCCCCAGTCGATCGGCGTGAGTAAACATTGCTATTCGGGGCCTACACAAAGCGGGTGAAATAAGAGTTTATAATTCATCACCAGGTTAACTAAACATGCCAGATATTTAGCTTACCCCTCCCTCGTGCTGGCTTTCTACCTCCCTTCCACTCCATAACCCGATAATATAGTTAATTTCTGGCAAATTTTGATAAGTAAAAAACTTAGTAGTTTCAGCGGAACGACATGTTTTGGTTAGCGCCACCAACGTTTTTTCTTCTCTTTCCCCCGTGGTGCCGGTGGCATTATTTTTTTTCCTATGAGATTAAGGCATAACTCATGAATAATGGGACATTATAGAGGCTTTAACCTATTACACTGGAGCCTTCGGTTCGAGGTCTTTGAAGAACATGTTTTTTTTAATACAGTAGTTGATAGATCAACTATCTTGCAATTTTTTATAATAGAAAATAATTAAGTTAATGAATTATTCATGATTTCTGCCTTCCCGGTGTAAATCAACTCAATTCGGCCTCTGTATTGTTTTTTAAAAGTTTTTCATTTATTCAAGGAAAATCGTAATAAATAAACTAAAGTAGAAAACCGCAGGGTTCGATTCGTTATTTAATCACAAAGGAAACAACCAAGATACAGTATAAAATAATTATGACTAACCTAACAATGAGCTGTGACAATAATTGAACTAATACAAATTGTAAACTTTTAGAAATTTGTTTTCTAGTCCGAGTATTTATTTTGTTGCAAAAATTGGGAATAATTTAATAACTATAATCATTAATATGGTTTATCAAATAACTAGGGCCGTAGATGCCGTATACTAAGTGACCACAATGTTTGTTTCCCGTTAATATTGTGGACTTAAGTCAATATTCTATACGATATCATCGAAAGAATATGTATTTGTGTCAAGCTTTTAAACCCCTTGACCCCAAAACAAATTTAAAACAAAATTTAAGTAAACTATTTGAGTTATTAAAATTAAATTATATTCAATTACAATAAGAAAATGTGAGATTTATAATACAGCACACGTAGAGTGTGGTGACGAGAATAATGTACCTAACTATGCCAAAATGTTCATCTTGCTGCAGTAATTTTATTTCATACTGCGCAGTAAATATTCTGTTTAATTAAATTAAAAATACATTCATATTATACTGCAGTATAACAAATAATAATGTACTACAACTACAGTAGAAAAATTGTAACATTGTTCTAGATGGACAGAAGAGAGGTCATCAGCTTTGTTAAGAAACTCAGTCGCGAGCAACCAATCGCCTTTTGCTGTCACCAAGTATGAGCCTGAAAAATAAAACATTAAAATTAAAGTAATCACATTTTAATGGTTATATTGCATAGCTTGCTGCATGAAAAGCTAATCCTCACTACTACTTTAAGAATATGTTGCTTAAAATAATTATAGATCTCTATTGTAGGCCTACCCAGTGTTGATGATGAATTGAAAATGCCATAAACTTACCTGTAGAAAAGACCAGAAAATATGGCACCGGCAAAAGGTCCAGCCCAGTAGATGTAGTGTTCGTTCCAGTACCCGGAGCAGACGGCGGCACCAAATGAACGAGCCGGGTTGAAGGATGCACCAGATACAAAGAAACTAAAAAAGAGAAATTATAATAGGCCTAACTATTCAAAGAAAATAATATGAGGAATTATGGTAAAAAATGAAAGTAGTATAATAACATGTCAAAGGTTATTAGTCAGCATTATGTTTGTTTTGGTTGTTATTAAAAAACAAAATACAATAGCCTGTGTTTGGTTAATATCATATCTGGACAATTGAAAATGTTCAACTATGGAATTGTTTACACTGAGTCATATGAAAGTGTGTAAACATAACGGCTCCTTTGTAACTCGCGGTGACTAGCACAATAAAAGCTATACAAACTAAAATAAATTTGATTTAACAAAAGCACCTCTCTAATTAAAGAACACACGAATTGAGTGTAGAATTAGGCCATTTACAAATCGTTTTCTTTTTTAAATAATAGGGCCTACAGCAGAGAAGGTATGTTAAATTAAAGGGAACATGTAATTGGATGGTACACAATCAAAGGAACGTATCTAATAACTTTTTATAATTGCTTTTTGTACAAAGATTTGGTTCGAATCCAAAACAATTTTTGACTGTAACGACAGTAATCACGTCAAACGCCGTTTTAGAAACTTCATACTTACCAAGAAAGAATTCCTGCAGTAATTGAAAATCCATACGCTAATGGTCCTGAAATCTGTTTGCTCTTGTGGTCAACATTTGCATTCATGTATGCTGAGAATATCATGATACAGACAAGAATTTCAGTAACGACGGCCGTACCTCCAGTCACGTCAAGTTCGTGTTCTAGATCATAAGGATCGTAGGGAATGCTTCCTCGAAGCTTGTTCACTCCTCCGTCAATATCATCGTAAGAAATTCTTAATACCACAGCCTGAAATTGAAATAAAATGATATTTATGATACTAAATTAATTGAAATTGAAAAAAAATCTTATTAATCGAACTTAAGTTACTTTCAAATGCTTCAAATTGCTTCATCATAATTAATTGTGCAAAAATATTCGATGTTTTACATCTTCAACTTATAGCTATGTTATCTGTCTCTCTCAGAGTATTACGTTTCATGCTCTATAATTGGTTTGTCCCCACTAACTAACTTACCTTAACAAACGCTGCACCAATCATGGCAGCAATAAGCTGGACAATGAAATAAATAGCAGCAAGGACAGGATTCAGACCACCTGATATGCAGACAGCGAACGTCAAGGCTGGGTTGAAATGACCACCACTAAAAAAACACATCAGAAATTATATTGCCTAAAAATATTCTTTATCAAAAAAGTATATCTAAAATGAAGAGGGAAAGAAAATCTAAATAGAAACCATTAACCAACTAAAATCAGTCCAGAGTAATCTTTAATTGGAGTTCAACAAATTCAACAAATTCAACAAACATTTATTTCATCAAATGCCATAAAAACACAGAGCATAAAATGAGGACCAACTTAGAAGTAAACCTGTGAGATATGATGCATCAGTAATAAATATTATATAACATAAACAAACTGAAATGTTTAATATTTAAGTAAAAGATATTTCTTTAATTCTTTCTTAAATTTAACAAAATATTTGATTTCTTTTATATTGAGGAGGCTTATTCTGGATGGGGCCTTGGCGGTTTACAAACAAAAGTTTTTGAATATTTAACTTTTTGATTGAGTGCATATTTCAGTCTTATTAGTAATTAGACCTCTACTGTTCTATGGGACATAATTGTAAATTCATGATATAGTTCCTACTCGTTTGAATTTGAGTCAATAATTGATTTATACATCCTAAAATATCTAAACAACGTTTAACATAAAAACGTACCTGATCTTCAAAAAGGCAGAGCAGAGGACGGCGATGGTCAGACCTTCCGCAAAGGCAATCGCTACGAGATTCTCTGTAGTTACGGCTAAACAGGCAATAAAGGTATAAAGAAGAGTTCCGCCAAACTCTGCGAAAACAGACTGCACGTATTCCTCGAATACCGCCGCTTCTTCTCCTCTTTCAACCTCCGTATCCTCATAGTTTATTTTTTCCAAGCTTCGACTCATCTTCAAGTATTCGTTTAGTTGTAGTTCTTACTAGAAAAGTACGTGCTTCTCCAAACTTATGGTGATTCTAAGTCAGCAGACGATATAAATTAGCACCGATGCGAGAATAACCGCCAATTCGGGGTGAGGTTGGTTGTAGAGAAAAAACGTTTGATATTTAAACAAACACACTATGACCAATCAAGAATGTGATGTTTATCTCTCATCAGTGATATTGTTTACTCATCGTACTGTTTTTGAGTTTAACTCGATGGACTTTGGTCGAAAAATTATTATGCGTGCACTTAAAGTTGTATTTACTCAAGTGAAATATTAACTAGGCATACCACAAGCATTACTCTCTTATATTAAACCTTTGTACGCAGCTGATATAGTGTCGGTCATTTTTAATGAATGAATATTATCAATATTATGCATTTTTCGTTAATATTATGTTTTGGTGTGGTGGGGCGAATAGTTTAAACTAGATGTGTATAAAAATGTGTTATAGTTTAACTAAGTCTATGTGGTGGAAATAAAAACAGAAGATATACATAGACTGTAGATTGATCTTTATATTTAGTTGGAACCCTGAACATATTCATACCAGTAAAAAAAAATTAAAGCATTAGTAATTATCAAAGATAGTGTACTCCATGGTAATACTGTAATATAATAGACATACATTACAACAACCATGGAGGAATTTATTGTACAACGTAGAAATCTAATCTAATCATCTAAAATCATGCAAATAAAGTTTTCTAAATATTGAGGGCGCACTTCACAAATAAAACAATTGATGCGTTCGTAAAATAAACGCAAGCAAGTGGTGTTGTTATATTTGTATTAAAAAACGAATTATAAGATGCCAAAGGTTAGAAAATCAAGGAAGAAAACTCCAGAAGGATGGGAATTGATTGAACCAACGTTAGATGAATTGGATCAGAAAATGAGAGAAGGTAAGCCGATATTTTAGATCAGATAAGCTAGGCCTAGAATTAGGTCATGCAAGCGTGTAATTTCACTTTCTCGACAGGCAGTTGGAGAGTATCGGCCGGTGGTCATCATGCGTGTGTCTTCAATGGGTTAGGCCTAGCGTAGGTTTCGTCTACCTTTCTAATAATCAGTCATGTATTTCTTTATTTCAGCTGAAACAGAGCCCCATGAAGGCAAGAGGAAGGTCGAGGCTCTCTGGCCAATATTTAAAATTCACCACCAAAAGTCCCGGTACATCTTTGATCTGTTCTACAAACGGAAAGCAATTACTAGGGGTAAGTTAGTTAGGAATGCCACACATATCCTACAGTAGGTCAGTTTGACCTTTGCTTTGCTAATACAAAAAAAACCCATTTTAATCCTGTCTATGTTTTGGCACAAACTCCATGAAATTGCTTCAATCAAAATGTTTATAAAATTGTAAACAATGTTACGTAGCAAAACATATTATTAATAAATAATTATATTCATTTCAGAATTGTACGATTACTGTATAAAAGAAGGATATGCAGACAAGAACCTGATTGCTAAATGGAAGAAGCAAGGATATGAGAGCTTGTGCTGTTTGCGCTGTATACAAGCCAGGGATACCAACTTTGGAACTAACTGCATTTGTAGGGTACCTAAGGCAAAACTTGAAGAGGTACAGAAATAGAACTGTTACTTGTATGTTTTATCAAATTAATGGACCGATTGAATATGGCAATATATTTGTTGCTATTTTTGGTTAAGTTCATTCATTAATATCTAATGATAAGAAATTAAACAATGTTGTATTTTTATTTTTCAGGGCAAAGTTGTAGAGTGTGTTCATTGCGGATGCAGGGGTTGTTCTGGCTAAAAGTTCCTGCAAATCTAGGACTGTACAGTAGGACTACTAACCCAAAATTATAGTACTGAGCACAATAAACTGTGTGTACTGTAATTTACTGCAGTAAAACTGGCAGTTTGGTGTATCTTAAACTGCATTAATGCAGTAGAAACCACAAATTGTCCTATTTTGCAGTACTTGATCTAAACATCTTGCTGTATTTGATAAATAGTGGACAGTAAATTCAAAACATGGATATAACCACAGAAAAAAAAATGTGAACTTTGTAAAATAATTAGAATTGTAAGACTTTTGTAATATAATACTTTACTGTGGTTGTATGAACTGTGATCATGAATGGTTTCATCACTGTATAAACGATTTTGGTTACAAGAAATGTTAATAAACTATTACTTCACAACATGGCCTTGAGTGTATATGTTTATCAAAGATGAATGCTTACATATACTAATATACAAATAATGCACAAGTCGGAGTGCGTTAGTGCGACCAAATCACTGTCTCACAGGCCTAGCCTTAACACAACAGTCGTGTAGCAGAATTGACAAGATATATATACAAAGTGATGTGTTTTTGTTTCGGTACAGCAAGCCTAGCGTTATCGTTATTCTGCAATGATTTACACGCAGAGTGTTATGCTTTTTTGCAGTGCATGACAGTGAAAAAAGGAGTGCACATGTGACTCATTTCAGTGCCTCCGATTGGCTACATCCTTGAACCCATGTTATAATAGAAAATAATAAATTGTACGCATGATGGTTGACCATGCCGATAGTCACTTAAAATTTACTGGAGTGTAAATTGAGTATTGAGTTACAGATCAACACAAGTCTACCTTTATGAGTAAATGTAATGTAATGACAACAACAAGAAGAGAGCAATTAGAAGAGCTGTGTTTAACAGGAAAAATTGATGGAAAAAAGCAGAAAGGATGTCCAAGGAAAAAATGTTTTTTTTAACACAATCAAAGAGCATTTTAATGGACAATACTCAAATATAGAAATATTACACAAAAGATAAATGGAGCAGCATGGTCATCAACGCCACAGGCACGGCACCACGATGATGATGAATGACAATTGTTTTTCTTTAGTTTATCCATTAAACATACACTTCTAATGGTACTCGGACGACAGAAAAAGATATAACCTTAGAAACTAACATATTTAAATTTTATTCATTCATAATTCTTTGGATTTACAACATAACTTGTAAGAGATTTGCTTCAAAATCAATACCTGTAACTTATAATTACTGCAATAATTCTGATTAGTCGGATCTACTGCAGTAATTTTGAGTATAGTCACTGCAGTACATTAATTGTTTTTTTTTTACATCTACAAAAGAAAAAAAATCTTGTAACTAGCCATATATTAAGTAATAACTGAGCAAACAGTATGAGATCTTTTGCCAAAGTCTCAAGCTTCACAAACCCTAATCACCAAAATTAATATTCATAATCTTCAGTACAGTACATCTCAAAATTTTGCATATGCAGGAACGTAGGTATAAAAACAAAAATGTGTATGAACAAGAACAACAATATTCATAATATATCATACTTTAAAGTATACAAACATTTCATCAAGTCAACCGAAAAGTTCAAAATATTACGGTATAATATTTAGTAACTGCAGTAAAATCAATGTATGTACTTAACTTGCTCAATAATATTGTTTTAAGACTCCCTATCTTTGTATTTAATTGATTTCTAAATTGATTACTAAAAATTAAAGAATACATACATTTTTGTTGCTCAACAGTGTGTGCTAGAGAGACCGAAACATATTGATTCCAAGCAACCTAGCACGCTCATGTTGCTTTTGTCAGGTAGTATATTTTCCACTAATACATGTTTGTTTTAAATATATATGTATTTACACAAAAAAATATATGATTTTCATATAATAAAAATGAAAGATATTATGATGTGTAATTCAAAAGAAAAAAAAATCAGTCCAGTATTATGGGACTAAAAAGTTCAAATAAATGCAGGTTGTATAACTTGTGTGTTAAACTCTAAATGCTAGATAAAACTGTGTAAATACGTCTTCTTGGATTAGCTGATTCGCTGTACTGTATCTATAATTTGCACATTGGCATAGGCAAATGCTGTGATACAGTGTCACATATACATCACATAGGCCATAAGCCTAACATGTGATATATGCGACACTGCATATACAGATACTGGACTATTATTCCAGTATGTAGAGATACAGTACAGGTGTCTGGATAACTTAAGAATTATAAACTGTATGTCTAGTGCAAAGCTATGTCCACACTATCAAACTTGTTTGACAAAAAAAGCGTGATGTGCCCAAATATGGTAGTGATATGATGTCATCGTATCCATATATGGGTACATCGTCTTTTTTTGGTTGAACTTTACTGGTTTTTTGTGGACTGTAAAGAAACAAAGCTACAAAAGTTTCTATAATCTGTCCTTTGACCTCATGGCTACTCTACAGGCTTGACACACCTTGACCCTACATGTTGAAAGCTAGAGAAACTACCAAAAGGTCACCGCAGGTCGTGCTCTTATTGTCATATTTCATACTTAAATATTAGCATGTTGCCTCATAAGATGCAAGTATTAAAAGTGATAAAACAGATTTTGTCAGCCATATGATTGAATACAACATGGTAAACGTTTCCCCCATTTAAGGGCATCAGTCTGAGAGTATTACACTATTAAACTCTATAATGGTGATTATGATCTAGGAGAAAGTTGAAACTTAATGTATTTTCTAAACAAATTTGGGGAAAAATTTAAATCAGCCAAATTGCGACACAAACAAAGCCAAATAAACAAAAGGCATACAAATTTGCCTGAAACTATTGAAATTGAGAGGTTTATATTTTAAAAACCTGTGTGTTTTCAATATCCCATGGACTACATAAGGTTTTATAGAACCTAGAAATTTTGGAAAACCCCCTACAAACCCATAAACTTGCTTGATGTTGTCAACAAGACCTTGTTATACACGCACATCGACAGCTGCTGGGTAGTTCCTAACTTGTGCAAGAATTCGTTGGAAATATTGTGCAACCCCGACATCTTCATTTGCATACCTATGAATGAATTTGTCCCGCTGTAAAGAAAACAATTTGCATATGAAAAGCATTAATAAAAAACATCAACAACAGGACTTATGCGTATTTTATACATATGGGTGTAAAACCTTTTCCGAGGAAATAAGTAAGCATATTGTTATAGTTATGTATGTCTACATACACTTCTTAGAAAAAATTAATCAAATTATGGATAGGCTAAAAAGGCTACAGTAGCTTAATATGTCACTAATCATTTAGTTAAACAACGTATTATTTAATAAAAAATCGCATTTTAACCAGTCATACATGTTGCAATGATGTTTACAACAATGCATTTAACTAAAGGTCTATCTAAACTATCAAACTAGCTTGACAAAAAAAAGTGTGATGTGCCCAAATATGGTAGTAATGTAACATCATCATGTCCATATATGAGCATATCACATTTTTTTTGTCACATCAAGTTTGATAGTGTAGACAGAGCTTAAGACTTGACTCAAAATTAAATTCTTGAACTTACCAACAAATCTTTGTATTTAGGTCTTTTTGCCACATCCTTTGTTAAACTGAAAGATAAAATAAAATTAAATATCTGATGGAGGACGTGTTCCACCAACAGAATTTGGAACGAGTCGGCCTCGAACCCATGGTGATATTGTTGGCTCTTTATGTATGGTAAACTGCATCCTGCCTTAACTGCTTAAGTTGATCTGACTTGAGATACCTCACACCCTCCTTTACCTAGTAAAACTTACCAAATGTTAACAAATTCTGTGTATTCAGGGGAAAAATGATGCTCATCGTTGTTTGTAAGTTGAGGTGGATCCCCCTTGACCACTTGGGTCAGCTGGTCAAACACACTTTGCCATTTTGGATATGGGAACTTTCCAGTGGAGATTTCAATCTAAAGTTAAAACAAAAAACATCAAATAAAATGGATATCTGCAAGGCATCTTGGATGCTAGAATGTTCACCATTAAATCAACCAATGCTTATCTTTATAAATTATTATTTTTACATACAGTGGATGGGAAACTGCTATTCCACATATCTACTTACTAAGGTAATTCCCAGGCTCCATACATCTGATCTAATATCAAACGTTGAAACTTGAGGATCAATTCGTTCAGGCTGTAAACAGAATAAAAAACATTAGGCTCTGTTTACACTTTATGTGACAAAAAATGTGATGAGCCCATATATGGACATGATGATGTCATACTACCACTACCATATTTTGTAAATCACTACAATATTTAGGCACATCACACTTTTTTGGCCAAACTAGTAAATTTGATAGTGTTGACAAGCATATTACTTTTACAAATAAACCAATTACTAAAGTCTTTTTTCAACCAATTAGTCCATGAACTTGTAATCAAGAAAAAATAAACATTACTTACTGCCATATATGGTTTGCAACCTGCATCTCTAGTTTTGGCGATTGAGTCAACAAGTTGACCACTGATGCCAAAATCGCATAGCTTAATTTGACCTTTGACATCAATTAAAATGTTGGATGGTTTGACATCTGTGGATAAAAGTATTTATTAGAGAAATTACAATTACAAAAACATCACCCGAATCCCAGTGCTGTATTTCCACATATCTATTTTCGAAGTATCATAGCAATATTTGGTAATACAGCGTCTCATTTATATCACATGTGGTGCCTGTATCATGTAAGTTTAGGTTAAGGGTTAGGTTACAAATAGATGCATGTGAAACACATGTGATGTTGTATTACCAAATATTCCTACTTAAGAAATGGATACAGTAACGAAAATCGGCTGAAAAAATAATTAATAATAAGTAATATTCACCTCTATGTATAATCTTAAGTTTTTCTTTCAAATAGTGTAAAGCTTTGACAGTCTGTAAAAAAAAAAAAAATTAAAATAGAGAGTGTCTCTCAAATCCTCTTCAATTAATCGTTACCGGAGACAACTTATCCGGACAAGCCATAATTTCCAATAATAAAAAATTACTGCAAAAACTGCAGTAAAAATAATTTTTATCTGTACTTACTGCCTCTGTCACTTTACCAAGTATTGGTTCTGGTATACTTTGTTTTAAATAGTGGTGATGGAATTTATAAAATTTATCAAGTGAGGTATCCATTAGTTCCATACAGATCCAACAATCACCCTAAAAAAGAAAAACGGTTATAAGAACATATTAATAAATATTTGGATATAATAATAAAAAGCAACAATTGGATATAGGTAGATCAAGTTCATGTTAGTTCTCAGAGGAAGGCATCCTTCAAACTTTACCAGAAGTAGTGGGCTCGAGTTAAAGGTACAACAATAGCAACATAAATGCTTGTTCGTTCTCGTTCTTATATATCGCTAATTGCACAAAGCTTCGAAGGGCTTCACATTATTACAGCCAATAATTTTTTTAATCAAACATGTATGGAAACGTACTTCCATAATGCAGCTAGTAATCAGCGAAATAGTGTTTTGACCTAACCAGGTATCCATTTATAGAGATGAGAGAGGCAAACTAAAGTAAAGTGTCTTGCCTAAGGATACAAGCAATGCGGCAAGGGTTGGTTTTGAACTCATGACCTTATGATCAGTAGTCCAACATCCAACACACTGCACTACATAAACTTATAAGAACAAAATCACCTATTATATAATACTGCACCTTCATTTTGATGCACATGTTATAAATATGTATTATTTTTAACCATACCTCTTTAAATAATGCTCCAAAGAACTTAATAATATAAGGGCATTCGCTGCTTCTCTTGACCACGTCCAAGTCCATTAACAGTTGCTTCTGGTCTTTTTCCTCTACTGTTGACCTAATCCTCTAAAAAATATAATGAAATAGAATATATCAAAGCTAAATAAATTATTCAAAAGTTTATGTTGGCCATTCAGGAAATGCAAGCTAACAGGAGAACATGGTATATGGAAAAGGAAATGAAAAAAAGAGCCATAAAAATAAGCAAGGAAATGCAACCTGTTATGTACTTATAAAACACTAATAATAGGAGAACATAGAAAAGAAACAACAGAGGCATAAAAATAAGCAAGGAAATGCAACCTGTTATGTACTTATAAAACACTAATAATAGGAGAACATAGAAAAGAAAATGAAACAACAGAGGCATAAAAATAAGCAAGGAAATGCAAATGTTATGTACTTAATACATTACTATCAGAAATAAATAATATAAGTAAGAAAATAGGAAATATCAATGTAATATGATTAGGAAGTCTTGGGTACCTTCACCGCCATAAGCGTGTCACTTGGAATGTGTATCATTTTGTTAACTGATCCATAATTGCCACGTCCGATTTCTCCCTGGTCTTGTAAATCATGGGCAGTGAAGTCATAACACTACAAAATAAAAATAGTAAACAACCAGTTAGTTAAGCATTACATTTCCACCTAGCTTTGTAAACTTTTTAAACAAACTATGCAGGAACACATCCGTACGTATGAGCAATCCTTTAAAGTCCCATTGACAGAATCCGTTAAAATAGATTGGAAAACCCAGTATTTTCGCTGAAAATTTATGATTCTTCCATTTGTTTTGTCTTCACGATCGAAAGTGAGTGAATCGCAGAAGAAAAGCTAAAATGTCAATCCGTGCACAATGCATGTTGAGATTTATAGCGGGTCGCTTAAATTATTAGAATCAACTTAGTTTTCATATTTGAAACTGTTTAAAGACGAAAAAGTTATCGCAATAGGACTATATAGTATTTATTTTTACATGTTTAAATGTAGTTTTCTAATTCTAATCTACGTAATCTAAAAAATCTAAAAAACATAGGGAATGGGACTTTAACATTTCTAACTTTAGTATGAGTTTGGGGAGGGACAACATTCACCAGTCCAGTCAAGAGTCATTCTTTTCTCTACAACCTGGCTGTACTATATATAAAAATAATTTGCATATTTTTTCCCTCGCGTCTGATGATTAATTATGCCAAATGATTACCTCATCAGGAGATATGTTTAACTTTCCTATGGATTCTAGACTTCTTGATTTCATCCTTTCTCTATAAAAGAAAAAAAAAAACTTGCGTGATATGTGTGTGTGTTTTAGAACAGAAGAAGTGTAGTGTAGTAACTAGTGCATAATTACTGTAACATCTTGCTTTAAAATTATTTTTCTCTCCTACTATATACCTTCAATCATATGCTGTACTAAAGCTCTGTCTACACTATCAAACTTTATTTGACAACTAAATGTGATGTGCCCAAATATAGTAGTAATATGCCCAACTATGGTAGTGATATGACATCATCATGTCCATATATGCCAATGGGCACATCACATTTTTGTTGTCACATAAAGTTTGATAGTGTTGACAGAGCTTTAGATTAGAAGCATCAATCATTGTCTTCAGTATTTGATCCTTCAATTAAACCTAATATATTTTATAATGTTATGTACTTTATGTTTTATTGCCTTACTTCTGAAAATCTAAAACCTGAACATTGTAGGTCTGCATTTTACATAACATTGACATACTTACAGATGTGTTGGGCCCCTAGAGGCAAAGTTCTCCTTTTTTTTCTCCGTGTGTATCGGGGAATCTATTTGCAGGGTAAGTCTAGGTCGACTTATAACCCCGGTCACTGTGAAAAAAACAAACAAAAAACTAGTAAAATTGTTTTTTTAATTCATTTTTAAACTAATATTAGTAGGTGTAAGCTTAGCCAAACTGGTAGACTGATCACTCTGAATCAAAACACTAAACACTGCCGACAATCATTTGTCTATTCACATATTTAATAATATAGCAAGTTCGTAAGTTTGGCTAAACATCAAAAACTCCATTTGCATGATTATAACATGGTTCTTCCATGATTGTAACAACCCACCTTTAACAAACAAACCAATATTAATTCAGCACTTCTTAACAATGCTTAAAACAGTTCAACTGAATCAAAACACTAAACGCTTCCGACAATCGTTTGTTTATAATTAAATTCACATATTTAATAGCAAGTTCGTAAGATCTCTTTAGATTTATTGGTTACAGTTACATGCTTTTATATTCATTATTGTATAATTGTATGTAAATCAAAATGTAAACCAATCAACCAAATTTCATTTGCACCTCGTTGTTAAAATGACAATAAATAATATTGTATCGTACCTAGAAAGACTTGAGACTAAATAAAGTTACACATAAGAGAGTGGACTGTAGTAGTAGAGTGAACTTACCTCTAAAATTTGGTGAAGCCATGTCAGCTGGTCATCGAGGCATACAATGATTAAGTTTTTTTCAACATCAGAAATAAAATTCAACTGATTTCTAAACGTCAGGCAAATACATCATCTCATATCTAAATACAATTTTAAAGATTTCTCAACATTTCCAACGTGGTAAAATTAAATTTAGAGTATAATGGAGGTTACATTTAATATATTTATTTATTATTATATTGGTTTAGGTTTTTTTATATAAATGATCTTGGCCTAAGCTATTAGCATGATAACCTGGTAAATTTACAGTATAAAAGGTAAAATTTAATATATTTATTAATCATTATTTAATATTATATTAGTTTAGGTTAGGAATTATTATTTATATAAATGGTCCTGGCCTAGCCTAGGAGGCTAACACTAACAGTAACATTAACAATATTTAATAATTAATTTAATAATTATATGAATATTTTTATATATAAATTTATTAAAATATAATTAATTTAGAGCTGTGGGGCCTAGGCCTAAACAATACAGTAGGCCTAACACCTTTACATGTTTTACCAGTAGGCTAGGCTGAGTGTGAGGCGTTCTCTAACCTAGGCCTACTCGTTTACCGGGTTTTACGGCACGCAAACAATGGAAGAAAGTCTCTAGCAACTGTAGATTAATGTTCGACAGCAGTCAGCACTATTAATTCCGCTAGTGTCTAGCCTAGAGAGAAGGAAGGTATACTGGCCTAGCCTAGCCACATTTATTTCAAGATGTGAGGCATACTAACAGTTTAAAAAGAAACACAACCTACTATATTATTATACACTAGTTCACGATTGATTCCTTTGAAATATTATTTGAACAAAAGGAGAGTGTATTTATATTAAAAAGAGCAAAATATATCAGTACGTACCTAGGCCTAGGATAGCTGCTCGATCTTTAATAAATTCGGTGAAAAAATATTTGTTCGAGCAGAAAAATATTGTCGCCCTCTATAGTTCATCTTCCACCTAAACTTCTATGAAGTCTGTAAAATTTGCGCATCTTCTTTTAGTTATCTTTTTCGGTAAATATCATCATCGTCATCGTATCATCAACAACATTATATCTATCACAGTTCAGGGGCGGAGCCCTAATTGTCCAGACAACACCCTTAATTTCATACTAAATGTTTTTTCTGCCACTAAATTAAAATATTTATTCTATTTCAATGTATATATTGTAATCAGGGAGGTATTTTAAAAATTTTACACGGAGTGGATAGTATTTCAGCTGATTCTTTTTTTGAGCGTAATGAAGATGTTAGAACATGTGGTCATTCTTTTAAATTAAAATTTAAGTTCTCACGCACAAATTGGATGAGGGACTCATTTGGTCGAAAAGCTATTATATTATGGAATTCGTTATCGGAGGATGTAGTAGCTTCAAGATCAACCAATCAATTTAAGTCCGGTCTTGAACGGGCATGGTCCCACCACCCTCTTAAATTTGCGCCATATTCAAGAGTTGCAAGATGTAATTATCAAGAGGGGCTTATAGGCATAGCCGAGCCTCGACTCCGGACCCAGCACCGCTGAGCTCCGGAAACAAGTAAGTAAGTAAGTAAGTAAGTAAGTAAGTAAGTAAGTAAGTAAGTAAGTATAAAAATAAATTATTGTTATTATACCCCCTGTTGTTGTAATAATGATTTGGATTTTAATACTTTACTTTTTTTCAATATTTATAAAAACACATTCACATGATAACTATACATTTATTAAACTTGTGTTAAGGGCGTATGTTGTAATAGTGGTGGTTTACGCTATTTGCTGGTTGCGGTGGGCAAATGAATTTCTTCGAATTATGTTCACAATGTACTATGGCTTTGAGGAAGAGGATCGTTGTATAGTGTAAAGTTTGGTTTTCTACATTGACGTTGCAATGATTGCTAAACTCCGCGGTAAATCTGGTTATCTATTGGTGAAGGTTGCCGGATTTCTGAGAAGAAAATTCGGAATTGTTCGGGTGTTGCACGAATGAAAAATCATGTTGTTTCCGACAATCAATAGTCGTGAAAGATTCTAGTGTTCACGATACTGGGAATCGCTCTACTAACACTACAGACGACTTACCAGTTCTGCAAATGAATAATAAAACACTCGATAGTAGGTGTTAAATATATATTTTAATGCACTTTAAAGTGATTTACAAATTATAAGCGCGCGTTTCATTTTATTTTAAAGAATTAAGTCTTGTAATATTTATTTATAAAATTGATTTATTTGTAATAGCAGCAATATAATTAATAATAGAGCAACAGCATTTTTTAAACAAGCATGGCTATTGCTTTCTCCAGGTTGCAGTACATTAACTGCCGAACAAACATTATTATTGTTATTATTTAAAATATTAAACGACTATAAACTGCAGATCTTAGTAGTAATGATATTGTTAGATTGATATTCTTGTTTAAATTAACAAGTTATAGGCATAGGTTATTCATAGAAATACATTGTACTAATATTAATAAAAACTACTATTTCATTTTAATAGTTAGTTAATCTATTAGATTGTCAATAACATACAGTGTTAAATGACGTTATTATTGCATTCATGAATAGCATTTATACCATTCGTTACCCAGGCCGCATGTCGAGAGATTTTCACCCGGCCGTGATCTAATTTTAAGTTGTTTAAAGGGACGAGAGTTAAAAGATCAAAATGTCCAGGGGATTCAATCATTTAAAGCATAATACCACGATTCTTAATTATCCCCTTTCATTCTGTTACATAGATCACCTAAATAAACACATTCGAATGTTACAGATAATTAAATGTGCTATTGATTATGCTTGATTGTACTGGTGTTCCAGAATATATTTTGCTGAAATATTAAAACACCATCTTAAAATGATTGGTGATGAGTTGTTTCCCGTTCATGAAAAGAAAAAAAAATTATAAAGTATAAACAAAATACACATTTGTATGGTTAAAATTTCACAATCTAGATTCGAATTTAACTGTGACTGGTTGTTGTACCTGAAATATTAAAACATCATCTTGACATTCTTGGTTATGAGTTGGTTTGCGAATTCATGAAAAGAAAAAAGAAACAAGCATTTGTATATTTATAAAACGTATAATTTAACTTTTAAAAGCTAAAATGGAATTTTCAAACATCAACTGTCAGTGGTTGTTTTTACCTAAAATGTTGGAGAAAACATCTTAATATTAACTTCTTGGTGATGAGTTGTGGTACTTTCCGAAAATGAAAGGAAAATAGAATTACAAAGTTATATAAAATGATATTTGTATGTAAAACGCTTAGGCTAATTCAGCTAGCATTTGTATATTTGTAAAACGTTTTCAGGTTTTCAGGTTAATTCAAACTCGAAAAATGTAATGTCTTTACCTAAATTGTTGCTTCATCATCATCATTTAGACTTCTTGTTGATAAGTCGTAGTAATAGTGGTCTCGTCAAATAATGAAAGAAAGAATTATCAAAGTTTTTAACATAATAAAATTAAACAATACAATAGTGGGTAGAACTGAAGGCTCTAACAATTTCGATTGCCTTGGCTAGACTAGAGTAATATATATAATATATATATAATAATTTTTTTTTTTTTTTTAAATTTTTATTTATATTTATATATTTTGCTTATTTTAACATTTCAGTTATTTTCTATTTTTCAAATTTTCTTTATTTTTAGTCTTATGTAATTAATTTTATTTTCTTCTTTTACTTTTCTGTTCTTGTTGTTTTTTGTATATTGTATCTGTTCTGAGGGTCCCAAATGATCAGCATAATGCTGGATGGATCACCCTCATTAAATATGGTAAAAAATAAATAAAAAAAAAAAAATATAAAAATATAACGTGATTAAATGTTCATACCTAAAACGTTGATATTGACTTGATTATGTCGTGTCGCCATCAGAAAGTATTTATAAAAAAAATTAATAATTATTACACACTTATAAACAAATAAATGACAGTTTGGTGGATAGAGTTGTAGTTAACAATTGTGACTCTTTTTACCTAACATATTGATAACATCAGCTTGGTGTCGACTGTTGATTTGTTCCCCCGTCAAGTATCAATGAAAAACAAAATTTAAAAATAAACACTTTATTAGTTAATTATTGATTTTAGACGTGTATTCATTGTATACCACACAAATAATAATTACTGCATTACACAGTTATAAACAAATCAATTTAATGTTTTTTTATATTTTGGTGGATAGAGTTCTAGATAACAATTATGACTGCTCGTACCTTATATTATGTTGACAACATTAGCCTGGTATCGAGGTCTTGTTGATTGTAGTTTACTCGACAAGTATCAACGAAAAAAATAAAAACACTTTGTTAGTTAGCTATATATTTACCTAGGTAAGCTTATAAAAGATACACAGATTTTCCACAAAAATATTTAACGAAATAATATTTAATTAACGGTTAAAAATAAATGTTTATAATTTTTTTTACCTGAAATGATATATCTCTTGATCATCATTTTGTAGTCGTGGCAGGTTTGCATGAAAAGAAAAAATAACAAGTTAAGTTATACAATAATAAAATGAGGATTTATTTTAATAGGAAAAAACGTTTAATAATATAAATATAATCAAATATATAGATCGATGTATTACAATCTTAATTACAATATAGTAATACTTTACCTATAATGGGTTAAAGGATGATTTTCGTGAATAAACGTCATGTAGTTTTTAGCAAGACTGTATCGTGGTAACCTAAAAATAGAGAAAAAATATAATTAATATAAGAAAAATGATGTTTTATAAACGCGAGAGCTATTTGTATGTTTTCATTACAATATATTGAAATATAAAAATTATAATAAAGAATTATAATTAAAACTTATAGGAAATCTAACCTTGTTTAAAAAAATATATTATATATTATGTTAAAAATAGAAACTATAAGTCTTATATTGAAATACATTAAAAACAAAATTTAAAATTAACAAATTGTATTGTACTTACATTTTTACAATACTTACCAATAGCAACTTAAAATGTTCGTTTTTAAAATAATGTTTTGTGAGCTTCATCTCTTTTGTAATTTTATTTAAAATGTTTAATTAAGAATGAACTTTAAAAGAAACACATAAATTGACGGGAGAAATAAATGGATAAAAAGGATTTTATTATTAATGTTCTTGTGGTTGATTGTCATTTTAATACTATTTATTATCCACTTTTTCATTACTATATTATTATTTTATTATAATCATTATTGAAACATTATAAATAATTAATATTAATTTATTCACACATTATAATTATATCTGAGCTTTGCTTGTTTATATTGTTTATAAATGTTAATAATTAAAAACTATATTAAAAAAACTAAGGCCCGTTGATACCCCGGCATGTTGGATTGGTCTTCTCCCTTTCTTTATAGATGTCCAAGATGTTGATTACCCAATCTAAAGATGGTCGATCTTCTGCGTCGAAACATGCACAAGCCTTTCCAAGTTCAACCATATCGCTGTGTCTAATTGCCACTCCTACAATACGTATACCATAACCGATGGAATACACGTCACCGCTAACCGAATCGCAAGCACCGTCAATGTATTTTTCTGGTGCAACCTCTGGATGATTATCCATGTAGTGAATTACTTCATCCACCGATGAAAAGGTTAACTCTCTGTGTCCTCTTGGATATTGTACTCTGCATGCCATCCCGAAGTCGGTAAGCTTTGCTCTGTAGCTGGTTCCATCGTGCTGGATCAGGATGTTTCTCGCAGCTACGTCGTTGTGGAGAATCCCGCGTTTGTGCATTTCGTTGAGCGCAATGACAACCTCTGATGTCATAGAGATAGATTCAAGCGCGCTCAAGGACGGCTGTCCGGTTCGCAATACATCCAGGAATGTGGTACTGGAAAGGGTGAAGGTATTTCCGATAAACTCCTGCACCATACAGCACACGTCACCTTGGCGGAAGACGCCAAAGACGCGAGGAACAGAAGGCAGATCGTCTAGAAACTTCATCACACGCGCTTCTACCAGCATCTTGCCCCATGCATAGTCAGGATTACTGAAACTGTTCAAAAAAGCCGTCTTGACTGCGACGAGGTGATAGTGACCTGGAAAAAGATCGGATGTCATCAGGTCAACGCGGCCAAAACTTCCCTGTCCAAGACGTACAGGATTACTAAGGTGGGAAACACTTGAACTAACTAATAACCGAGCAGGCGGCAGAATTTCAGCAAGTTTTATTGTAGCATCTATATCGCTAAGGACGGGTTTAGGTGTTGAAGTAGTTGAGTTACTTTTCGAAGAACGGGACGAACCATTGAAGCTACTGGTGGGTGACAATGGCCATTGCGATGACAACGATGATGGCACACTGCAAAGACGTTTCCTTTCTGGTATCTCACCGGGTGATAACTCTGATGTTGGTTGTCTGAAAATGCGCTGGGCCGGAGCGGTAGACGATGAAGATGATGACGACGACGAGCTATAAACACGTTGCTTTGGGAGAATCATCTCCCCTGGTGATAGACCTGGTGTGGTAAGTATCTGGCCAGGAGAAACCGCGAATTTTGAAGATGACGATGTGGATGGCATTGGCCAAAGAGACGAATGTGATCTTGATGACTTTGATAGAGATTTTGATGATGACTGTCGTACTGATACGTGTACCCCTGACAGTGATGCCGACACTGTGCCCGTTGATAGAGATGGTGATGAAGATGATGACGACGATGACGAACTTAAGTTGCTATCTGATGATTCGTCACTTCTGATACACAAAAGATGAAGCACTGCTGCCCAAATCCTTCCAAATACTGACTTTCTTCTTGCTTGCTGGGGTGCATCTGGTTGAGATCTACTTAATTGGAAAAAAAATTCACAATGTATTTATTCAATAATAATAATTTAATAAGATCTGTATAATAAGAAAGATTGGTATAAGTAACCTACAGTATTACTACTACTAGAGCTAGTCTTGTGTGTGGTACTTAGAACTTACGTAAGCTGTCTACTTTCTACTAGTAGTACTAGACTACAGAGAGGCCCAATAGCTAGTCTACTAGGCCCTTACGATCATATCTTGAACTGTAAATCATACCTAACTAAATGGTTAGGTTAGTTTAAGGCCTATATGCAAGGGTCTATTAGTATTACTAGCTAGCTATTTGTAGACTAGACCTAGTGACTGTACTACTACTAGCTAGGCCTAATTAGTAATAGTATTCTATGGTTATGCTAGTAGTAGTAACTCCCTAGCTAGCTAGCTAGCTAACCTCCTACCTAGGCTTGATGATAGATAGCCCCGGCCTAACCTAGCTAGGCCTAGTTACCAAGCCTACCTCCTATCTATATACTATCTAAGTAGGCCTAGTCTAGGTAGTAGTAGTATGCTCACCTTTACCTATGCTAGGCTCTAGTCAGTAGGCTAGGCCCTAGGCTAGTATACTAGGCTAGCCTATCTATATTTTAGCCTAGCCTAGGCCTAGTTAGTAGTAGTAGTAGTAGGCTAGTAGGCATAGCCTAGGCCTACTACTATTATTTATGCCTAGCTAGGTCCTAGCTAGCTCCTAGACTAGGACTAGGCCTAGGCCTAGCCCTAACTAAAACTAGGGGTCTCGGCTAGCCTAGGGTTAGGCCTAGCCTAGGCCTAGTGCTTAGTTAAGTTAGGCCCGAGGCTAATATGCCTACTAATACTATCTAGGTAGGGGCATATCCTATAGTTAGGACAGGTAGGCATATAGGACCTGGCCTAGCTAGGCCTAAGTTAAGGCGCGCATAGGAGGCCCTAGCTAGCGTAATTAATAGGCCTACCTGGGCCAGGCCTAGGCTAGTAGGCCTAGGCCTAGGCCTACTCTACTAGAGGCTAGCTAGCTAGCTACCTACCTACTACTAGCCTAGTCTAGGACTATTACTAACTGGGCCTAGCCTGGCTAGGCTAGCTAGGCCTTAGCCTAGACCCTAATATTGGGGTTAAAGTTGTTTTTAGAAAATCCTAACATTAGAAAAGCCGAGGCCTAAACTAAAGACAATAGCCTACCCTTCTTCTTCTTGTGACTGGTCCATCATCATGATTCCTTCTTGTTGAAGCTCAATCGATTTGTTGGCCATGCTTGGTTGGTTGTTAACAGAATCTTAGAATTTTCGAATTCGAATTTTGCTTAGCAACACGTTATGTGTACAGAGTACAGCTAGCAGCACGTTAAAAACAACTGGTAGAGAGAAATCTCAAGTTGTTGTCGATTTTTAGCTGGTCGATGCGCTGCTTATATAGATAATTTTGAGCGCGTGTGCGTTCACATGTTCGATATGCATCTTTTTGTTCTACGCGCGGTTCTAACGGTCGAAACGTTCTATGGTTGCCAGGATACAGTATTCGAAATTCCATCGAATTCCATTTTCAGGCCTATTGCGAAAAAAAATAACCAAAGCACTGTTTCATGTTTAAAATTGTCAACAAATGCTTACGGAAGGGCTACCAAAATTGCCTAACATGTTACCTGCTAAATAACAGTGGAGTACATAATATGGCAGCATTGCACCAGGAGAAAGGAAACGGCCGGATCTCAATTTCAAGAAGGTTGACCCCTTTTCTCGGTGAATCTTCTTCCGATTCAAAATCGCACTCGGTCCGGCTTTCTTTAATAAAAGTAAGTAGGCCTAGTCTAGGCCTTGACCTAGCCTAGTTTTAATCAATAATGCCTACTTTAAATAGTCATAATTATTTTTTGCCTAAATATGAAACTTTTAATAAACAATAACGAAAATGAATAGAGAAACAGTGTCCGTGAATGTGTGTGTGTCTTAAAAGTATTGCAATCATTTATAAAGCTAGTGTATTGCCAAGTTCTAACACGCTTCATATAATACGTGTTGTTCTTTTATTTTGTCTGAAATATCAGGACTAGCCCAAGAGTCCAATGCCGTAGATATCGATATACTAACCCAGTTCCCCCCATGTTGGGGCCTGTAGGGAAGCGAATTTTGTTAAATGACACCCCTCTATATGACCGGAAATGGTACGCTCGCACGTACAATTCACGATAAATGACAACTCTAGTTCGCCGGAAATATCGGGCTACAGGGTAGCAAACAACAAAAACATAAACTGTACAACACAGTGTTGCTTAAACCACACTCCAGAGAAAAGAAAATATGATCGAAATTTGTAGAAAGAAGAAATTGAACACTGAATTATTTCAAAGTTCGGAACGTCCGTATAATTACTACGGAAATTTGGCGCAATAAACAGATGTAAGGTACTACGGAAATACTTAAATGATGAGAGAATCCCCGGCAAAATGCAATAATTATGGACAAATCAACGACCCATATGACGGGGCTTTCCACGAACACAGTGTGTGGCCTTGTGTACCTTCTCGATCATAACGTAGGCCTACACAAGCAATCCAAACAGTCAGAAATTCATTCTGAGCATGTTCATAAACATATCTACAAAAAACGATATAATATATGCTGACGTTGATGGTTATTATTATGATTAAATGGGATCTAAATTTTAATTTAGTGACAGAAAAAAAAGTAGTATGAAAACACTATGCGTCCGCCCCTGCAGTTGATTGCATTGTGTTGAAAAGCATTAAACATTATATATTTATTTTGTTCATCTCTGATATGATGTAGAGTAGCCTGATATAAATTGCGATACGTTCCTGATTAAACACTATACCTATATGCATTAGATGCACTAAACAACATTACACATAAACAATTACATTGCTGATAATTACAGACAAATGTTATGAATATTCTAACCTTACTAATCATACATAGCTATGTTAATCTTAATTAATAACCGACCTTGATGATCCAACTTTAATTATTGTCGTCCTTGTTTGTTAAACATTAAATATAATATTTACACACAATTAATTTTACAATTGAAAACGATTAGAACATAATGTTTCACTAATATACACGACGTTCATAATCCCACAAGGACGCAACGCACGTCTAGAGTACAGCTTGGTTTCCACTAGTGACGCAACGTAGGCAATCGACGCAACGTAAGAAAATGCCCTTCCAATATTATTGTGTTTGCCCCCGCCTGCGTGAAATCATGGTTGTTGCGTTTCTAGTCTAGTACGTAGTCATGTAAGTGCAGCGGAAGTAGAGTTCACCAATCACACGTTCGCGGAAGCGTCGTCATGATTGGTCAAAATACTTCTAATAGGAATTGAGCTTAATATACGGTTCTTAGAAATTAAACAAATTAATTAATATACAGCACCTTAAGGAATATGTCCATCTCGATTTAAATACAATCCAAAGTTTACCGATAACGGACTAGCTAGACTATTAATTAAGTATTTGAAATGTTTTAATCGTGTTATAAACCATTTTGATGTTTTTTCGACCCTCGCAAAGAGTTCATAAGATTCTTGAGTTGGTCAAATTCTTGCTGACAACGTAACGTATCGTCTTCAGTAGAATCAATCGAGAGTGTTGGGGTGTCGATTAGAAATGCTCGTTTGCCGTCCTAGATAAAAACATAATAAATAATAATAACTTTTTAAACGACTTTGGTTGGGCAGTTGATAATCTTAAATACAACCTAATGGCGTAACGCAGAGGCCTGAGGCCCCTGGTTAGGAACCCTAAGTGGCCATCCAACGCTTGAGGTCTCTGTGGCATTTTTAGCCTTTTTCGAGATATTTTAATGCAAAGTGTTTTTTACTCTGGGCACTGCTCAGGGGCCCCATAAGCTCCGGGCCCCTGGGTTTAGCCAGTGAGCCGTTACGCCACTGATATAGGGTCTACGTGTTTGTAAATATATTTGTTTTTACTCTGGGATGGAGTACCTGATCTAACAAGTAGCAAGAGTGCCAAAGACCGAATGAAGATTGTGAAAGAAAATATTGTCTTAATCTTACCGACTCTGAATATACGATGATATAATCTTCGGAAACATCACCATGCAACATTTTATTTCGATGTAGAAACAGCAAAGCTTTTGTTAAATCGTTTTCTATCTGATTAACTTCTCTTTCCGTGAACACCTGATGCTTTGCCGCGTTTGCCGCTACTTTCTTGGCGTGGTTATCTAGAATTGCCGACAACTGATAAGGACGAGACGTTCCAACGCTTAGCATCGGAAGAATCCGGTTCCTTTCAACATCCAGTCTAATCTTCTCCAATGGTGTTAAATCTAAACCTGTAATTGTAAACAAAATGGCGTCATCATTTATCGTCTGTTTTAAGCATTGTTGAGAGGTGCTGAATTATTCCAGGATATTGTTTTGTTTGGTAAAGGTGAGTTGTTACAATCATGGAAGAACTTCATGTTATAATCATGTAAATGGAGTTTCTGATCTTGTTGACGTCAGACATGTTGGAAAAGCTGGTCACGTATCACAATTATCTGGGTTTTGCTTTGCAAGGCCAACTCAGACAGTGTTGTGCGACGAGGCCCGACGAGTCGTCTCGTCGGGAGAAAGTTAAACATGTTTGAAGTTCTCCCGCGACGACCTTAAAACTACGCCCGACGCTATCTAAAGACGACTCGTCTTGTTGGGATTCAACTCAGACAGCACCGACGAGTCAAGACGTTTAGATCGTCGGGCCTCTCGTCGTACGATGCTCTCTGAGTTGGCCTTAAGGTGAGGTCTACCGATTAATCATCCTCACTCCTGACTCTAGTGATGGCAAACCCAGTGTATCATCTTCACGTGACGAGAAAGGGCGTCTTTTCGTCGCAAACCCGAAAGAAAATCAAGGTACTTACTTCTAGATTCAGTGTTCATCTGTATAGATGTACCATGCCTTTTCATGCGTCGCCTCCTCCTTGCCTCACCAATGTACGGAATAGTATAAAGATACGGATTAATGGAGGAGTTTATGGGCATAATCAATGTTGCCGACCAGACGTAGATATCCACAGGGATCTGCCACGCTCCAGTCTGCGCCACAATACCCATCAGGATGATTGGGAACCAGCAGCAGAAGTCCGTGAAGACAATCACTGCCATTTTCGTTGCCATCTTCAACTCGTTAGAACTGGCCTGACTTTTATTCACCGATGCTGCTGCTCGTTTTACACAGATATAAATGTAAATATAACTTATTGCAATGATGAAAAATCCAAACAGGTTGAACGCTAGGAATATGGCTATGGCGTACTCCCATCCTGGTAGTCTGTCTCCGGTTAGCGGTAGTGCGAGACAAACACTGGGCCTTCCATAGTAATTATCACCAAAATACGGTATGTTAAACATCGGCAAGAAACTGATGATGATTGCTATAAGCCACGAAACTACAAGTAAATTCATACACCTTTTACGATTTAACCGGTATGTACTAAAAGGAAATGCAACAGAAATGGCACGATCAATACTCATAACAACTAAAATAAAAACGGAGAATTCACTAGATAATGTTGATAATGAACCGGCGAAACTACAAAGAAAACTTGTTTTCCAATCGTCTGCAAACCGCGCGTAACGACCTCTATAATATAAATCAGCTCCCGCGATTATTATCATGTAAAGACCCATTAGAAAATCAGAAGCGGCTAGATTTGTGATAAGGATGGACTGAACATTGCGGTAGTCTTTTGAATACAGGCGCCAAATGATGACAATGGTGTTTCCTAGGAGGGCGCTTATTCCAAGTATCCACATAAGAACTCGTAAAACTACGTTTTTCATGAGATCTTCACAAGAGGAGAATTGATCAGCCGCAGGATCACAGTGTTCGATATCACCCACAATGCAACAGAAAAGGAAATCGTCTGATGTTCTATGGAAGAAAACAAAAAAGAATGAGAATTTAATTTTAAAATGTTTGAAGGTTTGCATGGCCAAATCAATATGTGATACAGTATAAAACTCTGTATACACTATCAAACTTTATGTGAAAAAAAAATGTGATGTGCCCATATTTTTGTTGTCAAACTAGTTTGATAGTGTAGACAGAGCTTAACGTTTGCGGTAGGCGTACACCACGTTAGTTTTTAAAAAGAACTGTTGAGTTTCTCGACGTTTCTATCAATATACTTCGATCGTAAGAAACGTCGAGAAACTCAACAGTTATTTTGCTTTTCAGGTGTACCGCAAACTTTGTATCAACAATTTAATTTTACTTTTAGCAACACATTACCTATCTTTAACTAGATCAATGCAGATCCTACAACTTGTTCCTGAAGGGAACAACATATTGTTGGCATACAGCAATATACAATAGTTTCAACACTTACAAAGATTGTAATTTGTCCAAACCGTCAAATACGTCTCCTTCATACGTTTTTAATTCATTCTTTTGTATATATCTACAGTTAATAAAGTTTAAGTCATTTGAAAAAAGTACACAATATTACTGGTCTATCAATATAATTTATAATGCCGTGAACGGCGCCCCGTATATTTAACTTACAAATACTGTAGTTCCGAAATAACAAGAAATACACCAGAATCTATGGATATTAAACCATTACCATTGATGTATCTGAAAAATATAAACCACTGGTTTGTTACATAGCATTTCGTAATTTCCAGACTTACATGTTAGGAAGTGAGAGAAGGAAAATGCAAGTAAAGAGAATAAGATTGCAAGTTTTGACCAAATACTTACAAGATTTCAAGACTATTTAATCCATAAAATGCACCGTATGACAGATGTGTTATATTGTTGTTCGTCAACACCCTTTGAATTCAAGAAAAGTAAAAAATAAATTTTAAAAAAAGCATTGATTATGTCATAAACTAAATAGTAAAAAATCTAAGATTTGATAAACTACTTACAGGCTTCGCATGTTTGCTTGATACGCAAATGTATAAGGTAAAAATTCTTCGATGCCATCATTTGAAAAGTCCCTAAAAAGAAAAAAAAAAACAATTATTAGAAGTGCATATAATAGATCTTTATATCAGATTCCTTTAATCGAAAAACCAAAAGAGCTTGATCTATAAAACGTATAAAATGGTAGTGGCTATAGGCCGATCTCCATTCTGAAGAACTTACGCGGTTAAAAGTAGTGCGAATAGTTCAATATCGATAAGTACTGCCTCCTTTAGCGTCACTTTTCTATTTGACCTCCGGGTCACTGGTGTAATTGTTCTGAGACCTGTCAAATTTCTGCAATGAATATAATAATACATATATCGAATTTGGATTGATTTGATCGACAAAACATGCAGGCATATTCGTATTTTTAGTATGGTCCCGGTATGTTGCAGGCGCTTTTAACTGGCCATTTTATCAGTGCTAAGCTTGAAAAAGGCAATTTACTGAAGCACTGAAGCTTCTAACCAACCAGCGTCTCAGCTAAATTTAAACCAGTAAACTGATTTTAGTAGATCCTATCCATTTTATCTGGTGAAACATACTTACAAATATCGTGTTGAAGTTGATATACTTGATGCCATCGTCTGGTTCCAGGCAATACCGCTGCATTCCATTTCCAGTCCTCTACAAGAACAGCCATTTGGACACTCATTTCCTGAAGCAAAAAGCGCAGACGTTAGAAGGTTATGGTTATTAAATGAAGCTAATGTCTAGCTGGGGTATGGAAGAGACAACACAAACATCTGAGATTGGTTTGAGTAAAGAAAAAAACGTTAAAGTTTAACTGAACTATGCTTACCACAGAATAGTTCGTCATCGCCTTCAGGACAGTCTTTGACGCCATTACATCTATCATCACGTGGTACACATATTTCTGAATGACTACACTTATATGAACCAGGACAGGTGTATGCAACTGAATATATGTAAATAAGTACAATTTCAAAACAATTTGTACAAGTAATACTTAATTAACAGTGAAAGGTGTCTAAAGTTCTGTCTACACTCAATCTTTATGCGACAAGAAAAATGTGATGTGCCCATGGACATGATGACATCATATTACTACCATATTTCTGCATATTAATACCATATTGAGGCACATCACATTTTTGTTGTCACATAAAGTTTGATAGTGTAGAAAAGGGTTAAGCTTGTATATTTTTATCTAAACCGATTTTTCATGGGAAACGAAAGGCCATGAAATCTGGATGTAGACGGCGATTCGGATTATTTTTCGTTTAAAATGTATTCGCACGTAGCGTTTCATATCCGAGTAAAATAAAAAAAAAAACGCTCATAAAGGAATACAATGCTAACAGTCAGGGACTAAAGACTTGAGGCAAGTCTAGATGGAATAATCTTAAGTGATTTAAAAATAGCTATCATTACCACAGTCTTGTTCGTCCTCGCCATTCGGGCACTCCCATACACTGTTGCAACGTAATCTTTCCGCTATGCAGTAACTTGCCGGACATTTGACCGTGTTCTTTGGACATTCAAAGTGTTCTGTCGACGGTTAAAAAATAAATAAAGTTTAGTGCCTTTTTTTTTATTACAAATCCTAAAAACATTAATTACTTTTTTAATGCTAATAGTTTTGTTAATAAATGAAAATTGCTGATGAAAGGTCTGGGGTGGATTCTTAAGCTCTGTCTACACTATCAAACTAAAGTGTGATGTGTCTAACTAGTGTTATGACGGCATCGTGTCTATATATATGGAAACAACACATTTTTTTGGTGACATACAGTTTGATAGTGTAGACAGAGCTTTACAAATATAACTTACCACACTCTTCGAGATGTGATACGTCTCTACATCCTTTTTGTATGTGATATTCATCAGGGTCAAAGATACATCTGTAGCGTTTTGGCGAACATTCATTATTTTTACACGTCATCTCACTCTTTGAACATGTGTTGTTTCCCCAATAATCTTTAAATATAATTTAATACAACATTATCAAAATAAAATTATCTTATAACGATTATATGAAATTAAATTCACAATATTGGTATTTGGTATAATTACCACAATTTATTTCGTCCTCCACTATCCCACCAGGACAGTCGTTGGTGGCGTCACATACGGCTCGCGATGGTAAACAGGAACCATCATAACACTGAAACCCGGATGAACATACATCTAACAAAATGAATAATCTATTAATAATATATTTACATAATTTATGCAAATTTTGCATACAAGTGAGTAGACCTATTCATACAGTAGTAATGATGTTTATAAACATTGGTATATTTCGAACATGTTCGGACAAAATGTCGGGGATTATTAAAAATTAAATTAAGTTTTAAAAATAAAGTTTTAATAGAAACGCACCACATTCAATTTCATCTGACGAGTCTTCACATTGTATAAGTAGATCACAGCGCATGTGCATATCTATGCACTGACCATTGTCGCATGTATACTGGTCCACTGAACAGTTCGGATGATCTTTAGAGTATAAAATTAAATAATATTTAAGTTAGGTTTCCTAAACTATAACCACTGTAACATAAAAATGCACCATACGACGTGTAACTTACGCTATGCTTGGTTCCACAATGACGTAAGCGCAAAGCAGGCGAGTTGACCAAAACGGATAAGTGACAGTTCAATAATCCATCACTTGTGATTGGTCAAGTTACCTGCGTTGCGCTTCTTACGTCCTTTCACCGCGTCCTAGTTGGAACCAAGCATAATCAAGACATTCTGACCTTCCAACATCAACATAATGACCGAAGTACAACATATTTTAAATGTGTATATGGCGCCCCGTACTGTACTCCTTTCTAATGATTCTACAATTTGTACATATTTAAACTTACAGCAATCAATTTCATCTGACAGATCTCTACAGTGTGGAATAAAATCACAAACAAAAGATACAGATATGCATCGGCCATCTTTACATGAGAAGCCACCTTGGTCACATGAATCTATAAAACATTTGTATTAGAAAAACGGCTAATCATATTTGTTTAATTTGTGAAAATTATATAGATAAATGAATGTGTATGTTTACATGTGTGTACACTATGTGGGTGTGCAGGTTAATAGTAGTACAACAAACAATGCATTTGATGTATGTAGTTAAGTATTTCAATTAATGTACAATTGGTTATTGTAAATAGAGGACTTAAGAAAAAAAAGTTAAGAAGTAAATACTTTGTATAATGGTATGATACTAAAGAAAAACATAAAATAATGAAAAAAGGTAGAAAATGTTTATAAATTATGTAATGAAACATTGAATGAATAAACTGCAAACCTATAATGAATTATTTATTTTGTAGCTAAAAAAGTATTTTACAATTTCTGACAATCTACCTCAATCAATCATAAACCTGTACAGTATACAGGAATTAACATCTGACACAATGTACTAATATCGTAGATAATTTATTGTTGTGATATGACAATCAATAAGTAATACTCGCAGTAGACATTGCGTAGTTTTTAAAGGTGTATAGAGCCAAATAATGCGTTTTAATGTATAATACTATTGTGTACTGTTGTATGTAAGTTCAATAGTATAATGAAAGTAATAGAAAAGGTGAATAAATGTGGGTTAAAATAAGTTTACATTGGCAAAGTTTAATTAAAATACATCGTGTCTCTCAAAAGTGCGTTTAATATGATTACACAGAGTCTAAACAACGAACAACAACACATTTCCAATGAAATGGTAATCCTATTTTGGTGTTCCTTCACCATGGTGTTATGATTAAAATTCTATAATTACATAACTACTGATCAATACATTTACTAAATTAAAAACAGCTTATTTAATGTAATTATACAAGGATGTTTTCACGGCTGAAAGCTAGCTGTTAATTATAATTGCTACTTTAATAATACCTTTGCAATTCATCTCGTCACTTCCATCTTTACAATCTTCTGTTCCATCGCAAACAAATATTTCATGTATGCATTCTTCGTTATTACACTGGAAGTCGTTGCTATGGCATTCTTTAAAAAAAATCATTGTTAATAATGTGCTGCTTTTGTTATATATTATGAATATAGATGTGTACATAATCAAATTGACAAGCAAAACTCGTATTGCAAAAATGTTTAATTTTGCTGTGGGCTTTGAGAAAAAACCAAAGATTTTATAGCCGACGGCTTATAACATCTATTTTATAATCTATCTCTAATGTAATTTTTGCACAGTATTTTATTTGTTTTATGTTTTGTTATGTATTGAATTTTGTTTGTTTATATTATGTTTTGTTGACGTGGGTTTGGTTAAGCACATCTTTTGATGACAATTTTTAAACTTTTGCTTTACCTCGACAGCATCGAAATCGAAAGATTGAAAATAAAAATAAATAAAATAAAATAACATCTCTCTGGAAAAAACTGTCCGTCATTTATCATAACATGTGATGTATCATGTGATGTATCTTGTGATGTACCATGTGATCTATTTATGTATCATAACATGTGATATATCATGTGATGTATCTCGTCCTTATGTACTGGTATTTATTCAAATTCAAACAATATTAAAACAAAGCGGCAAAAAATGCTGAATTGAGTTTTAATTTACATGAGGGAAAACATTAAAATGTAAAAAACAGAGATAAAAAAATCATTCAAATTAAGCAATATTTAATTTAAAAAGTTATAATTTTTATGGTAAAGATGCCTATGAATGCAACATTCGTATGTTTTACTGTATGTGAAGATATACGGTATCCTGTAAAACATCTAAAGACATAATTGTATTTAATAATACCCTTTTAATATAGATTATTTAAATAACAACCTCAATAATTATTCATTGATATAGATTAAGTTTCAATCATGTTGGTAATTACAATCTGAACAAACAAATATAAAATTACATCACCTTGAAATGAATTCTCATGCATATTTACTGTTGAGTTACTCCATATGGCGTTCTCTGTGAAAATAACATTGCTTAAAATGATCACCATATTACAGTAAAAAGGATTAAAGACAATTACATTTATTTTGTATTATGTGAGGTGGTTTATAAAATGTTAAGCCCTGTCTACACTATCAAACTAGTTTGACAAAAATGTGTGATGTGCCCAAATATGGTAGATACCCAAATAATGGTAGTGGTACCGTATGACATCATGTATTTTTGTCACATAAAATTGATATTGTAGACAAAGCATTAAACTGTATGACATCATCATGCCCATATATGGGCACATCACATTTTTGTCACATAAAGTTTAATATTGCAGACAGAGAATTAAACTGTATATATATCAAAATCACATGTCTATACTACTACTACTGCTACTACTGTACTACCACTGCGCATACAATACATTGTAAGATGAGTACAACAAGCGAGTCAGCAATGTATATGGCCTTGTTACTTTACCGAGCTGATACTTGCAGATGTATTGTGATGTCGTGGGGAACTCGCAAGCCACTTCCTTCCATTGTTGAAGAGAATGGAATGTTTCCACTGTAATTAATGTACACTGTTCCAAATTTCCTGGTTTTGGTTCGTTTGATACTACATTTTCTTTTCTGAAAAGCCAACAAATGCAGTAATTACAGTATTATTTTCAATGTTTGCTAGATGAATTTTATAATTTATTGCAAAATGGTTTATTGTTAAATATTGTTGGTTTACCCATCGCTCTTATACCATGCCGAGTAGCTTAAAGGGCTTCCGTTACTCCAAGTATAAACACCATCACTACTCAATCTGTGCGACAGTCCTACAAATTAAAACAGTTACTGTAATTAATAATTAACAAAACATGACGAGGCAAATTTGTTTTGCTGTTGACTAAATTCGAGAAAACAAATAAGTAGCCTATATATAATACCATTATTACTATAGAGGGGTTTTCATAAATCACACTTTATTACGTATTTCACTTAGTCAGTAAACATTTTAAAATTGTGGTATTCATTTAGATAGGAGAATTTTACATTGTAAGGGGCTTTTGTCGAATATTCTTCAAATGATGCATACGGCCACTGAAATCATTTTTTATTATAATGTCATTTATATAATAATTTAAGAAAATAATTACATCTTTTTACTTCAAATTCCCTTCTGTTGAAAATGTTATTTTATTAATATCAAGTAAAAAGCTAAGTTCATTTACTTTGCTTATAAAAAGAGAAAGTATTATTTAGCGCACACATAAGTTTATTTTATTGATAATATATTTATATTGATGTATTCGGGCCAATGGTCTACTATAATAAATGGCCTAGGTAATGCTCCTAGGAAAGAAAGAAAGAACTGAAGTAAACAAGCAAGCAAAAATTGAGCAGACACATTGGATTTACAAGGTTCAATAAAAAACCCTTGCAAAACGAACCTATATATGTTTCGCTTTCTTCTGAAAGCCAATAGTTTATCAGCATATAATGAATAAACTCCATTTCTTTCTTGTTGTTAATGAACACGAGATAGGAACCAATTTGCTCGCATTCTGTTATAGCCTCAGTCCACGTTAGTACTATTGAATTTGAAAAACGTTGATAGCATGCGTAGTCATACAGTACCCATTCTGGCCGACATGTACCTGTGGAACGTGAGTATAGCGTTCCCATTGAACTGAGCTAGTGAGGGCGCTAGGCTGGTTGCCTTGGAGAAGTATCATGGCGGCCTTCATGTATGCAGCGTGGTTGTGCCTTGCCCTTTAGTCAAGTGGATCAACCTGAGTTTTCGGCATGTATTGAATATAGGACTATTCCATTATTATTTATAGGGGTGTTAGTCAATATGTTGGGTTGGGTGTGCCAGGCTTGTTGAGGCTTCTATTGTTCGTGTCATTGTGCCAATTGTTTTGTATTTCACTGTGTTTGAGAAAAACAAACAAAAAACTGCTGCTGTAGTTAGCCTATAGCTTTTATTATGTGTCTGTAAATTATATCGTATTTTACACTATATAGGCCCTAACATGTTATGTTATAGGCCATCAACAGTTAAATCATATCATGTTTTATTTTACATTTCATGTAATACAGTATTGTTTTTTTTTTCTCAACAGCCGAATCAAGTTATATAGCCTCTTACAAATAACAAGAAAAAATACATTCAAACGTTATTCACAATAAGGAGAAAACATGTACAACTTATTTAATTTATGTTTTAATTTATATAAATCCAAAGGCAAATTAATGAAACAATGACAATGATGTGGGTATCAGTGGCTGGATCTCAATAGAGATACAAAAAAAAAACGAAAAGCTAAATCAAAACGATAAAGTAAAACAGCTAGAAAAACAATATATATAAATACATCCATGTTTGTTTTTTTCTCAACCGTTTATGACTTTAAAACATTCAGTACACTTTAAAGGCATAAGATTATGTTTTATTTCATCGACCCAGTTTTAAGTGTTATTTAGTAGTGTCATGTTTGGTTCAACTCAATGAGTTAGCAATATGTTTGTGAAGTTCCCTCTCCAGCTGATCCTGACACAAAAACTAAAATAGTCAGAAATAAAATTGCAGAGCTTTCTCTCATGCAACACACGCTAACCCTTCCCCAGTACAAGATAATTATATTATCTTGTTATTGAATGTTAATGTTATTAGTTGAATTTTGTAAGCCTAGCTAATAGCCCTAAATTACAGCCTACGACGGCGTGTTACTGTTGTTTACAGTACTGTGTTTTGCTAGTGCAGAGATTAGGGCCTAGTTGTGAGAGTAAAGCGCAGGATTGGTTATTTTGGAGTTTTCAGAGCTTATACTTGTGTTGTAGCATACAGGTTTTTTTTGCTATTTGTTGCTTTAACCATGCTATTTATGCTAATATTGCTATTTCTGCTTATAGCTGGAAAAGCAGTTGTGGTTGCTACTGATATGTTATTGTGCTATTGAAGTCTAAGGGCTAAGTGTTTCACTGCTATAGCAGCTATTTCTGCAATAGCTGGAAAAGTATGGAACGCCTCCTCTGCCTTCAGTTCACATTTATCATGCAGTACACACCAATGGTCATGCAGTACACACCAATCGTCATGCAGTACACACCAATGGTCATGCAGTACACACCAATCGTCATGCAGTACACACCAATCGTCATGCAGTACACACCAAACATCATGCAGTACACACCAAACGTCATGCAGTACACACCAATCGTCATGCAGTACACACCAATGGTCATGCAGTACACACCAAACATCATGCAGTACACACCAAACATCATGCAGTACACACCAATCGTCATGCAGTACACACCAATCGTCATGCAGTCAAATATTGCGTAATTTATACCGCCACCTATCGACAAAATCCAATATCACGTGACGTTTATTAGACGACTGTAAAACTAAGGCTATTCAAACTGTATACTACAGCAACTCACGATGTCTACTACTACATCGCACGTGCTTTATGACTAAAATGGCTGGCAAAACTATTACAGAAATCTTGGAATCTATAGGACGTAGGCGCGGCTAGGAGGCCATTGTAATCATTGAATTCCATAAAAGAAATAATAAATAGTCTTAGTTTTACAGCCGTCTAATAAACGTCACGTGATATTCGATTTTGTCGGTAGGTGGCGGTATAAATTACGCAATATTTGACTGCATGACGATTGGTGTGTACTGCATGACCATTGGTGTGTACTGCATGGCGATTGGTGTGTACTGCATGACGATTGGTGTGTACTGCATGATGTTTGGTGTGTACTGCATGACGATTGGTGTGTACTGCATGATGTTTGGTGTGTACTGCATGACGATTGGTGTGTACTGCATGACGATCGGTGTGTACTGCATGACGATTGGTGTGTACTGCATGACGATTGGTGTGTACTGCATGACGATTGGTGTGTACTGCATGACGATTGGTGTGTACTGCATGATAAATGTGAACTGAAGGCAGAGGAGGCGTTCCATAGAAAAGCAGTTGTGGTTGCTACTGATATGCTATTGTATGGAACGCCTCCTCTGCCTTCAGTTCACATTTATCATGCAGTACACACCAATCGTCATGCAGTACACACCAATCGTCATGCAGTACACACTAATGGTCATGCAGTACACACCAATCGTCATGCAGTACACACCAATCGTCATGCAGTACACACCAAACATCATGCAGTACACACCAATCGTCATGCAGTACACACCAATCGTCATGCAGTACACACCAATCGTCATGCAGTACACACCAATCGTCATGCAGTACACACCAATCGTCATGCAGTACACACCAATGGTCATGCAGTACACACCAATCGTCGTTCACATTTATCATGCAGTACACACCAATCGTCATGCAGTACACACCAATCGTCATGCAGTACACACCAAACATCATGCAGTACACACCAATTGTCATGCAGTACACACCAATCGTCATGCAGTCAAATATTGCGGAGTTTATACCGCCACCTATCGACAAAATCGAATATCACGTAAGGTTTATTAGACGGCTGTAAAACTAAGACTATTTAAACTTCTTTTATGGAATTCAATAATTGCAATGGCCTCCTAGCCGCGCCTGTGTCTCGCATAATAAATTATTGTATATATAAAAAACAGAGCATTCACAGAGATGTGTAGCGGTTAAAATAAGTACAGTATGTCAAACATAAAAGAAATCTTAGAGTCGATGGCCTAGTTTTACAGCCGTCTAATAAACGTCACGTGATATTCGATTTTGTCGATAGGTGGCGGTATAAATTACGCAATATTTCACTGCATGACGATTGGTGTGTACTGCATGACGATTGGTGTGTACTGCATGACAATTGGTGTGTACTGCATGACCATTGGTGTGTACTGCATGATGTTTGGTGTGTACTGCATGACAATTGGTGTGTACTGCATGATGTTTGGTGTGTACTGCATGACGATTGGTGTGTACTGCATGACGATTGGTGTGTACTGCATGACGATTGGTGTGTACTGCATGACGATTGGTGTGTACTGCATGACGATTGGTGTGTACTGTATGATAAATGTGAACGACGATTGGTGTGTACTGCATGACCATTGGTGTGTACTGCATGACCATTGGTGTGTACTGCATGACGATTGGTGTGTACTGCATGACCATTGTGAACTGAAGGCAGAGGAGGCGTTCCATACTATTGTGCTATTGAAGTCTGAGAGTTAAGTGTTACTGCTATAGCAGCTATTTTTGCTATAGCTCGAAAAGCAGTTGTGGTTGCTACTGATATGCTATTATAAGTGATTTTTAATTGTAATTTTGTGTTAATTTTTTGATTGTATGTTCTACATTTCTGAATGTCTTTTATATTTGTATATTGCATTTTATTTTTCTGAGTGAAACGCTTTTGTTAAACTTCAATCTTTCGTTTGATTGCAATAAAGTTCTATTCGTATTCGTATTATGCTATTGAATTTGAAGGGTTAAGTGTTTCACTGCTATAGCAGCTATTTCTGCTATAGCTCGAAAAGCAGATGTGATTGCTAATGATATGCTATTGTGCTATTGAAGTCTAAGGGTCAAGTCTGACTGCTATAGCAGCTATTTTTGCTATAGCCGGAAAAGCAGTTGTGGTTGCTACTGAAATGCTATTATGCTATTGAAGACTAAGGGTTAAGTGTGACTGCTATAGCAGCTATTTTTGCTATAGCCGGAAAAGCAGTTGTGGTTGCTACTGATATGCTATTATGCTATTGAAGACTAAGGGTTAAGTGTGACTGCTATAGCAGCTATTTTTGCTATAGCTAGAAAAGCAGCTGTGGTTGCTACTGATATGCTATTATGCTATTGAAGTCCAAGGGTTAAGTGTTACTGCTATAGCAGCTATTTTTGCTATAGCTGGAAAAGCAGTTATGGTTGCTATTGATTTGTAATTATGCTTTTGAAGTCTAAGGGTTAAGTGTTACTGCTATAGCAGCTATTTTTGCTATAGCTGGAAAAGCAGTTGTGGTTGCTACTGATACGCTATTATGCTATTGAAGTGTAAGGGTTAAGTGTTTCACCGCTATAGCAGCTATATCTGCTATAGCAGGAAAAGCAGTTGTGGTTGCTACTGATATGCTATTGTGCTATTGAAGTCTGAGAGTTAAGTGTTACTGCTATAGCAGCTATTTTTGCTATAGCCGGAAAAGCAGTTGTGGTTGCTACTGATATGCTATTATGCTATTGAAGTCTAAGGGTTAAGTCTGACTGCTATAGCAGCTATTTTTGCTATACCCGGAAAAGCAGTTGTGGTTGCTACTGATATGCTATTGTGCTATTGAAGTCTGAGAGTTAAGTGTTACTGCTATAGCAGCTATTTTTGCTATAGCTCGAAAAGCAGTTATGGTTGCTATTGATTTGCTATTATGCTATTGAAGTCTAAGGGTTAAGTGTTACTGCTATAACAGCTATTTTTGCTATTGCTGGAAAAGCAGTTGTGGTTGCTACTGATACGCTATTATGCTATTGAAGTGTAAGGGTTAATTGTTTCACCGCTATAGCAGCTATTTCTGCTATAGCAGGAAAAGCAGTTGTGGTTGCTACTGATATGCTATTGTGCTATTGAAGTCTGAGAGTTAAGTGTTACTGCTATAGCAGCTATTTTTGCTATAGCTCGTAAAGCAGTTATGGTTGCTATTGATTTGCTATATGCTATTGAAGTCTAAGGGTTAAGTGTTACTGCTATAGCAGCTATTTTTGCTATAGCTGGAAAAGCAGTTATGGTTGCTATTGATTTGCTATTGAAGTCTGAGAGTTAAGTGTTACTGCTATAGCAGCTATTTTTGCTATAGCTCGAAAAGCAGTTGTGGTTGCTACTGATATGCTATTGTGCTATTGAAGTCTAAGGGTTAAGTCTGACTGCTATAGCAGCTATTTTTGCTATACCCGGAAAAGCAGTTGTGGTTGCTACTGATATGCTATTGTGCTATTGAAGTCTAAGGGTTAAGTGTGACTGCTATAGCAGCTATTTTTGCTATAGCTAGAAAAGCAGTTATGGTTGCTATTGATTTGCTATTATGCTATTTAAGTCCAAGGGTTAAGTGTTACTGCTATAGCAGCTATTTTTGCTATATCAGGTATAGCAACTATAGCAGCTATAGCTGAGGATTAGAACAGCTATTCCAAGGCTATTTTCAGCCTGTTTTGTATAGCAATTACACAGCTATTTGTTTGCTATTACTTGCTATTATTGCTGTATCAGGTATAGCAATTCCACAGCTATTTGTTTGCTATTACTTGCTATTATTGCTGTATCAGGTATAGCAATTACACAGCTATTTCTTTGCTATTATTTGCTATTATTGCTGTATCAGGTATAGCAATTATACAGCTATTATTGCTGTATGAGGTATAGCAATTACACAGCTATTTGTTTGCTATTATTTGCTATTGTTGCTGTATCAGGTATAGCAATTATACAGCTATTTGTTTGCTATTATTTGCTATTATTGCTGTATCAGGTATAGCAATTATACAGCTATTTGTTTGCTATTCTATTGCTATGTTTGCTGTATCAAGTATAGCATTTACACAGCTATTTGTTTGCTATTTATTGCTATGACCAATCCTGCGCCTTAGTGAGTTGTGACGGGTCCATTTGATTATTGTATGTTGTTTGAATAATAATACTGTATAAGGAAATTGCTATACTTAATGTATATTGTATTGATAAAGGACTTAGAATTATTAATTTGTTGATGTTGCTAAAGCACGGGTGCTGCCCAAATTTTCATTGATTGATGTTTAATTATTGTTTTCTCATATTTATCTTGGCATCAGTTTCATCTAGCTAAGTCAATTTTTCAGAGTATATTCCTTATGGCCAGGTATCGATGTGGTCACGTTTTCACGGTGCGCAATCATAAATTACGCGGTCTACGCGCGATTTAATGAAATCACGTTTGTAATCATATCTTCACAAGCATGAATCACTTTTAAACAAAATTTGGTACTCATAAATTTCAGGTCATATTTCATCATATGGCAATATAATTACGTGCGTAGCGCATATAACGCATGCGTACGCGCGCTTAAAAGTTTTAAAATTGTCAACATTTATTTTCGATGAAATTAGAGTACGTTTCAGGCAATTTTAAGCGTTTAAAAAATTGCCACGAGTGCGCAGAATTTTGCACGCGCACTGCGCGTTAAACGTTAATGCGCACTATTTTTTCCCGATTTCTGTTTTACAACCTTTCTTTAATAATATCATAAGTATAGAGGGCGCTTCATGGTGGTTGGACGTGTTTCTGAAGTTGTAAAAGTTTTGAATCTTGTTTGCTGGTTTTGTATAGTTTTTTCACGATTTTTACTTACATAAAGTCTCCATCACTCTTCTTATTGCTACAAATGTAGCTTAAGCCCTTGTTTTATTCGATTTATCTTTCGATTGGAGAGATTTTTTGAGATTGTCTTGCTAGGCCTGGGTTTGTGGTTGGACGAATTTCTGTAATCGGAAAGTCTTTGAATCTTGTTTGCTTGTTTTGTATAGATTTGGTGTCTCTTAAATAATATAAAACTCCCTTTACTCTTCTTTTGATTCAATTTTACTTGCCTTAGCTGTAGATTATTCCAGGCTTCTGCCTGGGCACCATACGCTAAGAAATAGGCTAGGCCTAGGCCCCCTAGTTTGTTGTGCGCTCTTTACGGTGTGGGTCGTGTTTCTGAAGTTGGAAATTTCTTTATTTTTACTGGCGGAGTTGGTAAAGTTTTTTACGATCTTTTACTTCATATCATTCCTAATATTATTGATTCAAATTTTGACTTGAACTCTTAGTGTTTCTTGGACTGGTGAGATTTTTCTTTTTTATTGGATTGTCTTTGCTAGGCCTCTGCCTAGGCTCCATTCGATAAGAAATAAGCTAGGCCTAGGCCCCCTAGTTTATTGTGCGCTCTTTACGGTAGTGGGACGTGTTTCTGAAGTTGGAAATTTCTTTATTTTTACTGGCGGAGTTGGTAAAGTTTTTTACGATCTTTTACTTTCATATCATTCCTAATATTATTGATTCAAATTTTGACTTGAACTCTTAGTGTTTCTAGGACTGGTGAGATTTTTCTTTTTTTGGATTGTCTTTGCTAGGCCTCTGCCTAGGCTCCATTCGCTAAGAAATAAGCTAGGCCTAGGCCCCCTAGTTTATTTGTGCGCGATTTATGGTAGTGGGACGTGTTTCTGAAGTCGGAAATTTCTTTATTATTACTGGCTGGGTTTGCAAAGTTTTTTTACGATCTTTTTTATTGTGCTTCAAATTTTGGCTTGAGCTCTTAGTGTATTCTAAGGACTGGTGAGATTTGTTTCTGATTATCTTTGCTAGGCCTAGGGTTGTGTAAGCAGTTAGGACATGGCTTCCAAAAGCAAAGACCAAGGTGCCAGGCCTAAGCCTAGATCACGTAATGCAGGAGGCACAATTGATAAAACGGTAGTAGATATCGAGGGTGAAGACGAATGTGGTTCATGTGGTGGCCATTTCATGACTGGTGGCAAGTCGGTTTTATGCGGTCTTTGTAAGCTATGGTTCCACATAGACTGTCAGAAAATTAATGAAGCCAAATATAAGTGGCTATCCAAAGATGACTCATCCATTTTTTGGTACTGTAGGAGCTGCTCAGTCTCAGTAGGCAATTTCATGGGTCTTATTAATAATGTTAATGAGACACAAAAAACCATGATTAAAACAATTGAAGCGATTAAATCTGAGGTAGAGGTCAATAAAGAGGATATTAAAAAGTTATCCCGGACATTTAGGGTTGTTAATAATGAGGAGGTTAAGACAATAATTGAAAATAGACTTAAGGATGAAAATGAGAGATTGAAAAGAAAATCTAATTTGATGCTATATAGAATAGAAGAGTCTAAGAGTAATGACTCAGATACAAGAAAAAATGATGACCTTAGTAAATTGACAGGTATTTTCGAGGATATTGACTTAGAGGTCGAAATGAGAACATTTTTCCGGGTGGGTAAAGGCAGTGAAGATGGGTGCCGCCCAATAAAGGTAGTTTTCAAGGAGGAATGCACCAAAAGAGATGCCTTTGAAATTGCGATACAAAAAAAGTGCGCAGTAAGTAATGATAGAACAATAAAGGAACGGGATGAGTATAATAAACTTAGGGACATATTGAGGGATAGGCAAAGCAAAGGGGAAAAAGACTTGGTAATTAGAAGGGGGAAAATAACTCGGTTTCGTTCCCAAAGCACTACCCAATCGGAAGAGAACACTGCCTAACAATGTAAGTTCCACGCAGTCAGAAGATGTTAATGATTTTTTTAATGTGTTTTATACAAATTGTGATTCCCTTCTAAATAAGAAGAATGAGCTTTTGTTGCGTTTATCTTCAGAGAAAGCTGATATCATTGCTTTGACTGAGATTCTACCAAAGAAGTACCTTTTTGAATTGTCTATAGAAGAGTTTCATATACCTGGATATCAGATGTTTTTGCCAAATGAAAAGCTTTCATCTGGTAGAGGAGTTGTTATTTATGTTCGAAATGGGATGTCTGCCACTCCTGTTTTGTTTAAAGATATTTTGTTTGAGGAATCCATGTTTGTTGAGATTAGAGTCAAAGATCGCACCTTTTTAATTGGATGTGTGTATAGAAGTGACTCCGGATCTAATGTCAATAATTCTGCCTTGTGTTCTCTGTTTAGAAAAGTGGCATCCTTTTCTTGTTCCGATTTTATTATAGTTGGAGATTTTAATTATAGGAGTATTAATTGGGAGCTAGGATATGTGACTGGTGAAGATGGTAAAAATAGTCATAATTTTTTCGACACCATTAATGACTTATTTTTCAACCCGTTATAGAATAGGAGAACAGCCCAATGTTCTGGACCTGGTATTTACATCAAATGAGGATTCTATTAGTGAGGTCCTTCAAGCTCCACCCTTAGGTAAGAGTGATCATATGGTACTTCGATTTAAAATTCCTGTTAACTTAATCAAAGATGAGGTGGTAGAGGTCAGAAATTATTTCCATGCTGATTATGATAAGTTTCGTGGTTTTCTTGATAGTGTCGATTGGGACACTGAGTTATTGGATAAGGACGGGTTATACTCGCACGGTTCTTTTGATGAGATTTTATCTAGAGGTATGGAACAGTTTGTTCCAAAGTGTAAGAAACACTTGTCTGGGAATTTTAAGAGACCTTTGTGGTTTACTAAGGAGGTTGATAAGTCTATTAAACAGAAGAATAAATGCTGGAAACAGTATATCAAAGCAAAGCGTAAAGGGCATGAAAGTGCTAGTGTCAAATGGAACACGTTTATTAGAGTAAGGAATGATACTGTCAACTTGATTAAGAGTTCTAAAAGCATCCTTGAAAATAAGATTGCAAATGAGGTTAAAGTCAATGAAAAGTCTTTCTGGCGCTATGTAAATTCTCAGTTAAAAACCAGATCTGGTATTCCAACTCTTAGAAATTTTGAGGGTAAACTTGTTGTAGATGACCAAGAGAAAGCCGAGTCTTTTAATTCGTTTTTTAGCAGTGTCTTTTGTAAGGAGAACTTATCGAATGTTCCAAATCTGGATAAAAAGATTGAGGCTTCTTTGTCAGATATTGAGTTTAGTGTAGAAGATATTCACAAGCTGTTGTCTAACTTAGTTATAGATAAGTCAGCTGGCCCTGATGGCTTTCACCCACGGGTTTTGATTGAATTAAAGGATCAAATTGCTTACCCTCTCAGTCTGATATTCACTAGATTATTCAATGATCAGAAGGTCCCTCTATCGTGGAAGGAGGCAATTGTAATACCTATATTCAAAAAAGGCAAAAAGGAGGACCCGGCTAACTATAGACCGGTTAGTTTAACGTCGGTCATAGGGAAAATGATGGAAAGGATTATTAGGGATAAACTTGTAATGTATCTTGAGAGTAATGGTCTTTTGTGCAACGAACAATTTGGATTCAGACAAGGTAGATCATGTGCATTACAACTACTTGATGTCCTGGAGAGTTGGACTACTAACCTGGATAACCATGATAGCTTTGATTGTGTCTATTTAGACTATAAAAAGGCTTTTGATAGTGTGCCACACCAAAGGCTTCTAGTCAAATTGAAAGGTTTTGGTATTACGGGAAATCTACTAGGTTGGTTCTCTAATTATTTGTCAAATAGAACGCAACGAGTTAGTGTCAATGGTCAATTATCATCACAGGCTCCAGTATTAAGTGGAATTCCACAGGGTAGCGTTGTGGGCCCAATCTTATTTTCAATCTTCATTAACGATTTACCTGATGTTGTCGAATCTAGTATACGTTTATTTGCAGACGACACTAAGTTGTATAGAGTGGTCAATAACATTGATGATGCTGATTTATTTCAGAGAGACATTGACAGTGCTTCCCATTGGTCTAATGTTTGGCAATTGCCATTTAATGACACTAAGTGTAAGGTATTTCATTATGGTCGTGATAATCTTAAGTTCTTGTATTCAATGGCTGGTAATTTACTACATGAGGTAAAGCAGGAGAAAGATCTGGGTGTTACCTTTGATCCTAGTTTAATCTTTAATTTGCATGTAGCGGATATCTGTAAAAGGGCTAATAAGAAACTAGGAATGATTTATAGATCTTTTAAATTCTTGAATAAAGATGGATTTTTGAAGCTGTATAAGTCTATTGTCAGGCCAACGCTTGAATATTGTAACACTGTTTATAATCCTATTAGAAAACGAGATCAGGATGAAATAGAGAAGGTCCAGCAAAGAGCAACAAGATTGATTCCTAGGTACCGAAATATCCCTTATGAACAACGTTTGAGAATTCTTGGTCTTCCTACTATGAGATATCGAAGGCAGAGAGCGGATATTATCCAAGTTTTTAGGATTGTTAAGGGTTTCGATCGTATCTCGATCAACACATTTTTTGAAATTGATCTAGAATCTCGGACCCGTGGACACACATATAAACTCAAGTTTAAAAGCTCTCGTCTTAATATTAGGAGGGACACCTTCTCCAGGAGAGTTATTCTCTTATGGAATGCTCTGCCTACGGATGTAGTTTCATGTGCTACGGTGAACTCGTTCAAAGCAAAACTTAACGTCGCATGGTCTAACCACCCGCTGAAGTTTTCACCCTATATTGAATATGATTTTATTGCTAAGAGGGGCTTTTAAGCACTGAGTGCTTCGCCTCGATCCCGTAGACGAAAGTGTACGGGAAACAAGTAAACAAGTAAACAAGTAAAGTGTATAGATTATACACATGATTTATAATGAAATTTAGATAAAAAGAAACTTATGTCTTTATTATTATGTAACAAATATGACATTATACGCAGAGGGATCTTTGATCGGATTGCGATACCGGCTATTGTATTTGCCTTAGCAAGATCTTAGCATATATTATAAATAATTAAAGATTAAAGAGAGAAAATCAATCAATCAATATATCTTTTACAAATCAATTATCTTTATTTTAATCAAATGCATATAACCTATAATTCGTCATAGTGACGAATTAAATCTAGTTTGCTATTATTGCTGTATCAGGTATAGCAATTACACAGCTATTTGTTTGCTATTATTTGCTATTATTGCTGTATCAGGTATAGCAATTATACAGCTATTTGTTTGCTATTATTTGCTATTATTGCTGTATCATATATAGCAATTACACAGCTATTTGTTTGCTATTATTTGCTATTATTGCTGTATCAGGTATAGCAATTACACAGCTATTTGTTTGCTATTATTTGCTATTATTGCTGTATCAGGTATAGCAATTACACAGCTATTTGTTTGCTATCCTTTGCTATTATTGCTGTATCAGGTATAGCAATTATACAGCTATTTGTTTGCTATTCTATTGCTATGTTTGCTGTATCAAGTATAGCATATACACAGCTATTTGTTTGCTATTACTTGCTATTATTGCTGTATCAGGTATAGCAATTACACAGCTATTTGTTTGCTATTACTTGCTATTATTGCTGTATCAGGTATAGCAATTCCACAGCTATTTGTTTGCTATTATAGTATCCCTATTTTAAGTCTAAAAAGGGCCAATCTGGGAAAAAATTAGAAACAAGTGTTTCTCAACTGATTTGAGTTATATAGGTTCTATATATCCACCAAAAAAAAGTTCCAGCTCATCTGGCCTGGGGAAAGCCGCCATTTTGGATTTTTAAAATGGCCGCCATAAAATACATATTTTTGCTCATATATCAGCTTCCACATCATGTATGGATATGATTTTGGTGGCAAAGTATATGTTTTGAGGGTCAATGAATCCAAATACAGCATTTTGAAGTTTACTGAATGTCCGCCATCTTGTTTTTCAAAATGGCCGCCATAAAATACAGATTTGTACTCATCTCAACTTCTACATCGTGTATGAACGTGATTTTAGTGACAAAGTGTAGTTGTGAGTGTCAAGAAATCGAAAAACAGCATTTTCGTAATTCACTCAATGGCCAAGTGTTTCTCAACTGATTTGAGTTATATAGGTTCTATATATCCACCAAAAAAAAGTTCCAGCTCATCTGGCCTGGGATTTTTAAAATGGCCACCATAAAAATACAGATTTTTGCTCTTATCTCAGCTTCCACATAATGTATGGAAGTGATTTTGGTGGCAATGTATATATTTTGAGGGTCAAGGATTTCAATTACAACATTTTTTTGAAGTTCACTTAATGGCCACCATTTTGTTTTTCAAAATGGTCGCCATAAAATACAGGTTTTGCTAATTTCGTAGCTCCTATACATAATGAAGACATGATTTTGATAACTAAGTCTATGTTTTGATTGTTACAGAATAAAAAATCAGCATTCTAAAATACAGAGTCGGAAAGTGATCAGATCTTCTTATTCCATTTAGGACCAAACTTCATAGTTGAAGGCTTCTGCTCCACTGGCTTTAGATGTTGCTTCTTTTTTTTTAATACAGTTTGTTAAATACAGTAATAGTTTTAAAATTCCCAACCATACTGATTACGACCAAAGAGGTACACAAGAAGATACCAGAGAGTGTACTGTAACTATCATTCGCGAGAAGAAACTAATAAACAAGATATTCTAAAGAAGTTACATAGACATGTAAAGATATTTTCCAAATATAAAGAGAAGCATGGCCAACTTGCAGTTAAAAGTACAACTTATGGATAAATCAAGTAACATATCTTATGAATACATGGTAATACACTGGGAGATCAACACTAGTCAGCCTAAATGGTCTGCATTTATGTTTAAATCTAGCTGCTTATCTGCCATCCTAATAACCTTCGATCAACCAATGTGACGTAAAGTAATAATAATAATTGGAGAAAGAAAACTGGCATTTGTCGTCAAACTCGAAAGATTCTTAAGAGCTTTCTGGGAAAGTCAAAAAGATATCAAGAACATTTAAGCTGTGGCTGTATCATTAGATGGTATAACTTTTTAGTCATGATTGTGCAATTGGGAGCTCCAGGTTCAGATATAGCATCTACAGTATGCTTTCATATTTGCAGCAGCTGGTCATGGCCAAAATGCCAAAAGTGGAAGGCTATATCTGGAAATGCTGAAAGACAAATTTCAAGATACATAAGGTTTTCTCTATTGTCATGTGCTCATGTCTGAAAACTGATTCTTCACCATTATAACACGTTGCATGATATCCATTCTTTTGGAACATCTTGTATTGTATGTATATGGAAATTTGTCGTATCATGGTCAATTGTCCTATACTGTGTCTATATCTGGAGACAAAATGGTACATCCTCATCTCGTGTCATCATTATATGATACATAGCTGCATCTTCTAAGATCTTTAGAATATACAGCTCTCTTTAAAGTAGGTTATGCACAACTTCAAAACCTCAACCCACCAGTATGTCCAAAATAACCAAGAAAGCTCCCGAAAAGATAAACTCCTCCGTGTCTGATTATTATGACTGGTAGATGAGCAGCTAGATATACGTTTTCAGAGTGGCTGTACCATTGTATAAACTGTTGACATGTTAATTGGATAAAAAAGAATGATCGGCATTATTAAACTATCGTCGATTTGTCCAGTTATCGCATTATACCTACATGCATAAATCCAGACCAGTTATGGTGAAGTAGTGTTAGTCCCCAGTGTATTAGGTAACCATACATTCAGTCACATAAGATATGTTGCTTTAAATTGCTTTACATGCTTTATCTATAATGTATCTGATTGGAATATGCTTAACTAAAATTGGCCATGCTTCTCTTTAGGATTTGGAAAATATCTTAAAATGTCGTCTAACAAACATTTTTAGAATATTTTATTTTTAGATTCTTCACGCGAATGATATAGTTACAGTACATCGCTGATGTCTTCTTGTGTACAGTATCTCATGGGGTCATAATCATTGTGGTTCCCATATATTATCACCAACATATTGACTTATTCTCGTCATCACTTTCCAACTGTATTTCAAAAGCTGAATTTTGTTTCTATTCTGTATCCTTCAAAACATAGGCTTAGCAAAATCATAATCATAGTAGCTCATAAATTAGCAAAAACCTGTAGCTTATGGTGGCCATTTTGACAATCAAAATGGTGGCCATTGAGTGAACTTCAAAAAGCTGTATTTAGATTTCTTGACCCTCAAAACATAAACATTGCCACCGAAATCACTTCCATGCACGATGTAGAAGCTGAGGTACGAGGACAAATCTGTAAATTTTATGGCAGCCATTTTGAAAAACAAAATGGCGGGCATTAGGTGAACTTTAAAATACTATATTTGAATTCCTTGACCTTCAAAACATATACTTTTCTACCAAAATTACGTTCATATGATGTAGAAGCTGAGATATGAGGAAAAATCTGTAAATTTTATAGCAGCCATTTTGATTTTCAAAATGGCGGCCATTGGGTGAAATTCAAATTAATGCTGTATTTGGATTCCTTGACCGTCAAAACCTACATTTTGCCACCAAAATCATGTCTATACATGATGTAGAAGCTGAGATAAGCACAAATCTGTATTTTAAGGCGGCCATTTTGAAAAACAAGATGGCGGTTATTGGTGAACTTCAAAATGCTGTATTTAGATTCCTTGACCCTCAAAACATACACTTTGCCACCAAAATCATTTCCATGCATGATGTAGAAGAGGAGATATGAGCAAAAACCTGTATTTTATGGCGGCCATTTTGAAAATCCAAAATGGCGGCTTTCCCCAGGCCAGATGAGCTGGAACTTTTTTTTGGTGGATATATAGACCCCATATGACACAAATCAGTTGAGAAACACTTGTTTCTAATTTTTTCCCAGAGAAAGTGTAAAATGGGGATACTATTACTTGCTATTATTGCTGTATCAGGTATAGCAATTATACAGCTATTTGTTTGCTATTACTTGCTATTATTGCTGTATCAGGTATAGCAATTACACAGCTATTTGTTTGCTATTATTTGCTATTATTGCTGTATCAGGTATAGCAATTATACAGCTATTTGTTTGCTATTCTATTGCTATGTTTGCTGTATCAAGTATAGCATTTACACAGCTATTTGTTTGCTATTTATTGCTATGACCAATCCTGCGCCTTAGTGAGTTGTGACGGGTCCATTTGATTATTGTATGTTGTTTGAATAATAATACTGTATAAGGAAATTGCTATACTTAATGTATATTGTATTGATAAAGGACTTAGAATTATTAATTTGTTGATGTTGCTAAAGCACGGGTGCTGCCCAAATTTTCATTGATTGATGTTTAATTATTGTTTTCTCATATTTAGTGAATCCCTCCCTCGAGATACGAAGTGACAGCGATATTGTATGCATGTTAAGAGCAAGATAATCAGGATTAAAGTTATATTTTGTTTCTCTCAACCAAGTTTGTCCTGTTTGTTTGTATCATACTTGCGATTGATTCCGTTGGTGGCGCTCTATAGTTTTAAGAAATTACGAACTCTACATCATTCACGAAGTTTTCTTGACACTTTAAGATGGATGCTGCATCTATGATAAGTGGGGCATCTTCGTCGTCTTCTTCGTCTGCCAGAGTTAGGGCATCAGCCAAGAAGGCAGCTATTAAAGTAAGATTAGCTAGGCTGCAGGAGATGGAGAAGACTGAAGCTGAAGAGTTAAGAGTTAAACAAAAGAAGAATAGAATTGAGCATGAGACATTACTAGCTGAAGCAGAAGCAGAAGCTGAAGTTTATGAGGCCTTTGATACAGGTAATGATTTAAATGGAGTAGGTGATTTACCTGCATCTGATGTATGATGTCATCAAACAAGCAACCTCGATAAGCCGATTAATGATGATGCCACAGAAGCATTACTTCCTGATATAAGTCAAAGTACTCCACAAGATTCAAGAGCACCAATTACAGAATTGTTTACTTCCTTTTCCCAATTGGAAGGTATAAGTACAGAGAAATCACAAGAGCCAACACCAGTCTGGCCTCAAAAGAAGAATAATGGTAAGGTTTCTGATAAACGTACTAGAGCCACTTCATCAGAAACCAAAAGAGAAAATAAAACATTATACACCAATAGTTGAACACCAGAGTGACGTAATTAAGCAAGAGGCACCAGTGACAGTTGCAAATGAATGTGACCTCAGTGCAACGTTCCGACAACTGGTTGATTCAATACGATTACCCCCAATTAGAGTAGATCTGTTCAATGGTGACCCACTCAAGTTTCCAACGTGGCTGGCAGCATTTAATTCATTGGTAGAAGCAAAGACATGTTCCAATTATGAAAGACTCAGTTTACTAGCACAACATCTAGCTGGGGAACCAAAAGCTCTTGTTGCAAATTATCTGCTTCTACAAACAGAAGAAGCATATGTTCAAGCCAAGAATGAACTTAAAAGAAGATACGGACACCCATCAGTGGTAGCTACCGCGCTGATAACCAAACTAAATGAATGGCCGAAGATTTCAGCGAAGGATAATACGGGTCTGAGGAAATTTTCTGATTTTATTTGCAAGTGGCTGCCGCAAAAATGACTATTTCGGACTTAGGAGTTCTTGATTACCCGCAAGAAAACATGAAGTTAGTTAGTAAGCTACCATACTATCTGGAAAACAAGTGGCGCAGTATAGTTGGTGCATCAATGGATACTTCAACCTTCCCAAGTTTGGAAAGGTTTTCAGAGTTTCTGAAGGCCAAAGCGAAGGAAGCAAATATCCCTATGTTCCAGACAGCCAACGCTCACAAGGAGCAGTTCACAAGTTCATCAAAGAGAGCATGTGCCACTTTGCCTACAAAGGTCTGTAACCTATGCAAGAATCCTCATGAGATAGCAAAGTGTAAGAAGTTCATAGAGTCTAACTACGAAAGGAAGTTAGAAATAATTAAAAACGAAAGGTTGTGTTTTGGCTGTTTACGTCAGGGCCACAGATCCAAAGAATGTTTTAATAATGAACAGCTAAGAATATTTTAATAATGAACAGCTTGGTATTTCAGTTTAATTAAGCTATTTTTAATATTGTTTTTTTGATGTTTTCTTGTCTTGTATGTATTTTCTTGTTTTTTCATTTTTACTGAGTCATACTTGTTATGGTTCAGTGATTTTGTTTGATTTTGTGATAATGGAATAGTCCATGGGGGATGGGAACCCTGCTGGACACCCAAGCCTAGAGAGCTGTATCCAAGGAGACATCTCTCTCTTTGGCCTGGGTGACTGGCAGGGAGAGTAGTGTTCTCCTGGCTAAAGCAAATACAGTAAATGCTAGAATTTGTAATTAATTAATTAAACTGCCATAAACTGGTTAGTGAGAGTTTGTTATGACTTATATTTTATTTTTGTTTCTTATAGTTGGTTTACATTATAGGCCTGATAGGATTAATATTTTGTGAGGTTGAACATTGCTAAAACTACTGTACAAGTTAACTAGCCTAGGCTAGGCCTAGGCCTACATTATATCCTAGGAGGCCTACAGTAATGACTAGCCTAATTTATGAAAATATTGCATTGAACTATTTATCTTTGATATCTGTATTACAGAGGCTGTTTTGCTTGCCTGGTTTTATGCCAATAAATGTTTGTTCAGACGAGTTACCTGGTATTATTGTTGCACGTGTCAACCGCAATCCCACACACAAGTTAGGGAGGCCAGAGCCTTTTACAGTGGTGTCAGAAGTGGGATTGAACACAAGACAAGATAAAGGTAAAAAGTACGTTATTCAAGGAAGCAGCCTCAGTTTATGGAAGACCTATACTTTTTACATAATCATATTATATACTATTTATGATGGCTATGGAAAACGGAGAAGGTCCTTCTACACAGGAGATTTTACAAACAATAGCAACTGCACTTCAAGGCATCAACGTCCATCATGTTCATCCTGGAATCAAGTTGACCAAGTTTAGAGGTTCCAAGGCAACCAACGAACCTTCGTTGACTGAGTGGCTGGAAGATTTCTCAGCCTACGCAAATCAGTATGGACTGGCAGATGCCAAGAAAGCCCAAGCCTTGTTGGACCATTTAGGTGGAAGTGCTAAAGAAGAACTGATGTGTTATGGGGTTGATGTGCGAAGCAACCATGAGCGAATAATCAATGTGTTGAAAGAACGTTTTGGTCCACTTGAGACAAATGCTTCGTTGAGTGAGACTCTACATAATCGTGTACAACAAGATGGAGAAAGCCTGGCAGAGTTTAGTTTAGCACTAATGAGACTGTATGGAAAAATGGAAACAGCAACGACAGATGCTGGTGAAAGAACTGCAATGGCAAGACTAAAAGATAATACTCTGAAAGAAAGACTGGTTAGAGGTGTCCGCGAAAAATGGGTGCAGCGGGAGTTGCGGCGAATAGAAATTGATTGCAGGGGCAGGACGTTTATGGAAATGCGTAGAAGTGCACTTGATTTTTTCCAAGATCAGGAACCAATCTCTAGAAGGTCCCATGGTGTATACGAGGTGCATGCTGACCAAGTGGCGAATACTTTTCATCGTGACCAAAACAACCAATCAACCGGGAGTCATGAGTTATCCAAAGAGGTCAACACCCTGAAAGATGAAATGGCCAAATTAAGGTTGGTGATCGAGAAAATGGATAGGCCATGGAGTACAAGTACTAAAAGCAGGTCAATTAAAGATGCTAAGTGCTACGAGTGTGGGCAGAAAGGTCATTATAAACGCCAGTGCCATAACACAAATCGGTCACAGGACACCTATTCACAAAGATCCTACCAACCACAGCCAAGCTTCAAATCTCAACCAGCTTACCACCAAGCACCAGTTCCCCAACTTCAAGGAGCCTACCAAATTCGACCTACACCTCAACAGATGCACCAGCCACAGGCAGTCAATCAACCCGGACCAAATTACCAACCACCAATAACTAGTCATCCACAGACAACTTACCAGCCACAGGTAGTCAATCAACCTAGACCAACATACCAACCACCACTAACTGGTCAGCCACAGGCAACTTACCAGCCGCAGATGAACTATTCATCTCAGAAAACCATGCAGCAACAGCGAACCACACAACCAGCTATGCAGCAGTCGGCAGGAGTACAGCACCCGGAAAACTTCTGCCCTCCGCCATCAGAGGCAAGGTGGTAGGAGGGAGTGATAAACTGCCTATTGTTGCACATGAGAGTAGGGTGAAAAGTGAGGATCAAACTGAATCGACTAGGTTGGGACTACTGGCGCCGAGCCCGAAAATGATGTTGGATATTGCTGGTGCACGGATCGGCTGCATTCTTGATACAGGAGCCGAAGCCTCAATAATCCCAACTGATGTATACAATTCAATACTGAAGCCTCGTATTGGTCCAATGGAAAACCTAGATTCCGCTATTAAGATTGTTGGGGTTACAGGAACCAAAATAGCAGTTGAAGGTTATGTACAGATACCTGTTACCATAGGAAATAAGACGGTCGTCGTTGGGTTTCTGGTGGTAGAAGGCAATTCACCTAAATGTGGACGTAAGCAAGATTTTCCTTTGATACTAGGATGTAATGCCCTACGATTATTCATTGATACACCAGATGAAAACCTAAGCATGGTGATTAATAGCCTGAAGATGTCTAATGAAACAGCAGAGTCCAAAGTAACATGTGGGAAACGTGGTGTACTAACCAAAGATTTGTTAGAAGTCGTTCCCCCACGATCAGTAAAAAGATTAGAATGCTGTTTTGATGCCACATGTAGGCTTGATAATGATGTTAAGAGTCTATGGTTAATTAAATCATCCAGTGATAGAGAAGGTCTGGAGGTAATTGAAGGTTGTGTATCCGGAGTTTCACAAGTGAGTCTGCTTGTTTCGAATTCGACTGACGAAGAACTAATCTTAAAACCCAAAACCATGGTAGCAGCAGCAGTAGAGCTAGTTCAACAAGCTCATGTAGTTACATTCCAGACAGATGATGTTCTACAAGTAGATGTTAGAGAAGTTTATACTGATGAGAGTCAAGTAATTAACAGCTCACCCATTCCACTAACGCAAATAAATACCTGTGAGAGACATGTGTGTAGAGATGGCACAATCTTGGAACTACCATTTGGAGTAAGTCTCAATAACATCGATCCTGATGAAATTGACCAAGTTGCAAGATTGCTTGTAGATCATAAAGAGGTTTTCTCAACTGGCGAGTTCGACCTTGGATATTGTGATTTAATTCCTCATGAAATCAAAGTCTCCACTGACAAGCAAATCCGTATGCCCTATCGTAGAATACCACCATCACAAATGGCCGAAGTCAAACAGCTGCTACAAGGCATGCTCGATAAAGGAATTATACAGAAGTCCTCTAGTCCGTATGCTAGCCCAGTAGTACTTGTACGGAAAAGCTCAGGAGCACTGCGACTGTGTGTGGATTATCGACAACTCAATGCAATCACAATCAAGGATTCGTTCCCGTTACCTCGGATTGACGAGACTCTTGAAGCTTTAGGTGGAGCCAAATATTTCTCACCTATGGATCTCTCTCATGGATATTTTCAAGTTTCGATGCACCCAGACTCCGTCCCATTAACAGCTATTCGAGTTCCTTGGGGGTTATTCGAATTCAATCGCATGCCTCAAGGATTGTGTAATAGTCCAGGAACATTCCAGCGAATTATGGAAAATATATTTGGTGATCTAAACCTCGAAAAATTGATATTGTATTTGGATGACATCCTTGTATTTTCAAACACTTTTGAAGAACATTTGGACCGGTTAGCTGAAGTATTCAGGAGACTACAGAAGTGTGGTTTGAAGTTAAAAGGTGGAAAATGCAAGTTGTTCCAGACTGAAGTAACTCATCTAGGTCATATCGTCAACAAAAATGGAATATCGGTAGACCCAAGTAAGGTAGAGAAAGTTATGCGGTGGCCTACTCCCAAAGATTCATCGCAAGTGAGTTCATTCTTGGGACTTGCATCTTACTATAGACGATTCATATCTGGCTTCTCGAAAGTTGCTGCTCCATTACATGGATTGACCGGAAAGAAAACCAGAAATGCGGGGAAGAAGCTATCGTTTGAATGGAGTGGACAAGCCGAAACAGCATTCCAGACACTGAAGAAAGCACTATCAACAGCACCTGTCTTGGCCTACCCCATATTCGGTAAGGAGTTTGTTATAGAAGTGGACGCTTCTTTCAATGGTCTAGGAGCATGCTTAATGCAAGCAGACGAAGATGGAAAACTTCACCCCATATCATATGCCAGCCGCAGCCTTCGTGGAGCTGAAAAGAATTATGCAGATCTCTCAAGCTTCAAAGTAGAACTTCTCGCTCTGAAATGGGCTGTAACAGAAAAGTTTGGATCATACATTAGAGGATCAAAATGCACTGTCTTTACAGATCATAACCCATTAGTTCATTTAAGGACAGCCAAGTTAGGAGCAACGGAACATCGTTGGGTGGCTCAGCTCGCACCTTTCAATATCGACATTAAGTACAAACCCGGGAAGAGCAATCAGTGTGCAGACGCACTAAGCAGATGTCCAGATGCTGAAGTATGTGATGTTACAGTAATGGTAAAAGAAGTGACAGCCTGTAGTTTAGTACCCATCAACATCCGAAATGCAAATCAAACTACTAAAGAAATTCACCCTCAAGATGAAACACATAGTTTGTTTCCGTCCTACACTCACCAACAATTAGCTAACCTCTAGAGAAGCGATGCAATATTGGCAAAGGTTTGGGAGTATTGGCAAATCAACTGGAAACCTGGGCAACCAATTACTGATAACTCTGTTGGACTAAGAGGATGGTTAAAACAGATAACACATTTAAAGGAGTGGAAAGGAGTACTATACCGAGAAGTTAAATGTAACACAGGTGACTGTCGACAACTACTCATTCCACATAGTCTTCGCAACAAAATGCTAGAGATGGCACACGATGGATGGGGTCATCAAGGTGCTAATAGGACTATTGGCATTTTAAAGACAAGATGTTTCTGGCCTGGACTTCAAGATGATGTCCGACAACATATTAAGAAATGTTTCACTTGCACAACATCCAAGACAATTTGTCCCATGATTCGCATGCCTAGACGCCATCTAATCGCATTCCGTCCATTTGAGTTGTTAGCTATTGATTTTCTCAAACTTGATAAGGGCAAAGGTGGTTACGAGGATGTCTTGGTTCTAACAGATGCGTTTACTAAGGTTGCACAAGCTATACCCTGCCGAAATCAGTCAGCCATAGTAGTAGCGAAAGTCCTTCAAGAGAAGTGGTTCAATTATTATGGTGCACCACAGCGGCTTCACTCCGACCAGGGGAGAAACTTCGAAGGCCTAGTCATTAAGGAACTTTGCAAACTCTACAACATTCACAAATCCAGGACCACGCCATACCACCCGCAGGGCAATGGCCAAACAGAGAGATTTAACCGTACCCTTTGTGGAATGATAAGATCTATTGATCATAAACAACGACGAAAATGGCCAGAGCTGCTTGGACATTTAGTGTTCTTGTATAATTCAACACCCCACAGTGTTACTGGTGTTTCACCATTTCGCCTACTATATGGACGTGAACCGTTTACGCCATTAGACCAACTTCTCAACAATTCACGGGAAAACTGGGAAGATGACTTTATCGAACAACAAGCTGATGCTATACAACAAGCCCATCAAGTGGCAAAAGATAGCATTGAACGGAAACTAGAAAACTCTACACTGAAGCAGAATATACATAAGATGAGTCCACAACTGAGCGTTGGAGATCGTGTACTGTTGAAAAGGTGTGCTTTTGAAGGCAGACACAAGTTAGAAGACAAGTTTCATCATGATGCCTACATCATAGTTTGGGTTAACGACGCTGGAGACGTTTACAAGATTCGGCCTCTTCTGGGTGGCCCGACACGTACTGTAAATAGAAAACTCTTAATTGTTGATCCAAGGGAAGCAACAACTGAAGACATTGTAGGAAGTGACTCAGATGAAGAAGATGATATGCCAACCTGGGTATTTACACATCATGACTTACCACAGCAGGATGCAAGACACCAACCAGTAGAACCTCAACTCAGACGATCATCAAGATCAACTAGAGGTTTTCATAGTAACCCTGAGAAATGGCCAAAGTCTACAGTTTCTCGCCATTAAGTGTTGACTTAATTATTTTATGAACTTGAATTTTATGTATGCACACCTTCTATTGGTTTGTGCTACTTTTCTGTAATTGTTAAACCATTTTAAGCTAAATAATCTATGATGATAAAGTGTTTGGTGTTCATCAATATTACCGCATAGGAGTTATTGTTATAATTATGTTACTATTGTTTACCTAATTGTTAATAGGTATTAAGTTTAAGAGTACAGCATGTTATGGTGTCATAATATGGTATTTTGAAAATAATTAGGTACACACAGGTTCTTGTATCATGTAACATGAGATGTATTTATAGATGATTGAAAAGCTGATAATAATGGTTTAAAGTACCACAATCTCTGAAACTTGTATTATATAATGAATCGATCTGTCACAGAGTAATGGTTATAGGGTAACCTATGAGTTGTTGTAGTTATAGTTTTGGGGTATGAAGCCGTATGGTGGCACCTATTGGATTGGTCATGCTCCTTGAGCTGTTAGTTGCGTTGGAAAGCAGTCTTATGGGTGAACCTTTAGCAGTGGTCATGAGGTGCGATCAGAACTTTACTGATCGGGTGAGTGTCATGGTAACAAGGGCCATGATGGGTGGACTCGCATTGGAAATTCCTCATACTTCTGCTATTGGGAGGGACCGTACTGGCTCCGTATTTAGTATCTTCACTTTAACAGTTGGCATGACATGATGGTTAGGAGTCCATTGCAGAATGTCTTAACGGGGGTGGCATCCCAATGCTATTTCAACCAACAATCGGGTATCTAATAATTAGTATACTTTATCTTGCGACAGTGTGTCAGATTACAATACTTGGGGGCCAAGTATAGTCATCACGGGGAACATGTTATGGTTCAGTGATTTTGTTTGATTTTGTGATAATGGAATAGTCCATGGGGGATGGGAACCCTGCTGGACACCCAAGCCTAGAGAGCTGTATCCAAGGAGACATCTCTCTCTTTGGCCTGGGTGACTGGCAGGGAGAGTAGTGTTCTCCTGGCTAAAGCAAATACAGTAAATGCTAGAATTTGTAATTAATTAATTAAACTGCCATAAACTGGTTAGTGAGAGTTTGTTATGACTTATATTTTATTTTTGTTTCTTATAGTTGGTTTACATTATAGGCCTGATAGGATTAATATTTTGTGAGGTTGAACATTGCTAAAACTACTGTACAAGTTAACTAGCCTAGGCTAGGCCTAGGCCTACATTATATCCTAGGAGGCCTACAGTAATGACTAGCCTAATTTATGAAAATATTGCATTGAACTATTTATCTTTGATATCTGTATTACAGAGGCTGTTTTGCTTGCCTGGTTTTATGCCAATAAATGTTTGTTCAGACGAGTTACCTGGTATTATTGTTGCACGTGTCAACCGCAATCCCACACACAAGTTAGGGAGGCCAGAGCCTTTTACATACTTAACGATAATTGTACTAGGCCCAACCACTCACTTTTCAGTCATTACGGATTGGACCCCATTGGAAATAAGTTTACTTTTTTGTCGACTTAATGGGTTATCCAGGTATTCTTTTTATACATTGTATATTTTAACTTTTATGTATGAATATCAAATAAAATCAATCAATCAATGTAGGCAACGCATGCAATGTGGAACCTGCAAGGGAAAACACCCAACCATCCTCCATCAGGAAAGACCTGCTCCGGTGAAAGAACAAAATAAAGTTGAGAAGGAGCAAGATAAAGCTCCGCCAGAGTAAACACAAGCAAAGAAGCCCGCTACAGTTCCCTCTGCAGTTCCCTCTGCTGGATGTAGTGACAATGATGGAGTCTGCACTATGGCAATTATTCCTGTCATTGTAAAGTCGCCCAAGAACGGCTGGGCTGTAACGACTTATGTGTTCCTTGATCCAGGGTCCAGTGTATCATTCTGCACTGACCGTTTGCGAAATGAACTGGGACTTGGAGGACGAAAGGCGCAGATTACACTCGACACCATGGGAACGACTCAGGTTTTAAAGACTCATATAATCTCAAATATTGTTATTAGTAATTTGAACGGCGACAACGAGTTTAGACTACTAAATATTTATTCAAAGAATACGTTGCCTGTCACTAAGGAACATATTCCAACACAAGATGATGTGAACAGATGGGATCATCTACGGGGACGAGTGGTTGTTCCTGAAGTTGACAGGGAAATTGGTTTGATGCTGGGCAATGCTGTCGCCGAGGCATATACTCCCCTGGAAGTGGTGACAGGCCCACCGGGGTCACCTTATGCATCGAAAACAGCATTGGGCTGGATCCCATGGAGCATAATAAGACAGGGGGTGACAGCTAATATAAAACCTGTAAGCAGAGTTCAGTTGCAAGCCATTCAAGAATATGAACAGTTTAACAACATGGTAAAAGATTCTGTTAATATTGATTTCCAAGATAGAGCAACAGAGTTCGTAGGATTGTCCGTGGAAGACAGATCGTTCATGGAAATGATGGATGGTGCGAGCAGTTTTGTGGACGGACATTATGTGTTACCTCTACCATGGCGAAGCCAGAATACAGTCTTGCCAGATAATAGATGTTTGGCTATGAAACGTTTTAATTCATTGGAAAGGAGATTTGAACGTGATCTTGAATTAAGAAAGATGTATAACAAAGCTGTAAATCAAATGGTAGAGAAAGGATACATGGAAGAAGTTATTAAGTCAAACACACTTGAACGGAAAAGGATATGGTACATACCCCATCATCCTATATCTAACGAACGAAAGCCATGAAAGATCAGAGTGGTTTTCGACTGTGCGGCAAAATTTAACGGTGTATCTCTGAACGATGTCCTTCTACAGGGGCCGGACCTAACCAATAGTCTAATTGGTGTGTTAATGAGGTTTCGGGAAGACCATGTAGCAGTAATGGCAGACATTGAAGGCATGTTTTTACAGGTAGTGGTTCCAGAGGAGGATCGAGATTCTTTAAGATTTTACTGGCGACCCAGCGAAGAAGAGGATGTTAAAACTTACCGCATGACAAGACATTTGTTTGGAGCAACATCTTCACCAGCTTGTGCAAATAAAGCATTACTTAACACTGCAGCAGACAAGGGATAGAAGTATTGCCCAGAAGCAGCGGAGACCATGAAAAACAATTTTTATGTTGATGATTGTTTAGTGTCGGTGAAAGATCATAAGAAGGCCCTGACATTAGTCAAAGACCTAACATTACTTTGTGAAGAAGGTGGATTCCGCTTAACTAAGTGGATGAGCAATGACAAGAGAGTCTTGAATGTAATTCCCAAGGAAGATCACGCACCGGAGGTTAAAAGTCTAGACCTACGGAAAGATAAACTGCCATCGGGAAGAGCACTTGGTATACAATGGTCTCCAGAACTTGACACTCTTAGATTTACTATATTACCAGCAGATAAAAGTCATACCAGACGAGGGGTGCTGTCAATTGTTAGCTCTGTATTTGACCCACTTGGGTTAGTGGCTCCTTTTGTTTTACCGGCAAAGATTCTACTACAAGATATCTGTCGGAAGGGTCTTGAATGGGACGAGCCCATTGACGATGTGTCATTGTAACGATGGAAACGGTGGTTGCAAGACCTGGCGAGACTGGATGAGTGGAGTGTACCGAGGTGCTACAAATCTGAATTACCAACAGATGTCATTAGTCGCCAATTGCATGTGTTTGCTGATGCAAGCAACTATGGGTATGGTATGGCGGCTTATATCAGACAGGAGTCAAGTGATGGTCATGTACAAATGTCCCTGGTCATGGGTAGAAGCAGAGTTGCACCCTTGAAATACACTTCAATTCCAAGATTAGAATTAACAGCAGCAGTTATGGCTTCACGGTTAGCAAACACAATTATTTCAGAGTTAAGTGGTATAGATAACGTTTTCTATTGGACAGATAGCCAAACCGTTTTGAAATATATACATAACACCTCTCGAAGATTCAAAGCCTTTGTAGCAAATCGAGTTTCTATCATTTTGAACATATCTAAGGCATCAGAATGGAGGTATGTTAGAACTTGTAATAACCCGGCTTATGAAGCATCGAGAGGTCAACGGATTGAGGAATTTCTAAGTAACACTAGGTGGCGTAACGGACCAGAATTCCTCAGAGATAAATGTGAGCAGTGGATAGACTTACAAGCCAAGTCCTTACCTCTTATCGCCGAGGATGACCCAGAAATCAAAGGGGTATCAAATGTATTAGTTCCAGCTTGTACTTCAGGTTGTTTCTTAGATGATCTAATTACTAAGCATTCATCTTATGGAAAAATTAAAAGAATTGTGGCATGGTTACTGGTTGCTGTTGAGAAACTATGCAAAAGGGTCACCAGTAAGCAACTAGGCAATGTTAGGTTGCAACACCTGAGATCAGCGGAATGTATAATTCTTGCACACGAACAGAGAGTTCATTTTAAACAGGAGTTAGAGGTACTTAAGAATGGTAATGACGAATCTATTGGACGGGTGATGAGAAATAGCCCTCTTAAGAAACTTGATCCGTTGTTGTTAAATGGAATGATTACAGTGGGAGGAAGACTGAACAAGGCGTCTCTTCCCGACAACATAAAGCATCCAGTAGTAGTACACAAGAATTCTCTTATTGCAAGATTAATCATAGTGGAAATACACAAAGAGGTTGGACACCTCGGTAGAAGTGCTATTTTATCACAACTTTGGCAAAGGTATTGGATCATTGGAGCAAGTTTCTTGATCAGAAGTGTTATAAGCAGATGTGTAGTTTGTCAGAAGCACCGAGCTAGAGCTAGTGAACAGAAGATGGCATCACTGCCACCAGATAGAATTGTGAGCGATCATCCACCGTTCCACAATACGGGTATTGATCTATTTGGTCCATTTGAAATCAAATTAGGTCGTAGTCTTGTGAAGAGATATGGTGTTATTTTTTTTTTGTCTTGTGTGGGTTCGTCCCACTTTTATTATAGTTCTCTGACAGTTATAAATATAATATTATATATATATGCACATTTATATATTTCTCTTATTTATAAGGTATATTGCTAAAAAAAAAAATACATCTCTTTTAAACAGTATATACATAGGCTAAGATTATTTTGATGTTAAAAAGAAACCACATTTACATTCATATACATTTTTAAAAATACAATTAGTTAAAATATGTCGATGGCAATAAAATGACGATAAAAATTGATTTTAAAAAAACGTACTTATGAAAAAGTGATTATTATTGTTTTATTCTGTTCGTGTCCGTGTCTGGGTAGAGAGGCTATAAACTCAGGGGAAGAATATAAAGTATCTTCCCTTTTCACCAAGACAAAAATGGATGAGATGAAAAACGAAGAATGCAAAAGCTTGAAAAAAGGGTGTTTAGAATGGATAGGATGGAATGATATATATAATGAGAACCGTAAGGTTAGAGTCCATACAAAGTGCAAGTCCAAGGTAATATTTTGGCTCTGTGTGTATGTGAGACGCTTCATACCCGGATGACATATCTTAAACGTATTATATTTACTAGGCCTATATACAATGTATTTAAGAGATACAAATAGAATTTTTTTATTTCATTAATTTAAGGAGATTTTCCTTTATATCTCCCCATTTACATTGAGCTTTAAAGTAGTAGCACTTATACTCATTCTCAATTAAATGCTTTACTTCAGTAATAAAAAGATTCCAGATCTTTTTTTCATAGTTGTTTCCTTTTTTTCAGGTTTTGTTAATATATGCAACTTATATATAGAGAATACAAATAATGAAATCAATTCATTTACAATTATGTTATTTGATCCAGTAATAATTGTAGACCAAGTTATTGGGTCTTCGTTTGAAAAGCTCTTAGCTATGACATTTTTAAATTTAAGCCATATCCATTGAATACACTGCATTTATATAACATGTGTTTTTCAGTTTCAACCTTGTTTATACATTTATCACATAAATCATTACCTGCTAAGTTCCAAATTTTCAATCGTTTTTTACATGGTAGTATTCTATGCAGAAGTTTAAAATTAAATTGAGCAACTTTGGGTATATGTTTTAGTCTATAAACTTTATAGTACCAAACATTACTCCAATCAATGTCTGCTTTACCTAGTTCTATTTCCCATTTCATTTGTGAATTTGGTATATTTGAACATCTCTTAATAAAATGATTATAGAAGACAGTTCCTTTATTTTTCATATAAAGTCGTAGACTAGGAATACTATTGTCTTCCTTTTTTGTATTATCTTTTTCAATAATTTCTTTCCACTCTTTTGGTATGGCTTTTAACAATTGCATATATTCAATTAAGGCATTATGCCTTTTATACAGGTGTTATATGGTGTTATTTTCACATGTTTATCTACCCGTGCCATTCACCTAGAAATGGCATATTCATTAACTACAAGCTCGTTCATCAATACTTTGAGAAGATTTATTGCCCGAAGAGGCCAAATCAAGAAACTTAGATCAGATAATGGTACAAATTTTGTGGGAGCCGACAAAGAGTTAAAGAAGGAGATTTCAGAATGGAACACTCAAGTCATACATATGTACTTGCAGCAAAGAGATATTGAATGGGAATTCAACCCTCCAGGAGCGTCTCATTTTGGTGGCGTCTGGGAACGCATGATACGAACTGTGCGTCGGGTTATGAAAGGAGTACTTAAAGAACAGAACCTGAAAATGGATGATGAGGGTCTCCAGACATTATTTTGCGAAGTGGAAATGATTGTAAACAATAGGCCAATAACTACCTTGTCAACCGATCCAAATGATTTTCGACCATTGACACCAGCCATGTTGTTGACACAACGTGAACAATTGCCATTACCACCTGGTGTATTTGACAAACGTGATATTTATGCTCGTCGTTATTGGCGTCAAGTCCAATATTTGAGTAATCTTTTTTGGCAGAGATGGAGGAAGGAATATCTGCCTACTATGCAAGAGCGTCAGAAGTGGTTTAATCCTAAACGCAACTTGGAAATTGGAGATATTGTGCTGGTAGTGGATAACAGTTTACCTAGGAACAGTTGGTTGCTTGGGCGGATAGTGGAGTCTAAAAGGGATAAAAATGGACTTATTAGATCATGCACAGTAAAAACTCAATTTTCCACCTTGAATCGTCCTATTGCAAAATTGTGTCTACTCGTATTAAGGCAACTGAAGAATCAGAGGCAGAATAAACCCATATGCCTATGACCGGAGGGGCAGTCTACCCCCAAGGATGGTCAAATTGAATAATAAGCAACTATTATGCAGATCAAAGAGGACTTTATAATCGAAATTTAACAATGTTATTATAGACAAGATTTAAACTGTTTATATCTGTATAATCATTGTTTTAATCATTAGAGCTAAGTAATTGTAATGTATTAAATTAAGGGGCCGGTATAGCGTTCCCATTGAACTGAGCTAGTGAGGGCGCTAGGCTGGTTGCCTTGGAGAAGTATCATGGCGGCCTTCATGTATGCAGCGTGGTTGCCCTTTAGTCAAGTTTGTTAAACATATTAGTTAGAAATTGTAGATTCGTAAAGGTTTTCTACTGAGCCACAAAACTTCGGTGAGCTTTGGAGTTATAATTATATTATCTTGTTATTGAATGTTAATGTTATTAGTTGAATTTTGTAAGCCTAGCTAATACTAATAGCCCTAAATTACAGCCTACGACGGCGTGTTACTGTTGTTTACAGTACTGTGTTTTGCTAGTGCAGAGATTAGGGCCTAGTTGTGACGGGTCCATTTGATTATTGTATGTTGTTTGAATAATAATACTGTATAAGGAAATTGCTATACTTAATGTACATTGTATTGATAAAGGACTTAGAATTATTAATTTGTTGATGTTGCTAAAGCATGGCCCATGGGTGCTGCCCAAATTTTCATTGATTGATGTTTAATTATTGTTTTCTCATATTTAGTGAATCCCTCCCTCGAGATACGAAGTGACAGCGATATTGTATGCATGTTAAGAGCAAGATAATCAGGATTAAAGTTATATTTTGTTTCTCTCAACCAAGTTTGTCCTGTTTGTTTGTATCATACTTGCGATTGATTCCGTTGGTGGCGCTCTATAGTTTTAAGAAATTACGAACTCTACAGTGAGTTTAGAGAATTACTGGTAGGTATAATAAATACACATGAAACCAACACAATATATTCATATCGTATCAAGTATCTTATATTATATTTAGTTTCTAAAAAAGAGGACTCAGATTTCATTGTTGTATGAAATACAATTAATTATGAGATGAGCCTATAAATATAATGTTTAAAAATATGACCACAGTTATAAATTGTTCAAAGTTATTAGGCATATAGAGAGTGTTTGTATGTTTGTTCGTTATACATAATTATACCATAGCACGGATCTATAAAATATAAGGTACCAATAACCGAAATTGTCTTGAAAACCACCCTGGGGTCGGCATCTTTGCTCTCAAACAGAACATTTGAACTTATAGTACAGTCTATCCAAATATCTAGGTCTACCTCAATTTGGTTGGTCGTTTAGCTTCAAGCAGTATGTCACTTACTGGAGTTAAAATTGGCGCCAATGGTCGTAACGGATTCTGAAGTGTATTTCGCCTGGAATCCACGACCACTTCCAGATCCGTCCGAGGAAAACACCAACGTTATTATGTTGCGACTACTTAAAACATCGTTCGGCGGCCGTTCATAGTTACAAAACTTTCCAATGTTGTCTTCATCAGTGATATCACCATTGTATATAATGAGGTTATCGGACTGACATAACTCGTCGCTTGGTATATCGAAATCTATAAAGGTAAGCCGAATAAAGTTCGACGTTGATGGAATTTTAATGTACCAAGTGTAACGGCTGCCGGGTGAGTAGTCTCCGGGGTAATTAGATGTCGCTAAGATGGCGGACGGGTGCAAACAATCGAACCGAGATCCATATGTCGTTGCGTAGCAGCCAGGTAAGTCTGCGAAAATGAAATCTAATTTAATTCTTTCATAACATAGGGATTTAAATCTTTAATATAGGTTTTTTATTGCTTTAAAATTACAAACAGTAAAAAGGCAACGACTTGTTTCTCAAAATCAGAATATTTACTCTTTAAGCATTACTTTACAACCAGGCCTAGATGGAAGAGTACATGCTAACCTCTGACCAGGATAGAGACTCGGTGTGACTAAACATATAATAGACCCTAGCCCAATTATAACCAAGCACAGACAAACTATACTTACCAGTTGGCATATAGGTAACTAACAAGTGAAGATACTGTCGTTTGTATCCCGCGCTTAAAGTTATCGAAACGTTATTGGATACGGATCTCACAAATGGGATGACGTCATTGCAAATTGGTCCGATCTCAGAGTTATTTTCTTTGATAAGAAGATAGCTGGTGCATTGGTGTTTATCACCTCCTTCCGTATTCGCTTCAGTGATTTTCAAATCAACATAATTATCTTCTCCCTGTATGTTCCATTCAAGTTTAGTGCAAGGCTCCATTATGACGTCAGCATAAATTACCCGATCAGAAAAGGACAGATTTTTAGTTTCCACAACTATTTCTTCAGTACATTCTATAATATTAATACAAACAAACATTTGGAAAATACTTCACGACTATATCTACATTTTAAATATATGTTGTTTGTTTTTTTTTGCTGAATATGCCATTTTCACATAATAGTTATTCACTTTGATCTAAAATTGGATCGAAAAAAAAAATTATTTACCCGAAAAACAAAATAGTCAAATTGAAAATATCATTTTTTTTCGTTTTTTTTTCCATTTCTTAATAAATTATCTTTTGCTTTCCTCTCAAAGGAGTAAACATCATACAATATAGTCAAGGTTCTCTACTCTTACAGTGATTAATTGTAATTATCAAAATTAATAAAAGCAATATTCATAAGGTAGATGATAGTGAAACATTATAGACACGTAGAAAATCAAGGTCAATTCAACTATAAATTACCGTTCTACAATAATAATACACAATCTACTCTAACAGTTAATTTCCCATGTAATCCTCAATTCCATTTCACTTCAATAAGTAATTGATTCTATCCATACATCACTTTTTGCCCAATTATTTGAAGTAGCTATACTTAAGTACCTTATTATGTTATTACTTGTTAGGCCAGAATTATTATGATTGACAGTTTATATTAGTAGGAAACTTAAGTCTATGTAAAACAATCCCGAATTTCACAATAAAAACGTATATGAATATCTAATGTGTGGTTTCCATTAGAGGCAACACAACAACGTCTACGCAACGTAAGGGATTTGACCAATCACAAGCGATTGATTATTCTCTTATTGATATCTGTCGCTTTTAATTGGTCAACTCGCTTGCGTTGCGTCTAGGTCCTTGCGTTGCGTACTATTGGGAGCCAAACTTTACTACTACATACCTGTACTACAAAATACAAAAATGTCTTGATCATGAAGACACGACACGTCATCATTAATCGAATAATCGCAATCAAATATAGACGCTTCGGTACCGACACAATCTGGATTAGCAATATTAATAGGTTTCCCAGTGCCAGCAGAACTCGCTGAAGCGGTGTTTGTATAGTTCGAAGCATGGCTATAGCCTAGGCCCTTGCAGATCAAATTGGCTTCGAACTCTGTAGGGTAGGCATCACATATTGAGCCCCATTCACCGTACTTAAATACTTCCACAAATCCTTCAGTTACTGTCGAACCGCCAACTAAACGAACTCCATCTGGTGAAATGACACGCAATTAAAAGTAAACTCATTCTTATTATAGCGACTTATTACACAGGGAATTTTTTATTACGGATACACGTTCCCGTGGAAATAATGAGGTGACGTAACATTGCGGAACTTTATTCTGAGGGAAATTATTTGGGTCCTGAGACGTCCCCTTAATAGGGGGTTATAGGGTTATAGTTAACCATGCATACAAGTTGTGGTGTTAATCAACGTCACTATACATGGACAAAATGTTTCTAGACATACCGTTTGAACATTTAACCCAGACGTCCAGATCATTTGAACAATTTCCTTTCTCAACTTTTGAACTGCAGTAACTCAGAGAAGACTCCTCTCCAGTGCAAGACACCTGGTCGTAGTGCCTTCCTGTGTTATTTTGAACTTTGGCATCACAGCATTTTAGAGGATCACTATACGGTAGATTCAGCTGATTGCAGACGACGTCTGCTTCGACACTGCTCCAATCCTTACTGCAGATTGTCCCCCAGCTTCCAGCATTGTATATTTCAACAAAGCCTTCAATCAAGGAGTCCCCTCCAACTAACCTAACAGGTTCTATTAATAATTTGAAAATATTAAAGCTCTGTCTACACTATCAAACTTTGTGTGAGAAAAAAAAAAGTGATGTGCCCATATATGGACATGATGACGTCATATCACTACCATTATTAGGGCATATCACTACCATATTTGGGTACATCACACTTTTTTGTCAAACTAGTTTGATAGTGTAGACAGAGCTTTAGATGTACAAATACACTTTTTATTTAATTCGATCTCAAGTGACATTGTAACATACAGGATGATAGCTAAATACATTTAAATGAATGAATTGATTATTGAATACAAGTTAATGTTAAAATACTGTAGTAATTGAAATATAATTATTATTGATTTTCACTTACGGAACTCGCAAACGGTTCCCATGTAGTTAAACGAACACGGTATGTCGTTCCACCCACCTCTACCATTCGCAACTTGAAGGTGGGCACAGTGTTCTCCATCGTAATTTAAATAATTGTCTGGTTGTCCTGGATTCCAATCTAAATGTAAAACAAACTCAGTAATTCTAGTGTAAGTAAGTACGTTAGGTAATTAACATGTATTCATTCATGTTGATTAGTTTTATATTGACATAATAAATACTGCTTTACTGTCTGGTCTCCCAATTATAAAACTTATATAAGACAATTAAATTATCTCATTATCACTCTTATTTTAAAAATAATTTTGATGTTGAAATTGTTTGAAGTTGGTCGCTTTCTTGTAGATGCTTTAATTGTCGAATGTAATTATTTTGTTTATTTCTTTGCTCTGTTCTGGGTTGACCACAATTAGCATAGGTGTTTAGCACCTGTTTGGTATTTCCTTGCCTTTATATTTCGTTTGTCTTTTTCTTTGTATTGTATATGAAATGAAAATATTGCAGAAATTGAATAAATAAATAAAATAAATATAAATAGAGACTAGGATGGATTACCAATACCCAAGACCAATAAGGCTGGGATATGTTTTCTTAAACATAGGGGCTACAATGATAAGACCCTTAAACTGAAAAAAAATCCATAGTGCTAAACTTGGCACCCCTCCAACCTAATGGATTTATCCTATTCATCTAACGGGTTTCCGCCAAATTTAAACGATCTCTTGCACACGTGTTTTTGTAATAAGTTTATTTATAAACCGATAGTAACTTACTTGTGTACGATGTAAACATGGGAGCTTCAGGTACCCAAATACCTTCCTCTTCTACATCGTTAATTCCAATCCAAACATATGTCTGTAATTTAAATTCAAAGAACATAGTTAACTTTGAATTTATTATTTTATTTCAAAGCCCTTTATATACAGGAAGTTTATACATTAACCTATAGGCCTATTTTCAAATACCTTTGGTAGGGCCTGGTCATGTTTAGTTATTTACCCGGGCAAGTTGGTTTCATGGCCGCAGTTATCGCGGGTAAAGTTTACCAGGGTAAAGAACTAAGTCTGAACGGGCCTGTGACGTCAACATACGTACGTTAGTACAATCGATTACTGAGCGTTTAAATTACCTTATCAGTAAGATCCACCATAGATTGTGTAATATATACATTTTCCTCTTCAGAATCAATGACCACCAAATAGCCACCTTTACCACTGCAGTAATCCTGCGCGTCGGTGAACGATAAGCCCACGTCAAGTTTAAAGTGGTAACAACTTCCTTTAAATTGTTCATAATCATTTGGACAATATGCTACAAGACAAGGTAAATCACGTGTTAGACGCAGCCATCTTGTTGCCTTTTGATATCGATCTATTATGTATTCCTAAAAACAGTAGTAATATTGTTCAAATATACTTTACTAACACTGTGTAAAAATGTGTTCTAGACTTAAACTACTTCAATTGCTTACCACAGTTAAGCTCGTCCTCTCTGTCTGTGCAGTCGTATTTACCGTCGCAGAGCTGCGAAAACGGAACTGGAGCGCCGTCACAAGTCACTAAATGAATAATACCAATTTTCAAGTAATGCAATGTAACACTTTTGAAGCAAACCAAAAATTACTTAAATGATACAAGATGGAATATTTTCCTCGGTTGGGATGTTCTAGAGGAAAGGTACTTTTAGATTGTACGACACGGTACCAAAGAGCAAATGTAGCACATCCTAAAAAGTCTTTTTTGAACGTATATACTAACAAAAGGAAACTTTAGCACTATTTTATCTGAGTTGGCCTTTATGTTATATTAATCATCTATACATCATTATTTTAAAAAGAACTGAACCATTTATTTTGTTGTTGTCACTATGAAGTCGGTAGGCTTGTGTTTTGTTGACGTGTTTATGATGAATTAATGAAATAATAAAAATAGAAACAAAGAATTGTTACCGCAATTTGCTTCATCTTCTCCGTCTTGACATTCTGGTAAGTTATTACAAACTTTACTGGAGGCTAAACATCTTCCATCGCTACACACAAAATCGTCTTTTCCACAAGCTATACAATTATTGGGATATTATATTTAATTAATTATCAATTATTATTATGAAAGTAGGATTAGATCAACATTAACACTTGATGTGGAACGTTTAACGGAAGTGTTTTCACACTGTAAACATCTTAGGCCTACTTTACCATATGACTTGAACCATCACATGATCAATTAGGCCTAACACACGGTTTAAATGAGTTCATAAAGTCATACTTTTTAAACTGTGTTAGGCCTACACTATAACTTATACTTAATATTGAGGAAAACATCAGATTCAAGAGTAGATGTACCCTGGTGGAAAAGACTTACTACAGGAATGCTCGTCAGAGGAATCTTCACAATTATCGAATCCATCACAGACAAACCGTGATCCAATACATCTTGTGCCATTTGATTCCAAACAGACGGATGAGTCCATTTCACACTCTGAAATAAGGTTACATTATGAGCATATCGTTTTGACACAGACAAGGAATTTTTAGGATAAAGCTCTGTCTACACTATCAAACTTTATGTGACAAAAAAAATGCGATGTGCCCATTATGGACATGTCATATCACTACAATATTTGGACAAATCACTCAACTAAATAATTTACTTGTTTTACTACATTTTCGATAGAGTAGGTCAATACGACAATATTCATAATTGCAGAAATTAATACAAATAAATAAACATAACAAACAATTATTAAAATAAAATTTAAAAAATACCGCATGAATATTCATCAGTTGAGTCGCCACAATTGTCGTACATATTACATCGGTACGCCATTGGAACACAGCGACCATTATTGCATTTGAACATAGTTTCGTCACACTCTAATAACATAGAATAGATTAAGAAAAAAAACAGTATACATTTCTTTACGGTATTATAGAGACGTGAGTGTCAAAATCCTTAAAATCAATATTTCTTTATGGCAACAAATAGCTATAAAATTGAAAAATTCACAATAATTATAAACTATATGGACAATAAAATATCGAATATGTATTCAATTGAACAAGAAATTATAGACCTAGTGTTGTTGAAAAGCAATTTCAAAAACCCCTCAAACTATAAACTAAATAACAATAATAGACGGATTATTGTTCATATCATATTATATATATTATTCATATCATAACGCACCAAAAACTCTGTTAATTTCAAGAGATAAATTTAATGAGTTTATTTAATTTTATTTATTCAATGGAATCACCTTTATATCGGTGGCACACATTTATTAGTTAATGGTACATCCATTTTACAGACAAAATTAATTAAAAATAACATTAGCCACAATCTAAATATTACTACATAACATCAAAACAAAATGTAAACTAATTAATTAAATCTGTATGGAAATAGATAATAATTAAACTGTACAATATATACAGTATAACCAAGAAACAAAACCTAAAATAAAAAAGTTACTATGTAGGCCTACAAATTAAACTCGAGTTCAAATCAAGCTATCGTATGACGCCTGTAAAGTTCTTATGTTATATTATTATTAATATTATTTTATTATTTATTTCAGAAATCAGATATGGAATGGAAATAAAATATCAAATTTAATGTGTGCGGGTGTGTGTTGGGCGGGGTGGTATTCAGTGTGTAAACACGTGAATACAAAATAGAAGAAAACAATTAAAAGTAATAATAATATACATACCCCAAAAAAGAAGAAAGAACATAAGAAAACATTGGGGAAGTTTATACAATTACAATGACCAGCATTTGTTTTATTGACATGTTGGTTATAAATTTGCTTGCGTCATGCAGTAGCTAGGCTTTAATTTAATGTATTGAATTTTTAGTTCAGCAACAACAAAATATTAAATTATATGGCGATGTCTCATAAATGAAATATGTAAAATAGAAATAGATGAGGATTTAAATTTAATATAATTTAACTTGCAGAAGTCAATAAGAAATTAACTGAAATATATACTCACGACACGATGGCCAATCAGCGTTAGGGATCGTGCAATTCATTGATGGATCATCACAAGGTCCTGGTGAGAAACTACATTCATTATCCTCAACCTCAGTTCCACTTGGCAAATTGTCAATATCTAATTATTAAAAATGCATATCAATATTGAAATAAAAGTGGTGAAGATGCATTGTTTACTTACAACATTTGTGTACAAAAGAATAGAGATTTTACTGTGTAATTTGAACTATCGCTCCACTGATAAGAAAATGCTTATTTTCAACAACAAAAAAATCTCCAAAAATATGAAGCATAGAGGAAACTATAGATCGATAATTATTGGAATGTATGATCAATAGAAACGTTTTGCCTGCACCTGGCCTTTAAGCATTATACCATCATTAAAATTCATACTATTCACTTGTAATATTGTTCTAGTCATTACATTATTAATATTAACTGCATCCGTTTGTTAATTACAGTATTTATTAAATGCGCATTGCAATTCATTATTTCTTCATTTACGTCATCTATTGCCTAAATCATCAAACACCATTTCCGCTATATTAACAAAGTTAAACTTTAAACAAAAAAGAGAGCTTACGTTACCTAACCCGTATACTTGCACCTCGCATAACGTTAGGTATTGAGATACGCCAGCAATATAAATGGACACATAACGGCCGTGTAATAATTCGCCGCACTCTACTCTGATGTACATGTTTGCCGCCACGGCGTTCGTAAATGCCGCGCCGCATTGTGGATTCACGTTGAAGGGATTTGGATTCATACCGATATGGACTTCAGTATTAACTAGACGATTAGCTAAAAGCACAAGAAAAGTCGTTAAAAGAAATTCAACAAAGATTTCATATGGAAATGGGTATATGGTAGTCTCTAATCTGGTGAATTAATATCATTTTGTAATGTATACATAATATTGTATAAATTCTTACTGAAATCGCGATTAATAATATCTACAAATCGGATGGCGTACGCTTTCTCCAAATCAACCCTCCACCATGGTTCAAAATCTTTAGCTATATATAAAATAATGTACTGTATTAGTAATAATTATACTAAATGTATTTGGTGAAAAACACTATGAACTTGTCGGATCAAATTATGTTCTTCTTCAGCATGCAATATTAATCAATCGATCACAAAATGTAGGTCTATGCATTTAGCAGTAAAATTGAACAAAATGAGATAAGCATTTCCACCTTAGGGAAAAATGTTCAAACCATTATTATCATTATATATACAGTACTGTATATCATTAATAATGCTAAATATGATGTAGGTTACAGTGCCAATATCTCACCAACAGTTTGTAGGGCCTAGACAAGGCCGTAGCGAGGGGTTAAAAACAGACGAGGAGGCAAAGGTGCTTTAAATTTAATTGTTGATATAAAAATATGACGATCTGTACTGGGAAATTGGGGTGGGTGGTGAAAATTCAAAATTTCAGACGAGGCGAGCCCTTCTGGCTACGGCCCTGCCTCCTAGATTTAAACATTCATGTTTTTATATGAAAATTCGGATTGCTGCGAAAGACTATCTTGCCTGTGTGACAACAGAAACCGTCTTCAAATCTCGAGCTATAATGTCCATCAACCGCCAACTCCGAGCCATACGGATGTGCCTCAGCATAAGCACTACTTTGTTTCGTTGGCTTGAACTTGGAAAGTAGTCCTAAATAAGAAAATTAAGTGAAAATAGGGATAATTTCACGGTTTCTAAGCAGTTACGCATAATGACGGCTATTGGCACGATGAAAGAGCAAACGCGCAAACCCGTGCAAATAGAAACAAATTGTACTTAGGCGATTGTGTACGTAACGTTTACACTGTGTCTGTAATTTCAGACATTTCTTTGCTCTTCATTGTTAAATATAATGATAGTTTACTTAACAATTGTGTGTCAATATTCGGCTGTTTCAAAATAATCACTACACAATCGCAGGCATAATTATTACAGAACACTTAACTAATGGTTAGCGCTTTGCTGCTGTGTGTATAATTGCCATTACACGCGGTGTTTTAATTATATCGTTAATAATAATAATCAGAGACTACTTTACAATTATGTATGCATTTGACTGTATAGTATTAGATATTGATATTCATCTAAAGAGTCGTAAAAATATACCTATGCTTCCCATTAAAAAAAATCGATGCTGGTAATGAAAAATAATAGGTATGATTACGAAGAATTGTGGACATCGTGTGTGGTTATAAAGTAAGATTGTGTACTGTCCCTAAAGCTCTGTCTCACCGTGTCATATATCACATTTTTTGTCACATTAAAGTTTGATAGTGTAGACAGAGCTTTATGAAGTCTAAACGTGTATTGCTGAATTTAACGATACAGTAGCATTCCTATTATGGAATTATTTAATAAGGTTGTTCCCATATTTATTGTCATTCATTCTTTTCACGGCAAAGGGTCCAATTTAAGAGATTCTCCGGAGATGGGTATGTGTTTACTGTGTGTATCTAGTAAGACATCGTTACTTGGCAAAAAGTTGTTATTAGGCAATACAAATTATATGTGTAGGTCCATGCATGTGAAAAGTACAAATTCAATTTTCTCCATTGTCATGGAGCTGTAGCTTGGTGGTTAATGTGCTTGTTTTCAAATCCCAAGGTACTGACCTAGTGCTCACGACTCTTTCAACTCCACTCCATAAGCCTCATATGATACTTGGTTTATAAGAACAATAATTTAAATTATTACAATAGTTTACCCATCCTGTAATTGGCGAATGCGTATAAAATAATTTTTTTTAAAAGAAGACATTTTTCTTTTCTCGTTCTTTCACATTGGTTGCCATTCTCTGTTTGAACTCCATAATACCCATACACATGATCTAATTCCACCGCTGTAGGATTATTTTAAATAGATGATTAAAACAAAATTACCCAATTTGATAGCTTTCCATCTAATATCGAAACCTTTGTTATTGTAAATATTGTCAGATGTAAACATTAATACAAGTGAAGACCCTTCTGAAATTACTGGCGGGACAGTATTACCACAGAACCTACAAGATGAGAAAAAACTGATTATGACTATATTAATCCATAAAATTAAACGAATTGATTTTACATTTGCTAAAAAATATGAGAGAGTTTATACGTATACACATTTTCCTACTGCTGCAGAAGGCCTATATATCTATGTTTCACGGTTTTTATTAACTGTTAAATCAATAATAAATAGCTGAAGATAGCAGCATAGTTATTCAAAACCATCGAACAGTATTAAATTTAAAATATCGAAATTTCAGTAACTATATTTTTACGGCAGTAATTACCCTTGCCCCAAGTCTGTATTTAATGTCTTTTTTATGTTAGTCCATCAGTCGACCTTTCGATTTTTTTTCTTCTAAAAAGTAGTATACGTATGAAACGCCATATGTGCCTAAATATTTTTCTTTTTACTAATCATATAAGTCAAAACTCCATCTGGAACCCAGACTAGGCATTAAATAACAATTTGTAGAAATGACGTAACACATGATTCATGTTATTTACCTATAATCGTATTGTTTGTCGTTAACCCCCTCTGTATAAACGTCAAGATAATCATATACACAATGGTTGTCAAACTCAACGTCAAAAAATACAAAGGATATCTGTACAACATACGCATCTGGCACCTATTGGTCAAAATAATAACAGCATCTATTAGGTGATCTATTATATAATTTTATTTAAAAAACCAATATAGCAACGTTAAGCCACTACAACACTTTATGTGACAAAAAAATGCCCATAGGTCTATTTGGACACGATGATGTCATATCACAATCATATCTAAGCATATCACTACCATATTTGGGCACATCACACTTTTTTGTCAAACTAATTTGATAGTGTAGACAGAGCTTTACAGCTTGTGGCCAATGGCCATATTGCGTGTAACCTTTTAATACAGGCTCTTAAAAATATTAAATAAAAAAACAATATTTAAAATACATAAAAAGGTTATATACTTACATGTATTGTCCATTCACATTGTTGGTCGTTTCCGTAATTTGCTGGATAATAGGGGGACGTAATTCGGCCCTCAGTTCCATTAAACGTCTCAATACAGCCTGAAAGAAAATAGAGTATTGATACTACTACACTACACTATCAAACTTGATGTAACAAAAAAATGTGATGTGCCCATATATGGACATAATGATGTCATATCACTACCATATTTAAGCATATCACTACCATATTTGGGCACATCTTCGGGACCCCTTTGGAAGTATTTGTTGTAATATTCTATTTATTTTCATTCATATTTTATGCTGTTTTATAAATTGTACTGATAAATATTACTTACACATCACACATTTTTTGTCAAACTAGTTTGATAGTGTGGACAGAGCTTTAATCTGATTAATGTTATGACTATATAGATGTCAACATTATTTATAAGAGAGTGTGCAAATGGAAAAAAATATGCATACTCATGTAAACTAAGATTAGGAATGTTAAAACCTATACAAAGTTGAATCTTAGGCTGATTGAGTGTTTTTGTTAGCATAGGTGTAGACCTATTGATCAAATAGATTGAACTACTAGAAACAACACGATACCGTATCCCTCTGTACAGAAAGAATAGCGTGAATTGTTTTCTGATTCTGTCAAAGATGTAAAATTATGTAGACGTTTTTTTAAATACCTTGTACTATGGTTGCTTTAATTATAAACAAAAATCAACTTACTAGACCTAGCACAGTTTATATTTGGTTGTCCAACATCACACCACTCCCACACAACGTCTGGATCGGTTGTATAACACCAAGTTTGATCATCCGGTCGTGGGTTGCGACAATAGTTGTGGTCTCCTATGCCCGTGTTTGGATGTGTTTGATCGCTATACCCATGCTCGTGAAGAGACTGTGACGTCCAGTACTGACATGCTCTGCCACTTGTTGTAACACTTACCCTGCCACGGTAATCGGCTGCATTTTCCAAATGGTAACATTCTGAAAACAAACATTGCAAATTACTTCTGATTCTCTTTCTAATTAACAGAATAAAGAAGTCTTCAATAACATGAATGGACTTCAATAAATGCCAGAGTTTTGTAGCTAGGCAGTTGTTATTATTATGGGCCCTCGTCACGAAAAATCATTAGAACAAAGCTAATAAGACGCAGAATAATGAAATTTAAAAAAAGATTAAAGAATTAGGTAAAATACCATGGGCTGTCGGTTGTTTTAATAAAAACTCATGACATCAGCAAGAGTAAGATCTTATATTCCTTTGTCAACAATTCAAATTGGTTTTTTTTTTCAGGGAAGAGTATTCGTCAATTTTAACGTTAAGCACTCCTATTATGGGAAATTGTTGAGACCCTCGGAGTTCCCCTTTAATAAGAGCGTTCCCTGTAGCGTTAAAACATATTTATTGTCATTCATTCTTTTCACAGCAAAGGAAAATTGTTTTTTTCCCCGGGAAGAGTACGGTTATTCGTTTAATTTTAAGGTTGAATTCATGATTAATTTACACTTTTGAAATACACTTTATTTATTCACGAGAATGATGTGCAATACAACTTGTTCAATCAATATTGATTGTTTTTACACAAGTTCGTGATATTACAAAAAAAGCCAACACCATATAAATAAGACAAAAAAGATAGACTTGTGATAGATAGGCCTAAAATATTATGAGTTGAGTGTAATTCGTACCTGGGTATTCATTTAGTGTTGTAGATATGATAGGCCTACTGGTAGTCATATCTTCGGTAGGTTTAGCCCTACCAGTAGTTTATTTTTTTGCTTTATGTACACGACAACTAACGATCAAATAACAGTTTTTCACATCGCAACTTATACAACGTAATTTTGAAAACTACAACCAATTTTCTATATACAACGTACATTTCTAGTCTAACAAAAACATTTTTCTAAACTTTCTATTATTTAAAAGTCGAAGATAGCCAGGTCTCGGGTCCATTCTATTGTCGCCACAGATTGATATCTTCATCAGTACTTCTATGAATGGATGATTAGGTGGGAACACGAACGCTAGTTGATCATACCCAGTACCGTTTTGATCGTACGATTAATCGGGAAACCACCTCACAACCAATCTCTACTCCAATTGCATTCCATATATCTCTTTTTTTAATTACATTTTTGTAATTCGCGTCTGATTTGTTGTACAGCACCTCATTTCCTTGTACAAGGAGGATTAACGTTTCGTCTAGGCCCATAGATGACTCCATCGCGATTGACTCTCGATGATATCCGTCTGATTTTTTTTTTGGCGCTTGCCATAAATAAAGCTCTCTGATTGGTTGAAATATTTTTATCGTTCGTGTCCAAATACACCTACACCGTTTCCATTGAAATCGCTACACGCGCAGATGTCGCCGACGCGCATCGGGGAGGTCACGTCTCCCCGATTCATCGCAGACAAATCGGCAAAGTTCAACATGTTCAACCAAAGAACTTATAACACAAGAATCTCCTGTTCGTCCGAAGCGCGTAACAATTTCGAAAGGCATTGTGGGATAGAATAGAGCTATGGGTGGCGCCATTGTGAGCCATGGAGTAGGGCGCCCGCATCAAATGGGGTGGGGGGGGGGGGGGGGTCGAGTAATTGACTGAGGAGTAGGGCGCCCGCATCAAATTAGAAAGTCAAAACCATAGAGGGGATCTGCTAATACTTTATGGGGGTAGAGTAATTGACTTCCTAGTTTGGAGGGGGCGCTTCTCCATGCTGTGAAATGGCGTCGCCCAGTTTGATCTTTTAACCCTGTACTTCCGATACTGTGTTTTGAATGCAAATTGAAGAACAGGAGATTCTTGTGTTATAAGTTCTTTGGTTCAACTTAGCCGATTTTGTCGGCGATGAATCGTATACGCGTGTACCAAAGAATATTTAGCGCTCGCGTACTAGATCCCCGATAAATTCTAGCGTTTCCATAGAATCGCTACGCTCTGTCGGCGACAGCAGTCGGCGACACGGTGTAGCGATTTTATGTGGAAACCAGGCTTAAAACTATCTTTTATCGTTACACGATAGAATCGTATAGTTATCGTCCTAGTGTGAACGGTTCTATTCATTTTAACTTAAGCGATTTTTTTCTATCGTGTATAGTTATAGTTATCGTCGTAGTATGAACAGGCGTAGCGATTCTATGGAAACGCTAGAATTTATCGGGGATCTAGTACGCGAGCGCTAAATATTCTTTGGTACGCGTATACGATTCATTGCCGACAAAATCGGCAAAGTTGAACATGGTTGAACTTTGCCGATTTGACTGTGATGAATCGGGGAGCCTTCCCGCTTGCGTCGGCGACATCTGCGCGTGTAGCGATATTAATGGAAACGCTGTAGCGACGGTGTAGCGATTTTATGGAAACCAGGCTTTAAGCAGATTTAAAAATCTTTAAAATGTTATAACTTCCGCAAGTAGATCATATGCTGTGCTTATCGATTATTTACGGTATAACGTTTTTATTTTTGAATCACATTATATTATTATGTATCTGTCTATTTTTTTGGTTTGTTATTTTCCACAATTCCAGGTCTATACAACAAAATTATTTGTGAACTTCATACCATTACAAACTGGCACATCATAGTCATATTGGCCATCGTTACAAATGAGTTTTTTTTTGCCTTCCAACCTGTAACCCTCGTTGCATGTGAATTTTACTCTCCCATCATGCATGAAGGAACCAGATACGTCACCATTTGCAAACTGAACAATCGGTTCACAATCAGGTGTAAGTAGTTTAAACATTTAAAGTGCACCAAATAAAATAAAACTACCACAAGTGATATCACTAATACGTATAGACCATTTTGTGACCTGATTTAAGTTTTGTAAAGAAAACTTTTGTCCAAGTTGCTGTTGCAACGCATTGCATGATGTAATAAAGTAATTTATGTTGCTTTTTTGTATTATTGCAGTAATGGACCGCACCACAATCAGATACTTCTGGGATAAAGAAAACCTGTATACAAATACTTCTTTGTTTAAATAGATCGGTACAATGTCAAAGGTAAGATTGAGTACATTTTGAACATCAGTATTATGTGTGGCTGCTCATTATGCTACCAGAAATACGTAATGGTGGTTGCTAGGTTATATTACATACTTTTCAATTTGTTATTGATTGCTTCTTGGAAATCTTGGAGGCAATTTACAGCAAAATGGTCTATATGTATCGAACTGACAAACATGCATTAGTACAAGTGAACAAGTCATACAAACAAGATGTGTATTCAGTCAGAGGATTAAAAGGAAGCACAGTGAACAAGAAATCGTGTATTTGTAGATGTTAAAATATTTTCAAAAGTTATTCAATTGGTGATCTATCAATGTCGATATCACGGTCCGTCATAATTTATCATAAATATCGTCATAACAGTCACCTCTGTTGCAAATGGACAATTGTTTCTCTTTCATTGATGATATTGATGTCAATGTTTATCAACAAGGTCGTCATTGTTATCACAATTATCACATTGCATCATAGTCAGCATGATACTTCATCAACATTAATAATTATACTTCCATCAAATGTCGGTCGAAGTTAAGCATAATTGCAATTATGATTATGATAGAGAAAAGGGCATACACATGTATTTAAAAGTCGCTAATTTTAGCTAAGGTAAATAAATATACATTATTATTTTTCACATTATTAGTAATGTGTGAATGCATTTATTGTTACCATCTTTGCATTTCGCAAATTATGAGCTCTATTTTAGTACGTGTAACACTTCACAAATCTTCTTCTCTAAAGCACCGTGACATGTCATAATTATGTTGTACATTCAATGTAACACAATATTAAGTTAAATTTCCTACAATAAAATAACCTTACCAACGCTGCAGTGAGGAGGTTCCTCTAAAAAAACACCATTTCGACAGTGTAGATATTCATTTCCAACTAGTTTATATCCATCTAAACAATTGAACTGAATCACACCACCGTGCTTGATCGAACCATTAAAACGACCGTTTAAAAGTGGTGTCGGTTGACAATGGGCTATTATTAAAACATATGAAATAATTATTGTTAAAAAATATTATAAATGTGTTGTTAGGATGGGGCGTGCCCACGCCTTTTGAAATCATTTCTAGAAGTACACCAATTTTCCCTTTTATTCTGCCCTGACATTGCATAGAAAGCCTATTGATCATCGCTAGTGAAGAATGACTATAAACATTTTCTCATGAAAACCATTGAAAAAGAATAAACAAAACACGAGATCTGTAAATTTGTGATAAACCATTCAACAAGAACCATACAGATGTTGATAGTGTACTGTATACGTAAATCAAATAAAATTATACAATGTAATTATAAATTTAAATTATAAAAAATAAATTAACTATAAATATAATACTGTAAATATGATAATGTAAAAATATTGAAAGATTCAAAATTTAATTATCCGGTGGTGTTTTGTTGAAGCAATTTGGTTTGAATTTTAATTTCCAAATACAACTCCTTATTTCAAGTTAACTGTAAAGACATTCCAATGCACTTCAAATGACTCTTTTATGGGGATATTGTGACGTCAAATTATAAAAAAAAATAAAAATTTAGATGATTGAAGATATTAGAATAAACACAGAATATTTATTTAATAGTTGTAAGTAATACCAATATTATCAACAGAAACTGACGGGTACCTACATTATATGTTTAAACAAATTCTGATCCATTTAGAGAAAATTTTCAGGACATTTTGAGCATTTAAAAATGCGGCGCACTTTTTTTTTTATTTTTGTATTTTATATTTTTGGTTTTTTTTATCTAAAGATTATTTCTTTTAATAGAATCCTAAAATTTACGGTATCACCTATTTCGTATTGTTGGCGTATTTTGTGGGGATCGCTTTTGAGGTCTGCTTGCTTTGGAAATAGAAACACCATGCTGGTTCAGTTGTGTTGTGCTTATTAAGTCAATTTTTCAGGAGACTGTTATAAAGTCTATCATCTATTAATGAACTGATAATAAGAATCGTGTGAACTAATTAATCAAAATAGCTTTGTTGTTTTCTATTAAAATTTGACCCTGAATTTTAAAATAAAATATAACTGTGACGTAAACGTGATAAATAATCAATACAAATTAATTATCTTGTATTTATTTATTTTATCATTAAGTGTCAATATAATTATATGTGCAATACGATTTGTTTGCGCGGATCATCTAATCTTAATGATAAATTCATGTAGTAGTCATGTAATTTTTTTAATGCAATAATCGAAAAATCATCAACATTAATTTTTTGACAAGCTATCATTTCAATACAAATCAGTTTATCGTTAAGTTATTAAATAATGCAATTATTAAATGAAATAATTATACAATATCAATTACATCTTACTTTTGTTTCTCCTGTAAGTGTAAGTCAATATACATGTCTCTGGATAATAAGAATCATTTTTTTCAACTGCTAAAAAAAATCAATAATTAATCTAATTATATAGATGATTTTTTTGTTATCATAATATCTTGCAATATGTTAATTACTGTTGTAATATTAATTTATATTATCGTAGTCGTCGTCCAAAAAAGAAAAAAAAACAAACAAATCAACTTACTATTAGCCGGAGATTGTGGGGGTGTATTTCCAAAAACATAGGAGTTGATCACCAGGAAAAACAAAGAAAAAACAATTATTCTTTTTCTCATTTTAGTTGATGTACACAGCACATACATAACATGTATGTGCTATGTATAATACGCTGGTGGCAATGATTGACTTCACAAACAAGTATCATAGTTGAAACATACTGTAAGCAAAACAAGTTAAATATTAATGCCACGTGATGTTCAATGTATTTTCAATTATTATAACAGCTTATCAATAAATAGTAAATTGTTTAGGCTATTATTGATGATTAAAGCCCCCTTCCCTACGTTTTTTAGATCTAATTTAAGATCAAAAACTATATTTAATGTAAAAATAATACTATATGGTCCTATTGCGATAACTTTTTTCGTCTTTAAACGGTTAAAAATGTGAAAAATAAGTCGATTCTAATAATTATAGCGGCCCGCTATAAATCCCAAAATGCATTGCGCGCGGATTGATATTTTTGTTTTTCACCTGTAATTCGCCCGCTTTTCGATCGATCGTGAGGCCAAAACAAATGGAAGACTCCTAACTTTTCAGCGAAAATACCGGGTTTTCCCCGATTTGTATCAACGGAGTCTGGCAAAAATAGAAAGACAATTAATGCAGCAACTATACAACGTCAGGCTAGGTATATAGCTAGCGTACGATGTTCGTACGTTACCGATGTTTACCAGCTAGGCCTACAAAACTAAGCCTAGCTAGGCTAGGCCTAAGACCGTCCACGAGCGGTCGGTCGCCGCGAGCTACTTAGGTAGTGCATTGTTTCTCACTTTTTATCATAATTTACCATAAAACGTACATTTAAGACAAGGAATGACATGGTTTAATGTTTTTAAAGTGATATATATGTATTATTTTCCAAAAAACGTCCGAAATTGCAGGGAAGGGGTCTTTAATATTGAATAAACTGCTATTGAAACTGCGATCAATTTCATATAAAAAATTAATGTATGATTACCTAGTTTGATTTACCATTATGTACTTGTAACCATGGAGCTATAAATTAGAATAATGTATAGCTCTATGCTTCAACCTTTCACCAACAAACAAGATATATTATTTATCTTATCTATAATTAAGAAACTGGCTTTAAAATCGAATAACATTCATGGACGAACATACAAGCAGAACCCCTATTCTGAGAACACTGATATTAAAAACAATAAACTCTGATAACACTAATAATAACACTCATTTTAAAAAAAGCTATTTTAATCTCCGAGTATAGTAACAAACATAAATAGTTTATTAATAGGGGTTTTCTCGAGAAACAAGAAACCCATGCCATCCAACATGCAACTTATATTGTAACGTTTTCAATGCCTTGTAAGAGTAAGTTCAAACCATTTACTGTCAAGCAATGTTTCTACAGAGTAAGGTTATGATTTAGATATAAATATAAAATTAGATATGGAAATAAAACTACATTATTTTCAATAAAAGCCTTTCATAGAAAATTTCAGTTGCGTACCTTTATTGAACGTCATATCCGAACGGTATAGAACTCATTAAATAATTATAATTTCTGTTTTTTTTTCCCAAATGGAGGTACAATTTATTCACGATATCTAGTAGTATGTACTCCGTCTCCGCTGTCAGACATGCCTACGGGGTGATCCTGGGATGGGCTGTCCTATGCTAAATACATCGTCTCCGTCACGCTCATATCCGTCACATTTCCCAATGTTTCGTTGTGACGGAGATGACGGCCTTTTGTTGTTGCCAGGGCCTTTTTCTGTTGTACATTTTGTTTTGTATATCCATGGAGAATTCTCCATGATATATCTTTATTATGTTATTAGGCCTACATTGTATATCTATGTGACTCTGGTCAATAAACATAAAATCAAATCCTAAAGTCATTTCCGTCACATCATTTTTCGTACATATCCGTCACGGTTTCATCTCCGTCACATGGATATTTTATCCTTTTAAATCCTAAAATGTTTCAGTAATGAACGCAACTATGTGATATAATTGAAATCTAAACAATATTCTTCTACTATGTCAATGGTTAGTAATATTAGTTGTAAATTTTGTAAAACATCAGTGACAGTCATGGCCTACTATTTTTTAAAATTAATATTTTTTTGAATTATAGTAAATGGTTTTGAACGTATAACATCATACTAATAAATGTTAAAACAATCATGTTTTGATTAATCGAGAAGAAAATACTTTATAGTATCAAAGAATTAATAATGGAAATAGTTTTATAACTCCTAACCCGTTATTTTTTCTATCTTTGTATATTCCATGTGACGGATATGACAGCAACACGAAACCATGTTCGAATAAATACGAATTATATAATAACGATTGCGCCAAACATACGCTTGCCATGTAATACATGTTCATTTATCTGAATAAACAATTTTAAAAAAATGCAAGTTTTATAATCGATTTTTTATGAACCTGAAATTAGACACTTAATGAAGAATGACCCATTCATATTAACGGAATAATACAGGTGTTTATAAGACAAGAAATATTTCTTACAAAAAACGCTGCTCGCTTATTGATGTAACAGTTTTAAAGATATATTGTCCCTCTGAAAAATATTTTTTATTTCAAATTTGTTTTTGAATGTGTCATTTTATTGTCACATAATATATAGTTATTTTACCTGAAAAAAAATGTAATTTAAAACAAAAAATATTAAATTGTCTGTCAGACAATGGTTTTTGGGTTATAATTAAACGTTTCTTTTCTCTTTTTATACGTGAATAAATATTATTTTTTTGTTACAGAAGTGAATAACTTTGATATGAAACACGGACTCAATTAGTCACTTTAGTTTATTTTATTGCTAAGGTCAAGTCTGGGGGTCACTTCATCACGCCTAGATACTTCAAGTGTGAAGTATCCTATTACAAACAAAAACTTTAATGGACTGTTTTGATAATAATTCAATGATTATCTGACAGCGAATTACAGTATTATATATATCGGTCAAATACCAGAAATGCTTTGGGATTTGTAATTTTAGCATGACGTGTCCTAATAGACTCTCTTTTTTGGGTCCAGCAGCTGGGACCTATAAATTATAGTCGCGTTTCCATTTTCGCAAAAACGTCAGTCTCTAGTACTATAACTGCTGCTTGCTTTCTGCTTATAAAGGAGTCATCTGTTGTGACGTAGCGGGCTAGAGCAGCAGCAGAGCGTGAAAAATAACGTAATATTATACAGTACTACATTGGTGGCGCGCTCTACATTGCCATAAATCATCTCGAGCGCGGTGAGAAAAACATTAGTTAGGCCTAGCCTAGGCCTAGGTTTTATTTATTTATATCCGATATTAAACAATAAAATGGTATTGACGATAATATTTAAAGGCCTATTGCTTAATATACGTATTACTGTTAGGGTAAGTATTGTAAATCTGGTTAGTGAGGTTGTTAAAATAAAAAAGAGGCTTCTCTCCACCACCTGCCACCACAACCAGCAGGCCCTTCTATTCGGGACGTTACGGATCAGGGACGTTTCGTCAACATTTCAAGCAGTCTTGTCACACTTTTAGAAATTGACTAGGCCTATATCGGCCAGCCAATCATCAACTACTTACAAGTAAAACATTGATTTTGTGATGTGTTTTCAACAACAAATCTTATTTCTTTGTACTGTACTGTACAATGAAACGAAAGAGGATTGACTGTGCAGTGAGTGTGCTGTATGTGTGTGGTGTGTCTTGCTGAAAGTTATTAAAAAACAAATGTAAACTAGATTTGAACTCGTCACTTTGACGAATTCGGGTTATCCGCCACGCGCAAACTGCACGTGCACGTCATACGTTAGAATATTGCGCACAGAAAAACTATTATGCCATTGAAAAAAATTTAGTGCGCTCTCTATTTTGTGTCACGTCTAAGTAATACAGTATATACTATATACTGTATACGTACTACATACAGTGCAGAATAGGTGAAAATAAGTGACCAAAGTTATTGACGCTTTTGCCCATGGTGACGTCTTAAAAATCTTAAAAATGATAAATCATGCTAAAGATAATTGATTGACCTAGACAATATAAAAAATGGGGGGAAATGGAATACGGATAAGTGGAGATGCGCTCTATTAAATGTGATGAGCTATGACGAAAGAGACAAAAATCCAATATTTTATATTCGAGTGGTCATACGATGACGTCACAATGTCCGGTTAGCCATATTGATTTATGATCCGATATCTACAACTCATCAACTTCCAGAATATGTAAAAAAAATAAAAGTTCATTATGTAGTTTAGAATCTATGACTGTTCAAAAAAAGGCATAATTTTGACGAATTTTTTTAACTTTTTCATCAAAAACGCGCGCAAATTATCCAATTCGACGTGCTCGTATGACGTGATTTTAAGTCGAAATTGTTTCAAAAGTTGGTAAAATTACTAGAAAAGGCTTGAAAAACATAAATCACGCAAAAAAATATATTTTTAGTGTTACGGGCGCACCACGCGCGTAAAAATGCGCGCGCGTGTGAGAATTTTTGACATGCTCAAAACGTCATGATCAGCGTAGAAAGTTGATTAGAAATTAATTTTGCGCATTTTGAAATTTTAAATGCGCATGCGCGCGTAACTTTTTGTGAAACATGCCATTTTTAATCCATAGAAAGTTTGCCCTTGATATGACTTAAATTTTCACAAAGTGTCAATACAAAATGACTTTTGGTTTATAATCTATGATCAATCATTGAAATTCATAAAATCGCGCGTAACTTACGCTGCGCGACTCAAACGTCATATAACGAAATTTCTTGCACATCTACAGCTACAGGTCACTCTTATGACAAAGTTATACAATCTTATGTTGACCAGAATTAGAGATACGCTGCCAACAAAATTCCGGGAAAGAAAGAAGAATAATAGAAGACTAGATTTGAACTCGTTACTTTGACGAGTTCGGGTTATCCGCGCAAACGCAACATGCACATACTTAACTATATGAACCTCGACAATTATTATGCCATTCTATGACATGAATTAAATATGTTTACAGTGCTGAATTGTACCTATTATGTAGCACTAGCATACACCATATTACAGTATTTAACAGAATAAACTGTATATGTTATATACAGTGTAGCATAGACAAAATTACGAGACCCATCTTTTAAATCCAATTATTAACACGATGACATCATCAAATTGACAAAGATAACAATTTTAGAAGATAATTATCTAAATAATTACATTAAAACAAATTTGAAGAATTTTGGGCACGTAAAAGTGGGATGCGCTCTCGTTTAAACGCAATGAACTTTTATGCAAGAGATGAAAATATGACTTTTTGAATTCAACTGGCCATATGATGACGTCACAACATCTGATTGGCAAAATATTCACATCAATTCGTATCTACAATCCAATAGCTTCCAGAAAACATTTTAATCATGCTTATCACTTTTTATTCTGACGAGCTATAACAGATTGAAATTTACTGTAAAGATGAAAATAAGTGACCCACGTTATTTACGTTTTTAGACATGATGACATTATAAAAATTAAAATATTTTTAATTCATGCGAAAGATAGTTGATTGACATAGACAATATTAAAATTTCGGGGGAAATGGAATACGTACAAGCGAGATACGCTTTGTTGAATGTGATGAGCAATAACGAAAGAGTAAAAAATCCTATATTTTACATTCGTGTGGCCATACGATGACGTCATAACATCCGAGTGGTAAAGGTTCTGCATGAATTCATATCTACAACATATCTGCTTACATATTAAATTAAAATAATTGGGGGTCGTGGATGATCCTGAGGAGCTATAATAGATTAAAAATAGGCTTAATTTTGACAATATGTTGTCACTTTTGCAACTAAAACGCGCGCAAATGGTCTAAATCAACGTGTTCGTATGACGTCATTTTAATTTGAAATGATGTAAATCTTTTTTAAAATGACTATAGTAGAGTAGAACTAATGAAAAAAAGGGGCCAACCTCAAAAAAATTGCAACAAAAGGTTTTTCAACGGATTTTGGTAGTATTGGGTGTACTAAATAACAGAAAAAAAGTCTCAAGAATTTTGACCACCGGAAAGTGGTTTTTTTTCAAGATGGCCGCCAAAATAGATAAAACGTTAAAATGTCAATACCTCCTAAACTACTTGGTCTATTGATATGATTTTGGTACCAAAATACTCAGAACATACATATTTATATTTGCCCTAATAGAACATTTTGGCCAAAAATGACCGGAAATGCTATTTCTTGCATGTTTGACCTTTGACCTTGATATGTTGTATCTTGGTAACAACTGACCGTAGGGAAACAAATTGTGACTCAAATTGTTCAGAATGTACATATTTACATTTATTGTAATGAGACATTTTGTCAAAAAATGGTTAGAAGTAAAGGTTATTGACCTTTAACCTTTATCTATGTAGAATGTCCATATCTCGGCAACTATGTGTGGTAGAGATTTAAAATTGGGCTCTAAATACTGAGCATATGCTTATTTATATTTACTCTAATGAAACAGTTTGACAAAAAATGACCAGAAACGACATTTTTTGATGATTGACCTTGATATGCTATATTTCGATAATGACTGACTAAGACATACTATTTATGGCTCAATTTGTTCAGAATATAATTATTTTTATTTCGTATAATGGTCTAATCTACCCATGGAATTAAGAGCTTTCCTGGGTAACTGTAATATTTATAAAGACTTTTAGAATATGAGTTCAAGTTCAAATTGTTCAGAACATACTGTATACATTCTTAATAATAATAGTGAATAAAAAACCCGAAAAGTAAACAAAAACAAATATAATAATAATTTTTAATTTCTAATTACGGTATAGCAGCAGTTGATTGGATATTGTGCATGTATTTAGTACGGCTTCCTAAACAACTTTTTTAACTTCGTCTTCATCATCGTCATCAATCTCTCTATCTACGTTGTTCCATTCTTCTAGTTGACACACTCCCCAAACTGAAGTACATGCCAATCCATAGCATCTACAACTGCAACATACAGTTTTACATCCAGTAGTACAGTTACAATGGATGATTTTCAAAAGTTCTTCTGAAGCAGCAGTTTCAATCGTCATTATTGGCACAAATGTTTTATTAAAAACTTCCCCGACTTGGTAGCATCCATGGTATTATCTTTCTTTATCCATTGCATGATTTGATAGTATACTCTAAGACTGTGACATTTTGTAGCAGATGAGGTTGGTGGTAGTAGTTGTTGAGGTTTGATAAATTATTTACCCTCAGCAACTTTCTTATTAAACAGCTTGCATCTGTAGCTATTTGGGAAATCCAGTGACTTGGCTCCAAAACGAATAGACATGGCCTTTAATCCAAACTCCTCGATAGTTTGAAGTTTCTGATGCGGTTGAGTGAAACTATCGGCACACATCAGTGTCATATTCTAGGTTACTTTCTATCAATTTATTGATTTATTTGCCTTCCTAAAGATGTCTTTAGGCTTTGAAGAGTGAGGGTGGAAACGGACTTCATATTTCATTACATCGTCTAGAGAGATTTGTCCTAACTGAATTTGATGGAAAGAAAGAAGAATTCCTGTCAAGGCATGAGAACAAACACAAATTTATCAACATGCTTTCATATGAGCTATAGAAAAAAGAGTGGAGTTGTGGCTTGATGGTTATGATGCTTGGCTACCACTCCAAGGGTCCTGAGTTCAAGTCCCGTCACATGTCAGGATTTTTTCTAAGGACCAAATTACTCCACTCCCAAAGACTTGTAATAAGACTTTGTTTACGTAGAGCATCTTGTGTATATGTTTGTCTTGTGAACCTCTGAGGGTCCCTAATGATCAGCAATAGCTGGATGGATCACCCTCATTAAATATGGTTTAAAAAAAACCAAAAAAAGCGATGTTGACATTGCTCTGGCAACAGTTGAAGTCTCTGAACATAATACAGTAACTTTGATTGGAGAAGACACGGACTTACTGGTACTTTTACTGTATCATGTAAATACAACAAACCGAGAAATGTACTTCAGATTAGACAAAGGAAAAGATGGGCCTACTAGAGTGATTAATGTAACCAGATTGAAATCTGTTTTAGGATATAAAATCATCCATTGTAACTACTGGATGTATGTTGCAGTTGTAGAAGCTATGGATTGGCATGTACTTCAGTTTGGGGAGTGTGTCAACTAGAAGAATGGAACAACGTAGATAGAGAGATAGATGACGATGATGAAGACGAAGTTGGAACAGTTGTTTAAGATGCCGTACTAAATACATGCACAATATCTAATCAATTGCTGCTATACCATAATTAGAAATTTAAAAGTTATTATTATATTTGTTTTTGTTTACTTTTCGGTTTTTTATTTACTATTATTATTAAGATTGTATACAGTATGTTCTGAACAATTTGAACTTGAACTCATATTCTGAAGGTCTTTATAAATATTACAGTTATTTGATTCCCAGGAAAGCTCTCTATTTCATAAGTAGATTAGACCATTATACGAAATAAAAAATAATTATATTCTGAACAAATTGAGCCATAAAAGGTGTATCTCAGTCAGTCATTATCGAAATATAGCATATCAAGGTCAATGGTCAAACATGTCGTTTCTGGTCATTTTTTGTCAAACTGTTTCATTAGAGTAAATATAAATAAGTATATTCTCAGTATTTAGAGCCCAATTTTAAATCTCTACCACACATAGTTGCCGAGATATGGAAATTATACACAGATAAAGTTAAAGGTTAATAACCTTTACTTCCAACCATTTTTTGACAAAATGTCTCATTACAATAAATGTAAATATGTACATTCTGAACAATTTGAGCCATCATTTGTTTCCCTACGGTCAGTTGTTACCAAGATACAACATATCAAGGTCAAAGGTCAAATTGTCAGAAATGGTATTTCCGGTCATTTTTGGCCAAAATGTTCTATTATAGCGAATATAAATATGTATGTTCTGAGTATGTTGGTACCAAAATCATATCAATAGACCAAGTAGTTTAGGAGGTATGGACATTTTAACTTTTTATCTATTTTGGCGGCCATCTTGAAAAAAAACACTTTCCGGTGGTCGAAATTCTTGAGACTTTTTTTCTGTTATTTAGTACACTCAATACTACCAAAATCCGTTGAAAAACCTTTTGTTGCAATTTTTTTGAGGTGAAACCTTATTTCTACTCTACTACTAAGAAAGGCTGTAAAATCATAATTCAAGAAAAAAACACATGATTTTCATGCTCCGTGCGCACCTTACGCGTAAATTTTTTCGTGCGCGTGGGAATTTTTGACATGCTCAAAATGTCATGATCAGCGTAGAAAGTTGATTAGAAATTATTTTTGCGCATTTTGAAATTTTAAATGCGCGTGCACGCGTAACTTCTTGTGAAACATGCCATTTTTAATCCATAGAAAGTTTGCCCTTGATATGACTTAAATTTTTACCAAGTGTCAATACAAAATGACTTTTGGTTTATAATCTATGATCAATCATTAAAATTCATAAAATCGCACGTAACTTACGCTGCGCGACTCTAACGTCATATAACGAAATTTCTTGCACGTCTACAGCTACAGGTCAATCTTATGACAAAGTTATGCAATCTTATGTTGACCATAATTAGAGATACGCTGCGAACAAAATTCCGGGAAAGAAAGAAGAATAACAAAGATGATGAAGATGAAAAAAAAGATATTTACAATCACAAGGGTTATCCGCAACTAAGTTGCGGATAACCAAAAAACTAGATTTGAACTCGTCACTTTGACGAGTTCGGGTTATCCGCGCAAACGCAACATGCACATACTTAACTATATGAACCTCGACAATTATTATGCCATCCTATGACATGAAATAAATATGTTTACAGTGCTGAATTGTACCTATTATGTAGCATACACCATTACAGTATTTTACAGAATAAACTGTATATGTTATATACAGTGTAGCATAGACAAAATTACGAGACCCATCTTTTAAATCCAATTATTAACACGATGACATCATCAAATTGACATATAAAGATAACAATTTTAGAAGACAAATTTGAAGAATTTTGGGCACGAAAAAGTGAGATGCGCTCTTGTTTAAACGCAATGAACTTTTACGCAAGAGATGAAAATATGACTTTTTGAATTCAACTGGCCATATGATGACGTCACAGCATCTGATTGGCAAAATATTCACATCAATTTGTATCTACAATCCAATAGCTTCCAGAAAACGTTTAAATCATGATTATCACTTTTTATTCTGACGAGCTATAACAGATTGAACTTTACTGTAAAGATAAAAATAAGTGACCACCGTTATTTACGTTTTTAGACATGATGACGTTATAAAAATTTAAATATTTTTAATTCATGCGAAAGATAGTTGATTGACGTAGACAATTTTAAAATTTCGGGAGAAATGGAATACGTATAAGCGAGATGCGCTTTGTTGAATGTGATGAGCAATAACGAAAGAGTAAAAAATCCTATATTTTACATTCGTGTGGCCATACGATGACGTCATAACATCCGAGTGGTAAAGGTTCTGCATGAATTCATATCTACAACATATCTGCTTACATATTAAATTAAAAAAATTGGGGGTCGTGGATGATCCTGAGGGGCTATAATAGATTAAAAATAGGCTTAATTATGACAATATGTTGTCACTTTTGCAACTAAAACGCGCGCAAATGGTCTAAATCAACGTGTTCGTATGACGTCATTAAAAATATGGAGGTGCACAACTTCAGGTAAATGTCCATATAATGACAAAGTTATACAAAAGATATATTCACAAGCAATAGGGGATATGCTGTAGACAAAAATCCGGGAAAGAAAGAAGAATAACAAAGAAGATGAACTAGACATGAAACTCGTCACTTTGACGAGTTAGTTATCCGCACCACGACAAACGCCACGTTCACATCATACGTTGGAATATTGCACACAGATAAAGATTATGGCATTATGACAAGAACTGAAGAATATGATATGCTGTTAGTGCTGAATTCTGTCAATTTTGTGTCATATAGCATATACATGCAAACAGTATAATCTGTATACATATTACATACAGTGTAGAATAGGTGAAATTACGGGACCCGCCATTTATTCCAATTTTTAACATGGCGACGGTATCAAAATGAAACACTTGGATAGCAATTTCAGAAGGAAATTATCTCAGGAACAACATATTAACGTGTAGAAGAAATTTGAATACATAAAATATAGATGCGCACCCTTTTAAATGTGATGAACTATTACGCAAAATATGAAAATTTGACCTTTTTAATTAAACTTGTCATATGATGACGTCACAACATCTGATTGACAAAATGTTCACATGAATTCGTATCTACAATCCAATAGCTTCCAGAAAACGTTTTAATCGTGATTATCACATTTTATTCTTACGAGCTATAACAGATTAAAATTTACTGTAAAGATAAAATTAATGACCCACGTAATTTAAATTTTTAGGCATGATGACGTTATAAAAATTAAAATATTTTTAACTCATGCGAAAGAAAATTGATTGACCTAGATAATATTAAAATCTCGGAGAAAATGGAAGACGGATAAGCGTGATGCGCTCCATTGAATGTGATGAGCAATAACGAAAGAGACAAAAATCCTATTTTTTACATTTGTGTGGCCATACGATGACGTCAAAACATCCGTAAGGAAAAAATTCTGCATGAATTCATATCTACAACATATCTGCTTACATATTAAGTTAAAAAACTCGGGGGTAACGGTTGATCCTGAGGAGAGCTATAATAGATTCAAAATAGGCATAATTTTGACAATATTTTGTAACTTTTGCAACTAAAACGCATGCAAATGGTCTAAATCAACGTGTACGTATGACGTCATTTTAATTTGAAATGATGTCAATCTTTTTAAAAATGACTAGGAAAGGCTGGAAAATCACAATTTAATAGAAAAAAACATGATTTTCATGCTGCGTGCGCACTGCACGCGTAAAATTGTTCGCGCGCGCGGGAAATTTTGACATGCGCAAAATGTCATGAATGGCGTAAAAAGTTGATTAGAAATTAATTTTGCGCATTTTAAAATTTTAAATGCGCGTGCGCGCGTAACTTCTTGTAAAACACGCCATTTTTAGTTAACTAAAAGTTTGCCCTTGATATGACTTAAATTTTCATAAAGGGTAAAAAAAAAATTACGCTTGGTTTTTAAGCTATGATCAATCATAAAAAATGATAAAATCGCGCGTAAGTCACGTTGCGCAACTCTGACGTCATTCAAAATAGGAGGTGCACAACTTCACGTAAATGCCCATGTGTTGACAAAGTTATGAAATGTTATGTTTACCCATTTTAGAGAAATGCTCCTCACAAAAAGGAAGGAAAGAAAGAAGAACTAGACATGAAACTCGTCACTTTGACGAGTTAGTTATCCGCACAACGACAAACGCCACGTGCACGTCATACGTTGGAATATTGCACACAGATAAAGATTATGGCATTATGACAAGAACTGAAAAATATGATATGCTGTTAGTGCTGAATTCTGTCAATTTTGTGTGATATAGTATATACATGCAAACAGTATAATCTGTATACATATTACATACAGTGTAGAATAGGTGAAATTACGGGACCCGCCATTTATTCCAATTTTTAACATGGCGACGGTATCAAAATGAAACACTTAGATAGCAATTTCAGAAGAAAATTATCTCAGGAACAACATATTAACGTGTAGAAGAAATTTGAACACGTAAAATATAGATGCGCACCCTTTTAAATGTGATGAACTATTACGCAAAATATGAAAATACGACTTTTTTTATTCAACTGGCCATATGATGACGTCACAACATCCGATTGGCAAAATGTTTACATAAATTCGTATCTACGATCCAATAGCTTCCAGAAAACGTTTTAATCGTGATTATCACATTTTATTCTTACGAGCTATTACAGATTAAAATTTACTGTAAAGATGAAATTAATGACCCACGTAATTAAAATTTTTAGGCATGATGACGTCATAAAAATTAAAATATTTTTATCTCATGCTAAAGAAAGTTGATTGACCTACACAATATATAAATGTAGGAGAAAAAGGAATACAGATAAGCGTGATGCGCTCCATTGAATGTGATGAGCAATAACGAAAGAGACAAAAATCCTATATTTTACATTCGTGTGGCCATACGATGACGTCACAATGTTTTTTTAGCCTTATCGATGCATGATCCGATATCTACAACTCATCAACTTCTAGATTTTGTAATAAAAATAAACGGTTCACGGTTTACTTTAGAAACTATGACTGTTTAAAAAAAGACATAATTTTGACGATTTTTTAAGCTTTTTCATAAAAAACGCGCACAAATTGTCTTATTCAACGTGTTCGTATGGCGTTATTTAAACTGGAAAAGGTCTAAATTGTTTTCAAAATTACTAGGAAAGGCTTGAAAAATATAATTCAAGAGAAAAAAATATGTTTTTAACGCTACGTGCGCACCGCGTGCGTAAAAAATTGCGCGCCCGTGGGAATTTTTGACAAGCTCAAAATGACAAGAAACGCATAAAAAGTTGATTAGAAATTAATTTTGGGCATTTTGAAATTTTAAATGCGCGTGCGCGCGTAACTTCTTGTGAAACATGCCATTTTTAATCCGTAGAAAGTTTGCCCCTGATATGACTTAAATTTTGTCAAAGTGTCAATACTAAATGACTTTTGGTTTTTAATCTATGATCAATCATTGAAATTCATAAAATTGCGCGTAAGTCACGTTGCGCAACTATGACGTCATTCAAAAATAGGAGGTGCACAACTTCACGTAAATGCCCATATGTTGTCAAAGTTATGAAATGTTATGTTTACACATTTTAGAGAAACGCGACTCACAAAAAGGAAGGAAGGAAAGAAGAACTAGACATGAAACTCGTCACTTTGACGAGTTAGTTATCCGCACCACGACAAACGCCACGTGCACGTCATACGTTGGAATATTGCACACAGAAAAAGATTATGGCATTATGACAAGAACTGAAAAATATGATATGCTGTTAGTGCTGAATTTTGTGTCATATAGTATATACATGCAAACAGTATAAGCTGTATACATATTACATACAGTGTAGAATAGGTGAAATTACGGGACCCGCCATTTATTCCAATTTTTAACATGGCGACGGTATCAAAATGAAACACTTAGATAGCAATTTCAGAAGGAAATTATCTCAGGAACAACATATTAACGTGTAGAAGAAATTTGAATACGTAAAATATAGATGCGCACCCTTTTAAATGTGATGAACTATTACGCAAAATATGAAAATACGACTTTTTTTATTCAACTGGCCATATGATGACGTCACAACATCCGATTGGCAAAATGTTTACATGAATTCGTATCTACAATCCAATAGCTTCCAGAAAACGTTTTAATCGTGATTATCACATTTTATTCTTACGAGCTATTACAGATTAAAATTTACTGTAAAGATGAAATTAATGACCCACGTAATTAAAATTTTTAGGCATGATGACGTCATAAAAATTAAAATATTTTTATCTCATGCTAAAGAAAGTTGATTGACCTACACAATATATAAATGTAGGAGAAAAAGGAATACAGATAAGCGCGATGCGCTCCATTGAATGTGATGAGCAATAACGAAAGAGACAAAAATCCTATATTTTACATTCGTGTGGCCATACGATGACGTCACAATGTTTTTTTAGCCTTATTGATGCATGATCCGATATCTACAACTCATCAACTTCTAGATTTTGTAATAAAAATAAACGGTTAACGGTTTACTTTAGAAACTATGACTGTTTAAAAAAAGACATAATTTTGACGATTTTTTAAGCTTTTTCATAAAAAACGCGCACGAATTGTCTAATTCAACGTGTTCGTATGGCGTTATTTAAACTGGAAAAGGTCTAAATTGTTTTCAAAATCACTGGGAAAGGCTTGAAAAATATAATTCAAGAGAAAAAAATATGTTTTTAACGCTATGTGCGCACCGCGCGCATAAAAAATTGCGCGCCCGTGGGAATTTTTGACATGCTCAAAATGACAAGAAACGCGTAAAAAGTTGATTAGAAATTAATTTTGCGCATTTTGAAATTTTAAATGCGCGTGCGCGCGTAACTTCTTGTCAAACATGCCATTTTTAATCCGTAGAAAGTTTGCCCCTGATATGACTTAAATTTTGTCAAAGTGTCAATACTAAATGACTTTTGGTTTTTAATCTATGATCAATCATTGAAATTCATAAAATTGCGCATAAGTCACGTTGCGCAACTATGACGTCATTCAAAAATAGGAGGTGCACAACTTCACGTAAATGCCCATATGTTGTCAAAGTTGTGAAATGTTATGTTTACACATTTTAGAGGAACACGACTCACAAAAAGGAAGGAAGGAAAGAAGAATAATACAGAAAAAAAATATTGATCTCATACAATTACAAGGAGTTATCCGCTTGGTATACCAAGCGGATAACTAATAATACAGAAAAAAACTATTGATCCCATACAATAACAAGGAGTTATCCGCTTGGTATACCAAGCGGATAACTAATAATACAGAAAAATATTGATCCAATACAATCACAAGGAGTTATCCGCTACTAAGCGGATAACTAAAAAGATATTTACAATCACAAGGGTTATCCTGCAACTAAGTTGCGGATAACCAAAAAAAAAAAGATCGTGACAATAACAAGGGGTTATCCGCCAAGTGCGGATAACCAAAAAGATATTTACAATAACAAGGGTTATCCGCAAAACCTTACGGTTGCGGATAACCAACTAGATTTGAACTCGTCACTTTGACGAGTTCAGGTTATCCGCGCAAACGCAACATGCACATACTTAACCATATGAACCTCGACAATTATTATGCCATCCTATGACATGAAATAAATATGTTTACAGTGCTGAATTGTACCTATTATGTAGCATACATCATATTACAGTATTTTACAGAATAAACTGTATATGTTATATACAGTGTAGCATAGACAAAATTACGAGACCCATCTTTTAAATCAATTATTAACACGATGACGTCATCAAATTGACATATAAAGATAACAATTTTCATAAAATAATAAATAATAAAAAATAAAAATCGCACGTAACTTACGCTGCGCGACTCTAACGTCATATAACGAAATTTCTTGCACATCTACAGCTACAGGTCAATCTTATGACAAAAGTTATTGGTTATCCGCAACTTAGTTGCAGGATAACCCATGTGATTGTAAATATCTTTTTTGGTTATCCGCAACTTAGTTGCAGGATATTGGTTATCCGCAACTTAGTTGCAGGATAACCCATGTGATTGTAAATATCTTTTTCTTCATCATCTTCTTTGTTATTCTTCTTTCTTTCCCGGATTTTTGTGTGTCGCATATCTCCTATTGCTTGTGAACGTAACTTTGTATAACTTTGTCAATTGATTGGCCTGCAGCTGTAGATGTGCAAGAAACTTCGTTATATGACGTTAGAGTCGCGCAGCGTAAGTTACGCGCGATTTTATGAATTTCAATGATTGATCATAGATTATAAACCAAAAGTCATTTTGTATTGACACTTGGTGAAAATTTAAGTCATATCATGGGAAAACTTTCTATGGATTAAAAATAGCATGTTTCACAAGAAGTTACGCGCGCACGCGCATTTAAAATTTCAAAATGCGCAAAATTAATTTCTAATCAACTTTCTACGCTGATCATGACATTTTGAGCATGTCAAAAATTCCCACGCGCGCGAAAAAAATTACGCGTAAGGTGCGCACGGAGCATGAAAATCATGTGTTTTTTTCTTGAATTAAGATTTTACAGTCTTTCCTAGTTATTTTAAAAAAGATTGACATCATTTCAAATTAAAATGACGTCATACAAACACGTTGATTGAGACCATTTGCGCGCGTTTTAGTTGCAAAAGTGACAACATATTGTCAAAATTAGGCCTATTTTTAATCTTCTATAGCTCCTCCGGATCATCCATGACCCCCAATTTTTTTAATTTAATATGTAAGCAGATATGTTGTAGATATGAATTCATGCAGAATCTTTACCCCTCGAATGTTATGACGTCATCGTATGGCCACACGAATGTAAAATATAGGATTTTTTACTCTTTCGTTATTGCTCATCACATTAAATAGAGCGCATCTCGCTTATACGTATTCCATTTCCACAGATATTTTAATACTCTCTAGGTCAATCAACTATCTTTCGCATGAGTTAAAAATATTTTAATTTTTATGACGTCATCATGTAAAAAAAAGTAAATAACGTGGGTCCCCTATTTTCATCTTTATAGTAAATTTCAATCTGTTATAGCTCGTTAGAATAAAAAGTGATAATCATGATTAAAACGTTTTCTGGAAGCTATTGGATTGTAGATACGAATGTATGTGAATATTTTGCCAATCAGATGTTGTGACGTCATCATATGGCCAGTTGAATTCAAAAAGTCATATTTTTATCTCTTGCGTAAAAGTTAATTGCGTTTAAACGAGAGCGCATCTCACTTTTACGTGCTCAAAATTCTTCATATTTGTATTAATGTAATTATTTAGATAATTGTCTTCTAAAATAGTTATCTTTATATGTCAATTTGATGATGTCATCGTGTTAATAATTGGATTTAGAAGATGGGTCTCGTAATTTCGTCTATGCTACACTGTATATAACATAATACAGTGTATTCTGTAAATACTGTAATTAATATGCTGTATTCTACAAAATAGGTACAATTCAGCACTGTAAACATATTTAATTCATGTCATAGGATGGCATAATAATTGTCGGCGTTCATATATTTTAAACGTATGTGCATGTTGCGTTTGCGCGGATAACCCGAACTCGTCAAAGTGACGAGTTCAAATCTAGTTGGTTATCCGCAACTTAGTTGCGGATAACCCTTGTTATTGTCACGTTTCTTTTTCTTCATCTTTATTCTTCTTTCTTTCCCGGATTTTTGTTGCAGCTATATCTCAAATTTTTGTAGACATAACTTTGTATAACTTTGTCATTATATGGACATTTACCTGAAGTTGTGCACCTCCATATTTTTAATGACGTTTGAGTCGCGCAGCGTAAGTTACGCGCGATTTTATGAATTTCAATGATTGATCATAGATTATAAACCAAAAGTCATTTTGTTTTGACACTTAGTGAAAATTTAAGTCATATCAAGGGCGAACTTTCTATAGATTAAAAATGACATGTTTCACAAGAAGTTACGTGCGCACGCGCATTTAAAATTTAAAAATGCGCAAAATTAATTTCTAATCAACTTTCTACGCTGATCATGACAATTTAAACATGTCAAAAATTCCCACGCGCGCGAAAAAAATTACGCGTAAGGTGCGCACGGAGCATGAAAATCATGTGTTTTTTTCTTGAATTATGATTTTACAGCCTTTCTTAGTCATTTTAAAAAAGATTTACATCATTTCAAATTAAAATGACGTCATACGAACACGTTGATTTAGACAATTTGCGCGCGTTTTAGTTGCAAAAGTGACAACATATTGTCAAAATTAAGCCTATTTTTAATCTATTATAGCTCCTCAGGATCATCCACGACCCCCAATTTTTTTAATTTAATATGTAAGCAGATATGTTGTAGATATGAATTCATGCAGAACCTTTACCACTCGGATGTTATGACGTCATCGTATGGCCACACGAATGTAAAATATAGGATGTTTTACTCTTTCGTTATTGCTCATCATATTAAATAGAGCGCATCTCACTTTTACGTGCCCAAAATTCTTCAAATTTGATTTAATGTAATTATTTAGATAATTATCTTCTAAAATTGTTATCTTTATATGTCAATTTGATGACGTCATCGTGTTAATAATTGGATTTAAAAGATGGGTCTCATAATTTTGTCTATGCTACACTGTATATAACATATACAGTTTATTCTGTAAAATACTGTAATATGATGTATGCTACATAATAGGTACAATTCAGCACTGTAAACATATTTATTTCATGTCATAGGATGGCATAATAATTGTCGAGGTTCATATGGTTAAGTATGTGCATGTTGCGTTTGCGCGGATAACCCGAACTCGTCAAAGTGACGAGTTCAAATCTAGTTTTTCATCATCTTTGTTCTTCTTTCTTTCCTGGATTTTTGTGAGCAGCATATCCCCTATTGCTTATGAATATATCTTTTGTATAACTTTGTCATTATATGGACATTTACCTGAAGTTGTGCACCTCCATATTTTGAATGACGTCAGAGTTGCGCAACGTGACTTACGCGCGATTTTATGAATTTCAATGATTAATCATAGGATAAAAAATAAAAGTAATTTTGTATTGACATTTGGTGAATATTTAAGTCATATAAAAGGCAAACTTTCTATGGATTAAAAATGGCATGTTTTACAAGAAGTTACGCGCGCACGCGCATTTAAAGTTTCAAAATGCGCAAAATTAATTTCTAATCAACTTTCTGCGCTGATCATGACATTTTGAGCATGTCAAAAATTCCCGCGCGCGCGAAAAATTTTGCTCGTAAGATGTGCACGGAGCATGAAAATCATGTTTTTTCTCTTGAATTGTGATTTTCCAGCCTTTCCTAGTCGTTTTCAAAAAGATTGACATAATTTCAAATTAAAATGACGTCATACGAACACGTTGATTTAGACCATTTGCGCGCGTTTTTGTTTAAAAAGTTACAAAATATTGTCAAAATAATGCCTATTTTGAATCTATTATAGCTCTTCAGGATCGAAGGTGACCCCCAATTTTTTTAACTTATTATGCAAGAAGATAAATTGTAGAAATGATTTCATGCAGAATTTTTACCTCTAGGATGTTATGACGTCATCGTATGGCCACACGAATGTAAAATATAGGATTTTTGTCTCTTTCGTTATTGCTCATCACATTCAACAGAGCGCATCTCGCTTATACGTATTCCATTTCCCCCGAGATTTTATTATTGTCTACGTCAATCAACTATCTTTCACATGAGTTAAAAATATTTTAATTTTTATGACGTCATCATGTCTAAAAATGTAAATAACGTAGGGCACTTATTTTTATCATTACAGTAAATTTTAATCTGTTATAGCTCGTCAGAATAAAAAGTGATAATCATGATTAAAACGTTTTCTGGAAGCTATTGGATTGTAGTTACGAATTCATGTGAATATTTTGCCAATTAGATGTTGTGACGTCATCATATGGCCAGTTTAATTCAAAAAGTCATATTTTCATCTCTTGCGTAAAAGTTCATTGCATTTAAACGAGAGTGCATCTCACTTTTACGTGCCCAAAATTCTTCAAATTTGTATTAATGTAATTATTTAGATAATCAGCTTCTAAAATAGTTATGTTTATATGTCAATTTGATGACATCATCGTGTTAATAATTGGATTTAAAAGATGGGTCTCGTAATTTCGTCTATGCTACACTGTATATAACATATACAGTGTGTTCTGTAAATACTGTAATATGCTGTATGCTACAAAATAGGTACAATTCAGCACTGTAAACATATTTATTTCATGTCATAGGATGGCATAGTAATTGTCGAGGTTCATAGTTTAAAGTATGTGCATGTTGCATTTGCGCGGATAACCCGAACTCGTCAAAGTGACGAGTTCAAATCTAGTGCAATCTTATGTTGACCATAATTAGAGATACGCTGCGAACAAAATTCCGGGAAAGAAAGAAGAATAACAAAGATGATGAAGATGAAAAAAAAGATATTTACAATCACAAGGGTTATCCGCAACTAAGTTGCGGATAACCAAAAAAAAGATTGTGACAATAACAAGGGGTTATCCTCCAAGTGCGGATAACCAATTACAACAACATCTTTGACTTGCTCAACAGATATGTGTGTTTCTTTTAAATAGGCCTAGTAAACATTAAAAAGTCACAATTGGCATATATTTGGTTTATCCGGTCATGTTTGTGGTTACGTTTTCATTTCAGTCGCATATTCAAGCATGGAGGTATTCAAGGCATAGGCTAATACCGAATGAAGGGTTCACATTTTTTTAAGGGGATGAAAAATATTATACATGAATGAATTATTTAATGTGTTTGTAAACTTGCAGAATTTTGGTAGCAACTATCATTCATACAGCAATGTTTTGAGAGAAGCCCTTTGTTGTTCCAAGTGCATAAATAGAAGAATAGCAATACTACCTATTTCAACACATTTAGTTTCAGTGTGGCAAAATCACATAGCAAGAAATGATTTGCATACAGAATAAGATGCAAAACAGGTAAATAGCTGATTTTGGTACTATTGTATGTATAAATTATTGTAGGCAAACTCTGTCTAATTAAAAGTCTATAGTCACATGTGACACTGTAAAATTACAAAATGTGCCTATGCCTATGCCTATGATATGGACAAGCTATGGCATATGTGGAAATACAGTTACAGAGTATCGAGTACACCAATAATGTACATTCAAATTTCACAAGTGCATGTATTCATCAAGCATACATAAGTGAGATACATACAGAATGAAATCAAACAAACGAACAAACAAAAAACACAATCATTTTTATGGGACCAAGGATAGCCCTCTCAATGACCCAAAGGGGATTTTTATATTAGGGGTCCCAGCAAGCGTTTTTTTTCCAGGACGAACGTGGGCAGAAATTATGAATTCATTACCTTAATTATTTTCTATTATAAAGAATTCCAAGATAGCTGATCTACTTCCTAAATATACTAACCCTCTAAATAATCTCTCTCAACTATTAAAAAAAACATGTTCTTGAAAGACCTCCAGTGTAATAGGTTAACGCCTTTACCACTAGACCAAACATTTCGGTTGGCAAACGCTGTTTACAAAGATGATTTAATCTCTCTGCATACTCTCTCTGCTGAAAGTAGACAATACTCGCGTGCGCGAGAGTAGTTGGGGGGGGTTAAGCCACACCCATTTACGTAAATTGCCCACGTTCGTCCTGAAAAAAAAAATTACGCTCCCAGCAAACATAAAAACAATTAACACACAACATAATTTAAAAATAAATTCTCATTAAAAAGGACAACTTTTTAATTTAAAGTGTGAGTGTTTCGCTTAGCTTAAGTGTGATTAGTTAATAGTACATGCATACTCCTTAAAAAAGCGTAAACACAAAAACATAATTTATTTTACATTTTGTAATTTCACAATCTGGACTGAAAACCAGCTCCAAATTCAGTATTAACCTGACATTTAAGGAAATACAATTAACATTAATATTTAAAATCCGATACCACGGAAGTCCTTAAATATTTATTGCCTTGAAATATCAAATAATTAATAATAAATGTGATAGGTGAATGGCAACATGAGATGTTGGGCAAACTCATGCGACCTTTATTCAGAGAGTTGACTGTACTGCAATACTACTACCAGTTAAATAATGACTGATGCAGTTATACCATGGAACCTATAAATTAGGTACATGGTACATACAGTATAATAAAAAGATTCTCGTAATAAATTAATGAAATTGTATTGTATTATTGCAGAATCCATTGAAAAACAGGTAAAGAGCATAGTTGATTCTTGTTATTGTATAGTTTATCCAGTAATTCTGTATAAGGCACATATGTATCACATGTGACACTGTATTACAAAATTTGCCTCGGATGTGGCAAAATTAATTAATACATTACAGAGAATCGAGGGAAGCGTATATGAATACCAATTTGGATACCAAGCAATATGTTCATTCAACATAAACAAAATTTCCACTTACAGTACAGTATAATAATAAGACAATCTCATAAATTTAATGAATTGAAAGCATTGCATTGTTACAGTTTGTATTGACCAAGTTGAATTTCATTATACAATTTCAGTATTAAAATAGTATGCATTTATGGCACCATCCATCATTGTTATATAGTAGTAAAATATGAGAATTGTAATATTAAAAAAGGTAATTTTTTATTCATTCATTTTGAATTTCAGGAATGAGCTGTTAGGAGCTTATTTACTAAGCCTCTGCATTACCACACCGCCTTATCCTCCATTGTTTTTTTCCAACCATGTACTCATTTACAACTGAGTGAACTTGGAGTTGTTCTTATCAGGAGTTGAACCCTGGTCTTTTTGTATAAGTCCAGTGTCTTAACCACTCACCTACCAAAACTCCACAATTGTACCTGTATTATGAAATGAAACTCAAAATTTGCTGATGTTTACCTACTGACTTAAATATGACCTTAAGTACCTGTTTACATTTCTTATAGGCTTTAGTTCGAAGGACAGCAGAGTCAATTCTACACTCAGAACCCACATTTTTAATGAGATTAAAAGATCGATTTAGTTACCTCAGCTGTTTAAGATTCAATCGCTTTGTAAGTATAAAGTATTCTATTTTGCTTTCTTTAATTCTGGTATTCTAATTATATTAATGAATATCACCCAAAGAAGTCTACCAGGTTCTAGATGCCGATTTTACTTATATTGTTAAAAAGATTTTGTTTATTGCACATACGGTGTGTCATACGTATACTTAAATTAGTTTCAAACATCAAAATGTGATGATCTGCTGGTGGCACTTGTAAAGGAATACTAACAAGCTTAAAAAAACTAGTTACTACCCAGGCCCGTAGCCGGAGGGTTATGGGAATCCCCCTTTACAGCAAACCGACTGCGAACCCCCATCACCGACATACCTAATACCCTCACCTCATCTTTGAAAATCCTCCAAATACGTGCCGCACAGTACAAAAGGTTATTCGTAAATTGAAAAATTTGTAAACTTGTTCGTGAATAATTCCTTCCCTGTATGAGCGTATGTCGAGCGATACGTGTCTGTAAATTTATAAGAGTTGCAAATGAATTTCCAATTTTCACCTGAAAAATAAATACACATTTTTGGTCCCTGGATGTAACATGATATTGACGGGAATACCGCACTACAGCGAGCTAGGCCACGAACGATTCGTACAAAGTACACCGTCAGACAACCGCGTACCTGGCAGTCAGCATGCACAAAGTATATAGCGTACATCAAAAAATGCAACACTGCGATTACCTACAGTTATGTGTGGCTATGAAGTATAGTGTATCAAATGGGTCCCATTTTTTTTGGCAAGTTGAGCTGATATACTAAAATACAATTTTTATGCAAGGGCATATATATTTTTTGCCATAGCACCCCTTTCATTATAAACTTACGCATAAGCCCAGACGAGATCTTTGCCATATAACAACATTTTAGATAAATAAAATAATAAATATATATTTATTTGTATTTACCTTTCAGTTTCTAATTTCTCTTCTATAAATTCACCAGCAACATGTATTTTGCTAACATCTGCTGCCCTCTGTTGCCTCTTAAGTTTTTTGGACGTTAGACTCCACACCTGCATCATAGAGGATTAGTGAATAATAATATATTACACTATAGTATTTATGGTATCATGTACTGTAGTTTACATTATACCATCCAATTTTTTTTTTTTAGGCCACCAGCCGATACGTACTCAACTGTATCAATACCACCTATTTACATCAATATATTTAATTTCCTCAACAAATTGCTGTAAATAGATAGAGCTATAATAAACATTGAATTTGTCTTCTCACCCAAAATTTTTTTCGGGGCTTCCCCTAGACGCAAAACAGAATACCGAGTGAATGATGATCAAACAATCGGCGGTTCCGCACATAGCATGCAATGATGCGCATCTAACATACGGCAACAAAGTGTTATCGTCCTTTGCATTAGTTGATATACAAAATTCCTACTCTTTATCATCATAATAAGTATTAAAATTTATTGAAGTTTGAAAGTTTATTGAATTAATTTCAGAAAATGAGAGTTGCTGGTCTAAATATGTATTCATCATGTGTAGATGGTGTAGATTTTGTTAATTTCTTTAAAGGTAAGTTAGCATCACACTTTATTATTCATTTGTTTGTTGTATAAATTCAATCAGCATAATAGCCATACTGTACAATAAAATTTAATATATAATAAATAGAAACATGCTGGGCATGGGCATATTATTAGGTGGTTAAAATCAGTACTGAAAAAGTACGAACCAACCATCGAGTAAAATTCTAGGAAGAAGTAACGCATGATTTAACAAATTTTTCCCTTATGTAAATCTATATATGGATTACATCATCATCTATATAATTTATACCCACCTTCCAGAACACAGGACCAAAAAGTATTCAGTACCCTGTTGTTTTTATTAGAATATATTATTTATTATCAAACAAATACATTTTCTAAAATATATTTACCATTATCATTCAATAGAAAATGCATTAATATGATTTATACTGTAATTGAAATGTATCGTTTAATGTTTTAGGTAATGCCACCATTACTTTTGGAAATAAATGTTTCTATTAGGGAACACTTGTTGGATCCCAAAGATGTCCCCTAAATAGAGTTCTACTTTATTATAATGTATATGTATTGTTAGAAGTTATGGAATCAAACCAATTCAGTCTCTGATTGAAATTGCTTGTTCATTTACATTTTTAACAAAGTAGTGTCATTGTCTCTGTTCTGTGTATAATATACCTTGCTTTCAAAAGAAGAAACCCTGCTTGACCAAGTACTTATTTTTTTTTATCCCAGCTTGTAAAATGTCAGACACATTGTTTTCCTGGTTTTTAGTGACACAACTTCATGTTTGGTAAGTCATTAATCATTGATACATTTTATCTTATTATTTAATTATTAATATAAAATTTGTAAACATAGTTTGTGTACCATAAATGCATTATCTACAGTAGAACGCCTCCTATTCAGTGGCCATCCCTTTTAATGGAACACTTTCCTATGAAATTAACAAGGGGAAAATGTTTTAACGCAATGGTCAACCCTTATTCAGAGGACACCCCTTTTAACGGGAAACTTTGTTGGATCCGAAGGTGTCCCCTTAATAGGAGTTCTACAATATTATAATTGTTATGTATTCATTCATTTTATTTAGTAATCTTAAATAATGTGTTTTAATCTGTTAGGATGTGTATGGTAAGACTGAGGCAGGAAGGACGTGAAGGCAAATATCTTACACATTATCTTATACTCTCCATGTGGACAGATGTTGCAGAAAGAGGACGTGTTATGAACGTAAGCTCTAGCACCTCAAAAGCAGACTGGTCCAAAAGGCCATTTCATATGGCGCGCAAAATCTACTGCTTTAAAAAAATATATAAAAATGAATTTTCAAAGAGTTAATGACCTTAAAACACACAGGCTTCCTACACACCCACCTGTGTATTGGGGTCGTTCGAATCCATACATGACACTATGCCTAAAGCTCCATCTACACTACCACACTTTATGTGACAATAAAATGTGATGTGCCCATATATGGACAAGATGATTTCATATCACATTCATATTTGGGTACATCACACTTTTTTTTGTCATACTAGATTGATCGTGTAGACAGAGCTTTACAATGCGTCTGTACCAACATCCATTGTGCAGTTATGCTGTTATCTGTTCCACTTATATGTTGATAACGGTTTATGTATAGTTTCACAGTTCATACATAGTTCAGTGTTACGCTATTGTCATATGTGAACCTGGTTTAATTATTTTTCAGATTCCTACATCTAAGATGAGAGCAGCAACTTCAAAGATGGTTGAACAATTTCATGGCGTTTTATTGGCATATGATGAAGTATGTATGCTTGAAATCTTTTCTAAATGGTTGAATGTCATTTTTTGTTAAGTACTGCAGTATTCTTGACTTTCGAACTGTATTTAGGGTGTCAAATGATAATAAATAGTTTCATAGTTGCCATTAAAAGGAAATGTTATGATGAAATTCTAGTTCTTTTTACTTATTATATGGTTTTCTTTGTTAATCTGATAGTCTCTTTTATGTGGCAGGGTGTGATGTCGGGTGACCGAGTTCTTGCTGGTGCTCTTAGGCGCAATCTATTCCTTCAGAGGTGCGATGACCCTGAGTCATTAGCAAATATGGTGGAATATGTTAGAATGCAGGTAAAGCACATAGATCATTCCAATGTCACATTACCATTAACACTATGATAACTATCATTTTCATCAACAGCATTTTCAATACTAATACCACTATTAAAATAATGCAAACTCGTAGGGCCTAGGTACAGTGTGTGAGAAATATTAAATTTTTGCTACACTGGAATAGCTAGCCTGGCACCTTATTTGATAGGTAAAAAATTAATAAGTAAATTAATAATTAAAATTAAATATTTTCAAGTTTGATTGTAAGAAGCATTGTAAACATTTTCTTACTGTTATGGTTTGTACAAATTTTTGTACATACTGTACTTTTTTACCTAATGCCCTTTTCACACCTGCAAAAATAACAACAGGTTTGCATAGTGACAAGACAATTTTCTGAAAATTTTCCCAATTCTCGTGAGAAAAACAGGCTTTTTAGTCGTACAGCTCACTATGTCGGTCGGTTGGTCGGTAAATACTAACTTGAGCACGCGACTGCAGCCATGTATATGGCCTTGTTTTTGTTCAGAGATGTCCTTGTGTGCTACTGCCCTGGTATTAAACTGACCAATCATAGTAATCAAATAGAGATTTCTCATTGTTCACATATACATGTATGAAAACGTGTGATTAATCAGGAGATCAAACCTGGTTATAACATGTTACAAGTTGTAACAATTTATGCAGATGTGAAAAGGGTATAAAATAGGGGTTCTGCTTTTGTTTAATTCAATCAATTGACCATTTCCCTACTACATCTCATCAATTTACCGATTTTATCTTTTTTAGATTCAGTATTTGGAGACATTAGACAGTTCACAACTCTTACAAAAAGGACGAATCAAATGGTTACCATTCAAAGCAAACACATCACATCTAGAGGGCGACCTTCCAAAAGCATTATCAATTGACGAGGAACTACTAGGTCCTGATCCTAATGTCATTGACAAGGTTCCAACATAATAGTACTTACCTGAAAGTTTGTAGGTGTGATGTGATGTGTGTTAGTAGAAGAAGGACACAAAGAAGCTAGCCATATAATACATTATTTCTCATAATTATCATTTTGTTGTCCGCATATATTTTCATTGCTACTAATTAATATTCACTCCAATTTTCTCATACTATTTCATGTCATACGTTTACTAATCATCACCATCATCATCATCATTTCAAATATAATTGGTTATTGAAATATGAATATATTCTATGAATTTACCTATTCCATGTATGAGGAAATCCTGTAGATGTCACAATAATCAGTCAATTTAGTTTTTATAGATGACCAGAAATACTAACTTTTCAGCCAATAGTTGATTTTGCTAATCATAATGAAAAAGAAATTAGATCAAGGGGCATATTAGACTCATATTCGCTCATTAGCTGCTCAAACTGCTAACAATTGCAGGAAAGTGTGTGAGGGGCCTAGATTGCCCTTAACTAGTTTAGAACAGGATTATTCCATTCCATTTTGAGGGGTATCCATTCTTGAGCAAACTGAGTTCATATAATGCTGTTCAGAAACCTTTCTTATGTATTTATATTTTTAAACTAAATTTACTTTCAACAAGAAAGAAAGTACATTGCAAGTATTAATATTATTTTACAAAAATGTAAGAAAGGTTTAAATAAATATAATAACATTGAGTCTTCGATGTCTATCAATTATCATTTCAGTATAAACCCTCAAACTAATAACTATTTAACGTAACTTGTATTTAAAATCCTATTGTACAGTGTTAATGCATTCTGTGACGTTCCATACTAACCCCTTGAAAGCTCCTTGAAAAAACATGCATTAATTGCATAGACGTTTCCCAAGTCTGTAGTTATTGTCTTTTTTATGTTAGTCCACCAATCGGCGTTTCGATTTTGTCTGCAAACTGTTTTTATTGAGTTAAAGTATTATACATATGAAATGACATATGTGCCAAAATATTTATCTCTTTACTAAATTAAGTTGAAACACAGTCTATAACCTAGACTGATTTCAGAGAGCAAGATGGGACATATGTTAACAACATTCATATGTTAAGTGCCATAGGGGATGGGTCAGGTGGTCGTCAGGCTCGCGCTGCTACTTTAAATAGTCATAATTATTTTTTGCCTAAATATGAAACTTTTAATAAACAATAACGAAAATGAATAGAGAAACAGTGTCCGTGAATGTGTGTGTGTCTTAAAAGTATTGCAATCATTTATAAAGCTAGTGTATTGCCAAGTTCTAACACGCTTCATATAATACGTGTTGTTCTTTTATTTTGTCTGCAATATCAGGACTAGCCCAAGAGTCCAATGCCGTAGATATCGATATACTAACCCAGTTCCCCCCATGGTGGGGCCTGTTAGGGAAGCGAATTTTGTTAAATGACACCCCTCTATATGACCGGAAATGGTACGCTCGCACGTACAATTCACGATAAATGACAACTCTAGTTCGCCGGAAATATCGGGCTACAGGGTAGCAAACAACAAAAACATAAACTGTACAACACAGTGTTGCTTAAACCACACTCCAGAGAAAAGAAAATATGATCGAAATTTGTAGTAAGAAGAAATTGAACACTGAATTATTTCAAAGTTCGGAACGTCCGTATAATTACTACGGAAATTTGGCGCAATAAACAGATGTAAGGTACTACGGAAATACTTAAATGATGAGAGAATCCCCGGCAAAATGCAATAATTATGGACAAATCAACGACCCATATGACGGGGCTTTCCACGAACACAGTGTGTGGCCTTGTGTACCTTCTCGATCATAACGCAGGCCTACACAAGCAATCCATCAAACAGTCAGAAATTCATTCTGAGCATGTTCAGAAACATATCTACAAAAAAAGATATAATATATGCTGACGTTGATGGTTATTATTATGATTAAATGGGATCTAAATTTTAATTTAGTGACAGAAAAAAAAAGTAGTATGAAAACACCATGCGTCCGCCCCTGCAGTTGATTGCATTGTGTTGAAAAAAGGTCACCATACGCAAAGCATTAAACATTATATATTTATTTTGTTCATCTCTGATATGATGTAGAGTAGCCTGATATAAATTGCGATACATTCCTGATTAAACACTATACCTATGCATTAGATGCACTAAACAACATTACACATAAACAATTACATTGCTAATAATTACAGACAAATGTTATGAATATTCTAACCTTACTAATCATACATAGCTATGTTAATCTTAATTAATAACCGACCTTGATGATCCAACTTTAATTATTGTCGTCCTTGTTTGTTAAACATTAAATATAATATTTACACACAATTAATTTTACAATTGAAAACGATTAGAACATAATGTTTCACTAATATACACGACGTTCATAATCCCACAAGGACGCAACGCACGTCTAGAGTACAGCTTGGTTTCCACTAGTGACGCAACGTAGGCAATCGACGCAACGTAAGAAAATGCCCTTCCAATATTATTGTGTTTGCCCCCGCCTGCGTGAAATCATGGTTGTTGCGTTTCTAGTCTAGTACGTAGTCATGTAAGTGCAGCGGAAGTAGAGTTCACCAATCACACGTTCGCGGAAGCGTCGTCATGATTTGTCAAAATACTTCTAGTAGGAATTGAGCTTAATATACGGTTCTTAGAAATTAAACAAATTAATTAATATACAGCACCTTAAGGAATATGTCCATCTCGATTTAAATACAATCCAAAGTTTACCGATAACGGACTAGCTAGACTATTAATTAAGTATTTGAAATGTTTTAATCGTGTTATAAACCATTTTGATGTTTTTTCGACCCTCGTAAAGAGTTCATAAGATTCTTGAGTTGGTCAAATTCTTGCTGACAACGTAGCGTATCGTCTTCAGTAGAATCAATCGAGAGTGTTGGGGTGTCGATTAGAAATGCTCGTTTGCCGTCCTAGATAAAAACATAATAAATAAATAAATCAATAATAACTTTTTAAACGACTTTGGTTGGGCAGTTGATAATATTAAATACAACCTAATGGCGTAACGCAGAGGCCTGAGGCCCCTGGTTAGGAACCTTAAGTGGCCATCCAACGCTTGAGGTCTCTGTGGCATTTTTAGCCTTTTTCGACATATTTTAATGCAAAGTGTTTTTTACTCTTGGCCCTGCTCAGGGGCCCCATAAGCTCCGGGCCCCTGGGTTTGGCCCCTGGGTTTGGCCCCTGGGTTTGGCCCCTGGGTTTGGCCCCTGGGTTTGGCCCCTGGGTTTGGCCCCTGGGTTTGGCCCCTGGGTTTGGCCCCTGGGTTTGGCCCCTGGGTTTAGCCAGTGAGCCGTTACGCCACTGTTATAGGGTCTATGTGTTTGTAAATATATTTGTTTTTACTCTGGGATGGAGTACCTGATTTAACAAGTAGCAAGAGTGCCAAAGACCGAATGAAGATTGTGAAAGAATTGCCCGATAATATTATCTTAATCTTACCGACTCTGAATATACGATGATATAATCTTCGGAAACATCACCATGCAACATTTTATTTCGATGTAGAAACAGCAAAGCTTTTGTTAAATCGTTTTCTATCAGATTAACTTCTCTTTCCGTGAACACCTGATGCTTTGCCGCGTTTGCCGCTACTTTCTTGGCGTGGTTATCTAGAATTGCCGACAACTGATAAGGACGAGACGTTCCAACGCTTAGCATCGGAAGAATCCGGTTCCTTTCAACATCCAGTCTAATCTTCTCCAATGGTGTTAAATCTAAACCTGTAATTGTAAACAAAATGGCGTCATCATTTATCGTCTGTTTTAAGCATTGTTGAGAGGTGCTGAATTATTCCAGGATATTGTTTTGTTTGGTAAAGGTGAGTTGTTACAATCATGGAAGAACTTCATGTTATAATCATGTAAATGGAGTTTCTGATCTTGTTGACGTCAGACATGTTGGAAAAGCTGGTCACGTATCACAATTATCTGGGTTTTGCTTTGCAAGGCCAACTCAGACAGTGTTGTGCGACGAGGCCCGACGAGTCGTCTCGTCGGGAGAAAGTTAAACATGTTTGAAGTTCTCCCGCGACGACCTTAAAACTACGCCCGACGCTATCTAAAGACGACTCGTCTTGTTGGGATTCAACTCAGACAGCACCGACGAGTCAAGACGTTTAGATCGTCGGGCCTCTCGTCGTACGATGCTCTCTGAGTTGGCCTTAAGGTGAGGTCTACCGATTAATCATCCTCACTCCTGACTCTAGTGATGGCAAACCCAGTGTATCATCTTCACGTGACGAGAAAGGGCGTCTTTTCGTCGCAAACCCGAAAGAAAATCAAGGTACTTACTTCTAGATTCAGTGTTCATCTGTATAGATGTACCATGCCTTTTCATGCGTCGCCTCCTCCTTGCCTCACCAATGTACGGAATAGTATAAAGATACGGATTAATGGAGGAGTTTATGGGCATAATCAATGTTGCCGACCAGACGTAAATATCCACAGGGATCTGCCACGCTCCAGTCTGCGCCACAATACCCATCAGGATGATTGGGAACCAGCAGCAGAAGTCCGTGAAGACAATCACTGCCATTTTCGTTGCCATCTTCAACTCGTTAGAACTGGCCTGACTTTTATTCACCGATGCTGCTGCTCGTTTTACACAGATATAAATGTAAATATAACTTATTGCAATGATGAAAAATCCAAACAGGTTGAACGCTAGGAATATGGCTATGGCGTACTCCCACCCTGGTAGTCTGTCTCCGGTTAGCGGTAGTGCGAGACAAACACTGGGCCTTCCATAGTAATTATCACCAAAATACGGTATGTTAAACATCGGCAAGAAACTGATGATGATTGCTATAAGCCACGAAACTACAAGTAAATTCATACACCTTTTACGATTTAACCGGTATGTACTAAAAGGAAATGCAACAGAAATGGCACGATCAATACTCATAACAACTAAAATAAAAACGGAGAATTCACTAGATAATGTTGATAATGAACCGGCGAAACTACAAAGAAAACTTGTTTTCCAATCGTCTGCAAACCGCGCGTAACGACCTCTATAATATAAATCAGCTCCCGCGATTATTATCATGTAAAGACCCATTAGAAAATCAGAAGCGGCCAGATTTGTGATAAGGATGGACTGAACATTGCGGTAGTCTTTTGAATACAGGCGCCAAATGATGACAATGGTGTTTCCTAAGAGGGCGCTTATTCCAAGTATCCACATAAGAACTCGTAAAACTACGTTTTTCATGAGATCTTCACAAGAGGAGAATTGATCAGCCGCAGGATCACAGTGTTCGATATCACCCACAATGCAACAGAAAAGAAAATCGTCCGATGTTCTATGGAAGAAAACAAAAAAGAATGAGAATTTAATTTTAAATTGTTTGAAGGTTTGCATGGCCAAATCAATATGTGATACAGTATAAAACTATGTATACACTATCAAACTTTATGTGAAAAAAAATGTGATGTGCCCATATTTTTGTTGTTAAACTAGTTTGATAGTGTAGACAGAGCTTAACGTTTGCGGTAGGCGTACACCACGTTAGTTTTTAAAAAGAACTGTTGAGTTTCTCGACGTTTCTATCAATATACTTGTGAGAAACTCAACAGTTATTTTGCTTTTCAGGTGTACCGCAAACTTTGTATCAACAATTTAATTTTACTTTTAGCAACACATTACCTATCTTTAACTAGATCAATGCAGATCCTACAACTTGTTTCTGAAGGGAACAACATATTGTTGGCATACAGCAATATACAATAGTTTCAACACTTACAAAGATTGTAATTTGTCCAAACCGTCAAATACGTCTCCTTCATACGTTTTTAATTCATTCTTTTGTATATATCTACAGTTAAGAAAGATTAAGTCATTTGAAAAAAGTACACAATATTACTGGTCTATCAATATAATTTATAATGCCGTGAACGGCGCCCCGTATATTTAACTTACAAATACTGTAGTTCCGAAATAACAAGAAATACACCAGAATCTATGGATATTAAACCATTACCATTGATGTATCTGAAAAATATAAACCACTGGTTTGTTACATAGCATTTCGTAATTTCCAGACTTACATGTTAGGAAGTGAGAGAAGGAAAATGCAAGTAAAGAGAATAAGATTGCAAGTTTTGACCAAATACTTACAAGATTTCAAGACTATTTAATCCATAAAATGCACCGTATGACAGATGTGTTATATTGTTGTTCGTCAACACCCTTTGAATTCAAGAAAAGTAAAAAATAAATTTTAAAAAAAGCATTGATTATGTCATAAACTAAATAGTAAAAAATCTAAGATTTGATAAACTACTTACAGGCTTCGCATGTTTGCTTGATACGCAAATGTATAAGGTAACAATTCTTCGATGCCATCATTTGAAAAGTCCCTAAAAAGAAAAAAAAAACCAATTATTAGAAGTGCATATAATAGATCTTTATATCAGATTCCTTTAATCGAAAAACCAAAAGAGCTTGATCTATAAAACGTATAAAATGGTAGTGGCTATAGGCCGATCTCCATTCTGAAGAACTTACGCGGTTAAAAGTAGTGCGAATAGTTCAATATCGATAAGTACTGCCTCCTTTAGCGTCACTTTTCTATTTGACCTCCGGGTCACTGGTGTAATTGTTCTGAGACCTGTCAAATTTCTGCAATGAATATAATAATACATATATCGAATTTGGATTGATTTGATCGACAAAACATGCAGGCATATTCGTATTTTTAGTATGGTCCCGGTATGTTGCAGGCGCTTTTAACTGGCCATTTTATCAGTGCTAAGCTTGAAAAAGGCAATTTACTGAAGCACTGAAGCTTCTAACCAACCAGCGTCTCAGCTAAATTTAAACCAGTAAACTGATTTTAGTAGATCCTATCCATTTTATCTGGTGAAACATACTTACAAATATCGTGTTGAAGTTGATATACTTGATGCCATCGTCTGGTTCCAGGCAATACCGCTGCATTCCATTTCCAGTCCTCTACAAGAACAGCCATTTGGACACTCATTTCCTGAAGCAAAAAGCGCAGACGTTAGAAGGTTATGGTTATTAAATGAAGCTAATGTCTAGCTGGGGTATGGAAGAGACAACACAAACATCTGAGATTGGTTTGAGTAAAGAAAAAAACGTTAAAGTTTAACTGAACTATGCTTACCACAGAATAGTTCGTCATCGCCTTCAGGACAGTCTTTGACGCCATTACATCTATCATCACGTGGTACACATATTTCTGAATGACTACACTTATATGAACCAGGACAGGTGTATGCAACTGAATATATGTAAATAAGTACAATTTCAAAACAATTTGTACAAGTAATACTTAATTAACAGTGAAAGGTGTCTAAAGTTCTGTCTACACTCAATCTTTATGCGACAAGAAAAATGTGATGTGCCCATGGACATGATGACATCATATTACTACCATATTTCTGCATATTAATACCATATTGAGGCACATCACATTTTTGTTGTCACATAAAGTTTGATAGTGTAGAAAAGGGTTAAGCTTGTATATTTTTATCTAAACCGATTTTTCATGGGAAACGAAAGGGCATGAAATCTGGATGTAGACGGCGATTCGGATTATTTTTCGTTTAAAATGTATTCGCACGTAGCGTTTCATATCCGAGTAAAATAAAAAAAAAACGCTCATAAAGGAATACAATGCTAACAGTCAGGGACTAAAGACTTGAGGCAAGTCTAGATGGAATAATCTTAAGTGATTTAAAAATAGCTATCATTACCACAGTCTTGTTCGTCCTCGCCATTCGGGCACTCCCATACACTGTTGCAACGTAATCTTTCCGCTATGCAGTAACTTGCCGGACATTTGACCGTGTTCTTTGGACATTCAAAGTGTTCTGTCGACGGTTAAAAAATAAATAAAGTTTAGTGCCTTTTTTTTTATTACAAATCCTAAAAACATTAATTACTTTTTTAATGCTAATAGTTTTGTTAATAAATGAAAATTGCTGATGAAAGGTCTGGGGTGGATTCTTAAGCTCTGTCTACACTATCAAACTAAAGTGTGATGTGTCTAACTAGTGTTATGACGGCATCGTGTCTATATATATGGAAACAACACATTTTTTTGGTGACATACAGTTTGATAGTGTAGACAGAGCTTTACAAATATAACTTACCACACTCTTCGAGATGTGATACGTCTCTACATCCTTTTTGTATGTGATATTCATCAGGGTCAAAGATACATCTGTAGCGTTTTGGCGAACATTCATTATTTTTACACGTCATCTCACTCTTTGAACATGTGTTGTTTCCCCAATAATCTTTAAATATAATTTAATACAACATTATCAAAATAAAATTATCTTATAACGATTATATGAAATTAAATTCACAATATTGGTATTTGGTATAATTACCACAATTTATTTCGTCCTCCACTATCCCACCAGGACAGTCGTTGGTGGCGTCACATACGGCTCGCGATGGTAAACAGGAACCATCATAACACTGAAACCCGGATGAACATACATCTAACAAAATGAATAATCTATTAATAATATATTTACATAATTTATGCAAATTTTGCATACAAGTGAGTAGACCTATTCATACAGTAGTAATGATGTTTATAAACATTGGTATATTTCGAACATGTTCGGACAAAATGTCGGGGATTATTAAAAATTAAATTAAGTTTTAAAAATAAAGTTTTAATAGAAACGCACCACATTCAATTTCATCTGACGAGTCTTCACATTGTATAAGTAGATCACAGCGCATGTGCATATCTATGCACTGACCATTGTCGCATGTATACTGGTCCACTGAACAGTTCGGATGATCTTTAGAGTATAAAATTAAATAATATTTAAGTTAGGTTTCCTAAACTATAACCACTGTAACATAAAAATGCACCATACGACGTGTAACTTACGCTATTAGTCCAAGAGCATTAGGGTTTGACCCGGAAATTTCTGGTAACAAGCTAATTTTTTCAGGAAAGGTCGAGAACTATGATTGGAACATCATACTAAAAGTCCTGAAAAATCCTCCTTGTGCTCTCCGAGAAATCCAAGATGGCGTCCAAAATGGCTGCCATTTTAAATTGGTCTATAACTTTGTAACCGCTTGTCGTAGAGTATCGATTTTGGTGTCAAATAGTTCACAATATATACATTCCTATTTGCTCTAACAGAAAATTTTGTCAAAAAATGGCCGCTACTACAGTTTCTGGCAGTTTGACCTTTGACCTGCTCTTATCATATCTCGGTAATGGCTTGTCATAGAGAATTAAGATTAGGCCCAAATTGTTCAGAACATGCATATTTTTATTTGGTTTAATGAAATATTTTATCCCAAAATGACCAGAAGTGAGGTTATTGACCTCTTATTGACCTATTCATATCTCTTTACCGTATCTCAAGAAATATTTGTCGTAGAGCATTACTTTTGGTGTCATATTGTTTGGAACATATACATTTCTATTTAGTCTAATACAACAGTTTGCCCTCAAATGCTCGAAAGTAAGTTAATTTATTGAAAACTTTAAAAATCAAAGAGCTACATAGGCAGAGGATATGAATACTGTAGAAAAAATCTAAATCTAAAAGTTTTATCTCTGCCTTAAAACATGTTTTGGGCATAGCACATCATCAGGTAAAGTTACAAAAAGAAAATATAAAGTCAATAACTTACAAAGAATAACTGTCATTGGCTAATCAAAGTTGGTTAAGTAAACAAAAAAATGGGTTATTCTGCAACATTTTATTGGGTAGTTGAAGAGTGTTTTGTTATTTTCAACAATAACCTTGAGGGTAAATTTTACTGTAATAAGGGTATGAACTATACAAGAAAAAACCAAAATAATTATTTATTTAACTTCGATAGAACAAAGGGACACGTTAATTGAAATTCTCATACTAGTTATGGTTGAAAAGTTATTGCTACAAAATGTCACCTATATGTAGATGTCATGAATACATTTTAAATGCGTTATTCGTCTGTAACTCGCATTACAGTACATACGCGAATTAGTGCTTTTGTTGAAATCATGTCGTTATTTTTATTATTTATTATAGAAATTATGATAATTATTTTTTTTCAGAAAAGTAGAAATTTTATGTAATTTAGGAAATGTATAGACTACTGTGAGTATGAGAATGAAATGTTCAGGTCATATACATTTCGCATGGAAATGCTCAATTGGCAGGGAAAACTATGTACATGGCATATATTATACTCCGGATTGTCAAAAACTTAATGTTAAAGACCATTTTATTTGTAGAAATAATGCATTTTGAAACATAAAACCAGGTCATTCCTTGTTTTAAAAGAGAATGCACTATTGAACGTTCTCTAACGTCATAACGTCATAACTTTTGGGCAAACATGCAACAACACCCATGCAGATGAACATGATGATAATGATGTGAAAGAAGCAACAAACACCAAAAAGTTGAAGATGCAACATCAGATGATGAATGACTGTAACAGAATGCTGCTGATCAATGTTGAAGTGATTTAAAGACCCTTATTTTGCATATTTTCAATATTTAATAAATCATATATAGGGCATATGGCGATACTTTTTCATCTTTAAACAGTTAATGTAACTGGGGGACTAGCTCAAATGGTAGAGCTCTCACTTAGCATGTGAGAGGTACCGGGATCATTGCCCGGGTATTCCAATCTATTTTTCATAGATTTCAGCAAGGACCAAATCAAATCTGAATCTGGAAAAGAAAGTCTATGCATGCCAAGTAAAGAGCGTTTGACGTGAAATACCTAGGGTATATTCTCTTTTTATCATAAATAAGCCATACAACAAACATTTAAATCAAGGAATGTTTCAAAATGCATTATTTTTACAAAGTCAACAAGGCCATATACATGGCTGCAGTCGCGTGCGTAAATTTGAGTTAATGTTTACTGACCGACCAACTTAAATTGCTGAAAATGTTTAAAAAAGTTCACATTTTTAAAAACATTTCCTCCAAGTATTAAATAATATATCCAGTGTCAAAATAACGAAAAAATATGAATATGGGTTAGTGTTTACCAACTGACCGAATAACCGAAATTGCTGAAAATGTAAAAAAATTTGTAAAAACATTTATATTTGCCTCCAAGTATTAATATCCAGTGTCAAAATAACAAAAAAATATGAATGTGAGTTAGTGTTTACCGACTGACCAACCAACTGAAATTGCTGAAAGGTAAAAAAATGTTGAAAAATGTTTAAAAACATTTATATTTGTAGTATTAATATCCAGTGTCAAAATAACGAAAAAATATGAATATGAGTACAGTTAGTGTTTACCGACCGACATAGTGAGCAATAGAGTCGCGTTTGCACGCAACTCAAAATTGCATATAAATGGTCGGATGTGCTGTGTACATAGGTATTTGCCAATTGTCTTTTGTTTACTTAACCAACTTTGATTAGCCACTGACAGTTATTCTTTGTAATTTATTGACTTTATATTTTCTTTTTGTAACAATTCACTTTACCTGATGATGTGCTATGCCCAAAACATGTTTTAAGACCTGAGTTAAAACTTTGATTTAGATTTTTTCTACAGTATTCATATCCTCTGCCTATGTAGCTCTTTGATTTTTTAAGTTTTCAATAAATTAACTTACTTCCGAGCATTTGAGGGCAAACTGTTGTATTAGACTAAATAGAAATGTATATGTTCCAAACAATATGACACCAAAAGTAATGCTCTACGACAAATATTTCTTGAGATACGGTAAAGAGATATGAATAGGTCAATAAGAGGTCAATAACCTCACTTCCGGTCATTTTGGGATAAAATATTTCATTAAACCAAATAAAAATATGCATGTTCTGAACAATTTGGGCCTAATCTTAATTCTCTATGACAAGCCATTACCGAGATATGATAAGACCAGGTCAAAGGTCAAACTGCCAGAAACTGTAGTAGCGGCCATTTTTTGACAAAATTTTCTGTTAGAGCAAATAGGAATGTATATATTGTGAACTATTTGACACCAAAATCGATACTCTACGACAAGCGGTTACAAAGTTATAGACCAATTTAAAATGGCAGCCATTTTGGACGCCATCTTGGATTTCTCGGAGAGCACAAGGAGGATTTTTCAGGACTTTTAGTATGATGTTCCAATCATAGTTCTCGACCTTTCCTGAAAAAATTAGCTTGTTACCAGAAATTTCCGGGTCTGCCTATACTTATGAACTAATGCTCTTGGACTATATGCTTGGTTCCACAATGACGTAAGCGCAAAGCAGGCGAGTTGACCAAAACGGATAAGTGACAGTTCAATAATCCATCACTTGTGATTGGTCAAGTTACCTGCGTTGCGCTTCTTACGTCCTTTCACCGCGTCCTAGTTGGAACCAAGCATAATCAAGACATTCTGAAAACCTTCCAACATCAACATAATGACCGAAGTACAACATATTTTAAATGTGTATATGGCGCCCCGTACTGTACTACTTTCTAATGATTCTACAATTTGTACATATTTAAACTTACAGCAATCAATTTCATCTGACAGATCTCTACAGTGTGGAATGAAATCACAAACAAAAGATACAGATATGCATCGGCCATCTTTACATGAGAAGCCACCTTGGTCACATGAATCTATAAAACATTTGTATTAGAAAAACGGCTAATCATATTTGTTTAATTTGTGAAAATTATATAGATAAATGAATGTGTATGTTTACATGTGTGTACACTATGTGGGTGTGCAGGTTAATAGTAGTACAACAAACAATGCATTTGATGTATGTAGTTAAGTATTTTAATTAATATACAATTGGTTATTGTAAATAGAGGACTTAACAAAAGAAGAATGTTAAGAAGTAAATACTTTGTATTAATGCTATGATACTAAAGAAAAACATAAAACAATGAAAAAAGGTAGAAAATGTTTATAAATTATGTAATGAAACATTGAATGAATAAACTGCAAACCTATCATGAATTATTTATTTTGTAGCTAAAAAAGTATTTTACAATTTCTGACAATCTACCTCAATCAATCATAAACCTGTACAGTATACAGGAATTAACATCTGACAGAATGTACTAATATCGTAGATAATTTATTGTTGTGATATGACAATCAATAAGTAATACTCGCAGTAGACATTGCGTAGTTTTTAAAGGTGTATAGAGCCAAATAATGCGTTTTAATGTATAATACTATTGTGTACTGTTGTATGTAAGTTCAATAGTATAATGAAAGTAATAGAAAAGGTGAATAAATGTGGGTTAAAATAAGTTTACATTGGCAAAGTTTAATTAAAATACATCGTGTCTCTCAAAAGTGCGTTTAATATGATTACACAGAGTCTGAACAACGAACAACAACACATTTCTAATGAAATGGTAATCCTATTTTGGTATTCCTTCACCATGGTGTTATGATTAAAATTGGAAAACATCTATAGTTACATAATTACTGATCAATACATTTACTAAATTAAAAACAGCTTATTTAATGTAATTATACAAGGATGTTTTCACGGCTGAAAGCTAGCTGTTAATTATAATTGCTACTTTAATAATACCTTTGCAATTCATCTCGTCACTTCCATCTTTACAATCTTCTGTTCCATCGCAAACAAATATTTCATGTATGCATTCTTCGTTATTACACTGGAAGTCGTTGCTATGGCATTCTTTAAAAAAAATCATTGTTAATAATGTGCTGCTTTTGTTTATAAATATAGATGTGTACATAATCAAATTGACAAGCAAAACTCGTATTGAAAAAGGTTTAATTTTGCTTTGAGAAAGATTTTATAATCTATCTGTAATGTAATTTTTGCACAGTATTTTATTTGTTTTATGTTTTGTTATGTATTGAATTTTGTTTGTTTATACTATATTTTGTTGACGTGGGTTTGGTTAAGCACATCTTTTGATGACAATTTTTAAACTTTGCTTTACCTCGACAGCCCCGTTCAACTTTTTTTGTTTCTGATTGTCGAAAGATTGAAATAAATAAAATAAAATAACATCTCTCTGGAAAAAACTGTCCGTCATTTATCATAACATGTGATGTATCATGTGATGTATCCTGTGATGTACCATGTGATCTATTTATGTATCATAACATGTGATATATCTCGTCCTTTTGTACTGGTATTTATTCAAATTCAAACAATATTAAAACAAAGCGGCAAAAAATGCTGAATTGAGTTTTAATTTACATGAGGAAAAACATTAAAATGTAAAAAACAGAGATAAAAAAATCATTCAAATTAAGCAATATTTAATTTAAAAAGTTATAATTTTTATGGTAAAGATGCCTATGAATGCAACATTCGTATGTTTTACTGTATGTGAAGATATACGGTATCCTGTAAAACATCTAAAGACATAATTGTATTTAATAATACCCTTTTAATATAGATTATTTAAATAACAACCTCAATAATTATTCATTGATATAGATTAAGTTTCAACCATGTTGGTAATTACAATCTGAACAAACAAATATAAAATTACATCACCTTGAAATGAATTCTCATGCATATTTACTGTTGAGTTACTCCATATGGCGTTCTCTGTGAAAATAACATTGCTTGAAATGATCACCATATTACAGTAAAAAGGATTAAAGACAATTACATTTATTTTGTATTATGTGAGGTGGTTTATAAAATGTTAAGCCCTGTCTACACGATCAAACTAGTTTGACAAAAATGTGTGATGTGCCCAAATATGGTAGATACCCAAATAATGGTAGTGGTACCGTATGACATCATGTATTTTTGTCACATAAAATTGATATTGTAGACAAAGCATTAAACTGTATGACATCATCATGTCCATATATGGGCACATCATATTTTTGTCACATAAAGTTTAATATTGCAGACAGAGAATTAAACTGTATATATATCAAAATCACATGTCTATACTACTACTACTGCTACTACTGTACTACCACTGCGCATACATTACATTGTAAGATGAGTACAACAAGCGAGTCAGCAATGTATATGGCCTTGTTACTTTACCGAGTTGATACTTGCAGATGTATTGTGATGTCGTGGGGAACTCGCAAGCCACTTCCTTCCATTGTTGAAGAGAATGGAATGTTTCCACTGTAATTAATGTACACTGTTCCAAATTTCCTGGTTTTGGTTCGTTTGATACTACATTTTCTTTTCTGAAAAGCCAACAAATGCAGTAATTACAGTATTATTTTCAATGTTTGCTAGATGAATTTTATAATTTATTGCAAAATGGTTTATTGTTAAATATTGTTGGTTTACCCATCGCTCTTATACCATGCCGAGTAGCTTAGAGGGCTTCCGTTACTCCAAGTATAAACACCATCACTACTCAATCTGTGCGACAGTCCTACAAATTAAAACAGTTACTGTAATTAATAATAACAAAACATGACGAGGCAAATTTGTTTTGCTGTTGACTAAATTCGAGAAAACAAATAAGTAGCCTATATATAATACCATTATTACTATAGAGGGGTTTTCATAAATCACACTTTATTACGTATTTCACTTAGTCAGTAAACATTTTAAAATTGTGGTATTCATTTAGATTGGAGAATTTTACATTGTAAGGGGCTTTTGTCGAATATTCTTCAAATGATGCATACGGCCACTGAAATCATTTTTTATTATAATGTCATTTATATAATAATTTAAGAAAATAATTACATCTTTTTACTTCAAATTCCCTTCTGTTGAAAATGTTATTTTATTAATATCAAGTAAAAAGCTAAGTTCATTTACTTTGCTTATAAAAAGAGAAAGTATTATTTAGCGCACACATAAGTTTATTTTATTGATAATATATTTATATTGATGTATTCGGGCCAATGGTCTACTGTAATAAATGGCCTAGGTAATGCTCCTAGGAAAGAAAGAAAGAAAGAAAGAACTGAAGTAAGTAAACAAGCAAGCAAAAATTGAGCAGACACATTGGATTTACAAGGTTCAATAAAAAACCCTTGCAAAACGAACCTATATATGTTTCGCTTTCTTCTGAAAGCCAATAGTTTATCAGCATATAATGAATAAACTCCATTTCTTTCTTGTTGTTAATGAACACGAGATAGGAACCAATTTGCTCGCATTCTGTTATAGCCTCAGTCCACGTTAGTACTATTGAATTTGAAAAACGTTGATAGCATGCGTAGTCATACAGTACCCATTCTGGCCGACATGTACCTGTGGAACGTGAGTTTAGAGAATTACTGGTAGGTATAATAAATACACATGAAACCAACACAATATATTCATATCGTATCAAGTATCTTATATTATATTTAGTTTCTAAAAAAGAGGACTCAGATTTCATTGTTGTATGAAATACGATTAATTATGAGATGAGCCTATAAATATAATGTTTAAAAATATGACCACAGTTATAAATTGTTCAAAGTTATTAGGCATATAGAGAGTGTTTGTATGTTTGTTCGTTATACATAATTATACCATAGCACGGATCTATAAAATATAAGGTACCAATGACCGAAATTGTCTTGAAAACCACCCTGGGGTCGGCATCTTTGCTCTCAAACAGAACATTTGAACTTATAGTACAGTCTATCCAAATATCTAGGTCTACCTCAATTTGGTTGGTCGTTTAGCTTCAAGCAGTATGTCACTTACTGGAGTTAAAATTGGCGCCAATGGTCGTAACGGATTCTGAAGTGTATTTCGCCTGGAATCCACGACCACTTCCAGATCCGTCCGAGGAAAACACCAACGTTATTATGTTGCGACTACTTAAAACATCGTTCGGCGGCCGTTCATAGTTACAAAACTTTCCAATGTTGTCTTCATCAGTGATATCACCATTGTATATAATTAGGTTATCGGACTGACATAACTCGTCGCTTGGTATATCGAAATCTATAAAGGTAAGCCGAATAAAGTTCGACGTTGATGGAATTTTAATGTACCAAGTGTAACGGCTGCCGGGTGAGTAGTCTCCGGGGTAATTAGATGTCGCTAAGATGGCGGACGGGTGCAAACAATCGAACCGAGATCCATATGTCGTTGCGTAGCAGCCAGGTAAGTCTGCGAAAATGAAATCTAATTTAATTCTTTCATAACATAGGGATTTAAATCTTTAATATAGGTTTTTTATTGCTTTAAAATTACAAACAGTAAAAAGGCAACGACTTGTTTCTCAAAATCAGAATATTTACTCTTTAAGCATTACTTTACAACCAGGCCTAGATGGAAGAGTACATGCTAACCTCTGACCAGGATAGAGACTCGGTGTGACTAAACATATAATAGACCCTAGCCCAATTATAACCAAGCACAGACAAACTATACTTACCAGTTGGCATATAGGTAACTAACAAGTGAAGATACTGTCGTTTGTATCCCGCGCTTAAAGTTATCGAAACGTTATTGGATACGGATCTCACAAATGGGATGACGTCATTGCAAATTGGTCCGATCTCAGAGTTATTTTCTTTGATAAGAAGATAGCTGGTGCATTGGTGTTTATCACCTCCTTCCGTATTCGCTTCAGTGATTTTCAAATCAACATAATTATCTTCTCCCTGTATGTTCCATTCAAGTTTAGTGCAAGGCTCCATTATGACGTCAGCATAAATTACCCGATCAGAAAAGGACAGATTTTTAGTTTCCACAACTATTTCTTCAGTACATTCTATAATATTAATACAAACAAACATTTGGAAAATACTTCACGACTATATCTACATTTTAAATATATGTTGTTTGTTTTTTTTTGCTGAATATGCCATTTTCACATAATAGTTATTCACTTTGATCTAAAATTGGATCGAAAAAAAAAATTATTTACCCGAAAAACAAAATAGTCAAATTGAAAATATCATTTTTTTTCGTTTTTTTTTCCATTTCTTAATAAATTATCTTTTGCTTTCCTCTCAAAGGAGTAAACATCATACAATATAGTCAAGGTTCTCTACTCTTACAGTGATTAATTGTAATTATCAAAATTAATAAAAGCAATATTCATAAGGTAGATGATAGTGAAACATTATAGACACGTAGAAAATCAAGGTCAATTCAACTATAAATTACCGTTCTACAATAATAATACACAATCTACTCTAACAGTTAATTTCCCATGTAATCCTCAATTCCATTTCACTTCAATAAGTAATTGATTCTATCCATACATCACTTTTTGCCCAATTATTTGAAGTAGCTATACTTAAGTACCTTATTATGTTATTACTTGTTAGGCCAGAATTATTATGATTGACAGTTTATATTAGTAGGAAACTTAAGTCTATGTAAAACAATCCCGAATTTCACAATAAAAACGTATATGAATATCTAATGTGTGGTTTCCATTAGAGGCAACACAACAACGTCTACGCAACGTAAGGGATTTGACCAATCACAAGCGATTGATTATTCTCTTATTGATATCTGTCGCTTTTAATTGGTCAACTCGCTTGCGTTGCGTCTAGGTCCTTGCGTTGCGTACTATTGGGAGCCAAACTTTACTACTACATACCTGTACTACAAAATACAAAAATGTCTTGATCATGAAGACACGACACGTCATCATTAATCGAATAATCGCAATCAAATATAGACGCTTCGGTACCGACACAATCTGGATTAGCAATATTAATAGGTTTCCCAGTGCCAGCAGAACTCGCTGAAGCGGTGTTTGTATAGTTCGAAGCATGGCTATAGCCTAGGCCCTTGCAGATCAAATTGGCTTCGAACTCTGTAGGGTAGGCATCACATATTGAGCCCCATTCACCGTACTTAAATACTTCCACAAATCCTTCAGTTACTGTCGAACCGCCAACTAAACGAACTCCATCTGGTGAAATGACACGCAATTAAAAGTAAAACTCATTCTTATTATAGCGACACAGGGACATTTTTTATTACGGATACACGTTCCCGTGGAAATAATGAGGTGACGTAACACTGCGGAACTTTATTCTGAGGGAAATTATTTGGGTCCTGAAGGCGTCCCCTTAATAGGGGGTTATAGGGTTATAGTTAACCATGCATACAAGTTGTGGTGTTAATCAACGTCACTATACATGGACAAAATGTTTCTAGACATACCGTTTGAACATTTAACCCAGACGTCTAGATCATTTGGACAATTTCCTTTCTCAACTTTAGAACTGCAGTAACTGAGAGAAGACTCCTCTCCAGTGCAAGACACCTGGTCGTAGTGCCTTCCTGTGTTATGTTGAACTTTGGCATCACAGCATTTTAGAGGATCACTATACGGTAGATTCAGCTGATTGCAGACGACGTCTGCTTCGACACTGCTCCAATCCTTACTGCAAATTGTTCCCCAGCTTCCAGCATTGTATATTTCAACAAAGCCTTCAATCAAGGAGTCCCCTCCAACTAACCTAACAGGTTCTATTAACAATTAGAAAATATTGTTAAGCTCTGTCTACACTATGAAACTTTGTGTGATATATGGACACGATGTCATATTACTACCATATTTGGGCATATCCATACCATATTAGGGTACATCACACTTTTTTGTGAAACTAGTTTGATAGTGTAGACAAAGCTTTAGATGTACAAATGCACTTTGACATTGTAACATGCAGGATGATAGCTAAAGAGATTTAAATGAATATATTGATTATTGAATACAAGTATAAAGAATAAATATAATTATTATTGATTTTTTTTTACTTACGGAACTCGCAAACGGTTCCCATGTAGTTAAACGAACACGGTATGTCGTTCCACCCACCTCTACCATTCGCAACTTGAAGGTGGGCACAGTGTTCTCCATCGTAATTTACATAATTGTCTGGTTGTCCTGGATTCCAATCTAAATGTAAAACAAACTCAGTAATTCTAGTGTAAGTAAGTACGTTAGGTAATAAACATGTATTCATTCATGTTGATTAGTTTTATATTGACATAATAAATACTGCTCTACTGTCTGGTCTCCCAATTATAAAACTTATATAAGACAATTAAATTATCTCATTATCACTCTTATTTTTAAAATAATTTTGATGTTGAAATTGTTTGTAGTTGGTCGCTTTCTTGTAGATGCTTTAATTGTCGAATGTAATTATTTTGTTTATTTCTGTGCTCTGTTCTGGGTTGACCACAATTAGCATAGGTGTTTAGCACCTGTTTGGTATTTCCTTGCCTTTATATTTCGTTTGTCTTTTTCTTTGTATTGTATATGAAATGAAAATATTGCAGAAATTGAATAAATAAATAAATAAAATAAATATAAATAGAGACTAGGATGGATTACCAATGTTTTCTTAAACATAGTAATAAGTTTATTTATAAACCGATAGTAACTTACTTGTGTACGATGTAAACATAGGAGCTTCAGGTACCCAAATACCTTCCTCTTCTACATCGTTAATTCCAATCCAAACATATGTCTGTAATTTAAATTCAAGGAACATAGTTAACTTTGAATTTATTATTTTATTTCAAAGCCCTTTATATACAGGAAGTTTATACATTAACCTATAGGCCTATTTTCAAATACCTTTGGTAGGGCCTGTTCATGTTTAGTTATTTACCCGGGCACGTTGGTTTCATGGCCGCAGTTATCGCGGGTAAAGTTTACCAGGGTAAAGAACTAAGTCAGAACGGGCCTGTGACGTCAACATACGTACGTTAGTACAATCGATTACTGAGCGTTTAAATTACCTTATCAGTAAGATCCACCATAGATTGTGTAATATATACATTTTCTTCTTCAGAATCAATGACCACCAAATAGCCACCTTTACCACTGCAGTAATCCTGCGCGTCGGTGAACGATAAGCCCACGTCAAGTTTAAAGTGGTAACAACTTCCTTTAAATTGTTCATAATCATTTGGACAATATGCTACAAGACAAGGTAAATCACGTGTTAGACGCAGCCATCTTGTTGCCTTTTGATATCGATCTATTATGTATTCCTAAAAACAGTAGTAATATTGTTCAAATATACTTTACTAACACTGTGTAAAAATGTGTTCTAGACTTAAACTACTTCAATTGCTTACCACAGTTAAGCTCGTCCTCTCTGTCTGTGCAGTCGTATTTACCGTCGCAGAGCTGCGAAAACGGAACTGGAGCGCCGTCACAAGTCACTAAATAAATAATACCAATTTTCAAGTACTGCACTGCACACACTTTTGAAGCAAACCAAAAATTACTTAAATGATACAAGATGGAATTTTTTTCCTCGGTTGGGATGTTCTAGAGGAAAGGTACTTTTAGATTGTACGATACGAAAGAGCAAATGTAGCACATCCTAAAAAGTCTTTTTGAACGTATATACTAACAAAAGGAAACTTTAGCACTATTTTATCTGAGTTGGCCTTTATGTTATATTAATCATCTATAATATACATCATTATGGTTATTTTAAAAAGAACTGAACCATTTATTTTGTTGTTGTCACTATGATGTCGGTAGGCTTGTGTTTTGTTGACGTGTTTATGATGAATTAATGAAATAATAAAAATAGAAACAAAGAATTGTTACCGCAATTTGCTTCATCTTCTCCGTCTTGACATTCTGGTAAGTTATTACAAACTTTACTGGAGGCTAAACATCTTCCATCGCTACACACAAAATCGTCTTTGCCACAAGCTATACAATTATTGGGATATTATATTTAATGAATAATATTACTATGAAAGTAAGATTAGATCAACATTAACACTTGATGTATTATCCCACAAAAACATGAAAAATAAAGGTTAATAAAATCAGACTTTGACTTGTATTATTTTGTAGATTTAATAAAATTAATCACTTCCGTAGAAAAAAAACCCAGAAAAAATTAATGTTTTCACTTATAAAATGACAAAATAAATGGTTAAATTCAACCAAAAACCCATTGGCTGGCAGCCAATTTGACTATTTTTTTGCTTTAAATTACAGTTTCTTAGGTAAATACATTTTTTGCCGATCCAATTTTTTTGTCTAATTGGATAACTATTAGGTGACATTAAAATAGAATATTCAACACAAAATTTGTTAAGAATGATCTTTTCAGGTGGACATCACATCAGAGTTTCAAACTGTAGACGTCTTAGGCCTACTTTACCAAGAAGACGAACCATCACACGATCAATAACACACGGTTCAAATCAGTTCATATAGAGCCATACTGCGTTTTAGCCATACTTTTAACTTAATACTTAATATTGAGGAAAACATCAGATTCAAGAGTAGATGTACCCTGGTGGAAAAGACTTACTACAGGAATGCTCGTCAGAGGAATCTTCACAATTATCGAATCCATCACAGACAAACCGTGATCCAATACATCTTGTGCCATTTGATTCCAAACAGACGGATGAGTCCATTTCACACTCTGAAATAAGGTTACATTATGAGCATATCGTTTTGACACAGACAAGGAATTTTTAGGATAAAGCTCTGTCTACACTATCAAACTTTATGTGACAAAAACAATGCGATGTGCCCATTATGGACATGTCATATTACTACCATATTTGGAAAAATCACTCAACTAAATCATTTACATCACTTGTTTGACTACATTTTCGATAGAGTAGGTCAATACGACAATATTCATAATTGCAGCAATTAATACAAATAAATAAACAAACAATTATTGAAATAAAATTAAAAAAATACCGCATGAATATTCATCAGTTGAGTCGCCACAATTGTCGTACATATTACATCGGTACGCCATTGGAACACAGCGACCATTATTGCATTTGAACATAGTTTCGTCACACTCTAATAACATAGAATAGATTAAGAAAAAAACAGTATACATTTCTTTACGGTATATAGAGACGTGAGTGTCAAAATGCCTAAAAATCAATATTTCTTTATGACAACAAATAGCTATAACATTGAAAAATTCACAATAATTATAAACTATATGGACAATAAAATATCGAATATGTATTCAATTGAACAAGAAATTATAGACCTAGTTGTTAAAAAGCAATTTCAAAAACCCCTCAAACTATAAACTAAATAACAATAATAGACGGATTATTGTTCATATCATATTATATATATTATTCATATCATAACGCACCAAAAACTCTGTTAATTTCAAGAGATAAATTTCATGAGTTTATTTAATTTATTCAATGGAATCACCTTTATATCGGTGGCACACATTTATCAGTTAATGGTACATCCTTTTTACAGACAAAATTAATTAAAAATAACATTAGCCACAATCTAAATATTACTACATAACATCAAAACAAAATGTAAACTAATTAATTAAATCTGTATGGAAATAGATAATACTTAAACTGTACAATATATACAGTATAACCAATAAACAAAACCTAAAATAAAAAAGTTACTATGTAGGCCTACAAATTAAACTCGAGTTCAAATCAAGCTATCGTATGACGCCTGTAAAGTTCTTAACGTATTTTATCTATGTTTAGACTGATATGGATACTGCAATATTATTTTATTATTTATTTCAGAAATCAGATATAGAATGGAAATAAAATATCAAATTTAATGTGTGCGGGTGTGTGTTGGGCGGGGTGGTATTCAGTGTGTAAACACGTGAAGGATAATACAAAATAGAATAAAACAATTAAAAGTTAACTAATATACATACCCCCAAAAAAGAAGAAAGAACATAAGAAAACATTGGGGAAGTTTATACAATTACAATGACCAGCATTTGTTTTTATTGACATGTTGGTTATAAATTTGCTTGCGTCATGCAGTAGCTAGGCTTTAATTTAATGTATTGAATTTTTAGTGCATGCAACAACAACATAATTAAATTATATGGCGATGTCTAACGAAGTAGGACATGACACGCATAATTTATATCATAAATGAAATATGTAAAATAGAAATAGAGGAGGATTTCAATTTAATATAATCTAACTTGCACAAGTCAATAAGACTAAAATATATACTCACGACACGATGGCCAATCAGCATTAGGGATCGTGCAATTCATTGATGGATCATCACAAGGTCCTGGTGAGAAACTACATTCATTATCCTCAGTTCCACTTGGAAAATTGTCAATATCTAATTATTAAAAATGCATATCAATATTGAAAGAAAAGTGGTGAAGATGCATTGTTTACTTACAACATTTGTGTACAAAAGAATAGAGATTTTACTGTGTAATTTGAACTATCGCTCCACTGATAAGAAAGTGCTTATTTTCAACAACAACAAAAAACTTCAAAATTATGAAGCATAGAGGAAACTATAGATCGATAATTATTGGAATGTATGATCAATAGAAATGTTTTGCCCGCATCTGGCCTTTAAGCATTATACCATTATTAAAATTCATACTATTCACTTGTAATATTGTTCTAGTCATTAAATTATTAATATTAACTGCATCCGTTTGGTAATTACAGTATTTATTAAATGCGCGTTGCAATTCATTATTTCTTCATTTACGTCATCTATTGCCTAAATCATCAAACACCATTTCCGCTATATTAACAAAGGTAAACTTTAAACAAAAAAGAGAGCTTACGTTACCTAACCCGTATACTTGCACCTCGCATAACGTTAGGTATTGAGATACGCCAGCAATATAAATGGACACATAACGGCCGTGTAATAATTCGCCGCACTCTACTCTGATGTACATGTTTGCCGCCACGGCGTTCGTAAATGCCGCGCCGCATTGTGGATTCACGTTGAAGGGATTTGGATTCATACCGATATGGACTTCAGTATTAACTAGACGATGAGCTAAAAGCACAAGAAAAGTCGTTAAAAGAAACTCAACAAAGATTTCATATGTGATGCAGGAGGAAATGGGTATATGGTAGTCTTTAATCTGGTGAATTAATATCATTTTTTAATGTAACGTATACATAATATTGTATAAATTCTTACTTAAGGAATCGCGATTAATAATATCTACAAATCGGATGGCGTACGCTTTCTCCAAATCAACCCTCCACCATGGTTCAAAATCTTTATCTATATATAAAATAATGTACTGTATTAGTAATAATTATACTAAATGTATTTGGTGAAAAACACTATGAACTTGTCGGATCAAATTATGTTCTTCTTCAGCATGCAATATTAATCAATCGATCACAAAATGTAGGTCTATACCTTTAGCAGTAAAATTGAACAAAATGAGATAAGCATTTCCACCTTAGGGAAAAATGTTCAAACCATTATTATCATTATATATACAGTACTGTATATCATTAATAATGCTAAATATGATGTAGGTTACAGTGCCAATATCTCACCAACAGTTTGTAGGACCTAGACAAGGCCGTAGCGAGGAGTTAAAAACAGACGAGGAGGCAAAGGTGCTTTAAATTTAATTGTTGATATAAAAATATGACGATCTGTACTGGGAAATTGGGGTGGGTGGTGAAAATTCAAAATTTCAGACTAGGCGAGCGCTTCTGGCTACGGCCCTGCCTCCTAGATTCAAACATTCATGTTTTTATATGAAAATTGATTGCTGCTAAAGACTATCTTGCCTGTGTGACAACAGAAACCGTCTTCAAATCTCGAGCTATAATGTCCATCAACCGCCAACTCCGAGCCATACGGATGTGCATCAGCATAAGCACTACTTTGTTTCGTTGGCTTGAACTTGGAAAGTAGTCCTAAATAAGAAAATTAAGTGAAAATAGGGATAATTTCACGGTTTCTAAGCAGTTACGCATAATGACGGCTATTGGCACGATGAAAGAGCAAACGCGCAAACCCGTGCAAATAGAAACAAATTGTACTTAGGCGATTGTGTACGTAACGTTTACACTGTGTCATACATCAGACATTTCGTTGCTCTTCATTGTTAAATATAATGATAGTTTACTTAACAATTGTGTGTCAATATTCGGCTGTTTCAAAATAATCACTACACAATCGCAGGCATAATTATTACAGAACACTTAACTAATGGTTAGCGCTTTGCTGCTGTGTGTATAATTGCCATTACACGCGGTGTTTTAATTATATCGTTAATAATAATAATCAGAGACTACTTTACAATTATGTATGCATTTGACTGTATAGTATTAGATATTGATATTCATCAAAAGAGTCGTAAAAATATACCTATGCTTCCCATTAAAAAAAATCGATGCTGGTAATGAAATATAATAGGTATGATTTCACCACTGTATTACGAAGAATTGTGGACATCGTGTGTGGTTATAAAGTAAGATTGTGTACTGTCCCTAAAGCTCTGTCTCACCGTGTCATATATCACATTTTTTGTCACATTAAAGTTTGATAGTGTAGACAGAGCTTTATGAAGTCTAAACGTGTATTGCTGAATTTAACGATACAGTAGCATTCCTATTATGGAATTATTTAATAAGGTTGTTCCCATATTTATTGTCATTCATTCTTTTCACGGCAAAGGGTCCAATTAAAGAGATTCCCTGGATATGGGTATGTGTTTACTGTGTGTATCTAGTAAGACATCGTTACTTGGCAAAAAGTTGTTATTAGGCAATACAAATTATATGTGTAGGTCCATGCATGTGAAAAGTACAAATTCAATGTTCTCCATTGTCATGGAGCTGTAGCTTGGTGGTTAATGTGCTTGTTTTCAAATCCCAAGGTACTGACCTAGTGCCAGGGTTGTACCTCACGACTCTTTCAACTCCACTCCATAAGCCTCATATGATACTTGGTTTTAAGAACAATAACTTAAATTATTACAATAGTTTACCCATCCTGTAATTGGCGAATGCGTATGAAATAATTTAAAAGTTTTTTAAAATTTTAAAAGAAGACATTTTTCTTTTCTCGTTCTTTCACATTGGTTGCCATTCTCTGTTTGAACTCCATCATACCCATACACATGATCTAATTCCACCGCTGTAGGATTATTTTAAATAGATGATTAAAACAAAATTACCCAATTTGATAGCTTTCCATCTAATATCGAAACCTTTGTTATTGTAAATATTGTCAGATGTAAAAATTAATACAAGTGAAGACCCTTCTGAAATTACTGGCCAGACAGTATTACCACAGAACCTACAAGATGAGAAAAACTGATTATGACTATATATTAATCCATAAAATTAAACGAATTGTTTTTACATTTGCTAAAAAATATGAGAGAGTTTATACGTATACACATTTTCCTACTGCTGCAGAAGGCCTATATATCTATGTTTCACGGTTTTTATTAACTGTTAAATCAATAATAAATAGCTGGAGATAGCAGCATATTTATTCAAAACCATCGAACAGTATTCAATTTAAAATATCGAAATTTCAGTAACTATATTTTTACGGCAGTAATTACCCTTGCCCCAAGTCTGTATTTAATGTCTTTTTTATGTTAGTCCATCAGTCGACCTTTCGATTTTGTTTCTTCCAAAAAGTAGTATACGTATGAAACGCCATATGTGCCAAAATATTTGTCTTTTTACCAATCATATAAGTCAAAATTCCAATCTGGAACCCAGACTAGGCATTAAATAACAATTTGTAGAAATGACGTAACACATGATTCATGTTATTTACCTATAATCGTATTGTTTGTCGTTAACCCCCTCTGTATAAACGTCAAGATAATCATATCTACAACGGTCGTTAAACTCAACGTCAAAAAATACAAAGGCTATCTGTACAACATACTCATCTGGCACCTATTGGTCAAAATAATAACAGCATCTATTAGGTGATCTATTATATACTTTTATTTAAAAAACCAATATAGCAACGTTAAAGGGGGGTTCCGGGTTTAAAATGAATAGTAAAAAATGTAAAATATATATATATATTGTTTGTTTGTCTCTTGAACGGTAAAAGTTTCAATTTATATAAGCGCCCAGTGAAGCAGAACGAAGGCTGTGAAATGAGGCCAGATTACAAGTGCAGCTACGGCGATATGACACTGTGTTACAGAATAGGAAATTCGTGAAATGGTCAATCTTCCGACGACTCGTTATCATTAACAATATCAATTACTTTTGTGAAATTATACTTATCTGATGTAATTTTAGTCGGTCTTCCCATTTATGAAGTCAATTTTCTATGAAAATTTATCAAAACAGTGAAAACTTAGATATGTTTGCACTTTACGTTTGCCGATTTTCGCACTGACTTAGGGAAAGCCTTCAAAATCAATGAAGCGTAACGTATACATTCCTGAGCGAGGAGAGCGAGACGACGATACACGTGCTCTCTCTGTCCATGCCTGGCATCGTCACGTGATAAGCAGATACAGTATACAATACCAAACTGGTCGGGTCGAGTATACCCCGTCTATAATCACAACATGAACGATGTACAGTATTTGATTGAAGGTCGACTCGACCTACCGGAATGGTATAGATAATATAGCTCGAATGAGAGAGTTGGAATATTTGTAAACATAAGTATTGCTAATTTTAACAAGTGTAGCCTATAGTAAAAGGCCTGGTAGTATCAATTTGCATAGGGTTTTAACTGGGCCGGATCGGCCAGGTCTCCTTCCTACTACCTGGTCTACTTGCTTGATGCAGTATCCGCTTTTTTGGAGAGTAAACTAGGCCTATTTTTTAGGCCTACTTAGACGATCGGGACACCATAGGCATACGTACGTGCGGACGGCGATCGGACCTTGTTTTGCCTCAATATTTACAGCCGATTTTGTAGAACGTTTTAGGTTTAGATTGTTTAGGAGTTTGGTTGATAGGATGGGTTTGGATCCACTGAGTTTTGTTATTTATGGGCCAATCGTTTAGTAGTACTAGTAGGCTAGCTAGGCCCATGATGGGCCCCAATGTAAAACGTAGGGTAGCCATCGTGGCATGGAATCCCTAGTCAGAATGGCTCTCACCCATGACAAAAAATAATACTAGGCTAGGCCTAGCCTAGTACTTGAAGCCGATAATACGATCTGTACTATTCGAGGTATAAAAATAGTATAACTGTATACAATCTATATATAATCTGTACTAAATTTTGTATTTCATTAAATGTCAAATAAATATATGCTACTACTGTTATTATTACACTTTAGGCCTAGCTTAGAAAATCTACAAAAAATGTATTTCACAATGATCGGGTGGTTGTCGTTTGACAGGGGAGAGGGATGTAAATTTAGTTGACAAACACACTCGTACATGACGTCGCGAGTTTGGAATCCACTGATGACGTGATTTTGTGAATATCTCATGAATATTAATGAGCTTCCCTAAGCTGCTGAAAAACAGACTTTCCATGAATTTACCCTAAAATGTATATGAAATTTAATTTTTTTAATTTCTCGTTATTACTTCTTCATTCTGACATGTCTATATTGTTATAATATTTTTTATTTAATAAATAAACGATATTTAAAAGCAATTTTAAACCCAGAATCCCCCTTTAAGCCACTACAACACTTTATGTGACAAAAAAATGTAATGTGCCCATAGGTCTATATGGACACGATGATGTCATATCACAATCATATCTAAGCATATCACTACCATATTTGGGCACATCACACTTTTTTGTCAAACTAATTTGATAGTGTAGACAGAGCTTTACAGCTTGTGGCCAATGGCCATATTGCGTGTAACCTTTTAATACAGGCTCTTAAAAATATTAAATAAAAAAACAATATTTAAAATACATAAAAAGGTTATATACTTACATGTATTGTCCATTCACATTGTTGGTCGTTTCCGTAATTTGCTGGATAATAGGGGGACGTAATTCGGCCCTCAGTTCCATTAAACGTCTCACTACAGCCTGAAAGAAAATAGAGTATTGATACTACTACACTACACTATCAAACTTGATGTAAAAAAAAAAATGTGATGTGCCCATATATGGACATAATGATGTCATATCACTACCCTATTTAAGCATATCACTACCATATTTAAGCATATCACTACCATATTTAAGCATATCACTACCATATTTTGGCACATCTTCGGGGACTCCTTTGGAAGTATTTGTTGTATTATTCTATTTATTTTCATTCATATTTTATGCTGTTTTATAAATTGTACTGATAAATATTACTTACACATCACACATTTTTTGTCAAACTAGTTTGATAGTGTGGACAGAGCTTTAAGCTGATTAATGTTATGACTATAATATAGATGTCAACATTAATTATAAGTGTCACAAGTGACATAAAGTTGTGTATATATTTTGCAAGTCATTCTTACTTTTCCTTTTGTTTTCACTATTTGAACCTTTCTTTTGTTTTAGGAAGCTATTGTGTGAAGCCAGTGGAGCAGAGTTTTTGTGTTGCAGAGAAGGATTGTGTGGTGTTTGCTGATTGGAGGAGAGGTATAAGAGTTAAGTTAGTGTGTGAGTTGCTGATTGGTGGAGAAGGATAAGGTGGTGATATGTGGATAATTGAGGGAATTTTGAGGGGGATGGAAATTGAGAGGAGACAGAGAAGGAGGGCTATGTTATGTTAAGCCAGAAAGGGATAGGTGAATGTTGATATGAGAAACTAAGACGTACAGGAGAAGAAGTAATTGAATTATGGTGATATAGAGCTGAAGCAGAAAAGAAATAAAGAGATATACATGAAGTTAATAAATTGTGAGTTGGAGATAATTATGGTGATATAGAGCTGAAGCAGAAAGGAAATAAAGTGATATACATGAAATTAATAAATTGTGAGTTGGAAGTAATACTATAAGGCTGTACTTAAATGTAGAACTGTTAATTGTTGAGATTACTGAGGATTAATTAAAATTGTGAATGTAAATTGACGGAAGAAATAACTGTTGGAAACAGCAGAAGTTGTTGCATGTAAAGAATTGTTTGGAAATATTGAAGAGTAACTGGATTGATACTGATATTATTTTACGTGGAAAGGAGAAAGGAATAATTGGTCGGGGAGCGGATTGCAGTGCAGAACGACATCAAGAAACATTTTAACTTTATATTTGATTTATTTATATGTCAGAAAATAGGAAGAATTATAATTGATAATACAAGCAGAACGGGAGCAGAGGCGTGGGAGTTGTTTATTTGCAGAATCGTTTTAACTTTTATCTTTCTAATTTGCTTTGTGTCAGCGTAGGAGAGAAGGCAAGAAGGAACGATATTGTGGACATTTATTATTGTTTAATTATTCATCTTGTGATATTATTGTATTTGAAAGGGGGGTTTCGGGGATTTATTTAAAAATAAGAAGATTGTTGATATTTTGTTTGAAAGGATTGGGAAATTTGGGGAATTGCATAAAGTGTGTGGGGAATAGGAAGACTGTATCATTGTTTGAGAATTGGTTGGGGTTTTTTTTGTGGGTTTTTTTTGGGGGGTTTGAATTATAAAAGAAAGAATTGGTTGTCAAAGATTATTATTAAATTTTACTTTTTACATTTATATGTGTACAGTTGTGGCTATTTACCGTTGTTCATCGTTGGTTACCGGCAATTACATGTCCGAAAGAGCCGTAATTGCGGCTGTGTGACATTTATGGGGGCTCGTCCGGGAAACTTTGTAACCTAGCGTGAACATTGGTAGATGAAACAATTGTACGTGATTCTTGGATTGTCTATTTGCCATATTATTGGCATACTGTATACTTATATTGGATACTTATATATATATATATATATATTTTTTTTTTCCTTAAGAAATGGATCTCACTAAAATTGTTGACGCAGGAAAAGCGTTGGGGTTAGATGGAGTGGAATTAAGAGAGTTTGTGGAAAAGAGAGAGGAAGCTGCCAGAGAGAGAGAAGAGAGAGCACTAGAGAGAGAAGAGAGAAACAGGGAGAGAGAAGAAATGGAGCGAAACAGAGACAAGGAAGAGAGAGAGAGAAGAGAGGTACTAGAGAGGGACGAAGCAGAGAGAAAAAGAGCGAGTGAAGAAAAAGAGAGAGAAAACGAAAGGGCGAAAGAAGCTGAGACTCAGGCCTATCTTATAGAAATGCGAAGGTTAGAAATCCAATTAGAACAAGAAAAGAATCGGGCACGGCCGGGTGGTAGAGTATTACCCAATCCTGAGTCACGGGTTAAGGCCAGTAAACCTAAATTACCCCCTTTCCATGATCGAACAGATGACCTAGATGCCTATCTGAAAAGGTTTGAACGGTATGCGACTAGTCAGGAGTGGAAAGAAATTGAGTGGCCGGTTAACTTAAGTGCCCTACTAACTGGGAAGGCTCTCGAGGTTTATTCCAGGTTGTCGTCAGCTGAAGCTAACGATTACAAACTGTTGAAATTGGCTCTTCTAAAACGGTTTCAGTTAACCGCCGATGGATTTCGACATAAGTTACGAACAGCTAAGCCCGAATACGGAGAAAGCGGCCCGCAATTTGCTGCGAGGATAAGCAATTATCTTGATAGGTGGATTGACCTAGCAGAGGGGGAAAAAACCTTTCAGGGGTTAAAAGATTTATTGCTGCGAGAGCAGTTTACCGATGGGTGTGGGAAGGACCTAGCTCTGTTCCTAAGGGAACGTCAACCGAAAACGATACAAGCGATGGCTGAAATTGCGGAGCAATATTTGGAAGCTCGTGGGGGATTATTTGGTAAACCAATAGAGTTTAAACAAAAAGAGCCAAATTCTCCTCAACTCTCCTCTAATAATGTTCCCAGTACATCCTCATCACAAAGCCCTTCTAGTTTCCGTAGTCCAACTTGTTTTATATGTCATCGTGTAGGTCACTTAGCTAGAAATTGCAGAGCCTCAACTATGCATAAGCCAAACTCTCCTCCAAAATGTTACCGATGCTTAAAAACAGGACATATTGCCAGAAATTGTAGACAGGACGCCAACAGTTGCGCTGGGTTGTCTACTTCACCACAAACAGAGTCTGATTGCCAGAAATGTACAAAACAACACGAATGTAAAGCCAAAGAAGAAATTCCCGATGTGGGTGCCAGTATGGTTACGAAAATGTCAGAGTCTTTAAATCAATGTTGTATCAATAATGATGGTGATAAGGTCACTCTTCAATGTGGGCACTGTCTTCCAATTATGACAGCGGCTCTAAATAATTCAATTAGTAAAATGCCCGGTTATACAGGTTGTGTTGGGTCACGCTGCGTCTCTGTTCTTCGTGACAGTGGCTGTAGTGGGGTGGTTGTGAAGAAAGATCTTGTATCAGCCGAACAACTTACTGGTAAGGAGAAAACCTGTGTGCTGATTGATGGCACGGTCCGCAACTTACCGGTTGCATTAATACATGTTAATACTCCATTTTTTTCAGGAAAGACGTATGCACTATGTATGAATAACCCTATTTATGACTTGATATTAGGTAATATTGCAGGAGTACGAGCACCAGGAAATCCAGATCCCACATGGACAGAGCGAAATCTTCAAGGATGTTCTGTTGTTACCCGGTCTCAAGCTAACACTATGGATAAACCATTCAGAACACTTAAAACTACAGAAATACACAAGCAAATCATCACAGCGGGAATTATGAAAACCGCCCAGCAACAAGATATCAGCCTTGCAAAATTCAAGGATCTTGCAGAGAAACAAACTACAACTGTGAGTAACAAACAAGCCGAGGCTAGGTTTATTTATCATAAAGACCTATTATATAGGCAATTTTCCTCTCCTAATATTGAACACGGGGATAAGTTTACCCAACTAGTAGTGCCAGCTGACTATCGACGCCAGGTAATGCGCCAAGCCCATGAAACCTTATTAGGAGGACACCAAGGGGTAAAAAAGACGACAGATAAAGTGTTGACAACATTTTGGTGGCCTGGGGTAACTGCAGATATTACTCGATATTGTCGATCCTGTGACATTTGTCAGAGAACTGTACAAAAAGGTAGAGTTACGAAAGTGCCTCTAGGAAGCATGCCTTTGATCGAGGTGCCGTTTGAACGGATTGCCGTTGATATAGTTGGTCCCATTTTCCCCATGTCTAAAGGTCGTAATCGTTATATACTCACAATAATAGATTTTGCTACTCGTTATCCAGAGGCAGTGCCTCTACCAAATATTGAAGCTGAACGGGTTGCTGAGGCCTTGGTTGGTGTTTTCTCTAGACTTGGTATCCCGAAAGAAATGCTTACCGATAGGGGATCACAATTTACATCTGAAGTCATGAGGCAAGTTAGTAAGTTGTTGTCTATACGTCAGGTAATGACATCTCCATATCACCCAGCTTGTAATGGTTTGGTCGAACGGTTCAATGGAACACTCAAACAAATGCTGAAACGTATGTGTGCAGAAAGGCCTTCTGATTGGGATCGTTACATTGACCCACTACTTTTTGCGGTTAGGGAATCTTCACAGGAAAGTTTAGGGTTTTCTCCTTTTGAACTGTTATATGGCCGTACCGTACGAGGACCCATGTCCATCCTAAGGGAATTGTGGACCGAAGAAATCGAAACACCAGAAACAAAAACCACCTACCAGTACGTTATGGATTTACGGGAACGACTACATGAAACCTGTCAGATGGCTCAGAAGAATCTACAAAAATCTAAGGTCAGGTACAAACAATATTATGACAAAAAGAGTAAGTCCCGGGAATTTGAGGTTGGGGATAAGGTACTACTTTTATTACCCACAGACAAAAACAAACTATTGCTTCAATGGAAAGGTCCTTTTAAGGTTGTAAAGAAATTTGGGTATCTAGACTACCAAATTGACCTTAACGGGAAATTCAAAATATTTCACGCCAATCTCTTGAAAAAGTATTATGAGCGAACCGCAGACATTAGTGCTGCCTTAGGGGTATCCGAGCTTTCTGGTATCCTTGAATTAGCTAGCACCGCTGTTATTGAATGCGAACCTAATGAAACATTTACAAATAACCAAAATTATCATCTATCTAATGAGAATCTTTTACAGCTCCACCCTCTACTAGCAAAAGAAACAACAGCCGACATCCACATCAACGAAAGCCTGGATGATACACTAAAGCATGAGGTGCACCGACTTATCGGAAACTACAAAGATGTACTGACGGATTTACCGGGTAAGACTACACTTGGGCAGCATGAAATCAAGCTGGAAACTGATGATACAATCCGTTCCAAGCCCTATCCACTTCCACATGCGTTGCGAGGTACCATTAAGGATGAGGTAAATATGATGTTAAATCTGGGTGTAGTGGAGCCTTCAGGGGCACCGTTTGCCTCTCCAATAGTATTGGTAAAGAAACCGGATGGGTCAAATCGATTCTGCGTGGACTTTCGAAAACTTAATCAGGTTACAGTTTTTGACGCCGAACCGATTCCGGACCAAGAGGAACTGTTCACAAAGTTGGCCCATGATCATTATTTTACTAAGATAGATTTAAGTAAAGGGTATTGGCAAGTTCCCATGGATGAAGCGTCAAAACCTTTAACAGCCTTTCTAACACCAGATGGTTTGTTTCAATTTAATGTCATGCCGTTCGGCTTAGTCAATGCACCGGCTACTTTCAGTCGTATCATGAGAAAATTACTCAAAGGAATGGATAATACACTTAATTATATTGATGACATTCTAATTCACACAGCTTCTTGGGATCAACATATGAAATGTTTGTCTGAATTGTTTGGACGTCTCCGCAGGGCCAATCTAACTGCTCGACCAAGCAAATGTTTCATTGGTTATGAAACAATCGAGTTTCTTGGCCATGTGGTAGGGAAAGGACATGTTCAACCTCGAGTGGAGAAGATACAAAGTATCTTGTCAGCCAAACAACCAGAAACAAAGAAACAACTCCGGTCATTCCTTGGGATGACCAACTACTATAGAAAGTTCATTCCTAATTACTCTGTGATTGCTTGTCCATTAACCGACAAAACGAAGAATCGGGAACCTAACCGAATATGTTGGGAGAAGGCCCAGGAAAGTGCGTTTGTTAAACTTAAGGAAAAATTAAACAGTACTCCAATTTTATGCCTTCCTAATTTAAACAAAGATTTTATTTTGAGAACAGATGCGTCCGAATATGGAGTGGGAGCGGTTCTAATGCAGCAGTATGGTGACGTGAAGTTTCCCGTGGCGTACGCTAGCAAGAAACTGCTTCCTCGAGAAAAAGCATATTCAGTGATGGAAAAAGAATGCTTAGCCATTGTATGGAGTGTACGAAAATTTGAGTCTTATTTATATGGACGAAACTTCACGTTGGAAACTGATCACCAGCCGCTTGTGTTTATGCACAGAGCGAAATTGTCCAATGGGCGAATTATGAGATGGGCCCTGGCTCTACAACCGTACAAGTTCCGAATAGAGGCGATTAAAGGCAGTGAAAATGTAGGAGCTGATTATTTAAGTCGAGTGTAAATAGGACCCGTCACGGTATGGAGAAAATGTTGATACATTATTCTTTTAGAGGGGAGTAAATGTCACAAGTGACATAAAGTTGTGTATATATTTTGCAAGTCATTCTTACTTTTCCTTTTGTTTTCACTATTTGAACCTTTCTTTTGTTTTAGGAAGCTATTGTGTGAAGCCAGTGGAGCAGAGTTTTTGTGTTGCAGAGAAGGATTGTGTGGTGTTTGCTGATTGGAGGAGAGGTATAAGAGTTAAGTTAGTGTGTGAGTTGCTGATTGGTGGAGAAGGATAAGGTGGTGATATGTGGATAATTGAGGGAATTTTGAGGGGGATGGAAATTGAGAGGAGACAGAGAAGGAGGGCTATGTTATGTTAAGCCAGAAAGGGATAGGTGAATGTTGATATGAGAAACTAAGACGTACAGGAGAAGAAGTAATTGAATTATGGTGATATAGAGCTGAAGCAGAAAAGAAATAAAGAGATATACATGAAGTTAATAAATTGTGAGTTGGAGATAATTATGGTGATATAGAGCTGAAGCAGAAAGGAAATAAAGTGATATACATGAAATTAATAAATTGTGAGTTGGAAGTAATACTATAAGGCTGTACTTAAATGTAGAACTGTTAATTGTTGAGATTACTGAGGATTAATTAAAATTGTGAATGTAAATTGACGGAAGAAATAACTGTTGGAAACAGCAGAAGTTGTTGCATGTAAAGAATTGTTTGGAAATATTGAAGAGTAACTGGATTGATACTGATATTATTTTACGTGGAAAGGAGAAAGGAATAATTGGTCGGGGAGCGGATTGCAGTGCAGAACGACATCAAGAAACATTTTAACTTTATATTTGATTTATTTATATGTCAGAAAATAGGAAGAATTATAATTGATAATACAAGCAGAACGGGAGCAGAGGCGTGGGAGTTGTTTATTTGCAGAATCGTTTTAACTTTTATCTTTCTAATTTGCTTTGTGTCAGCGTAGGAGAGAAGGCAAGAAGGAACGATATTGTGGACATTTATTATTGTTTAATTATTCATCTTGTGATATTATTGTATTTGAAAGGGGGGTTTCGGGGATTTATTTAAAAATAAGAAGATTGTTGATATTTTGTTTGAAAGGATTGGGAAATTTGGGGAATTGCATAAAGTGTGTGGGGAATAGGAAGACTGTATCATTGTTTGAGAATTGGTTGGGTTTTTTTTTGTGGGTTTTTTTTGGGGGGTTTGAATTATAAAAGAAAGAATTGGTTGTCAAAGATTATTATTAAATTTTACTTTTTACATTTATATGTGTACAGTTGTGGCTATTTACCGTTGTTCATCGTTGGTTACCGGCAATTACATGTCCGAAAGAGCCGTAATTGCGGCTGTGTGACAATAAGAGAGTGTACAAATGGAATAAATTATGCATACTCATGTAAACTAGGATTAGGAATGTTAAAACCTATACAAAGTTGGATCTTAGGCTGATTGAGTGTTTTTGTTAGCATAAATGTAGACCTATAATTGATCAAATAGATTGAACTACAAGAAACAACACGATACTGTATTCCTTTGTACAGAAAGAATAGCGTGAATTGTTTTCTGATTCTGTCAAAGATGTAAAATTATGTAGACGTTTTTTTTAAATACCTTGTACTATGGTTGATTTAATCATAAACAAAAATCAACTTACTAGCACAGTTTATATTTGGTTGTCCAACATCACACCACTCCCACCTAACGTCTGGATCGGTTGTATAACACCAAGTTTGATCATCCGGTTCTGGGTTGCGACAATAGTTGTGGTCTCCTATGCCCGTGTTTGGATGCGTTTGATCGCTATACCCATGCTCGTGAGGAGACTGTGACGTCCAGTACTGACATGCTCTGCCACTTGGTGTAACACTTACCGTGCCACGGTAATCGGCTGCATTTTCCAAATGGTAACATTCTGAAAACAAACATTGCAAATTACTTCTGATTCTCTTCCTAATTAACAGAATAAAGAAGTCTTCAATAACATGAATGGACTTCAATAAACACCAGAGTTTTGTAGCTAGGAAGTTGTTATTATTATGGGCCCTCGTCACGAAAAATCATTAGAACAAAGCTAATAAGACGCAGAATAATGAAATTTAAAGAAAGATTAAACAATTGGGTAAAATACCATGGGCTGTCGGTTGTTTTAATAAAAATTCATGACATCAGCAAGAGTAAGATCTTGTATTCCTTTGCCAACAATTCAAATTGGGGTTTTTTTTCAGGGAAGAGTATTCGTCAATTTTAACGTTAAGCACTCCTATTATGGGAAATTGTTGAGACCCTCGGAGTTCCCCTTTAATAAGAGTGTTCCCTGTAGCGTTAAAACATATTTATTGTCATTAATTCCTTTCACGGCAAAGGGAAATTGTTTTTTTTCCCCGGGAAGAGTACGGTATTCGTTTAATTTTAAGGTTGAATTTATGATTAATTTACACTTTTGAAATACACTTTATTTATTCACGAGAATGATGTGCAATACAACTTGTTCAATCAATATTGATTGTTTTTACACAAGTTCGTGATATTACAAAAAAAGCCAACACCATATAAATAAGACAAAACAGATAGACTTGTGATAGATAGGCCTAAAATATTATGAGTTGAGAGTAATTCGTACCTGGGTATTCATTTAGTGTTGTAGATATGATAGGCCTACTGGTAGTCATATCTTCGGTAGGTTTAGCCCTACCAGTAGTAATTTCCTCGGAAGTCAACGTATAGTTTTCTGTCACAGTATCCTCTTGAATTGTAACTCCTGAAATCGAAACGTAGTTTAATACAACAATTATTTTTTGTTTGTCTTTTGTGAGGTTCACTCATAATTGATACATAATTCTTTTGATAAAAACACTTTCTTTGCAATCTAAATTGTTCTTTTAGTTTCCATTCTTATTAAGTTTTTTTATATAAAATCTATAAATGTTTTCTTTCATAAATATTATGTTTCTTAGTAACCTTAAAAATCTCTGCACAAGAGATATTAGAAATAATAGGTAGGCCTACATCGATAAATATAAAACAAGCGAACATTAAAAAAACATTTTCTTTTTTTTCTTTCTTTTAAAGAGAACCAAAAACAACTCAATAGCTATTTGTTTGTAAAGTATAGCCTTATCAATGCATTCTGTCTTTAGTAACTATCCTTTTTAGTGTCCCCCCACCCCACTTGTTTTAACTTGTAGAATAGCCTTATCAATGCTTGTCTTTAGTAACTCTCCTTTTCAGTGTCCTCCCCCACTCTTTCGACACCCCCCCCCCCCCTCCCCCCCCCCCCACACCCAAAAAAATGTTGTTAATATACCGTGATAATGAACAATCATTTGTATGAGATCATAGAAACGGTGTGTATTATGACCTATTGTAGTACTATATTGAAATATTCAATAGTCAGTGAGTCCCTCATGAAAACATAATAATGGATGAAAAATGTGCTATTTTCAGAGTTACGTGCAATAATTGTTATGTTTAATGCTTACCATATTCCATAGTTGTCATCGAAAATGTGTCATCGACGTTGTCGTCCTGCAAGTTCGAATCATTTGTAGTGATGTTTTCTTGGGCTTTTGCTAAAATTAAACCATCGTTTAAAACATGGTATGTGAATAAAAAGATCGTTATACACGAAAACGAATAGTTTTAGTTTACATTGGTGTCCAAGATGTTAAAAAGAAAAGAATATAATAACAAACTAAAAAAAAAAATCAATTTTAACCATGATTTGATCGTGAAGCAAACCGACAAATATAATCAAAATCATTCATTTTTTTTATATTGGATTGTCAGAATAATGCGGATAACATATCCATAGAAAACAAATAAAACCACACATACAAAAAAAGAAGAAACCAAGAATCGTACAGAATACAATACCTAGTGGAAATAGACGTATACACTCACAAAAAGAATTGTGCGACAGGCCCGTATACCGACAATAACTAATAAAATACATTTTCTCACAAAAAACACCAAAAGAAATTAGAAAAAAATCATTCTAGCAATAGGAACATTGTTACTGTCTTCAATGAAAATAATATTTTCACAAATCAAATAAAATTAAAAATATAAAAATACGTAGTGTGGCATACAGTATCGTCGTTCGTCATCAGTATTAAGGAACTTGTCTATTAATTGTTATTTAATATACAATTATTTTAAATGTTAAAATATGGATGTAGAAAATGATAAGGAAAATCTAGTTAACAGCTATTCTTATGAAAATTAGATTTAATATTATCACATAACCATCCCTTTTCAAAGATGTTCCGTGAAATCTAACAATAAGTAGGCCTTATTGTTGAGAGATACTACACAAAGGACAAGGACAATAGAATAAGCATAATAAAGATTAATGATCTTTTATAATTATTAAAACTAATATTTATCGCCTTAATGATTAAATAACCGCATTTAGCATGTCAACAACAACAGCAACAACAACATGTTGTCATAATAAGAGCATTTGTTGTCATCAGGAAAGTGAGTGATACGGCATGCCTAACCCTAAATTAAATATTCCACTTAGGCCTACACCCTTGTCATCCCAACAGCATTAAACTATTAAACAGCAGTATTGAGTCTGATAGAAATCTTTATTCCATTTAGGGCCAATAAGAAGGTAAGATACAGTTAATATTTGGGGGTTAGATGCTGTGACATGGGCTTGTTGTCGGAGACATGATACTGCAGAAACCAAGTAATTGTTTTGACAAAATCTTCTGCTGGGTTCTCTTAATCCCGATCCGGTAATGGAATAATTGGTTATTGTCTATGCGGGTGCCTCTATCTTAAAATCCTCACCGCCGACATCCGTTCCTAAAGGAATATGTTGGGTTTTTATTTGTGGCAGGGACAGATCTTACAAAACATAGCCTTACAAAATGTATTTTTTTACTTGTTTTAGTTGAAAAATAACAACAGAGTATGATTCTAGAATACATAAAGGTTAGATTTAATCGATCAAAATATTAAAATGTTTTTTTTTTGTCAACGTGATTTTTTGACTATTCTAGGCTGTATCTCAGTTCGGGGATTACTGACAAGCGACTGGGTTTGGCTTGTCCGTACATTTTAGAAAACCCTATCAAAATACTATTCTACAAACGATCGAGTAAGCAACCTACAGTAAATCACTTTTCTGACATTTGTTCATTTACAATTTACAAAATAGCATATACAAAATAAACTGGTCTTATTTATTTGTTTAGATATAAACAAGGCCATATTCATGGCTGCAGTCGCGTGCTCAAGTTAGTGTTTACCGACCGACCAACCGACGACCGACCGACCAACCAACCAACCGACATTGTGAGCTATAGAGTCGCGTTGCACTAAAAACTATATTATTAATATTATTAAAGAGGGAAAAAACAGAAAACATTGAGAAAAAAGTAGAAAATCTTTAGAAATTGATGAATAACACATTGAATAGATACATTTAAGGTGGTGGTGAACCACAAAAGATAAAAAAAATAGTTTTAAAAACTTGTGGCTAAAAATGTTGTATTCACTAATAAAAGTATTGTACTTTAAATATTACAATACAAAATGCAATAAAAAGGTACAACAATATCGCTCACTTTGTCTCTATTTGAACTATTTAGTTTAGCATAACTATTGTAGGGATGGGTGACTTTTTTTAACGCCGTGATTTCGGTTCTCGATTTGACCTTGACATTGCTTCGAAGCACACGAGAAATACGGATAGGGGGGCGGGATTGGCGAGGAACTGAACTTGTCCGAGTTCGACCGCTTTTTGCCAAATGTCAGTTTGATTATCACGTTTTATTAGCGAATGCAGATCATTTAGAAATGCTAACGCTAATTTATACGAACTATCATGGTAACAAGGACATTCCTAAATTTATTAAAATCATATGCAATAGGCCTAATATATTAATTCAATATTTGCAAAACAAAAAAATGGTCAGTTGAGTGTGTTTCAGATCTTTTTGATTTGTTGTTTATCTCTGACTCAAGGTTGGTAAGCGAATAAACCTAACAGTGACTGATTGATTTTAGTTTCTCGAAACGAAAACATGAAAATTCCGGAAAAAACACAAATTGAAATTTACCTTGAAAGAGGATTGTAAAAATTATCCAGATTGAAAACTTGAAAACTGAAATCGCTCCCATTATTACATACTTTCCTATTTAAGTGTTATTTTTGAATACAACCAATCCAGACTACCAGTAGTTTACTCTAAGTAATGATATATAGCTAGTGGCGCAACGCTTATAACTCGCAAATTATGCCATAAATATTGTATTTGTAGAGGGCGCATCAAGAGGTCTTATTTGCTGTATCGAATTTAGAACGAGCGAAGCATCTCTTTATTCACATCACGTGATATGTAGCTTCTAATCTAATCTAATCATCACAAATCTTTTATTTACTCTCTTTTTTATTTTTCCGTCTTTATTATAACATATCATTATTGTTATATTCGCATTAAATACTGGTACTGAATATTATACAAAATGTAATGTTTATGTAGAGATGTTTTACTGCTACATTTATTAACCAAATGGAAACATAATAGACTGAACAAATGAGCTATATGATTAGTGACAATTTGTCTTTTCTTTAAGTAAATACGATACGTTTAGGCCTATATTTGTTCATTTCCCTACAAAATTCCTTCTCCAGACATTGCTTCATTAAAAGATGTCTAGTCAATGCAAAACCAAAGCATAGTCATTCATTCCTGGCACTGTCTCGTACATCAATTATGTCAGTAGGCCTATGAAAGGGTCCGACGAAATAATAAAAATATACCGTCATTTCAGAGTATAAAAGGCACACATTTAAAACGGAGGCAGAACGTTTTATTGGAAAGTAATGTCTTCGGATCTTGTAACGAAACAAAACGTTGTGATGAGGTAAAGCACTTGAGCAACACAATGGATACGTCACTGCGTTTTCCAAAGGCAAGAAAACGGCAAAAACAAAACAAAACAAGCTATATGACTACACAATGTTTCGTACGTTTCTTTTCTTCAAGTTTATGCGATACCCCGTGACATGTAGCTTCGTAGAACACATCATTTACACCCCTTCCCGTCAAAGATGAACATTCAAAATAGTCGAGAGCACCAACCTTTGATTTCATTTCTTGGCCCTGAAAATAAACAAAATAAATAAAATACATTTTTTAATTTAAAAAAGGTAGGCTGTAATTTAATTTTAAATAAATAATCAAATCGTTATTGGTTTACTTTGGTGTAGAGACTGGGGAAAAGCTTATAATAAGTCCCTCGTTACAAATTAATTTAACTTTATTTTAAAAAAAAATACCTGTTCGTATGTAATAAACTTTGTTCCATCGTCTGCCGTTCTCAGATTCCCATCTTCATCTTCTCTTAAGTCCAACTTGGTACCAACTAGAATAAACGGTACATCGGGGCAGTGTTTGTGTATTTCGGGATACCAAAGCTTACTTACATTTTCATATGACGTTGGATTCGACAGATCGAAACAAATGATAAAAATATTCTGTTTAAAGAAAAACAAAATCAATGTTTGAGTGGTATTTGATCATAAACAATATTTCTATTGTATTTCTATATCTATTGTGTTGGTTTGCAATCGAAAATACAAAACCATGAGAACTAGAAATGTTTTTATTATTTTTTATTTTATGTCTTTAGGCAATGTGGCCAAGGATTACCAATAGTGAATTAATCACTGTCCTATCAGATAGTTGGTAATCCCGATGATAAGGTGCTATTTTGTGAACCAGTTCACAGGGGTAACCCCCTACTCTTCTCGAATAATGAACTGGGTTCTTTAAAGTGCACACAGATTATAACTGTGTACACTGGACCTACGGTGTATAGTCCTTATCCGAGAAGACTTGTTCCACCACCAGAACTAGGAGCGAGTCGGCTTCGAACCCTTGCCGATGTTGTTGTCCTTAGTAATTTAAAATTAAGTAATACCTATGGCACCTACCGCTCTAATATAACACAGTGGGCGTAACCTAGCGTAATCTTCCTGTTCGCCACGGGCGTCTTCTGTCTGTACTTCCACAACTGTATTTTCCAATGTGATTTTATGAACCTCACCACTGTCAAACCTGTACATAATACAATTTTGTTTTCATTTAATTTACACATCACAACATACTTTACTTACAAATACGTAAACCATGGATGATCGAATTAACTTAATATTAACTAATATATAAGGCACAAAATATAATTTTTTTATAAATAAAAGATTTTGTATCGTCAATCATAAATCTCTAAATGTGTTTCTCAAATTGGTTTTTTATTTACTGTATAACAAAAATAATTTTGTTAATAGTGTCGTATTCTTAATCAAGGTGCTGTATAGGCTTTATCAACTAAATTTACTTTAACAGCTAAAAACAGCAGGCTACTAACTGTAATTAAATCATGACGTATTTTCTGAAATGTTATGCTTTGTCTACACTATCAAAGTTTATGTACCCATATATGGATATAATGATGTCATATCACTACCATATTTTGGCATATAATTACTATATTTGGGCACATCACACTTGTTTTTGTCATACTAAGTTAGTGTAGACAGTGTACTTACACTGTTGGTACGTAGACTTCAGGAAACAATTGTTTGCATTTACGAATGAGGAGGCAGGTTTTCCCAACAAAACTGATGACATTAGGAATAAAAAGTAAAGTTTTATTAAATTACAACTCCATATGTATAGGCCTATACATATAGCCTATTAGTTCGTTTTTATTTCTTATCGGATTTAAGCCTATATGGATGTGTATGCAACGTGTAACTGTATAGTCGTAGCTTTTAGAAAACCTAACAATACAGTATTTAAGTCTTAAGCATATACAATACAGTATATAAGTCTAGACTCATATACTTAAGCATAGACCCGAACGTCCACTTTGTTTTGTAGCCATAACTTACCTATCGCCTACAGTTATACATCGAATACGAATCGGCTTCAATTTTAGACTCGCTCGCGACATATCTCCGTGTTTCAGAGGCCTACTCTAGCACTGTAGCTACTTACCAAGCAGCCTAGTGTTAAATATAATCATTGAAAATAACTCATATCAAACTGCCAGGCTTTTAAAGCATGTTATTATTAAATACGAACATCGATGATACATTGCTATTTTTAGAAACTGACACTTCCTGGTTTTCCAATGTCATGTTCAGTCAAGCTTGCAATTTCTTATGAATATTCAGCAGTTAATGATACACATTTAAATATTGATTTAAACTTGTCATTGATGATGAATATGCACCAAAAACTACTTCTCTCTCTGGCAGTTTTTTAGTGTGTGCGATATTACCATTAAAATGAACGATGTGCATTTTATAATGTGTAACTTACTATAATTGTTTTTGGGTGTATCTAAAAAAAGACTGACTGACGAAAAAAATAACGAATGCTACGTACGGTACGTGATACGGAATACACAAATGAAACGACAGGAATAATAGGCGTGTTAAAACAGTTCCGCCTTTTTATTTTACAGTAACCAATATGATATCCTATCCTAAACTATTATCTCACTGTGCCTTAATATAATTAAAAGTACTCAAATGTCGGATGTTGTGACGTAACAAGTGTGTTGAGGGTTGAAGAACTTTGGGAACTCTCCTCTGTTCTCTCACTGTTATGACAAGACAACAACAAAAAAACAAACAAAAAGAGCTATATGACGACACAGTTTTTTCTTTTTTTCTTGTTTCCAAGTCTATGCGATACTCCGTGACATGTAGCTTCGTAGAACACATCATTTACACCCCTTCCCGTCAAAGATGAACATTCAAAATAGTCGAGAGCACCAACCTTTGATTTCATTTCTTGGCCCTGAAAATAAAAATAAATAATTAGAAGTCTCCTTTTAAATCGTAGCCGACTAATTGTTATCCTATATATATATATATAATGACACACCTTAAAGTAAATATCTATTTATATTAGTATTACAGTTTTACAATTACAATTTAAACAATAAAAGACCATCATCACCTGTACGTATGTAATACACTTTTTTGCATCGTCTGTCGTTTTCGGATTCCCATCTTCATCTATTTTCAAATCCAACTTAGTACCAACCAGAATAAACGGTACATCGGGACAGTGTTTGTGTATTTCGGGATACCAAAGCTTACTAACATTTTCATATGATGTTGGATTCGACAGGTCGAAACAAATGACAATAACATTCTGTATTGGAGAAACATAAAACAAATTAACCAAATAAATATCTCTTTGTCTTATAATATTACTCTTTCTTAAGTTTCAAAATAATACAAAGTAATTACTGAGTGGAGTGCATGCTCGCAAACCAATTTGTAAGTACAAGAGCTTCTCCCTCTCGCGAGTGAACAACGCCATGGCAACGCCCAGCGCATCTTAACTGTCTCTTGGGAACTTAACTAAAATTATTTACAGAGATTTCACAGTTGAAGTCTTTTTGCCATTGAAATGACTTCACAAGACTGACTAGAAGAATTTATTTATTTATTTATTCGGTATATTAAAAATATATTACAAAACGACAGTCAAGGACTGAAATGAATTGCATTACAAATATATAAAAATTAGTTGAAATTGCTATAAAAATAGAAACATCCAATTAAAATTAACTATCGTACAATGAATTAAGAAAACATACATAAATAAAAAACCTCAAAACATTCACTTATTAAATATCTTAAAAACCAAAAAAAAAAAAGAACCAAACAGACATAGCAAAGGTGTTTTTCTAAAACGTAGAGCCTATACAGGAATATGGCACACTTTCAATTCAAGTTCATTGAGGAAAATCATGGATCTTTACAGAAGAAAAACATACCGCATTAATATAAGATAACGGGCGTAACCTAATGTAATCTTCATCCTGTCGCCCACGGGCGTCTTCTGTCTGTACTTTTACAACTGCATTGTCCACTGTGATTTCATGAATGTAACTATCAAACCTGTACAAAGAAAATTTGTTTTTTTATCGTCTATAGTTTTTAAGCTGAAGTTTTAAAAATAGGAAGTTGGTAGTTTTACTTTTTGTTCTTTAATAGGCCTATATGATTTTCAAGTGTCTGAGCCTATCAATGAAATGCGCCTGAGGACGGTGTGTCACAGACATTTTGTTAAAAACAATTCGCAACCCACAAATGTTATATACTTACACTGTTGGTATGTAGTCTTCAGGATATGCATTCATGCATTCACGGATGAGGAGGCAGGTCTTCCCAACTGCACTAAAATGAATAATGTACTCAATCATTTCATAATCATTTTACACAATCATACATAACATTAATTACATAACATAACATAATCATTTCACGTTCTTACCATCTTAGAAAAGCTTGATTGCAAAGTCTGCAACAGTACACTATACTTAAGTCTAGAGCCTTGTTATTAAGCATAGTTTCTAGCTTAGTTACTAGTACTATACTTACCTATCGCCTACAGTTATACACCGAATACAAATCGGCTTCAATTTCATACTCACTCGCGACATTTCCTCTCTCTGTTCAAGTAGCCTCTATAGTGTTGAATAACAACCCCTTACCGAACTGTCATGTTTTAAAGCATGTTAATACAAACATCATGATACATTGCTATATTTAGAACATGGGCTTGCCACTTCCTGGTTTTCAACGTCGTGTTGGGTCAAGCTTGCGATTTATTATGAATATTCAGCAGTGAGTGGTACACGTTTGAATATTCATTATTAACTTGTCAACCGTATCAAGTTGCTAATGAATATTCACTACTGTAATCTACCAAGAAAAAGGAAAGATTCTTAAGTCATGAATTGTACTAAACCAAATAGGCCTGATGAGCCTATATAAATATAGGCCTGATGAGCCTATGGTTAAATATAGGCCTACTAGATGAATTTTAACTTTAAAAAAAAACCAAGCCACATTTATTGAGGGCGCTTCTTTAATCACAATTCCAGGTTCGATCTTATCTTATTGCAAGTTTAAAGTCCAACTGTGTTTGTCGAATGAACCTCTTGAATAAAGGACACGTGTTAATAACTGCCTTCATCATAGACTTATAACTGATTTAATAACGGTAAGTTACTAACATACTCTTTAATTGTATGGGTCTATACTGGTATTAAGATTAATCAAAAACCTACCAGCGTTAAGGAAGTAGCCCAAGGTTCTTATTCTATAGATTAGGCCATTCCAACACTATATTTTAATAACGGAAATCCGTATTGAAAACGGTACCGCTGTTTGACAATAAAACATTATACAGTGTGTTCCGTCTTATATACATAATATTGACTCTTTCCTATTTTTTTTTTTAAGGAAAATTTGGATACAATGGATTTCCTCAATATATTAATCCTTACTCTTGCAAGTATTACAGTCACGTGGGCAGTGAAACCTACCAAATTTGCAAAAGGTAATTACAAATGTGAAAAGGTACTATTAACTATTTAAAATAATAACTCTGGCCAACTTATTAATGACTCTAAATCAAACTCAGAGGCGGTATTCATACACTGCAATGCTTCTTACACCAAGCAGGAATTATTTGTCTTACTACAGTAGCAAAATACGACATAATAATATGAGATTTGGGAGCTACAGCAAATCCAGATGGTAACCCCATTGTGGTCTTTTCTGTAGTGAAATTAGAATAACAGTACTAAACAAACAATGTATTTTTGTCAATTGTATCATGGAGTAATACTCCATGATTATATCAATACCGGCTTCGGGGTTGAACAATGTTTTACAAACGAAATAAGTTCTTTGTAAAAGTTCGTTTACATTCAAATGAGGCACAAAAGATAAATGCTTCCTTGCGATAAGTATAAAGATTCTAAACTGAGAAATGCACGATTTACGACATTTTTTTTATCTCAAAAACCAGCGAAAAGACATAAGTTTTGGGTACAATGCTAACATAATTACATTGACTTTCGATCAATACGAAACGAATAACAATAAACTGAACCAAATTAATAACGCCGGTGATTTTTTTTTTATTTGCAGAGGTTGTTTGCGAGGGATGTCATGCAGTTATAACTGGTATGTGGAGATAAAAAGTTTGTCCTACAGTAAACTCCGAGACAGTCCTGTTTACAAATGTTTGCCAATCCAAAAAATCACCTTAAATCTGGCCTACACTATCTTTATGTGACAAAAAAAAATGTGCCCATATATGGACATAATGATGTCATATCACTACCATATCTGGGAACACCACTACCATATATGGACATATCACACTTTTTTTTGTAAAACTAGTTTGATAGTGTAAACAGAACTTTACTATATGTTTTGGACCCCCCTAATCAATGCCTTGCATGTCACTGGGCATTTAAAAGTTTCGGATTAGCATTTTGGTGGAATTAAAAGACGACGACTGTATGTAGTAGTAATAATTTATACTTTTCAGAATCCAACAAACTCATTGGTAAGGGAAGCAGAAAGAAGGCGGCAACGGTCATCACTAAAGTATGCAATTTTGACAATTTACGAGCATATGAGTTTAGCCCGCCTAATATGAAGAAAGTTTGCGATTATTGGACTAGTAAGTGGACACATTTTTCTGTAGTAAAAATCTAAATTGTTTACATTGTGCAAGTGTAAGGAATATTGTGTAACGGTAGCCTATGCAACTCAATGCATGATACACTGAAAAAGATCTATTTCAAAGATTCTGAGCCTAAAGCTTGGTTCCCACTAGAGACGCAACGCAAGTACGTGACGCAACGTAAGTGATACGACCAATCACAAGTGATGGATTATTCGAACAATCGCTTGTTATAGGTCAACTTGCTTGCGTTGCGTCTACGTCCTTGCGTTGCTTCCAAGTTGAAACCAAGCTGTACTATTGACAACCAAATGACCATTTCTAATCATATAGAACACCTTTACATTTTAGGCGACTACAAGGATGAGCTTTTGGCTGTGCTATCTAAAGACACTGACGTCAACGAACAAGAGCTAGAACTTTGCTTTGAAGTAACTGATGCCTGTGTTGGGGTTGATAGATCTAACTTCCGTATCAATAAATATAAAGGACCGGTAAGTTTAAATAGACAACTATAAATAAAAGATCCGGTAGTTAATAAATATCACACCTGGTTTAAGTATTTTCTTTTCTTCAAACAAAATATTTTAAAAAGTGGTAACTGAGTTTGAAATAAATTTGTATATTTATAGAAGGCAAGAAAGGCACCGTCTATAGAAGAAAATGAGGAAAATGATATCAAGGATAAGAAAGAGAAAAAGGACAAAAAGAAAAAGAAAAATCCTCCTAAATCCAAAACTGCTAATACAGACAGGGCAGAAAAAGTGAAAAAGAATAAAGAAGAACTATAACATAAGCAACTTGATAATAATATTTAAAAAATAGTGATCTATTAATTTTAATGTTAACGATTTTTATCAATATAGTATGCCTACGTATGATAATGTGTAATAAAAATAGAATATTATAAAATCATTTTAATTTTAAAAATGTTATCCAATAAATTGTATTTAATACATTACTGTTTAATCGTTATTAATCGTTATTTTGTACGGCTGTAACTTTTTCGCGACAAACCGTCAATCATGGTGAAAAACGCGTTTACATCAACAAACGCGTTTCAAAGTCAATGATTACGACACTGCAGTAACTACAGTAATTGAATACAGTTAACGCGCAAAATCAATATTGCACAGTGCTAAGTGATGTCTACATTCTTTACATAAATTATTATAACACACCTGAGTGTAGACCCTATTCTTGCAATTTGATTGATAAATTAGGCATCACGTCTCATTTGGAATTAGCCCTATTTCATGGAAAAGTGATATCTAATGGTGATAATGAACGACTCAAGTGCACGTTCAGCTTTCTGTAAACATTTTGAGAATTTTTGCCACACGACGTTGTTCACCATCCAAATCATAAACATTAATTATTTGTATATGTCACAGAAAAGCAAACAGATTTCGATTTCGTAGCAAATTTCAAATTATATTATGTGTGGTGCAGGGTAACAAAAAATGAAAAGAACATCAAATTACATTTATTAATTAATTCAAAATATTTAATATTAGAAAAAACAACTTATACAAATACATAAATACCAATGTTTACAACATAATTAATGTACAATAATTTGGTACAATCTATCTTAAAAACTTGGAATATTAAATGAATATGAAATTAGTAATTGTTATGGTTAGTAAATCAACAAAACAAATTTAAATAAAAAATGTTTAAAAAAAGAAATGCTACTCTTACTATCTACTACTGTAAGAAAAGAAATTTACTGAAAAATATTTTCTCATATTATTAAGAGATTTAGTTACTGTACTACATTGATTAAAACCAATGATCACACAAAATCTTGATTTAGTTTGATTTTAAAATATAAATTAAATTCTCACAATTTTATTTCTAACAAAAATAAAATCAAGATTGTGTTTATGTAAATATTGTGTGTATGTTTATCAAGTGAAATCATTGCCACTTACTGCTAGAGTGAAGTAATTTGTCTTTGGCAATAAACATATAAAGCATATCAAGAAATATGTTCCAAAGTTTGCAAAGTGTGATTAACCACTTTACAAAATTCGAAAAGCTGTTGAAAACTAGTTTGTAGAACTAAAGCTGACAAACTAGTTTGCTGTTGTTCAAATAATATTTTTTAAAGTCATGCCTGATATATATCGACTGCGCTGTTTTGAGCAGATAATCAGAAAAGCTAGCTCCTCAAACTCCTTGCTGTTTATATGTGAGCAGTTGGAGTAGCTCACTGCGAACCGTGGGTGTAGATCAAAAACCAAACCTCTGAAAAACTCTTTCAAAATCATTTAGACTTTAAAATGTTTTCAACATTGAATTTAGGTGTGTAGATCACTGCAAGCAGTGGGAGTAGCTCACTGTAAGGTGTTTGCTAGTTGTGACCAGTGACCAGTTGAATAGTCCTATTGATTGATGAAGTTCTCAATTGCACAAAAGTTGAATTTAATTGCAAATGCAAATTTAAAGATGTATTGTCCCCCAAAAACATGAAGAATGAAGATTAATAAAATCAGACTTTGAATAGGCCATTTTGTAGTTTTAACAAATTTAATCACTTCCGTAGAAAAAAAAATGAAAAAATAATGTTTTAAGTTATAAAATTACAAAAACTGTTAAAATGGCATATTCAACAAAAAAATTATTTTTTTCAGGGGCCCAATACATCTTTAAGTCTCAGAAGAACGTTTGCTGAACTGAATTGTATGTTAAATAGTCCACCATCTTACAAAGAAGCTCTCATGCACTCTGAGACAGAGAGAAATCTCCAAATTCCAAAACCAATACTACTTGTGAGATCTTTCGTATCTTTACATGTCATAATTATCATAAGCAAAATCCTCTCTTTGCTGATCATCATGGTAGGATATTTGCCCTGAAACAAACAAACATTATTAACTCAAAATGTGATGCTAGTTGTGCAGTGCAAAGTGCAATTCAATCAGTTAATTTGTTTTCCATAAAAAAAATATATTAGTTTTAATCATAATTGGCAATCTCTTCTTCTTCTTCTATCTTACTTATTACAACGCTAAGATTAGAGTCAGGCAATCTAATATAATAATATTTCTCTTCAGATTAATCAACATCAATATTGTAATTATTATTATTATCAACATCATTATATCATCATTACTACCACACTTATTAATTTGTCATGCAGATTACAGAACTGTTTCTATTTTACTGTACATAATCACACACATTTATTTACACTTAAAAAATAATAAAGTAATTTCCAGTATACAAATTGTTATATAGTTAATGTTAGTAATGAAATGAAGTTGAATTAGTTAAATAAATAAACATGAATATGTCTTATATTATTCAATAATAAGAAAGTATGATTATAAATACATGAGGTGTTATAGTTATATGAAAGGCACATGCTACCTTTATACAGACACAATACAAATAGACCCATGGGGTCTTAGGACAGGGAGTTAGTCCATTTCATTCTACTCCATTATCTTCTTTTGTACCTTCTTTCTCTTATTTTTTTTGCATGTCTATTTCCTATTTTATATTTTTCAATAAAAAAAAAGTACTGTGGTTATAATATAAGAGGTGTTATAGCTGCAGATATGGAAGGTACATGCTACCTGTATACAGACACAGCACAAAAGATATTGGGACAGGGAGCCAGTCCATTCTATTCTTTCATAGCTTTTCCTACTCTCTTTACTGTATTTTAGGCTTTTGCATCTATTTTCCTATATGTATGCTAATATATAAGTTATTTGAACCTTCCACTGGAGTCATTTAACTTGCTTAGAGGGTCTTTCACATGTGTTCCGGCACGGTTCTCGTTTGGCACTGTCAAATCAAGTTTTCACGATGCTCCACTCGAAGCCGCGTGAAAACAAAACATTGATGTTCAATTTGATTTGCTGGTGCCGGACCGGTATCATGCCAGAACAGGTGTGAAAGACCATTTGGAGGAGGTTAATAACTAGTGGGAACCATGACTTCACAAATCATACTTGGCAAGATATTTCAATATACTAGTGTGAATGACACATTCATGATTTAGATGTTTAGAAATTCATGCAAATGAATGTGATGCATGCAGATAGTATTATATCACACACTTAGGCCAAGTTCTTATTACTACAAACATATTTGACAAAAGTAATGCATTGATATGGACATCTTAGTGTTCATCAATATGTACAAAGGTGAAGAGATATTTAACCAACTGTTGTTGGAAGTGATTGACACACATAGCTTCAATCTTATTAATCAATAAAAGCATCACGTTGAGAGTTACTTTTGTCAAATAGAAATGCATAATGTGAACAGGCTTTTATGACCTTTGACATGTATAATGGAGATTTACCAATCAGATTCAAGGTAACTTGTTTGAAGTAACTGCTGTAGAATTGTCTAGAAAGCATAGAGAATTATTGAAGAGAAACCAGAATGTGCAAAAATCAAGACTAAAGTCCATCTCCTCAAAGCCAAGCACCTTTTAAAGACCTTTTTGAAAAATCTCAAAATCATTTAGACTTTAAAATGTTTTCAAATATTGTATTTAGGTGTGTGATTTTTGGAGAGCTGACTGTACTACAGTAATGGAAATGAAAAACAAAGTGCGTCTCTGTTTTTTTAAATGAACTCATTATATTGTTGGCCATAATTATTTGCAATACAATGTATGGAAGTGATACTGAACAACAACTGTACACAAAAAACACATTACATAATACACATAGATAAAAAGTATTTAAAAAAATTGATTTTGAATAATGCTTAATAGAAGAAACTAATACTAGTGCATGATGGGATAGATTGCATGACATAATGATCTTATGTTCAAGCTCATAGAAAGCTTGTTTTAAAATTTAAATGTACAATCTTTTGGACTTTAAATTAAATCTATTTCAGAACACAAGTTATAGAGGTCATTCTGGGAGAAGTTATTGTCAGTTGACCTTCCAGGAAGTGATGTCATATAATTTGGAAGCAAGAGAAGAGAATGTTAAGGGCATTTTGGGAATTCTGTAAACTGACTAAAATGGAAAATGATGGAAATGCTTTCTTACCGTAAACATTATTTTTCGATAATAGACCTTGAAGTCTCTCAATTTCTGCTTCTAGTTTTTTATGTGCCTGTTAGAAACAAATGTAGCAACTTTAAATACACTACACTATGTATCAAACTAGTTTATCAAAAAAAGTGTAATGCACCAAATATGGTAGTGATATGATGTCATCATATCAATTTATGGGCACATCACATTTTTTTGTCACATAAAGTTTGAATGCACCACAATTACAAAAACAACATACAGTAAGCAATAGGCCTGATATTGGACAATAATCAATAAACAATCAATCAAATCTTACATAATAAAACAATATTTTATTATCATATTCAATTCAATAAAACTTTATTATCCCAAACACCGGAGGAAATTCATTAAGATTTAGATAATAATTTTACATAGAAGATTAGATAATAATTCAACATAAAAATTAAACTTAAATGTAATCAACAACAAATCTATAGTAACTATATGAGAAGAACATACCTCACTACAAGATTCTAGTGTTGAAAATTGGCTGGCAGGGTTCTCCTTTTTCTCATTCTCTATTTTAAGTGACTCATGCAACTTTTCATCCATTATATAACCTGCAGCCTTGAAAATAGCATTTAGTCTTTTTTGGTAGCCCTAAAAATAGAACAATATATGTGTAATCATAGATATACTATACTATAATATCTCTATGGTGTAATAGAAAAAATACATATATAGATAGTGGGGTATTAAATGCGTTAACAATTTAATGGAAGGTAATTCATCATCAAAGTATCAAGGATATTTGACCTGAAACTACTACCTGTATGCAATGAATATTATTGACAATCAGTTCTAAGTTAAAGTACTGTACATACACAATATTAAACAATATTTTGTTTAAAGCTCTGTCTAAACTATCAAACTAGTGTGAAAAAAAGTGTGATGTGCTCAAATATGTTAGTGATATGATATCATCATGTCCATATTTGAACACATCATATAATAATTTTTTATCACATAATGTTTGATAGTGTAAACCGAGCTTTAGCATTTGAGTGTATGTTATGGTAGCAATACTGTACCTGTTGAGTGATCTCCTCTTCAAGCAATTGTCCTTCTAACTCGTTCCATTTGTTCCTTAATTCCACAGATAATGTTGGATACACTAAAAAAAATGATGAAGACATTACTGACTTACTGTATGAAATACTGTCATATCATATATACTGGATCGGGGATAAGAAATAAAAAGAGTACAAAAAAAGGGGAAAAAGCAAGTTCAATTATACACACCTAGGAGAGAATGATTATGGCACACTAAAGGTGTCTTAAATTCCATCTGATACTTGCAAGTGACTGGTTCGCTCACAGCTGTTACCTCATTTTTTGTGCCACAAAGCAGCCTCACCTGAAGAAAAAGACAGAATGTAAGTAATCGGTATGTTCCACTATCTGATAATAGGGAGCTTTTGATTTGGGACGACCTATGACCTAACTAGATCATGTCAATTAATTGTGCAAATGCAAGGAAATTGCGATCTAGTTTGTTCCTTGGTCGCAAATCAAAATATCCATATTATGGGACAAGCGAACCTATTGTGTTTAATGAGATAAAGACTATCAAAAGGTAGGACCAGATCAAATGTCATTCTTACCGTAACCTCTCGCCCCTTGTCACCACAAACATCCCCTTCCTTCATCCTAAGCGCATAGAATGTGTTGTTATGTATCTCCCATTCTTGCCATATTCTATCAAATATAAAAGGTTGAAAATTGAGTTAAATAACATAAACAAAAAAATTTTGGAGCAGTGACTGTGACGGGTTATATGCTATGTTTTTAAGTTAAAACTTAACTTACCCTAGAATACCACTGTAAGGATTCCAACGCATACTTTGCTCATGTTGTGTGACATTTTGAAAGGGGCAAAATTCATATTTATACCTTAAAATAAAAAAAGATAAATAATAAATAATAAATTAAACCATTGAGAAATTATTATCCAAAAAATAATTCATTCAATGCTCTTTTCTTGATCATCATATAAAACATACCAGCATTTACACAATGAGTGACCATGCATCCTTGTCAACATATTTGACCTAAAGATTAAAATGTTATTGCTATACAAACAAGGGCAATGTCCTTGTTTAAATTTAGTCCTAATAATTGAATTTTCTCATCCGATGGAAGAAAATATGAAATGTACTACTACATACTAAAATGTGTAGCATAAATATTGATATTTCTTATGTTCTCTAGGATAATTCATAATGAAAGTGAAAACATTATATTCACTGTTTTATGTTAATATTCAAATGATAGTACCAGAAATAACATTACAAACTCGTAATAGACCTTTGATCTTATGTCTGGCTGCGACAAATACCAACAGTACTGTACTATGTACTTATACTCTGTGGCGTGCAGTGTCTGTTAAGGGGTGTGGAACTGATTGTGTCGCAGCCACAGATAAATCCTTTGATCTCTGGAACTCAGTTAGCTTGTTAGATTGCCTTGGTACTTAAACTTAAACAAAAATAAGATGAATCAAAGCAAGTAACTTACGATGATTGCACAAGACTAAAACATCTGCCCATTAGCCGTCTAAGATGAGGTGGACCTATTAGTAGGAAAAATGTTGATCATGTTTCATATGAACAGTTTAATTGCAAAAATAGATCAATTAGAAAAAAATCACCATTCTTTAGAATAGTAACATTGAGTTATGGTTTTCTTGTAGATATTGTAATAGTAGATTGTAATAATTGTTTTATTTGTCAGATTTTGGTTGACAAACTACCATAATGTTTATCATCTGTTTTTTCTTGCTTTTTATATCTTGTTTTGTATTATACTTTGCAGAACTTTGAATAAATAAAGTTAAGAAATCAATTATTTGAACTTACCTGTAAAATTAGCTGGTTTTATTCTAGGTTTTAATGAATTGTCAGAATTGTCATCTATATTCTGGTTATATCTAAAAATGAAAAACACATTTTTTGAAAGGTTGTGTGATGTGTTGGACAAGGAAATTGGGTTTTTGACCTTTAAAAAAAACAGCCACTTGCAAACTAGCTCTTCAGTCACCTATCCATACTTACCCATAATTTGATGGTTCCTGAACAAGTCTCATTTTGACCCTCTCGCTTCTACTTGTACCTACAAAATGTGAAAACAAATGATATATGATTTGTTAATGTCACTCATCAGACATGGTGATGCACACAATTTTGACAAATAAATAATATTGAAAAATTATTAAAATAAAAAATATAATAAAAATAGTTGTTTACTATTATCTCCATAAACGTTTGTCTGTTTGTGCCACCTGTCCTAACGTTCTAAGCATACTAGGCCTACACCTACCTCCCATACATTCCCTAAGCTAGGCCAGAGAGACCTGAACAGTGTGACAGACTCAAACATTATTAATTAGGCCTAGGCCTACCCCTCTTCTATCTGCCCTGTCTAGAGTAGTAGTAGAGTAGTCAGGCTAGGCCTAGGCCTAGGTAGGGCCTAGCTAGTTCTGGCTTTATTTTCATCTAAATATTACACTTTCTGTAAAAACAAATACACTACCTATGGCTAAAATAATTGTAAAAATGGTTCCTATTAAAATAAACTCTCGTGCTTTTGTTAAAGTGTTCATTTTGTTTATTTTTAAATATATAAATATTAAGCCTAGAAAAACAACAATAATCGAGAGAGCAGCTGCTGCCACCACCGTTCACCAAAACTGTACCAAATGTACAACCACCGCCGATAGATGGCTCACTTACTTGTTTTTATGATGAAGAACCTCTATCTCTCCGCGGTCGGTCGTCGATGTCTCTTAATGAATACGTTGATGTTTTTGTTGGCTACCTGGCCTAGGTTTTTTAAAGTTTAAATGCTGTATTCATACATTTTTTTAAACAAGTTTATTAATTATCAAGTAAGATCATAAGTGTAGTTATTTTCATTATTGTATATAATGTGTAAAGACAATACACAAGCTAGGCCTAGAGAATGTGTGGTAGCAGTCCAAAACAAACAATAAAGGCCAGCTAACTACACTACACTAAAAAATAATTTCTAGGCCTACTACTACTAGGCATAGCCTTACTGCAATAGTGGTTGGGTGTCTGAGGTGGTGGTGTGGAGGAAATTAATGCCACTGTACCCTTGAGCTAGGCCTAGCTAGTTATACAGTACATGAAGAGTAGGACTGGTTTACAATACGATAGTATTTATAGTCATTTAAAACAAGGTACAAATGATAGGTAGGACAGCTTGGTTGATTTAGATTTGATATACTTTACATACAATAGGCCTATACAAATATATAAAGAAAACAAAAAAACAACAGAGATCTAAAACAAACTTGCTAAATAAATACATGAATAAAATTATAAACAAATGATTGACGGCAAATAGATGATGTTATGCATGATTTGAACGAATTGCGCAAGGATTTTCTTGTTTGTGTTATTGATAATTTCAAATGGTTTATTACAGTAATAAATATTTAATAACTACAATACAGTATTCTATTTTCCACAGGCTTGATGACTGTATCGATAAATGGGTGAAGAACTCTGACAAGTCATCTGCATGTGTACACGCACTAAGACAGACTATCGCGGAAGGACAGAGGTTAAACATGAATTAAAATTACGCTTTCTTTCCCACGATGACTTAGATGAAGTGAAGAAACTTTGTTCCGAGTGGTTTCCCGTAGAGTAAGTTGAAGCTGTACCTTCGCTTTATGACAAATTCATTTTAAGTCAATGGTTATCCATGGGAATGTGTTGGTAACTTGTTTCTACTGGTCGTAATCTCATAATCATGCAGTGGGTTTCTTTTTTTTATCATGTCCTGCTATACAGCACTACGATTAGGAAGCTTCGGCGCTTTCATCTGGACCTAAAAACTATGAAACCTGTGTTGAGGTGAGAAGCGAAGAAACGCGTTCCCAATATCCCTGCATGCGCAAAATGAACTGACATGTCATAGATCGGGTCGTCGCAAATCAAAACTTACATAATATCTACCTCTGATATTATATTTCTCGCCTTTTGAAATTGTTATAAATTAACCATTGAATTATATTGATTCCGTTTATAGATATCCTGACACTTGGTATAAAGACATCACAAGCGATAAAAGATTTTTTTCACTAGCTGCTGTTCTAGAGAACAGGATTGTTGGTCTCATTGTGGCCGAGGTGAAGACCAGAGCAAGATGTCACAGAGAAGTAAGTGTACTGACTGAGCAATCAATCTGTGGCCGTATTCACCATTCACACTTGGGCTAAGGGAAACACTTACCATTATAGATGTATTATTGTCTTTTATGCCAAGCAAACCAAATTTCTGTTTTAAAGTGGACCAATACAATTTCTTGAATCTTGTCCCTCTTGTGTTAAATATGCCATTTTAATGTCACATAATAATTATCACTTTGAACAAAAATTGAATCGAAAACAAATGTAGTTACCTGAAAAACTGTAATTTAAAGCAAAAAAATAGTCAAATTGGGTACCAGCCAATGGATTTTTGGTGGAATTTATTTTGTCATTTTATAAGTGAAAACATTATTTTTTGGGGTTTTTTTCTACAAAAGTGATTAACTTTATTAAAACTACAAAATAACCTATTCAAAGTCTTATTTAAATAATCTTTATTTTTCATGTTTTTGGGGGACAATACATCTTTAAGTGTGATTGGTGAATACGTTGCCAAAATAATGCTTTTTACTAGCCCCACTGTATAAGCTATTTGAAAACACGAGTTACAGACCCATTTAACAAACACTACTCATTTTAAAGTCACATTGTTTTGACAACATTTATAATGTGAATTAATGGTGTAACAATATATAATATTTTATCTTTTAGGACATTAATATCCTGTCGGCTACCTTTCCCAGTTCTACTCAAGTGACATATATACTGAGTCTTGGTGTCGTTAAAGAATACAGACGAAGAGGAATAGGTATTGGAAATAGAATAATCCCACTGTATAATCAGAATTTCTGATAGCTTAAATACTAGAACTTCTAAAGTTATGACCAGCAACTTACAATTCATTTTTATTTGGAGCCAATTACTCTTAAAAATGAAATATATTTTAATTGTATCAAAAGAAACCAATTTAAGTACACTTTTTTTTTTTCAAATGCAGCTTCTGCGTTGCTTACTAACCTACTCTCGCATCTTAGTACGAGTGAGCGCTCAACTGTAAAGGCCACGTACCTACATGTGCTTGCATCAAATACAACAGCGATTCGTTTCTATGAGCGTCACAACTTTCGACGGCATGAGTATCTTCCCAATTACTATGCCATTAAAGGATTGGCGAAAGATGGATTTTCATATGTGTTGTATATTAATGGAGGACAGCCACCATGGAGTTTTATATATCCTTTAATTCATATATTTCTTGTAATTAAGTTTTATTATTTAGATTATGGTAATAAATGGTAAATAAACGGATAGTACAGTTACTGAACAGGCTGTTCCAATACTGGACACCATTGGGCTGTCTCAATATTGGACACCATTGGGCTGTCTCAATACTGGACACCATTGGGCTGTTCCAATACTGGACACCATTGGGCTGTTCCAATATTGGACACCATTGGGCTGTTCCATTACTGGACACCATTGGGCTGTTCCAATACTGGACACCATTGGGTTGTCTTAATACTGGACACCATTGGGCTGTCTCAATACTGGACACCATTGGGCTGTCTCAATACTGGACACCATTGGGCTGTCTTAATACTGGACACCATTGGGCTGTTGCAATATCTAGACACACTATGGACTGTTCCAATACTGGACACCATTGTGCTGTTCCAATACTGGACACCCTTGGACTGTTTCAATACTGGACACCATTGGGCTGTTCCATTACTGGACACCATTGGGCTGTTCCAATACTGGACACACTATGGACTGTTCCAATATCTTGACACACTATGGAATGTTCCAATATCTGGACACACTATGGACTGTTCCAATACTGGACACCACTGGGCTGTCCCAATACTATACACCATTGTGCAATCTGGACACACTATGCGCCCTCCCAATATTTGGACACACTATGGGCTGTCCCAATACTGGATAGCCTTTGTCTGAGTTGTATGTACAGTACTGGTATGCAAAGGTTAGGCCCGACAATACTAATCTTTTTGATTTGTAGTGATGGATGATAGTGGTGTCATAACTTAATATGTGACCTTTGACATAGCCTATGGCCTCAACACAATGTATTTACACACAATGTAATCAATATTTTCCTTAGCACTTTGAACAGATTATATGAAGCAGTTTGGCTCTTACCTAGCTAGGATCCAACCATGCACATTTCCACAGGCTGTAGCCAGACACACAAGAAACTTTTTCACGAATCGGCGAAGCTGGCTTCCGAGCCTTCCAAGTGTAAACTTACCGAACATGAACTTGCCAAATGTGAACATTATATCAAGAATACGAGGACAAAATGGTTCGTCAGCAGTGCAATCTCCGTCCGTGCAAGCTGCGTCTTCTTCGTCTGCATCCTCTGAGGGCGCCTCTTCAACATCGTCCGCAAATTGCTTTACCTCTAATCAGATTCATCCATTGTCCTCTGGACAGTGACTTGTTGAATGGAATACTTGGGAGTGCCTCCATGCTTAAGTACTGTAGTTAACATATGCAAATTTGACGAGAAGATAAATACTTTTTCATAAGTATTTTACGGTCAACTCTCCAGAAACTCTAACAATACAGAATATGCCTAAACGTCGAAAATATACTCGCCATTTAAGAAATCACACCAGACAATTTGTGCAGGCAAAGTTGACTAGAGCCTGTGATGGTTGATGTGGCGCTGGACGCCTGGTTTTGTGATGCAAGTATATTTCAGTATGTCAAATGTTGAACATAGGCTGGTGAAACTTGCTAGCGAATACTGTAATTTTAAGTGAATTTTTACTAGTGTGGAAATGCACACAAATATCAACTCTTATTCCGAAAACTTTGTTTATTATCAGTTAGGCTCATCTAAAACAAAGGTCTGTAGTTTGTGGATGCATACAATATTTTTGTAGACAGGGATGTGGTTCTGTAAAAAGGGGATGGCAACTGTACTGAGGTTAAAACATAAAATGGAAAGATGTGGAAAGGACACTTGTAAGCTAGGATTAGGACTACCAAGAATCAAATGGCCTGTAACGCACACTATCCTAATTTCAACAGTACTCTTCTATTCTGCATTTGAGATAAAGCACTTAATCTAATCTTTAGCTGAACCTGGAATAGATTAGTTTTGCCTACCTCAAACAATTGAAGATTACAGAATTGAAGTCCTAGACAATGCAGATGTCCAAACGCAAAATATGTGAAGCCTACTGTAACCCAACAGGCCTAACGAAAATTATGTGTACCTCGGAGAAGAAAGTAACGTCTTTGTACAGCATGAATATTTTATTAGCGTTAGTTTTTATTTTACTAAAAAAATTCTTATCCTTATCTAATCTATATTATTCTACTAATATGTTATGTATATATTATATAAAATAATTTAACAAAAAAACAGTTTCTTTTAAAAGATTTTACTGATGTTAAAACTGGACATTTTTATTACGGTTCAGTTGCAGTGGGAAATTTAAATGGTATTTTATGTACATGAAGAGTGTAGGTATTTGTTACAGGAACAAATGGCTGAAGTTTATGCAGAAAAGTTAAAATAAATAGGTGCACTAGTTTTAATATCAAAATACTAATACTGTATACTAAACAATATGATGATTATATATTTTTATTTGCAGTGGGTGTAAGTGTATACTATTGGTATACAGTGGAACCCCTCCTTTGAGACACTCCTGTTAAGGGGACAATTTTTTGGGTCTCAATTGGGCCTTAATAGAGGTTATATTGTCCATGTAGTATAATAGAAATATGGCCTGACTTCCATTATTATGAATTCTCTACACTTTACATGAAGCTGTTGGTTTCATAACAGTTAAAAATAGAGGTCCTAAAAGTAATGTTAGTTTAACAGTAAGTTATAAAGTGAAGACTTTTAGATATAAAAAGGTCAGTCTGGTATTTACAAATTAATATCACAAATGTTACTTACAATAGAACACCTATCAAAGGGACATTTTTTCGACCCAACAAACTTAAAGGTGTCCCCTCAATAGGGGGTGTCCCAAAAGAGGGGTAGTAGTTTGGAAACAAATGAATGTACCTAATTATTTATGGTACCTACACTGTAAACAGGTATAAGTAAGTTGGTGACGATTGTGGATATGCACTGTATGCTAGATTAAGATTGGTGTATGTATCCACCCAGATTATCTGATACACAACATAATACTAATATACAATGTTCTACCATACTACATGCATCTGTAGCCCATTTGTGCACATGGTGGATTAAGTTGAACTAGTTATTATAGCAGCTGTGTCTGAACGTAGGAAATAGTATGTAAATGCACACCTTGAAATATGTTGACTTCATATTCCCAAAGTGAATTTGTTACATTTTACAAGGCCAAAGAAATATTGGTTGAACATTTTACAGAAGAGTAAAACAGACCAAGCATATTAAATACATGTACCATGCTTAACCAATCAATTGTGATAGCCTAGCCAATTCTCTGTACTGTACCATGCTTAACCAATCAATTGTGATAGCCTAGCCAATTCTCTGTAGTGTATCTATGATTTGTACAGTTCCATACTGTAGGTAAATTCTGTGATACAATAACATATGATGTATCACATATAATCCCTGAAGAAAAGTATAATTACTTTGGAGGATCTCAAATGTCAAGTATTCTTTATTTATCCAAATTGATTCAAGTAATAAGATTTGTCATTTTTACTATCTTTTGTATATAGAGGTTGGATTTTCCTTGGTTTATAAATTATTAGTAATATACAGTACAGTAGTATCAAGCACAAGATCTACATGGTAGATTTTAGATTTCTAGGCTTGCATCCATATTACATTTCAGAGGTCCAACTCCTCTTGGTTAGTTGAAACAGTGAATGAACTTGTATATTAAATTGATTTACAATACAATCCTTAAAAACAAATCTAAGCTCCATTCTTTGTAATATTTCTATCAGTAATATTCCATTGCAGTGGACATGTTAGTTAATATTGTACAGTTTTTAGATTTAAAAATGCAATAAATTATTGTTTATGTGATAATAGACTACAGTTTTCATTTTTTATTGTGTGAATGGACAGATGTAAATTCACCCGTCTACAATGGAGTATCTCATACAAGTATGCGTATTTAATAGATGGTTTGTGGCCTTCACCAGTAATGTAAACCTTAAATTTAGCATATATCCGAGTGGCTCATAATGGCAGCCATGTTGTGGACAATCTAGCAGTGTTTATATCTCCTGTGTACAATGGATTTACCAGAAAAATCTCTCTACATACGGTACATGCTGTTGGTTTATGAACAAGTTCAACAAAACATGATAGGTGTAGAATATATGAAGTAAATAACATGGTTTAGAACCAGGATACAACATGGAATTTGTGTAAAGTAATTTGAAAGCTTTTTTGGAACAAAATTGTTCACACTACAGTATGATATAAAAACAACAAAGAAAGTAGAATACAGTACATGTTAGAAATTGTGTCTAAACCAGTTTATTTCTCAAAATGAATAAGTTTCCAAAAAACTGGTGAACTGACATCAGACTGGATCCAGGGAAATCAAGAAACTGATGCAGAGTGTAGAGGAGAATGGAGGAACTCCTGTTTGATCAGAGGCCTAGCCTGACGGAACTCATCCAGACTACATGCTGACTACTTTCCTGCAACCTTAGCTTGGCCATTTGGAAACTAATTTAGTACATATACAACTGTACTATGCATAAATATCAGGAAAGAAATAGGTGCTGCGTAGGCAGGATCATGTATAAAAATAAATTTCTTGTTTCTGCCTCAAAATAAAATAAACCCAATGGACTTAATGTATCTTTTAAATCATTTAGGAATTGAGTTCTATCTTGTCTATCTGATTGACATGAGTTATTATTATGTAATACCTTTTGTTTGTCAATGCTTTTGTCTATTTGTTATTTGCTTGTTCATTGTTACGCCCATATAGCCCATAATAGACTCCTTTGTTTTCTAGTGTACCCTTGTTCTATATGTATTCGTCTTTTACCAATATTCTATCAGTACCTGATGATGACCTATGGTCGAAAGTACTCGTATAATAAATATTTTATTTTGAGGCAGAAACAATAAATTTGTCTGTTTTATTTTTGTACTATGCATAGACATTTTTGGTTTTGTTTAGTATATTTCTCTGTACAACTTTCATGACGTCTCATGTGGTTTCCTGTTCGTCTTTCTCGTATTTAATTCCAGCGAAACATCTACTGTACAGTTCACTCTCAGACGTATTGACATCCATGTCGATGTCCTGTGTTGATGACGCAAATACAACGATACAAAGGCTGTTGTTAGGCATTGCGGCATAGATTTCACCAACACGTTCATCTATTTTACCCAGCGTTGACTGAAATAAATAATTACTGTTGTATTAGAAGAAATTGATTCAACTCTTTAAAAAAATATTCTGGTTCCTATCTGTAACAATCAAGTTTTTATCGAAATAGAACAATCAATGTTGATTTGAAATTAGTGGTGCATATGAAGGTGAAAAATTGTTTCATTTTCAACCCATGTATAATACTGTTTGCTTCCTAATAAGTACAGTAATGTTATTAGTACAGTAATAATATAATACAAATCTTATCAGTTACGGTTGGTGCTATGACATGATTACTCTCAATTGCCATGGAAATCGGATAATACTGGCACTGATTGGATGAGGGATTCTATATATAGAATATTGCCCTTACCTCAATGACATCCTGTTCATGCGATATTCCATCCATCAGTGTCTTAAAGGAATGTAGGTGACCACAAACAAGAGAACTGTCTCCATTCAAAGCTTTCTTCATTTTCTTCTTTGTCTGCATTAACAAACAAATTTCTATCAATGAGGGCGTGTGATCGTAATTCCAATCCAACTATCGCCGCATTGCTTGTATAGGCAAGACACATACATTTGCCCTCTCCACCCAGGTGTATAAATGGGTACCGGTTAGATCAAGACACAACTTTGCTCTGGTTACTAGCTGCATTATTATGGGAGTATGTTTCCATACGTATTTGATCCAGAAAATGACCGAGGTAATAATGTGCTATGTAAAGTCCCTTTGAGCATGATTATTCATCTAAAGGGGCGCTATAGAAATGTAGTAATTATTATCATCAATCAACTTTCATTTCAGTACTAATATAGCATGTCCAGAAGTCTTTTCCACTTGAATGCTTTTTTACAATGTTTTTCTTACCTCTGAATCTGTCATTACTGTTATACAATCTACCGAGTCTTTGTAAAATTTCTTGAGGTTGCCAGGAACATCTAATACTGTAGACTTTTGTTTACCTGCTGCTATTCTCTGAAATATACTAAAAAAGTATGTCATATTTTATTAATTGAAATGATATATAGATATATTTTGCTCATATTACTGAAAAATACTGTGGACTTAAACTACAAAGACAGGAAAAACGTCAGAGAGGGCGCAATATTTGTAGTGGTTCCCACTAAAGGGTTTGCAATAACAATGGTGACTAGTTTCAAGGTAGAACCCCTCTAGCGATGGGCTTAGCATCCAGGATTGCTAAAATCCCTGCTAAACTTGTGCGATATATTGTGAAATGGGACGGGCCAGGGATTTAAACTACTAATTTCATTTCTCGCACTTGTGCTACCAAATCCTCAAAAAGATACCCCGTAAATGCGGCACCTCCCCGTATGGAAATATTTAAGAGCGACCCCGCGGAATAGCAATACATAAAAAACATAGCAATTTTATGACAATGATGATGATGACATCTTTACCTTTCCACTGGCAGTTCATTCTTCCGTCCACTCTGATAGTTCCTTAGATTGCTACCTTTCCTAAGTTTAAGTAAAGCAAGGTCCATTGATGCTGTTGCATCTTCAATGGAATTGTGGCCATCGTTTCCGCATTGTATGTCTTTCCTGAAGATAAAATACATGACACACCATGACACTAGTCAATGATTATGAATTTTCATAAAGACAAAGTAAATCAAAAATGGCACATGGTTTGATCAGTTCCTGCTCTCAACTAGTTATCCATACATACAGTAGAAGTACAGTACTGATGAATAAAATCAATAAAATGGTCCTAAAAATTATTTGATGCTTTGGTATTATTTTAATTGATGATCTTTTTGTGACAAAGTATGAATACTTTAATCATGGACCTATAATTGAATTCAATAAAATATTTGTAGATTATACATTAACTGTTATTAATAACAAATTTCAGTATAGATTAACAATTAAAAATGCAGAAATATAAAATCACACAAAAAGATGATATTCGACTACTTTAAAGATACATTATCCCCCTGAAAAAATAATTTTTTAAATTTTGTTAGTTCAATATGCCATTTGAATATCATATAGTATTTTTCACTTTGAGCAAAAATTGAATCAAAATTGAAGTCAATGGGTTTTTAAACATCTTTCAGAAGTAATTAACTTATTAAAACTGAAAATGGCCTATTCAAAGTCTTCTTTTTTATTAATCTTCATGTCTTATGGGGGCAATACATCTTTCAACATTTGAAAGGCAAGTATAACAATAATAAGCAGGTTAAGACTTACTTGAGGTAGAATTTGGTAAGCGCTTTAAGTCCAACTTTATATGTTGTGAACAGAGAACTTGTATCAATACAGTGTGGGTGATACATCTATAAAGAAAGACAAGCAAAAATACCGATACTTAGAATAACATAAATTTGTGTCTGGGTTAAATTCTACATCACAGGGCCGTACGCAGGGGGGAGCGACAGGTGCGTACGCACCCTCCCACCCCCACCCCCCAAATTGCAAAAGGTCCACATTTTATAGGGTTTTAAAATAAATCTGTAGTGTATTATACATTGTATTATGAAAATGATCCAAAATATATTAATCTGCACCCACCCAAATAAAATCCTGCGTACAGCCCTGCATCATCACATTTACCCTCTACCTAGCCTCTATATAATGATTTTTTTTTGTTTAATAGAAAGCATTGTGTTTTCTCCTTTTATTTGGACAATACAATTCAATCTTATGAGGAAGTTTGGTTACAGTATACCACCATTATTGCTCCATGGTTATACTATGCCATTTAATACACTTCATTGGTGAATGTGGGGTCGGGTATGGCCATTACCATTGGATTTTTTACCATATTCTCAGAAAAAAATATGACTGCACCTTTAATGCCTTCAGATCTCCATTGAGTGACTGTCCCACTAAGATGGCATTGGTTGGTATGATACTCAGCAACTTTTTCTGAACGTCTGCCAATCTTATTGTAACAGGGTTAAGTAAACGTTCTGTTATTCCACTGAACCTGAGAATTTAAACAAGATATTTATTTCACATTTTTGATAATACATACTAAAGAAAAAAATGAATGGATTAAAGGGTTTTTCAGACCTGCTATGGCACCGTTCCGACGAATCGAACATTAATGTTTCGTTTTCACGATGCTCCAGGCGGTTATGCGCCAATCGACATGTGCGTAGCCGCGTGAAAACTAAACATTGATGTTCGATTGGATTTTTCGCCGCCAGACCGGAACAGGTGTGAAAGGACCTTTAGGCATTTTGCACTCTGTACAGTACTTACTGTGTATTGTAGTGTATAATTTTATTATAGGGTTTCACAAGCGTGTCATACAGAACTTCATGTTTCTCATTCACAACAGAAACTCTAGTTAACTCTTGTCCATTGCGTGTCAAACACTAGAGAGATAACACAAGATAGCTATTACAATAAAATATCAAACCATCTTCCAATTCCAATCCTACAGTATTAAGCCTAAAACAACTCAGAATCTAAGGTCTGTCTACAATATCAAACTAGTGTGATGTGCTCAAATATGGTAGAGATATGCTTAAATATGGTAGTAATACAAAAAAAGTGTGATGTGCACAAATATGGTAGTGATATGTTTAAATATGGTAGTGATATGACATCATCATGTCCATATATGGGCACATTTTTTTGTCACATAAAGCTTGATAATGTAGATAGAGCTTTAGATGCTTACCATCTCGCAATCAATGGCTATCAGTGGACTATCCTCACCAACTACATCCACATGGTTTGTTTGCATGAAATCTGGTGACACGTCAGGTAGAGGGTAACCATGCCAACGCATTTGACCCTCGGTTAAAACAAGGTCACCTCTCATTAATTTACACTCTTCATCTTCATTGTCATCGTCACTTGAACTGTCTATGTGAAAAAAAAAATTTGTTTGAATCTAAAATTTGAGCCATTTTAGTTAACCAACTAATTACAAATAAATAAATAAAATGAACATGAAACTGAGCAAGTTTAAAAACAAATCCGTGTTGTGACAGTGCCCTTAGCTGACCCTATATCAGGCTACAGTTGTATAATAAAATAATAATTAAACCCACCTTCTTCCTGTTCAGGTATGTCTGGTTCCTTCTCTAGTAAACCTACATATACAACAATAACAAACAATTCAAATATAACACGGTAGAGATTTTAGCTCTGTCTCAAAAACTAGTTCGACAAAAAAAATGTGATGTGCCCAAATATGGTAGTGATATACCCAAATATGGTAGTGATATGACATCATCATGTCATGACATATATGGGCACATCACATAAAGTTTGATAGTGTAGACAGAGCTTCAGTCTTTTATCAAAATCAAGATAATGCTTGTCCATTATCAGTGGTAATCTTTGTGAAATAAGGATGTGATAAAAATCAATGTAAACACATGTGACTTTTTTCCGTTCCATACAAACAAATTCACTCAGGAACTATGACTCACGATATTTCAATTGATTATTGACATTCAAGATAACTTTATTTTCAAGATATAATAATTAGAAATTTGTCTTTCTCAAGGCAACAATAGCAGTAACTGAAAAAGAAATTAAAAAATTAAGTAAAAAAGTTATATAAAAAAATATAAGAAATTCTTACGGGAAATATACACCTCCTTTTTTAACCTTGATCGGGTCCATTTTAAAAACAGTAGATTATGTATGACAGATTTAGTTGAAACTGGCTTCACTTTCACAGACTAAAATAAAGAAAGATATAAATATTAACTGTATTGAGGGTTCGAACAAACGCACATTTTTCCTAAAGTGCCCTTTTCAAAATAGAGACTAGCTGTAGATGTGATAACAAATGTTGCCAATTTTGTGGAAAAACAAACCCTCCTGTAAAAATCCTAGCTAGGCTTTGACAAAATCCATACTGCCTCAGGTATATAAAGTAGTTTATACACAAGGATAAACCATTATCTACTTACAACATTAAATAATTGCTGAATGTTTGTGAAAAGGTGGGAACACTGTCGATACCATTTCTCATTAACTCCACCAACTATCACGACCGCAACCTTATGCAACTTGCCTACTCGTAACAGTTTACACCAGCTAAAAGAAATTACATTGAATAAACAAATTATTTCTAAAATATTTAAAATTTACTCAAATACAGTACATTCTTCCAAAGTAGTGCGATGCCCGGCACTAGCAAATTGCCATGTGGGCTATTGAAATCTGCTAACCTGTGGTTACTGTACTCAAGGGCGGATCCAGCATTATAGATTAGGGGGGAGGGCTAAATATTTCATAAATGAAAAAAACAATCTGTCGGGGTTGCAGAAATATAAAAATAGTAATTTATATTTTATTTTAAAGACATGGCTGTTAAATTTTAGGTTGGTGGTGGTGGGGGTGCTAAAGCCTGTTTAGCCCCTGCCTAAATCCGCGCCTGGTACTTACGTTGGTTGTACACTTGATACTAATCCTAGGCATGAAAACTGGATCAAGTCTTGAATGTCACTAATATTCACTGCTGTCTGGTCACTCTGATTTAAGAACATTTTTGGTCTTTGCTTTAAAAATTCAGATAAAAAAATGTTGATTGAATAAGGCAAAATCAGATTAATCAATACAAAATAAAGAATAAGAAAAATAAGAAATTATTATGAATTGATACAATTGCTTTAAAATACTTTAGGTTTAATGTACAACAAGTAGGGGTTCATGCATTGTATGTGGTATTAAATGTTAGGCATCCTATCAATGGCGATTTTACACTGTTGGATGTGGTTGAAATAAAATAAAAATATAGAATTTCAATTTTAAATATATTACGCACGATTGGAACCAAAATTTGTTTGCGTTAGCTTGAAAAGAATCATGGTACATATTTATTATTGCATTTATGTTTTTTATCTATTATTAATTAATATTGAAAAACACCTTGCACTACAGTATTTCAAATTACATGCACAATTAAATGGATGTATTCAAATTGTTCGCTCATACTGCACGAAAGATACATTCTTACCATACTCTTTTGTATTCTATCAATGTTCATTTTTTTCTTCTTCTGCTTTTCTGTTTCTTCCACTGTAACCTGTTGCACAACAGTTTCGACAGGTTCAATCTTAATTCCTTGTTTGTAAGTACTGGGTTTGTTTTTCTCCTTGGTTTTCTTCTTTTTTGGCGGTTCAATAATTTCTTTTTTGATAGATTTGGTCTTGGGCAAACCCTAGTGAGACATTTGATTTACAATAACTTATTGAAGAATGAGACTATCAGCACAGCTAACTTGCATGTAAAAGTGTTTTAGAGGCACTACTATACACTTTAAAGGATAGTCAGTTATTGTTTCCAATAGAGATCGACCAGCCAACTACAGTATATGTTTCAATAAATATAAAATTCTACACGGATGCATGATCAACGAAAATAACAAATGACATGGTTAATCGTACTGGAAAAGTCACACTTCCCTAAATAGAAAACATATTAATGTAGCTTAGCCTTAAAATAAAATAAGGTTTTTAGTCGCGTGGACGCGACTCAATAGTTCACTATGTCGGTCGGTCTGTCTGTCGGTCCGGTATCACTATGCGTTTTATCGCTTTTTTGTACTTTTTGAACTATTTTGATGTACAGAAAAGTTTTAAAGTACATTACTTTTTGAAAGTTCATTTTTTTATGGCTGTTGGCCTTGTTTTTCCCCAATTTAATATTTTTTTAATTAAATTTATATTTAGTAATAGTATTTATTAATTCATATTATTTTGTGAAAATCAAGAAAGTGGAATAAAACACCTTTTTTTGTATCAAACCACTGATTTGAAAAACAAAAATCATACCACCGTGCTATCTATCTAGGCTGATATTCCTAGGCCTATCATGTCAGATCAGTAAAGCACACCTACACACCACAGCCGAGTCTCGATACAAGGCAGACGAAACGTTTATCCACCACCAGCTGTCAGTGACAGGCCTAGCCTAGAACAGCTTTATATTTTATGATAATATAAAAAATAAAACATAAATATACCTAATTATATGAACGATGAACATAGTAAACAACACATACCTCGTCTAGACCTACATACGGTCGCTTTTTACCCATTATTTTATCAAATATTTGCAATTATTTTTTTTATTTTATCAATAATAAAACATGTGTCCAACGCACTCAACGTTGAGATATTGTTGATAGACTCGCTCGCCAGTACCATACAGCCCATTTTCAGCAATTTTTAGTTTGAGTCGTATACGACTGGATATTTAGACTATTTTTGTCATGCTTGAATGAATATTAAAAACAACAGAGAGTACAATTTAGAAAACAGATTTAATTGTGAAACCAAAACATTGTTGTTGTACATATTAATACACCCTTTATTTAAAGATCCATATTGTCCATTGATAAGATATGTTATTGAATCGGAGATAGCATTAAGAATAAAATGATACAAAATATATTAATTAAAATCTTTTATTATATAAATATTGCCGAAAACAATCAAAATATTTAAGAAATTACCAGTAATTCATGAATTTACTACTATGGAAATCAAAGAAGCTTTAAAATGTTTTTAAATACTTTTCACAATCTCTCTCCATCAAAAAGAAAGTAACTTTCATGTAGTTACATTTAAAAAAAAATTAAAGTTCCAAATTAACAACCAAGATAAACTATTATAAAATCAATAACTTTGTTTCGGATCCATTGTTTGTTATTGTCAGCCTATGAAGTAGTATACTGATGTTCTATACACGGTCCATTTTTTAGGTTGTTTCTTTGGTGCGTTTTGATGGCGAGCTAATCGGTAAATTGGCACTCCGCTTTCGATCAGCCAATAGAATATTTATCCTTGAATTTTCTAAAATAAACAATAAAATTGTGAAAAGTGAACATATGAATCGCACATAAAAACTATGAGAGGAGGCAGCCTATACGAGTAATACTCTTTGCCTCCTTATTTCACTTAAGGTAAGCATCATCTAAGGTAAACACCACTAAATTAAACCTTTAAAAAATAGGGTACACTAATCGATAAAATAAGCACAGCATTCAGTTGTCAACAACTTAATACATGCTGCACAATACAATAATAGGAATCAAATAATTATCACTATGATGATGATACTTTTGTTTAAGATCAGTTTTAAAAATTGATATCTTTGACTTACCATTGTCAATACTAGACTGTTCTAGAACATCAATATCAGTGCTTCCAGTTGTTTCATCTAATGATAATGGATAATTTGTGAACAGTATTAGTAAAGTAAATAAATAGATACTGATTTGTCAGCTTATAAACATAAAGAAACGTCAGTCAGCACCACCACCACTACCACCTACACATGTATCTCTATATTTTTTGGAAAATACAATGCAGGAGTTAGGATATTAAGTACAGAACTTAATTCAATATTTTTTGTCACTGGGCACATCCTAATTGAAAACCCTAACAAATTACCATTAATCGTATGTATTCCTACACGTATTCCATCATTCCATGCATTATAAATTCGTTGAAGCATATCACACTGGTATTTAAACTGATCCGATGGTGACTCCGAGACGAGCGTTGACAGGTTTTCACAAACCATAAAGACTTTATGATATTTCTCGGCTTGAGTAATTGTTGTTTCTTGTTGTGGTTCTTCTACAACCTCGTTGTCTAAATTATAAATACTTGATTCAATCTCATCGTTGAGTGCATGTTTTTCTTTGTAATATCCAATTGACCATCTTGGGTTGCAAAGTTCCTCATCAAATAAATCTTGGCCTTCAATACTTCTGACAGCAAATATATGTCGACATGGTAGCTGCATGGCTGACCTGTATATAAAAAACATTATTTTGTATTACCATGTATTTTTCAAGGAAAATATCAAAAAAATACAAAATATGATCGATTTTTCTAATGCAAATGGAAAGATAATTTTTTAATTTTATTTTAGATATCAAAAGCGGATAGGGAAGGAACGACACATGCCCCAAACGCAGTACAGCAGCAAGATCATCACTAGGAGATGATACCTTTTGATCTTTTTGAATATTATACAGTACTAACTGCTTTATTGCATGCAATGTATCTGAAGGACAAAGCAATGAGAGTATCTTGATTAAGGATACAAGCAATATGACACAGACAGGTCTCGAACCCATGTTTCCCACTTGCCTTTTACCATTACACCATACCGTTCTCTAATAAATACCTGAAAACACATTCACAGTCTGATGTTGAAACATTCAGTTGTGAGGATTCCAACTCAATACTGTAGCGACCATCTGGATGTTCTTCAACTACAATTACATTATTCGGTAACTCTTCTAACTGTTGCATCACATATATAAAAGCATATGGTGTCAGCAATGCCTTATATTTTTCTTCTGTTGATCCTGTCCGACAAATGCCCACTGACCAAGTATGTCCAACATTATTCAAAGAATTGCTGTCATGGACTTGCCTAGTTGATTTTAAAAAGAATAAAAAGTCACTGTAGAATTGGTGAAGACTTGACTGATGTTGGCAAACTTCTTTGACCAATTGACTTAAAGTTTTTAACTTATTATTTATCCGGTTTAAAAAGGTCAAGTCATCTCCCTTAAAACCTTCAACCCATTCAAGATAGCTTCCATGCCAATTCTTTTCAAAATACTGTATAACACACGACAAACGAGTCATTTTCAATGCTTCGTACGCAGCCTCGTACATTTCTTCAGAATTGGCATGAACCATTTTCTGAATAATTTCCAAACAGATGTTTCTCTCAGTAGGATTAATTCCCATCTTTGTTGTTATTTCCCGTTGAATTACATGCAAAACATGGAAAAGGCAAATCATTATATTTGCCTTTGGAAACTCGTTTCCAAGAATGTGTCTTTCAGTGAAGTCCTTATCTGTCATGATTGATTTAACCTTTGACCAGTTGGGATTGTGACATTTAAAAGTTTGGATCATCTTTGAGATGACATGTTTTGCATCACTAGAAACAAGAAATGTAGCAAATACTTCACTCTGGCCATTTCCATCTTCTCCTACTATCATATACAAGTTAACTGGCATTGTTAGCTCATCAAGTTTGTAAGTTGCAACTGCATCAATGAAAAGTATTTCTGGAAAGGCTGCAAATGCTTCCTTCATTACCTTGTCTTGGTAATAAATTCCCAATAAGTTATAATCATCATCCACTGAAACCTTGGTTGTCGACCCTAATAATAAACAAAAATGTTTTAAACTTTCAGATCACATTTAAATTAAAGATGTATTGTTTAATTAAATCAGATTTTGAATAGGTTATTTAATAAAGTTTACATAGAAAAAAAAATGTTTTCACTTATAAAATAACATAATGTCAATTTGACCATTTTTGCTTTAAATTACAGTTTGTTACGGTAAATAAATTTTGTTTATATCCAATTTGTATGGATAACTATTATATGACATTAAAATGGTATATTCAACAACAAACATTTTACAAATTATTTTTCAGAGGGACAATACATCTTTAATTAATTCCACACTCAAATCTTACAATAAGAAGACGAACGAGAAGTGATTTGCTTCTAAAATGAACCACCGTTACCAAAGACAAAAAAGAAACAGAATGAAGCATATGTCATGAGGTTTTTAAACATCATTACCTGCTCAATGCAAATTCATTATCAATAGGAATGTGCTTATAACAAATTGGATATCCTGTGTCCAAAATATAATAGCAATATGTTCAAATATGGTAGTGATCATGTCCATATAATATGGGCACATCACATTTTTTTGTCACATAAAGCTTGATAGTGTAGACAGAGCTTTATGCATAGAAAAAACACACCTTGAATTCTGTTTAATTTTTTCACAACTTCTTCAACATTGCTTTTTTTCGTTTTATCCCTCATAAATTGTTGCTTAATATTAGTTATGTCTCGTCTTATAATAACTTTGCCTGTAATCTTCTGTAGGTGATTTTGCACTTGCTTTCGGTTACAATCCATCTCAAACAGCTTCACAGCCTCTTCCTTCACTGCTTCACTCAATCGTCTTTGTTGAGGAAGACTTTCAAAACCAAGCTAAAAGGAAAAGAGACATAACGTGGTGATGTTAACCTGCTGCTGCTGTAAGTATCTGGAACGTTGATTATCATATTTCTTACTACATTAAGCTCTGTCCACACTATCAAATTTTATGTGACAAAAAATGTGATGTGCCCATATATGGACACAATGACATCATATCACTACCATATTTGGGTGCATCACCATGGTACATCACATTTTTTGTCACATAAAGTTTGATAGTGTAGACAGAGCCTTACCTTTGTACATTCATGATTGTGATCCCCAATAAAGCTGATAACTTTGAGGGTATTGCCATCCTTCGAAACTGAAAACTTTATTCCTGCTTGACAATCTTGCTTGAATGTTCTGAAACACCACAAAGTAAATTAAACATTGTATTTGACAAGCAACCTATTTGGTTGAAGTAAAAATCAGTTCTTAGATGTTTAAAGTCCCATTCCCTACGTTTTTTATATCTAATTTTATATTCTAATTTAAATGTAAAAATAAATACTATATGGTCCTATTGAGATAACTTTTTTCATCTTTATTAAAAACAGTTAAAAATGTGGAAGACTCGTAACTTTTCAGCGAAAGTAGCGGGTTTTCTCCAATTTTTATCAACGGAGTCTGGCAAAAATAGAAAGACAACTAATGCAGCAACTATACAAAACATCATGCTAGGCCTATAGCTAGCGTACGATGTTTGTTACCGATGTTTACCAGCTAGGTCTACAAAATTAAACCTAGCTAGGCTAGGCCTACAGACCGTCCATGAGAGGACATTAACCGCAAGCTACTTAGGTACTGTAGTGCATTGTTTTTTTGTGCATTTAAGACAAGGAATGACCTGGTTTAATGTTTTTAAAGTAATATATATACAGTATGTATTATTTTTACAAAACGTCACAAATTGTAGGGAATGGGTCTTTAACAGACACTTGACTAGATTCTTAAAGACTGACCAACTTATTTTATCTAAATGTGAGGTAAGAAGGTTACACTGGCTCTTAGCCATAAAGAATTTAGTTCCCTTTTGTGTTTCCTGCCACTTACTTTATAGTTGTTTGTTTTTTGTTGTTATTTTTTTATGTTTTTGGCAATAGAGAATAAGAAATTCTTCTCAGAAATTTACCTAATGTTCAACTTTTCAAAAATATCCAAACTATTGATCCTCTGTTTTTTGTTTTTTTTTATAAAAAATAGATTTACTTACTTCTGATTTGGTCTAGAACCTTTTGATCTGGACTTAAATTTTCCAGCAGCAATACATAAGAAAGTCAGATTGACATATTTCAGCTCAGGTTTGACAAACCTTCGAGTTACTCTACATTTTAAATCCGACTCAATTGTTCTGGAATCTTTAATATAAAATTGAGCATATGTAGTGTTTTGTAAAAGCTCTATTCGGGATTTTATCTCAGCAAAAGATGAAAACTCAGTACCAACTTTGAAGTATTCCATTTTCCTTTTTTGTGGAATCTGGACTTTACAAGCCTACGTAGATGGAGAATGAATAAATTGTAAATAAATAAAAGACAAATAAGGATATGTTGGCTATATAAAAAAGTATGGTTAGTAATTACTACCCAAAAAATGTATACATTATGTTATATATATTTATAATATATGCTGTTGCGTCTAGGTTGTTTGCATCATGTGTATGGACCATAACATGGATCCCCATAACATAAGACATGGTATTATTAATATGCATGATGGTCAACCTGGCCCCCTTTTTACTCATTATTTTGGAATAATGTATTAATTAATTATTATTACAGTAATATAAATTTCTACTTACTAATGCTTGGTAAGTCCAAGCTTCTACTCTAGGGTAACTATCTTTTTAGGCCTAGGCCTATAATATCGCCTATTTAATATAGAGAGAGATGAACCAGCACTGCAGCAGCGCACACGACACACACACTCCACTCACTGGGACTGCCTTCTTGTGAATTGAGGCTAGTTTTGGTAGAGGCCTGAATACTAGCCCTATTATGCCAGGGTTATTTGTTGTGTTAATCACCGTTATTATATATAAACATTGCATAACTTATTATTAATAAATAGACCTAGCCTAGTAGGGAGGCTGGAAAGTAAAATAAATGTTTTTCTCCCTACTCCACCACCACCAACAACAATCATGCACAGTGCACACACACACACACACACAGAGAAGAACAACAACAACGAATGGCTCCCTCTCTTGGTGGCGCGCGATGTTTCAAAAGTTGTTTTTTTCACGATGCATGGTGTGAAAAAAAATATGCGGAGAAAATGTTTCTGATAATTTAATAAAATTTAAAATATCTGCTCCGATAAAGAGCTATGCGGTGTGTATGTGATGATTGGATTATATATTAAGAATATTCCTAGATAACGTAATTAAGTATGCAATGGCAAACAGCAGGCTACTACTTTTGCTATCCCCTACTAGCCTAACTACTAGGCTAGGCTAGCGCCTACTACTAGATAGAGTCGGGAGTCTAGGCCTAGCCTAGCTAGTAGTAGGCCTACTAAGGCTAGCTAGGCCAGTCGGGTCCACCGGGCCCCTCCTTCCTAGCCTTGCGTAAGAGGAGGAGGCTAGGTAGGCCTATACACGGAGCACCCACCATATGCAGCTTACCAGTTTCGTTGTGAACTTTATTAATGTGTATATGCCTCTACGACTACTAGATCTACGATCTAATCTAACCATCATGTACAGTGATTATTTACAGTTATTTCATGGAGTAAAGAATTCTTTACTCCATGGTTATTTACAATAATGATAATAATATTTGTTGTTTGTGTTTCGGTGTTCCTTCTACTAGCTAAGTACTCTACTAGAGTACTTACCTAGTAGAATCTCTAGGCTTGGCTTGGGATTGTAGAACAGAAAACAAGTCACTATAGTAACAATGTACTTTTTTTTAGTAGCAGCATTTCTTAAAATGAAGACAGCAAAGGAAATTGCCAGGTTCCGTATAACACATTTATACATTATATTAGACCTGAACAATTATATAAATTATAATTATGTAATAATGAAAATATCTATTATTTAATTAGCATTAAGTAATTAAAGTGCTGTAAATAAAAAATAGAAATGCCATCTCTATTTTTTAATTACTTTGGAACATTATACACAATATTTGGTGAAGCCATGACATTCACAGAGAGATAAACAAGAAGATAAAAAGTATTATGCCAGACTTATTTGATAGAAAGATAATGCAGCAGGCCTACTTAGATCATGAATGATTGTAAAATGAATGCATATTATTATTTCAGGGAACTTGGATTGCTCCGTAGACATTCATCTTCTACTCAACATGCCAGAGATTTAAAAAAGGCTCAAAAGTGTTGTAAGTTGAAATGATTTCAACATTATTTTGATTTTTGTGTTTTTAAATGGTAAAAATACATTTTTTCTATCGTTTTTACAGGGACTATCAAATCATACACGCCTTGCATACAGTACAGTATATTAGATCTTTTAAATCTATCTACTGCAGTCTCAGAAAGCAAAGTTAATGTTTACAAAAGTTTAATCATTTTGATTCAAAGAAACTATTTTGCTTCAGAAACAAATTAATATACAGTAATAATTTACCTGTAGTCATACTTTTTATTTGAAAGCTCAAGAATTTATGTTTCTGATAGTGATAGATTTTGAATCAACTTGTTGGAAAGAGAAACAGATGAACACAGGCCAAGAGATAAGTAAGTGGTTACCGTTTGTTGCTTGGAAGAGCCATACAGTATTATAGATTATTCAGGCTGTAACATACTCATTTCCAAATGTTTTATGTAAGTCTAGGTCCACAACATATAAAAATATTCATTATTTTTCTTTTAGTTGAATTTCCAGCAGTTCTGTTAAACACATCAACTGGTGCGATTGTAGATGAATTCCATTCTTATGTTCTACCAATGGAAAAGCCAGAACTAAGCAAGTTTTGTACCGAGTTTACAGGCATTACCCAGGTAAACTGCGCCAATGAATTGTTTGGAATACATGTATGACATGCAGAATAGAATAAAGCTCTGTCTACACCATCAAACTTTATGCGACAATAAAATGTGTTGTGCCCATATATGGACATATGTCTTATCACTACCATGTTTAAGCATACTACAGTCTTTCACACTTTTTTTGTCAAACTAGTTTGATAGTGTAGACAAAGCTTAACAGGCATTTTCATAGTCTATTGAAACGTTACACAATCGCATATTGTACCAGCCCGTGTCTTTTGAAAATTCCGGATTTACTGCTACATATTATTGTGCTCCTTCAGGTGTACTGTGTGTATCTTGGTTTGTAAAATGTAAGTGTGCTGCACACCTCAAAGGCATTTTAGGACTGTGTTAGGTAAGGCAACTCCAAAGCCTCAAAAGACAATGCCGTAACTTTGTAGTTATTAATGATGCTCAAAATTTCTCATGTTTTTTTAATAGGATATGGTAGAAAGTGGAGCACCAATATCTGTGATTTTGAGTCAGTTTCTGAGATGGTTGAAAAAGTTGGCTGCAAAATATGATATGGATTACCATGTCACAAAAGAGGATAAGAAGCTTTGTACCTTTGTAACATGGTCAGGTGGGTTTAGAAAGGACAGACTTGTATATAAGACTATCAACTGTAACACATAAACCAAATATGGTAGTAATATGATGTCATATATGGGCACATAAAGTTTGATAGTGTAGATAAAGCTTTATATGTCTGCTTATGTTTTGTAGATTGGGATCTTGGGATGTGTTTACACAGAGAGTGTCTTCGTAAACAGATTTATAAACCACCAGTACTTGAAAGTTGGATTGATCTCAGAGCTACTTACAAGGTACAGTACAATTATAAAGTGTTTTTAAACTTACAGCACAAATTCAACATGCCTTGAATTTTCACCAGAAGAATCCTATGAGTGTTATGAGGATTAGTGACCTTCTATGACCTGATGACGTCGGTCAGAAGATTCCACTATATAAGGATGGTAATTCCAATCCTTGGTCATGGTTATATTTTATACCACTATGTATGAACTTTCATTCGAATGTACAGTTAGTTAAAGAATAATTGATACTTTACTGGTTATATTTCTTATCTTGTTTTAGACATATTGCCATTGATAGCCAAAAGTGAGTTCATTCACTGTCCTTCTATAAACCTAGATATTCTGGGCCAACCCAGGGTGTTCAGTTTTGGAAGAGTTCACTGTGTAACATACACTAAAGTAAACTGCTTGTTTCTTGCAGAATTTTTATCAAAGAAAACCGAATGGTTTGAATGGAGCTTTACAGGATGTGGGAATTCAGTTTGAGGGACGACAACATTCAGGTGAGCAGTTGTTTTTGTCACTATTTTTCTGTACAGCCTAAACACAATCAACATTGACCATCTTCACCATAACAATTGAAACATTTCTCATCCAGCCAGCCATGCATATAACAATAACTATATTAAATTATAAATATTAGTCTTTGTCTATGTTGGAAAACATTATTAATAAAGCTTGGAAATATACAGAGGGCATGCTATTTAATATTTTGGCCCATATTGAAGACAATTTCAATAAGCTTTTGTGATGTCACCAATACAGTATACAAAATAGAAATGATCTGTTGGTATACTTTGCAAACAAAAAAATACATACAAAGCAAGCAAAACACACTAGAATATAATTTTGCATTCATTTTACAGTTTAGTATTATTATAGTGATTTATATAGCGCTTTGTGTGTTTCAATTAACATTGAATTTTGGTTACCAATACTCATTTGATTCTTTTTTCAGGATTGGATGATGCAAGAAACACTTCACAGTTAGCATGGAAAATGATCTGTGATGGTTGCCAAATGAGCATCACTAAGACTCTTGATAAAGGTAGATCATCCTCAGGACTTACAAGATCATCGTCAAGCAATCAAATCTCATCAGCACATAAAGAGAATACTTTAGTCGAACAATGTTTACAGAGGCCTAGCACCTCATCCAGTAGCATGCACAATATGATAACTAACCCTAGTGTTCTACAGAGTTCCAACTATACTGCAAGAGCAAGTGCGTCTGGCAGCTTGAGCCATTTAACTACACCCAGTGGTAAGCAATATATACACACGCCAGGAACTGCCACTAGGCCTCTTACTTATTCGAGCTCATATACCACAATGAAGCCCAGTATTGGACAATCAAAGAACACCAGTGTTGGACAATCAAAGAACACCAGTGTTGGACAATCAAAGAACACTAGTATTGGACAATCAAAGAACACTAGTGTTGGACAATCAAAGAACACCAGTATTGGACAACCAAAGAACCCCAGTATTGGACAATCAAAGAACCCCAGTATTGGACAATCAAAGAACCCCAGTATTGGACAATCAAAGAACACCACTATTGGACAATCAAAGAACATTAGTGTTGGACAATCAAATAACACCAGTGTTGGACAATCAAAGAATACTAGTGTTGGACAATTCTCTTTGTCAAAACAGAACCACTGTAATCCTGCTCTGCCGCAAAACACATCTAAAGTCCTTCAAACACCAGCAAAGGATGTAAATCCTTCAGGCAGACAAGCTTGTAAAGATTTGCACAAGACAGTTGCATCAGCTCAGTTTAAAATGGTAGGTAAAAGATAGTAAAATTAAATTGAAACTGCAAATAATAATTGAGAAGACAGTTTGTAGTATGGTACAGTTCTAAATAATTTCTTTATATATATATATATTTATAATAATTTAATTAGTTTATTTTTAAAGAAATATGGAATGTTAGAAGATATTTACTTTGAATAAATATATTTTTGTTTAATAACTGGTCAATGTGTTTTATTTATTCTCAGCCTTTTAAAACGTTCGTATTGAAAGAGACTATGAACAGAAAATTTAAAGAAAAAACAGAAGTCACAGAAAAAGAAAACGATGTTGGTAAAAGTGAAAAAGAAGTTGAAAATCATTGTATGGAATTTACCAGAAATACAGACCTCAATGCTTGTTTTATAGAATATGATGATAAGGAAAATAACACAATTAATAAAGATAAGCCTAAAGTTGCTGATGACAAACTATTTACTCCTCTAAGGACTTTAAAACAATCTATGAAAACGCCGGTTACAAATGGTATACATTTTAATGCTTCGAAGATTCATAGTGAATTCAAACCGCCTGAAAAATCTAACAGTATTTTGAAGTACTTGAAAAACACTAGAAAAAGTCTTGGGACACTGAACAGAAGCTTTTCATCACTTATCAAGGATCGCCAGACTACTGGTTGCCATCCTTATAGATCTTCCACGAAAGATGTTGCTGTCACTCCGACGTCAAATGTGTATACAAATGCCAACGAAAGGAATAGTAAAGGGATGTACACTGGAGATACCAGATGCTCGAGTTCTGTGACCACTCCGGCATGGTGCTCAGCGACCAGTTTAAAGATAACTGGGCCTAATTGTTTGACGACGCCGACGTGGAACAACCGGACATCTCTTCAAGAGAAAATCACGCCGCCGATGTGTGGATGCGGACGACGAACAAAAAGAAAGGTTGCGTCAAAACCAGGGCCTAACCAAAACAGCCCATTCTTCGTTTGCCCAAAGAGTAATGGGTATAACTCAAAAGAAAGAAAAGGGTGCGGTTACTTTCAATGGGAGTCGAGCGTTGTCAAGAAAAATCTCGAATTGTTTCGCAATACTAAGAATACGGGGAGGTTATCTGTAGGGTCGGTTCAAATTGGAACAACCCCTGTAAACAGCACTTTGAAGTGTTCATTTGGAAGACCAGCCTTTAGAATGAAACCATATTAATTTTGAATATCATTAATCCGTAGTGTGGTACTTAAATTGTCATATTTTAATACTGTAAATAATTTTGGCGTAAAGCACTGAATTTTCCATAATATTTATTTATACTTATTTTACATAAAATAGGAACCATTATTTTAAGTTCACATATGTGGTAACATTTAAACAATCTAAATAAAATAATTTCACACTAATATAAATATTACCGTGTACAGTATTTTGAAATTATACAATAAATATTGTATTTCTAAAATGTTGTATTTGACCTTGATATTTTATTATGTTTATTTTACGTTTACTGAAATCCCACACATTCACTTTATATTTAATGCCTATCACGTAATATGTTGTATGATATGTTCTCATTGAGGAACCTTTCAAACTAACCACAACACTTGTTAGTTCACTTAATATCACCTTACAATTATTGCTATATAACGTTTTACATTATTTCTATATCTCGGAGACGTGTTAAAGTACCGTAGTTTTCAACCACTTCGAATGGCATTTTCTATATACAGTAGATAGATATCTTTTTACTTATGGCAACAAAGGAACTATACATTCTCACAACGACTTGTCTGTAGGCCTACCATTCAATACCGACGACATAATAGTCATTGTACAGTTATACATCTACCCATAGAGAGATTATAGTCACTATAATAATGTCTATGATCTACCACACAACACAAAGATAGTTTACGTACAGTGCAAGGGTTTTGATTTTTGACATACTTTGGACGGACAAAATATACAACGTTCTTAAATTTGCTTCTCTGCTTCTGTTCCAAGTATTTTTTGTTGAACCAGCAACTTATGTCTACTATGGAAAGACGTTAAGCCGTTGGTCCCGTGTGCAATATGCCTCATGTGCACGTTTAAGCTTGGTTCCCACTAGAACGTAACGCAAGGACGTAAACGCAACGCAAGCGTTTTAACCAATGACAAGCGAAGTTATAGACAGTTAGCAATCACAAGCGAATAAGCCATCGCTTGTGATTGGTCAATTCACTTGCGTTGCGTTACGTCGTTGCGTCGCTAGTGGGAACCACGCTTAAAGAACGCAGTACACTCTTCGAAAAAGAGTAGGGAATTGTCTCTAGCTGTACTGACCAATTCACCACAAGAAGGATCCCACTGGTCTACAGGTAACACAAAAAATAACAACAACTGTTTACAGTAGGTGAAGTAATCATAAATTATTTGAATTCTTCCCATTCGAACCGGGATTCACACTCATGGTCCTTTCTGAATAAGAAATGTTGACGTGCACAGATTGACAGCTGGACCAATCAGACCATTGATAGCATAGGCAATAGCAGATCCGCTGGTCAGCCCAACATTGTATGACAGTGTCATTATATTACCTATAAATAATAGAAATATAATAATATTATGAATTCGGTATAGCATAACTTTTAAGGAGGATCTATGTGTGTCAAATACCTCGAGGTGTTAAGCTCTTACTACACTTTCAAACTAGTTTGACAAAAAAAGTGTGATGTGCCCAAATATAGTAGTGATATGCTTAAATATGGTAGTGATATGACATCATCATGTCCATATATGGGCACATAACATTTTTTGTCACCTAAAGTTTGATAGTTTAGACAAAGCTTTACAAACAATAAATTTAATATTTACCAGTAAGTTCCCGTTTCTCGTCTGCCACGGTTGTTGGCGCGATTATCATTGGTAGACTACCAAAATAGCCGTTGGACACGCCAAGAAGTGCTGAAAATATCATTGCCCACACGGAGTTTGACAGAGTGGGGGATCGTCTGGGAACAACACAGAGCACCATGAGAGGCACCAAGACAATACGAGCACTGGTTGCAATTAGAAGATTTTTTGGTTTCCAAGAGAACGGTAATGCAGCCAATAACTGTGAAAAAAATGTCCAAAAAAAATTACGGTAGCTAAAAACATACGTTACGTTACGTATGTCTACATGCAGTGATTGTGTCTCGTTAACGTTAAGGAGGTTTAAGTCAGTACTGCAATGCCATTGCATAGGCGTTACGGTACGTTATCTATTTTAAATCTTCGTACCCACTCTACGCTTACGTTGACCAATCACGACGCGGTAGATCATCATATACGTTGTGCTGGCGTTGCGTCATTGGGATCGGAAGCTAGAATAAATTACGTTGCGTTTACTCTACGTCAGGGCCATTGGAACCGAACGTTTAAGTGGTTCAATTAAATCAAAATCACCCTACCAACAATATATTACATTTTGTTCAACAATGGTTTCTATATAAAATTCTTAATACTAATAATTAGTGATGTCTAATTCAAGAGAATATGTGATTAAAGCATCATTTAAAATGTTACCTTGCCAATAAGATCTGTAGCATTGAATATAGCCATAATAATTATGGGCATCCAATCACCGAGCGTACAATTGATTAACTCGGATTCAATTCCTGGGAACAAACACAATGTCACAAAGTAGGTGAGAGCAATCGATAGCATGTATAACCACACTTGCTTAGATAGCTGATAACGCTTTAGAATGCCTCCTACAGAAGAAAAATGTACACATTACTATAGTAATATATAGCGATAACAAATAATGGTAATAATAATATATAATTAATAATAATGGTAAAGATGAAAATAGGCCTATAATAACTATGAGTCTATGCTCTCATGACGATTTTGAATCCTTTTGTGGGAAAAAAGAACTCTAACCCTAAACAAATCCGTGGCTACGGACTTACTGATGATAAATAATCATGATGATAGTGATTCCGATGATGATTAGGATTATGATGAGGAGGAAGACAATAATAAGGCCATAATATATAAGACACCGTAACAACAATTAAACCTACTTTTGACAGAGTTGTACATCTTAATATATTTGTAGGAGGATGGTCGATACATTTCCATTTCAAAACTGTTCTGTTGGCTAAATCGTGTATGGTGAAACCTGACGTCACTTGTATCATCATTATTAAGCTCGTCATTATCATCACATGTATTAGCATCTGCCGTACCACCATCTACCAATTGCTACAAGAAACTTAATAATTAGTATCATTGGGATGTTTTGTTTTGTGATTGATTGTAAAATTATGCCTATGTTTACATGCATTATGTAATATTATGTGTCATGAGGAGGGGCGATGCTGATATCGGAGAATTTTTAGATCTAGCATACTCAGATATGGTCGAAACAAATGTTGAATTATCAGGTATTATTTTTGTTGGTCGTTTAAAGTTATGTAATGATTGTGTGTTATTATATCTATAGATATTATTATATATACTAATTTATTTATTTTTTTTTCAATCTCAAGGGACGGAATATCATATTCGAAATATCAAGAATTAATTATTTAAGGTAACGGTAATATATTACACAATCAATACATGGTTATTGTATGTAAAACGATTTACAGTCAAATTCAACAATGAATAGGCCTACAAAACGTGATAATATAAATCGAACTAGATATGAAATAAAAATTAATTTATTTATTAATAATAGCTATGGAAGGCATAGTCGTCTTTTTTTGTTTAATTTAAAGTGTAAGTCCAGTGCCATGACCGTATTTTGAAAAGTTTAGAAGAGGAATTGAGCGGAACGGGATTTGTCTACATTCAGTATAGTATGTTTTCTCGTATTTCACTTGTAATTGAAATATGCATAGGGACTTTGCTCTTAACTTTTAACTTCCATTAGGCCTACCTCATCCTCATCCACCATCACCCTGAAGCCATCAGACGTCTCCACCGCACGCCCTTCTTTCGAACAGATCGCAACATGATATTTCACAAAAGGACTATTCCTGCTCGCGTGGTACGTCACAAAACAGACGAGTATGACAATAGAAGAAAACACGAAGAACAATAGAGTATTTACGCGTTCATTGTGTAGAGCTAGTTTGGTGAATATTCGTATAAGAGACGTTAAGAGGCCAGCTGTGCCTGCAAGAGAACAATGGAAACCAATTTAATCATTAATATTATTGAGCACAATTAGTTTTATAATGATTAACTAAAATGAATTAGATAGTCAGTCTTCCGGCTATTCGGAGCCGATACCAGATAAAGATCACCGCACTCTGTGCAGGTACCGGTATATGCTGGTGGTCTGGTGCGCGCATATCTCAGCTCAGCTCTCGTCATATTTACAGTGATGAGCACTTAGATAGCTGGACAACAATGTAAACACGTAAACTTCCCACTAGGACGTCAGCGTAACGAAAGTAATTTGACCAATCAGGACGTGTATGGACCATCATCCATCATGTTGTAATTGGTCAGAATACTTGCGTTGCGCATTCGTTGCGTTGCGTCCAAATATGACTTAATTGACGTTTATGTTTACAGTTTGACAACTATATTAATCAAAAACTTACTCTCTCCGGTCATTACAGCTTGCGTATACTTTTTTGGTAACATTCCAGCGTAACCATAGTAACTTGATTGTTGCACTGTTTGGGATATTGAAAGACAAAAAATACATTGTTCAACCGTTCTAATCAACCCCCAATGCTCATGGCTCATATATTTTTTCCGATTATCATCAACACCATTAGGCCTATTTATAATAATCGTCATCATCATCATCATCAGATCATCATCGTCATCATCATCATCATCGTCATCGTCATCATCATCACCATAATCAGATCATCATCATTTATCACTATCACCATCATCATGAACAACATCATACAAAATTGTCATCATTTTAAAGATTATTAGTTGAACTTTTATCATCATCATCACACCATCATCATCATTATCACATCATCATGAGCAACATCATACAAAATTGCCTACTTACCCGTGCATCCAAACGAAACTATGGCAACAGCCGTCAACACTATTACGTAACTTGTGTCAACGGAAAACACGTTCAGCCCAATTTCCAATACCGCTATCAACGTTAAGGAAACGAACGCTACGACGTAACCAAACGTTATGCGAAACGTAAACGAAAGTGTCTCAACCAAAATATTATTTAAAAGTACGGCAGCAAATGCTATGATGATATACGTCAGACTTATATCAAAAACAATTGTACTCCCCGGGTACCGATCGTGAAAGTAGTCAACCGCCGTTATAAAGCTGTTATACGGTAGTAAAAATCCTATTCCAGCAAGTACGAGAGATATATAAACTCCGTTATATCTATCTATAGGTACGTTAGGACATACACCATCTTTCCGGTCGCCGTCGTCGTCTTCTGTGTTAATAGAATCAATAGAGATATTCCGAAGAATACGGTGTTCAGTATTAGCCATAAATACAGTATTAATGTATGAATGCAGTTAAACGTATGTTGGCTCAGGTATCATGAAATTCAAGACAAAATGTCACAGAGGACGGTGTAGACTTATCTGCGTCACGGAACCACTCATATCTGAATTAAAAAATAAAATGGGCAATTATTGTTGTTATGATGAGCTATCTATACGGTATTCGAACGGAACGTTTGATTAAGATGTTTAGATTGTTATGTAGGTTATTGAGAGGTACAGCAATATCTGTTACAATCATAATAGTAGACATTCATATTCTCATATAGGCATTTCACAAAACGTGATCGTCATTAGGCCTATGGTTACCACGTATGTTTTCAGACTGTGCCTACTTGTAATTCAATTTAGAATGGAAACCCATTTTGATTGCATAATTGTTATGTAAAATTCTGAAATATAATACCTAAAAGCGCTTGTATTGTGTCGACACAGTGGGTGATCCTTTAAATCTATATTTAATACGTACGGTAGTATGCCTGTTAAAACCGAATATTTGCACCGACGTACAGTAAATATTTAACTCGGGGGTTATATAGCAAATTATTTACCACCGCACTATCATTTGAAAATCATTTGTCGACACAATACAATACAAATTCCTCTGGATACTAAAAGACTCGACTAAATGAACAGGAGCTTAGATTCACTATTATATTTGACAACCAACAATAAAATAATTTTGTGTGTTCACCTTTTTCATGACTGTATAGGAGTATATATAAAATCCACGATGACTGTTGATAACAGCAACATTATTTAATGAAGACCCCGGCGTCATGTATGTATCGTGAAGATTGTCTGCATCGTTAAGCATATACAAAACACATGCTTAATTTTCCAATGCCAAACTGAGTCTAATTAAAATCCATCCTATACAACATGATAATTAGCCCATCAAGAAACTATGGAACGCCTCCGTCGCATTATAACACCTAATTGTCTTTATGACGAATACAGACAGTGTATTGATTCCTATTGATTAGGAACACTATAAGTATACATTACAGTATCCAATACAAAATATTGTGTGTGTAAAGACAAACGTTATCGTATATTATTCAATGTAGAAAGAGATTATGAACTTTAATGGATTGGGATGTAAGAGAGTTTAATCATAGATTTATGGTCGAAAAGGAGACTTTACTCTGAAAGAATGTATCTGAAGAGATGATGAGAAAGTAGTGTCTCATGGAGATATTATAATATCTCTATGGTGTGTACCAAACAATACAATGTGGCAACAACATTGCAATAGAATTCTTAAAACAACAATTAACCCCTCAAAAAGTGTTACAAATAGACGCTTACATAACCGAATATTAACAATGTAGACCATAAAAATTGACATTTTGTATTAGTGTATAATTTATAAAAAAAATGCGCATAAAAGCCACACTGCTGATAAACGAGGCACGTAAAACCCGTAGCAAAATACGGTTGATAAATACGGGTGTCTAGAAAACTAAGATCTAAGATATCTTAGTTTTCTAGAAACCCATCATCGGATCTAGAAATCTAAGACCTAAGATATCTTAGTTTTCTAGATCTATCTTAGGTCTTAGTTTTTTAGATCTTAGTTTTATATACACCTGATAAGGAGAAGTATCCTATATATTTAAGATTATAGTTTGCGAATTTTCTTTTTTCTGTTGTACGTTTGTTGATATGGATGAAATTTTTCCGAAATAAAAAGAAATTTAAATACTGTACGCGTAGGAGGCGTGTAGAAGTGGAACTAAATACTGTACAACGGTTAATACGTGTATAGAAAGAGGAACACAAAAAAGTGGAGAAAACAAAAAACTAGAAGACACAGATAAAAACTATATAATTTCAGTAAGTTTCACAAAATTAATTTCTTTTTTATTAATTCTTACTTATTACAGAAACTGTAATTTTCCTGTTTTATTTTACACAAACAGCAAAAGTACCAACTTAGGTTTCATTCACTATACATAACGGAACTGTCTGCTAATTATGTTTTTTATGAAAAAGAGATACTAACAAAAGCTTCACTTTTCCTTTGTAAAATACACAACAAATAAAAATGTCTTTAAAACATTTTCAATAAATATCAACGACGCGTCATGCATTATTTTCTTAAGCTCTGTCTACACTATGAAATATGGTGGTGATATTCCCAAATATGGTAGTGATATGACATCATCATGTCCATATATGGGAACATCACGTTTTTTGTCACATAAAGTTTGATAGTGCAGACTAGGCTTGTCTAAGTAAATGTAATATCTACAAAACCATACAATACAAATTGAACAATTTAACTATTCTGAACCACAATAATATTACATTTACAACATGCCAACGGACCAGATTGTAGGAGGAATTGGGGGAAAATATTCCTCCCTGCGAAAACTAACTGTTCATATTATGCGTTCCTATTGTTAACTTCGTATAAGTATTGCAGTAACATTAACAACTTCGCATCGACAAAATTTTACACACATTGCGATAGACTTATTTGATACACCTCCCAATACAAAATAAGTCTATACATAATAGATCATTGAGCTCCTAATATCGACTTTACTGTGTAAATGTTCAATGTGGTTATTAGGTTAAAAAAAATCAAAATAATTACTGTAATGTTCTTCTTATATCTCCACTTTGACCCGAAAACATAAATAATACTAAGATAGTCATACTGGAAGACAGTAAAGTATAAACTTAAATCTAAAGTTCCAAAAATAGATGTTGGGTTATTTTTAGAAACAATGCAATAGGCAAATATAGATTCTTAAGCATAAATAAACGTGAAAAACGTCCCCCATTTAAGATTTAGAAACTTCCGTGGCTATGAAAGGTAAAAATAAATAAATGTACATATATAATGCAAAGACAATAGATAAACACATGCTATACTAACACATTCCCCAATTTAACATTGTCTAACAGATACCAATACCTGTACAACATAGAATTGATTTTCTAAAACAAAACATACTTTATTAATATAAGTGAGCAAAATATATGTCCTCAAATATTTACTAAGAGACTAAAAATAGATGATGTAAACATAAACTTTGATTTGTCAAAAGTGAGATATTGTAAATCAATGTATGTATGTACCTAAATTGTTCATATCATAGGCATATACCGTGATACAGCAGCACATGTAAAACATGTAAAGCCTGTCATAAACTCTAAACTAACCCTTCCATGTGATGAAGATTTGCCTATGAGACTAGACAAATATTGTCAAAGGTGGAGGTACAGCACTGAGAATCAATAGTGTTAAAAGTAATGTTTTGATTTTCAAATGTCTCTTCCAATCACAAATATCGTTTTGAAACGTTTCTGTACAAACATCAAACACTGATCGACAACATAAGTGTGTTGCTGGACACGCACAGATAACCAAGATATACCTGAGCAGACTAATCAGAAACACTTAATACCATCTGATGCTGCATCACATTTTTCAAGATACCAAACATTTACAGATGTCACAGACCCTCAGACATAACAGGCCATCAATCCAGTGTGTGCCACATTGAAACAGACAGCAAACAAATGCATTCCTCAATGACTTCTAATACATAGTTGCTTTTATTAAATGCATAATCGGTGACAATGCGTTATTACCCTAAAAATTCACATCTAATCAGTCTGAACCAGATGCAATACCTTCCTAATCATGGACTTCGACCAAATTTGCTTTTTTTGTTTGTGAATACTACAAACCAATACAGGTAAATAACACAGTTTCCAGGTAAGCAGATACTAGGTACGAGCAAAGAGATGTTATATTAGTTGACCTCAAACGTAGAGATATTATGAGCTCAACTTAGATGATCTCTGTGAGTAAGCATATCAACTTCTTTGGGTTCTTTTTCAGGTCCATTCCAAGGTATAGTGGTATAAAAAAGTGTGGGTCTTATGTCAAGGTATAGGCAAACCTAAGAAAGAACGCATATCCTAAAGCAAAAGCCCATCCTACCTCAAGTCTGTTGCAACGATTTTCCCCAATATATAGTAACATGTTGTTCTGAAATCATACGTCTACAATCTCAATATCTCCTGAAATTCACTATTACATTGGCATCAATAATTTTGTTTCATACAATAGATATTTTTATATTTCCCCAATATATAGTAATATGTTGTTCTGAAATGCACTCTTGAAATTACCCAGAGTACATCATACGTCTACAATCTCAATATCTCCCTGAAATCCACTATTCACTATTACATTCTTTCTGCCAACCAATCATTTTGTCATTTTTACCAAACATGGTCGTTTTACTACATGAGATAACAATGAGATAACAAAAGTGGAAATAGCTAAAAGGGCAGTCCTCTTCTACGATTTGTTGTCTTCTTGATGGCAATATCCAGAAGAGAATGTCAGGATGTTTTCCTCTATGTGGTGTGGATTCTTGTTAAGTGTCATCCTTCATCTTCACCATCTTATTCTGCAATGCAACACATATTCATAATAAGTTGATTCCAAGCATAGTAACTACTGTAGAACCATTCCTTTGGGACAACTCTATTAAAGCTTTCTACACTATCAAACTTTATGTGAAAATGTGCTGTGCCCAAAATATAGTAGTGATATGACATCATCGTGTCCATATATGGGCACATCATGTTTTGTTGTCACATAAAGTTTGATAGTGTAGACAGCACTTCAGATCATACTTTCCTGTGAGACAGAACAAGAGCAATATATATTTTATTTTTGGGACTTTGTTTGGTGGTGAATGTGTACCTTCTAGTATATTGCACCACACAGCAGAAATTATGAAGAAGCAATAAGAAAGTTATAGCCGTATTCTGTTGAATTGAGTAGAAATCTTAAATAAACTTCAGTAGTAAAGTTCTGTCTACACTATCAAACTTTATGTGATGTCATATCACTACCACGTGTGTGCATATTTCGGTACATCATACTTTTTTGTCTAACTAGTTTGACAGTGTAGACAGAGCTTAAGAATTACCATACCTTGTGTTTGGAACACAACATTGAATAATTTTCTTCTCGTAAAAGACAACCTGAAATGAAACAAACATGGTTATAAAAGTATGTAGGTTAGATAACAAGGATTGGTTTAATGATATTCACTTGACATTACCATATTTACCTGCATTTACAGAACACATGAAATGCGATGTCCAAGTACAGGCTTTGCTGAAGCACCCTAATGTAGCACCAATTTGCTTACAGTGAGAACAGGACTAAAAATAAGAACAAATCATTTATCAATATTTTTACTTATGTCAAAATAGTTAGGAAGCGGTTAAGTTTAAAAGTGAGGCTTTTTCAAACACGTTTTTGATATCTTATGGAATATATATATAAAAAATATTTTATCTAATTTGCTTTTTAACATTTTTTCAAGGGTCCACATTAGCCTAAAATCTGCATCCTTTATGTTTATTCATGGAAACAAATTAAACAAATTTAATTGAATGTGTACAAATATTTGTTTTTTGGAAAAGTGACTATTTGCAAAAATTTGACTGAAGATTCTTGGATTGTGAAATATTTCAAGAATGTCTAAATATTTGCAATGAATTTAGCAATTTTTGTATCCAATTAGTGTTTAGAAATGGCAAAATAATTGTAAAAATGACCATACTTTTTATACATAATTTATTAATAATATGGTAAATGTCAATATTATATGTTCATAAAGTATAAATGTTTTATGGCGAACATAGCAAGTACTTTTGAGATTTTATTAAAGCTTTTCACTGAAATTACTACAACTAGCAAGAATAAACCCACAGACATGCAGAGATTTACGTTTTTTGTGACTACATAATCAACATACCATTTGACAGGCTGCTTTCACTGCCTCATGTAGACCATAAATATTCCCTCCAACAAGGTAAACACCTTGCGCCCACACAGCACACTCTTCATGAACCCAAATCTCATCCTGAATACTTGAACTTTCTGTGTCTGTCGAACTTGTCCGTCTATTACCTGAACTACTTGGTGTTGATGCGTTCTTTGATGGCGGTTTAACAGACTTGGATGTTTTTAATTTTGACAATGGTAAAGTTTTGGATTTTGAATTATTTTTACTAGTTTGTTCCGGTGTTGTTTCAGGGTCTTTATCAGTTGAACTTTTTCTCCTTTGAGAGTTTTTAGAATTTGAACTTTTAGAACTAACTTTAGAAGTCTTTGCTTTTGATGTTTGTTTTCCAGAATTAGATTTATTTTTTTCCTCCTGTGCGCAACGTTTTGGTGGTTTAAATCCTTCAGGGTAATAAGGACCATACAGATCCCCTAAACCACTCACATTAGCTGGTTTTCCACAAAGTGCACATAACCAGGGCCGTCCAGCATCGCAATAAGTTGAACCAACGGCAGCACCTGATGTCGGTCTATGAATTCTTTTTGATAGATCAACATGTTTTGCTTTCTTTGATAGTGTTGTATCAACTGCATTTGGTTGGTTAACTATAAGAGATGATACAGGTTTATCTGGAGCACCAACCATACGCAACACTGGTCCAACTGGTTTTTGAGTGACAGTCTGAGGTAAAGGCATTGCTAGCTTTTGGTTCAATGAAGTTGGTTTTATACTGACCTTTTTTGCAATTGCTTCCTTATTTAACCCTTCACTTTCAAGCAACGCTTTTTCTTTCTTTGTAAGCCGCTTATGTTTGTTTTTGCTCCCAAACGGTCGTCCGCGTTTACGAAATGAGGGCGTTGTTTGATCACTTTCACAAGTATCGTGACTATCCCCATCTGCCATTTGCCGTTTTAACGACGGCGCTAACATTGGATTTTTTATTTCCCGAGTTTCTGTAGGCGTCTTCAAACATTCCATAATGGATGGATATTTTTTCTCATCAATTTTGTCAACATTTGTATCTACTTTTTTTACAACAACTTCTACTTCTTTACATTTAATATCATTTACTTTCAAAGACTCACTTTGTACATTTTTCTCAACATTTTTATTTAGTTCTACGCTGTTTTTAACTGTGTCCCTTGTTTTTTCTATTTCACTAACAACATTCATTGTTTGGTGAACATCCCTTGTTTGGGCAACATTCATTGGTTGGTGAATATCTTTTGATGTTGCTTGAGAAACATCCATTTTTGGGGAAACATTCGTTGTTTGGGCAACATCCTTGTTTTGGGTACTATCCTTTGTTTCAACACTATCCTCAGTTTTGGAAACATCCCTTTTTTGGACAATATCCTTTGTTTGGACTGTTTTCATAATTTCATCAAAATCACTTTTAGAGTCTTTCGAATGGTCCATCTCATCTTTATCTTTGGAATAATTTTTCTTGGAATAGGTTTTAATTGGTCGATTAACAGAATGATGGAGATCAATATCATCTTCATCCGAAAAGGTATGGTTGTCATCTTCTTCTAAACCGACACCATTTTCAATTGAGTTATTTCCATTTTTGGAATTGTCCTTTGACTTTCCAGTTTTATTTCTACTCCTCCTACTTTTTGGTTTTGGATCAGTGGGACTATTTTCTGTTGCACTAGCCTTAGCACCACCCCTTTGTTTAGTCCTTTTTGTTTTTTCTTTAGGTTTTTCATTAGTTTGTAGTTCAGAAGGTTGAGTCGCTGATTTTCTTTTTCGATTGTTAGTTTTTGTTGATTCATTTACTTCCAGGTTTTTTTCTTCCAACTGTTTGTTTTCATTATTTATTTCCTTTTTCTCATTGACTACAGGTTTTATGGTTTGTTCAGATTCATTTTTAGAATCCTCACCATTTTCGTAAATACTATCAATTACATCCGTATTCTTTAAAATGTTTTTGTCATTGTCACTTTTATGTTCATTTAAGGTGCCATTCACAGAGGTGCCATTTTCTGCACCATCGCATTTACCATTTGGTAATTTATCTCCAGTTCCAGTATCAAATGACATGGTCTTTCCATCTTTTTCAGAAGTAAGTACCTCTTTCATGATGGGTTCACCAATAAAAGCAACCATTTCTTCCATTTTTGGAATTGGTCCACCTCTTTTCGGTGAAGAATACTTGTGCTTTTTATCAGAATCAACTGACCTTGTGGGTGGTTGATACATTTTAGACATACTTGACAAATCAACCATCTCTTGTTTCTGCTTTGCATGAGGTCGGTTTTTATTAAAGGATGGCGAGTTATTCTGAGGGCTTCTAACTGGTAGAGGGCTTGCTGAATTAGTGGATGCTACCGGTGCTGGTGAGTGCGATTGTATCGGACTCGGACACGCCATGGCAGCGGGAGATCTTTTAGGAGCACTAGGGGACTGAATTGGAGACGGACGTGTTGGGTGGTGAACTGGTGAGGTAGGAAATTGGAATTGGGACCGGTTATTTACCGGTGTGTTTCCAGGACTGTACATCGTCGAACCTTGTCCCATTACAGGAGATACAGAGTTTTGTGGGATTTGAGGATACTTAGGTCCAACTGCAGTAACTGTAGACAACATGCTTGGTGAGCTCGCCGGTGACCTTCCTTGGATTGGATAACCTTGTGTATTGTTGTAACTCTGGTATGGATTAGTCATTTGTGCATTAGGGTAATAACTGGTTGCATGTTGGTTAGCGTACGCAGTCTGGTATGAGTCCGACCTCTGGTATCCTTGCTGCATTTGATAATTTGTGTTAGTCGTGCTGTACGGGCTTGGCCCCATTGCTTGTGATTGCTGCGCGTACTGCATGTAGTTCCGTTGTACTTGCGTAGGCAATGAACCATAGTTATTACTTGAGATCTGGTTACTGTAATAACTCAATGGCTGACAGTTAACTTGTTGTTGCTGTTGCTGCTGCTGTTGTGAGAACTCATCCTCATTTAGCAGTGACAACATAGATTGGCTGTTATCAAGACCAACTTTGTTTGATGTCTCAAAGGTAGTTTGCTGAGCCGTTGGCTGGAATTGGAATTCCTGGTTTCCTTGACTATACATCTTTCCATGAAGATATAAAAAATAAAACTAGTAGATTGACCTGAAAGAACAAAAATTCATGTATTTTAATGACGTGTGGTAAATATACGATTTCTGCTTACATATCAAATTAGCAATTCTAAATACAGTATAATAATGTGTGTGTGTGTGTGTTACAGTTACAAGATACAAGATAACTTTATTGTCAAATAGTTCAACGAAAGATTTGAAATCAAATGAGTAAAATATTACATATACAGATTACAATGCATATACAGGAATTACAAAATACAAAAATTAATAAGAGGATAAATGCTATTAGGTGTTCCCAGATGTTCGAAAATACAATTATTTGTGTTTGTCGTTAAAAGCATGTATACTGTAGGAATTAAAAATGACACTGTAGCTTAATGGTTTACTTTTAGGTTTCCTATCCCTTTTATATGTATTGGATTTTTTTATGTTAATGAGAAAAATAAATGTTAATGAAAAGGAAATTATACAATGCTTGAATATTATTTAAAATAATTTCTTTTTCAGTCGATTTAAAAAAACGAGTCATGAATGAAAGTCTACAGTGAGTCATACCACATTATTTTTTTCTGTTTAACATGTTTTCTGTAAAATAATTATTGTTACTGTAGACAGATAGTCATGCTTTTAATGTATTTTAAATTTAATAAAAACGTCTCTTTATTATTTTTAATGGATCCATGCATTCACTGGATTAATAATGCCATATCAACTCATTAGTGTAGAAATCCATTTTCTAATAGTATTACTATCTGGTCTCCGCTAGTAAATAACATGGCTATAGGGTCAAACATGACTGACCTCAATGAACCTACACAAGGAATGATGAGTAATCGAGAGTAAGAGCACTCTACAACAATATTTATGATTAATGCCTACGTTGTCAAGGCAGTGAAGCGTGACCATTGTGATTAATAATATTGCATTTTGTAGAGCAGTTAGTATTCAAAATGCATGGCTAACAGGTAGTGTAATTACGTAAATCAGATGCAAATGTATGAAAATGCTGCGATTGAAAAAGCATAAACTTTGTAGAACAGAACAGAAATCTTGGAATTGCAATAGTAATCTTTGAAATGTAATCTATGTTTGTACAGTGTATTTGTCTATTGTACAAAATATGACTAGATTTTTTCTGTTCAGGTATTTTTAATTCTTAACCATATTACAGTAACCGTACATGTTTTTCTCAAGTCAATCTGAATTGATTTTATGACTATAATTAATACCATGGACAGAAATACTGTCTATATAGAAAGAAAAATATATAATTATCATATTTACAGTACAGTACTTATCTTGAGTCTTGATTTATATCTTTTAATAAACACTATAACACAATAATGAAAGTGGAATGCTGAGGAGGTAATAATTGTAATTACTATCTAATAACATCTAATGTTTAAACTATTATTAAATCAATATTTGTTTAAAATATATAAAAAAATTACAGATTAACAATACAAGATCAAATATATAAAATAATTTTTTTAAATAACACTTACTTTTCTGTACTGTAATTTATCAAAATCTTAGAAAATTGTTATTATTAAAACATTATTTTATAATCAATTTAAAATATCCCGCCTTTTTTATATTAAAACTACAAAATAATTACATTTGCCTGTTGTTGAACTGCTGACAGGATATTGTCAATTATATCATAATAAAAATGCAGATGTTTTTTTTTTCTAGAGGGCCATTATTAATTCAAAACAAAAAACTAATGGATGAATTTCCAGTAGTTTGTACTGGTCGGAGATGGGTGGGGTCACACAGCCTAGGCAAATGTCAGCATATTGTTCACCTTTGACCTTGACTGGGAAGATGCATTCAACTGCTGTCTACTGTACCATCTACCGGGTATCATAAAAGATGTTTCCACCCACATTGGGCCTTAAATATTGTCCACTGTCCTACAGTAAAACTTGGGTTAAAATTTAATATTGATGTGTTATTTTAATTTATAAAATTATACACATCTAAAAAACTAATTCAACATTAAAAAGTAATTTCAGCTACTTTGTGTAAATGAAGAAATTCTCAAGTTTTAAGTCGATCCCCTATGTTTGCCTTACATTTTCAATGTATTAAGTTATGCATTGACATTATGGGAAGTGTTGAGTGCGGTGCAGTACACTTTAAGCCTGTCAAAATAGCTGAAGATATTATTTGAACTTTTATACACAGACAGGCTGACCTGTTAAGCTTTTTGCAACGCTTGAAAAAATCTATAGAATTTAGTTGAGGTATTGCAAAATGGCCTCGTTTCCAGGCCTTTTGAAATTTGAAATCAACTATATCTACGAATTAAAGAATAACAGAATATCATAACGTAACACTTTACATTCACGTAGCATTGCCTTCTTTTGTACAAGATTAATCAGATCAATTAACTATCACTGCATACACATGCATATTGTACTTGCTAACTACAAACAGCATATGCCAGCAGTGGCTTCAGTTTTGACTTTGCAGTGATAATTATATGGGATTTTTTACCATTTGCTTCTTCCTTATTCTGGAACCCCCCATTCTACAATCTCACCCCTCTCCCACCCCTTCCTACCTACACCAAACATGTCACAGCAAATCTCCATATTCTGTAATACTATAAAAGGTACTTATGAGTTTAACAATCAATTCACAGTTTATTATTATTAGTACCTGTATCTTTTATTTTGCTACCATAAATGTACTCATTTTCCTGTAATTGTTTAATTAATTGATGGTATGTATGATAAACACTCTACCTTTCTATATTGTGTATTAAAGCTAAATACATTCTTTTTTTCATTAAATATCAGAGAGTACTATTGTATAACTGGCCAATGACAGAGACATCTGTTTTTCATCTTAATTTAGGGACAATCTAAACAGTTCTACATTTTGCTGAATTTTTAACCTTGGCCATGCATTGCATCTTTATCTATGGGCTTCTCTTTCCATTCATTATTTCTTTCAACTGGATATGCAATCTCTTTTAATAAAGAATTACCTTCAAGGTTATATGCTTGAAAAGCATCGTATAAAATACTAGCACTGGCAGCAGTAACGTATTAATTATCTAATATGATGAATTATTGTAAATCATTTTACTGTATATGTTTTGCCATAAATGCTTTAACATCTATACTTTTAGACATTAGGCCTAGGTGTTACACTAAATTGATGAATAAAATGGGAGAAACCCATAAAAGATAATAAAGTATTAATTATCCATTATTTGATGGTAGATTGTTAATGTTAGTGATATTAGATTTTATAAAGTTTCCTAATTTACAAATATTATTTATAGTTTTTGGTACTGATGACATGATGTTGCTCAATGATGATGTACTTTTTACACAGAAATCCAAGTCACAAGATTCATTTGCTTTTATTTTCTCTGTTGCTTTTGTGTTTGTATTTGTTGCAAGTTGTATGCATGTGAATCCACCTTGAATTGGTTCTAAGAAAAGTGCATGCACCAAATCAAATTTAATTATGGAATTTCATATATAATTTGTAGTTTATAATTATGATTACAGAAACTAATCATGTTTAAATGCTTAAATATGGAGGTTGGCATGTATATGATTCAAAACATGGAAGTTACTACATACTGTACGATGAACTAAACACAATTTTAGAAGTTCAAATTTAATACAGTACCTTGTTTCAGCCATATTGTATGTTAAATGTTTTTCAACATTATAATATTTGCAATAATATTTTTTGTAACGTGACTTAGCCTATATGTGTACATGTGTAATAATTTATAGTTTTTCCCTTTCTTGTGATAAGTTTTATAATGTATTTTCTTAAAAATAAAAAAAAAATTGAATTCAATGATTGAATTGAACTTGGTCTTCAATTCAATTAAAAAGCAATCTTTCTCCGATTTTTTTATTTACACATTTTATATTTTATTGATTTTCTGCCTTACCAACCACATCACTGTTGAGGGAAGAATAACTAATAAACATTCATTCATGTAAATAAAAAAACAAATTATTAATATGTCAAAGTTCAAAATCTTGAGCACAAAAAAAATGACATTGGCTGCAAGCTTTTAATTTCAAGTGGCATTATTCAATTAAAGGTTATTAATTCATTAATAATAATTAATATTTTAGGTAAATATCTACAATAAGCTGTACAATATTCAACATTTAATTCATTAAAATGCCTAATTCTAAGAAGTAAAAACACAAACAGTGCGGTATCACAGTCACACTGAAAAACCCCAACATGTCTTTATTTCCAGAGAAAAAGCCTTTTAAAACACACTGCTGGATCGCGCGATCATACAAACACTAGGATTATAAATATTTTATCTTTATATAGCATTAATACAATTGCAAAAAATATATAATTATTGTAAGAAAATAATGAATTTACCTTTCTAAAGGTGCATTCGCTTTATGGTCGCCATTCTTTTGTCGACTCGTGAGGTCAAAGTGTACCAGCAACCAATTTCCGCTAAATGGTTCTCGTCGTGCCGTACCGCGAAAATTCATTTTTCCCATACATATGGTCGAGAAATACTAACTATAGGTGGCGCTATCATAAAAAAAATGAATGAGAGTGTTTTTCGGAGCACGTATTTATTTATTTTTGCTCATTATAAAAACGGTAAGTACAGTAGTAACGCTGTGGCTTTGCTGATATATGATTTGTATATGTATTATATGCATTGTGTCTGGTTCTTATTTTTTAAATATTTGTAATTATTCATTTTCAGCAATATCTGAATTTCTTGTAGGCCCACCTCCCTACTGTTTTTGAGAGGGATCTACCCATCACACATTACTTCCTCAAGCACGAAGACTGACGTTGATCCATATATAGGGTAGGCCTAGCCTAGATTTTCCTTTATGATAATTAATCTAGGCATAAGTCACCCAAAACTATCTCAATTACATATTTAATTTAATTAGTCAATAATAATTAATTAAATAGCTTAGGCCTAAGCCCTAGGCCTAGGCCTAGTTAAATAATATTCTATTATTATTAATTTATTCTATTTATTTATCAATCAATTATCAATAGTTAGTATTCTATATATTTATTAATTATATAATTATTGATTTATTAATTATTAGTAATATTATATAGGCCTAGGTGTATATATATTTACAATTTACCCTATTTTTTGCAGAATTTGAACCCAAACAAAAATTGCCATTTTTATTTTAAACATATACATAAAAAAGAGTTATGATGATAACTGCATACAGTTTTATAAGCATGCATGATGATTAAAAGAATACCATGATTTATGTTGTTTTTAATTAGACGACCTAATTCGGATGAAGTCTAAGCAGGCCTAGCCTAACATCAGCCATTCATGCTGTGTCACCATATAATAATAATAATAAATACTTTATTTTAACACGGAAAAGCTTGTGTCACCATAAAGGTGTTCTTCTACAAGGCCGTGATCAACTAACAGTAATACATTACAAATTTAAAAATAACAAATTTTAAAAATAACAAATTAGAGAACAAAAATATATGAACAGAAACCTTAATTACATTTATGCTAAGAGTACAAAATAAATAATAAATTACATACTTTCTTCTTTCACGTCTAAGGGGTTATACAGTTTTTGAGCATCATGAATCTCTCAGGATCTTCCAAAATTACCATCTATATATACTCAAGGCTTCCCTATATATGTTTTTATTTTGTACCAAATTGGCTAACAGGTTTTCTTAGTGTAAGTTACAAATTGTGAAAATCCTTCATTTTCAAATTGCTAATAATCTATTACAGTTACTACTATTACTACAGTATAATAATAATTTTATCGGCACTGCACTTTTTTATCAGTGGCACACTTCAACGTGTGAAGGTGCGTCCAAAGAAATAAAATATAACAATAAAAAAGAGAAATACAAAAATGGGAATGTACATTCCTACTAAAAAACAAAAGACTACCAACATCACACCAAGTTACAACTAAAATTAACAGACTACATAGTACAGACATATATATATGTCAATTATATATATACTTTTGGCTGTTTTAATTTATCGTTTTGATTTAGCTTTTCGCTTTTTTGTTGTATCTTGAGATCCAGCCACTGATACCCACAGCATTGTCATTTTTTCAGTAATTTGATTTATACACATATCATATACATATATACACACATACATCATATATATAAAAATAATAATAAGATATTAATTAATAATAAAAAGTTGCATTATATTGTATTAATAATACAGTTACAATATATTAATAATAATATTAGTTAATAATAAAAAATATATACATACATCATATAGTGATTAAAACAATGAAGTAACCAAGTTTTCTGCTGTTATTTTATTTACATCATATATATAATAATAAGATATTATTTAATAATAAAAACTACATACATATACATGTACATCATATATATAAAAATAATAAGATATTTAATTTATAATAAAAAGTTATAAAATGATTATATACAAACAATACAGCAATTTAGAATACACAACATATTCAGATATTTTTAAGGAGAGATCTGATATTCCATGCTTTACACACGTATTCCTTGCAATATTTATCAAATAAATGGTTTGATTGCTCTTCATAACATAGAGAAATTTTTCGATAAAATAATGTAATAAGTAGTGGGAGATAACGCCCATTTGACCTGGCCTAGTCTGCTTTGAAGGATCATGTTCTAAAGCTCTGTCTACACTATCAAACTTTATGTGACAAAACAAATGTGATGTGCCCATATGGACATGATGATGTCATATCATTATCATATTTGGGGATACCACTACCATATTTGGGCACACCACTACCATTTTTGGGCACATATCAAATCTGCTTTTTTACAACAACATGTTATCAGCTCCGTTGTGTAACACTGGCATAAACTGTCTTCATAGACAACTATGTATGTGTTTCTTAACATAATACAGTTACTTTTAAATACACAATTCAATATTGGCTATGCTAGTAGTTTATTTATTTGTTGACCATGCAGCTTTGAATCTGTGGCACTCACAATATGCGGTGCGGTCCAAGAAACAAAACAGCACAGAACATATTGATAAATAAAAAAACATGAATAACTAAACTATTTACAAGCAACAAATCAATTCAATCATTGTGAGTACTTTAAAGAGGACCGTTTCTCTCATGCAGAACTTAAATATTTTGTTTTTATACCAACAATGTGTGATGTAAGTTTGAAATTATATACTGCCCTCTATAATTCTCTACAAATTTGCAGCAGCTTCCTTTAAAAATCTAGCATTCAGCATTCAAAAATCAAAATTCCAGAATGTCACTTTATCATTTTCATATTGAATCTAAACTGAATGGAATTGTGTGTGTACACTTTAATTAATACAATTTGGTACATTATACCAAGCAACTTGCTAACAATAATTAGTTCATGAGAACATATGTCAAATGATCCTACACTATAGGTATAGCTATGTACCCTTCGGAATCAACTATGTTGGCCGAAGTGTTAATACATATCTTTCCCTTCATTCATTTCACTGGACAGTGTCCACTTTAATGAAAAACTATATACAAGTACAAAGTGTACAGTAGGTGTGTAGGTCCTAACAGATTGAGTAGGCTGCTACAGTAAGTAAGCAAGTGGCTTTGAAATCAAGTTGAGGATTGTGTATAACTTATTTATAAAAGGATATTATGTGCTACCTTAATTTTTCTAGCAACTAATAAATTCATAAGCTACCAAAAGCCAACATTATCTTATAAAGCTCTGTTTACACTATCAAACTTTATGTAACAAACAATGTGATGTGCCATACATAAAGTGATAGTGTAGACAGAGCTTTATAAGAGCCATGGCTCATTATCATTTTTAACTTTTTCCAGTTGCCTATCCGCAAACAATTCCAGTTGGATTCTAATTGACTTAGAACTTGCCAAGTAGAGGGCGTCAGGAATCAAGATTGTAACGATATGTCTAGCAACGGGAAACAACTGCTGTCCTTGGTTTTAATACTTTACATTATAAATTTGTTATTGGATTTAATTTTCGACTGGTAATAAATTATGAATCTGACAACTAAAGTTGGTTGTGACTGAAGTGTCAAGATTTTCTCTAAATATTGAGCTAGTAGGAGTCAATTCATATCTTGAAACAATATATATATAAATTATTTACTTTATGATTTGCATGAAAAATGGCACTGTCTTAGCTGTACTATATTACTATTTTATTTTGTAAACTTTCTTTAAGCTCTGTCTACACTATCAAACTAGTTTGACAAAACAAGTGTATGTGCCCAAATATGGTAGTGATATGCCCAAATATGGTAATGATATGACATCATGTCTATATATGGGCACATCACGTTTTTTTTGTCACATAAATTTTGATGGTGTAGCCAGAGCTTTTCTGCATTTTCACAATATTGTAAATTATTATTCGAAAAATCACTTTAGGTTATTTAAGAAATAAAAAGCATTATTCAAGAAAATAGAAACATTGAAACATTCCTAACTAGTTAATCACATAGTTTACCGCAAAACAGTCTGGTAATAAAATGCATTTTCAAAAGTTGTATTTAAAAATAGATTGTGTTAGAGTGGTAATTTATTAAGTACATCTTGAATTGCAGTTGTTCATTTTCATTTGATGCATTTGATGAACATAGACTTTTAATAATTTAAAAAAAAATTTAATTGAAAAAAAAAGATAAAGATCGTATCAGAACGCTATCTTTGACGTCAATCAAAGAGCAAACTAGGTCTCTATTTGCTGGCTGTGCTTCCTTACTTGTTCCTTAAGGCTAGACTTGTTTTTCCTATGGGTTTCTTCTAACATATGTTGACCTATCTTTCCATTGATCTTTCCATTTTGTTTAAAAAACATTTATGTAGCAAAAGAGAATCGATGGTCTGACTGACGACCATCAACTTTAATTTATCCTTATGTCTTCGTATAGTTTTGAAATATTTTATTCCAATATGAAGTCTACCATTTACTAACAGTCATTCATTATTTATATAGTAAATAATTAACATAACATGTTAATTATTTACTAAGGGATAAGACTGGTAGTGATGGTACTTACAATTTTACATACTATTAAGTACATGGGACTTTTGTGAGGTTTAATCTGCGTTTGTGTCACTTATTCAAATGTCTTTATTTGGCTATCAGGGATTTATTTTTTTGTGACTAAGATAGTTGACTATTCCACTGGGATAGTTGACTATTCCACTGTGATAGTTGACTATTTCACTGAGATAGTTGACTATTTCACTAAGATAGTTGACTATTCCACTGAGATAATTGACTATTCCACTAAAATAGTTGACTATTCCACTGAGATAGTTGACTATTCCAATGAGATAGTTGACTATTCCACTAAAATAATTGTCTATTCTATTGAGATAGTTGACTATTCCACTGAGATAGTTGACTATTCTACTAAGATAGATGACTATTCAACTGAGATAGTTGACTTTTCTACTGAGATAGTTGACTATTCCAATGAGATAGTTAACTATTCCACTGATATAGTTGACTATTCCACTGATATAGTTGACTATTCTACTGAGATATTTAACTAGCGCTGCTCAATAGCCAACATAATATATTTTAGTCACACAATTTTTAAATAAAATCTTAAACTTAATCATTGCTGGTGGTAGAGGAATGTTTTACTAGTGCAGTATGCAACATAAGTAGAATCCTATAGCCGAGCCATAACCTAGATTTAAACCCAGGGTAGTAACATTATAAAACCAACCGTACTGCAAAAACATCTTCAATTATTATTGCAAAAGTATAATCATATTATATAAAGCTGTTACTACGCAAGTCTGTAGACTTCACTGTATATAACTATGCATAGAGGTCACATTTGTTGCTACAACAGCCATTGACCTTGCTGTCCGTATCACTGGGCGTGTCCCCTCCTGAACCACTCAACATCCTAACGTAGCAGCTTCTAATAACCATGTTTTTTATATTCCTTTTCAGATTCTTGATTGTGGTGAATTCTCATGAGGATTTTGAGAGGAAGAGTCAGTTGTTCTTCTCTTCAAACATTTGGTGAGTAAGAGAACAGTCCGTATCAATTTAAGTTAATGCAGAGTGAAGCGTGGTGCGTAGTTCTTGTCCTGTCCCCCGAGTCTCCCCCAGCCAACCAAGGTTCATGTCTGTAAAAAAAAACCATTGAAAACGTCATGTTAACGTCCATAAAAATTACCTTTTTTAAAAAGGGGATAGGTAACTGGGAAAAGACTTAAATGGGACAAAATTCTGTTAGCCTAATTATTCATTGAATTATAAATTATGAAAACTATGAAAGAATGAAATGCTACAAAATAATTTGACCTAGGATTGCAAATTGCCTTAGCTGAGTTAAGCGAAGAAATGGCTTAGAATCTAAGATGATGAAGCTACCAGCAGTTATAGGTTTAAAATATCATCATGCTGAAACGGTTTAAGGCTAGATTAAGGCACTATTATCTGATAGGGTGCTCTACTGTTTTCTTTTTGGCAAATGTATTCCTCTCATGGAGAGATAAGGGCTATTGTTGGTTTATCCAAGTAAGCTCCACTCATAGTCTACCAACATCTTGTTGGTTTATGTAACTCAAATCATTCTTCATGTTTTAACACGTTCTATGTGATGGCAGTAAAACAATGTAATATGATATTTGAAAGGCAGCTGTATATTGTTTCTTTTTTTGTATTTAAATTGATTGTAGTTTTGATATGTTTTCAGTTTGAACAAGAACTACCAGCTACTGTCACGGAGAAAACAAAGATGTAAGTTCTTTTTATCTTTTTTCGTTTTCATAGCAATTTAATTTTTCAATACATAAAAAAAAGTTGTTGGTAAGTTTTTAAACATTTTAATAAAACATCTTCTTCCTCTAACCAATTAATACCAGACCTTTAGTGATACATATTGCAGCTTTGCTAATTAAACTAATATTACCATAAAGTTCAGAAAAACCATTTAAATTCGACCAGATTTGAATGTTTGAAGTTTTAAAGATACATTTTTATTTTTATTTCTTAGAAATTCCTCTCCTGAATGTACTGCAAGGTTAGTGGCATTTTTCTTCTATATATTTGCACCACATTTTAGATAACAATAACATTCATTCATTTTTGGTCGTTGGTGCGGTAATCCATTTTATTATTTTTCCATTTGCAGCTTACACTGGGTGTAGGTGAAGCTTCAGAGTCTTTATTTGTTTGTTATTATTTATTTATACTGGCCGACCTCTTCATTCAAAGACTGGTTTCCCAGAGGGCCCAGTTATGATCAGTGGCCTTGATGTACTAGTACACCAGGGTTACCCCCTGTTTGTCTCGAAAGATGTACTAGGTTCATGAGCTAGATGTGTATCCATAATGACCTTGTCAACAACATTTTAATTCCTTTTAAATCATCTTTTTTTTTTTCATAAATCTGTCATTCGTTTCCTCATGCAAACCTTGATGATAATCAGACATACAATTTATGGCAATAAAATAATATTTAAAATAACTAGGAAATTAAAATGAAATAAAATATACGACATGATTTTTCCGAAAAGATCAATTTCAGGAATTGATTCAACCATCTGTCTTTTGTTTATGCTCAGTCATTCCTTATCTTGATGCAACATGAGCATTTTCTGTCAACATTCAGTGAATGATGATAGTTTTTTTTTTAACAGTTGCTTCCAGGCAAAGCGCTGTTGCTTCCTGGGTGTAGTCCCTGAGAACAGAGGTACATTAAAGTTGTCATGCTTCATTTGAATATCTACCTACATTTTCAGATAACTATCTAGGATGTTGAACATTCGGCTTTTGCTAAAATCTAGCAAGGTCTTAGGGACTATATCCAAATATGATAAACTCTAGTAAAACAGTACGCACTTCCGAAATCAGGATTTTTAAGGTCTGAAATTGATGATAAAAAAAAAACAACAAATGAAAATTGCTTAATTTAAGTTAGGCAAAATATCAGGTTATCATCAGGTAAAATGCACTAGTTATGAAACTTTATCTCCAGTAATGATATTGTTTGCTGCAGTAAAACATCCCCATATTTCAAGATCAACACATTTATTACTACTATTATCTTTTTAGTAACTATACTGCATAGCAAATACTAATTTTTTTTAAGTGGACAAATATTACTGCATCAACTGCAGTAGAGTATTATTTATATGGTCCCTTAAAATGTGTATCAAGGCTGCTTCTCTCTTGGGATGTATCCAGGTTTGGCTGAGTTTGTTTGCGCAGTTAGTTGTCAGTTGGACATGTTGTACCAGCTGCACATTAACTTTAAAAACATTTTCCCTAGTTATTTTGCAAGTTTAAGGCAAAAAAGCTATAGACTCGAGTTATCAAGAAAAAAACAAATCTTTGGTTTTGATTTTGTAAAATCTTATAATCTGAAGCAGATATTTCTGTAGAGCTGTCTGAAATGGAGGAACTGCTGCGAACTGTACTAGAATTCTGAAGTTGCTATTCAATCATATGATTGACTTTACATAATTTTTCAATTTAATGTATGATTTTGTATTATATTACAGGACATGACGCTTACATTTTCACATCTATAGCAAGGAATTAAAATATCGCAATTGTAAAATGCACAGGTCTGCTTTGGCCATTCCAATGAAATCTTTATTAATAGCAACACGCAAGTTGCTAAACTTTTTTTAATCTGTCAGGCATACTTCCGTAAGAAGTGTCAAAAATAGATATAATCATTGAGTCCTGAAGCAAAAAATCATGCTATTATAAATCAATTTTTGTAGCGTGTACCTGTACATGAGAAAATATGTGGAGGATATGTTTCCTAATTGTAACCTTGTAGATTATACTAATCTTAATGTCTAGTGTGTGAGTCATCAATGTATGTGCATTTTCTCATTGCACATGACAATGTCAAAGTTCAAATCTGAGAATTAGTGACACCATATTCTCATCCTTAGTAAATTCAATAGAATTATTTAATATGGTGCCCTCAATGCTATATTAGTTTAATAGACGATTGGCGTATAGACAGTTTTATTTTATTATTTATTTATTTTTTTAAAAATTCCATGCCATGTTTTTTTTATTTATTTCTTTATTAATTTTAGTTACTATGCTCTATGCAAAAAAAATCTTTTATTTTGTAGTAGTACATTGTAGTAGGTCTTATATAAATTATGGAACCTCCAAATACCCAACCATAAGCCCCTAATACACCATACATTAAAACTGTCAGGCTATATCACTATAAGCCATGGAATTTACTATTACTGTACATTTCTTGCATGATTGCTTCGATATCATCAAATATTATGTCATTGGTACACCACGTACCGCTTGTCAACATCAGGGGAACATTTTTACCCCTCTATTCCTAATTATCGGAAGTCCGTTTCTTGTCCGCCAGTTATGAATAACTTCCTTGCTACGTTATTACTAACCACGAGGGAGTAGAATGTTTTTATTTGATTGTAAGCGTTTAAAACACCAAGGGTACTAGAATGCCCCGTTTAGCGTCAAAACTTTGGCAGGCAAGACGTGATAGTATTTGTTCTAGGTCAGAAACGACTTGTTACTATTGGGGAACATGGATGTGTAATAGGGTAGCAGATACTTATTATCGTGTGCCTTTTCGGCAGATCGCTTCCTCCCCTGCCAATTTTTCAAATTTCCTGGCATGTTGCGATTGCTGTGATTAAGAGTCGCTTGTAATTAACGAGGTGTAGTGTAACGGGTACGGATGCGCCGTCTCCGGGCACTCTGTGCCTGTTTAACTTATGCTGTAGTGGTGGTGATAAAAACCAGCTTGTCTTTGTATGTTTTTGATTTTCTAACTTGTAATTTCGAAATACTACACATTCTTAAGCTCTGTCTACACTCATCAAACTTTATGTGACAAAAAATGTGATGTGCCCATATATGACCTCTTATCACTAACTATATTTGGGAATATCACTACCATATTTGGCCACATCTCATTTTGTTGTCACATAAAGTTTGATGAGTGTAGACAGAGCTTTAGCAAATTTACAGTGCATTCAAATTCAAAGTGACATTGAATTTTTGGATTTAGTACATTTTTTATTTTTCTTTACACCACTTCATCACTGATTTGATAGTGGTAAAAATGTCTGAAAAATCATAGACTATTAACACCACTACTGGTTTATGTACTTATGGCATTTACAACAAAAACAATTTTTATATTTATCTAAATTGTCATTAAATGTATATTTTGTAAGGAAACATTTTCTAATTAATTTTGATAATCTTTTAGGAACAACTAAAAACTCAAAATTTAAGGTCAGTTTGTCAGGAACCACGATCACTTTCTATTAAATTTAATCTTTTTTATTGTTATTATCAATTACTTCTCAGTCTTTGTCAATAGTCTCCTGTAGGTCAGTTTATACAAGATTGATTTTGTATCGGTTTTTTTTATTGTTCAATTTACTAGTCTCTCACAACTATCTTTAATCATATTTTTTATTGACCTTCTTTGGGAAAGGTAATTTGGTTATTTTCCTTGATATTTTTATTCTTAGTAATCTTTAACTCATCTTTAATTATAAAGTTTCCTTAATATACAAAATATGAAGGAAGTGTTGGTAATTGATCTTTTTTTTATTACTCTTTAAGAAAGTCGAGGTCAATTAAAATATCTTGATATTTTTTATTATTTTGTTATATGTCAAGTTCAATCGGGTTAATTAATTGCTCCGACTAATTAAGTTGTTAATAACTTTCTGTCAATTCAAAAACGCGATTGTGCGTACTGAGTACTGATGAACTTTTCAAAATAAGTAAAGATGTATCATATACAGTATGCCTATAATGGCAACAGTTACAGAATTCACAATACAGGAGAATAGTTATTAAGGGGACACTTTAAGGTCTAAAGCTATGTCTACACTATCAAACTTTATGTTGCAAAAAAATGTTATGTACCCATATATGGTTGACATGATGATGTCATATCACTACCGTATTTGGACATACCACTACCATATTTGGGCACATTACACTTAGTGTCCCCTTATTAGGATGTTCCCTTTTTATTAAAACATTGTCCATCTTGTCCATTTCACAGGGAAGTGTCACATTAACAGAGATGTCCTGAATAGGGATGTCCCAAATGTGAGGGGTTCTGCTGTATAAAAAATATACAGTGATAAAATACATATTGAATTTTGAACATTGCTGGTCTAAGTACAAGAATTCAACCATGTAGTATTACAATTTTGCTGATTTTAATGTTTTAATGTTTTAAAGTGAATAACCTTCTTTACCTGGATGTGGTTAACATAATTACTAATGAGAACAAATTAATTTATTCCTACAACAATTAAATCTTCTTCTTCAATCCTATTTTCCCAAGACATAATGCTTTTAATAATGCTTTCATTATTGTGGGAATGTGTATTTTTATTAATCAGAATGACTAGGATTTACAGCACAATAGTTTACTGGTTTAAAGTTTACCTTCAGTAAAACATTGATCTAAAAAGTTCATACCGGTATTACTGTATTGTCAAAATATTATTAATGTATTTAGGATATGATATATTAATTTTTGTTATTACCACGTATTGGGAGGGTGGTCTATCCAGTTTATGTGTAGAATGTAGTATAGTGTCCTCCACATTTTATCAATGTATTTATCATAAAAGTCTTACTATTGTAAAAATTGCTCTACCAATCAAAACATTTATTTATAAAATGTTATTTTAGTATTTTATTCTTATATTAGGATTCTTGCATTTCTTAAAGATTTAAATATTAATACAGTATAAAAATTATAAAAAAAACAAACTTGTACTTTTCAAAGAGACGTCTGTCTATTGTTGCAATTATGAATTAATAAAGCAGATATTCCAATTAAATTATGTCATGGTAAAACAATGTGTGTGTAATGACTCTACAACAACAAAAATTAGTTCAACTTCAAATTTAATTATTTAATGTTAACATAGAAATTAAGATGATTTTTTATTAATTAAGCTTGCAAAGGTTATGTTGAGTCATAAAGAATTTAAATACAAATACTAAATTAATAATTTTAAGCTATCTACTCAAATAATTGTAACTAATTAATGTAAATTAGACATTAGTAATACATTACTGTTATTCTGCAGCAACAGTAGAACCCCCTCCTTTGGAACACCATCCCCATTAAGGGGACACTTGATCATGAAATGAACAAAGACCAATATATGTCTTAACACAAGACCATACAGTACATTCAAATCAAAGGACACCCCTATAATGGGATATTTTGTTGGACCACGAAGGTTTCTATTTTTCTACACAAGATAGCTTTTTTATGGTTATGCCAACTTCTTAAAGTTAAACATACACACATAGTTTTGTCATCGTGTTTGTAATAAATACAAACTTAAGGTTATCTATAGGCTATTAACTTAGCAGATAACTAGAATAATAGACCAAACATCAATCGATCAATCAGTATAAGATTGTATTGTTTTTTGTTTTTTTTAATTGGCACTGCAGTAGCATTGTCAACTATTTGCAAATTGGTCACAAAGAAGTGTCCAATTGTTTTTTCGTTTAAAATTTCAAAATTTTACTGTCCTTAGCACGGTAGCAGAGTGTCAAATTCTACCTAATTCACTTTAATTACCTTATCATAATTAGCACATTTCCTTTTATAATCCAAAAGTCAATCTTGAATTTGGTACTTTTTAAGGTTAGGATCTACACTTTGACCTTTCAAATTTCACCCTTAATTTTCCCTTTTATTAAAATTATTTGTTTCTATTGGTTTTAATGTTACAACTGCTTAGTCTTTACATTTGAAACATGATGAAGAATTGAATATCGTATCGTAGAGCATCCACTTAAAATTTAGCTAATGGTACTTACTCGGTACATCTCACCATTAGTACCAACCATCATCTGGTTAAATTTAAGTAAGTAATTTTGCTTTGTGAATTTTTGACAATTTTACTCTAATTTTTGTTTAGTGTTACTGTTACTATAGTGGAGGAATTAGTCTAATTCATCCATGGTTAGATGATGTATTTGTTTTTATAACTTGATGTATGTGTTTTGTAATTTTATTTTAATGCATCATATTCGTCATTTATTAAATAAAGAAGCTATGATAATAAATTTATAAATGAACTTGAACTTGACCTTTTATATACACGACACCGACAATAACATAAAATAACATCAACAGAAACTTAATTCTTTTTTCGTGATTAACTTTATTTGTTTTGTTAGCTGTAGAGCATGAACTTCTCATTTGATAGGAAATAAATGCATGTTACAATTATTCTGCCAATAAACTTAAAGCATGTAAAAATGATTAAATAAATTTAATGTTTTTGATGAGTAAATTGATATCCTATTTGCTAGCAGGTGCCAATTTCAACATTCGTTTTCATTAGTTTGTTTAAACTTAGAATTAAATTTGGTATGGTCAAGGTAGTTTTTATAAACTGTATATTCAAATGACTTGTGATTGGAATTGACTACCGTGACTGTATAACTACAGTCAAAAACTACTGCATATGATGTTAATTTGTTTACTCAAAATCATTAATTATTTTTATGATTCAGATAGCTTTTGTCACACGAAACGACTGCCATGAAATTGATATTGAAAGAACTAATTTAAGTATGAGACCACATTATGTATTGAAGACACATGCTTATTAATTTTACCAATGTTCAGTATATTCCAATTGATTGATTCCTGAAATTGAAACAAAGTGAGTAGGGTTGATAATCTGTTAACCTTCTCACAGAGGTCTGCCATTCTGAATAGCAATTATGATGCCATCAGACAGCTCTGTCTGAAAGGCTCTCTAGATGTGTCAAAGAGCAATAAAAAAAATGTTATTCCTTGCAGAACTGTTTATATCGGCCTAATGGAAACCTCTTGTTTGGACAACCTTATTAAGGACATTTTCCTGCAAAAGGGGCAATATATGCTTTAACACTGTAGCCAAGCTCTATTCAGGGGACATTTTATTGGGTCCTGAAGGTGTCCCTTTCTACTTTAACTATTGTATATCTTTTCAGCTACCTGTACTAGTGTTATGCAGTAAGGTGACCTCAATCTTTTCTAACAATAGCTAGTTTATCCTTCAATCTTCCAGGTTATTGAAGGCTCACAAATGTGTATTGTTATCCACTTTTATGTATTACATATGACCAGCCTTTAAAATTATTCAATAATAAGTTCATTCTTCTATAATATTGTACAATAATACCACTCAGTGCCATGCTTTAATGCACAATAGAATTGTGATCGTACCATACTGCAGTTCGCTGAAATTCGGTCACACCTGAATGATTAGTATTGATATAATTGTACCATTTGCTATATCATCTAAACCTTCTATCTAAATCATCAATGAAAGCCAGTTTGTATAGTGAGAATATGTTTACATAGGACGTGTTGAAATCTACTTTTAGAACCTAATGCAGAGTTAGTTGTGCACGTTTCAGACCAAAGTGTGGAATTTACTGCATAGTTTTTAGTAAGATCTGTTTTGTGGCTAATTGAGTGAGAGTCAAAGAGGGAATATTTCAAGAAGTGCAGTTAGTAATAATAATCAAAGAATTTTCTACTATAAACAAGTATGTGATATTCTGTTAAAAGCTAAAAGAAGAGGAAGACCACCAGAAGAGCATTTGTGAAGTTATACTGTATAGATAGAACTCAAATCTGAAACAGGTTTACTGCTGTTTATAGAAAAGACCACTAAAGGGAATTACATTTTATTTGTGGAGTCTTACAAACTACAGTATAAGAACAGATTCACCTACTGCGTACAAAAAAGACGACAAACAAGATAGATACATTTGTGAAATTGTACTAACTTTAGTTAAAGCAACGATTTTACCTGCTGTATATAGAAACGTACTTGGAATCGGTATATATTCTCCATTGTAGGCCCAACAGGCTTATCTGCTGGTACATTGCTGTATTTTTTTTAGTAAACACTTGAGATACTGTGGTAGCCTACGAGTATGACCTACTATACAAAGTATGGTATGGATAGAGACGATCATGACAGTGTTTTCTATAGGCACAGTTTGTCCAATTTGACAATTCCTGGGTAAAGAACTTTTTTTTTTTCCTGTAATACTTATTATATTAGTTAAATTTTTAGTCGAAGTTGTGCCGAGATTACTTGGATAAACCAATATTGGCGTTTTCCCTCTGAGGGGAGAACATTTTTTAATACCCCTGTAAGACTCTGGTATTGTCTGCGAGATGCGTTTGTCAAACCCAACCTACTGTATATCGAGGTAATCAGCACTTCTGGAATACCAATACTTCAATGCCTATTTATATTGTCCATTAGGTCTTTAGAACATTAATGACCACTGGCTTCATATTATTTATATGGCAAAAATACATTTAAAATGGAACCTTTCATACATATTTATAATATTAGCATTAAAAACATGTTTTTGAATAGTTATTATAAATATTCACTCACAAATTACAATAACAATTAAATGTTCACTGAAAAATTCAACCCTGAAATCTGCATTTTGAAACATAATATTGCGAACATAAAATATTTAATTCTAATGTCTTATTCAAATTCATTAATTTCAAGTCATCAAGTTTTGATGGTAAATAATACTAAATTAAAACAATCCAACAAGGTCCACTACATTACAAGTGTACTTTAAGTTAACTTTTTGTTCTTGGCTAATTTTCCCAATTTCCAACAATATTTCCTCCACGCTGTAATCGCGCTAATCATCAACATCGAGTTAGCAAGCACGAGACTGATGAACGTTTCCTGTTGCGCGAGGGCAGTATTTGGGTTAAATCCTTGTTAGGTGTTATTTGAAAACAAGAATTTGACACACAAAGAAGAGACATTATAATGGGGAAGTTATATCGGTATGGATTTGGTTGGTATCATCGAAACTCATACAGGTAGGGCTAGAAAATATGTTTTCTACTGCAATAGGTCAATTAAATATGTTTTTTACTATACTAGGTCACAGTTTAAACTTCTATATAACAGGAATTGTGAGTAGTTAATTAACAAAATTAATTATATCATAATTATCATATTTGACCTTGACCTGTAAAACTGTTCAAACAAGCTGTGACAGGAATATGATGTGGTGTGGTTTCTAACAACAAATTACATTTTCTTTGCCTCCTACAATTACTAACTTCAACTACTGAAAGAACTCTCTGTATTGTTTCACTGTTTGAATCATCGTGACACTGCGGCTATTTTATTGCTCTTCGTTATGAATCAAATGTTTAAAAAAAAATATCATTTAAGAATTAAATTTGCATTTTAACTTAGTCTTGAAGTGCTCAACATTCTTTGCTTGCCTTCGAGTTTTTCAAAAACACCATGAATAATAACTACAATGCACCAAGCCTGAAAATTACCTTCTAAACCTTTCTTTTAGCTAAGTTTAAACTCCCAGTACATGTTATGATATTTTACAGTTTATACTGCCAAAATATAAGTTTGTATGGTTTTGCCTCCTAAGAAAAATAATCATATGGATTAGATATATGGAAGGCATTTCTAAAATAACATTGATCAAATCAAAGGAAAGTTTAACAACCTTTGTATCTGAAGTGTAGGTTTTTTTTCTATTTTTCTACTGAAACTGAGAATAAAAACATAACTTTTTTTAAATGTTCTAAAGCTGAAGACTAAAAACAGCTGTGTTTCCTTATATTAATGTTGTACTAATATAACAACATTAAATTCTTTCTTTTCCTAGGTGCCATTTTCCCTGAAACATATACTGTACAGTAGTAGAGATATTCTGATTACACAATATTATTGACATTTATTGTATTTCCTTTTGTTTGAATGACACCTTTTATGATTTTAATTTAATAAATGTGTTCTATTATTTATAATAGATTTATTTATAGCAGTAATAAATAAATTAATTTTTCTTTTTCTTCGTCAGACCTTTGTCCAACAATATGGCTTCAAGTAGAGACATTGATGCGGACTCTGCCAATGGAAGTATGAACAATGGATCCATTTCGGTAAGACATGTCTATATATTTATAAAGTGTTTCTTCATTACTTACTAATATTAGGCTATACTGTATTATTGCCTTGTCTTGATTGTTGATGATTAGGTGTGTTGGATGTGCTACTTCCACAGTATTTATAAAAACAATATAGTTTGTATTTTGTTCAATACAAAAAAATATATACAGTAAATGCACACAAGTAAAAGAGTTTAAATTGATGAGTTTTGTTGCATCATATTTTCAGCTACAAATGGTTATAAAATATCCACAAAATAGTATTTTTCTAGTGTTAGTATTGATTTTTTACATTTTCTATACATGTACAGTGTGTGTATCAGGATAATAGCTAAACAGTAGTCAGTTTTAATATATAAAAGCTTCATATATAGTAATGAGTGCTGATTAAAAAGGATGTTGTGTAGCCTGTAAATACACTCAAAGTTATTATGTAATATTTGTCTGTTAAATGGTGGGAAAATCTGTAGACTGATGATCCAATGTTAGCCTAAAATATCCACATATAATCCCTGTTACATCATCTGGGAAACAATGCATTATGCGCTATAATAAGGAAGACGTGAATTAAACGGGCTTAACAGTTATTAAGGAAAGTTAAGTTAATTTATTTAATTATGATTACATATTAATCATGGTTATTAATTACAGTATTCCTTGTTTTAAATTTTTATTTTTTAAAAGCACTAAAGACATTCTCAACTTTTCCCTTTTTCTTGTTTCTGTACATGAAGCAAATATTACCTTTCTAGTAAATCGATATGTAAACATTTATTGTTTTTGGAAAAAGCTGTCACAGTTATTTGTACATTAGAATAGATCAAAAGGCATTTATTTATGTTGTTGTATTGTTTTTGTTTGCTGAATTCATTGTTACTGGATTAACTTATTTTATGCTAGCTAGAAAGTGTGAAATTGTTATTTAACAAACCAAATGTTATTTCTTTTTAACAAAATTGTGTTTCAATTCACTTCTTCCTGCTGTGACTAATTTCTAGGGATCTTTTAAAACGTTTGTATTTTATTGTTTAGTGTTTGATTGGATAAAACTAAATTGAGGATAATAGCAAATTGTTTTAGAAAAATAATTGGAAAATAGGCCTAATAATATTTTGTTCATAGCATTCACGTTCTAGTGTAACTGACAATTTAGCCGTGCTAAATTAAAAAATATATATACAGTACTGTATTTTTACTGACATTTAATAAAGAATATTATATATGTTCTTGAATGGCAAAATGTAGCTTTTTAAGTTTTGCAAAATGCTTGAAAAAATATGCTACGGCATTTTAAAATAAAGTTATTTATAATAAATAAAAGTTATTATTATTAAAACCGGTAAACTGTTTTGACAGTTTTGTTGAGCAACAAATATTATATAGACTTAAACAAATAAATATATAACTTTAAAAGTACTCTCACTTGCCTTGATGAAAGTTTAGTGTTAACTGTTTTACTTTATCATTTTGATTTAGGTTTTTTGTATCTATATTGAGATCAAGCCAATTGTTAACCCACAACTTTTTCATTTTTTTTCCAGTATTTTGCCTTTAAATAAACAAAAATTAAATATTATTGAAATATAAATTTACAGGCATAGAATATAGATTATGATACTCTACACCAAGATGATATTATTTTATATTTTATATAACATTTTGAAAAGAAGAAAAAAATTGTGAGTATTGGTGATGCTACCAGTTTTGAAAGATGCAGCTGTCTGTTTTGCATCAATCATCGAGGGAGTACATTATTATCCCTTGGGATTTTGTCACTGACAAGCTTCCCTCCAGAGATCTGGGAATGATTCCCAGTAGTTCTTTCTACATTCAAATTACTCATTGAATGGTTTCTGTAATCGGAATTTCTGATTGGCGTGAACGCTGCAGAGTTGGTGGCGGGTTAGAGGATCGGGAAAGTTTTCTAGTTTCTGCATCAGTTAGCCAAATGATGCCTCTCTTTTAATGGACATTGACATGTATTTTAAAATGGCTAACTATTGAAATGTCTAATTAGACCGTTGAGGTTTATGATATATTGTTATAAATGTGTGTATTGCATTATGTTTTTCAGTATTTAATTACAAAATGTGTTGTTATAAATGTATGTATTGCATTATGTTTTTCAGTAGTTAATTTATAACATTTATTCAAACTTATTTTCGTAGCCCACTTGAAATTTAAATTTGTTATGCTCAAAGTAGTTTGTTCCGTGCCAAGATGAATTTTATCCTGCCAAAAACAATTTCCTAATGTATTCAACATTACAACATACAATAAATGGTTTTAAGACTTATTTTTTGCGTCTGGTCATACAGTTAGTTAGAAACAGAATTGTTCAAGTTATGAATTTCTTTAAATTATTAATTAAATATTACATCCAAAATGATATTGAATACTGTATTTAACATTTTTATGTTTGGATATATGAAAGATTTGAATACAGTAAATAAATAATAAAGCTTATAATTTGGAAACATAAAGCACATTTATTCTTGAGATAAATATTTGTAGAATTGGAAGTTATTTCGACCTGTTGCGACCTGGGCGTTCAACTGAGGGCAAGAACAACAAACTCCTGGCGCCACAGACACATTCTCTTTGATAGGGAGACGAACATTTATAGTCCAAAATTAACGATTTGTCTCAAAATAGATTTTTTTACAAATGTCGTTTTTGTGTGGCTTTTGTTTTAATAGTAGATAGCCTTTTCAATGGTTCTCATACTTGATTTCATTTAATTTCTATAAATTTATCTCAGTAAAATTCTATTTATCCATGTGAGATGTTTGAGGATATTCATGCTTTAGTTTTGAAAGAAGTTAAGAGTTATTGGAATGCGTTAAACTGGATTGTTCAAAGGTCTTAAAGAATCTATAAATACTGAAAGCTTATTGCTTAAGATGTGTTGATATACAAGGATCTCTCAGCATCCTCCGCATGATGCATTTTCAACACCACAAACCCAGCTGACGTAGGCTCATCTGTTAACGTGTTTCCTGCTTGATAGCAGCAACGTTTGCCGGCCTACGATAACTGATCGCCATCACATCTATCTAGCATCAAAATCAACGTTTCATCTGGTTTTGGTATAGGAATGTGAACTGTTGACATATAGAACTGCAAGTGTTTGTATTGCTAATCTGTTTAATGACATGCAAAGGAGTTATATGGGTTTAAACATTTAGATTATCAGAAAACAAATATTCTAAGCGATTGCCCCTACACGTTAACTGAAATTGGTAATGTTAAGTAAGGTTCATTGTATTTTACTGTACTGTACTGCCTATAAAGTTGTCTATTAGACATATGGGATAAACATTTCAGAAAAACCTAATTAATTGATGATTTTTAAACATTTTTATATTTATTCATAATGGAGTGCCACACTATATTGTTATGCAATAATATGTACAGTACTAATGACTAATTGTAATAATATACGGTAAAACCCTTTCTTGCACTCCTATTTTGGAGGACCTCTATTAAGGGGACATTTATATTTTGAACAATATATTTTGACACAAGGCCAACCTATTCAGTAGATAACATTATCAAGGAGATATTCATATTAAGGGGTCACTTATCCTCTTAATAGAGATTCCACTCTATAATTTCTCAGTATTAAAAATACACAGAAAGGCCTTGTAACATGTGTTGTGATAATTTTAGATAACTATTATAAGGAAGATGTCAAGATAAATATGTTTATAAATTAAGTGACTTGGAAAACAAGTAAAGTTTATTGACATACACTGTAATGAAATGGGACAGCTTAAAATCTAGGTGTCGTTCTTAGGGATTGTAATTAGTTTGTAGACGAATATCGTCACAGATGGAATGGCGGCTTACAGATTTTGATTGGGTTTTTTTAGCCTGGCATTGTTGTTAACAAGATTTGGCATTTTAAGACATTCACCCTAGATGTCCTTGTTATTTTATGGTACCATGTTTTAATTTGTTGATCATGACAAATGATATACAAATATGATAATATAGCAAAAATCATAATTACATTAAAGATGACAGTACTTGCAGTTTATTGACTTTCAGTATGAAAACCTAATTTTACCATAAAACTGGTACGGTACCATTTTGTGGTAAAGTTATATTGCATTTTCAAAGAAAGTTGTTTTTTGTGCCTTTTCAGTCATTTATTGTTTACCATGTGACTATTTTATTGCCTAAATATTTTTCTAAAGATAATCAACAATAACAAAGTGTTTCCAGGATATTTGTAGTCTGCTATAGAATTCAACCTGCAATGACATTTCAAATCTGTATTTATTTGTAGGAAAAACATTTACCTATAATAATATATCCGGTATTGGTCATGGGTCATACCTTTTAATATCCCTGAAATAGGTTATTATTAGAAATATACAGCTGAGCATGTCTTGTTGCATACAAAGTGAGAAGGTACATGTTATTTTGTTACTACAATACTTGCACACTCTTGATATTAGTTTTTAAGTTCCGGAAAATTTTCCTTGAACCATAACTAAATTTAGGTAACTTAGGGCTTATGCACTCAAAAATAGTCTCTTCATAACAACCCTTCCATGACAAGTAAGTACATTGACTCTTCAGAAGGAACGTATTTCACCTCTTGACAAAACCTTTCTAAAGTTTGACTCACTAGTAATTTGTAAAATATACTTAATCCCTGGTTACATTCCCAACATCCATGTCTGATATCATATCTTTATAATAATCGTTGAAATCACTATGGATATTTCTGCGACATGATATTCTCGACACACACCCTTCCTCTACCCCGATTCACAAATCAAATTTCAATAACATCTGGCTGACTAACACCATTTAACATGTAATTTGTTCAGGTAGATCTCGCTGTATACCCCTCGAAAAATCCCTAAGGGAATTCTCAAGTCTGACCTTATCAATATTTGAACATTAAGTGAATTACTGAGTCATTAATTGCATATTTAAACTATGTTTTTCTTAATAGTTCTCCCTGGATTCTTCTGTCACTGTCATTCCAAGGTTTAAGCAATCTGACATACTTTTCATGACTTCTCATTGAATTTTTTTCTATTGAAAACTTTCTATTAGAAACATTATCTTATAGACGTAAATTTCTGTTCTTTTAAATTCTTCACAAATCTCTAAGTTTTGATAAACAAATTTCATGATGTTTTGGCTAGAAATCATTGAATTTTCTTGTGAAATAGCACGTAAATTCACTCGAATGAATGCCCCCTGTATCGTAAGTATGTTAATTCACAAGTGAAAGAGAAAGTGCAGTAGTCATCACAACTTTATCCATAAAATATGGATTGAGAATAATGGTAATGTGTCATAACCTAAAGACTGTATAGTCTGTCTGTTTGCCTGTCTGTTTGCCTGTCTGTGTATGGTTATATGTCAAAATGATTTTGTCCATTACATTTTAATCATAAAATCTTCCGCAGTTGGGATTTTATGGTTAGTGGCTAGATTGGGGAAAATGCAGTTGGATGAAACATAGGTTTTTAACCAAAACAATGCAATCTGTAACAGTCCTTTCAGTGAAAACAATAATTGTTTGGAAGAACTTGTTCCTTTAGTGTTGCTGTTTGATGTTCCAGGTACTGTGCAAAAACAGGTTCTTTGTCGTATCTCTGCTTAAATTTCCAAAGTTCTGTACACCTTCAGTAAAGAGCTTCAGCAAAGTCGTGTTTCTCAAGAACTAAAACATTGATTTCTCAAGAGTTTTACACGGATGTACATTCATAAACCTGCATCCTTATAAGAGTTTATGTTAAATGTTACAATTTGTTGAATCTTTGTACGTGTGAATCAACCGTTTAAAACCTGACTCATAAAAACAAGACCTTGATAATGATATATGCTGACCTGGTAATTTGAAAATAATTTGGTATCAGAGATGTAATTAAGTCCCAATTGGTAATTCCACCTACATCCAGGTGCCTAGCAAAAATGTTTGGATGAGGGAGAGAGAATTTTTTATGACAATTATAGTATAATATTTCATAATTTATGATATGTTTAATATTTTGCAACTAATTATTCCGACTAATTTTTTGTTCCTTCTTGTGTCGATTTTTTTCACAGAACAATATTTTATGAGAATACATTTAACTTTATCTATTGATGACGCATCATCTTCATTAGACTGTTATCATAGATAAACATATTTGCTTCTTAAGTAGAAAAGAATTTGTTAACCCCATTATAAAACTATTTCCGAGATGACAAATTGAAGTTTATAGAATTTGGAAGAAGAACAATTATGCACCAAAACTTCTCAAAACTTTTTCCGACTAAAGATTTATCATTTAGATCTTTAATATTGTATACAGTCTTCCTTAAAATATTCTTTTGGATCATATATATTTTTAATTCTGTGACTTTTATTTGATTTCATAATTTAAGGATTATATATGTTTATATTGTATCTTTCATCATAAATAAATCTATTGATTGTTTTGCATTTGATTTTTCTAGTAAAATATTTGTTTTCTTTTTTTTTTAGCCACAGACAGATTCATCAAGTTTAATCATGAGAACGCCACCAATCACTGTTTCTAATTCAGGTAAATCATCAAACTATATTAATAACATCTAGTAAAGACACCTTCTAATTAGAGACCACCTCTCACTTTACTTCCCTTTTGTGTTGCCTCTAAACCTAAAGCTCTGTGTATGCTATCAAACTAGTTTGACAAAACATGTGTGATGTGCCCAAATATGGTAGTGATATACCCAAATATGGTAGTGATATGACATCATCATGTTCATATATGGGCACATCGCATTTTTTTGTTGCATAAAGTTTAATAGTGTAGACATCGGTCTTTGCAGAATCATAAGAGCACAAGATTTTGTCGCCTTTACTTTAGTTTTTTTGGTATTCATGTCGTTCCAAATATGGTGCTATAAAACAATTTGGCATAACTTTGAAACGTAAATATTTTATTTGATAGTCATCTAAAATAATATGACGCAATCAATAAAACTTTTTTTTACCAACATTTTTTATTCAATTTTATTGTTTCATTTTACTTTTTGATTGCCATGTGTCACTTGTCAAAGGTGTCACCTGTCGTGTTCTAATAATTGTCACTCATAATGTCATGACAATCTAAAACAGCAATCTAACTAAAATATAAGGCAATTAAATTAAAATAAAAGAATCATTTATCTAATGTTTGTATTGAGTCAGATTTGAAAAAAAAAAGAAATAAGAAATGAAATGGATTGTAGCGATTCAATATAATCCAATGTCATCAATCTTAATAATATTACTGTAAAGTTCTTTGGTAATTTACATTACTACCACAGTGGCGACAAAGGTAGTTACTTCCACAACGTATTTGTACCATTTGATTTCCAAAGTTCAAATCCTGTATGATTTCATGAAGTTCTTCTTGTGGCAAAATAACCCCAATCTCCAAGACTTTTTATAAGCATAGAGATATTACAATGAACCTCTATGTTATAAGAGACGTCCCATCGAAAGTGAGCCCCCCGGGTCTAGCATGTGTGATGTATGTGTTATTGTTTGTATTGTAAAATCTGGAATTAATTGAATTTAATAAAATATGCCCGAACAACTAATTTTTTACAAAACAACTCTTTTTTTCTGTAGAATTTTCTGAAACTTTGCAGTTGTTATCGCCGCCATCACCCCCATTCAACAACAGAAGCCCTTCAATCACATCTTTTGACAGTTCAGATCTAACCGATAATAAGGTAACTATTTTAGCATCTAAATGAATTCATTGCTTTAAGTAATGTATTGTAGAGAATTAACCTGTGACTTGCAGTTTGTTGGTAAATTGTGCACAGACATGGTGGTAGGTACTCATTTGGATAACTTTTTGGGTGATGTGTTATCATCTACAAGATAATCTCGCTCATTAGATATTGCGTAAGTATTTTAATGAAATACATATCTAAAGCTCTGTCTACAATATCAAAGTTTATGTGACAAAAAAATGTGATGTGCCCATATATGGACATGGTGATGTCATACCACTACCACATTTAGGAATCACTACCACATTTGGGCAATTCCATTGTCAATGCAATCCAAGTATAAGCCCACCCTCAAAATTGTCCCCAAATTTCATATCCAGGCCCCCAGGGATTATACTCGGTTATGTACGGTGACAGTAATAACCTATTAAAATTAATTATAAGTGATTTCAATTCAGTTAAACGTGAAAGGAGATATTAAATCTGGATTAAAAGCAAATTCAAATATCAAACTTTATCATAAGTTTCATTTTAATTGCAAAACTGGCAATTGGCCTTGATCTTTGTAAATGATAGTAATTTGTTTTAGAAACTAATTTTGATTTAGAAAATAATGTGGTTATGATATAATATTGCTCTAGATACGGATATCATGTGGTTTTATGTAGTGGGAGCTTCAAGGCATAGATTATAAAACAATTTTTCTACATCCTTAATAAAGAACATCATATTGATTTTTTGCAGTTGTATAGTATGTCAGTTTCTAATAGTAATGGTTAAATATAGTTCCGCAGTCCCTAGGTTCACATCGGTTGCCCCTTAATAGTGGTGCCTAACACCACCATTAATCTTATTATTACTAAAGAAATCTGTAGTTTTATTTTGCAAACAAACTGAGATTTTACTATACTTGATTTGTTTTGCTTGCTGGAGATGTAAAAGGTAATAGTTCTGTTGAGCAAGGTAGAACCGGATAGAACGCAAACCTATAAACTCCAAAGTAAGAATTTTGTTGACAATATTGGGTATCAAACTTACAAAGGTAAGAGGGCCTAGGTGGATAAATTTCTCTAAATCTCTAAGGTAAGATGGCTTTTGAGCAAGGTGGAACTTGGTGGAAAAACTCCCAATTTTAGCCTAAAATAAAAGAAGAGTGCTTTTGGTGGAAGTGAAAAGGAATGGATAAAAAAACTTAACCTACAATCTCTAAAGTAAGAGTTAGGCAAGATGCTACCAGCTCTTGCTTAAACTGTGGAAAAAAAAACATTGATCAAGTTTATGTGTTACCTTGTTGGAGACCTTGTAGTGGATTTTTTAAGAGCCTTAAGCGTAGATTAAAAACATAAGAGCATCGTTTACGTCATTTTACACACTATGCCAATATCCTAAGGACAAAAAAAATGCACAATTTGTAGATTAGGTCTCTTGGGTTTACAATTTTATTAGATGATACTGTAACATTAATGTCCTGCTGAGTTTGCAGGAAAAGATCTTTTTTATGTTGTACAAATGTAAAGGACACAAAATGAAAATGATGATAAATGTGAAGGCCTACTACTGACGTTCAGTTCAGTTATATCATTGTGGGATTTTAAGAGGCTTCATCAGATTTTTCTGGGTCAATCATGATCTGTTGCAGTTCAAATCTAACTATCAAGTCAAGTGTTATAAATTTATCTATTTCCTTTCTAAATACCAATATACAATATAAAAAAACAAAAACATGAAATAAAAACAAAATATTGCAAGTGGATATATATTTAATTTCCTTTTTAGTTGCCAGGTGGCGATATAGATAAAGTCCCAATTTTAGAAAATCTACTCATTTCTATACATCATATCTTGAAAAGAAAGTTAACCTAAATTAAAGTTCTCTGAAATTTTCTTATAATCTGTTTTTATTATTTTAAGACTAGTTAATAAGCTGTATCTGCGATCTTTTTTAGGTCAACGACTCTTATAATATATATTTTTTTTTTATATATACAAACAATTTTCTTTTACAATTCGTGCAGTTGATGAATGACAATCTCTAGTGCTTTTTCCCAGGGTCTTTCCAGAGGTTTATGAATCGATGTTTAAGTCAGAGGAGGAGGAAAGAAGATAGCCAGTAATGATGTCAATTATGGACATACGATGACACTATAATAGTCCATCCCTATTCAGAGGACATCCCTTTTCAGGGGACACTTTGTTCGGTCCCAAAGGTGTCCCCTTAATAAGAGTTCTACTGTTGTCTTTTTAATCAACATTTTTGAAATGTTTTTTATGCATGTGTCTATAGGCTACAGTAACAGTATCACAGGATGTAAAACCAAAGACAAACCGCTATGCAGAACTTCAGAAATCCATAAGCTCACCTGAAGAACCAGAACAGGTAAAACTGTGATGTTCCCTCATAGATGTACCCTGATAGATGTACCATAGTCTCTGTTGCATGTATCCGTGTCCATCCCTATCTACAAGCAAAATAGATTTAATTGTATGTTAGTAATATTAACATATTTCTACTGCAGTACTTTGCACCTAAATATAGTGTACAGCCCTTGCAATCCCAGTATCCTGGTTCAATCCTAGTTTTGTACTTTCTATCTGTTTTTGTTTCTATCCTTTTATTGCATGCAGTTTTGCTATCCTTTGATGTAACAATATTAGTCCAGTTTTCTTATTTTAAATTATCAGTTTTAATGATGGTAGGTACAACCACAAACCACCAACAAGGTACTACAATGTTGTTTCACATGCACCATAAGAGCACTAGTGGCACTGTTTGTTGACACATTGCTTAATATCAATTCTAGACTCCTGGGTTCAAATCCTATTTCTTAGTATCAGGTTGTTGCAAGTTGTAAAAGAAAAATAAATATTCCACAAAAAAGTGAGTAAGACCAGTGGCAGTTGATATTGTCAATCATATTAAAATTGTGCAATGTCAGTGTTGTCTGGCGCTGCTCATACACACACCAGCCTTAGTCTGTAACTCGAGGTGTGAAAATTCTCAATTTATTTTATTACTCTAAATGCTTCGTAATATCTTATTTGCTGAAAGGTGTCAAAAAATGTCAACAAATCGAGAAACGGAAGCATTTTTGATGAAGTGTAATAAATGGCGTTAATTCATTTGATTGCACTGTTTTTTATCAACGACAAAAAAAAGACCATGCGTTTGGTGTATTACTTCTGTCAGGAGATATGTCATTTTATGCAAAGTCATTCAATGTTTGAATTTTACTTGACTGGGTTTGTATGGTTTTAATAGATTACGTAAAGTTAAAGGAAGTTGACAACCCCAATAACCAGTCAAAAACACTGTGAAATAATACTAACTGCTGCCATATCATGCCCTTGAATTTTTCTATGCTGGTTTATAGGGGGAAATATCGTTCCCTCTAGTCTCCCAGTGGATTTTCTACACACTTATCAATTACAGTAACATGGTTATAGATGGCTGTTTTGATTTTGTAAAGTGCTTTGCTTTGCCCAAGGGTACATCTAGCCCTTTTTGTTAGTGACCATAACAGCAAAGTGTACTGTGGTTTAGGTTAGATTATAGCGTTTAGTAGCTGTTGACAGTCAGCATACACACACTATCCTGTAGTTTACTATTACTGCTATGCAATGGAGAATCTATTTTCAATAATATAATCATTTTAAAGTATTGATGCTTTGGACAGGCTGGTTTGGTATATATACTGTAAATGCATTTTGTGTTGGAATTTCGGCAATTGTTTTATCATCAGTCAATCTTATTAGTTTAATCACATGTATAGTATGACTTGTACCCATTTGTACTCATAGGTGACGAAAATGTTGAGTTCAGTTGAACAGCATGAGTTTCTTCAGATTCCCCTCCCCTGAGTTTGTAACCCAACTACCCTGTTTCATTCATTTATTCGATAAACATTATATCAATACCATATCAATATCAAACAATATACAACATATAAAATAAAAACATTCTCGGCAGGGGCAGCTTAACTCAAATGAGTCAGCGTTCCCATCTTGTCTCTGGATTTTCTGCACACTTATCAATTAGAATAACATGGTTGTAGATGGCCGTTTTTTTAGGTTATGTATGATTTGTACTCATAGGTGAAGAAAACATTATTCAATTGTAAGTACTATTAAGTATTAAACCCCATGCATGTTACCTGATCAAGAGACTAGAACCCTAGCAGCTGTGGTACAGATTTGAGTGCCCAGAACCTATGATTTAATTACTCTGATCAAACAAATCTAATCCTTTTACTTTTGGAATAAACCTTGTCAAATTGAAAGCAATTATGAGAATAATTAATTAATAAAAAACCTACGTAAACGAAACAAGATTGAAAGTATAGGAGAAAGTGTGATATTGATCACAATATGATGTGAATTAAACAAATTTTGATAAATTGATTACAAGTATACTGACAACGTGATTGTGATCATATCGCAAACTTTATTTAATTATTTGAAGATTTTAAGCTTTAAAAAATTACTTTGTAAAGTTTACAAATTAATTTTTATCGTCTGTATAAATTGCAAATTGTCAATAAAACACCATTTTCCCCAGAAAATTAGAATTGTTTTTGCAATAATTTTATATTTGATTTTCTATGTTTATACAAAAATGGTTTCTCAGAATTTGTTTATATTTAATTTTTTGTATTGAAAAATTTACTGAATTCCATATACTTCCCCATAACTCTTATAGTATGTCTTTATTCAAATGAGGCGATTCCTTAATTAGCAATACGTCTTTTTAGCAATCTCTTTGAAATATCTGAAGTTGTCGTAATTGTGGTAAGATTTGTTATTTGATTATTTTTATTACATCAATGATTAGTAATGATAGTAATTATGATAAGATTTGTTTGTGAATTATATTAGTTTACACAAGTATTCTTTAATGGTAATGGAGCTAACAGAACGTTGATAAACTGATTATAGTTAGGCTGTTATTGCGATAAGAACTCAAACTGATTTGCTGGCTTCCTACGCATCCAGCGTGTTTTCAATTTGCGTGTCAAGCTATCCATTACTCTGGGTTTAGGAAGGATGTTAGCGTTTGATGCCTGCGATGTCGAAACATCAAAGTCGCTGGGTTTAAAGGTCGCTGGGAGTTCATTAGGAAATGCGGTGTGCTGATGTAATGTGCGCATGTTATATTAGCGACTGTAAATTAACATAGTAATGGATGGTATTTAGTAGGTAGTGTTTACTGGAAGTGCCTAGCTCCTCGACATTGAAGGACAACTTGATACTGTGGTACTACTGTCTTGTTTGAAAAATGCCTCCTTTTTCTGAGACCGTATTAAAAAATATCGTAGAAGTAAGTACCTAGTAATCCATAATATTTGTTTGTTTGGTAATTAGTTAATTGTTAAAGTAAATAACATTACATATTCTTGGAAATTTTTCCATTTTCTTTGTTGATATTTTGAAATAAATTTCATGAAATTGTTCCATAAATTCCTAGTATTGGAAATAATTATAAAATATGGTTGATGTTTAAGTAAAGCAGCAGATTGTTGAGATGAAACTTAAACAATTGTGTGATAAAAATAAGTTATAGAAGACATGCTATCATCATTTTTCATTACAAATTTTCTAAATTTATGCATTTCTTTTAATGTAAAGTATATTTAGACTTGTGTTCCTCTTTCTTTCTTGGCACTCCCTTCACTTTATTGAATTAATTGTTTTTTCATAGCATGCGTTTTTTACTTCACAGATTATGCTGTGATAAATCAAATTTAATATTTATAATGTTTATTTTATCAGTTTGATGTTTTTTTAATTGTGATTAACCAAAATCCAGATGTTTCCTGGAATTTATCTATATTAGCTAATCATATTCAAAATCAAATGATTTCCAATTTTATCATTTGTCATGATGTCTAATGAAGATATTTCCTTGGAATATCGGCATGTAATTATACATAAGGGAATCGTAAGAAAAAAAAATGAAATTTTTAATGATTTAAAAAGTGTAACCTCATCTTGAAAGTTTCCAAACAAAAGGTATAGATGTAAACTACTGATGTCCTTGCTAAAACTCCACTGGGAAAATTTTAATTCTGAAAAAAAACCATAAGATGTAAATAGATAGAATGTATACAAAGCCACTGTACAGTCATTCACTTGTATCTGATAAAATCTGCGTCGATCATTAAAAAGTCACCGCTTTAGCTGCTAAAGTGAAAGATAGTTTGCGCACTAAAAACTTGGTTTCGATAGCAGGTGTTAGTTGTCATATGAACGCAGCATCGCAACATTCACTGAAAATTTGCCTGCGTTTTCTGTTTACGTCGGAATTGGAATATTAAAATTATGTTTATCTATTATTCTTCACAGCCCGAGGTTCTTGTTTTTACCGAAGCACCGAATCGCAAGTTATTTTGCATGCTGTGTCGGAATGTATTCAAAGATCCAGTGATCACACAATGTGGGGTAAGTTTTATTACATAATTGAAATATACGATTTCTTTATATATGTTTATTCATTCATAAGCAGACAATGGAATCGTCTTCCAATTCTCGTCAAATTTGACAGTGGATTCCTTTCTTTCATTTCCCGTCAAATTTGGTTTTGAGACCAAGCAAAGTGGTTTAAACAGGAAACAACTGTCCATATTATGTTCCAACATTCAGGTATACTAGATATGTAATTGCCATTTTAATCAACATTTATTTCCAAATAAATAAATGAACATGGATGATTGAAATTTAACTGAATTGAAACACCGTAAACTTCATACCTATTAAATGTCAATTAAACGCAATGGTTAAATCTAATTTCAGAAGTTGATCCACATTCACCCCTAGGCTAGGTTTACAATGCAGTCTTATTTTGGAAACATTTACAGGAAAAATGCTTTAATCTATCCTTGCATGGGAGATCACTGCCCCACACACTTGAGATCAAAAAGAAAAGTACAAATAATAACTTATCTGACTTCCTTAACAACGCTTTGCAAGATACTTGCATTTGACTGATCTTGGGCATCTTTTTACCGCAGTTCAGTGCCTCGGAAATTTCTGTTATACACTGAGTTGGCAAACAATTAGAAAGTATTGGCTATCAAAAGGGATTTTGTGTTTTAATTAGTTGAATAAAATCTAAAACTAAACACAACATCATATTATTATAACATTATTTAAGCAATTAGTTGTCCCTTGATGGTACTGGCAAATTGCTATAGTATATAGATTTAGATTTACATTACCTAGAATAAGCACTAATAGATATAAAAACTCAGCGATTCCATATATTATTAAAAAACTGAATGCCTCTTGTTAATAATATTAAAAATAATCAATTGAAGAGCAGTGCAGATAACTTTATTTTTATATAATATATTTTATTATTCCCATTTTATTAATGTATAATGTTTTGTACATTTTATATACTATATTAAAAAAAAAAAGTCCTGATAATTTACGTTATAAGCCAATCTTTACCTTTCAAGTTAGGCTTAGCGATACAGTAGGTAATATATCAGTAAACACTGCATCGACATTTCCGCTAAGCCTAAACGTCTAGGCCTAACTAGCCCTATATTCATTCCCAAAACAAGGCAATCAAAAGATTTCTATGATGTACTACAAGTTTACTTACTTTGTCTTTAAGGTTTATTAATAAGAATCATTCATTTGTAAATGATTCAGTTAATCATGTAGATAATTAATTCTTCCTTCACAACCTTTACGAATTCCAAACTTTTATACACAGGTGATACTTTTCCCAATTTTTTCTTTTGTTTGTAAAGTTTCAGACCACAAATCCTCTTTTCCTAATCAATGTTAAACTCCCACACTATCTGCCATTTCTAAATTAATAAAACCAGAAAAGAGTGAAATGACAATTAATTAACTGTAATTTCACTCTTCCCTGATTAAACAATGTGCAGAGTTCAACAAATATATCATAAAATAAATGTATGATTAAATTATCAATTAAATTGAACATCAAAAAAACAATTTCAAATCTGCATCAAGTATGCAAAACATAATTGGAACTTTTCAACAATTCAACACATTTTACCGCTATTGGTCGAAGATTTCCTTCTTTCCTTTTTTTAAATCTCCACAAAACAAAATACTTGTTTGTTTTTGCATACCAGTTTTCTTCCAGTTGTCTGCCTTCTTGTCTAGACTTTGATTGAATCATAGAATCGGTCAGAGTGGATATGTATGATTTACATTACGTGTTTATGTGATTATTACTACCAACAATCACGTTCTCAGACAGCAGATCATGTGACCAAACTATTAGTGTTCGTTTGAGTTCTTTCAACCTGTACTTAAAAATTTAGTTAGTAGCTAATAATCTACCATGTTTAATATTTAAAGAATTAGATAACTATACATAGAATACATTCATCTATTAGTATTTTATCCTCAGTTTAATATATATTTGCGCTTCTGGCTCTCACAGCATGATCCCTTTTTAGTTTGTACTTGAAAACATTGCCTATTGACAGAACACATCAATCTCTAAAGATAAAATGACAGATTTCATCTTTCAAAATTAAGTTAGAAGCAATTCAATTTTTTATTTTAAAATTACACTTCCTTTAATTTGATAAATGAAACAATTTTTTTTATTTATATAAAAAAAATGTGAATTTAATCATTAAAAAAAAATATGAAACATTATCTAAATTGATAAAATTGTAAACTCATATCCAACAGTTCTCAAGTCCTGAAGTGTATACTCCACTCATCAATTAGAAATAAGAACCGAACAGCTTCTAAAATTGATGCGTATAAATAAACCAAAGTTCTTTCTGTTATTTCTGAAACTACTACTGAAAGAATTGTGCTTGCCTATGGTATATTACTAAAAAAAACTTAAAACTCTTCTGGCCCTGTCTTGACATTGACATTACATTAAATGATGTTTTCAAGTTTATCTCTTTAAAGATGTTTTTTCCTCCAAAATAGAGAAGGACATGTCATTCAGCATTCTTCAACAACTTTCAGGAGGACATCCCTATTAAATGGAACCCTTTCATGGTCCTGCAGTTTTATTAATGTTGTTTCTATTTTTAAACAATTATTTTTATTTTTAGATTATAAAAAAAACATATAACAACAACTTAATTAAACATTTTACAACATAACATAAAATAAGTAGGGGTGAGTCCAGGTGATGAGAGAGCACTAAGGATGTGCACCTTACCTTTAGACAGATAAAATTAAATTTATAGTTATAAGTTTTTGACTGAATAATTATTATTATAAGGTAATTCCGTAACCGTAATTCTGTAACCAGACCAGTTATAGAAATGTTAATATTTATCAAAAACTATAATATTTTTTTTTTAAACTACATTAAATTGTGGTTTAAATGAATGTATTGATTTTTAAGATCTACAATACAATTCACATGGATATTGATGAATATTTAGGGGTAAAAATGTGGGGGTGTATTTTTTCGTAATTCCGTAACCATACATATTTTATGAGATTATGTAAAATTATGGGAGGCTTTTCACACAAACAAATATTGGAAGTCATTTGTAGGTTCACTAGCTATAAAACTATAAAAGTTTTTTTTAAATCTGCATCCAAGTATAAATGGTACAAGGAATTAAATTGTCAAATTATGGAAAAAGTGTAATTCCGTTACCATGGAATTGCCCTATAGTTTAAAAAGGTTTAGTGTTCTTTAAGGTATATCTATAGTACTGTATGTGCTAGTTATTAACAATAACAGGGAATTTATTTTCTGAACTGTATTGTTGGGTTTTGTTAGTTTAATAATTGTTCTACAAATATTACAAGAGATTAAGATGATGATGTTAGTCTTTACAGAATTGTAATGAACAAAGCAATGTGATACTGTACCTGTCAATCATCAGACTCATCACTATGACAACAAATGTCATAATGATAGATACACTGACCCACATGTGATCTCAACTGACCTATAGTGTTTAGGAAGGGGAAACGCTCTTCCCCCTTGAGAGATCTGACTGGCCATGGGCCTAGCACCATAACCCTAGTCACTTGGGCTTGGTTCCCAACTGTCAGCTTTACTTATAGCATACCCCGTCCAATGTAGGCCTGTAGTGTCAATTTTTTATGACACAGTAACGCGTCAAGATATAATCTGTACACGCCAGTTTGATCGTTGATCTTATCGCAACGTGTAATCAACGCAGGCTGCATGATCTAGGGGTATGCGACATGGCTTATGATATGATTTCGCTACAGCTGTTCCAACATTTTTTGGTTGTTTTTTGAGTTGTCATGGCACTATATGATGTCATTTGGGACCACACCCATCAGACACCCCATCATTATTTTTGTAGAATGCCCCTCCAATATTAACTTTGCCTAAATATATTTAATTTTTATTCTTAATTTGATAACATATGATATCGAATTTGCAGTACATATTATATGTAGCATATTCTCAATAAATTTAATTTCATAATTTATAAAAAAAAAAATATAACACTATAAAAGTTTGAAATATATTAAATTTAAAATGACAACAGTACAGTAAAGACTAAAACTTTGTAATTATAAAGAATACAATGTTTGTTAATTTACTGTGCTTTAAATTTTTTTTTTTTAAAGTGATCCTACTGCTTTAGTGTAGAATATATATCAAACTAATGTAGAAAATATAACGAAGAAGTTTATTTGTTCAACTTGTAATGCTCACACCTGTTATCTACTTGTTACAACACCTTCCGTTTAAACATTAACTTCAATAACACTTAGCCTCAATAAAACATAACTTTAAACGTCTTAAACAATAAACAAGTTTCTGGCTTAAATATATTCAAGTTTTCAGAATTCAAATTGATATCGGTGAAGCTTCTGCGTAACATAATTAACTTCAATAGAAATTAGCGATTGGTCTAGACGACAACTAGTTAAAACAAATTATCTCTACATTCCGCAGTGGAGGTTATGATTTAGCAGTTTTTACCTCAAAATTGATTTAAAATAATCTATTCTACTTGTTTTCATTTATCTGAATTATTTTATTGTTAATATTTATTGAGTACAACATAATTACAACAGTGATAAATGGAACATACCAATGAAGCATGAAGCATGAAGCACCAAGGGTTACAATTTTTTTTAACTTCATCTTTTTTCAAGTAAATTATTTTTCATGTACAGCACTTTGGTAAAATAATCAATTTATGGAAAGAAAGAGATAAAAGATAATAGAAAAATATAAAAAATAAGAATTTTTTAGTAGACAAATTTCCTTTTTTTTCAACTAAAAAATGATTGAATCAACTGGAATTATTATAGCAGTTTAATACAAATGCCTATTTTAGTATTATAAAGTAAATATTGGTTAAAATAGATTTTAAAGAAAGTTTCTTATTTGAAGCAATTAACTAAAGATTCACAATCCTGTTATCTATCAAATTTACATGAGTTTGTAGGAAACTAATTTGTCTTTCTAATTGACCTTCACTTGACCTTATACCTGAAACTAAGTTAATTAGTTTATCCTAATTTTATAGCAAGTTTAAAAAAAACAACTTTTAATTTTCTTAAATATCTGTAAATTAGATCCTAATTTTTTACTAGTTCAATTTAAAACTAGTTCTGCTAATTATTCTTAAAGTATCTTGAATGAGTAGTCAAAATATATTTAAAGTTTATAGTTAATGTTGTTTAAAAAATGCATACTATTTTTTTTAAATGAAAGATATACAGTAGAACCTCTTTCTGGGACACCCATATTAAAGGGACATTTTCTTATTAAACAAAATAAGTGGAAATTTATTAACACTATTAACAAACCCCAATTCAAGAAACACTCCTATAGAGGATTAATTTTGTCTCCTTAAAGTGTGGTTCCTACTAGCGATGCAAATTTTATAAACACAAGGAAATCTTATTTACACTATCTCTTACACTGAACTTAATTTGTATTGATACTCTAATAATATCCAGAAACACCTGGGATATTTTAAATTTAAATAAACCAGGTGAACCATTATACATACCAGGTTCACAGTTGACCCAGACTCTTTAGGTGTGGTATGAGGAAATCTTATTTACGAGTAGTATCACTTAATATGCACAATCACTATGGATATTTTTAATTAATATAAACCAGTGCCTAGTGGAAATCTAAGATCCCATTTATACAAAGACCAGGTTATGACCCGTATACTTAGGTTTTACACTTTGTACTTGGGTCTATTTCCTACATAGTCTTCCTGAAGGAAATTAACTACAGGGTGTTGGGGGGAAGTGGTTTATTTTAAACTTTGTCAAACATGATGGAACTGACTGTTACTCCATGAGAAAAAGGTATATCATCTTTTTTTAAATGTAATTACTGTAATGCAGTATTTTTAGTTGATACTCTACTATACTGTACAAATAATTTATACAGAAGTGGATATGTGTGGTTCTTCTTAAACTTTGGTGTTCTAGAAAATTGTTTTACTTCTTTTCTTTAATCTACTGTAGTTACTGCAGTATTCTCACTCATTATGCTGTTCTGTTGACAAGACTGGAGTGGGATTTACAATATAACAATCTGAAATTTGTAATCTGTAATTCTAGTTAATGCTGGAGTTGGATTTAGGGTATAACATTATTGTGATATTTACTGCAGTAACTCCAATTAATGCAGTTCTTCAGTGCTTTAAGGAAAGTGGTTTAAAAAATTAAAAATTAAACATTTTTTTTACTTGTCACGCTACCTTAAGATATGTCATTGGAGTTCATTCTCCGAAGAAAAAAAACAAACCCCATCTTTCATCTGTTATTGTTAAAAAATATAAAATTTCCGCGAGCGATAATTTCCGCCTAAAAGTTCATTCGGAAAAAAAGATAATTCGTTTAATTACGATCTGTATTTTTAAATTCATCAAAATTATGCGTCACTGTGGTTCTTTTCAAAATATTCCATGAAAATTTAATAAAAATACAATAATGACCAAAGGAAATTAATTTTAAACAAAGAATTCACCGCCACGCCTTAAAAAATAATATTCAAACGCAATTAGGGTACATTCTGTAAAAGTAATTGATATTTCAATGATATTATTTGAATCATAATATTTCCTTGTTGTATTAATTATTTAACTATTTTATTTTTATCTATTACCTTGTTATGTCCTAATTATATTTACTATTTACTCATTTAGTAGCAATTAGTTACTCATCATCCATTAAATAAATTCTATTTATTATAATTTATATTTGTACTTTATTATAATTACTAATTTTCTCATTAAACAGAATATATAATTACTCATACAGTAATTAATTTTATTTTTTTTAGTAACAACTGTTATAAAAGGAAAATTATAGTACCTAATTCTGGACACATAACAATTTAAATTCATCTATGATTCAATTGACTTCATAGTATAGTAAAATATAGGCACATCCAAGGGAGAGGTGGGAAAATATGACCGGGGACCCTAAACATTGCAAAAGAGTAGAACATTAGGTTAAGTTTAGCATTTTTTTAGCCAAAATCTTAGATCCGTCACTGTACTTCAGGCACTGTTTTTTTTTTAACTAATTTTTTAGAAAGAAAGGGTCATGGTCTGGTTTGTGCTTACCATGCAAAAAAAAACATATATATATAAATGATTCATAATTTGCATATAATTTTTACCTGGGAAGCAAGAGTTCTTTGATCTTTCTATTTAATTTTTTTCTGAACTACAATTGCACTATACACTCCCCCTGAATCACCTGATGATATGACAACCAACAGATAATCTTGAACAAACATCTACCGTCTTTAAGGAAGTCATCAAAAACTTTGTTAATTTTAATTTTGCCTCGAGAATACATAGATGATTAAGTCGGTGGGAACTAATTATATTACTGTGACTAATTACTGATCAAAGTAATGAACCCAATTCAACATCCTAATCAGTGTAGGTGTCTGTTTTATACCATCCCGCCTTTAATTAAAAAATGTTGCATTGCACGATATCGAACATCATAATCACTTTACAACTAACACAATGTCCACTGTAAAGTTAATTTCCTATTAAAAGTCACTTGTGTTTGCGAAAAAGTTATCACCGTACAAATTGTCGAAACTAATCATGATTGTAATATATGCATAATAATTGGGTCGATTTGTTTGGTGATTCGTGGTGAGCCAACTGTTCCGGCGATTGAAGTATGAAACTCGATGAGTCAAGATACAACTCTGTTATGCTCTGTTATCGTGATCAGAGGTGTACTGCCCTGCCTATATGTTCCTGCCGGTAGCGAGTATTTAGAGCAGTTACTAATAGCTTATCGTGATTAGTGGTGTTCTGCTTTTGTTTGGTTCACCCGGTAGTGACTCTTTGGATTGGGTACTAACAGTTCATCGTGATCAGTCAGTGCCCTGCCTGCGTTTGTTTCGCCTTTAGCAAGTATTTATAGTGGATGCCTACTAGTTATCAGTGGTCTTCTGCCCAGCCTTCATTTGTTCCTGTTGGTAGTGAATATTTAGAGTGGTTACATCAGTTCAACGTGACCAGTACCATTTGATTATTCGGTGCATTGGTAGTGGGCTATCACTCCTTCTTAGCACCTTGTGAACACTCTCTGTTGGAGTACTTTGCTTTGCTCACTCACAGAGTACCAAACTTTTTGCGATTATTACTTTGAAGTCGGTGTCATCAGATGTCACCATTATGATTCTTTCTCAATCGTGTTTGAAATGATAAGTCTTTTGTTTCTCTTGCAGCATACGTACTGTAGACAGTGTGTTAACTCTCGTCATAACGGTAAGAAACTTTCTTTGTTATTTTCCTTATTTTATAAATTTACATTGTATAGGAATAGTTTTACTAGCATAGAGCAAATAATGTAGTAAAAGAAAATTCACTTTTTTATGTAAAGCTTTTATTTATCTGAAATGTATACATTTATGTGAAAAGTTTCTTCTGAGTATTTCAATTTTATAAGCTTGAGTACAAAATGTGTTATATGAGGTTATTGAAGATGTTGCCAACATGCTTTTTATACATGCAGTTATACTAAACTTAAATATTGCTTTAGACTTGTTTATTTTAAATTCTCTAAATTGATGATTACTTTTTTTAAAGGAAGGAATTTACACTCTATAAATTAGAGATTTCCTAAAATAAGGAAGCCCTTCTTTAAAAAAAAAAGTACCTCCCTGGCTATTGGCCAAATACCATTTATCCTAACATTTGCCACAAAAGAAGTTGGTTGATTTCGAAGACATTTTAGTGAGCATGTAAGTTTAAAATGCTAAAAGAAAATGCTCAGCAGTTTGAGAAATAATAATCAATAATTTTCTTTTAGTACTTTTAATCTTAAAAATAAAAAAGAATATCTATACTATGAATACTGTACAGTATGATTTTTACACTGTAGAACTACTATTAAAGAAGACACCTTCAGAACCCAGTGTCATGTGAATAAGAGTTGACAGTGTTAAAAAATATAATATTTCCCCTTGTTTTTTTCACAGGTAAGTATCTCCTTTATAATAGGGATGTCCCAAAGCAGGGGTTCTACTGTGTGTGTAAATATATCTCTCTCTCTCTTTCGCATGACAATTGTGAACCATTTCTGTTAAGGAAAATGTTGCCTCATGAAAAGAAAAAACACAACAATAATGTTTAATATCTTATAACTGAATTGTGGTTTAGAAAGTGAAAGTTGTATTTTGAATATAAAACAAATAGACAAATTGTAGCACATGTTCAACTGATTCATACATAAAACACAGGTGTCAGGATTGCATATTAATTATGTCTCTATGACAAATAAGAGGTCGACCAGAAATGAAATGGATGGTAACAAGTTTTAGGTTTGAAACGGAAATTAATTTAAAATAACATCTTCTGTTTTGAATTCATTTCAATCATTTTTTTTAATGTAGTTAGACTGTTTCTGGGCACAATTATCATATATTTAAATTCATAATTCATTAAATACAAATTAGTTAGATATAGAAAAGGCAGTCTAAACTCTAGTAGCTTTATACATAAAACCAGTTGAATTTAGTATTTACCATTTCTTTTTCATCTTCCTTGCACTGTCACAGGATAAGATGTACATGAACTTGTCTATAATAGTTACCTTTGAAAATATGGAAACATAAAAACACACTTCTGTCCTGTTTTTAAAGTAAATATATATGGTACTACACTTAATCTAGAAAAACAGATTTTTACATCAAATCCAGTGAACTCATGGACTCGTCTATAATAGTTACGTCTTTGAAAATATTGAGACATAAAAAGTGGGTTACACTTCTGTCCTGTTTTTAAAATAAATATATATGGAACTACACTTAATCTAGAAAAACAGATTTTTACATCAAATCCATTGAATTCTATGACAACTATTTGTCAAAATTAGGAATTTAGTTACAAACTTATCTAGATTAACATATAATTCATAAAATACAAATTCATAAAAAATCACAGATTTTATATGTCAAGTTGTCTATAACTAAGGAAGCTTGTACAAGTAACTTTGAAAATTATTTTGATGTTTTTAGGAATTTAGATCTGAGTTTGAGTCATGTGAAGGCAGGTGATCTCTGCGGAGGGATTATTATGGGCCTGGCTAAAATCCATCTGTCAACGCACATTTTCAAATCTGTCCTTTTTTTTTCTATGACACAGCTTCTTATGAATTTTCATTATTTACGTGTGTAAAGTTGTTTATGGAATTTTCTTTAATTTTATTGATGTTTTTTGGTTGTATACTGGTTATGTTTGTATAGTATAAGATTATTAGTTAAGCTTAAAAAAAGTCATGTAGGCAGAAGTGCAATGCAGAGCTGAAAATAAATAACAACTAGCGTTGTTATTTTGATTTAGATTATAAATAATGTTTTGTTTAAATATTTATATAAATAGATGAAAAAGTGAGGAAAAAAAATTAATTACCATTTTTTTAATTTACAGAAAAATGTCCTGTGGATAATAGCAAGTTAGCTGTTGTCGTCGCCAACATCGCCGTTAACGAACAAATCAGTGAATTATACGTCCATTGTAAATACGGTTGTATTCCGTCATCGAGCCAAATTCCTGGAGAATACGAAGTTGATCCTGACGGCTGCCCTATGACAATGCGCGTCAGTGAGAAAGTGTAAGTTGGTGGTTGTAATAAAGACATAGCTAATTACAATGTTTATTATACTTGTTATTTAACAATAGAAATTAGGTGCTTTTACTTTATCAAAGTAACCAGGCTCACACACTCCCGTTTTGTTAATTATTCTTATAAATTAAATTATGAACCACCTCTTGATATCTATTTTATTATTAATTTTATATGTTAGCATTCTCATGTTTAAAATCCTGGATCCGCCCCTGGTATTACTGCTATGCTATTTAACATGTAATGGCTGGGTCCTTTGATTGTACTTTTCAATAGAGCATTAGTCTGTTCTACAAAAAAGACAGGCCATCCTTCACATTACTATTCTTCATATTCCAAATTATTGTATTAAATCGTTCACATGTCGTTAGCATGTTTCATTAACATGAGTGTGGTACCCATGTCATTATACTACTGTATTTGTCATAGAATTACTATCAATGTTTGTACCGGTTAGTATGTCCGCTATTAATGTTCCTATTGAATGATTTCTGTATTTCATTCCTGTCTCATTACATTATTCGTCATAGCTAAATTGCTATCAAGTTTGTTCCAGATGACTGATTTTAACAGGCCTCTGTTTTACCCCTTTCATCATGATGCTTGTAGTGAAACTATTTGCTGTCAAATTTGTCCCTTTTTTATGTGTCCGCTTCATAATATGGAATATTCCGGATGAATGATCTTACTTCTGTCCTTACTTTTTCCATCATAATATTTGTCATTTACTGTCAACTTTGTCCCCTTGTCACATGCCCGCTTACGGAATTTTCCGGGTGAATTATTTACAACAAGCCTTCTGTATTACCCCTCCATCAAAGTGAAAGTTACTGTCAAACTTGGATATCATGGAAAGTACCGGATAAGTTATTTTAAGAGTTGCCTCATGTTACTCCTCTATAACCCTCACGTCATGAATGAAAGTAATTGATTGTGCCATGTTTTGGAAATCTTATCTTAACACATGCCTTTTCAAATACCCCTTCTCTAGCCCGTTGGGATATTATAAATGCGTAACATAAGCTGTACTAAGTGCCGCATTTAAAAGAAAATAATACTAGAATCTGGCAGTGAGTGAGTTAATTTAATAACCCTCACTTTCTCATTATATAGGAGGTAATTAATAATGCTAGGTAAGCTGTAACAATAACTAAATACCATTACCTCAAGTGTTTGGTTGTAATATTTTAATTTGTATATTGTACACGCCTTCTTCATGGATGCTCCAATCACAAACCTCTTCAATTACTGACTGTTCAGAGTCAACTTAATTATAATTATATAAAAAAAATCCATACCTAATAATGTAGTGTACTGAAAAAAAAGGTTTTAAATAAGCTAATCCAAAAATTAAACCTTATTTTGTGTTATTTTCTTTTATTTTACAGTACGCATGAAGCCAACTGCGGCTATGCACCTATGAACTGCCCAAATAATCCAAACTGCCCAACAGTTTTAAAAATGGTAAGTGCAGGTTATCATCATATAAAAGGGAATTTAAGATTTATGTATCTATTTATTTCTGTCTTTATTGTAGTACTGAGATATCACTGATTGATCACATAAACAAAATCAGACATACAAAAGTTAAAACAATATAAGTAAAGTAAAATATAACAAAAAGAAAAGTAAAAATCAAGTGAATGATTACTGTAGAGACATTAAGATGATGATTACTTCAATATCTTGTTAATTTACCATTTAAATAAAATCTAAGTATGTAGGTATTTAGTATGTATTTAACTAATTTAAAATTTGGTTTAGTTAAATAATTTGCACATAGGGGGTCAGTTGATACAACTTCCTGTCGCAAGCTTGTCAAACAATTTCCCTTAACACACTCGGAATGATGATATTATCAAGTGAGGGCAGTATTTAATTATATTAATAGGACATTAGTTATTAAACTGGTTCCTAGTAATTGTGCAGTACTGTACTATACTACATATTGTATAAATGCTGTATACATTTTTAAATATCCATTTCAGGATCTATCTTTTTTTTAACTGCTTCTCATACAGTATTCAAAAGAACAAAATAAACAATATAGACTATACTGACTCAAAATGCAGACCTTTCCCAAGTCCCAGGTTATAACTTCACGGTCCCAATTGTCTCACAGTCATCCATTTTCCCATTTCAATTATCATCAACAATAGTTAAAATCTTTCACTTTTCTACTTCCATAAAGAAAGCTGAATCAACTTTTAAAACAAAGTTGCTAACAGTAGTTTTTTTAGTTGTGAACTGAAGTACTGTAAATGTTTCAGTTAATTTGTTATTATATCTAACTAGATTTTAAAACTTTCAGCAGTAACAAATGTTGGCACCATCCCTTATACAAATGACACCATTCAGATCTACGGCTTTAGAAACATAAGGTCCCATTGGAAACAACTTCCGAGTACATGTGAGCCTTTAAGATGAAATTTAATTCTATTTGACACTTTGAGGGCCCATAATACCTTAGGTAGTGAGAGGTGTTACGGGGAATTAAGTTTAAAAGTTCATTCACATGGTAAAGAGAAAGTCTAATGATTACATTATAAACTTTACAAGTTTATGTAAGGTATGACGAATACAGTTTGAAACCAGGCCTAGATTATTAATGATGATTTGATAGCCATTATGTAATCGCGCTCCATTAACTAAGCACCCCATTCAGATAAAAAAAAAATCTGAACTTACAAGGGAATTGATTCCTATGCCTCCAAGAGCTTAATGTACTTTGATAAATGTTCATTCCATTGGAACTCTGCACACACTTTTGTGCAAACATTTATTCCAGGTAATTTGAAATTTTATATTGATTTTATATAAATCAATCAATCTTTATTTTCCATCATAAACATACACAAATTCAGATGGAAGATTTATAACAAAGGCAAAGTTGAACAAATTGTTTTACATCAATAACAACACACACAACAAACCATGGGAAAGACTTGATTGATTGATTTAATTTATCATTAAAGCATGAAATACTGCAGTAACTGAAGAAACCAATACTTTTATTTTGTTACAGTCGGTAAAGAGAGGGATGCAGTAAAATTAGTGCTGCAGTATCTGAGTATTTTTATCTTTTAAATGACTTGATATTTTCTTTATACAGGATCTAGAATCGCACATGAAGATGTGCAATTTATGTAAATGCGACCATAGCAAGTACGGATGTCAGTACGTGGGCACACTTGAAGAGGTCAGCACGCATCTCCAAACGTGTTACTACGACAACATCAAGAACTTCTTGCAGAACACAGATGACAAGATGCGAGACCTACAATTAACGATTCGTCAGAAGGACCAGGAGATTGGCTTTCTACGCTCTATGCTTGGAAAATTATCAGAGAGGGTCGATCGATTGGAGAAATCTTTAGAAATGAAGATTAGTAAGTGTTTTAATGTATTGAAGTGTCTGGTATATTGATTACTTACCTGGATAAAGCATTTAAGGCCAATATCAGCAAATAGAGCAATCAATGTCATAACTATACTTACTGGTGCTTCTACATAAAAAGAACAATAACTAACTGGCATGTCTACCATAACTACATAAATACTATGCAAAATATCTACCAAATAGTTGCTTAAAATACTGCTGTTTGTAGGAACATTCAAATCTCCTTAGCAACTTCATGCATTGCTACTGTAGTCAATTAATGTGATTTATATTTAGTCTAAAGCTCTGTCTACACTATCAAACTAGTTTGACTAAAAAATGGTAGTGATGTGCCCAAAAATGGTAGTGATGTGCCCAAATATGGTAGTTATATGACATCATTGTGTCCATATATGAGCACATCACATTAAGTTTGATAGTGTAGACAGACCTTAACAACATCTAAGTAACGAAAATATACACCAATGATATTACATTGAAAACAAATTAAACTCAATATCCAACAGGATATTACGACTTATCTGTAATTTAATTATTATTTAAAGATTGAAATAGAGACTAATCTAAAAATAATTTGCGATTAATTGGTAATCGTAAATGTGATATGTGTTCTGAGAATAATGATATTACATAATGGATGTCTGGAGGTTAAGGATGTTAATTATTAGCCTGTAGTGGTATGCTAGGCCATGCCCCAATGTACGTTGAAGGTTATAACATATCTGGGAAGTGGATGTAGCTGGTTAGAACAAGGAGTTTATGATTGGTGTCATTGAATAATATCAGGCCTAACCACAAACCACATAATTAGTCATGAGAAAAAAAAGCATATGCCAATAAACAATTTTGCCATGGTAAATGTAATAACTTTGCAAAGATATATAGTGGTTTTTAATATAACCACAAACCACGTAATTATTCATGATTTTGCCAATAAATAATTTTGCCATGGTAAATGTAATCATTTGCGGAGATTATAATGGTTTTGAATATATAAAATTTAATTTTTATTTAGTTCATTTTTTCTTCATTATGCTTATCTTCAATGATCTTATCTTCAATTTTTTATATTTTTCTAGGCTATTTGGATGAGAATCAAAGCAGAATGGAAAAATTAGTGGGTAAGTGATACTTGACCAGGCAAAATGCCCAACCTTAAAATGGCCTTCAACAAAACTTGCCCAGCTGGCCCTGGCGATAAAACGGTTCAGGGACGATTCGGCCCTGAGACGATTCGGCCCGGGACTATTCGGCCCACTTTTGGTGGGACGATTCGGCCCACTTTTGGGCCGAAACATCCCACTTTGTGGGCCGAAACGTCTCACTTTAGACCAAATTCATATTCATTTTTTTTTTATTTATCAAGTTTTTAAAGGTGTTTAACAATCCGTATTTTATTGATATTGACAAAGTTGATATAATGTATATAATAAATTACTAAAAAAACGTAATTTTATATTCAATTTATTACTTCGAAAACCTTGTTTATTTCGTGCATTCGCCAAGCGGCCAACAGAGGGCGTAACTTATTTACATCGCGCGCGTGACTAAAAAATGATTATTTTCGACAATGTTTTCAAAATGTTTGCTTTATTGCATCTTTATCCCTAGTAGTGCTACCCCATAGTCTCTCTGAAAATAAAGTTTGGGGAAAAAAGCTTATTTTATGCTTATAAATGCATATCAAAGCCGATAAATGTAAGTGTGCCGAATCGTCTCAGGGCCGAATCGTCCCGGGCCGAATAGTCCCGGGCCGAATCGTCCCAGGGCCGAATCGTCCCGCGCCGAATCGTCTCAGGGCCGAATCGTCCCGTTACCGATAAAACAATGAGCCTAAGGGGGAGGTGTTCACATTAAATAGACTTAAGTGAATTATGTAGTACAATATTTTCATTGACCACTATTGCCAAAAGGTACCTATAAAATATATCACCGTATTAACACAAAAATTACCCATAAGAAATTCAATCACAACAATATTTCATAGGTTTAATTTGATGCCAATTTACTGTAAAATGTAATGCAAGCTTGTGCTTAGAGTAAATTTTACAGCCATTGTTGTATTGATTTGATAAATACACATTGAGGGCAGCACACAGAAGAATGTAATACATTTCCCTATTAAGAAATTTTATATTGCACACATATCCACTTAAGATTTCACTCCAGTTTTCAAGATGATCAAATGACACTTTCCAATGTTAATCAAAAATTATTAATTATTATTTTATTTTTTTGCAGAGGACCTTGATGAGAACCAACGAGAGATGTCAAACGAGATGTTGGACAATCGTAGAAAGTTTAGCACAATTAACCACGAGATAGCTTACATTATTGGCAGGTTCAATGATGGTAGGTCATAGTTGATTCATGTTCATGTTATGATTTACAAGCAGGGGCTTAGGTTCTCAAAGAAAAAACTATTTAGCAACAACAATACGATAGTACAACAATATACAATATAAGCCTTGGTCTAAGTGTATAAGCAATGCACCAACTGCAGTCAAACTTAACTAACTGCACGACCTGTCACACTGAATCTTTAAGCGTGTCATCACCTTCATCTAATTTAGCAGTATCAATAGTAAGACTTAATGTTCTTTGTTACTTAAATATGAATTAATTTGGTTAAAAGCACATGTCTCCTTATCATATGACAGTGTTCAAAATCTAATTTCCATTCTTTTCCCTCCTGTGTGTTATACAATTCCTCCATGGTTATACTATTCATTTATTTGCCAATTATTTTGTTATTACAGAGCCCCAACAGCTGTATCGATGTAAAGGGACTTTTGTTGGCCACCAAGGCCCTGTGTGGTGTTTATGTGTACATGGTGACTACCTATTCAGTGGGTCATCAGATAAGACCATCAAGGTGTGGGACACCCGTCCAAGTTACACATGTCACAAAACAATGGAAGGACATACAGGCATCGTGCTTGCTCTGTGTACACACGGGTAAGTGTTACAATTATACTTTTACCTCTGATGATGCAGTAATTTTATATCAGTTGCTGCAGTAATTTCACATCAGTTTCTGCTGAGTATATCTGCTGAGTATATGTTACTGTGGTTTGGATAGAAACATAAGTTATTCCACAGTATTGTCTATAGTACTGACAGTATTCTTAATATAGCTACACTCGTTTTTTGACCCAATATATCCTTTATACAAGGTGTCATGTAATTAAATATATTTAATTATATTAATTCTATATTTTTTCAGTAACAAATTGTATAGTGGTTCTTCAGATCAAACTATCTCTGTAAGTATATATTTTTTATTAGTAAACACACTAAAATGTTTTTACAAAAAAATTTTATATATGTATAGTATTGTAGTCTAAAGGTTCTAGATAGCAATTGATCAAGAAAAACATTTTGGCACACATGGCACACCTTGAGCTGGAATCATCATTATAAATGGAGGCACTACATGCTAAAAATAAATTAGAGAGGTCTATATAAGCCGTAATTGTTTTTATATATGCGAAACCATGCACTTAGCTTAGTTGGTCTCCAATAGTACTTACAATGCAGAGCTCTCATAGTGTCATTTATAAGGACTTAACTCTCAAAACACATACCAGTATATAATTTTCATATTTTTTGTTGTTGCAGGTTTGGAATATTGATACTCTGGAACATGAAAAAGCAATAGCAGCACATGATAATGCAGTGTGCACCCTGGTTAGTGCTAATAACATGTTGTTCAGCGGTTCACTCAAAGTTATTAAGGTTAGTCTAAGGTTTTTTCTGTTTTTCTTTGTAAGTTTTAATGATACAAACAACTGAACAGTTCAGTTTTTTGTGTCATTAAAATTGACCCAGTTAAGATATGATATAAACAAGTTACCATTACCAACCAGTCAAGACATGATATAAGCAAGATATCTTTATGGTATCATAAATATCATTATGGTATCATAAATATCTCATACTTATGATGTAATTTATGTATAAGTCTGGTATCAGAAACTTCTCATTTTATGATATCAATCTGATGATCTCACGACTATCTTAAATTTATATCTATATCTCTTATTTCATGTACCACAGCTAATGTTTTTATCAATGGTTGAATAATAATAAAATTACTTTTTATTTTAAAAACTACTGTATTTATTTATTTTATTGATTTTATTTTTCATAGGTATGGGATGCACATACTCATGAGTTAAAGAAGGAATTAACCGGTTTGAACCATTGGGTTCGTGCTTTAGTTGCTACTGAAGAACACCTTTACAGTGGTTCTTTCCAAACAATTAAGGTATGTTAGCAATGATCTTGAAAAATCACAGTATTTGCTGGAGTAATGAATGTTACTGTGGATTTCTGCAGTACTCATCAATATAAATATTTAAGTTGTATGTAACTTTTCAGCAGAATGGATCAAAATGCAAATAAAATTATCACTTATTAAGACTTTTTTTTTTTAACCCTTCTATTTATTTATTAATTTGCAAGAGTCACTCAAGACATACAATATAATAAACAAAATATGAGTACAACAGTAAGACTCAAGTTAAAAGAATACCCTAAAGAAGAGTCCAGAATATGGAAAAACAAATTGCATTGCTTACTCCTATGAAAATGGAAGATGTAGTTCTTTGTTTATGTACAGCATCTTTTTTGTCATGTGAATGAGTTGAATAGTCCGCTCATAGTCTTAACTATTTTTCTGCAGATTTGGAACATAAACAGCTTAGAAGTAACAAATGTTCTAGAAACATCAGGAGGCTCTGTATATTCAATTACGCTCACAAATGAACACATCATAGCTGGAACTTACGAGAACTGTATTCATGTATGGGATCGTAAATCCCATGATCAAGTGGAGACGCTGACGGGACATGTGGGCACAGTGTATGCACTAGCTGTTATCAGTGCTCCAGGCAGCACACGTGTATTTAGTGCTTCATATGATCGATCTCTCAGGGTAAGTGTAACTAATTATTTACAGTCAGTATTGGTTTTTAAGCAAGGTCAAACTCATCATTCCCATGAGCCTGTAGCTTTCTCCTTTGTATTTATCCAATAATATTCAATTTTTAAACTAATTAAAAGTAACACTAATTATTGGCCCAGTTCTCTAAATATAATTAGAATAGTGTATTTTTTTATATAATTATTTTACATAAATGCCTCACAAGGTAAATATTAGCAAAGCGCATTTTATAAAACATAAGTAATAATAAAAAATAAGGAGGAAATCTTAAGTTCTGTCTACTCTATCAAACTTTGACCAAAAAAAATGTGATGAGCCCATATATGTGCATGGTGATGTCATATCACTACCATATTTGGGTTTCTCACTACCATATTTGGGCACATCACATTTTGTTGTCAAACTAGTTTGATAGTGTAGACAGGGCTTTAGAATTTACTAAAAATAATAATAAAAAAATACTGTATTTACACAAGTAGAAAGAAGATTAGAACCAAAATTTAAAATGTTACATAATAATTAAAATGATATGTTTATTAATATTATATGAAAAATCTTTGGTTGAGACATTTTTAGTTTACATTTTTTATTACTATTATTTTAAAGGTATGGAACATGGAGAATAAGACATGTCAACAAGCTCTGATACGACATCAGGGAAGTGTAACATGTCTCGCTGTCTCTAGAGGGCGTCTTTTCTCTGGTGCTGTTGATAATACTGTTAAGGTAAGTGAAAGGAAATTTACATTGTTGAGATTACTTTATTTATGTTACCACCATTATTTGTTTAGTACTTTGACCATATCCTGTATAGTATTTTGTTTCTATATCTGGATTTGATTTTATTTATTAATATTTAGAACAATGCATTTATTGTTATTTCCTTTCTTTCAGGTTTGGCAATGAAGTAACGAGTCATTTTTTTTGTTACAAGAGTAAAGACTAAAATGACCAATGTTATACTGTACACATCTTTGGAGAAAGTGTTTGTTAGAAATAATATGATTTCCTCTTTAAGAAGTAAAGTTGAACAGAAGTGTTTAAACTGATGAGAGGTCTTTATTAGAGTCTTTCTTGTTTTACTGCAGAACAGTTGAATACAAAAATGAGAATATAATTACTCTAGTTTGTAATTCGTCCATTTTTCAAGTAATATTGACAATGACTGTGTATGCAGTAGAATAACTGCAGTAATTGCAGTAAAATGTGGTTAGCAAGAATATTTTTTAATATCTTTTTGCCATAATTTGATTTCATTGCAATATACTTTGAAATAAAATGAAAAAGAAAACTGTAAAATTTGTAAAGTATTTCTAAAGATGTGAAGATAATATTTGCATTTACAATTAAAAAAATAAAAATATTTTACACTCTTTCATAAATATTTTTGGAGATATTATTTTTGAGAAAATAAATTTGATATTTTTAAGAAAAGAGAAATTGTACATTAGATTGAATCATGTAATTGTGATTTTACCAATTTGACAAAAACACCAAGAAGTCATAGAAGCCATTTTGTCAGTGTGTTATTATTTTATTTATTTTTTTATATTTACTATATTAAATTACATTTTAACTATAAATGGCTTATGAAGAAGTAGTTCTGTTTGGTATTATGTTCACTAAGAATTTGTACAGTGCTTTTTCTGTTTTATCATAAAAGCCCATCTTAGGGTTTAAGTCTAACCTGTGGCATAAGCCCATCCTAAGTTATAAATCCATTATCCATTACCATTCTCCCACCTGGAGTACAAGCTCACTCTCCAACCATTACATGGAAAAAATGACCCCAACCTATACTACATTTATTTTATCATCTTATAATACTTGTAACAGAAAGCCTTTGTCAGGTTAAGCCATTCATAGATTAATTTGTTTGATTTTTATATTTATTATAAATTAATTTACATAATTGTATTTTGATATTTTTAGTACTGTTTTTTTATATAAAGTGTTTGTCTTATTGCTAATTTTAATTAAAATAGTTTCCTAAAAACATTGCTTTGTACATTTATTAAAAACAATGTAAATAAACATTACAGAAAAGAAGAATGTTGGTTGATGAAATAATACATTTTTTTAAATTACAGTATAAATTAAGAAATTGTGTTTTTCTAATTAATTACAACAGGGTACTATTATGTTGTTTTTTGTAATTCTGGTATGTTGACAGAGGCCTAACCGGCAATCGTAGTCCTAAAGATAATGAGGTATGTTGATGAGGTATCCATAAATGTTGATGATGTAGCGCCAAGTATGTTGATGAGGTATCCCTAAATGTTGATGACGTAGCGACAAATATATTGATGAGGTATCCCTAAATGTTGATGACGTAGTGTCAAGTATTGATGATGTAGCGCCAAGTATGTTGATGATGTAGCGCCAAGTATGTTGATGAGGTATCCCTAAATGTTGATGATGTAGCGCCAAGTATGTTGATGAGGTATCCCTAAATGTTGATGACGTAGCGCCAAGTATGTTGATGAGGTATCCCTAAATGTTGATGACGTAGCGCCAAGTATGTGTATGAGGTATCCCTAAATGTTGATGACGTAGCGCCAAGTATGTTGATGAGGTATCCCTAAATGTTGTTGACATAGCGACAAATATATTGATGAGGTATCCATAAATGTTGATGTAGCGCCAAGTATATTGATGAGGTATCCCTAAATGTTGATGACGTAGCGCCAAGTATGTTGATGAGGTATCCCTAAATGTTGTTGACATAGCGACAAATATATTGATGAGGTATCCATAAATGTTGATGTAGCGCCAAGTATATTGATGAGGTATCCCTAAATGTTGATGACGTAGCACCAAGTATATTGATGAGGTATCCCTAAATGTTGATGACGTATCACCAAGTATGTTGATGAGGTATCCCTAAATGTTGATGACGTAGCGCCAAGTATGTTGATGAGGTATCCCTAAATGTTGATGATGTAGCGCCAAGTATGTTGATGAGGTATCCCTAAATGTTGATGAATACTAAATAAATTAGTACTATTTTAAATTAATAAAATATTAAAATAAAGATTAATATTAATACCAAGTATGTTGATGAAGTAGTCCTAAATTGTGATGACGTATCGACAAGTATGATGAGGTAGTATGTTGATGAGGTAGCCATAAATGTTTATAACGTAGCGCTAGTTGTGTTGATGATGTATATTATGTTTCATGGGACCAGTCGATGTTGGTACATGATAATAATGAACGTGACAAATGATGTACAGTTTAATATGGGAATGTATCCTCAATATTATTAGGTGATCATTTAGAATAAAATGATCACCTATTGTTATTGTATAAAATCTTTATTATTATTAGGTGATCATTTAGAATAAAATGATCACCTATTGTTATTGTATAAAATCTTTATTATTATTTTTTTTTTTCTTTTTATTGTTTCTGTACACTATTTTGTGTAACAATTATCTCAAAAAGTTTAATGTCAATGATTACAAAAATTTCAGAATATCTTTCAAATAATACAACTTAATCCTAATAAGCTTTCCAGCGTGATCACTCATCCGTGACGACATTTATACGCCATTTTGCGAAATCACATTATCAATCATATCTCCATAATTCATTATCACATATTAATGAAATTCACTACACGTAAACTTCAGATCAAGGGTAAAAATATTAGCAAATAAAAACGCACGCGCACGTAGGTTCATGCGCGTGATATCGCGCGTTAAAAATTTAAAACGCTCAAAATTAAGTTTTGATCAATTTAGAGCATGAATTAGGCCATTTGCGTGTTTCAAAAAATTACTGCGCAAAAATGCGTTTTTGCGCGCGCGATACTTAAAAAGCGTAAAAAATATGAATTTTTTTTACAAATCTCATTCTACTCACCATCCTTAGTACATTCACCAAATTTGAGTCAGTTCCGACTTAAAATAACGCTATACGAGCACGTTAAAAATGACAAAATGCGCACATTAATTTTACAAAAGTTCTGAAAATGGTGAAAAATAGGTCTTTTTTAAAATGAAAATAATTCTTCAGAATGCAAGATGACCCCCGATTTTTTTAACTTATTCTGGAAGCCATTGAGTTGTAGATATGAATTCATGTACACATTTTACGTACAAAATGTTTTGACGTCATCAAATGGCCACTTGAATTTAAAAATTAGGATTTGTTATCTTTTTGTGTAGATTATCACATTCAACAGAGCGCATCTTGGTTATGTGTGCTCGAATTTCGCACAACTTTCAGTATGTGCTTGCTTAATTAATTATCTTTATCATGAGTTGACACTATCTTCATTTTAATGACGTCATCACGCGCAAAAACTTGAATAACGTAGGCCGTGTAATTTCACCTTCGCAGTAAATTTGAATATCTTACAGCTCTTCAGAATTGAAGGTTACCTTGATGATTATAATTTATTATGAAAGCTGATGAAATGTAGATATTAATTCATATAAAAATTAAGCCTATCGGATGTTGTGACGTTAACATATGGCCAGTTGAAGTGAAAAAGTAGTTTTTTCATATTTTTCGTCAAAGTTATACACAATTCAAAGAGCGCGCACAGCGCTACGTGCCAAATTTTTTTCCAAATCTTATATTTTTTTTCTCAATTAATTATCTTTCGAAATTGTCATCTTAAAGTTTAGTTTGATAACGTCATCATGCCAAAAAATTAGAACATGTGTCCCGTAATTTCACCTATGCTACACTGTATATAGATATACAGTATATACTGTACATATTGTATATGGCATATAGGCACAACTCAGCACTATAAGCATATAATAGGATGGCATACATCAACATTTTCCGATCGTATGTTAACGTACGTGCATGTTTAAAAAAAAATTAATTTCAGTAAAATGATAAAAATGATCACCTATAATTCGTCAAAGTGACGAATTAAATTCTAGTTTTTTTAGGTGATCATTTAGAATAAAATGATCACCTATTGTTATTGTATAAAATCTTTATTATTATTTTTTTTTTTATTATTTTTTTTCTTTTTATTGTTTCTGTACACTATTTTGTGTAACAATTATCTCAAAAAGTTTAATGTCAATGATTACAAAAATTTCAGAATATCTTTCAAATAATACAACTTAATCCTAATAAGCTTTCCAGCGTGATCACTCATCCGTGACGACATTTATACGCCATTTTGCGAAATCACATTATCAATCATATCTCCATAATTCATTATCACATATTAATGAAATTCACTACACGTAAACTTCAGATCAAGGGTAAAAATATTAGCAAATAAAAACGCACGCGCACGTAGGTTCATGCGCGTGATATCGCGCGTTAAAAATTTAAAAAGCTCAAAATTAAGTTTTGATCAATTTAGAGCATGAATTAGGCCATTTGCGTGTTTCAAAAAATTTCTGCGCAAAAATGCGTTTTTGCGCGCGCGATACTTAAAAAGCGTAAAAAATATGAATTTTTTTTACAAATCTCATTCTACTCACCATCCTTAGTACATTCACCAAATTTGAGTCAGTTCCGACTTAAAATAACGCTATACGAGCACGTTAAAAATGACAAAATGCGCACATTTATTTTACAAAAGTTCTGAAAATGGTGAAAAATAGGTCTTTTTTAAAATGAAAATAATTCTTCAGAATGCAAGATGACCCCTGATTTTTTTAACTTATTCTGGAAGCCATTGAGTTGTAGATATGAATTCATGTACACATTTTACGTACAAAATGTTTTGACGTCATCAAATGGCCACTTGAATTTAAAAATTAGGATTTGTTATCTTTTTGTGTAGATTATCACATTCAACAGAGCGCATCTTGGTTATGTGTGCTCGAATTTCGCACAACTTTCAGTATGTGCTTGCTTAATTAATTATCTTTATCATGAGTTGACACTATCTTCATTTTAATGACGTCATCACGCGTAAAAACTTGAATAACGTAGGCCGTGTAATTTCACCTTCGCAGTAAATTTGAATATCTTACAGCTCTTCAGAATTGAAGGTTACCTTGATGATTATAATTTATTATGAAAGCTGATGAAATGTAGATATTTATTCATATAAAAATTAAGCCTATCGGATGTTGTGACGTTAACATATGGCCAGTTGAAGTGAAAAAGTAGTTTTTTCATATTTTTCGTCAAAGTTATACACAATTCAAAGAGCGCGCACAGCGCTTCTACGTGCCAAATTGTTTTCCAAATCTTATATTTTTTTGCTCAATTAATTATCTTTCGAAATTGTCATCTTAAAGTTTAGTTTGATAACGTCATCATGCCAAAAAATTAGAACATGTGTCCTGCAATTTCACCTATGCTACACTGTATATAGATATACAGTATATACTGTACATATTGTATATGGCATATAGGCACAACTCAGCACTATAAGCATATAATAGGATGGCATACATCAACATTTTCCGATCGTATGTTAACGTACGTGCATGTTTAAAAAAAAATTAATTTCAGTAAAATGATAAAAATGATCACCTATAATTCGTCAAAGTGACGAATTAAATTCTAGTTAGGTGATCATTTAGAATAAAATGATCACCTATTGTTATTGTATAAAATCTTTATTATTATTTTTTTTTTTCTTTTTATTGTTTCTGTACACTATTTTGTGTAACAATTATCTCAAAAAGTTTAATGTCAATGATTACAAAAATTTCAGAATATCTTTCAAATAATATAACTTAATCCTAATAAGCTTTCCAGCGTGATCACTCATCCGTGACGACATTTATACGCCATTTTGCGAAATCACATTATCAATCATATCTCCATAATTCATTATCACATATTAATGAAATTCACTACACGTAAACTTCAGATCAAGGGTAAAAATATTAGCAAATAAAAACGCACGCGCACGTAGGTTCATGCGCGTGATATCGCGCGTTAAAAATTTAAAACGCTCAAAATTAAGTTTTGATCAATTTAGAGCATGAATTAGGCCATTTGCGTGTTTCAAAAAATTACTGCGCAAAAATGCGTTTTTGCGCGCGCGATACTTAAAAAGCGTAAAAAACATGAATTTTTTTTACAAATCTCATTCTACTCACCATCCTTAGTACATTCACCAAATTTGAGTCAGTTCCGACTTAAAATAACGCTATACGAGCACGTTAAAAATGACAAAATGCGCACATTAATTTTACAAAAGTTCTGAAAATGGTGAAAAATAGGTCTTTTTTTAAATGAAAATAATTCTTCAGAATGCAAGATGACCCCCGATTTTTTTAACTTATTCTGGAAGCCATTGAGTTGTAGATATGAATTCATGTACACATTTTACGTACAAAATGTTTTGACGTCATCAAATGGCCACTTGAATTTAAAAATTAGGATTTGTTATCTTTTTGTGTAGATTATCACATTCAACAGAGCGCATCTTGGTTATGTGTGCTCGAATTTCGCACAACTTTCAGTATGTGCTTGCTTAATTAATTATCTTTATCATGAGTTGACACTATCTTCATTTTAATGACGTCATCACGCGTAAAAACTTGAATAACGTAGGCCGTGTAATTTCACCTTCGCAGTAAATTTGAATATCTTACAGCTCTTCAGAATTGAAGGTTACCTTGATGATTATAATTTATTATGAAAGCTGATGAAATGTAGATATTAATTCATATAAAAATTAAGCCTATCGGATGTTGTGACGTTAACATATGGCCAGTTGAAGTGAAAAAGTAGTTTTTTCATATTTTTCGTCAAAGTTATACACAATTCAAAGAGCGCGCACAGCGCTTCTACGTGCCAAATTTTTTTCCAAATCTTATATTTTTTTGCTCAATTAATTATCTTTCGAAATTGTCATCTTAAAGTTTAGTTTGATAACGTCATCATGCCAAAAAATTAGAACATGTGTGTCCCGTAATTTCACCTATGCTACACTGTATATAGATATACAGTATATACTGTACATATTGTATATGGCATATAGGCACAACTCAGCACTATAAGCATATAATAGGATGGCATACATCAACATTTTCCGATCGTATGTTAACGTACGTGCATGTTTAAAAAAAATTAATTTCAGTAAAATGATAAAAATGATCACCTATAATTCGTCAAAGTGACGAATTAAATTCTAGTGAGAAATTGTTTTTATATATAAAAAAAATGTTTCTTCGCAATTTCTTTCTGCACAGATTTTGTGTAACAAATATCTCAAAAAGTTTAATGTCAATGATTACTAAAATTTCAGAATGTCTTTCAAATACTTTAACTTAGTCCTAATAAGCTTTTCAGCGTGATCACTCATCCGTGACGTCATGTATACGCCATTTTGTGAAATCACATTATCAATCATATCTCCATAATTCATTATCACATAATAATGAAATTCACTGCACGTAAACTTCAGGTCAAGGGTAAAAATATTAGCAAATAAAAACGCACGCGCACTTAGGCTCATGCGCGTGAAATCGCGCGTTAAAAATTTTAAATGCTCAAAATTACGTTTTGATCAATTTAGAGCATGAATTAGGCCATTTGCATGTTTTAAAAAATTACTGCGCAAAAACACGTTTTTGCGCGTGCGTACATAGAAAGCGTAAAAAATAACAATTTTTTGTACAAATTGCATTCTACTCATCTTCCATAGTACATTCACCAAATTTGAGAACATTTCGACTTAAAATAGTGCTATACGAGCACGTTAAAAATGACAAAATGCGCACATTAATTGTACAAAAGTGCTGAAAATGGGGAAAAATAAGGCCTTTTTAAAATGAATATAACTCTTCAGAATGGAAGGTGACCACCAATTTTTTTAACTTATTATGGAAGCCAATGAGTTGTAGATATAAATGTATATACACATTAGACGTACAAAGTGGTATGAAGTAGTCATTTGGCCACATGAATTTTTAAAATAGGGTTTTTTCCCCTTTTGTCATAGACCACCATATTAAACAGAGCGCAACTCGCTTATCTGTGATCGATTTTCTTGTAATTTTTAAAATATTCTACCTCAACCAATTATGTTACTCATGAGTTGCCAATATTTTCATTTTGATGACGTCATCACGTCTTAAAATTTGAATAACTGTGGTTACGTAATTTCACCTACAACGTATATTTGAATACCTTAGAGCTCTTCTGAATTAAAGTTGACCTTGACAATTATAACTTATTATGAGAGCTGGTTAAATGTTGATATGAATTCATATAAAAATGCAGCCTATCGGATCTTGTGACGTTATCATATGGCCAGTTGAAGTTAAAAAGCAATTTTTTCATCTCTTTCGTCAAAGTTATACAAATTTTAAAGACCGCGTACCGCGCTTCTACATGCTAAATTTTCTTCCAATTGTTATATTTTAATACTCAATTTATTATCTTTCGATATTGTTATCCACAAGTTTATTTTGATAATGTCATCAGTGCCAATAAATTAGAACATGATGTGTGTCCGTAATTTCATTAATGCTACACTGTATATAGATATACAGTATATACTGTACATAATGTATATGGCATATAATAGGCACAACTCAGCACTAGCCTATAGCGTATTATAGGATGGCATACATCAACATTTTCCGATTGTATGTTAACGTACGTGCATGTTTAAAAAATATTAATGTCAATAAAATGATAAAAATGATCACCTATAATTCGTCAAAGTGACGAATTAAATTCTAGTTTATTTTTTTTTTTATTGGTTATCCGCCACAAGCGGATAACCTTTGTTATTGTACGTGTTTCTTTTTTTTTTTATTGGTTATCCGCTTTAAGCGGATAAGCCCTTGGAATTGTAGCGTTTCTTTTTTTTTTTTTTTATTGGTTATCCGCTTCAAGCGGATAAGCCCTTGGAATTGTAGTGTTTCTTTTTTTTTTTTTTTATTGGTTATCCGCCTCAAGCGGATAAGCCCTTGGAATTGTAGTGTTACTTTTTTTTTATTATTCTTCTCGATTTCCGCCACTTTTTGTGTTCAACTTTTCTCTGCAACGTGTAAACATTACATGTTGTAACTTGGTAAACATTTAGACATTTAACTGAAGATGTGCAGCCAAGCTTTTTGACGATGTCAGAGCCGCGTAGCGTAAGTCACGCGCGATTTTCTGAAAATCCTAAGTTGATCATAACTTCGAAACAGATGAATATTTTTCAACGTAATGTTCAGACACGTTTACTTCACATCAATTGCTAACTTTTTTATCGGTACCGAAATTTGTAACATTGGAAAGTGCGCGCGTAAACGGCGTTTGAAATTTTAAAATGCTCCAAATCAATTTCTGATTAAATTAGAGCACGATTCAGGTCATTTTAAGCGTTTGAAAAATTGCCACCAGGTGCGCACATTTTTACGCGCGCACGCCGCAGGAAACACGTATGAGCATTTCTTTTGCACGATTTGTGTTTTTCAATCTTCGGTTAACAATTTTACGTTATTTTATTCACTATTCAACTTGAAATGGCGATCTACGAGCACGTTAAACATGACTGGTTGCGCACATAAAACGTTAAAAAATTGTGAAAATGTTGCAAAATATGTCTACTTTTAAAAATGATACAGTTCATCAGAATGGAAGGTTACCCCTATTTTTTATTTTATTTTCTTGCAGTGTATGAATCGTAGGTGTGATTTATTATAGTGTTGAATGTTAAAACGTGTTTGAAGGCTACATTATTTGCATATTAAAAATAATTTTTGAAATTTTTATCATCAAACAAACATAAACATTTTCAAAGAGCAAAACAATAAACATAACGTTTATCTTTTTTCTTCACATGTTAATATATAAAACTTAAAAGTATGCACTTTCATAATATGTTACTGTTTAAAATTTGTGAAGATTTCATCATAGTAAAAATTATGATTTAGTTTGATAAGTAATAATCTATTTGCATCGAGTGGTTCACGACATACCGAATGAACGAGGAAGCTTTCTTCGGATATTATTCGACAGGTGCTCATATGGCTCGATGTGTAGTGCAATCGACTTTGGTATCAGAGGTACCGGGGTCGAATCCCGTCACGGGAAAACATTTAAATAAAAGGATTTATTTGGTAATTAAACTGAAAGAGCAGTTTTAATTTTGAATAGGCTACTTTTTGGAAAAGTCATGATTGAAAAGTACTTGAATGCGCAAGATACGTTTTGTTGCGGGCGGATAACCAAACTCGTCCTCAAGTGACGAGTTTAGATCTAGTTATTCTTCTTTCTTTCCGCCACTTTTGTTCGCGACGTTTCTCTGCAACGTGTTAACATAACATGTTGTAACTTGGTAAACCTTTAGACATTTAACTGAAGATGTGCAGCCAAGCTTTTGGACGCTGGCAGAGCCGCGTAGCGTAAGTTACGCGTGATTTTCTGAAAATCTTAAATTGATCATAACTTCGAAACCGATAATTATTTTTTAACGAAACTTTCAGCCACGTTTTCTTCACATCAATGGCTAACTTTTTCGATCTTTAGAACATTTTTGGAGACTAGAAAATTTTCGCGTAAATTGCGTTTGAAATTTTAAAATGCTCGAAATTTGTTCACGCTGTTTCTCTGCAACGCGTTAACATAACAAGTTGTTACTTGGTCAACATATAGACATTTAACTGAAATTGTGCAGCCAAGCTTTTGGACGCTGTCAGAGGCGCGTATCGTAAGTTACGCGCGATTTTCTGAAAATCTTAAATTGATCATAACTTTGAAACAGATAAATAGTTTTTAACGTAATTTTCAGCCACGTTTGCTTCACATCAATTGTTAACTTTTTTATCCCTACCGAATTTTATAACATTAGAAAGTGCACGCGTAAACGGCGTTTGAAATTTTAAAATGCTTCAAATCAATTTCTGATTAAATTAGAGCACGTTTCAGGTCATTTTAAGCGTTTAAAAAATTGCTACTGGTGCGCACATTTTTACGCGCGCATGGCGCAGGGAACGCGTATAAGCTTTTCTTTTACATAAATTGTGTTTTTCAAACTTCGGTTAACAATTTTACGTTGTTTTATTCATTTTGAAAACTTAAATTGGCGTTCTACGAGCACGTTAAACATGACAGGTTGCGCACGAAAACGTCAACAAATTGTGAAATTGTTGCAAAATATGTCTAATTTTAAAAATGAAACAGTTCATCAGAATGCAAGGTTACCCCCATTTTTTATTTTATTTTCTTGCAGTGTATGAATCATAGGTCTGATTTATTATAGTCTTGAATGATAAAAAGTGTTTGATGGCTACATTATTTGCATATTAAATGTAATTTTTGAAATAATTATCATCAAACAAACATAAACATATTCAAAGAGCAAAACAATAAACATAACGTTTATCTTTTTTCTTTACATGTTAATATATAAAACTTGAAAGTATGCATTTTCATTATATGTAACTGTTTAAAATTTGTGAAGATTTCATCATAGTAAAAATTATGATTTAAGTTCGATATGTAATAATCAACTTGCATCGAGGGGGTTCACGACATACCGAATGAACGAGGACTCTTTCTTCGGATTTTCTTCAGCAGGTGCTCATTATTATGACTCGATGTGTAGTGCAACCGACTTTGGTATTAGAGGTACCGGGTTCAAATCCCATCACGGGAAAACAATTAATTAAAAGGATTTTTTTGGTTATTACACTGAAAGGGCAGTTTTAATTTTGAATAGGCTACTTTTTTGGAAAAGTCATAACTGAGAAGTACTTTAATACGCAAGATACGTTTTGTTGCGGGCGGATAACCAAACTCGTCCTCAAGTGACGAGTTCAGATCTAGTTGGTTATCCGCTTCAAGCGGATAAGCCCTTGGAATTGTAGCGTTTCTTTTTTTTTTTTTTTATTATTCTTCTTTCTTTCCGCCACTTTTGTTCGCACCGTTTCTCTGCAACGTGTTAACATAACATGTTGTAACTTGGTAAACATGTAGACATTTAACTGAAGATGTGCAGCCAAGCTTTTGGACGCTTTCAGACGCGCGTAGCGTAAGTTACGCACGATTTTCTGAAAATCTTAAATTGATCATAACTTCGAAACCGATAAATATTTTTTAACGTAACTTTCAGCCACGTTTTCTTCACATCAATGGCTAACTTTTTCGATCTTTAGCAAATTTTTGGAGACTAGAAAGTTTGCGCGTAAATTGCGTTTGAAATTTTAAAATGCTCCAAATTTGTTCACGCTGTTTCTCTGCAACGCGTTAACATAACATGTTGTAACTTGGTCAACATATAGACATTTAACTGAAATTGTGCAGCCAAGCTTTTGAACGCTGTCAGAGGCGCGTATCGTCAGTTACGTGCGTTTTTCTGAAAATCTTAAATTGATCATAACTTTGAAACAGATAAATATTTTTTAACGTAGTTTTCAGCCATGTTTGCTTCACATCAATTGTTAACTTTTTTAACCCTACCGAATTTTGTAACATTAGAAAGTGCGCGCGTAAACGGCGTTTGAAATTTTAAAATGCTTCAAATCAATTTCTGATTAAATTAGAGCACGTTTCAGGTCATTTTAAGCGTTTCAAAAATTGCCACTGGTGCGCACATTTTTACGCGCGCATGGCGCAGGGAACGCGTATAAGCTTTTCTTTTACATAATTTGTGTTTTTCAAACTTCGGTTAACAATTTTATGTTGTTTTATTCATTTTCAAAACTTAAATTGGCATTCTACGAGCACGTTAAACATGACAGGTTGCGCACAAAAACGTCAACAAATTGTGAAAATGTTGAAAAATATGTCTACTTTTAAAAATGAAAGAGTTCATCAGAATGCAAGGTTACCCCCATTTTTTATTTTATTTTCTTGCAGTGTATGAATCATAGGTGTGATTTATTATAGTCTTGAATGTTAAAAAATGTTTGATGGCTACATTATTTGCACATTAAATGTAATTTAAGAAATAATTATCATCTAACAAACATAAACATATTCAAAGAGCAAAACAATAAACATAACGTTTATCTTTTTTCTTTACATGTTAATATATAAAACTTAAAAGTATGCACTTTCATAATATGTAACTGTTTAAAATTTGTGAAGATTTCATCATAGTAAAAATTATGATTTAAGTTCGATATGTAATAATCAACTTGCATCGAGGGGGTTCACGACATACCGAATGAACGAGGACTCTTTCTTCGGATTCTTTTCAGCAGGTGCTCATATGGCTCGATGTGTAGTGCCACCGACTTTGGTATCAGCGGTACCGGGATCGAATCCCATCACGGGAAAGTAATTAAATAACAGTATTTATTTGGTTATTACACTGAAAGGGCAGTTTTAATTTTGAATAGGCTACTTTTTTGGAAAAGTCATAACTGGGAAGTACTTTAACACGCAAGATACGTTTTGTTGCGGGCGGATAACCAAACTCGTCCTCAAGTGACGAGTTCAGATCTAGTTATTCTTCTTTCTTTCCGCCACTTTTGTTCGCGCCGTTTCTCTGCAACGTGTTAACATAACATGTTGTAACTTGGTAAACATTTAGACATTTAACTGAAGATGTGCAGCCAAGCCTTTGGACGCTTTCAGACGCGCGTAGCGTAAGTTACGCACGATTTTCTGAAAATCTTAAATTGATCATAACTTCGAAACCGATAAATATTTTTTAACGTAACTTTCAGCCACGTTTTCTTCACATCAATGGCTAACTTTTTCGATCTTTAGAACATTTTTGGAGACTAGAAAATTTTCGCGTAAATTGCGTTTGAAATTTTAAAATGCTCCAAATTTGTTCACGCTGTTTCTCTGCAACGCGTTAACATAACATGTTGTTACTTGGTCAACATATAGACATTTAACTGAAATTGTGCAGCCAAGCTTTTGGACGCTGTCAGAGGCGCGTATCGTAAGTTACGCGCGATTTTCTGAAAATCTTAAATTGATCATAACTTTGAAACAGATAAATATTTTTTAACGTAATTTTCAGCCACGTTTGCTTCACATCAATTGTTAACTTTTTTATCCCTACCGAATTTTATAACATTAGAAAGTGCACGCGTAAACGGCGTTTGAAATTTTAAAATGCTTCAAATCAATTTCTGATTAAATTAGAGCACGTTTCAGGTCATTTTAAGCGTTTAAAAAATTGCCACTGGTGCGCACATTTTTACGCGCGCATGGCGCAGGGAACGCGTATAAGCTTTTCTTTTACATAAATTGTGTTTTTCAAACTTCGGTTAACAATTTTACGTTGTTTTATTCATTTTGAAAACTTAAATTGGCGTTCTACGAGCACGTTAAACATGACAGGTTGCGCACGAAAACGTCAACAAATTGTGAAATTGTTGCAAAATATGTCTAATTTTAAAAATGAAACAGTTCATCAGAATGCAAGGTTACCCCCATTTTTTATTTTATTTTCTTGCAGTGTATGAATCATAGGTCTGATTTATTATAGTCTTGAATGTTAAAAAGTGTTTGATGGCTACATTATTTGCATATTAAATGTAATTTTTGAAATAATTATCATCAAACAAACATAAACATATTCAAAGAGCAAAACAATAAACATAACGTTTATCTTTTTTCTTTACATGTTAATATATAAAACTTGAAAGTATGCACTTTCATAATATGTAACTGTTTAAAATTTGTGAAGATTTCATCATAGTAAAAATTATGATTTAAGTTCGATATGTAATAATCAACTTGCATCGAGGGGGTTCACGACATACCGAATGAACGAGGACTCTTTCTTCGGATTTATTTCAGCAGGTGCTCATATGACTCGATGTGTAGTGCAACCGACTTTGGTATCAGAGGTACCGGGATCGAATCCCGTCACGGGAAAATAATTAAATAAAAGGATTTATTTGCTTATTACACTGAAAGGGAGTTTTATTTTCGAATAGGCTACTTTTTGGAAAAGTCATGATTGAAAAGTACTTGAATGCGCAAGATACGTTTGTTGCGGGCGGATAACCAAACTCGTCCTCAAGTGACGAGTTCAGATCTAGTTATTCTTCTTTCTTTCTCAGATTTTGTGCACGCGTTTTCTCTTCAACGTGTTAACATAACATGTTGTAACTTGGTCAACATTTAGACATTTAACTGAAGATGTTCAGCCAAGCTTTTGGACGCTGTCAGATCCGCGTAGCGTAAGTCACGCGCGATTTTCTGAAAATCTTAAATCGGTCATAACTTCGAAACCGATAAATATTTTTTAACGAAATTTTCAGCCACGTTTTCTTCACATCAATGGCTAACTTTTGGAATGTTTAACAAATTTTTGGAGACTAGAAAGTTTTCGCGTAAATTGCGTTTGAAATATTTTACTCTTCTTATTTTGTGCACGCTGTTTCTCTTCAACGTGTAAACATAATATGTTTTAACTTGTTCAGCATTTAGACATTTTACTGAAGTTGTCCAGCCAAGCTTTTTGACGATGTCAGAGCCGCGTAGCGTAAGTTACGCGTGATTTTCTGAAAATCTTAAATCGGTTATAACTTCGAAACAAACGAATATTTTTTAACGTCATTTTCAGCCACGTTTGCTTCACATCAAAAGTTAACTTTTTTAACGCTACCGCAATTTGTAACGTTAGAAAGTGCGCGCGTAAATGGCGTTTGAAATTTTAAAATGCTCCAAATCAATTTCTGATTAAATTAGAGCACGATTCAGGTCATTTTAAGCGTTTAAAAAATTGCCACTGTTGCGCACATTTTTACGCGCGCACGGCGCAGGGAACACGTATGAGCATTTCTTTTACACGATTTGTGTTTTTAAATCTTCGGTTAACAATTTTACGTTATTTTATTCACTTTTCAACTTGAAATGGCGTTCTACGAGCACGTTAAACATGACAGGTTGCGCACGAAAACGTCAACAAATTGTGAAAATGTTCCAAAATATGTCTACTTTTAAAAATGAAACAGTTCATCAGAATGCAAGGTTACCCCATTTTTTTATTTTATTTTCTTGCAGAGTATGAATCACAGGTCTAATTTATAATAGTCTTGAATGTTAAAAAGTGTTTGATGGCTACATTATTTGCATATTAAATGTAATTTTTGAAATATTTATCATCAAACAAACATAAACATATTCAAAGAGTAAAACAATAAACATAACGTTTATCTTTTTTCTTTACATGTTAATATATTAAACTTGAAAGTATGCACTTTCATAATATGTCACTGTTTAAAATGTGTGAAGATTTCATCATAGTAAACATTATGATTTAAGTTCGATATGTAATAATCAACTTGCATCGAGGGGGTTCACGACATACCGAATGAACGAGGATTCTTTCTTCGGATTTTCTTCACCAGGTGCTGATATGGCTCGATGTGTAGTGCAACCGACTTTGGTATCACAGGTACCGGGTTCGAATCCCATCACGGGAAAACAATCAAAAAAGGATTTATTTGGTTATTACACTTATAGGGCAGTTTTAATTTTGAATAGGCTACTTTTTTGGAAAAGTCATAATTGAGAAGTACTTTAATACGCAAGATACGTTTTGTTGCGGGCGGATAACCAAACTCGTCCTCAAGTGACGAGTTTAAGATCTAGTTGGTTATCCGCCACAAGCGGATAACCTTTGTTATTGTACGTGTTTCTTTTTTTTTTGGTTATCCGCTTCAAGCGGATAAGCCCTTGGAATTGTAGCGTTTCTTTTTTTTTTTTTTTATTGGTTATCCGCTTCAAGCGGATAAGCCCTTGGAATTGTAGCGTTTCTTTTTTTTTTTTTTTATTATTCTTCTTTCTTTCCGCCACTTTTGTTCGCGCCGTTTCTCTGCAACGTGTTAACATAACATGTTGTAACTTGGTAAACATGTAGACATTTAACTGAAGATGTGCAGCCAAGCTTTTGGACGCTTTCAGACGCGCGTAGCGTAAGTTACGCACGATTTTCTGAAAATCTTAAATTGATCATAACTTCGAAACCGATAAATATTTTTTAACGTAACTTTCAACCACGTTTTCTTCACATCAATGGCTAACTTTTTCGATCTTTAGCAAATTTTTGGAGACTAGAAAGTTTGCGCGTAAATTGCGTTTGAAATTTTAAAATGCTCCAAATTTGTTCACGCTGTTTCTCTGCAACGCGTTAACATAACATGTTGTAACTTGGTCAACATATAGACATTTAACTGAAATTGTGCAGCCAAGCTTTTGAACGCTGTCAGAGGCGCGTATCGTCAGTTACGTGCGTTTTTCTGAAAATCTTAAATTGATCATAACTTTGAAACAGGTAAATATTTTTTAACGTAGTTTTCAGCCATGTTTGCTTCACATCAATTGTTAACTTTTTTAACCCTACCGAATTTTGTAACATTAGAAAGTGCGCGCGTAAACGGCGTTTGAAATTTTAAAATGCTTCAAATCAATTTCTGATTAAATTAGAGCACGTTTCAGGTCATTTTAAGCGTTTCAAAAATTGCCACTGGTGCGCACATTTTTACGCGCGCATGGCGCAGGGAACGCGTATAAGCTTTTCTTTTACATAATTTGTGTTTTTCAAACTTCGGTTAACAATTTTACGTTGTTTTATTCATTTTCAAAACTTAAATTGGCATTCTACGAGCACGTTAAACATGACAGGTTGCGCACAAAAACGTCAACAAATTGTGAAAATGTTGAAAAATATGTCTACTTTTAAAAATGAAACAGTTCATCAGAATGCAAGGTTACCCCCATTTTTTATTTTATTTTCTTGCAGTGTATGAATCATAGGTGTGATTTATTATAGTCTTGAATGTTAAAAAATGTTTGATGGCTACATTATTTGCACATTAAATGTAATTTTTGAAATAATTATCATCTAACAAACATAAACATATTCAAAGAGCAAAACAATAAACATAACGTTTATCTTTTTTCTTTACATGTTAATATATAAAACTTAAAAGTATGCACTTTCATAATATGTAACTGTTTAAAATTTGTGAAGATTTCATCATAGTAAAAATTATGATTTAAGTTCGATATGTAATAATCAACTTGCATCGAGGGGGTTCACGACATACCGAATGAACGAGGACTCTTTCTTCGGATTCTTTTCAGCAGGTGCTCATATGGCTCGATGTGTAGTGCAACCGACTTTGGTATCAGAGGTACCGGGTTCAAATCCCATCACGGGAAAACAATTAATTAAAAGGATTTTTTTGGTTATTACACTGAAAGGGCAGTTTTAATTTTGAATAGGCTACTTTTTTGGAAAAGTCATAACTGAGAAGTACTTTAATACGCAAGATACGTTTTGTTGCGGGCGGATAACCAAACTCGTCCTCAAGTGACGAGTTCAGATCTAGTTATTCTTCTTTCTTTCCGCCACTTTTGTTCGCACCGTTTCTCTGCAACGTGTTAACATAACATGTTGTAACTTGGTAAACATGTAGACATTTAACTGAAGATGTGCAGCCAAGCTTTTGGACGCTTTCAGACGCGCGTAGCGTAAGTTACGCACGATTTTCTGAAAATCTTAAATTGATCATAACTTCGAAACCGATAAATATTTTTTAACGTAACTTTCAGCCACGTTTTCTTCACATCAATGGCTAACTTTTTCGATCTTTAGCAAATTTTTGGAGACTAGAAAGTTTGCGCGTAAATTGCGTTTGAAATTTTAAAATGCTCCAAATTTGTTCACGCTGTTTCTCTGCAACGCGTTAACATAACATGTTGTAACTTGGTCAACATATAGACATTTAACTGAAATTGTGCAGCCAAGCTTTTGAACGCTGTCAGAGGCGCGTATCGTCAGTTACGTGCGTTTTTCTGAAAATCTTAAATTGATCATAACTTTGAAACAGATAAATATTTTTTAACGTAGTTTTCAGCCATGTTTGCTTCACATCAATTGTTAACTTTTTTAACCCTACCGAATTTTGTAACATTAGAAAGTGCGCGCGTAAACGGCGTTTGAAATTTTAAAATGCTTCAAATCAATTTCTGATTAAATTAGAGCACGTTTCAGGTCATTTTAAGCGTTTCAAAAATTGCCACTGGTGCGCACATTTTTACGCGCGCATGGCGCAGGGAACGCGTATAAGCTTTTCTTTTACATAATTTGTGTTTTTCAAACTTCGGTTAACAATTTTATGTTGTTTTATTCATTTTCAAAACTTAAATTGGCATTCTACGAGCACGTTAAACATGACAGGTTGCGCACAAAAACGTCAACAAATTGTGAAAATGTTGAAAAATATGTCTACTTTTAAAAATGAAAGAGTTCATCAGAATGCAAGGTTACCCCCATTTTTTATTTTATTTTCTTGCAGTGTATGAATCATAGGTGTGATTTATTATAGTCTTGAATGTTAAAAAATGTTTGATGGCTACATTATTTGCACATTAAATGTAATTTAAGAAATAATTATCATCTAACAAACATAAACATATTCAAAGAGCAAAACAATAAACATAACGTTTATCTTTTTTCTTTACATGTTAATATATAAAACTTAAAAGTATGCACTTTCATAATATGTAACTGTTTAAAATTTGTGAAGATTTCATCATAGTAAAAATTATGATTTAAGTTCGATATGTAATAATCAACTTGCATCGAGGGGGTTCACGACATACCGAATGAACGAGGACTCTTTCTTCGGATTCTTTTCAGCAGGTGCTCATATGGCTCGATGTGTAGTGCCACCGACTTTGGTATCAGCGGTACCGGGATCGAATCCCATCACGGGAAAGTAATTAAATAACAGTATTTATTTGGTTATTACACTGAAAGGGCAGTTTTAATTTTGAATAGGCTACTTTTTTGGAAAAGTCATAACTGGGAAGTACTTTAACACGCAAGATACGTTTTGTTGCGGGCGGATAACCAAACTCGTCCTCAAGTGACGAGTTCAGATCTAGTTTATTATTCTTCTTTCTTTCTCAGATTTTGTGCACGCGTTTTCTCTTCAACGTGTTAACATAACATGTTGTAACTTGGTCAACATTTAGACATTTAACTGAAGATGTTCAGCCAAGCTTTTGGACGCTGTCAGATCCGCGTAGCGTAAGTCACGCGCGATTTTCTGAAAATCTTAAATCGGTCATAACTTCGAAACCGATAAATATTTTTTAACGAAATTTTCAGCCACGTTTTCTTCACATCAATGGCTAACTTTAGAAATGTTTAACAAATTTTTGGAGACTAGAAAGTTTTCGCGTAAATTGCGTTTGAAATATTTTACTCTTCTTATTTTGTGCACGCTCTTTCTCTTCAACGTGTAAACATAATATGTTGTAACTTGTTCAGCATTTAGACATTTTACTGAAGTTGTCCAGCCAAGCTTTTTGACGATGTCAGAGCCGCGTAGCGTAAGTTACGCGTGATTTTTTGAAAACCTTAAATCGGTTATAACTTCGAAACAAATGAATATTTTTTAACGTCATTTTCAGCCACATTTGCTTCACATCAATAGTTAACTTTTTTAACGCTACCGCAATTTGTAACATTAGAAAGTGCGCGCGTAAATGGCGTTTGAAATTTTAAAATGCTTCAAATCAATTTCTGATTAAATTAGTGCACGATTCAGGTCAATTGAAGCGTTAAAAAAATTACCACTGGTGCGCACATTTTTACGCGCGCACGGCGCAGGGAATACGTATGAGCATTTCTTTTACACGATTTGTGTTTTTAAATCTTCGGTTAACAATTTTACGTTATTTTATTCACTTTTCAACTTGAAATGGCGTTCTACGAGCACGTTAAACATGACAGGTTGCGCACGAAAACGTCAAAAAATTGTGAAAATGTTGCAAAATATGTCTACTTTTAAAAATGAAACAGTTCATCAAAATGCAAGGTTACCCCTATTTTTTATTTTCTTTTCTTACAGTGTATGAATCATAGGTCTGATTTATTATAGTGTTGAATACTAAAACGTGTTTGATGGCTACATTATTTGCATATTAAATATAATTTTTGAAATATTGATCATCAAACAAACACTAACATTTTCAAAGAGCAAAACAACAAACATAACGTTTATCTTTTTTCTTCACATGTTAATATTTAAAACTTGAAAGTATGCACTTTCATAATATGTCACTGTTTAAAATTGGTGAAGATTTCATCACAGTAAAATTTATGATTTAAGTTTGATATGTAATAATCAACTTGCATCGAGGGAGTTCACGACATACCGAACGAACGAGTAATCTTTCTTCGGATTTTCTTCAGCAGGTGCTCATATGGCTCGATGTGTAGTGCAACCGACTTTGGTAACAGAGGTACCGGGATCGAGTCCCGTCACGGGAAAACAATTAAATAAAAGTATTTGTGAGGCTATTACACTGAAAGGGCAGTTTTAATTTTGAATAGGCTACTTTTTTGGAAAAGTCATAACTGAGAAGTACTTTAATACGCAAGATACGTTTTGTAGCGGGCGGATAACCAAACTCGTCCTCAAGTGACGAGTTCAGATCTAGTTTTTATTGTTTCTGTACACTATTTTGTGTAACAATTATCTCAAAAAGTTTAATGTCAATGATTACAAAAATTTCAGAATATCTTTCAAATAATATAACTTAATCCTAATAAGCTTTCCAGCGTGATCACTCATCCGTGACGACATTTATACGCCATTTTGCGAAATCACATTATCAATCATATCTCCATAATTCATTATCACATATTAATGAAATTCACTACACGTAAACTTCAGATCAAGGGTAAAAATATTAGCAAATAAAAACGCACGCGCACGTAGGTTCATGCGCGTGATATCGCGCGTTAAAAATTTAAAACGCTCAAAATTAAGTTTTGATCAATTTAGAGCATGAATTAGGCCATTTGCGTGTTTCAAAAAATTACTGCGCAAAAATGCGTTTTTGCGCGCGCGATACTTAAAAAGCGTAAAAAACATGAATTTTTTTTACAAATCTCATTCTACTCACCATCCTTAGTACATTCACCAAATTTGAGTCAGTTCCGACTTAAAATAACGCTATACGAGCACGTTAAAAATGACAAAATGCGCACATTAATTTTACAAAAGTTCTGAAAATGGTGAAAAATAGGTCTTTTTTAAAATGAAAATAATTCTTCAGAATGCAAGATGACCCCCGATTTTTTTAACTTATTCTGGAAGCCATTGAGTTGTAGATATGAATTCATGTACACATTTGACGTACAAAATGTTTTGACGTCATCAAATGGCCACTTGAATTTAAAAATTAGGATTTGTTATCTTTTTGTGTAGATTATCACATTCAACAGAGCGCATCTTGGTTATGTGTGCTCGAATTTCGCACAACTTTCAGTATGTGCTTGCTTAATTAATTATCTTTATCATGAGTTGACACTATCTTCATTTTAATGACGTCATCACGCGTAAAAACTTGAATAACGTAGGCCGTGTAATTTCACCTTCGCAGTAAATTTGAATATCTTACAGCTCTTCAGAATTGAAGGTTACCTTGATGATTATAATTTATTATGAAAGCTGATGAAATGTAGATATTAATTCATATAAAAATTAAGCCTATCGGATGTTGTGACGTTAACATATGGCCAGTTGAAGTGAAAAAGTAGTTTTTTCATATTTTTCGTCAAAGTTATACACAATTCAAAGAGCGCGCACAGCGCTTCTACGTGCCAAATTTTTTTCCAAATCTTATATTTTTTTGCTCAATTAATTATCTTTCGAAATTGTCATCTTAAAGTTTAGTTTGATAACGTCATCATGCCAAAAAATTAGAACATGTGTGTCCCGTAATTTCACCTATGCTACACTGTATATAGATATACAGTATATACTGTACATATTGTATATGGCATATAGGCGCAACTCAGCACTATAAGCATATAATAGGATGGCATACATCAACATTTTCCGATCGTATGTTAACGTACGTGCATGTTTAAAAAAAATTAATTTCAGTAAAATGATAAAAATGATCACCTATAATTCGTCAAAGTGACGAATTAAATTCTAGTTAAGTTTAAGTTTTTTTTTACATCTGCATGCATTTGGCAAACACGGTGTTTATTAAAAGTAAATAATAATACTTGTACTATACTGTAAAAAACGTGTCTTATTTATTGGTTAGATAAAAAAAAGGGAAGGTTTTTTGTTAACGAAAGTCTAGAAACATACGATAGGCCTTAATTAATAAACGTTATTTCTGTTTACAGTACATTGACTGCCGCGTAATTTACGACGTAATCTATCGTATCTGATCGGCGCGCTGTCACGAACATCGGGTTAGAAAAATATGTCAACTTATACCACCACCACCCTTGTAAAATCAACTTCGATTCAAAGAAAGTGGATCAAAATTGAAATCCTAAAGCGTGGTTCCCACTAGAGACGCAACGCAAGGACGGACGTAACGCAACGTAATGACAAGCCACTGTTCGAATAATCCATCGCTTGTGATTGGTCAAATCACTTACGTTGCGTTACGTTCCTCCTGCGTTGCGTCGCTAGTGGGAACCAAGCTTAAACGATGTATAAAATTACTGGTCGCATGATATATATAAAGCGCGATTGTTATCTTACATGTGGGTCGTCTCACACATGTCCTACACGCCGAATAAATGGACGAGTCTTAAGCGTCAACACGTGCAATATTTTCTCATTCTCTCAACCCACACACTCTAGAGTGACCAATTGAACATTCTGTAAAATTAATAAAAACAAAATATACAAGACAATGCTTTCAGTTTCCCTGCTTGAAAAACAGGCATTTATTTTACTCGGTATTTTAAGCAAAAGATTATTTTTAGAATGTCTACTTTCATGGAATATACAAATAAATAAGTGTATACAAATTGTTTAAAAAGTCAAAAAATTAGTTATTGGTACCACCATCTCGTCCAAAATTTGTTTTCATGGCAACAGCTTGCCGGTGATTCCGAATTAAGTTCCGTTCATATAAAATATATACACAAATGTCTCTTAAAATCCTATATACATCACAAGGAAACACGTGTAGCATTATCTAAAAAGTTACTTTAAAAGTCTGAAGATGTTTTTAAGTCGTTTACTTCTTTGCCGCTTTCTTTGTGGTCTTCTTCTTGCTTGGAGATTTCGACTTCGATTTCTTCTTAGCAGGTGACTTGGCCTTCTTTGGTTTCGATGTTTTCTTTTCTGGCTTTGATTTCTTCACAGGCGACTTCTTTGCTGGTTTCTTTGCAGCAGATTTCTTTACTGCTGCTTTCTTTGGAGACTTCTTCTTTGTTGCTTTCTTGGCAGCTGGCTTTTTAGCAGCTGGTTTCTTCTTTGCAGCAGCAGCTTTCTTAGCTTTAGGTTTGACCACCTTTGCTTTATCTCCCAAACGGAAACTACCGGATGCTCCTTTTCCTTTAGTATGTTTCAAAAGTCCTGAAGCTTCCATACGTTTGAGTCCAACTCTTACACGAACTCTTGATTTTTGTGGGTCTCCGACTTTGTAGTTAGCCAAGATGTATTTCTGAATGGCCTGTCTAGACGACCCGCTCCTATCAGCAAGAGCAACAATTGCTGCCCGAATCATCTCATTATAAGTTGGATGATCAGCCGGTACCTTCGGCTTTGATGGCTTCTTTTTAACCACTGCTGGCTTAGCTGCCTTCTTAGCTTCTTGTTCTGTCATGATTATGGTTTTAAGTTTCGTACTCAGCTGACGTTCACTGCCGATACAAAAATAATCGAGTGTTCCTACCGCTAGGTGACGCGCTACTAATATACCTTCATTGCGGACGTGTTCGTTAGCACCATAACAAAACTTGTACATTGTTGTTGAAAATGGCGACTTTTCTTGTGTTTGTGCTTGTATGTTCAAAAATATTTCTTCATAGCTTGTTTGGCAGACTTGATTCACTAAAGTTAGGTACGTTGCTTTGTAGATGAATAAATATATTTTAGAATAGTGTAATTAATTAATAAAAATATTCCGTAGTTTTTTCGGAATATTATGGAATTCAAAGGAATATCGATATCATGAAAACCGTTCTACAAAGTTCATAATATCACAGTTTTTTGTTGACTTGATCATTTTAATAATCAAGATAGCCAAAATGAACTATAATGTATTGGCATTCATCACTGCAGCCTTCATTTTAACTTTGTTTTATTAACATACTTTGCGAAAGGAACGAATTTAGTCAAATAGCACAAAATCTCGTCAGCCGCCATATTGGTTAAATCTCTATGCTACAGTTTTTCTCCTAAAAATCACATTTTTCCTTAATAAAATGTTATTAAATCTATGGGGCATAATTTTATGTTGTATATTTACAAAATGTAGTTACTGTCACATCGTAATTATTTCTAGTTTAGGCATAAAACTGCGAAAACCCATTCTCACTGGTCAGTCTGTTGACAAAAAATATCTTCGCTAACGAATCATAATCTACAGAATGTAAAGATCATTACAATCGAAATGTTGTTTTTCTTAACCTTCTTGTAGGCCTACCTTTCCAAGATTTTGCATAGAACTTAATCTAATAGTATTGAACATGTATGCACATTTTCATAACTTGTAATTAAGTATTTATTGAGAATTTTTGTTTTTTATTATTCGTTATAACTGCCGACTGCGTCACAAACATTTCTGGGCGCGTCCTTTTCCGATGGATGCTGTGCTATAAAACATGATAATATTACGACATTTATCGCTATTTTATTGCATTTTGTTCAAAATATAACATGAGTATGTCTTGTTTATATCATTACAAACAATAGGGAGGGTACTAAACCACAAATAGTTTTTTATTTGGCATTTTATCTCATTTTTGTCCTTACATTGAAGGAGGTCACCATGAATAAATGTTGACGCCATCTTGAAAACGATTGTGAAAATAAAAATATATAATATCACTTTAAAAAAGTAATGTTTCTATAGAAAACTGATAAGCATTATGGAAGAAATAATATTTATTTGTAAATATCTGGACTTTTTTTATTCTTGATGTGCACAAATTGTCAAATTAAGGCCGAAACGTTTTCGTTCAATACTTATCACAGGGCAGTGTAATTCGAATAGTTGTAAAGCTATATTTTACATTATTGGACCAAAATAATTTGATAAACTACATAAAAAATCAGATAATTTTTTTTTTCAGTTTTTAAATTTAAAATGTGTTTTATAATTTAAAATGTCACCAAAACAATAATATTACTATTTTGTTAGCTGCTTTCAATTTCACTGACTAGCGGTGAGCGCTATTCTTTTATATTTCTATATTTCTGTTTACTCATTTTTAATTTAATGATATATGTGTTTAGTGTAACAGTTCTATAATGCCATTAATAAGTAATGTAGGCATCCTTATGTTCGGAATGCCAGATCCCATGTTAGAAAATGGTTCATCCGTTCAATATTGTTATAGGACTTTAACTAAAATAAAATAAGCAGAAAAGCTATTTTAAAATTTTTTCTCAACAATAATTGGAAAACTTGTTGTCGATTTTTTTTTAAATAGTTTCATTTTATTAATTCATTCTGAGTTTGTTTAATTGAAAAACTTTCAATAGGTTTGAAGGACTTAAATATTTAATTGTATGTATGTAGGCCTATGTAGTGCACTTTATTATATATAATATTGAATGCATGATTAACAAATATAACTATAAGACAGATATGTATTATTCATATTTTAATTTATTTATTATTATTCACGTATTTCTTATTTATATTTATTTTACTTATTTTCATATAGTTATTATTATTATTATTTTTAATTAATTAAATTATTTATTGGAAATTACATTAAACGCACGTTACGCCGTTCGTCTATAACGATTTTATGGATCTTTAAAAAATGTAAGCATGATGCTTTTTTGCTAACCTTTTCATATGGAAGTTCTTAAACTGTTAAATGATCGTAAATGATTGTGGTAACTTCCTAATAGTAACATCGATCCATCGTCATTCATCCTGCGTATACCGTACTGTAGTGCTTATTTATTATCATCACCGTTATCTCTTCATCGATTACCATGCACATTTCCAATTTTTCGCCATTTGATCGTTATCATTAATTAATTTAGAATAATTTATTGACATGTTATACTCCTTATTTCAATTGTTCGGACGGCCTGTTTAGGACGAATACTGCAGATAAAACAGTAATTTTTATCTACAGAAAATAAAGGAAATTACCAGAAAGTTATTGTATATATTACAATTTATACTATATTTTTTTTAAATTTTAAAATATTCAAATGACGTCATATTCAAGAAGAAAAATAAAATTCAAACTATACGATTCTATTGTTCTTATTTATCATGACGTCATTGACTTGGATGTATAATCAAGGCTTCCTGTATAATAAAGGGCCTACTGCATTTTCTGTGTACGTGGCGTGTATTCTATTAATTAATTTAAATTACCAGGGAAGAGTGAAATTACTGGTAATGGTATTATTATTATTTGTGTGTAGACATGGTTTGATGATGGAAGAATGTAATAATTGTTTCTTTAAAAGCAAATCAATTGATTGGACAGTTCAAATAATGCGTATATTTAAATAAAGTATTATGATTAAAACGTTGGCGACGCTTCACTGAACTTGTACGTTTACATATCCAGGGCCCATTTATTAGGCCATTGTTTCCATATACAATAGGAGACCACCGAAGTGTGTTATATCCACTGGTTATATCTCATCGCTAATAAATCGATCGTCATGATGATGCATTATTCATGAGATTATTGCATTTTATTATAAGATGAATTTATGACGCCATCTCTGGCCAATCAAAATTACGTATATTATTATATTTTTTTATTTGTACGTATATAGCTAAAAACAAAGCTAAGAACAACAAACAAAACAGAACGAACTATAGGTCTACCTTTTCCATTTTCTATTAATTTTCCCTAACTTCCGAATTGTTTTCTTAATCAATGGTAAAACATGTTTTTTATAATATTATTTTATAATTTAAAATACATCCATCGTTGCAAAACTCTGACAAAAAATCTTTAGAATTACTCGAAGAATTTATCGTAAAGCACTACTGATGATGATGAATTGCTGGAAGTTGTCAGTCCAAGTGAAACGTATTATGATTTTGTACAGTTTTTGTGTATAGGCCTAAAAGCGCGCTACTCCGCCGTATTGAAAACGATTACGACAAATGAAATCCTTCAATTAAAATAATGTAGGCCTATGTAATCGGGTGTTAATCGTGAAGTTTCGTTTCCCCTTACCACAGCAAAATGTATTTATAAAGGAAGTACTGTAAGTAAACGTCATTTCTATACATTCATTGTTATTAACTAGGCCTATCTATTATATTGCGTTCAATCAGTTCAAGTGAAATGTATTAGGATTTTTGTACAGTTTTTGTATAGGCCTAAACGCACGCGCTCCGCCGTATTGAAAACGATTAGGGCCTACGACCTATGAAAGCCTTTCAATTAAAATAATGTAGGCCTATGTAATCGGGTGTTAATCGTAATTTCTTTTCCCCTTACCACAGCAAAATGTATTTATAAAGGAAGTACTGTAAAAGTACACGTCATTTCTATACATATAGTAAAATGCGATCGCTGATTGGCTTATTCTGTATATTGATCAGACTACTGTATTTGAGTCACTATCGTTACCAATGATGACGAGGCGGAAATTTTGCTGAGATAAGCATTTTGAAAACTATATAAGTGCTTGTTTAGAGGCTTTCGTTGCTGCAGTTGAATCCTGATTGCTGTGTAGCCCGGCTGGATAGTCTTGCTGTCTTCGAACAGTCATGGCTTCTCTGGTTTGTGCAATCAACACGTTTACTTCGACGAAATTAAAGCCAAACGGATATGATTGGAACAAATAACGTTTACTTCGATCCGAGATTGCTTTTTAGTAATCTCGATTCAATTTTGTAGTTTAAGTTCGGTTTGACGGTGATATCTGCCCACAACGTACGCGCAGTCACCTTTTGGTGCTAGCGTAGGGCAGGAGAGCCTGAAAACCCCCAAAGGTACCGCATGAGTTGGGGTGTGATGTTAAGTCAACCTCATTTATGTTGTAGTTATGGGGGATGTATCATTGATGCTCAACGGAATTCGCTGTTGTTTGCGGAAACACCATGGTCAGTGCGGTAGATCTGATGACCGAATGCTTCAAACCCACAGCGTCCTGATTGGCTTGAGCAAGCCACTAGTAGGCTAATTCGGATCAATCAAGTCGTGATGGATCGCCTCAATTGTCGCGTGTGATTGGTCAACTCACTCACAAGTCGTTGCGTTGCGTCCTAGTGGGAATCTCCAAGCTTTACCACTAATGACTGCGATTTTGATTTTTCAAAATGATATACTAACTGTATTATATTTTCCTTTAAACCTATTATCATTATTAGTCTGTACTCTCCCTTTAATTTCCGATCTCCCTTTAGTTTCTGAATTTCCTGAATTCAAACGTCAAATTCCGTTCAGTAAATTGTTCTTTTTTTCAAGGTTCGGCGTATTGCTATTTACCTCCGTCAAGAAGGTACTGTATATGTAATCGATCGCGTGTGTCTGTCTGTTGTTAGCAGAATTACTCAAAAAGGTATTGCAAGATCTTTACCAAAATGAAAATACAGAAAGATATGTGGTCAAGGACCACTTCATTTAATTTTGGAGGCAATCCGGACCACGGTCCCAATTCTGGACCACTTTTTAGTATTGTTTTCAGACCTAGTGTTAAAGGATAGGACATACTTTTCAAATGCAGTCTTAAAGTAACAAGTAAAATGAAATTGCATTTTCTCGAGAACTACTTGTCCAAAAAACTTCATTTTTGTACAAGAGACAAGAGTTATAATTTGTGATTTGTAATTTTAAAACATAATTTGTACAGGTTGTAGTTTTAAAAATCTATTTCTTTTCAAATTCATCCGTTTGTTTTTCGCGTTCCTGTTCTACTGAAACTGCAGTATTCTTAGTTGAAAAGCTGGTTACACCAAACTCGCATACACATGCTTGTAGTGAAATTAGCCTAATCACACACAGCAAAATATATATATTTCCGGAGAAATATTATGTAGGAGAATGTTACAGTAGGCGGAGGTATGCACACTCGGAGTACCTTTCTGGTTATTATTGCTATGATTATTCACCCCAAAAGTCCTTCATATTAATAATAATAATAATTTATTGGAAACTTCACTTTTACAACAGTAGCACACTTTGATGATAAAGGTCCAAGTAATAACTTAAAATGAAACAAAATAAATGTTTTGTGAAATACAGCATACAAGAATAAAATTATTATTGACTTAAAAATGAATCAAAATAAATATTAGAATGTAGTGTGAAATACAAAACATAAGAAAAAAAAACAAAATTAAAAAGAATAAAAATAAATAAAAATGTTTTCATTGTTATTAACTATCTCTTATATTGCGTTCAAATATCAGTTCAAGTGGAATGTATTATGATTTTTGTACAGTTTTTGTATGGGCCTAAACGCGCGCTACGACCTATGAATGCCTTTCAATTAAAATAATGTACAGTAGGCCTATGTAATCGGGTGTTAATCGGAATTTCTTTTCCCCTTACCACACCAGATTTATTCATAAAGGAAGTACAAGTACACGTCATTTGTATACGTAGAGTAAAATGCGATCGCTGTTTGGCTTATTCTTTGTATTGATCAGACTATTTGAGTCATCGTTACAATGCTGACGAAGGCTGAAATTTAGCTGAGATAAGCACTTTGAAAAGTATATAAGTGCTTGTTTAAGAGGCTTTCGTGCTGCAGTTGAATCCTGATTGCTGTGTAGCCCGGCTAGATAGTCTTGCTGTCTTCGAACAGTCATGGCTTCTCTGGTTTGTGAAATAATCAACACGTTTTCCTGACGACGAAATTAAAGCCAGACGGATGATGTGACAAAAACAGAGAACGACACGTTTACTTCGACCCGAGATTGCTTTTTAGTGATATCGATTCAATTTTGTATTTTAGTTCGGTTTGACGGTGATATCTGCCCACAACGTACGCGCAGTCACCTTTTGGTGCTAGCGTAGGGCAGGAGAGCCTGAAAACCCCCAAAGGTACCGCATGAGTTGGGGTGTGATGTTAAGTCAACTTCATTTATGTTGTAGTTATGGGGGATGTATCGTTGATGATCAACGAAATTCACTGTATTTGTTTGCAGAAACACCATGGTCAGTGTGGTAACTCTGATGACGGATTGCTTCAAACCCACAGCGTCCTGATTCGCAATGTGAACTCCAGCTTGGTTCCCACTTGGACACAACACAAGAATGAGCAAGTAGGCTAATTCGGATCGCGAAGTCGCGATAGGAATCGCTTCAATCGTTTCACGTTTAAGTCGTTGCGTTGCGTCCTAATAGGAACCATCAAGCTTTACCACTAATGACTGGTAATTTTGGCTTTTCAAAATGATATCTAATAATACTAATATGCCTATTACATTGTACTTTAAACTTAAATTACTTCGTATTTGTAAGTATGCATGCACTCCCCCTTTAATTTATGATCAACTTCATTAAGTCCCACTATTAATAATCGGATATTATAATTTCCTATTTGTTTTTGAATTTCCTGAATTTAAACTTTAAAATTCCGTTCAGTAAATTGGTCTTTTTCTCAAGGTTCGGCTTATTGTTATTATTATTGTTATGACTGTTATTGTTATGACTGTAATCCAATAAATCCCTCATATTGTCTTCATTGTTATTAACTATTGCATGAAATCCATAACGCATGCGCACCTATTTCCACTGGCACTCCTGGCATGATGAACTGAACTGTTTTTATTTCCAGATATAGGCCTAACGCCTTAAATGTAAAAGGAGTTAAAAGGTAAGAAGTGGTACTTTTATTATGATTTATTTGTTGTTGAACATGATGTGGGTCCCGTAATTTCACCTATGCTACACTGTATGGATATACAGTATACTGTACTATTATATATGACACATAATAGGTACAACTCAGCACTATAAGCGTATTTGCATCATGTCATGGCGTACATTAACTTTTTACGATCGTATGTTAACATACATGCATGTTTAAAAAAATTTAATTTCATTAAAATTATAAAAATGATCACCTATTGTTCGTCAAAGTGACGAATTAAATTCTAGTTAATATTTATATTTATGCCTCGTTTGTTTTTAACCTCTCGCTACGGCCTTGAACAGTTTACTATAGGCCTAACATCGCCTTTCCCAATGAACATCAACGTGCTTCACTGCATCAAGCAGAACACCCGGGTTCGAATCTGTAAACGTTTTAATAACGTTATTTCTTACTTTAATATATACTAAGATTATAAACAATTGGTTTTGTTCGGTTTTTTTATTTCTTTGGATAAAGCCCATTAAAGTTAGACTTACTTTTTTGCACTATAGGCCTAGTAAGTTTTGGCTACTTGCATCGGTAGCCTTGTTCAACGATAGATTTAGGCCTATAGGGAAAACATGCACAGTAGTTTTCCATCAATAATTAACATAAACTTACTTAAACTGTTTTTCTTTACAAAAGGATAGACAAATGATTCAATGGTTTCTAGAAACTTCAGTCTGTTGCCGATATGAGACAAAGATGTTCGAAACGAGGGTTTCTTATACTTGTTCTTGGAGCTCTATCTCTGCAACTTTTATACAAGTTGATTTTTATAATATATTGTGATAAGGAATGGGCAAAAGATGCGCTGCATAAATTGGTAAGATTCAAGGAGAAAATATATTTTGGGTTTTTTGTGTTTTCATGAAAAGACACTAATGAGTCTTATTACACAGCGAAGTATTAATGCAACAGATCATTCATACGTTAAGCTCTGTCTACACTATCAAACTAGTTTGACAAAAAAAGTGTGCCCAAATATGGAAGTGATATGCCCAAACATGGTAGTGATATGACATCATAATGTCCATATATGGGCACATCACATTTTGTTCTCACATAAAGTTTGATAGTGTAGACAAGGCTTTTATAGATAAAGAAAATCATTCTTTCTGTCAATATTTTAAACGTGTTTAACTTCTCTTTCAGTGCGACCATTACACGAATGGTTTAATTGATGGGAATATTTGCCATGCACTTTGTGTTTCTGATGAATTCAAATATCAAGAATGCTTTAACTATCGGCATCGCAAGCTAGCCCTAAAGATGGACTGGAATGGACGTCCTGTGATGCTTAAATCACTCAACCCATATCTAGAAAACTTTATTCCAGACTTAAATAAGCTTAGAGTAACACTAGATAATAGTGGGAAATTTGACAAACAGAAAAGTTTGAATTTGTTACGAAATAAACTTTCTAGTCAGATTAGGAAATATGTACAACCTGACAAATTTAATTTTGATGATGTCTACAAAAAGATGTGGACAGGGGATTCTTCTAATTTTGGGAAGGAAGAAATAATAAGTGTTGGTTCCCTAGGTGTACAGAGAGAATATTTGTTTCTTCAATTCTATACAGACATTTTAAATTTCCCTGACGTACTAGGCACCTGTGGACATATGTATCTCGTCGAGTATACACCTCCACCATGGACCCTCAACCCTAGTGCGTCTGGGCTTCAAGAGGTGTCAAGTTTAACCTCCTGGACTTGGAATCATCGGGTAAAACTTGCCTTAGCCTTTCTATCAATGCTTCGTACATTTGAGGAACACTTTCACGATGTATTTTATTTTTGCGACATTAAACATCCAAACTTTGGCGTGACTGATGATTTCGTAGTTAAAGCGATTGATGTAGACATGGCATATTTTAAGCAAACTGTGGACAATTTTATGAAGAAGCGGAGATGTACAAAAGAAACGGCACAATCTGCATGTAGGTTTTTTGATTGCATCACAGAATGCGATGAAAATATTGGAAAATGTAAACCGTATCGGATAAACTCAAATTTTCAAGTAGGTACAAGTTTATTTGTAATTTTGACCATTATAAGTTGGGTCAAGTATCAAAATCCACCAATCACACTTGTGTGAGAATGTTCACTTGACAAAATAATTTATTTTCTTGTTTCAGGTTGTTTGCAAGAAAATATTTATTGGTGATAGTCTCCATCCAGGCATACTACGATCTCCTCCTAAGGAAGTGGCAAGCAGACTTGATGCGCTACTTCATCAGTGCAACACTTTTCAAAATGGCAATATGGCGTCTGCTAATTCAACTTTCTACAACTTAAAGAACTTGCTAGAACAAACTATTGCAGTATGATGGTTTAATTACACTACGAACGGAGCTTCATTTTTATAGTAAATATACTTGGTGTTCTCGGAAAGACCTATCTGGCGAGTAGGGGTGTGCATATACTGCAGCCCCAGATTGTAGCCGCTGCATTGCAGTCGATTGGGCCAATAGGGACAATCGTAATTTCCTCAATGAGTATGATCATGCAATAAAAAAGATAATATATCATAAGGTGTTCGAACAGGCACGAAACGTTTATTTATTAAATATTGTTGACTCTTTTTTTTTATTTCATAAATCCGGGAGGAATTAGTTACTCCATGAATAAACAAAGTATCTTATTTTGTCAGTTGGCTACTGTATGTAAAGCTCTGTAACTAGTTTGACAAAAAAGTGTGTGTGGATATGACATCCGATGTCCATATATGGGCACATCACATAAAGTTTGATAGTGTAGACAGAGCTTTAGAAAATATTTGAAAATCTCTCCGCGCATAGGGTTGGTTCTTTATCATTTTGTTGAACACAACACAATGTAAACGAAGTCTACTCCAATGTATGTAAGCACTCCAAGAACAAGCAGCAGTATCATAGGCTACTTATAGGCTAGGCCTACTAGGTTAAATGGATAAAGCTATTTAAGATGCCATTTTTCCTTTTCAAGTATTTTCTATTGGTTGATGAGACTAACATAAGAAAATAAAAATTTTAAAACGGATTTATAAAGCTTAAATATCTTCATGGAACACTATAAATTAACAGACAGTTTCAATCATTTTTAAAATAATTCCACTTCGTTTCTTAAATTATAGAGGAATCTAAAAAGTTATTCCTCCTTGAATTTAAGTATACTGCTGTGTATTAAATAAATAACCGATTAAAATTGTTATGATACATTTGTAGTTTTATTTAAAAATCAGTTTATGTAGAGGAATTAAAAACTATCATGGCTAATGGCGGCGCCCTAACATAAAGTTCAAAGGTAGTGTGTTATGTTGCGCAAGAATAGAAGGTTTGTTTTTTTAACACGGCGAGACTTGATGTTGGAGACACGTGTTGTAAGTTTTTATCATAAAAACACTATAATATAATATAAATGTTAATATTGTTATCTTGTGTCTAATAGTGTTCGTAATATGTACGTTAATGATTATACCACTATTTTTGCTGTACGCACAATATTGATACTATAGGGTAGTAAATGTTCTTGAATAGAGGGCTCTAGCTAGCTAGCTAGGCCGACTGCTCTCCGTTTGTTGTCGCTGCTGTCTCAAGTGTGCCCGGGAAACGGCGCGCCTGACGGGAGTCATGTGGTCTACAGCCCCTGGCTACGCTCAACAAATATATTTTAGACTTTAGTACTCAGTCTAACTTATGTAGTACTATTATGCTATAATTCTGTTTTTAAGTATTTGATTGGATCTTTTAAAATTAAGTTGCCGGCAAAAAAATAGGATGATAGCCTTAGGCCTATCGGAGAATGATGATGATTAAATAATATTAAATTTAAAGTCTTATGAGTTTCAAACCCTACTGTTGCTATGTCCGAACCATGTCCCTGGCTGAACCAGAACTATGTGAGAGCCCGAGATGAGCACACCATTCATATTTTTGCTAAATTCAAATACAAACAAAGTTAATACCGATTTGTTTAACCAGCTGGATGGCTTGATGTTGTAGTTGAGAGATTAAAAAATGTCAATCTATATACTCCACTGTCTTCATTTTCACAATAAATACAGTACATCGCGCAGTCCCGGAAGCAACATGCGGCTGGAAAATCAGTCTAGGGCACTTGTTGTGGCCAGCATATTCTGATGCGGATTTTAATAGCATGACAGACATCTATGAGGAGGAGAAAAAAAAGGGCCTTCTCCTTCCTTTTTGATAAAGGCAGGACGCTAAACATGCTTTTTTTTAAATTTTGCCTTTATAGGTGTTGTGATTTTTAGGTAGCACTGCAATGGCCTAATATTACAAGCAACTAGGCTTACCTTATCAGTCCCACTCTCCTAATCACACAATTAGTAGATCAAGAGCAAGACCAAGTGTACATAATTATCGGTTTTTGTTTCGTCCTCTTGGTATTCTGCTGCAAATAGACCGGATTGGGCGGCGGTCGAGGTCCCATGTTAAATCTGCATACCCTGTGTATGCAAATCAGGCTATCAAGGCAACACCCTCGTTCAGCGGGGGTCTATTCACCCAGCAGGCACCGTTTACAACACTCCTCCCATGTTTGAATAGCGGGTGACCCTTCAGGGTTGAACCGTTCCGTTCACCCGGACTTGCCAGAGCACCTCCGGATCCATCTCGGATACGTCCGTTTCACTAGTATTTGCCACCAGTAACTGATTCAACTGAGGACTTGCAGTCCACACATCGATACAAATCGTTGTCAGAGCGCCTCAGATTGTGCAATGTTCGTACATGCCCTGTGATACCACACATCGCAATAGTCACATTGTATCATAAACGAGCCGGCGCAGAGCCGGCGACATAAACATACAACGGATGTGTTTATCAAAGTAATCAGCATTATCAATTCTTTCCTTAAGTCAATGTTTGACGACTTAAGATTATCCAAGAGTTGTGGTTCCTGCAAAGTTAGGCTATTTGTCGTCTTCATGTCAAAAATTGTAGCTAGTGTTGCTTTAACAAGCAGTTGGATCAAACAATGTTAGAATTCCCGAGCCTGAAATGCCTTGCAGAGGCGACTGATGTGTGGCAATATATCGCAAAGAAGCAACATCGATAGCATTTCCTGAATTGATTTGTTACTACAGTATGTAACGTTCTTCGCAACATTTAAATCCTCTTTGATGTTCAATCCCAGTTGTGTTAGTAAGTCCAACAGCGGCTCAAAGTTCATGATATGCGGGATACATCGTTTGGCAAGGAAATAGAGGCATTTGAATGCAGATGTAATTTCTGAGTTGTTCACTTCTGGTTGGATAACTTCAGCAATGTTGTGCGTAGTTTCTACAACAAGTTCAAGATTCATAGCAGTTTGATGTGCTGATGATGTCTCAGGCTCCTTGATGCTGTTGAGTCTGAGCCGTTTGCAAGGTGTTACATTCCAAGTATCTCTGTCATATAGTCGCATATTATGTTTGACAGAGGCGACAGTAAATCCCAATCTCACTAGGCTTATAAAACAGCCAAGATTTACGGCCATTTAGCCACTTATTTCAGAAATGAGTGGACTACTTTCCCGTTTTGGCCTTCTTTGTAGGTTGAGGTACCAGGGGGGTGGTTCTCCTCATTTTTCCATTTAGGTCTACTAGGGGTAAAACCAAACCGTGCTAGAGACATGATCGGAAGCGAAACTATTCTGGAATGACGACGATAATAATAGTAATTCTGGAACAATATTAACTTGTTGAAAACTGGATAATAAATGGTGTTCAATGTTTTCGAGAACTTTATATAGGCCTATGCGAGGTGCGAAAAGTATAGAATTTTGGCAATTTCACTTGGAACATGCTGTTTTCTTTTTTAATACCGGCGAACGGGATATGTGCGATAAAAACGCCCTTGCTTTTGTTTTAACAATACACAATCGGAAAGTCGGTGAGCGTTTGACACTTTAATACTTCAACACTTTCTGTGCGCGCAATCGAATCACAATTAGCTAGAAGTTCATTGATTGTTGCATATAATATTATGTAATTATTGTACAATGATCGGCAATCATAAACGAACGAACTTGGCCGGTCTCACTGATCCATGCGCATTTTATTTTGATTTTTTTAATAGTTCGTAGAGTAAAAATATGTAAAACTATTAACATAATAAAATTAAAGCAGGGTGACAAAACATTAAGCAATTACAAATTATTTTGTTTGGGTCAATGTAGTTGTACATTTTTTATTACTGTGTACTTGTTTGTATTTTTAATCTGTGCAAAATAAAACGCTTGAATTGTCGCTATGTGAACTTTAAACTTGTACACTGTGCCATGTCACACGTTGTTTGCCATGACTCGTAAGCTGTAACAATGAATACCAGGGCAGTGTAGGCCTAGTATTGTTTTACAAATAAAGGAACGTACGTAACCATGGAAATATTTGCTGTAGTCTTTTGTCTTATTTTTTTTTTTTTTTTTACACTATATTTAATGAGGGTGATCCATCCAGCAATTGCTGACCATTAGGGACCCTCAGAGGTTGACAAGACAAACATATCACAAATGCTCTACATCAACATAAAAGTCTTATTACAAGTCTTTGGGAGTGGAGTTGTAATTTTGTCCTTAGAAAAAATCCTGACATGTGACGGGACTTAAACCCAGGACCCTTGGAGTTGTAGCCAAGCATCATAACCACCAAGCCACAACTCCACTCCTAAAGGCTAGCTTGTCTGTAATTAACAATGTGCTAGGTAAAATGTTTTAGTACGAATTTTAGTTAGGCCTACTGTAGGTATTATATAAATATCGTAATGATTAATAAATAATAGTGGTATGTCGGCAGCCTGTAAATCCTGTAAAATTTTGAGTGCTGGACCACACAATGCCAGTGTATAAGGGCCGACGGTGACTAATATCAGGAGCTATCGTAAGATAACCTAATCCTCCAATCACTCTTTCCAGCTTCTTGATATGGCGCTGAAAGTTTTCCTATCCAGTGGTAGGACGTCGGTGCCATCCCCCAACTGAACGTTCAAGTGCTGCCTTATATTACATCTTCCAGTGTTTTCCCTTTTCCAAGGCACACCTCCGCCATCCAGTTGAGCCCTCTTTCTGGTACTCTGCTAGAGTGGTTTAAAACACGCCAGAGCATACTTCTTCATCACATGGGCTCGTATGTTGTCTACTGGACTACATCCCAGGTGACATATCTTCCGCACAGTCAGGGTGCTTGCCACCGGGCAAGCCCCTCCCTTTTCCCCAACCGCTGCAGCCTCCTTCGGTGTTGAACCCCTCTGTTCACCCAGACTCGCCAGGAGCACCTCCTCCATCTCACTAGTTTCACTAGTATTGGCCACCGGTAACTGATCCATATCTGAGGAAGAAGAGAAGCTGCCGATTTTGGCAGGGCTTCAGCTTGTCATGATTTAGAACCACCAACATGTTCCTCAGCTCAACCTGTTTTGCTCCGTCCTTTCCTCTTGGTTTTCTGCTGCAAATAGACCAGATTTGCCGGCGTTAAAATCCCATGTTAAATCTCTCATGTTTTCCTATCCAGTGGTAGGATGTCAGTTCCATCCCCCATCATGTGCTGAACGTTCAAGTGCTGCCTTATATTACATCTTCCGGTGTCTTCCCTTTCCTGAGGCTAAGCACAGTCAGGATGCTCGCCACCGGGCAAGCCCCTCCCTTTTCCCCGACCGCTGTGGCCTCCTTCGGTGTTGAACCAGGAGCACCTCCTCCATCTCACTAGTTTCACTAGTATTGGCCACCGGTAACTGATAAATTAATATCAGTTAGCCGATTCTGGCAGGTTTCCTGCTGCAAATAGATTTGGCGGCGTCAAGGTCCTTGTTAAATTAGGCTTTCAGCCGAAAGAGGAGCTGTTCTGTTCACCCAGTGAGCGCCGTTCACAATACTCCTCCCATGTTTGAAAAGCGGGCGCCTTGTCCTGGGTCCACTTCAGGTCTTAACTGAAAATACTCGTTAACTGTTAGAGCGCTTCCTACAATCTCATCAGGTAGTCAATGGCTGTAGGATGCCTGTACCACCATCTTTTGCTTCACTGGATACCTGATATAAAGAAAAATAAATGTTAAACGGAAAGGTTTTCTATAACAGAAAATTTCTGAAAACTAAAAGCTTCTGGTTGTGGTTGAGCCAGGGGCTCAAAGAAGATCTCGACTATTCTTCCGGGTCAGATCCATACCCTTTTTTCTCCTTTACCATGCCACCCATATTGTTTAGATCTAATTTAAGTAGGGCAGAGGCACCTTAGTCCGGCATGACCGAGAAATAACTGGTGCTGACCGGGGTTCAATTAGACCGATCCCTGGTTAGCGACGAAGGCGTATCCCTAATACTTCGGTTTGGGTTTTTTTTTGGCATGGTTGGAATCCCTTTTATTGTATTAGTTTATGTACAGCGCTTGGAGGTTTAACAACATTAAGAGTTAAATCCAGGATATTATTATTATTATTAACACACAATCACTCTTTACTCACCATTTGCCTAGAGGGATGATTAGGTTTCGGAGGCCTGAGGCAAAAGGGCAGAGGCTGATATCCTCAATTAGCGATTTTTACAATCACAACATGGTTGATGTCTTTGCTCTAACAGCATGTATAGACATTTTTAAATATTGTTTTGCTATAGTTTAAGGTATAAAGTATAAAACTGGCCTAGTAATTATTTGTTTTGTTTGATCTATCAATAGATGCAATTTTAAAAGTGATTTTAAAGAAGTTGAAATGCACGGAAAGGAGGCATCTACCTCAGGCAAGAGTGTCCGGTTTGGTGGAAAAGTTGCAGAGACCCTTGCAGAATATAAGCAGGTAATGGTCACTGGCGTTCAATATTATTCTTTTACAATGGCCAATTTCCAATCTTCCTTTAAAAGGAAATACTTATTACTATGTATTGATCCAAAAATACTTCAATGCATTCATCTGTTCAACTTACTGTAGTTATGTTTGCTGCCCTCTGAATAGTGATGATAAATTCTGAGGTTTGGTGATCTTACTCATTTCTTGGTGAAAAGATTTCATTGATAAATGTGTATATTTGGGGAGTAATTAATGTAGAGCTCATTAACCAAAATGTCATGAATCATTATCTCATTACTCTACACTCAGTCCAGCATGTTCTTAATTTTTATTAGTTATCCGCTTGGTATACCAAGCGGATAACTCCTTGTAATTGTATGAGATCAATATTTTTTTTCTGTATTATTCTTCTTTCCTTCCTTCCTTTTTGTGAGTCGTGTTCCTCTAAAATGTGTAAACATAACATTTCATAACTTTGACAACATATGGGCATTTACGTGAAGTTGTGCACCTCCTATTTTTGAATGACGTCATAGTTGCGCAACGTGACTTATGCGCAATTTTATGAATTTCAATGATTGATCATAGATTAAAAACCAAAAGTCATTTAGTATTGACACTTTGACAAAATTTAAGTCATATCAGGGGCAAACTTTCTACGGATTAAAAATGGCATGTTTGACAAGAAGTTACGCGCGTACGCGCATTTAAAATTTCAAAATGCGCAAAATTAATTTCTAATCAACTTTTTACGCGTTTCTTGTCATTTTGAGCATGTCAAAAATTCCCACGGGCGCGCAATTTTTTATGCGCGCGGTGCGCACATAGCGTTAAAAACATATTTTTTTCTCTTGAATTATATTTTTCAAGCCTTTCCCAGTGATTTTGAAAACAATTTAGACCTTTTCCAGTTTAAATAACGCCATACGAACACGTTGAATTAGACAATTCGTGCGCGTTTTTTATGAAAAAGCTTAAAAAATCGTCAAAATTATGTCTTTTTTTAAACAGTCATAGTTTCTAAAGTAAACCGTTAACCGTTTATTTTTATTACAAAATCTAGAAGTTGATGAGTTGTAGATATCGGATCATGCATCAATAAGGCTAAAAAACATTGTGACGTCATCGTATGGCCACACGAATGTAAAATATAGGATTTTTGTCTCTTTCGTTATTGCTCATCACATTCAATGGAGCGCATCGCGCTTATCTGTATTCCTTTTTCTCCTACATTTATATATTGTGTAGGTCAATCAACTTTCTTTAGCATGAGATAAAAATATTTTAATTTTTATGACGTCATCATGCCTAAAAATGTTAATTACGTGGGTCATTAATTTCATCTTTACAGTAAATTTTAATCTGTAATAGCTCGTAAGAATAAAATGTGATAATCACGATTAAAACGTTTTCTGGAAGCTATTGGATTGTAGATACGAATTCATGTAAACATTTTGCCAATCGGATGTTGTGACGTCATCATATGGCCAGTTGAATAAAAAAAGTCGTATTTTCATATTTTGCGTAATAGTTCATCACATTTAAAAGGGTGCGCATCTATATTTTACGTATTCAAATTTCTTCTACACGTTAATATGTTGTTCCTGAGATAATTTCCTTCTGAAATTGCTATCTAAGTGTTTCATTTTGATACCGTCGCCATGTTAAAAATTGGAATAAATGGCGGGTCCCGTAATTTCACCTATTCTACACTGTATGTAATATGTATACAGCTTATACTGTTTGCATGTATATACTATATGACACAAAATTCAGCACTAACAGCATGTCATATTCTTCAGTTCTTGTCATAATGCCATAATCTTTATCTGTGTGCAATATTCCAACGTATGACGTGCACGTGGCGTTTGTCGTGGTGCGGATAACTAACTCGTCAAAGTGACGAGTTTCATGTCTAGTTAATATATTAAATAAATTAAATTATTACCTCCTCTCAAATTCTCACTCATGCCTTCATTTCTTCTCGGCTCGACTACTGTATTATTGTTCAATCTTCCCTCTTCCTCAATTAAACGCCTGCACTCATCCAAAATAATGCCACCCGTGTATGCACGCTCACCCCAAGATACAATCACATCACTCCTGCTCTCCGTAGTCTTCATTGGCTACCAGTCGAAAAGCGCATAATTTTTTAAATACTTCTCTTAACCTTTAAATCTGCCTTGAAAACTCTTTTTCTTTCAAATTAAGCTCTCTCATACACTGCGCCTTTGATCACTTCTGCTGGAATTGGCCCATTCAACCAAGAGGTTGAGTCCGTCGCTCTTTTAAAATCTCTCGGGTTGATAACTATGTTTAAGGAACCGCTATGTGATGATCAACAGTGACCATGCTACATGTCATTTGCTTTTCTATCAATAGAGGGGGCTAGAACCTGTGAGAATTTGATTCTGAATAACATTGTTTTACGTCGCAGTAGGCCTACGTTAGATGGTTGTTCAGTCTAGTTCATGGAATCTTTGATGTTCTGCCACTTTTACATATCACATTCAGTAGGATGTCAGTGAACAATTAAAAAATGAATTTCATGATTCTGTTTGACTTTTTTATGCAATATTTAATATTTATTTTAAAATAATTTTTCAAAAATAATGTTTTCAACAGGAATGTACAATTATATCAAGGTTTATTTTTAACATTTAAAATTTATAGAAGAAAATAGTAATATTTATAAATAAAGTGTGCTTTAAATTGCATTATATTTGACTAAACTACTGTAATAATCAGTACTAAACCATGTACATTTTATATATCTTTGTGATCCTATATCTAAATACAATAGAACTCTCTCATTTGGAACACCTATTAGGGAGACACTCTCCCATGAAACAAACAAGGGAAATACATCTTAATAGCCAATCCCTATTCAGTGGATACCTCTAAAAAGGGGACACTTTGATAACAATGTTTATACATTTAATTAATAGTAATAGTAGAATTGAAAAAAGTTATTGCAAAATATCAATTGGAATATTAGATTTAATATGTAATCAGACGTTTCAATTACTCCTATTATGTTTGCGTATACAACCACAAGTATGCATTATGTGTTAAGTATTGTGCATTAACGTTTATGTTGGACACTTGTTTACTGTCCGTGATGTTGAAAACATTCAGTACATTAGTACTATATCCAATAATTAGATTAAATATTTTCAGAAGCTCTACTGAGTGTTACTATCAATATACAGTTTAGACGTGAATAAATCAACACAAAGTTGAAAAACTAGATATAATAAATAGTAAATAAACTTAATTGATTTTTTTATGTTATGTGTATTCTACATACAAAAAAACAATTAAATTTATTTACTATCATTTATATCTAGTTTTTCAACGTGATGTAATAGATGATTTGGTAGATTTATTCACGTCTAAGCTGTATATATTCATAGCACTCAGTAGAGATTTTAATAATTACATTAGACACATTCATTGTATTTGGGTGAAATTCATTTGATGTTGTTGACTTAGCTAGGTCCTATAATCGTATTAAGATCTTGGGACATTGCACTATGTGTATGTTAATCTTATGTAGTTTGCATCACATTATACTGTAAAAGTGACATAATCAATACTGCAGCAATGTGATTCATATTACTGTGACAGTTAGGGGGCATAATCAGCACTGTGGCCATGTTACTATCTGAATAAAACTTAACAACACCAAACTGTTTTGCCATTTTTCCTCTGACTGGTGAGTATAAAATGTCTACATCCATGCAGTCGTTCTTTCCGCGTCTAAGGCCTCTTGATTTTTTTTCCTGTTTATTCGTAAGAATTTCTGAAGACCCAGTCTGTACTCTTTACTAAACACAAAATATATGACTGCGTTAATCAGAGTACCAACCTGTGCCCACCATGGTATAAAAAAGCCGATCCAATGCGGTTCTGATTTACCGTTTGCGAAATTATTCCGATAGACACTCAAACCGGTGAACGGCAACCAAGTAATGTTAAAAGCAAATGTTATTATTAAAAGCATTTTCAAAGCCTTCATGTTCTTTCCGGCAACTTTTGATTTTTTGTTGGTAGCATTGCTTGATATTGCATTGACTTGAGCTTCTATGGCAGTTGCGTGGCGGCGTGAAATTCTCAAGAGCTGTACGTAAGAGAAGAACATTACTGTCGTTGCTGGAAATAAGATAAGAGCTATTAAACACATCGTGTAGGCTTGGCTTGCTTTAAGATTCGGACTGCATAGGTATGAGTCGGGCATGTATTTAGCGCCAAGCGAGAAAAAGACGGGCAGACCGAACAGGAAACTGACACTCCAGATTATTACATTGATTATTAGACATTTACGCATGTTCATGAATTGCATGTACCGCATGTGATAGTAGATAGATACGTATCGGTCAAGATTCAACATTGCTTGCGTGACGATAGAAACATCTGATGCTTGTACCAACACGAACGCTTGTGCTTCGCAAAGTGCTTTGTGAAACGGGAAAGTATCCGCTGTGATAATAGATGGATAAATAGACCACGTGAAAATTATTCCTGTTATAAATCCGGCGCAGGATAGAGATCGCAAATACATTCCCATGTTGTTCTGGAAAGAAGGAAGCTGCGATAGTAGAACAAAATTGGCGGCATTTATTACAAGGGTGAGCAGACAAATGAGGGTCACCAGGAACACTTCAATTACCTTGAACACAATGTGCAGTTCATCATGGCTTCTTTCTTCGAGATCTGCAGAGCAATTTCCACAATAACTTTCATTGTCCATATTGCACATTCTTAATTTATAGTTATTTGTTTAAATTGCACACTTTTAATTTGATATATTGTTTGGTAAAGTTTTTCAAGTGTTTCCAAAAGTAAAGTTTTGCCGAATATTGTTTCTTCAAATTTGTATTGTAGAGTATATAGTTTGGTAGACAGCAGTGTATCAACAATGTATACGACTTTGCTTCAGTGAACCTATGCTATATCTCAGCATTGTATTGTAGGATTTGAATTATCTGCTCATTGTTTTGTTCTTCAAACTGCTGTGCTGCACTCCCATATTTTGTCAGAATCCCTTTTTTCTTTCTAATAAAAGAAGAGAAATAACAATTTATAAATTTCATCGCTCCAAATATTCATATTTTCCATCTTCAAGGTGCAATAAATTAATTAAGTTCCCTTTATGTTGTTGAATTTTTTTGTTTATATGTTTTATAGGGGAACAGGAATGATTATGATCTGTTAATTCATCAGCTTTCCGATCCAGATATAAAGGTAATTTATTTTAAATTTATTAATCACACTTTGACAGTTAGCAGTTTGTAAAGATGTTTCTTGGCGGTGGTTATGAAATTTCTTAGCCTTCAATAGAGGCTGTGTCATATGTAGGGTAGTGGTGCTTCTCTTACAAACTCATACATTTTGACACTCACTTCTTATGGCTAGAGCTCTGTCTACACTATCAAACTTTATGTGACAAAAAATGTGATGTGCCCATATATGGACATGATGATATCATTACATATTTGGGCACATCACCCTTATTTTTTGTTAAACTAGTTTGATATTGTAGACAGAGCTTTAAGATTACCAACATAACAACACCACCCAACCAAGTTACATCGCTGATTAAGGGCAATAAATCGTATGTTATAACTGTAGCTATCATTGTTTGTTTTTAGTCTGCTTCACTGTTGTCATGGTTACAGGAGCTCCGTCGAGCTGTAACTGTGATGAGCAAGGAGTTTGAGTCACTTGTTGCTATTATATTAGTAAGTATTACAAATGAATAAATACACATTTGTGTCATAATTTAAGAAAACTATAACCAATGTTTTGTCAAAATATACTTGCAATGAGTGATACTAATTTTTATGCTATGTGAAGTTGTAAACTTTCAAGTGGAATTGTAGTTTGGCTGCCAATCGGCTACCGATCCAAGGCCCTGGGTTAAAATCCTGTCAAATGTGAGAAAAAATCCTGACAAAAATAAGACATAAACTCGATGCAGTGCATCTTGTGTATGTTAGTCTTGTGAAAAACATTGCCACCTTTAATAATGACCGTGAATAAACTTGCATGCTATAATTGGTAATCTGTGAAGGATAACCATAAAAAATAAAAATAATATAATGATTAAAGATGTATTGTCCCCCCTGAAAAAATAATTTTAACGCATTTTTTGTTGAATATGCCATTTTAATAGTATTTAGTAGTATTTAGTAGTTTTAATAATAGTTATCCACTTTGACCAAAAATAGGAAGGAAAGAAAATGTATTTAAATGTAAAAACTGTAATTTAAAGCAAAAAATTGTCAAATTTGCTGCCAGCCAATGGGTTTTTGGTTGAATTTAACCATTTATGTTGTATAATAAAGTGAAATTATAGATGAAAACATTTTTTTCTGTTTTTTTTTCTACGGAAGTGATTAACTTTATATTAAAACTACAAAATAGCATATTCAAACTCGCAATTTAATCTTCATTTTTCATGTTTTTGGGGGACAATACATCTTTAATAAAAAGTTTGATTTTCTTATAGAGAGTTCGATGGGAAAAACATGACAATGAAGCTGTAGACGAGTACCGTGCTTTTCTAGTAGATCTAGTTTCGGCACAAACTGTTTACTTACGATCTGTATTAAAAATGCTGCTAAGGAAATTTTTAATAAGTAAGTTAATAATTATATAATAAGTTATATTGGACCAAAAGTGTATTTCAAAAGTGAGTTTTAAGCAGAGACTTAAATTGCATTAAGGACGTACACTGACGGATTTGATTGTCTTTAAAACATTCTGTCAGTTGGTTGCTGAAGTTAAAGCAAAAAAAATAACTTATAAGTCATCAACAATATTTTGTGTTCTCATCAGTCCTCCTGAAGAAACACTTGGTACCTCTATTGGGATGCTTTGCATACAGCCGTGCCGCTTAAAACCTTATCCACAAGGCTCTCAAATCTGTATAACGATCAGGAGATCATGTTTTTTTTTAATCAATGTCAAAACAAAATTATCATCAGTCAAGGAAAATGTAATGGGTGACCTCAATAATGTGGAGAACACTATATTGCATTTGTATTTTGAATAATTATTGATAAATTTGATGTTGGACTAAACATTTAGGAGAATTTAAATTACATGATGAGGCTAGCTTTTTGTGGGTCCTGCCTAATCTGAAGTTGTATCCTTCCATTGTTGATAACATCATTGACCTTCGACATTCAAGTGATCCTTTGGTGGACTACTAGTAAGTAGTGGGTACATAGCAACCGAGCAGTTATTAATCGACTAATTTATCTTTATATTCGATTAATGTACAAACCTGTTTGACATCTTAATCGAACTTGCATGCTGAAAAATTAAGATTAATTTCTAAATGAATGTTTGTTGGATAAATGATACATTTACAACCAATTAGCTCTACAAATAAACAAGCTAGAATTGTTTTCATTGACGTCAATTACAAAAAACTCTACCATTTTAAAGTTACATTTATGATGAATAACTATGGTAACCAAGGTGAATTGTTTGAGTTTTAAATCCGTTTTTCTTTTTTTGGTTTATACAAAAGCAATAAATTGTTACTGTTTTAAATTAATCATAAAAATTTATTAAATTAGTAACATAATAACATATTGCAATCTGTTTTATCTTCTGAATTATTACATTTTACAAAAAAACTAAATTAAACTTTTAGGGACTTTAAAGCTCAGGTACAGGCATGAATTTTAAATATAATATTTGGTTAATTGTACATAAATCAAATATTTGTAACAGAAATCAAGACGAAAAAACTTGAATTTCCCGTAATATGGTCAAATACAACATTTGGCAAAATTCTTCCATAAAAACCAGGAAGACTTTTTTTCAGTAGTTAGGTAGTTAACCTAATGTAATAACATGTCTGGTGACTCCCTAGATGGTGAAAAAAGATGGTGGATATACGGTGGATAATTTTTGCTATAGCATGAAAATAAAAATCTGAAGTTGAATAAAAATATCAGAAATGTAATATTCAAGTTATATTACCTATATTTATTCAGCTGATAATATTTTTTACCACACCGTTTATTTTTCATAGCTTTTTAAAATGCCTCTCTATTTACAAAATGTGTGTACAAAAGAATAGAGATTTTACTATGTAATTTGAACTATCCCCCCACTGATAAGAAAGTGCTTATTTTCAACAAGCTCGTGTAACACAAATAAAATCTGAAAAATTATGAAACATAGGGGAAACTATAGATCGAAATTATTGGAATGTATGATCAATAGAAATTTTTTGCCCGCACCTGGCCTTTAAAGGACCTCATTGGAAACAAGTCCGTAGAGGACTTTTATGAGTTATCCTTGGCATCCTTCTTGCTTTTTCCATGGTTTTTTATATATGCTATTTTTAATTGTATGTCTGTGATTTTTTATGTACGGATGCCGAAATAAATCAAATCAAATAAAAATCAGGATTGTTATATACAATGGTTGTTAGAATTAGAACTAGTGAATGTTGTCTATTTCACTGTATACCTTTATTTAAATATTTATTAAACCTAATAATTATATTATTATTATTATTATTGTTTCCATGCGAGTTGTTTTTTTATATTAAATCAATTTCACTTCATAAACTTTCTAATAAAAGCTAAGTTGATTATTAATGGTCAGTATTATATATTAAAGGTTACCAAATATGGTAATGATAACCTTAATATTTTAAGATAATAACTGTGTAGGATAGGACAGACAGTTATGGTGATGATAACATACATATAATAGTTGATTACTTAAAAGATAAATTATTCTATGATCTGAGCCAGTGCAGGAAATATTCAATTTATTATCTAATCTACTGGTGAATATCTAATCTACTGGTGAATATTTAGTGAAATAAAGTAATGAAAGCACTCAGAAACTGAGTAAAGTACTTGGCAAAATATTGCCAAAGAGGGTGCGTGTTGATACTTTGGCCTATGTTAAAAAGAATACAAATTTTTCTTTTTTTAATTTGTGAAGACATTAATGTACCAATTTTCTTGAATTTCAATAGGCATGTTAGTATATACTTCATTCAATTCAGAATAACTTGAAAATTGTAGGTTCTATCATACTAACAAACAAACAAAGCAAGTACTATACATAATTCTATTTTGCCAAAGTAATAACAAGAAATGCTAACTATAGTGTGAATATTCTCTTAAAGCAATTTACTAAAGTGCTACACATTAATTATGAAAATTGGATGTTCCAGTAAACCATACTTTGTGGCCTGTTGAGAAATTTCATACAGTAGTATTATCTTTTCTTGCATATATTAATATTATAAGTAGTGCTGCACATATTTATATTGGCATTTTATTTAACCCTTTTCTTCTTTATCATACTTGGTGACTATTACAAACACACAAAACAATTAAATAAGATATTTAAAGATGTATTGTTTCCCCAAAAAATAAAGATTGAATAGGCCATTTTGCAGTTTTAATAAAGTTAATAGCTTCCATAAAAAAAAAATTAATGTTTTCACTTAAAAATACAAAAAAAAAGTAAAAGTGAATAACTACTATGTGACATTAAAATGGCATATTCAACAAAAACAATTTTCAAAAATTATTATTCAGGGAACAATATATCTTATCATTTAAAAATGCTATTTAGGAATTTACAAATTATTTTTATGGGACTTTTATATTTCAATAAAAAAAATTGAATAAAAACATTATAAATTTCTAAAAAAATACTATACAGTACATGCCATAGTTGGTATGTAAAACTTTGTTGGATTAATCCTTGCTATATAAAGTTTTTAATTGTGCTACATTTTAAATCTGTTTTTTTTTTTCGGTGTAAATTATTATATATTTATTTAGCTCAAGGGTCAAATCAAATTAAACATAGACTTACTGTTTATAGATTCAGAAATAAAATTTATGATGCCAAATTTGATGGTGTTGCATAGACAAATTAATGCATAATTAATATCTCCCCAAAAATGTATACAGACATGGTAGTTAATTTTCCATAATTTATGCGAACGTTTGATTTCTATCATTTTTAAACAAATATCTTTTTTGGAGAATAATAGATTGACCATTAGATGTTGTGTGATATACAATTTGTATGTCTGCCTAATTGTGTTACATAACTTTACGTAATTTGAACTAAGAGAAATAATTAATTAAAATTAATCGATAGCGCAAACGTGCTGTTAACAGTGTGTTTAAATAAGATAGGACATTCGGTCCAGCTTTTCATTACACACTTCTTAGGCCCTATTTCATTCATTCATCAACATTTTTATTCCAAGATAACAAAAATAAAACATACAAATACAATATTGTAAGCATGCTAATGGAATGGGATACAAAATAGGCTCTTTAAACAAAATTGAACAAACAGTACAAATAACAAAAATGTAATTTTTTTAACTTAAATATTTCTAATATTAATAATAAATTTTCAAGAATGAGTTGTTTAAAACTAAATAGACTTAATTTCAAGTTATAGAATCTGCTGTTGCCATTATTAAGTATTATTTGGGAAACAAAGGTGTCTTTGGTGAATGGCAGATATAATTAAATAATAATCAATATTTATTCTTTGCCGGTGACTTACATATTTCCCCATACTATAATGTCATATCTCAGTTTTTTTTATAATGAATAGCAGACATTTTTTCATAGTTTCCTGTTTATTGTGAGAATATGAAATTATTTATTACTGAATTGAAAGGTAGTAATGAAATGAAAATGAGCAATATATAGTAGGTTAGGTTCTAGGTTTCTATCAAAATGTGAAATACTTTTTATTTACATTGAAAATTTACATAAATTTATAATATTTATAATATTTATATTTATTTATAATACACTACTAGTAACTATATCTCGAACACTTTCCTTAAAGGGGATACCACTATTAACGGAAAACTTGGTAAAAAGGGCCTTTTTTTTAAATAATTAAGTAGATCACTGACCTCGTCCCTGATGTATATTCCCACATATCATTTGAGTAGCATATTTTTTACCATCTTATTGTCTTTTCTCAAAGAAGATTTTAATAACAAATCCAATACTACAGTATACTTTATTGTTTATGTAATACGAGACATGTTTATTGATCTATTGTAAACAAATTTAACATTTTTTACTAGTCCATGTCGTTTATTCAGGTTTCTTGTGCTTCTCAATCTAATTATAGGACAGGACACAGTTATAGTTATAAATATAGTATGATAATTAATTAAAATCATATGCAATTTGATTCGATTGAATTTTATTTATAGTTGTATAAGAATAGTAACAATGCGTAATGATATTTTAATGATACATAATTTTCCTACACAATTTCATACTTTACAAATACCAGTCTACAGTAAGTGACTATAATTTATTTAATAAATTATCATTTAATGTAACTGGTAATTGCTACTGTCTGACCAACTAATGGATTGAATAACTGAATGAAAATGTACGTGTTCAAAGGACAGCAAACAGCCATAAATTTTAGTTAAGATCATGGCACTGCTGACCCTTGTAGTCTTTCTTTAGCAGTCCCAGACAAATTCATCTTTGTATATTTTACATTATTGTTTGTTGGTCAAATAAATGAAATGAAATAACATGGGCTTTAGTTTTAGGTTTTCACAATGTAGATCTAGAAAAACTAGTTCACACAAGCTAAAACAAAATGTGTCAACTGAATCAGCCATTTGAGAAGAATCAAAGAAGACGTAGGGTCTGTTTCTACTGAATAGCACCGAATAAACAGTTTATTTCAAACTAGGTTTATAGTATAAAACATGTCGGCTAAATGGCGTTCTAACACTGAATGGGTGTTTTTACCCGTTATTTTCAGGCTGCCATTTAACTGGTTATTGAAAATTTGTCCTGTTTCTGCTGCCAAGAAGTTGTTATTAGAAGGTGTTATTTTAAAGCAGTTATTTTTTTGCAGCAGAAATAGTACCTTGTTCTACCTCTAGAACTGTGTTCGAGGAGAAACTTGAACCTTTGCTGATTTTATGGTTTTCAGCTCCACTGCCTTTAACCCTCAGCCAATTGACTCGACTGAAGAGTGGTGAGCTTTCATCTGACTTTTAGCTTAAAATGTCATTTTTTTAAATAAATATAATTTAAAATCATTCATCATCATCATCATCAACAAATATCACCTTCAGCTCTGTTTTTCAAAATGCCTTTGTTCTTAATGAAATCCAATTTAGGTCACATTTCCTTGCCAGTCATTAATCTTGACCTAGATAATAAAATATATTGAAGACTAATGAAGATAAATCTTTTATAGAAATTACTCACACCTTATCTCAATAGTGCAACTCAAAATTTAAATTACAGTATAAATGTTTAAATTTTTTTTTTTCAATTGTTGTTGCCCTACAATACAAAACTTTTACCTATTAAAAGTTCAAATTACTAATTATGATTTAAAAACTGGGTATTAAAATATGATGCCTCTGTAAATTTTAGTACATTTTTTCTTATTTTTTAAATGGGTATTCATACAAAAGTTTTTGGATATACTGTAAACATGGTTATTGAACTTTTTTGGCTAGTATTTGGCTTTCTGAGCAATTTAGGTCATTTAAAATGGTTAATAAGTGTGGTCAATTTTCAATTACATATTAAGAATTTGATGTGAGACTAAATATCCTGTACTGAACCCTCTTCTCTCTCTCCCCTCATGTTTTTTGCACATTTTGTCCCATTCAATTTAATTCAAGTATTATGGAATTTTAAATATAAGGTAGACATTTAGGATAAGAAGAACTTTAATATATTTTTTAAACACATCCAACTAAAATATCATGAAACTAGAGGGTACTCCGAGAGTACAAACCTCCGCCTACTGTAAAATTCCCTTACATAAAATGTCCCCGGAAAAGTGTAAATAGGCTAACTGCATACTACAAAGTTATGGATGAGAGTTTGGTGTAATGGTTATGTATCCAGCCTCTCACAGTTGAGATCACTGGTTCAAGTCCCGCTGAGGTTTTTTTAAATATTATTTTGTTTTTTTTAATTTGTTTTTTTTTACCTTTGACCCTGACCCTTCAAAATGTAACCACAATTACATGATGAGTCATTGGTTTTTGTGGCTAAGTTTGGTGAGAATCGGATAAAAACTGTGGTCTCTAGGCAGTAAAATAGTTTTTTGTTAGTTGTGACCTTGACCTATGACCTTTTCCCTTCAAATTCGAACTCGTCTGAGCTTTTGGGGTATAGATCATTGTGGCCAAATTTGGTGAGAATCGGATAAAAACTGTGCCCTCCAGGCTGTTCACAGACAGACACACGGACACACACACAAACATACAGGGGTGAAAATATAACCTCCTTGTCGGAGGTAATAAATCTTTCTTAAGCTCTGTTTGACAACAAAAGTTTGATGTGCCCAAACATGGTAGTGATATGCTCAAATATGTCCATATATGGGCACATCACATTTTGTTGTCACATCAAGTTTGTTAGTTTCAAATGTCAATTATGTGTAGTTATACCATGAAATAAATCTTAATTTTTAAAATATTTACACATTGTGTTATTTAAAGAGACATAGTTTATTTAGTTAAACCAATAATACATTCATACTAATACATCAATTAAGTTTGACGGGTATAATCATTTCTTTCATCTTTACCCTTTACACATTTATTCAGCATTATTGATGGGTGGCTTACATTTTCTTCTCGTTATAAATGAATATATTATAACTTGAATATAAATTCACAGGCATTGAGTAACTCTAAACTGCTCATTTAGATTCAATCAAAGTAAGATTTACTTCTCTTTTAAGTTCATAATAATAAATTAACAATAATTTGATTAAACTAAGATGGACAAAATTCCTAAAATAACAAAGCTTGTGTGAGGCAGCCCATTAAATTAAAGAAAAAAAAGAAAACAGGACAACACGGGAACCAGAAACAGAAACTGTAATGAAGACTTAGAGGATTAATTAAATAGTTATGATGAGAAAATCTATGTGAGAATGTCAAAATCCATTCCCAGCCAAGATTCGACCCCAGAATCTGCGCGATATTTTAATATATCTATGCATTTTTATTTTGAAACAGGTCCTGAACCAAAAGATGAAAACGAAGAAGATAAAAAAAAAAGAAAAGAAAATGAAACAACTTGTTTTCGTCATGTACATACATCACTTCAAATGATTATTAAGATTGTGCCAATGTAAGTACATAGTGTATTTTTATTTATTAATTTTTATTTCATGTGCATCCAACAGCGAGTAAGGCTCGCCAATTACAGGAAAGATAAACTATTTTATAATGTATCATGCTTATAAGGTGGGAAGGTGTTTTTAATCATTTATTTTATTTTATTTCATACACATCCAACAGCGAGCACAAACTCGCCAATTACAGGGTGGATAAACTATTTTATAATTTATCGTGCTTTAGTCTCATTTGAGGCTTTGGGAGTGGAGTTGTGAGTTACAACCCTGTCACTAGGTCAGGATTGAACCTTTGGATTGGAAGGCAAACATGTTAACCACCAAGCTACAGCTCCACTAAAAGTACATAGTTTCTATGTTACTTTTTATATTTATTGAATTTACATCTGAAAGCAAAATCTGTATTGGATAAACAGTAAATTGGTACATTTGCGCTGAATTTAGTGGAGGAAACAAAATACCTGGAAATATACTCGGTAATCGAAAGGTTTGAACCAAAATAAACAGAAACTGAAAACAGAACTTTGTCATACTTATTCATCCAATTTTCTAAATAAAAGATAATAATTATTTAAATAAGCCATGTTTTTTCATGATGATCTTATTTGCCCAATACCATTCTGTTTATTTTATGTTTTCATAGGGCTCCACAGTTTCTGATGCCTGTAATATCCGACTGTTTTCCATTCATGAGAAAAGATGTTTATATTCAGGTAAACTAATTTAAAGACCCATTCCCTACAATTTGTGGCGTTTTGTAAAAATAATGCATATATATTACTTTAAAAACATTAAACCAGGTCATTCCTTGTCTTAAATGTACGTTTTATGGTAAATTATGATAAAAAGAGAGAAACAATGCATTACCTAAGTAGTAGTAAAAATGGGGACTTTAAATCATTATTATAACATTAACAATCATCTTCTCTTTCTTTCTCACCTTCCAGCCTACATACATAGTTGCTCTATCATGTTTTGTAATTTACAAACTTAAGATGATTACCTATAGGCAAAAATTAACTTTGCATATAACTGAAATAAATGGCAAACATCAATCAATCGATCAATCAATAATAATAAGATTTTTTTTAAGATTTCGTGTTTAGAATACCTGGATAAACCAACAATAGCCCTATTCATCAATATCATTCTTTATCATCTTTTCATTATATTTTTCATTCATATTTTTTTATATATTTTTATTTTTGATACAATATTATATGTATTCATCTTTTCCATTGATTGTAGACGTCTAATGAAACATTGTATTTATGCAGTATTTTATTATTCAACTTTTTTTTTTTCAATAATAGTCGGTATAATTCAATTAATAGTCAGTATTTTTTTTTTATCAGTACTGTAAATAATCACTGTATATATTTTATAATTAATATTTTTTTGTAAAAATGACTGCACTACACACGTTATTATGGTTATTATTATGAATTTACAATTGATTGAATAAAGTTCACAAGAAACAAACAATTATCATTTCATTCTCCTACAACAAAGCATTATGAACATTTATTAATGTATAAACCGACTGTTTACTTTTTGTGGAACATTTATGCATTTCAATGAAATTTTCAAAAAGTTCCTACCCAAAAATCATTGGTAATTATTCCAAGATGTTCCACAAAATATTCACTCGCTCTTATTTTCAAGGAATTTCAAACTAGTAGTAGGAGTTTAATTATTTTATTTTAGCTATTAACCTTCTCAAATGCAAATAATATACTAATACTTTTTTATGGATTATAACGTTTCGTTTTTGAATAAGCTAATTTAAAAGTACTTACTGAGAATGTTTGATCTATATCAGAGATCTTTATCATCCATAAAAATTAGAAGCTAAATGAAATTCTTAGAAAATATAACTTTTATCTTATTAGTATTTTGAAGCACCATTGTAAATTATACTAACACATAGCATAAGCATGATGATTTTAGTAAAGCTCATAAATCAAAACTGACATTAAATAACTGTATTGTTGTTTCTGTAAAAGAAATCTATAGTTATTTGGTGATTAGGGCCCAGAAGGTGTATACTCAAGCGGCATACAGTAATTGAAAATTTATTTATTACTGTATTATAAGTAGAATTTTAAATGTGAGAACAAAAATGAAACCATTTATTTGGTAATACTTAGTTAAATATATTTTCATTATTTCACTAAAAACCTATCTTTTAGTCTCTTGTAATTTTAATTAATGTATTTGCACTTAATGTGTCAGTCGTCTTTTAAGCCAATTTACGAGTGGTATCAGTAAGCAGTAAACGGTAAGGTAAAAATATAAAATATATGTTATTTCTTACGGTCATTTACACAAAACGTAGAGCAGATGGGCGGTAGAGCATAAACCCACTCAGAATAGATACAGATTCTACATGGGACAAGCTACACACTTTTCCGCTTACCGTTACCGCCTGTGTAAATTGGCCTTTTGTAATGACAACTGCCTAACTGTATTTAAAAAGAAAAAACATTTCTCGAAGATAACACTCAAACCAAAGTATCATCTTATTTTAGTATAAAAGAATTGATGATACAGTCTGAAGCCATTCTCAATCCAATCCCCTCACCCTGATGGACACTGATCATCACTGATGGCCATTCTCTATCTCCCCCCATCCCAACTGTCCTTAGCCAACACTGAATCACTAATAGCCATTCTTCACCCCTCCCAAATCAACACACCCCCCCCCCCCCTTTTTTCATCCGCTGTCACTGAATCAGATTATGATCCCGTACCGTAAGACAATACTAGTAATTATTTATTACCTTAGAAATTTGCGTCAATCCATCCGTTTCAACTTCTGTTTTCATTCATTAAGAAGATTATAATCTCATGTTAACCGCGTCATTTATAGTAACGAAATTATTGAATCCACCAACCAACTTTAATGTCCAATCTATAGCTTTCCCTACAACAATGGACTAATCTATTATTCTTGGAGGGTTTATCAAAATATATTTGTAGTTTATTTTTCTAATTCGTTGTAATGTTTTATATGTAAATTCATAACAGGTTTTTGTATGGAGAATTTTTACTATTTTGTATTTTGACGTATTGTATTTGATTTGGAATAAATATTTCTTATTCCAACCATAAAATTTGATTTAAATTGTATCATATTTCATATTGATGTAATCGATCATTGTCCATAGTTTCTGTATACACTATTTCATACACTGGTTTATACACATTCTACCATCTGACAATCATACATAATCTGGTAGTTTTTTATTTGATTATATTTCAATAATATAATTGGTTTATGAAATTTTAAATGGGGAGAGAAATAAATGTTACTTTGATTTTTTGATTTGATTTTGGATGATCTAATATAATGTACTTTATTTATTCACTAAAAACAAAAACAAGACACATTCATGACATGAAAATAAAATGGTTCAATCAACACCAAGATTTATGGAAAATGCAAACATTCAGTGACTAATAGTTACCTAGAAAGAACAAAACTTTGTAAAATTATTTCTTTCAACCACAAAATCAGAGGTTCGAATCATAATAAATTTCAATGTATAATTGGTCATTGATCAACATTAGATTCATACTATGTGTTATAAAGTTACACTAAAATGGTTTATACATTCTATAGTATGCAAATAATTTGCGTAGTACAAGAATCCAAGGTTGAAATCATGTGCAATCGATTATTCTTCATTAAACTTATCTAATATATTTCATAGTTTATGCAATTATAATTTCTTATATTTTATGTTATAATATTTGATTTATATATGTTTTAATTTTTTATCCTTAGCATTTGATTGGTTGATTTCAAATTATGTGTCAATTGAACTCGCAACCATTTGTAAAACAATGATTCAACAAGTTTTAAAATATACATAGATTAAAAAATGGAATAAAAGCCTTTTCCAATGTGTCAAATTATAAAGCTAAAAGATTAATGATTTTATTTTCTACACATCCAACAGCGAGCACAAACTCGCCACTACAGGGTGGATAAACTATTTATAATTTATAATTTATCGTACTTATACCCCAAGTCTCATTTGAGGCTTAGGGAGTGGAGTTGAAAGAGTTGTGAGTTACAACCTTGGCACTAGGGTCAGGATTGAACACCAGACCTTGGGATTGGAAGGCAAGCATGTTAACCACCAAGCTACAGCTCCACTAATAATAAATAAATACTAATAAAAGATAAAAGAGCTTAAACATTGGAAGAAGAAAGACCTGACTAAAAATGGAGTTGGAGAGAATTTCAAAAGCCCCACTGAAAAAAACATACCCAAAGGGCAAGTAAAAAGTATATCCAGGAGGCTAAACAAAAATAGGTACTAATATAGATTTTACATTATATTTAATAGATAATATAGATAATTATGTTTGGTTTTTACAGGAATGTTTTGTGAAGAATCTACTAATTATTACGCAGTATGTACCTAGGTTGAGGCAGAAGATTCTTGAGCTGATCATAGAGAAGATGATACTAATAGATGTAAGTTATTGTTAATTTAGACACTTCTTTTGTGACACTATTGGTGCACCCCAGCTGATTATAAAAATTGCATACAATTTATAAAAAAAGTTATGTGTTGTATTTATTTATCCATAAAAACCAGAGCACCTCGGTGTACATCATCCTTCTGTTTGGCTGTTCGGTAAAATGTATTGGCCATAGATCTAGAAATTGTGGTAAGAAAAAGGATAAAAGAAAATCAATATTAAATAATAAATCTAATTTTTTATAATACATAGGCCTAAAAAATTTACTAAATTATGCGTTGAATAAAACAAATTCTGATTTTAGGTGGTAGGGTGGAGTTTATGGAGGATACCCCTTTTTAAATCTTCCATTATCAATTTTTCTTTAGGTTCATGTTCCAAGAACTGTCATAGAAGAATCGGAGGATGCGGAGGATAGTGAGGGTGAAATGGAAGATGTTATGTTTGAAATGGTAAACACAATATTTCTGGTGACTCCATACTTATCTGTGAAATGCTCAGGAAAACAATTTATTTAATATTAGCAAAAGACAAATTTGCATCTCTAGGAAATGTAATTCTCTTTTAAACTGTAGGTTTAAATTCATTTAGCATAGAAACCTAAACTTATTTTCTTAGACCAAATATACTCTATTAGATTTATATTGCATAAGGGGAATACCCTTATATACATACATACATACATAGTTGTTTCATCGTGTTTGTAATATACAAAGTTATGATGGCTATCTATAGGCTAAAGTTAACTTTGCAAATAACTGAAATAAAAACCAAACATTTATTGATCAATCAATATTAATCTGAGTGGTTTTTTTTTTTTTCAATTTTTTTTAATTTGTGATGGTATCTAAAAATGGTGAATGTGTTGAAATAGAGTTGTAAAATAAATTGCTCTGTTTAACAATTCTATGTTGAATAAAATGTTCCTTTAATTGCTATAGCCAATGGGCTTTTATCTAGTTAATGTGAGTAAAAAAGGAATGTTTTTTTTAAATTGTTAAATGATTGCAATATTTATTCAAATAAACTACTCGCTTTAAATAAACAGCTTCCATGAAACATTGTTTGGAATAAATGCCAGTTTGAATAAATGTCCTGAGGTGTTTTCACATTCATATACATACAATAAACACATTTCTATAGTAGTAGAGTAAATATGGTATGCTTTGTTTGCTAATATGTACTTTATTAATTTTAAAAATTAGGACGGTGTTGTTGATGATACGATGGTAGAAGACCAATGCGATATACAGGAGGAGGATAATGATGAGGATGAAGTGACCGATGACGACAAGAACTGTCTACGGCCTATGAAGCACCCTTTAGCAAACACTCTTGATATTCTTATGAAGATTATATTGGAGTATATATATGATATTTGTCATCCAAATGGTAAATTTTTATTTATTTTTTTACATTATCATAATACACTGCCTTCTACACAAAAAAAGTCTAGGTCTAGGCCCATATGGTTGATATAATTGACAGTAGGTGTATTATAAAACAAACATGCTTTGTATTTGCTGAAAGGAGAGACAAATAAACATTAATTATTTGTATAATGTGTAGTCAGAAACTTTGATTACCTTTGAAGTCTCTGATACCTCAGAATAAATTGAAATGATGCTGTATGTGTGTGTACAGATCCAGTTGAGGAGTAAGTTGAAAGTATTACCGCAGGCTAGCTAACCTTATATAAGTGCTTACAAAAAAGGACACTGAACTTGTTTGACTTTTATAAAGAATTGAAAAAAAAACCAAACAAATAATTGTATATTATAAAAGTCCTTGATGAAGGCTAATTCTCTCTTACAACATGCTTTAATCTATAATACTAAAATGAAACTGTTATTAAATGTTATGATACCAATTAATATTGTAAAATTCCAATCAATTTGTTTTATTGACTGATTTATAGTGTAATTCACCTATTCAATTTTATTTTTAGCTTAACCAAATATTTTTTTATGTATATTTAGTTTGATATTGAAAATATGATGTAGCATTTCACAGTCAGATGGATGTATTTATATACTGTACTGACATTAAGACAATTTTGAATAACCTTTGTTACTGTTTCATTGTAATAAATAATATTGTATTTCTTTTTCTTTTTAAAGCTTCCATATTGCTCATTTTGGATCACATATTTAATTAATATGGTTATGTAATTTGTATGTATTAATGATTCTAATCAGGGCAGATTAAATCTAGGATCAGCTTTTTAAGGTTTTTTTTTCTTTAAATGCATGCATGAATGCATTCTATAAAAGATGATTGCCCTGTTCAGGGTAGCAAAATTGCATGATTTATGTCCGTAACACAAAACTAGCTAAATTTGTTTAGGCCTAAAGCTCTGTCTACACTATCAAACTTTATGTAACAAAAAAATATGATGTGCCCATATATGGACATGATGATGTCACATCACTACCATATTTGGGCATATCACCACCATATTTGGGCACATCACAAACTAGTTTGATAGTGTAGACGATTCTCTGACCATTCAGTAATGAGCACTTTCATTTCAATCATACAATGCTTAGCAAACTCAAAAAGAAATTAAAATACGATTGGAATTGAGTGAAATTACACTCTTCCCTGATTATACTACGTTTAGGCAATCAAGCTTAAATATGGTGGTGATATGCCTAAATATGGTAGTGATGTGACATCATCATGTCCATATATGGGCACATCACATTTTTTATATGAAACAATTTCATAATAAGTGGGCCAGTCAGAACAATAATATTTATAATTAGATTTAAAGCTGAAATCAATATAAATAATAAAAACAAATGTAATAATAAATGGTAAAAGAAACGTTAGTAAATTTAAACCCAAATTAAAGAAATAAGTAGTTTTGAATCAGTAAGAATAAACATGGACCTATAAATTATGGAATAAATATAATACAAACAATATATAATAATAACTAATATTAATAATATTTGTGGATTTAGTCTTATAATGTTCAAGTAATTATTTTCATATTCATCTTATAGAAGTAATAGACTGGTTGAGTGATGCTATAAAAAAAATAATGGCCCTTCATAAAAGCAAAACCAATGATAATTATATTTCAGTATGTTCATCAATATGCTATCAAATTTATAGTTTATTGATCAAGTATAATTGGATGCATTACTGTATGTATCAAGTGGTTTAATAATATCTAGCGATTTACTCATCCAATAGATGGGCACCAACTAATTAGTGAATTTATGATGACCTACTCTTTGTCCTAATTGTGACATCGCATAGTGGATATGCCTTAGAATTACCGAACGCAGCGGCCATTGCAAAGAAATTGGTATAAAAACACATTTTTAAAATTTTATTATTAGGATAGCTAAATAAAGGAGGTTGAAAATTGCCCCAGCTTGAACAACCCCGAAATCATTCGTGTGGTCTTAGTTAGATTTAGTTCTTTTATAATATAGATGATTTGCATTTTTTGTGTGGTATTACAGTAATTCTAAACAATTTTAAAGAATAATGTAATATAAAAAGGTAGTATAATAAGGACATTAATGAAAGTTAAAACTGCGATTACTTTATGAAATATGTCTTACAGTGAAAGCATCTAAAAATTCAGCAGAATGAAATGAAATCAGTGTTAATTGTCAAATCTCTAAATCGATTAAGGAAATTCTACATAAATTCATTGCCCATCAAACAATTGAGAATTGTTTGTTATTTTTTTTATTGACAGGTGAATTTGATATTGAAGCTACAAAAGAACTATATCGCCATCTGTTGTTGATATTTGAACATGTTGTCTTGCCAACACATGCCTGTTGCCATGTGCAGTTCTTTATGTTTTACATCTGTACATTTCGGCCGGTTAGTATTTTCTTTTGTTTATTGTGTGTCAGTTTTCTGTTACATAGCAGCATTTCGTTTTTATGACATGACTATGCAGCTGTCTAGTCAAAAAGTAGTTTTGTCAATAGCATGATAGTATTTAGATCAACGTGTTTCCTCTCTCCCACAAAAGCATTCTTATTAATACAACAAAATTCTTGATGGTGTTTTTTTTTTCAGGGATTTCTAGACCTATTTTTAGATTACCTTTGGAAGAAAATTGAAAATCCAAACACGCCCTCAATAGTCCGACAAGCTGCGGCATCGTATATAGCAAGCCTTCTATCCAGATCAAAGACTGTACCAATGAGGTAGGAATTTTTCATACAGATTCATAAAGTTGTACATGTTTGCATATGTTCGTGATGTTATCATTGAATTTCATTTTGTTTTGCAGTACCATAAAAGCTGGTTTAGATGTGCTTGTGACCTGGGTGAACCGTTACATTGACTGCCAAGATGGCAGCACAAGGTCCTATGCTGATGTCAATCTGCATGGTCCTTTCTATTCCGTTTGTCAGGTAACTTGTTTGCATTTCAGCAGTACCTAATTACCTAAACACACCATCTTTAATACAAGAGTCTGTTTTTAGGACTCACTCATCTTCTCCTCCATCTGGACACTATTGAGTAAAAAGTGCGATTTATAAAGTACTACTCCTCCCTTATTCGTTGTAGTACTGAGCTCTGGGATTTGGCATGAATATACTACAGGGACATTTCCTCAAAGCTATAGAGCCGGATTTTTTAATTTCAAACTGGATGCAGCCATCCCGGCAGCCATATCTCGAAGATGGTACCGTATAGCCGTATTTGGTAGCGAGGTTATTTACGTGTACGTAACGTTACATCCGGTCTTATGACGTCATTACAGCTTCTTTTGCTGTACCCCGAGTATCGCACATTTATAACTATCTAGCTAGATGTTGTGGTTCTCCCACTAGAAAACAATTTGTTTCACAGGTATTTTTAAATTGACTGAATAATCGGTACAGTGTGGGCTGGGCAAAATGTATTTCTACTGTCTGATGCGAAACTTTGTTATTAAATTACAGTAATATTAACGACTAGAACCTCTCCCAAAATCAGACTTTTCTTAAAGATGTATTGTCCCCCAAAAACATGAAAAATTAATTAAATCAGATTTGAATATGTTATTTTGTAGTTTTAATAAAGGTAATCACTTCCAATGAAAGAAAAACAAAAAAAAATAATGTTTTCACTTATAAGATGACAAAATAAATGGTTAAATTCAACCAAAAATTCATTGGCTGGCAGCCAATTTGACCATTTTTTTGCTTTAAATCAGGTAATCAGTTTTTTCAGGTAAATACAATTTTTTTCGATTGTTTCGACTATTGTGTTACATTAATCTGGAATATTAAACAAAAACATTTTTAAGAATTATTTTTTGAGGGGGACAATACATCTTTAAGGTCCAAAAGTTCTCTAGTTCTATTTTAGCATAAAAAATACATTTGGATTACCAGAATTTATGGAAAACCAAACTTATTAGGCCGACCCAAGTTGACAGTAACCCTCACCATAAATTTCAGGCTTGTTTTTATATTATAGGCAATATTCTACATATTTGTATTCCGTCATAAGCACATCCTGGAAAGTGAGAAGGGATTAGCGTATGCGAAAGGATTAAACTTGGAGAGAATCATCACAAGTAGACTTAATCCGCTGAAAGTCTGCTTGCCAACAGTTGTTAGTATGTTTGCTACCATCACAAGGTAATGCCTACTTCTATTACTACTACTTCTGTTCAGGGGGATTGCCACCTATCTGACATTGATTAATTTACTATAGATAATCCTTGGCCTAAATACATAAAATAAAAAAATTTACAAAAATAAAAAATATTATTATTATTTTCAGGAACTATGAAGTAGCATTTTGTTACACTGTGATTGAGCGAAACAACAGAGCCATCATTCCAGTAGTGAGTCAAACACAATGTGGATCGTCATCACAACTCACCAACATGAACCCATTGGATTCATTTTTTCCATTTGATCCATATCTCCTACACATGTGAGTTTAAACAGTAATCATTTCTAATAATACATAATAAACACATTTATGCTAATGCACAAAATTATATACTGAACTAGTGCTATTGTATTTAAGTGTTTTCTAAATTTATCTTGTTAGGTCTGGTGTACTAATAGAACCACTGTATCAAAAGTGGGAAGGACAACAAGTCAACGATGACAAAGAGCAGCTTTCTGGGGTTAGTATGACCTATTTTTATTAGTCTTACTATCATGCCCAATATATTCCCTTATAATACGGTTGGCAAATCGCTCCCTGTAATGTCATAAGGAAGGCTAACATGACATCTATTTCACTATTTTTCATTCTCTTCACATGCCCAATATGTCTTCCTGAATGCATTCCCTTGTACAGGAACATAATCTGTCCCTGTAAAGGCCAAAATTCTTCATTCTCTTCACATGCCCAATATGTCTTCCTGAATGCATTCCCTTGTACAGGAACATAATCTGTCCCTGTAAAGGCCAAAATTTACACAGACGAGCGGTAACGGTAAGCGCAAAACCGCGTAGCTTGTCCCACATAGAATCTGTAACTATCCTGTGCAGAAACTGCCTGTTTGCTCCGTGTTTTGTGTAGATGGTCGTAAGGAATAACATAGATTCCATATTTGTATTATGGTTACCATTCTTCTCTTCTGTATAAATTTGCCTTAATGAAGCTAGAACATGCGATATCACAAGCATTTTATTTTTTCTTGATATAGGAAGAGGACAATGAGGAGGAAGAAAAGGAATATTCCTTGTACACTGATAAAGAGAGCATGCTTCCTTTAGGAATCACACCAACCTCTGCTATGTGTGTGTCACCAGGATTTAGGTTTGCCTCTTTTGGGACTTGAGGCAGTTTCATTTCAATTACAGATTTGCAATTGGAATGCCACAATTGATCAGTGATCAGTAAACCACGTTGAAACACCGGTTCTCATCAGATCACCGAAGTTAAGCAACGTTGGGCCCGATTAAAGCTTGGATGGGAGACCATCTGGGAATACCGGGTGCTGTATATGGAGCTGGGGTTCCATTAGGCATTTGAAATCAGCACTGCTAACTCTTATGGCAGCCCCTGCATCTAGTATCTGCCTCAGACATATTGGCTTATGCCGCTCCTCTGGTTAAGGTGGGTTAAGGTTGGTCAATGTTGGAACCAGCCAAAGGTGCTTTAAACAGTCCTTGCTTAGTCATCATTCAGATGAATGTAAGACTATTAACATTGTCGTTTACGAAAGAAGTTGGCCATATATATATAAAATATAATATGATTATGATTATATACTGAATATATTATATGTATATAATCATACCGATTGTATATAATCAGTTACCAATAGTAATCTTGGTTTGATCTGAGAAAAGGATTACATTTTTTTAAATTCATCTGGTGCATCTGGCATTCTGTTCTATTCTATTTTCCAAGGGACAGAATCTATGTTGATGGATAACATGTTATGAACAATACAGTTATTGTTTGGGTTTTGGTGCAAGGTTTATTCAACTGCGATGCTTATGCATTATTTAACTTATTAAAAGAAAATATTAAATTTTATTGTACATTACTTTTAAAAACTATTTTTGTATTAAACTAAAAATCAGTCCTGTGAAAGAAATTCTGAAAGCTTTTAAATTAACTATAAAATATTACTTTATTCTTGGTAATAATTTTAGTTGTTAAGGTTGAGGATGTGTTTTCCCGATTCCATAGAAACCTTTATTATTACACGGTTGGTAATAGGGACTTTCATTATAATAACATAATTTATTGATCATACTGTTGTATAAAAATAAATGTGTATATAGCCAGTGAATTATGTTTATAGTTTTTAGTTATAAAAAATAAGATCTACACTTTTTTTATAATGTAAATGTAAAAAAGACATTTTGGATTGTATCATGCCTTCTTGCATGCCGTTAACATACTGAAGATAAGATTTATAAAGCGTTCAAATCCACAAAGTGCTCAAGGCGCTTGTGAAAACCATGAAAAATACTAACCTTGAAACTAAAAACAAAAAAAATTTGGCAAAAAAAACAACGGAATAAAAGCAGAACAATCGAACCCACATCACTGCTTCCGTTTACCAGCAATTTAAGGTGCACACACCTGCCAGTACATTACTCACAGGTGTTCTCAGTAATGTGGGTATCTAGCTAAACAATAACCTTACAAATTTCCAAAGGCAGCCGACAGCAGATGTGTCTTAAGCGCACTCCTGAACACATCAGTAGACTTGCTAGATCTAATATGGGATGGTAATGCGTTGCAATTCAACAGCAAATGACCTATCACCCCATGAATGCCTGGACCTAGGCACAATAAGCTGTTGCAGACTACTAGACCTAAGATTCCGAGCAGGCGTATGCCTGACCAGCAAATCATGGAGGTACTGCGGACCTTCACCATTTAATGTCTTGAATGTTATAAGTAAAATCTTGAAAATTATTCTATATGAGACCGGCAGCCAGTGAAGGTCTTTCAAAATCGGAGTGATGTGATCAAATTTCCTTGTTCCAGTTATGATTCGAGCAGATGTATTCTGTAACAGTTAAGGCGATGTATGGATCCCTTAGGAATACCATAAAGAAGAGAATTTCCAAAATCAAGGCAAGACGTCACAAATGCATGTATGACTTGCTCGGTTGCCTCCCTTGAAATATACCTCCTTATCCTTCTAATATTTCGAAGATGATAGGTTGATCTACTGCGTGGTATTGGCACAACGCAGCGACTTATTGATGCAAAGTTCTGTATTGCATAATCACAAGTGGGAACCAACAATGCTACAGTGCTGCAAATATCGTAGGTCGGGTGGAAACGTCGGTCGGTCGGTAAACACTAACTCAAATTTGCGCACGCGACTCCAGCCATGTATATGGCCTTGTTTTGTCAAACTAACCTAACTGAGCAGCAGCACTTGGATTGTTTGGTTAGATTTACCAAGAGGTTGTGGAATCACCTCCAGTCAAATCCTTCAGTCATGCGCACTTGGATTGTTTGGTTAGATTTATCGAGAGGTTGTGGAATAACATCATCATTGACAGATTGGGTTCATCATGAAATCTTTGACACTCATACTTGATCTTGCAACCCAAGCGAATTTCACTTGGTAAGTTTCAGTTCACACTGAACTTTTTCTGTTGAAAGTAACTGTAAGCTCAGTTAGTTTTATTGAAGGAGCAGTGTGAAATTAGGCTTATTAAGCAAATGAACACAATGATCAACTTTTACACAATACAAGGAAAGTACTGTCAGTATATTTAATATAATTTAAGAGTGGACGTAATATTTAGATTCATATCAAAATAATTTTACTACAGTATTTTAACGGTGGGTGGCCAGTTTAGTTTTATATTTTGCTCTTTTCTTCAAAAAAAGTTCTTGATAATAGGTACAATTAATCGCACCCACAGAGGTTCTTTGCGGTCAGGTTCATCAAATGTGGCTTCAGATACAGGTTTTGACTTTGTGAAGAGGCGAACATGCTCCTGTTAAAAAAGAGGAAATATGGCAAGGTATGAGGAACTATTATATGTATGAATATAATCATGCCATGATACTACTGTACACTTTCTTTGACTAGATTTTGTCTATTTTTCAGTTTTTACTGCAAAACTGCATCTTACAGCCTGTAGCCTTTATAAATGGCAAGTCTAGCATGTGCTTGGAACCATTACAGTGATATGTGATAGCGATAATAATGGTAATTCATCTTAATATGTATTTTATCTGTAACATGTACGCGATACTATTGACATTTGTACCTCATGGAGTTGTTGTTGCAGGCTATTGTTTTCCGTAACTAGTGCCAATTGAGCCTCTAAGTCACGATGAACAGACCGGTAACCTGCAAGGTAAATATAGGATTACTTTGTATATTGATATATGATGCAGTAATTTGTAACTATAGGCTTGTCTGTGTTGTGTATAACTGATGGCTGACACCTACAGGGGGATTACCACCTATCTGATAGGACAGTGATTAATTCACTATTGGTAATCCTTGGCCACATTGCCTAAAGACATAAAATAAAAAAATACTGTTACCATTTATCGAGTACAGTACTTATGTTTAAATTCTTACCAAAGTTAGGAGAACCAATCAGAACCAGTGATGGCAACGCCTGCCTGTTGATACAGATCCATAAACCTAACCAACAACAAAAAATTGAAAATGCTTTTAATCCAACAATAAGTGTATACAAAAATAGCAATTACTGCAGATGACAGACATGGTCCAAGAGGGACTAAAGAGTAAGTCTTGCCTTTAGCATGAAATGTCCATTTGTCTTTGTGGTACTCAAAGAGCTTGACCCTTGCTAATTGACCAGCTTTCTTCATCCTGTTGTAGAAATTCCTAGCAATGAAAGTGTAAGCATCTGGTATGTATCCAGGGAAGCCTTTGGCTTTGTAAAAACCGTTTACCTGCAAACATAATAAATCAAGTGACTAAATACAACAAATATTACATTGTTGGGAAGCTGGTCTCTTTCCCTGTTTACAAGACAAACATATTTTTATTTAACCTAGAGGGTGGCCCTGAGCAGCATGCTGACAATCTGGCCCTCAAACATACGAACAAGATGCTCTACACAGCTTATTAGAATTCTTTGGGAGTAAAATCCAGACATCTGACCAGTAGTGGAAGGATCATGGTACATTTTACTGTTGTTTTCTTTTCCCTTACCTGTGGTGATGCCATTAGTATATGATACGCTGCAGGTGAGTTGGTGATCAGGTCCAAGTATCCCTCCACTAAGTTGAAGTATCCAGATGCCAGCACACATGTGCTGTCCTCTCCCGATGTCTTCAGAAGTTTCTCGGTAACTTCCTGGTCAACAGTAATCCCTAACGGTTCCATTTGAATAAGTGGGTACAACCAGGTGTCGACAACACCATCTGTAACCTGGCTACCTTCACTTTGACCACCTGTGATGTGTGAAGCTTTGTCCTCTCCACCTGTATCTTGTTTATTTCCAGTTGAATCACTTGCCATTGCATTTTTATTCAATTGATAGGAAATCCCTGGGTTTACCAAACCAGTATCGGCAGAATCAATAGTAAAATTGCACTGATGAGGTTCATTGAATTTATTGCATACGGAGTCATTATGAGCAGTGTCCTGGCAAGGTGGATGTTTGTGATTTCTTATCCCATAAATACAATTTGATGAATCCAAGCTATTCGGTGGTTTTGAATAAGAGGTATGTTTCAGTTTGCTAGATGAGGTAGATGCGTTTTTCTTATCACTAAAAATATTCAGAGCTAGATCACCTGTGTGTACTATATTTCTACCCATGAAATTACTTCCTTTTATATTCGAACCAACTGTACATTCTTTATTATCACTATTAGTTAGTTGATTTTCTAACAAATCCAATAATTTCAATTCTTTTTCTGAATTACTTTTTGTATGATTGGCAGTGTTACTAAATTCTTGGTAGTTACCAGAAATAATGGCAGTATTATTAACTTTTGTGAAGTCTTGAGAAATTGAAGAAAAGTTTCTAGACATGATACTTTGCTTGGAAGGAATAGATTTTGATAAATTTGTTAATTTCTCTGTGATTTTGTCACCTAGGTCATAGTTTTCTTGAGTAGGGTGAAGATGCCCTCCAGTATTATCCGGATTTGGGTTAATCACAGATTTGACAAGTTTTGAGGCTTCTGTTTTGAATGTTTTAAAATTGCCTGAAAAAAAAAAGAATATCAAAAGGTAATACTGTAAAATATTCTTATTGCTTACAATTTTTCATTTTTTATATTAAAAATGCATTGAAAAATAAAGGGGACTACCATGATTTTTTTTAAACGGAGAAGCGCCCTGCATACAGTCAACTGTCCCAATAAGGACACTCTTGCGCTAGCCTAATATATTTCCAGAATGTGTAATGAAAAAAAATATTTGATACCTTTTGGGAGAGTTTTCAGAGAGTCTGGTATTAGAAGAGTTGACTGCACCAGCATTTATTTCATTTACTAGTTTTAGTTTAGATATACAGTAATGGGAAAGTTTATGCTAATCTAGCACTACATTCTTTTTATTTTTCATGCTAAAGCCCAATAAAACTTTGAAAATTATCTACTTATAATTACTACCTTTGAAAGGATGTATTTGAAAGCTTGGGTGAAGACTAATTGAATTATCTGCTTCAAGCTGCAGCGAGAAATTACTAATTGTTGAAACAAGATTAGCAAAGAAATTACTGACATTGGGAACGTCCTTAAAGAGAATGTAACGATCTTGCCTGTTGGTGAAGTAGTCATTGCTTAGGTTTGCTCTGCAAGATTAATAGCAAAAAAGCTGTTTGATATATAGATGATTACAGTACCACTGGTATATAATACTGTACTAGTATAAAGCTCTGTCTACACTATCAAACTTTATGTGACAAAACAATGTGATGTGCCCATAATTATATGGACTTGATGTCATATCACTACCATATTTAGGCTCATCATACTTTTGTTGTCAAACTAGTTTGATAAGCATCACACTGGCATGAGAGGGACCTTCAAAAGTAGATTCTGAAGCATGGATTGGATTTCATGTGTACTGCTTTCTAAAAGCTATATTTCTTGGCAACAATTTGTACTGTATTTTTATTGCCTGTTCTTTATAGAACTACTATATTAGTTTTATGTTAGTTTTTTGCAGCACCTTAATATTTGCGAATAGAGAACAGGCATAAACCTGTCCTGATTGGTCAGTTAAAAAAGCTTACACATGCACATTTCCATAGTAATCATATACACTGTTTTGATTGCCTGGTTTATGGCATACAAGAGTTAGACCCTGTTTGCTTTACTGTCTTTACTCTCCATTAATTAGTTAATTTGTGTTTGTGAGGGGTTTACCTGTTGCTATCTTCCAGTTGTGAGAGAACCAATCACAATTCGGTTGATGCCTGTTCTCTGTGTACCTGAAATTTCTATGATTCTACTACATGCTGGAAATTTCACACAATACACTTACCCACTCATAATTAGACTATTATCATATAAATAAACTTTTAAATGTGATAGACCGATAACCTCGTTATAACGTTCTGGGATCAGAGCACGTAAAATTCCTCGCAAGTTGGGCGTGTGATACAAGGCTACCTGTGATGTATCCCGATAACGCTCAAGTAATGGAAGGAGTAGCGTGCGTGAATTTGTAACACCACGTGAACCTCTTGTGTAGTCTAAGAGCACTTGGACATCAATCGGTTCACCGTATGAATTTGATGCTAAACATCGCGATAATAAACTATCGATCTGAAAAAAAAAGGTACAAAATAATGTTGCTAAAGGTCTGTGACAAAAGTGTTACTTCAATAATATCTGCATGTAAATCTGTTTTGCTGTACATATTTAACTCTCCAGACCAACATGTTAGGCCAGCCTAAAGGCAAATTTACACAGACAAGAAGGAAACTGCATAGCTTGTCCCATGTGGAAACTGCATAGCTTGTCCCATGTAGAACCTATATCTATCCTGAGTGGAAAATGTCTGTCTGTTCTGCGTTGTGTGTAAATGGAATAACATAGAATCTATATTTTTATTACCATTCGTCTGAGTAAATTGGCCTTTGGGAGGTTGGCTGTATTGCTATTGAAATACTTACCAATGCCCTTTCCATTGGACCTTCACCAATATATAAAGAGGCTAAAACAACTCGTTTGTGTGCAGTTTCAATTCCATTCTGTTGAGTTAATTAATAAAAGACTGAATAAGTAACTACATTTTCCTGCTGTCTGATATACAAATAAAAGAAAGTACAGTAATTACAATATTGATGATAATAAAAACATAAGAAATTAGTAACTTGTCCATTCAATATAAATATGAATTAACCACAGTATTGACTCTCTACATATCAAACTTTATGTGCCAAAAAAATGTGATGTGTCCATATATGGACATGATGATGTCATGGCTACTCTCTACCTTATTTGGGCACATCACACTTTTTTTGTCAATCTAGTTTAGACAGCGGAGGGGTGGACCAAAAGTCTATACTGTATACTATAATAGATCTAAATATACCAACTGCGACAAACAGTATATACCTTTAGAGTGTCATAAAATTGTTGTGGCCCGTCCAACACAGAAACATTTTGCCCTTTTATGCCAAAACATGGGGCATGGTCTTGGAGCCATCTGAACCTCTCTCTTGCAGGCAATGACCCTAAGCATCGTACAACTCTTGTTAGTGTGTGTCGAGTTGATTTATGAATGGAAATTAGTTGTTTACAAGATAACCTGCCATTTAAGAATCAAAACTTATTTTAAAAACATTTAAAAATGTAGTCTCTTTGCAAAAATAATTCTTAATTATTTTAATGTCACCACTTTGACCAAAAATTGGATCGAAAAGAAAATGTATTTACTTAAAAAACTTTAATTTAAAGCAAAAAATAGTCAAATTGGTTGAATTTAACCATTAATATTTTGTCATTTTATAAGTGAAAACATTAATTTTTTTCGTTTTTTTTTCTACAGAAGTGATTAACTTTACCAAAACTACAAAATAATCTATTCAACGTCTGATTTTATTAATCTTCTTTTTCATGCTTTCTGGAGGACAATACATCTTTAAACATTCTTTTACAATAACCTGAAATACAGTAGGTCTATTACTATATTATTTAGCGTTTTTACACCTACATCACAAAAACACACTAACTAGGCCTAGGCCCATATAATCTTACATGACAAATTAGTAGGCCTATTAATTAAATAGCATAGGTATTAATAAAGCCTGTCACACATCACAACAGTACAGCAGTAACAATTTTTCATTTATTTATGTTTGATATTATAATTATTAAATCAACAATTATAAAAGCAATATTAATTATCATATTGCCCATTTAAAAAAATTTAAATCATCAGTGAAAATCTAACAATTATTGATTGAAGCATAGAGATATTAGGCTATATCTCTCTATGATTGAAGTAGGCGGACACTTAGGCCTTACATGTCTTTCCATACACCGCCGGGTAAACTTCAATTCACCCGTGGACGTTTATCAAGCCGACACTGAGATGGTTGGCCTAGGGCTAGGCCTAGGCCTAGACACTTGAGAACATTTCAGTCTAAAGAAAAGCTTAATTTTCTCTACATTTTTAAGGCACATATTTTTTCAAAACAGTTTAGTTTTGCATACTGATCAGAAAAAATAAGTAGTCATTATAAAAGCATACAAACATTTTATACAGGGAGAGAGTGATTAGTCCTTGGAACCTCCACACACCATGTTGTTTTTACGCCGCTAACGTTTCCTGGCTGTCTGTTTTGTACAGTAAGTTCCGTTAACTTGTGGAAAAACGCGTCGTAATAACGCGTCGTAATTGAAACTTCTACAATTAATTCAATAATTTAATTTATTGATAACTTTTTACCAAATGATGAAACCACCAAATAGAAAACGAGTAGATAGTGATACTGTGGCGAGAATGTAGACTACATCTTACAAAATCAAAAAAGCAAACTTGTTTTGAGACTAAAGAACACTTTTACTTATATAAATGCCAGGCTATACACGGGCCGTGGTATGGGGAGCGGTTTTTAATCTTTATTTTAAAGAGTTTATTTTTAAATACATGGTTAATATAATAAAAGTACTTTATCTTTTACCATGAGATATAATAAGCCGTTAAGTCTGATTCTCTTCTTTAAATATTGTCATGCAATGAATAGGCTATCTCGATCATTGCCAAACTATCCCTATAAACTACGCACTTGAAGTTCAATTGTAGGTTGTTGGGTGTCCCCACACATAAAACTAACGAATCATATCCATAATTGACCTGGGTCAGTAAATTACAATGAACAACCAATACCGTAATCGGATTTTATCAAAAAAAGTAAACAGCCTAATTATACATCATTTTACTATGTAAACTGTCACCGCCCAAGTTATATGATAAGACACTGCCTTCATCTCGACCTTCGAGCCTATATCTGGACAGTTGACACTAATAGGTGATTGATTAATACATGTCATGCACAACATAATAATAATTTTCCATTCATCTTCCACAACTTGTGTGTGTATGACTGTGGATTCATTTATTTTCCCGTGAATAAAGTTTTTATCAAGAAAGAAAAACTATCCTATAGTTTCATTCTAGAAACGTTGTAATAAGGTAGGAAATGCCATACTGTTTTATTATTTTTAAACAATAAAGATTAATTAATATCAACTGAAATCGTGGCTTCAGGCTGGTTATTCGGATACAACCAATGTGGTATTGAAATTGCATTAACTTTAACGATCCGGAATCGTCATCGAAAAATAATTGTATGATTGTGGAATCATTTAAGTTCGCGTGAATAAAATACTTAGCAAGAACGAAAAACTATGTAGTTTCAGAAACTTTGTAACAAGGTAGGAAATGCCTTACTGTTTTATTCATTCACATATTATTTAGTCATCGTTTATAACTTTACAATTACAGTATATAATTGACGGCAAGGATCCTGCATAAAGAAGTATTAATATATCAATTGAAATCGTGGCTATACCGATAGTGGTATTGAAGCTGCATTAACGGAATCGTCATCGAAACCGTTAACAAAATAAAATCCGTTATATATGGTTTTTCAATATAAATAATAATTCAGTGTTGAATATATTTTAGATCTATATCTAAATTACATAAGTAAATCCAAGGACAAGTTACTTTTGGTATCATCAGATGCGATTATTAGAATTGCTGCTTGCCTTTGGTGAACTCGCTTTTGTTGCGTGTACGTCATTTTGTGTTGCGATTCTAGTAGGAACTAAGCCTGTGAAACTCCGACTAAAGAGTCGAATCTTTACCGGCGGTCGTAATAATTTCTGCACAATTCAACACGTTTACGCTTTTTCTTAAGCTCTGTCACAATATCAAACGTTATGTGACAAAAAAATGTGATGTGCCCATATATGGACATGATAATGTCATATCACTACCATATTTGGGCATATCACTACCACATTTGGGCACATCACTTTTTTGTCCAACAACTATAGTTCGATAGTGTAGACCGAGCTTGATGTACTAAACTTGTACTTAACTTGTCCTATGAAATTCAATCAATGTGATGCGTCACAATGTTATTAAAATACTATATCAATTTTCAAATTATTCTACTTAACGAGTTTTAAATGTTTTATTTACTGTATATCATTCATTTCACTATATTCTTCAACTAACAAAATCAGAAAAAAAAAGATTTATTGTCGATGTATGTCTTATCTAAATCTATCAGATCCACTCGAAATCGCAAGATATAGGCCTAGTTACAGTATGTGGTTTGTAAAGTTGTGTTTGGTAGCTTTGATCTTCGCCGTCAATACTGAGGGTCATGGTTCAGGTAGGTTTTATTTTTAACGATAAAAAACGTTTGATTTTTTTATTTGGTGTCAGTCCGACTTAAAATAATTAATAATGTTAACCAATTTTATTTTTGCTTTTGTTCACCTTTCTTGCCTGTTGTTGTTTTCTGACTAGGCTAGGAGGCACCGGATCCCTGAAAAGATCAAGACTTAACCGATGCTAACTGGGGTACTTGCATACTGATTCCCAGTTAGCGATGATGGTGTATCCCCATACTCCGGTTTGGGTGCTAGCTTGGTGTTTTTGTCTTTTTGTTCTCTTCCTTTTGGTTTCCACTCTTTCTCTTTATTGTCGAGCGCATATTATAGACGTCGTTTATTTGCGCTATATAAATCTATCTATTATTAATTAAAGATCATTTTTACTATAGATTTGAGTACGTGTGGAAAAGTAAAAGACCTCGACCCAGAGACATTTATCGTTGGTGGCTCAAAAGCTCAAGATGGCGAGTGGCCATGGCAGGCCGCGCTCTTTAGGGCAGGACGTCGAATTTGTGGAGCTTCTCTTGTCCATCCGGAGTGGATACTAACCGCTGCACATTGCATGTAAGTATTAAAACTACGATTTTACTAATGTAGGCCTACTGGTATTCAATTTAACAGCTCTTTCCCACATTGTTGGTACAAATTCATAAACTGCGGTACTCAATAGACTGTTTAGGCCATACACAAGACAAAAATATGGAATATTCATTACGATACGACGCTATTCCGAACTTACTTCTGTGTACTTTTGGAGTAAAAGTCGATGGCTAAATTCTACATATGCTTCCTGAAGTTTTATATTTTTAAAAATGGCAATTTTTTAATTACTCCGAAATTAATTAAGGTTGAACACGCCAATCTTCGATAAAGTTTAATAACATTTCCTATAGTAAATACGCACGTGTCATACGCAAAGCAATGTTAAATATCTTGTACCGGTAACTTTAAACGGTTAGATACAATATAGATATTACTGACACTGAAACAATTTGTACATTTAATATTGCTTTCGTTTATTTATTTTTTTCAGTGATGTCGTCACTAATCCATCGATGTTCCAATTTCTAATGGGAGTTAACAAATTAAATTCCTCACTAAAGATCGAGGACTATGACGGAAGCACAGCGCAGCGGAGAAATGTCACTGGTGTATTTGTTCACCCTGAGTATCGTCCGTATAGACACGATCACGATATTGCCCTTCTCAAACTTGAAAGTCCATTTGATATTACTAGTGATTACGTCACTACTATTTGTATTCCATCTCATGACGCAACGTTTAAAGATGGTGAAATGTGTACAGTTACAGGCTGGGGTTCAACAAGCTTCGGAGGTAAATCATTTAAGATTGGTTCCCACTATTAGAACGCAATGCAAGGACGCAAGCCGCAATGCAGGCGCTTGTGATTGGTCAATTCGCTTGCGTTGCGGCTTACGTCCTTGTGGGAACCAAGCTTTATATGTGATTGTGAATATTCTTTATCCGCGTAAAAGGGCACAAGCTGTATTTCGTGCTGGACGTATTCTATTCACTGCAGAAAATGTCATCTTGCATTGCCATACATATTGATACAAACTGAATTCAACGATTTATATAATTATTAACTTTTACAGGAAGCCAAAATCCTGATCTATTTGAAGTCGAAGTTCCGATTGTCAATCAAGACGAATGCGTAGAGAACTACCAGCCGTCGCCGATTACAGACGGCATGATCTGCGCAGGCAAGACCGGTTTAGATTCTTGTCAGGTAATGCAGTGCGGTATTCCCCTTTAGTTCCCTTCCCCTAACCCAGCAGTGCATTATGCATGGTGACTATGAAAGTAGCATGGGTATCTTTTACATCCAGTACTGTATATAGGCTATTGTATAGGTGACGTGTCACGTGATAGTCTAAAATACCCGCGGATGTTCATTTTTTATTTTATTTATTTATAAACATATTTCTACTGGATGACAATATCAACGTTGTCCCACAAAGGGGACATTGTTGTCTTTCAAAAGGTCCAGCATAAAACATAACAACATACATAATTATATAATAAATACATAGTTTCTTAAAAAATGTTAAAATTAAACAGTCTAAAATAATACTAAAATGTGAGAACCATAAAGTTCATGTTCATGGTAAATCATGTGGAACATAATTTTTTAATGAAACCTAAATTGCGATTTCTAGTGGTTCTCACTTGGACGCAAGTGATTTGACCAATCACAAGCGACAGTTCGGTGCTCATCGCGTCGTGATTGGTCAAATTAACTTACGGCGCGTTTATGTCGTTGCGTTGCGTCCAAGTCGGAACCAAGCTTAAAGCTTGGTTTCCACTAGCGACGCAACGCAAGGACGTAACACAACGTAAGTGATTTTACCAATGACGAGCGATCGATTATTCTAACAGTGGCTTGTCATTGGTCAACTCGCTTGCGTTGCGCGTACGTCCTTGCGTTGCGTCTCTAGTCGGAACCAAGCTTAACACGCAGTCAAACCCGATATACATTATACAATGGGCTTTTTCTTTTTAAATTAAAATATAATTTTTTTCTATACTAACATTCCTGCGGCTTTAGGTTATTATGATAAGTTATTTCTTCATTCTTCCACATTTAGTTGTTACCAATGCTTTTATCAAAATAACAATGATCCGGAAAAATTATTATTTGAGTGTAAGCCACGTTTACAAATGTCTATTTTACCTAATTTTATTTTATTTTCAGAGTATATTAAGTACAAAAGTTGAAAATTCGTAAATAGATATCAGGGTACTTGACTATGAACCTAAGCACTATCTAGACATCCCTACCATCAAAACATTACATGTAATGGAAATGAATAATTTCAAAAGTGCCTTAAATAATCCGTTAAATATACAATATACGCAAACAGTAATTATTAATGTAACGTATTTTTATTTGAATAATACTAATATAAATACTAAAATATTACATTAATAATCGGAAAGCTAAATCATATTGTCATTTTAGACACCAGTGAGAAGGTACATATAGGCCTACACACTACTACGGAACAAGTGTAGATGTAGATTAAAGAATACTATTTTATAATATAATATTTACCTAATTATAATTTCTAGGGAGACAGTGGTGGACCTATGGTTATGAAGGACGGCGATAATTGGGTACAAGTTGGCGTAGTGAGTTGGGGACAGGGTTGCGGGTTCGAATCATACCCAGGTGTTTACGCTCGAGTCACCTACTTCGCCGATTGGATCAACCCAATCTTCCACGACGGAGAACCAGACAAATGTAAGTGTTTATTCATTTATATTTTATGATAACAACCTTTCCCCAGTTAAAGATGTATTGTCAAAGTGGATAACTATTATGTTACATTAAAATGGCATATTCAACAACAAAATGTTTAAGAATTATTTTTCAGGAGGACAATACATCTTTAATTTACAAGTCATGACATGATGTATTTTATTTGACTTACAGTAAATGGTACAGAGTGCAGTGAAGGAGAATTTTTATGTGAAGGAGGTTCCTGCATTGAATACGCTTCTAAATGTGATGGCTCAAACACGTGTTATTTTGCCACAGATGAACGTTATTGCAGTGAGTATAATAGTTCCATGGTAATAACCACCGTTACTGGTTCAATCATCCCCTCATCAATTGTCTCAGCATCAATATTATTATATTGAATCATACAGACTCCATTACAAAATGATGGAGATCTTGAGATGATCTGATACCGGTGTCTTTTTATTTTTTTATTTTTTTGTGTTTTTTATTTAAACTTGTTTTTTCTTATGTGATGCAATTGATTTTGTAACTATGGACGTACGTATCCGAAATAAAAGTAAAATGAATGAATGAATTATATCGTCATAAACAATGATTATTATTATCATTACATTTGACACTGGAACCTAATAATAATTGACCGAAGGAAATTACTTTCTCGTATCATAAACTTGAATATTTACTTGTTCATTACAATGCTGTTAGACTAAGAGAAATATGCCGGATCACCTAACTCGTCATGGTGACGAGTTCATATTTTTGTTTTCTGCCATTGTTATCTTTGTCATTCCTGATAAATAATCTATATTACTAAACATGATCATCATTTACATCATTATTCATCATTATTGATATCAATAAGTTATTAGGCTCCTCATCATCTTCTTATATTGTTTGAAGGTTTGCATGGCGAAATCAAATGTTGATGTAAAGTTTGCGAAGTTTCGATGCTTTGAGTGATCGTCCTCAGGAGTGATAAAGAAGAAAAATGTTCACACCTATCAGAAACAGTGCTCTTCTATAACTAGTTTCAACCCATCCCACAGTGTGAACTTGCCATTGTTTTCAGCTTTCACACCAGTTCCACCCCGTTCCACTTATATTCGCAGTTTCCTGGACTTTCTGATTCTCACTCCTGAGAACGATAAAAGCATATTGATCGGAGCGTCGAGAAACTCAACAATTCTTTGCAGAACTAATATACGTGGTGACGTACCGCAAATGTTATACATACTGGACTCCATCGTAGAAGACCTGATTATTATCGTTATCTTTTTTTATCAACAATATTATTCTAATTATAATATTCATCATCATTGTCATCATCTTTCATTAAGCGTCGTCGTTGTCATCAGCGTCGCCGACATCGCGTCATCACTTTCATAATTGTTATCATCATTTATGTCATCGCCATCATCGTAACCGAAACACGTCGCTTATCGTCGTCTGTCGCATCATCATAGTTGCTGTACGTATTTTAAGGTAAATCTTTGTCAACAAATCATTATTTCAGATACATACGAAAGATACTTTGATTACAAAATAGGAGTAAAACTTACAGTCTCAACTCCCGTCGATGCGGCCAGTCTGAATGAATGTGCTCAAAAATGTCTTGAATATGAGGATTTCAATTGCATCCAATTCGACTTCTTTGATGAAACAATACCGAAATGTAAACTCGGTAGCAGTCTAGATACCAATGAGGTAAACAATGATGACGACACTTTAATGCACTTTGAACTTCAATATTTCAAAGGTTAGTTGTATAAACTCATTACATTTGCCTAACACGTGATGCGCGTGTAATAAAATTAAAAGTGTACCGGGTATGTAGGCCTACTACAGAATTGATACTTTGTCTCAGACTTTCCTTTGAAATGCCGTGCGGCTCGTCTAAAGTATTTCTTAGAACCCTATAGAGGCAAAGTGCATAATATAATAAAATATATTTCTTTACAAGACAAATCCGTCATCTGTATCATGATTTAGCCAAAATATTTTTGAAAGAAAAAACCCGAGACATGGAAATGAACGACTTCATCAGTTATGAGCTTATTTACCTGTATTTTGTTATCAAACTAATTCATATTTAGGCGATGGTAGCGTCCTTACTCAAAAGAGCGGAGCAATCGCCTCACCAGCCTGGACATCGTCAACGTCAGTCGGACCATGGTACTCCTGGATTATTCAAATTAATCCTATGTCTGTAAATGCGATTGACATTGATTTCGATGTTGTATCTCCGTCAACAAGCGAATGTAGCGGCAAAGAGAATATGATTATCGTACGAACCGGAAACGAATCAAATTCAAAACCAGTAGAAGCCAGCTGTATTGAGATGATGGAATCTATAAGAGTGGATGGAACAGAAGCTAGGTTAGATTTCTATACAGAAAATACCACTAAGTACAAGTTCCTTGCATCGTATGACGCCGGTAAGCACGATTTTTTGCTAAAACTCTGTAAACTTTATGTGACAAAAAAATGTGATGTGCCCATATATGGATATGATGATGTCATATCACTACCATATTTAAGCATATCACTACGATATTTGGGCACATCACACTTTTTTGTCAAGCTTACTAGTTTGATAGTGTAGACTAACCTTAAGCCTCATGTTAAACTGTGAAATTGGAATTCTAAGCAAATTAACAGGATGTTTTAATCAGTAAACCAGAAGTAGCAGCCCTATAGTAGGGCCTAAGCCTACAAGCCCTAGTGCTTAAAAACCGGTGTTAACGGATAAAATTGGGTGTTACAGACTTAATGGGTAGGCCTAAATCAAACTCGTTTTTAATCTCACGTCACAAATATAATTTTATTCAAATAAATCATACCAATTATGTACCTATTTTTGCTTATATCAATATTTGTAATTTTTTTTAATAGTATGGTCGTGTGACAATATATTTACTGAAGAAGGAATAGTGACGTCACCCAAATACCCAGACAATTATCCCAATGGCGCCACCTGTAGAACGCTCATCGAAGCACCTGAAGGAATGACCATACAATTACAGATAAACGATTTCAACCTCGAAAAAGACGGTGATGTGATCGGAGTTTGCGAAAGAGACTTTGACACGCTAAGTATTTATGATGGAAAAGATGATAACACTGAAGACATGGAATGGTATGGGGAGTACTGCGGCAATATGATCAATAAGACATTTATATCCAGTTCAAATTATACGTATCTTGTTTTTAAGTCCGATTCAAGTGCAACTGAGAAAGGCTTTAAGGCAACCTTTACATTTCTTACAGGTACAAATATCAAAACAACTTTAAATATAAATAACTATAACAATAGTGCATCGCGTCGAGTGATACATTTACTTATGCTTGATTCCCACTAGAGACGCAACACAAGGACGTAACGCAAGCGATGGATTATTCGAACTGTCGCTTGTCATTGGTCAACACGTCCTTTGCGTTGCGCCCTAATGGGAACCAAGCTTTACGCCGCTTTTACGTCCTTGCGTTGCGCTTTTCTTATGGCAATCCGTAATTCGTAATCAACATAGCAATCAAAGGGCAAATAAAACGCGCATTTAATGCACAAATGCGCCTTTATTATCACCCACCCACACTCTGGAATTCACTCCCCGCACAAATTAAACACTGCTCTTCTGTTGCCTTATTTAAAAAATTACTCAAAACTTATTTTTTCGACCACTAACATGCATAGCGCCTTTGATTTTGTACCTCGGTCTTCGAATTGACGCTTTATAAATGTATTATAAATAATAATAATATATATAATTATTAATTACAGATGAAATACCAGAACACGAAAAACAGATCAACGAATTGACAGATTCTCTGAATGGTTACAAGTTTGGACTGGCTGGTCTCTTTGTCTTTTGCCTACTATCTATCCTAGTCCTCTCGATGTCTCTCTACACGGTAACTAGTCGAGAGACACAAATGTATGATGAATATAAGGAAGATAAGTTGAAGGCAGAAACCAGTAAGTATTTCAATAGTTAATATTGATTAATTTTTTCTACATGTAGACCTGTGCCTTCTCGACAATTTCCATGATCCAGATGAAAGAGAGAGGAGGGGAGGGGGGGGGGGGGGGGGTGTTGGTAACGCTAGGGGCACGTGATCCCCCTCCCCCTTTTTGACAGCTAAAATGAAATTATGAACTACTTTTTGATGTATGTTTTTGACAGACTATTATTATATTAGCCTATATCTTAATCTGACAATCCCGCAAACTATAAAGACATTTGCTCGTTTTCCGTTGCTGGACCAAAAATTTTGAACAACTTGCCGAGTTACATTAAATATTTGAATGACTATAATCAGTATAAAAAACATTAAAGACTTTTTATTTTACCCAATTATGTGAAGTGCCGCTGAATATGAGCTTATAATAGAAATGTGCGCTATATAAATGTTAATTAATGTTAGCGGCTCTCCCTGCTTCAAAATCATGCATCCGCCCCCTAACAGTGTGAAACGATAAAGGTTTCAATATTCCGCTAAAATAGAGCCAGACTACCTTCCTTCTTCATCCATAGTTCGTGTCTTTGTTAAATTGTCACTTTTCTCCCAGGTGTATAAGTGTGAGGAGATTGTCGTTTCAATCCACTTTAAAATCATAGCAAGTGGCGACATTTACCTCCATGTCTTTTCTTGTATTTTGGAAAGGTTTTGTGGCATTTTTTGATCGGTGCCACGGCACCCAATTTTCTCTTTCTTTTTACTTTTACTAGCTAAATAATAACCAGGACGAAAATGTTCCATCCATGATATAGGCCTTTGTGATTTACATTCCAAAATTTCTCTTTTTTTTTGCTATAGGGTTAGATGAATCTAACAATCGTAATCCAACTATAGAAACTCAAACACCGGAAGGTCAAGTGAACTACGGTCAAGACTAACCCACAAATTAATTATTAATTAGAAAAAAAAAGGTATTATATTATTTCTGTAGTTTTTTAGAACTCTATTCTTATAATCTTTCTACAGATAAGGTTATCATATCAGGGAAGTAAAGAGTAAGATTATAAATTAACTCTTGTACTGTCTTTTTTTTTACAAAAAAAAAAACATTATAATTTATAGGCCTACTGAATATATAGCGTTTCAGAATTTCAACAACACAGCACAAACGCGTCAAATCGAGTGCATACTTTTGTTCGTTACGATAGTTTTATTTGCGTACTACCTGGTAGTATGAACTGAATAATGTACTGTTCACTGTAACCTATATAACATTTTTAAATGTGTAGGACTAAACAATACGTTTGTGAAGATAATAATGTTAATATTCTTCGTTTTTTATATATTATTGTGTAGGTCACATTTTGGATTTACCTCTAAATGCCATTTCGCGTAGATTTACGTAAATTACTAGATGTTAATGAGTAGGCCTACAATAAACCCAGTGATACCCTATCAAATGGACAGCTTGTTGGATCTCTTAAGTGTGTCCCCTTAATTAAAGTTCTACTTGTTGAGTCCCTAAGGGTGTCCCCTTAATAGAAGTTCTACTGTATATTGAATACCGTATGTTTTCTGTATAATTCATTTTGTCTATTCGCCGGATTGTTGTATAGTAAAATAATGCAAGGCAGCGATTACAGCAGCCAAGACATGAGAAGCGTGGAGGACAGACTATATAGATCATATTCTCCGATGGGGAGAGAAGGAATTATACAGTATATATAATGAATGATTGCTAATGAATAATAGCATGGTTTTATGCCTAAATAAAAGTATGGAGCTCTGATGATATTTTTTTCATTTTTATGTTGCTTGTTTTTATTATTTGTAATATCCTACTATACGGTAGGTTACTTTGTTTTTACAAGTAAGACCTAACAGTCGACTGTTTTTAGGTCCAAAAACATTTCTGGCCAACATTTAAGTTAGACGTGGGGAGCTGACATTTTCTGCCACCTAGATATAGAATGTGTTCAAAAGCAAGGTCATGTGACAGAAAGTGACTGTTCTAAATTGTCGTTTTAAAGAGGGAAATGTGACCGAAATTGTTGACATATAGGCTATCGGATTTGTAGGTTTCATCAACTTCGGAATTTTTGTGAATCAATGATTGTGCTATGTTTGATTTAGTAACTTTCAACAAAACCTTTTGAATATTATAATTTCGAAACTGATAACTTGTAACTAAATTGTAATGTTTTATAACTTTTTTTTGGTCATTTTGTCGAGTTCATCGAATTTATCCTTTGTTGAAAAGAAATTGTAAAAGAACCCAAACCAAAGTATGGGGATACACCCTCGTATCGTAGTAGGCCTATACTGCGGTTAGCAAAAGTCAATATGACTATATTATAATAGTATGGGGATACGCCCTCGTATCGTAGTAGGCCTATACTGCGGTTAGCAAAAGTCAATATGACTATATTATAATAGTATGGAGATACGCCCTCGTATCGTAGTAGGCCTATACTGCGGTTAGCAAAAGTCAATATGACTATATTATAATAGTATGGGGATACACCCTCGTATCGTAGTAGGCCTATAACTGCGGTTAGCAAAAGTGAATATGACTATATTATAATAAATAGTACTGTACTAATAAAAGTGTCTAGCATGGATCTCGAGTACCGTACACCAGCAGTCAACTGATACTATGTATCCGTCAATGACGGCCGTGTCTTCAGAAGAAGACGGCTACAAGAACAGTACAGTAACTATAAGTGACAAAGTCCGCATGTAATTAAAAGTAGGCCTATGCTTTCCTGAAATTCATGGGTTAAGGTGGTTAAGTAAAGTAAACACAACATTGCATTGGTACACCGCAAATCTTCATCACTACGTCACAATGACAAACTATATGCCGCAAACAATTGTATTTATAATCGTATTATAATATGAAAATTAAACCAATGGATATCGAGATTAACTAAATGACCGATTGTCTCACACAGCTAAATCACTACTATGGCTGTACACACAGCCTACACATAGTGGTACTCATTACTAGAGCTATTTGTAACGCTGGCCTAACTTTTCACTTAAGTAATTTTACGCTAAGTGAAGTTTGAATAAGGATGGTTATTCGAGTCAGGAATGTGGGCTCTCTATTATGAACTATGAATACGCATTGTTCGTTCTTTCAGGGTACAATATGGGCTTTATTCTCGACCCTTGAACATTATATTGAAACTTCAAGGTCTTGCATTGTAGGCCTACAATGAAAGAAGAACGTCACGCGTTGCTCTGATAAGTTGACAGTTATGTTGATGTTACGAGCAGATATTTAACCATTCAGAGATTCAATTTAGTTTTATTTGGAAAGAATACCTTAAAGTGTATAGTATCATTCTATTCAAACGACTTACTGCAGTGGATTGATTTTTTATCATTATCTTTAGGCCCGTTCTGTTCGCCGCGCCGTGTTCCCCCTTTTCGATTGAAAGCAAAATCCTATTGAGTATAACAGCGTCGTATTTTCCACACAGTAGGCCTAATAAACAGTATCATATATAGAATATTAACGTTTGAATTATATTTACTGTTAATAGCATAACTGCAGTAATGTTTTCTGGTAATCATTGTGCACATTTCTCATATTTTGAATTCCGATCTTTGTTGAACAGGCACTGTAGACAAACACTTACATAAGAGCGATGTATAGAGGACAAACATTAGAGTCAATGGGTTTTGCACCTAAGAAAATAAAGACAAATAATACAATAGATTCCTTCATGACGTTTGTGCCTAAAGACCTAATTGAGGGTCGCAGTAAGTTTAAAAAGTTGTCAATACAAGTACAGTAACAGGATACATTACTACCATAACACATGGGACACTCGCGTGTATTGTTCGAGTAAAACTTTTGAAGGCTACAATTCTTGAATACTTTAGCTATATGATCTTTTTGCATGTAGTCTTAAATAACTGACTAATACTGTAGTAATACTATACAGTACACATAAATCAGTACATTTTTACAAAATCAGGAGAGCTATTATGTTAACATTATATACGCCGCGCTATAACACTCTGCTGCTGCAGTTTCTACTGCTACTACTGCAGCATTACAGAATAGTATAGCCTCTATAATTATAAAGGGCAAAATTCGGTAACTTAAGTTTTTACTCAATGGTATAGAAAGTTGGACATACTTTTGGTAATGATTTTAACCACCTAATTTAATCCCGTTTACTGATTTTAGTTTGACAAGATAAACCTGTGAGACTACATGTATATTATATACTTTTGTTCTTACAATTATTTTATATAATTCTTTTTGATACAATGAATTTGTAGATAGTTTGTTTTAAACTTTATAAATGCATTAGTGCAATCCTCTGCACTGGAACCATTGAGAATTAAACTTATTGTTCAATGCTCATCTACGTAAGCCTCGGTCATGTTTCTCGGTAAGTATTATAGGTTATACACTAATTATTATTTTAAATAAAAGTTTACACAAACGATATATACTATTTCATTTCATCTATATCTGAGTTCGGTGCATTTAGTGCTGAGCCAGCAGCTCTTTTATGTCACTGTTGGTATACAAATAATACAAAACATTTTTTTATGCCTGTCATCTAGAGTTGAACGTGGATTACAAACTAATTCAATTCTTATTCCGCATCGTTGCTCTTTACATTGTACAGTTGCTAGACCGATACAATTAATAGCACTCTTTCCGTTGCTTAACGACTTATATCGCCTTAACACACATTTTACTATTTAGATAAATATATTGTCATTTTTATAGTCTCAAATCTTTTGGTCATGGATGGGTGTCATCATTGTTCTGAGCTGATTTCTGAACTCCTAGTCCTAGTAATGTCAGAATAGTGTCCCATACCAAATAATTTCCTTATATTATAACATGTCAGATATTAGATTAGACTGAACATCATATTGTTCATCGTGATATTTCAAAATACGTGACAAAAACATGCTGATTCACGTAAAAACTCCATATATCATATATATTGTTCCATGTGTAGTCCTGCTACAGAGGTTATTTTGTTCATTACAGAATGTACTTTTATATATGTCAATGATGTGTTAGCATTCTTTGTATATATATCATTAAAAAAAAACATTACAGTATTATTACAAAATACATTTTGTTTTTTGTAAAGCTACTTTTTTGAGTATGTAACAACTCGCCAATTACAGGATTGATAAACTATTTTATAATGTATTGTAGTTAAACTAAGTCTCATTCAGAGGCTTCGGGAGTGGAATTGAAAGAGTCGTGAGTTACAATCCTTGGTAGGCACTAGGTCAGGATTGAAAGGCAAGCACATTAGCCACCAAGCTACAGCTCCACTATTTTTCCTAATTTTTATATTATGTAATTCAACTGATTGTTATAATTACTATATATTTCAATCCATTTGAAAGATAATACATAAATAATTTACAGTATAATTTTATGGCTAAGAATTGACACGATTTTTTATCCTTCATTAAATTATATTTTATTAGCACTTTCAAATTATTAGATAGGGTGGCTATCCAATAGTTATCCCATTGCACCGGAAACTATAATATTCTAGCATTAATTGGTTGGCTGAGTTTAGGTCCATGGAATTAGAATACCTCATCGTTTTCGTATATAATTCGTACTGGAATGTGGTTAACTACGACTTGTTTACGTATTAATAGTAAACAATGATTCAATTTAACTCATTGATAGTAAAAGTATCTTGGTTAACCTCCAGATATTATAGCACAATAGGGGCGTGATCCATATAATAATTCATGGATTATCGTTCCATTTGTAAGCTTGTTGTTCCTGGTACGAAGTTTCTGCTTATGTTGTCCTTAACGCTTGTTTCCTTGTCACTACTATGGGTGCAAACTAAAAGTCTCGGTATAAGGCCTAAAGATTGGATCCCACTTACGTACCGAAAGACTGTAAGTGTACCGCAAGTAAAGCGTGGTTCCCACTAGAACGCAACGCAGCGACGTATTGACGCAAAGTGCTGTATTGGGTAGTCACAAGTGGGAACCGACGACGCAACAGTGCTGCAAACATCGCAGATTTGATTTCACGCAGGCGGGGGCAAACACAATTATTAAGCTTGGTTCCCACTAGAACGTAACGCAAGGACGTAAGCGCAACGCAAGCGTTTTAACCAATGACAAGCGAAGTTATAGACAGTTAGCAATCACAAGCGAATAAGCCATCACTTGTGATTGGTCAATTCACTTGCGTTGCGTTACGTCCTTGCGTTGCGTCGCTAGTGGGAACCACGCTTTAGAAGGGCATTTGCTTACGTTGCGTAGATTGCGTCACTAGTGGGAACCACGCTTAATTTGACCGATCACGACGATGGATCTTCCGAACTGTCGCTTGTGATTGGTCAATGTTATACTACGTCGTTGCGTCCAAGTGGGAATCTTTAGACAAGCGAAAACCTTCGCCTTTTGTCAATAAACCTTACATTTGTATTATTTAAATTTTGTTGATAAATAAAGAGATAATGTATAATTCAATCAAGAGAAAATTTAACATTTGAAATTGAGGTAATGAGTGATTAGTCACAAAATAAACCCCACGCGTAGCGAACTTTCAGAATGTGCCTTTGTCCTTGAATATTTGTTCATAGACCTACAGTACTAAATAATGTACTAATCTGTCTATCAATAACTCCGACGGATTTTTTATTCATAATAAAACAGAAATGGTTGGTGCATGGATGTTACCTGGTACGGTTGCTATATATTTTAATTGAACAACTTTTTATTGAACAATTCTACCGAATCCCATAAATAGAAGCCAATAGATGTTTTTGAATCATTTAAATGCATTATTAACAATTGATTGTGAAATGTATAATATAACAAAGAAAAAAGTGTGAGGTGACAACGCAGGTCTGTTTTTAGCTCGGCAATGTAAAAGGGGTATTCGTAAGTTCAATTTACGCATTTTGCTGGTAAGGTTATATATATATTGCAATGGCATATCTAATCCAAAGGGAATAGCAATTGTACAGTTATAATTACTTTTGTATATTATTTTATTGTATTTCCACACCTTATCCTGAACAAAGAAATCGGAATTTCGGTTTTATTTCATTTATTTAATCTCGGGCCAAGGACCGAGGATGAATAAATGGTCTACGTTTAAAATTGCCATTGGCTATTCAATGATTCGGAAAGTTAGGGTATTCTATTGTATTGAATCAGCATGTAAAACGAGAAGTAGTTAAATGGCATAAAATCATACCATGACGATTGTACGGATGTAGGTCGTGAGAGATAGCGCTAGTAACGTAATCGTGCAATAATAAAGCGTTGTTACCTCGACTACAATATAAGAACGTAGACGTAATGTTACAAGCGAGCTGACCAATAACAAGCGACAGTCCGAATAATCCATCGCGTGTGATTGGTTAAATCGCTTACAACGTCCATGCGTTGTGTCTGTACCAGATGAATTAACCTATTATTATTATTATTTGTTCATTATTTACGTAAATGTTTTCTAAAGAATGTAAAAATTGTATCGGTATTGTTACACATCCAACTGCCGCCCGAGGTTAAGAAGTAGATAATATTATTTTGTTACTGCAACGTCACGACAAATACGTGATTTAAAAACACGTAGGTGTACTTATCAGTTTCAATTCTTTTCTATAAGTCTTTAATACTAAATCATAATGGCGTAGAACAAAGTATTGAGTTAAGAAAATGTCACACCAGAGTACGAAAACAAACTTGATAAAATACAAATGATAAAGAAAACGATATTTAATAGCAGAAGTAGCCAGTATCTCCAGCCTATAATGTTTTAAGACATTAGTAAAATTCCGATATAAGATAGAACAGGTATAGGCCATAGCCATAGAAAGAAAGACCATGTGAAATGGAAACAAATAATAGAGTAGGGCCTACCATGGAAGAGTAAAATTACAATTTTACAATTTACTTTTCGCCGGGCCTATCCAGTAATGCCATGCCATGTAAAGACATCTGTAAAGTTTGTTTTTTTTGTGGACATTTTTTCTTCTTCTGTTGTTGTTATGTGTTGTGATCCCTGAGCATAGGTTGTTGTTATTATGGAGGGAGGAAAATAATATGAACGTTGAAATCTGCTCAAGATCTTTAAAACAAAATTATGAATAAAACGCTGGAGAATTTCAGTAATTAAAGAAAATTTTCTAACCCGTACCAAAAGTGCTATACTTGCCCCAAGTCTGTGTAGTTATTGTCATTTTATGTTAGTCCACCAGTTTTTGTCTGAAAATACGAGCTCAAGTATACGTATGAAACGCCATATGTGCTAAAATATTTATCTTTTTACTAATATTAGGTCAAAACACCGCCTAGAACCTAGACTACTAAAGTGCAAGAATATGCATAAATGTGTTAACAGTTAACAAATGATATTGACAAATGTCAGTTTAGTTTGACGCACAGTTACACAACAAAATAATATTCAATACAAAACGAAAACACACCACCAGCATAATATTTCTATTCTAAATTTTGATTTGTTAAACTTGTTTAAAAGAAGCGCATGGGTTAGGAAGTGAAGATAACGTCGACAGGAAAACAGGCTTAAGCAAGAAAAGGACGTAACGCAACGTAAGTGAGTTGACCAATCACAAGCGATGGATTATTCGCTTGTCATTGGTCAACACGCTTGCGTCTTTGCGGTGCGTTCTAGTGGGAACCAAGCTTTACGCTTTGGCTTAAAACAAGTCTGAAACAAAAATATTTTGTTTTGATAATACCTTCTTTACACTTCCTGACACTTTTGTAAGGTATGTACATTGATTGTTTATTGCGCGTAGGTGTTCTTTGAATTAGCCTACAAAGGAAGTACAGTATACAAACACATTTAACAATAATGATGAATTGATATTATAAATTCATTTCCCGATCTACTTTTTTAACTTATACAAATCAGAAATGTAAAGTTCGACATTTTTTCAATATATTATGATCAATTAAAAAAATGAAATAACAAAAACGTTTAAAAACCAAGCATACGCAATGAATTAACATGACGTGCTAATACTTAATAGTTCTAGGTTATCACAAATAGAAAGCTTCCTATTATAATGCACGACATTGTGCTCTAAAAGATTTCAATGGGTTTATATTCTGTTTCTTCTAAGTACTCAAGGAACATGCGAACAGGATGTTTCATAAGATGCTAAAGTTTATAGTTCAATAATCGGTGTTATTTAAAACCAAGGACGTACTTTAGGGCTTTCTTTTCAAAGAGTCTAGCATGGTTAAGAGGTGTGACGTGCATTGTGTCTTCTGACATTTTTCTACCTTGTACCTAAATGAAGTGCCATGCTCTGACGACTTTGTAGGTGGTTTAAAACTTAAACAAAAAGACCGTAGCTAGCCTGGTACCTTTATTTGAAATAAACAATATAAAACCTTTTGTAAAGGCGTCTATTGTTCGATACACACCCTAAATTATTGTAGCGAATGATATCGAATAGAACTCACTCGGCCATATCTATAGTAAGAATATAATTGAAAGACCGGGTTATCATCGTGTCATTGCGTAGTAGTGCTTTCTGTGATTCTGGAACATATTAGCAGAATGAAGATTTCACTAAGTATTCTAATAAGTGTCCTCCTGTTTGTATGGCACACGGACGCTCAAGCTGGTGAGTATATCGAATGTCTCTTCCGACATTTAGATTATTCTAATCTTTTGCTCTACCATGAAATTCAAGTTAAATGCTATCTTGGCCTACTGTCTTTAAGAAGCCGAACGAAAAAAAACACAGTTGGGCAAGGTAAATAGTCGTCTTCTCTCGGCTAAAGACACTGCCATGAAAACGAAACGCCACAAGTGACGATCAAGGGTCAGAATTATCAAACTTGCTTAGCCAAAATATAATAACTTTTAAATATGAAAACGCGTTTTCAAGATAACCAAAGCAATAGTTTCCAAAATGTTCTTACATCAAGTACATTCCTTACAATGAACTTTGATGAGGGAGGTATAAAAATAAAACAGTTTTACTTTTCACTTCAAAGAAAGAAACTTTGTAGCATTGTCGATCGTCATCAATATTGGTCATTTAAAAAAATAATAATTGAATTTCCTTCTATTTGTAAATTTATTGGATATTAAAAAGACTCGAGTATTTAAGTTAAAGATTGAAAGGGTTATAAATAAAACCAATTCAACATAGACTGAAGAACTCTTTTCTCGAACTCCGCACTTCGTAATTCTATAAACCGCTTCCCTAAGCTTTGGTCTCAATTACCTTTCTCATTACGTCAATTAGCTGTTACTGAATCTCTTCCTCATCTTTTATCATCTATTGACTCTTTCCTTCTCGATAATTATCTTCGATTCTTTTGTGGGTTTGCGTATTTAATTTAATTTATTTTGTATAGATAATTGGTGTTGTATATGTACACGTTTAGGCCTAAATAATATTTTATATTATAAATTTATTTTAGTTACGATCATGGAACTGCTGATTCTTGCAGTTATAGTAATCATATTTACTTTAGCAGTCCATGACTGATTCATCGCTGCATATTATTACATTATGGTTTTTTGGTCAAACAAATGAAATGGTCTAACAGGTGTGGCTTTAGATAGACCGTCTATCTGATAAAGCCGGCTTTAATCGGGGAGTTTATAGCAATCCGCCCCAGGCACAAAATAAATTGCTGAATACCCGGTGATGGTGGTGGTAGCCCAGTAGAGGGCCTCATGCATGCCAGCTTTTGCTGACTTGCATACTTAGCAAAGTTTAATCAAATTGATTAAAAGCAGTTTTAACGTCGATTATATGAATAGCCTACTGTAGTCGGTCATGGAGGTATAAAAATAGAAGGAGAGAGCTCTGAAGACAAGCCTTCGTAGTCCGCCACCTTCCCATATAGCGCAGCATGTTACACAATGTTAGCCGCGACTTACTTATAATTGTGTTGGTGTATTTATTTATACCAGTCACATTTGTAAGGAAAACATCTTTTTTTAATTAATTCGTAATTTTTGGAAAACTCATGAGCTATCATAGAAGCTGACAAGCAAATCTACGAAAGAGACAAACCAACTGGAGCTGCAGCTAGCATATAAAACTGTTTTAATCGCGTTGCCCGTCGTGACTAAAAAAGTCGGGGTTATTCTGAGGCAAATGCACTCCTGTGTAATCTTGATTGAATGGATATTTGTGCTATAAAAATGAAAAAATAAATAGTTTTCTGACACTCCCATTTAATTATTAAAGTATTAAATTGTTGGAATAGCTCTCTATGCTAACTCACCAATTTGATTTGCATTAAAAAATATTGGCATTACCACTTTTTAAATTTTATTTAGTGAATACTTTAATAGGAGGCCTACTAAATAAATCAACAGCCCTCGATATAGACTTAGACCTACTTTGAATTGATAGGTTAAGTTGAGTTAATTGTCTGTATATTGAATATAGGAGGATAATTAGCATTCCATCAGTCATTGTTGTTACTAGGCCCCTATTTTCATATCAAATTAATGGTATAAATGTGTTGTAATGCATCATGATCTGTATGTGGTATTCGCTCACTTTGATTGATTGATACTACTGGCCAATCACACATTGAGTTTTCGTCGTTACGTCACACACATACACGTCACTCAGATCTGGCGACGATACGTCCGCCGCCGGCGGCGGCGGCGCGCGAGCACGACGGGGAGAGAGCGGTACATTTGAACTGCAAGTTTGCAATAATGGCACTCAACAGTTCATTTTTCTCTCTAGGCCTATTAATAAATGTAATAGAATTGTCTATATGGCAGAGTGTGCATTAATAGGTCTAGTTTAAAGGGAAGACATATCCGAATGAAAACAATAGGTCTGCTACTACACTAGGCCGGCTAGGCTACCTAGCTATGTCTAGTACTCCACTCTAGCCAGGCTTACTAGACTAGTAGACTAGCCAGCCAGGAAGGAAGCTAGGCCTAGGCTAGTAGTAGTAGTAGAGAGAGAGGGGACTCTAGGTCTAGATAGGCTAGGCCTACTACTATCCAGGATCCAGTCGGGAGATGTCGACACATGGTTTAGGCTAGTGGTCTGGTCCAATTTGTTTTTTAACTGTTTGTCTATTAGGTAAAAGAAAATTGCCCATGCTTTATTTTGATTATTTTGTAATTAATAATATTGTGCTAGTGCTAGTCGTCTGAACTTTAAATTTAATCATCTAAAGATTAAAAAGTGCCGTGTTGCAGATGTAAACCCTTGATTTATGGAATTATTTTAAGAGCCTACTTGACTAACATAACATAATTCCCCATCTCTATTTAGTATTTTACAAAGGGGATAAGTACATGTATTATTTATTTTTTTATTAGCGCCTTATTATTTTGTATCTATTCTTACAAATTTCCTCTCTTTTAGATCCACCATCATGTCCAGCTAGTGATAATCCCTGTCTGAATGGGGCTCCATGTGTCGGTGATGGAGGATCTGGATCGTACACATGCCAGTGTGTTGGTGATTTTGCTGGTCAGAACTGCGAGTCAGACACACGTAAGTATGATTCGATATACCGTCATCTCCAAAAATGTGTAGCCCAATGTTCTTGGTGTCTGATAATTTTCTTGTGCTGAGAACATTTATTGCCAAATGTCTTTATGGCATCTAGGGCCAGTTTCGATGGATGGAATTTAATTTGTGCACCCTTTTGCTTAGGAAAGTTTATTTTTGTTTTATATATATCCTTGTGGATGGGAGGGACTACCAGAATGAATGAGAGATTCTGTACCAATTACTGTATATTCAAAATGGGTTTTTAACCTAATCAGTGCAATAGGAGACCTACTAGATGGTGATTAGTTTCACTTTTTAGAAATCCTGTCTCTACCTGGTTGTGTGTGTTGTGTTTTTATGGAGACATCTTGAGCCAAGATAAATGAGATGAAATATAAATTTACTCTGTTAATTAAAAGATGACTTTTCTTTAAAGGTGTCTCCAAAAACATGAAAATGAAAATCAGACATTGAATATGTTGTTTTATAGTTTTAATAAAGCTAAACACTTCCATAGAAAAAAAAAATGTTTTCACTTATAAAATGACAAAATAAATGGTTATTTGGCTAGCAGCCAATTTGACCATTTTTTTGCTTTAAATTACAGTTTTTTCAGGTAAATACATTTTTGTTTGATTTTTTGTCAAACTGGATAACTATAATGTTACATTAAAATGGCATATTCAACAAAAATGTATTTACATTTTTTTTTATTAATATTATTTTTTTAAGGGGGACAATACATCTTCAAGTCTGTCATTATTGATACAATTTTTTACAAACAAAACTTAAAATTAAACTTGTTTAGTTTTCTTGTATTTTCAGGGCGAGACTGTGGCAACAACTATTTTTCTGCACCCGGCGAAATCACCTCACCGAATTATCCGGGCATGTATGATAACCGACATAGTTGTCACTATATTGTTCGTATACACGGTGCACGTTCAATAACCTTTACAATGAACGTATTCAACACTGAGGTAATTTTTTTAATGAATTGTTTATATATGGATCTCTTCAAATTGTTATCTGTAATATGTATAATTATATATAATACCTTATAATAATAAAATTGTATACAATTTTAAATGTTTTAACCATCTATTTATATCTTTTTTACATTTTATCTGCAGTGATAATATATGTTTATAATTGGTGTAACAAAAAACATTTTGTAACATAGTGACCAAAAACCAATACAAATTGGTATATTTATATTTGAACTTCCTATCTAGTAACTATTTGCATATTTTTGGCTATATAATATTGCTGTTACACTAAAGCCTTGTCTACGCTATCAAACTATATGTGACATAAAATGTGCCCATATGTGGACATGATGATGTCATATCACTACCATATATGACTATATCACTGCCAAATTTTGGCACATCATTTTTAATTTCTATGTTTAATTAGGCTTTTTCAGCAATATATATCTTAAAAACAGTGTACAGTACAATGATTGTGGTTATATATTTTTCTTTGTTTATTAGGCGGATAAAGATGTCCTTACATATGGCCCTGGTTATATAGTTGACTTTGGTCAAGCTGATAGAGTGGAGCTGGATGGGGATAGAAGTGATCTAGTACCATATGAGTTTGTGATACAAGGAAGTGATGCATGGTTTTTTTTCGAAACTGACAGAAACATCCTAGGTGTCGGTTTTAATATAACATTTACTGCAGGTATGTTACAATTCCAATCTTATATAGCTCTGTTTACACTATCAAACTTTATGTGTCAAAACAATGTGATGTGGCCATATAGATATATAGTATATAGAGGTGACAATGTCATATTATTACTACTACCATATTTCGGCACATCACACTTTTTTTGTCAAACTAGTTTGATAGTGTATACAGAGCTTTATATAGCTCTTAATGATCATTGAATCAACACACACTCACTGTGCCACATACCCTTACACACACTGCGAAACACGGCCTTATATTAGATTATACATAGAGATTATATTAGCCAAAAGCCCATTGGAAGTCAGATTTCAGCTTAAATTTAACAGGTTTTTTTGTCCGTATATAAACTAAATAATATTGTGAAAATAATAAATTGAATATTAATTAAAATCGCAAAATGGCCTATTTGAAGTTTGAAGGTGTTTTTCTATTTAGTGTGTAAACTGCCATGTCAATTTAAAAGACAGTTTAAGAACCCTCCGAGGACCAATGTTTTGTTAATGTAGTATGATATTTAACTTGAAATTATTTAACAGATCCGGACGATTGTAACCCCAACCAATGTTTGAATGGAGCAGTGTGCGTAGACTTGGAAAACGCCTTTAGTTGTATTTGTGCAGCAGGATATGAAGGAACTCTGTGTGAAATTAGTAAGGAATCATTAATACATTGACATTCATCATGAGTTGCTATACTTTGAAATGTATTTTGTATATTTGAATTGCCCAAATGCCACTTTGCTTACCCAAAAACTCCATTATGCTATACAATTCTCTATAATGTGTTCCATCTTACAGTTTGTTTGTTTTTTAACAGAACACATTAAGCTCTGTCTGCACTATCAAACTAGTTTGACAAAAAAGTGGCTTAATATGGTAGTGATATGCCAAATATGGTACTGATATGACATCATCATGCCCATATATGGGCACATTTTTTGACAGAGCTTTAGGGCAGGATGATTTGTAGTTTATATTTTTTCAATGTTCTAATTGGTCTTCCTTCTTCTATTCTACTAAAGCGCCCTCTACAGTTTGGACATGCTTTTATAATATCTCCCGATAATTTAATTTTTCCAAGAGGGTCTGTCATTATACAGAAATGTACCTCATAAATATACATTGAGATTCTTTATTTCATTGACATTCTTCTGTTTTACTATCATTCATGCTTATAAATAATTATCTAGCTGCAAACTGTAGAGTGGTGCTCACAGTAGGCCCAAGATAATACCACGAAAGATGAGCATGGTAGCTCGGTGTGGTTTATACCTTGTGTGAGTCTTTATTTTGTTTATAATTTGGCTTTTTAATTATTTACTCTAAGATATCAATGATTGTAATCCAAATCAATGCCAGAATGGGGGTTTTTGTATTGATGGTGTCAACACCTTCACATGTGCATGTCAACCAGGCTTTGAAGGGAGTTTATGTGAAATAAGTAAGTATTAAGTTGAACTGTTTTGTTTTATTGTCATTGTACACAAAAGAACTTGCTACAAACACTATCTAAATATGCATTATATTTCTGATGCATTCTGTGAACAAGGGTTATTTTGTTGTACCAGAAAAAAACCAAAATAAACTGTACTGACTAATTACTAATCCACCTGGAGAGCATCTTTGACTTAAATAAGACATTGTCTATAATCGTTTTAAGACTAAAACATTTTCACTTGAATTAAATCTTCACATCAGGCCATATATATCGAATTTCGAAAAAAGTGAAAGAAGCTAGCACTACAATGTCGAGACCTTTGCAACAACATTATTGTACTAGCATACCTGAAGAGATCGCAAGGTACCCTGATTATAATAGTTGCACATAATGTAGCACAATACAATTACAATTACAAATAATTTTTCTGTTATTGTTTTCCTTAGACACTAATGAATGTTTGAGCATTCCATGTTTGAATGGAGGTACTTGTACAGATGGCATTAATAGCTACACATGTGTTTGTGTAGCAGGATGGGACGGACCTGATTGCGCAGATGGTGAGTATTGTAGTACTACCAAATTCATATTTAAGTTTCAGTTACTACAGTAATTCAATTTCTGTGGCTTTAATTAAATTAATTAATTAATTAGTGAGTATGCAGTGTGGTGTAATAATAGTGAATTCATAATTTTCTAATAGGCTTAATAAACCTATAGATTCTCATCTACCTATAGATACTCATCTACCTATAGATACTCATCTACCTATAGATACTCATCTACCTATAGATACTCATCTACCTATATATACTCATCTACCTATATATACTCATCTACCTATATATACTCATCTACCTATATATACTCATCTACCTATAAATACTCATCTACCTATAGAAACTCATCTACCTATAGATACTCATCTACCTTTAGATACTCATCTACCTATAGATACTCATCTTCTTATAGATACTCATCTATCTATATATACGCATCTACATATAGATACGCATCTACATATAGATACGCATCTACTTATAGATACTCATCTACCTATAGATACTCATCTACCTATATATACTCATCTACCTATAGATACTCATCTACCTATAGATACTCATCTACCTATAGATACTCATCTACCTATAGATACTCATCTACCTATAGATACTCATCTGCCTATAAATACTCATCTACCTATAGATACTCATCTACTTATAGATACTCATCTACTTATAGATACTACATCTACTTATAGATCTACTCTATTATTAAACTGAAAGTATAAATGTTTTTTTTAAATTGTTATTTATATTTTGGTTTTTGTTAGACATCAATGAATGTATGGACTCTCCATGTCAAAATGGTGGAACTTGCAATGATCAGATCAACTTCTACACCTGCACGTGTATTCCTGGATTTGTTGGATCCAACTGTGAAACAAGTACGTTCTTATAAGCTCTGTCTACACTTTATGTGACACAAAAATGTAATGTGCCCATATATGGACACGACAGACCTTTAATCAATCAATCAATCCACAATTCATAGTTTGTACTCCTCCAATGATCTTAACATACAATCATACTTCATGTTTGTGGCACATGTCACCAAGATTAGTTTTGGAAATTAATAAAACTGTTAATACCAAAATGTGACAATTACATTATTAATCCAAAGGCAAATTAATGAAAAAGGACAATGTTGTTGGTATCAGTGAATGGAAACATTAAACAAGACATTATCAATTATTACACACTTGTTACCTTATGTAAATATATATAATATAGAAAAATGTTCATATAACATTATAATGCATACAATAAATATTAAAATATTTTATAAAACTGGATAAACTTGTTTATTTTTAATTAACCTTTGAACTCTATAAAAGAAGACAAGTATCCGCAGTCTTAACAGTAGTATTATGTTGTAAGTGCTTTAATCATCAGATTTTGATGAGTGTGGCAGTAACCCTTGCCAGAACGGTGGTACTTGCAATGACGGTATAAATGGCTACGTGTGTGTGTGTGTAACTGGATTTAGTGGAACACATTGTGAGATAAGTAAGTCACAATAATTTTTTTCTGTTACGGTTTTACAATATTCACTTATAGTACTTTAAGTCTTTGATTTGTATTTAAATGACAATATTTTCCTCAAATTTCAAAAGATGTACTGGGTTCTATAAAGTGCACGTGAGCACACACAGATGTATATACACTGAATCTTCAGTTTTAAGTCCTTATCTGAGAAGACTTTGGCCAAAATTTGGTCCAGGCATTGAAACAGCAGCCAAAACAGGTCCGGCTAGGCCAAAACTGATCAAGCCTTTGAAATCGCTTATTTATTCTTTAAAATGTCATAAGAAGCCTGGAAAAAATGGTTGAAGTAAACTATGCTTAAAGTAAATACACTAAATATTACCGTACAAAAGAAAAGAAATTATCAAAACGGACATTTTAAAAATGTGCAAGAAACATTTTAATAAATCGGAGTTCGGAATATTACATTATTCTAGTTAATTCGTAGGATAAAGTAATTGGGGAAAATTAAGGCGGTTGTGTAATTTCTTATCACAAAGGCCAAAAGAAAAAAATAACGATGGTAAAAACAACAGCCTAAAACAATAATAATATTATTTATATCCGGAAAGAGTTAAGGTTGATATGTATTGTATGAGATTTTAATTTGTGGTTGTCTTCAATGGGTTTTTGGAGTATAACTGTAGTACAGTATTAAGCTTTGTTTTTTTAAAGATGATAATGACTGCAATCCTGACCCATGTGAAAATGGTGGTTTTTGTATTGATGGTAACAATCAGTACACATGTGTCTGTCTTGCTGGTTACTCAGGAACAAACTGTCAAAGTGGTAAGTGCTCCAGTTGTTCTTGCTTTTTCATGACAAAAACTACAATAAAAGCTGTTATTATGGCAATCCATCCATATGCTGTAGCCTGGTGGTTAACAGACTTGCCTTACAATCTTAAGATCCATGGCTAAATCTTGACATAGTGCCTGGCCATGATTCTTTCTACTTCAAATTTGACTTAGATTACAAGCACAATAAATTATAGTTAATCCCTCCAGTAATTAGCAAGTTTTAAAATGAATATAGTATTAATAGTTGATAGTATAATATTTAAGATGATTACGTTTGGTGTTTATAACTTTATAGATATTAATGAATGTGCAAGTGGGCCATGCCAGAATGGTGGACTTTGTGAAAATGATGTGAATATGTACACGTGTATGTGTCTCGCAGGTTACGAGGGAACCAATTGTGAATTCAGTGAGTATAATTTGCAGTATATGATAATCTAAGGACAAAGAAATATATGTGATTACTTGCAACAACAGGATCAGGTTGACTTTACTTAACCTATTCCTATACTTACAAAAATATGAGTGAGTTGTTAGTGTTACCATTGTGTAAAAGTTAGAATTCCACCCAGGTGTAATATTTAAGTAATCTTTTTAATGTTAGCTAGTACCAAAAAGTGGTAAGTAGTTTATCGATATATTAATTTGCTACCAAATGATGTGACTGAAGTGGTATATTAAGATATATTATGATAAAACGCAAAAAAACACACATGCTTCCTGTTTTAAATTTTACAATATCGTCATTTTACTTGTGGCTTGTTTATACCTCGTGTCAAATAAAAATGGTTTTCATTTTCAGACATAGATGAATGTGGAAGTTCACCTTGTGCTAATGGTGGTACATGCTTAGATGGTGTTAATGGCTATATTTGTCAGTGCGCAGCTGGATGGACTAATGTTAACTGCGATGTTAGTAAGTAAAAAAGTATACTAAAGTAAATTTATATTTATTTTGCCGTAACTCTACTAAATAAATAAATTTGAATGAATCTACTTTTTTTTATTATCATTTTCTAAAATCGTTATGCATATTGTTTTTCTGTTGTTTTTTTTTGGTTATTTTAAGAGAAAGATTATTTAGAGGGTTAATTTTACGTTAATATTTAGCGTATACATAAGGTAGATTTTTTAAAGGTTTTATGGTCATAATGCATATTTTTAAATTGTAGTAGTTGTACAGTATTTTTCATACCACAGTAACATTGAGAATTAATAGAACTCTCAAAGTTATAATCTCATATTTTGCACTGATGTTTACCAACTAAACTTATAATTTTCCAGAGTAAATATTCCATTCCATACAGATTTCGTGAGGGAAAAACCTATTTCATAATGAGTAAAAACAGAAAATCCATTAGATGTCTGGTCACATGACCAAACATTATTCAAATTAATAATGTTACCCTTGCCTACCTAGACTGTTTGAGACCATCACTGTCATCATTTATTATCTTTTCAGACATTAATGAATGTGCTTCAACACCTTGTCAAAACGGAGCGACTTGTTTGGACGGAGTTAACTCCTACTTTTGCCAGTGTGCAGCTGGATATACTGGAACATTCTGTGAAACTAGTTAGTTCTACAAAAATTATTTCATAAAATAATGAATGCTTTCTTTCAATGAAAAATGCTGCTCTACCATTTTTTTAAACTATTTTTTTTGGCTTACATATATTGAAGCTTTATTCTTATCTATCTAGTCTATTATTTCTTTATTAAAAAATTCTTTTTTTTTTTCATGTTTGTAGAAGTAGTGGTTTGTGTATGTATAGTGTTTTGTTTTGAATATGCAAATTTGTTTATTTACAAATTTGCATATTCAAATATAATGCAAATGCAACAACATTTAAGTTCTATTCTAATATCCATTTCAAAATGAAATTTGGTAAGGTTTCTATCAACGCTTTATTTGCCTTTACTTTTATTTGGGAAAAGACACTTTGCTTAGTTAATTTTCAATGTATAGCAGTTAGTAATGGTTTCTTGACTTTGTTGGTGGCAAAACGTTTTCAAGCTTTTAATTTGCAGACATTGATGAGTGTGCAAGTATGCCGTGTCTTAATGGAGGTTTTTGTTTGGATGGAATCAACGGCTTTTTCTGTCAATGTCCCAGCGGATATTCTGGAGTCACATGCAGTAACAGTAAGTTTCTTCCAATTTTATTGATTCAAATATTTATGGTCATCGTTAAGGCTTGGTTCCCGGTGGGATGCAACGCAAGGACGTAGACGCAACATAAGTGAGTTGACCAATCACAAGTGATGGATTATTCAAACTGAGTGGCAAAGCCGTCAAGACAATGGAACCATTATTTCGTAGCCATAACATCGACAAAGGTTCGTTTATGTCCTTGCGTTGCTTCCTAGTGCGAACCAAGCTTTATTGTGTATAGTATAAACAGGCCTTACTATGCAAATGGTTTACATAGCAAATAAGCAATGGAAGTGCCTTAATCTTTATGGACTGTATTTATTTCAAGATTTTTTTTCCTTTAAGACGATGACGAGTGCTCGAGCATGCCATGTCAAAATGGGGGTGCTTGTATTGATGCTGTTAACAGCTACACATGTGTCTGTGTGGCTGGATACACTGGAACAACTTGTGAAATCAGTATGTTTTTTTTCTTTTGTCTCTAATGTTAATTTTGTCCATGTCCTAGATCTTGGCGAAACTAAACATAACACTAACAGATATTTATCAGAGACTGGTCAAGTAATTATTTATCATAAAAGAATACTATTAAAATAGAATTTTCTAGTTGCTAATTCATTAATTATATATATTAATACATATATAAATCCAAAGGCAAATTACTGAAAAAAATGACATGCTGTGGGTATCAGTGGCTGGATCTCAATGGAGATACAAAAAAAAGGCGAAAAGCTAAATCAAAATGATAAAGTAAAACAGCCAGAAAAGTTAGCAGAGCTTTCGGGCAACACTAGCCCTTCATCAGTGCAAGTGAGCGTACTAATTGGATAGTATAATAAGCAGTGCTGTCTTAGTGAACTGGAATAAAAGAAATAAAATAAAGGAGGCTAGTGAATAGAGGGTGGAAATAGTAAGGCTAGAAAACAAAGAAGATAGCTTGGTAGATATAAACAATTTTGGAATAGAACATTAAAAAACAGCTTAATAGTGGTTAATATTGAAACTTAAATTTAGGTAGTCAATAATATTTTAATATATATATATATATATATATATATATATATATATATATATATATATATATATATATATATATATATATTAATCTGCACTGATGAAGGGCTAGTGTTGCCCGAAAGCTCTGCTAACTTTTCTGGCTGTTTTACTTATCGTTTTGATTTAGCTTTTCGCTTTTTTTTTGTATCTCCATTGAGATCCAGCCACTGATACCCACAGCATTGTCATTTTCTCAGTAATTTGCCTTTGGATTTATATAATAATCTGTATATTTCATTGTATTATACTTTGTTTTTTCCTGTTTGAAATTACTGAATCTTTGAGTCATAATGAGATTTGTCGCTTTTGTGTTTTCTGACCTTTTTTCATATCTGTTTCTACTGTTCTTATTTGTGTTTATCAAATACATAAATAAAACATGTTGAGTAGTTATTTTGATAAACTGTTTCTCTAAATGGCAAAACACCTATTAAAAATGGAAAATAAGATTTCAGTTCTGTTTCTTTACAAAGTATAAAATAAAACCAAAATAACTTTAATTTGTAAATAATCTTCTTTTTTTTTTCAGATATTGATGAATGTGCTAGTTTCCCATGTCAAAATAATGGACAGTGTATAGATGGAATTAATGGATATCAGTGTGTGTGTATAGTTGGATATGAAGGCATACATTGTGAAATAAGTAAGAAAATTAACAGTTGTTTATATACTGCAGCAGGCTTGGGCTTTAAGAAAATAACATATCAAAAGCTTGGTATACAACAACTTTGGACTTAGGCAGGTAATGCAGGTTTCTAGACGAAAATGATGAACTATTCATGTCGCTTGGCTCAGCGTACAGCGGAGCTCGTGTATGCTCCAGTAATTGAATTATAAAAAAATATTTAGCAGAAACAATAGTTGAGTAGCTTATTCAATTGAATGTCAGCATTAAAATTATACGATGACTAAAGCTCTGTCTACACTATTAAACTAGTTTGACAAAAAACGTATGATGTTCCCAAATATGGTAGAGATGTGCCTGAATATGGTACTGATATGACATCATCATGCCCATATATGGGCACATCACATTTATTTGTCACATAAAGTTTGATAGTGTAGACAGCGCTTTAAAAACATGGTTTATGTTTGATGACAAATATGATTTGTTATTACAGATATCAATGAATGTGCCAGTCTTCCATGTCAAAATGGGGGTTTTTGCTTGGATGGTGTTAACCAGTACACATGCCAGTGTGCTGCTGGCTGGTTTGGAACCCACTGCGAGTTAAGTAAGTTGCATACTATGTCAAACTTTAGTCTCATCACCCAAGTCTCCTGGTAATCATGGCAATATTTTGAATCGTCGCTTGTCTCAATAACTGTTTTGTATTTGCAAAAAAATAATCTTGATACTGCGTAATTTTACCATTATGTTTTACTACGAAAAATTTATTTGCGGCAATTTATTGACGTATTCTATGCTTGGAAAATGCCTGTAAATGCTGATTATTTGTTATAATAGTATCCTGACTGTTTGGATGTAATTAAAAAATATAACACCCCTGTGTTGTTTTTTTTTGTGTTTAGATATTGATGAGTGTGCCTCAACCCCATGTCAGAATGGAGGAGTCTGTTTAGATGGGGTCAATGCATACATTTGTCAGTGTACTGCTGGATGGACAGGACTTCAATGTCAAACTAGTATGTGCTTTTAATTATAATCATCTTCAGCCTAAACGCAAGTGTAGCATATTCCCTCCGAAGCTCAGCTTTTTTTAGTACTACTGTACCTTAAGCTGGATTCACAACATCCAACCAAAATTTGTGTACTCTTACACCAAGAGCTCACATCCCTGCTGCGCTATGAACATTTGTATACATATATTCATTCATTTAAAATGACAAAAGCTTTTTCTATATTTTAAGAAGCTTTGAAGAAAATTGACCTCAACACACTAATGGGTTCATGCTATATATCTTAATATTGTAGAAAGCTGATTTCCTTGAAAATTCTTGAAATAAGATTGTTATTAACAACTTTTAATTCTGTTAACAGACATTGATGAGTGTGCCAGCAACCCTTGTCAAAATGGAGCAACCTGTATTGACGGTGTCAATAGCTACACTTGTCTTTGTCCTGTAGGATTTTCCGGAGTCAATTGCGATAACAGTAAGATTTCTTCCTATCATCTGTCCTAAAGGCCTAGTATTTCTAGCTTCTCTTTCTTAGGCCGCAGTCGATGCATCTATCCATGTCCACAATTCTCCAGTTTAAAGGCCAATTTACACAGACGAGAGGTAACTGTAATAAAAATATAGAATCTATGTTATTTCTTACGACCAGTTACACACAACGCGGAGCGGACAGGTGGTTTCTGCTCAGATTTTTTATTTACCGTTACTGCTCGTCATGTAAATTGGCCTTTATGATCTTCCACACTTGCTTTGAGATAACCATGTCAGTGCTACTACATACAGTATGTCTGTCTTGCAAGCCTGTAACAAAAGGGCAAAAATCGTCATGAGCTAGGCTAGTTAGCTAGGCCTATATTAACCATCACTACTTCTAATTTTAAGAGAGCATTCAGGAAGAAAGGGGGTTTGATCCCTCAACCCCCCTGGCTACAGGCTTGTTCTCGTAACTATTTCACTTATTGATTGGTTTAGTTTAACCTTTGATCTGTATTTATTTTTTTAGATGATAATGAATGTTCCAGCAATCCTTGTCAGAATTCTGGTATATGTATTGATGGTGTTAATAGTTACACTTGTCTTTGCAGTTCTGGTTATACAGGCACCAACTGCGAAATAAGTAAGTGTATCAAAAAGTAACACTCTCATCTCAAGTATCTTTCTTCTTACATTTAGTTTGGTGTAATTGTTTTTGGGGAAGGGCAAGGGTAGCATTATCTTTGTCTCTGACCGTCCGATTAGTTCCCTGTTCATTTATTCAAATGACAGTGATTTAGAGTTGCAACAGATAGAACATGGATGGTGATGCATCGTTGTTCTTTGTTTAGTAATTGTATTTGCTTCATGTGCCAGTCCTTGCCTTTTGAGTGCCACACCAACAGTTATTTACAGCACAATAAAATTTGGTAAACTTATATACAGCAGGATGCAAACACCTAACTGAGCACACTTTGTGAAATTTGTAATGTAAATGTGTGTATGTGCACTTTAAACATGCTATTATGCATGTATATACTGCAGTAGAAAAATGTTGATACAATGTTATATTCTTGCTGTAGATATTAATGAGTGCTCGAGTGGGCCGTGTCTTAATGGTGGAGCTTGCATCGATGGTGTCAATGGTTACACATGTACTTGCTTGCCTGGATGGACTGGAACAATTTGTGAACAAAGTAATTTTTTGTTCTTTTATACATTCATGTGTGTCTTTGAATGATGAATCTTGAGTTTACTGTGGGAAAGAAAGAAATAAATTATGCATGATCTCATTTGATTGTACTTAGTGTTACAGACAGTATAAATGTTTTTCTATCATCCTAGTATAAACAGGCCCTTAAAACATCACGTCGAGCAAATCAGAAGTGGAACTGTGATGTGAACAAGCATCAAACAGTACGACTCCACTCATATATGTATATTTTATATTTAATATTTATGTTTTTCTAGATATCAACGAGTGTGGTAGTACCCCATGTCAAAATGGCGGTACATGTAACGATCAGGTCAATGGCTACACATGTAGCTGTTCGCTAGGATACTCAGGGCTATTTTGTGAAATTAGTAAGTTCTGGAATTTCCAAACAATTAAACTAAAGTTTTTTGGTAACCCAGAGGGAACGCTAGAAGGAACGCTAGAACGTATTTATCAGTTAGAGACTAGAATAGTTAGAGAGAGAGTTAGATAATTATTTTTACATTAATAGTATATTAAAATATTCATAGTTGTCAACATTTTGTATGTATTTTTGCAAGTAAATATAGAAATCGTAGAAATACAGCAATAACTGCAGTAAATTAATAATGTTCTTGGACAACTCTTCTGCAGATACTGATGAATGTGCTTCTGTTCCATGTCTAAACGGAGGTACTTGCATTGATCTTGTTAATGGATACTTCTGCTCATGTTCAAGCGGATGGACTGGAAATCAGTGTCAAATAAGTAAGTACCATACTGAATTAAGTAAAAGTAGTCCATTTTGTGCCTAGTTTACCTGGATAAACCGACAATAGCCTCTCTCCAAAGAGAGCAATAATAATAAAAAAAAACGGTAGAGCACCCCTATAAGATAAATGGTATCCACTTATGGTGACCATCACAAGATTCTCAGTCACGTTTTGAATTGACTTAAACCCCTTTTGGCTTTCACATCTCCAAGCAAAACCATAGAGTTTACACACACTGGGGTGCATATCATGCATACAACATGCTGGTGTTGACGTCCCAGTGTGTAATAAACTCCCAGAGTTTGCTGGGCAATGTGAAAGGGCTATACCAACTATGGGATAACAACATGAAAATAAAAGAAAACAATTATAATAATATTATATTCCATGTTTAACATGATTCTTCAACTTCAAAATAAAATTGATCACAATAACATATCTATGCTTCATACAAACAGTAAAAATTTGAATTTTCTTGATTGAGGCTGCATATGGACAATGTATCCATACAGGTTTTTTTTATTTATTAAAAAGAACATCTTTAAATTGAATTGATAAATAAAATGAATTTAAGGAAGGATTTAATTCAGGAGGTATATTTCAGATATGTTTCCTCTACTTAAAAACTGTCAACAGTAAAATGTGACTATTATTATTGTGTGCCCATGATTTTGGTTTGTAGTAAGTTGTAGGTGATACATAATATTCAAATTAAACCACCTTTTGTTCTTCTGATTAATATATTTCTATTTTTATTCATTTTTAACAGGTTTCTAAGGTAGTTATCATTTGCCTGTGTGCTAACTATATTCATTAAAAACTTTTAAAATAAAATGATTTAGGATTTATTATACTTTGATTTTTGTAGTATCACACTTATATCATCATGTATTGTTGTTTGCATTTTTCATTTAAAAGTGTATTCAAAAAATGGCATGCAAAAATTAATGCTGCTATTGTTTTCATATATCTGCTATTTATTGCTTTTATCAGCTATCATAATTTAGTAATGTGTACTGTCATGTCATAGGTCAAGGGTAAAGGTCAAGAAGCCAAAAATATGTATAATTTGATTACATACCAATAATACAACATTCCAGTTTATATTTTTTTATTTCAAACTTATATTTGATTGACCTTTGACCTATGCACCATCCTGTTTTTTTCATCTGTGGTTTATTAATATAAAATAGTCATATTTTAGCTTTCTTTTCCTGTTTCTGATTTCCTCTGCTACAGTACTAGAATATTTTCAAGCAATTTTTTTATTAGATTTTCTCTTATAGAAATAGTAAATTATTTGTATTTTGTATGATGCAATTGTCTGGTATTTGGTTAGTTTGACCATCAACAGTGTTATAGTCATCATCATGATAGTCATAGGGAGCTTTCAATTTGCGACGTCCTGTGACCTAACTAGGTCAGGTCAATCGATGTGTCATCGTTTGGACCTAGAAACCGTCAAACTGCGTTGAGGCAAGAAGCGAGGAAACATGTCCTAATATAACGTATATGCGCACAGTAAATTAACATGACATACTTTGGTCATTGATTATAGCAAATTGAAAGATCCATCACCATTGTCATCATAAATTGATATCATAAGATGCAACATTATCAGTATCATTATCAATATTTTTAATGAGCAATGATTTATTTGAACAAACAATTATCAGATCCTTCTAAGCATTGCTACTATACTACAGTCATACAGTCAAAAACTAAAGTTGAAAGATATATTGTCCCCCTGAAAAAAAATTGTTTGTTGAATATGCCTTTTTACTGTGGCATATTATTTATTCACTTTGACCAAAAATTGGATTGGGAAAAAAAAGGAAAAGGAAAAGGTGTAATTTCAAGACAAAAAAATTTCAGACATTAGGTTTTTAGTTAAATTTAACCTTTTATTTTGTCTTTTTATAAATGAAATACAAAATGACCTATTCAAAGTTTGATTTTATTGATCAATATTTTTCATGTTAAGGGAGACAATACATCTTTAAGGGACTGTATAAAACGCAATTATACAATAATCAAATAGTATTATTTTTATTATTAAAACAGATATTGATGAGTGTTCAAGTATGCCATGTATGAACGGTGGTATATGTAATGATGGAATCAATGGATATACCTGTACATGTGCAGCCGGATGGGAAGGAATCAACTGTGAGATTAGTAAGTGTGGTGATTAAAAAGATGTTGAAAGGGATTACTACTATTAAGATTATGAATAAATAATGATACAAAAGCAACATGTAACAATAGATTCCATGATTATTCTTGCTTCTAGGAGTAGGGATGATAATATTATATTTTAATATGTAAATATGATGAATTAATCAGTAAACAGGATCGCTTGCTCTTCCTTGTAAGCCTACTAGATGTATTAATAATGATGTTCAGGTGAGTTTTGTTAATTCAATATTTTTCACATGTTTTTCTTATCTGTTTTAGACATCAATGAATGTGCTAGTGGGCCGTGTCAGAATGGAGGAATTTGTCTTGATGGTGTCAATGGATATTTCTGTCAATGTACTAGCGGTTGGACTGGAACAGTTTGTGAAATTAGTAGGTGTCATGTTTGTTTAAAGAGTGGCAGGTGGGGAGGAAGTAGTATCTTACTACCAAACCAAAGAGTTGGTGTTTTTGCATCGCTAATACATTTTACAACCTTTCCATGAGTTATGTGGCAAACCTATTTCATGAGTCAGGTGGTGAGCCTATTCCATGAGTCATGTGGTGAGCCTATTTCACAAATCATGTGGTGAACCTACTCCATGAGTCATGCTGTGGGGAACCTGTTCCATGAGTCATGCTGTGGGGAACCTGTTCCATGAGTCATGTGGTGAACCTGTTCCATGAGTCATGTGGTGAACCTGTTCCATGAGTCATATGGTGAACCTGTTCCATGAGTCATGTGGTGAACCTGTTCCATGAGTCATGTGGTGAACCTGTTCCATGAGTCATGTGGTGAACCTGTTCCATGAGTCATGTGGTGAACCTGTTCCATGAGTCATGTGGTGAACCTGTTCCATGAGTCATGTGGTGAACCTGTTCCATGAGTCATGTGGTGAACCTGTTCCATGAGTCATGTGGTGAACCTGTTCCATGAGTCATGTGGTGAACCTGTTCCATGAGTCATATGGTGAACCTGTTCCATGAGTCATGTGGTGAACCTGTTCCATGAGTCATGTGGTGAACCTGTTCCATGAGTCATGTGGTGAACCTGTTCCATGAGTCATGTGGTGAACCTGTTCCATGAGTCATGTGGTGAGCCTATTTCATGAGTCATGGGGTGAGCCTATTCCATGAGTCATGTGGTGAGCCTATTCCATGAGTCATGTGGTGAACCTGTTCCATGAGTCATGTGGTGAACCTGTTCCATGAGTCATGGGGTGAGCCTGTTCCATGAGTCATGTGGTGAACCTGTTCCATGAGTCATGTGGTGAACCTGTTCCATGAGTCATGTGGTGAACCTGTTCCATGAGTCATGTGGTGAACCTGTTCCATGAGTCATGTGGTGAGCCTATTTCATGAGTCATGTGGTTAGCCTGTTCCATGAGTCATGTGGCGAACCTATTCCATGAGTCATGTGGTGAGCCTATTTCATGAGTCATGGGGTGAGCCTATTCCATGAGTCATGTGGTGAGCCTATTCAATGAGTCATGGGGTTAGCCTGTTCCATGAGTCATGTGGTGAACCTATTCCATGAGTCATTATTGGGGATCCTATAGTTTTATATTCTTCATTATTATTTATTTCTTTTAGATATTAATGAGTGTGCCAGCTTTCCTTGTCAAAATGGAGGAACCTGTATTGATGAGATCAATTCTTATACGTGTCAGTGTCCAACTGGCTGGAGTGGTGTCTTCTGTCAGACAAGTAAGCTATGCCAAAATTATTAATTATACAGTATTTAGTTAATTTTTTCTTATGATTACTCATAATCTTATTTTATATACCACAACATTCTTTGATGATAAAATAAATATAAACGATTGTATTATGGCTGGATGGTGCTGTTTGGTTTGCCCATACTGGATGCTTCTGCTGTTATTTTGGGAGGAAGCAGTATCTCACTACCAAACCAAAGAGTTGGTGTTTTTGCATCCCTAATACATTCTACAACCTTTCCATGAGTCATGTGGCGAACATATTCCATGATTCATGTGGTGAACCTATTCCAATGTAGGTGATTTTGATAGTAAGCCTATTATGGTAAATAAAAGGTAAAATTCCAGAGAATTTTGATCCTGAAAATCATTTATCTGTCTACTTGACAAAACAATGAGTCAGTGTTGGTTGTTTCCTAATGTTGAGTTTAGCATTTAACTTAAAAGTTGTTGCTAACATTTATAATCTGGTTGGATGGCAAAATGTTCTAAAAAAGATGTAATCACTTTTATTTCAGATGTGGATGAATGTAATCCTAACCCTTGTGCAAATGGCGCAGCATGTATTGATGGCATCAACAGCTTTAGTTGCCAGTGTGTTCCCGGATGGACAGGAACACTTTGCGAATCTAGTAAGAAAAACAATTAAACTAAATCTGAATTTTTTCTCACGGGCATACTGGTGCCTGTATCATTACCGGCATCAGCATGGTATAGCACGGGTCTTATCACTAGGACGCCAACCTTTGTGAAAATTAAGGATCTAGGCTAGGCCTAAGCTACACACTTAGCCTGGCCTAAACCTGTGTACTTCCACCAGCCCAGCGGTGGAATAGCTCCATGAGCGCTATTAGAGATTACAAGGTCAGATCCCAAGGTCATTAGGTCATATGTTCACTGGAACGTCAACATAAATGTCCAATTTATAATCTAAACATTCATATATCTCATATATATAACATCATACATATTGGCTCAAATCTAAAATTATAAATTTTGTTGCTGTTTCTTTCAGATATTAATGAGTGCGCCAGTACTCCTTGTCAGAATGCTGGCACATGTGTTGATGGTGTAAATGCATTCGCTTGTAGCTGTACACCAGGCTGGACTGGTACCTTGTGTGAAACGAGTGAGTATACTTGAGTGCCAGTGTTGCGAGTCATTTGGTACAATTAAAATTGGGCTCAAGAGAACTTAACAGGACACCTGTATTAGAATTCTGTATACATCTCTTCTTAAAGTATATATGTATATAATTATAACATAACATCATAGATTTGTTTTTATTTATTTTTTTATTGTTATTATTTAACTTTCAGACATTAATGAGTGTGTTTCAGCACCATGCCAGAACGGTGGTACATGTTTTGACCAGAACAATGGCTATATTTGTGTATGTGAAAGTGGCTGGACTGGAACCCACTGCGAAATTAGTAAGTGTAGTCAAGTAATAGTTTAATTATTTCTCACTATTTTCACTTGTATTTATATAGTGCATTTAATAATGCAATCTGTGTAGTTAATAGTGGTCTTGGGATACTTAATAATGTCATTTAAATACTTCAGTGGGTCATAAACTAGGCATACACCATACAAACGCATGTGTTGGCGTGTGTAAACTTTGGCGATGTGGTAGTGGTATTAGTATATACTTATAATCAGTGTTGATACATTTTTACTAAATTTGAAAAATGTTTTCTTTCTTATTATAGATATCAATGAATGTGCCAGTGGTCCCTGCAGTAATGGTGGTACATGTATTGATGGTATCAACATGTACAGTTGTCTGTGTGCATCAGGGTGGACAGGGCCTACATGTACAATGGGTAAGTTAGCGCTCATTATCAGCAATTACACTATTAACATCTTTGTCATCATCACTGTCATTGCCACCATGAGTATTATTACCATATCAGTATCATCGCCATATCACTATTATCACCATATCGGTATCATCACCACCATATCAGTATCATCACTATATCACTATCATCAACATATCACTATCATCACCATATCACTATAATCACTATATCGCTATCATCACCATATCAGTGTCATCACCATTTTACTATCATCACCACATCACTATCATCACCATATCAATATCATCACCATATCAATATCATCACCATATCAGTGTCATCACCATATCACTATCATAATACCATATCACTTTCATTACCATTTCACTATCATTACCATATCAATATCATCACCATATCACTATCATCACCATATCACTATCATCACCATATCACTATCATCACCATATCACTATCATCACCATATCAATATCATCACCATATCAATATCATCACATCACTATCATCGCCACATCACTATCATCACCACATCACTATCATCACCACATCACTATCATCACCATTATCATCACCACATCACTACATCACCACATCACTACATCACTATCATCACCACATCACAATCATCACCACATCACCATATCAATATCATCATCACATCAACAGATCAGTATCATCACCACATTACTATCATCACCATATCAATATCATCACATCACCACATCAGTATCATCACCATATCACTATCATCACCATATCAGTATCATCACCATATCACTATCATCACCATATCAGTATCATCACCATATCAGTGCCATCACCATATCACTATCATCACCACATCAGTATCATCCCCATATCAATATCATCATAAATGTTATCATACTCTTGTTTTTTCTAGACGTGATTGAATGTGCCAGCACACCTTGTATGAATGGTGGTACATGTATGGAGGGTAGTAATTCATACACTTGTTCTTGTCTTCCTGGATGGACAGGCGTTCATTGTGAAATAGGTAAACATCCATTAATTTATACTTGATTGTGTTTCGGTCATCTCAGTTCCGGCGCCTCCTACCATAGTTAAACAGAAAAAAAAAACTCCATATGCATAAAGTGAAATAAAAGGGAAAGGGAAATAGGAATACATTTTTTTGACGAGAAATGTTGTATTAGCATATGACATATGAGATAACACGTCCCATGTTATTCTGTTTCTAGACATAGATGAATGTAATCCTAGTCCTTGTTTGAATGGAGCGGCATGTGTCGATGGAATCAATAATTTTGTATGTACTTGTCTGCCAGGATGGATGGGTGTGCTTTGTGAAACAAGTAAGTAGACATATTAGTTCATGAATAAATTTTTTTTTCAAGTGAAATTGTTCTAAATATAGTGTTTTTTCCAGAGGAGGTGATAGAGTTTGATACAGAGATCTTTGAATATTTCTATTAAAATTCTTTTTTTTTTTTTCAGATATTGATGAATGTTCTTCTTCACCTTGTATCAATGGTGGTACTTGTAACGATTTCGTAAACTTTTATACTTGTAGTTGCCTTATTGGATTTTCAGGAACTCACTGCGAGATTAGTAAGTTACTCTGTAATTTTTATCTTATTTGTTTTGCATTGATGTGAATTTATTCGTGCGAAAAAAATATGTTTATATATGTTTTTTTTATTTTTAACAAATATTTTGTTTTTCAGATGATAATGAGTGTATAAGTAGTCCTTGTTTTAATGGAGGAGCATGCATTGATCAAATCAACAGTTTTAGTTGTTCCTGTTTAGCTGGTTACAGTGGCACCTTGTGTGAAATTAGTAAGTAGCTTACACTAGAATGTTTATAAATTGATTTGATTTTCTATTTATTCATGTTTGGCTATACACCCCCTGAACAAACCCTTCTGAATAATTATCATTTATTTGCAAAAATTATGGTATACTTATTTGATATGCATAAAGCATCATGTAATTGATGATATCGCTTCGCTGTTTGGTGTATTATTAAAATAAAATAAATACTCCTCAACACTTTGAAATTGTTTTTCGGTATAGAAAAAATATAGATAAATTTTATTTCTAGGTTGTGACTTTGTTTTTTTTTTTTTTTGCAACAGACAATAATGAATGTGCTTCAGCACCATGTATGAATGGAGGCCAATGTCTAGATGGTGTAAACATGTATACTTGTAGTTGTATGCCAGGATACACTGGAGTACACTGTGAAATAGGTAAGTACCACACTTGTAATATACCCCTTTTACACTGCCAGCAGAAGTGCAGAGTTGATTCGGAATTATGTAAAGTTCTGTCTACACTCTCAAACTATATGTGACAAAAAATGTGATGTGCCCATATATGAACATGATTATGTCATATCACTACCATAAAGGGGCATATCACTGCCAAATGTGGGCACATCACACTTTTTTGTCAAACTAGTTTGATAGTGTAGACAGAGCTTTACTTGGGTCGTACCTGGCATGCAGAAATGTAGGCCGGTGTAAGCGATGTAAAAATTTACTCTGGTCTCTAAACTGTTCAGGTAACTGATGTGGAATGTATTCAGTGTCTATTCAACCTGGGATGTACCGGTGTAACTTGCGTGTTCGTAATGTAAACAGTCATGTGTATATTTTCTTTATTATTAATTAGTAAATTTGATGCGTTTCTTTTGATAGATATTGATGAATGTGCAAGTGGTCCTTGTCTAAACAACGGCAACTGTATTGATGGAATTAACGCATATGCTTGCATCTGTGCTGCAGGGTTTGAGGGAAACAATTGTGGAACCAGTAAGAATTAGTGGCTAGGGCATATGCTTATTTATTCAACCCTTGTTTATATCATGTTAGAATGGCTTTGGAAGGGATGGGTAGATACCTGAAGGTAGTGGATGGGCCCACACCTGCATTTGCCTGTGCTATGTGAGGAGCATCTGAGTGAAATATTGAATAAATGAAAATATGATGGGTGCTCATACCCAAAATCAATACATTGACCTATAAATGTGCTTTCACATGAAATTAAAAATCAAACGTACTTGATTGGGATGTGTCTTCTATGGAATTTTTATAACAATATCAGTAATAAATTACAATTTTTTTCAGACATCAACGAATGCGCCAGTAATCCTTGCATCAATGGTATATGTTCTGATAACATCAATTCTTTCACGTGTACCTGTAATCTTGGATGGACTGGAACTCTTTGCGATATTAGTAGGTTTTTACAGATTATTTATTAGTGACAGTGTTAAGCAATGCTCATTAAATGGAATCTTTTAACTCCAAAAAAATAACATGGCATGTTAAGAAATATAAATTAATCCCTTCTTATTTTTCTGTTCTTGTTTTCACAGACATTGATGAATGTGGAAGTTCTCCATGTATTAACGGAGGTACTTGTATAGATGGTGTGGCTGGCTATGTGTGTTCCTGTACAACTGCTTGGACTGGATTCAACTGTGAAATTAGTAAGTACCACAATGATATCAATACACCACAATACTATCAATACACCACAATACTATCAATACACCACAGTACTATCAATACACTATAATACTATCAATACATCACAATACTATCAATACACCACAATACTATCAACACAACACCATAATATCAATACACCACAATATTGACAATACACCACAATACTATCAATACACCACAATAATATCAACACACCACCATAATATCAATACACCACAATACTATCAATACACCACAATACTATCAACACACCACAATAATATCAATACACCACAATAATATCGATACACCACAATAATATCAATACACCACAATACTATCAATACACCACAATACTATCAATACACCACAATACTATCAATTCACCACAATACTATCAATACACCACAATACTATCAATACATCACAATACTATCAATACATCACAATACTATCAATACACCACAATACTATCAATACACAACAATAATATCAATACACCACAATAACATCAATACACCACAATACTATCAATACACAACAATACTATCAATACACCACAATACTATCAATACACCACAATACTATCAATACACCACAATAACATCAATACACCACAATAACATCAATACACCACAATACTATCAATACACCACAATACTATCAATACACCACAATACTATCAATACACCACAATACTATCAATACACCACAATAATATCAATACACCACAATACTATCAATACACCACAATACTATCAATACACCACAATACTATCAATACACCACAATACTATCAATACACCACAATACTATCAATACACCACAATACTATCAATACACCACAATACTATCAATACACCACAATACTATCAATACACCACAATACTATCAATACACCACAATACTATCAATACACCACAATACTATCAATACACCACAATACTATCAATACACCACAATACTATCAATACACCACAATACTATCAATACACCACAATACTATCAATACACCACAATACTATCAATACACCACAATACTATCAATACACCACAATAATATCAATACACCACAATAATATCAATACACCACAATAACATTAATATCTTTGTTTTTTCAGATGTTGATGAATGTGTGAGTACCCCATGTCAGAATGGTGGTACTTGTCTGAACCTCGTGGGCGAGTTCGCCTGTCAGTGTTTAGCAGGATGGAATGGTGTGTTCTGTGAAAACAGTAAGTAATACTTTATTTTTATAACGCATTAGAGTTATTGTTATTGTGTTGGTAAGAAATATGCGCCATATAAATATTTTTTGAACATAAACAATTTCTCCATCATCGTCGTATGGTCCAATCACAATCACCATGTTTAAATATCACATTACAACCTAATTTAATTTATCTTTATAGACATCAATGAGTGTGGAAGCAGTCCTTGTCAGAATGGTGGTACCTGTACAGATGGTGTTAACGGGTACATATGTACTTGTTTATCTGGGTTCTCTGGAGTATTCTGTTCTATAAGTAAGTGCATACATAAAACACCCCTAAACCATAATAGAATAGACCATTCTCAAACTTTTTCCTCTTATAGAACAGAGGTGTCCTAATAGGTACACTTTTTAAAATATATAGAAGATATGAAAATTGCAATATGGTGAAGACTAATGGTACTTAGGTTAAACAGGATTTGGTTAGCCATGATTTGTATGTGGTTCCTGCTGATTTATTTCTTCTTCTTTTTTGATAGATGACAATGAGTGTATTTCCGATCCTTGTCAAAATGGTGGTACATGTACTGATGGCAACAATGGATACACATGTAGCTGTGTGTTTGGATTCTCTGGAACATTCTGTGAAATCGGTAAGTGCGATATCAGAAACAATGTAGGGACATAGCCACACCAAGTAATTTGACCAGTCAACATATTTGCATTGCACATATGTCATTGTGTTGCGTACAAGTGCGAACCAAGCTTAAAGCTCTGTGTACTACACTATCAAACTGTATGTGACAAAAAGAAGTGCGATGTGCCCATATATGGACATGATGATGTCATATCACTACCTATTTGGGCATATCACTACCATATTTGGGCACATCACACTTTTTTTGTCAAACTAGTTTGATAGTGTAGACAGAGCTTTAGGCTTAACTGCAATATGATGTTGAAGTTCTACCTTGCATGACTCAACCCATCTCGGCCTACACTATATGTTTGGGATTCTATAGCGGTAGACGATATCCGTACAACACCAACAACTTCTCTCCATCTGCTATTAAGGCACTGAATGTACAAGAATGCTATTGACTTTGTTTATTTTTGTCGACATAATTGTACTTATTTTTTATTTGTATAAATGTCTATGAATATTTTATTGTGTGAAAATTATAATGGAAATGATGTTTCCACTGATGAATGAATTACTAGTATAATGCCAATTTCTTGTGTATAATTTATATATTTTCTTTTCTAGCAAACAATGAATGTCAGAGTTCACCATGTCAGAATTCGGGAACTTGTGTCGATCAAATAAACTCCTATTTTTGTATATGTGAGAGTGGCTGGCAGGGAACTCACTGTGATATTAGTAAGTGAAACATTTATTACAAGAATTTTCCAAGTGCCAACCATCACTAATACCAACCATTACACATAACAACATCACTTTAACCTATAATGTTATGCAAGCCTAGCATATAAATACATGTACATTAACAATTTAGAACTTTACTGATTTAGTCCTTACTCAACCTTTCAACTCGTCCAATTACTTCTGAGAATGATGCTATTCTAAAGCTCTGTCTACACTATCAAACTAATTTTTTTTTTAAAGTGTGATGTGCCCAAATATGGTAGTGATATAACATCAGCATGTCCATATATGGGCACATAACATTTTTCAATGTAAACTGTTCATTCCCAGCAATCTCTGTTTGTTAATGTCACATTCAAGCCACACAATTGTTTGTGAACTATACATTATACTGGCTGCATCAATATTACAAATATTTTAAACATTTATATAACTAGCTGTATACCTTTTTGATGACTTTTTCAATATCTTTTCTTATAGATATCAATGAGTGCGCTAGTGGACCTTGCCAGAATGCCGGTACCTGTCTGGATGGCGTCAATGGCTATTTCTGTTCATGTGCTCCAGGATGGACTGGACAGAACTGTGAAACAGGTAAGTTATGATAAGGTTACAAAACACCAGAAGTTCAAACGTTAACATGTTTGTTGTCCAATCACATTATCAGGATTGCAGTATAGAAATGTTTAATTTACAAATTCAAAATACTGTTCAAATTACTAAGAAAACTATGTTTGTTAGTCTGTTAAATTTAATTGACAAATCCAGTATAAGAAATTGGATTCAAATAATGATGTCATGATGTGTTGTATTTCCACAGATATTGATGAATGTGCCAGTGTCCCTTGTGAGAACGGAGCAACGTGTCTGGATGGCATAGATGCCTTCTTCTGTGTCTGCGCGCCAGGCTGGACTGGAGATCTCTGTACCATAAGTAAGTCTAAAAACATATATGCCTTAAGCTCTGTCTACACTATCAAACTAGTGTGATGTGCACAAATATGGTAGTGATATGCCCAAATATGGTAGTGATATGCCCAGATATGGTAGTGATATGACATCATGTCCATATATGGGCACATCATATTTTTTTGTCACATAAAGTTTGATAGTGTAGACAGAGCTTAAGATAATATTGCTGTTATGAAATGGTTTTCCATTCTGATTTCATCATTATATACATTCTTCAGGATGTGATTGGAAAGATTAAGTTTTCGATTGTTCTCAATCATCATTTGTATTGGAGAGATTATCAAGTATTCTTTTTTTTTGGCTTAAGCTCTGTCTACACTATCAAACTTTATGTGACAAAAAAAATGTGATGTCTAGTTTGATAGTGTAGACAGAGCCTTACATTTGTGGTGAAGATAGGAGAAGAAAACACCTAATGATCAATATTTTAAATAATAACAAATAAATGTCTTTTTCAGATGTGGATGAGTGTTCATCACTTCCATGTCAAAATGGTGGTGCTTGTACAGACAGTGTCAGTGGCTATTTCTGTACATGTCTTCCAGGATTTTCAGGAGATCACTGTGAATTAAGTAAGTTTATTGATAATCATATTTGAGCTTTATTTGGAAACTGTTCACATTTCTGGACATGATGTGAACTTTTACCATTTACACTTTATTTCTTGACAAAATGCCAATTATATTACTTTCCCATTTCTTTGCACAATTTTAAGTGTATATTATGCTTATGTATGTTATACAAAATGACCATGCATTTTAATTTTCTAGAAAATCAATACTACATACTAATAACATATCTCATTTTCAGTATCTTCAATATTTTTTTAAATATTAAATAGTATGCAATTTGTCACTATCTGTATTTATTTCAAGTATTATTGCCGAGTTCTCTTTTTTATTTTTAATGTTTTTCCTTGGTGTTTTTTTATAGATAACAATGATTGCTCAACGAATCCCTGCGTCAACGGTGTTTGTATCGATGGTGTCAACAGTTTCGCTTGTCAGTGTACTGTAGGATGGACTGGAACATTATGTGATATTAGTAAGTTTCAATAATAAAACAAATTGATTGATAATGATATTAATATTGATTTATATTAATATTATATATTGTATAAGTGTAGCTACCAAATAAATTATTATTATTATTGATTAATATTGATATTAATTATTGAATAATTATATTAATATTGATTATTGGTTAATATTGACTATTTAACTACTTTGATTATTTAATCCTGTATTCATGAAAATTAAAATATCTGCAAATTAATTTAGTTTTTCAAATTATGTGTAATTAAATGTTAGTGCCTTTATTGATTACATGATTACATATTTTGTTTTTCAGATATTGATGAATGTGCTAGTTCTCCATGTCTTAATAATGGTATATGTAACGACCTTGTCAACGGTTATCAATGTATTTGCACTGGTGGATTCAGTGGTACTGTTTGTGCAGTCAGTAAGTATTATACGCCGCCATTTTCAATTTATTGCATCTGATTGCTTATAGCCATGGTATATTTTTAACCATCCCCAAATACAGAGATATAGACGTCTGTTTCAATTCAATTTGATATGTAGGTGTAGATGACATGCATAGGCTAGGTCTGCAATGACTGATGGTGAAAATACCTGGTTTAAAACGATGAAACTGACTTAGAGACCAGTTACAATCAGACAAAACAAGGAAAGTCTGCTTTGGGAATATTTATTGCATAATTTTGTATTTTTCAGATACCGATGAATGTGCTAGCGGTCCTTGTCAGAATGGAGGCTTCTGTTTGGATGGTGTGAACATGTACACATGTGCCTGTGTCGCTGGTTTCTCTGGACTTCACTGTGAAATAAGTAAGAATATATTTTTTTTCTGATGATTATTCTTACAGAATTTAATATTTATATATGTATACCCAATAGCCACTTTCATTTTGGAACGACTTAAGAACTTAAGCCCATATAGGGACATAATGATGTCATATCACTACCATATTTGGAAATGTCACTACCATATTTGGGCACTATAAGGATGTCCTTCCTCCTTTTTCTACAGTGTTGCAAATCAAAAACTCCCTATTCCTCGATGACACTAACACACATCACATTCTGTTACTATGTTATAGTACATTTTGTTGTATGCTTTTTATAAAACATCACTTTTATTTTATACCAGATAATAATGATTGTATCAGCAGTCCTTGTCAAAATGGAGGAACCTGTCTAGATGGTATTAATGAATATGCATGCCAGTGTGCTCCAGGATGGACCGGCACTAACTGTGAAATAAGTATGTACTATAGTATGACTTTGAGGGTTGGTGGAGGTTGTTTAAGCTTGATGACAGTATGAAGAAATATCACAGAATAGGCCTGACTGTGCATATGTATGATTTAGAGGAAAGTAGTGGGTATAAAAGTGGGTCTGTTAGATGTCGTTGAACAATTCCTTCCAGTGTGTCCGTCCCTATGAGAGACAACAAAATAATTTATACTGTACCTTTATTTTGGTGTAGGTGAATATTACCAACCCGATTCTACACTGTCTTGATATCTCCTATATAATTTGTTTTTGTTTTCTAGATGTAAATGAATGTGCAAGCGGGCCTTGTGCCAATGGAGGTATCTGTTCAGATGGCATTAACCAGTTCTTCTGCACATGTGCACCAGGATGGACAGGACCAACATGTTCCACAGGTACAGCTGGTTCCTCTTTAACTTGACCCTAGAAAAATGTTACTGCTTGTAGATATAGAATGAATATAAATGCAAAAATTGCTTCATTTTATTTATTTATTGTCCAAGACTTCTAAAGAGTCAATGAAGCTCTATGACTCACAAGCCAGAAGTCCCAGACAAATTACAACAATATATATGATGCTTAACTGTTTCCATACATACATTTCCATATTTAATGACTTAGCTGCATGTGTTTGTTATTTGTTTTTAAGGTGCCAATGAGTGTGGCAGTGCCCCTTGCTTGAATGGTGGTACATGTGTTGATAATGTCAACGAATATTTCTGCTCCTGTTTACCTGGATTCACAGGTGCCAACTGTGAAATCAGTAAGTCTTCATTTTTAAACAGGAATTTCAATAGTTATTTGTCCAATGCTGACCTGACTGGAGTATAAGCCCGATGTCATCAAACATACAAGATGTATGTTTGTCTATAATCACTGAGGCAGAGATCAACACATGTTTGTTCTTTCCTTAGGCCGTGCACTAATCCTAATTTGAAAGATGGAAAGAAAATTAATTAAAAATTAAATTTAAAGTATCCTAATATTACTAATTGGTAAGTCCCGTATTCATTTCTGAAGGCAGGGTAATGAAGTTAATAGCTCATTTTACTAAGCCTCAGCATTATGTGGTAGCGATGGCCAGTTCCTTTCCACGTCGCCTTATCCTTCCTAGCATTTTCAAACAGGTACTCATTTACAGAGTACCCAACTCCTACTTTCCTAATTAAACTTACCTAAAGATTTTGTGTAAATTTCATGCTAAATCAAACACACTAACTAAGAAAATAAATTAACTTTTTTTTAGATACAAATGAATGCCAGAGTTCTCCATGTCAGAACCAAGCTGTATGTACTGATCTAGTGAATGGGTATGTTTGTGATTGCAGAGCAGGATACACTGGTGTTTTTTGTGAAACAGGTACAGTGTACAATCATGTGTTATTCGCACTTCAATGACCACAGAATTGTCTATTATTTGTGTAGCTAGTATTTCTGTAGTTGAATTTAATTGAATAGAATTTGATTTACCACGAGATTCGGCGTTTTGATCCCTCACACTGTCCATTTATTTTCTTGAACAAGACATTTCATTTGGCCAATATTCCCAATATCAACACTCCCGAAATGACTTATGTTGTTGTGGGCCAAATATTTGTTTCTCACTCATGACATCAATCCATCATAACAAACATATAATACAAATTAAGATGGAGGACATACAACTAAGGCAGAGTCTGAAAAAACGTTGTACTACCTTTACAGTAATAACACTAACATTAACAATAACATACACATGACATCATCTTAATATTCCAAGATGCACCTGATCACAGAGAGGGAAGTTGCAAGGGATTGTTATATCTTGCCACTGTTGGTTTGTGTAACAAGATATACCATTCTGGGTTTAAGTGATACCATAGTACCACTGTACTATGGTATTACTGGGTTAAGTCAAACTGGAGATACTGTATGTATTAATGTGATGTTTTCATTACTTTATTAGAAATTGATGAATGCGCCAGTGGACCATGTCAAAATGGAGGAGATTGTGTAGACCTTGTCAATGGTTACTACTGTACTTGCCCTGTTGGTTTCAATGGTATTGTCTGTGAAACAAGTAAGTTAATTAAAATTATCATCATCATAATGTTATAATCATTGTCATGATCATGGTTACGTCCTTATTAAGTACTATAAAGGGGAAGCATAGACAAAGGTTATCGACAAACGAGGAATTAACAACAACCTTAGTGTGTAATGTGCAACAAAATAAATTGACCCTATCAATATTTCACAATTCTTTTAAATGTATTTCAATTTTTATTTGAAATGCTCAAATAAATTGCTTGTTATATATAGTTACCAAAAGGTAAATGAAGTTAAAATAGATATTTCATGTATAATACCACCAAAATTACTAACTGCAAACTGTCTTAAAATTATGTGACATGTTTCGAGAATTGTATTCTGATCATCAGAACTGTAATCAACGCCTAGGTAGGTAGATATTATGATGAAAATGAAAAATGTTGTCCTCAACTTGTTGTAAACGTATTGGACAGAGAGGATGCGTGGTACAAGAAGATGGAACACACCCTCTTCTATCTCAAAATAGAATTTTGTAGCTAACCCAATTCTTAATTATTTTATTTACTATTTTTTTCATACAGATGTTGATGACTGTAGCTCTACAACTTGCTTGAATGGTGGTACATGCTTTGATGGCTCAAATAGCTATGTTTGTCAGTGTACAGTGAACTGGGGTGGAGACAATTGTGAAATCAGTAAGTACATATCAATTAGAGAGTTTAGGTGGACACAGAACTATGTATGTTTGAAAGCAGTAGAACCCCTATTAAGGGGACACCTTAGTGACCCAACAATGTGTCCTCTTAATAGGGGTTTCCCTGCAATACGGTTATAATATATAATATATATGTTATAACACTAATTTGTATCCTTGTTTCACAGAAAATTCTCCCACTGAAACGTTTATAGTAAAATCTTAAGCCTTGTCTAATTTTATGCTGACAAAAAAATGTGATGTGCCCATATATGGACATGATGATGTCATATCACTACCATATTTGGGCACATCACACTTTTTTGTCAAACTAGTTTGAAAGTGTATATTTTAGAATCTGAAGATTGTGTGAATATTCGTATATCTTAAGTGATTTTGTTTGTTTTCTAATGTTAGACTTGGCACCTTGCCTGAGCAGCCCTTGTCAGAATGGAGGGACATGTCAAGGTCAAGGAACTTCATACATCTGTGAATGCGTAGATCCCTGGATCGGAACACACTGTGAAGAAGGTATGTATTCAACTTCTTATACTAAATGTTTTGATTGCAGTCTGATGGCAATTTTTTTATTCTTTATTTACAATTATATGCAATAAAAATGAATAATAATGTATAATATATTGTTTCATTTCTTTTTAGATTATAATGATTGCATAAGTCTTCCATGTCAGAATGGAGGAACCTGTACTGACTTTGTAGGATTCTATTTATGTACATGTCCACCTGGTTACTCAGGATCCACCTGTTCTGATGGTAGGTACTGTATAATTAAAAGTCCTCCTCAAAGCTTTAAGATTAACTTTTCAATTTTACTGTTTTTTTAAAATAATTTTCTAACTAGTAGCTGTAGTACTGTATCTTAAAATTATCTGGCATGACTGTTTTGATCAGGTAACAGTATGTGCTTGCTCTGAATGAATTTAAGCCCTGTTTACACAATCAAACTAATTTGACAAAAAAGTGATGTGCCCAAATATGGTAGTGATATGCCCAAATATGGCAGTGATATGACATCATCATGTCTATATAGATAGACACATCACATTTTGATGTCACATAAAGTTGGATTGTGTAGAAATCCAAAACCACATTGAATTTGTAGAATATATTAATAGTTGTTTGTTGTCTTTCAGTTTTGTACTGTGATTTGGAAGGAACATGGTACAGCGATTACGGTGATGAGATTACGATAAGCCACTCTGATTCTGGTATGATTCTTGGCGATTACCGCACAGCAGCTGAGCGTGCAGGAGCTGAGCAAGGTATGTATCTTAGTGACATTCTAATGAATACTTGATTACCCACGCAGGATCAAATCTAGTTGTTTTTCAATTGTTGTGATGATAGAAACCACACTACCATAAAGTGTGTCTGCAACCTCTGTCAAACACTGAAATACCCAGCTGCCTGTTAGCTAGATTTGATTAAACTGAGGGAGTAAATTAGTAATATTAGGCTGGAACTTCAATTAAAAATCATGGAATCAAATAAGTCTCATTTCTTGTGACGTGTTGGTTGTAATGAATGTTGCGTGTAATTCAATCAACATCTCACAAATGTACTGTCAACTATCTCAACATAAAAATGTCAAAGGTCATCCAATTCTTACCTGTTAACCATTTAAAATGCATTTTGCATGCTAGTCTTTTTCTTTTTTATCACATCTTAATTTATTTTTCTTTTTTAATTAACAGCACCAACAGTATTAATAGGCTATTCGTCCAGGTCTTCCGCTCCGTACCCAACCTTTGGCTTCACCGTTGTTCGTGACAATGGTCAGCGCACAATTGGATGGACTGGTCAATGCTTTTATTGTGATAATGCAGAAGTACTTCTAACCGAGTTCACCAGAGTGGACAAGTCTGATGATTGTGCAGACAACCGCGAAGCAACAAAGTATGATATTCATTTTTTTAATTTTGTACCTTAATTGTAAGAACAACCCCTATTAGTCTCAGTTTTATATAGTACAACTCTCCCAATACGGACATCATTTGGCTGACTCTAGTTCCACAGGAGTATACGCTTACCACACCTTGAGCACTCCTGAGTGGTATGTGCGCTATAAAAATCCTGTTATTATTATTATTAAAGTATGTTGTATGCCTGTTCTATGCTAGGAGGGTGTGTCATCATTTCAACCACAGATTAAAACGCAAACATTCATATATATTGTAATTTAGATTTTAGAGTACAAGATGTAGTCCATCTTTACTCGGCAAGCATATGCAAGCTGTCTGAAATAATGGCAGCCAATCTACACTGTGACCTATTCCAGCATCGTTTTGTTCTGAGCACATAATAATTAACAAATGTATGTTATTTAGGTTAATACATTTATTTGTTTTTGTTTTTTACAGTGTTGGTTGTGATCGATGGACCCGTGTTGCACCATGAATAAACCATTTCAACTGATCAATAAACCTTTTTAGTTTTATAAATATACACTTAAATTCTTATTTTTTATACCTTTTATTTTCAACATTTATTGCGTCTTGCCATATCGACTGTGTATATCTAAATAATGGCGCCTGCCGTAATCCAAATTAAGCTCATTTTTTCAATTTTTTAAATTAAGCTCAGGTTTGTTTTTTTTTCATATTTGGTATATGATGACCTCAATTTTGTTTTTATAAAATGTTTCATGTTTATCAATGTACTATATTAAAACTTTTTGTTTAATCCACATACCATATTTCATACAAATATACCCCTTACACATCGCGCCTACTAAAACTCTTCACACACCTGGGTACATACCATATAATTCTCGGGTATGACACCCAGGTATGTAAAAGCCAGAGATTTCCTAGGCAATGTAAAAGGGATATTAGTAGCAAGAAAATAATAACATCTTAAAACACATACAAATATTGTTTTCAGGCAAATTGTATGCTACTGTCTACATTCAAGTCTTATAGTAAATCATAAATGGGGAATAGGTTTAATTGTAGTTATTTATGTATACATGTATATCTAGAAATAAATGTTGGTGTATATATAGAAGTTAGGTATTAGTTTTATTCAGTAATATTCAATAAGGATTTAGAAGACTGTTTTGTAATGAAAGATAATTATTAATCATTCGACACCGTAAATTAAAACTGCATTATCCATAAAATTTGGCGTTAAAACAATCACAAAAAATGTACGCCAGATAACAAAATAAAACAATATGACCTTCTCAATAGCAGTTCCTTTTTGTGGTTTTTGTTTATGTAGTGTTGTTACTTATTGATTAGTTGACTTTCTTATTTTGGGTAATTTCTTTATAAATTCATAGAATATTTTTACCCATTTTGTTGATTCAATATTTTTGTTTTAATTTCCATAACTGGTTATTATGGCTCTACAAGAAGATAAGACAATAGGCGTGCATAATCACATAATAATTGCATTTTGTAAATGTAATACATTTGCCATTATTCGACTCTTATTTGTTGACTTAACTGGTTACTATATCATACTTTGACATGCGCAGACGCACATAATGTGGTACCTCATATACATTTTAAAAATATATATATTGACACTTTTTAAAAATCCCTGGTGACTTTTTCGGAAGATAATCAAATTGCGACCCTTTATTTAACTGGTTACTACTATATCATAGAGTGACATTCGCAGATACACATAATGTGGTCTGTGCATGTTACCTCAAGATATATTTCAAAAGTCGATATATTGGACATTTTTTTCGAAAAAATCGCTGTACTATAGTACAGAGATCTTACGGAAATTGGCCACATTTTGACTCTTTTTATTTGTAGACATAACTGATTACTATATCATATTTTGACATGCGCAGACGCACATAGTGTGGTCTGTTCATGTTACCTCAATATATATTTCAAAAGTCGATATATTGGACATTTTTTTCGAAAAAATTCCTGTACTATAGTACAGAGATTTTAAGGAAATTGGCAAAATGTTGACTCTTTTACTTGTTTCCATAACTGGTCACTATCAGACTTCGCCATGTGCAGAGGCACATAATGTGGTCTGCGCATGTTACCTCAATATATTTTTCAGAAATTGGACATTTTTCGAAAAATTGCAACATTTTGACCCTTTTATTTTTTATATAACTGGTTAATACAGTATATCATAATTTGACATGCACGACTTTTTTATTTTTGTTGACACATAACTGGTTACTATAATTATCATAATTATTTATTGATATTTTTTACACATTTACAGTAGATTCAACGGCAATATGGGAAACTGTACCAGAGTATAAAACACAAATATGCAACCCAAAAACAAGTGATAACAAACAGCAAATTTCGAAAATACCCAACAATTTAAAACAATATTTTTATAAAATAGAACCTGCCCTTGCAAAAAATATTCCGCAAGAAATTCCCCGATTAATTATTGAAGATAATACCAATCAAAGCAGGGACCTACTTAAATTTAGTTTTGTAAACCAAGAATACATTTATAAACAAAAAACTCACTCCATGTAAGTAAAGAAACGGCTAAAATTTCCCCAGTTCTTAAAGGGGATAGGATAGATAGGATAGAATCTTAAAAATTAAAGTCCCATATCAATTTTACACATTCTTTCTAATAATTATGGAGAGGGTTATATTTGATCAGGTCTATCAATTTATTTACTCTTATCAATCTGGGTTTTGTCCTAATTTTTAAACTGTATCTTCATTATTAAATATTACAGAGAAATGGATAAATGACATTGGTTGTGGGAAGTATATTGGTTTAGTCATGCTTGATCTAAAAAAGGCTTTTGATACGGTACACCATACAATACTTCTAGAAAAACTGAAATCATTTAATGTAGATGCCTCTATTATAAATAGGTTTAAAGACTACCTTTATTTTGTAATTAATGTTTCTGTTAATATATATATAAATCCAAAGGCAAATTACTGAAAAAATGACAATGCTGTGGGTACCTGGATGGATCTCAATGGAGATACAAAAAAAAAGCGAAAAGCTAAATCAAAACGATAAAGTAAAACAGCCAGAAAAATGAGCAGAGCTTTCGGGCAACACTAATGTAGCCCTTCATCAGTGCAAGTGAAGGAATTTGGATAACGTCATAGCATAAGAACTGGCAAGTGCTGCTTGCAAGTGCTGTTAATATATATATATATATATATTTTTTTTTCTTTGTTTTTTTTTATATAAAAGTTGTACTATAAATTAACCACGGCCATGTAGAAGAATACCTTTGTGGTGATACAAGCTTTTCTGTGTCAAAATAAAGTGTTTATATATTATTATACAGTATAGTCTTTGACAAAAACTCTTAATATCATAGTAAACTGTAAACTGTGAATTGTGAAATTACATTACAAGATTATACCAAAATATGAATACAATTTAGTTGCCTTTTATTATTATACAATTCACAATGTTTTTTTTAATCAACAATTTTTTGCCAAGTCATTGCAAAATCGTTTACATGATCTATGATCCAGGCCCAGCCAAGCCTTTTGTTGCATAGCTCCAGCTGCCAAAAAAAAAAACAAACAAAAATTAAAACTGTTTGAATAATGTCAATATATTTTGATTTGTGTACAATGGGTAAATGCCAATCATATTATGTTGTCAATCAACCAACATTCATGAACAACTTTGAGCCGCACTATACCTGGGAAGTTGGACAGATAGACCACTGAGTCTTTAAGTCCATCTGAATGGGAATCATAACAGGTAGTGGGATAAGCCAAGAATACGGATATGTTCAAAATAGGGATATACCCAAAAATTCTATACTTTATGGCTTTCTGATCTCAAATTTCACCTAATTAAGTATGGTAGTGTTGTTGTTTTCCCTAATACCAACTTGTAAAGTTATAAAAGCTGTAAACTATAGGTTTGGATTATGAAATGACTTACCTCCACCTGATGTTGGTAGAAAGTCTTTAATTGATACTCTATATTCATCTGAAACCAAGAAATCCATTCGTTAGCTGTGTGTTAACTAGTGAGTGCTAGCAGGCGAGAGGTGAGTGAAACAGATATCGACCTAGCTGTTCTTTCTAGCCACTAAGCTAGGCATACAACAAAGGGTGAACACCTCCCACCTAGTTGGCCTCCAAAGACCATAGTGCTTGTTTACACTTCCTTTTTGGGGGAAAACTAACGCTCCTGAACAATCCTGGATATGGGCTTGATCAGTGCTATTAATTAGGTAAAAATACTAAACTTACCCTCTGTAATGTAACTTGTCTTCCCCAATAGTACAATAGCAAATTTGATCTGTAAAAACAACAATGGATATTGAATTAATCATTTACTTACTGCTACACACAGACACATCAGCAAAATGTTGTGCGATGGACATGTATTTCAGTTTTGATGTTGTTATAATGATAAAAATGTTTTTACTATGAAACATGCATTGGAAGGCAGCCATTACAAACCAATTTACCTTTTCAAGTTCTTTTTCTGAGATTTCTAAATGGTTTTTTATTCGTTCGCGAACCTCTGTAAATGGCTCGCCTTCTTGGACCCTAATTAGAAACGGAACACCAAACATTGAGAAGAGTTCTTTTTGAAAGTGTGCAACACATAGTAGTAATTCCGTCTCATTTAAATCCAGCTGATCTTCAGGAATTTCCTAAAATGAAACACAAGAAAAAAACCTTACTACAGCAGTAATATTATTCCTACTCTTTCATTTATTCCACAATTATTCAGAATAATAACAACTGAAACCCTCATTAGAAGCAAAAGCTGTCTCATGAGGGCATATAATGCATATGATAAATGAAAAGAAAATGAAAACAAACATTTGTCCCGATGGGACTATAACAGCCTACTTTATAATAAATGTACAAACCTCAATTCTGTATGTTTTAGTACGAACTGGGTTAAGACACTCTAGTAAGACATCCTCTTGTTGCACTTGGTGAATTTTGTTACTTATAACTTATAGGAGCCTTAATTTTCCTGAGCCGTTGTTGCCTAACGTTCGATTCTTTAGTGACTTGGCCTCCATCAGTAGACCTGCTACTGTATCATCCTTATTTGGATAAAGGACCATTTCCTAAAATTTAAAACAGTACATTTTATTTTTTTATCTTATGTTATTATTTTTACAAAATTTGTTTTTGTGCAACAACTCGGCTACCCTTTGGCTATCGGAATTTCACCCAAATATAGGCTTTATTATCAGTTCTCCCGATGTAATCTTATATACAGATTTCACAATTTCTCCGCAATATACTCCAATGATTTATGAATATATTTGATTTGATCTTTATTAATATGCAGTATAAATTTTATTTTGCTAACTCCACGCGCGGCCCAAAGATAAACAAAAAATCAAAAACTAATATCGCCACCAACGACCAACATTGCCGGCTAGAGAGGGCAGTAAATACCAGGAAGTTACCAAATTACACCAACTCGGAAATTACTTCTACCGCAAAAAAATTTTGTTTTAAAACCTTTCATAATATCGAATTCCTAAGAGAGAAATATGGAACAATATCATAATGGTGAACACTAATGTTACCAAATCTATGTTTCCAAACCATCTGAGATAGATAGATAGGGTAGGAGATCAGTACAGAAGTTTTCTATTGTGCTCGCCAATCTCAGAATTGTAACTCTGGGTTATTATTCTTTGATTGTTTTTTAGGGTGGGTTACTATTAGAAGGGGGGTTACTATTAGAAAGGGGGTTACTATTAGAGTAGTGGGTTATTATTACTAATCTTAAATTAGGTACCTGAAAATAGTAACCCAACCCAACCCAACCGGTCACTCATAGCACAATAATAAAACAGTACCAATAAACAAATTTGGTTGAACTGTAACTTTATTTTATAAACTCAAATCTCCCGAGATCAACATGCATTATCTCCTTATTTTCAAAATACGGCTGCATCATAAACGATCAATAGTTGTTGTGACTCTAATAGTAACCCATAGGTTATTATTATAGGGTGGGTTACTATTAGAAGGGGGGTTACTATTAGAGTGTGGGTTATTATTAGAAGATTTATAGTAAGCATAATTTATATTTAGATAAAAAAAATATAATCTCACCTCTTCTTTTAGTTTATTACTGACCCATACACATCGAAATTGCTTCTTATTTTCAAGTTCGTTGATTTTTATTGTGAGCTAAAATAAAAAAGTATAATGTGAATTATCTAGCAACTATAAATTTTTCAGAATTAAGTAAATAATGTAAACAATCAACTGCAACAGCCAGCTGTGCAGGCTTTTTAAAGCATTAGAAAGTTTTATGCAAATTACCAGTCATATGCAAATTAGCTAACCTGGTCAATGTACCAATCGAATTTGAGCAATTGTGTAAACACAGGCAGTCATAGACAAGAATTAGGGTGGTACTGTAAGTGAACTAACGTCACCCTTTGACTTAATTAACTTACCCTTTGATAATAGAGCTTCTTAACGTTTGGGGTTCTTGGTTTTAATGGAAATATAAGGCCACGTAGTGTTCCCTCATAAGCACAAGGAATCGGACGGCTTGGACCATCTCGATGCCTGTAACAACAATTAACACACAATTAAATGAGCGCAAGGTGAATGAGCGCAAGGTGAATGAGCATAAGTCAAATGAGCGCAAGGCAAATGAGCGCAAGGCGAATGAGCGCAAGGTGAATGAGCGCAAGATGATCATACAAAAGCATCAAATAAATAGCCTATGCCTTTGAACATGGAGTGTGTGGTGGGATTATCACACAAGGACCAAAATGAACTATAAAAACACAGACATGGATGTTTAATGCATAAGATTGACTTTTGTCATGGTCATACAAATATAGCAATACTTTCTAAGAGAGAAAGTTTAAAAGACTTACGGTTGTGCTGTAAACAGCTGCAAAAACATTGGATCTGTATCTAACTTGGCCGCAATTGCCTTGGCTATCTGTTACATAAAAAGAATTAATCGGTATTGCATTTGTGGTCTTTCCATAATGTTTTATGTTTGGTTGTCATCAAATAAATGCTTTAAATAAATACAAACATAAATATATAAACGAAATATCAAACCTGGGAGTAGTTCATTTTGGTGGACAATGTAAGCGTGAATCCAGGTTCATTTAAATTGGTTTTGTCACATAACAAAACTTCTATCCTGCAGTACAGGTCACGGAAGTAATCCTTTGCTGTCGACAGCTCATACTCATCATTTTTAGGGTCGTACCTATAGCAACAAATTAATGTAAACATCATTTGAAATATATTTGTAGGAAAACAATGAATACACATAACTCTCTCATGTACTTTCACTCATTTTCCTGGTAGCTACATTAAGGGTTTTTCATGACCTAACAAAGTGTTCCATTAATAGGGGTGTCCCAAAAGTGGTTTCATTGTGAATTACCTTTGAAACACCAGTATATCCCCATCCATTAACTCATCCAATGCTTTGTCTATCTGTAACCGGACATCTTGTATCTTCTCTGTTAAGTTTGGCTTCACTTCCTAAAGAAATACAAAGCAAAGAACCATCAGAAAAATGTTTCATTGCTTGTTCTTGCTGCTCTTTTTAGAGCCACTACTTTCACTAGCAAAAGCTATATGAAGCGATTCAAGATTTATTTTTGCATACTTACCTCATATATAATGAGTGGAGTGCCCTCTGGAAAGTCTCCTCTTTCACACAACAATGGAATTAGTTCATCTGTAAAATAAGATTGGGACGATAATTCAATGTACAAAGAATTGGTAAATTAAAGTTCATCTAGCTATGTCATATTTTCATACGCATCCAACTTGCCAATTACAGAATGGATAAACTGTTATTGTTATTATTTTAGGCTTAAAGGAGTGAAGCAGAAAGAGTTGTGAATTACAACCCTAAAACTAAGTCAGACTTGAACCCTGGATTGGAAGGCAAGCACACCACCAAGCTACTGCTACACTAGATTATCAGCTTCATCCAACTTACATATCTTCTGTGTGATAGACACGGCAATATGTCCACAGTAGAAAATGGTTTTCGTCTTTGGGTCGTACTTCTTTAAGAATAGGAGAACATCGTTATCTTTGTCGAAATGAGGTAACGCCTTTTGACATTCAGGATCTGCTGTTTCTAGAAATACGATCCACGTAGGATCGTTCTCTGCAATATCATACACCTGAAAAACACCAAAAATGATAAATTCAAAACACACTTCTATTGCTCATTATGGACAAATAGATATTGCTACAAATATAAATTAGAGAAAAAATACAATATAACTTACTGTTTTCTCGGCATCTTCGTCCTTTAAGGTCGTCGGCCGATTTGTCTGGTTGGTTCTCATGATTAGTGGCCATATGCGCATGTTATCAATCGGATAACCGTACGAATCTGATAGCTGTTCCATCACACCAGAAAGATTTAAGCTATTGAGAATTTGAAAATCCCTAAAAACAAAAGTTACATGTAAGGGAATAATTGAAAACTGAATTAATTTATTCACAGTCAATATAATTTTAATGATTACCGTGACTTAATCTTGTTCATGTCAAACAGGTCGTTGCCTTGGTGACCATAGAACTGGTCCTCTGTGTAAACTTTTAACATCATATATAAATGACCTTCTGATTTGTCTTTTCTTTGCATTTCTAATTTCCTTTATTTAAAGACAAAAACGTGTATAAGTATTACCAAACTGATTATTTCTATACACTTGTTGGTTATAATATATCACTCATTGTAAAACGTTGTTATATTCCCCTCAAATGTACTAATGTCTGAAAATACTCCAGAAGTCCAAGACAGTTGTAACAAAACCAAAACGTCAAGGCTTTCTCAGCTGTACTTTATTCCCTTTTGGAAATGCGTGGTGTTTTGCAAATCTAACTTTACTAACATTTTACAAATACTAATATAAATAAACTGTTCAGTACCTCTCGTCTGTTATTTGTTTTTGCAGTGTATCAGGGTTCATCTCTTACTGGTTGAAGAATGTCACCTTCAGAAAAACAGTCAGTAAAATATTTAAATCACAATGCTAAGCATGCATGTATAAGGTTATGTTCACTCTAAGCGTGGATTTGGTTCAGTGGTCAGAAAAAATCCTTTGCTTCATCACATTTTTTAGACGCTGCATTCACACTCATACAACTTGTTATGATGAGACTGTAGCCCTACAACTTGCTTGAATGGCTCAGATAGCTATGCACTCATAATTCCACAGTGGAAACAACTGTGAAATTAGTACGGAAATTCAATTAGAGGGCTTTAGGACAATGACACAGGATTTGCATGTTTGAATACAGTAAAAACCCCTATGTAATTCCCTTGTTTGTTTCACAGGAAATTGTCCCATATTAATCCATTCTGGCATAAAAATAGGGTGAACCTTGTTGGAACAAATTGCAATAGACTTTTTTCTTCAGGGATGTCTAGTACTCCTGACAAAAAGTCTAAACAAATACGGGGGAACATGCTTAAATCTTCATTTCAAAATGGCCGTTATTTTAATATAGATATACTTTGTATCTAGTGGATGTATGAAGTTTATATTTTCTCTAAAAGTGACTAAAATACCACTTTGCAAAAATTCTAAATAACGAATGGTTGTAGAGAGTTGGAAATAATAATTGTTCATAATAGATATATTTATATTCACTCTAATTGAATATTTTGTTTTAAAATGACTGGAAGTGTGATTTATTGACCTTTAATCTTTTAAAAAAATGCTTGCTGCAGAACACACACCACATAATTATGGTAATATTTTGCACAAAATTAAATGCAAGTCATTCAATTTTTACCTTCCATAGCCTATGTTTATCATGTAGTCCTATTTAATTCTAACTTTAAGCCAATCACAATTGAGCTTTTTGTTAAATGTATTTATTTAACATTAACATATCAACGTGTTTTGCTTGTTTTTGTGGTTGGTTTCTTTTTGCGGTTTTATTTCTTAGTTTTACAACAAATAAATATCAATATAGTCACATATGGTCATATTTTTGTCATTTTTCAACAAAACCCCTTAACATCGTAGTAAACTAGTAGTGTTTTAAAATTACATTACAAGATTATACCAAAATATGAATACAATTTAGTTGCCTTTTATTTATTATCTATTGTACAATTCACAATGTTTTTTTTTATCAACAACTTTTTCCCAAGTCATTGAAAATGAACGCATTCATTATGCAACAAACTCACCACTAAACTTAAAAAATGTCAATACCAAGCATTGTATTTATATTATATTTATTATCAATAATACTGTAAATGATCGAATAAGCGCCCGTACCAAACCTTTTCAAAAAGCTTTGCTTTTATTCATCAGACTTGCCATGAAGAGACGTAAAATTTTACCAGTACGCCTTTTGTACTCTTCTTTGTGTCTCTTTGTTGATGATAATAGCGGTTTTTAACAATCTTAAGGGGAACATGACTCAAATAAATAAGCGCCGCACTGAACCATCTATATACACCACCACGGCACTTGTTCGATCAATTACGGTAAAAACCATAAGATCATTGTTTTGCCAGTTACAGTTTCTTTTTACAATATACAAACATCATTCTATCAAATTTATAAACAATTCTGGTAAAATGTACGTTGGTGCAATCAGTTTGTAACTATCCCAACATTATTATTATAAAAAAAAATAAAACCCTTATCGGATGAAATAGAAGGCATGAGAGGGAAATATTGTGCCTGACACAGCGGTCGAATAACTACATACACCTTTAACCTATGCCCCCTAAACAATTTGAATAAAAACTAAATATATAAAATATAATTTGTGTGGGTCAGGGAAAAACAATTTCATTATAGAAAGAGAAAATAACAATCAAATAGACTAAAATATATTAGGAACACAAGTTTTAAAAATCTGTACATATCTATAATTTAGTCTAATATTTTGTAGATTTTCTACGAACAGTTTCTGTAACATTTAGTTTGAAACTTTCTTGCGTTCAGATTTTCTTATTTTGAAATGGAAAAAAATTGCTCAAAAACTTAGTTTTTTAAACAAGTATACATTTATATTACATTAACGACATATGAAATGACTACACCTTATAGAACATACCTCTATTAAGAGAATCTATATTAATTTTACAATAGCGGAGAATTAAAAAAAAAATATTATAAGTTAAACGATGTACAGCAACCATATGTATACGAAACTGCCAATGTTTTACTTTATATTTCAGAGTTCAGATTCTAAATCTGCTTATATTAAAACTAAGTGTTATTGTATAGTTTACCATCTTCTACATACAGACATACAGTCATAGGTTTTTGAAGTGAGGCAAAAAGATTAATATTTAAAAATTTCAGATACTAAGATGAATTTTATTTTTACCATACCAGTCTCATCTTGTAAATTCACTGTAAGGCGGCTCAATATTAGGCTGTTTTGAGTTAATGGGAGATGAACCTGATCGGACTACATCATAACACTTGAGTTTAGCCTCTCGATCGAGTGCACCTCAACATTATTCTACTGGAGATTAATTGGTTACCTTAAGGCAGGGTAGATTATGTTGTTTGTAGCTCATAGGAACTGTTTTAGTCTCTTTCCTAATTGAGAATTTTGATTGCCTTTTCGAAGTAGTTGTACCGAGATCGCTTGTTCTTGTTTACGTGATCCAGGCCCAGCCAAGCCTTTTGTTGCATAGCTCCAGCTGCCAAAAAAAAAAAAAAAAAAAATTAAAACTGTTTGAATAATGTCAATATATTTTGATTTGTGTACAATGGGTAAATGCCAATCAGATTATGTTGTCAATCAACCAACATCCATGAACAACTTTGAGCCGCACTATACCTGGGAAGTTGGACAGATAGACCACTCAGTCTTCAAGTCCATCTGAGTGGGAATCATAACAGGTAGTGGGATAAGCCAAGAATACGGATATGTTCAAAATAGGGATATACCCAAAAATTCTATACTTTATGGCTTTCTGATCTCAAATTTCACCTAATTAAGTATGTTAGTGTTGTTGTTTTCCCTAATACCAACTTGTAAAGTTATAAAAGCTGTCAACTATAGGTTTGGATTATGAAATGACTTACCTCCACCTGATGTTGGTAGAAAGTCCTTAATTGATACTCTATATTCATCTGAAACCAAGAAATCCATTCGTTAGCTGTATGTTAACTAGTGAGTGCTAGCAGGTGAGAGGTGAGTGAAACAGATATCGACCTAGCTGTTCTTTCTAGCCACTAAGCTAGGCATACAACAAAGGGTCAACACCTCCCACCTAGTTGGCCTCCAAAGACCATAGTGCTTGCTTACACTTCCTTTTTGGGGGAAAACTAACGCTCCTGAACAATCCTGGATATGGGCTTGATCAGTGCTATTAATTAGGTAAAAATACTAAACTTACCCTCTGTAATGTAACTTGTCTTCCCCAATAGTACAATAGCAAATTTGATCTGTAAAAATAACAATGGATATTGAATTAATTATTTACTTACTGCTACACACAGACACATCAGCAAAATGTTGTGCGATGGACATGTATTTCAGTTTTGATGTTGTTATAATGATAAAAATGTTTTTACTATGAAACATGCATTGGAAGGCAGCCATTACAAACCAATTTACCTTTTCAAGTTCTTTTTCTGAGATTTCTAACTGGTTTTTTATTCGTTCGCGAACATCTGTAAATGGCTCGCCTTCTTGGACCCTAATTAGAAACGGAACACCAAACATTGAGAAGAGTTCTTTTTGAAAGTGTGCAACACATAGTAGTAATTCCGTCTCATTTAAATCCAGCTGATCTTCAGGAATTTCCTAAAATGAAACACAAGAAAAAAACCTTACTACAGCAGTAATATTATTCCTACTCTTTCATTCATTCCACAATTATTCAGAATAATAATAACTGGAACCCTCATTAGAAGCAAAAGCTTGTCTCATGAGGGCCTATAATGCATATGATAAATGAAAAGAAAATGAAAACAAACATTTGTCCCGATGGGACTATAACAGAGCCTACTTTAAAATAAATATACAAACCTCAATTCTGTATGTTTTAGTACCAACTGGGTTAAGACACTCTAGTAAGACATCTTCTTGTTGCACTTGGTGAATTTTGTTACTTATAACTTCTAGGAGCCTTAATTTTCCTGAGCCGTTGTTGCCTAACGTTCGATTCTTTAGTGACTTGGCCTCCATCAGTAGACCTGCTACTGTATCATCCTTATTTGGATAAAGGACCATTTCCTAAAATTTAAAACAGTACATTTTATTTTTTTATCTTATGTTACTATTTTTACAAAATTTGTTTTTGTGCAACAACTCGGCTACCCTTTGGCTATCGGAATTTCACCCAAATATAGGCTTTATCATCAGTTCTCCCGATGTAATCTTATATACAGATTTCACAATTTCTCCGCTATATACTCCAATGATTTATGAATATATTTGATTTGATCTTTATTAATATGCAGTATAAATTTTATTTTGCTAACTCCACGCGCGGCCCAAAGATAAACAAAAAATCAAAAACTAATATCGCCACCAACGACCAACATTGCCGGCTAGAGAGGGCAGTAAATACCAGGAAGTTACCAAATTGATTACACTAACCCGGAAATTACTTCTACCGTGAAAAAATTTTGTTTTAAAACCTTTCATAATATCTAATTCCTAAGAGAGAAATATGGAACAATATCATAATGGTGAACACTATTGTTACCAAATCTATGTTTCCAAACCATCTGAGATAGATAGAAAGGGTAGGAGATCAGTACAGAAGTTTTCTATTGTGCTCGCCTATCTCAGAATTGTAACCCTGGGTTATTATTCTTTGATTGTTTTTTAGGGTGGGTTACTATTAGAGTAGTGGGTTATTATTACTAATCTTAAATTAGGTACCCAACCCAACTTTTCCGGTCAGCAACTCATAGCACAATAATAAAACAGTACGAATAAACAAATTTGGTTGAACTGTAACTTTATTTTATAAACTCAAATCTCCTGAGATCAACATGCATTATCTCCTTATTTTCAAAATACGGCTGCATCATAAACGATCAATAGTTGTTGTGACTCCTATGGGTTACTACAGTGGGTTATTATTATAGATTGACTTATAAGGTGGGTTACTATTAGAAGGGGGGTTACTATTAGAGTGTGGGTTATTATTAGAAGATTTACAGTAAGCATAATTTATATTTAGATAAAAAAAAAATAATCTCACCTCTTCTTTTAGTTTATTACTAACCCATACACATCGAAATTGCTTCTTATTTTCAAGTTCGTTGATTTTTATTGTGAGCTAAAATAAAAGAGTATAATGTGAATTATCTAGCAACTATAAATTATTCAGAATTAAGTAAATAATGTAAACAATCAACTGCAACAGCCAGCTGTGCAGGCTTTTCAAAGCATTAGAAAGTTTTATGCAAATTACCAGTCATATGCAAATTAGCTGACCCGGTCAATGTACCAATCGAATTTGAGCAATTGTGTAAACACAGGCAGTCATAGACAAGAATTAGGGTGGTACTGTAAGTGAACTAACGTCACCCTTTGACTTAACTAACTTACCCTTTGATAATAGAGCTTCTTAACGTTTGGGGTTCTTGGTTTTAATGGAAATATAAGGTCACGTAGTGTTCCCTCATAAGCACAACGAATCGGATGGCTTGGACCATCTCGGTGCCTGTAACAACAATTAACACACAATTAAATGAGCCAAAGAGAATGAGCGCAATGCGAATGAGTGCAAGGGGAATGAGCACAATACGACTGAGCGCAAGGGGAATGATCGCAAAATAATCATACAAAAGCATCAAATAAATGCAAGCCCATGCCTTTGAACATGAAGTGTGTGGTGAGATTATCACACAAGGACCAAAGTGAACTATACCCAACAGGACCAAAATAAACTATACCCAACAGGACCAAAATGAACTATACCCAACAGGACCAAAATGAACTATACCTAACAGGACCAAAGTGAACTATACCCAACAGGACCAAAATGAACTATACCCAACAGGACCACAATGAACTATACCCAACAGGACCAAGGTGAACTATACCCAACAGGACCAAAATGAACTATACCCAACAGGACCAAAATGAACTATACCCAACAGGACCAAAATGAACTATACCTAACAGGACCAAAGTGAACTATACCCAACAGGACCAAAATGAACTATACCCAACAGGACCAAAGTGAACTATACCCAACAGGACCAAAATGAACTATACCTAACAGGACCAAAATGAACTATACCCAACAGGACCAAAATGAACTATACCCAACAGGACCAAAATGAACTATACCCAACAGGACCAAAGTGAACTATACCCAACAGGACCAAAGTGAACTATACCCAACAGGACCAAAGTGAACTATACCCAACAGGACCAAAATGAACTATACCCACAGACATGCTTTTTGCATAAAAATGTCTTTTGTATGTGGCCATCCAACATATTGCAATAAGCAAGACTTACGGTTGTGCTCTAAACAGCTGCAACAACATAGGATCTGTATCTAACTTGGCCGCAATTGCCTTGGCTATCTGTTACATAAAAAGAATTAATTGGTATTGCATTTATGGTACTTTCATGTTTTATGTTTATGGTTATGGTTATCGCCAAATTAAATGCTTTAAAGAAATATAAATATATACCTGGAAGTAGTTCATTTTGACAGACAATGTAAGAGTGAATCCAGGGTCATTTAAATTGGTTTTGTCACATAACAAAACTTCTATCCTGTAGTACAGGTCACGGAAGTAATCCTTTGCCGTCGCCAGCTCATACTGATCATTTTCAGGGTCGTCCCTATAGCAACAAATGTAAACATCATTTGAAATATATATGTAGGAAAACAATGAATGCACATAACTCTCTCATGTACTTCACTCATTTTTCTAGTAGCAACATTGTATATTTTTTAGCGGGTTATGCTTTGGAAAGGTTTTCATTTCTCTTCCTTGCAATGATATTGTTCATTAATAGGGGTGTTCCAAAAGAGTTTGTACTGATATAAAAATCATAGATTTACCTTTGAAACACCAGTATATCCCCATCCATTAACTCATCCAATGCTTTGTCTAGCTGTAGCCGGACATCTTGGATCTTCTCTGTTAAGTTTGGTTTCACTTCCTAAAGAAATACAAAGCAAAGAACCATCAGAAACAGGTTTTTTTCTTGTTTTTGCTGCTCTTATGAAGAGCCACTACTTTTACTAGCAAAAGCTATTTTTATTTTTAAAACAGATTTATTTTTGTATACTGTACTTACCTCATATATAATGAGTGGAGTGCCCTCTGGAAAGCCCCCTCTTTCACACAACAATGGAATTAGTTCATCTGTAAATCAAAGGTTGGGACGTTAATTCAATGTACAAAGAATTGGCGAAATTATATTAAATTATTTTCTAGCTATACCATGTTTTCCCCTCATTCTTTCATACACATCCTACAGTGATCAAATTACAGGACGGATAAATTGTAACTAACCATACTTATTAACTAAAGCCCTGTCTACACTACCAAACTAGTTTGACAATAAAAATGTGAGAGTGCCCATATATGGTAGTGATATGGCATCATCATGTCTATATATGGGCATTTTTTTGTCACATAAAGTTTGAAAGTGTAGACAGAGCTTTAGTCTCATTTGAGGCGTAAGGCCCATTTACACTAGGACGATAACGATCGACGATATATAGACAAAGGTGCATTTTTCATACATAAAACAAAAGAAATATAACAACTTTCATTCTAGAAATATAGTATAACCATCTATGCTTCCTTTGATGAAAATGATATTTTCACACGTCCATTCAAATGACATCATGATTTGTAAAAGCAATAATATCGTGACAATACAACGATTTTATTGTTTTTATTTATCATGACGTCATTTGATTGGAATTTTAAAAATATTATTTTTATAAAAGACAGCGTAAATGTTCTAGAACGAAAATCTTTCTAATTTCTTTTGTTTTATGTAAAAAAAATGCATGATTATAAATTTATATTCGATCGTTATCGTCCTAGTGTAAATGGGCTTTTAGGGAGAGGAGTAGAAAGAGTCGTGAGTTATACACTAGCTCAGGACTGAATCCTAGATTGACAGGCAATTATGTTAAACCACCAAGCTACATCTCCACTGGATTAAGTAGCTCATCCAACTTACATATCTTCTGTGTGATAGACACGGCAATATGTCCACAGTAGGAAATGGTTTTCGTCTTTGGGTCGTACTTCTTTAAGAATAGGAGAACATCGCTATCTTTGTCAAACTGAGGCAACGCCTTTTGACATTCAGGATCTGCTGTTTCTAGGAATACGATCCACGTAGGATCGTTCTCTGCAATATCATACACCTGACAATCAAAATTAAAAATGTTATTTTTTCAAAACGCACTTTTTCAAACTTAGCCCTTTAATGGTACGAATATTAGAGAAAAAATACAATATTACTTACTGTCTTCTCGACGTCTTCGACCTCTAAGGTCGTCGGCCGATTTGTCTGGTTTGTTCTCAAGGTCAGTGGCCACATGCGCATGTTATCAATCGGATAACCGTACGAATCTGATAGCAGTTCCATCACACCAGAAAGATTTAAGCTTTTGAGAATTCGAAAATCCCTAAAAACAAAAGTTACATGTTATGTTAAGGGAGTGCTTGAAATTGAAAACTATTTTATTCACTGACAATACAATTTCAATGATTACCGTGACTTAATCTTGTCCATGTCAAAGAGGTCGTTGCCTTGGTGACCATAGAATTGGTCCTCTGTGTAAGCTTTTAACATCATATATAAATGAGCTTCTGATTTGTCTTTCCTTCTTTGTATTTCTAATTTCCTTTAAACATAAACAAAATATATATATTACCAAACTGATAGATTTCTATACATTTGGTGGTAATTATTGGTACTACTTCATTTCACACTGTAGCTGTCTAAAAATTGGCAATACTAATATAAATAAACTGTTCAGTACCTTTCTTCCGTTATTCTCTTTTGCAATGTATCGGGTATATCTTCATCTGTTACTAGTTCAAGAATGTCATCTAAATAGAGGGGAAAAAAAGAGTTAAAATCACAATACTAAGCATGCATGTATAAAGCTATGTTCACACTGCATTCACACACATACATTTGTACAGAACCCAAAATGTTCTATTCTTAAATACTACATTCATTTTCTATCTGGCCTTTGAATAAAAATTCTGGATTCTGTGTGAATGTATCCTACATTCCACAACTTTGCAGTGTTGTGTATAAGCAGGCTTGTAGTACATAATATACATACCTATACAACTATCTCTTATATACACCAACATGTACGCGTTTGTACAATGCCGTACGGAAAGATCATCATCGTTTCCGCCAAAGTTGTTATCGATGGCCTCTTGCTTTGTGCATCTTGATACAACATCATCATCAAACTTACACCACTAAAAATGAATAAAGATTAGAATACATTAAAGCTCTGTCTACACTACCAAACATTATACAACAAAAAAGTGATGTGCCCATATATGGACATGATGATGTCATATCACTACCATATTTGGGCACATCACACTTTATTTGTCAAACTAGTATGATGTTTAGTAATAAGTACTTAAACGCAGTAGACACTGTATATAATATTCTCACCTTTCCATCTCCTTTTGGGTTGATGAATACAACATAATGGCCACCGTGATTGTCTCCACTATGAACTAACACAGCGTGTAATGTATACGTTGATGGCGTCGGTTCTGGATCAGCCAAGAAATCTGTCAGATTTAACTTGAAAGGGAACTCATACCTGAAACAGAGCACATCATCATATCTTAAGCTATGTCTATACTATCAATCTTTATGGCTATATATGGGTACATCACATTTTTTTGTATACATATGGACACGATGATGTCATATCACTGCCATATTTGGGGTTATCACTACCATATTTGGGGATATCACTACCATATTTGGGCACATCATTGATAGTGTAGACAGAGCTTTATAGTTAATTATTTACTGGCTGTCACTTGTCAGTGAAAATTGTCAGATGATACAAAGTACAAATTAAGAACATATATACCACTATGTTCTAACTACAGTAGAGGACACCCTTGGCATCCAACAAAATGTTTCCTTAATTGGGGTGTCCCCTGAATAGGGATTGCCTGTAGTGTTAAAAAATATATTACATCTCATTTCTTTAACTGAAAAAAGGAGTATCCTCTGAATCCCTTTAATAGAGGTTTAAAATGAATTGGGGTGGAACATGGTGTTAAAACATACATTTCCCCTTGATCATTCCACAGTAAAGTGTCCCCTTAATAGGGGTATTCCAAAGGAGAGGTACTACCGTATATAAACTTTACAACACATTCTTTGCCTTTTTGCCTACCTGTCGTTAATCTTGACATTGGAATCGGTGTGAGGGTCATACTGGAACCGCATGAGTTGTAAATGAAGTACTGGCGGTAACGAAGAGAATAAAACTCCTTTTACAGCCTCCTACAAAAACAAACATGCTCTAGTTTTCTAATAGTGTACACTAAGAAATAGGTACGGCAAAGTACTATTGGAAAATAATGCCTGTTATTAACTGCAGATTTAGAAATATTTACTAGACACTGACTTTGTGGACTTGATTTACGTTATTTTTTGGGCCTACAGTGATGTTTGTTCCATACATACAGTATAACCTAATTTTACATACAGTATGAGACTGAAAGACGTACGTAAAACATGGGAATCGTAAAATCCAGGTTGACATACTTACAGCATGCAGCAGTTACTAGCTAGGCTAGGCCTACAGTAATCTAGGCCAAGCTAGGCCTATCTGTACTACGTTTAGTGGGTAAGCTTTAAGAACTTTAAGTTAGCCTACCTGTAAACCATACTCTCCTGCATCATATTTATTTTCTCCTTCCATGTTCTCTTTGGCAATGTAATCTTCAAAAGATTCATAAACTAAAAAGAAATAAAGTACAGTATACATAGAAAGTATATATAGAAATATATAGCAATGTTGACAACCTGGGTGACTCCACTCACACAACTACATCCATAATATCTTTACATATCTATTCAGTTTAAATAACATTCATTTACGTCCAAAAGACAATTAGTTTTTAATAAAAAACAATAATGACAAATTGAGATTTTAAAATTAGAAATAATGGACAAAATCTCAAGAAAATGAAAATATTGTGGCGGGATTGCCTAGACAAGTTAACAAGTTATTCTTACCATTTTTCTTGCCTTTTATATTCATTTGTATATCATAAAATGATTCTTCCCTGGATGAGACATAGTCAACGTGTTTACACATAATATAAGACTGTGAAGAAAGAACAACCAATTTGTTTAGTACAATTGACAATGAAACAAAAACTACTGGATGAAAACTATGCTGAAAAAGTGTTAAGAGGCTTTGGTAGTGGCATAGTTAACTCAATTAAAACTAGAAAGCCACTCCGAGAGTGCATACCTCCGCCTACTGTAAAATTCTCCTACATAAGATTTCTCCGGGAAAAAATATATATATTTGTGTGTGTCTTAATACTGTTTGTGATTTAGGCTAATTTCACTACAAGCATGTGTATGCGAGTTTGGTGTAATGGTTATGTAACAAGCCTTTCAATTAACAATAGCTTCAGTTGACTAACAATAGAACAGCAACGCGAAAATCAAACGAGTGAATTTGAAAAGAAATAGGTTTTTTAAACTACTCGCATCCAAAAAGGTGCACGTTAAATCAAATTATGTTTTAAAATTACAAATCACCAATTATAACTCTTGCCTCTTGTACAAAGATGTTTTTTGGACAAGTAGTTCTCGAGAAAATGCAATTTCAGTTTACTTATTACTTTAAGACTGTTCGCCGGCTTTTGAAAAATTCTGTCCTATCTTTTAACACTAGCAGGTCTGAAAAGTATACTAAAAAGTGGTTCAGAATTGGGACCATGGTCCCAAATGGTCCCAAAATTTAATGGAATGGTCCTTGACCACATATCTATATGTATATTCATTTTGGTAAAGATCTTGTAATTACTTTTTGAGTAATCCTGCTAACAAACAAACAGACAGACAAACAAACATATGCGATCGATTACATATACCTCCTTGGCGGAGGTAAACAAGGCTAATACAAGAACATGAGGGATTATGACTGGAGTATGGTAAAACATAAGAGTAATACTTACAGACATTCTACCTTCAAATAGTTTTGGCATGACACCTTCAACACATGTCCCCTTCATTTTAGATTCCATATTGTCTAAAAGCTGTAAAAATAAAGCATGGATGCCATGCATATTATATATAGGTCATGTTGTTGGTTATTCTCCAACATTTTCTGCAGAAATTCATACTGAATGTTTATTCTACAGTTACTGCAGAAATTCATACTGAATGTTTATATTCCAAATACTTACCACTCTGCAAAGTTCTTGTACATCATGCTGCATAAAGGAATCTAACGTCTCCCACCTAAATGAAAAGCATGTCATCAAAATTAATATTTTAGCCTGGCAACAATGAGGCAAATAGACTGAATGGGATTAAAAGACCAGAACAGCAATACCAAATGAATCTTATACAGTTGTGTCATTGAAAGTAACGGAGGTACTAGTACATCACAGCCATTGGAAGTCTTTGACTGAAGAGGTTGCCCAGTATAAATAAATAAGAATAACAACATGCTAATGAAAGTCAGCCGATACCCATTCACTTGGTCTCAAATTGTCTAGCATTGAACTGTATACACATGATTTACTTACCCAAATGATTTTGTAAGTTTCTTTGTCGCAACTGCCTTGTCACTGTATTGTAACTCGTAGAAGACTCTTTGCATTGCTAATGGCACACTCTTTGAGGAATCGTCACTCTCCGTTGGCATAAGGTATACAGCCTACAAATGTTAAAAAACAATTTAATCTATCAAGCTCCTTAAAAATTTGAGAAGGGTATTGAGTGCTCTCATCTATTTCTAAAACTATAGGATAACCATTCATTATTAAAAATAATATTTTTAAAAATCCAATAAAATGATGTCATAATCAATAAGAACAATAAAATCGTTGTATCATCACTATATTATTGCTTTTGACTTCATTTGATTAGACATGTGAAAATATTATTTTCATCAAAAGCAACAGAGATGGTTATCCTATAGTTTTAGAAAGAAAACTTTAGATTTGTTTTATGGAGGAAAAATGCAGTTATCTATTTATCGTTGATCGTTATCGTCCTAGTGTGAACAGGCCTTTAGTTCCACTGTATTTCGATGTAGTTTGCTGTACTGATGGGAAAAATATTCAATATTTACTGACCTTTCTGAGTTTATTTGTGAAGAATAACGCCTGTAGTAGTGAGTTCATGTAACAGGTAGCACCCTGGTTCTTTAGTCCTACATAGCCAGTTAGTTTCTTTGAATCCCAACTATAACAACAAAAATAACAATTTACAGTAGAGAAACTTGAGAGCACTATAACTAAGCTGATAAGGAATAGGATGATGATATTAACATTGCATTAGCACAAAAGTAAGAAAATATATTTTGTTTAAACCTGATGAGAATTTCCATAAGAAACAAACAAAATCTGAATCTTATTTGGATACTAGACTTCTATTAAAGTGGTACAATTAATAGTCTACACTATTAAACTTTCTGTGATAACAAAATGTGATGTGGCCATATATAGAAATGATGATGTCATATCACTACCATATTTGGGTATATCACTACCATATTTGGGTATATCACTACCATATTTGGGTATATCACTACCCTATTTGGACACATCACACCTGTATTGTCAAAATAGTTTGATAGTGTAGACAGAGGTTAACAGAGCAAACAAAAACAAATAAGAGTAATATATTAAAATAATACCAATGACAAATTCAAAACTATTAAAAACACTTTATAATCTTATTTACAAACCATGACTAAGTATGTTTCAATACTCATATTTTACTTTCTTTTTCTGATGTATTTCCTTGTTGTAACATTAATTTTCTTTGATAAAGGAGCAATATAGATTTCAATCAAATTGTAGTATTCATGCATTTCATTTGAATTTTCTTGTTAGTTGGAAAATGATCAACAAACTTACCTTACGCCATGAGGGGCATCTGCAAACACTTTAACTTCTAACTCTATTGTGTCATCTACAACAAAACCTCTTTCTGGATCTAATAAATCCTACAATAAAAATATACCATAGACATACAAAAATAAGAAATAATGAAATACAGTAAATATTCCCAATACGAGACACCTTATGTCTGATTTTCTGGAAAGTCTGGTATTCGGATTGTGTTTCTAATAGTAAAAATATATTCAGGACCTTTTTGGACCTCACTAAAACTCTGTTTTTGCAAGAGTTTCCGGTTTTCAGAGAGTCCAGTATTGGAAGAGTTGACTGTATTCAAGTACCATGACTGAATGATGAGATTGTCCTTAGAAAGACTTCGAGTGGATGTCATGTCAGACTTTGGTCAACTTAAATATAACCAATAAATGAATAATAAACAGATTTGTAGTTCAAGCAACTTACCGTCCATGAAATAAAATGCCCAAATCCCCAATCATTTTCCTTATTGTAGAAAACATGAGTGATTCCTGTTGGGATAAATAAAAATAATATTAAATATAAACCATATTTATTATTATTCATATACTTCACTATTATGTTATCTGTTAATGGTCTTGAATTATTATCTGTTTTCCTTCCTTCTTTCTTCTACTTACTTTTCACGTGATCTTCTTTATCCTTCTTGCGATTCTTCAGTGTTAGATCAGCAGCAGCATTGCACGACCATTGTCTAGAATTAAAGTAAGAAAAATATATAAAAACAGAAACAAAAATCACACTGATAACAGAAAAAACCCACAGAAAATAGAAATGAGAAAATAATATGCATTAATAACAGCTGAAATATATATTAGGCTAATTATTGAGATCTACAGTGGCGTAACGAAGATTGCAAAGGCTCCTGCTTTAGCACTATTGTAAGGCCCTCCAACGCTGGGTAGTTACATTGGGGCTGCTCATGTTCTGGGGCTCCTTAAGCTCTAGGCCCTAGGTTTAGCCAGTAAGCGCTCTTAGCTGTTACGCCACTGGAGCTCTACTGTATCAAATCTATTTATACTAAGATATCTAGTTTAAATCAGCCCAGTTCCAAGCAATTGCAAAGACCTGAATTAAAACGATCACATAGAAACTCATAGCTTTTCTGTGTATCAAATTTAATTTGTTGGGATTATTCTGAAATTAGTATAAAACAGAAGGCACAAACTACTTACGGTGATTCACACTCTGCGTTACATTGTAAGAAAAACCCAAGACTTTTTATTTGTCGTTCATTGTGACTGCTTCTCGGCATTGCCATGATTTTCCTATAAAATTAAATTTAAAATTATATTATTAATATAGTAGATGTTTGCTGGAGGATGTTAGACACAGTCTTGGTTAGCTTCATCAAAAAAAGTATGCTCGAAGCTCTGTCTACACTATCAAACAAATGTGATGTGCCCATATATGGATATGATGATGTCATATGACTACCATATTTGGGTATATCACTACCATATTTATTTTTGTTAAACTAGTTTGATAGTGTAGACAGAGCTTTAGAAGTTATTGTTACTCACCATGGCAAGTTCCTGACGGTGGTTGGTTGACTCAGAGCTGTCTCTTTTAACTTGCTAACATTTTCTACCACAAAGTTAAATGTGGCCTGCGACCTACTTCCATCTGTCAAAACCAAACATAGAGATAATAAAATTCAATGTGCATGACTGACAATTTGAGATCACACTTCAGTAAAACAACAAAATACAATGGAAAACACATTTTTTTTTTTAATAAAAAATGCTGAAACTGAAAAAAATAGTTTTTTCTATTTACCACTTGTTTCTATGTTCTACCTGCCATACTACTTTCTAGGAAAGATTACAGCATTTTTTAAAAGCTTATTTACAATTACGAGTTTACTGTGTAATGCGCTGTGCTGGCACTAGCTTATTCAGTAAAAAAGGATAAAAAATACACCACCCTAAGTGTCTTCACTATATACATAGGCCATGTTGTAAAAAACTATGCTGTCTTAAACAATATTTGATTTCACGACCATGTTTCAAACAGGACCAGAGAAGTGAGTGAGAGGTGAGTTACCTAACTACATGACATCTCAACCACTAACCTTGTTCTAACCACTCTTCATCAGGATCCGGTTGCCCGTCTTGCGCCTCCATTGCCATGTCACCGTTGACAACCGTGCCATTCTCGTCTTCTTTGTCATTGCCACTCTTGACAGGTGATTGGTTGCCCCTTGTATCAGGTGACTCTTGACCTGCCGAGTCTGCCGGCTGTTGTTCCACGTCAGGTGCTGGAAAAAACCAATTAAAATACAACATTAATATTATTATTAATATTATAATTATTCTACTGTATAGCAGAATAGGACAGATGGTGGTGCTTAATTCTCAGAACAGTGGTGTTTCGTTAGTGTTAATTTTACTGTAACTTTGTAGAAAGACTAGGTTGGTGACAGCCTCAGACATTTTACTTGAATAGTCTTTTATACTCTGAAGCATGGTGGGATTTGGTCATCTGATATAATTAAATCTAAATTTATTATGTCTGTATCTTTTTATTGCTACACAATGTTGTAATTATAGTCTATTATACTGCGATTAGCGAAAGCTATTTTTGGATCCTTGTCACATATTGTACTGTATGTATTAATATATGTGTATAAAGTTGAATGTATGTATGCAAGTACTGTAACTCGACAACCTCCTAGCGACATAAAAAGTACAGTATGTCAATTTTTTGTTTTGTCAATAAAAGTGATTGAATGAGTATTATTAATTAAATATATCATCATCTAATTTTATTTCATTTGAATTGATTCGATAATGTATGCCATTCCATTTAAACCATTAACCTACAAAAGATTTTCTGCAAATATTCTAGTACAGTATATTGTATAAATTATTACTAGAGTAACATACAATAACATAATCATTTTTTAATTAAGAAATTGCATTCAGTGGTTTTATGTCGGTTCAGGTCTAGTATTAGCTAACTCACAGCCATTACTTATCATATTCATTTTGATTCTTTGATCTCATTATTTTTCTATTATCAATGTCTTATTTTGGTGTCAACTATCAAAAGTCTGCTACAGTGTTTAGGTTCATTATATAGTCAGGTCACATAATAATCTTGCCAATTTCAGCTCTCGGTATATAATAATATACTTGTACTAAATTTTGTTAAGCACACACATATTATAAAGTATCTGTGAGAGACATTGATGGCCACTTTTATGTACTTGGATGAGATTAATGAATGTTGTAATACACATGAATCTGCATCTTACTGTACTGCACATGGCTAATATCTTCAACATTGGCTAAGACCATATAATAAAAAACAGAACATTAAAATAATTAATGTTCAAATACTATAATAGATTAATTGATTTACGGGTTGTTAACTTAGCCAGCCTAGTGACAAACTTTTGAACCGTAATGACATTCTCAAACCATTCCCTTGGTGATCGTCAACATACGGTACATGAGCCATTTTTGGCCATTCTGCCCATGTAACGGGGCCCTCATTAATTAATTTAATGGTCGCATAGTTAAATATACATAATAGTTAAAAATCAGCCAATCACAATACCGAAATTAAACATGAATATTTAATAATGATGACATAATTAACATATTAAAAAGACACTAAATATGGTTTAATAATCGACCAATGAGAATATTGCCATTGAGGGGGAGGTAACCGCAAAATTAATAATTTAAAACCATTTAATGATTTATTAACACTATGACCCTGATCATACATTCGTTAATAAAAAACATATTAATTAATTAGGCATCATTAGTGAAAGTTGAATGAAATATCAATGATGAAATGTACAGATATTCTTTCTTTTGTTTGAGTGTACATTACAGTAACTGTAGTGGTACTAATAATAATAATAGTCTGTTCTTTAATATAGCGCATATAAGCATGCTCTCAATGCGCATTACATCAAAAATAAAAGCAGGAAATGTTAAACTAATGAAAAGCTTGTTGGAAAAGGAATGTCTTGAGTTGAGTCTTAAATGAGTTAAGGGAAGTGCACTGTCTGATTGTGATTGGTAGGGAGTTCCACAAAGTTGGCGCTGCCACTGCAAAGGCTCTCTGACCGTAGGTAGATGTCCTTGTCCTTGGAACCACAAGTAGGCATTGTGAACCGGACCTAAGAGATCTAGTGGGCTGGTAACTCTGCACAAGCTCAGATATGTAGCCAGGCGCCAAATTGTGCTGAGCTTTGTACAGTAGCCAGGATCAACACCTTGTACTGTATCCGTTGTTGTACTACTGGTAACCAGTGAAGATCTGCAAATACTGGGGAGATGTTGTCAAATTTACGTGTCCTTGTTGTTATGCGGGCAGCAGTATTTTGTAGACGCTGCAGAATTTTCACTCGGTTATTCGGAAGACCAATGAAAAGCGCATTACAGTAGTCAAGCCTGGATCCGACAAACGCATGCACAAGTTTCTCTGTGCTATGTTGATTAAGGTACTTTCGCAGTCGGCCAATGTATCTAATGGAAGCAGATGCCATTTACTGCTGGAAGTAGATGCCGATCGAGGAATGGTTTTCAGGTGAGCATCCATTGTCAAGTGACAATCCAATTGTACACCAAGATTCTTTACCATCTGCGAAGAAGTGACAGAAACCTGTCCCACTGTGATGTTAACTAATGTACTGTATATTTTAAAAACCAGTTGATTGGGTACTAGAATACGGGAATTAACGGTTACTTACAGTAGCATAGATCGGTTCTAGATTGTACGTTGAAAAAAAGATCAATCTTTCAATATTGTTTTTAATTTCCAGTGTACAGTACTGGACAGTAAGAAATATTATATACATATTAATGTACTCTCATACTGTACTGTATTTTTGAAAAGGCTTCTCCAGTATAAACCAGTATACAAATTAATGTTTATAAGTAAATGGTATAAATAATTTCATAAGGTGAAAGATGAAAGTTATATTTTCACTTCTCAGATTTCTTCGTGAAAATATAACGAATGAAATTATTTTTTTTTAAATGTTCACGAATATAAAACATGCCAATTCGATACACATTGAGGTACTACATTCGACAGTAGAATAATTGCAACTAAAAGTTTTTGTTGTATATAAATAATTATAGAGAATGATTTTTGTAGTAATTATGTAAGTCTATTACTTATTAGTATTATAAATGTATTATATCAAATATCGTAAACAGTCGGAAAGCCGCGTTGGTAACGCATCACTGATTTCATTCATTGTGAGGGCGCGCTTCGTGGAAAATGTTGGAATTTTTGCTATTTTAGTACACTTAGAAAATGGTATAATTTTGATATTAAATGAAATCAATAAACGTATTTCAATAGTTGAACTACAAGCGTAAATAATGATAAAAACTGTGATCTAAATTCCACAGATTTTTTGTTTCAAGAAATATCATTATTTTATGTATAAACTTTTTTACTTTAATTTTTTTTGAAATGATGGTAAAAAATCATTAAATTTCATATTTTCTAGATAAGGTTTCAAAGCGAATTTAAAATCCTTTCAAGATAAACTATTAAGCTATCTATTAAAATAAAAATCTAATTTTAAGCTTTCTTGGGATGCAACTCCCACTAATCAAACCAAACCTACTACATTTCTGTTCTGTTTCGATCGAAAAATCGCCATTTTGAAACTTTGTTTACGTTTTAAGAAGCTGGTACGAATCGTCCCGGACCGAATCGTGTCTGTGTTCAATACGGTTTTCATGCAGGCGTATTACGTCATAGGCCTAAGATTTCAATTTGCTCCCCGATTATTGTTCTATTTGGTTTCTGAGCTAGGAAAGGCTAACTACTATAATTACTTACTTGATTTCTAGCCTAGCTAGGCCTAAAAATAGTATTTTCTAGGCCTAGCTAGGCTGAGTAATTCTGATATAATACTAATATTAGTTAGGTAGGCCTACCCTAGAGTGAGTGTTAATAATACAGTAGTAGCTGGGTATTCTATAGTCTAGGCTGGTGGTAGGTCTATCCCAGCTCTGCTCATATACCAAGCAAGAAGAAGCCTGAAGGAGAAACTAGGCCCAGAACAAATAAAAAACTGTTAAAAAAACAATAAATGGAAAAATAAAAATAAATAACCCATTTTCAATTTATATATGGGGAATGTTTTATAAAATCGGGCATGTTTGTTTCAGAGACTCAAACGTGTATTTTTATATGGTCATGTTTTTAAAAAAGATAATTATGGGCCCAGCTGAAACCAAGATATAAAAATATAAGTCCATCATTTACTTGTATATAAATATTACTTTATTAGATACAACTTGCATTTCACACAAGCAACCAATTTTTTTTTTACGTATACAGAATGTGAAAAAGCAGTTTTTAATACAAATATCTTTCAAACAATACTGATATAAATAGTAAATACTACTACTGTATATATTATTTAAATAGCACCTTGTTCATCAAACATAACAAACTAGCTAGGCCTATATCATATTAACTTACGTGAGTCTTACGGTTGTACTGATTTTATGATTGTTTTATATGTTTATATTGTATGTATCTGTGTGACTCTGGTTAATAAAGTAAATCAATCAATCAATTGCAACTTAATTTATATCTTATCATTGACTGATCTGAAACGCTTCTAAAACTTGAATGCGCATGAATGTGTATGTTATACAGTATTATTATTAGCGAATAAAATGAAAAACTATCAGCTGCAGCAATGATATTGAAATCGAGAAAACCATTACAGCTTCCACCGTCCAACCTCATATTGAAGAACGAGACAGAAAATCGTCGAGTCTTGATACCAACAAAAAACCTAAAATGAAAATGAATAGCTGAAATGTAATGAATGAAACTATTTAAATAATTGTCACTATGATATGAACAAAACATTGCATCGTTATACAGTATAATTATTCAACAACCTGAAAACATTTTCAGATATAGGCCTACCATGAAAAAGCAGCAAATACAAAATTTCCTTATGTCTGTTTATTGTAATAATTATTAATATTATAAATAAATTGTACCCCTCAGTTGTCAATAATTTTACTATAAATAAATATTTAACTATATAGAATAGGTAGGCCTATACCTGTATCAGGCTGCGATTTGCTTAATTATCTTTTTAAAACTTCCCAATGCATCTTCAATATAGAGTAGGATTGTAACGATACTTTAATAATACTAAATTGTAACTAAAGTATTTAAATTATTAACAGAACATGTTACTAGGCCTAGGCCGATATAATACAACATCCACCAGGTCGTGCATATACTCACCTACAACAACCACAATCAACACACCATGCACCACACACGACGGAACTAGTGCCGCGAGACGTAACAATATATGACATGAGGACCTTTTTTTAAATGTTCGCTATAGGAAGCTTAAATAGGGTTTCAAGCCAATTTTAACGTAAAACAGACTATTGATACTTACTCTATCCATATACGTCGGTTTTTTGGTAATTCACTGTATGGGATGCAAATCCCACTAATGGAAAATTTGTAAACAAACACCTGTTAGAAAACTTCAGTTTTGACGGACGCACACGAACTTTGGAAAGAAATTGTCGCTGACAACAAATCCAACAAATTATTCAGAAAATTAGGTGACCTGCGACATCTTAAGCATATAAGGAACTGATCTTACCATATATGGTTAATTTTTCGCCTACTAATGTTTATTAAACAGCTATTAAATGACGTATACTTTATGCTAATGTTTTCGCGCGAAACGTTGATGCTTCTGTGCCGAGAGAGGGCTTCTAAAATTTATGACGTCATGCGAAGTCGAAAATTCAGCGATAACGGTCATATTTCCCAACGCGGCTCTCCGACTGTAAAGGCCTAATTATTATTTGTGAAATTGAATTGAATAACTGGTTAAAATCACAATTTAAACAATACAATTATTACTTGCTAAATACTGTACAGTAGGTATAAAACAAAATAACAAAAGAAAACGCTGGCATAAAAAACAACTTTTAATAAAATACAATATAATTTTTAGATAACAGCAATAAAAATCCTGGTTCCAATTTTATCAACTAGGCTGTAGTCCAGTCACCAGTAGTAGGCTAGCCTCTCTATCTAACTAACTCTGCACCACCTCCAACACCAACACCATCCCATGCACTGTCTCCAGGTCCAGGACTGGTTTTCTTTTTCATCAAGGAAAATAGATAAACAAACAAACAATAAAATAATAAATAAATTTACCCTCTTGCGTTTCCATCTCCTCTGTCTCCTCGAGGTTGTGCACCGGATCCTGCTCGTCCTTCTTATCTTGTTCACCTAGGTGATTCATCATTCCATTTGCACCTTTCTTATGTCCCGTTCGCTTACCACCCTTCTTGTTCGCGAGCGAGCCCTTCTCACTGCCCTGAGACGCAGGAGCTTTGTGAGACGCCGGGGGCACCTTAACGTGCTTGCTCGCGATGCGCCCAATCTCTGCTGTCGGTACCCCTGCGTTCAGGGGGATTCATGAAGAAAAGAATTCAATGGGCTTCAAAACAAAACGATAGCTGAAATATACTTTACGGGCGTTTCTATCTGCATCTCTTTCTGCATTACCGCACTCAATGAAAAATGGCGATAAACTTTATGCCAAATGAATTGTGGGATATATGAAAATGGATTGCAGAAAGTATGACATGCAATGTATTTATTCAATAATACTACAAACAAATTACACGATTATTTTAAGAAAAAGATTTTACTGAACCACGATATATGTAGAATATTCAAAATCATAAAATGTGTTACTACAAAGCCTGATTATTGAGAAAAATTGGAATATTAAAAATCATAGTGTCAGTACTTGGAAGGCTAAATTTAGTATGATACGGAAAACCATGTTTTAAATAAACTATTTCTATATTTGATATTTTGCAAATTTCTTTCTATTCAAACATAATAAAATACATCTATACAATATCTAAATTAATATGAACTTCAATTGGTATTGGTAATGTAAAATTATACAACATGAAATTAATCAATCAATACAAAATTTATATTGGCATTATTGGTGTACCATAATATATCATTGTAACCTTTGACACTAGGTCAATTTAGAAGGGTTAACGACCTTTAACGATTGTAAAAAGAGAGAGGTTATTGTAAGTAGACACAGCCCTTTCGTTCTCAAAACGTCATTTAAATAACAGTATTTTACACCTTCAAATCACATGAAAATTATCTTATAAGCATATATAATTGAAGGTTCACCATGAGTGAACATAGGGATCGAGGCGAGGACTCTGGAAGTGACTTTAGGGCGTCAAATTGGGAGCAACATTGTCTTGATATTTTGGACGGCGAACCGAATTTGGATGACGAACGCCTCCCGCAAGAAAAACAAATCGCATTCGAACAACTGTGGTATTCATTTCAGGCCTGCGCGAGTGCTGTGACTCAACTATACAAAGGTATACTAATTAGGCCTAGAAAAAAAATCTTTCTTTTATTGCAAAATCAAATTCGAAAAAAAAATATCTATTTTATATTATACTTATAGGCTAGGTAGCCTCTAGTAACTAGGCCTAAGTATTATTTGTATGTATTAAAATAAATACTAAATAAATATTAGAATTATTTTGAACTGTTTTATTTTGAAATAAAGAAATATTCTAACTGAGGGTATCCTAAATGTATTGTAAATGCATGCCTAAAGGCTAAATCATATTATTTTTAACCTCTTAATTGCAGATCGTCACCATAACAATGATTCAGGAATTCATTGGATAAATTTTCAAAACGCAGCTGCTGCTGTTACAGCTCTTCACAAAGGTGTGTTTAAATAATAGTCAATGATTGATATTTTTTGTGTAGAATTACCTATAATTTATATAATATTCATCACTAATCCTCATAAAATTATGTTTCAACAGAGAGTATGGATATGTACAAAAGAGGCATGGACATGGGTTTACAAGCAGGGTACCAACGACGTACCAGAGACATAGCTGGTTGGGCCAAGAAACGCAGGAGACTAATAAAAAGAGAGGATCTATTGTCGTATATGTGTGGAAAGCCAGCACCACCACGCCACAGACCACCTCAAGTGCCCCGTACTTCAATGGAACGATCTTCACCACGTCTACACTCACCACCTCAAGAAGGTCTTAACCAGGCAGACGATGGCCTACAAGCGTTCAGAGATGCATTAGCACTACAAGGTATAGTTTGGTATTTTAACTTGCTTATATCACCAGACCACACTAAATTTATGTCTACACTATCAAACTTAATGTGAAAAAAATGTGATGTGCCGCAGCCCATATATGGACGTTTGTGCACATCACACTTTTTTTCAAACTAGTTTGATAGTGTAGACAGAGATTTAGACTTTGTTTTATTTGTTTACCACACATTGTATACAAATAATAATGAATAGCAAGAACAAGAAACTTGAAAAAAAAAATATTACAAAGATAATACAGTGTGTGGTACTGTAGGTCAACAAAATAAGATTGTAACCAATATTCTTTGACATGGCCACCATTTAAAAAAGGAAAGAAAATATCTTTAAATATAAAAATGTTCTCAATATAGATCTAAATGCCATGCTAATTTGAATATATGTAAATGAACACTTGTTGTTTTATAGGTTTAAGTGGAGCAATGGCCGATGTCCAAGTTAACGTGTCTCAGTCACCACCTCATGGCCGACGTCGTCATGCCAACCTCTCTGATTATTTTTACGATGAACTTCTATCTCCAAACCAACAAGACAGTAGAAAACGAAGTAACTCCTCCAATGATGTACACATGGACTCACCAACACACAAAAAGAATCGGCTTATATGAGTTAGAAATTCTCTATGACGTTCATAAAAATTAGACAAAGAATTCTAGCATCTGGTAAATATTACGTAATTCCTGATTTTTTAAAAAAACCTATGAATGTTGTTTGTAATTGAATATGCGTTTGTACAAATAAATAACCTAAAATGGAAGAATAACTTTTTTCAAACATAACTATAAATACTTTATTATTGTATTATTGGTTTGTCAGAATAGACAAAAGAAATTTGTAAATTTATTTTAATATGATTCATTTTTTTGTTGGTCAAGTGTTTGTAGTGTGCAGATTTAAGTTTATAATTATGATAGTGACCAGGGAGATCGATATAAAACATGTTTTAAATGTCCGGTAACTGCCAGGGACGGAACAGTATACAGTAATACTAAATTTGCATTTATGTTTTAATGCTAAAAGTAACTAAAAACTATCAGATGATCTAAAGTTGTTAAAATATATATGGAAATTCTTTTCCTTAGCACGTTTTTCCTAAAAGCAGAAAACATTAAATGATGTATAAAATTTAACATTATTATTATTTGAAAGAACTTATTTTTACTTGATTTTATGTTATAGAAAATAAAACTTAGTTAAGAAAGAAATAACAATAGGACAAAAATATATTAAATTTTAATAGTAGAGAGCTAATAGCCAAGAACAAATTGACTATATGACTGGCCAAAGCATCCTAATGAGAGAGGGTGAGTTGAAGGTGGACCTGTAGACAGTACCTCATTGCTATTTCTACTACTGTATTATCGTCTATTCATACTCCTAACGCCACACAGTGTGTACTTATATATGCAATTTATATGTTGAGTGGTGGTGATTTTTGCTTCTGTGTAGTTTCAATAGACATGTTTACTTCTAGTATAATAACATTTTATACTCATATTGCTTAATACAGAAATACTATAAAATGGGACACAGTATCAACAGTGTTTCTGTAGTTTAAAATTTGATTAGGCTGTTTTGTTGTCCTTAGCGATATTCAGTACAAGGTTTATAGTAACAATACATTTACTGCACCAACCTTAGTATATAAATCTCCTTTAAATAGATTGTAATAATTTCCAAACTATTGTATATTTTAACGTTAATGTTTTTTCAGCTGATTTCTTTTGTTTTCTTTTTATTTAAATTATGTAGTTAATTTGTTATTTGTATAAACAGTAATTTTTAAGTTTCAATTTAGGATAATGCAAAAATAACAATACTGTGATGGCACGCATCTTGTGCATAAAACAGGATTAATATCTGGCATGCATATTTATATGTATGGCAACACATCTAAATAACCATTTCAGAGCAGGCCACGGCCTTACTAAACATTGAACTTGAAATGAAAGTCCTCCTGGCTAGAGGAATTAATGAAAACATTTTGTTTTAAGGTATTTTATTTGCCTTACTGTATTAGTAGCATTCCTAACAGTATACCTCTTTCAAACAAATTGCTTTTTGTTGTTTATATAGAGCCCAAACTTTTGAAGATGGTGATTGGTTGAAATCAATGTCTTGAAGTAAATACTCTTTGTATATATTTACATTGTAATTAATTAAATTCATAGTTTGATTTATCATGGTTGTGGTATGTTTAAAAGAGGGTTTAATTATTTTGTAAAATTGTTGGTGTTTTATTTGGCCACATCTTTGAAATGTCATTTATTTGCAAAATCAATGATTTTTACCTATGTCAATATTCTACTGCAGTCACTGCAGTACCATCATATTTCTACTGCAGTTACTGCAGTACATTGATTACATTAATTATTACTGCAATAATATTAAAGTTTTAGGTAAACCCATGTTATTGTTTATAATAAGGGTTCAAAATTACTGCAGTAATTACATTACAGTATAAAATATACATTACTGCAGTAATACTATAAATATTTCATTCAGTGGTGCTACATACTGTTGAAATCATTCAGAGTTAATTAAAATTATTTGAACATAATATGAAATAAATTAACGTAACTGATGAAAACAGAAATATATATGAATGTACATAATATAGGTTTTTTTTTCTTGCATACACCACAGCTATGACTGTTTTATGTATGAAGATAATTTTGATATGCACATCACCTAATTTTCTTTATAGCAAATTAAAGCTTATAACAATATGGGGTATAAACAAAATCATAGGAGTGGATATCCCAATACATCGGTGTATTCACAACAATTCTAATGGTGATTTTTATGAGTGTTGCGTATGTACTAGGCATGAAAATATGACCTATGACCTTTAAATTGTGGTGGTGGTTGTACAATTGACATGCATTGTGTGAATATAGATTGTGCCTTTTAGCATCCCATCCCCTTTGTACAAAGAAGGTCCTGCTGAAATAAAAATATAGTATTACATTGCAGATGTCTTGTTATTGTGTTATTTTAGTTTTCTTGAATCATTACCAACGTCTGAACCCAATAACAGGTAAAAAGGCCACTAGTATTATCTAATATTATCTAAAAAATACATGTCACATGATAGTCTGAGCTACGGAATATTATGCATTTTTCATTGAGTGTAATTAGATATACATAAAATGTGATGAACCACTGTGACATATGATTAGTTGATTACTTATGAAGCAAATCTATTACATAATAACTTTAAACTGTATTATATTGATTAATATACAGTAGAACAACAATAAATGAGCTAAAACAAAGTCACAACTTATTGTGATGGATGGATTCATTGTGATATGCCCTCTGCATTTGTAATGATGATGGGCGTGTCTGAAGTCTGATTTCTCATAAATATGCATCAGTTTCTTTGTGGAAAGTACCGTGACGTCACATATAATTTGCATACTAGGGTCAACACAAAAAGGCTTGAGAAACAGAGAAAATCGGCAGAAAACTCTTGTTAAATTAAATATACTAAATAACATTATGAAAATACAATAATTACTTTGATTTAGCCTTCTTTAGGCCATTTATAACCCTATATATGTCTTTCTATATATAAATGAGACCAACAAGGCAAAAGTAAGTAGGCTCTCTATAGCTAGTAAGTAGGTGGTGGGCCTAGGCTTAACTCTAGAGAGAGGTCAGACAAAAAACCATTTAGACAAGTACTTAGGCCTATTATATGAGATGAAGGGAGAGATGCATGTATGTAGTGTTAGGCCTAGCAAAAATCATATTGATGAAATTGAAATTTTGTACGATATTGGAAAGTATTATTTATAATAGATTTTTAATTTCTAAAATATTTTTTTTTAAATTATGTATTTTAATATTTTTAATAAAAATAAAAATGCTTGTATTGTACTGTAGGTGTAAAGTTAAATTGTATTATATTTAAACAAATTTGTAGACAAAAAATGGCTGCTAATGATGCACATTTAGAAGAAAACCGAAATGAGGATGATGTGGCAGATATCCCGCCAGAGGATTATCACTTTGTTGAGCATTCCCATTCAACGCATGTTCTCACCGGATTCAGTGAGCTCCGTCAATCGGGACTAATGTGCGATGTTATACTGTGTGTTGATGGACAAGATTTTCCGTGCCACCGAGCTCTTTTAGCATCGTTTAGTACGTATTTCCGTGCAATGTTTTCAGGTGAACTGGCCGAAAGTCGTCAAGAGCGTGTATCTCTAAACGGGATAGAATCAAGTATATTGAGTCTTTTGGTCGATTTTGCGTACACTTCAGAGATAATGATCACAAAAACGAATGTGCAGTCTCTTTTATCGGCTGCCAATCTTCTTGGTGTACTAGCTGTGCGGGATGCTTGTTGTCGGTTTATGCAACGCCACATGGATGCAACAAATTGTCTCGGGATTCACTGCTTCGCAGAAGCTCACGCATGCACCCCTCTGCAAGAACTTTCAAAAACATTCGTTTTAAAACATTTCAATCATGTCTCTACCACGGAAGATTTTTTCAACTTGCCTTGCTCGAAAATTGTTGAATTCATCTCTGACGATTATCTGTGCGTAGAACAGGAAGAAGAGGTGTTCGAGGCTGTCATGCGTTGGTTCGATATGGATCCAGAGAAACGGCAGCTTGATATTGAAAAAGCCTTTGAGCATATACGATTGCCACTTATGAGCGTTTATTTTCTGCACGATTGTGTTGAGAGTAGAAGTGGAATTATGCAGTTTGCAAAATGTAGACGCTTAGTAGAAGAGGCTAAAAATTACCATTTATTGCAGGATCGTAGAGCAGAGTTGTACAGTCCTCGGACAAGACCTCGTAGATCCACTGGTTAGTGATACACAATGAAAATTGTCACTTCTTTTTACAAACTTGGCTTTTATTCTATGATAGACTACAATCCTTTTCCTACAGAATGTACAATTCCTCAAAGCTGTTCAGATCTTGAAAAAATAAGTGTTATTTAAGTTATGTAAAGGCTACCAATTTAGGTGGCAAGCTACCCCATTCTTTGCCTTTAATGTCCCTTTTTGTAAATGAAAATAGTATTTTTTTTCTTATTTTAATCCACCCAATTTGTGACCATATACCAAATTGGGTGACCTTTGTTATTGATGCAGGTAAGATAACTCTTTTGGTTTCTTTTCTAGGGACGTGCGAGGTCATAATAGCAGTTGGTGGCGAAGATGATAAAGTTGTTTTGCGAAGCGTGGAGACCTTTGACCCTCATACCAGTCAATGGCGTACGTTAGCTTGCTTGCCATTTGCTGTCAGCAAGCATGGTCTAGTTGTATCAGGTAAAAGCATTCAGCTTAAACTTGTTTTAATCCAACTTTCCTAGAATTGAAATTCTGTCAAAAAGGATTAGTGTCACATTTATATCTGTTTCTAGTACAAACTAAAGCTCTGTCTATACTATCATATCACTACCATATTTGGGAATATCACTACCATATTTATGTCTTTTGTTTCAATTCCAGGAAGCAGTATTTTGTACTTAGCCGGAGGAGAGTTTCCTGATGGATCAGCTAGCAAAGATGTATGGAGATATGATCCTTCATGCGATAACTGGGCTCAAGTGTCCCCTATGAATTATCCCCGGTCAGAACTAGGTTTGTGAATATACTGTAAATCTCTGTCTACACTATCAAATATTTGTGAGAAAAAAATGTGATGTGCCCATATATGGACATGGTGATGTCATATTACTATCATATTTGGGCACACACACTTTATTTGTCAAACTAGTTTGATACTGTATATAGTGTATACAGAGCTTTAATTTATATTATCATTTAAGGTTGTTTTACAGTATTTATTGAAATTTCCTTTTTATTACAGGTGTGGCTGCTGTCGATGGATACATCTATGCTGTGGGTGGCTGGGAAGGGTCAGCTAGGCTTGATTCTGTCGAGCGGTATAGCCCTTCAACAAATACATGGACATTTGTGTCTCCAATGAAGATGGCCCTTACCAGCCCAGCAGTGGTAGCTCATGAAGGCAAACTGTTTGTTATGGGTAAGATGGTATAGCTCCTTCCCAAATTAATTCCACTAACAACATTCCATACAATCTCCACAACACTATTTTACCCCATACATGCCAACACTCCTGTTTTGGCTGAGAGACTCCCGTATTTTAGACTCGTCCCTGGCCTAATTAATATTGTGCTATCGGTTTTCCACATTTTCTCCCAGATTAAGATAACAGAATTTTGATGTATACATTTTTGCATTAAAATGTAACAAAAAGCCTTATACACAAGCAAATTTACGATATTTAAGCCATTGTACACCACCTGCTGTCATAATTTTCTGATTTTGTTCTCAACGGAGAGGGAATTCCCTCACATAGCCACCCACGCAATTCCGCTTGCGGCATCACACGCTGCACTCATTACTTCTCGATAATAGATAGAGGGCGCTGTTGACCTAAAAAAAAACACCACCTTCGGTTTTTTTTACTTCAAATGTTGGCATGTATGCTACAGTTTAATTTTCCTATTCAAATATACTAATCTCTTCCACACTGTAGGTGGTGCTGTTTTGGAGGATGGTGATGGTATTGACCTTGTTCAATGTTATGATACAAGGACTGACCAATGGACACAGTTACAGCCAATGACCATTGCTAGGTCTGGTTCAGCCGCTGTAGTACTCAACGGATACATTTACGTAATAGGTTAGATTTATTGTTCATCCTCTCTCACTTTATAGAACCCAGTTCATCAATCGAGGCGAGTAGGGGGTTACCCTGGTGAACTGGTTCACAAAATAGCCCCTGTATCAGGGGGATTACCACCTAGCGTATAGGATTTTACTATTGTTAATCCTTGGCCACATGTGGCAAACAAAAATTCTCTTTCAGTTATATTAGTAAAATAATTATTGTCATTTCATATTTATTAGGAGGGTGGCATGCTTCTACTGAGAACACCAACAAAGTTGAGCGTTTTAACATAGCACGAAGCGAGTGGGAGATACGAGCACCTATGAACGAGCGCCGGTATCGGCCCGGTCTTGCAAGTATCGACGGGAAGATTTATGTTCTAGGTGGCGAAGAAGGCTGGGATCGATACCACGACACCATCGAAAGTTACAACGAAGAACAAGACTTCTGGGAGATTATCGGAGAGATGCCGACAAGTCGTAGTTGGTTAAGTTGCGTAGCACTCCAATTGAAAGAAGTACGGGAGAAGATTGAAGATTCGTGCCCAGAACCACCACCTCCTCCTCCACCATAATTTTAAATCATGCTAAACATTTCTAAAGAAATATTATAGGTATGATCATGTAGTATAAAACAAATTTATTTATTTTTAATCATTACTAATCTATTTATAGCCAAGGAGTGCCAAATACTAGATGCCACCATCACAATACAAACATATAATAATAAGAGACCTAATTTTACTCAACTATATATATATATAGTGAGTGTGAAGTTTAATTACATTTTTGACTCAACACCAACATTTAATTTGTTTATATTTCTATCATATTTCACTTCTACATTCCTGCAATGTTAGTCTTTCAATAAAAAACACACAATACAAACTTGAGCAATGTATTGTGATCTACAATGGTGTTCTTTAAATTTAAATCATGAATGCAATTTGAATATATGTAAATCATGTATTGAATATGTAAATTGTTCGATAATCATCTTTAAAAATCGCAGTACTTTAAAGTTCTTTAGACAAACCTTGACTATTAGTATTATTTATAGACTAAACACTTTCTATCTTTTTATATTTTCTGTCTATTTATACTTTTATGTAGTTTTGTATATAACAAGATATTTATCTAAATTATGAGTTATGGAAATCAGGAATTGGTTTTAACATTGTTACATCAAGACTGTATATTGCATAGTATAAAAATATTGTTTTAAAGATTGTTATATTTATTAATGAACTAGGAGAGGTACCCCTCCAGTAACTCTGGTCAATTTGATATCCATGTGTATGGATGCATGCCATAGCAAAAATGTTATATTGTATGACAGCCATCCAAACTTTCTCTATCCTAATATAGATAAACTTGCTTATTACTATGGGATGTGCAAATGCAGTTCCCTCACTAACTTAAAACCATAAATTGCAAATTCTATATACTCATCAATTCGGGTTTATGAGAGAAATAGATAAGTAATATTGTAAAGCACAATATGGAAGAATAACAAATTCTACTCACTTTCCAGCTGGCTTCTATTGCAATAATAATTTACTTAATCAAACAGGTATAAACAGCCTGCTACTTGCTTTGGTGTCCTTGTTTCAAATACTTGAGCTGTTTTGCATTGGCACTATTTAAATGTACACGTGTATGGCATAACAAAAGAAACAGAAAGGGCCCTTCTCAACTACTAAATAAATGAATAATGGTTCATACACCCTCAAAAAAGGGTTATGTTCCCAAATATGATATTGTGTCCATATATGGGCACATCACATTTTTTTGTCACATTAAGTTTGATAGTGTAGACAGAGCTTAAGTCTTGAACGCTGATGAAGAACCAGGTACCAGGTACTTTGCATTGACCTGGACCATATGTTGTCTCATAAAGGCCAAGTTTTCATTTATATTTCTTCTAGTATCTATACATTATGCATTAAGATATATAATATTTATTATAATTGTTACCATTTTAAAATTTTGATTAGAATTCATTGTTACTTATATTGTATACATTGTTATTATTATTTATAATATATCTATTAAATCTATTTATCATTTTAATTATGAATTCAGAATTATTGAGACTATTGCTTGAATTGAAAGTTTATGTGATAAGAAATGCATTGTTTGTGGGTGCTAAAAGCACATGATTTTAATTACCTTTTAAGAGAATATTATTATACACAGTTTGTATATGCAAATAAATTATCTTATCTTCACGTTTAAAAGTTTTTATATTTTATGGTTCAGTCAGTGTTGTCTATGCAAAATCAGCGCGAGTATGTCAAAGTTCACAAGAGCCTTACAAATTGACAACCAATCAACTATTCAAATCAACCTCTCTGTAAATATAATATTTGTATATTGCATTCTCTCCCCCACCCCTTTTCGGAATTAAAATCCTGTTGTGTCTAATATACATATATTCTTATTTAATCAATAACACAAATTTACAAAACACCTTTTACTTGTATTTATTTTGTAGTAAATCAACGTAATATTTATTATTTAATATATTAGGAAATATACATGTTTCTTTTATGAAAGTCTAGAATTTTTGAAAGATCGCGATTTGTAAAAACGAGAGGAGCATTACTTTAATTGGTGGATTTAATTAGCAATATTATTAGACCACATCAGTAAAAAGATGAAAGCATACAATTATTTTTCTCAGAGACAGATGCATTACACTATTTCGGGGAATGGGGAACTTCTATTACAGTACAAGAACCCCCTCTTATTGGAAACCCCTATTATTGGGACATTATCTTGTGGAGAACATGGGGAAAGCTATTTGTTAACACTATGGTCAATTTCTATTCACATGCCTTACTTTTACTTCTCATTCTTGACAATCCTGTTTTACGGGCACACCTTTTTTTCTCCCTAACAAATTACGGCCTTTTTCACAAAAGCATAGAGATATTATAGTGAACTATATCTCTATGCCAAACACAAACCAACAATATGGCTACATACTTTGGCTAATTCCTATTCAAATGCACTAATACAAACATCCATCATCATAACACCAGGGATCCCTGACAACACCAAACATTTGGAGACCCCTCCTCTTTATGGCCACACCCTTTTTTAACCAATGGGAACTTTTAAACAAAAATGGGAAACATGTGTCTGGACCATATTCCGGTAAACTCCAATTAAATTAAAGCTTTTGGTCCTAAAGCTTTCCCCTGACAAGCCGCATATTCTGAAACTTGTTAAAATAAATTGTAGAATTATTTTATAATATTGCTGGGCTTAAACTAATAAGATACAAATTTCCATACTTAATATATTATAATTATATATGGTATAACACATTACAACTCATTTTGTATGGATATATAAAACCTAACTAAACACTAAAATAAACATTCAAAAAAATACATTTCTATTATTGAAATTAAGCTTTCTTAATGTTTAAATATGAAATAATGTGACATATAATGTGAACTAATTTGAATAATTCTATACTTTACATATTATATAATTGTTATTTTTACAAATTTACATGACATGGTACAGTATCAGAAGTGCCATATCAATTTAAAGTTGTTTAAAAAATAATAATAATTTTCACTTAATTGTACTAATATTTCAAATAATTTTTCTAACTTAATAATATTTGGGCTTTTGATTAAAATATGAACTAATATACTAAGTATTAATTTGGTAATACATAAACCGTATTTCATTTTGACTCAATGATGAAGACGTAGGTACTGTATGTACATCATTTATCTGTTCTTCTTCAGTTCATATGTTTCTTCTCCATTTCTATCACTGCAATAAAGTGGTTGATGGATTCTATTGCTGCAATTCAAGTGGTTGGTGGATAAAAGAATGTTGATATCAGAAATTTCTATGTAAGTACAGGCATGAGAAAACACCACATTAAATGGGTCACAAATCTGGTGTATAATTCTCTTCAGATTAGGCCAATCCATAATGAACTTTGGAAAGAGTTATGTGTACAGTATATCAGGCACACAATGTTACAGTACATTCATTGGTTGCTGGATAAAGTGAAAAGTAAAGTATAGTTGACAAAATATGATTCAAACTTCCAGCCTAACAACCATGAATTCTACATCATTACCAATGTACATCTCTAATATAAGACAGGAGCCAAACAGGTATTGTATCTTGTACAAAAATACAACCAAAGTGAACACAATAAATAAACCAAAGCTTGATAAGGACAGATATATACCATGGCTGGATGAAAAACAGTGAAAGGAATTGAATCTACACAGCACAAGATTATGCTACAAAACACATCAATTCATTACCACAATTAAAAGACTATTTATGAAAACGTTAACCGTTTTAATTACTCTAGCAATTTTGACCAAGAATTTGACTAAAATTTATTTGGTATCTCAAAAATATAATTTCAACTTGGAAATGTTTATCTCTGATTGGACATTATATTTGGATGGCCCATTTATTTATTATTATTTTATTTTACCACAAAACCATTTTCACATTTTTCTTCCAAAAAAATACAAAGACAAACAGCACACTTTAATTGCTTCCATTAATAAAGCTAACCAAACGATTTAGCTTACAATTTTGGATATCATAATATTGCAATTCCTTGAAAACAATTGGTTTTAAGTAACTATGCAAATAAACATTGTACTCTATGCTAAAAGAGTAGGGATCATCTCTCCGGGTGTGAACATGGACCTATAAATTTATTAAGTCCATGGTATGAACATGGCAGGTGCTGCACAGTGGCTGTAGAGGGTCGAATTTGAATTTCTTCAACCGAGGACAATTAGTAATACATTTACAATTTTTATTGGAAACTATGCCCTTATAGCTCTTCTCTTAACAAGACATGAATCGTCCTTGGCTACCATCTCTCTACTACACACCTAAGTACTGTTAAATTTGAAAAATCTAAATTCTTAAAACCTATTCTTGCTGAGTTGCATTCAGAGGATCGTCAAATATACTAGGCGCATCGGAGTTGAATATTGAAGAACTTGTAGATTTTCTATCAGTTGTTTTCTTCTTTGATTTTGTCTTTTTAGTTTTTGATGAGCCAGCAAAAATATCGCCTGTTGAAAATAAAAAATAAAATAAATAAATAAAATGTTCTTTTGAAAGTATTAAGGCAACTATTTTAAAAAGTTGTACATACCTCCTTCGACTTCTTTAAATAATGGATCAGTTTTCTTCTTTGTCTTTTTCTCCTTGGGTTTGGAGTTTGGAATGTCTGCAAATATATCAGTTGTGTCGGCAAAAAGGTCATCATCCTTTCTCACAGTCTTTGATTTTGGCCGTTTTGTCTCCTTCTTTGGACTTGTGAATAATTCATCTTCAGTAGCCTTTTATCAATAAATTGAAATTGTGAGAATAAGAACACTTTTCATATGAGATTTCACTGTCCAAGCAAAATTTACATATATATATATATAAACATCACAGGCACAGAATAAATTCTGGTGATATACTGAAATTTAATAATTAATTTGAAACCCTAAAGATAAGGAAATCTGTGAGAATGAGAAAAAGTCGCCCGACCAAGATTTGAACCCGGAACCTTTTGCTTTATATACAGATGTCCAAACCATTAGACCACTAGGGCTTTCATCGATTGGATAACGACTCCGGTCTGGTCCCACAATCATTGTATAGAATGTTACATTTGAGGTATAGGCTTATGAAAGAAATTCAAAATGTGGTGGGTTATTTTTCTTGAAATTGTTTTTCCTGATTTGCAAGATAACACTTACCCTCATTGGAGGTTTATCTAGAGTTGGTGATGAAAATAGGTCATCTTCAAACGGTTCAGCAACCTTCTTTGTTGCAGCTAGTTTTAAAGAGAAAGAAAATAGTTTTAATTACATGTAAAGTACTAACTTTAAAATAAATGTTGCCAAACTTTATGTGACAAAAAAATGTGATGTGCCCATATATGGGCATGCTAATCTCATATAATTACCATATTAGGGCACATCACTACCATAGTAGGGCATATCACATTTGTTTTGTCAAACTAGTAGCTTAATATAAACTCAATATACCTGGGCTTCCAAATAAATCTTCATCAACGTCTATTTTCGATGCAATTTGTTTCCGTTTATCTGCCATTTTAGTATTGCTGCTGAAGAGGTCATCCTCCTTGTCATTTCCTATTACTACTACTTTCTTCTTCTCTTTATTTGCTGAGGAATTATCAACGTCATTTATGACAGTTCTAGGTTTTACCACCGGTTTATCAACTTTAGAGGGCGCCCCAAATAAATCATCCTCTTCGAGATGGTTAGATTTACTGAATTCATTACTATTTGACGTTGAACTGAATAATGGATCATCTTCTATTAGTTGAGCTTTTGAAATGTTTGCTTTGACAGGAATATCGTCATCAGGTAGCGGTGGTGGTGATCGTGACAGCGGATCATCATGGTTATCTCCTAAGAAGTCATCAACACCAGACATATCGCTTGATGTTTTTGATCGTATTTGAATCTTTGCATATGCAGGTTTTGCTCCCATCATTCCTTCATACGATTCATATGTCTCGATAGGTGCAGGGTCCATATCTGGTAATGGTTGGTAACCTGATGCAAAGTCCATTTCGTCATCGTTATCTACAGGCGGTGGAGTGGGTGCTCTGTCATTTGATTTAGCTTCTTTACGATGTCGTGATGGTGGTCTACGCCTTGACCCAATTTTGGCTCTATTCTGTGTTTTAAAAAAACAAATAAAAGTAGATGGTAGATTAGGTGATTAACATGTTTGAATCATAAAACCTGGGTTCAAATCCTAGTTGAAGCCCTTTACCAAATTATGTCACTAAACCTTACCATCAGTTTAGTGACAATGAGTAAAAAGAAACAAACGTCATTACAACTTACTAAAGACATGGAGATATTATAGTCAATTACAATATCTTTATATGCTAAAGATAATTTCAGGTATTTAAAAAATATATATATACTGTGTGTAAAACTAGAAAAGAAGAGAATAAAGGTGGATGCTCCCCCACAAAAAAATATACAATTTCTTACTTTATTTAAGCTTGGTAATGTGTTGGCTTCAGCAGGCAGATCAAGCAATATAGGGTCTGATTCTGGCTCTTTTGCAGAAGGTGCTGCTCCGGGCCTAAGTTTACTTGGATCAATGGTAACATTGGCCTAGAAAAATCCAGTTAATATAAAGAATTAACATTCAAGCAGTCATTGATTTGTTACAGGTGTCAATGGCATGCATATGCAAACATACATTAACATAAAAGATATGCTGCTCAAATATTCTTTAAAATTAAAGTAAAGTATTCATTTAATTATCTTTTGTTTTTTGGATTATGATGTAAAGACATTCATAGGTGGAATGAAGAAGAAAATAAGATAAGCAGGAAAAGACATGAAAGATTTAGAATGAGCTAGTAGTAGTTAAAGGAGAAACAGATACAGTTTATATGCTATTAATTTATTAAAATAATAAAACTTTGACATTGATATTCAAGATTCAATACACATAACATGCAAAATAAGAACTTGGTCACAGATTATCTTGAACTAATTGTGTATAATCTAAGCCAAGTATATTCATGCTCAATCAAACCATGGACCTATAAATTTACAGGTCCATGATCAAACTAAATACAGAACCTCTTTTATCTGTTCATGCATTCCCTTAATCTGATTGGCCAAATTCAGAAAATCATACATTGACGATAAACCAATCAAATAAGTTATAAGTTCAAAGCAAAATCTCTGGGTTTTGTTTCAAAAGTGCTCATCAGCAAGCAAAGCAAGCAATAGGCGTGCCATGCTAGACACACCTTTCCCGCGCTTCGGCGCCCTACTGACTTTCGCCGCCTTCTTGAACGTGGTTTCGGTACGGGTGGTGGTGGATGAGTTGGCATTCTGGGCCTATTCTGTGAACGGCGTGCTGGCTTGTGCTTATGCGGTTTTGTTTTGGCAAATTTTGAGAAAGGTTTTGGCAGTGTTGCTGTATTGGCTTTGGATTTTTTAGCTTTCTTTCCAAAAAGCCTAGCATAGAATGGTTTAGGACCTGTGCTTAAAGTGATGGTTGTTTTATTGTGTGCGGACAACGAAAGCTGAGAATGAAATGGATAATGAATTTTAACAAACAATATACTGTTTTTTAATAAATTATAAGATGGGATTATGTTGAATATTCCTTGATTTTAGTTAAATTAAAAAATGCACTGCTGCAATGCAATGCTTCTAAAATTATAAAACAAATGTAAATTGGTAATCCCATACTATTTTATTTCATTCTCAATGACTATTATAATAAGCACATTAATAATATATAAATATATTCAAAACAGTCAACAATTAAACTAAAAACAAAAAAAAGACATAACAGAAAAAATAGTGAAAAGATAGATAAAAGAGGCAGTTCAGAGATGTAGATGTAATATGGGGAGAATAAATCTAAAATTGATTTAACTTTATAGCTTTTTAATTAAATTATTAATATTCCAATAATCATTGATTGCTGCTTATTAAAGATGTATTGTCCCTTTGACTAATTCCAAAAAAAAAAAAAAAAAGATTTCGAAAAAAAGTGGGTCATTTTGAAGTATCAAAATAGTCATTAACTTTCACCAAAAATTGTCGAAAAAAAAATCATTTAACTGAAATACAGACGTTTTTTTGTTCAAAAAATAACTTTGACTTCCAGACAAAGTTTTCAATCAAAACATATCTCATAATGCAACGCGCTTGTTTGGCTACTCTGTATGCATAATCATAAAACTTCCTCGCGATCTGTGTGAAAACACCTTCTCAACCGTAACGAGTTGTAAACAATCCTAATTAGCATCATGCATACTGCATACTCGTGGTTTGAAATCTTTGTTTACTTTCGCTCATGACAATTTTCCAGACGAATTAATTTACCTGTTAATTACGTAAACTTGTTGTTTTTGGCTCGAATTTTCGACTTAAAGTGAATAACTTTAATATTACTTTGATATGGCCAATTTAAATTTAGAATATTTTGACCTTCATTTTTTGTGTTTCAAGGACAATACATCTTAAAATATAATATATGTTTAATGTTTGTAAATCTCATTTTTATTTGAATATTCTATCTATAATAGTATAAGCTGTATTATATATTTTGAATTAATTAAATAATTACAAAAATATCTATGCAATATAAAACATCATCCAATTACATTTAAGTTATTAGTTTCTAAAGTTAATGGATATACATATGCCAAGTGTATATATATATGCAAATATATATTTAAATTAATGCAAATTCACACCTGTATTTTTTCAACTTTACTCGAAGGCTTAGTAGGTGCCTTGACGGATTTGATACCTGGTGGTTTGACAGGCTTATGTTTACTAGACGTCGACAATTTAGGGGAAAATAAATCATCATCTGCAGGCGGACTACCAAACAGAGGCTATAAAACAAGTCATGAATAGAGAAAAACATGCAAAATAATAAGTGTTATATGCAAATGAGCATGAAAAAAGTTGGGGGAAAAACTCACTGCAACAAATTAATTAAGAATAAAGCTTAAAAAATCATTTCATAAAAAGCTTAGCTAATAAAAGATAAAAAGTTTTAAAATTCTCAGAACGTTTGTAAATTTAACAGAAAAATGGTTATATACATATAAAGTATATATCATTAATTTACAGTTTCTATAATTTCCTGTCTGCACGGTAAACTTGGCGTTCAATGTATTGTTTTTCAGTACAGAGAACTAGATGCACAGCCAACCATTTCAATAGAAAATAATAAATTGCACGCTCTGTTGATCATACCATTGACACAGTCAATTGTGTCGATAGTTACTTCAACAACAGACAGCTAGTTACCCTTACCAAAATACTTACATCATCATACTTAGCACCAATTCCATTGGCTGCCAATCGATCTGCTGATGCGTTAGATGAAATGCTTACCGAATCAGACTCTGGTTCAGATGACTTTGCAACATTAAAAGGATCTGCAACTGCAACCTTTGACATTCCCGGTATTGGTTTTGATGACTGCTCAAGAACAGAATTTAAAATAAAAAAATGTTTTAATAAAATTCTAAGCACATCTAAACTGAAGTGTAATTATATATTCATTTTAAATGATTAATATTAACACGATAAATCATAACTATACATTTCTCTGTGAAAAAATGAATATAATTGTCAGGTTCAGTACATGTACAAAACAAATTTAAAAAAACATATTGAACAAAATCAAATAAACGGACAGATTCTGCATACATAAATAAAGCAATCAAAATATTCATGGTGAAGGTTGTCAAGCATGTGGTATAAATGCATAAAATAATGTTGCTATGACAGTAAACAAAACATAATGTTGCTATGGTAATGATAAACAAAACAATATTATCAAATAATATTGAAATAGTATTTCTGAAATTAATACATAAAGATTTACATAACCAGTCATGCATTGAAATAAATAAATATGTTGGTTGAATGAAAATACCCTAGTCAAACGAATATACATTTCCACGATGCATTACTTCATTTGTTTGATATACATTGGTATTAATCAGTAGATATTTAGATTGCTGCAGTAATTCTACAGCTGATGCAGTAATTTGGCTCTAGTAATTCAGCTACAGCACTTCTACTAGAATTGATGTTCTAGGGTTGTTGTAGTATTATCATAACTATAATAATTTCATAATTAACAATTGTAGGAATAATTGGTAAGATATATAACCTACAGAGGTATAGCTACAATTAAATTGAAAAGTATCACAAATAACAAAAATGAGACACCTTACCTCTCGTTTCTTCCTTTCATTGCTATTAAATAAATCTTCATCGTTGTCCGCAAATAAATTACCACTATTTTTATCATTTTTCTTTGGCCTCATTTTAACTACAGGGGGAGACACACTCCCAATATTAGTCCGAATTGGAGAGGGAGGTGGTCGAGTTGGTTCTTTTAAGCGTTCTTTCCGTGTCTTAGGTCCCGGTTTCGGAGGCTTAGTTCTTACTGGAGGTGGAGTGGATTTTCCTGAGTTAAACAAATCTCCATCCGTATCATCAGAAAATAAGTTCTTGGATTGGTCCTTGGCGGGACTCGGTGACGGTTTGCTGGATTTTACGTTGTTTACGTCTTCTTTAGGAAGAGTTTTTTCGCCAAATAAATCATCTTCATCATCATCGTCATCAAAAATTCCTCCAGCTTTAGATTTTTTGGCTTCGGGCTAGTATGATTGTGGAATGATAACATTATGTGAGATGGACTTAAAAATTCTAATTATAAATAACATTATGGGAAAATAATTTTCCCTTACAGATAGTAACAAAACCGGCAATAAAAATACTATAAAATAATAATGATTGTGGAAGTTAAAGAACTACAAATGTTTGTGCCCCTGAAGGGCTAGATATAAAAATCAATTAAACAAATTTTCTCAATCAAACAAAATTAAATGTATTGAATTTTTGCGTCCATCCCACAATACTATTTATACATTTACCAAAATGTAAAAAAAACTGCATTAAAGAAAGCAGAAAAGCAGAGTCTTGTCTGAGTATTTTATTTGGAAAAATATATATAATTTTGAATAATATTTTTTGTACAATATTTAAAACATGCATTGAGTGCATGTGCTTCCAAATGCGTCAAACCCCCTTTCCAATTATTAATTTTGTTGTACATTAATTTATTTTAATAATTGTAAGCTCCAAAAGAATTAGTAGTTTGACAGATTTTTATGTGCAATTGGAATAAGTTACAATAGGATAGGATCTGTGGGATTTGACGCAAAATTCAACACATCAGCATACATAAGCAACTGTCACACTTTGTCAGTATCAACATACAATGTCGTTTTGTTACTAGCAACTACCATTTAAACATTCCTCGTGACAAAGTAAGTCACAAAATCAAGTTAAAAAAAGATTTATAATAATTAAAGACACAAATTTAATGTTTTTTCATTTTGTTTCACTTCATTTTTGTGGAACATTGGCCACAGAAGCTATTGGCCTCTTTTGCCACTCCTTGGCACAATCAAACTATCTTTTGTCTGTTTTTACTTTATAAATATTAATAGACTAACAGTTTTAGTTAGTTGCTCAGTAACAAAGGGATTGCATGACAATTTGACAAATAAATAAAATTATAAAAACAATACAAACCAACAAAAAGTGACATTTATATCTACCACTAATGCGTGCTAGCTTTGGCAAACTGCTAAAACCCATATTTAACATGCCTGGTGAAGATCTGCTAAACTAAAAACTGGTGAGTGCATTATGTATACCCAGCCACATAGCATGCTACATAAACCTGCTACATGTAAAATACTGTTAGATTTCTGTGCTACAGAAAAAGGTTTTGTATAAAGCAGTTCAACAATAAAGACTTGTGCAGAAATCAAAATTGATTTGCGAAATCAAATTAGTACACCAAATTAGTTGCAAAGCAAAACTACTATTTTAATCAGGGGTTCTCAGCAGTTTTCTAATATGGCCTTGTTATAAATTTAAAATAATCTTGCGGGCCAGATAGAGCTGGGCATCACAATGGTTAAGGTTCAAAGCCCGGAAGCTCATGTTGCCTAACCCTTTGTTAACCTTGTTTTTCTTAATTTGTTTTAGCAGTAAATAAATAAAATGAACTTGTGGGCCTGTTGAGAACCTCTGATATAAAACAAAATTTATAGATACTAAATCTAAAAATGTATACATATACAAATACATACAGTATATTAGACACCAAAACCAACATTACACTTGCATACACACGCACACACTTGTGGTAAAATATATAAACACTACAGAAATGGTTATAAACAATGCTAAACAAACCTAAATATATATATTAATATAACTAATATTACTATATATATTGCTACTGTATATTATTTACAAAATTTATATGGTAGAGGTGAAAGAGTCATTTATTTATAAGTATTAAAAACCACGTTTAATGCCATAAAATTAGAGCACACAAAATATTAATTTAACCAAAAAAATACAAAAGTTTCTTGTACAAAATTATATTTTCACCAAATGTTTAAATTGCACATATACGAATACATTGAATTATATTTTTTTTTAGTTATAGAATTATATAAACAGTAAATTAAAATGAAATGCAAGTCAGGGTATGAAGTTAATGCTACGTAACAACATTCTAAAGCTCTATCTACACTATCAAACTAGTTTGACAAAAGAGTGTGATGTGCTCAAATATGATAGTGATATGTCCATATATGGGCACGTCACATTTTCTTGACACATAAAGTTTGATAGCGCATGTAGACAGAGCTTAAAAGCGATTGATTTAGCATGCAATGGGTGAAGATTGCTATGTTTTAGTGAGTATTTGATTAAATAAAGCACGACGGGTTACCTTCGGGGGTGATGCTGATCCTGCTCCGCTAAACAGATCCACTTGGGGAGCCTCTTCCTCTCGTGAGCCAAACAGTACATCCTCATCATCAAATACACTTTTACTTTTATTTCGTCTTCTTTGGGCCTTTTCCTGTAAAAATGATTAAAAGGCGAAGGTTTTAAGTCTGCGTATCACAGATTTCATCTCTAAATTTATGAATCATGAACGTAATAGATAGAACTCAGAGGAAATGTGGCTGTTATATTTGATGAGTGTTGATTGTTAATCAGTTTGTTATTAAAGTAACCCACCTTGTTGATTATTATTATGATGGTGTTTTTTAAACAACAAAATACTATCAATACACATTTATTCACCTATATATATTCACAAACACTCTTTTAGTTTAAAGAAAATGCCCTTGATATTTTTTCAAATTCATTGAATCAGTTTAGGTATAAAGTTTTCAGGTTATTATAATAGTTATACATGCTACCTTATATAATGTTTATTATATAGGCCTATGTTCATTGTATTTGTACCCATTCTGTATTTGTATGTTTACCCTCCTGTTATTGTGGCAAATTAATTTTGCTATTGGTTTGGGTTTTGAAATAAATAAATAAATAAAAACTAAATGGACAACTTTGGAAATTTCAATAAGCTCACAGCTAAGTCAAATGAATCACCAGCTGCTCTAGTACAGATGAAAGAGCAGACTTGTAATAAATTTGAAAACACTGTAGAGTTTGAAACACATGTCAAAGTTTAAAGGTCAGCCAATAAAGTAAATTACTCCATGCCCTAACAAGGAATTGTATAAATGATTTCACCTACCTCTGTTGAGTCTTCACGCATGATTGGCGTTCCTGCTGATGAAGACGAGGCGGAAGCTGAGGATGATGGAAACAGTTCCTCGTCTTTCTCATCTTCTTCGTAGAACAGACTAAAGGTATTTTTACGAGGTGTTGGGTTTTCACGTATTGCTACAGGTTCAGGTTTCTTAAACAAATAAAAAAACAAGAACATGTTATTTAAATATGTAAATTAAATAATAAATATAATTCATATTTTGTACAAGACTGCTTTAAGGAAAAAATTAAATGTTACCTCTGGTGAAGGTTTCTCTTCTGTGTCTTCAACTTTCAAGCCATCTTTTTGTTTTATTTCAGAAAACAAGTCCTCGCCACCAAATATGGCGATCCCTCCTACAGGCTTCTTTTTCTTTCCACTAAAAGAATGAGACGTTGAATTAAGCTTTGTCTATATAAAAAAAGTGTGATGTGCCCAAATATGGTAGTGATATGCACAAATATGGTAGAAATATGACATCATCATGTCCATATGTGGGCACATCACATTTTTTTGTCAAATAATGTTTGATAGTGTAGACAGAGCTTAATAATTGGTAACAACAAGATTGGTTTGATTAACATAATTGCAAAACTGTTGAGTATCAATTTAAGAATTGTTATCTTTAATAAATATTAAACTTACGTGTCCTTTGGTTTAGCCGCTGCTGCAAACAGATCATCTCCAGGCACATCATCCTCATCATCGTCGAACATACTACTGGCTGGCTTCTTAGCTGTCGTCTGAAAAAAAACCCAAAATTATACAATATATGTAATATAAATAAATGTCAGTATTGTAATTAAAATCATGATTTTGTTTTCATTTCATAATTGAACTATTAAATTAAATTGATATTTTCAAATTATGCACCTGCTTAGCTGGTTCCTCTTTCGGTACAGTAAATAAACCATCGTCATCATCGTCAAATAACTTGGAACTATTTCTGCTGACTTGGGGACTGCAGAAAAAAAACATAACTATGTCAAGAGTTTAGTTCTTAAGCTTCTATCTACACTATCAAACTAGTGATATGACATCATCGTGTCCATATGGGCACATTACATTTCTTGTCACAAAGTTTGATAGTTTAAACAGTAAAAACAGAGCTTTAGAATCAATCACTTTCCGTTGTAGTAATACTGCAAAGTGTTAAAAGATTCTAAAGAAATGTAAAGCTCTGTCTACACTATCAAACTAGTTTGACAACAAATGTGTGATGTGCTCAAATATGGTAGTGATATGCCCAAATATGGTAGTGATATGACATCATCGTGTCCATATATGTCACATGAAGTTTGATAGTGTAGACAGACCTTTCTTTTTTACTGGACACAGATGGAATGCCAAACAAGTCGTCTTCATCATCAAACAGACCGCCAGACTTCTGCTCTTTGACTACTGGCTTCTTGACAGCTTTGACAGGTTCTGGTGATTCTGGTTCTTTGTCTTCTTCAGTATTTGCAGCAAGACCTTTCATTCCTGCCAGAGGATCAATACTGCCAAACATTGATACTGCACCAGCTGGTAACTATGAAAAAATTTATAACATTATTTGAGGTTTTGTTATTTAAAACTTATGGTAATACAGTAGATCACCTATTAAGGGGACATCTTTATGACTCAACAATGTGTCTACTTCATAGGAGTGTCCCCTGAATTGAGGTTGGCAATAATTTGAAACATATACTTCCCTTGTTCGTTGCAATGAAACTGTCCCCTTAATAGGGATGTTTCCTGAATAGGAGTTGGCTGTGGTGTTAAAACATGTATTGCCCCTTGTTTCTTGCGCACTGGAAAGAGTCCCTGTTATAAGGGTGTCCTAAAGGAGGGGTTCCAGTGTGTTTTTATTACCTTTTTCTTCTGCGGCTCTGGTGCAGGTTTAGAACTTTCACTAAATAATTCATCTTCTTCATCTCCAGAGAACAAACCTGATGACTTTGTAGCTTTTACTGGTTCTAAAAAAAGAATAATGATCACAGACAAGTTGGCCAAGGCAACAGGGGAAAGCAGCTAATATAAGAATAGGTGAAGGAAGTTCTCTGCATGTGTTATGATATAGGTCAGTAGGTATGTTGTGTGGGACAGGTGACAAGGGTAATGTTAAACAAAAGAGGATGAAGAATACCTTTCTTGGCAGGAACATCTGCAAATAAGTCTCCATCATTATCATCTTCATCATCAAACAGTCCACTAGAATCTTTGCTTTCTACTGGTTTTTGAGGAGGTTTTCGACTCTGAAATAGAATAAAAAAGTTTTAAAGAACAAACTTACATATTTAATGTTTAATTGACTAAATAGACTGGGCCGTAGCCAGCATAAGGCAGACGAGGTGCTCGCCTCATCAAACATTTTCAATTTTCATTACCATCCTCCAGCACAGATCATCATATTTTATATAAGTAATTATATTTAAAGTATCTTTGCCTCGTCTGTTTTTAACCTCTCACTATGGCCTTGATAAATAAATATAAACCATATTCTATTTTTTATTAAAACAATTTAGACATGATCCATCCAATGTCATTAAATTGGTCTATATTAGTTTGTTGCCTTTTAAAGAAATAAACAGTCTTTCATGCATTTTTTGGCGACTACAGAATTCAACAGAAATGAATAGGCAGGCCAAATGTTTGTTAATTGAAGCAAGTAAGAAGTTGTAACCTGTCTATCATTGTTGTAGGTGGAGCTTTACAAAAGATCAGCCAATAGAAAGCATCAAATAAACTTTGCATTCTCAATTCAAATGTTATGGTTAAAATCAAGGTTATAAAAAAGGACCATGTCAAAATATTCTATAGTAGTTGCTGCAGTATCTTTAAAGCTTATTGCAGTAAAATTCAAATTCTTCAAATGAATTCTTCTCCATTTAAATTTGGTTAGTATGTTCGTGCCGTGCGTAACCCTGTGGGCAAGGTTTGCATCACATGACTTACCGGGAATAGAGGGCGCTTGGACACAGCCGCAAAATGAGCCCTTAAGATTGTGTTGTTTGACTGTATGAATAAATATGGTTATAAAACCAGGTATTTCAGCAAAAATACTGAACGTGTAGTTCATTGAAAGTGTATGTAACTCCATCCCCAAGTTAAAACAAATAGATTTTAAATTTTACACCATTAAAATTGTCGTTACAATTACCTGATATAATTTTTATAATAACTTGAGTGTACATAAGGAACCATATAACTGTTTTCAGCAATTGGGACAATTACGTTTTACCATATTGTGTCATAATAATAATAATAGAATTACATTTTTCTGAAATTTATTTGATTTCTATGTACGTTATTATTAAACAAAAATTATGACATTGATAATGATATGATGATAGTGACAATAATATTGATTACAACCAAGATGACAACTAAAATTGTCATGTTGGATGTGAATAAAATTAAAATAGCATTGTGTAACTGTAAAAGACATACTTCTTGATGTTCTTGTGCCTCCTCTTCATCTTCACTGACATCCTCTTTAGATGGTGACCCAAAGAGTTCATCATTGGCTGCACCAAACATTGATACGCCACCTACTGGTACCTTGCGACCACTTCTTGTTCTAGCCCTTGGCTTAGTTTCTGAAAAATGATGTTGGCAAATGATGAACATGACCTGGGTTCAATTCTGGACCTTGTCAAGTGATAATTTGGCAACAAACTTATGAGTGGAGTTTTGGCTTGGTGGTTATGATGCTTGGCTACCAATCCAAGTGTCCTGTCATATGTCAGGATTTTTTCTAATGACACTCCACTCCCAAAGACTAGTAATAAGACTTTGTTTATTTATGCAGAGCATCTTGTGTATATGTTTGTCTTGTGAACAGGATTGCCACTTTTAAGAAGGATAGTATATATAAAAAAAGAATTTACAACAAATGTTAAGCAATACTAACCTTTTGATTTTGTTTCTTCAACTTGCGGTACTGGTTCAGATTCTTTGCTTGGTTTATCATCAAATAAACCACCATCATCATTTTCTGCGGCGTCGTCATCATCAAACAATCCTTTACTTCCAGAAAACAATCCCTTTCCGCCACTGAATACATCATCTTCATCAGGGGGAGCGTGCACACCAAATGGATCATCATCTGTTGTGCAAGAAGAATATTATTCAATAATTAATAAGCATTAATATATAAATAGTAAGAGATGATGTTGATGAAATAAAGAACTAAACATCTCTTTCTTTAAAATTATAGCTCTTTCATAAAAATGAGTGTTTCTCAAAACATAGTTGTTACAGTACCTTCTGTTCTGATAGATGATTTCGTTGAGCTTCTTTTTCTTCTTTTATCCTTTTTTTCAGATTCTTTCTTTTTCTTATCCTTCTCTGATGACGTAGATATTTTGCTTGCACTGCGATCTCTTCGTTGATCTAAATAAAAGTGTTATCAACAAACAATTATAATGAATTAAGACACCTATTACTTGACAATGAGAATTATTCTTATCATTTATGATTAGACTGTTACAATTTTGATAGTTTCAGAAACGTAAGTTTCACCAAGATATATATTGCCTACAGAAATATTCTGATTATTTTATATGATTATTATTATTTAGTGTTGCATTCAACATCATGAATCAATATTAACCTTTGACCTCAGCTCCAAGAATCTTTGCCTCTAATTCTGATGTGAATGGTTTCTGTGTACTTAGTGGTCCATTCTCCATCTCATCCTCAGACTCACCAAAGATATCGTTCTCTTCTGCATCAGAGTCTTCTGAACCCTGACATAATTAAATACAATAATAATATTAAAACTACCCCTTCTGGCTGATCTACAAAATAGCCATGAACAACGTGTTGACGACAACATTTTTAGTAGTGAATTTAATGAATGTTTTCTATTGCACACATCAATACAAATGGGGTATCAAAATGACGGAAATTTACTGGGAAGGTTTTAAATTACATTTGAACCACATCCAGGAAGGGTTGGGGATTGTAATAAAATTAATAATTAATTATTGTAATAAAAATAACGTAACTTACAATGTCTCCTTCCTCTAAGTCTGATTCACTAGCAGATTCAGAATACTACGGAAATATGAACAAATTTAAATGTTATTTGAGACTTTTGAAAACTATGATGTATGGCAGTTTGTAACCTATAATGCCTTCTGTTGTGTACAATTTGGGTTTTTTTAAACAATAAAATACCTCAATATAGTGCACAAGAAGTGATATGCAAAATGACATCATTGAATTAATGAAGTCAAATAATGATTCTTATAAACTTTCTAGTGAGGGGTTAAATCAATTGTCAAGCGGTCTATATTAAAGCAGGATGGTCTGTCAATGGTTAATTTGGCAAAAACATTCTAAATATAACTTGTCTATAAAGTGAATTTAAATATACTATTACTAACCTCTGACTCGGACAGATCTGTTTCTTCTCCGCTATCTGTTACTGAACTGCCTGTAACACTTAGGTCATCTTCAACTGTAACAAGAAAAAAAGGGATTAATATACGTGCTTATAAAAGTTTAAATATATTAAGAAGGGGACTGAATGTTAATGAAAAATACTTTTCTTGGAATCTTTGAATTGTGATCACCTTGTAAAATATCATCTTACTTTTTGGGTGCTTTAAAAAAGTGCCTTACAATACGATGTTATTTATTGTCATTTTAACGAGGTACAGATGAAATTTGGTTGATTGGTTTACATTACAGTATCAAATATATATGGTATTACAATATCAAAATTACTAAAAAAAATACTACTAAAAAATTACAATATTTAAATTAAATTAATATAAAATACCTTCACTTGTGTACTCAATCAAACCAACATCATCCTCTTCCATAAAGAGTGATGAACCAATAATATGAGGCAAGGGTCGGTGGCTGTATGGGTCCTGAGAAATATTAATAATACTTTACATTTATTCTCCGTTATTCTTTATCTAATTTTAGTAGGTGGTAAAATTAATAATTATTGTAGTCTTATTTTGAGCCTAATACAATGTAAGCGCTTTACACACAAAAATGATTCATAAAATATCATAAGATACCCAAAAAAAAGAAGAAAAGCAGAGGAACCATTTACACCGCTTCGTTCTCCAGTACTAACTGTACAGTCCTAACTGCTGTAATTAACCAAATCTTAAATACATATTCTAATATCTTTTTTTTTTTAATATTTTTGTTGACGGAATTGATGACAAACATCCTTTGGGTAAATCAAGTGTATCCATGAATAGATAAAGTATTATAATTATAATCTTAAGCTATGTCTACACTATCAAACTAGTTTGACAAAAAAGTGTGATGTGCCCAAATATGGTAGTGATATGCACAAATATGGTAGTGATATGACATCATCGTGTCCATATAGGCACATCACATTGTCACATAAACTTTGATAGTGTAGACAGGGCTTTAAGCTATGAGAAGACAAAAAAACCCTCTAACCTTTGGTTCAAGAATAGGTTCATGTCTGTAACTAGTATCATCGTCTTCTGAATCAGAATTGCCTGCATTGGCATCTAATGTATCAAACGCCGTATCAATCACGTTGATTCCTAGGTTTAACGCTTTTGATACTTTAGGTATTAAGTCTACTTCTGTCACTTCTTGTTTTTCCTGTAAGTAGTAATTTGTTTTAAACAGAATTGATCAATAAAAGCAATTATTTATTTTCTAACCAGGGACACACAATGTTAAGATGAACATAGAAGGCCTAACATTTCATGGGATGTACAGGAAGAGACTAACTTTGTGAGGGAAAACGTTTCTTCCGTGCTATGCCTACACATTAAACAGTATTAAAGTTTACTTACAGCATTTGCCTGGGCTGCATTTTGCATGTCCATCTCTTCTGAATCATCATACACTCGCTATCAAATAAGGAAACACATGAATGAATATGTAAAATATGGATAGAATAAGGAACTCTTTTCTTAATTCTGTGATGAGACAGTTAAATACAGTGGAAGAACAGAGATATATACTATTATACTATCACTAATTATAATTCCCAAGTTGCTAAACTACTTTTCAACTTTTAACCTGACTACAAAATTACGAATGGTTTCATTTTTTCTTGGAATTGCATTATTGCATTTAATCTGTATCTAAAAAATGTCAAACCATGTTATGATTATTTAATATTTATATGATCAATGAAATGAAAATAGATGGAATATCCTGCATGAATGAATAAAAGGCACATGTGCATGTCAGTTAAAAAAAAGTAGGGTTCCAAGTGTGCTAGTTCCTGTACTGCTACACCTGTGGCTGCAATCAAACTCTGGGCACAATCCTATGCATACTGGATACAGACACAAACAAGTATCACACTGGCATAATGCAGAGGCCTGAGGCCCCTGGATTAGGGACACTAAGTGACCCTCCAAAGCTGGTGACCTTGCCTTGACATATTTTAATGCCTGTTTTTTCCTCTGAACCGTGCTCCGGGCCCCTGTGTTTAACCAGTGAGCGCTCATAGCTGTTATGCCACTGGTATATAACATTATATTATTTTATATTACTTACATTTTCAACAAACTGTGTATTGGCAATCATTAAAAAGTCGTTAAGAGTATTATGAACTTTTGAGTCTGTACTCTTTGCTTCATTGACCACTCCATCTACCATCTTCTCTAACTCACTCGTTCTTGCTATCATCTTCTGAGAAAATTCTTGTAAATAAAGTAACAACTAAAAAAGGAAACAATTAACATTGTAAATAATAGAATATTGGCAATAATCTTTCTGACGTCATAAAAACTGCCCTCAGTCGGACAAAATGGCGCTGTTCAAATTCTATACTAAATCGTTAATTAATTATATTGAAACTAAGCATACCTATACCTACCTACTAGCCATTTAAACAACATAACTTTTGTTATACTCAATATTTTATCTCTTTTTTTACTTATTTTTCTCATGAGACAAGATTTTGCTTCTAGTGCGGGCCCCAGTTATTATTGTCATAACTGAATAAATGTGTATGAATGAATATTCACACCACAATGTGTAATTCATCATTAACTAAGCCATCTCTTTAAATATTTTCTTAATAAAAGTATGTTAACATAACTTACACCAGCATCTGATGCCATTGACCAATTACAGCTCTGTTTTCTGACCTCAGATAAGGTCATGGTTTTCTCCGCTTTGGCTTCCGCCGCAGGTGCCATGGGCCCTTCTCCTGAACTATTTCCTCCATCCAGTCCAATGTCTGATGCCTAAAGAGTAATAATATCAATATACTTACATTCTATTAGTAAAGTAAGTATTTTGATCATAAATTATTCTGATTTCTAATACAAATATCTCAAATTCTTTCTTTCTATTGAAAGAAGAAAATTAGCATAAACAAAACTTGGTCAACTTGGGTTGATATGTCTTATTTGAATTTGGCACAAATATGAATAAATAATAAATATATAGAGATAAAAAATTAGTTTAAATTATAATGTAGTTTAATAATCATTGTTCTGATAGTAGGCAGTTTAAGTTACGGATAATAATGCATTCAAATTATATTTTTTGTACCTTAAGCACTGTCTACACTATCAAACTAGTTTGACAAAAAAGGTGTAAACATCAAGAAGTAAACATTTATTAAAAGGTTAAGACACGTTTATGGTAATGTAATCAACTAGGCTTAGAGATCAAGCATCAACGGTATAGCAAACTGGTGGGTACCCAGGAAGTACAGCCTGGAAATACTGTATAAACAGAACAAGTTCAAAGGTCACACAGCAGCAGCAAAATTATTTTATTGTAGAAACCATAAGTCTGACACTCCGAAAAACATTACATGAAATCATTTATGACAAAAATTAAAATAGATTTCACATGAGAGATGAATCAAACTATAGCAGCCAATCATCTGTCTAACAGAACGCAATCTTTCTTATCAATAAAAACACCCAGAAATACAAACTAAAATAGATTATAAAAAATAATAAATCCAATGCAAAATCTTTTGAACTTATGCCAAGGAAAATCACATCTAATGACCTTTGTACGTAAGCCATCAACTAATTTTAAAAATGTATTACAAAAAAAATAGTTTTTTACTCTATTCTACACAGGAATGTAATGATGCATACATTTTCTTATCTCTCTAAAATCATTATTCCATTCTATTTAAGAAATACTATACTGATTAAACTTAAAGAGCCCTCCAATCAATTACCAATCAAATAATTAAACACAGTAAAGTAGACCATATTTCACTTTATAGGGTAGAATCTCATTTTCTGGTTTTGAACTTTCCGAATTCAAGTTTGATCAAAATTATCTTTATGTGAATGCCTTAATCAGGTTCTACAGTGCATTCACCATCTCATTATTAACAATAATACAGTACTTTATAACTCTATGATTTTCAGTTCTATTGACGAGTACGCCCTCTTACACATTCATCTAATACCATGTCAAGTTTAATTGTAGAAGTCTTGTATAAATGTAACCTCCACCTCGATACCCAGTCATTTAACAGGGCAGACAATTTGGCTTGAGGATATAGAGACGATGACACCCTGCTGTATCGGTAAGACTATTTAATACTAAATAACTATGCATACTCAAATCATTAAATAAGTTGTATGCCAACTATAAAAAAAACAGTAAAGTCGAGGTAGTAACTTTGTAAGAACATGCATACCTATTTAGTAATTAAGATTTATATAATTTAGGACGAAATATCTCACCTTTTGCCAGAGATTCAACATATCAAAGTGAAAAAACAGCTACCATAAAGAAGATCTAACTGCGAAGCCCTATCCAGATATGTTTGTCACTACACGGTTAGAGATTACTCATGCACCACTTCCTGTGACAGACAACACAAGTCGGGCGAATACTCTATGACAACTTAGCCATCGCTCAATGTTGTATTGCACGATATTGGGATCGCAACAATTTCATGAGAATGTTTAATAGATATTGTCAGAATAAAACAAATTTTAAAAGCAAATTAAATTAGTTTATAATTGAATAAAAATATGGCATAATATTCACTTCTGCTATATAATTGTTCCAGTTAGATATGCAATGATACAAATTTGCATACTCTATTTGAATGATCATCAAACCTATTTTTATATGTTTAGTTTGATAATTCAATATTGAATCAACTTTATTTAATTAAAGGAAAGAAGTGAATTTACATATTTCTGACTAAGTTTCCTGTGTAGTTGACAGTGTACGCTTCCTTTCGGGAAACTCCTTTACAGCGTTTTGTTCAGAGTCTAGACAGCTTCGATAGTGTAGAGAGGGCGTTATATCGCTTAGCAACAAATAGTTTCAGTCAATGTAACTCGACATTGCACTGACCTCTGCAAATTAGAACCCTGTTGGTAATTGTATATATACTTTTTAAAATTTAATTTTCTATTTTATATTTTGTGTTTATTTTTTCTTAAACTAATGGTTTATTGTGAATGAAAAGACGAGAGCTGATTTGAAGGAATTCTAGAGGGTAATAAAAAAGGAAATTAATAAATTAAAATAATTTCCTTCTGTACAAAAATAAAATCAATGTAGGCTAGGTTTAAGTGTTTCCATAGCTACCATATGCATTGAATTATTAATTTGAATAGTAAGATACCTAGACAATTAAGTAGTCCTAGCCTAGATAAAATTATATAAATATAGGCCCTAATAACAATTATTTATATTTAATTATAAATACGTTATTAAAAATCATTAATTAATCCATTCATTTATTTTCAATAATCATTTAATTGAAATTGTTTTTTCTCAATATACATTATTGAAAAGCAGATCTCTAGGGGGGGGGGGGGGGGGGGTGGTTAGAGGCTAGGCCATACTCATACTAGCAGGCCTAGATATCTGAGCTCCGAGTGCAGAGTGCTCGATCGTGTCGGCTCGTCGTCAACAACCTAGCTAGCCAGGCCTAGCCTTCCTGAATCCTTGGGCCTAGCGTGAATACAATTGCATAGTTTTATACAAATTATCACTCAAATTAATCACAAAAAATAAATGTATACTTACTACAGGTTGCGCGACAGGGGCGGCAGCAGCACCGTCGGCATTAGCACTTTGTATGGGTGGAGGAGGCGGTGGCGGTGGTGGTGGAGGAGCCATCTTTCAGAAAATAGGTCAACCAGTCATGTGATCGATGTTGATGTTGATTTTTTAACACGTGTTTAAGAATCACTTCCGGGTCTTTTAAAGATATAAGGTAAACAAAAAGGAGGCATGCATCTTTCATCTTCATTTTGTGTTTTACAACATTTCTTATTAATTATTTGTGTGATTTCTGTAAATTTACTGTTTATGTATAAATTGTGCCCATATTTTGCGTAAAAAATTCATTTGATAATAACAATTATAGAATTTAATACTATTATTTTATATTAGCCTAGATGAGATATTTTTTACATTTGAAAAGTAATAGCGAAAAAGGTGCTAACTTTTGATAGCTAAGATTAACCACAGTAAGCGACAATCAATTTGTTACTCGATATGATTAAGAAAAAGGTTAAATTGCTCGGTATTTCCCAGAGTGTGTGGAGCGTCCTATAGCTTACAAAAATATTAGATATTTATATATTTTTATCGTTTATTTATAACAATAGAATAGATCAAATGGGAAGAAAGAAAAGCCAGAGTCGAGGTGGAAAACATGGAAGTGCATCAGCACGAGGACGTCAGAGTCAAGCAGAGAAGCATGATCGATTCAAACAAATGTCAGAAGATCTTAACTATTGCCTAGATGGTAAGAAAGAGGCTATCATTTTCCACGTCAATTTTACTCTTCTATTTGCGGTCTTCCTTCTACCTGGCAGAGCATATAAACTAATGCCATGGCTTTCAGAACCACATGCCATCCATTCATCAGTGTGGTTGCAGTCAACCTAACCATACTTTTACAGTTGTACTTCTTATATATCATATAATATTATATATTATTCTATTTTTGTGTTTGTTTTTATACATATAGAAGGGTTAAACCTCGATGAAGCCTGCGGAGGTGAACAAACCAGCGAGGAATTTCTGAAAGTGCCTTTGCCACTTGCCATGTGGGATCTTGAACATTGTGACCCCAAGAAATGTACAGGACGTAAACTCATTCGTAAGGGATTAGTACGTAACCTGAAGTTGTCGCAGAGATTTGGTGGATTGATTCTGTCGCCTATGGGGATTAAATGCGTTTCACCAGAAGATAAGTAAGTTTGTGCAGTGTTTGGTCAGAAAAGAAAATCTGATCCATAAACCAAATATTTGTATTAACTACAGTGGGGTAGCTTTGCCGAGAATTTTTCTTGTGTTCTCAGACACTCAGAAATGTTCTCAATGCACTTAGTATAAAGTACAAAATTATGTCAGTGTAGGGCAAACATATGACTAATAACACAAATGTTATTACAGTCAACTCTCCCAATACTGGACTCTCTGAAAACCACAAACTCACCCAAAACCAGACTTTTCTTGAGGTCCAAAAATGTTCCCAATTCATTTTTCCATTAGAAACACATTCCGGGATTGGGAGAGTTGACTGTATAAACATATTCCAGTATCATTTTGTTCAATTATACTTTCAGAGAACTTGTTCTATCTAAAGGCATTGCAGTTGTTGATTGTTCATGGGCTAAGCTAGAAGAGACACCCTTCAGTAAGATGCGAGGAGGCCAGCCACGTCTGTTACCCTACCTCATAGCAGTCAATCCAATCAACTACGGACGCCCATGTAAATTATCATGCGTTGAAGCTTTTGCTGCCACATTGTATATTGTAGGTTAGTATTAATTATAACACACCTAAGTAGATCCTTGTCCTTTGATTGGAAGATAAATGTTCTATTGCACTCTTAATTAAGTCATCGAGAGTGCAATTTTCACCTCATGAATTTATTTGTAGCAATGTATTCATAAACATTCATTATTTCTATATTAATCATTATTTGTCATATATAAAGCATGTTTGATGGAGCAATGTCAAACCCTTTCCTAAGTTCCATTTTGAAAACAAGATGAATATTTAGTATTTAGGATTAATTTTCTACTGTACTCTTCTAGGTCTTAAAGAGTATGGCATTAAATTATTAAAGCGTTTCAAGTGGGGTGAGGGTTTCTTTGATGTGAACCAGGAAATTCTTGACATCTATGCATCTTGTCGAACCGGGGCTGAAGTGGTTACAGCCCAACAAGACTGGATGCAAAAATGCAAAGATGAAGATTTAGCTAAAAGCAAAATAGGTACTAAATTTGTTTCAAAAGATGTATTGCCAAAAACTTGAAAAATGAAGATTGATAAAAATCAGACTTTAAATAGGCCATTTTACAGTTTTAATAAAGTTATTCACTTCTGTAAAAAAAAAACATAAAAAAAAAAAAAATTATTTCACTTATAAAAAGACAAGAGAAACGGTTAATTTTAACCAAAAACCATTTTCTAACAGACAGTTTAAGTTTTTTTTTTTTCGATCCAGTTTTTGGTTAAAGTGAATAACTATTTTGTGACATTAAAATGGCATATTCAACAAAAAATTGGAGAAAAATTACTTTTTTAGGGGGACAATATATCTTTAAATTATTACTTGTTGAATACTAATTTTACAAAAATGATTTATAATTTACCTACAGATGTCTTTGATATTGATGATGACAAGGAATTTGGAAATCTAAATCGACAACCACGGTACGATTTTCCCGAATCTGAAGAATCCAGTGAGGAAGAGGAGACTGAAACGGAAGAAGAGGATGAAAAGGAATTTGGAAATCTTAATAGTCAACGTCAATATGATTTTCCAGAATCAGAGGAATCTAGCGAGGAAGAGGATGATGTGCCTTGCACAGCACAGAAGAAAACTAATGAAGAAAAGGGTGGAAAAGAAAATACTGTTGATAAAGGACTTAATTCTGAAATTCAATTCAATTCAGAGACTTCTAAACATAGTTTTGAAACGAAGGAAAACAAAGAGAACATTGTGAATGACTAACGAAAGGTTAATATACAATAGCTAGAGCCATGGTAATACAGATGTTGAACTCGTTGGTGTGCAGGAGAACAGAGCCAATCACAAATAAAAGCACAATTTATACGATCATTATGGTTTAGTGTTGTTTGTTATCACTAGTCTCAATAACTTTGATAAACCAAGGCAATCTAACAACAGCTGAGCTGGCCTTGCCATGATAGGAACTCATAATAGTTCTTTGATCTTATGTCTGGCTGCGACAAATACCAAAAGTACTGTACTATGTACATATAATGCACGGTGTCTGTTAAGGGGCGTGTCGCAGCCACACATATATCCTTTGATCTCCGGAGCTCAGAATCCTATTATATGATAGTGTAGACAAAGCTTTAGATTTCCTTGGATAAATTTGGATTTTGTTTCTAAATGTAAACTTGAAAAGAAACCTAATAACAGGTCTATTAAAATTCACAAAAAGCAGCACAATGACACAGTATTTTAAACATACGAAACATTTATTTCAAAAATTCAATATTACATTGAGTCATATATATATATACATTGGATTTATTGCACCAAATATAATATAAAGGTATAATTATATTTCATTCCATGATTAAACATTTCGTTGCATATCAAATGAGAATGTGTAACCAGCCTAATCATTTTCAGTACTGCTACAATTAGTTTGTTTATTGTATGGAATACACATGATTGTTCCCTTCAGAGCCTAACTCTATCTGGAGGACCAAACTTAAAGCCATGGCTTAATGTGTCCTCCTCACACAATTATATTTATTAATTTATCAAATGTTATGTATACTTTTTATATCATATTGTGTGAAGCAACAAACTTGAACTTATCCTAGCAATCACAAATGATTGGAAGATAATACAGTAAATACTGCATGCCTGCCTGTTTTTTGCACCTTTGCCTGTCTTGGCTACAGCTCTTCTATTCAGCTGCCCTGGACGCGTTTTTTTTTTTCGTACATAAATTGGGGACCCCTTATGTGAAAGATAGCCATAACTACTTCCTAAGTTAACTAAACCTAACCTTCTAAATAATCTCTCTCACTATAAAGTAAATAGAAGTTTGCATTAGCGAATTGTAGTTAGCTCAATTCTTGCGTCACACCTTATGGATATGACTAATGAATATTCATTTATTTTGTGACGTCTCATGAGGGGTCCCCAACTTATGTACGAAAAGAAATATCACGCGCTGGACATTGTTATGGAATTCTTTATAATACTGTAATAACCACTGTCATGATGTACTTGTTCCTGGAATGTCTTCAGTGTTTGGTACATCCTCTTTTACCTTCATGCTCTTCTTTTTCATAAAAGGTTCTTTGAGTGCTCTTGCTACACGCTTAGCCTATTGGGTAAAAGTATTTTTTTATTCAGTTGCATTCTATTGGTTCACTTTTATGTTAGCTTTCTGCAATTATCAGTAGAGCCAGTTCTTGAATTATGAATGAAAGGAGGTTTACCTTATTAGGACCAAATCCAGGACAAAAAGCCAGTTCATCTTCCGAGGCCTTCACAATTCCTTCAAAATTCTACGATAATAAATAAACATTTGTCAGGCAACCTTAATAAGTTCTGATCAAAGCTTACTATTTCTTTAGAAATCCAAGGAAGGGCACAGCGTTTAGTTTGTTTGAAAATGATCGGGAACATTCTCTCGGTTCTCAACACATATACAATCTTAAGCTCTGTCTACACTATTAAACTAGTTTGACAAAAAAAGTGTGGTGTGCACAAATATTATGGTAGTGGCCCAAATATGGTAGTGATATGACATTATCATGTCCATATATGGGCACATCACATTTTTTTGTCAAATAAAGTTTGATATTGTAGACAGACCTTTTTTTTTAAAACATGCAGTACACTTACCTCAAATGTTGTAAGAAGAGTAGCAGCGTCTGTTTTATTGATAGACTTAATGGTTGTCAAACAGTCTGTCATCTACAAAATAGAAAAGCAACAAACATTTAACACAATGGCATATATTGCCAAGTGATTTCATTCACTGTCCTTTTCAAATGGGGCGATTCCTGTTCATATGCATGAGATGTTCTACATAAACAAAAACAATTTCAATAGTAAACATACCTTTGACATAAAATCTGCCTGAACACGTTCCTTTAATGTGTCAGCTGACTTATTCTCGTAGGTTTTATAGGTCTCTAAGTAGCGACCGGCTTCTTCCGCACTAATAAAACAAAGACACATTCATTCAGCTACCAATAAATCATCAGATTAGGTCTTTACAAGTTGATATAGTAATAACCCCATAATAGTTAAATAGTTAATAAATATTGCCTGTAACATACAGTAGGGTTCTGTTAATAGGTAAATAGTGAATAAATATTGCCTGTAACATACAGTAGGATTCTGTTAATAGGTAAATAGTGTATAAATATTGCCTGTAACATACAGTAGGATTCTGTATTTTTTACATTAATTCTTTATATACAGAAGAAAAAAACAATTATTCATACCTCCATGCTAATAAAAGTGTAAAATCCGCAAGAATTGCCATCTTTGCTAAAGCTTTAAGAGGATGCCCTGGATCTTTCTGAAATATTAAAATGAGATAATGATGATATAAATGATGATGACTAGATGATGGATGCTAAGTTATTATAAAGACAATTGCTATGATAAACTTACTATGTCAACTTGCACTAGCAATAACCGTAGACTGAACATGTTGCTCAGTGATTTGGCTCTTCCAAAGATGTAATTAGGATTTAGAAGATGGTAACGTAAACTAAGAAAGAAACGAACAAATATTATATCCAGATAAGGAATACTGTAATATATCGGCAAGTATGCTTACCTTTAGTGATGTTAAAGAGGCAGTGAGTTAATACTCGTAAGGGTTGCCACTTCTCTTAGTGTTTGTTATGTATCTGTGAAATTTGTTTTTGAATGAGTTGACTGATTTGCTAAAAACAACATTGTTAGGTAGAGAGTTCCAAAGTAGTAAGCAATTAAAGTAACCATGTTTATTAACTGACCTTAAAAAAAGAGCGCATGTTGTTTTCCCCATAATATAATCAGGAACTATGTCATTGAATTCATATGGGACATTCCTCACAAATTTCAGAATAGGGTTGCCACGCTTAAAGAAAAAAAAAGTTTTTGCTTGAAGTTTACATTGTCTCTTCTTTAAAGATGTATTGTCCCTTTGACTAATTCCAAAAAAAATTTTTTAAAAAAGATTTCGAAAAAAAGTTGGCCATTTTGAAGTATCATAATAGTTATTAACTTTCACCAAAAATTAGTCAAAAAAAAAATCATTTAACTGAAAAACAGACGTTTTTAGTTAAAAAAATAACTTTGACTTCCAGTCAAAGTTTTCGATCAAAACATATCTCATAATGCAACGCGCTTGTTTGCCTACTCTCATGCATAATCATAAAACTTTCTCTCAATCTGTGTTAAAACATCTTCTCAACCATAATAAGTTGTAAACAAACCTAATTAGCATCATGCATAATGCATAATCTTGGTTTGAAATCTTTGTTTACTTTCGCTCGCGACGAAATCAAATCAAATTAATTTACCTGGTAATTATGTAAACTTGTTGTTTTTGGCTCGAATTTTCGACTCAAAGTGAATAACTTTAATATTACTTTGATATGGCCAATTTAAATTTAGAATATTTTGACCTTCATTTTTTGTGTTTCAAGGGACAATACATCTTTAACAAACATTGCTTTGTTAGTCTAAATCAGGACTTTCCAACTATACTATAATTCTGTCAATGCACAAAATCATATTTAACATAATAAATACCTGTTTTGGATGCACAACAAGACAATTAGATGAGATAACTTTGCTTTTGACAACTGGAACATCTGGGGCTTTCCTATAAAATAATAATGTTAACAATACTTGTAGTTATTAAATGGCTACAAAATACAGAAAACAACTTGCTTCCTTCTTTGTGACACAACAGCCCTGTTTATGATCTATACTTTCTTGATATCAAACGAAGGAGAAAGACAATAAACAAGACAAGCACTATTCTGGAACATTTCTATTCAGTGTACGCACCATTAAATGAGACACTTATTAATATCATGGAGTATATTCTTTTACTCCATGTTAACATGGTAATTTACAACTTACGCTGCAGATTGTTCAGGCATCTTTGGCTCCTCATATTTGGCAGTTTCTTTTAAGGCAGCAAACTTATCTGCAAATCCAGACCCAATCTTGTTACCAGTGGAAGCAACATTTGACCTTTGTATCTCTTGATGCAGCACTGTTGATGAAGTACTCGGAACTGAAGACACAGTAGACTCACCATCTAATCCAGCAGTCTTTGACTCAGTTAAAGGTGCAACCATTTTCCCATTTAATGATTTATCTACATAAAATAGTGATGTTTTAGATTTTGCAAGTATACAGTAGAAAACAAATTATTTAAAACTACTCCTTTGGAACACCGCTACTCAGGAGAAATGTGAAATAAACAAGTGGATATACATCTTTTTATTAGTATGTAAATAGGTGTTCTACTGTATTGGAAACCATTTAAATGTTTTTCTCACACAGTCAATTCGTAAAATTGTATACATTTTGATCTCATTTAAAAGCCTTAACTTTCTGAATTGAGGAAAAATAAATTTGAACTTTTGGAGATTTCTGTTATGGGGTGTAAAACTAATCATGTCGCAGCCACAGATAAACCCTTTGCTCTCAGCATCTTGTTGTTAGATTGCCTTGATGTAACTTACTTTTTATAACATCAACACCACCAGCTGTAGAATGTAAAAGTGCCTTCCCGGTGGTTTCACCAAATGTAGATGCGTTTGTTGAACTTTCACAAACAGAGGTAAGCCCATCATTGGCATTATTTGCAGTATTATTTCGAGCCTTGAAGTATGATTTTACCTGTGTAAAATTCCAAACAATGAAAAATGAATATATTCTTAAAATATATATTAATAATGCATTTTAGATACTGGCTATATTATTAATCCATACGGTCACCCATGATGAATGTATGTTTTATACATAGGTACTACTGTAGTAGGCCTAGTAAATAGGTCATATAAATAATTCCCTACATTCAACCGGAAGTATCAAAGTCATTATATAAAGCCGGAAATTAAAGGGTACCGGAAGTATAATTATTTTTTTTTAAATACACATAATTTTATAACCGGAATTGTCAATAAATAAATAAACAGTTTTAAAAAACGGTTATTTATTATTTATAGGTGACCGATGCCTATTTGCTAGTGGAAGTGTCTCCCTCTAGTGTAATTTTTTTTTTTTTGGACTTAATCGTTCGTGGACCCGATCGTCTGTAACCTTTCGGCTAGACGTAGTAGGCCTAGACTAGCCCTGACTGGGCCTAAATAGCCTAGTAGGTTAGGCCTAGCTATATTCAACTACGTATATTACTTTTGGCTTTGTATTATCTGCACTTTTAACTTCTGCTGCTGATGGTATAATAAATTTTCTTTTCTCCATCTCTAGCCAAGCGTCAGAGTTCTTGTTGGTAAGAATCTAAATAAAAATTTGTAAAAAATAAAAGTTTATTCGTGTCGACCGTAAACTCGAGCAAATTCATATTTTTTCACATGCAGGCCACCTATCTTTCTAGAAAAATTTTCAAAGAGCTGAGACTTTCTGAAAATAAAAACAAAAAGGCTAGATTTAGGCCTAGGCGTTTGAATAGAATTTATAATTTATAATTTAGGGTTTGTTTTATTTAGTACAGTATACTAAATTTCTATTTTAAATAACTAAATATAATTATAACTAATAATAAATGTTAGAGTTAAGCCTAGGTGTGCTATTGTTTAGGGACATCCCCTTGAACGTTACGTCATTATTATTATGCGCGCGAAATGCAAACTATAAACAACCCATCAGCTCTGCAGAGAGTGTAAAACAGCGATCACTTGGGTTGTTTTTCATTAATATAGTGAGTTTTTGTATCTTTTCATTTTACAATTTTAAGTTACAATCTTTTGTAATAATGTTACCTAGCTAGGCTAGGACTTGGTATCGAATATCATCATCAATACAAACTTTGATATCTCTCCAGCTAGCTAGCTAGGCTCTACTAACATGTTACTAGCTAGGAAGGAGGGGATAGGCCTCTACAGTCTACCTACTGACAGTCTACTGACAACAGGGCAGAAGATAGAATAATAAAAGGAGACTAGGCACTGATGAGAGAGCACATTGCAGTCTACTCTAATGATAGCAAAGTAAAAGATGCCTGTTACTGTACTGTACTACATTTGATGCTAGTCAGATTTCCATGAAATTAATTTTTATTTTTATCTAATAGTTTTTTCTTTGATTTAGTTTCTTTTTGTTTGAGGATGGGAGAAGTAAGAAAAACCCATGTTCTCTCTCCCCATAACATAATTTCATCACCAAATACAGCAACACTTTTGGTAGGTATTACAAAAAATAAGACTTTTTTAAAGATGTTTTGTTTGTGATTCTAACTACCACTAACCAATGTTTGTTCATAAAAAAAAAAACTATTCAATAATTTTTTATTGTATTCTGTTTATAAAAGCTTGTAGGTGCTGAAGGTATGGGAAAACACAAATTCGCATCATCCATTATATCTCAAAAAACATCATTTTCATTGCAAATGTAAGTAATTGTAAATAGCTTTTAATAGAGTCCATGGACCATAGACATATTATAAAAACTAGATGGTCAACTCCAATATGATCACAGCTCAAAAAGTGAGTTACAGTGGACAGGATCCACACAGCACAATGCGTGGTTAGGTTATTCAAGTTATTATTTTTAAAAATAAATCTTTATATTAAATAACATTTTTGAACAGATATGCTGTCCATTCCAGTCCCTGCCCTGTTAGAGTCACTTTGCTGTAGCCTAGTTGACCTTCTAGTTCTTATAACATGTCTATGTCTTTTCACAAAATAGGTCTTTTAAAACCAGTGACTACTGCAAGCTTTTAAAGCCCGAAATTAATATATTCATCCTTTTAAATAATTTTATCGATTTGTACATAAACGAACTTCTGTACTTACTGTATTCTGATAATGATTTTCTATTTGATTTAGAATATTAATAAACATAACACCTTTTTCTTAGACGTACAGCTAGACGACTTCCTTTACCCGTAGATACTGAGGACACAAGGCCTAACATTGACTATATTGTGTTTATTCTTGATTTGACCAATAGAGCAAGGTATGTGTTTCAGGTTGAGTATTTCACACAGACAAAATGTCTGCTAATTATTGTATATAACATATAGAAAGATAAGTGCATAGTTTTATTAAGCGTTGAATGCTTCCAACCTAGCCCTCCTTTGTCCATTGACAAGAAAAATCCTGGTGATGTGGCAAAGTGTCAGAATCAGGATTTGTACCCATGACTTGTACTCTTAAGAAGATAAACATCGAATAGAAAGAAAGGCAGAGAAGCATGTAATAGAAAGGCAGAGAAACGTAGAATAGAAAGAAAGAGAAGCATGGAATAGAAAGAAAAAGAAGCATGGAATAGAAAGGTAGAGAAACGTAGAATAGAAAGAAAGACAGAGCTTTGAATGAAAGTTCATGACATTTTAACTACAGTGAGTTTTCCATTCCATTTTTACAGTATCAGCAGTATGGAAGCATCTTTAAAGACCCTTGATTGTGAATATTTCTTAGGTCGGTGTTGTTGTATTGTTCACAATGCCAATAATACAAGCCTACATGGAGCTGATATCAAGAACATCACAGGACTTTGTGACGCATACCACATGCCAATGCTCTGTGCTGGCTTTGATGTAAGATTTTTATAATTTTACACTACAACATAAACATAATTCTCAAAATATTTACAGAATAATGATAAACCTGCTACTGTCGATTCTTGAATCCTTCAACCTACCATTAGACACAGTGGCATTCGTGGTGGATCCAAGTTTTTTAAATGGGAGGAGTGAGGGCAGACAGGGCCTAACATTGAGAAATGGTCAAGTACTGAACTTAACCTAGTGTCCTATCTTTTTCATTTTAATGCTTTGTTGAATCTGATTGGAAGTAATGCTTTTCACAGGATTAGTTTTCCATTATAAGCAAACACAACTTTATTATAACTATTGAATGTACAAATCACTTTGTTGCAGGAAGACAAAGAGCTAAAGAGCATTTCACAGAAAGTTCTGTCTCTACTACAAGTAGCATGTGGCGCAAGGAAGTGGATTTCCCCAATGATAATTGAGGCTACACGTCAGTCGTTTACATTTCAAGAAACTTTATAAACACATTAGATGAGAATTCAACATGTATACAGTGTTCAGTCCAGTACCCTGTGTTTTTTAGGCCTGCTGAACAAAGTTGAACATATAGTGAAGCACGAGTGAACCTGTGACATCACACTTTAGTGGTAAAGTCACAGATAAAGTGTGAATCTGTGACATTACACTAAAGCCGAATCAAAAAGTGTGAGCTTGTACAAATGCGTAGAGAGGGATTTGGAAGATGAATGAATATGCATGCGTATAAGCGAACGCTTTCAATTCGTACAAACAAATTTGCCTAGTGGAAAATCAGCTTGTGACATCACACTAAGTAGTGAAGTCACGGAAATGTATCACTATACCTATGATATTGTTTAAAAGTTTATATGGCAAATTAACACTATAGTAGTAAAGCTAGGTTTGCAGTATACCATGTGTTGCCAAAAGGAAATACAGTCAAGTTGAGAATGGCTCAACATTTTGGTTGAAAATTATGCTAAAACCATATTCTGGAGAAATTTAGCATAAAATTCTCAAACTGTATTTCCTTTTGGAAAAGCATGGTGTACCACAAACCTTACATTACTAACTTTACCTGTGTATATAGAATTACATCGTTAATAGATTTTGCAAATGTTATGTAAATAAATACCAAAAAACAAATATTTCTTATACTTTAAATTTATTTGTTCTTCAATCTCATTTATCAACAAAATTCATAAATTGTACATATAATATACTGACTATAACAATATAACAATTGTACATTGCACATCTATTTGCCACACATCATGGGCAGCCATCTTTTTTCCCCAGTAATTCTTCCACAATGTCATCTACCTTATCCAGGTATGTTATTTGAATCAGTAATTTGGAGAATGTTGCCACAGACAGGATGTATCGAAATGGTGCCAAGACAGGGTTTTATTTAAAGTGTGTTGTTGCGTAGGCTTTAGCATCTTGTAATCGGCTTCGACTAAAGAAAAATTAAAATGTGTTTATGAACCTGCAAATTGTGCTCTTTAAAAACAGAAATGTCAAAAAAAAACATAAAAAATGTGTTGATGAAATACAGTAGCAGACTCTTAGAACAGAAATATTTACACTGAAAATAGCTGTAGAGTATCCCACATAAACAAAATAAATTGATATAAATGACTGAGGGGTGTGATAAAAAAAAAAGGGGAGAAGTCTGTTGTACCTGCTACATCTGCTGCTACCTGGCCGGGAGCTTGCAAAGGTCGATACACTTGTGATGCTTAATTCACTGGCTACTGATATCGGACGCTCTGCTGGTAGTGTGTCCATTGTGGTACGCAAGTTTTCAAACCTATTAAACATCAAGAAAACTTGTTAAACTACTTTCTGCATGTGGCGAAATCAAACAATTTTATGCCTCTTCATAGTACTGTATATCACACTTACTTTTCTCTTAAATCTTGCCCAAATATGTTCAGATCAGCCTCTACTGTTTGAAGCTGGCTTTGTACCTGTTTTGCACTCAATCCTAAGTGAACATAATTTAATTTTTAATTAAACCTTCTTTATTAAGTTTTAAATAAAAATCAAGATCACCAGATAGAGTTCTTTGATGTTCTATATTGCTAATTTGTTGAAAATAGATTTACAACTGTGCACAAATTTTACACTTGTTGGAAGAAGTTTCTTTAGTTAGCAGGTGAATAATTAACCTTTACCTGAAGCTGCTGACATTGGCCTCATGAATGGTGCAGGTTTCTGTTTTGTCTGTTTCACAGTAACTCCATCCACCATTTCAATGCCTGATATACATCTGTGTACTTCTTCATGATAGCTATAGGTAAAAAATATTGTTAAAATTATTTATACTACCGGTGTGTGTGCGTGCATAATTATGTAAAGGCATTTCCATGGCAGTCAAATCTCATAAAAAAATGGAGATACAAGAATTAGCAAGTGCATTTCAACTCACCTAGGTTTGAAATCTGAGGATTTGATGAACGGATTCTCTGCTAGAAACAGTTCAACTAAAAATTCACAACTTGAAAGATGAACCTTGCAGGTAAATAAAACCAAAACATGTTACAAATGATGATATTGATAGGAAAGTTATCAATTGATATACAGTAACGTATCACCATTGGATACATATCCATTGGTATTAACCACTACGAATCATCAAACACAATGTTATAATATTCTCATTTTAAAATTTGATAGGCTTACTACTTCCAGCCACTCAATAGAATTCTTTATCAAATTCAACACCTCTATTACTGGAAATTGACTGGAAAAGGAGTTTAATTTCGATATTCTGTTGTGAGATAAATCAAGTTCCTGTAAAGATCTGAAAAATAAAATGCAGGTTTTGTATTATGTTCAGTACAGTGGTTTCGATCACTCAGGTTGTAATAGTCTTTCAGACCAAGACCATTCAGGTCACTGAAGTTGTCTTTACCAAATTGGCTTTGTAAAATACATAGGATAGTTAAAAACTTACTAACCTTAATTTGCCAAGACCCTGGACAGCTTCAGATGTCAAGAGATTATGGGATAGATGTAACGTCTGAAAGAAAAGATAAGAGTGTCTATAGATACAGTAGATCGGTGAAGCATGAGTTATCTATTAAAGATGATGGCTTGACGCAATTACATGAAGTTTTTTGCTAACTAACATAGAGTAAACTACAGAATCCTTACCGCTAATAGAGGGAGACCCTTCAGTCCTGATATACTAGTCAAACTATTTGATGACAGATTCAATTCTTGAAGCTGCAAGGGAAAAAATAAAAGTAAAAATTAATTCAATAATGATGATATTCTTATTGGAACCTTGCATTAGGGTACATCATTTATGTAATTAATGATTTTTGTCTTACCTTTCTACATCGACTTAAATCTGTCACAGTTTTTAAGATGTTATTTGAAGCGAGCAGCTCCTCTAATGAATTTAAACAGTTGAATACCTACATTGAAAAATTTTAAAGATGATAAATTTTTATGAAGCTTGTGATGTAGTTTTCTTTGTCTTAATTTTAAATGGACCAATACAATTTCGTGAATCTTGAATGAATATTTATTTATTGAAATAACTACCTATACCAAAAACCAACCACATACAGGATGAAGAAAAAACTATAAATAAACTAAATAAAAATTCACCGATAAGTTTTGCAATTTGTTGCAGCTGACATCAAGGTTGGTAAGTTGAGAGAAGGCTGCAATCTCTCTAGCTTCGATTTGCGTTAAATGATTGTTGTCAACTCGCAGACATTTTAGCTTTTTAGCAGACAATAAACCTTTACCTGAAAAAGCAAAGAAGTAGAGATTATTATATTTTGTAAAGCATGACCTTATGAAAGGGAAAGAGAGGGAATGGTGAGTGGAGAGATCAGTGATACAGGAGAGAGAAAGGGGTGGGAAAAGAAGGTACAGGGCAAAAATATTATGCAAAGTTTCTTACCTAAACTTTTTAATTTATTAAACTGAAGTTGAAGACTAGACAGCTCTGTTAACCTGAAAATAAACATTAATAAAATTATTTTAAAACAAGTTCAATATGTTATACATAAAAAATAAACATACATAATAGTCTTCAATAAAAAATAAAGAAACATATTACTTTTCAAGGTTTTTAATTTCAGAAATTTTGTTCCCATAAAGCTTCAATTCTTTGAGATTCTGAAAGATATAATACAAAGCAAATACATTTATAAGGTATTTTACAATGGTGATATGATTACCACAATGACAATGACCTCAAAATTATCTCCAATTTACATTTACAATAGGAATTAATATAACAACTTACAGTGTTACTTGATAAATGTTCAATTTGTTCTATTTGATTGCACGATAAATCCAATATCTTAACTTTCCTAAACTGTAAAAAAGGAAAACAATAAATGTAATAGCTTTTCAATTTATGTAATATTGAAAACCCATACATGGCTAAAAAAAATTGTAAATAAAATATTTTGTTAAACTAAACTGGAGAGTGTGGGATTTAAACTCTAAACACCACAATTCTCTTGTACCATAGGCCTATTAATAACATGTATAACATTATCATAAATACTGTATTCATAATATCTGTATACAGTATTATACTAAATATTAATATTAAAACAATAATATAGGGTAGTAATAAATTATCAGTGAACAAAAAATGATACCTTTTCTAAATTATGAATTTTCTTGATGTGGCAAGCATGGAGGTTAATATCGTATACACTATCATATTCACTCTCTTGACATTGAATAAGCTATCATATAGAAAAATAAATAGGTTTAATAATTTACTCAATCAAATAAAGTTCATTTTTTGTAGCTCACAATGGACAACTATAACTACAGGAATAATAAATACATAAAAAATAAGGTTATTAAAGCAGTTGACAATATTATTAAACTGTACTTTTACTAAATAATTAGTCTTTTTGGTAAGGGTCTTTCACACCTGTTCCTGCACGGTTCCAATACGGCACCGGCAAATCAAATGTCAATGTTTCCATTTCACGCAACGATGTGCATATCGATTGACACATAGCTGCGTGGAGTGTAGTAGAATGAAACATTGGCATTCAATTAATTTGCCAGTGCCAGACCGGAACTGAGGTGGTACAGGTGTGAAAGACCCTTAAGTTAATCTTCGTTTCTCATCTAAGAGTTACTTAGCTCATCTAACTCTTATACACAGGACAATAGTGGTTTCCGTAAAGTGATTCAACTGGCATTGTTTCCCAACCCAGTGAAATAAAAAATACTTCAAACTGAACTGAGACAATTATACCGGGCTATTTACTACGTAACCTACCCACATTAGGCATTTCTCTCCCTTAGCAGAATCAGTCCATTTCACCCAGGTTTTTAAAAAAATCCGGGTAATAAATCTTGGTGTGTTTTAAACAATTTACCAGTTCTGATTGTTTATCTTGACACACATGAGAGGCCAGCTGGAGTGCGACACTTCACTACAGAAATTGCTGAAAACCATGTAGGAATTTTCATGAGCTGTCCAGGTGACCTTGTTGTACATGACCTTGGGTTATATTTGATGGTTAGTTAATATAATCAAATTACAATTGTGTGTTTTATGGGCTGACACTCTTGACAGGCCTGTGGACCATTTCTGCTAAGGGAGAGTTTTGCCTCATGATACTTACCAAGTCTTTTGGTGAAATCTTTCCGTGTGTTAAAGTACCTTCAGCAGGCTTCGTTGAAGCTGACTTTGAGTCAATAAACAGTATGTCTGAAGTTTCATCTACCCAACCACCATATTCAATGTCAGGATTTAGTCTAGTGTCATTAGCTTCTGTCCTGCAGCCTCTTTTTGATCTGTTAAATAATAGTTTTTGTTTTATATTGTTTGAAGGTTTGCATGGCGAAATCAAATGTTGATATAAATTTTGCGGTACACCACGTATATTAGTTCTGAAAAGAACTGTTGAGTTTCTCTTTGACTCAACAGTTCTTTTCAAAACTAATATACGTTGTGTACCGCAAAATTTATATCAACACTTTTTGTTTTACAATTTTTTAATTCAGTGATTGGTGTTTATTTAGGGTTTTATTTTCTATCATCAAATTAGTGTATTTTTATTGAATTTCAGTTGACTTGAACAGTGACGGTCAAAATTGTATACCTGCCTCTGTAAAGTTGATAAATATAAATATAGGCTATATACCTATAGGCCTATATATAAATCCAAAGGCAAATTACTGAAAAAAATGACAATGCTGTGGGTATCAGTGGCTGGATCTCAATGGAGATACAAAAAAAAAAAGCGAAAAGCTAAATCAAAAAGATAAAGTAATAACAACATTTACAGTAAGCTTAGTATGACCATGGACCTATCATTATAGGGGTTAGTACTATATCACTATTTATTATTACATTCAATCACAAACACACAGTACAGATCAGAGAGTGTTTTAAAATATATTTTTAGTAAACTCTAAAATTGACGTTTTTTAACCAACCTGGAATTATTGATATTTCTCGATGACCTAGTACTAGTAGTACTAGAAAAAGCTCGTTTCTCATTTATTACTTCAGTTTTTTTTCTTCGATCAGAGCCAGCACTTTTCGATTTTCTAGGCCCAGAGATGGTTGCGTTGCTTGGTGAACTGGCGGCGGGTTTCAGCCCTTCCGGCCGTGTCTGTCTTCTTTCGCTTGTGACAGCGTCGCTAGCAACCACTGGTACAAGTGGCTTGAGGTGATGTTCTTTCTTTCTAACGCCGTTAACGTATCTAGTAGGGCGTTCTGAAAAGACTAAAGAACTAGTTGGTTTTAGCATGTTTGTATGATGTTAGTTTAAATACTAAATTACTAGATATAAGACAGAAAATTATTTTAACAACTCAATTATTTCAGTCAGGTATGTATATGCATACCATATTGGTCTTTAGACGTGTTCCATATTTCTACCATGACGCGTCTGATTTCAAGACTACGATCTCTTTGATGGTTTTTATCATTAACTTAGGGACTCTTATTTCTGAAGAAGTAACCAATGAAAATAAAGAATTGAAAAAAACTTTGACCCGTCTCTGCTTTGATGATGATCTGCTCTGCCTGGGGGGGGGGGGGGGGGGGGGGGGAGATAGCGCAGCGCGGCGGGAATTTTGAACAGGCTGGTGGTGGTGTGTTTTAAAAAAGAAATATTTGTTTACAGTTAGTTAGTTTTCAATACAGTATTAAATAAAAAATAAACATTCAGGTTAGTTAGGGCTAACTAAGGGCCAGGCTACCTTCTTCTGCTATAATATAGTTAATTAGAGCTTGTTTTGTAGCAGGCCAGCTGTAGCCTAATACTAATAGAGAGGCTAGCCTCTTGGTAGGCCTAGGCTTCCTTTCTAGTCTACAATTTAGCAGTAAGACTACTCACGCAGCCAGCCCACGGACCTGTTGTTGGGCCGGCCCTGGTCTGCTGGAGCTAGGCCAGGCCTAGCAATTTACTTTACCACCAGTCAAACGTAGTAGTCTATCAAAAATTCCAATAATTTCAGAGAATCTCATAATATTAATAATGATAAGATAGATAGTGACAGTGTGTAATAACTAATATCAATATTTTTTTTTTTATATTTTTCCTAAATACAATTTTTTTTTAGATGGCATGGGCTGAACCATTTAATTTTGGTACGCAAGGAGCATGGCCGGATGGAACATCGGTTGGAGATATTTCAATACAGAATATGACTAGAAAGAAAACAAATAGAGAAAACTGTAACAGCAATTCAGAACAGACTATTAGGACATTCATTGCTGATCTTTCACCTCATCTTCCAAATGTGGTAATAAAACAATTGCTGTTGTTTTTTGCCCAGGTTACATTACGTTACATAACGTATTATCTTACCCAAACCTTGAAATACATATTGCCAGATGAATAAATGTCAATTATCTAAAATATGAAATGACTCAATGAGTGCTATGCTGAATTTTTGAAAATTTAATCAAGAAGTGCAGTAAAGTTTTCATGTGATTTTAAATGTTAATTTCGTAATCAGTCAAAATTAGCTGGTTTACACAGGCCTTTTTCAATGAAATAACAATCACTATGTTTTTATTTTTCTTTCTAATAAAACTAGATGTTAATTGGCATTGTACTTGCAAAACAGTCTCCCAGATCAGTTGTGAGTAGAAAATGTAAGTGATTAGTATAGCAAATTAATATGGTGGTCTTATCAGGGAGGTATCAGAAGATTGGCTTATTTCAGAGCTTACACGTTCATAAAAGTGGTTTATATAGAATGAGTACGTGCTAATCTAACCTGTTCTTTTTTATTAGATCCCAACACACAGAGGTATGTGTTTAGTTTTGTATTGCGAGACTCTGTGACAGATTTTATCCATATCTCATGCTGGGGATCAGAGGTGTACATCAAGGAATTGGCCACTGGCTTTAAAGTTTCTGACATTGGTAAGTCTACAACTAGTCATGTTTATAAATAACAGGTCGGATCCAGCAGGGGTAGCACTTAGGTCATGCACTCCCCCCTTTGACAGATAAAATGACATTTACTATTCTTTGATTGATATATATTTTTGACAGACTATTTATATTATGGATCCGCCGTGAATAAAAATTTAAAAAAACCAATAAAATGAAAGAAATTTGTAAATTAAAGTAATTAAAGACCAAATAATCTTCACTATTGGTACACATCCCTGTATGTTCTAAAAATAAAAAATTTAAGTTTGGTTTACACTAGGACTTAAGGATGTAAGTGCGATGCAAGTAATTTTACCAATCACAAGCGATGGATTGTCGCTTGTCTGGTCAACTCGCTTGCATTGCATTTTCCTATTTGCGTTACATCCTAGTGGGAATCAAGCTTTATGTGTAAATTATACATAATATTCAAATAAATTTTAAAAGTTTATTACCATTAATATAGTGGTAGTGTCAAATCCCATGGTACAAGCTAAACAGAGCTCAGATTACGAAGCTGAAGAAAAATATAAGCCTAGTACAAGCAGGTATATTTAATCCTGATTCACACTAACAAATCTGATGTTATTTGGATGTAGTGTGAATGTAAACTTAGCCAGGATTTGTTTTTGTTTTGTTTAAATGTTACTTTCTTGATTTAACTGTTGAGTTTAACTTTTCACACATTTTCAAGATACACTGTTATAGTTATTTTATTTATCTACTTGCGTGCATTTTCTTTGTTCAATTATTTTGTATTATATTAGATACACTTAAAGTAGGTAGATCGAATACAAATTTACAACTAATTTGATTTCTGTTTGAAGACATTAAATCGTTCTGCAATTTTATTCATAACTCTAGTGTGAATATAACTTTAAATGATACATAAATTTTCAATATTACTTTTAATTGATTTATCCATTTATTGTTACTTTTCACACTGCTTTTTCATTTATCTACTTCCTTGAATTTTCTGCATGTTCTGTTCCATTATTTTTTTTTGTGTTGATTATATTTTAGATTCTCTAGATTATTTTAAACGATACATAAATTTTCAATATTACTTTTGATTTAGCCATTTATTGTTACTTTTCACACTGTTTTTGTTATTTATCTACTTTCTTGCATTTCTGCGTGTCCATTATTTTTTTTTTGTGTTGATAATATTTTAGATTCTCTAATTTTATTCAGATCTTGTGTGAATATAATTTAACTGATTTTCAATGTTTCAGATACTTTAGAGATATACAGTGTTTAGTTATTTATCTACTTGTTTGCATTTCGTTCAAGTGTTCTATTATTTTTCTTATGTTGCATTATTTCAGATGTACTTAAGCCTTGGACAAGTAGGTAGATTTATCAATGGCTTACAGTATCAGATTCTGGATTTACTGATACATTTTACTCCTGTTAAAGTTACATTTGAGATTTACTATATTTTATGTTTTGTTATATAATCTTTCTCTGAATTCTGTTGAAGTTTATTTACACATATTTGCATTTTTGTTATGTGTGATACACTTTTTAATATTTCTATTTTATATTTATATATATTTTTTTAATTGGAGTTCTTTCTTACCTAGGACATTTATGTCCATATGTGTAGAAGTCTCTTTCCCATTTACATTTTGAAGTGAAATTTATTTATAAATAAATTATAATACACTGTCTTTGAAAATAAACATAAGTAAATTTAGCTAAATTATTCAATAACTGTATTTGGTCACTGATATTAAAATCAATGTCCAGTCCAAATACACTATACTACTACACAAAACATTCTGCTATCCATCTTTCCAGTTTAATGTGTAGCTCTTCATTGAGACATGTTACCACTACCATGTCTCGGAAAAGAAATGATGATGGTTGTGTGATCATGGAATGTACCATTATCTGATAGTGTGTATATTCAAGATATTGCTCTCTTTTCGGAGAGAATAGGCCAGTGTCGGTTTATCCAGGTAGGTTTAGCACTCATAGACTACCAACACCACTTTTGTTTTTGTTCTCTCCATCTTTCCAGTTCATTCCAGTTGTCGTTAAGTGAAAACCATTCCTCGGTCAAGTTGTACACTGGTATTGATGTTGACCAGTTCCAGACCTTGCTACACCAGTCCATCAAGGAAGCAAATGATTACTACACACTAGAGGATGTCATTGCCAATGGTCAAGATCTCAATGGACATCACATCAATCTGCTTGTACTGGTAAAATCTGTAAGTGGTCAACAGTAATTTGTAGGTTTTAACACCTTACCCATCCTACAGTACAGTAATTTTTATATTAATGATTACTATTTTGACACCCTAGCTGTTGTAACAGTGATCCAAACCATTCAATGCAGCACTCATTTTTTGTCAACAGGTCAGTAATGTCAAAGATATTGTGACAAAAGATGGTCGAAGCATCCATCGATGTGAAGTTAAGGTCTTTGATGACACTACTCTTAATTTCTCTATTATCTTGTAAGTATAATTAAGACCATCCTTGATTAAATTATACTATGTACCGTACCTATCTTATGTATATGATGGCCTATTCAGATACCCACCATAAACCTGCATTCATACTGAACTGTAACCCAATTATATAATTTTTTCTAAATATATTCCAAAAACCAATGCATTAAAAACAATTTAATTTTATCATCTTCTTTTATGCCAAAGATACGTCAAATAACTTGGAACATTAAAGTTACAAGTAGAGCCAAACATCTAATATAAAATGTTATAATTTTACTAATAAATTATAAAACATGAAAAAAACATTCTTAAATTAATCTTCCATATCGAAATACAGTTGAAGCAACAGAAGGAAAAGAGAATATTGGGTATAATTTTCATGATTACCTTGGCAACAAACTGACCTATATTTGAATACAGGTGATGTTCAGCTGTGTTAAGTACACATGCCAGTGGTCATGTATGTATTGAAGAAGAGACTGATTTAACTTTAAAAAGTGCAGTTGAATGAAAATGGATAACAATTTTGTTTTGTCTATTAATAAACATTTCATGAGTAGAGTAGTAGTAGTAGATATCTTTGGGTTAGTAAGTTGTAGGTTAGTTGTATCATCATAGACGTGCTTGAAATAAATGTTACTGTTAAATTTGACCGGTTTGGTAGGAATTCCACATTATTTTAATCAGCTCTTATAGAAGCCAAAAAAACCAAAAGTTCTACTGGTTCCAATTTTGTTCTACTGCTGGTTCCAATTTTGTTGTTCTACTGGTTAAATCTCATCCAGAAAACCCAAACTTTTTTTTGCAAAACCAAGGATTTTGGACTGGGCTAAGGGTCTTTTAGATTTAGAAAAAATGAGAAAGAAAAAGTATATATAATAGAAAACTTCTCCCTTGCAAAACTGTCCTATTTATTAAAATATAGATGACACTTTGCAATGTAAGTACATCTTGCTGTCGGGCAGGTTGCAACATTGTTTTTATCGATACATCCCACATGGCATCATAAATCAACCTCACAGTCGCCATTAAATTAAACGCAGAAAGCATTACCCATAATTGTCACACTTGAATGAACATTATAGTCAAAGTACAAATTAGCTTCTGAAAATCTCAAGATTTGAATGTTGAGTTTATAAAGTTGCTCAAACCCATGGTCGAGTTGATATTTTTAGAAATGTCATGCATTTTCTATGGCGCCCTCATTTAGTAGATTTTGGCTTAATTGTACATTTTAGGAAGACTACACTTATGTCATTAACAATTGAAATTAGTTTAAAATCAAACAGGAAAAATCCAAACTTTTTTTATTTCGAAAAGATAAATCTTAGTTTAGAGTTATCTTCCCAAACTAATGACTTTTTTCCTTATTTCCACAAGATTTTTTCTAGAAAAGATTTTTTTCAAGATTAAAAATGTCAACCTTCAAATAGTTCAGCTATGAAATTATTTATTTAATCTGTGTATTGCCTTTAGTAATTTATTTTCATTTATTTTTTCATTTTAGGTGGGACATGTCTGCTATTGAACAAACATATTTCTGGATTCCGAAGGATACAGGTATTTGCGATATACCTGTAATTTGTCATTAATATGCAAAGATTTATTGTAATTTCCTCCAGCCAAAATTGGCTGAATTCTGCACAGGTGTGGAAGACACATACACCAACTTTCTTCTCCCCTAGTGGTCCCATCATGTCATACAGCTACCACCAAAAGTGGCTCAATCGTCTGTCCAACATGATTTATTAGGTATTGCCAAAAATGATTTCTTTGTTTTATACTAGTTTTGTTTTTTGCTGATGTTCTTATCAAGTTTGATAACTTTAGAATGTGTATGACTGCCACTGTTGACAGCAAAACCATCATCATCTCAAATCCTGGTAAGTTTTCTTTTATATGTTAGATTAGCGCTGATGACTGCAATCTAACATGTACTAAAGTCAGAAATTAGTTGCAGGTTGCATCTATTTTAAAATTCTCCAATAGAAAAGTAGAAGTAAATAATACAATGTAACAAGAAACTACCATTGAGTGAAGGTATCAATTTGCAACATATAATCCCATCCCCCTAGAACATGAAATTGTGCTGACTTTAGAAGGTAGGACTATACCCGGAGAAACCCTGGTTTAGGGGGTAAAAAAAATGATTGATGAGCATTTCTTGTAAAAACTCAACTGGCTAGAGAGAGGCCTACATCCAGACCAAAAGTCAATACTGGGAGTAAACCTGGGGATATGCATGTTTTTGAAGTCAGACATCAATAGGGTGGGATTAGACCAGAAATGGGATTACACCCGAGGATATACGGTATATGTGAAAATAATTTTGCCTACCATGGACCTTTGGAGTCCTAATTTAAATTCAATAGTGTTTTTTTAGATTAGTTTCAAACTTATGCTTGCCTTAGTGCTCCTAAACTTTGGCTGCTAAAAATATTGTCTTAGCATCTCAAATATGGCCGAAGGAGTTTTGGTTGACTGCTTTGATTGAACTGCTGTAGCTTACAGGACTGTAGCTCATGCTTGACTGAGCAAGGTCACTTGTCATTACCTATTCATGAGTCTGCGTGTACCTCTTCAACGAATCAGCTTTTTACTCAAGGGAACACGCATGGTATAATATAATTTTTGCCAAAAAAAAATTATTAACAAATGACTCAAGTTCTAATTGCATTCCCTTCCGCTCTACCTCTTTTTCATTGAACTAAAAAATCTGCAAAACGCATAAATGTGAAAATTAATTAATATTTAAGACTTTCTGGAAGCGAATCCATGTTGTATCCATTATATCGACACGTAAACAATTACATCTTTATTCCCACAAGACCTTTGATTTAATTTATATGTAAACTGCAGATTTAGTAATAATTCATAAAATGGTATCTTTTGTCTCCCACCACTCACAAAGAAAATAATGTTTTCTTGATTCTTTGCTTTAAAAATTGTATTTTAATATTTTGCCCCAATTTACAGATACATCCTGAAAACTGATGACAATTCACAATTATAGTTTTATCAAAACGATCCATCGTTTTTGTTATTGGATACAATTTCTGTAAGAAAACACTAAGAGCTAACAAGAATAATATAAAACAACTTTAAAATATATTCAGCATTTTATTATAGATCGTTGAGGATCGCAAAACTCACAAATAACTTGAGATATTGGCGATTATAAAGATTTAGCCGTCTTTGCATCACATCTCCTCACTTGAATTCTCTGAACCTATAACTACAATATACAACAATAAAAATTGTTGATGAACCCGATCAGTTTACGGCTGTCGTTTGATGAACGCAAATGCATAGACCAGACCTAGTTTTGTCTTAGCAGTAAATGGGCAGTATAGTTCATTATGACAATATAGGGAATCTCTTTGTGCAATTTAAAATTGATGAATAAAGAATTTTATGAATATTTTATCTACAAATTTTCTGTGCTGTGTTCACTTAGATGTACCGTTTTATTTTTTTATTTCTATTTTCATCTGCCCAAAATTTGGTTAGCAACTTCAACTTCTTCTGTAATCTTCAATTATGTTTTATTATCTGTTTTTTTAATCTTATATTTGTTTGTTCAAAGAAGAAATTAGTTTGTCTGATGACCTAAACATCTCCACCTAGAATCAATAGCAGGTTATCTATACTATTGAATTTGTATGACAGAATATAATATAAAATGAAATTTTAATTTAATGATATGTAATAATAATATAATAATAAATGTAATATGTTCAAGAATTGTTTTTTTAAACAGTTTTAAATTTAAAAAAGATATTTAAGTAAATTGTATTTACATCTGCATTTTTAGTCTAAGCCACATCAAAATGCAATTACTTCATTGAAAGACCAATCAAGAAATTTTTAATTTTATTAAATAAATCATGATTAATGAAGCCAAACGGTGTGGTAATTTTCAAACGTGCTGAAGCATAGCCGTCAATCCTGATAATCTATACCAGGATAATCTTGTGGATTTTACACTAATAAGGCAGGATTTAATGTCTAGATACGTTGTGATATGTATTAAAATCATCCTCAGCAATCCATCACCATTTCATAAAGGTTTAGCTATTATTTGTACTGTATAAACACCTTACCATATTTATTCGAATAAACGGCCCGCTTTGGATAATGGCCCCCTCGATTAAACGCCCTTCATAGAACATCATTTGGAATAAACGCCCCGCCACATGCATATATACACAATATTGTATTAAAGACATTTCTATTTGGAGTAGAATTCATTAATTGACAAGATCCACAATTTTACTAAGCATTTTGATTTTTACTGTATTTTATCACTTCTTGATATTAATTGTGTTGTATTTCTAGGGGTATTTATCTAATTAAACATGTTGTGAAAAAATGGAAAAAAAATGCCTCCCCGGAATAAACTCCTACCTCAAAGAAACCCCATAAAAATCCCCTAAACTTGATTAAATACGGTATTTCAAAGTGAAAATCATAATGATAGTAGTGTTCGGCCATTAGAACAAAAAATTAACCATGATTAGCAGTAGAAAAATGCATAGTATATCATTTTTAAACTAATTAAGAGTTTTACTTTTAAATATCTTATTGTTGGTGGTGTTGGTTAAAGTCAGTATCTTCATGATTATGCTAGATTTAGTGTGTGTAGTTAAAAAGTAAATACAAAATTAACAAATACATGTTTTTTTTATTTACTAGATAGTCCAGAGGCACACTCACTGTACCGTTATGGCAAGGGGTGTTCAGATGATGTTCTATTTGGCTCTGATAACTTGCCCAATCAAGACTTTGATTGTAAGTTTCATATAGGTTATCATCACTAAACTTAACTTTATAAACCAAATGTTTAGTTGTCTGCCAATGAGGTAACCATGGACCTATTAATAAATAATAAAGTTCAATTTAATAGCCCAAAAAATAAAGTGCAACACATTAATTGAGAAAAAACATAAACATAGCAACCATAATTAAAACATGTCAAAACAATACTGTACTTGACACACAAACAATTCATTCAGTTTTGAATGTTAGATGCTATATGCATAAATTATATACTAATATATAGTTTTATTATTTAATTTTTATACCTACATTCAAATGTCTGGTTTTGCCACTGAAAATTACAGTTCGTTATATTTAGTTACTGCCACAATTGAAATAAAGTAGTTATAGTAGTTGTAGTAGTAGTAGTAGTAGTAGTAGTAGTAGTAGTAGTAGTACAGTTTGTTATATCTATACATATATAATACTGCAGGAAACTTAATTACTGCAGCAATAACATTCATTTCTTCCTCCAAACATTCCCTCTAATACCTTCCTCTATGTAACAATAATTGGATTGTTACGAGTCTCAGTGAGAATTTATTCCAAAAAGTAATCTACAAATTTCACACTTGCATCCTAAGAGAGATACAGCACGAACTTGACATTAGACATGCGGTGTCTAAACCGACACCTAGATCTTGTAAGTGACAGTAAAGTGACAAGCAAATCTGTGCTTTATGACAAATCTATCTGATAATAAATATACATCTCCTTCGACACATCAATGATAAAAACATACACATACATAACTACAACATGTTTTTTAACACGTTGTCCCGGGCATTTTCACACCATCGGAAAATAACCGTCATCGGTAAATTACCCGATAAAATATCACGCCAAAGTAAAATTACTTTATTACGAAGGTATTGCTCTGCTAAACCACGTTTACTTAATGCTCATGTCCATTTACAGCTTAAGCATTGAGTGATTTTCATTTCAGTATCATAAATAAATTAACTTTGGCTATGAAAAAGTAATATCAAATTTAAATAATATATTTTTATACCTTTTACTGCTGTGTTATATAACACAAGGTCGTTCAGTACTAATAAACAGACAACATATTTTCAGGTAGCATCTAATATCAACTTAGTATACACTTTTTTGTTGACGGTGTTCTTAACATTATCTTGCAGGATATGATCTGCTAAAATAATTTTTAAAATGCTATTACAGTATAGATTGAATAGAAACTTGCCATCCTTACCTGATTTGAATGTAAGCCCATCCTGAAGAATACAGCCACCCTAGATAATAGGCCCACCCTGGTGTATAAGCTTATTATTATAAGATTATTCATGTAGCTTTACTAATACCCCGATTCACACGTACAACAAAAGTAAAACACTGTAAAGGCCAATTTACACGTGGTAACGGTAAGCGGAAAACCGCGTAGCCTGTTCCACATAGAATGTGTATCTATCCTGAGCGAAAGCTACCCATCCACATTGTATGTTAATGTACATAGATAGGACATAGATTCTATATTTTTTATTACTGTTAGTGTTACTGCTCGTCTCTGTAAATTGGCCTCAACTGTTGTTACAATTGTATCTGCTGATACCAAAGTTTTTCATCATCACGGAAATGCTTTCAAACATTTGTATCATGGTATTAGATTGTTACAATATATGGTTTATTTATTTATTTTGTTACATTTAAAAAAAATTTGTTGTGTGTGAAACGGATATAAGCACAGAATAGAAAAATATAAAGCATGTGCTTACATCCACATGTATGTAGATAATATGCCTAGTCAAGTATAAACAGGCAAGTCTTTCTTCAACCACAATAAATTAAATTTTTTCATTTTCGCCAAAAACATCTTTTTTTTTCATTCTCAATGGACAATGAAAATTACAATTATTATTTAGAATGATATAAAAATAATGGAAACTGTCAATAAAATTTATTTATGATTATATAAATCAATTTTTCGAATTATTGTATTAAATTTACAAGGACAGTTATGGTCATAAATAGGTAATGTCACTTAGGAATAAATATATAATGTATTGTCACTTTGTAATTAATATATAATGTAATTTCATTTTGTAATAGATACATACTAATATTACTTTGTGATAATATAGATAATATTTGATAGTTTCTAATTGTCATTGATTCTTTTATTGTTATTTTGTATTTTACATTGAAAACATTAAACCATCTGTCTGTTTCTCTGGGGATATAGAGAATTATGGTGAAGAGTTTAATTTAAAACTTCGATTACAGCATCAAGCATCAACACAATTAAATGTATTATTGCTTAAAGTTTGAATTAACAGAAACTACTGTACTAAATGGAGAATAAGCCATACTCCAAGTTTAGACATTTGGCAAAATGGATACCCACTACCATAAGCGGATCAAATTTATAATGCAAATGATAGAAAATCAGTATACCATTTTTTAGGCCTTGAGTCCCATCTATCACAAAATCCTGAATCTACCACCACTGACTACATTTCTCTAAGATAAGATGTACTTAAGTGAAAAACTGAGGCTTCATTTATCAAACCAGTACTTTTTATTTTAATAGACTTCATCATCTACTACTTTTTTTTTAAAAGATATTTTATTAGGTTATTTTACAAACTGGAATTTAAATCATTGATGAAGTTTTTTTGTAGAAAGCTCTGTCTACACTATCAGACTTTATTTGACAAAAAAATAAATGTGGTGTGCCCATATATAGACATGATGATGTCATTATCACTACCATATTTTTTTTGTCAAACTAGTTTGATAGTGTAAACAGAGCTTAAAGCTTGGTTCCCACCAGAATGCAATGCAAGGACGTAAGCGCAACGCAAGTGATTGACCAATCACAAGCGATAGATTAATCAAACTGTTGCTTGTCATCTGTCAACTCGCCTGCGTTGCGACTACGTCGTTGCGTTGCGTCCTAGTGGGAACCAAGCTTAAGGATGAAAACAACTTGTGTTCAAATTTGTTTTGTCTTCTTAGTGTCTTCTGTTCAAGATGTATACACAGCTTTAAATCTTATCCTTAAATGTGAAGAAATGAAAATGCACCCTGGACAACAAACTGCTGTACATTGTATTGTGTTTGCTGCGTTCACAAACTTCAACATTGATGGCCCTTTGAATAATGTTGTGTCTCAACGCTGGTAAGGTCCCATTTAGTATGCTAATTTCTCCATTTAAATCATTATTATTTTATGCTCATATTTTATTTATATTCATACAGTATAAAAACCCTCATTTTGAACACCTACATAGACATCTATCATAGAGTAAACTTTCTAAAGGGAATTATGGTCAACCGACTATGAAACACTAACATTCATAAAACATATACTGTATTTAAATTAAGATCTTTAAAGCTCATCCAACATTTTGAGTAATGCAAAATGTTCCACATGTGTGTACTCCAGCCTACTAAATTAGTTTATTTTGATAAAAAAGAATGAAATCTAGAAGATTTATAATAATAACGTTTCATTGGAGAATTTTGATCTAGTGTTAAACTGTGATAATTATGTAGTTGACTGTGCGGCGGACAATTCCCAAAAACCCATCTTGCTCATTAGGTAACCGGTAAGATTAATTGCACATTTCAATCTTTATTCCGATGTTAACGAGAGAAATATTATGAATATTGCAATTGACGTCAACTCGTATACATGCAACAGTGAGCAGGCTAAACCCACTCAATAATAAAACTAAAATTCCTAATTCACAAATTATGAATACTAGACTTTGTTTTGTAAGAAACTATAGTCTCAACAAAACTTATTTCATAATACCTTTTGTAATTTTCTAAACAATTAAAGTTTGTCTTGTTCACATGATCAATTACATACTTTTCTTACATTTTGTTACAGCGCATCTTGTAAAAGGCGTGTGAATCTTGAGACTGGATTTTGTAACAATAGTGAATGCAACATGGAAACCGCAAATGAACTGCCAGTTCCTACATTTGATATGAGCGTTACAATCTCAGACCATACTGGTTCGGTCACCAATTGTCGGATGGGAGGCAGTGTATGTGAGCGACTGTTGGAATGCACAGTAAGTTGCCATTAAAAAGTTCAACCAAAAACTATAAAGTAGGGGGAAAATGGCAAACCAGCACTGTGGTCATGTTACAAGAGTTGTCAAAACAATGTAGATTATCTGATGAGACCTGGTATTAATGTAGTAGAATTGTGCAATGGTGACAGTTGAACTGAGTGGTCTTTCTACCTCATTAGGGCAGTTAATCCACTCTACTATATTTTTTCATCAGGCAACCGACTTTACTATGATGAATGACCAACAGAAAACCGAGAAGAAATGGAAATATTTATTAGAAATGTGCAAGTTTTATGTCAAGGTTTGTAGAGCCGGTAGAAAAGATCAGAAAAATTGGGACTTGGTTTGGTCAAGGCAGTACAAAAATCCTGCCAAAAGTCCATTTAAAAACATTGATATCTTAGGTTATAAGGTTATATCGATCCCACTCACCACTAATGGACTTGACTTGATGTTTATTATTACATATTTTATGATTTTATGTTGTTTAATGGTTATTCCCATATGTAAAATTGTGTGTCAATAAAATTACATGAATTACATTTATTCAAGTTTTATCAAAACACTTTTGTAAGGTGAGATAACTTTCTACTTTCTAAAGCCAAGATCAATCTTAAATTTCTCTATTGTAATATTGATGAAGATTTGTATTTATGGTGTAAATTATTAATTTATGGAACGCGATAGCTATAATTTACTTTTATAGCCAAGAGTTATATTTCATTGCATTTAGATTTAGTTTTAAAAATGTATTAATTTTTTATTATTTTACACTGGAGGTGTACTAAATTTAATCAATGGCTTAGTAGATGCTTCTTTAAGCTTGGTTGCGGCTAAACAAGGACACAACGCAAGGACGTATGCGCAAGTAATTTGACCAATTAACAAGTTAGGGATCTGAACTTGTGGTTGGTGAAATTATGCATTGCATGAATGTCCTTGTGTTTTGTCCTAGTGGGAACAGAGCTACTCTGAGGGTGGGAACCAATCAAGTGACTTACTAATTCAGATCCTGGCTTTGCCCTCAGCACCAGGATTCTTATTCTAAGAATAGTGCCACTACCCAAGCCTAATAACAAGACATTTTTATATAATTGATTACTATGCTAATTGATTGATTTCTATATTGATGACCAAAGTTATTGAATAATTTATTGATTATATTGGTTGACTCATTTCAGCTAAGCCCAGTGATGCGTGACTCAGGTCAAGAGGTCACCATTCGAGTTTTATCATGCAGTATCGCTGATGAAAAGGAAGCTGCAAACTGCTTGCAATGATCTTTGAATGAACTCTGGAGAACCGGTACTGATAGGGTAATGAGAATGGTCTTTTATTAAATTGATACCTTGAGGGCTAAAAAAATATTTAATGATCTTTATTTGGATGGAGACTTAAGAGAGTTTGGACCATGCATGAAATGAATGTTAGAACCATTTGATACAAAACCTTAATTTAATGTCAAAACAGGGAAGAGTAAAATTCTTCCCTGGTCAAACAATTACAACGATGGACAAAACAATACATGTAATAATAGTTTTCTCGTAAGTATAACCTGCCACCCTTGGTAGATAAACACAATTCGGTATCTCCATTAATGAGAAACATTCAATATTGAATTACAAATCCACTTAATGATATAATTAAAAGATACTTTAGAAGTGTCAATGGGGACTCCAGGCTACCAATTCCACCAGGAGAAAAATAGATCATATAGTCATTTGTTTTTAATAAATGGATGTTGTATTGCAAACCTTTTTGCTATTTATAGTTTTTTATTATATAGTATATTGATATTGTATGTACGAGGTCCCCATTGAGGCTTCTAAATTATCTTTATAATTATATTATTTCATTTTCTCATTTAAATAAAAATTTACTGTTTTTGCAAAAATATATTTGTTCAGTGGCTTGCTTACTAACTTTATTATTGAATCTGTTTATTCTTTGTGACTTTAGAAGTGAGGTTAATATTTCCATATGTCTTCACTGGAGCGTTGGTTCGACAGAGGCCGGAAGGAAATGAGACAATTTGTCAAGATTGTGTTCAAGTGAAGGTTTAAAATGTATACCATGCACGTTTTCCACATTTAATTACTCCATGTTATATTTATTGCAATTAAAGTTTTAAGCAATACTATATTTGTTGTATCTAATTTTCATTGCAAGAGTGTAATTAACTACTAATACATCTATTAATACATTGTTGCAAAATCATTTTTCATAAAACAAGCCTATAGTGTCAGATATTGGGGAAATAGATACAGGGTTTCAGAAAAGGGTGCATGTGGGCCAACGAGAAAGAAGTAGTGGGATTCAGTCAGCGCCTCTTGGCTGCATCCTTTAAAATCTCTATCATTAAACACTAGGTAATTAGCCTATTAAGAGGAAACTTCACCATGAAGCAAAACAAGGGGAAATATACACTACGGGCAACCTCTATTCTGGGACACCCCTGTTAACACTTTGTTTGGTCACAAGGTGCTAATAGGGTTCTTAATGTTTTTAATGTGTTTCACTGTTCTCTGTGCTAACAACATACTTTCAAGTATAACGGTTCCTTTTAGCATACAAAACGAGAATAAAGAAGAAAGCAAGCATGAGCATCTAAATTTACTTGGACTGTGTAGCAATGTAAAGCCCTGTCTACATTATCAAACGTTATGTTACAAAAAAGTCATCACTACCATATTTATTGGGCACATCACACTTTTTTTGTCAGACTAGTTTGATAGTGTAGACAGAGCTTAACACTATTATATAACTGTCTAATAACATATTGGTCATAACCAGGTTAATGCATTCCACGAGACACTAATATCACATGCTTAATTATTACTTTAGTGGGGTTTGTCGCGCAAGACAAACGCGTTCTTGCATACCACTTAGGTGTTGCTGACGGCATTATGTAATTAAATAATAAAGATATAATTACGGTGTAGTTAATGCTGACGAGCGTTACCCAGACTTGCTTCAATTTTACGTAAGATTAAAGTGAGAGATTATTGATAACGACTCAACGTCGTGTTTGCTTTCCATTTATCAACAACGTGTTGTCATCTTTCAACACGTTCAAGGCTATAGGGTATCTGATTTTTTTTTTATATATCCGGCATATTTTTTTTTTCAAGCAACACGACTTTGCATAACATATTAATATTAATAAAGAATGTAGATGTTCGCCTTCTCACTACTGACGCAATATGGTCATTCTCTTTTTTCCGACGTGAATATTATTTAATACATTTTTTTTATGTATAAGTTATAACTAATTTCATTATAACTGTAACCACTATTGTGGTGTCCCACCCACACTGATTGGAAATGCTTATTAGCAATAATAGGGTGAACAAACTCCTTTCGACGTCAATTGAGTAATTTACGAAATTTCTTGGCAGATTCGTTACCCAGGGCCTAGCTTAAATCCGGGTCATAGTTTAACCATGGACCTATAAATTATAGGTTCGTGGTTTAACTGCCAATGATCGTCAGGAAGTTTATCAGACAATTAATAACTTTAAAAACATAATTAAAAATGAAGTTCATGTTCACGTTGTAAACCTCAACATATTTAATCACGCCAGCAAACATTGGAATAATCACGATGGCGAACGTAAGGAACTAAAAAATGAGAATTTGAAACAATATGAAAGAGATACTAAAACACGAATTTGGAAAACACGAAAATAACTTTAGAAATTTCGAAGACAAAAATTGTGTAAAACTTAAAGATGATGATATCACAGATGCGAATTTGGAACCATTAAAAGAGGAGAACTTTTAGAAACACCAAAGATGAGAACTTTTGGAAAGATCGCAGAAAATTTGGAAAACTCAAAGACGAGAACTTTGGAGCCTTCAAAGGTGAGAACTTTTGGAAACATCAAAGATGAGAACTTTTGGAAACATTAAAGATGAGAACTTTTGGAAACATCAAAGATGAGAACTTGAAACAGTCAATGAGGAGAACTTTTGGAAACAACAAAGACGAGAACTTTGTAACAGTCAACGATGAGATCTTTTGGAAACATCAAAGATGAGAACTTTGGAGCAGTCAACGATGAGAACTTTTGGAAACATCAAAGACGAGAACTTTGAAAGAGTCAACGATGAGAACCTTAGAACAGTCAACGATGAGAACTTTGGAACAGTCAACGATGAGAACTTTGGAACAGTCACCGATGAGAACTTTGGAACAGTCAACGATGAGAACTTTTGGAAACATCAGAGACGAGAACTTTGAAACAGTCAACGATGAGAACTTTGAAACAGTCAACAATGAAAACTTTGGAACAGTCAAAGACGAGAACTTTTGAACAGTCAACGATGAGAACTTTGGAACAGTCAACGATGAGAACTTTGGAACAGTCAACGATGAAAACTTTGGAACAGTCAACGATGAGAACTTTTAGAAACATCAAAGACGAGAACTTTGGAAAAGTCAACGATGAGATCTTTTCGAAACATCAAAGACGAGAACTTTGGAACAGTCACCGATGAGAACTTTGAAACAGTCAACGATGAGATCTTTTGGAAACATGAAAGACGAGAACTTTGGAACAGTCAACGATGAGAACTTTTTGAAACATGAAAGATGAGAACTTTGGAACAGTAAGCGATGAGATATTTTGGAAACATCAAAGACGAGAACTTTGGAACAGTCAACGATGAGAACCTTTGGAAACATCAAAGATGAAACCTTCGGAAGGTCATTCAAAGATGAGAAAATCAAATACGAAAATAAAAAACATCAAAATTGAGAACATTGGAAACTATCAAATATGAGAACATCAAAACAAGAACTCTGGAAAGTCCCCAAAGATGAGAGTCACGCGGCAGAAAACATTATAGATTCATAAAAGATAAATATTAATCCCTGAATAATTCATCTTGTTCAGCAGCACCAGAATTTTACCCCGCAAATTAACGACGAATTATTACATCAGCATTAAATGAAGCGAATAGATATATTCATCAAACAATACATATTTAATTTCATAATCAAATTCCCTTTTCTCTGAGTAAATTAACAGTTGATTATCCATAACTGATGGATTTTGTTCATATATCAAATTTCCGCTATAATATCTGTTGGGGAAACCCGCAACTAAGAAGCAGGTGTCGACGCTCAGCTGAATGTCAAGATAATGCAAAACGCAGCGAAAATTAATTTTTATATAATTATATGATATATTGATATTAATAAGCATACTGTATATTTAAATGATGAATAACACTTAAAGACTTAAACAATTCCTTCTGTTTTTATTTTTATTTCGATTTTAAATACTTCTCGGTGTAGATTATTGTTCACCTTTTGTTTTCTTATTTATTTATTTATTTCATTACAGACCAACAGCGAATCATCGTCACTAACAGGCTGGTTAAAATCTTAATAAAAACTACTTTAGATAAACAATTTAAATCATTAAAACAAGATGACATCTTTCTCAGGAAAGAAATTAGACGCCACGTACAGGCGGACTTGTAGAGGAAGATAGGATAGCCTATGGAAGTTGTGAGACTATGTCTGGAAGGCGCAGAATGATAGAGGAAGACTAAAAAGACGATAGAAGAAATCATCAATTTTATTTGACTAGTTAAAAGTTGACGACATTTTTTCTGTGAAGATGATTAATTCACTGCTAAATGTAATGAGTCCTACCGTACCTAGATAAATACAGGTTACAGACTAGTAGAGGAAGGCCAAACGGAAGATAGGATAGCTTATGGAAGTTGTGAGACTATGTCTGGAAGGCGCAGAATGATAGAGGAAGACTAAAAAGACGATAGAAGAAATCATCAATTTTATTTGACTAGTTAAAAGTTGAGGACATTTTTTCTGTGAAGATGATTAATTCGCTGCTATAGGTAATGAGTCCTACCGTACCTAGATAAATACAGTTTACAGTAAGCTTACGCAAAAAAATACCTATCGTGCAAGAAGCAGATTAAATGAATATTTTGCCTGGGGTTGCGGTGGCACTACTCCGACGGGGATCCGATGTAGGAGACCTTGTGAAACAGAGTGTACATCCTTAAACTTCTTAAACCCCACGTTTAAAGGATTAAGTGATTCACTCACAATTAATTTTACTAATAATTTCAAATGAAAAATATTAAAAGGTCATCAAAAATGAAGGTGAAATTGTATTTCTGTGCAAATTCACGGTCATTGTTGTTTTTTCTTATTTCATTCAATCAAAACTTTATTTTTCCCTTAGGGAAAACTCTGTTGGCCTTATCAACTGTAGGCCTATAGATAAAATAATAAGAAATATGACATATACAAAACGATATAAAAAGACAGTATCCGACAATTATATTCTCTCTGTTTTCTGTCAGTCAGACGATTTGTTTCCATATTTTCTGTTTTGGGCTGGATGGTTTGTTATTGTGCTAAAGTGTACACATTTGTTCCTTTAAAATCTTTATTTGGTTTATCCAGTTATCTTATCCCACAATTAATGTTACAATATCTATTTTTTTATTCAGTAAAAAAACATTATTTATTCGAATCTATTTAAGAATAGATACAAACAAACAGAATTTAAAAAATGATCGACTGAATAATTTAAAAAACAAAAAATGTGTATATTACAAACAAAAAAAAGACAGAACATTGAGAATGCGACGTTTCGGTCTATTTGATCATTTTCAAGACCCTAATGAGCTTAACTCATCCTTTTCCATGCAGCATTTTCTGTTTGTTCTATGGTATTTGGAGTTTTTTGACATAATTACGGTGTCGAAGGGAGTTACTTCCTGGGTGTTAAACTTCTTTAAATTTAACTTAAATTGTCCTTCAGTAGTTTTTTGTATTTTTTTTTCTAATGACTAATATTTTCCTTGTCACGAAATATGTTTTATAATACAATTTTTTTCATATTGCTAATTTAGTTTTTGGAAACCTTGGAAAGAAGATTTTCATCAACTTCAAGAACGAAACAAAAACAGTGAAAACAACAAATGAATAGGATTCTCAGGAAAGTATGATATACTATAAGATACAGTAATATTTTAAATTAATTAATATTAAAAATAATAGGCCTAGTACCCAATTTAAGCATTATCAAGCAAAACTTTTACTTTCTCTAAAGTAGAATGAACTTGTTAGTTTTAGCGTGGGAAACAAAAGAGGTATACGAGTACCGCATTTATAATTAAAGTATCAATTTGGCATCATAAAACAGTATTATTTACTTTTCTGGTTAGGAACTAGCATTATACTATGGGGGAAGCCGTCGCGCCGTCAGGGTTAAAAGTGAATGTACTTTTTACAGCCTACGTTTTACACGGTGGAAACATGGATATAGGTCAAGGGATAGTATGCGACTCACAGGTCACTAGGTGTAGGTGGAGTCATTCCCCTTCCGTCGTACCCAGTAGATAATAATTTTATAGGAAAACAAAGACCTACTTAAATAATATTTCCTCCATTACTTTAGTTTCCGTTTTATCATAGGGTGAATATGATACACGTGCCTCGTATCTTTATCAAAGTGTTTATCAATTTTGTAGGCCTATTAAACAGGTCTATGATATGCAAAGAATCGTTTTCTTCAGATAGCATGTGTACGTCGTAAATTGGGCACAAGTTTGTTAAAAATATTTTATTTATCTCTTGACGATAGTCTCACTACATTTACTCTTGACTTTAGTATGATGTAATCTATCCAAATGAATTATATGTGTGATATAGCAGTGTTGAAGACACACACATATTGAATTCTTCAGCCTACAAAAAATGACTGAAATGAATTGTGTTTGATATATTTTCTGGTAAATACGATAAATGGAACAATATTATTATTTGGTGGGTTTTTAAAATCTAAATGAAATTTAGGCAATATGTAAATTTAAAATTAAAAATGAAATTGAAAAATAAAATTTTAATAAATTTAATGTAGGACTACTGTATAAACTTTTTTGAATAGGTTTTTAAACAATTTAAAATACATTGTTACTATTGATGGCGCTCTTTAATATTTAGATTTTCCGTATCCTGTCCTGTTATTTCACATTCATAGACCTATTCATTTCCCGAAGTGATGGTGTACATCGCACTATAGGCCTACTGGATCGAAATAAGGTGATAAACGACTAGAAACAAGTTTAATTGTTGTATTTATGTTAATGAATGGAACGCGCATTGAACGATTCTGACAATTGCTGTTGAAATATATTATCGTTTTGGGGATCGATCCCGTTTGGTATTGTATTTGGTATCCAGGTCGCGAGTGTCATCCAGTATATAGTCACTGAATTATTGGTAGTAGCGCAGACTTACTGATACGGTATATTATAATATTTTGTTTCCTATACATTTTTAAAAGCGATACTATTTATTTGTCGCTGTTTTAAAACTTAGAGAATGTTATAAATTAATAGAAAGGAAATTTTATTCGCGCAATTATTCTTTTTTTCTCTCCAGAATTGCGTGTGAAAACACCAATAATTCATGATGATAATGGCCACTGATGCGGTTGTTGGAATTGCACGCGATAAACAAACGAATTATGTTCGGAAAAATGAAACAAGTTCAGAGAAAATGGTAATAAAAACTGGGTTTAAAGCCAGCCAAGATTGGGAAAAACCGTCCCAACCAAGAACTGCATTATCTGTTGTTATACCAGAGTCGAAACATGAAGGAAGTGCTGTTGAAAACAGGAGACTTAATAACCATACCATATCTCATGGAAAGGAAAATAATGTCGAAGATAAGGTTAGTTGAAATATATTTCAAAATATTTATATTTCAGAAAATGAAACTGAAACTGTGAATGGAACCAAACGTTCAAGAGCAGATTAGATGACCACAATTACTTGAATTGATATGTTGTTGATAGGTGGGTGTACGTTAAGTACAGACTGGTTTTGTATGTTCCAAATATAATCAGATACATTCACTGATTGAACCAAAGACATTATGAATGTAGGCTTGGTTCACACTACTAGACCACATTTTTTTTTTTTTTTTACATTTTACTTTATAAACAATGTAAAAAAAGAAAAAAAAGAATATGCAGGCAAAATTAATAGAAAAATAATAGAGCAAAGGTATATTAATGCGATCTTGCACAATATTTAAGCTAGAGAATACAGTCAGATTGTAAGCATACATTATTGATCATTACATTAATTGATATTGGAAAAGTGAACATAGCAATCTTAACCAAACAAAGGTCAGTCACCATTATGCATTGACAATCACTTCTTCAGGTAATTAATTGTTGTTCATAAAATAATTAAATGCTTTGTATTGGCAGTTAAAATAAAATTGTTGATTGATGATTGAATTTCGTCAATAATTAAAAATAAATGTTTTAAAAAAACATCTCTTTACTTTGTTAAAATAACATGTTTAATTTTAATTCATTAAAAATCAGGTTTTACCTCCATTTTATTTTAAACTGTGTTGTTTTATGATTTATATCCTGGGAAATCTATCAGAATCTGTGCATTTATAACATGTGTATGTGGTATGGTTTTCCAGTCACTACTCTTTTGTATTGTTTGAAGTGAACAGAATCAATATGTGAAATGATGCATTAGGCAAAGTGTCAATTGAATTGGTAAATACTAGCTTTGCATATACCGTACTATGAATCCCTGTCCTTCAACCTGACCACGGCTTTCCCTGGCATATAGCTGAACTTAGTACGCATAATATGTGATATCAGGAAAAGATGAGGATTATATATTATAATCTCTTTTCCTTGTTATTGTACATTATAGTAATATGCACGATTATTATTATATTATTACGATCAATTTTAATGAAAATATCTTTCATGTTGTAATATAGAATTAGTTTTGATAGATACTAATTAAAATACAATATGATGATTGTTATCATACTTTGTAAAATAATAATTTATTTAATATTAAACAACAATAGAGATAAACAATTTTCAAATGCGGGACTTCTTTTTTAGACCATAATTTTTTTTTTAATGTGCTTTAATTTCTCTGTTTACTGTAACAATGGTGAAAATGCCATAAATCAGTAAGTAACTTTTTTCAACAATCATACAATGACATTTTGTTCTTAATTTATTATGGTTCTTTTATTCACAAAAATATATAAAATATACAGTTTCATTAAAGACTGCTAGTACTGAATTTTTAATTCAATTAAGTATTTATTTCTGAATCGCTGGTTCATAGAAAATAATGTTTATATTAACAAATTTAGATAAAACATTAGACTAGGTTAATCTGTACTGTCATCTCAGAATTCTGTTTGGAGAAAAGCATCTTTGATTCTGCATACCGTAAATCTTCTAATAGTAATGCACCTCTAATAGTAACCCCCCTTCTAATAGTAACCCACCTTATAAGTCAATCTATAATAATAACCCACTACTCTAATAGTAACCCATTAGAGTCAGAAAAACTTATGATGCAGCCGTATTTTGAAAATAAGGAGATAATGCATGTTGATCTCGGGAGTGGGGGAGGATGTTTTTGAGTTTATAAAATAAATTTGTTTATTCGTACTGTTTTATTATTTTGCTATGAATTGCTGACCGGAAAAGTTGGGGATGGGTTACTATTTTCAGGTGCCTAATTTAAGATTAGTAATAGTAACCCACTACTCTAATAGCAACCTCCCTTCTAATAGTAACCCACCCTAAAAAACAAGAAGAAGAATAATAACCCAGGGTTACAATTAGAAGATTTACGGTATACTGTTTTAATACATTGTCTACTAACATTGAGAATAATATGTTTTACTAATACAAAGATATAAATCTATGAAAAAGTTTGAACAGACAAAGAAGACAAAGAAAAAACAATTTCAGATGAAAAAGATAGTTTGCTTTAATTTCTCTTTTTATGAATTTCAATTATCAGTTCTATGAATGCTATTCTTAATACTTTAATGACTACATAATTTCTGCCACAATTGTCTATATGTAAATTTTGTCTCTAATATGGCGTGTTAAGTAAAATTTTAATATGTAGTTATCAATATGTTTAGACCATCTGATATACACTTTCAATACAATACAGATTCAAAAGTGACTTGAGAAAAAGAATCTGTAAGAAGAATAATTTATGACATTCGCTAATATAAAAAATAAAATGTACTAGAACTTATGCATTACAGTAGTAAATTTATAGGATAATAAATGAGGAAATTTTTGATATATAAAAAATACAGTACATTGAACAGATTTGTGACGTAATTTCAAACTTTGAATTATACAAAATCAGTAATATAAAAATAATACTTAAAACTTTCTATGTTTATTATAATTGCTATTACAACTTGTAAGCATTAATCACATTTAATAAAGCTTTGGGGACAATTACTTAATTAGTAATTAGATTCATCAGTGCATTGAACCAGTTCTCTTTGCGTCAAGGGATATCTACTGGGAATTATTACTATGAACCATTGTGAATATACTACTTAATATTGTGAATATAATTTATTTCTATAGATACGTGTGCAAGCTGATAATTTTATATAGCTATAAGGCATAGTTATTGTTATTGACTCTAATAAGGACTTACACTACAGCTAATAGTTCAGCACATTTAAGTTATGTACTGTACTTAAATAATGAATAATTTTTATTATGTGTATGCGATGGATAAAACCAACACATTTTGCTTTTGCTGTTTTAAAAATGGTCAGTGTATAAATGTTCAGTTATCTGAAGAAAAAATATTTTTACCCTCCTTTGTTGGATTTGCCAAAAAAAGTAATGAACAAATTATGCAGGTGTTATTTCTTTCATGCATTTTTTTTCATTCATCATGCCTCCTTTTGGAGAATCCCATACCACTTTCTCCCAATCTTGAGCACATGTCATTCCGTTTCCTGGTTTTGGCTATGACTCGCAAGGCTTATATAATGCATCCTAACACTTACCTACTTTATATAAGAAAGCTTTTCCTAAATTACAATGAAAATATTATATTTATATACATATAGTATCATAATTTCATCTTCAATATTCTTCATTTTAAGAAAAAGAAATATTTGTTTTCATCAATAAAGAGTATTTTTCCATTTGCTACAAGAATATTTTTTTAAACATAAATTTCACCGAAACAATTTAATAGATACATGCTATTTTCAGCATCATGTGAACTATTACACAACCCCAGTTTTTATCTTTATTTTTTCTTATCTGGTACTACGATATGAAGTTATTTTATATTACTTTGTGATATTAGATATCATAGGTAATTGTTTCATTTTCTCCTAGTTTCCTTTTTACCTATAATAGAAAGCAGAATTTACATATTGAAGTGTGTTACATTTCCTTGAAGGACTAAGAAGTAATTTATATGTTAGGGATTGTTTTATATAGGTAAAATATCCGCCTTATCTTTGTCCCTCCACAGTTATGCAACTCTTCTTCCATAGCCTTGTAGGGATTTATCATTATCATGATGATGATCACCGTGTTATATCATCCATCCTTCTCAAGCAATTTCCATTTCCTCTACGGAAGCTATTTTCTAGTTTGAATTTTCTTGACGTTGTCTTCTTTTTTGTTGTTCCGTCTTCTCCTTTCTGTTCTGGGTTGTCCTTCAATAACTCTTTTATCCATCACTTGTCTGTTATTCTTGTGATGTGTCATGTCCATCTCCATGTCATTTTTTTCCCCTAAAATGTCTTTTTGCTTTCCATTGCTCATTGGGTTATTAATTTCTGCTCCATTTCCTTTGTTGTTGACCATGTTTCGGATTGATCTTCATTGAATTGAACCAAGATTTCATACCAAAAATTTTTGACAGTTTTGAGATTAAAACAAATTAAAGGAGTAGTGGGACATATAGAGGATGTAGAAGATAAATTCCTGATCATCAAAATATGCATTAGATCTATAACTTCTATATACACAATTGTTCTGAACATAACCTCCTAATCTCAGAAACAAATATATGACTTAAGCCTTTAGGTGCTTTGAAAGTCATCAGGATAGATGTTTTATACAATCAATATTACTTAGAAGTGTTTTAATAATCAATTGAATCAGTCATTTTGCTTAATAGAAATACTGACTTTCTATGATTAGATCTGTTTATCATCCTACAAGTTCATTTGCCATCAAACATTTTAAATTACATTTCTAGCTGGACAATAGTAAGCCTTTGATTTCTGAAGACCTACTGTGGGACCTAGGAACTAATTATGCCATGATAATCCATTGTGCGCATACGGAGTCATTGTGACGTGCTTCTTCACTCAATTTCTCGATACAGTTTTGGTAGACTCTTGGTCCAAATGACGATCAATGGCACATTGTGCTAGTCATTGCAAATTGAATGCTTGTTCCTAATAAGAGGAGGGTGAGGATTGGCTGAATTGCTGCAGCAAATTTAGAAAAAATAGTACAGATCTCTGATAATGAAAGGCTGACTAAAATCAGAGAACATTACTGCATCAACTGCAGTAGTCTGATTTTCTACACATTATTTCAATGTGGTTTAGAAATATAGCAATAATAATATGAACAGATTTTAGTAATTTACTTGGAAAATCCAGTGATTTATAGACACTCATAAAATGCCATCCATAAGGATTTTAAGATTTAAGGCAATTGGAATTGTAAATGTTAAGCAACATAAAATTGAAAGTAATGTTTTAACCTGTCTAGTAGTAGTCTGTAGTAGTGGGCCAGGCTGTAGAAGATTATTTCTTTATGGTATACTATAACCAGTCTTAACTTTAAATTAGGCTAAATAGACTACTCCACCATCCTCATAAAACACAACTCCCCTTGTTTTTTTCTGGTAAACATTTTCTGGAAGCCCCGACCTGCATACAGAATAACCACAGCTGTGTAATTTCTGACTTCAAATTCTTTGGAAACACTGCCACTCATCAATTCGTCAGATGTTCCAAATGAATATTTGCAAAGAATATTCTTCCATTGTTGACAACAATTAGAAATGTAAATACATTGTTTACTTTGGATTGAGGGTTTGGTAAATAGATATGTGTGGACTTTTAATTTGCAAGGTTTGCTTCTGTATTTACCAGAATAATATGCCTCAATTTTTAAATTATTACACATATAGCAATTAAATATTTCTCTAAGATTATCACCACTGAAAGTTCTCTAAAATTAAATATTTAGTATATTGACATTAGGAATATCCTATACAAAATACACTTTCAAAGCTTTGAAGCCAAATTATAACAGTAGTAGGAGATGGAAATTGTCAGCTCATCCAGGATGGACCCAATCACAGAGAGTTGCATCCAGAATTTTGATATCTATTCGGATACCTTATAGATTAGATACAAATATTAAGCAAAAAAGCAATCTGCCACAAAGTTGATGGCATTGGATTTATATGCCCAATACAATGGGAATTTTAATCCCAATAAAAATTTACTTGATACAATTTCTCATTACATTTTGTTTGTATCTTTTATAACAGCATTTATTATGCTTACATGGAGTTGCAGTGTTGTAGAAATTATTCAAGAAAATGTGTATTTTAATGAATTACTTGTTAAAACCTTGTGTCTATTGTTATTCTATTATAGGTAAGCTGTAATCAATAATTACAATACCATAATTGAAAGCAATATTGAAGGTCAGAGGTCAATGGCCTGTTAATCCATATTTATGGGACTATCATATAATTTGTATGCTTTTATGAAATTCTTGTAAAAATAGATAGCACTTGACCTAGATGAAGAAATAATAAATTAGAAAATTTAGATATAATGGTGGTGATAAAAAAAACATTCCCTATTTACACCAATCGCAATCAAATTGTTACTATACTTTCATAATATAAGCTGAAATCTAGATCTACTACACTATTACAAGCAGTTTAAAATACATATCTCACAATTTCAACTAGTCATGAATTAAATAAAATAACAGACAAATTTGTATCATGTTTTTGTCTTGTTTTTTATTATCTTTTGTGTCTTAAGTGGTAATTTTCCTCCACCTATTTAAAATACCTTATTTGGGCATTCAATAAAAATTCTACTTTACAAACGTTTGCAAATGAACTCATTAATAGTATTCCACAACTTCATCAGAACGTGCGTTATTGTATTTAGATTACCAATCGTGCCATTAGCATTTTCTCGCAAAATGGTTTGAGAAATTAGATGTTAACACTGTTGACTTCTTTCGTCAGCCGGAGGGAAGACTTTACTTTACACGAACTAAAATAATGCACTTGATAATTATCAACAATTTAGTCTTGGGATGATGAGGACATCAGACTGTGTGAATAGCCTTGTAGTCTATGTAATTATCATTCATGTTTCATTTAGTATTTGAAAATATTTCTTTGTGTCATTTATAACCTATGATTGATGGTAGTAGTATAGTCAGATTAAAACATTTTTTTTTTCCAAGATATATTTGGTTTGTATTTTATTTATATTACATAAATTTGACATTGCAGGTTCAAGCCATGTTATACTGCACTGTTAGTATCTTAGGACCATTCTCACTTAGGCTAAGGAAACACTTTTAATTTTAAATAAAATAAACAATTATCAATTATCTAAATGAATAACACTTAAAGGGAATTAGTACTTAATTATATTTATTTACTAGTATTTAAAGGATTTATTTCAAGTGCGATCGATGTTTTCATTCAGGCCACAATAAAAATGGACGCTAATTAGAACGCATACAAACTTTCATATCTTTATAATCTTTATAAAATGAAGTGTTCAGACTCGAAAAAATACAAGATTTCATTCACTTACCTACATGCTACTTTTAGTAGTAGTGTACAGTAGTAGTAGCAGTTGGTAATAAAAAATAAATTATTCTTTCTCATTCTACCCGCAGTAGTACTAGTAGAAATACATTGCATTATCTTACTGGCTAAAAAATGCCATCTTCATAATAAGATAAAGTGATTAGATATACTTGCTGAAAATAGCAAGATAGTCACACAATGGTATCGTGTTTCATTAGAATCATAGCAAACACAAGAAACTAAATTCTGGCGGCCTAGATATTAAACATGGCTGAAGGAGATGGCAATATCTTAGCAGTCATCTTCCGGCTGATTTTAATTTCAAATTGATTAATGGAATTTATAATATAGCTTTAGATTATTAGCCTTGAGAAAAAATATAAATTCAACTTTTTTTATTCATGTATGTTTACTGTACAGTAGGTATATTTTACATTTTAATAAATTTCAATACTAATGGGAAAAGGAAAGTATTGAACAAATTTGTCTTGGTATCTACATTTTTTTCTTTCAGAATATTATGGTTGGGCTAGTTTTATTTATGTATAATATATTCATAACTTTAATACTAACCAAGCTGCTTAGGCAATTTGCCCGAAAGTCCCAGTTATTTTTACTTTTCCTTCCATGTTGATTAAAGTTTATGTGAGATTTAGAACATTTTTTTATTCAGAAATTTAACAAAGATTATGCTAGCTGAATGTGAAACCCACAATTTAACTAAAAAAAAAAAAATAATAATATTCATAACTATATCTGATTATTGTTATTAATCTAATTATCTATTAATATATATTATTAATTCTGATTCTGATTAATGTAATTGATTACATTTGTTCCTAATGGAATCTGTTGGTTAGAACCTTCATGGAAGCATGAACTGTTTCACAGTAAGATAGTGATGTGGTGCGGTAGAACAATGCTAGATAAAACAGAGATAAAAAAATTATACATCAACATCTTTCAATATATTTATTCATGAAGCAAGATCTCCGAAAAGATACTTTATAGAAATTTACAGGCATGGAAATGTTCATTTTTTTAAAAATGTGTATGTAAATGAAAGTATAAATAAGTTTATGGATAATGGGGATATTTGAATAAAGGTAGCACGAGACAAAAAGATTAAAAATTATAAATTGTATATACGACTAGACTTTGTGCACGGTCAATAAATGCAGTATGTTGATTAAGGAAATTTATCCAGCATCTGTTGGTGAAATATTAATTTGTTGATATCATCATTGTAGGCGTAACTTGGTTTTTAATCACCATTAATACCCACCATTCAGTACATTTTCATGAAGTATCTAGGTTGGCTATTCCCAACTCACTGATATGATGCATCTTTTATGGGTGAATGAATATCGCTGATATGCAGTTTACTATCTTCATTTGCATAGAGATATTCCTACACGAAATATACCTGATAGTACAGTAGGTAGCCCCTGTCTTAAAATTATTTATTTCTTTGATATGATGATGGCACTACTATCAATGTTAAATTAAATTTCATAAGAGAAATGAGTGACAGTTAACTAATTACTTATTGGCAACATCAGAATCGACTGAGTATTTAAGTAATACGGGTCTGTCTTAAACAACAATGATGACTGTATGTAGGACCAATCTTGCATGAATTGAATTATGAAATTTGTTATATAGATAACAATATTTTCAACATAAAATTTGTATTTATTGAGTAATCTAAAAGGATCTTTAGTGACATAATATGCAAAATCCCAGATGTTATAGTTTGTAGTAAAAGGGAGAATTATTTGTTTGTTGTGCATTTAAAGTTGTTTTATTACCAAGAATGGTTCATTTCTTGTGCTACTTATTCATCACTTATATGTATTCTTACAAGCGCTTGTTAATTTCCAGTAAATCAGTTCTTTTGTGTCTCTCACACTTATTTAGCTGTGAGGTATGTGATCGAAGTACTTGAAAGGGATTCTCCCTTAATCACAGTTCAGTTCTCATATAGTTATTTTGTACAGTACGACAGTGCTGTAGTGCTGTAGACATTAGTTGAGATGTTTTGTAGTCAGTACCTTATTGCTCTGTAAACATTATGTTTTATTAGTTAATATTTAATTAAAGCCTCTTCTTCTTAACGTTTTCCGTCTGCCAACATTAAATTTTTACAGTTTGTGTTTCCATTTTTGTCTGTTTAGGGCAGGATGGATTGTTATTGTGTTAGAGTCTGCATATCCTTGATAAATTTTAATTAAAGTACTATATTTAATCTGTGTATGAACACTTAAAACTCATGGATAAAATGAATTGCATTACCTATAGTGAATTACTTCAGTACTTGCAGTAATGATCTTGCATTTACTCTTTATTTGAAGAATACACTGGATTCATTATAACCATAGTTGATTATATATAACATCTACCTAACTTTTTTTTAAAGGAAATTACTATAGGCTTTTGATCAATATTGCATTATGTGAAAATTGTCTTCTACTAGGAAAATATATTAACTCTTGAAAAGTCTCGTGAATATTTAAATAACAGGAGTTCTTTATTGTTATTAAATACAGTGGGATTTGATAAAATGATAGAAAATCTGATTATTTAACAGACTTACAACAGTAAATCTAAAGACACTGAAATCAAGACACAAGTGTTTTTTTCATCTCTTTGGTATCTGATTTGAACCCGGAATACTTGATAAATATATGAAGTCAGTTTGTTTAAAAGTGCTCATTGCGCTGAATGCACAGTGGGGTATAAATTAAAATAAAGTATATAAAATATCTTGAACATTTTATTACTCAACAGAATGACATAAAATTCTTTTTATGTTAATTTACTAAAAAAAATAGTTATTTTCAACCATTCTGAAAAATGTCATTTATCATTACTAATCTTATTCTACATCTAATTTAGAGAGTTTAGCATAAAATTTACTGAACAGTAATTGGTCTGGTCTTGAGAAGAAATCCTGCATATTTTCATATGAATTCAATCAATTTCTGGTTCTTTTTGTTGTGTTGTAATAGTCGATTGCAGAGAGTGAGCCTTAAGCGGTTTAAAGAGGAGTCGAGTAGTTTAACTCAAGTAGTTGAATTATACCCTAGCTCTGGGGTAGCATTAAGATCAAGGATATGAGCTAAATTTATTCTGGAACTAAATTCAATTATCGTTGTCTACATTAAGTAGTTTTTTAATTTTCTTTCATAATATTACATTAGAAATCATGAATTATAGTTATGTGAAGGTTTCCAGTACATAGGCCTACTTGTTGTCTTGTTAGGCTGCAAAGTTTATGCTGCAGGATCTCTTGGTGGTTTTCATACTTGCTTACCAAACATTGTCACAGTTCTAATTTTCTGATGGCCAGTACAGTGCTACTACCGAAGTCTCATATGAGACTTGGTTTAGAAATGTGGGTTTTTTAACCATCTTGTAATTTGGCAAGTCACTGTTGGTGGTATGTAATTTTATATTTAAATAAGTAATGAAATTTGATGGGACTGTGAACCACTGAATATAATGTTATTCCGTAATACAGTTTTAAACATTCACATAGAAAACATATTATTCTTAATAAAATTCAATAACAGAAGGTGTTTAGCGATGTAAAAAACTTCTTTTTAATTGATAAATCACTAATATATGCATATTTCTCCTCCCTCTTTATAATAACAAAAATCTGCATATGCCCAAGATAAAAATAAATAATGTATTCATTAGATATAATTTCTCATCTGAAAACGGTGCCTTTTGCAAAAATCAACTAAACCTACTGGGCAACATGATCAGAAATTTAATAGTCAATTTATTCATAAAACCCCAATAGTTAAGTAAATTATTCGTGACCTTTAAAATGTATTTCTCTAGGCAGCTTTATTCTATTAATTATCTATTTTTTTCTGTTCTGTAACAGAATCATGATTGCAGTAATTTTATTTATATTGCTGAATTATACAGCATGTCTTTTTTTATTTTGTAGGAATGGATGTATTTAATCATTTTAAGATTGATTTTTCTAGGAATGTTTATTTTATAAATATTAATAATACGGGTTCTATAGATTTAAAAAACTGTAAAGAGATGCAGTAAAAGTATAATTACTGCATTACATTAAATGAGGTTCCAACAGTGACAGTTTGAGTTAGGTTACATTTTGCTGGTTTCAACAGATTTAACCAATACAATAGAATATATTATTTTTTAAATCTATTATAAATTTACTGCAGCATTTGAATTACATTAAGATACCTTATTACTAATTTTTTTTGGGATAACTTGACAGTATTACTGTTATTAACCAATTTTGTTTGTGGTTAGGTTACGTTTGTGGCATTCCCAACATTAAAGCCTATGTAGTATATTATTATACTGCAGTACAGTACTTACAGGTGAAGTTAGTCACTTGTTTTTAGATGAAACAATAAACAGTACAGACTCTTTCTAACATGCACCTGCAGAAACTAAAGCAGACGGTTTTCCTGATTATAATAAAATTGAGTCAATGAGAAAATCAACAATATTAAGTAAGCTGTTTTATTACGATGAACCAAATATTAGCTGAAGTAACTGCAGTATAATATTTTATTTTATACACTTATCTCTTTTATGTTCCTGATTATAATAAGAAATCATGCAATCCAATCAACAATATGGAGCTGCATGGGAACGAATGAACCACACACCTGTAAGCGTGATCGTCATCCATTCTCACAGCAAATGGATCGTGAAACAGATACACGACCTGTCTGTCTGGATTTGATATCGTCAAAACATAATTTGTCTGAGTAGTTGTTTGAAAATGAACACATTCAGATTGTTATATTATCCAGCGTTTTTCTAATGAATGTTACCATCAGTGTTTCTCTTAATCATGATGACAATTTTTTTCATTTTTTACACATTTTTTTAAATTATTTTTATTATCTGGTCTTGTTTGGGAAAATTTATTTAGGGAATATTTTTTTGTAGTCTGGGCTCCAGACGGAGTTTTGTAAAAATATAAATATTTTTGCACATATGGCGTTTCATACGTGTATTACTTGAGTTTGGATACTCCGTCTGGGGAAACACGCATAAGTCACGTGGTTTGACACCAAGAATTCTTGGTGCATAAATTATCCAGTTGACTAGTTTCAGCCGCATGCCATTGGCTACTCACTCGTACGTCGTTTTAATATTCATATTTCAGACTTTCAAAGGCTCAACATCTAAGACGATGCGCATGCGCTATGTTACGTTTAGACAATGTGTACTTGGCCTGGTTGTGGGTACATTGATGAAAGTTTCTGAAGGCTAGAAATGATTTTATATGCCTAGTAGTCTGGTAAACATTTGATGAGATTTTTCCCAAGAACATGAAAACTCGTCTTGATATGATAGGCTAGCTTCTCCGCCAAATCAAACTTTGAATGGATCATTTATTATGCGGAGAAAATTTGATTTAATTCCCACCCAGACCCTGTCCTGTTCTGTGTGGTGGTGTAGCCCTGTTGTGTGCCGGTCGGTAGTGGTATGTACCTTATTGGCGTTTTATTTGGCAGGTCATACGTACGAGTTGAGTAGCCCTACAAAGGAGGCCTAGGCCAGGACTAAACAATTAATAAACAAAACAACTTGGCAACACGATTTTATATTTCAACAGTTGTTCAGTCTCGATCGTACATTCAGCACTGTACGTACGTACTCGATCTTTTTCATTTTGAAACAAAATGATCATTGGTTGATTCGAAATCCATATTTACATACCGCCCGCCCCATATAGCCAAATACGGTATGATAACCTACGTCATTCTTATTGGATGTTTGCGGTCTGCAAATCGATTTCTATACGTGTTTCACAAGTCTGTATTTTCAGACAAAAATCGCGGTCGAAATAAAAACAAATAAATAAAAAAAAAAGACAAAAAATACAGACTTGGGGCAAGTCTAATTTTTTTGATACAAAGTTGGGAAAATTATAAAAACATGATCATTGTTCTAGTTTTTAACATTTTTTTCAAACATTGCCTAAAATGATCAGCCTCAGTCTGATGCCTCTATACATCACAATCAAACTTTGAATCAACAAACCCACAAAATTAGCAATAACACTAGACAGACAATATGAAGTCAACATACAAAGCGTATTCTGTCTGATTACATCTTGAGACATCCTTCTATGAGATATGTGTCTTTGGATGGAATTATGTAATTGCTTTCCAGTTCTCATCAGCCGTGTGGTAATTGATTGATTCTATGTATACAATGGCTCCTATTATCACCCACTATTATTTGACTACAGCAGCTCTGTGACTGAATTATTTGGCATGAATTACTTTCTTTCATTACTTTCGTGCACGGAAATACTGTAATTATCTGAGGATATGAAACATTTGAACAATTAATGGTTCCACTATTCCATCTCCAGGCCCGTATCCAGGGGGGGTGCGTTGGGTGCAGACGCACCCCCCCCCAAGTCCCAAAAGGTCCACTATTTCCTCGGTTGGTATTTTTTCTTGTCTTGTTTAACTAAAGACAATCATTATATATATACAAAATTTACACTATCAATGGTATACAAACAAAAATATGTTAATATAAAATGAAAAAATACCGGTAATTAAATTACGGAATCTGAACTGACTACAAACTCGATGTGAAACATGCGCAGTCGATCATGTGACGACAACCAATAGCTTAGCGCTTCATGTACGCGGTACGCGGTAAAGTGTTTTTGCATGCTGGAAATACAGACAACCGGCGGTAATTTGCTGGAAATACAGACAACCGGCGGTAAATACAGACACTATCGAATACGGCGCCTAAACATGGGAAGGAAGCAGGAAGCTAGAAAGCTGCTGGAAAATCGACGCTGTCTAAGTTGGCCTTTAAACATCATGAAAGCGTTAAGTTCTGGTGTCCATCGTTCAACTAGCCCAAGCCACAACAAAGAGTCTTAAATCAGTCTTTAGAATGTCAAATAGCGCAAATTTTGCCTGACCGGGGGCCCTTGGCGGCCCCCTGGCCCCCAGCCATTGTACCTCGCTTTGCTCGCATCCCCCCAATATAAATGCTGCATACGGGCCTGCATCTCTTTAATCTTTTCTCCAAAATATTCTATTGTAATTATTTCAGTACAAATACAGTATTTAGGCCTACCATAATCTATAATACTACTGTAGCTTCGAGTTTGTTTCTTTCTACCATGGAGGAATTTCTACCATGCCAGGAAAATCTGGATCCTAGCCCATGGTAGTCTTTCAATCAGTGCACTTTCTCTTGAAAAAAAAAACTTGGATCTATCACTGTAATATTCACAGGAAAGTTAAAAGTTCTCTTTGTACCAGTGGATCATGGAGGTATCTATGAGTGGATGTACTACTAATAGCTGAGCTCTGTAGTTAACAATCCAAAGTTCTATTTAAATTGCAATAATACAGTGGTAGAAACCCCCAGGTCTACTACCTTGCTTCAGTTTTCACTAAAGTTTAGTTTGAACATGGAGGTATATTTTATACCTCCATGGTTTGAAGTAAGGTACATATTTATACTTCTATCAAATATCAAATTGCGTATGACCAATATTTATCACAGATATCTCCTGACCGATCCAGCCATAGTTTAGAAGAAATCAAGATTTTGTCTATATGGCCAAAGCAGTAACATTAAAAAAAACTTTTTAAACCAGTTAGAAATTATATGAATTTAAGGCATCCTGTAATTGGTGATTTAGTTGTTGGATGTGGTTTTAAAAAAAAAAGTATGTGAAGACAATGTAATATCTGATATCTTGAAGAGCATCATGTTCCATGTTATATATTTGTAATGTTTTAATGTGTTAAGTGGGTGTAATTTTATTGGTTTTGTTTACAATATCCCATGTAGATAAGTCCTATTAAAAAAGTTTCAGGTTACCATAATGGTTTCTATTCATTCTTTCATTCAACTTTATACATATAACTTTGCGATTAATTTGTAAAAAGATAGAGATATTTGAATTTCAAGTTGACAAATGTAATAACAACGTAAAGAATCATAGTTCACAGCTTCTGCTATAACTTTATATCATAAAGAATTTCTGATGCAATGACAACATTATAGTCTTTGTACACATCTGTTCCCCTCACCAGTATCTTTAAAAAGTCTGTATTAGCCAGTCAAGCACTGAATTACTTTTTCTGTCTTGTATTTTCACCACCAGTTGTTTACACATTCATTAAATTATTTTGTTTGTATACTTTTTTCATAATTAGCAAATTTTTCTTTTGAAGTTTTTTATAATATATAAATGTCCTCTTTAAGGAATCAGACAAACAAAATCCAAGTGCTGATACTAAAACAAGCTAGTATTTAGCGACAAGTCTATCTGCAACACCTTAGAGACCGACCACCATTGCTGTTAGCTATGATTCTATTTCATAATATTTTGTTACTAGATATTTTACAAGTACACTGAGAGGGCGCTGTTTGTGGGTCATATTACATCTTTGCACTTTATTAAAAAGATAGTGAGGATGTCAATTTATACAGAGTGCAACATTTCCATTATTTTTCATTCACAGAATGATATATCAAGTTCTTTCAGCAGAGGATGTTAAAGGCCAGGTGCGGGCAAAAAATTTCTATTGATCATACATTCCAATAATTATCAATCTATAGTTTCCCCTATGTTTCATCATTTTTGGGATTTTATTTGTGTTACACGAGCTTGTTGAAAATAAGCACTTTCTTATCAGTGGGGGGATAGTTCAAATTACACAGTAAAATCTCTATTCTTGTGTACACAAATTTTGTAAATAGAGAGGCATTTTAAAAAGCTATGAAAAATAAACGGTGTGGTAAAAAATGTTATCAGATGACTAAATATAGGTAATATAACTTGAATATTACATTTCTGGTATTTTTATTCAACTTCAGAGTTTTATTTTCATGCTATAGCAAAAATTATCCACCGCATATCCACCATCTTTTTTCACCTTCTAGGGAGTCACCAGACATGTTATTACATTAGATTAACTACCTAACTACTGAAAAAAAGTCTTCCTGGTTTTTATGGAAGAATTTTTGCCAAATGTTGTATTTGACCATATTAAGGGAAAGTCATGTTTTTTCATCTTGATTTCTGTTAAAAATATTTGATTTATGTACAATTAACCAGATATTATATTTAAAATTCATGCCTGCACCTGAGCTTTAACAGTTCATGTAAATAAAAAATACTCTAAATGATGAATAAAGAGGATGCAAGGGATAAACATCATCACACTTGATATGAAATTAATAAATATGTTTATTGTGATTATGCAAATTTGTGTAATTTAAACTTAATTATTGTTTGGTGGGATATATATACTCTTCTTCGAAACTTGACAAATGATATTTTAAAAACTAGAAACCATCAAGGAAGAAAAAAAAAGCCATGTTGCCATCCCACCAATATGTTACTTTTGAAGTAGTATACTGTAATGTCGGCTTGAATTAAAAACTTATTTACTACTATTGATATACACCGCAAAGTGCTTTAAACTATGTATGGCACATACACGTATCAATAGTACATTATTAATTTTTATTCGTGTCTACACCAATCACTATCTAACAGCTCACATCATAATTCCATGGATGAACCGTTCAATTTAAATTGTGCTTTTCCATCAATTCGGTTAATTTAAAAACTATTCCTATACATGAGACACAGTTGTTTATTAATTGATTGACTGAATATGGGGAAACCTAGATCCATATTTGATCCGTTTGACTATACAAGCGTTACAATAATTATTTTTTAATGTATATTGCATTAAGTCTAGTTCATTTTGTACGTTATGAACTATGAAAATGTTAAATTGATGTCTGTATAGTTCCTTAGGAATTACTGCAGTAACTGCAGTAAGAATGTAATAGTGGTAAGCAATGTCATCTTGTTTTCATAGAATTGATTTTGTCCAACTGTAATATATAGGCCGATTATACCTTAGTTACAGTACTTCTGATGCACAATATATAATCTACTTGTAGTTAAATTTCAGAAGAATTACTGCAGTAACTTAATTAATCAAATCCATGTTCATTTGCTGTAAAATGATCCAATAGAAATAGTAATTTTAACAATGTTAAAGCATTATCATCTTCAAACTAATTTTTACTTCTGATATATGTCCACTTGTTGCAAGTCCAATAATTTGTTGCAATATTCTACAGGTTGAAGCACGATCAATTAGGCAACCTATTGATTTATGTTACGTTAGAATCTTAATAAATCTATCATTCTCTTTAACTATTCCACTGTCTTTATATTTAGTAGTACAATGGATTGCGCGATTAAGTGTTATTCTTTGTATGGCTTGAGGCTACTCTTTTGTGTCTGGTTAAACGGGAGAAAAATTATGCTATTCAAGCAAGTGTATTATGACAATGTATGTATATGGTAGTGTGTAATTAGTTATGAAAATACCTATACTAGAGGTTTATTATAAGTATAGGTTGGTTGCTTTATTCAATATTAGGCTTATAAAAAGAGAAATTTTAGAAAAGTCATCAATTTGTGTCTTGTTTAAACACACACGCTTTTTTTAAAATACACACACACTTTTTTTTTTAACTTTCAGTTTACACTTCTTTCGAAAAACATTTGTGTTACCTTTCCCTCAACGCAGAAAGGGATGTAAAATGTCAACAATGTATGATTCTTATGTACTGTAAAGTGCATCATAAACACAAAGCTCATTAGATAATTCCATATATAAAATGTATGGCTTTTTATAAAGTACTTAATATTGTTTTTATTAATGCTATCTTAATGTTAAATTATGTAGAGTCAAGCTATAGATGTTCTGAATATTTTATTCCTCATAAATTTTATAGACACACTTAATATATTGAAAACAGATAATAAAATAATGCCCACAATCTCCATTGTTTGCATTGGGAATATTTGCTGTACCTTGGTGGGTTTGATGGATTCATCCATCCCATTGTCTTGGGTTCAAATCCTATTTCAGCCAGTGTTTTTCTTTCTAATGATAAAAAGACACTTCCAAAAAGACAGAGGTGAGAATGCATTAAGGTTGGAGTATTTAAACGACTTGATGGCATAAGAAATGCAGCAAGATATAGAGGTTTTTGAAAAGTTTAAGTTAAGCAGTAATAAATTTTAGAAAAGGTAGTTAAGATTTGGGTGGCCATATGTCAGAATTAAACTTTAAGATTAAAGTTTAAATTAATGTTATAATATAGTATTGTTTGTTTTAAAAATTTGGTGTGGATGTTCCATGTACTTGGTCGACTTAGTTTAACCGAGCAAAATATGCTCTGGAAAATTAACCGCGCCAGTTTACTGATCTGGAAAGTCCACTGTTGACAGAATGACCTGGTTTAATTTACCGAGTCACTGATGTAGAATACAAACAAATGATGATTCGTAAAAATAATAGATGATATTATCATAGTAACTTTAACCAATAGTTCAGTATAGATATATATATTTTAACAGTATATACAGGTATATATTGCAATTTATAGTATGTATAATTCAGTTTCCTTCTGGAGCGGTCTACATTCTTTGATGTAATTATCTGTAAAAATTTAAACCATATTGTCTCTTGCTATTCAAGTCTGATATTGCATTATTGTTTGAGATATAAACTTTCTATAGTGTGCTCTATTTTCTTTTTATTAGATGTTGTAATTAAGTAAGCTCGGAAAGTATTTCTCAAACTTGCCGTATGTTTTATATACAGTAAGAAGTAAGCCTATACAGCAAGTAATGTCCCTGGTAACACTTTTTAAAGTCCCAAAAGTGTAATTTTAATAGGGTTCTACTGTGCTCAAATCTTCGGGTAGGTTTATTCCTGTAGAATGGGGATAATACCTATAGTGATAGATTGTTTAACTTGTATATATTTGTTATCCAGACCACATTGAGGGCGTCTTTATGTTTTCAACCTCAATTTTACTGTATATTATCTAAATTGACATTTTTCATTTTCAAAAAAATTTTAAAAACTTCATTAATAGTAACTCAAAATTAGTCCTCAATGCCTACTTTAAAATAATGAAGTATACTTGTAATTTTTTTTACTATGAAATAATTCCCAGGATTCAACTAACAGATACAATTCAGACCCATATTTATATATTCTAAAAAATAATGTTATTTTGGCCATAATGATACCGAGAGCACCGCAGTCGATTGAGTTTGGATTGTGTTGTAAAATATACAATGAATGTTTCATATTTTAAAAAAGTTAGATGTTTAATCATATTTGATTACATGTTTTATATTTTATAATGGGGTAATTCTATAATTACCCCTTCCTGTAGGCAACATAAGCAACATTGATTTTACCTCCCTTATGTCCCTACTTCACACATGTTTAATATAATACTGTCACAAATAATTATTAAGCCTTGGTTTGATTGAGGTACTTTCCATTAGATTGCAAATGTGATGTTTCTATCTGCCAATTAAAAATTGAATTTATAGCATTTTGTGTTGATTATGTTATTTAATTTTTGTTTTATTTTACCTTTCAATAGCAAAATTTAAAATAACCCATTAGGTTAATTGGTCAATTTGGCATGAGAATTACAATGCAATGTTGTTCAGCTTAAAAAAGTTTGTGATTTTTCTACATTGCAACATATCAAATGTGATAACAAAAATCAGATACTGTATTGTTTCAGTAATTACATTATCATATTTTTTGGCCTCCAATTTTGCATATTCACAACTGAATCTTAAAACATAACATTCAACTTTAATCATTTACTCAGGAGGTAGTTTTTCCTTGCTTTTGTAGTTCCTATATCTATCATTATGTTTCGCTTTCTGCTCCAAAAATCAGTATTGTAATATTTAATTGTGACTTCCTTTGCTCCGTCACCTCTTTCCTTTTTTAAATGAAAATGCCAATTTTCATCTGAAAACCTGTCAAAAGAAAAGTTTTTATAAATGTTTCTTATTCATTTCTTGCGGTGACTTTTTTTATTCCAGACTTTTTGATTACCTGATGCAGTTAAAGCAGGGAAGAGTGAACAATTTACTCTTCCCTGGTCAAAGTATAGCAGGTTGTATCAATTGTCTACTTCCAAATAGCATCAATTCTAAAACAAAAGCTGTCACAACACCGATGTAGAGTTGAGCATGTGCAGATTTTCATAACTTAGTAATCTTGATCTTGCTTTGTGTAATTTTATTTATCTGCCTCTAAAACCTTTTCCTGTCCTTTCAATTTATTTTGATCTTTTTCCATATCCTAATTTGAGACTTTAGATCCACCAACATTTACCATACACTACAGTACTCACTTACATAACACCAGTCTCTTCTTGACTGGACATGATTTAAAAAAATTGTGTACTTTTATTTTGTAATATTAATGTTTCTGTTTTTATTATTTTTTTCTCTTTTGTTTTTGTTTTTTTCTCTTTTGTTTTGTACTCTTTAAGTAACCATGGTCTTGTAGAAGAACACAAGCTTTTCCGTGTCAAAATAAAGTATTTATTATTATTGTTAGCAAAAAAAGTTAATGATTTTGCGTACAAAGTCAGTTTTCAAAATAACCTATAATATTTAAAAAAAATCTTAGATGACAAAGTCCGTTTATCAGATAAATAAAGCCCTAAATGATTGATATATGCCAGCCCAGCTCTTTAAAGATATAGGTATAAGAAGCTCTCAATCTGTACTCATCATTGTTCAAATCCGCACTGTTTATACATTGAGCTATAATAAGCTCTCTGAATCTGAACACAATATTTTAAAGTAATATTTGTAAAATAAGATGGTCTCATAAGACTGCCCACTAATTCATTTCAGCAGTAAATTGCGTTGTTATTTTTCAGTTTTAACTCATCAAAATGCTGATTACAGACCATCAAATAAGTATTCTGTTCCCTAGCAACTGGCAGAAAAGAATTACTATTTATGTTTAAGCTTCAATTTGATTTCTTGTTCAATTGCTTTTTTGACATTGTCAGGCATTTTTGGATCGTAGAAAACATTACCTCTTAGAACTGTCAGCGTAAATTTGATATTGATGATGATGGATCTAAAACTGGTAGTTTATTTATGGATATTTAGATATAATGTTTATAGAACAAAACATCTCTGTACTTCTTAGTACTTTCATTATTTTTTAATCTTTGCAACACATATCTTCTGTATTATTTGCTTGGTGAGCAGACATATTAAAAGGATGTTGAGACTTTCACAGTTCATGTTTGAACTAAATGTATGATGTTACTCAAGTAAGTAGGAGGATCAAGGTTTCAAACAAATTTCCATCTTTTCCGATGTGCCCTTTTCGAAACTAGCAGCCAGAAGCCTATGAAAAAAGAACCCCATATGGAAATACTAAGGTTTTGTACTCCCAAATTGTAAAAATAAATACATCAATATACTGTACTCATTGACACATTGCAATGTTTAAATTGATTGTAGTAAACTTGAGAAAGGATATAATTTAAAGAACTGGTATATATATTGGAAATGGTAAAATTTAGCTATTATAAAATGTTGATTCTCGTTTATGTAACTAACGCTTGAAGTCACAAATTGTAATAGAGAGATAGAAGGTTGTCTTAGCAACCATGTCAAAACCCGATTGCACTTTATAAAAGGAATAATGTATAAGCTTTATCAAGAGAATCTACATCCACACATTCGCTTCATCAAAACAATTCTACTGCAGTAAGTTTTGTGTCATAAATTTAATATCTATTTTTAGCTTTCATCATAAACTTGGTAATAATGAGACTAATTTAAATTTCTCATTGTTGTTGTTTAATTTATTCTCTAATTCCCAGGTAATGGAAATAGTATTCCTCTTGAAGGAATATTAATCCGATTATCACTTAAAAGATCACTAAAACCTGTATACCACAAGATCTTATTATCCATCAGCTTATCCAAATAACAATTAGCTTTTGATCAATTACTGGAGTGTTATGTGTCAAAGGTTGACATTCTCTCCGTTGTTGAAAAAAAATTAGCTTGTTCATCTTTTAAATGTACAAAAAATCTATTATTATAAATGATAAATTTACAGTAGTAGTAACAGTACCTTGTGAGTGTTGATTGGCTATACAGATTTTTGTTCATTTGCATAACATAACAGATGTCATAAAATTTTTCTGGTGTATTCAGTTTAAATCTAATTTATATTATAATTAACTTCTTTACTCATTTTTTCGGATAGTTTACAGTATGTAGTATAAGATTTCCTTTCTAATCCCTCCTTAAATTAGCCAATATTAACCACTTAAAATAAATAATAATCACCCCTGACCAGCCCAGTTCCATCTTTCTTTAGTTAGATTACATCTGATACATTCTAACATATACTTCTTATAACTTCTAATATGTTTATGTTTACATAAGTACAGGATTTCCTTTCTAAAACCTCCTTACTTTTATACCATTTGCCAACAATCACTAAATAAATAGTAATTGCCCATCCCTTTTTGACTTAGCAAACTGACCAGCTTGAGTCCCAACTGTTTTAGTCAGATTACATCTGACACATACATCCTAACTTAAATGTTCATGACACAATGTTGTTACTATATTAAGTATTAATGACAAATAATTAGATAAAAATTTCAAAATTAGATTATCTTTAATTGGTGTGAGTCATTAATTATTAGGATGTTTAATATGTTTTTGTTTTTTGGTCCAAATAGGTCACGGTTACTTTGATTGGTTCGAGCACGTTTTATCTTTCTGTTTTATCGTTTTTTCTCACGATACTTTTTTTTTCTACGAAAACATATCAATCATATCTTTGTATATGTCTTTTATAAAGGTTAAATATATTAAAAATAAAAATAGTATCAATTTATTTTTTTTTTGTACTGAGTAACAAATAGAGATATGACATTTTGGAAGTGTGAATGAATGACGGAACATATAGCTCTTCATTTAGATATTTGTAAGAAAATTCAATTTTCCTTTATTATTATTACTACACCCAGAAATTTGACCCCACTGGGATGGCCCAATTAATCTGATTTTCAGAAAAAACAAGAGTCCTATAATTCTATAATAAATCATTGATTTTCTTATCTTACTTCAACGATATCTGAAATAGGGATTTTATTTAATGATTTTATGCAATTGTCAGATGGTACAGTTGGCAATTAATGGCATGATAGGTCTAACAGGTGATGAGAAAACACAAACATATCTAATATGAAACTTTTTAAACCACTAATTGTCCATACTGAGAATTTCTGTTATTATTTTATAATTTAGGATTGTTTCCAAAAAAGTGTGAAGGTCTAATGTCATATATTAAAGCAGAATCCAATGGTCATTTTGTTCTGGTCACATGGCCAAAATAACTTTCTGGTCACTATTAATCTTATATTGTCAGGAAATATATTCTATTTTATTTTGGCATTGTCACAAGTTTCCAGACTCATCAACAAAACTAATAACACTGACCTGTCAACAGTTGCTTATGTTCTGATGGACAGTAACGATGGTCACGTTCATGAAGGAAATGATTTATTTAAATACTGTCAACTTATACAATAACAGCATACACTATCATTCTAAAATAGATATTGACCATATATAGAAATTGATCAATAGTAATAACTAATTACATTCTAACATTTCCATAATATCCCGATATTACTTTGAACTTTATGGATTTCGTTAATATTTTATTTTTAAGGCACGTTTGAATAGTTTCATAGCATTTGTGGATGATTCAGATTTGTAATTTTCTTTAGTTAAGAGCAGAGTCACGTATCCATTTCAGTTTTAAAAAGTGGTGTTCTCCATGATGTTATTGATGTTTTGGCGGTATGTACGACATTACTTTTTAAAACATGTCAACAGAATATCACAGCTCTAAGTTAGGACCAGATATTAAAATAATTGTTAATGGTGCTCATAATAATTGTTATTAACAACTGATGAATATATAATAATTATATTATAATGCCTGAAGCAATTATGTGGTTAAAACATTTCCCTTACCTTATAGCAGCTGTCAAACAGGAAAATAATAGTAATCAAACGTGGCTAAGCTCTGATTGTGACCATATCCATAATCTCTTCTGAGCATCTTCATTCTGAGAAATCTAGTGTATGAATATGTGACATATATACCTATAGTCAATCCAAGAAATCAGGAGTTATAATGGAAAACATTTGTTTAGTGTTTGAAACTGATTGTAGCCTCAACATGTTGTGTGTTGGTGATGGTTCTATAGCTTTCAGTAAATACAAACTTTTAAAATGGGGTAGCAATGTGTGTGAAAGAGGTGACTCTTTACAAGCCCTTAACCAGAGTTTTTAAAAGAGGATTCATTTTTCACAAAAATTAGCTAGTTTACCATCATTTACCATCACTTCTGCTTCTAGTTCGAAAGGGCACTTTATTAACAAAAAGAAGTTTGTTTGAAGCCTCAAACCACCTTTGGCTATTTTCTTGTAATTGATGAAAATCAGTTCATAGTAGCTGATCAAGCGACAAATATTGGGAGAATGTTAGTTGACTTTAGGTCACAGAGCTAAGAAGTTAATGAGAAGAATGTTAATGTGTAGATTATTGTCCTCATGTGCCCAATTCTAAGCACATTGTTGATGAATCATAATGATATCTTCACTTTAAAAGTACATTAGATAATTATGAATTTAGTAGTGTGGCGGTTAACAGGTTTGTCTTGTATTCCCAAGGTCCTTGGTTCGATTCTTCTGTGTTCAATAGAACATTTCTTAAAACTGATCTGATGATCTTACCTAAATTGTATGATACATAATAGAATTGTAATAGATACTATTGCTTGAAGATTACTGATTTAAATTGATTAATTGATCACCTTCTCAATAGATCAATCAATCACATCAATCATTGAAAATAACTGGTTATAATTTATGAATTGATAATCAATGAGTTATTGATTGATTCTGAAGCGAAATATACTTACTAAAAATAGAACAGTAGACTAGATCTGTACAAATAAGAATGATAAATTTTCCAATAGCAAGCAAGCTCTTAGGAGAATGATATGCTTTAGATAATGGAATAAATTTATTAAAGAATTGGAAATGCAGTAAATTGGAGTGATAGATGAGAAAAACATAGCCTATAGGAAAACCATTCTTTCCGTCTTATTCAAGAAAAGGTGAATGATATTAGGTCTTGTAACAGCAGATACATCCTGCCCACAAGAAATACTGGAAACATTCTAGTGTGACATAAATCATTATTGCTTGTATATAATTGTGACCCTTTGGAGTGGAACCATGGCTTGGTGGTTGCCTGCTTACTAATTCTGTGGTTCAAATCTTGTGACACCTAAACCTCATATGATACTTTGTGTACAAAGCATGAGTTTCTCTTTCTGTAATTCGCTAGTTTGCTGTGGGATGATTTAAAAAAAAAGATTATTTACCCTTTCAGTCGTTAACCCAACTGTCTGACCTGAAATAAAAAGATCAACACTTTCCTTGTTTTTTTAAAAAACACATATATGCATTAATGTATAAACGCCATCAAAAAGTTGAGGTGATGATTAAAAATACTAAGAATGTTAGTACTTGCTAGACAGAAATAGTTTATACTAAATGTGAACTGAGTTCCATGTCAATATAAACAGTTTCCAATAACAAGTGGTATGAACTAAACATGACAGTACTAAATGCCTGCAACACATTATACAACTTCTAAATTTAAATAGAAAAACAAAGCTTGTTTAAAACGATTATAAACCAAAGATCTAAAAACCAATAGCATTTAACTTATAATCTTGAAACAGTAAAAAAGTAGTAAATGCCAACACTGACAGTCACCACTATATGGTAAGACAAAAAATTATGTAATGATATCAAACCTTTTGGGTCATTTCTATGTCACCAGACAATGGAGATGAGCATGTTGATGATAATTATAAGCGACTACTTTAATGTAGTATTTTTTTTCTGGAGGGCGTCTCAGTTCTGATTCCAGAACATTTTTAATGAACCTTGTCGTATATCTGCTAACAAATAAAGGTCATACTATTAAAATGTATGTAATTGGTGGTTTACAGAGCATAGAGAAATGTCTTAGAATTTGGTAAATTTAGTTAATTTCTATAATTTGTTACATATTTAAACATTTGTCTCCAGAAAAGAGAAAAAAAAACCTCACAAAATGCTTAAAACAAAAAGCACCTTTTTTGACATTTTATCTTGTCAAGTTGCCTTGATTTAATTTGATATTATGTCAAATTGTTTACATACTGATGAATTATTGCATTTTCTATTTGTGGTTCAAGATTTAATTTAAAATACTCCTATATTTTACATTTTAACTGAAAATCTTTACTATAAGTGATGGAAAAGAACAGAGATATTTGGAGTTGCTGGGTCTGTTACTGTATACCATACAAATCCCAGAATTAAATGATCAAGTTAATTTGTTATTTTAATTGTTATAATTCATGAAGCGTCAACATAGTTTAGAAGTTTTAGAATAATTATTAAGTTGTTCAACTTTGCTGACATATTAGATGACTACGGGAAGGATGTGGTCAACTTTTAAGAGTCATTTGACAGAATGTCATGTACACCAAAGTTAAAAGAAGGATATATGTGTGTAGACAAATTGTTTTTATATCCACCTCCTCATTTCCAATTTCCCCGAAATAAATAATCCGGGGTTGACCCTCTTTCAAAGTAAATGCTTCTGTGGGTTTACCATTTCCTAAACATTTGTAATGAACCTTTAGCAGAATGTTGCTTTGGCAAAGGTAATTTTCACATACTAAGTAAAATGACAATAATAGGAAACTGTAGATAACTGCAAATAAAGGTTTAGAATCCAGCTGCAGTAATTTTGATAACTGTAGCTTCATTAACAAGGCTTGTTCCTCCAGTTGTTATTTTTTTGTTATTATTTCATGAATTTGGTTCACAATTCTGTTTGTACAATTGAAAACTTATTGTTTAACTGTAGTAAATGTAAATAACTGCAGTAAAATATTGGTGTAATACTGACTAATATGTTTGGTCACTTGCCAAGGTGGTCATAGTACGAGTAATTACCATAATTAAGAGTTTAATAAAGTACTGTAATTTTATATCAATTGGAAATGGATTGAAAATATTTAAGCCACAATATCACACACTCACACCATAAAAATAGAATATTAATAATATACTTTGTAATGCAACATCCTGTATTGTGTAGTTTTGAAAATGTATTGCCTCGGTTAACTATCATGCGAATAAATTAGTAAAAACGGGATAAGTTGTAGTAAATATAAAATGACATTTTCAAAATAATGGTCAAAATCACCTAATAGTTGTAACAGCATTTAATTAGCTATCATTAGGCAACTTTTTGCCACAATACAATTAAAACAATGATTGAACACATCACTTATTGGAGAATGATGGCGTTTTAGTCGACAACAACTTAAATGGTTTTGTTGGTATATAAATTACATTTTTTAATCAATTTTCAAATAAAATACAGCAACAGAAGCAGGCCCCAAGTAATAGTGAGTAATTTTGGTTAAAGTAATTAAATGTTTCCCTTAATCTATCAATATGGGGATACTTGCCAAAGTACTCAAGATAATTATAATTAATTATTAATTTTTTAATTATAATGTATTGTAAAAAAGATGCCTATGTGATATTACTATGTAAATTGATATGTTGTTTACAATATATCCACTTTAACTCAATCATCTATTCATGCTTTACCAAGAAATTTACTCTGTTAGGCAAATGAAGAGGGCGTGTGTGGAGTTGTCATAAAATTATTAATAATTAAACGTACACAATTATGAAATACTGATCTAAGGGCCTAAATATTTTGAAATTAAGTGCAGAACTGAACTAATATCTTATCATTTTCACTGTAAATCACCTATGACTCCCAATGCTTTATGGTTCAAATACTATCTTTATCATTCTCAATTTCATACACCGCCTTGTGTCTTCTTGAGAATATGTATGCATACATATTTTTGTATTTTAAAGTTATTTTTAAAAAGATGATTAAATGGTATATGCCTAGGTAGAATAAAAGCAATATAACCAAAAGTTTCACTGATAGCCTATATTATAAATAGATAAAGATCCGATTTTTGGCCAGTTCTTGTAGAAATATCACAATATTTGTTATCCTTAACAATGATCTAATAAAGGTTGAAACATAGAATCAATTATGGCCTCACAGTTGTTGGAGTTACAGTACTCTCTTTCTATTTAAAGAAATATTAGGAATTTACTAGTTAATAACGTAATCTTTTCAGACAACAGTCTACCTATACGTTGGAAATTATCAAATTAATTATTACATTCATAAACAATGAACCATTATTAGTCTCAGAAGATTTGATAATTCCGAACATTACTATTTTCAGAAACGATCAGTTCTAAAGTGTTATTTAATGACACACATTTACTGAATGGATCATTCCATATGTCTATAATTATGCACACAATATGAAAATGGATCGGTCTGTTTGTACCCTCTTTAAAAAGGGATATTTTGATATGTGTACATTATAAAAATGAATCATTTTTTATGTATACACACATTTGCAAAGAAACCATTAGTTATAAGAATATGCTATGTAATGAAATAAAAAAAATACTTAAGACAATAAAAACATATTTTAAAATGATTATTATTATTTGGATAATTAAATCTCTTTATTTATAATTTCTGTTTTATAGATTTCAGACTGTCAACGTTTATAGAAAGTTTCTATCGAACCTGATCTGACCATCAATATCAGAGTTTACTTTACGTTTTCCATAAATTTAGGTTGAATGATACTTTTGCGTAGTTTGTATGTACTGTATGTAGTATTCATCTCCATTTCCGTACATCAATAATTGGGCCAAATTTGTAGTATTTGCAAATGATCAGTAGTACTTGATATAAGCTATGTTCTGCACTATCAAACTAGTTTGGCAAAAAAGGTGTGTGTGCCCAAATATGGTAGTGATATGCCCAAATATGGTAGTGATATACCCAAATATGGTAGTGATATGACACCATCATGTCTATATATGGGCACACCACATAAAGTTTTATAGTGTAGATAGAGCTTATGACATTGTGTCCAGTTTTCTACTATCAAAGTGTATTGAACTTGATGTTCAGTCACATATCTTTGTAATAATGTTTTCAAGGTTTTATTTAATTAAAATTATAAGAATCATTAATTTAATTAGGAAGTATGTTAGGACATTACACACCAGTCTGTTTTTTTTTTATTTGGAAGTTGTTGTTGTCAATATAAACATGATTCATGATTTCCTTTGTAATTAAGTTACATACGTAGTAAGACCACTTTGTACCCCTAGTTAAATAGGAACCACATGTCAAAATGATCTTACTACAGTTACTGCAGTAACTTTATTTTATTAACTCGTTAACCTGTTAATGCAATTAGCAACCATACATCTACATTTAAATAAAATAAAATTATATACATATGCAGTTTTTAAACATGTAGTAACAGCAGTAATTTTGACCATTAGGGAAATTACACATAGGGAATTGGGTAACATAAGAAATTGAATAAAAATCTATTTAATTATTTTTTTATAATCTATTAATTATTTTTGTTTCTTCTCTTTCATATCAAATCTATCAACCATTGATGCATTTTCCTTTGTACGGCACTGCATACAGCTAAGACAGGTACTGTAAAACAAATTATTTTTATTGAGGGGGTGTGGATAGCAACATGGAGTATTATTACTCCATGATAGCAATGAGCTGGTTAATATTGTGTTTTTTAAGTCACTCAAACTAAAATGTTAGTGATTGATGAATCATTCTTGTTATGTTCTACAATATCAGGTCTGCCATGCCACCAGTATGGTAGGAAAACCTGTAGGCAGGATTTTTCCACAAAAAATCATCTTGAACTATGCTAAAGATTAATATTGCCACTTCTGCTGGTCAGTAGTTTAAAAGGGCAAACCTTCGAACCTCCTGGATATGAGCTTGGTTGGCCATGTTTTAAACTGACCACACTTTTGACAGGACAATTTGTGTCACATCAATGAATTATTTATAAGATTAAAAAAAAGATATTATTATTAAAATACTACTGAACAATTCTAGGTACATGGCCATGGGCCCTTGATGATAATAAATTCACATTTGAATATCTTCTATATTTATTTATTAAATATTATTCCAAAAACAAATCTTTGAACAATATGTATATATGAAGGACCCCTAAAAATAAATATCATTATTTAATTCAGTACTATTATTTTAGTACCTTGGTTTAGGATTATATTGTTCATACACCATCATGTTTTTCTATATAGGTACTTAAGAAAACACATTAAATAATTAATATGATTGATTCGTACATGAGTATATTAATATGCTGTCAAGGTTATCAATCATTTCATATGAAATGCTGTAAATTGTTTTGCTGTAGTAGAAAGGTGAATTTATAATAATAATAGTCAGTGATTGAGTACACAATTTATATATTGTTAGAGTGGTATGAGAGAAATGCTATTTCATAGCATTAATTATTTTGCATTACTACAGTATAGGCCTACACTCATAATTTATTTGTATACTATTGCACGATAAATTTTGTAATTAATGTTTCTATTGCACATTTAGCTTTTTGTAAACATTTTGAGAATTTTGTGCAACATGAAATTTGTGACTGTTGTGCCTTCAAAAACCAATGTGTAGTGTACAGCTCTTTTCTGCAGGCATCATTCTGAGTATCATTTTTAACACTTTGAAGACGCGAGGTTTCTACCCCAAGTGACGGAGGGCCTCGCGTCCTGGGACAGTAAATTAGTCCGTATGGGATACGGGCCATCTCTTCAAAGGGTTAATGGGCCTAGGGTCTAATTTCAACATTCACGGTGGATGTATTATAATAATAATATCCTGGATTTATATAGCGCATAATGTCATTCAAACTCTAAGCACTGTATCCAAACTGGAAAAAACGGACCAAAAAGAAAAAACCTAGACCGAATTATGGAGATATTCACATGTTGTATAGTCCTTCTTTTAACTCAATATTCAAACCATTCCACGTAATACTTTTATTATTTGTATAATATTAAACATATCACAGTAATTGAACACTTTAAACAAATCCGATTCTTCCTGTGTTTTTTTAATATATAAATATAAAAGCATATCGAAATGGTTCACCATTATCAACACATTATTACATATGTCTACCATTATTATGTTTACATGATGCCTATATATAATGATTCTAGATATTAATATGCTGTAGGAATATCGATCATATAATACAGTACATTATTGTATAATGTTATGACCTTGACTTTATGGTCCTTAATAACACGCATTCAGTAACTGTCAAAATGCACGGTATGAAAAATTGAGGACATTTTGGTGATTAAATTCCATTGAATTCATTAGTTGTTATATACTCTATTAGCTTAGGCAACTCTAATATGCTAAGGTGTATCTAAACTTCTATAAATGATGTATATTTTGTAGAATTCCTAAATTATTTTCTGTAAAAACTTATTATCGTATAAAAATCATCATTGTGATCATCAAATGTATCATTATTATCATCATCATTAATAATATACTCTATCATCATCCTGATATCAATCAACACCACCATCATCGTCATCATCATCAAATGTATCATTAATATCATCACCATTAATACCCTATCATCATCCTCATATCAATCAACACCACCATCATCATCAAATGTATCATTAATATCATCACCATTAATACCCTATCATCATCCTCATATCAATCAACACCACCATCATCGTCATCATCATCAAATGTATCATTAATATCATCACCATTAATACTCTATCATCATCCTGATATCAATCAACACCACCATCATCGTCATCATCATCAAATGTATCATTAATATCATCACCATTAATACCCTATCATCATCCTCATATCAATCAACACCACCATCTTCATCATCATCATCATCAAATGTATCATTATTATCATCAGTTATCACCATTAATACTCTATCATCATCCTCATATCAATCAACACCACCATCATCGTCATCAAATGTATCATTATTATCATCAGCTACCATCACCATTAATACTCTATCATCATCCTGATATCAATCAACACCACCATCATCATCGTCATTAAAACGTGTCATTATTATCATCACCATTAATACTCTATCATCATCCTTATATCAATCAACACCACCATCATCGTCATCATCAAATATATTATTATTATCATCAGTTATCATCACCATTAATACTCTATCATCATCCCCATATCAGTCAACAGGGCCGTACGCAGGATTTTATTTGGGTGGGTGCGGATTAATATATTTTGGACCATTTTCATAATATTGAGTACTTATTTATTTTAAGACCCTATAAAATGTGGACCTATCATCGTCATCATCAAATGTATCATTATCATCAGTTATCATCACCATTAATACTCTATCATCACCATTAATACTCTATCATCACCATTAATACTCTATCATCATCCTCATATTAATCAACACCACCATCGTCGCCATAATCTTTCTGTATGGTTAGTTTTTGTAGGTTACTTTGTTGATATTCATATAATAGTATTTGAACTCTTCCTTACCACTAATTTCATACATAAAAATATCCTCAAGCCTTTTTCGTAACTAAGATGTTATGAAGTCAAGCGAGACATTCACCAGTGGCTTTAAAGAGCATCTACTTTTGTTGCCTAAAGTCAAATTTAACAACGCGAATCGTGAAGGGAATATGATGACATTTGAAATGATGAAAAGCTGTGTTTTTCAAGCCAGTGCAGAGTCCAGCAATTTAAGTAAATATATAGCTATCATCCTTACAGTGTTTAACTTAAGATGACATGTACCAAAACATACATTATTAGTCATTTGAAAAGTATTTTTCGTAGGTTAGAAGTTCACACTTTAATGTTTCTTGTTTTAATGTACTGTAGCTGCATCAATGTCTATAAAATTATGTTTTAAAAGCTCAGTGCCAAAATGATATTCAGTAGTGTATCTTCTTCATGTCCAGCTTGGAAAATGGTAGTTCACTGTAGTACCTCTGTGCCTTACTTGCACCAATACTTGGGTTCAAGTCTCTCTTGCTCACTACCGGAATATGTATAATTTGTAAAGGCCAATATCTTCATAAGTAAGGCTGTATTTAGTTGTTAACATGGCTGTTTCATGTATGCTGGCAATTTTTTTACATTAAAAAAAGCAGTAACCTGAAATATCTATCGACTTGTTCTAGTTCACTGTTTAATTTATTCCTATTTAAAATTGTTAACAAGTATGAAACTGTATAAGATGGCTAATTTGTTATTTGTATTCTGTATCTTAATTTAACTCGTTAGCTATTCACTCTAGGGAACTGGGTTTTATGTTTTTTTCTAATTACTTTTTACATAAATGGAAGTTTAGCACTTTGTGACAACTTATATTATCTGCAAGTAGAACATTGAATACATTAATTGTCATGAATATGAAATTTAGTATGTGTCAGTTACTGTTAATACTCTTTATTTTTATCAGTATCATCATAATTATCTTAATAATTAACCTTGTTAATATCGTCATGATAAAAATTATCATAATCATTGCTATCACTGTACACAATTAAAACTTTCAAATCATTATAATCATTATCATCATCATCATCATCACCATCATCTTTATTTTATTTTTATCTTATTTCATCAAAACCACAGCAACGAAAGTTGCCGCTTAAAGGTATGAAACAGAAAACAGATACAATAAATACTCAATATGAAGCAAACTTAAATAAATATGTAAATAGTAAAAATTAGTCTGTTTATCATGATTATTTAAAAAAAGAATACAATGAGTCTTGAATGAAGAATAACTATTGAAAAAAATATCAACATTAACATCATCATCATCATCATTATCATCATCATCATAGTTTAATAGTCAACATAATGATTACACTCTTCAGCAGTCTTGTTCAAGAACCTCATTCATATTCTTCATCTTGTTTTTTTATTCATCGTTGCTGACCGCTGTCCACCTTTGTGTAGCTGGACATTGACACCATATTTAGACGTCATCATAGTTCATTAACTCTGTTGCTATGATTATAGAGTGAGTACTAAATGGCCGAGACTTGTTTAGTTATGGGTGCCATCATTTTTAACATTGGTGCAAGTTCATTCAATGGTTTTGATGGACAATAACCAGATCATATGGTACAAAGCAATTTATTCAATATATATAAAACTGGTCTGGAAAATTGATGACGCAAATGATGTCCAGTTTTAGATGTGTTTTATCAAGAAAGTGATTGCATCACTTCCTTCTTCTGTTTTTTTCTTGGCTGTTTCTATTTATCATGAATATTTATAACGATTTTGTTCGATGTGCGGCAGAAGACTTTGCAATTATCCACACAGACAATCTTAAAAAACATCATTATTTATACCTGACATTTAGCGATATGACTACATTGGTCACTTCAGTAAGGCTACATGTGTTGGTCATTGTATCCAATTATTAATCGGTCACTTAGGGAATAACTTTATTATGTCTACAAGCAGTCAGTATACTAAGAACGGAGTTAAGATCGTAGTCTAATTAACAAACGAACACAGGAGAATTGGCTAATCATTAGCTAAAGGTGTATTGTCAAATGTGATGATATTGTTTACAAATGCATCTCTTTCCTAAAAAGTACATAGATATTATTTTTTAATATGGCTATTTATTTTGACTGAAAGACCTTCCTAGTCATCTGATTAATTATGGGTTTTTCTCCTCAATGTACAGTTTCTCCTGAATTTTTTGATAAAATCATGATAGTGCATATATTTACCATATGCTCTACTACAGTAAATCTAGGCCCCTTTTGATTAACTAAAGGCAAAAAAACTTTGGTATAATGCACATGCCATATGACCATACCAAGGTTGGGACGCACTTGCCATTTCTTTGAGGAGCATCCAACCAGATCTCTGGAACCGTCTTTTGTTGTTCTTTTCTATGTTTGTTGATGGCATGCTCAGAATTGAGATGCTCAATAAAATAATAAAGGAAACCAGCCATTGTTTAAAGATGCTGATGCCCTAGATTTTTTTAGATAGTGTAGTGCCCTCTATGTTTTAGACATTTTACAATGGTTTGGACAAATCATCATCTCCAATGTTTCTTTTTTCCCAGTTGGCTCATATGCACTGATTTTTGTCCTTTATTCCATCTTTAGAATTTAAATCAAATAATACAATTACTGTTTAATGTTTTTATATTCATTGGTAAATACTACTGATTATTATGCACCAATAAAGATTTCTATTCCCATTGAATTAACAGATAAAAACATATTGCCTCATGAATAATTCATGTTAGATATCATGAATTATTTATGAAGTTTTTATGGAATATTCAATTGAGCATTGGGTATAGGTTAAACATACAATAGAAACTGTACTTTATACTGCAATGTCAATTTCTAATATTAAATGAGAATGGTTTTTACAGAGAATTTACCATTTTCTGGATGATTCATCCAATATATTTTGGTATGTTGATATAATACTCATATATAGAAATCATAAACCATATAGAACACTTTTCTACGCACATCTAATAATCTCATATAGCTGCATTCACTATTCACACTTTGGAACACACTTTTAGTATTCTCCGTAAATAGATAAATACAACTTGATTGAAATTCTTAGTATTTAAAGGAAATATCTCACTTAATAGTGACTGTGATTGGTAATATATGGCAACTATACTCTTTGCATAAGACATAAAAATGTTATGATCTCCAATGCCATAAGTATTAATTAAATATAAATTGATGAAAAAATTGATTATGATAGCATAGAGGTACACCTCCATGATGATAGTAATCATTAACATGATCTCATGTGTTATGGTTAAGTCTTTTCCTTAAGCAAGTTGACTTAGTTTACGTTATTCCTTGTCATCTTTTTTTCATTTCTTTATAGAGGGCAGCAGATAGGTTTTTAAGTATATGTGATTTGAAAGTTTTGCTAAAATATCCACAACATGATCTATCCAGCATTGTGAGAAATGTATTTTATTAATACAAAATATATTAAATATTAGTTAATTTATTAATAACTTATCACATTAATGTTTTTTAAAATTAAATTTACTTACCGATAACTTTTTAATGTTTTACTATGATTTTTATTGTGGTTTTATTATTAGTAGTAGGCCTAGGGCTATCTTTTATTTTTTAACTGGCAAAATAAATATATGAAAGTATATTATTAGTGCTATAAAGGTTAGAATACTAAATGGCAATGATGTCGAGAAGAAGGTTAACATGAAAACAAACTCTAGAAATCCATGCAATAAACTTCTGTAAAATATACTTTCATGTGAGATATATTTCTGAAAGTGACAGCTATCACGTAAGAAGTGTAATTTATTGGTCATGATGATCTACTAAAGTAACCTATACTTTCCCATCAAAATAACATTCTATCTCTCTCAATAGCCCTAGTTTTTCCCAAAAGCCCGATTGAATACCATCTCAATGATTGTGTTCATCCATGCTTGCAATTCATGGTTTACGATCGATGCTTTAATGTTCTAAATCCTCCCATAGCATCCTTTTAATACTCGTAATCCCCAACTTGTACATTGAGCTCCACTCGCGGCTAATTCCTCCAGCTCGTTTTCTCGATCATTGATGATATTAAAACTTACATTCACTTAAAATTGATGGCGTAGTAGACTGTTCAAATTTCATTAACAGGTGAACATTTTTAGAATGTGGGTCGTGAATCGTTGAACTTGTGATAATGGTCTGATAATGTAATGTCTGAAATATTAATAATAATGAAATCTTTTATAAAGGCGGTATGCGCTTACAATAAATGCTTATGTGTAGCATTAAATTCTAAACAGCATTAAATTAAACCTACTTGTGTATCTCATGGGAGATGGTCTATCTATTTTTGCCGCTAAGATCTTTTTCTTTAAGCTCAATACAATTTATATATGGTATTGAATATGATTTTATCAAAGGTAAATCATATTTTCCTAGATTGCTAAAAGGCAATAAAAAAGCTACAAGAAAATTGTCCTATATTTTAGAGTTTTGATATTTAACTAAAACAATTACATATAATAAAGAAAACAATTTAGAATGCTCTATTCATGTTATTATGAAAGTTGTGTTCAAGTTAAGTTTGTTGTTATTTGTATGTCAACCTCTGTTCAAATGAGTAAAATAGAAACAGGATATATAACTGTCACTCCCCGAACAGGATCTGTCATTTCAATTGATATACTTAAAATTATTAACCACAGAGAAATAATTTGTAATGTGTTTAGACACACAGGAACGCTTGTGAAAGTTTCACCCATCAGGACGTTATCATCATAGGAAACGTTCTAATTGGATGCTGAATTACTGTTTTTCACTTATATTGTTCAACATTGTAAGACATGTCATACGCTTAAATACTGACTGTACAGACACAAAATGTGTAAGTGTCATACGCTAAAGAACTCTGTGACGGTGTGAACGGCGCCTAAAATAGATCGCTTGAACAGGATGTAAATCAAATTTTTTTATAGTTTGTTGGAACCATTTGATTAGATTCTTAGGTAGCTTATCTCCATTTCTCACCAAAGTGCAGGACATAGATTAATTAATAAGTCAATTAGCTGTAATTTGCCACTTTAATGATTACTTAGAGTTATGTAATGAATAAAGATAAAAGTCTGAATTGCTAAAACAACCATACCATCTTCAAGGTTTTTCTACTACTGTATAGAAAATAATATTCTTTATATTTTTACTAGCTTGAAACAGGTTTACACTTGAAAAAACAATAGAAAGGTAGACCACCTCTTACATTGTTTGTAAAACCTGGTGTACACTGGAAACTTTTGTTTGCTCAAAAAACCCTGATACAAGTTGTCCATACAAGTTTGCAGAAGTCTACACACTTTAGTTTGCAAACTCAACCAAAGGGTTGTCTAGTTTTACTTTGTTTCACCTCTCCATGGTTTCACCAACAATTGTCATGAGTTATGTTTCATTTATAAAAGAAAACAAAGAAACAGAAGATGTAAGATTATTAAGTATTAAGTGAATTTATGTGGATCAACAATGCTTTGTTACTTATTTATAGAACAGTACATTAGGATTAGGACTAAGAACAGGTGCAACATTTATACATACTTTTCTATTTTTAACTAAAAACTACAAGAGTTACAAATATCTGTATGCAGAAAGTGGGAATATGTTTAGGAACAGGTGCATAATACATATAACATATTTCTACACATACTACATTTTTTATTTTTTAGATCAAACAGTAGACTCATAATTATTATTCATATATTATGAATCTACTATTTTATCTAAAAAATAAAACACAAGTTTAAAAACTACTACAAATATTTACCGTATGCAGAGAGTTGGAATATATTTTCATTCCATCAAACAAAAAGGGTACAAGTTGATACATGAACAATATATACTGCAACTTTAATCAAATTAGCGCAGAGAATAATTATGACAAGGTCCTAATTATTAGCTGAAACCCTGTTTTCAAACAATTACAACTGAAGAATAAACCAATTAACAATGCAGACCACCAGTACAAACTATGACAAAGAAACCAAAATAGAAGAGATTATAAAGAGATACCGGAAACTAGCAGACAATAGTGATAGACACAGAGGCAGGACGTACTTGACTGTATGTACGTAAGAGTATCAAGGACTCTTGCAGAATGTCAAATTAAAACAAATGAAATTAATTAAATTTCTATCCTGTTTTTACTTTATAAAAAAAAGCTATTTTTGGATAGATTTTTTCTCCACATGTTTTAATATTTCTTTTGTATGGATTGTTTTTGTTTAAATATTAATATTTATTTTTATTCTTTAATTTAAATTGAAGTTTTGTAATTTGAAGAACTGATGATATTGTATCACCTATAGTATTTGAATTAACACATATTTTCCTTTTTTAAATAATATGGTACTTTGTCACGTAAGACACCATCCAAATGAAAGTTAGAATTATAAGTTTACAAGTAGTTACTGCAACTAATGAAATGAGATGAATCTTACCAGTTATACTAATATTTTCATCCCATTCTTGGTATATCAATTTAGTTTTACTTTTAAATATATACTTAGTTATATTTTGGAAGAGGATTTGATGATATGTTACAGATTTTAAGACATTTACAGTAACCAAAATAATTGACTGAAATAACTGAATATTAAATTCTTTTTGAATTTTAAAATTAAGTTTGCAATTGATAAAGAAATTCTTGCTTATTTTACGTAATCTGCACAATTTAGCAATTTTACATTTTTGTGAAAGTTTGTGAAATGACTACTGTATAATACAGTATTACTGTACTTTCACAAACTTTCACAAAAATTGTTTTAGTGTGTCCTAGAGAAATTAAGGTTATTGATGTTAGTTGTCAATTTATATTGGAATACGTTTTACAAATTTCTGTGAAGATTGATATATTTTATTTGTAATACTTGCCAAGAATCTCCATAGAGCTGTATGTAGGCCTATACATGAGATTGTTTATGCTATTTATTATACTGTGATTTCTGGAGAAATAAGGTTACTAAAGTTAGTTGACATCAGAAGAGTGTAACATATTTACAAGTTTCTGTGGAGATTTGATATTTTTACTTCCCGGGAAACATCATAGATCAGAGCTGTATATTTAGACGGTTCAAAACAAAAGAAGGGTGCAGAAAATGAACAAACAAACCGGTTGATTAGAAAAATTAAGAAGTTCCTGTGACTAGTTAGTGTATCTGAGCACAGTGTTTGACTCACAGGAAACCTGAACATCCTGCCTACATGCTCACAAAGACACAGACAGTATTCCAAGCTTGTTGACAAATTGTCGTTGCTTAGGCCTTCACCGTTGAACCACCATCCCCTCTCATCAAAACACTCAGCTGAAAAATGTCCGAGAACGTAGCATCATGGTATCAAGTGCACCCGTCGTGGGAGAATAGATGGTATCCCGAAGCAACCGATGTTCCATACGAATCATTGGATATGTTCATGGTAATGCATACAGTCTTGTTTTATTTATTATATATTATTTAATTTGACAGTTGAACAGTTTTGATAGATCTGTTGTTTTTAATCATCACACAGCAGTATTAGCGATCATGTCCAGGTCATCAATAATATATTTTTTTTTGTGATGCAAAGTGATTTAAAGTTTTTTTGACATGTAATCGGATGTGTTTTGAACATTGCTGTTGGACTGTCCTACAGGTGTTTGTACATTGTCTAGTCGTGTTTAATTATCTCTGTTATTTCACCAAGTAGGTGAGCCCTCAACTTATGATTGTTCTAGTACCTATCCATTATTAAGTTCTGCAAGTCTTAATTTTAAAAAGCTTGAAACTTGAATTAGTTTTACATTTAGTTAGTTTTAAAGCTGTTTTTCTTATATTCAACTTTAGTATTATCTGTATATTTATTTTTAACTAATACTATTTATATATCAGTTCATCCTTCAGTGAAAGACTGCCCTTAAATATATAAGACTATTTTTATTGTGTTACTCTTGATAGCTTATTTGATAATTATACACTATTCCGCTATAGTTAATAGTAAAGATGATATAGTTACAAGAAAAGAATTTTATATATATGTTGTGTATATTGCAATGCGTGAACATTTCACGTTCTAACCGGCTTTTCTTAATTAAACAACGAACTGTGATTGGTCAAAAGCAACGATTTAAGGAAACTTGTTTAATAAGTGCGGAAGCCTACTGATTTGATTTCTAAAGAGATTGCGATAGAAAATAAGACATTGTGAAAGATATGATGATATTTAAATGTTTTATTACAAAAAGACACCTAAATGTGATATTTAAAGCGATAGAAATAATATGAAAACACACTAAATGACTATTAAGTTTATATTTTATGACAGAACCAATGATATATCTTTTTTAAAGGATATCCGACCTTAATATTTTATACTTAAAATGATTGACTTTATAATGAAGGTAAATATAATCTTCCGTTTCTATGTTATGGTTGTCTGGTTTGATGTTTTATTTGACTACAGCAATAAAACACCACATTCTTAGAGAATAAATTTTTGTTGCTGCTTGATGCATTTTTATAGTATTTTTTTTCATAGTCCTACATTTTCTTCTTTTTTTTCATTATACAGTTAATTTATTACAACGTTTAATAGGCCCTATATTTTATTTATGGTTGAGTTTTACTGCAGCAATTTTAGTCCATATTGCTACCATAAATTTATAGGTCCATGTTGCAACTTACAGTAGAATTATTTTTTTATTTGCCATATGAATCTTTTTTTTTGTTTTCTCACTGTATTACTACTAGAATAAAAACAAATTTGGTTGTATTCCGTCGGGAATGCTCCTATACTTATTTTCAGAAATCCTGATTGGAAAAATACAGTCAAGATTTAATATTCAGATTTAAGGAATTCTGATGAATTTAAGTCAGATTTGTGGAGGGATTTATTGAATATACAACTGATCTCTTTAAATTCATTTCATTTTTAGCATGTGTGACAAGGTTGTGATGGGACATTTGAGTGCCCAAATCTTTTTTTAAAATTCTGCAATTAAATAGCCTCTTGAAGTAGCCCATAATCTGGAGAAATGTGTAAGCATAGGGAGCCCTCTATTTTGAATATTTTCTTAAATTGCACCATGAACGTATACATTCATCTGTCAAGATTTGTTAGCCTTTTTGCAGATGTTTTTTAGTGTTTTTAATGTAAGGTCAAGTATTGTATCTAATTTTAATTGGAATGAATCAGAATTTAAGGTTGTGAGAGGATGATGTGAGGGATTGAGGTTGTTAAAAATATTGACAGGCTAATTAATGTGGAGGACACACGTAGCCTGCTAAAATAATACAGTCCACCTTCTTTGTATTATGCAACATATATATTACTGGAACCATACCTTTTTCATGTTTATTAAGGAGAGTGCCATAATTTTTAGAGTAGAACCCCTCATTTTGGACAATACAACGATTCAAGGAACAACCCCGGATTTAAAATGAAATTAACAAGGGGTAACAGATGTTTTAACACTACAGCCAATCTCTATTCAGGCGAAATTTTGGTCCTGAAAGTGTTCCCTTAATAGGTGTTAATATCAATTTTACCTTTGTTCCCCATGTGAAATTATTCTTTTTTTAATAAATATTTATATTTGGCCAGATTGTGAAAATGTAAAAGTAGCGTAAAGACAGGAATATCTTGATATTATCGATCCTTGGTGTAAAACATCTTCAATAGTCATTAAAATAAATTGTGGATCAAATTTCTAAAGCGCTAACATCTCTAAATTTGGTTTCAACTCCATGCAAGCTTTGATGAATGTCAAAATCTGTTAAGCCTTTCAACTTGTGATGTCGTATCATTTTGGATGTTGGCATTCTTTGTCGGTATTCATCAGTAATGGACGTGGCGTACCATGGTTACCTGGTTTTGACCTAGGGGCGTGTAATATGACCCTTGCGAGCACGTAATGCGATCACTCAGAGGAATTGGCTTTCTATTTCGACTATTTGTTCATCTGCTGAAGGGGGTTTCAATCAACGGTTGAATGTAAACAAACCCATTAACTTTTTTTGTTTATGCATATGGATTTTCATAAAGAATTTTTTTCGGTATGAAAGCTCTTCATCTCATGTAACAAGTATTTTGACTGGGCTTTGTGTGGGTCTAATAAGCGTTATCTTAGAAATAGTATCCTGCACTAATTAGTGTTTTATAAATGAAATAAACATCATAATTTAAAATAATAATGTTGTTATATCTGCAGACAGCAGGTACAGTTCTCATAAAAAAAATCATTGGAGACAAAAGATGTTTTATTGAATTAAATTACACTGATTACATATTTTTATTGATTGATTTTTTGATGATCATTATAGTATCATTTTGTTCTTTTTAAATCAAATTTAAGTTTATTTTAATCAATATTTAATTATATTCTATCATTATAATAATCATCACTCATTGCAAAATAATAATAAATTCACAATCGTTTTGTTCATTCAATATTATTCATTCATTCATTTAGTACTCTTTATTTCATAATCTGTGTACATATAAAAAATATAACATCTTATCAATGTATTATTATGAATTTCATTATGATATCAGCTATATAATGACTGACTATCACCAGCTCAGCTTATCATCAATACTTCAGTACTATTTTTATGATTCTATAATACCATAAATTACCACCGCCATATATGATATAATACGACTGTCACTAAAGATTGACTGTATTATGAATTCAATTAAGTTCTGTGTTAAAAGAAGCAAAGGTTAAAGATTACACAGTCATGTATTCGGCAAGCTGTAATTAATGTAGCATAGAATTATAACTTTGTAGACAGTAGGCCTAGCATTAGTAATAGTTCTCAATCAATGGATTAGGTAATGCAGTTTCAACTAATATATAATTTATATATATATAATTTGTTATCAAGGTCATTGCAAGAGAATTATTATTTTAAGATTGTTGGTATTGTTTTCATCGTAATGGCTCTGTATCTTGTTTTCTGAGAGTCTTAGTTCTAGAAGCAAACCTATTCTGTTGTTTCTTAAAATTCAAGAATTATATTTTTACACTGTTGTATTGGTCTATTTGAAATTACAAACCATATTTGGAATTAGTGTGGAATGGGTCTTTAACAGCGAAATTCTTTAACCAATTTACAATTTTTATTGTTTCTGTGATTGTAGTATGGGAGGTTGTAAAAACACAATAAAATGAACTGAAGAAACAAATTGATGAATAATTCACACTTCAAATATTGATAAAGCAACAATTAAAAAAAAAAATCATTTGCGATGTCATTACTGTTGTATATTGTTTACAAGATACCACAATATTATCATATATTTATTGAAGACACTGTTCAACGACACAGCAATTCTGCAATCATTGTTACAGTGAAGTATGCCATTGACGAATATTTACCACATTTCGCTTTCGCAAGTGTCCTGAAGTACCGTAGGATCTCTACGGAAATTAAAACTACAAGAAAGGCCATTAACACGCTTACTATTCATCAAGATTAATGGATATTTTTCCCAAAGAAAACTCTTCATTACAATACATTAAAGTCAATGACACGTAGTTCTGAAAAAAACATGTTCTAGAAAATCACTTCAGAGCACATAAATTTATTTTCATCTTATTACGAGAGGAAAAGAGGCCATGAAGATGATTGCTCTGGTTTAAAAGCAAATAATTATTTGAATGCTAATCATGTTGATTAGTTTTAGTGTCACTTGAAGCTGTCATTGCAGAAGTATTTCCATAGTAACTGCAATATGCTAATAATTACATGTAAAAATTTAACAGCTTTTAGAGATGAAATACCACATAAAAATATATTTTTCCAATAAAAAAATTTACAAAAAGTAAGAATGGGCGAAAAAAAGTAAAAATGTACATGACAAAAAGAAAAATAAGAGAAAATCAGCAAGAATAAGAAAAAAAATGTTATTTGCTTTAACAGGATGAGAGCTAGCCATACAGACTTTCATTATGTGTTAGGGATTGGCGTGCAAGCTTATTCATGAGAAAATTACTGGTATCCAATATTAAACCAAAGATTATACCTACAAGATTGACACATCACATTTTTTTGTCACATAAAGTTTGATAGTGTAGACGGTTCTCTGAGTTGCTTGATTACTTCTTTAAAACGTTCACTTAGCACGGACATAATAGTATCTGGACTTTGCGCTTGAATGAGTGAATAATTAATGAGCTTGTAAAAAACTTAAAATTGTCAATTTCCAACCATTGAAATAATTGACTAGATTATTATGGCTACTATTTTTCTTCACAGTTTGATGATAAAATACTTGTACTTGCTTCACTATACAGTACTCGAGTACTATTATTATACCCACTCAATCATGTGTTGTTTCCTCTGGGTAAAGGCGAACAAAGTTATGATGTGTTTTCTTGTGTTACATTTCTGCTTTAATTTTAACACCAATAACCTTTCGATTGAAAGTTCACAGAATTCTAGTTGCGTCACACATTTCCCATTAAAGTATATGATATCAAAATTATCTAAAAAAATGTATGTGCCATACTTAAAAAGTAATTCAAAAGAGCATCAGAAAGCAATTTTGAGCACTTGATTGAAAATCTGTTTTTGAAGAACTCTGTGAAGTGGATTTATTGTAAATCTTATAGATATTAAATACGACTGAATTAGAGAACTTGGTCTTTCTGATTTTGATTTGCAATTTATTATTAGAATGTTAACTCATCTGCATCAATCAGTTGTTGCTGATGGTAACTTGTAACTGAAAATATGAATTGAAATTAAATATATATCTTGTTTAAATTCATGCTTTTTAGAAAAGCAATTTTTTTTCTAAGCTCAGTAATTGAAAAACATTAGAAAAATGTTCATTGAAAAGTTGTTGACACTTCCACTTCCAACAAGACTTCCACAATTTGCAGACTTGCAGTATAGATGCAGTATAATAATCTACACTTGGCGTCTCATACCATGAAGAACCCTGGCATTTGTTAGTTATGTTTATTTCAATATGCAATATAATTTTTTTGCACTTGGCGCCCCATAGCAAAGCTATTTGAAGACCTAATGTAACTGGCATGTACTAGGTGTATTTCTAGATAGCTTCCAATTAGTATTGTTTGTTATATGTCAATTACTGACAGCACAGGATGTCAACTTGTATTACTAATTCTCAGGGGCAAATTTCCTATCTCCATGAAATAAATTCTTTCAAATAGTCTTCTGACTTAAAGAAAGCAAATTTCTATATTATTGTGTATGTATAAATTGACAGGCTTACATGGATAGCATGCAGAAGATGTAAATCTCCATGGTATATGTACAATATATAAATATTTTATAGGATGAATAAAGAAACACATAACATACAGTCTTCAAAGGTTACAGAAGAACAATTTATCAGATTCTATTAATTCTATTAGCTTTGTACTTTTGCTAGCATTTTTTCTTGCCAAATTGGCTGTCGACGGAACCGTCTTTGGATTAATCTTAACTAGTTAAGCAGATAAACTCTATCAGATTCCAGCATTCTCACCAAATTGCTTTGTCCTAAGGACTTAATTTTTGTCTTATTTCGCTTCATTAAATTTGGTCTATAAACACTGTAGCATAAACGCGACAGGGAAGGCCTGGGGATGAACGGCAGAGCCCTAGTTCCCTGTAGTTTTGTGAAAACTGAGCATCAATGCTATTTTGAAATCAATATTTATCGTCTTTGACTAATAGCAGTAGTTGTTTTGTGGTGTTACTCTTCAGTTTAGTTTAATCCCGTTTGTAACAATCTCAACGAGCCTCCAGTTAGTTTTCGTGCGTCAATGATAATTTTGTTTTATTCAATCAGATAATAGTTGTTTTAAAGTCTTGATTATAACATTCTATACTATTACTCTAATAATATGTCTTTTCTTTTTGTTAATTTCAATTTCGGTCAATTTGACATAAAGGCCAAAATCATGCCTAGGGCATATTCTCACTGTAAGTGAAGAGCCCGCTGTATTATAAGACAAATTGATCTATGCTTTGTATGTATTTATTTATGCTTTGTATGTTTTGTATTGTCTTCAGGAAATAAATTTAAATCTTTAAATAAATAATTACCCTGATAATTCAAATTGATAATTCAAATTGATATTTTAGAAAATAATTTATTTTTAAAGTCTCCATCTTGCATGCTTCCTTCTTTATTGACTTTATATTTTGTCTTTTTTCCTATCTATCACACACGTGTAGATTTGTAACTTTTATATTATAATATTTATAAATACACATATATATATAAGTTGTAAAAACAAATGAATAATCAAACTCTATACTGTACTACTGTATATTTTAAAATTTAAAAAAAAATTAATTGTTTGAACTGTAATGATGTTATTTATTAATAATAATTATAATATTAATAATAGCAACTCAACTTTACAAACGGATGCAACACTTGATTGGTGTCTTTAAATTATTTATAACTTTCTTTCATAAAAAAAACATTTTCAACCAAAACTAACTACTAAACAACAAAGAATGTATGCCTATAATAATAAGAATTTATCCAAATTCCCTGCTGTTCTCAAATTCCATTTAGCACCAATCACTAACCACTTGGTTCAAATTACTGAGGAGCAACCATCAAACTTGATCCCCAACGATATCATGTGACCAAGTGAGTAAGTTTTCAAGCAATGTGATTGGTTCTGCTAAATGACAACGACCTTCTTCTCCAAATTAGTGAAGTGAGAAGTTTTAAAAACAACTTGTTCATGCTGAAAATTGTAATCTTTTTTGCACAAGATTTTACGTCATTGAATATTTAGTGGATATAATTGAGGAGTTCTCATAAGCTTGTTTGCTCTGAGGAGATCTAAGCCAGAACAATCTTTTATCAGTGGTTGAAATCATTGGAAACTTAAGTTCCTCTGATAAGGGAGGCAATCTCCTATTCAGTAAATCACTGTAAGAAAAACAGCATTGGACTATATACTGGAAAATGAATATCATCTCACAGGTCAACCCTTGGGTCAAATCCTCATCAAAGATGCCAGTTGTATTTTTATCGGTAAGATTTTAATAATTGATAATGTGGTCATGTGGTCAATATTTGTGTGAGTAATCCATTATTATTTAATGAGTTTGATTTTCTAAAAAGGTCTGTTTTTGATTACCATCTTGTAGGCTAGGCCATTTCTTCAAAAGTGTGACGCATGTTGTCGTTTAATCGTTTAGCATATGGTCAAGTAATTGTTTCTTTAGTCCTTGGCAATGTCATCATGTTTGTTGATGGACAGTAACTTTGCTAGAGTGGATTTATTTATCTATGTACATTTAATTATGTTTCCTTACTAGTCATTTTCTCAGCCTGGACCCTAACATAACATTTTTTGTAGGTGTAGGTGATAATTGTTCACCATGCCCACCTGACGTAAGGAGATACTGTATGTAGGCTAGCCTATGCAAATCTCAGACAGGAACTTTCATTACAGTGTGTGAATGCACTTTTGAACTTGACTGTAAAATTGCCATTAAATAGTCATTCCTTGACAGAGAAGGAAATGTTATCTTGAAGGTGTGGTTTATTTTTGCTTTGCAATATAATGTTTGGTGCTAAAAACACAAAAAGAAAGCAAAATCCACATTACAACACAAGTACAGTATATTCAAAACAGATTTATTATATATATGCTGATCATTGAAATGTTGGACAAAGTTAAATATGTTGTATTGATTGATAAAGAACCCTCATGGATGAAATAAGTATTTAGATTGGCTGATTAAACTTATTGAATATTCATGAGGATACTTTGTTTGCATTTAAATTCTCAGTCAGATGGATTTGTTTATTCAGATTCTCTGTGCATACTTGAAAGACACTGGGAATGAGGTTTCATTACAGTAACCATAGATACCAGGGCAGTGAAGCAATAGTTCAGGGTCATCGGGCATGTCATCTAGTCATAACTATGACACAATGTCATGTTTCCCAGTTTATAATGCTACTCATATTTCTCAGTTAAAAGATGGGTTAAATCATATCTATTTTAATATTTTTACTTACATTTTCTTTAGTTTCCATTTTTCCAGTTCTTTATTAATTATATATTATTTTAAAATTAATATCAACAAGCAACATATTGGGATTTTGAACAAAATCCTATCTATTAAACTCATTATTTTACAATTTCCTAATAAAAGATAACACTCAAGTTTTTCTCCAGTTTTAATATAATATTTTTCTGTAAAAGCAAACAAAACTTTATTGACAGTAAAAATTGATTTTACAAATTTATAGCAGCCTCACATGAAAAAAGAAAGAGACCTTAGTGAGTAAGTTCCACGACATTTAATAGAAACTATAATATCTCTATGATAGAAATCAGAATTTTAATGGTAAGTGTGATCTGGGAAAAATACAATGCAAATTCTAGAACGTAATAATATTAACAAATATTTTTCACAATTCAAAAAGGATACCAATAACAGAATAAACAGAAATTCATACAGATGAGAATTTTTTGGATTCAGAATTGTGAATCAATATTTGATATTTTGGTCTTGGAAAATTCAATCAAAAACATTGCAAGAAAATCAATTAAATGGAAAAGAAAGATGAGACCTTTGTGAATTGCTTTCCATTTGTGACAAATACATCATTTGAGTCTGAAATTCATTCAATTTTGTTGGATGGTATTGAACTTGTGTGAGAGAAAGAAAAAAAAGATTTAATACCTTTGTAATGTTTGTTTTTATCTTCAATTATATTTGTTGTTACATAGAGATTATTTGCTTTTCCTGTGGTCCCTTTTGTTGTATGTATGATACAATGTTTCAGTGGTGATAAATGTTTGTTTAGTGAAAGGTGGTAAATATTAGGATTTACTGTATGAGACATAATTGTCATCTGCATTCAGGTTGAACTGATTGTTAAAACTCTAACCATGGAGATAAATTATAATATCTGTGTGCTTTAAGAGTCTATAGTAATATGTTACGGTCTTCCATCAAATTCATCACTTATGTATTGCTTCCACAATAAAATGAATGGTAGTAAATAAAAGCAATTCAGTATTACATAACCTTTATATAAGGAAAAGCTATAGTTTATTATCTGACTATGACACTTTCATGGCTCTATGGTATGACATCGCAGCAGGCAGTGAATGTACTTAGATGATATTTAACATGGAAAATTACACAAAAAACATGTTTTTTAGCTCTTTTTTTTATATCATAACATAAAGTGCATAATGTAATGGTAAACAAATTCATTCATTGAACAGAGTAATCAGGGATGTAACTATAACTTCATAAATCACTGTTCACAAGAAACTCTCATAATTTTTTTTTTTAATTTTTTTTTTTTATAGTTTTTCTAATAACTAGACAACACTGGGCTGTAGTACTCCAAAATGTCTTATTTCCTAGAAAGTATTTCAATTTAAGGAAAGAATAAGAAAAAGGGCTAAACTTAACTATTTGTCCTATCTTTTGCACAGTCATTTTTCAAATTAGAGCGGGGTGGGGTGGGATGTGTGGTGGAGATGGATCTGCCCTTGATGATCTTATCATTATTAAGCTACTAATCATAGAATATGCTAAATACAAAATTTATCAAAGATAATGTAAACTGTTTATTCAGCAGAAGTTAGTGGTAACCTTTGAACTCCAAATTGACAGCTCCTTGGCAATGCACTATATTCTTTGTTTACAGCATCATAGTGTATTTTAATTAAGAATATTGATGATTGGAAAGATGAGGCGTTAAATAGAGCAGATAAGATTTATTACCGGTAATGAAACTATTACTTGAAATTCTAGAAAAGCAAATGATAATGAAGATGAAGTCTTTATCATCAACAATCAACCATAGAACCATAGATAATTGGACAAAAGATTTTGATGCATAAAGCAGTCTTGATATTGTCTATACTGTAGTACCTTTTCAAGGTCTGCTAATCTTTTAACATGTGTCAAGCTTCATGTTCAATCATTTTAATGATTATAATCTCTTTTTATTTTGATCTCTAATAAACATTACTCAATTATCTTGTTAAGAAAATGTGTGTCATCTTTTCCATCACAAGTATTGTACACATGCAGATACTGTATAAGCCTTCATTTTGGGACGATACTGTAGACAGAATGAGACGATAATTTATACAGAATTTATCTGTACATGCATATAAACCCATTATACATTATCGGGATTGTATTTGGTCAAAATTAGAAATTTGTTATATGGTACCGAAACAAAAGACTTGCTATAACCAAAACCCCTTAAACCTGGACAAAACATGTCTGGTTTTCCAAATTTTTTTTTTTAAATAATAGAATAATTTAGGCTTTTTAAGCTGAAGAGTTTTCAAGGAGTCTCAAATACAAAATGATGATGTATGGTGACAAGCATTATGGATAATGTTTGATTTTAATTTGGATTATTTTTTAAATCCGTAGTATTATCTCATGACATGTATTGATTACAGGCATTATAAACAGAATCTCTGTTTGGCATTTTTGACATTTACCTACAATGTCTAACTAATGATACTTAGACTATGTTCTTGAAAACTGTCTTAGCTTATGTAAGTTAAAATAGTATGTAAATCCATAGGCAAATAGAAGGTGGGGCTCACCCATTTTATAATTCTTTATCCTGCCCCTTACTCATCTTACTAGATAGAAAAACTATGTTGAACTTAATCCTTACATTGGAGTGGAAGCCCGTCGCCATTTTTATTGTTCATGTCTGCTCCAAAATTAGTCTTAAGATACACTGTAATTTCTAGGTTGTTAATATTTGTTTTATGTATAATTATTCCACATCCAAGTCACTAGAAGATAACAAATTCAAAGCAAAAATATATCAATATATTCAATATTCAATAATTATGTAGTTCACAAACCAATTTGTTATAAGCCTATTATAAAAATGAATTTGCATCATCGTCACGTCAAGCAATTTCAAACCAATTACACGTTTTATAAAAAATTGTATAATTTTGTTGCAAAAGATGGATAAATTTAATTTTCCTAATGCAGTTTTACTTTCTCTATTGAGAAGGTAGTAAATGTTAAATAGGAAATCAGTCAACTTAAAAAGTACTAATGTCTTTTAGTAAATTAAATAAGCCTAAAGGTTAAAATAACTGAATTTAAACTGCAATACATTTAGATTCATTTTATTTTCTTCCTTTCTTATCATCATCATCATGGCAATCTTCCTATTAATCATGGCCTCTCTCTATCTTATTTTTATTATAACTCTCCTTCGTCTTTTTCCTTCTTCTCTTTCCATGTATTCTTTATCCTCTTTATCTTCCTCATTTCCCCCTTTAAATTTGCATAGGGCACGCTCACACTGAGCATGCTCCGTATAATCAATCACATTTGATATGGTTTTTCTTTGTACATGATTGCATGTTTGGTATTCAACCTATGCTTTTTAGAATTAATAATGTTTAAATGAGCATAGCAATATTTTGAATTCCTAAAGTTCTCTGCAATTTATTTCAATTAACCTTCATCCTTATCAATTTTATTTTCAAATTCCATATAATTTATTTCAATTAAATTAAGATTCAATCATTTTTATGTCATTGTAATTTATGAAATAAATCAATCATATTAAAATGTTTAGACAGCACAAATCGGACACATCTTGTCAAAGTATTTAGTATATTTTACATTTTTACATAAATAATTGATTGATTGAGTGGAAATTTAACTTGGTGGTTAAGTTGATTGGCTACTAAACCAGGTTCAAATTTGTTCACAATCAACACTCCCAACATTATTTGACAAAAAAATGTGATATGCCCATATATGGACATCAGATGATGTCATATCACTACCATATTTGGGCATATCACTAGTATACTTGGGAACATTACACTTTTTTTCAAAACTAGTTTGTTTAAACATTAAACATTAGTTTATGTACAGCTTCTTGAATGTGTTATTTTGTCTGACTCTTGTGAATTGATTCACCTATTACAGCAGACTTGAGTAATTTGCTATTGGCAATCCAATACAGTATGTCTAAATAAAGAATAAAATAATTGATGATTTTTATGGTTTTCCGAGGACTTATCAGTGACATATCCACTTTTTTTATTGAAGTTATGATGGAAATCTGCCAAAATGATCAAAGTGAGATTTGAAATTGAACGCTTTCATGATTATTAGGTTCATTTTTAATGGATGGCACAAACACCTTTCACAGGTTTATATTTTTGCTCATTCATGTCTCTCTTTTGTTCATGTTTTTAGTCTTGATTATTTATACTGCAAGAGGTTATAGATTATATACAATACAGTATATATAAGTATTGACTGTTCTTCTTTGTCGATATTTGTATTCAATTGTAAACAGATTAGACATTTCTTACAAGTTAAGCCCAGCTGCTCATTCTGACCAATGTTTTTCACTAGTTACCATAGATACTATGCTAGGTCATTTGTGTGATTTGGTTATGCTTGAATACTCACTGATTATCACGCTAGGCCTCACAATTGTTTTGATTTTGATCAAAGGTTTCCATTCACTTTGGTATTATAATTCATAATCATAAAATTAGATAAAATATAGATTTTCAATGATCAATTTTTTTTGTTATAGATTCAAAGTGGTAAAAATTGTTTAAAAGAATGGTTGAATAAATATGTAATGTTATTGTGTGTAAAATAGTTTTATTAAGAAAATGTATGTAAAAGTCAAGAGACAGACATAGGTTGTATTTAGGCCAATATTACAAACATGAAAGAAAAAAACTCCATAATTAGACATATTATAAATTCATAATAATGACAATTATTTGATAACAAAAATGTTCTTCTCTTTACTTTCATTCATTCAAAAACAAATGCTTACAGCTGCCTATAATATAATATTACAGTGTGCAATTGTTGACATTCATAAATACACACAATAATAATTGTTATGATAATGCAATATCAGCAGTTTGAGTAGCAATTGCTAATGACAACAGTACATTATTGTAACTGTTTTTTGTTATTATGTACAGTTATTCCTTTGTACTTTTTAGGGTTTATTAGTCACAGATGAGCTTTTGTCCATGGCTGGGTAATTGGGGATACCCCTGTTCATTGTATAAGTGGGCTATTAAACTGTACAATGTGTACCCCTTTTGTTAAGGTATCAGTAGTTATTCATTCAGCTCAAGTGTTTCCTGTAAGGTTTGATTGTTATGCAAATTAGGACCACGCGCCAATGTTGAAACAGTAGGGAAGTCTGTGTAAATAAACGTGATTCAATCTCTCGTCTTTGTGTCCACTCAAAGTGGTAGTAATGTGAAAACCTTCATTTGAATATCAAAAGCCAGGCAGATTACTTCGTAATTAACAGACCTCTTGAAGACCGCACCAGCTTTTGTTGATGAGAGGGAGATATTCTACATCCCCCAATGGTACTATCTGTTATGTCATCATCATCTCTGCACACTGATCACAGATTGGGATAAGTAATTATTCCGTGTGGTATAGGCTATACGAGTCAGTGAGTAGACAACACAAAGGGACTTTTACTGTAGCCGTGTGATTAGCTGAGAATAAGACAGGCTGTATTGCTGGCTCTGTAATTACTGTACACTGACAAAGCTGAACATTTGAGCTGTATTAATCTCACTCAGTGAGCTACCTTCAACCTTACTTGTTTCTAGCTTACTAATGGCTATGTTATGATAGCACACAATCCTGGATGGACGTGTAGTGTAAATACATGTTGTTTTTTGAAACAACTCAAATTCTGATTGAATTCTTCTCCAGCCTGAACACGCAATTACACAAGTAACATAACACCGGTCTGGTATCGTGCTTGGCGCTAGCATACTGATTAGTTTCAGGGAAGTTAATCAAATTTGTGATCGTATTCTTCAGTAGGGTCAACTTAAATATCAGCAGATTTGTTTGTAACAGGAATGATACGACAGCATTGATTAATTTAATCCTATCAGGCAATAAAACTAGTATTGAAACGATTGGATATTCCATAGAAAAATACTTTACGATTACTTATATAAACCGTAGGAAAAACACAATTTAATGTTAACCACTAGTAATATTATGAAGGAGATGACAATGCCAGTAACAGCTGCCGCTTTGGCTGCGAAAACGTCCGGAAATAAGCTACCGTTTTGTCTTCCAATGGCAGCAACATCATCTTCAGCGCACCATGGAATGGGGAACATGGTTTTTGTTCAACAACAACATCAACAACCATTGTTACAGATGCTTATGTTGCAAAAGGAATTACAGAAGGTATTATTGTTTTTTACGATATTGTTATCTTATCAGATATATAGTTGTCTTCGGTGCATAGGGTAGAGGTTTTTCTCCCATCTTGAATTTTTTCAGTTGAGGACTGCCAACCAGGTTAATTTCAACCTTACCTTTACTTAATTAGCGTTTAAATTATTCTGTTGTATTAATAAAAGATGTTTTGTAACTTTGTGTATAGCTAGTAGTAAGTACAACATCTGGATCATTTTGCCATTTTTACTGTAAGCACATAAGGTCCAATTTCAATATAAGTCCTTAAAATCTAAATCTTTTGTTTTGTTAAAGCTGGAATTTATGTGGTTTAGTCTAATGTGTTATAACTGCTTTACCTACTAAGCTTACGGATGTTTGTATAGTACTAATACAGTAGTATTTACCTATGTGCTTTTCCTATTTAGCATTACAGTATAAATGTCCTTGTTTGTCTTAGGCTTTAGTTTAATTTCCTAGAACCATCAGTTAATTTCAAGCACCTTTCCTTATTGTCCAAAGCAGTAGGTTCATATCCTATGCTAAGACAGTACTACTACTATTTACTACTAATTCTTGTCAATAGAATACAATATTATTTTAAACCAGTTCACTATAGCAAGTATAACACTTCTAAATTAATAAAAGTGTGTTTTACATTGTTATCGTCATGTCAAGGTTCAATTACATGATAATGATTTGCCAAATATCACCTTTCTAATGATGTGATTTTTCCTATTCACATCCTTCAACATTCACATTCTAGCGTGAAATTGGACAATTCTGTTGGTGTCATCTATGGATATCAAATTACATTTTTTTATGTAACACTAGATGGTGACTGATGAACTATTGATCACAAATATTTTTTGTCGGACACAAAACTATTTCTAAATTGTAATTAAAAGTTCATATATTATTATTAATGAATACATGAGGCTTGACGATTATCTTTTTTCCCCACACCCATCTTTTTTCACCACTCACAATATATTTATAAGTCATTAAAAAGCAAATTTGTAATACTAATAGGCCAAAACAAATGAAATAAAGTCTCAGTCACAAAAAGTCTTGAAGATGGCTAGTACCTCAACGAAAGGAACTATTACATTCTACCTTATATCATTTAAATATAATCTATAAATCCACAGTTTTTTTCAGTCATTAAGAATGTAATTAAATAAGAAATAGTCTGTACAGACTATTACCTGAATTGAAATTTTCTAGTAATTAAAATGCTGTTTACTAATTGTTAAAATGTTGGCCTCTGTACACACCAACTGTTGTTAATAGTAAGGTCACATTTTAATTAGTTATAAGGGACATCCGGTACCACCTGGTGTGTTGTGATAATGGTGGTCAATACTATGTTGAGTTGCATTTAATATCTTGACACCAGGATGTATAGTAATATTATTTTGTTGTTAGATTTAGAATTCACAGTATACTACAATTTATTTGCCGGAAAATAAAAATTGTCATGGTTTTACAAAGGCATATGTTTCAAAATACATGACCAGTACATTGTTGATGTGATTAATGAAAATAAATGTAGAAAAAGTTATAGAAAATCTCCCTTTAAAATATAAAAAAACATGTGTTTTAATCCTTGGTGACCTAATGCTAACAAACTTTTCAGTGGTGTTGCTATTCGTTGTAAGGAGATGGAGAATTTATCCATGTTAAGGACAAAGAAAGTAAGATATTTTCATGCCCTGGCCTTAAAACCAGCATGAACACCATATATGGTATGCAAATGGCAATCTCTTTAGCACTAGAATCTACACCAACCATGCTGTTGACAAGAGAGATGTGACTAGTGTAAATATAATACCATTAGGCCTAGCTAAGGTATGCAGTAAAGACATAAATACTGTAAGCATTAATGCTGGCTGTGTTGAAATATTCTAGATATAAAAAATCTCTCAAAATAGAAGAGTTGATGGATGAATGATTTTAATATTATTTTTTTTCCCTTTATTTTATAACAACATTTTTGGTGAAAATTTGAATAATGAGGGTTTTCAATACAAGTGTATAGCACTTGACTACCAAATTAAAATAAAATAAATTAATACAATATAAAAATTAAAAAGACTTAACATAAACAAAAAGAAAGGAATACAATTTCCATTTTAGAAAAAGCTTAAAAATTGATTCAATTTGTGTAATAATCAAATTGTTTAAAGTAAAAATGTAAAAGTAAAAATGTAAAAGTTGAGATTTAAAAGATGCTTGTGTTTGGAAATGGTACAATGTGGTCCCTCTAATACTCAATATTTGAAAATCTTAAACTTTCATTCAAATCGTTTCTTTTTACGTTTATAAAATGACTATTGTACGATTATATATTATTATCTTTAAGGTACCCCATTCTTCATTTTTACAAGCCAATTAAATTAAGGCTAAAATTGGATAAATTGAAACAATGATACAAAGTTTGGTTGTCCACATGATTTGTTAATTGCTTGATCAATAATTCCGTGACCAAACAGCTATTTGATTTAAGAATGTTATGAATATACGCCATCACGCTTTTTTTACGATCGTAAATATTGCTGATCAAAGGTATACAAAGTTCAGTGATGAAATGAGTGAATTTTGACACAGTAGCAATATAATATAATCCAAACCTTTTTACATTTGAAACAGAAATAATTTTTATTTCAGTATAATATAAGAATTCATCAGGAGCAGATCAAGGATTTTTTAAATCTTGGGAGCACTCAAAAATGTAAAAAAATATATATCAAAAATGAGTTCATAATTTCTCTCTGTCAAAGGGGAGCGCACACCAATAGATCCACTCCTAAAGCTCTGTCTACACTATTGAATTTTATGTGACAACAAAATGTGATGTGCCCATATATGGATATGATAATATCATATCACTTCTATATTTGGGCAGTTTGACATATCACACTTTTTCTTGTCAAACTGGTTTAATAGTGTAGACAGAGCTTTACATTCAAGATATAGATTAATATACTAATTAAGGGTTTTCTATTTTTTTTCTCTCTTTACATGTTGATTTCATCTGTGTGTTTTTCATCATGGTATGCATTCTCCACACACATCTGATGATTCAAAATTAGCAGGTATGTACAAAATCTATGTTTAAAATCTTTCATTTGTGTTTAAATATGTCATTCACACCGCTTTTTGTAATTGTTACAGTATGGTAACGTACAGTATTACTAACTCCACCCAGCTCAATATCTTTTCTCTAGAAACTTTAATAATAAAAAAATATTAAACTTAGGTAAAGTTTTTGAAAGTTTAATGAAGCACAGATTACATTAATGATGTACTAATGTCTAACCTGAACATTAATCAAAGCCCTAGGATTATTAATGGACCAGTACAACTAATAACAAAGGTAATGAATAATATTACTGCAAAACATTAATGTTTTTCACCCAGTTGTTATACTTAGCTTCAGCTTAGACTACAGCCCATAAATTATGTATCTGTTCATTACAACCATATTCAGTACTGTATTTTATATCAGTTACATGGATGTGATTTATAATTAGGATCCAGTGGCTGCATGTACCATTTAGTTCAGTTTATTTCCCATAGTTCTTAGTTGGACCGTAGACGTATTCACCATTAGGCTAACCAAAATACTTTTTCTTAAAATTGTAATATTCTCATATCTAAGGAAATATACCTACCACTTTACCAAGTATATTTATTGACTTAAGTGAAGGGATACGGCCGGTTAAGATCCGGTGGTATTCAAGATTATGCTAAATACCTATTCTTACACTTTTAATATTCTCCTATTTAAGTATAAATAGACCTACCACTTAAGGGAAATCTTTATTGACTTAAGTGAAATACTTACTATTTAAAAGCAATGCCTTTAAATGTTATTGTAAATACAGCCACTGGAAATACACATGGAGTGAACATACTGTAATCTTTTACAAGGCATATTTTTTTCCCCATAAAATGTAATATTATTCTAAAAAAATATATCTTTTGTATAGTTTATATATAAAAAACTTCGAACTAACGATTCATTTCTGAATAATTATTTTAATCTCATATTGTGATCATTTAAAGGCAGTTGAAATTAAATTATGTATTCATGATTATAGGGAATATATAATTCCTAAATAATATTCATCATAAAGTATAGAATATGAATTTAGATCTTAATTAAGTCGGCCAATCATTGAGCGCAATATTGATTAAGTATGTTCTTGTTGAGGTACAATTACTAGAATTTAAGTAGCATTTTTTTTATCAGCGCACGTCGTAATGATCAGACAATTTAGAGTGATTTGTGGGAGCGAGTTCTTGACGAAGTAGAAATGATTAGGGTTTTTTATATCTTTACGATAATGTTTGCTTCTCATGCAACTACAGTAATTTGTATTTAAACAGCATTATTTAGTCCACATAGTTATAGAAAGTTCATATACTTAGTTTTGTAACCTATAACATTTGACCTGGTCTTGCTGATGTTACAAATATACATATACTCTAATTAACAATAAACCCAAAATATAATTTATAAGCCTGTTTCTATTGAAAAATACCAAACGAACTGTTTTCCTTTTATTTCAAACATCTGTACTGAAATCCCACAACATAGTTCTGTGGATAGAGTGACCGAGTTGAGGTCAGCACTGGCCAGGTTGAGTTGAGGAAAAATTGTTCTAAACCAATTTAAAGACAGTTCATGGTAATCAAGGCCGGAATCAATTAAAGGTCTTTGAAACTGTTTTTAAAAGATCATGGTTTTTCTGTGGGCATATATCTGTTAACAAAGAGAGAAAAAAACACACCACATGAGTCTTGTTGCTAATCTTTCTGATAGCCCAGATGACTTTGAAATGAGCAAAAAAGTTACTTATACAGTACGTACTAGTCTGAAGTCAATCACTATACTAGTATAAACCAACCCTTTACTGATTTTCATTATTGATAAATAATAAGAACTATCTCGTATCAATTAAGTTATAAATCGAGTACTGTAGCATTGAATGCTTATAAACATTATTAATCTCTGTACATTATAAATATGTATTAAAGTTTCAATGAATATATTACTATTGATATAAAAGAAATTATTTTCTGCAGTTTAAGATTTCCATAACTGTGAAAGTAGGCCTATAGGTAAAAGTAGCATTCCTGATAGGATTTCCAAATTGATTGAATATTGATATTGGTGAAGAAATTAAACATCACTCCTGTTCTAGACCTAATTTGCATAATGCATTATTTTGCTAATATTTTTTACACTGGATAGAGTAAATCTTAATAGTACAAACATGTAGCCAGGATTTTATAGGGGTTGTTTTCTTTACAAAGAGGAACTTTTTTCCACAAAATGGCAAAATCTTAATTTATCTTCTAAATGTAGTTGGCATATTATTACTTTTGATACTGGTCTCCAATTTAAATGGTTCTTCAGGGAAAAAAGTTGGGGGGAAGGGGGTGGTGTTGGCCTCTATGGCTACAGGTGTGTAGTTTAATACCGTAAAACATCTTCTGTTGCTGTACACCTCAGCTTTCCCTGTATGACACCCAATAAACTAATATAGGATAGGACATTAATTTTTTGGAATACCTTTGAATAGCGATAATCCTTGTTTATTGCATTTCAAATTAAAATTGTATTATATTGTGAATGACGATCATTTTTGTAATGAATTGTTGATTACCAATACTCAAGTACAACTGTGAATTTGAAAAGGCTAGAAACAGAGTTAATTAAACACTTTCATTCAAATGTATTTAGATTATGCAATCGTAACAACATTGGCCATAAATTTGTTAATTTTTCATTAATATTTATACAAGCCTGAACGCACTTTATTAACAGATTCTAATTCTGTTGATAATTAAATTCGTGATAGCATCGTGAACCGAATAGACGTTTGGATAGGTTTGTAATCGCCCGTTTTCCCCTTGGCGACACATAAATGTTTAGACAACGGTAAAGAGCTAATTACCTTTGGATACAGTACAATTTCGATTGATAAAACTTCTATTTGCTCATTTTCTTCATGCTAAAAAACCATTGGAAATATTATGTCTATTTATAATGTCTATAAATATATACATTTTTGATGGAAAAAAATAAGAGAAACTATTAACGAGTCTGAAAAGACATTGTTGGTTGCTTCCATTTTCTTGTTTATTGCGAAAGTAAAGCATCATGGTTTGGTGAACTCTGAGTAGCCTCACACACACCTCAATCTGCGAGTACAGGTGTTTCGCAGGAAGTCTCATAGCGTGGTATGAGAAGAATCTTCTATCACCATCTCTATTATTGATCTCGAAGATTGATATTACTTTATTTTTGTGTGTAACGCATCTGTCAACTTTGACAGAGGAAGGTGTTTTCTCTCGATGGTGATCTGGTCCACTTAACTTGATTTTTATATTTTCGGCTGAGATTACTTTGAGGAGCCTGCTACAAACTGTGTACATGTTATTTGTTTATTTGCTTTTTGAGAAAAATGTTGCTCAGATGCCTTTACAACAACAATTCCAGACTTCATAATGGATATGATCTTCTGTGAATAGAATTAAATGCATACAGGTACTGTACCTACAGTATGTTTTGAATATTTTTGCAGTCATTCTGAGACTGATGTACTTGCGACTTCAATTCAGTTTTCTTTTCATTTTGCCTGCTATATGTACAACAGTACTACAACATTATTAGAAATATGTTTTTTGGAGCAATTTTAAGCGTTATTTAATTGTGTTCTTGGACTTATATTGAAGATTCCACATTTGGACCCAAGTATGTTTAAACTCTGAACTGGCAATATGAATTTTAATATATGGATCTTACTTCGTTAACGCTATTATTTTCTGACTGCAATTATGCACTTTTAATATGTAATCACCAATTGTTCTAGAACATCTTGCATTGGTAACGAACCATACTCTACTCTACTACTAATTTCTCGGAAATCTTGACTAAATAAACACATTTGTCTCAACATTAGAATGCCCAGAGAGCATCATAATTTGAGAAAAAACCATTAGTAAATTTATTTCAATTACGCTTTTCAGAAGACTTTCTGTGCGTGCAGCTTTTCATATTAAGAACCAATTTCATGTGTGCAGCATTTTAGAGATAAATATAGCGTTCTGCTCTAACAAATATGTAAGCTGATGATGGTGAAATGTAGAACATTGTTTTTTTAAAACCTAATTTCAAAATGCTTCAACTGTAGTGTATGCATATTCTAAAATGAGGTGTATCTTCCACAAAAGTACATTTACCCATTTCCCCATACTTTGAAAAATTATTGGATAACATAAACTGTCACTTGTGAATTGAACATCTGAATTTTTACGAGGATATTTGTTCAGAAAATGGCGCTACCGGCGTTCACCTTCATCCGCAGAGAGTTTATGCTACCACAGACCAAATCATCTGTTGGATATTTACTTCCACTCCGGCAGGTTTGTACCAATTGTCTACTTCTACTGTGTGTGTGTATATAGAGAGGGAGTATTATTAGACAGAATGAAAAGCAAAACCTTCAATATTGCTGTACAAAGCTTATTTTGTTGCTAGGCTTGCCTGGTTAAAGCAACATTTATCCTCAATTTTGGTATAGAAGAAAAAACAATAATCTCGATTTAACTTTTACAGTGATTAATAATTTTGGTCATCTGCTTAAAACATAAATATTATCATTCTTGTATTAAATTGGTTTTTATGCTGCATATACCCTAAGGATATCATTTAATTTGTTTTCAAAGGTCTTTTGTTTGTTTTCGCTTAGAACCAGATGGTTTATTTAACCACTTTTGTTTATATTTTTCTAAATCATTTCATCCCTTAATACTGCAAATCTCTGTGTTAACGTCAGTAGAAAAAGTAAATGACAACAAAATCTCCTTTTGTGTATTTTGTAGTCATAAAAAATTAGCCATCACATATTATGAGATTATCTTGCGTCTCTAAAATCCATTTTTTAAGTTCTTTTTAAACAATGTATTAACAAAAATATTTTTATAGCAATATTTTGAAAGTTAAATTTGTTTAACATCAAATAGTAATGTTTTCACATATCACAAGATAATCTTGCATCTTTAAAATCCATTTTTCAAGTTCTTTTTAAACACACAATGTATGAACAAGAATATTTTTATAACTACATTTTGAAAGTTCAAATTGTTAATGTCAAATAGTAATGAAACATAAATGCTAATATTTATTTAAAAGATGAATTTATTTGTTGCATTTATAATGTGTACAAGTAGTATTGTTCGATATATTATGATATATGAAGAGCGCATCTCTATTATTGTATATCAACAAGCCAATCCTATTGTCCATTGTTACATTCAAATGTATTCAATTACATCTCATTCATTGTCCTTTGCGCGACACGGGAAGCTTCAGGCAAACAGCGTACTAACTTAATCTGCACTACCAGTCTCAAAATGTGTTGTTCAATGGTCATTGAATCCCTGATTACGCATCGTTTATTACCGTAGCAGCCGCATACGATGAGAAATGCGGGAATATTGATCATCAGTCGAGTTTAATTAGTCTTCGGTATTTCATATTGATCCACGCTTTAAACGAGTGATAGTGGTTTTAAGATTCATCATGTCTGTGTATTGAAAATGTAAATGGCTGAGAAAAGAAATCAATATTTTGTTGAGGAAAAACAAAAAACATGAATAATTTATTCAGAAATGAAGATTTGATTTATATTATGAGTTTCTTAATTATCAGTAAATGTAGTAGTATTGTCTTAATTTAATTTTACACTGGCTAACTGAATCCCATCATCTTCTTGTTTTCTGGTTATGTCAACATAGCCATATATTAAATCTGTCAAAACAACTTTAATATCATCATTTGCAAATTTGTAATGACAAACCTAGCATCCAACAACATTAAACTCTTCACCAACAATATCATAATGATCATCATTATCAGATCAACATTATATATCATTAATATCATCATCTTTTTCAACACCGTATCTTTATCATCAACATGTGATCAGCCATATCCATATCCATCCATCCTTCAATTATCATTTTTAGTTTACTAAATTGGCAAGTTTACATTATACTGCCCTCTATATTGTGTTACATGATAAATGGTTTGATTGGCTCTTTGATAAATTCTCTTATTAGCATCCCTTCTGCAGCTTTGCCTTAGCAATCTTTTATTAGCGCCTCATCTGTGGCATTACTTGACCTCAGCTATGGAATGCTGATTAATGAATTATTACCTACCAAGCTGGTTTCTATTTTCAATTAGTCATTCATTCAACAAATTAAATTTGTGTTTGTGCTGGACAATTTATATTTAGTACATGGTAGATTTTAATAAAATTAAATGATGCATATATATATAAATATAAACGGTATACAGTATAGGATTATATATAATCTAGGCGCGTGTACAGAGGTGGAAGCAACAGCAACCAACCCTATAAATTCTGAGAGGAAAAAATTATTAGGCTAACTAACGTTTGGATATACAAAAAACATCCTGCATACATTTAATATTTCAGCTCCAAAAAATGTGTTGCCGATGCATTTTCTACAACTCAAATGGGCATGTTTATTATAGATGCTAATGACCAAGGTTTTTTAAAAATAGCACCCTCTATGTTTTTTTGTATTCTATAAAAATTATAGCACCCTCTATGGTTTTGCCATACGCTTTTATAAAGTATCCATGATATTTCATTTTTCCGAGATAGGACTTCTGTATGATGCATAACAAGCATTTGTTAATATTCAGGTTTTCATTGTAGTTTTCAAACAAAAAAAATGTAATATAGGAATACATTTCCATAAAAGGCATATTATACTTATGAACCACTGATGAACATAGCTACAGTATATGTATTTGGAATTTTATGACAAAAATATCACCCTCTATGTTTTTTTGTATTCTATAAAAATTATAGCACCCTCTATGGTTTTGCCATACGCTTTTATAAAGTATCCATGATATTTCATTTTTCCGAGATAGGACTTCTGTATGATGCATAACACGCATTTGTTAATATTCAGGTTTTCATTGTAGTTTTCAAACAAAAAAAATGTAATATAGGAATACATTTCCATAAAAGGCATATTATACTTATGAACCACTGATGAACATAACTACAGTATATGTATTTGGAATTTTACGACTCTCTTTAATGATGTACATAACTCAACTGTCCAAAGTCACTAATCCGTAATCTCAAACCTAAAACATTTCAAAACTATATTTAGAATTTAAATGATATGTTTTCGCAGCCATTTCTCTAGGTGCTATATAGATGCACACCGTTATGAATCCATCCTATGATTTATTGTCGTTCTAAAGAGGACGCCATTTTACAGAATGCCATCTGTTATTGCGCCGGCAATTTGGCGGTCGTTGTCTGTGTGAAATCTGTACAAAAACAACTCTGTAAATAGACAGATATTATTGATGAGAGAATATCATCATAGACTGCTTATCTCTGCTTAAATGTCAAGGGGCGGGGCTTTGATGACAATTCAGATATAAGTATGAGAATACAGCTATGTTCACATTAGTATTAAATATCTTAATTAAATTATAGTTCATATATTCGATTTGAATGATTTTGTTTCAAAAAAATAACATTAACAATTTTAATTTGTATTTATTATTTTTAAAAAAATGCATAACTTATATATTTTAAAATAAAAATTAATAGATATATTTGTTATGATTCATAAATACTTCAGTGTTCATTTTGTCATTATTATTAGCTTGTAAAATTTAATAATAAAAATGTACAAATACAGTATATTTTTGTGGAAAAATAAAAACAATTTTGTAACAAAAAATCCAGAAATTGATTGCAGAATTAAATGTAGCTATATCTCAATATTTGAATAAAAAGTATTTAATTTACTGCAGTAACTGCAGTAGATCATTTTAAGACAGTCTGTTAATGAAAATTACACAAAATGTCTACATAAATAAATCAGGCTGAGTTATTCACAGATTGCTGTGGCTGTCTCAACAAAGACATGTCAGATTTGATTGGCTGTTGTTAAATGTTAAGTTCTTTTGTTCTTGTGTGATCCCTAGAATTCCGTAAGGAGCTGTTCTTCAATTGCCCCTGCATATCCTGTCATAAGATTGGCTAATCCACTAATAATAATAGTTCACACATCAGGAAAGGAACTGGTTTTTTAAAGAAACCTAATTAAGAAATTGATTATTAATCAACTAAATTTAACCCAGCTATTGTGTAGTTAAATAGTGCAGCTGGGCTATATTAACTTGTTTTTAAATCCACCATGAAAATTTAGAAACATTTCTATTTATTTTTGCTATGTATTGTACACCATGACATACATGTTCTTATAATTCTAGTACTTATAAAACCATGTCATACAGTATATAATTGTTTTACATGAAAATATAAATAAAATCTTTCTTCCTTACATACCATTATGTTTTTAATATATAAATTTTTTTCTAACCGACCCAATAGCAGCTGTTTTATAAATATTAGATATGCTATTTAAACAAGATTAATATAATTTTGTTGTAGTAATAGTATTCATTTTTTCTGCACATAAATTAGCATAATGTATCACCTGACATCAATCTATTGTTAAAACTGTTTTTGTTTACTCCAGTAGGATTTTTAATGAATATTAATAATAAATTTTTTTTAGATCTATTGTGACGTTTATGAATTAATTATTCCAGCTGAATTAGTAATTATTTTTTACATAATATTAATAAATAATTTTAATACATACATAATTTTATTTAGATCCTTTGTCAGATAATATGTCTTAGTTTACATTATATTTTTAAAATGCATAATAGATATATATTAGGTATACTTTCCATTTGAATTCTGTGTTTTAATTAGCATAATTTTCTTGTCATACAATTGTTCATGAGTTTTGTTAATATTAACAATCATTATACTGAAGTGGATATACGGGATTTCAGCCAGATGATTGGAAAAAATCTCATTTGCATATTCACATTTGAAATGCGAAAGATTCAATGAGATATGTGTAGTGTGATATGCGGTCGTGATTTATTGTTATTCTCTGCCAGCGACTATATCATTACTGAAATTAATGTACAAAGCTACACCGGTTGCTTCAGTAGACACCTATGCTTGGTCTTGTCGACTGTGTTTATTTTACTCTGAGGGCCTAGCAGAATCTCTAAGCCTATCTGACCTAGCTAGGTATTTTGTTACCTACGCTCATCCAATGCTGAGTAAGAAGACAGAGTTCATCTTCATCATTTGCTTGGTTATTATTAAAGATAAATTGTATACAGTTTGAGAAACGGTTGCCTGATGAAGGGGACGGTGAAACCTAGTGATGCTGTTTCGCAATCCACAACGTCCACCTCTAACCTAGGCCTCACAGGTTTAGCGTCGCATTTGCTACATGCTCGGGAAGGTCAGCCTTGCTGGGTGAAAATCATGTCAAAAACCCCTCCTCAGCTTACTAAGGTAAGGATAGATTTCACTACACTGAACGTGTAGTAATACATCTCTGGAATTCCATACCATAGTGTCTTGTATTGAGCAATAGGAGGTTTTGGTCTAAAATCTATTTGTACAGAAATATGGGTCTATAGTTTAGAGTTCAAATTTATTTGTGCATCTAGTAATTTTTAATTTATTTGAGTAATAATGTCATATAATTGATTTTTTTTTTATTGATACAGTGTTTGAACATTTATTAAAATATGATTTTTTCTTTTATAATATTATCCCATTATAAATTATTTGTATCTAGAGCTAAAATGTATTTGCAACACCAATATCATTAAAATTTCAGTCTTGGTTTAGAATTTATTTGAGCAGTGGGAATTTGTGATGTACATTGCATTTTATAGTCGGTGAATAAATAAAACAACGTCTCTGAAATTTGCGTTAATGATATGTCGGTTGATTCTATAAACTGTAAATGTGTTCAATCCTGTGGGGCTTAGAAATAAATGATTTTATTTTATAGGTAATAATGTTGTAATTATTTGTAGTATTAAGTTACAGATTTTCCATTAAAAATGTTCTTTGTATATAAAATGTATACAAAATATATATTGAATATTTCTATCTGTACAAATGGTATTGAATAATTATCAAAGCATGCCCTTTGGTTATGAAAAAAAGATCTAGTACAAAATAGATTTACATATTTAATGATTTCTTAATAACTATTATGTCTGATATTAAACTAGCTAAAACAATCAATTTGAGGCAACCCTTTGAACAAACATGTTTTCTTTTTGTTGAATGTGTCCCCTTAATAGAGGTACTACTATATTTGTATTGTATGCCAAAAAGTTATTTGTAGAGCAGACTTACTGGGGAATACTATGATTATAAAGAATATTGGTTTTTACCTTGATTTAAACTCATGCTAAATTACACTCAATAGTAATAAACTTTATTGATTAATTGATTAACGTTGTGTAATTACCTCTAATTACTATTATGCAACTGGAGATTTGTAAATAGATATTGTTAATAATCAATAATCAATCAATAATATGGATGTAAGTGAATTATTCTTCATTAAATTCTTATTTACTTTTGTATAAGATTTTATTTGTTTTAACAAATTAAGTTTTTACTGATAATTGTATGCTGTACATTGACGATGATTTTAAAAGTATTGAAAATATTTGATGAAAACATATAAAACAATTTTTTTAAAGTTAAATTTTTTTTATGCAAATAGAAGGTAGAATTAATTATAAAATTAGCTCTATGTTGGTATTATATTTCTTTAGTATTATATATATTTTATATTTCTTACATTGAACTACTGCTGTACAATAGAATAGAATGTGGTTGTATAGAGAGACTATGTGTCATTTATACGTGAAAGCATAATTATATTCCAAATGCATATATTTGAAATTTGTTAGGGTTATTGCACAGACACATGCTTTAGGCGTCAAGAGATTAGAAGATTTATATTTAAAATATTGATACATAAAGTTGATAGAATATGGAAAATATGCAAAATGATATATGACTTTTAGATGTAACTATCCTAAAAAAACTAAAATATTATTAGAGAAAATATATATGCTGAGTGCGCTATCGGAAGACGGCATATTAATACTGTAGGTAGTTTTACAAATTTATCTTGATAGTGTATTGAATATACTGCACAGCAGGTGAGACGACTAGATTTAATATTCGTTTATCATTATCATTTCAATTTTCAAATCTTTTCACTTGGGCAACGAATAAATGTATGATAAGTAGATGAATAGATATCTGACATGAATGATAGTAGAGTACAGTAATGAGTTCTCATCAATGAACACATGGTCATAAGTAACTTGAAAGAAAGAGATAAATGTATAGGTTATAGCGATATCTGACATGAATGGTGGTAATGCATAGTAATGAGTTCTCAATGAACATGTATAGGCTCGTTTCTGCTAATTTAACACACAAAAAAGAGAGTTCTTGTTATGATAATGAATGTATAAGTTGTAGTGATATCAGTCGGCCATCTTGAATGTGAATGCTAGAATGGTAATGAGTCTTTTTAAATGTTACACATAGTCAAGCTTGCAATTAGCTTACCTTACCTTTCTGAAATAATCCATCAAAGATATACTGGAATAATCTGGCATATAAAATTACACTAAACTAAAAAAAAAGGCATTTGCACTTTATTCTTCAAGAATTAATTTTTCTACATCATATACAAACAACATAAGATAATTATATATACAATGCTCAGTTTGTAATCCTGTAGAGAAGACCTCATCATTAGTGAACGTTTGTTGGTGAGATTGTTCTTCAAATTTTGTTTTCATTTTTGTAAACTGCACTAAATTAAAAATCAGTACACAACTACTGAACGTGGACACAGCATACAGTAACTGTGTAAATAATGAGGTTATATGTTCATATTAAAATTTATATTGAGCTGCAAATTAAAATTGAGTCGTATAGAGTGATATATTTTAATTGAAATTACTTTTCCAATTCACAACATTTACTACATTACAGTGTCACAATAGTTTTAATTTAAATACAATTTAAATGTCCATCTTCATAAACGATAATAGATATTGATACACTATTTAGGAAATAATATTATTTTTTATAGCCATAAATAAAAATACTCATTAAAGCTTCACCAACCGTGACTCTCTCAAAAGTAATTTTCTGATAATTAATCATCTTTTTAATTTTTAAAATGATAAAGATTACACTCTAGAGATTTCAGAAAATCTAAAAATCAATATATTTGGCAAAGGAATTAAAAGTATTTTGTTTTGCATTGTAGTAAGGAGTATGCTAGGTCAATATAAGGTTTTGTCATGCATATATCCACCACTCAGGAGAATATGATTTCAAGGTTGTAATTAGAAAAAACATATTTTTTTTATGTTTTACATTGTTTGTATAATGATTGTTTAAAAAGATATTGTGGCAGGTAAAGTCCCCCAAGTCATTCTATATTTTTAGAATAATTACTAATGTATACATTGTAATTATTTTTTTGACATCTGAGAGTTTGTTTCGTCAATTGATGTAATAAAATGCACATCAGGTAATCAAGTGTCATTGCTATTGTATCAGAGGATTTTAACAGTGTCAAAGGTCAGGAGAGTTTTACGGTTGGAGAGCAATGGTGTGTTTCTTATTGGCTTAAATCATGGAGGAAAAAAATAAGAAACTTGTTTTTCTTTCATGCTTTAGTTACTTTAGTTTCAAACAATAGAAAAGCCTTAAATATACTACAGTGCTATATTATGTATGCATATAATTATCCTACATATAATATACATATGATATTACATAGGCACTATGTTAAAAACCATAACTCAACATCTGAACAGGCCTCATAAATTCAACATGAGTGGTATTTATATTTTAAATTCCAAACCATTTTTTTAACAGAAAAGAGGTCAAAGCAGGAATAATATGTAACCTATGCTAAAAAGCTAGAACACTTCATTATCAACGTGCAACGACTTCCTTCGTTTTACGATTCAAATCATGCACCACAAATAATCCTGAATTGTCAGATGAAAAACTGTAGTAACAAATTAAAATCGGAAAATTAGTACTGTAATCATACAATATAATATCAGGTTGAATATTTTGAAGAAAGCATTTTTTATTTATAATCTCCTAATAGTTTCATGGTTAGTGTGTTTAGAAACATATTTACAAAGAAAAAAATACATTTAAAATGGATGAAAGTTGATATCAGATTACTATGAATTATTGCCATAGGCTAGGCCAAAATAAAAGAGAATACTAGTGAAGTAAGCTCAAATGTTAGTTTCTATAACATCTTATGCCACTGGGGATGGGCAAAGGTCAAGTAAGCAAGGAGGATACAATCACATCAATCATATAAATGAGAGAAAAAGAGAGATTTAATTATTGTGTTAAAAACAACGCAAAGAAGTGTTGCATTTATTTTTTGCTTGTCTGTCCTTTTTGCTTGATATGTATTTGATTTATCTACTTTTTATTGCATTTGAACCATATTGAAAAAAAATCAATTACTATAATGATAATAATCATGATTATTAAAGCAGTGAAGGCTTATAAATAAATTAGAATTTACAATGTGTTGAGTGATTGTTAATTAAAAATTGAACATTAAAGAAGGATGATTTTAAGATACTGTAATCTTATAAAAATAAATTGGAAATTATAATATTGATCGAAAGGCAAATAACTGAACAAATGACAATGCTGTGGGTATCGGTGGCTGCATCTCAATGAAGTTACAACTAAAATAAGCAAACAGCTAAATCAAAACGATCAAGTAAAAACAGCCAGAAAGAAATCCTTCCTTGGTGCAATTATAGAATTATATGTTGGAAATATTTCTCCCTCGTATGTATACCAATACTAACGATATACAGTTGTTTCAAATATGAGCAAAAAATGTGTATCGTCGATACACCAAAAATAGGTCAGACTTAAGTCAAGATCATTATTGTCTGAAAATTACATAAAGCAGACAATTGATAGTCACATCTGTCCCTGATGCCCATTCCACATTAGCCAAAGGAAGCTCTTGAGCCTAGCTAGTGGTGTCTAAAAAGCCGCTAATATCTCTCTACACTCAGTCAGATGACGTGTGATTTTTTTCCAAGCTGTATTAACTGTAATGATTTCTTTTCAAAATCTCATTAAACAATATATTTAATTTTCCTATTCAATCAATTATATATTGGAATATTATAGTAGAAGGAAAAATTCTATTATCACTATAATACTCCCATAAGCAATACAATTTTGTTGATAAAGTTTTTAAAAATTGCAATAAAAATAGAAAGTTTTTATGTTTTTATGAACAGGAAGAACATGTGGAGATACGGAATAAAAAATACCAAAATAATTATACAAACTTGAGGCAAAGTAACTGGTTTTAAGAGGGAAAGATGATATGTAATAAACTCTGTGAATTATTGAATGTTTTGTGATTGACAGTCCTGTGTAATACTAATAGATCATTAAGAACGTGCTCAAAATTGGTAGTGCAACAAGCCCTGTACAATGTTATATGGGTGTGTCTTTGAAAAAAAAAAGCTGGGTGACTCCACCCTCCTTCAATAAGCAGTGGATATCCAGTAGAAATACTTTAGGAGAGGGTTGCTGGCCCTTGAATAAAGTGAACTCATAGGTTAAAGTTCACCATACCATATTTCTATAAAGTCTTATTTGGGATACAATATTGTGATACTTAATATAATTTAAATTATTTATTAATATACCAATCAATAATGTTAAATACCCATTGATACTGATAAATAACTTTAATTGTCACATTTCTAAGTCTTTAGTATCTATTGTAAGTTTCTATCTGTTAAATTACGCTACTGTATTAAGTGCAGTTTGTTTTAAATCAAATTATTTTCATGCTTTCAAAATCCTAATCTTATTACTGTGTACAAATCTTTACTGCTGGAATCAGTCAGCCTGGCAGGGCTATTTGAGATTGGATGGTGTTTTTCTGCAAGTTAATATACATAGTTTCTATGCAAATATGCCTGTTATGGACACTTTTTTCCTGATAAATTCACTTTAGCTACTGTAGTCAGGCGAACAGAAAACAGGTGGATTTTATTGTTATTGGTTTTGAGCAACATTAACACAATTTGTTGATGGTATATCGGACAAATTTCTGATGCCTTTACTTTGCTGAATCTTGTTTGCATTTGTGAGTTAATTTTGTGCAAAGAAATCTTGTATGCAGTGAATTGTTTTAGGCCTACCAAATGTTTTTATTCTTGAATAGAAGGAAAGTAGAATAATGTCATCACTGTGTAATCAAAATAAAATATATTTATTGTTTAAAGTAAATTATTTGTTATCATAGAGATTATATACATAGTTTTTTCACTATTACTTGATAAGAGGTGAAGAGTAATCAACACATGCGCTCAGTGTAAAGGAAGTTGGTCCAGGAAGGAAATGATCAAACCATCTGTGTATACATGCTAGCCATCTTCGGTACTAAGCTTTATATGTTGGTATCCAGGGTGTAATCAGCCCAGCTTAGAAGGAAGACCAGTGGACTGTGAGTACCGTTTACCGTGAGTACAATCACAGGAGTTAACAGCTTGATGTAATTATCAACCCCACTGGGTTTTTGGTATGCAAATTAGGTGACAGTTGGAAGTAGCCTATGATCAGATGTAACAGAAACAAAGGCAAGCAAGCAGACCCACTTTGTCTCTTGTCAGCGAGCTGAAAACAATACATAACAGGACAGGGTTCTTTTGGAAACATACAGTATAACATTTTGATACAGAACTGGACTGGTTTCTCTACAAATTGGATGTTTTAGTTGTTGAATTTTCAAACTTTATTTTGATCTTTTATTTCTTTAACTTTAAGATGTTTCCAGGTTGGTTATTTTGTAGAAGTTAATGAAGAAATCTTAAAGATTTTATAGTTATAAACAATAAGCTTTGACTGAACGCTTGATGAATTTTTATCAATAGACCAATTCTTCTATGGCTATCACTATTTGTACTTGAGGATACAAGTTGTTTATGTTGGATGCTTTTAACTTCAGTTGTATTTTGGAGATGACTGAGGTAGCATTATTTTAATTTTTGAAGGAACGAATTTGAATCAGGATTTTTAGTATACATTTAATTATTACTGCTGGACATTGACACATTCTTTTTGAAAGGCATCAACATGATGATTAGTGGTGGATTAGCAATGTCCCAGATGCAAAGTCCTGTTCATGCGATGGCGCAATACTCAACGCCGATGCAGGCGTCTGTTCAGGCGTCCGTCCAATCACAGTTGAGTCCATCTCAATATGTTTATTGTTCGTCTTATCCACAAAATGGGACAATTTTACAAGTTTCCGGTAAACAACAATCACTGGTAAGATAGAATGAATATTAATTTCCAAATAAATAGAATTTTAATGATTATTTGAATTTAATATTGAGAGAATATCACAAGGTTTTGAGCTAAATCATTTTTTTAAATTTGTTTAAATTACATTTCTTAGTTTGTAACAAAATTGTATTTGTTAAGTTTTTGCTGAAAATTTTACAAATAAGGAACTGCCAGCTTTTATTCTGACCTATGACCTCTTGTTTCTGATTTATTAGCTAAAATCAATTTTCATGACTGCAGTGGCACAGAATTTACTTGCAATCCCCACATTGCTATTCACTACTAGTAGTAAAATAATTCTCACGAACAGTCAAGTTAAGTCTATTGCCCTTTTGTGAACTAATTAAACTTATATTAATATTATAATTGGAAAGATTATTTAACTTAAGAATGAGTATTTCAATGCTGAATCAATATTAAGACTATAAATACTCATGAGCCAACCGACTCGAAATTGTAAATGTTTTGCGACCAAACTATTTTTTTTTAAAGGATCTATGCTTTATGAATCACTAATTCGGTTGACTTGAAGTGTGTTGAACTTGCTTATGGTGCCATTAAAACAAATGAACTTAATTGACTCCACATTTAGAACATTAGCTTAACCATATTTTTTATTTGTTCTTTCCTTCATGATAACTGAAAGTAAGTAAAGTAAAGTGTTCTGATTGTTATTAATTTGTTTTTACTTTTTCATTTGGAATAGGCCTATATAATTATGTTTAAAAGTATTACAGTTCGGTATAAATCATACAGTTTCCCAAAACAAAACCTTTTTTTTAAGGTCCAGAAGATCTCAAATTCTTGTTTTACCATTAAAAACACATTTGGAATATCAGACTTTCCAGAAAACCAGACATATTAATTATTGTTAGACCAGCCCAAGGGTGTCTGGTATTTGTAGAGTTGTATTTCAATGGGATGGGATGGGCTAATTACAAATAAACAATTAAAAACAAACAATAGACTAAAACAAAAAAGCTAAAGGTGTTTCCACTACCATCAAATTAAACAAAGCTATTGTTCTATTTCTAAGGAATAGTTTCTACTTTTCACTGGTCTTTTCCACCTGCCAGCCCAGATACATCTGGAAAAACAGTTATTGCACAGTAGGAACTCCTGTAGAAGTATTTTAGCAACCAGAATATTAATAATTAATCGACATCAACAAAACAATTTAATTTCACTCCTTAAAGTGCATTACAATGTTATACCAATTCTGGTTTCAGATTGGGTAACAAGTCAATATTATTACTGTAGGCCTATATTATTACTCTCACTGTTGTTGTAAACTTATTAATTACTATTAGTTTGTATTGAATATCATTACAGAAATCCACTCATAGTTTCAGATAAAATAAAAAATAGCGACAGTTTACACACATGTATCTTTATTTGGAATCACTCTTGTTTTATTTAAAAATCAACTGTTAAATTAGTAGTAGTAGTTATATTTATTATTAGTTTCATTTTCCAAATTGTTCACTACCTCTTTCAGGAAATACTGTAACTAAAATTTTAACATGTGTAATCTCGTTACCTAGTATATAATAGAGTTGTTTCATATTTTTTAAGTGTATATAATCAACCACATGTTTCCATACTTCAATGAATAATGCACAATGTATAAAAACATTGAAGCGCAACTAGAACAGCAGTGTGTCATGCTTTTGAGATTATAAGCTTAAAGTTAGCGCATAATAATGCATTATATTCTAACTCGATGAATTATGTTGTCGCTTATGATAGATACACCAGATATCCACAGTAGCTTACTCTGATTTTTGAAAGCAATATTTGCTTAATCCTGGTCCATTTAAAATGGAATAGCTGTTTTTAAGTCCTAGGAGAATAGCATTTTTTAACTGTTTTAACTCATATCATCCATTATCAGTTTACCAGGTAATGAATATTCATGACATTTGAATATTCATAACAAGACAAAGAGCTTATTTTGAATGACAGAATTTACTACCAGTAATTTTTACATCAACTTTTTTCAACCATGCTGCTTTGCGATGAACAGTACATTTATTTTGTTTGAAATGGATTGACTGACTTTTCAAGTTTTGACTAGTTCTAACTGCAAAATAACATTTGCTATAGCCAAAATTTAAAATCATTGCATGCGTTTATTAAAGTGATCCAGTTAGTGGACTGTGATCTTGTTTTCCATTAAGATGAATATCTTAAGAAAGGTATGTAAAGTTAGATTATTTTTAACAATTTTGTATTGTGGCATCAGTGAGTTCCATGATATAAATTGATCAATTTATGCATACTACATTACTTAAATCTACTATTAATTAAATTGAAAATAACTAAAATGTGAAAAAGGTTGGCATAACATTGTAACAGCTCTAAATTTAATAAATAGCTCTAAATAAAATTCTTTTTAGTAATTTTTTTATTCTAGGCCTACGGTATTGCCGAGTTATACCATTTGTTTGAAAATATTTTACATTTAATTGCCATGTAATCAGATTAGGTTTTACTTGGAATTAGATTAATCTTAAACAAATCCTAAATAATTTTTTCCAGACGTGTGACCTCAAATATTTGTTCAGAATAAATTAATTTGTAATCAACATTTTCTCTATAGTACATATATATATATTAATTTAGTATAATCATGTAATGTGAAGCCTTCTTTTAATTCCATGTGGTTTTGACAAAACAAACTACAGTTTGTGATGTCACTAACATTGTGTTACCAAATTCATATTAGATGTTTTGTTAGCTAGTATTATGGAATGCTCACACATACAGTATTGGATGCCTTGTCCACAATCCCTGGCCAAGTTAGTAAAGGATTCTAAAATTAAAGTTACAAGAAAGTGTTTTGCAAAAAGTTTTTAAGTACACCATTACAATCAAGATCACAAGAATAGAAAATTAAATTGAATGACGCAAGTTGAGTGCCTCGGAGAACAATTACAGCACCATCTCACAAACTGTTAGATTTAAGTGTCGGTTATGTTCGACCATAAAATAGTGCATAAGGCGATTATGAGACGCTGTCTCCCTCACTAGATGCAAGTAGATTTCATCGTTTTTCTAAAACTGGATACTGTAAACAATGTAATTTGTCAAATAATGAACGCCAGTTGTTTCAATCGAATCAAATGGTTGTTGTTTAATCGGGTATATCTTTAAAAAATAAATTTTACTTTTTTTAATGTTTAACATTTAAAGTCTGCATTTTTTTTCTGTGTAGAATGAAATGTTTGTTGATGGTGTACTGTTTGTACTTTCATTGAACATTCAATTACCAATAGCAAAAATAATATGTTTTTTTAGTATTTCAATTAATAAATAATAATATGTAGATATACATTCTTCAATTTCAAAATATTTGTATTTAAGTAAATTGTTTATAAAGGCCTGTGTATATAGATTTTAAATAAATATTAGTACTGATAGTTTATGCAAAATTAGATAGTATAATACTGTATTTTCATGTATTTTAGATTACCATACTCTTCTACAACAGTATAATATGCTGATATATTTGGCTGTTGGCAAACATGTGTAGTTGTTATTATGTTAATCAGCCATAGATCGTGTCCTTGATAGGTTGGAGGTCACTCAAGTAATACTGCATTCAGTAGATAGAGAGAAGTGATCTTCAATCTCATCAGAAGCACGGGGTCGTTATAAAATGCTTCATAAGAAGTCAGCTTTAGAATTTTCATAGATGTGTTATCAAACCTAATCATCACGCTGGGACCCTAGAGAGTTCTTTCCCATTAATTGTAGTCAAATGTCTGCTGTGCAACTCATTAGCTTGGGCCTAGCAAAGTGGGTAGATAATCTGTATTGAAACGGGCATGGTTTTTAAAGCTGAATCCAATAAGTTGTTTGTACAGTATTATTGACAAAAATTCCTATATTGCCAGTTGTTTTACATAACAATATAACAATTTGTTTGTTTTAATATCAAATAAACGAAGAAAAGGTTTTTGATTGGTCGGTTACATGTTATATACAGTATAGATCATTATCATATGAATAGTGACAATATTCTAGTACATATTAATTATTTTGATTACTCTATTTTAGTTTAAATTTCATAATTAATAATTTTATAGAATATTTAGTTTTACAACCTAAAATACGAGAACAATTATTTTTGAATCAGAATTATACATTTAATGGTTTTATTGCTGCTGTTCTTTGTTATTTAAATTTTATTGTCACAATTATTAGTAACTTTGTAAATTTTCAGTCATCATTCATCAAACAGTATTGTCGGTATTTGAAATGTGTTTATTACAGCTTTATATTATTCTGATTTGCATGGGAGATTCCACTTACAGTACCAGCAAAAACAGACGAGAGTCGCTCATGCGTATAATGACTTCTGTTAAACACAGAGACAAAGACTAGAGAAGTAAAAATTCAGACAAATATCTAATAACACTGAAAATTCTACACACGAGTCGTCAAATCTGTCGCCTATATGCACTCTAAAATCAGCGTTTGTCTGTGCAGTATAAACGCTGTAAGTTGTCCTGAAAGGTAGAAGCTATTATCTAACCTAACATTTGCCGAAGAAACATCTTATTATATTCTGTCATAACTCGCATTACATACATTCTCCTAAAAGGATTTATACAGGCTTTTTCGGTAAGATGACGATTTAATCCGTGCGGGATGTAATCACCTAGGTCTTGAATGTGTAACGCTTTTTACGAATCAAACTACCGTCAGCAAGATCGGACTGTTTCAACGTGTTGTGTCAGTTGTTCAAATTTCAGTAGTGTCTTGGGAGTTTTAATGGTGTCATTTCCGCAATTTTGCATTAATATCTGCGCGTATGGCCTCAAACCAACACTTGGAAAATGAAACTTGGTTTTGTGCTTACAGGCTGTTTTTCCTCAATATACTAGTATATTTATATATAATCTAATAGTATTATTTCTTTGTTTTTTTCTTCAGCATCCTATGCAGATGGCCGGACAGCCTCAGCTGGCTGCAGCCTACCAAGCACAGGCATTCCCACCACAGAATGGCTTAGAGGCCTACCAACAACCTCAAGTGCAAACACCGTATGTACCTACATCTGTAGCCCAGGCACAGACAGATCAGGCAACGAGTTACACACAGCCACCTCCAACACAAGATGGAGTAACAGTAGCAGGCTTCCCTCCTGGCACGGCCGCAGATGGCACTACTTTTGTACAAACACAGCCTACCGGCACCGAACAAACAACACAACCAGGATTATCAATACCAATCACGGTAAGTTGAAATAGGCCTAGATATAAAGTATCATACGTTTCATAATTTATGTTATTAATGATCATATATATGTTATTAAATTATGAAAGCCTGTGATAGCATTTAGTGCAACATAGTTACAGTATCTGCTCTCTTGTTTAGTGTTTTTTCTGACTGACTTAACTGTGTAAGTTAAATAATTAACTATTGACTAGTTATTGATTGATTAATTCTTTTTATTATAAATATTTAGCAGAAGAATTCGGCTTTGATTCTAGGTTAGGTTGGCTTTTTCTCATTTTCACAGATTTTCCTTTACTTTATTTCTAGTAAACTATATGTATCACTCTTTTTTATAGTCCTTTCATTTTCACTCATATATGGCTGTGCACTTATTTTCATATTCCAGAGTTATATGTTCAAGTCAACTTGTTAAACTTTAACCTCAATTCTCTGAATTCATCATCATTCATCAATTTATATGCATCTGTTAGAAAATTATAATTAATTACATAAAAATGAAAATTTGTCAATTATTTATAAACATTGTCATTTCATATGAGGATACTGATGACACTATTTTTACTAATTTGTATTTTTGATTTATTTCTTATTTTTGTAATCCTTTCTTGCATCAATTATCTTGTTACAATCAAGAAATGTTTATTTTTAACCTACTTCCTTGCAGATTTTTTAATATGACTCATATGTATCATGTCACATGCTACACTCAATAATGAATCTATATAATTAAAACAATTGCTATCAGTAAGCTCTGGCTTTCTTGTTTGTACTCAAATGATGCTCTTCAACAAAATCCATACTTTTCACATTTCTGTGAAGCATTTTACTGTAATTCAATCTTTTTAGTGTAAATATTCTACCAATTTATTATTATGTTATTATTATTAGATTACTCTGTATTGCGTAAATGAAGGTCATGTCATTTGACCTTTCTTGTAAGCATTGGTAGTAGGTTGGAGTGTAACAGATTGTCAGGCCCTTTTTAATTTATACAAGCATATGTTGCAGTATAATTTATTAAAAGTAAATGTTTTTTTTCCACTATGACCATTAGGCATTTTGCCTCTGATGTCTGGCTAAAGGTTTAGTGCTTGTTGTGCAGACATGAAGCTTCCAGTTATGATTAAAAACGATTTATTATGCAAGGCTTAGATTCTCTGCATTCTTAAAACCAAATAAACATGGTCTTCTAGTGTTGACTTACTTAATTTGGTATAGTGTCTTTAGATAGAATATAATCTTCATCAATAGTATGTATAGATATACAGTATAGTACTGTAGATAAGTTAGGTCTAGAAATGTGTGAATAGGCAGATGCATGCACAGTAGTTGTCCAGGTTGGATAATGGTTGGAGCATGTCTTAAGTTTGTTGTATACTGTAGTACTCTAATCTATAGCACACTTTTCCTTTCTCCTGAAGTATCTTCATAACCTACAGTATGCCTACTATAAGTCTGTTCTTTGTAGGTAGATCCTGGCAATTCTTTTATAGTTACATTTTACATAATAAAGTATGTCACTTTTCTTCTTACAAACTCTATTCTTTTCCCACATTTCCTCTACAATTCTCATCAAAAAGGAATTAACGAAAGGTGTTATCTTACTCTTGCTTAGCAAATCCATTTGAAGATAATGTCATACTTATCATGCATAAGAAAAAACGCATACAACTATACGTAATGGCCTCATTTTTCGCGTAATAATTATATCGAAGGTGTAGACTTGCTAGTCTGTTTGATGTAGTGTAACATTACATTGTAGTTGACTAATGTTTCCAATAATGAGGAATGATGAAGAATGTACTATCATCGCAAATTTACAATAGAAAATATAACAATAATCATATTCCCTAAAGACTGTAGTGTGTGTACGATGTGTTATAGCTGGCGTTACTCTGTAGCAAATCATTATTTAGCAATTTTGCGAAGTCCTACTTTTTAATGACTTGTATGGAATTAAGAAAAATTACTATGTGATGCATATTGGCAATGATATTGGATGACATGCAATCATAAATCTTATTTTTGAATCATAATTTAAAAATTCCCTCAAGAAGATTACTGTATGTCAGTAAGTTTGTGAAAAATTGTCGTAAGAAAGATATATTCATCATTTTCCACACTTTTCATTGCCATAAACGACATCATCATCATCATCATCGTCGTCATCACACATCTTTCAATTTATTATGCATCATGTCATAATCTTCATCATCATCATCATAATTATTTCTACAGTATCATTATAATCATATCAGAATCCACTTTTGATTTCTATCCTTTGAATCTAGCAGTTAAGGTTTACCTGAAAATATACTTACTGCAACTGATTACTGCAGCAACTGTAGTGTAGATTATCGTGTAATATACTATGCAATCCTTCTAAACGTTCAATAAAAAATATGTCACATTTCTTGATAATTACCGATTTGTGTTCTAGCTATAAAATTTAACTTCTTAGCTTTGCAATGCAATATTTAATTTGTCATTCTTTATCTCTCAATTATCTAATAAAAATTGTTTCTTGTTTTTAATTTTAAAGCAATACATTTAGTTTGACATAAAATACATTTAATTCAAATCCATTTGATTACTTTAACCATTTATGAAAAGTTTGTGTTTTAAAGCAATTTTCAAGAATTGAGTTATGTCGCAAATGTTGCTGCATTTGTAGCTTTCTTGGTTTACATACTGTAACTGTAAATTGTGGTTTGTAAATGTTTGTTATATGTTCTTTTACAGAATAGCGATGGTAGTGTATCAACGTCACAAGCGCCCTTAGCCACGGAAGCAGGGCAAGCAACACAAACTATTCCCGGAACGAAACCGGGAGAAATACCTAAACGTTTACATGTATCGAATATCCCATTCAGATTCCGAGATCCAGATTTACGACAAATGTTTGGGGTGAGTACCGTGCTAGTCATGAATTAACATGGATCTAGTATAAGTATTCTTGTTATCTAGTTTAGCAGCATTTTCTATTTCCGATGCAAATCCCACTATTACAGTGATTGGCAGAGGTGAGATAACTTCAAAAGTTTATTGAAATTCCATTCACCAAGCTTAATTTTCTAAGTAACTGTTTATGTTGTTATTTATCATATTTTTTAGGTATTTGGTGCCATATTAGATGTAGAAATTATCTTCAACGAACGAGGCTCAAAGGTAGGCTCTTTTCTCCAGCCTGGATTGTGCATTATCAGTGCATTTTGATTCTAAAGCATGCGTCTGCAATGAGCATGATGCATGTGTTTGAATTCAAACCTGCCAATCAATGATCTTTAAATCTCCCATTGGTTAGCATCTTGCAGCAGGATTACTAGATGACCAATCAAATCCAAGCATGAATTTATTTTATGCAAATTTTATTTTTATTTATTTCCCCCACCCCACCCCACCCTTAAACTTTTCAGTTACTTTTTTGTTGAAAATGAAAGGGTTGACGTATTAAGGCTTATTAAAATTAATTTATTTTAAACTTTGAAATCAACTATAAGACATTTAATTTTTTAAATAAAACAAACAAATTAATATAAAGTTATTGATAAATAAACACAAAATCTTAATATCAGAAAATGCTGAAAATTTTAAATAAACTAACTGTGTCTAGTTGACTGTCTAGATCACAATCTAGTATATAATGATGCTAAATTTATGTTTAAAAATTCATAAATTTATGTTAATTTATAATTATGAAATTGATTTCAAATTCTGTTTTGATCATGTCTGGTCATCATAATAGCTACTAAAATAATATTCAGATCTATTTGAATTAGTTATAAATTAATTGTCAGACAGATATTATAATTACTTGCAGGTTTTTGAATTTTACAAAATATTAGCATATTATATTGCAACAAAAATTAAACCATTAGATTTTAAATTGATCATCAGAATTCTTATTATAGCCTCACAGATAACATTTTGAGGAATATGTGTTGTGTCCCAAACCTGTAGTTAAAACATTAATGGTGTAATTACCTTTTTTGTTTTGAGAGGCTGCCACCAATATTCAATTCATAAAGGGCAATAAGTCTTGAATATTATATTTGGAAACAAATTTTTTTTTAAAATTAATCTTTATTTCCCTCAAAATAAAATCTTGTAAAGGTTTACAATTCAAATGAATAAAATATGTACAAATAACTGAACCAATCAGAGCCAATCAACCCTTTCATTTAATTTGCATATATGGTAATGAGCATGACTTGTGTGCCCCATTGAGTAGTATTTCTATTTTAAGTTACACATAAAATAAAACTAATGAATCAAATTTGAAAAACAAATTGGCAAATGGCCATTCCTCTTTAATATCATGACAATTAGTAAGTTACTACAGGTGTAAGGTAATACCTGTATACCACATGTTTCGGAAACCTTTACAGTAACTGCAAGTATGTACTACTGTATGTTACAGTCAGTTACTTTAAGGTGAAACAACATGTGTCTGATCCAAGATCTGGGCACTCAAGATTCCTGCAGTAACTGCAGTATTATAACTACTCAGCAAAATTATATTCATGGCTTATACAAATGAAAGCGCAATAATTGAACTGTTGGCATTTGATGTTCTATTGCCTGATAATGATTGTCCTCACGGAGACATAAAACTGCCTATTTATTACACCTCGCACTCATTTTTAGTGCATAGGTTCAATAATATAGAGGATTGCCCTTTGACCTCCTGGTTGGAGGAATTGCTCAAAATTATTTGATCAAACTTCCAAATTAATCAAAATTCATTTTATAAAATGTGTAACTTGAAAAATAGAAATCTTTTCTTAGAATGTCGATGCGAACAATGCATTAAGCAAGTTTGACAGAAATGACGTATAGATTACATTTTGTAACATCTCAATTTTCCACAATAAAATATTTTATGAATTCCAAAAAAAATTAGCACATTTAAATTCACAAACTGTGTATGTTGTGTGTGTTTGCACAGTGTGTTTATCATGAGAGAAAAAAAATAATACTAAAATTATAATTACTTTGATTAAGCAATAAATTTTAATAATCAAATAATAAAACTTATTTAGTCATCAATGAATACAATAATCAAGAGTTAGGATGGGTTAAAGATCCTGCCAGTACAGTACTCCATATTACATTAAACATTGAAATTAGATTATTAGATTAGATTTGATTAAAATAATAGTTATATATAAATTTTACACAATAAATGCAAAGGCATATTACTGAAAAAAATGACAATGCTATGAATATCAGTGGCTGGATCTCAAGGGAGATACTAATAAAATAATCAGAACGGTTTGATAAAACAGCCAGAAAGAAGCCATTTTATACAACAATAAAATAATGAATAAATTTATATAATGTGTGGTAATAAATAACAATAGTATCTTCAATACATTTTAAACAACCATTAACACATTAGGACATAGTACAAAATGGACTTAAATTGTGTAACACCGCATCAATCCTAAAGCCACAGAATATATCAAACATATGTGTATGCCTACTGTACTATTCAGTTGGGTAACCCTACAAAATGTATTTAGGTTGTAGCTGTACAAAGATGTTTGTTATAGGCTACGGATTCACTGTGTGTCATGCAATTGTTAAGTCCATAAATACAGTAGGTAATTTCATACAAACACCGAGTGTGCATGTGTTATTTGTTGTGATACTGTTATGTCATTTTTCCTATGTTTTACAATGAATCGTTGCATTTTGTTTCTATTGAATGTTTTTTTTTCGGCACGTATTTTTCGAATTTTTAAAAATTCATACTTAAGTTCCTAGTAATCTTGCTGCCTGTGATATTTCTATTGTCATTATTTGTGTTATGTTTTGCTATGCTTGAATTTACCAAATAAATTGTGTTCTATTTGTGTTTTAGATCATACCATCTTTATAAATCATTGGTGAAGGCTGTAGACTATATAGATATATAGATACAAGTTTATTAAGAAAACGTGCGACCATAAATTCCTCTTGCCTCTCCCACCAGCAAAATGTAGTCTTCATATACGGCAATCATTAAAAACAGTCTTTAAATTTTAAACATTGAAAGAAAATGGCATTCAAATTTGGTCTTAAAAAACCAGATGCCAATTATTTTATTCCCGAGAATTTTTTTTTTTTATGACAAGTTTAAAAAATCTACAAAGTACATATATATTTCATAATGTCAATAATTGGTTACGAATCTACAAATTAGATCTTTCGGAAGATTTTATTTTTCATAGAAATATCTTAAAAAGACGTTTGTATGAATGATAAATGATTTCTTTACTTGGATTTATCATGAGCAGTAAAAAGCTTTCTTTTCGTTGATCTAGAAAATTTTGACTCTTTCGCTAACGGTAATTGCTCTGAAAATGTTAGACATATGGTGTTTTATTTTAAATCATAAATTTGTTATGGTAATTCAAAAGATGGCTAATGCATATTGCACATTTACGTAAGTTTAATGGTACTGGCCATGTGTTTGCATCCCTATTATAAAAATGGTATGATCTAACAGCAATAGGATTTTTTGACAAACAATGACCATATGCTGTTCTCTAAAAGACATTGTCTGACCTTTTTAATATCAAAGGATCAGATATATTCTCTATCATGCTGCATAACGTATATGAAATTATGATTTTGATAATGACTTTGATTATACTGTACCTAACTACCATGTTTTTTCCTCAATGAATTTATACTGTACACAAATGCTTTATAATTTTATAGTGCTCATCTAAATGAATTTTAAAAATATTGAAAAAAAAGCACCAAATATAGATTATATGTTTTTTTCAATATAGTAAAATCTCTATGTTTTAAATGTTGCCAATTCAGGCAAGCTTTTCATATAAATGTTATGAACTAAATATATGTTATTTCTAATGATACAAAATTACTGGTAATATTTGTTATAGATTGTGATATAAATGTGCTTATTTTTTATAGATTCATTTTGATCTGCACTATATGTTAACGGAAACACAAATATTTATATATATATATTTATAAACCCTGAGAAAGCATGATTGGCCAGAAATATCTCCCAAAATAATTTGGATGATCCAATCATGACAATGAACTTTGACACACAATTTCAATCCCTGTTTCCTGTACCCATAATGCAACATGACTTGGTTTGTTTTTCATGAGTGTAGTGATCTTTAGTACCGTGCTATGTTGAGAATAATTTTGTTTAAAGTTTATTTTCTGACCATGATTGATCAACGTCGACAGAATGGACAGAACCACGACTGAGAATTATTGTCGTGAGACTACTTTCAAATTTATGGCTTTCCAAAACAACAAATTGAAAACAAAAAAGCACGTTCTCAAACCAATTGCATTACGCACCGATCATATGATTAACTTGTGTTTTCTACTATGCATGGTTTATTATAATGTTCTGCATGTGTATTATTTATTTTCCGATGCATGCAGGGATTCGGTTTTGTAACCTTCCAAAATAGTTCGGACGCCGAGAGGGCAAGAGAGAAATTGAACGGGACGATAGTTGAGGGGCGAAAGATTGAGGTGCATGTCATTCGTAAGATTTCTTCTTTAATGTGACCTATGCTTCTTCTCTACTTCTTTTCTACTATATCTTTCTGTTTTACTCTCTAGTACGGTGTGTTAACTGGTTCGTGTGATTTATTTCAGACCACGCATGTTTTTTAGTTACGTGATGAGTGTGAAGTATATACCACTAACCAGTACACACTCTTATATGCCACTTTACTAGGCCTGCTCGCAGAAATATTTTTTGTTATTACCCGTGAACGATCCCACACGATTAACCTATCATACTTAAAATTTTATCCCGTTTTTTCTGGGTGTCATGAATTTATTTAAATTTTTTATGCAAATTTGTTGGCATGAACGCTACATAGATGAATGCGCATTTTTTGACATTTTGTAGTTTGTTTTAGTTAATTAAGACAAAATTTTCATTCATTTTATTTGATTTATATTTCGTTTGAAATGGCGCTTACGTGATGAAATTAACCGGTCATGTGCAACATAAATCAAAATGATAATCCCACATTTGAAGATTACCACTACGCAGAGCCAGGCCTAGTGGGTGTACAACTTTTCAAATCTCTGACTTCCATTATCGAGACCTTCTACGGCTCGTTTATACATCTATATATTTATTTATGTTTTACCAGAAGAACATTTAAAGAGGGATAAGCAATTCAAAGTGCTTTGGGTTAAGACGTTGTCTGCTATTATTCTGCTGATTTTTTAACTGGTCAGGGTTGGGTAAGTTCTTATCGCTTAGAACAAAGCTATGTGCTCTAAAACAAACGTGAAAAAAAACAAAAACAAATTACGCCATCCATGAAGATCAGAGATTAAAACCGACCGGTCAAAGTATTCACAGTTTTTTATTTTATTTTTGTAGCAGTTTCTTAGTTTTTACTACTTAACGTGTTGTTTTAGAGATGTTTGCCGCCATCGTGTGCTATTATTAGTGCCCTCTATAGTTTATCCTGGAATGTGTTTTTGCTCCGGTCTTGAATTTGATGAATTAGCCGGTGTTTTTTGGTAACCACTACAACTCGCTGCACATACCTGGTTTATGTCCTCTGCATCGTGCATGCGATTTTTTTCCACTCTTGTTTTGTGCGAGCATCTGTTTGTCTCTATGAAACAAAAAAAAAACAATAGTCTAATAACAATACAGTATTAAGAATTGAATTGATCTTGAAAATTTTTCCGCTATAAAGAAATTGGCTGCCATCAGGCTCAAGACAAACTATCAGGAATAACTGAATGGTAAGTTGGATTATTCCTAATACCCCACATCAGGAATGGTATCTCCCAATGATGCAGAAATTATCCCAAATAGGCCAACCTGTATTCCCAGATCAAAATTATATTACACTAAGATGCAGGTTATTATTTTTTAGTGGAAAATATTAAACCTGAATACCAAAATTAAATTTCATGCTGGAATTATAACCAAAATTAATATTTTCCCTGACATGTTCAAACTGAAGATTAATTAAATGAAACTGAATAGTATAATATTTAATCATCTTTTCAAAAATGATGTTTGACATTAACATATTATTAAGTAATTTATCTTGCTTGACCTGAAAATTTACCCACAACTCTACATGTCTGAATTAAAAACAAAATAGAGGGCGCTATGTACTGGTAGGTTTTTAGAATGTTAGGAGTCAGTCCACATTCTTTCTATATCAGACGGTTACGGAACAGGTAGGAGTGATATATATTCTGTCTATATATACATTATAAGTTTCTTTTTCATCTTCTCTATTTTCAATGTTTCTATTATCGTAAATTTTTCTAGGATTTCTTCCTTTTCCTAAAGTGTAGGTCAAGCAACAATGTCAATAAATACATCAAAATATCTCTGAAAACAAACAACAATTATGTTCCAGAAAAATATTGTTATGGTCGAAAAATTATATCTGTTTGAATGTATAATAATTAGAAAATACTTTAAAAATACTTGGCAAAAATGATATTATAGAATTTATATTAAAAAAAAGTTATACCAATTTCTATTAATAGTGATTACCACAATTGATAATTAACTTTGCTTGTCAACTTTTCGATTAATTTTAAAGCATATGTTTTCGAGATATTTTGATGTAAATAAAATGCTTTATTTGTATGTTTTTTATTATATGAAACAGTCTTGCCTTGGTTAACAAACGCTAGGACCGGCTATATGAATTTTATTATATAATTTAAAATATTCATAAAAAAGAAAAAGTAAACAATTCTCTACAAAGTTAATTTGAGTACACCTAGACACTAGATGAAATTTTCATCAGATTTAGTGTACAGTATATGTACAGTATTCAGTACTGTAGGTCCGTTCTACCTATTTCTCATGTCTTAAAGGTTTAATTTAAAATTACTTAATTACTTCAAATTACATAATTATTAAGGATATTAAAAGATAATATTGGATAAATTAAACATTATGGCCTTATAATCTTAAACTACATCATTAGTTATCTGGATAACAACTTTCTTCTGAACATAATTGAGCATACACATCCAAACTTTTTGCAACATCATGTAGATTATCTACTTAAATTCTGTAGACATTATTTTGATGTCAACTGCACTATTTTCTATAATAAATTCCAATAATCTTTTAAATAAAATCAGTTAATTATTAATATGTAATAATAACTTTTGAGACATAAAAATTATAACAGAAACAAATCTACAAGTGGTACCTATGGCAAGACTGTTTAAAACTATTATGTGAAATTCTTTATGTTGAATGTTTGTACTGTATTTGTATATGTCACTGAATATAAATTAATATTTATAACTTCAATGTAAATATTATAAAATGTGTTAAAACTCATTGTTAACTTCCTCTAAATTAAAATTATGATATCATTTATATAAATCACAGGCACAGAATAAATTCTAAACCGCCCGGTGATGAAATTTGATTAATTAATTTGAATCGATAAAGATGATGAAATCTGTGAGAATTAGAAAAAAGTAAAAAATAATACAAATTTATGCTATTAATGAAATTTGGAAGAAAATTATGTTTACATTTTAATATAAAAATATAAGAATTAGAAAGTAAGGTGTTTGTTATAATAATGATATTTAGTATAAAAAAGTATCTATCTATTTGATGTATCAAATTGTTTGATATGAAGCTAATAAAATTAAACATATTTTGGATTCAGCAGAAAATATATAATTAATTATAACAGTAATATAGATTCATTAAATATAGTATGAAACAAAATGCTTATATCCATTAACAAATTCGATAAATAGTTTTAAAAAGGAGAAAACCAAATTAACTACCTTCTGGAAAAATTAAATTGACTTGATTAAAAAATTGTGATTCATCTGTATAAAAAATGTCCTGTAAATGTTTTCATCTAATGTCCTCTTTCTACATGTTGCGTCTTGTTTTGTGTCAACTTTCATGGATTACATTTTACATTTGTCTTGACTCTTTACCTTTGTGTTTTTGACAGGTAAATAATGCTACAGCACGAGTAATGACGAATAAAAATAAACCAACTCCCAACGGCGAGTCTCTTGCTGGTAGGTGAAATAAACAATTTTTTAAATTCTAAAACTATCAGAAAAAAAGTTGTACTCTCTACAATAGAAACGACTCCATTGGAACACCCTATTTATGGGTACATTTTCCTGTGAAAGAAACGAGGGGAAAAATATGTTCTAAGCATTACGGCCTACTTCCTGAAGTGTCCTTTTAATAGGGGTTCTACTACATTTTGTTATGCTGTACAGTTGTTTTTATTTTAATCTCTTAAAATAAAAAGTTTTTTTTAAATGTCCATTTAATATTATCCATTATTATTTTTTGTTTTATGTAAATGTTTTATGATGTATTAACTTTGGTAACTATGTAAGCTATATCTATAATAGGTGTACTAAGAGCTCCAGTAATCGCTGCAGGCAGAGGTCGTGCAATCAGAGGTGCTTACACCGCATACCGATTAGCACCCCCACCACCAGTACCAGGTTACGCAACAGCTGCAATCTATCCAGAAACCTTTTATACAGCAGCGGCAGCAGATAGATACCAGGTATGTAACAGACACTACAGTCCTGTTTGGTTCAGAATCCATTTACCACTACCCCTAATTATTTCTGGTTATTCCAAACAAACTGTTATCAAGAAATGTATTTATTTCAATGACAATGGTTGGATTGACTGTATAAAATAGTGAAGTTGTGGAGCTGTAGCATGGTGGTTAACAACAATCCGTGACTAGTAGTAGTACCAGGATTGTTTCTACTTCACTGAAATGAGACTTAAGCTCTGTCTACACTATCAAACTAGTTTGCCAAAAAAAGTGTGATGTGCCCAAATATGGTAGTGATATTCCTAAATATGGTAGTGATATTCCTAAATATGGTAGTGATATGACATCATCATGTCCATATATGGACACATCACATTTTGTTGTTACATAAAGTTTGATAAGCATGATAAAATGTATCATGTATTCATCCAGTGAAAAACTTACTCCTGGTAATTGTGGTACACCTAAGAGAAAGAAATAGCAATTATTATACCCCACAAAAAGTGTTAACTATAAATAATTATATGAAAGACATTTGTATGCTGCATGTTCTACAGTATCTTCTATCTACTATCTATAAACTAACATCCCACTTGCAACACAACTTGACTATATTGCATAGGCCTACAGTTGAATATGAATGAATATGGAAACGTGTCAATATGTGTAAATTATTACATTCATTTTATCCTTTTCCTTGTAATAGTATTGTAATTCCTATATATGACAATTTATAAATCTTTTAACTAATACTGCGTGGAATGATATAAAGAATTTGAAGTGAAATTCCTTAAAATAAAACTTGTTTCTTCATAAATCTTCTGCCTGTGTTTGTGAATGTTGTACAAATATTGTAATGACGTAATTTAACCAAATATGTTTGAATGATAAATGAATTGCTGTAGCATTATTTTAATGAATTTGTACACAAATTAAATTAATATACAATATATCCTGTAAATTCTTCAGTAAAGTCTTCAATACAATGTATTTTCATAAATTATAATTTATTTAAACCATGGCGAACTAGTTTATAATTTCCCCATGTTTAAACAAATTAACAATGAATGCATGATACAGTGTAGGAATGTTTTTTTTTTATTTAAACCTTAGAAAAAAACGGTTTGAAAGATAGCATGAATATTGAACACTATACTATGTAACATTTTACTAACTTCATGAGACCAAATTACATCCATATCCTTGCACAAAAGTAGTTCTACTGTATACTCTGAAATTGTATTCTTAATTCTGTATGCTGATTGGACTTATCTCTTCATGGCTTGCTTCCATTTGTGTAAACGAGGAATGCTCTAATGAGATATGTTTGATGGCAAGTGTATAGGGCTACTGCTATTTCCAAAGTTTGAAATATGAAATTGAATGGATTTTTAACACAGTTCAGTTATTTGTTTCTTATGATTTCATTGGCTATATTTTAAATTATTGTTTTTCAAAATTTGTATTTCAAATCCATTTTCTTTGTTTTCATATTATATTGTTCATTATTTTCACCCACATAAGAAATAACTGAATTAAACATAACAGTTTAATTTATTCTTTATTTCACCTCACCTGATTCCTAATTATTTATACACATAATAATTATGTTTTAATATTAATAATAATAATAATAATAATATAAATAAAGGTTAGTATATGCTTGTTTGCCTGCTGTAATAGTTTGCTGTGTTTGCTTAACTAACAAACAATTTTTTCCATCTCTTTATTTTCTTCCTTTATGCTACAAAGACGGAACTTCTTTTACAGAGCGCTGCAGCAGCCACAGCATATGGAGGCTACATAAGTCGATACGCAGCACCGGCAGCAGCCTACGCAATTCCATATGCCAGGGAATATGCGGATCCGTATCATCACACGATCGGCCCAGCGGCCGCAGCGTACGGGGTAAGATACCCCTCTATTGCACGGGTAAATCCAAAGGGGCAATTATGTCTCCATATTCACTGGAGTGATATAGTCTGTAGCCCTTGTCCTTTGTGGTGGATTTTGCCTTGCATTTTTCTGAACGTTTTAAATAAAAATCACTTTTAGCATTCTGCTTGGAAATGTTTGTGTTCTTTGAATTTGTTTTGATATATCCATATTTACCATTAAAAATACCATATATGGTTAAAGAATTTAAACAAATGAAAATGGTATTTCACCATTTGTAAATAATTGGCAAGAAATTCCTATAAATGGTCATGATTTTAATAGATTCAAGCATTTTCAAAGAAGTGAAGCTAAAGTGAATAAGATATTGATAATGAAGACATTTAGAAATATAAACTTCCAAATTTTACAATCTTTAAAAAAAAAATGATTGATACCAAGTCCTGTCACATTGCACTTCCAAATTGCTGTCTCAGACTTTGTGTCGAGCATCTTATAACAGACAATAGTAATATGAGGTCAAACATTTAATCAAACATAAAATTACATTCCGATTATCAATATCTTTTATTAGACATTTTGATATGTATATGTATTTCTTTTTGATTTATTTATATGAATGATGTTATTACTTACTAGTATTTATTTTGGCCTGATTAGAAATAGTGATTGTTGTTTTTTGTATTAGTGTTTGATTATTAGATGTTGTTCAACCTTTATTGTATGTTTTCATTTTACAATATTCATGTTACATTAGTAAACTGTAGCATTATTACTATCACACATCAGAGCACTATCATTCAATACCAACTGAAATAGTTATAGCCAACCCTAAATTTATAAGCCAACCAAATTAAAAATCATACTCATTTATTGTATCCATGTACTATACTAGTAAGGAAAGATACCTTCGGGGCGATTACTTCATGTATGGATGCGTGCAATAGCAAACATTTGCATTACAGACAAAATGTACAATCTCTCTCTCTGTTATACAGTAGTATAGATATCAACATCTTACATGACTCAATAAAATTCCTGCCTGAAGTTCGAAGTTCAAACAGTCACTGACATATCAATGACCTTAATAAAAGTTTAGACAAGATTTGTAGAAAGCCATTAGAATTGTTATGCATGATTGCATACATCTGCGTTAATGTCCGTTCCATAATTAACATATCATAAATGCATTTGCCAAACAAGTACTGTAAAATGTCTAATGGTATCATTTGAGGAAACAAATACTTGTCATTGAAAAAATTAAAATAAAAGTATTTTATTGATGGATTTTAATTCATTGCAGTTTTTATAATGCTTTCGTTTATAAATTAAACAACCAATTTACCATGTAAATCCATGTACAGGAATTTTAAAAATATTTCTGAAGATAATAATAATTCATTAATGAAAGGTACAAAAAATATTAAAATAACAATACTAACAATATTCAGAAAATAACAAAATATATATCTAAACATTACTACTACATCATGGCAAAAGGAAAAAAGGGCAAGGAAAGCCTATACTGCAGCTAGTCCCTAGTTTGAAAAGGTTAGAAAAAAAGGATTTCCTTAAACACCACCGCCTCCCCCCATACATCCATGATCTTATAGTACATCACATATGATGTCTTACATTTATTACATGCATTAATTACATATACAATAATTACATACATGTAATATTCAGAAGTAATAGAAAGCTCCTTTTTTGTACTGATTGCTAACTCTTTGGTTTTTTTTCCTTCAAATTATTTCATGCACCTTTTTCTAAAATGTTTGATGTGTATAATCTCTTTGTCTAATCTATTTTGAACCTTTCTAATAAGTTGTATTTAACTTAATTTTCTTTAGAAGTAAATTTATCTTACTGTTTCATTACATTTGGCCTTAAGAAGAAAACGTTTGACACAAAATAATGTTCACTAGACCAACCATGTTGAAATGAAAGTAACATACCATGCAACCCTAATGGTATCATCAACTTTCTTCCATTTCCATGAAAAATATTACTAATTATTATGTATTTCTTATTTTAGGCTAGTGTATACAGAGGAGGCTATGCGAGGTATACTCCCTATTAAGTGTGATTCTTGACAGTTCATTGCGTTCCCGCCTTCCATTGCTCATGGTAGTGTGTGTGTGTCCTGTACGGAAAGCAAGACCGGTCCACGAAAACTATGTTCCACCAACAACTCATCTCCCAGATGCTGACAGGGATGTTCTTCATTGCAAATATTCTTTTGTGTGCTTTATGATGTGCAACAATTTAAATTGCGCTATATTTTTGTCGGGTGTGATTCACAAAAATGGTGGAAATTTTGCAGCATGAATGCAAATTTAATTTAAAACAGTAAAGACAAACACTTTCAAATAAGTGACATGATCTTTAGTATAAAACTATTGCATCTTTTTCTTAATTTTATAATTTTACCCTATTTGGTAAATATGTTAATTTAAGCGCAATATTTCTTATATGTCAACTCTGAAATTTAGAATGGTCGGTACTCTGAGAATGGGATATTACCATGACAACTGTTGTTGTTTATTAGTAAACAGCTGATAAACTATGTCGGAATTTTATTTCTGGAAAAAAAAATCAGGATTTTTACTATGTGGTGCTATTTAAAAAAAACATTATATGTCTACCATTGAGGGAAATGTATCTGAGCAGAGGAAGAAGTTTATTTGATTTTAGTAAAAATAACAAACCTTTGACGATACCCAATGCTGGAGATAACACTGTTCAGAATGTAAAAGAGAGAAAAACCTCTATTGTATTTAAACAAATTTGAACTGAATGTCTATAATTCACTATTTCGGAATACCATACTGTTATGTATAAACACATCTCCAAATGTGGAGAATTTTCTTGTAAAATTACCAATTTTTTATAGAACAACTAATATGCTAATTTGAGATCAAAGTGATGAATATGAATTTAAATTATTTCAACAGAAGGTGAAAATCTAGTTGAAATTCTTATTTAATAGAAATCGAAATTGTAATTCTGTATAAACCTAAATATAAGATTTTAATAGAAAATATTTAATTGATAAATTGTAATAATAATGATATTGATGTAGACTAACATTTAAATAAATGTAATAATAATAATAACAATCATGGCACTAGTAAATATTTAAATTAAATTTTAATTACTGTATTCAGCATTCATATATTTTTGGACAGTGTTTTCTCCAGAATTTTTAAATTTGTAGATTATTAAATGATAAAAACTATAAGTATTTTAAGATGTAGATAAGATTTAACTGTATAGTTGTCCGCAATGACATAAGGCACAAGGTGCTTTGGCTACCCAGACACATAAATGTATCCCAAGATGCTTTGCTGCAATCCGAGATGTATGTGTGAGTCTTGGGAAAACTGTACCATGCTAAATGTATCAAAGAATAAGTTATTCAGTTTGAATTGTTAATCTTCTGATATTTCAGTATGGTTTCGTTGAAGTTTGTTTTCTACTAGATGGATCCATTTTCAAATATGCTATTTAGTGTTTTGTTGCATTGATGGCAGAGATGAAACATTTTTATGTTAACTTCAAAAAATGTTCTAGCTAGTAGAAAACAGTGGAAACCTGCTTATCTATTTATTTGTATGTCTAATGTTCATTACGAACCTGTTCTAGACTTGTAGTAAATTTTAGAACTGCATTACGAACTAAAAAAAAATGTTTCAAAACATTTCATCTCAATGCCTTTGATGTTTTGGATTCAAAATATATTTAAATTATTGTAAAATAAATTTAGAAAATAGACAACTATTAATCTGAAGATATTTTAGCTTTTAAATAAAAAGGGAAAATTTTGTGCAATGTTATGCATGATATATCCCATGTAGATGCTTAGTGTTAAAAGGCTTCTTTATATGTGGGCCAAATTATTTTATTTATGTTTTTTTGCTGCGTTCTTTGCCATTACTTTTTAGAGGTAGTTTATAATGTAGGTGCTCTAACTTAAACTTTCTATTATTAGAAAGATATTTTAAGGTTGTTGTTTAGTTTATATTCTAAAGTATACTATTTGTCTTCTAAAACTATTAGGTTAAAATTTATTAATCATTGCGAATTTAGATAATCATACCCGTATACGTATTGTAGACTTTTAAAAGATCATGTTAGAGAGCTCTGTTACGAGCTTTAATTGCATTATGTATTATACATTTTGGTTTTATTTCTTTAGCTAATTTTCCCCAGTAATATCACTGAGGTGTTTAAATCATGTACTATTTGGAAAACCTTGGTGATAGTAGATTTTAGAATGATACAATTTAAGACGAAACCACTTTTACGCAACTCATGTCACAACTTGACATTTGTTTTAAAGACGTGTTTTTAACTTGTAAAACAAATTTTAAAGTTTGTATTCAGGAACGAGAATATTAATCATGGAAATATTTAGTAATTTTTTCCTATAAACGAGAGATGTGCTGTTAAAGAGCGGTGGCGCTAGACTATAGCATGCCTCATAAATAGATGAGACAGAGGTGAGTCGGGTTTTCTGTAAACATGTCTTAACTTGTTTTTGTAAAAGAAAACCATTACTCAAAACAATGTGATTAAAACTTGTTGCTCTTTTTTTGAGTGAGTTATGTAATCCCCAGACCATGTGACTAGCATCACCGCTATTGCCAAAAAAATACTGAAGTAGTGTGTGCTATAATGTATTGTGTATATAAAAACGAAGAGAATTCTTACTAAACTCTAAGCTTGTTCTCTAGTGTGCTTGAGTTAAAAATGTGACCAATTTGTAGGCAATGTCAAATAAAATGTTTGCTTTAAGAGCACTATTGGATTGGTGCCCTGAGTGTAAATGAATACATTTGGGTCAAAGGTTATATCACATTTACAATCTTCCTTCCCAGGGTTTAACAAAGTATTTTGGCATTAATTTCATGCCTTGCCATGTTCCAGTAAACCAGGGTCGATATGTTTTCTGCTAAAAATGTGTGCTCTCTATGCCAGCTTAGTGGTCACAATAGATAGAGACAATCATTCTCCTGAATATTTTAGAGAAGTGACATTATATTTACTACAAATGTGTGCTTACAGTTACTATTTTGAATACTTTTAAACATTATTTTTATAGTTTGTTTACATGTTAACATGTATTCAATAGTATTTATGTTGTTTATTGTTATATTATTACCACAATGTTGAATTTAGTTCTAAATATTGTTTTTCTAAATTACTGTGTTTTTTACCCATCACTACACTACTTTATTGAAACACTAGAGAAGATAAGGAAGATTAAGTATTCTTACGATTCCCCAGTGGAAGGTGTTTTTCCAAATTTGTGATGAAGAAAAACCATAGTTCTGGGAAACACCAGTGTTACTCTGTCTGTGTCTATTGTATAAAATGCCCACAACTCATAATCCTGGTAGGGGAATCAAAGTGTAATATAATAGGATGCTAACATATTTCTATTTATTATGATACAATAGAATTTCTTTTAACATCTGTTTTTTGCAAAATCCACAGATTTATTTAGATTATATTTTGTTTGGCAACATTTCTTCCATCGGTGTAGTGTCATGCACATAATTTTATTTTATATACAGTAGATATAGTCTTGGTTTATGTAATTCATCAACTCTTTTTTGGTTATTTATATTCTGTTGTTTAAAGATGTTATATTTAAAGGCTAATTGTTATTTAATACCTCACAATTTACATGATTGAGTGGTGTTTTTCTTCTTTTTTTTTGTATTCGTTGTGCATAAATCAAGCAGTATTCATTCATGTACCCGTATGTGTATTATAGTGAAGAAGAGCGTGGGATTAACCTCGCCTCATACCAACGTTATTTGTAGATCTATTACTTCTGTGCTTGCATTAAATGCATTTGTCACATCAACTATTCTTGTGTCTTTTTTATATTTGTAATGTATGGAGCAAGTGTCACTCAAATTCAACAAACATTTATTTCATCAAATAACATACAAATAATACAAAGCATAAAATGAGGACCACCCTAGAAGTAAACTTGGCCCTTTAACATGGTTACAAAAAATAATAAGAACAAGTGAGAATATGAAATATTTCTTTTATTCTTTCTTAAATTGAACAAAATGTTTGATTTCTTTTATATTAGTAGGAAGCTTGTACCATTGGGTAGGCCTCGATGGTTTACAAACAAACTAGAAAAGAAATAAAAAAGATCCGATGATGGGTGTCTAGAAATAAGATCTAGAAAACTAAGATACCTTGGATATAGTTCCAGTTTACACAAATTATGCAGCAAAAAATGTTTGTTGAGAACATAAAAGGAAACAAGTCTTTTAATATTTCTGGAGTTTTCAGCTGTCTATTACTGAAATGCACACAATGTGGATAATTCTTTTCAAAAATAAAAAATTACATGCAGTTTCATGTTTCCATGCTGAGTATGTTCCTTACAGAAAGCAAAGGTTTGGTAAAGTTACCCGACAATAGTAAAATTAACTACAGAAAAATACATTTGTGTTCGTCTTCTTTAATTAAATTTTCCCGGAAACTGTACAATCTGATCATGGGCATCATGTTGGACACAAGATTTCAGACAATATTGAATATATAATTGAAAGCATTATATCCAATAAAAAAACAAGAAAGTCTAAAAATATAAAAACAAAGATGTCACCTGGAAAAATGGTGCAAAGAAAAAGGTAATGGTTTTTAATAGGAAATTATTGAATAAAAAAGTATTTTGTTGTATATTGTAAGTTATTCTTTTATTCTATTTCTTATAACGGTAGGCTTATTATTTACTTTACAGTATTATTATTCTAATTCTACTAATAAAATCCAACATATTAAGACCCAAATCAGCCCCAAAACGTTATACATCGATACGATATGTATATATTACATGAAGTAGTTAAACTTGAATTAAATTAATGTTGCTGGGTGTTTTAATTCGCTGTTTGCGTTCCATATGTACAGCGCCCTCAACTACCACACTCCTTTTTGTTGTTTAATTTCTTGTTTTTTTCTGCTTTCTCCGGCGGGCAGGAGCCATCACAAAAAATGGATAAATTAGTAATTATATCTGCCATTTTGTTTATAGTTGCTGATGTGTTTGCACTTGCTAGTTTAGGTAACCCAGAATGGGTTATCTCACAAGATTACGGTGAGTATTTGATTAGGAATTTGACAAATAAACTAGGCCTAGCCTCTAGGCTAGATACTACTAAACTAGCTAGTAGCCTAGGCCTCACCTGCTGCCTAGAGAGTAGCTAGGCTAGACTAGGCCTAGGCCAACAAGTGTCTTTCAGCATTCGGAGCCTGACTCTGTATATAAGGACTAGGTTAGGCCTAGCTAGACTTGACCAGGCGGTAATTCGCCCAGGCTAGTGTAGTACATGGGCTAGAACTTGAGTAGTACTGTGACTCTGAGGTGTTCTGTAAGTGTTTCCTGCTTGTTTTTGATCCTAGCAGTACAAGAAAGAAGAAGAAAAGTGTATGTTGACCATAATATTAATTTAATATGTTTTGTTTTCTTTTACATAGGCGATATGAAGTTTGGCTTAACTAAGCAGTGTCAGACAATATATGGCAGAAGCCCCATATGCATGCCACCGAGCCTGTGTCCAGAGTGGAAGATCACCTTAACATTTATCATCATTGGAATAGCATGTCTCACAATGACATGTTTCTTTTTACTGTATTCACTAAAGAAAGTTGCGATGTTAAAGGTTGCCAGGTGGACTGCATTTGTTGGAAGTGAGTGAGCCGTTAATTCACTTTACTCTCATCAATATTTTATCTACTGGCTACTTCATACATGTCAAGTTTGAGGTTGCTGCTGGCTTGAGATTTTGCTCCTATTTGTTCCCCACCCCCAGTTCTAACCTTGTTTCGATTGGTGCAAAAGCGTGAAATTTTAGGTGCGCGTCGTGGAAGCTTGAGGTTGGGTCAAAAGCTGTGAACCTCACACCGGACTTGACATGTTTGCTACTTATGTTTGGGATAGGGTTAATTGTATTACTGTTTTAGTGTAATGCAATTCACTCCTTCCAAACCACTTCACTCAATAAATTACAATAAAAATGTTAAGTCTTTACAAATAAAATCACATAAAAAAATCACAACAAAAATAATAACACACAGTATATATTCTTTTTTTTTTCATCCAGTGGTTGTCTTCTGCATAGCTGCATTGATATTTCCAACAGGATTCTATGTGGAAGAAATTGGTGGTGAACCATATAAACTACCAGACAGTGTATCCATCGGAACGTCATATATCATGTTCATAATGTCAATATTTTTGACAATTGTTTCACTACTTTTTGCCGGCAAGATCTGTCTTCCTATGCTCTATGTGTGACCAACATTTTTAACGTGATGATAGACGTTTCAAATTGACACTTTTTTGATGTACATACAGTGTACAGGGATAATTTAATATTATTTTATTTATAGAAAAAAAAAGAAAAAAAGAGCTTGTATAAAAATTCTAAAGATGTAATCATACATATGTTTGAAACCTTTTTTGACATTACACTACAGTATATACAGCAGTATAAACTTAATTACGATATATTTTATTAAGTAAGTAGGATATATGTCTAAATTAATTCTTGTCTACACTATCAAATTTTATGTGACTAAAAAATGTGATGTGCTTATATATGGACGTGATGATGTCATGTCACTACCATATTTGGGCATATAACTACCATATTTGGGTACATCACACTTTTTTTGTCAAACTAGTTTGATAGTGTAGACAGAGCTTTATGAAATCCGATAAAAATTTTCACTAACTGCAGTGATTTGAAGAAAATACTGCTTTTATTCTCATTTTAACTGTATTTATGTTAATTTAGTGAAATGTTAGTTATCTTTACACAGGGTACCAATTCGTAGAATTCTAAAATTTCTTGTGTGCTATTGAAAAACAATGGAAAGGAAATACAACAAGGCCATAACGAGAGGTTAAAAACAGATGAGGCAAAGATGCTTTAAATATAAAGTATGACGATCTCTGCTGGGGAATTGGGGTGGGTAGTGAAAATTAAAAATATCAGATGAGGTAAGCTCCTCATCTGCCTCACGCTGGCTACGACCCTGCAGTACAGTAAACTAAATCTTGATGTAATAATATTTTGCAGCATGTTTAATATTTATTATAAAAAAAACAAATTATCTGAGAGAGAATGTAATTGATGTAAAAAACTAAAGCCTTTTGTTGTTATGGGTATGTTGATAAATATATTTAAACAAATATGACAGAAAATTTCATATTAGCTATTATTAGTTTCCATGTATTGGTTGTTTACAGGGAGAGAGTGGGATGGTGGGTTAGAGTGCAGTAGAAAATTCTGCAAAAAATTGTAATTTAAAGCTTTGGAGTCGAGTATTCATGTGTGACAATCATTGACAAGAAAAGTGTGGAGAATATTAGAACTGTGGATTTGTTTTTTTTTTAAAGAAATGTACGTGGAGTGTGTATGTTATTATAGTCTCTTCTTTGTACAGAATAAAAATAAAGATTGCTTTTTACAACTCAAACTAAACCCTGTGTATTTTTTGTATTGCAATATAATTAATAATAATTAATTTAAAACAATGATGATACGATATTCAACGATCATCATTTCTGACTGAAGACACTGTTGACATTCCATAGAAGTTAGTTAAAGACAAAGATGTTATAACCTTTATATGATGGGTCAAAGCATATTGAGCGATAATTATTCGACGTTAACGCTCTAGGTCAGTGTCTATTACACATCTATGGTTGAAACAAAATAAACATGACACGGGGGTGTCGAGTCGCTCTTGCATCCTAAAATTATCTTTTCTATTATCAGTAACTTGAACTAGAAATGCTAGGTATCCTTTTTATGATTTAAAAAAATGGCATCGAATAAAGATCCACTGCTCACTGAGTTAAAAGGTATGTTTTGAAATAAAATGCTAGGCCTGGCTATATGAAGTGTCAAGCGTTATTGCATTCACATACATCGTCATTTGACGCCCTCTCCTCCTGGACTGTTGTCCTGCAGCTAAAGGCGTAGGAGGCTAGGCCTATACTTGCAATATGTTATTTTATTTGCCATTAACTTTCATTAAAAATGATAATCATTAATTAATATCAATACTGTATCATTTTTACACTATTGTTTTTACTAGGCATAATCCTAAAGCTTCGTTCCGAAGACAAGCCAATCAATGATCATCATTTAGAACTCCGAAATCTTTGTGAATGCTTCGAGAAGATTTTTAGAAAAGGTCTAAAAAGTAAGTATACCAGATGTATGAATAGGTAATGATATTCTGGGCAACCTCCACAATGGACTAGCTACATTTTTCATGAATTCAATGATTTATATCGGTCACATTTGAAGTTTTTGGTTGTGATAAAATTAACTTCTGGTAGGTATTTTTTATAGAAAGCGCCGCTAGAAGCTACGCTTTTTTTAAATCTTATCAGTCATAATTAAGTTGAGCTGCTACCCAAGGTACTTAACCAATAAAAATAGATCCCTACAAGGCAATGGTGAGTGAAGAAGATGGTACTCAATAAAGACAATAGTGAATAAAGACACTGGATCAAATAAGCAAAGCATGTTCAACTGTGTCCATGTGTTCAAATGCTGGAAGTATATTTTATTTTGAAAACAAAATCAAATGTTTGACCGGTACAGTTCACTCTCTCATCCTCGCGTAGAAAGAGATTGTGGATAACCCCATGATAATTATGTATTTAAAGTATTATGAATGTTTTCATTTCCAGACCCAGGGTCCTTGTTTGGACTTTACAAGAGAGATTACTGGAGTTGGATAGAATCTCTACCTAATTACACATTCAATGAAAGGTAAAGTTTGGGTCATATTCAGCCATGCGTCAAAATCATTGTTACCTATGTCATGGTCAACTTTGAATTTAATTCAAGAGGACCATGCACCTTTATTCTGTTGTTTAGTGGCACAGAGAACTGGACACATGGTTATATTATATATATAGCGAGTCAAATGGCCGAGCGGTTAAGGCAGGGGCGCCGTTTACCGTACCTAAAGAGCCAACAACATCGGCAAGGGTTCGATGCCGACTCGCTCCTAGTTCTGGTGGTGGAACAAGTCTTCTCGGATAAGGACTATATATAACCTGTGTGCACTTTAAAGAACCCAGTTCATTATTCGAAAGGAGTAATAAAAAACACAAAATAGCCCTTGTATCAGGGGGATTACCACCTATCTGATAGGACAGTTATTAATTCACTATTGGTAATCCTTGGCCACATTGCCTAAAGACATAAAATAAAAAAAATAAAAAATATTCGATGCACGGTCAACCATGCCATTAAAAAATAATAAGTTACATAGCAGATTTTGTAGAATAGCACCCAATTCTTTTATTATTAGTACAAAAAGTTAATCTCTAATCCTCTAAGGGTGATGAGTACAAATATTTATAAACATTTATTTATCTAACAACATTTTTTTTTTATTGCCAGGCTAAATCCATTATTTTCAATTGCTTTAGAAGAATGTAGAAACTCACAAAAGGTAATACAATAATGATAAACAAAATAATATAAAACTTTACAAAAGGCTATACATAACATCAAGAATCCGGGACGATTCGGCCCACTTCTGGTGTGACAATTTGGCCAAAACATTCCACTTTAGACCAAACCATATACATTTTTTGTAGTGTTTATCAAGTTTTTGAAGGTGTTTGTACTACCATTTAATAACATATTTATTGATATTTCAATGTCGATATGATAATATAATAAGTTACTAAAAAATGAAATTTTATATGCAATTATTATTTCCAAGCGGTCAACAGAGGGTGTAATTCTGAATTTTTCCATTGTACTGAAGAACACATTCAAACTTTCCTATTGACTCTCATTTTATGATACTTTTAGGTACGAACAGACCAGGGCAGAGGGAGGCTGTTTATTCGAATTGCACTAACCAAGAAGATTTTAAGCGTTGCTTTGGAACACCTTGTGTTGAACCCTAAATTGACAGAATACTGGTATAAACCAGAGTTGTCCATTATTGGTAATGAAATCTTTATAGGTAAGAAAAAGGGTAGTTAGTATGTACTGTGCAGCTGTCAGTGTCAGTTGTATTGCCATATATCGTTTGATCGGTGGTTAGCATTCCATCTGTACTTTCATTGTTTACATACCTGGCAAGTATTATCCATCAAGGTATTATAGATTTGGCTAGAGGACGGACTCCATTGTTATAGCAGTTCAAAAAATGATTCTTCATGGAGAGGGAACCAACAAGATGGTGGCTGCAATTGAACTTTCGATATGCCCATACGCAGTCACGCACTACTACGCCAGTGTTGATTGTATCAGTGTGATAAATATTCTGTACATTCTCACATACGATACGCAACGCATCTCATTGAGCGCATAAATGTGAATGCATTCTACATGATCCTCGTATACAAAAAATTCTATCACCAAGAAATTATTCATTCCATTGCGATAACAATATATTTTATTTTACAAAAAAACTGTGCTTTAACAGCAATATGTGTTATATGTGGTCTCTGATTTATAATTTTAGATTATTATTTTATATACTAAATAATATTTTTTAACAGATTTACAGCCACCATCTTGTTGGTTTCCCCTCCAGTCAGAGGTATGCCCTCTAGCCTTCGTCTAATATTATCTCTATGGTATTATGCACTCCATCACTACATTTTCTGCTGTACTATTTTGTAATTTTTAGTAGACATTTCTTTATTGTTGTGTTTTGTTTTTTCCCATAGAATCCTTGATGTCTCTTCTATTCCTTATAACAGAAATAAAGTTTGATTTAAATGTAAAGGTATGATCAACTACATTCTTTAGTATTACAAAAATATAAACTTTTTATTCCATTAATCCACTGCATCCATGTTGAATCAATGTTGAAGACATGAGTGTTTAGATTGTGTAAAACCAGCATTGTGTTGGACAACATTCTTTTGTGGTGTAAACTACCACTTTTATTCGTTCATCATATTACAAATACACATTCTAAAATTTGGCAAAAAGGTGAATCCACAATAGAACCATTTAATAGAACTTTGACTGAACTAATACTGAACAACATGTGACACAAAATTAAGATATCAGATAGTAACAATACAATCAGGTGTATTACAATGCTTTATATTTATTTTAGACATTTAAATATCTGTAACATTTTCAGAATGCTAGTTTTTTGGATGAGACATGGATGATGGGGGTGATGAAGCAATTTGAGTTGGTACCATGTAAGGATCTGGGTGTGTATGTGAAACACATCAGCAATAAAGCAGTGGTCGCTAGTGTGGAGGCAGGAAGCGTAGCAGAGGAAAATGTAAGAAATGTCTTCATTTAGGTATATTTATTGGTCACTTGGCTTGGGGTTGGCTGTAGTTTTAATATATGTACTTTATATATATAAATCCAAAGGCAAATTACTGAAAATAATGACAATGCTGTGAGTATAAGTGACTGGATATCAATGGAGATACAAAATAAAATAAGCAAAAAGCTACATCAAAACAGCCAGAAACAGCAGAGCTTTCGGGCAACACTAGCCCTTCATCAGTGCATGTGTATATGTATATATATATACGAATATAAGATAACTAGATATATATACATAGCACGTTCGTTGTACCCATAATCAGTGTACCATGTCCTACAAAGCTGGCTCAACCTATATATTGTGCCAGTGCTTGCGGTACATTTCATTTCGAAACCTGAGCTGCACTGACGAGATCTACTAAGATCGAAACAGTACTGTCTGCAGATTGGATATATATACGATACATATATTTTTCCCCTCATTCATTTCACAATTTTCCCCTTAATGTGAGTGTCCCATGAACAGAGGTGTCCCAAAAGAGGAGTTATACTATACATTTTTTCTATCATGGGACTTGAAAATTGCAGTACGAAACCATAGCACTTAGTGCTGAAGTTAGATTTTTTATCTTTTCAGAATAAAATTGAAGTTGGTGATGTTGTTGATGAACTGTTTGGAGAAAATCTTCATGGCGTCTCAAAAGGAAAGGTAACAAACACAGTATTTTCTTTTTTATTTCAGGTCTTGTGCTATGGTAGGTTTAATTGCTTAGTATCTCTGCATGCCACTAGTACAATAATAACTATTCTAATTTATATATTTTTATATAGATTCCTCGTCTAATAAAAGACCATGAAGGTTGGCCTATATATATAACAGTTGTTAAGGTTAGTAAACAGTCAAAATATTGTAGAAGCAATGTTAACTAAAATGTTTTGTTATTTTTTTGAAAAAAATTGTAGACCATATAACTACTGCAGTAGAATATATTATAAGAGGATATATAGTAAACTGTAATTACTGCAGTAAACTATAATTATTCTATGAGCTTTATCGTTTCCATCCTTCCAAATTTACTGTTGTAGACTATATAATTACTGCAGTAGACTATGTTATAACAGGTGTAACTATATAATTACTACATAGTAAACTGTAATTACTGCAGAAAACTATAAATTATTCTATGAGAATTATCATTACCTTTTTTTCCCTTAAGCTCTGTCTACACTATATTTTGACAACAAAAGTGTGATGTGTCCAAATATGGTAGTGATATGCCCAAATATGGTAGTGATATGACATCATCATGTTCATATATGGGCACATCACATTTTTTTGATAGTGTAGACAGAGCTTAAATGTGTAAAATAATTTGTAAGCATTGTTACATTTTTTCAGTGTTACATGAAAAATGGCAGAGTATATCCACCTATCTATGAACGCCTGCGCTATGTTAAAGACGAGATGCCCGAATTTGACATGCCTCGTGACCGTAACCTAGGACCAAGTAATCCTGAATCCATAGGGAATGGGGCTCAGCAACCAGAACTTGCAAGTGATGGAAGGTAGAATCAATTATATAAATATTTCTTTATATTTTATCTTTAAAAACAATTTATTCAATATAAAAATACAAATAAGACAATATAGAAATTTGAATATGATAAATAGTTTGAAAAAAAATTTACAGTTTCAATAGCAAATCAATTAATTACTGTGTTGATCAAGTTATGCAATATCATTGAAAAATTATCGAATTCTATGTAAGATATAAATAATTAATTCATTAATGTTATGAAAATTAGAGTAGAAAATTGCAAACGAACAATCATAAAAAAGAGGGTGTTTTTATCACAGTTTTATAACTCACATTTCTACAGATATTGATTTAGTGTTATTGTGTAAATTAAAGGTAACATGAACATTAACAATTAATCATTTAAGTCATTTAATTATTTAAATCTGAAAAGTAAAAAACTCATAGTTTAGACCTCCCATTTCAAGATGCATAGCTTTTGTGTTTGATCGTAATAATCTGACTTGAGTCTGATAATTGTTTCATCGGAAAAACACAGACAACCCAAGGGACTTGGAAAAGATCTTACAATCTGCAATGTGAAAGTATCTTTACAATCTGCTATGTTAATGCTTTTTATTCATTAATAGCGTTCATTTGAGGACAAAGACTCTTGGCCTTGTTGAATCTTGGATGAAACCATTGTCATATGAGCAATATATCAGTATATCTGGTGGTTGACTGCAAATGATTCCAATATGTAGTAGGACATTGAAATCAATACTGCATATTACCTAGTATAATCCCAGTAGAAAAGAAAGAAAAAAATACATGATTATAAAAAACATTTATTAACAGTTTCAAATATTGTTGTCTTTCTTGCAGCACCATATATAGACTGAAATATGTTGGCAACATTAACGTAGGAGAAGTAAGCAAAAATGTTATTTGCATTTAGTACCACAAAAACATCCTCTGCAATCTAGGAGTTATTGAGCATCACTGCAAATGTACATGCCTTGCGTAGCATAAACAATTTCAAAAGGGTGTTAAAGATCTAGGTAGCTAATCGGATTCGAACCATACCATGAATCTAATGGTAGGATGTCTGCATATCAAGCAGAAGATTCCATGTTCGAATCTCGGTTGGGGCCACTTCCCATTATCACAGATTTTCTCATTGTCAATCTTTGTAAATAAATTAATTGGTTTGGAATTTCTTATATACCTGTCACATTTATTTTGTGGTTAAGATTTGTTATCTAATACCCTTTTAACATCTGCATACATTTTTACAACTTGTAACAAATTGTAACCAGGTTTGATCTCTCAATTTATTACACGTTTTCACACATGCATACGCGAACTGTGAGAAATCTTGGGAGAAAGCATAGTTGCGTGCTATTTAATTATTATGATTGATCTGTTTAATACCAGCACAATACCCGTGCGCACACAGTAAGAACTTGGGACATCTTGGAAAAAATAGGCCTCTCATCAGTGAGATTTCACAAGGGACCCTTTTTCACAAAATTGTCTTCACACTATTGAAAACCTGGTTACAACTTGTTACTTTTTGCTGGTGTGAAAAATTGTATAAGGCTATCTACCTACCAACCATACAGTAGAACAACATTTCAGAATTGTCTTCAAAAATGCCATAGTTAGTTTGAATGAATTGATTTATTGTTTCATAGATTGAATTTTTAAACAAACGATCTACTGTAACAACTGATTAATTGCTTTATATTTCAATCCTTTTCAGTCTTTCAGTAATTTATAATCTAAAAGATCACTTGATTGATCAGTACGTATCTTCTATTTACAGGATGGTGGAACTTATATTATAGAAAGTGCAATTAATAAAGTTATGAAACTTAATGGAACAGATGAAGATAATTTCAAGGTAACATACTGTCTCTATTATTACTTGATTTATGGCGAATACCTACAACAAACTTCTTATATTTACAAAAGTACTTTGACTGGAACATCCATTTTATTTAGTTCTTTATTAGAAATAGTGGTAAGGTAATATTACAAGCATTGGTTAGACTTGCTTAGGCTAAACAGGCATTGTATTTATAGTATGAACAATCACTAAAGCTCTGTCTACACAATCAAACTTTATGTGACAAAAAAATGTGATGTGCCCATATATGGACATGATGATGATGTCATATCACTACCATATTTAAGCATATCACTGCTATGTTTGGGCACATCACAATTTGTTGTCACATAAAGTTTGATTGTGTAGACAGAGCTTAACAGGATTTGAACCAAGGACCTTGGGATTGGTAAGCAAATATGTCAACCAGCAAGAGACACAACAGATCATTTGTTTCTGGCTATCTACAACGCATGTGTGTGTTAATTTGCATGTTCTGTGACTGTCTTTTAGCCTGTCTGTCTTCACCTTGGCGAAACAAAAGTTTCAATAAAATCACCTGACAATGATGATGTCATTTTTCAACATTCCTATCCTGAAATTTCTTCATGTGGTCGAAGATTGGACGCTGTTAACTACTTGGCTTATGTAGCTGGGTAAGCTTGCTATTTTTGTGTTTATTTCTACCACACCTAACAGCCACAGCATGGCTTATGCACATGCTTCCTGCATGTCTTGAGGCCTAGGTTGTGGCTCTTTCTTTTTGGCCATAAAACACATATGCTCTATGTACCAGTGAGCCCTCTTGTTTTTCGACAACCAAATTTTGTGAATAACATAATTATACTTTACAAAAATAAAACTAGCCTGGTGCAAATTTTTTAAGGTACTGTAATCATCATTTATCATTTTGTTTTTCAGTGATACAACTTGTACAATTTCAAAGAATTTCATTTGTTATGTTTTTTATGCAAATGCTGAAGCTGAGGTAAGTATTATTATGCATACATTTGATAATCATTTTGACAGCAAAATCATGATACCAGCTTTTCATTGCAACTGTATTTTCGGGTTGCAGCTAAATTTGACCCCAAAACGGGGATACTCGCTTTTTTTAAACTGCTACTTTCATTCACAGCCTCATTTAAAACTAGAACCGTGATACCGGCTGTTATGTACGTTGCTACTCACGGTTGCAGCCTTATTTGACCCCAAAAATCTGCAATAAAATTTATTGTGGTGTAAAAGTTACAACTCCACTCCCAAAGACTTGTAATAAGACTTTGTTTATGTAGAGCATCTTGTGTATATGTTTGTCTTTTGAAAAGAAAAAAAAAAAAATGATCAGCAATTGCTGGATGGATCACCCTCAATAAATATGGTACAAAAAAAAAAAAAAAAGTAAAAGGTGCATAACAAACTCACAGAGCTTCAAGTTCAATCTAATTAACATTTTTTTCTGTTTTTGTGTGAACCACCATTAAACATGCCAAAGGAAGAATATACATTTTAATATATATTATTATAATCTACCTATGAGTGCGAACCAGGTTTCACACGTGTGAAAGTAACACTATAAAGTCTGTAAATCTATCATGTGATTTTTGTTGGTGTGAACAGGACACTATAATGTGTAGCTGTTTATATTGCATAATTTTTGCATTAAATAAATGGGTAGTAGCTTGAACATTGTGTAGCGAAGTGATTAATGTTTTAACTGTTGATTTGGCCTTGAGATTCACAATAAACTTCACAATTTGTCATTATAATAAATTGAAATATTGTTGTTGGAATAGTTCACGTTTAAATTAATATTACTATTACTATTTAAAATTTAATCTAGTAGAGACAAATTTGCATAAGTAGCAAATGTTACCATCGATTTTCAGACTGTTTGTAATGCTGTAGAATATCAGGTGGATATTGAAACATGTCTGCTGGATAGCAGAGTCTACCAATGAGACAAATGTCTGCAGATGCTTCTCTCCATTTTATAAAATTCTAATTTACTTGCTTCTCTTGATTTGTATGGATAAATGGGGCTAGAGGGGATTGGAAGAATGGGGAAGAGGAGGGGTGTAAGCTGAGAGGAGGGGTGTGAACTGAGAGGAGGGGTGTAAGCTGAGAGGAAGGGTGTAAACTGAGAGGAGGGGTGTAAGCTGAGAGGATGTGGCCAGGGTGTGCTTCCCCTTTTGACAGTTGAAATGAAATGATGAATTCATATTTAATTAAATATTAATTTTTTTTTCACTAATAATATTAAATGTTAATGCTCCCTTGTTTAAAATAACCTGGATTTGCACCTGAAGGCAATCTCAAGTTTAACACTTTTAAGGTCATGCACCACCCAGGAGTGCAAATTGCTACCATTTTAAAATAGAGTAGTAAAAAAGTATATGCCAAATTACTTTAAACATATAATTGTAATATGTGTTCCTTATATTCCAATGCATTTGATAAAACTACACAAATTGTAATTTTTTAGAAAACTAAAAATACCTGTTATAACAATTGTCGAACAAACCAAGCTTTTTTTTTATCAGTGGTAATGCCCTCAGTGAAAAATGAACATTGGAAATTACCGAATCGGAAAATAAATAATGGATTAATGGAAGGTCTTACAAATTACTATGTTCCCAAATTAACTGAAGTAGATCATTTTTACTAGCAAGGGAAGAATCTGGTGTACATATGACAATAATACTGATAAATGAATGCCATAAATAAATTGTAGATTATTAGTAATATCTGTAAATTGTCAGAAACAGCCCATGTATTATTGATATTAGAATGACTTGGGAGGGGAAAGAAAAACAGTACAATAATTAATATTGTATTAATAATCGTACTCATGTGTAGTTTTTATGCACCGATATCCATCAATACACAGATGTGTATGGCACAGTAGTAAGCCCTTTAAGGCAGGCCTGCAAATTAACCTTTTATTATAGTTGGCTGACAGGATAATTTGTTATATATAATAAGTGAAAAGTTCAGGCTGCTTATGTGGAATGAATAGATATATAGATAGAAACGTTACTGATTACCAGGTATTTTGGTCATTTTCTAGCCTTGCTACAGGCTTGTGGCAGATAATAACAAACCCTAAGACAATGTCCTCCACTTTGTTAGGTACTACAGTACTTTCTTACTGTATTACAGTACTCCTATATTGGTGTTCAATATCCGAATGTACGACGACAATGAGTTATTACTTCATTCAGACATTAACCTAACAATGATATCCTGCAGTACATATATATTTAGAGAGTTACTTACCCACTATTACTGTGTTGTGAGAGCATGTGTTTTGTCCATCATCTTCTGATTTGACTCCGTAACTATTATATATATCACTATCATTCTTTCTTCTATGTACATGTACAGAATATGCAAACTTTCTTGTTAAGTTAAAAAAACAACGTAGTATTTGGTAATAGTAACAATACGTCCTGCTTGCTTGCGAGAGCGAGATAAAGAAAAAAGGTTTTCTAAGAATGCTAAACGTAACACCTGCTAATTGATATGCAAATAGTACAATTGCCTCTACACATATACCAATCCTCTCGTACCAGCAGTGAACAATGGGAACACATCTAAAACATATATTATTCTGTTATGCATTACATACACAGTGCCATCACAGTTGTATTTGGTGCCGTGCTCTTGTGTCCATAGAACCAATGTTTTTACATCCCATCCGAAGGATGAAACACTAAGAACGTAGTAAGCACACAAACAGATCTTGAACTCGTAGGAGTTCTTTAATGTAATGTAGGATGCTTTGGTGATTGATTCTCCAAGACCCGAAGGCTTTTCTTATTCTACATTCAAATATATTAGTTTTCTTATAATAAGAGTCAAATGACCCTCATTGATAAATGTTCTTTTTCAGTTGTGTATGTTGAAACAATAACATGTGTATTTTGTCAAAATGTAATGATTGTGTTTACATATTGGATAATTAAAAAGAAACTGTTGATTCTATAGTAGAATATAATATATTTCATTTCTTTTTATTTCTCTTTACTAATAACTTAAATATAGTGGAGAAGCCTAAATGAAATTATACAGTAGCTTGTAAAATGAATAGGCTCCAGTATCCTACAATTTGTTATTATTATTTTATTAATGCATTTTCCATAAAAACCAATAGTTCCCTATTGTCACATGACATAACAGTGCCGTGCCACCAGTACGTTTGTAAAGTTTCAACCTGACCTCCTCCTCCCTGTGACTTTTTTACGACCACCGTGTCACTTTAATATCGTGGCTACGGCACTGCTTGATTGCATTGCACTACACAATTCTATTCAGTTTTTTTTTATGAATATCCTTTACCAACCAGCTCCACTATCTAAACCTCATAACAGTACTTAGTTTAGAGAAAGCACACGTTTTGATCTCATCCTTTCATAAATTAAATGAAATGAAATGGCTGAAATACAAAAAAAAAGTATTTAAATTGGAGACTGATGAGGAAAGGGAATATAATTATGATTGGTAGCTACTATCCTGTCTTTGTTGACGATAGGTAAAATTGGGTTAAACTAGATTAAAGTCACTCGGGATACTTTAAAATGTGAGATAATCAAAAAATATATCCTTACTTAAATATCAGAGGCATTAAATAACCTTGCTAACCAATTATCTCGCGTATCCAATGTTCTAAGTTAACCTTTGCCAGGCTAAATTTATGGATCGTTTTGATCTTTTCTACAGCATGTGTCTGCAAATGCAAAGCTGGATGGGTAGTTAAGTTTCTGGACAATCATACTGACTTCACCAAACTGAATAATCAAAATATTATTATTATTATCTGACAGCCCTGTTCAGAGGACACCCCTATTAAGGGGACTCTTTCCTGTGAAATGAACAAAGGGAAATAAATATATACTACTTCTAAATTCCAAAGGTGTCCCACTGGTGTCGGGCTGCTGTTCTCAAGGTGTACCACTGGTGTCGGGCTGCTGTACTTTTATGGTGTCCCCCTGGTGTCGGGCTGCTGTCCTCAAGGTGTCCCACTGGTGTCGGGCTGCTGTACTTTTATGGTGTCCCACTGGTGTCGGGCTGCTGTCCTCAAGGTGTCCCACTGGTGTCAGGCTGCTGTCCTTAAGGTGTCCCACTGGTGTTGGGCTGCTGTCCTCAAGGTGTCCCACTGGTGTCGGGCTGCTGTGTCCCATTGGTGTCGAGCTGCTGTGTCCCACTGGTGTCGAGCTGCTGTGTCCCACTGGTGTCGGGCTGCTGTGTCCCACTGGTGTCGAGCTGCTGTGTCCCACTGGTGTCAGGCTGGTGTCCTTAAGGTGTCCCACTGGTGTCAGGCTGCTGTCCTTAAGGTGTCCGGCTGCTGTCCTTAAGGTGTCCCAATGGTGTCTGGCTGCTGTCCTTAAGGTGTCCCACTGGTGTTGGGCTGCTGTCCTCAAGGTGTCCCACTGGTGTTGGGCTGCTGTGTCCCATTGGTGTCGAGCTGCTGTGTCCCACTGGTGTCGAGCTGCTGTGTCCCACTGGTGTCGGGCTGCTGTGTCCCACTGGTGTCGGGCTGCTGTGTCCCACTGGTGTCAGGCTGGTGTCCTTAAGGTGTCCCACTAGTGTCAGGCTGCTGTCCTTAAGGTGTCCCACTGGTGTCTGGCTGCTGTCCTTAAGGTGTCCCACTGTTGTCTGGCTGCTGTCCTTAAGGTGTCCCACTGGTGTCTGGCTGCTGTCCTTAAGGTGTTCCACTGGTGTCTGGCTGCTGTCCTTAAGGTGTCCCACTGGTGTCTGGCTGCTGTCCTTAAGGTGTTCCACTGGTGTCTGGCTGCTTTCCTTAAGGTGTCCCACTGGTATCTGGCTGCTGTCTTTAAGGTGTGTTCCACTGTATACTGTTATTGATCAGAAGGATTTTTAATGGGAGAGGAAGTATTGCTTAGATTTTCAGCCCTAAAAATAAATTCAATTTCTTTCTGAATGTGTTGGAGTTGCAAAAGTTGCATATTTTATTGTTGATATAAGGATTGGAAAAATGTCCTATCAAAATTAAGCACCAAATGATAATTCTATCCACAGTAAATTGATTTTAATTAGTGCATCTACAAGAGAGATCATGTGACTTTCTCAAGCCCAAGCTATGGCCGTTTATGTGAACTCTTAAAGCACCTCTTCTACCTGACTTATGAATCCGACTAAATTAGGATAGAAATAGATCTTGTAACTAATGACTAGAAAGACAGCTCTTATCTAATATTTTTATCTCTACTTTTACTTGCCGAGCCATTTAGATGATAAACCTCACCTATCTGACTTACTATCAGGTAATTATTGTATTACAGATGTTGATTCTCAACACATTTTTTTATTTTTTGTTTGGCAATCAATCAAGACATTAAGTTCCATGAACCAAACCACATTATTGTATTCATTCTTGCTTTATTTTTTTGTAAGAAAAAGAGAGTTGGGTTTATTAACATTTTGTCATATACACCTCTTATCTGAAGGACACATGCTCCTTTTGGATTATTGATAAAAAAAATTGTTTTCTTTTCTTGAAAATGTTCTTAAACGTTGAATATATCTATCTTGTTGTTTGGAGTTATTTTTTACTTTTTTCTAAAATTATTCAGCATATCTTTTTAAATTGGAGAATATAATTTGTGTCTGAATTGACTGAGCAGTTAACTGTCTAGTGGGAAATTAAAATGGAATTTTTTGTATGTGGTTGCATTTACATTCGTTAAAAGGTTGTAGAATACATTACCCATCTCTCAATATACCCTTTCTTCTGACAGATATATCCAGTCAATTTTATGCGCACTTTAATAGTTATTTCTAATGTTTAATTCTGATAGTATTCCGACCTTTCCAGCGAAGACCAGTTTGTAGTTTAAGTGGCGTTTAAATGTGGGGGCTTGTAGTAAACAGACTTCCAACCAATATATCATGATCTAGCTAGTAGCCATAAAAGACTATTGTTAACCTAAAACCTGGAATTAAGAGCATAAGTCTGTTTTAAATAGTGATATAAATTGCTACTTATGAATGAAGTAAATTGATTTGTCGTCATACACTTGTGGAATTCTGTTTTCTTGGTTGATGAATGGTGGTCTTATTATTTCTTTAAAAGGCATTTATTTTTTGCGCATCCATGGATTTTACTGCAGTAATTTGTTATTCTAAAACCACTGCAATTTGACAAGTTCTCTAAATAACTTTGAAATATTGAGCTAATGCAAAAAATTAAAAAGTAAAATTACTGCACTACCTGCAGTAGAGTTACTGCACTACTTGCAGTAGAGTTACTGCACTACCTGCTGTAGAGTTACTGCACTACCTGCAGTAGAGTTACTGCACTACCTGCAATAGAGTTACTGCACTACCTGCAGTAGAGTTACTGCACTACCTGCAGTAGAGTTACTGCACTACCTGCAGTAGAGTTACTGCACTACCTGCAGTAGAGTTACTGCACTACCTGCTGTAGAGTTACTGCACTACCTGCAGTAGAGTTGCTGCACTACCTGCTGTAGAGTTACTGCACTACCTGCAGTAGAGTTACTACACTACCTGCAGTATAGTTACTGCACTACCTGCAGTAGAGTTACTGCACTACCTGCAGTAGAGTTACTGCACTACTTGCAGTAGAGTTACTGCACTACCTGCAGTAGAGTTACTGCACTACTTGCAGTAGAGTTACTGCACTACCTGCAGTAGAGTTACTACACTACCTGCAGTAGAGTTACTGCACTACCTGCAGTAGAGTTACTGCACTACCTGCAGCAGAGTTACTGCACTACCTGCAGTACAGTTACTGCACTACCTGCAGTAGAGTTACTGCACTACTTGCAGTAGAGTTACTGCACTACCTGCAGTAGAGTTACTGCACTACCTGCAGTAGAGCCTAGAGTTTCTACAGTATACCAATTGTTTTGTTTTTTGCATGAATATTACAATGTCTCATTTCATAAATTATTGTTAATTGACCTATAACCTTTAAGACAAGCTAAATGCACAAAGACAAGATTGAATACTTCTAATGATATGTTGGCATGGCAACCACCCAACTAATTATTTTATGTTCATCTATATTTTCACATTATTCAATCGCCAAATGTGTATTGTCTTCGAGTTTGTAAAATGAAAATTTTAATGTTACGTTTTAGTAATTTTCAGAACGTTAAATGACATGGTGTACAATGCATACAGTCGCATATCATAATAATAAATGGTATTGCCAAATTAATACAGATACTATCTTAACTATTTAAGCGTCCAGGGTAATTAACCTTACAATTAACAACTTGAATTAATGGATTTTTAATTAGTAAACCACTCAAACACAGGATTTCAGTTAGACATGCTTCAGTTTGGCAATAACATCAGGCCTAAGTTTCACTAGTATTCATTTGGTGATTATTGGGACTTGAACCGGCATAAATATTTGTATTCTAATTATCTAGGGCTAATTTATCAATGAAATGATTTAGCAAATTACGATGTGTGCTTAATGATAAAAGTAAAATGTAAGCTATAATTTGGACCATGCTGATTTAAAGGGTGCGAATAGAATATAAAGAAAATTACAGAAAAAATATTATTTGAAAGGTTATGTAGAAAAATTTACCATATGATTTATTTTATATGTTATTTCTGAAGATATACCATTAATTAATTACCAAAAATTTACCATTATTTAATAATTTATTTCTAAAGATATACATAAAAGACAAATTCATACTATTCTATACAAAGATGAAGTAAAATAACCAAAAAAGTAACTAGGTGATAATATAGTAAAAGTTTTTAATTTAATTAATTTCATAATTTATTTCTGAAAGATATACTTCAAAACTTTATACTTTACAATATAAATCTTTATTTTATTTTTCATATACTTTCCTTTTTGTCGCATGACAAATTTGCAAATTCTTGCTTGCATACAGTATTGGAATAAAAGTACAATTTTATGAGATCAGTGCATAAGGATGAGTACATAAAAATTACATCCATACTTGCATTTACTATAAATTTATTTCTATTTTAATCAGCATTTCGGGTCATGCTCTGGTCAAAGAATAAGAATGAAATTAATTTCTAAATTACGGTAATTTTGCTAAACTATGGCATGCAACAGAGAGCTTTTATGGTATTTTGATAGTTAATCTCTAACATTCTTATGATATTATTATAAATATATGAGTAAAAAATATGCATTTTATGTCATTAAATCTGTATTAAACTATATGACATACAAACTTGCTCAGAATAAAATCAAATTATTTATGTACATTTCATTTCAGTTCATTCATTTCTACAAACTGACAACATTTTAAAAAGAAAACATTGAAACTGCTTAATTTAAATTTTAAAAACTTAAAATTAAAATTAACAATACATTTAAAACATTTATAAAATTAACAAATTTAAAAGATTTTGACATTTTGTTTAAATTAACATTAAAAAAATATTTTTTTTTTTTGTCTTGTGTGGGGTCTTCCCACTTTTATTATAATTCTCAGATTTATATGTATACATATTATATATAAAAATAAAGGTACATTTGTAACAATCATTAACATTAAAAAAATAATTAACACAACAATTTTAATTTTTTTTTTATCGCAACAGTACATTTATTTGTTCAATAATTTAAATACTAATAGTAATTATTTATTGTAATAAAATAGTACTGTGTACATTATAACTACGAAAATAATCGTGCAATCACGTTTATATCTTGGCCGTACTTTATTAAATTTACATTTGTTTGTTGTTCATCTTCTTTAATTGATCTATGAAGTGTGCGTACATGCCTGTAGAGGAACGTCATACATGATGATGTTTAATTACCCTGCATTGTCTTAATTCCTGCATTTAAAAACAAATCATGTTTGTCAAAGTTTATCCAATGTTTGTTATTCACATACTGCTAAAAGCTTTATCTTAAAGGGTAATTCTTGATTCGAAATTTCTATTGTTTTTGTTGTAAGAGAGAAGAATAGAAATAAATATATATTTATTTCTATTCTGCTCGACTTTGCATAATAGATATAAATATATATTTATTTCTATTCTGCACTGCTTTGCATAATAGATATAAATATATATTTATTTCTATTCTGCACTGCTTTGTATAATAGATATAAATATATATTTATTTCTATTCTGCACTGCTTTGTATAATAGATATAATATATTTATTTCTATTCTGCACTGCTTTGTATAATAGATATAAATATATATTTATTTCTATTCTGCTTTTTATTGAGCATTTTATTCTACATGACCTGGTGCAAGCTTACTTATATAGAACAAACCTTTTTTTCGCTTAAGCAAAACAAGTTATATAAGCACCAATTTTTAAAGAGGTACTTATTTCATGACGCTCGTTCAACTTTTGAAAATAAATGGGTGTTAAGATAACAATTTTTGTATGAAAGTAGCATGATGAGCATAGAATTCTCAGAAAATCCTTTGTTTTATATCTGAAAGATCACTACTACACTACGTAAGTCCGGTGTGTACCCTTCAAATTTGTTGTATCAACTCTGGCCTCCGAAGCCGTGTCAAATTCTGGCGAACAGCCATTAAACACATGTTAGGTATCAGTAATAACTGAGTTATCCTGGAATGTCCCCGTACTAATGAAATGATTTTACATAATTTAAAAAAAAAATTAAATTATCGATTGGCAGTTATTGCATTTGAAGAGGCGTTTATTGGAAACGAGTATATACGTTTTTTTTATATGTAAACTAGATTATTTATTATCAATTAAATGTCTCCTTTAATTCATGCGAAAGGTTCTGCTTAGAAAGTTGCAACTTTCTAAAGGTTATCGCTTTTTTAGACATTAACTTTAATTAACAACGATGTAATTGGTTGGAATACATTACGGTATTATACATCATCATTTGTGGGTGTTTTCTAGAAAGGTGTATAAAGGAGTATCCTATATTTGAGGTCACAGTTGGAGTTCACATGCTGATCCGTTCCAGAAAAGAGGATAAGCCTTGTAGAGCCACTTTGAAAAATCTTTCTTTTTTCTGCATTTGAAATGGTGCTTTTATTTCCTGTACAAACAAACAAGGGGCAATAAATGTTGACCAATTGACCAATCCTTATTCAGGAGACAATCGTAAAATCCTGTTCCGAAGGTGTCTACATAATAATATGCTATAGTATTACTTTTACACATAAAATTATTGTATTGACTTTGTGTGAGATGAAAAATAAAAGTTATTCAATCTTAGTAATGTATATGCATTATCAGTGCTACCAATTATGCTGTAAAATCCTAGATCTTGTTTATTTCAATGTCATAATTTATCAGAGCATAGATATTAGATATAGCCTTCTTTGCAATAGCTGATAAATAATTTAATATGCTTATTTCATTTAACATATTTTACTTTTTATAGAGTCGGACAATATTGCGTAACATTGCACAGGGATTTGGAAGGACGACATGGTTCGTTTGATGGTTTTATCTTCTGGAAATCGTAACCCACTACTTTTAAAATTATAATATTATATATAGCACAAAAGCCCCAGGGGTCTAATGGTAGGATGTCTGCATATCAAGCAGAAGATTCGAATCTCAGGTGGGCAAGTTTGTTTTCGTTCTCACAGATTCTCTTTATCTTCATTGTATATTACTGGGTGGTTTATAGTTTCTTTATGGCTGCAAATATACAGCCTTACCATGTTGAAACACCGTTAAGCAACGTTGGGCCCGGTTAGAGCTTGGATGGGAGATCATCTTATCTAGGAACATCGGGTACTGTATATAAGTCCCATATGAAGGCGTTTGAAATCAGCACTGCTGACTCTAATGGCAGCCCCTCAGACATATTGGCTTATGCCTCTTCTCTGGTCAAGGTGGGCACTGGATGAGTGAAGCCCTTGTTCAATGATAGGATAATAATATATAAATAATGGCTGCATATTTACATATGTATATAGTGGGGTGGCTTTTTATCATTCTTAATGATTTTGGCATTAATTTCCAGTATATCACCAGGTTGTTTTGTGTTTCTCTATGCCTGATAATTTAGTTATATACCCGTCTCTACATAGACTGTTAAGGAGAAAGCCCTTCCATCATCAAATTTCTCTTTCATCTTTTGCCCCATACCTAACCTATCTGCTTTCCTCTAATGTAGCTGATATACAGTACATATACACTACACTTCATTTGGAAGGACGACATTTAATCTACAGGAAATCCTATTACACTCCTTCACTTAATAACAGTATTATAAAATGAAAGAAATATTTAATCCTTTTTTGAGCACTGTTCTTTTTTTTTTGCTTTTTTAAAGCATGGTGGTGTTTCAAGCAAGTATTTAGAAGTTTATTAAAATATACAACTAAAACAAAATAACTAAAATAACAATAAAATAACCTTTACAGAAAATGTCCTTTCCAGTGAAACAAATAAGGGGAAATAATGCTTTAATACTATGGTCAGCCCCTATTAAGGGGACATTTTGTTTGGTTTCAAAGGTGTCCCCTTAATATAGGTTCTACTATAGTAAGTAGTTATATAAATACAAAGTACTGTAATAATTTAGAACAAACATTTGACAGTTGGGAATTATTAGTGCAATGTAACTTATTACTACAATAATCATTATTTAATACATAATAATTTAATAACTTTATAGTGGTTTTTAAACTAATTTATTTGTTCATTTTAGAATGAAATAATTTTTATTTAAATGTAGTATACTGTACTTATATTGTAAAAAAAGTAAATGTAATAAAGTACAAATATTAATATTAACTATATTTATTAAATTCAAATGTTTAAAAAAATACATTAAACAAAAATACATTAACAAATGTGGCAAAATGCTCTAGTCTTGTTTAACACCCTTTACAGAAGGGAAAAATTACAAAATGATAATAAAATTTTGTAATGGAAAGACCTGAACTATAATAAATACAGTACCCTTTATATGTAGGCCATCAGATAATTAAATTAAAACCTTGTCGCATGTCCAGTTTTAAAACAACATCGTTAGATGTCAATTGACGTTACGCATTAAAAGTGCTATATGTGTCTTCATTTGAAATAACACATTCTTGCAAAACAAAATTATTATTGTATATCATAAAAATGATACATAATTACACTAATCACTAGAATAGGATGTAGTTGTTTTGTGTAAGTCTGATATAATTATGACGTTTTCATGGGTTGCATTACGTCATCTTAAGGTGCGTATTATGACGTAGAAGGAGGATTACTTGTTTTGTCTTTCATTATTTGGGTACAGTATTTGATACTTTAAGAGTGATATACTTATGTAATTATTATTGTTATTATGGTATTAAAACTATAGACATTTAATTTAAACTAAGAAATGTAATATTGTTATGTGTTTCATTATCTACTCATTACGTTTTTCATTCATTCCATCTATCCATCCATTCATCCATTCGTTCATGACATCCACGTCGTTTTGTTTTGTTTGTATCAAATATGAATTGTTAGATCACCTTACGGTGAAAGTGGAATACAGTGCACACCAGCTGCTGTTTGTTTTTGGTTTGGTATCGTTACATCAGATACAACAATCGTGAACACAAAAGAAATTCATATATTGTGAAATGTGTCAACATGTCTATCGTAATGCAACAGGTGGATCAGAATTCCAGTACAATATTGCTGTACATAGTTCAGTTTGATTATAACGTAGATTGTAATGATGTTATTTTTGATGATGGTGTGACGCAATGTTCCCTGATATCCCTCAGCAATCATAGGCAAAAACGGAGGAAATAAGAGAAATCGCAAAATTAATGAAAATTCCATCTATTGTCTGACACGTGACTCGGAGTTACAAATTGATGGGAGTAGAGATGTCCTATCACTGGCCATTCAATGTTATTTCATGATTGCCATTATAACAATATTTGTATAAAATGTTTTTTAATATCATGTTGACGCGTGGTGTGTTCGACTACAGTGAGTTTGACGCGGCGGCAGTTCGTCGAACGGCAAATGATAGTTGCGAGTATGTTGAAAATAGTATAGGCTACTACTATAGTCCATGATTTAAGGGTCTTTCAAACCGGTTCCAGCACCGGCAAATCAAATCGAACGTCAATGATTTGTGTTCACGCGGCTACGCGCATATCGATTGGCGCATAGCCGCGTGTGGAGCGTCGTGAAAACGAAACACTGACGTTAAGTTCGCCGGACCGGAACAGAATAGATGAGTGAAAGACCCTGTATACAGTATGTCATAAATTGCGTTGAGATTGAATTAAATTGCGATACAAACAATGTCAATGACTTGAAAGTTATCTGCCTTGTGTGCAAACGTGTACAGTGCAGATAACATTTTACATCAGAATAATCGGAAAATTATAATTGTTTATTCACATGTGAGAGTCGCAAATTATGTGTATTAAATCAATTAATTTACAATCTATATTCTAAACCATCAAAACAAGTTCGTTGACATCCAAAATTAAATCCCGTAAATTATGCACATCTACCGCGGTGTAAGTGTGGTAATAACAGTGGTAAAAGACGTCTACCGCAGTTACTGCAGTAACTACTTGACCATCATGGGTCAATTCATGCTTAGGTATTTATCCGGGTAATTGATCCATGAAGCCAACTTAGCGGGTAACAAACGTGAACTTGCCCTATAATGTTACCCTAAACGTTTGAGCAGGAGTTGTCGGGCAATCGACCGGTTCGTCCAGTGCGAATGGTCGAAATGAACGGAGATTACAAGAAAACATTATATCAAATGAAATACCTTTTCATTTGTGTGAACGCATCGTAACTCGGCACGTTTGACACTAATAACCACCTCTAGTGTGAATCGCACTTTGTAATGTTTTTCCAAAAGACGTTCGTCAAATTGAGTAATATCGGTAATGAAATATATACCTTTAATTTATTAATATATAATAATTTGAGCTTCCGACGGCTGTTGTTTACGTGTTTTAGTGTTAGTCCCTATAGACCCTGACACATGCCTCATTAGTTTTAATTAACAATTAGTTTGAATCGAATATTGATATTAACAAATTAATATTTAAAATAATATCAATCAGCATGTTTTTCTTATTGGAAATATTGGCCAAGATGACAATGTATTTTGTAAACAATAATTTGATAGTAGTTTTGTGTTTAGTTCAAGCTGATTGGTAGATGTGGTCGTAATTGATTACGCTTGGCGCTCTGGTAATCAGCCAATCAAAAGCGATGTACGAAAGGTAAAGGATTTGTCTTACCAATTTCAAAGGCCGATTCGCTAGTCAGCTTGTTTATAAAAACGGTGATAATAATAAGCAGCATCACATTTGTGTAACTCGGCTGCTACTGCAGACGATCGTAATATAAACAGCCGTTCAGCTGAGCAACTTACTATTTGTTTTAGAATCGACCGGTAATTGTCAACCATGAATGGTTTTCTGCACAGATAAGCGTTAACGACTTGGAAAAAGTGTAATTCTCCCGTCGCATTTGTGATTTTTACTGTTGCACTTTTTAGCAGCTAAGATGAGCTCACCTTCATCGCCCGATGATTCTCCATCGCGGGACAGCGATTTTGAAGTCCCGCCGGATAACTGTTTCCGTTTAGTTGTTCTCGGATCGCCAAAAGTCGGGAAAACGGCGATAGTCAATCGATTTTTGACCGGACGTTTCGAAGACCAGTACACTCCTACGATTGAAGATTTCCATCGAAAGATCTATAAAATAAAGGGTCAAGTTTATCGACTGGACATTTTGGACACGTCAGGCAATAACCCCTTTCCAGCTATGTGCAAACTGTCCATCCTTACAGGTAGGTACAATCATCAATGTACTCTTATGTTATGTATGTTAACGGTACTTTTGTGTTCAGTGCAGGAATACAGTAGTTAGGCATAATGTAAACACCTTTTCTAATAACTTACGAAAAGTATAGTGTTATACAGTGTACCTAAATAATTATTATGATAACCATTCATACAGCGCCCTCGAACATGATGAACTAGTTTTTTTTAACGAACATGTACAGCACTGAAGTCTCTTTCAGTTTGGAGATACGATTTTGAGACAAATCGTACGTACGCCTACAGCCTTATACAATTCTTATGGGGAAAGGGTTGTTAAAACGAGGTCATTGCGCTATATAAATGTAATGAGTTGATTACTACACTAATTTGCTCACAATCATTCGTTTGTGATGCAATTGTCATGTCTGTAAAATACTCACATTATTAGTCAGCAATTGCATGATAATAAACTTCGATCACATTATGCTGACTGCTTGACATTGGTATTAACATGGTGGTAATGCAGATTTCTCAACTTGTACTTGGTATGATATTAATTTGGTTTTGCTTTCATTATTTCTCTCAAATGAAAGATTAACGAAGATTTAATTTGTTGGAGGAGATTGGGATTTTGTCTGTTCTTTACTGTGTATTATTCGGACCTACTGTATATTACGTACCGACATTCATACAGACTACTTGATACTTGGTACTTTTCCAAGAACATCTTCCATCTTTATCGCACGTACACCGACATTGCACTTTAGGCAATATATCTTATATTCATCATCAACTGTAACTCATCAACACACTGTAACATTCATCATCAACATATTGTAACATTCATCATCAACATACTGTGTAACATCCATCATCAACATACTGTGTAACATTCATCATCAACATACTGTAACATTCATCATCAACATACTGTGTAACATCCATCATCAACATACTGTGTAACATTCATCATCAACATATTGTAACATTCGTCATCAACATACTGTGTAACATCCATCATCAACATACTGTGTAACATTCATCATCAACATACTGTAACATCCATCATCAACATACTGTAACATCCATCATCAACATACTGTAACATTCATCATCATCAACATACTGTAACATTCATCATCATCAACATACTGTAACATTCATCATCAACACACTGTAACATCCATCATCAACATACTGTAACATTCATCATCAACATACTGTAACATTCATCATCAACATATTGTAACATTCATCATCAACATATTGTAATATTCATCATCAACTGTAACTCATTAACACACTGTAACATCCATCATCAACATACTGTAACATTCATCATCAACATACTGTAACATCCATCATCAACATACTGTAACATCCATCATCAACATACTGTAACATTCATCATCAACATACTGTAACATTCATCATCAACATACTTTAACATCCATCATCAACATACTTTAACATCCATCATCAACATACTGTAACATTCATCATCAACATACTGTAACATTCATCATCAACATACTGTTACATCCATCGTCAACATACTGTAACATTCATCGTCAACATACTGTAACATCCATCGTCAACATACTGTAACATCCATCGTCAACATACTGTAACATTCATCATCAACATACTGTAACATTCATCATCAACATACTGTTACATCCATCATCAACTTACTGTAACATTCATCATCAACATACTGTAACATCCATCATCAACATACTGTAACATCCATCATCAACATACTGTAACATTCATCATCAACATACTGTAACATCCATCATCAACATACTGTAACATTCATCATCAACATACTGTAACATCCATCATCAACATACTGTAACATTCATCATCAACATACTGTAACATTCATCATCAACATACTGCAACATTCATCATCAACATACTGTAACATTCATCGTTCTATATTAATCTTTATACTTTCAACGACATACATTCATCAACATTTTTTTATCATCTTGATTTTTGAAGATCACTTGAAGACACATCATAACACTAATATGTTATTATACCTCCCATGGTCACTATCGATTCCTGTTCCGACACAAACCGCACTCTAATTCATATCTTCAAACTATCCATTAGTGTTAATAACTAACGAAACAAATCAATTTAATTATTGAATGCAATACTTGAAACAATAAGATATAAACAATGTGTTGTTCTACCGATCAGCAATGAACCAGGATAGAGACTGACTACATGTGACCGATGCACACCTGTATATAAACCCACTCTAGGGTCGGATTATTGATCCACGATGTGGCTACTTGAAGATATCTACTGTATTAATTAGCCTCTTGAGGAGAAGGAAATTCAGGAAAGATTTAATTATTCCGTCTTTCAGCTTGCTTGCAATGATGTTTTTGTGTGTTTAGGCCTAGTTGAAAACAATTATTTCAATAGAAAATAATTTAACATTTTCAGTGAACGGTATCATTTTTTGGAAATTAAGTTATTTTTGTGGTATTCCCGACTGTTGCCTTCTGAAAGGTTGTGGTTAGTTTCTACCATTTTTACATAGAACAACTTACATAGAAACTTCTATATTCTATTTGGTAGATTTCTGTTTTTGTAATAAGCACATAGTACAGATAATATATTATATTCATCAAAGTTATGTTTTATTATCCTACTAAACTTGTTTACTGCAGTAACTGTCGTTAATCATTTTAGCAAGATGTCTTGTAAGATATTTCACTTATAATCTTCCTCGATGAAAACAATTGTAAATTCTAATCCAATGTGCGGGTGAAAGCTTAGTGTTACAACAAAATCTTGAAACCAGTACAATTATACTTTTCTCAACATGGAGTTCGCTTTCAGTAATTCTAGAACGATAAAAAGAACTCGTGAGTTGTACAGACTACTAGTGTTTGTTTCATTTTCTTATGAAGGCTGGTACTACGTGCTCTAATCCTAAATATTATTAATATTAACATTATATTACTCAAATAACAAGGACGGATACATCAGTATGCTAAATGAATGTAATTACCGAATCGAACATATCTTAACAGTGATGCGGAAATACACTAAAGGGCATTGGTAGGTGATGAGTTGGTTTGGATGGTGTTTCACTCTGGTTCTGGTCGGGTGTATAGGCCACAGTTAATAATTCGATCCCAATGACGTAGCATGTTTCTTTCATCTTATAATTTACTAAAGGTGTAGCATTGAGACCTTATAATATTATTATCAATGTTAATATGCAAACACATTCGAAAATGTGCATTTGTCGCCATAAACACACGTTTACTCCGTTAACTTCCGCTGAGTGTAGTTACTTGTGATTTGATTATAGCTCTGAGAGAGCTGCGTATTAGGTTACGTTTTCGTGTTTATTTAATTGAACTAAACGTATATATTCATCGCAATTCTACAAACTAAATACTGACTGAACAGCCTACAGTAAACAAGCACGTAGGCCTAGAACACTTGAAATAAGTGTTAGTCTGTTTAATCCCAGGAAGAAGGTGCTAATCTTGGTAAGACGCCTCTTCTCTTCTCAATTTGACTTGTTTCTCTGATTTTGTTTTATGTTAAAAACGTTTAGGTTTTACGCGTCATTATAATAAAGGAACAAGGCGTGCGTTTATCAAGGTACGTTGTGTGCGTGCAATTAAATCTATACCGCTGCTCGGTTAATCTGGTTAATGGAATATGGTCTAGAGACTTTTGTTCATTTGTCACGCTTCGTTCATTTTGTTGCAGAACTAGATCAAATGCTTAAATTTCAATAAAGTAATGTAAAATGTCTTTCACAATCTGAACAACTTCGTAAATGTATGTATTAAATTATCACCTATGGTGAGAATGAAAACATGTGACGAAATACCAGGAATGCATAAATTTAATGTTCGATTTATGAATGTTCATAAATTATGTACATACCTTCTGTTACTTAACTCTGTTTGCCTTGTGTTACATATGGCTGACTAATGTAACGCTCTTATAACAAAATCTTTTTTCTTACTCAGAAAAGGTATGGTTCAGATAGGCCTCTATAAAGCAACATTAAAATAAAAACGTTTGACAAACAAAATAGTATCTGTACCATCGAAAAAACAATCTAGCTATAAATGCCTGTGTCAATAATTATCACAGAGTTCATTTAGCAACAAGAGCAACAAACAATGCTGCAGATATTAACTTCCCGCTACGTTTTTATTTGTCTGTTTTGTGTTCTCAATCCATTAATATCAAATCGATCCTTCCCAATTTTAAACGCGGTGGCCACAAATGAAAATGACAATCTAATTACTGTAATCGTTTTTCTAAGATCTCAATTTAGTACAGAAACACGTGGCTATAATTAAAAGACGTGTGAGTTAAAGAGAAATTAAAAGTTTTCCTCCCCAGTTGAGAGTATTGTAGTGTTACACAGGAGGGTTCAATGCAGACTTTCTTATTAATTTGTTGAGAACCACCAAGGAAAGGCATGGAACCTTAATGGTAGCAGGTAGGGAGCCTTCAGTGCAGTCATCAATGCATCTGGTGTGTAAAGGGCAAGATCCACAACAAACATGATACGTTGTGTATGATGTATATGCGGACATCCAGGAATTTACATCGAATATGGGACAGAGCATCCAGGGCAGCTATGATGGAGCCAGCATTGAGTATGGGACAGGAGCATCCAAGACATATAGCACGGACCCTGTATCGAGTATTATATGGGATGTGAAAGGAGCATCCAGTACAGTTTTCATGGAACCTGCAGCAAATGTGGCCCAGAGCGCCTAAGACTTCCATCATGGAATCTGCATCAAATATGGGTCCAGAGCGCCCAAGACTGCCACCATGGAGCCTGCATCACATACGGACGGATCAAGAGCGCCCAAGACTGCCATCATGTAATCTGCATCGGGCATCCAGGGCGGCCACCATGTTAGGGAAGAATATGATTCAGTGTAGAGGCCTAGCTTTCGAATGTTTTGAAAAGCAATGTAAGCTAATAGCAGTTTGTTCTTAACCAATCTGATTACTGATACGCATGCGTGAATTGTCATTGTCGAGATGTGAATGCCATTTTGACAATTGCGTAATGTACATAACCTGTCTCATGGAATTGATACCCTAAGACTTTGTATAGAGTCAATAAAACGAGATGGTAAACGCTATACCATCACGATATAAGTGTTCTCGGATATGCCTATCTCAGTTTACATTTAATTTTCTGTTTTAGTTTGATTGATGGAGAATCCACTCTATGATATAAACAAACATGTTCCAACATCATCTTCTAATTAACGTTCTCTCAGTACCTGTCAGATTATCAAAGCGTCCTTTCCATCTAAGCGATTTTCTTTTTGTTTCATTAAACATGTGAACACGCTTCACTGTTTGCCAAATTAAAGGGACTATACCACGATAGCGTTTGATCATTTTTCTGCATGTAGCGTAGCAATTTCAAGCTCATTATAATTATTAGTAAAATGCGCGGCAAAATAATATATAGCAAGTGAGATACATACAATTTTCTTCGTACGGGCTATACAGCGACAAGAGACTCACGAAATCATCAAAAGATACCAGAAACCCATCGGTAACTCCGCGGTTACTGGATAGTAATATGACGTTTTTATTAAATGGATTATTCTCCATGTACAGTACTTCATTTCTTCATTATGGTTCGTTAACCTGACGAGCAGACCGTGTTGACTCTTTTAAGAGGGCAGTGACATTTGCATTAGCTACTGATAAATTTGTCTCTTCTTGTTTGGTTTGTGTTCCAGAGACACCACTGAACAGTGATGTAGCCATGAGAAATAAAGTGGTCCGGTTTTCGCAAGAAAAGGGAGGAATCTCTGTTCAAGCCACCGGGTTTGTCAAAGGCCTCTGTGAAAAAGTGGTCAGGTTTAAACCTTGCGAACCGTACACCGGCCTGCTGAAGAGGTAAAGCTGCAGCTCGTACACATTTTGTATCTGCTAGATTTATCCTAATTTACCTACTTAACTATTCGCGTGTGTGTACTTATTTTCCACTGCACTAGTTTAATGCGTTTTAACCTTCCGAGGAAGTTTTCATTATCGTTCTGGCATTAATCTTTAGGCAGAACTATTACGATCATCAAAAGGTCGTAAGGTTCAGCATCGATTAAAACAAAGTAAACTTCAGTATCACTCATGTATTATCAAAATTAGTAAAGATTAAGCCCTAGAGTCAAACGTTTAATCACCATTTAAATTTCTACAGAAAATTCTTGAGTAAATTTCTATAGTGGCATGGTTTAATTGTCTCATTAAATAAATTGCAACACAAAATCATTAATCGATGGAGAAAAAATGAAAAGTAGAATTGGAGACTACTTTCGGTATATTTTCTGTATAATGATATTGTTTTAAGGCTTAGGCCTATATATATTTTTTACTGAACTAAACAAAGGTTTCCGGTCTGAACAGTTTCAATCCTCCAGTCTGAATAAGTTCCCAGTTTGAATAAATTTTCCATTCCTCCAGTCTGAATAAGTTTCCAGTTTGAATAGGGTTTCCAGTTACCCAAGTTTCCAATCCTCCAGTTGAATAAAGTTTCCATTCTTCTAACTGAGTTTTCAGTCTGAAGTAGGTGAGTAAGTTCTGAATAAGTTTTGCAATCCTCCAGTTTAATATGGTTCCCAGTTCTCCAGTTGAATAGGTTTTCCAGTCCTCCAGTTGAATAAGGTTTCCAATCCTCCAGTTAAAAAAGGTTTCCAGTTCCCCCAGTTGAATAAGGTTTCCAGTCCTCCAGTTGAAAAAGGTTTCCAGTTCCCCCAGTTAAATAAGGTTTCCAGTCCTCCAGTTAAAAAAGGTTTCCAGTTCCCCCAGTTGAATAAGGTTTCCAGTCCTCCAGTTGAAAAAGGTTTCCAGTTCCCCCAGTTAAATAAGGTTTCCAGTCCTCCAGTTGAATAAGGTTTCCAGTCCTCCAGTTGAAAAAAAGGTTTCCAGTCCTCTAGTTGAATAAGGTTCTCAGTCCTGCAGTTGAATAAAGTTCTCAGTCCTGCAGTTGAATAAAGTTTCAAGTCAGTTAAAATAAGGTTTTCAGTCCTCCAGTTGAATAAGGTTTCCAGTCCTCCAGTTGAAACAGGTTTCCAGTCCTCCAGTTAAATAAGGTTTCCAGTCCTCCTGTTGAATAAGGTTTTCAGTCCTCCAGTTGAATAAGGTTTCCAGTCCTCCAGTTGAAACAGGTTTCCAGTCTTCCAGTTAAATAAGGTTTCCAGTCCTCCTGTTGAATAAGGTTTTCAGTCCTCCAGTTGAATAAGGTTTCAAGTCCTCCAGTTGAATATGGTTTTCAGTACTCCAATTGAAAAAGGTTCCCAGTTCTCTGGTTGAATAAGGTTTACAGTCCTTTATTGGTTTCTAGAATTTGATTGGAAATTTCAGTTCTTTATCGTAGTCGGAAAAAATTGAGTGTTCGATCGATTGAACTTTTCATTTCTGAAAGTCAGAGTAATAATGCTATATGAGTAACGCTAATTTACCTCGTCACTTCTTTCTCAGAAGATCTAATAAAATCCTTGCTAATAGTTTCAATTAATACCACGTTCGAGGTGTGATATCCCGGATTTTCATTTAACTTGCATATATGATAATACATAGAATGCATTTTACGTGTTCAGATCGATTCCAGGAATGAAGCTCTTAGTAGAATTAAAGCGTTCATCTGTTAAGCTCCAATGGGAATAATTAAGGTAAATTGGGTCAGTATGGTGAGTTTAGGCTGAGGTATACATCATAATATTCTTAGCATCAACTATTACTAACGGTATCTCCAGTGTTTAGTTTGGAACGGGTAACTCTATAACCCGATGGTGATTTTGTTGCTGTGATGGTCTGTCTGGGAGGCGCATAAAACTCACGCTAAAATTCAAACTGAGATAATTTGATAGCATGTTCATCCTAAGTTAATATCCATTGATTGCCTCATAGATAGTTTAAACATGAATTAATCAAATATTTATGACCACAGTATATTGACTTTCATCGTAATTGATAACGACATCCTGTTTAATTATAAAAACATGATAAATACTGTTGGTTTTGACGTACACAAGTTCTTTGAAATTCATCTTATGAATCTTGACAACCTCTCTATCTCACATGAATTATTAAAATACAAAATACATGGATGCTTATGGTACACAATACAACATCGGTATTAATTACTAATGATGTTTGCATTAAAATGAAATGTACACTAGGTTTTATATTTTGTCCGTTACAAAACGGGAAGACACACAATTCACGCTTGCGTATAAAAGCCAAACATTATTATCAACGTTTGAACGCCGCCGTGCCACTAATTGTTAAATTGACACAAGTTCACGCGCGCGTGCCATTTAACAACGTCTGAACGCCGACGTGTCACTGTTATATTGACAAATAGTTCACGCGCGCGTATAAAATGCCAGGGCCGTAGCCAGGATTTGTCAAGGGGGGGTTCGGACACTAAGTATTTGTGGGGTGGGGCCTGTGGCGAAGCGAATTTTGTTAAATGACACCCCTAGATGGCCGGAAAAGACACTCTCATGCAGCATGCTACCAATGAGCAAAACGATCGTACTTGGACTCGTGGACTATTTAAAGGACGATAACATTTGTTTCCGTATGTTAAATGCGCGTGCTCTGTGCGGAACCGCCGATTGTTTTATCATTTACTAGGTATTTTGTTTTGTTCAATAAGTTCAATGCGAACGTACGTCTAGGAGAAGCCCCGAAAAGGCAAATGCAATTCTTATTATAGCTCTATCTATAATATTTATTTACAGCAATTTGTTGAGGAAATTAAATATGCCAATGTAAATAGGTGATATTGATACATTTGAGTACGTATCGGCTGGTGGTCTAGAAAAAAATAATCGGATGCCATAATGTGAACTACAGTACATGATACCATAGATATTATAGTGTAAAATATTAATATTCACTATAATCCTCTATGATTTTATTTATTTTATTCATTTCGGCAATAAACAGAAAATAATAATTACAAAAACATAGAAATATATATATATATGAAGTACAAGACACGAAGCCGAGGAGAGACAAAAACAAAACGCTGTCACCGGTAAGGTGTGTCTCTCCAACACAAAAATTACAAATAACAAGAATATATACTAAAATAACATAGACATTTCATTTCATTTAAAAAGTTAAAAGGTTTCTCTCCGACATTTAAAATATAGCTTTAGAGATAATTTAAAATTAATAAATGAACCATTAACAAAAATATCGCGAATCTCATTGGGTATGGAATTCCAAGTTCTGGTGAATCTGGTCGGGATGCAAAATTTTGACATATCATTACTGGAGCGAAGATGCTTGAAAGTGAGAGTATCATGACGATTATTAACTATGAGTAAATTATAAATTATTGCCTGACTGCCAGTGATGATCTAAACAATTGGTACGCAGTTGTCTGGCGGTGTCCTTTGTACGAATCGTTCGTGCCCCAGCACGCTGTGAGACGCGTCAATATCATGTTACATGCAGGGACCAAACATTTATTTTTCAGGTTAAAATCGGCAATTCATTTGCAACTCTTAGAAATTTACAGACACGTATCCCTCGAAGTACGCTCATACAGGGAAGAAGGTAGGTACTGTATGAGTGGCACGTATTTGGAGGATTTCCGGAGATGAGGGTGAGGTATTGAGCATGTCGGGGATGGGGGTTCGCAGTTGGTTAAGGGGGGTTCGCTGTAAAGGGGGGGTTCGCCCGAACCATAAAAACCCCCCCTGGCTACGGGCCTGAATGCGTACCCTGATTAGCAACGTTTGAACTAATTATTACATTGGTTGCCGGCTGTTTAGAAAAGGCTCTTGACTGAATAAGATCCTGTTTGCTTGACCAGGATTACAATAGCGAATAATAACCGATCTCTTCACATGAGTCATAACAATCTGGTAAATGCTAATTAAAGTTCCCAGTATAAATGCTGTCGTATTATCTGCTACGACTGTCCAACAAAACTCCTTACTATCCGTATTTCCGCATAAATCTAGGTGGATTGTTAAAATTAACAATTAAAATTGTATTAGCAGTTTTCTCAAAACAAACATTGATTTATCATATCCTTATCTACTTTGCATCGATTGCAGAATTATGAGGTAGTTCATCTTCTCCGTACTGATTATTCGAAACACGTCAATGTTCTCAATTTTCAGATATAAAACTAAATAGTAATTTTCGTCTATATAGTCTATATCAATATTGTTTTCCGTGTGATAGGCCTAGTGTAATTAATAACTCTACATAATACCACTATGTATGTAAAAACAACTAGATGCCTTTTCTCTGAATAACATGCCATTTTCTCACTGTATATGCAGAAGTAAATGCGAATATATCTACAAGCCTTATTAATCTATACGAAATTGCAACCTATAGGCATGCTGCATCGTTATCACGAACAGCGCGCAGGTTGTGATGCATCGCGCCAGCAGTAATCACAAAATGTGCTCTTGATTTACTGTTTGCTGTAAAATGTTGTTGTATATGAGAATTCGACAACAAACAAAACTATAGCATTCTCAGCAATTAAACGAGAATGGTTAAAACAATTGTAAATGTTAAACTGTATTTCCGCAGGAAATCGGTGTAATTTAAAACTAATAATAAATTCTTAAATTATTGTCAAAAATTATTTTTCCCCTAGTATTACTATTAGTAATTTTATAGTTCGAAATTAGATCTCTTTTCTCAAACCAAACGAACATTTTATTTCTTTTGTCAAATGAGTGGCAATAATTTCGATTTAATTGGAGAGATAAATATAACGATGTGGTACTAATGTCTCTCAGTAATGCGAGCAATCAATTAATTAACCAATATCGATAATGTAATTCGGAAATATAAAATTTACCAAGAATACCTGTTTTCCGTTGTTACGAGGAAAGCCACAATCTTTGACAATATTGACGTACCATATGTTTTCTAAAGTATAGCTTTTAATTGGAAGTGAAATTGTTAATTCGCTGTTTTTTTTAAACGCAATCTACACATTTGAATAATTTTAATTGATTACATTGTTTCGTCAAACCATTAAAAAGATTAAAATTTTGAATTTTGAGTATTTTGAAGAAGTTTTAATCTTTAGGCCCTACTTAAAACAAGCCAATTTAGTAATAATTACTTAATCTAGTATTTTTTTAACCGATTAGAATAAGAAAGTGGAGCACTTTTAAACAGAAATACATCCAAGATATCCGATCGGGGGAGGAGGAGAGTAGGAATGCTCTCTATATAGCTTATCCAATACCGTACATTTATTCTACAGCTCACTATGTCGGTCGGTCGGTTGGTCGGTCGGTCGGTCGGTCGGTAAACACTGACTTGAGCACGCGATTGCAGCCATATGGCCTTGTTCAAAGGTTTCATTCATTCAAGTTACCTTTGCTTTGAAAATATCCGAGACACATTGCAGCTTTGCGCATGCGTAATGACCTTGATATTATTATTATTATTATTATTATTATTATTATTATTTATTTTCGTACGCTCTCGTAACTTTTTCGTTTAAAGATGTCCCCTCCTGGAAAAAACCCCAGCTGCTAATAATCAGGTCCTTTTTAATATCACACAATAGTTGTTTGAAAAGAAGATTTACGTGATAAAAGCTAAATGTATAGTCAACTGGAAGTTTAGTTAAATTTAACTGTTTATGTTGTGGGTTGTTGGTTATCTGTTGATGTACTCAAAACTTTGATCTTGCGTTAATTTCTATTTTCTTTGCTTCATGCTTTTTCTCATCTCCGTGTTTGTCAATGTTACTGTGACCTCTCTATTTTGTAGAATTGTATTTGAACGTGTTATTCAACATGCTGAGAGTGTATTAACTCTATTATTAGGTCTTAGAACTAATGGCATGATAACAAATATCTGTTGAAAACGTGTTGGTAGATAATGAACTTACCAAAATCGGATTTGAACATTATTTTTAGACAACGTATCAACTAAGTTGATGATTTAATCAGCATGTAGTAAATAGTATAATATATATACATTAGCAGTATAAATAACTTGATTATATTATAACCAGCATGCATATTCTTTAAATAGGCATGATGTGTATAATTTAAGAATATGAATGTAAACATGTTGCTGGATAGTATATAGTTATGAAACTATTTTGAGACGGTTATAATTAGGATGATACTTTTGTTTTCATTTATTGAAAGTTCATGAACTGTATACACGTGAATGGTTACAAAAGGTCAACATTATTAGGCCTATTACTGTACCTGCAGCATATTCTTAAAACGCTGTAGAATTACCAGAATCAAATGCATATTCAATTTCAACAGGTACATTACTAATTGGCGTGATTTCTTAAAACCAGGATATTTGACATACTCTTATTCGTATTCTTTATTGTCAAAAAACATAAAAAACAGCAACATCAACAACAAAGACCACTAAGCAAGTTGACATGAAACACAGGAGTCTGGATCCCTCTGGCTAAGAAGAGCCTTCCCTCTTGGTACATTCAATTCAAATATGATACATCTAAACATTTCAAGAATAGAAGATCTAAAATATTTCCATTAAAACACAGAATATGGCAGCACATTATTATAGAACTCAGAGAAAAGTTTTACCAAAAATGTTGGAAAAAAGGAGTATTTAACTTCATCATGAATTTAGTATTTTGGAATGTTGGATGGTCGTTGGCAAAGATTAGAAAATGTTAATACTCTCCCGTTTATTTCAATTAATATTAAATATCCAATTAATTCTGTCAAAATGATATTGATTTTAGTTATTGCCAGATAATGAATCAATATGATGGTGCCGAAGGCTACGTGGCGTCTCGTGCGATCTTCATATCGAAATCTCCTGAAACCAATTATAGTATTGGGTATAGGTATAATATATAGTGTAAAATTTAAAAAAAAAATGGAATTGCCAATTTGAAAGTATTAAAAGTTAATTTAAGGAAAATAATGTATATATTAAATGGTTTGTTTATTCTCAAATATGTATTAACCTTTAAAAAAAATATTTCTGTTTCTGAAAAAATGGAGAGCTACGTTGTGGTACTCGTTGGGTCCGTAGGCTTACTACCGGTGACGTATTTACTAAGGAAATAAGTTTATGAAAGTCATAGAGATTTGATGCTTATCACTATAAAAATCATAACATTTTAATACAGTCATTTGAATAATAGTAATATATTTTTAAAACAGCAATTTAATGTTAAAACCACGGTCCCATGCAGGATCTTTATAATCGGAGATACCTCATGCAGTAAAGACGTAACGGACAATAATACTGGTATTTTTCTATTTCAATTCAATAGAATATTTATTTAAGTTAATACAGCATACTATACTAGCGAATCATGTATTATAGTAACATAAAGTTTTACTAAAGAGTTGACAATTTTGAATTACAGTATATAAAAACACGTGTCATTGGAACTGTATATGACAGATGAAATTACATGATGTCACTAATACACTACATAACGTTAAGCTAACACTTTACGACTCTGGTAGAGTGTCATATTCGATGGACAAACTTAGTGGAATTTTATAGCAAAAAATATGATTGAATTAGTTTTCACGTTCACACATTTACACACATACAATTATAGGATACTTGCAGTAGTGTTGACTTTGACTGATAATCTAATCCTTGATGGAATAATAATAAAATAATAATACAATGTACGTATAATTTTTTTACTCTGTGTGGTGTAATGTCTGCTTTTTTTGTATTCCAATGTATTAAAGAAAGATTTCCTGCTTAGGAAGAAAAACGTTGTTGGCGCCAGTCACACGTATACGTCGAACAGACCAAAACCATCTAATAACAAACGCATTAGTGGAAGGCCTATACGTATATTGTGCGTGTTTCATACGTTTACACCTGCCGTACTATTGCGCCTGATAATGTCATAAAAATGCATTATTGATTATTTATTATATAATTCAAATTTGTGTAATGTATATTGATTCATGTAATGTAATATGAAGCTTCTCATTTTTAGTAATATCCGTCGACGGTTTACACGATATTGGATTCGGAATAGATATCTTTTATTATACTAGACATGGCCAATTAACTCTCCATTTCGCCATTATCCTGGTTTTCTGATAAAATTCAGATATATTGCATCAATCCTTCACGAACATTCGTTTCACCAGGAGCCATTAAACAACGTATCTGTCAAGTCGAAAAGTCATTCCATGCACGCCCAGAGAAGCATATGAACATGCCCATAATGAATGATAGCTGCTTAGTCGCGTGCCGTGTCGTGAAAAACGAACGTCAAAAACTGAACTGCAAAAAGCAAACAAAAGTACAAATTCATAAAACACATGCTTGGAATTAAATAACTTTGACAAACATTGACATGACGTATTACTCATAACATACTTACCCCACGTGTCTGTGTAATTCAATTAACACGCTGGTAGCCATGATCGATTGATCAATACACGCTATATTGTTAATGTTATCACTTTAGGTGAACGTACAGAATAGCGACATGTTTCTAAGCATTGGCAGAAGTCAAGCAGAAAGAGAAGTGCACATTCTGTCTACAAGGCAAGTTCCTTCATCAAGACCACATGTTCTGCAGTCACACTGTCTATATTATTGTTTTGTATTGATTAGTCCTATCGCACATGGTGGAAGCTTTATCAACACCGCAAATTACACAAACCTATGTATAGTTCACGTTCACGTTTCCATACTATAATGTGGTGGGCCGAATCGTCTCAGGGCCGAATCGTCTCAGGGCCGAATCGTCTCACTGCTGAATCGTCCCACTACCCCTCATTTGACGTGGTTCACATAATTACTAAATGTATACACTCACATCAGGAAGTTGTTACAACTCCATGTTAACATCGTGCATCAAAATGTAACTTGATAATACCGGTATCCTATCCATAACAATGATATATTATGAGATGCGTGCGATTGGTACCATTTTGTTTGAAACGTTATACTGTATAACGTGACAAGCTTGATATTATTATTTAGTTGACCAAATTTATGTTTAACCAGATTAGTTAGCTATATTTACTATTTAGTTAACTAAGTTTCTGTTTAACCAGGTTAGTTAGTTGTATTATATTACTCCATTAAGCAATACTTTCTCTACATGGACCTGTTGCTATCAGTTCTGCTGCATATACATTTTATATTGTCAGTTATACTACATGAACCTAGTAGGCCTATCTAAAAAACAACTTTAATTTCTTTTAACATATTCATCAATTAATAATTAATAGTTAAATGCACATTGTGTGATGGCTTTATGTAGTTCAATGTGAGCCAGAACCTACAACCATCTATCTAGCGTCAACTTGTCTACAGCATTATCCCCGGCCTTATAAACCCATTCACTTCTCATATTTTCTTTCAGATAATCTTAAAAATTACATGATCGATTATTCTAATTCCATGATATACACGTTTTATTTGGTCAATTGTATCGTTTACAAAGAAACAGTGGCATTTCACTACTATATTGTTTACACACCTTTAATACCATTTGTAGGCCTATACAAATTCGATAATTGCAAATCGATTAAGTTTGATGAACCATGGTTTCGTTAACATTTCTTTCTTTTTTATTGGTATTGGTAACCCATTGGTTCCAGTGCATTAAATTTAATGTATTTCATGGTTTCACCATGAACCATCGAGTAGCTTTATGAAACAAATGGTTTTTCCAATACGGTAATTCATATTTGTTAAATTTGTGAAAATTATATATATAAATGAGTGTGTATGTTTACATGTGTGTACAGGTGTGGGTGTGCAGGTTAATAGTAGTACAACAAACAATGCATATGATGTATGTAGTTAAGTATTTCAATTAATATACAATTGGTAATTGTAAATAGAGGACTTAACAAAAAAAGAATGTTAAGAAGTAAATAATTTGTATTAATGCTATGATACTAAAAGTTAAAATTATGATATCAATGAGGAAAAACAGAAAATAATGAAAAAAGGTAGAAAATGTTTAGAAATCATGTCATGAAACATTGAATGAATAAAGGTGGTGGTGAGCCACAAAAGATAAAAACAAAATTGGTTTTTCCAATATTGTAAATTAGACGGTGCTAGTTCAATAGGCCTACATTTTTACATTATGCAAAATATCTGTTTTTTTCTTGGAACAGGATTATTGCTAATTATTAAAGTCCATCATTGTGTTCCCAGTATATAAAGCTGTTTCTAATCTCGTTATTTATTTATAGTATAATCTGTTTCCTTTTATATAGAATTTAACGACCCTATAAAAATAGCCAAATGATTTTCAAATTTGTATTTATAGGCACTCTTTAGTATTTACTCGGCATGAAAACTGTTTTCGTACATTAGTGAGTTCGTTAATTGACCATTACTCACTTACCTTATAAGAGCATTGCTTAGCCACTTCATGAATATTTATATCCTGTCAAGAATTTTGTTTATTGTGGCTTGTGGCAGTATATGCATAGCCTTATCAAATTATAATTCTTGGTATGAAATCTGTATATAGTTATCATCTGTGCAACTATAAAGTCTGTTTGAATCGTGTATTAAAATTAATACTTTCTGAATATCCATATTATTATTAGATATTGAATATCGGTAAATGTAAATAAATGATATTGAATACCGTATTGATTGATATTTTAATTAATACTTAATGAATATTTATAGGCAAGTAAAGAACTTTGATAACAAAAAAACGTTAATGAACGTATGATAATATCATAGAACTATAAATTCGTATTTACGATGTAGACGATTCAATTCTAGAATTATTTGACATTCAACCAGATAATTTACAACTTCTATATTTTGTGTTTTTCAGGAGATATTTTCATCATTGTGTATAGTATCGATAATAAAAATACTTTCCAGGAAGCGGTGCGTCTCAAAGACCAAATTATTGAAACCAAAGTATGTAATGGAGGCGCTAAGAGTGTGCCTATGGTGATTGCTGCAAATAAATGCGATAAAGAAGCTTGCAGGGCTGTTAGTTCGGAGGAAGCAGCAAAAGGTTTCGAGACTAATAACAAACGATGCTCGTTTATCGAGACATCGGCAAAGAAGTCTATTAACATTGACACATTATTCAGGCTTTTATTTGAAAATGCTAAGTTGCCGAGCGAAATGAGCCCGTCTTTGCACAGGAAAATGAGTGCCAGCAATACACCGACTCTGAAGCCTAAAGAAAATAACCGATTAACTTTTCGAAGGAGGCTCAGCGAGGCCTGTGGGATTGTTTCGCCTAATGCGAGGAGACCGAGTGTGCGCAGTGACCTTTTGCAGATGCGACTGAAGTTAAGCCAAAGAAGTTTAGTTAACGATGAAGGAGAATCATCCTCATCAACCGGACGTAAAATTAAAAAAGTTGTTTGCTGCATTCAGTGAAGTGAAATTTTCTAACATGACCTTTGGGAATTATCCAGCAAAGTGAATGCATTATGGAGAACGTAATGATCATCATAAGACGAAATCATTTGCAAGAAGTATCCATTTTGTGGGCTTCAGTTCAATTTTGAAAAAACGTTTTTTCTTCTCCTCTTTAGGCTACTTTTAAAAAAGTAATACGTAGTCTATGGCTAACTTATTTACTTTATGCATTAATCGAACCACGGCTTTGATTTAGTTTATGTGTTTGAACATAGACACTTCAGTTGATAAATCATAAATATATGCTTTGATTTTGGTTTCTGTTTACCGTGTGATGTAGGTCTAAGAGGATTTTCAACTAGGCCTAAATGCCTCTAGTAGACGACGACTAATAAATCGGCAAAATTCTACTAGGCCTGCATTTACTAACCTCACTGCAGTGCTTATATCTAGTTTGGGTGAGCAATGCCGAAGGCATGGACGAAAGCCTTTCAAACATACAGTACATTAGTACCAAAATGTAGTTCGCTAAGCATTCATTACACCATTACAATGTGGCCTATATTTTACACCGTTTTATTCTGATGAAATAGTCTACAATGGTTGGAATATATTAACTGTAGTAATTACTCATTTAACTTTTGTTAAAATTAATTTTTACAATAGAAAATGTTGATTCTTCAACTATGGCAGTTCTTGTTATACTTAATGTACGTACTGCAATGTATGATTAACATTAAGAGCACCATTTAAATTCCTCTAGAACCATTAAAAAAATCTTCTTATAGACACTTTTGAGTATGTCTTTTCTAGTAAAACGAAAATATTTTCTTTATTTCTTGAAAATTTGAGATTATCTAAGTTTTCCAGATGTGCACTTGTTTTAGTTGGTAGATGTGTTTTTTTTTTATATATGATACCGGCATTATCAATAGAGAAAATTGGTGAACCACGATGACGACACCAGCAATGTTGGGCCATCTTTTTGAAAATTTAAGCAAAAAAAACCCCAAAACTCTTAGCTTTACAACATAAACATTGACAAAGCATGGGAAATTAGCGCCACAAGTGGTTTGTTTAGAATTATACCCAATTCATTTTTAATCTGGTTAGCCATTTCTCTATTGAAAACTTTTTCCAAAAGTTTATCCAGTCCTATTAACTTGTGTAAAAAACTCTGTAGGCCTAACTCTGTAAATTTCTACACCGCCGTGAAAACTCATCTTTTATTATTATATATACAATGAATACTCACATGGCTGTTTATTTTCTGATGCATTTCTTAATTTTAATATTTTACATTTAGATGATTCCATTTTGTCGTCAAATTTCCGAAATTTTACACTTTTTAGATTTGCGACGAGCTAGGGTTTAAATTAATTTGTATGTTTAAGTAATTTCAATATGGTTATGCATTCTTCATTTTTTATCGTTTTATAATATAGATAATGTGTAACGGACCAAAAGTAAATGTGTAGCAACATATTATGAGGCTTAACCACTGCCAAATCGAAATTGGAAAAAAAAATACGCAGATTGGTTTGAGCATGCGTAGAGATTTATTTATGAGGTAATGCGTATGGCCAGGCTTAACATTAGTACTCGTTTGCCTAGTTGTTTTAAGCTACATACGTGTTTGCCTAAATGGTATTTATTAAGACTAAGTATTTTGTAAAATTGTATATGAAGGGAAAGTTTACTTCACTTTTTGTAAATACCATTATGATTAATAAAAAAAAATACAGTAACAAACGAAAGCAGATTCGCATTTTTTTTGTTAATGTGAAAGAAAACATTTTGTGTCTTAAAGGAATCCATTTTTAACTAACCGTACTTTTTACTCGAGAAACAAGTGCAGATGTGACAAATGTTTCATAATAGATAATACCCCGCAGGTTACGATGTCTGATAAAAACAAAATCATTTTTTCCTCTAAGATTTATAACGCTTTTAAGAACGTACAGTAGATATGATATTGTTGTTAGTGTATGTTTCAGATCGCCTTCCCATTTGCGTTAATAGGATTGTTGAAAGATAAAAAAATCTAAAAATAAAGCAAAAGAAGCCAATTCCGAAGCAACCACGACGACTAACAATACACCGTAATTAACAGATATTAAATATAGAAAGCATGGGTATGAAATCAGTGGTAGCCTACGGTATCAAGCTTGTGTATCTATATTGAAGACAAACATTATAGCTAAAATTATTATTGAAAATACAAGTTATTCGTTCCAGCAATTATCGTCATAGACATGGCTTTTCTATGGCCGCAAACTGCCTTATTCGGTAGATACAGATAGTGATATACTGTATATCTTACTATAATATCTTAGTTTAAAAGATGTTTATTTAATGTTGTCATGCGTTTTCTCTTTACATTCTGTAAAGTCATAAAGGAATAATTCCTCCATGACATCTCATCTCATTGTGTTTTTTAATTGACGCTAGGCCTACGCCAAACGTATTTCAAATGCCTGTGTTCATTATTGTTATTTTTAACTACTAAATTAATATCTAAATATTTATAATATAGTGTGAGAGTTTTGATCATGGATTCTTCTGAGACAATCCTTGGCATTTGCAAACGTTCATGTCCATTGTCTTGTTGTAATGGTTTTTCTTTGTTGCTGTTATTAAATAAATCAAATTAAATCATCCTCCATCACTTTCTTGGAGTGGAGCTGTAGGTTAGTGGCTTACCAAGGTACATGGTTGAATCCTGACATATAGTGTCAGGTATCGACTCTTTCTTTCCCATTCCCTCAAATGAGACTTATTTCATAAGCACGGATAATTTATTCATTCTCTACTTGGCTAATTTCTTGCTGTTGGATGTGTATAAAATTTAAACAAAATTAGCAACATCACATTCATACTCTTCCTTAATCAGTCTTTTTTACAATATTGTAATTAGCTATATTAATATTTCAGTTCAAGTACTTTTGTATATATTTCACTGTGCTTTGGAAATAATTGAAAACATTATAACAATCCTCAACCAAGTTCTCATATCTTGAGATTTTTCATCAACATTATTCATCCAACAAATCAACTGCTTTACATAACAATAATTCCGTTCCGTTACCATGTATTACGTCATGTAAACCAATTAAATCCTTTGTTCCTGAATTCTTTCATGAATTTGATAAGGATATCTTATTAATTATAGTTTGGCATTGACAGCTTTTTAGTGCTTATTCAATAAAATACGGTTTTTCATGATTTGATTTGATTAAAGAATATAGTATTCTTTGTTTGGATTCACCCGATTCCACAAAATAGACCGTCAACATTGATGCGTAAATAAGGTAACTCATGTATCCACTTAAGAGTATAGGGTTAAGAAATAAATGATAAAGCTGAATTTTACAGGATTTCCCTATTGTTTGAACAACGTAGTAAAGTTGTTGCCATCATGCCATTTAAAACAAGGCCATACATGGCTGCAGTCGCGTGCTCAAATTTGAGTTAGTGTTTACCGACCGACCGACCAACCCACCGACATAGTGAGCTGTGCGTGCGTTTGCACGCGACTAAAAGCATCTTGTGGCCATATTGGCAAGCAATGTAAAAATAATATAAAAATGTATAAGAGAATATGAAGGGTCTCACATAGGCATGGCACCTATACCTGGAAGTATGCCAGGACGTGACGTGACGTGAGGTCCAGGATTATAATCAACAGGATAAGGATATGTTATTAAAAAGTCAATTTAAGAAACTGCTTTGATTTTAATCCTTAATGTACGTTGAAACTCTCATAACAGAAGTAGGTCTACCTATGTGCCCGTCAGTTATTTTCCCGGGTAAGCTGGTGAACTACCACCAAAGTTCGCGATAATTGGTCCATCAACGTACCTGGGTAATGAACGTTAATTTACTATGTGAGTGTTATGTTTATAGTGAAAGTAATTATCGATATGAATTTGATTTAAAGCACCAGCTATGATAGGCGGCAGACTTACTTGAAGTACTCAACATAATGTCCATGTTACTGTACTTTAAAGCGTACCAAAGCGTATATGTTAATTTGAAACTTATGAGATGCGTAATTTGTGTATCGTTTGATAGCTATTTACCCAGCTATACACGTGAGCGTTTCATTCCCGATTCGACGCTACAAATGCGTATACAGTCTTTACAATATATATCGTTATTTGACAAACAGTAAATTGCCCTGGACGTTGCAGAAAAAATATCAAAGGCTAGCAGACCCTGCAAAGCCATTAGCGGATAAAGGTTGCCATGAATTACACATTTGTCTTAATTAGTTTATCTCTGTATGCGTGAGAGTGTTTTATTAACAAAAAGAACGGTTAAACATTTCCTAAAACGTGTAGTACTATACGGATGAATAGAGGATATGCGAGACACCACCGAGTCTGGCTATTTAGACGGAATTGAAGAGACGATCATTAATGATTATTCTAATAAATATTAATGATTCCTAACAGGATTTAATATTACAATAATTAAAATTAAAAATCACTATGGTATTATCATGTCGTAGTCATAATCTTAAAGAATAAACATGATATAATGATACGATACTGATATGATTGATTACGATGATGATGAAGATGATGATGATGATAATTATGATGGTGGTGGTAATAACAATAATAATAATAATAATAATTGTGCAGTTTTTTCTATACTTGTTGACTAAATATTCCCACCGTCGTAACTTTATCGCAACTTTTCACATACCAAACCTAGGCTAAAAAGAACAATTAGACCAATAGACGTACGTAAAACGTGCTCTTTGAAGGATGATTTTGTTTCTCTTCGCAATAGTCTGGATATTTGCTATTCAGTGTGATGTTGAGACGCAGTAGACATTAATATTATGTAATGATAATTAGCCCAATATGTCACGTTTACCAATACTTGTCTTTGACACTTTACGTATTCCTAAAGGTATGAAATGAGAGAAACGCAGTTCATTTAAGAATGTGGGAGCAATTAACCACTCTGTTTTGTTTTTAAGGCATGGCACGAATGAAGAGAATTAGTATTGATAGCACGCGTTGTTTTAACCTACGAGAAAAGTGGGCCAGATATAAACAAAAAATACAAAATAATGTAGGCCTACAAAATGTACCAGAATCGCACCTAGGTGTAGCTTCACTCGACGCAAAGGCGCGAAAAAAGTATTTGGAATGCAAAATTTGTTCATTGAGATCAGTATAAAAATTAATCAAACGATATCAAAGAATTTAAAGCAGAGGGCAGTATGATTATTATTGTTTGTATCATAATTCAATTCAAATCAACCATTTTAATACAGAAATTCGAAACTGATCGAAGAAATATTCGAATCGAAATAGTTGTTAAACAAATGATCTTTTTCACAAAATTAGCACAATAAGAAATTAATCCTGCCCACCACACATAAAGGCTTTTCTATGCTATTGTGTTTGATTGATGAACCATTGCGTCAAAACACTTGTACACACCTTAGGGTAAAATAAGGTAGGCACATAACCACAATTGTACAACCGAAAGAACGGCTAGAACACTCTGTAATTCTTTATCTAGCTCATATGTCCATGTCCTAAGATTGAGGCAGTTGTAATCAGCGTCTTTTAACTGGAATATGTATTACGGTGGTTAAAATGTTATTAGGGCAGTATACAGCTTTGGTTATTTGTTGCCCTAAAAAACTGCCCGACCTGTGTTGGTATTAGTCTCATTGTACGTTTGTATCACCGCAAACGTATTTTACACGGTACCGTACGACAGTGTGTTTTTTGTTGTCACATTGGAATTAAATATTGACTGTATTAGGACCAATGATGACAACCTTATGCAGACTATACATGAAATGTGTCACACAGCAAAATGTAAGTAGTCCCATGGTCAGTTTATACACGTAAAACGTCACAACAGCAGTAATAATTATTAAGGGTATCTAGCACTTACATGTAGTATAGTAGTTTAAACAGTATATTTCATAGTGAAATTTAACATATTTTGATCTAGACAAATAGGCCTAATAGTAAACAAAATTGTTTGTTGCGCTCGATACAACGCACGGTAACACAATTGCCTTTGTTTTATGTTTACAGATATTAAAGTTGAGCTCACGTAGCCTTGTTGTTGTTTTTGTTGCCGCTTTTATTTTGATAAATATGTTACTATTGCATTGGATGAAGTTTGATAATGATGAGAATCCAAGTGAAAACGAATGGAATTCCTTTCAAAGGTAGGCATACTGTTTTAGTTGATGACAAGATAAATCAAAGATAATGAACATTAGACCTACTTAATTCATCATCATCATCATCATCATCAAGACTATCATCCGCTTACAATGATGGGCCTCCACACCATATCCAGACACCGCCACAGTTTACGGTATCCCTCCCACCACCATATACGGCACCTCCCACCACCATATACGGCTCCTCCCACCACCATATACAGTACCTTCCACCACCATATACGGCACCTCCCACCACCATATACGGCACCTCCCACCATATCCAGATACAACCATCCCCCCTCGGCATCATATACGGCACCTGCCACCACCACGACACCCACACCATATCCAGACACAACCATTCCCCTCGACATCATATACGGCACCTCCCACCACCATACACCTCCCACCACCATACGACACCTCCCACCACCTCCAGACACAACCATTCCCTCTCACCACCTTATACGACAGCCCCTCCTACCTTCACCACCGCATATGACGCCAACACACTATCGAGACACCACCGCTACTATCGAGACACCACCGCCACTATCGAGACACCACCGCCACTATCGAGACACCACCGCCACTATCGAGACACCACCGCCACTATCGAGACACCACCGCCACTATCGAGACACCACCACCACTATCGAGACACCACCACCACCATAACTTCGATAATTACATTATATAATTCTTGACGATTTTTGTTAATACATTTTTTTTCTTCAACTAGGAAAAGATATCGTTCTCATGTTACAGTTCACATCGATTCTGAGTTACGTCATCATATAGATGTACATAAGTTTGAAACACTCAGGTAGGTCAATGAATAGCAAATAAGATAAAAAGAAATAATAAACAAAGTTTTTTCTATTTTCTACAAATTAATCATTTAACAATTGTACTACCAATTAGGAGTATCATCTCAAGTTTGGGATTATCGGCTAATCAAACAATTGTTCCGTATGACGTCAATATCGACACGCGAAAGAATATCTCAAGAAAAGCAACATGCGCAATAGTTGGCAGCTCAGGAATATTGACAGGTAGTGGGTGCGGCTACGAAATCAACCAGCACCAGTTTGTTATACGTGAAAACCTAGCAAAGACAAATAACTTTGAGAATGACGTAGGAAATAGAACAGACTTGATGACGTCAAACAAGGCTCTTACGCAAGTTCTGGATCATTGCTTAAGGGGGCGGGAAATAGACTGCTATCTGGAATATCGCGATCGTCTGGTTGCTTTAAACAATGTTTATTTTTTAATTATTACATTTCGTGATTGGGGACATTCCGATCAAAAACGATTTGTAAAGTTCATAGGACGAGCTAGGAAAGAAAATCTGTCATTGGATATTCGTATACCAAATAAGCCGATAAAATCAATCATCAAGGCGTAAGTTAGTATTTTTATTTTAAACGCAAGCTACCTCATACGCATATGTTGCAAACTGTTCGCACCAAAGGTCTGTCTACACTATCAAACTTTATGTGAAAAAAAAATGCGATGTGCCCATATATGATGATGATGTCATATCACTATTTGGGCACATGACATTTTTTAATATACAGTAGTTTGATAGTGTAGACAGAGCTTAATATAACAATATTGTGCATAAGCTTACGTTTGTTTACTTTTCTAAGTAGAGTTTAGTTTTTTGGGAAGACCCGATAGGCCTACTGTACCTCATTGCTGGGTACCTTCCCCTCAAAGGTCCTCCCTTTACCCATAGAATCAGGTTACCAGCGAAGATAATATGAAGGCTAAAGCCCTTGTTTAAAAACTGTTCGAATTTATTTAGATATCATTGATGTTTATAGTCTAATTTAAAATACATTTCTAGGTTAATTGATTGCTTTACAGGTTGTGGAGCCTTAAGAATGATACATCTAGTGGATTGATGATATTCACCATAGCAACAACGTTCTGCGATAAGATCTCGCTTTATGGGTTTTACCCGTTCGACACCAGTCCTACAGGCGAGAGGCTCCGGAACCATTACTACAATTACGGGTCGTGGAAAGGAGTACATGACATGAAGAAGGAGTACCGGCTCTATCAGAAACTGCATAAAGAGGGAATAATCAGACATGTCGTCGGTAAATGTAGATAAGCTGCTGCATCCTGAATCAGTTGACGATTTCGTCAGTGGCGTAACGTAGAGACATCAGGCCCCTGGTTTAGGAACCATAAGTGGCCCGCTGAAGGCCTCGCGCGTTTTAGCCCTTTCGACATTATTTTAATGCCTGTTTTTTCCTCTGGGCACTCACCATAAGCTCAAGGGCCCCTGGGTTTAGCCAGTGAGCGCTCATATCCGTTACGCCATTGGATTTCGTCAACACCGCGCATCGTACAGATACCCGGCAATTGTACTGTGCCAAGAATTGCATTGGTAATAATGGTATTGAATTTCACTCTTTTGTCATCGTGGAACGGCGTACCGGTAAGCTATTTTTTAAACTTATATTCTTTTATATTTCATATGTGCGCGTTTTGTATTTTATGAATGTGTTATGAACTGCTATGTTGTATTTGTATTTTAAATTCAGTTTTATACTGAAAAAAAATCCTACCCCAATTTTGTGAAAGTACATGTTTTCTTCTAAAATCTAATCAACCAGCAAAGAGTATGATTGAGTTAACTTTACTTTTTTAGATGTTTGGCATTCATCGCCGTCATTCTCGCACCTCCGTCATCGGCATCGAAGCCATCGACAACATTATCACGTGATTGTCACCATCGTCATCATTTGTAGTCTTCAGTAGAAGAATTGGCGACTGAACACCCGGATCGTCACGTGATTTGAATATTGAACATCTCGACGCCTTTTTAAGATTTCATACGATGTTATCAATCGAAAATGAGACATATTGATTTTCTGCAGTATGTTTTTACGACAAGACGCTTGGTGCGGTTTTATTCTGCCGAAAGCGAATTTGTAGACAAATATCGATACAAAAAGACCTTGTAATACATAAAGTATATTAGTAAATTTGTGTTTATGAATAATTAATATAATATGAATTATTACAAATAAAATAACATTTTTTAATACTGGTATCTGGGAAATTTTCACTGTCATGCGCTAACTGTATACAAATACTGTATTATATTTGATTACATTATGAAAATAAGTATAGATTTAAATATGGATGGTATTATGTAGTGACCGTTTTTTATATTTAACGTTGATTAAATACGGTATTTAATAATAGACAATTCAATTAATAGAAATAACCCGTTACCATTTCTTTAATGCTCCATATAATACTGTAAAGCAACATAATCACATTGATTCTTGTATGGATCACTTGCATTCAAACCACACTGAATAACGTCCACTTTCACCGTGCAATTACGGCAAGTTGCGTGTCTATGCGTTGCGACGTACACGTAACGTCGGTGTGTTCTAGTAGGGAACCACTCCATAAACAGAATAGCCGCAACAATCGGGATTTTCTACGTATAAGTACTACTCGCCTACTACAATGTTTGTTATTACTATGTAATGTACATTGTGGGTATCTTGTTAATTAGCTGGCCTACTTCAAAGGCGATGATTGTTGTCGCATTGAGTTGGACATAGTTCTTGGCGTTAATTCCTTTTGTTTAGCATAAAAGACACAATCCAAAGATGGCTCCCAAACTTTAAGAGGCAAGCATGTCGAACTCAAATTATTTCTACGTACTTTTTTCTTAGTCGAACTTTCCCAATGGGATGAATTTTGAGATTCAATAAAATCAGCTTTTAAGAATTGCTTCGTTCTGTCTGGCCTAGATAAAGGTGGTAATCTGTCTGAATTAAAATCAGGTGGACAACTGCGGGCAGAAAAATTACCAAGGGACCGTTGCCGCGACGATGACGACGACGCAACGTGACCGCTGGAGTGTGACCTTGGTAAGTTTTCTACCAAATATCCAAACGTCATTCCATTCAATTCAGTCTGAGATTCACTCCTTTTTTGATTGTTAAATTTCTCTCTGCGTTTTTCAATAAATAAATCCGTTTTAGATCGGTGGAGCCAATAACTCGCGGAATCTCTTGGGTCAGTCAGTGGGAGGGTTTTCATTTCTCGACGAGTCCTAGGAAAACCATGAAAAGTTCGCTGTCTTATAACCATATACGAGTTCAGATTTTCATTAACAGCTCGTCTTGAGTGATTTGCATTCACAGTATTAATACTGATACTTACATGAGGTTTTAAACGAACTAGATTAACATTTAGTCTTTCCTGACGCCTTTTGCGTTTTGACATACAATCGGAATAAAATGAATGATTGCTATTGTGCAATTGATGGCTATGTAAATCTGTACTCTCCTCCGGGCCATCAGCTCCATCTACCCCGCAGATTTCACCCCCTCGATTTCCTGCACTAATGTTAATACTAAGCCTCGATAGTTGCGAGGTGATAGCGTCAGAACTTGTATCCGGACTCGTATCTCTCGAGCAAGTTTCTAGTTCGCGTCCTAGTTGAATATTCAACCCCTTGTTGTTCACATTATGTTCTTCTGTGGTTCCATCCATCACAAAAAACTTCTAAATGCAACATTTTATTTCGAAATCCACATTAAAAGAGTTGTTTGTAGGCTACACGCGGCCATGTTTTCTTTACCAAAATACAAACATCCCGTTGTGTGTTCAACATCTTAACGTTCACCCATTTCTGACCTTTTGTCTTGGCGCGTTTACAATTTCGTTGTAGGGGTTAAACTCCAAAAGACAGCAAGTAATGTTCTTACTTCTTCACTATGCTATGAGCGTGCTTTACAAACTTTGCCATTTAGTTCTCTATCACGTATCGATTTTAAAAATATATATGCAGCAGCGTAGTTTTATTGTCTGCTCTCAATTCATTACCATGTCAACATGAGGCGCATGCCTATTATATCCCGGTGGTCGATAGTCTGCTTTGGTGGAAGTGACGAAATGAATGCGTACCCATTGTGATTCAATGTCAACAGTGTACCCATACAAATCCCGATACATAATAATATTTCTGTACCTGTGGGTAGGAATATATACTAAATTGAACAGATTTCTGGCAATACTTTATAGACTATTAATAATACTATATAATAAAAATATGAGCAAAGTAAAATGTTAAATTCCCTGTAGGCCTAAACAATTATAGCCTATTATAGTATAGTTTGGCTGTTGCTTATCGTTGCCAGGCAACATCGACAACCAATCACTGACTTCAAATCAGAGAAGACCTAGTAGTAGTACAATGCAGTTATTAGTAATGTATATGAAGTTTCATTTTACCCTCTTTTGACCTAACTTACTATATCAAAATGTTTTCCCCGATAAATGGTCAAATTTGTAATAGGCCTACACTATAGATGATATTAGGCCTATTTATTAATGTAATGGACATATTAAGTAATGTTATAGCTTAATAGGCCTAACTGAATTTAAATATCGATATTTTGTCCTCTTTTCAACCTGTTAAAAAATGTCGATGTATAGGCCTATGTATGAGGTTAAAATGCACATGAAGGAAATAAATAAAGACTCCATGAATGCATAGACCACACTACCGTATGTTATAATAATATTCTGCGCATGTAAATTATGATATAGTAACCAGTTACGAACGAAATTTTGCCATTTTTTGAAAAGGGGACTTTTTCGAAAAATGGCCAAATATACACTTTTTAAAGTTCAATAATTATGGGATAATATTGCCATATATGCGCATATATTGTGTTATCACCATCTTATAGAGTCATAGTAACTAGTTATGTCAAAAAAAATAAAAGGTTCGAAGTTTGGCAATTTTTCTAAAAATGTCCAAAATATACACTTTTATTAAAAATTAAATTATTATGCAATAATATGGCTATGTACGCGCATATATTGCTTTGTATCATCGTATACAGCCATAGTAACCAGTTTTGTTGAAAAATAAAAGGGTCGAAATTTTGCCATTTTTTGGAAAAAAAATCCCTGTACTATATAATAGTACGGCTGTACGGCTATATATGCGCATAATATTGCTTTGTATCATCGTCTAGAGCAATAGTAACCAGTTTTGTCGAAAAATAAAAGGGTCGAAATTTTGCCATTTTTGGAAAAAATCCCTGTACTATAGTACAAGAAATTTTCCGAAATATGCACAAAATTGGCCATTTTTCGAAAATTTCCCTGTACTAATATAGTGCAGGGATTTTTTTTCAAAAAATGGCCAAAATATACACTTTTTAAAATTCAATTATTATGGGATAATATTGTCATATACAGTATGCGCATATATTGTGTTATCATCATCTTATAGAGCCATAGTAACTAGTTATTTCAAAACATAAAAGGGTAGACATGTGCTACTGTTTTCGACATAACTTTGGCTTATGGCACCATAAATAAGAACATAATACAACGAATGCATTATGGAAAAGTTTGCTTATTAACAGTAAATGGATATGTACACAAATATGGCAAATTTAGGCCCTTTCGATAAAACTTGGTCCTATCAAATGGCATATGAAAAAAAATAAAAATGGCGTTGTACGCACACAAATTAGGCGTATAGCACACACACATTGAATTCATTTGAATTGTTTGGGTGTGGTCAGAAAAGTCAAGTTTTCTATTTTATATTCTGACCAACTAAACACATATATCGAATTCCGTTAATAGCATACAAAAGGTGTGAACATAATAGGGTGTGAACAGAATTGTCGCATCTTTAGTCAATCTTCAAATCAAAGAACATAAAGGTGCATTTGCATCAAAATGGAACAACGCCTTGACTATTCAATGGATTCCAAAACTATTGTTAGTCAGTAGCGCGGAACCAAATCGTTATCTTTGAAGAGTGCTCTTCAAAATAAAGATAGGTAACATTGACACAGACGACAAGAGCAGACGATTAAAGAATCTCAGATCAAAATGTTTGGTTTTTACAACCTGTTGTTAGCGACGACACTTTTCAGTCTTATATGCTTAACTGCAGCACAAAACGGTAAGCATTTTTATTTACAGTATTGCATAATGTCTATCGGTGAAAATTATTAATGTAGAAAGAACAGTTAAAACCTTGAAACTACGTTTGTATTACCTTAACATGTAATCCAAACTTAACAGTCTCTACAGACGAATGGAAAATGGTTTTTGTCCTATTGCACGAACAGCTTTGCAATTGTTACCTTGAATCAAAAGAAAAAATAAAGTATTCAGAAACAGTATTTTAAAATAGCTTTTATGCAGTGGTACTGCATATCATTCGATCAAAAAATAATATACATATAAATGTACGAGAATAGTAATAGTTAAATCATGGAGGAAAATAAATTCATCCATGATTAAATCAAATACTGCCAGGCCTAGCTTCTACCACGGAACATATATCAGGGACATGTTTGTAAAACTCAAACTGCTTAATGAATCAGTTTGCATCTGAGGACGAACATTTCTGTTCTGCGCAACATTTTAAAAATCGATATTTTGGACAGATTTACATTAGGCCCTGTACAATTTACCGAATACATATTGACAAATGTGATTTAACAATCTCTTCTCGGCACATTGCCCTCGAATTGTTTTCAATACTTACTAAAATTTCATTTCGGAAATTGACTTCTGAAACTTCCAAACCTTGGTTTTACCCATAACAGCTTTATATTATTTTTAAATAAAGTCTTTTAACCTTTTAAGTATTGTTAAAAGTATAAGAAATCACACTTTTAGAAAAGGTTTGCTGACACAAAGTCTTGATTGCAGACAAATTCAAGAAATGTTATTGGTCCACTTTAAAATGGAAATTTGTTTTGCAAAAAAAAACAACAAAGCAAAAATACATCAAATGGCAATGTTAAAATACTATTAAAATGTTAAAATACTGTTAAAAAACTATTAAAAACCCCATAGGCTCTGTAAAATACTGTTTAAACAATTACAAATTTTAAAAAATAAAATTACAACAAATATTTATTGACGTTAGAATTGTACATATTAATGCTATTATATTAATTCAAATATTTCGAGTATTTAAGTTATTTTTCTGTTGAAAAAATACCGAATAAAGTAAGTTCGTTATCGCGGTTTCTGCAAATTTTATTTTATTATAAATTTTTAGTAATATGTAAATATATTGTCTAGGCCTACAATGTGTTTTTCCACTACAAGAGTAACATCCTAAAACTTATTAAAGGAACTAATTGCCAATATTAGAGGCCTACTTACTTGAACATAAGTGTGCTCATTTTGTATTATTGACTTTGAAATTCTACTATAGAAACAAAGTTACTCATTGAGACGGATTTTCGGATTGAATTTTCCAAATATTTTGTGCAGAAACGGCATTGTTATTATACTATACTAACTCTTCAGATCTTATGTAACAACAATAATGGCCATTGAGTTTTAAAAACGTGGTACTCTGATGAACAGATTAAAATTCCACAATTCATTGTAATTATGTGGAAGGTACAGATATCGCCACCCATCTTCATAGAGAGCCTAATCCAGTCTGTGTTATGTAAATTCAATGTAAATCAATTGTAGACGGCTTAAGAGATAAGCGAGGTATTAGCAAAACTTTTGTTGGGACTTTTCGGTATTTATCCAATTTAATTAACTGGGAATGCTAAGAAAATACAAATATGCGTGTGTGTGATTCACTCTTCCATGGTGAAACTTAGCTATTATGTAACAAGTTCCGTTTCGGAATATCGTCATCATTCAATATTTTGACTTGGGGACCTAAAATATTCGGTCTCATGTCGGTTGGTCGATCAGTCAAGTTTATAGCAACTACAATACAATTTTCTAATACCTTAATTGTTGGCTTTCTTGACTTAAATAATAAAGAAAAATAAAACATTTGGAATACAATGTTTTCTCTCATGTTTATATAAATAAAAGGAAAGGCGTTCTCCACTTCTCCTAATTTACACAAATGACAATACTTGCAAATCAATAGTCGGGTAGAAATATACAGGTCTAACATATCATTTCAATTTTAATCAATATTTAAATGTTGGTACCGTGTTTCCAAAAAGGAACTGATATAAAGGATTAAGAACGTCTCGACGTTTCGATAATGCTGCAACATATTGATCGCATCATTACTCTAGTCATATATTTCCTCCATACTCAAGTCAACAAGTTAAAATGAAATGTTATAATATGTACAAATTTATGTGAAATAAATATTACTTACTTACTTAACACATTCTCTCAACCATCCAATTTTAAAGAAAAATACTGGTTTGCCGCAAACCTAATTTTTCTAGTGATATTCGCCATGCAAACCTTTTAACAATACCGTACTACAGCCCACCTTTTGTAAGCATTTCTTCCAACAAAATATTCGACATTACCACTGCCTTATTTGACAAAACATATTGATCGCATACTCCAGTCAGGAGATTCTCAACGTTTTATTAGTGTTTATTCGCTATGCAAACCTATAAACAATATTGTATTCAAATTTTGTAAACTGCGATAGATATTAATATATTATCACTATTATTTCAAATGCAATATTTCTGGCGCATATATATTGTTTTGATCGATAAGTCACTTTAATTACCAATGGACTAATAAGGACCCTGTATCTCTCTTTTCGACTGTTAGATTGTAATCGTGGTGACAATGGGGTATGCGAGAATAGTGGTAAGTTCCTTGTCCAATAGCATATGCGAGTGCAAGACAGACAGAAGAAAGCACATACACGACATTTCACACAAAATAATACCTTGACACACCATAATGGAAAAATAGGCCTAGAACTTAGTCTTGCCTTGTAAAATAATTAGGCCTATAGGCCGGCCCACAACTACACACCCCACGATAAGCCAAAACATTTAAAAATGCTACAAAACCGTCCAGAAAGTTTGCCATCGTCTGATACAACGTGTGGAAAAATGTTATTGCAAACAATTATTCGTTTTAACAAACTTCTAAACAGCAAAAATATTGTAAAACATTTCGTCCTATAAAATATTCGACATTACCACTGATAGCACTAGTTTACTAATATATTTTAAATACAAGATACCCATGATTCTATGATTTTATTGCAAATTATCCAGAGTTGCGAGTGTTATTTTTTATTGTAAACAAGTTCAATTTAACCTCTCACTATCGCAATGTGCTATGGCCTTTCAAATGGTAGGCTTATTGGTTTAACATTTGTTATAAAGTAATGTTGGCAAAGTATAAACTAATCAATAAAATCGTTTTAATTGGTAATCCCCATATTTGGTAATCATTTTTTTATATTTTGCAGAATGTGCTTCCAACCCTTGTCAAAATGGTGCCACGTGCGTCGACGGAGGTGGCTATTTTACGTGTTACTGCGACTCTGGATATCATGGTGTCACGTGTGAGCTCATTACAGGTAGGTTATCGTTTATATCATCAATGACATTATAATGTGAAAAAAAAGACATAGAAAGCGATTATCTGGTACTGGTGCCGCTGGAGGATTATTCGTCTTATTTAACTGTCGCTTGTTTCTCCAGAATTTGTAATTGGCAACATTGATTACCAACTCGTGATTATCTTCTACATTCTAATCTTTACTTATAATCTCAATAGGTCAAAACTGCGGTTCCAACTTCTACAACGATACGGGTGTAATTAAGAGTCCTGACTATCCAGACATGTATTCCAATCGACATTATTGCGTGTACCTCGTGCGTGTGCATAACGCACGTAGCATCAAGTTCTACGTTGATGACTTCATGACAGAGGTATGTGTCTTTTTGGTAATAAAGCAACACAACTGTACGTATGGAAGTGGCTCGTATCCAAAATCCAGATAATGCCATTTTGATCTAACATAGTTTAGGTAGCGGCGAATGGTACGGCAAAACTGTAACCATGAATTATATTTCTCCACTAACAGATTAACAAAGATGTTTTAGAGTATGGTGTAGGCTCTAACGCAGAGTTCCAACTGAAAACAGGAATGCTAGAGGGTAATTTGACGAGTGATGGAACACTACCAGACCCGTTTGTACTAGATGGTGATCAGGCATGGTTTCTATTCTCAACAGATAGGAACATCGTCAATAAAGGTTTCCAAATCAGCTACTACGCAGGTAATATTTTGATTAATGTTTTAGAAAAGATATAATACTGTAAATTGTAGAAAGCAGCAACACCAATGACGATCATTGTTTATTCATCAACGACGATCATTGTTTATTCATCAACGACGATCATTGTTTATTCGTCAATGACGATCATTGTTTATTCATCAACGACGATCATTGTTTATTCATCAACGACGATCATTGTTTATTCATCAACGACGATCATTGTTTATTCATCAACGACGATCATTGTTTATTCAACAATGATGATAAATGTTTATTCATCAACGACGATCATTGTTTATTCATCAACGACGATCATTGTTTATTCATCAACGACGATCATTGTTTATTCATCAACGACGATCATTGTTTATTCATCAATGACGATCATTGTTTATTCATCAACGACGATCATTGTTTATTCATCAATGATGATCATTGTTTATTCATCAACGATGATCATTGTTTATTCATCAACGACGATCATTGTTTATTCATCAATGACGATCATTGTTTATTCATCAACGACGATCATTGTTTATTCATCAATGACGATTATAATTGTTTATTCATCAACGACGATCATTGTTTATTCATCAACGACGATCATTGTTTATTCATCAACGACGATCATTGTTTATTCAACAACACAAATGGGTTGACTTCGGCTTTGTTCTTCTTTCCCTTACTTATGGTCGACTCCAGGTCTACGATTAGCTGCAGTCATGAAAATATCTAGTAGAAAAATAGTAGATATGTCCATTAGTCCTTGGCAATCATTTGTGAATTGGGCTATTTGGGGCCATTGTTTACCCGGGTAACTTAGCTTTAGTGGTTATTCACCAACTTACCCAGGTAAATAAGAATGGATGGGCTCTTTCTCGTCCTATGCTTTTCTTGCCGTCTATAAATGAAAAGAAAAGCCTTATCCAACTATGCTGTGTTTATCGACATCAGATACGTACATCTTATATTATATATCAACTAAATTATTTCAAATTTTGTTTCCATTTCTTTTTAGATCCAGATGATTGTGATCCTAGTCCATGTCAAAATGGAGCCACATGTAACGATCTAACAAACTCATATAGTTGCGACTGTATTCCTGGTTTCGAGGGAATAATCTGTGAAGACAGTAAGTATTGTATTGTCACACCACAAAAAATAAAATAGATTGAAATTCCTATTAAAAACACTACCACCAAAGTTTTTTTTATCTTTAAAATCATGGGTTTATCAGGTAAATAATTCTTTTGTTCTCTTGATCCACTATTTGCTTAAATTACAATTACATATTCCACATAAAACACTATACCTAAAGGTTTAACTCATTTACAGGTATATAAACGATATCTCTGTTTCACCAATGACGTCAAGATTTACTAACAAACGTTGTTTTTTTTTGCAGATATTAATGAATGTTTATCATCGCCCTGTCTTAATGGAGGACTTTGTTTAGATGGAATCAATGGTTATACGTGTCAGTGTGCAAATGGTTACATTGGAGTTCACTGTGAAATTAGTACGTATATTTAATTTTAAAAATGAGGAAATTGTAACTGATCAATAAGATCATTTAGCTTGACGCTCTTTTTTTTTTATTGGAGTTACACTGTGGTCTATCGGAGTTACATTGCGGTCTATTCCAGTTATATTTCGGTCTAGTTAGCTTGTCCTGCGTTCAAACTGAAGAGAAGTTAACGACACAACAAGATAAGGCTGTTCACACAAGCACTTACATCGGTTGTAACCGTAGAACTCGGATCTGCCTAACTCCGTCCTATGCACGATTAACAGTAGTGCGTGTGAACACAGCTATCATGAGTAATGTTTGAAGACTAGTTTCGATACTACTCCACGGAGAGCTGAATAACCTAATTATATCTCTGTTTTCGTTCTCTCTCTCTTAGACTCAAACGAATGTTCAAGTGCCCCATGTGCGAACGGAGCAACATGCATAGATGGTGTCAATAGTTACACATGCCAGTGTTTACCTGGATGGACTGGGGTCAACTGTGATATTAGTAAGTCTTATTTTATATCTACTGGTATTGAGGTATCTTTTAATGCGAGTTTAAACTCCTCCTGAATATATGCTACAGGCAAGTGTCTGAAATAATTAACATTCAAGACCCTTGGCTCTGATGCTTCACCTGCACACAATCCCAATATAGCTTCATTATAAGCTGCAGAGGGGTCAATGCAGCACCAAGTATCTCAGTACATAAAGCAACTATGCCCTGAAACAATGATTTGATGGACACTATGTATATACAGTGTTTAAAAAGAAAAATAATAAAATGCATACATTATTTTACCACTACAGATATCAATGAGTGTCAGAGTTCACCATGTTTAAATGCTGGTACCTGTCTAGATGGTGTAAATGGATATCTCTGTCTCTGCTCACCTGGATTTAGTGGTTCCAACTGTCAAACTAGTAAGTATTGTTGTTGGTATACATAAACTACCTAGTTTTGTAATCTTTATCTAAACCTAACTAACTTGCTTGTCTAGTTTCTTTTTATTGTTTGTAACTTACTGTGGAGCAGCTTTGCTTCAGCGCAAGCTGTATGAGGTATGAATGACAGGCTAGTGATCTGGAGGTTGTGGGTTCGTGTCACACCCGGGAATTACTTTCGAATTTGTTTCGCAACTGTTCGTAACTATTCTCAATGTACTTGGTATAAAGTACAAATTACGTCAGAGTAGGGCAAACATCTGACCAATTGTCTAGTTTTGTTCTTTCTGAAGAACAGAAAGCCTTTTACACATAGTAAGCTTTTCCTATCTCCATCCATTGCAATCCACTTATATACCTGCACTAATGTTTCATATTCTTTTGTTTTGTTTTAGATATCAATGAATGTGGAAGCTTGCCTTGTCAAAATGGAGGAACATGCTTAGATGCTATCAATGGTTACACCTGTCAGTGTGATTTTGGCTTCACTGGAAGCAATTGCGAAATAAGTATGTTGTATTCATATATACTTTGATATTGTTACCTTCAGGAATAACATAGATAGCAATACACATAATACTCCAAAAAATCAGCACAGAATCTTAAATCTGTTCCACAAAAATAAAGTAGCCATTCTATTATTTCTATGATTGTCTTCAACCTGTATTCCCTTGGATTTTCCCAAATAGTATGGCTGGCTGGCTCAGCAGAAAACATAAATTGCCGATCTTTAATAAATGTCTACAGGTAAAACTAACCTTTTAAAATTTGTTTTCAGATATTGATGAGTGTGCAAGTTTTCCCTGTCAAAATGGTGGTTTGTGCATTGATGGCGTCAACCAATACACATGTGCATGTGTACCTGGATTCACAGGCACAAATTGTGAAATTAGTAAGTTGAACAACTTTGCATATTTTTGTAATCAGTGGCCGTATTCACCAATCACACTTAAGTGAGATATTTCCCTTAAATATTAAGTATCTCACTTAACTCAATAAATATTTAAGTATTTCCCTTTAATTGTATTCATTTATATAGGAGATTTTTTAAATTTTAAGGGTAAGTGTTTTCCTTGGCTTAAAATGTGAATGGTGATTACGGCCACTTATTGTTTATTGTGAATAACACCACTTTAATTTACTTACCATTACTTCTCATTTATTTTCAGATGTTTCTGAATGTCAGAGTGTTCCCTGTCAAAATGGCGCAACATGTGTTGATGGAGTGAATAGATTTGAATGTAATTGTTTTCCTGGGTATTCTGGGACTCTCTGTGAAATAAGTAAGTTGAGATTATTAATCAAGAAGTTGGCCTACAGTTATATTTCTAAACCTAAACACCAATTAAACACTCCATTTAATGGAAGCAATTGCAAAATAAGTATGTTGTATTTGTTAAAATGTAAATATATAAATGATTGTTAAATCAGTTTCATTTAAACTGTCTATGATCTTCAGTTGCACATATAAGCAAGATAGGGCCTACTAACAGTTACCGTTTTAAAAAAAAACCAAAATAAATAGTTACTAGAATGATTGGCGAAACAGATTGATTGATTGATATTAATCTATATTGTTTTTTAATTTTTAGATGACAATGAATGTGCAAGCACCCCTTGCCAAAATGGAGGAGCATGTCTTGACGGAATCAACCAGTATACCTGTAACTGTGAATCTGGCTTTACTGGAACCAATTGTGAAATAAGTAAGTATTAAAACACTTCACCTGAATCAAGTATAAGTGCTGTACTTTGGTTCTTCATATATTACTAAGAACAACTAACTTTATTAACTTTACACACATTTATTACAGTATTTGTACTTACTTTTCAACTATGTAAACCCGAGTCTATACAAAAACGTCTGGCAGGAATTTATTTCAACATCAGTTCCATTACAATCAGCTACATTTTTTGTATGTATTAATCAATAAAGCTTTTCTTTGCAGATGTTGAAGAGTGTGCAAGCAGCCCATGTCTGAACGGAGGAGTCTGTACAGATCTTGTCAATGCATACGTCTGCACATGTGTCGTTGGGTGGACAGGAACAAACTGCGAAATGAGTAAGTTTCTTTATGTAATGTTGTTATCACATAGTCACAGCAATTACATTAGCAGAAGCATTCATAAACTGTTTGACATCTGTCATCAACATGTATATGTTGGTCAAGCTACCTGGTGAATTTCATTTGGACAATCACCCTTTTAAGGAGACATCTTTGGGAACCAAAAAATTGTCTTCTGAATAGGGGTTGGCCATAGTGTTGAAACATATATTTCCACTCAATCTTTTCACGATTTCTTTTCGTATTCTTTCATGTTAATCTTTTTCATTGCAGATGCAAATGAGTGTGTAAGCAGTCCGTGTTTAAATGGCGCTACCTGTCTGGATCAAATTAACTCCTTCATCTGTGTCTGTGTTCCTGGATATAATGGAGAATTTTGTGAAAACAGTGCGTTATAAATTATTAAACAAGCAATTAATTACGATCGATTCATTATTTTAGTTATTTAGATTGTGCATTTGTAGTTAAGGTTATATATAAGATAAGAAACACAAAATGTGAAAAGGTTGAAATAAGAATATGCTTAACGAGCTCAACCAATGTTTTCTCTCTTACAGACATTAACGAATGTATCAGTATGCCATGTCAAAATGGAGGTCTTTGTATCGATGGAATCAACAACTATGCTTGTCAATGTGCACCTGGATATACTGGAACAAACTGTGAAATTAGTAAGTTCAAACACTCATCTATCATTTAATTGCGGAATTCACAAATTTATTGATGTGCGGAAATGTTTAACATCATGGTTTATTTTGTAGATACAAATGAATGCGCCAGTGGACCATGTATGAACGGTGGCTCTTGTCTGGATGGTATCAACGCATATACTTGTCAGTGCTTATCTGGATTCACAGGACCAGATTGTGCAGACAGTAAGTGGCCTATTTTGTATTTGACTTAGCATAGTCATTGGTATTCTTTAACTTCATTGGTACAAAGCTCTGTCTAAACACTATCAAACTTTATGTGACAAAAAATGTGATGTGCCCATATATGGACACGATGGTTTCATAACACTACCATACATTTTTTGTCAAACTAGTTTGTTAGTGTAGACAGAGCTTAATGATCATGACCATTCAAGGAGATAGATCTGTCTGGGGAAAATGTAAAACAATGCAAAATAAACCAGCATGTATTATTTAACTAACATTAATTAAAATGATATTGATTACTTTTTCCATCTTAGATGTGGATGAATGCAGCAGTGCTCCATGTCTCAATGATGGTAACTGTATTGATGGTATCAATGCGTATGTCTGTCAATGTTCATCTGGTTGGGTTGGCGTGCGATGTGAAGTCAGTAAGTACAACTGTAACCTGTAAAATAACAATAGTGAATTGCATTAAGCTCTGTCTATACTAGCAAACTTTATGACAAAAAAATTTGTGCCCATATATGGACACGATGATGTCATATCACTACCATATTTGGGCACATTTTTTGTCAAACTAGTTTGATACTGTGGGCAGAGCTTTAAAAAATATAATTAATATTTTCTAATCACGGATAGAATATTCTAATTGAGATTACTTTTATATTATAACATAAATGTATTGACAATTTCTTTTAAACAGATGTCAACGAGTGTGCAAGCTCACCGTGTATTAATGGTGCTACTTGTCTTGATGGAGTCAATGGCTACTTCTGTAACTGCGATGCAGGCTGGACAGGAACCAACTGTGAAACCAGTAAGTATTTACATCCAACCTTTTGTACGTTTCTTCCAATGTGCATTCCATATTCATCCTGTCATAGTCTATTTGTTTAATTTATATTTATTATCTTAATGTAACCAGTTTCTAGTGAGGCTCCTAGCACAAGCCCCTTATGGTTTCCTTTAAATTTGGTTTACTTTTTAAATATGTTTTTTAATGTTGTTGCTAATTTAAAAAAATTTGTTTTATAGATATTGATGAATGTTCGAGCACTCCATGTCGTAATGGTGGTTTCTGCTTAGACCAGATAGATGGCTACTTTTGTCAATGTGCATCTGGATGGACAGGTGTCACCTGTACAGAGAGTAAGTATCTTTTAATATGTCAAAACATATATCATTTACCTTGACTTCATAATGTTGTTGTAAAAAGTATAAATGGACATTTTACATGATGTGGTTATTCAATTTTTCAGATATCAATGAGTGTGCTAGCACACCTTGTGAAAATGGTGGTACTTGCTCCGATCAAGTCAACGGCTTTGTTTGCCAATGTGTACCAGGATTCTCCGGAACTCTCTGTGAAATAAGTGAGTAGAAATTTCATTATCATTATTTTAAAAAGCTACTTTTATTTTTTTAAAGGGAATTATTTTGCTTAAATTTGAGGGGTTGCCACAAGTCTATGAACTTTTAACAATATATTTTTATATAACAAAATACATTCCATACTTACTTAAATCTCCTTTCCATTTTACAGACGACATGGAGTGTGCAAGTATTCCTTGTCAGAATGGTGGTACATGTACTGATGGTGTCAATGGATATGTATGCGCTTGTCAACCAGGTTTTACTGGAACAAACTGCGAAATAAGTATGTATTATTAAGTATTATATTAACTTATATTATGTACTTAAACAATTTTATGGAGTTACATGATTAGTATCTTATCAGACATTTTATACAAATAAAACTCAATTTTATGCTTCATTTTTATAGTTATATAAATCAGTAAAATAAAAATGTGCAGTATTAATTTTACTACAATTGTAACTTACAGATATGGATGAATGCTCCAGTAACCCATGTTTGAATGGAGGTCTCTGTATTGATGGAACCAATTTCTATCAGTGTATCTGCGCACCAGGTTACAATGGAATACGCTGTGAAAATGGTAAGTTATTGCTTAAAAACACTTGCTTGTTGCTAATTCTTCACCTCCAATGTACTTCTACTTTTCCAGAAACATTTAATGGTGAAGGTATTATCATAAGTATGGTAAAGGTATAATTTTAAGTCTAAAGAAAACCAATAACAACAGTGCCTTCCTGTAAAGTAGTCTTGTTTATAAATTCTGCATTGTTATTATTATTCTAAATAATGAATGTTTTTAAAATGATTTTAAAAAAAAATAAATTTCAGATATCAATGAATGTGCAAGCGGACCATGTTTAAATGGCGGTACATGTGTAGATGGCATAAACGAATTTATTTGTAACTGTGCACCTGGCTTTACAGGCGAATTTTGTGAAAACAGTAAGTTAAAGTTGTATAATTATCAAACTTTTTATTTATTTAAAAAAAAAATTGTTGCCAAATATTAGAATAATAGTGAGCTTGTGCGTAGCTCAATAAATGATTCCTGAACCAGCTCATCTCATACTTCAGATACTTTAAACTCTAGAGTTTACACACACCGTAGTGTCCACACCATACAAAACGCCATTTTTATTTATTTAAAAAAAAAATTGTTGCCAAATATTAGAATAATAGTGAGCTTGTGCGTAGCTCAATAAATGATTCCTGAACCAGCTCATCTCATACTTCAGATACTTTAAACTCTGGAGTTTACACACACCGTAGTGTCCACACCATACAAAATGCCACTGTTGACACCCTGTGTGTGCATGAATGTGTACACTCTGTAGTTTTGCTAAGCAATGATGAAGGAAGTATATGACACAAGTTGTTAGATACTTTGTAAAGCTTATAGTAGTCATATAACAGTAAAATAATAAACAAACACACATTCTACAATTTGCTCAATACTCAAATAGATGCATATGTAAAAAAGAAACCTAACCAAAGTGCTTATAAAGAAAAGAAACGCATATATTTCTTGTTATGGTTTTATGTACATGTAATGGAACTGTTGTTGTGTCAACTTTTATATTCATGAATTTTACTAAAATAATTCTTACTTCTCTAGATATCAACGAATGTGCCAGTAGCCCATGTATGAATGGAGGTACATGTCTTGATGGAACAAATGAATATTACTGTCTGTGTGCTCCTGGCTGGTCTGGACTTGCCTGTGAACAAAGTAAGTGTGTACTAGTTATTTTACTGCAGCAAATTCAGAAATGAAAACTGCAAAAGCTAGAGCCAGTGAAGCAGTAGCCAATGAAGTTTGCTCCTAAATGGAGGAAGAAAAGGAGTAATGCATGGTTTTGAATAATCTTATTATTATTTTATCATTTGTCTTCTAGATAATAATGAATGTGCCAGTGCTCCTTGTCAAAATGGTGGTGTTTGTACAGATAGTATCAACCAGTTCTTTTGTCAGTGTGCACCAGGATGGTCTGGCCCTACCTGTGAAGAGAGTAAGTAAAACGAAACATTCTAATTCGTTGAAATATCTAGCTAAAACCAAGTTGAACAAGTATTCAATCATTTTGAATTTTGTGCATGTACATGGTAAAGAAACAGCCTCCCCACCTTAGTTTTCAGGCCACTCACTCCCAAACATTACTTATTCTTAACCTAAACATACCTTAAAACCAGGGAAGAGTGACTCTTTCCTGTTTAAAACTATAATCTTTTTACTTACTAACCTTTTTTTTATAGATCTGAATGAATGTTCAAGCTTCCCTTGCATTAATGGCGGTACATGTGTTGATAACGTGAATGCGTTTACTTGCTTTTGTCTTCCTGGATTCTCTGGTGCTAGCTGTGAAATTGGTAAGTATCTCCTTTAAACAGCAAATCTAAGTACAAGACTAATGCTCATTTCAACAGTTGGTGTGCATCTTCTGTGTATACTTTTAATGCCAAATGACTTACTTAAGAATGTGACACAAAACATAATCTTCTGTAGTACCTCCACTTTCCAAATCCTAAAAGAATAATAGCACAATCTTATTTCAGGTTTTTAAACTTAAAATAATTATTATTTAACAATATTATTCAATTCTTTTTGATTTCAGACAACAATGAGTGTGTTAGCATTCCTTGTCAAAATGGAGCCACCTGTAATAATCTGGTTAATGGATACACCTGTACATGTGCACCTGGTTATACAGGTGTTCTTTGTGAAACAGGTAAGTTTACAAACTTTTTGAAATGCAGTTTGTAATTAAAGAAAAAGTAGAATTTAATAACATGGTATTGTGGTATTTGCGCAATACATTTCATATTATCATGTAATAATGAAATATAAAAATGTGACTATATATAGTCAAAACATGACCATTATTTCTTCTTTATTCAGATATTGATGAATGTGCAAGTTTGCCTTGTCAGAATGGTGGCGTATGTTCACAAACCATCAACCAATACTCTTGTAGCTGTCTCCAAGGATTTGAGGGAACAAATTGTGAAATTAGTAAGAAATATTTCTTATTAATATTGAAAATTGTCTGTGTAAGAAGCTTGCTTTGTAGCAGGACGTGCCAATGACAACACTCTTTTTCGTGCGTTATCTTTGCACTTATGTAAAAGTAAGACTTTGCAAGGGAGTATACAAGACCATAATTTAGCAAGGTGACCTCCATCGATAAAGTGCATTTTCAAATTAGTGCTGGAGTGTAGCATTTAATTGTCCACACTGTTGAGCTTACTCCAACTATTTCCAAGAAAATGTTATCATATTTTGTTTTACTTGCAGATATAAATGAATGTCAAAGTGCCCCTTGCCTGAATGGAGGATTTTGCATCGATGGTATCAATAGCTATACTTGCCAATGTTTAAATGAGTGGACAGGAACACACTGCGAGATAAGTAAGTATCAATACTTTTCATTATCTTCTAGTAGTTTGAACACAATACACAGTAGCTTATCAAGTTAAAGTTAGGCCTATGTCCTTTTCAGTTAAGTCCTTTTCATACATAATAATTTGTATTAATTCTTTTCACAGCTTTGGATCCTTGTATGAGTTCACCTTGCCAGAACAGTGGAACATGCGTAAATCAAGGTACTACCCATACATGTGAATGCACTGATGCATGGACTGGTACAAATTGTGAAGTGGGTAAGTTATTTAATTAGATTGACTATTTTCCAAGAAACAAACCATTCAAATGCTATTAGTAGCATCTAGTACAATTTAAAACTTACCTCAAAATATAACCACATTTACCTTTTCTTCACATTTTTCATGCAACCATTGACTTCTACGGTTCTGCTAGAAACAAAACAATATTTCAATTAGTAAATTAAAAGATGAGAATAAATCACTGTACAATATTACACACAAGCTACAGTAGTCTAATATTAGATTTTTTCTTATTTTCTAGATGTGAACGAGTGTTCAAGTCTACCATGTCAAAATGGAGGAAGTTGCAACAATCTTGAAGGATTTTACACATGTGATTGTCGAGACGGTTATGATGGCGTCAACTGCAAAAACAGTAAGTACTATAATGCTCATCACAAAATGGCGCCATTGGCAATAGCCTTTCACACTTGTTCTAGCACTGGCTAATCAAACATCAATGTTTCGTTTTCACGCAAATACGTACATATCTATTGCCGTGAAAACTAAACATTCATGTTTGATTTGATTTGCCAGTGCCGGAACAGGTGTGAAAGACCCTTTAATCATTACCATGTTAAAAAAACATTGTGTGCACTAATTATACAGGTAGTAACCACACATGCGCAAATGTAAGAGAGGAATTTTTTTTATCATATTTTTAAATGTAAAGTTGTTACTTACCTTTTAAGAGCCTACCTTACTAAAATGTTATTCTTCTTGTTTGTAGTTCTCTATTGTTCGCTTGAAGGAACCTGGTACAATGGTGTTGGTGATGAAGTGATCTTATCACGTACAGATTCTGGTATGCTACTTGGAGAGTACCACACCACTGAAGAGTTAGCTCTTGGATATGAAGGTACTATACTATATCTCTTCACTTATAAAGCTCTGTCTACACTATCAAACTTTATGTGACAAAAACATGTGATGTGCCCATATATGGACATGATGATGATACCATATTTGGGCACATCACACTTTTTTTGTCAAACTTATTTGATAGTGTAGACAGAGCTTTAGACTTTTAATATAACCAATAATATTCTGCGTGACCAGGCTAGAGAGGACTGATTTGTAGGTCCGAATCCCGCCTTTTCCATAAAGCAGTCTCAATATAAGTGAGCATTCAGTTTAATTATGTCGGCAAACAATCCAACTTGTTTGCTTCCTGTTACTGCAAGCTACTGTACTTTATAGTAGTACAAAATTATCAGCATATTCTCTTCTGCAGTCTTTTTAGGACACATTCATAGTGGCTGAAGACCAGTACTTTAATGGTGAATTTTTTTATTTAACTTTTCCTATTTTCATTTGTAGTTCCTACTCTGGTTGTTGGTTATGCCTCCAAATCGTACGACTTCCCCACTCTTGGATTCACTGTGATTCGCGACAACGGTGATGCGACCATCAGCTGGACCGGTCAATGCTTCTTGTGTGACGGCCAGGACGTGTTGATGACAACATGGGTTAGAACAGATCGAGTAGATGCTTGCAGAGACCACACTGAGTCTAATAGGTAAATTAATAACCACCTTTGATTCTTGGTTTAGACAATGTGCAAAAACATTTAAAAAATGTTTGCAATTCTAATATCTTTCTCCCTTAACATGTGCCCAAATATGGTAGTGATATGACATCATCGTGTCCATATATGGGCACATCACATTTTTTTTGTCGCGTAAGTTTGATAGTGTAGAGGGATTGACAGTATTCTTTTAAAACAATTAACAGGATATTTGATTAAACTCTTTCTTTTTCTTTGTGAATTTTAGAATTGGTTGTGACAAATGGACTCACTACAAGCAGATACAATCACCAAGACCGGCTAATGAATAAACAAGAAACTTTAACTTGATGATCTTAATAAACTGTTACTGTATTACACAAAGATGTGTAAAAATATGTGTACAAAATGTACTCAGGAAAACATACATAAAGCATCATAAGTGTACAAAGAAACAATAGAAGTTAATAATTAAAGGTGTCCACATATCTTTAGTGATCTTCAGGTCTAAGCAGGTGACGCAGCAGTATATGATGTTTATGCTGTATGCTTCCCTTGTTTAATCATAATGTATAACTTCTTAACTGCCAAATTTTCTCTTGCCTAACATTAATACAGAATAAACACAAACGTTTTTATTAAATCATTGAAAATAACTCCAACATTATGTTTTAGTAATTACAAATTAACCACAAAGAAAACATTATTTTAGTGTATAGTAAACTTTAGATCAGGGAGTTAACTCCCTGTTGAGATTAGTATTTTTACATTTTTTGTATATTTTGTTTTTAAAAAAAATGTAAATATTCAATAACGTTCAAAATGTAAATTGTAATAGATTTGTATGTTGGAGCACTGTAGACCTATTGACATATTTATGAGTAACCTTCATAATAAATTTGATAAGTTGACTAATGTTTAAAGATGTATTGTCCCCCAAAAACATGAAAAAATAAAGATTAATAAAATCAGATTTTGAATAGGCAATTTCACAGTTTTAATAAAGTTATTCACTTCTGTAGAAAAAAAATAATCCAAAAATAATTATTTCACTTATAAAAAGACAAAAGAAATGGTTAATTTCAACCAAAAACCATTGTCTTCCAGACAATTTAGGTATATTTTGCTTTAAATTACATTTTTTTGGTGGAAAATGGTTTTTTTTTTGATCAAATTTTTGGTCATAGTGAATAACTATTATGTGATATTAAAATGGCATATTCAACAAAAAAAAATTATTTTTGAGGGGGACAATATATCTTTAACTTATTAATATTAATTACTGGTCGTTACATAGGCACATAACAATACCCTTTTATTTGTTGCTCTCTATACCCAAAATCTGCACAATAAGAGCAATAATATTGGTTACCCCTTAATGTAATCATTTTGAGAAAAGTGATGCCCTACTACAGTAGTTGAGGAAATGCAAACATCTACCAAAGGCCACGTGAAATAGATAAGATGGACATTGTTAGCCGTCCGCATGTGAATATTTTTTTAAAGAAATAAATATTGAGGGTAAAAAACTGTTTTCTGTTAATTTATTTTCAAAATCTGTCTTGTTGTCATGTTAATACACAATTTATTTAAAAATATGTACAAAATGGAATTTAAGTTTCATATTTTGTATCTCTGTATTATTCAAGTACGGTTGTACATTTTTAGGCCTGGTGAGCCTTGATAGCTATATATACATAATTTTTCTCAAAACTGTGACTTAAATGAATTATAATAAAACATCCTTAATATTAACATAATCTCTTTCTGCTAGCCAGACATGGATTGGGGTCATCCGTTGTTCCCAACAAGGTCAGTTAAAGTCTTTTTATTTGCCACACACACTATGGTGGTGTTTGTAGTTCACTGTAACCACCCCCTTTTATCTATCAAATTATGAATGTCAATTGTTGTAATGATAGACTTCCTATCCTTGTCCACTCCCAGCCTTGTAATAAGGAGTGGGTGACTTGTTTAAGTCAATGATTTTTCCTAAGTCATTTTCCAAAAAACACCTAAGCAAATATTTGTGCTTATTGTCTTATTGGTTTCATTTTTATAAATATTCAGTTTTTCACTTAAGCACTGCTTAACTAGCTTTACTTAGAAAAAATATTGATAAAGGCCAGCCCTGTACACTAGTGCAACAAGAAATCTTGCACATCATCTTTTCTTGAATCCATACTTCTTTCGTTCGTAGAACAAGTCTGTCTTTGCACTTCCAAGGTTAACAATCTTAGGGCATCCATCACGCTAAACAAATTGAAAAATATATAAATATGATGTAAATGTGTAAATAGGAAGAAGTGGAAGGAAAAATTCACAATAAACCATCTTGAAGTAAATTGAGACATGGTAACATGCATCTTTTTTCTTTCTTATAGTTCATATATCTGTTCGTTTAGTTCAATGTGTGGAAAATAAATAAATGAGGAAGTTTATAATAATAATAACAATAGAATCTTTATTTTAAAACGGAGGCTCGTTCACAACAAAATGTGTTCTTCCACGAGGCCGAATGAAAGAAATAAAACAATATCACAATTATCAAACTGATGAACAAACAAGAAAATTATACATTGAAAAAAGTATATAAATGTATATTATTAATGGATTAATAGATTTAAAGTTAGTAGATAAAATTAAAACAGAAAAGCTAAACAAATATAAAACTCACTACAACAAAACAGACTTAAATTAAGAAGAAATTAATCCTTTGAAATTGTTTAGGGAAAGAGCATTTTTTGTGTTTATATCAATTTTGTTTCAAATTTTGGCTCCACGGTAAGAACAATTTTCTTTTTATATTCTGTATTTGGCTTTACTAGACAAAGTCATTTTTAGATCTTGTATCATATGAGGATTTTCTTTGAGTAACTTTATTTGAAAGATAAGTCGGAGTTAAGTCATCATTTGTTATTTTATACATTAAGACTTTTTCGTTGTAGGTAAGTTTCCATTCAAGATTATTCCAATTAAATTCTTCAAGTGCCTCTGTAGCTTACAATAACAGTATCTCTCTGGCATACTTACATCTTTTTCTTGGACTGTACACTCTTTGCAATAGTATGCATCCGACACTCCAGGGCCTCCACAGATTACGCATCTTCCTTGATATGACCCATAGTTACATTCATCACATATACGAACCAATGTACATGGACGCACATATGAGTCACATATAACACATTTTCCATCACATTTCTCGCACAACCTACCAATAGCTGTAAATAAAGAAAACAAGTTGCTGGTTATAATAAATTAACTACCAGTGTACCACTACCAGTACCACATTTATTTAACACCGTGGTTAGGATTCCGGCACCGTCGGAACTCAACTGCCCATTAGCATTCATTACAGATTCCCGACAGACACTAACATTGACTGAGGTGATTCGTGACTGAGACGATCGGGCCTTCAGCCCTCTAAACCTAAAAAAAACCCATCCTTCTAGGCAATGGTGAGTACAGACGATGGAGAATAAAAGACAATTTTTAGCCTAGCCTACTCTAGCTAGGTAGCCTACCGCCTTAACACAGTACTGCAGTCCGAACTAGCTAGGCCTAAGTTGGACTACCTGGCAGATCCTTAGTGAGGTACAGATCCGTCCTTTTGAAGTAGAGAGTGAGTAGGCCTAGCCACCCACATACTGGATTACGGTCGAAGCGGCCGCCAACCAAAGCGGCCGCTAGTTCAATAACGGTAATTTGTATGGAACGCCGTGTGCGCTTTGACTGTCGTTGTTTTGTAATCTTTGATTGTCATTGTTTCGACAGGTTTTCTTTACATCGGACGTAAATAACAATCTAAATTATTATGTAATTTATTCTCTTTTTTTACAGATTGAATGTGATACGTTCTTTTAAACGAAATGGCGAATCGATGATTACTTACTTTAACTGTTCTAAATGATATGTTTAATAAAGTCAATAAAATACATTGTGGTGTTTGTATTGTATATTAATATAATATATAATAAGCCAATTATTAAGAATAATATATATATATTTTCAATAAAGTATATCAAAATATATATATTTGTTATTGTATATTAATTAATTAGTAAAGTAACTACTGTAGTAGTGTTCGCAATCATAATAATTACAATAACATGATGAATCAATTTATTTATTTAATATCCTAAATTATTTCATACCTTCAGATATATAAATATTGATCAATTTAAAATGAGTTTTAAATACTAAAAAAAGATGCAAGTGTCTGTACGGTACGGTAATTAATTACGCGAATTTCTGCTAATAACTACACGGCCGGCCAGGAAAAGTGCTGTAGAAGGTCGCGTTTTCGTCCCCATGTTGCTTTATTGAAAACACAAACAATGTATTACAATGGAATAACACTTAATGTATAACACACCCTATTACTAATCAATAAAAAATCAAGATTCGATAGTACAGTGTAAATGAGATATAAAGATTCGGCAATACCATACGTAAATTATTATTACAATACTGTATGAAGATTCGATAGTAAAGTAAACGAGATATAAAGATTCGGCAACACCGTACGTAAATTATTATTGCAATACTGTATAAAGATACGATAGTAAAGTAAACGAGATATAAAGATTCGGCAATACCGTACGAAAATTATTAATGCAATACTGTATGAAGATTCGATAGTAAAGTAAACGAGATATAAAGATTCGGCAATACCGTACGTAAATTATTGCAATACTGTATAAAGATTCGATAGTATGTAAATGAGATATAAAGATTCGGCAACACCCGTATGTAAATTATTATTGCAATACTGTATAAAGATTCGATAGTAAAGTAAACGAGATATAAAGATTCGGCAATACCGTACGTAAATTATTATTGCAATACTGTAAAAGATTCGATAGTATGTAAATGAGATATAAAGATTCGGCAATACCGTACGTAAATTATTGCAATACGTATGTATAAAGATTCGATAGGAGAGTGCTCGAGAAACGTCGGGTTAGTTCAACGTTATTTTTTTCCCTTCACTGCCAATATTTAAATAAAAAGAGATATAAATAAATAAATAGTAAATGAGATAAAGGTTCAATAGTACGTAGATTATGATGCAAACGTAAATTATTAATGATTCGATAGTATATGTAAATATATTTAGTTAGTTAATATTAATTTATCGGCAGGCAAACTTAATTTTTATAGAAATATAAAGATGTCACAAGTGACATAAAGTTGTGTATATATTTTGCAAGTCATTCTTACTTTTCCTTTGTTTTCACTATTTGAACCTTTCTTTTGTTTTAGGAAGCTATTGTGTGAAGCCAGTGGAGCAGAGTTGTTGTGTTGCAGAGAAGGATTGTGTGGTGTTTGCTGATTGGAGGAGAGGTATAAGAGTTAAGTTAGTGTGTGAGTTGCTGATTGGTGGAGAAGGATAAGGTGGTGATATGTGGATAATTGAGGGAATTTTGAGGTAGATGGAAATTGAGAGGAGACAGAGAAGGAGGGCTATGTTATGTTAAGCCAGAAAGGGATAGGTGAATATTGATATGAGAAACTAGGACGTACAGGAGAAGAAGTAATTGAATTATGGTGATATAGAGCTGAAGCAGAAAGGAAATAAAGAGATATACATGAAGTTAATAAATTGTGAGTTGGAGATAATTATGGTGATATAGAGGTGAAGCAGAAAGGAAATAAAGTAATATACATGAAGTTAATAAATTGTGAGTTGGAAGTAATACTATAAGGCTGTACTTAAATGTAGAACTGTTAATTGTTGAGATTACTGAGGATTAATTTAAATTGTGAATGTAAATTGACGGAAGAAATAACTGTTGGAAACAGCAGACGTTGTTGCATGTAAAGAATTGTTTGGAAATATTGAAGAGTAACTGGATTGATACTGATATTATTTTACGTGGAAAAGGAGAAAGAAATAATTGGTCGGGGAGCGGATTGCAGGGCAGAACGACATCAAGAAACATTTTAACTTTATATTTGATTTATCTATATGTCAGAAAATAGGAAGAATTATAATTGATAATACAAGCAGAACGGGAGCAGAGGCGTGGGAGTTGTTTATTTGCAGAATCGTTTTAACTTTTATCTTTCTAATTTGTTTTGTGTCAGCGTAGGAGAGAAGGCAAGAAGGAACGATATTGTGGACATTTATTATTGTTTAATTATTCATCTTGTGATATTATTGTATTTGAAAGGGGGGTTTCGGGGATTTATTTAAAAATAAGAAGATTGTTGATATTTTGTTTGGAAGGATTGGGAAATTTGGGAATTGCATAAAGTTTGTGGGGAATACGAATACGGTATCATTGTTTGAGAATTGGTTGGGTTTTTTTTGTGGGTTTTTTTTTTGGGGGGTTTGAATTATAAAAGAAAGAATTGGTTGTCGAAGATTATTATTAAATATTACTTTTTACATTTATATGTGTACAGTTGTGGCTATTTACCGTTGTTCACCGTTGGTTACCAGCAATTACATGTCCGAAAGAGCCGTAATTGCGGCTGTGTGACATTTATGGGGGCTCGTCCGGGAAACTTTGTAACCTAGCGTGAACATTGGTAGATGAAACAATTGTACGTGATTCTTGGATTGTCTATTTGCCATATTATTGGCATACTGTATACTTATATTGGATACTTATATATATATATATTTTTTTTTTTTTCTTAAGAAATGGATCTCACTAAAATTGTTGACGCAGGAAAAGCGTTGGGGTTAGATGGAGTGGAATTAAGAGAGTTTGTGGAAAAGAGAGAGGAAGCTGCCAGAGAGAGAGAAGAGAGAGCATTAGAGAGAGAAGAGAGAAACAGAGAGAGAGAAGAGAGAAACAGGGAGAGAGAAGAAAAACAGCGAAACAGGGACAGGGAGAGAGAAGACATGGAGCGAAACAGAGACAGAGAGAGAGAGGCACTAGAGAAGGAAGAGAGAGAGAGAAGAGAGGCACTAGAGAAGGAAGAGAGAGAGAGAAGAGAGGTACTAGAGAGGGACGAAGCAGAGAGAAAAAGAGCGAGTGAAGAAAAAGAGAGAGAAAACGAAAGGGCGAAAGAAGCTGAGAATCAGGCCTATCTTATAGAAATGCGAAGGTTAGAAATCCAATTAGAACAAGAAAAGAATCGGGCACGGCCGGGTGGTAGAGTATTACCCAATCCTGAGTCACGGGTTAAGGCCAGTAAACCTAAATTACCCCCTTTCCATGATCGAACAGATGACCTAGATGCCTATCTGAAAAGGTTTGAACGGTATGCGACTAGTCAGGAGTGGAAAGAAATTGAGTGGCCGGTTAACTTAAGTGCCCTACTAACTGGGAAGGCTCTCGAGGTTTATTCCAGGTTGTCGTCAGCTGAAGCTAACGATTACAAACTGTTGAAATTGGCTCTTCTAAAACGGTTTCAGTTAACCGCCGATGGATTTCGACATAAGTTACGAACAGCTAAGCCCGAATACGGAGAAAGCGGCCCGCAATTTGCTGCGAGGATAAGCAATTATCTTGATAGGTGGATTGACCTAGCAGAGGGGGAAAAAACCTTTCAGGGGTTAAAAGATTTATTGCTGCGAGAGCAGTTTACCGATGGGTGTGGGAAGGACCTAGCTCTGTTCCTAAGGGAACGTCAACCGAAAACGATACAAGCGATGGCTGAAATTGCGGAGCAATATTTGGAAGCTCGTGGGGGATTATTTGGTAAACCAATAGAGTTTAAACAAAAAGAGCCAAATTCTCCTCAACTCTCCTCTAATAATGTTCCCAGTACATCCTCATCACAAAGCCCTTCTAGGTTCCGTAGTCCAACTTGTTTTATATGTCATCGTGTAGGTCACCTAGCTAGAAATTGCAGAGCCTCAACTATGCATAAGCCAAACTCTCCTCCAAAATGTTACCGATGCTTAAAAACAGGACATATTGCCAGAAATTGTAGACAGGACGCCAACAGTTGCGCTGGGTTGTCTACTTCACCACAAACAGAGTCTGATTGCCAGAAATGTGCAAAACAACACGAATGTAAAGCCAAAGAAGAAATTCCCGATGTGGGTGCCAGTATGGTTACGAAAATGTCAGAGTCTTTAAATCAATGTTGTATCAATAATGATGGTGATAAGGTCACTCTTCAATGTGGGCACTGTCTTCCAATTATGACAGCGGCTCTAAATGATTCAAATAGTAAAATGCCCGTTTATACAGGTTGTGTTGGGTCACGCTGCGTCTCTGTTCTTCGTGACAGTGGCTGTAGTGGGGTGGTTGTGAAGAAAGATCTTGTATCAGCCGAACAACTTACTGGTAAGGAGAAAACCTGTGTGCTGATTGATGGCACGGTCCGCAACTTACCGGTTGCATTAATACATGTTAATACTCCATTTTTTTCAGGAAAGACGTATGCACTATGTATGAATAACCCTATTTATGACTTGATATTAGGTAATATTGCAGGAGTACGAGCACCAGGAAATCCAGATCCCACATGGACAGAGCGAAATCTTCAAGGATGTTCTGTTGTTACCCGGTCTCAAGCTAACACTATGGATAAACCATTCAGAACACTTAAAACTACAGAAATACACAAGCAAATCATCACAGCGGGAATTATGGAAACCGCCCAGCAACAAGATATCAGCCTTGCAAAATTCAAGGATCTTGCAGAGAAACAAACTACAACTGTGAGTAACAAACAAGTCGAGTTTCTTGGCCATGTGGTAGGGAAAGGACATGTTCAACCTCGAGTGGAGAAGATACAAAGCATCTTGTCAGCCAAACAACCAGAAACAAAAAAAACAACTCCGGTCATTCCTTGGGATGACCAACTACTATAGAAAGTTCATTCCTAATTACTCTGTGATTGCTTGTCCATTAACCGACAAAACGAAGAATCGGGAACCTAACCGAATATGTTGGGAGAAGGCCCAGGAAAGTGCGTTTGTTAAACTTAAGGAAAAATTAAACAGTACTCCAATTTTATGCCTTCCTAATTTAAACAAGGATTTTATTTTGAGAACAGATGCGTCCGAATATGGAGTGGGAGCGGTTCTAATGCAGCAGTATGGTGACGTGAAGTTTCCCGTGGCGTACGCTAGCAAGAAACTGCTTCCTCGAGAAAAAGCATATTCAGTGATGGAAAAAGAATGCTTAGCCATTGTATGGAGTGTACGAAAATTTGAGTCTTATTTATATGGACGAAACTTCACGTTGGAAACTGATCACCAGCCGCTTGTGTTTATGCACAGAGCGAAATTGTCCAATGGGCGAATTATGAGATGGGCCCTGGCTCTACAACCGTACAAGTTCCGAATAGAGGCGATTAAAGGCAGTGAAAATGTAGGAGCTGATTATTTAAGTCGAGTGTAAATAGGACCCGTCACGGTATGGAGAAAATGTTGATACATTATTCTTTTAGAGGGGAGTAAATGTCACAAGTGACATAAAGTTGTGTATATATTTTGCAAGTCATTCTTACTTTTCCTTTGTTTTCACTATTTGAACCTTTCTTTTGTTTTAGGAAGCTATTGTGTGAAGCCAGTGGAGCAGAGTTGTTGTGTTGCAGAGAAGGATTGTGTGGTGTTTGCTGATTGGAGGAGAGGTATAAGAGTTAAGTTAGTGTGTGAGTTGCTGATTGGTGGAGAAGGATAAGGTGGTGATATGTGGATAATTGAGGGAATTTTGAGGTAGATGGAAATTGAGAGGAGACAGAGAAGGAGGGCTATGTTATGTTAAGCCAGAAAGGGATAGGTGAATATTGATATGAGAAACTAGGACGTACAGGAGAAGAAGTAATTGAATTATGGTGATATAGAGCTGAAGCAGAAAGGAAATAAAGAGATATACATGAAGTTAATAAATTGTGAGTTGGAGATAATTATGGTGATATAGAGGTGAAGCAGAAAGGAAATAAAGTAATATACATGAAGTTAATAAATTGTGAGTTGGAAGTAATACTATAAGGCTGTACTTAAATGTAGAACTGTTAATTGTTGAGATTACTGAGGATTAATTTAAATTGTGAATGTAAATTGACGGAAGAAATAACTGTTGGAAACAGCAGACGTTGTTGCATGTAAAGAATTGTTTGGAAATATTGAAGAGTAACTGGATTGATACTGATATTATTTTACGTGGAAAAGGAGAAAGAAATAATTGGTCGGGGAGCGGATTGCAGGGCAGAACGACATCAAGAAACATTTTAACTTTATATTTGATTTATCTATATGTCAGAAAATAGGAAGAATTATAATTGATAATACAAGCAGAACGGGAGCAGAGGCGTGGGAGTTGTTTATTTGCAGAATCGTTTTAACTTTTATCTTTCTAATTTGTTTTGTGTCAGCGTAGGAGAGAAGGCAAGAAGGAACGATATTGTGGACATTTATTATTGTTTAATTATTCATCTTGTGATATTATTGTATTTGAAAGGGGGGTTTCGGGGATTTATTTAAAAATAAGAAGATTGTTGATATTTTGTTTGGAAGGATTGGGAAATTTGGGAATTGCATAAAGTTTGTGGGGAATACGAATACGGTATCATTGTTTGAGAATTGGTTGGGTTTTTTTTGTGGGTTTTTTTTTTGGGGGGTTTGAATTATAAAAGAAAGAATTGGTTGTCGAAGATTATTATTAAATATTACTTTTTACATTTATATGTGTACAGTTGTGGCTATTTACCGTTGTTCACCGTTGGTTACCAGCAATTACATGTCCGAAAGAGCCGTAATTGCGGCTGTGTGACAAAAGATTCGATAGTACATGATTTGGCTTATATTTATTGGTTTGACCATACATACAGCTGTAACTCAACTCGCCATAGGCCATGGTGTTGACAACGACAATCAAAGATTAAAGCGCACATGGCGTTCCATACAAATGACAATATTAAACTGGCGGCCGCTTTGGTTGGCGGCCGCTTCGACCATACTCCCACACGGCCTGGCTAGCCTAGCTGGATTAGAACCTCTAGTTTGGCTCTTATTTGACCTCTAATCTATAGCAAATAATCACTAATGACTACGAATTCGAATAAAGATAATTACCAACTCCTGCTTGCTTTCTACAAAAGATTAAATCAGGATGATGTTTAGCCATTTTTATACAAATACAATGTTATATGTACGGCGCGGACACAACGTACAAAAAACTCGCGGTCGCATCATGTGCCGAATGAAAAGTTGGTGGCAGCAGATTTCCATAAACTATGGGAAGCCGAATATGCATTTCATTATTATCTATCGTTTGCCATTGTTGATGACGCGCCAACAAACAGGATCTTCCTGATTTATCATAACTAGGAAGTATACGCCCCCCAGAGAGGGTATACTCACCCTATATCCTGATGCTTTAACCAAGTTTCAGGTCCATCGGAGCAATTAAAAAAATTTACCTTGAACTTCGACCTTTAAGGTCGATCAGAGCAATTGAAAATTTGACCTTGAAGACCTAACGAACGAGCTGCACCCACCCACCAACTTTGAAGACTTTACCCAAATTTCAGGTCTATCAGAGCAATTTTTAAATTTTACCTTGACCTTTGACATAGCCCTCCTCGATATCGAATTAATACTCACCATATCATCAGGATTATTTTACCCAAGTTTCAGCTCGATCAGAGACAATTTTGAGATTTGACCTTGACGACCTTACGAACGCAAACTTGTTCTTCACCTTACCGAGCTGCACCTACCCACCCACCAAGTTAGAAGACCGTGCGAGCCCTAGTATCTGAATAAACAGATAGCCAGATGGTAATTAAGATAAACTAGAGCAGCTCATATAAACTGATATGTGGAATATTCTCAAAGTATGAATAATAAAATCTTTATATAATGTACTTACTACCACGTTACACATAACGGATGATGATTAGCTTAACGAATCTATTCTCATCATAAGACATATTAATATATTATCAAAAGAAACATTTTTTTTACCGATCATTAAACCAATTAACATTGTCTACATATATTGGTCTCAAGTTCAAAGTTGTTGAACCATGTTTGGATGTTGTGGTTTACTTTCATGGAAGTCATCTATCCGAACAATACATAGTCTTAAAATATATCTCATATAGTCTGAAAGTTGCAACCTATTCCACCCCTCTTCCTATCTGCTTACACGTGATCATAGAATACAGGAAGCATGTATTATGTATAATAGTTTTTACTGCTGCACTGTTTTTTAAAACTTCCCATCAACTTATAAAGAGCTACAAGAGACACTACATTCTTTAAACAATTTTAATTTAGATAAAACATGGCTGATGATAAGCAAGTTCGTGTTATTCTTTGGTGTATTCCTCGTACGGTGTCAACTGCATTTGCAAAAAGCATGAGTAACCTTGACGACGTGCAAATCATAAATGAACCATACGTGTCCGCGTACACCATTGGACCAGAGATGATAACACAGCCAGAAAATCTAGAAAAAGAAACACAGATATTATTTGTGGCTAAAACAAGTGAGATTGACTTGGGTTTTCATCCAGGTTGGGAAACAAACAAGGCGACATATGCGTACATAAAAGAGAATATTCTGGAGGCCGAATATCGAGACAAGAGAGTTGTGTTTGTCAAAGATATGTCGCATGGTATCGCATGGAAGCTGAACATGTTACCAGAAGGCTATCGTCATGCATTCTTGATTCGAAATCCCGTAAAGGTCTTCACATCTTGGAAAACAGTTTTAGAAAAAATTGGAAATGCACTTTCTACTGTATACCCGTTGGCAAACAAAGGCAGTCTACTTCCAGAATATTACGGTTTCGGAGAGAGTTTCCAACTCTACGAGCATCTTGTAAAAACTGGAATCGAACCAAACCCAGTAATCATAGATTCCGATGATCTTTTGGAAAATCCAGAATTTATCTTGAGAAAGTTTTGTAAGCGGACAGGAATTCAGTATAAAGACGAACTGTTGAGTTGGAATGCAGGAGATAGTGTTGTAAAGAAATGGAAGTCTTCGGAATTGCTTATGAAAGGAAATCAGTTATGTGGTTATTATGAAGATGCTTTTGCAAGTCAGAATTTTTACAAGTCTCCTCCTCCAGCAGATCGAGCCGATCTACCAGAAGATGTGAAAATATGTGTTGACGCATCTATGCCGTATTACGAGAAAATGTACGCGCTACGCCTTCGTCAAGAAGAGCAATGATAAGTTTGTGTTAAATAAAAGTATACTGAATCACGTGGTTCGGACATTATAATAAGCCTACACTATGATGGCATTATGCCTAGGCCTAGACCTAAATTCAACATTACAAAACAAATTTGAACTGCAGTATAATGCAATTCAAAGCAGTTGTAGATTAATTAAATTAATCATTATCACATATCATTTATTATATATTATATCATTGTAAACAAAGGTACATGACAACAGAGCAAAAGTAAACCAATGTGGCAGGATTATTACCCAGGTAACAAAATAGCTTTAAAAGAAATACTTACATGAAATAAATATATAAAATGGGTAAAATTATATTAAAAGTTTAAAACTTGAATTATAAGATTATCATTAATGTGTTGTACTCTTGTGTTTATCGTGACACAATATTGCAAAAGTGAAAATTCAGATAAAGAATCTATAAAAAACAATAAAAAATCACGGCTGTTATCTGCTATTTATCATTGCACCAAGGTAATTGGTCTGATTGCCTATCTATTGGATATCGAGTTCATTCAGATATGTTGGACTTTGTTGCAAGCCTATACATACTAAATGTTATATGGATGTCAATATATCCCAAATAATAGGCCTACACATTAGCTATGCTATGCTACTACAAGAGAGAAGCTAAGGTGAAACTTAATCACTTTATTGCTTTTAATCAAGATATCTACTTAAAATTGAGCACAGAATACAGGTAAAAACGTATTGTGTATTAATATTACTATTTTTTTGTAAGAATTTCCACCAATAAAGAACTGTAGTAAAAGACTAACTGCATTATTTTCACTGTTATAGATAGCCTACAGCATGGCTGATGGTAAGCAAGTTCGTATTATTCTTTGGTGTATTCCTCGCACGGTGTCAACTGCGTTTGAAAAATGCATGAGTAACCTTGACGACGTGCAGATCATAAATGAACCGTACGTGTCCGCGTACATGATTGGACCAGAGATGAAGCAGCCATCAGAAAGTTTTGAAAAAGACTTTCAAGAGAAACTTATAGCTAAAACAAGTGAGGTTGACTTGAAACATGACGCTGGTTGGGATGCAAACATGGCGACATACAAGTTCACAAAAGAGAAACTTTTGGAGGCCGAATATCCCGACAAGAGAGTTGTGTTTGTCAAAGATATGTCATACGGTATCGCATGGAAGCTGCACATGTTACCGGAAGGATATCGCCATGCATTCTTGATTCGCAATCCCGTAAAGGTTTTCAAATCTTGGAAAAAAATGCTAGAAAAAATGGGAAAGGCACTTTCTACTGTATTTCCATTGGAAAACAAAGGCAATCTTGTTCCAGAAAAGTATGGTTTCGGAGAAAGTTTCCAACTCTACGAGCATCTGGTAAAATCTGGAATCGAACCAAACCCAGTAATCATAGATTCCGATGATCTTTTGGAAACTCCAGAATTTATTTTGAGAGAGTTTTGTAAGCGGACAGGAATTCAGTATAAAGACGAACTGTTGAGTTGGAATGCAGGAGATAGTGTTGTACAGAAATGGAAGTTTTCTGAATTGTTTATGAAAGGCAACCAGTTTTGTGGTTATTTTGAGGAAGCTTTTGCAAGTCAGAATTTTTACAAGTCTCCTCCTCCAGCAGATCAAGCCGATCTACCAGAAGATGTGAAAATATGTGTTGACGCATCTATGCCGTATTACGAGAAAATGTACGCGCTACGCCTGCATGCAGAAAAATAATGATAAGTTTGTTTGCGTCAAATAGTTATACAAAGTATACTGAATCACGTGATTAGCCTGCAGACATTATAATACTAGCCTACATTATGATTAGCAAATTCAACATTACAAAACAAATCAAATTTAACCTGCAGTATAATGTAATTTAAAGCAGTTATAGATTAATTAAATTAATAATTATCACATATCATTTATTTCGCCATTGTAAACAAAAACGTACATGAAAACAGAATAAAAGTGAGGCAGGATTACACAGGTAACAAAATATTCTTAGAGAACCTCTCCACAAAGAAATACTTACATAAAATGAAATATTTAAAATGGGTAAAATTATTTTTAAAGTTTAAAATGTGAATTATAAGTTCTCTTTAATGTGTTGTATTATTGTGTTTATCCTTTCGAAAATTAAAATAAAGGGTATCGTCAACAACAAAAATCACGGCTGCTATCTGTTATTCATCATTGGACCAATTGGATATGTTTATTGAAATGCTATATTTTATCTTTATGTGTTACTTGGTAAGAGGATTCACAGGCTCTTGTCATAGGGATTAGTTGCCTTGTTGCCTGCTACTTACTTTGTAGTTGTTTGTATTATTTGTTGTTGTTGTTAGCAAAAAATAATAATATAAAGAATAAGGTAATTGCCCTATATTGGGTATGAGTTCATTAAGATATGACTTTATTATTACATACTAAATTAATTAATTAATCATAAAAACGAACCGTTGAGTTGAAATGCAGGGGATAATATTGTACAAACAAGTTTTCTGAATTGTTTATGAAAGGAACCCAGTTATGTGGGTATTATGAAGATGTTTTTGCAAGTCAGAATTTTTACGAGGCTCCTCCTCCAGCAGATCGAGAAGGTCTACCAGAAGATGTGAAAATATGTGTTGACGCATCAATGTCGTATTATGAGTAAATGTACGCGCTCCGTCTGTGTGCAGGAAAATAGTAATTATTTTTTGTTTATTGAGTATAATGAACACAAATAACTCATGGCTATGACATGGTTAGGGTTGATTTTTACAATGCGTTGACATAATGGTATCATTAAACATTATTCTCTCGTTATCTGAAAGCGACCTCACAAAAGTTTATGTCATTTGGAATGTTAGGCCTATATATTCTTGTGTCACAGTTACAAAAGTGAAGATTCAAATAAAGATACTGTATTAAAAAAAAGGTTGTTATCAATTATTTATCATTGGATATGTTGGACTTTGTTGCTACATACTAAATATTATATAGATGTCAATATATATCCCAAATAATAGGACCACACATTATCTATGGCATTACCTACAAGAGAGTAGCTAAGGTGAAACTTATTCTACTTTCTTGATTTTATTCAAGATATCTATACTTGCAAATTGAGCAGAATACAGGTAAAACATATTGTTTTTTAATGTAGGCCTATCATGTATTATTTCTTATGTAAGTTTTTTCAAACAAATTGAACTGTGTTATATTCCTATGTTATAGATAGGCCTACAACATGGCTGATGGTAAGCAAGTTCGTGTTATTCTTTGGTGTATTCCTCGTACGGTGTCAACTGCATTTGGAAAATGCATGAGTAACCTTGACAACGTGCAGATCATACATGAACCGTATGTGTCCGCGTACTTGACTGGACCAGAGATGAAGCAGCCATTAGAAGGTTTTGAAAAAGACTTTCAAGTGAAACTTATAGCTAAAGCAAGTGAGGTTGACTTGAAACATGACGCTGGTTGGGATGCAAACATGGCGACATACAAGTTCACAAAAGAGAAACTTTTGGAGGCCGAATATCCCGACAAGAGAGTTGTGTTTGTCAAAGATATGTCGTACGGTATCGCATGGAAGCTGCACATGTTACCGGAAGGATATCGCCATGCATTCTTGATTCGCAATCCCGTAAAGGTTTTTAAATCTTGGAAAAAAATGCTAGACAAAATGGGAAAGGCACTTTCTACTGTATTTCCATTGGAAAACAAAAGCAGTCTACTTCCAGAAAAGTATGGTTTCGGGGAAAGTTTCCAACTCTACGAACACCTGGTAAAAACTGGAATCGAACCAAAGCCAGTAATCATAGATTCCGATGATCTTTTGGAAAATCCAGAATTTATCTTGAGAGAGTTTTGCAAGCGGACAGGAATTCAGTATAAAGACGAACTGTTGAGTTGGAATGCGGGAGATAGTATTGTAAAGAAATGGAAGTCTTCGGACTTGCTTATAAAAGGCAACCATTTGTGTGGCTATTATGAAGATGCTTTAGCAAGTCAGAATTTTTACAAGTCTCCTCCTCCAGCAGATCGAGCCGATCTACCAAAAGATGTGAAAATATGTGTTGACGCATCAATGTCGTATTACGAGAGAATGTACGCGCTACGCCTGCGTGCAGAAGAGCAATAATACATTTGTGTTAAATAAAAAGTATACTGAATCACATGGTACGGACCTTATAATAAGCCTATGATTGGCATTATGCCTAGACCTAAATTCAACATTACAAAACAATTTTGAAATGCAGTATAATGATTAATTAAATTAATCATTATCACATATCATTTATTTCGCCATTGTAAACAAAAAAACAGAGCAAAAGTAAACCAATGAGGCAGGATTATTACCCAGGTAACAAAATAACTTTAAAAGAAATACTTACATGAAATTAGATATATAAAATGGTTAAAATTATTTTAAAAGTTTAAAATTTGATGTGTTGTACTCTTGTGTTTATCTTGTCACAATATTCCAAAAGTGAAAATTCAGATAAAGAATCTATAAACAACAATAACAAATCAGGGCTGTTACCTGCTATTTATCATTGCACCAAGGTAATTGTCCTGATTGCCTATCCATTTCAGTTCATTCAGATATGTTGGACTTTGTTTCTAGCCTACATACTAAATGTTATATGGATGTCAATATATCACAAATAATAGGCCTATGCATTAGCTATGCATATGCTACTACAAGAGAGTATCTAAGGTGAAACTTTTTCACTTTATTGCTTTTAATCAAGATATCTACTTAAAATTGAGCACAGAATACAGGTAAAAACAAATGTTTAAAAAAATGTGTATTATTATTATTTTTTGTAAGACTTTCCACAAAATACACGTTATACGTCCAGCGGCTGTACGTATAATTATCTTTTGTTATACGTCCAGTGGCGGTACGTATAATTACCTCCGCCAAGGAGGTTATATTTTCACCCCTGTATGTTTGTGTGTCTGTCTGTCTGTCTGTCTGTGAACAGTCTGGAGGCCACAGTTTTTATCCGATTCTCACTAAATTTGGTCACAATGATCTATGCCCCAAAAGCTCGGACAAGTTCGACTTTGAGGGGGAAAGGTCATAGGTCAAAACTAACAAAAAACTATTTTACTGCCTAGAGACCACAGTTTTTATCCGATTCTCACCAAACTTAGCCACAATGATCAATGACTCATCATATAATTGTGGTTAAATTTTGAAGGGTCAGGGTCAAAGATCAAGGTCCACAAAAAAAAAAGAAATAAAAAAATATAAAAAAAGAAACTCAGCGGGACTTGAACCAGCGATCTTAACTGTGAGAGGCTGGATACATAACCATTACACCAAACTCTCATCCACAACTTTGTAGTGTGCATTTAGCCTATTTACACTTATTTACACAATAATATAAAAAAATGTAAAAAAAATTAATTATAATGGATTAGTCCATACAAGTCGAGGTGGCCGAAAACGGCACCTGGTCCTTTATTCTCTATTATTATTATTTCATTTAGTATGTACTGTATGAAGGAAAATATATATGAATGTGATGACAAATATTAATTAAATAAAAACAAAATATATGACATCAAATACATTTTATAATTTAATGAATACTATTTATTGAAATCATATTTACCTAATTTATAAATTTGTTTCTATTCACAGAAACTGAAGTCAAAAACAAAATCAATGATTTAAGGACGTATTTTCGATGCGAAAAACGCAAAGAAAATGATAGCAAGACTAGTGGGAGTGGGTCTGCAAATTGCTATGTTTCAAGATGGCCCTTTTATACAAGCATTTCATTCTTATCACATCATGTCTGAAAAAAAGATGAAAATTAAAATTAAATAAAGGAGTATATTAACATATTTCATTTAGGCCTATTTTTATTTTTTGAGATGAATCCATGTATCATCTCTCCGGTTATGTTAGAGCCAAGCCAGGAAGTGGGATTAAATTGAGATACTGTTCCAATTTTCCCTATACCAGAAATTTCTCCTCTTCCAGAAATTTCCTCTCTTCCATAAATTTCCCCTCTTCCAGAAATTTCCCATCTTTCAGAAATTACCCTCTCCCAGAAATGTCCTCTCTCCCATCAACAGAATTGTCCCCCCTATCTTTAATACCACCAGTGTCACCAATGCCCCCTCCATGTAAAAAATCAAAAAAGAAGACAAATCCCGATGAAGATCTTATTAACAAGTCTCTACAAGTACTAATGCCGGCCGATAATAAGGGCCCAGAAGACCATTTTGGTTGTTATGTGGCCGCTGAACTCAAGAGGATTGAAGATTGAAAAAAAATTAACCAAAATAAATTACAAATTCAGGAAATACTTTGTCAATCTGAAGAATAAGATTTTAAGAAATTGAAGACACTTTCCCAACATTTTTTTCAATCTAATTTAAAGATATATTGTCCCCTTGAAACCATTTTTTTAAATTTTTTTTAATGCCATTTTAATGACTCATAATAGTTAATCACTTTGATCAGAAATTTGCGATTTTAATAAAGTTATTCAATTTATTATTTTCACAATATTATTTAGTTTATATACGGACAAAAAAAACTGGTAATTTAGGCTGAAACCTGACTTCCAATGGACTTGGCTAATATAATCTCTATGTATAATGTAATATAAGGCCGTGTTTCGCAGTTTGTGTAAGGGTATGTGGCGCAGTGAGTGTGTGTTGATTCAATGATCATTAAGGTCTATATAAAGCTCTGTATACACTATCAAACTAGTTGGACAAAAAAGTGTGATGTGCCAAAATATGGTAGTAGTAAAAATATGACATTGTCACCTATATGTATATCTATATGGCCACATCACATTGTTTTGTCACATAAAGTTTGATAGTGTAAACAGAGCTATATATGATTGTAAATGTAACATACCTGCAGTAAATGTTATATTAAAACCTACACCTGGGATGCTTCTGTCAGTTTGGAAACAAAACCATGCATCACTTCCTTGTATCACAAACTCATAAGGTACTAGATCACTTCTATCGCCTTCCAGCTCCACTCTATCAGCTTGAGAAAGGAAACTATATAACCAGGGCCATATGTAAGGACATCTTTATGCTCCTAATAAACAAAGAAAAATGACATGATAACAAAGTGTGATGTGCCCAAATTTGGCAGTGATATGGTCAAATATGGTAGTGATAGGACATCATCATGTCCATATATGGGCACATCACATTTTTTGTCACATATAGTTTGATAGTGTAGACAAGGCTTTAGTGTAACAGCAATATTATATAGCCAAACATATACAAATAGTTACTAGATAGGAAGTTCAAATACAAATATACCAATTTGTATTGGTTTTTGCATGGTCACTATGTTACAAAATGGTACAAATATTTTGTTACACCAAATATAAACATATATTATTATTATTGCAGATAAAATGTAAAAAAGACATAAATTTAAAAATTACCTCAGTGTTGAATACGTTCATTGTAAAGGTTATTGAACGTGCACCGTGTATACGAACAATATAGTGACAACTATGTCGGATACCATACATGTCCGGAAAATTCGGTGAGGTGATTTCGCCTGGTGCAGAAAAATAGTTGTTGCCACAGTTTCGCTCTGAAAATACAAGAAAACTAAACAAGTTTAATTCAAAAATAATAATTAAAAAAAGGTAAATAAATTTATGTTGAATATGTCATTTTAATGTAACATAATAGTTATCCAGTTCGACAAAAAAATGTATTTACCTGACTGTAATTTAAAGCAAAAAATGGTCAAATTAGCTGCTAGCCAATTAACCATTTATTTTGTTATTTTATAAGTGAAACATTTTTTTCCTACGGAAGTGTTTAGCTACAAAACAACATATTCAAAGTCTGATTTTCATTTTCATGTTTTTGGAGACAATACACCTTTAAAGAAAAGTCATCTTTTAATTAACAGAGTAAATTTATATTTCATTTCATTTATCTTGGCTCCAGATGTCTCCATACAAACACAACACACACAACCAGGTAGAGACAGGATTTCTAAAAAGTGAAACTAATCACCATCTAGTAGGTCTCCTATTGCACTGATTAGGTTAAAACCCCATTTATACCCAATATACAGTAATTGGTACAGAATCGCTCATTCATTCTGGTAGTCCCTCCCATCCACAAGGATATGTATAAAATGTTAAAGAACTTTCCTGAGCAAAAGGGTGCACACATTTTCCATCCATCGAAACTGGCCCTAGATGCCATAAAGACATTTGGCAATAAATGTTCTCAACACAAGAAATTATCAGACACCAAGAACATTGGGCTACACATTTTTGGAGATGACGGTATATTGAGTCATATATACCTGTGTCTATCTCGCAGTTCTGATCAGCAAAAGCACCGACACACTGGCATGTGTACGACTCAGATCCTCCATCACCAACACATGGAGCCCCATTCAGACAGGGATTATCACTAGCTGGACATGATGGTGGATCTAAAAGAGAGGAAATTTTTAAGAATAACAAATAATAAGGAGCTAATAAAAAAAATACATGTACTTATCCCCTTCGTAAAATACTTAATAATGGAGAATTATGTTATGTTAGTCAAGTAGGCTCTTAAAATAATTCCATAAATCAAGGGTTTACATCTGCAACACGGCACTTGGAAATTCTTAATCTTCAAACGACTAGGCGGTAATATTATTAATGACAAAACATTCAAACTGCACAGCAAAATAAAGCATGGACACTTTTCTTTTACCTTTAGACAAACAGTTAATAACAAATTGGATAAGCAGGGGCGGATCCAGGACAATCTTTAACTTAAATACTCGAGTCTTTTTAATATGCACTTTAACCTATGTGATTTACAATATTCAAACTTTTTTAAATTTACAATGATATTAAGAATTGATGACGATAGACAATGTTACAAAGTTTCTTTCATCAAAAACTATTAGTGAAAAGTAACAAGGCCAACAGCCATTAAGTCGCGTGCTACAATGCATAGTGATACCGGACCGACAGACAGACCGACAGACAGACAGACCGACCGACCGACATAGTGAACTATACTGACCGAAATTACTGAACATGTTTAAAAATGTTGAAATGTTTAAAAACATTTATATTTTTTTAATTTACACGTGCGTAGCCTGTCACTTTTGACGTGCTCGTATAACGTAATTTCGAGTTGAAAAGTAAGTCAAGAAAACAGAAATCGGGCAAAAAGAGTGCGCAAAAACCTGCGCACTCATGGCAATTTTGTAAACACTTAAAATTGCCTGAAACGTACTCTTATTTCATCGAAAATAAATTTTGAAAATTTTAAGCGCGCGTACGCATGCGTTACATGCGCTACACACGTAATTGTATTGCCATATGATGATTCATGCCCTGAAATTTATGAGTACCAAATTTTATTTAATTGTGATTCATGGTTGTGAAGATATGATTACAAACGTGATTTCGTTAAATCGTGCGTAGACCGCGTAATTTTTTATTGCGCACCGTGAAAACATAACCACATCGATTCCTGGCCATAAGGAATATTCTGTGAAAAATTGACTTAGCTAGATTAAACTGATATCAAGATAAGGTCAGAAAGCGATAAAACGCATAGTGATACCGGACCGACAGACAGACAGACCGACCGACATAGTGAACTATAGAGTCGCGTCCACGCGACTAAAAACTGGTTAATTTTTAAACCTCCCTGATCAAACTTTATTGTAAGGAATGTACTTGATATGTAAGAACATGTTGGTAACTATTACTTTGGTTATCTTGAAAACGCGTTTTCATAATCATTTTGTATTTAAAATGTATAATTTTGTGGCTAAGCAAGTTTGATATTTCTGACCCTAGATCGGGGCTAATTTTTTTCATGGCAGTTTCTTTAGTCGAGAGCCGACGACTATTTACCTTGCCCAATCGTGTTTTTTGTTTGTTCGGCTTCTTAAAGACAGTAGGCCAAGATAGTATTTAACTTAATTTCATAGTAGAGCAAAAGATTAGAATAATCTAAACGTCGTAAGAGACATTCGGTGTACTCATCAGCTTGTATGCCATACAAACAGGAGGACACTTATTAGAATACTTAGTGAAATCTTCATTCTGCTAATATGTTCCAGAATCACAGAAAGTACTACTACGCAATGACACGATAATAACCCGGTCTTTCAATTATGTTCTTACTATAGATATGGCCGAGTGAGTTCTTTTCGATATCATTCGCTACAATAATTCGTTACAATGAATATAGGCACATAATAAATAATAACAAACATAAATTTGAAATATTATTTCAGCACAAACCTAATGTATCAAAAGTAGGCCTATTTACTGCAATATGTACAGGAGCTACTCACATTCATCCCGACGATTTCTTTCATGAGCTGAAAAAGAATACATGACAACTTTACGTGAAAGATGGGGCATACTGTTTATGTTCACATTGTGATAGTTGGGAAAGATAAATTAATCTTTTCCATATAATAATAAAATAATAATAAATAATTTTATTTTAACACGGAAAAGTGTTCTTCTACAAGGCCGTGATCAACTTAATACATTATTAATTTAAAAATAAAAAATAGAGAAAAACATAAATAAACAGAAACCTTAATTATATTTAGGGGTACAAAATAAAATTACACCCATAGTTTTGTTTAAGTATTTTTGGCATTTTGCATTAGGTTTTCTATAGTATTCCATAATCTACCACGATATGAAAAACTGTGGGTTTATCCAATTTTAATACATCCTTTGATCTTGTATTGTATGTATCTTGATTTAGATTATGGTGGTGCTTGGTTATTGAATATTTTATAAAACATTTTGGCTTCATTGTTTTGCGGTTGAGAATCAAAGGACAACTTTACAGAGAACAATATTTTGACAACGTAGGCCTATTAGGGATGTACAAATGATATTAATGATTATTATTTTGATTAGTCATGAAGGTATACCATTTTTAATTTATACCTCATTAATTTATAGTCATAGTGAACGTGCAGTTGGTTAACTCTTTCGCGTTCGAAAAATCGATGGTACTACTTCGATTTCAAAATAGGAGTGCTGCCTTTTTAATGGACTACCTTCCTAGCTTAGAGTTTGACAACGATTCGAGAAGACGGAATCATTATTTGAATAGAAATGTACTTTGTAACAGGTAGTGAATAGTTTAGTGTTTTGAAGGAAGATAATTATTTCATGAGTTGAAAGATTTGGCTGCTTTGGCTTACACGTATTTACAGTTTATACAATGGCCTACTTCAAAAAACAGACCAGGAGAAAACATAAATCAGCCATTTGAATCTATAACAGATATGATTGTATTGTACTGTAGCCTATCTATCGCAAACTGTAATGATGATTTTATAAGAAAGTAAAACTATGACCATAATAAAGGAACAAGTTGTCTCCAACTACATATACACAGCAAAATATTTAAATTTTGTTTGAAGAATTTTGTAAAAAATTTTCTAACTAAGATTTAAAATCACTCAAAATTAAAAACAAAGTTTCTTGAAATTTCATTCGCATATTGTTTGTTGTTGTTTGTTTTACTTAAAATTAGTTATATCGATAATGTTTTGCATAAAACAGGATTCGACAAAATATTTTAAAAAATAATAATTATCTCCTCCTGTTTTTGTATAGGCCTAATATGCTATTTTAATGTCACATATTTATTCATTTCGACCAAAATATGGGTTGGACAAAACGCATTTTACCTCTGAAAATACTGTAATTTAAAGCAAAACCAATGGGTTTTTGGTTGAATTTACTTTGTTTATTTATAGATGCAAACATTATTTTGGTGGATTTATTTCTGCGGAAGTGAATAACTTTATTAAAATTTACAAAATGGCACATTAGAAGTCTGATTTTAATCTTCATTTTCCATGGGGGATAATACATCTTATAATTTACATACATAATTTAATTAATGGTTATATATTTCCCATAAAACGTTACAACAAAGATGAATAATATAAAACCTGGAGGGTTTTAAGATTTACTACAGTTATTCGCTTATTCCAAAAAAATTCTATAAACAAAATTTCGCTTATAAAAATACAAAATACACAGTGAATTTACAAGAGGCCCAATGGCTCCCAGTTTATTTATATTTTTTCTTTAATTGCTGTTTTATACCTATAGGCCTATGTAACCAATAATGTATATGATAATAAATTATAAAGCAAATTAAAAGATTAGAACATTTGATACTAACTTACCATAACCACTAACACCGGAATATTGGCATTGTCCAAATTCAGCCTTAAATAAATTTACGACTAGAAACACAACGACCAACGTTTGCATTCTCCTGTAAAAAAAGCATATTCGTTTGTATTGAAACAGTTTCAACCTTTTATTTATTTTTATTTATTTATTCAACTTCTCAGTTAGTGAAGGATCTGGACCAACAGGTGGTAACATCTCTATAAAACGGTACAGTCCCAAAGTGGCTGTGTGTGTTTGTGTGGACTAGTACACCGGGGTAACCCCTTACTCGTCTCGAAAGATGTACTAGGTTTTTTAAAGTGCACATGAGCTATGTGGACCTCCTTATCCGAGAAGACTCGTTCTACCACCAGAACCATGGAGCGAGTGAGCCTCGAACCCTTGCCGATGTTATGGCTACGTAATTACGGTTCCACTGTCTTAACCGTTCGGCCACCACTCACTCACTAAACCTGGATCAAATGTGATAATTGTAAAAATAAAAATATTCATTAAGACACAACTTTCTAACTAAGTTTAAGCGATTTACAGTAATATGAAATACATCGTAAGTGATCGTTCTTATTTCCATTCATTTATTTCCTTATTGCCATCTGTCTTTCCAACTTTCGAATAAAAGCATCATCAGGCCACAGCAGAGCATTCATTAACTTTGTTATTAGTGTTGAAAATATATCATTATAATTAACTTGTTAAACTGATTTGAAGAAAAACAATTCTTACTTAGCTTAGCTAGTACTTAGCTTGTGTATTCTATGAACGCAGCATACTATCATGCAATAATAGTGTAGTGTAAATTACTTACAGTTTAGCAGCCATGGTGATAGTGAACATCAATTAGTCTAAGTACGACTGGTTGTTGTATCTTTTTGAAAGACACTTTTATATTATATAAAAGGTTAAATTAACATAAACATAAGATATAACACATGTTTTAAACATGATGTTTATATGTAAAAAAATATATTTTGCAATTTTCCTCATTGATATTATTTAGGTGCTTAACATTATAGTTTAAATGTATATTATAGTTTAAGTGGCCTTATTGTTAGTGTATGCAATGAGAAGAATATATTATATACACACACCTGTTTAAAGAACTGTATTAATTTACATATAAAACATGAGCTGCAAACAACTGTTTAAAAACAATTCTTTAAAACAGTTTTATATGTGCAATGTTGCAATTATCGTTATTGTTATTATTCGAATACAATTAAATAAAACAATGCTTATGAATTGTTAATGTTGTTTACGTGTGGTTTTAGTGTTTATATTGTGTGTGAAATGAGATTAATTATTATTATTATTATTATTATGCTTAATACACCTGTTGCATGTTTGCATGCATGAATGTATACTTCACTACAATGGTAATTGTTTCCACTAGAGGGTGAGCTCGCTTCGCTCGCTCCCCTCTAGAGATGGGTGGAAATAGCCTTTTGAGTCAAACAAATTGCAAAAATTAGTTTTTTGGCTAAAACATGCTCAACTATATACATATATAATTATATCCAAAATCTACCCTGATCTGCTCATTTTAAATTACCTAATTTGCATAAAATCAAAACGGCTAAAACAAACTTATGATTCCTTGGCAATAAAATATTCACTTAGGCCTATGTCTTTAAAACGTAGTCTCGTGATGATGTGGACTAATCTTTGCCAGTTTGAGTCTCTTTGTTTATTTATCGCCATACGCGAGTGTTGCCACACGCAAATTACACAGTCAATATCAAACTCCTTTAGAATTTACTGGATTTTATGTTTAATGACAGGGACACGATAATCACGCGAAAATTACTCAGTCAATATCATCGCACTCGAGGAAATATACGTACGATCCTCGCAGCAGTAGTCGTGTGATGCAGTTTCAACCAATCACGTTCACGTATTTACATAGGCTATGTAATAAAAGACGTTAACATATCGACAGAAAAATCACTTTTTTTTACTGATCATTGAACCAATCAATTGTCTACAATATTGGTCTCAAATTCATTCAAAGTTGTTGAACCATGTTTGGACTTTGATGTTTACTTTTATGGAAGTCATTTATCCCAACAATACATAGTCATCTTAAATTAACATTCTTACTATAGTCTGAAAGTTGTAACCTATCCACTCTACTTCCTTATCTGCTTACAGGTAAAGCATGATTGTTTTAATTTATTATGTATTATGTATGTAATCATTTTGACTGTTTTGTTTTTAAATACTTCCTACAAACTTATAAAGAGTTGCAGACATTTTTTAAACAAGTTTAATTTATATAAAACATGGCTGATGAAAGTGTTATTCTTTGTTGTATTCATGTCGAACCAAGGAAGAGTGAAATTATTATTGTAATTTCACTCTTCTCTGATCATACGGTGTCAACTGCATTTGAAAAATGCATGAGTTACCAACCTTCACGACGTTTTCTTGGGCGATTCCTCCAGATCGAAATCACTTTTACTCACCCTTTTATATATCTTTTTTACGGTTTTAAAATATTAAAAAAATATTTTAAAAATATTTTTATACGGTTTAAAATATTTCAAAATATCTTAGACGGCTATCGTCACGCATTCTTGATTCGAAATTCCGTAAAGGTTTTCATATCTTGGAAAAAAGTGTTGGAAAAATGGGAAATGCATTTTCTACTGTATATCCATTGGCAAACAAAGGCAGTCTACTTCCAGAAGATTACGGTTTCGGAGAAAGTTTCCAACTCTACGAGCAACTTGTAAAAACTGGAATCGATCCAAACCCAGTAATCATAGATTCCGATGATCTTTTGGAAAATCCAGAATATATTTTGTCAGAGTTTTGCAAGCGGACAGGAATTCAATATAAAGACGAACTGTTAAGTTGGAATGCGGGAGATAGTGTTGTACAGAAATGGAAATCTTCGGAATTGTTTATACAAGGACACCAATTATGTGGTTTTTATGAAGATGCTTTTGCAAGGCAGAATTTTTACAAGTCTCCCCCTCCAGCAGATCGAGCCGATCTACCAGAAGATGTGAAAGTATGTGTTGACGCATCTATGCCGTATTAGGAGAAAATGTACGCGCTCCGTCGTGTTCAGGAGAGTACTAGTAGTTAAACAAACAATGATTGGGACATGGTTAGGGTTCACTTTTACAATGCGTTGATAATGGTATTATTCAAAATTATTCTCTCGTTATCTGAAAGTCACTTTATAAATGTTTATGTCATTTGGAATGTTTGTATTCTTGGGGAGTTTTTTTTTCTCTCAACGCGTTTTATCGTGTCACAGTTACAAAAGTGAAGATTCAAATAAAGATACTGTATTAAAAAAAAGGTTGTTATCAATTATTAATCATTGGATATGTTGGACTTTGTTGCTACATACTAAATGTTATATGGATGTCAATATATCCCAAATAATAGGACCACACATTATCTATGGCATTACCTACAAGAGAGTAGCTAAGGTGAAACTTATTCTACTTTCTTGCTTTTATTCAAGATATCTATACTTACAAATTGAGCAGAATACAGGTAAAACATTTTTTTAAATGTAGGCCTATCATGTATTATTTCTTATATTATGTACGTTTTTTCAAACAAATTGCACTGTGTTATATTCCTATGTTATAGATAGGCCTACAACATGGCTGATGACAAGCAAGTTCGTGTTATTCTTTGGTGTATTCCTCGTACGGTGTCAACTGCATTTGGAAAATGTATGAGTAACCTTGACGGCGTGCAAATCATAAATGAACCATACGTGTCCGCATACACCATTGGACCAGAGATGGTACCAATACCAGAACATTTGGAAAAGGAACAAGAGAAATTTGTGGCTAAATCAAGTGAGATTGACTTGGGTTTTCATCCAGGTTGGGAAACAAACAAGGCGACATACAAGTTCATAAAAGAAAATATTCTGGAGGCCGAATATCCAGGCAAGAAAGTTGTGTTTGTCAAAGATATGTCGTATGGTATCGCATGGAAACTGCACATGTTACCAGAAGGCTACCGCCATGCATTACTGATTCGAAATCCGATAAAGGTGTTTACATCTTGGAAAAAAGTGTTAGAAAAAATGGAAAAGACACTTTCTGCTGTATTTCCACTAGCAAACGAAGACAATGTTCTTCCAGAAAAGTATGGTTTCGGGGAAAGTTTCCAACTCTACGAGCATCTGGTAAAAACTGGAATTGAGCCAAACCCAGTAATCATAGATTCCGATGATCTTTTGGAAACTCCAGAATTTATCTTGAGAGAGTTTTGCAAGCGTACAGGAATTCAGTATAAAGACGAACTATTGAGTTGGAATGCAGGAGATAGTGTTGTACAGAAATGGAAGTCTTCGGAATTGTTTATGAAAGGCAACCAATTATGTGGTTATTATGAAGATGCTTTAGCAAGTCAGAATTTTTACAAGTCTCGTCCTCCAGCAGAGCAAGCCGATCTACCAGAAGATGTGAGAATTTGTGTTGACGCATCTATGCCGTATTACGAGAAAATGTACGCGCTACGCCTGCGTCCAGAAGAGCAATAATAAGTTTGTGTTAAATAAAAAGTATACTGAATCACATGATACGAACATTATAATAAGCCTATGATTGTCTAAATAAAGCCTAAATTCAACCTTACAAAACAAATTTGAACTGCAGTATAATACACGCAGTTGTAGATTAATTAAATTAATCATTATCACATATCATTTATTTCGCCATTGTAAACAAAAACGTACATGAAAACAGAACAAAAGTAAACCAATAAGGCAGGATTATTACCCAGGTAACAAAATAAACGTAGAGAACCTTTCCACAAGGAAATACTTACATAAAATTATATATATAAAATGTATTTTTAAAGTTTCAAATTTGAATTAAAAGATTATCTTTAATGTGTTGTATTCTTGTGTTTATCGTGATGATGTGCAGATCATAAATGAACCATGCGTGCAATACATTGACTGTCTTATCGAATCTATCATCATAATTATTATACAGATATTGCCTGCCTGCTTAGAGGTAAAATATAAGATTTGATATTTTGCTCGAGGGAATATATATTTCCTGAAGCGCTAGCTGAGGGAAATATAATTCTCGAGAGCATAATATCATTTCCCGAGGGAATGCCAAATCCTTTTACCGATATAAAAGGCAATATCTGTTATATTACATAGCCAACAACAAGTAGAATATCTACTGGGTCGGGTAGCTAGACCTCCTTATGTATGTTATAAGCCTGTCTAGTTATGCGTTGCACCTTACCTTGCGAAGAAGAATATACAGATAATTACTAATTAATGATTCCTTGGCAATAAAATATTCACTTAGGTCTAGGTCTTTTAAATTAACAGAAAAATTTCCATAAATAAGTCTACATTAATAATAATAATATTACCAGGTAGGCCGAATAAATAATAATTCATCTTCTTCGAGCCGAATCACCGGATGTTCAGCGTGTTTTATCGTGTCACAGTAACAAAAGTGAAGATTCAAATAAAGATTATATACTGTATTTAAAAAAAGGTTGTTGTATGTTATTTATCATTGGAGCAAAGTAAATGTCCTGATTGCCTATCTATTGGGTCTCGAGTTTACTCAGGTATGTTGGACTTTGTTGCTACATACTAAATATTATATAGATGTCAATATATATCCCAAATAATAGGACCACACATTATCTATGGCATTACCTACAAGAGAGTAGCTAAGGTGAAACTTATTCTACTTTCTTGCTTTTATTCAAGATATCTATACTTACAAATTGAGCACAGAATACAGGTAATAATCTAGGCCTATCATGTATTAATTCGTATGCAAGTTTTTTCAAACAGATTGCACTGTGTTATATTCCTATGTTATTAGATAACCTACAGCATGGCTGATGGTAAGCAAGTTCGTGTTATTCTTTGGTGTATTCCTCGTACGGTGTCAACTGCATTTGCAAAAAGCATGAGTAACCTTGATGACGTGCAGATCATAAATGAACCATACGTGTCTGCGTACACTTTTGGACCAGAGATGTTCCAGCAATCAGCAAATTTGGAAGAAGACCTAGAGAAAAGGATAGCTAAAACAAATAAGGTTGACTTGGGATTTGACGCTGGTTGGGATACAAACAAGGCGACATACAAATTCATAAAAGAAAATATTCTGGAGGCTAAATATCCAGGCAAGAAAGTTGTGTTTGTCAAAGATATGTCGCATGGTATCGCATGGAAGCTGCACATGTTACCAGAAGGCTTCCGCCATGCATTCTTGATTCGAAATCCCGTAAAGGTTTTCATATCTTTGAAAAAAGTGTTAGAAAAAATGGGAAAGGCATATTCTACTGTATTTCCATTGGAAAACAAAAATAATGTTATTCCAGAAAAGTATTTTTTCGGAGAAAGTTTCAAACTCTACGAGCATCTTGTAAAAACTGGAATCGAACCAAACCCAGTAATCATAGATTCCAATGATCTTTTGGAAAATCCAGAATTTATCTTGAGAGAGTTTTGCAAGCGGACAGGAATTCAGTATGAAGAGTTGGAATGCAGGAGATAGTGTTGTAAAGAAATGGAAGTCTTCGGAATACTTTATGAAAGGAAACCAATTATGTGGTTATTATGAAGATGCTTTTGCAAGTCAGAATTTTTACAAGTCTCCTCCTCCAGCAGATCGAGCCGATCTACCAGAAGATGTGAAAATATGTGTTGACGCATCTATGCCGTATTACGAGAACATGTACGCGCTACGCCTGCGTGCAGAGAAACAATGATAAGTTTGTGTTCGTCAAATAGTTATATTACATAGCCTATGTAAATACGTGAACGTGATTGGTTGAAACTGCGTCACATGACTACCGCTGCGAGGATCGTAAATCGTATATATCCTCGAGAACGATGATATTGACCGATTAATTTTCGCGTAATTATCGTGTCCCCTGTCATTAATCATATACATTCTCGAGTTCGATGATATTGACTGTGTAATTTTCGTGTGGCAACACTCGCGTTTGCCGATAAATAAACAAAAGTCATCTACTGGATCTTGAACCTGGGTGGAATTGTCACTCCATCGCAAGACAACGCTTCTACCACCGCTGCACCACGCAGCTTGCTTGAAGAAATTAATCATCTAAACTATTTAAACTATGCATACATAGCGCCCTCATTTGTTATTAGTCCTCCCTAAATGTGATGAAACACCGTTTGTGATTGGTCAATACTCACGGTAGTAACCTAGTAACTAGTACGCGCTGAACATCCGGTGATTCGGCTCCTCGAAGAGAAGACGATGAATTGTTTATTCGGCCTACCTGATTATAATATTATTATTAATAGGCTTATTGATGGAAATTCTTCTGTTAATTTAAACGACCTAGGCCTAAGTGAATATTTTATTGCCAAGGAATCATTAATTAGTAATTATCTGTATATTATTCTTCGCAAGGTAAGGTGTCTAGGCAGGAGGCTTGTTTACATACAATACAAATACTATAGAATAGGAGGCCTAGCCTAGCTTCACCCAACCCAGCAGACTTGTTCTTGGCTATATAATATAACAGATATCGCCTTTTATATCGGTAAAATATAAGATTTAACATCCCCTCGGGATGATATTATGTTCTCGGGGAATTATATATCCCTCAGCTGCCGCTTCGGGATATATATATTCCCTCGAACATAATATCATTCCCTCGGGGATGTCAAATCTTATATTTCACCTCTAAGCAGGCAATATCTGTATAATACAAAGTATACTGAATCACGTGATTAGCCTGCAGACATTATAATACTAGCCTACATTATGATTGGCATTAGGCCCAGACTTAATTTAAATTCAACATTACAAAACAAATCAAATTTGACCTGCAGTATGATGTAATTTAAAGCACTGTAAACAGAAACGTCCATGAAAACAGAACAAAAGTAAACCAATGAGGCAGGATTATTACCCAGGTAACAAAATAACCATAGAGAATCTCTCCACTAAAAAATAATTAAAATGGGTAAAATTATTTGAAAAGTTTAAAATGTGAATTATAAGTTCTCTTTAATGTGTTGTATTCTTGTGTTTATCGTTTCGAAAATTAAAATAAAGGGTATCGTCAACAACAAAAATCACGGCTGTTATCTGTTATTTATCATTGGACCAAGGTAATTGCCTTCTATTGGGTCTCGAGTTCATTCAGATATGTTGGACTTTGTCATTACATACTAAATGTATATGGATGTCAATATAATCCCAAATAATAGGCCTACACATTATCTTATACTTACCAGGGCGTAGCTGAGAAGTTGAAACTTATTTTACCTTCTTGCTTTTATTCAAGATATCTACTTAAAATTGAGCACAGAATAGGCCTACAGGTAAAAACAATAATTTTTTTAATTTAGTGTGTATTATTATTTACCTCCGCCAAGGAGGTATGTAATCGATCGCGTGTGTCTGTTTTTTGTTTGTTAGCTGGATTACTCAAAAGGTTATTGCAATATCTTTACCAAAATAAAATTACAGATGGATATGTGGTCAAGTACGACTTCATTAAATTTTTGAGGCAATCCGGACCACGGCCCTAATTCTGGACCACTATTTTCAGACAAGCTAGTGTTAAAAGATAGGACAGAATTTTCAAAAGCCGGCGAACAGTCTTAAAGTAACAAGTAAACTGAAATTACATTTTCTCGAGAACTACTTTTCCAAATTACGAGAAAATGTACGCGCTACGTCTGCGTGCAGAAAAGCAATGATAAACTTGTATCAGCAGAGCCTTCGGCTATATAATATCATTGGCAGAGCCATATAAAGAGTTACGATTTCGAAGATTATAAGCCATTTTTGTGTCAAAGAATTAGCACGCTGAGGGCGCGCGCATTTAGGCATAGAAAGTTAATTCTAAACCGCCCGGTGATATGTTGAAATTTAATTAATTAATTTGAAACGATAAGATGAGGAAATCTGTGAGAATGAGAAAAACCGAAACTCGAACGCGGAACCTTCTGCTTGATATGCAGATGTTCTAACCATTAGACCACTGGGGCTTTCATGGTATTGTTCAAACTCGATTGGATAGCGACTCTGTAACATTCTCGGCATGGTACAGCGAAACAGCACTAGTCCCTCAGTTGTACGAACGCGCACCAAATTGATACGCCCTCATCTTTCAGTATTTTTATTCACGAGGCGGGATCTCTGAAGAGATACTTTTTTTATAAATAAACATCACGGCACAGAATATATTCTAAACCGCCCGGTGATATACTGAAATTTAATTAATTTATTTGAAACGATAAGATGAGGAAATCCCAACCGAGATTTTAAAACAATAAATGAATGAACCAATACAAAAACACACAAATTAACCCTTCTTTTTATACAGTATAATTATGGCTCTCTGTGTGTTTTTGACACCAACTGCGCCGCCAACGTTATTAAATTTCAGAAACTCGTTCATCATTTCATTTGTAATAATTTGCCTTTATTATTTTAATATTGTTCATACATTTTTTTTTTGGTGAATAAAGACGATGATGTTTATAGTAATCCACCGGCCTAACACTTGTACTCAAAGACGATGATAAAAATAAAGATCATTTAACAAAAAAATATCACGGCTGTTATCCGTTATTTATCATTGACCAAGGTAATTGCCCTGATTACCTATCTATTGGGTCTCGAGTTCATTCAGATATGTTGGACTTGAACAAAGGCTATTTATCTTAAACTTAAAGCACAAACAAATTGAGCACAGAATACAGGTAAAACATATTGTTTTTTTAATGTAGGCATATCATGTATTATTTCTTATGTAAGTTTTTTCAGCACCAAATTACACTGTGTTATATCCTATGTTATAGATAGGCTTACAACATGGCTGATGGTAAGCAAGTTCGTGTTATTCTTTGGTGTATTCCTCGTACGGTGTCAACTGCATTTGGAAAATGCATGAGTAACCTTGATGACGTGCAGATCATAAATGAACCATACGTATCCGCGTACACCATTGGACCAGAGCAGTTGCAGCGACCAATAGCCAAAGATAAATTTATAGCTGATACAAGTGAGATTGACTTGGCATTTGACGTTGGTTGGGATGCAAAAAAGGCAACATACAAGTTCATAAAATCAAATCTTTTGGAGGCCGAATATCCAGGCAAGAAAGTTGTGTTTGTCAAAGATATGTCGCATGGTATCGCATGGAAGCTGCACATGTTGCCGGAAGGCTACCGCCATGCATTCTTGATCAGAAATCCCGTAAAGGTTTTCACATCTTGGAAAAAAGTGTTAGAAAAAATGGGAAAGGCACTTTCTACTGTATATTCGTTGGCAAACAAAAATAGTATTATTCCAGAAAATTACGGTTTCGGAGAAAGTTTCCAACTCTACGAGCATCTTATAAAAAGTGGAATCGAACCAAACCCAGTAATCATAGATTCCGATGATCTTTTGGAAAATCCAAAATTTATTTTGAGAGAGTTTTGCAAACGTACAGGAATTCAGTATAAAGACGAACTGTTGAGTTGGAATGCAGGAGATAGTGTTGTACAGAAATGGAAGTCTTCGGAATTGTTTATGCAAGGAAACCAGTTATGTGGGTATTATGAAGATGCTTTTGCAAGTCAGAACTTTTACAAATCTAATCCAACACCAGCAAATCGAGCAGATCTACCTGAAGATGTGAAAATATGTGTTGATGCATCTATGCCGTATTACGAGAGAATGTACGCGCTACGACTGCGTCCAGAAAAGCAATAAGTTTGTGTTGAATAAAAAGTATACGTGGTTAGCCTACGGACATTATAATAAGCCTACATTATGATTGGCATTAGGCCTAATGTAAATTCAACATTACAAAACAAATTTGAAATGAAGTATAATGTAATTTAAAGCAGCTATATATTAATTAAGTCAATCATTATCACATCATTTATTTCGACATTTTAAACAAAAACGTACATGAAAACAGAACAAAAGTAAACCAATGAGGCAGGATTATTACCCAGAGGTAACACAATAACCGTAGAGAACCTCTCCACAAATAAATACGTACATAAAATGAAATATTTAAAATGGGTAAAATTATTTTAAAAGTTTAAAATTTGAATCATAAGATTATCTTTAATGTGTTGTATTTTTGTGTTTATTGTGTCACAATTATTGCAAACGTGAAAATTAAAATAAAGTGTATCATCAACAATAAAAAATCACGGCTGCTATCTGTTATTTATCACTGGACCAAGGTAATTGGCATGTTTGCCTATCTATTGGGTCTCGAGTTCATTCAGATATATTGGACTTTGTTGAAAGCCTATACATACTAAATTGTATATGGATGTCAATATATCCCAAATAATAGGCCTACATATTAGCTAAGCCATTTACCTACAAGAGAGTAGCTAAGGTGAAACTTATTCACTTTATTGCTTTTAATCAAGATATCTACACAGAATACAGGTAAAAATAAATGTTTTAAAAAATGTATTGTGCATTAGTATTATTATTTTTTAAGACTTTCCACCAATCATAAAGAGCTGTAGTAATAGACTAACTGTATTATTTTTACTATGTTATAGATAGCCTACAGCATGGCTGATGGTAAGCAAGTTCGTGGTATTCTTCGTACGGTGTCAACTGCGTATGAAAATGCATGAGTAACCTTGACGACGTGCAGATCATAAATGAACCGTACGTGTCCGCGTACATGATTGGATCAGAGATGAAGCAGGCATCAGAAAGTTTTGAAAAAGACTTTCAAGAGAAACTTATAGCTAAAACAAATGAGATTGACTTGAAATATGACGCTGGTTGGGATACAAACATGGCGACATACACATTCACAAAAGGGAATCTTTTGGAGGCCGGATATCCAAACAAGAAAGTTGTGTTTGTCAAAGATATGTCATACGGTATCGCATGGAAGCTGCACATGTTACCGGAAGGATACCGTCATGCACTCTTGATTCGAAATCCCGTAAACGTTTTCACATCTTGGAAAAAAATGGGAAAGGCACTTTCTACTGTATTGCCATTTGAAAACAAAGGAAATTTTATTCCAGAAAAGTATGCTTTTGGAAAAAGTTTCCAACTCTACGAGCACCTGGTAAAATCTGGAATCGAACCAAACCCAGTAATCGTAGATTCCGATGATCTTTTGGAAAATCTAGAATTTATCTTGAGAGAGTTTTGTAAACGTACAGGAATTCAGTATAAAGACGAACTGTTTAGTTGGAATGCAGGAGATAGTGTTGTACAGAAGTGGAAGTTTTCAGAATTGTTTATGAAAGGCAACCAATTATGTGGTTATTATGAAGATGCTTTAGCAAGTCAGACTTTTTACAAGTCTCCTCTTCCAGCAGATCGTCCAGAAGAGTAATGATAAGTTTGTGTTAAATAAGAAGTATACTGAATCACATGATACGAACATTATAATAAGCCTACATTATGATTGGTATTATGCCTAGGTCTAGACCTAAATTCAACATTACAAACCAAGTTTGAACTGCAGTATAATTCAATTTAAAGCAGTTGTAGATTAATTAAATTAATCATTATCATATACGTAGGCCTACATGAAAACAGAACAAAAGTAAACCAATGAGGCAGGATTATTACCCAGGTAACACAATAAACGTAGAGAACCTCTCCACAAAGAAATACTTATATAAAATTAAATATTTAACATTTATTTTTAAAGTTTAAAATTTGAATTATAAGATTATCTTTAATGTGTTGTATGTGCAGATCATAAATGAACTATGCATGCAATACATTGACTGTCTTATCGAATCTATCCTCATCATATACAGATAGTGACTGCTTAAGACGTTAGATATAAGATTTGACATCCACGAGGGAATGATATTATGTTCGAGGGAATATATATTTCCCGAAGCGCCAGCTGAGGGAAATATATAATTCCCCGAGAACATATATATCATTCCCGAGGGATGTCAAATATTATATTTTACCGATATAAAAGGCGATATCTGTTATATTACATAGCCAACAACAAGTAGAATATCTGTTGGGTCGGGTAGGTAGCCTAGGCCCTACTAGAGGCCTCCTTTTTGTATTGTATGTAAACAAGCCTGCCTATAGATACCTACCTTGCGAAGAATAATATACAGATAATTAATAATTAATGATTCCTTGGCAATAAAATATTCACTAGCCTAGGTCGTTTAAATAATAATAGAAGAATTTCCACCAATAAGCCTACATTAATAATAATATTATTATCAGGTAGGCCGAATAATTCGTCTTCTTCGAGCCGAATCACCGGATGTTCGCCGCGTCGCGCGTAACTAACTACTACCGTGAGTATAAACGAATCACAAACGGTCTTTCATCACATCTAGGGAGGACTAATAACAAATGATGGAGTGACAATTTCATCGCGAGTTCAAGACCCAGTAGATGACTTTTGTTTATTTATCGGCAAACGCGAGTGTTGCCACACGAAAATTACACAGTCAATATCATCGTACTCAAGAATTTGCTGGATTTTATATGTTTAATGACAGGGGACACGATAATTACGCGAAAATTACTCAGTCAATATCATCGTACTCGAGGATACGATCCTCGCAGCGGTAGTCATGTGACGCAGTTTCAACCAATCACGTTCACGTATTTACATAGGCTATGTAATATTATACAGATATTGCCTGCCTGAAGAGGTAAAATATAAGATTTGACATCCTCGATGGAATGATATTTTGCTCGAGGGAATATATATTTCCCGAAGCGCTAGCTGAGGGAAATATAATTCTCGAGAGCATAATATCATTTCCCGAGGCGAATAAGAAGAAGAATATACAGATAATTACTAATTAATGTCCTTGGCAATAAAATATTCGTTTAGGCCTAGGTCTTTTAAATTAACAGAAGAATTTTCATAAATAAGCCTACATTAATAATAATAATATTATCAGGTAGGCCGAATAAATAATAATTCATCATCTTCGAGCCGAATCACCGGATGTTCAGCGCGCCGCGCGTAACAGGTTACTACCGTGAGTATTGGCCAATCACAAACAGTCTTTCGTCGCATCTATAGAGGGCGAATAAAAAAAAGAAGGCGCTATGTATGCATAGTTTAAATAGTTTAGTTTATTTCTTCAAGCAAGTGGCGCGGCGTGTAAAACGTAGTCTTGTGATGATGTGGACTAATCTTCGCGAGTTCGAGTCCCAGTAGATGACTTTTGTTTATTTATCGCCAAACGCGAGGGTTTCCACACGCAAATTACACAGTCAATATCAAACTCCTTTAGAATTTACTGGATTTTATGTTTAATGATATAGGCCTATGTAACCAATAATGTATATGATAATAAATTATAAAGCAAATTAAAAGATTAGAACATTTGATACTAACTTACCATAACCACTAACACCGGAATATTGGCATTGTCCAAATTCAGCCTTAAATAAATTTACGACTAGAAACACAACGACCAACGTTTGCATTCTCCTGTAAAAAAAGCATATTCGTTTGTATTGAAACAGTTTCAACCTTTTATTTATTTTTATTTATTTATTCAACTTCTCAGTTAGTGAAGGATCTGGACCAACAGGTGGTAACATCTCTATAAAACGGTACAGTCCCAAAGTGGCTGTGTGTGTTTGTGTGGACTAGTACACCGGGGTAACCCCTTACTCGTCTCGAAAGATGTACTAGGTTTTTTAAAGTGCACATGAGCTATGTGGACCTCCTTATCCGAGAAGACTCGTTCTACCACCAGAACCATGGAGCGAGTGAGCCTCGAACCCTTGCCGATGTTATGGCTACGTAATTACGGTTCCACTGTCTTAACCGTTCGGCCACCACTCACTCACTAAACCTGGATCAAATGTGATAATTGTAAAAATAAAAATATTCATTAAGACACAACTTTCTAACTAAGTTTAAGCGATTTACAGTAATATGAAATACATCGTAAGTGATCGTTCTTATTTCCATTCATTTATTTCCTTATTGCCATCTGTCTTTCCAACTTTCGAATAAAAGCATCATCAGGCCACAGCAGAGCATTCATTAACTTTGTTATTAGTGTTGAAAATATATCATTATAATTAACTTGTTAAACTGATTTGAAGAAAAACAATTCTTACTTAGCTTAGCTAGTACTTAGCTTGTGTATTCTATGAACGCAGCATACTATCATGCAATAATAGTGTAGTGTAAATTACTTACAGTTTAGCAGCCATGGTCATTGAACCAATCAATTGTCTACAATATTAGTCTTAAATTCATTCAAAGTTGTTGAACCATGTTTACTTTTATGGAAGTCATTTATCCCAACAATACATAGTCATCTTAAATTAACATTCTTACTATAGTCTGAAAGTTGTAACCTATCCATTCTACTTCCTTATCTGCTTACAGGTGAGCATAAATATAGGTAAATCATGATTGTTTTAATGTATTGTGTATATAATCATTTTTACTGTACTGTTTTGGAAGATTTCCTACCAACTTATAATGAGTTGCAGACATTGTTTAATGATATAAAACATGGCTGATGATAGGCAAGTGTTATTCTTTGCTGTATTCATGTCGTACCAAGGAAGAGTGAAATTATTATTGTAATTTCACTCTTCTCTGATCGTACTTGCATTTGAACAAGGCCATTACATGGCTGCAGTCGCGTGTTAAAGTTAGTGTTTACCGACCGACCAACCAACCGACCGACCAACCGACCAACCAACCAACCGACCGACATAGTGAGCTGTAGAGTGCATGAGTAACCAACCTTCACGATGTTTTCTTGGACGAATCCTCAAGATCGAAATTTATTTTTACAAATATTTTAAACATAGTTTTATACGGTTTTAAATATTTTAAAATATTTTAGAAAGCTATCGTCACGCATTCTAGATCCGAAAGTTTTCATATTTTGGAAAAGGGTGTTGGAAAAATGGGAAGGGCACTTTCTACTTTATATCCATTGGCAAACAAAAACAGTATTATTCCACGGTTTACTACGGTTTTGGAGAGAGTTTCCAACTCTACAAGCATCTTGTAAAACTGGAATCGAGCCAAACCCAGTAATCATAGATTCCGATGATCTTTTGGAAACTCTAGAATTTATTTTGAGGGACAGATAAAAAGACCAACATTACGTAGTTTAGATGTTTTAAATGCGTATATAATAATTCTCAATTCTCATAAATCTTAAAAATGTAAGCTCTATTCTAGGTTAGTTGCAAAAGCGGACAGGAATTAAGAAAATATACGCGCTCCGTCTGCGTGCAGGAGAGTATTAATTATTGTTGTTTATTGAGTATAATACACAAACAATGGTTGGAGCATGGTTAGAGTTGACTTTTACAATGCGTTGATAATGGTATTATTCAACATTATTCTCTCGTTTTCTGAAAGTCACTTTATAAGTCAATGTTTATGTCATTTGGAATGTTTTGTATTCTTGGGGAGTTTTTTTGTCTTCTCAACGCGTTTTTTCTTGTCACAGTTACAAAAGTGAAGATTCAAATAAAGATTATATACTGTATTTAAAAAAAGGTTGTTGTATGTTATTTATCATTGGAGCAAGGTAATTGTCCTGATTGCCTATCTATTGGGTCTCGAGTTTACTCAGGTATGTTGGACTTTGTTGCTACATACTAAATATTATATAGATGTCAATATATATCCCAAATAATAGGACCTTTAGCAAACATTATCTATGGCATTACCTACAAGAGAGTAGCTAATGTGAAACTTATTCTACTTTCTTACTTTTATTCAAGATATCTATACTTACAAATTGAGCCCAGCATACAGGTAGAACATATCGTTTTTTAATGTAGGCCTATAATGTATTATTTCGTATGTAAGTTTTTTTTCAAACAAATTGCACTGTGTTATATTCCTATGTTATAGATAGCCTACAACATGACTGATGACAAGCAAGTTCGTGTTATTCTTTGGTGTATTCCTCGTACGGTGTCAACTGCATTTGAAAAATGTATGAGTAACCTTGACGACGTGCAGATCATAAATGAACCATACGTGTCCGCGTACTTGATTGGACCAGAGATGAAGCAGCCATCAGCAAGTTTTGAAAAAGACTTTCAAGAGAAATTTGTAGCTAAAACAAATGAAATTGACTTGGGATTTGACGCTGGTTGGGATGCAAATATGGCGACATACAAGTTCACAAAAGAGAATCTTTTGGAGGCCGAATATCCAGACAAGAGAATTGTGTTTGTCAAAGATATGTCGTACGGTATCGCATGGAAGCTGCACATGTTACCGGAAGGCTACCGCCATGCATTCTTGATTCGAAATCCAGTAAAAGTTTTCACATCTTGGAAAAAAATTCTAGAAAAAACGGGAAAGGCACTTTCTACTGTATTACCATTGGAAAACAAAGGAAATCTTATTCCAGAAAAGTATTTTTTCGGAGAAAGTTTCCAACTCTACGAGCATCTGGTAAAATCTGGAATCGAACCAAAGCCAGTAATCATAGATTCCGATGATCTTTTGGAAACTCCAGAAATTATTTTGAGAGAGTTTTGTAAACGTACAGGAATTCAGTATAAAGACGAACTGTTGAGTTGGAATGCAGGAGATAGTGTTGTACAGAAATGGAAGTTTTCTGAATTGTTTATGAAAGGCAACCAGTTATGTGGGTATTATGAAGATGCTTTTGCAAGTCAAAATTTTTACAAGGCTCCTCCTCCAGTAGATCAAGCCGATCTCCCAAAAGATGTGAAAATATGTGTGGACGCATCTATGCCGTATTACGAGAAAATGTACGCGCTACGCCTGTGTGCAGAAAAGCAATGATAATTGTGGGTAGTTACAGTATATCAAAAATATACTGAATCACAGCCTATAGAGTATACTTTATAGTAAGCCTACGATTGGCATTAGACTGCATTGTATTTTGACACTTTTTACTGGACACATCCATCGATTATTACTAGATTAATATTCGTATCCCATCATTAGATCATTCATACGATTCCCCAAGAATATTGTTGTGAAACATTAAGTGACGTTTGTCGGCCTCTGATCACCTCATTTTCCCGTTTTCCTTCTCTCCCCCAGCCAAGAGTTTTTCACTTCACTGCATTCAGATTCAGATTCAGATAACATTTATTCAGATAATAATGAATGAACATATAAAATAGAAAAAAGATATTAAAGTGAACATAGATAAACCAGTAATTGGAAGTCATTATTATCATGGATCCCTTCATTGAGCTAACTATGGCCCTGAAGCACGACATATTATGCCTATGATGATAGGAATATAATAAGGGTTTTAGAATAATGCTTAAAACAATTCGAAAAATGTTGAAAAGTACCAACAAATCATCTTTTTACAAATTTTTGAGAAAAAATGCTTCAGAGGAAGGGTTTTGCCTCAATAGATGGAGTAAATTAGAAAGCATTGATGTAGGCGAGACGCGGTTTTTGCAAGTCACGAATGCGAAAGAAGATAACAAAGTTATAACAATATTGTTGTCTCAGGTTATAGAGGCCTAATAATATACATCGATATCTCCATGGTTTATGATTCGTTATCTAACAAATTTATCTATTTAGCCTCGGTTTAAGATAGACGGACTTTCAACTTATTTGATAACTTCAAAAATACGTAGGCTTACATTTACTGGTTCCTCCAGGCATTTACTTGTTTACACATTCACACTGAAAGGACGATCATCGGCCCGGGTCTATAGAACGTTAAGGTATAAGAGTTTACAATTCTAATTAAAGTTGATTACAAATTACAGGTAAAACTTTTACAAAATACTTTATTATTAGGACATCAGATAAAGAACAGAATTACAAAAAGAGCGCTGTTTCGTTTCACCCATTTAGTGCAAAGCTTAGATAGGGCCTACTATTTAAACAGATAAATAATATTGCGCCGCATTTTTTTAAAACTTTGTTCTATATATAAATATTGCAGGCCTATAATATAAATGAAAAATACATCTAAACACTGATTGGGACTATATTGATTAAACTTTAGCCTGAAAGTACTGATATCACGATTTACGTATTCTAAATCCAAGCATGCTGAAACCACTAGGGTGTTCCACTCCTGTACCTACGGTCAGATCATCGAACATGCACGCTCCCCTCGTACCCTGTTAGTATATTCTGAGAGTTGTCTCAGGTATATTTTAACATCTCGCAACGATCTTGAAAAAAAGAAGAAAATTATAATGCCTGAAATTGTAACGGCTTTTTCAAAATAAGCACAAGGGCAGTGTGTTCAAAACATTGTAATGACGGTGTTTAATATTTTTATCGAATGAAAACATAGAGATCATTATTTATACAAATTTCTATACAGGTAAATAATGACTGATGACAAGCAAGTTCGTGTTATTCTTTGGTGTATTCCTCGTACGGTGTCAACTGCGTTTGAAAAATGCATGAGTAACCTTGACGACGTACAGATCATAAATGAACCGTACGTTTCCGCGTACAGCATTGGACCAGAAAAGATACCGACACCAGAAATCTTTCGAGAAGAAGAAGAGAAATTCGTGGCCAAAGCGGAAGACGTTGAGTTGGGATTTGACGCTGGTGGTTGGGATACCAAAAAGGCGACCTATAAGTTCATAAAAGAGAATGTTATGGAGGCCGAATATTCAGACAAGAAAGTTGTGTTTGTCAAAGATATGTCATACGGTATCACATGGAAGCTGCACATGTTGCCGGAAGGCTACCGCCATGCTTTCTTGATCCGAAATCCCGTGAAGGTTTTCACATCTTGGAAGAAACTTCTGAAAAAAATGTTAAAAGAAATGTCTCCTGGATTAGATTTAGTTTTGGAAAACAAAAACAACATTGTCCCAGAGAAATATGCTTTTGGAGAAAGTTTCCAACTCTACGAGCATCTTGTAAAAACCGGAATCGAACCAAACCCAGTAATCATCGATTCTGATGACCTCTTGGAAAACCCGGAATTTGTTTTGAAGGAGTTTTGTAAGCGCACGGGAGTTACGTACAAAGATGAGTTATTGAATTGGAACGCAGGAGATAGCGTTATACAGAAATGGAAGTTTTCGAACACGATAATGCAAGGCAACCAGTTCATGGGTTATTATAAAGAAGCGTTTGCGAGTCAGAAATTTTACAAGGCTCCTCCTCCAGCAGATCGAGCCGATCTACCAGAAGATGTGAATACATGTATTGATGAAGCGATGCCGTATTACGAGAAAATGTACGCGCTACGCCTGCGTGCAGACCAAACAGCTAAATAGTGCCAGAGATATGTGCAAAACAACTGTCATTTACTTTTTAGATTACAATCATACTTCATCATCGCCATACAGCTTTAAAAAAAGCCACCCAATATAAAGAGTGTTCGAACATAATGTACACACGTACGGCGTGATGCTGGAGTATCGTACGTCTTCGCGCGCGTGTGAACTAGGAAGTGGAGTTGCCACGTCCTTGTTACAAAAGTACACATGAGGTACCTAAAGTTTGTTGACCAGATTTAATATTGACAATTGTTTATTGTTCCTTATGTTTAAATAGTATTACTTTGTTATCAGTTAGATACAGTATGAAAGATATAATTAAATGGGTTATCATTATCAACTAGTATTGCAAAACGTCTGTTTATTTAAATTCGAACCATGAACTTTTCGTAAATACAGGGGAGAAGACGGAAGACATAACACAAACGCATGTGTTGTTTGCAAATTGGGCGTTGCCTAATATATGCATGCTGGCAATAAACAAATAAATATTCTTATTTGCTCACGCCGTATACAAGTTTAAAAATACTACTAAATGTAAAAAAATAACTCAATTTGTTATTAAGGCACAATTATTTATTGTATGAAAAATGTAATTCTCTGCAAAACCTGACAGTACAAACATTGATATAAATGATAACAGTAGGCACAAGGAATCAAGTATTTTTAGACGGAACGCGCCATGATGTAGCGCACTGCAAGTGATTTGACCATTGGTCAACTTACTTACGCGTACGTTTTTGCGTGGGAACCAAGCTTGAGTAAAATCTAAATCAATTGTTGTACTGCAATAAAAGCTAAAAAAAAGACAACATTATAGTAATTATAATAAATAATATAGTAATATTAATATAGTAATAAAACACAATATAGAATTGATATGGTGGAATATTCAAAATAAAATATGTAACATGTTCCTATTACAGTATAGTATTTTCTATTTTAATATTTTACAATATGAAAGACTTAAAATAATAGATAAAAATGATTTGCTTATTTATTATATACAAGATTAAGGCACTGAAGAAATTGCATGATATCTAAACGTGTCAATCACAAACAAGGATTATAAGACATCAGTATCAGCACTGACTGGGGGGGGGGGGAGAGAAGAGGTGGGGGGAGAGAAGAGGTGGGGGGGGGGAATGGGTTGGGGTAAGATTTAATTGCTGGTGGACAAACTACAAATATGTTTGGGTCAAACTATTCGAGCACAAAACAGTATAGAGAATGCATAAAAACATATCTGAGTACAAACATAGTTAATATAAGATAAAGTGTAGAGGGGAGAGAAAGAGGGTGAGAGGAAAAAGTTGGGAAGTTGAGGGTGGGGGAGAGAAGAGGTGCAGCACTACCCTTACAAAATTTGTTAAAACATCAGTCACAAAACTCTATAATCATTTAGTATTCATCAAATAGTACTTTACACAATATTATATTCAATTAAACGGCAGTTGTATAAGGAGGAGGTAGGATTTGTTTCAGAAAAAGTGATAAATTCTGACCCCTTAGTCCTTACTGATATTTTATGCAGAATTTAACGAAAACTGTCCAAGCTTTAGGTTTTTACATATGCATAGAGAAATCTCAATTTATTTCTCCATCCTAAATGTAACACGTGTGAAATTAACAAAATATTATTAAACATTGTTGACAAAAACAAGTTTTAAAAAAGAGAAAGAATATTATAGTAAACATACAATGAGAAATTTGTTGAAAGTATGTAATGAAAATATATTCTAAAATAATCACATCTTTATTTTCTTATATACAAAATATATTAGTTTTCTATTTAAAACCATTAATGCACCATATACTATGAAAGCCTAAGGGATCCCAACGATACCTCTATGAATGACTAAACCCAGCTACATATTCCTACATATTTAACATTAGACTCAAATTTGTCATCAAACAAAAGTACACAATGGTTGATAGTACTGTGTACAAATGAACTGTCACCAAAACAAAATAGTCACTTATAGAGGTCAAAGGTAACTAGGTGTGACGTCCAGCTGCTGGTTGGATATTCTGATTTGCAACTCTCTTTTTTGACATGTGTCCTTTCTTAACTCCATGCTTGCTACGTTTTTCTTTTTGCTTCAGTGTAGCGTTTTGATATTTTTGCAGTAGGAACCGTTTGTCTTTTCCTTCCTAAAAAGTTCAAGGAGAAAATATACTTAGGATTTGAACATAAAACCTTAGGAATGTAGGCAAATATAAAACAGGCAAGTCAAGCGGCCGAGCAGGTTAGGTAGGGTGTCGTAACCCATAGCTATAATATCAGCACAGGTTGAAGACACTCCTCATTCTGGTGGTAGAGTAAAGGCCAACTCACACAGCGTCGTACGACAAGGAAAATTAAACAATTTTCCCGGCGACCTAAAAACTATGTCCGACACTATCTCAAAAGACTTGTATTGTCGGAATTCAACTCAGACAGCACTGATGAGTCAAGACGTTTCGTCGGACCTCGTCATACGATGCTGTCTGAGTTGGCCGTAAGTGTATACTAGATAAAAACTTTAAACTGTAGTATCAGTGTGCAAGAAACCCTTTCTTACTTTTACCCTGGCTACATCTCAGCCTGTCTAAAGAGAGACTGAGAGACCTAAGATTAAAGCCAATGACAAGATGGATATAATACAAATACTAAACAAACTCCCAACTTTTATTCAAGTGTATACTGTATCTATACTGTGAATATATGATTGGTTGTTCTGTCAGTTAGTCCTATAAACATACTGTATTGTAATGTATTGTATACGTACCAGTGTTATTTGTTGTTTAAGTTGTCTCACCATTTCTTTCCGTCCTTTCAGTACAGCCCTATAGTAATATACCATCAACCTGTAGAAACGACAAGGGCATAATTACAGCTGTAATAAAATGATATTCGACAATGGGATATGGTAAAATGTGATTGAATCACACTCGGATATGACAATTTACTTACTGCCTCGTTCTTCAGATGAGACATTAAGCAGATGTTATGTTCTTTATTATTTTTAGATAAAAATGCTTAGTACTGAATTCACCACCAGATAAAATGAGCAAGAAAGATTGGTCGTCTAAATCTATAATCGTGTGTTTTATTCTACCAAAAGTAAGACATTTTAGTACATTTTTATGTATAACAAAGATTTCTTTTTGTAAAAACCAAAAAATTATAAGCGAACTTACAGAAAGAAATCTTTGTAATACCTATTGTAAAACCAGATGAAATCTTTCCTACATTTTAATGCTCTATAGTTTTTATGTTTTTTGAAAGAATTTACCAAAATAAACATAGTAAAAATATTACTTACATCAAAAGTGTTAAGACAGCGGCAACGACTCCCGGCGCTGTAATTATCCCTACAAACGTTGTAAAAACTTCGGCAGACTCAAACTTTCCGCTGATTACTTCAAAGGTACTACTATTTACGCCGCGAAACGGCCCGCAATTTTCCGATGGTGTAATCCTAGAGAAAATCATTTTTTTTTTAAACAAAACCAATACACAGAATATGATAAAATGTTGTAGTATAAACTAGATTGAAAAAACAAAATAAAATAACTTACTTGGCCACACTGTAGCTTACACAAATTAAACACACTAGATACATTGCTAGAAGGACAAACATAAATGCAGTACGAGTACGGCCGAGTCGCCATGGTTTCAACGATGGTTTACAGTTGTATAAAACGCTTAACTGAAGAACAAATAAGAAGATATCAATACTAAAATATGTTTCAATTGCACTATATAATAATGACACAATGGATGTAATAGTATAATTAATAAAATATGTGTGCCCCACTGGTACCAAATGAGTTCTATGTATACCATAGCATATTATTATTAACGATATTATCACTCTAAAATATAGGTGCTCTACTGGTACCAAATGGGTTCTATGTATACCATAGCATATTATTATTATCATCATCAATATTATCACTCCAAAATATAGGTGCTCCACTGGTACCAAATTGGTTCTATGTACATCATAGTATACTATGATTAACAATATTATCACTCCAAAATCTGGGTGCTCCACTGGAACCAAATTGGTTCTAAGTATACCATAGCATATTATTATTATCATCATCATCAATATTATCAATCCAAAATCTGGGTGCTCCACTGGTACCAAATGGGTTCTATGTATACCATAGCATATTATTATTATCATCATCAATATTATCACTCCAAAATATAGGTGCTCCACTGGTACCAAATTGGTTCTATGTACACCATAGTATACTATGATTAACAATATTATCACTCCAAAATCTGGGTGCTCCACTGGAACCACATTGGTTCTAAGTATACCATAGCATATTATTATTATCATCATCATCAATATTATCAATCCAAAATCTGGGTGCTCCACTGGTACCAAATTGGTTCTATGTATACCATAGTATAATATGATTAACAATATTATCACTCCAAAATCTGGGTGCTCCACTGGAACCAAATTGGTTCTATGTATACCATAGTATACAATGATTAACAATATTATTACTCCAAAATATGGGTGCTCCACTGGAACCAAATTGGTTCTATGTATACCATAGTATACTATGATTAACAATATTATCACTCCAAAATCTGGGTGCTCCACTGGAGCCAAATTGGTTCTATGTATACCATAGTATACTATGATTAACAATATTATCACTCCAAAATCTGGGTGCTCCACTGGAACCAAATTGGTTCTATGTATATCAATTCTATTAATATTCACCTTTTTAACATAAAAAAGTACAAAGAGTTTAAAAATACAAATGATCATAAGAAGTGGTGCATAGTACATTCCAATCCTGAAATAAAGCAACAAAAACACTGATTAAATATGATAGGAAATTCATTCAGAGGCAAACAAACAATCTACAGACTAAACATTAGTTAAGACTAAAGAGAAATCTTAAGCTCTGTCTACACTATAAAACTTTAGGTGACAAATAATGTGATGTGCCATATATGGACACCATGACATCATATCACTACCATATTTGGGCACATAACACATTTTTTGTCAAACTAATTTGATAGTATAAGTGTAGACAGGGCTCCAACTGCAGGTAGATGTTAATTTAAAATCAATTTTATTTGCCTAAATATGTTTCTAATATTAACAGCATTGTATACACACCATGTAAATGTCTGCGCCTGAATCAGTTCTAGTGTATTGCGGGCAATATCAAACTCCGGTGAAGCAAAATTCCGGCAAAAATAATCTTTACCTATCCTGAAATATAAGAAATATAGATAAAAAAAGTAGCAAATGATGATTATTTTAAAGAACAAACTGGATACTGCAGTAACTAGCAAACTGGATACTGCAGTAACTAGCAAACTGGATACTACAGTAATTATTTTAAAAAAGTTGGTACTTACTTTCTACCAAACTCAAGAAAGAATGTGGAGAGTGCTTGAACAATGAAATCTATAATGACCAGTTTGTATATTTCGGCCCCAAGAAATGTCTCCCAGCACTAAAAAAAATAGAAATAAATGTATGAATCACAGCTATCAAATAATACAACTACCAGGCAAACCTCTAATAGCTATGTTACCTGGCACAATTTAGACACTCTATTAAACACCTTGTGTGGGGTGAGCCTAAATAGAAATAGTTTTTATTAAGATTTTAACTAGCCTGTTAGTGGCGATGATTCGCTGTTGGTCTGGAATAAAATAAAGAAAAAAGAAATAAAAAGTACTGGGTCTGGGGGTCAATTTAAGATCTGGATTATAAAAAAATGTAGGTCCTACTTTATATAAAATAAATTTAGATAAAATGAATACACATCAATAAATTAAATTAAAAAAGAAACTTACATCTGTTGAATCTACTAACGATATCAAGTAGTAAAACAAGGTCACCAGAACAGCAATTTTCATGACCACAGTTCTGAAAACAAAAACAATTTATTTTGGACACTAAATCATAGCTTTTAAAATTCATGATCATTCCTTAAGGTCAATTTACACAGACAAGTGGTAACGGTAATAAAAATATAGAATCTATGTTCCTTATGACCATTTGCACACAACGCAGCTTTCATTCAGGATAGATAGAGATTCTTCAGACTTTTTCATTTACCGTTACCAATCATGTCTGTGTAAATTGGATTTTAGGCTAAGTTAACTATAAAGTTGGATATCAGAAATGGCGAGGACTGGATTTTTTTTTTTTAGTTAAAAAATGTTCATGTGAAAAACTAAAGCTTTATTTATCAAGGAAGTTCTTTTTATCTTATATGAATCAATTTCATGAGAGAAAAAAATTGAATCATTGATTTTTTGCTAAGCATACTTGTCAAATCACAGCACACTAGGATTGGTAAATTAGTTTTTTATTTTTTAAACCATCAAACTCTACTAATGTATATCAAGTGTACTAACCTGCCTAATGCAATGTATAGCTGTATTCTAGGACTTCTGTAGCCTTCAAACGAGCCAAGAACACTGAACATATACGGAAGTATCAAGTTATATCCGCTAATCAATAACGGCACTGCTAATTTCTCTATTAAAATTGGGTCGTCACCCGGCTGGCAATAAAAAAAAAATAGAGAGGCTTAAAATAAATAACACAAATAATTTATGCTGGATGTATTTTAGTCTCACCTACACAATTATTAGTTTCATGTTGTCAACTCTTATTCTAGATTAATCAACCTTAACATTCTAATTTGTCTGGTGTGAACACCTTATTCAGGAATAGTCTGGAGTGAACCACCTTTATTCTAATTAATGGTTTTACCGCCCTTTACCATGATTAGTCTGGTGTGAAAATCTCACTGATTAGTGGTGTTAACTCCCCCTTTATCCTGACTTTTATCTGGTGTGAACACCTTATCATGATTAGTCAAGTGTATGCTATTCTAGTTAGTCACCTTTCCAATGACATCTTCCTCATAAATATAATAGATTAAATAACAAGCAGAACCAATGACAGTCAGTACTAGTAGATTGGTAAAGAGTCGCAAGCAGATTAAGCGGAGTTGATCGGTACATGACCGCTCTGCTTTTTTATGATGAACACTGAGTTGTTCCTGAATAAAAACAATAATCAATCATTGATGATTTCATGATTAATATACAGTCAAGAAATGTGATAAGTGTTATAAGTACTACAAGTCATATTTACCAATAACACATGAAATATGAAGTATTTCACTTAAGTCAGTGAATGTTTAAGCATTTCCCTGCTCTCAAGTATTCACTTAGATAGCAGAATATTTTTTTGGTGAATGGCAACTGGTACTTTTTTAATCTGGTTACAAATAGCAATCATAAATATTTATTTATACCTGCCATAAATGAGTAAAATAAAACACACACAGAGCTAAACTTACCCCAAGTTCTAAGAAAATACTCTTATGCTTAAGTTGAGCTGAGCTGGCCGACACCAGGTTATAGTCCCAGCCACATAGTACCTTAGTTGTGTAGTAGTTATATTGCCTGTCTCCCACTGTGAAGTAGGAACGGTATGCAGCAGACATTCTGATAAAATAAAATATCAACATTAGTTTTTTATTCAACCACTAGAAATGTACTCTTAACAGGTAAAGTGTATTTCCTGTGGTGTAACACACACCTGAGGCCCCTGGTTTAGGGACCTTAAGTGGCTTTCCAACACTGGAGGCCTTGGCTGTTTCTAGCTGGACCCTGTAAGCTCCCCGACTTAGTCAGTGAGCGCTCATACCATTTACACCACTGTGTATTTGCTCTAAACATGGTTAGACTATTTGTACACCAATCTCTGCTAATGATTGCTACCATAATATACATGTGTATGGTAGCAGTCTAGGTTGTAGACAGAATTAATCTTTATACAGTAATAACAACAATATTTTGGCCGTAAGGAAGAATACTATGTACTTACCCTTGAGCAAGAACCAAAAGGATAACTAAAAAATAACTGGCACTGGTAAATAAATACGCTAACGTCATGTCATATTTGTCTCCTATTATATTGTTTGTGTAGTAGCCCATATAAAGTTCGGTGTTACTCAGCCACCCCTAAAAAATGAATGGTAGATGCTAAAATCAAGCAATAACTGTTGTCAACAGTATTAATAGAGCAGGTTCATTTTACAAGTATATTTTCTTCTAATTGCATTAAACTATTCATCAAGATGGAACTGTATTTTCGTCCCCAAGTTTAAAGTCTTACACAGTACCAGATCATTTTGAATTTTGAAAGTTTCTGTGTTCCACTTGCTTGCTTTATTGTGAGATTGTATGATATTTTTCAACCCTGCTGTTTGAAAATAACAACATATTCACATACCTCTCCAGTCAGGATATCTTGTGCTTGAAATTTAGTATGATTTACAGAAGGGCTAGCTTCATAAATAAGTTGAGGTATAGTGATGAAGCAGAAGCTCAATAGCAACACTGGTATGTTCCACAATAACAGCCACCGTAATAATATAAAATATGACACGACACCACTGCCAAAATTACCCTCTATCTTTTTCAGTGAACCTTCCCATAAGCTGAGTGAATAGAATGCATCCCTTACTCTACTCTTGAAACGATCCCATTGCTTTGTTTAAAAAAAGGTCAAAGGTAATTACTTTTCAATAAAATTCACAAAAAAAACAGTAAACTCGCACATAGTTAAATTAGAAAAGGTATTTTAAAGAATAAAAAAAAATGGTTTTCCATGTGGTTTTGAGAAGAGTTGAATGTACAGTATTTAATAAAATGTATAAGCTCTAACAAATAACATTGATAAAGTGGTTCTTTCTCTTTCTCAGATTTCCTCATCTTAACCATTTAAAAATTAATTTCCAGTATTATTATAGTATATTATTATATTTAGACTATACCTGTCAAAAAATAATTGCATGGTCATGTTTACAAATAACTTATTAATTATAAGTTTCGAGGGTGCCAATGATCAGCTTTGCTCGGATGGGCTACCCTCATGAAATATGGTTCAATAAAAAAAAATAAAAAAATGATATCATATAGTTTTGACCTGTCTTAAAGTACAAAAGGATTCCTTACCAACAGTACAGAGTACCGCCATACAGTACAGCAGTTTAAAGACTGTTGTTTGCTTGTCTTCTTCTTTTTTAATGATTCCTCTTCAACCCTTGACCTAATAGAAATAATCAAATTCAGTATTGGCAGTGATGCCTACTTCTAAAGCAAAGTTTGACAAAAAAAAATGTGATGTGCCCAAATATGGTAGTGATATGCCAAAATATGGTAGTGATATAACATCATCATGTCCATATATGGGCACATCATATTTTTTTGTCACATAAGACAGAGCTTTAGTTGTGCTGGGTAAAGGTTTACAATTCTTGCACCAAGTGTATATATATTATTTTATATCTTATTTACTTCACCCATCTTAAATGTTCACTTAAAAGAAAACTCTACACTACACAACTCTTTAAAACCGATGGTACACATGAAGGACATTTTTTCATTCTGGATGGCTATACTAAAAAGATCTATAGTGTAAACAGGGCTTTAATTTAAAGCAGAATTTCGGGCTAAAGACCATACTCACCTAATATGCCTCTTTGCTTCCATACTACTAGACAGTCCTTTGACCGTCTCGCGTCGGAAAAGTTGACCTTTTCTAGAACCGTCTACTTTATCATTACCTAGCATCCGTTCGATCACCTCTTCCGTTGCCTCTTGCCCTCTCTTGCCTCTGATCGTCTTAAAACCATTTTTTCCACTTTTTCGATTGCGTACCCACGAATGCGATGACTGAACCCGTGCTAAACTGCCAGCTATGAAAATCAAACATAGAACAAATGTATGAATAACAAAGCATGTGTGGCTTACAAATTCTAGGCATAATGTCAAACTCATAGTTAGGCTGAGGGGGTGCCTAGTTACAGTAGGTCTATTTAACATCACTTTCATTGCTGGTCTCTGGTTTGAAAAGGCCACAAAAGGTGCTATGGGCTTTTATTTCACTCATAGAGTAACTTGTGAATGCTTTGCTATTATTATTATTATTATCTTCTTATATCTTCTAAAAATTAAAAAAAGTACCTAATTGCCTAGATGGTAACATATTCAGAATACTGTTAGGGTCTTCCAGTGAGGCTGCGGTAAACTCTCTCCTCGCGATCTCATCGTCGCTGTCACTTTGTGAGTTATATTCATCGCTAGAAACATCCTCGTTTATATCTCTGTCATTACCCACATCAACGAATATATGTTGCGCATCACCATTTTCATCATACCCCTGGTTAGCTAGAAAATAATTAAAATAAATAATTATAATAGAACAGTAACATTTTTATTTATTAAATATATATATTATTTTATATATAGATTAATTACTATGAAAAAAATAGATAATTAGGGCTAATTAGCTAAATTGGTGGTAGTTGTGCACTGAACCGTGAAAGACCATAGGTTTTCTTTGGTCCACGGTTCGAATCCCATCACCGCTCTCCATGTTTTCAAAGTTGCGGTTTGGATTACATGATAAAAGAAAATGTGATGTGCCCATATATGGAGATGATGATGTCATATCACTACTATATTTGGGAATATCACACTTTTTTGTCAAACTAGTTTGATAGTGTAGACAGAGCTTTATAAGGCTATCTGTGTGTAACACCAAAATAAGAACAACATACTATAATCCATTGGTATATCTTGAACACGTGCATGAGGCCCTAGCCTGTGTGAATATCTAGACACTGGTTGATTTTGATATATTTCACCTGAGGCTTCTGGGTACATATCCATCCCATAGCCTGGCTGTATTTCTAACTCTAGATCCTCCTCTTCATCATAATAGTGGGAGGAACGGGGGCGGTGGTTCGCCATGTTTGAAATCTGTGCCTCGAATCAATAACAAATATCTGGAAGTAGATTAAAATAAATCAGTGTAGTGTATTCATATTTCTATTGTTGAATATTATATTGTCCCATATAAAAATACGATGCCAGCAGCCAGTATGTATCGTTCCTTTTAAACCTTTTATTACATTTTTACACTTACTACCATGCCAGTATGTCTTGTACTGTTCAATTGTTCAGACAGCGATTTCACCTAAAGTATTGACACCTTTCATTATCAATTATCACGGAATTACAATGAATCAGACATGCTTTGTTTAATTAGATAAAAATAAATTACACTTTGAACTGATATGATACTTATTATTGTTTAATATCCGTTACATTTTTAATGGATGATATTGTGTTTACATATCACTCACCAAACACTGTGGCTATTGTCTATAAAACAATTCAGAGTCTCTGATCAAGCAATTTATTTCCAACAGGGAAGCAGTACTCTTACAGTAATGCAATTTACTGCAGAAAGTAGAGCTACAGTATACAGTTTATGCTGTATTGTGTATGTATGTATGACAAAACTTTGGTAATGATAGGTTTCAAGTCTACAAAGGGCAGAGGTGCGCACATTAACCAGTCAGTTGGTCCACTCAGACTAATGGAGTACTTAATGCCCTTTACCTTTCAATTGACTTATGCAAGCAATAACATACCAGTATCCCGAAAAGATTCATTGGGTATGCTCAGCAGAGTTTACATCAAACATGAGCTCATTTAACAGTTGGTCAACCACCACCATAAACCATTAGCAACAATTGCATATTGACAATGAATTTTACATTATTATGCAAAATCACTTCTTACTTACTCTCATTCAACAATAAAACAGGTCATCTAGTTCAAAGACTGAATCACTAACTAATTTTGGTTGACTCTGGTACAGTATGGTATGGTATGATGTCTAGCAGCAATAAACATTATGTAGTATTATGTAACCACATCATAGCACCTAAATATTATTAATTTAACCTAACCTTCTACCAGTACACTACAGTATCCCATATATGATGAAGATGCTGTCAGAAGACTCGATACTGCAATATGTTTATTGTCACTAGACATGATACTGCTCATGTACCAGGTACTAATTTTGTGCAATACAATACAAATTATTAATACTGTACACTGATAGAGTATGTAAATTGATACTACTATCAAGTTCTGTAATAAGGAAGAAAATTGAACATAATAACGCTGAAATTGAAATGACCTTCATTATTACTACGACAAGATACTATAATATATTGTATATATTGCACAGAATTAGTACAAAGTGATTGTATCATTGAATAATTCATTCAAGGACAAATTAACATTAACACACAATTATTGCTAATTTAAAATTATAATGAATTCTAAACATTGCTTAGTTCATTTACAGCATGTTTTAATCTGTTATAATTATTTCTTTTGAATCTACCCCTAGCCATCATGGTCTAGAGGTATGAATGCCAGGCTAGTGATCTGGAGGTCGTGGGTTCAAGTCCCACCCGAGGATTACTTGCAAATTTGTTCGCAAGTATTCTCAATGTATAAAGTACAAATTACGTCAGAGTAGGGCAAAAAACATCTGACCAATTACTCAACACCTTGACGCAAAGCTACTCCACAATAGTTATACTGTAAACAATTACAATATTTCTTATTTAGCAAAATAATAATAATTTATTTTTCCATAACCTAAAATTTTGCAATTTCTAATATCTATGTACAGCCCCCTTTGGCTCTACAATTTACAATAGATAAGGGTTTATATAAAGGGTATGACTACACATTTTTAAAAAGGGAAATTAAGCACATTGTTTGTTTCTCCTTTAAGTAAACAACAGCAGTACCAAGGGTCGATTTGTACAGTGTTGAATAAATATAATCCAATATACTTAGTGGGTATCAATCACAAGTTGGGACATCATTTTACCAAATGTTGAATAATTGTTATTCTCTTGGTAAACAAAGATTTTTTAACCTTAACATTGGAGTTACTGTCTGATTGACATTGGAAACTAAAATTACGGCAGATCTCCTATTATACAGTAGCTTTGTTCCCACTAGGGGATGCAGCGCAAGGACGTAGACGCAAAGCAAGCAAGTCGACCAATGACAAGCGACTGTTCGAATGTGAACGCTTGTGATTGGTCAATTTTGGTTGCGTCTCTAGTGGGAAACAAGTTCAAGGGGGACACCGTCAGGACAGGATAATAATGATGAGAGCTAGCCGGAGTGTTAAAACACACAATTCCCCTTGTTTATTTCGTGGGAAAATGTTCCCTTAATAGGAATCCCAAAGGAGAGGCTCTACTGTATCTTGTTTTATCCATTTGCCATCCATTTTTCGTAATCTTTTTCGTACTGCATGAACAGGCCTGGTCTTTTGAGGGGTGGGAGTGGGATCACTCAGCTACAGTAACATGCATGTAGAAAACAGGGCCTACATAAATAAGGCAGGGCTTTGATCGCAAAGTGTTTAGAATTCTCTTCGCATCTACTGTTGTATACCCTCCTACTTACTGTAATATTACAAAAGGTCTTTTAAATCCATTATGAAAATGGTTTGATTGCTTTTAATGCATGAACTTTACTCTGGATAGTTATTATGAGAAGAACATACAGTACTGTACATTAATTACAATAACATATACTTCACATCAAAATTTAAAAGTGTTAAATTAATACTAAGCTATCAAAAAGACGTAAATTGTAAATCAAGATTACAAAGAAAATTAATATAGCATTTAGCAATATAAAAAAATTAGTCAGTAATTCTATCAATTCAATAGTCAGAAATGGTATCATTTTGTAGATAAAACATTTTCTATTTTTACTTTTATAATATTACACTGGCTACTTCAAGGATTAGTTACAAAAGATTAAGCATACCGTATACCTAATTGACTGTGACTGAACAAAACTACAGTAGTAGTCCTAAACACCCTGAATAAGCCTTTATGATGTGTTCAGGCGTATACAGAAAATATACAAAAGAATTCAGTGATTAACAATGATTCTGGTATTTTTGCCCACAGTGTTCGGATTTACTTGATACGTTCACTCCCATTATTTTGGTTATGGTTGTAGGTCATATGTGACTGTACTTTGAATAACAATAATGCAAAAACATTTTCAGAATTCATTCTATTATATAATATCATAAAGTAAACACTATTATTATAAGAGACAAAAGTTACACCATGGAGGAAGTAATACAGTAAACAGTACAGCACTGGTAGGTTTTTGTGGAAAGATTTTAGATGGGATGAAAACAGAGAATTTCACCCTCCATGGTTAAAGCCCCCTTCCCTACGTTTTTTAGATCTAATTTAAGATCACAAACTATATTTAATGTAAAAATAAAACTATATGGTCCTATTGCGATAACTTTTTTTGTCTTTAAACGGTTAAAAATGTGAAAAATAAGTCGATTCTAATAATTATAGCGGCCCGCTATAAATCCCAAAATGCATTGCGCGCGGATTGATATTTTTGTTTTTCACCTGTAATTCGCCAACTTTTCGATCGATCGTGAGGCCAAAACAAATGAAAGACTCCTAACTTTTCAGCGAAAATACCGGGTTTTCCCCAATTTGTATCAACGGAGTCTGGCAAAAATAGAAAGACAATTAATACAGCAACTATACAACGTCAGGCTAGGTATATAGCTAGCGTACGATGTTCGTACGTTACCGATGTTTACCAGCTAGGCCTACAAAACTAAGCCTAGCTAGGCTAGGCCTAAGACCGTCCACGAGAGGTCGATCGCCGCGAGCTACTTAGGTAGTGCATTGTTTCTCACTTTTTATCATAATTTACCATAAAACGTACATTTAAGACAAGGAATGACATGGTTTAATGTTTTTAAAGTGATATATATGTATTATTTTCCAAAAAACGTCCAAAATTGCAGGGAAGGGGTCTTTAATCTGTGTGTCTGGAACGGAATACTGTTTTATTTTCAACTACTTTAATTAATAGTTATGATAAAATAATGACATTTTTTATTGCAATCCTATACATATACAAAAAATAATACAATAATACAATACATAAAATGAAGTTGAAAATTTAATCCCTGTGTGCCCTTAATAGGGATCCCAAAGGAGAAGCTATATTGTGTCTTGTTTCATCCCGTTGCCATCCATTTTTAGTCTCGACTCTACAGCTCACTATGTCAGTCGGTTGGTCGTTCAGGAAACACTAACTCAATAATTATAAATAATACTGTATAATATAAATTGAGGTTGATTTAAAATTCATAGAAACAATCAATAAAAAACAATAAAATTTATATATACAGTAAAAGGATGTGTATAAAAATCTCAATATTTTACAGTATATTAATGGATTAAAAGGTGCTATTATTATTATTATTTGTATAATGTAAAGAGGGACTACAGCGACAAGCCTATCGGGACTTTTGTAGTCTCTCGACTATATATATTATATTCCAACCATTGTTAATGTTACGATATAATATTTTTGGTCAATAAATGTTTCTTGAAAAAAAAAATAAATAAAAAATAATAATAAACAACCATAATTCAGGCAGCATTATAAATTAAAATATTTAACATCAATAATTTGTGATTTTAAATGTACCAACAAATACAATGTACAGTATTCATCTTAATTTTCTGTAAAAAAGATACTCCATTCTTTAATGCGACGTTTTATTTGTACTAATTTCAATTAACCTATTTTTAATACTATTTTATTTATCATTTTCATTTTTATGTTGTAAAGTATACTCTCTTTAAACTATCTTATCTCGGAGTTATTCCTTTGAATTGAAACTCTTTAAAAATCTGTTTTCAGCAAGTCTAGCACTTTTATACAGTATAGAAAGAATTTGGGACATTTTGGACCAAAGAATAAGGACGTCTGGTTTTTTTAACCACAATGTAAATATTTTTAAAATAAAATAGATGTCCTTTTATGTGTTTGACATTCGCCATTGAGTTAACAATACTGGATTACATAATGTAATATAACAAACATTGATACAATATGGTAGCATATAAAGACCCTACAGGCAGGATTTACTGTTTTTGTATAAACACAAAATGTTGTAAAGAGGTAATATATAGTAACAGTATACTACAGTAATAAGCTAACAGTAGAAAGTTTACGTAACAACAGCACAAGAATAACGGTTTTTTCACATGGTGAAATATTCTTTTAAAATCATTAATAAAATCATGTAACTAATGCTATTGTATTAAAAAAATGTCTTTTATTTTTAGATAAGCACTAGGTCTAATTTAAAAGTAATTTACTTCATGAATCTTACTTAGTCACTTGATTTAATTTGCACGTACACACATTATTAGTCATCCAGGCTTAGCCTAGAGTGTTCACGAGAATGGGTATTTAACATGTTATTCGCAATTTGAATGATTTGTGCAATTTGAAATTGATCAAGGGATTTTCTTGAGCAGAGCAAAGCATTGAACTGTTATTTTAAACTGTTGTATATATTTGTGTTTTTTTCATTTTTACACTTTAGGGGGTCAGAGAGTCACTCGATAGTGTTTTGTTTCACTTTTTGACAATCCCGTGTCTACCCCCTAAAGTGCTCTGTACCTTGTGATTTTTATTATTTTTAAAAGACGACATAAATCATTAAAGGAAATGAATAAAAATACTCAATTCAAATTTTCAAATTCATATTATTTATAAATAAACTGTTATAAATACAGACCAGTGCCTATGTAGGTTCTTCTAGCTAGGCCTCTAGGCCAAAAAGAATACAACTATTTAGGCCTAATACTATGTTTTAAACATGGAGGTATATTACATCCATGGTTTTAAACGAGAAATTTGACGGCAAAATTAGGCCTTTTTGCTAACATAAAAACTTTCAGAGTAGCCGCGATCCTCTCGCCCCACAGCGTCCATGGATGGGTGGTGGTTAATGATAAACATTACCGACGTAGGCCTAGGCCTACTACCTAGAGTGCGACCGGATCGGAGAGACTAGGCCTAGCTAATTAGGCCTATTATACAGCGGGCAAAAGCAAAAGCGACACACACAAGTACTAATAAATAGCTAGGCTAGGCCTATACCTCCACACACACGTCGTCCCTATGCCTAGAGTAGATTCGGCGCTAATTAATACCACTACTGATAAACAATTAACAAGTAAGTAACACCCGCTTACCTTTTATAACTTTAAAAGTTATGATAATTAATCTAAGCCTGGGCCTAGCAAGGCCCCCTTCTTCACACACTCCACGATTTTATTTGGTACCTAAAAAACGGATGTTGACGAATTTGTCATCGCCGCGCCGCCGTCTCGATCTCAGACAACCCGTTAGGGGGCGCTGTTTATATTTTGTTGCTCAACATGTGTTAAAAAACTTCTGTTGTACGTATTTAATTCCGATATCATCTGGTTGGATGTGGGAATTAATGCTTTATAGATATAGAACCATGCTTCAGCATCAAATAGTAGTTAATAAATGCAATTCAGCCATGTCAGTTAAAACGTACAAAGACCGTTGGTGGTTCCTCTCGGCTTTTTTTTGGTTACTTTTAAGCCCGCAATATCCATTAGGCAAATGGAAAACTTTTGTGTGCATACGTATTATTTCCCCTACTTTTTGCAACATGAAAAATGCAACCAATTAAAATATATTCGCCTAGTAAAATATGCTTTAGGCTTTTTTCGTTTTGTATTCAGCGCTTAGAAACATTTGTATTACAGTATCATTAAATGAGCGAGCTTTTGTTTTGGCAACGGCAGACAAATACTGTATTATACCATGGAGATAACCCTCCATGATTATACAGTATCAAATAATATAGTCCAGATAATTTACCAGTGTATACCAAGCTCATATGTATGCATAGATTTGTGTCCTCATGTCTACTGCTCTTAAATAAAGCTTAAAGGCCAATTTACAGATGAGCAGTAACGGTAAGCAAAAACAGTGTAGCTTGTCCCACACAGAATATGTATCCTATTTAAAATTGGACCAATAAAATTGATTGAATCTTAAGGAATAACATATATTCTATATTTTTGCTACAGTTACCGCTCGTCTGTGTAAATTGGCCCTAATACTGTTTAAAAAATAAAATGGCAAGAGAAATATTTATTTTTCATGTTATTTCATTTATTTATTTGTCATAGCTTTTTGATGTTATTAATAATTATCTCAAATTCAAAAGAATATAAGCATGATAGTTGGTTTTAATAACTCTGCCTTATGATAGTTGTACCGCAGTATGTACCAATGGTATCTATGCAGTTGCCTCTTTTGGCTTGTCTTTCTTGAGAGGTCCCTGTAGAAATAAAAATAGAAAATTACAAATAAATGATACATCTTAATTTTTTGTCAATCACTATAATCACTAAATTTTGTTCTTCCAATTTAACTTACCATAAAGGCTTGCTTCTCGCTGTGTGTCTGGAAACGTCCATGACCAAATTTGGAAGTTGTATCGATGAATTTCAAAGTGATCTTCTCCATAGCAGCACGTTTGGTATGGACAAGGAGCGACTAAAAATTAAGATATACAAATAATAGTGATTTCTGGTTGAATTTATTTTAATGGAACATCAGATCCCTGTAACAACCACTGTCTTTAATAAATCAATTAAAGATGCTCTCAAAGTTTATTTTCAAGATTATATCAGAAGGAAGGCAGCATGGATGATCTCATCAAAGACATCAGAAAGACACATTCCATGTGTTTCATCATTATTTACTTGAAAATACATTTTATTAGCCAGGAAAATACAGAGCTATGTAATTTAGATAAGTGGAGATGAGAAGGCTACTAAGGCTTAGTTTTTCCAGCCCAAACACTAGAATAAGTATATTCAATTATTATGCTCCCTTTAAATTAGCTCATCAACCATAGCCTTAACATTAACTACCTTTCTTAAAGTAACAACACGCTTCTTTGGTCCCATCACACCACCTTTCACCATCAAAAAGTCATTTTTCACTTCACCATAATGAGGAAATCCACCCTGAAAAAAAATGTAAAAATCATTACCAAAAGCACATCTACAATTACAACAGAACGAATGTTGTATTTTCAGGTAACAATTACTAAAAGTGCATTCATAGTCATAGTATCTTTAAAAAATAAACAGAAATATTGCTTTGAAAACTGGCATATCAAATATATAAATAAAACAGTAAAAATACACAGAAAAATTGCACTAATACAAATAAGCAATACAACAACACAAATCTCTGATAAAAATTGGCTAAAAGATTTAAAATGCTACAAGACCACTAACCATTGGGTTGATAGACTTCTCGGTAACATCACCAGCGGTTGTTCCATTGCCCTTGATCAGTTTACCATCTTCCATATGGTATCCCTTACCAACACGATAAACCTTCTTATTGATCTCAGTTCGGTGATGGTAACCCTTCTGTCCGGCACGTGCAACACCGTAGCCAACACGGGCAGGATGCCATGCACCAATACATGCAACCTTACGCAGACCTTTGTGCGTCTTACGTGGCAACTTCTTGGTTCCCCAACGAGATGTTACACCTGAAAGAAATGTTGCTTATGTTACAGTTAACTATGTCTGGTTTCTGTAAAGTCTGGTATTCTAAATGTTTTTAATAAAGTCTGGTTGTGGCCGAGCTTCTGGTTTTCGGAGAGTCTGGTATTGGGATTCAAGTTAACTTCACTATTTTAACATTGGAGATGATGTCAATAGTGTATACAAAAAAGAGTTGTGTACTGTATTCATAAGAGTGAATGATTGTCTATTGTATTCAGTGCTTGCTGTGAATCCGGATTTTAAAAGAATCATACAGACAGATGATTATTGAGAAGTTTACTTATCAGAAGGAAGGCAGCATGGATAGTCTCATCAATGAAATCAGAAAGACACATTCCATGTGTTTCATCATTTAAATTCAACTCAATAAAAACATCAGACGGACACAAGTCTTTAATTTTTGGGGGAAAAAATGTACCGCAACTGATAGTCAGGAAATTAATTGGGACAAAAACAACCATTTTTACAGGCATATTTTGAATTCAAAATTCTGAATTACATAAAAACACCATACCTTTGAAGCCCTTTCCTTTGGTAACGCCAATGATGTCAATCATTTCATCCATTCCAAAAACCTCAGACACTGGTACAGACTTCTCCAGTTTGTCTCTTGCCCAATCAACCTTAGAAGCGACGTCACCTCCGTTCACCTGGATCTCCATGATGTGAGCTTTCTTCTGACGATGGTTCATCAACTTCATCTACATATTATATAAACGAAACTAATTAATACGATATCAATGGGTCTGTTTCTGCTAAAAAAATTAAAATAATCGATTTTTCCTAAGTACCACAAACCACAGAATTGACCACGTTGCAACCGACTATTTGTGTTCCGCAATAATCGGTTAAAACAAGAAATAATCGGTTAAAACACGCAATGGATTGAGTGTTTTTAATCGGTTATTTCATTTTGCGCCGTTTCTGCTGCCCAAAAATAATTGATTATTTCTGCTCAGCAGAAACAGGCCAAATGGCATATGTGCAGTACAGAGAAACTAAGCCAGTGGACTGGTTCTTAATCTGATCTATATGCCTAAATAATCATGCAACAGCATTGTGTAGTACCTGGGTGTGAGCAATAACTCTGATGACACTGCAGTATTTTTTCAACATATTGAAGTCTTTATCGATCTCCTTCTTTCCAACTTCATCCTCCCACTTCTTGGATGCCTTGGTAAATGCCTTCTTCTTGGCACAGTACCTTCAGTTATTTGGATATAAGAACAAAAATGAGGGAGGGACTTGAGGGAGAGCCTCATCAATGATATGAGCGGAGACTCGAGTCAGGCTCATCAGTGACTAACGCCATGAGTGGAGCCTTTGAGGGGGTGCTTTTGGTAGGGCATTTGATTGAGGATCATCATTGGGCTGAAGCCTCATCAATTGACTTGAGAGGAGACAAGAACAAAGGCTAAGGAGTGTAAGTGAGTGAAACCTTTGGGGAATCACGGCTTCATTCAAGCAAGGCTCATCACTGGCTGATGCCACGAGAGGAGCCTTGGAAAGGAAGTGTCTACAGGGTGCATGAAGCTCTCGTCAGTTTCGAAACTGAGAGGAGAGCAAAATAAATGGTTAATAACAATGTTGACAAGTAATAAACATCTTGAACAATTAGCAAAAATGTTATTACAGATGCAATAGAAATTCGCCATTTGATCTTTAGTCATAGATTCTCGAGTCATTAAGTAATATGTTAATGTTTTATTATACACTTTCATTTAACTAACAAATGCATTGGTATAGGTCTACAATAAAACACCCTGTCATGTCGAATGAATATTCACTATGTGGGATATCTTACCAGTTTTTGTAGAAGCGTCTTTTACAGTCATTGCTCAAATGTTGAGCCCAGACTGTCTTTAATGACCTCATTCCTCTAGGTGTCTCAATGTATCCAATTACACCGACAATGATCATTGGTGGAGTTTCAATGATTGTTACACCTTCTACAACTTCTTTCTTGTTCACCTCTGTAAATATAAATAAGGCAATTAAAAGATGGAAGTGTACATTATATAAATATTCACTCATTGTTGTGTTTAGTGAAATATGGTTAAGATAGGTATGTATTTAGATAATTAAAGGAATATTTCCGTATATATAAGATAAGCAAAAAGTATAGGGCCTAGAAATTAGAATACTGAAGTCATTCGGAGTTAACTGTAATGTAATCGGACAGAAATGCTAAGCTGTTGCAACATACTTGATCCTGGTTTGTCAACATCTCGTACAATGTGGGACATGCCAGACTTGTAACCAATGAATGCAGTCAAGTGAATTGGTTTTGATGGATCATCTTTTGGGAAAGCCTTCACCTTTCCTCTGTGGCGTCTACTCCTCTTGCGGGGCAAGAAGCCCAAGGAGCCATGGCGTGGTGCCGAGAATTTTCTGTGTGACTGTATAGAAAATATATTTTCAAGTTTCGGCTACAGTGGTCTACGCTAGTTTAATAATTATATAGCACTCGCTCTACAGATTAACTTTTTGTATCAAGAACTATTTAGAAACACATTTATTTGGATTTCATACTCATTATGCAATACAATGATAAACTGCCAGCCATGCCTACTAGAATAGGACTGGGCTAGTAGTAGGCCTATAGGCCTAGTCTACTAGTTGGTCTAATTTTGAAAATAAACTAACAATGAAATATGATAAAATCACACTATTTATTCATATATGCACAGAAAATAAGGTGCTCTTATTAAATATTAACTTTTATTTATATCTCTACTTCTAATATTAATCGTAGATGTACCACAAAAGCATAATTAAAAATGAGATATTTGAGGCACACAAAATCACGACTAACCATGATGCGAGCATACGGCAAAAAGAAAGATGTTTTCTAAAATGTCCTCGATCAAATTAATCATTTTACATAACACATAACAACATTTAAAAAAATTATTTTCTTCCTAAGAACAGTTAGATAAATATTATTATTAAATAATATTAAATATTTTTAATAGTATATTGTTTCTTAAATATTTAAATTAATTGGTTATAAATAATTAAAAAAATTATATTTATAATGCTATACGTACGGACGACGACGTGACGTGTGATGACGTTGCGCGACGAAAGGCGAGAAATCGGAAATCGAATACGGCCACGTTAAGGTTCAAAGTTCAGATAAAAATGTGTGCAAACCCACGATTTGCAGTGTGCATGAGTGTTTAAAATGGGTACGCTAGGCCTAGGCCTACAGAATAAATATGGTAACAAATAACACGATTTTGCCGAAAGGCTGAAACCTAGGTTATGGTATGGACCGTAGGCCTTGATAGGCTCACCAGGCCTTTGATTAAAAGATTTAAAAAAGGTTTATATTTGGTTTGCACACACATCTGGAAACTTGTTTCAAGGATTGTTTTGAAAATGGCAAAGAGTCCACAAACTTGGTGTTTTGTTGTGGCATTTATATTCACATTGCTAGCTATGAAACCTTCAGGGTTTAGTAGTAGTAGGTAAGTCTGCGAAAAGATAATAGTACGTACTAATAATAATTTTAGGGAGCAGAGTCACAGTATGGTGGTACCCAAGTAGGCGGTGTCGACCGGAATTGACCATCAACACAGTCAACCGTGCATGTAAAATGTTATATTTTCTATCAACAAGGTTTACCGTGTGCATACTTCCTCCATGGTATAAATGTAAAGTTCAGCTCAGTCGTTCATTGCTACTTACTTAGTAGTACTATATAGTAATCTAGAGTTGATAGCATTTTGAAAAACAAGGAATTTGAATACTCGCATATTTCACATATATTTTTTATGAAACAATGATTTAGATGCAGTTTTCCATGCTGATAGCTTCAACACGAAACATTGACTATCTGCATGGTCAACCTGTAACCCTATTATATGATGGTAATGTTTTTGATAAAATAAATTCTTTTTTTCATACAGAAATGTTGATCCTATTCCAATGCCACAACGTGTCTTTCAAAAAGGTTCACCTGTGTTAGAGTTTTCTGATGGTAACATGGTGGCAGTGGAGGAACTTTTAAAATTCAGAGAAGTTGACTTTGTGATGGTAATGTTTTATGCTCACTGGGATGGCACCTCTTTGAATGCTGCACAAGAGTTTGAAAATGTCGCTAGAAAAATGGTCTCCAAGGTTTGTTGTTAACACAGTCCAAATTTGTTAAAATAACAATATACTGATTCTACAGTAAGCTGTTATCATCGTACGTATAAATCTAATTAACCCCAGATAAGAAAGAGGAATAAAATTGAAAAATCGAAAACAGGCTAAAGAGACTGGTGACTTTGCCCCAACAGGCCCTTCTCGACCCTCTATCCTTAGTGTTGGAGAGCCCCTTACAGTAGATTGCCAAAGACTCTGTGTTACGCCACTGTTTAATGGTGATCTCATCATAGATGTATATTTTCCTTCTCCTTTTCTTATTACCTCAAAAAATTATACCATTTCAGAGCTTGATCAGAGATAATGAAATGATCAATTATTTGCAACAACCAACTAATATAATCTTTTTTTTTATGTTAATAGGATGTAAAATTCTTTGCTGTCAATTGCTGGTGGCCCTATGGAGTGTGTGCCCGTCAGCGAGTCCTCAACTACTACCCCATGTTCACTCTGATCCACCAAACTCTTGGCGAGCTTGAATACACCGGACTACTGAAGGAAAAGAGTATGACCATGTTTCTCCAGCGTGTCATAAATCCGTTTACGTTCATAGCAGATGGAAAAAGTCTGAAATTGTTTTCTGCTGAACATGATGTAAATTTATTTGAAATCTCTGTTTACACTATCAAACTAATTTGACAAAAAAAGTGTGATGTGCCGAATATGGTAGTGATATTCCCAAATATGGTAGTGATATGACATCATCATGTCCATATATGGACAAACCACATTTTTTGTCACATACAATTTGATAGTGTAGACAGCTTAATAGTGTCAGTGTTGAACTGTACATCTATTTGATTTTGATATTTGTGTAGCTATGGAATTCTGTACTACATTTTATTTTTCTTATAGGTTTCAGTAATTGCCTATTTCAACTTTTCACCTTCATTAAATGGAACGTTACAAGAACCATCTGGTTTCATATCCTTTTTCAAAGCTTCCGTAAGAGCAGTAGTAAAAGATCCAATTAATCCTATCGTATTTGGGATAATAACAAACAATCAGTTGGCTAGAAGTCTTTCAATGATCCGTTCACAAGATACGCAGCTAAGACGGATGTTAAATGTATCATTAGTAAGTTTTTTGTACTGTTTGCTGTGTTCACATACACTAGAGTTAAGCGTGCATAGAACCATAGCTATAGGACACTGAGCTCGCCTTGCCAAGATAGGAACTCGTAACAGTCCTTTGATCTTATGTCTGGTTGCGACACATACCAACAGTACTGTACTGCATATTCTATGTGGCGTGCGATGTCTGTTAAGAGGTGTGGAACTGATCATGTCGCAACCACAGATGTAAACCCTTTGATCTTAGGAGCACAGCATCCTGTTTTTAGATTGCCTTAATATAACATAATTAAGCTTATCCCAATCATATCTAATCCAATGTGTTACCTCCTATAGGTTTCAGATTTATATGATTTCAACCGTACACAAGCAATATATAGCGGTATATAGTATATTCAGAAACCAATCCTGTAACATCATGTTACCCTACTGAAAGAAAACGAAATAAAATAAAAAATAAAAATAAATATGTAATCAATTTTTTCCAGGTTTATCCAAGACATTTACCATATAATAGCAAGATGATAGTATCTTGGGCATATAAACATCAACAAAAGGTACAGTAGATATGATTTATTTACAGTGTTCATTGAACGAGGGGGAAATTCAGCTCAGGGACGATTTGGCTCAGGGCAGCCTCCAGCAATGTTTCTTGATTCAGCCTTAGATTTGAATTTTAAGCAGCTTTTCTATGATTTATAATAATAAGAATCATTTATTTGTTCTCTTTTTAAGGCTGTAAAGTGGCTAGTCCCAACACTCAGAAAAAGTTTAATTTTCTCCAGTCTATTTTCAAAAGGCCCAACTCTATTATTTTTTACACCTCATCAAGAAGAAAAGATGTTTGGCAATAATTTTCATTTAGTAAGTACCATTAAAAAATAGCAGAGTATGTATCCAGGAAAATTCTGTAATACATGGTAACATGTGACACCTGTATCATACAGGCTGTAAGCCCCAGTCTCAATAAATGTGGGTGCCACATGTGATACATAATGTATGTCATACTGTATTACAGAATTTACTGGACAAATTATACCATATGTGGAGATACAATACAGAGAATCAGGTGTAAAACAGGTAGCATGAAAAATACAGTATGTATGGTGTCTTTGTTTGATATTTAAGTTTCATTTGTATACATATTACTGTATTAACAAAAGCTTTTTTTTTCTTTAGTTAAGGACAGTAGCATTAGATTACTGGAATTGTAAAAACTCATCCAACATTTGGGATGCAATTCAGATGATCCACTCAGAACGGCAAAAAATGCTGGAGGAAAGAAATCTCAATGGCCCACTAGATCTTGAATGTTGTTCAACGCTTAGCAACAACCAAAGAATAGAGTATTTAAGTCACTATAACACGTGTGAAGTTTGTGAGCACTCCTCGCAACATCAAGCAATTCAGACGAACAATTGTAAAGTCAACTCCGCAATATTTTCAAAATCTTTAGAGTTTTTTGGAACTCGTATTTTCTCAGGACCAAGTTTGTGTTTAAATTGGCTGAACAACTACAATCCATTCAGTGAAATTAGAGTATGCTGCAAAAAGGTTGATCTGATTGGTCGAAATAGACACTCTCAGTCTATACACGCCTGCAGTTGTAATGGTGGAACAAATACAGAGGCTATATTTAATCAAAATTTACTGACACAAGACAAATTTAAAGACAATATTTATAGAAGGCAAACATATAGTGATGCACATAGGTGGAGTGGGTTTACCGGCCTTGGATGTAAGACTAACAAAACTCTTGATTTTTATGCCATTCGCTCAGATATGTTTTGGTCAATTGCAGAGCATCTAGGATTGAGAAAATCTAAAGATGACATGAGTACATCAGTGGTTATTATTGATAAACAGGTACTGTATTGAATTTTTAACTTTAAAAATTATTTGATTAGAAACTCAGCCAGGGAATCATTAGGTTTAACTACTATACACGGTAGCATTACGATATTTCATTTTCCAAAATGTGACTTTATATGAATGTAGATGTAGTACTAATAATAATAATAACTAATCTATTCTTTGTTTAGAATATACTAGAGCACCAAGAATGCAGGTTTTAGAATACATTAGAACACCTATTAAGGGGACACCTTCAGGACCTGACAAAGTGTCCCCATAATAGGAGTTGGTCATAAAGTCAACAGAAACCCCTCGTTTCAAAGGAAGTGCTCTACTAATACCCCTTTCACACCAAAACACTGGGGAGTCAACTCCAGAGTGTTTCCGGAGTTTTGCTTTTGCCGTGAAAGGGGTATTAGTAGAGCACTTCCTTTTTTTTTAAAACAGATTCTAATGATTTTCAATTGTTTGTTCCTTAGTATGAAATGCAACATGTCCTGCAACCAACCACAACCTTATCTGTGGATGCATTACAAAATTTTATCTTAAAATTTACCAACAACGACCTAGAACGGTTCTTAAGAAGTTCAGTGATGCCGGTCGTTGACGTCCCGCATCAAGACATGTCGTCAAATGTATTCATACAGGAGGTTACAACTGAAACATTTCATCAAATAGTTTTAAACAATACACAAGTAAGTAATTTTTATTTTATATGATACATTTATTAAGCTCTGTCTACACTATCAAACTTTATGTGACAAAAAATGTGATTTACTCATATATGGACATGATGACATCATATCACTACTGTACTATTTTTGTCAAAATAGTTTGTAGTTGTAGAGTTTGTATAGTGTAGACAGAGCTTTATAAATATTTATTATTTCTAAGGATAATAAGTACTGAGGACATTTAACAAAAACACTATACTTGTACAGTACTAGTTTTAATAGCAATAATCTCATTTTTTATTAGAAGATGGACAATCATTATATTAACATGAGTTTCCCATCATCAGTGTTCTTCCACCTTCTAATAAAACATTAGATCTACTATTATTTATTATTTGTTTTAATTGTTAATATGTTTATTATTTGCTTTGAAATTATGTTTAGAAATTTAAAAAAAAATTAAAAACCCTCAAATTATGGTGTAAGATATGTTTTTAATAATTTCTGTTGTACTATGTTTCTGTAGGACGTGATGTTATTGTACTATGCACCCTGGTGTGGACTATGTTTTAGAATTTTCCATCTTTATCTAAGTTTTGCTAAATTATTACAAAATGTTGGTCTTCATGAAGTTCTTGTATCAAGGTATGTAACTGTATGTCTATTATTTTTTAGTAAATTTAATTATTACTGTATAACCTCTGGTGTAGTCCCATCCCCCTAGAACATGAAATTGGACTGACTTTGAGGGATGGGGCTATACCCTGGAGGAAAGCCTGGTTAAGGAAAAATGTTATTGGTAAGCATTTCTTGTAAAAACTCATGAACTGGCTAGAAAGAGGCCTACATCCAGATCAAAAGTCAATACTGGGACTATACCCTGCCTGTTAAATCATACATAAAGTAGCGGGTGGGGTTATACCCGAGGATATACAGTATTAGCTGCGATTTTGTGGTATTAAAGTAGTACAGAACTTGATATTGTCCAATCAAATTATGATATTTTACTCATTATAATATGTATAATATATTATTATACTGCAGACATATCACTTTAGAATTTCTAATGACTTTATGATTATTCAATTTCAGAATTGATGGTGATGCAAATGATCTTCCTTGGCAGTTTTCGGTTTCTACATATCCTACAATAATTTTCTTCCCAGTAGGCCAGGCTAACAACAGCATCAAATTACCAGAAAAAGAACAAATAACTGTATTAAGTCTTGTTAAATTTACACTAAAACACACAACGCAGTCAATATGAACAAATTCCAATGTGTGTTAGTAGTGATCAATGTCGGTTTAGATTCAGAGCATCTTCCTCAACATATTATACTGTAATAGCCATTTCAAAGCCTTCCAAAAGCTCATCTCAGGCATTAGGTGTATTCATTTATATGGTCACTCACAAACACCTGGCAGTCAGCTACTCCCGCTACTCGCATATAAACAGCGAGGAGCTAGATCTGCTAATAATCTGCTCAAAAACAGTTTGAGGGGCTAGGGCTGCTGATAAATATATACCATTACACATCCTCATTTTATGTTATGTACTTATTAATTTAATTTAAAAAAATTATGTTTAAACAACTTTAAATACCTTTTTGCAATGGTAATATAAATTGTTTTAATTTAAACATTCCTTAATTTAATTTTGTGTATATATAGATTTTAAGATTGTTTACTTTTTGGTTTATATATTAATTTATAGAAATATCAAAGTATTAATTTTCTTGTGTTAAGGATATAGAATAAGCATTGGAAAGCAATATAATATTTTTATTTCTTATACTAAAAAAATTACTTTCATGAACAGTGGATTTGGGTTCAAAGGTCATTAGGTTGCTGCAAAGTGAATTATTTGGATCTGTACCTATTATGTGGTACAGTAAAAGGGTTTCTTTTCACATATTTTTATATTGCATACATATTTTTTTCCCCAATAAAAAAGGTATACCATTATTTGTTGGTAAATGTATTCAAACAGTAAATGCAAAAGATTTATATAATACTGTAGTAGTAATCATTTAATAACTACTTTGAAATAGCTTTGTTGTAATCATGTCAATAAATTCAAGAGAATACTGTATACTGTACATTGAATTCTCTGTTTGTGTGAAACTGTTGTTAATATTAGTTACATTATACATTTTCATTTCAGAATTTCCTCATTTTCCAATGAAGTTTGAGGATGATCATAAATACCTTTACCTTTAAAAAAAACTCCATATACAGTATAATAAAAACCTTACTTTAATATATTTATTAGCTGTAGTATAAAACTATAATATTTTAACATGATTTGTACTTTCACGGATCTTAGACATACCTAAATAATTAAACCTAAACATGTGCGTTTTTTATCTGCAATTATTAAAAATCCTCAGAACTTGAATTCCAAAAATTCAATCAGGACTTGATTTATTGACATTTCTGTGAATAAAGTGAAATTTAGCTCCCATTTCAGATTTGATAGCATCTATATAACATTTATATTTTTGGTCTTGTAAAATGGCATGTGAGCTAGTAAAATATATAGTTAGTTAGTACAAAATGTATATGCCCCGTCATTTATTGTTTGCCTTCAGTTCATGATCTAATATTGGTTCTTTGTTAACAAGTTCCTCTTTTTGGATATTTTCGTTATTGCAAATATTTTTCTGTATTCCAGATTTCATTGTTACACTGTCTTTAACAGTTTCTTCTGTTCTACATAGATCTTGTTTTGTTTCAGAATTTAGTTTTTCCTTGTCGTCGTCGCCTTTGTTACCAAGATCTTGAGGTGCATTTGTTTCATCTTTGCTGCCTCTTTGTGTATCACAGTTTGTTTCATTGCAATCTTCCTTTTGTTCCGTCTTTAGTTTCTGATTAGCTTCCCAAATTAGTCGTCTTTCCATCTTTGTCTTGAAGAGTAAATTATGTCCTAAAAACAGTAAAAGAAAAATAACCGATGTTGCAGGAAAAAGAAACCAAATGTAAACAAACAAATAAATACCATATTTTTCTTTCTTCTCTTTACATTTCATTGGAACATTTTTATTTGTCAATATTTTGTTGTTTCTTTGGAATGTTTTTTATGTTTTTGCTATATAATTCAGTATGGTATATCTGTGATCCACTTTTGAAATAAGTACTGTGATACTGAAAGTGTTATTATATAAAAGACCGAAATAATAATATAAATTAATTGTCTTCTGTTAAGATGAAAGTGGTAGTGAAAGTAGAAGGACAAGAATGATGTTTCAGAAATTAGTACAGAATGATAAAATTTTGTTCACTTTTTTTTTATTTCCACATACACCACATATACATGGAGGATGCATATTTTAAGATTTTTTTGGCACACACAGCACAGATCTCTAAGCTGATTATGCACCATTGAACAAAATAATAAGGCAGTATACAAATGAATAAAATTTTAAAAAAGGCCCCACTATTACTAAAGGAGAGTACCAATATCAAAATTTAAAAAAACCAAGCAAAATTGGTATATCTATACGTTAAAAAAAATACCTAAATTACACAATACTTACCTACACAGTCTACCATTGCTTTATGTGCTTTCCTTTTACAGCAGGCTTTACACAGATCAAATATACATTTCAAACCTTTTGGATTTCCACATTCAAGACAAGGAGAGAATTTCATTCCTGAAGTGAAAAAAAAATTAATAAAACCAGCATATCCATCAATAAAGTGGAAAATTTGAAAAAAAAGAAGTATAAATTATATCTCACAGTCAAAGTGCTTAGAAAGTCAGTCATAAAAATAAAAAAAAAAAGTTTGTTTTTACCTTTTTCCTTGAAATTCTTATGTGGTTGTCTGACTTGACGTTTTTGTTGCTTTCTGGACAATGTTAGGTCAATTTGACCATCTAATTCTGTCAAAAGTGGGCGCTTCCTGTTTTTTTCTAATTTTCTTTGTGCTGTAACTTCAGGACTGTAGGTATAAATATGTTGCAGTAAATTGCGTGCGATGTATGCTAACTTACTGTAAGTGAGGAGAATCGCTTACTTTACCTGGGTCTAATATATGGCTGGCAGATCCAGTATGGAACTTTTTCTGTTTTTCCACTTTCTTCCATTAATTTTTTATCTTTAAGTCCTCTTTCTTTTAACTCTCGACAAACCTCAGCCAAAGCTGCAATACTTTTAGCTCTGGCCATCAGGACTCTGAGATCGCAGTGAACCTCAAGACTGAAAGAAAGAAAACCTTGATTCATAAAAGAAAACAAATTAATATATGATTAAATCTCAGGGAGCTTTCGTACTGCAATGACCTATAACCTAAATCCCAGAAAGCTTTTGATTTGTGATGACCTATGACCTATGACCTACAGATTTTGTGTCAAAGAACAGAGTGGGTAAGCGCATACCAATGTCTCCGTATGCACACAATGAATTAAAATAATGTAACTAGTCCCGAGGTCACATTTGTTATGAAATAAGAAAATGATGTGAACTATATAAAAAATTACCTTTTATGCCACAGTTTAAAAAGATGACCTCGGACGAAAGACAAAGAACAAGGGTATTTTTCAACAATAGATAAGTACTCATCTGACATTTCCCATGAAGCTGGGGGGTCTTTATCTTCGAATATTGAAGGATTGTACAGATTGCCCTCTAAAGAAAAAAAGTTAGTACAGTGAAATTTTCACAAATAAGATTCAAGAAATGTTATTGTCCATTTAAAGTGGAAATTCTCTTTGCTTGGTATAGTTAAAACAATGAATATATATGCAGTACATTAAATTTATTCCTGAATAGAATAAGCATAGGAAGCTTAAAATCATCAAATTACCAGCTGACATGACTCCGTCTACTCCAGTTTCATCCAGACATCTCTGAACATCAGTGTAATATTGAAGATTGCCATTTGAGAAAACAGGTATAGATATAGCCTCTCTGAAAATAAAAATTAAAGTACTCGGAAACTGAGTGAAGCACTTGGCAAAATATTGCTACAGAAGGTGCATGTTGATATTTCGGCCCATGTTAAAAGAATACAAATTTTTACTTTTTTTTATTTGTGAAGTTATTAATGAACCGATTGTCTTGAATTTCAATAGGCATGTTCTGTAAGTATATACCTATGTATTAAATTTACACCAAAAAATTCAGAATAACTTGTAGGCGCTATCCTACTAAAAAACAAACAAAGCAAGTATTTTACATGGCAAAATTAATAATTAAGAAATGCATTCATAATGAATAAGGAAAAGGGTGTCCGAGAGGGTAATGGTTAGGGCTCTCCTTTGCATTTATGTTTTCATCCTAATTATTGTAACTCACTTGACTTTCTTGATGCTGTTCCAATCTGCCACTCCAGTGGTGGGTCCCTTCATCTCTCGTGTTCTACCATGTACAGTCAGAAGCTGGCAACCAGCTTTCACAAGCATTTTTGCATACTCAACTGTCTTTGTCTGTTCCTCAAAAATTCTGATCTTGGTTGTAATTGGCACACTTAATTCCTTGTGGGCTAACTGAACTATTAAATCAATGATTACAAAACTATATGTTGTGCTCAAAATTGAATTTTAGTTTATAATTATGACATTATAACAAGGTATCAAGGGTTTCATAATAAATGGCACAAAATAGTGGAGCATGTATACTGACAATGAAGGGTGGTGAATATAGATATATTAACAGTTCCTACTTTAATACATTATAGTGTTTAATGTTGGTACTAAGGAAGGTTAAATAACAACTTCAATGGTCACAATGGGTCATTAATATTATATACAACTTCCAATGCTTGTAAACATAATATCTTATAACTTTACCTGATCTTGCCATTTTCATCTATTATAACCTGTTCATACTTACTCATTTTTGATATAAGATCCCAATCTTCTTGTAAGAACGCTCCATAATGGCCTACAGGAAATTGAAGTATAAATAAATGTTGGTAGTTGTAGTGATAAAGCTCTGTTTACACTATCAAACTTTATGCGACAAAAAATGTGATGTGCCCATGGACACAATGACATCATATCACTACCACATTTGGGCACATTACGCGTTTTTTCAAACTAGTTTGATAGTGTAGACAGAGCTTTAGTGAATGCATTGATGAGGAAAACAATGAAGAGGAGCTTTTGATATAATATAATGTTTTTTTGGTGCTGATCCTACAGTATGCTGTATTGAGGACCTTACCTCGTTTTGCTATTGACTGAGGGCATCCTAGGTTTAAGTCAATGGCATCACAATATGGTTCTGCTAATTTTGCTGCTTTCACAAAGGTTTCTGGGTCATTTGCACAAAACTATGGAATAGAAAATTAGAGAAAACAGAAGTGGTCTACTGTATAAGTGCAGGTTAATCTACAGTAGATAAACCAAAATTGTTAACGTCTCAAAAAGAAATGTTGAGGTATATGTAGGGTCACCCATATTAAAGCTGTCTTGAAGAGGGGTGTTCAAAGTTGTTGTTAATTTTTAAGTTATGTTCCTTCTCTGGGAAAGGTCTATGTTGGTTTATTCAGGTAAGCTAGGTACGAAATAGACTTTAGATCCATCCAATAGACAAACCAAGATCATTTTGTATACATCTATACCTGTACTATTAGAGGTCTGTCTTCTGGGCAGGTAACAAGATTTTCACGTCGGTAATGAGCATCTCTTACAAAGACAGAGGCATGAAACATTGGGGTGTAGCATAGTTGAGCACCGTGCCTCCGGCTTAACAATCGCCAAGCCAGCTCACTTTGATCAACCATTGGGGCTACTACCAGCTTTGCTTCTTTCAAGGTTGTCTTCCAGAACTCGTATCCTTCCAGTTTTGCCATAATCTAGAATAAACAAAATCAGCAACATTATGAAAATGGTCCTTCATCATACCCCAAATCAACATGGTTACATCGTCAGTTTAGCTTAGTTTTTATTATAAAGATGAACAGTCTTTTAACTTTTAGTAATAATAATGAACGGTCTTTAGTAATAATAGTCGGGAAGTGAAGAAAAAAATATGACCACTAAAGCATAGATGGAGAAAACACTAGGCCTATAAATTATTTAGACCTAGGCGGTATGTATGGCTATAATATATAGCTTATACTATAATGATATATTACATTTTAATTTAAAATTTAAATACATTTTGTTTTATTATTTAAAAGATGACGAAAATATTATTATATTTGTATCCGTCCCCCTCCTACTAATGCAGTTTAGTAGGGAAAGAGACTATATTTGGGTGACATTCACCACATAGGCCCGAATTTCCATAGGCCTAGCCTCAATCGAATCCTTCCTCTCATTCGACAATGAATGCCAGGGGCTGAGGTTGCTCCCTATCTCTATGTAGCATCTACTCATGACTAGGCCTAGGCCTAGCCTGCCTCTTGCCCTAGCTAGGTTGGAAGATTTTATAACTATAAATACTACAGATTTTATTATTGAAATTATAATTAAATGAATGATAATAAACTAAAGCCATATTATTCTTTAATAACGTGTTTACAAGATAATAATAGAACAATTTAGGTGAGCAAAACAAACTAAAAACACGTCGCGTTGCAGAAAAGTCACGTCTTTTTTTCGTCACACGTTGATGATTCTGACATAACTGAAAAATTTCCGAACTAACACGATTTTATTACAGTTTTAAGTTCAATTCATATCCTATCGGTTCTATGGTCAACATTTGGAGACTAAGATGACTATAAAAATAATAGAGACGACGTGTGTGTGATGAAAGAAATAAGAAAGAATGTTGTAAATCGAAGTTTATAATCAATTATTGTATTATGATATATGTCTACAGTGTTTGATCCAACAGAGGTAAGTGTAGTATTTCTTCAATAGTTTAATATAAGCCTTTTAACAAATTATTTACAAAGGGGATACCTTAATACATTCTTGTTTATTTCTCGAATACATCTAGGAGAGTAGAGACTTAGTCTAGTTAGGCCTATTACCTTCTCCTAGCTAGACAATGTATTATGTAGGAAGGGAACAAGACTTCCCGCTGTCTTCATAATTCCAAATAAAGGTCAGTTCGCCCTTACTGTGTACAGACAGTAGGCAACCAACAAGATATTTACTAATGTTTGTATGTAGGCCTATATATTATATGTCATGTTGTGGTTTTATTAAAAGTGGAGTATATTTTCGGCAAATTTAATACCTATTTCTTGACATGATAATAATTATAATGTATTATTAGGGCCTAGTAATAAATATTACTTATTTATAAATTATACAGTAGTATGAATTAACTATTTTAAAAAATAACTCTATCAGGTTCTCTTTCTAGGCTAACCTAGGCCTAGGTCTACAAAGATCTGCATAAATATTGTTTAAAAAATTGTTTGTTTTAATATGATATTAATGATCCTGATATATCCTTTTTTTTAAATTGTATTCAATACCCACTGGCCATCCTACAAATGTACAAAGTAAATTGTGAATGTGATATTGCAGAAAAGCATTTTATTATGTATAAAAACAAATTTTGAAATTATACGGAATAAAAACAATTATCTCTGCAACGTCTTTTCTTTTTTAATGACTTTTACTCCATCTGTCTGGCTAACCAACATCCTAAAGCTTACCCATCTGTATACCATAATCAACTGTTCTTCATCTAAGAACTACAAAATAAAGGTGTGTAAAACACTTAAATTAATAAGAAAAACCATTAATTACTATATTATGTTTAAAAGTTTATACAGTTTAGTCAAAAAATAATAAAAAAGCTACTACAGTACAGTATGTAGCTACCATGTACCAACCAGACTATCATCTTTATATAGTAGCCTACTTTAAAATCATTAAATTTCTTTGTAAAGTATGCAGACAAATACTAGCAATTTATGCATTAACAATCCATTATTTATGCTCTCCATTAACCAGTAAATGTAATTAATCTAAAATAATGCCTAAATAGCCGAGCAGGCAATATTCAATCTTTTGATGATATTAAATTACAAGATAGAGTCGCCCGAAATATTGTCAAATAAAAATAATAACACAAATTCAAAAATCTGTAGTCTTATATCCCATCCTTGTAATTGTAGATTTTTCTGAGAAAAAAATTATGCAAAATACATAATATGAATGATACTATTGGGGTGTCCCAATACTGTACAGTTAGCTCAACAACAATTGATATTGTATTTTATTTTTAAACTATAGTCCAATGTAATTTATTGTGTTTTTAAGTATCTTTGCTACATAATAATAATGCTGACGATACCGTCTTGACTGGCTATATTACCAATGCAGATGAAAATAGTTATAGGGAAATGATAATAACCGATTAAACTTAAGTGGAGTGAGGATAACAACCTGAAATTAAATGCAACTAAAACTAAAGAAGTTGTAATTGATTATAGGAAAGAATGTGAACCTTTGATTCCAGTAGAATTTCTATGTTTTTTTTAAAAAAACAAATGACAATAAATGATACTTAACTTGACTTATAAATGGAGAAGAAATTAATATGGTAGAAGAATATACATATTTAGGATGTATCATTGATCATAAACTTAACTGGAAGACAAACACAGATAAATTAGTTGGTAAATCATCTCAAAGAATTTATATATTGCGAAAAATGAAAACGCTCAATATTGATATCACTATTATGAAGTTGTTTTATACGACGACGATCCAAAGTGTATTATCTTACTGTCTGATTTGTAACTATGGTAATTTATATAAGAAAGATGAAAAAAAGGCTAAATCAAATTGTAAAAAGAGCTGGTAAACTTATAGGCGATATGCCAATCTGCCTGGATGAATTAGATCAATACAGGCTGCTTTGCGTTTTATGGGTGATGTCAGTTATCCCCTAAATGATCAGTTTATTCGATCCCGTAGTGGTAGGCTCTGTGTCCCTAAGACAAACCGATCCCGTTATGCCTTTATAGCCAACGTCATACATTTGATAAACTCACGGCAAAAAAAGATAGGAAACTGTAGTGTTAACATATCATTGTGCAATTCTTCCTTTTTAATATTGTATTTCTAATAGTTTTAATAATTTTATGATAAAAGCTTTTAATCTGTATGTATTATACATAACCTAGTGTTTAATTATGTATTTTTGTGTATTTTGTTGTAATCTTCTGAATTTGTATAGTACTGTATATCTTTTTTTTATATTTCATGTCAGTTTCAAATGTATTCCATTTATATTACTATGGACAAATAATATCAGTATCAGTAACTGCTCATACATGGTTTTAAATTTTGTGCAGAGTGACATTATATTTTTTTTAATGTGACAAGTTATCCGTTCTTCTCAAGATTTTAAATCTGTTTCTTGAATGTATCCTTGAACTGAGAATGAAAATTAAAAATGTTCCATCTTGTCAGGCCATCTTCAACACACCTATTATAATTACAACGGTCACTCATCTCACAATACCACAGGAGAGAACTCAATGATTAATCTAAACACCAGAGTTGTGTCTCATACAGCATTAATATTTTCTTTATAAATGATAATAATGCATTTTGTCTCAACCTTTTCCATACATTTTGTTGATCAGCTAGACCACTATGCTAGTATGTTGTAGATTTTCCTAGCCCGCATTCTGTATGCCGCAAATATAATATTCTTTTGATTTTAAGTGGGGGAAAAACTCATTCAAACCACTCTGAACGTACTTCCAAGCCATAAAAAAGAATTCTAATATACTGTACATGGCTACCTAGTTTTTAGGTGAAGAACTGGGTCTTAATGCCATGACACCTACACCCCTTGTTGTTTTCAACTTTTTAAAGCCCTGTTCAGTGAAACATTACTCTTAAAATAATAGTCATATTTGTTTAAAAAATGCATGAATGACTTTAGTATTCTACATGCTAAACCAGTGGACATAACTTTTCTGTTTGACTATAGAATTAGAAGAATTCCATGGTTTGACCATATGTTTGAAGTATTTAATCATTGATTGGCTGGGTGCATCGACAACAATAGATTTTTGGGTTTATTTTCACAATATTAACTTTCAATTGAGTGTTGTTAAAGGTGTGTCTAGTATAAACTTCCTTACTGTACAAAGGAAAGCCACAGATTAGAATAGAATATTAAGATACAGATCATACAGGTAGCTTTGTAATGGAAGTAAGTAGACTTGACGGCTTGACAGCAGAAGTCTTGATTGAGAAGCATTAAATTCGGAAGGTATTTTATCTATATTTTTTTCAAGCTTTTTTAAAATAATAATATTCTTCAAAATCATGCAAATATTATGTTAAACTTATTCGGAAAATTAATGATTTATTTGTTATTAAGTTTATACAGTTAACAAAATGTGAAAGTCATTTTTTTATTATTGTACTGCACATGGAGGAGGAATTTGGTCTAAAAATAATTTGCCATTGTTAAAGCTATGTGTACAGTATGTAACTGTATCTGCCTACACAGAATTCTATGAAATACTCAACACCATTTCTATCAAGAAACAGGATAGGTAGGACAGGAACTTGAGGACAGGTTTCAAAAGTATAGCTGTTAATTAGTATTTATTTCTTTCAAAATCAAGGTGATAAAATGCAGGATAACGATCTGTAAGATAACATTACAGGATTATGATCTCAAAGGAAAGTAGTACTGATAAGTGCTTACAGGAAAAGGGAGAGTATTCATTTGATTTGAGCGTCTTGGTTATCTTTGCCGCCATATGTTTCGGTTACTTGATATCAGAAAGGTAATTTTATGTTTGCAGATAGTTGCTGTGTAAGGTATTTCCAACATTGCGCTTGGTGTATGTCTACAATTTAATTTACAGTATTTCGAACAAAAAAATATTTTGTTGTCCTTTCTATACACTTGTGTATTGAAAATGCTCATTTTCAATTTAAAATGCTCAGTTGGCTATTTGTTGATTCAAGTCTATTTAAAAGGTTGATTGTCTATTTAAAATGTTGATTGTCTATTTAAAAGGTTGAGTGTCTATTTAAAATATTGAATTATTACAAATATTGTGTATTAATATTTTTAAGATTAAATAATAAAGTATTTGAATGTAAGATTAATATTTTAATCTTTACATTTTGCCTTAAATTGCTTTGTCATACATAGTTTTTATTGCACATCAAGATAATCATTTCAGACATTCGTTTCAGATGTTAACATTTGGTACATTATATTTTCACAAATAATGTTTTTATGTGATTGATTGCCGTCGTCATTTATTACTGTATGTTATAATTACTCAAATAACTTTAAGAATACTCTACATTACTAAATGCCTTTCTGTGTTTTAAACCATTATGTGTGTTAATCATAAAAAATGTATGTTTTAATGGACATTTGATTGATTATATAACAACAATATTCATCTAGTCATTTTTGAACAATTTTCTTCCAGAAATCTGGTTCAAATTCTTAAGGACAACAAATCCTATTTCTTTTATTATTACCTTGTACTGCTATAAATTCTGTAGGTTTTTTTTTAGTCTATCATTTCAAATCTAGTCTCATCTTCATACTGTACAGTTACATTGATTAATATTTTATTTTTTTATTGGATTCTTAGAGTTCTTGTAGTATCATCGATTAAACTTACAGGTACTATTAAACATTCACTAAATGTCAGTCAGCAAAAAATATGAACAAATAAATCTTCATATTTTTGTATGTATTTGCAGGCTTGAGAATTGTGCACAATTTATGTAAGCTATTTAGATAAAAATGGAGCAAGAGGGACAGTGGCGGATCCGATACATGATTAAAATTTAGAGGGTGGCTGGACTCTCCCCCTTGGCATTCGTATGTCACCAAAATTAATGGGCTTGTCTCATTCTTATTTAATTGACACTACAGCAAAAAAAGTGCAAAATTAGGCTTTTTATAGAGCCTATTATTATGAAATAATACAGTACATTAAATATTATTACACATTATTACATTATACAATAAATTCTCTTGTATTGAGAAAAGTCATATTCTATCTTTATTGTATACTGTATTACTATAAACAATGATAGTATTTTTGAAAATGCTTGTAATAAAAATACTGTTTAAAATGAAGGAATTAAAACGAGCAAGCCTGCCAAAAAATAATAGATCGACACATGAATCTTCTTAACAACAAAAAAATGACTGAAGTAATAAGTGTATGAAGAATTGTATCATACTGTGCCTTCCTTCAAGTCGGAACTAATAGAGATCTCTAGATTAGCTGCTGTATGACTAAGGTTATATTTTATGATATCGTTTTATATCTCTGAATAAACTAAAACATACTGTACATAATACACAGGATACAATACATAGGCTATTATTAAAAACATCACTGTAATGTAAACAACCAATGTTCTAAAACAATTTTTATATGGCATTCTAAAATTAATCTGTTTAATATATCAATAATTGTATTAATTCAATTTAAATTTAATTATGTATAATACATTATTTTATACGGAAATTATTGTAATATATTGTTATTAAATAACAATTATCATAGACATGTTTGTCATTTTAAAAATGATGATTTTTAAATTATTAGGTGATCATTTAGAATAAAATGATCACCTATTGTTATTGTATAAAATCTTTATTATTATTTATTGGTTTTCCGCAACGAAGTTGCAGGAAAACCTCTTGTGATTGTACGAAATCATCATCATCATCATCATCTTTTTTTTCATCTTCTTTCTTTCTGTATGATTTTTGTGTAACGCTTTTCTCTAAAACTTGCAAACATAACATTTTTTTAACTATGTTGACATTTTGACATTTATGTAACGTCGTCAAGCGAAGCTTTTCATGATGCTTACAATTGCGCAACGTGACGTACGCGCGATTTAACGATTTTCTCGTATTTAACATAGCTCGACAACCAAATAACATTTCAACTTGAAACTTTGCAAAAGTTTAATTTATATTATGCGCTAACTTTCTGTGGAAAAAAAATTGCGTGTTTTACACAAAGTTACGCGCGCACGCGCATTTAAAATTTCAAAATGCGCAAAATTAATTTATAATCAACTTTCTACGCGTTTCATGTCGTTTTAAGCATGTCAAAAATTCCCACGCGTGCGCACATTTTTACGTGTGCGGTGCGCACGTAGCATTGAAAACGTATTTTTTTCGCGTGATTTATGTTTTTCCAGCCTTTTCTAGTAATTTTACCAAATTTTAAACAATTTCGACTTAAAGATACGTCATACGAGCACGTCGAATTGGACAATTTGCGCGCGTTTTTTATGAAAAGGTTAAAAAATTCGTTTAAAATATGCCTTTTTTTAAACAGTCGTAATTTCTAAACTAGACGGTCAACTTTTTGTGGATGACATTTTCTGGAAGTTAATGAGTTGTAGATATCGGATCATATATTAATATGGCTAACCGGACATTGTGACGTCATCGTATTGCCACGCTAATATAAAATTTAGGATTTTTGTATCTTTCGTCATAGCTCATCACATTTAATAGAGCGCATCTCCACTTATCCGTTTTCCATTTTCACCCAAATTTTGATATTGTCTAGGTCAATCAACTGTCTTTCGCATGAATTATAAATATTTTAATTTTTTTGACGTCATCAATCCTAAAAATTTAAATTACGTGTGGCATTAATTTCATCTTTACAGTAAATTTTAATCTGTTATAGCTCGTAAGAATAAAATTTGATAATCACGATTAAAACGTTTTCTGGAAGCTATTGGATTTTAGATACGAAATCATGTGAAAATTTTGCCAATCGGATGTTGTGACGTCATCATATGGCCAGTTAAATGAAAAAAGTCGTATTTTCATCTTTTTCGTCATAATTCATTGCATTTAAAAGAGCGCGCATCAATATTTCACGTATTCAAATTTCTTCTACACGCTAATACGTTGTTGCTGAGATAATTTCTTTTCGGAAATGCTACCTTCGCGTTTCATTTTAAAACCGTCAACATGTTAAAAATTGCAATAAATAGCGGGTCCCGTAATTTCACCTATTCTACACTGTATGTGATATGGATACAGATTATACTGTGTATACTATATATGAATCAAAATAATAGAATTCAGCAATAAAAACATATCATATTCTTCAGTTCAGGTCATAATGCCAACGTGGACACTTCCTTTTGTCCTCAACCTATCCCCTTAATGTTCGGTACGGTAAGGTACGTCGTTACACGTTCATGTTGCACCACTTGCGCGGCGGAAAACCAAACTCGTCAAAGTGACGAGTTACATGTCTAGTTTTTTTTTTTTAGTTATCCGCATTTAGCGGATAACTCCTTGTAACTGTCCTGTTTCATCATCTTTTTTTTTTTTTTCTGTATTCTTCTTTCTTTCTGTCATTTTTGTGTCACGCGTAACTCAAAAACGTGTAAACATAACATTTTATAACTTTGTCAACATGTGGGCGTTCACGTGAAGTTGTGCACCCGCTATTGTGAATGACGTCATAGTTGCGCAACGTGACTTACGCGCGTTTTTATGAATTTCGCGTATTTAACATAGATCGAAAACCATATAACATTTTAATTTGAAACTTAGAAAAAGTTTAAGTTATATCTTGCGCTAACTGACTGTGAGAAAAAAATGGCATGTTTTACACGAAGTTACGCGCGCACGCGCGTTTAAAATTTCAGAATGCGCAAAATTAATTTCTAATCAACTTTCTACGCGTTTCATGTCATTTTAAGCATGTAAAAAATTCCCACGCGTGCGCAAATTTGTACGCGCGCGGTGCGCACGTAGCGTTAAAAACAATTTTTTCCGCGCGATTTATGTTTTTCCAGCCTTTTCAAGTAATTTTACCAACTTTTAAACAATTTCGACTTAAAATTAACGTCATACCAGCACGTTGAATTGGATAATTTACGTACGTTTTTGATGAAAAAGTTCAAAAATTCCTTAAAATTTGTCAAAATTATACCTTTTTTAAAACAGTCGTAGTTTCTAAACTAAACGGTAAAAGTTATTTTTATTACGTATTCTGGAAGATGATGAGTTGTAGATATCGTATCATGCATCAATATTGCTAACAGGACATTGTGACGTCATCGTATGGCCATGCGAATATAAAATATAGGATTTTTGTATCTTTTGTCATAGAGCATCACATTTAATAGAGCGCATCTTCGCTTATCCGTTTTTCATTTTAACCCAGATTTTGATATTTTTTAGGTTAATCAACTACCTTTCGCATGGGTTAAAAATATTTTAATTTTTTTGACGTCATCATGTCTAAAAATGTAAATAACGTGGGTCACTTATTTTCATCTTTACAGTAACTTTCAATCTGTTATAGCTCGTCAGAATAAAAAGCGGTAATCATGATTAAAACGTTTTCTGGAAGCTATTGTATTGTAAATACGAATTCATATCAAAATTTTTCCAATCCGACGTTGTGACGTCATCATATGGCCAGTTGAACAAAAAAAATTGTATTTTCATCTTTTGCGTCATAGTTCATCACATTTAAAAGAGCGCGCATCTATATTTTACGTATTCAAATTTCTTCTACATGTTAATATGTTGTTACTGAGATAATATCCTTCCGAAATTGCTATCTTAGTGTTTCATTTTGATACTGTCGCCATGTTAAAAATAGGAATAAACGGGGGGGTCCCGTAATTTCACCTATTCTACACTGTATGTAATATGTATACAGATTATACTGTTTGCATGTATATGCTATATGACACAACATTGACAGAATTCAGCACTAACAGCATATCATATTCTTCAGTTCTTGTCATAATGCCATAATATTTATCTGTGTGCAATATTCCAACGTATGATGTGAACGTGGCGTTTGTCGTGGTGCGGATAACTAACTCGTCAAAGTGACGAGTTTCATGTCTAGTCTTTTTATTGTTTCTGTACACTATTTTGTGTAACAATTATCTCAAAAAGTTTAATATCAATGATTACAAAAATTTCAGAATATCTTTCAAATAATATAACTTAATCCTAATAAGCTTTCCAGCGTGATCACTCATCCGTGACGACATTTATACGCCATTTTGCGAAATCACATTATCAATCATATCTCCATAATTCATTATCACATATTAATGAAATTCACTACACGTAAACTTCAGATCAAGGGTAAAAATATTAGCAAATAAAAACGCACGCGCACGTAGGTTCATGCGCGTGATATCGCGCGTTAAAAATTTAAAACGCTCAAAACTAAGTTTTGATCAATTTAGAGCATGAATTAGGCCATTTGCGTGTTTCAAAAAATTACTGCGCAAAAATGTGTTTTTGCGCGCGCGATACTTAAAAAGCGTAAAAAACATGAATTTTTTTTACAAATCTCATTCTACTCACCATCCTTAGTACATTCACCAAATTTGAGTCAGTTCCGACTTAAAATAACGCTATACGAGCACGTTAAAAATGACAAAATGCGCACATTAATTTTACAAAAGTTCTGAAAATGGTGAAAAATAGGTCTTTTTTAAAATGAAAATAATTCTTCAGAATGCAAGATGACCCCCGATTTTTTTAACTTATTCTGGAAGCCATTGAGTTGTAGATATGAATTCATGTACACATTTTACGTACAAAATGTTTTGACGTCATCAAATGGCCACTTGAATTTAAAAATTAGGATTTGTTATCTTTTTGTGTAGATTATCACATTCAACAGAGCGCATCTTGGTTATGTGTGCTCGAATTTCGCACAACTTTCAGTATGTGCTTGCTTAATTAATTATCTTTATCATGAGTTGACACTATCTTCATTTTAATGACGTCATCACGCGTAAAAACTTGAATAACGTAGGCCGTGTAATTTCACCTTCGCAGTAAATTTGAATATCTTACAGCTCTTCAGAATTGAAGGTTACCTTGATGATTATAATTTATTATGAAAGCTGATGAAATGTAGATATTAATTCATATAAAAATTAAGCCTATCGGATGTTGTGACGTTAACATATGGCCAGTTGAAGTGAAAAAGTAGTTTTTTCATATTTTTCGTCAAAGTTATACACAATTCAAAGAGCGCGCACAGCGCTTCTACGTGCCAAATTTTTTTCCAAATCTTATATTTTTTTGCTCAATTAATTATCTTTCGAAATTGTCATCTTAAAGTTTAGTTTGATAACGTCATCATGCCAAAAAATTAGAACATGTGTGTCCCGTAATTTCACCTATGCTACACTGTATATAGATATACAGTATATACTGTACATATTGTATATGGCATATAGGCACAACTCAGCACTATAAGCATATAATAGGATGGCATACATCAACATTTTCCGATCGTATGTTAACGTACGTGCATGTTTAAAAAAAATTAATTTCAGTAAAATGATAAAAATGATCACCTATAATTCGTCAAAGTGACGAATTAAATTCTAGTTTTATCATTAGATTCGTTATTGTATTGTAATGATAATTGTTCAAACTTAGATTTAAAATTGTTTCTGTTTCATTAAGACTTCAAAGTAAAATATCTTTCTATTTCATTAATATTACTGCATTTAACAGAGCAATTTAAATGAATTATTCAACAAATGATTTTTTTATAAGCCATAATTATCCTATCTGCATTACAATTTCTTTACCCTAAACCATTGAAAAATGAAACACACTCATTTTAATACACAATCGTGTTTGTAGATATATTGCCTACAGTAATACATAATAAAGATAAAAGTTCCGATAATAAAAAAACATGACTATTTGAATATTTTAATTAACGGTATCGTCTGTATAATGTAAATGAAGATACTGTTTTATTCAATAGTGTTTAGTATTCATTAAGCTTATGAATAATTCATTGCATAAAATTATTATGTAGTTAGATTTTGAACTACATAACACAAACACCTTACAGTAGATTGTGAATTCATTTTTAAAATGTAAGCAAAATCAAATTAGTAAAAAATGTGAAATAAACATTTGATGAATGAATGGCCATATTTATAATTGCAAACTAGTTAAATCTATTGCATTGTAAGAGATTCCAATATAACAGCCAAAATGGAACAACTTGGCAAAATGCTTTTCCAATTTTAGAAGCTAGTTCTACAGGTACAGTAGATGGAAATTCAGCTTAATATTGCTAAAAAGGTAAACATTTTGGCACACATGGCGTGTCATATGTATTGAGCTGGAATTGCCTCTGGTTACGGAAACAATTTTAAGGCATATAAAAAAGACAATAGCTAGGGAATTAGGAATATTAAAAAATGAACTATTATTTGGAATATCTCACTCACCTGATAATAATTTAATAAAATTACATATTACATTCTTTTAAAATATATTTTAAAATCCAGTTGTCTACACCATCTAAACCCCCACCAATATACCCTCTTTTTCCCCCAACCGTATCGCCATTGCATTTATTTTTCATTACTGCCTTATGTATGGTTGCAAATGATGAAAAATAGATCATTTTGACGCTTATTTTACATTAATCATAAAATATCTGTTGTACAGGAAATTACGATTGACATGTTGTGTCACAATTTTGAGTTTAAATTTAAAGGAATGATACATTAGGTGCTTTTATAGAATTTATTAGTATTTTGCGGTTAATTATTTAAATAGAATTATTTTATCTTGAAGCAGATTCCATGAAGACTGAGTACCTTTTTATGGTAGTGCATATTAGATTAAAAATCTGGGCTTTTGCTTAATTCAAGATATTTAAAAATCATCAAAATCAAACTGTGAATAAAGCCATTTATAGTTTTAAGCCTTGTCTACACTATCAAACTTTATCTGACAAAAAAGTGTGATGTGCCCATATATGGACATGATGGTATCATGCTACCATATTTGGGCATACAATATCATGTCCATATATGGGCACATCATATTTTGCTGTCACATAAAGTTTGATAGTGTAGACAGAGCTTTAAATGTTATTCATTTTTGCCAAAAAAAGACAAATTAAACAGTTACACATTTTTAATGTTCTCACATTTTAACAATTCCAGATCAAACCTTCCCATTCTAGTTTGCTTTTGCTTATCTTGACAATGTCAGATTTGTTTAAAAATTCATAACTACTTCTCAAGATACATTTTGTTAAAGTCATTGATTATACATAGCCTAATTTCTTGTAGGTCCGTAAATGTAAGTACAGTAATTGATTCACAGCCTGCCAACAACCAAAGTAGTGACTATGTGTGACTAGACAAGCATTGACACAATCATATTCCAATTTGACCTTTTAAAGGTCCTCTTAATGTATACAATGTATACTACACTCACAGTATGTTTATCAATACTAAATTGAACAACCCATTTTCTGATAAAGTATTGAATAATAATTGACTGTATGACCAGAATAATAATAATAGTTCATTCTTATTTAGCACATAATAAGCAAGCTCTCAATGCGCTGCATATTATTACCCCAGTCATTTTTTGGATCATACATGTATGAAAACATACTCCCATAATAATGCAGCTAGTAATCAGCGCAAAGTTGTGTCTTGATCTAACCAGGTACCCATTTTATACACCTGGATGGACAGAGGCAAATGTAAGTAAAGTGTCTTGCCTACAAGCAATGCGGTGAGAGTATAGTCCCATGGGTCTATGTATGAAATTTGCCAAAAATTGGGGAGTTTTGATTTATACACAAATTTCATTTAAATAATAGGATTTTAAACCTGCAGAGTCTAAATTTATCCTCGATTGGAATTATACTTTAATAGCATGAGATTAAAATCGGTCATAACGTTAGTGTAATTTTCCATTTTGCTTCTTCTCTTGCCAATTAGATCCTGGAATGACGCCACCTTATTAATTTTTTTCTTAAGACACAACTCCATCTTAATAATCACCGCAATTTCTGTCTTTTTTTTTACAAGTTTGTTTATGGTGCTGTTTTTTAACTTCCAACCTATGTATTTTTTTCCTTTTAAGATGTATTTTACTAAGATACATTAAAGTATTTTTGATCGAACCATACCATATTATGAATTTGATAGAACGCATAAATTTATTTCGAAAATTCTCTTGGGTATCGATTCACATGCTCATATATAGAATTACAGTTAAAGTAATAAATTAGTTTTCAGTAAATCACAATCTCAAGAAAATTTCTTCATTCATTCATTATACAAATCTTGTGATGTACACATCACCACTCAAGATGAGGGTCTTGAAATCTGTTTGAGATATTTTGAAATTTGTTTTGGACAATTTTTGCGTGGTTGAAGCACTTGTCATCATTTCCATCGTTTTCATTTTCAGGGAATTAAATTTGAATGCTACTCCTAAAGGGTGGTTGTCAATAAGCAAACACTAATTGGTCTGTCATAAAAGGGAGATATAAATCCCATGTGCTATCAGTATTAATGGAATTATACAGAAAAGACATGAGTGAGTTTTTAAATTGTGTTTTTTTTGTTTTATTATTTGCAGGTTTGTATAGTGTCTTCTATTGAGAAGGGTGACGGGAATTGTGGAGACGATTGCTAAATGGAAACAACAATTTGCTAGCTAAATGGAAACAATGAAGACTGTTAAATAACATGTCAATTAACAATTTATGGTATTGATAGTTAAAACTTGGGAAACATGTCTCTTATTAATAAGAAGATACTTATTCTTTCGTGCTGTGCTTTAACGCTGTTGATGATATCCTACGTATCGCTTCGGTTGAATGACAGTACAGAAGCTGGCTTTCAGAACGATAGAAAAAGACTTTCATATCGCAAAAAGGCGATTCTACGCAATCCTGCTCTAAATAACAAAATACAAAAACCTCTTCTTGATAAGCCTTTAAGTCGATCTTCTGGAAACCGAGAAAATAATACATCAGGAGAGTTATCATACGGAGAATATGTTAAAACAAAACAGTTAAATCTTGATACTCCAGCTGTACAGTATCTAAATCATAGTTCTACTACTAAGCAAAAAGATCTTGTGGAGTATTTAGTGGAAACAAAAGATCCTCGATCTGAACGTCTAATTAAAAAGTTGTACTCCACAATAAGTGATGATTTGTATCAAAAATTGTTTACAAAAATTAAAAGAATAGAGGAAGCAAAGCATATAACATTTAGAAATTTACCTTTTCAAAAACAATGGAAGGTGTTGATACCAACAATGAAAGAGCTCGGGTACGAACAGAGGTTACCAAGGGTTATTAATATTGGTTCGAAAAAGAGCGGAACAAACGCATTTGGGTTCTTTTTTCAACAACATCCGCAAGTATGCCACTCGCTCGGAAACGAGGTTCATTACTTTGATTGGAATCATGAAAAAGGTACGGCGTATTACAAGTCAAGAATGGGCTTTGCAACTGGAAACCAATTTAGTTTTGAGAAAACGCCGCGGTATTTTGTAACAGAAGATGCACCGTTATTTATATTAGAAGAACTTCCAGAAGATATTAAATTTATTTTATGTGTTAGAGATCCAGTAGACCGCGCAATCTCAGATTTCCGTCACGAATCTGAGCTGACTGAAAGGCGCAATTCAAAGGGAAGAATAAACCATGCAAAGTACTTGTCAAAAGATGGGCAAATTCAAGGCCTCAAATTTGAAAAATTGGTCATGACACCAAACGGAGAGGTCAATGCGTCAAATGAAATAATACAAACAAGTTTGTATTCTAAACATTTAAAAAACTGGTTGAAATATTACTCCAGAGATAGGTTTTTGATTATTAACCATGATAATCTTCAAGATGATGCGTACAATGAACTGAAGCGCGTAGAAATGTTTCTAGGATTGAAGCCATATTTCACAAAAGATATGTTTTACTACGATGAAAAGAGACACGGGTCTTGTATGAAAGGGAAACCTAGGCCATGCCCCGCAAAAAGTACCCCAGGCTTCTTACCAAAAGCGCAACTTAGCCCTTATATATCTAAAAAACTACATGATTTTTATAGACCATACAATAATGAATTTTCTAAATTAATTGGTCAACGGTTTGATTGGATGGACAGATGACATCAGAAATAATACCTTTCTTTCGTTAATGCACACTATACTCTTAATGGCAGGCCTACTAAAATACTACAGTATAACTCTCTGATTAATTCCTTCAAGCTTGCTGAGCCTCTCTGGAATCACGCATCTAATTGCAATTTGTTTTACAGTGTACAGCATACATTTATTTGTTTCTGTTTTATGCAAATTTTTATTGATCGAAGAAAGTTGTTTAACACGTCTTTATTTTGCTCTGGGGAGTAGCGCAAAATATGCTGTTCTTGCTATGCTAATTCTTAAATAAGTTTTGTTTTACAATTTATTTAACTAAAAGCAATTAACTTAATTTAACTTATCTATGATTCTTATAAATATAAAATATTATAAGACTACATACAAGAATAGCATTTTCTATTTTCAACAAACTATTTTGCTAAAGAAATTTTTATAGCAGCCTGTATTTTTAGTGCAAATAATGTAAACAATACATTATGGACAATGAGTATATCATCTTTGCAAGTGTAACTTACTGAAGGAAAGTATAAGACAGTATGTTGTGATTCTCTGACCTCACAGCCGCGGCGTAAATAAATAAAAAGTAAGGAAATAATTTATATTTTATCAAAGACTATGGCAGGCCTAGTCTTGCTTTCATGTTGTCTTTCGAAATTGCTTCATTAGGTGATCATTTAGAATAAAATGATCACCTATTGTTATTGTATAAAATCTTTATTAGGTGATCATTTAGAATAAAATGATCACCTATTGTTATTGTATAAAATCTTTATTATTATTTTTCTTTTTTTTTTTCTTTTTATTGTTTCTGTACACTATTTTGTGTAACAATTATCTCAAAAAGTTTAATGTCAATGATTACAAAAATTTCAGAATATCTTTCAAATAATATAACTTAATCCTAATAAGCTTTCCAGCGTGATCACTCATCCGTGACGACATTTATACGCCATTTTGCGAAATCACATTATCAATCATATCTCCATAATTCATTATCACATATTAATGAAATTCACTACACGTAAACTTCAGATCAAGGGTAAAAATATTAGCAAATAAAAACGCACGCGCACGTAGGTTCATGCGCGTGATATCGCGCGTTAAAAATTTAAAACGCTCAAAATTAAGTTTTGATCAATTTAGAGCATGAATTAGGCCATTTGCGTGTTTCAATAAATTACTGCGCAAAAATGCGTTTTTGCGCGCGCGATACTTAAAAAGCGTAAAAAATATGAATTTTTTTTACAAATCTCATTCTACTCACCATCCTTAGTACATTCACCAAATTTGAGTCAGTTCCGACTTAAAATAACGCTATACGAGCACGTTAAAAATGACAAAATGCGCATATTAATTTTACAAAAGTTCTGAAAATGGTGAAAAATAGGTCTTTTTTAAAATGAAAATAATTCTTCAGAATGCAAGATGACCCCCGATTTTTTTAACTTATTCTGGAAGCCATTGAGTTGTAGATATGAATTCATGTACACACTTTACGTACAAAATGTTTTGACGTCATCAAATGGCCACTTGAATTTAAAAATTAGGATTTGTTATCTTTTTGTGTAGATTATCACATTCAACAGAGCGCATCTTGGTTATGTGTGCTCGAATTTCGCACAACTTTCAGTATGTGCTTGCTTAATTAATTATCTTTATCATGAGTTGACACTATCTTCATTTTAATGACGTCATCACGCGTAAAAACTTGAATAACGTAGGCCGTGTAATTTCACCTTCGCAGTAAATTTGAATATCTTACAGCTCTTCAGAATTGAAGGTTACCTTGATGATTATAATTTATTATGAAAGCTGATGAAATGTAGATATTAATTCATATAAAAATTAAGCCTATCGGATGTTGTGACGTTAACATATGGCCAGTTGAAGTGAAAAAGTAGTTTTTTCATATTTTTCGTCAAAGTTATACACAATTCAAAGAGCGCGCACAGCGCTTCTACGTGCCAAATTTTTTTCCAAATCTTATATTTTTTTGCTCAATTAATTATCTTTCGAAATTGTCATCTTAAAGTTTAGTTTGATAACGTCATCATGCCAAAAAATTAGAACATGTGTGTCCCGTAATTTCACCTATGCTACACTGTATATAGATATACAGTATATACTGTACATATTGTATATGGCATATAGGCACAACTCAGCACTATAAGCATATAATAGGATGGCATACATCAACATTTTCCGATCGTATGTTAACGTACGTGCATGTTTAAAAAAAATTAATTTCAGTAAAATGATAAAAATGATCACCTATAATTCGTCAAAGTGACGAATTAAATTCTAGTTATTATTTTTTTTCTTTTTTTTTTTTTTCTTTTTATTGTTTCTGTACACTATTTTGTGTAACAATTATCTCAAAAAGTTTAATGTCAATGATTACAAAAATTTCAGAATATCTTTCAAATAATATAACTTAATCCTAATAAGCTTTCCAGCGTGATCACTCATCCGTGACGACATTTATACGCCATTTTGCGAAATCACATTATCAATCATATCTCCATAATTCATTATCACATATTAATGAAATTCACTACACGTAAACTTCAGATCAAGGGTAAAAATATTAGCAAATAAAAACGCACGCGCACGTAGGTTCATGCGCGTGATATCGCGCGTTAAAAATTTAAAACGCTCAAAATTAAGTTTTGATCAATTTAGAGCATGAATTAGGCCATTTGCGTGTTTCAATAAATTACTGCGCAAAAATGCGTTTTTGCGCGCGCGATACTTAAAAAGCGTAAAAAATATGAATTTTTTTTACAAATCTCATTCTACTCACCATCCTTAGTACATTCACCAAATTTGAGTCAGTTCCGACTTAAAATAACGCTATACGAGCACGTTAAAAATGACAAAATGCGCATATTAATTTTACAAAAGTTCTGAAAATGGTGAAAAATAGGTCTTTTTTAAAATGAAAATAATTCTTCAGAATGCAAGATGACCCCCGATTTTTTTAACTTATTCTGGAAGCCATTGAGTTGTAGATATGAATTCATGTACACACTTTACGTACAAAATGTTTTGACGTCATCAAATGGCCACTTGAATTTAAAAATTAGGATTTGTTATCTTTTTGTGTAGATTATCACATTCAACAGAGCGCATCTTGGTTATGTGTGCTCGAATTTCGCACAACTTTCAGTATGTGCTTGCTTAATTAATTATCTTTATCATGAGTTGACACTATCTTCATTTTAATGACGTCATCACGCGTAAAAACTTGAATAACGTAGGCCGTGTAATTTCACCTTCGCAGTAAATTTGAATATCTTACAGCTCTTCAGAATTGAAGGTTACCTTGATGATTATAATTTATTATGAAAGCTGATGAAATGTAGATATTAATTCATATAAAAATTAAGCCTATCGGATGTTGTGACGTTAACATATGGCCAGTTGAAGTGAAAAAGTAGTTTTTTCATATTTTTCGTCAAAGTTATACACAATTCAAAGAGCGCGCACAGCGCTTCTACGTGCCAAATTTTTTTCCAAATCTTATATTTTTTTGCTCAATTAATTATCTTTCGAAATTGTCATCTTAAAGTTTAGTTTGATAACGTCATCATGCCAAAAAATTAGAACATGTGTGTCCCGTAATTTCACCTATGCTACACTGTATATAGATATACAGTATATACTGTACATATTGTATATGGCATATAGGCACAACTCAGCACTATAAGCATATAATAGGATGGCATACATCAACATTTTCCGATCGTATGTTAACGTACGTGCATGTTTAAAAAAAATTAATTTCAGTAAAATGATAAAAATGATCACCTATAATTCGTCAAAGTGACGAATTAAATTCTAGTTTTCCATTTGTTTTATTATGAGATTTTAACCAGATTAGTATCATATCAAAATTATTCTACTGCAGTAATTACATTTTGTTTACTGTGTTTATGCAATTATTTAGGGGGTAATCATACACATTGTTTATTGTTTATTGCAGTATTTATTTATTTATTTATTTGGAATTACACCTTTAGATCGGTGGCACACTTAGTACAAAGGTGCATCCTTCACAATAACATTATAAAATATAACAAATAATTTACATACAGAAAAGTATATAGGCAAAAAACAACTATCAACCCCTACCCTATCCCCCACCCCTCCGCACCACCCCAACCGATTTTAATCGATACATACTGCAGTAAAAAATGCAGTTTTTGCAGTAACTGCAGTAGAACAATTTTTATCCCTTAGTTTTATATAGTTTTATTATACTATATTGTACATTTTAACCTTTGTATTTTATCGTTAGGATTATGAGATATTTTATGTCTTTGTTAATGTTAGGGACCGTGTCAAACTACACCCTTAACCTGTGCAAAACCGAGGACTGGCAAAATCTAATGTTTATATTTTCAGTGACTCATTGCCATAGACTTGACATAAACTAAAAGGATACATTATTGCAGTAGTTACTGCATCAACTGCAGTAAAGTCATGTTTACCCAGTGTTTATGAATGTTTTTTTTTCTCTATTATCGAGCACAAGTTTTTTTGCTTCAAAATCAAATCTTTATTTAATATTTCGTATTCATAACTTTGCTTGCCTTGTTAAAAACATATACTTTGACTTTTATATACTTAATTTTAACCAAAATTTTATTGATGTTTTATTAACATTAGTTATGCCTACTCAACTACTTAAATACATTATTGAATCGTTAATGTAGATTTTTGTAATATTAACAAAAATATATAATTTTACTGTTATAAATTTATATAAAATTGTTTCTATTTTCTGTATAATTTTTAATATTAGTTAGATATTAGTATGGATGAATATATGTATATTTTTAAAAACTTTCATTTAACATGCTTATTTATGACATTATTTCCTACCTACCTATGTAAAAATGTAGTTCAAAGTCTTAGTAGTAGTTTAGGTGTCCCACCAACATGAAATCAAGCCCCCTTTAATTAGGCCTACAGGACATTGTCAGCAGAATTTCATCTGCTTTGGTATGAATGCAGTTTCAATATTTGCGCTTACCTAATAGGTAATAGCCATTATATAAATCTCTAGATCTGCCGTTAAGGAAAAATCTTGTTTTTCTGTGGGTCACATTCTCCTTATCTATATAAGGGTTTAATGTCATCATCACAAAATTATTCAACAAAGCTAAAATGTGTTATATAAGGGTCTGGCCACACCTGCTAAAATGATCTGAGATTGTAGGACATTTTAAGGGTTTAATTTCATCACTACAAATTTATTCAACAAAAGCTAAAATGTGTTATAAGGGTCTGGCCACACCTGCTAAAATGATCTGAGATTGTATTTTATATATTTGAAACATATGTATTGTATTATTTATGTTATAACATTTCAATGTTATTGGTGTATCCGCACTCATGCATAGTGAAATAAAATAAACAGGAAATTTTTAATATTATGCTGGTGTTGTGGTATCTATTGTGACTACTGAATACAAAATCAAAATACTTCAGTTTGTATTCAATTATAGAATTCAAGCTGTTTTCTCTAAAACGATTTTTATGCTGTCTTAAGCTCACACTATCAAACTAGTTTGATAAAAGTGTGACGTGCCCAAATATGGTAGTGATATAATATATCATCATGTCCATATATGGGCACATCACATTTTGTTGTCGCATAAAGTTTGAGTTTTGTCGTCGTAAAAACGGTAGTAAGATTTGTATACAGTATCTTTCTAAAATGCTTGGTTCCTATTATGCTTGGTTCCCACTAGAGACGCAACACAACGACGTAACGCAACGTAAGTGATTTGACCAATAACAAGCTATGGATTTATTGGACTGTCGCTTGTGATTGGTCAACTCGTTTGCATTACGTCCTAGTGTGAACTAAAGCTTCAGAGACGCAACACAAGGACGTAGAGCAACGTAAGTGATTCGACCAATCACAAGCGATGGATCATTCGAACTCGTAGGCCTACTTTGCATCTAACGGCAGGTGAAATCGTACGATAAGTTGTTTATTCCGTTGTACATTCCCGCCGTGAATATTAACTGCAGGACAGGATCTTCTACTGCAGTAAATTATGTTGCCATGTTACTCGGTAACAAAAACCTCTTTTGAATCTTCTACTTAGACGGATAAATAATTCATTACGTTTATATGACAATATTTACTAAGTGACATTAATACAATTGTGCAATTGTATAAATTCAGAAGGAATCGACTCCGGGGGATATTTATAATGAATGTTATACATTAACACCCACAGATTGGAGGAGGAGGAGAGCTTTGATTTAAGAACAAAATTAATTGGAGTGACGTTTATTACAATTAATCAAATGTCAATGCATCTCTTCTGCTTTTCATCAGTTCGGTAATTAAATAATTCATCATCTATATAGAGCACCAACCTACCTGAATATGCTACCCTCCAAACGAGATAAGAAATGCGGTACCGTATCAATAAACAAGTTTAAGTCTGCTCTAAAAAAATATTTGACACCAAAAGAAAAACCTCAACGTTTTGTATAGTGGGCTATATTTTGTATTTATGTATATATTTGTTTAAACATACTTCATTCGGTTTTTTTCATATTATGTTTTTTATATGTGTATATGAGGGCCCCTTGATTGTCAGCATAATGCTGTTTTGGGTTACCCACAATAAATAAGGTTTAATAAAAAATAATATAGGGTCTATCGTACTGTGCAGGTTGGTAGGTGATGCAATCACGGATAGGCAAGAGGTTGATAATGAAAATTTAAAAAAACAACAAAAAACGATGTAAAAGCATGAAAAATCGATTGTGAATCTCGGACACAGCTTGATTCGTTGAGCCGTCGAGTAGGCCTACTTATAAGATCGAATCTAAGATCATGGAGGATAAAACCTATGCGAAATCAATTATGGTGGAATAACTTCGGATCAATCATTTATAGGCCTATAGGTTATTTCGTCGATATCCGATCAAAACATTATATCGGCGCCTGCACGTACAGCATGTTACCCCTTTTTAGACTCAGCAAGTAGGCCTAGTACCATTTTTAGTACTTTCGATCTATTGGATCAACCAAAAAGAATTCTCTTCTAGACTCAGAGATCGTATGCCGCCAAAATTCTACAATAATAATTAATTGTTTGATGGTGGATAACAATATTATGATTTTAAAATCATTACTCAAACCATTATGGCATTCACAAAAATGGACCTTTTTTAAACATAAGTCATTCTTTAAACAAAGAGGTCCCTCACATAAAAAAAAGAAAAAAAAAAAGATTCCTCGAAAAAGTTGTATTTTTTTAGCAACTAACGGGTCCTTATTAGAATAAATAAAATATAGAATTAGATTTAAACACATAAAGTGTCGTCTTTTTGGCCGGGTGAAGAAAGATGGGCATTATTGGTAATATGGCCACTAACATAGGGTTGGTTGAGCATGAAGGAGAACTTTACAATAACCGAAGATCATGTGTGAATTTTATTATAATAATAATAATTATAATCGGGCCGTTGTCTAGACTAAAATTGCCGTCCTAATTTGTGTAATTGTATTGAACTCAGTTTTAAATTATGATTCGATCATAAAATTAATGATAAGTAGGCCTATTATAATGATAAAGAATGAATTAGATTAAAACACTAAACATTGTCCTTTTGGCCGATTGGGTGAAAGATATATAATATTGTAAATGGCCAATAAATGTAGGCCTATGTGGCTGAGCATGAAAGGAGAAGATTCGTGAATGTTATTAATATAATCGGGCCGTTGTCTAGACTGAGATTGCCGCCCAGTTCTAATTTGTGAACTAAGTTTTTATATGATTATTCGATCATAAAATATTTAATGATGGCGCTATGTAAAAATTTGCCTGATACTGATGATAGAATGTCGGAACGTAGCGTAACGTAACGTAACTGATCCATAGAGAGAAAAACTATGATAGAATGTCGGAACGTAGCGTAACGTAACGTAACTGATCCATAGAGAGAAAAACTAAATTAGCAACATCTATCAACACTACATTATTAACATGGATATTGATATAAATAAAAAAAAAAAGCTATAGTGTAATACAGTATAAATAAATTATTATATGAATGTAAAATGTAATACAAAATTTAATAAAAACAATAAATAAAGAATGGCAATATGTTTTATTCTATTGTGCTTCGTTCCAGTCCGCCGCGTCCGATTATTCTCTAATGATCATCTCCAAAGAAATGTTGACAGTCCGGTTTTTTTGTTGTGTTGCGAAGGTGAGAGAACATCAGTTCGTCTGCAAGAAGTACAGTATTGTAACTAGTTATTGAATAGAAATACCGTTTTTGGAATTCGGTTGAGGTATGTTTTTAAATTTTAAAATGCGCGTTCTGTATAGATTGTGTTGATAATTGTAAATATGAGTTGTTAATGAGATGCAGGCTAAAGAAGAGCTAGGCCTAGGCTAGACCTAGGCTAGCCATAGAGGCTACTAGAAGTTGACTCTGGCCACACACTGCGCATAGTGCAGGAGGAGGAGTGGCTTGATGAAATGACTTGCTGACTTACTAGGCCATAGGCATCCTCATTTTCATCATCGGTAGCTAAAAAGTCATTGCGAATTTCAGTGATTACATTTAATAATAGGTTTTGTTGTTTAACAAATGCAATGGTCATGGATGACTGAATTTGAATGAATTCTAATGAATTAAATGCTGGATTTATATATTTATTAAATAATAAATTAATATTTTGAATTTGAGTGAATACAATTTAATTGGATAATGACATGACATGTGGCCCTGTTTTTTTTACATATTTATGGATAAACATGTATTGTATGGCAGTCTTTTAATTATTAAAAATCAAATAAATGAATAAGCAACAATATTTACAACCAATAATTATGGATGACAACTGTAAAGTAGGTCTACAATATAGCATGCCTAGGGTCATCCTACCATCATCTACCTAACTGTAGAAGAATACATGAATAAAGTGATTATAATTAGATATGACAATTCTGAATGAATTGCTTTGATACCTTGAAGCCAAGATATTTAAAGTCACAGCTTAATCAAACAATTCTTACTATGATTTTTGATGGGGATCTTTAATATTTGCAGTTAGAAAAATGAATGTAGAATTTAGCATTAGTTGCTCTCTGTCAAACCTTATATATACTGATACATGGGTTCTGTAGTGTGTAGGTTCGACCAGCCATTAACATCCAAAATTGATAGCCTAGCTTTGAATTACAAAGTGGTTACTTTACATTAAAAGAAAATTTAATATATACATTAAGTCTATGAAATTAATATTTTGAAAAATCATTTAGGTATACAATTTTCTGTTTGGTGCCTTCAAAGCTCTGTCCACACTATCAAAACTAGTTTGACAAAAAATGTTTGATGTGCCCAAATATGGTGGTAATATGACATCATCATGTGCATATAGGGGCACATCACAGTTTTTTGTCACATAAAGATTGATAGTGTAGACAGAGCTTAAGGTTTGTCAGCAAGTATTACCACATTTTAAGAAGGTTCAAAATACTCTAATAATGAAATTATATTGCTGTAATTCATATTCATTCATATTAAAGTAGTCTTCATCTTAATTATATGTATTGATGCATTTTGCAAACTAATTCTGAAATTTAATAAAGTGGTATATAAATGTGTTTCACAGATGTTCTCTAATTAGGTGATCATTTAGAATAAAATGATCACCTATTGTTATTGTATAAAATCTTTATTGTTTTTTTCTTTCTTTTTATTGTTTCTGTACACTATTTTGTGTAACAATTATCTCAAAAAGTTTAATGTCAATGATTACAAAAATTTCAGAATATCTTTCAAATAATATAACTTAATCCTAATAAGCTTTCCAGCGTGATCACTCATCCGTGACGACATTTATACGCCATTTTGCGAAATCACATTATCAATCATATCTCCATAATTCATTATCACATATTAATGAAATTCACTACACGTAAACTTCAGATCAAGGGTAAAAATATTAGCAAATAAAAACGCACGCGCACGTAGGTTCATGCGCGTGATATCGCGCGTTAAAAATTTAAAACGCTCAAAATTAAGTTTTGATCAATTTAGAGCATGAATTAGGCCATTTGCGTGTTTTAAAAAATTACTGCGCAAAAATGCGTTTTTGCGCGCGCGATACTTAAAAAGCGTAAAAAATATAAATTTTTTTTACAAATCTCATTCTACTCACCATCCTTAGTACATTCACCAAATATGAGTCAGTTCCGACTTAAAATAACGCTATATGAGCACGTTAAAAATGACAAAATGCGCACATTAATTTTACAAAAGTTCTGAAAATGGTGAAAAATAGGTCTTTTTTAAAATGAAAATAATTCTTCAGAATGCAAGATGACCCCCGATTTTTTTAACTTATTCTGGAAGCCATTGAGTTGTAGATATGAATTCATGTACACATTTTACGTACAAAATGTTTTGACGTCATCAAATGGCCACTTGAATTTAAAAATTAGGATTTGTTATCTTTTTGTGTAGATTATCACATTCAACAGAGCGCATCTTGGTTATGTGTGCTCGAATTTCGCACAACTTTCAGTATGTGCTTGCTTAATTAATTATCTTTATCATGAGTTGACACTATCTTCATTTTAATGACGTCATCACGCGTAAAAACTTGAATAACGTAGGCCGTGTAATTTCACCTTCGCAGTAAATTTGAATATCTTACAGCTCTTCAGAATTGAAGGTTACCTTGATGATTATAATTTATTATGAAAGCTGATGAAATGTAGATATTAATTCATATAAAAATTAAGCCTATCGGATGTTGTGACGTTAACATATGGCCAGTTGAAGTGAAAAAGTAGTTTTTTCATATTTTTCGTCAAAGTTATACACAATTCAAAGAGCGCGCACAGCGCTTCTACGTGCCAAATTTTTTTCCAAATCTTATATTTTTTTCCTCAATTAATTATCTTTCGAAATCGTCATCTTAAAGTTTAGTTTGATAACGTCATCATGCCAAAAAATTAGAACATGTGTGTCCCGTAATTTCACCTATGCTACACTGTATATAGATATACAGTATATACTGTACATATTGTATATGGCATATAGGCACAACTCAGCACTATAAGCATATAATAGGATGGCATACATCAACATTTTCCGATCGTATGTTAACGTACGTGCATGTTTAAAAAAAATTAATTTCAGTAAAATGATAAAAATGATCACCTATAATTCGTCAAAGTGACGAATTAAATTCTAGTTAGGTGATCATTTAGCATTCTAAATGATCACCTAACTAGAATTTAATTCGTCACTTTGACGAATTATAGGTGATCATTTTTATCATTTTACTGAAATTAATTTTTTATTGTTATTGTATGAAATCTTTATTTTTTTTCTTTTTATTGTTTCTGTACACTATTTTGTGTAACAATTATCTCAAAAAGTTTAATGTCAATGATTACCAACATTTCAGAATATCTTTCAAATAATATAACTTAATCCTAATAAGCTTTCCAGCATGATCACTCATCCGTGACGACATTTATACGCCATTTTGCGAAATCACATTATCAATCATATCTCCATAATTCATTATCACATATTAATGAAATTCACTACACGTAAACTTCAGGTCAAGGGTAAAAATATTAGCAAATAAAAACGCACGCGCACGTAGGTTCATGCGCGTGATATCGCGCGTTAAAAATTTAAACCGCTCAAAATTAAGTTTTGATCAATTTAGAGCATGAATTAGGCCATTTGCGTGTTTCAAAAAACTACTGCGCAAAAATGCGTTTTTGCGCGCGCGATACTTAAAAAGCGTAAAAAATATGAATTTTTTTTACAAATCTCATTCTACTCACTATCCTTAGTACATTCACCAAATTTGAGTCAGTTCCGACTTAAAATAACGCTATACGAGCACGTTAAAAATGACAAAATGCGCATATTAATTTTACAAAAGTTCTGAAAATGGTGAAAAATAGGTCTTTTTTAAAATGAAAATAATTCTTCAGAATGCAAGATGACCCCCGATTTTTTTAACTTATTCTGGAAGCCATTGAGTTGTAGATATGAATTCATGTACACACTTTACGTACAAAATGTTTTGACGTCATCAAATGGCCACTTGAATTTAAAAATTAGGATTTGTTATCTTTTTGTGTAGATTATCACATTCAACAGAGCGCATCTTGGTTATGTGTGCTCGAATTTCGCACAACTTTCAGTATGTGCTTGCTTAATTAATTATCTTTATCATGAGTTGACACTATCTTCATTTTAATGACGTCATCACGCGTAAAAACTTGAATAACGTAGGCCGTGTAATTTCACCTTCGCAGTAAATTTGAATATCTTACAGCTCTTCAGAATTGAAGGTTACCTTGATGATTATAATTTATTATGAAAGCTGATGAAATGTAGATATTAATTCATATAAAAATTAAGCCTATCGGATGTTGTGACGTTAACATATGGCCAGTTGAATTGAAAAAGTAGTTTTTTCAAATTTTTCGTCAAAGTTATACACAATTCAAAGAGCGCGCACAGCGCTTCTACGTGCCAAATTTTTTTCAAAATCTTATATTTTTTTGCTCAATTAATTATCTTTCGAAATTGTCATCTTAAAGTTTAGTTTGATAACGTCATCATGCCAAAATATTAGAACATGTGTGTCCCGTAATTTCACCTATGCTACACTGTATATAGATATACAGTATATACTGTACATATTTTATATGGCATATAGGCACAACTCAGCACTATAAGCATATAATAGGATGGCATACATCAACATTTTCCGATCGTATGTTAACGTACGTGTATGTTTAAAAAAAATTAATTTCAGTAAAATGATAAAAATGATCACCTATAATTCGTCAAAGTGACGAATTAAATTCTAGTTATTATTATTTTTTTTTTTCTTTTTATTGTTTCTGTACACTATTTTGTGTAACAATTATCTCAAAAAGTTTAATGTCAATGATTACAAAAATTTCAGAATATCTTTCAAATAATATAACTTAATCCTAATAAGCTTTCCAGCGTGATCACTCATCCGTGACGACATTTATACGCCATTTTGCGAAATCACATTATCAATCATATCTCCATAATTCATTATCACATAATAATGAAATTCACTACACGTAAACTTCAGATCAAGGGTAAAAATATTAGCAAATAAAAACGCACGCGCACGTAGGTTCATGCGCGTGATATCGCGCGTTAAAAATTTAAAACGCTCAAAATTAAGTTTTGATCAATTTAGAGCATGAATTAGGCCATTTGCGTGTTTCAAAAAATTACTGCGCAAAAATGCGTTTTTGCGCGCGCGATACTTAAAAAGCGTAAAAAACATGAATTTTTTTTACAAATCTCATTCTACTCACCATCCTTAGTACATTCACCAAATTTGAGTCAGTTCCGACTTAAAATAACGCTATACGAGCACGTTAAAAATGACAAAATGCGCACATTAATTTTACAAAAGTTCTGAAAATGGTGAAAAATAGGTCTTTTTTAAAATGAAAATAATTCTTCAGAATGCAAGATGACCCCCGATTTTTTTAACTTATTCTGGAAGCCATTGAGTTGTAGATATGAATTCATGTACACATTTTACGTACAAAATGTTTTGACGTCATCAAATGGCCACTTGAATTTAAAAATTAGGATTTGTTATCTTTTTGTGTAGATTATCACATTCAACAGAGCGCATCTTGGTTATGTGTGCTCGAATTTCGCACAACTTTCAGTATGTGCTTGCTTAATTAATTATCTTTATCATGAGTTGACACTATCTTCATTTTAATGACGTCATTACGCGTAAAAACTTGAATAACGTAGGCCGTGTAATTTCACCTTCGCAGTAAATTTGAATATCTTACAGCTCTTCAGAATTGAAGGTTACCTTGATGATTATAATTTATTATGAAAGCTGATGAAATGTAGATATTAATTCATATAAAAATTAAGCCTATCGGATGTTGTGACGTTAACATATGGCCAGTTGAAGTGAAACAGTAGTTTTTTCATATTTTTCGTCAAAGTTATACACAATTCAAAGAGCGCGCACAGCGCTTCTACGTGCCAAATTTTTTTCCAAATCTTAAATTTTTTTGCTCAATTAATTATCTTTCGAAATTGTCATCTTAAAGTTTAGTTTGATAACGTCATCATGCCAAAAAATTAGAACATGTGTGTCCCGTAATTTCACCTATGCTACACTGTATATAGATATACAGTATATACTGTACATATTGTATATGGCATATAGGCACAACTCAGCACTATAAGCATATAATAGGATGGCATACATCAACATTTTCCGATCGTATGTTAACGTACGTTCATGTTTAAAAAAAATTTATTTCAGTAAAATGATAAAAATGATCACCTATAATTCGTCAAAGTGACGAATTAAATTCTAGTTAGGTGATCATTTAGAATTCTAAATGATCACCTATTGTTATTGTATAAAATCTTTATTATTTTTTTTCTTTTTATTGTTTCTGTACACTATTTTGTGTAACAATTATCTCAAAAAGTTTAATGTCAATGATTACCAAAATTTCAGAATATCTTTCAAATAATATAACTTAATCCTAATAAGCTTTCCAGCGTGATCACTCATCCGTGACGACATTTATACGCCATTTTGCGAAATCACATTATCAATCATATCTCCATAATTCATTATCACATATTAATGAAATTCACTACACGTAAACTTCAGATCAAGGGTAAAAATATTAGCAAATAAAAACGCACGCGCACGTAGGGTCATGCGCGTGAAATCGCGCGTTAAAAATTCAAAACGCTCAAAATTAAGTTTTGATCAATTTAGAGCATGAATTAGGCCATTTGCATGTTTCAAAAAATTACTGCGCAAAAATGCGTTTTTGCGCGCGCGATACTTAAAAAGCGTAAAAAATATGATTTTTTTTTACAAATCTCATTCTACTCACCATCCTTAGTACATTCACCAAATTTGAGTCAGTTCCGACTTAAAATAACGCTATACGAGCACGTTAAAAATGACAAAATGCGCACATTAATTTTACAAAAGTTCTGAAAATGGTGAAAAATAGGTCTTTTTTAAAATGAAAATAATTCTTCAGAATGCAAGATGACCCCCGATTTTTTTAACTTATTCTGGAAGCCATTGAGTTGTAGATATGAATTCATGTACACATTTTACGTACAAAATGTTTTGACGTCATCAAATGGCCACTTGAATTTAAAAATTAGGATTTGTTATCTTTTTGTGTAGATTATCACATTCAACAGAGCGCATCTTGGTTATGTGTGCTCGAATTTCGCACAAATTTCAGTATGTGCTTGCTTAATTAATTATCTTTATCATGAGTTGACACTATTTTTATTTTAATGACGTCATCACGCGTAAAAACTTGAATAACGTAGGCCGTGTAATTTCACCTTCGCAGTAAATTTGAATATCTTACAGCTCTTCAGAATTGAAGGTTACCTTGATGATTATAATTTATTATGAAAGCTGATGAAATGTAGATATTAATTCATATAAAAATTAAGCCTATCGGATGTTGTGACGTTAACATATGGCCAGTTGAAGTGAAAAAGTAGTTTTTTCATATTTTTTGTCAAAGTTATACACAATTCAAAGAGCGCGCACAGCGCTTCTACGTGCCAAATTTTTTTCAAAATCTTATATTTTTTTGCTCAATTAATTATCTTTCGAAATTGTCATCTTAAAGTTTAGTTTGATAACGTCATCATGCCAAAAAATTAGAACATGTGTGTCCCGTAATTTCACCTATGCTACACTGTATATAGATATACAGTATATACTGTACATATTGTATATGGCATATAGGCACAACTCAGCACTATAAGCATATAATAGGATGGCATACATCAACTTTTTCCGATCGTATGTTAACGTACGTGTATGTTTAAAAAAAAATAATTTCAGTAAAATGATAAAAATGATCACCTATAATTCGTCAAAGTGACGAATTAAATTCTAGTTAGGTGATCATTTAGAATAAAATGATCACCTATTGTTATTGTATCAAATCTTTATTCTTCTTCTTATTAGGTGATCATTTAGAATAAAATGATCACCTATTGTTATTGTATAAAATCTTTATTATTATTTTTCTTTTTTTTTTTCTTTTTATTGTTTCTGTACACTATTTTGTGTAACAATTATCTCAAAAAGTTTAATGTCAATGATTACAAAAATTTCAGAATATCTTTCAAATAATATAACTTAATCCTAATAAGCTTTCCAGCGTGATCACTCATCCGTGACGACATTTATACGCCATTTTGCGAAATCACATTATCAATCATATCTCCATAATTCATTATCACATATTAATGAAATTCACTACACGTAAACTTCAGATCAAGGGTAAAAATATTAGCAAATAAAAACGCACGCGCACGTAGGTTCATGCGCGTGATATCGCGCGTTAAAAATTTAAAACGCTCAAAATTAAGTTTTGATCAATTTAGAGCATGAATTAGACCATTTGCGTGTTTCAATAAATTACTGCGCAAAAATGCGTTTTTGCGCGCGCGATACTTAAAAAGCGTAAAAAATATGAATTTTTGTTACAAATCTCATTCTACTCACCATCCTTAGTACATTCACCAAATTTGAGTCAGTTCCGACTTAAAATAACGCTATACGAGCACGTTAAAAATGACAAAATGCGCATATTAATTTTACAAAAGTTCTGAAAATGGTGAAAAATAGGTCTTTTTTAAAATGAAAATAATTCTTCAGAATGCAAGATGACCCCCGATTTTTTTAACTTATTCTGGAAGCCATTGAGTTGTAGATATGAATTCATGTACACACTTTACGTACAAAATGTTTTGACGTCATCAAATGGCCACTTGAATTTAAAAATTAGGATTTGTTATCTTTTTGTGTAGATTATCACATTCAACAGAGCGCATCTTGGTTATGTGTGCTCGAATTTCGCACAACTTTCAGTATGTGCTTGCTTAATTAATTATCTTTATCATGAGTTGACACTATCTTCATTTTAATGACGTCATCACGCGTAAAAACTTGAATAACGTAGGCCGTGTAATTTCACCTTCGCAGTAAATTTGAATATCTTACAGCTCTTCAGAATTGAAGGTTACCTTGATGATTATAATTTATTATGAAAGCTGATGAAATGTAGATATTAATTCATATAAAAATTAAGCCTATCGGATGTTGTGACGTTAACATATGGCCAGTTGAAGTGAAAAAGTAGTTTTTTCATATTTTTCGTCAAAGTTATACACAATTCAAAGAGCGCGCACAGCGCTTCTACGTGCCAAATTTTTTTCCAAATCTTATATTTTTTTGCTCAATTAATTATCTTTCGAAATTGTCATCTTAAAGTTTAGTTTGATAACGTCATCATGCCAAAAAATTAGAACATGTGTGTCCCGTAATTTCACCTATGCTACACTGTATATAGATATACAGTATATACTGTACATATTGTATATGGCATATAGGCACAACTCTATGGAACGCCTCCTCTGCCTTCAGTTCACATTTATCATGCAGTACACACCAATGGTCATGCAGTACACACCAATCGTCATGCAGTACCCACCAATGGTCATGCAGTACACACCAATCGTCATGCAGTACACACCAAACATCATTCAGTACACACCAATCGTCATGCAGTACACACCAAAAATCATGCAGTACACACCAAACGTCATGCAGTACACACCAATCGTCATGCAGTACACACCAATGGTCATGCAGTACACACCAAACATCATGCAGTACACACCAAACATCATGCAGTACACACCAATCGTCATGCAGTACACACCAATCGTCATGCAGTCAAATATTGCGTAATTTATACCGCCACCTATCGACAAAATCCAATATCACGTGACGTTTATTAGACGACTGTAAAACTAAGGCTATTCAAACTGTATACTACAGCAACTCACGATGTCTACTACTACATCGCACGTGCTTTATGACTAAAATGGCTCGCAAAACTATTAAAGCAATCTTGGAATCTATAGGACGTAGGCGCGGCTAGGAGGCCATTGTAATCATTGAATTCCATAAAAGAAATAATAAATAGTCTTAGTTTTACAGCCGCCTAATAAACGTCACGTGATATTCGATTTTGTCGATAGGTGGCGGTATAAATTACGCAATATTTGACTGCATGACGATTGGTGTGTACTGCATGACGATTGGTGTGTACTGCATGATGTTTGGTGTGTACTGCATGACCATTGGTGTGTACTGCATGGCGATTGGTGTGTACTGCATGACGATTGGTGTGTACTGCATCATGTTTGGTGTGTACTGCATGACGATTGGTGTGTACTGCATGATGTTTGGTGTGTACTGCATGACGATTGGTGTGTACTGCATGACGATTGGTGTGTACTGCATGACGATTGGTGTGTACTGCATGACGATTGGTGTGTACTGCATGATAAATGTGAACTGAAGGCAGAGGAGGCGTTCCATACAACTCAGCACTATAAGCATATAATAGGATGGCATACATCAACATTTTCCGATCGTATGTTAACGTACGTGCATGTTTAAAAAAAATTAATTTCAGTAAAATGATAAAAATGATCACCTATAATTCGTCAAAGTGACGAATTAAATTCTAGTTCTTATTATTTATTTCTCTCTGTACAAATTTGTGTAACAATTATCTCAAAAAGTTAAATGTCAATGATCACAAATTTTTCACAATGTCTTTTAAATACTTTAACTTAACCATAATAAGCTTTTCAGTGTGATCACTCAACCGTGACGTCATTAATACGCGATTTTGTGAAATCACACTATCAATCATATCTCCATAACTCTTTATCACATATCAATCAAATTCACTACACGTAAACTTCAGGTCAAGGGTAAAAATATAAGCAAATAAAAACTTGCGTGTTTCAAGGTCATGCACCTATGCTACACTGTATATAGATACAGTATATACTGTACATATTGTATATGACATATAATAGGCACAACTCAGCACTATAAGCATATATAATAGGATGGTATACATCAACATTTTCTGATCGTATGTTAACGTACGTGCATGTTTAAAAAATGTGTGGTTCCCGTAATTTCACCTATGTTACACTGTATATAGATATACTGTACACTGTACTGTATAGAGTATATATTCTATGACACATAATAGGTACAACTCAGCACTATAAGCATATGCATCATGTCGTAGGATGGCGTACATCAACTTTTTATGATCGTATGTTAACGTACGTGCATGTTTAAAAAATGTTAATTTCATTAAAATGATAAAAATGATCACCTATAATTCGTCAAAGTGACGAATTAAATTCTAGTTAGGTGATCATTTAGAATAAAATGATCACCTATTGTTATTGTATGAAATCTTTATTCTTCTTTCTGTACACTATTTTGTGTAACAAATATCTCAAAAAGTTAAATGTCAATGATCACAAAAATTTCACAATATCTTTCAAATACTGTAACTTAATCCTAATAAGCTTTTCAGCGTGATCACTCAACTGTGACGTCATTTATACGCCATTTTGTGAAATCACATTATCAATTATATCTCCATAATTAATCATCACATAATAATGAAATTCTACTACACGTAAACTTCGGGTCAAGGGTAAAAATATTAGCAAATAAAAACTTGCGCGTTTCAAGGTCATGCGTGTGAAATCACGCGTTAAAAATTGAAAAAGCTTGAAATTAAGTTTTGATCAATTTAGAGCATGAATTAGGCCATTTGCACGTTTTAAAAAATTACTGCGCAAAAACACGTTTTTGCGCGCGCTGTACTTAAAAAGCGTAAAAAATACGAATTTTTTGTACAAATCGCATTCTACTCACCATCCTTAGTACATTTACTAAACTTGAGTCCGTTCCGACTTAAAATAACGCTATACGAGGAGGTTAAAAATGACAAAATGCGCACATTAATTGCATAAAAGTGCTGAAAATGGTGAAAAATAAGGCATTTTTAAAATGAAAATAATTCTTCAGAATGCACGATGACCCCCAATTTTTTTAACTTATTCTGGAAGTCATTGAGTTGTAGATATGAATTCATGTACACATTTTACGTACAAAATGTTGTGACGTCATCAAATGGCCACTTGAATTTAAAATTAAGTTTTTTTTCTCTTTCGTCGTATTTTATCACATTCAATAAAACGCATCTCTGTTATTTTGTGCCCGATTTTCGCTCAAATTTTAGTATGTGATTGCACAATTAATTGACTTTCTCATGACTTGCCACTATTTTTGTTTTTATGACGTCATCACGCGTAAAAACTTGAATAACGTAGGTCGTGTAATTTCACCTTCGCCGTAAATTTGAATATCTTACAGCTCTTCATAATTGAAGGTTACCTTGATGATTATAATTTATTATGGAAGCTGATGAAATGTAGATATGAATTCATATAAAAATCAAGCCTATCGGATGTTGTGACGTTAACATATGGCCAGTTGAAGTTTAAAAGTAGTTTTTTCATCTTTTTCGTCAAAGTTATACAAATGTCAAAGAGCGCGCACAGCGCTTCTACGTGCCAAATTCTCTTCCAATTCTTATATTTATTTGCTCAATTCATTATCTTTCGAAATTGTCATCTTCAAATTTATTTTGATAATTCCATCATACCAAAAAATTAGAACATGATGTGTGTCCCGTAATTTCACCTATGCTACACTGTATATAGATATACATTATATACTGTACATATTGTATATGGCATATAATAGGCTCAACTCAACGCTATAAGCGTATAATAGGATGGCATACATCAACATTTTCTGATCGTATGTTAACGTACGTGCATGTAAAAAAAAAAATAATTTCATTAAAATGATAAAAATGATCACCTATAATTCGTCAAAGTGACGAATTAAATTCTAGTTAGGTGATCATTTAGAATAAAATGATCACCTATTGTTATTGTATAAAATCTTTATTATTATTTTTTTTTTTTTTCTTTTTATTGTTTCTGTACACTATTTTGTGTAACAATTATCTCAAAAAGTTTAATATCAATGATTACAAAAATTTCAGAATATCTTTCAAATAATATAACTTAATCCTAATAAGCTTTCCAGCGTGATCACTCATCCGTGACGACATTTATACGCCATTTTGCGAAATCACATTATCAATCATATCTCCATAATTCATTATCACATATTAATGAAATTCACTACACGTAAACTTCAGATCAAGGGTAAAAATATTAGCAAATAAAAACGCACGCGCACGTAGGTTCATGCGCGTGGTATCGCGCGTTAAAAATTTAAAACGCTCAAAACTAAGTTTTGATCAATTTAGAGCATGAATTAGGCCATTTGCGTGTTTCAAAAAATTACTGCGCAAAAATGTGTTTTTGCGCGCGCGATACTTAAAAAGCGTAAAAAACATGAATTTTTTTTACAAATCTCATTCTACTCACCATCCTTAGTACATTCACCAAATTTGAGTCAGTTCCGACTTAAAATAACGCTATACGAGCACGTTAAAAATGACAAAATGCGCACATTAATTTTACAAAAGTTCTGAAAATGGTGAAAAATAGGTCTTTTTTAAAATGAAAATAATTCTTCAGAATGCAAGATGACCCCCGATTTTTTTAACTTATTCTGGAAGCCATTGAGTTGTAGATATGAATTCATGTACACATTTTACGTACAAAATGTTTTGACGTCATCAAATGGCCACTTGAATTTAAAAATTAGGATTTGTTATCTTTTTGTGTAGATTATCACATTCAACAGAGCGCATCTTGGTTATGTGTGCTCGAATTTCGCACAACTTTCAGTATGTGCTTGCTTAATTAATTATCTTTATCATGAGTTGACACTATCTTCATTTTAATGACGTCATCACGCGTAAAAACTTGAATAACGTAGGCCGTGTAATTTCACCTTCGCAGTAAATTTGAATATCTTACAGCTCTTCAGAATTGAAGGTTACCTTGATGATTATAATTTATTATGAAAGCTGATGAAATGTAGATATTAATTCATATAAAAATTAAGCCTATCGGATGTTGTGACGTTAACATATGGCCAGTTGAAGTGAAAAAGTAGTTTTTTCATATTTTTCGTCAAAGTTATACACAATTCAAAGAGCGCGCACAGCGCTTCTACGTGCCAAATTTTTTTCCAAATCTTATATTTTTTTGCTCAATTAATTATCTTTCGAAATTGTCATCTTAAAGTTTAGTTTGATAACGTCATCATGCCAAAAAATTAGAACATGTGTGTCCCGTAATTTCACCTATGCTACACTGTATATAGATATACAGTATATACTGTACATATTGTATATGGCATATAGGCACAACTCAGCACTATAAGCATATAATAGGATGGCATACATCAACATTTTCCGATCGTATGTTAACGTACGTGCATGTTTAAAAAAAATTAATTTCAGTAAAATGATAAAAATGATCACCTATAATTCGTCAAAGTGACGAATTAAATTCTAGTTAGGTGATCATTTAGAATGCTAAATGATCACCTATTGTTATTGTATGAAATCTTTATTTTTTTTTGGTTTTCCGCAACGAAGTTGCAGGAAAACCTCTTGTGATTGTACGAAATCATCATCTTTTTTGTCATCTTCTTTCTTTCTGTATGATTTTTGTGTAACGCTTTTCTCTGAAACTTGCAAACATAACATTTTGTGAACTATGTTAACATTTTGACATTTATGTAACGTCGTCAAGCGAAGCTTTTCATGATGTTTACAATTGCGCAACGTGACGTACGCGCGATTTAACGATTTTCTCGTATTTAACATAGGTCAAAAACCAAATAACATTTTAAATTGAAACTTTGCACAAGTTTAATTTATATCATGCGCTAACTTTCTGTTGAACAAAAATTGCGTGTTTTACACAAAGTTACGCGCGCACGCGCATTTAAAATTTCAAAATGCGCAAAATTAATTTCTAATCAACTTTCTACGCGTTTCATGTCGCTTTAAGCATGTAAAAAATTCCCACGCGAGCGCAAATTTTTACGTGTGCGGTGCGCACGTAGCATTAAAAACATATTTTTTTCGCGTGATTTATGTTTTTCCAGCCTTTTCTAGTAATTTTACCAACTTTTAAACAATTTCGACTTAAAGTAACGTCATACGAGCACATGGAATTGGACAATTTGCGCGAGTTTTTGTTGAAAAAGTTAAAAAATTCGTCAAAATTATACCTTTTTTTAAACAGTCGTAATTTCTAAACTGCACGGTCAACTTTTTGTGGATGACATTTTCTGGAAGTTAATGAGTTGTAGATATCGGATCATGTATTAATATGGCTAACCGGACATTGTGACGTCATCGTATGGCCACGCTAATATAAAATTTAGGATTTTTGTATCTTTCGTCATAGCTCATCACATTTAATAGAGCGCATCTCCACTTATCCGTTTTCCATTTTCACCCAAATTTTGATATTGTCTAGGTCAATCAACTGTCTTTCGCATGAATTAGAAATATTTTAATTTTTTTGACGTCATCATTCCTAAAATTTAAATTACGTGTGGCATTAATTTCATCTTTACAGCAAATTTTAATCTGTTATAGCTCGTAAGAATAAAATGTGATAATCACGATTAAAACGTTTTATGGAAGCTATTGGATTGTAGATACGAAATCATGTGAAAATTTTGCCAATCGGATGTTGTGACGTCATCATATGGCCAGTTAAATGAAAAAAGTCGTATTTTCATCTTTTGCGTCATAATTCATTACATTTAAAAGAGCGCGCATCAATATTTCACGTATTCAAATTTCTTCTAGACGTTAATATGTTGTTGCTGAGATAATTTCCTTCCGAAATTGCTACCTTCGCATTTCATTTTAAAACCGTCAACATGTTAAAATTTGCAATAAATAGCGGGTCCCGTAATTTCACCTATTCTACACTGTGTGATATGGATACAGATTATACTGTGTATACTATATATGAATCGAAATAATAGAATTCAGCAATAACAACATATCATATTCTTCAGTTCAGGTCATAATGCCAACGTGAACACTTCCTTTTGTCCTCAACCTATCCCTTAATGTTAAAAGGTACGTCGTTACACGTTCATGTTGCACCACTTGCGCGGCGGAAAACCAAACTCGTCAAAGTGACGAGTTACATGTCTAGTCTTTTTATTGTTTCTGTACACTATTTTGTGTAACAATTATCTCAAAAAGTTTAATGTCAATGATTACCAAAATTTCAGAATATCTTTCAAATAATATAACTTAATCCTAATAAGCTTTCCAGCGTGATCACTCATCCGTGACGACATTTATACGCCATTTTGCGAAATCACATTATCAATCATATCTCCATAATTCATTATCACATATTAATGAAATTCACTACACGTAAACTTCAGGTCAAGGGTAAAAATATTAGCAAATAAAAACGCACGCGCACGTAGGTTCATGCGCGTGATATCGCGCGTTAAAAATTTAAAACGCTCAAAATTAAGTTTTGATCAATTTAGAGCATGAATTAGGCCATTTGCGTGTTTCAAAAAATTACTGCGCAAAAATGCGTTTTTGCGCGCGCGATACTTAAAAAGCGTAAAAAATATGAATTTTTTTACAAATCTCATTCTACTCACCATCCTTAGTACATTCACCAAATTTGAGTCAGTTCCGACTTAAAATAACGCTATACGAGCACGTTAAAAATGACAAAATGCGCATATTAATTTTACAAAAGTTCTGAAAATGGTGAAAAATAGGTCTTTTTTAAAATGAAAATAATTCTTCAGAATGCAAGATGACCCCCAATTTTTTTAACTTATTCTGGAAGCCATTGAGTTGTAGATATGAATTCATGTACACATTTTACGTACAAAATGTTTTGACGTCATCAAATGGCCACTTGAATTTAAAAATTAGGATTTGTTATCTTTTTGTGTAGATTATCACATTCAACAGAGCGCATCTTGGTTGTGTGTGCTCGAATTTCGCACAAATTTCAGTATGTGCTTGCTTAATTAATTATCTTTATCAAGAGTTGACACTATTTTAATTTTAATGACGTCATCACGCGTACAAACTTGAATAACGTAGGCCGTGTAATTTCACCTTCGCAGTAAATTTGAATATCTTACAGCTCTTCAGAATTGAAGGTTACCTTGATGATTATAATTTATTATGAAAGCTGATGAAATGTAGATATTAATTCATATAAAAATTAAGCCTATCGGATGTTGTGACGTTAACATATGGCCAGTTGAAGTGAAAAAGTAGTTTTTTCATAATTTTCGTCAAAGTTATACACAATTCAAAGAGCGCGCACAGCCCTTCTACGTGCCAAATTTTTTTCCAAATCTTATATTTTTTTGCTCAATTAATTATCTTTCGAAATTGTCATCTTAAAGTTTAGTTTGATAACGTCATCATGCCAAAAAATTAGAACATGTGTGTCCCGTAATTTCACCTATGCTACACTGTATATAGATATACAGTACTGTATATACTGTACATATTGTATATGGCATATAGGCACAACTCAGCACTATAAGCATATAATAGGATGACATACATCAACATTTTCCAATCGTATGTTAACGTACGTGCATGTTTAAAAAAAATTAATTTCAGTAAAATGATAAAAATGATCACCTATAATTCGTCAAAGTGACGAATTAAATTCTAGTTAGGTGATCATTTAGAATAAAATGATCACCTATTGTTATTGTATAAAATCTTTATTATTATTTTTTTAGGTGATCATTTAGAATTCTAAATGATCACCTATTGTTATTGTATGAAATCTTTATTTTTTTTCTTTTTATTGTTTCTGTACACTATTTTGTGTAACAATTATCTCAAAAAGTTTAATGTCAATGATTACCAAAATTTCAGAATATCTTTCAAATAATACAACTTAATCCTAATAAGCTTTCCAGCGTGATCACTCATCCGTGACGTCATTTATACGCCATTTTGTGAAATCACATTATCAATCATATCTCCATAATTAATCATAACATAATAATGAAATTCACTACACGTAAACTTTAGGTCAAGGGTAAAAATATTAACAAATAAAAACGCGCGCACACGTAGGGTCATGCGCGTGAAATCGCGCGTTAAAAATTTAAAAAGCTCAAAATTAAGTTTTGATCAATTTAGAGCATGAATTAGGCCATTTGCGTGTTTCAAAAAATTACTGCGCAAAAAAATATTTTGCGCGCGCGATACTTACAAAGCGTAAAAAATGCAATTTTTTTATACAAATCGCATTCTACTCACCAGCCTTAGTACATTCACCAAATTTGAGTCAGTTCCAACTTAAAATAACGCTATACGAGCAGGTTAAAAATGACAAAATGCGCAAATTAATTGCATCAAAGTGCTGAAAATGGTGAAAAATAAGGCCTTTTTAAAATGAATATAAATCTTCAGAATGGCAGGTGACCCCTAATTTTTTTAACTTATTCGGGAAGCCATTGGGTTGTAGATACATATTCATGTACACATTAGACGTACAAAATGGTATGACGTCATCAAATGGCCACTTGAATTTAAAAATTAGTAATTTTTATCTTTTTGTGTGGGTTATCACATTCAATAGAGCGCATCTCCGTTATTTGAGCCCGATTTTCGCAAAAATTTTAGAATGTGCTTGCTGAATTGATTATCTTTCTCATGGGTTGTAAACATTTTTATTTTTATGACGTCATCACGCGTAAAAACTTGAATAACCTAGGTCGTGTAATTTTAGCTACACCATACATTTGAATATCTAATAGCTCTTCAGAATTAAAGGTGACCTTGAAGATTATAACTTATTATGAAAGCTGTTGAAATGTAGATATGAATTCATATAAAAATTAAGCCTATCGGATGTTGTGATGTTATCATATGGCCAGTTGAAGTTAAAACGTAGTTTTTAGATTTCTTTAGTCGAAGTTATACAAATTTCAATGAGCGCGCATTGCGCTTCTACGTATCAAATTCTCTTCCAATCCTTATATTTATTTGCTCAATTCATTATCTTTCGAAATTGTCATCTTTGAGTTTATTTTGATAATTCCATCATACCAACAAATTTGAACATGATATGGGTCCCGTAATTTTACCTATGCTACACTGTATATAGATATACAGTATATACTGTATATATTGTATATGACACATAATAGGTACAACTCAGCACTATAAGTGTTTATGCATCATGTCATAGGATGGCGTACATCAGCTTTTTACGATCGTATGTTAACGTACGTGCATGTTTAAAAAATGTTAATTTCATTAAAATGATAAAAATGATCACCTATAATTCGTCAAAGTGACGAATTAAATTCTAGTTAGGTGATCATTTAGAATGCTAAATGATCACCTATTGTTATTGTATGAAATCTTTATTTTTTTTCTTTTTATTGTTTCTGTACACTATTTTGTGTAACAATTATCTCAAAAAGTTTAATGTCAATGATTACCAAAATTTCAGAATATCTTTCAAATAATATAACTTAATCCTAATAAGCTTTCCAGCATGATCACTCATCCGTGACGACATTTATACGCCATTTTGCGAAATCACATTATCAATCATATCTCCATAATTCATTATCACATATTAATGAAATTCACTACACGTAAACTTCAGGTCAAGGGTAAAAATATTAGCAAATAAAAACGCACGCGCACGTAGGTTCATGCGCGTGATATCGCGCGTTAAAAATTTAAAACGCTCAAAATTAAGTTTTGATCAATTTAGAGCATGAATTAGGCCATTTGCGTGTTTCAAAAAATTACTGCGCAAAAATGCGTTTTTGCGCGCGCGATACTTAAAAAGCGTAAAAAATATGAATTTTTTTTACAAATCTCATTCTACTCACCATCCTTAGTACATTCACCAAATTTGAGTCAGTTCCGACTTAAAATAACGCTATACGAGCACGTTAAAAATGACAAAATGCGCATATTAATTTTACAAAAGTTCTGAAAATGGTGAAAAATAGGTCTTTTTTAAAATGAAAATAATTCTTCAGAATGCAAGATGACCCCCGATTTTTTTAACTTATTCTGGAAGCCATTGAGTTGTAGATATGAATTCATGTACACATTTTACGTACAAAATGTTTTGACGTCATCAAATGGCCACTTGAATTTAAAAATTAGGATTTGTTATCTTTTTGTGTAGATTATCACATTCAACAGAGCGCATCTTGGTTATGTGTGCTCGAATTTCGCACAACTTTCAGTATGTGCTTGCTTAATTAATTATCTTTATCATGAGTTGACACTATCTTCATTTTAATGACGTCATCACGCGTAAAAACTTGAATAACGTAGGCCGTGTAATTTCACCTTCGCAGTAAATTTGAATATCTTACAGCTCTTCAGAATTGAAGGTTACCTTGATGATTATAATTTATTATGAAAGCTGATGAATTGTAGATATTAATTCATATAAAAATTAAGCCTATCGAATGTTGTGACGTTAACATATGGCCAGTTGAAGTGAAAAAGTAGTTTTTTCATAATTTTCGTCAAAGTTATACACAATTCAAAGAGCGCGCACAGCGCTTCTACGTGCCAAATTTTTTTCCAAATCTTATATTTTTTTGCTCAATTAATTTATCTTTCGAAATTGTCATCTTAAAGTTTAGTTTGATAACGTCATCATGCCAAAAAATTAGAACATGTGTGTCCCGTAATTTCACCTATGCTACACTGTATATAGATATACAGTATATACTGTACATATTGTATATGGCGTATAGGCACAACTCAGCACTATAAGCATATAATAGGATGGCATACATCAACATTTTCCGATCGTATGTTAACGTACGTGCATGTTTAAAAAAAATTAATTTCAGTAAAATGATAAAAATGATCACCTATAATTCGTCAAAGTGACGAATTAAATTCTAGTTATTATTAGGTGATCATTTAGAATAAAATGATCACCTATTGTTATTGTATAAAATCTTTATTATTATTTTTTTAGGTGATCATTTAGAATAAAATGATCACCTATTGTTATTGTATAAAATCTTTATTATTATTTTTCTTTTTTTTTTTCTTTTTATTGTTTCTGTACACTATTTTGTGTAACAATTATCTCAAAAAGTTTAATGTCAATGATTACAAAAATTTCAGAATATCTTTAAAATAATATAACTTAATCCTAATAAGCTTTCCAGCGTGATCACTCATCCGTGACGACATTTATACGCCATTTTGCGAAATCACATTATCAATCATATCTCCATAATTCATTATCACATATTAATGAAATTCACTACACGTAAACTTCAGATCAAGGGTAAAAATATTAGCAAATAAAAATGCACGCGCACGTAGGTTCATGCGCGTGATATCGCGCGTTAAAAATTTAAAACGCTCAAAATTAAGTTTTGATCAATTTAGAGCATGAATTAGGCCATTTGCGTGTTTCAAAAAATTACTGCGCAAAAATGCGTTTTTGCGCGCGCGATACTTAAAAAGCGTAAAAAATATGAATTTTTTTTACAAATCTCATTCTACTCACCATCCTTAGTACATTCACCAAATTTGAGTCAGTTCCGACTTAAAATAACGCTATACGAGCACGTTAAAAATGACAAAATGCGCATATTAATTTTACAAAAGTTCTGAAAATGGTGAAAAATAGGTCTTTTTTAAAATGAAAATAATTCTTCAGAATGCAAGATGACCCCCGATTTTTTTAACTTATTCTGGAAGCCATTGAGTTGTAGATATGAATTCATGTACACACTTTACGTACAAAATGTTTTGATGTCATCAAATGGCCACTTGAATTTAAAAATTAGGATTTGTTATCTTTTTGTGTAGATTATCACATTCAACAGAGCGCATCTTAGTTATGTGTGCTCGAATTTCGCACAACTTTCAGTATGTGCTTGCTTAATTAATTATCTTTATCATGAGTTGACACTATCTTCATTTTAATGACGTCATCACGCGTAAAAACTTGAATAACGTAGGCCGTGTAATTTCACCTTCGCAGTAAATTTGAATATCTTACAGCTCTTCAGAATTGAAGGTTACCTTGATGATTATAATTTATTATGAAAGCTGATGAAATGTAGATATTAATTCATATAAAAATTAAGCCTATCGGATGTTGTGACGTTAACATATGGCCAGTTGAATTGAAAAAGTAGTTTTTTCAAATTTTTCGTCAAAGTTATACACAATTCAAAGAGCGCGCACAGCGCTTCTACGTGGCAAATTTTTTTCCAAATCTTATATTTTTTTGCTCAATTAATTATCTTTCGAAATTGTCATCTTAAAGTTTAGTTTGATAACGTCATCATGCCAAAAAATTAGAACATGTGTGTCCCGTAATTTCACCTATGCTACACTGTATATAGTGTACATATTGTATATGGCATATAGGCACAACTCAGCACTATAAGCATATAATAGGATGGCATACATCAACATTTTCCGATCGTATGTTAACGTACGTGCATGTTTAAAAAAAATTAATTTCAGTAAAATGATAAAAATGATCACCTATAATTCGTCAAAGTGACGAATTAAATTCTAGTTTTTTATTATTTTTTTTCTTTTTATTGTTTCTGTACACTATTTTGTGTAACAATTATCTCAAAAAGTTTAATGTCAATGATTACAAAAATTTCAGAATATCTTTCAAATAATACAACTTAATCCTAATAAGCTTTCCAGCGTGATCACTCATCCGTGACGACATTTATACGCCATTTTGCGAAATCACATTATCAATCATATCTCCATAATTCATTATCACATATTAATGACATTCACTACACGTAAACTTCAGATCAAGGGTAAAAATATTAGCAAAAAAAAAGCACGCGCACGTAGGTTCATGCGCGTGATATCGCGCGTTAAAAATTTAAAACGCTCAAAATTAAGTTTTGATCAATTTAGAGCATGAATTAGGCCATTTGCGTGTTTCAAAAAATTACTGCGCAAAAATGCGTTTTTGCGCGCGCGATACTTAAAAAGCGTAAAAAATATGAATTTTTTTTACAAATCTCATTCTACTCACCATCCTTAGTACATTCACCAAATTTGAGTCAGTTCCGACTTAAAATAACGCTATACGAGCACGTTAAAAATGACAAAATGCGCACATTTATTTTACAAAAGTTCTGAAAATGGTGAAAAATAGGTCTTTTTTAAAATGAAAATAATTCTTCAGAATGCAAGATGACCCCCGATTTTTTTAACTTATTCTGGAAGCCATTGAGTTGTAGATATGAATTCATGTACACATTTTACGTACAAAATGTTTTGACGTCATCAAATGGCCACTTGAATTTAAAAATTAGGATTTGTTATCTTTTTGTGTAGATTATCACATTCAACAGAGCGCATCTTGGTTATGTGTGCTCGAATTTCGCACAACTTTCAGTATGTGCTTGCTTAATTAATTATCTTTATCATGAGTTGACACTATCTTCATTTTAATGACGTCATCACGCGTAAAAACTTGAATAACGTAGGCCGTGTAATTTCACCTTCGCAGTAAATTTGAATATCTTACAGCTCTTCAGAATTGAAGGTTACCTTGATGATTATAATTTATTATGAAAGCTGATGAAATGTAGATATTAATTCATATAAAAATTAAGCCTATCGGATGTTGTGACGTTAACATATGGCCAGTTGAAGTGAAAAAGTAGTTTTTTCATATTTTTCGTCAAAGTTATACACAATTCAAAGAGCGCGCACAGCGCTTCTACGTGCCAAATTTTTTTCCAAATCTTATATTTTTTTGCTCAATTAATTATCTTTCGAAATTGTCATCTTAAAGTTTAGTTTGATAACGTCATCATGCCAAAAAAATAGAACATGTGTCCCGTAATTTCACCTATGCTACACTGTATATAGATATACAGTATATACTGTACATATTGTATATGGCATATAGGCACAACTCAGCACTATAAGCATATAATAGGATGGCATACATCAACATTTTCCGATCGTATGTTAACGTACGTGCATGTTTAAAAAAAAATTAATTTCAGTAAAATGATAAAAATGATCACCTATAATTCGTCAAAGTGACGAATTAAATTCTAGTTTTTTTTCTTTTTTTTTTTTTTCTTTTTATTGTTTCTGTACACTATTTTGTGTAACAATTATCTCAAAAAGTTTAATGTCAATGATTACAAAAATTTCAGAATATCTTTCAAATAATATAACTTAATCCTAATAAGCTTTCCAGCGTGATCACTCATCCGTGACGACATTTATACGCCATTTTGCGAAATCACATTATCAATCATATCTCCATAATTCATTATCACATATTAATGAAATTCACTACACGTAAACTTCAGATCAAGGGTAAAAATATTAGCAAATAAAAACGCACGCGCACGTAGGTTCATGCGCGTGATATCGCGCGTTAAAAATTTAAAACGCTCAAAATTAAGTTTTGATCAATTTAGAGCATGAATTAGGCCATTTGCGTGTTTCAAAAAATTACTGCGCAAAAATGCGTTTTTGCGCGCGCGATACTTAAAAAGCGTAAAAAATATGAATTTTTTTTACAAATCTCATTCTACTCACCATCCTTAGTACATTCACCAAATTTGAGTCAGTTCTGACTTAAAATAACGCTATACGAGCACGTTAAAAATGACAAAATGCGCACATTAATTTTACAAAAGTTCTGAAAATGGTGAAAAATAGGTCTTTTTTAAAATGAAAATAATTCTTCAGAATGCAAGATGACCCCCGATTTTTTTAACTTATTCTGGAAGCCATTGAGTTGTAGATATGAATTCATGTACACATTTTACGTACAAAATGTTTTGACGTCATCAAATGGCCACTTGAATTTAAAAATTAGGATTTGTTATCTTTTTGTGTAGATTATCACATTCAACAGAGCGCATCTTGGTTATGTGTGCTCGAATTTCACACAACTTTCAGTATGTGCTTGCTTAATTAATTATCTTTATCATGAGTTGACACTATCTTTATATTAATGACGTCATCACGCGTAAAAACTTGAATAACGTAGGCCGTGTAATTTCACCTTCGCAGTAAATTTGAATATCTTACAGCTCTTCAGAATTGAAGGTTACCTTGATGATTATAATTTATTATGAAAGCTGATGAAATGTAGATATTAATTCATATAAAAATTAAGCCTATCGTATGTTGTGACGTTAACATATGGCCAGTTGAAGTGAAAAAGTAGTTTTTTCATATTTTTCGTCAAAGTTATACACAATTCAAAGAGCGCGCACAGCGCTTCTACGTGCCAAATTTTTTTCCAAATCTTATATTTTTTTGCTCAATTAATTATCTTTCGAAATTGTCATCTTAAAGTTTAGTTTGATAACGTCATCATGCCAAAAAATTAGAACATGTGTGTCCCGTAATTTCACCTATGCTACACTGTATATAGATATACAGTATATACTGTACATATTGTATATGGCATAGGCACAACTCAGCACTATAAGCATATAATAGGATGGCATACATCAACATTTTCCGATCGTATGTTAACGTACGTGCATGTTAAAAAAAAATTAATTTCAGTAAAATGATAAAAATGATCACCTATAATTCGTCAAAGTGACGAATTAAATTCTAGTTTTTTATTATTTTTTTTATTATTTTTTTTCTTTTTATTGTTTCTGTACACTATTTTGTGTAACAATTATCTCAAAAAGTTTAATGTCAATGATTACAAAAATTTCAGAATATCTTTCAAATAATACAACTTAATCCTAATAAGCTTTCCAGCGTGATCACTCATCCGTGACGACATTTATACGCCATTTTGCGAAATCACATTATCAATCATATCTCCATAATTCATTATCACATATTAATGAAATTCACTACACGTAAACTTCAGATCAAGGGTAAAAATATTAGCAAATCAAAACGCACGCGCACGTAGGTTCATGCGCGTGATATCGCGCGTTAAAAATTTAAAACGCTCAAAATTAAGTTTTGATCAATTTAGAGCATGAATTAGGCCATTTGCGTGTTTCAAAAAATTACTGCGCAAAAATGCGTTTTTGCGCGCGCGATACTTAAAAAGCGTAAAAAATATGAATTTTTTTTACAAATCTCATTCTACTCACCATCCTTAGTACATTCACCAAATTTGAGTCAGTTCCGACTTAAAATAACGCTATACGAGCACGTTAAAAATGACAAAATGCGCACATTTATTTTACAAAAGTTCTGAAAATGGTGAAAAATAGGTCTTTTTTAAAATGAAAATAATTCTTCAGAATGCAAGATGACCCCCGATTTTTTTAACTTATTCTGGAAGCCATTGAGTTGTAGATATGAATTCATGTACACATTTTACGTACAAAATGTTTTGACGTCATCAAATGGCCACTTGAATTTAAAAATTAGGATTTGTTATCTTTTTGTGTAGATTATCACATTCAACAGAGCGCATCTTGGTTATGTGTGCTCGAATTTCGCACAACTTTCAGTATGTGCTTGCTTAATTAATTATCTTTATCATGAGTTGACACTATCTTCATTTTAATGACGTCATCACGCGTAAAAACTTGAATAACGTAGGCCGTGTAATTTCACCTTCGCAGTAAATTTGAATATCTTACAGCTCTTCAGAATTGAAGGTTACCTTGATGATTATAATTTATTATGAAAGCTGATGAAATGTAGATAATAATTCATATAAAAATTAAGCCTATCGGATGTTGTGACGTTAACATATGGCCAGTTGAAGTGAAAAAGTAGTTTTTTCATATTTTTCGTCAAAGTTATACACATTTCAAAGAGCGCGCACAGCGCTTCTACATGCCAAATTTTTTTCCAAATCTTATATTTTTTTGCTCAATTAATTATCTTTCGAAATTGTCATCTTAAAGTTTAGTTTGATAACGTCATCATGCCAAAAAATTAGAACATGTGTGTCCCGTAATTTCACCTATGCTACACTGTATATAGATATACAGTATATACTGTACATATTGTATATGGCATATAGGCACAACTCAGCACTATAAGCATATAATAGGATGGCATACATCAACATTTTCCGATCGTATGTTAACGTACGTGCATGTTAAAAAAAAATTAATTTCAGTAAAATGATAAAAATGATCACCTATAATTCGTCAAAGTGACGAATTAAATTCTAGTTAGGTGATCATTTAGAATTCTAAATGATCACCTATTGTTATTGTATGAAATCTTTATTTTTAGGTGATCATTTAGAATAAAATGATCACCTATTGTTATTGTATAAAATCTTTATTGTTTTTTTCTTTCTTTTTATTGTTTCTGTACACTATTTTGTGTAACAATTATCTCAAAAAGTTTAATGTCAATGATTACAAAAATTTCAGAATATCTTTCAAATAATATAACTTAATCCTAATAAGCTTTCCAGCGTGATCACTCATCCGTGACGACATTTATACGCCATTTTGCGAAATCACATTATCAATCATATCTCCATAATTCATTATCACATATTAATGAAATTCACTACACGTAAACTTCAGATCAAGGGTAAAAATATTAGCAAATAAAAACGCACACGCACGTAGGTTCATGCGCGTGATATCGCGCGTTAAAAATTTAAAACGCTCAAAATTAAGTTTTGATCAATTTAGAGCATGAATTAGGCCATTTGCGTGTTTAAAAAATTACTGCGCAAAAATGCGTTTTTGCGCGCGCGACACTTAAAAAGCGTAAAAAATATGAATTTTTTTTACAAATCGCATTCTACTCACCATTCTTAGTACATTCACCAAATTTGAGTCAGTTCCGACTTAAAACAACGCTATACGAGCAGGTTAAAAATGACAAAATGCGCAAATTAATTGCATCAAAGTGCTGAAAATGGTGAAAAATAAGGCCTTTTTAAAATGAATATAAATCTTCAGAATGGCAGGTGACCCCTAATTTTTTTAACTTATTCGGGAAGCCATTGGGTTGTAGATACATATTCATGTACACATTAGACGTACAAAATGGTATGACGTCATCAAATGGCCACTTGAATTTAAAAATTAGTAATTTTTATCTTTTTGTGTGGGTTATCACATTCAGTAGAGCGCATCTCCGTTATTTGAGCCCGATTTTCGCAAAAATTTTAGAATGTGCTTGCTCAATTGATTATCTTTCTCATGGGTTGTAAACATTTTTATTTTGATGACGTCATCACGCGTAAAAACTTGAATAACCTAGGTCGTGTAATTTTAGCTACACCATACATTTGAATATCTAATAGCTCTTCAGAATTAAAGGTGACCTTGAAGATTATAACATATTATGAAAGCTGTTGAAATGTAGATATGAATTCATATAAAAATTAAGCCTATCGGATGTTGCGATGTTATAATATGGCCAGTTGAAGTTAAAACGTAGTTTTTAGATTTCTTTAGTCGAAGTTATACAAATTTCAATGAGCGCGCATTGCGCTTCTACGTATCAAATTCTCTTCCAATCTTTATATTTATTTGCTCAATTCATTATCTTTCGAAATTGTCATCTTCGAGTTTATTTTGATAATTCCATCATACCAACAAATTTGAACATGATGTGGGTCCCATAATTTTACCTATGCTACACTGTATATAGATATACAGTATATACTGTATATATTGTATATGACACATAATAGGTACAACTCAGCACTATGTGTATATGCATCATGTCATAGGATGGCGTACATCAGCTTTTTACGATCGTATGTTAACGTACGTGCATGTTTAAAAAATGTTAATTTCATTAAAATGATAAAAATGATCACCTATAATTCGTCAAAGTGACGAATTAAATTCTAGTTTTTCTTTTTATTGTTTCTGTACACTATTTTGTGTAACAATTATCTCAAAAAGTTTAATGTCAATGATTACAAAAATTTCAGAATATCTTTCAAATAATATAACTTAATCCTAATAAGCTTTCCAGCGTGATCACTCATCCGTGACGACATTTATACGCCATTTTGCGAAATCACATTATCAATCATATCTCCATAATTCATTATCACATATTAATGAAATTCACTACACGTAAACTTCAGATCAAGGGTAAAAATATTAGCAAATAAAAACGCACGCGCACGTAGGTTCATGCGCGTGATATCGCGCGTTAAAAATTTAAAACGCTCAAAATTAAGTTTTGATCAATTTAGAGCATGAATTAGGCCATTTGCGTGTTTCAAAAAATTACTGCGCAAAAATGCGTTTTTGCGCGCGCGATACTTAAAAAGCGTAAAAAATATGATTTTTTTACAAATCTCATTCTACTCACCATCCTTAGTACATTCACCAAATTTGAGTCAGTTCCGACTTAAAATAACGCTATACGAGCACGTTAAAAATGACAAAATGCGCACATTAATTTTACAAAAGTTCTGAAAATGGTGAAAAATAGGTCTTTTTTAAAATGAAAATAACTCTTCAGAATGCAAGATGACCCCCGATTTTGTTAACTTATTCTGGAAGCCATTGAGTTGTAGATATGAATTCATGTACACATTTTACGTACAAAATGTTTTGACGTCATCAAATGGCCACTTGAATTTAAAAATAAGGATTTGTTATCTTTTTGTGTAGATTATCACATTCAACAGAGCGCATCTTGGTTATGTGTCCTCGAATTTCACACAACTTTCATTATGTGCTTGCTTAATTAATTATCTTTATCATGAGTTGACACTATTTTCATTTTAATGACGTCATCACGCGTAAAAACTTGAATAACGTAGGCCGTGTAATTTCACCTTCGCAGTAAATTTGAATATCTTACAGCTCTTCAAAATTGAAGGTTACCTTGATGATTATAATTTATTATGAAAGCTGATGAAATGTAGATATTAATTCATATAAAAATTAAGCCTATCGGATGTTGTGACGTTAACATATGGCCAGTTGAAGTGAAAAAGTAGTTTTTTTATATTTTTCGTCCAAGTTATACACAATTCAAAGAGCGCGCACAGCGCTTCTACGTGCCAAATTTTTTTCCAAATCTTATATTTTTTTGCTCAATTAATTATCTTTCGAAATTGTCATCTTAAAGTTTAGTTTGATAACGTCATCATGCCAAAAAATTAGAACATGTGTGTCCCGTAATTTCACCTATGCTACACTGTATATAGATATACAGTATATACTGTACATATTGTATATGGCATATAGGCACAACTCAGCACTATAAGCATATAATAGGATGGCATACATCAACATTTTCCGATCGTATGTTAACGTACGTGCATGTTTAAAAAAAATTAATTTCAGTAAAATGATAAAAATGATCACCTATAATTCGTCAAAGTGACGAATTAAATTCTAGTTAGGTGATCATTTAGAATAAAATGATCACCTATTGTTATTGTATCAAATCTTTATTTTTCTTTTTATTGTTTCTGTACACTATTTTGTGTAACAGATATCTCAAAAAGTTTAATGTCAATGATTACCAAAATTTCAGAATATCTTTCAAATGATATAACTTAATCCTAATAAGCTTTCCAGCGTGATCACTCATCCGTGACGTCATTTATACGCCATTTTGTGAAATCACATTATCAATCATATCTCCATAATTCATTATCACATATTAATGAAATTCACTACACGTATACTTCAGGTCAAGGGTAAAAATATTAGCAGATAAAAAGTTGCGCGTTTCAAGGTCATGCACGTGAAATCGCGCGTTAAAAATTTAGAACGCTCAAAATTAAGTTTTGATCAATTTAGAGCATGAATTAGGCCATTTGCGCGTTTCAAAAAATTACTGCGCAAAAACACGTTTTTGTGCACGCGATACTTAGACAGCGTAAAAAATAAAATTTGATGTATAAATCACAATCTACTCACAATTCTTAGTACATTCACCGATTTTGAGTCCATTCCGACTTAAGATAACGCTATACGAGCACGTTAAAAATGACAAAATGCGCAAATTAATTGCATCAAAGTGCTGAAAATGGTGAAAAATAAGGCATTTTTAAAATGAAAATAACTCTTCAGAATGCAAGATGACCCCCATTTTTTTTAACTTATTCGGGAAGCCATTGAGTTGTAGATATGAATTCATGTACACATTTGACGTAGAAAATGTTGTGACATCATCAAATGGCCACTTGAATTTAAAATTAAGTTTTTTTTCTCTTTTGTCATATTTTATCACATTCAATAGAACGCATCTCTAATAATTTGTTCCTGATTTTCGATCAAATTTTAGTATGTGATTTCTCAATTAATTGACTTTCTCGTGACCTGCCACTATTTTTATTTTGATGACGTCATCACGCGTAAAAACTTGAATAACGTAGGTCGTGTAATTTCACCTTCGCCGTAAATTTGAATATCTACAGCTCTTCAGAATTAAAGGTTACCTTGATAATTATAATTTATTATGAAAGCTGATGAAATGTAGATATGAATTCATATAAAAATTAAGCCTATCGGATGTTGTGACGTTAACATATGGCCAGTTGAAGTTAAAAAGTAGTTTTTTCATCTTTTTCGTCAAAGTTATACAAATTTCAAAGAGCGCGCACAGCGCTTCTACGTGCCAAATTCTCTTCCAATTCTTATATTTATTTGCTCAATTCATTATCTTTCGAAATTGTCATCTTCGAGTTTATTTTGATAATTCCATCATACCAACAAATTAGAACATGATGTGTGTCCCGTAATTTCACCTATGCTACACTTTATATAGATACATTATATACTGTACATATTGTATATGGCATAATAATAGGCACAACTCAGCACTAAAGCGTATAATAGGATGGCATACATCAACATTTTCTGATCGTATGTTAACGTATGTGCAAACAAATTATTTCGGTAAAATGATAAAAATGATCACCTATAATTCGTCAAAGTGACGAATTAAATTCTAGTTAGGTGATCATTTAGAATAAAATGATCACCTATTGTTATTGTATAAAATCTTTATTAGGTGATCATTTAGAATAAAATGATCACCTATTGTTATTGTATAAAATCTTTATTATTATTTTTTTTTTTATTGGTTTTCCGCAACGAAGTTGCAGGAAAACCTCTTGTGATTGTACGAAATCATCATCATCATCTTTTTTTTCATCTTCTTTCTTTCTGTATGATTTTTGTGTAACGCTTTTCTCTGAAACTTGCAAACATAACATTTTGTGAACTATGTTAACATTTTGACATTTATGTAACGTCGTCAAGCGAAGCTTTTCATGATGTTTACAATTGCGCAACGTGACGTACGCGCGATTTAACGATTTTCTCGTATTTAACATAGGTCAAAAACCAAATAACATTTTAAATTGAAACTTTGCACAAGTTTAATTTATATCATGCGCTAACTTTCTGTTGAACAAAAATTGCGTGTTTTACACAAAGTTACGCGTGCACGCGCATTTAAAATTTCAAAATGCGCAAAATTAATTTCTAATCAACTTTCTACGCGTTTCATGTCGTTTTAAGCATGTAAACAATTTCCACGCGTGCGCAAATTTTTACGTGTGCGGTGCGCACGTAGCATTAAAAACATATTTTTTTCGCGTGATTTATGTTTTTCCAGCCTTTTCTAGTAATTTTACCAACTTTTAAACAATTTCGACTTACATTAACGTCATACGAGCACGTGGAATTGGACAATTTGCGCGAGTTTTTGTTGAAAAAGTTAAAAAATTCGTCAAAATTATGCCTTTTTTTAAACAGTCGTAATTTCTAAACTGCACGGTCAACTTTTTGTGGATGACATTTTCTGGAAGTTAATGAGTTGTAGATATCGGATCATGTATTAATATGGCTAACCGGACATTGTGACGTCATCGTATGGCCACGCTAATATAAAATTTAGGATTTTTGTATCTTTCGTCATAGCTCATCACATTTAATAGAGCGCATCTCCACTTATCCGTTTTCCATTTTCACCCAAATTTTGATATTGTCTAGGTCAATCAACTGTCTTTCGCATGAATTAGAAATATTTTAATTTTTTTGACGTCATCATTCCTAAAAATTTAAATTACGTGTGGCATTAATTTCATCTTTACAGTAAATTTTAATCTGTTATAGCTCGTAAGAATAAAATTTGATAATCACGATTAAAACGTTTTATGGAAGCTATTGGATTGTAGATACGAAATCATGTGAAAATTTTGCCAATCGGATGTTGTGACGTCATCATATGGCCAGTTAAATGAAAAAAGTCGTATTTTCATCTTTTGCGTCATAATTCATTACATTTAAAAGAGCGCGCATCAATATTTCACGTATTCAAATTTCTTCTAGACGTTAATATGTTGTTGCTGAGATAATTTCCTTCCGAAATTGCTACCTTCGCATTTCATTTTAAAACCGTCAACATGTTAAAATTTGTAATAAATAGCGGGTCCCGTAATTTCACCTATTCTACACTGTGTGATATGGATACAGATTATACTGTGTATACTATATATGAATCGAAATAATAGAATTCAGCAATAACAACATATCATATTCTTCAGTTCAGGTCATAATGCCAACGTGAACACTTCCTTTTGTCCTCAACCTATCCCTTAATGTTAAAAGGTACGTCGTTACACGTTCATGTTGCACCACTTGCGCGGCGGAAAACCAAACTCGTCAAAGTGACGAGTTACATGTCTAGTTATTTTTTTTCTTTTTATTGTTTCTGTACACTATTTTGTGTAACAATTATCTCAAAAAGTTTAATGTCAATGATTACAAAAATTTCAGAATATCTTTCAAATAATACAACTTAATCCTAATAAGCTTTCCAGCGTGATCACTCATCCGTGACGACATTTATACGCCATTTTGCGAAATCACATTATCAATCATATCTCCATAATTCATTATCACATATTAATGAAATTCACTACACGTAAACTTCAGATCAAGGGTAAAAATATTAGCAAATAAAAACGCACGCGCACGTAGGTTCATGCGCGTGATATCGCGCGTTAAAAATTTAAAACGCTCAAAATTAAGTTTTGATCAATTTAGAGCATGAATTAGGCCATTTGCGTGTTTCAAAAAATTACTGCGCAAAAATGCGTTTTTGCGCGCGCGATACTTAAAAAGCGTAAAAAATATGAATTTTTTTTACAAATCTCATTCTACTCACCATCCTTAGTACATTCACCAAATTTGAGTCAGTTCCGACTTAAAATAACGCTATACGAGCACGTTAAAAATGACAAAATGCGCACATTTATTTTACAAAAGTTCTGAAAATGGTGAAAAATAGGTCTTTTTTAAAATGAAAATAATTCTTCAGAATGCAAGATGACCCCCGATTTTTTTAACTTATTCTGGAAGCCATTGAGTTGTAGATATGAATTCATGTACACATTTTACGTACAAAATGTTTTGACGTCATCAAATGGCCACTTGAATTTAAAAATTAGGATTTGTTATCTTTTTGTGTAGATTATCACATTCAACAGAGCGCATCTTGGTTATGTGTGCTCGAATTTCGCACAACTTTCAGTATGTGCTTGCTTAATTAATTATCTTTATCATGAGTTGACACTATCTTCATTTTAATGACGTCATCACGCGTAAAAACTTGAATAACGTAGGCCGTGTAATTTCACCTTCGCAGTAAATTTGAATATCTTACAGCTCTTCAAAATTGAAGGTTACCTTGATGATTATAATTTATTATGAAAGCTGATGAAATGTAGATATTAATTCATATAAAAATTAAGCCTATCGGATGTTGTGACGTTAACTTATGGCCAGTTGAAGTGAAAAAGTAGTTTTTTCATATTTTTCGTCAAAGTTATACACAATTCAAAGAGCGCGCACAGCGCTTCTACGTGCCAAATTTTTTTCCAAATCTTATATTTTTTTGCTCAATTAATTATCTTTCGAAATTGTCATCTTAAAGTTTAGTTTGATAACGTCATCATGCCAAAAAATTAGAACATGTGTCCCGCAATTTCACCTATGCTACACTGTATATAGATATACAGTATATACTGTACATATTGTATATGGCATATAGGCACAACTCAGCACTATAAGCATATAATAGGATGGCATACATCAACATTTTCCGATCGTATGTTAACGTACGTGCATGTTTAAAAAAAAATTAATTTCAGTAAAATGATAAAAATGATCACCTATAATTCGTCAAAGTGACGAATTAAATTCTAGTTATTATTTTTTTTTTTCTTTTTATTGTTTCTGTACACTATTTTGTGTAACAATTATCTCAAAAAGTTTAATGTCAATGATTACAAAAATTTCAGAATATCTTTCAAATAATATAACTTAATCCTAATAAGCTTTCCAGCGTGATCACTCATCCGTGACGACATTTATACGCCATTTTGCGAAATCACATTATCAATCATATCTCCATAATTCATTATCACATATTAATGAAATTCACTACACGTAAACTTCAGATCAAGGGTAAAAATATTAGCAAATAAAAACGCACGCGCACGTAGGTTCATGCGCGTGATATCGCGCGTTAAAAATTTAAAACGCTCAAAATTAAGTTTTGATCAATTTAGAGCATGAATTAGGCCATTTGCGTGTTTCAAAAAATTACTGCGCAAAAATGCGTTTTTGCGCGCGCGATACTTAAAAAGCGTAAAAAACATGAATTTTTTTTACAAATCTCATTCTACTCACCATCCTTAGTACATTCACCAAATTTGAGTCAGTTCCGACTTAAAATAACGCTATACGAGCACGTTAAAAATGACAAAGTGCGCACATTAATTTTACAAAAGTTCTGAAAATGGTGAAAAATAGGTCTTTTTTAAAATGAAAATAATTCTTCAGAATGCAAGATGACCCCCGATTTTTTTAACTTATTCTGGAAGCCATTGAGTTGTAGGTATGAATTCATGTACACATTTTACGTACAAAATGTTTTGACGTCATCAAATGGCCACTTGAATTTAAAAATTAGGATTTGTTATCTTTTTGTGTAGATTATCACATTCAACAGAGCGCATCTTGGTTATGTGTGCTCGAATTTCGCACAACTTTCAGTATGTGCTTGCTTAATTAATTATCTTTATCATGAGTTGACACTATCTTCATTTTAATGACGTCATCACGCGTAAAAACTTGAATAACGTAGGCCGTGTAATTTCACCTTCGCAGTAAATTTGAATATCTTACAGCTCTTCAGAATTGAAGGTTACCTTGATGATTATAATTTATTATGAAAGCTGATGAAATTTAGATATTAATTCATATAAAAATTAAGCCTATCGGATGTTGTGACGTTAACATATGGCCAGTTGAAGTGAAAAAGTAGTTTTTTCATATTTTTCGTCAAAGTTATACACAATTCAAAGAGCGCGCACAGCGCTTCTACGTGCCAAATTTTTTTCCAAATCTTATATTTTTTTGCTCAATTAATTATCTTTCGAAATTGTCATCTTAAAGTTTAGTTTGATAACGTCATCATGCCAAAAAATTAGAACATGCGTGTCCCGTAATTTCACCTATGCTACACTGTATATAGATATACAGTATATACTGTACATATTGTATATGGCATATAGGCACAACTCAGCACTATAAGCATATAATAGGATGGCATACATCAACATTTTCCGATCGTATGTTAACGTACGTGCATGTTTAAAAAAAATTTATTTCAGTAAAATGATAAAAATGATCACCTATAATTCGTCAAAGTGACGAATTAAATTCTAGTTAGGTGATCATTTAGAATGCTAAATGATCACCTATTGTTATTGTATGAAATCTTTATTATTATTTTTTTTTTTTTTCTTTTTATTGTTTCTGTACACTATTTTGTGTAACAATTATCTCAAAAAGTTTAATGTCAATGATTACAAAAATTTCAGAATATCTTTCAAATAATATAACTTAATCCTAATAAGCTTTCCAGCGTGATCACTCATCCGTGACGACATTTATACGCCATTTTGCGAAATCACATTATCAATCATATCTCCATAATTCATTATCACATATTAATGAAATTCACTACACGTAAACTTCAGATCAAGGGTAAAAATATTAGCAAATAAAAACGCACGCGCACATAGGTTCATTCGCGTGATATCGCGCGTTAAAAATTTAAAACGCTCAAAATAAAGTTTTGATCAATTTAGAGCATGAATTAGGCCATTTGCGTGTTTCAAAAAATTACTGCGCAAAAATGCGTTTTTGCGCGCGCGATACTTAAAAAGCGTAAAAAATATGAATTTTTTTTACAAATCTCATTCTACTCACCATCCTTAGTACATTCACCAAATTTGAGTCAGTTCCGACTTAAAATAACGCTATACGAGCACGTTAAAAATGACAAAATGCGCACATTAATTTTACAAAAGTTCTGAAAATGGTGAAAAATAGGTCTTTTTTAAAATGAAAATAATTCTTCAGAATGCAAGATGACCCCCGATTTTTTTAACTTATTCTGGAAGCCATTGAGTTGTAGATATGAATTCATGTACACATTTTACGTACAAAATGTCTTGACGTCATCAAATGGCCACTTGAATTTAAAAATTAGGATTTGTTATCTTTTTGTGTAGATTATCACATTCAACAGAGCGCATCTTGGTTATGTGTGCTCGAATTTCGCACAACTTTCAGTATGTGCTTGCTTAATTAATTATCTTTATCATGAGTTGACACTATCTTCATTTTAATGACGTCATCACGCGTTAAAACTTGAATAACGTAGGCCGTGTAATTTCACCTTCGCAGTAAATTTGAATATCTTACAGCTCTTCAGAATTGAAGGTTACCTTGATGATTATAATTTATTATGAAAGCTGATGAAATGTAGATATTAATTCATATAAAAATTAAGCCTATCGGATGTTGTGACGTTAACATATGGCCAGTTGAAGTGAAAAAGTAGTTTTTTCATATTTTTCGTCAAAGTTATACACAATTCAAAGAGCGCGCACAGCGCTTCTACGTGCCAAATTTTTTTCCAAATCTTATATTTTTTTGCTCAATTAATTATCTTTCGAAATTGTCATCTTAAAGTTTAGTTTGATAACGTCATCATGCCAAAAAATTAGAACATGTGTGTCCCGTAATTTCACCTATGCTACACTGTATATAGATATACAGTATATACTGTACATATTGTATATGGCATATAGGCACAACTCAGCACTATAAGCATATAATAGGATGGCATACATCAACATTTTCCGATCGTATGTTAACGTACCGTGCATGTTAAAAAAATTAATTTCAGTAAAATGATAAAAATGATCACCTATAATTCGTCAAAGTGACGAATTAAATTCTAGTTAGGTGATCATTTAGAATAAAATGATCACCTATTGTTATTGTATAAAATCTTTATTATTATTTTTCTTTTTTTTTTTCTTTTTATTGTTTCTGTACACTATTTTGTGTAACAATTATCTCAAAAAGTTTAATGTCAATGATTACAAAAATTTCAGAATATCTTTCAAATAATATAACTTAATCCTAATAAGCTTTCCAGCGTGATCACTCATCCGTGACGACATTTATACGCCATTTTGCGAAATCACATTATCAATCATATCTCCATAATTCATTATCACATATTAATGAAATTCACTACACGTAAACTTCAGATCAAGGGTAAAAATATTAGCAAATAAAAACGCACGCGCACGTAGGTTCATGCGCGTGATATCGCGCGTTAAAAATTTAAAACGCTCAAAATTAAGTTTTGATCAATTTAGAGCATGAATTAGGCCATTTGCGTGTTTCAATAAATTACTGCGCAAAAATGCGTTTTTGCGCGCGCGATACTTAAAAAGCGTAAAAAATATGAATTTTTTTTACAAATCTCATTCTACTCACCATCCTTAGTACATTCACCAAATTTGAGTCAGTTCCGACTTAAAATAACGCTATACGAGCACGTTAAAAATGACAAAATGCGCATATTAATTTTACAAAAGTTCTGAAAATGGTGAAAAATAGGTCTTTTTTAAAATGAAAATAATTCTTCAGAATGCAAGATGACCCCCGATTTTTTTAACTTATTCTGGAAGCCATTGAGTTGTAGATATGAATTCATGTACACACTTTACGTACAAAGTGTTTTGACGTCATCAAATGGCCACTTGAATTTAAAAATTAGGATTTGTTATCTTTTTGTGTAGATTATCACATTCAACAGAGCGCATCTTGGTTATGTGTGCTCGAATTTCGCACAACTTTCAGTATGTGCTTGCTTAATTAATTATCTTTATCATGAGTTGACACTATCTTCATTTTAATGACGTCATCACGCGTAAAAACTTGAATAACGTAGGCCGTGTAATTTCACCTTCGCAGTAAATTTGAATATCTTACAGCTCTTCAGAATTGAAGGTTACCTTGATGATTATAATTTATTATGAAAGCTGATGAAATGTAGATATTAATTCATATAAAAATTAAGCCTATCGGATGTTGTGACGTTAACATATGGCCAGTTGAAGTGAAAAAGTAGTTTTTTCATATTTTTCGTCAAAGTTATACACAATTCAAAGAGCGCGCACAGCGCTTCTACGTGCCAAATTTTTTTCCAAATCTTATATTTTTTTGCTCAATTAATTATCTTTCGAAATTGTCATCTTAAAGTTTAGTTTGATAACGTCATCATGCCAAAAAATTAGAACATGTGTGTCCCGTAATTTCACCTATGCTACACTGTATATAGATATACAGTATATACTGTACATATTGTATATGGCATATAGGCACAACTCAGCACTATAAGCATATAATAGGATGGCATACATCAACATTTTCCGATCGTATGTTAACGTACGTGCATGTTTAAAAAAAATTAATTTCAGTAAAATGATAAAAATGATCACCTATAATTCGTCAAAGTGACGAATTAAATTCTAGTGAGAAATTGTTTTTGTAAAACAAAAACTGTTTCTTCGCAATTTCTTTCTGTACAGATTTTGTGTAACAAATATCTCAAAAAGTTTAATGTCAATGATTACCAAAATTTCTGAATGTCTTTCAAATACTTTAACTTAGTCCTAATAAGCTTTTCAGCGTGATCACTCATCCGTGACGTCATTTAGACGCCATTTTGTGAAATCACATTATCAATCATATCCCCATAATTCATTATCACATATTAATGAAATTCACTACACGTAAACTTTAGGTCAAGGGTAAAAATATTAACAAATAAAAACACGCGCACACGTAGGGTCATGCGCGTGAAATCGCGCGTTAAAAATTTAAAAAGCTCAAAATTAAGTTTTGATCAATTTAGAGCATGAATTAGGCCATTTGCGTTTTTCAAAAAATTACTGCGCAAAAACACGTTTTTGCGCGTGCGTATATAGAAAGCGTAAAAAATAACAATTTTTTGTACTAATTCCATTCTACTCATCTTCTTTAGTACATTCACTAAATTTGAGTCAGTTCCAACTTAAAATAACGCTATACGAGCAGGTTAAAAATGACAAAATGCGCAAATTAATTGCATCAAAGTGCTGAAAATGGTGAAAAATAAGGCCTTTTTAAAATGAATATAAATCTTCAGAATGGCAGGTGACCCCTAATTTTTTTAACTTATTCGGGAAGCCATTGGGTTGTAGATACATATTCATGTACACATTAGATGTACAAAATGGTATGACGTCATCAAATGGCCACTTGAATTTAAAAATTAGTAATTTTTATCTTTTTGTGTGGGTTATCACATTCAATAGAGCGCATCTCCGTTATTTGAGCCCGATTTTCGCAAATATTTTAGAATGTGCTTGCTCAATTGATTATCTTTCTCATGGGTTGTAAACATTTTTATTTTGATGACGTCATCACGCAAAAAAAACTTGAATAAACTAGGTCGTGTAAGTTTAGCTACACCATACATTTGAATATCTAATAGCTCTTCAGAATTAAAGGTGACCTTGAAGATCATAACTTATTATAAAAGCTGTTGAAATGTAGATATGAATTCATATAAAAATTAAGCCTATCGGATGTTGTGATGTTATCATATGGCCAGTTGAAGTTAAAACGTAGTTTTTAGATTTCTTTAGTCGAAGTTATACAAATTTCAATGAGCGCGCATTGCGCTTCTAGGTATCAAATTCTCTTCCAATCCTTATATTTATTTGCTCAATTCATTATCTTTCGAAATTGTCATCTTCGAGTTTATTTTGATAATTCCATCATACCAACAAATTTGAACATGATGTGGGTCCCGTAATTTTACCTATGCTACACTGTATATAGATATACAGTATATACTGTATATATTGTATACGACACATACTAGGTACAACTCAGCACTATAAGTGTATATGCATCATGTCATAGGATGGCGTACATCAGCTTTTTACGATCGTATGTTAACGTACGTGCATGTTTAAAGAATGTTAATTTCATTAAAATGATAAAAATGATCACCTATAATTCGTCAAAGTGACGAATTAAATTCTAGTGAGAAATTGTATTTGTACAAAAAAAATGTTTCTTCGCAATTTCTTTCTGTACAGATTTTGTGTAACAAATATCTCAAAAAGTTTAATGTCAATGATTACCAAAATTTCAGAATTTCTTTCAAATACTTTATCTAAGTCCTAATAAGCTTTTCAGCGTGATCACTCATCCGTGACGTCATTTATACGCCATTTTGTGAAATCACATTATCAATCATATCTCCATAATTAATTATCAGAAATTAATGAAATTCACTACACGTAAACTTCAGGTCAAGGGTAAAATTATTAGCAAATAAAAACGCACACGCACGTAGGGTCATGCGCGTGAAATCGCGCATTAAAAATTTAAAAAGGTCAAAATTACGTTTTGATCAATTTAGAGCATGAATTAGGCCATTTGCGTGTTTTAAAAAATTACTGCGCAAAAACACGTTTTTGCACGTGCGTACTTAGAAAGCGTAAAAAATATGAATTTTTTTTACAAATCTCATTCTACTCACCATCCTTAGTACATTCACAAAATTTGAGTCAGTTCCGACTTAAAATAACGCTATACGAGCACGTTAAAAATGACAAAATGCGCACATTAATTTTACAAAAGTTCTGAAAATGGTGAAAAATAGGTCTTTTTTAAAATGAAAATAATTCTTCAGAATGCAAGATGACCCCCGATTTTTTTAACTTATTCTGGAAGCCATTGAGTTGTAGATATGAATTCATGTACACATTTGACGTACAAAATGTTTTGACGTCATCAAATGGCCACTTGAATTTAAATATTAGGATTTGTTATCTTTTTGTGTAGATTATCACATTCAACAGAGCGCATCTTGGTTATGTGTGCTCGAATTTCGCACAAATTTCAGTATGTGCTTGCTTAATTAATTATCTTTATCATGAGTTGACACTATTTTCATTTTATTGACGTCATCACGCGTAAAAACTTGAATAACGTAGGCCGTGTAATTTCACCTTCGCAGTAAATTTGAATATCTTACAGCTCTTCAGAATTGAAGGTTACCTTGATGATTATAATTTATTATGAAAGCTGATGAAATGTAGATATTAATTCATATAAAAATTAAGCCTATCGGATGTTGTGACGTTAACATATGGCCAGTTGAAGTGAAAAAGTAGTTTTTTCATATTTTTCGTCAAAGTTATACACATTTCAAAGAGCGCGCACAGCGCTTCTACGTGCCAAATTTTTTTCCAAATCTTATATTTTTTTGCTCAATTAATTATCTTTCGAAATTGTCATCTTAAAGTTTAGTTTGATAACGTCATCATGCCAAAAAATTAGAACATGTGTGTCCCGTAATTTCACCTATGCTACACTGTATATAGATATACACTATATACTGTACATATGGCATATAGGCACAACTCAGCACTATAAGCGTATACAATAGGATGGCATACATCAACATTTTCCGATCGTATGTTAACGTACGTGCATGTTTAAAAAAAAATAATTTCAGTAAAATGATCACCTATAATTCGTCAAAGTGACGAATTAAATTCTAGTTAGGTGATCATTTAGAATAAAATGATCACCTATTGTTATTGTATCAAATCTTTATTAGGTGATCATTTAGAATAAAATGATCACCTATTGTTATTGTATAAAATCTTTATTATTATTTTTCTTTTTTTTTTTCTTTTTATTGTTTCTGTACACTATTTTGTGTAACAATTATCTCAAAAAGTTTAATGTCAATGATTACAAAAATTTCAGAATATCTTTCAAATAATATAACTTAATCCTAATAAGCTTTCCAGCGTGATCACTCATCCGTGACGACATTTATACGCCATTTTGCGAAATCACATTATCAATCATATCTCCATAATTCATTATCACATATTAATGAAATTCACTACACGTAAACTTCAGATCAAGGGTAAAAATATTAGCAAATAAAAACGCACGCGCACGTAGGTTTATGCGCGTGATATCGCGCGTTAAAAATTTAAAACGCTCAAAATTAAGTTTTGATCAATTTAGAGCATGAATTAGGCCATTTGCGTGTTTCAAAAATTTACTGCGCAAAAATGCGTTTTTGCGCGCGCGATACTTAAAAAGCGTAAAAAATATGAATTTTTTTTACAAATCTTATTCTACTCACCATCCTTAGTACATTCACCAAATTTGAGTCAGTTCCGACTTAAAATAACGCTATACGAGCACGTTAAAAATGACAAAATGCGCATATTAATTTTACAAAAGTTCTGAAAATGGTGAAAAATAGGTCTTTTTTAAAATGAAAATAATTCTTCAGAATGCAAGATGACCCCCGATTTTTTTAACTTATTCTGGAAGCCATTGAGTTGTAGATATGAATTCATGTACACACTTTACGTACAAAATGTTTTGACGTCATCAAATGGCCACTTGAATTTAAAAATTAGGATTTGTTATCTTTTTGTGTAGATTATCACATTCAACAGAGCGCATCTTGGTTATGTGTGCTCGAATTTCGCACAACTTTCAGTATGTGCTTGCTTAATTAATTATCTTTATCATGAGTTGACACTATCTTCATTTTAATTATGTCATCACGCGTAAAAACTTGAATAACGTAGGCCGTGTAATTTCACCTTCGCAGTAAATTTGAATATCTTACAGCTCTTCAGAATTGAAGGTTACCTTGATGATTATAATTTATTATGAAAGCTGATGAAATGTAGATATTAATTCATATAAAAATTAAGCATATCGGATGTTGTGACGTTAACATATGGCCAGTTGAAGTGAAAAAGTAGTTTTTTCATATTTTTCGTCAAAGTTATACACAATTCAAAGAGCGCGCACAGCGCTTCTACGTGCCAAATTTTTTTCCAAATCTTATATTTTTTTGCTCAATTAATTATCTTTCGAAATTGTCATCTTAAAGTTTAGTTTGATAACGTCATCATGCCAAAAAATTAGAACATGTGTGTCCCGTAATTTCACCTATGCTACACTGTATATAGATATACAGTATATACTGTACATATTGTATATGGCATATAGGCACAACTCAGCACTATAAGCATATAATAGGATGGCATACATCAACATTTTCCGATCGTATGTTAACGTACGTGCATGTTTAAAAAAAATTAATTTCAGTAAAATGATAAAAATGATCACCTATAATTCGTCAAAGTGACGAATTAAATTCTAGTTTTTCTTTTTATTGTTTCTGTACACTATTTTGTGTAACAATTATCTCAAAAAGTTTAATGTCAATGATTACCAAAATTTCAGAATATCTTTCAAATAATACAACTTAATCCTAATAAGCTTTCCAGCGTGATCACTCATCCGTGACGTCATTTATACGCCATTTTGTGAAATCACATTATCAATCATATCTCCATAATTAATCATCACATAATAATGAAATTCACTACACGTAAACTTTAGGTCAAGGGTAAAAATATTAACAAATAAAAACGCGCGCACACGTAGGGTCATGCGCGTTAAATCGCGCGTTAAAAATTTAAAAAGCTCAAAATTAAGTTTTGATCAATTTAGAGCATGAATTAGGCCATTTGCGTGTTTCAAAAAATTACTGCGCAAAAAAATATTTTGCGCGCGCGATACTTACAAAGCGTAAAAAATGCAATTTTTTTATACAAATCGCATTCTACTCACCAGCCTTAGTACATTCACCAAATTTGAGTCAGTTCCAACTTAAAATAACGCTATACGAGCAGGTTAAAAATGACAAAATGCGCAAATTAATTGCATCAAAGTGCTGAAAATGGTGAAAAATAAGGCCTTTTTAAAATGAATATAAATCTTCAGAATGGCAGGTGACCCCTAATTTTTTTAACTTATTCGGGAAGCCATTGGGTTGTAGATACATATTCATGTACACATTAGACGTACAAAATGGTATGACGTCATCAAATGGCCACTTGAATTTAAAAATTAGTAATTTTTATCTTTTTGTGTGGGTTATCACATTCAATAGAGCGCATCTCCGTTATTTGAGCCCGATTTTCGCAAAAATTTTAGAATGTGCTTGCTGAATTGATTATCTTTCTCATGGGTTGTAAACATTTTTATTTTGATGACGTCATCACGCGTAAAAACTTGAATAACCTAGGTTGTGTAATTTTAGCTACACCATACATTTGAATATCTAATAGCTCTTCAGAATTAAAGGTGACCTTGAAGATTATAACTTATTATGAAAGCTGTTGAAATGTAGATATGAATTCATATAAAAATTAAGCCTATCGGATGTTGTGATGTTATCATATGGCCAGTTGAAGTTAAAACGTAGTTTTTAGATTTCTTTAGTCGAAGTTATACAAATTTCAATGAGCGCGCATTGCGCTTCTACGTATCAAATTCTCTTCCAATCCTTATATTTATTTGCTCAATTCATTATCTTTCGAAATTGTCATCTTTGAGTTTATTTTGATAATTCCATCATACCAACAAATTTGAACATGATGTGGGTCCCGTAATTTTACCTATGCTACACTGTATATAGATATACAGTATATACTGTATATATTGTATATGACACATAATAGGTACAACTCAGCACTATAAGTGTTTATGCATCATGTCATAGGATGGCGTACATCAGCTTTTTACGATCGTATGTTAACGTACGTGCATGTTTAAAAAATGTTAATTTTATTAAAATGATAAAAATGATCACCTGTAATTCGTCAAAGTGACGAATTAAATTCTAGTTAGGTGATCATTTAGAATAAAATGATCACCTATTGTTATTGTATCAAATCTTTATTAGGTGATCATTTAGAATAAAATGATCACCTATTGTTATTGTATGAAATCTTTATTCTTCTTTCTGTACACTATTTTGTGTAACAAATATCTCAAAAAGTTAAATGTCAATAATCACAAAAATTTCACAATATCTTTCAAATACTGTAACTTAATCCTAATAAGATTTTCAGCGTGATCACTCAACCGTGACGTCATTTATACGCCATTTTGTGAAATCACATTATCAATCATATCTCCATAATTCATTATCACATATTAATGAAATTCACTACACGTAAACTTCAGGTCAAGGGTAAAAATATTAGCAAATAAAAACTTGCGTGTTTCAAGGTCATGCGCGTGAAATCACGCGTTAAATATTTATAAAGCTTGAAATTAAGTTTTGATCAATTTAGAGCATGAATTAGGCCATTTGCACGTTTTAAAAAATTACTGCGCAAAAACACGTTTTTGCACGCGCTGTACTTAAAAAGCGTAAAAAATACGAATTTTTTGTACAAATCGCATTATACTCACCATCCTTAGTACATTTACCAAATTTGAGTCCGTTCCGACCTAAAATAACGCTATACGAGGAGGTTAAAAATGACAAAATGCGCACATTAATTGCATAAAAGTGCCGAAAATGGTGAAAAATAAGGCATTTTTAAAATGAAAATAATTCTTCAGAATGCACGATGACCCCCAATTTTTTTAACTTATTCTGGAAGCCATTGAGTTGTAGATATGAATTCATGTACACATTTCACGTACAAAATGTTGTGACGTCATCAAATGGCCACTTGAATTTAAAATTAAGTTTTTTTTCTCTTTCGTCATATTTTATCACATTCAATAGAACGCATCTCTGTTATTTTGTGCCCGATTTTCTCTCAAATTTTAGTATGTGATTACACAATTAATTGACTTTCTCATGATTTGCCACTATTTTTATTTTTATGACGTCATCACGCGTAAAAACTCGAATAACGTAGGTCGTGTAATTTCACCTTCGACGTAAATTTGAATATCTTACAGCTCTTTAGAATTAAAGGTTACCTTGATAATTATAATTTATTATGAAAGCTGATGAAATGGAGATATGAATTCATATAAAAATTAAGCCTATCGGATGTTGTGACGTTAACATATGGCCAGTTGAAGTTAAAAAGTAGTTTTTTCATCTTTTTCGTCAAAGTTATACAAATTTCAAAGAGCGCGCACAGCGCTTCTACGTGCCAAATTCTCTTCCAATTCTTATATTTATTTGCTCAATTCATTATCTTTCGAAATTGTCATCTTCGAGTTTATTTTGATAATTCCATCATACCAAAAAATTAGAACATGATGTGTGTCCCGTAATTTCACCTATGCTACACTGTATATAGATACATTATATACTGTACATATTGTATATGGCATATAATAGGCACAACTCAGCACTAAAGCGTATAATAGGATGGCATACATCAACATTTTCTGATCGTATGTTAACGTACGTGCAACAAAATTATTTCGGTAAAATGATAAAAATGATCATTGGTTTTCCGCAACAAAGTTGCAGGAAAACCTCTTGTGATTGTACGAAATCATCATCAACTTTTTATTAGGTGATCATTTAGAATAATTTTTTATTCTTTCTGTACACTTTTTGTGTAACAATTATCTCAAAAAGTTGAATTGCAATGATCACAAAAATTACACAATGTCTTTCAAATACTTTAACTTAGACATAATAAGCTTTTCAGCGTGATCACTCATCCGTGACGTCATTTATACGCCATTTTGTGAAATCACATTATCAATCATATCTCCATAATTCATTATCACATATTAATGAAATTCACTACACGTAAATTTCAGATAAAGGTAAAAATATTAGCAAATAAAAACTCGTGCGTTTCAAGGTCATGCGCGTGAAATCGCGCGTTAAAATTTTAAAAAGCTCAAAATTAAGTTTTGATCAATTTAGAGCATGAATTAGGCCATTTGCGTGTTTCAAAAAATTACTGCGCAAAAATGCGTTTTTGCGCACGCGAATCTTAGAAAGCGTAAAAAATAAAATTTGATGAATAAATCATATTCTACTCACAATCCTTAGTACATTTACCGATTTTGAGTCCATTCAGACTTAAAATGACGCTATACGAGCATGTTAAAAATGACAAAATGCGCACATTAATTTCACAAAAGTTCTGAAAATGGTGAAAAATAAGGCCTTTTTAAAATGAAAATAACTCTTCAGAATGCAAGATGACCCCCAATTTTTTTAACTTATTCAGGAAGCTATTGAGTTGTAGATATGAATTCATGTACACATTTGATGTACAAAATGTTGTGACGTCATCAAATGGCCACTTGAATTTAAAAATTAGGATTTTTTATCTTTTTGTGTAGATTATCACATTCAACAGAGCGTATCTCGGTTATTTGTGCTCGAATTTTGCACAAATTTCAGTATGTGCTTGCTTAATTATTTATCTTTCCATGAGTGGTCAGCGTTTTCATTTTAATGACGTCATCACGCGTAAAACCTTGAATAACCTAGGTCGTGTAATTTCACCTACACCATACATTTGAATATCTTACAGCTCTTCAGAATTAAATGTGACCTTGAAAATTATAAATTATTATGAAAGCTGATGAAATGTAGATATGAATTCATATAAAAAATAAGCCTATCGGATGTTGCGAAGTTATCATATGGCCAGTTGAAGTTAAAAAGTAGTTTTTAAATTTCTTTAGTCAAAGTTATACAAATTTCAAAGAGCGCGCATTGCGCTTCTACGTGCCAAATTCTCTTCCAATTCTTATATTTATTTGCTCAATTCATTATCTTTCGAAATTGTCAACTTCAAGTTTATTTTGATAATTCCATCATATCAAAAAATGTGAACATTGTGTGGTTCCCGTAATTTCACCTATGTTACACTGTATATAGATATACTGTACACTGTACTGTATAGAGTATATATTCTATGACACATACTAGGTACAACTCAGCACTATAAGCATATGCATCATGTCGTAGGATGGCTTTTTACGATCATATGTTAACGTACATGCATGTTTAATTAGGTGATCATTTAGAATAAAATGATCACCTATTGTTATTGTACAAAATCTTTATTGGTTTTCCGCAACGAAGTTGCAGGAAAACCTCTTGTGATTGTACGAAATCAACATCTTTTTCTTGATCTTCTTTCTTTCTGTATGATTTTTGTGGAACGCTTTTCTCTAAAACTTGCAAACATAACATTTTGTAACTTTCTCAACATATCGTCATGCACATGAAGATGTGCTGCGAAGCTTTTCATGACGTTTACAATTGCGCAACGTGACTTACGCGTGATTTAACGATTTCCTCGTATTTAACATAGGTCGAAAACCAAATAACATATCAAATTGAAACTTTCCAAAAGTTTAATTTATATCATGCGCTAACTTTCTGTTGAAAAAAAATTGCGTGTTTTACATAAAGTTACGCGCGCACGCGCATTTAAAATTTCAAAATGCGCAAAATTAATTTCTAATCAACTTTCTACGCGTTTTATGTCGTTTTAAGCATGTAAAAAATTCCCACGCGTGCGCAAATGTGTACGTGTGCGGTGCGCACGTAGCATTGAAAACATATTTTTTTCGCGCGATTTATGTTTTTCCAGCTTTTTCTAGTAATTTTACCAAATTTTAAACAATTTCGACTTAAAGTTACGTCATATGAGCACGTTGAATTGGACGATTTGCGCGCGTTTTTGATGAAAAAGTTCAAAAATCCGTTAAAAATATGCCTTTTTTTAAACAGTCGTAATTTCTAAACTACACGGTCAACTTTTTGTGGATGACATATTCTGGAAGATGATGAATTGTAGATATCGGATCAGGTATTAATATGGCTAACCGGACATCGTGACGTCATCGTATGGCCACACGAATATAAAATTTAGGATTTTTGTGTCTTTCATCATAGCTCCTCACATTGAATAGAGCGCATCTCCACTTATTCGTTTTCAATTTTCACCCCGATTATGATATTGTCTAGGTCAATCAACTATCTTTCGCATGAGTTGAAAATATTTTAATTTTTATGACGTCATCATACCTAAAAATTTAAATTACGTGTGGCATTAATTTCATCTTTACAGTAAATTTTAATCTGTTATAGCTCGTAAGAATAAAATGTGATAATCACGATTAAAACGTTTTCTGGAAGCTATTGGATTGTAGATACGAAATCATGTAAAAATTTTGCCAATCGGATGTTGTGACGTCATCATATGGCCAGTTAAATAAAAAAGGTCATAATTCATTACATTTAAAAGAGCGCGCATCAATATTTCACGTATTAAAATTTCTTCTACACGTTAATATGTTGTTGCTGAGATAATTTTCTTCCGATATTGCTACCTTCGCGTTTCATTTTAAAACCGTCAACATGTTGAAAATTGCAATAAATAGCGGGTCCCGTAATTTCACCTATTCTACACTGTATGTGATATGGATACAGATTATACTGTGTATACTATATATGAATCTAAATAATAAAATTCAGCAATAACAACATATCATATTCTTCAGTTCAGGTCATACGTGAACACTTCCTTTTGTCCTCAACCTATCCCCTTAATGTTAATGTTGCACCACTTGCGCGGCGGATAACCAAACTCGTCAAAGTGACGAGTTACATGTCTAGTTGTTGTTTTTGTTATTATTATTCTTCTTTCTGTACACTTTTGTGTAACAATTATCTCAATAAGTTGAATAGCAATGATCACAAATTTTTCACAATGTCTTTTAAATACTTTAACTTAACCATAATAAGCTTTTCAGCATGATCACTCAACCGTGACGTCATTAATACGCGATTTTGTGAAATCACACTATCAATCATATCTCCATAACTCTTTATCACATATCAATAAAATTCACTAGACGTAAACTTCAGGTGAAGGGTAAATATATTAACAAATAAAAACTTACGTGTTTCAAGGTCATGCACGTGAAATTGCACGTTAAAAATTTAAAAAGCTCCAAATTAAGTTTTGATCATTTTAGAGCATGAATTAGGCCATTTGCGTGTTTAAAAAAATTACTGCGCAAAAACACGTTTTTGCGCACGCAAATTTCAAAAAGCGTAAAAAATTAAATTTGATGTATAAATCACATTCTAATCACAATCCTTAGTACATGCACCGATTTTGAGTCCATTCGGACTAAAAATAACGCTATACGAGCATGTTAAAAATGACAAAATGCGCACATTAATTTCACAAAAGTTCTGATAATGGTGAAAAATAGGTCTTTTTTAAAATGAAAATAACTCTTCAGAATGCAAGATGACCCCCAATTTTTTTATCTTATTCGGGAAGCCATTGAGTTGTAGATATGAATTCATGTACACATTTGACGTACAAAATGTTGTGACGTCATCAAATGGCCACTTGAATTTAAAATTAAGTTTTTTTCTCTTTTGTCATATAATTATCACATTCAATAGAACGCATCTCTGTTATTTTGTTCCTGATTTTCGCTCAAATTTTAGTATGTGATTTCTCAATTAATTGGCTATCTCATGACTTGCCACTATTTTCATTTTAATGACGTCATCCTGCTTAAAACCTTGAATAACGTAGGTCGTGTAATTTCAACTTCGCCGTGAATTTAAATATCTTACAGCTCTTCAGAATTGAAGGTTACCTTGGTTATTATAATTTCTTATGAAAGCTGATGAAATGTAGATATGAATTCATATAAAAATCAAGCCTATCGGATGTTGTGACGTTAACATATGGCCAGATGAAGTTAAAAAGTAGTTTTTTCATCTTTTTCGTCAAAGTTATACAAATTTCAAAGAGCGCGCACAGCGCTTCTACGTGCCAGATTCTCTTCAAATTCTTATTTTTATTTGCTCAATTCATAATCTTTCGAAATTGCCATCTTTGAATTTATTTTGATAATTCCATCATACCAAAAAATTAGAACATGATATGTGTCCCGTGATTTCAACTATGCTACACTGTATATAGATATACAGTATATACTGTACATATTGTATATGGCATATAATAGGCACAACTCAGCACTATAAGCGTATAATAGGATGGTATACATCAACATTTTCTGATCGTATGTTAACGTACGTGCATGTTTAAAAAAAATTAATTTCAGTAAAATGATAAAAATGATCACCTATAATTCGTCAAAGTGACGAATTAAATTCTAGTTTTTCTTTTTATTGTTTCTGTACACTATTTTGTGTAACAAATATCTCAAAAAGTTTAATGTCAATGATTACCAAAATTTCAGAATATCTTTCAAATAATATAACTTAATCCTAATAAGCTTTCCAGCGTGATCACTCATCCGTGACGACATTTATACGCCATTTTGCGAAATCACATTATCAATCATATCTCCATAATTCATTATCACATATTAATGAAATTTACTACACGTAAACTTCAGGTCAAGGGTAAAAATATTAGCAAAAAAAAACGCACGCGCAGGTAGGGTCATGCGCGTGAAATCGCACGTTAAAAATTTAAAACGCTCAAAATTAAGTTTTGATCAATTTAGAGCATGAATTAGGCCATTTGCGTGTTTCAAAAAATTACTGCGCAAAAATGCGTTTTTGCGCGAGCGATACTTAAAAAGCGTAAAAAATATGAATTTTTTTTACAAATCTCATTCTACTCACCATCCTTAGTACATTCACTAAATTTGAGTCAGTTCCGACTTAAAATAACGCTATACGAACACGTTAAAAATGACAAAATGCGCACATTAATTTTACAAAAGTTCTGAAAATGGTGAAAAATAGGTCTTTTTTAAAATGAAAATAATTCTTCAGAATGCAAGATGACCCCCGATTTTTTTAACTTATTCTGGAAGCCATTGAGTTGTAGATATGAATTCATGTACACAGTTTACGTACAAAATGTTTTGACGTCATCAAATGGCCACTTGAATTTAAAAATTAGGATTTGTTATCTTTTTGTGTAGATTATCACATTCAACAGAACGCATCCTGGTTATGTGTGCTCGAATTTCGCACAAATTTCAGTATCTGCTTGCTTAATTAATTATCTTTATCATGAGTTGACACTATTTTCATTTTAATGACGTCATCACGCGTAAAAACTTGAATAACGTAGGCCGTGTAATTTCACCTTCGCATTAAATTTGAATATCTTACAGCTCTTCAGAATTGAAGGTTACCTTGATGATTATAATTTATTATGAAAGCTGATGAAATTTAGATATTAATTCATATAAAAATTAAGCCTATCGGATGTTGTGACGTTAACATATGGCCAGTTGAAGTGAAAAAGTAGTTTTTTCATATTTTTCGTCAAAGTTATACACATTTCAAAGAGCGCGCACAGCGCTTCTACATGCCAATTTTGTTTCCAAATCTTATATTTTTTTGCTCAATTAATTATCTTTCGAAATTGTCATCTTAAAGTTTAGTTTGATAACGTCATCATGCCAAAAAATTAGAACATGTGTGTCCCGTAATGTCACCTATGCTACACTGTATATAGATATACAGTATATACTGTACATATTGTATATGGCATATATAGGCACAACTCAGCACTATAAGCATATAATAGGATGGCATACATCAACATTTTCCGATCGTATGTTAACGTACGTGCATGTTTAAAAAAAATTAATTTCAGTAAAATGATAAAAATGATCACCTATAATTCGTCAAAGTGACGAATTAAATTCTAGTTAGGTGATCATTTAGAATAAAATGATCACCTATTGTTATTGTACTTGCATTAAAATATTTTTCTTCTTTCTGTACACTTTTTGTGTAACAAATATCTCAAAAAGTTAAATGTCAATGATTACCAAAATTTCACAATGTCTTTCAAATACTGTAACTTAGTCCTAATAAGCTTTTCAGCGTGATCACTCATCCGTGACGTCATTTATACGCCATTTTGTGAAATCACATTATCAATCATATCTCCATAATTCATCATCACATATTATTGAAATTCACTACACGTAAACTTCAGGTCAAGGGTAAAAATATTAGCAAATAAAAACGCACGTGCACGTTGGGTCATGCGCGTGAAATCGCGCGTTAAAAATTAAAAAAGCTCAAAATTACGTTTTGATCAATTTAGAGCATGAATTAGGCCATTTGCGTGTTTTAAAAAATTACTGCGCAAAAACACGTTTTTGCGCGTGCGTACATAGAAAGCGTAAAAAATACCAATTTTTTGTACAAATTGCATTCTACTCATCTTCCTTAGTACATTCACCAAATTTGAGTCCATTTCGACTTAAAATACTGCTATACGAGCAGGTTAAAAATGACAAAATGCGCACATTAATTGTACAAAAGTGCTAAAAATGGTAAAAAATAAGGCCTTTTTAAAATGAATATAACTCTTCAGAATGGAAGGTGACCCCCAATTTTTTTAACTTATTATGGAAGCCAATGAGTTGTAGATATAAGTGTATATACACATTAGACGTACAAAATGGTACAACGTCATCATTTGGCCACATGAATTTTAAAAATAGGGTTTTTACCTCTTTTGTCATAGACCACCATATTCAACAGAGCGCAACTTGCTTATCTGTGATCGATTTTCTTTTAATTTTTAATATATTCTACTTCAACCAATTATGTTACTCATGAGTTGCCAATAATTTCATTTTGATGACGTCATCACGTCTTAAAATTTGAATAACGGTGGTTACGTAATTTCACCTACAACGTATAGTTGAATACCTTACAGTTCTTCTGAATTAATGTTGACCTTGATGTTTATAACTTATTATGATAGCTGGTGAAATGTAGATATGAATGCATATAAAAATTAAGCCTATCGAATGTTATGAAGTTATTATATGGCCAGTTGAAGTTAAAAAGTAGTTTTTTCATCTCTTTCGTCAAAGTTATACACATTTTAAAGAGCGCGCACCGCGCTTCTACGTGCCAAATTTTCTTCCAATTGTTATATTTTATTGCTTAATTCATTATCTTTCGATATTGGTATCCACAAGTTTATTTTGATAATGTCATCAGTGCCAAAAACTTAGAACATGATGTGTGTCCGTAATTTCACCAATGCTACACTGTATATAGATATACAGTATACTGTACATAATGTGATATGACATATAATAGGCACAACTAAGCACTATAAGCGTATAATAGGATGGCATACATCAACATTTTCAGATTGTATGTTAACATACGTGCATGTTTAAAAAATATTAATGTCAATAAATTTAAAAAAATGATCACCTATAATTCGTCAAAGTGACGAATTAAATTCTAGTGAGAAATTGTTTTTGTAAAAAAAAATGTTTCTTCGCAATTTCTTTCTGTACAGATTTTGTGTAACAAATATCTCAAAAAGTTTAATGTCAATGATTACCAAAATTTCTGAATGTCTTTCAAATACTTTAACTTAGTCTTAATAAGCTTTTCAGCGTGATCACTCATCCGTGACGTCAGGTATACGCCATTTTGTGAAATCACATTATCAATCATATATCCATAATTCATTATCACATATTTATGAAATTCACTACACGTAAACTTCAGGTCAAGGGGAAAAATATGAGCAAATAAAAACGCCTGTGCACGTAGGGTCAAGCGCCTGGAATCGCGCATTAGAAATTTAAAAAGCTCAAAATCACGTTTTAATCAATTTAGAGCATGAATTAGGCCATTTGCGTGTTTCAAAAAATTACTGCGCAAAAAAAATATTTCGCGTGCGCGATACTTACAAGGTTTAAAAATTGCAATTTTTTATACAAATCGCATTCTACTCACCATCCTTAGTACATTCACCAAATTTGAGCCAGTTCCGACTTAAAATAACGCTATACGAGCAGGTTAAAAGTGACAAAATGCGCAAATTAATTGCATCAAAGTGCTGAAAATTGTGAAAAATAAGGCCTTTTTAAAATGAATATAACTCTTCAGAATGGCAGGTGACCCCCAATTTTTTTAACTTATTCTGGAAGTCATTGGGTTGTAGATACACATTCATGTACACATTAGACGTACAAAATGGTATGACGTCATCAAATGGCCACTTCAATTTAAAAATTAGTAATTTTTATCTTTTTGTGTGGGTTATCACATTCAATAGAGCGCATCTCCGTTATTTGAGCCCGATTTTCGCAGTAATTTTAGTATGTGCTTGCTCAATTAATTATCTTTCTCATGAGTTGTCAACATTTTATTTTGATGACGTCATCACGCGTAAAAACTTGAATAAACTAGGTCGTGTAATTTCAGCTACACCATACATTTGAATATCTTATAGCTCTTCAGAATTAAAGGTAACCTTGAAGATTATAACTTATTATGAAAGCTGATGAAATGTAGATATGAATTCATATAAAAATTAACCTATCGGATGTTGTGATGTTATCATATGGCCAGTTGAAGTTAAAAAGTAGTTTTTAAATTTCGTTAGTCGTAGTTAATCAAATTTCAAAGAGCGCGCATTGCGCTTCTACGGGTCAATTTCTCTTCCAATCCTTATATTTATTTGCTCAATTCATTATCTTTCGAAATTTTCATCTTCGAGTTTATTTTGATAATTCCATTATACCAAAAAATTAGAACATGATGTGGGTCCAATAATTTCACCTATGCTACACTGTATATATATACAGTATATACTGTACATATTGTATATGACACATAGGTACAACTCAGCGCTATAAGTGTATATGCATCATGTCATAGGATGGCGTACATCAACTTTTTACGATGGTATGTTAACGTACGTCCATGTTTAAAAATTGTTAATTTCATTAAAATGATAAAAATGATCACCTATAATTCGTCAAAGTGACGAATTAAATTCTAGTGAGAAATTGTTTTTGTAAAACAAAAAATGTTTCTTCACAATTTCTTTCTGTACAGATTTTGTGTAACAAATATCTCAAAAAGTTTAATGTCAATGATTACCAAAATTTTTGAATGTCTTTCAAATACTTTAACTTAGTCCTAATAAGCTTTTCAGCGTGATCACTCATCCGTGACGTCATTTAGACGCCATTTTGTGAAATCACATTATCAATCATATCTCCATAATTCATTATCACATATTAATGAAATTCACTACACGTAAACTTTAGGTCAAGGGTAAAAATATTAACAAATAAAAACGCGTGCACACGTAGGGTCATGCGCGTGAAATCGCGCGTTAAAAATTTAAAAAGCTCAAAATTAAGTTTTGATCAATTTAGAGCATGAATTAGGCTATTTGCGTGTTTCAAAAAATTACTGCGCAAAAAAAATATTTTGCGCGCGCGATACTTACAAAGCGTAAAAAATGCAATTTTTTTATACAAATCGCATTCTACTCACCAGCCTTAGTACATTCACCAAATTTGAGTCAGTTCCAACTTAAAATAACGCTATACGAGCAGGTTAAAAATGACAAAATGCGCAAATTAATTGCATCAAAGTGCTGAAAATGGTGAAAAATAAGGCCTTTTTAAAATGAATATAAATCTTCAGAATGGCAGGTGACCCCTAATTTTTTTAACTTATTCGGGAAGCCATTGGGTTGTAGATACATATTCATGTACACATTAGACGTACAAAATGGAATGACGTCATCAAATGGCCACTTGAATTTAAAAATTAGTAATTTTTATCTTTTTGTGTGGGTTATCACATTCAATAGAGCGCATCTCCGTTATTTGAGCCCGATTTTCGCAAACATTTTAGAATGTGCTTGCTCAATTGATTATCTTTCTCACGGGTTGTAAACATTTTTATTTTGATGACGTCATCACGCGTAAAAACTTGAATAACCTAGGTCGTGTAATTTTAGCTACACCATACATTTGAATATCTTATAGCTCTTCAGAATTAAAGAAGGTAACCTTGAAGATTATAACTTATTATGAAAGCTGATGAAATGTAGATATGAATTCATATAAAAATTAAGCCTATCGGATGTTGTGATGGTATCATATGGCCAGTTGAAGTTAAAAAGTAGTTTTTAAATTTCGTTAGTCGTAGTTAATCAAATTTCAAAGAGCGCGCATTGCGCTTCTACGGGTCAATTTCTCTTCCAATCCTTATATTTATTTGCTCAATTCATTATCTTTCGAAATTGTCATCTTCGAGTTTATTTTGATAATTCCATTATACCAAAAAATTAGAACATGATGTGGGTCCCATAATTTCACCTATGCTACACTGTATATAGATATACAGTATATACTGTACATATTGTATATGGCATATAGGCACAACTCAGCACTATAAGCATATAATAGGATGGCATACATCAACATTTTCCGATCGTATGTTAACGTACGTGCATGTTTAAAAAAAATTAATTTCAGTAAAATGATAAAAATGATCACCTATAATTCGTCAAAGTGACGAATTAAATTCTAGTTAGGTGATCATTTAGAATAAAATGATCACCTATTGTTATTGTATAAAATCTTTATTATTATTTTTTTTTTTCTTTTTATTGTTTCTGTACACTATTTTGTGTAACAATTATCTCAAAAAGTTTAATGTCAATGATTACAAAAATTTCAGAATATCTTTCAAATAATATAACTTAATCCTAATAAGCTTTCCAGCGTGATCACTCATCCGTGACGACATTTATACGCCATTTTGCGAAATCACATTATCAATCATATCTCCATAATTCATTATCACATATTAATGAAATTCACTACACGTAAACTTCAGATCAAGGGTAAAAATATTAGCAAATAAAAACGCACGCGCACGTAGGTTCATGCGCGTGATATCGCGCGTTAAAAATTTAAAACGCTCAAAATTAAGTTTTGATCAATTTAGAGCATGAATTAGGCCATTTGCGTGTTTCAAAAAATTACTGCGCAAAAATGCGTTTTTGCGCGCGCGATACTTAAAAAGCGTAAAAAACATGAATTTTTTTTACAAATCTCATTCTACTCACCATCCTTAGTACATTCACCAAATTTGAGTCAGTTCCGACTTAAAATAACGCTATACGAGCACGTTAAAAATGACAAAATGCGCACATTAATTTTACAAAAGTTCTGAAAATGGTGAAAAATAGGTCTTTTTTTAAATGAAAATAATTCTTCAGAATGCAAGATGACCCCCGATTTTTTTAACTTATTCTGGAAGCCATTGAGTTGTAGATATGAATTCATGTACACATTTTACGTACAAAATGTTTTGACGTCATCAAATGGCCACTTGAATTTAAAAATTAGGATTTGTTATCTTTTTGTGTAGATTATCACATTCAACAGAGCGCATCTTGGTTATGTGTGCTCGAATTTCGCACAACTTTCAGTATGTGCTTGCTTAATTAATTATCTTTATCATGAGTTGACACTATCTTCATTTTAATGACGTCATCACGCGTAAAAACTTGAATAACGTAGGCCGTGTAATTTCACCTTCGCAGTAAATTTGAATATCTTACAGCTCTTCAGAATTGAAGGTTACCTTGATGATTATAATTTATTATGAAAGCTGATGAAATGTAGATATTAATTCATATAAAAATTAAGCCTATCGGATGTTGTGACGTTAACATATGGCCAGTTGAAGTGAAAAAGTAGTTTTTTCATATTTTTCGTCAAAGTTATACACAATTCAAAGAGCGCGCACAGCGCTTCTACGTGCCAAATTTTTTTCCAAATCTTATATTTTTTTGCTCAATTAATTATCTTTCGAAATTGTCATCTTAAAGTTTAGTTTGATAACGTCATCATGCCAAAAAATTAGAACATGTGTGTCCCGTAATTTCACCTATGCTACACTGTATATAGATATACAGTATATACTGTACATATTGTATATGGCATATAGGCACAACTCAGCACTATAAGCATATAATAGGATGGCATACATCAACATTTTCCGATCGTATGTTAACGTACGTGCATGTTTAAAAAAAATTAATTTCAGTAAAATGATAAAAATGATCACCTATAATTCGTCAAAGTGACGAATTAAATTCTAGTGTAAAATTGTTTTTATACAAAAACAATTTTACTTCATAATTTCTTTCTGTACAGATTTTGTGTAACAAATATCTCAAAAAGTTTAATGCCAATGATTACTAAAATTTCACAATGTCTTTGAAATACTTTAACTTAGTCCTAATAAGCTTTTCAGCGTGATCACTCATCCGTGACGTCATTTATACGCCATTTTGTAAAATCACATTATCAATCATATCTCCATAATTAATTATCACATATTAATGAAATTCACTACACGTAAACTTGAGGTCAAGGGGAAAAATAATAGCAAATAAAAACGCACGCACACGTAGGGTCATGCGCGTGAAATCGCGCATTAAAAATTTAAAAAGCTCAAAATCACGTTTTAATCAATTTAGAGCATGAATTAGGCCATTTGCGTGTTTCAAAAAATTACTGCGCAAAAAAAATATTTCGCGTGCGCGATACTTACAAGGCGTAAAAATTGCAATTTTTTATACAAATCGCATTCTACTCACCATCCTTAGTACATTCACCAAATTTGAGTCAGTTCCGACTTAAAATAACGCTATACGAGCAGGTTAAAAATGACAAAATGCGCAAATTAATTGCATCAAAGTGCTGAAAATTGTGAAAAATAAGGCCTTTTTAAAATGAATATAACTCTTCAGAATGGCAGGCGACCCCCAATTTTTTTAACTTATTCTGGAAGCCATTGGGTTGTAGATACACATTCATGTACACATTAGACGTACAAAATGGTATGACGTCATCAAATGGCCACTTCAATTTAAAAATTAGTAATTTTTATCTTTTTGTGTGGGTTATCACATTCAATAGAGCGCATCTCCGTTATTTGAGCCCGATTTTCGCAGAAATGTTAGTATGTGCTTGCTCAATTAATTATCTTTCTCATGAGTTGTCAACATTTTATTTTGATGACGTCATCACGCGTAAAAACTTGAATAAACTAGGTCGTGTAATTTCAGCTACACCATACATTTGAATATCTTATAGCTCTTCAGAATTAAAGGTAACCTTGAAGATTATAACTTATTATGAAAGCTGATGAAATGTAGATATGAATTCATATAAAAATTAAGCCTATCGGATGTTGTGATGTTATCATATGGCCAGTTGAAGTTAAAAAGTAGTTTTTAAATTTCGTTAGTCGTAGTTAATCAAATTTCAAAGAGCGCGCATTGCGCTTCTACGGGTCAATTTTTCTTCCAATCCTTATATTTATTTGCTCAATTCATTATCTTTCGAAATTGTCATCTTCGAGTTTATTTTGATAATTCCATTATACCAAAAAATTAGAACATGATGTGGGTCCCATAATTTCACCTATGCTACACTGTATATAGATATTATACAGTATATACTGTACATATTGTATATGACACATAGGTACAACTCAGCGCTATAAGTGTATATGCATCATGTCATAGGATGGCGTACATCAACTTTTTACGATGGTATGTTAACGTACGTGCATGTTTAAAAAATTGTTAATTTCATTAAAATGATAAAAATGATCACCTATAATTCGTCAAAGTGACGAATTAAATTCTAGTTATTATTATTACTATGCCATTCAGCAAGTTCATTATTAATATTAAGTTCATCCAGGGATGTAGCTTCAAAAGTAGGAGGAAGACTGACATGTCTAAGTAAGAACATGTTTAGGTTTGGTGTAAAAAATGTTTAGGCTAGATGACAACATGTTTAGGCTATGTGAAAACATGTTTAGGCTATGTGAAAAAATGTTTAGGCTAGGTGAAAACATGTTTAGGCTAGGTGAAAACGTGTTTAGGCTACTGTAGGTGAGAATATGCTTAAGCTAAATAAGAACATATACTGTACTGTAGCTGAGGAATCGTAACTAGTATTACAAAGGGTTTAATTATTAATACATAATTTAAAGAGGATTTGGATAATGTATCTTGGTAACAAGAAATATGGTAACGATTAATGTCAATATCTTTGGTTTGTAAGACATCCAGAGTTTGTGTAATCCATCCAAACTGATTACTACTATATTACTACTATCTTTTTAATTGTCTTAATTGGTAAAGTTCTAAAGACCCATTTTGTTTTACTGGAACTATAGATAGGCCTACTCTTGTAATTTGTATTGTTTTACAAAAAGACAAATTATTATATTATTAACAATAACATTATTTTAAATGAAAGCTTCTGTAGACCAATCAATTGATTTAATTAATTACTTTGTCAATGTTACTAAAATCAAATGGCAAATCTCCACAATGGTAGGCTATTATTTTCATATTTGCTTTTCACAGTATTGTTAAAATACCCCAGGGTATAGTAACTAACAACACTTAGACAAACAGGTTGGTCTAGGCTCAACTTATTTGTCCATGGTCTAGGCAACTCTAATCGCTGTCTCAAAATCAAATCATTTAGGATTGTTCTGTTGGATAAAGACTAAACAAGATTAGAAGATTCTTTTCACAAGATGCAGAAAGAGCTTGACGTGGATGGGATTATTAAGAAGCTTCTAGCAGTCAGGGACACACCAAAACAGGTACAGTATTTACTCTGACATGAGTAGGGTCAAACAGCCTGAGTTTTTGCAGCCTAAATTTATGCCTGCCAGTGCCACCATCCAGTATAATTGTGTAGGCTTTCAACTAGGTAATAATAAAACACCCACCCTCTTTATAACTACTTACTAAATATATAGATTCCAACGAACATTTTTGGCATTTTAGTGTAGAAAATATTTGCTACGCATTCATGTAATAGTATAGGAATTATGTTAATATCAATTATTACTTGTTAAACTTTTCGAATGATTTTCCTACCCCTCCTCCCCCATCCCCAACCAAAGATACCTGTCATAAGAATTACAATTTAACAAACTTATCATTTAATAACATGAAACAGATTTCAATTAATTGGTTTAAATGTACGAGCAATTTTGCTGTTAATAAATTATTCACATACTACAAAAGCTTTGGGTTGCGCATTTAAATATTATATTGACATTGATCGACAGCATACAAAAACATTTCTTTGCGTATAAACGTTTAAGGAAATAATTTACATTGACAGTTGTGGCATGGTAAGCAAACAAAAGGTGAATTTCAAACAACATGAAATTCTCTTCAGTACAAGCACAGCTGGTGATATTATGCAATAACTAGTCAAGGCCTAACAAAAAATGTGTATCATATTAAATTATATGAAGAATTATGAAAGAAATTATACTATAGGACTACCTCTCTTTTTGCTTAGCCTAAATATATTATGCTTTTACTGTATGATCTGTAATTGGTTTCTAGCTTACCTGATACCAAAAATAGCCTCTCTTTGAAGTGAGGATACAATTTTATGAAAAGAAGAAATTCATAATAATTCTATATGATTATGGTCTCATCCACAAAGCCGTGCCACATACCTGTGTCATAATTTCTGTTATTTTATGTTTAGTCTTTTATTTCTTATATTTATAGGCATCTTTACCAGACACACAAATTCGGCAGCTATGCCAGTTGTCACGCGAGATTTTTCTAAAGCAGTCAATGGTCGTGGAATTGGCGGCACCAGTCAGGATCGTTGGTGACATTCATGGACAGTTTGATGATCTTCTGCGACATTTCGACAAACTAGGGTTCCCTCCAGATTCAAACTTCATATTTCTGGGTGATTATGTTGACAGGTATGCTTTGAAAGAATAGATAAACATTTACAGTCAGCCTTTCCTAACACCGTACACTTTTGGGTTGGCCTAATACGTCTGGTTTTCTGGAAAGTCTGGTACAGTCAACTCTCCCAATATGGACCCTCTGAAAACCGGAAAATCTCCCAAATCCAGACTTTTCTTGAGGTCCAAAATGTCCCAAATTCATTTTTAACATTAGAAACACATTCAAAATACCAGACTTGCCAGAATGTGTTTTTAATGATAAATTTTTGACCCTCAAAGTATGGGTTGGTAGATAGTTTCCAGTTTTCAGAGAGACTGTTGACTGTACTAAATTAATATCTCTTAATTTATGATAGACATCAATTTAATATTATTGATTGTCTAAGAAACATGGAAATTCAATAGGCCTGATTGTGATACTGGCCAGCATTCATCCGGTTTTAACCCCCAGTGCCTGATCATTTTCTCTGGTAATGATAACAACAGCAAGCCACTTGGCTACATTTCTTCACATCAATTAAAAATCCAATACATTCCATTAAAGAATGACTTTGCAAGAAACTCTATACAAAACAACTTGGTAAACAATTGTAGTGTTGTCATCTTGCACAAGGCTGACCGCTTAATTATTGATGAAACCATTGATTGTTTATTGATACTTAATTTGTATTGATTGGCTATGCAATTTCAAAGCCACACTAGCCAATTAATCAATAGCGGATGACAGACACTGTATAAACTTTAATTGATCATTTGTAGTTATTCATATGGAAAGGTAATTTTGTGTTGACTTATTCAACTTGTTTGTACCTATTTTTAAATTTCAATTTTTGAACTTGTTATCATAGAGAAGATTACAATTACTGTAGTGAATGATTTAAACTAGATAGAAATTATACGATAATATAAAAAAAATCATAAAAAAGTAAGTCAAGCCATTATGATTCTATATTTTAAACTGTATCTTTATCTTCATTCCTGAAAAATGCTAAAGTATCTTCACCTTTTTATTATAAACATATGTTTTATATATATGTTTTGTATCTCCAGCCACTGATACCCACAGCATTGTAATTTTTTCCAGTAATTTGCCTTTGGATATGTATATATAGGAATTATATATGTTTTTAAAATTTTCTTTAGGGGGAAGAAATCATTGGAGACAATATGTCTATTGTTATGTTATAAGATCAAGTATCCTAACAACTTTTTTCTTCTGAGAGGAAATCATGAATGTGCTAGTATTAACAGGTAAGTTATAACTTGATGGTGTTGATAATGGGTATGGATTCGAGCCTATCTGTATCATACTGATCCTTGGGCAAGAAGCTTTACTTCCATTTCCTCATCCTTCGGATGGGATGTAAAGCCATCGGTCATATAGTGCATGTTAAAGAGTAGGGGATTGTCTACTGGTCGCACTGTACTGCTGGGTCCGTGGAGGGCTTAATCCGTATTTCCTCAGTTTCCAGTTAAGCTTGATGACCAGAAAAAATACATTTACATTTTACATTTATATATTTATGAAGTTAAGCTATCATTTGCACCTTGTAGCTGCATTACCTTACTGTAGATAATGTACATTCACATCCTTTATATTAATATAAATTACATCCTAACTCTCAGAATTACTGGCCCTTTATGAAAGTCTGGCTTTCAGAATATATTTTAAAGAATTTGATAAAAAGGTCGGTTCCCACCAGACTTAATGAATTCCCTGTAGATTCGTATCACATGCAACATCATGTCCTATGTAAACATAGGCTTAAAATCAAACATTATTACAAACTTTAAGGCGGTAAAATCAACATCAGTGAAGGCCTCACTTAAAAGAAAAGGTCTGTTTTTTGGAGAGTTTCTGGTTTTTAAAATAACTGCTTTACAATCCCAGAAGTAGAAACATAAAAAAAGAAACTATACTCTATGATTCATATGTAATAACTACTTGTAAAATTCATATTTAATGATGTCAGTAATATGTTAGGGTGATTTATATGCATAGAAACATCATTTCACTGTTGTATGAGTAGGTAAAGTGTAATTTGTACACGTACTGTACAAGCAAGCAATTTTTTTTTATTGCAATTTCTTTTTTAAATATTTATACTACCTAACTATAATATTAAATTATGAGTCATTTTTACATTTATGTTTTATTTCTAGTACATGTTCAAAATGAAACAGACTACTGTGTAATAGTCAATCAACAGTATAGTAATAAGGTTTATCGTAAATAGCTTGATTTCGCGAGTAACGTCATTGCACAATGCATGATGGGAAGGGTTTTGGAGCAAACATCACAGTGCGTACATACAAAGAACAAATCATGTTTACGTACGCGTCATGACATTTGCTCCCAAATCCTTCCCACCATGCTTCGCGCATGCTATTTGCGATAAACCTTATTATATAATATGTTGTATTGAGACAAAAAAAAAAAAATAGAAACAAATTTTTAAAATACCAATAATGTTTCTAAATTCTGTATAAAAACATAAATATTTTCATGTACATCATATGTGGTGATATCAATCATATCATAATTATTCATTATCAACATTACTACTGGGTGAATTTCTATTTTTGAATTCTGTAATTTCTAAATTTTGTATAAAAACAGAAATATTTTCATGTACCTCCTGTGTGGCGATATCAATAATAAATATCATATTAATTCATTTTCAACATTACTACTGGGTGAATTTCTATTTTTGCCTTTAAACTTGAATAATAACTATAAGATAAGATAAATCTTTATTGTCATGAACACAACAACAAGGTGAACATGAAATTGGTTTTCCTTGATGCTTAAAAACACATACAATATATAAAACATTAAAAATATCAATACAATACATTAAAACTATATAGTAAACAAGTTATATTTACAGAAGGAATAAAAAACAACTATCTTGGAAATGTTGAGTTGGAAACATGAATAGAGTTGTGGACAAATGATTTCCTACATCGAGTGGTATTGCACATAAAAGGACTATACAATTATTAATATAATATATTTATTGAATATGTAAATGTTTACATTAGGAAATTGAAACGTTATTGGACTTTAATTTGTAATTTCCTGCTTTGAATTGAAATGCTTGTAATATTGTCAATAATTTTAGAAATTACAATAAAGCAGTTACGTAGAAACGGAAATGTACTGTTATGTTTCTCAGGTACTATTGGAGTTTTTCATCATGCTCAATATTTGGTACTTCAATAGGTATACAGTTGAACTGTTACTGGAAATAAGACTCAATTTGTAATTTCCTCCATGCTACTGTATAAATTGAAATGCTTGTAATAATTTCATAATATCATTATAGAAATTCTAATAAAGCAGTTACGTAGAAACGGAAATGTACTGTTATGTTTCTCAGGTACTATTGGAGTTTTTCATCATGCTCAATATTTGGTACTTTAATGTTATTGGAAATAAAACTCAATTTGTAATTTCCTCCATGCTATTGCTACTGTATAAATTGAAATGCTTGTAATAATTTCATATCATTACAAAAATTACAGTTATAGACATTACATAGAAATGGAAACTATTATGTTTCTTAAGCACTATTGGGCATTTCCATGATTCTTGATTCAGTATTTCAAATGAATAAATAATTTTATAATTGGAATATATGTTATAACACTGATTAAACAATGTACATTTTCTCATTTATTATTCAAATCAGCGATGCTTGCATATCATTAAAGTGCACACTAAAGCATATTTATTTTATTTTTATTTTATTTTATGTCTTTAGGCAATGTGGCCAAGGATTACCAATAGTAAATTAATCACTGTCCTATCAGATAGGTGGTAATCCCCCTGATACAGGGGCTATTGTGTGAACCAGTTCACCGGGGTAACCCCCTACTCTTTTTCGAATAATGAACTGGGTTCTTTAAAGTACACACAGGTTATAACTGTGTACACTGGACCTACGGTTTATAGTCCTTATCCGAGAAGACTTGTTCCACCACCAGAACTAGGAGCGAGTCGGCCTCGAACCCTTGCCGATGTTGTTGTTGGCTCTTTAGGTACGGTAAACGGCGCCCCTGCCTTAACCGCTCGGCCATATGACTCGCATATGTTTCTCAAGGTACTATATCAGAGTGTTTCAATGTACTAATTTTTACAATTTTATAATTACAGTAACATTGATTGATAGTACAATTTACCAGTGTCATTTCAAAGATATCATAATTTATAATAATGACGGAAATTGATTTAAGTGGTTATTAAATATTTGTCGTCTTATTATATCATTCATTATAATATTACAATCAAGTGCAGATATGCACTGTAATTGTTAGATGGAAAACATAACTTTCTTTTTCCTTTTGTTTCTTTCTAGCTTTATAAAATTACAAATACATGGTACTATTATTAACTGTGCAAAAATCAGATAGCATTGTCCAGGCTCATAATAGCTGCTTTTCCAAAAATTCTTGTTTCAGTAAAGTTCACGGAAAGAATATAATATTTTTTGTTGAAAGACGGATTATTTAGCCAGGCAGAGGGATAACAATAACATTCACTCAATTCAAATATTTTCTAAAGTCATTATACAAAGAATAATAATTAACATTATGGATATAAATGTATGATGTCAGGATGTCAAATGTCATATGCCTTTTTGTGCCTATTGAATAGTATAAAGCTCTGTCTACACTATCAAATTTTATGTGACAAGAAATGTGATATGCCTATATATGGACATGATGGTGTCATGCCACTACCATATTTGGACATATTACTACCATATTTGGGCACATGACACCTATTTGTCACACTAGTTTGGTAGTGTAAACAGAGTTTTAGAAGAGGAATTTTTTTGCTATGAAATATCATATTACAAATACATCAACACATGTACTTAACCATAAAACATAATTTAGACTGCGAGTTCAGTGACAAGGATACATTATTATTTCATGCTGTATTGCAATAACACATACAGTTTACATAACATAGTATTCATAATATAAGAAAGATACTTAACACTCACCGGGTGTTTTATATAAATAAACGCTATGTTTTTCATAAACAAATTAATGCAATGTAGTCTGAGTACCTGTAGTGATTAGCCACACATGCAAATATGTATGCTAATTAGGAATGGTCTTGTGGTGGGCGTGTGGCGCAGGGTGTAAAGATACTTTACTTACGTTTGCCTCTCTCCACCCAGGTGTATAAATGGGTACCCATTTAGATCAAGACACAACTTTGCGCTGATTACTAGCTGCATTATGGGAGTATGTTTCCATACGTGTTTGATCCAAAAAATGACTGGGGTAATAATGTTCAGCGCTTAGAGGTTTCACAACATTAGGCGCTATATAAATCCAGGATATTATATTATTATTATTATTATTATTCTTGATTGAACGGTCACTTGAACGGTTACTGCCTCTGTGGCAGTCAATTCAATTTATTCCGGATTCTACAAAACAAACACATACATCACACATGCTAGACCCGGGTCTAGTACAATAGAAGCCATGTACGTTGTTTCCTTTCAATCTATTACTGTACTGTACCTACATAATTTTCTTCTTTATTATCTTTTGTAGAATATATGGGTTCTATGATGAATGTAAAAGAAGATACAACATTAAATTGTGGAAGACTTTCACAGATTGTTTTAACTGCCTTCCAATTGGTAAGCTTGCTGACAGGTAGTCAGGAATACAAAGAATGAAGTTAAGGCCCATTACACTAGGACGATACTGATCGACGATAAATAGATAAGCATGTATTTTTAAAATATAAAAAAGTTAATTAGAAAGGTTTTTATTCTACAAATATAGGATAATCATTTATGCTGTCTTTTATAAAAATATTTTTAAAACCCAATCAAATAAAATCATTGTATTTTCACGATATTATTGATATCATGACGTCATTTGTTTGGACGTGTGAAAATATTATTTTCATCAAAGAAAGCATAAATGGTTATCCTATAGTTGCATATAATGCATAATGCATATTTATCTTGTTTGAAGGTTTGCATAACGAAATCAAATGTTGATATAAAGTTCTGCATTCTCACTCCTGAGGACGATCAAGGCATATTGATCGAAACGTCTAGAAACTCGACAGTTCTTTTCAGAACTAATTTACATGGTGCACCGCAAACTTTATATCAACCTCTATTTATTGTTGATCATTATCGTCCTAGTGTAAATGGGCCTTTAGTGCCACACAAACAACATTAGTATGATGATTTGATATAATAACTATCATTCCTACAATATACTGTATATTTGGGTCATAAAATTGATGGTAAGGGAGCATTCAGTAATTCATTCAGTAATTTACCCGGGTAAGTTGATTACCTACCCACAAAAATTAGCAATACTAAGTAACTCTTTGTTTTAAGGGAGTTTTTAAAATAGCCTAAGAAAACATTTGTTTGTTTTTTTTTATTAAAATCATAACGTCCATTCTATAAGACAAAAATGATGTGTTCTCGCAACATATCAGCTTCACTCCTTAAATATTCCATTAATAAATTTCTTTTATTTAAGCTGGCATAATAGAAGGCACCATCTTTTGCATGCACGGAGGTTTGTCACCCGACCTGAAGATCATTAATCAATTGCAGTCTATTGACCGACCTCTAGAAGTTCCTGACCATGGGATGGTTTGCGACCTTTTATGGTCTGACCCAGATGAGGTATACAGTATATTAATTTGTTTATCAATTTCCCATCCTTTATACTTACCATCATATGTAAGTAATCAGTTGGTCAGTGGTACACTTGGAAAGGGGATGTCCAACAATATACAATATACTACTACAATACTAACTATACTATATATCAAGAAGAACCCAGATCACCGAAGGCTATATATTGAACCATGTCCTGGCAATCAAACAATAGGACATTAAGCGTGACCAGATCACAAGTTTTACATCTAGTTGCGACAAGATCAGTCTTGACTTGACTGATTTCCGATTCGCCAATTGGCTTCCTTGAATGTTTAGCAAATGGTACCATCCATAATCTGTACAATTATTGTTAGCGTTGATTTAATTCAAAACCCTTCCTACTTTCAATATAAAGTAATCAATCACGATTTAAGGTAATGTATGAAAGACACTTTTTTTAGAAAACATAACAATAAATACAGTATTAGTATATACATCATCTGGTTTTATGCATTTTATTGTCAAAATTAAGGCCAAAGGTGCACATGATAATGAACAATTTACTAGTGGTGCCATTTCACTCAACTACTTGTGCCTGCAAAAGTCATTGTCCAGGCTGTGATATTTCTTTTTGTACATAAGTTGGGTACCCCTCATGAAACGGCACAAAATAAACATGAATATTCATTAGTCATATCCAAAGGACATAAGAATTGAGGTAACTACAATTCTCTAATGCAAATGCTTTCTGTCAAGCCATCTGTGTAGTTGACTATGGACTCTACATGTCAATGTATGGGGTTCTAATCCCATGAGCAACTTCTTTTTACTTTATAGTGAGATAGAGATATTTAGAGGGTTAGGTTTAGTTATATTTAAGCAGTAGTTCGGCTATCTTTTACATAAGGGGTTCCCAAGGACCAGGAGGTCTACTTAAAATAAAAAGAATATTTTAAAAGAAATATCAATTTAGAAATATTTCTAATAAGATTCTACAATATTATGTAAAAAAAAAATGCGTCCAGACTCATAATAGCTGCTTTTCCACAAATTCTTGTTTTGGTAAAGTATATGGAATGAATAAAATATTTTCATGGGTTGAGGGATGGACTATTTATCCAGGCCGAGGGATAAAACTAAAGTCATTAACAAGGAATAATAATTAACATTATAAATGTATGATGTCAGGTACATGTTCCTTCCTTTGGTATTGTTATTATTATTTGACCACTCTAGAAGTCTAAAGCTTTGTCTACACTATCAAACTTTATGTGACAAAAAATGTAATGTGCCCATATATGGACATGATGATGGCACTACCATATCTGGCATATCTCTACCATATTTTTGCACATAACACTTTTTTTGTCAAAATAGTTTGGTAATGTAAACAGAACTTTAGAACAGGAATTTTCTTTAAATTATGTGCTATGTAATAACTAATATCATATTACAAATACATCAACGCATGTACTTACTGTATTGCAATAACACATTAAGTTTTCATAACATGGTATTCATAATATATGAAAGTTACTTAACACTCACCATTGTCAAAATTAAGGCTAATGGTGCACTTGATAATGAACAATTTACTAGTGGTGCCATTTACTCAACTACTTGTGTCTATTTTATAATCATGAAGCAAAGTTAAATAATAGTTATATAGGAATTGTACTCAAGTCTCTCATGGGACAGTAATGTTGTTTTTTTTTCTCACATGCTCCTACTCTTCCCCCTGCTTCTTCTCCTGCTTATCCTCCTCCTCCTCCTTCTCCTGCTTCTTCTCCTCCTCCTCCTCCTCCCTCTCCTCTTCTTCCTGTACCTGTTCTGCTACATCTATTTATCATTTCATTTATGTCTGAACACGGTATTTGTCTACCGTTTGTCAACGTCAATGACTTGCCGCCATATTTGCCGGCAACCACCGAGCTTGGTGTTCTGCATGCACAGTACATTGAACATAAATTTTCACAAGAAAATTTTTCTGCACAATTTTGTTGGCATGCTGAAAGAGAAGAAGGAATTAAGTAATTATCCAGTTAAAAGAAAATGATTCTAAGTTTTAAATATTTATGCCAAAATTTAAAAAAATCAGGCTGTCCTGTACTAATGTCATTTATAGTGAGCTTTTGCATCAGGACAGTAAACGAAATTGGAGTAATTTATACAAAAAATTAAACCAGGCTTTAGTATACAAATTCCAATAAAACTAGGCATCCTAGAGAACAATTTTCATTTGTTTATTCTTATTAATAAGAGTACAAATAAAATAATAATAATCATTTACCTGATTTTCTTGCTAGCCTTCTTGGTTTTGGTGTCGATTTTGGTAGCTCTGTTGGTGTCGAGCATGCTGAAAATAAATATGTACAAACATACAATTGAAAACAAAAGAACATGAATGCAGGCTTTAGTATACAAATTCTAAAAAACACTTTTGGTTTGTTTGTTCTTAATAATAAATTAAATTAGGGGGCCTACGCAATATTGAGACTTGTGAGCTTAGATTGAAATTAAAGACGTCGTATAAATAACCTAATATTAATCACTTACTTGAGTTTGATTCTGCTATTACTATTAGTGGAACAATAACAGCAACTAACATGACTGTGTACATATCTCTAAACATCTTACAAGTAAATCACTTGAAATTTACCACCTTGGTCTGTTATTTGTACTTTTATATGATTACATTAATAAATTATTGAATGTATGTTAAAATGCTTTATGACGTCAATCAGTTCAAAATCCTTATTTGCTCACAGCGCTTCAAACAAAACAAAAATTATTCAGAATTACTATGTTTAATTCCAGAATAATTTCAATGCTTTTTATTTTCTTTAGGACATCACTGGTTTTGGCGAGAATGACCGTGGCGTGTCATACACATTTGGCGGAGATGTGGTTCGTCACTTTTTGAAAGATAATGACTTAAGTCTAATAGTCAGAGCACATCAGGTTTGTCTAATACAGTACTGACTTATTAACTTAATCTATCATACTATAAAGCACAGCTGTCAAATATGTTGTGCACTAAAGTTTTAGAAACCTGTGCAATGGTTTAAAATAACTGTTTAAATACAAACACCACACGACAGCTTTCTTCTCTAATTCTATTCTCAATACATTTTGTAGTATAGTAAATTTTCCCAATATCGGACTTTCTGAAAGTCTGACTTTTCTTGCGGTCCAAAAAAGCCCCAAATTCTCAATTACCATTACACATTCAGAATATACCAGACTTTACAGAATACCCGAAATAATAGCCCAACTCAAAGTGTCCAAATTTGGAAGAGCCTGTTATAATTATCATGTTTCTTTTCCAGGTTGTTGAAGATGGGTATGAATTCTTCCAGAAGCGTAAGTTAGTGACGATATTCAGCGCCCCCAATTATTGCGGGGAGTTTGACAATGCTGGTGCTGTTCTCTGTGTCACGGATGACTTAACATGTTCATTTTCTATTTTACCAGTAAGTATAGAGTTTTGTTTATTAATAATTCAATGGTCCAGTAACTACTTTACCACTTCACCATCTTGAAAAATGATTATTTAATTTTGTTTTTTAGCCTGATAATAAACGAATGATTGCAAATAAGAAATGAAGACGCCTTGAAGGAGAATTAAAATTTAATGTTATTAAAATTCTATTAATAATAGAATTGTGTTTTTAAGAGTTTATATGCAATATTGTATTTATAATATTTGAATATTTCTTCTTTGTCAGTTGATAAAGACAGTTGTAACTAATTGTTGGTGAAACATTTTTAAGGAAAAAAATAAGAAATTGATGATTTGTGATTGCAGTAACATCTCCCATTAAAATATTATTCAAAATATTCTTAATAATAATTTATTCACAAATTCACTGATAAAATAAAACTAAGGTTATTTTATCAATTCCACACAAGACCATGAGTAAAAAATTGTAATAAAGAAATTTTCGGCCTGCAATACAGTTAGTTAGTCATTTTAAATGAATTAACCATGCAGGAGTTTCACTATATTTTTAGTGGTCTCTCCTGCATAAATCTACTATTTAGACTGACTAAACTAGGCCGATTGCAGTACTAAAAGGGAACAGTGTTTTGATATGCATGTCCCACAATACACATTGGCACATGCAAAACACATTGTTTAATAAACAGATACTGATGCCTGATACATTTGAGCACCCTCTATGTTTGGATATATATTGATTGATATTCTTCTTCTTTTATGAAGTCTCCAAACATTTAAATCTCAGAATTGTTATTTGATTACTTGAGAGATGTTACTGTATTGCAATTTTTAAATGACTGCATTTATCAAGCAGGGAAGATTATCTTCGTTTTACTGCAGTTACTACAGTTGCTGCAGTAACTGCACTGCTTTGGTCTTCAATGTGTACTTATTCATATTACTGTAAAGGGATATAAAGCATGTGTTTAAAGTGTAACATTTTTATTGTTACTGCAGTTGTACCTCACATCATAAATCCTTAATAATATTTGTCTTTATACAGTATTTGTAAAATTTTGCATTACCATCGTATATATAGTTTCAATTCCATTTATATAGATTGGTCTAATATTTATTGTAATTATTTCTGTCTGTATATAAGATAAAAGCTGAAGTTTAGTCAGTAGATACCAATAAAACAAATATCATTTATATAAATGAAGCATACAAATGTGATATATACGCATTGGAGTTGTGTGTGCTTTGTAATACCTATCCAATATTAACCTAGTCTAGAGTATTTTCAGTCTTACTGTATGTTACTTGTGAGGCCTGCTTTCCTTAAGCTCTGTCTACCCTATCAAACATTACGTGACAAAAAAGTGTGATGTACCCAAATATGGTAGTGATATTCTTAAATATGGTAGTTGTCATCATGTCTATATATGGCACATCACATCTTTTGTCACATAAAGTTTGATAGTGTAGACAGAGCTTTTACGAGTTTTAGCCAAGTATCCATACAGCACTTTGTCATGCTCACACTCTCCCATATAACCAGTGAGTTGGCCTAATACAACCTCCAGTCGGCCTAGCAAGTAAAACACCACCTTAACTGAAAAACTACCTATTCTACCAAAAAGGGGATTTTAGAATATTTATTAGAATTATTATTTATAACGTTGAGCCAACGTTGTAATTAGATAAATTAGATACATTCCTTACAACTTACCGTTTCATGTCCATAACCAAGGAAGGGTAGTGACGAATCCTCCTAAACTCTTGATTAAACAGTATTGTCAATTTAAACACTATTAAAATAGTTTTTTTAAATTAATTTTATTCTTAATTTTATTGTAATAAATTTATTATAACTGTTTATAGATATATATTATATATTTAAATTGTGATTTTTCTATTTTACACCAAATGAATGTATAGTATTTAGATGTGTGTGTGTGTGTGTTGCTTCAAACTTTAAAATTTAAAGCTCATACTACACTATCAAACTTGATGTGACAAAAAATGTGATGTGCCCATATATGGACACAATGACGTCATATCACTACCATATTTGATAGTGTAGAAAGAGCTTAAGAAAGGTCAGGTAAAGTGTTTATTAGTAAAGAGTCTATAATTTGTTTTTTAAAGTATTTTAATTATAATGATTTGTACTATGTTGATATATTAACAGAGAAGTTTCACATAGTTGTTGGTGAAAACCTCAACTTAATAACATTAATGCTATTATGATAATATTATTGTATTGTCAATGAAAATTAGTTCTCCATACTTACTTGATCCACTGCTTGGGTAATGCGCCAAGTGGCCTTGTATCTTTTCGTATTCGTTTTTCATCCATTGTTATTCTTGAGATAAAGCGCACTAAGTAGTCATTTATGTTTAATTATTGTTATAAAGCTCTGTCTACACTATCAAACTAGTTTGACAAAATAAGTGTGATTTGCCCAAATATGGTAGCGATATTCCCAAATATGGTAGTGATATCACATCATCATGTCTATATATAGGCACATCGCATTTTTTTTGTCAAATAAAGTTTGATAGTGTAGACAGACCTTTAGACAGTTTTTTGTTTGTTTTTATCTTGTAGTTTATCTCTATACTATTAACCTTGTCCAATTCAAATGTTAAGACATTACATGTTTGCAATACATACTGTAGGAGGCCTATTATAATTTACAAAATCGACCGAACCATTCAGCTACTAAGTAGTGTTTAAAGCCTCTTTTCCATTACCGAATATTCGCGCGAATCGAAAATTCATGAGTTATGATTGGCTGCGCATTTCTTCACGTCACAAAAAGTAGATCAAAACATCAATACGCATGCGCATTAGTCAACTCTTGTCAATTCACGCGAGCAATTTTCCTGGTGGAAAACAGGCTTTAAGTTGATCGATTGAGTTCTATTTTTGTTAACTTATTAGTATCGTCAGTATTATGACTATAAACAAATAAATACAAATTGTTATTGTACTTTGGATGAAATTATTATCGTTTTTTGTCCGAATGAAAATAAGTATGTACATTATAATTACATTGTATTTTTAATTGTTTGTAACTACTGTGGAGTAGCTTTGCGTCAGGGTGTTGAGTAATTGATCAGATGTTTGCCCTACTCTGACGTAATTTGTACTTCATACTAAGTACATTGAGAATACTTGTCTCATTGCCTATACACACGAAGGCAATTTTCTCAATGTTTTAGAGTATTCGTAATAATGTGTGCAAACGAAATAAACGTTCTGAATTTATTGTTCATCAATCGAAGACAAAACAGCCACTCAATATCAAGTGATTTTATAAAATGTTTGCCTATACAACAATTACGACTAATGCACTGTCCAGTGTCTATTATGTCTTCTCTTTATTACTAATTGTTTACCAAATGAGTTTAAACCACTAACCGTTAATTTAATATCATAAAGTGATTTCTAAAAATACCAGTACTTATCTTTTATAGCAGAGTTGAAACTACTTTATCTACAATTAAATCTTAGTAAATTGAAAATACAGTATTAAATAGCCTATAAATACGACAACGTGATTGATAGAAATGCCATCACTTGACTACTTGATCGAAAACGTTATATTGCCCTACTGGGTAATATAACTGGCTTTATTAAATTGACATGGGTATTGTATGGTATTTAAATAATTTTTGGTCACAAACACATGACATTTGACTGAAATTTTGAGTGTAGGAAATGTATGTTATAATTATTAGGTGTACCAAAACATTTGGTACAATGAAGTGACCAGAAATGAATAATTAGCCTTTATGCAGTTGCCGTATTTACATTGTAACTACTACAGCTATAACGAATTATTTGCATCAATTTTGGCTATGTAATATAACAGATATTGCCTTTTACATCAGTGTAATATACATTTGAGATTATATTTTCTCTCTGGACAATACAATCCTTCTAATCTATAAAACTCCCTCAGAGGATCTCAAATGTTATATTTCTCCTATGAGCAGGCAATATCTGTGTAAAATAGTTAGTAATTTTAATCTTAAATATATTCCTTAACTATTAAGTTTATATTAAGACATGATATTGAAATAATACAGATATGCCTCCAATTGAAGACCACATTATTAGTTACTGTCAGGTTAGGTTATATTATAATGTGAGCGCGTAAAGTTGGTCTTTGATTGAAGACAATCGTGTAATGTGCCTGTGCCGCATTGTACAATATTTTACCAATTAAAGATGTATTGTCCCATGAAAAATGAAGATTAATACAAAAATAATTTGAATAACCATTTCGCAGTTAATTACTTCTTTGGAAAAAAATTAACTTGTTTTAACTTGTAAAAAGACAAAATAAACGGTTAACATTAAATGCCATATTCAACAACAAAAACATTTTAAAAAATGTTTTTCATGGGAACAATATATCTTTAAATGGTATGATGAAGTACAATACAATATAGTGTTTCACGTTTATTTCGTATAGTATTCTTCATTTTTCTTTTTAATAATTTAATTCTTTTCTTTCTTCCTTCTTTCTTAATTTATAACATATAACATTCTATTTGTCAGATTCCTCCATCCCGCTTGCATAAATTCATTATACTGTATCTACCTATTTAGACCAACTATTCCATAGAAAAACTCATTATTTCATAGATAAATATCGCCTATCTTCTAAGATTATTTAAAGATAGAACTTGGTTCTATTCAATACTCTTAATCGATATCTTGTAATTGAGACATTTGTAATTACTTGCTTGACCTAAAGCTTAGTTCACACAGTGGCGCAACGCAAGTGTGACGTAAGAACGCAAGTAATTTCACCAATCACATGCAATGTTTGCGCTGTGTGTGTCATAGTGAGAACTAAGCTTTAGTAAGTACGGTGTAATTGGTAAAAACTTGTTAAGGTTGATTATTGAAGTTATTGAAAAAAGTTAGTTTTGAAAAAAAGGAATGTGAGAGTTTTAGTTTGAAAACCAGTTTAGCTTTTGATTTCATTAATCTGTAGAGCAACAGTTTTATTCATAAAACTGCTGCTGGCGAAAGAGTTGGTATCGCTTCTGTTTAGTTCAGGTCTTTTCTGACAGAAACCGCACGCACAGCACTTGAATATCGGCAATCTATTAATAGCTTCGTGAAAATCAGGAAGCTTCAGCCAGTAAATAAGTGGGTTAATGGCGGAATTAAGAAGTCCAATGTTCAGGAAGAAAATGGCGGGAATTGTAGCGGTATAGCAAATTTCGCGATCTTTTGGATTCCTACTTAGGTACGTTTTAGACGCAATTATCAGTGCTTCAATGCACCATGGCAACCAGCAGACGGCAAATGTGATGACAATGACGGCGTAAGCTTGGATGACGAGTTTTGTTCGGTTGATGCGTCGTCTACCAAGTCTATTTTCTTTCTCTTTGTCTATTTTGTGCATTGTGTAGAAAATACAAGTATACAGAATACAGACTCCGATCATTACCACAATAACACTCAGCGGAGCAAAACTGTAAATAAGGACGATGTATTTGTATGGATACATAGTCCAAGGCACGACAGCTAAAAACACCGCCACCCACATTACAACGCAAAATATAAACAGCTGTTTTCTTGTAGCAGCAGTACGGCTCATGTCCACATTCATGACAACCAGTATATAGAACCTCTCAACAGCGATCGCCAAGATGGTGAAGACCGATATTATAGCAAGAGAAACCCCAATACCGTCAATAAAACTTGGTGGAGCTAAGATCTGGATCGGTAGAATCACTCCAGTTAAGAAATCCGTCAGACAAAGACTTCCAATTAGGACGTATTTTTTATCGCGTAGTTTCTTAAACCTGATGAACGACCAAATTATGATGCTGTTGCCGAAAATGATCAACGCACATAGAACGATCAGCGTAAAGATGTAAAAGGAAAGAAGGGTTGTGTTGTAGACTAGAGGAGTTTCTACAATGCTTGGCATCTTGCATGTTGATGGATCGAATGTGATGTTCGTAGAATTCATATCTGCTACTAGGATCTATGGTAATTAAAACAAGACATTCATTAAATATACCTTCATATTAGCATGATTACTCCTATTAAATACACACTATTTGTAAAAGCAGTAATTGGCCGAGTCTAGAATGATTTGCGAAAACTAGTACCGGTACCTGTCGCACAACCTAACCAAAAGATTATGATACTATAATCAGCTCTTTTCAGAATCGATGGAAACTAACACCAACAGACTTGGCGGCCGGAATAACAATCACGACATTATGCAGAAAGTACCAGTTCTATCGTAGATTCAAATTAGAGAAGAGCGCAACGTATTTTCCACACAACTTGACGGATGATCAGGAAAGAAAGAAGCAAGAGAGTGAAGTAGTTTTGATTGGTCGAGACATAAGTTTACTTATTGTTATCTTAGTTAACTTGAAGTTAATTACTGTAAATAAAACATGTTAATTGTTAGTTTTGACAAAGTAACTTTTTGATATTACAGTGCTTGTTAGTTTGATTTAACTTTTTATTTCGTTAATCTGTAGAGCGACAGTGTTCTGCCTGTAAGTGCCGCTGGTGAAAGAGTTGGTGTCGCTTCTGTTGAGTTGAGATCTTTTCTGACAGAAACTGCATGTACAGCATTTGAATATCGGCAACTTATTAATAGCTTCGTGAAAATCAGGAAGCTTCAGCCAGTAAATGAGAGGGTTAATGGCGGAATTAAGAAGTCCAATGTTCAGGAAGAAAATGGCGGGAATTGTAGCCGTATAGCAAATCTCTCGATCTTTTGGATCACTGCTTAAATAGGTATTAGACGCAATTCTCAGTGCTTCAATGCACCATGGCAACCAGCAGACGGCAAATGTGATGACAATGACGGCGTAAGCTTGGATGACAAGTTTTGTTCGGTTGATGCGTCTACTGCCAAGTTTACTTTCTTTCTCTTTGTCTAATTTGTTCATTGTGTAGAAAATACAAGTATACAGAATGCAGACTCCGATCATTACCACAATAACACTCAGTGGAGCAAAACTGTAAATAAGGACGATGTATTTGTATGGATACATAGTCCAAGGCACGATAGCTAAAAACACCGCCACCCACATTACAACGCACAAAATAAACAACTGTTTTCTTGTGGCAGCAGTACGGCTCATGTCCACATTCATGACAACCAGTATATAGAACCTCTCAACAGCGATCGCCAAGATGGTGAAGACCGATATTATACAAAGAGAAACACTAACAGCGTCAATAAAACTTGGTGGAGCTAATATCTGGATCGGTAGAATCACTCCAGTTAAGAAATCGGTGAGACAAAGACTTCCGATTAGGACGTATTTTTTATCGCGTAGTTTCTTAAACCTGATGAACGACCAAATTATGATGCTGTTGCCGAAAATGATCAACGCACATAGAACGATCAGCGTAAAGATGTAAAAGGAAAGAAGGGTTGTGTTGTAGACTAGAGGAGTTTCTACAATGCTTGGCATCTTGCATGTTGATGGATCGAATGTGATGTTCGTAGAATTCATATCTGCTTATCGGTTTATTCGAATCTACGATATTTAAGAAAGATATTTATTGTATTACAGGTACGTAGGTAGGTGAAGCCACACACTTGTTAAAAACTATTTTTGTGTTTATACGGCCGCTAGGCATACTGTCAAAAAACGTTATTATAAATCATAAATAAATTGAATAGTGTTTACTACTACTTGATTAAATATACTACATATTAATTAAGGAATATAAAAGTAATTAATCATGAATGATTCCACCACCGAACTTTCGAGTTAAAATAACGATTGTGAGGCATTTGATAAATAGGCAAACTGCCTTAAAATGTCTTGACATGTTTCGAGAAACTATTCTCATCATCAGAACAGAAAACAACGCCTAAAGTATTTATACAAATAGGACAGGTTGTATGTAAATGAGGAAGTAATTAGCATGATAAAACAACAAGGAACGAAGGAAAAAAACAAATAATTAAGTAGACTTACCGTCTGTGTAGTGTGGTTTAGTGACGAGAAATGCAAACTAAAACGAATAATACAAAAATGCAGGCAGGTAAGATTAAAGAAGATTAAATTCAAAGTTTTACCGACTTAAGGAAAGACGGTTTTTAAGATAGAAGGTCGAGATGAACATAATATTGTTAAAATAATCGAGTTATTTTAATTAAAATCTATTAAAATATTTTTCCCACAGCGCGATTTTTATTTATTCTTCAAATATAAATTAATAGGCTTAGACTTTGGCATGTTTTAAACACCCGATTCTTAGTACTTTATCTCCACACACTACAATATTTGCCCAGTATCATAGAAATATTATATAGCATCTCATTTGTATATTTTTTTGTTTGATATGGGATAATTGAAAACAAGAGAAAGAGAAGAGAAATAAATACCAATATTCAAATTCACTATACCCTAAATAGGCCTAGATAGAAACACCGATGGAGGTTGTTTTTAATTATGATTCAAAACATAACTAAAGACGGAATTGGTCATCAATTAGCCTCCCTTTCTCTACTAATTTATAGATTAAAATATAACCAAACATTTACATTCTCAATAATCAATAGTTTCCAGGGATGTCATTTCATCTATTTTCATTTTATTGAAAATGTGTTATTTTGAATGTGAAGCGCATTAAAAAGCTCTACTCATTATACGCTTAATATTATGTCCAAATTTATTATTAGTATTTATTATATAAAAAAGAGAAAGGAGACCAATTCGCATGGGTTGAGAATTTTGCACATTATTATTTAACAAAGTCAAGAAAAGAGAGATCCTTACACCTAATACGGCTCTTAGATGTGATTGAAATAAAATTAAAATAAATGAAATAAAATAAAATGTATTGATATACGCTCTAAAATGACAGATCTGTTTAAACCGAGAAGATACTTTACAACTTAGTTTTGATAAAAAGTAATTTTTAATGTTTTTAGAAAATACTTACGATAAAGCAACAATCGTCGTCTGTTCCGCTTTTGTACTGTGTAAGGTAAAGTGCAACCGGAGCGACTGAATATCTTAACTACATTAAAATGTAAACGTTCGACCAATTTGTCTGACAGCCAATACAGTTAAAGGAAGTCATATAACCTATTTCGTCTTAATAATTTTAATTCAAAACCATGCCATTGAATAGACTTAATGTATGAGGGCTAGATGAGGGCTAGTTAGGAAGTCCGCTTTGGTGAAAGAGATTAATTTTTCAGGTGTGGCGAACGATTAAAACAAAGGGATAGTCAAGTGCATTGTATGCATTTTGGTTTGATTTTTCCGTTTGTTATAGTGTACTTTGGAATTTTGAAAAAAAAGTTCTTCCGAATAGTGATTTTGCAAATTATAAGCTAAAAAAACAATCTAATTTATTCATAGAAAATAAAAAATATATATATAATATTGTATAGTCATCATATCAAATAAAAACATTTATTTCTAATTTTTCAAGTACAAAAACAATTTTTTTTCTTAATAATGACAAATTTGTAAAACTAAAGAGCCGGCAAATTTCAAAATTAACTTCGTTTTGCTTATCATCCAGGAGGATATTATACAGCCAACCTACCGTAGAGATTTATTAGTTTTATCGTAATATCGTCATACAACTGCCCAGTTCATCTTAACTTTTACTGTCTTAATTAATTAATTACAATTTTATGCAGGCCTACTTGATTTTATGTACCCTAATTTTTAAACATATATTTTAGTCTGCTTCGTAGCATGTTATTATTATACTGAAACGGGGGCCACAACTTAAAGTTCAACTGTGACCTCCATCCACCCATATACAATGTATACTTATGTTCAAACTGTTTAAATTCATTTGAAGAGTGGGAAATAAACGAAAAGAAAAACGAAACGAAACTTTTTTACTGCAGAAATTTATTTGGTAGCTTCAAAATAGAGTGGGTCTCATCAATTTGTTGGAGGTGGGGGTGGAGAGGGAGAGATAAAAAGGACAGATAACAGAGGCTTTGATTAATTATTGATTTGAGTCATTTCAGGAATCGTTTATTTTGTTTGTACTATAAATTAGTTGTTAAGAGCATATTTGAATCAAATCAAACATTAATCAATTTGTTGCAACAAGAAAAGTACATGAACTTCTGGTATTCAATTTTCGGTGATATTGAATTTGCATTATTATTTGAATAATTAATCGCAACTTAAGCCTGTTTTCCTGTCGACGTTATTCGACGCTATCGTCGTTGATCGTTAAAAGTACAACGACGATCGTTTGAAAACGATCAAGTTGAAACGATAGCGAGTACGTTTTCCTGTAAATCGTTAACATTTCAATGTTTACGTAGAAGATCGCCGATTATTGTTAACTAACGTCGACAGGAAAACAGGCTTTAACCACTATGAAGTAATCATTTTATTAATAATTCAGTTACAATAAACCTAAAATCAGGACAGACATTGCATGTTTTAATGTTATCAGGATAACGATGATTAGTGTAATTAATGCGAACTAGTTTTGCGTCAGAAAGCTAAGTAATTGGTCAGATGTTTGCCTTCTGACCTAATTGTAGGTTGTACTAAGTAATTCTCAGGTGGAACCTCCAGATCATTAGGCTGCGTCCACACCACAAGCTTGCGCTGATGATGGCACCCAAAACAGATTCGAGTCCACGGAAGCAGTGAGTACTGCTCCATCCATTGTTTGCACCATCATAAAGCTCTATACGCTACCAAACTTTATGTGACACAAAAGTGTGATGTTCCTATATATGGACATGATGATGTCATATCACTACCATATTTAAGCATATCACTACCATATTTTGGCGCATCACTTTTTTGTCACATAAAAGTTTGATGATGTTCTATACAACATCATTCACATATCATATCGGATTTTGCAGTTGTCATTAGGTACATCAGAACTGACTATCGCAAGTCATTGGGATACAAGTCTGCATATTTTCAAAACTATCATTCAAGTTTTCAATATTATCACTCATCTTATCATCATCAGTATCATCATCAACATCATCATTCAACCATTAATATTGTCATCATTATTAAATCATAATTTCTTTTATAAAGCAACGTACAAATATAGTAGCATATAATGAGTATTTAATAACCTGTTCCTTATTCAATAATTATAATTCATTTACATATCTTTATTTATATTTCATTACAAACAAAATATAATCTATTTGTGTGACCTTTAGTAAACATTTCATTAATAAATAGTAAACAAAAAATTGATAAGTGTTAATAATATTATTTAATTTTTTTTTTAAATATCAAATTATTCGAAAAAGTAAGAATGTATAATAAATGTCAACATTATATTTATATATATAAAAAATTATTGTGAGCACGGAACCTTTTCCGATTCAGATGTAGTTTGACAACCGGCAAAGTTCACGTGCTTAAAGATTGGCAGAGAGTTAATGGCGTGTTTGAAATCTTGAAGTTTTAGCCAATAAATCAATGGGTTTATTGCCGAATTCAGAAGACCAATGCTGAACAGGAAAATGGAAGCTATTGATGCAACGTAACACACTTCTCGTTTTGACTTGTCAGGGCTAAAGTAAGTGGTGAAGCCGGTGTAAAGAGCCGACACGCACCATGGCAGCCAACAGACGGCAAACATGATCACGATGACGGCATACGCTTCTACAACAAGTCTTGTGCGACGGAAGTCTTTCTTGCCAAGCTTACTCTGTTTCTTTTTGTCCATTTTATGCATCGTGTAAAATATACTAGCGTACAGAACACTAACCCCGGTCATGACAACAATAACACTCAATGGAGCGAAGCTGTAGAGAATTAATATATATGTGTATGGCTGTGCCGTCCATGGCACGATTGCCACTAATACCGTCAACCACATCACAACACAGATTATAATCAGTTGTTTCCCAGTAGCAGCCGTTCGACTCATGTCCATATTCATCAAGACTAGTATGTAGAAGCGCTCAATTGCAATCGCCAAGTTAGTCAAAACAGAAATTATAGATAGAGAAAGACCAATAGCGTCCATGAAAGACGGAGGGGCTAATATTTGAATTGGGAGTAGAATGCCGACACAAAAGTCCGAAAGACAGAGACTTCCAATAAGGACGTATTTCCTATCGCGTAACTTCTTCACGCGAATGAAACTCCAGATGATGATACAGTTCCCAATGAGAATGAGAACACACAGTAAAATTAGGCTAATGATATAGAATCTTAGCAAGTGTTTGTGATGTACCATCGGTGTGTCTGTGATACTGGGTAGCGTGCATAACGACGAATCAAATGTGGAATTTGTCATAGTGTTTAATTATGCCTTCAAGGAGATGTTCCAGCAGATTCTAAAAATACCGGTAGGTCTATGAAAATATAAATAATCAATCAATTGATTTCTGGAAAATATACCATAATATATAGACTAAATAAACATATAGGCCTAAAATGCTAGCAAACTTAATATTTTCTGAGCGAGTAATCAAAATAATGTCAGTGTCCTGTAATCTGCGGCTAACAATTACACATGAGGGAGATCCCCTTAATTTCTTCGAGAACATTTAGAAAAGTTTTAAACCTATGTTAAACTATTTTATAAAAAAAGTTGTTTTCTTACCGTAGCAATAAGGCAATTGAACCTTCGATTTCAATATTGATTTGTCCGGCTGGCCTAATTCTCAGCGTTCATTTGAAAATAAATGAGAGTGTATCCCGGACACATTATTTCTGGCACAGAACGGAAAGCAAGCTGCACCCAACTTTACAATCAAGGTTGACAAATACGTCAATATAACTTTTAATCCATCAAAATCCTATTATAATATTATATGGTAAACCACTCCTTTGGTATTGACACTTTCCCTTGAAAGTAATTTTAATTAAAAGAATGTGAAATGAATATGTTAAGATATGAATGAATATGAATGCCTTTGCCCATGTGCCTTTTCTTCATATTTCTATTTACATATTATATATACTGTTTTGTAACAGGGGTTTCTACTTATAAGCTGTGCTTCAGGAATCCCCCTTTCCATTCTTTTGTTTTGTAATGATTATTTATGTATGTTCATGTTTTTTTTTTTGTGAATGGAAAGAAACAAACAAAAAGAGGCAAAACAATAACACGACTACGGCCATCCCATGGAAGACTAATTTGTATAACCCCATGGCTATCCTATGAGACACATTGTTGAGTCCCGTAGAATAATAAGGATTCTACTGTATTTTATCAAAGCAGTAAGAGTTAAGGAGATCCCCGATTTTCCAATGATTTTGTTAAAAATGAAAATTTGAGAATATTCAGCAAGGTATTTTAAAATAGAAAAAAAAACCAGTAGTGGACTGTCAAATCCCGAAGAAGAATATCAGTGAGGACTCATGATACATTATACATCATTTATTAAATTGTATTTATTTATATATATTATGATTATAAATATAAGTAAACATTTTTTTTATGACAAAGCATTTTTTTTCTCATTTAGGTCAACCGCCCTCTAGAATAATTAATGTAAATTAATGTAATAATTCATGTAAACCGCCATGTTACTATACAAGGTAATTCGTGCACTGAAGATTGAATATGGCGACTGCTGGTGAAAAAATATCTCAAGGCAAAGTATGTGAAGAGTTTAGCGAAATAACAGAAGTTCACAAGTTAATTGATTCTTTAAAAGATGTGTATAAAGACAAAATTGCAACTGAGCTTGTCATCGAAAGATTTTTATGTAAGTACTGGCTAGGCCATCATACTTCGTACTAACATGGATAGCTAGTTAGTACAGTACAGTCGTTGGACGGGCGAGCCAGGTTGGCCACCGGGTGATCCGGCCGCCCTACTAGGCCTAGTCTAGGCTAGGCCTAGCAGAAAAAAAAAGTAAGGCCTGGCCCAGATCACTAGGCCGGCTAAGCGTTTTTTTGCCTTAAAAGTATAATAAAATTTGTCACTGTAAAACAAGTATTATTTTTTGTTATTTCAGTCATTATCGACAACTACCAAGAGCAACCACATCTTCTTGATCCTCATCTACAAGACTTACTAACCCAACTTCTAAAAATAGCAACAGAATCTCAAGTGGACCCTGCCATCTCACATGTCGCATTTAAGTTTATGTATCTATTGACCAAGGTACAGTATTTATTAAAATATGTACATAAAATAATAAATTGGACATATTAAAATACTAAACCATGAACAAAGCTGAAACTAAAAGGCACTATACAGTGCTGCTATTGTGATGCTGCTTCAGTCCAACTGCAATGCTGCTACAACGCCACTATAGTCCAGCTGCAATATGCTGCTACGCCGCCGCTATAGTCCAGCTGCAATGCTACTATAGTACTGCTATAGTCCAGCTGCAGTGCTGCTACGATGCCCCTATAGTCCAGCTGCAATGCTACTATAGTACTGCTATAGTCCAGCTGCAATGCTGCTACGACACCGCTGTAGTCCAGCTGCAATGCTGCTATGACGCTTCTATAGTCCAGCTGCAATGCTGCTACGACGCCGCTATAGTTCAGCTGCTATGATGCCACTATAGTCCGAGCTGCTATGGTACTGCAGCTGCAATGGTACTGCAGCTGCAATGCTGCTACGACGCCGCTATAGTCTAGCTGCATGCTGCTACAGTACTGCAGCTGAAATGCTGCTACGGTATTGCAGCTGCAATTCTGCTACGGTCCTGCAGCTGCAATTCTGCTACGGTCCTGCAGCTGCAATTCTGTTATGGTACTCCTATAGTCCACCTACAGTACTGGTACGGTACCGCTATAGTCCACCTACAGTACTAGTATGGTATAGCTATAGCTATAGTCCACCTACAGTACTGGTACGGTACCGCTATAGTCCACCTACAGTACTGGTACGGTACCGCTATAGTCCGCCTACAGTACTGGTACGGTACCGCTATAGTCCACCTACAGTACTGGTACGGTATAGCTATACTCCACCTACAGTACTGGTACGGTACCGCTATAGTCCACCTACAGTACTGGTACGGTATAGCTATAGTCCACCTACAGTACTGGTACGGTATAGCTATAGTCCACCTACAGTACTGGTACGGTATAGCTATACTCCACCTACAGTACTGGTATGGTATATCTATAGTTCACCTACAGTACTGGTATGGTATAGCTATAGTCCACCTACAGTACTGGTATGGTATAGCTATAGTCCACCTACAGTACTGGTATGGTATAGCTATAGTCCACCTACAGTACTGGTATGGTATAGCTATAGTCCACCTACAGTACTGGTACGGTATAGCTATACTCCACCTACAGTACTGGTACGGTATAGCTATAGTCCACCTACAGTACTGGTACGGTATAGCTATAGTCCACCTACAGTACTGGTACGGTATAGCTATAGTTCACCTACAGTACTGGTACGGTATAGCTATAGTCCACCTACAGTACTGGTATGGTATAGCTATAGTCCACCTACAGTACTGGTATGGTATAGCTATAGTCCACCTACAGTACTGGTATGGTATAGCTATAGTCCACCTACAGTACTGGTACGGTATAGTTATAGTCCACCTACAGTACTGGTACGGTATAGCTATAGTTCACCTACAGTACTGGTATGGTATAGCTATAGTCCACCTACAGTACTGGTATGGTATAGCTATAGTCCACCTACAGTACTGGTATGGTATAGCTATAGTCCACCTACAGTACTGGTATGGTATAGCTATAGTCCACCTACAGTACTGGTCCAGCTGAGGTGTTTCTACTGTTGAAATATAGTACTGCATTTACTGTTAGGTGACATCTCATGATGCATATCCCCTTTTAAAAACAAAAATTAAAAAGCTACTGCTCGTTAAACACAGTATGGATCTGGATTAGTAAAACACTTTTAATTAATGGCTGTCAAAAGAAGTTCTGTTATTGACATATTACATATTTAGTTATTTTAAATCTTAGTATTTAAAATGAATCAAAAACCTCCTGCTTATCACATTAGTAGTCATTCTACTTACTGTAACACATTTAGACATTTAAATTAACATGTGTTACACACACAATAGTAACCGCTCAAGCATGTTATTCTCCTCATAGCTTTCAAAAGAAGTTTTGTTAATCAATTATTCTGAATGATTTATTGTGGATTATCAATTTAACATATGAGTTAACATATTTAATTAAATTAAAGACCTAATATTGAAACATATAATGCTAAATAAATATATAATATTTAATTTTTTTTAGGCTAGAGGATATAAGGTTATAGTACGTTTCCTTCCGCATGAGGTACCTGACCTCGAGATTGTTCTTGCTTTTCTTGCGAAACAAGATCCAACAGATTTTTCGGTTAGTTATTTTATTATTGTCTGGTAAGAGCATCCACTCGTTAATCATCCCAGAGGGCAGTGTTCATTCTAGAGCTTGCGAGAGTTGTACACATTTTGAGGCATAATCACTGTACACTACTCTTGGCTTAGCTATCAACTGACATAAAAGAAATAAATTTATATAATTATTATTATATTCCCTTTAAATTATGTGCTTCACCTCTCTTTAAAATGTCTGGAATTTATTTCTGAATTTTGAGAATACTGAGAAGTACAGTATGGCATTTTTTGAATTCCTTATTTGTAATTTCTTCATTGTAGACATGGGAGACACGGTATATGTTACTTCTTTGGCTTTCAATTGTGTGTATGATACCTTTTGATATGCATAGACTGGATAGCAATGTCGTATCAGAGGATGGCCAGAAGAGGGCGCCAATTATGTTGAGAATTGTGGATGCTGGCAAGGTATGCCTTTTCGAATGATTTTTTTATTCTACTATAAAATTTTACTAATCAACTTTTATTGTAATAATAAAGCCGTTTAGGCTAAAATTATAAATTGTTTTCTATATTTGTATTTTTCCTTCTTTTTATTATGTAATACTCTCAATATTTTAGCCAGTAATATAGTATATTATTATAAAATATAATATATTTATTTATTTGTTCTTTTTACTTGACAAAATAGAATTTTGCCAAATTGCTGTTTGTTTGCTACAATTTTCAAGTTGTCATTCTTGAGCTATCAAACTTACAGAACATGCCTATTGAAATTCAAGTTCATTAATAATTAAAATGTGTATTCTTTTAACATGGGCCGAAATATCAACATGAGCCCTCTGTGTGGCAATATTTTGCCAAGTACTTCACTCAGTTTCTGAGTGCTTTCATTTATATTGTTACATGTAAGGCAAATTTCAAGCCATGTAAATTTAATTTTAATTGTCCATAGGTCCATAAATGTATTGATGTTACTTCTAACTTTTAAAGATTGTCTTATTCTTTTTCATGTTTTCACATAATTATTTTCGGTTTTCCCATTGTGTTAAATGTATTTTGAAAATTAACTAAATTTTTTAAATTAACAGTTGTATTTAGATGTCAGTGATAAATCCAGAGATGCTGCTGCCTACATGCTTTCAAAGTAAGTCACTTTTTAAAAAATATTTTCACTTTTATTCCATAAATATCAACATATTTAACTTACGTGAGATGTTATTTGTGTAGGTTTATTACAAGGCCTGACGTAAAGAAGGAACAACTTCCGGTATTCATTGATTGGTGTTTGACTGTATTAACTAACACGGATGGTAAGTATGTCCTTTGTTCAGAGTATGTGTTGTTTGTCTAACTTACTAACTTTATATTTTTTTTATTTTAACCTTGATTTTAATTTTATTTCAATACTTTGTGTTACAATGTTATACAGCCTTGTGGAAGAACACCTTTCTGGTGAACGAGTTTTTTTTCCGTTGCAAAATTAAAGATTTTATTATTATTATTATGTGTGCCAATTCATTTTCCATGTTGGGGAAGTTTGAGTGGGTGGGGGGTGGTGTTGGAAATTCGAGTCTAGGAATAAAAAATAAAACAGTGGTTTTGAGAAAGAACATGTATAGCACCATTCATACAAAGTACTTTATACAAATGTTAGGGAATTGCCATCAAAAAGCCTTATTCCCAATGATCTGTGTCTACCATCATAAAATCTATAAATAATATTTAAAAAGCTTTTATTTTTTTAATATTTTCAGTTAGAACGATACCAGGAATGACAGTGCTTTCTGGAATTCTCAGCACTTTGGTAAGTCTTGTTTTAAGAGCGAATTATACTTGTCAAAATGCAGAGAGCGACAGAGGACGTGCTATTTAATATACTTGGTCTTGTTCTTTTTACTATTTTCTAGGCATTGCTTTTGAAACATGGTAAAAGGGATGACTTGATAACATATGGTAAGATTTTTTTTTTCAAGATGAAATAAACTGATAAGTATCTCATTTTCACTCTGGATGATTAATTTTGATGGTACTTAAAAGAAACATCTATAATATTATATATATATTATGTATATATTATAAAATTAGTCTACTACAACAACATCATTCAAAAACCTTTATTGTACAATATTCATTAACAGTATTAAAATTGGAAATTTGTTGTTTGATACACTACTAAGATAACACAAGTACAAAATAAGAAAAAATATACAATGGGATTTATCAGTTTTTTAATTTTAATGAATAACGTCATGCTTATTTTTTCGTTCAGCCACTGCAATTTTGGAACGTCTAAATTCGTGTCAACTGTTTTTGAGTTTGAACATTGCCATACGCAAAATGTCTATAAAAGTGGTTCAGCGTCTTGGCCTAACATTCATGAAAGCTAAAGTGGCCAGCTGGCGGTAAGTTTTTTTGTTTCTCCCTTTCTTGGTATTTTGATGCATCATTATAAAGATTTACTGCAGTAACTAAAGCAGGTTTACTGCAGAAACTTAAATAGACAAGAGTTTATATTATGGATAGATATTCCACAGGAAGTCATTCACAACTCTCACCGTCAATGCTGGAGGTTTACTGCAGTAATTAAGACATATTTACTGCAGCAACAAGAATACCATACCAATGACATTCAAGAGAAAGTCATTGCTTCCTTTTATTTAAGTATTAATTTGTAATTCTCAAAAGTATGTTGGTACTATAGGTTTACTGCAAAATTAAAACAGATTTACTGCATAATTAAAACAAATTTACTGCAGCAATTTACATATACATTTTTTTACTAGATATTCTAGAGGAAGTCGTTCTCTTCTGCACAATCTTCAAGTGCCCTCCTCACAGACATCATCGTCCATCAGCGCATCGTCTAAAGACATCAAAGAAGAGGAGGATGAAGATTATGATATTCCAGAAGAGATGGAAGAAATCATTGGTAAGTTGTGACATAAATTACTGCAGGTTACTGCAGTATAATCTAGATTGCCAAAACAATGATTGATGAATGATGTTTATTTGATTACAGAACACTTACTGAATGGTTTGAGAGATATGAATACACCTGTGAGATGGTCAGCTGCAAAAGGGTAAGTGAGCACTTACAGAATAGTCACATAAGGTAGAGTAACCTAAGATTGAGCTAGATTTATATATACCAAATATCTGCGTCCGTCTGTCAGGCTTTATTCAGAGACTTGTGTTGCACGGTCTTCAAACTTGGTGGGTTGGCAGCTTGTTTTAAGAAAGAAGGAGTTTGCATTCATTAGGTCGCCAAGATCAAAGGTCAAGGTCAAATCTATAAATTGAATCCTGGGTACAGGTAGGCCTACTCTTGTATAGATAATAGGGTGTTTTAAACTCTGTTACTTGTCTTGCTCTTCAACTGTTTAGAATTGGCCGATTGACTGGACGACTACCACAAGAGTTGGCAGACGAGGTTGTAGGCTCTGTCCTCCAGCTGTTTAGGTAAGTTTCAAATATCATATCATATAGTGTACTACATGTTGTATGTATGTTGTATTACATTCACAAGAATATCATCTTACTTGCAATGTTTCCAAATCACAGTTTTCAGGAGAGTGATGTGGCATGGCACGGAGGCTGCCTGGCATTAGCTGAACTTGGCAGAAGAGGCCTCTTGCTGCCTAGCCGTTTGCCTGATGGTTAGAACTTTTTTTTCTAAACTTGTATTACATCTTACAAGTCTGTCTAATTAAATAATGGTATATTAATACTTAATACAAAAATCTTTTTTAGTTGTACCAGTGGTATTAAAGGCATTAGCGTATGATGAGAAAAGAGGATCCCACAGTGTAGGTAAGTCAGCTATTTTGAGAGGTATTCAAGTGAAAAAAATGTGTGACTCGACCTGCAATATCATGATAAATACATTTGTACACCACATTGTGTGCCACCAACACATTTCATTGCAATTGTTTGTTTGTTTTTATTGATTTCCACACATTATTAATAAAATAATTAGTTTACAATAAACATCATACATTTAAGAGAGATATGTAGCTGGTGGGAAAATAACTTTAAATCTTACCCACCAGAAAAAGATACATAAACATGATCTATAATGAGGAGGAAAATGTACATTGTGTAGTATGGTCAAAAGAGTTTTAATAATATATATAAAAAAGAAGTTGAAATTGACAACATTTTCTTGTTTTCTTTATTAGGTGCTCATGTTCGTGATGCTGCATGCTACGTATGCTGGTCATTTGCTCGTGCGTATGACCCGGAAGTGATCCACCCATATGTTAACAACATTGCCAGTTCTCTCGTCATTACTGCAATATTTGACCGTGAGGTGAACTGCCGATATGCTGCCTCGGTATGTCTGATCTTTCAAACCATCTTTACAGCCATAAGCTCTATCTACACTATCAAACTGTATGTGACAAAATGTGATGTGCCCATATATGGACACGATGACATCATATCACTACCATATTTGCGTATATCACTACCATATTTGGGTACATCACATTTTTTGTCAAACTAGTTTGATAGTGTAGACAGAGCTGTAGAATATCTTCTGCAGATTTATTTATTTTAAATACAATATTGTATTCTTTATTATTGTTTTTTTTAATGTTTATACAGGCTGCCTTCCAGGAGAACGTTGGCCGTCAAGGCACCTTCCCAAATGGTATTGATATTCTGACACTTACGGACTACTACGCTGTTGGCAAACGCAGTACAACATACTTAGAAACCAGGTAGGCCTGTCCATTCCATGTGTATGAACATCCTCTGCAAACTTCTCCAAACAGTGGCATATAGTGTACAGTATACTCCCATAATTCAGCTAGTAATCAGCGCAAAGTTGATTTGATCTAACCGGGTACCCATTTCCTGGGTGGAGAGGAAACGTAAGTAAAGTGTCTTGCCTAGGATACAAGCAATGTGGCGAGAGTTGGATTTGAACTCGTGATCACACTGCGCCACACGCCCTTATCTTAACTGTGAAGGCATAGTTGTTATCTGTTACTCTATTGTTTATGATTTACTTAAACATTTTATTTTTTCTTTAGTTACAAGATTGCTCAGTTTGAATTGTATACTATACCATTGATAGAACATCTGTACAAAGTCAAAAGCAACCACTGGGACAGGTTTGTAGAATTAGTAATTTTATTTTCAATATAAACTAATAATCTTTAATTGGAAAAGGCAAGGTAACTTACTATTTTGTTCGATTTTCAGGCTCATACGTGAGCAAACCGGTCAAGCACTTCACAAACTGACACCATTGGCACCAGAATATATGGCTAAAACGGGTATGTAATTTAAATACATGGCTATTTTATTATGGAGCATTGTTTGATTATTTCCATTGTATAACCACAGGTCTTGTATAGTAGACCTTAGCTAATAAAAAGAATAGTAAAGGCCAATTTACACAGACGAGTGGTAACGGTAAAAAAAATATAAAAACTATGTTATTCCTTAAGACCATTTAAACAAAGCACAGAGAGGACGGACTGTTTACGCTGACAATAGATACAGATGTGGGACAAGCTACGCGGTTTGCCGCTAAACGTTACCACTCGTCTGTGTAAATTGACCTTTAGGATGTTATGATGATTTTAAAACATTACTTATTACAGCGATACCATTTCTGTTGCCGTTAACAACATCAATTGACTTGAACACCAGGCATGGTGCGGTGTTTGCTGTTGCTGAAATAATCCATTCTCTTTATGAACATTCACAAGCTAACTCAATGTAAGTATAGAGTATGATCTCCAGAATCTTCTATTCTCATTTCAATTTTCATTTCATGTGTCTTTATGTTTTTTTTCTTCCTCATAGAAAATTAGTGGACCTCATAGGAAGTAGTGTGGTTGAGACAATCAAAGGCCTAACAAGAAAGGTATGTTTTTTGTAACTTTTTTTTTTTACTCGTCCAACAGCGAGTACAAACTCGCCAATTACAGGATGAAGTAAACTATTTTATAGTTTATCATGCTTATACACTAAGTCTCATTTGAGGCTTAGGGAGTGGAATTGAAAGAGTTGTGAGTAACAACCCTGGCACTAGGTCAGGATTGAAACCCAAACCTTGGGATTGGATGGCAAGCATGTTAACCACCAAACTACAGCTCCACTAACTCCACCCTTCCAGATAAAGATTTCCTCCGCTTCTTTTAGGTGTTGTACAGAAATCAACCTCAAAAGGTTGTCTTTAATTGGAGGAAGCCCTGAATTAACTATTTATTTCTGTTTTTTAGATGGATAGTTCTATGATGTTCCGAGGTGTAAGTGGTGAACTTATGAGACCAGCGGCTTGCTTCCTGATAAGAAAATGCTCATTATCAAAGTTACCGTTCCATGATGACGCAGAATTCATCAGTAAGCTCATTTTTCTTTAATCTGTTTATGCAAAAAAACTCTTCAGTGTTGTCATGGAATCTGCTAAAACCCGGAACGAAGTGGTTTTAAATTGAAGGGAACCTTTTCATTAAATCAAGCTAAATTTGTTATACCTGTTCGTCTTCTCTCAACAGATCATTGGCGGAATATACTAGAAGATAACATCCAGTGTCTGCAGATTTATAACCCTGACATTCAGAAAGCAGCAGTCAGTGCTCTAAAGCCCTTTATAAACGAGTATGTGAAGATTGAAGGAGTCGGCAAACCAGGTGTTGCAGGTGAATATGACTGAGCGATATACCTTTAATATATAGCTGACTACTGCTCATGCTCACAATCTTTACTGACCTAGCATTCTGATAGCTCCCTGCAGATAGTCTAACTAAAAGACTTATCTTTCTATCTTTTCAGATGAGCTGGTTGATAGGTACATCTCATTGATGACAGGTGTCAGTCAGTTTGCTAAGGAAGGGTTTGCCATGGCTCTTGGTTCTCTTCCCGAGTTCATTGTTAAGGGACATTTCAAGCAAGTAAGATCTGTTTCTATGTTTGTCAATTTTGTATTGTTATAGCGCACTCTCTTGTTTGGAAATGCTATCATAAATTCTCCTGATATTACATTTTTTCAAGTTGAGACCTTTGTTTATGATATAGCTCTTTTAATTCTGTATTCATAGATTTTATTAGCATTGATTTCCACCACAAAATTAACTGGTAAGCCCAGCGAAGATGGCAAATATGCAGAATCTAGAGCTCAAGCCCTAGCTTCTATTGCAAGGTTAGTGTTTTACTATATATAACAGTTTGTAACTGTGTTAACCATCACCAAAACACCAATAGAGCATAAAGCTATGTCTACACTACCAAACAAAAAAGTGTGATGTGCCCAAATATGGTAGTGATATGCCCAAATATGGTTGTGATATGACATGTTCATATATGGGCAAACAAATTTGATAGTGTAGACAGAGCTTAACAAAAATATGCACATGCAAGTTCAATTTACAGTTTGGTTCGCACTAGGACGCAGCGCAACGCAAGCTAGTTGGCCCAATATATTACTTGTAATTGGTCAAATTACTTGTAATACATCCTTGCATTACGTCTTAATGGGAACCAACATCTACTACCAAAATTAGTTAAACATTCTTTTATACATCTGTCTAATGTTTTATATTTCTTTTCGTAAGCTTATGTGAAACTGTGGGTGTTGATGTATCAGGTGACCCAATGAACTGTGTGTGTGCAGATAACATCGACTCAATCTATGATTGCTTCTTTGAAGCTATGAAAGATTACACAACAGATAATAGAGGTGATATTGCAGCTTTGTAAGTTAACCAATCAGTCTTCTTATTATTCATTTTTTTTATTGTCATTAGCAAAAGTGCAAATCCAATCACTGTATTTCATACATATGCCATATTCCCTACATAAACAAAAGTGTTTAAAAGTAGAAGAATGTATTGAATATGAAGTTGTTAAAACTGTTTGTGTGTGGATAGCCAAATGTGGGTTCATTCGCTATCATTCTCAGGGTGGCAACAAAATACACAAGATGCTCTATAAAGCCTTATATCAATCAGTTTTGTTTTGTTTTTGTGAAATCTGACAGGATACTGTGGAGCACCTTAACCATGCACTATAACTCAACTATATACTTCATGAATTCAGCATTGATTATTAAGCCCAATATTGTTTATTTTCTAGTGTGAGAGAGCATTGTATGTATAGCCTTGAGAAGGTCACATGTTTGATTTTAAAATCGAATCCAGAAATGTTCACCAAAGAAACGTAAGTTGAACAAAACCAAATTTCACACCTGATACTGCATTATTGAATCAGTTTTAAACTGTGTAATATCCATATCTTAGCTCTAGTTTAGATACAAAACCAAAATACATAGTCTCAGTAAATCTTATCCTAAGCTCTGTCTACACTATCAAACTAGTTTGACAAAAAATGTGTGATGTGCCCAAATATGGTAGTGATATGCTTAAATATGGTAGTGATATGACATCATCATGTCCATATATGGGCATATCACATTTTTTTGTCACATAAATTTTGATAGTGTAGACAGGCCTTAAGATATTGCTTTTATTAACGTAGTCTCAGTAAATCTTATCCTAAGATATTTCTTTTATTAACTAAGTAACTTTTTAATTCTAAGCTGTGAAAGGTTGATGTGTTGTCTTGTCCAGCAGTCATGTGAGAAAATTGACAGAATAAGGAATATAGCTGGTGAGATCATTCTGCGTTTGGTTTATTCTGATGACCCTTCTATACCTTACATCCCAAACCATCAAGAAATTATTCAAATTTTTCCCAGGTAAGCTTATACAACCATGCCCTTATATGGTCATCTTGTGTTTTATTTCTATTTTTTATCCTACTCTCTATGCTGGAACATTCTGCGTTTGGTTTATTCTGATGACCCCTCTATACCCTACATCCCAAACCATCAATATATTATGCAAATATTTCCCAGGTAAGCTCATACAACCATTCCCTTATATGATCATCTTGTGTCTCCATGCTTATTTCTATTGTTTATCCTACTCTCGGTTTGCTATTCTTGGATTTTATTTGAGTGACACTGTAACTTGCTTAATAATCCCAGGGTTCTGGGTTCAAATCCTTGTTCTGTCTTAAGAGGGTAGCAAAGTCAGTGCCCACTACCTAAGCCTCCTTAAGCTCTGTCTACACTAGTTTGACAAAAAAAGTGTGCCCAAATATGGTAGTGATATGCTTAAATATGGTAGTAATATGAAATCATCATGTCCATATATAGGCACATCACATATTTTTGTCACATAAAGTTTGATAGTTTAGACAGAGCTTAACAGTAGTTGAGAAAGCATGGAGAATTGTATTCGCATTCTGTATCTGATGTGTACTGAAATAATGTGGTGTCTTGTTTTTACTTCAGGTCAGATATAGTAGGATTGAACTGGGCAGCACCCTCGGATATTTTTCCAAAAGTAACAGAGTTACTGAAGCTTGATATATATAGATACTCAGTCATCCTGGGACTAACAGTCAGTGTCGGTGGTTTGACAGAATCTCTTGTAAGTTGTGAATTTTTCTATTTTTTAATGTCATGCATAAACTTCAAATTTACTGTCAGTTAAATTAAGGTTTTGTTTTTTATTGTACATTAAATCCTTGTTAATAAGTTTGTTATAGATGATAGATGAACATTTTTTTCTGTAGGTGAAATATTCCAGCCAGTCACTTACAGGTTATCTGAATAGGCTACAAGATGGAGAGGAATTGTCTGCATTTTCTAACACATTGCTAGACGTATTCAAGAATTTTCACAAAGTAGACAGGTATCTAATTTGTCCACTCTAATAAACTCTGATCAAATTGTAGGTCAAGGGTCGCTGTTTTAAAGCTCTTGGTTGTTTTTCAATGTTCGTTGTTATAACAGTATGTGAAGCACTGCTGATTATGAGCTTATCATAGAAATGGGTGCTATAAATGTTCATGATAAATCCCTTCTCAAATAACAGGCCACTTCAAGCCTCAGGTTCACTAGTTGAGACAGAGGATAGCTTCATAATTAACATAATTTAAAATGTAAAAAGTTCAACGGTTTTTCATTTTGCAGGGTTACTGTGTCAATGTTAAAGATGATTAACATTCTGTTTACATATGGTTGCTTCAATAACATGGAAGAAAAGGAGTAAGCTTATTTAACATTATTAAATACAGTATTCCTTCCTTAGTATAAAGCTCTGTTTATACTATCAAACTTTATATGACAACGAAATGCGATGTGCCCATATATGGACATGATGATGTCATATCACTACCATTTGGGCATATCACTACCATATTTGGGTACATCAGACTTCTTTTGTCAAACTAGTTTGATAGTGTAGAGCTTAAGGCATACTCTTGAATTCCGTACCCATTCATTGTATCAATTTATTATTTTATCAATTTTTTTTTCAGAAATACCTTTCCTCTAGACTTACTAGGTTTGTGCAAGAAAGAGATATCCAAAACTAGAGATATTCAGAAGATTTTGTGCAGTATAGATGTGTAAGCAATTAATGAAACATATTGAATAAATCTGTTTTCAAAATAAGCAATACACTTAACTTAACAAAAAAGAAAAATGCCAACCCTGGTGCTTCAACATACATAAAATTGTTTGTGTTTGATGTTTTTTTTAAACCGTTTTTTTATTTAGATTCTGTGGCCTGCTCTCCTTTAGAGTTGAAGTCAAACAAAAAGCATTCTCACAGCTGCTTATGTTCCTAGGTCACAGATATCCAATGGTAAGTTTGATTATTTGCAATTGTTCATTTCTCGTGAAGGTCTTACCCAACATCTTTGACCCATAAGGCTGCAGTGGCAGCGAATTTTTGTTTAGATTATTTAGTTTAAAAGATATTAATCAATAATTAATTCTTCACCTTCTAAAAATAGATAAGAAAATCGGCTGCAAACAAACTTTACGAAACGTTATTGATGTTTGATGACTTGACCCCAGAAGAAAACCAAGAGGAGATTCTAACAATACTTGGTGATACCATGTGGTCAGTTTTCATTGTAGTATATTATTTATTTATTCTGTCTTTATACTGAATGACACTTTCAGTGCTAAAGCATTGATTTCCGAAGTTGTTCAGTAGAGAACATTAACATTATAATAAAAAAGACAAATAAAACAGTGATTTACATTAGTACACACACATTTACAATATAACTATCTACAGTGTATATAAATAATGGAAGAATTCAAGGTAAAAGATAATTAATACTTATAATCAGTAATATTATGGATTGAATTTTTAAAAGTTGAAAGTGTCATAAATTTTAGTTTGTTTTTGTGTCATTTGAAAGTTTGTTCCATAATTTGGTTGATCGATATACAAAAGTTCTTTTACCTTGTGTATATTTCAAATTGTTTTAATGTTCACAGCAAAGTTTTGAAAATATTGTTCTTTGTTTATAAAATCTTTTAAAAATTGATCCATAGTAAATTTATACAATCTCTATACCTAAAAAAACGACAATATTTGAAATTGTTTTTTTCAGGGATGATATCGATATGGACAAAATACGAGAGGTTAGAAATAAGCTTTGTGACCTTGTTGAAGTTGCAAGACCTAAGCTTGTGGTAAGAGGCAATAATGTAATGCAAACTTTATATCAATAATGTAGTATACAACTACAGGTTCCGTTTCTGACAAATCAAATTACAATATAAATCTCTGTTTACACTATCAAACTAGTTTGACAAAAACGTGTGATGTGCCCAAATATGGTAGTGCTATGACGACATCATGTCCATATTATGGGCACATCACATTTTGTTGTCACTAAAAGTTTGATAATGTAGACAGAGCTTTAAACATGGTTTCCATCAATACACTTATCCTGAAAAAATGTTGACATTGAAAGGTATAAATTGAATTAGTAAAATATTGATTTTCAATATTAATATAAATAAGAAAAACAAATTTTAAATGGAATTGTTTAATAATTTTTTAGGGAGGTGTAAAGAAGGCGTCATCTGCTTCTTCTACAAGCAAAGGTGATGATATGGACCACTATAAAGGTATAGTAATCTATCATTTTCATTAAAAAATGTAATTCATTTTTCCAGCAGCTGTAATATTTAGTAAATAGGATTTCACAAGAAGTTTTAGACTGAAAATGTATGTGACTAACACTACCTTATAAGGAATACATTTATATGTAAATTTGTTCTTTCTTCTGTTTAGATCTTCTTGGGCGTGTTGGATACTAAATGATGTTTGTATTCTGCAAGTGTGGCGATTCTTAATTGTAATGATAATTAATGAAATTTCTTCTGAAAATAATTTGCAAGATGCCTTAATTTCTCTACCCATTAGAATAACCTCTCTTAACTCCTGAAATAACAGGAAACTGGAAAATAAAACGTAGTAACTTCCCAATGAACCAAATTTGATTTAATACAAATGTATTCATAAAGGTCAAATATTTGGGGGAAAAAATGTTTGTATTCTGCAAGTATGGCGATTCTTAATTGTAATGATAATGACAATTTTAAGCTAAGCTCCTGATGAATAATTTCTTCTATATATACACATTCAACAGTGAGTAACTCATCAACTATAGGATGGATAAACTATTTTATAATTTATCATGTTTATAAACTAAGTCTCATTTGAGGCTTTGGGAGTGGCGTTGAAAGAGTTGTGAGTTAAAACCCTGGCACTAGGTCAGGATTGAACTGTGGACCTTTGGATTGGAAGGCAAGCATGTTAACCACCAAGATGTTCTTGTGAAACAATGCTTTGGAGTGTTGCTGTACATGAAATACAAGGGGTTTATTCACCACCATCTTGATCATGTTGTGTACATGGGTAAAGCTGGTTTACTCTCCATCATGTTTATTAACCATTCCCTTTTCTCGCCATTTAGAAGAATATTGTTTTTTTGTTACAACTACATTTTTTGGGCATATTTGCTTATGTGGGCACATATAAAAATAACATTACCCTTGGAGGTATACCACCATCATTATATCATTACAGTATTCTTAAGTAAAAACTGAAATTGTATACCACCATTACCATACCATTGTGTTTGTTGCAGTTGTTAATTGTTTAAAAATCTATGGAGTTTTAAATATATAAGTAAATAAGTATGATTTAACCATGGACCAATCTAGTGTTATTGGTCAACAGATGCCATTTTTCTACCCTTCAAAGTGAAATGGAATAGTCAAGGTGAACAGTTTTATAATTTTATATCTCCCTTTTAAGTAATTATTCTGCCTATATCTATCAAGGACTCTGACCGTTGCTAGACGTGGAGCAAATCTTCTAGTCCAGGATGTTATTGGTACTTGTATTTTTCGTTTTATAGAGCCAGTGGAGAAGGGTGGTGGTGAGAGGTGCTCGTCTTCCCCTCGATCTATCCGCTATACCTTATCTATGATGTGCAATCTGTTGATAATAAATTTCAAATTGTGTTTATAATTTTGAAATTGTATAAAACCAAAGACTGAGATTTATTTCTGTTATGCTGTTATTTACATGCCTTTAGTATGTTTTCAAGCATTTTGTTATTTCTTAAATTATAATTAATGAAATATAATGTATGTACATTAATAATGTATTTGTTTACATTGTAGGCACATCGCTTCTGTTTTAGCAGTAGCTAAGCTGATCATTTTGCATAAATAAAGCATCTTTAATTTACTATTGTGTCATCGATCGTGGTATATTATGTTTATGTGTTCCAATCAAGCTCCAAGGGATTTGATAAATTAGAAAAACTAATGAGGTATCTGGTTATAAAATAAGCGATATTTACCTTATTATTTCAAGAATATCGTTAGAGGCTATATAGCAGCTAGAACGTTTAAAGATATATTGTTCCCCTACAGAAATAATTTTTTTAAATGTTTTGTTGAATATGCCATTTTAATGGAACATAATAGTTATTCACTTTGACCAAAAACTGGATCGAAAAAAAAATATATTTTTAAAGAAATACCTAAATTGTCTGTCAGACAATGTTTTTTTTTGTCTTTTTATAAGTGAAATAATTTTTTTTTTTCTACAGAAGTGAACAACTTTATTAAAACTGCAAAATGGTCTTAATTTATTAACCTTTATTTTTCAGGTTTTTGGGGGACAATACATCTTTAAATATTCACGATTATTTTTAAAAGAATTATCGTACGTTTTGGAAATTAGCCCATCACCAGAAGTCTATTACATATATTATATTTAACTCAAATAAAATACTGTATATCATATGCACCACATTTAAGTTTTGATATTACCGTACATCTAAATATACAGTAGTTGGTGTACTTCAGTTATTGCAGTACCGTTTGACGTAGGCCTATTAGACTAAACATTTTAAGTGCCTTGAAGGTATTTCTTGCAAATTTCTGTTGCCAACACGAAACGAGGAACGCACTTTTTAAGGAGAACATTTCATCATTTCGGAAATTTCACATGTGAATTAAAACAAATATCGAACCAACAGTAGAGATACTGTTCACTATAATATAATGTCTATGGGTAAGATAATAGTCCCTAATGAACGATGGTAATTAACCATGTTAAATGACTGGCCTTATTATAGGATTAGAGATCACGAACATGTTCAGTTCATAGGTTATAAAAACACATACATTTTACTCAAACCAGGACATGCGTGATCGGCCTACAGATTTTTTTTCAATATTTCCCCACAGATATAGATTATCACATAAACTTTGGTTTGTTTATTGGGTAGGCGGGGCTTATCTGTTATGTAGCGTTAATACAGCTCGCTACCGCGCGTAGGCCTATTACCCGATCCTGAACTTAAATAGCTAGCAGTGACATACTTGAAGGAGAGATAGTGACTTCAGACGTTTAGTGGCTATCTGCAATTATTCGGTAAAGAAGTGTAAGTTTAATTGATATTGTCTGTGAGTTCGTATAGGCCTAATACCATTCTGGCGAAAGTGGCAGAAAACGTATGCTGTATGCGGAATTATTAAAGGTGGGAGCTCCGTTATTTTTAAACATTTTATTTACAGGATTTTCTTATGCGCTATATAAAAGAATGCTTTTAAAAAATGTGTGAATAGAAAATTCGAGAATGAGGCATTGAAAGTTCGGTTAGCGAGATTTCGCGTTTGATGTTTTCTTTGTACGCCGACAAATGATTGAACAATGTCAACGAACGTTACCCGTTACCGACCAACAAAATGACTATATTAGGCTACTAGCCCTACTAAGTCACGAGAATTAATAATCAAATAAATTGTATATCAGTTTGATATTTCAAGTAATTAGCCTACGTTTCATATGATACTGAATAGAAATATTATTTTAAAACTTTAAGGACATTGATGATGACGACAATCGCGTCATTTCCACTACGTATTTACCGCAATTCCATAATAATGATTTTAGTGCTTTTTGGTGACGCATAGGCGGTTTAGAAGTGAGCACACTGCCCTACTTTGCTAAATACACGTAGGCCACCCCCAAATTCTGTGTATAAGATTATAACGAACGTTTTACCTTAAGACAATCTGTTTTGTTTACATGTTTAAAAGTAACCTTGTAAAAATAAATATTCTCCCTATCTATAGAAAGCTAGGTTAAAAACAGCTTTAGTCCACGAAAACAGGAAAATCAACCAAATCGTGGGGCATTGCAGCAAGCCGGTATAAATGTAGCATCGGAAGTAAAAAAACTCGTTGTAGGTATAAATTGATTTAATAATTTAGCTTATTATTTATGTGAAAATGTTTTTTTTTCAAGGGGGGAATTTTATGGTTACAAAATGTAACGCATGCGTGATGCGTTTGAAGGACATGTATCTTCTTTTCACACGCTGTTGTATCTCAGCGAACTTTCTCAACCCGAGCCAATTGCGGGGAAACTTAGCGGAAATCGTGACAGCAAAGTAAGCACTTACTCATTCGTTTTTAGACATGGCGCTCTCACCGTAATATATCAGGTTTGTTATGAATTTCAAGCGATATTGCTTTGTTTACATGAATGTGTAACAATGAAGATGTAAGGTATATTAAGCAGGTTTCTGAATATTGATTTAAGTTTATTGTTTTAGCTAGGCCGATGATAGGCTGCAGCAGCAGACTATCGTCTGAAGTAGCCCACCGTGTCATTGTGCTTTACGGTAAGTACGGGCTCTCTGCATGAAGTAGTGCAGTGCGGCCTAACAAATGCTATGAATTGACTCAATGAAATCACGAATATGCATCCTAGCATTTTATTTGTTATATATTATTACTGTAATTTAAATTGTCTTAAAATGGTAAAAATAACAATACATGCCTGTAATTCTAAACTACAGCTTCTCACTGCATAAGATTAGCTACTATTTCTGTTGTGTAATATCAATTTACCAGCCTATTAAATTTAAAGCAGTCTCTTTGAATTTAATATGTTGTCTTATTTACATTAAATATTTTTATAAATTGTTTGAAATGTTGTTTTTTATTTAAGAAATATCGACTTTTTTTTCCAGAAATTGTATATGTTGCCATAAAGTAATAAAATCATACAATATTCATTTCTTTTTTTCAATTTAGATTCTACTTTATAAAGCAATAAAAATATACAATCTTCTACATTATTTTATTGTGCTTATAATTGTAACTAGGCCAGATTTCATATTGATAGCATAACTGTACAATAAAACTATAAATATTAATATATTGTTGTATTTCAAATGTCTATTGTACTTGGCTTTAAAGTATGTATATAATTCCAAAATATAAAAAGTAGCTTTTGTATTTTGTGTCATTCATGCTTTGTACATTACTTGATGAGCGTGGCCAGCTTTGCTGGTCATAAGAAACAAATTTGTAGTAATAAAGCACCATGAAATAACCAAGTTCATAGTTTTTATTTATTGTATTAAGCTCTACCCATGGTATTGAGAACTTTCTCCAGTTGATCTGGCTTTCTACTTAGTTAATTCCAAAATATATATGTACTGTATGTATGAAAATAGATAGGTCGGTATAAATACTCAAATTTATATGAAAAGCATCTTTTTTGTAATAGGAGGTCCGAGGAGTTGTCAAAGGCCTCAATAAGTACCTCTACCAAATATATTCAATGAGAGAGGAGAGATGTTTGAGTGCTCAATAAACCGTTTTAAAGTCTGCAAGTTCACAGGTGCATTCTGTTCTGCAACTAAAAGTTTCAATCTCCATTTATTTTTTTCCAAATTGCTTAAGATTAAATGATAAAGTAAATGTTTAAAATGAAGCGAAAATGGAGGGAAAATGAGCAATGCTAGTTTTTATGGCTACCCTTATAACTTTAGAACAATAGCAATAAAAACATGACAATGACAGGACAATGCATAAACAAATAAGACAAATTACAATACACAAAGCAAACTATAGACTAACATTTTGTTAAAAATTTAGTAAAGCACAGTACAGATTTTTGCATATAAAAAGAGAGAAAACAACGTCATGCTTATCTTATGACCGGGTGAATGGTGGCTCCAAATCTGACTACGTAGTGCGTGATTTAACCAAAGAATTATTCCTCACATTACAAGAACAAGGCCCACTGCCTTTGGATCGACATTGTAAACATTGTTAATATCTGTATGTACAGTATATATCTTAACTATAAGAGGAAAAGCCTATTTAGCCTTAAAAATAAATAAGTTTCATAGCAAAAGTCATTACCCCAGTCATTCATGTAAAATAAAAAATGTCTAAACACTGTTATATTTTCAAGCTTTAATGTGTGTAGATTTAAATAATATTTCATCCTAAACTATACACTAGATGACCATATTAGTATCATAGTTAAAGTTGGGAACATACACACCCAAATGTAATAGGATATAAGATAATAACTAAATCGCTCTCATTTATCGTTCATCATGAAATTTGCCAATTTGACACTTAATAAAATGCAAAACCATTAGCAAAGAAATAGGATACATTGATGTAATTACATGTATGGGAATACTAAATACAAAAAAAATGTTTTTAACAATGTTCAAATAAAGTACTAAAGGTTGTCACATTGAACTGTATATAGAATACATGAACTATGTACAGTATTCATGTACTGTAGTATTGTAATAGGCAGATGTGTAAAAAAAGTTTTTTTTTTTTAATTTGTAAATTGCCTAGATATTTAAATCAACACATTATTATGCAAATATATTTCCCTTTATTATAAATGTAATTTTAACTTTGATGTACCTGTACCTTTTTCTTTTGAGAATCTTTTCATTATGAATAGTACATTATCATTAAATATTGAAATTACAATGTTTGGATGCTTGCCATTGTGTTGTTTTTTGGCAGATAAATATTTGTTACAGCCTTCCACTGAACCTCATTTTTGACAACATCCACTTTTTGATATAGGGCCTACAAAATATTATCACCCACTCAATTAAATGTCACCCACTCATTTTTTGCAAAAAGGTTTTTGCAGAGTTATCAATTGCGTATTGACTCAGAGATATATGTTAAGACTTGTTAATTGCCTACAGGTCCAAAGTCTAAAGCTCTGTCTACACTATCTAGTTTGACAAAAAAAAGTGTGATGTGCCCAATATGGTAGTGATCTGACATCATCATGTTCATATATGGGCATATCACATTTTTTTGTCCACATAAATTGCTTCGGCCTCATGGAGTATGGAACCTGAACGTAGGTATTTCCCAGATTCCGTGAGCAAGCAGGGTGTAACTAATAATATTTTTTTATAAATATATTTTTATATTTTAATGTTATTTGTAATAATTATTTAATGTACAATACTGGAAGTTGGAGTGGAGGGGCACACCATTCCCGGTGATAGTGGTTATTGTACTGCTCTTGCCTCTCCTCAGCTTTCCACTTCCTTTGTTTTGCATCATGTTTGTTTTTGTGTTCTGTTTATTTGTCTGCTGGATGGAAGGAATAAAATAAAATATATAAGATTTAGCTTAGGCTTGGTTCCTACTAGGATGCAACATAAGGATGTAAGTCTAATGCAAGTAAATTAACAATGACAGTGACAGTTCGAATAATCCATCGCTTACAATTGGTCAAATTTACTTTTGTTGCACTTAAGTTTTGGAAAAGTGTGAACTAAGTATTAGTGCACCTGTGCTTTAAAATAATTTCAGCTGACTGACTCCACCCACCTCAACAATTCTTCAAGGAACCAGTCAATTTACCCATTTTCTTAAAATTTATAGAATGTTCTAGTTGTATCTGAACCTTTGATTACTGTTTTCCTAATCAATATTTTCTCTTTATTTCTTCTAGTAATAGCCACATCAACATCCAAGTGATGATGTTACATATATGTAATTGAGCTCTTTGATGTGTGTAGGCCTCCGGACATTTTCTGTGAGAGATGATTAAAAAACTTGCAATACGCAGACAATGAGGTGTCTATGTTTATAAAGAAAATTGAAGCATTTCCACAAGCATGAAGCTTAAACAGAGATTCGCTGTATTCTCTGCACTTATAGCATTTGTGTTATTAGGCACGCTATGCTACTTAACTCTAAACGATATCGAACATGGCGGTAGTAAGTCAAACAAAATCAAGGAAAAGGACTACATTCACCCTCAAACTGTTTATGATCCAAACCAAGTTGGCTTTCAAATACGTAAAAAACTAGACAAAAGTGACTCTCGATCAGGGTCGACAAAAAATAGCACTAACAAACCAAATCAAGACAATGCCTTAAATGTAGCGAAATTAGAACAGATGTACCAGGCTCAGTCAAATCGTTCCAGACCGCATGGCTTTCCAGATGAAGGGAACTTTTTTAATATTTATCATAAATTTTCGCGTTTCGATCCAGCAATTTTACCAAAGACAGAGGGAAAGTTTAATGCGTTATTCCGGGATTACCCAAGTTCGAACTTGGTACCAAAAGAAGGACTTGCTACTTTATTAAAGCCTCGCAAAGCACGAAAAGGGTAAGCATAAATTTTATTTATTATTATGCATCATGCGACCTAACAAATCATTCTGAAGCCTTAATAGTCCAGTAAAAATATGGTTGAACCTAGAACAAATTGCAACAGAATTTTTTTTTGTTTTATTTGGTTGATATGGTGAACATGAACATCATATCCAAAGTTACCAAATCGGACATCGGGAAGTTGGTTAATTAGCATAAATTCAAAATGGCCGCCATTTGCTATTTTAAAGCCCCATATCTCCTTAACGGTTGGATTTAGACCACCTAAGTGCATTACGAGTGGATATAAATGTGATATTAAACATTCTAATTGGCATATTTAAATTTCCATATGACGTACCTATGACGTCATATGGTAGTTGTGACGTCATAAATTATGTTATAAATGCTTAAATGACATTATACTATGCGAACAATTTAGAAACTGCAGAAAAACAAGTTACCTAACATTCTCCTTGTTGAAATGAACATAATTTCCAAAGTTTACCAAAATCGGACGTCAGGAAGTGTGTTAATTAGCATAAATTCAAAATGGGCGCTATTTACTATATCATTTTGAAGACCTATATCTCCTTAATGGTGGTTTTAGACCACCAAAGTGCATTGCGAGTAGATATAAATGTGACATTAAACTTTCCAATTAGCACATTTAAATTACCATATGACGTAAATATGACGTCATAAGGTAGTTGTGACGTCATATATTATGTTATAACTGCTTAAATGGCATTATCCCATGCTAAAAAATGTAGAAAAAAAACTGCAGGAAAACAATTTTCTAACAATTTCCTGTTGAAATGAACATAATATCCTAAGTTCACCAAAATCAGACTTCAAAATGGCTGCTATTTACTATACCATTTTGAAGCCCTGTATCTCCTAATAGCGGTTGGGTTTAGACAGCCTATGTGCATTACGAGTAGATATATATGTAAAAACCGTTGAAATTTATCATTAAGTTTCCATTTACAAAATCTTATGAAAATAGTTAGTCTACAGAACCGTATAAAAGGTGATCATCAACTGTATTTCCGAAACTGATTTGTACTCAAGCGCACATCTTGTTTTGTGTTTCCTAAAACTACATCTTTTAGAACTTTATCTCTTTAAATTGGTAAAGGAATAAAAAAAATATTGTAATGAGGCGATTGTCTGTGGGTCAGGCTATTCAAACCCATCATTCCCACAAACTCATCTCAATTCCCCAACTGGAAATTGAGATGATACATGAAATGATAGATGTCATACTGTAGTTTTCGGTATAGTCAGCATCTCCATTCTGCTCTTTCAAAGTTGCTATTTCATTGCATCTGTTTGGTGTCGATCATTTATGAGACAACAACTTTTTATGATGTTTTATATAATGTTTATCTTTTGAATGATGTTTCCAAGATTCAATGAGCATATAACAACGACACTTCATCCTAGTGTTAACTAGGATGAAGAACCATCAGTTAAAGATACACATCAACGGAATCCAAAAGGGGTTGTTAAGGTAATAAAGTAATTTTCAAACTTGCCACTACTAATTACAGTATTTTTCGACAAGACAGTATTCAACTTCCTTGACAGAAAATGTCAGAAAAATGGAATAGAAACTTTGAATGCAGATGGGGATCTATTAAATATCTTACTTTGCCATAATTAAAAAAAGCGATTGCGTTTTAAGACAGAAGAAGCAAAAAATAGTGGAATAATTGGTACTTAAAGAAAACATCTTAAGGAGCTTTGTAATGCTCTGCACTTACAAAGAAACAGGGGGATGCATTCTATTCAAAGCAAGAACTGTTCGGTCCAAAATTAAAAAAGACATCAGAAAAGCCAATGAAGTAGACTTGCTGTGCCTACATGTATGGTGGAAGTATTTTGACGGCGCCAACATTACATTTTCTATGTATGTACTTTGGATGGGAGACTTACTGTGATCCAACTCCATATTTAGGATGGGGTCGAATTATTAAATCCCAGACTCATTACAGAATTAAGAATCCTGTTTAAATATAATTGAGATATATGAGATATATATGCAGTTATAAAAAGTTGCAGAAAATTAACTGGAATGTTCTATTGCATGTTGTGAAGGGTGGCCGAATAACTTCTGATACCCATGATCTTAACCTGGTTGTGGTAAATGCTATTTTCATGAGATTAAAAACATTTTTTCCTTTCGGTTTCTATATTTTCCCCCTAGAATAATGCCAATTGAGCATTATTGTGACAAAATACATGACGTCATATGTCTTATGACATCATAGGTACGTTATATGGCAATTTAAATATGCTAATTATAAAGTTTAATATCACATTTATATCTACTCGCAATGCACTTAGGTGGTCTAAAACCAAGCGTTAAGGAGATATGGAGCTTCAAAATGGTATGATAAATAGCGGCCATTTTGAATGTATGCTAATTAACCCACTTCCAGACGTCCGATTTTGGTAAACTTTGGAAATAATGTTCATTTCAACAAGGAGAATGTCAAGAAACATGTTTTCTTGCAGTTCCTAAATTGTTCGCATAGTATAATGTCATTTAAACAGTTATAACATAATATATGACGTCAAAACTACCATATGACGTCATAGGTACGTCATATGGGAATTTAAATATGCTAATTAGAATGTTTAATATCACATTTATATCTACTCGTAATGCACTTAGGTGGTCTAAATCCAACCGTTAGAGAGATATGAGGCTTCAAAATAGCAAATGGCGGCCATTTTGAATTTATGCTAATTAACCCACTTCCCGGTGTCCGATTTTGGTAAACTTTGGATATGATATTCATTTGAACCATATTTACCAGACAAAACAAAACAAAATTCTGTTGCAATTTGTTCTAGGTTCACCCTATTTTTGACTTATCTTTACTGGACTATAACTGTCTTTCACGTAATTAATTATTATAATTAATTTGAACATTCGTTATTTATATTAAAAATTAAGCGATTAACCAGGAATGAATCCAGAATTTAGAAAACAGGGGTGTGGGAGAAAACAGGGGAGGAGGGAGAGGGCTATAGGATTTGAATTATTTTTTTATGTTTTAGAAAAAATGTTAGATTTGATTTCTTATGATAACACAATACACAATCTAAATATTACTTTTCGTACTGTTTTCATTCAACCTGAATATGTCACTGGCTATTGTTTTCTTTTTAACAACACCATTCTAAAAATCCAGCTAAAAATGTAGTCTGTACCAAGGTTAAATTCAGCCAACTAAGCATTAATAGCCATATGACATCCAATGACATCCTGCTATTATTAAATCAAAGGGTTATACTTCTCTAATCAACAGGGAGTTTCTTAAGCCTACTTTAATTTTCCTTTTCCTTCATTCATTTCTTTAACATTACAAAAATACAGTACCTTAAATCTCTGTCTACATTATCAAAAAAAAAAATTTTGATGTGCCCAAATATGGAAGTGATTTGCCCAAATATGGTAGTAATATGACATCATCATGTCCATATATGGGCACATCACATTTTTTGTTATATAATGTTTTATAGTGTAGACAGAGCTTTATACATTAAAAGATACAGTATTTATGTGAATGTATCATTTACAGTCCTACAGTATCCTATCTTCCTGCTCCTTATACATTTATCTCCTGTTTTTAGGAACTGCTTTTTACTGTATTAATTTGAAGGCATAATATTGTATGCTACAGTACTTTACTGAGAAAAATGTCCTCCTAAAATTTGAATTCTATCACAGATTAAATAACTACCATAGACTCTTTCACTACACAGAAGGTAATATTACTATTTCCCGGTGTGAAAGTGGTTAAAGAATAATCATTTTTCCCAAATTGGTCCCCATTTCACAGAAACAGTCAATTACATTGGCTACTGTAATAAGTAGGATACTGACTTCTACTGAAATATTGCCATCTCGCAGCTCTGTGTGAAAGATTATTACAAGGCTTTCGAGTTATGGAGAGTCATGATTCTGAAACTTTACGTTTATAAGATGTAGGGTGTAAATAAACACTGTAGTGCAGGCCTTCTGGCTTGAATCATTCTATTTGTTTCTTGATGTGTTTAGAAAGCACATCTATGGTGTGTATGTTAAGTCAAGTGTACACGATATGAGCATGCTTAATTAGCCGTTAAGTAATTACATTTTATCTATGAAACGTGGTGGAATAACACTAGATGTCGTTGTAGTAATCGATTAGGCCTAGTATAGTGGAGCTGTAGCTTGTTGCTTGGCTTCAAATCGTAAGGCCCTAGGTTCAAACACAACCTAATCCAACATGTGTTGTTCTCAGTAATCATATACAGTTTCTGTAAAACCGTGATAATGAAATTATATTAGAGTACATTGACATAAAACATCTGTTATTAATTCATTTAAATTAACAATGTAGTAATTAATTGAAACTCAAATCATGAATAGTGATTTAATATTTACATAACAAACAGACATTCAATACTTGAGTTTTAATTAATATATCATGAAATCGTGACATTTCACAGTGACAGATTACAATTACTTTTGGCAAGTTCATGAATATTTAAAGTGAAAATGTTTGTTGCACATGAGAATAAAACCTGTCAATAGTCATACAGTATGTGTATTGTTGGAGTAATTTTCAAGTAAAATTTTAAATTCCTAATAAAATCTGTATGCAAAACTATATTTATTTTAATTATTTTATTAAAAATATAATTATTGTACAGTAGATATAAAAATCAAAGGGCATAAATTACTGAAAAATAGACAATGCTGTGGAACCAGTATTATGATACCGGTTCCACAACATTGTCTATTTTTCAGTAACAGTGGTTGGATCTCAATCAATAGACCAAGACATTACAGAGCTATTGGTTAACACTAAATCTTCCTCAGTGCAAATATATATATATAACTTTTTTTTATGGTGATGGGATGAGTTACTAATTTGTATTCAATTTATGTTTTTAATGATAAAATATGCCATGATAGTGTGAAAATGACCATTGCTTTTAAATGTCAAAGGTCACGTAATTCCATTTAGCCTTACGGTAAAATACTTTCATTACAGAACTTAGCATTTGAAATGTAAATTTACTGTCAGTCTGAAGATCCATATGTTGACTTTATTATTAATTAAATTATTTGTGATTCAATTAATCAATGTCTGCAGTACAGTCCGCGTAACCTGTCTCATGTTTGCACAGCTGGTGGGTGCTACATTAATTTATTCAATATTTACCACATCAGCCTACGAAAGTCTTACTACTACCTGTACTCCTTTCAAAATCTTACTATTGTCTTGGCATGTACATCGCACAGGACCATTGGCTTAATTGTCCATCTAGAAGATGATACTACAGTGACAAGGAGGTAATTATGATGAGATTCAAACCAGAAATTTGGCTTGTGGATCACTTCATAATTACTACACTACTAGTACAATATGTTACACAATTGATTCCAAAATGTTTACTCCCCCTCCCCCTCAACACGTAAATGTAAATTCCCAACCAAATTAGTTTTAAAATGAATTATTTCATTATTTAAGCGTCCATTTAATTTCATTATCAATTGAGCCTACATTGGAGTTTGAATTCTTTTAAGCAGCCCATATGGTATCCATATGTTTTTTGATATTATAAATATCATGAGTTTGTCCTATCTTGTAGATAATTTTCGCATCAATCAATCCTCCATATGTTTTCAATGATTCACATTCTGAAACAATTTATTCTTAATGGAATATTTGAACATCATTTTACAGAGGCATAGCCACCAGTACTGTAAGGTTGGTAAGGCTTCAACCTGACCGCTTTTTCACAGAGGCCTTTGACAAACAAGTGCCCCGAACAGAGATTGTTCCATTTTCTTGTGAAAACTGCACCACTTAATTTCTTGTGGCTACATCACTGTTTTATACCAATACATACATTGCCAACATTTACTTGTTAAACAAGTGCACTTACTGTATGTTCATCCAAAGAATTCAAAAGAGATTTATAGATGCTGTATACATAAAACTCCTTCTGTGCAGCATGTATTCTAAAACAATAAACAATCAAGACAGTGGAACTGGGCTGTTTATTTTTTATACAATTTTGTAAAAGCTAAAAATCAGAACACCTGTATTTCAATCCTGACTGCGGTTCTATCACAGAAATTCTAAATTATGTTCTGCATGTTGTTTACATAATCACTTCCATCTCATCAAGTTCAGTGGTTTAGTTTGCTTCAAATAGGTATGGAATTCCGTAAAGAGAAATTAAATGAATGGTATTTTGAGTAGAATATAATGTATGTTTTGCAGCATTTTCATTGGAAACTAAAAGGTAAAATCATATTGCAAAGTATAATGGAAACAGCCTTTTATATGGATGTCATCAATATGAAATTTCTCTATGTTGATGGATAAATCAAGGTTTTTCTTTAACTGGCTTTGTTTGTATTATTTTTGTCCCATCTCTGCCATTACTACTGCTTGTCACGTTTCCTCAGTGACCCCTTTTCTGTTATCTTCTACTTTGCTCCATTTCTATAATCCATTTTTCCTTCGTGTTTCCAATATATTCACCCTATTTCCTGTGATATATTTAAAGGATCATTATAAATTTATCCATGGTTTTTTTTCCTTTGGCATTGTATTGTACTCTCTTGATACTAAAGTAGGTGAATTTATGTATAATTCATTAGTCAAATATATGGCTTAAATTAGGCCATATGGGCATTAAACAGTGGTCACCACAACATCCTCAACATACTACTTTGTTACACAACAGCTTTAGATGCACTTATCCTTATGTCTGATTAACTTTGGAGTTATCCACGGTAGAGATTAACCTTATTGTATTTCACATATCGAACTGGAAGACGTCAATTGCAATGAAATAAATTCATTGAGACAGGAAAGCCATGTTAAGTACTTTGATTTGAAATGTTTTTATTTTCTTTGGTGCAGAAATGGCATATAAGTATATAATAAAGATTAAATTTATTCCCAAAATAAGTATGATTTAAGCATGGAGTAAAGAATGGTTTAAGACATAATGTGTGGAAATTCCATCAGAACATTCTAATTCAATACCTTAATATGTAAATAATGTTTGGTTTTTCCTTTACTATCTTATGTGAAAAAAATTAAATCAATTGATCAATAAATAGAAAATAATAAGTAGTAAGTAAAAACAAGTATAAAATGTATAAACATGTGAAAAGAAAAACATGGTTCAATATATTTATTCTATAAAAATAAAGATGGATTTTTCCCACAAAAGAAAAAAAAAAAAGAAAATAATTTTTTATTTTTATAGTTTTAGCCGTGTAACATTTTTAAACTGGAGTTGAGATTAACGGCCTACTTGATATTTATCATCGTGTTAAATTCAAGCAGACAAACAAACGTGCATATAAATGTTTTCCGTCTACAAAATAAAAAAAATCTCCTTATTTCATGAAATGTTAGTACATTTTATTTGCGAAAAAACTCCAGAGAACGGATAGACTTAACACGTTATCTCATATGATCAATTTTAATTATGTTCGATCTTATTGCAAGTCGATGAGGTGATTAGTTTGGCCAACAGGTTTCAATATTTTGCTTCTCATAATGTTGTATTTCTTCCAACTTTCCAACATTTTCAGCCATCTTAAATTTCCCATGTAATGTGTTCATTAAAATCTAATATCAACTCATAGCACACACAACTGCTTATTCCATGATTTAACTTATAAAACGGAAGAAGTTATTCTGTATTTCTATAAAAAGGACATCATACAACCCTCATGGATATACTTGTGCACCTTTTTACAGAAAAGTAGTTCCCCAGGTTCCCATACAATGGGTGTAACTTCGGAACTCACTATACCTCTCAAACTGAGACAAAAAAAAAAAAAACAACAGCAGGTTGTTATTATATTTACAGTATGTATCAAATAGATACTTTATAAATATTTATTATTATTACTGCTGTAAAATTATCGAAAGTTATTTCCATTTCAAAGAAAGGGAAAAGCAAGAATAAATTGATCATATCTTATAAATAATTACCTCATCATGTCAAACAAGTTTACTTGAATCCATAGGGATTTGAACCAGATACCTTATTCATTTAAGTCACACTGTTGAGGTCTCCTCCAAACAACCTTTAGATTATTGCACCCTCTGGCATCAGTCAAATGAAATCTATAAAAGTAGAGAATAATTATAATTATTGCCGTGGAGAATTGATAACGCACGATGATTATGTGAACTCTTGTGCATTCTATAAATGATCTTTCATTACTGATGAACAATAACATTTCTAGTTAAAAATCTTAAGGAGTTGACATCGACTTGTAATAATAAATAGCCAGTCAAATTACTACAGTACAGTACACGGTTGATAGTCTGGTTAAAATGTTAAATCTTTAGTTTCAGTTTTAAACTCCCAGGTCGCTGTTTAATTAAAACCTTTCCAAATATAAACTCTAATTAAAGACCATTTATTTTCTTGTACACACTGAAGACATATACAGACCTTAGGTAAACTGACTCTAATTAGAGACCAAGAATCATAAATACCAATTATAACTCTTGTTCCAAGATTAATCTATATTTATATTGTTTAGCAGAAATTTAATTATTCTTCTATATCAGATAAGTTGTTGTTGTTTACAGTAATAGTTTCCTGGTAAATTAATATTCTACAAAAATATATTCATATTATATTTGAGCTCTTCTTTTCCTGCATAAATTGAGAAGCCATTTCATATTACGTTGCATTATCCTCCGAGAATTGAAAAGTTATGATTAATTTTACCATAGTATCTTGGACACTGTGATTGATTCTACCATCAGATTTTCCGATGTATGCCTAAAGTTGTTTAAATTATTCTCGTTCACACTTTTTCAATTAAGTGACGTAGAATACAATTATCTAAGTATTTTGTTTCAGCATGCAAATGCTAACTGTAGAAGATGGACACTTTTTAGAAGATTTATTTAAGTAGCTCTTTTAAATGCTTATACTTGTTCTTGCTTCTCAAAACATAGACATAGAGACTGTTTACAACTTACAGAGTCACAAATAGTATTGAGTATACTACTTCCTCATTTCACTCTTTATATAATTAAAATAAGTAAACATAGTTCATGCCAATTATTATTACACTGTCTATTTCCTACCTAACTTACCTGGATAAACCAACAATAGCCCTTTCTCCTCAAAGAGTGAGATATAACTCGAAAAGTAGAAATTTTCATTGAAGAATTATTATTACACAATTATTCACCATTCCTAATACCATATTTTAACACCAATTTTCAATTTGATATGAAACAGAGAGACACATTAATATTTTAAAATGATGGCCTTGTGTGTTGTTTTAGTGTGTAATATTAAGACATTTACTCACTCACTTATCAATATAACTCTTTTTAATTCTGTCCAGAATATCCACATTGTTGTACAAATAACTATCTTACTTCATGATTTTGCTTTGCAGACGTTATCGAATGCGGGTATGGGAGGAATTTCAACACAACATAAATCGTTTTGAGTTATATTCTTTCAATAATTCAAGAATTGATCATTTGATGCAGTATCTACGACAGCATCCAGTATTTGAAGTCGGTAAGACGTCTCACAAACATTCTTGCATACAGGTGCATAGGGGATGGAGGAATAACTTGAGATTTGTGTTCATAATAGCAATGTTTGCACTTCTTAATTTGAATACACGTGAGAAATTTGTATGGGAGTAATTTCAACACGACATAAATCAGGCGCGGATTTAGGCGGGCCTTAGCCAAACCCCACTCCCCACACCGCAAATTTAGTAGGTAGCCCAAATAATGACTATTTTTGTTTTTCTACAACCCAATGGTTGTTTTTATCATTTATGAAATACTTAGCCCCCCCCCCCCCCCCTCCTAATCTATAATGCTAGATCCGCCCCTGTAAATCATGAGTTATATTAATATATATTATAATTTTTATTATATCAAATATGCTTGTATAGAAAATATTAAAATAAATAAAATATTATTAGTTCAGTAAAGGTGCAAGCATGGGTGTAAATTATCACTAAAAAAATGTGTGACAATTTCTAAATGCGATCCAATTGGTCAAAAGTGAAATTAAGCTTATAAAATTTTGTTGAATTGCAATTTCCATTGAGCATTCTCAATGGTAAATAAATCGATCCTGATCTCAAAACCTTGTTGCCGCTAGTAGTATTGACTGTACAGTACAGCCAACCATTTCCAACATCTTGAATTAGAGATCAATTTCTCACTTAATTGTGTTTGGCAACAATTGATTATAATGAGCGTTACCTGATAATTAATCAATAATTGAACAATTATATCGCGGTGAAATTATATTATGTATATACGATGGAATTTGATATGATTGAGTCTACTTCGTGCCAAGCTTACTTGCATTTGTGCACTTAACTGATAAGACAATTAGAACACTCTTAATGGGTAGTTGAAAAGTAATTAACAGTTAATATTAAATTATGAATTTTTGATTGAAATTATTGTAATAGTCCACTATACATCAATTTAAAATTGAATTATGTACTAATAGATAATTAAAAAAATTAAACAAAAATAAATAAAATTTAGTTTGTGCACATTATGAAAAAGCTTGACAAATGTTTACTGGGACTCCAACCTGATTTCAAGATTTACTAACCTGGCACTTTTGCATTAATGGCTAATACTATAGGAATAAAATTCCAATTAATTATAATTGTAAATTTCAATTATAATTTAGTGTTTTAGAATACTACCTTAAATTAAACACACTAATAGTTCTCATATTGATGTTATTTTGAGAATTTATTTAAGCTCTGTCTTCACTGTCAAGCTAGTTTGACAAAAGAAGTGTGATGTGCCCCCAAATATAGTAGTGATATGCCCAAATATGCTAGTGATATGACATCGTGTCCATATATGGGCACATCACATTTTTTGTCACATGAAGTTTGATAGTGTAGACAGAGCCTATAATCAAATATCTGTGTTGTCTTTTTCAGAGGAGAAACAAGGAGGAACTCAAATAAAGCTTGTTATTGATTTTGAAGATGGTGGCCAAGCACTCTTTAAGCCTTGGAAGTAAGTATTGCCTACTGCAGGTACTGCAGTACATACTATAAATTCTGTGTCTATTTCATGTATTTAAGCAATACATTCTTGATAAAGATGTTCGAGAGCACCTTTGACCTTACCGCTCTTCAAAGCTTCAATACCGTTTTGATATTATTGTTTAATGGTATTGGTTTAAAAAAAAAAGTAAACCGCACTAACAAAATATTCATAACAGGTCAGCATTAATTTTTCAATCACAGAAAAAAAAAATATGATAAATTTCTGTAATGTCGGCTGTCTATGATGATCAATCTGCAATTTAATTCAGAGTTGTTTCTTGATTTGCCGAACGAACTCTGTTTAAACTTTCACTTACTCTTGGGGACAAGATTTGTTGCACGTCATTCGCACATTCCCCCTGGGGGAAAATTTGTGGTAATTTTGTCATAAAATTGTAGTTTCCACGTGTTAAGCATTTTACATTAGTAACTAAGCTGCACTTTGCTGCTAAAATATTAATAACGTTTTTAACTCCATATCAGCATTTGTTCTTATTCTTAATATTCTTTATTGCAATTAATCATTTGTGATTAGGGCAGTTTTTTGGTGTTACCTAAATAGGGGATTAGCTAGCTGTATGTTGCACACTTTCATCACACTTTTATTATTTTAATAATTTAAAAAATAATTAAGGCTTTTTCATATATAGTAATAATATCAGATATTTATTTGTTTCTTTATTAATTAAATCTATATTTTCATTCATAATTATTCATACTATTCATGTTCATACAACAAAAATTATAGAAGAGAAATTCTCCAATGTATAGTTGATGTCATACAAAAATGAAATGACATGAGAAAAAAAACAAATCATAACAAAACGTCAATAAAAACAAAGTTGAAGTATGCGTGCCGTTAATACATTTATTCAAAATCAAAGAGTAGCCGTTACGAGTTTCTAATTCCGTGGGAACATCAGAACTCTAATAAATGCCTCATTTAATACCTCTACGGAGTATACAAACTGTGTTAGAACATAAAACAGAGTGGATGTAAATATATATGTTCATCGGATACGAAGCTCAGTGATATTGCATGTTGTTGCGACCATAAATACTTCGTCAAGGGAAGTGATGTCTTGGAATTCATATATTTGTGCTCAGATCACCTGGTTTATATTCACAACGGTGAGGTCTTGGTTATCCCTATAACTCGGAAATAATCAGCCCATTAGCTATTGGGTTTCACCTGGGGTGGATCTAGCATTATAGATATTGGGGGTTGCTATATATTTAATAAATGATAAAAACTATCTGTTGGGTTGCAGAAAAATTTATTATATTTAAAAATGACATAGCTGTTAAATTTGGTGGGGAGGGGGAGGGGCTAAAGCCTGTTTAGCCTCCCGCCTAAATCTGCGACTGTTCACAGAGACAAAATGGATAAATAATAAACAATTAGGAACAAATGAAATTTTTTCTATGAAGACTATGTTCATTATAAAAGTTAATTAATGCAATAAATTTCTAAATAAATTAATTACCTGTATTAACTTATGGAAAAGCAGATTTTAATTAAGATACAATGATACATACTTAATTTTTAGGTGAATCCATTTGAATTTTGAATACAAACCATCAAGAATTCAAAATTAATTAATTATATTTATCTAATTAGTAAATGTACTACAGTTACTGCAGTAAAACAAAACTGCATGATGCTTTCAAAGTTCTTTTCCGACAGATTCAAATGAATTCTTATGAATTGGATTATGTAAATCTTTATCTTACATTTAATACCTGTAATGTATTTTTATCTAACAAATTAGTTTGCCTTGTGACATTCGGCGACTCTATCAAGTTGTTATGCTTTCATCATCGAATGATTTATGTTCACACAGAATCAGATTACAGTGAAATATTATATGTAATCACTTTTTTTCATAAGCATGTTTAAACCGCAACTGATATTTTCAGTATGGAAACACATTGGTTGAGGATAGATGATTTAATACAAGATAATACGTTTAAATTAATTTGAAAGCATATTTACGCCGCTCTTACTATGATAGTGATTTGCTAAAATTTTCTTTTTATAGTTTTAAATGTATTTTTAGTCGCGTTCAACTCGACTCTATAGCTCACTATGTCGGTTGATTGGTCGTTCGGTCGGTTGGTCGGTAAACACTAACTCAAATTTGCACACGCGACTGCAGCCATGTATATGGCCTTGTTTATTTAGGACTACATGATGTTGTATTTTATGTCTCTTTTCAACATGTTGAGATTTAACTGTATAGCGCATTGAGATATTCATATGTAATGTGCTATATATAAGAATAATGAATTAGATTACCCAAGCCCCAGGTGAGTAGGATGGCCAGGTGCATCTTTTGGAGGTAGAAATAATGTTTTGAAAGTTACAACAATTATTATCACAACCAATTTTTAATTAACACAAAGTTCTCCACATCCTTTTTTTGAAACTCAAAAAGCACAATTTCTCAGTCACACGAAGTGATTATATATTTGGAGTCTATTAGATGAGTCGTTCAGGATTAAATGTTATCATTTTTTATTTTATTTCCTAAATTTTCTGCGTAAATACAAAATGATTAATGAAATAACATACAGTAAATTAAAATCTACAAATATGTTCAAAATTAAATAATATTTAATAAAGAAAAACTATTGAAAATTACTGTCTTTTTTACAATTGGAGAAAGGAAAAATGTTATATAAATGTATAGCAATTATAAAGAATTAAAATGCCAATTAACCAAATGGTTTAGACTAAGTGGCTATAATATAAAATCCTACCAATCGCTGAAGAGTATTTTATAGTTCTAAAGTAATTAGACATTGATTTTTATCGAGGTTTGATGAATTGTAAATTACTTTTACCATGGAGAAATCATAAATGCTTTGTAATTATTGATTGATTGCTGTTCATATGCTATTTGTAGCAATTTTATTGTGTAATTGTGTTATATTTTACCTGGATATATATTAATAAAATTGAACAATCCATCAGTATGAAAATGAAAGTTTATGAGTTGAATGGGAACAATTGTCATGAGTTGAAAGATCAGCTGTTCTAGGTCAATTTTTAATGCTTTTTTATTCAACTTGAACTTTTAAATTTTTAACCGCTTTTTACAACTTAACTTTTGTGCAATTTTCTTTATGTAAACACTACAGGCACAGAACATGAATTCTAAACTGCCCGGTGATATACTGACATTTAATTAATTAATTTGAAACGATAAAGATGAGGAAATCTGTGAGAATGAGAAAAAGTCGCCCCAACCGAGATTCGAATCCGGAACCTTCTTCTTGATATACAGATGTCCTAACCATTAGACCACTGGGGCTTTCATGGTATTGTTCAAACTCGATTGGAAAGCGTCTCTGTAACGCTCTCGGCGTCGTACGGCGAAACAGCACTAGTCCGTCAATGTACGCACACGCACCAGAGATCAAATTTTATTTATATTTGGCAATCTTCCAAGAAAAATTTCTGTTTTTTTATGTTGATGACGGACAAATAAAGCATTTAGTGTTCAGGTCGAGCTGAGTAATTAAATTAAGGATTTTGGCTGTGATTATAGATGGTGTAATTCTACAGCTGGTTTTTCAAAATGTGCAACATTCGCCAGCATCACATGATACAAAATAAAAAAAAATTACATAGAGTACAGCTGTCATGATAGAACCAATTAATAGAACCACTAAATAGAACTGTTACCATGCAATAGAACTAATAATGAATGTCACATGATACAAACTACTTCCAATCAAATAGCAACTCCTTTAAATTATCAATGTACTGTATTGTAACATTACATAGGTAGTCATCAATCATTGCTACATTATTTAATGTATAATCGAGGATTAAATGGGGATTAACAGATTAATATTGTAAAATCTAAAGTTGGATTTATAATCACCATAATACAGAGATAAATCATGATCATATAATATGTTTAATCGGCATCATCTTTAACTTCTATAGATATTCTTACTACCTGGTTTGACGTTTGTTTACTAATATCAATATCTTAGCAGTCAGTTTTAAGTGGCAATAAAAGCTGTAATTTAATTCTGCACGTACTAATTACACCTTTCTATCAATGCTTACGTGCGGGCCAGTCACACGTTACATGGGTGTACAATCTTTATTGTTGTCTACATAGCCAGCGATTGACAATTTAACTGTCAGAAGATTTATTGTACTTTTTGTTGCAAACATCTAATAAATCAATTGTGATGTTCTACAGCATCCCGTGGGAAGCAATTATTCTTTAAATATCGTTTACGGTAAAGGCAAATTTAAATCCGTCTACATTGTCAACAATTTTTATCTATTTTGTCTCTCAAAGGTTTACGATAAGAATTTTGTCAGGAGAATTGTCTCTCTGGGTGAGATTTATTGATGAGGAAGATCTTCCTATCCGAATTTGTATTTTTAAATCTTTGAAATTGCTTATAAGTGTAATATACTGATGGGACAATATAGAACTGATAGGAAGAAATTATGTATTATCAAATTTCAAATATATAGCGTTACCGCAAAGCCTTTGGGGCAAATTTTTTAATATTTATATTTTTTTGCAGAGTTCCAAGAGAATATGAGACGTTACCAAATCATTTTTATTTCTCTGATATTGAAAGGCATAATGCAGAGATAGCAGCATTTCACCTAGACAGGTAATAATCAAGATTATCATTATCATTGTTTATATCATACACTCTTCAATATATAATATGATATACATAGTTATCTGTATACAGTATTACATACAACGGCCACAACAAATGGGTGCAGTCCAAAGACAAAGTCAAAAGAAATACCGCAAAAAATCGAATTCAAGAAACAGACATAGGCAAGTCACATCAACTGTAGACAGGTGGAGTATAAAGCAGAGGAAAAAGAATTGGAAGATGGCAACGGAAACAATAAAGAGACAAAATCAATAATATTAGGGATCTGCCAACTGGTATGTGGAACCTGCGTGCCATGGCTTTTGTCCAGCAGTGATGAAGATGATGATAGTGATGCTCTTCATTGGCTAGTTGTCATCTCCTTATTGTCATCAGTTCGAATCACTGTCACCAGTTGACATCACTGTCACCAGTTGACATCACTGTCACAAAAATCTTTTCTCAAAAGTCTTTTTGAGTGGAAAGAATCTGACAGCATTTGTACCCAGAATCCCATAGACATTATACAGTAACTGTCAACCTACAACTCAACTTTATAAAATGACAATGTTATTTACTCATCAATCCTGTAATTCACCTTATACATCACATTTAATTTGTTTTGTATTGACATTTAATTTCCTGTTGAAGATGAAATCAAATTCTGTATGTCCCATGTGTGTTAACATACTGTACAAGTATATTCACTCTGAAAATTTACCTTTTGCATATACAATAAAGTTTATCTATTTCTGGAGTAAAAACATAATTAGATATATGTTTGAGTCCCACCCAAGAATGATTTGCAATTTTCATATTTGGCAAAACATCTAACCAACTTAGTTCCTTCATACAAAGCTATAGCAGTTTAAATTATTGTTTGCATTTTCTAAAAATACGTTATATATTCTGCAGTTATTACAGCAATTACTGCAGTTATTACAGCAATTACTGTAGTTATTACAGTAATTTTGCTGTTTTGCCAGATCAACTGAAGTAAATACACTACAGAAATACACAAGAAAATCAAAATGCAAGACAAATGTATTGCAAATCTTTATTAAATATATTATCTAAATAAAAAGTCTTTCTAGTTCCAAGTTTATTGAATTGTGAACGAGTGATGGCTAATTATAGCACAGGATATAGCCTGTCACATATGAGGCTTATAAAGGGGACTTGTATGGTTCCTTTATGATGCCAAGAAAACTTTAATGTTATTATTGAATAACGTTTTAATTAAATTAAATTTTTAAATTGTGAATACTTAAGATTATGATCTTTCTGAATATGCGAAATTCAGACCCAATGCTAAATCCATATATATGAATATTTGTGTTTTGGTAGAATTCTGGATTTCCGACGAGCGCCACCGGTGGCAGGACGGTGGTTTAATTTGACGTCTGAGGTTTATGATCTAGCAGATGCATCACTCCGCAAAACATTTTTCAGATCTCCAGGTTGGTAAACTGTTACCTCATCATTTTTAAAGAATTCAATCTTAAAATTAAAATTGATTGCATCTGACAAATGTTTGGTGTTCTTAAATAATCTTGCGAATTCCATTGACGTTAAAACACATTGATAAAGACAGAATGCTATTACGTAAAGTCAATGTTTTACAAACTGTCAAACTTGATGAGGCTCATTAACAAGCTTAATGAAAAGCTGAGTACGTAAGAGGTGCTAAATTTGCTTAAAATGATTATTTGACTTAATCCTTGTTCAGACGGTGACTGCTACAGTAATCAACAACTAGACATTGACAGCATTCAACTTAAATTAGTTTTTCTATTTCTAGATTTTCGTAGAATTTATATTTCTGATGTTAAATCTAAAAAGTTTTATTTGCCAGGAATTTAGTCACTTTTTCCCTAGAGTACTCTCAGATACAAGAATGTAAATTAAATACTGTATATAGTCACATATAGTCCCATGCATACTTGAGTATAATCCCACCTCCTAATTTTTGCCAAAGTTTGTACCCAGGTTTGTTACCTGGTTATATAATACCAATGGCCCAACACAGAAATGGGAATATAATATATAGGATATATAACTCACAATTGAACAACAAATCTGTTTTATTTATTCAGTTAGCCATTAGTCATTGTAGTTATCAATAAACTAAAAGTACAAAATAACAAAATAAAATATGTTTATTTATTCTGATGACCTTCAATGATCACAGATAAATATGATTTCTAATAACCAAAAGATGTTGGTTGTTCATGAAGGTTATGCAATACTTTAAAACCATCACACTTCTTTTTATTAATTCATTCCAGAGATATGAATGACAAAATTGATATTAATCCAACGAGTTATCAAAAGATACAATATGGTTTACAATTGCGTATTAAAAAATTATGGATTAATACAGGATAGTGATAGATAACACTTGAAGTTATCTTTTGAAAAGGATTTGTAATCTTGGCTGTAGAAAACTAGGCCAAGCACCTTATGTTGCCAGAAGCAGTGTTGTTTAAAATAGCTTACGCTATCTTACATTGCTGCAAAACATATTTAGTGCATTAGAAGAGTTTGCCGTTCAGCATTGCAAACATTTATATCAAGGTTACCTGTGCCAGAAAAAAAACATTCATGGCTAAATGTAGGATGTTTGTAATGTGAACATAGATTATAATGTATTTTAGAACATTAAAGTTAAGATTTAGAAGAGAGATCCACTTCATCTGACAACATTTTGTTTGATTAAAGCACCTGGTTCTTTGTACTATGAGTATGTCCCCAGTTCAAATGTCTACTATCACAAATAACATAACAAATCTGTTCGATAAAATCCATAAATATGGATTAAGTTTTAAAAAATAAATCTATTCAACAACAACAAGTAAGTTCAGTTGAATAGATTTATCCTTCTAAACATCCCTAAATATTTGTAGAAACATTTGCCATCTTTGTTTAAAATTTAATTTAACAAATCTGTTCGATAAAATCCATAAATACGAGTATGGATTAAGTTTTAAAAAAGCCATTTTTGTTTAAAATTTATTTTTTTATCATTGCCATTATTTCTAGTTAAACATAATTTTATCCATCTTAGAAAAATATTTGTTTCATTGTTGATATTACCGTATTTAAAAACAAACAGAATTAACAATTTCTGCTGTTATTGTAATAAAATTACCATTATTTATTGAATTAAAATGTAATTACATGGGCTAAGGTTGATATATTTAAAAGTACCTTTTTAATTACTCAATTAAAAACATTGAATATTCTGAACATCATACCCAAACCACAATAACCTTTTGTATAATATTTTAATCAGTGTCAAGGATAATATTAATAAAAAAGGATGTTTTGTATACCTTCAGTTACCATCCTCTTTATTGGGTCAATTTAAAATTCAAAACTCTTATATTATTAATAATTATTCATCATATTTTAATTAGCATTGTCAAGGATGATGCTATACTAACCATGGACGTGTAATGTACTATATGTCAAACTTAAGCTCTGTCTACATTATCAGAGATATGCCCAAATAATATGGTGATATGATCTATCTATCATGTCCGTATATGGGAACATCACATAAAGTTTGATAGTGTAGACAGAGCTTTACACATTGATGTAGTTAACATTGGCCTACTTTGAAGATGCTATATTGTACCCCTTTCTCTGTTCACACACCTGACGTCAAAACCAGTGTTGTGTTTGGTGTGCGCCCGATGTGTGTAAATTTTGCTAGACGATGTGAAAGAAATACTATTTCCTACTATATTTACCCACCACCTTCATTATCCTATGGTTTTAGAAGTAGGACATTTCCCATACATTTCATTAAGCTAGAGTTTGTCTCATAATAACCCACAAAAATAATCCCCATGTTTCAGTTATCAACTTAGTGTTACCTAGAACATATATAGAATACTACTTAAAATAGTATGTTGTATAATTTCTTATAAATCTTTGCCTACTTTGATCATAGAACACTGTAATATTATTTTTTTAAAGATGTATTGTCCCCCTGAAAAATAATTAAAAAAAATTTTTTTTTTTTAATATTCCATTTTAATGTCACATAATAGTTATTGACTTCGACCAAAAATTGGATCGAAAACAAATTTATTTACCTGAAAAAACTGGAATTTAAAGCAAAAAATGGTCAAATTGGCTGCCAGCCAATGGATTTTTGGTTGAATTTAACCATTTATCATGTTATTTTATAAGTGAAAACATTATTTTTTTCCGTTTTTTTTCTATGGAAGTAATTCACTTTATTAAAACTACAAAATAACCTATTCAAAGTCTGATTTAATTAATCTTGATTTTTCATGTTTTTGGGGGACAATACATCTTTAAGCATGCAGTAATAATTAGTATGCCTACTCCATGTTTGAACGTAATCTGCAGACCCATTGGACATCACCAGTCCATTTAACTATTTTTGGAATGCTTTATATCTTTTCTTACATACATAAGTCTCGTTTCCTAGTCTTATGACTCAACTGTTGACAGAAGTAATGTAACTGTGGCTCATATTTTATAAGAAATAGCATTTGTCAGCTTGCTATTTGACAGGTGATGAGTCACTTTCTTTTAGTTGAGTGAGTTGAGTTGAGTTTTAATTTTGTGTGGAAAGTTTATTGTTATAAAGTGCATTGTAGGCTATACCATGGAGAAATAAGTTAGGATTTCTCCATGGCTATACAAATATTGCTTTTAACTCGATGAAATTGTAAGGTATTTGAAACGTTTATTATAAAGAATCTAGATTAATTTTATATTATCTGTTTTGTAATACACTTATTTTGTAGTATAACCTATTTTACAGCTATTTATAGACAGTTTAATATGTATATTGCATATAAAACGAAATTAATTAAAATCTTTAGTATATAATATACTTTTTATATCATTTGTTATGTTTTGTGTTAATATAATGAAGAAATAGCCTACAGCTATAAGCAAACTATCCAGATAGGCTTCTTAGAATTTTTGAAATGTTTGATAATAAATTGAATATTCATTCATTTAAAATGTTAGATAAAGTAAAGTATGATTAAGATCTCTCCCTTTTCTCTCATGAATCAATCTACATTTCATTATTTTACCTATTTCATTCCAGTATATTCAAATATAATTAAAAAATACAATTGTTCTCTTTGTGTCTTTCGAAAGCTTGGCAGGATCATTAAAAGCATAATTTAATGCTGGCCAGTGGCTCTTCCAAGCATTTAGGAGGAGATAGATAGTAACAGTACATTACCTTATACTCCACAACCATTTTTGCTTTGTATTTTAAGAGGCTTGACATATATAGACATATTCAGATTGTTTGATGTAGTTTTCATATTATAATTAGCATCATTTCCTTTCCAGATCATGTGCAGTTAGTCCCCTTCCGGATCTCGTATATAAATCGCCCCAATTATTATTGATGTATCGACTGAATCTAAAATGCTGTCTGATGTAGAACATATACAGTAACATATATCTTGTTATATAGTGTAACACTTTTAGTACAGTTCCTCAGTCCAACTTCTTACTCCATTTAATAGCCAAATTGTACAGAACTTTTGAGCATCATGTCAAATTTTTTTTGATTTTTTAAACTGATGTATCGACTGAGTATCAATGCTATCATATGTAGAACACCTATTTATTATTCTGTGTCACTTTTAGTAGAGTTCTTCTGTCTAAACTGTTACTCCATTTATTGCCAGATCATGCTTATAATTTCCTTTTATACAGTTCCCTTTATGGATCGTGTAAAATTATTTTTTCTATAAATTGCACCCATTACTGTACATTATTGATGTGTTATTGACTCAGAATCTACTAATCATTTTTACCTTTTTATTTTTTGTTGTCAATCATCCAGAAAACAGTAAATTCTCTACAATCGTGTTTGATTCTGTAATTATTACACGTTTGACATAGTGTAGCGCATGTAAACGACGGTCTCGCGTGTGTTTCAAACGTGTCAATTAAACGTAATTGGAAAACGTGCATGAGTTTCGATCATGTGTGAATTAGATTGATAGATAATGTACCTACTATATGACATTTAACGGAGTACATTGCTTGAGTGTCTTAAACAATTTATCATGTTAAAGACACCGTTATGTCATGTATAATTTGTTAAAAACCATTTTGGAAAAATGTAGGTAAACCATAATTTTGTTTAAACCTTTTATCGAATGTTTAAAATATAGTTCATGAAATATACCACAAAAAACAGTTATATATATAGTCCCTCCGAAAAAAAAAAAAAAAAAAATTTGTTGAATTATGTAATTTTTATACAACATATAGTTATTCATTATGACCAAAAAGTTTTTGGTTGAATTTACCATTTATTTTGTCTTTTTGAAGTGATTAACTTTACTGTAAAATGGTCTATTCAAAGTGTGATTTTATTAATCTTCATTTTTCATGTTTTAGGGGACAATACTTCTTTAAATAAACACACAAAATCTATTTTATCAAAAATTTAATAGGTGCCCTACCTTTTATATTGAATATTAAATTTCCAGTTAATAAAGGACTGTAGAAACAAGGTTTAGAAAGATGTTTTTAACCTAGTTTGAATAGAATATAGTATCTTTTAAACTGGAACTTAAATTAACAAAAATGTGTTTTCAAATTTACATTGCAAAATACATTACATTTTATATTGGATTTTATATTATTAAAATAGACAAATCAATAGAAACCACAGTCAAGTTTAATATTGCCATTGGAAAATATATTAACATTTATATTGTATTTTCAAAGCCAGTCTTTCAAAGGATATTAAATTCTTTATACAGTATAACACTTCCTTCGGGACACCTAACCAGAGGACATCCGTGTTAAGGGGAAATTTTCTTGTGAAACGAAGAAGGGGAAATAATGATTTAATGCTATGGCCAACCTCTATTCAGAGGACACTTCTATTAATAATTATGGGGAAAAGAGATATGAGTATGTGGAAACGACCACAGTCAGCCCCCCGGAGTCAGCCTCTATTCAGTGGACACCCCTATTAAGAGGAAAACAGACACGAATAAGGAGAAACCATTGCAGTTAGCCTCTATTCAGGGGACATCCCTATTAAGGGGGAAAAAAATAAGGGTAAGGGGGAAACCATTGCAGTCAGCCCCTGGAGTCAGCCTCTATTTAGGGGACACCCATATTAAGGGAAACATGTTTTTAGGCCTGAAGGTGTCCCCTTAACTATATTTCATTACTGTATTGAAATTAGAATTGCCTAAAATAGGAAAAAGGCATTACTAACTATTTATTAAAAGATAAGTTTGAGAACAATGTCTTGTTTTTATTCTTCTTTTTAAGTTTAAAAATATTATGTATTTTATTTTATAGAATAGATTCCTTTTCTGATTAAAAGGTCTCCCAAGTCCTTAGAATTTCCACTGTTGGGCCCTTCTAATCTACAAAAGGATATGGGATCGTTATAAGCAATCATGTTAACCACCAACTTATAGCAATCACTGGATTTCATTGTGTTTTACTTCATATAAGTAATTCTAAGAAATAAAGGATATGACTGTGGGAAATGTTAAACAAGTATGAAGTTAAGCCAACAAAGATCATGGCCTATGTTCTCTCTGTTCTGTACAATGAATCATGAAAATATTTTTTTATGTTTAGAAATTAATAAATAATATGTTAATAAGTAACAGGAATATTTTGATTTTCACCTTAGGTATAAATATCTTGCGTTTTTATATTTTACAGCAAATAATATATGTTTTGTTGGCCACTGCTCATACTATTGCGAGACGGAAACAGCAGTCTGCGGAAAACCAGACATGTTGGAAGCATCCCTTGCAGCATACTTACCAGCGTTCAAGATAGCACCTCGTAAAACATGGCGACACCCATGGAGGCGCTCATACAGCAAACATAGATCCGCAGTGTACGTATTCGTATAGAACCAGTATGTTTAAAATCAAATGGGAAAGGAATGTTGTGTACCGAACATCTTCTCATCCTTAAGGTCACACCCTTACAATTAGATAATTATATTCCCATCTCAAATTTCCATGCAATATTCAATATATAGATATACATTTTATGCTGAATTTTATCTTTAATACAACTTATGTATTAGTAATAAGATCAGAAGTTGTAAAATCTAAAGCATTTGCTTAGAAATTAATGTAGCATCAATTTTTTATGGAATCATAAAATTGTATTCAATACTATAGTGCTCATAAAATGTCTTGTTAATTTCATCATCTTTGAACAGGTGGGAACACGAACCAAATTTCTGCCACAATACAGTAATGACAAAACACCCGTATAATTCAGGTCGACGTCTTCTAGACCTGATGGACATGTCCGTGTTCGATTTCCTCATTGGTAAGTATTACACATTTTATTGTAACTGGTAATAAAAAAAATTCTTAAATATGAAGTCTTAATTCCTATCAGAACTTTTTTATTTGAAATTAGGAAGAGGATCAGAAAACATTAATACCACCAAGCCAAGTCATCTCTAATCAATAATGTTAGATCATCAATAGATCAGAAATTCAATACACCGCCATCACAGACTATTAATTCATGATAGAGGGCGACATTTGCTTACTACTCTATCATCTCTGTCCTATTACAGTTCAGGACTCATGTTTATTTTAACTAGTACACTATCTCTGCACTTAGACCCCATTTACACTTACGATTTAGGCCGGCCCTGGGTCGGCAATTGATAAGTGTAAATACTCCAAAAAGTTAGGCCGGCCCTGGGCCGGACGCAGATCTGGGCCACCTCTCCAGGTAGGTTCAGGAGCGGCTTTTATGTTTGGGCCAGCTTATTTAGTGAACCGTGACCAATGAATTGAGAAAATGAAGTAACTGAATCGTCAGGGCCATCGTTTGGAACGCAAGTGTAAACACGCTGGATCAGGCCCAAACAATTAAATTTGGACCTGATCCTGGAGCGGCCCAGGATCCAATTGTAAGTGTAAATGGGGTCTAAGATGTACATGCATGAACCCTTTCAGGCTGTAAATTCCCTGGGGATTTAGAGGGCTATCCCCGGTACCATACAAAATTATTTTATCTGTTTTTGTTCTTGTATGGTATGGTATAGAAATAAATCAAATACCTGGTTATTCAAAGACAAATATCTGAAGATATTTTTACCCAATTTCATCTCTTTCTGCACAGTACTTCTGTAAATACCTTAGGGAAATTGCTTCAGTATGCTCTACTGTTTTCTTTTCATTTATTGTACGTCTTTAACGCATAGATTATTAGGCTATTTATCATAATAACACATCAAGAACACTATTTATCGTCTACAGAATTCATCTAATTATTAATAACTGATTTTCAAATAGCAACTGCTCAACAATTTTCATTAAAAGTTAATAACAAATAATAGTTTATTATCCCCAATGTTCTATTTTAGATTAATCATTTTCAGTCCGCTTAAACAGATATAAATTATATGGTTGAAATGTACTTATTTCCTAATCATAGTTGCTGATTTATCATTTTGCTTTCAAAGTAATAATATTGGATTACGAATATTATTTATAATCTTTTACTATTTTAAGAAAAGTTAATTACTTGGTAGCGAGAAATCAATTGTATTTCCTTTTTAATATTTAAGTTTACAAATAATTATATTAAATAATATTTTCTGTATCTTATGTAGGAAACATGGACCGTCATCATTATGAAACGTTTGAGTTTTTTGGTAATTTTACATATCCTATCCATATGGATCATGGCAGATCGTAAGTACTATATTCTATTAAGAAAAACAGGCAAGCTAGAAAATATGTTATAGAGGCATATATTATAAATAAATTATCTATACTTGAGGAAGGAAACAATAGGCTGATGTTTTAAAATTGAATTTTGTATAATTTTTCAGGTTTGGGAAGCATAGCCATGATGAACTATCAATTTTAGCACCATTATTTCAATGCTGTCGGTAGGTATATCATTATTGCAGATAGTGACTAATAGATTTCTTTTCTGAGCATCTTTGCGCATACAGTAGAACCCCTCCTTTGTGACATCACATGTCAGGAGATACCTATATTACTGGGACACTTTCTTGAGTTGTGAAGGTGTCCCACTAAAAAGGAGTGCTACTTGTTTCTGAATATACAGTATGCAAAATAACTCAAGCACATTTGGAATTAGAAACATCACAATGTCGATATAATTGTTCAGTGTTCAATTTTATAAGGGAAGTTAAAATATCAGCACTGTAATATCAAATTTATGAATTGTTGTACATTATTATGCATTTTGATATGATAAAAAGATTTTCTTAATTGCCAAAGGTAAAATTACACTGACAAAATTGCCGTAATCTTGAAATATTAACACTGTGTAAGAACTGATTAATTTTATAGGTCAAATGGTGTTTTGGGAATGAATTACAAGTTTGAACTCGTCGCTTACAAAGCGATAGAAATCTTTTAAATACAATTTATGATAAATGGTCATAAGACAATTCAAACAATTATTATTCAACCATTAATCGTCAATAGATAGCTTTTGATTTTACTGCTTGCTACGAAGACAATAGATAGCTTTTGATTTTACTACTCGCTACAAAAAGCTTTTGATTTTGAACGACCTATGACCTATAAACTAGGAGAAAGCTCACAAATGAGACCAGTAGACACCTATGCATGCTCACAAGAACTTTATACAATTAGCATTATGATAGCTCCATATAGAGAAGAATAGGACTAGGTGCTGGACACAAAATTACACTAGGTATAGCTTTCATAACATTTGATAATTCAAAGCAAATTCAAGCATTGTGAAGTAAGTTTTTAGAATTTTAGATTTCAGTATTAGTGATATTGTATAGTAGAAGTACACCAATAGAGTGATATTAGGTTTACTGCAAGTAAAGCCTAGATTTAGTAATTTTAATTCCCATAAAATATTGTTTTTAACTTACTGTATTTAATTTGACAAAACTACATACAATAATGACCGTATAGATTAGACTCCCAGAAGTTGATTTACATTATGGGAAATTTAGCCAAATGAATTAAATCATTTATTGTTGTTGTATATTTTTATTATATATTATATTAGTATATTATTAGTACTGTATATAGTTAGGTAATAAAAACATTCTTTTCTTTTTTTCAGACTTCGTCTTTCAACGTACCGAAGATTAATCGCATTGTCAAAAGAAGAATACAAACTTAGTGACGTCATGCGAGAGTCATTAGCGCGTGACCAGGTCACACCCGTCATACTTGAAGCACATCTTGAAGCACTTGATCGTCGATTAGGAACAATATTACGAACAATTAATCACTGTGTTAAGAAAATGGGTGGAGAAGACCAAGTCTTGAAGCCTGAACCTAGTTTTGAATCTTACCAGGATCCGCCAAAGTTAAACTCAGATGCTGATGAATTTTATTAGAGATGCTTGGTGTTGTTTGTTTCAGAAATCTGTCATTTGGTTGTTGTATGTTGATATCTCAGTCCCCGGTGGAGAAGACCAAGTCTTGAAGCCTGAACCTAGTTTTGAATCTTACCAGGATCCGCCAAAGTTAAACTCAGATACTGATGAGTTTTATTAGAGATGGTTGGTGTTGTCTGGTTTCAGAAATCTGTCATTTGGTTGTTGTATGTTGATATCTCAGTCCACGGTGGAGAAGACCAAGTCTTAAAGACTGAACCTAGTTTTTAATCTTACCTGGACCCGCCAAAGTTGAACTTTATTAGAGATGATGATTTGGTGTCTAATCTGGTTTCATTTGGCTGTTGTATTGATATCTCTATCATGTTTTTAAATGTTGGGATTACAACAGAAGATCACTGGTGGTCAGTTCAAGATGGACATACAATTGATGTTTGGTGTTGACCTTCAATAAACGCAAAAGGTCAAGCATCAAGATTAATCTAATCACTAAAATCAAATTATCATATTGATAGTTCAAATAAAGTTCATAATTTATTACCATTTTAAAAGCAGCTATGAGATGAGGCAAGATTTCAAATCAATAACATTCATTGCTGACATCTTAAAAAAGCTGAAGCATATCTCGCTGATTTTCCTGAGATTATATATAAACTTTAGCAGTTGTTTTAAACGTTGCTGAAATTTTGGTTGCCATCATGATAGAACTTAATGTTCCTCATAAAACATTGCATTGGTTTTTTAAAATTCTTCCTATTATTGACAGAAAATCTGAAGTTTATTTGAAAATTTCTCTAGCATAACAAGAGTTTGTATATTGCTTGATGTGTTGATACTTCACTGGACAAACATTTTTTTGGAAAAGTATTCTTAATCATGCCTTGAAAGTAACTTGTGAGTGAGATTTCAGCGGATGCAGTAGTTAGTAGAATGTTGCCATTAAGTAGCAGCCAATCAGAAGAGGACGAAGACAGGATAGTGATATTTTAAAAGTCATGAAATGTGATCATGCTTTTGTGAGGTCGAGATAGACATTTTTCCTGTAAGCGTAATTCCATAGGATCTAGTTCCACAAGGCTGACAAGCTTTTGTGTAATGTCCTAGGATACATACAACATACAGTACTGAATAAACTTCTTAGGACTTTCATAATTAGTTTTAATTTTTAACTTGGTTAAAAGCAAAGATTTATATTTTTGATGAAAAATAGTGTTTTAACTTATTAGTAAATAATTTGAATAGATTTTAATATTTAGATGAACATTTTTTAATTAATTTTGTTTTAAAGATATATATTATATATTAATAATTTAAGTTTGTACTTTCATTTCTTTCACATGTAGTAATATAAACCAATCAAATGTACATTAGTAATTTAATAATTAATATATGGTAAATAAGGTCTTTCATATGACAATTACATATTTTCAAATTTGTCTTTCCTTCATTCTTTTATTTTAATGTTTCTTCCATTTGTTAATATAAACTTTTATTTTTCACTCCAGTATATCTATATATGAGATCCAGCCACTGATACCCACAGCCTTGTCATTCTTTCAGTAATTTGCCTTTGATTTATATAAATCCAAAGGCAAATTACTGAAAAAATGACAATGCTGTGGGTATCAGTGGCTGGATCTCAATGGAGATACAAAAAAAAAAGCGAAAAGCTAAATCAAAACGATAAGTAAAACAGCCAGAAAAGTTAGCAGAGCTTTCGGGCAACACTAGCCCTTCATCAGTGCAAGTATATATATATAACCAATTTTGCACTTACACCACAAGAAGTATAAACTTTCTTCCAGGAGTCAGGTATAAAAATAGGTTTTCCATTTAGCTAAGGTAATTCAGTGCCTGCTTCTTTGGCTGACAAAACAGAAGATAAGATAGAAAGGTGGCCTAAAAGTTGTGAAATACTATAAACCTCACTACATATCAGTTCTTCATCTTTATTTATATATATAATTAACAAAAATAATTTGTAGCGGTATTTCTTCCCGTAAGCTACAGTGCAAGACACTTTAAATCATATATTTTGTATGCATATATTTGTTATGCATGTATAATTGAGAGTCGGAAACAAAAATCTTGGTCACATAGCAAGTGTGTGTAATGTCTATTGATTTGTTATGTATTGAAAATGAGCAATTGAACAATTAAATTCATGGATTCAAAATACATTTAGCCCACCTAACTTATAAGTTATGCAATTCTGTAAAAGAAAATGATTGTCTAATCAATCCGCTCATTTGAATGCGAAGTATGTTTTAATGTACTGTGACATAGGCCTAGCGTTTATTTTTAATGTATGTATTGTTTTTTAATGATAAGCTTTATAGTGGCATGGGTGTGGTTATACGCTTAAATATATGCAAAAATAAATATTACTAACTACACTGAAACCATATATTTCAATGAGGTGTATATAAATATTGGTAAGGTAGGATAAATATTTAAGTGATGGGGTTGGGTGCAGGTTTTAAATGAATGTAATTTGGGAAGGAAAACAAATAATTATACATATAATTAACCACTCAACTTTCAAAAGTCTGTGAGCCACCATTTTAAAGTAATAGCTTTTTGTATAGCTTTTGTTTTGTTTTCTTAATATTATTCATCATCATTTTAAATGTATCAAATGCCTTGATTTTATTCTTTAAAAATACAGTTTATTGTCAATTTAAGAATTATAATTATAGAACTATATCTACTTTCTTTGGTGGTGTTTTATCAATGTATTTACAAAAGACAAGAGTAATTAATTTTGGACAATAGAAATTGTGTAAATCGTTTAAAAAGTATGCATATCAGAACCACCTGTATTGCTTGCTTAATAATTGTGTGTAACCACTGAGCTTAAATTTATATACACATATCAGGGCTAAATCATTTAAGAACAATTAAAGTTTGAAGGCACTAGTTGTTGTTGTCAAAGCATGGATTTGTTGCTCCATGGTGGTCAAAGTAAGCATAATTTATGTCTGCAATCAATAAAACAGATGCTATATTTTATTTATGTCTACTAGTTTTCTGTGTTTAATAGCAAGGTATGGTTGGTAAGGTTTCACAGAGGCCTTTGACTATGGGCGGCCATTAGGGCCAAAATAGACAAACGTTGCCGTACGAACAATTCCGCTCCCGTAAGGCAAACTAATGGCGTTAAAGACATAATTCCTCGAGTGACAAACAAATATTGCCGTACGGACACACAAACACATTGCCGTATGGTTAAATTGGCGTAAGGACAAACATTGGCGTAAGGACAAACATTGGCGTAAGGACAAAAATTGGCGTAATGACAAAAATTGGCGTAAAGACAAAAATTGCCGAAAGGACAAAATTGCCGAAAGGACAAAAATTGGCGTACAGTCTAACTAAATATAAACGTTGAGGGCAGCATAGTAATTTAAAACCACGTGACTGAAACCACTCTGTGTGTCCAGTCCTGATGGGGAATAAAAACATAATCATGGAAGGCCAACAATATAGACCAGCCACAACAATAACTATGAAACACCCTTTGTGTATTTTTTACATTTTCAGTGTTACTTATGGTTTTTATGGTATTAGAAATTAAATATTTGTGAGAAAACGGCGGATTGCTCCTGGGAGTCCGATGGTGGGATTATACTAGGGTACCCTTAGTCGTCCAGTATAAGTTAGAGTAGGACCGCTGTAGTGTTCCCGTTTACTCAGCCTTCATTTTTTAAATCTGAGTGTAACTCAATTATGATTTTTAATATTATAGTGAAATTTGATACTGTATTTGTGAGAAAACGGCGGAATGCTCATGGGAGTTACTTGGTGGGATTATACTAGGGTACCTCCTTGGTCGTCCAGTATAAGTTAAAGTATGACCACTGGTCCCGTTTACTCAGCATTTATCTTTTAAAAATCTGAGTGTAACTCAATTACGATTTTTTATATATAGTGAAATTTTATACTGTAGGCTATTTGTGAGAAAACGGCGGATTGCTCCTGGGAGTCACTTGGTGGGATTATACTAGGGTACCTCCTTGGTCGTCCAGTGAAAGTTAGAGTATGACCACTGGTCCCGTTTACTCAGCCCTCATCTTTTAAATCCGCCGTTTTCTCACAAATTCAGTATAAAATTCAAAAGATAGATGCTGAGTAAACTTCACTATAATATTAAAAATCGTAATTGAGTTACACTCAGATTTAAAAGATAAATGCTGAGTAAACGGGACCAGCGGTCCTACTCAAACTTTTACTGGACGACTAAAGAGGTACCCTAGTATAATCCCACCAAGTGACTCCCAGGAACAATCCGCCGTTTTCTCACAAATATTTCATTTCTAATACCATAAAAACCATAAGTAACACTGAAAATGTAAAAAATACACAAACGGTGTTTCATAGTTATTGTTGGCTGGAAAAAATAAAAGTGGGCTGGCTTATTGTCGGCTGGCCTATATTGTTGGCTAGCTTAACACAAGCCTTCCATGATTATGTTTTTATTCCCCATCAGGATCGACTGGACACACAACAGAGTGGTTTCAGTCACGTGGTTTTAAATTACTATGCTGCCCTCAACGTTTATATTTAGTTAGACCGTACGCCAATTTTTGTCCTTACGCCAATTTTTGTCCTTTCGGCAATTTTGTCCTTTCGGCAATTTTTGTCCTTACGCCAATTTTTGTCCTTACGCCAATGTTTGTCCTTACGCCAATTTAACCATACGGCAATTTGTTCATATGGCAATGTGTTTGTGTGTCCGTACGGCAATATTTGTTTGTCACTCGAGGAATTGTGTCTTTAACGCCATTAGTTTGCCTTACGGGAGCGGAATTGTTCGTACGGCAACGTTTGTCTATTTTGGCCCTAATGGCCGCCCATATTTGACAACCCTGTGGCTAGACTTGCCCCAAGTCTGTATTAAGTAGTATCGTATGAAATGCCATATGTGCCAAAATATTTATCTTTTTACTAATTTTTAAACAAAACTCCGTCTGGAACCCAGACTACCCTGTGACTTGAACAGAGATTGTTCCCTTTTCTTGCGAAAGTTGCAACCTCACTGACAGCTCTTTAAAGAATGTAATAACTGCTGCTTGTTTCCAGTTTATTCATAACTCGATAATCCTACTCACTTTTTTCAGATTAATAATTTTTAAAATATTGAATGAACAATGACATTTTTATTTGTAAAAAAGGATAATAATAATCTGATTATATGATGATACTAAACTTTTGTATGTTTTTGCTTTTTGATGACACTGTTGACAAAATGATTTGACCTGGTCTGTTAAGCTCTGTCTACACTAATTTGAGAAAAAAGTGTGATGTGCCAAAATAATGGTAGTGATATTACCATTATCATCATTATCATTACAGTATGTCCATATATGGATATATAAGTTTGATAGTAACTATTGGAGTAATCTATTAATAACTTTTCATTCAAACGTTTTACAAGACAATCTAGTAGATATACTGCCCTCTATACAACAAGGAAGTAAATAATCCCAATAAAAACAATAACAAGCATTGTAACAATTATGAATGCGGATAAAACACCAGCATTTTTAAAACTTGAAACAAAATTAAAGAATTTGCGGCAACAAGCTATAAAAGATGATTTTAATCCAGATCAAATTGGTGAAACCTTTTATAATTGTATCGAGCGTTTTGATGTGCAAAAATCTAACAGTAACTGTTTATTGATTTGTTTAGTTGGTGTAGGCATAGCTGTTGCACTCTGTGGCGTGGCTTTAAACAGTATACAGTCATCTCTGCACCATGAACCATGTTTAATAAATAAAGATACACTTCCACCATCATTAATTGGACCAATAACTGACTGTTCTATGTGTGAAGATTTGTTATCCATTCCATTGTATGATGCAATAACCAAAGAGGAGTTTGAGATGCGACATGCATACACGAATCGACCAGCTCTTATACGTAATGCTATTCAGAACTGGACAGCATTAACGCAACTTGATTTTAATTATTTAAAAGAAATGTATTTATCGTCGAACATTGACGATATTCAAGAGAATTGTGCATTTTTTGCGTATCGTACTGATTTTCTCTCTTTAAAAGATGCGTTTGAAAGTATCACGCCTGAAATGCAGAATTTAGAGGATGGTGCGCCAAACTGGTATATTGGATGGTGAGTATATAGGAAATACTTCGGTATAAATTTAGAAAAATCTATTTTTTAGTAACTGTGCCCAAAAAAAGTCCTTATATCAAAATTTGTAATTATTATTAATTCATCCATCCCAGCAGTTTAAACATCCATCGTTCTTTTTTTTTTTGTAAAGACATTTCTGATAATATCTTTGGGCATAAATACTATAGGCTACTAATACTATATGTTATTATGTTCTTTTTTCAGGAGTAATTGTGATGAACATATTCGCACTATGATCAAGCAAATGACACAAAAACCTTATTTTCTGCCAGAAAGATCTGTGTGTTACTCTACATGGATCTTTGTTGGAACTCCAGGCATTGGTGCTGGCATTCATGTAAGATTTTTCTAAAGATATCAATTATTATTATAAATCCACTTTTTTAGACTAATTTAATCTCATCCCATAGCTGGTTTTTAAATCAAACTAGACCTCTACCAATATTTTTTTCATAGATTGATAGTGTTGAACTTCCATCATGGCAAGCTCAGATCATGGGCAGCAAGACTTGGACTCTAACCCCTCCGCCAGAATGTGAGAATGTGTGCCAGACCATTAGCGCCACACTGAACCCAGGAGATATTAGTACGTATACAAGTAAATTAAGTAGAACATTATTGTCTGATAAGAAAGTTAGGCCTACAGCTAAAAATGAAAGAAAATCTAGGAAAGGAAAGAAGAATTGGTGTGCCTGACTACTCATCCAGGAAAATAAAAAAAGTGGAAGGAAGCTACTTACAATCAACAAACGGACATGTATGGTGACACTTTCAACAAAGATGATATTGTATGATTTTTTTCTGCTATTCATTGTTAAACATCACTTCTTTTTTTTCAGTTGTGGTTAACACCAACCAGTGGTATCATTCCACTTTAGTGCACAAGGGAAGTATTAGTCTTAGTATTGGATCTGAATATGACTGACATCCTGAAAGAAGAAAATAAGATGGCCACTGCAGATGACTCTACTGACCACCACCAGTCTAAGTTGAAGTTGATGTGGACATCATCTTGTACTACCATGTTATATAATTTAAACATTTTATAAATTTTGTAACTTTAATTATATATTATTTTATTTGCTCTTAAATGCTTAAAAATAAATATGTATTACAATATTGTCTGCTTTGCCTTCAATGCAAGTATGTTTTTCTGAAAATTAAATTTAAAAGTAGGCTTATATATAGAGGGTGTCTGTCATTATGATACTTTTGAGTATTGTTTTTCTGTACAACCAAAAACTTGTAACTAATCACTAAATAACGATTCCTATTTGAATAAGCACAGCTCCATGAGATCTGATTGAAGAGAGATTTGATAATGAAAATAGATCTTTAATATGCAAATTTATAATAATTATGCAGATATTAGCAACAACTAACTATAGAGGGCAACAAACCTTTGATACCGATAAAACCGTCTGAATCATGATCGTCATAAAAGATAAATAACTCTCTGCGCATGCCCTTTTTATTGCTGGCCAATCACCTGTGTTTTGAATGTTAAAATACCAAAACAAAAACAAAGAATGTAGGCCATAACATACCCATTGTATTTTAATAAAAATGTAAAAAGAATGCACACAGTCTGTGTTAAAATGATAAATTCTATTTAAACAAATGAATAAATTTCAAACGCGGAAAATGTTTGATTTGCTTAAAATTAACTTTACCGTATTATATTTATATAAGCTCACACAATTCCACCACGCGCAAACAAAACACGAAAGGGAGGTTATACCAACTTCCTGTAGTGACGTCATAAATTGCCGAGAAATTTTCTGTGCCAGTGCCATGTTGTAGCGAGTCTCAAACGGGTAGAGAAATTTGGATGGTCACTTTCCGGAGTAATATTTGTCGGCATGGACAATTTAAGAGAACAAGTTATGGTGAATCAGTTTGTAGCAGCAGCAGGGTGTAATAGGGACCAAGCTAGACAATTATTACAAAGAGCACATTGGCAATTTGAGGTGAGTTTTGCAATGTTGTTTGTTGTCGTTTGGTTTGTTTATGTTTTTCGGGATATACCCATAATGCTCTTTTGTCTGATCATTGTTTTGGTTCTAGAAAAAAATATGCACGTACACCTTTACCTCCAAATTAACTGATAAATTAAACAATTTTGATGATAAAATGCCACGTTATATGTATCTATAGATATTTAAGTAAATATATCCTTTATTTTCAGATGGCATTAAGTTTATTTTTTCAAGAATCACCGATTCAAAATCATAATATGAGGCAAGGTAGCCACGCATCGGTGAGTGTAAACAACATCATACGATCATTTCACTGTGTGTAAATGCATGGTTGCGGCCGCTATTCAGTAAAATTTGAATGGCGGAAGTAGTCGGCTATTGCTAATTCTGTAATCGTCTTTCATATCTTGTATGCAATTTCTACCAAATCAAAATATATAGTAATTAACAAACATGAATACTAATACCAATTGTTTGATATTAATTGATTTAAATATAATTACTTGTCTATCATATTAGTGTAGTTAAAACTTAAAAATGTTTATTTTTTTGTACTACTCTCTATCTTATTCACCGGTTATTACTACTTGCGCAATTCCTTAGCTTACCTAAAACACTCAATTTCATTATTATCTTAATTCACTACAGACCGTGTGATAAATTTTGATTCAGTTTATTGATCCTTTTAACTACTAGGCCTAGTCAGTAGATAGCCAACAAAGCACATTTAGTAATACTAATAGTAGACTGATGCAATAGTTTTTTATTCCTTTATTTTATCTACAGGATAACTATAGTCTGGATAGTAATACTATACTAATAGTATTGCTTGTTCTTCACCATTGTGATTATTCATATTACGATACACTACACATTTTAAAATGATTAAAAAACAACACTTGGTTGAAATCACTAACAAATAGTGATATATGGTTTTATCTTTAACTGATTGTATTGTATGGAGTGAGTGCAGAATCTGTTTGGGCTTTAGCCTATTCTCATTCCTGGTTATTTTTACATTGATGACCGAATAAATATTATTATTATAATATTGATTTAAAATTGACTATGAGACTACACTAAAAAGGTTATTTTATAAAAAAAAAACCAGAATCATCAAACCAAGATAGGATGAAAAATCAAAAACTTGTTCATTCTTATAATACATGGTCTAGTACAAATATTATAATTTTACAGAGGGCTATTCGTGTTTGAGACCCAATGCCCAAATTGTATGAAAAAATGATAAAAACATTTAAAAAAAAATGTATTTTATATTTCAATTTTATAAAATTTATTTAAAGAAAACATACAGTAGTATGTTGTTGTAGAAATATTTGTTAAAGGATTCATTATATAGCGAGTATTTATATTTATTTTTAAAAAAATGATTATGTCTACCCCAAAATAAACCTTTTGGAACGCCTCGTTATAATGAGCTTTCCTCTACATTCTCAAGTACATCCTGGATGCTTACTCATCTCAACAAATTTATAATTGTTCTAATGAATATCCAGTCTAAAATATTTCAATTCTGATAAAATATATTGAAATCTTTTATAAACACCCGGCAATAATTATTTTTACCACTGATTTGTATTATGTTTAATTCCAAGCTCAGACACATCATCACTTACCTATTAAGTATTATAGTGTCCACATTAGATCACATCCAGTTTCCATACAAAACAAATATTTTCTATTGTTTATTTCCTTTGTTTTATTTTAAAAGAAACAATATGAAAGATGGGAGTTACATAAATCATGATTGATACCCTATTGTTTCCCAGTGAGAAGATGCCCCACCCGACCTCTATTTTACCAGACAAACAAACATTGTCTTTGTCAATGATGGGGACTGACAAGTGGTGTCTGCCAGTAAATCTATCCCATGTGTTGCCTCTCTCTCTTTTCTGCTGTGGGGATTTTTATTGTCTACCACAATTCCTGTTGGATCTATTTTAGCAACTGTTTTAAATTAAAGAACTGAGATAACTTGGTCTGTTGGTATGATTCATTCAATATTAGGTGAAAAGTTGAATTAAAAAAATGGCTTTAGGATAACTTTTGAAGATCTCGTCAGTCGTACCGGTAACGGATAATTCAATCAATTTATTTTATAGAAGTTGGAAGGATGTGGTGTATTGTACGTTAGCATCCATTTTTATAGAGACCATTTCGTTGACTTTTAATTTAAACCGGCGGCATTCAAATTTTAAGCAATGGGGCCATAGGTAAAAAAGTCAAAACAATTTTCAACATAGATTTTAGGACAGGTGGAAACAAAACAAGCTTTCCTGTGATGGAAAGTCTTCTTTACTCTTCCAACTTTGAAACCCATTTTCTGAGTTAGTAATCTTTTCATTAGTGCTTTGACCTGCTTGTCCCACTGTAACTATTGGTCACCAGCTATGGTACTATGACCTTGATGCATTATTAAGAGACTAGTGTGTAAAAAATGGTCGAATGATTTTTATACCAGAGAGTGTCCGCCCACACACCAATTTTAGTTTTGTGTAACAATAGTTACATATTAATTGGATGCCTTGTGATTTTTTGCACTCTCTCAATTATAAAGAAACGTAGGGCTATTTTTGGTTTATTACAATTTGTTTGGCTTTTATTATTCCCATCCCAGGTATTAATACGCACACTACTATATTGAAGCATACAAACAATAGGTCGATGGAAAAATTACAGAGGGTGCACTTCCAATAAGTATAGTATATTAAATAGTTAATTACTAACTAAAGGTAGATTCTTAAGGTCAACTTAGTAATATTTAATCACATAAATTAAACATTATCAATGATAAAAACTTAATCATATACTATTCAGGTAAACAAAGTATTTATAATCAGGATTAGATAACCTATGACCTTAGAAATATGTGGCAATCTTGTCAGTTTGCCAATAACAACGTTTTGTTTACTTGGAAATCCTTAAAAAAAAAATATTGGATTTTGGCCATAAAAAGATAAATTTTATATATTGATTAGACTATGGTTTATCAGTTTCAATTTTGTTATAAGGCTTTATTGAAAAATTATTCTGCTATATGACGTGCTCTATTGTAGTAGTATAATATTATTAAGTAATTATACAGTTGCAGTAGTTCTCAGTGCTGAATCCCCAGAAAAATGCATCATCCATTCTTTCCTTCAAATCCATTGAGAAAAATAGGAATTGAAAAAAGACCAACACTAGAGCTAATAATAATGATTCAGTTTTAAGTTTCAATTTCAAATCATTTTCCGTAATACTATTACTGAGTATCTTAATTCAAATACTGTATTTTTGCTAACTTGTATCTATTATGTATTGTTCTATTAATAATGCTGGTTGTAATGTTATGATAGACAAGGAATTGGAAGTTACTGACTGCAACAACAATGGAACATAAAAGATCACAGAATGCAATAAATGTTTTGATAATAATCTATTTTTGGGTAATCTCCCCACTAAGCATTCACTAAGAGTTATAGTGTGCCGTACAGTTAAAGGTTTGAAAAGTTCTTCACCATTGGGTATACTGTACTAATAGAACACTGTATAGTCCATGTTGCTATGAATGATACTGTACTTCGGTATCCCACTTAATTCATAACAATACATACACGTTTTGGATAGGTATTGTAATGTTTATGTACCCATTAACATTATTACAGTCAATTTTGACTGAAATATTTTAATACACTTATATATTTAAGTAACAACAGTAACTTAGATTTTGTTTACATGTTGTTGTAATGTTTACTGCGAAACTGACTAAATCCTAACTTGTGTTTTGATGACTAGACTTATTAATAAATCCAGAAAAACCAGTGAATTGTATTTTTCTAAGTGCTGATCCTATTGAGGTTGGCTTAGCATGGTATTTGAACTCTTTGTTGTGACTGAAAGTCAGTCTCAACTAGAGCTTTTATCAGAGAAGAAAAAATCTGCTTTTGTATGATAGAATAGAACAAAAACAGTAACTGTCAATAGGATTGCAAATCTGTACTGTTATTATTATTTCTTCCGTTTTATAATTTGGTGTGTTTAGACAATTCATATTCACTAAAATGTTATGTAAACATGAACTTTGTAACTGTGAAAATGTCAGTAACTTTTTTTTAATCGCTATTAAAGGGACACTATGATGAGTGGCCCTTTAAGGGAAAATATGGAATGTTTCCTATAGGAAGTGACCAAGCGTTGTTATATTATATGTTTTCCCATCTTTTATATCAGACCGGAAAAGTTTTTAACTGTAGATATGTGTCAAAGAGTCAATAATAGGTTCTTTTGTGCATGTATTTTTCATTTTTGTTTGGTAAAAAACTCCATTAAAGGTAACATGCCAACATGTCCTGCACCTTCGTGCACATCTCACTATGTTTATTTGTTAGTGTGAGCCACCTGCCGACTTCCAAGACTCAATTCTCCCTTTTGCCATTATCAACCTTTTCGTTTGGTTTACATTGTTTCAGAAGTCGTAGTATATAGTAAGATTTGTCTTTATTGCTGTGGTGCCAGTCATGGTGGTATAAGCTAATTTTCTCACTTATAATATATATAGGGTATCTTCTATGGTTTTATTATAGTGTTTGCATGATACAGTCAGATTTGCTTAAGTAACTAAAGTTGGACCTTGCACTTGTTTGTCTATAATATAATGACATTGCTTGCTAAAGGAGAAAAGTAGAGAGACTGAAATGACAGCTTAAATTGAATGAATGTAAAGTACATAAAAGCATAGGAATTCACTAAGCATACATAAACATTATTCAAGAAAATACTGAATTGAACTCGGTCACTACAGTAGTTATCAACATCACGCCATTGTAAACAATGCTTTGGATATGCTAATGAGCCCGTGTTCAGTCTACTGTTAGGCTTGTTAAATAGGCAGCTAGTGCATATTGTAATTAAGACCACGTCATAACACACACACAACCAATAACAGGAGTTCAAGGCCTAGCTACAGCTCACACCAGACTAACAAAATCATGAGTAATACGTTACTGCCTGTATTTAACAACACTGATGCATTCCATCTATGGTAATGCATTGTTTCATATGATGCCCATTGTTTTAGTGTTTGTTGTCACATTGACCTTTTTCAATGTTATTGTTATTGTAAATTCCCACTATCAATGCCATTGATAATATTACAGTACTTCCGTGTCAGCATCCCTTTACTAGAATAATATTTTATATTTAATAGTGTGTACATATAATTACCATGAAGCACTAAATAAAACAATATAGAGTATTATTATTATTTATTCAGGCAAAAGATACATTTTACAAAATATAATACAAATTAAACAAACATGACGCAAGAAGAAAATATAAAATCATAGTCACTAGCTGCCAGGAAAAGTTCATCTTGGACAGGTTATTATTTACTAGATTATAAAAGCCTATATTTCCTTATTTGGATGTACAGTATTATTGAATATGAATGAACACATTTTCGAATTACTGTACAGTATAATAACAAAACAACATATTTTGAGATGTTTGCATTTAAATGAGGAAAGAGCGATTTACTATAAAAACCAAAGCTTGCATTATATTCATCAACTTTTATACTATAATACTTTTTTTGCTTTACTGTGGCACTTGTATCACTATATCGCTAATGATTTAACTATTATTTTATAGATGTGTGCGCCAGCCAACACACCAGCGACTCCGCCCAATTTTCCCGATGCTCTGGCAGCTTTCTCGAAGATGTCTACCTCAGATGCATGTAAAATGTTTGGATCATCACCCATCCATGCCCCATCAACGGGACAAACGCAATTCGCACAAAGTAATTCCAACAACAACCAAATGGAGGTAGAACCGCAGCGATGAGACCAGTGGAAGTAACGTCACAAAATTACATCATCCTTGACCTCAATCAGAAGAACATTTAAATAAAAATGATTAATAAAGAGGACAAAAATGATGTTTAAATTTTGTTTTATGGAAATTTGGCTGTTTGGCAGAGGTGTGTTGCTATTGTCCCAATGTAGATTATGAATCTGTTATACTGCATAAGAAGTGTTATGCAATAACAGAAATTGAAGCTGCACTGAGCATGCTCTATACACACCACCTACCATAATGCAACAGCCATTATTTCCTGGACTTGATAAACCGATTTGTGTGTTTATACTCCTAGTGATGTCATAAAAAAAATGTTTTTACATAGTATCATCATTTGTTAGTTATGTTGTCGAGGTATTGCTTTTTCCTGCAACTTGAAAAAACACATAATGATTTGTATGTATCTAACCAATAATGATTTTGTACAGTTAGTTTGTGATATGAAAATGTAAAAAATGTATAGTGATATAATGCAAGAAATAGTCATAGTAAACATCATTTTAAATCTTTAAGACAGAAAATTCATTTAGAGCACGAAATGATAAAAGACGTTAAAAGCAATTTGTTCTGTTTTGCAAAAAAAGATTGTATTATTTTTATTGTTTTTACATTATTGTTAAAATGTATAAGTTAAGTATTGTATTTAGTTGAATATAAAATGATACCATGTTATGTTATTATTATTTTGTTATTTTTCCTGAGGTGGGGACATCTTTTGTTATAAGAAATCATTATATCATAACTAATTATTCCATGCTATTCATTAAACATACACTTTCATCATGTCATTGGCATTTTGCCAATTTCCTGCAATATGGCATCTTCATAATATTGACTGTTTTGCTAAATTTAAGTATGATGTGTTGATATAAATTGTTATTGGCCAATCTGCTCATTTTCTCAGTAGACCATTACCATTCTGTGATCTATTAAGATTTTAATTTTGGGCATTTCCTCAGCATGCATCGTATAGTGTGCTTAATTGACTTTGTTTGCTTCACACTTTAATGTTGCTGACTTCCCAGCATGCATCTGACTTGTAGTTTGCTTGAGTGAATTTTGACCTAGGTCTGTGGTTAAGAGGTAGCTTACCTAGGCCTAGGCTATTTCTCAGTATGTATCTTCCTGGACATTTTCTTAAGGGGTTTTTAAGGCATAAAGTTCAGTGAGAGTTTAATGACCTAGAAATCAATTGTATTTGACCTTGAGTTCAGTCCCTACAGCCATGTTTGAGACACATTCATAATTTGTTTTCAAAATTACAGTACACACTATAAACAATATTTTTATTTTCACATTCGATTTTTGATATTTTGTAAAGCAAAAGTGAAACATACTGATAACATCTATGGGATAAAAAAACATGCTAAAATAACATCATCACTTTAAATATTTTGGTTTAATATTTCCAAAAACAGTACAGTACATTTGATATTTGTGCTACTTTTGTAGCATCACAAAATAACATTTTTATTTCTGTTTTATAAAGATTTTGTTTTGTTTTACATAATTTCTCAATGAAATAATCCTAGCTTCTAATATTTTTAATTTCAACAAGATATTCCTAGCTTCTAACATTTTTAATTTGTACGAGTTAAACTATTTTGATTTGCAATGTGACTAGAAAATAAAAAGAAATGTTTTGTATATATAGTGTCCATACTAAATAGCAACTAATACATTTTAGTAAAATTTTATAAACTTTAGTTAGTGTGTATAAAATTAGTGGTATAAATTTATTATTATACACAATTGCTTTTGCTCAACAAATAGATTATGTTTTTTTTTGACAAATAGAATATTAATTTTATTTCTTTTGATGAAACAATTATGTTTAACGCATACTCAATTTTTTAAATAGGAAAGCTGTTATTTTTATATAATGATATTATTTCATAATAATTTTGATTTAGATTTCAATTTTCATTACAATAATATTATGTTTATTTTGTTGTGATGAAGTTTTAAAACTGTTATCACCATAGTATGAAAGCCTCAAATGGTCAGTAATTTTAGAAAAAGAAGAGATAATTTGTATGGCCCATATGGGTTTCCATAGGTTTGAATTGTGCAAACATGTAGAACAAGTGTATCATCAGTTTTTACTGTACTAACTTACTGTGCTACTGTTACTACAGTATTCTCATTTACTGCATCCGATCCATTTACTGTAGCAAGGCTTTTAGTAAATTGGATGTTGACTTTGTCTGTTTGCACAGTTACCAACACTGTAGTGACTACTGCAGAAAATGTAATGAGATTACTGCAGTAACGGCAGTGCAATTATTTTGTAAAATGATTATAGTGAATGTACAGAACGGAAAACATTTGGCTGGCTATGTTTTGTGGGTTTGTTTTATTTTTGCTTGTCATTAGCCGATAAATGAACTCTTAGCCATGCTACATAATATAATGATGTCATCACTTCACAGCTAATCCACTGTTATAGGTCATGTTGTTGCCAGGATATTCTCTTATTTATACAAATGTTGTTATGTAACATTCCATAGCAGTGCTCTAGATATTAGAATATTATCTTTCAATATTTTTATTTACTTATCGTAATGAAATATATTTATTACAATATTATTTCTCATTTGATGATGTATATTGATTTCGTTTAGTATGAATATTAATTAAAAGTCCATTTATTTATTAGATAGATATCGGTAATAATTAACGGATAGTTTCTAAAAGGATTGCTAATTTGATAGAATTTAAAAGCAGGGTTTTGGTTGGTTGTCGCCAAGTGAGAGGAATGTACATTGTTTGAATGTTAATTGTTTGTTTAAAAATGTCAACATTTTGAAGTGAAATTGTTCAGCAATTATACTCAGGGTTATGGATTGAAAAAAATAAGTGTGTACAGTATGTGTCCTAAGATCATCCGAAATGTACTTCTCAAGAAGAATAGTTATGTGTAATATGTGTAATGAACATGTTAAATTTGGTGTACCATATAGCTGCCCTCAACACGAACACATTCTAGTCGGTTGTATCCCTCTCCCTAGATCATTTTCTTCTAGTAGTATAGTTGTATAAAGAATTTAAGTGCATTTTGTAACTTTTAATCCAGATATTTGGAAAAACAAATGTAGTTGTCGCTAAAATTGCTAAAACTGATAATGATAACCTTAGTTTTTAAGAAACCTTAGTTCACATAGGCAAGGTGCTGATGATAGCCTATTAACATAATTTGTATACAGATGGTATACTAAAATATAGCAATCACATTTTCTTTTAACTTTGTAAACATTTATAAACATTAGATTAAATATTACTTATCTTAAATAAGTGGCACTGTAGGTTTATGGGTATTTGGTTCAAATCCTTTACAAGGATTGATTTAATAAATAATAGCAATTACCTATTGTTCCATAACAAAACTTAGAAAGAATGGGTTATTTCGTGCAGGTGACGAGTTATTTGCATATAAATATTGATTATAAAAGATGATTCAAGGTAATCATATGATAAGTATGTAAAAGTAGTCTTAAATTTAGAATTTTTGTTATCTGTAAATCAGAATTACTGTTACTTGTACCATGGGGGAATTAATTCGTCCATTTTGTACACTGCAGTAGACAATGTTATGAAACATGTTTGTTATGTTGGCATAATAGTAGTGATTGTCTATTTAAAGTAGGACAATTAATGTTTAACATGCTGGTTTAAGTTCTTGCTTTATTATCATGCATGTCTGGTTTGTGTTTACATCATTTGCACGTACATGTAAAGTGTTTTGCAATTTCGTTGACACAGTTCGTAATAACAGAAATATTCTCAAAATAATATGCTTTATATTTAGTATTCAGTACAAAATGGTTTATAAATATGCTATTCTTGTACAATAGTAGTTTTATTTACTTTAAAAAATTTATTTTGGTCTCAAAATGGAGCATAAAAATCGTAGAGATCATTTGTGATTAGGTGTGTGTATTCATAGCAGTAACATAATGTTGAAAAAAAAGTTATTATTTTGTAAATTAATGAAAGAAAAAACGGAGAGGGGAGAATACTGTGACGGGTTGTAGAAAGCCCTTGTATAATAAAAGGTCTGTAACGGCCCATATTTGATTTATGCATTGTGTCCAATGTGTTTTGTATGGTTTTCCTCAAGAATATTATAATATAATGTTTATTTGCAGAATAATTAGTTAATTGGCAAGATGTCAGTTGTATAACGCAGAGGCCCCTGGTTTAGGAACCCTAAGTGGCCGTCCAACTCTGGAGGCCTTGGTTGTTTTTAGCTTTTTTCTGGAGGCCTTGGTTGTTTTTAGCTTTTTTCGACATATTTTAATGCCCATTTTTCCTCATGGCATGCACTGCTCAGGGGCTCCCATAAGCTCCGGGGCCCCTGGGTTTAGCGAGTGAGCACTCATAGCCATTACGCCACTGCAAGATGTTTTTCTCTCATAATGCCGCATTTTCCCAAAAGTATCATCATCTGTTATCATCTCAGTGTATTGATCTGGATATGTCTTTAAATATCATAAAATGTTAAAGATATATTGTCCCCCTAAAAAAATATTTTTTTTAAATTTTTTTGTTGAATATGTTATTTTAATGTCACATAATAGTTCATCACTCTCACAAAGAATTGGGTCTGAAAAAAATGTATTTACCTGAGAAAAATGTAATTTAAAGCAAAAAAATGGTCAAATTGTCTGGAAGACAATGAGTTTTTGGGTAAATTAACTGTTTATTTTGTCTTTTTATAGGTGAAATAATTTTTCCCCCCGTTGTTTTTCTTATGGAGGTGAACAACTTCATTAAAACTGCAAAATGGCCTATTCAAAGTCCGATTTTTAAAATCTTTATTTTTCATGATTTTGGGGGACAATACATCTTTAACATGCCACAGGCATTTATCACCCTCCCTGCTTATTGAAGAAACCACATTATGTACAGTAGGTTCTAGATGGTGGTTGACTTAAAATAGATCCTCCCAACTATAGGATAACTATTGAAAATCCTAAATATATTGGCATCTATAATGCGTGCCAAAGGGAAAAAAATGCGTTGCCACCTTATTATTTCATGAATGGATTATAAACATTATACGGAATGATATTAATGGGATGTTTTCTATTCTCTTACCAATATCTCTAGAGTAGTAGAAATGATAAATGTATACATATCGGGAGATTGTTTTGGTTTATTCAAAATATCGGGAGAAATTTCCTTTTTAGCGGGAGATGTCTCAAAATATTGGGAGATTCCCGCCATTATCGGGAGAGATTGGAGGTCTGCTTTACATTGGTAAAATTTAAATATTTTGGCACACATGATGTTTCATATTTATTTCTTACAATTTTGTATTTAATTATTTAATCGCACTTTTACTACAAGACCAGCCATTTCTTCAGGCCAGAATAAGTCTTGCTTATGATTGAACAAAAATAAAAATGCAGACTGGTGGACAACATAAAAAGATAATCACTAGAGACTTATGGCAAGTCTAGAATGAAAACATGCGAACAACAATTACAAACGTCATAGCTTACAAATGATCAATTCTTTAATAACTAAATTATGGAAACAGATCATGACAGGTGATAGAGGGCAGTATACTGCCATCAATGAACAATCACACTTTACCAAAACATGATACTACAAACTTTTTAATCGATATCTGGAAAACTTAAAAATACTGTAGTAGATTTCTCTGTGTATATTATATCATAAACAATACCAATTCCAACATAAAAAACATGCGAAAGAGATTGATAGTTAATTAAAAAAAACTTAAATAAAGGTAAATTGTTTAATACTGTCGAAAAAATTTCAACTGAGATTATGGATATAAAATAAACATAAAAATCAGACTTCTTATTAATAATAATAAGATGTAAAACATTAATATTAACTAGAATAAGAACATTTATAAACTGGTTTTACAAAGAAATGGTTGTTAGTACCATAGCTAGTACCACAGGGTATTTTTATCCGCCCTAAGGATTGTACCCCAGACAGTATCTACAATTAGGTCAAGGCTTCCTCTCCCACCCATCCTCAAAGTAACATCCTAATAATCTAATGAACATATATAAGCTGAATGCTTTTCATTTATACATGGTATGTCGCCATGTCAAATCCCTGTTGTATGTACATTGTATTCACATTTGAAGACATAGGCCCTTATTCATGAAAGGGCACTATCTTTAGTCCTGTACTAAAATCGGCAAAAGATAGTCCACTATCTTTCTTAAACCTACCCCTTGGGTGGACTATATTTTGTCGATTTCAGTACAGGTTTAGTCTAGAAGATAGTCCCCTTTTATGAATACGGGCCATAACCTTTAACCTTATTTGCCATCATGCTTCTAGTTAAGTCTGTCATGACCATACTATATCAGTGTGTTGAGTTAATACTGGCTTTTCTCAACTGCTTTTTTATACTGTATAAACAAATCTTAAAATCTTAAATTTTCACAGTGAATACAACAGGTTTTGTAGGTTCGTTTTGGCTGGCAGGTGATTTGAATAGTGCTTTATGGATTAAGTTGGCTTCTAAGTCATCAGATCTCATCGTTCCACTGGATTCTATACCAGCACTTTGAGTTCTTGTATATCTGGAAAATTATTGTAAGCGTAAGGTTAGTAAAAGGCTATGCTGCTTTAAACCAACGTGGGAAAATTGTTACCTAATAATGTAATTTTTTAAACTGTTTATAACAATCTGATTTTTTTGCCTGATGTGTTTTCTACTTTTTTACCTTCTTATATTAAGTGTTTTATATTTGTTGTCTTGTTTTGCCCTGCATATGCTTGGTCCCCAAGCTGTGACCTGGAATGTTTGTCACATTCTTTTTTGTTTATATTTGAAATAAAGGATGATTTTATATACTATGTAAAGGGTTAAATTTGGTAAACTTTTACACAGCAACAGCACCCCTGAATGTGTGCAATTTTCAAAAGAGAAGGCCTGAATGAAATCTTTGCCATATTTTTAAACCACATTCTTATTAGATTTGACCACTGTACTTCCTTAAAAGACTCACTTGAAACGATCACTGATTGGTCTACTAGGTTTCGCACCAACGCCTGCTGCTGAAGATGATGATTCAGGAACTGTAGAGGAGTCCAATTTACACTGCATTGGGATGCCATCTAATTCCCTATTATTGTAGATGTTAATGGCTTCCAAGGCATTTTCACGGTCAATATAAACAACTTCTGCCACACCTTGCTTTACGAACCTAGCCTTGCGAAGAGGACCAATTGCACCGAAAAGTTCCTAAATGTGAAAAACAAGTGATTATCATTAATCAAAAAATGTATGTTATCAGAGAGGGATGTGAGTTGTTTGTTAGAAAAGTTTTTGCTATTGGGTATACATATATGGGTATCAAATGAATTGTACAGGAATTTAACCGATTGTCAACTTCAGAAATTTATGTTATAAGAGAGGGATGTGTCATTTGTCATACAATTTTGCTAATTGTATGCATCTATACACATGGGTTATCAAATGAATTTTACTTGAATGGTTTTAAACTACAATTGGAAACCGTCCTTCTTTTAAACCACTTAAAGTTAGGACTCTCTAAAGCTCTGAATAGTTTTCCTCTCTCACCTTAATGTCCTCTTCTGTAACACTGTAGTGCAACTTTGTAACATAAACTCTGGTACCTAGTGGGCTTAGACGCTGAAAGAGAACACAAGCGTAATGTTAACATAAAGCCTTGTCTACATTATCAAACTTTATGTGACAAAAATAATGTGATGTGCCTATATATGAACATGATGATGTCATATCACTACCATGTTTGGGCATATCACCACCATATTTGGACAGTTTAGTATGTCAAGACCTTAAACCTAGTCAACACTAGCAAACTTTCATATTTTGCTAGTGTAGACCAGTTGGCAAACTAGTTTCTTGTTTGTAAACTCAGCAAATCAAATAACTGGTGTAAACAGGCAACACAAACAGTAGACTAGGCCTACAATGCAGAGTGTATCTATATACAATTTGTTTTGTTTTTCTAATCTCTAGAAACATTCACAAATTTAAGGCTTTGGTGGGGCAAGTGGGGCTTCAGTGTGAAATGGTTTACAGACCTGTGTTGCAGGTTGCCTTACAACTGGAGGTGGTGCTTGCACGGTCTTTCTGATCTTAATAGTTGATGGTGCAAACTCTTCATCATACTGTGTACTTCTCATACTACTTGCAGACTTTAATGATCCAACAGGCATCTGGAAGTTAATAGAAAGGCCTTTTTATTTTTCAATACAATGAAAATATTTATATATATATTTCTCATGGAGTATGCTACAATAAATTGGTACTAGGTATGCTCGCTTCTTCATAAAAATAGTTTGTCGAATGATTACGCACCCTACTACTGACACTATCATTTGACGTTGTTATCACCATTTTGCCGACATCCAATTTCTGTTTCCCCGTTAATTGTTGGGCTTTTGGTGACGTTATTTGCTGCCTCCTGGTAACCTGTAGACTGCCAGATTTAGTCTGGAAAACTCCTTCTGCTGATTTCCGCTTCCGTGCCAGTGGATTTGAAATTGTCACAGATGGAACGAGCATCTAAATATTTAAGATATTAGTATTCATGAAAATAGAACTGTATTGAAAGTTTGCGGTACACCATGTGTATATAATTCCGTAAAAAACTGTTGAAAAATGTTGAGATCAATAGTTTTTTTCTGAACTATATACATGTGGTGTACTGCAAGCATTAGAATTACATCCAAATATTTATTTCACCAAGCAACCCTTTAAAAAATATAAGATACATAAAACAATATAATTTTAATTAAAATATAAAATGTTTAGTATTATTATTTAAAAGTGGCTTATTAAAATCTAAAAGTTAAGATGGTGTTAATATTTTAAAGAGAGTAGTTATTTGATCAGGGCTTAAAAAACATGAGTCCTTAACGCAGTAAGCTACCTTTGCCGTATTAATAGCGATTGGTTGTTCAGTAGTTGTTGGTGTTACAGAATTCTCAAGACTTTGTTGCCGTTTTGCTTGTAGTTTTTGCCTGGCATCAACTGAATGAGCTTTCTTAATTAGTTTCACCCTGGCATCTGTTTGTCGTGCTTTTAAGTTTAGCTTATCTCTTGCATCTGTAATGTTCATAGGTACTGCTTGAGATGTCGCAAAATGTAAACGTCCAGTATTTTGGCCCCTACCAACACCTTTTTTAATTCCACCACGACCAACGTTTGTTTTGGCATTGCCTCCTCTACCACGAGCGAATCCTCGATTGAAACCACCTCGATTTGATCCTCCTCGTTTGGAACTGCCTCGTTGAAATCCACCCTGATGAATTCCTCCACGCTGACCATCTCTTGTTTTCCCTCTACATACATGTAAAAACAATATTGATTATTATTATACTCATGAGTCATACATACTGATTATCAACTCATCATTTGGAAGAGTTACAACAACTTTCTTAGTAAACAGTATGCTAGTAGGCCTAGGCTAGCCGAGATAATTAGTTAAGCCTACCTAGGCCGGATAGCAACTAAAGTACTACTCTTAGGCCTAGTACTACTAGGGCTACTACTACACCCGGTGAGTTACTACTACTACTACTAGGCCTAGTCTCTAGTACACTGGGTGGGCCTACTACTCTAGCCTAGCTACTACTAGCCTAGACTTAACGTCGTTAATTCTTACCTCCCTCGACCACCAAATTTTTGTTTTTTTTGGCCAAAAGAACGCTTAGACTTTATAATGTCATCTAAAGACCGATCCATGTTAACCTGAATTAAATTTTATCATGAAATTGTGGTAAAATTTATCAGGAGAGAAATGAATATATCACCAATAGTCTCGTCGCGCGTTGTGTATTTTTTAATGTACGTTGGTGGCGCACTGCCAATAACAACTTTTACGAACGTTGGTGTCGTGCTATATATTTCGTTTGATACTTTTTTCCAGAAAGAAAGACAGCAAACCTGGAAAATGTATGTTGATTTATGCGTGTTTCATTAATATTTTTTCCTATGGAAGTAAGTTTTACGTTATTTAAAGTATGTGTATATTTTGTAATTCCATATCATATAAGAGACTAGGCCTAGAGGTAGGCTAGGACGTAGGCCCTTGGCTGTAGTAGTGGTTAGTTTAGTTAGGCCTACTACTGTACCTGGCTGGAGGTAACTAGCATTGGCAAGCTGCCTAGGCCTAACTAGCTAGGCTAGTCCTACTCATAGATTAAGACTCTTCCTCTAGTAGATAGTCTTTATTAGAAGGCTTACTTAGGCTAGGCCTAGGTAGACTAGGTAGGCCCTAGCATAGGACTAGTAATGTACTGTGTAGGCCTAGTATGGGAGACAAATGAACCACAATTTAAAAAATATTTTTCAAGAAGAGGAATATATTTTATTAAATTTAAATTCTTATAAATATTTTTGCATTGTCTTAGCTTTTTTATAGATGAAGTAACAATGAGTGAGAAGAAAGTAAAACCACCTCGTCCTCCAGCTCCCACGTCATCAAAATTGAAAAAACAATCAAAGAAATCTCAACAGAATGGACCAAGCTTTTCATTCCGTTCGCTCAAAGATGCAGACAGTGAAGATGAGCTAACAAACAATAAAACAACAGAATCAGGAAGTCCAACAAAAGATTCTATAAAAGAAGTAATTGATGATCCTTTAGGAGCCTTCAAGAAAACAGAAAAGAATGATAGACTAGATTCAGATATCTTTGATTCTGTAAGAATTAAAAAAAGAGATGCAGAAAGGAAGCAAAGAATAAAAGAAACAAAGAAAGTTGATACCGGAATTATTAAAGTCACAAATGAGGTCATTGTTGTTGATGATGTTAATAATTTTTCAATTCCTTCTGAATCAAAAGAAGCCATTTCTGACCCATTGACATTTGTAGACAAGCTTCAAGATGACCAGAGAAAAAGGGATGCAGCGAAAAAAGAGGAAGCAAAAAAAGAGGAAAAACAAGCTCGATTGGAAGCTGCTCTTTACCCAAAAGAGACTGACTCTGGTGATCTTAACGTTGATCCATTCTACTACAATGTTCCTACACCTTCTGAGGTTCCAGATGAACCTCGACGTCCAGAAGGTGCCATCCCACTTTCTCTGTCAGGATTATTAGAGAAGTCTGATGAAAGTGACAAGTCAAAAGATCTGAAAAAGATAATTAAAAGAACCAAAGATTCACCACCAAAGACGCCTAGTGAAGACAGTTTTTCAGAATTAGAAAAAGACATCCTTTCTGATGTGGAGAGTCCTGATGGTAGACCATTAACCAATGAGGAGTATGTGGCAACGTTTAGTGTGGCAAGAAAAGAAAGGGTAATCCCAAAATACAGACTTACTCTAATGTCCGTAATATTCTTCTGTTACTTTATATTTCCATTGCCATCTTATCTGGTGGGTGTGATCACCGGAATGGTTGTATCCTTCTTTTGTCTTCTCTTTGCAATATGGGTGTCGTTACCAGACACCGTTAGAGAGTCACCAGAATGTCCTGATATTCAAACACCGTTGATCATTCCTGGAGAAAGAATGTCAGCTCCAAAGGCACGAGCAAAAGAACAAGAGAAAATCTTCCATCAGGTAGGTTGTTTTTTATGTTTATTCCTTAAACTATCTCTCATATCCTTTACATCATTTTGCAATTCATGTCATGATTTTCCATAGGATGTATGAGGATGATGTTAATGATGCAAATTTTTACAAAAAGATTCTACATAATGCCAATATTAATTTTGTTTTAAATGTGTGAGGTCACAGCAACGTAAACTTTGTTTTTTGTTTTGCAATTTATGCCTAAAAAAATAATTTTTGAGGGTTGGAGATGGGGTTGAGGGCAGGATCATAATTGAGAAATCTCAAGCTAGTTCAGCAATCTCAAACTTGATCATTACACTCAGTAATCATGTATAAAAGTTAATATTTCACTGCAGAGTATTTGTTTATGTTTTAAAACAGGATGTTACTTGATTGGATAGTAAACAAAGAACAAATACTGTAGTTCACTAATCTCTAAATTTAGCATCGTTAAGCACTGTCTACACTATCAAACTACTTTGATAAAGTGTGATGTGCTCAAATATGGTAGTGATATGACATCATCATGTCCATATATGGGCACATCAAATTTTCTCACATAAAGTTTGATAGTGTAGATAGAGCTATAGATTGTTAACTTACTAATTAACAAGTTACATATTGATGCTCTATTTGGTTACAAAGTTCATGCCAACAACAACGATGAGTCATCATTTCAGGATAATTTATTGAATATATTTGTTTTTATTGTAAGAAGATTGGCAATTTGTGATATGTACAGTAGATGAATTAGAGTTGTCGCTTGGTGGTTTATTAGATGTTTCACTGATCCATGTGGGTTCTGGGTTCAAATCCTGTCAGATGTCGGTATTTCTCACAATATGTTGAATTCCAAAAACCTTGTTTATTTTAATAGTTTGTTATTGTCTTCTGATACAGGTTTCACCTGCCAGTCCTTGGCTGTGTGCCTGAAAATCTAAAGCCTGTTTTCCATTTAGCGAATATATTTGTTTGAATCAAACATTCCTGAGTTCTAATTCTCATGTCAGTAGATGAAATTGTGCATAAGTCAACACTTTTGATTTGCGCGAATACATTTTCCTAGTGGAAAACCGCCTTAAATCTAAATGAAATATAGTACATGCACTACACAATATGATTACAAAAATTGTATAATGTGTTGAAAGAAAAAATGTACTGGATATTCTATTCACCTCAATTAACCTCATTCAAATATTAAAATTTCAATTGCATAAATGATAGATGATGATAAGATCGTAGTGAAACCATACTTGAATCAGTTTTTATTAACAAAGCTACACTTTTGTAGTTGTGCAACCTGTGTGTAGCGTATACTTTTGTATGTGTGTGCACTGTGTTTGAGTGTATTTGTTGATGAAAACTGTTTAAATTGTTTTAACCATGAAGATGGGATCTCAAAAATCATGTCTAACTTTTACAGTTATAAGCGGAGGTCTAAGAGCTTTTATCCATTCTCTCAATAATAATATTCCCTGTTAATTTTCTTTTTACATTTTTAAAAAAGGAGAGAGAAGACGTACAAATTCCCCTAATTTGTATCTTGGAAATTATTACTGTAATTGGGCTTGCTCATGGAAGTTCACCAAATTATTGTACAGTACAGTGGATCCTCAGTATGAATAATCACATCTTCAATTATTGTTGTAATACCTGTATTTATTATATTAAAAACTGAATTACTGAATATTTAATGCTACAGTACAGTATATTTGAAGTTCGCTATGATCCATCCAGCCCTACGTAGCAATGAAAGTCAAACAATGGCGTTATTGTCTGCTAATTAACTGGTAGACAGAGCGTGAATGATATAGCGTGAACTAACGATGCTTTTATTAAATCTAACATCTGATCAATATTAAACAGACTAGTATGAATTGCGATACACTAGCACGATGTTCGTTGATGATTGTGTGTTACTGCTATTAAATATGAAACGCTGAAGATAGAGTATTTAACTGTAGATTACAAGCAAATTCAATAATATTTAGAATCAAATTGTATTTATAAACCAAACTTGGGTTTGGGAATAATTATAACCCAATAATATTAATGCCCAATCTTTCGCATCTTCTTCAATCATCTTTATCATAAACCCTAATAAACTATTCATGGTTATTTTTATGGTGAGTGGTTCCACGATTTTAAAATCAAATGAGAACAGGGTGTGTAAAATGAAGTACTGTACTTAAAACTGTTCTTTTGATTGATTTTGTCACTGCGACTTTGTAACCATTGCTTACTGTATACTTTCAACTCTCTCTATTGATAGCCTGTCAGATTGAATCCATTTTTTAAATAGTAGGAGAGTATTTGGACATTGTTGCAAAAATTCTGGTTTTGAACAGTAAAACATTATGAGAGAGTATTGTGTAGTTGAAGTATTACAGCATTATTATTAGAGTATTAGAACTTGATGGCGATACATTCCTGTAACTTTTTAATATGAAAATGTGTTTTTAATCAGTAAATGTTTATTGAACCACACTCAGCATTGTAAAGTAGCTTCATGTAAAGACAGTGGAACCGTAATTACGCCATAACATTGGCAAGCTCACTCTCTAGTCTTCTAGAATACGGACTATATACCGTAGATCCAGTGTACACTTTAAAGAACCTAGTACATCTTTTGAGAGAGTAGGGGGATGCACAGTCACTGTCACAGCCACTAATCATAATTAACTGGGCCCTCTGTGAGACCAGTCTTTGACTGAAGAGTATACTAGTATATAAATTAATTTAAAAATATATTATAAATAAAAAAATCTAGTCTTAATATATGTGCGCCATTTTTTTAAATGTTTCCAATAGCTTCATAAAGGAAACACAGACAAAGAGGTGAACAAATTCATATCTCATTATTTATCATTCGTGCTTTTATAAGGGTAGACAGTGCAAATAGAAAACTGTATAATGTAATGGTTTGTGTACATTAGGAAGTCATAAAGCAATTGTGATTACAAACATATTATTTTTATATTTTGTTTATTCATTTGGTTTGCTTTAAATGCTATGGTGCTTGTGATTTAAGTATTGGATGTTTGTTATTATTTTTATTACTTACATTGGTGTATACAGGAATAGAATGCTTATCATATGTGGAAGGCATAACTGTAATGCATTTTAGGTCCAATATTTTATGTCCAACTGCTGTACGATACATTTTATAGAGTTACCTGTAAACTGTAAACATTATACTGTATGAGGACCATAGACATACTAATAAATAAACATACATAATATTGGAAGCAGTGCAAGGCAAATTGTTCACCGAATTTGTTAAAAAATAGTATTAGTAATATTAATAATTTAAAAAAATAACCTGAAATATAATGAAGAATCACATAGTTAATGGCAATCATATATTCTCGCATTGATATGTTTAAAGCCTTGTCTACACTATCAAACTTTATGTGTCAAAAAAATGTGATGTGCCCATATATGGACATGATGATGTCATATCACTACCATATTTAAGCATAGCACTACCATATATGGGCACATCAAATTTTTTTGACACATAAAGTTTGATAGTGTAGACAAGGCTTAACACGCTGCGATATGGTGCATGAGTGAGTTGGGGATAGTCACATTTGATAGTGATACAGTAGGCCTCTCCATGCCTTTTTAGCTTGTGTTGGACATCTACTTATAGTTTTCTATGACATACATCGTACTAAAAGGTGAAAGTTTAAATTCTCTACTCTTAAGTGTTTAGCTTAAGCTAAGCAATATACGAACATAGATCACTGCTGTGTCAGACAATGTGACTACATTAAGTATAATAATAATAATAATATAAATGTTTATTTTGTTGGCTTTTGCTGGTTGGCAGTATTTTAATCATTTCTATCTAAACACTCAATTCAGATTAATTTATTGGTAAAGTTGACAGACAGTCTTACCTGCTGTTAAGAATCTATCTGATTGAATCTTAATGAAATTGATATGACATTATGTAGATCTTTAATTTCATCTCATTTCTATTGGATTAAGGAGCCTGACGATGTATGTGTACGATAATTAATACCATGATGATAATGCTATTAAATGTTCTTATTAAACTCTTTCTACACTATCAAACTTTATGTGAAAAAAAAATGTGACGTGCCAAAATATGGTAGTGATATGACATCATCATGTCCATATATGGGCATATCACATTTGTTTGTCACATAAAGTTTGATAGTGTAGACAGAGCTTTAGCAAATGTATCAGTTCATTAACATGTTTGTGAAAAAAAAATGCATTACATTATAAAATTAAAAGCTGAATAACATGATTGTTAGAGAGCACTTGTAACATTTACAGTACAGTATGTTCAAATATATTAACAGGTTCTCGATTATGGGGATGAAATATTATTTTTTAGTAGTCTTTGGCATCATTGGTCTTTTTTTATTCAATTTTTATGCTTCAATTTAAGGTTTTTTTAGCAGGCCTTGTTGCTTGAGATTCACATGCTCAATATGTTTGTAAAATGCCATTGATAAGGTGTGCCTTTTTATCATCTACACATCAAGATACAAACAGCACACCAACTGAATTTGTTGTGAAGTGCAATTTTGTAGCACACCTGCAATTTGAAGACAAGACCTGTTATAGTAGCTAATGTTTTGCTACATTTTTGTATTTAATGTGTAGGGTTATTGGAGAAATCTCTGCTTTCAATCTTTAGTATTAACATTTGTTTTTCGTTGCATTTGACTGTGATTTAATGTATCCTCCATACAGCATTGTTTTTTTCAACATACATGTAGTAGTAAATGATTAAAATCTATGCTCATAGCGAGTACAGAACACTATGTAGTTTATAGCTGCATTCAAATGCAAGTCAAATGGCCGAGCGATTAAGGTGCTGTTCACCATACCAACAATATTGGTATGGGTTCGTGTGCACTTTAAATAATCCAATTCTTAATTCGAGTAGGGGGTAACCCCAGTGAACTGGTTCGTGAAATAGCCCCTGGATTTCCACCTGACTACTTTGCTATTTGTACAGTAATCCTTGGCCACTGCCTAAATACATTTAAAAAAATAATTAATAAGTTGTGTAACATTTTGTCTTTGTTAGGGATGGATGAATGAGCTACCCTATGAATATGATGCTGACACCTACCATATACAACAGACACACTCTGTTTTTCTACGTTTAGACGGTACAGTTCTACGTTTGCTTCAGCCAAAGGTCAACATTCCAAAACGAGCCATGTGGGATGAAGCTCTTCCAAAAGCTGTATTTGAACATCAACGGCATTATGATCTACGTGGAAGCAGCGTATTTTTACTCCCGGATGGACTAGTATCTAAACGGACATGGAGCAAGAAATACCCGATATGTATCAAATTCGAGAAAAAAGATTCTGATTTAAATACAGATGTTAAACCAGCTGAGGATAAAGAGGATAAAGTTGACAGTGATTCAACGAAAGATCTACAAGGTTACGAGTTTATCAAAAAGGATGAGGTTAACACTAATGTAATTTATCTATTCGCGAGAACTGGCCGTGAGAAGGAAGAGTGGTTTTGGAAGTTTGAGACGGCCTCAAAATATAAAAAAATTCGAGGCAAAAAGCCGATACAGACACTAAACCGGCAGATTTATTTGCGTGGGAGTGAATACATAAAAGAGGACGGTACTAAACATCTTTCACGATTAGAACCTGAAGATTTAGCAAGTCAGAAAGGCGCCATGGATTTTTACCGGTACATTTCTAAAATTTTACCAAAAGAGAAGGAAAGCACACCTCAATCGGTTAATGTGACATCCGGCGGCGTTACGTATGGTTCATCTTCACGCATGAATGCCTCAGCGAGTAAAGTCAGTCCTGATAGTGGTTTAACCGAGTCGCCAGTGTCGTGGGTCAATGCACTTTTAGGCCGTTTCTTCTGGGATTTTCTTCGCGAAGAATATTCCAAAGACTGGGTGAAGAATAAACTGCAGAAAAAGCTTAGTAAAATCAGGGTAATTATTATTTTTTACTTTATTAAAAATGTATGATATATTTGTGCCTCACTTACTCAGATAAACCGACAATAACTCTTGCTAGAGATGATGAAATTTTCTTGAACACCACCTCAACATAATGGACTAATCAAAATATTGTAATATAAATTTTGTTTATCTTATCTTTTCCAGGTTCCAAGTTTCATAGATGAACTGACCATTACAGATATTGACCTTGGGTTGAACAGCCCGCTTTTACGTCGAATGTCGCGCCCCCATATCGACGAAAAAGGGATTTGGGTGGACTTGGATATTGCATATAGTGGTTCGTGTTGTATGACACTTGAAACTAAAGTCAATCTTTGGCGACTGAAGAAAGGAGCGTCATTAGAACGAGAATTAGAAGAGATTTCGCCCGGTATGCGTAAGATGAGCCAGAAAAGAGAGCGGTGAGTGTTTTAATTACTGTGCTGTTCAATCTCTCATCACAGAGGATCTTGGGGCAAAATGTGGATGGGGTTGTAAATGTATCAACATTTTGTATTGGAATTACTAATGTTTTCAATACGATTGGCACATGTTCAAGGCTCTCCTCGACCATACTGTCCATAGTTCTGATGGTAGAACAAGAAGTCTTTGGGAGGGAAGGCTGTGGGAGGGTGTTACTACGGTGTTACTGGTTCATCTCAGTCCACTTGTTGTGGACAGGCGTGCCATTTGGTGGTAGCTATACGACATAAAGGGACCCTAAAGCTCTATCTACACTATCCAACTAGTTTGACAAAAAGTGTGATGTGCCGAAATATGGTTGTGATATTATATCATCATGTCCATATATGAGAACATCACTTTTGTTGTCACATAAAATTTGATAAGTGTAGACAGATCTTTAGAAGATGAAATTGTTTTATATGATATCTGTGTTACTGTAGTGTATAAGTACATTATAAATATACGCATCTGTAACTTGAAGATCCTTCATTTATCCCGAGTTTATCATGGAGTTATCGTATCATGATTTCAAACGTAAATGCAATTGTAAACATAATAAAATTTAATAGTGGCTGATTATTATCTGATGTTGTAGTTTAATACAAGTCACGATTCTACAGGATGACAGGAAACGGTTGTTTATTATGTGCAAAGCTTAAGTCACATGACCTATAGGATCCTGTATTATGAGAACTTAATTACGTTTATGATCTACATACATTTTACTTTCATTTGTGTCTTTCCTCAATCAGTTTTGATTTTCATTTGTCTTTATTTGTGTTCTCTCTAACAAATTCTGTAGAACTTCTGACAAGAAAAAAGTTAATAAGGATGATAATGACAGGTAGAACTGAAACAAATCATTGAAACATTTCACAGTGGCAAAAAAACAACAACAAACCAAAATATTACTATGTGCAATACAATCATGTGTTTTCTGTATTGCAGGTTTTCGATTATTCCATTTTGTAATGGGGTACAAGTAAACCAAATATCCCTTTAATTCAAATCATATCAAATCATTTCATGTTAAACAAAATGTACTGAAGCAGTAACACGTTTTATCCACATCATCAACGCCAGTCCCCTCCCCTTCCCTATAATATAATCTTAAATTATTTTTATTATTTATAGTAATAATATAATCAAATAATTTTTTATCATAATATAATGTACATAGTATTATTGTTATTATTTGTACATATTCGTTGTATACCTCTTCCCTCCACCCTCTGAACCTTTTTTTAATTTTTAGGTAAGCCACTGCTTCTGCCATCCATTCATATGTTTCCTCTAGCAGAGTATTGTATACAGTACTTTGAAAGTGAAACCATTGAGTAAAACCATCATGCCATTATCCTATTTTATTAAAGCACAATAATTACCTTTACCATTTTCCAACAAACATATTAATATCAATTTGTTCTTTAAATAAACTTGTTATTTGATACCATTTTTATTTAAATTCTTCAGAAATGTGGACAAGGATGATAATACCCAATATAATTTTGATGATGACAGGTATAAAAATATAAATTCATGAAATCATTCATAGGAGCGCCAACAACTACTACAGTTTCATTTATTTCTCATCAATTTACACTTTACAGTGGCCATTAGTCATTCCTCCATACAGTACTTTTTCTTATACACAGTGATTTTCATTCATAAATATATTCTTTGATCTTTTTGAATGTTTCAACATGGATTATTTTTACATTCAAATATAAATTATGAAATATCAAAAAATGTGTTACGCATAATCTGGCTATTTTAATACATATTTCTAATTTTTACTATGATTATAAACATCTGTAGAATATGTTAATTTTTACAAACCATAAATCATAAATTGTCTTTTAGAATATTAAACATTTTTACTTTACCATTTAGGATTCATATTTTTTCCATATATTTTTCAATTAAAAACATTCTGCTGTTAAAGAAAGTTTTTGCATTCCATAAATAGCGTTAAATCGCAATATATTTCATTATTGATCATATAAATTGTTTGGATTTCAATTAAAAGAAAGTTGTTGCATTCCATAATAGCGTTAAATCGCAATACATTTCATTATGGATCATACAATTTTCAGTGGATATCAATTAAAAACATTCTTCTGTTGTTGTTGCATTCCATAAATAGCATTAGGTCGCAATATATTTCATTATGGATCATATACATTTTTTGGATTTCAATTAAAAGAAAGTTGTTGCATTCCATAATAGCGTTAGGTCGCAATACATTTCATTATTTTATTCATGGTCAAACATAGTAAAATACAGTACATGGTTTGAAATTATTTTAGTTAAAAATCAGTTAAGTTAAAAAGTAAAAAATTCACATAAAATACAAAAATGAGATTAAAATTTAACGTGATTAAAATTTGGTAAAAATACAGATAAAATACATCGTTCTTCAAAATATAAGCAAGATTGGTGTGTGTAAAGCTCTGTCTACACTATCAAACTTTATGTGACAAAAAATGTGATGTGTCAAATATGAACACGATGATTTCATGGGCACATCACACTTTTTTGTCAAACTAGTTTGATAGTGTAGACAGAGCTTAAAGCCCCCTTCCCTACGTTTTTTAGATCTAATTTAAGATCACAAACTATATTTAATGTAAAAATAACACTATATGGTCCTATTGCGATAACTTTTTTCTTCTTTAAACGGTTAAAAATGTGAAAAATAAGTCGATTCTAATAATTATAGCGGCCCGCTATAAATCCCAAAATGCATTGCGCGCGGATTGATATTTTTGTTTTTCGCCTGTAATTCGCCAACTTTTCGATCGATCGTGAGGCCAAAACAAATGGAAGACTCCTAACTTTTCAGCGAAAATACCGGGTTTTCCCCAATTTGTATCAACGGAGTCTGGCAAAAATAGAAAGACAATTAATGCAGCAACTATACAACGTCAGGCTAGGTATATAGCTAGCGTACGATGTTCGTACGTTACCGATGTTTACCAGCTAGGCCTACAAAACTAAGCCTAACTAGGCTAGGCCTAAGACCGTCCACGAGAGGTTGATCGCCGCGAGCTACTTGGGTAGTGCATTTTTTCTCACTTTTTATCATAATTTACCATAAAACGTACATTTAAGACAAGGAATGACATGGTTTAATGTTTTTAAAGTGATATATATGTATTATTTTCCAAAAAACGTCCAAAATTGCAGGGAAGGGGTCTTTAATAAGGTATAGCATAAAATGATCAACATTTCCATGTTCCATATAATTGCCTCATTATGTAAAGTATATCAATATTTCTTGTATTCCATCATTTGATTTCCATCATGTGATAAGTTATTATATTTAATTTGTTTTGAATTTGTGTATTTTGTAGTACCTGCTCTTCTTTATATTATTAACTTTCTGAATTACATATAATAAGAGATATATCTATGGTGGTCTCAATTACAAACAACTAGTGCTAAGTATGATGTTGACAATCATCAGTAGTCATTGACTTATATTACATGCTTACTTTTGTGATAAGACCTCTAATGCTTTTCTAGCTTTAAATCATGAAGAAATACATCCTTCAGGCTTAAGCATTTCAGGCTTTTTACCATCACATGACACTGATGCTAAAATTAAATTTCCATAGCCTGCATTTTGTTCCATTTCATGTCATTGCTTCACCATATGCTACATGTTTTGGACATTATGTTTTGTTCTGGCAAATAAAATAAATCTGTTCTAATAATTACAATGATTCATGCAGAAAATCTGCCAAATAAAATTTTGGATCGTTCATGTTGCTAATTAATTATCTGTTCTGTTGGTTAATACTTCTGTTTTTTGATATGTGGACCTTATTGTACCTTTCTTTATTTGATTATACCATTCTTAGTTTACGGATTGTAACTTGAACAAATGCCAATAATGTTTAAGGATATATATATTTTTATGTGTTTGATGCTAAGTAACTGAAGACTCAGATATGTTGTTTATCATACATCTATTTATAGATATGATATAGAGTTGGGTTTTTTAGTTAACATGCTTGCTAAAGATGGAGATCTAAATGAATAATTTCAGAAACACAAACACATAATTGACACAAATTACTTTGGGGACCACAAAGAGTTTTTTTTGGGGAGAAAGGGAGAGGAAGAAAAAACCTGTTATTTTGTTTATTTCAACAACTATATTTAACAAGCGTGGTCTATCCAAATTGAGCCTATTTCTAAACCTTGGTTACTTTAATATTTCATTAGGCAAAACACAGCAGCATTGAACAGTGATGAGGAGGACAGTGCAGAATCTTCAGATGATGATGAAGATGAGAATCAATCAATGGCCGATGGTGGCAGCAGCAGTCAGGAGGCGGACGGGTATAAAACAAACAAAAATATTTTTAACCTTAAAGGCCAATTTTCACAGACGAGCGGTAATGGTGATAACAATATAGAATCTATGTTATTCCTTATTACCATTTACACACAACGCCGACGGGCGGTTTCCGCTCAAGATAGATACATATTTTATGTGGGACAAGCTACACAGTTTTCTGCTTACCATTCCCACTCGTCTGTGTAAATTGGCCTTAAGTTAACAAAACATATAATGAACATCAACATACTGTATATGCCACACTTGGAAAGAACCTGGTATGGCATACCCATCGGTGGTTGATGGTAATACCTTGTTTGTTTTTGTAAAAAGTTTTGTTTAAAACCCTCAACGGGTTGACCACACGCTTTTATAAATCTACCGATATGTTGTTTTTCCAAGAACTGGTAATGACATCCCATTCATTCTTCAGTCTACACTATCAAATTTGTGTGACAAAATATGTAATGTGCCCATATATGGATATGATGATGTCATATCAGTACCATATTTGGGAATATCACTACCATGTTTGAGCACATCACACTTTTTTGTCAAACTAGTTTTATAGTGTAGACAGAGCTTTAGGCTAAGGTTGTTTTTCACATTTGGCTTTTCAAGCATTGGCACATACTAAACATACCGGTACATTATTTTACATGTATTTTCCTCTTTTATCTTTCATAGTGGAATAAAAAATTCAAGTAAAATATTAAGATTCGTGAACAAGATTGCCAGCTCTAAGTATTTTCAGAATGCTACACAGTACAAGTACGTAAAAAAAGCATTTGATGAAGTCTCCAGCACTCCTATCTTGCTCCGAGTTGAGGTGAAGAATTTACACGGAAAGTTAGCTCTTAACATACCGCCACCACCAACGAACAGACTATGGTAAGTTGATGAAAGATGATGGTGCTGAAAAAGATGATGGCGTCTGAGCAAACAATTGCATCTATTGCACTTTTAAGTGCAACGACATAGGCACAATGCAAGTGAGTTGACCAATCAGAAGCGACAGTTAAGATGATCCCTGCATTATGATTGGTCAAATTACTCGTAGTGTTCTTACTTTCTCTCCAAGTGGGAACTAAGTTAAAAGCAAATTTATATTTGAAGAGTGAGTAGATAGGACATTTTTCTGTTTTGGTGAGTTCTCAAACTGTGCTCAAAAGTTCTATGTACAATATGAGTAGTCACTGTCTGCAGTAGTGATCCCATTCAATAGTTTTTAGGTACATGGGCCTAGATTAAACAAAGAAAGAAATTATTACAACTCTGTGTGTGTGTGTGTGTGTGTGTGTGTGTGAAATGTAGTATATTACAAAATCTGTTATTTTTACAGGTATGGATTTCGGGGAAAACCCAAACTATGGTTGTCTGCCAAACCAAAATTGGGAGAACGTCAAGTTACCATAACACACATTACAGAGTTTATCGAGAAAAAGTTAGAGTTAGAATTTCAGGTCAGTAAAAGTAACATGGCATTTTTTTTATAATAATATTTATTTGGTCACCAATTCCATAATTTACTTAAAACCATTTTAATTCCACAATCAATACTCTTTATAATTTCAGAAAATATTTGTGCTTCCGAACATGGATGATCTTGTCATTCCCATCATGCAAGGCGAGATAGAATCCAACCGGTTTTGATTGGTTAGTAAATTTAGTATTTCTGATGGGCTGCTGCAGTCATGTGATGACATTCCAGAAAGAGCAGACAATAATCTGTGTGGATCAAATTTTAATCCTTGATGTTAGCTTTTGCAAGAGAATTTTGGTTTTATAAGATAATTTTTTGACCAAAGTAATCAATTTATTGTGTGATGTACCTTTTTTTTTGACATAATCGAATATCCAATCCATAAAAGCACCCAGAAGTAGGGTGTCATTTTAATCGTTCATTTATATATTAATATTTATTTCAGTTTGTATCACTGGGTGTTTAACATTGAGTATAGTATGCCGAGTTAGGTCATATGTATCTGTAAGGGCAGTGGTATATATTTTACAGGTTAAATTTACATGATACATTTCATGGATTACATGGAATATTATTTATAACATTATCTATAAATTGGTAATAACTGGTTAAATTTCAACTAATTCCAATAACCAAGTAACTGGTTATTTTTATAATGAAGTATATATGTATACTGTATATCTTTATTTGAGACTAAGACTAGCTCCTTTTCTCCACCCATCTGTGTGACACGGCATCGAAAATAAAACCATAGATTACCGCGTAAGGTTGTGTGTTCGCATAGCTGCTGTATGTATTGGCCAGAAAAAAGCTTTCGCGTAACCAGTTTACATCGTATGCAGCATTCAAATTGTACATCACTCGCTGACCAAATTAGTATACTTATTGCGCAAATACACAGAGAATAAATAGCACATCTTACAGGCCTTGTCTTTTGACAATTATTGGTGTGCTACAAATTGCACTCCTCAATACATTCAGGAATGCTGTAGGTGTGCTGTTTGTATTTTGGTGTGTAGAAGTTTACCAAATTTAAGCGTGTTGTAAATCGCACTCCTCAAGGGCAGTTTAAGAGTGTGTAAGGCGAGTGGTCGCACTCGCTCGCCTTAAAAGACAAGGCCTGATCTTAGAGTTTGTTTTAGTCGGTAAACATATTCGTAAATAATGCGTAGTATTGGCAATAAAAATGCAATGAGTTTGCCTTTTATAGAATAATGAATATTTTGCCTTTATGCTCTGTTTTTAAAGTGCTCTCAGGACTCAGTTTTCATATAATTCCATTTATTGATGATTTTTTGACAATGTGCTTCTTTTTTTATTGTTATTATTATCTTTCACTTTATGCACCAAACAATTTCCATCTACACATTTTAATTGTTTTTTTATGTGTGAATTTTTGCACTTTTTTTATTAAGTAAATTTATTAAATTATTTTATTCTTTCTATATTAAAACTAAAAGCATGCCCATATATGTGCAATAATCATATAATGATGATAATTATATAAAAGAAATTATATTTGAAAATCTATATTTTATTCATTATTATAATTTTTGGCTGTTTATGTTTTTGGAAGCCTCTTTTACACATTGACTGTTTTTATTGTAGCTATTATAACTGTAAATAATTAAATAAGTTATACCAAGATCTGTGCTGTATGTATGGCATGTAATAAACTATGACTACATACCCACCTACTATTATAGAATAGCACGACTTGTATCCAATCATATAAACAGTTAAATAATACTGATAGGTGTGGGTGTGTGGTGCTCAATGCAGTCACAAATATTTCACTACCATTTATTTGATTATTTACTGGCTATGGACTAATATACTAATATCATGTCTTCTGTTTCAGTTATGTTATACCATTTCATTATGTTGTATTTTTGTACTATGTATTATCTGTAAAAGTGTTCTGTAGCCATGACAACACACCATTTTTTAGTTGTATGGATTGTAATGATGCTCTAAGTGTTAATAAATGGATTGCTTTAAACAAAAATTAATATTCTTCTCCACAACCAATCATAAAAGTGCAAAGGAATTTGTGCAGTTATGTGCCTGTGTGAAAGGGGCTTCTAAATATTATGTCCTAGGAGAAGATGATAGCAATTTGTTAACCGCCGCTTATCAATGTCCATACCATAGTTATTTTGTCTAAATAGTAGTAGTACAGTATATACTAAGATAAATTGATATATGACTTTATACAGCGATACCTTTGGCATATCACATGTTTATATGATGCTAAATGATATTGTCTATGTTTTAACGTTAATATTCAGGCAATTAAATTGATTATTCTAGTATGATCATCAGAAATATATTACAGAAAATATGTTTTATATAGATGTTTCCTTTAAACCTCTATTTGTGTTGATACTCCATATTTGTGTTGGCTGTGTTCAGCCCTTTCACCTCCACCACATCTAACCGCAAACTACCATAATGTTCTATTTGTTGTATATGTAATAAAAGGTTGCACAAAGAATAAACAGTGTTGTTGTTGTTTTCATTTTGTACACAATTTAATTACACATTTTTAAACTAATCTAAAATGTTGTAATGCATAAAACTGGTTAAATAGTCTAGGAAAAAAATCTGAAAAAATGCCTAGAAAGCAAGGAGAGTGGAACGTTAGAGGCAGTCAACATAGAGCCAGTAAGCCTAAGTAATCCCTTCTGATCACTCTAAGCCCTATTGACACTTAATGTTTTGCCTTGTATTGAAATGGTGGCCATTTTGAAAAAAGGCAGAAGGAATTAATTAGGATATCTGGCTATGTTGACTGCCTCTAACATTCCACTCCCCCTAACTTATTTTTTTCCTAGACTAAAAGTGCATATTTGTAAATTAATATTAGCAAACATATCAAGTCAAAAACCCATTTATTTTTCCAATAAAAAAAGTTTAATACTAAAAACGGATTAAAACACTACTTTCCACACCATTTTTTTACTGCACATTATAAATTAACGATACGTTTGCCTTCACTTTTTAAAATCGACATATGGAGAATTAATTAATACAAATGTCTTGCTTAAATGACTATTTTTTAGACATGTTTTAGGGAGCACATGAATTTAAATATGTTGTAATAACATTCCATTTGTGCTACTAACATCTATACATTGCCATTCAATTTTGTTTGTTGAAAACATAAAGTAATAAATCTTGGATTACATACAGCAGTAATATTTAAATACTGTACTATGCCCACATTATTTTAAACAATTTATTTACATATCAGGTATCTACAATTAACATTTGACATAAAAACAACAGGTCTACATGCCTTGCTAGATGTGAAAAAAGCATTAGTATATTCTGTGTAATAGTGTCCAAGTATATTTCCCTTTTGTAGGATTTGCTTATATAGAAAGAACAGATTTAGTGATTTAGTCAATTTTTATAGCTTCATTCACTCAACCTTAGAAGTGTCTTTATTGTTCCAAATAGACACCACTTTTTGTCCCAACATCACAAAAAAAATGACATTTAAAACTCATCTGATAGCTTGACCAATAATGATTAGAAAAAAACATTTAAAAATTAACGGGATGAACTTGAGCTAGATCTACTGTAACGCCGCCTTCGGTTTGCTGGTGACCTTGAACGTGACCTTGATCTTCTACGTGGTGATCTGCGTTTAGGTGGTGACCTATTAGATAAAAACAAAATTGATAGCATATATATATTTCTATTGATTGATCACTTTATTTCATAATAAATATTCCATATATACAACAAAGAAAACAGAAAATCACACTAAAATAGGATAGTGAAGCGATTTGAAGATCGTAATAGTTCGTAGTACAATTTTTAATATTCAAAACTCCTTATTCTAAAACCATAGACGCACTTGCGTAGTGGAAAAGATTAGGGTTTGTTTAATATGTTGTTGTGGACATTCATTCAAGAATAATTATTTATTGTCCTACCTTCTTCTCCTTGGTGGTGACCATCTTCTTCTTGGTTGCTGGAATCGTCTTGGTGGACTCCTCCTTTGCATTGGTGGTCTTGGTCTGGGCTGCAGCACAAATGCAGCGGTTACTTCTTGTCCATCAATTTGGCCTTTAACATAAAGATTATGATTATCGTAGTAAGTCGTATTTATGTTATTCTTAAAAACATTCTATTTCATAACTACTATAATTAATTAGTATTTTAAAGATTGGTGGTCAGTGGCATAACAGCTATGAGCACTCACTGGCTAAACCCAGGGAACACCTCAATGATTCAAACTACCCAGCGTTATTGCTAAACCAGGGACCTTCGCCCCATGCAGTACACCAATGGTGGTTGTTCTATATCTCCATCTTTACTTTTCCATAGAGATAGTCTTGTCTTGTTTCTGTAACGTTATACACATCGTATCCTACCTCCATCCATATGTTTCATAGCTTTTTCTGCATCCTGCCCATTCTCAAAATCAACATATCCAAAACCTTTTCCAAATGTGCCATGGCGTCTGTCTGGAGGCAATTCCACGCTCTTTACGGCACCGTACATTGAGAATATTTCAAGAAGATGATCTCGGTTAACATTTCTAGTGAGACGGCCGACGTGGATGCGAGTCGGTTTTGGGGATGGTGTTCTTTTACGTCTTTTTGGTGACTTGGACCTTGATCTAAAACGAAATGTTTTTAATTGTTAAAAATGGATATAATTTGGTGTAATTTTACACCTTAAGCCTGGTGCATCTTCTGTCTATCATTACAGCATACTTGAACACATCATCAATGATCCTATACTGTGCAGAACCTTGTGTATTCGGTCACCAAAAAAAAAAAATACAGGCAAGAGCACCATTACTAGATGTTCAATAATACTAACTTTGAGGCCTTTTTCTTTGTTGGATCTTTGCTATGAGAACTACTGGAACTTCCACTGGAACTAGATCTAGATGAACTGGAGGTGCTTCTGGAACGTGAACTACCAGAACTTCTGGAGCTGCCAGAGCTGCTCGACGAACCAGAAGAGCTTGATCGACTGCTGCTTCCAGAACTAAAAGAAAATGTCAATAATGTTGTAAATTATACAATGATTTAAGAAAATACTTCTATGCTAACAAACTTACAGAATAATCGCACTGTGTGCACACTTACCTGCTGCTGCTGGATGAGGCACTAATACTTCTACGTTTCTTGTCTCTTGCTCTTTCCTTTTTAGCTGAATCCTTCCTGCTTCGACTCCTACTACGACTTCTGCTTCCTGCCCTGTAAAATTTAGCGATAGTCAGATTAAGATTTACTGCAGTATTAAAAAGTATGAACTAGGCTATGTATGGTTAATTTTTAAAAAAAAATCTTCAATCTTGCTCAAATTCAAACAATCATTCATAAACAAATGGGCGAAAAACTGAATAAGCTGTAGGCCTAGGAAGTTTCCGAGTAATTCTTCTATAGTATCATAGGATATACGATATTGACCTTGCTATTTAATACATTTTACTAGCTAGGCCTACTAGGTTGATATTTAAGGTGGGCCTAGCGTTGATTTCACCAGCTCGGAACGCCTTCGTTCGTATTACGATGCTGCCGGTAAATCAGAGTCTAAAAAACACTATGCGCAATGAAATTTTTAAACAAGTTTATATAATAAAGAAATAAAAATGTCAATTAAACTAAGTTCTAATGTAAACATGAAAATTAATTTAATGATTTATACGATAATCAAGGATTGACTTACATGTTTCAGAAATGCTCAGCTCCGTAAAAATTGTAAACAACGCTCTTTCGGTTCTTATGACATGATCAAAGAGGGCGCTGTATCAGTTGTGTTGGTGATGCTCCTTATTTTTATAGTAGGCTATAGCAAAGAACTTATAACACTTATAAGTTCTTTGGCTATAGTACATATTAATAAATACGTTACGAACACGTTAAAACTAAACTAAAAATAATTACGTAAAAACTAAGCTAGTTAGAAATAAACCTAAAATCTTAGTTAGACAATCCACTTTACTTTAGAAACAAAGACAATAAGTAAAAGCAAAATAGCAACGATTAGACACGATTTTTAAAAGACAACACATTTTTCTCCATGGAGGTATTTAAACCTCTATGTTTTTCTTTCTCTATAAATTAATAAAATACAATTTAATAGGCCTATATTTAATGTATAAAAAACTATTAGTTAGCTTAAAGATGTACATTGTCCCCCAAAAACATGAACAATTAAGGTTAATTAAATCAGACTTTGAATAGGTTATTTTGTAGTTTTTATAAAATTAATGACTTTACTTATAAAATAGCATAATAAAAGGTTAAATTCAACCAAAAATCAATTGGCTGGCAGCTGGCCAATTTGACCATTTTTTGCATTAAATTACAGTTTTCTCTTTCTTTTTTAGGTCCAATTTTTAGGCAAAGTGGATAACTATTATGTGACATTAACATGGTATATTCATCAAAACAAATTTAAAAAATATTTTCAGGGAGACAATACATCTTTAAATTAGTTTAAAAGTTAGCACGTACCTAGCCTAATACATGCTACGCGTTATGTAACTTTTTTTTCTGACTCTTCAATTTATCAGTCTAGCGCCCTCATTTATAATTGATTGCTTTTCGGACCTAGCAACCTGATGCACTTCTTGTTCGCTAGCCCCAGTTTGTAAAGTTAGTAAAGTTTACTTTTTTGCAGTACTATGATTTAAAAAGTTTGTAGATTTAACCAATTTCAACAACCGTAATTTTGTGGTGTTTGAATTACACTAATTGTAGCGTATTTACAACAACATTTAACAGAGCTTGTCAGGTAATAAACACACTCAAAACATTTCGCTTCACGAAAATGGACGGCACAACTCACTTCGTTCTAGGAGAATAAGCTGAAATTGCCTGGACCAATTAGGGCTTGGACTGTTCCTTGACCTAGCCTACGTCAAGACTAGAATTAAATTAGGCTTAACAGTCTTTTATATAAAGCAATGTTATGGGTAACATTCTGAACAAAATCACACCATCAGACTGATAAAAACAACCACACACAGATTTCACCACACAGACAGGAGAGTTTTGAAAACAAGACAAGTCATCATGGCCTTGGATCGTGCTAAGGTAAATTCTTCATTCATATTTTTTATTATTACGTAATCATTGTCTTGAACACATAGATAGCCTATAGGCCTACAGTAAAGTAAATATTGATTTAGGCCTATATATACAAAGTTGTTTTCTTTTTAAATAATCACAAAATTGGTTTCTATAGTGGTCCTTATTAATTTTAATGTAAAATTCTGGTTGACATTATTATGTTTGCTAATATAATGAATAGTTTCTTTCATTTCAGTGTTCAGAAACGCCATTACTCAGTTGTAGTAAAACGAGGGGTTTACCGGGAATCCCACCGCTGCCTCCAGAGGGCAGTGATAACCCTTCGGACTTGTATCAGGTAAGATCACCTTTCCCTCATTCCTAACCAATTTATAGTCTTTTCAAATAAAATAACAAAGTTCTACTTACACCATGATTTAATTTCTTTTTTTAAACTATTTTGTTACTTAAATAATTGTAATGATTATAATTATCAAAGTACAGATAGAAAAATATAGATTGTGGATCCAAGTTTTATCTTAAAATGATATAATTTTGTAGGCCTATTATTTTTATATACCGTAATTAATTAAGATTATTAAGATTCTAAAAAATATGGTGGCTAAATGCAAGGAAAATTGTCGGATTTGATAGGTAAATAGTTGGTGGACCTGCTGGATGTTGGAAAACCAAAGATTAAGATCTGGAAGCATTGGTCTAAGTCTAGAGCAATTACATTTAAATTCAATTCATTATTTATACATCTAGTAGAGAAGATATATTTACATTAAGAACAAAGGATACTGCTCTAGCAAATGTTTGTGCTTTATTTCTTAAAGTTGACTTGCAGATACTGAGTCAATATTATAATGTAAACAACACACTTTTACAAATAGATACAGATAGTTGTATGACAACTAACCTATTGTATTCATGGTAAAGCACAAAAATACATCTGAATAAAAGAACATTCTTAATTGGTGTGATCAAATATATTACAGTTAATTAATGGATAATGTAACGCCATTGTTACTATTCTTACAAGTAGAATTAGTGAAACTTAACAATAACATACTAAAATAAGGCCTTTTGTTATTCAATATTTCAACATTCATTATGCTATTCTTCTGACCTTAAAATTTATGTCGATACAATTACAACAATATAATAAATTCTCATTCCCTCCGTAGTAAACAGGTAAACCATATTGTATCATGTATCCTAGCAACTGGTATTGGAACTTAAATGATGATCTATGCAATTAATAATAGTTGTATCCTTCTCGCTTTGATAGTCCAAGGTCCAAACATTAATTGTCATTTGCCAGTACTGGAATACTAATTGTTGAAACATTGTTAAAGATGTATTGTCCCCCTGAAAAAAAATATGCCATTTTAATATCATATAATAATCCACTTATCCACGCCACAAAAATTATTTACCTGAAAAAACTGTAATTTAAAGCAAAAAATAGTCAAATTGGCTGCCAGCCAATGGATTTTGGTTGAATTTAACCATTTATTTTGTCATTTTATAAGTGAAACATAATTTTTTTCGGGGTTTTTTTCTAAGCAAGTGATTAACTTGATTAAAACTACAAAATAACCTATTCAAAGTCTGATTTAATTAATCTTCATTTTTCATGTTTTTGGGGAACAATTCATCTTTAAATGAAAAAATATATATTTGCTTGTGTCTAACATGGCATCCTAGGTTTAATTCCAGTTATATTATTATATTATACAGTAATTATTTCATTTCACAGATTGTATTACGACACAGTGAACACCCGCCAATCATGAAGGATCCTTCCTGGACTAAGGCATCCCCCTTCAAAGAACAAAAATACCACCGAACTCCCAGCGAATCCATAGCTAATAACTACACGCCATCTGCGAAAAATCTTAAGATACGCTCACTGCCCAAGATCATGACGCGGTCTTGTACGCAGCCATCCATGAACAGAAAACGTAGTTACTCACGTATCCTTTTACTCTTGATTATTTTGCTTTATTTTCTATCTATACGTCAATGAATAATATACTGTAGCAAGAGAGTTATAAAATTATGCCTGCTAATTTTGTGAGACTAATATTATTGTACTGTATTAAATGCAGACAAATTTGCTAAAGCCTATCTAGACTATCAAACTAGTTTAAAAAAAGAGTGTGATGTGCCCAAATATGGTAGTGATATGACATTGTGTCCATATATGGGCGCATCACATTTTTTGTCACATAATAGTGTAGACAGAGTTTAATAATGCGTTTAATACTGTTCTGCTTTATTCATGTAACAAACACTGTGTTATATCTTGATGCTTTGCAGGACCTGATATATTGTATAATTCCGCTATTATTTTTAATGAAGGTTATTATAGCCTTATGAAGAAGTAAATCACAATAACTAATGAATTGATTTCAATGGCATTTGTTATAGGCAGGTGTCCAATGCATTCACTTGATGCATTCATACATACTGTAGGTTCATACACAGTGAATATTCAATATTTTGTTTTTGAATTATAATATAAATAACTATTATCCAAATAATTTAATTTAATATATTTCATTACTTTGAGAATTAAAAATAAATTGAAATCCATACAGGTCTTAGAACTCGGCTATAGAATACATGATACATACATGCATCTTGCTAGGAGAAATGATCATTAAGGCCAATTTACACAGACAAGCGGTAACGGTAATAAAAATATTTAATCTATTGTTGCAATGTATTTTTAATTTGTTAAAGAGGGCCCCTGAATATCAGTTAACCCACTGTGCTAAACTGGAAGGGTTATACCCTCTTTAAAGATGGTTGAAATAAAAAAAAAATTCCTTATCCCCATTTGCACTAAATGCGGTTTCTGCTCAGGATAGATACAGATTCTATGTGAGACAAGCTATGCAGTTTTCCGCTTACTGTTATTACTCGTCTGTGTAAATTGGCCTTTACTCCAATTATTGTACAGTCATCTTGGATTTCATTTCTCACTTATGACTTCTAATGGTTATCGAGTTGGAAATTGTTTAGTTAACGTGTGTGTTATTCTATTATACATTCAATTTGTTTACTCATGGCAAGTAGATAGATAATAACTGTAACTTAACACCTAATATAATGATTTTATAATTAATAATAATATGCATTATCATCAACATTGACCTAAATTGTAAGTCCGTATTAAATACATGCTAGGTTTTCATGTATATGTCCACCGGCTAATGGCCAGTAAAAACAAGAACGGGCGTGTAACACCTCACAGAAACTGACCAGCTTTGGCCGGTCATTTTTTGGTTGAAATTGATGGCCAGTAAAAATTTAATTCAGGTCACTGGTTTATAATCTTTAGTTAAAATTAATCTTATGGCCACCCCCTATACTTTGTGCATCTAGTCTTAATGTGCTGTATATTAACAGTACCAATTGCATTACTCCAGTAAATTATAAAACATCTAACCATATCATTATGCATAAAACATGCTAACACAGAAATTCTCTACAATTGATTTCTCAAGTCAATGGTTATAATGAGGATATCTACATAAATTGTTTTCAATAGCGGTTACTTCCTTTCAACTCTGTAGTCAGGTGAAAACCTAGCTTTTATTGATTAGCTATTGTCTGCCACTTAATTTCACATATCTATTACAGATAAATATGTTTCTATAAATATAATTATATTGGCTATTTTATTAACTGTTAATTTCTCTGATTTAATTGATTGTTTTATTGTTTTATAGCAGTTATATAAGGACTTCTATGATTAAATTAATTATAAATGTTTCTGCTCTACTGAAGCTCTGTCTACACTATCAAACTAGTTTATTAAAAAAAAAGTGTGATGTGCCCAAATATGGTAGTGATATGACATCATCGTGTCCATATATGGGCATATCACATTTTGTTGTCACATAAATAAAGTTTGATAGTTTAGACAGAGCTACATACAAAACATATCAGGAGCCTAATTTTATAAAATGTTTAGATAAATATTATAAAATGTTACTGTCATTCTCATCAAAATTTTGCATTATTTATACTCTAGTAGTAATTGATAAAATAGTAATGTATTTAGCATATTTTGTGCTTAGCTACTTGGATAAACCAGCATTAGCCATTTCAAATAGAAGAATATTACACCCCTACCTTCAAATGGGAGCTACCTAACATACCACCGTTTTATCATTTATTTGTGCAAATTCATCTTTATTTTACTTAACCAATTATCAGCAAAGAGATCACCAAGAAATGGGAAGACTTCACCTACAAAACTGATGCAGCTCTCACCACGTGCTAAGACATTTGTGAGCAAGAAAAATGGTCAAAATTTACAGAGCATGGCGTAAGTTGTGTGTTTGGACGACTGTTTCAAAGCATTCATAATAGCTTATATTAATATAATGCTTCACAACAACAACGATATTATTATTAAAGTCAAATTTCTTACAACACTCATTCAGTCAAAAGTTTTGGGTTGGAGTACAATGTACATTGCAAACTGGACATTGTGGTCGAACCTAACACATATGACTGAATGTATAGTAACCACTTTTTTGTAGACTTGTTCCTGTGCCACCTCTTTCTCGACCGATGACCCCAATGGAGCAAATGGACATCATTTTGGACAAAGAAAGCAGAGAAGACGAGAATGAAGGAGAACCAAGCGAAAGAGATTTAGAGGCAAGTGGTCATTTTCTGTCTTATCTATGTCAAAAAAGAAAATCTAATATAGATAAACAACTTTCTCACCAATAATTTATCCTGCTTGTCTTCTAATCCAAAGGTCCAGTGTTTAATCCTGACCTACAGTAGTGCCAGAGTTGTAACTCTTTCATCTACGCCTCCTAAGTCTCAAATGAACCTTAGTTTATAACCACGATAAATTATAAAATAGTTTATCCATCCTATAATTGCCAAGTTGCTCGCTGTTGGGTGTGTATAAAATTACAAAAAATTATTTGTTTTTTTTTTCATCAACAGCGTTATCATTACTACATTACTAAAGGAATACAATCGTCAATGTTGGCGTCTCCACCAGCAGGTATGATTGAGAATGTCAGAAGTCATGTGCCGAATTCTTTACTTGAAAGTGCTTCGATGCAGAAAGCTGTTGAAATACTTGAAAATGAGATATTCTGTGACTATGATTTTAGTGCTAGAAAAGCCATTAGTAAGTACTTTACCACATATATTTATTATTTATTTTTATAATTAATACTTTTTAAAACATGAAGTATATTGTTTTTTAGCCCATGTACAAATACTCAAAACAGGAGCATAGAAGTAAAACAGTATCCTGTTCAAATGTTTTTTAGTAGATAAATGAATAAAATAAATCACTCCACTATCGTGAGCTTGCTAAATGAAGTTTTTCCCGTCAAATATTTAATTAATTTGTTTTCTATTTTTAGTTGATTACATATTAAAAGACCCAGAAGAAAAAATTCGTCTTTACATCGACTGGATTCCTAAAGTGTTCCCACGGCGGATTGTGAGGGCGCCTGTCCCCTGGCATAATACGTACTCGGTCAACAAAGAGCACAATGAACAGCATCTGTTTACTACAAACCCTATGATGTTAGAACTACAGGATCTATGGCATGAGAGGTAGGCTTTGGTATTTAATTTTCTGTAGGCTCTTGGATACCTGAGGTCTACTTATAGGTTTGTGAATGTTCTACATCGATTATATAGAGAAAATGCATTGTGTATAACCAGATCTATTCTACATTTGTTAAAGTTTACACAGATTCTATTGTTAATGTTTTCTGGATATGGCATATTTCTGAATTTCTTGGACATGGTTTTAGTAGAATAATTGATAATATACCTTTGTATATTTGTAGATTCAGTCACCTACGATTCGTACGTTTGTCAGATCTACTCTCAGCAGAGTTACCACTGCTTCCAGAAGAGTTTGAAGTCCTTGTCAAACAGCACTGTAAAGAGGCACATCAAATCCTTAAGACAACGTAAGTATGTGAATGAATTAGGACTTGCGACAACCCAAAGCCAATCTACACAAAGTGGCGTAAAGCAGAGTGCAAAGGTTTAGCACTCCTAAGGGCCCTCCAGCTCTAAGTAGTTGAATTGAGGCTGCTCATGCTCTGGAACCCCTTAAGCTCTGGGGCACATTGGTTTAATCAGTAAGCGCTCATAGCCATTGCGCCACTATCTACACATCTTCATTTATGTGGATCTAAATTAAAGAGATTACTCTCTGACTATTTTTTTTCTCAGGTGGATTCCAAGCTGTGCACAAATAATATCAAACCATCGGCAGTTGTGGCTGCATCTTCACAGCCTGGAGTCAACCCAACGTCTCCAGGAATTCTTTGCATGCATTGCTGCTCTGATGTCTATCCAACTAAGAAGCATGGTCATCAATTCATTGGCTGACTTTTTGGAGTTCTTTGAAATTCATAATGTATGTCCTTAAGCTAGACTATCAAACTTTATGTGACAAAAAAATGTGATGTGCCCATATATGGACATGATGTCATATCTAATACCATATTTAAGCATATCACTACGATATTTGGGCACATCACACTTTTTTTGTCAAACTAGTAGTAGCATAGTATGAGCATAGTAGATTTAGGAATGCTTCACAAATACAAAAAATCTGTACAATTTCCATTTTGGTGAGCCACTTGACAGTGATTCATTTTGCTGTTTGTTTAACCAGTCTTGAATTTTGAACTCTTTTTGTTTTGTTATGTGTTGTTCTTTTCTGAGGAAATAAATGAAAAGAAATGTAGTAGGTGGTCTACAGTATAATATACATCAGTTTGTATAACAATTATTTTGAAGGAATAGGGAACCAGGCAGTGGTGTAATGCACAGGGCAAAGGCCCCATGGTTTAGCACTCCTAAGGTTTAGCCAGTGAGCACTCATAACCATTACTCCACAGGTACCAGGAACTGGTAATGAAATACATTTCCAACACACTTCTGAATCGTGTTGTCAGGAACATTTCTGTCTATGCCAGATTCTTTTCTCTTTCCTCTTTCCTTTTAATTGTAGTTTAATCCATTGTTTTATTCGTACTTATATATTTTATCAGGCGGGGAATGATTTTGAAGATGGGTACAAGGCACTTGAATATGTCATGCCTCAAATCATGATCATTAAGTTGAAGGTAGATGAGCCTAAGATTTCCTTTGACCCACCATTCAGACACTGCAGAGACATCATTCTCAAGTGCTTCTCTGAAGTTATTCAGTCAGGAGAAGGCTTACAAAGGGTAGGTACTATTCTATTACCTGATCTAGCTGTTATAAAAACATCTTTTAAATGGACCAAAATCACATAACTTTGTTTCTAACTTTTTACAATAATCACACAAGCTATTTTTTAAATGGTACATTGTACTCATTCTTTATACTCTTTGCTTCAGGTCGAGTGTGATATTTTCCCAGAGCTTAAAAGCCATCGTCTGCTACTACGAACAGTGAAACTTGAAGAACAATTAGTGACTGATTTCATAGACAAAGCCATGGAAATCTTCAAACAAAACACAGTTGGTCCATCACGCTATCTGAACACGTATAAGAAATACCACGACCTTCTGAACAACAAGGCAGAGGCAGACGTATCTGCATTCCTTAAAGAGCGGCACTCTTTGCAAGGATTCATTAAGAAGATTAATAGTTATGTCCAGCTGAAAGAGGAGATCTCTTCTCTCCACATCACTGTTCCTCTCAGTATGTTCTGTCTGGACTGCAGGATGCTGAACCTTGACCTTTGTAACAGAGCGCAAAAGTTGAAGGAACGTCTAGTCAAGTTTGAAGTTGATGAAAACAGGGTATTGAACAAAAGGTACAACAAATTATAATAACTAAATAAAAAAAATTAATATAGATATTTAAAATGTAAACAAACACAAATAAGGACACAATATTCAACACAGAACTAATGCACTATACAACCCCGGGAGAGGCGTGTATGATGCATATCGGACAAATGACGCACCTCTCTCAGGGGTTGTATAGTGGGTCATGCAATTGAAAAGTGGATCTCTGGTTGGTATACATAATCTTGACTTGACTTTAAACTGGAGGCAGCTCCTTAAAGAGTTATAACTAAAAAAAGATTATCTACTTTCTTCAAGGTGTTATATGTAATTTATTTTCAGTATCTGCAAACGATATGATGAAATCACGGAACGTGTGAGCGAGATGCCAGATACCACATCAGGTGTTGTAGAGCTTGGTGATTACTTGCGAGTTTCTAGTGAGGTCACAGTTCACAAACTCAAGGATGAGATTGACGAGGCAGCTAGCCGCTTGATGTTTTTATTAGACTATGCAACACTTCCATGTAAGTAAGAGCTATGAAGATCAGGAATTTTGTCATATTTTCACCATTCCACAGTTAGACTTGTTTAGACACCCTAATACAAATCTTTAATTCCTTGAATCCTGGGAATGAAAGACAAGCTATCAAAGCTATTAAAATGCTATTGAAAGCCTTGTCTGCATTCTCAAACTTTATGTGACAAAAAAATGTGATGTGCCCATATATGGATATGATGATTTCATATCACTACCGTATTTTGACATATCACTACCATTTTTGGGCTCATCACACTTTTTTTGTCAAACTAGTTAGATAGTGTAGACAGAGTGAAAGAAACTGTTTGGTATTTTCCAATTCTAAAGTATTATTTTGTTAAAGATGAGGACATAAAGGTGAACAGTACAGTGTTCCATTGGCCAGACCACATTCAGACTGTCTTTGAGTTGTGTCGTAACCGTCTCTTGAGCAGACGAGAACAGGCAGAAGAAGAGGTGCGAAAGAAGATTCAACAATTTGATGATAAACTACAAGAGTATAACCGTGAAGTGGAACTTTTCAGGAAGAAGGAGGTATAACTAAAAATGTTACAATAATAATTTATCTTGATAAAAACCTTAAAATTTACTTGTTTATCTGTTATGCTTTACAGTATATGTGTGAGTCCCAGTAAAGAGACAGTTTCTACCCATTTATGACAATTCTAGTATTTACTTTTACTATTTAAATTTATAATTTTTTTCTCCGTAATGCTTTTGAATAGCCAAGAGGAAAGGTATAGTATCATTTAATGTTGGTGTTAATATCTTCAGTTTTACTGTTGTGTTTGCTTGTTTGTTACTACTAAAACATTCCTTTTTATTTTCACTAATACCCTTTTCACATCTGCTAAATGTAACATCTTGTTGAAAATCTGTCGAGATTTCACAGGGGACCCCTTGTGGGGAAAAACAAAACCATGAGAGGCCTGTTTTTGTTTCAAGATGTCCCGAGTTGTTACTGCTTTACTACTATGCTTTCTCTTGAGATTTCTCACAGTTCGGGAGATCAAACCTGGTTACAAATTGTAACAATTTATGCATGTGAAAAGGGTATTAGTGTAATTTGGTTTTTTAGAAATTTGTTAAAAGTGTTATATTGGTTTACTATGCATATGGTTTCTATAGAAATTTTGTTGGACCTAACAGGATATTACATTCAAAAATTAGCTTGGTTTAATATTTAGGGATGTAGTAAAGGGAATGAGGCCAAATGATTAAAGTTTCAAAACTGCTTAATAGTGTTTATGGTGAATACTTAAAACTGGGATTTAACAATGGGAAAACTGTATCCGCATGTGTTTATTGTTGTGCTTTAAACTACTCTGTATATAATAAGTATGCCATTCAGTTGGTGAAGTTGGTTAAAATGCTCAAGTTTATAGTCAGAACGCTTGTTTGGTGTTGCTTTAAAAGTATATACATTTGTTGTTATCTGTGTCCATGTTTGTACTTAGTTGTGTGTATACAGTAATTGGTTTGTTTAACATATAGTATGTAACACAGTATAATTATTTGTGTGTGAATACAAAATCAATGAATTATTAAAAGTAAGTCTTAAATTAAAACTTTCCAATTTACACATTACAAATTATTTCTTTTTCTAAAGATGTTGAGTATGGACGAAATGAAGGGAAATGTGGACAAACTAAATGAGCTTCAGAGCCAAATGGAAGATGCCAGAGATAAACTTGATGGTCTGAACAAAGAAGAGGAACTACTTGAGTGGGAGGCAACTAGTTTCCCCCTACTTTCTGCCATGTTTGCAGCAAAAACTCCTTACGACAGCCTTTGGAGTACTGCACTTGATTTCCATACACAGTATGAGACATGGTTGAATGGTAAGCTATCACAGAGACTATGTAATACATTTATTAACTGTAATTATCTTAAAACACATGAACACATATGGTTTATGTGCGCTTAGCACATCTTTCATCAGAGGTTTCTTGAGTTATTATTATGGGCTGTTTCTATCAAGTTTCACCTGCACCCTGTATATAGTGGCTTCATTTGAGATGCAATAGATATTATCACACTAAGAATCAAGAACCCTACCCCTTAAAAAATGTATGTACAACAAAATGACTATCACTCACTGCATGCTGCCATACCATCTCTCCAGTACTCCTTAAGCTCTGTCTACATCAAACTTTATGTGACAAAAATTTGATGTGCCCATATATGGACATAATGATGTCATATCACTACCATATTTAAGCACATCACACTTTTTTTGTCAAACTAATTTGATAGTTTAGACAGAGCTTTAAACTTGCTTACCATATTCCTACAAACCTTTTAAACTTTCTAATATTATTTTCCATCTCAACACTAGGTCCATTCCAACAGCTTGATGCAGAGAAAGTGACAGAGACAGTGGACACAATGTACAGGACTATGTACAAATTAGCAAAGTCATTTGGTGACCAGCCAGGACCACAGAGAATTGCGAACAATGTCAAGGGGAAGATTGATAAATTCAAGCAACACTTGCCAGTTCTATCTGTTGTCTGTAATCCTGGAATTAGGGACCGTCATTGGGAAAGGGTACAAAATAAACTTGTTTGAACTGATTGTATGTTGCCTATACTGTAGAAAATCCTTGAATAGTTGACTAATAGACTCATTTTCCATGTACAAATATGCAATTGTATCTTAATACATACAGTATAGTTCATTGGTTCTCAACTAACAGGCAATGAGTGCATTGCCTATGGATGGTGAAAATGATTAAGTGTCCTCACTCAGAGCCACACTTAAAATAGTTTATTCACAATTTATTTATAAAATGGTCATATACAAAATGCAAGAAAGTACATACAGTATAGACCAAATATCAATCTTTAGTATCCAGAAGCCCAGAGGCTTGTATGTGAAAGTAACATTAAGCTCTGTCTGCACTATCAAACTTTATGTGAAAAAATGTGCACATATATGGACACGATGACATCATATCACTACCATATTTGGGCATATCACATTTGTTTGTAAAACTAGTTTGACAGATAGTGTAGATACAGCTTAACATTTTAACCAGCATAAAATTTACTTTTTATTTGTTGTAGATGAGTGATGTTGTTGGATTCCAGTTGAAGCCTGATGAAGAGACATCCTTTTACCACATATTAGAATTGGGACTCAGTAAATATATGGATAAGTAAGACAACATTTGATTCATGTATCATACAGTAGAACCCTTTCATTGGACACCACTATTAAAGCTCTCTCTACAATTTGTCAAACTTTATGTGACAAAAAAATGTGATATGCCCATATATGGACACAATGATGTTATATCACTACCATTAATCACATCACACTTTTTTGTGTCGAACTAGTTTGTTGGTGTAGACAGAGTTTAAGGGAGACTTTTCTGTGAAATGAACAAGAACCTACGTATTGGTGAACACCCCTACTGTATTTGTGCATGAAATAGGACAGATATTTATCAAGACTGTGGTCTTCAGAAAAATGTCCCACCTGGTGCTCATTCCTAATGGCTAGACATGTTAGTGGAAACTCAGCAATATTTCGTTGTTACTGCAGTAAATAATTTCATATTTGTCTTGGTTACTTAGGCTTGAAGAGGTTGGTGCTGCAGCCAGTAAAGAATACTCGCTGGAGAAAGCAATGGAGAAAATGAAAGGGGAGTGGGCAGATGTCAGCTTTGAATTTGTGCCATATAGAGATACAGTAAGTGCAACCACCTGGTATATAGTTTGGGTGGGCGTAGCAGCAGATTAGTTTTAATATTAAGTTGATTTTGTGTACCCTTGTCATTTGATTGGTTGATTGCCAATCATGTAGTGTGTGCTGTCTGTAATGACCAACTTCTGAGCGCCATACTGTACTATATCATATATATATTTTTTTTTATTTCCTTAGGGCATCAATTTATAATATATGTCTATATTTTTTCAGGGTGTTTCCATTCTGTCAAGTGTAGATGAGATACAGTTAGTTCTGGATGACCATGTTGTAAAGACACAGACCATGCGAGGCTCTCCATACATTAAACCATTTGAACAGGAAGTCAAGGTATGGCTATTTTAATAGAGAAACATTGTTAGAAAACAAATATAGTATCTCTAATACCATTACCATACATTTTTGTCTAGGGCTTCCACAAAGCAGTGCCTAACAGGACCTCATTTACCTCTTACTTCACAGGAATGGGAAGAGAAACTGGTTACAATGCAAGACATTCTAGACTCATGGCTTAAATGCCAGGCCACTTGGCTCTATCTAGAACCAATCTTTAGTTCTGAAGATATTATGGCTCAAATGCCTGAAGAAGGACGCAAGTTTGGTATTGTTGATAGTTACTGGAAGGACATCATGACAGAATCCGTAAGTCTAAAGCTCTGTCTACACTATAAAAAAAAAGTGTGATGTGTCCAAATATGGTTGTAATATGACATCATTGTGTCCATAATATGGACACATCACATTGTTTTGCCACACAAAGTTTGATAGTGTAGGCAGAGCTTTATACAGAATTTAAAGTTTAAAGTACTTGTATTACAATCTCTGTTCAAGTTCTAGCCTAGCCTTTATAATGATATTTGTATTCATTCTGTGCAGGTCAAAGACACAAAGGCACTTGTATGTACAGCACAGCCAAACATGTTGGGCAGACTGGTGGAATCAAACCAACTTCTTGAAGAGATCCAGAAAGGATTGAATGACTATCTCGAGAAGAAAAGATTATATTTTCCAAGGTAATTAGCAGTGAATTACAACTATTAGCCTTTTAAAAGAACAGATTAAGTGGTTTTGAGCTTCTTTGGCGAGTTATATCTAAATATTGTTTCTTTTCATTCATTAAGGTTCTTTTTCTTGTCCAATGATGAACTACTTGAGATCTTGTCAGAGACAAAAGATCCTCTTCGTGTACAGCCTCATTTGAAGAAGTGCTTTGAAGGAATTGCCAAGCTGGAGTTCACTGACCAGCAGGAGATTGTTGGCATGATCAGTGCTGAGAAAGAGACTGTGCCATTGTCATCAAAGATCTACCCTGCTAAAGCTAGAGTAAGTACAAACTAATTCCCATCCAGATAATGTATACTCCCCCATCAATGTTGTTTAAAATGAGTTTACACAATTTTTTTGTAGGGTATGGTTGAGAAATGGCTAGCCCAAGTAGAAGACATCATGATAGCGAGTGTTCGCAAGGTCATCCAGGACGGTACAGGAGCGTATGCTAGCATACCACGTAACAAGTGGGTGCTAGAATGGCCTGGACAGGTCGTCCTCTGCTGTACCCAGATTTATTGGACAACTGAAGTTGCAGAGGCTATCACAGAAAAAGGAGGACTCAAGGTATGTAAGAACTGTTGTAACTGGAAGGTGTATTTAAACAAATATTAATCAAATATTTGTTTGACCAGTAGAACATTAGAGTACCTCGCGATTGGTTGGCAGGTAAGCATAAAGACACAGCTACAATGCCACTACTTAAATTTATATTTTTTGATTTGTTTACTTAGAAATACCTAGAGAAGAGTAATGAGAACCTGAGTGATATCGTTGATCTTGTACGTGGCAAGTTAGAGAAGGGTGCCAGGGTCACACTGGGTGCTCTAACAGTTATGGATGTACATGGTAAGATTGATGACTTCTTCCTGCCTACTACCCCTCAAAGCCCTACCACACCATGTATACCCATGTCTTCTTTGTTACTAAACACAACAAAAGAAAACAAAAATGCATATATATATATACGATAGTGGTCTAGTGAGTTGCGGAAGTGATGTTGTTTTGAGCATCAACGTAGTGTTCGTAAGCGAAAACTGTATACAGTCAATAGCCACCATATGTCATCTAGTATTACAGTTACAAGGACCAGTACCAGTAGGTTATGTGACATGCTTCATATTCAAGATAATGTCAACCAAATTTACTTTCTTATTTCCAGGCTACTTTGAAAATAATGTGTCCTGATGCACTTTTCCATGGTACTTGGCAATGCCTACCATTCATGACACTTCCATTGGCCTTCTCCCAATATTTCCATTAGCTAATACACTTTGTTCTTTCCATCTTCTAGCCAGAGATGTCGTTGCTCGGTTAGAAGAACTTGATGTGTCTTCAGAGGCTGACTTCAACTGGATTAGCCAACTGCGTTACTACTTCAATGGCACAGAAGTTGACGTTCAGATGATAACTACACAGATTCGCTATGGCTATGAATACCTTGGTAATAGCGGGCGCTTGGTTATCACACCACTTACAGATAGGTGTTACAGGTAACAAAGATTCTAGTTTTGCCTTTTATACATACATAATACACTGACCAATTCATAATGCTCCAAACCATCTATTTTCTTTACTAGGACGCTGATGGGTGCTCTGAAATTGAATCTTGGAGGTGCTCCTGAAGGCCCAGCAGGTACAGGCAAGACCGAGACCAGCAAAGATCTTGCCAAAGCAGTAGCTAAACAATGTGTTGTCTTCAACTGCTCAGACGGCTTGGATTACAAAGCTATGGGCAAGTTCTTTAAAGGACTAGCACAAGCTGGTGCTTGGGCATGCTTTGATGAGTTTAACCGGATCGAGCTAGAAGTCTTGTCTGTGGTTGCTCAACAGATTCAAAGTATTCAGCATGCTATCCAGCGAAATCAGAAGAAGTTTATGTTTGAAGGGACTGAGTTGACTTTAAATCCTACGTGTACAATGTTCATCACAATGAACCCAGGCTATGCTGGCAGATCTGATCTGCCTGACAATTTAAAGGTAGGTTTTACAGATATATGTTTGATTTACATTTATATAAAACTTTGTCAATTGATAGTAAAGAATTGTAACATACCTCCTTTAAAGCAAGTCTAATGCTTGGTTCCACTAGAGACGCAATGTAAGTACGTAAACAAAACGTAAGTGATTTGACTAATCCAATCACAAATCAATTGATAGTAAAGAATTGCAACATAGTCTCAAACACATGCCTCCTCTTGTGCAAGTCTAATGCTTGGTTCCCACTAGAGATGCAAAGCAAGTATATATGATTTGCATAATCACAAGCGATGGATTATGTAATCTGTCGCCTTTTCATTGATCAACTCGCTTGCGTCTACATCTTCGCATTGCATTTTCAAATGGAAACCAAAATTACTTACCATTACCATACCTTACCATTCCAACAATTTGTTTGCTCTCTTGGGTGACAGAAATACTTTATGATGGACATACAATGATGCAATACTGAAATCTATTTTGTATTCATAGGTTCTGTTCAGAACGGTAGCCATGATGGTACCTGACTATGGTATGATTGGTGAGATTGTTCTCTACAGTATGGGATTTGTTGATGCACGAAGTCTTGCTGGAAAAATCGTTGCCACATACCGGTTGTGTTCAGAACAGTTGTCTTCTCAGCATCACTACGATTATGGGATGCGTGCAGTAAAGTCTGTATTGACGGCCGCTGGTAATTTGAAGTTAGCTCTTCCAGATGAGAAAGAGAGTATTCTGTTATTGAGGGCTATTAAAGATGTTAATTTACCAAAGTTCTTAGCTCAGGTTTGTATAATCGTACTCTCCACACATTTATATTTTTATACTAAGATCTTAAGCTCTGTCTACACTATCAAACTAGTTTGACAAAAAAAAAGTGTGTTGTGCCCAAATATGGCAGTGATATGCTCAATTATGGTAGTGATATGACATCATGTCTATATATGGGCACATCTCATTTTTTTGTCACATAAAGTTTAGTACCTTACCACCCTTTAATAGTACCATAAATCTTTGTACAGTACTGTACTTTTTTTTATCATATAATGTAATTGATAATTGTGAACGTCCTCAGTATATGTATATTTTTTATTACTAGGATGTGCCATTGTTTGAAGGAATCATCAGTGACTTGTTTCCAGGTGTGGTCTTGCCAACACCAGACTATGTCGTCCTTCTTGAAGCTCTCAATGAGAACATCACCAAGTTGAAGTTACAAGCTGTTCCATGGTTCATTGAGAAGATTATTCAGATATATGAGATGATGCTTGTGCGTCATGGCTTCATGATCGTAGGTGACCCGATGGGAGGCAAGACATCAGCCTACAAGGTGCTGGCCAATGCTCTTGGAGATCTACACGCAGGAGGGCTAATGAATGAGTTTAAGGTTATCTTTGAAATCATAAACCCTAAGGCTATCACTATGGGTCAGCTGTATGGATGCTTTGACCCTGTCTCACATGAATGGACAGATGGTAAGGAGATACATTTTCATTCAATTAAGCTCTGTCTACACTATCAAACTTTATGTGACAAAAACATATCCATATATGGAAATGATGATGTCATCACTACCATATTTGGGCACATCACACTTTTTTTGTCAAACTAGTTTGATAGTGTAGACAGAGCTTTAGAACTTTTAGAGAATTACCTTAGCATCCCTATTTGACTCAGTTGTTCTATGCTTAATCTGTAATAACTTTTTAATATGTTTATTTTAATTGAAACGTTAGAATACATATAAGGAATACAAAGATTTTTTTCAGCCTAAACAAGAAGCCATTGATTTTATGGGAAATACTGATGTATGTGCTCAATAAAAATTAAATAAAAAAGTATTGATTTGTTTTAGGTGTGCTGGCTAATACATTTCGTGAACAGGCTGCATCACAGTCTGAAGATCGAAAGTGGATATTATTTGATGGCCCAGTGGATGCTGTCTGGATCGAAAACATGAATACAGTCTTAGATGACAATAAGAAGGTAAAGTAAAGTTTACATGCTTGATACAGAGAAACTTGTGCTTACTTAGCCTCAACTAGAAATTCAAGTTAAAACTCTATCCATCTCTTATGTGGTCCACCTTTGACCTTTTTAGTGATTGTGTTCCTCTCTAGTCTATCAAGTGATGGACATTTCAAGCAATACCACAATTACAGTAGAACCCCTCCTTTGGGACACCCTATAAAGCGGACAATTTCCTGAACGAATAAGGGGAAATATATGTTTTATCACTACGGCCAATCTCTATTCAGGTGACACCCCATTTAAAGAGACAGTTTATGTTCCAAATGTTTCCCTGTAATAGAGGTTATATTATATCAAGTCTAAAATTCAACACAATAGGAAATGATATAATCATGCTTAGCTAAAGTGTTTTTTTTTTTCTAGCTATGTTTGATGAGTGGGGAGATTATTCAAATGAACAACAAGCAGAATTTGATCTTTGAGCCAGCAGACTTAGAGCAAGCCTCACCAGCTACTGTCAGTAGATGTGGTATGATCTACATGGAACCACACCAGCTTGGATGGCGTCCTCTTAAGACATCGTACATGGAAAACCTACCACCTGCTGTCAAAGAGGAACATAAGGAAATGATCAATGACTTGTTTGAGTGGTTGATTGATCCTTGTTGGGGTTAGTGTTTTATTTTCCTGTTTGTATTACATCTGGCAAGAGACCTACAGTATACATTGTATGCTGCCAAAAACTAATCTTGTATACCCAGTTAAGGCCAACTCGGACAGCGTCGTATGACGAGGCCCGATGAGTCTTCTTGTCGGGAGAAAATTAAACATGTTTAAAGTTTTCATGACGACCTAAAAGCTATGCCCGGTGCTATCTCAAGACGACTCGTATTGTCAGGATTCGTACGATGCTGTCTGAGTTGGCCTTTACTTGTGGAAATTTCCAAGAAAGAGAGCGATTGGTCAATGCAACTTGGAGTGTATGTCTCCACTTCAGTTGTTGTCATCAGCACTTTTCTCTCTTGGAGTGTCATTCAGTTGCTATTTCACATAGTCGCAATGGCCTGCAAATATAATGTATAGTATGAATGGCTAAAAGTTTAGGCATACCATCATCATTATGTATTTGCTTTGTTTCAGATTTCATCAGACACGAGTGTAAAGTGTTTGTCCAGACATCTGTAATTCATCTCGCCAACTCACTAATGAACCTGTACACATGCCTCATGGATGAAATTGCTGTGTCTGGACAAGAAGGCCAACCAGAAATGAGCAATCAACAGGTGAGTGAGGACAACAGACAAATCCCTAATTCATAAACACTATGAGCTCGTTCATTGCTAACTTTGATGGGTCACCAATTTTACCAGGCTAAATAACTATAGAATGAATGGGGGAATTGACCCTATATTGTCTTTGAAGATCCTAATACAATCCCATCATGCACAACCAGTTCATCTTTTATAATTACTACTACTCTATTATGGAGAATAATCTTTTTTTATTTTTCCCACTTAGATAACCCTGTGGTTGCAAGGGCTGTTCCTGTTCTCTCTTGTGTGGACAGTTGGTGGAACACTGAACAGTGACAGTTGCAAGAAGTTTGATCAATTCTTCCGTGTCTTAATTAGTGGAACCGATCCAAACCATCCAAAACCTAAAAGCATCAAAATTACAAAGGTATAAAATGAAGAAACTACACTTATGATTGTTAAACTAAAGCTCTGTCTACACTGTCAAACTAGTTTGACAAAAACAGTGTGATGTGCCCAAATATGGTAGTGATATGCCTAAATATAACTTTTTTACGTTTATTTTCAGAGCAACTCATTTCCAGAAAGGGGAACTATTTATGATTATTTCTTTGAGAAGCAAGCAAGTGGAAAATGGACTGATTGGATTGATTACATTGATAAAGAAAAATCGGTGTTGCCAAAGGATGCAAAAGTAAGGTTACTCAGAATGGAAGTAATATTATATGCATGTTGTATCATTTGTCTGAACAGTTCTTGACGAAACTGGTGGTAGTTTATTGTTGTAGACTAGTGGTTTTCATTTTGGCTTCTCTTTCTCCCTCATCTAGCAAAATAGAAGACCCAGTGGCCGTATTCACGTTTAAGGGAAATCCTTAAATGTGTATTGACTTAAGAGAAATTCATGCTACTTAACCCTTTGAAGACGTGGCCTAAACCTATTAAAAATACTTATTTAGCCTCAGTCACTTGGGGTAGAAAGTCTTCAAAGGGTTAAGGGAAATATTTCACTTAAGTGTGATTGAAGAATATGATCACTGATTCCTGCTGACATAAAGATCTGTAAATATATTCCAACATTTATCTTTTTAGGTTAGTGACTTGATCATCCAAACCAACGACACAGCTAAACAAGTGTTTTTTCTGGACACATACCTTAGCCATGGCACACCATTAATGTTCATAGGACCAACTGGTACTGGGAAGTCTGCCATTACCAATGACTACCTAGTTGGATTGCCAAAAGAACAGTAAGTGTTTTTGAAAACTGTTTTTATTTCCAAGCATGCCATGCAAACTAAGTCCAGTTGTTTAACGTAAATTTGTTTCTTTTTCAATACAGATTCTTACCAAATAACATCAATTTTTCTGCTCGTACATCAGCCAATCAGACGCAAGATATTATCATGTCTAAATTGGATAGGTGTGTATTAATTTAATATGCGAATGTATTACAGTTTTTCTTCAGCTAAAGTAACACATTATTACGAGAATCATTTTATACTTTCCTTTTTAGGCGAAGAAAGGGTGTGTATGGGCCGCCAATGAACAAGAAATGTGTGTTATTTGTAGATGATCTGAACATGCCAGCTAAGGAGGTGTATGGAGCGCAACCTCCGATTGAATTGCTTAGGCAGTGGATTGATCACAAGCATTGGTTTGATAAGAAAGATACTTCCAAACTTGAACTTATTGATACAGTGAGTTGCTCTACTTTTTAAAACAACCAATGACACCAGTGTGGCTTCAACTACTACTGCCACTGGCTGCAAATTCCATCGACTCTCTGCCATTACAACTATCAACAACCCCCACTCCACTGCTACTAAAAACCACCATAGTTATTCCAACTCTTGCCAAGAAATGTATTTATTCTTTGTGCATAGAAAACAGACTCTCTTATATAAGATCTTTTAATCCATTTTGTATTTTAAAAATAGATTATAGTGACAGCCATGGGACCACCAGGTGGTGGACGCAACGACATTACCGGTCGTTTCACACGCCATTTCAACATAATATCTATTGACTCTTTTGACGATGCTACTATGACACAGATTTTCACAAACATCACTGATTGGCATTTCGCCAAGGGTTATGATGGTGCTTTTGTACGACTAGGAAAGGTGAGATTTTGAAATTGTTAAAAAAAGATAATCTACCATGTTGGTAATGATTCAGCTGATAGGTTATTTTATAGTTAAGTTTAGTCTGATTAAGGCTTTTGGGCCATCTGGTATATCAAGTTGATTGGATCAGCACCCAAATGAATGTTTTTCAGTATATTTAACTTTAGGTATTTTCTTACAGATAATGGTCCAAGCAACGATGGGTGTCTACAAGGCTGCTATAACCAACTTCTTGCCCACACCATCTAAATCACATTACGTTTTCAACTTGCGTGATTTTGCTCGTGTCATACGAGGTGTTTTATTGGCACCAAAGACACATCTTGTTGAAGATGACAAAGATAAGTTAATACGTCTTTGGATCCATGAAGTGTATCGTGTGTTTTATGATCGTCTTATTGATGAAAATGACAGGTAGGATTTTTCATTTGTCACAGCAATATTGATCACCAATTACATGAGAAATTAATTCCATAGCCAGTCCTAAGCCAGTCTAAAGTTTAGGTTATATTACTGTTTATGATAGGAAAAATATATTTGTGAATTTGTACCCAGGTTTCTAGGGCACTACTGCACTTTCCCAACTACTGAGATTATCTTTGTGTTAGGTTTATGGCAGTGAAAGTGGCTGAAACTCAACCTAGTTTGACCTTGGTGTAGAAGTGTAGCGCGCCAATTTTAGGATTTGTAAGGAAGCATGTAGTAGAAAGTAGTACAAATTAAAAGTTTCCATAATTTCTTTATCAGGCAAACATTTTTTGGTATTGTAAAAGAGATGACACAGAGCTCATTCAAGCAGAGCCTAGACAAAGTTCTAAGCCACCTGTCGCCGAGCGGTAAGCTCATCGACGATAACATCCGCTCCTTGTTCTTTTGTGACTTCATCAACCCAGACTCGGATGTGAAAGCCTATGATGAAGTAGCAGACTTGAAGCAGCTCACATCCGTTATGGAGGGTTACTTAGCTGAGTATAATCAGATAAGCAAAGCTCCAATGAGCCTAGTCATGTTTAAGTTTGCAATTGAACATATCTCACGTGTGTGTCGTGTGCTGAAACAAGACAATGGACATGCATTGCTGATAGGTAAGGCATTTTTGTTACAAATAGAACAGTCAATATTGAAGTCAATATACAGTCAACTCATGAAATATTCTCACCATTCAGCCCATAAACATTATACACACATTAAACTATGTACTATATATCAAATCAAGTCAGACTACTAAATAAACATGTTCCATTGGACTTCAAAATTTGTAAAAGAGGTAAGAAAATTTTAGTATCAAATGCTAAATAAAACTGAACATTTTTATTATTAATTTTGTTAGGTATTGGTGGAAGTGGTCGTCAAAGTGCTACCAAACTGGCAACATTCATGGCTGACTATGAACTCTTCCAGATTGAAATCACTAAGAACTACACATCGAATGAATGGAGAGAAGATTTGAAAAAGGTATAGTATTTCACACTCTGGAAGAATCTTACTAAACAATCATGTTGAAAGACAAAAAGTTGTGATTGAGCTTGGTTTCCTGTCATGTCTTGCAAAATCTATTAAAGCAATAAACAACCTATGACCAGTATATTTCAATGCCTTTATTCTTTACAGCTCTTGTTGAAAGCTGGTGCAGAAGGCAAGCAAACCGTCTTTCTCTTTGGAGATAACCAGATAAAAGATGAATCCTTCGTTGAGGACATCAACATGATCCTAAACACTGGAGATGTTCCCAATCTATACCCAGCTGATGAGAAAGCAGAAATTATTGAAAAAATGCAACAAGCTGCCAGAGTAGAGGTAAGAAACAAAATACCTACAACATACCTCATAATAAATTACATTTTGTACTTGGAGTACAAACTTTGATAAAAACTATATTATGTTTTTCTATTGGAACACCCCTCAATTAAAAATGGAATTGTCTTAATTTCTAAAATTGAAGGCCTTTCTCCATTATCATATTATTGAAATGATTTTGCTTATTACAAATAATTATTACTCTTATAAACAGCAAGAGCACAAGGACCGTATGGAAGGGCGTTCTAGGAACAAGGTTGTATCTATGCCATTGAAAACCGTATTCATCCTCATGTCATCTTTCTTAGCCTTCATAATGAATTATTAGCATCATAATAATAATTGATATAGTTTCCACAAATACACATGTAAATCAATCATGTTGTAATTTTCAATCCAGGCCCTATTTATATTCCTAGATGATAGCATGGATAAATTCATCTTCAAACATTGCTTTTTTATTTAATTGTCTTTATTTTTAATATCAGTAGTACCCAATCATAACATGTTTAGAATGTATAAGGATAACTAGTTAACTGCATGTTAGAATTACAATTGATAGAGACAGAATGTGTAATCTTTGCAAGATGCAAGACACTAGTAAAAACAACTATTAAAGGGTTTAAAGGAAACTGTAGTATATACTGCATGTTAGTCAAATAAATACATCTTCAATATCATACCTACCAGACCCATATTTATTATCAAATCATAAACCCCATATATATTATCAAATCATTATTACCTTAATGTCTGTCTACACTATCAAATTTTATGTGACAAAATAAAGTGATGTGCCCATACGTGGACCCTACAGTATGACATCATATCACTACCATATTTGGACACTTTTATTGTCAAAATAGTTTGATAGTGTAGACAGAGCATTATTCTACTTGTAAACAGTTAATTATTCAAATATATAGTCATTACATCTTGAACATATATAAAGCAAGCAAGTGTGCCATTTGTCAGGTATTTACAGAGAATGATTCAACAGGCTGCAGATTAAGTTGAATTTAATTCAATTGTGCCTGGATGAATGCAAAGAAGCAATTTCAACCAACACTCACCTTTATTCCTGCCATTACCAGTACCACTAATCCTTGTATTTTGTGATTTTTAGGGAAGAAAAATTGAAGCTACTCCGCTGTCAATGTATAACTTCTTCATTGAACGTGTCCGTCGTAATCTCCATGTGGTGCTAGCTATGAGTCCTATTGGAGATGCCTTCAGGAATAGGCTTAGAATGTTTCCATCACTAATCAACTGCTGTACGATTGATTGGTTCCAGGTGAGTGTAAACACAATGGGTCTTTCACACCTGCTCTCCGGTCCTGCTCTGGTTCTGGTTCACACCTGATTGTGTTTACAAGACTTTTCGTTTTCATGATGCAACACGCGGCTACGCTCACATCAAGAAAAATGGTTGGTGCATAGTGGCATGGATTGTCGTGAAAACGAAACATTGAAATGTAATTTTATTTGCTGGACGGAAAGACACTTTAAAATGGTTGCATTAAAATGCCAGAATGATGAACGTAGTATTGTGTACAAAATTATACAATATCTGTACTGTACATTAGAGAATATTTGAGTACTGTTTGATGGCAGTATAGTGATTATGTATGTCTTTTCGTCTTGCAGGCATGGCCTCCAGATGCATTGCAGATGGTTGCTAACAGGTTCTTGGAGGATATGGAACTGGAAGACGAAATCCGAGATTCTTGTGTCTGGATGTGTCAGCATTTTCATGAGAGTGTCCGACTGATGTCAGAAACGTAAGCACACATGTCATTGTATATTTTTATTTTGAAACTGAATTTAAGTCTCATGACACTGTTTCGGCTATGGATCATCATGTACTGAATTGAAATAGAAGCTATCAAACTTTATGTGACAAAAATGTGATGTGCCCATATATGGAGACGATAACATCATATCAGTACCATATTTTGGCTCATCACACTTTTTTGTCAAGCTAGTTTTATAGTTTAGACGAAGCTTCTGTATGTAGTGATAAAACAGTTATTGTTTGTTGATTGTTTATTGATAACTTGAAATAAAATATTGCAACAGGTTTTTGGACACCCTTCGACGCCATAACTATGTCACACCAACCTCTTACTTGGAATTAATAATGACTTTCAAGAAGCTTCTGCACCTAAAGAGAACAGAGATCATGAACTTGAAGAACCGATATCTGATTGGTCTGGAGAAATTAGACTTTGCTGCATCTCAGGTGTCGGTGATGCAACAGGAACTGACGGACCTTCAACCAGAGCTGATCAAGACATCGGAGGAGACTGATAAACTTATGATAAAGATTGAACAGGATACAGTAGAAGTAGAAGCTAAGAAAGAAGTAAGTTTGCTTTTAGCTCAGAGAGCTTTTCTTGTTAATAAGCTCTCTTTTCGTATATTGTATAAAAGGTAAAGTTAAAGTCGAAAGGATTCCAATTGGGATAGCTATTTGCACTTCTTACTCGTCATTTGCTGTATACATAAAGGCCAATTTAAACAGACGAGCGGTAACAGTAAGCGAAAAACTGCATAGCTTGTCCCACATAGAATCTGTATCTATCCTGAGCGGAAACCGTCCGTCCACTCCACTTTGTATAAATGGTCGTAACGAATAATGTAGATTCTATATTTTTATAACCTTTACCGTTCGTCTGTGTAATTTAGCCTTACGAAAAAAAAAATTGCATAATAAAAGCTGTCATATGTGGTGTTTTATTTGTGTTGTAGCTTGTAGGAGCAGATGAAGCAGTTGCCAATGAAGCAGCAGCCGCAGCCAAGTCCATCAAAGACGAGTGTGAAAGCGATCTTGCTGAAGCTATACCAGCACTGGAGTCTTCCATACAAGCCCTCAACACACTGAAACCAAGTGACATCTCAATGGTCAAATCCATGAAGGTAGGGATAGGGTATTTATAAGAGATACACTTTTGCCTTGTTTTTATTTTAATCATTATAGTCGCTGCATAAAAACAATTATCTTATTCCATAGAACCCTCCACATGGTGTGAAACTCGTGATGGAATCTATCTGTATTATGAAGGGAATCAAACCAGAGAGAAAACCTGATCCATCTGGCAGTGGCAAGATGGTGGAAGACTACTGGGGACCATCTCAAAAAGTTCTTAGTGATATGAAATTCTTGGAGTCTTTGAAGACATACAATAAGGATGCTATTCCACCAGCAGTTATTAAGAAAATTCGAGCCACGTAAGATTTCTTGGTTTTTAAAAAATCAAAATGTCTCTATTTTTAATATTCTGTAATAATACTAGTACTAGACATTCTATAATAATCTTATTCTGAAACTCCAATGACCTCCATTCCTTCTGATTCATCCGTATTTCTCTATTTTCTGTTCTGTGACTATATAATGACTTTACTATCATTTTTAACTTATTATTTTAGGTACATTCCAAATCCAGATTTTGATCCAGCTGTGATTAAAAACATTTCTGCTGCCTGTGAAGGCTTGTGTAAATGGGTTAGGGCTATGGATATATATGACAAAGTTGCAAAGGTAAGTCACACTAGGAGTGACCATTAGGGGATTCTACTTCTGTGATATTGAGACTGATAACCTAAGCATATGCAAGGTAGTAATGGATGTATGACATTTGTTTTTTTAGGTTGTTGGGCCAAAGCAAGAGAAATTGAAATCTGCTGAAGAAGAACTTGCCATTCAGATGGAGAAGCTCAATGCCAAACGTGCCGAACTGAAAGAAGTCTCGGACAAATTACAAGCACTTAATGATGAATTTGAAGCAATGATCAAGAAGAAGAAAGAACTAGAGTACAACATTGAACTCTGTTCACAGAAGCTTGTCCGTGCTGAGAAACTCATCGGAGGTCTAGGTGGGGAAAAAGATCGGTGGAGTGAAGCGGCAAGGGATCTGGGTGAGAAGTATATCAACATTACAGGAGATGTGCTGATCTCTTCTGGTGTGATTGCGTACCTTGGTGCTTTCACTGTGGACTTTAGACAAGTAAGTAATTCAGTTAATTAATGTACAGTACACTGACAATATGTTTAGTATCTTCATCTACCGTAAATAGATAGAACTTGCCTTTCAAATGGAGAAGCTCAACGCCAAACATTCCAAACTGAAAGAAGTCTTGATGATTTTTTTTTTGCAGAAAGCGACAGAAGAATGGTTGACTAGGAGTAAGCAAAAGAACATTCCATGTTCTGCCAGCTTTTCTTTGAATGCTACTCTTGGAGAACCTGTCAAAATAAGAGACTGGCAGATTGCTGGCTTACCTGTAGATTCATTCTCTATTGATAATGGTATCATGGTGTCAAACTCAAGAAGATGGCCGCTTATGATTGACCCACAAGGTAACAAAACTACTTCTATTGAACTTTACAGTAGAACCCCTCTTTTGGGACACCCTTATTCAGGTTACACTTTTCCATGAAACAAACAAGGTGCAGTTATGTTTTAACATTATGGCCCACCCCTATTCAGGGGACACCATTATAGGGTCCTAAAGGCTGTCTGTGTCCCTTAATAGAGGTTCTAATCCTAATCAATATGTTAATCTCAGATTTGAAGTTTCAATTAGTTATTTTGTCCAATTTCATGTAATTAAAAATTTAAATATCTCTAATATGCCATACCAGTAACCTGGCAACACATTATTCCTTTGTCTTTCAGGTCAAGCAAACAAATGGGTGAAGAATATGGAAAGAGCCAATCAACTGTCTGCTATTAAACTGTCGGATCCAAACTATGTACGTATTCTGGAGAATGCAATCCAGTTTGGCAAACCTGTGCTATTGGAGAACATAGGAGAAGAACTGGATCCAATCTTAGAACCTATCCTTTTAAAACAGACATTCAAATCCCAGGGAGTTGAGGTAAAGATTTTAATCAATGTTTTGTTTTGACCAATAATTTACTCTGATTTCCAACATTGACAAAAGACTAGATTTAAGAAGTAGTACTGTACAGTATAACAAATTTGATTGTTTTTCTTTTAGTATTTACGACTTGGTGAAAATGTGATTGAGTACTCACACGATTTCAGATTCTATATCACTACAAGTTTACGAAATCCACACTACCTTCCTGAGATATCTGTCAAGGTAAGTGGATTGAGATTGTATGGCAACCATCTGGTTGTAAAAGTTTCTATAGAGAATGGCTTACTAGCTATGCCAATATAATCGTAAATTAATTTGAACAAACTATTTTTTGCAGGTTGTTCTTGTAAACTTTATGATCACCCCACTTGGATTACAAGACCAACTCCTTGGCATCGTGGCAGCCAAAGAAAAACCTGAACTTGAAGAGAAAAAGAACCAATTAATCCTAGAAAGTGCAGAAAATAAACGACAACTGAAAGAGATCGAAGATAAGATATTGAAAGTTTTGTCGAGCTCAGAAGGCAACATCTTAGAGGATGAAACTGCTATTAAGATTTTATCATCTTCAAAGACACTATCAGAAGAAATCCAAGCTAAACAGGTGTGTATAGTCTAGTATAGATTAAGAACCCAAAGGATTGTAGAGGAAAAGATTGAATTTGTCGGTATATTTAGTTAGCTTATACTTTGTCTTTTTTTATAGGAAATTGCTTCAGCCACTGAAAAAGAGATTGATGAGACAAGGAACGGTTACAAGCCAGTGGCAGTCCATTCAGCAACTTTGTTCTTCTGCATCTCGGAGCTTGCCAACATCGAACCAATGTACCAGTACTCACTGACATGGTTCATTAACCTCTACTTGCAATCAATTCAGAACAGCAAGAAGTCAACATCTCTGGAGGAAAGAATTGAGAACCTGAATGATCACTTTACAGATAGTATCTATAGAAATGTCTGCAGGTCCTTGTTTGAGAAGGATAAACTGCTTTTCTCTGTGGTTCTATGTGTTGGAATATTACAAGGAAGGTGAGTATAAATTGTAGGGAAACTAAAATACCCTGATTAAATAATGGAATCATTCACATGCTGTAGTACCTCATAGTTCATGTTCTATTGTTTTAGTGTGTGTTTTTTTTGTGTCAGGGAATATTGAATATTGAATATTTTACAGTATAAAACACAACAAATGGGAAAGTTACTCTTTCTTTGTTTATTAGGGGAAAGGTTGACGACAGCGAGTGGCGGTTCTTGCTGACTGGTGGTGTAGCATTGGAAAACCCACATCCTAATCCTGCACCTGAATGGCTGTCAGAAAAATCATGGTCTGAAATTGTAAGAGCAAGTAATCTGGAGAACCTTAAAGGTTTTCGCGAAGGTAAGATGTATCCAATTTCTTGTCAATGTTGTTTCATGTATGTCTATATAGTATCTAAAGAGGGAGTAACTTACATTGAAAAATGATCACACATTAAACATTTTTTATTGCAGAGGTTCAGAAAAACATAAAAGAATGGAAGAAAATCTATGATTCAGCTACTCCCAACAAAGAGAAATATCCAGGCACTTGCGACCGATTTTCTGGGATGTCACGTATGATAGTACTTAGATGTTTCCGTCCTGACAAGATCGTACCTGCTGTTCAAGACTTCATCATCAATAACATTGGACGTTCATACATAGAGCCACCTACGTTTGACCTAGCAGGAAGTTTTGCTGATTCACACTGCTGTGCACCGTTGATTTTTGTCTTATCTCCTGGTGCTGACCCTATGGCTGGATTGATGAAGTTTGCAGAGGACAAAGGGTACATTGGAAACCATGTCCAAGCGATTTCTCTTGGGCAGGGTCAGGGGCCGATTGCAGAAAAGATGATCGAAGATGGACTGAAAACCGGTAATTGGGTTATACTGCAGAATTGCCATTTAGCAACAAGTTGGATGCCAAAGCTAGAGAAGATTTGTGAAGAGGTTCTTGTTCCTGAGAACACTAATAACTCATTCCGACTTTGGTTGACAAGTTATCCATCAGAGAGCTTTCCTGTGTCAATCCTACAAAATGGTTAGTTATTTTTATTAACTTATGCTTACTCATGCCCTGTTTAATCTGTACAAATTGTACACTGTAAAAAACATTATAAATCAGCAAAGATTTTCAGAGCAATTTGCATATTAATTGTTTTTCTTCCAGGTGTAAAGATGACGAATGAGCCACCTAAGGGTCTTAGAGCCAACTTGCTACGATCATATCTAAATGATCCTATCTCTGATCCTAGTTTCTTTCAAGGCTGCAACAAAGTAAGAAAAGGATAAATTTTAAATGATAGATATACTTTGATGATATGTCAAAGGCATGTGTTTGAAAAACAAACCAACATATCTAATGCTCTGTCTACATTATCAAACTTCATGTGACAAAACAATGTGCCCATATATGGTCAATGTCATATCACTACCATATTTGGCCACATCACACTTTTTTGTCACATATAGTTTGATAGTGTAGACAGAGCTTTAGTAACAATACCATATTTCATAAAACAAACAAATTATTTTACCTTTTGCAGCCCGAGAATTGGCAGAAGTTGCTATTTGGATTATGTTTCTTCCATGCTTTGGTGCAAGAGAGGCGTAAGTTTGGCCCTCTTGGTTGGAACATCCCATATGAGTTCAACGAATCAGATCTAAGGATCAGTATGACGCAAATTCAGGTGAGAGTTTAAGAAGTCATTAAAATATTTGAAGAGCCTACACCAGTTTCTAAATACTAAAAATGGCGAGTGGACTTTTAATAACAGAGTACCTACAAATGTAGTGATTGACTTATATCCACATACGTTATTATGTATATTCCAAATTCGGGTGATACTAATATACCATAGGGTATGTTTAAACCAGTGCTAATACAATGATTGCTATTCTTTATCCAATCAGATGTTTCTAAATGACTATGAAGTAACCCCATTTGACGCCTTGTTGTACTTGACTGGCGAGTGTAATTACGGAGGCCGTGTCACTGATGACAAAGATCGACGACTCTTGATTGCTCTCTTAAGTAAATTTTATAACCATGAAATTCTGGATCAGTCAAAATATCCGTAAGAGCATGTTATTTTGATCATTTTATTAAAAAAAATTAAACATCGTTCCTCTATCATAACAATGTGTTTGAGTTTTCATTGAGTACAGGCCTGAATTGGCAAATGATATTTATATAAAATCTAATTGACAGGTTCTCGGATAGTGGTGATTATTATGCCCCAGATCATGGTGATTACACCAGTTATCTGGACTACATCAGAAGCCTGCCATTGATTCCTCATCCAGAAGTATTTGGTCTCCATGAAAATGCAGACATCACTAAAGACAACCAGGAAACTCAACAGGTACTTAATAATACTATTAGACATGTATCTGGTCAATGACTCAAAGAATTCAATATTCTGTCCACACACACATTGGTACAAAGACACTGTGGCCGTATTCACCAATCACACTTAAGTGAAATATTTCCTTTACATATTAAGTATTTCCCTTAAATTGTATTCACTTAGATAGGAGATTCCATTAGCCTAAGTGTGAATGGTTTTTTAAGATATGATAGGGAGAATATACATCCTCGGGAAGTTATCCAATTTTTGAATAACTTTAATTCTTTCATTTTTGCATTAAGCTTTTTGAAGGCATTCTCTTGACACTTCCCCGTCAAACTGGTGGCAGTGGGAAGTCACCGCAAGAAGTAATCCAAGATCTTGCCAGCGATATCCTCTCCAAGTTGCCAGCAGACTTCAACATTGAGGAAGTAAGTGTAAACTTTTGTAAATATCAATTGTAAATGGATCCACATTAAATCTCATCTAAATGAAAAAACAATGTATTGTTTGCTTTTAAAGGTGATTGAGAAGTACCCTGTAATGTATAACGAATCAATGAACACAGTCTTGCGTCAAGAGCTTATCAGATTCAATCGGCTAACAGCTGTTGTTCGTGTCAGTCTCCAGAACATCATCAAAGCCATCAAAGGACTGGTGGTGATGTCTGCAGAGTTGGAAGATGTCTTCAACAGTATGCTTGTGGGGAAGGTGCCAGCAATGTGGGCAGCCAAGTCTTATCCCTCACTTAAGCCCATGGGGAGTTATGTTACAGACTTACTGCAGAGGTATGTTTTCTTTGATACTGTACTTAGCCGATTCTCAGTACTGAACAGTATTTATAATTTGTCCAGTATCATAGGCGAATTCTGTAATAAAGTGTCCCATATGTATCACATACAATGCTAGTGTATCATAGGCTATGAGCCTGACATAACATAATACAGGCATCATATGTGATACATTTGTGACACTGTATTACAGAATTTGCCAATAATACTGGACAGATGAATGCCATATGTTGAGATGCAGTACAGGGAATCTGTCTTAGGTATTTATATAATATAGAAATTTACACAGCAAATACAATTAATATTATCTTTATTTTGTATATTAGATTGAAGTTTTTACAAGACTGGATCGATAATGGTACTCCAGAAGTATTTTGGTTGTCTGGATTTTACTTCACGCAATCTTTCCTAACGGGTAAACAAAGCTTAAACAATTATCAATTATTTCTAGAATAGACTACCAACTTCTTAGAGGCTTCCTGCTGATCACATCATGTTCACCACTGGTGGATGCTTGCTGAATAAGATTTTTCTTATTGTAAGTTACAAATATGTTGAAGTTGATATATTATTTTTGTTTCTAGGTGTAAGTCAAAACTTCGCAAGAAAGTACACAATCCCAATTGACCATTTAGGATTTCAGTTTGAGGTTACCAGCTATGAGGAAGACAGTGAGCCAAACAGACCAGAAGATGGTGCTTATGTAAAGGTTAGTGTTAACGCTACACTTACTTTTGGTGGTTGGTTCTGGTTATTTTTACTTTACACATATTGCACATTTCTAATGCTCTGTGTATCAAACTAGTTTGACAAAAAAGGGTGTGATGTGCCCAAATATGGTAGTAATATGCTTAAATATGGTAGTGATATGACATCATCATGTCCATATATGGGCACATCATATTTTTTTGTCATAAAGTTTGATAGTGTAGAGCTTTATACTATAGTATCATCGCATCTTCTTGATTAGACCCTGCTCTGAGGTCCAAATTAGTTGTTCCAGTTTGTCTGTACTTTCCCACTGCTTTTGAGTGGAAATGAAGAGTTTCTCAATACCTTTAATTCTCTATGGCTAATTGTTTATATCTCATTTACATAATTATGAATAGACTGTACAGTTGTTATAATTGTCTGCCTTTGGAATTATTGTTCATTCCTAATGATGATGATGATCAAATAAAGGTCGAAACGTTGAATCATGGCTTGCCTCTCGTTATTTGGAGTCAGTTTTATACTATGTATTATCTGCTTCTGTTTTTTTTGTTAGTTTGTTTTTGAAAATTCGTCATCTCTTTAAATTTATTTGTTAGGGTTTGTTTCTCGAAGGAGCTCGTTGGGACCGTGAACTCAAATACATCAATGAATCTTACCCCAAGCTGCTTTTTGATACGTTGCCCATCATTTGGCTAAAACCTGGTGAAAAGAGTAAATTCAGCGAAGAGGCCATTTACAGATGTCCAGTTTATAAAACAAGTGCTCGTCGGGGAACACTCTCAACAACTGGTCACTCGACAAACTTTGTCATGATACTAGACTTGAGTTCTAACAAACCAGAGACGTACTGGATCAACCGTGGAGTGGCTAGTCTTTGTCAGCTTGATGATTAAATGAATACTTAACTGGATAAAGCTAAAAATGCCATTCACCAATGTAAATAACATCCCTTTGGAGATATTAGAACAGTCCTATTGTAATAAATGCACTTTCTATTTGATTATAGATTACTTGTACTCTGCAGTATGACTTGTGATTTTTGATTGAATGGATAATACTGTATATAACATATATTTTGTTAGTGGCTAACAATAATATTACAAACTGTGTAGCTGTTTCTTAATCTATTTAATTTTCCATTTGTTTGAATTGCAGTAATACCTATTAATTGATATGTATAAGCTACATTGTTTTTAATTGTATATGCTTGAAACTAATTTATGTATTATATTTTGATTGAAAAAATATCAAATATGTTAGGCCAATCTTCATTGTACTGTAGGCTTACTTACATTACAAAATTCAAATTTGTATATATTTATAAATAAATTAAATATTTTATTTCTGGATTTTGTTTCTAAAAAAGTTTATTAATATGATTGTTACACCTTGAGGTTTCAACATTCCATAAAATATGCATCTACTGTATATAAATATATTACAGTAGTAAAGTAGACTTAATCCTACAGTTGGAAAGACATGTATTTGAAAGCAATGCATTTAATTTTAAAACTTAAAATATTATTGTGTGATTGTGTTTGAATAAAGAAAATTAAAATGAATCTAAACAAAAATCTATCGTTGCCCTTTATTAATTTGTTTCAGATTACAGTTATAAAAGCCAATTGAAATCAATCTGTTATCATTATAGAATTTGCAGATACATCTTGCCATTTAATAGGCTATGGTCTGCTGCTTTCATAGTGGCGTAAACATTTTATTTTTTATTTCAACAATATTTTATGAGGGTGGTCCATCCAGCATCAGCTGATCATTAGGGACCCTCAAACAAACAGTAAATACAAAATAAACTATAAAAACACAAAATTAACAAAGATATAAAAAATAAATATAAATATATATATAAAAAAAAACAGTAAGCCCACAATGAAAGAAGGAAAAAAAGAAATAAAATCAGAGAGAGAGAAACAGGTGTTTTTTCAAAAGAGATTTAAAGGAGGAGAAATTGTAAGAATTACGAATGCTTAAAGGTAGAGAATTAAAGAAAGAAGGAGCATTGAAACTAAAAGAAAGTTTAAAGATTTCAAGGTAAGGACGAGGAATAAGAAGATCTCCTTTAGTAATTTGCCTAGTGTTCATACGGCCGTTGGAAGTTACTTTAGTTAAAAGCTGACAGATAGTAAGAGGAGCAGAGTGATGTAGAGCTTTGAAAGATAGACAAGCAAGCTGAAAGAGGTATCGTTCATGGAAGGGGAGAGTCTTAGCACAGGAAAAGTGATGAGGAGAGAGATGTGTAGTGGGTGATAGATCGAGTAGTAGACGGATAGCTTTATTCTGAATTTTTTGAAGTTTAGTGGTAGAAGAAGGTTTAGAACCCCAGACAGAGCAGCAGTAGTCAAGTCTAGAAAGGAAAAGTGAATTGTACAGAAGATGAAGAGAAGATTTGTTAGTAAATTTAGAGGTACGTTTGAGTAAGTAGATAATAGAATTGAGTTTTTTACAGAGGGAAGATATGTGAGATTTCCAGGTTAGAGTATTGTCAATTATGATTCCAAGGTGTTTATGAGAAGTAACAGATTGAATTGGAGAATCATTAAGAGTGAGGGAGATAGAGTTAGATTTAAGTTTTTGAGAAGAGCCAATGAGCATAGATTTAGTTTTTGAGATATTGAGAGTTAGTCTGTTAGATTTTAGCCAGGTAGAGAGATGAATTAGAGCATTATTAAGATTCTGTTCAATAAGTTTAGAAGAGGAGTTAGAATAGTAGATGATGGTATCGTCAGCATACATGTCAACATGTAGATTAGAGTTATGAGAGATTAGAGAAGATGAAAGGTCGTTAATGTAGATGGAAAAGAGAAGAGGACCAAGAGTGGAGCCTTGAGGAACACCAGTAGAAAGAAAACCAGAGGAAGAACGAGTTTTTTCAAAAAGAACTTGTTGAGAGCGATTAGAAAGATAAGATCGGAGCCAAGACAACATTGAAATGGTTGCGTTACAAAATATATAAAACAAAAAATAAAATAAAACGGGGAATTGTTACTTAATTAACAAATTAACAACTCCCTGGTATAAACACAGTAGATCCATGCATGGTATTAAACAACCCTTTTTCTGTTTGATCATAAAATAAACACTTACGAATCTAAAAATAGGCCTAACTACTGTCAGCGGACAACAACGTCACCTGCAACGCAAAATATGCAAAGTTTTACTGCTACCACGTGGGGCCGGGAAGAGTTTCAGACTGAACTTTGGTATGACGTAATCATTACCAGTGATGTTGCTGAATGTTGATCTAGGCCTAAACAATGCGTCTTTACCTGGGGAAATTGTTTCGAAAAGTGACGAATAAGCATCTTTTTGCAAACCAAGGGCATGCTGAGCTTTATCTTAAATATCGACCGACTTACCCAGACAGTTTAGTATCACGTATTATTGAATATTTGCATCAGGGCAGAGTTGATAATGTGAGCAATAGTTGCTAACTTACTAGCTTAGCTAGAGGGGAGGTAGTGTATAGGCTATATACCGGTTATGTTGCATTTAGCCCGCGAACTGTGCTTTGGACGTTTGCCTTTGTCATTGTCACATACAGAGCACATCGCCGGCTGGATATGGAACGCCCAAATTCATAATACGCCACCACTGACAAATATTTATTGTGTTCAAACCGAAATAATAATAAAATTACATTAATTCAGTTGGCCTAAACTAAACCACTGACTGACCAAGGCCATGTGAAAATGCAGTAATTTTGTTGTATTTTTACTGCTGTTAATTTAGAAACCTGATGGACTGGCAGTTGATGTAGGTTGTGGGTCAGGTCAATTCACTAGGTCCCTAGGTCAACATTTTGACCGTGTCGTCGGAGTGGATGTCAGTGAATCACAACTAGCGTCAGCAAGATTGGTGCCACGTTCAAATATAGAATATCTGTAAGTGAAATAAGTAATAATAGAAATTCTCGCTCTTGAAATTAAAGAGGAGTTCAGAGGGCAAGTCTTGCTCTGAAATGTTTATTTGAATACAGTATGCCTTTATTTGAATACAGTATGCCTTTATTTGAATACAGTATGCCTTTATTTGAATACAGTATGCCTTTATTTGAATACAGTAGTATGGTGTTTTGACCTTTACATCCTCGCCATTCATTTTGAATTAGAATGGATTGGTTTTTTTTTCTTTTTGTAGAAGTGGAAGCGGAGAAAGTATCCCAGTTTCGAATGGATCAACGGATTTGATAACCTGTGCCATGTGTATTCATTGGCTGGATTTTCCCAAGTTCTGTGACGAGGTTCAAAGGGTATTGAAGCCAAATGGATGCATTGCTGCTTTTGGATATGAAATGCAATGTTGTCGAGTTAATGGAAAGAAAGTTGAGAAGATAGAAGAAGCGTACAATAAGGTAATTACAGTATATAATTGATTATTTCATTTAATGTTATTTTTATATTAATATGTTCAGGAAAATTTAAGGACAATCATTCATTATCCTTTTTGAAGGTAGCAAACCAGTTCTCAGACAATTGGATGCTATACATCGACGTTCTACAAACCATGGGCTGCGGTTCAAATTAGGGCAACCCCAAATTAGGGCAACCCCAAATTAGGGCAACCCCAAATTAGGGCAACCCCAAATTAGGGCAACCCCAAATTAGGGCAACCCCAAATTAGGGCAACTAAACACTATATGGGTTATCCTTGGCATCGCCAATGTTTTAAATAAGTTGTTGATGTTTTGATCTTTGTTTCCTGTATATAGTCATTGTATTTTATCTGTAATTGTGTTTTATGATGCTGAAATAAATCAAACCATTCATGATTTTGAAAGTTAATTCAAGAGAAGACAAAGCCATATTGGACACCAAATAGAAAGCATGTATTCAATGGATATGCAGATATTCATTTACCATTTGAAAATAATGAACGGTTAGTTACTTTGTCTTTTTAATTTGGGAGGGCTAACTTAAGCTATAATTATTAAATAAAAATCTTGGATTCTACACTAGTAGTCAGGCATCTAAAGCCTGGCGCACACTGTAGCTATCAGCTGAGCCAACTGGCATAACACTTTGCTCACTAAAAAATTTGCCGCAAACTGTGATCGTGTTCTGTCAGACGCATACTAAATGTTTCTGATTGGATAATTACTTTCTACGCTATACGGCCGCGCTGACATATTATAATAAATTAGAACATGTCATGCGCAGTGGAATTTATTAGTGAGCTGTTAGCTCACATTCGGCTCACACTTGAGGAAAATGAAAAGCATGACAAACAATATTAAACACGATAGATATTTTCCTCAGCTGCATGCATGGCCGACTCCTCATGAATTTTCCGGCGCACACTGTGAGAAAAGTGTTATTCGTGCAGGTTGGCTCAGCCGATAGCTATAGTGTGCACCGGGCTTAAAGTAACTTAGTAAGTAGACTGTCTGACGTCTTTATAGGTGTGTACTGAATACCACCATGTCTCAACAAACTTAGCAATGATTGTGTAGAAGGTGCCTTACCTTGAAAACCTATTTTTTACATTAAACTTTTTGAGCCATTGACACACCTATTAATTGAGAGATCCTTCCAAAATACATTCAATAGTTTTTTAAAAAGTAGTATTTTTCCCAGGATAAAGTTAAATGTTAAATGGTGATCGAGCTTTCGCAGTTGCAGCTCCAAAACTGTGGAACAATCTTCCTGATCCTATTAAAAATGCATCCTCTATCATAGTTTTCAAAACACCCTTAAAACCCATCTTTTTTCTTTGTAATTTCTTTCTGTTTTTTCTCAGCGTTTTGGGACAATCTTTTGATTGTATAAAAGCGCTATATAAATCGAACAACATTACATTACATTATATTGAATGCTTATTTTAGGGATAATTCTCATGTGATTAACCAGGAGATAATGTTGTCTGATTTTATCGGATGCATTCAGTCGTTGTCATTCTACCAAAGTTACATCAAAGACAACCCAGAAAAACAAGAGGCTGCTATTCTGTTCCAACAAAGGTAAAGTTTATTAATTTGTCCATAGCCAGGGAAGGGGATTTGAGGTGTCGAACAAACTGAAAACAAGCTTATAATATATTGACATGTTTTGTGTGCCGGTCAGTTACGTTCAGTTGCTCGGAGCCTTAACCACCATAAATTTCAAATCAGTGTAAAACAATATCCTGGATATATATAGCGCCTAATGTTGTGAAACCTTTAAGCGCTGAAATATTATTACCCCAGTCATTTTTTTGGATCAAACACATATGGAAACATACTCCCATAATGCAGCTAGTAATCAGTGCAAAGTTGTGTCTTGATCTAACCGGGTTCCCATTTATACACCTGGGTGGAGAGAGGCAAACGCAAGTAAAGTATCAATTGCCTAAGGATACAAGAAATGCGACGAGAGTTGGATTCGAACCTCGATCTAACGATCAGTAGTCCAACACACTGCGCCACATGCCCTTACTTAAACCTTGGTATGCACAATTCCTTTGTGTTTGTACCATAACATCTTTATGATTTTGATAAATTGTATTCTTTTTTTTTCTTTCAGAGTCTTAGAGATACTTGGAGTTGATACTCCACCACATCTGACACCTGTCACTATGTATTTACCAGTATTTATGATTATGGCACAAAAGCCTGCGTCAATATAACAAACTCTTTATTGATGTAACTAATTTTCTTTTTACTATGCAAGGCACAAACAATTATGGCACGCCACACTATGGAACGCAATTGGTGTATTTGCAAATATATTTTTACTGAATTTATTAAAAGTTGAAACTCTTATGAAATTAATTTTCACGCTGCTGCTCTAGCCAGCTACGTCCCATGAGGACTACTCATTCAGATATAAAGCAAGCAGCAGTTGTAATATCTAAGGCCGACAGTTTTGCGACTTTGTAAACTCGACTATAATTTATAGATCCCAGCTGCTGGACCCAAAAAACGTCTGGGAAAAGAGAGTCTATGAGGGCTCACGGTTGAACGATTTTGGATTCTCGCCCTTTGATTGGTTGACGCGAATCAACGGTTGTCACGTTGTCTCTAGAGGGTATTCAATTGCATGCCTTGAGGTCACACACACACAGCACATAAAGTTCAAAATTGACCATTTTTAAATGGGCATGTGATTCATAATTAAAAAACTATCTTTGATTTGTATGTATTTTTGGGATAAAAGGACATCTTTTTAATAATTAATCATAAATATATCTGAAGAAAGAACAATGATTAATTTTTAAATGTCGAGCAGCGTTGTGTGTAAGAAATATTTCTTGTTATACTATGCATTGCAATACACAAAAGGTATGGCACGCCACACTATAAAACGCAATTGATGCATTTTAAAATTTTAAGCTATACACAAGTGGAGTTAGGTATTATTTATTGAGTAATATATTTTATGTAATTAGGTTTGTCCACAGTATTATTATAATTACACCACTCTTTATATACATATTATAGAAACCGCTTTTATATACAGTAGGCTTACAACATTGTGTAACATAGGCAGACAATAATTATATATATATAGTTATCTTATATCATCTTTTTAGTTTTATAAGTAAAATATCTGAAAACCTATTCAATAATATTTCTAAAACCTATAATTCCGCTGTATATATTTTCTGAAGCGTGAATGCCATACTCTGCCATTTTCATTGACCCACCGCCTACGTAACGCTTTGCTTTGTTTAAACTAAACGTTTTTATTGACTTAATCGATGCCACCGAACCACGGTGCTGGTTATCATAATCATGCGGCCACTGGTCAACAACAGGTTCGGGCTGTGCGTCCTCGTTATACGAGATGACGCAATATATTTCGTTGCTCACATCTGGGTACTTGCACATAGATAAATGCGTCCGAGTTAGAATGCAAATACCCTGATCGCTTATGTCGTGGTATTCATCTTCCTGTAGGTCAAAGGTCGTTTCTTGATCTTCAGCTATAGATTGAAATGACGCATCTGATTGCGTTTCTAAGTATCCATCTAGTGAACTTCCCAACAAACTAGACCCGTCTACTGATATAACACACATTTCTTCTTGTGAATCTTCCCGAGAAGAATTAACAGTTGTCAGTGCTTCTGATCGTTCTTCTGATCGTTCCTTGTGGCTTATTGCAGTTCTTGAAGTCTTCTGACCGATCGTGTTCACAAAATACATACTATACCCAGCGGCGTTTGCTGATATGACTTTGCGTTCTGTAGACTCAATTGATATACTGTCCGTTTTCTCATGTTCATCATCCGCGCAGAAACCATGATTTTGTAAAGTACCTGTTTCACCTTGTTTTTCTGTGTCGAGTATTCTGCCATTCCTGCATGAGATTGCGAAATGTTGGTCGCAGAAAAAATAAAATAAACTAAATTAATGGATTTTAAAAGGAAGTTTTATACATTAATTTTTGGTCAATGAAATTAGACTACAGTATCGGGTTTCTGAAGTAACACATCCATATAAAAATAAATTAAACAAATAGAATGTAAAGCTAGCTCTGTCTACACTATCAAACTTTATGTGACAAAAAATGCGACGTGTCCATATATGGACATGATCTCATATCACTACTATAATAGGCATATCACTACCGTATTTCATGGGCACATCACACTTTTTTTGTCCAACTAGTTTGATAGTGTAGACAGAGCTTTAGGAAAGTCCAACACTTCAATGTTTAGGCGATGGCTCCACCCACCTTCTTCTATTCCTGGATCCGCCTTTGTAATAAACATTCTCAGAAAAAATACCAATCAAAATAAACATTTATTTCTCTTTCTTTTCAAATACAAGAACAAATTTATAAATTATATTAAACGAAAGAACGGGCAAATAAGTCCTTTAATGAAATTAATATTAAAACGTTTGTTTCTTACCAGCGGTGGAAAAAGCACAGAATAATCTTGACAACAACGACGACCAATATGGAGCTGACTATTCCTATGACAATAGTTGAAACTCGTCCCATGCTGAATTAGCTCATCTGTTATGATAATAAAGATGTAACGTATGTGACGTATTTTATGGTAAGGCAACTCTAGCGAACTTTATCATTCCCGTTATTTAAGACAATTAAGTTGGGTATTTTATTAATAGTAGCTTCAAAGATTTATTTTAAATACTAGACTTATTTTGAAACCCATGGCCGAATTCACCAATCACACTTTCCCTAGAAATATTTCCCTTAAATTTTAAGTAATTCATTTAAATTGTATTCACCTAGATAGGAGGATTTTTAAGTGTTTCCCTTAGCCTAAGCGTGATTGGTGAATATGGCCACTGACCTACCCTTTTAAGTGTGTAGTATTTACAATCGCTCGCAATACTGTATAAATAACAACAAGGATTAACTGGCGGTTCCATTTTTTCCAAAAACGAATCCATTTAGGCTATTATCTGAGTGCTAATCTCCGATGACAATAAATAAGTTTTATTATGATGCTCCTTTATCTATGGTCAGCAATAGCCCAAGGGTAACCAATATACCTTTAGAATAGCCTATTGCACCCACCTGTTAAGTGTAGGCCTACTTTAAAAACACATATTTTGTTAATCCCGTTCCATTTTTGTCGACGATCAGAATATTTTGTGAATACCTACATATCTTGGAACTCATTTATATTATGGATGAACTGGACCGTATAAATGAACTATGTTTCAATAGATAAGCCATAAAAAGAATTGCGAAGCAACAAAAAAAAAAAGTACGAGATATAGGTCTAGTTGTACAAAATAATAATGGTATGAGCATAACAGTTTAGCTAATTATTATTAGCTAACTATATAGCTAAATTCACACTATTACGGTGTTTTAGATCACACGTATACGTTTTGTGAATCCGAACGCTGTAAACGGTTTTGTATCCTTAATTTATCCGGCCGGATCTCAACGTAACTTAGCGGAGTCTTATCTGTATAGTTCTTAAAGCATGGACCTATAGGTTAACAAGCCAAAACTGATTTGTGAAAATTAACTTTACAAACCGTAGTCACAGCAAATAAACAGGTCACTGATACATACTACTACATGAGGTAAATGTCCAATCCAGCTGGGCTATAGAAGTGAATACACATTAACAAACAAACAGGAACATTGCTTCCTACAGCAATTAAAACGTTCAAGTACAGTATTAACATTTAAACTCCAACCCCGTTGTTAATTATTCTTGATATGAATAGAAGAAGTCAACTCTTTAATTCAAGGTTGGAGTTTTTTTTATGCGTAAAAAGATTAGGAAGAACGAAATATTTTCTCTTGTTCGGATACACAATAGTTTGTTATTAAAATTAAAATCAGGTCAAGCATGAAGGTATAAAAATAGTTAATGTGAAAAAAAATTGCGATAGGCCCTGATTTTGCCGCTTAAAGTTGTTTAATAGGCCATGATAATTGTTTTATTTAAATATTTATTTATTTTAAAACCTTTTATTACCAATGAGCGTGTAGAATCGGTCTGACGACGACCAATAGTAATTATCTAATAATGTTTTATCTTGTCATTTTGAAGATGTCAAATAAAATATTAAGTAGTAACATTAGACGAGGTGACTGTTTGTTGCTCTTTAATTTCAATATTTGGCCATTGGTAGCGTTTAGACATCATCTTATTGCACGTGAAAAAATGAAGCATCCATATGAGAAGAGAAGAGAAGAGAGAGAAGATGATGATTCTGGTTGGTGGCGCTATATAATAGAAAGTAAAAATTGTGCACAAGGAATTTTTAGGAAACAAAATTCTAAGTTTTGCTTAAATCCTGCACATGATACGTTCAGTATGGGCATTATTGATGACTTTATATTGTCTACATTATATTATACAGTAGAGGCACCCGTAACGTTTGCAAGAGGTAAGATAATATTGCTAGGCCTATGGTAGGCCAGCTAATCAAAATAAAATGGTGGTGGGCCGCGGGGATTAGGCGAGCTGACCCGCTACAGGAACTGTTGTGGTGATTCAAGTGTTTCGGCCTAGCGGCGACCAACACTGGTTCTGTCTTTTGTTTGCATATGCAAAATGTCACTTAGCCTGCGTAATTGTTTGTGTGTGTGTGTTATAATATTAAATTATGGATCTAATCTTATTATTCATTTGTTTACTGTTATAATAATTTTATTATATTCATGTTAGGCCTATATTCATTTAAATTTATTGTTTAAAATTGCAGATTTTATTGAAAGACAACATGCGAAAAACCCCACAAAGTACTATCATCGCAGATATCCTAGGGTAACAGACATTTGGGACTGTAATGAAGAAGATATAGTTTGTATGTTTGAGGCTGACTCACAGTATAAAAGAGACAGGTATGCTGGCCACTATCTTAAAACAGTAAACTGTTACTATAGTTTAGTAGCTTATGGGATTGGGTCTACACTATTTTAGAAAGTGTTATGTGCCCAAATATGGTAGTGATATGCCCAAATATGGTAGTGATATGACCAAATATGGTAGTGATATGACATCATCATGTCCATATATGGGCACATCACATTTTTTTGTCACAAAGTTTGACAGTGTAGATGGCATAGAATGTCTAAAAAAACTATAACAGTATCACGCCCACCCATTGCCATACCTCAGTGTGATTTTAAATGTTTCTATTTTTTTTCAACACAGAATGGTTGATCAGGAGATACTGTCCTTGTTGAAGAAGGCAATGGGTAAGTGTGTGGCTGAACAAGGTAACAGTGCTAAGGTGACCTGCAAAGCATATTTAGATGAATATGAAGAGGCAGCTGACAATTTCTACACTAAATGTAAGTCTTGGAAAAAAGTATAAGAATAATTTGTTATTAGGTATGAAGTGCTCTATTTTGTACAGGCATATTAAAAACACTGTGGTTAGGAACTCAACTGCCCATTGTAACAGATTCCGACAGAAACTATTACTGTACACTGGGACCTAAAACGTCCCTCTAGGCAATGGTGGGTAAAGACGATGATGGATAAAGACGATGATGAATAAAAGACAATTTTTTTAATTTAAAAAAAATGTAAAAAATTGATCGAGAATTGAACCTACAAAACCACTAGTCCCCTAGCCGCAGTACCACACCACTAAGTCAGCCAACCAGTCGCAAAAATTGGTGTTAACCTTTGTACATGAGGTTATAAAAATGTGCATGCATGGGCGATTTTCAATTGACCAATCAATTGCATTGATTCTGCCGAAATCCTAACCACTTTGTATAAAAAAAATGTCTTTATTGCTGGTGGACTAGTGCAAGATTATTGCAATCAATATATAAAAAATATATAATTCATTTTACAAAAAATACTGAATAAAAAGTAAAAAAACAGAAAAAAAAAGACAGGGTACCCAACCGTGCAAGAAAAAAGCAACTACCCACGATTAAAGATACCAGTGTTGATAATAAAGTTCTTTGATCTATTGGTTTTGAACTTTGGTAAAGGAAATTCAGTGACAATTGTTATGAAAAGAGGTGGAAGTAGGTTGTGGAGGATATGACTAGGGGTTTTCAGTTTTCGGAAATAATCTTTGCACAGTCGGGTACGACAGTCTTCAAGCAATGGAATAAAAAAGAAAGTGCCTCATCGTACATAACCCAAGGAAGTATAATTCTAGACGCCCTCTTCTGAATTTGTTCCATTTGTTTTAACAATCTGAACCTTTGGTTAGCGAAATGGCATGTGGGCTAACAACATAATTCTAAAATTAATTATGTCGATTTTCTTCTATAGACTCAGAATTAGGCTTCCATGGAAATGCAAGAAGGTGCTACGCTAAACAACAACATAGGATGGTAGATGAACGAAGGAAAGCAGAACAAGAACAAGAAAGCTAGTAATATTGTTAGTATGTTCACTGCCTTAATCTTTCTAACTTTTAAATTTCCCATGATTCTCTTACTCTTAGAAGAGAATCATGAATGGCAGTGAAGAAAGTGAAATGGACTATTCCATTTTTTTGAAAGGTGATTTTGATTTGACAGTATGCATACAATTTCTCCTGTTGAAAAAAAACATGTATGTATTCTCAACTGTAAAATAGGTGAAATGGAATGAGGGCCTTTCATATAGACTGGATGTTTGAGTTCAATTGAAAAAAACATAATGGAATATTGTGACTAAATTTTCATCCTATAGGTATATATCAATATTGTGTGTAACACATTGACATTGTAATTAAATTATAATACAATATTAGTATTGGAATGGAGTGTTAAAATGTTATAAAATAAATATTTACAAAACAAACAAAACATCGTGTACAGTTTTGTGTATTTTTAACCACTACATCAGTAAAACAATCGTTGGAACAGTATTAAAAAAAGATTTCTCGTCACTTGTGTTACATACAGTACATACATCCACCATATGAAGATGTACTCGCAGTATCCCTGGTGTATTTAAGATGAAACAACCAAAGAGATTTTCTTCGCAAGCGATTTCCCTTTGTGTCGCACTTCTTGAAAGTTTCGTACCTTTTTGTTATGCAAATTTTTTGAGTCATCGGCAATAAGCTAAAAGCTCATTAAAATGTGCACTTTCGCAGTTTTACATTTTAGTCAAAAGCAAAAAAAGGGATATGAACAAAAATCGGATGTACTGTAGTAATAGTAAATTTATTTAATTTTATATTTAAAACATATTTACATTCACATGTCACAAAATATTATCTAACGGCATATACATTTCGTATTATTAATTATTACATTTAACGTAAATTTTTAATACTGACTTAAGTATACAATGACAATAACATTGTGGCTTGTAATTTTTCCCTATTGTCTACAGTGTTTGTTGCATAGGAGAGTTCTAGCTGCCTTGAGTGTGACCCTATTTCTTCTATGCAGTGTATACCTATATGTATGCATGTATGTTCATATTATACATCTTTCAGAATGTGTTATCTTTTACAGTGCTTGCGAATGATAATGTACTATAAATCAACATTTAAAAAAAATTAAGCATTTATCATTTTTACATTTTTTATTGCATAATTAATAATTTACATAATATTAAATTAATTGATTTCAATATGTTGGGTTTATCATTTTAAATTTTAATTTGGTATTTGGTACTTTTAAAAGATTACTGATACCCAACTAGTTTTGATGTGCTTGGGTAGCGTGTTCTAAATTTAAGGCACTTGTCGCGGTCGACGGAGATGCTGTTCTTCTTGAGGGCGATCTCTTGCTCGAGAGATCTTCGTGTTGCTATCAAATCTTTCAGGTTACCCTGCGACTCAGCTAGTTTCTGCTGCAGTTGATCGATTGAGTTCTGTATCTCGCCAACTTCGCTGACCATTCTGGAAAAAATTGATAATTGTTTTGGTTAATCTCATGTAAAAAATATTATGTGAAGAACACACATACAGTTGTAACTGGGCATAATTAGGTGGTAACTCCCACTATAAATAATGCTCTCAGTGGATTTGTGTGGTTTACAAAGAGCTATAATCAAAATTGATTAAAAATAGTTGAATTGGCTGAAAATTCAAACCCTGTTATATAGTGTACATAGATATACTGTACCAACAAAATATAACTTGAAATAGTTCAATCAGTTGTTTAACAGCTATGAGCTCACTGGCTAAACCCAGGGGCCCAGAGCTTATAGGGCCCCTGAGCAGGGGCCTACATTACACTACTGAGTTCAATCTATGCTTACTTAAAGTGTGCAGGATCTCTGCATAGCTCAACGTTTGGTCGGTATGTCCGGTGGTCCAGTCTTGTCTGTGCTACTTTCATTGGCGCTTCTTTATCTTTGATAGCTTTCTGTAGATCTACAATGTTTTTCTCCATTTTGGCAATCTCTTCAACAGTCTACAAAAAAAGATTCTAGATTCTATTCTAGTTCATTATACTGTATTTAATTAAAATAATCGATAGGCTTTTTTTATACAGTAGAAACCCTATATAACCAACAACAATTTCAAATTTATTTATTGCCCTTCACTCGTTAAATAGAGGTGTCTTAAAAGAGGGAATGGACTGTATTTGTTTATGATTTGAATTAATTGTACCTTTTCAAAGCTTTTAGGAGACAACATTGAAAATAGTACCAGAGTTCACTCATACTCTACTCTTTGAATTCTTTTGAGTTTTTGATAATGGTATGTTGTACCAGGAAACAGACTATGTATACTCTACTCTTTGAATTACAGTAATTGTAGTTCTTATGAGTTTTTATGTTGTACTCTACCTTTTGCCTATGATTTTCCATCTGTGTCTTGGCATTATTCATTTCTTGGATTCTATTCGTAAACTCTGTATTAACTGTGTTACACTGCTCTCTCATGTCGTTTGACGTGTCTGTTAAAATTTGATCAATTAAATTCCTAAGCTGCTGTGAAGTGAGTTTCTCATGCTCAGCCCGGACAATATTATCATGAGAGAACTGAGCCCAGCTCTCAGGGGTAGATTGCCTGCAATAAAGATGAATAAATACTGTTATGGTCCAGTGATTTTTGTTTTCACAACCAAGCCTGTAGCCAGGATTTTTACAAGGTTTTTTTTCATGCAAAAAGGCAACTGAGGAAAAGGTAGATTAAGGTCTAGACTAGTAGATGGTATGATTTGCCTGCTGGCTAGGTAGGACTGGCCAAAAAATCTCATGAGTTAGGCCTATTTAGTTGCACTTTTTCTGCTGATCTCTCAGGAAAAGGGTGTTTCTTTGAACCCTATCAACCTTGTGGCTATTTTAGTCTGATTACAACAACTGTGATTACTAGAGTAACAAACTTATGATTGACTTACACAGCATTAAACTTGGCTGATCCTTCTTTATACATAATATCTGTGGAGTCGTTGTTCAGATTGGCACATTTTGTATCAATATCGTAAGCCTCAACTTTATCGGACCAATCCATTGTCAGCTTGTGCTTCGCTCCACGATTCAATCTGAAAAAATTGTAGATTAAAATAATAATTAATTATTAATATTACTGTATAATCCCATGCTTGAGTATAATCCCATGCTTGAGTATAATCCCATGTTTGACTATAATCCCATGTTTGAGAATAATCCCATGCTTGAGTATAATCCAATGCTCAAGTATAATCCCATGCTCGAGTATAATTTCATGCTTGAGTATAATCCCATGATTGACTATAATCTAACTTTATGTGAAAAAAGTGTGATGTGCCCAACTGTGGTAGTGCTATGCCCAAAAATGGCAGTGATATGACATCATCGTGTCCATATATGGGCATAATCACATTTTTTTGTCACAAAGTTTGATAGTGTAGACAGAGCTTTAGAGATTTTTGTTTTTTTCCACAAGAGGTGATCATAAACACTGGTGTAAACAACTTTTGTTAATTACTTACTTGATTTGTCTATCAGATTGTTCAATTGTTCTTTTTAGTAGATCTTGTACTTTACAAATAATCTCATACTCCTGGTAGAGAGAGGAAAAAGAAAGGAATGATATCTTTAGAAATCCCTTACCAACAATAACTAGTAATTTGATTTATACTAAAGAGATCACATTATTCTGTATAGTAATGTGACAACAACATAGTATCTGGCGTATTCACGTGAAGACAATTCATGCCATTGTTTTAAACCAAAACTTGAAACACACTGTGAATAACTACCTTTTGTTTAGCTACTTTACAGTTTTCATTTATTTTCAAAACTGTGATTCGAAGCTTAAATATTATTCGCTTTTAAGTTTTCTGAAGTACACACATAATTTTTATTTCACAATCATTTTTTAATAAATTTTAACATACGGTAAATAATGGTAAGTATATGTGAATTAAAAATATCCTAGATACAGTACAGGTAATTAAATATGTATATATTGAAAAAAAAATTGAATTTATAAAACCAATATAATATTACATACCTTATTAAGAGCAAGCTCAACACGGTCATGAACAAGATCAATGTCATGTCTTCTTCCGCGACACTGAAGATTGTCTTGCACTATTGACATCGGAATTTCAGTTGCATCAAGAGCATTTTCAAGCCGTTTCTTCTGAGCACACATCAGGTCTGTCTCCTCGATCATTTCTTCAATTTCACGGTTCAATGAGAACTTCCAAAAGTTAATATCATGAAGACGCTCTGCAAGTTTTTTCGTGGCATCCGTCTGTGTACGTTTTGTCAGGGCATCCGTCTCATTCGAAAGCGTCTTCGACTCGTGTTGAAGCCTCTCCGCATTATCACGGTCTGAAAAACTCTGATAGTACTTTTGGTAGTTTGACGTATGCCATTCTTCTGGGGTGTGCTTAGCTGAGCGGAAGCCTTCGGCTGTAGGGGCACCTCTTGCAGTACCCAGCACGCCACTATCACCGTACGTTGTCATTCTTGCAAGGCTGCCAGCTAATTCACTGTCAGTTCTTGTACCAAAAACACCGGTTGGTGGAGTGGGAGCAGGTGGAGTACGTGATTTTGAAAGTAAAGTAGCCATTTTGTGTAATAAAAATATAGAAATAATAATACAGTATGTCAATATCTAAGTCTAACCTTGATGAGTCGTCTTACTGGAGAATGTCTCAGCGAAAAGTTAAAGTCGAACGACTACTGTAGTTGCTAGCCGAAATGACATGCTTTGTATTTGTGGTTGCCAACAGTCTTTTGTGTTTATATCTGCTGTTGTCATAGTAAATGAACGTCATAGTTTTCGCATCACCCATTGGTTGTCATTATTGATGGCTGGTCTATGAAAGTCTAACATTTATTCCGTCGGTAGAGGGGGTAAATTGTAATTAACTTTTTTTTAGGGTTCGACGTGTACTGTGTGTCAATAATGAATCAGATTGGATTGTTAATTATTTATTCATTATTTATACAATCGTAGAAAAAGTAGACGTTTGTATGATTCTGTTAATATACACTTAAGGCAAGTATTTTTTATTTATCAGATTAGGACATTAAAAGTGTTTTATTGTGGTAGATAGCCTAGAGGCTAACCTAAGCTAGTCGACCGAGTTCGGAGTCATGAATCATGAATGGATATATTTATGCATGTGATGTTATGTGAGGCTAGACTGGTGGTGTTTGTGGTAGGGAAGATCACCGGACAGTAGGCCTACAAACTCTAGTCAGATTGGATATTTATTAGGCCTTCAAATTAATAATTATGCTTCAGTAATTAGAGAGGTACTTCTATTTGAAAATGACTGAATGAAATGAAATTTTTTTTGGAAAGTTTTTTTGCCTTGTTTTTTTTCTAAAAAAAAAAATAATAATAAATAGAAATGTGTTAATACTTTATTTAGACAACCCATTGCTGCTTTGATCATCTGAATGCCGTTTCATAAATATGAATCCAATTTGGCGATTACAGCACGATATCAGAAGAACACGGAGTGATAATGACAAAAAGGCCAAGCAGCAAAGAGAGGTGCTACGGCATCGAGAGGTGAAGGACCAACGAAGAGAGGCAAGTGGCTTTATTTCATGTTGAATTTCAAAATGTTGAAAATAAAGTACAGTATAGAATATTGTTTCCGATTAAAACAAAAAAATATGGACAGTATGTAATCTGTGATTAATTGTTGATTTAATTATAAATTAATAATATTTTAATATTCGGTCAACGATGAAAAATAACCATGAGTGTGAATAGAATTCTGCACTTACTCCATTTCATATCTAATGTTATTCAGGACAACTGACAACAATCATAACTTCAGTCAGTAGGTAAAGATTTATGTATTAAAATAAAACATTTTTATTCCTTAAAATCATCACATTTTTTATTTATTTATCTTTATTACATACAGTATTTTTCTAAATATCATTCATTACATACAGTAACATATTATATTATTCATATTAATAAACAAAAAAGTGTATCCATCCTATGAATAACTGCATTGATATTAATAAATGACCTCGAAATAATTATACGGGTTAAGGTTATTGAAATTAAAATGCAAATTTAAGATTAGCAATTAAATAAAAAAAACAAACATTTGACACAATTAATTTTTTGTATAGTAAACCAAATATAAGGAAACAGTAATTAATTGTAAGTACTGTAAACATATTTTATCGTAAATATTTAATTCATTATAGGACGCTATTGATCGTGAACGACAACGCAACGTTGCAGGGCAAGATGTTTCAAATGACACTGTCAATGATGAAGCAGAAAAAGAGGTAGGACTGCCATGTTTTAAATCAATGACACTTACATTTTGATGAATTGCAATGGTGATTATTGCAAATTACTAAACACAAGAACACGCTGTTTACATATTCTGTAGAAATTGATTTGATAAAAAAAGTGTGATGTGCCCAAATATGGTACTGATATGCCCAAATATGGTAGTGATATGACATCATCATGTCCATATATGGGCACACCACAATCATTTTTTTGTCAAATAAAGTTTAATAGTGTAAACATTTTCATACAGTAAATGTTCCCTATCATAGTAGCATTTTTCCATTGCATTTAGATCATGTAAGAGAAGTTTATTATTAACTCCTGCATATAACAAACATACTGAATTGACTAATTATTATCACACTGTTAGTATGATTACCACACACATGCACCGACAGTCTGCTATTAATGCTTTAGTAGGTATTAACATGATCTATTACTAGTGCTGTAGATTATAGATTGCTTCTTCAACAGCTCAACCTACTTATTACCTGTATTGTTGATCCATTGTAAAATGGAACGTATATTTACATAGTTAGTTATGAATAGGTTTACTACAGCATTTAATCAATATAGTATCTTTGAATATAACTACAGTATGTTTAGTATCCTATAAATCTTGGTTAATTACTCAAAATGTTAATGCGGTATCAGAATATGAAAATGACTGCATTAGATTGCATACAGCCTATTATAACCACATTAACTATATAAACAGATTATTACCGTAATTATATTACAGCTCATGATATTATATGCTCACATTATAGTACAGCTTACAGCTCATAATATACTCACATTTTATTATAGCTTACAGCTCATAATATACTCACATTTTATTATAGCTTACAGCTCATATACTCGCATTACAGCTTATATTTATATTTAATATTACTGCTCATATTATATGACTACATTACAGTCTCATATTATTGTTATTAATACATACATCTCATATTAAAATGACTACATTATATTAACACTCATTTTATCAATGTAGTTGAGTCATAATGTTTAGGAAGATTTCAGTATTTAATGCATTCATTATAAATGATGCATTTCATCAACATAATCTTGAATAATATTAAATTAATTATATTATATTCAAATCATTGTATTCAGCCATGAGCAAAAATATATATTTCAATTCCCTAATGATGAATCTGATGAGAATAAATTATTCAAAAATGGCCAATCGCTAAACTGTTTGATTGGTCAAGTTGACATGCAGAGCTAGGCCTATCCTACCACATCCTCAAATCCAAGCATCTTGCTTAATTAATGTGTTCATAAAATCTACACAAAGCTAATAACATCTCAAAGCTACTATACCTAGTCCAGTTGTGGTAAAAAAAGTTATGGCAAAAGATAAAAATAACGTTATTTTAATCATTAGTAGTAGTATCGATTTTGATATAACTGTATAATTTAGATTCATGTTCAAGCTCTTATTACTGGCTGTAATAATTTATGCTCTCAATAATGACTCTCTACAAGCACTCAATATTTACACGAAATTCTAATTAAGATAAAACTACTCATAGCTTTAGACTTGTATTACGTGATGACCTATAATTTACTTTCAGAAGCAAACTGACGTCATTCAAAGTATGCAAAATGTGTCTGGTTTATATTTAATTAATAATAATAATAGATAGATTTATATATCGCAAATAAACGATGTTTCTATGCGCTCGACAATAAAGAGAAAAAGGAAGAGTACAAAAAGACAAAAAACATCAAGCTAGCACCCAAACCGGAGTATGGGGATACACCATCACAGCTAACTGGGGATCTGTGTGTATGTACCCCAGTTAGCATCGGTTAAGTCTTGATCTTTTCAGGGATCCGGTGCCTCCTAGCCAATTTTCTGAAAATAATGTTTTTTTCTTCAGTCAACATAAATAAATTTTATTATTTGCCATAGTGCATGAGAGAACTACTGTACCGAGTATCATTCGCACCTCTGTTCATGCTTATTCTCTCTTTACCAGCATAATCCTGAAAAATAAAAACTCAGTTATCAGACAATTTTGTATATTGTATATGAAACATTAGACATTAAGCTATGTATTATTTACAGCAGCTTTCTATTGCATCACTGGAAAGTTTGTATAAAGTAGTAGTTGATCTCTAGTCTTTATTAATATACTGTTTATAACACCTAAATAAATTCCATTTGATTGGAAGATTTTAGATCACACGGTTGTATATATTTGTATAATAATATTTTATATATTTACCCGATAAACTGTAATTGAAAGGGGAAAAATGTCCATTGCCTGGACACATCTGATTAAATAACATTAATACCCAACCCTACTTTATGTCAGTCTGATTTCACAAACAGGGTATAGTCCCAGTATTGACTTTTGGTCAGATGAGTTTTTACAAGAAATGCTTACACATTTTTTTCCTGAACCGGAGGATATACGGTATATAATTATCTGTTTTTATTCAGCGGAAGTAAATAACTATATCAAAACTACAAAATGGCATACAGTTTAATTAATTTTGATCAAATTTATTTTTCATGTTTTAAGGGACAATTTCATCTTTAAAAGAAGGAAACCGAATATTATATTTCAGACAGGGATTATTATATTTCAATGTACAGTATTTCTACTTAATTAATTGCAGTCTCTGATTGAATTCTAAAAATAAAATTGATCTTGCCATATTAATATTGGCATTTAGCATTTAAAAGGTCTCTACTGTTGGGCTTTTCCTACGGCAAACTAATCGTTTTTACTCTAATTAGCATAGCATGGAGGTATTGATGTTCTAGTTTACCTGGCTCACTGTGTAGTAATGTGTGTTATTTACCAAAGAACAAATACTTAATTTTTCAATAATAACTTTCTTATTGAACCCATAGTGTATTTAAATGTACTGGTTTGCAATATACGATGGTATACAGTATCATCACATACATAATTTTTAAGTGAAAATTACTTTTGAATTAAGAGTAAGTCATTATGGTTGTGCTTAGTGGATGTTGATATCTCCACCACCAATCTCCACCAAATGTAGAATGGGTAAATGAAGAAGACAACACTCTGACAGAGTTTTACCATCATCCAAAACAGTCACTTCTAAAAACACATTCTAGATCTTACTGTATCTTGAGTTCATTGAAGACAACATTAAAAGTACAAAATGTTTTTTATTCTTTTAGATATTATTAGCTTCACAGTTTAACAATTCACAATTAATTACATTTTCAGTATATTAATGGCCTATTTGTATCAGGGATGTCACCAGCTTTTTGGAGTGCCGGTCGGCAACCCCCCCCCCCCCCCCCGGGGGGGGGGGGGGGGGTGTTACCCCCGGGGGTGTCGTTATTTTAGCAAAACATAATGAATTATGAAAATAAATAACAACAAATTGCGTCAGGTCTAGGCCTAACCTTGTACCACCGGGGAGTCGCCGTTATTATTCGCGAAAACAAAAAAACGCTTACGAAATGAATAGCAATTATAGATCGCGTCAGGCCTAGCCTTGTGGACACTACGACCACTAGGCCTAGCCTAGGCTTAGATAGATGCCCCAAAATCTGAATTCCACAAAAACAGGCGCTTCCTTATTTAGGCCTAACCCCTAATCAAATACTGTAGATAAATTATTAGCCTAGACCTTACTACTTGTTGCTCGATATAATAATAAATATGTGTTCTTTTGCGCGAGAGTTTTTTAGCGTATTCGTGAATTCCGGATTTGTTGTTTCACAACTGTGCGGCAAGCATGGACGGCAAGAACAGACACGTGTTTATGGGTTAACTGAAGTTCAGCAACCTGAAGTTATCCAGGGACGTCCAGCAGTTAGCAGGGGAAGTCCCCTGCCGCTGCGCGCGTGGTTGTTGTTGTCTTCTTTAGTGATAATGTATTCAGTGTTTCAGAGTAAAATAATAATAATAAATAAAAAACAGTTTATATTTTCGTTTGTCTGCTTTATTTTTACTTCATTCTACAGTAAATCGATCTCATTTTACTGGCACTTTTAACATATAATATTCACAAAATTAGAAACATGGCATAACATAATAATTCGGTGGCATAACATAAGTAAAGCATAATAACAATGTTATTAACGTTCCTTGTTGTAATTGTGCTATTGCATTCGGATTCTACGATTCGTTGTAGCAGCCCAACTCTTAACAACCTCTACAAAGTCAAAGTTACTGGCCGGTGGGCCATCAATAGCGATGCGTATCAGGCCATCAAGGCTTGTCTGACAGAGTCTATTTCGTGGAACAGTTTTGATAAGCTTCAGTTGAGAAAATGTCCGTTCGGAATCGGCAGTATGACATGGTAAAATCCGATAGATTTGGGCCAACTTTGTCACATTTGGGAATGCATCCCTGGCCAGGCGGTTAGTGCAAAGATAGTTCACAATGACATCGGTAGTTGAATCTTGTTGCTTAAGAATAGATCCTTTTGCAAAGTTCATAAAATTATTCCATTCATTTTGAACGTCGGCAGTGCGGGTATTATCCAAAAAATGTTCACTTAGTGTAGCAATGTAATCATTTCCAAAGTTTTTGTCGGCAGTGCGAAGCAAATCTGGATCAAACAAACTAAATTGTGAAAGTTTAGTAACATCATCAACTGGGAATCTTTGAGTAATATTTTCTATGAGTGTGTCAATGTATTTTCCACGGATGTGTTTATCAAAGTAATCAGCATCATCAGTTCTTTCTTTAACATCAATGTCGGAAGACTTAAGATTATCCAAGAGTTGTGGTAGTTCCTGTAAAGTTGGACCATCTGTCGTCTTCATGTCAGATATCGTAGCAAGTGTTGCTTTAACAAGTGGTTGGATCAAACAATGTTGGAATTCCCGAGCCTGGAATGCCTTGCAGAGGCGACTGACGTGTGGCAATATATCGCAAAGAAGCAACATCGTTGCAACGAAACGGTAAGTCCTTGCTAAATGAAAAAGTCCAATGGCCTTGGCGTCACCGCGTTCTTCTCCTTCTCTTTCCAAGCTTACAAGAGTACTTATAAAACTGTCTTTCAAACGAGAAACTGAATGTTCAATGCTAAGCCATCGCGTAGATGATGGTTCGATGGGTTTCAACACTTTCTCGTTGAGTGCCGTTTGTATCGCATGCAAACCAGCAGTTCTGACTGCACTGTTATTGAAGAAGTCGTACAGTTGTCTAAGAATCGACGAAAATTTCTTCACAAATGGTACGGCGTTGGCAGCCTGTGATGTTGCCAGTTGTAATCTGTGTCCACAACAATGAATTCCTATGGCAGATTTTGCAATTTCCTGCAATCGCTTTACGACGCCGTTGTGCCTTCCGGTCATTACGGCAGCACCATCAGTACCTATACCACATAGATGTTCAAAACTAAGTCCTTTGTCATTAAAATATCCAGTAACGTGGTTTGTAATTGTTCCGGCGTTTAGGGCAACTGTACCGTCCCCGTCGATTGCTGCTCTCAATGGTTCGATCATTTTTAGAAACTTTACACATAAATTTCCATTGCCATCAATGTATCGGCAGTTCAATGTTAATTGTTCAGATACGCTGACATCAGTTGTTTCATCAAGCATAATAGCAAAATAAGGCGAGTTCTTGACGGCAAGAAGTGTTGCTTCCTCCAGCTGGTTAGAAATAAACGATAACATTTCCTGTATTGATTTGTTACTACAGTATGTAACGTTCTTCGCAACATTTAAATCCTCTTTAATGTTCAATCCCAGTTGTGTAAGTAAGTCCAACAGCGGCTCAAAGTTCGTGATATGCGGGATACGTCGTTTGGCAAGGAAATAGAGGCATTTGAACGCAGATGTAATTGCTGAGTTGTTCACTTCTGGTTGGATAACTTCAGCAATGTTGTGCGTAGTTTCTACAACAAGTTCAAGATTCATAGCAGTTTGATGTGCTGATGATGTCTCATGCTCCTTGATGCTGCCAAGTCTGAGCCGTTTGCAAGGTGTTATATTCCAAGTATCTCTGTCATATGGTCGCATATTGTGTTTCTGACAGAGGCGACAGTACATCCCAATCTCGCTAGGCTTATAAAACAGCCAAGATTTACGGCCATTTAGCCACTCATTTCGGAAATGAGTGGACTGCTTTCCCGTTTTGGCCTTCTTTGTAGGTTGAGGTACCGGGTGGTGGTTCTCCTCATTTTTCCGTTTAGGTCTACTAGGGGTAAAACCAAACCGTGCTAGAGACATGATCGGAAGCGAGACTTTTCTGGAACGACGACGATAATTAGAGTAATTCTGGAACGATAATAACTTGTTGAAAACTGGATAAGAAATGGTGTTCATCAATGTTTTCGAGAACTTTATATAGGCCTATGCGAGGTGCAAAGTATAGAATTCCGACAATTGCACTTGGAACATGCCGTTTTCTTTTTAGTACCGGCGAGCGGGATACGTGCGATAAAAACGCCCTTGCTTTTGTTTTATATAACAATACACAATTGGCGGAAAGTCGGCGAGCGCTTGACACTTTAATATACGTCAATACTTACCGTGCGCGCAAGCGAATCACAATTAGCTAGAAGTTCATTGATTATTATGTGTACCCATGCTCGGCGATCATAAACGAACGAACTTGCCCGGTCTCACTGAACCATGCACATGTTTTTTTATTTTTTTTAGTAGTTCGTAGAGTACAAAAATGTAAAACTAGTAACATAATATAATTAAAGCAGGGTGACAAAACATTCAGCAATTAAAAATTATTTTGTTTGGGTCTATCATGGAACTATAGTTCCATGGGTCTATGTAGTTGTATATTTTTAATTACTGCGTACTTGTTTGTATTTTTAATCTGTGCAAAATAAAACGCTTGAATGGTCGCTATGTGAACTTTAAACTTGTACACTGTGCTGTGTTGCACGTTGTTCGCCATGACTCACAAGCTGTAACAATGAATACCAGGGCAGGGTAGGCCTGGTATTGTGTTACAAATAAAGTAACGTACGTAACCACGGAAACATTTGCTGTAGTCTTTTGTCTTATCTATATGAGGCTAGCTTGTCTGTAATTAACGATGTGCTAGGCGTAAAATGTTTTAGTACGAATTTTAGTTAGGCCTAGGCCTAATATAAATATCGTAATGATTAATAAATAATAGTGGTGGTCGGCAGCCTGTGAATCCTGGTCGGAAATTTTGAGTGCTGGACGGGGCCGACCAGCGCCGACCAGCGTGGTGACATCCCTGTGTATATTCCAATTTACTAACCCTGTACTATTTACCAATTCAAGGGACCCTGGGTCACTTTCTTAAAATTAAACCAACCACTATTATTAATAAGGGAATACTTTATTGGATCCTAGAGCTGTCCCCTCATATAGGAGTTCTACTGCATTTAATTATAGGAGCAGTAATTTTAATAAGCATACGGAACTGTAAAGCTCTGTCTTCACTATCAAATTAGTTTTACAAAAAAGTCATATTAAGTTTGATTGTGTAGCCAGAGCTTTAAACCAAGAATTATTTTTGTTACCAAGACATTAATATCTTGCAAACATAGTATGTATTCAAATTTCAACCTCTCAAGAATCGGGTCCTCCTAAATACCAAGACCTACCAAGACCTACCAAGACCTACCAAGAACTACCAAGACCTACCAAGACCTGTCAATTTAAAGTGTTAATTTAACGAAATATGATATATATATAGACTTCTAATAGCATTTCCAACAATAAAACCTCAATTTTAGCGCTATATAGACACAAAAAATGTTAAATAATCGACAAGCTTCGCGTTCGCGAAACGAACTGAGTTGATGCATACATTGCGTCACAAATGTTCGTATTGCGTCAACTAGTATGACCTACCAAGAACTACCAAGACCTGTCAATTTAAAGTGTTATTTTAACGAAATATAATATATATAGACTTCTAATAGCTTTTCAAACAATAAAACCTCAATTGTAGCGCGATATAGACACCAAAAATGGTAAATGTAGGCCTACGACCCAGTAGGCCTATGACAGGAGAACTGCGTCGAGTGTCAGTGAGCCATACTAGTTGACGCAATACGGACATTTGTGACGCAATGTATGCATCAACAACTCAGTTCATTTCACGAAGCTTGTCGATTATTTAACATTTTCGTAACATTTTTGGTGTCTATATCGCGCTGAAATTGAGGTTTAATTGTTGGAAATGCTATTAGAAGTCTATATATATCATATTTCGTTAAAATAACACTTTAAATTGACAGGTCTTGGTAGTTCTTGGTAGGTCATACTAGTTGACGCAATACGGACATTTGTGACGCAATGTATGCATCAACTCAGTTCGTTTCGCGAACACGAAGCTTGTCGATTATTTAACATTTTTGGTGTCTATATCGCGCTAAAATTAAGGTTTTATTGTTGGAAATGCTATTAGAAGTCTATATATATCATATTTCGTTAAATTAACACTTTAAATTGACAGGTCTTGGTAGTTCTTGGTAGGTCTTGGTAGTTCTTGGTAGGTCTTGGTATTTAGGAGGACCCCAAGAATCTGTTGCTCTAGAAAGATTTTTTTATGATCTCTAGTAAATTAAATACATTTCATTACATGTCTGGTGGTAGCCTTGGATATTGATTAAATTTACTGAACAATGTTTAATTTAATACTGGTGGCTTTGCGAAGTGATTATATAGGAAGATTGATTGCAGCACAAAAAGTTATTTCTCTGACATAATGATATATAATGAATCTTTTTTATAAAGTTGTATTAAAAATTGTGGTTGGAATTTTTGACATTTTAATTTTTCATATTTTTACAATTTTATTTTTTAGTTCTCAAAAGCAATGTTCCCTAATATTTTAAAACTGGAAGTGTCGTTTCTTCATGTTCTAGTTGTTAATGTTATGCTTATGTGAGGATAAGTGTGCAATTCCCTTCTTTTTAATTTAAATTTAAAAATTAACCCACTACCAACTAACCCATAATACAGTTCTAAGCTACATTGGACAGTACTTACAGTACATCCCTATCATTTCACCTTCCCAGTTCTCAAATTCATTAAAGCTTCAAGTTATTAACTTTAGTCTATGGCTTGACCATGATGCATTGTTTAAAGTGCTCTATGTTCCATTAGCGTTCCCTAGTGATATTGCTAATAGAGATCAAATTACATAACATAATAAATATATTAATATATCTGTGACCTATCTTAAATAATTTACTACTGTAGGGAATGTTCTTCTAAAAAATTAATAATGAATGGGTTGGTGGTTGCTTGCTTACCAATGAGAGGGTAACATTCAGCAATGCATAACAATTGTAAACACAGAATGAGTGTTTTCCACTATTAAAAAACATTTTGTTTCTTTTAAAATATTTGCATAATTAATTCTTAAATGTTTGCGGGGGGTTATTGAGAGAAAATAGATACTGTAGTTTTCTAAAGCTGAATGTTTATGATTATGCCCCTTTTTTATACTACAGTACATTTATTATAGTTAGTTTATGATGTAACATTCAAGATAAAAAAATGTTTAGTGAATGAATGAATATATGATTAAATGTAATTTTTATGCATAACCTAGAAAAAGTTGTTAAGTGTAAAATTTAATTATATTTTGCAGTCACCGGCTGAACTATTTCAGCGTGAGCTATGCTGGTGTATTCAACAACTTGAACAAGGACTAGGCTCCGTCAAGTCTACCTCTAAACAAGGTATTTCAGTTCATTTTTCAGTTCAATCTTCTGTATTTTAATAATAAAGGGAATTTAAATGATTAGTCAATGATCCTTTACTGTACTACATTTGATTATTTAAAAGTTAAATGTAGAAAATTCCATTCCATTCCTTCAGCAAAAGATGCGGAGAAATTATTACGCACCTTGAAATCACACAAAGCACCGATGGTCAAGAAGAGACAAGTGATGCGCATGACATTTGGTGATTATCGCAAGAAGATGATAGCAGAAAAAACTAAACATGAAAAGAGTAAGTTTTTTGTTTCATTACAAATTCATTACAAATTAATGTTTTAGCTTGTGATTGTGAAAGATGTTCTTGTTAAATTTGTCTTTGTTTTCTTATATTAAAAGAAATGAATGAATGAATTCCTGTAAACTACTATTAAAAGTTGTTTTTTGGACAAATTTGAGTTGGCCAAAATTATTTCAAGATATTGAAAGCAGCCTTGCAACCACCACCTTGCCAGGTTGCAGAACAAGATATACTTGTCTATCACCATAAGTTTATTCCGTGCCAAGTTTACCTGAATAAACTGACAATAGCCATTCAATCCAAAGTGAGAGATTCAATATGAAAAGAAGAGTATTTCTGACAATGGTTGGTGCAGAACCGTGCCCTCAAGTGAAAATGTCCCAAATAACTTTTTAATAATAATAATAATAATCTCTCATAATTCTTCTAGTAAAATAATTTATACTAATTCTTTAAAGAAAAAAGTCAACCTACTTTGACACCAGTTGCCTCTGATCAGCAATCACTTAGCACCTTTTACAGACATGCTTCTCGATGCCATCCTCAAGACTCTGAACACCAGATGGAGACTAACTCAGAGGTGAATGAGAAGAAAGATTGGGAGAAGGATGTATCATTACAAAAGTTAGAGGAGGAGCTAGAAGGTATATCAAACGATCAAGAAACATTTAAATTTAATTTTGAAATTGATAAAAACCTCATGGATAATCAAAGTTCACCAGAGAAAGGGAAACTTGAAGATGAAGAAGATTTGATAAATACAGGAAAAAGGAAGAATAAAGGAAAGAAGAAGAAGCGGATGAAAGATTCTCAAAAAGGTAGATCTGACAAAGATGAAGACAAGGTTGAGTCTATCAAGAAAGAGGTAAAGGAAGAAGTCAAAGATGTTGTTGAGAAGGAGTCTCATGAAAGTGGAGATGTTGAAAGAGGAATTCTAAATCTCCAGATGACTGGTGATAGTAAACCATTCAAGTTTAATTTTGATGTGACCAATGCTGGAGAGGCAATTACACAAGAATTGTAGAATAATTGTCACCTGTTGATTTTAGTGCTAGATTCTAGAAACTCTTTTCTTTCTGAACTTTTAGGAACAACTGAAGTTAAATATAATGTAAGTAATTATAATTTTTACAAATTTAATTTTATATAAAATATTTTATTTTTTGTTAATGGAAGTAAACCCAACCTTTAATAATTGAAGCTACTGTCCTGTAATGGATATAGGAGGTGCTGTGTTTTAGAAATATATTGCTGCTATTTTTTATTTTAAATTAATGTACTTAATACTTTTTGATATTTTGTACTTTTATCGGTACATGAATACTACTCTATTTGATAATTTACTACAGTAGAAACACTTCATTTTGGACATTCCTATTAAGGGACAGTTTCGTTTTGAAACGAATGAGGAGAAATGTAGAGGTTAACACTACGATCAACCTCTAATAAGGGGACACTTTCCCGTTAAACGAATGAGAAAAAATGATGGGTTAACACTATGACCAAACCTTATTGGGTGTTGGTGTCTCATGAATAGAGATCTCTATTTAAGTTATGATTATAATACAAAAACATTTTATATTTGATAATATTTGCATACAAGAAAAGGTAAATTTATTCTAAAGATTGTACAGTATTTAGTAAATAATTTGCTATTAGTTAAATATAATACAATATTGTTATTAATGATTTATTTAGATTACTAAGAATATATTGTAACCTTTGTATATAAAGTTGTACATTTATGAGGTTTGTTTTAACCACGATTCGAAAACCGTTGTGTTGCTACTTGTAACAATATTGTATTACTTATTAATTTTGCTTATGCAATGGTTTTGTGACCTTTGTCTGACCCTCCGTCGCTTTCAAACTATCAAAAATACATTCCAAAAATAAAAGTCCACACTGGAAAACTTTTGTCTTCAAACTTTGGTAATAAAAGTTCGCTAGGACTGCGTAGACCAGTTGACAGACTTTGGCAAACTGCTGAAAAAAAGTCTAAACTGGCAAACTTTTGTCTTCAAACTTTGGTAATAAAAGGTTCGCTAGGAGTGCAGACCAGTTGACAGACTGGAAAACTGCTGAAAAAAAGTATAAACTGGCAAACTCCGAAGTTTTCTCGCAGTCTACACTAGCAAACTTTATTTTGCCAACACGAGCAAACTCAAAGTTCTCAAACAAAGACTTGTTAATTTGCTAGTGTAGACTATAGAATTTCTAGAAGTTACAAAATGGATACTACGTAGACAGCCGATGGGGCTGCTTGCTATTTTAACAATTCTTAACCGAGGCATACACAGTAGTTTATTTTCCAAATACAAATGTACATAACACGTAGACAGCCGATGTGGCTGCTTGCTATTTCAACAATTCTTAACCGAGGCCTACACAGTAGTTTATTTTCCAAATACAAATGTACATAACACAAGAGGATTTTATATAGTTATATTTACGGTATTACAGAGATTTTATACGATATTTAAATGTTGTAATGCGTAAGTTTATGTAAAATTGTAATTAGTACTGTAAAATACTCGGGTTTACAATTCTGTGGTAGTCACAGAAACGTTGAATTTTAGCACGCATGATTGGTCACAACGCACATCATAAAGGTATTACAATAATCATATATTATGCAATACTATATGATTACGTTCATAGATGTATTATACAATAATTATATATTTAATATAATACCTCTATGGTTACGCTCGGGTATTATTTAGGGCCTATTATGTAATACCTCTTCTATAGTCACGCTATATTGATCCGTATAGTCTTGGATAATTAACACACAGTACAATTAATGTCGATGTGTTATCTCGCAATTTCTGATAGGTTGTTGTGAATATCATGAATAAAATTGTACCGGTTTTACAATTACCAGTATTTATTGACTGTAGGTTACATTGTGTATAAATCAAATTTTATTATTACGTTGTTTGTTATATATGTAAGTTATTTTTTTACTTAAAAAAGGGCATATCGGCAGCTCATTGGCGTATGACTGCTGTTGATTTAGTTGGCTTATATGGCCTAATAGTATGAACATGGACCTATATTGATAGGTCCATGTTATGAATTAGTAACATCATCGTATATTATGAATGTCTCAGTGGCTGATCCAGGATTTTGAAATAGGGGCCTAAAAATGGTGAAATGAAGGGCTAAGCTTAATTTGATGTCCTATCTTTTGCATTGCAATTTGCTGCTCTCCTCTCCTCTGGATCCGCCCCTGTGTCTTGGATTTCTTTATTCCTTTGTTATATCTGTCAAATAGAAGACAGCTTATTAATCATATTAGATTATAAAGATCGTTGTGTATATGTATATGTGTCAATATTTGTATTAATTTATGTTAAAATAAATATAAATAATATTAATTAATTTCCAACGTCTTGTTGAATTGCCTAAGTTGTAGAAAGAGGGCGCATTTGTGAAATAATGGTTCTTCGTGATGTATTTCAGCAGCCAACTCAACAGGACAGTTCATAATCACACATACCCACTACACAGTTGTATTTAATACAATAGTAAAAACATTCCTTCAGTAAATTAAAAAATTGGATGCTGGTGTGCTTCCAAAGGCACTGCTCCTTCACGGCTATCGAATGTCTTAAGAAGACTGTTATTAGGGCGGTAATGTAGTTCCGTAAAACCTTAAAATTACTCAAAATTGTTTCCATCATCCAACATACTCGCGGGTTGTATACAAAACATCCTGCAAAGAGGATCGTACCGATGTTTGTCGAGAGTGTGCGGGTGTCTAGAAAACTAAGACCTAATATATCTTAGTTTTCTAGACACCCGCACACGGGTGCGACAAAAATCAAAATTGATTCCCTGTCAGCACCAGGATGGTTTTCTCGAAACGTGTTTTGTGCGTCGAAATTGGTAAAAGTGAATACTGTACCTCCTTTGAACATGCGTGCGTTTATTTTTTACATAACTATATAATAATAGTCAATATACTGGCCCTACCTATTGTATTTGTTTTTTTAATGGTTTTTTTGGACGAAAAGAGTCGTTTGTAGGCCTACCCCGGCGTCTCCTTCGCAACTCATCATAATGGTTTATATTATCTTCTTCTCACTTTATTAGTTGACGAGATGCGTACTGCATTAGTTATAAATTGCTTTTCAATAAAGAATAATACAGAATATAAATTGTATTTCCCCAAAGGCGACTATACTATTTATATCCCAAAAACGAGGTTTTCATTTATTCTAAACATGATATTTAATATGTCGCCCTCAATTACGGCTTATTTCTTCAGGCATTTCGGATATATAATTACTGTATGACAAATGATTATATGTGCTGCCTTTATGTCAGTTTTACTTACACTACTACGAGACTGTCAATTCGTACACTACGAAGAAAGGAGACATAATATATACAGTAGAGTATTACTGCAAAAAACCCACCCAACATTTGAACAATTTTCCGTTTATATAGGCTATACATGTTTTAGATACGTGACGCGTGGTCCCGATGTGTTCTACAGTAAAACAAATCATAGTTTTATGAAATAAATAATTTTATATTTTTTACCACAAAACCCTAGTATTCGTTGTGAAGTCGCATTAATTCTCTTTCTTTTTCGCAGGCTTTCACTGTCAATGATGTCATCACTTTTTTCTGTTTTTTCCCCTATGGAGTAGAGTAGATAAGACAATCTGCAATAAATTAGTAGCTTTAATTGTGATGTCTGTAAATTTACAATCATCTTAATTAAATTGATCTTTATTAGAGACTGATTGATGTAGAAGGCGAGAAGAAGGTCTTCTATACACGTAGAATTAATAACACGACGTTCTCTCGTCGCAGTTGTAGATATAGTGTGTATTTTTCTTCATATTTGTTCATATTAATTTAACCGTTTAAATAAGAATTGGTAATTTTAGATAAGTCGGTCTGTCTGCCCAGCAAAGCTACGTTCACACTGAGCCCGATTCCGGTCCGGAAGCCGAATAAAAAATCGTGAAAAAATAGGTGTAATGTGTTCACACTACATTCAAGATTCCGTACAGAACGGACGTTTGCGACCGAAAAGCGTAACGTAACCCGGGGGAGTTTTTCCCGGCTACCGGACCGAATACGGACTCACTCGTGCACAAAACCGGAGTGATTATAGACCTATTATAATTATTATCTACCAAAATGTATTCAATCATTTGGTTGAAAGTCATTGGTGTTAAACATATTTTATTCAGAATAAAGATAGCCCAGATTATTTATTATACACCGAAAGTATAATGAGGTAAAACGAATAATCGAAACGCGCGTGGGAGTACAAAATATTCTGTAGTCTGTATTTTAAATATAGAATCATAAATTATACATGATTACTCGAGGAACTTTTACTTAGTTATAGTAATTGTCTCTCTATTAGATTATTAGTGCTTCGGCTTGCGTTTGTCCTACTTATTTTATCGATGCGCTTTCTTTGAATTTCATTTATAATGTATTCTACGAAATTTAGATCATTTTAATATAGGCTAAAAGATGTGTTTTTTGTCTGAGATCAGTTTCCATAATGTAGCATAATGGAATTGAAATATAATAAAGTCATTTACGTCCATGGTGTGGTGTCTTAGGCTTAAATCCCTATATTCTACGAAGGAAGAAGAAGTTAGGACAAAGTGTTATGTAGGAACATAAGAAGAGTGACATAAAATAGGGAGAAACTTGGTCAGTATAAAAACTAGAGAAAATGTTTGTTTCCATTTTCCTTACATCTCGGAGAAAAAACAATTTTTTTTCATTTTTGCTTACATCTCGGAGAAAATAACATTTCCCCCCCATTTTTCTTACATCTCGGAGAAAATAACAATCTTTTTTTCCATTTTCTTATATCTCGGAGAAAATAACATTTTTTTCCATTTTTCTTACATCTCGAAGAAAATAACATTTTTTTTTCATTTTTCTTACATCTCGGAGAAAATAACAATTCTTGTTTCCATTTTTGCTTACGTCTCGGAGAAAATAAGAACTTGTTTCCATTTTTGCTTACGTCTCGGAGAAAATAACAACTTGTTTTTTTTTTTTTTTGCTTACATAGAGAAAAAAATATATATTTTTATATAAAAAATGTTTTTCTTTCTCTTTTTTTGTAGAGAAAATAACATTATCGTTTTTCATTTTTGCTAAATCGCATACCGTAATGGAACATAGATCGTTTCCAATTACAGAAAACTTAAATTTGATTATTTTTATTCTGATTTTTTTACCTCATCTAATGTAAGTCTCCTAACTCACGCCCCCTCGAGGATTGCTGAGACACAATATTTACATTCATTTTGATAGCGTAGTACTGTAGTAATGATTCATTAAAAACTGACAGAAGCTCTACAGAGGAAATGAGCGAATACAAAATCATCGTAGCACTTTGATATTATTAATCTTCATTCATGGTTTGATATGCGCTAGGCCTACCTGTCGCTTTAATTACCGCGGAGTTTAACTGCTTATTCGACTCTCAAAGGTAATATCAAGGCTCTTCTTGGAATAGTATACTGCAACACCGCTAAATGCTTTTGTTTTTATTCATGGACAGGTGGGATTAAAACGGTATGATAACAATTTCATTTAATGTAAGCCTTTGACCGGGTGTGTTGTGGTATTTTGGTCTGTTGCAGGGACGTTTAGCTGTTGATGAGTGAACAACAGGGTTTAGTGCTTAAATACGTGCTAAAGATTATATTATAGTAAAACGAAAGCCAGAAATGTGGGCGAAAAACTCAAAGTAGGCCTAAGCCTTACAAATGATAGACTGTATTTCGACCATCGTAAACGATTTTGGCTATGCAATATTACATTATCGTATTAGCAGAGACTTTAATATTATTCTTCTGCCAAGTTCAAATGGGTGCTAGTATTAAAGGCTGGCATCAGGAGCAATATCCAAATATATTTACGGATCCGTACCAATGTGGAAGGCCTTATGGGGTAAACGACACATGGATTTGTGATCCCGATGGAATTCTTACATCAAATCAAGGTACGTTATATCATTAATTTTATTTGTAAGTTAGTTTCATGTCTCCTCTGATAGGTCACAATCCATGTTTTATTAAAAAAAATTGAAAGAATACTACTTTTCCATCAAATGTGCATGATCGTTGCAACAAACATTTCGAAAGTCTTATCATTCTGATATTTGTACAAATAGAATAAACCAGCATTCATTTTCCATTTTGCGACCTAAACTACTATGTAGGTCTACCGGTAGTGCAAACAATATTAAAAATCTCACCTCATATCACTAATACTGCCATTTATTGCTTATTCTACCGCCGTAATTATGATTTAGGGTATTGTGAATTATTGTTTATTCCATGCCCGGTTCTATTAATTGGTGGCCTCCGTGGGCGACATTGTCTGTCTGTATTTTAAATTCATTAACATACATTAGGCATGGTTATTGAAAGAAGTTGTCGCTGATATCACCATATACAGTATGAATGCATTTGTAAGAAAGTTTATTCAGGGCCTTGGTTGTATTTTCCACGTATATTAAAGTAATTTAGAGTATAAGTGCCATTTATGATTAACTTTCCATTATTAATATCAATGACGAACATGGAACACTAAACAAATATTGATTATCAGTATGGTGAATATTTAATTGGCGTAAATTAACACTCGATTACGCTCAAATTGACAGTTTAAAACAACATCGCCATAAGCACACAGTACATTAAAACTCATAAAACCCCATTATCACCACTTTGATATGTCGTCACAACCACAATCATTACCATCACCTTGATATATTTATCGTCATTATAAAAAAAAATATCGCTTTGATTTGTCGTCACTTATCAAACCCATTATCATCACTTTGATCATCGTCACCACAAAACCATCATCATTGGCATCAGCACCACCCAAATCATTATCATACATCAGCTTTTTTGTCACCACCAAAACCATTATCATCATGTCATCACCTCAGCATCCAAATAATTATCATACATCACCTTTTTTGTCTCCACCAAAACCATTATCATCATTGTCATCACCTCAACACCCAAATCATTATCATACATCACCTTTTTTGTCTCCACCAAAACCATTATCATCATTGTCATCACTTCAACACCCAAATCGTTATCATACATCACCTTTTTTGTCACCACCAAAACCGCTATCATCATGTCATCCCCTCAATACCCAAACCATTATCATCATCATCATGTACCACCTCACCACAAATACCATTAGCATCATCACCTTTATCATCGTCACCACCAAAACCATTATCATCATCATATATGCACCACCTCACCACCAAAGCCATTATCATCATCATATGTACCACCTCACCACCAAGACCATTATCACCTTTATCATTGTTGGAACCAAAACCATTATGATTATCAGTATCATCATGATTTTCACCCATTCTGTAATATGAAAATAAATTAAACAGTTGAATACGGTAGTGTGACAGGTTTACGGAAACTGCGTTTCCTGCTGGTCAATGCTTCGTAATAAATTAACATTGATATTATTACATTTTACCGCTTCTTCATTGAACGTATATTTTACAACATTAAATTAGCCTATAATAAATCAGTCTTTAATTCGAACTATATTTGAACGCGACTTTACAAGCATCATACTGTAGGTTACATATCACATGTCTGTGCTTTCTCTAAATCTGTTTGAATCGACCGTTTGCATTTGGTGTTCCGGCTGAGCTCTATTAGAGCTTTAGAGTTAAGCTCTGTCTGCAATATAAAACTTTATGTGACAAAAAATGTGCCCATATATGGACATATTGATGTCATACCACTACCATATTTGGGTATATCACTACCATATTTGGACACATCACACTTTTTTGTCAAACTAGTTTGATAGTGTAGTCAGAGCTTTAGAGATATTGTACTTCAAAAATATTATACAGCATGGAATATATGATCAATATGAACACGAACCACACATTACGACCCGGTAACTGATATACACACTGTACTTTATAAACATTTAGGCTATGATCTAACGTTTTATTACAAAGAGACTAACGACAAAAGATCTACCACGTTATTTCAAAACCAATTAATATTAGAATGAATTTCGCTAACAATGTTTGTTTGTTTGGTTGTTATGAACGATCTAACCATATATTACGTTAGTTTGAAGTGTTTTGTTAACGTGAAACCATAACTAACGAAGTATTCAAGAACAATCGCAGTGCTTCATTTCTATTTTTGATGTATGTATTTGCTAATATTAAATAATGACGTTACATACACTACGTTGCGTTACGTCGTTGTGTTGCGTCACGTCGTTTTGTTGCGTCCCTGTGAACCAAGTATTATCAACGTCGGAACACGAATCCGCTTTTGAATGCGCGCGTAAAAAAGCCGTACCATATTATTATCAACGTTTACATGCGCGTATACCTATGAAAAGCAAGAATCAATTTCAAATATTCATGAAACGAATTAGGATATAACAACTTATTTTTAAAAATAATATTTCAAATATAATATGGTCATGTGATGCATGGATTTGACATACGGGGAAACTAAAAAGCATGCTAGCGTTATAAATCACAGATTGAGCGAACTTATTACGGGTGCGATACCTTCTTGTCACCTCTTCAACAAATCGCTTTGCATGTGCGATGCAACAGAATTACAAACTCGCATTTTAAACGAATACTTGATATTTTAAATTGTACACTAATAACACGAAATCGATATATTATATAAACAACGGCGAAATAATGATATTGGATTTATGTATAATGAGTGCTTAATCTACATGGCAATGCATATATATGCGTTATATGAATATCTCAAGTGGTTAAGATGAGTAGTCTTAGATATTAAATTCCATCGCTCGACTCAACAACAAAAACATCCGATAACTGCGAAGAGATATTCTAATAATAGTATTGTTGTTACATTCATTGTCTGCAGTAGATCAAATTTAAGATCACAGATACTTAACAGCAAAAACAAGACATGCAAAAAACAAATACAAAATAATGAAACATTAAATGATCCAAAAACAGGTAATGAAGAAGAAAGAGAAGTTTAAAAGTTTTTTTTTTAATTGTGTGAAGATAATAAATTAAAGTTGTGTTTCCATAAAAATACAATAACGAAGAAACAACAATTCCATGTTACATCGTCCTATATGACTTGTGTTGTTCAACAAACCTATGCAAAGTTTAAAATCACATACCGTTAAGATTTAGGAATCATTAAAATGGCGAACCGGTGGTATTGATACAGTTTATAAAAAATAGCAGATATTTGCGTTGCGGCTTTACTGGAAGATATAAGATGCTCTGAGCAAGTTTAACGGTATCATAAATGTTTGTTTAAAAAATATAGATATTATGATTGATGAAACTCTGAAAGATATCCAGAATTCAAGCTGTTTATGTGATCAGGGATGTGGAGATGATGTCGGCCTGCGCATTGTTGTAGCACTTGTGGGATGGATGACCATCGACATGTAAGTAAGCCTGACCAGTAACAAAATAGTTCCATAGAATATAGATCCCGGGTGGTAAGTGGGTTCCATGGTCACATAGTTATAATAAATTTGATGGGTAGGAACCAACTAACCTACCCGAGTAACTAAGCCTTAACGAGCCCATATATCTATATCTATACGAACCTCATAAGAGGCCTTCAAATGGGTTATATTATACAGATATTGCCTGCTTAGAGGTGAAATATAAGATTTGACATCCCCGAGGGAATTATATTTTGCTCTCGGGAATATATTTCCCGAAGCGCGTAGTCAATATCATCGTACTCGAGAATTTACTGGATTTTATATGTTTAATGACAGGGACACGAACATTACTCGATCAATATCATCGTACTCGAGGAAATATACGATTTACGATCCTCGCAGCAGTAGTCATGTGTTGCAGTTTCATCCAATCACGTTCACGTATTTTCATAGGCTATGTAATATAAATTCATATTAATAAATTGACAGTGATAATAATACTTTATTTGTTCTCTGTGAAACCCAGCTGTTTGGACTTCTTCTCCAAACACAATAACTAGATCGACAATACAAACAGCATTAATTACAATTAAACGCGATCACACAGTAGCACGCAAAATCATTCGGTGTTGTACACTAGAAACAAACGTCCTATACTAAGGTACTGAAACGCCAAGGAATACAATGATGATGTCAGGAGTGGTATCCATAGAGCTACTGTATCTGTAGATCATTCTAACTGATAGATAGGGAACAAATCTGCAATAGTCTGAAGATGCCAGTAAAGCCTATTACTGTCACAATATAAATCATCTTTACCAAATTGCATGAATAATAAATACCCATTTCAAAAACTGATTATACTTACTGCCATAGTATAGTTGTAAATTCGATAGTACTAACACATTAGAAGTGTGCACAAAATACAAAATCATGGTCATCAATATCTTCTGACGTAAGAAGCAGCAGCACTTATTGAAATAAAATATTAGGCCTACAAAATGATGCGCATAACTCGTATCACCCCTCCACCACCATGACGCAATACCGTGCAGCACCGATACCACCGGGACCCGTGGGCTGATCGACCACATATTCACAGAGGGTTTTCATAACCCCAATTACTATTTCAGCTAAAGTATGGTCCCCGTAAAGATCTTGTTTTGATAACTAACATGACTTTCTTAAAGGTTTTTCTACAATATTGTTTGTTTTTGATAATCACAAGATTCCCGACTCGGTTCGGTTAAACCTAGACTCTGCTCAGTTTATTGATCAATAATTTATATTTTCATGATCATATTATTCAAAACTAATCATATTAATAAGATGAAACTGACACATATCTAATCTGCCCCATGGGCAAATTGAGTTAATGCTGGTTTTATATTAATCTATTATTAGCATAGTGTTTTAACATTATACAGGTACAATAACAAAAAGGCAATAATGTCATCACGTTCAAAGGCCATGGTGATGTGGTCATGGAACAATGTAATGACAACTTGCCATTGAATCTTCTAGACCATTTGAACTGTCGATTGTGATTGGTCAGCTCACGTACGCTACGCGTACGCCCTTGCGTTTCGTCAAATGAAAACCAAGCTTTGTGCTTATTCGACTTGTGTCATTATAGTTTTACTTAATTCAATTGTTTGTACTTTATAAATAGTGTAATAATGTTTTTGTTTTTCATTATAGAGATTTTATACCAAAGAAGGAGCAGGCGTACATGTTTGCAAAATATCTTCTGATTGATTGGTTTCATAGGGATGCCTGTGATAACAATGTGGTTATATTTTATGCATACGAACATAACCAGGTAAATGTTAAGAAAACAATTAAATGGTACTGTAAATATTTATTATCAAGTTAATAGGCTAGGCATATTATAATGTTTTCAGCAAAAGTTCACTACAAATAGTTGATACACGCCGTGCTTATTTTGTTTTCTGTTTTTCTTTTTTCCTCTCTTTTTTTTTCTGTTTTATTTATTTCTCTTTTTTTCTTTTGATCCTTTTTCTTTATTTTGTTATATTTCCTTCTTTCATATTTATTTTTTTTTATATCTTTTTCCTTTTTTTTTCTTTTCTAAGTTTTTCTTATTTATTTTTGTCCCTTTTCTTTCAAATTTGTTTCGTTTTCATCTTTATTTTATTTTTAATCTTTCTTCTTTTAAAAATATACTTTCCTTTTTTATTTCTTATTTTATCTTTTATTTTATTTATTTTTTTTTTTTATATTTAATATTTTTTCGCACTTTTTTTTCTTGTTTGTCGTTTTTATTTCACTTCACCTATTACTTCATTTCCACTCAAACACATATAAACATGAACCATCTGTATAAATATACTGTATCATGCGTTATCTCAGCGATTTTACGATAATTATTAATTCATTCTCAATTTTCAGTTTTATTGTTTGCTATCGGTAATAATTACTGCAAAACCATAAAACTGGCACTTAATGTAAATATGGAAAGTGCAAATAATTCTGGTTATGCACTATACAGTAAGCGTATAGGCCTATAGTGTAAATTTTAAACTTTAAACAAATTTAAAACCTCTGTTTGGCCTGAATGCAAAATGTGTTTCTTTAGTTTCGGAAATTAGTTATTTTCTATAGGCTAAGGTATTAATTGTTGCTAAATCAGAGTGTTGTATTATTTGAATTATTATTCAATACAGTAGGCCTATTGCATTCTATACAGATAAACACGAATGGGTATCTATAACCAACTATAACCAACACTTGCTGGTATGGAATGATGTCACAATACACAATATTATTTCATTATTCTCACGTACAATCATACATCGGCGTTTATATGCATAATCTGGCTCTATCATGTTTTGTCTATTTTGAGCCTAATATCTCCTTAGTGGATAAATTAAATTTAGCCTCCAAATTTAGCTCGGACACGCAAGTTAAGTAGGATTATCTGGAAATCTATAATTTAATTACGTTTGCCGTTTCTTTACACCTATTCTTTCCTTATATTTTTAATTATTTTTGATCGGTACAAGACAAAAATGTTCTCTGTGCTTACATTATTAAAATTACGAAATACCAATATCACAATTTCTAAGAAAGAAACAGCGTTGATTAATATTTCAATTCCAATTCACCTTGTAGTTATTGTACTGTAATTACAGAAAATTAAAGTAATCGATTTTCTATACTCAGTAGGGACATTTTTATCTTGTATATGAAAATAGCTCACGGTTGAAAAATAATCAATATCTATTTCAAAATGCATTATGCTTTTCAATTTCTTCATAACCATGTTGAACACAAATAATGTAGTTTCTGATTGACAGAGCAGAGAGAAGAATAATCAACTTTAACTAGAAGGAGTGGTGGAGTCTGGGGATATACATTGCTTGGTCTGACTTTAAAAACTAATTTGACCTACTAAATCATTAATATAATTGTTTTAACTGTTCTTTCACTGGTCGAATTAGCATCAAATATTTTCCAACCAATGAATTCCGGGAAAACCTTCTAGCCCTGTTCAATAGTCTCTACAAGCGCAATTACGTTGTACTGTTATCAGCGTAAAGGACTCATTAACTAAATTCCACCTATTTTTCACTAACCAGATTTCTTAAGATGTCCTTCAAACCGCTGCAAATAGCTCGATTATTGCCATACTATAAAACAAAAAAACATCGCCATACTATAAAAAACATCGTAGGAAATGTTGATGAGACATGTGAATATGGAAGGGTTGGTTGGTTGGTTGGTTGGGTGGTTGAGTGAGTGGGGGTTTTGGTGTGAAGATGGAAGTTCATGTGTATCCGCATGTGTTCTGATGTATCTTCATTCATTACCACTCCTTTCAGCCCCATGGGGAACGTTTATGGATTCTGCAAATTAAGGGTAATTAGAAAGCGTGAATATGAAGATTTATAACAGAACTGTTTGATTTTATTGCGAGAAATGAAAGTGTAATGAGACAGGTGATCGGAATTTAAGTAATGTTGAACTACGTTGATATGTTTTTATGCATTTTTATTGGAATTGTTAATGCGTTAGTAAGCGCGTGGTCACACTGTTATTTAAAATGTTTCAAAAGATAATAATACACTTTATTTTTATATACTTGTGTGTTTTTCTTCTTCGCACGCGTTAGATTTATTTAGCGATAATTTAATGAAACTGCGATTTCACCTATTCCATTCTTCATTTGATTTTGTTTATATAGTTATATAAAATCTTTCGAATTATAACATTTTGTAGACATTGTTTTATACCGATAGCATAACTCTGTATCTGTTAGAGATCATATTAATAAAATATCTGTGTTTATTTTACAGCTTGCTTTCGCTTTTGGCAGTGACGTATGGCCACTGGTCACAGAATTGGAATACGCGCGGCTTGTTGACAGCGGCCGTAGTCGACTCGGCGGCAATAAGAACAATACGTATATGGCATTGGATTACATAATAACAACACTTCACAAATCTATAGAAAATGGACCAGGCTTAAGTTTACAGATCGTGTACTCAATAACAGTGATCGGAGCCTTGGTGGTCCTTCTTATCTTTATGTGCCTCGTTTCAAATACTTGTTGCAGAGTACAGATACCTAAAAAGATGGATGACGGAAAACTAAAGGACCCTAGATGTGCAAATAAGCCAACGAACACTGGGCGCAAATATTCAAATCAATAATACTACTCAATAGTGTAAACCAAAATCTATTTTTGTATCAGTTTACGTTATAAACATTGACAGAATGTATAAATAGCCTTTACTCAATCCTTTGCCCATGGAACGAGAGGACAGCAGCAGGATCGTCGTATAACCAATGCGATACGTCAAACGTTGTTGATGCGGTCAAATTCCTCAGCTGTGCGCTTACGTCCTTGCGTTACGTGGTACAAGTTTAAGCTTGGTTCCCACTAGCGACGCAACGCAAGGACGTAACGCAACGCAAGTGAATTGACCAATCACAAGCGATGGCTTATTCGCTTGTGATTGCTAACTGTCTATAACTTCGCTTGTCATTGGTTAAAATGCTTGCGTTGCGTTTACGTCCTTGCGTTACGTTCTAGTGGGAACCAAGCTTTAGTTCTCACTAGAGACGCACAAGGACGTAGACGCAACGCAAGCGATGACCTATGACAAGCGATAGTTCGAATAATCCATCGCTTGTGATTCGTCAAATATCTTGCGGTGCGCTTACGTCCTTGAGTTGCGTCCACATGGTACAAACATAAGAATCAGGTGGTGGGGACTATCACTTATGTTTATATAGTATCTCTTTTCAAGATTTCCATATTAATGCTTATTTTGAGATTATTAGACCTAATAAAGAATTGCAATATACTTGTGTGTTTGTTTTTTTTTAAAGAAAGAAAATTAATGTTAAATAAATAAATGGCGGTGAATCCCAACATTTTTATTATTCACATTTCTGGAAAGACAGCAAGGAGCGGATCCAATACAATTTAACCATCGCATAATTGTAATATTATTATTTCTAAGAAAAGATTATTATTGTACATTTTAGTTTCATTATAAGCATATGTAAACAAATATATCATTGTAATTATTTTGTTTGGCATTTCTTTTAATTACCCCATTCCGCTTTGTTGGAAAAACAATTAAGATGAGGAAGTTTATTTACTTTGTTTAAATCGCAATATTTATATAAGATGATATTGCACTTTATTTATATTTTTCTGAGAAAAAAATAAACAAGATTTTTCGTTAAAACACTAACCATGTACAAAGTTTATGTAAAATAAACAACCACCTGATAGGGGGCAGCAAACTGATTAACCTTTGAACTCTAATAATCGATGATGAGACGACGTACGTGTCGCGTCTAAATAAACATTCCCAAAAGTGAAGTTTATTTGACGATAAAATTATGGACTTTGACTTAGAAGAAGACCGCATGTAAGTATTCTGTTTATTGTGTTGACAAAGTAGTACATAATTGCTGGTTATAAAAATGTTACGGTAAGTCCTTAATACTTCTAATGGGCATTTTGCTAGGCCATATGACAGCTACTAAGCTAAGCCTGTATTTGTAATGACAATTCAGTTCATCATCAGCGACAGCGGAGCCGACGACGTTCGACCTGCTAAACAAAGTATCTAATTTGGTGTGCCTAGCCTAGCCAGCAAATCGTCTGTCAGTCGTATTTGGAAAGACCACCCTTTTAGTCTACTATATGATTAGCTATTCCATCCTGTCATGATTGATATACAGTAGGCCTAGGCTAGTTGAGTAGGCCTATTTATGTTTTATTTAGTCGCCTGCTAGTTAATAAAATTATTTATTAATAATGAATATTATAATTAGAATTAGATTACTACTAGGCCTAGGCTAGGCCTATCTAGGCCTACTCTGTACTATACAGATAGAGTGAATCAGGAGTCATATAGATAGCCTATGCTAGAGTATGTAATGTAGAGTACTATCTGTACACTGTTTATTGAATTCAATTAAATATTCATAATTTATAAATGGTGATTACAGTATGTACCTAGGCCTAGGCATATGTGTTATATTTTTCTTTCTATCATTTTTTCACCTCATTGATTGTTTGTAGTATGTATTGTCAGTAGCACTGTATTATAAGGCCTAGGCTACTTAGAGTTTGATATTTATAATAATTATATCTCATTTGTTTTGTTGCTTGTGTAAATAAAATGTGATTTACTGATTGTAATTCTAGAGTAAATACAGAAAATACCAATTATATTATTGTTGGGCCATAATTACTGCCAACGAGGTGAAGTGATAATAAATTTAACCTAGAAAGCTTGCTTGCATTTAACAGAATAAACTGATAGAGAAATACGGATTTCGGAAGTTGTATAGAGCCCATAAAAAGTTTGCAGAATCTTACAATCTGAATCAAAATCGACAATTAGTAAATATTGAAACAATGCCGTTGGAAATTATAAAAAATAACGATGGTTTTATCGCTGTAGAGGATAAACTGTGAGTGCCACTTATTTGGTTTAAGCAAGGGATTTGAATGTGTGGTTCATTAGGGTCATCACCATGGTAATACTAAACATTACTTGTTGCATGTGGATTTAAATTATTATGATTAACATACATACATAAGGTTGTTTCCATTGAACAAAGTATCAGTGAGATCAATAAGAAAATTTATGTCCAATGTAAGCATCATGCAATTCAACTATTTTAATCTGTGTTCAATGTAAATTCATCCTACTGTATAAAAGGATAAAAAAGGTCAAAAGTAAATGTACAGTAGTATAGCTTGCTGAGGACAAGTTGTGATGATTTGGGATTTTACTTGTTTGCATGTGGTATGTACAGGTACAATACAGTAGTCTTAAACAAGATATGGTGCTACTGATTGTACTGTACATTAGGGAATATTTGCGGTCCATTTTTCTTATGTCAGTAATAATATACTGTACTGTATAATACAATATACAGTAAAACATTAATACTATATTCACTGTAATGCTTTTGCTCTTTGCCTGCATTATTTATGGGTTGTGTTAATTAATATCTAATGTCAGTTACAGTCTACAGTATTTAATGATTAACAAAATACAATGGTAAAAAGAGCTTTAATACATTGAATTTATTGGCTAGTCTTTGTTTGTCAAATTACATGTTGTACAGTACTGTATGTGTTTATGTTTTTACATGCTTACCTACCTTAGTAACAAACATTCCTTTTACTAAACATTAACAGTCTACAAGTACATTAGCTCAAAGTTTATTTCAATATATCATGGAATATTTCAACATATTTTTGAGAGCAAAATCTTAGTGATGTCATTCAGAATAGACTTGAGCAATAGCACTGTATAATAAGATTACATATTAACCTGGAAATTTAATAAATCAAAACAAAGTCTGAATGGAATTATTTTGAATGTGAAGGAGCTATTTCTTTATACAGTAGTGTGACTATTTGACATTATAAATACTATACAACATGTACTTCTGATTATATTGAACTTGTTTGTTTAATAGAAATGTTCTTTTTAAATTAGGGGCATGGATGCTATCCCAGGAAGTGTGACATTGAAGAAAGATGCACAAAATCTCATTGGGATCAGTATTGGTGGCGGTGCCCCCATGTGTCCTTGTTTATACATTGTACAGGTGTTTGACAACACGCCAGCCTCTAAGGATGGCACTCTTGCTGCGGGAGATGAGATTGTTGGAGTGAATGGCAAATCGGTCAAAGGTCGTACCAAAGTTGAGGTTGCAAGGACAATCCAAGGTGTTAAGGTATTATATGCTGTATGATGAATTTTACTACTGTACAAACACTATGTGTGCTATTCATCATATTAGTAGGGCATGCTGTACAATGAATTTATTTTACTCAGTGGCGTAACAGCTATGAGCGCTCACTGGCTAAACCCATAGGCCCCGGAGCTTATAAGAGCCCCTGAGCAGTGCCCAGAGGAAAAATCAGGCATTAAGAAGGCTAAAAATGCCTGAGGCCTCCAGCGTTGGAACTTAAAAGGCCACTTAGATTTCCTAAACCAGGGGCCTCTGCATTATGCTACTGATTTTACTACTGTACAACTGTGTGCTATGTGTACAGTGTTCATCATATTAGTAGGGCATCAATATACTGTAGTGGATTGATTGCAATTTGCTGTAATTACTGTATATTATTCTGCATATTAATTTCCTTTTTTTAGAGCGATGTTGTCATTAACTATAATAAGCTACAAGCTGATCCGAAGCAAGGAAAAACGCTGGATATTGTAATGAAAAAAGCGAAGCATAGGGTTGTAGAACACCTTAGTTCATCTACTGCCGATGCTCTAGGCCTAAGCAGAGCCATTCTGTGCAATGGTAAGTTTGTATCACAGGGAGGCTTACAACAGTAACCCAAGTTTGATGGAATATTTGTGATGTGCGAAGTACTGTAGTTGTTTTTAGTAGAACGTTTGCTGTTCACAATACAGTCTCTGAATGAACAATCAAACCGTTGCAATTGTTGCTATTGTACATTTTGTTGACAGAGAGTTTTCCACATAACATTATTTTCCACATAACATAAAAACAATGGTGTACTAAAACCTTTTATTCCATATAATATCAGATTTAAAACAAGTAGCTTATTTTATATTGATTTCAGATTTACTTGTTAAAAAGCTTGAAGAATTAGAAAGAACACACAACATGTACAAAGGCCTGATGGAACATTCCAAGAGACTTTTAAGATCTTTCTACGACATGTCACAAACTCACAAAGGTAAGGCAATATGCCTATGAATGAGAATGATAATAAAGGTAATAAAGGTTTCAATTTCTTTTTAACTTTCAATATGCCTATGAATGGGAATTGTAATGAAATTATTTATGGTTAGTAATTCGACAGACGCCAGCTTTTTTGCTCTCATGGTGTTTTATGTCTCACTACCAAACTGAAGCCTGTTTAAAATCTTCTATTTGCACCTCTAAATCCACTCTAAAAGCATTCTGCATCTACACCTCTGTGGTATTAGGACTTGATGTAGTATGTCAGCTAGGCCTAGAAGATTTGAGAGAATTGAAAGAAGTTTGAACTTGTGAATCAACTCTAATCATGCTGTAGCTAGATCCCTATGGTATTAGGACTGTATGTAGTACACTATGTCAGCTAGGCCTAGAGGATTTTACAGAATTTAAAGAAGTATATATCTTTACTTTCAGCATTTGGAGATTTGTTTGCAGTTATCGGTGCTCGTGAACCACAACCAAAGGCATGTGAAGCGTTTATAAAGTTTGGCGATGCTCATCGTACCGTAGAAAAGTATGGAATAAGACTACTTAGAACTGTCAAGCCAGTAAGTGTGATGCTCATTGTCTGTTACTTCACCCAGAGCCATATATTGAAAGAATTATGACATTGCGTTCACGGATTTTAGAAAGTCACATGGCATATTACCGGCCATCTTTTTGTCCAACTGTTCCTATGCAGAGTATGGAGTTGAATCCTTTGTTATAAAAAATACATAACATTCAAAAGGCTTTAACTACCGAATTTTATATCAAAACAATCCATTTGTTTAAAGGTTTTCGTTAAAATAATAACGAAATTATTAAGTTACTGTGAACAATGCATTAACTATAGAGAATCACTATCCAAACTAAACGTGTACGCATAGAGCGTGCATCAAGCACACAATATTTTAGACAGAGAAATGGCTTCTAATCCATTCAATGTCGGAACTCTTTCAATATATGGTTCTGTCTTCACCTATCCTGCAGTTGACATACTGTATCTGTGTGATGACCTCCATCTTGCAGTATGTCTTTGACAGTCATTCAACAGCATAGGAATTAGAACACGGAATACAGCACTTCTATTTTTAGTTTTTACAGCATGACTCTGGTTTTTTTTTTAGATGCTAGCAGACCTTGGAACATTCCTTAGTAAAGCCATTCCAGACACAAGACTCACAATAAGAAAATATGCTGATGCAAAGTTTGAATATCTGGTAAGGTTTTATGGATTTTTAGGAATATCACTACAGTACCATATTTGGGCATATCACTACCATATTTGGGCACATCACAGTTTGATAGTGTAGACAGAGCTTTATATTTGGTCACTCCTTGTGCTCCTCTTTTCCACTAGCCTACCAAACACAGTTGAAGGTAGATTAGCCAGCTCAGCTTAGTTTATATTGATTATCAACCTTGTATTAAATTGAACCCTTGAATTTGATGTTGAGTATACAGTACTGTAGTTTTTAGAACCTTTTGTTTGTTTTTTTTATAGTCGTACTGTTTAAAGGTAAAAGAGATGGATGATGAGGAGTATGCATACGCTGCTCTTGGAGAACCCCTGTACAGGGTGGAGACAGGCAATTATGAATATAGGTAGGATTTTTGTTATACAGTATATAATACAGTGCTATTGCTATAGCATTTACTTTGCTGCAATGGGCATTGGCAGTTTCTGGCAGGCACTGGAAGACACTTTACTGTCATGGGGTTGTTGTTTCAATTAGTAGATACTTTATTTGCAGTCAGTATGTCCATAAGCAGTTGCATATTGATAGGCCTACTTGTTTGTGTAAAATAACATCATAATAATTTGATATCTTTGGAAAAAAATATTCCCACAGAAATATCAATATTATATAATACTGTATATATATGCTTGTTTTTCTCGCTTAGGTTGATTCTTCGTTGTCGTCAAGAAGCAAGAGCAAGATTTGCCAAAATGAGGTCAGACGTCATGGTAAAGATGGAGCTCCTTGATCAAAAACATGGTATGTTATACGACACTGTTTTTTTGACTAACATATCCAGTAATTGCAAGTCAATTACACTAAGACAGATTCCCCAATTACCCTTAGGCATAAATACATACATGTATAAAAACTGTAACCAATAAATATTTTTCCTTAAGTCCTTTGCCATTTTTAACAAGACTACTTTAATTACATAGTTGTATATTCCTAAACAATGAATGCAGTGTTAAATCTTTCTCTTTTGTTTGTAAATGCCATTTTATTGTGAAAATGCAACAATTCAGCCTTTGGCTGCCATTGTATTTTATTGTATGTATTTGTGCATATATCCAACCTATACTGGAAATTAATTAAACGGTGAATGAAAAAAAAATATATTATCTTCTTCAGTTCAAGATATTGTGTTCCAGTTGCAACGTTTAGTGTCCACATTTGCTCAGTATCACAAAGACAGTCACACACAGATGAAAGATGCTGATGTGTTTCCAATCGAAGTTGATATTCTGAAGACCACATTGAGTTATGGACAGCAGGAAGAGTTCTTAGGAGATGAGGAAGAAGACGATGATGATGATGATGAATTGCTGACAGGTGATGCTCAAACGGAAAATGATTCTGTTGAACCATTTATTGGTAATTTACTTGGTGATTGAGGGCTGAGCTAATTGAGGGCCAAGCTAATTGAGGTCTGTGATTGAGGGCTGAGCTAATTGAGGGCCAAGCTAATTAGAGGGCCAAGCTAAATATTCAATGGCCATATGTACAGCTTCAAGTAATGCCATCAATGAGACAATTTCAACAGGTCAAAGGTTGGAAAATATATTTATTAAAATATTTATTATATAAACAAAAGGTGTATGGAACAGATGAAATTGATGTCAGTATGTATATTATTTATTGATGTATAATGATTAACTAATGACGGTATTGTCTATTTTTTCCAAAAATCTCCCAAAATAAATTGGGTACAAAAAATGTGCAAATTCGATTTTTTTTCCATGCATGTTACCACATTAGCAATATTGTTAATAGTACCTGCTGGTATATGCAGAGTTATCATATAGCATCATACTTAACCAGTTATGTCAACAAATAAAAGGGTTGAAATTTTACACACCATTCATCATGTAGTGTATGGTAACACTAACAAGTTATGTCAAAATAAAATGGTCAAAATATTGCCATTTCATTTCAATATGGAAAATTTCAAAAAACCCCTAACCTGAGTTTTGACAAAAATTGCCAAAATATTCACTTTTTAAAATTCAATAATTATGCCATAATATTGCCATATATGCGCATATATTGTGTTATCATGATCTTATAGAGCCATAGTAACTTGTTATGTCGTTTTTCTAAAAATGGCCAAAATATCCACTTTTTAAATTTCAATAATTATGCCATAATATTGCCATATATGCGCATATATTGTGTTATCATGATCTTATAGAGCCATAGTAACTTGTTATGTCAAAAAATAAAAGGGTCGAAATTTGCCCATTTTTCGACAAAATCCCTGTACAGGGATTTGTAAATGGCCAAAATATCCACTTTTTAAAATTCAATAATTATGCGATAATATTGCCATATATGCGCATATATTGTGTTATCATCATCTTATAGAGCCATAGTAACTAGTTATGAAAAAAAATAAAAGGGTCGAAATTTGCCCATTTTTCAACAAAATCCCTGTACTATAGTACAGGGATTTTTTCTAAAAATGGCCAAAATATCAACTTTATAAAATTCAATAATTATGCGATAATATTGCCATATATGCGCATATATTGTGTTATCATCATCTTATAGAGCCATAGTAACTAGTTATGTCAAAAAATAAAAGGGTCGAAATTTGCCCATTTTTCGAATATCTCCCTGTACTATAGTACAGTGATTTTTTCTAAAAATGGCCAAAATATCCACTTTTTAAATTTCAATTTTATGTCAAAAAATAAAAGGGTCGAAATTTGCCCATATTTCGACAAAATCCCTGTACTATAGTACAGGGATTTTTTCTAAAAACGGCCAAAATATCCACTTTTTAAAATTCAATAATTATGCGATAATATTGCCATATATGCGCATATATTGTGTTATCATCATCTTATAGAGCCATAGTAACTAGTTATGACAAAAAATGAAAGGGTCGAAATTTGCCCATTTTTCGACAAAATCCCTGTACTATAGTACAGGGATTTTTTCTAAAAATGGCCAAAATATCCACTTTTTAAAATTCAATAATTATGCGATAATATTGCCATATATGCGCATATATTGTGTTATCATGATCTTATAGAGCCATAGTAACTTGTTATGTCGAAAAATAAATGGGTAGAAATTTGCCCATTTTTCGAAAATTTCCCTGTACTATAGTACAGGGATTTTTTCTAAAAACGGCCAAAATATCCACTTTTTAAAATTCAATAATTATGCGATAATATTGCCATATATGCGCATATATTGTGTTATCATCATCTTATAGCGCCATAGTAACTTGTGTAAAATAAATAATAATAAAAGGGTCGAAATTTGCCCATTTTTCGAAAACAAGTACATTTGTGATATATTAAAAACACAAAATAAAGTTTGTGCTTCCAAAAATATACTATGATAGTTCAAATAATTATAGCAATTTTATGATAAAATGATTTACTGAAATAAACACTAAAAGGAAAAAGCAAGACAAAGCGTGTAGTCAACTTAATTTGGTCAGAATAAATTAATCGAAATCTAATTGGAGAGAAGGAACCGGAACTTCAATTGGCAATATGTTTGTCCTACTTACGATATTTGATTAAAAATAGTTAAAAGCTTGCAGTCTTCTACGAATCAATATGGATTAATGGTATTTTCAATCCAAGATATATATGACTGAATTCGTGTATAGACACCGGGCTTTTGGACTTCTGCACAACCAACGCCCCAGCTCACAAGACCAACAAGATCGTAGTCTCCATCTGAACGTTGGCAAACAAGAGGCCCTCCACTATCACCCTGAAATTATAATAAAAAGTGATACTGTGATATTTAAAAAAATGTCTTGGGTCTTCATCAGTAAGTGGCGAACTTCCTCATCACTATAGGGCGTTCTCCAAAAGAACTAGTGAGCTAGTGGAGAAGTCGTCAACATGGTTCTTGTATTTTTTAAAGGATCGATGCCTTTCACGACTTTCACAGTCCTACTTTCTTCCTATTTCAACAACAGCAAACTATTACTGCATATATTTTTATTTTCATAATATGGTCTACAGAATTGTAGGCCAAATAAACTTACCTGACACGCATCTTTTCCTCCTTGCTCATACCCAGCACACATCATCTCTTTAGTGACGCCACCATTGTACCAATCTCGTTGATTACATTTTTCATTGTCTATTATTTTAACTTCCACCTCGTTCAGGTAAAAGCTATCAGTTGAAGGTCCTGAAGAAAGTATATCAAATTAGTGACTGGTGACAGAACAACTACAATCACTAGTGACCACTTCATGTTATTGTAATATCTAATCATCAATACAATAATATGTAATCGTTTTTATCAGTCAGTATATTCTCAACTTAATATGATTATTAATATTATTATATTCATCATCATCTTCGTCGCCGTTCTTGTATCGTACCAGCTTGCCGCACAAATCAGCTTAAGCATACTTAAATGGAAAGAACAAGAAATTGGCAGTTCAAAGGGACTAGAAAATGTGAGCGCTCACCTTGTGTATCTCCCCATCCAGTTACAGTACACTCGTACTCTGGTGGAAAGGTTTCATTTCTAACGCACACATGATTAACATAGTCGGTAAATATTACTGGTTGGTCCAGTTTGATGAGTGCAATGTCGCTGTCAAGATATTTTGTGTAACCTGGATGTATGATGTAATCCGCAACTTTGAACGTCTGCTCGAATTCATCACCACCAAACGTGCTGTGCGCACCAAGGACGATTATCATTGAATTAATTTCAGATTCCGTCATGGAGCTGTGAAAATTAGAGAGTATATAACAATAACTTAGATGAAATGGTCATTACGATTTGTTTTGCTACGTGTACAATTTTCTTCTAAAATCACTAAAATAATTTACCCAAGACAGTGACCAGCCGTAGCAATCCATTGGTCACTAATCAGAGTACCACCACAGATATGAAAGTAAGTAGACCAGTATTTAATCCTTATACTCGCCATCCACGGCCAACTACCATATGTTGCAGTTTGCCCTCCAACTATGCGACTCTTTTTAACTTTTGGACTACCGCACGCTGGTTGAGTAACAGGCTCTTTTATATAGAAAACAAAAAAGGTTTAAGTGAACAAATTAAAATAGCAAAATACAAAATACGTTATACTGTTGATTACTAAAGTAACTAAAAACTTACACAAATAACTAATTTATTAAGAATATAGTCTTTACCTGGCAGAAGATAAGTTTCGCTGACAATAATAGATATATCGTCTAAAGCAATGTCACACTTTGATGTCGGTCCTCTAGTTCCTACAAACTCCACCTAGTGCCAACAACAATTATGTTACTTTGAGCAGATACAAGTTATATAACAGGTTTCACAAGCAAGATAAATATAAAGAAATACTGCGATTACAATATCCATATGTAAGGTACTGTAGGTCTACTGAAACATTTTTTGGGAAGTACTTGCCTGAAATGAGTAATACTCCGTCATCTCTGGAGTAACATCAATAACAACTTCATGCCAAAAATCACCTTGGTTTCCAGTTATGGACCAGATCGGTTCTTCCAGATCAAATCCATGTCTTCTATATATGGAAGATAATCATTATGTTTAGCAATATTCATTTCATACGTTCTACCTAACAAGTATTTACTTGTGGTGCTTTCCAGATTGTCCTGGCCAAACATGTCACATTTTCACATCTCAGGATGCTCCCGGGTGAGATAATTTTAGTTGTATTCAGAAGTGTAATTGATAAATTGTCAAATAAAAAAACCTTCCAAAGTCATACCTACCTTAAATAAACTTCAAATTTTCCAGATTCTTCTGCGAATGTATCTTTCATATGATAGTAAAATTTAATTTGACCACTCATAGCAAGAGAGGAGGGAGATCTTAGAGCAGCTCGCCAATCTTCACGCTTGTATGATCCTTCCATATAAACATAATGACCTTACAAATAAAAACCAATCACATAGACAGTTTGTTAATATCGACTCTTGACCACACATATACAGTAGTTAGAATAAATTATACATTTGCTCTATGTATATAGTTTAAGAGTTTTACAAGTAATATTTCTAATATCACATTCTAACATATTCATTAAAGACAGATCACACAATTTATTCTTTGAGAAGTGCCGAACTTTATTTCATTCTTTAAGACACTGTTATTAGCTATTTCTTTTTTTGTTGTTGTCTTGTGTGGGTTCGTCCCACTTTTATTATCATACTCTGTTATAAATATTTCTAATTACTAGAAAAAGTAATACCATTTCGGTTGTCTCCCAACGTATGATCATATTTTGGCCCCGTAGAATAAGACTTAGTGCGTCCTGTTGCACGAGTCCATCTGAAGACCATGTCACCATCGAAAGTGTATCCACAAAAACCGTTCTCAAAATCACATGCAATACTCCCTGAAATATATTTCAAAAATGTTATTCAAAATTAAATAAACAGATACTAATACAATGATATATAATGTATAACTTTTTCATCTAGAAATGACAGCACATTTAAGTAAACTGAATGTTTAATTTACATACCATATTCAGGATCTTCCTGGTCAACTGTGTGGAAAAAAGAAAAAGAAATGTTAAAAGTTTCAGCCGAGCAACTGAGTAAGTACTATTCTTAAAAGGTGCCAGTTTAGTGACACGTCTCGCAAAGAGGACTCCTGAATATCAGGTAAGAGGCATGCCCCTTTGATATATTTGGAAGGGCAGTAACTGTTAAACATTAAATAAACAGCGTATCAACCAATTCATACCAATTAGCTCGTAGTAATCTTTGTTCTTGTCGAATCGTAGGTAGGTCTTCGCTAACTTATTAGTTGTATTTTGCAACCAGCATACACCTCTGTCGGTTGAATAGTCAAACGAAAGGCACCTGAAAGCTGTTTCATTAACACACATCTCAGCACAGTCGGACAGTGAAGCATACATGACATGAATGTTGTTCCGTTGTAACGCTACATCCTCTATCTTTCGAAATCTATCAATGGCTTTAAACAAGATTAAAGTGAAATTTAAAATGTGCAGCTTTAAAAAATCAATAAAACCTATTGTATTGAATGTAAAAGGTTTAATAATAAGCACACATAAGATTAGATACTATACGTACTAGAATTAATAGAAGCTACTGGAGCTTGTTTCGACCTTGAATCTTCTCGTATAGCAACTAAAAGAAAAACGAATGCATTTGATATCATATATAACACATCAATACTAGTTAGACCAGCTACATACTAGGCCTACATAAAAAAATATATTTTAATAAGCAAACTTACTTTGACAATCGATTTCCATACATGCCGTTTTACCTCCTGAGCACGAGCTGAAAACAGATTAAACATTATTATATACCAGTCTTGCAGTGGTTTTTATCTTACTAATAAAGATATAGAAATATACAGAAACATACCAATTTTGACATCTTTCACCATCATAGAACTCTTCCCCGTTAGGATACTCTGAATTCTGATATAAACATGGGCACTCATCAGGGAGTACACATACGCCATCATACAAGAAAGCACCTTCTGGGCATTGACACCCGGCCACACAATACTTAGGCCCAGTGCAGCTATCAAATGTGCCATTGCATCCACCGATAGAACAGTTCTTGTTACACATGCTGTAAGGAGCATTAGCTGGACAACTTGCCGCTAAAGAAAAAAAAGAAAAACTGTTTCAATACCAATAACATTTGTAATCATTTATTACTATTTTGGATTACAATACTTACGACAAAAGCTTTCGTTGCGCCAATTTACGTAGACTTCTTGTTCTGCACATTTTAATGCATATCCACTGAGAGCACTACATGCACACTCATCAAAGTCGGTTGGTCGGCAAGTAGAAAGATAATCGATGCATTGCTGTTTGTAATCATCAACTTGTACTTTCTGGAAAAGAATATGTAGTTAACTGTATGAGTTCTTTCTTTGATTTTGTATATTGTTCTATCAACTAATGCAAAGTACGAACTACGTATATTATTCATGGTTCTGGGATAAAATACAATCGAGTGACGTTTGAACCAGAGAAATTGACATCATATATATGGATTTTACTCGTCTGTTTCTATAGTAATAATTAGAAGAATAACTTACAGAATGGCAACTTGCAAATTCTGATGATTCCAAAATCTCACAAATACCAGTGGCCATCAATCGAGATTCATCCGTACTACTAGATTTAGGAATGTTTATATCTAAAAGTATTAAAAGAAGGTAGAGGTGTTGCTTGACCTCGTTATATATTCAATCTATTTCTGTGAATGTGTTATTATATTTTATATATATATTTTATATATTATTATGAATTGCTCGACGAGAGCAATATCTCTGCGCCTCAGAAAGGTAATTATTTTTCACAAGTATTCATCGTACCTGATAAGGAATCCTCTATCCAGGAGATTGCGAACTCGTCGACTGTAAATGCAGTAGTTCCATCTGGTTTCTTAAGATCGTCGTTCTTCATGTTGGAGTAGCAACCACATAGTCCACATGTACAGAATTTATAGTCACTATTGACGTGTACAGTAATCGTATGCAGACCATCCCATATAACCGTAAACCCCAAACTATAACAGACGAAAAAGATACATTACTACATCATTTTTGCATGAAATTAGGGGAAATACAAAAGAGAGTAGAGGGTATCACCAATTAGCCCTCAATTGAGAATACAGTATCTAATAACTATGCCTATTATGTCTGTGGTGATCTGGAGTGAATGAAGTAATCTACGGAAAAAAGATGCAAACACATTTGCAAAAAAAGAATTAAATAAACCTACTTGCTACTAGTGATTACGATTGACTCTGAAACTCTAGTCAAAGAGATATCGGAGGTTGTCTCCAATGGCATTTCTTGCACTGTGCCATTGATCATTACTACTGGCGCTGTAAAACCAGATGCTCCAGTTAGCTGAATCTCCTCTGGTTCATCCTTTGTAGTGATAGTAATAACCAATGGACACTTGTTAGATGGTTGGCACCCGAAGCCATAACGACGTACAGTTATGTGGAAAGATTTTTGGCAGCAGTCTGCGGCGAGTGTATAGGTGTGGTCACCGCCATTGAAGTTGTACAACCTGTCGTCGAACGTCTTATAAGATGACAAGCCCCAATAAAAACAGTGGGCATCTTCTTCAAATGCTATAATTAAGCAATGATACAAGACAAATTAAAAACCAAAGATGATTATGCAATTGTTGAAAATGTGTTTTTACTGAACTGAGCAGATTTTCTCCAGGCTCAATATACGTATCAGTAGTTAAATACGAAGCAGAATAAAGCTGTTATGACGAGTCTTTTGTCTGGTTTTCCTAGTTAGTACTAAATATAACCAGAACTTGTAGACATACAGTATACAGTCGGAGAGCCGCGTTGGGAAATATGACCGTTATCGCTGAATTTTCGACTTCGCATGACGTCATAAATTTTAGAAGCCCTCTCTCGGCACAGAAGCATCAACGTTTCGCGCGAAAACATTAGCATAAAGTATACGTCATTTAATAGCTGTTTAATAAACATTAGTAGGCGAAAAATTAACCATATATGGTAAGATCAGTTCCTTATATGTTTAAGATGTCGCAGGTCACCTAATTTTCTGAATAATTTGTTGTCAGTGACAATTTCTTTCCAAAGTTCGTGTGCGTCCGTCAAAACTGAAGTTTTCTAACAGGTGTTTGTTTACAAATTTTCCATTAGTGGGATTTGCATCCCATACAGTGAATTACCAAAAAACCGACGTATATGGATAGAGTAAGTATCAATAGTCTGTTTTACGTTAAAATTGGCTTGAAACCCTATTTAAGCTTCCTATAACGAACATTTTAAAAAAGGTCCTCATGTCATATATTGTTACGTCTCGCGGCACTAGTTCCGTCGTGTGTGGTGCATGGTGTGTTGATTGTGGTTGTTGTAGGTGAGTATATGCACGACCTGGTGGATCGTTGTCGTATTATATCGGCCTAGGCCTAGTAACATGTTCTGTTATTAATTTAAATACTTTAGTTACAATTTAGTATTATTAAAGTATCGTTACAATCCTACTCTATATTGGAGATGCATTGGGAAGTTTTAAAAAGATAATTAAGCAAATCGCAGCCTGATACAGGTATAGGCCTACCTATTCTATAGTTAAATATTTATTTATAGTAAAATTATTGACAACTGAGGGGTACAATTTATTTATAATATTAATAATTATTACAATAAACAGACATAAGGAAATTTTCTATATCTGAAAATGTTTTCAGGTTGTTGAATAATTATACTGTATAACGATGCAATGTTTTGTTCATATCATAGTGACAATTATTTAAATAGTTTCATTCATTACATTTCAGCTATTCATTTTCATTTTAGGTTTTTTGTTGGTATCAAGACTCGACGATTTTCTGTCTCGTTCTTCAATATGAGGTTGGACGGTGAAAGCTAATGGTTTTCTGGATTTCAATATCATTGCTGCAGCTGATAGTTTTTCATTTTATTCGCTAATAATAATATAACATATACATTCATACGCATTCAAGTTTTAGAAGCGTTTCAGATCAGTCAATGATAAGATATAAATTAAGTTGCAATTGATTGATTGATTTACTTTATTAACCAGAGTCACACAGATACATACAATATAAACATATAAAACAATCATAAAATCAGTACAACCGTAAGACTCACGTAAGTTAATATGATATAGGCCTAGCTAGTTTGTTATGTTTGATGAACAAGGTGCTATTTAAATAAAAGCAAGTTTTTATATACAGTAGTAGTATTTACTATTTATATCAGTATTGTTTGAAAGATATTTGTATTAAAAACTGCTTTTTCACATTCTGTATACGTAAAAAAAAATTGGTTGCTTGTGTGAAATGCAAGTTGTATCTAATAAAGTAATATTTATATACAAGTGTGACATTTACTGCCAGATACTGAAATACTGAGTACCAACCAATCACTGTAACTCAAGTAAATGATGGACTTATATTTTTATATCTTGGTTTCAGCTGTGCCCATAATTATCTTTTTTGACCATATAAAAATACACGTTTGAGTCTCTGAAACAAACATGCCCGATTTTATAAAACATTCCCCATATATAAATTGAAAATGGGTTATTTTTTTTTGTTTTTCCATTTATTGTTTTTTTTTACAGTTTTTTATTTGTTCTGGGCCTAGTTTCTCCTTCAGGCTTCTTCTTGCTTGGTATATGAGCAGAGCTGGGATAGACCTACCACCAGCCTAGACTATAGAATACCCAGCTACTATTATTAACACTCACTAGGGTAGGCCTACCTATCTAATATTAGTATTATATCAGAATTACTCAGCCTAGCTAGGCCTAGAAAATACTATTTTTAGGCCTAGCTAGGCTATAAATCAAGTAAGTAATTATAGTAGGTAGCCTTTCCTAGCTCAGAAACCAAATAGAACAATAATCGGGGAGCAAATTGAAATCTTAGGCCTATGACGTAATACGCCTGCATGAAAACCGTATTGAACACAGACACGATTCGGTCCGGGACGATTCGTACCAGCTTCGTAAAACGTAAACAAAGTTTCAAAATGGCGATTTTTCGATCGAAACAGAACAGAAATGTAGTAGGTTTGGTTTGATTAGTGGGAGTTGCATCCCAAGAAAGCTTAAAATTAGATTTTTATTTTAATAGATAGCTTAATAGTTTATCTTGAAAGGATTTTAAATTCGCTTTGAAACCTTATCTAGAAAATATGAAATTTAATGATTTTTTACCATCATTTAAAAAAAAATTAAAGTAAAAAAGTTTATACATAAAATAATGATATTTCTTGAAACAAAAAATCTGTGGAATTTAGATCACAGTTTTTATCATTATTTACGCTTGTAGTTCAACTATTGAAATACGTTTATTGATTTCATTTAATATCAAAATTATACCATTTTCTAAGTGTACTAAAATAGCAAAAATTCCAACATTTTCCACGAAGCGCGCCCTCACAATGAATGAAATCAGTGATGCGTTACCAACGCGGCTTTCCGACTGTATACAGTGTTTACATTTCAAAACAATTTAAAGTTAGGCTAGTACAGGAGTAAACTACAGTTGTGATAATAAAAATGATTAAATACTTACAACCCCTTCCGCGGATGATCTGTGAAAAACCAGGCGTAGTGATAACTAGAAGCAATGCCAGGCCTATAATATAAAACATTGTTTATATTGACGTTTGGCCAGATATAAGTGAGACGCACTGTTGACAACGACTAGCTGCTGCTGACAATGACAGTGTCAATGTTAATGGCGGAACTTAAAGTGCGGCAAATGCAACAGCTTGTTATTTAGAAGAAGGCATGTCGTGATAAATAATAACTTATCCAAAGTCATTGATACTCAATTGAAAATCAATAATGTTTATTATTTTTACACTAAAAATAATATATTTGTCCTTCATAATCAATGAAACTTTCTATTACCCTTGAATTACAACTTTTCTATAAAGGTGTTGTTAATTTCTGTGTTTATTTGGTCTTGAAAGTTGCAAGCAAGGAAATCAATCGACAAAATCAGCAATAAAGTTGATTTATTATATAATAATTTGTAACGTAATAAATTGATTTCTTACCAATTAAATTGACCTAATGTCAACTATTTCATAATTACCTGCATATAAAAAGATTCATTGAAATATCATAAATTAAGCACTTTCGGTTCTTTGTAATTATTCACTTTACTCTTTTCTGTTTCGATAAAGACCAGTACTGTACTCAAGAATACACATACTTGATGGCAGACAGAAAAGCAACGATTTCCAATATTTTGGCAAAAACTGCTAAATCAGCCACAACATAATATACAAAAGATGATAATATTATTTCAGTACAATTGGTTTTATTTGGTTATTCAGGACTACACGGTCCCGAAACCAATCACAGCATTTTCCGAGCATGCGTATGAAGTACGTGTGTTTCACATCCTATTGGATGCTACTGTGTATTGTGTACAACGAAGACTAACGCATATATTTAAGTAATCGCTATTGTTACCGTATATTTTAAATTGAATAAAACCAGTTCTATATGATACCTTAAAAAAATATAACAAAAAACAAGTCTATAAAATACAAATTACCAATTGGAATTGGTCGGTAAGTATTAACTATAAATACCATTATTGCACTACTAAATGTACCTTACTAAATACCCATGGATACAATTCAATAATTGTCAACTAAAGTCAAAATTATTACTTTGTTTAACCTTATTAAAACAATGATCTGAATGATCTATACTACTGTAATAACTAAACCAATTGAATGACAATCCTTTTCACAAATCGAATCTTTGGCAGTATCGTTAAGAAATATCAGTTTTGCCGCCTTTGGGGAATAACTGAAGGGTACCATTGTCTTCACTGCATTTAAAGTACAGCAGGGTTGAAGTTGGAGCTGACGAGTTAGATTGTTTTTTTTTGTAAGTCTTTGGTAGCAAGTGGCAACCAATGGACGGATATAGTAACTAGAAATAATTTTTTCACTGGAAATGATAAAAAAGATGTGTTTACGCCTTATAATAATATTCATTGGTAGCCTATATTAGACCTACATCTTGTGTATGTGAATGGCTATTCCAATAAACTGCGCAGCTCATGATCAAACGCGAAATTTGGAAATTGGAACAATTGAATAAGGTCGTGTAACTGAAAATGTGGTTTTAATTAAACTATTTGAAAACAACCTGTTGCCTCTTACTATACAATACATTTTGTATTGGACAATATTTATTGTTTAAACATCAATAAATCAATAATTTTTATATGAAACAACTTTTAATTAAGAAACACTTGAAAGCTGGTAAGTGTAAAACCTTGTAGAAAGTGTTAAAATAATGCCTTTTTTTAGATAACCATGATCATATATGTAATGATAATGACTATGACGAAGATTCATTTCAAAAGTATGTGTCTTTTGGACGGACTTTTCACGAGTTTTATTAAATTTAAAAAACCATCATTATGTCATTATGAGTAAATTTTCTACAAAATTATTATACAATTTGGCATATTTTCTTTAAAAAGATTAAAATTAATACAAATATTGTTCACAATTTATTGTTTTAAAAATGAAAAATATTGATCATATTTAATAAACACTTATAGAATAAAATATAATTTTAATGATCTTTTAAAAGGCATTTAGTAAAAACCAATACTGTTTAATTCTAATACTAGCCATCTAACAGTAATTATACTGCATTGTTTGGCATCAATCAAGTGTTGGTCCATCAGTAATTTCTCTCAAGCACAGTTTCATGTAGAGATTTTCCATCAGTAACTTCTCTCCATCACAGTTGTGTGTACAATTTTTCCATTACTAATTTCTCTCCAGCACGGTTGCATGTAGAGATTTTCCATCAGTAACTTCTCTCCATCACAGTTGTGTGTACAGTTTTTCCATTACTAATTTCTCTCCAGCACAGTTGCATGTAGAGATTTTCCATCAGCAATTTCTCTCCATCACAGTTGTGTGTACAGTTTTTCCATTACTAATTTCTCTCCAGCACAGTTGCATGTAGAGATTTTCCATCAGTAACTTCTCTCCATCACAGTTGTGTGTACAGTTTTTCCATTACTAATTTCTCTCCAGCACGGTTGCATGTAGAGATTTTCCATTAGTAACTTCACTCACAATGTTATGTCAATTGCAGTGTTTGTCAGTCAAAAATATCTTTCTCCACAACGCAAACTGGCAACAAAAGACTGTTTGAACACCATTGATCTCTTACCACACTGTTGCATGCAGTGTTGGACCATCAGAAATTCATCTTCACTTTATCAATTGTCTTGGTACATCAGTACTGCCTTGAAAACGTACATTACAATCCAAACTCTAGGATACATTTAGTGTTCGGTTGAAACAACACTAAATGAAATGATAGAAGTGTGTTGATGCATTTTTTTGCGGTTTATGCAACAGTGCTGGTGCATCAATATCAACACTTTCAGTAAATAGATGCACTAGAAAAGTCTTCCTCTTTCATAATTTAATTGATTCCTCTCTTAGTATTTTCTGCCTCCTACTCTTTCTTGTCTTGGCATAGTAAATCCCGATATAGCAAGAGTGTTAGGCTGGTTCCTGGACACCGAGTATGTATTGCGTTTTGTTAAACGTTTATGCTGATTACCGTTAGTTGGTGTTCCATCTTGTTTATCAGATGTCACTACGATAACAAGATTTTTAATTATAAAATTGTAATACAAACCCCAAGCAAAGAAGTATTTAAATGATTGGCGTTTGTATTATATATTATATTCTTTTTACTTAGAGTTGATTAATGGACTTTTTGGTTTTTAAGATTTTTAACCTTAATCATAAATACAGTATAAAGAAATGGGTATATTGCCTATAACCTTTCAACATCATTAAAAAAATAAAACAGACTGTCTGAAGATATACCTCGATAAGATTTTTGAATTGTTTGTCCTTTTCCTCTGTCAGTACCAGCTTGGTGAACAATAGATGGAGGTGTTGCAATGCTTTCAAACCGACCGATGTCTTGATCAACTAAAAATAGAAATTCCATTGGCATATATTCAATTATTATACGAGTATTTTGAAGTTTTATTTTTTGCATTTATGAGAAGTTATGGATGAATAATAATGACAATAGGAAAAAATATACAGAGAAAGCAAAAAGAAATAGATAGATAAATCTGACAGTACAGAAATTAGGAAGAAGTGATAGATAGAAGATAGAAGCATATTTTTAATGTTTGTTGATGTTATGTTTTTCTGTTTCTCTCTCTTTTTTGACTGCACCACAAATGGTTTTTGTTTTTTGTGCTACCGTTCTGAAGGTGAAGTGTCCAAATTAAATTAAGCAACTGTTTTAAATGATTCTACCTGCATTGAGCCTGATGGCATGCTTAGTAGCCTTTGGTGGACCTCGAGTTCGGCCCTCTTGGCTCCAGTTGTAAGGTTTTTGAATTGATCTTTTTGGTTGTATATGTGGTTCAGAATTAGAAGGCCTAGCTCTTATGGCAGCAGTTTTTGACTGTGTACCCTACAATTAAAAAAACATTTGAGTAATAATGTGATGCAATTAAATTACTATCAATAAGCAAAAATTAATTTATATTGGACAAATATAATTGAACTTCTGTATGAACTAATATACAAATAATGAACATCTGCTTTCCTACCTGTACATGTTCGGAAACTCGTCTGGCCCTCTTCTTGTCATCAATTTGTTTCCTTGGTGAAACTTTTGGATAGCGAATTCTTGATCCTGGACCTCCCTTATTGTAAGATGTCATGGAAACAACATCTGACCTTTCACTGATCATTGTAGCTGAAGGAGACATCTTATATGGGGTCACATTGGATTGCAATCTGTTGACCTTTGTAGGACGTACAAAAGAAGCCATAATATCGTTTTCAATATCTGGCTCTGTGAGTTCATGTACTGAATTCAGAGCCAGAATTCCTCTCTCATTATGCAAGCTTCGTTTGTCATATTTACTAAACTGATTTGATTTTCTTTTCGCTGCCACAAGAGCTATTCTATGAGTTTTTCTCATAATTTCTCTTTTGTCATTACCTTCAGTTTCAGAATCTATACTATCCAGACTCTGCATTGACTTACTGAATCTTGATTGGTCAGAATCAGTCTTTAAGTCGTTATTGAAGGGATGTTCATTCAAATCTATTAAACTTTTCGCCAATGATTTCGTAATATCGGTTGAGGTCTCAACCTGCAGCTTCGGGAGACTTGCCATAATGGCATGCTCACGAATCTGTTTTGATTTCGGACTGATATTGAAAACTCTTGGTTGACTAGCAACTTTTGCTGGCGATTCTTTTTCTGGTAAATCAGTTTTTTCTTTTCCATATGAATATGGTTCCGAGGCACGTATGTTTAACAAAGATGCAGCACGTTCTAACTGGTTCTCAATAGAATTATCATCGTTCATTGCTGTTAGGTCCTCGATTGTTAATTGAGAATATTTTTCGTACATTTCTTCAAGTTCGTTTGGTATGTGAACACCGTTGTCAGTGAGCAGCATTCGTTGTTGTCGTATAATTGCTTCGCTAAGATCTTTGTTCATCTGGAATTGTGAGATTGTCACATTTTTCTGACGTATAACATTTTGATGCAATAGAGCAAATGATTTCAATTCCATGTTTTCGATCTCAAGCTCATGAACTTTGCATAGCATTTGTAAAATCTCACGTTGTTCTTGACTGCTTACGCGCTTTGGCATTTCAGCTTCCAAACGTATTGAAATCTCCTGTGAATCTTTTATTTTTTCTTGTAGTTCTTGACTTCGATCTTTCCAATGATTTTGTTGTGCCATTAGTTTTGCGACCTCTTCTCGAGCCACTGTCACTTCTAATGGTTCCATGGGCTCCGACACAAGACTTTCATTGTCATCACTATCCAAATCTTTTCGCATACTGTATTTGCGATCACTTTTGTTATGAGTTGCTTTTCTTGTTCTTTCTTGTTCAAATCTTTTTAAAAATTAAAATGCAAATAAAATGACCCTTTGTTTTAATTTAAATTTTATCTTATGTAATTAAACATTAGTGAGTGCTTTCGAGTACTGGAGTCTATTACATAAATATGCAGTGTTTTCAGATAAAAAAACATACTCACCCGGCTACAATACTTATGTACTTATTACTGTCAATGGCACGTGCAAACCGATGAGATTCCAATTCAATCAGCTGTTGCCGAGTCAACATTCGCTTCTGAAAGTTCTCGGTAAGCAGGTCTCGTAACCGCTCCATTTCACTGCGATCTTGCATGATTGAAGTTCTTTCTACCTCAGCTGTAACAAAATAGAATGGTGACAAAGTCAAAGTCAAATTTATTCAACCAAAAGGCAATTACATTGAGCTCATAGTTTATAGAAAATATAAATATATAATAAAAAGCAGTCATTAAAAATATATATATGTACAAATTGAGCCATTAGAAATATATAAAAATTTGTTTCCAAACAATTTCACAATATACAATATAAAAATATCACATTATAATCACTATACCATATACAAATGTAAATATCAATCCCACTATACAAAATGGGATTGATATTTGAATTTTTATATGGTTAGTGACAACTACATACACCAGTTGCCAGTATACAATGGAATCATTAGTGCCGAGGTAATTGAAGTAGAAAACTGCAATTATACTATATACAAAAATACAAGATATAGGCCTTCTGTAGTAAAATGCTAGCATGTTCCCTTACAGTGTATTTCTTGAATCCTTGATGTGGACTTTGTTTTCTGTATCTCAGACTCCTGGTCTGTGATCTTCGACTTAAGTCTCAAGATGTCTTTTCTGAGATCTGCAATAATACTGGTATACTGAGCAATGTGATAAGAGACACTCATCATGTTTGGCCGTACCTGGGAAGAAAAGTATGCAAATTTTTTTAAGCAACTTTACTTGAAAACATAAGACAGGTATTTGTAATAATGGTTGAATACACAACAAAGAAAATGATCAACAATTTAGAAATTTACAACATGTTACCTTGGTTTTAATATTTTTAGCCCTGTCTGCATACAGTAAGGTATTTCTAGACTCTTCATAATACAAACTGGCTGGGCTCAAGTGAGCTATCATCACTGTTCGACAATTTCCACCAAGAGAATCCTGTAAAGACAAATTATTAAATGATGTGAACTGTAAAATTAACAATGTAATATTTATAACATTTCTAGTGAAAAAAATAATGATCACAAAAGATTAGATATAGAGACTAGAAATATTTAAATGTGAATAGCCTTACCTTTAATAAGCGCGTAATTTTACTGTCTCTGTAGTTAACATACTTGCCCCCTTCACACAAAGCATTGATACAGTTGCCCAGGGCAAGTAGTGAACGATTAATATGGGCTCCTTCTATCATTCTTTTTCCCCGATTCTATAAATAAAAATTCGTTCGGTGAATATTACTGTTTCTTGCTTATGTATATTTTTATTTCCTAAGAGAAACTGTTGTTTCATTTTAAAAGCATAACAGAAATTGTTCTACAATTACTTTGGTATGTGATGCCCTCTCTGAGCCAGCCAAGTCTATCATGAACAGTTTTCCAACTTTAATACTGTGTGATATGTTGCGAGTACGACTGCGTTGTTTGACAGTAACTTGTAGTACAGCATGTGAACGTGATGAGGTCTTGTTAGCAGCTGTTGGTTCTTGGGTACGTTCTTTATTTCCCTGTACCAGTAAATTCATAATCTGATGAAGAAAAAAGTATTACAACACTGTATTATTAAAATGTAGATGTTTTGTCCTCAGAAGAAATTTGGATTAAGCCCTCTACAAAGAAATATCAAACACAGTGCAGTGCCTACCCAGATCAGCACACCTGTGGTCGTATTCACCAATCACACTTAAGTATTACCCCTAAATTCACTTAGATAGGAGATTGTTTAATGTGTTTCCCTTAGCCTAAGTGTGAATGGAGAATATGGCCACAGGAGACAATCTTCTTCAAATAGTGCAGAAAGTTCTTAATCACGCACTGGACGAAAACGACTTTGTATCAAATCCTAGTTCTCTTCTGAAACCACTTAACTACTGAACTTCAAATGCTGCTTAAACAAAATAGTCATTAGTTGGAGTAAAAAAGACTACCTAATTATCCACAATTTTCTATTACCTCCCGTGTAGAACGTGTTGATATTTCAGATATGCCAGCAACTTGTACATTTCCAGAAGCATCTTCCCGTAGTTCCAGTACTTCTCCCGTGGGATTCAGTAAATCTCGGATCATTTCATTGTAAATCTAGAAATACACAACAAATTATAAATAAACCATACATCCATTAAGATCCCAAAGGTCCTACTACTATATGCCATTAAAATACATTCTGAAAACCAGACTCATGGGCCGGAATTGGGAGAGTTAATGTAGAAAATGTGATTAACTGACCTCTAAATATGACATTGTGACCTTATAGATATTGTCTTCACTCTTGGATTCAATTGTCTTGAAAAGATCGTTTAACGTACGTGCCATAATTCCTGGTTCATCGTCCGTTCCCAGCATTGTATATGTTTTCCCAGCACCTATTATTTATTTATAATATTATATTTCTCCACAGATTTATTACACTTCTTTTATCTAAATGTACAATTTTTTAAAGTAAATGTGTATAACATTGTATTGTATGATAGCATTTTTATATGTACATTGATTATTAATGGTAACTTTTCTTTATCAATTACCGTATAACCCCTACTTTATGTCTGATTTAAAAAACAGGCATATCCCTGGGTATAGTACCAGTATTGACTTCTGGTCTGGTTGTAGGCCTCTCTGTAGCCAGTTCAGGTGAGTTTTTACAAAAAATGCTTTTACCAATCATTTTTTTCCCCTGGGTTTAGTCCCACCTTGCAAAGTCGGCCCAATTCCCAGAGGATATACTGTAATAATGGTTGATTCATATCAAGATTAAGTGGCAGATCTCTTTAATTTGGAAAGAACATTTTGAGATATAGTAACGGAAGTTATGAGCAACAGGAAACAATGGACTACTACTTCATAACATTTACTTTTCTTAAACTTGAAGCAAGAACATGAAAACACACTGACCTAGAGAAACAGAGTTCCTACTGAGCTTTGTTTTATCTGGGCTTAATGCTCCCCAGCTGTGGGTCTTAACCCAACAAGCCTAGTTAATTCAGACAAATTCCCTTAGAACAATGCATGGTTTGTCCCCGAACATGCCGTGTATGACCTTCTAACCTGCCTAATTGTACAGAAGAATCAGGAGATGAGACAAGATCCTAAAAATACTTGAACAAGTAATTAGTAAATTCAGCTAAGGATCTCCTGCATAGAGTTCTTACTGTGTCTTAATTCTTAATTTGATTATCGTAATTTGGTTGACCATTAGACAAATATCAAGTTACTTTACATGCCTTTCCAAGGCTTCATCTGAAAGCTTATTAAGAAAATTATCTAATTTGTTTTGTAGATCAGGAATAATTTGATTATAAAATCAGGTTTTTACTTTCAAATTATATCTGTAAGTTTCATTTAGTGTACATTTTACATCACCAACGAGAAGTTAGAGTAACATGACGCATACAGTAACATTGGGACTTAGGTGTTGGAATTGGAATATGGGTATTTTACAAAAATTTAGAATATTTTTATCATTTATTGTACACAACAGTAACATTATGAAAATGATTTATAATAGTATTTCTATAAGATTGTTTCAATACATATTTTCATAAAGTTTAATATCCTTCTTTACAATAATGCATTTCAATAATTGTTTAAATATCATCATAAAAAGTCAATTTAATATTGATAATTACAGTAGAGGAAACTTAATCATAGTCATGCATTTTCTAAGTCTTGTTTTTTTTAAATTAACATTTAGCAAAAAATATTGACAATAGTCGTTCTACTTTAAATTTTTTCAATACAGTACATATTTTCAAAAAAGGCAATTTAATATCCTTTAATTCATTACAATAATGTATTTTTTTAATTAAATATCATCATAAAAAGTCAATAATATTGATAATTACAGTAGAAGAATCTTAGTCATTGTCATACATTTTCTAATTCTTTTTTTTAAATTAACAAAAAAATATTTACAATAGCAATAGTTTTTCTACTATAAGATTGTTTCAAATATATTTGCATAAAGTTCAATTTAATATCCTTTAATTCATTACAATAATGCATTTTAATAAATTGTTAAATATCATCATAAAAAGTCAATTTAATATTGATAATTACTGTAGAGGAATCTTAGTCATAGTCATGCATTTTCTAATTCTTGTCTTTTTAAATTAACATTTACCAAAAAAATATCGATTAGTTTCATCTTTAAAGCATCTTCTAATAATTTCCGTATGTTTTCTTTCCATTATCATCAATTAAATTTTGATTATCCGAAGCATCGCAATATTGCAATTTAATATCCTTGCTATTATTAGAAACTTGGAGTGTTTAATTAATATCATCTTATATCTCTGACAGAACACAAAGTAAACACAGACTCAAAAGTGGGTTACGATATTAAAGAATATTGCAATGGTGATTGTTTAAAAAAACCCACAGAAATCTCACCTGTGGCTCCATAAGCAAAAACTGTAGCATTCAACCCCTCGGTGACATCATCTATTAAAATTTTAGCCGTCTTTTGATAGACTTCCTCCTGTCAAAACAAGTGAAAAACGAATAATGCTTCAGTGTAATAACATTATAGTATTACCAAAAGAGCACTGGTGGTAACCCCTTCTCACCTCAAAAAAATATATATATTAGTAGAAAAGTTTCCAATGATCTTGTAAATTATATCACAACCTAATATCATTTATTTGCAAACTATTTGGAGGTGTTCTTTCAATATTATACAAATAATGAATGTTTATGAATGTAATGGTACAAATAATGGCATGAGGTGAATGATGACAGGTTATAGTTCAACGAGGCGAAGCCAAGTTTAAATATAACCATTCATCATTTCAAAAGGAGCATTCACCTCAAACAGTATCTCAGAATCTGCCCTCATTATTGTTTTACTTTAATAGTCCAAACCAATAAGGGCAATTTTGTAGAAGAATCAAACTGGAATTTTATTAGAGAAATAAAAAAAACTGGGATGTTATATTATCATTGTTAAGTCCTATATTTTACTGTTACTATGACAACTAAGTACATCATGCCATAAAAAGGACAAGAAATAATTGATTAACCTTGTTCCTTTGTCATATAACTCTATTTAGCAATGTGTTGCTAATATTTTGTTATCATATTATTAAAGCAGTCATGTATTGAACATAATAATTTTTGTAATTATGGCTTCAAGGAAATGTTAGATAATGTGGACAAATGGTGTTAAAACTGGCAAGATAATTATGTGAACTTTGTAATAAATTATTAATTTAAACAAAAAAAATTCAACATGATGTCATTTCATGAGGATAAACGAAATAATAAGAGCTAATAAAGTCTCATATACACTAGAAACATTTTGAGAAAATAAAATTATTATATTATTAGTGTTCAAGATCTTATTCATTTCAATAAAAACATTTTTCCCAAGAGTGACAGGCGTTCTCGCTTAACTTTTTTCTATATTAAACAGTTTCATTATGAGAAAGTTATTAGTCAAATTGAAAATATATGTAGTAAAATGTAACCAGACTTTGTTTATAACTCTAAAGCGCTGTCTACACTATTAAACTTTATGTGACAAAAAACACTACCATTTTTGACAATATCACTACCATATTTGGACACATCACACTTTTGTGTCAATCTAGTTTGATAGTGTAGACAGAGCTTTACATAATGAGTGTTTTTAACCATACACTAAACAAAATGTTTAATGGAGAAGCAGTATCATTAAAATTGTGAACTTTAACAATATACAGAGTGTGAAAGCTTTCATTCAATAACAACAACATTAATTCTATGTACATAGATCTTCCGCTGTATTTGAAGTGTATAGAGTGGCTGGCAACATGTAACATGGTAACCACACTCTGTTAACAATGATTAAGAGTGTCCTTGCGCCTGAAAATCCAAACTAAACCTTTAAAATGGAGAAGAAACTTAATTGAACAAGTAAAACAATACATTAAAAGCTTTTATTCAATAATAATAAGCGTCGAGTTTATGTACATAGTTCATTCGCTGTGTTTGATGTGTGTTAAATGGCTGGCGACAGTGAGTTAATTACATCGTGAAGTATAAAGGTGTTCAAATAGATCAACTTAATCAAACTACACAATCTACACATTTAAAGCTGGTACCATTAAGCTAAATTTGACAAGTATCCATTACAAATTATATACCGGAACCTGTCAGTTCACGGCATCTGATTGGTTAATCATCGGTCTATAGTTATTGCCATGCTCTCGAACTATAGACCGGCTAAACTGGGCATGTATGTTTCCTCTATCTTTTTCTTTAATACAATACAATCAGATCCACACGCACAACACAACGATTGCGTAGCTAGCCCTAGCCTCTATAGCCTACAATGATTATAAACTTGTGCAAATTTAGTGGCCAGAAATATGAAGAAACAAATAAAGTATGATTTGGGAATATTTATTGCATATCTGGAAGCGACGAATTATCAAATGCATGCCTTTTTTGTTTGCTTCTTCGCAGCGAAACAGTGTCACTAACTATTCCAACCAAGTCCGTGTTTGCATGCGCTTCGGCCTAGCCAGCCAAATTGAGCGGTACTGTATATAATACAAATAGTATATCGCATAGTCTCCAGATCACCTTGGGCTATATTTTTAACCATGCCCCACAGCCCAGATATTTGTATACTGATGGATATAAAACAGTGTACAGAAATAATGCAAAGTAGATAAGATAATAGTTAATAAGGCTCGTTCAAGCTTAGTTATTAACCCAGGTGAATAGGTTTCATGTAACTTCGGTATGTAGGAACCACCTTACTTATACACAGCTTATATGCATATAAATACTGTCTATAGAATTACCGCCTTCTCCTTCAGTTATTATTCCGAAACGAAAGATTACCATTAACATAGATCTACGAAATACAACAGGGTTTTTTATGGCACTAACTAAGTCAAGCACAATGCCTAAGATTCAGCCCTCATTGAATTTCACATCCCTGGATTTCATTGTACTATTAAAAATAAAACATATCTTTCTTTTAACGGCTGTTATTGTGTGCAGCATATATTTATTACTCTTCGTTACAATAAACATAATATTAACTGAGGTATAAAGTAGACACGAAAACACAATTTCAGAATCTTTAAATCAATTATAGTTCTGTCGCTAAAAAATGTTTTGTTAAAACCAATTTAATTGGATGTTGTGTTCAAACTGCAGATTGATAGAATGGGATTATATGTATAATATAAATTATTGTGGGCAGACATAATACGTGCTTGATAATGTTACTAGTAAAAATCTATAAAACATTGTTAACAATTGGCTGAAAATCATATTGTCAATATTAACAGTCTACGATAGGAAGAGGATAATAGTACAGAATGCTAATTATTGTAGTATTCTCAACCTTGCTCAATAAAATCAATTCCATGAGAGATACACAATAACATAATAATCTTATTGTATCTAATATGGATAGGATATGAGCCATACAAATGTAATAAATAGTTATTATGAAAAAAAAAGTTTCGTTTACTAAATAATATACAAATAATGTGCAATGGCAGAAAAATTGCTATGAAGTGACAATAGAACATTCCATCTTTCACTAAATGAAAATAAAAATTGTTCCATTGTATGAATATAAAAACAATTCGTTATTTGTTTCCTATACATCAAAAGTTAGATCCTCATCATTTGAAGGTCGTGATTTCATATACAGACAGGTAACAAGATCTAATGCGAATATAACAAATTTGCACTTAAAAACAAAACAAACATAAAACAAAAACTCTTTATGTTCCTTGATGTGGAGTATTTATTTAAATATGATGTGACCACAATCCTCCAATCAAATGGCAAAGATCTACTTAGGTGTTGTATATTCTAATGTTACTGTACCTGCTTAGACTTGATATCAAACGCTTCGTCAAATGCATACTGCTTTTCCCGAGAACGATTTACTCGGAGAACATCATCAGGATCCTCAGCTGGGTCCATCAACACCACCATCTAGACACAAACAATCACAATAATGCTTGTCATAGTGGGAAAAAAGTCATTTTATAATTCATCAAAAAATGAGAACTTTGTAACTGTGTAAGTTTTAATCAAGTGTGGAGTTTTTTTCTGGAGAATAATAAAAAAATAATGCCAATTGTTTTCATTCAAATATAAAATGTAAGAAATATAAATGTATTTTATATCCTATCTTACCAAGGAAGACAAAAATATTCAATTTCTGATGAATAAAGTTTATCTACAGTATGTCAATATAAAACACAATATTAATTTATATACTGTACATGTAGTCTAGTTTGAAATGTTTTGTAGAAATTAAAAACATCAATTAACAAAGTTACAAAATCTATCTTACAAAAAAGTGCTAACGGTAATTATTATTTCAAAGAAAGGTTCAAACAATATCGTGGACAAATTATCTAAAGTAGTTTGTTCAAATTTGTTTTTAATCATATAATTTCTTCAGTTGACGTCAGTTCAAATCAAATGTGATTACTATACTATTAACATTCCACCAATTAAATCCTTTTAAGGAATTTTCCGACAATATGGATCTATTATTACTACCATGTGTATGGAATTAGTTGCTATGGAAATACCGTGTTTTTTAATCAAAACACTGCAACAGGGAATTTGAAGAGCAGGGAGTAGGCTACGGTTATCAATTGTGAACTGGACAAGTATACAGTGGTCATATTTACCATTCTCTTAGTACTAAGTATTTCAATTAGGTAAATAAATATGTAATGATTTACTTTAGATATATTTTTTTGAAAGTGTGTTTCTTAGTGTGATGTTGAATATGACAACAGGTCCCCCCCCCCCCACCCAATTAAAGACTGTAATTTAAATTAGGGCTTTTTAAAATTTTTTATTCAATATTTTACACAGGAGCCTCACAAGATGAAAAAACCTTAGCTTCAAGGCACCTTAGATAACTAATTCTTCTTCAAATAATTGGAGTTCAATCATCGACATTTTTATTCCATAGTCAAAATAAAAACATATACAGTACAAATACAATACAAATAATATGATAATGGGATACAAAATAAGCACAAGTGCTTTAAACATGTAAACCTAAAAAAAATAACAATACCCGAGTATAAAAAAAGAAGAAGTTAAAGTTAAAAAGCTGATAAAACCAATAAGAGAGGTATTGGAGAGGGACATTGGAGGAAGCCTTTAGGGAGAATGGCAGTAGATTGCTTTGAGGTTGCTTGGGGTGGGTGCTATATGAAAATTTCAGTTATGCAATTAATATTATTTTGCTATCAAATATAATACAAACACCTGTTTTTAATGTCTGGCTGTAATTGCATAGGGCGTAAATAAATATGTGACGTCAAAATCTTCATGCTCCAAAAGACAAGATATTGTGTTTGAAGGAAACGTTTTTGTTCCGCAACTGATCTGGTGCGAATAATCAATCAGGAAAAACGTCATGTCAGTTCCGCGCATAAGTGAGTCTATGTGATACGCAACAGCGAACCAGAAAATACGTCAAAATAAATTGGATGTTATAAAGATCAATTGTAGATCAAAAGCCATAACCAGGCTTATGTGAAATTAATTTAAATTTATTGAATTTCTGTTAAGGCAATTTACAGAACAAGTTAACAAATAATCTTGCATTAGAGATAATTGTTTTCTGTAACTAACTGTGAAGTAGCTATGAGTTAAGGTAACTGGTCAGATGTTATTTTGGCTTAAAGGTAACCCCAGTCATCAGTAAAATTTTGGTGTTCTAGAGGTATGAATGGCAGGCTAGTGATGTGTACAGTAGGTAGTGGGTTCAAGTCCCGCAAGAGAATGAGTAGGCCTACAGTGACAGTGCAATTATGACATCACACTTTAATATTTTGATCAAGTTTTCATTCGATAAACCAATAGATGAAAGAAAAAGAATAAAAATAACAAGGTTAAAGTTATCTTTCACTGTTAAATGTACTATATTAATTAAAGATGTATTCTCCCCCAAAAACATGAAAAATGAAGATTAATAAAATCAGACTTTAAATAGGCCATTTTGCAGTTTTAATAAAGTTATTCACTTCTGTAAATTTCTTCTTAAACAAAAAATTATTATTGCACTTATAAAAGACAAAAGAAAGGTTTAATTTTAACCAAACACCATTTCAGACAATCTAAGTATTTTTTGCTTTAAATTACATTTTTTTAGGTAACTAATTTTATTTTTTATCCAGTTTTTGGTCAAAGTGAATAACTATTATGTGACATTAAAATGGCATATTAAAAAAAAAATTGAAATTTTTAGGAGGACAATATTTCTTTCAAGTTTAGTATCATCCATAACTTACATTTGATTCTATGGTGTGTGCAATTGTTGACGCCCCAGCTTCTATTTCTGATGGCATCAATGGACGAATACGGACAGCAACCTGATTGAAAATGTCAATTTATGGTTTAACTTTATTTTAAAAGTCTGAACAGTAATCAATTATTAATTCTGCAAAAGTAAGTTGGATAAATATGTTTTGATAAAGCTATTAAATAAAACTCAACAAACATAAGCCACTTATATGGAATCATAATCAAACAAAATGTGCAAATAAAAAGATACCCAAATCTATTGAATAAGATAAGATTACATGATCAAACACACAGTGTTTCTAGGATAAGGGTTTAAATACAAAAGAGGTACAAAATATATGTCTTTTGGACTTTGACAATTATAAAAGAATTTATTGAATCAATACATTCATTCACTGTCTCTATACAGTACATATTACTGATATTTCTAAATGTTTCAGTTATCTCAATTAATAAAACATAATATAACATTTTTATTATAAATAAAAATATGGCATAAATTATAGTAAACTACATTTTTTTTATTTGTAAATTGTCATGGAAATAATTATTGTTACATAATCTTACAAATTCTTGGATAAATATATAAAGTTCTTGTCCTAATAATATTAAAACATGTTTTTTTATTATTTTTCACCAACCCTATCCCCATATTTCAGTTCTGGTGCTGGCAACTTTTACATTTCTAATATTCCTGTTTGTTTGCACTTGTTTAAATCTATAACCATTAACCATTATAATTATTACATAATTTATAGTAAACTACGTTTTTCTATTTATTTTGTAAATTGTCATCCATGGAAAAATCTTGGATAAATACCTAGTTCTTGTCCTAATAACATTAAAACATTGTTTTTTATAACCAAGTTTTCACCAACCAAAAGAATTTAAAATATCTAAAACTTAAGTTGTTTTGTCTGTAATTGTCTGTTTCTAATAATTAACTAGTCAATTAGTCCCTATATTTCAGTTTTCCATTTTTCCCTTTTGTTTGTACTTTTAAATCTAAAACCACTAAGCAGTTATATTAAATACAGAAATAAATATTAATAGTAATGATAATAATGATATTGACAAAATAAAATCTTACCGTAAATTGCATGTCCTTCCATTCCGAGTTCTTAATTGCCATGGTGATCGTCACCACCTTTAATAGCTTGTTAGTTCATCGTTCAGATTTTGTTTAGTACTTATTCCATACCATACGACTTTAAATGTTGGAATTAATCTATCACGTTTCAAGCTAAGCCATACTATGTTGTCTGAAAATAGATAGAATGCTATTTTAAATTGAAATATAAAATAGTTGGTTAAAACCTGAAAAATAAAGTTGAGAAAAAAAAACTTTGAATAGGTCATTTTGTAGTTTTATTTAAGATTCATTCAATTAAAAAAAAAACAACAAACAATTTATGATCTGCACAGAAAAAGACAGAATGACATTTATATTTAACCACAATTCCAGGTTATTAGGTTAAATGTATCATACACATACATACAATAAGGTACAAAAGTATAAGATGAATGAATAACAATTGCTGCAAAGAACCTACTGGGCTGCGCCAAACAACTTGGATGGATAAACCAACTCACACAGCAAGTGGTCGTCTTAAGCACTACTTAAATACAACGTGAGCTAATGATCTGGTGGCCTAAGTTTGGAAATAAATTTTACTACCACAAAACGCGTTGCAATCACAGATTTAAGCATAAACATCAACTAAATGATTCATTTTAAGTAATGTTGTATTAGATGAAGAATACAGAAATATAGGTAACTTACAACTGCTGTTGTTTATTCTGTATAATCTTCGTACACCTGTGTCTCTGCCAGTTAGTTTATCGTCGCCTTGTATATTATTGTTATGTACAGCGCCACCAATCTGAATTTGACAACGTTTGTCTTACTTGAGTACTGTTGCTCACTTTAACGTAAAATAGTTCTAAATAAATACAAAAAATATGAAATTCTAATAAATTTTAACAAACAGTGTTAGTTCATTTTAAAAATTATTATCAATTATTACATTTCAATCGGTATTTGTGAACAAAGTTGAAAGAAAACACAGTGAACTTTCGCGGAACGTTTGTAAAATCTCTTCTTCCATATTTGGAAGAATGGTTGCTTAGTTACAAAGTAAACTATTATCAACATAAGTATTGTAAATAGATCGAATTAATTGATTCTGTGGACCGTGCGTGTTCGTGCATTTAAAATGATCATGTACGGTCATGCCTCGTAAATACGAAAGTACCTTTTTTAAACAAATAAAACAATTTTGTTTGTCTTATGTAGTTTAATATATGTATCATAAATAGTGTACATAAAATAATATATATAATATAATATATTATTTGATATAAAGCAGTAGATAACTGATTATACATATTCAAATATATAGTGATCAGCTTACACATAAATAGGCCTATACTCACTTGTACTTTTCCAAGAACATACTCTTTATGAATCAAATCAAATTTACACAGATATAACATTATAACAAATACAAACACAGTGAGACATTTATTTATTAAGTTTTGTTTTATTTTATTTACAAAAGCTGTTCATACAATATCATGAAAACATATATGTAAAGTAAACTTGTTTACTAGATGTTACATGGTAACTGTCAGTGTAAAATGTCTTTTATTCCAAATAACCTATTATATGCAGGAGAATTGGAATGTGGCATTGGCATATTTAATTGGTAACTTTTGTGCTCAACAGAAATTATGTTAAGTATTGTTTTCTATTCGAGTTGTATACATTAGTTAATGCAACATTGTTTAACAGAAAAGTCCTCGATCAAATACATCAATTGTTTTTATTTCCTTTGTTTTATTCCCTTCAAAAAAGGTGACTTTTAATTCTGTTGTTAGTCTCAGCTAGATGATGCCTCTTCCAAGATAGCTTTGGCTAAATTCCTTGCAAGTGCCAATTGCAGAAGTTCTATTTTCTCCTTCTCTGCATGAAAAGCACCCTGAAAACAAAGATAAAAATAAAATAAAATACTTGTAGTACTTGCAGAGAGCAACATGGTGCGATATTTAATAGTTTGTAATGTTTGCAAGAATTTTACCAAATATGTGGAAAAGAATGAATGTATGTTTGGGCTCTGGGTTCTAATCCTGGTCAGATTAAACCTTGCATGCCTCACTGAGATTTGTATAGGTTGTATTTCAGATCAGATTTAAAGCTGTTGTGGACAAAAATAAAAGCTGAGGAGTCGATTTTTAGAATTGGTTTTGTGTACAAAACCCTACAGTTCCGTAAGTTAAATACTGTAATAAACAACAACAGATAATAAATGATGGCAAGGTTTTGTAATAGCTAAGTCAGCAAAATTGCATGTGGGTGAGTAAAGGTCAGAGAGTAAATGTCAAAGCTGGCTAGCATGCTTCTGGAACTAATCTGTGATACCTTGTGTTTATTTAAATATTCTTCGTCAGTGTAGAGTTGAGTATGATAGTCACGGCATTCTTGTAGACTGTGCATAAGTTCATATGTTTGTTTACTAGATAATATCACATCTTGTAGCTCTAACAATGGAAGAGCATCAGTCAGTAAAGTCAACCAGAATCTGAAAAGGGATGATCAAAGTTTAAGGCTGTGTCTACACTATCAAACTTTATGTGACAAAAAAATGTGATGTGCCCAAATATGGTAGTGATATGCTTAAATATGGTAGTGATATGACATCAACATGACCATATTTGGACATTTTTTGTTACATAAAGTTTGATAGTGTAGACAGAGCTTAATGTGCGTGTTCTGGTTTAATTACTATAAACTTATAGATCCATGTTACATTACAATGAACCGGTTTATTCCAGTTTATTCCAGTTTAATCCACTCAAGGACAAACAAAATTAGTTACTTCCGAATCAAGGAATGCAGGAAAAGATAAGAAGAGCAATAGATTACAAGAGTTTTGTTATAGCATGAAAACTTTTTATCTCATAATGTATTAAAGGGCGCATAACACAATTCAATTTAACATTACATGCTGTCAAAATATACTACCTTTACCTTTGTACATTTTAGGAAATGTGGAATGGGTTTTTAAACACACATTAATAGATTTGTTATTTCTCCTTCATAAAGCAATACAGTACTTGTATGTAAATGACATATTCTTTCGACATGCTCCTTTAAATGCAATAAGGAAGAAAAAGCATCCTGCTTCTAAGGAAGGAAGTTTTTTGTATAGTAATATAAAAAACAAGAACTACAGTTTATTATTACTAGTTCGCTGGCTACTTTGACATACAAAGCACTAAGCATCAAGTGAATATTTTCAAATAAGGCAAGTACATTTTTTAGAGGTTAAGATTTCAACTTTGTTGTAGTAACAGATTATTTGTATCTTAATATAAATAAAAGTTTAAAAAATAACTTAAAAGTTTGCTAACCACTACAATGCCAGTATATTAGGGAACTACAGAGGTTGGACCCCAAAGTAGACAAATTATAATTTTAAATTTCATCCTTTTAGATACAATATGTTGCTTAACGCTAAATTGTTTGGATTGGCAGTCATATTGAAACTATTTTATGAAACATGTGCTACTGCAGAAACATGCAGCAACTGTTGTACTGCAATTCCTGGTAATCCAGGCAACCCTGGAAATACTGGCAACTCAGGTCAGAAAGGAGAAAAGGGGTCAGATGGAATAGTTGGTGTACAGGGCCAGAAGGGGGATGCTGGAGTGCCTGGTAAGCTAGGACCTAAGGGCCCACCAGGACCACTCAGAGAAGAAATACAACGCAAATCAGCATTTACAGTTGCGTATACCTTTGCAGGCAGTGTGCAAGCTGTTGGTCCGATCAAATACGACAACATTATAACAAATGTTGGTGATCATTACAGTGCAGAAACTGGGGTTTTTTTGTGTCAAATTCCTGGCACATATGTTTTCAGTTTCACCAGCCAGAAAAATGATCAGGGTGTTGTTTTACGAACAAATCTGATGAAAAATGATGCAATAATTATAGCAGGCTTGGGTCAATCTACGGAAGGAGAGTCTTTTACAAATATTGCTGTCTTGAATCTAGAACAGAATGACCGTGTTTGGACACAGCCTCATGTTGCAACTAATAATTATTTGCGATCTTCATTCAACTACTGTACATTTAGTGGTTTTCTTCTTTATGCTTCTTAAATATACTTGTTAGCTGATTTAACCAACTGCATTAAGTATGTAATTGAAACTTAACTTTAAAGTTTTTAATTTTAATACTGCTTTAGAAGATGTAATAAAAATACAGCTTTAAAATAATCAGTTAATGATTCCTGAAATTAAAATTATATAATAACATAAAAAATATACTTTTAGAACAATATAAAGATTCAATGTACAGTATATTGCACTTACTTCTTTGGTGCCAGTTTTGCCGACAGTAATGATAACAAGAGCGATGCGCCCTCTCTAAAATTACCACTTTCGTACAGACGGTGAAATTCTCGATATTTTCCTTTAAATAAAATGTAAACAAAATGATAAGATCTCTCAACTCTGTTTGTTTTTAATTGAAATATATACCACATCTATACAAACTACTGTAAAGCTGTGCCTACACTATCAAACTAGTTTGACAAAAAAAAGTGTGTGATGTGGCCAAATATGGTAGTGATATACTTAAATATGGTAGTGATATGACATCATCATATCCATATACGGGCACACATAACATTTTTTTGTCACATGAAGTTTGATAGTGTAGACAGCTTTAGAATTAATGATTTAACCAACTCACCAAGAAATGTAAGCCTATCACTCAGAAGCATGCCAGGCCCTAGATTGTCAATCAAGTCCAAGTTTGAGAAATCACCACTTGTTGTGTACTCGGCCAAAAACTTCTCTGACAAATAAGTGGCAAAGGCTGCGTCTTTTGACTGCATGCACCACGACAGGGCTGAGCCAAGACGACCATTGTGCAATGCTTGCATACACATCACCTTGCAGATGGTTTTAACTAATAGGAAGAAAAAAATATAAATAGAATAAACATCAAGTTGTTTAAGGAATAAACAACCAAACTTTTCTGATAAATTAGTGGCAAAGGCAGTATCTTTTGACTACAACTTGAGTCAAGACGGCCATTGTGCAATGCTTGCATACACATCACCTTACAAATGGTTTTAACTAATAAGAAAAATACATATAGTATTAATATCAAGTTGTTTAAGGAATAAACAACCAAACTTTTCTGATAAATTAGTAGCAAAGGCAGTATCTTTTGACTACAACTTGAATGAGTCAAGATGGCCATTGTGCAATGCTTGCATACACATCACCTTACAAATGGTTTTAACTAATAAGAAAAATACATATAGTGTTAATATCAAGTTGTTTAAGGAATAAACAACCAAACTTTTCTAATAAATTAGTGGCAAAGGCAGTATCTTTTGACTACAACTTGAGTCAAGACGGCCATTGTGCAATGGTTGCATAAACATCACCTTACAAATGGTTTTAACTAATAGGACGAAAAAAATATAAATAGTATAAATATCAACTTATTTAAGAAATAAACACTCCTACTAGCAAATAAACAATTAGAAAAGTGCTACCTTGATCTTTCATATCACGATCTCTGCACATTTCCAAGAGTTTCAAAGCCTTTTTGTCGGTCTGTAATGGAATTCGTTCAACTAGCAATTCTTGGTAATGCCTGTTCGAAATAAAAGCAACAAAAATTAATAAACAGCAAGAAGATATTGATATTTTACAAGAAATAAATATATTATTATTACAAGCAAGAAGATAGATATATTATTATACATATTGAAACTACAATAATACTTTTAATTTCCTACCTGCCAGACTCAGCACAATGATCTAAATATCCCATACATATTTGCCACATACTAAAAAGAATTAAACGTATAAATATTACACACTGTTATTTTAGTAAATTGCGGAAATCATCTTAGCACTGTAAAATATGCAAATCAATCTTTTTTATACCTCAAATTATACCATTACAGTAATTACACCTGTTCTGGTCCGGCAAATCAAATAACCGAGTGCAGTGTCGCAGAAACGAAACAGTGACTTACGCTTTGATTTTCCTGTTCCGGAACAGGTGTGAAAGACCCTTTATGCATGTATTTTGCATGGACGTGGTTCTTGCAAAAAATGACAATCTTCATTAATATGTACATATAACTAAAATAAAATCTTAATCATCATACCTTTTATGTGACATTAGACTAGATACATATTCCAGAAGTAAGAATTCCCTCAAGTTGGAGCCATAGCTGAAAAATTAAATTATTTAGTTTAGAAGATTATTTTGTTTGTCATGCTTATGTTTTTCCAGCTATTGAATGCAAATTGAGGGCAAGCATGTTAACTTCCAAGCACTTACTTAAGTTGATGAGTTTCTAACTGACCACAATGGTGCAGTAAATCTGTTATATGAGCACTGAACCACCAATTATTTAAGCATGTGCTAAAAAACAAAAACATGACTTAAGCATCGACTACATTGATAGACAAAGTATTATATGGAATGGAATAGTATTATTCACCATATTGTACTCGTCACTTATTATAGTTTTAATTAATTTAATTTTGGGGTCTCGTTCAGACAAATCTTCCTGGTTTCCTGAGACCGTATTTCATCATTTTCTTTTTTTTTTTAAACATTGTACATATCATTATATCACAAAATATGATTTGAAGAAAAAACGTATTTATACAAAATTATGTTTATTTTCTATGAACCAGAGATTCCGAAATTAAAGATTCAATTGAAATATCAAATGATATGACTGCATTTACCTGCTCTCCTTAATAACTTGATGGATATCAAACTCAAGTGCTGCCAGCAAGATGTTGTCAAATGGGGTCAAACTGCTACTGCCACCATACGCGTCTAAACATGACTAAAATAAGAACCAAGATTCCAAAGTAATAAATTGCCAAATATTGCCGTAGTTATTACTCATTACCTTATATGACCCTAGTATAGCCCCAGAGGGCTTGGGTACAAACTTTGCCAATAATTAGTCAGATTGCATTAACAATCTTGTTTTCATTAGCCTAAATGAGGGGTGGGATTATATATCTATCTATATAATTATACTTGAGCGTGGGATTATACTCGAGCGTGGGATTATACTTGAGCGTGGGATTATACTCGAGCATGGAATTATACTCGAGCATGGGATTACACTCGAGCATGGGATTACACTCGAGCATGGGATTATTCTCAAGCATGGGATTATACTAGAGCATGGGATTATACTCAAACATGGGTTTATACTCGAGCATGGGATTATACTCGAGCGTGGGATTATACTCGATCGTGCAATTATACTCGAGGGTGTGGGACTATACTCAAGCGTGGGATTATACTTGAGCGTGGGATTATACTCGAGCATGGGATTATACTCGAGCATGGGATTATACTCGAGCATGGGATTATTCTCAAGCATGGGATTATACTAGAGCATGGGATTATACTCAAACATGGGATTATACTTGAGCATGGGATTATACCCGAGCGTGGGATTATACTCAATCGTGTAATTATACTCGAGTGTGGGACTATACTCAAGCGTGGAATTATACTCGAGCATGGGATTATACTCGAGCGTGAGATTATACTTGAGCATGGGATTATACTTGAGCATGTTATTATACTCGAGGGTGGGATTATACTCGAGGGGGGATTATACTCGAGCATGGGATTATATTTAAGCGTGGGATTATACTCGAGCATGGGATTATACTCGGGTGTGGGATTATACCCAAGCGTGGGTTGATACTCGAGCGTGAGATTATACTGCAATTCAACATGGCATTATACTCATACCCATATACTGCAATCATTGAGCCTTACATTTGAACAATTTAAAAGTAATGGAATTAACTTTACTGGTAGTAAGTAATAAGCAAAAAAAAACACCTTTGTGTGATATTGTAGATCAAACGTCTTAACTGTAGGGTTGGTGTACAGCAGCTTCGCTACTAGCATTTGGTACCAAGTCCCTGTTAGGTCACGTAACTCAATAAACACGTTCTCCTCTCCAGTTAAAATCTATTGACAAATAAATGATGATAATTGATTTTTCTTAAAAACATTTTTTAATTTGCACATAACATCAATTACAAATAAAAATAAAATCATTTGTAAATAGAAATATAGTGATTTAAAAAAAAATGTTTTCTTTCATTCAGGTATAATTTTTTTTATTTCAAAATTATTCATTATTATAATTTATTTAGTGTTTTTCTTTGTATTACCAATATGTTTTGTAAAACCTTAACTTGTAAATAACTATTTTATTCTATAAAAACAAAATAACTGTATTGTACTTACACGGCAAATAGTTTCCAGTTCAGCATATGAAGATAATTCATGATCTTCTAAACACTGCAGGCATTGATCTTGCCAGTGGCGCCACTTCATGTCAAACTCAGCTAAGGATTGTCGCGTAAACGCACCAAATACGGGCATCTTACGAAGGAGTTCATCAAGCCTTGAATAAACCTAAAATAGACATTAATTGTTAATTGTTTAAAAATGATATTCATACACTATTCAGAAGAGCTATCCAATATTAGAAAAAACATAGTATCTGAAAAATTAGTGGAACTGTAGCTTGGTGGTGAACATCCTGGTTTACATGCTGACTTTATCATTTATTCCTCATGGTTATTCCTTCAATTATCTTAGAAAACGTGGGTTTATTTAAATCCTAAAATTAGCAAGTTATGTACATTGTGTAAAAATAAACTGCTTACCCCATGAATATCTCGTTGACGACCAGGATGTAACGAAAGGAGGTTTCTAGCTTCTGCTATCCTGCCTTGAAGTACATATATATAAATCTATGATAACAACAATTTTACATGGTTACATATTTAAACGTACAATCATGCTATTGTTCAAAATTTGGCTTAGTTTTAATGTGTTTCCTTAGTTCTGGATGGTTCCTTATTATATTGGAGACGAGTGGTGGAAGGGAAGTTTTTTCCACGTAAGGAATCAGCTTAATTTACTATTATACTTACTGCATTCCAGTATTCTGGTGACTGTGTTGGATTTGGTGATTTGAGGATTTCTTTGGCTAATCTATCACCCTGATCAAAGTGCCACTTAACCCAGTCTAGTAACTGCTGCAGAGCAACCCCACCTACAAATAAAAACAAACTTGTTCAACATTTTGACACTATTTTTAAAAACAAAAAATCTGTAGAAGAGACTAAATATGGAATGGAACTTAAAATTGGATAATTTATTTTCCATATAAAATATCCTACACTACACCTTTATATTCCAAAGGTTAAAAACATAATCTCACAAAACCTTTGGAATTTTATGGTTTATCTCACACATGAAATTTCCTACATATTTCCAATGTCTAAAAGCATGATCTCGCAATTTACTACACCTACCTGGCAACGTTTCTACAAACATGATCTCGCAAAGACTCCACAACAGCCCGATCATTTGGAATACCTCACATTGAACAGCATAGTACTCGCAAACTTCCTCCCCATTCTTTGGATCTAAACAGAAAGGTCAGGTCAACTTTAACCATAATTAAACAGTTTAAAAAATGTTAATACACCAGTGTATGTGCAGATGAACTATGATACATTACCTTGGCTTGCCTTTCGAAGATTCTGTACACAAGCTGCTACTATGGAACGGTATTTCCTACTAAACTTTACCAAGCTATAAAATAAGGTAGGTATAAGAGGTATCAGGATTAAGTGAATTAAAGGTACTGTATATTAGCAACAGAAAAAACATAAACAAACAAAAGTGGGAGATATCTAGTAACACTATGGCCAGATGAAAATGTGGGTCTTGACGGTGTCCCCTTAATAGGAATTCTACTGTAAGATGACAGAATAACAAGAGAGAAACAAATTAAATTAATGGGTTAACTATCATAATTACTGTGGTTTTCTTGCAGTATCTATAGACTCTGGTTCAAACGTCTGTAAAGACTGGAAAATATCTGAAAATAAAATAAAAGCACTTATTAACGGTATCAATGAATTTTTTATTAGTAATTGAGAAATTACAGTCAACCAATCATGTAGCACTTACTGTAGGACTCACTGACCAACTTTCGAGTTTCTGCATTTTGCATATCCACTTCCCAATTCATTATATGAATCATAGAGGGAGCTTTTAACTTCGAATCGTAATGACCAACTTCTAAAAAGTAAAACAAATGTAATGAAAATGGGCTTTGTTTTGTTGTTTTACAAAATATTTTTTCTCGATTCAAACAGGACTTTGTACCTTCATTTTCTATGAAACATTTCTTGCCTATTCCTGCATGTAGCACAAGTTGATGGCCCAGTCCCCAACATGCTGACAGACCATGTATAGCTGCATCTTCATCTGGAATACACTGCAAACAAAACAAATTGGAGAAAAATTATATAAAATAAACGATAGATAAGCCTAGGCCTACTACTATACTAAAATTATTTATAATGCAGTACTGTAAACATTTAATTACAGCCTCTACTGTAGATAGTCTAGGTAGGGCCTAGCCTAACTAAGCTAAAGAATTAAATAGAAATAGGCCTAGTAGTAGACGCAGTATTTCTAAAATAAAATCATATTTAATTATTAAATCAATGTGAACAATTTGACTGATTTGCCCTAAATACAAATAGCTACATCGTTTAAAATCGCGCACAACTAATACCAATGAGGTCTCTGACGGTGTACTGATAATTGAGGGCGAATCGACTATTTCATCATTCTAGGTACCACACACAATGAATTAAAAGCGCATTTAAAAAACATTCAAAATACATGCATCCGGCCTAGGCCTAGACATACTACTGTACCTTTGGCCAGTTTCTACCAACAACAAAAGGTTTTCTGCCATTTGATTATTTTCTTAAAAACTTAAACTCTAATAAATTATTTTTTTATATCAATTATCTTTAAATAACATTAAATGAAAGATCAACTTACAAAAACAGGCGCTTCTGGCTCGTAAGTCGCCATTTTAAAATGTGTTATGCACGTACCCAGGCTACTGAAATTTAACTGGACTCTGTTTTTGTGTGTGTGTGGGGTCGACTAAATTGGAAGATAACTGTAAATACTAAATAGGCCCTAAAAGTCTAAATAAACTAAATTAAAACTCCTAAAACAAGTTAAATGTTAGATCATTTTGTTTTGAGTTAGAAAAATTATTGCTATAAAATTAAATTTATTCAAACAATATTTTTAGTAGCTTAGGGATACCAACTGTGATGGCGGGGAAATTCTGATTGTTGATCGAATTGAAGTATTTATTTTGTTTTTTAGTTCGACACAATTAGGAGGTATGATGTGACTTATTACTGTGTTTTAATTATACTTTTATTAATTATTTTACTATACTGAGTTTTTAAATATGATGAAATGTTTTTCAACAATATATTACAGGTTTTGAAACTTTTAGGCCTAGTAGGCTAGTAGGCCTAGGCTAGGCCTAAAAGGGTAGGGTAGTAGTAGTAGGCCCACCATTTTCAAGTTCAACTGCTCTATCTAGGTCTAGGAGTGGACAGACTGAAACGCAGCCGCGTCAGCCTTGTTATGTAGTAGTCCAGCAGACTAGGCCTACAATTTAAATTTTTTTTTTTCAATATGAAAACAATTTATTTTGTTTAATTTAATGTCTATTTTAATTTAAACATTTATTTATATAATAGGATAATTTATTGATAATGAAGAGAATGGCAAACAAACTTTCATTAAAAGGTAAACTGTCATTGAAGCGCAGTAAACCAGATGTAGAAAATTCAAAGAAGGGTGATGAAATAACTAAACAGTAAGTTATTTGTTTCTAGAGTAAGAGTTTAAAGCTACAATTTATTTCCTGCTTTTGTATACTAATAACTGTTTTTCAAATTAACTCATTCTACAGTCATTTTGTAAATGTAAATTTTTGTTTTGCAGAGATGAAGATTTAAAACCAAAACTACTAGAAAGTCTTGAGCCTCCACCACCCTATACTGGCCTACAAAACCTTGGCAATACCTGCTTTTTCAACAGTGTGGTTCAAGCCTTGCGTTACACACCTGGCTTCACACAGGGTATCAAGGACCTATCAGAAAAAATAAAGAATGTGGAGAAAGAAGAGGAAGAAAATATGTCTAATGGAAATTACGAGACTCCTGGTGTTACCAACTACATGCGGTTCCTTGCACAATTAGATAAACTGTTTTATTCAATGCGTAAAACAGAGGAACAATATCTGGAAGATCTTGAAATACAATCTAGTTTATCCGTTTATCCTGAATACCTTCTCAACAAACTTAAGTATGTTTTTTATAAAGTCAAAAAATAATAAATCTTGAAACAACAATAAACAAGACTAGATCTGTACACATTATTTTCTTTTATTCTTTTACAGAACAATAAAGCCGATGTTTGAAGGTTATCTCCAGCATGATGCACAAGAGCTTCTCTGCTGTATCCTGAGTATCATCCAAGATGCCTGCCAACAATTGAAGTCTAGGCATAAAGACCAAAATACCCCTGAAGGAATCTCTGGCAAGGTTGTACACTGCAGAGGAATCGGCACAGAGGGCAAGCTTCTTGGTGGAATCAAGGCAGCAAAGAGTGTGCCAACTACTAAGTTAGAATATATACCAAGGCCTAGCAGTAGCTCTGTAACAAGAAAGAATTCACTCGAACCTGATAGTGTACCAGTGACCTCTGAAGGCCATGTTCAGAAAAAAACACTTGGTATAAGGAGGCTCAAAAGACCGTCCAACCAACCAACTATATCTATGTTTGGAATTAAACAAGACAGTAATGCAGTAGATAAGCCTGTTGAATCTAATGATGTCTGTAATACAGCTAAAAAAATAAAAGTAGATACTGCACAATCGAATGATGTTGAACTGCGTAGTAAAGCCAAAAAAGTTGAAAGAAAAGAAAATAAACCAAAGACAAGTTCTAAAACAAATAACGGGTTACTAAAAGTTAAAAAAGGTAGAAAAAGTGGAAAAAAGGAAAAGCTTATTAAAAATGTTGTAAAAACTGAAGAGAATAAGTCTGTAAAGGGTGATTTAAAAGTGAAAAAAGAATGCACACTTGAAAAGCATGATGAAGAAAATTTGATGGAGGTGTCTAGCGGCTCAGAAGAATCCAAATTAATAACGGAAAAACCAGAAGAACGACATCAAGTTCCAGCAAAAAAGGATGTTGTCTCCAACTCAACAGCAGTCACCAATCAGTATGACTTTGTAGAACGACTGTTTCAAGGCTTGGTTTTATTGAGAACCAGATGTAGTGAGTGTGAAGAATTTAATGAGCGCACCGAGGATTTCCAAGAGGTGGGACTACCTGTCCAGAAGGTGTCAGATGTTTGCAGCAGTTCCTCAAATGGTGAGACTACTTTAGTGAAAAAGAAACATAATGTTAGAATAATGCAATTAAATGTAGTAAAAACTCTGTACTTGTCTACACCGATAAACGTTTAAGTTTGTCAAGAGTAGTTCTCCAAAGTTTGCTAGTGAAAACCAAATTGACAAACTTTAGGAAACTGCAGAAAACAATACGTTGCTTACTAGGGTAGACTAGGTTTAAACCTCTTCTAACATCTTGTTTTTGCAGATTGTGGTCTAACACCAACTAACCTTTCACTTAGCTGGGCTTTGTCCGAGTATACATGTACGGAACGACTGACTGACACAAATAAGTATTTCTGTGAGCGCTGTTTGCAGCACAATGAAGCTGAAAGATCGGTATTATTTCACAAGTTACCAACTATTTTAATTTTCCATCTTAAGAGATTTTCAACAGTTTTTTCAGGGTAAGTACTATAATAATACTTGCACCAGTGCGCCCTCTGTTGGTGTTCGTTGTATCGAGAATTATTAAATTACATTATTCGTATTACATCGGTCTATGTGTGATCTGTAGAGTTGTGGCATATAAACCTTCAACCATATTGGCGACTATTTATGTACCTACCTGAAAAAGTCTAAACAATGAATTAACATTTTCTTTTACCAATTTTCCAGGTTTTATCAAGATGGTTCAGTGTCGAAGATCAATACGCACCTTGCAACACCACTGACTCTAACATTGACAGCTTGGTGCAGTACGGAATGCAAACAGCGCCATCAGCGGTATGAACTTTATGCGATCGTAATGCACAGTGGTACAACTAGCTCTAGTGGACATTATGTATGCTATGCCCGCGTACCCTCATATAATGTCAAACACTTAGAAACCAAAGAGACCTCAAGTGCTGTAACAACGAATACTTCAACATGGGCACGATTTGATGATGATATGGTTGAGGTTTTGTCCGAAGAAGACATTAAATTGCTTCTTTGTCCAATACCCAGCGTCCATCATTCCTCAACACCATATCTACTTTTCTATCGTGACATTACAACATAACAATTTCAGGTGAACATGCATCATTACTGATGCCCTCCCTCATTCAGGCAACTCAGTATTTTCAACAGGGATGATTTAAAAAATTGTTAAAAACTTTTTTTTTATAATAGATAATATAAATATATAATTAATTTTGTATGTTGTTAGTCTGTGTATATTTTTAATAAAAGAAAGTTATTATATTATTGTGTACTTTCATTCTGAAAATAGTAGACTGGACAAAGTTTGTTTTTCTTTAGAAAAAGTCTTTAATAAATCATTTTTGTGCATAGTAAAGTACAGACATTAAACAAATTTCCTCAATCTTATTGAGGTCTCAAATTTATCAGAAAATGGACTAGAATAGTTAGGGCTGATGTCATCTTGTACACCAGGTATGGTTTGCCTTATAAGGAATCTCCTCATTTAAATATGCAAATTAATTGTATTCATGAAATGGTAATCAGAAAATCTGCATCATCGTTTTGCACCCACCTCTTCATCTACCATATCAACATCAGATGCTTGCTCTGATATGTCAGTGTCAAAGGTTAAAGGTTGGCATTCCATAGTTCGAAGGTTAACTAGTACACATGTCCGTGTAGTGTGGAATTCTGGGATACATATTAAAGTGACTTTCTTGCCTAGCGAATCTGAAATAATAAAATATATCAAAGTTATTAAAATTGGAATTTATATCGACATATTATATAATTTAAAAGTTTTACAATATTCTCTCACCTGTCCATCGCTTAGTTTGAAACTTTGGTTGGTTTCCGGTAAAATAAATATGAGGGCAGTGTTTGATGATAAAGGGGTCATCGTTGAAATATGGATAACAACCTAATTGAAGAAACAACAGTTGGTAATTATCATTATCCAGTGACAGAATCTTGATGAGATCATGGTATCAATACCTGAACTAACCTAACAAATCTGGTGCAGTTGGTGCCACATGACCGGCCTTGAGTGTTGTTTCTAGGATTTCCATTCGGTCATCCATCGTTGTTGTCCTATAGATACTTTCTACATTTTGGCCTGATGTACCACAGAATCTAAAAGAAGGTTTGAAGTACATTAGCACTTATTACGAGATAGTACCTCTTGGTTCCTAATAGGATGTGACATTTACGACATAGTTATATACTACTTGCGTTGCATTCCATCTGACATTGTGTCCTATATAAACTCATACAGTAACTTTGATAGAAAGTATGGTTTCACACTTTAATTTGGGACACAAAAGTCATTTGTGTATCTTATTACTCACTGTAAGCATCTAATGTAATTTTATTGGTGTGGAAAGAGTATTATCTTGGGAACTTTTCATACTTACAGTACACACTACAATAAATCCCTGGGACCTTACAGTGGAAAAAGGGTCTTAGATGTCATAAAATAAGAAACGTTACCTAAAACCACCTATTGTTGCCTCATATGGATTTGTTACAAGATTGAGGGATGAGTAGAAGCTAGCCCGGGGAAACATGCAACGGTGAAGTGGCTGTTGAGGTAGAGTGTAGTTGGCTGGATCCTGTTCACCGGGCATTATGTCAACTGGAATTGAGCTCTGAACAGATTAACGAGAAATTACATAAATTGGTATGGAGAAACTCTGTAATAAAATCCATATACTGTAAAATATATTGCAAGAATGCAATTGACAGTAAGGTTACCCAGTAGAGGGTTTTACTTACGATAAATGTTTACTCACCACTAACTGTGCTAGAATATCATCCAAGTTCCTCACAGCTGCACTGCTGATGGGGGATGTATTTCTTGTCAAATATTTAGCCTATATAAAATATAATAATAACTGAACACATGCAGTTCTATAACAAATCTGACTACAGTCAACTCTTCCAATACTAGACACTCTTGTGCTGGCTTAATGTGTCTGGTTTTCCGGAAAGTCTGGTATTCGGAATGTATTTCTAATGGTAAAAATAAATTTGGGACCTTTTGAACCTCAAGAAAAGTCTGGTATTGGGAGAGTCTCCAGTTGTCAGAGAGTCTGGTATTGGGAGAGTCGACTGTATAATAAGTAACATACAGTACTGAAGAAGAAAGAAGTTGTTTATGTATTTGAATAGCTAACAATAACATCAGATTAATTCAACTTAAATAGAAAATATTTGTAATAACTGAATTTTTAAATTTCTCACCATGGACATAGCGTCTTTGGTTTTAGCATTAGAGCTGAGACTGTTGCCAGCGACGATGACTTGTACAATGTTTGCTGTCATCTTTTGATCCTCAATGTTGCCTAGATTACCTGTAACCATGTCAATCATCATTTGAAGGTTCAGTAAGTGTTGATCCTCCGAACCAATGCCAAGTCCAGACATAAGGAGTACGGACCTGCCCCAGAAAAATAAAGTACTTTTATAAATCTGTTCTTTATGAGAGGGAGTATGACTATGGTATAATGATAAAGAGAGAAGAAAATGTGAGAGACCTGTCTGTGCTTCTATGACTATGGAATAATGATAAAGAGAGGAGAAAATGTGAGAGACCTGTCTGTGCTTCTATGACTATGGAATAATGATAAAGAGAGGAGAAATGTGAGAGACCTGTCTGTGCTTCTATGACTATGGTATAATGATAAAGAGAGGAGAAATGTGAGAGACCTGTCTGTGCTTCTATGACTATGGTATAATGATAAAGAGAGGAGAAATGTGAGAGACCTGTCTGTGCTTCTATGACTATGGTATAATGATAAAGAGAGAAGAAAATGTGAGAGACCTGTCTGTGCTTCTATGACTATGGAATAATGATAAAGAGAGGAGAAATGTGAGAGACCTGTCTGTGCTTCTATGACTATGGTATAATGATAAAGATAGAAGAAAATGTGAGAGACCTGTCTGTGCTTCTATGACTATGGTATAATGATAAAGAGAGGAGAAATGTGAGAGACCTGTCTGTGCTTCTATGACTATGGTATAATGATAAAGAGAGAAGAAATGTGAGAGACCTGTCTGTGCTTCTATGACTATGGTATAATGATAAAGAGAGAAGAAAATGTGAGAGACCTGTCTGTGCTTTTATGACTATGGAATAATGATAAAGAGAGGAGAAATGTGAGAGACCTGTCTGTGCTTCTATGACTATGGTATAATGATAAAGAGAGAAGAAAATGTGAGAGACCTGTCTGTGCTTTTATGACTATGGAATAATGATAAAGAGAGGAGAAATGTGAGAGACCTGTCTGTGCTTCTATGACTATGGAATAATGATAAAGAGAGAAGAAATGTGAAAGACCTGTCTGTGTTGCTATCCTTATACATGATGCTTACTCATTGCTTTATCCTTCAAATGGATGTACTATGATTGGTACACTATTCGAAAAGACTAGGGAAATGTTGCCTGGTGTGCTGATCATGGTTTGGTAGATGAAGCAGTGTGGCTGCCACGGGTCCTCGTTAATATATACTGTAAATCTTCCAATTGTAAACCTGGGTTATTATTCTTTGATTGTTTTTTAGGGTGGGTTACTATTAGAAGAGGGGTCACTATTAGAGTACTGGGTTACTATTACTAATCTTAAATTAGGCACCTGAAAATAGTAACTCACCCCCAACTTTTCCGGTCAGCAACTCAAAATAAATAATAAAAATGTATGAATAAACAAATTTGGTTGAACTCTAACTTTATTTTATAAACTCAAAAACACTCAATCCTCCCCCACTCCCGAGATCAACATGCATTATCTTCTTATTTTCAAAATAAGGCTGCATCATAAGTTTTTGTGACCCATGGGGGTTACTATTAGAGTAGTGGGTTATTATTATAGATTGATTTATAAGGTGGGTTACTATTAGAAGCTGGGTTACTATTAGAAGGGGGGTTACTATTAGAGTGTGGGTTATTATTATAGATTGATTTATAAGGTGGGTTACTATTAGAGTGTGGGTTATTATTATACAAATAATGAATGTTTATGAGTGTAATGGTACAAATAATGGCATGAGGTGAATGATGAAAGGATATATATCAACGAGGCAACGCCGAGTTGATATTAACCTTTCATCATTCACCAAATGCCATTATTTGTACCATTACACGAATATAAAACATTCATTATTTGTTTTATATAACATCTTAAATAGATTCCTGTCATTTGAATCAAATAAGGTAAGGTAGCCCTACCCAAAGGCCTACATTTCATTCACATTGATTAAAAACAGTAACATCTGGTTTTTAATATTATATTAAATGTTATATTTATATGGATTTTATAAACACACCTACTTTAGTGTTAATTATGTCAACAAACGACCAAACAATCTTCGGCCTAGCAAGGCTAAAACGCCTAGACTAAGCCTAATACTAGCATGGCCTAGGCTAGACCTAGTAGCCTAGTACTACCTTGGCTGAAAGGCAAAACTTCGACAGACAATTGGAACTTATCTAGGCTAATTATGGTTTTTCCAACAATTCCACGTCTTGTAGGGATGTCCCCATTAATTAATTAAAATCCTAAAAACAATCTAAAGCTAATTTAAATGCCTTTTTGAATGAAATTAGTACATATATAAGTCCAAATCGTACACAAATATCTGCTGCTGTTGCATATCTCGCGGTGGTGTTTACAAATGAAACTGAGACCAGACGACAGGTGGCGCTGTTGTATTTCACAGTAATTTGTATACTAGATTTTTTTTCATCCTCGAAACGTTTTTTTTTTCGTACACAAAAATGTTTCAAAAAGTACTATTAAATGATCGTTTAATAGTGCGTACTATTGCACGCCATGTGACCCACAATCGTCCAATAAAATGACAGGAATTTATTTAGGTGTTATATAATATAGATTGATTTATAAGGTGGGTTACTATTAGAAGCGGGGTTACTATTAGAAGGGGGGTTACTATTAGAAGGTGGGTTACTATTAGAGTGTGGGTTATTATTATAGATTGATTTATAAGGTGGGTTACTATTAGAAGCGGGGTTACTATTAGAAGGGGGGTTACTATTAGAAGGGGGGTTACTATTAGAGTGTGGGTTATTATTATAGATTGATTTATAAGGTGGGTTACTATTAGAAGCGGGGTTACTATTAGAAGGGGGGTTACTATTAGAAGGGGGGTTACTATTAGAGTGTGGGTTATTATTATAGATTGATTTATAAGGTGGGTTACTATTAGAAGCTGGGTTACTATTAGAAGGGGGGTTACTATTAGAAGGGGGGTTACTATTAGAGTAGTGGGTTATTATTATAGATTGATTTATAAGGTGGGTTACTATTAGAAGCTGGGTTACTATTAGAAGGGGGGTTACTATTAGAGTGTGGGTTACTATTAGAAGATTTACAGTATACATTTGTATGTTTTGGACAGTGAAACAATCTAAAATTTAAAGTAATAGTAACTTGACTCCATTCCAACTTACCTATCTTGCTCTGGTGGAGTAGCTGGTATTTGTGATGGTAGATCTACAAATGTAATATCTTCAACTTCAAATTTACTTGAATTGTCTTCTTTGCCTAAAACAGCTACAATTGTGCCTAAAAAGAGAAAAAAGTCAATCTAGAATACTGTATTGTTCACAGATTTGGCCTGTACATGTCTTATATCGGAAAACAGACAATCCATGTCTAGTTAAATATATCAGCAAACTAGTCATGCATGACATACTCTTACCTATGACTGCCTTGGATACATCAATGTTTCCGACCAATGATATTCGTTGCAAATCATCTTCTAAAATAAGTGTGTCTGAGTCACTTATGTATTTTTCTCTGCTTGGCTGTGGCATTAAATTATGCTAAAATATAAAAAATTATTAAGATAAAATTAATTTTTTTAAATTTATAAACCAGTGGTATTGCGTAATAAATTGTTATATACCATTAAAAACATGTAATACTAGAATTTCAAGAAAAACCATACTACCATACAAAAACCAACATATTAGGCTAGCCCAAGGCTGCCGGGTATTGGGATAGTTTTTTGTTGGGTGTTGAGAGTTGATGTATTCCTATACGGGTATGGATATTGTATTCCTATATTATATTTAATAGATTGCCAACATCATACCTCATCGCTGATTTCTTTGAGAATATTTGGACGTAACTCCATACTTTTGAATATCGTTCCTATCACACAACACCTTTCATCTTTTTTCAATTCAAACAGTTTACAAATATTAATACTATTTCCTGAAAGAAAAAACAAAAACATTATAAAATGTACATTTGATAGTATAAAAATAAAAATTGTTAATGACAAAAATTGCAAGTTAAATTAAATTATTACCCCATTTTCTTTGGATTGTATTTTCAAGTGTTGGATAAAAGCATTTAAGTCGCTGTGCGTATAAATGCGCATATTGCCGACTATAGTTGCGATCTTTGATGATGAACTGGTCACAATGACTATGATAATCGCTTGTTCCTCTCGACAGTTTTAATTGCTCGTCTGTCGGATTACACATTAATTCTGACATCTTGATTCACCTAACAAAAAAAAAATGTTTTTTAATGATTTCAAATTATGCTTGCGAGTCATGAATCTACATTATGATTATACAACATACATAGCAGTGAATGATGAATTTATTTTATTTTACCTCGCATTTCATCAGTAGGAAACCCCCACTACTTACAATACAGAATATAAACAATAAATATAATATAAAATTGTAATATTAAGATAGGCCTCGCCTAGTACAGGCCTAACTAGCTAGAAACTAATTAAAATATTATAAACATTTATTTATACAAAAAATACAATAATTAATAATGCAGTACAAATAAACAGCATATTTTGTGTATATGAAGAGTATGTTGGTATTTGAGGCACATCTTTATAACACCTTTTAAGCTAGGCCTGATAGATAGTAGGCGACAGACATGAAATGTAGTGCCAGGATGCTTTTTTTGTCGGTGACTACCTTTTCAACGAATCCAGAGGAAGTGATCATTCTAAACAATTAAAGCGTTTAGTAAGGTTTATGAATGTGAAAATTCAAATTTCTGTATTGCATAATTAAGTAGTCATTGTATATTTAAAAAGATTATTAGATATAATAATTATGCCATTTTTAATCAAAACATACAGTTAGATGTAATGTAACGGCTAGGCCAACCAAATAGATTTCACGTTTCGCGGACTTCTTGTTTTGATGGCGAATTGTGATTCGCGCCACGCCTGTAAATGTTTTTTTAATGTTAGTATTTTATTAATTTCAAAGCGATTTTTCAGAGATATTTTTAATTAAAAAAGCATTGAGTAAATAATTTTATTTTCTGACTATAGCATATTTAAATACTTATAATTATTATAGGTTCTTATTTTGAAAATTTCATTTTATATTGAAGCTTGAAACGAGCTTATTGTTTACATTTTGTTACAGCTGATAAACTAACTGCGCAATGTGTCTTTGTTTACATCTGGAGCTGACCAAAACATTGCAATTGTCTTGATATTTTATGATTTTACGTGTATTTATGCTAGATATTTATTATGTTATTAGGTAAGAAATGTATTATTGTTTATTTAGGTCGTATTACACTAGCAAACATTCAATACATTTCAAGAAACGGGATGTTTTATCCGGATGACAAAATCGTAATTTCTAATTTTGTGGGTTATGATGTAACGACGAATTGTAGACAGTATTTTGACAGCTTGTCATAACATGGCTTCTTGTTCATTGATTATATAAAGGTTTTAGATTTTGCTGGTTACGTGTAGCCACTCTACACTACCTGCTACCTTATCATGACTTTAAAAACAACCATTCCATTGTTTTCTCCTTGATCGATGACGTCATGTACATTATGTAAATTAGGATGTTGTGGTCACCATATTGTCACAACACTTATGTAATATCCTAAGTAGCTTAAATTAAATTTAAACATTATTTTCTTAAAATGTATTAATACGGTACAGTAAATATAAGAGTGCCGAATACCTATAGTATATTAAAACAATATACTCTATCTCTATTATTTTATATTTATAATTCGTTATCTTTTTTCAGGCAAGAAGAAAAGTTTATGGTGACTAATTGAGCAGAAAGATAAGAATGTTTCAGCTGGAAGTATATAAATAAAAATACATACCACTTTCAAACTTTTTTTTTCAGCAAAGAGTTTTAAAACCAACTTCAATGTTTAACGTAAGGAATCGGTTGGTCCAAGCTGAGCATGTCAGCTCACCTAAAGTACACTCAGAAGAGGCTCATGTCCAAGTCGGCAGAGATGCAGAGAAAAGTTTCCTCTCTGCTTTAGAGAAACGTGGTGTGAATAAAGGCGACGTATTTTGTGGCTTGCGTGTACCAGATGAATTTCAAACAAGAAAACATGAGATTGATTTGGTTGTTTTGACAGGTATGTGAGTGAACTATCAAACCTCTTCTTGTGGTCATTTTATATAAGTACAGTATAAAGTTGTGTCCTTTTAAAAAAAAAAATTGTTCCAAAAATATTTGTTTTCACAGGAAATGGAATTTATGTCATTGAAGTAAAAAATTGGTCTGGAGCTATACGAGTGAGTAATGATGGAAAAAGCTGGATTCAACATAAAAACGACAAAAGCTCTGGACACGCAACCATTGAATATGATTTAAAACACGACAATGTCCTCGACAAACTCAAGCTTCGTGCAAATCTGTTACGCAATCACTTAATACGCAAAGACGTTTGCTTACCATCGAAAGTGTTTCATTCGTATGTTGTGTTTATGAATGATCGTGTAAGCTTGCCTGATGACATAGCATCATTAAAGGAGGTGATCTTGCCAGAACGATACAATCAGTTTTTGGAATCGTTTCAATTTACATATTTATCGACATTAAGAGATGCTATTATACCCGGATTTGTTTCAGGTATAAGAATCATGGCTTTTTTGTTTCCATTCCATTGTTTTTTGTTTACCAGATACATGCATGCTGCAAATATTTCCATCCAAAATATTTTTTTTCACTTTAAAACTTTTAAGGTCTCAAACATTGGAAATATGTGTGTGGATAATTTCATAAGCTCCTTAAATTTACAAGTGTATATTTAATATTTATTTATTAATTCATTCATTATTTTCTCATTGTAGGCCAGTTATCATATAGTACAATGGAGTGTGCAAGGACTGTCTTAAAGTCTATTGGTACATGGGATGTGATACAACTAAATGGGGGAAAGCAATTAGTTGGGGATTTTAAAAGCGGCAGCCAAATTGCACCGAATCGGAGAGAAACAGAAAAGTTGCAATTTGTTCATCAACGTAACACAATCACAGCAACGCTTTGGGCGATACTTGGGTATACACCACAGGTAAATATAGGGATCACTCTATAATTTCATCTAATCTTTTCATGACATGCAACATTTCTGTCACAAAATAGGCCGAAACCTCAAATCCATTTTTGGACGTACCAGATAGAAGTTCGGCTTTAAATTCAAATATTTTATCAAATATAAAACAGTTGTACAATTTTTAAGATTTATTTTCCCGTTTTTGCAGGTTTCTGTGTCAATGCTGCAACGTGGTGGTACCGGTTGGTTATGGAATGCCAGCAACGGTACCATTAACATCCCGTACAACATGAGCATAACGTTTCGAATGGCAGGAGATGAAATGGACTCGCAAATACCAGCGAATGACATTGACTATATTCAAATTAGTATATAAAATTATTTGATATATAAACATACGTGATGTGTACTATTGACTTTAAGTATTTTAACAAACTTTTGAGGTGTAAATAAAATGAAATTTGTCCTGTATATAACTTGCCAATAATATTGTACAAGTTTGCTACGAAAAAAATGTCCAGCATTGTGTTTGAAGAATTAAATTACGGGGTTATTTATTAGGTTATGACTGTACACTCCATTTTGAATAATTTAAAATTAAATAAATTTTTAAAAGTAAATAACAAAATTCACAGATATGCAATATTAAAATTTGTAAAGCCTTTTTCAAATGAAATTTAAATTGTGATATTTTTTTAACAAAATAAAAATCATACATAACATAGGTTTTACTATAAAAGTAGCCTACCGTTTTGTATGTAAATATTGGCATTTACTAAACATATTTATCTCTGTTCGTAATTTAGAGTTTGATATATTTGAAGAAGTTGTTTTCAATGTAAATGCACTATTTAAATTTAATATTTACTTGACAAAAATACTGGTTTTTAATAAGAAATGATTTACATAAAGTTTGAAAAGAACAGAACGAATTATGATAAATTATATATGTAAATATTTTAAGTATGTGGTGTGTGTTTCCCATGATTTATTTTAGGAATTTTGTAGAAAGAAAATGTTGTGTCTTTCACAAACTCAAGGTCTAGAAAACTTTTATAAAAAATAAGTAATACATATTTCATTATTTTGGAAGTTATAAACAAGTAACTAGCTGTACAGTGATGAATAATTGACTTTTTATTTATTAAAATTTAAATATTTAAATGTAAAAATGTGCTCAGAATGCAATGCAAAGTTTTTCCAAGGGTTGTGAGTAATAATTAATCATTTTTGTCAAGTTGGTTAGAAGCACAAATATTTATGTGTTTAAAAGTAAAAAATTTGTGTGTGTGGTGGTTGCTATGGTTGTACTTCTTGTTACTATGAAGGTGTTATTAGTTGCCAGGATACATCAGTAAAGTGATGAATTTTAGTTTGTGATTCTGGCAATTTTGTTCAGCAGGTCTGATTATTTTTTGCATGTGTGCATTTTAGGTGTTGTTTGAATTGTACATAGAGATGAGAGAATGAATTAAAAACATGTTTCTTATGAAAATATCTTGTATTTTGTTTTCTATATCCGAATGTTGAAATAATTTCATCTGGATTAAAGTAATTTAAGTGCGATTTTTGTTGTTGATAATAACAAAAAATAAGGATAAAATTACAAAAATATGAATGCTCCATTCGCCTTCTCAAGCTGTTGTCAGACAATCGTGGATCGATGACAAGGATTTTTGGAATTCTGTTGTTTCTGTTACAGCTGATTGACCGACTCAAAATTACAAGAAAAAATCAATTGTTTCAGCAAAACTATATCATTGTAACATTTGTTTAAATTTTGAATTTATTTTCGCACAAAACCATGTAATACTATTCATTTAAAACCAATAAAAAAATGAAATATAAATTTAATAAGTAAATGTTAAGTTTATGCATACTGTATTCATGATTGTTTACTAATGTATACGTTTTGTATAACATGATTTGCATATAATACAAAGGTGACGATATAAGAAAAACTAACTTTTGATTGAACTATAACTTTAAATATGTTTCGTATTTGGAAAACAAATGAACTACAAATTTAAAAAATCTGTGTGATATTATTTGGAAATTATAGTATAAAGCTCTGTCTACACTATCAAACTAGTTTGACAAAAAAGGTGATGTGCCCAAATATGTTAGTGATGACATCATCGTGTCCAGATAAGATATATTACTACATATTAATGAATAAATTTCTTCAGTATCTTTCCTAGAACGACTGAATTCATGCAAGTGTCCAATGCAACATATTTGCATTTTTAACATTACAAATGTTAAATAAAATAATTAGTTTCAATTTATAATAATACTTATTTTATATCAGTGATCTATACAAACTTTAATACATTATTTATGTAAAATATTTACTCATTATTACTAATAAAATCATTTCATATTTTCCCTACACCGCAGAAAAAGAATAGTGTTAATTACCAATTACACATTACTACATTAGAATATAGAAAATGGAGAAAGTGAGTTTAAATCGAGAGCTCAAGTTACAATCGCATCAGCTGCTCCAACTAAACAAAAGGCGGGCACATTAGAGGCTTAAATTCTAAAGCAGGAGGGTCAGACTGGCCTAGAGTGAACCAGTAAACTGTTCTGTGGTGATACTCAAGCATGTACCTGTTATCTGTACATTGCAAAATAAACCTACCATAATTAAGGTTATTACCTATACTACCCGTCAGTTGGACAAACATTGTAGAAATGCAATATTTGAAGTGTAAACATTGTGGATCATAATATCTCCATTTCCATCCATTTCAATCAATCTTACATATTTTGTTGGGAACTTTAACCTGGGAAAAATAAATTATTTAGATTAAATTTTTAGTTAATTTATTCAATGATTAGTTTTTTAATGTTTTTTTTAAAGCATGATTTGAAAAAATAAGCCCACAAAAAACATACTGTATTTGAACATTGTGGTTTTGGTGAGCCTAAAGCTCTGTCTACATTATCCAATTAGTTTGACAAAAAAATGTGATGTGCCCAAATATGGTAGTGATATGCTTAATATAGTAGTGATATGACATCATCATGTCCATATATGGGCACATAAAGTTTGATAGTGTAGACAGAGCTTAAGGAGTAGCAGATGGTGCACAAGGAGCATGATGATGAAGTGCGTACTACTTACATAATACTACACAAAATATATGCATAAACGAAAATTAGATATATATAGATGAAATAATTATAAACAAATTTGGAGTATTTACTGTTATCACTGCTTATTGATGAAGTTATTAACAGGAAATGGCATAAGTGGTGTCTGAAATAGAGGAGGTTGTCCTACTACGAGTCCCATCTGCCGAAACGCCTCAGATGCTTTGTTTGGTATGCCCAAAGCTAGTCCCAAAGAAGCAACATTGCACACACCCTGTATGACAAAAATAACCACATTTTGAATTAAATTTACCTCATACTACAAACTAATTCAATATTCTTGTTTTGTTTGTATTCCATACCTGAAGAGCACTTTTTCGCAAATCTTCTGTAGGTATCATTGCTAAAACATAATCTTCCTCAGATGATTCCTGAAAAAAAAAAACAATATATATATATACTGTACAGGCATTAGAGATATAGTGGAAATTAATTAACTGTAAATGGTGAAGATGAGGAAATCTGTGAGATTTAGAAAAAACCGCCTCGACCATACATCAAATTTGTAATACAGATGTCCGCAATCACGTAACCGGGATTTGCTGAGAGGTGGTTTAGTAAAAAGGGTGTGTGGATAGAGAGGGTCAAAAGTACAGGATCTAAATCAGTATGTAGATTAATCATCGAAGTAGAATATTGTGGTCTAAAGCTCTTGTCTACACTATCAAACCAGTTTGACAAAAAATGTGTGATGGACACGATGACATCATATTTGGGGGCATCACAATTTTTTTCAAACTAGTTTGATAGTGTAGACTGAGCTTAAAAAACCAAAGTATCACTTACCTTAGCTAGGTCTTCCACCACCAGGAACAGCTCTGTGAGAGCACAGTGTGCAGGTGGCAGGCATTTCAAGGTATCGGACTGCTTAGAATCCATGGCATTCAACAAGACCCAAAGCGGCTTCAATAAAGTCAGGTCTGGTAGCTCCATTACTTTCTGTGATGCACCATCTTCACAGCTGCAAATGAAATACTATCTTAGTCATGAATAATTCATGAGTCTACTAGGTCATGTAAATGTATTATGTACAGGCAGGGAAGTTGGGATGTGACTCCTTCCTCTATTCCTCAACACAGTTTAGTGATTTCTAGGTACAGGCCACAAATCAATTCATAGGTCCAAATGTAGGTCATTTTGCCTTATTATTGAAAGCTCAGGGTATGTGTCTACACTATCAAACTTTGTGACAAAAAATGTGATGTGCCCATTTATGGACATGATGATGTCATATCACTACCATATTTGGGCATATAACTACCACATTTGGGCACATCACACTAGTTTGATAGTGTAGCCTTAGCTTTATCAAATATTATCAAACTTACCTTGATGTAGCAGCTTGCAATAGCCTTAGCATTAGCTGAATGGCTTTTAGCCTCTGCTGTCCAGTCTGACAACTTGCAACATGGACCAACCATGACCAAACCTCATTCACAGGAATGTGACTGTAATTACAATAAAAATGAAGATTTATTCAAAACTGTTTGAACACCAGAAGATTTTTAGAGTTCTGTCTACACTATCAAATTTGTGTGACAACAAAAAATGTGATGTTCCCATATATGGACACGGTGATGTCATATCACTACAATATTTGGGCACATCACATCTTTTTTTTTCAAACTAGTTTGAGAGTGTAGATCAGGCTTAACACATGAGGGTTATTGCAGCTCTACACATACAGTAACATACTGAGAACTTGCCTGGCTTTAGACGAGTTGCTAAGGATTTCATTGAGCAGAATGTGACCTGTAATGAATCGACCTAGTTGACCTCCTGTGACTGTAAACTTGTAGCCCCAATCATTGTTACTACAATCAGAGGTGAAGCTGTAGTGAAGTGTGTCACCTGCAAAAAAAATGAAGTTTATGAAGAAAACGTTGCCAGGGCGTGGCCTCCCAGTGAACATGCTAAAAACACAAGCCCAGCAAAAAGAAAAGAACTCCTAACTGGCACAAGATACTAGAACAACAATCTTCATTTATACTAAACAGGTTCTGTTGAAATTATTCTGAAAATTGCTACCAAAAACAGACCTGGCATTTCGAAGTTGACAAAGTTGGATGATCCTCCACTGAATGTACGGATGTCATTCTTCATCTTGACATCAGAAGCCATCGTCAGGAAATCACACCCTTCTTCTGTTGCACACTGTTCATCAAATTTGACCGAAAGATACATAGCTCCCGGAATGTGAACACTTCCCTGTGGAAAATTTAGAAACACAAATAAAGCATATTGAAAAAAAACTTTTGTTTTAATGCATAAACAAAATAGATTATTCACATTTTGACATGGATATCTGGTCATGGTGTAATGTACAGTATTTAATGTAAATACTATGTAAAAAAGATATGTGCATATCCACAGTTATCGACTAGCTTGCGATTTGTGACTGAAGACCAAAGACCAACTCAGATCAATCTATGTGCTGTTGGTTGTTGTCTGGACCCAGAAACCATCAAACATGTGTTGAGGTGAGGAGTGGGGACACATGCGCACAATATTCCTACATGCGCACAATGAATAAACTAACATGATGTAGTTTGATCGTCAGTCGTTGCAACTAAATAACAATTAATGTTACCTTCTCTGAGCTATCATTCTTGTAGTTATGCGCCGATTCTTTTGTAACACTCAACATTTTGTTTTCCTCCATGAAAGTGCAAGCAGCAGTTGCTAAGGACCAGAGAAGTTCATTTTCGCAATGCTCAACTATATTGCGAATAGACTAATAGAAAAATAAATTACATTATTTAACAAAAGACAAAACATGTGAAATATCAAGGTTAGTAAGGCAAATGTATATGTTAGGTTTCCAGTACAGCATGTGCTTCTAAAAAAGAAATAAAGTAAGGTTGATAATGTCTCAAGTCAAGTATTCTAGTACAAGACTGTTCTCCCAGACAACTCAATCCAGGACCATAATCAGACATTTCTAATCTCCAGAACAATAACTTAGCTCCATAGGAATATAAATATATAGAAATTTACCTTTGCAAACATCTCCTTTTCCTCAGCTCTTTGCAGAAGATCTAGAACACCTACGAAATGAGCGTGATCCGTGCAACCAAAGAGCTTTAAGCTGATTGGATGACCATCTGGCCAATCAGCAAGCATGACAGCTAGGACATGTCTTGCGTAGAGTATCGCAACAGCTTGGTTGACTTTGTGAACAAATTCTCTTGATCCAAGTTTGCTGTGTTTTTCAAGCTCTTTCTTTAAAAGCTCTGCACTTTTTGTTCTTCGTTGTTTTTTAAGACTCTACAGAAACAGAAATAAACAATATTTTATTGCGGTACTTATACTGGAAATGAGTATGTGGGAATGTCAGTCAAGAAAGATATCAGAGTCGCCTTAAGCTCTGTTCAGCAGAATGGTTTGTTGCTGTCAAGAGAGAGACCCACTTACTTAGAAGAATATCCAATAGAGTAAGTTTCTGCCTGTCACAAGATTCTACTTAAGCTACTGTATGTTCTGTATTATGGTCTCATGGCAAGAAAATCTTTTTTTAATATAACCATTTACATTAACTTACTCTAGATTCTGTACTCAACGTTTTTATGATTGAAAAATTTAACATTGCCCAAAACTGATTTTAAAGTTACTACTGCATAAAGTTAGATTCTACCACATGCTATTACCTGTTGAAGATGGTTTTCATTGACTGAAATCAGCACATTCTCTACTTCATTGGGTTCTGGAATTGCAGTGTTTGTTTTTTTCCTAAGCAAGGAAAATAATCTGTTAGAAAAAATATAACTAAGGTTTAAATAATAATTTGTTTCATCTATTTTCTTTCAATAAATAAGTGGTGAAATTAGTGTTATTATATATTTTTTTTTATGTCAGCACTGGTCGGGCCTAATATATCTTTTTTTCAGAAATTGTGGGGTATAATACATAAAAACCCATTATTTCCGTATATATTATTGTTGATCATGGCCTCTTTAAATAATAATAATATTTAAGTGACTATTACTTTGTTTTCAACTTGGATGGTACGTAGCAGACGGCACCAGCATCAACTGCTTTTGCTTCAGACATATCTTCTTCTTTGCCCTTTCCTTTTCTCTGCCAATTCTTTGACAGTTCCAAAACTTCATCGCTCACAAGGAAACCATCATGCTTAAAACTTCGAATAAAATAATTGATTGTTATCTATTTATTCTTTAGACCTCTTCAGTATAAAGCTCCGTCTACACAAAAAAATATAGTGTGCCCATATATGGACATGATGATGTCATATCACTACCATGTTTGGGCAAATCACTACCAAATTTGGGTACATCACACTAGTTTGATAGTGTAGACAAAGCTTTAGACTGTTCTCCCAGATGGTCCAGTCCATGACCAGGATCTGCACACCACAATACTATTTTTGATCGTAGTTCTTTATCATTCACATGACCAATGTATTACGATACAAGCAATATGGCACAGACAAGTCTTGAACCCATGCTTCTCATATGCTAGTCTGAAATCTCTTACCATTGTTTCATATCATTCTCTGAAAGGTCTATATAGCACCCAATATTCCCAGGCAGTCCCAGACAGTTTAGTTTACTTACCTTTTCTCAATTGCAATTAGAAAATCTGTAATACTTTGACCGCACGTTTCAAACAGCGCTCTCAGATTTGGAAGTGGGGCTTCCAGCGCATCATGTGCAGCCTGTATATTTAGAAATTAAAAACAATAATATAAACAATCAAGCAGATATAAACATGTAATACTTCACATTAGGTCGAGTCACAACTGCATCACATTCGCACCACAACAAGCTTCTTACCTGGATACAGGTTCGTTTGTAATCATCCAATCCTCCTAGAGGATCCATTCCAACTGAATCAAGTGGTGATGTCGCTGAACTCGCTTCTGTATCCTCATCTACATCTTCTGTGTCTTCAACTTCTTTGGTGCTGTCTACATCTCCAGATTTCTTTTCAGCAGTGTATAATTTAATCGAAAATATCTAGAGAAAGAAAAGTAAATATAAAAGGCTTTGATAGATATTGATCTATTGACTATAAATCAAAATATGGACCATGGTCACATAATCTAAATAACACGCTAGTGTTATTACTATTGAAAAGCTTATGAAAATACAACTATACCTCAAGATCAGAGAGTAGCCATTGACGGTTGAACTTTGTAGGTTTGCTGGCAAGGAACACAAGTAAAGGCATCAGATTTTCATTAAGTATCATCTTAGTATTTGCATCATTGCATTTCTGAAAAATGAGTTTACAATTTGAGATTAAATCTAAATATAGAAATATATGCTTAATGTTGGTGTGAGCATCAGATAGTAATATTTGAAACTTACCCTTAATGTTGCAAGTACAGACTTTAAAGATAGACACAGCACCCACACTTCCTCAACAGTCAAGACATTTCCTGAAAAAAAAACAAATTATGAATGTTAAAATCATTTTCATTAAATTAAAGGACCCTTTCAAACTAACTTAAATATAACCTAATTCAAATTATCCACCTACTGGTCATTTAAGGTCAATAAATCTTTACCTTGTTTGATTTGATTAATCAATCGTTTGGTAACTCCAATAAAAGTGGCAAAATGTGTAGTCTCGGATGTTCCAGGAGTAATCTGTAATTCTAGCATATATTCCTTTATCTGAAATGATATACAAAAGAATTATTCTTTCAGCTTAATCTTTTAGAGCTTTCCCTCTTTCTGATATTAAGCATTTATATTATTTATGTTCATTATTATGTTCTTTTCTACCTCTTTCTTCTTTCTTGAGTCGACATTCACAACAAGGGCTCGTTGTTTGATGGCATAATGTTTGATGATAATCACATCAGTTCTGTCACCTGATGTTTCTTGGAGAATTGCGCAACTTCCATGACATGGCACCTAATAGAAATCATGAAAAGTTACAGTGAAATCAGTAAATCATATTATGTTCTTGACGGTTATCAGTATATTTTAAGATATCGTATCTTTATTGTAATCAATTTCTAGTCTAAAGCTCTGTCTACACTATTAAACAAATTTATGTGACAACAAAATGTAATGTGCCCATATATGGACATGATGATGTCATATTACTACCATATTTGGGCACATCACACTTTTTTGTCAAACTAGTTTGATAGTTGATAGTGTAGCTTTGAGAGTTTTCTTGTAATTGTTGGACATGTGCTCTTACTTGTGGAAAACCTGCTACAATAAACATTGAAAATATAGCAGCTAGGGCAGTGTTACCGGGTAGTTCCTGAATGCAGTCTGTAATGTGGGAGGCTAATACTTGAGACCATTGAGGGCAGTCTGAAAGTTGTTGTAGGATTCCAGCAACAAGGGATGCCCATTCTAGTCCACTCCTGAAAATAAAAAAGTAAATAGTTTTTTACAAATGTTAGTAGTATACAAAGTTATATGATAAAAAAACAATAAATTGTACTCTAAATTACTCTTACTTTTCTAAACATCTTGCTCCATAGGAAAAGAGAAACCGTATAGTCTGCTTGCCAGGACAGCAAATATCGGACAAAATCTCTGATTGAGAGACACCTATACCGGGTTTTGATGCTGCGTCTGTCTGAGTTGACTCTGTGTCAATGGTTGTCATAAGGTCACTTAAGGACTGGGCAAGGGCTGAATCTGCAATCTATATAACAGAATTTTAATCATCACATAAACAAAACTAAATTGACAGAAACATAATATTTTATAGATTTGTAAAGCTCTGTCTACACTATCAAACTTTATGTGACCATATTTGGACATGATGATGTCATATCACTACCATATTTGGGAAAATCACTACCATATTTGGGCACATCACACTTTTTGTCAAACAAGTTTGATAGTGTAGACAGTCGAGCTTTAAATAGATATTGGTAAGCTTCTTAAAAACAACAGAAATAAACATGACAGTGACTTACTTCAGGACTTGTCTTGGCCAGTAATTGGCCCAACAGTCCAACAGCCATATGTTGGTCAGTTGTATCATTTCCAAAGCTATCTCTATGGAAGGAAATATTAAAAATAGTAATTTTTATCTTTTCAGAGACTTTTATATGCCTTAAACTTGGACTTAAATGGAGTAGATCAATAAGAGAGTTAGTGAGGTACTTACTTAACCCATTTAAAAAGGATTGGTAGAGCTCTTTCCAGTTGAAACTGAACTCGTCTTGTAGTAACATCAGAATCCTATGGAATAATTAGTTCAGTCATTGTATTTCACAAGGCTACTATTACATTATAATTATGTGCAAAAACACCAAATGCAATAACGTCAATTCAGCACTAGTTCTGCCTTTGTATTTTTATATTTCATTGTTGTTTTTATTGAATAAAGATACCAAGATATATAATATTTCCAGAGCTCAAATAACAAAAGTGCAAAAACTTACCTGGTTAACAAGTTTCAACATGGCTCCTAGCAATCCCAGAATCCTCTCTTGGGAACACTCAGCAAATGCATGATCAGGTGATATGACACTAGAAACAGGTTGAGCTGCAAAAATAATAATTTTATTATTAAATATATAGAGGTAGGTAAGAATAGTTAAAAAAACACTTTTTCTAGCATAATTATATTTTACCTTATGAAATCAATTAATTACTAAGAGAAATGAGAATGTATAGTAACTAAATCATCACCTTTCTTTCCATCATTTTTCTTAGGATTTTGCGAGTCTTTAGTTTTGCCTTCTTCTTTCTTCAATTCTTCTTTCACATCCACCTTCTTCTCATTTTCATTTATCTTAACCTCTGGGGTAGTTTTGCTAGTCTCAACTTGTTCTTTTTCATCAGATTTTGAAGTTTCAATTACTGTTTCTAACTTAGCACTATCTTCCTCATCTTTGTTTAACTTTAGAATATCTTCCTCTTTCTTCTCTTTTTCCTCATTTTCAACATTTTTCTGATCCTCTTCACTAGACTTTTTCTCTATCGCTTCACCTTTTGTAGATGCCATCACATCATCTTTCCCATCCTCGACAGACTGCGTTTTTTTCTTATCTTCAATTGATTTCTCCTTTTCTTTTTCATTTTTCATCTTCGCTTCCTTCAATTTTCTCTTCTTCTTGTCTGCCAATGATGCAATGTTGGTTTTGTGTTGCGTCATGAACTCTAGACTTTCTACAACCAGGTCCACGCATTGCTTGTATATTTGCTTACTGTAGCAATTTTGTATACCTAAATATAGATAAAAATAGAAAGTTATAAAACTGTAAGTTGTAAAACTACACATTTGTTGTGTAAGCATGTAAAGTCATAGTGCCCATCGGCCACCGTTGGGTCACCATACTTTTACACAAAAAACATCCCTCTAGGCAGTGGCGAGTAAAAACAATGGTGGGCAAACCTGCTGACTTATTAACCTTTGTATACTCAATATTAACAATAATAATAATAATAATAAGATAAGTAAATTAATAAAGTTATAAATTTAGAAATTCATAACAGACGTCTGAAATGATTATACCACTATCATGTATACAAATTATTTCTAAAAGTATAAAAACTATGGCATTAAAATATCTACCTTTCTTGCGATTTTCATTCTCTGTGTTTGCTACGGACAGTGATAAGGCAGAAAATTGTATCCAAGCATGGTGATGACTGTACGTGTTGAGTTGACTGCTATCTTCACTACCTGTTAAAACTGTAATAGAAACAAAATGACATTTATTTTATATTTCTCTCTTTAATATATCTAAACTTTCTACTGTAATAGCCTTTGTAGAAGTGTCTAAATCTAAAGCTCTGTCTACACTATCAAACTTTATGCGACAAAAAAAATGTGACTTACTACCTGCAATTCAACAAGCACCCACCATCGTTACATTCAAACAATTATTAAAAACTCATGTTTTTAATTTATCTTTTGACTAATTTCTCTCTGTATATTTTTGTTTGAATGTAAAGCACATTGGGGCTTTTAGTATAATGCGGTCTATAAAGCCTGACTTATTATTATTATTATATCACTTCCATATTTGGGCACATCACACTTTTTTTGTCAAACTAGTTTGATAGTGTAGACAGAGCTTTTATATACTTACTTATTTCTAATGGTATGATATCGACATCATGAGAAGCTTTATGACTATAAGGAAAACAAAATAGAATTGGTTAATCAATCCAAGAATAAATGATTGAATATTCATCCACCATGAATTTACTGTACTGTTGGCAATGGTTGAGACCTGTTTATACTAGGATGATAACAAATGATGATAAAATACACTTTAAGGAAATTAGAAGTATAGGATAAACATTTCTACTGTCTTCAATGAGATAATATTTTACAAAATCATGATCAATAAGAACAAATAAACTCTTGTATTCATATCAATTTTATTGGTTTTTGGATTTATGGTGCATATTTTTAACAAACCTTGAGGGGAGGTTAGAGGACAAATGACAGCCATAACAGAGGTCAAAGTCCTCACAGTCATTGCAGTGAACACGAGTACCAACGATGAATGATCCGCAATTGTTGCATTTAAACCTGTCAAAAGTAAATATATACATTTAGAAAACTTGGACTGATCTATATTTTTCTGAAGAAGTTTTCATTTGGAGAATAATGGAGTATTTGGAGAATAATGGAGCATTTGAAGTATACAGTAGAATCCCTATGAAGGAGATATCCTTAATAGCACTGGCTGTAGTAATAAAACATATACTTCTTCTTCTTTCTTTGTTTTGCTTCGCTGTCCCCATAATAGGGTTTCCCAAAAGAGGGTTCTATTGTAAATACTACAGGTAGAAAAAGACAGGTTACTGTATTAAAGTCTTTGCTTTAAACAATCTTTCAAAACATTCACTTACATCATATTAACAAGCTTGTGGCCATCTTTGTGTTTGCTTGGCTTTGCACCACCTATGAAAAAATGGATTGACATGACATCAAGTAAAAGAGAATGATGTAGGGTGCATACACAACGTCAGTGGATTAACGAAAACATACAACTAAAAACAAGTAGATGTTTCCAAAAAAGCAATAGAGAAAAAATATTAGGCACATTACAACACAGAGGAGAAAGATATCAGGTAAGATAATTACCAAGATAGCAGGTATTGCACAAGTCCATGTCTTCACAGTCCAAACAATGATAGCGACTTCCTGGTAGCAAGGTACCGCACCCATCACAGGTTATCTTAACAACTAGTAACTGACAAAATTGAGCAACAAACATGTGCATACACTTGAAAGAAAAAATAAAGAAGTTCAGTCTTCATGTTAAATTGCTAATCACAGCACTTCACTATTTGGTAAATATCTTTGGTAGTTAGCATCTATGGAATACCACAGTAAAACATTTAAGGGGACACGTACGGACACAATAAAGTGTCCCTTTAATAGGGGTTGGTCACAACGGTAAAACATATTTCTCTTTGTTTGTTTCACAGGAAAGCGTCCCTTTAATTATGGGTGTCCACTAAATATGGCTTTTCCCTGAATAGAGGTGTCCAAAATGAGGAGGTCTACAGTATTACTCACTCGTCTTGTGTCCAAATATTCTTTGGTTGCGATCTGTTTGAACCAAGTTCCGAAGTTATCACCCTGGCATTCGTCAAACCATCCTTTATGTTTATAGTAATCACCTAATTCCTTGACGTCATCCGGTTCTTTGGTTTGATGGCTGTAAAGACTTACAGCTCCTAAAATAACAAAGAAAAAGCAACAGAATTGATGTGATTGTAATGGGCCATTAATGAACTATATTTTCTGTATATACTTTACTTGACAGCCTCATCTCCAAGAGGTCCATTTTTGAGGAATTTTAAGTCGTTGATGCTTCTGCATACACAAAGATTGACTGTAAAGACTTCTTGCATACAGGTAGGTGAGAAACGGGGGATTGTATCAAGATTAGCAACCCAGTGAATCATGATGATACCAGGTCAATGTCTAAGCTCCCACACAGGGGCTTTAAACCAGTCCAGACTGGCACTAAACTTACTCTTGACGATGGTAAGTAACAGCTTTGGAACATTATTTTCGGCAAGAAACGCAAAATCGTAAGACTGCCAATCAACATCAAGAAGGTGGAGCAAACAGGCTTGGACGCAGTCAACTGCCAGCTGATCCAATCTATGAAAATAGTAACAAGAACATTAGCTTCTAACAGGTTAATATAATTAAGTTTCCTGTTTCTTGTTTTTTCTCATTCATGTAGGTCACTTATTGTCAAAGTGTATGTCTTTTTACAATAGAGATGTACCATAAACAACACAGATATACTGATGTCTTTCATTGCATATCAAACTGAATGATTGTTTTAACATACCGATCATTTGGAGATGCCCAGTTGTCCTGAATTGCATTAGTCAAAAGCTGAACTAACGCATAGTATGCTTTACGAACTTTAGTCTCAAGATCAAGACCACACCCATCTATAAAAACTGCATAATGACTGAAAAAGAGAAATTTTAAATAATCAAACAAAAATGCTTTTTAGGATGATCAAATATATCCATTATCGAAAGTTATTATTATTATTATTATTATTTATTTATTTATTTATTATCATTATTATTTATTTATACTGAAGCTCTTCAGTCAAAGACTGGTCTCCCAGAGGGCACAGTTATGATCAGTGGCTGTGTGTGTACTAGTACACCGGGATAACCCCCTACTTGTCTCGAAAGATGTACTAGGTTTCTTAAAGTGCACATGAGCTACGGTTTATAGTCCTTATCCGAGAAGACTCGTTCTACCACCAGAACCATAGAGCAAGTGAGCCTTGAACCCTTGACGATGCTACCTAATTATGGTTCCACTGTCTAAACCTCACTCACACACAGGCGTACGTTTAAGTTAATCACATAAAACATCTTACATCAGATCTTTGTCTTGGGCTATAAGCATTTCTTGCAAAAACTGTACACAGGAAACATTAAAGATGTGTGGTGTGCCATGGAACGTAAGAAACGTCAGTGCAAAGTTGTAACCATAAGCAATACGCTCTGCTCTTTGCACTCTCTGTTCTAACAAGTCTTCCACTCTTAAAAAAAAATCACAATCATTATTTTGGTGACGTCTCTGTTATGCTAATTAACAATTCAATTCAAAAACTTTATTTATACTCAACATGTAGAAGATAACAGTAAAAAACATAAAATACTGTATATTACAAGACTTGTTTGATCATTAAAAGACCATTACAAAAAGATCGCTTTTCGACAAGTTAAAGAAAAAGGGAAAAAATGACAAAAAAGCACATAAAACAAATTAGTATATAATCATATTTGTAGACACTAATAAAAGGCCTAGTAAAATTGATAAAATAACAACTTAAAATATGTTTACAATTTTTATAGATGATTTTTTAGAATAATAGAGGTTAAGGAGAGATAAGGAATCCTGGCAGTTGAAACAGAAAGAAAATACATTTTCATGCTTATAAACTGGAATATACAGCCATACAATAGTTACATACTTTTTCCTTGAGAATCTAGGATCCTTTAAGAAATCTAATACCAGTTTGAATGATGGATGTTTCTCAAAAGTTGCTTCGCTATCAAAGGTTCCAGGATGAGCCACTTTCGTTCGATTTTCTTTACTGTTAACTGATGACAAACTTCTTAGCAAAGGTTTTACCTTTTATAAGAAAAACAGAAGGAAAAAGCTAGAGTAATCAAAATTTGCTTCATATTGTGGCAATTCATGGAGTAAGAAACATGAAGGCCATAAATGGTAAATTAGTCAAATCCATTTACACTCCTGGGTGCAATAAAAATGCTTGTAAAGCTCTGTCTACACTATCAAAGTTTATGTGACAAAAAAATGTGATGTTCCCATATATGGACATGATGATGTCATATCACTACCATATTTGGGCATATCACTATCATATTTAGGCACATTTTTTTTCATTTTTTTGTCAAACTAATTTCATAGTGTAGACAGATCTTAAGCAAAAACCCTGCAAAGTCAAATTAACAGAACATATACCTGAGCTTTAGGTTCGATCTTTGAAAGACCACCAAACTCCAAAAGAAACTCAGCCTTTTCTTTCCATGCTAAAACTAAAAACAACAAAAAAGAAGATAACATAGTAATATTTTAAAGTATTACAATAGACTTCATATACTCTTCAAAACCGGAAGAGACTGACCTGGTTCATCATGTGACTGATCAGGTGTAATAGTGTTCTCTGTTGCTACAATGTGCTTCTGACGAAGATCCACCTGAAGATGATATATAAATAGATATCCTAATTATAATATCAATAATTAGTAATTGATTACTTAAATTAAGTTATATGTATCTTCAACTTAGGTTATTCATGCCTCTATATATATATATTTCTCAACAATATTTTACAAGGGTGGTCCACCAAGCTAAAGCTGATCATTAGGGACCCTATTACCTATGTAAGGTTTTTCTGAGAATAAAAGTGTAACTATAATGAATAGTGCAAATTCTTACAAGTACTGGTCTGATAGTTTCTGCTGTTACAAATGCTTCATGCACCCCATCTGGAAGAACTGCTTCTGAACTTTCACCTTAAATCAAGATGGAAAAATGTTATGCTCCAATAACTTTTGGTTATGCAATCATTTTCTGTTTTTCAATTATTTCATAAAAGTTTTTTGTCTAAGATAAAGCAAATCTGAAAAGGAGATGAATAAATTCAATTTATGACAAACTTTTTTCTAAATATTTGTCAAAGTCCTCTCGTAATTCTTGCGAGTGCCATATCAGTGCTGCAAAAACCGCCCTCACAGTTCCGCTGATTACAGGTCCCCCAATACTCTGCATCTGATTCTTTTCACTAAACCTAAAAACAAAATTATAAACCATTTTTAAAAAGAGAAACATTCAGGTTATCTTAAATGATACATTGTTTTCCTTAAATATAATATTTGTGAAAAAAATGTGCTTACTTTTTGTATATTTTCATCGATGTCTCTTCTCCAGCAATTAATTCTATCAGAAAAGTGTTAACAGTGGAACCACGTGGTTCAGAAACCTGAGATCAAAAAACAAACTTTCATTATACTATATTATATTATCTTAACTATAAAGTTATCAAGTTTTATTAACATCTAATAAAGCGCAAGTTACCGTACCTAAAGAGCCAACAATAACGGAATGGGGTCGAGGCCGACTCGCTCCTAGTTTGGTGGTGGAACAGATAAGGACTATAAAACGTACACAGTTAAAACCTGTGTTCATCATTTGAGATGAGTGGGGATTACCCCGGTGAACTGGTTCACAAAACAGCTCCTGTACCCACCTATCTGATAGGACAGTGATTAATTTACAATTGGTCCTTGGCGACATGTGCCTACAATACATACAATAAAAAAATATAAAAAATAATATACAAATATTTACCAATCCTCCAGACAATGATCGCGAAAATTTGTTTACATTATGGCCAGCACGAAAAAGACTACTCCAGAGGTCTCCCTTTAGTAATGCTTCTGTTGAATCTTCTGAAGTAGGTTGGTTGGCACTATCATCCATTTTTGGTGTACTTTTCAATAATTCTATTTAAAAAAAGTTTTCCATTTACAAAGATCAAAGCTTGTAAAAAATAGTAAGGGATAGATGGAGGTTGGTGAGCTAAAATTGGTGCAATGTAATTGTTTGATTTTTATTATAATTTTGTTATTATAATCAATAATTATACAGTATACTGTACCGTCTTTACTACGCAGAGAAGTTGCACAGAGCATGCCCAGAAGTTTACATATTGCGAGCTGAAGATCCACTATCCAAGACAGTGTTAGATCTGGAGAGCCTTTTGCTACAACCTAAAATAGAAAATTATAAATATAAAATAAGCTCCATAAAGTTTGCACAATTTTCAGCCTAAGGATTTTCCTGTCCTTGGACAAGAGATTTCACATACCTTTTAATCATTATAATCAAAGAAGAAGTGAATTGGAGCAACATGTACTTTACAAGACAAACATAAGAAACTTACAGTGAATTTGTAGCCCCATTCATTTTGGCTGCTGTCCGAGTGAAAGACATATTGTAAGCGAGGGCCTCCTTTAAATGATACTTTCAGTGGCCACTTTTCTGAGTTCACCTTTTGATCATAACGAGTCACAACTCCTCTAAAATCTGTAAATTCGAGGAAGTCATATCTACAAGAGATAATGATTCCAAGTTAATAATTCTGACAATAACTTAATGTATTGTCCCCTGAAAAAATAATTCTTAACAAAACATTTTTTGAATATGCCATTTTAATGTAACATAATAGTTATCCACTTTGACCAAAAATTGGATCGAAAAAAAATGTATTTATCTGAAAAAAATGTAATTTAAAGCAAAAAATGGTCAAATTGGCTGCCAGCCAGTGGGTTTTTGGTTGAATTTAACCATTTATTTTGTCATTTTATAAGTGAAAACATTATTTGTTTTCTTTTTTTTTCTACGGAAGTGATTAACTTTATTAAAACTATAAAATAACATATTTAAAGTCTGATTTAATTAATCTTCATTTTTCATGTTTTTGGGGGACAATACATCTTTAACTGACTGAATACAAGGGATCTATAATCTAAAGAAATATACTTCTATATACCTTCTTTCAGTTTCACATCTGGGGTCAAAGGTGACTTCAAACACGTCGGCACCAGGGCAGAAGAACACTTGAGTTGTATGCTGATTGTTCTCATAATTGTGTGAAGACTCTACATTCCATACACGTAATGTGACAGGTGTGTTAGACTTATTACAAGCACTGGCAACCTGCAAAAAATAAACATAAGAGTTTGAAAAACAACCGAAATAGATAGACAACAATAGTGTTGTAGCTTCTCAAGATCTTTCAATTTACACTTTATATAAATATAGTGTGTATTAAGCTCTGTCTGCAGTGTGATGTGTGCCCACATATGGCAGTGATATGATGTCATTGTGTCCAAAATAGTTTGATAGTGTAGACAGAGCTTTTAGATCTGTAGTAGGCATTATTGACCAACAATCTAGGAACAAGTTAGGTCATTTGAATTCACCTGCAGGGAAGTTGGAAACTGCTTCCTCACTTTATTCCTTAATAACGTTTTGGTGGTCTCTAGGTTCAAGCAATGACCATTTGCACATCTAGGTTGTGGCCATTGCAAATAAAAATCTCCCTATTATTATGATAGTTTGTAACCTTACTGAAATTATTTCTTTTTTTACCTCAATATTTCGAGAATTAATCTCTAAATCTTTAATCTTAGAGGATATGTCAAGCAGATCATGCGATATCCTAAGATCAGTGATGTCCTTGGCAACAAGTTTCAGACACAAAATCTATATAAAAAAAAAGAAAACAGGTAAAAGTCTTTGTACTGACAATTCAAAAGATTTAATATAAATAATAAGTTTGGAAACTCACCAGCTGCCGGAATGTTGTTGCTAAGAATGAGGCTTCCACCTTCTTGAAAATATCAGGGTCATTTGCCATGGCGATGATCTCCAATGCTTCTTGTATGTATTTGCAATGTTTATGAACATCTACAGAAACCAAAAAAAAAAAAATATAAAGCTCTGTCTACACTATCAAACTTGATGTGCCCATATATGGAGATAATGATGGCATATAACTACCATATTTGAGCATATCACTACCATATTTGGGCACATCACAATTTTTTTGTCAAACTAGTTTGATAGTGTAGACAGAGCTTCTTTTACTTCCACAGTATTCAGAGCAATCCGTGGTACCATCAGCTACTACATCAATTAACTGGCAAGTAATATTTTGGATTTAAACTTACAGTCGCAGAGTACGTTCTTGGCAGCTTCCTGATTGCATTCTCCAGTTTGTCTGTTTCTGCACCACAACACCAGACTTCCTTGCAAAGCGTTTAGAAGTCCACTGACATACGATTCCTTAGCACTACTTGTGCCACTTTGTTCCTCCGTCATTCTTACAAACTAAAAATGTAGAAAGAATTTTGTTTACCACTATCATTTAGTGGAGAAACTCAACAGTACTTTTCAGAACGAAATATAATTGGGGTACTGCAAACTTTTTTCAACATTTGATATCACCATGCAAACCTTCAAACAATATATTACTATCATTTAGTTTATAAATCTTACTATTATAACAAATATCCAAACACAATTTAGATACCTATCAATAGATTGCAGTAACTATTTCTTCCTACAAAAACTAAAGTAAAGTAAATTTCTACCAACCTCTTTGAGTGACACCTTTAGAAGTGTTTCCATTACATTCAGTGTTGTTGTAAAATCAAAGTCCTGGAATTCACAAATTAAAAAAATAGATCGTGTAAAAATGGAATAGCAATATTACAAGTATTATTACTTTGTAGTAGTATCAATATGTCATATGTTCTAAATATTTTGGTGTTTCAATACCTTTGGAGGATCAGATGGCAAATCTAAAAGTCCTGTGGGGTCAACTGAACTGAAGTAGTTACAGAGCGATTGAAAAACAAAACCAGTTGCTGGTTTATCATCAATCTATCATGGAAAGAAATGATAATAGTTATTTATCGGTATCATGATGTTAATAATACTGAATTAATAGCTTTAATTTTACAGTTTATCTTATACTCACACATTCTGAATTCATCATTGCAAAAAGCTTTTTCTTTCGCGTGTCCTTATTTGGAAAGAAGACTGCCGCTCCTGAAATGAAATAGAATTTTGCCATACATACAGAAATCATAGTTTTCATATTTACAAATTTACTCCCAAATTCTCATAAACTACTTAATACGCTATTTACATACATACTTGTTTCATCATGCACAAACTTATGATGGTAATATCTATAGGCAAATGTCACCTTTGTAGATAAATGAAATAAATACACATATGGATCAATCAATATTAATAAGATTGCATTTATTTATTTGTTAAGATTTGTTACCATCTATGACTGCCTCCACTATCACTTCTCTGAGTAGTCCCTCAGCTCCTGGTGCATTTTCTGGTGTCTTGTTTATAATGTCACAGAGCATGTTAAAGAATAACTGCACACTTTCATTGTCTACATCAGCAACAGCACTGGTAGGCACATCTTTAGTACCCGAAGCCTGTGAAAAGATTGAATAAAAAAGATCTTTTTTTCCATCTCAAGTAAAAGAAAAAGACAACAAAAGTGTCCCTAAAGTTCTGCCTACACTATCAAACTTTGTGACAAAAAAAATGTGATGTGCTCATATATGGACATGATGATGTCATATCACTACCATATTTGGTAAACTAGTTTAAGAGCTTAAGAAGAAATTCTACTGTAATACCTTTTCTAAGCTCATTTGCTTATCCTTGTCTTTGGTATTGTCTTTCATGATTTCTTTTGTCAAGTGTGGTATGAACGCGTGCAGCATCCGGATAATCAAGATTTGACTGTAAATCCAATTTTCTTCCCTAGAAAAAAAGTTGAAAATTGATATACAGTAGGAAACACAAAACATATATGACCTCTCAATAATTTCATGGGTGTCCCCTTAGTTGCAAAGAAGGGTTCTACGGCATAAATGTTAAGGTTTTCTGCAGTACAAGGACTCTTAAGCTCTGTCTACACTATCAAACTAGTTTGACAAAAAGAGCGTGATGTGCCCAAATATGGTAGTGATATGCGCAAATATGGTAATGATATGCCCAAATATGGTAGTGATATGACAACATCATGTCCATATATGGGCACATCACATTTTGTTGTCACATAAAGTTTGATAGTGTAGACAGAGCTTATACAGACTTATTTCAATGTCCTCATTAGACATGACATCTTCAACATCATCAACAAGTGCAACTTATCCACTATTATCTTACCTCATTAATTTTTGATAATGTTTGAAAATCATTTCAGTTGTTATACCTTCAAGCTCCAATAAACTTCCACTACTACCAACTTCTTTGCGACGAATTATCTCCTGAAATTTCAAAGAAATATTACCTTGTATAAATACACATTGTATTGTATATTGATACTTTAATTTAAAGTTTTAGGTGTGTGCAAATGTGTGGAAGAAGTTTGGAACTAAATAATGATTATGTTTACTAACCAGATCTTGCCCAAGACTGCTGAGAAAGTGAAGAATTCGAACAAAGATTGTCTCTGTTTTCACTGGAGCATCTGAATCTGGGTTCAATGGAGCAATTTCTGACTATAAAAGGAATATATTTTTTACATGAAAGCAAATGGCAACTTCTCTGTCTTGTAAAGGTTTCAATGTAATTTATATATAATTAACAATCGTATTTTTATACAGTATATAATTAAGTTTACGATTACAAAAATGAATGTTTCCTGTTAAATAAGTTTTTGTCTTTACCAGATTGAGAACTGTCAGTTTGGAATCTTTTCGAGAGTAGCCATTGAACTTGATACCAATGATGCCAAGTTTCTCAGCGTTTTCAGCACGTGGACCAAGAAATTTTATCAGAACGAAACGACCGGTGTGACAGACATCCATTGGAACCTCAATCTCATTCCTATAAAAAATAAGCAAGGAACAAAGTTGCAAATTGTACAGGGCAAAGGTCATCAAACATTTGTAAGTAATTTTTCAAAACAAGCCCTTACCAGTCATCATCAAAAGAGAAGTATGCTACAGGATTGTCTGGTAGTCCACCAATTGAAGCTGATCTGAAAGATTTAATTTTAATTATTTGGAAGAGAAATACAAATAAATATGGGGAATAAACTGTGACTCACAGCCTACTGGGTTGGATTGCGCACAGGTGTGGATGACACATAGTTCAGCTAACCCCTTACTCTTCTGAAAGATGGACTGTGTTCTTTAAAGTGCACACTCCAGTTTTAAGACATTTATCCAAGAAGACTTGTTCTACCTCCAAAACAATGGTCGAGGTGCCCCTGCCTTAACCACTCGACTCGACAATGATGATTTTTCTACTTGTTAAACATTATAGTTTAATGAAGAAATGGTGATTAAGGAAAACCACAAGTTCATGTCTATAATTCTTCTACATAAAAGCAGGCCTTGAGTATAAAGTTTTGAGAATAAACATAAAGTATTTCAGTACCTAATGCCATTCAGTATTTTGTAATCAGTATCTGTAAATCTGTTGTAGACTGAGAAGCGTTCAACGTGACGCTGCTGATCAAATCCTTCACTAGAAAGGAAAAGTAAATTTGAAGGATTAAGAGATCAATATGCAAATGTGTTATGGTAGTTAAAAGGCTCTGCCTACTCTATCAAACTTTATGTGTCAAAAAAATGTGATGTACCCAATGGACATGATGTTATAGCACTACCATATTTTATATTTGGGCATATCACTACCATATTTGGGAACATCACACTTTTTTTGTTGAACAAGTTTGATAGCGTAGACAGAACTTAAGGCAAAGATTAAGAAAAACGTTTGCAAGAATATGCTAAATAGAGGTGTAAACATGATCATGGCCAGTAAAATCTTCAATATTGGAAGTACTGAAGCTCACAAAACCAAATAAGGTGATAAATGTAAGAATGACTAACCTATCATTATACACAAATACAAGTCCTGCTCGTGGCGCAATGTCACCCTTGCTTGCCTAAAAAGAGGGGGAAAACAAAATGAAGAAATAGGTAACACAACTATATTGGTAGTCTACACTATCAAATTATATAAGTATGATAAACCAGAAAAAATTGGAACTGAAATTGACTTCACATTTTGGAACTCTTGAAATTACCTTTACAAACTGAATTTCTCAATTTTGCATAAACTTAAGCTCTGTCTACACTATCAAACTAGTTTGACAAAAAAGTGTGATGTGCCAAAATATGGTAGTGATATGACATCATCCTGTCCATATATGGGCACATCACATTTTTTTGTCACACAAAGTTTGATAGTGTTGACAGATATCAAAAGCCCCAATAATTCTTACCTTAATTCTAACCTTGGTGATCTGAACAGGCTTTCCTTTACCAAAGAACATGTTTACTTGCGTTTTCTCAGATATATAAGCTAGTAAAATATGAAAACAAAAATGTTAGTTGACATTGATCATCATGTTTTTGCTGATTTTTGTTATTTTGTCATATGGGTTAGACTATAAATTAACACATCAATTCATTTAAAATAATATCAGTGTTTTATTTTATTTATTCCTTTCAGTGATAAAAAGAGGAGATACAAGACCAAAGAGCATGTCTCTCCAACAATATTAAGTTTTACTCAGATTTCTGAATTTAGTGGCAAAAGAAATGACAAACTATTTGATTGCGAGTTGACACTTACTTTCTGTACTCCAGTTATCCGTAAGCACATTGGCAGGTGCACTCGTCTCATCTTTTTGTCCACCATCACAACCCAACAGAGACAGTTGTATTGCAGAAGCTACCAAATAAAGGTCAAACAAAATATATAGTGACATTTTGAAATATGATTAAATTATAATTATTCTCACATACAATGGCTAACTGTTAAATTATACTGAAAAAGCACTTTATACATTGATCTGTACTCACAGTTCTTCTTTAGAAGGGTTTCTCGTACTGTTGTCAGTGATTTCATCATTCTTCCAACTGGAAATTCCACTTTGTGATTATCTAAAAATCAAAATTAAACAGAATATTAGCAGTTGGGTAACATAGACCTGAGGCCCTCTACCGCTGCAGGCCTTGGGCATTTTTAGCCTTTTTCGACATACTCTAATGCCTGTTTTTCCCTCTGGGCACTACTCTAGGGCCTCCATAAGCTCCAAGGCCCCTGGGTATAACCAGTGAGAGCTCATAGCCGTTACGCCACTGAATACTAGGTAATTGTGTAAATACAACCAATCGTTCTACTTACCAAGAGCATATTCTAGAGCACGGAGTACTCTAGCAACGCTTCCTCGTGCTAATGCAAGTTCAAGAGCAATGACAACACCGTCATCGTCTATTTTACTAGTTTGTATGTCTCGAGACACAGTATCAATGAACGTCTCAAGCTGATCTAGAACTGGGGCACTCAGGTAAGATGGCCGCTCTGTTGATCCAGCACTTAATGATAGTGGTTGCATGAAGTTTAGAGCAGTCCTACAAGAAAAGAAACAATGCTGATATCAAGTTTTCGGTACACCACATATATATATAGTTCTGAAAAGAACTGTGGAGTTTTTCGATGTTTGGATCAATATACTTTGATCATCTTCAAGAGTGAGAATGCTGAAATTCCTGATCAAAGCATATCTTTACCTATTAAAGTACCCTTACTGTATCTGTCCAAATTTCCTTTAACTTAGTGGTTAGTGCTTCCCCATTTGTGTGTAAACTTCCAATGGTTTTTGGTAGGTAGAGTCAGTCAAGAAAAGTACTGGGTTAATAGGCAAAACAAAGTGTCTTGCTCAGGAACGGAAGTCAAAGACAATTGTTGTATTTGATTGAGAACTTTCGTAGTTAACATAAAGATTTGTTGTGTAATTTTTGTATTCAATGATTGTGCTCACCAGAAATCATTCAAAATACAAAACGTTATCAATGTAAGCTTTTTGTTGAGAATAAGCTCAATGCTCAAAATATTCCGCTTAAGTACTCAAAGGAAAAACTATACTCAGTATTGTCCCAATCGTATACAACAATTTAGAGAAGGCAGTGTGGGTTTTCACAAGGTCCATTTGATGGTAGTCTCATATACTTTCTTTAAGTCCTTACCTTGTGTGATGAATAATGCTACTTCTAAGATGAGGTGCAATCGGCATTGTAGCTGTTGCAGTGGAGGCTAAAACAGAGAAATACCAGACTGCTGATGCATCCTTCACACTGATTTTTGGTGTCTGAACAACTCTGATATAAAAATAACATTTATATTCATCCATTACAGTACATAGTCATATCTTAAGCTCTGTCTACACTATCTATAGTTTGACAAAAAAGTGTGATGTGCCCAAATGTGGCAAATATAGTAGTGATATGACATCACCATGTCCAATATATGGGCACTCGCAACCACTTTTTTGTCACATCAAGTTTGATAGTGTAGACAGAGGTTAAGAAAGTTGTTTGCTAATCCTATTTATAATCTATGTACAAGGAATTTGTGGAAAAATGTAATCGTATTTCATGAAACTAATAAAAATATTAATTTTGAGGTAAATCATTATTTGTATTCAAAATTGTCATACAGCTATCAGGGAGACTTTGTCAGGAATGACACACATGCAACCTGGTGCCATCATTCCTGGTAGAAGAGAATAATTTTGAACATAAATACAAGTAAAACTTTACCTCAAAATTAATTATCTTTACAAGTTAAATATACAGTGTATGAGCCAACCTGAATCCAAGTGCTTTCAATCCATGAATTCTTGTATCACAACCATCAGAATTACATCGTAGAATGTTGATCTGCACATATGGTGCCGTAATACGAGCATTCTGTATTAGAATAACCTCACCAGTAGCATTCCTGAAAAACACATTTTGTTGAGCAATTTCTGATTTCAGATGAAATATATTATGAAATAATTTACAAGAAAGTAGTATTAACTATAATCCATGACAGAAGGTTAGAGCTTGTATTATAAGACTTGGTAGACTAAATGTCTGTGTACACTATCAAACTTTATGTGATGTGGCCATATATGATGTCATATTACTACTATATTTGGTCACCAAATTTGGGCACACACTTTTTTGTCACATAAAGTTTGATAGTGTAGACAGAGCTTTACCCTTGTATTCGCAGATCCTTGACCTCTTGAAGTGTGGTAGGAGTACGACCTGTCAATACAGACACATGGTGGGGCTTGTAACTCTGATCTGCTCTGTTTACAGTTATCGAGAGGTATTGAAGGATGACGTCATTCTTGAGTCGCAGACGGATCCAGTGCGAGCCAGTGGCGCCATCAGATTGCCAATAAGTTGAGCTATTATTATCAGTGAGCCTTAAGAAATAATAATAACAGTATATAGAGAGGCAAGTATTTAGATCCATTGTGACCATCCACAGACGTTGAATACAGTACAATCCCTCCTTTGGAACACCACTACAAAGGGGTCACTTTCCGATGAAATAAAGGGAAATTTATATTTAATACTACGGCCAACTCAGGATACACCTCTATTAAGGGGTCAATTTTCAATGAAACATGGAGAAATTTATATTTTAATACTACGACCACACTTTCCAATGAAACATGGAGAAATTTATATTTTCATTCTACGGACAGTTATTCAGGAGACTTTCAAAGCGGACTCTTTGTTGGGTCCTAAAGGTGTCCCCTTAACAGAGCTTATATTGTACACAATGAACATAGTGGATCTATAAATATTATTGTTTTAAATTTTAAGCTGGGACTTTAGAAGCACCAGACGTTTTTTCTAAAACAAATAAATAAAATGAATTATTCTTACCTGCCAACATCTCTGTTGTTTGTTGACACATGAACTGTCTTGAAGCAACGTGTAATCTGTCTTACTTCTTTCCCTGTTGCATCTGTCAGCTCTTTGACCACTAAAACAGATAAAAGCAGTATCTTCAGTAATGTTTTAGTGAACTAAAGATGCCTCAAATTTAATTAAGTGGTATTCTATTTTAGATTATGTTAAGGTAGTATGGTATAGATGTAAAAAATTTAATTAAATGCAATAACATATACTGTCTGACAGTATCAGCAGTGATGTAACGACTATGAGCGCTCACTGGCTAAACCCAGGGGTCCCATAGCTCAAGAGGCCCAGAGCATGAGCAGTCCAATGCAACTACACAGCATTGGAGGGCCCCTTAAGCTCCGTCTACACTTAGTTTGATAAAGAAAGTGTGATGTACGCAAATATGGTAGTTGTATGACATCATGTCCATATATGAGCACATCATATTTTTTTGTCACATAAAGTTTGATAGTGTAGGAGCTTTAGGAGTGCTAAACCAGGGGCCTTTTTCCTGCGTGTTACGCCATCAGTAAGCTTCCTGTAGTGTTATTCTCACTATTAACACTACCTATATTGGGAGAGAGGGGAGACAGTTTATAATTAGAGAAAATGATATCTTTCCCCTGCACAAATTCATAACAGTAGCATTATTCAATCAATAATTACCATTATTTTCCTGACGATCAAAGTGGGCCTTCAAAACAGATAGCCTCATTGAGCATGTGTTGTTGAAACCCTCAAGCAATGGAAATGGAAAATTGGTACTAATAGCTCGGTTTTTCAGAACGTACTAAAAAGGTATCAAAAAATATAAAACAATGTACGGTACTTGACAATTACAAAATGCAGAATCAATTATGGCCTCAATATTTTTCAGTGTTGCCATTTGACTTTTATATTATAAAGATGAAATGAATAAATTAGTAACTAATGACCTATTTATTCAAACGAACAGTTTTGATACTGTTAATAATTGTTGATGTTGTATGTTACTGCACCTAATCTGCCAGGCTATTGGAAGAACATTTGTAGTTACCTTTAATAACCTTTTGCCATGCTGTTGACTGTTCTTATTCCCCCTTGAGTATATATCTATCAGATTAGGAATGAGAGTACAAGCTTGTAGTGCTCGAATGGAGTAGTTGAGATCTCCTTGTAAGCAGGCACTGTTTGAAGTTCTCAGTGCATCCAGCACTGTCTTTAACTCTGCATGTCCCTCATCATCAGCATCAAACTGATCAAAGGCCTAGAAAAGATAACATACTTGTAAAAAGTCTTTATTGAATGATAGCAAGAAGAACACGACTAGATTGGGAATCTCTAACTGAGATATGAATAGATTACGAAAAGTGCAAAACACATACAAAAAAAACCATTTTCATAAATGCAGAACCTACTGTACTGTAGATTAGTCATCATTATTCTCATCATTTTTAAGTATTAATTACATTTTTTTTAAAAACCTAATAGTAGAATTAACATATGAAAAAATGATTTGCTTACTTGAACACATTCTTCACGGCTGACGCCCCTCTGATTCAGAAAATCACAAAATTGAGACAGAGTAACATGAGACTAATAATATAAAATAAACATATATATTTTAAACTATTTCAACACAAATTTTGTTTCTACAGTATATTAAGTGTTTATTTATTTTCAATTCTAAAAATAAAAGTAGCATTGTTTACCTCACCACAGTGAATTCTGTCATTCAGAAAGCGTACAAGGTTGCCATGGTGCTGCTGAACAACAGTCTCTGGTACATCATCCCTTAAAATAAAAATGTTAAGAGATTGCTTCAAATGGTACATTTTATAACACACATCTAAGTATATTCTTGTAATTTAATTGGTTGATAATGTACGGTATGGCATGCTGTTCTGTTCATTATTTGGATTTATCCTCGCGATCACATTCAGGTTTTTGTAAACATTTTTCGAATTTTGTGAAAGGTGAAGCTTGTGGCTGCATTCATTATTTGTATACTAACCTTATTTTAGATGCTGCTTCTCTTAGTCTTGAGTGATTGAAAAGCATTCCCAGGGTGAAATCCTTGGGATTTGATTCTAAAGCTAAAAAGAAAAGAGATGTTGTTATTTCTATATGCATAGCTTTATGAAATTGATAATGATGTTTGTTATGATGAAGTTTAAAAAATAGAAATAACAAATCTCTTTTCTTTTAGTAAGAAAAAGCTAAAAGAAAAGAGATGTTGTTATTTCTATATGCATAGCTTTATAATATTGATGATGATATTTGTTACGATGAAGATCGAAAGTAATGCTTTTTTTTTTATTTCATTTGTATTTTAAAGCAGTATAGAACAGCTGGCAAGATTTATAGGCAGTAGGAAAAGCAAAATTGTGTTAAATGGTTGTTGGGTTGGCTGGTATGAGATGGTGTGATGATTAAAATAATATTGTATATTGTTCATCGATCATTCTTTTGAAGACGACAGTAGTTATATACCTGGAGCAGTTGAGCCAGAAGCCACAACCTGATTCTGCTCATTTTCCTCTAACTGTAAAATAAACATAGTTAGTTAATTTAGAATACATCAGTAATTGCTTATTAATCGTCTGTATGAAAGGTTTACAATGAAATTAAATGATAAAATAACAAATTTAGGCTCCCCCTTTAAGTTTATGTGGTCATTTTAACAACCAAAAAAATTTTTTTTTACGCAACTGATTTCATCTGGCCTACCTTTCCTAGATACTTCCTAACTTGATACGGTAGGAATTAGAACACGGGCTACTCACATTACATTGTGCGCCCTATATTAAGGCCTAAACTTTAGGGCCCTGCTACTAGCCTAACTAGGGCCTAGCTAGGCCAGGCACTAAGAGGCCGCCTAGCCTAGCTAGAAATAAAGTGGTGGTTTCATTTTTGTTTTTCATAAAAACTCACAAGTTCGCTTGTGCTTAGTGAACTTTCATCGCTGTCACTCCAGCTGCTGCTTCCGTTACTGCCCATCATGGAGGCAAATTATAATACTTTGAACAATTTGAGCATTTATAAGATGCAGCTAGCCTCTAGGCCTAGCCTAGTTAAAACACCTATTTTTTGCGGAAGCAAAATCGACACAGGGCGCTGACATTTTGTTGGGCTATACCATTATAAGTAAAGGAAATCAAACAATTTTACATTGTTTTAGTTAGAAGGTAAACTAAACAAACTATTATTAAACATAAATATTATGCATTCTACAAAGAAAATAAACTAACAATTTACATCATATTATATTTCTTTGAATAAAACATGAATTACAATTAATTTTATATAACCTACCTCATCCATTGAATTTTAAGACCTGAATGCTGTGTCAAAGTTCACCTGGTTGTTTATTTTTTTGTTTTATTCTTCATGGTTCACATGTGTTTATCAAAAGGTTTATTTTCCGGAAATTGCAGATAAATTGGCTTTAATAATGTATTAATATGTAAAATACATTATAACAAGATTACATAGCAATTATAATAATTGATTGACAATCAATCTATTCTATATGAGATAGATAATTACAGTATTACTATTACTAGTTAGTTATTAATTAATAAACTGACAAGAGTGAGGTGTACCACATTCCATTTATGATTTAATTAAGGGGAAAGTGGGTATAATGAATGGAGATGATGGTGTTGATTGTATCCATTTCTAAAGTCTAAAGTTCTGGTTACCAGAACTATAATCGATGGCTGATTATTTAAATGTTTATTTCTATGACAGACAAATTTAATAAACACACTCCTATTTCAATCGCAGTCACAGAAATAATGAGATGGCAGGAAAGGTGAAAGCAATCGACAGACAATCGGTTCATCAAATTTGTTCGGGTCAAGTTGTTTTAAATCTTGCTACTGCTGTCAAAGAACTCGTAGAGAATAGTCTTGATGCGGGAGCCACCAGCATTGGTAACAGTTTTTTAAAAAACCATTTTCATAGTGCAGTATGATATTGTAATTCTGTTTAATAAAAGGAAAAGTTAAAATGAGAAAATACTATTACCATAATGTTGATTTTATTCCATTATACATATTCCTTAATATTGCACAACCTTTTTATGTTTCTTATGACAGAGGTCCGGTTGAAGAATCATGGTTCAGAGTTGCTAGAAGTAACCGACAATGGATCAGGAGTCAAAGAAGAAAACTTTGAAGCACTGAGTAAGGCTCACAATATCAAACTTTGTGATGTGCCATATATGATGACACAATGATGTCATTACTACCATATTTGGCCACATCGCACTTTTTTGTCACATAAATTTGATAGTAAGACAGAACTTTTGATTTTTATTTTAATATCTGTAATATATTTTAGCTCTGAAACATCACACAAGTAAACTGAATGACTTCTCTGATCTTGCTGGTGTAAGTACATTTGGATTCCGAGGAGAGGCTTTAAGCTCTTTATGTGCACTTTCGTAAGTACACAAGACAATTTCAAGCTTTTTGTCTGTAACGTTCATGAATACTGCATAATGGTGAAAGTTTTCTGAAAAATTTAGAAATTGTTTTAAACATATTTCATTATTTGTCTCCTTTTTATAGCAATTTAATGATTACTACATGTCACACATCAGTTGCCATAGGAACCAAACTTGAGTATAATCATGATGGGATTCTTATAAAACAAAGTCCAATCTCTAGACAGGTGAGTTCAATAGAGGTATATTTTTTTACATGACCAAATCTATGAGTTAGGATTGTGGGTATAGCAGGTTGTGGCAGAGAATAAATTTCTAATTAATACTAATAAATCATATTGTTTTTGCAGCCAGGAACAACTGTCACCCTTCAGAATTTGTTCTCAACTTTCCCAGTTCGGCATAAAGAATTCTTAAGAAACGTCAAGAAAGAGTTTGGTAAAATGGTCCATCTGTTGCAAGCATACTGTCTGATTTCAACAGGTGTTCGTATCACCTGTACAAACCAAGTTGGAACAGGGTGACTATTTTGATACTACCTTAGTGTGCTCACTGTGCATCAATTAACAGCATACTCATAATTTATATTATTCTCTTTTAGGAAAAAAAATATTGTAGCACAAACATATCAAAATAGTTGTATACGTGAAAACATTGGCAACATTTATGGACCAAAGTCTTTGGCGAATTTGTTAGACCTTAAGCAAAGTGAGCCATCGGTAGATTGCTGTGAAGAATTCGGCGTCAAAGTAGATCCACAAGTTAAAAATGTGTTTAGGTTTGTATGGATTCCTTGTATTTATATACTTAGCTTAAATAATGTAGTTTTAATTTGTTGAATTGAAAATGAAACTTTCCTGTTTTTATTATTTCCAGTATCTCTGGCTATATATCAAGTTGTGAGCATGGGTCAGGAAGAAGCAGCACTGACCGGCAGTACTACTTTATTAATAGCAGACCATGTGACTTTCCAAAGGTCAGATTTATCAATAGAATATTTTATGCGAAATATTGCTGCTACACTGCTCCTTTACATACAGACAATGACTTTTTATATATTTATCTTTTAGGTTTCAAAAATTGTAAATGAAGTTTACCACATGTACAACAGACACCAGTATCCAATGGTAGTATTTAATATAACATTAAATAAAGGTGATTATGTTAATCATGGTGGTTCACCTGTTGCTGTTTCTATGGCTGTGAATCTAACCTTGGCAATCAGTGCAAGCCTGGTCTTGAGCTATGAACATCTAGTTATCAGGAGGTCGTAGGTTAAAGTGCCACCCGATAATTATTTTAATGTTGTTTCTTCAATGTACCTCAGAGTAGGGCACCTGATCATGTGATTGTTATGTAATCACTCAAAGTATTAGTTTTTTATCTACAATTTCCATAATACCTTATGTACATTTCAGATTATGTGGATGTTAATTTAACACCTGATAAGAGGAAAATTCTTGTACAAGAAGAGAAGACTCTGCTTGCAGTCATTAAGGTATCCTTACACTTTGTAAATGTCAGTGGTGTAACGACTATGAGCGCTCACTGGCTAAACCCAGTGACCCCCGAGCATGAGCAGCCCCATTGCAACTGCCCACTAGCATTGAAGGGCCTTTTACCCCTGTGTTACATCAGTGCTAAAGGTGATTCCTAGACCAAAATATGGTATTCTTTGATACCAGTTGCCGTTTCTTCAATATTTTTTAATTTAGTCTCATTATTTTCCTTCCATTGGTGTCCATACTATCATTTAAATTTTGATTTCTTTTTACAGACATCCCTAATCAAATTATTTGAGTCGCTGTCAGGAACCTACCAACTTAAACAACCTTTGTTGAAAACTAGTAAGTTATGTTATAACTGTCTTTTCTTTTCATATTTTGCATTATGATATAAATACACAATTTTTCAATTTGTTTGCAGGTTCTTCACAAAATAGTTTATCTGGAAATGTTCAACCAATTTCAAACTTTGCCAAAGCTACATTATCAAATTTAAAAAGGTATTTAATAGTCATAAAATGTGTTAATGTGTAAGCATTATGATTTTAATTCCTTTATAAAACAATTCCTTTTATTCATATGACTATCTTTTTATTGAAGGTCATTTTCTCATCCAGATGCTGTGAAAGAGACAGATTCACTAGAAAAACGCTCTAAATGTAAGTTTTTAATATATGTTATTCATATTTAGGCAATTGTCATTGAGCAATCACAGCATTAATCTATCTCAGCAGGTTTCTTACAACAGTTCATGTGTGCGGATAGAGTTCAGTCAATTCCTTGATGCCAGTTTTTCAACTTTCTTCTACTTCTTAATATGATCGTTTTGGAAAGACAGTCTAAATACAGTGCTTACTACATTTTGTCTTTAGGTCCTAGACTCGATTCTTTCTTTACAAAACTGCCATCACCAACTGAGACCGACTCCAATGAGGATTTATTAACAGAGACTGTAAAAAAAACCACTGCTCTTTGCCACTCAAAGTCTGAGACTTATCTTGGCCAACCGGTCATTGAAGCAAACACTGACAATGGTCAAGATAATGACCAGATGTCATCGCTAGCTACAAGGCAACCAATCACAATCAAAGTGGAGAACTCAAGACAACCAATCACAATCAAAGTGGAGAACTTGAACTATATTAAAGAACTGAAAAAAGAGAGTTCTAGAGTTCATAGTATATATGAGTCACCAGTATTGGCTGCTGATCTTAATAATGATACTGAAGTGAAACAATCTGGTGATGTTGAGGAACAAAAGAAGGCCCTACATAGGAATCATCAAGATTGTACAAGTATCCACAATAAATCAAAGAACAATGAAGTTACAAAATATAATTCAAATGTTAGTTTTTATAATGTATTTATAATTTTAGTTTTTAAATCTATTGAACATACAGTATATTTTCTTAATATATTCTTATTTTTTAAAACAAAGGTTGATACTGCTTCTACAGTTGTGAAAAAACAAGTCACCATTCCATTTAGTTTAAAGAGTCTTAAAAGATGTCGGAACCAATCAGGTACAATTATAGTGATATATTGTTACCATTAAGATCAAATAATTTCTGACTATAGGTAAAAATAATTCAAAATCATAAGCGCTTCCTCTGTTGTTATCTATGTTCTTATGACAATTCATGTCACTGTCTCTTTTTTAAGAGGTTAATATGAAAAGCAATGGTAATGTTGGATCATTCTACGCTTCAATCACACCAGCTGACAACAGCAATGCTGAAAGTGAACTTGTTCGTAACATTAGGTAATGTAACCATGTAATGAATGTATATTATTGATAGAAATATGTCGAGTTCCTGCAGTTGAGGACAATCATATTTATTATATAAAACCTATATAAATTTATATTATTTGATTGGAAGGTTGTGGGTCACATGGCATGCAATAGTACGTACTAATGAACTGTCATTCAATAGTACTTTAAAAATTGTTTTGTATGAGAAAAAATATATAATACATATATAAATATATGTACTAATTTAGACCAAAAAAGCATTTCAATTAGCTTTAGATAATTTGTATGATATTGATTAATTAATGGGAACATCTCTACAAGATGTGAACTAGCTGGAAACAAATTAGCCTAGATGAGTTCCAGTGATAAAAGGTTATATTTCATCATTCACCTCATGCAATTATTTATACCATTCCACTCATAAACATTTATTATTTGTATATTATTGCATACAGTAAAGACATGTTTAGCAAGATGGAGATTCTTGGTCAGTTTAATCTGGGGTTCATTATCGCTAAACTGAAGAGTGATCTTTTTATTATTGACCAGGTGAGTTTGAAACAGATTTTTAGTGACTTTATATAGGAAACAAGTTATGCTAAATTTACACTTTTTACGGAAAATGGCGTTGTTAAATAATAGAATATTGTATGAATATAAAAATATTTGATAATTGTTTTTCAGCATGCGACAGATGAAAAGTACAACTTTGAGACCTTCCAACGAACAACTACACTTCAAAACCAAAAGCTTATTCAGTAAGGAAACTTCATACATTAACACCCCTATTAATGGGACACCTTCGGATCCCAAACTATTCCCTTAACAGGGGTCTTCCGCAGTATTCAAACATATATCTCCTCGTTCGTTAGAGGTATTCCATTTTAGGGGTTCTACTACAAACATGCAAAAATATGAAATTCAAATATTTATTGTTTTTAATACAGGCCCAAGAGTCTTGAATTAACAGCTGTAGATGAGAGTATACTGATTGACAATGTTCACATTTTTCAAAAGAATGGGTTTGAATTTGAAATAAATGAAGATGGTGAGCTAATATATTTATTCATTTCAATCTCAACTGATTGTCAATATTATATATGACATGTTTAACCAATTGTTATTTTTATTAAATTTAATAATATAGCATTACCAACACAGAAAGTTAAACTGGTGTCACTACCAATCAGCAAGAATTGGACATTTGGTACTGAAGATATCAATGAATTGATTTTTATGTTAATGGATGCACCGGTAAAAACAAAAATTAATTTTTAACTTCCTTTGGAACATGCCTACAGTATTAAGGGAACACTTTCCAATGAAACAAGTGAGGGGAAATATATTACGAGAACATGGGGTTATGTTAATAGGCAATATATTAATTTTGAGATATCCCAACAAAATTAATCAGTACCTATATAGATATATAGAAAAAAACACCAATAACTGGTCACTTGAATGTAATTTACTCTACTGTAGGCAAATAATTACTCTTAAGCCAATAACTTTATATGTTGTTAAATGTAATCATTAATGGTCTCTAATCTTAAGGGAGTAATGTGTCGTCCCTCGCGTGTTCGACAGATGTTTGCTTCAAGAGCATGTCGAAGGTCGGTAATGATAGGAACGTCACTCAACCAATCGGATATGAAGAAGGTGAACAAAAACTTATACTGTACTAACTGTAGGCCTATTTCTCCTATATAATTCAATGTTATGCTGTAAAAATGTAATAAATTAACAGGGAGAAATTACCATATTAAATCTCTGTAAAAGAAAAACATTCTTTACTGGCCTCTGATAACTCCATTGAAATAGCTATAATGAAATAAGGTACTGCTTATACATTTATAATTTGCTTATGTTTACAGCTTGTGCATCACATGGGAGAAATTGACCAGCCATGGGTAAGCTTACTCTACAATAACTTCACAACCTACATTGACAGCCTAATTTACAGCATAAGCCATTACAACAGCCTACCTGTACAATCACTTTACAGCCACTATTAGTATAACACAAGTAAATTGTGAACACAATCACTTTGCAGCCAATATAACACAAGAAGTATTAACTAATATTAAAACAGAGTATAAGACTACAATCTTACCTGGGAAACAATTAGTCATACAGGAGGAGCTTAATACCCAGTAATGAATAGCCACTGCTGCAGGCCTACAAAGCAGCAGCTCACAGCAACACATTGGTCTGTTAAAAGCAATGTCCAACTTATTTGCATATCCAGCAGGTGATGAACAATGGCATATTTAGCATAACCATAATCAGCTAATTTCAATCAGTACAGTAATATGATGATAGCAATAAGAGTTTCAAATTATGAAAGTTTGGTTTTATGATTTCAGAACTGTCCTCATGGCCGACCAACTATGCGTCATTTGATCAACCTGAAGATGTTACCAGATTAACTTATGAATACTTGTTGAGACATTTCATAAAAAAAACAAAAATTGTCTAGATAAAATATCAAGTAGCATGTTGATACTGTTATTACTATACATGTCATTTTAGTAAGTTATTAAAAAAATTGTTTAATTTAATTATGTTTCAAAGTCTGACTTCATGTCTTTTCAATTGCAGCAATTCACAAATGCAATGACTACAATATATGTTTTTCACAATATATTTATTATCATCAATGTAGATGCCATAAAATTCACAATACCATATTAGGTATTCATATGAAAGTGGTAAAGTTGAAGTATAAAATAATACAAATGACCAACATTCATCTATAAATTAATCTTATATACAAATTTGATATAATTAAATAATTGCATTCAGTTAAAATAAGTCTATTACAAGAACTTAATCTGAATATATCCCACAATCTACTATTTGCCATAGATTACACAAACCAACAGTGGTGAGATACCTACCTGTATAGGTAGGGATCTCACGAAATAGACACCTAGAGCATGTTTGCTTACACCCAATCCACCACCTCTGTCTCCTGTCCGCTCTGATGCTTTGCCATTTTTTATGTGGCAAGTGAGAGAATGTTGACACCCATATGGCCACAATTTTGTTCAGCTCCAAAGGCCAATTCTTTGCATAAAATGCATTGCTTGATTTCTGTAGCAATACTAGTGCCTATACTTTCGTTCAGCTGTTAATATATTAACTCCAAAGGTGAATTCTTTGCATAAAATGCAGTGCTTGATTTCTGTAGCAATACTAGTGGTTACAATTTTGTTCAGCTGTTAATATATTAACTCCAAATGCCACTTCGTTGCATAAAATGAATTGATTTCTTTAGCAATACTAGTGCCTATAATATAAATGAATTGTTCTAAGATACTGAATTGTCTCAGTCTACAGTACTACTAATCTTCAATCACAAGATCCATCCTTCCAACCGTCAAGCCACCGCTCGTTGACTTTAGAACAATCAAACTCTGGTTTTCCTATACGTCTGTTCACATCATTGTGTAACCTACAAAACCATTGCGATAGTCTGTGTTGATTGGTGGTGTCTGGTTCATTGTTCTTTAGGCTATAACAAATAAAACAAAATTAATTTGAATTCTTAATTAGGTTATATGCATGATATGCATATAACCTCTTGATTCTGTCAGGATCTTTATTTATTTATTTATTTATTTATTCTTTCCTTAGCACTATTTTGTCCGTGAATTATCTTGACATCAGTTTCATCTAGCTAAGTCAATTTTTCAGAGTATATTCCTTATGGCCAGGAATCGATGTGGTTATGTTTTCACGGTGCGCAATCATAAATTACGCGGTCTACGCGCGATTTAATGAAATCACGTTTGAAATCATATCTTCACAAGCATGAATCACTTTTAAACAAAATTTGGTACTCATAAATTTCAGGTCATATTTCATCATATGGCAATATAATTACGTGCGTAGCGCATATAACGCATGCGTACGCGTGCTTAAAAGTTTTAAAATTGTCAAAATTTATTTTCGATGAAATTAGAGTACGATTCAGGCAATTTTAAGCGTTTAAAAAATTGCCATGAGTGCGCAGAATTTTGCATGCGCACTGCGCGTTAAACGTTAATGCGCACTATTTTTGCCCGATTTCTGTTTTACAACCTTTCTTTAATAATATCATCATATTTGATTCACTTTTCAACTCGAAATTGCGTTATACAAGCACGTCAAAAGTGACAGGCTACGCACGTATAAGTTAACAAAATAGTGAAAATATGCTAAATTTTAAAATTAATATATATCGTCAGAATGCTTTCTTAGGCCGAAATAACAAACTTAACATTAACTTTCTTTCTTAAGAAGTTCATATATTAAAGTTAAAAGTATATAGTTTGACAGTGCATCATTTTTTTAAATTTTTAAAGATGTCATCATAGTAATAAATTATAATTCATTGCGGTATGTAATAATCTATCTGCACCAAAGTGGCTACTGAATAGTAAATACACGGAGGAATCTTTCTACATGTTTTAGTAAGTTGTGTATGGCTCGGTGGTCTGTGCTCGTGTGTATGGCATTCAAGGTACCGAGATCGAGCCTCACATTGGGTAACGAAACGAAATAAGATTTTTTGTTATTATTTGTATTGTTTGTTCAATTTTATTTCTTAGTGTATAGATTATACACATGATTTATAATGAAATCTAGATAAAAAGAAACTTATGTCTTTATTATTATGTAACAAATGTGGTTTATGACATTATACGCAGAGGGATCTTTGATCGGATTGCGATACCGGCTATTGTATTTGCCTTAGCAAGATCCTAGCATATATTATAAATAATTAAAGATTCTGAGAAAATCAATCAATCAATATATCTTTTACAAATCAATTATCTTTATTTTAATCAAATGCATATAACCTATAATTCGTCATAGTGACGAATTAAATCTAGTTTTTTTTATGTCTTTAGTGGCCAAGGATTACCAATAGTAAATTAATCACTGTCCTATTAGATATGTGGTAATCCCCCTGATACAGGGGCTATTTTGTGAACTAGTTCATCAGGGTAATCCCCTACTCGTCTCGATTGATGAACTGGGTTCTTTACTGTGTACACTGGACCTACGGTTTATAGTCATTTTCCGAGAAGACTGGTTCTACCACCAGAACTTCTTCAGATAAGGCTGTATTGGAGGCCTTAAAAATAAATATAAACAATAAATAACTTTACTATAGATTTAACAAATTGAAACAAATTATTGCAATATTTCATTTTTGCATACTTTTCTCTCAAATCTTCAGCGCACTCATGGCAGGGGAAAAACTTTGAAAATAGGTGAATAAACTGCTTCATTTCTCCTTGCTCCGTCGTGGTGGGCTTATTGGGATAGTATGCAGCCATTGTGTGTAGAAATGACCAGGTGTTTGAACCAAGTTCTGATCGGTCTAATGGACACTCTGGGTCTTCTGCTGGGGTGTTTGCAGTTGATGTCTGAATTAAAAAATCGATAGTTATATATTAGTAACTGTATTTTCAAAGAATTAACTATAAACCTAATTATTATAATTTGTATAGTCTTTTGTTGCTTTGAAATGCAGTATCTTAATCAATCCTGCATGTGGAAAAAGAATGATGATCATAATAATAATGGAGATGGTATTTAAAAAAAATTATCTAATAATAAAAATCGTAAACCTTATTCATTATCTCCTACCAAACCCCTTACAATATAAGGTAAACAATATTATATATATAAACACATCAGGCAAAGAACATTAATTCTAAACAGCTCGGTGATATACTGAAATTTAATTAATTAATTTGAAACGATAAAGATGATGAAATCTGTGAGAATGAGAAAAAGTCGCCCCAACCGAGACTCGAACTTGGCTTGGACCGTCTGCTTGATATGCAGTTGTCCTAACCATTAGACCACTGGGGCTTTCATGGTATTGTTCAAACTCGATTGGATAGCGACTTTAACACTCTCAGCGTGGTACAGTACGGCGGAACAGCACTAGTCCTCAATTGTATGCACGCCCACCAGAGATCAAATTGATACGCCCTCATCTATTCAGGCCTAGGCCTTATATTAACACTAACTGATAATAAAAAAAAATGCTAGGCCTAGGCCTAGATTCCAGGTCTGGCTAAGCAGCCTCTCTTTTGCGTGGGGCTGGCGGTGTTTGGGGCGTCCGACTAAAAGTTTTATGCCTAAACTTACTAGGCCTAGGCCTAGGCCTTTTCAAAAATCAATCAACTCACGTCTTTACTTCCAGGCGCTGTTGAAAATGCCATGCCTCGAGATTTAGCGAATGATTTAAAATCTGTACATGCTCGGCATGGCTTTTGTTTCTTAGTATTATGTCCGTCTTTAGGTGATTCATTTGTTTCATATCGTGAGCCGAAATCAAACGTGTTCCTTTTACTAGAAGCAGCCATCTTGTTGCGTCAGAATGACGTAATGTAAAAGGGGAAACCCCGAGTGTAATTAAGACAGCGCCACCAATATTTGAGTGGTGTCAACATTCTTCATTTTAGTCCGTCTGTTTACTTGTCTATTTTGGGGTTTGTATTGCTTTGAAATTTAATATTATAAGACTAAAATGTTCTAGATATATTTTTACATAACGAATTAATATTTACGTACATTTTATTGGTTAAATAGTCATATTTTTCTAGGCTAGGCCACCTTGCTTAATTTACATGTATAAGCTCCCGGTCGCCGTCGTGCTGGACTCTTGCCAGGACTGCCTCTATGAATTCTAGGCCTAGGAAACTAGTTACTCCATAAAGTGTATCTCGGTTACATAAAGAGTAACATTTCGTTGTTGATTCATCACTAAGCCTATTCAATAAGAGTGAATAGAAAATTATCCAATAATTTTTCTTTGATAAATGCTCTTAAAAAATAGTTTATAATTTTATAAATTCATTTTTTTGCTATAAAATAATACTGTAATATTTAAACGTTGTATGCAGAACTACTAAATTTTCACCACCTACCTACATCATGGGTAATCTGTTTGGCAGAAAAAAGCAGCCTGCATCAAGGATCACTGAACAGGATAAAGCAGTTCTTGTAAGTTTAAAAAAGCTTATTTAAAATTACTATACAAAATTTAACATTCTTAAAATAATATCCCAGTAATACTAATTGTAAAAGTATAATAAATAATTGTAGGACTACACTACAAGTTTTTATACATTTTCATTTTTTCTTTTAGCAATTAAAACAACAAAGAGATAAATTGAAACAATATCAACGGAAGATTGAACAAAATCTGGAGAAAGAAAGATCTGTAGCAAAACAGCTACTAAAAAATGGCAAAAAAGAGTAAGTTGCATGTAGCATGGTTGTACAACATTAGCAGAAAAACAATGTTTTTTAAGTATGATTGTATTGAATTTTATTTTTGTTTACAGTAAAGCAATGGTGCTTCTGAAAAAGAAACGGTATCAAGAACAATTGTTGAAGAATACAGATGGACAGTTGGAAAACTTGGAGAAGATGGTTGATGAAATTGAGTTTGCTCAGATTGAGATGAAGGTTGTAGAGGGACTAAAAGTCGGTAATGAAAGTCTTAAGAAAATGCATGAGGTAAGGAATAGTGACTAGAATGCCAGAGTGGGGGAAACCTGGTTAATACCCTTGATGACATATCATGGTTAAATTGCCCTGGATGTGCTACCCTGGATGAAACATAAATGAAGTTGCAGATACTAACCTGGATATGCTACCCTAGAGGAAACATAAATGAAGTTGCAGATACTAAGCTGGATATACTACCCTGGATTAGATACCCTGGGTGTGCTACCTTCATACTGTTGCATTCATTCTGCTGCATTCATTCTGCTACCATACATGAGAAAACATTTTTTATTGAAAAATGTGATATTGGTAAAGTTAAATAAAAATTGTTAATAATACTTTGTAGATCGTGTCGTTGGAAGATGTAGAAAAGATAATGGATGAAACAAGGGAAGGAATTGAATATCAAAACGTAAGTTATTTTATACATCAGTTAGTCTTATATTATTTACCAAGGTATTGAATATGTACATTAAAGATCAACTCTGAAACGTTTTATTTAGGAAATTGATAGTCTACTTAGTGGTGGCTTAACGGATGAAGATGAGGAAGCCATATTGGAAGAGCTTAACGAGATTACAGCAGCAGAGGAAGCTGCCAGTGCCCCTGTCCTACCAGAAGTACCCACAGATGAACTACCAGGTACAGTCCAACATTCTTTCAGACTAATTTTTTTGTATAATGAAATAAATTCCTGGAGACAGTGTAACATAGAACATTCCATACCCCAACTGCGATAACTTGTTATCATTATTAACAGTGACTTTTCAGATAAACTCTAACCCGTCCAGTGATGTACTTTAAATTAATCTGTGAGAATGAGATAAAGCGATGTACATATTACATATTACATATGTACATTAAAAATGAATGATATATTTTTCAGAAATCGAAAGGGAGAAGAAAAGAGAGAAAAACAGGCAGGCAGAAATGGTGCCAGCATCATGAGGATGAATGAGAATTCTATGCAGTGGAAAATATAAAAAAAAACTCTTTGTAATGATGAATGTTAGATGGCTACAGTCATGGTGTAAGCATTCGAACATGTCTGTCTATTTTGCCCACCAGTGAAACTATTGGAAGTATTAAACAATTCTCAGTTGGAAGTATTAGATTTCTCTGGAAAATTGCATGTTTTGGTAATGAAATGAATAAACAGGATTTTTATCAGGCCTCCTTTAAGTTGGTTACCAATTTATTTATGGTATTCTTATTCTACATGCCTTCTTTTTGAGACTTGTTGGAATTTCTGTAAAATGATAAAATACTGTAATATAAAGTTAATGGTGTATAATAAAATGTTAATATTGGTATATTGGTTTATGATTTTGTTTTATTTATTTCTTTTTATGTTATTACTACTGTATTCCTTTATGAGAACCACCAGCAGCAATTTCCAGCAGCTTAAGTTCGGGTATGACATGCCATGTATGCCAAAATGTATTTCTTTTTACAAATATTAAGGTGTATCGCTGTCTAGAACCGAAAGTAGTTGCAGATATGCCAATTCTTGATTCTATATTCTTCATTCAAATCCGAGAAGTTCTGCTTACAATCATTACTAACTCTACTCTGTACATCCAATTTGTTCTACTGTACACTAGTTCTATTTTCATCCAAAAATTAAACCAAAATAAAAGATAAATAATAGATAATGTTTGCATGCAAACACACAGAATATAAACACAATTGCAAACTATGCATATTTGGTTTGTAATCTTATGCAAACTTAATTTGTCTGGGAAAAACATAATGAAATTATATTTTGTATCGTTCCAAGGTAAATCCATAAATTCAGACATTAATGAAATTAATCATGAAGTAGTATAGTTAATTTTGAGGTAAATCTATACTTCTATACATTCAAAATGGTTGTCTACCTGACAGGGAGACTTTATCAGGAATGACACTTCTGGATTGTTTGAAAATGAATTTATATATTTTTCCACACAAGTCGTACAAGTGTGTATTTAATTTGTTTTCAATACCCTGAAATGGTACATTTTTTGTCAAAATTCCAGTTCATGGCATTGTTCATAAAACATAAATCTGCATACTTTAATTGTGTATTCATGTTTGTTGCAAGAGACAAAAACAGCTTGTAACTTTGAATCTAATTTTATTGAATCACTACTAATGTACAGTAGAGGTCTTCCATCACCAACCAACCACCAAACCTTGATTTTTTTTTACTGTTTTTCTCACAATTATATTTTTTCAGTCGAATACAGACCATGAATAAAACAATGTTGGAGACAAAACAGCTTTTTTATCTGGTGCTTTCTATATTCTAAATTTATTGTGATGCATAAACCAATAGCGTTAACATGGTTAGACATAACAGCAGGTTCAGTCCTATAGAGGGCAATCTCCACTTTACCATATACTGGTGGTCGCCCCTAACTAAAAGAAAAACCCATACTACAGGAAAAATTCCGTCAAGGAAATTTATCTATTTACCAATCAACACAAAAGTTACAATAGACAAAAATTAAAATAATAGCAGTCAAGCATCTAATATATTTTTTGATATCAAATGTCATCTTGTTCGTAGAACAAGTGATAGATATTCTTCCCTCTATCTCTCCTCCATAATGGTCTCACTATGCTATAAGGTGGACCGTGTCGTGTTAGCCAGCATTCGGTTATTATAATAAAAATTTACTTTACAAGTTTTAACTTATTTACTTTTGTCATAAGTGACCAAAATGTTGCATAGGACGTAATACATGCGCCGTTATATAACTAAAACACGGCTTTCTTCAGAATTACAAGAAAGTTTTCTTTTCTTTTTTCTGGTAAGGCACTGGACGGATGAATGCAATAAAAAAAATATCCTGGCAATCATACAATCAATCACCAGGTTATTGCTTAAATACCAATCACTCAAAAAAAATTTCATATTGCTTAAATATTGTGCTATAAATATTCTATAAACTATATAATTTTAAATAAACTATTTGGATTAATTTACACTTATTTATTATATAATTGTTATTAACAGTTAAGACACTCTTGTCCACCTTCTACAGTTAGTCAGAGAAGGTACGGAGGTCAGAGTTCATATCCTGCTGTCAGGGACTGCAGAAATATTCCGAATTATTATTAAATTAAATTTTTTTTTCAATTTTGTGTGGGATCTGCATTGTTTATTATTATAATTATTCGTTCTAAAATTATTTAATTATTTATTTCTCTTTCCTCTTCCTATTCTTCTTCGAATTCATCATGTTTGTAATCGTTTCCGTTTGATATTTGATCGTGAGGATCACTACTACTTGTTGAATAAGATCTAAATGACGAATAGCTTGGACTAATCTGTAACCAAAAACATAATCATAATTAACACTCAAAAGTGTTGTAACCTTTGACATGGTGTCAGGGTTCAATCTAAAACTTATTTCCAGTAATTTATGTGCTTGAAAACATGCGGTTGGATTTAATCAACTATGGCACAGTATTAAGCGAATTACTGTACTTAAGTAAGTTATTGTCTTTATTGTGGAAATAGTAAAACTATATTAACTTTTTTGTTTAATTTTAAGTCATAAATTTTCTTAATTTCTCCCTATGATGTACGTAACTAAATCTAATACTATACTAAACTAATCACTGCAAACACATTTAGAAAAATAGTATTAAAAATATTTCTTCGGATCATTGTAAAGATAAATAAATAAATAATTTAGGATTAGAAAAATTGAAAAAAAGTTTTTGAAACTATTGTCGTACTGTAAATATATTGGAAAAAAATACTTTTTAATGATATTTAACAAAAATGCATTACTTTAAAAAAAGTTAAAATTTTGAGAATTACAAAAAGTTTACATTTAAAAAGTTGTATTTATGGTCTATTATCTTTTTTTTTTTAGTTAGAAGATAAAATGTATATTACAAAAATGAAAGTAGAATACAATCAGCAGACATCTTGGTAAATGAACCATATTAAATGAAGACAGAATGAACAGATAAACAAACAAAAACATACAGAAAGATAGAGCAAGCAGCATGCTAAGAAGAAATGGGTAAACATTTACCAGAAAAAAACTAAAATGAAGTCGGATCATTTTCAGGAGTTCACTTTTGGCTGGATTTGGTGGTGGTGGTGATGGTGGTATTACCAGTTTTCTGTAGAAGGAAAACAGTAACAAAATGGATGCAGACAGTAGAATAGCTTACCAGTTTACAACACAACATTTGATTGGTTAATGATAGAGGGTGTGAATAAGCAATGAAATGATGGAACAGGCCACCTCTGACACCATGCAATTATAGATCTACTTCTTCAGGTTAAAGAGGAAAATAATAAAATAGGTGTGGTAGATTCAAGATTTTGAAAAAGGTGAGGGCACTAAAGAGATGGGAGTAATTTAATCATAATCTTTGCTTGAGAACCTTATGACCCAACAATGTCATTGTGTCAGCTGTTGACTAGCCCATCATTCTTTGAAGGTGACCTCTTTGGGAAGAGTTGAAAAATAAAATAACTTTTTTTTATCCAACTAATCTTAATATAGTGTAAATGAAATGCTATTTCTATTAATAAGAATTAATAATCTTTCTAGCAAGTAAAGATCTGGTATTGTTCAAGTTGAAGTCTCCTTTCTACTAAGCAATATTATAGCAGGGCTCTTTTATTATATGATGTAGGAACAGAAAAGGTCTATTTAGAAACTTAATTGTCAATCAAAACGTTTTCATTTTGTTCACTGCAATTATCTAACATTTTAATAAACTCTCACCACATCTCAAAATTTAACATCATCATGTCTAACATTATCAGCTCGTTTTCTACTGATATAATTATTTGTTTGGGCATTATTTATGTTAAATTATTTAGGATTACTAATGTAGTGGCTTATATTTAAAATGTTATTCATAACCAGTTATAGAAGTTATATTTTACGTTTAGTTTAGACAAGTTACTAGATTTACTTGTAAGATGGGACATATGCAGCTTATATATTATCTTTCTTTAAATTAATTTCTTGATGGTCTCAAATTGGAAAAATTATAAATTGTTTTAAATTGATATCTTATAAAAGATTATTTGGCAATTTTTTCTGAAAATATACAAAGGAATACCGGATTGAATAAGTTCCACTTCCTAACAGGTAATCCTTAAAAAAGCTTAAATAAACTAATGCATTTTATGTAAGGCAACATTAGACTTTGTTATCGCTTTCTTTCCTGTAACAGCTTTTCGTAAATTTTGGAATTGCAGTTGTTGAAGACAAGATGGCCGGATTCTTGTCTGTTTCTGTCATCCTCTGCTTTGATTGGCCGACAAAAAATGAGCACAAACAGACAGAACTTCCAAGCACATCAAATCAATTTTATTTACAGTTTAAACTGGGCACAACAAACATTAACAATTTGAATAATAAAGAGCACCATAATGCGGCTATGAGACCACCATTATAAATGGACGTTTAAATTGGAAAAAATGTCTATTATCTACTTCCTAAGTTTATGTCCAATTTTCTAAAATAACAGTTTTTAGTCATTTTAATTTCAAACTTTTACCAATCACCTAAATTAATAATTGCATTTTGCAGGCAAGATAGATAAATTTTTAGCTTGAAAATCTTGTCGCTTGAAAATCTTGTCTTATTACTCCAAAGAGTCTCTTAATCTATTTGAGGATAAAATCCAGCTTTATCTCTCGTTCAATGACCTAAAACTGTTGGAAGTCTGTACACTAGAGACTAGGAGAAACTATTGGAAGTCTGTACAATAGAGACTAGGAGATTATTCATTTATGACTTTCAGAATGGTAGAAAGTGAGCAACGGAAAAAACAACATTAAGTAAATTAATTGACAACAAAAGATTTGGCAAACGAAAAAAGCCAAGCAGTTTAGAAAGACTAATGTTCAAAATGACTTATGTTGCTTTTCTATTTTAAAATGAATAATCTTTTACATTAATTCATTTATTCTTATTATTCCTAAGAATTTGGATTTTATTATTTAAAGAATATTGCAACTTTAAATTAGAGCCACTTTGATATTACACATCAGAGGTATTAGAGTGAGGAGAATTAGAAAGACCACTAGAGCCTAAAGAGATAGTTGTAGGAAGGACGCTTGAAATTTCTAAAGCCAGGACGTAACCTATTTCTGTATACAAAGATAAGAACAGAACAAAAAAGGATCAATTTGAGAACATATGCAACCAGTTGCAGAATAAACTAATTTACATAAATTTGCATGAACACTTAAGGCAGTTCATGTGACATTGTCTAGAATGGATTTTTTTTCTACTTACTATAACTGCCAAGACACCACAAACATGGCCGTCAAGATCTGCCAACATCGTAGGATGTTAAAGTTATGTGTTAAAAAGTGCGTACAAAATTAGATCCATAACTTCAAAATCATAGCGAGTTGGAGGATAAGGACGGGCAAAGAATATATGTAACCACGGCAAATGGTTTTTTTAAAAACTAATATCAACTGAAAAGAGACCAATATTTGTTCAAATTTGTTTCTCTTTTCCTTTGACTACAACAGCTTAAATTCTTTTATGTACAGAATCTCACGTCATAATATACCTCAATCATTTTGCATTGAAGGGGATTGTGTGAGGGGATCGTGCGCTGGAGCGATCACCGCAAATCAATGAGTTTCCACACCATGCCAATACCAGACCAAGCTAACTAATGCACAAATAAATAGCAGACTATCTTACAGATAGATTTGATTTCGTTGGGTTTTTTTACATTACAGAAAAATCTACAGAAAGTTATGTTGATTCATTTTTGCAAAAAGAAATAATTTTAATTAAAGATTTGGCCTGGTAACCATTCATAATTTTCTCCCAATAAAATTGTCTCAACTGTTCTTTTCTGTTGATATAAGTGAGTGCTAATATTTTTGTATAAATGTATAAAAAGAGGTATAAATATGTTTTTGGTGGTAAAAAGGTAATTTTTAAAAAGGTTGAAACTAAAATAATATTAATCACACAAAGAGATGGGAATGTTAGAATAGTGAAAAAAGGTGCTCTTTTTAAGCTGAAGTTAGTAATGAATAATGAAAATTAATATATTAAGATATGAAAATGATATAACTGGGCCTATATTGTTAATCATGCACTATTTCTTGGTGTAAGAAGACCAAATAAAAAAGCAGTGATAACGCAAAGGTTGTGCGCGCATGTCGAACTGAAAACAGACAATCTCAATTTATACATCGAATTGTAAAAAAGTTCAATCCAAACCAAAATTTAGAAACAAAATACATAAAATGTTCATTGATTTAAAGGTTGGAAAAATTTTGTATAAATAAATGAAATTGACATTTATTTGGCAGGGTCAGAAGATTCTGGCGTTAAAACATCTAATGGTTTTTCAGACTGTTCAGTGGACGAGGCAACTGCCTCTTGTTTGACTTCAGATGTTTCTACTGGTGGAATGCTTTCCGTAGCGGGCAATTTTGGAGCTTCATCAGTAGTTACTGTTGATACGTCATCAGTAACTTTTGTTTCTGACGATTTAGTCACTGATATACTGTCTAATTTTCCTGCCCGGTCGTCTAATGAAAGGCTTTTTAAAGTATTTATAACAGGCCTTGTGGGGCTTGATGCTAATTTAGATTCGATACTACTAAGAAGATCTTTATCGACTTTTAAGTCTAATCGTGATAAAATGCCTTTGGTCGACAAACTGAGATTATCGCGAGTGTTTTCAGCCATGCGTTGCAAGCGGCGGTCACGTGAAACAGAGGTGGTTATGAGGTGATATTCTGATTCAAAATCGAAATCTTCGGTTTCAGATTCAGAATCAGCGTCTGACTCTACCGTGGTAGTGGTGCGCTGTGTCATGGCACTGCGATGTCTTGCACGAAGCTTCTGAAGGGCACTTTCGGCGATGTCAGCACGTTCTTCAGCTTCTTCCAGCTCAGTCTGGGCACGCTTGAATTTAGACAAGTTGCAGTTGGCATGCTCTTCCTGCAAGAATATAAAAAAAAAACAACAATAGTAAATAACTTACAGAAGATTGTCCTTGTGCAATGCAATTACAGTAATATTACTTGAAGGAATAATGCAAGAAATATATCAATATATGGAGCTGGCAGACACAGAAATAAAATATCTATCTTTTCACCCCCAGCGTACATGTTACTCTAGGGTTCTCAAGTCTAAACAACTTAAGGCTCTGTCTACACTATCAACATTTATGTGACAAAAAAAAAATGTGATGTGTCCATATATGGACATGATGATGTCATATCATTAACATATTTGGGCACATCACATTAGTGTGATAGTGTAGACAGAGCTTAATGATGCTAAACTTACAAGTTCCTCAGTTTGCTTCTTCAGTGTCTTACACTTCATTGTCCATTTTTCAACAGTCTCTTGCATGTGTTGTTGGACTTTGTGTTCATCTTCAATGATCATGTTCAATTCCTTGATGCGGCGTTCTCCCTTGCGCATGTTTTTGTCGATTTCACAACGGCGGCGTTGTTCTCCATCAAGTTCTTGCTCCAATTCGCGTATCTGTAGAAGACCAACGAGTGAATATTTAAACATTTATAATCGTTCCAATGAGGCAAATAGACTATTGTTTAACCTGATTATTCTTGTTATTCCTAAAAACTATATTTCTAGGTAACATACCCTGACTTCAAGTTTCTGCATTTGGCGTCTAGCAGCCTTGATTCCAAGGGCTTCGGCTTCCTCAATGCGGACTTGCAACTCCTTTACAGTTACCTCCAACACCTTGCGGTTCTTCTCACTAACTGCATATTGATCTTGTTCATGTCGGAGCTCTTCTGCAAGGCGTGTGGCCTAAAAAAAAGATTTTTAAATAATGTTTTTAAAGGGCATTATGTCAGGACTAATGTAACTGTTTACAAAAAGAGATTTATCAACAATGATTTCCACACCAGACGGTAAGCAGTGTGTAATCAATAAGAAAAGATGAGGATTAAACACCTTATTTCTATTGTACAATTTTAATCAGGAGAGTACAGGGAAATGTTGTATGAAATGATGAAATTACTGCAGTAATCAATACACTACTTACATCACTGACTGCTTTCTTGGCTCTATCATCATTGGCTCTAGCCTCAGCAGAAGCCTCATCAGCCTCTGCACGTGCACTAAGCAATTCTTGCTCCAACCGTCTCTTCTGGCCAGCGAGGGAGTGGTTCTGAGCTCCAAGCTCTCCGTTGCGGTCGTTTGCATCAGACAGCTCGCCTTCTGCAGATCGGCGCATTCTCTCAGATTGCTCCAATTGGCTACGGAGCTCTTCCAGTTCAGTGCTGAGCATGTTGCATCTGCGCTCAGTCAGTTGGAATTGATCACGGAGCTCGTCGCGTGCACGAATCTCATCATCTAATTGGGCTTGGAGATCCTAAAAATAACAATTCAATTCACATTTATTTAGTCATCGTTTATAATTACAATTTCAGTATATAATTGATGGCAAGGATCCTACATAAAGAAGTTCACAATTCTGTTTTTGCAGGACCCTTTTACATAAAACAATAAAACACAACATAAATTAAATAAAAGTGAGAAATAACAATAACTGATAACGCATTCTTTCTTATATCATGTAACCAAGTATGTATGAATGAATCATCATCATCATAGTGGTCCGTCTTCTTTGACTATGACTGACTTACTATGAATATTTGTATGTTAGAATCACATGGCTAATGTACATATAGCTGAGGAAAAGATTAGATTATCAGCATAAATAGATACCTTGAGTGATCCTTGGAGTCTCTTGTTATTCTTAAGTGCTTCAGCAAGGTTCTTGTTAGTGTGGTCAAGTTGGATCTCTAATTCATTAACCTCTGATTCAAGTTTCTTCTTCAGTTTCATGGCCTCATTGCGTTGACGAGTCTCAGATTCAAGAGTTGTAGTCAATGATTCGATCTCACGGGCATGGCTCTTCCTGTTACAACATAATGTTCAACGTATTGAATTGTAGATATATAAAATATAATAGTTTTTAACTAAAGAAAATAATTTAACAAATTTTAAAGTAAGAGGTATCAAATAAAATGAATTGCTAACCTGACAACTTCAAACTCTTCATCTTTTTCTGACAAACGGCGCTCAATGTCAGCTTTGACTTGGGTGATCTCAAGTTGGTAGCGGACAACCTTGCTCTCTTCTTGTTCAAGTTGAGATTCAACCTCATCGATGGTGGTTTGGAGTTCTTCCTTTTCCATCTCAAGTCGGCGGCGGATTTTGTCAAGCTCATGAATGCTCTTTCCACCTTCTCCGAGCTGATCAGTAAGGTCGTGGATCTCATCTGAAGGATAAATAATGATTTCATTATATTTTGTGCAATAAAAGTCAAATGCATTGCATTTATTAGTCAAATGAACATAAGCTTTACACAAATTTTCACATTTAGGAGTCCCTTAGTAATGTTTATGCAAACCTATAAGCTAGAAGCTTACCTGACAAGTTCTTGTTCTCGCGCTTGAGTGTTTCAATGCTTTCGAGTGTTTCCTCATAGAATCCCTTGAATTTAAAGAGTTCTGCAGAGTATGAGCGAGCTTCCTTCTGAGAAATCTCAAGCTCGACAGTTACTTCATCTACCTTTGCCTTCCATTCGGCCTGGAATTGGTCGAATTTCTTCTGCTTCTTCTCAAGAGCACTGACCATGCTGTTGGCCTAAAATAAATTAATTTAATTAATACAATTTTCAATTTTGAAAAAAAATAGTGCAAAATTTTCGAAATAAATAATTGAAAAGAGAATATAAAAAGTTACATACTCTCTCAACCTCCAAGAGAAGATCCTCAATCTCAGCAGAGAGACGTTGTTTAGTTTTCTCAAGTGTAGAGTTCTTGGAAAGAGCATTTTGAAGCTGGTCTTCAAGTTCAGTCAGTTTGATCTGCAATCTCCTTCTGGCTTCTTCAAGTTCCTCAGCGCGAGCAATGTGATCTCCTTCATATTTAGCACGCATGGCTTGGATCTCAGCGTTGGCTTTTCCAAGAAGACGTTGAACCTCTGCACGGCCCTCTGCTTCCTCTTCAGCCTGGTCACGGAGCTGATCGCATTCAGCATTGAGGTTCTTGATTTGGGACATGCATTGTGATTTAGCCTGCAAAACAAAAAGTTATTCATCTTTATGTTCAACCTATTGCTTCACAAAAGTAATTCTTAATAAAATATATACTTTAAATTTATAATACTAAATTGTTGTAAATGGTACTATATCTCAACTCCGAAAAGAGATTCAAACTTACTCTTGATTCCTCATCAAGTTGTCGTCTAAGCTCATCAATTTGTGATCCCAACTGGCTCTTTTGTTTACCCATGTGGCTAAGGCTGTTCTCGCTCTCTTCAAGTTGACGGAGAAGATCAGAATTCTCGTTTGTCATTCGCTGCTTGTGGTTGTTGAGCTCAGCAATGGAACGGGATAAATCATCAGCACGGCCATTGGCCTCGTTCAACTGGCTCTCAAGTTGGTGAGATAGTTTCTCTGCGTTGTTCTTGGATTTCTGGAGGCCTTCTACGGTTGTGACGAGGTCATCAATATCCATCTTAAGATTCTGGCGCTCTTTGTCAATCCTGAATGGTAAACAGAAGAAACTCATTCGAGATTTGTTTAGACCAAACATTTGGTCTACACTCTAAACTTTATTCAATTCAGTAATTTAAAGAAAACAATTGTGAATTTGAAAGCCCATTATCTGTTGGGTTTTTGGTTAAATTTAACCATTTATACATTTATACTGTCTGACTCTTGTCATTGAGAATTTTGTTCAACTTGTCCCTAAAATTGAACAACTTTATTAAAACTAAAAAATTGTTTATTAAAAGTTTGATTTTATTCATCTTTATTTTTTATGATTTCGGGGTACAACGCATATAATCAACATTCAACCATAATTTACATATTTTTCGTAAAGTTACTTACTTGGATTTAGTACGGTTGAGGGAGTCTACCTGCTCACTCAGCTCGGCTACTGCATCTTGATGTTTCTTGCGCAGAGCCTGGGATGTGGCTTCACTTTGCATGTGTGCATCGTCAAGTTCACGCTTCATCTTGGAGATCTCAGACTCGCGCTTCTTGTTCAAGTCAACCTGGACGGCGGTGGCACCTCCCTGCTCTTCAAGACGCTCACTGAGGTCTTCCAATTCATGGCTCAGCTCTGTTCGCTGTTTCTCGACCTATTTATAATATAACAAGTGTATAAATATATTACAGTATATTATTTTCCTTTTAAATTTAAGTATATTACAAATAAATGTTACTATTGCTCTGTAAAATAATGAAGTAATTACCTAGTATATAGTATTCAATACAAACTACAATACAGTGCATACTGCAGTGTAATAGAAAAAATGAATAGTATGGTTGGAATGCGAACATTCTTTATAGTATACCAGAGTAGAGTCTAATAAGTAAATAGATCCCTGGAGAGGGCAGGCATTCCAGGATAGAATTTATTAGTAATGAAAATAAATTGATTTGACAGTCTAATAGCAGTTCCAGAAAGTCCAATTGACAGAAGAGCCGGATGTAATTAAGAACATAACATTCTTTAATATCAGTTATTATTTTATTTTGAAGGAATATACCTTTTTTTCACTTTGACATAATGTATTTTAATACACATTTTTTTCTATAAAGATTTTTGATAACATACCTTGGTACGAGCTTGTCTTTCTGCATCCAACTCTTCTTCTAATTCTTCAATGCGAGCCTAAAAAATAAACAAAACTTTAGTTACAATGTAATAATCAACTAAGGTGATAATCTATCAATTTTATATAATAATTACAATGATTAAATACTTGAATATACAGGATGTGTATGTATAATTTACAATTTGCTGCAGCAACCATTATTGAAATTGATTGATAAAATCCTTAATTTTCTAGACACAGAGAAATTACTGAAATAAAGTGATTACATTACATTAATACAATAAACTTTCATTTGAAATATTAATCGTAAATGAAAATTACTTCAAAAACCTAAGTTTAAATTGATAATTTTTTACTTCTAAATTTAATCTAAATAATAAAAAAACGTTACATAAATAAAACAATACATAATTTCAAGAATCTCAACAATTAAACTTACAGTACATTTAATATCTACAAAAACCAAAAAAAAATTAAACCTAAAAGAATTCTTTTCAATTTTGTCAAATTTAATAGTAAAATTAAATGTGGTATTTAATTTATTAAAACCCAATCAAAAAACAAAAAAAATAATAATATTTATTTACAAAAACACATGTGTAAGTAAATCATTCACAATAAATGTTGTGAGAATTAGTTCACTTTAGCTTAAATATCCTAACAGTGCATGAAATGATTAAGATTTCCAGGTAGAGGATGAATAAGTTTGCTAATAGAATGTTTGTATTATTTTAATTGAATTTAACTGATCTGATATCTGATAGTCATCTAAACATTTCTTCAATCCTATGAGTGTTCACAGCTTTATTTATCCTAGCTTCTTTTACCTTCAGGTTACTTTCTTTAGCCCAATATCTATGAATTGGATATACCCTACAGCTAACACACCAAAGATATAGATACAGCACATTCTAAATGTATTGCTATGTGACCATTGTGATGTCTCGCAACCATCCATAATAGGAGAAGAATTTGTATCATTGGCAAGTTGAAATTCTCAGAGCAGGTGTTGAAGAGAGTATCGCATATCAATCAAATTATACATTAATTATTCTGACCTTCAGGTCAATATCAAAATAGAACTACTGGTTGAGACAGTGGTAGGGAGCCAAGAAGGTCAACAGAAGGGGGGTAATAAAATAGGTCAAACAAGTTCATCACTTTATATCTTTAGTTTCTATATCTGTTGGTATAGAATATTCAATATAAAGATATTGAAATAAGTACACGATTATTGCCATTTCAAAATTGTAGTTTTTATATGGAAGCTTAGTTGATAACTATCTGGAGTGAACAGTCTACTTGAGAAAACAAACTGAATGTTTGCAAAAAATAGTATAAGTACCATTTTTAGTAATTTCGATCTATTGGATCAACAAAAAAAATCTGGATTTTTCAAACTAGCATTTTAGATAACCTTGTCCTATTCTGAAAAACCTTCTGAATTTTAGTCGGTATTAAATATATTCATTACGATCTATACCTGGTTCTATTTTTGTAGACCCATTGATTTTTACCCTAGCGCATTTACATCTATTAGAACAAGCTTGGGCCTAGCCTAGTCTTTCTTACTTCTACTTACAACATCAGTAGTAAATGCATGCGGAATCAATATAGTTGCCTACTTGGTATAGTTCCTTTGCTCCAACAAAAGAATCGCCCATCTCATAGCTACGACGAATGAGCTTCCTTGACTTGGCACTTAGTTTTTGGTAGTTGGTATGCGTGTCCAGATTTTTAGAATAATCCAACGATTGTATCCCTGAAGTTGAGGAAACCATCTTCTTTGATGTTTTAGATGATTTTATCATACTGCTACTTTCCATTGTGGGTATTTAAATTCACAGTGAGTATTCCAAGTAGAACAGGGCCTAGCTTTGTAGTCCACAAGTAATAGTCCAGGAGAATATTTGGTCTAAGCTGAAGAGCGTATCAGAAAAGACTGGTGCCACCCTCTATCCAATAATATTGCACTTAGAAGAGACAGTGGTACGTACCACTTCAGGAGATTGCACTGAGCTAACTGACTGAAGAGACTATGCTGTATAAGCATTCATTAAGTCTGGTCACATGCTGGCCCGCCCCCTGTCGTAAATCTCCAACTGTATTAATGGACTTCTACCACACACTCCACCAATTCTGGATAATTGATTGATAGGCTAAAAGTGTGGTGATGATGATGTCATCAAGGCAATCGGCCAATCGCATTAATTCTGTATCTATTTGGTTGATTGACTGAAACTGATGGTGTCATGTATGCAATGCTTATTTGGTATTGGAATGCATGTACCTAAGATGGCTAGAACTGACCCTATCCTGGCATGCATAGGTTGAACTCGTCGCTGACTGCCTTATTATTCTAAAGATGGTAGCACAGACAGATATGTTGTTAATCATTCCAATTGATTTTTACCCCTGACTTGAACTTTATTTGACAGTAATGTTATCTAACAAATTACAGGCCATTCTTTTTTCTATACATCTGTCTACCATAGAAAATCTTAATTATAATTACCATTCAAACTATGTATAACTATCGTTAATATCTAAAAATAACTTAGGCCTACCATTCAAACTATAACAGTTATACTTTACTAATTCTCAGGTATTTACACTTGACACTTAATAGTAAGCTAATTAAGATACTTAATTGATTTAATTTATAATATGTTACTAAACACCATTGGAATGTTTGACTGGACACATTAAAAGATAAACTAAATGGTTATAGAAAATGTACTTATTTCCACAATTGGTGTCTACAGTAAGAAAAAAAAACCTGTCACACATAGTTTAAAGATTTGTTGCATATCTCATGCAGGTAAAAATAATGGCTCTATGCATATCTCAAGGATTGCCCAATGTGGTCAGTATGCGTTACAAGGTTCATAAATGGAGTTGGTTTGAGTCAATCTAGCATTTTCTAAATGAGTCAGAAATATTAGGCTCATATTTGCTTATTAAACAAAGATATATTTCAACATTCTTCAAATAACATAAACACTTAATAGACATGGTGCTGATATCTGACATGTAATTTAAGTAAGTAACTATTTTCATTTTCCTTATGGTAACGTAGCAGATGATTCTATTAATTTATCTTTCTACAGAAAATGGCTACAATAAATAATTTATTAATGAACCATTCTCTGCTCAAATTTGCTATAATTTCCAATTTTTTAAATCTAGTATTCTCTTGTATTCTCTTGTTTTTTTATTGAATACAATTACTAAGGCAGACAATTGATGTTTTGCCAAAGAATACACTCAGAGCTAGCCAGACTATATTCTGGTTGTATGCCAAAGAACAGACTTTGTCAAGCACACAACTGATTTCCACATAGTAAAATGTGTGTCAACCATTCCATTCTATAACCCATTCATAATTAATTTGGCATCTACATCAATTGGGCCATTAACCTTTTCAAGATCAACTGATTAAAGATGTAACAACCTCCTATACAAAATATCTATATAGTATATCAATCTTTGATTGGTCAGAAAGTTTGTAACTTCCCTGTTCCCTGATTGGTTATTTGGCAATATTAAGTAATCTCCAACCTGATTGGCTAGTTTATCATGCTTGAGTGAACTGATGGAAATCAAGGTATTGTACTGTGTACAGTATGGTAATTAGGATAGTTTAGCTAGTACTAGTGTAAATAAAAAATTATTCTTTATCAATCACAAACTAAATAGAATAGTATAGTATCATATTTATTTTTAGCTAATAAAATCTAATGACAAACCTAATTTGTTGGATGGGAGATGGTTAAGAAAAAACACCTAAACATATTTCAGTAGTGTTAGACAGCTGAGAAAGGAATGTCTGTATGAGACAAGACATTGAGAAATAAACATAACTGTCGCCTTTAAAAACATCCTAAATTGAGAAACTGCAGTCACAAACATGACAAGAATGTCGGTGATAAAATTATGTCATAAGATAATAAGTAGCCATAGATTAAATATATTATGCTTGATTTTCTTAATTAAACACATTGATGACACAGAACCTAACATTAAACAAAATAATTAATTGGAATAACAGTTTCAATTTGTTTTTAAGATTGTGTTTTGTAAATTTTATTTTTAAAATATCTTAAAATCTTAAATTTAAAGCTGTTTGATTATAATGTGATGATTGAGTAAATAAATAATAATAATAATGATTTATAGAGCGCACTTCGCCACCAAAGGTGCTCAAGGCGTTAAATGAATAACTAATAAGTGAATAACTAATATTTGTTTCACAATTAAGACTAATAAGTCACTAATTAATTACCAATTATCTACAAAATTTAATTTTTTATACAAAAGCAGAAAGAGATGACAAATTTGTAAAATGTTCATATTTCATGAAAAATAATTATTGTAATAAAAAAGTAGTAGTAAGTAGTGTTCTATATAGAAGGAAAGTTAGATAAAAAAATTACTTATACCAGTCGCCTCCTAAGAAAGTAGTCATCCCCACCGCTATACATTGTAATCCGTGAATGAGCCAGTTTTAAAAATGTAATTCCTCAATTGAATCAATTAGTAATTCCAAATAGGAAATCCAATGTAAATAAAATAGTTGCAAAAGTTGGTAAAAATGTAAGCAGTGAGTTAACCAACACCGATGTCGACGCTATCAGCACCACAAACCAAATCAAGACTGTCGAATATTTTATGCCAGATTTTTAATAGTCCGCCCAAATCACGAGCGTTAAGTTACACGTCAACACATGTCTTTTTGTAAATATAGAGCCTCAAAGTAAACCATTCTGGCATAATAGCTATCCAAAAATGGTCTTATCGTTTCAATGCTTAGCACGATAAATTTAGAAATACTATGTTATTGAGTAACTTGAGAAGTCTGAAGTTGTGATGTCATAACTTCTGTGATACCGTTATGCTGTTATTCAATCCCACTAATTGGTTTATACAAGCACGACTTACCTATTGATAATTGCTATGGACAAGTGTATGGTGATATTGATGAGGAATGTGGTTAGTGGGAATATTTGTGGTCGGTCCCAAATTAGATAATTTTCTTTAATTATAGATATAATGGCATGTGCTGATGGATTTAAGTTTTTTCGAATTTGTTTCCAAGTTCTACCTAATTTTAGAAATGTCAATATTTAAAAATATGCCCAATATTTATTATTATTATTTTTAAAAATCAAGCAATTTTGAAATTAAAATAAAATTGTAAAATAAAATAATATGTATTATTTATAACAAATATTAATAATTAATTATAGATATAAAGGCATGTGCTGACGGGTTTAAATTTTGTCAAGTTTGTTTCTAAGTTACACTTAATTTTAGAAATGTCAATATTTAAAAATATGCCTAATATTTATAATTATAAGTAAATAAAGTCAAGCAAATTTTGAAATAAAAAATTGCTTTCAATAATTAATATGCTATATTTTAATCAGTTTATGATAATTTACTGAAGATTTGATCAACTGACATTAAAGTTTCATACTTGATAAATAATTTTAGTTTCAATGTCAAATATAAATCAAAGTGTTTACCTAATAATCTAAAAATAATTAATGATTAAATGAAATGCTGCTGAATGCCCAGGGATGGACTGACTGTTTGTCAGTGGAATTCCTTGGATGACATAGGGATGTGTGACCTCTCTAAGGTCTGTGTTGGTTTTCCTTATATAGGCTTGCGAGCAACTGGCAATCTCATTGACATATTGCAAGTATGGAGGAATTAAAACAGCCATGGGGAAAATTGTTCAACATTATAATAATTATGTTGATAATATGGATAAATTAGGTCAAACATATTTTCAAAGTTTGAAAAAAAAGTTTTACCAAATGCTTCCAGTTTTTAATTAATTTATTTATAACTAAGCTAATTAACTGTCATGTTGTACATGTAAGTATTTTACAGCAGATGGTTAAAGTATAAATCATATGTCTACAAAATATCATGGACTTTCCTACCATTGATTTCACAATTTGAGAAAATATTCAAAAAGCTTAACACACCTTACATACTAGTAACACTTACACTTAAACTATGCATTAGTATCAAGTATTCTAAAGTATTATTTATTCCCTGTTATTGTTGTACAATAAGTAATATGTTTTTAAAGTACTAATGGTATCATATGAATCATTACCATACAATATACTGAAAAACACTCATGATTTACAGCTATTAAAGACCAATTATAGAATCTCAAATACTATATATGTCAAATTATGACCATATATGGACATATGAATACATCTAAATCACAAACATTTTTTGTTGACACCACAAAAAGCTCCTATAAGTGTTAAAAGTGTAACCAGCATATTGAGGCTCACAAGAGCCAAACCAGATAGCCAAAGACATAACAAAAAGGAATGGAGTAACTCTGCCTTTGTAAAGAGAATAACTAACTAAATGCCGGACATATTCAAAATAAACAAAAACAGTAAATATGATCCTACCTGAAGCTCTTTGATCTTCTTCTGGAGTTGGGCAACTAGACCTTGCTCATCTTCAAGTCGGCTGTTCAATTGTGTGATCTCATATTCTCTCCTAATTATCAAAAACAAGTACAATTGCTTAGTAACACATTACGATACCTATAAAATGATAAATACTAATTGAAAGCATACTGAGCTGGATCTTAAATGGAGGAGGAGCAGGAAGATACATCATCAAAGTTAAATCTACGCATTAAGCTAAGATACCTATAACATGATAAATACTAATATATAGTTTTTAACTAATTGAATGCAACTTAAGTGCAACATATAAAGTCGTGAGCGGATAGACTAAAAAGTATACTTTATTTTCTTTGTACAAGATTCAAATTTTCTACAATACTTACTTTTTGAGGTTGTCTTGAAGACCAGACTTGGCACGTTCAAGCTCTTCAACGGTTTCCTGAGTCATCTTGAGGTCTCCTTCAAGCTTACGCTTAACCTTCTCTACATCACCACGAGCCTTCTTCTCATGCTCAAGATTATCCTCAAGCTATTTGAAGAAAAGAGAAATGTTATTAAAAGTTTGTATTAGTAGCAGTACAACAAATAACATCCAACTCTCTGTCTACACTATCAAACTTTATGTGACAAAATAATGTGATGTGCACATATCACTACCATATTTAAGCATATTACTACCATATTTGGGCACATCACATTTTTTTGTCAAACGAGTTTGATAGTGTATACAGAGCTTATTGGATTGATGACATGTGATCAGAAAGGAAGAACATGATAAATAGGCAAACTTTTTTTTTACCCAAAACTGAAAGCTACAAACTAATTTTCAATTTATACTTCATCCACTACAAAATGGATAAGGCTATTGGCCAAGTAACTGAGCGGTTTCTATGAGCATGGTCGACTGTGCATGTAATTTAGTATTTGCAGGACTAACAGTCTTTCACATCTGTTCTGGTACAGTTCCGATCCGGCGCCGGGAAATCAAATTGAATGTCAATGCGCCAATCAATATGTGCGAACAACATTGGCGTTAGATTTGATTTTCCGACCTCCATGTTCCCCAAGAAAATCTTTTGTAATTCTTGTAGTGTGGTTAGGATGAAAATAAACATATAGGATGAGAACTTAGGCCAACGATTTACTACCTAATTACAGTTTTAACAAATTATATGTAGGTACCTCATCAATGCTTGATTCCAATTTGGCTTTGAGGTGGTTTAGATGGTTGCATTTGTCTTCTTCAGCCTGGAGAGCTTCTTCGGTTCTCTACATAAGGAAAGACAAGTTTATAAATAAGATATTAGAATAAAGAAAATGTTCAGACAATGAGATTTTATCATAAGTCCTTCTTATAACTTGTTCTTTACCGAAAAAATCTTAAATTTCATGAATCAAACCTACCTTGTTCTTTTCATCAAGACCTTGCTTCTCCTTGGTCAGCTTAGCAATGCTCTCATCCTGAGCGGCTAAATCTTCATTCAAAGTCTTGATTTGAGCCTCTCTGGCCTTCTTCTCATCCTCGACCTTAAAACCAAAGTCTCAAAACCTCAGCGAGCATGCTCACTGACTCTTATTAGCAACCAATCACAAACATGCATTTAATGTGCCACATAGAGTATAATGACAAAACATTATTATGCAATATATAACATTTAAGTTAAATTATTTACAGATAACACATAATAACATAGACTACTTTCTTAGTAATAAATTGACAAATTTTCAATTTATAATTAACAAAAGTATACCTAGTATAGGTATAGATTGGAAAATGATCTATAACATTAAAGAGTGATAGTCATCTATAATTCATATCATACATTTTTCTAAAACAACAATAACAACAACAACAACAAAGGTGTAAATTAATAAAAGCGGACTACAAAAGGTATCAACGAAATATAGAATTCTATATTTTATTGGAGGTCCTTTTGAAGTAATTTAGTAGTGTTATTATGTTGCTGTTGTGTTTAATTATATACCCTGTAATCATATCAATCAAATGTCCTGAGAAAACTCTGCTGTGATACTAATAATCTAATCCAATTGAAATAAGATGCTTTACAAAATACTTTATACCACACACCCTTCCCAGCTTCATTCATGAAAACTAATTGTTCTTGAAGCTTACAGTAACTTTAAATGTCTGTTTTATTTGAATCATTTTTTTCAGTAGAATTGTAAATTTTTAAGAACCAGGTACTGTTCTAATTCTTTGAATACGTAACTTTTTTTTAATGTTTAATAGTGTTATGCAGAGTATAACAAAATCAGAGATAGAATTGAGGCAAGTGTACAGAGTAAGTGCAGGAGAAAGTAGAGGAGATAACAGACTAGAATAAGAGAGTGTAGATACATAGATAAAAGAATAGAATGAAACAAGTGAGAGATAGTTAGAAGCAGAAAAACACTACACACTTAGTTAAAACAAAACGTTCAAATAATTGTAGCTTTGAAAAAATTGTGATTAAATTTCCATCAAAATGTGTACAGAAATTAATTGGTTTTAAAACAGTTAAATTCCATTAGTTAAAGCAAAGCATTAAGTTGCTTATATGCTTTTAAGTATTTCTTCTTGTTGAAAACTAAATTAACCAAATAATATTTATGGGTTTTAACATTTTTTGTGTAGACATTATTAAAAGCAGTTGCCAAGCACCTCAAAACAATCATGCAGAACCAGGTTTCCTAGCAACAAACTCTGAGGTAGATTGCAATACAATGGTTTTAAACATTTAGAAATATTTACTGTGTTTATACCATTGTATTGTAACTACCACAAACGTTTGATAGCAAATCAGATAGCTCTGAACAAACATCAGTGAGAAGTTCAGAGCTGTTTGATAATTAACACAAACAGCTCTGACAGCTCACTGGTGACTGTCTACACTATCAAACTAGTTTGACAAAAAAGTGTTATGTGCCCAAATATGGTAGTGATATGACATCATCATGTCCATAAATGAGCACATCACATTTGTTTGTCACAAAGTTTGATAGTGTAGACAGAGCTTTACATCTGAGCTACCCATGTTGGTAGGAACCAAGTGCGGATTAGTTCATTAGTACCTTAGCCAAAGTGATCTCAAGATCATCAATGTCTTTCTTGAGCTCAGAGCATTCCTTCTCTAGCTTGTGCTTGGTGGCGCTGATGTCTGCGTTGTTGTCCTCTTCTTCTTCAATGCGCTCTTGCATTTCCTAAAAAGAAATAATGAGTTTAAATTTTATATTATTTACGATAAAAATAATTTAGCTCTATCTCTCATTGATGGAATTAGTATAGAGTGTTACAAGGCTAAAGGTTTGTAGAGCAGAAGTCTTAACAGCTCAGCATCAGCCACAAACTAAAAACAATTAGGTTTTAATTGAATATCTGAATATATTGATTACTAATAACTAGTTTCAACTTACTTCAGAATTCTTGTAAATTGACAGACAAAACATAAGTGTGAGTGTCTATATGAATGGTCAGTGTATAATCTAAAAATCTTCAACCTATAAGTTATAAATATGAGCATGATTGCAACCAATGTTGCCATTTAAAAATGACCATAAAAATTACCTGCATTCTGGTTTCTAGAGCAGTCTTGACGGCATTCAACTTGTTGATAGTTTCTTCATAATCACCTCCTTGTTCTTGTTCCTATCCCAACATAAAACCAAAACATTTAAGTCAGTATGAACCAACATGATAATAAAACACTTAAGTCAGTATGAACCAACATAAAATGGAAATATCTTGAGGAAAGCTCATGCTTGCAGTTTGAGTGTCAGTATCGTTTTTTAAAAGAGAGAAAAATGAGTGCATCTTACATTTTGGAGTCTGAGCATCATTTCGTTCTTCTCTTTCAACAGTTGTGAGTTCTTTTCTTCAAGAACGATTCTTTCTTTCTCCTCTTTCTCTGCTTTTTCTTTGAACTTCTGTAACTCTTCCTCCTTGGCTTTCATCTCATCCTCAGCACGGGCAACGTTGAGCAGAGGCTTGACCTAATATTAACAAATTGTTGTATTGTAAATCTCATAATTGCAATACAGTGGAGATGTATAAAGTTGTACAGAAAGTGTAATAAGCTTCAGTCTTTCACAAGATATCCTAGTTATTTATTACGTGCTCTTCAACATGCCAATGGTTCCTTCAATGGCATCGTTCCTTACCTTTGTGTACAATCTCCACCAGTGCCAGTTTCTCAGGATCAAGTATTTACGGATGTTACGCTGAAGTGTGCTAAGGCCAATTCTGTCAATAATTGAAAAGAGATTGTTAACATGTGATTGTTTGATTGATGTTAATAATACTAATATAACATAGATGATGGCATTTATACTAACTGATAAGAACGATAACAATAGCAAAGATAATTATGTGATTGAGACTAGTGACAAGTTAGACATTGCATAAGGAGCATAGAGATATGGTTGCAATAATGATGTTCATAATAACTATTTTCATTCATACCTCTGATCCAGCATCTTTTTGTACTCTTTGCGCATGATGAATCCACGGCACTGAGATTGCAACATGGACACAATCTTAGAAAGACGTTCGTCACGCATATCTTCAAGTTCACCAAGGCATCCAGCGCGAAAGAACACCTTTAAAAAACAAATTCACTGTTAGAGAATCTACAACATGGTCTGCTGAACCAGTTGTATTGTTTGACATCATACAACTATGATACTACATACACAAATACAGGCACAAATATGTTTTCAGTGAGACAAGAACACAAGGCGAGGAAAACTTGACAAACACTAACCTTTGTGAATCCCATGCGGTACTCATTTGTGTCCAGTTGGATGGCTTTCAAAAGGGCATCAGAAGCTTTGCGGCTATCCATGAACCCACCGGGAACAGCAGTTGGTGCCAAAACTGTGTATCTGTTTAAAGAAAAAACAAAATAAATGTAGTTAAAAAACATGAAAAATGAAGATTAATAAAATAGGCCATTTTGCCTCGAACCCTTGCCGATATTGTTGGCAATAATAATACAATGCTAATAATTTTATCCATGATTCCAAAGAGGATAGTGTTTTGTTCTCTGATTTCAGAAATTATAAATATGATGCATTCTGAATTATGATTGGTGCTGTACCTTTGTTTAAAGTCAGCAAAGGACATTCTGTTGGGGAATCCCTTTCGGCAAATACGGATACCCTCAAGCACACCATTACAGGAGAGCTGATGAAGTACAAGATGGGCGTCCATGAGGCCGGGTTTCTTGAACTCATTGGGAATGATGCAGCGGACAAAGTGAGGAGAAGTCTTGAACAGTGTGGACAGCAGACGGTTCAGTTGTTCCTATAGCAACAGTACCCAGATAGTTAGTTTTTAAAAAATGACTTTCAAATAGAATTATGTATTACTGCAGAAGATTATAGTATGTATTATTATTATTATTACCAAGGTTATTAATTTTAATATTATTCTATATTATTATTTTATCATAATCAGCATCAAATCTAGTTGAATACATTATGTGATGTATTATAGAGATGTTTCAGTACACTACATTGCATCTAACCAACCCAAACAGGGCATAATAAAATACTGCTTTTGGCACACAATTGGTTTTATAGTCTAGATACAGTAGTGTCAATAAAACATCCATAATATTTCATTCTGTCACTGCATCCAATGAAAATTTTATTTCGAAAATAAAAATTGAATTATTATTTAAAGATGTATTGTCCCTTTGACAAATTCCAAAAAAATAAAAAATAACAGATTTTGAAAAAAGGTGGGTCATTTTGAAGTATCATAATAGTTATTAACTATCACCAAAAATTTGTTGAAAAAAAAATCATTTAACTAAAATACAGACGTTTTTTTGTTAAAAAAATAACTTTGACTTCCAGTCAAAGTTTTCAATCAAAACATATCCCATAATAAAACGTGCTTGCTTGGCTACTCTGTATGCATAATCATAAAACTTTCTCACGATCTGTGTGAAAATACCTTCTCAACCGTGACGAGTTGTAAACAATCCTAATTAGCATATGCATAATGCGTACTCGTGGTTTGAAATCTTTGTTTACTTTCGCTCGCGACGATTTTCCAGATGAAATGTAATCAAGTCAATTTACCTGTTAATTACGTAAAATTGTTGTTTTTGGCTCGAATTTTTTACTTAAAGTCAATAATTTTAATATTACTTTGATATGGCCAATTTAAATTTAGAATATTTTGACCTTCATTTTTTTGTGTTTCAAGGGACAATACATCTTTAAAATTAAAATTTTTATTGAATATTTGAGGAAAAAACACAGCAGTAAAAACAGCAATGTGAAAAATTATTTTAAACATTTAGTTAATAGCTTTTGCTTTTATATATCATCCGTCCTTATTTTATAGATTATTATATATTTATTATTATTTATTTATTATTTAATTTTTTAACTTTTTATTTTTATCAACAATTTAATAAACCACTGTATAAGCACACAGCAATGTAAGAAAAATGTAACAAGTGAATAAACATATACAAGACACTAAACATATTTAACAATGATTTTTAACAAATCATTGTATTGAGTTTTGTAGCTTTTCACAAAATTTTAAATCTTTGATAATAATTATAATTTTGAAATTCAAATTTTGAAATTTCTTTTGAAAAACTGAACATTTTTCTTTTCACAATATTTGGAATCTTTGTTAAACTGAACATTTGTTGAAATTCAAATTTTGAAACTTCTTTTGAAACCTTCACATCTTTGACCGATGAAAGGGTGTCCAGAATTTAGGGAATTGACGTTAGTATCTTGTATATGGTTTCATCTATCACCTTGCATTTACAAAAACAAATTAAAATCATTGACAATCAATCAAACATTAAATGAAAATACAGAAATAATAATTTAACAACAAAATAAAGTAAAATAACAAAGGCGCAAATTTGAATAGCAATTGAACAATAAAAAAATATATTTATTTTATATAGATACAGAAACGTATTTGGAATATCATTAGAATCTTACTGCTGATAGCTGGAGAAAGATATTTTTGCTTAAATTCTTTATTTAGTCATTGTAATTTCACATATCTTGTTTTAGTTTGTTGCTTTTAGTAAATAATTTGATGTTTGTTTTGAAAAGCAAGATGACAGAAGAGCATGTGAATTTAAATATAGCGATAACGAGTACATAAATACAATTCACATTTATATACAATTATCATAAATAGATAAATACATATAATATAAAACATAAATACTGTGAAATTAACAATTACTAAATACTCGGTGTCAACATTTTGTAAAATTGGTCGCAAGCTTCTTTGCATGGGATTTGGATCTATGCTATTTTTGTTTCAATTTTTTCAGTCATATTAATGCAAAGATCAGACTAATACTAAACAGCCACCAGTATATCTATAAATATTTGCAATTTGAGAATTGATGAGAGACAAATTAATCCAAATTTCATCTCTACATGCAAAAGTTATTCTCTTAAATAAGTTGTAAAATTCTTTAAGTTAATTTAAAGTAATTTATTCTTCTACTGTGCAGGACAAAAAATGCATCATGCATAATTTAAAAAATTGGGTATAATAATTAGTTTATGTAATTTATGCGCTAATTTCTTGCAACATAAAACAAAACCACAAATGTTTACAGAATTTCAACACTTAACAGGAGCTTGTTAGTTACAGCAATAAAACATCTTGTCTTTAACATGAATGCACCATACTATTAACAATTTAGTCATTTTTTTATTTTATTTATTCATATCTATCTATAGGAAAAATGTGGAGAGATGGTATAAGAGTATTAAGCTAACTTTAATGATTGTTACAGTTTAGTATAGCAATAAGGTCAGAATATTTGTTCTGTATTTTCTTTTATTTTGTCTAATTATAGAAGGTTCTTGGTTTCCATCATTTTTTTTTAAGTAGATTTTTTAGTATTGTTTTAAATTTTTTATTTATTTTTAAATAAGGAATATATCTGTATTGGTATTGAGAAAAATGTTGAAACATTTTACTTTTAAGAAATATTTAAATGTCTTCAATAAATAGTCTTATGGTCTATGGTTAATTTAAAAATAGGGTAAATAAAATCAGGATTTCTTTCAAAATATAATGTGTAACTTTTTTTTATTTGTATGTTGTGCACTCATGCAACAGATAAAGATTTGTATTTAAATTCCAACGAGCATGCATTGTGGGATTGTGGTGATGATTACAAAGACTCACAAACAATACCCTTCATTCCAAAGAACAATCAGACATTTTTCCACCAATCATTATTTAAAGGAAGAATTTAAATTCAAATCATTTTTTTATCAGATCATAGAGATATTATAGTTTCTCTATGATCAGATGTAGAAATTACTTATTGGTAAAACCTGAAACAGAAATCGTCTCAGGTAAAACAATTTATTTGGAAAATGAAAATTCCATGGTAGATATATCTGATTAAAGGAATTTTGAGTATTGTTTGTCAATCAGAAAAGAGCACTCATCACGCAGCAATGAAATTCATGCGAACCCTGTGACCCGCGCTTATAGTCTTGATAGCCTTCTCACGCTTTCCTCCTCCTGTGAACAAACACGATTATAAAAAATGTCAAAACATGCAATATAACATAGCAAATTATGAATGTGCGCAAATGGGGGAAGATGCGCATTTAACAATAAGAACAAATAGTCACCGTACCCTATGTTTGGCGGATACTGTTTGGAAGGAACCGCCTTTCTTTCGGGCTCCACCACCTATGTGCAAGATTCAAGATAAGTTAGAATGTGTTCACTCAGTAGGCCTACGTATTGATGGCGTCGAAACCAACAAAAAAAAAGCGTGATAGTAGGACCCTATAACACAGATGTACACAAAACAAAATTTCTTGCAACATTAAAAACAAAATTTGAAAAAATCCTAAAAGACAATAGAAATAAAACTGCCTTAAACATGTCATAAACATTAATGCACATTCTGTACCAAGTATATAAATTTTCATAACATTACAAAATGTTATATATTCCAAAAACCCTACTATACCTTATCTACCGTACATCTAACATACAATATTGTGCTACATAACATTTCAAATGTCTGTCCTGTTCTTATATAGCTTACAGTTTAATATTTAACATTGATTTAAAAACGGTAATTATTGTAACAAATTATATGCAAGGCACACTTCAAACTGCAAATGCCAATGTTAAACATAAATGACAAAACATGTTGTTAAAAACTGTTTAGATTAATTTTGTTTATGTTACATAATAATACATGGGTACTTTATTATGATACTACTATTTTTCAAATATTACACAAAGAATATTTTGGGAAAAGTTTTTGAATATTAGCAGGGTAAAAATCTGGTGTTTTCAAAAAATCAAATAGTAAATCATATTTCCAGTAAAATTTGTCTAAAATTTGTTGCGTCTGCCAAACCAAAAAAAAATATATTCTTATCACAATAGCCTTCAAATGAATTGTTTTCAATAAAAGTTTTGGTCTGTTTGGGAAACAGACCAACAAAATTTGTAATAATCATGTTTAAACAACAAATAAAATAAAACTTACTTTGTTTTCCTGTTGAAGCAAAGAAATAAAAAAAGCATTAGCAAATCACTTCAAAACATAATTTTTAAACAGTTTTCATGCAATCAACTATAGATAATCAACAGGTCTATTAAGGAACCTCCCAATTAAAGGCCATATGGGTAGAATGAATAATATCAAGTGGTAGTTTGATCCTACTACTTTACTCGACCAATTGATCTGTTGGAAGATGAGAATTCATTCGTTTTGGAGTATCAATTGCAGTTATGAATGAAAATACAAAAATGTTGCACTTGAGTTATATCAAGAAAGTAGGCCCTACTGGGCCTTATGATATATCATGGAATTGATGTAGGCCCTACTGGGCTTTATAAGATATGATGTTAGGCCCTACTGGGCTTTATAAGATATGATATTAGGCCCTACTGGATTTTATAATTAAGTAGACCCTACTGGGTTTTATATTTAAATAGGCCCTACTGGGTTTTATTAGATATATTGATGTAGGCTCTACTGGGTTTTATATTTAAGTAGGCCCTACTGGGTTTTATTAGATATATTGATGTAGGCCCTACTGGGTTTTATATTTAAGTAGGCCCTACTGGGTTTTATTACATACATTGTGCAATACTCTGTTAGGCTTTCTTGATTTTAAGCAAGCAAGCAAATGGTTAGTTACCATAAATACAGACATAGTTTAGATGTTAGTATTTGCAACATTTTAGTAAAAGCAACTTTGTTTCTTAGACAGCCAAAGCAGTTAGCATAAAATTGCAAACTACATTTTTTAAATAAAGAGTAAAGAAATATTTAAAAATCTACCCTGCAAAGCTATTTTTTCTATTTAAAAAAAAGTAGAAGAGAAATAGATTATCTATTATGTACAGAAACTATGATACTACACTAAAATAACTTATTTTTGTTTATTCCTATAAATACTATCTGAAGTATTGTAGATTGAACTATATAACACTAACAGCGAGAGATAAGTGCATTAAATTTGAATAGGTGTAGCAATATATTACAGTAAAGACCAGTGTTTGTATGCAGAAAAGTATATACAGTAGCTGTAGATCCTACTTTGAAAACTTGGGTCCCACCAGGACGCAACGCAATGACGTAAACGCAACGCAAGCGAGTTGATCAATGGCAAGCGACAGTTTGAATAATCCATCGCTTGTGATGTGATTACTTACGTTGCGTTTATATACTTGCATTGCATCCTAGTAACAACCAAGCTTAAGATTATAGTAATACCCTACTAACATGAATAAGCACTTGCCTTTTAGTGACATCCCAATCTCCCACCTTATTAACCTACACCTCACACTCACTTAAACCTGTCCCATTGACCTCAAACATATCCCTTCCTCTCAAACCTTTCTGTTCATATAATACCCATTACTCCTCTTTCAAAACCCAAACCCATCATTAAAAATGCTTATTCTTGTAAGTAAAGTTTTAAAGCAAAGATATTTGTGGCATAAACTACTGTCACCTTTTTATACATGCAGTTGCATTGAATTGGCAGAACTTAGCAGAACTTTTAATTCTACTGTAAACAGTATTCAGAAAGCAAGTAGCAAGATGGACTAAAGAACAAGATCTTAGTGTTTCATGATTTAATGGTATTTAATCTATATGCACTAGTTCTATATCTGAATCCTATAGTTGAATCCTCTAGATTCTTATTGCATAGTTTGATACAGCTGCAACTAGTATTTCAAAGGATCTGATATAAACTACCTGTCGTTACAGCTGCTGACTGATTGCCCTGGAAATTGTACTTTGCAACTCGGTTGACTGTGTTACACAAAAGTTAAATAATTGTCTAAATTATAAAATCTATATTGTAGGTCTAGAACACCTAGGAAGGTTGTACAGAGGGAGGAAGTGAGGTAAAAGTGACTGCTGCCAGTACAATACATAAAAGTACAGGTACTCTGTTATCTAACTCCCACAAGGCTACCATGTACATAAGGGAAGGGGGTTTGTGAAGTAGAAGTGATAGCAATTTATAGCACACTAACAAGCCAGTGTGTTGGATGCAGTCCCTTTGGTGCTCAATACTACCTTGAGTTCCTTCGGCCTGCATGGATGGAACAGTTCCCAAAAAGCAATACTTCGCAACCTTAGCTAATCCATTTAAAATATACTTTTATTAATTTGTTTACGGATAGATAAAAGTGACTATATAACTAATGTAATTAAAAAGAAAAGAATTTCAATGGTAAAATTGAATTGAAAAATAGAAAACAAATTATTCTCCAATGACTAGTAATATACTGTATACAGTATCAGGTAGAAAAAAACAATTAAACATATTATCAATTAACCATGTAGATAGGAAAGATCAATAGAATTCATAAAACAATACAGTACAACTGAACAAGACTACATCATAATTTAACAAAATTGTGACACTGAATATATGAAATGAATGGGGATTCCCAACCCACCCAAGTGTCATAAAAGAACATTTTGAAAGGAGGCATGGTCGACAACGTTTGGGATAGTTAATTGTATAGATTAAAGCTCTGTCTACACTAACAAACAATGTGATGTACCCATATATGGACAAGATGGTGTCATATCACTTTTTTTGTCAAAATAATTTGATAGTGTAGACAGAGCTTTAAAGAAAAACCCTCACTAAGAGATGAATTCTTGAAGTTTCATTATTATTATATGATATATATAAGAGGTTATTGAAGAAACTTACCACCAGTTGGGATGTCAGAGAAAATTTTTGGCAGCAGATGTTCTGTGCCCTTCCTGAAGAGGTCAACTACAGCTTCATTCAATGGATCTTTGTTCTTGTCCAACCAGTAGTCAGTATTGTAACCAACCTGAAATAATGAATACAAATTAAGTCATGTTTGATTTTCCAGTAAATATGTAATACTACGGATTGGTAAATTTATAGGTCATTTAGTCTAAGACAGCCATGTTTAAACCGGAGTCTTGAAATTGTCTAATCATGCTGCATGAAAGTTCAATGTGTCTAAAGCTCTGTCCACACTATCAAACTAGTTTGACAAAAAAATGTGATGTGCCCAAATATGGTAGTGATATGATGTAATTAAATTATTTCCATATATGGGCACATCACATTTTTGTTTATAAAGTTTGATAGTGTAGACAAAGGATCTCTAGGTAGGGGTAGAGATGAAGTGCAAAATAATACTCACTGTTCCAGCATAGTGGTGAATTTCAAAGTGATATTCAGATGTGGATGCACCCTTCTTCTTTCCAAGGCTTGGAGTTCCAAAGTTAGGATGTTTGCCTTTGTGTTGCTTAACCAATTTGTCAGTGAAGGTCTTGTCAGAGGCCTTTGGCATCATGCACTCTTCCTCAAGGATGTCAAATACACTCATTTTCTGGAGAAAAAAATTGAATAACATTATTAAACTTTAGAATATGGTAACAACAGTCAAAGTTGATTGCAAAGTTTTGACTTCAGGGCCACACTTGAGTGACTGGGCCACTCGCTTAAATCATAAAAATATTGATTCAGATGTATGTCTGACACTAAGCTTATAAGAATGTTTTGTACTACATGAAGAGAGTAAAACTTTTCACTGCATTTTTTATTTTTTGTTGAAGAAATAAATGTTCTTACATATAAAAGTACTTAAATATAGTATATTGCTAAAAGTATTGCTAAAAAACATCACATTATAACTATAGTTTGGCCTGTTATCTATTCCATTAAATGTACTTACACCCTCAATAAGCTGGATGGTGTTCTCAAGATCCATACCAAAATCAATGAACTCCCAGTCAATTCCTTCACGTTTGTATTCTTCTTGCTCAAGCACAAACATGTGATGGTTGAAAAACTGTTGCAATTTCTCATTAGTCAAGTTGATGCAAAGCTGTTCAAATGTGTTGAACTAGGGGAAAAGAAGAGTGTAAATTTGTATATCTGATGTGTATTAGAGATAAAAACTATCAATACCGGTATATAATTTGCTTAAATACATTGTTAAAACTTAAATTGATCTGTGTTCATAGAGATAATATTTATGTTACTACAGTAGAACCCTTCTGATGGGACACCACTATTCAAGGGACACTGTCCCATGAAATGAATGAGGGCAATATATATTATAACACTATGGCTAATAATAATAATATAATATACGAGTTCTTGCATAGCGTTTTAACAAAGCTCATGGCGCTGTGAACTCAGATTTTTAACTAAATGTTTCTCCTCTAAGGGACGTCATGTAAGTGCAGCCACTTTAAGGCGCTCTTTCATCTGTCCACGACATAGTTAGGGGACAACCCAATTAAGGAACACTTTGTTGTGTAAGAATACTACTTTTTACACTCTGCATCATACTTACATCAAAGATCTCAAATCCAGCAATATCCAGTACACCAATGAAGAAAGCCTTGGTAGATTTAGTGTCTAGTGTTGTGTTGACACGGCTGACCAACCAACCAAAAAGCTTGTTGTAAATGGCTTTGGAGAGAGCATTGACAGAGTAGGCAACCTAAATATCAATGATTTTTTTTTTAATTAAAAGAAACAATATAGTACATACATACAATACAATCTACAATTGACAAGTATCTCACAAGAGTTTTTATGGCTTGTTTGATTTGTTTAAGGCTTGTGCATATTATTTATTTTGGGGCTACAATACATGCATAATACCAAGCTTTGTCGTAGCAGCCTTAAACATACCAGTAAGAAGAGCTTTACTTGTTAAGGTGGCAGAATTTAGGACACTACAATTGGTAAACAAGCATGCTAACCAACAATTACAATCGATAGCAAAAAAAAAAAATTATTGATTATGGACAGAACTGATGCACTGACCTGCTCCTTGGTACGTCCTTGTTGTACATATTCTGTGCCGACTTTGATCCTAGGCTTAAGCAAGTTCTTCATCAAGTCCTGAGCATTCAGGCCAAGCAGGTAGGACACAGCATCAATTTCTGTAAATCAACAAAAAATAGAAATGTATTGTTGAGTGTGGACAGGTGCGAAACCTACTGTTTTCTTGAATTAATAATACTAGAGACTATTTTTATTACATAACAAATTAACTATTTCAAAGAAATATACCATTATAACCAATTGGACAAAGGCAATCTAACAACAGGATACTGAGCTACGGAGACTTATGATCAGTTCCACGCCTCTCAACAGACACCACATGCTACAGAGAATATGTACATACTACAGGTCTGCATGGTATTTGTCGCAACCAGACAAAAAACTGCTATGAGTTCCTATCTTGGCAAGGTAAGCTCAGTCCTGTTGTTAGATTACCTTGTTTGGACATACTTATGACTCGCTTCACTATTGTCTACAAATATCCTACAATGTAGTTCACAACATTGACTTTTGCACTAAGTAGTTTTTGTTATGATGATTCATAAACTTTATCCATTCAATAATTCATTGCTGTTTTTCAAAAATACTTACGTTCAGTGCCATCAGATTCAGCCTGCTCCTCTCTTGGTCTCTGCTTCCACTTGGCATTACCAAAGTGAAGGATAGCAGCACAGAGTTTCCACATGGACAGTTTGTCTTCAGGGACGAAGCCCAATACATCCAAGGCTTTCTGGTAAATGTAACAAATTAAGGCGAGTTCAATACCATAAAAAGTAGAATGATGGCGATGACGTGTGATCATTTATGACATTATAACATAAGATGATGGTAACAATTACAATGTTAATAGTACTAAATGTAACTATGCCTTTTAATGAAGATGGTCAATGGTGGTCAAAATGATTATCTCAATTCAATTCAACTTTATTTGATCACAGAGGCCCAGATCAACACATGGTTGTTCACCTGCTCTTGGAATAACCTATGGGACCATGGACCCCACTTATAGGTCCATGATGGGACCATCACAGCTATTTTTTGTGCCTGAATACACCCAGGGACACATTGGTATTGATAAGAATTATGATTGTTGTAGTGATGTTGGCAAGAAATCTTACGTCAGTGTCGCACATCTCTTGCTTGTCATCTACGTTGTCAATGGTAGTGACACCCTGGGATGTGAATTTGTAATCCTCAGGCTTTCCAGTGAGGGCAAGTTTTTCTGAAAAGAAACAAAAATCAATTATACTTTATGCATAATGTAGAGTACTATTATAGAGTAATAATAATATTGTATATTGTATCTATTGAATATGTATGAGCAGTTCAATTATCAATTTATGAATATTTATGAGCCGCTATCTCATGAATTAATGTGCTAATGTAAGTCAATCATGAATATTATGAATGAATGAGTAGATAAAGAATCACCTAAACTTATGAGTATGTATGTGTTGTAATCATTATCTTACCAAGAAGTCCATCAATTCCACCAGACAAGATCTGGTAGAAAATATGGTATGCCCTTTCACCTCCTAACTGGGTTACAACTCTGGATTTTTCAAGCAGATCTAAAGTTTAAGAAAATGCAAGTTGATTAAAGAGAGAATATACTTTAAAAACACAGGCATTAGGGTTTTATATAAAGTTAAGTTGAGGAACCAGAATGAACCAAAATGTCCAATGCGAAAGCAATTTTTATTTTTCCAGGATGAGAACCTGAGGAAATAAAACATGTTAAGTGAGTGGAGTGAGTGAGTGGCTGAGCAGTTAAGACAGTGGAACTGTAATACATTGCCATAACATCGGCTCCATGGTTCTGGTGGTAGAACAAGTCTTCTCGGATAAGGACTATAAACCGTAGGTCCAGTGTACACATCTGGCTCATGTGCACTTTAAAGAACCTAGTACGAGACGAGTAGTGGTTACCCCAGTGTATTAGTTCACACACAGCCACTGTCACAAACTAATCATATATCTTTAAGGCATCCTGTAATTGGCGATATCGCTGTTGGATGTATGTGAAATAAAATAAAAAATAAAATAAAACCACCAAGCTAGTGCCATTCATTTTACTTACAGGTTTCAATATCAGCTCCAGCCAACTTTCCATTGCCACCAAAGTGGATACGGATGAATTTACCCTGTAATTTTGGAGAAAGATCAGAAAGACAAAGTTAATATTGCGCTTAATATGTACATCAAACTTAAAATACTGTTTTGAGAATGTCTAAGATGTAATTGTATGCACTAAGTGATCTTTGCGTCAGTAGTGAATGTTCTAGTATAGGCCTACATTTGTATTTTGCATGCACATTTTTATTCTAATTAACATGCATTTTTTAATTTTTAGATTGTTTGCTAATTATTTAAAAGTCTGATATTCTTATAGTGCATTGATTTTTTTTTTATGAAAGGTTTAAAATATTTTATATAAATGTTTGCGTATTGTGGATTTGTGGAAGTCTACTTTGTAATGTAATAATTAATACTTTAAGTGAATGCAAATTACTGTGTTGGAATGGATTTCTACTTTCTGCTGTAGCTAACTTAAAATTTATTATCATAATAACGTTAGTAATATAAAATGAATAGCTATATACATATAGTCAACTCTTGCAAAACCCTACACCATTGGACTAGCATTTTGGATTTTGACAGTAGGAAATATTTTTGTAAAAAGTTTCACATCATCTAGCACACAACACAATAATTACATAATCAGGGAAAACCGAATCTCATATGAGGCTTAGTTACGCTGTGTTTGCCATTAAAAAGTGCTACAACTGAAATGATTTGAACCAAGGACTTTGAATTGGTGTAGTCAACCACCAATACACAGTACTACAGTGTTTCTGGTTTTGGAAGAGCTGACTGTATTTTCAAACATTACACATAGTAATATTCATGCAAAAACAACTCATGCATTCAAGGGTCAGAGGGAAATTATCATATTACATGCAACAGGGTTTATACACTTTCTCATAAGTGAATTTCCATGATATTTCTAGCCAAAATGCCATAACTAACAGTTTCATATAATTTAAAATATCATAGTAAAGTGAAATAATTGTATAAATGTGTCCAATAAAACAAATTTTCTTCATCTTATTACATTTTTTAAAAATCCCAATTTTTCAGGCCTTCTACAATTTTTTAAAATGTTTTTATGACCAGTTTGGACCATGATAAAATGATTTTCTTTTTTAAATCATATAATCGATGAAAATGTTTTATTTACTGCATTCCATAAACAAATTTGAGAATTCTATACTTTTTATTTTGAATTTAATTATTATGTCTAAACATGCAACATACAATTAACAACAAGATTAAATATGAAAATTATGTAATATAAATGTCATTCCAACTAAAGACCAGTTTTTAGAAAAAAAAACATAAGATTGTTTAGATTGAATAAAAAATAAACTGTATATAACAGAGTACAGTTATAGGGTGAGATAATACTCTGATTACATTAACAATGCATAACAAGTATTTTCTTTCCTAATTTAGCCTAAATTAAAAGCATGGAATTATACCTCAATCTCTAATATTTGTTTAAAAAAATGGTCTTTAATATGTAAACAAATTCACATCAATAAATAAATCGACTTTAAACAATATAATAGCATAATTATCAACCTTAGATATATTAAAATATATAAAGTTTAAAAAAAAATTATTCAACATCAATGTTATGTTATATATTTGTATAATAGTTTTTATGTATTTGAACACAGCACAGCAGATGAAAAGGAGATGATAGACATCGAGAAGAGGGTAAAATTAACTGTCAGGGGGGCCACAAACAAATCCACAGGATGAGTTCACAACAACGAGACTGCACATCTTGATACGTGTTCAAAACACGCATTTACTTACAAATCGGGAGGAGTTGTCATTACGGATGGTCTTGGCATTACCGAAAGCTTCAAGAGGAGGGTTGGTTTGGATAACTTGTTCTTCTAAACCCTAGATTTTTTATCGTGTAAAATTGCACAGTGAAATAAAACATTGCATAAAATAAAACATGTGGTAAACCAGGGGGTTACTTACAAAACGTGAAGAGTTATCATTACGGCATGTTTTCGCATTGCCGAATGCTTCCATCACAGGGTTAGCCTGGACAACTTGATCATCAATATTGCGTTTATATAACTGTGATCAACAAACCAAACAAACGATGTTAAAGACAAACATGCATAAATATGTACAACATTAAAATGATTAAATCATAACATTAAACATTACATTAAACATGTTCTTAATCTCTTTTTTTTTTTCATTTTATTTAAACGATTTAATTAAAATTTACATCTGTGAAAACTACATGCGTGAATTTTTTACATGCACTTTGACACAGTTGATATGGTAACTGTGAACATTTCTTATGAGCATGACATAATTTTATGTTACAGAGTACACATGCGGAAATTTCTGTCGGTTTCTACGGGAGTCTAGTGGGGGATACTGTAGCTAGCTCCGAGTGTAATAACTTTTGCCAAGGTATTCTAGTCTCAATCAGGCCAAAGCCGGACATGAGAATGTACAAACACTCTGTAAAATGCAAGTTACACCAGTTGCATTTCTATCGAACTTCCTTTGTAATGTTCTGCTTTTCATTTAGCTAAAATAATTCTAGTGATATCTTTCAATAAAAAGCTAAATTGTAGAATTATTCTCTCTCAAGTCATGCATGAATACTTACCAGAGTAAACCAAAACAAATATATAGGTCTATATACCCTGTGTACTAAATTTGAACAGAGAGTCTGCCTCAAAATTGAATATACAGGCATATAGGTATATATAAAATTCCATAATTGAAAAAAATGTATTGTTTAACATTATAATATAATTCATATCCATTAATTTACTTAAAGAAGTACTGTTGCTATCAGACCATTCTATATGCATTTAAGGTAGTATTCATGCAAATGATAAAGTGTGAGAGAGTAATTCTACAACAAACTACTTGAGGAACCATGAAAGAATTATTTTACAGCATTTGCTTCAGTACCTACAAAGTAGGTAAAAGGTATTTTTACAGACTTTCTGCATTTAAGCTCTGTCTACACTATCAAACTTCATGTGTCAAAAAAATGTGATGTGCCTATATATAAATATGACATTATCACTACCATATTTCGGCACAGCACACTTTTTTTGTCAAATTAGTTTGATAGTGTAGACAGAGCTTAAGGTTGCTAATTTCAGTAGCTGTTGCAGTAGGTCCATATTCAATTTACTGAAGCAACTGTAGTAAAATGATATTTACGTGATCCATTGATTTTTCTAATATAACTATATTTACTCCCTGTTTTTAATTATTGTGTATATTTATTTATGCCTACATGCATTGCAGAATTATAATTGTTTCATGCTTTGTGTTCTAATGGAATTTTATCTTGATATACTGTACTACTATATATTGTGTTTTAAAAAATATATGTCTACATAATATATATCATCATTGAAAAATTTCAGGAAGAAAAAACCCCAGTCTATGCATACTCTGTCGAAACAAGTTATCATCTCAAATTGGGAAGAAAAAACTAAGAATTAATATTTAAAATTATTTTATTATTATTATTATATTTTATACTTTAAAATTATAAATGTAGGGTAACATTTTATAACAGTAAAATTTGAATAATCGAAATTGATATTTAAATATAAACAATTTTCTTGAAAGAACAATTTGAACAAATAAACAAACAAAAAATAATGAAAAGTTTACAAACAAAATAAAACAAAAGGCTTGAATACTGTAATTTAATCAATTTAAAGGTGTGGGTCACTTAAAAACAAACAAAACTAATTAACGTAATATAAATTATTAAGGGGAGTAAGAAAATATAACTTTTGAAGATACTGATAAGCCTAAATTACTGTATTATAATTCAATAAAATCCAAACTCTTATTTAAAAATCAACATTGAAACAAACAAAACAAAACAAAAGTTATAGCGAGATAACTTGAATACAGAGTAAAGTACATTGATAGATAAAAGGTAGATTGTACACAATGTGTGGCATAAACAAGTGGTCATTCAGAATGACCCCCAGCATAACCTGGTAATCTGCCAATGGTCAGCCCAATATGCAAAGCCAATTAGAGCCATTTGTTAACATTGTTGTTAATTATATTTGTTTAAATGTTTAAAACATTTTGATAGAATTTATATCTAAAATATTTAGGTTAGAAATATTAATGGGGAACAACCAAATTTGATCAATTAAATGTTGAAAACGCTGATACCGAAGAAAGAAAAAATTGTGGATTTGAAAATAAATTGCAATAAATCAGTTCTAAGATTACAGAAGAAAACCCCTTTTTTTCAATATTACATTGCCAACAGAAATAACAATTAGGATTTTTAAAAATAGTTCAATTAGGATTTGCATTATAGGATGAAAGGTTGCCAGGTTATGCTAGATGTTTAGCCACCGCTTGACACTGTACCTTCTTCTCTCCTGTCTGGGGTTCTTTGGATGCTGAGCTAGCGATACTGGCAAAATACTGGATTACTTTTTTCGTGTTTTCTGTCTTTCCAGCACCGGATTCACCACTGAGAGAAATGCATGGATTGATAAAGGCTATTCATTCAACTAGTGCATTACAGGCACATGCTGATTGTTAGATAGAAGAGTTTTATAAACAAGAACTATTATTAATCTTGATTTGTTTAAATTTCTTTGATGATTAATTGTCTATAAGGTATATTTGTAAAATGTATAAGAAATACAAATGAACACTATAATTCCAATATATAGAGTACTTCTTCACAGAGTTTTGAATTTTATTTTTAGTTAAAAGTTATAAGAGATCGAATATATTTGAAAATCTCTATCTTAAACTCTAGTTCTTGTTTTATATAACTCTACATTGTTAGAACAGAAGAAGTGTATCTTCAACCAATCACAGATTAGCAATTGATGTCAACCAAACTTTTATCCAATCAAATGACATCTGTGATGTTTTACTGATACAATTTCCACTGTTCTAACAACCATGCAAGCATGCAATGTGCGTTTGTTTGTTTACCCAGAGAAGATGAAACATGGGAATACAGCATTAATTTTGTTAAATTGAACTAAATCTTAGAAATTAATAATTTTTGATCACAAAATATTTTTAACAATTGTGATATTTATATAGATATAATTTAGTTTCATTACTAATTTTAATAATCCATATAAAGGATAATAAAACAACATTTTGTTTAAATAGCTGTATTAGCTGTATTTCCATGAATAAAATAGGGAAATATAAAAAATATCAATAATAAAAAAATCCAACAGCAAATATACTGACAACGCCTGTTGAGAATAAAAATATACATGGTTACAAAATCCAACAACAAAAGCAAAGAAAAATCATTAAAGAACATCATAATCAATATTACTCATATTGATTAAAGCAATTTTATAAAATTACAGGGAAAAAACAGGTTTGATTTAACATTTTCTTTCAGACCAAATTAATTATTCCATTAGTTACAATGGGTCCAGATAAACATGTATAAATATTATTACAACAAAATAAATTATTTTTTATTGTTCCACCACCCCAAAATAATTCTTTTTTCTCAATGAATTCTTGATTTTCTATTTATTGTTTTTTTAAACTATGAAACTATTCATAGAACAGATTAAACTTTATAGTGTCTGCCGATAACTTTGAATGTATATAATAGACAAAATGTAAAAAACACTTCACCAGCACACCATATGAGGCATCTTTAAACTTACGTAATCAGCATAGACTGGTTTTCATTGTCTGTGGAAAAACAAAATATTTTGAATTACATATTTTTAACATACACATAAGAAAAAACCTAGGATTAAAATCCAAGACCAGAAGAATAAAGTACTTTTAAGAATGTATTCTATCAACTAAGCCATATATCAAGTTTATACATTTAATATTAACAGTGCTTCTTTGAGAAGATGACCAAATAAGGCAAGATATTCAGAAATCTGTTTAGAAGATGGGATGTGCAGGTTGAAGCTTAGTTATAAATTGCCTATTAATAAGAGAATTTGGCAACAACTTCCATCGAATCGTTCATGCATGCTAGATAGATTTAATAATGTAATCATATACTGCCAGATAAAAATAGTAGTAGTCCATCCAAAATAAATGGTTCACTTATATATAGTGCCAATTTATTATACAATATGTTGGGAAAGTCAATTATAGCAATAGTATTGATTTCTCTATAAATATCTAAAAAATACTATCTTTAATACTGGTTCAATAATTAGTTAGTTATTAATAGTAATCAAAAAACAGAGGCAGGAATAATGATTGAAATTCTTTCTTCTAAAAACAAAAATTAATATTTAAATGGAGAGATACCCTTCTCCTGAATAAGGTAGATTATTTTCAAAATACTGATGGTAAATGTGTACCATCTTGGTATAAAAAAAACTGTTGTTAAATGGAAATAATATGAACTCATGAATACAGTGGGACAAAAGAAACTGTCCCTTTAATCATAGAGTGTGTGTAATACCAGCATAATTCACCTTTAATGATTCATAATAAGCCTTAATGGGCATAAATTCCCTTTAGGATATTTTAGATTAGCCTCCAAGGGTGCAACACAAGACATATTTTGTAATAGTAACTAGCTATGTAATTACACCACTTGCAATTACACAAGAACGAGTGACCAAATTATAGTTAGCTGCTCGCAGACATGACATATTTTTACATATCCCAGTTCATAACATACTGCTAGGCCAAACTAATTTTACTAACATTTTTTGCAAGCATGCAGTGGCTGTTATTAAATGTGTTGTTTGTTGGCTTGGTACTATATCAACTCCCTGTTTTATTTTTCTGAAGAGTTAATACTTTCTCTTAATTTGTTTGCTATTGCCTCCCATCTTTATATTCATATTAGTATTTCAAAAGATTAAACCTTCGGTAAACAAATCAGGAGGAACCCTGTTAAATCAAACAAGAAAGCAAACCTTCTTATTAACTTTCCTTTAACGCAAATTTATCTTAGGATCTGCAAACAAAACACAGTCCTTTACGATGTATAATGGTCTCTACAGACAGTAGGCTTTACAGATGATGTTTTTTAATACTGGTTTTACATGTTACCCTAGGGGCATAAGATGGTTAAAAAACACTACAGAAAATACCAGTCCCTCTCTACCAATAGACTATATATAAAATCTATCTATAAATTATTAATATATACAGTAATATAGAATATATAAAATATAAATATCTCATATCTGTATAATAATAATAATAATCACATTTTTACCTTGCAACATGTCATAGTAAGCGTTGTCAGCAACGGCGTAGACGTGAGGTGGCATTTCATTACGTCGCTTACCACGGTAGAGAGCTACTACCTTGTCGCTGTAAATGGGAAGTCTGCGGTATGGGTTCACAGCAACGCAAAACAATCCAGAGTAGGTCTGTAAGAAAAATGACGGCCCACAATTAATATATATATATTTTAATAAGCCCATGTTGGAATACAGTACATCCACCTTTGGGACACCCCTATTCAATGGAAATCTCTATTAGAAGAGGTGAAATATATGTGTTTTAATATTACTAATCCATGTTGTAATAGATAATACAGTAGAACCATATAAAGGAACACTGAGAAATGAATGAATGAGGGGTAATATACATGTCCTATGGCCAACCCCAATTTATGGGACACTACTATTAATAGTACACTTTGTAATCTCTGGACCTTTTCATTCTACTACCTATGCCGTGTTTGCCTAACAGACTTTCCAAGAGTTGTACTCGGAGCCAATATGTGCATTAAAGGTGTCCCCTTAAAAGAGGTTCTACAATAATATGGGATTCTTTGTAAATGAACAAGATACAATACACTTCTTTTAGAGATGTTTTAAAAAGATAGCAATTAATACATTGCGAGTATGTTTTAAAAGTTATTATAATAGCCAACCATAATGAAGGTCAACCTTTCACCTCCGATATCATTGGAGTAAATTAACACCAACATTCCAACCAAAACTTAATCAACTCTATGAACAACAAACACTAGAAACCAGATCAAGATTCAATTAATGAGTTCTCGGGTTTCAACACTAACTACTTAGTTAACCTTTTAAGTATATACTGTACTTTTGTAATGAACTCAATATATGCGAATACACGTGCAGTATACAGTAGATATACAAACGATGTTCATAAAACTTAACATTTTCAGAGGAGCAGGCATAAATTTCCATTAAATAACTGTAGTACAATTTCTTGTCAGGTGCAGTATAAAACTGCTTATTGCTACACATTCATAAATTGTGTTAACAAAAATGAAATACAAAGCAATGTTTTTTTCTAAGACTTCAGATAGATTAAACAGCCTATCGTTATAATTATAATAATAACCGAAACATTGCTTATCAAACTTTGGAAAAAAAGTTATGTTCACTGGTTTTGGTTTTTTTTCCCTTTCGCAGTAAAGTATTTGTGTAATAATAAGTGTAAAACGATTGGTTTGATAGTTAATGACATTTTTACTTTTACTGCGTTCAAATCAAAAAGCCTGTATATTTAGAATTATTTTTAAACTGCTTGGGATTCGAATACTGGCTTATGCATACACAGTACTGTACACCAATGGGTATACAGTAAAGCACATACCAATAGAAGTAATTGCTATTTATGGGCATTTAAACCATGGTTAAACTGTCATTTATTTTCTCCTCACTTTACAGCCCCAGGTGGATAACAATAAAGTAAGTACACAATTAAGCCTAACACCTGCCAAACCTCCTTAAACATCAAGAACCATTAATTAAATCAATTAAAAGAATCATACAATGAGGTTGATACTTGGGAGTATAGTAGCCAATTGAGACCATTATGTGTTATTGAGAGATAAATAAATTTCCAGAAAGAGCATCAGAAATATTTTTTTTTTTAGTTTCAAAAGATCTTGAATTTAATATGCTACTTTAAATATAAAAAATGAGATAATTACAATATGAATAGTGATTTTAAAATGAGAATTAATTTTAAAATGTGTAGAATATAAAATTTAGTTTTACATCACATGGTAATAATATTTACTGTTAATAATTAGGATAAATTGTTTTGTTAATGAATGCTTATACTGTAGTGTAATGCAAATTAAAGTTCAATTATTAATTAGTATTGCTAATTAAATCATTAATTCAGGAGAATAGGTTTTAAGTTAATGTATTATTAACTTTTTTAATTACTGTAATAATTAGAATTAAATTGTTTTCTGTTTTGTTAATGAATGATTATATTGTAGTGTAATGTAAATAAAAGTTCAATTATTAATTAGTATTGCCAATTAAATCCATGTAATAATATAAAATTAATTCAGGAGAATAAGTTTCAACAAATGATCAAGCCAAAAAAAAATCACTAGTAGTATCACAAACATCTGAGGAGCTAGCAATTATTCTTCCATTTTAATTACTGATTCTTGAAGGCTGCTGATTGGCTGGTAGCATAAGATAATGAGAAGTGTGTCTTCTTCATTCACAGAAACATTCAAGGCATCTACAGGCTTGGAATTCCCTGCCCAAATATAGGCTACCAATTGGCTGTAGGCCATCAAACTTACCAGCACAGCTAGTACTATGGTTTCATTAATTGCAGGCAGTATACATTTATAGTATTTTTTCTTCAGTGAATTAAAAAATGAAAATATATTATGCCTAGTGCATATTATAATGTAGAATTTTGATGACATTTTTTAATTACATACAGTAAATTAGCCACGCTTGGTTATCAATACATTTGACAAATTATAATTATGGATAATTTCATAGTTGCTTGGAAGAAATTTAAAAAACAATGCTGTTACTTAATTTGAGGCCTGTGGCACCACATGAAGTATGGGATGGATTATTATTTCTTGAATTGAAATAAATTTGGAATAGAATTATACTAGGCACTAATGGTTTTTCCACTACACATTGAACCAAAAACTGGGTAATTAGGTATTAATAGGGCTTTCAATAATAAAAATTAATTAAGACTAAACAATAATAGTTATTTAAGTTCTGTTAAACATTTTCTTATTTGTTTCAAAAACCTCATGAGGAAAAGTCATGTTTATCAAAAAAGTAACCTTTGGCATTTAGGCCTATCAGAGGGAGCAATATGACGGACATAGAAAAAGCTTTAGCTATTCTATTGAAGAGGGTTTACATTGTAATTGTGTTTGCCTTTCATTTGAAGTAGGTTCAACTTTATAGACTTACTTCTACAATGTTTAAAATCAAACACAGTGACCCTAAACAGGCATTTACTTTCTGGTTCTAGTAGAAAATTTAGTTTAGTTCTTTTTTTGTTCATTCTTTTTGTTTAACATGTCTGCCATGCTGATAAATGGATAATTATTAATTGTACAATGTTATTGTCATGTCAACATATCGAGCAGATTTTTCCTATTTTGCAGGACTGGTCCTCCTAAGTCTCAAATGAGACTTTCATTTAATTAATAGTTATAATTAATTTATCCTGTAATCGGTGATAATTCTGTTGGATGTGTTGAAAATTACAAAATTACATTTCAGTATTCACTGAGCAATATGATTTTACTGTATGCTGAACTGTATCATTCATTGACCTTCTTCGCATATACTGTAGGACTACTGTACAACATTGTTATATATATGATAATATTCAATATCTATACAGGGTTATGGCAGTACATGAAATATGTAACAATATTGATATAAGGATGGACATTGAAACTATTAACACATGTTCAGGGCTAAGGTCAAAGGGTCAAATGAAGTACACCATCACATCAACATACAGACCTTTCCATATAAGGAAACACCATGTCAGCTGTTCTGTCCACATGGCCGAGATATGACATTCCAACATATCTGAATGAACCCTTTAACTAGGGGCTGATTTATTACATGATCTATTTTATTTATGTCATTTGTTCGGAGGTATTCTTTATTCTCCCATTGTAGTTTATATATATATATATTATTTCATATCATTATTCTAGTCCAAATTTATAATTATTTATTCCACTACTCAGCTGTACTAGTCTATCAAGGCTCGAATTTTGAAATGTTAGGTACTAGATCACTAAGCCAGTTTATTGTTTCACAACTCATTCATTCACAAATTATATTTTATTTTTGCTCTAAGCTTATCTTCAAAATCAAATTTAAACTCATTTAAAACTAATTTTAAATTCTTTAATTTAGATCATTTTAACCCAGGTTATTTTATTTTTTAAACAGGGCCTGCAGTATACACCAGAATGGTTGATAAGGTTTTAACCTGACCATTTTTTCACAGAGGCTTTTGACAACCCAGTGGCTTGAACATTGTTCCCTTTTCTTGCAAAAACCGGACTACTTTATTTCTCATGGCTACATTACTGTAAAATGCTTGAATTGGTGCACACAATACATTTTTGCATATATCATATCATTACTATTATTATAAAAAAATATAGTAACTTACGTAGATGAGACCGGATTGGTATCTTTGTCTGAGATTTCCAAGTACACTAGCTTCATTCAAGAAGGTCATACTGGCCATATCCTCAATTTTGTCAAACTTGGGAGGATTCATTTGTTGTGTATCATCCTTTTTAAGTGTTACTTGCTATAAAAATAAAAGAAAATTGTTATTTCTTGATCTTGAAAATGTTTTGATATATGTGGCATTGCTTATTTGATGACTTAATAACTTGCATCTCTTGTAAATTGTCTTTTATAGTAAGTACGTCCATGGATGCTCTCTAGATAAACAGCAATCATGCTTATTTTAATGTAACATTTTGCTAGGCTTTGATTTAAGTTGGAGAAACAGACGTTTATATATTATAGAAACAGAATTTTAAAAACTTTTTTATCACACAGATTGAATTGAATATAAGTTTAAACCATTATGAAAGTAGGTATATATAGATACATCTATGATAGGTGAAGGTAGTACTGACCTTTCCAGTAACGGTCTTCACTGTAACCATGTCTCCCTTTGTGGAGAGGACCTCAGCTTTTACAAAGCCCTCTTTCTCATCAGGTACCCAACAGTTCTTCTTACTGTCAAACGCCTGAGTTGTAGCCTCCATCTGGGCCTTGGGGTCAAGCCTCAAGTATTGTTCTGGATCATCACCCATATTGATTGTTTTTTGATTTCCTTACGGACTTCCAAAAAAAGATAAACAGCGAAAGAGCAGAGAGCTGAAGAAATAAAATGTTTTGTTTTATATTTAAGAACTGAAATTCCATCATAAATCATAAATGAAGTACACACACTACAAACAGATACAAAACTGAGAGTAGAGAACAGGTGTCCACCAAGCCCCGATTGGTCAAATAAAAAAGCTTATAAATGTAGTTTGCATTTGTTTTAATGGCTGGTTGGCGTGGTGATGAGGTTAAAGCTGGGAATTATGGTTTTCATTTTACAACCTTTTTGTGTATACTCACCATTGTCTTGAGGACAAGGGTTAGGCCAGGTTTTTTTTTTATCATTAGCTATCTTATAATTTATTTCGCTTTTTATGCTAATGTGAGGACCAATCTGTCATCTCATACATCATGTCAAAGCATACCAAATATAGAAAAACCAACATGAGTTTCGTTTTAAAAAACCACAACACCTAACTTAGTGATGATGAAAAGGAAAACGAAATATACAACACACCTAGGCTAGGCCTACCGCAAACCGGCATGGCGGTAATAATGGCAACTCCTACATACAGGCCTACCACACTGCCATCTATGTGAGTGACACTGACTCAGGCAGGGCCTAGCCTAGACCTAAAGTCACTTACAGTAATTAAATGCCTTCCTTTCTAAGATGGTCAATATCATTATCATGAGTGAATATTTTCTATTCTGGAATAGTATAATATTATGTCTATAAACCCCAAGGTTCTTGGCCTAGATATAAATGTAAACAACTGTTTAAAAAACTGTGTTCAAATGCATGCTGTCAATGAAAATTGTCTTCTAAAAGCCCGCCACCGCAGTCAAACATTTTCCTCTTTTAGATAATTTTTCCTTATTCCTCTAGGCTTAAAAGCTACTAAATGTACAGTCTAATGATCAACAAAAAGAAGTACTTAATCTGATATTCTGCATTTTCTACTGTAGAATACTATTAAACATATACTAATAAAATATAGCTTTTATAAAATTCTCATCACGCCTACTTATTAATCGAATTGTCTTCGGTGATTGGTCCAAAGTTTTCATTATGAATCTTCTATTTTACGCACCTCCCCCACCGCCCCTACACACACAAACACGCGCTCGCCCCCTCCTTTTTCTAGACTTTATATTTCGGTTATTATTGGTAATGGTAAACACAAATATTTTGCTTTATAAACATTTTGCAACTAATTCTACTCTAAAACTGTATTATTCACACACGTGTGTGTGGACCTAATAAATAGTAGGCCTAGATTACACATGACACATGCCTAGACATTATAAATAGGGCTACAATTTAAAAACAATCTATATTAGTACATATTGTATCATAGAAAATCCACAATACTTTTTGCACTCACTATAGCCTAACTATTTCAGATTCAGATATTTAGGCGAGACAAGCGAATGCTTAATAGATAAACACTTCACAGTTAAATACCTTATACCCATATGTTTTTTCATAAAGAAAATTATTTTGAAAAAATTTGTAGTCTACGACGCAACACAATGTTAATATATAGCCCATATGACGCGGCTACACATACATATACTATATCAATTTACACGTACGATTACAGCCTATTTAAAAGGAATACTATATCAATAAAATGTATACGTTAAACTTACGGCTTAAACCGTAAATCATTTCATACCCATTTAAGCTAATTAATAACAAACAAAGAACATTCTTACAGTAAAATCTTCAAAACAGCAAACCGACGACGATGATAAGCAACATACAACACACAAAAATGCACAAGATGATTATATAAATATCCGACAGAAAACCTTCGTGCACTTGTATAAAATCCAAATAAGAACTTGGTAACTCGCAAAAAAACTTATTTTGGTACAATAAACTTACCTCCGGATCAGAAGAAGAAAGGGAAGAGGATCGAGAAGATCCTAAAAACAAGCAGCCGTTTGATTGCGAGAAATGCAACCAATGCAAAGAGATACAGACAATCCACAAAGATAGCGATTATTCAATGGGAGGGCCTAACCCAACTATTGGCCAGTCAATGAGCTTGTATCCGCCTCTTTGTGTATTAACCAATCAGAGTGAGGTTCCCTGGCTATCGTCTGCTCATTTGATATTACAACGTCACTTTTCCGCCCTCTGGTATGTGAAAGGAATGTGTAGAACTATAAGAATGTCTTAGTAGTGAAATGTTTGTAGTCAGAAAAAGGGAAGGTGTCCAGGGTATTGATAATCTCCACCAATCGTTAGACATTTGTGCTGTAGTGTACGCATACTTGAATCAATAATTATTTCTCAATGAGTTAAAGATCGTCTGCTTCGGATTGGAACGCTTTTCCCATTGGCTAGAGAGTTAATATTTCTTTCACTAACAATTTTCTAACTAACACACTTTCTGTGTTGCCACGTGCGGTCGATTTATTCAATCGCCTATAATTGGCCTATTGATCACGGTTAGTTACATCGACTTCCTAAGTTCCTGAATAACAATAATAATACCGAAATACAACGTTTAGCAGGGTGGTACACATATAGTTGGGTCAAAAGGCAAATGTTATTGCGTTGCCTACTTTAATGATGAGTAGGCCTAGTTAATTAAACCTAAATATTACAACCTACAAGGTTATAATTTAAAAAAAATAAGACAAAATCAGTTGCATTATTTCGACCTTTTAATGTGTAGCCCATGATGCAACATAGGCCTACTTCATTATTACAATAGTTGGAATAAAGTGTACTAAACTATTCTTAATATGGCCAGGAAAAACAATAAAATGTTTTTTTTGTATAAAAGAAAGAAATCACAGCAGGACGAAACACGCTATTTTCGTGTAGTAGGGAGAAAAATTAGTAACTGGAATGGCAATAAGTAACTATTGACCAATGAGAAACGTAGACTGATTATTAGGCGTAGAGCTGAGATTTTGATTAATCGATCGAGGTCGCCGCTGTGTCGTGTTCTGATACAACAAGAAGGCCTACTAGCTATACAAACTAGGCCTAAACTTAACCTATTTATATTATTAGGCGAAGTAAACATTACTTTACTTATCCTTACATAAATGTAGGGAATAGCTTTAGTGTAAAAAATCACAATAAATAGACCAAGCCTAAAATAAGGCCTAGGCTAGGCCTACTAACTAGCCTAGGCCTAGGTAGGGGCCTAGCTAGGAAGTCTTACTTAGGCCTAGGCCCTAGGCCTATGCATGGAGAGGTATGGCCCCTACAGTATAGGCTATACTCCATGTGTATCTAGGCCTAGCTAGGATGCGGACCACATTCTCTCTCCGCTAGGTAGGAGGAGAGATATTAAGGTATTGTAGTATAGACTATACTACAATACCTTAATATCTCTCCTCCTATACTATACTATACTATACTATAGTGGTCAACTTATTCTCTTTTTTTAGTATTTTTAAAATAAAAAATAATGAACAGGATGTCAGGACTAATGTTACTCACGTCCAATCACACATCGCACAATGATTGCTGGATCTTCAACTGCGGCCATCAGGGCATTGTATTTTGTGTGGCGTGTGCTCTTGAACAGCTCGAGGACCCAGGAAAACCGCCTGTAAAGAAAAAGTTCCTGTTGACAGAGTTGTTGAAGGTGGTTGTGGATAGTGATCATGAACTTCTTAGAACTCTGGATGATGAACCACAGGTTTCTGTACACCTTGTGTCCGTTTTGATTGGTAGGTGGCAATGAGCGTATCTACTGAGCTTCCAGTACCTGTTTCATTCTTACATTATTCCATCCCCCTCATCTCTTTGTATTTTTTTTGTATTTTTTCCTTTACTCATCAATAATAATAATAGTAAAAAAAAAATAAAAAAATAATATATACACAGATTTAAAATACTGTATATAATAAAATTGTCTATACAGTATAATGTTTAAAAAGATTCCCTGCTCTCTACTTTACCCATTTGTTTCGGGTGAATGAAGCTCTTCAATTACATTGAAAATATTTTATTTTAAAACAGCATATGATATAAGTTATTTTTTATTTATTTATTTAGCAAAGATTCATATTTTAACGTTTTTTATTTCATTCCATTTTGTGTAGCTCTTTTTGCTTCATCAGATGACGGTATCATAGCATCAGCTATTGAAGGTAAGATTAAAATTAATGATAATAAATTTAATAAATAAATGTAATGAGCCAATTAAGCCAGTTTGACAATTTCGGTAGAATCCCTACCAAAATGGTGAAACAAACAAGGGGAAACACATATTTCAACACAACCCCTATTCATGGAATATCCCTATGAAACGGGGAACATTGCTAGGTCCCAAAGCTGTAATTTTAAAAATGTTATATATTTTTCTTGTAGTTTGATTGTCTTAATTACGCCAAGCAAAATGAATTTCCATTTTAAGTGGACCAATAACATTTCTTGAATCTTGAATCTGTGTATAATAATACAGAATGCCGAACAAAACTAGACTACTGTACTATATACACAGACTTTGGCAACATGCCTTACAACAGCTGATCATACCATATATGGAGTACAGGCAGTGTTGCATCAACAAATCACATTCAAGTAGAACAGTTAATTCTAGTACTGCATATGTTGTAACCATGGTAGCATCAGACACATTATGCTCTTAAAATACATTACAACATTAACATTAATGTTGGATTTTCTCAGATAAGGAATGTAGAATTTGTTTCATTTACGTATAACATTTTTAACTTGCCTTTAAGAATAGGTGAAATTAAAATTATTATTTTAAAGAAAATAATTTATACTTATAATAATCTTAGCATCTATATATATTTTGATCGAACCTATGTACTAAATATTTCTTCCTCTAATATTAATACAGTAGGCCTAGAACTTTACCTAAGAAAACATTGTGATACAAACCAGGGGGTAATCATCATCACAGATTGCAACCTTCTTATAAGGCAAGAGAAACTTCCCGGATTATGCAAATTAAATACTTGCATATTAATTACACTTATAAACATATTTAATACTCTCATTATGTCATTATCACTATGTTTATCGATGAGTATCATGTTTGTAGGGGTGACCCAGGAACAGGGGTCTGACCGGACATTTTAGCAATGCAGCGTATGGTAGTTTAGACCAGCTTAGGACAGCTTGACGAGCAGATTGTTAGCTTAAGCATTGGGAGGTGTATAAACTCAACTCACATAGGAGCAGGTGTTGTGATTGTGATAGCAGAAATCTAAACACATATCATTCAGTTGCTGGATCCCACTTAATTAGACATAGCAAACTTTACTGCGTTAAGAATATCACACTTTCACTTTAAGAACAGCCGTTCATACAACCAGTATGGAATAGTTTATATAGGCCTACGGGGCCACTGAAAGTATTATTTTATAATATGGCACTTTTGGGAGGGAGGCCTAAAAATTGTAAAATTAAGTGCACGATTTGTTGATATACAGTATTGTATATTTTGCGTTACATGTTTTTTAATTTAGTGCGGAGTGGGGCAGGGAGTGGACCAGGGCAGGGAGTGGACCAGGGCCAGGTAGGACCCCCTAGAATCCACCCATGTGTGTTGCTTAAAGTTATCAGTTATGAATTCACTTTTTATTACTTAAGAGGGAGAAATTGTGATCAACAACAATACAACAATATCCACCAACTCACCTCAGACATTTTATCATTATTTGTAAGCCATGTGTATCTGCAGATTATTCTATTAGAGATGAACACTTATAATGAGGTATATTTCTTGAATGAAATGCCTCAATACCACAAATATGTAACTTGGCTAAACCGATGCATGCATGCAATACCAGGATCGCAATAACGGTCCTGGTGTTGGCTATGCTATCGTTTTCTTGGCCACCTAACATGTATTCCGAAGGAGACTAACATAATATAACAGTTGTATATACCTAATTGTTTACTCAAGGTCATGTACTTGACACACCTGGGTTTCCTGCTCAATGTAACTATTAACGAATGTAAGCCCTATCAAACAAAATATAGGGCATTTGCCCGTTTTATAATTTAATACAGATTATCCTATGGGCTACTAATTATTGTAATGGAGGTGTAAGCTGGGCTTTTAAATATGTGAAATTAAATTACTATAAACTACCTGTACTTAGTGGTGACAAATAAACAATATGTAAAAAAGGTTATAAAATTTGCAGGAAAGATACTGTGGGAACCAGGGGAAAAAAGTGGCAAACTTTACTTAATGTTCTGTATTTACTATTAGTTTATTTTTTGAGGATTTGGATAGAATTGCCATGTCAGCCAAGTAGTATGTGCATCTGTTTATAAATAAATATTTGTTTAAAAAAATTCTAATTCAATCTTAATTACTTTCACCCATTATGAAACTGAATATTATTTCATTTGTTCTACCCATAATCAGTTTATGTTTTTTTTTTTTTTTCATATATTTTTAGTAATTGTTGAAGTTTGTTGTCAACTGAGGAATGAAGATTTGGTGTATGGTATTGTGAATCAAGTGACAGCTCTGGTAAAACAATTATAATTCAACTTCCTAATTTATAAATTCCTTTTGTAAATATTTGTACAAGAATGCTAATTTAATTATAAATATTTTCACACAGTTGTGACAGCCTAATTATTTGCCAGACACTTTTATTTGCAGACAAAATCTACTTTAAAAGCAATTTATTTTGTAGTTTTGAATCATTAATCAATGTATTGTCCTAAATATATAGAAAATTGTACTTTGTAAAAGTTGTACTTTGAATATACCATTTTTTACCGTTTTATTATTTAATCGCATTTGCAAAATAACAACAAAAAAAGTTATAAAAAATCAAAAAAATATGCAATTAACGAAAATTCGTTTTTAAGACAGATAATTATGGGCTTCCGGCTGACTTCTTTAAATTATGGTTTTATCAGATAAATATTAAAATTTTACAGTCCAATTTATGGTCGAAGTGAATAACTATTATGTGATATTAAAATGGTCTATCAACAACAAAAGTTACATTTATTTTTTCAGGGGACACTATATCTTATACAGTAATAAGCAAAAACAATAAATTTAAGTTGTGTAATTAGTCAATACATTCTTTTTTTCTCTAACACCCGCAGCATAATTTTTGTTGCCCAACTTTAACATTGGTAAAGTAAGATGACAAGATAAGCCAAGAGCCTGAAGTATGGCACGAGCCAAGCTATAAACATCCCACTGCGCTACTGTCTAATCTAATAACACCCGCTAGGCAGCCTAGCTCCTAGCATGTGATTGATGATGAGTTTTCATCAGGCTGTTATTTGATTAAACTGCCTGTGGCATGCGAATCCTCATCAAGAAATCAGTTGATAGGCAGTGCTGCCACAAGCCACCTCATGCCCTTATATGGTCGTTGCGAATGGCCTATACACTAGCCATTCAAATGGGAAATGTAGGGATATGCTCAAAAGATGTACACTCAGGGGAATTATTGAAATTAAGATACCATAGTTTGGTTGATTATTGTTGGAACATGGAGGTATAAATTGGAAGTTGATTGGTTTGACATTAAAATAATAAAAAAACAATCATTACTATCATCTTTAAGGTTAATGGATTGTGTTTAATAATTTTATCAATTTATTATCATTATAATTATCTTTATCATTTTTATTGTTGTCATTTTCACCAAATGTAATTAATTGGTGTATAATTGGTGCTGCCTACACAAAACTAGGCATTCTGTATTATAGTTATTTTAATAGATAAATTAAATATATATTTTAATACATAAATTGAATTTATTTGAATAAATAAGTTGAATTTATTTAAATAAATAAGTTGAATTTATTTGAATAAATAAATTGAATTTCAAATTAAACTATATGTACTGTAATATAACAATTGCTGCTATAAAATCTGTAGAATAAAGGCCTTTACATATAAATTAATAAATTAAAGTTTGAAAATTAAAGTCCACAGACATTTCGGACCTCAAAATTAAAAAGAGTTTTCAGTAAACCCTGTCTTGCATTGTTGGCATAGCATTACCAGACATAAACTATAATTATCACTGTAATGTTTTGTATGTAATGTAATGTGTTTGAGACATAGTGCTAAATCATCCTTAGACATTATTGAAATGTGATCGTAGCTACCATATTGATTACTTCATACTTGACTTAACAACTTTCAGTGAACCTTATTTCACATACTATAAAGCTCTACACTATCAAACTAGTTTGACAAAAAAAGTGTGATGTGTCCAAATATGGTAGTGATATGACAACATCGAGTCCATATATGGACACATCACATTTTATTGTCACCTAAATTTGATAGTGTAGACATAGAGCTTTATAAATTGTACAGTGGTTAAATTGTTTAGTGATGAAGCCCGGTGATATCTGGTCTATAGAAATCACTTGTCTCTTCTTTGTTGCTTATGTATAGTGCCTTCAGGATTCAAGCTTCCAAAAAAGCCTCCCTTCGCTTACTCTGATTGGTCGTTTGCTGCAATCTATTCCTCCATTGGCTGATTTACTCCAACAATCTTACAGTAAGTAATTCCTCACATAATCACATTTATTATAACAAATATATATATACAATTTAATGAAGAAAGAACAATAATTCAAACTGTATGTCAACAAGTTGAGCAGCAATTTTTGTAAGAAATGTTTCTTGTTTATTTCAACATTATTTTTAATAGGACACTTTACAGACTACCTGTTGACAGGGCTGAAGTACCCAGATGAGAATATCCAATCAGCAATCACGTACATCCTCCTTCACCTTGCTGGGGGTCACATGACCAACATTTGCAAGGAACCTCTTGTAAAAGAGCTCATCAAAAACCTACTGGCAATCATTGCTTCTGCTACTTCTTCTGAGTTGACAATGAACTCACTGGGTAATGTTTAAAGCTCTGTCTACACTATCAAACTTTATGTGACAAAACAATGTGATGTGCCCATATTATATGGACATGATGATGTCATAGCACTACCATATTTAAGCATATCACTACCATATTTGGGCACATCACCCTTATTTTAGTTAGTTTTATAGTGTACACAGAGCTTTACATTTAAAGGGAAAGAATAAGAATATTTGTTGTGCTGCTATAGTATAATCACATGAGTACTAGAGTAGAAGTGTACAGTACTAGAAATATGTATAAATGCTTATTGGATTGGTTAAATTATCTCAATATTTAACATGGTACTAAAAATGGAGAGAGCCTATTGTCAATGTTTCTAATGGGTTAATCACTAAATAATACAAAACATGAATCTTTATTTATAGGGCTTCTAAAAAAAGTTGTTGAGAATGAGTGCTCAGTACATGAAATTATGGCAACAGACAACTATGGACTTGCATCTTCAGCTTTTAAAAAGGTACAGCAATTTTGAACTGTATAACCATTAGAGCAATCCTGTAAATACATAAAAATTGACTATTACTGGGGAAATAATGTGAAACGCTTAGATGCTTTGTGCATTGAAAGTGCTATATAAGATCGACGTATTATTATTATTATTATTATTATTATTATTGAGTTATCTCAAGTTTAACAACTATTTGTTAAAGACTTTGCTCTAAAGTAATTCTTCCGTTTCTGTAAATTCAGGTGCTTTTGAGTAGAAATGGCATTCATCAAATTACAGTAGTCCAATGTTTAACCCAGCTGGTTTTGGCAGAGAAGAGTTTGAAGCAAACAACTTTCACAGAATCTTTACTGTCTGCAGACATAGCAGAGTTCCTATTTGAGTGTCTCGCCACAACAAATGACATTCTTCTGAGGTAGGCCTATCTTCATGTATAAAAATAAGGAAAATGTGTTGATGAAGGTATCCCAAGTAGTCAGTAAAGGGTTTTGATCATGGGAATGTATTTGACGCCTACAGTATTCATTGTTCAGCTTTGGTACCGTGCAGTTAATTTCAAGCGTGGCCAATTGACTGAAACTAAAGAAAGTAACTTGTCTCCACAGCTCAATATTTTGCTGCCTCCTAGTTCTCACAGATTCACTAAATTTTTTCCACGAGTGCCATGCTGTTTATGGAATGGATTCAGTTGTCAGGGCAACTAACCATGCCATGAAATTAAAAAATAAGGACATCTTATGTCAAGGGTAAGAAACATTTGAAAATAACAATATTTATATTAGGCTAAGTATATCTTTTTTTAACAACTTTTCTTTCATTTTAGTAAAATATTTTTTTTTAATTTCAGGCTAGAGTTAATACAGAAGATGCTGAACAGGTACATGTTCATGTTATGTAGTTGTATCAAATATATTAGATGTTTCATTTAAAGAAATAATTTTTTTTTGTTTATTATTTCAATGCTGAAAACATATTTAATATTATTTAGACAACCAACAAATGTTAGCCTCATTACCAGCAGCTCTCTTCTGAAAGCAATGAGTAGTCTCCTATGCAGATGTCTAAGGCATTCTCAGATTTGTATTGTCTGTTCTGCAGGTGGTGCTCTACAAGAATTACTAAGGTATTTATCAAATTGATGTTTTATAACACAGTGTGTATGATGTGGGTAGAGGCAGCGACTGCAGTCTAAGGCAGTATTCTTGAAGGACAGAAGTACTATGCCATATTCTTCATGGGAGTGGAGAAAGAATTATATTTTTTCATGCAAAACTGATCTTTATACACAATAGTTTTCGTAAATCTTCTAGAAAAGACCATCTAAAAAATCCAGTAGATTTCAACGCACTAGAGCAGCCATTGAGAGCCATCATGGACACTTGGAAAGACATTGGATCTCTTAGCAACCTCACCAAGACAAGTAGATCCTCAACCGCTTCACTCACCGGTGAAGAAAACAAAAACAAAAGATACGATGAGAATAAACAGTGCTTGGCTGTTGGCTTGTCAGTTATGGAAAGGGCTTTCAGGTACTGTATATATGTTATAAAAATTGAGAGTATTAGATTGGGCCATTTTACAAAGAGGTACAATAGCTTAACTTCTTAAGATGGTGCATTAAGATATGTATCACAGACATAGACAGATAAAAGTATTAAGCATGCTTTGGTTTATCACCTAACATATTACTATAATTTTTCAGGTTGTCTATTATATGCCAACATGATCCAACAGCCAGTGCTAGTCTCTTTAAGGCTCCACACTCCCAGCTTACAGATGACGAAGAGATGATAGATGTTGAACAATTTATAGAATTCCTACTCAAAATGTTGGATACAATTTGTATTCCACACGTAATGGTACATAAACAATTTATAATGCATTTATTTAGATTTTCTATCAAAGTTGATTGCTTCATAGCAAGAAGAGTTGATTGTTTAATTTTCATAATAAGACAACATGCATTAAAGATTCAATATTATCATTTGCATACAGGTGAACTACAAGCACTTGGATGATGCAGAAGTGTGCAGGTGCTTCTTCAGTATCCTCTGTCAGGTTTATGAAATTTCAACTGTGATAGATATTAAATCATTTTCAAGCAAATTAGGTAGATATACAAACAGCTATTTTAAGTTTTGTAAACTCAATAGTAAGTAAAGTTGTACAGTTATTAGTGTTCAGTTTGTAAATAAACTGGGGTTTCTTTTCGACAGCTTCGTCATCTTTCATTCAACTTTCACTAAGTGTAAAGAATCAGTTTTGTAGCCAGCAAGCCAACTGTGATGTTAAGGACCGAGTGGATGCTTTCATACTGAACCTCTGTCACAATCTGCTACCTGATAATGACAAGAGCTGCCTAGCTAAGATGGAGTCTGTAATTGGAGATATCAATTGTAAGTCAACCAACTGTAACAGACTTTAACAACCACCTTTTATCCTACGCATTTATATTGTACATAATCCTTTCATAATTTTTTCTTAGGCCCAGTATCCAACATTTGTGGTATCCTTCGTGGGCAGTCTTCAATGTACTTACTCCCTTCATCTGTCTCTCCTTTGGACCTACAGTCCACATGCCTGACTTTGATGTACCTTGCTGCAATATATGGAGATCCGTAAGTAGTACATTAACTATGTAATTTATGTTTAAAGTCTAAGACAATTGAGAAAGGCAATTGAGTAATATACAGAAACTTATATACACTAAGTGTATGTAACAGAAATATTAATGTTTAAAAACTTGTTTTAAAGGTTAGCGAATGATATTGATGTATTTGAAAGTCTCAACTTGTATCTTAGCAGTGAACACTGCCTCATATCTGATCTAGACCAATCAAGTCTCACACAATTCATGTATCTGTATACAACTGGCTTTAACAGTGCAACTTTGGGACAAGAAAGTATAATAAAAGAAAAAGGTACTACTGTATTATTCAATAGATAACTATTATTAGAATAGTATATCATAGCATGATTAGATATAATAATAATAATATAATAAGTATAATAATCTAAAATTCTCTCTCAAGAATAAAACATTTTGTTTGTCTGTCCACTTGATCTAATAGCTCCAGCCTCATTGATTCGAGTATTGGAGAAGATGGATTACTCCGTTATTTTTAATGACAACCCTTTGCTGATTCAATGGGTCTACATGGCACAAGATGTACCCCAGAAAATTAGAAGAGGATTTGTAAGTTACTTAACCACTCATTTGTACAAATACCAACCAGTGAATGAATAATTAAGAAAAAACAAATTAGAAATTATTTAATTTTTTTCTAGCTTGTACAGTGGCTAATACATTTACCTACAATACCAGATGACAATGGTACAGAAGAAGAAGAAAACCAAACTGAAACTAGTAAAGATGGAGATAAGTTAAACAGAATAACAGATAGTAATACAGTGAAAATGTTTAGAAATGGTATGCCACGTCTTGACTCAATTTCTAGAAGCAAATTAATTGAAGATATATTAGTAAGTGTAATCACTAACATTTAAAACTATACTAGACATTTAAAAACAAAGAACATTTATTTATATGTACTTCTATTGTCAGTTAAGATGATTAAATGACATAATTGAAGGTGTACAATGACAACTAATCAATGTTTTTCAGAATCAGAAATACTGTAGTTAAACAGTTAACATCTTTAACTTATCTTTTCTCTTTGGGCCGAGTGTCCCATAAGGCTACAAGATGTTCTCTCCTGTCAATTCTGTTTCTAGCTTCATCTCCAGCTCCAGCCTAATCTACAGTATCTCTCTCATGGTGGAGAAAGAGATAGAAACTTAACACATAATAATAGGAAGCTTTTCATTTTAAGGAGTCTAAAGAAATTTGGCTTCAACCCTGATGAACTATGCTCTGTCTACTGTGGGTACATTAGACCCCTCCTTGAATATGCCGATGTCGTATGGCACCCTGGCTTAACCAAATCGCTTAGCAACTCTATAGAATCTGTCCAACGCAGAGCATGCCGTACCATATTGGGAAGGGATTTTAGTTCGTATGACAAAGCTCTAAAGGTCTGTAACATCTCATCCCTCACGGATAGGAGAATAGCTCACAGTCTCAGATTTGCCAAGGGAATATCTGAGACTGTTCATTCTGCTGATCTTTTACCGGTGACACGGTTTGAAAGTCATGGGAGGTTGCTCCGTAATAGTAATAACATTTCACAATTACCATCCAGAACCGCCCGTTTCAGTAACAGTCCAATCCCTTATTTTATCCGCCTGCTTAACGCCTGATCTTCACTCATTTTTGTATCATTTATTTTTGTGTATGTTTCAAATTTTGTATATTTTATTGGTCTATGTACATGCATGTAAAAGTTACCCACAATCTGGCCTTTGGCCACTAGTGGTAACTTGTGGCATGGTGGCGTTTTTTGATGTTTTATATGAAATAAAGAATAATAATAATAACATGACTTAATAAATATAACTGAATTGTCTTTTTAGGATGTTATTCTAAATGAAGATGAAGCAGTTATGAATTGCTGTCTTCTTTTCATTAAATCAATCATTTACTCATCAATGGCTGCCGATCCTGTTTCTGACGCCACATGCTCAAACAAAATTAATCCAATTTCTGACTCTTCATGTGCAAACAATTCCTCATCTGATACCAGATTCTCTAACAAGATTGATTTTGATTCCGACATTTCCTGCCCAAATAACCTCAACTCAGCTGATACAATCTACCCAAATAACAATACTCTAAATTCTGACATGATACATTTACTACAAGAGAGACTTCCACAAATAGTTATTGAAATGTTTCTACAAGATCATGTACATGCAGACACAGGTAAGAATAGACGTAACAACCTTCAATGTAAAACTGAAAAAAGTATATGGTTACAGGAAAAAAAAATACTATCAAATATTGGGATTGTTTAAAATCTTTTTTTTCTCCAGAAACAAAAATATCGTCACTATTGAAGTTGTTAACTGAAATAAACCTGAAGTCACAGAACTCGACATCCTCTATAGATTTGAAGCTTGTCTATTACGGTATTTAATTTCAAATAAAAATTCCTATTTCATTCATACATACATGTCTGCTATAGCCACTACTGATTTCTTTTACTTTTGTTTTCACAGTGACAAACATGTTGACTAAATCAATCAACTCTATAAACACCAAGTCTGTGATTGTCAACTATCTTCATTGCTTGCTCTTTGCTACTGTAAACAACCAAGACACTAGTGGTAAGGCTAAATATAAACAACCAACAAACCAATGACTTAATATCAATCTATAACCAAGATGGTAGTGGTAAGGCTAAATATAAAAAACCAACAAACCAATGACTTAATATCAATCTATAACCAAGATGGTAAATTTAGTTTGGTTTAAAGCGATAAATGTACCCATAATCAATGATGATTCTGCCATAAGTCTAATGTGTGCAAGTAGATTATACTATTCTTGATCATGAAACTAAAATCATAAAGCTACACTAAAAGAGATTAAAATACAGACATAGCTTTATTTCTCTTCAGTAGAAGATCGAAACATTCTCAACTTTACTCAATTTTCATTTGGGAGCACACAGTGTATGCAAACATTATTTAATAGCTATATTTCAGCTATAAATGATATTGTACATTTATTTTATTTTTTTCTTCGTTTAGTTCTATCTATTCTTTTATCAAACAAAACATTACTACAATTTTTTGAGAATATGTTACAAGATCGGCAACAAGAAGAAAGTGAAGCTCTTCAATGCTCGATATTGAGTTTACTAAGCTCACTGCTTGAACTTCAACACCAACATCGACAGAAGGCAAGTGTGAAAAGAAAAATTATTAATTTAAAAGAAGTACACCAACACTTTCTAAAATGTACGATGTAAGTAAATGTATTTATTTATTTGTAGGCATGTTTGCAGATAAAAGTAGATATCAAATGGCTGAGTGATTTGGTGTCTACCAATAAGTTATCCTTTCAGAGATGTGAGTGTTTCTTTTTTAAAATATTAATTATGATTCAGCAGTTCAAACATTAATAATCGGATAGCTTGTGATAACGCCGCACATCGTAGTTTAGGCAGTTCAAACATTAATAATCTGATAGCTTGTGATAACGCCACACATCGTAGTTTTTATTTTTGTGCTAATTATTATTAAAGGCATATTATGCTTTGTGCTATTTTTAGATACAGCATTAAACTTTTGGACAACAATCTTCAAGACAAACTTTTCACCAGACAACTTAATTCGACTGAGAGAGGGCGATAGACAACATGAGCTTCTAAAAGATAAAGATATGAACCTGGACGTTAAAACAGATCACTTGAGGCTTTTAATTATACATCTCCAAAACATCATTATGATGGTACAGTAGAACCTTAAGTTTGGGAACCAATATGTCAAATTAATAGAAATGTCCCCTGGGTTGGTTGTTTTAGCCTCATTTGTTTCACAGGAAAGTTTCCTCTTAATAGAAGTGTCCCAAAGGTGGGCTGCTACTATAAAGAGAACAAAAATACTCCAAAAAATGTATATAAAAAATAAAAATGTCAACTTTTTTTTTAGGATTCTGGCAGTGAAAGTTTGTTGGCCATTAAATGTTACACAAGCCTTCTGAACTATGTACATAGCAAAGACAATGAACAAGGTATATATTCTATCTACACTAGGCAACTTTTAAATCAACAATAACCCTCTCAAAAATAAGTTCAGAAAAATTAACCAATGATGTTATATTCTTTTTCAGGCGATATTTTACTCAGACAGCCATGGAATGGAGCCCTTGTGAGGCTGCTGTTACAAGTCCAATCACCATTGTTTATATCGCCAACTCTTATTCAACTTTACAATATGGTATTTCCTAAATTTGGTATATCAAGTGTGTTTTAATTTGTGATCTGATTATATAAAGCAGTAATTTGGTAACCATTTTTAAAGTTACTGAATCCAGTTCACTGCTAAAAAGCAGCCATTGTGTTCTTAAGCCAGTTCTTTCTACTTCAGTGACCTTAACCATAATTATGGTTGCACCATTTGTTTATTATTAGCTGTTTATGAACCATAGTACCCGCAAGGTTCTGGTTTATTTGTTATTTTTTACAGTTTATGTCCAACAAGTTCTGGATTGAGCATCTACTGAATGGGTTTATCAGCCTGATTACAGCCTTTAAAGCATGGTCACAAATATCAATCAACTCTTATCATATGATACTGCATATCATAAATAAGGTAATAAAATCAAATGATAACTTCATACAGTAATTAATATACAAAACTACGTTTTGTACATTGCAGCTGTGGTTAACGTGCTTGCGTTCCAATCCCAAGGTCCAGGGTTCAATCCTGCCAGGGTTGTATTTCACGACTCTTTGAACTTCATTCCCTAAGCCTCAAATGAGACTTAGTTTATAAGCATGATAAATTATAAAATAGTTCCCTTCCTGTGAGTTACTTCCTGTTCGATGCAAAAAATAAATAAAAAAACAATTACACAATTGTTGAATGTTCACGACAGATGGAACAAACTGAAGGACTGACTGATCATTGTTTATTTTCAGATTTCTGATTACCTTAGCCATGATCAGAAACACAGTTTAGCGAATACTTTAGACAAATCCAAAGAACAAATTGATCAAATGAGGAATGACGATATAAAACCAAAACTTTTGTATCCTTTGACTTTTAACAAATTCTAAACTTTCACTCTGTGACATCTGAGAAATATACAAACGTTATATTGCTTATCACAATAATTTCAGAGACTTTAATAGCATTATTCTTCTATCAAACTGTTCTATCATTCCTGTTGGATCTCTCAAGAGTACTCTGTTTCTGGTGACCAAGAAATTATCAAGATGAAGGTTAATATAGTTAGAAAAAAAGGTGCAAAAACACAAAAATAAACAATTATTTAGATGAGATAAACATTTTTATTGCATATAAGTGCTTGCAAATATTTACATATTTCCCTATTAACACATAACACATTTTCCTTGTTCTAATAAATACATGGAAGTAACAGGTTGAGATGAAGAAGCAAACCAAGCAATAAATGAAAAGAAATTTGTTAAAATGGAGCCCTCAACTATGTCGAGCTTGGATTCCATCTTTAGCTGGGAATTTGATTCTTTTCCAAAAAAAAGACGTTTGTCAAGTATACTAAATTCAAGAAATGTATACACACTAAAATGTAGTTATGTTTTTATCATTGTTTTACTGAAGTTTAACTGTATCTCCTTCAATAATACTGATGTTTAACTTCTCAAATTAATATCCCCATCCCCCTCTTCTGTTATTAGGAAAGCTATTCTACAACAGTAATACTGCTATTTTCTCTGCAGTAATACTGACATTTTGCAGTAATATTGCTATATTTGCTGCTGCAACAAAGTGTGTTATGTATCATTCCTAAACAACTTGATAAATATGATTATTTAAATATAAAAACAACTCATATAGAACATTATATTCTTAAAATAAAAAAAACATACAGAAAACATAAATCATTTGAAAGAAAATTTAACAAGATTAGAGGTTTTAGTAATAATATATAACTCTGTTAGAATGTTGGTTTAAAAATAGTGTTTGATAAGTAAACAAAACAGAAATATGATTTTATATAAAAATAAATATCTTTTCATCTATTTTTTTTCCAAATAATACACAATTTACTCTGGTGGAGATGGTAAAAGAACAAATATTTTATTAAACATTAAGTTGGCTAAATGAACCTCTGTACAAGTAAATAAACTGAGCAAATTAAATACATATAAATTTTGAACATTAAATTACATACGAACTAAACAAATTATTATTTTGGTCATATGGATATTGATCCAATTATTAAAACCATATACAACAAAATTATGAAAATCGTTGAAAGCTGTGAGTCAATCTTTCAACGAGATATTTCTATTTTAATGGAAGCCTTTACATTAAATCAAAATTGATCAAATTCCTATGACACAAGGTTATTCATTTACTTGAAGGGCGCTGCTATCTAATAGATGGCACATCTGATGCGCATGAATGATTTAACTAAATTAATATCACTCATTACTGTTCATCACAGAAAAATATGAAATATTTTTATCTATTCAAATGTATACCATTGGGGAAATAGCATGAAAGAAATAATGATTTGGTCATGTGATTTTGAATTTGGCATCACAGCAGTATTATATTTTAAAGTAGTAATTTGTATTGAAAGTATACTCCTTTAGTATAATACCAGAACATAGGCTTAGGAACTTCTAGCCTTTTTTTGAATAGCCATCTGAAATAATAAGTAACATACCTGCACAGATACGTTCCTCCCGCCGACTGTGACTCCCTTGGTGGGCTTATCTAACTTGTGAACCTTGCTTGGTGGGTTAATAACTTTACACATGAATAGATACAAAACACATGCTTTTCGCGCATGTTATTTATTCTATCTATTTGTTTTCTTTTGTATGTGCCAATCTCATACTTGTAACCATGGAATTATTGTATGGAATGAGTATATGAAAATTATATCAATCCAAAAAAACAACATTCAACATGTTGAATGGCCTCTCTTCAAAACATAAGAATCAAATGGCCGCTCTTCAAAACATGTGGACATAGCATTCCTCATTTATGTAATTAGGGAGCAGTTGCTAAAGCAATCAATTGTAATGCTCAAAACCCTTACTGGCTCCATTATTTTGACATACAGCAAACTCGCAACAGCAGAAGGTTTGTGCAGAATATGCACAAGTACTTTCAGTCTTGGGTATATTGCGATCAAAAGCCCCCTATACTGTGACTACGTAAGTGCACTTAACATCAAGGTGTGAAATAATTTAATCTCAACACCTACGTTATATCGCATCGTCCACTGCCAATACCTTTCATCTTTGCATAGACCTTCATTTCGGAGTACTTTCATTTCAAAGCTTCACAGAATTAGCAGGCAGGGCGCTATTGCAGAGTCTGTAGTAACGTAGATCATTCACAAACCTCTGGAGGTTTTGTATAAATGTTGGATAATCCTAGAGACAAAAGATGAAAAATTAAAAAATCTTACACTGCTTGAGTAACAAATACAACTTCTCCAGGACAAATTTTTTGTTTCTATAAACCTAAAAATCACCACTTATTTTCCTTACCCTATCTTTCTTGAAGTTCCTATCTAGAACCGACCTCTGATTTGGGTCGATCCCATCAGCGCCCTCTAAAAACTGACACAGGAATGCAACATAGAAGTTGTCAAAGTCCACGGCAGCCATGTTGTAGATAGTCAGTCCAATCTCTTCTTGGAGAAGGTCATGTGACTTGTGGAGTAGCACTTGAAGAAGTACATTTAAGAATGGTACTAACATCATCTCACGGAATATTTTCTAATGGAAGAAAAACGTGAAATCTAGCAAGCCTTCTCTACATAGCTTCAAGATAATGAATTAGGATTTTAAACGTTTTGACAAGCTAAGTGAGTGTGGATTGAAGATGCGATACTTCCAGGACTGCAGGTTAAAATACGTCAGGATACTTTTCACACAGCATACTGATCTTGTAAATGCTACCTACCTTATGGTACAATTTCAATTTCTCATTCAGCTTCTCCAAGCACTCCAAGTTTTGTCGGAAGACTGCTATGTCAGGTTGTAAGAAAGATTGCCCGAAAGACTGCAAAACAATTACATACATCATTTAGTTCAAACAATAGATGACGACCTGTAGTAGATAGAAATGATAGCAACCTTCAAGATTGAATTGTAAGCATCATAACCCACAAGATACTAACCTGCATGATAACAATAAACTCATCAGTGTGATCTACAGCTTCTGTGTCTGACTGCATTTTTGTCAGTATAGATGATGGGAAGAAATATCTCCACTTGTTTTGTAGAAGCTCAAAAAGCAGTCTGAACAGTACTAACTTGATATCAGGTGATTGCCTCTGTAATGAATGAAGGCAAGATTACTGTATATGACAGAGTAAATTGATATTTATTTTAGTCCATTTCAAGCATGAGACAATAAAGAGGAGTAACATTGTAAACACTGAAAAGAAATGGTCCCAGGGGACATAGATTGATAGGTGTTTATCAAAATCTTTTCTAATCTAATTCTAAAAAAAATGTAGGGTAAATTAAGGGTTGGATTATATTCAAGTATGTGATTATACTCTATTTAAAGAGAGCATGTTAATGTACATATGATGGCACTACACACGATAAAGCTCACTATGATTTGTGGATAACATGTAGTTGTCACACTTGTTCCTTCTCACACCCCAGCCAGATCCTATTGAACTATCCCTCATTTGTACAAAAAAATAATTGATTTTACCTCTGCTATGATAGGATAGATTTGATGCATACTGATATTGATAATTGTGGGTAAGAAACCTTTAAATGCTGAGCCTGGTTCTTGCAGTATCAACTCCAAAATTTGTAAAAACCTTTGAAGAAAAAAGTAAGATTTAAGAAAATATATATATATATATCAATGTTTCTCTGTAGAACTCAAGCTCTGTCTACACTATCAAATTAGTTTAACAAAAAAAGGTGATGTGGCCAAATACGATGTATGGTAGTGATATAACACATCACATTACATTGCTTTGTCACATAAAATTTGATAGTGTAGAATTGCTTTCGAATATATCCATGTTTGGATGGAATATAGAATAGTGATTGTGGCCATGCTAAGATTAAGCTTAAAGTGGAGCTCCACCCAGAAAATTGCTATTTTTCATACATTTCAACTATTCTTTAAAAATATCATCCTTCATACTTCATATTTTTTTGAAATTTTTTTCAATGAGTATGATTTTCTTGAAAATCACGCCTTTTTGCGTTTTGGGGGGATACCTTGTAATTTCCTATTCTTTTACATGCAAAAGGGGGGTATATTTGAATATTCCTAAAAAATTAATTTCTTCACTAAAAAAAAAATGTAAAATGTTTTTATATGTAATTTTTCCAGATCTTTTTATTTCTGGTATTGTTATTGCGTATACATTGCGCAATTTCGCGTAAATAGACACTTTCCCCCGTTGGGTCCAACTGGGTTTTTTACTTTGCTAGGGAGTATGATCACGTGACATTTCTCACAACATTTTTCACACTGCAGCTGGCGATCTGTTATTGTCGCGATGTTATTTTTGACGGGCGAAAAGTATATTAAAACATTCTGGATGTGACCCTATCATGTTTCACAGTGTAATAAGTGATTATGAGATTAATTACTAATATGTCAAATTTAACGAGATTTGAGAAAGACGTGGCTATATATTCAATAAAGCTAGGCCTAGGCCTACTAGAGTCTAGGTATGTAACGATGCTGCTTGGCCTCTAGCTGGCTGCCTGATAGCCTTACAGCAGTGAAGTTTGTTCTGGCACCCAATCTCGGCCTACCCATGGGCCATGATAGGGTGCCTGAATAGTTGCTTTTCAGTCAGACATAAGCTTCCACATCCGTTACTATTCTTTACTATTCTGAGCAATACCAGTCTTGTTTTGTAGAGAATTTTGTGTTTCACAATTCTTAATGTGCGAGAAAACCCAGGAACGATAAATGGGACGAAACGACCAAGAATTTTCGAACCCATGACTACAGTCCTACCTAGACATGAATTCAAGTCTAGCTAGCTAGGCTGAACAGACGATTTAGCTAGGCCTAGCTTAAAATTAATAAGCAATTTGATTAAGATTATTATGCTGTTGTTGTACAGTGCAAATCATGATGTTACATGTAAATTATGCTGACATTTTTATCGGAAATATTACTTGGGCCTAAACAAATCGTATTAATTGTGTGTATAAACAGGGAGTTGTAAAAATTATTTTACAACTCCCTGGTATAAAATTGATTCGCCATTTTCCAACACATAATTTACCAAAGGGGAGACATTTCACCAACGCGTTCACCGGCGACTAAAACGCGTTAGTCGCTAAGTGTAACGCGTTTTGCGACGTATTGTAAACTAATAACCCCTAAGTTACTGAAAAAGTGTAATGTAGTAAAAAACACTATTTTCTGACCGATTTTTTAGAAATTAGTTTTTGGAAAATATTGCCATATCTTCCCTGTTGTTTGTATGTAATCACTTTCAATTAAACATACTTAAACATAATATAAGCTGAGAAAGTCTGAGTGTAGCTCCACTTTAAGATAATAGTGATGCTTACTTTTCTACAACTCGTACTCCTGAGCTGCCTTCATTCAGAATAATAGCAGTCAATTGTTCCCTAAAAGAGCAGGAAAAAATATGTCATTTGCTTTGCAAATTTACAATAAAGGCAACATATTTAGGTAGAGAGAAATATAATCATTTAAGGTTCATTTACCTGGTAAATAAGTTCATGAAAACGGTTATGGTTGACTGGATACTAGCCACGCCCATCTGCACTCTGAGTCCTTGGATTATTGCAAGGTAGAAACTCATAATTTCATCAACAACATCTAAAAGAAAAAACGTAAATTAATTAGGTTACAATTTGTATTTCTTAAGTTGAAAAAAAACCTGAATATGCATCATCGTAATAAATTTATAATAAAAAATTATGCATGATTTACAGTTTTAAATAAATACTTTACTATATTTTTTTCTGATTGCACACATCCATACACGTGGGGTATCAAAATTACTTGGGGAAGAGGGATCGAACTGCTCTGGGAGGTATCTTTTATCTTACCTGCTTGGCTAATGTAGACAGGGAATAATGCCAATGTTACTTCTAGTTTGAGCCATATAACCAAGATGTTCAAAGAGGGACTCACAAACCATAACAGGTTTATAGTCTAAAGGTCAAGGTAAATCAAGGTAAAATCTTACCTGCTTGGCTAATATAGACAGGGAATAATGCCAATGTTACTTCTATACATTCTTTTAGTGATTGGAAGACAATCTGCTTAGTCTTTGATACTTCACCAGAAACAGAATCCACATGGTTTGCCAACAGATGGAGAGTCCTCTTCATACATGGTTTAGCTGGAAAGAAATGTATTTAGAAAAACATCAACCCAGTATTGGATGATACTCCACATTTTATCTAAACACTTAAATTAATTAAAGGTGAATACATTATGAATCATTATTTCCTGGAATTCTCTATCTGGTTATGAGGTATCCACTTACTATGTGAACAGTATTAAGAAGAGATCAAAGTGGGTTTTTAAAGGGCAAACTAGTTGCAAGTCACTGTGTTGTGCACTGAACCGTCAAAGACCATAGGTTTTCTTTAGCCTACCACATCATCACTCTCTGTGTGTTACAACTAGCGGGTTGCAATATATGTATAGTGCAGTCATTCGGATGAGTCATTAAGCAGTTTGTCCTGTGTGCAACATGGCACAAGTGCACGTTAAAGAATCCAGTACATTCTTCAAAAGAGTAGGATTTTCTCCCAGGGTACTGCCCAATTCACGACCAGAAGGGCCCATCTGACAAGTACAAAGACTTAGTGAGTTATCCTTGGTCCTTTGTGTGCAGCACTAACAATATTCTATCTATCAACCCCTTTTCCCACTACTACCAAGAATCAACTATAGTGCAAGAACATTTTATACTAAAATCTAATGACTTCATACCTAGTCAACCTATTGTATTTGCACTATTACCTCTGTTCTGAAGCATTTTGTCTTTGGCAAAATTGGGAACATCTTTAATCTGGCAATACTCTGATGTGATCCTTCTCATGAAGCCCGAATGGTTTGCTGATCTCGATGCCCAATTCTGTGCATTTTCAGCCACATTAGGCCATGCTAATACCAGGATGTTGGATAAGGCACGTACAATAAGAAGCTCCACCTGACAATACATCAAAAAGAATAAATTGGAAAGAAATTGGCTGATTGTATGTAACCCAAGAACCAGTCAATTTCCAGGTCCAGTGTACACATTGTGGATGTGCACTTTAAAGAACCTAGTACATCTTTCGATTACTAGTACATCACAGCCACTGATCATAACTAGGCCCTTTGGCTGAAGAGGTCACCCAGTATAAATAATAACAGATGGACCAAAAAGATTGACTGAATGGCAGGCGTTAATCACAAAAGAAGAGGAAGACAAAAACGCAGATGGAGGTACGACATCATATCTTATACAGGTACAACAGAAAGGAATGTCAAATGACTGAAAAAGTCTCACCTCTATAGGCATTCCATTGAGTAAACCTTGGCTTACTTCTGTAAATAACTTCTGCACTAGCGGTAACTCAACAAGGAATGGTGGACGGACACTACTGGAAATTGAAAGAAACAGATGCGATGCTGACAGGAGAACCTTCTCCGGTGTCTGTAAAGAAATTTAAAAACCTTTTTAGCATGAATACAAATACTAAATGCTGTTTAAAAAGTGTGCCTTAGGAATGATATTTTACTTAAGGGAATCTGAAGAGGAAACTGAAGTAGGCAAGAGCATAAGTAACCAGTAACCAAAAAGAATAAGTACACCAAGTATACATTCCCTTACCTGTTTGGTAAACAGTGGAACAATAGACTCAATTGTTTTGGTGATTATGGGTGTGAATAGATGTTGGTATTTATCCCCTGCTTGGCGTTTACTTTCCAGATAAAACTGAGCTAGCCATTGATTAAAGGCTTGCAACGCTCCAAGACACTCAGCATGTCTATAAATAGAAAGTTACATCACTTATTACATGTGTATATTTCTTCTGCTACATTTTCTTTAGCAATGCTTCATTGGGATCCTTCCAACTTTTCACAATTTCATGTATACCTAAAATATTTTATTTATTCTTGTATACGTTACAACCTATACTTGGGGACACTTTCTCTTAACAAAAATGAGGGAAAATAGCCGACACTTTTTGGTCCTGGAGTTCCCTTAATAGAGGTTCTACAGAGAATAATACATTTGACTTTACTCCATATAATTGACATAATAACATGTGTGCATTCTGATAGCTGTTTGAATATTGTAGTGTTGGGCCATTTGCTTTGTATACTTACACTTGAATGAATTCTGGTTTCAGTACTGTAGGTATTGCAGTTTTCAATTTGAACAATTGAGCTTTACCACTAAAACTATTTAACTCACAGAATCTGTAAACGTAACAACAATTATTCATTTAAATTTACATAAATTAGCAAAAAACCTTGTAAAAGGTTAGGTTAATTTTAACTTTTGTGTGTTGTGATCCATTTTGATCGCATTATTATTATTATTATTATTGGGACAAGAAAGAGCTAACACCCAAATACACAACAAATAAACTTAAAAATAACTTACTTTTCAACTAATTGTAAACCATTGTCGAACCTTGGGTGGAAGTTTTCGGTTGTGAAGTGTTCAGACATCCTTCCCAACGCTTGCAACGTGGTTGATAAATCACGTAGACTACAATGCAATCGTCTTACCTCATTCTCAGCTGTTATGTTTAATTTCTGACCTACAAATAAGAGTAAATTTATGTTATTCAGAAAGTTAACTAGAAAGATAAAATGATAATTCTGAAATAAATAAAATAATTGCGTTACCTTCTGAAGATTCAATTATAAAGCCACCCAGTCCAAGGTATACATCTAAATTCTCCTGAAAGATCTGAAACTAAAAACCGAAATAAAGTGTTATGGTTCCATTGAGGAGTGCGTTTTCAAAGATGGCATTTATCAAGGTACATAAATTAACACTTACCAGGTATTGGAATGCTACCCTTGGAAGTAATTCTGCTGTCTTTGCAACCACTTCAAGACAATTACATAAAAAATGTTGCCACTCTGTTTCAGCCTGCAATAAATCATAAAAAAAAAATAAAATAAATTAATTAAAAGTATTAAATATAGTATATTTGGAAAAAGGTATTTAAGTTACGTTTGACCTATCAATCGAGTTAAAGAAATTTCATTTAAAAGAATGTTGTTGGGTTCAGATAGTGTTTACAAGAAACTCGAGAGTTTCAAAAGGTTCTTAATGTAGGTGCTAGTGGAACTTAAACTAGAATAAGTTTTGAGCTTACGTCATCATCTACAACTTCATCATCAAGTTCTTCTAGTTGCACTTGGTTACACCGAAATTGAATCTTGAATAAAAGTGCTTCCATCAAAGATTCTAACGCTTCACTGTAGCTATTAACAACTTCATTTGCATCTGGCGCCCTCGCATGACTCCTCGTAATTAAATAATCTAAGAAAACGTTCCAGATGTCAAGGCAGGCAAAGAGGCCTTCGTTACTAGCCTACAAAAAAGGAAGATTTATATTAATGTTAGTTAATTGGCTTGGTATTGTGGGTGTGATAGTTGCACTGTAACATGGGTAGCACCACTTTAGCTTGGGTAGAGCCACTGTAATGCATCTTGGCAGTTCTGGGTTTAAATCCAATAATAATGAACAAATATTTAGCTTACCTGTTTAAATGTGTATTTGTAGAGTAATGATAAAAACTCTAAAATTGGAAAATGTGAATTCCCTTCAAATCTCCTTAAATGAATGCTAACAAACAGTCGCAGGAATTCCGTAAATTTCTCTACATAACTGTAATAAGAAATGTATAAAAAAATTACCATTAACAATAATACATACAGAATACCAGCCACAAAACCAAGGACCAGAGAGACTAACCAAGGATTTTCAATCCTGCTGTAAATTTAGTTAAACCTGAAAACACTCCCTTCCTGGATACAGCACTGAACTAATGAATGCAAGTCATTTGCAACCTTGGGTAAGGCGTTTTCACATTGTTCCTTAAAAGCTTAATTACATCACTGAGCTTTCGATTTGCAATGACTTAAGACCTAGGAATTGTGTAAATTAACCATATAATTTGTGAAAGTTATCATCCAACTCTGTAAAATGACAACCATAAAAAGGTTAACATGCGTACAGTAGTCTGCGACATCAGAATCTAAGGTAACCTGGACCTAGAAATGACCAATTTCGGTTCAATGACTCGGCAAAAATCGGAAAATTAAATTCAACATGAAAATAGTACCTCATAAGTTCTACTTTAGGTCGTAATCGAAAACTCTCTATTGTCAACAAAAGTTCAATCATACCTTTCATCTAATTCTTCAATCTTGTTGCCTACTGATTGTGCAGTGTTATCTTTGGTCATTCTTTGTAATAAATGAAAAGATTGCTGAAACATCTTCAGTAGAAACTCCTCAAAGTCCGTTGGAATGCAGTTCTTAGACATAATCTCATTAATACAACACATGGCGAGCACGCCAAGTGACGAACTTCCGCTTGAGCTAAAACTATCATTTAGACGGAACGACGATGTTCCACTTTGTACCGACTGTATATCACAGCCAAAGTTCGCAAAGTGGAAGATGGTGGTTAGGAGTCGTGTGGAAATGTGGCATGATAGAGGGATCCAGCTGAATAGATGTGCAAGACAATGGAGGGCGAGGTTACTAAGATGTTCACTGTCCTGATCAAGTGGGGGCAGCGGTTGTAAGTTCTGTTTACTTGTCTGAGGCGAGTTAAATATATTCCTAATTAATGAACTCCCTGAAAGAAGAAGATAATAAAAACACTACTAATTGATTTAATAAATAAATATATCTATAGAACTACTGTGTATAATTTATTTGTGATGCCGTCGCCATTTGACAGTAACTATACAAATTGGATGCTAGCATACATCTTCATTCTCTTGCACAGCTCCATCCTTATGGAATGCTCTTCCACAATCAATCAAGAATGCCAACTCTATTGAGTCAAACAGTTACTGTAATCCCATCTCTTTTGCATGGCATATGAAATAACGTAATTTCTACCTAATTCAAGCCTTGTGGTCGTAGCGCTTTAGAAAAAATTTATTTTGGTTAGGAGCTATACAAAAGACTATTTAATTATTATTAGCTCCCATTGGGCACAATACCAGCATCCCTCCTTTAATCTGCAATGAAAAATATGATGAAAAGAAATGAAATTACCTGATTGAAGAGGTGATGTGCCATAAGCTATGTTATTCGTGAATGCATCCTGACTGTCATCATCACCGTGTGTAGGTGATGGGGGTGGTGTTGCTGTTATAACAAGCTGCCTGTGTTTATCTAAAATACTTTCAAGTATATCTGAGAAATAAAAGTATGGCTATTGTTATCTTAATTTAATTAAAATTAATTAATTATCTTCATATCATGCATCAGTTATACGTATGGATTACGTAGCCGTAGTATAACATCGGCAAGGGTTCGAGGCTCACTTACTCCAAGTGGTAGAACGAGTCTTCTTCTCGGATAATGACTAAAAACCGTAGGTCCATTGTACACATCCAGCTCATGTACACTTTAAAGAACCTAGTACCTCTTACGAGACGAGTAGGAGGCTACCCTGGTGTACGAGTACATCACAGCCACTGATCATAACTGAGCCCTCTGGGAGACCAGTCTTTGACTGCATGAATAGGTAGCCCAGTATAAAAAAATAATAACTAACAATAACAACAGATGGACCAAAAAGATTGAAAGAATGGCAGCTGTGAATCAAAGAGGTCGCTCAGTATAAATAAACTATTTAAATTCAATAGTGACATTTGACTTACGTGTAATGATGTTCAATACGGTGGGAACCTGATCTTGTAGTAATCTGTTCAATTCCTCTTTCCTAGAGGCACTTAAGTCTTCCCTTGGAGCTGCCAATTCTTCTGACGTCGTGTGAAGAAGCATCAGGCCTAGAGCAGCTGTTTGTGATTGCTGAATCAACTGCAAGAAAACAATAAGTTTAGGTTAAGACATTCCTCCAAGTCTTCTTTGATAAGATCTTCTTGTCCAGTGCATCTTTCGGAAGAGTAGGGGCTACCCAGTGTGCTGGTACAGTACATACCTCAGATACATTGAAGCAATAGTAATGAGCTTATCTTAGATTCATCTCCATGATATCAGTACTCTTAACAAAATATTTATATAGAGCGATAAAAACTACTTAAAAACACTTTGTATATCTACAGTAAATCAGTAATTTTTTAATCTCGAAATACAACAATGCTATTGTAATAACTCTTACCTGTAAGATATTACTAAAGAAGTCTGGATAAAAGTGCGGCCAATCAAGCCTTGCAATGCACACAATAACTTTGATCAATTTGTTACGGATGGAACTCGGAATGGCTTTGTGATGCGACAGTAAAAACTTGGACAAACCATTTCGTATCTGAATCTTGTCTCCCCCTTGGATTCCAATCCACTGACGGTTTATCACATTCTGAAAAAAAAAATTGTGAAATAGAAAATGTGGCACATTCAAGCGAAATCTGACATAAGTCGCATGTGTCAATTTGTAGAGACAGCCAAAAACAATAAAAGGCTAAAAAATTACATTTTTTTTATTTTTACAGACAATGATAGCTGAAACAGTATTTATTTACATTACACTTGGTGTTTTTCTATTTTGAGACAAATAAATAAATAAATGTTAACATTGTGTGTGGTATGTAAAAGACTATAAAAGTAAACTAGAAATAAAGAACCCTTTCTTTGGGTCACATTAAGGGGACTCTTGTGAAATGAACGAGGGTACTGTACAGTATGGCCAATTCCTATTTAGTAGACACCTTATTAAGGGACACTGGGTCACAAAAAAGTTCTACACTGTTATTTATACTTGCAATGAATGCTTGAACCTACACATTGACATGCATACTAATGGAAGACTTAATGAAAATGGTTACTGTATACATACAATCATTTATATGTTGACTTTTTATTTGGAAAATTAGGGAAAATTCCCTTTAGATTCTAAAAATAGAATTTAATGATACCATCATTATTTCTACAGCACAAGTTGGCAGATAAATGGGTATGTTACAGGAATAAAATATATAATTCAATTAAATAATTTATACTTGCAAACAATTTAACAAAAATCATTATTTAAAGTAGTGCTCAGCCTAATTAAAAGTTATTCATTTATTTATTATACTAATATACTAATTATATATTAGTATATGATATATATGTATTCATTTACAGAATCATATTTGTATATTTTTAATAATAAAATGAAAATCCATTAAACAGCCTGTTTATAATATTGGCTATAAAATATGTAATCCGAGTGCCATTTACATGCCACCTACCGAGTGGGTAGATCAAGATGATTATTAACATCGATACAATAAATTCAGTTAAATACACATTTTGTTAACAATGAGAGTCAACATATAAAAAATCTATTATGTTGTGACTTTGCATTTCAACAGTTTAAAATGGTTATTTTTAATTATCTTTAGAAAAATAGTACTGTATAATTTTTTATTTATTTTATTTTATTTCAACTTTATTTATAGAGGGTAACCCTTCCAGCTGAACCCGCAGGCCAGCTGATATTCAGGGGCCCTCTTAAAAATGACAAAATATATAAAACTATACTTAACTAATACGAATCTACTATATACATTTAAATTTAAAACTATTATATAAAAAAATAATTATCAAAAAAAAAAAAAAAAAATTCAATAAAAATTATATCAGGTTAAATAACCTAATAATAATAAATATTTTAATTCTGAATTAATTATTATGTATAAATTCCAACCCACGCACAAATGTAATTTGACTCAAAAACACATTAGCTTTGATGAATTTTTCAGTTGATGTTTTTAAACTTTCAAGGGACTCACTAATGACATTAAAGGAAATAGAAATTCTTGAAATACCATGAAAAATTTAAACAGAATATTTACTAGGGAAAATACACTATACAAGTACACTATTAACACTGAATAAAATTAAAAACCACTTTGGGCGTGGTGGTACACTAGCATTTGATTTTCAATGACGTCATGTTAATTCAAATCATTGTGTGTACAGTATGTACTGTAGACATGCTTTTCTTCCTCTATCGATTCCTTCATATATTTTGGCGGAATCATAAACGAAAAGCAGGTTAATACAGTACTGTAGTTCCAACATCAAGAAATGTATCTGTAGACAGCTTTACCAATATCGTCAAATAATTTAAAAGTTAAATTAAATAAGTAAGTTTTGATTTTGGCCATATTTTTAAATTTATATGTAAATATAGCATCCACAATGGAAGCAAACAATTGGGTTTTCCCCCATTCAAATTTATTCTATTTTAAGCATAGTTCGCTTACCTCAAATACACTCAATGCATACATCATTACATACTCGTTTTGTGAGTGCGTCAGGAAATAAAAGCAATGACGCCATGCTCCTGTTTGAGCACTAAAATTGTTCAATAGCTCTTCTATAAAAGAAACAAAAGTTAAAATATTTATTTGGATTGGTAATATTCAATACTTACTGGTACTTCCTTATTTGAATACAGTAACATGACAAAACAAAAAACCACACAATGAATATGTTTTAAAATAATACAGAAAGGTTATAATTTTGTCAAAAAGAAGCATTATACACTAATAACAATAATTTATTTGAACAAAAACACTTCTTAGCAGTGGTACTTGCTCAACAGTCTTATAAGATACTGCATACTATACAACATTAAAATTAACAATTTCTATTTATTTCTAGGAAAAAAAAGTTATGCAACTCTTGTTCCTCTTATTACTGTACAATGAAAGACTTGTCCACAATTGGGATTTCCATTATTTCACTACTATTTATAATCAGGGTGAAGAGATCAAAATATTTAAAAATGTAGTTTTTTTTAATAAGAACAAGCTGTGATGTACTGTAAGGGCATGTGGCGTTGTACTTCTGATGGCAGGATCGGGAGTTTGAGACCAACGCTAGACGTATTGCTTGTTTTCTTAGGCAAGAAACTTTACCTACATTTGCCTCTCTCCAACCAGTTGTAAAAGGATACCTGATGATTAATAGCTGCATAATTATATAGGACGCTCTGTCCATAAGTGTTTGATCCAATGACCAGTGTAATAATATAAAGCGCTTAGACAATCTGTACATTGATTGACATACAGTATTAAAATTCTTATGGTAAAAAAAAAACTACATTTTTTAAAGGATGTTAACTGTACCTATTTCTCGTTTCCTTATGTTTGTTGTAGTTGGTGCAAAGAATTCATTCATTAATCCTTCCAAAGCTTGCAACGAGTCTGCGTCTGTAGCCTGTAGTGTACAAAAGTATTAATTATTATTTATATTCTATTTTAGGTTATTGTTATAAAACTACATTAAAAAATTAAAACAATAAATTGTATCTGTTGTGTCCGACTCGGAAGGAGATTCACAGGCCCAAGCGAGCACGATAATTTTAAATGTATTGTAAAAAAAAGTTATGTAATGCGCAACTTAATCAATTGAAAAAATAGGTGATGAGCTAACATAATGATGCCGAGGTAGTGCGCCTAGAAATTCTTGCGGAAATCGCGCATAACATAGCATAGTATACAATTAGGCCTACAATACAACGATTTCTACAATTTGAAATTGCACATGGATTTCCTTGCACAATTTAAACTTGAAATTCTTGGTTTTGAAATTGTGCAAATCATTCAAATCAAAAGTACATTTTATTTTGTCTATCTTTAATTTAAAAACACAGAAAGTCTCAATCAATACACCACCTCACCTGCTCATCATTGTTATAATATAATACATAAAACAAATAAATTACTGTAAATTAAAGGCCCAAATAGTTTTACTTTCTTGGTCGTTGAAGGAGTGTAGACAATTGCTCAAGGCCAGGCCGAAATGGATCCTTGACAAGCACGTTGGCCAAGCTAGCTCGCCGGGACGGATGAACGGCTCCTCCCATTTTCCGAGCTTCCTACCCATGCTCTTCCTCATGTGATGTAAAAACCACCCAGTCGAACACACACATTTTTGCTTACCATTTTGTTGCTTTAAAGATAACCAAATATCACGAGTATGTTCCAAATGAACAGAACATCACTAAGAATGACGTCTACGAATTTATAATTTTTATGACTGAGTTGTTACAGAATTTTAGCAATGAAGAAAACACGTTCATTAAAAAAAGTTCAGAATCTCCTTTGGCTACGTCGATTTTGTCGTACGTCAGAAATTGAGAAATTTATATTTACCGACAGGTGGCGTCCTAACCAAAATCTCGAGCACAATGTGTTTGTTTTCGTTTATTAACTCATTATTCAGGTACATAAAATAGACTAAATTGGTAGGTTGATTATGGTTGATTTTTCAGGCACAATACGTCTGTATGAAAGTCTACAATACTCTATAATGATTACTGAATTCTGATTTGGTAAAGTACCAGTAGTACAGCTGAGGCCTCTAACTAGTGGGATTTTGATTTTGATTAAAATAGATATTTATATGAAAATGGCAAATTATCGTTGAAATATTCTTCAGTTTATAGGCCACCACCTACACAGTGATCCATAATGTTGGTACAGTAGGGAATGAGCTCATAATGGGGGGATCAAACAGGCACTGTTTTACTATATACATTAATACATGTGAATGAAGCAAGTTTATTTAATTTATTCAAAAAATGCAAATCGTACTCATACATGATGAAAGAAAGCATTTAAACAATGCAACATTATTCGTAGGCATAGTACACCTTTCCTCTAGAAATTCAAAATGGCTAAGATTTAAAACGTTATTGCAGACAATAGAAATCATATCTACAGTGGTAGGTCGTCCGGATATTGGTAGGCCTACCAGTCACACTTTCTGTCGAGCAGTTTCCATTAAAGTTTAAATAAAGTATTTTACGTAAGTTAATTAATATTTATTTATTGGTATATATTACATAAGAAAAACATAAAAGGAAAGACAAAAACATATCAAGTTTATTCCGAAGATCGCGCTTTTGTTACATCCTGTTATATCGATATAATCTTTACAAGCTTCTTCAAAACATTTCGGTGACTTGTTCCGGAATTTTGCATCGGTGTAACAAAAGTTTCTTACGTAATAATTGTAGGATGTTTGTGTGGTCAGGTATAGCCACTGTAGTGTCAATTAAGTGAATCAGTCACAGCAGTACCTGTCATCATACATCTGTTTCTCTACTGGGAATTTGCAGTCGATCTTCTCCGAATTTGTCAAAGAGAGCATCTCTCAAAAGGTGATCGTCTTCACCTAAAAAGTAAAATGACAATCATCAGATTTCAAAGGATAACATTAATAATGAATAAAATGTGCACGGTTTTTTTTAAATTTTATTTGTCAAATTGCTAAAGAGACGTATTTACGGATCTCAGGCAGGCAAACATCAGGTTTCCCCTTCTCCATATTTAGTAGATGGTTTCCTCTTTGGTAGAACAAAATTAAGCTCACCTGACAAAGTTACAATCACAAACTTCTCTTTATATTCGTCATCAATTAAGTTTCCTGACAAATAGGCGGCATTGCTCTTCACGTTTCTTTTTGTCAAGATTAGTAAACTTAGACATCTGGAACAGTGTATCAATGATGGCCACATATTCACAAATGACAAAACGTGACTTTAAAAAAATAATATTATTATTATGATCAACTTTAGATATCTTACAGTACTGAGACGGGATCACAAATCGCGTGACAGATAATAGAAAAATTAACTATGTTGTGGGAATGCGAAGACTAGAGCAAGAGAGGACAAATCCAATAATATGAAATCTTATAGGTATGAATACTTACTCTTCCTTTTCCATCGTCAATTTTGTAGACTGAAATAGTGTACTTCCTTTTAACACCAGCACGATCTTTGAGCACAGGCGGCAAGTTACTCTCAAACGTAATCCCCTCATGTCTTTCACTCTCCCCAAGCAAAGAAGGCACTTTGCAGTTCAAAGGAACAATACAATATAATACGCATTTTAACCTTTTATTTTCCAATTCTTGTTTCCATCTTTCATCCTTCTCTATAGTTCCTTTAAGATCTGATAAAATTATTTTTGTCTACTGTTATAACTATTTATTATGGAAACCCTAGTATCGAAAAACCGTTTTAAAAACAATATTTAACGAATTTTTGAAAATAAAGTATATTTACATAAAAAGCTACACTTAATTTAGGAATTCGAAATATGAATAGATTAGCCAAGACCGACAACCATAATATATTAAAAAATACAGTGTACTATAAATAATGTGTGAACCTTTTAATATGATTTCCAAAAATCCAGTAAAATAACTCCATGCAAGACCCTGTGCGACATTGATGTTACTAGATTCATGAATTTCACTGATCTCAACCACTGACAGTGTCTGTGAAATTCATAAACACAATCAATCAAATAACAATTATTAACTTGATGACTTTTGTAGAGAGAATATTCTGAAACAAGTAATTTATACATACCTTAAAGTTAAACATGTAGTTCGTAATTATTGACACACCGACTGGTGTTATGACGTTCAGGCGATTGGTCGACCAGTGAGTATCAAAAAGATCTTTATTGTCACTTCTCATCCAAAGCACAATAGCAATTAAGGCTACAGAACCCATGAAAAATGTTTTCGTCAAAAATACTTGAAAACAATTCTTAAACAGCAGGAGGATTAAGTTATTGTGACGACTTCGTATGTGCTTATATTCCTCGACCAACACAAAAATGCACAAAACAAATTTTGTAGTTATGGCACCGAAAAACACCATAGGTAGAGCAAATACAGATTTGTACATACATCGCAAGTATAAGTCATCTTTGTCCAGCGTTTCCAGTGGGACTGCCATCCACACCAAAAATGAATAAACCATGAATACCAGACCAACAAAATTTGCTACAATTTGCTTATTCTTGCCACGCTTTTTTGGTACCTCTCCAAAGCCACTCTCAAAACGCTTTGTTACTACATTTCTATTGACAAAATATAATACCTTTTTTCTTTCGTTTATTTTGTAAATACTAGGCCTACATTATAGTTCATTAGTAAACAGACATTCTTCTGCAGATGTTTTGTATTTTAAGTCTAGTCTACAATAAGCAAATGTCAATGTAATAACCGAACAATCTTACAGTTGATTTAATATAAAATATCAACATGCCTAATATTTAAAAATATAATTCGTGTCAATGACGCAGCTGCTTTAAAATAAATATCCGTTACCGGCCGGGTAACCAAAAAAGACAAAAACCTTACCGAGACGACATTGTTAAACCTGCCTATATATTACTGGATCTGAAAGTATTATAATAAACAATTTCGAATGAACAGAAAGAAAAATAAAATGATCTTACTAGAAACATTTTTGTTGAAAGATAGGTAAAAGTATAGAAATAGTGATACTAGTTTAATGACTTACAGGTTCAATGTATACCCACCTTACTGGTATCTAGGTTAGCTATCCTCATAGTCATGCCTACCACATACCTAGCGTATATTAATGATGACTATGTCTATATACCCCCTTGCAATGCAATGTATAGCCACTTGCTATTCTGAGCTACAATAAACTACATCCAAACTATAACGTCTTCGTTTACTTATATTATAAGACATAACATCACAACTAGTAAAAAGGAAAATTAAAAAAGCTGATCATGAACCGAGGTTATGTGTTTTAAATATTTGTTAGCAATAAAGAATGAACTAACCTTATCTTTAAAATCTTACTGTAATAACTTTTAGCTCTTGAACATAATATTGTATAGAGTTGTTTAGAGTACAGTACATACATTATATCACCGCTATTTCATATGTAAATTATAAACCAACACACAGAATCTAAAATGGAACTTTGTGAATTTCCCTAAAATCATGGTGTTTTTAGAGAATACAGAGGTTATAATATTGTAACCCCACATTTCATGGTGTTATAATGTGGCGTAAAATCAATAGTTGATACCAATTCATCTAGAAGGGAATTAACAACACAATATAATACATTTCTTACATGCATACAAGATTCATATGTTTTGGAATGTGTATTGAAGTTCACCAAAAATGTTTTGAATCTCTTACTGAGGGGAGACTGTCAAGGGCAATATCGCAGTGAATGTAGTTTGGTATTTAACAATAGAGTAAACCAGGATTAACCTAACATTAAAACTCTATATACATCATTCTAGTGTATTTTCAATGAAATAAAAAAATTTCCAAAATTCTTCAATGAGTCTAGTCGATTTGCACCCGATTGTTATTGATATTATTAAGAAGAACGTCTCTTAAAAGATTCCCATCATCTTCACCTGAAAAGCAATAAAATATATTTATATTTACACTATATTCTAAAAGAACATGTTTGCTGTTTATTTGTTGTAACAAAGATGGTTGGATTTGGACTTCGATGTGATTTTTGTGACACCGCCCCCACCCCCAATGCCATTTTAATAAATATTCACATAGCTGTCCATCCATAAAATCCTAAAAAGCACATTATGATTAGAATGCTTATACCTGATAAAGTCACGATTACGCATTTATTTTGACAATCTTCATTTTCGTCAATCAATTCCTGAAGTTTCCTAACGAGTAAGTGACACTGCTCGTCGCGTACGTGTTGTTCAATAGCAGTCCACCGAGACATCTGGAACAGTGTATCAATGATGGTCACATATTCACAAATGGCAAACTTTGACTGAAATAAAAATAATTGATACACTATGCAAGTTTACAATATAAAGCTAAAATATTCCCTACACTGTCGCAATTTCTATTAACTCTGGGGTGATTTGTTATTCTTTGGTAGACATCAAAATCTTAATCTATAATGTAATACTTACTTCTCCTCTTCCATTGTCAATTCTGTAAACTGAATTAACATACGGCCTGTCTTTCACACCTGCACGATCGACATACAAAGTAGGTAGCTTGTCCTCAAAGGTAATTCCTCTGTGTTTTTTAGGACACTCTCCGAGTTTGGAAGGAATTTTACAGTTCAGTGGTACAATAGCATAAAACTTGCACTGTAGGTTGCCCTTGTTCAATTCTTCTTTCCACCTTTCATCCTTCTCTATAGTTCCCTTAAGATCTAAGGAAAATAACAATATTCAAACAATTATTCTTTTTGCGCTGTTTTTGTATTTGTCTGAACCTATATGTATTAATTATTTTTGTTTTGTTTTATTTTGTTGTTTTTTTTCTAGGGAAAATTGTCAACAATTCACAAACCTTTCAGGACAATTGCTAGATATCCTGTGAAATAGCTCCATGCTAGGCCCTGTGCAACGTTGATGTTGCTAGACTCATGAATTTCACTCAGCTCAACAACTGACAGTGACTATGAAATGTAAAAAAAAGTGCGAAATCAATTATTAACAACTATATTGGATGTAATTTACATACCTAAAAATAAATAAAATGTTACAAACCTTGAAACCAAGTGCGTAGTTCGCAATGATTGAAACACCAATTGACGTTATTATATCTGGCCAGTTGTGTGACCAGTGAATGGTAAAAAGATCTACATCGGCACTTCTCATCAGGAATATGGCACCCAATAAAATAAAAAATCCCACGATGAAATTCATCGTCAAAAAAACTTGGAAACAATTTTTAAGCAACTGGACGAAGGAGTTATTATGGCGACTTTTCTTGTGTTTGAACTCCTCGAAGAGCACAAACAAGCACATACACAATTTGCCCAAGATGACACTGCAAAAGACGATAGGCAGAGAAAACACATGGTTGTAACTACGGATAGTGTATAATTCTTCTTGATTGAGATTTGTCCCATTAAAATTAAAGTTTCTTTCTTTTATCTTTTGAAGTGGAACTTTAGGCGCCATCCAAACTAAATTACCAACGAATACCAAAATAGCAAAGTATGCCGCGTATCGTTTCCATTCTCCTCTTTTTTTCGACAACTCTCCAAAGCCAAAATTTTCTGAAGGTGGATATCTATGAAGACAGTTAAAAAAGTGTGATAAAAATCTGTTCTCAATATCATATATCAATAATTCTTCCAAGAGTCTAGGGCATTTATTTGCACAGCACATATAATGAATTAAAACTAATGTAGACATATTTTCAATTAATATTTCTGGAAGCCATTAAAATAATGAACTTACTTTCAGAAGGGAAATTATAAAACGTAACTGGTAATAAAAACTCCTGACGTAACTCATTATAGAACGGACAAATTAACAGAAAGTGATATTCATCTTCTATCTCATTCCTATGACATAATTTACATATTCTGTTTCCTTTTAAAACCTCACACCACCTACCCCTTTCAACCTCAATATCAAGAATTTCTAGACAAAATTTGGTTAAAAATGGTCTACGGTATATGTTTACATTTTTTTTGCAGACAGATAATTTTCTATATGAATTGTTTGTTTAAATTTTGTAAAATAAAGTAAACGTGAGTATGTACTAGTGCTCTTAATAAATATTTATTGTTCAATATCCTGTAAACGTAATTTAATTTATAATTTTGTTATTAATATTTTTTGCAACCATATATTCATATCCATCCATATCTCAAATCGATTAAAAATAATACATGTTTAATTTGTGTAACCCAATATTCTTCATCTCTTTCCGCCTTTCTTAGTTGAAACAAATAGCATTTAATAATAATAATAATATCCTGGATTTATATAGCGCCTAATGTTGTGAAACCTCTAAGCGCTGAACATTATTACCCTGGTCATTTCTGCATCAAACACGTATGGAAACATACTCCCATATTGCAGCTAGTAATCAGCGCAAAGTTGTGTCTTGATCTAAGCGGGTACCCATTTATACACCTGGGTATGAAATTCTATTCCTGTCCAAGTTGAAAAGTCTGTACCAGAATTTTAATATGTTAATTAACTAGAACTAAAATTTAAAAAAATCGTATACTGTAGCTATACAGTTTCATTACAATCAGTATAGAAAATAGGAAAAAACCTTACCCAGCCATTGTTGTTGTAAATGGTCTACTGCTGCATGTGGATGCTGTAACTTTATATACTCAGTAGGCTTATGCAGGATAAAAAGAAAACTTAATCCCGAAGAATGAAATACTGAAAAATGATATATGACAAAAATACAAGGAACAAGAAATCTAAGGTAAATGTTGACAATGGTTTCCAAAGTAGAAACGGACCTAGGCCTGTCACTTTCTCTTGGCGTAGCGTTATTTATCGATCGATGTTTGTACACAGTAGAAGGCTATCTCTTCAAACAATACGGTAGTATCTAAAATTAGATTTTCCACGAGTTTATCGTTAATGTCAGTATAATATTTCATGCGGACATGACATTGTGAAACGCTGATACAAATTATAATAGGCCATGCTTTATAGGATTATAATACGTTTTAAAAAAAATAATGTATGGCTCCTTAAAAATAATACAGTAGGCTATAGTCATTTTAAAGATTCCATAACAGATTTTGTTAATTTATATTATTATATTATAAAGCATTGGCATTACAGACCTGAAACACCACTCATAAATTGCAACAATTCTTGAATATTTATTTAGCTATTCTATTCAAAAAAATGTATATGCAATAACTACAAATAGATGATAAAAGACGCAGAACTAAACTAAACATTATATTTAGTAATTAACATAAATGTTAAAGTTCAAATTTTAGCTAATTTGTTTATCATTTAATCATTCCTTATATTTATGTTTCCAAATATTTGGTAAAATATTTACAGGAAAGGAAACCAATCTAACAACTGTGACCTGTGTCACGGTTGAGTCTTGATGAATGAAATGAAATATATATACTCTCTGTTTTTAAAGTTTATACACTGTTGCAGCAATGTACTTTATATACTGAAAATGGTGATGTTCACTAGAATGAACTGACCCATGAAATGAAAAAGTTAAAAAAAACCTGGTAGTCATTCACTTAAAACATTGTTTCATAATAATACATACACTATATACAAAATTTAATTTAAATAAAATAAAAAATCACAATAAATGAATCTATTCAATTGTAGACAAAAATAATCTACATACAAATTTTAATACAGTATTAACAATCTCCACAGTCTATTAAAAACTCATGATTCTGCCCATCGTGACAAATTTATTAGACATTCGCTTCAATACTAGTCATTTATCTGTAGTCGGTTTTCTTTAATTTTGTCAAGAAGAACATCTCTTAATATAGCCGTCATCTTCCCCAATAAAATAATTATCAACATGTTTGTTTAGGCAAAGTAAATTAAACAATTTTATAAGATTAAAACAGTTTTAGAATGCATAAAAATTAATGGCTAAGAAAAAAACACGGGGCTTAATTGAAAGAGGTCGAGTACTTTATCTGAACAAAGGGAAATCAGACTGTTGTCAGTCGAAATGTTTCAAATTTCGCCAAATTGGAAACATCACATTATAGTTAAAAAGATTACCTGAAAATAGCACAGGCTTGAATTGTTCTCGCTACTTTTTTAAATTAATTACATAAGTTTTTTGACAAACAAGCGGCCGCTGCTCTTCATGTTTTTGTGGTCAATATTAGTGCAAAGAGGCATCTTTAAAGGTGTATCAATGCTGGTTACATACTCACAAATTGCATATTGAGGCTAAAAGAAGAAGATATTTTTACATTAAATAAATGTTATCCTTAATAAAACATAGACAGATAGTATTTAGGTTTTTTACATCAACATTTTTTGATAGATTTAGTCACTGTTGATAATGTTTGATAGAATAAATAATTCACTTGCATTGCCTTTTTCATTTTCAATTTTGTAAACTGAATTAACATAAGATCTGTCTTTCACAACTGCACGATCGACATACTAAGTAGGCATAGGCAGCTAGCTCTCATAGGTAATTTCTCTATGTTTTCACTCTCTCCAAGTTTTGAAGAAGGAATTTTACAGTTAAGAGGAAAATACCATAATATTTGTCGGTGACGTATGTGATCGATTATGGCGAGTCCGGGTCAATATTTCATTAAATTTAACCTCCTACCTCATATTGATGGTGCACTTCAAAAACAGTGGAGGCCTATTATTATCGATGGAAAATTGAATTCCCTCCAAAACAAAATATAAATTTTGTACGATATCCGATATTAATTAAGACAAAATAACGACTGAAAATGTTCAGAGAAAATTTATATTTATTTATTTATTCATTTTTACGAACAAAATGCAATTTACAAAAAATAAACCAATTACCGGTATATACACAAATCAATCCCTTAACCTTTTTTTTTAAATGTTGGGTTTATCAATGTTGGAATTTCATGAGAGACAATGTATGATTAATTAACGTCAACTATGTACAAGATTCACTTGTAACGCAGATCTAAATTACGACAAAAACAACAAATACTAGAACATCCAAAAATAAGAAATCTTCAGTCATTCCTCTAATCCAATTGCACCCCAACATTTTGGATATTGTCAAGAAGAACGTCTCTTAAAAGAGGGTCTTCTTTGCCTAAAAAGCAAAAAAATATTTATTTATATTTAAATATATTAGGTATTTCAGTTTAATTAGGCCTATCCTTTACTTTGTGCTGGTTTTCAGTACAGATGGGTTAATCTTTACTATGCAAACATTTCCATTTAATAATATCGTTTGCATAGGCTTACAATAATGTATAGAAAAGTTTGTCGCTCTGAGACACAAATACAAAACAGTGCAAAGTACAACGATTCAACAATCTCGACAAAACAAACAAAGTCATTCTCGTACTTCAGTGTCCTAAACATCGGTATAAAGCTGTTACGGAAACACTAATTTTAATAAATGTTAGGTTCAACCTAAAAAGCATGATTTAGAAACATTACCTGACAAAGTCACAATTACGCATTTATTGCGACAATCTATATCTTCTTTAATTAAGTCACGAAGTGTTCTGACTAGTAGGCGGCACTGTTCTTCACGTTTTTGTGGGTCAATATCAGTGCAAAGAGGCATCTGGAACAGTGTATCAATGATGGTTACATACTCACAAATGGCCAACTTTGACTGAAATGAAAATGTTGACATTATTAACTGCTACAACAAGCTTATAGGATGCAAGAATAGCACAAGGTACTTTGCTGCACTGCAGACATTTCTATTAGCATTGACTAATCACATAAGACATGTGAATAAACCAACGTCTTAAACTATTCACTTACAACTCCTTTTCCATTGTCAATTTTGTAAACTGAATTAACATACGGCCTGCCTTTCACACCTGCACGATCAACATACAGAGTAGGTAGCTTGCCTTCAAAGGTAATTCCTTTGTGTTTAATGGGACAACCACCAAGTTTGGAAGGAATTTCACAGTTCAGAGGCACGATAGCATAAAACATGCACTGTAGGTTACCCTGGTTTAATTCGGCTTTCCAGCTTATACCATTGGGGTCATCATCTCTATTTTTCTCTATAGTTCCTTTAAGATCTAAGGAAAAATGATAATACAGTTGATGTTGAAACTTAATGAGTAGTGCCTTTTATCAATACACAGTTCAGTTAAAAAAATACACACTATTTGATAAATTTGTAATTAATTACTTAATTTATTTTTGTGAAAATTTAATTTACAAACCCTTCAGAATGATTTTTAGATAGCCGGTGAAATAACTCCATGCTAATCCTTGTGCGACATTGATGTTGGTAGATTCATGAATTTCACTAAGCTCTACAACTGACACTGACAGGGAAATGAACAAATATACACACACAAATTTACAATAAATCAATTTAGACTATTCGCTCGCTATAAGGTATGGGGTCGACTTGGTGACTTCAATGATCAATTCAATAGTGAACCTACATTGAGTACATTGTAAACTTAATATTAGTTGCAACCATTTACCTTGAAACCAAATGCGTAGTTGGTAATGATTGAAACACCAATTGACGTTATGATGTTCGTCCAGTTTAGTGACCAGTGATTAATGAAAAGATCTTTATTCATCATCCAAAATATTCCCATAATGAAAATCAGTAAAATACAAAATCCCACAAACAAATTCGTCCGAAATACATGGAAACAGTTTTTAAAGCAATTGGCGGTTGAGTTATTGTGGCGAGATTCTATGTGCGGCCATTCCTCGACGAACACAAACAAGCACATAAACAATTTTGTAAAGAAGGCACTGGCAAACACGATTGGCAGAGAAAATACATGGTTGTATTTACGGTTGGATTGTAGCTCCTCTTCATCATCAAAACTTATCCCGATCAGCAGAAAAATAATAACGAATACAATAATAACAAAGTATGCTGAATAGTTTCGTCTCGATTCGCCTCGTTTTTCTGGCAACTTTCCAAAGCCATAGCTAACTGAAGATGGATTTCTATCAAAGTAAAGTGAAAATGTAATTTCAATCTATTCTCGTTATTTATAATGCAGAATTTCGTATAGGCCTAGTTTTGCAATACAGTAAACAGATTATAAATGCGTACCCCACTAATCGTAATTACATTATCATATTTTACAATAAGTATAGAAAATACGGAAAACCTTACCCAGCCATTGTTGTAAAAATTAGACTAGACATACAATATCTGATAATATCCTTCAGACGAATACCTTTATGCGGTCATATGTTGACATGACGCTTTGGCCTACAGTCTCGTTCATATGCAAATTATCAACAAACATTGGTATCTAACACTTGTAGTTTATTTTATCTTTAACGTTTAACTATACTAACTGTTAATTTGATTAACCTTTAATCAGTACTTTTCAAGTATCCATAGCCTATATATATACATGAAAACAATCAAACAATTGTAATTGGTGACTTGTCACTATTCAGCCTTTATATAAAAATATAAATAAATAAAAATACCCTGTTTAAAGTTAAGACCTGTATACTGTACTTATATTGTTATAAAATATTGTATTTAGTCCATTTATTTTGACTGTGTTTTCATAATAATATATGATACTGAAATTTTTTTTAATTTTAAGAAATGCAAACAAAATTTGAAACAAAAAAAAACCCATCAAACTTAATGCAGAAATTATTTCAATCGACGCATTGCCATTAATATAATCGGCCCATTTTGTAATGCATCCACTTTTTGTGAGGTTCTTTCATGTCATGTGTGGCTCTTAATAGATATGTTCAATTATATGTGTAAATCTAACCCGAAATCGATTAAAATACCGGAGCTTTCATGGTTGGTGATTCAAATTCGATTGGATAATGACCCTTTTAACACCCTCGGATATTACTGTTCGTATTTGTTTCTTTGTATCATTTACTTTGTGTTATTTTATCATCTACAATCATTCTGCCCAAAATATAATTATTATTATTTGGCGAATATTTACTAAACATTTTATTAGTCACTAATATAAAATGTGCATGGACATTTAAGGTTTATTTTATCTTTAACGTTTAACTATACTAACTGTTAATTGTATATTAACCTTTAATCAGTACTTTTCAAATATCGATATATAAAACACAGAAAGGAAAACAATCAAACAATTGTAATTGGTGACTTGCCACTATTCAGCCTTGATAAAAAAATAATAAAAATACCCTGTTTAAAACCTAGGTTGAGTTATGGTTGACGTTTCAGGCACTATAAATACGTCTGTATGAAAGTTTACACTACTAATTATTAGAGTATTGAATTCTGATTGGATGGTAAAGTAGAACACGGTAAAGCATAGGCGAAGTTTAATACCTTTAGTTAACCATTTTATTACGATTTTAAAGCAGATAATAAAACAATATAATGGAATAAAATGAAACAATGATACACTTACTAACTACAAAAATTGAATAAACACTACATTGAATACATTTAAATTTAGCTACATGAAGTTAGCAGTTAACAGTTTCTTTAAAGAGAGAGACAGTGTTCACATTTTTATTATCTTCCCTTAGCTCATTCCAAACCTTGGTACCTTTATATAAGCTACGTTTTATGTAGTTTGTTTTTGGTTTTGATACTATTAAATTCGGCTTAGTTCTAATATTATAGTAATTGTTTTTGATATTGAATTTATTTATTAAATGCCCTAAAAGCCCCGGCGGCCCCCTGACCATATTTAATTTATTCAAAAATGAAAATCACACACACTAAAACTGCAGACTAATAGAACTTTTCTTATAACTAAAGCAACTAAAGGTTGAAATAATACAATGCAGCCAAAATTACCGTACATAATACACCAGAAATAAACAAAAAATTATTATTATAGGATCAACCAACTTGTTAAAGGCCTATTTATTCCATTAGTGCAACTATCATGGTTCACTAGCTATACGTATATTCATTTCATTCATCAGCTTATGTATATATATATATATTTGGTAAGTTTAAAGGAGAAGACAAATCAATTCATTGTTTCGCTTTATGGCCTATACTAATATCCATAGTGGCCGTGTTACCAATCGTTGTATAGTGACATTTTTCCTATGATGATATCTAAATATTCCCGAAGTGAACGGCCAGTACAGTGGATCGATGCCTTGGTGAAAACCTTATGTGTTATACATCAGTACTCATTGACAGTCGAGTTTCTCCGCCCTCGTTGTTCTCTTTATCTCTTTTTTTATAAAGAGCATCTATCAGAGGGTCGTTTTTTTCACCTAAAAATGACATTGATTAGCCAAGATTTCAAAAGCCTGTTGAACTTAATATTACCGGTTAATTCTTTATGTGTCAAATAGCTCAACATATAGGAGTTTTTTTTGTGTAGGTGTAGAGAAGGCCTACGTTACGCAATCTAGGCAGACAAAATATAGTGTTACTACCCTTCTCCATCTTTGGTACTCAAGGCTTACCTGACAAAGTTACAATCTCGCACTTTCCTTTCCATTTCTCGCAATTGTCGTCAATTAATTCCTGAAGTGTCCTTATGAACAGTAGACATTGCTCTTCACGTTTCTTTTGTTCAAGTTTAATAAAGTTAGTCATCTCAAACAGCGTATCGATGATGGTCACATATCCACAAATAACAAAGAATGGTGGCTAAAAAAATAAGATTTCTTATAGTCACACTTAATTAATAGACTGATTTAAAGACTATGACTAAATTAAACTATTTTATTGTATATGCAAATACCAGTCAAATATTTATTTTAATGTCTTTAGTAGAAGCTGCGCACATGCACTTCTAAAAGTCTATACTCACTTCGTTGTTTTTTTCAATTTTGTATACTGGAATAGTGTACTCCCTTTTCATACCAGCACGTTTTTTTAACACAGGTTGCAACTCACCCACACGCGTAATCCCTTCATTTTCATCTTCAATCAAATCAGGAACCTTGCAGTTCAGAGGTACAATAGCATAGAATACACATTTTAGTGTTTTGTTTTTCAATTCTTGTTTCCATCTTACATCGTTCTCGACCGTTCCTTCAAAATCTGATGGAAAAGAATTGTTTTGTATTACTATAACTTTTTCTTGTGAAACACGAACCTTACAACCAATCAATGATATAAAATGATTGATTGGTGTTATTCCCATGATTTGCAAAGATATAAAATAAGAATAATACTAAATAATACTAATACTAAAAACAGTACATTTTTAAGTGAAATTAAGAATTAGTCAAAGACTAAAAAATCAAAGATTAGTCAAAGACTAAGAAATTAAAGATTATTCAAAGACTAAGATATTAAAGATTAGTCAACAACTAATAAATTAAAGATTAGTCAAAGACTAAGCAATTAAAGATTAGTCAATGACTATAAGAAATTAAAGATAAGTGAAAGACTAAGAAATTAAAGATTAGTCAAAGACTAAGAAATTAAAGATTAGTCAAAGACTAAGAAATTAAAGAGTAGTCAAAGACTAAGAAATTAAAGTTAATTAGTAAAAATACTACTTTATAATGGTTGATAAATACTTTTTAAAATGATTTTCAGATATCCAGTTAAGTAACTCCATGCTAGGCCCTTTGCAACATTGGTATTACTAGATTCATGAATTTCACTGAGCTCAACAACTGATAGTGTCTGTGATATTTATAAATAAAATTAATCAACAAATATATTTTAACTGGTATCAAACTTTATTTATATTATACTACAGCCTATACGTACCAACCTTAAAATCAAAAATGTAGTTTGTAATGATTGAAACACCGATTGCTGTTATGGAATTCAGACAGCTGGTGACGAAGAACTTGTAAAAACTATCTGTACCGCTACTTATTACCAACATCACAATAACAATGGAGAATACTACTCCTAAGACGAAGTTTCTTGTCAAAAATACCTGGAAACAGTTCCTAAATAGCAGCCATCTGTTACCATCATACCGACTTTTCGTGTGATTCTGTTCCTCGATCAGCACAAAAGAGCAAAAAAAACATTTTGTAATGATGGTACAGACCAACATCACTGGCAGAGCAGATAGAGAGTTATACATACATTGAAAGACTATGTCACCTTCGCCTATCGTTTCCACTTTGATAATCATCCACACCACACACAAATAAATCATACATAATATACCAACAATAATTGCTGCAATTTCCTTGGCCTTGCCTCGCCTTTTTGGTATCTCTCGACACCCAGAAGAAGAAGAATTCCTATTGATAAATAATTCCGTAATTGGTACCGTATTGGGGGTTGGTGAATAACCATTGGAATGGTGAAACAATTACAATTATATTTTACTCTGACATAGAAGAGCCTAGATCATGGTGCTGACATTATCAGCAGTTTCCACTTAATTTAATATTAACTCCACTATTGTAAGAGGCCTACATCATATTAGATGAGAGCTAGCTAGCTAGATTAAAGCATAGAATAATTATGAGAAACCTTACCCAGCCATTGTTGTACATACACTATACACATTAATACAACTGTATATAAAAATGAGAAAATAAATAACAAGATATTTAGTAGAGTAGAACTAATGAAAAAAAGGGGCCAACCTCAAAAAAATTGCAACAAAAGGTTTTTCAACGGATTTTGGTAGTATTGGGTGTACTAAATAACAGAAAAAAAGTCTCAAGAATTTTGACCACCGGAAAGTGGTTTTTTTTCAAGATGGCCGCCAAAATAGATAAAACGTTAAAATGTCAATACCTCCTAAACTACTTGGTCTATTGATATGATTTTGGTACCAAAATACTCAGAACATACATATTTATATTTGCCCTAATAGAACATTTTGGCCAAAAATGACCGGAAATGCTATTTCTTGCATGTTTGACCTTTGACCTTGATATGTTGTATCTTGGTAACAACTGACCGTAGGGAAACAAATTGTGACTCAAATTGTTCAGAATGTACATATTTACATTTATTGTAATGAGACATTTTGTCAAAAAATGGTTAGAAGTAAAGGTTATTGACCTTTAACCTTTATCTATGTAGAATGTCCATATCTCGGCAACTATGTGTGGTAGAGATTTAAAATTGGGCTCTAAATACTGAGCATATGCTTATTTATATTTACTCTAATGAAACAGTTTGACAAAAAATGACCAGAAACGACATTTTTTGATGATTGACCTTGATATGCTATATTTCGATAATGACTGACTAAGACATACTATTTATGGCTCAATTTGTTCAGAATATAATTATTTTTATTTCGTATAATGGTCTAATCTACCCATGGAATTAAGAGCTTTCCTGGGTAACTGTAATATTTATAAAGACTTTTAGAATATGAGTTCAAGTTCAAATTGTTCAGAACATACTGTATACATTCTTAATAATAATAGTGAATAAAAAACCCGAAAAGTAAACAAAAACAAATATAATAATAATTTTTAATTTCTAATTACGGTATAGCAGCAGTTGATTGGATATTGTGCATGTATTTAGTACGGCTTCCTAAACAACTTTTTTAACTTCGTCTTCATCATCGTCATCAATCTCTCTATCTACGTTGTTCCATTCTTCTAGTTGACACACTCCCCAAACTGAAGTACATGCCAATCCATAGCATCTACAACTGCAACATACAGTTTTACATCCAGTAGTACAGTTACAATGGATGATTTTCAAAAGTTCTTCTGAAGCAGCAGTTTCAATCGTCATTATTGGCACAAATGTTTTATTAAAAACTTCCCCGACTTAGTAGCATCCATGGTATTATCTTTCTTTATCCATTGCATGATTTGATAGTATACTCTAAGACTGTGACATTTTGTAGCAGATGAGGTTGGTGGTAGTAGTTGTTGAGGTTTGATAAATTATTTACCCTCAGCAACTTTCTTATTAAACAGCTTGCATCTGTAGCTATTTGGGAAATCCAGTGACTTGGCTCCAAAACGAATAGACATGGCCTTTAATCCAAACTCCTCGATAGTTTGAAGTTTCTGATGCGGTTGAGTGAAACTATCGGCACACATCAGTGTCATATTCTAGGTTACTTTCTATCAATTTATTGATTTATTTGCCTTCCTAAAGATGTCTTTAGGCTTTGAAGAGTGAGGGTGGAAACGGACTTCATATTTCATTACATCGTCTAGAGAGATTTGTCCTAACTGAATTTGATGGAAAGAAAGAAGAATTCCTGTCAAGGCATGAGAACAAACACAAATTTATCAACATGCTTTCATATGAGCTATAGAAAAAAGAGTGGAGTTGTGGCTTGATGGTTATGATGCTTGGCTACCACTCCAAGGGTCCTGAGTTCAAGTCCCGTCACATGTCAGGATTTTTTCTAAGGACCAAATTACTCCACTCCCAAAGACTTGTAATAAGACTTTGTTTACGTAGAGCATCTTGTGTATATGTTTGTCTTGTGAACCTCTGAGGGTCCCTAATGATCAGCAATAGCTGGATGGATCACCCTCATTAAATATGGTTTAAAAAAAACCAAAAAAAACGATGTTGACATTGCTCTGGCAACAGTTGAAGTCTCTGAACATAATACAGTAACTTTGATTGGAGAAGACATGGACTTACTGGTACTTTTACTGTATCATGTAAATACAACAAACCGAGAAATGTACTTCAGATTAGACAAAGGAAAAGATGGGCCTACTAGAGTGATTAATGTAACCAGATTGAAATCTGTTTTAGGATATAAAATCATCCATTGTAACTACTGGATGTATGTTGCAGTTGTAGAAGCTATGGATTGGCATGTACTTCAGTTTGGGGAGTGTGTCAACTAGAAGAATGGAACAACGTAGATAGAGAGATTGATGACGATGATGAAGACGAAGTTGGAACAGTTGTTTAAGATGCCATACTAAATACATGCACAATATCTAATCAATTGCTGCTATACCATAATTAGAAATTTAAAAGTTATTATTATATTTGTTTTTGTTTACTTTTCGGTTTTTTATTTACTATTATTATTAAGATTGTATACAGTATGTTCTGAACAATTTGAACTTGAACTCATATTCTGAAGGTCTTTATAAATATTACAGTTATTTGATTCCCAGGAAAGCTCTCTATTTCATAAGTAGATTAGACCATTATACGAAATAAAAAATAATTATATTCTGAACAAATTGAGCCATAAAAGGTGTATCTCAGTCAGTCATTATCGAAATATAGCATATCAAGGTCAATGGTCAAACATGTCGTTTCTGGTCATTTTTTGTCAAACTGTTTCATTAGAGTAAATATAAATAAGTATATTCTCAGTATTTAGAGCCCAATTTTAAATCTCTACCACACATAGTTGCCGAGATATGGAAATTATACACAGATAAAGTTAAAGGTCAATAACCTTTACTTCCAACCATTTTTTGACAAAATGTCTCATTACAATAAATGTAAATATGTACATTCTGAACAATTTGAGCCATCATTTGTTTCCCTACGGTCAGTTGTTACCAAGATACAACATATCAAGGTCAAAGGTCAAATTGTCAGAAATGGTATTTCCGGTCATTTTTGGCCAAAATGTTCTATTATAGCGAATATAAATATGTATGTTCTGAGTATGTTGGTACCAAAATCATATCAATAGACCAAGTAGTTTAGGAGGTATGGACATTTTAACTTTTTATCTATTTTGGCGGCCATCTTGAAAAAAAACACTTTCCGGTGGTCGAAATTCTTGAGACTTTTTTTCTGTTATTTAGTACACTCAATACTACCAAAATCCGTTGAAAAACCTTTTGTTGCAATTTTTTTGAGGTGAAACCTTATTTCTACTCTACTAATTAATAAATGCTAATATGAGAGAAACGAGGATTGAACTTTGGAACGATACTGACCCTTTTCTTGACGAATTGCAATTGGCGTTGTGCCGGTTTTACAGGATCGAGTATAATGTTGACAATGGCCTACAGTATCGTTCATTATATGCAAATTAGTATCTAAAATTATCTAAATTGGATTTTCCATAAGAATATAATACCGTTATGTATCATGAGAACAAAAGCTTTAGAAAAAATAGTAATGTGACACGCGCATTAAATTACATTATTTCGATCGGCGCATTGCCATTAATAATCGGCCCATTTTATACAGCTCTTTTTAACATTCTCGTTTATTACTGTTCGTATTTTTAAAAATAATTTACTTTGTATTACTTTTTATCAACAATCATTATGCACAAAATATGATTATTATTATTTGGCAAATATTTACATTATAGACATGAACACCAAATGATTAATATTTATTTTCATTTATTATAATCTGTATATCAATAATACTATAATAACCGACTTCACATCCTCCAGAAAAAAGCACTAGGAATTGTATGCAAAGTCCACTATCAACATCCTTCCCAACCGCTATTTATACAAACCAACACATTAAATATATTCGATCTTTATGAAAAACATATGGCAATACTACTCTTCCAATTTCATAATAAACAGCTCCCAATTACGTTTGACACTTACTTTCAAACAATTGAATCAACACATAATTATGATACCAGGAATTAAAAAAAATATACCACTGTACTAAAAAGAACCAAAGTAGGACAACAGAGTATATGCTATAGGGGTGCCAAGACATGGAATAGCCTTGAAAACTCAGTAAGAGAAATAAAGAGTATAGGTCTATTTAAAAAAACAATTCATACTAATCTCCTCAACAAATATTCTAATACCTAAAATCACAACGTATTATGAACAAAATATTTATCATTATCGACTTTTTTCTTTTTAATGGATGATCTATTCTGGTTATATATTTTAAATTGTTATAATAATAATAATATTTTTTTTTTATTCAACTTATATTTATGATTATTGCATATTGTCTCTATTATTTACATATATATTTACTTATTGTTATTGTTTTTATTGTAATTTTTATTTATTTTTTTTAAATTATTTTTTTCTTTTATTTTTAATTGTTACATAGGACATCACATTTTAAAGCTTTGCTTATAGTGATGCCCGATTCAATCGATATATAACCATGTTCATTTGTAGTCCGTTGCCAAAATACAGTAATCTTCCTAAATACTATCTGCTACTTTTGATACTTACAATATTATATGTATTCATCTTTTCCATTGATTGTAAACCTCTAATGAAACTTTATTTATTCAGTATTTTATTATTCAACTTCTGTTTTCAATAATAGTCAATATAAACAATTAATTTTTATTTTTATCATTACTGTAAATAATCACTGTATATATTTTATAATTAATATTTATATTGTTTTTTTGTTGTAAAAATCACTGTAAATATACGTTATTATGGTTACCATTATAATACCAAAAAATGTACGATTGATTGAATAAAGTTCATATATAATGATAAACGACGCAGAATTACTAACTAAACATTTTATTAGTCACTAATATAAAATGTGCATGGACTTGTGGTTTATTTTATCTTTAACGTTTAACTATACTAACCTTTAATCAATACTTTTCAAGCATCTATATAAATAATACATGAAAAGAAAACAATCAAACAATTGTAATTGGTGACTTATCAGTATTCAGCCTTGATAAAAAATATAAATAAAACTACCCTGTTTAAAATGTGCATGGACTTTAACGTTTAACTATACTAACTGTTAATTTTATTAACCTTTAATCACTACTTTTCAAATATCTATATAAATAATACATGAAAAGAAAACAATCAAACAATTGTAAATGGTGACTATTCAGTCTTGATGCAAAAAATAATAAATAAAAATACCATGTTTAAAGTTAAGACCTGTATACTTATATTGTTATATAAAATATTGTATTTAGTTCATTTATTTGACGGTGTTTTCATAATAGGCCTAATAATTATATATGTTACTGAAAAATCAATTCAAAGGTAGACAAAATACACAATAACAAAATATGGTCAGATCACAACAAAAAGTGTCATGGGCAATTGAGACGAGGATTACGCTTGACTATGCTAATCGTAAGCACGTTTTCAGTCAACTTCTAGCCATTTTGTACTCGGTTTTCTTTGATTTTATCAAGAAGGACCAAGAGGGCCATCGTCTGCACCTGAAAAAAACCAATTAAACATATTTTTTAGGCAAAGTCAATTAATCAATTCTAGAAGATTAAAGAAAGATCAGCTATATGATTTTAAAAAGATTGTATGTTCTTAAATAAAACAAAGTCACACATACAATTTCAGGGCAGGGTGTTTACCTTAAAAAGGCACAATGACGCATTTATTTCGACAATCTTCGTTGCCATCAATTAGTTCCGTAAGTTTTCTGACGAGCAAACGGCACTGATCATCACGTTTCTGTGCATCAAATTCAGCATACAAAGACATCTGGAACAGTGTATCAATGAATGTCACATACTCACAAATGGCATAATGCCACTGAAAGAAAAGAAATATTTTAGAAAAGTAACCACTTCTCAGCTATCCATTTATTATATTTGAACACTACAGTACAGATTTTACTTACAACTCCTTCTTCATTTTCAATTTTGTAGCCTGAATTAATGTACCTCCTGGTAACACCAGCACGAGGTTTTTTAACAACCGGTAAATCACTGACAATTGTAATTCCTTTGTGTTTGTCACTGTCTCCAAGTTTGGAAGGAATGCTACAATTTGCACTGCAGGTTTCCCTGATTTAATTCACGTTTCCACATTTCATCTTTCTCTATAGTTCCTTTAAAATCTGAGAGAAAATGATAATATTCATACAGTTTAATGTAAAAGAATTAATGACTTTATATATAGTAATATAATTCAGAGAACAGACTATGTGAAATAAGACTAGTATATGCACAGTGTTTATAAAGTATTTATTTTTACTTTGAAGATTTATTATTGATTTAGACCTATTTATTGATTTTTGTTAGGCAAAAAAGCTAATTCACAAACCTTTCAGAATGATTTTTAGATACCCGGTGAAATAACTCTATAACAATTCCTCGAAGAACACGAACAATGACATACACAATTTTACAACGAAGGCATTAAAAAACACGATTGGCAGAGAAAATAGATGGTTGTATTTACGGACAATGCATATCTCCTCTTCATCAAAACACTTATACAAATTGAAGCGAATATAATTGTAACAATAGGTTTTTATGCAAATTATATACAAACAATAGTATCTAAAAATAATTACACTGGTTTTTCCCATAGATTAATTAAAGTTAAGGGCATCACATTCTCGGTCATTACATACTCAGACGGCCTTAAAAATAATTATTATTAATATATGATGTCGCTCCTTATTAATACATCTAACTTGATATATTCAGCGTTTATGTTCAATAAATAATATAATTATTACTGTTCGTATTTGTTTTTCTAACATTTATTTTTTATCAACAATTATAATTTGTTAAAATTCCAATAAATACTTTGCATCAAGAGTACTATATAATAATTATGACAAAAGATGTATAAACGAAATATTTTATTTTGTCATTAAAACATTTTGTGCTATATTTTTATCTAATTATTAATAAACTCCTTTTTGTATAGTATATTTTTGATTTTATATATGGATAAATATTTACAGAGAAAAAACAAAAATATATTGTTTTAATGCATATTAGACCTACTGCTTTATTGTTATACGTATCTTAGGCTGGTGGCAGTTTATTTGACTCATGATAACATATTTGAAAATGAAATGATTGTTTGTTGTTATTAACTCATTATTCAGGTAAATAAAATATAATAAGGTTTGTCGAGTTATGGTTGACGATTCAGGCACTATAAATACGTCTGTATGAAAGCCTACACTACTAATTATTAGAGTATTGAATTCTGATTGGATGGTAAAGTAGAACACGGTAAAGCATAGGCGAAGTTTAATACCTTTAGTTAACAATTTTATTACGATACGATACGAAGCAGATAATAAAACAATTACAATGGAATGAAATGAAACAATGATACACTTACTAACTACAAAATTGAATAAAACACTACATTGAATACACCTAAATTATTAAGCTATATGAATTTAGCAGTTTCTTAAAAAGAGAGACACTGTTCACATTTTTAATATTTTCCCTTAGCTCATTCAAAACCTTGGTACCTTTTATATAAGCTACGTTTTTTGTAGCTATGTTTTTGGTTTTGGTACTATTAAATTCGGCTTGGTTCTAATATTATAGTAATTGTTTTTGATATTGAATTTATTTAATAAATATGGAGGTACAAGGGTGTTCATAATTTTAAACATAATAATAGCTTGATTTATATATAATCTTTCAAGTTCATCCAATTTAGACTTTGTAGAGCTCAACATTTTTTAACGTAGAAGACATTTGCCGTATTCATGTGCCCGGTAAACTGATTTAAATTAACCAACTTGCTCTAAAAGCCCTGGCGGCCCCCTGACCCCCAGCCCATGTGAAATCAATATTATGAAATTAGTCCTAATTATATAACTCCGCACCCACCCAAATCAAATCCTGCGTACGGCCCTGATTGCTTCTGTTCTGTTTCAAACTTACTAATTCTTGAGCAGAACAAACACTGTCGTAAGCATATTGATCAAAATAATACTGATTTAAAACAAGTTGAAGATTCCAGTATTTAATTTTGTCAAAAATGAAAATCGTACTCACACACTAAAAGAAAACAATGGCAAATTAGATATAACTTCAGATTAATAGAGCGTTTCCTATAGCTAAAGGTTGGAATAATATCAATGCAGCCTAAATTACCGTACATGATAGACCAGAAATAAACAAATAATAATAATTATTATTATTATAGGATCAACCATCTTTGTTAACTATCATGGTTCACTAGCTCTACGTACGTCATTGCATTAATCATTCCGTAAGTTTAAAGCCCTTAAAACATTCATTTTTGTAAAAATAGAAAAAGAAGAAAAAATTACGTCATTATTTCTTTTATGACCTACAGTAATAGCCATAGTAGCCATGTTATTCACCAATATTTGTATAGTTACATGTTTTCAAAAGTATTTGAATTAAGTTAATAAATATCCCAGAAGATTCCCTTGAAAGTGGTGCACTGCAGTGTGGCTCGTATGTCTGGTGAGTGAAAACCTTAGGTGTTATAGATCAGTTTCTATTGGCACTCGAACTTCTCCGTTCTTCTTATAAAGAGCATTTATCAAAGGGTCGTTGTCTTCACCTAAAAAAATTACATTGATTAGCCCAGATTTCAAAAGCATGTGAACTTAATATTACCGGTTTATTTTTGTATGTATAAAATTAGGCCATAGGAGGTTAGTGTTAAGGTTCGCTTAGGTCGATACGGAACTCAACTCTAAAGGGAAGGTTTAGAAGGCCTATGTTACGCAGGCAGACAAACGGATGGTTTAGCCTTCTTCATAATTGGTAGGCGCCTGGTAGAATTCCATCCTTAATTCTTAAAGAGATCGCTCTTGATCTAAGACCCCTAACAGATGTTTGAACTGCTCGTGGGAAGGAAATCTCCCCTCCCAATGGAAATCAGCTGTGACTGTTCCTATCCCCAAGGTAACTCCACCAAAATTGATAAATTAGGACCTATCTCTCTAACATCTGCCTTTGCAAAAGTGGCAGAACAATTTGTGTGCGAGTGAATGGTTTTTGATATCCGAAGTAGGTCCGGTTAAATGTAAGACAGTATGGCAATGTCAAAGGTGTGTCAACTGCCCACTACTTTAGTGCGTCTAGTTCATGATATGTGCGCTGCAGCTGAGGAAACTAACAACATTGAGACGGTTGTTCTTCTTATGGACTTTACTAAGGCCTTTGATCGAAATTGAGCACAACATCGTAATCAATAAAATCATCGAGATTGGTGTCCGTAGGTCGATCTTCCAATGGATTCTTCAGCTACAGACGTGTAAAGTATAATAATTCCCTTTTTAATGTTATCATGTTAAAAGCTGGTGTCCTCCCAAGAGACCAAGTTAGGTTCATTGCCTTTCAAATAATGATTGATGCTATTAATGGCGCTAATTCAAAAGCTTTAAAATATGTTGATGACCTTTCAGTATATGAAAATCGTAAAGTAAACCTTAATGAGTTCCACGACTGGTGTAAAAATAATGCAATGGATCTTAAACATTCTAAATGCCAGACTCTACAAATTTGTTTTTACTCCGTAATAGGAACCAAAATCACAATTACCATCCTGAACTGCCCGCTTTAGCAACAGCAGCCCAATCCCCTATCCGCCTGCCTAATGCATTGTGTTTTTTTGATATTTAATCTTTTTATGTATTTCAAACATTGGTGTTTTTTATATCATTAAGGACCTGTATTAAAAGGTTACACGCAATCTGGCCATTGGCCACATGTTGAACGTTGCTATATTGTTTTTTTGAATAAAAGTATATAAATAATAATGTTAACAATAATTTCAAAAGTGAAATAAAAATGTTAGGCTCACCTGACAAACCTACAATCTCGCATTTTGCTTTGTAATATTTGTCAATTAATTCCTGAAGTGTCCTGACAAACAGTAGGCATTGCTCTTCACGTTTTTTTTCTTCAAGTTTAATATACTCAGACATCTTAAACAGTGTATCGATGATGGTCACATATCCACAAATAACATACAGTGGTGGCTAAAAAATAAGATTTATTATTTTGCTACTCGGAGACTGCGGCAATTAACAAACTCATAGAATAATAAATAAAGACGTATACAACATAAGTTCTGGCTTAAATAGTTTAATTAGTAAATGAACATTCACCCATGTAAAACTGCACATAAAAGTCATAAGAAAATATAAGTTATATAGCAATAATTCTAAGTAAGCACAACAGGGATGCTCAGAGAAAAATAGCCCTATTGCCATAAGTGTCTAAATATTGGGCGGGAGGGAGGGAAAATTGTCTTCAACTTAATTTGATCGTGTTAACAGAGAGGGTGCTTGTAAAAACTGTATTACTGACAGTTGATTCTCAACGTTTGTATTAATTAATAATCATAAAAAATATAAACGTCTTAGTGGTGTATCGTTACATGTACCTTACTATTCCAATCGACTATGACAGGGACAATTTTAAAAAAGTATTAAAACGTAAATGTTTACTGTATTTAGTGGTATACTATTGATAGGCCTATAAAACATTAAACACAATATTTCGTTACTGTTCCCATCCTCTTCCCCATCCCTCAACTCTAATGTTATATACAAAACACAAATTGGGTTTGTTTAAATGAGTTCAAATAAAAAATTTGGACTCATTTTTAATTCTTCGGAAGTAGGTCTAATTCCCAGGGTGCTAATTTTCGTTGACTACATAAATCATCGTGTCTATTTATTCGTTTCTGTAAACGACAATGTACTATATAGTCCTGCGGTACGTACATTTGAAATCGCCAGTTTTTTTTTTACGCTGAAATTACTGTGTATTCGAGAACCATCTGTGGACACGGACGACCTAGATGGTACGCGAGCAATAAATTCACTTTTAAAAATAATCTGTATTAATTTTTAAAAATAAATATTAACTGAAGAAAATGCAAACATAGGTTTTTATAGCAATACTAAAAGTTTTTAAATTAATCAATTAAAACTAAAAACCTACAAAATATGATTCCGTTTATACTTTATTAACTATATATATATATATATATATAACAAATAATCCTCAATTAATAATAATCAATATATATATATCTTGTTCTTTACACTTCGTCTCGTTCACTGCGTTCATCTAATAAACTTCTCCTTCATGTTCCTAAATGGAAACTTCAGACATCGTGCATTTTCCTGTGCAGCACCCATTTTGTGGAATAAACTGCCAATCGACATAAAGACATCTGAAAACATCAACACTTTCAAAACACGACTAAAAACCCATTTTTACACAGAGGCATTTCCTGCTTAACTTTGTCAAGCGCCTTTGAACATTATTATGGATACTGGCGCTATATAAATCTGATTGATTGATTGATTAACCAAAATGGTTGACATTTTTCGGGGAAAAGAATCATCAAAGACAGAAAGTGAAGAATCTCTCTCTCCAATTATTACACATTATTTAGGCCTACTATTAAATATTGTTTTATTACCTACATACTTTATTTTTTACATTAAACATTACTTTGTTTAATAAAAGAAACCATTTGGTTGGTACTTGTTCTGCTTGCTCTAGAGGTGTTTCTGGGACACCGCATTGGATACACTGTGAGGTAATGGAAGTAAATTGGCGCTTGAAAGCAGGCAGGGGAATGGGGAATCCCCGTTGGCGACGCTAATTGCTGGTTCGAGGAGCGCGATCGCGCAGGCGCTCCTTAAAAATGATGGACTGATCGCTTTCGGAAATTCCCTTTTATTGTGTAAAAAGAGTGATGGTCACAAAGAGGAGACCTACGCAACTTGGATCAAGGAGGAGTTAATTAGAACTCTATGGTGGCTGATTTCCGCCAAAGAAAAAAATTATTTTATAATAATACGGCGTTATAACGCCCTATAGGGCGTTATAACGCCGTATTAGGTCGTTATAACGCCCTAATTATACAATCCGTTCACACGTACATGCGCATGCGTAGTACATCAACAAACCCAGAGCCATAAAGAGTTGCGACTTTGAATGGATTGAATCAATTTGTTGAAAGGTTTTTGTTAAAACAATAATAACATTATTTTGCGGAAATCAGTCACCGTAGAACTCCCTATGTAAGCAGGCCTAGAATAACCATGGAGCTATAGCTCCATGGAATAACCATAACACTCTACACATCACGCGTGGCGAACGTCCCCTACGAAAGCAACACATGCGCACATAGCTAAAATGAACTAACTTTTTCTGCGGGGCTAACTATAGTCAGAGAGACGGCAAATGAAAAATCACGAATTTTCTTTGTAAAATAAATTTGAAAATTGAAAATACACTGGAAACGGCGGGATTACTAGCTATTTATATGTTCTTGCTATTTAGTAATAAAAGTAACATTTGCCTGCTGGATATACTACAGAAAATGCAAAAAATCATAAAAAAGGCTAGGCCTATGACTAGGCTAGTCTGGTTTGAAAGGGCACTTCAGGAAAAGAGGGGTTCGTTCGAACCCTACGAACCCCCCTGGCTACGTACGGGCTTGAAATCCATGCGTTTTTGGTTTTTTTTCTTTTAGTGTTGTTTATTGGCGATGTGTTAGTACAACTTTGCTCCCATTGCAGTGCACGGTAGTGGAGCCCTTGGATTAGCCTTGGGTGGAATTGGTGCTGATGCTCAACATCTGCCATGAATGATGAAGTATCTGCGTATACTTTCATGGGGAGCATCGTTGTATTAAAGGTGATTTTTGTACCTATCAGTCTCTTTGGAGACTCTTCCAGGGAGTCCTGGTTGAATCATTTTTTTAAATCTCAGTTTCATGTGGGTAAGTGAACATTCATTCTTCCTTGTTTCCTGCACTTTGGTGGGCTGCCGCGGGCTATTTTTCTCTGAGCATCCCTGTTGTGCTTACTTAAGAATTGGAAAAGTATTGCTATATAAATTATAACTTATATTTGCTTATGACTTTTATGTGCAGTTTTACATGGATGAATGTTCATTTACTAATTAAACTATTTAAGCCAGAACTTATGTTGTATGCGTCTTTATTATTCTATGAGTTTGTTAAAGATGTATTGTTCCTTGAAACACAAAAAAATGAAAGTCAAAATATTCTAAATTTAAATTGGCCATATCAAAGTAATATTAAAGTTATGCACTTTAAGTCGAAAATTTGAGCCAAAAACAACAAATTTACGTAATTAACAGGTAAATTAATTTGATTACATTTCGTCTGGAAAATCGTCGTGAGCGAAAGTAAACAAAGATTTCAAACCATGAGTATGCATTATGCATGATGCTAATTAGGATTGTTTACAACCCGTCACGGTTGAGAAGGTGTTCTCACACAGATCGCGAGGAAGTTTTATGATTATGCATACAGAGTAGCCAAACAAGCGCGTTGCATTATGAGATATGTTTTGATCGAAAACTTTCACTGGAAGTCAAAGTTATTTTTTGAACAAAAAAACGTCTGTATTTCAGTTAAATGATTTTTTTTTCGACTAATTTTTGGTGAAAGTTAATAACTATTATGATACTTCAAAATGACCCACTTTTTTCGAAATCTTTTTTTTTTATATTTTTTTTGGAATTAGTCAAAGGGACAATACTTCTTTAATTGCCGCAGTCTCCGAGTAGCAAAAATCAAGAATTGGGTTGGGAACACAATTCTATTTTGAGAACGGAGAGGGCGGGATTTTCGACCTCTTTGATCAAGCACCCTCTCTGTTAACACGATCACATTAAGTTGAAGACAATTTTCCCTCCCTCCCGCCCAATATTTAGACACTTATGGCAATACGGCTATTTTTCTCTGAGCATCCCTGTTGTGCTTACTTAGAATTGGAAAACTATTGCTATATAACTTATATTTGCTTATGACTTTTATGTGCAGTTTTACATGGGTGAATTTACTAATTATTTATTTATTTCATTTGTTTATTGGTCATCACTTTTTATTATCAGTGGCACACACTGTCGTTAGTGGTGCAACCAAAATAAAACAATAGCACAATTGAGCAAAATATTGTAAGTAAACAAAACAAAAGCAACATAAAAATATATTATATATATACATATTTAAAGCTATACTCCAAACTATAAAACATGGAGGGTAGTTCCATGTATAAACTAAGCACAAGTAAATAAAATAAAGAAAAATTTGTTAAAAATACAAATAAAACAATATACTTGGTGGTAGGTAAATAGGTCACATAATTTTGTAAAACCTGTTCCTATAGACCCAAGAAGTGGTCAGATATTGCTTACAATGTTGGTCAAAAATAAAAAATAAATTGTCAAGGAACAAGTGGTGTTTATATACAATAGATTCCTTATCTTCTTCACAGGTAGAGTGGAGCCCGCAGTAATTTAGTTTGTTTTTAAGTTCTATATACAACTCATATCTTATTTGTGAAAGACCAGCACATTCCAAAAGAAAGTTGCATAATTTACACATGGCAGTAAATTCAGCTGACCATGACAATTTTCTTCCTTCGAGTTCAAGGGAGTTTGTACGGGCTTTTCAAACTTTAGTTCTCCTTTATATTTTACATAATCACTTAGGAATGACTTTGATTTTGATTTAACATACCATTTCTTATAGTCATTACTCTTGTTCTCTGTTTTAAATTGTTTTAACCAAGTGGCATCAGGTTCAGTGTTTCAATAAATTACACCTACGAAGATTGCCTTTTATAATACATAACCACTTCCATTTTAAATTATCCATCTAGTATTCGCCATCTTTTTAAGTCTATTAGGTCTAAAGTTATTATAAAAGGACGTTAAAGATTTCCAACCTAATTCGCCATACAAAGCTTCATTTGCAACATTTCTGGGGCTTTTTAATATAATTTTAGCCATTAAATATTGTTTAAGATTTCCGATTTTTCTGTTGATGTCTTACTGTTACAAAACCACAATGAACAAGCATAATTAATAGTTGGCAATTCAATAGTATTCCATAGTAAATTTCCATAGTATATTCTGTTGAAATCATCTTGATCATTAATAATAGATTTTATGTAGGGCTTAAGCAATAATTCTATAACTTTTTTTAATAATTTCATCTATAATAGTCACACTTACATAATATATACTAATTCAAATTAAACTATTTAATGGTATGCAAATATAGCAGTCGAATATTTATTTTTAATAGTAGAAGCTAAACTAGGCAGACCAGAGCACATGCACTTCTTAAAGTCTATACTCACTTCGTTGTTTTTTTCAATTTTGTATACTGGAATATTGTACTTCCTTTTCATACCAGCACGATTTTTGGACACAGGTTCCAACTCACCCGCAAGCGTAATCCCTTCATTTTCCTCTTCAATCAAAGAAGGAACTTTACAGTTCAGAGGTACAATAGCATAGAAAACACATTTTAATTTTGTTTTCCATTTTACATCGTTCTCGATCGTTCGTTTAAGATCTGATGGAAAAGATTTGTTTTGCATTATTATTATTATTATTATAACATGATTTATTGGTGTCATCCCCATTAAAGATTTTATCAAAGACTATGAAATTAAAGATTAGTCAAAGACTAAGAAATTAAAGATTAGTCAGATACTAACAAATTACAGATTAGTCAAAGACTAAGACATTAAAGATTAGTCAAAGACTATGAAATTAAAGATAGTCAAAGACTATGAAATTAAAGATTAGTCAGATACTAAAAAATTAAAGATTAGTCAAAGACTAAGACATTAAAGATTAGCCAAAGACTATGAAATTAAAGATAGTCAAAGACTATGAAATTAAAGGTAGTCAAAGACTATGAAATTAAAGGGAGTCAAAGACTAAGATATTAAAGACTAGTCAAAGACTAAGATAATAAAGATTAGTCAAAGACTATAAAAGTAAAAATTAGTCAGATACTAAGAAATTAAAGATAGTCAAATACAAAGATATTAAAGATGAGTCAAAAACTACGATGTTAAAGATTAGTCAAAGACTGATGGCAAGACCCAAAATACAGTGTAGCAAAAATACTATTATATAAATACGATAGATAAATATACCTTCTAGAATGATTGTCAGATATCCAGTAAAGTAACTCCATGCTAGGCCCTCTGCGACATTGATATTACTAGATTCATGAATTTCACTGAGCTCAACAACTGATAGTGTCTGTGATATTTAAAAATATAATTAATCAAAAAATATATTTTAACTAGTATCAAACTTTATTTATATTATACTATAGCCTATACGTAACAAACCTTAAAATCAAAAATGTAGTTTGTAACGATTGAAACACCGATTGCTGTTATGGAATTCAGACAGCTGGTGACGAAGAACTTGTAAAAACTATCTGTACCGGTACTTATCACCAAAATCACAAAAACAACGAAGAATACTAATCCCAAGACGAAGTTTCTTGTCAAAAATACCTGGAAACAGTTCTTAAATAGCAGACGCTTGTCACCATCGTAACGACTTTCCGTGTGATTTTGTTCCTCGATCAGCACAAAAGAGCAAAAAAAACATTTTGTAATGATGGCACCAAACAAAATCACTGGCAGAGCAGATACTGAGTTGTACATACAGTGAAAGAATATGTCACCTTCGCCAAGCGTTTCCACTTTGATAGTCATCCGCACAACACACAAATAAATCATACATAATATACCAACAATAATTGCTGCATTTTCATTGGCCTTGCCTCGCCTTTTTGGTATCTCTCGAAACCCAGAAGAAGAAGAATTCCTATTGATAAATAATGCCGTAATTGGTACCATAATATTGGGGGTTGGTGAATAACCATTGGAATGGTGAAACAATTACAATTATATTTTACTATAGCATAGAAGAGCCTGACGTTATCAGCTCCTTCCACTTAATATCAATACCACTCCACTTAATATCAGCCCCACTATTGTAAGAGGCCTACATCATAATATATAGTCAGCATAGAATAATTATGAGGAACCTTACCCAGCCATTGTTGTACATACACTGGATACACAATAATACTGTATATAAAAATGAGGGAAAAAAAATAACAAGATATTAATAAATGCTATTATGAGAGAAATCGAGGATTGAACGTTGGAACGATACTGACCCTTTTCTTGACGAATTGCAATTGGCGTTGTGCCGGTTTTACAGGATCGAGTATAATGTTGACAATGGCCTACAGTATCGTTCAATATATGCAAATTAGTATCTAAAATTATCTAAATTGGATTTTCCATAAGAATATAATATCGTTATGTTTCATGAGGACAAAAGCTTTAGAAAAATGAGTAATGTGACACGCGCATTATTACATGATTTCGATCGGCGCGCGCACTGTCATTAATAATCGGCCCATTTTATACAGCTCTTTTTAACACTTGTTGTGAGGTTCTTTCATGTCATATGTGGCTCTTTAGGCCTATATGTTCAATTATATGTGTAAATCGAACCCGAAATCCATTAAAATACCGGTGCTTTCATGGTTGGTGATTCAAATAATGACTCTTTTTAACACTCTAGGATATTACTGTTCGTAATTTTAAAAATCATTTACTTTGTATTCCTTTTTATCAACAATCATTCTGCACAAAATATGATTATTATTATTATTATTTGGCAAATATTTACATTATAGACATGAACACCAAATGATTAATATTTGTTTTTATTTATTCTGTATATCAATAATACTATAATGATAAATGATGCAGAATTACTAACTAAACATTTTATTAGTCACTAATATAAAATGTGCATTTAACTATATACTAACTGTTAATTTGATTAACCTTTAATCAGTACTTTTCAAGTATCTATATATATATATAAAATGCATAAAAGGAAAACAATAGGACATGTATACTGTACTTATATTGTTATAAAATATTGTATTTAGTCCATTTATTTTGACGGTGTTTTCATACTAATAGGCCTATAATATGATACTGAAATTATTGTTAGTTCTAAGAATTGCAAACAAAAATTGAAAAAAAACCAAGTCACCAAAATCAATTCAGAAATTGGTGACTTGTCACTATTCAGCCTTGATAACAAAATATAAATAAATAAAAATACCCTGTTTAAAGTTAAGACCTGTATATACTGTACTTAGGCCTATATTGTTATAAAATATTGTATTTAGTCCATTTATTTGACGGTTTTTTCATAATAATATGATATGATACTGAAATTATTTTTAATTCTAAGAATTGCAAACAAAAATGGAAACAAAAAACCCCTCACCAAAATCAATTCGAAAGTAGACAAAAAACACAATAACAAAATATATGGTCAGGTCATGGGCACTTGTGACGAGGATTACTACTGCTAACCATAATAAGTTTTCAATATGGTCAACTTCTAGCCACTAATTTGTACCCGATTTTCTTTGATTTTATCAAGAAGGACATCTCTTAACAGAGGGCCATCGTCTGCACCTGGAAGAAAAACAATTAAACATATTTTTTAGGCAAAGTCAATTAATCAATTCTAGAAGATTAAAGAAAGATCAGATATATGATTATACAAAGAAGATTGTATGTTCTTAAATAAAACAAAGTCACGCATACAATTTCAGGGCAAACACACTGGTTTGTGTTTACCTGAAAAAGGCACAATGACGCATTTATTTCGACAATCTTCGTTGCCATCAATTAGTTCCGTAAGTTTTCTGACGAGCAAGCGGCACTGATCATCACGTTTCTGTGCATCAAATTCAGTATACAAAGACATCTGGAACAGTGTGTCAATGATGGTCACATATTCACAAATGGCATAGTGTGACTGAAAGAAAAGGCTCTATTGAAATATTTTTAAAAAGTAACCACTTCCTAAGTATCCATTTATTATATAATATGAACTAGCACTACAGTACAGATTTTACTTACAACTCCTTCTTCATTTTCAATTTTGTAGACTGAATTAATGTACCTCCTGGTAACACCAGCACGAGGTTCTTCAACAACCGGTAAATCACTGACAATTGTAATTCCTCTGTGTTTGTCGCTGTCTCCAAGTTTGGAAGGAATGCTACAGTTCCGAGGTATAATAGCATAGAATTTGCACTGCAGGTTCCCCTGATTTAATTCACGTTTCCAGATTTCATCCCTTTCTATAGTTCCTTTAAGATCTGAGAGAAAATGATATAAATAATAATATAAATATTCATACAGCTTAATGTAAAAGAATGAATGACTTTATATATTAGTAATATAATTCAGAGAACAGACTATGTGAAATAAGACTAGTTACATGCACAGTGTTAATAAAGTATTTATTTTTACTTTGAAGATTTATTATTGATTTATTTAGTGATTTTTGTTAGGCAAAAAAGCTAATTCACAAACCTTTCAGAATGATTTTTAGATACCCGGTGAAATAACTCCATGCTAGACCCTGTGCAACATTGATATTGCTAGATTCATGGATTTCACTGTTTTCAACAACTGATAGTGACTATAGAAAACAAAAAAAAATGGCTCATTGTTGTGGGTCGACTGGTGAACTAGTCAAGAACACTTTCATAAAAGTCCAAAATTAGTATGTTAAGAATATCATCATAGGCCCTACAGAAAAACTGTACAAACCTTGAAACCAAATGCGTAGTTCGTAATGACTGTGACACCGACCGACGTTATGATGTTTGGCCAGTTGAGAGACCAGTGATTGGTAAAAAGATATACATCTTTACTCCTTATCCAATATAGGGAACACAGTAAAATGCAAAATCCCACTAAAAAATTCATTGTCAGAAATACCTGGAAGCAATTTTTAAGCAACTGGCGGTTTGAATTATTGTGGCGACTTTGCTTGTGCTTGTATTCCTCGGCCAAGACGAACAAGCACATAACAATTTTTGAGATGATGGCACTGCAAAATAGGACAGGCAGAGAAAATACATGGTTGTATTCACGGACAAGACATAACTCTTCTTCACCAGCCGTTAGCGTCCCGTTGCAAAAGCTTCTTTCTTCCATCTTTTCAAGTTGAACTGTAGTTGCGATCAGATAAAAACTATAAATACCGAATAGAAAACAAAACAAGTTGGCCGTATATCTTGTCCGTTCACCTCGTTTTTTCGGCACCTCTCCAAAGCCATCATTGTCTGAAGATGAGTTTCTAGTTAAAAAGAAATCAGAATCATATACAGTATTTATGATGCAATATTTATGTGTGGTGTTCCGTGTTGTTTGCAATGCAGTGATCACACCTACAATACAAAATTATATTATGGACACATCTCGGGGTAAAACATTTAACATTGTTTACAAATATATTTTACCAACAGTAGAAAAGAGCAAGATTTATCACTCTTATTAAATATGAACCCCATTAATCGTAATTTACAGTTTCAATTATTTTCAGTAACAGAAAACAGAGAAAACTTACCCAGCCATTGTAAAATAGACTCAATACGGGTTACAATATAAATTTATGACGACCGTTATGAGGCCATTGTTGACAACGACCCTTGGCACATCTCGTCTCGTTCATATGCAAATGATCAACAAATGTTTGTAGCTAAATTTAAATTAACTGGGTTTTCCCATGACAATATGTTATCGTTGTGTTTCATATGCGCGAACACATATGAAGCTTTAGAAAAATTAATAATGTGAAAAGCCGTTACTATTTACGGTTTTAAATGTTTATTTTCCCCGATCGACGCATAACATTGGGGTCATTTTCAATACACTCATCAGCTCTACCATTTTTCAAACGGTTTTAAACAAGGCCAACAGCCATAAGTCGCGTGCTCTCAGAAAAAAATGAACTTTCAAAAAGTAATGTACTTTAAAACTTTTCTGTACATCAAAACAGTTAAAAAAATACAGAAAAGCGATAAAACGCATAGTGATACCGGACGGACCGACCGACCGACATAGTGAACTATTGAGTCGCGTCCACGCGACTAAAAACTTATTCTTTATCATTATTGGGTGGCTCCTTATTAATATATCCAACTTTTAGGCGTTTATTACTGTTCGTATATGCGTTTCTAACATTTATCTTGTTACTTGTTATCGACAATTATAATTTGTTCACCTCCATAAATAATTTACTGTATATAGTACTACAGTACAATACATAATACGATGGATGCTGAACAAGTATGTTTTATTTTTTGTGCTTCATTTATATCTAATTATTTTGTTTAACCTGATAACTCCTTTCTATGGTATATTTATAATTTCAATATAATGGATACGTAATTTACAAATAAACGACCTAACAATTGTAATTAGTGGCTTGTGTCACTGTTGATTGGTGAATGAAATAAAAATACCCTGCCTAAAGTCCAATTATGCACTGAATTTAAGTTGCATTCGTTTCATGAATTTCAATTAAATAAATCATTTATCTTGAATTAACTTTTATCAATACTTCATTCTGCAACTCAACAACTCAAATAATTAACAGAAATTGCAGAAAATCATGAATATTTTCACCTATTCTAATTACCTACTTTATATGAATAGTATTAAGTATCAAAAATATGATGTATGTTATATCGTAATACATTTTAAACTAAACAGTTTACTTTACATATAGATTTTGGTATATTCCATCTTATCTAATAATAATAAGTCATTTCTATTGTATATTTATTATTTCCGAATATTATATTTATGGAAAAATATTTACATAATAATAGTGTATATATAGTGTCAATCTGTTGAGTCTTGATGAATGAAATAATATGAAATAAAATATTGTTGCAGAATGTTAACTACTGTATACTTGTATTGTTATAGAATAGGGTTAATGGAAGTTCATCTATTTTGTTATTTGTAATATATGATAAAAGACACTAATATATACATTTTATTTGAAAATAATATAAATTTGTGCCACTGTTATACCCTGGTCAAAGTCAACTTTTAACACATTGAAAAGTCGAAGTTTAAGAATTTAAATTAAAAAAACACCACAACAAAATGAATCTAATTCAATTGTAGACAAAACCAAACTTGTAATATATACATAAAAACATTGTAATATTAAACAATCTCCACAGCCTCTTAAAAACCATGACACATCATAACAAACTTAGACAATTGCTTCTAGCCATTGATCTGTAGCCGGTTTTCTTTGATTTTGTCAAGAAGAACATCTCTTAATAGAGGGCCTTCATCTTCCCCTGAAAGAAAAACAATTTAAACATTATTATCAACATGTTTGTTAAGCTCTACACTATCAAACTAGTTTGATCAAAAAGTGTGATGCACCCAACTATGGTAGTGATATGCTTAAATATGGTAGTGATATGACATCATCATGTCCATATATGGCCACATCACATTTTGTTCACATCAAGTTTGATAGTGTATAGTAGACAGATCATTAGACAAAGTAAATGAATCAATTTTGTAAGATTAAAAAAAAAGATCAACATCATTTACAATTCAGTTTTAGAATGGTCGTACATAAATGGCCAACACAGGGCTTGTCACAGGTCAAGTCCTTTATCTGAACAAAGGGATGTCAAACCGACATTTCACCAAATTTATTCTATTGGAAATGGCACAATAGTAAAAAAAGATTACCTGAAAACATCACAGGTACGCATTTTTCTCGACATTCATCATCACTTTCAATCAATTCCATAAGTTTCCTGACAAGCAAGCGGCACTGCTCTTCACGTTTTTGCGAGTCAAAATCAGTTAATGAAGGCATCTGGAACAGTGTATCAATGATGGTCACATATTCACAAATGGCATAGTGCGACTGAAAGAAGAAGACATTTTTACATTAAAAAAAGCATTGACAGATAAAAAGGTTTGTTTTTTTACATTCCTGCAACAATGTTTAGAAGATTTAGTCACTCTCTTGTGGTAAAGATTGATAGAACAACAATAAATGTATGTGATCTATTTATACTTACTTCGCCTTTTTCATTTTCAATTTTGTAAACTGAATTAACATAAGGTCTGTCTTTCACACCTGCACGATCGACATACAAAGTAGGTAGCTTGCCCTCAAAAGTAATTCCTCTGTGTTTTTCACTCTCTCCAAGTTTGGAAGGAATTTTACAGTTGAGAGGAATAATAGCATAAAATTTGCTTTGCAAGTTTCCATCTTCATATTCTTTTTTCCACCTTTTTTCATCTTTCTTAATAGTTCCTTGAAGATCTGCAAAAAAAAAAGAAAGAAAAAGCCTATTTTGTAAATGTGTAGCCTAACTGGGCACAGATGTGGACGATCTACACAATGGTCATCATACAGCTCCAATAAACTTCTCTCATTCGTTTTTTAAGGACAGGTTGAAACTAACCAATACACCAGGGTAACCCCTACTCTATTTTGAAAACCAATGCTGTTTTTTTTCTAAATATAAAAAATAAAGTTTGAAGTTAACTATTCTGAAATTGTAAAAGGAACGAATCTTAAAAATGCACTAAATTACAAACCTTTCAGAATAATTTTGAGATAGCCAGTGAAGTAACTCCATGCTAGGCCCTGTGCGACATAGACATTGCTAGATTCATGGATTTCACTCAGTTCAACAACTGATAGAGTCTGCAAAGTTTAAAATAACAAGTGCATTACTATAAATGTCACTGAATAATAAAGTTTAAGTACTGTTAAATAGGCTTGATGAGAACTAGCCTACTGAGCACAAAAAGGTTAGTTAGCCTAGAATGGTGTTTAATAGACATTCTGTCAGGCTAATACTAAATCAATTAAATCAGTAAGCACTTGGAAAATCGGAAACTATCCCAAAACTAGACATTTTCCAAATTCCTTTCTATCTGCATAAGCAGTGAAACAGATTCCCATAAATTTGGACATTATCGCCTGTAAAGGCTGTTAGTATGCTTTCATGTATTTTGATACAAACCTCAAAACCCAGTATGTAGTTGGTAATTAAGTTAATACCAACGGATGTTACAACAAGCGGCCAGTACATTACAAAATGGTTATCAAATAGTTCTTTATCCATACTTCTCATCCAATGCACAATAAGCAATGAAATCCAAAGTCCTACCCACGATTTTAATGTCCAGAAAACTTGGTAGCAGTTCTTAACTAATGTGTGAAATGAGTTATTATGACGACTTTTTATGTGTTTTAATTCCTCTACCATCACGAAAAAGCACTGGAGCCATTTTACAATGATAGCACTGTAAAACACTATAGGCAGAAAAAATACCAAGTGGTAGATATTAAGGAAGTACAAATCAGGTTGGTCAAGCTTTGATCCATTCACGGATATTTGTTTAATTCTTTGCAGTGGAACAACTGGTGCCATCCACCCCAATAGAGCAACAAATAAACCAACAAAAACACATGCTGCACATTTTTTCCATTCTCCTCTTTTTCTTGACACTTCTCCAAAGCCGTAGTTTGATGAAGATGAATTTCTTAAAAAAGAAATTGATTAAAAAGATAGTGTTACCATGTTAAATACTATTATAAATAATCATGATGTGTAGTTTTTTCTGCGATGATAACTAGTAATTGAGACTGTTGATTTATACTTATGTTTTGCCCAACTCATATACATCAGTACTTGAACGATTTGCATAATTTCCAAATTTCGATAAAAGTATCTAAAAAACTTACCCAGGCATTTTGCAATTCTTTGATCTCTATTCAATTATATCTGAAACAAAATGTAAAATATCGTCATTGTCTGACATATAGGAAAATTACTTGTAGCGACACCCATTGAAATGCAACTGATCTGTAATGGGCGGTACTAAAATGGATGCCTATGGGATATAAACCAGCGGAGTCCAAGCGGTGTCAGATGAAATCGGTCGCGCTTGAAATCGGTCGCGTTTGAAATCGGTCGCGATAAAATCAACTTCCGGTATTTTGTATGGCGCGCCGCTAGAGCTATATTTTTTATTATATCGGTCGCGTTTGAAATCGGTTGCGTTTGAAATCGGTCGCGCTATTTTGTATGGATCGAGCAGGATGCATGCTAGAGCGGGATATACATTTTTCGTTTATATAGATTTAATTGATATTTTTTAGGAACTAGATTATTTATGTGGATATTTTTTACTTAATAAATATTTATTATCAATCATTAAATTAATTTTTTTTTTGTATTTCACAGGTCTCGGAGAAGGGCTGTGTTATTTCAAAATGGCCATTTCTAAACACGTTTAAATATTATATTATTAGGCATAATGTTATATTAGGCATATAATAATTTACCTCTATTTATATGTACTGTAATTAATATATTATATAGAGAATATACGTCTGTCGTGTCTTTTATTATGCAAACAATTACGTATGGTTTTAGGATATTAATAAAATATATAGATAATATGCCGTTATAAATCAATCTACCGGCCTACAGTAGGACTATGATGTACAATGATAGATGCGAGAATAATAATGTATGGAAAATGTGGACACGATTCTCAAAGAGGTAATCTGCACTGATATTTAAACATTTAGATTTACGAACGGCGTATGAATGTGAGACACTGAGTTGCACTTACTTAATTATTTACATTAAATGATTATTATAAATGAAGAAATAAAAGATATTCAAATTAAAATCTATAGTATCGCCGACGTATATACGTAAATTCGTATTTTTCATACTGTCGAATTATAGAAAAAGTGCTTTATTCGGAATTATTATGGATAAGCAAGCCTGTGAGCTACAGCGATTTTAATTGCTTTTGCTTATCCTTGCCTCCTTATATTTCCACGTGTCTTGATTTGGTTACCTATGTTTTAAATGTATTTCGATTTTAAAGGCTAAATAAAGAATGAATGAATGAACATGATCTCATAATCGCGTCGAGTATCTATAACTCATTGGATCGTTTCACAAAAATACGTGCAGGAGGCCTATAGACGTTTCAAACATATGGTTATTAGTAATAGACGTCATCTTTACCTCGCCATAGACAACGATCGTACATGTTTTGTCCATGATTTGACACACTACAAGTGCGTGTTTTTTAAAAAGGGGAAACCCCGTCAGCAAAATAACGTATTGTTACAGGAAACAGCTGCACGATCATAGAAGGCCGCATCTCCAATATGGCTTATTCGGGGGTTTATTTCAGTAACTCGCCTTTTAACCATCCGCATATAATGATCATTTTACTAAAACTATTTTAAACATTAGAAATAAAAATATACACGTGATTTGCCTCAACAATAATCATTATACACTTAATATTATCCTACATAACGGATAGAAATAAAATAGAAATAAAAACAATGTGATCGAATAGTATGTTGTTAACGACATGGATATGATATAATCTGCCACAGTATGCATAAGTATAAAAATGGATACGCTGGCTTTACGGGCTATATTGTAAAAATTATTGTTTTAAAATAAATTGTTCTCTGTGACGTAATTGTTTGCATAATAAAAGACACGACAGATGTATATTCTCTATATAATATATTACTTACAGTACATATAAATAGAGGTAAATTATTATATGCCTAATATAACATTATGCCTAATATAATAATTAAACGTGTTTAGAAATGGCCATTTTGAAATAACACAGTCCTTCTCTGAGACCTGTGAAATACAAAAAAAAAAATTAATTTAATGATTGATAATAAATATTTATTAACCAAGTAAAAAATATCCACATAAATAATCTAGTTACTACAAAATATCAATTAAATCTATATAACCGAAAAATGTATATCCCGCTCTAGCATGCATCCCGCTCGATCCATACAAAATAGCGCGACCGATTTCAAACGCGACCGATTTCAAACGCGACCGATATAATCAAAAGTATAGCTCTAGCGGCGCGCCATACAAAATACCGGAAGTTGATTTTATCGCGACCGATTTCAAACGCGACCGATTTCAGACGCGACCGATTTCATCGTAAACCAGTCAAGCGAGTAGGCCTACTACCATTACTACTGACTCACTTGCTAGCCTAGCCTGGCTCGGGGCCTGGCTATACAGCTGAGTTTAGTTAATATAGTATGGTCTAGTCTATTCTTAAGCTATTTCTTTCGATTCAGGTAGAATCAGTGAATACTACTTACATATTATCTGCTTAAGCTTATCTTCTGTATGCTTTAATAATCAATAAAATGGATAAAATATTAACAGACAATAATGTCGAAACAAAATTGTTCGCTGTTCTCTTTTGGAAAATCCCGACATTTCAAGAGTATGGACGGCAAAATCCGCCAAAATATACATACTACATCACCAAAGTAGTTCATACTACTAATTATTTATTTCTTAATTGTGTACTTCGTTTATTCTCTGTTTGTGTTTGTATTATGACAGCTATGTTATGTTTCTTTTCTTGAAAACTGTAATTTCAGACAAATTTGTTGGGACCTTGTGCATCATAGAATTGACAACACAAATGTCACTAAAAAGATCCAATTGGAAATTGCCGATAGTATACCGCTCTTGTATTTGCACATGCACCAATAAAGATCACACAAAACAATTCTAAATCGATACATTTATTGATAAAAATTTCTTTTTTTTCATCACAGAAACACCACAGTGAAATTCTGGAAATTAAATTTTGTTTGTAGGGTATTTAGGATGATTCACCTGCAGGAATACAGATGTCTGTTACAACTGTTCTATTTATTTTTTAAAAATCTGTAACTCCTTTCTATGGTATATTTATGATTTCCAATATAATGGATACGTAATTTACAAATAAACGACCTAACAATTGTAATTAGTGGCTTGTGTCACTGTTGATTGGTGAATGAAATAAAAATACCCTGCCTAAAGTCCAATTATGCACTGAATTTAAGTTGCATTCGTTTCATGAATTTCAATTAAATAAATCATTTATCTTGAATTACCTTTTATCAATACTCCATTCTGCACCAAAATACATTTTAGCAAATATTGACATTATAGACTTGAAACACAACAACTCAAATAATAATTAACATTCCAGCAAATCTTGAATATTTTCACCTATTCTAATTAACTAGTTATTATCGAAAGTATTATATATGTTATATAGTAATACATTTTAAACTAAATAGTTTACTTTACATATAGATTTTGGTATATTTCATCTTATCTTATAATAATGTAAGTTCTTTCTATTGTATATTTATTATTTCCGAATATTATAATTGTATAGTGTCAATCTGTTGAGTCTTGATGAATGAAATAAATGAAATAAAAATAATGTTTAAAAGAAATGCCCAACAATTGTTGTAAAATTTTAACTACTGTATACTTGTATTGTTATAGAATAGGGTTAATGGAAGTTCATCTATTATATTCATTTCTATTATACTAATTGTTTTTTTATATGAAAATGGTAATTGGTGATTTGTTCCACTGTTGATTCTTGAATAAATAAAATAGATAAAATAAAAATACCCTGGTTAAAGTCAACATAATACATAGAAGTCTCCTTCACTTACACTTTTAACACAGTGAAAAGTCGAAGTTTAAGAATTTAAATTAAAAAAACACCACAACAAAATGAATCTAATTCAATTGTAGACAAAACCAAACTTGTAATATATACATAAAAACATTGTAGTATTAAACAATCTCCACAGCCTCTTAAAAACCATGATACTGCCCATCATAACACATTCAGGCATTCGCTTCTAGCCATTGATCTGTAGCCGGTTTTCTTTGATTTTGTCAAGAAGAACATCTCTTAATAGAGGGCCATCATCTTCCCCTGAAAGAAATGCAAAAAAATTATTAACATGTTTGTTAAAGATATATTGTCCCCCTAAAAAAATATTTTTTGTTGTTTGTTATTTTAATGTCACATAATAGTTATTCACTCTCACAAAAAATTGGGTCTGAAAAAAAATTATTTACCTGAGAAAAATGTAATTTAAAGCAAAAAATGGTCAAATTGTCTGGAAGACAATGAGTTTTTGGGTAATTTAACTGTTTATTTTGTCTTTTTATAGGTGAAATAATTTTTTTCCCCCGTTTTTTTTCTTATGGAAGTGAACAACTTCATTAAAACTGCAAAATGGCCTATTCAAAGTCCGATTTTAAAAATCCTTATTTTTCATGATTTTGGGGGACAATACATCTTTAAGCTCTACACTATCAATCTAGTTTGACCAAAAAGTGTGATGCGCCCAACTATGGTAGTGATATGCTTAAATATGGTAGTGATATGACATCATCATCTCAATATATGGCCACATCACATTTTGTTCACATCAAGTTTGATAGTGTATAGTAGACAGATCTTTATACAAAGTAAATTAATCAATTTTGTAAGATTAAAAAAAAAAGATCAACATCATTTACAATTAAGTTTTAAAATGGTCATACATAAATGGCTAACACAGGGCTTGTCACAGGTCAAGTCCTTTATCTGAACAAAGGGATGTCAAACCATTGTTAACCGACATGTCTCAAATTTCACCAAATATATTATATTGGAAATGGCACAATAGTAAAAATAGATTACCTGAAAACATCACAATTACGCATTTTTCTCGACACTCACAATCACTTTCAATCAATTCCATAAGTTTCCTGACAAACAAGCGGCACTGCTCTTCGCGTTTCTGTGCATCAAATTCAGTATACAAAGACATCTGGAACAGTGTACCAATGATGGTCACATATTCACAAATGGCATAGTGTGACTAAAAGAAGAAGACATTTTTACATTAAAAAAAGCATGGACAGATACATTTTTTTTTACATTCCTGCAGTAAACAAGAGACAATGTTTTGTAGATTTACTCACTCTCTTGTTGTGGTAATTAGATTTATGGAACAACAATAAATGTATGTGATCTATTTATACTTACTTCGCCTTTTTCATTTTCAATTCTGTAAACTGAATTAACATAAGGTCTGTCTTTCACACCAGCACGATCGACATACAGAGTAGGCAGCTTGCCCTCAAAGGTAATTCCTCTGTGTTTTTCACTCTCTCCAAGTTTGGAAGGAATTTTACAGTTGAGAGGAATAATAGCATAAAATTTGCTTTGCAAGTTTCCATCTTCATATTCTTTTTTCCACCTTTTTTCATCTTTCTTAATAGTTCCTTGAAAATCTGCAAAAAAAAAGAAAGAAAAAGCCTGTTTTGTAAATGTGTGGGAATAACCTGTGTCTCGCGGTATAACTGGGCTGAATTGTGCACAGATGTGGCCGGAAACTCATACATTCCGATTAAGAAGTAACACATCTGGAAAGGTTTGTGTTGTTCACCGGAACTTCATTTTAAAAGTTAATTTCCTTCCAGTGAGTGACGAAAGTGAAGCAATCGAGACGTCGTCTTCTGCACCTACACCTTCTGACCATGGTGATGTCATGACAGATATAACGGATCATGATGCATCGTAAACGAACTCTGAACAACCAGCTATTTGGAAAGATGTGGATCTTATTCAACCTTATGTCCCTGAAACTGCAGTACCGGAATCTGTTGATACAATATCCATAGAACAACAAGAAACACCATCTATAAACCCAGCTGCTTCTACCCAGGCATCTGTGGAACCATCAGAAACTTCTCCTTCAACTCAGCATGATATCAGTCCTGTCGCAGTCGCCATGGATCATACTGATGATGATAACTCCTCAGGAGAAACACCTTCAGAACCAACTTTAAGTCTCCGACGTTCAAAACGTGTAATTAAACCGCCAGACCGATACGGTTTTATTTCCAAGTGGCTCTGGGGAACCCCTGCACTAACATCCCATGTGGGTTGTTTAGATGTTTGATTGTTTAAACTGTATTAATTTTGCTTGACACTTAACTTGTTTTTTTATATAATTATGTCTGAGAGAAGACAATTTTACTTGATCTTAATTTTAATTTCAATAGTTTGTTTAATTTCGTTACCTTTACTGTATACTGTATCTTTTGTATAATGTTTTTTTAACTTAGTTGTTTGCCATGTGTATGGCTTTTGTTATGTTGGTACATCACCTTGTGTTGGGTGGGATTGAACCTTCGAGTAGTAATCGCAGGATTTCGAGAAACTTCTGAAGTGTAAACAGGCACTTCTGTACACCGACTATTGTGGGTATGGCCACCCTTCAATAGTAATCCATTCGGATAAATTATTATTGGTTGTTTCTAATAATTCTGCATAACCTGCTCTCATTGGTTCAATCAGGTACAGGTATGCTGTTATGATACAACAGTTTCGTTTTTTTTATAAATGCCATTTAGTTAAGTTTTTTTATGTAATTTTCTATGATGTCATTTTCATTGTATGAATCGTGACTAAATGTACCGGGGTATTTAGGTTTAGGTTAATGCATTTGTATATCACTGAGATTTAGCAGATAAATGGGGGGTGAGTGTAACAGGTATGCTTATAGTTTATACCCAAATACTTGAATGATTTATCTGCTGAATCTGACTTGAACCTGAGAAACCTTGTGGGAACCATTAAAGGAAAAGCTGGAATGATAAGTGACCATGCTATAAATAGATAAGTCTCCTCATCCAAGTAGCGGGAAAATGGTCATGAATATTTAGTGTATAATGTTTCAGTATGGGTCAGTTCATAAATGGACAAGGGATTTTGTCAATTTATTTGCATTATTAATAGTTTCTTTTTTTTGTATAAGCTAACTTTTAAATTGATAATTACATGTGTATGACTCGAGTTACAGATCGCTCTGTAAACTACGAAATAATGTTATGGTAAATGTATATACCATCGGTTAAAAATTGTCATAGTACCCAACTGGGAATGGATGACAATTACTAGTGCCTAGCCCAAAGTGAAGGTTTTCATCTCCTTCCGACTGGTTACTAGGTAAGCATCTATATTGTTATCTCTCTTAATTTTAGAATTGTTTTAAGTTAATATAGTTGATTAGTTATTTGATTGTTATACTAGACACAACGCAATAGTAGCCTATACTGTCGTTTATGATATGATCGATCGATTACTGATATGTTATTTTAAATAGTAACACTGTTTTTGTTATATCTCCTTCCGACTGGTTACTAGCTTCAATAAAAGAAAAAAAAAAAAACTGTCTTTGTGGATGATTTTATTGTGTTTGTGCCAGTGCTGCAGCTCCGGAAAATACTACGCGATACAGCTACAACGCTAAGTAGTACGAACCTGTTACGCACAATATTCATCGTACAGCTTCCAATAAACTTCCCTCATTCGTTTTTCCAGGACAGGTTGAAACTAAGGGTAACCCCTACTCTACTTTGAAAAGTTAAAAAAGTAATGAATCTTAAAAATTCACTAAATTACAAACCTTTCAGAATAATTTTGAGATAATTGAAGTAACTCCATGCTAGGCCCTGTGCAACATTGATATTGCTAGATTCATGGATTTTACTCTTTTCAACATCTGATAGTGTCTGTAAAGTTTAAAATAACAAGTGCATTACTATAAATGTCACTGAATAATAAGGTTTAAGTAATGTTAAATAAGCATGATGAGAACTAGTCCACTGGGCACAAAAATGTTAGTTAACCTAGAATAGTGTTTAATAGACATTCTGTCAAGCTAATACTAAATCAATTAAAGCAGTGAACACTTGGAAAATCAGAAACTATTCCAAAACTAGCCTTTTTCCAAATTTCTTTCTATATTTCCTTAAAATAAAAATGTCGCCTGTAAAAGCTGTTAGTATACTTTCATGTATTTTGATACAAACCTCAAAACCCAGTATGTAGTTGGTAATTAAGTTAATACCAACGGATGTTACAACAAGCGGCCAGTACATTACACAATGGTTATCAAAAAGTTCTTTATCATTACTTCTCATCCAATGCACAATAAGCAATGAAATCCCAAGTCCTACCCACGATTTTAATGTCCAGAAAACTTGGTAGCAGTTCTTAACTAATGTGCGAAATGAGTTCTTATGACAACTCTTTATGTGTTTTAATTCCTCTACCATCACAAACAAGCACTGGAGCCATTTTACAATGATGTTGCTGTAAAACCCTATAAGCAGAAAAAATACCAAGTAGTAGATATTAAGGAAGTACAAATCAGGTTGATCAAGCTTTGTCACATTCACGGATATTTGTTCAATTCTGTTCAGTGGAACAACTCGTGCCATCCACCACAATAGAGCAACAAATAAACAAACAAAAACATATGCTGCATATTTTTTCCATTCTCCTCTTCTTCTTGACACTTCTCCAAAGCCGTAGTTTGTTGAAGATGAATTTCTATAAAAAAGAAATTGATTAAAAAGATAGTGTTACCATGTTAAATACTATTATAAATAATCATGATGTGTAGTTTTTTCTGCGATGATAACTAGTAATTGAGACTGTTGTTTTATACTTTTATACTTTATACAACCGAGAGTTGTTAAACTTTCAAATATTAGGCCTACCCCCTGTTTAAATATTTCATATTTTAATTAGATGTTTTGGCCAACTCAGTACAGTACTTGAAAGATTTGCATAATTTCCAAATTGAGACTTACCCAGGCATTTCGCAATTCTTTGATCTCTATTCGATTATATCTGAAACAACAAGTAAAATATCCTCATTGTCTGACATGTATATATAGGACAATTACTTGTAGCGACACCCATTGAAATGCGACTGATCTGTAATACTGTGTATGTCTACAATGTCAAGTGTATGGGCGGTAAAATGGATTCCTATTAATATCTTTGCCAAAAACCTTTGCCAGCTACGTGCCCTCTCTCAACTTTCCACCACCACATATGGGAGATAAACCAGCGGTTATCAGACAATCGGGACCACAGACGATCGGGCCCACTTCAAGACGATCGGGCCTATCAAGGGTGAAAAACGATCGGGACCAGAGACGATCGGGCCCAATTAATAAGATGATCGGGCCCAAAACATTCTCAGAAAAAAAAAAAAAATTAATCGATTTAAAGTCAGAAAAATATGAAAATATGTTTTACCGAATCAGGTTTAACCTGGGATATAAAATTGCTATGACAACATATACATAACAAAAATATAGACAACCTTAAACTGGCTGATCCCGGTTGTAAATTTTACGTGTCAACGAAATATGTTTGTTTTTATATCTATTTCATTGAGGTATATTCAGAGTGTCATTCTGACGACTGGAGCATTCTCTACTTTTACGGAGAAATAGAAAATAGTATTACGGTAACTGGTCCAGTGGACCAAATTTAGCACCGGTGGAGCACAGTGATATAAAATAGAAATAAGTCACTAATTTTAATATATTTTCGTATGTTAATACACTGCGCTCAAGTGGACCCAATTTGGCACCAGGGGAGCACAGTGATATAAAATAGAAACAAGTCACTGAATGTTAATATCTTTTTGTATGTTAATACACTGCGCTCAAGTGGACCCAATTTGGCACCAGGGGAGCACAGTGATATAAAATAGAAATAAGTCACTGAATTTTAATATCTTTTTGTATGTTAATACACTGCGCTCAAGTGGACCCAATTTAGCACCGGTGGAGCACAGTGATATAAAATAGAAACAAGTCACTGAATTTTAATATCTTTTCGTATGTTAATACACTGTGCTCAAGTAGACCCAATTTGGAGCCAGTGGAGCACAGTGATATAAAATAGAAATAAGTCACTGAATTGTAATATCTTTTCGTATGTTAATACACTGTGCTCATAATTAATAAAAACGTAAAATATTTTATAAATTGCTTAAATTAAAATGGCAGTGGTTTTTTTCTGAAATGACTGGACCCTACTTGCCCCAACCCATGTATCGTCACCCCGGTCCAAGCCGTTTACAACGTAATTATAGCCCTATAAATCATGGGGTTATACTGTATTTTAATAGAAACGCAAAATTGTTGTAACGTTTTTAAATTGCATAAAATGGGAGCTAGACAGCATGGACCAGGGCAAGGGGTATTTTTTGTGAAATCACAGGACCCTACTTGTCCCAACCCATGTATAGTCTTCCCAGTCCAAGCCGTAAGTATACCGTAAAACCTTGAAAAGAAGCCCATGGGCTTCTTCTTTTTTTAGTGCTCCTGGGTGGGCTTCTTTTCGAGATGGGCTTCTTTTTGAGATGGGCTTCTTTTCGAGAGTACTTTTGCAAACTGTAGAGGGGGGCTTCTTTTCGAAATGAATGCTGTAAATTTTGTGAATTTCTACTACAAACAATAATATGACTTTTGAGACATTTTTTCAACCATGAAATTATGTTTAATATACCAATTAAAAACAATATAAAAAGCAAAAAACAGTCCTATGATTCACCGTCAAATACAATCATTTCGTCATCGTCATAAATGTATGATAAACACGATCATACATATTAATTATTATCATCAGTCTGCATCACAAGTATCTGGCATTAAATTATCCTACTATAGTAACTCTTAATCACGTGTTTGTATTGTTTATTTCTGTTCGTTTGACCTACATTCTTAATACAGTATAGGCCTAGTAGTCTATCTCGAAAAGAAGCCCATACTATCTTGAAAAGAAGCCCAGAGGGCTTCATTTCTAGATGGGCTTCTTTTCGAGAGTACTTTTGCAAACTGTAGAAGGGGGCTTCTTTTCGAGATGGGCTTCTTTTCGAGGTTTTACGGTAATCATTTAATTAAATTATTACACATTTTGCGCCCCATACATGTGAATGTGATTGTCGAACAAGTAGCCGGCGGAAGGATCTAAATCTCCCTACTCCAATCCAGGAGTTCTTCTACGCATGTGTAGATATCTACTACGTCATCATATATATATCGTATTTTACTTGCGGTCCGGCCATGTAGTATTTACTCGCACATCGCTATTTTATACCGTATTACTTAAATATATATCGCTTTCCCAGACCATCCTCCTCAGCTATATAGGCTAATACACATGAAATTATGAAATTACATGACATTTATTATTTGTCATCCTTCAGGGCAGGTATTGTATGATTCCACTCTACATAGCCGTATACCTGCCCTGACGTATGACAAATAAGACATTTATTATTTGTCATCCTTCAGGGCAGGTATTGTATGATTCCACTGTACATAGCCGTATACCTGCCCTGACGTATGACAAATAAGACATTTATTATTTATCATCCTTCAGGGCAGGTATTGTATGGTTCCACTGTACATAGCCGTACCTGCCCTGACGTATGACAAATAAGAAATTTATTATTTGTCATCCTTCAGGGCAGGTATTGTATGATTCCACTGTACATAGCCGTATACCTGCCCTGACGTATGACAAATAAGACCGTTATTTGTCATCCTTCAGGGCAGGTATTGTATGATTCCACTGTACATAGCCGTATACCTGCCCTGACGTATGACAAATAAGACTTATTATTTGTCATCCTTCAGGGCAGGTATTGTATGATTCCACTGTACATAGCCGTATACCAGCCCTGACGTATGACAAATAATAATTGTTTTATTTGTCATACGTGAGGGCAGGTATACGGCTATGTACAGTGGAATCATACAATACCTGCCCTGAAGGATGACAAATAATAAATGTCTTATTTGTCATACGTCAGGGCAAGTATACGGCTATGTACAGTGGAATCATACAATACCTGCCCTGAAGGATGACAAATAATAAATGTCTTATTTGTCATACGTCAGGGCAGGTATACGGCTATGCACAGTGGAATCATACAATACCTGTCCTGAAGGATGACAAATAATAAATGTCTTATTTGTCATACGTCAGGGCAGGTATACGGATGTACAGTGGAATCATACAATACCTGCCCTGAAGGATGACAAATAATAAATGTCTTATTTGTCATACGTCAGGGCAGGTATACGGCTATGTACAGTGGATTCCGGAATCATAGTAGGCATAGATTATAGTATTCGTTTACGTTGATTCTCCTTTTTCCTACAGCATAAACATAACCCGATTATGATATCTAATAATATCTTTTTCAAAAATGTTTGGTAGGCCTAAACTTTAATTCCATGTATATTAACCTATATAGCTGTGGGATGTCTGGGAAAGCGTATTTAAGTACTGTAATACGGTATAAAATAAGCGACGTGTGAGTAAATACTGCATGGCCGGACCGCAAGTAAAATACGATACATATATGATGACGTAGTAAATATCTACACATGCGTAGAAGATCTCCTGGATTGGAGTAGGGAGATTTAGATCCTTCCGTAGCCAGCCAACTTCACGCCGGTGTGACGAAGCGGACCAACTGGTAAGACTATCGGGCCCAACACATAAGACGATCGGGACCGCAAAACCAGCTAGTGCGCGGGGAGGTAGGCTAGGTAAAAAGAGTAGAGACCGTCACTTGCTAGCCTAGCCTGGCTGGCTATAGGCCTACTAGTTTAGTTAATATAATATTGTCTAGTAGATTCTTAAGCTATTTCTTTCGATTCAGTGAATACTACTTACATATTATCTGCTTAAGCTTATCTTCTGTATGCTTTAATAGTCAATAAAACGGATAAAATATTAACAGACAATAATGTCGAAACAAAATTGTTCGCCGTTTTCTTTTTGGAAAATCCCGACATTTCAAGAGTATGGAAGGCAAAATCCGCCAAAATATACATACTACATACCAAAGTAGTATAATAGTATACCGCTCTTGTATTTGCACATGCACCAATAAAGATCACACAAAACAATTCTAAATCGATACATTTATTGATAAAAATTATACTGTAAAAATATATTTCATTATGATGCACTTTATAATAAAATAAAATACAATGTATAAAAATTTCTTTTTTTTCATCACAGAAACACCCCAGTTAAATTCTGGAAATTACATTAAAGCTTTTTATCATTAAAATCTTTAAAAAGTGGAACATTCAGGGTTTTTGGGCAGGACATGATGGGACCTAAAATCAAGACAATAACAGCAAAATTAGGACAGTTGTAATCACACAAGTTAGGGTATTTAGGATGATTCATCTGCAGGAATACAGATGTCCGTTACAACTGCTCTATAATGTTGAAGCAAAAATGTAGTCATTATATAGTGTTATATTTATCATTGTAGCTTGTAAATATTATGGTAATCTCTTTATAAAGTATAGGCCAACATTTCAAATACATTATATTTATACAGTACTCGATTCTTACTTTCACAAAGTCATTTTTTTTCAATGAATCTGATAACCAGGATCCTGCCTTTGTACATACAATAAATTACCTTTAGCATTTAAGGATTTATACTAGCTGTAAATTTGTAATGGTTATTTACATTAATATTTCTCATAAAAGTTGTCTAAGCCTGTGTAGGCCCTGTGTATCTAAAATCAAGATTTTAATCAACTTAATGTACAATACTATTTAACATGATTTATCATTAATTATAAAATTATATATTACTGTATTGTAAGCTTTTTATGTTGTGGGAATGAATGAAGAAAACTTAAACAAAATGACCAGTAAACTTTTAATGCAAGTTATTAAAAACAACACCTCATCACAAGTTTTTAAAACCTTCTAATTGTTTGTAAAGAACTTTCGCACCTTTCCACACTAACACTCTAATTATTAGCCTGTACCATTTGAATTTAAACTTCCCTTAAAATATATACATATATGATACATATATAATAGAAACACTACAGCTTATTATTATTAATAATGCTGAAATATATAACAAGCAATAAGTTTTTTAAAACTTAGGAATGCAAATGTCTTCAACTTTAAACTAAACACAGCATGTGTTATGCATGTCATTATGGTCTACATTACTCACTTAAACTACTGTATACATTAGTCATAAAATGTTCTATTTTGACTGTTTTACACTACTTTTTAAAATTGATAAACACACATCCATGCAAAATCAGGAAGGCAGGTGGCAAGGGAGGCAAATGTGTATATTAATATTATCTAAAATTCACCAATAAAAATGTAAAATGTATACAATGGTCCTCAGCCGTTCTAACTAATGGAATTTGTATTAAGCTCTGTCTACCCTATCAAACTAAAAAAGTGTGATGTCCCCAAATATGGTAGTGATATGCCCACATAATGGTACTGATATGACATCATCATGTCCATATATGGGCACATCATATTTTTTTGTCACATAAAGTTTGTAGACAGAGCTTTAGGCTTTCAAATGACCCATTCAGCCACAGTTCAGTGCTTGCCATAATCTCCACACTATCAGATGATCATTATCACACCAGATGATCACCTCCACACTATCAGATGATCATCATCACACCAGATGATCATCTCCACACCAGATGATCATCTCCACACCAGATGATCATCCCCACACCTGATGATCAGCATCACACCAGATGATCATCTCCAAACTATCAGATGATCTCCACACAAGAGGATGACCCTCTGCTCTTTTTAAAAATGGTACCGAGTCTTTATATAACGTAATGTGTGCATTCATGTAGATATGATCAGTATGAGGCAATAACAGTATCTTATTTGAGGATTCAAACCATATATAATGGCTTTTTACATGCTAGTCCGATTTCTTTATTGCATTCTTCATTCAGAATTTGTATTCACGTAAATATATGTACTGTACTGTACTATATAGTCACCCTTTTCCCATAAACAATATTTTTAGGGTGTTGTACATTCACTGTTTTTAGAAAAAAAAAAAATTTTGTTCTTTTCAAATGCATTTTTTGTTTGTTTTATTACCGTTACATGTCAAGCTATATTATTATTATTTATAATTATCATTATATTCATATTATACCCTCAAATTGGTAGTGCATTTCATTTACAAATTTCTAGCTTTAGAAATTCATTTTTTTTATTTGTTTTTTGGTTTTGAGATGTCAACAAAATCGTAGTTGGCGGATGATAAGAGGTTAATGTCGGTGAGAGACATAGAACGCCTTTTATATACTTCAGGATAATCTAGAAAATTTAAAAAAAAAAGATAATTTAAAAATTATACAGTATATAGAAATATTGACAAACATAATTTAATGTAAATATTTTTTTAAAAATTTAGGTTATAGTAATATAAGTACTGACATTGATTTGGAATCTTGCGAGTTGCCATTGTAAATTGTTACGTCGGTGAATTATTATTGTTTAGTATTGTTTCACAATATGTAACAAAGTGGAGGGGGTGTATTACTGTATTACTCAATACATATTATATACTAACCATATGGATCTTCTTCTTCATCTTCATCAATCATTTCTTTCTTGTTCATTTCTCTTATATCAAAAGATTTTCCACCAAAGCTAAGAATAAGAATATTAAAATGTAGACTTGTTTAATTTATCTGTTATGTTATCTGCTAAAATTTATTTAGGCATAACATAAAACATGATGAAAAAGGGGGAAAGAGCAGAGAAAGGGGAGAGAGCGGTGAAAAAGGGAGAGAGTGGAGAAAGGAGAGACCGGAGAAAGGGGGAAGTGTGGAGGAAAGCATCATTCAGGGTAGAAAAATCTTACCATGTCAACGTGAATCTATTTCTAGTTGAACCTGGGTTAACATCCATTGACAGCTGGTTGTCTGCTCCTCGATTAGAACGGATATGAGGACGGCGAGCTGGTACTGTTGAAGGTACGTCTGAGTCTTTGTCACTTAAGGACTCAATACTACTACATGAAGAGTCCGGCATAGAGACCGATTCATCAATATCACTACATATGGTTTTCCGCTGTAATGTGGCGTAAATATTTCCGGAACGTAAAGGTGAGCGTGCAATTGGGGAGCAGGCGCCTATGGCATCAGAACGCTTACGGAATGGACTCGGTTCACTGTCTGTAGAATTATGTCCAATGTTGATATGCAGTTTTGGATTGGAGCAGACGGTTCCTGTGGATTCGGCTGTTGACTTGTCATCCATGGAATTACGAGGTGACCCTCCTTTTGAAGACCCCGACTGCTGAAAAAAATATTATAGCTATTTATGTATAATCCACAACCTGAGGGAGAGCATAGAGATATTGTATTAAACTATATTGTAGTGAACTATAATATTTCTGTGGGAAGGGGATGTAAAGCTCTGTCTACACTATCAAACTTTATGTGACAAAAAAATATGATGTGTCCATATGTGGACATGATGATGTCATATCACTATCATATTTGAGAATATCACTACCATATTTGGGCACATCAAACTTTTTTTGTCAAACTAGTTTGATAGTGTAGACAGAGCTTAAGTCAAAAGAGGTATATGATTCTAGTACCGATCAGTAGCACAAATGTTTTTGACAAGATTCAGGAATTTAGGATTTAACTAAATAGGATTAGGACAAGTGATAAAGTTGCCAAATTGCCTTTCGATTTAGTGATCACTTTAGTAATAAACAAAATATTTACCGAGCCACCTGCATAACCAAGATCTGGACTTACACCCTACAAGATAAATAAAATAGAAAAAGATATAAAATTTATGGACATGGTTGAATAACAAATTTATATGTAAGCCTATCTAAAGAACTGTCTTAAAACTGGAATTCAGACATCAGAAACTTAAATAAATTTCCCGTATTAAAAAGCATAAACATTTTCATGTAGTCTGTAGTTTTGTAAACATTTACAGTACAGTATTGTATTCAAATTTGCATTTTTACTCACTTATGAAGCCTTTTTCTGAACATTTCACTTCATACACTTATTTTGGGAGAATTAACTATATATTATAATTTACCTTTTTTCTTTTTGGTGTGCCACAATTTATAGCTTTTGTTAAAACACTTTTTTCATGTACGAGGGTCATATTCTTGTTGTGAAGTTCTTGCACTTTGTACAACAAATCCCTCTGTTCTCGCAAAAGTGAATCGATGTGTGTTTCCAATGAGTTACGGTCTTCTCTCACCTACAAGAAAAACAGCATCTATAAAGCATAACTAATGATAATAAGAAACATTCTATATTTCAATTTTTTTATTATTCATTTCCACAATATAATAACATACAGGATAATAAATACAATGAAGTAATCATGTGGGGGGAGGGTCATACAGTATAAGACTTTAAGTTTGACCCACCCCAAGATATTACATTAAATACGAATACGAAAAAGAAGAAAACAAAAATACATAAACTATATAATAATAAATAAAAGAAAACAAAGCTACAATTTTAATTTAAACCACTTTATCCGATCTTAACTGGTCTTATGAAATATATATTTAACAATCATCATATCTTGAAAGTAAATTTGTGTTTGAGCAAAACAGTGATGAGTGAATGATAAACAGTAATAACATTGACTTTGCATTCATTTTATATTTCATTTATGATGGAATAATAGTATTCTGTTTCGCTATTATGTACTTGTCTGAAATGTCCATTCATACAAACATCACATCACCATTTAATAAAATGTATTAAAACTACCACTTTAACATATTTATTGATTGTTAGTAGGATAAAATGTATTACCTTCTTTAAGTCTTCTTCTGTTCTGTCGGAATGTTTAATATTTAGTTCATGAAGTTGTTTGTATCGTATTGCTTCTCGTTCAAAATTTTGACAAGTGAATCGAACATCTTCCAGGTCACTCATTGCCTGTAAATAATATGTATTTGTTTACAGTCACAGTCAGACAATTTGTCATAGCATAGAGAATGGTTAGCTCTGTTTAATTTTATATATTTTATTTTATTCAATCAAAACCAACAGCGATAATTACCGCCACTTACAGGTTTGAAACATAAAACATCAAAAATAGTTAACAAACAAATACATGATTAGATAATTAATGATAAGATAATGAGGTAAAAAGAAGTCTAAAAGTTGAGTGTTTGCTATCAACTGCTTTAAAGGGGGATTCCGTGTTTAACATTACTATTCAAATATATAAAATATAATTGTTTGTTTCTTGGGGTGGGAGAGTGCAGCTTACTTACCGTTATTCTCTCTTCTTCTGCAGTGTTTAACTCTTTCTGTGTGTGTTGCCACTCTTCTGCAAGACGTTCACATTCTGCAGTTTTGTCTCGTAGATCGTCACGTAAAATTGCAACCTCTACATCAACACCCTGTCAAAATTAAAAGCACAATAAAATGTACATAAATATGATACATTCAGAGTTTATTAAATAAACCATTATAAAACATATAAAATGTTTGTCTGTCTACACTATCAAACTATTTTGACAAAAAAAGTGTGATGTGCCCAAATATAGTAGTAATATGCCCAAATATGGTAGTGATATGACATCATCATGTCCATATATGGGCACATCACATTTGTTGACACATAAAGTTTGATATTTTTACCTTGGAATCTGTGTACGCTGCCAGTTCCCGACGTAGTCTTTCAATCTCCATTTCCATTGACCGTGTTAAGTCGATGGATGGGCTACGTGTTAACACTTTAGAGTTCCTTGATGACTTGATAATTTCATTTTGGATTTTCTGATGTTCTTTATACCCTTCAAGTTGACGTTTCAAATCTGTGATCTCCACATTGCTCTAGAACAAAGTAAAAGTAAATTTGTTTAATACATATTGTCATCACATAAATATATTCCTTACTAAAATATACAAAACTAAATATTCATTTATAATAATTCGTTTATTCAATATTCAATAAATATTCTCCACACATATTAAAAATACATCAAATAATAATTATATAAACATGTAAGATAATAATTAATAAAAAACATAGTTGTGGTTTATAACTTTCTTGTCTACGGCCAATCCTAATTGTTGGTCCTTGCAGAAAACGTAATGTGTTTTATCTTACACTTCTTAGACGTCGCTGTATGGCTTCTTTTTCTTGTTGCAATTGGAGAGATTTTGCCAGAATGTTTCTTTGTTGTGTCGTTAAGTCATTCAACTCATGTTGACTCTATTAAATGAATCAGAAAAAAGTGAATAAAAATAATAACACAATAGAATAAAAATGAGAATTATTAGGATTAATATAGAGCAGAAAACCCTAAAAATGCTCACAATTTTGTGTTATATACCAGATGGCAGTAGTAAATATTTACTGGACATCAAGATGTATTGTCCCCCAAAGATATAAAAAATGAAGATTCATAGAAAAAGACTTTTAATAGGCCATATTGCAGTTTTAATCACTTCGGTAGAAAAAAATTATGTTTTCACTTATAAAAAGACAAAATAAACAAATGAACTTCTAGTTAATTTGACTATTTTTTGCGATAAATTAGTCAGGGAGATCATTTTTTTTCCAATCCAATATTTGGTCATAGTGAATAACTGTGATTAATGTCAACAATATTCAACAAAAATGTTAAACAATTATTTTCATATCTTTTTTTTAACTAACAATTTGTATTGCACCTACCATAGCTATTGCTTGTTGCAACTCATCAAAACGCTGTAATTTGATCATGTTCTTATTATGTTTCATCTTCAGGATGTCGTTATATCGCTGAAGTTCGTTGACCTTACGTATTAAGTTCTCATTCTCATTTTTATAGCTTTCAACTTTGCTTGCCATCTTTGCGCTTTCAAACGCTAAATTCTTTATTAAATCCTGATGTTGTCTACATGTTTCTCCCACTAATGGCTTCTCCTCAGGTCCTAGAAAGCAACAAATATTATTTAACTATTAATTTTTTTTTCATTTATAGTGACACTAACATTAGATATTAACAAAAAAAATTTTAGATGGGCTTTTACACAAAATCAACACTTTTACAAAGAATACCATCATATCTTAATATATGTAATATTAGCATCTTTAAATGCAACCTAAAATCAATGTGACCTGAACTAAATAAAAAATATTCATATTTTAAAAAAAATCAGATGTTTATCAAAAATTCCCCAAATTGTTATCCGTTTCATATTTAGTTACCATATTTCCTCCATCTTTTGGAAATCAGCCAACCAAACGAATACAATTAGAAAGAAATGTGCTACAATGGAGATCATGAAATTAAAACCCTAAGGCAACCCTGGATTTGAAGGTTTATAAAAGATTTTCTAGAACCTCTGAGATATCTCCACGTTCTAAACATATCTGCAAACTCATAATGTCAACAATTGAGGCAATAATATGGAATTTTTGGGTGAAATTCTACAAATAAAAATAAGTTAACTGAGAAAGCAACAAGGAATATAGTAGGGTTCGGTCATTTCTGCTGTGAGCAAATAACTGGTTAAATGTCATTAACATAAAGGTTAAAACACACAATTGATTGGATGTTGGGAGTGCAAATTTTACAACAATTAATATACTATACTTTTTAATTTCTTGATACTTTGTCTTAAATTGTGTCTTGTGTGTGCATTATAAAGTTAAGATTTAAAAATATATATAAAATTGTATTACAGTTTTTACAATGAAGTATCATCAAGTAAATAGAAATGGATTAGAAAAAAGAAATTCTATGTTTTTGTCATTTTCTGTTAAATCTTTATGATGATCTGAAAATTGATTCTTGAAAAAAAATAAATAGATTCCTTTGCTTAAAGGGTTTTTTTTGATGATCCAATACATTTGAGTGGTCGAGAATAAAAGCTGAACTGATTTAAGAAACCCAACAGTTCTTTTCAAAACTATACTGTGGTGTACCGCAAACTTTATTTAAAATATAGATATCAAGATTACCCTTTTCACTAAAGACTCATTTTAAAAGGACAATACACTGTATGATCTTTAAAAACTAATTCCTAGCATTTAAAAGCTTTATCTGGTACCATAATAAGGAAAAGGAAATCGAAATGACTGCAGCCCACACAGTTTCAACAACCAAGGATGTTAACAATGAGGCCATAATAACTTCTTTAGCTTCTAATACATTTCATACACAAAAGTACATTACTTTGCAAACAATCAGGTTTAGTAATCAAAAGCACAAATACAACCTGTTATTCTGCATACGAATTATTAAATATTTTGTATTGAGTGTAGCCAAAAATAGCAACACTTTGTTACTATCATTTTTAAAAGGAAACTGTCAGTTATTTGTAAAGAACATTTATTAAACTGAATATTTTAAAGTGGGGATGGAACGGACTGCTACAACTGTCGACATTGAAAAAGAGATGAAATGTACCATTTAATTATGGCAAAGGTGTCAATAACTGAAGCTTTCCATTTGGCCAATGTAAACAGTCTAAGGTTTTTGAATCTTTTGTAGAATGAACAGAATGAATAAAGCTCTGTCTACACTATCACACTTTATGTGACAAAAAAATATGATATGCCCATGGACATGATGATGTCATATCATTACCCTATTTGGACATATCACTACCATATTTGGGCAAATCAAACCTATGTCCTTATTTTCTGCGGAACATGTGCATGGGATCTTCAAATCAAAATAAATTTCATACCTTTCTTCTGTAAACAGACATGAACACAACTGTTGGCATGTTCAGTTTGTGTTGATGTTATGTTCAATATTAAGATAATTATAAGAACACAATCTGCCACTTTTCTATGGAATGACAAACCTGTCTTTTCACTAACTCTAAACATATTGATAATTACGTATAAACTACTAGGGTATCAATTACATTTATTAAACCTATTTATGCTCAATTCATCCTATCAAACAATGCTCAATATTTCTTCTTTTGGTGCATTTGTTTTATGATAATTGCTCACTTTCTAGATAAGGTAAATGCCACATTTCAACTGCTGCACCAATTAATGCTAATACTTCAGCACAATTGGCTGAAATGAGTAGTATTAGTAGTATAACTATTATTTAAATGCCCTCTCTATAAACTGTACCAACTAATCTATGTATTTCACTTTTGTTTTGAGTCTGGCATCACCAGGTACTAAAAACAAATTGATTCATATCCAATAATTTACAAATAAAAAACAAAAATAAAATGACACCAACAAGGAAGAAACCTAATATTATTAGGGTGATCTGCACCCGCATACAAACCAAAATCAAGTAACTCCCCATTGCTTCTGTAACATCTCAATTTCAGATTTAATGAAATAAGGGACTTGTAAGCAACTGGAAGCTGCCACATCAACTGATAAGAATGTACAGTACAGGTTATCATGTTTGGACAACTTTTTCGTTGAGTATCTTAGGTGTGGAATTAGTACGTAATGAACACGCTTACATTACAGATTAGTTAATTACCGTAAATCTTCTAATAGTAACCCACACTCTAAGGCTGTGTTTATACAACACCCTAAATTTTAACACGTCTTTAATTTTTAGCGTGTTGCACGGGCCGAGGTCAACCCCACAAAAACCTTGCAATTATACATTAAATCGTAATACCGTGTTATACCATAGTTCATAATCCTATAGTTGTATATATACTCGCATGCATTATGAATTAATATTAGTTTATTAAGGATTTTAATAAAAAGGATGATTTAGTTTAAAATTTAGTTTATTCAGTTATTGATTTTTTAAATCTGCTTTTGAAATTAGAAAAAAAATGTTTTAGAATTAGGATAAAACTATGCTACATTTTGCCAAATTATGCCAACATTTGATGAGCATTAATGTTAAGTGCTAAATCAGTTAAAATATGCAAAAAAGCACAATTATCTACTAGATTTGGTCAACATTTTCACAGCACATACTTATATTTAATGAGAGGTCAAAACAATACCCTGAGGGCACTTCCAACACGCCAACAGCAACCGGGAATCCACAAAATTTTAGGATTCAGCCAAGTAGCCTTTTTTGCAATTAAAATCTCATTACACGGAATCTCTTCGACGTTTATACAACACACTTCTCGTAGGCGTGTTGAATATGTGTGTAATAGCGTGTTGTATAAACACGCCCTAATAGTAACCCCGCTTCTAATAGTAACCCACCTTATAAGTCTAATAATAACCCACTACTCTAATAGTAATAGGGGTTACTATTAGTCACAAAAACTATTGATAAAACGACACTAAAATCAACATTTGTGTTGCTTTTAACACGATTTATTCCTTAAAATAGGCATGGTTGAAATGACAATAGCACACAGTTAGCATAAGCTGTAGTTTGAAACTAGTAAAAACTGTGACAAGTTAGTTAGTCAAGTCAATTTCTCAAGACTGAGAAATTTGCTTATTTTATATTTTTCTTTTCATTATGAAGACTGGCCGTATTTTGAAAATAAGGAGGTAATGCATGTTGATCTCTGGAGTGGGGGAGGATTGAGTGTTTTTGAGTTTATAAAGTTAGCCAAGTTTAACCAAATTTGTTCATTCGTACTGTTTTATTATTTTGCTATAAGTTGCTGACCGGAAAGTAGTAACCTACTACTCTAATTGTAACCCCCCTTCTAATAGTAACCCACCCTAAAAAACAACCCATGGTTACAATTAGAAGATTTACGGTAACATTTACTGCCGGCCACCACCAAAGATTTCTGGATTGAATATACCAATCATATTGTATGATTACAAAGTACATACAATAGAAAGAAGGAAGACAACTTTTTTTTTTGCGGAAGCCATTAGAATCAGACTATATCTATATGATTTCCTTATTATTCTCCTGAGAATACAACAGAATTGTGATTTGGGCTCAAGTATGCCTACTAAGTTTTAGGAAAAATGGTTTAATTAAACACAGTGGTTTGGGAGACTAATGGCTAAGAACTTACCATGCGAAACTGGTTCTTTTCCAGACAATTGTTTATACAGTTCAGGATACCTTGTCTCAAGGATCCCGAGGAACACTTTAAACCCCATTTTTCCTTTGGTTGCTAGTTTATCCAAAAATGCACCTTAAAAATAAAATTAAAATAGATTGATATATTTCTGATGTGTGATGCAATTATTAGTGTGTTCTTTATTATTTATATTTAGGGCATTTAAAGAAATTCCAGAAAACATACTCAAAATACAAAAGTAATGGACACTTAAAATACAAAAAGAATGGACTTCTGTGTAGCTTTGACATTGTAATACAAAGTTATTCGAACAAATGAGTCTAGAATTCAAGAAAAAAACCATCTTCCTCAACACAACCTAGTACTAACTGCTATAGTATATATAGAAAATAAACATAAACACGTATATATATATTTTTAAACACAAACTAATGTACAATAAACTTACAATCCAATGTTCTCCAAAATCCAAGGCAAAAACTAAAAAATCCAAATTTTACAGTATGTTGAATCTTATTGAAATCTAAATTATTACATTGAACAATTCTCAACTATACTTGACCACAAGGTGTACATTGAATGTCTGAAACTTAAATGATGATTGTTGTTGCGAGTAATATGGATATTTAGTCTTTACCTAAAGGAAGGAATCTCTTATTATGTCCAATTAGACTTCATTAGTGTTTCGAAACTCCCCGGACATTTCAGCGTAAGTCAACATCTAATCGTAAATAGTTTTGACTGAATAGTAAACACTGACTTGAGGAAATCGAGTAATCCTTCACGTTAGACAAGTAAATAGCCAACATAAAAACGAAACAAAAATATCGGAAACTTTCTGTAAAGGTTTGATAATTTGAGAGTTATTTTAAAACTGGTATCATGATTCTATCATGACTGATGCTATTTTTGTTTTCATAAATGTGAATGATTTGTGCGTCTACCTTCTGGTCTGCTTAAAAAGTCTGTTGTAGGATGGATGACTTTAACAGGAGAAATGAAATTGCCGACAAACTCAAGTTTGAATACGTAACTGAAGTTCTCTTAAAATGAATTGCTTAAGTACCTTTTTGCAATACAGTAAGTCTTCTAATTTTGTTTATCTTTTTTCCATAAAGTATTTAAATTGAAATTGAAAATACATTAAATGATAAAAATAAATTTTGAAGGTCAAAAAACTAAGTAGTAAATAAAAGTGCAAACTCATTCTCAAGTAGTACAGTAGTGGGATGTACGAATATTATATTTATAAATACATATCCGAAGGTTTTACACTTTATCCTAATCATATTATAATATAGCATTTACTTATTACTGAAAAACAAGCTCAGTGCAGGATTTAAGTAAATCTAAGGAAGTCGTCCACCCAAGGGTCTTAAAAAGGCCCACATCACAAGGAAGTCCATATAAGGTTTTTCAAAGAAGTCCATATAAAAAAGAAGCCTACAGTATAACATAATTTCAGGTTATCGCAGTGCAACTTTGATTCTGGCCGTTGACCTTTCAAGCTTATGTTTGAATACCGATTCAAACAGTATTTTGGGAGGATTTAGCTGAAATGTGGGCGAAAAAAAAAAATTATATTTTAAAATCTATTTTTAAAATCTATTTTCATTCGGCACCATGTGGGAAAGAGGCCCTAAATGAAGTCCACCTCCAAATAAATTCCTCCGAGGAAGTGTGGCTGAGGAGTGTAATGAAATGTCTGTGGTTTGGTTTTTTTTATCTCTTTACACCCTATTAACTAAATGAAAATCAGTTTTGAAACAGCATATTGTAAATCAATCATCATTAGTTTAGACTGTACACATCTTATTTTTAGAAATATTCTTTTTATCAAAAAAACTTCCTTGATATAATTGATTCATTGAGGAGTACAATCGAAGTGCAAACATGTTTTGTTGCCAAGAACATGGTAAAATAAATAGGAAGAAATTTCACATACAGTTTATTAACTTCCTTTAAAGTCTCCCTGAAAAATAATTTGAACACTAACTCTTTTTGTTGAATATGCCATTTTAATGTCACAATACTTATTCCCTTTGACCACCATGTATGTAACCATTTATTTTATATTTTTAGATTTATAATCAAATGGTGCTTTGCATCCTGGTTTATGTTTATAAACAATGTTATATTAAAAAAAAAACCCAGGAAATCACAGAAATAACAATTTTAGTTTTCTAATTTTGAGATGTTTTCTTTGATAAATCAATATATAACTATATTTTTTAAACAGGATAAGTTAAATCATTTCAAACTGAACTTCCTTATAAGATAGGAATCTATCAAAATAGTTATTATTATTATTATTAACATTTTCGTTTCAATGATACATCTTGTAATTGTATTGTTTTCTTGTTGGGATTGTAATGAAGCAGAAACCGGATCAAACCCTTTTTCAATATAGACTTCCTTAATACAGTTTAAACTTATCAATCTATTTCTGTGCAGTTTATTAATATTCTCAAATATTCTTCTTTTTTTAGAATATTGGCAGTTCCTGTATGTAATGAAACTTACTTACACAATAGCGATTCCTTTAAAACTGACAAACATTGTAAATATCAAGATGGAAGGGGAAAAAACCAAATAATACACAAGGGCAGAACATTTTTTAAAAAGTAAAAAAAGAAGAAAAAAAAACACCTTTGTATTGAATCAATACAAAGGGGGCTTTTTCAGAATACTTCAGTTGGTATCCCCAGCCTTTGGCAACAAAAATACAGAGGTAGAAAAACTAGATAATAGTCTCCCTACAATAATTGTTAAAATGGTAAATTTCATAATGACTAATTTTACTGCCAAAGTAATCAATTTTAGTATTGAATATATTAAAATTAATTATACATATTAATAAATTGCCTACTTTCTTGATTGCATGATTAGTCTTTTACAGATTTTCGTTTTCTAATTAACGGAGAGAGTTTCACTTTGTAAAACTCAACTTGGCAGTGTCGCTACCCCCAAAAGTGAAAGTTTAAAGAGGGATAAAAGCTAATAAACAAAGTACATTAGCATAGTAAAGTAAACAACTACCGACCTTACAAACTATTATTAATCTAACGCCTTGGGAGACTAAACATTTTCCTTCTTGTGAACTGTGGAGGATTATCAAGAGACTTTGCTGACAAATTTCTCTCGTAAACAATATTACATGCAGAAAAAATTCTTCTGACACTTTGTTTGGGAACTTTTTCAGACAAAAAAAACATGTTTATATTTTTGTTCCTTTTTTTTAAATTGAATCTATTTGGCTAAAATAAAACAATAACAAAGTTACAGCAATGGATAACTGTAATGTACTGTAATACTTTTTTGATTGCTGTTCTTTTTGCTTATTTATTTTGACTAGCCAACTGTTGATATTAATTTTTAAAAATGAAATATGAATATAAACAAATTAATAATGCTAAAATGATTCCACTGTTGTTTTTTCAAATTTGTAATTTTATTTTGGATTTTAATCAAAATTATACATAGAGAAAAAAAAACAAATGGTATTAAATGCTATAATTTACCTCCGCCAAAGAGGTATATGTAATCGGTAGCGTGTGTTTGTTTGTTCGTTAGCAGGATTACTCAAAAAGTAATTTTACAGATAAAGATCTTTACCAAAATGAATATACAGATAGATATGTGGTCAAGGACCATTCCATTAAATTTGGGACCATGGTCCCAATTCTGGACCACTTTTTAGTATACTTTTCAGACCTGCTAGTGTTAAAGGATAGGACAGAATTTTTCAAAAGCCGGCGAGCAGTCTTAAAGTAACAAGTAAACTGGAATTGCATTTTCTTGAGAACTCCTTGTCCAAAAAACTTTTTTGTACAAGAGGCAAGAGTTATAATTAGGTGATCATTTAGAATAAAATGATCACCTATTGTTATTGTATAAAATCTTTATTATTATTTTTAGGTGATCATTTAGAATAAAATGATCACCTATTGTTATTGTATAAAATCTTTATTATTATTTTTCTTTTTTAGGTGATCATTTAGAATAAAATGATCACCTATTGTTATTGTATCAAATCTTTATTCTTCTTCTTATTCTTATTATTTATTTCTCTCTGTACAAATTTGTGTAACAATTATCTCAAAAAGTTAAATGTCAATGATCACAAAAATTACACAATGTCTTTCAAATACTTTAACTTAGACATAATAAGCTTTTCAGCGTGATCACTCATCCGTGACGTCACGTATACGCCATTTTGTGAAATCACATTATCAATCATATCTCCATAATTCATTATCACATATTAATGAAATTCACTACACGTAAACTTCAGGTCAAGGGTAAAAATATTAGCAAATAAAAACTCGCGCGTTTCAAGGTCATGCGCATGGAATCGCGCGTTAAAATTTTAAAAAGCTCAAAATTAAGTTTTGATCAATTTAGAGCATGAAATAGGCCATTTGCGTGTTTTAAAAAATTACTGCGCAAAAACATGTTTTTGCGCACGGGATTTTTAAAAAGCGTAAAAAATAAAATTTGATGTACACATCACATTCTACTTATAATCCTTAGTACATTCTCCGACTTTGAGTCCATTCAGACTTAAAATAACGCTATACGAGCACGTTAAAAATGACAAAATGCGCACATTAATTGTACAAAAGTGCTAAAAATGGTAAAAAGTAGGGCCTTTTTAAAATGAATATAACTCTTCAGAATGGAAGATGACCCCCAATTTTTTTAACTTAATATGGAAGCAAATGAGTTGTAGATATAAATGTATATACACATTAGACGTACAAAATGATATGACGTCATCAAAAGGCCACTTGAATTTAAAAATTAGTAATTTTTATATTTTTGTGTGGGTTATCACATTCAATAGAGCGCATCTCCGTTATTTGAACCCAATTTTTGCACAAATTTTAGTATGTGCTTGCTCAATTAATTATCTTTCTCATGAGTTGTCAACATTTTTATTTTGATGACGTCATCACGCGTAAAAACTTGAAAAACCAAGGTCGTGTATTTTCAGCTACACCATACATTTGAATATCTTACAGCTCTTCAGAATTAAAGGTGACCTTGAAGATTATAATTTATTATAAAAGCTGATGAAATGTAGATATGAATTCATATAAAAATTAGGCCTATCGGATGTTGTGACATTATGAAATTGTCAGTTGAAGTTAAAAAGTAGTTTTTTTCTCTCTTTCGTCAAATGTATACAAATTTCAAAGAGCGCGCATTGCGCTTCTACGTGTCAAATTCTCTTCCAATCCGTATATTTATTTGCTCAATTCATTATCTTTCGAAATTGTCATCTTCGAGTTTATTATGATAATTCCATCATACCAACAAATTAGAACATGATGTGGGTCCCGTAATTTCACCTATGCTACACTGTATATAGATATACAGTATATACTGTACATATTGTATATGACACATAATAGGTACAACTCAGCACTATAAGTGTATATGCATCATGTCATAGGATGGCGTACATTTACGATCGCATGTTAACGTACATGCATGTTTAAAAAATGTTAATTTCATTAAAATGATGAAAATGATCACCTATAATTCGTCAAAGTGACGAATTAAATTCTAGTTTTTTTCTTTTTATTGTTTCTGTACACTATTTTGTGTAACAATTATCTCAAAAAGTTTAATGTCAATGATTACAAAAATTTCAGAATATCTTTTAAATAATATAACTTAATCCTAATAAGCTTTCCAGCGTGATCACTCATCCGTGACGACATTTATACGCCATTTTGCGAAATCACATTATCAATCATATCTCCATAATTCATTATCACATATTAATGAAATTCACTACACGTAAACTTCAGATCAAGGGTAAAAATATTAGCAAATAAAAACGCACGCGCACGTAGGTTTATGCGCGTGATATCGCGCGTTAAAAATTTAAAACGCTCAAAATTAAGTTTTGATCAATTTAGAGCATGAATTAGGCCATTTGCGTGTTTCAATAAATTACTGCGCAAAAATGCGTTTTTGCGCGCGCGATACTTAAAAAGCGTAAAAAATATGAATTTTTTTTACAAATCTCATTCTACTCACCATCCTTAGTACATTCACCAAATTTGAGTCAGTTCCGACTTAAAATAACGCTATACGAGCACGTTAAAAATGACAAAATGCGCATATTAATTTTACAAAAGTTCTGAAAATGGTGAAAAATAGGTCTTTTTTAAAATGAAAATAATTCTTCAGAATGCAAGATGACCCCCGATTTTTTTAACTTATTCTGGAAGCCATTGAGTTGTAGATATGAATTCATGTACACACTTTACGTACAAAATGTTTTGACGTCATCAAATGGCCACTTGAATTTAAAAATTAGGATTTGTTATCTTTTTGTGTAGATTATCACATTCAACAGAGCGCATCTTGGTTATGTGTGCTCGAATTTCGCACAACTTTCAGTATGTGCTTGCTTAATTAATTATCTTTATCATGAGTTGACACTATCTTCATTTTAATGACGTCATCACGCGTAAAAACTTGAATAACGTAGGCCGTGTAATTTCACCTTCGCAGTAAATTTGAATATCTTACAGCTCTTCAGAATTGAAGGTTACCTTGATGATTATAATTTATTATGAAAGCTGATGAAATGTAGATATTAATTCATATAAAAATTAAGCCTATCGGATGTTGTGACGTTAACATATGGCCAGTTGAAGTGAAAAAGTAGTTTTTTCATATTTTTCGTCAAAGTTATACACAATTCAAAGAGCGCGCACAGCGCTTCTACGTGCCAAATTTTTTTCCAAATCTTATATTTTTTTGCTCAATTAATTATCTTTCGAAATTGTCATCTTAAAGTTTAGTTTGATAACGTCATCATGCCAAAAAATTAGAACATGTGTGTCCCGTAATTTCACCTATGCTACACTGTATATAGATATACAGTATATACTGTACATATTGTATATGGCATATAGGCACAACTCAGCACTATAAGCATATAATAGGATGGCATACATCAACATTTTCCGATCGTATGTTAACGTACGTGCATGTTTAAAAAAAATTAATTTCAGTAAAATGATAAAAATGATCACCTATAATTCGTCAAAGTGACGAATTAAATTCTAGTGAGAAATTGTTTTTGTACAAAAAAAATGTTTCTTCGCAATTTCTTTCTGTACAGATTTTGTGTAACAAATATCTCAAAAAGTTTAATGTCAATGATTACCAAAATTTCAGAATTTCTTTCAAATACTTTAACTAAGTCCTAATAAGCTTTTCAGCGTGATCACTCATCCGTGACGTCATTTATACGCCATTTTGTGAAATCACATTATCAATCATATCTCCATAATTAATTATCAGATATTAATGAAATTCACTACACGTAAACTTCAGGTCAAGGGTAAAATTATTAGCAAATAAAAACGCACGCGCACGTAGGGTCATGCGCGTGAAATCGCGCATTAAAAATTTAAAAAGGTCAAAATTACGTTTTGATCAATTTAGAGCATGAATTAGGCCATTTGCGTGTTTTAAACAATTACTGCGCAAAAACACGTTTTTGCACGTGCGTACTTAGAAAGCGTAAAAAATAAATGTTTTTTTGTACAAATTGCATTCTACTCATCTTCCTTGGTAGATTCACCAAATGTGAGTCCATTTCGATTTAAAATAGTGCTATACGAGCACGTTAAAAATGACAAAATGCGCACATTAATTGTACAAAAGTGCTAAAAATGGTAAAAATTAAGGCCTTTTAAAAAATAATATAACTCTTCAGAATGGCAGGTGACCCCCAATTTTTTTAACTTATTATGGAAGCCAATAAGTTGTAGATACAAATGTATATACTATACACATTAGACGTACAAAATGGTATGACGTCATCAAATGGCCACTTGAATTTAAAAATTAGGAATTTTTATCTTTTTGTGTAGGTTATCGCATTCAATAGTGCGTATCTCCGTTATTTTAGCCCGATTTTCGCTAACATTTTAGTATGTACTTGTTAAATTAATTATCTTTATCATGAGTTGCCACCTTTTCATTATGATGACGTTATCATGCGTAAAAATTTGAATAACATGGTGCGATTAATTTCAACTTCAGCGTATATTTGAATATCTCGCAACTCTTCAGAATTGAAGGTTACCTTGATGATTATAATTTATTATGAAAGCTGATGAAATGTAGATATTAATTCATATAAAAATTAAGCCTATCGGATGTTGTGACGTTAACATATGGCCAGTTGAAGTGAAAAAGTAGTTTTTTCATATTTTTCGTCAAAGTTATACACAATTCAAAGAGCGCGCACAGCGCTTCTACGTGCCAAATTTTTTTCCAAATCTTATATTTTTTTGCTCAATTAATTATCTTTCGAAATTGTCATCTTAAAGTTTAGTTTGATAACGTCATCATGCCAAAAAATTTGAACATGTGTGTCCCGTAATTTCACCTATGCTACACTGTATATAGATATACAGTATATACTGTACATATTGTATATGGCGTATAGGCACAACTCAGCACTATATAATAGGATGGCATACATCAACATTTTCCGATCGTATGTTAACGTACGTGCATGTTTAAAAAAAATTAATTTCAGAAAAATGATAAAAATGATCACCTATAATTCGTCAAAGTGACGAATTAAATTCTAGTTTTTCTTTTTATTGTTTCTGTACACTATTTTGTGTAACAATTATCTCAAAAAGTTTAATGTCAATGATTACAAAAATTTTAGAATATCTTTCAAATAATATAACTTAATCCTAATAAGCTTTCCAGCGTGATCACTCATCCGTGACGACATTTATACGCCATTTTGCGAAATCACATTATCAATCATATCTCCATAATTCATTATCACATATTAGTGAAATTCACTACACGTAAACTTCAGATCAAGGGTAAAAATATTAGCAAATAAAAACGCACGCGCACATAGGTTCATGCGCGTGATATCGCGCGTTAAAAATTTAAAACGCTCAAAATTAAGTTTTTATCAATTTAGAGCATGAATTAGGCCATTTGCGTGTTTCAAAAAATTACTGCGCAAAAAAAATATTTTGCGCGCGCGATACTTACAAAGCGTAAAAAATGCAATTTTTTTATACAAATCGCATTCTACTCACCAGCCTTAGTACATTCACCAAATTTGAGTCAGTTCCAACTTAAAATAACGCTATACGAGCAGGTTAAAAATGACAAAATGCGCAAATTAATTGCATCAAAGTGCTGAAAATGGTGAAAAATAAGGCCTTTTTAAAATGAATATAAATCTTCAGAATGGCAGGTGACCCCTAATTTTTTTAACTTATTCGGGAAGCCATTGGGTTGTAGATACATATTCATGTACACATTAGACGTACAAAATGGTATGACGTCATCAAATGGCCACTTGAATTTAAAAATTAGTAATTTTTATCTTTTTGTGTGGGTTATCACATTCAATAGAGCGCATCTCCGTTATTTGAGCCCGATTTTCGCAAAAATGTTAGAATGTGCTTGCTCAATTGATTATCTTTCTCATGGGTTGTAAACATTTTTATTTTGATGACGTCATCACGCGTAAAAACTTGAATAACCTAGGTCGTGTAATTTTAGCTACACCATACATTTGAATATCTAATAGCTCTTCAGAATTAAAGGTGACCTTGAAGATTATAACTTATTATGAAAGCTGTTGAAATGTAGATATGAATTCATATAAAAATTAAGCCTATCGGATGTTGTGATGTTATCATATGGCCAGTTGAAGTTAAAACATAGTTTTTAGATTTCTTTAGTCAAAGTTATACAAATTTCAATGAGCGCGCATTCCGCTTCTACGTATCAAATTCTCTTCCAATCCTTATATTTATTTGCTCAATTCATTATCTTTCGAAATTGTCATCTTCGAGTTTATTTTGATAATTCCATCATACCAACAAATTTGAACATGATGTGGGTCCCGTAATTTTACCTATGCTACACTGTATATAGATATACAGTATATACTGTATATATTGTATATGACACATAATAGGCACAACTCAGCACTATAAGCATATAATAGGATGGGATACATCAACATTTTTCGATCGTATGTTAACGTACGTGCATGTTTAAAAAAAGATTAATTTCAGTAAAAGGATAAAAATGATCACCTATAATTCGTCAAAGTGACGAATTAAATTCTAGTTTGTGATTTATAATTTTAAAAACATTTTTTGTGCACGTTTTTTTGATGCGAGTTGTTTAAAAACACTATTTCTTTTCAAATTCACTCGTTTGATTTTCACGTTGCTGTTCTATTGTTAGTCAACTGAAGCTATTGTTAATTGAAAGGCTTGTTACATAACCATTACACCAAACTCGCATACACATGCTTGTAGTGAAATTAGCCTAAATCACAAACAGCATTAAGACACACGGAGAAATCTTATGTAGGAGAATTTTACAGTAGGCGGAGGTAATGCACTCTCGGAGTGGCTTTCTAGTTTGTATTTGTTTTGGATAACCTGAATTTGTGTTGAGTGTACACACAACACGTTTATAAAAATGGAAAAAAAATAAATAAAAGTTTGACAATATCCAGGTGTATAACAGGAAGAATTAAAAGACCCTGTTAATTGTTTTGGAATAATATTTTGTTAAATCTCTACTTCTCTTTTACAGATAAAAATGGTCAGGTTACAATTAAATGCATATAACATACAGTAATAATATTCTACAAATTTTAAATGAAATTTTTCCCAATTAATCTATTTGTTTTTCTTTTTCTAACCCTTTTCAATTCAAGGAAAACAATATCCTATATCCTCTTCCAGATAGTTTAAGATGATGCGTTTCATTTTACAATAGATGGTAAATTGCAGATGAAGACATAAGAAATAGGAAGTTTCATTTTGTTTATAATATTAGTTAGTCTGAAGTCTAGGAAGTTAAATAAATTTAGATATAATCTGATCATTAAAATTACTTTAACATGTACAGTGTTCTAGGATTTGAAAAAGAGAGACTATTATTTTTTTTCAAACTATTTTGGACTATAATTAGGATATTTAATGGCGCCAGGACAGAAGCAATAAAAAAAAAAATAACAAAAAACAACATTTAAGTTTTCATTCTGCTTTATGATGGATAAGTCTACTGAAAAAGATTCACAAACAATTTCAATATTTAAGGCTGCTCTAACAAAACACTATATTTCATGTTATATATAGTTTATTTGTATTTTTCTTGTATATGATTTTATCTTAACTGTTTGTATTGTATGGAGTGAGTGCAGAATCTGTTTGGGCTTTAGCCTATTCTCATTCTTGGTTATTTTTACATTGATGACCGAATAAATATTATTATTATTATTATTATAAAACTAATCATATTTAAATGTTTCATAGATACGGTACCTGCTTTTTCTTTGTCAGTGGACAGTCGCAAATTCTGTGTAATGCTTTGCTCATCATTCATGTCAAAAATACTTTCACTGCGAAGTGTAAAAAAGAAATCTGAAACATTAATGTCTTTCACAAGACTATCCCGATTGTCTTCTAACAATTCTCTGTAATCTTCATACTCTGCGTCTTCTACGCTTTCCTTCATTTCGTTACCTGAAAAACATCAAATGAAAGTAAACTATATTAAAACATCTAATACTGAGTAACTACATATACATATTTAATAGTAATATCTTATGGTAGTCAATATTTAATAGTAATTAATATCTTATGGCAGTCGAACTAATATATTATTCCAGAAGTTTGAGTTAATAAAAAACTACCAAAATAAATATCTATAGAATGAGCAAAAACGTACTAGAATCTACACTACTCATTTTTAAACTTTTACAGATGTGGTAACCAGACAAGCAGAAACGACTTCAGTTGGTGGTAGTAAATATAGTACTTTTAACTTTGCTTTCTGAGAAGTTGAAACCAAAGTAATTTCCTAGAAACAGATCAGCGTAACGTTTCCTGTTATATTCGTAATCATTGAATGAATAAATGGTTTTGTTACAATCTTGACTCCTACTCTATTTCAACAAGAATGACATTTTTCTGAAAATCTTGATTGTGCTGTCAAACAGTGTTAAAAAACATGGAACTGTTTTACTTCTTGCTAGTTACTGTACAATAGATTTACCACCAGACTTATCAAGTATTGACATCTCTTGGTTTATTCTATTAATCTAGATGAGACAGATTTAGCAAACAGTGTGTTCAATTTGAAGAAAAAAAACTCTAAATATTTCTACAACTACGCTCTGCCGTTTTCTATTACAAGTGAGTTGAACGCACAAAGTTGTGAAAGGGTGGACTTTATCCACCAATAAACATTACATCAACTGTAAATTATGTTCACTAGCCACTAACTATAAGCATTCAACAATGCAATGAAACGTAGGCTAATAAAAGATGGGGCAAATATCAAAAAGAATGTCCTATTGTTTATTACATGGTTCACATAGTTCTAGGAGGAAGTATATAAATATTTAAAACTAAATATTATATTATTAAACAGGTTTTTAAAACAGGTCAAAACAAAACAACCTTTTCTCTGCAGGTACACAACCATGCATGAGTGCTGCCAATCAATATTTTTTACAAAGATTCTATTTTTAAAAAGCTTATCAAAATGAATGCATTGAATATTAAAAACCAAACAATATCGAACCACTTAGGAGTGTTATAGTAAAGGTTGGTTGCATCCAGCCTTAAAATTTAAATAAAGAAAATAAATTAAGAACCATCTGAACAGTGGTTAATCCTGAATATTTCAGACTAATATTCTAGAAATCCCACAATTAATTAAGGTGGAGTGGGATTAGATGTGTATTAAGCTGAGCTCTTACCTGAACTCAAAGTTCTATCTCTTCGTTGTCTGATGAATTTCATCATTTAGAAAGAAACACATTTACAAACAAATCGTAAATATAAGCTAATAGCAATAATAGTCCAATGTTGCTGCTGCTTGGGTGATCAATGCAGGTTTAAAGTTTTACCGAACATGGTACTTGACATGGTACAGTGTGTCCGGGTTAAAGCTGACAAAACAATAATACACTGTTGATATTTCCTGTTGGCCTTTATTACATTTTAAAGCATGGATCAGCTTGTTCACACCAGGTTAAGCAGTTCATATTATAAAACAAACAACACTTTATGAGTCTATGTTATGTTATGTTATAATTTATTATCATTTTTTTTACAATGCGAGTTATAATTAATTACAAGATTGTTATTTCCATTCTTCTTGAAGGGTTTTACATGTAACTATTTATATCGACAAATTAATTTGTTTCGGCCTGAAAGTGCGCCCTTTTCGCCCAAAATTTGGCCGAAATGTCCTTCGTCGTCCGGTGAAATCATTCTTTTTGCTCATTTTTTTATATGGAAGTCAATAATAATTTTAATAATAATAAATGTAATATAAAGTGTAAAATGACCTTTTCAAAGTCTGATTTTATTAATTCTTTCCATGTTTTTGGTGGAACAATACATCTTTCACCAAAGTCAGACAAATCAGATTAATAGTACTAACTACTGTACTAGTAATCAGTATTCAACCTAATTTCCTGTGTCTTGGACCTTGATCTTAATTGTCTACAAGTTTCATATTCCATCAACCAAGTAATTAATTTTCTTTTGACACTAATCAGTATAATACAATATTTAAACAAATCCAGTTGAATTTATATCAGTATTAAAATAAATGTTATCTAAACTACTTGATTGATTATAGTAACACTGTTCAAGCAGGGAGTACAACTCACTGTTTCAAGTGCATGCACATTTATACTACTGTATGTTGATTTTCAAATTTGATGTCAATCAAAGTGGTCATTAACGAAGGTGTACAATTTCAGTCAGACTAAATACAGTGTCATTTAAATGGGAGCAGGGGTGGATCCACCTTCCACCGCCGCCACCACATATTTTTGACAGATTATTATTTAATATATGTTTTAGTACTCCCCCAGTTTATAAAAATTATGGGGCAGGTGGAGGGATATGAGTAATTCTTTATAAAAAAAGAGGAGGAAATGGTTGAAAGGCTGGGGCTAGGAACATTCTGGTGGGTTAAATTTGAATTTTTCTTACTATTTACTGTGTGTAAGAGTATGGATATTTGTTAAACATGTACATTTTTACTACCTTTCATAATTCAAACCATTCTGTCTGGATCTATGAACATTGGTTATACCGGTAACCACAAAGTAAAACAAAACCAAAATTAATACTATGTATTCATACACTGTACATATATACCACCAGTATATGCTGGAAGTGTAATCTATAGACAATTAAGCTAGATTGACTTTAATCCTCCTGTTTGTGATAAAAGTAAAAATGTGTGAATGACTCATTTCAGATCAAATATAACAGATGTTATTATCATTGAAGCATATTTAAACAAACAAACATAACTATGGTATGTATAGCAAATACTGATAGAGTTAAATCAAACAACCCAATCATTGTAAAATAAGGAAACATCAAAAGTGTTATTTCTAAGATTTATTGGCATTGAACTGGGTTTAGGGGATTTCCCCTTTTAGTACCAAGCTCAGTATTTAATTCAGGCCACTCAGGTTGCAGGGTGTAGTGTGTGAATGGATAAATAGAAACTTGTTCTGCTCTGCAATAGCAACTACAAACACAGAGAAGAAAGCATGAATTGTGGTTAATAAAACAATTTTTCAAGGAATTTTACTACAGTACTTGAGTAATCCGATGAGGTGGATGGAGGCATCCCGCAAATTAAACAAACTGTTGTTTCACTTCCGGGATTTTGAATTTTTAGTTTATGAGGGCTTTACTATTTACCTATTGTGATCAGGTATCAACAAGAAAAATAAAAGTCCAGTCACTGAATGATTCTTTTTACTGAAGAATAGCCATTATTATTATTGATCATTTTATTTGAAGTTATGAATCTAATCAATGAGGGCTTACAGTCACTACTAAAATAAGTAAAACAGGCAATTTAATGTTAGCGCAAAACATTTTTCACAAATTGTTCCACCGGCCATCTGGCTGATTCCTGACCTGCTGATATCATTTTCATGCACCACCACCACCACTTCTACTCTAGGCACTAACACCCACTAATATACTTATGAACCCAACATATAAAGCTTTAAATAATTAGTATATGTAATGTTGTGGGATTTTCTCTTGAACCAGGACAACAATGTAAAAATGGGTCAGTCACATTACGCAAAAAGACAACATGAAAAATCTTATATTTACAAATCAAAAGCTTCCTCAAACCAAAACACACACAGCAGAACAACTACCTGTAATATTTAGGTTTCATATAGAATAGAACAAGTATGACAATTGACATGTACATTAAACAAGGCCAACAGCCATTAAGTCGCGTGCTACAATGCATAGTGATACCGGACCGACAGACAGACAGACAGACATACCGACCAACCGACCGACATAGTGAACTATAGAGTCGCGTCCACGCGACTAAAAATGTTGGTCAGTCGCATTACAGTCAGTCGCATTACAGTTTGTCCACCATTTTTCCTGCATCAAAATGAAGCCACCAAAAGTATTCTTTGAGCAATAAAATGATTTTTATATTCTAGTAACATTTTTACATCAGTAAACATCTGATTTCACATACTGTACATTCAAGGTTTGTTAACTCTTATATAACAATATTTTAAGCAACACTTTTTAAAAATTATTATAAACGTGATAACAAGCGGCCAAACTCGCAACTTTATAGCGTTGAACCATGTACAAAATTATATGGCCAAACTTAAAAGTGGTCTGTAAACTTAAAGTGGCCACGGTTATTAGCTATTACAGGTTTTTCGAGAAGCCTTACAATTTGTTGATTTAAGTTAAATGTTTTGTTGTCTTTTGGGTTAGGCCATTTCCAGTTTCGACCTGCTTGATGCATAACTGACACTCTGACATCTGATTGTCTATCTCTTTGATTTCACCTGGATATAAGGCCTCATCATAGCTTACCACACACCATTGACCAACACTAAGTTTATTTACAATGATATTGTTTTGCTGACTTGCTGCTTCATTCTTTTTCACCAGCTTCTACAACACTGTCAGCAGTTACCAGACTACAACTTTGCCATCTTCAACCACCTGAATGTGATGCATTTGCGCTATATTTTTGATCGGCTGAGCTGTTTCAAAAATAGCATTTAGTTTCAACTTCTCATTTCTATGTTTGATGTTATCTGGTGTCAGTTCCTTTACCCTGACCTTTGGCATAGCTGATGCAGCCATTGCAAAGCTTGACTGCGTTCTTTACTCTGTGTGTATGTCTCCGTACACTATCCCACAAAAACCGCTTTGTTGTGCCCCCAATACCATCAACAGGTCCCTTTCCTTGGGAAGTCGCAAAAAACAACCACTTGATTATGATACTGTGCTCTTTTTCAAGGGCTTCAATTGCAGCAGCTACAAACTTGTTTTTGAACTGGGAACGTGGGCCATGTGATCATAAAGTTACAGTTTTAACTTCTGATTGGAGGTCTTCCAGGGCTCTGTCTATCTACTAAGCAACCAGTGTCTCTTTTGAATGGGTTAAACTGTCAGAAACTAAACAACTTGAATGTATCTTGCAATGCTCTATGCAAAGTTGCCAGGCAAAGTGTATTGTGGTAGTATGCTGCCCCCTGGCATTGTAATTCAGCTCTGCAAGTATGGTCAGTCGATTTCCAAAGGTCAGTCACATTACAAAAGTCAGTCGCATTACCATTTTTGAAGCCCAGTATATCAAATATTTTTAACATAATTTATTTTTTACTTTTTTTTAGAAGCACATTTAGAGATGCCATAAAATAATCACTGGATTTTACTTGTTACGACCCAAAACTGTACGTAAAAGTCAGTCGCATTACACCCACCTTTTAGGTAAATGATCGACTCTTATAATATTTAAAAAAAAACACAACATGAAATTCCTTCTGTCTTTTTAAAGACATGACTTTGTACTAATAATATAGTAAACAGTTGATTTTTTTAATGTTTTACTTTAAATAAATAAATAGCTATAAAGAAAACAGGCTGATATAGTGAATTTTTTTGGATTTATCTGCGTCTTCCGTAAAACGTTGCTATTTTTACAAAATATACAAGATCATTTTTCAAAAAGGCTTTTTTTGTAACTTTTATATATTATTAGACCTTGAAAGTAGATTTAAATTTGTAAAACAATTTTTTTTTTTTTAGTTTTGTCCATTCCAATTAATTATTGATGAGTTGCTACTAATAAAAATTAAAAAATAGGCTTAATTTATAATATTAAAATAACAAATAAAACCTTGTAATTTTCAATATAATGACTATTCATGGGATTTTTTAATGATATATACATTATGACTAATTTTGCGCACCATAAATATTGTAAGACCGGACCATATTTGGCTGCCAAAAACAGTACTGTCCGGATCAATTATATCCAGGCCAGATCAGTTTTGGTGGCCAAAATTGGTCTGGCCGGACAGGTTTTGGCAGCCATCAATCATAAATGGTCCCCCGGACCGATTTTGGCAGCCAAAAATGGTCCACCGGACTGATTTTGGCCCGAACCGATTTTGCTGTGACGGGCCTAAGTAAGTCTAGACTAGGCCTCCTAATTTAATACTGAATAGGCTAGTACTAGTAGTACTTAACTAGCTAGGGCCATGATGGAGGTATTCTATTTTTATACCTCCATGCTAGGGCTATACAGCACCACCAGTCCTCTCTGACTAATAAAACATAGCAGCTAGGCTAGGCCTACATCATAGACCTATTTTATTTACGGTAATAATAATATATTATTTTTTATTATTAAAGACCCCTTCCCTGCAATTTTAGACGTTTAAAAAACATTAAACCATGTCATTCCTTGTCTTAAATGTACGTTTTATGGTAAATTATGATAAAAAGTAAGAAACAATGCACTACCTAAGTAGCTCGCGGCGATCGACCTCTCGCGGACGGTCTTAGGCCTAGCCTAGCTAGGCTTAGTTTTGTAGGCCTAGCTGGTAAACATCGGTAACGTACGAACATCGTACGCTAGCTATATACCTAGCCTGACGTTGTATAGTTGCTGCATTAATTGTCTTTCTATTTTTGCCAGACTCCGTTGATACAAATTGGGGAAAACCCGGTATTTTTGCTGAAAAGTTAGGAGTCTTCCATTTGTTTTGGCCTCACGATCGATCGAAAAGTGGGCGAATTACAGGTGAAAAACAAAAATATCAATCCGCGCGCAATGCATTTTGGGATTTATAGCGGGCCGCTATAATTATTAGAATCGACTTATTTTTCACATTTTTAACCGTTTAAAGACGAAAAAAGTTATCGCAATAGGACCATATAGTATTATTTTTACATTAAATATAGTTTGTGATCTTAAATGGTAACGGGACGATTCGGCCCTGAGACGATTCGGCCCGGGACGATTCGGCCCTGGGACGATTCGGCCCGGGACTATTCGGCCCTGAGACGATTCGGCACACTTACATTTATCGGCTTTGATATGCATTTATAAGCATAAAATAAGCTTTTTTCCCCAAACTTTATTTTCAGAGAGACTATGGGGTAGCACTACTAGGGATAAAGATGCAATAAAGCAAACGTTTTGAAAACATTGTCGAAAATAATCATTTTTTAGTCACGCGCGCGATGTAAATAAGTTACGCCCTCTGTTGGCCGCTTGGCGAATGCACGAAATAAACAAGGTTTTCGAAGTAATAAATTGAATATAAAATTACGTTTTTTTAGTAATTTATTATATACATTATATCAACTTTGTCAATATCAATAAAATACGGATTGTTAAACACCTTTAAAAACTTGATAAATAAAAAAAAAATGAGTATGAATTTGGTCTAAAGTGAGACGTTTCGGCCCACAAAGTGGGATGTTTCGGCCCAAAAGTGGGCCGAATCGTCCCACCAAAAGTGGGCCGAATAGTCCCGGGCCGAATCGTCTCAGGGCCGAATCGTCCCTGAACCATCTTAAATTAGATCTAAAAAACGTAGGGAAGGGGGCTTTAAATTAAACATACAATCATTGTCCATCCATATCTCATCCTCCAATGGCAAAACCCCTGCCAAATCCTCTGTCTGGGTTTTTGAGAATTGCTTGCTCCACCAGTCCAGTGGTATGCCCTGAATGTTTGGATTTACAGTAGGCTAGGCCCCTACTAGTACTAGGCTACTTACTTTTTTTTACGTTTGGAGTCCTGAAAAGCATTCGGGTCCCCGGCCCGACCTCGTTCATCTCCTAGGCTTTAGATAAATATTATTAGGTTACCTAGGTATTAGGGCCTAAGCACATGTTGCATCACCGCTGTTGCTTCGCCATGCTATATGAGACCGTACCATTATAACATTAGGGGACAAATGTTACGCTTCTTCAATGGGGTTGCTGAATTTGAATAGCTTTGTGAATGTTTAATTCCCTGTTTTGTAATGGCCTCGTCCTTTCATCCGATATGCTCTGATAGTTTACCATCGCGCGCGCGTACGTACGAGATCCAAGCAAAAATTAGAATATGAAGGAGTATGAATGCCGCCCTCTATAATCAGCGGCGCCAAAATTTAAAAAATAAATTAATTTGCACTTGATCATAATTAACAAAGGCCTAGCTAGCTAGTTAGAGAGGAATAACTCATTTAGCAATAGCAGCAAGGCTATGCCTCAGCAGAGGAAACGAAAGCGTGAGGATGATCACCAACATGAGGATGAAGAAGAAAGGTACCAAGCCCAGCTAGCTAGGCCTAGCCGGCCGAGCTAGGCCTTATCATGAGTGAAGGTCAGGTCCTATAGCCTAGGCCTATATATTATTTATAAATATAGGTCTATTTAGGTAGGTAATCTAATAAATAGCCTAGGACCAGGTAGGCGTATGATGCCCTACCCCTGACTGAGCCTAGCCTATAGAGTAGTCATTTCGTTTTAAAAATAATGATTATCTGTTTATTAATTTTATAATAATTTCATGATTATTTTATATATTAGATATTTTCTAAATCCTGAAGCCGTAAGTCGACATCTGTTTTGTTCAATTTGCCAAGAGGTATTCATCAAACCGCAGCGTGCTCCATGTGGTCATAGTTACTGCAAGAAGGTATTTAAAGGGATTTCATATCAAATAAAATCATTGGTATACACTATTGACGATTGTATTGTGACTTTGTGATTGTTTTAAACAATACTATTTATTATTTAAATTTATTATGTCACTCCTAGTGCATAACAGCATGGTTAAAACAGAAGAAAACTTGCCCTGAAGATAGGTAAGTAAAATTATATCAAAGTTTCCGGCTACTACAGATATGTTAAATCTCTCATCATTACACTAAGCAGCTGAAATCACAAGCCAGGTGTTAAATTTGTATATATGGTGGCATGTCAGTAACATTACATCATTAACCATACCAACAGCCAGTTCCGATATGCCACCATACCTCGACACAATATTATAGTAATCATTCAATGTTGATTTAACACAAATGTGTGACTTTGTTAAACTAAAGAGTTTATATATAGATTAGTTAGTTTAGAATATATTATTTTTTTTTATTATCTACAAATCTTAATGTTCTTCTTTAGAATGCCACTCCAGTTAGCACAGCTTCACAATGATTTCATATTGACCAATATTATAGGAGACCACATGGTTGCATGTCCATTTCGCAAGTTGGGATGTGCTTTCATCGGCCAACTTCAAAAGCTTGCAATGCATAAGAAGGCTTGTGATTTTAATCCAGCAAATATACCTGAATTTCTTCTCAAGGGAGTAGAAAGTAAACAGCTATCAACTCCAGGTAAAGTTATACAATAGTACAATAGAAAACATTAACAATAGGATTGATTTTCTCTTGCAATGGTGTAATCATGGATTTATTCTTGTGTGTTTACCGGTTACCAGGTCTGCTCTGACCTGGTTTATGAAACAATAACCTCTTCCTTCTAAAATAATACTATAATAAATGGTTCTTGTTCTTTATTTAAGGACCTTCAAACATAAACGATCTAAATGTTCCAGACGATGAGAAATCGTTACCAACTCCTGCAAAACCGTCACTGAAGATGCGATTGTTTCAAAATGGTGGAGGTCAGTGCGATTTATTGGTCTCAATGTTTGATAACAAAGAAAACGAAAATACATAGTCACTAATTCGCATACATTTTTTTTTTAGCTTATGTATAGTAATATTTTTTAAAATTATAGATTTTAATAATAAAATGCGATATATTTGTAAAAGGTCATAATGTATGTATTATGATTTTGTCTCAAATTTTATTGTAAAAGAAATAAAAACCATCATTCTGTAAATATGAACAGTTAATTTATTATTTTAACAAACATACATACATTCACAAATTCCAGAATTTGAGACAAACTGTACTCATACACAGCAATTAAGGATTTAGGTAAAAAAAATTAAATGCTTTTCATTCACATTTATGTATGGGTTCTTGTGTTATTCCAGTGCTTTTGGAAAGTTAGGGAAATCAACTCGGTATTTTCAGGGTCCTATAAAAAAATAACTGGTTATAGAAAAGTCATGGAAATACAGTACTTTAGAATTTAAAACAAGTGTTTTTAAAATAAATGTTGATGTCTGTAAAATGTGTTTGCATTGTTAACTTGTGTGCCAAATGTTTCTTGAAAAAGTTATGAAAATTGTTTTTTTTTTCACAACAAAAATACAATAGATCCCAAATCTTTCATAAAGGGAAGCATTTTAGAAGTGTTTAGCGCATCTGCATGAAAAAATAATAAAATGAGTTGTTGGGGGGGGGGGGGGGAGTTGAGGTGGTTTGAATGGTTCCTAAAAATTGTAAAATGAAGTTGTGACGCTACCCAATGCCCTATCTTTTGCATCCTGCCAGCACATCATCATACAAAAAAACTATTTATATATTATAAACCTATATTTACACATTTAAACATTTAATATATAGTACATTATAATTCATAATGAATTCATATAAAAATAAGCCTCATTTGGACGGACAACGCGTATATGGATGGAGTATATCAAATTTTCAAAATATAAATACCAAGATTGCATTATTATTAGACTTTTTTTAGCGAACTACACACAGTATTAAAGACTAAAGCAAAAGGGTACAATATAAATTTAAAAGGTTACACAGACACTCTTATCTTGCCATCACTTCCACGAAATTCTGAAAATGTTGTCAAAAGAAATTGGAAAAAGGTACTTTTATACAGTACAGTAGTATGTAACAAGGTATTTACCCTCTATTTGTTAGAATTGAGATTAGCTTTCTGCGTTAACAAACCAAAGCACATTATGACTCTGGGTTATTTCATACTTGTGCCTGTTAACATCCTCTGAAAATGATGTGGACTACACAAACTCCTGGCTTGCAAACAAAATCAGTACATGCCTCACTACAGTCTTCTTGCTCAACTCCAAGTTTAATTCAAGATGCCTTCAGTTTACGTTCTGTTTATAAAGTACTGTCACAGTCAATCAATATCAAATGTGCATGAAAGACTTTCTGCACAGCCTTGAATAATTGAACCATGTCTACAACAACTTGCTATACAAAATGTACTCAATTATTAATATTAAAAACTTGCATATATGACCTGGCAAAGATTTACCAGAATATTACCAATTTCTTTGATTACTTTTCATCTTTGCCTTTTTCGCCAGTCGCATCTTTATTGTTAGACTTCTCCTTGGCTGTAAATAAGAATACAGAATTGCAAAATGATCAGATCAAATGAATATTCATGATATACAGGTGTTCAGAAAGTAAAACCATGCGGAAGTACAATCAGGAAGGTCCATGCAGGTTGATCTCTAAATGTGCTAATTTGCATACATGAGTGGTTAGGTGATATGATCCATGCTCTGGAAATAATCGCAAAGGTGTTACAAGGTATTCTACAGGTGCAAAGCAGGTAATTTGTGTGCAAGAATGAAATGAATTTAAATTAAAAGGTAAGTAGCAAACCCAAGGTAAAGGTATTAGTTAAAAACATGTCAGTTGAATGTTATTAGTGTTATTCTACTGAAATACTTGAATCATTTAAAGTTCAAATCACGGTAATTTTAAGAAATAAAGAAAAACCCAAGCACCGCAACAGCGCCATTGGCCCACTAAAACTGAGTGATACAAAAGATAGAAAATATAGTTAAGCTTTAAAAAGTTGTGAATGTGTGGAACCATAAATGATCGAACAGGTGCTACAGAGCTCAATTCCCAGGACTTTCAGTTTGACCAATATTGAGAAAGTGTCAAAGGGTTGAATTTATCTTAAACAATTGCATCGACCATTTACAGTATTGTTATGTCAGTTAACCAAGTCTTATTAAAGAATAAACAATAAAAAAAGATTTTGCAAGCCAAACTTTACTTACACAGCATTATAAATTTACAAAATATAGTTCAAATAAATATTATATCTCCTTAAGTTGGATTATTAACATTAAACCAAGACATTTTTTGTGCAAATATAAAATTAGTGTCATGAACTATACCATGCAGGTACCTTTAAACATTGTCAATTTTCTATTGACTTTGGCGGTGTCACACTCTTGAAATACGGTTAAATAAACAAAACATTAAGTTGTATTGCAAATATAATTCTCGTTCTTAATAACCGTTGGAAGTATTTTATGAAATTTCAAGATAAAAAATGTGTAACTTTATATACAGATATATTATATACAATATTATATTAAATAAACAAAAATGCTTGGTGTAAATAATGCATGTGAAAATACACTTCAAACATTGTAAGTATTGTAAATGATAAAAAAACTTCCATTTACGAGAGGTTAAAAATAAATTCAATCTGATCGTTTGATATTTGGAAGTTATAACAATGATCAAATTAAGACTATTGTGTTGTTTCTGCATAAATAAATTTTAAAACAACTGTAAAAAGTACAACAACTGTAGGGGAAAAAAGGTTATGTGTTGTGCTTATTTTACTGAGGTAATTTGATCACTTACTGTACTTAAAATCCATAATTATATGTGCAGTAATATAATACTGTTAAATTTTAGTAACGGTGTTAATATATTATGTTATGATTAGGAAAATTGATGGAAGGTGTAAAGAAGATCAACTTCAAACAGTGCATTTAAATAAAATAGCAAAGTTAACATAAATTACACACTTAGATGCATCGTATTTATGAGTGAACATATTGAAAATATCCCATCATGCATTTATATGTTCCATTCAAGCACAACAACATAATTAAAATATACCCATCATGCATTTTTATATTCTATTCATGCACTACACCCCTAATTATTAAAATATTATCCATCATGCACTAATAGGGTTCTACATTGCTTTTAATACTGTCATTGCATAATATATAAATATATTGGATATTGCATATTTCCCATCATGCACTACAATAGTATATGTGTATATTGTATCATGCATTGTATAATGCCTTATTGCACAGATTTTTGGCACATTTCTTTATCACTCAGCAACAACCTCTTGGCTGGTTTTAAACCTCTGCATCATTACAAAGCACATGTTGCTTATTCATAGTGTTTTGTCAAATCATCATCAATAATTGGTGTTAAGACTGATCAGCATTTCCTTCAGAAACCCCATCTTCTCCTCCTCCTCCTCCTTCTCCTCCATCCTCTTTATCCTTTTTCTTATCTTTTTTCTTTTTCTCACCACCATCTTTCTCTCTATCCTTCTTCTCTTTCTTTTCTTTCTTCTCCTTTTTGCCTTCTCCGTCTTTATCTTTATCTTTCTTTTTCTTCCTTTTCTCTCCACCATCTTCTCCATCCTTTTTTTCTTCATCTTTCTCTCCCTCACCTTCCTTTTCTTTATCTTTACTCTTCTTCTTTTTCTTTTTCTCTCCTCCATCATCATCACCCTCTTTCTTCTCACTATCATCCTTTCCAGATTTTTTCTTTTTCTTTTTTTCCTCACCATCATCACTTTTTGATTTATCTTTATCTTTCTTCCCATCATCTTTCTTCCCATCATCTTTCTTCTTATCAGAGTCTCCGTCATCTTTCTTTTTTGATTTTGCACCTTCTTTTTCCATCTTTTCAACTTTTTTCTTCACATCTTCTAGTATGTATTGTAAATCTTGAGTTTCTTCCTTTCGCTGATGAAAAATAAAAGCATTAGACAGAATTAGTATTAAATAGCATTTAATCCAACATAACACTTCCAACAATGTTGGGTGTTCCCTTCCAAGACAAACAACCACATCTTGGTATCATACATGCGTGTGAATTTTGTAAAGGTATACCATAAACAGTTTATCTTGAAAGAAGCTATTAACCATGTTTATACAACTCACTTTACTAACATAAATTAAGCTTTGTCTACACTATCAAACTTTATGTGACAAATGTGATATTTGGGCACATTGCATTAGTTTGATAGTGTAGACAGAGCTTTAGAGACACTGAAACTTTCATTCAGTACTAATTTCAACATACCTGTTTTCCTTCTTGTTCTATCTTACGGCCCAAGTGAACCTTAACAGTGCTAACTGTCCCATCTACCTTTGCAATTTCTTCTTTCATCTAAAAATTATATACAAAATAATTAGATGTACAAAATATGGAAACATCTTTCTTCTATTTTAACATCAATTTTTTCAACGAATATGATACACAGCGGTGAGATGGTTTTGTAAAATAATATATTACATTTACATCATAATTGATACAAATATTTATAGACAAAAATTACAAACCTCGAGGAACTTTCCACGGTACTGTGTAATGTGAGCACAAAAAAAATAGTAAAATGAAAAAGGATTATCTTTACAGAGTGTACATTATTTGATTGATAACAAAATGTTACCAAAGTAATCATTAATGTTGTATAAATTAACATTGGTGTACGAAATTATAAATGAAAGCCAACATTAAATAACAGTATAAATGATAGCTGGTTGGATAAAAATTAAAAAATATTTTCTAGTACTGTATACATAACTGAGGCAAAAAAAACATCATCAAACTTATTTTCTACTTCATTAGTAACTGACCTTATTGACCTCTGTCTCTAGGTAACCCATCTTATCCAACGTTCCTTGGTCTACTTTACCGCCACCCTTACCAGCAGCCATTTTTTCTTTTTGTGAGATTGGCATTGGCGTTGTTGCTCCTCCTCCTGATGCAACGACTGATGCCTTGGCAGTTGCTATGTCTGTCTGTATTTGCTTATACTTCATATCTAGATCAGCACGCACCATCTGAACATCTCGAATTCTAATGTTAAATAATAAAAATTAAATGTCAAGTAAAAGGTACAGTACAAGGTAGTACAATTTTAACAACTCCAATCCTGCTATGAAAGTAAAGGTACTTTTATACTGTTGACCTGGTCTTTCATTAAAGTAATTCAAATTTAGAGACTGTGGTCTCTAAAGTTCTGTCTACACTATCAAACTAGTTTGACAAAAAAAGTGTGATATGCCCAAATATGGTAGTAATATGCCCAAATATGGTAGTGATATGTTATTATCAAGTTCATTTATGCACATCACATTCACATAAAGTTTGATCGTGTAGACAGAGCTTAAGTCAGTAGAATGCATCACAATTAAAGTTACTTAAGTAGTTGTTTACCTTTCTTTCTGTTCAGATTCCACTAGTTCTTTCATGTCATCTTGTACAGATTCATTAGCTTTATTCATTTGTTCAATCTGTCAGAAAGAGAAAACATTTTGTACAAAAGAGAACATCTTTTTCTATAGACAATGTAGACATTGTCCGAATGTTGGTCATTGTTTGAGATTTGTTTCATACTTTCTCCATGGTTTCAACATAGAAGAATAATGTTGTTTAGTACAATTGTGCAGAGAGGCATTTGCAGTACTCTCTCTTTCTAAAAAGAAGTCCATAATTCTAAACTTACCTCTGGTGAGAGGTCATCCATTTTTTCTTTAATTTGTTTTAGTTTACGTTCAGCTCCAGATCGCCAGTGTTCAATTTCTTCGATCAAATTCTGCTGGGTCCTTAATGCCTTTTTAGTTTCCTGTTAAAAAAAAGGTTAAGGTTTCCTTATCTTTCGTTTTATCTCACTTATATAATATATAACATGATAATACATTGTGGAGTTACTGCAGTAATGAGATTTTACAACCTTACCTCTTTAGAGTCTGCATCCATGACTTTACTCAAGACCTGAAAAGAGAATAAATGCGAGTGAAGAATATGCCAAGTCAATTGTAACATGTGCAAGCTGTAAATACTGTTGAAAAGGTTCTTGATCTGTAGCTTCAATCTTGGTAATCCTACAGGTTATTTTGAGTGAATTAAACATTGGTATATTTGAGATAGCTTACCTGTGAAATCTTTACTTCAATTGATTCATCTAGCTGGGTTAGCTTAGATTGGATAGCCGTGACTCTGGCATCCATGTCTGCAGCTCCTCTGGTTTCAGATCCCTGATATTCTTCAATCATCACCTTGAGTTTGTCTTGATACTGTAATTATTTTAGTATATGATGAAAAATGAATAATTGATGAGGGTATATACAACACTGAATATTTAACAATGAACATTCGATTATCAAACCAATGCTAGAATACTCACTTCAGAAGTTGCAGTTATTACTTGTTCATTGATTCCACCAATTGCCTGTTGCAAGGTGGAAATAGCCACACCCAGTTTTTCTTGCACATCTTCAATCTTGTTCTCTATCTGTTTATCCTGGCTTTGTCTATTAATTTATTTGGAAAAGACATTTCTATTAAGATATTCTATGGTTAGCTGCCTTTTATTGTTTGGTATAAACAAGGCCTAACAACAGGATGCGGAGATCAAAGGGTTTATCTGTGGCTGCGACACAACCAGCTCCACGCTTTTTAACAGACACCACACCGTGGAGAATATGTACATAGCTCAGTACTGTTGGTATTTGTCACAAAGGACTGTTACAAGTTCCTATCTTGGCAAGGTGAGCTCCGTGTCCTGTTGTTAGATTGCCTTGGTATGAACATAGAATTGGACGTTTCGTTATATTTATCCATTTAATCATGTAGACATACACTGCTACAAACCCAAGACCCCATGTTTGATATTACCTTGATGTTATTTCTGCCTTCATCACTTGTTCAAGCTGCTTCTTTGTTTCCGCTTGCATCTTTTCCAATTTCTCCATTGTTTCACCAACCTTTGACAGACCACCTGCATTCTTGTGTCTATCAATCTGTTAAAATGAACAATTCAAAACTTAAAAAAAATTATAATAATCAACTCTGATGAAGCAAGCCACTAACCAGTACAGAGGTTCTTTACACGCCAGCTTCAGGGCACTTGAATATTTGGAATAAGCAGCAGAAGCTTATAACAATCAAATAGACATTGCTTGCAGTAGCTTCATAAAAAATATATCTGTTTTTATTTTATTAGCTTATACGAAGGACTGTTTAATAGGGAAATGATAATATTATTGCAAATTGTTACAAAAAAAAAAGGTTTTATCAAATTAATACAAGAACGTTTAAAAACTGTTTTAAAATATAATTGAAGCGCTGGTAGCAACAAGAGGACAATGATGTTTGACATCTTGAACCAGTAATTAATTCCAAAGGCTGAAATTATACATTTATTATAAGCTTTGTTAAAAAAATAATGTAAGAATGCATATGCAGTTAATGTACTGTAGTACAGTATCAAATATGCTAAGTAGTAGTAGTAAAAAAAAACCTGCAAACAAGTTGTTATTGATTACTTCTTCCAGACACCAAGCTTGTGCTTGATGGTTATAGTAAATTTACATGTATACTTAAGCCTTCTGATACCATCATAATATATTACTGTACAATCAAATGTCTCATGACATTCGCACATGAAAACAATATATACAATATACAGTATTGCTTTAAGCAATGGAGGCAAAATCTCCACATGCTTGCCTCTTCTGTCCTCCTTGAAATTGACTCTCTTCGTTGTACAGAACGTCGCGCTTTCTGCATTTCAGTTCAGAAAAAAAGAACAATCATTTTATGTATTTAAACTATAACAAATTAAAATATAATTACATATCTAAATTTAAACAACTGAAATATAGCAGTAACAACAAGCAAAGCAATAGTTCTGTTAACACATTTCTTCATTCAATAACTCATTCCACATTAATCTTTCTTTCAACATCCTCTAATCTGTTTTACAAATGGTAACTACCTCTAAATCAAGCAACATTTTCATAAACTAAAAAAGCTAAAATCATACTACAGTATATATGCATCTTTCATTATTAGCATATAAGGCTGCTATATAATATTCTTTACTGGAGCAGTGACGTAACACAGAGGCCAGAGTCCCCTGGTTTAGGAATGCTAATTGGCCCTCCAACTCTACCTTACATACTCTGACATATTTTAATGCCTTTTTCTTCCTCTGGGGTAAGCTCAGGGGCCTCCGGGTTTAGCCAGTAAGCGCTAATAGCCATTATGCTACTGTACTCGACACAAAAATATTATAATACTATATCTATTTTCACAAAAATGTCATCCTTAGGCATCAGACAAATATTATTATTTACCTATACAGTCAACTCTCTCGAAACATGGACGCAGATTTTGTTATAAAGGTCCCAAAGGTAAAAAATAGTACATTAAATGGCCTAGGTATTTACCAGAGTAAGTTGTTTTCTACCCACCAACGTAAACAACTAAAGCCTAAATGAGTAAACTCAACTTTGGGAGAGTTGAATTGTTACCAAAATGCAATACACAATCTACAGTTATGAATAAACACTATAAATATAAAACACAAACAAATATAAACTTGGCGACGCAAATATCGTGAAAGCAACGTCAATTCACTGGCATAAGCTATATAAATATATCTTGCCTCATCTTCAGCATTAATTTGTCTTTCTCGACTCTTCACTGATCTCTCCAAGCTATCAAATCTGTTTGAGATTTCATTAACTCGCGTTTTCAGATTCTTTGTAACATGTTTCTTTTTTTTAGAAAATAAAAATATTTTAAAATAAGATTTTATGAATAAGTGTTGATAAATCAAAATAAATATATTTTTTTAAAGGTTTGCTAAAAAATTGTAAGATCATTTGGTGTTTGACACACACACATATGGCAGCTTCAACATCTACTTTAGAAGTGATTCATTTAGTGTACTAAATCCAGTTTCTTTTACTGAATGAGTAAAATCATTTGTGGATTACAGACTAATCAGTAACATAATCAATGTTAAACAAAACTCCTTAATTATTCACATTAAAGTATAATATAGCAGCAGATTGTACAAAAAAGCATTATCGACAAAAGAAAAATGTCTTGCCTCTTCCTCAAGTTCAACTTGATACTTGTCATGATTCTTTACTGTTCTTTCTAAACTTTCAACTTTATCAGTCATTTCAGCTACTCGTGTTTTCAAATATTTTGTTGCATATTTCTTTAGTTATAGGAAAATCAAAGTAAAATTTATCTTTCATTTTGTCAATACAGGTTTTGCATTAAAAAATTAATATTTTTTAGATTGAAAAATATAAAGCATAATTAAAACTATAAATGTAAAGCATTTCAAGACTACAAATAATTTAATCTAATACTCTAATAGCTTCAAAACAAAAGAATTCTACCTAAAAAATATTTTCTTTGATTGTAAATTGTAATGCTGATAAATAACAACACAATAAAACAAAATGATTAAAAGCACTACAACTACTGAATTATTAAACATCTTGATTTAAATAAACATAAAGCCCTATATTGTTATATATATATATATATATATATATCGAATTTTGAATAGTACATTTTATGTTAATAGTCTTCTTTGGCTCGAAGATACCATTTGTATTCATGGCATGTGCTAAATGCTATTGTACAGAGAGTTTTATGACTAAAAATAAATAAATTATTCAAAACATAAATATATTTGCATACCAACATTTTGTTTACACTTTACACTGTAAAAATGCAATTATTTAGCAAGCTGATTTTTTTTTTCTCATACACTTCTACAAATTGAAACAAATTATTGTTTGACAACAAAAGAATTATCTGAAATGTATAATTCCCGTGGCCACAGTAATGCGTTAAGGTTATTATTCATAACTAAAAATGAGTAAATAAAAGTATTTACTATATTTATGCAAATATTTAGTTTTTACAATAAAATAAACTATTAGGTTTCGATTTGCGAAGACCATGTCATGTTATTCAATGTGCACTTGCTATGTGTTGATATTGGAACGCGTGTCCTCGCTCCTCAACTCGACATAGGTTTGATGGTTTCCTGACAATGACACATAGATTGACCTGACCTAGGTTGGTCATTGGTCGTCGCAAATCAAAAGCTCCCTATTCACTATCACATGGCGACATACAGTATTATAAAAAGCAGTTATTTATCAAAATTCTATATCTTGCCTGTTCTTCAGCTAAGTCACTATTTGACTGTCTCCTTGATAGCAACTTTCCCTCCAAATTTTCTAATCTATCCATAATTTTATCTGTATTATTTGGATTCTTATATCAAAAAAATATTTATAAAATGGTTATTACTCATTTATGTTGCAAATGTTTGCTCAAAAAACTAAAATGTTGAAAAGCAGACATACAATAATTACAAAATAAAATACAATATTACAGTATATCATGAAAACTGAAGATCATAATACATGATTTCTGGTATCTGTTATCATGGCGAATGAGATGGAGATCAATTATATCTTCCTCATTTGGTTTCATAACTGTATGCATGATTGTCAATCATGCATACAGTATTGAGTAATCTTAATTACCTAGCATCAAAATAAATAAAATCAACAATAGACTGTAACTAATAAAAATCACAATCAAATTGGAAACACGTTCCTCAACTTCTACTGCCTTAAGCATTGAATGTTGATAACTCACAATATTATTTTTTTTTTAAACCTTAAAATTATATGATTTTTTATGCAAATATACCTTTGCTATAAATATTTAATTTCAATTTATTCAAAAAAGACTCCAGAAATGGAGAGATACACTACATTAAAATTACAAAACAATCAACAAAACAGAAACCCTTAATAAGAGTTTCAGATAATTAATATGGTCATTATTTGCAAGTGTTGGGTCTCTTTTGAGTACAGTTTTATATCGGTAATATAATTATAGAATCTCAGTATATACTGTAGTTATTAAAACATGGAGCTCTATGTTTAGAGTGATACCTTCTAAATTGAAGTGAAAACAAGTAGGTAAATAGTGAAATGGAGGAGAAACTTTCAAGTTTATTATACATGTGGTAAAATTAGAAGATGCCAGGTTCAAATCTCTGTAGTTTCCTATCTTCACAAATGTTACATTAATTAATTTCATCAGGTGATTTACAGTTTTTGTATTCATGAAATAAAAAGTTAAGCCTACCTTTTGGTTTTCTCGAACATTTAGAACTTCCCCTTCTGTGAGCTTTTGCAGAGCTGTCCATCGTTTTTCATTCTCTTCCCGCATGGCTTGCTCATGGGCAATACGTGCTGATTGTTCTGCATTTAGATACTAAAAATGAAAGTAGACAATCATGAAAAATGGGAAAAAAGAAGGGTAAGTAATTCCTGCAAGTAGTATACAGTAAATACCATACATATAACTGGCTATGATAATGACATCACATACCTTTTCAATGTTGCCAAACTTTTGTTGAGCCTCCTCCCGTAGCCGAATCTCTTTGCCTAGAATTTTCTTGCTAACCTCTTCAGCAATTTCCGCAATCTTACTCTGCATTTTCAGTCGTTCGTTGTCAGATGCATGTTCCCGTTCTCGCTGGACGACATCTAAAACATGCATGCCTTCTTCACGTTTACGATTTTGTTCATGTACTTGAGATTGAAGGTCATTCATTCTGAATGCAAGGTAGAAAGTTGGAGTAAATCTTTTTTTTAAATATAAATTTAGGCAAATTTCCAAGAATAACCATAAGCAAATTCATTCACTATCCTTCTTCTTAAAGGTGGCAATCCCGTTCACAAGACAAACATATACACAAAATGCTCTACATAAACAAAGTCTTATTACAAGTCTTTGGGAGTGGATTTGTCTTTTGTCATGAAAAAATACTGACAAATGACAGGACTTGAACCCAGGACGCCAAGCATCATAAGCACCAAACCACCAAGTAGGAAATAACTTTTAAATGCAAATAAATTTTAATGTATTTCTGAGGATGCCTTCAATCAAACCTACTTTAAAAACACTTGTTGTTCTTGTTGCCTTCGTTCGGTTTCTTCTGATGATATTCTACCTCTCAAGTCCATCAAAACATCTCTTACTTCACCCAATCTTGAATTGAAAAGCAAACAAGTTTTAACTTGTAATAGTTGTCTATGGAGCGTTTTTTTTTTTATGTTGGAATTGTCAGAGAAAACTCCAAAGCAGTGCTGTATGGTAGATGTATTCCACCAATTTGGGAAATTGATAAATTAAACTTATTGATATTGTTATCAGTTTTCAAGTCTGTGGGTTTTTGTAATTAAAAATTAGTAGTAACTCAATTTATAGGAACAATGTAGTACTGTAAATAATTTATATAAAAAATAAAGGAAAATCAATGTTTAAAATAACACTCCACTTTTTGACTAAATATTATTACATAACCAAGAAGAATATACAATGTCACTGGTACAAAGCTAAGACATTTATGATAATAACACAATAACTGGTAAAGCATATAAAGTAAACAAAGTACTTTTTGGCAAAAATATATTGTAAAATAAAATTTTGATTGAGAAAAAAAAAAAATTGTAGTATGGATAGACACAGTTTATATCTGAATTTGGACCCAATTGTATAGAGTACCAAAGTTAAGAAACATAATTATTCTAACTTTAATTCAAGTACAAAATTTATAATTTTGAAAAAAAAAAGTGAATTGAGAAAAGGATAAAAAAGTGTTGGGTGGTTTGAGTGCATTTTTTTTATACCTTGCATCCAATTGTGACCTCAATACGGAGGTCGCTTGCTCAACAGAATGATGACTCTCATGGTATTTACGCTGATTATCCATCTAATTACAGTAGCAAGAATATGTTAGTTAGCAAAAACTATTGCAAACAATTACACAAACACACATGATAAGTATAAATACTGTACAGTGGAACCCCTCCTTTGAGGAGGTAAACCAACGAGGGGAAATATACAGTATATTAACCCCTATTGTTAACCCCAGTGGACATCCCTATTAAGAAGAGACTTTGTTGGTACTTCCATAGTGCTTGATTTGTCAAATAACACAAATGTCCAAACAAAGATGAATTTATTGTGAATGGATAAGAAAATATAAATTAGTACTACTACACATTTACATGTCATGTCAGATCAACTTAATACAGAAGGTAACACTATTTGTTATAACAGCTTTACAAGACAAAATGTTCAAGTACATAAATTATACAAAGGTCATGACATATTACCCTTACCCTATACTGAACTGGTCTCTCAGTAATTGCACTTTTTCATCAGTTGTTGGTTCTTTTTTATTATACTTAATAATATCATATAGAAAATATTTGTATTTTATATTAACAAATTAATATTTTTTGTACAATTCATATTTCTTTAATAAAATAATAATTGTGATAAATACAATTAATTTAAACAATATAATACTTACCCTCTGTTTTAATGATAGTGCAGGAAATTAGAAATAAGAAAATAGAAAACAGTTAACAAAAGTTGTACATATGATTATGCAAAGGTGATGATTTGATGATGAGAATGAAAATAAAACGACATTCAACAACTTGAATAGAAATAAGATATCAAGGATTAGTCGACAAAAACAATAATAACAAGGATAATAATTATGACAATGAGGATAATAAAGGATGAGTAAATTACAGTACTGTATAATTATTACTGTATAATTATTACTGTTTTAAATTAAAACATGTACTGTCACCTTTAATAATCCAATAATTCTGTGTTACAGTGCATCTTGAACACATGTGAATGATCGTATTAAAAATGCACACATTAACACATGTTGTAAGAATAAAGCCAATGTATAAAACCGAAGATAGCCCAATGCCATTAAAATGATAATGATATTATTGATGACACATTAGTACAACATTAAGTTATGAGTAATTGTTTTTCGCCTCATTATTTCACTTAAGTTACACTGTGCCTCCCAATTTCACTTAAGGTAAGCATCATTAAGGTAAGCACATTATAAAAAGAATAGAATGGTACAAGCTTACACTTACAGCTTGGCGGTTTTCTTCTTCTAATCTTTTTGCCCGATCTTTAACTTCGTGCATAACGCTACCAAATTCTATACTTTGTGAATCTACTCTGGATTTTAACTGGCGTATCTCATCTACCATTGTAGCCATTGCACGTTCTAGTTGTTCTCGCATACGATTAGCTTCATCTACATCATTTTGAAGTTCAAGAAATCTATAAAAATAATTAAATAAATCTACCATTGTTTCTACTAAGATTTTAAAGGAGTACTCTGTAGTAGTAATGCTATGTTGCTTCAACTTTAAAAGTTAACAGTTTTTAAGTTATCAACTACCACAAAAATAATAGCATTATAGCATGTTAGTACATACTTAGTCATCTGGTGATCACGTTTTGCGATCAATTCTTGCTGACTCCCTAAAACAGCTTGTTCAACTTGTTTAGTATGATTTACAAGTGCTCCTACTGCCGACCTTTCATCAGCGACCTTCTCCTCAGCTCTCTTTAACCTTGCCCCTAACTGTCCAATTAGATCGTTGCTAGCCCTTAGATTCTCCGTCAGTTGCTGTCTTGCCTGTCGTTCTATGCTTAGCATGTCCTCTGTTTTGCGGTGAGCTTGTTTAAGCTCGCCTATAAAACAAGCAATTCATTAGACAGTATTATCAATGGTTGGTTGTATTGTAACTGATCGGATAAACTCTGCACACAAACTTTGTATGTTCAGTACATTGAAATCATAGTTTTTCATCAGACTCATTCAAAATGGCTCTTGTACTTACATAACTTATTTCTGTAGTTTTCAATATTATGTCAGCTATTAAATTTGTTGAGCTGGTTCCAAATTATTAGAAACCAAACCTACTTACCTTGAAGTCGTACAACCTCCTCGAGAAGAGCTCGGTTTGATTGTTCAGCCACGCTGAGCCTGTTATCAAACTGACGGATCTTTGGGTCACCGACATCATTGAATAACATTGGCCCACCGTTTGTGATATGATGTGACATTTGTGATTTGTGTGTTGCTCCAACAGGTACAAGTGCAGTTTCAAAACCTTGTTGGTTGTGAGTTTGTTGGATTGATGGAAGTGGCTGAAACCGGTTTTGAAGTTGGCTTTGCCTAAAACAGTAAAAAACACAATATTTTGATTAATCGTATTCTAATCTTTAAAAGTCAAGAAATAACTAACCACTGTAAGTGCAGTCAAGAAAATTTACATATGGTCGAAAACATTTGTAATCAAATTTTCAAAAAAATTGTGGCAAATTAAAGTACACCTTGTCTGTACATTACTTGCAATTGCTTATAACGTACAATATTCAAAGCACTAATCAATATATTTTTGTGTTATTTTGTGTTATTTCCTAATATTTTCTATACAAATTGTTTAAATTAATTTCTCTGGGAACAAAATACAGTAAATGTAAAATTGATTATACCTAATAACAACTCAAATATTTGTTATCCAATAAAAGCATCAATTAAAGAATGACAGTAAAGATGTTACCTTGGTAGTATAACTTAAAATATCAGTCACTGATGAAAATTAGCAAATATAGTTAGGCTGAAATTGTTTAATATGATATTGCCACTTCAGTGAGAATATTATCCGTTTTCAATGCTTAATATATCAATAATTGAATAATATCTGTATGTCGTAAAATATATACAAGTAATGTGACAAAGAAGTTAAATTTATGATCAATGTATGTAAAGAAATTTTTTTCAAATAAATATGTACAAACATGTACATAAAAATCTTAAACAAAAGCAAATATGAAATTGTACTATTAATAAGCAGGTGGGAGTATTTATGACACCACCATTTATACACAATTACTGTACCTATTGAGAGAGGCTTGCTATACTAAACTAATTACAATTTCAAATTTAGCTATATGAATACAGTAAAAAAAAGCGACAAAGAATTTTAGTATGCAAGATCATTATTAACTGACTAAGCTGACAATTAAGACACTTAGTTGTCGTGGATATCATCAATAAGCAACCGCATTGTGTTTAGAACAGCATCCATTAAAAAATAAAAACCAGTTGATACGGCAATTTTAAGATAATTTCTCACGTTAAATACCTACCACATAAGTTATTGCAAATTACTCTGATCCATTATCCTTATATTCATAGCATCAATTAACCGGTTTGAATTTTTTTCGATAGAAACGTGATCGTTCTACGAGTACACCTACTACTACAATCTCAATTGAACTCGGTAATTGTTTGTTGGTTGATATGTTGCTTAGCAACATCCTATTACATCGCAACAGCCTTTGTTTAAAGTGATATCCGCTCATGCTAATAAGAAAATATTTGAGCAAGATTCGATCCAATAATTCAATGCCTGAATAAGCACAATGTTGAAAGAGAAAGAGATATAACAGGGGCATTGTAATTAACAAATTATATCAATATGCCTAAATTAGAAATAATTGATACAGTTGTTATTATGATACACATCATTCTATTTATAGCATAATTATTTTAAATTAAAATTAAAATATTTCTAGGAAAATATTCCATATAGGACTCGAGTGACGAATACATATTCTTTTTATTATTATTTTCCTTTTTTTTCTTCTCTTGCTTAAGTTTTTTTTTAATGGTGTTTTGAAGATGTGGATGCAAGAATTTAACTATCAAGTATTTACAGTAGTCTTTACTTCTTTTCTCATCTTTTTTTAATACTTGCTTTTAAATCTAATTAAGTCATGGAATTAATTATAGGATTATGATTAAGTGACAAACTTAGCAAATTCTTGTTGTGGTTGGTCTCTATCTATGCATTGGATGCATAATCAAGGTATTGTTGAACAATAAACTTATTATCGGTAGAGCACTACAATTACGATACATACTTGCAACAAAATTGTAACATAGAACGCCAATTATTTTGGTTCCCACTCAATATTGATTTTAATATAATGTACTGAATGAATACAGATTATTATATTTGGTTGGTTTTGAAACAGATTCTGAACATGACATTGTATCAATGTTTGTTAAAAACATATTGACGCACACGACCTACTTAATGGTCCATGAACTTAGACTGTAAATGATACACCCACTGTGGAGACTTAAGAGTTTGTAAATTAGATGTATTGAACATAATAAGTTTAAGTAATTTGATGACCACCATACAGCACAGTACTACTACAGTACTAATTACTACAACCATTACTACAGTTATAGTGGTGAAGTGAGCTATGGCAAGTGACATGTTAATAATGTACAGCCTCTTTCAATATTTCTTCTCCAGGATATAAATAATCTACTGTAACATATTAAAGTATTGTGCTTTCCATTATTGATTATACATTTACTTCCAATTACAATTTACATGAATTTCACTGTTGGATGATGATGATGTACATGATATTTTGAAATTAGCTTGTCTGTTGCTAATGTGTACGGTCTCAGAAGACTTGTTGGATTAAAAATAATAGTGTTTGTATATAAAAAAAATAATGAAAGCACTCAGAAACTGAGTGAAGTACTTAACAAAATATTGCCATATATATACAAATTTTTCTTTTTTTCATTTTGCGAAGTAAATAAGAACCGATTTTCTTGAATTTCAATAGGCATGTTCTGTAGATATATGTTCCGTAGGTACCTGTGTACATCAACATTTTCAGAATGATAACTTGATTGATAAATTATAGGTGCTATCGTGCTAACATACAAAGCAAGTACTAAATGTATACTATATATATATACTATGTACAGTATATATAATTTTGGATGCCCACATTAATTTATAATATTGTACAGTTTTACTATTTATTAGAATGATTAAACCTTTGCTTTATCATCACCAAATATACACTTTCGTTGAACATTAGAGTTATCAAGGATTAGAACTGACATATCACAAATTGTCATTAAAAACGATAATTACTGTTTTAATTCACATTGTCATTATGGTGGTGTAGTTAGGATTACAGTAGTAGTAAAAGTAGTGGTAGTAGTAGTAGTAGATTAGTTTTTAAAATTGAAGTTAAACTGTACAGTACACTAGGCAAAGGAACAAAAAGGAGAAGGAACTATCAAGCAAAAAAGTCAAATCATCTAGCATAAAAGTTGTGAAAAATGATTGTAGAACAACATACAGTGTACTGTAGTTCATTGCGAACTTACCTGCCATCATACCCTCCTCCGCCCCCACCATATGGCCACATGGTGTAATGTTATCTACTGTACAGTAGCGTGGCGTAGTGCAGGCCTAGCAAGCATGAACTGTTTACATTGAGGCAACATTCAAATCATAAACTTGTGTCTGGATTTTTAAAAAAGCAAAATAAACAAAAATAATTTGACAACGAAAGCAGTTTGTGAACACAGAACAAGTTTTAAGACGATAGAGCTGGTGGTGGTAGGCCTCAAATGTTAACACTTCTGTTTGAAGCAAGTGGGAATTATCTACAGTATTTGTTCAATGTTTGTAAAACCTTTTGGAACAACAAAACAAGTTCCATGGTAAAACAATCATCAAAGACTCAAACTGTAAAGCACAATAACATAAAGCACAAAATCACATGACATAAACAGACAAGATATTGAAAACAGTGATGTGCTGTTGATATTACTTATTCACACTGCTGTGGATGTATAAATTATACACTATGAAAGTACAGTATCAATGAATTAATTTGCAAAAAAAAAACCCAGTTCTATTTAGTAATGATTGTCAATACAGTTTACTGTACAGTACGCAGTACTAAACTTGAATATAGACCATTAGTACTAGTAGCTTTGATTATTCTGTTTTCAATGTTCATTGATTAGAATTGGAATCTACAGTACCTATTGCCATAGTCTGAAGTTGTCCAGTATGCCATTATACAGTTATTATGGGTACAGAATTACTTAATTATTGTTGCAGGAAATAATAATTGATGCAATCTAAAATACAGAATTTATTGATTGTCTATTGCTATGGCAATAATGAAAATCAAATATTAATCTTCCAAGATGATTAGCACTTAACTTGGTTACGCCACGAAGGAACACTATATGTTTATTACATTACTGTAGGTACAAATTTACAAAAGACAAATTTATTTACTCATGCGCTGTCGCTGATCTACATACTGACACTGTTCACCATGGTGAAGGTCAAATGAATCAATGAATGTATTTTTTTTAAATCATTAAGACAATTTTATTCAATCAATAAATTGATAGCGAAGGTTGTCAAAATACTCCATTTTTACGCTTATTTTTGTTAATAACTTTGAGAATGATTAATGCCTTTTTTTGTAAGAAATAAAATTGATCGAAAATTATCTTTAGTCATTGATGATTTTATGGTGGTTTTGTGTTTCATTTCAGGGCAAAAAAACAGACGGAAACAGCCTGTAGAATGTAGTTCTTCTACAATAAAAAGTTGTACATCGAAATTTGTTTTAGGCTTAAACTTTAAAGTATGTTTGTATGGTATACAAAAATCTGATTATCAGTAATTTAAAGAAACAAAATAACCATGAATAACCGGATATATCTCATTAGCCTACAGCTACCATGGTAATATCATTTATTACTGTAGCCATAAAAAAAGATCTAAAAATATCATTAAAATTGTTATAAACAGTAACACTGTACTCAGTACAGCTATTTCATCACAGAACGCATGTTATCACTTGGCAACCATGAGAGGAACTGTAACCATGTATGCAAACAAGCAGAATAAATTTACTAACATTGAACTATCTTTCCTGAACTACAGTACCGTAGTGTAAATGGTCTTTCACACATATTCCAAAGCCAGCGCGGAAAATAAATTCATGTCTTTCATGATGTGCTACGTGGCTCGCGCCAATCCTACAGTACTGTACTATTTACTCGTTATTTGCATACAGTAGCTGTGTGGCGCATCATAAAAACTTAAAGATGTATTGTCCCCTAAAATCTTATTAAAAAATTTATAAAATCAGTCTTTGAATAGGCCATTTTGCAGTTTTAATGAAGTTATTCATTTCCATATGAAAAAAAATAATGATAAATAATAATAAACAAAATAAACAGTTAAATTTAACCAAAAACTCATTGTTTGACACTGACACTGACAGAGAATTTGACTATATTTGGTTGTAAATTACAGTTTTCTCAGGTAAATCATTTTTTTGGACACAATTGTTGGTCAAAGTGAATAACTATTATGTGACATCAAAATTGCATATTCAACAAAAAAATTGAAAATTATTTTTTCAGGGGGACAATGATGTACAGTACACTCAATCTGACACGAAACTGAACTGGAGTAGGTGTGAAAAGCTCTTGAGTGTTACTGTTGATTTTCTACGTTTTTCTCTTTCTATCTCACATTAACAATTATGGTTACATTCTCAATTAAAATGTTTCTGAAGAAAAAATATCAATCATAATCAACTGTATGACTATCCTGGTTACACTACAAATTTACAAAAATTACCGAACTTAACAAAGGTACTGTACTGTACTTAGGTATATATTGAATATTGTATTTCAATAACTATAAAACAATGACATATTTTAAGATCTAATTAAAAATAAAAGTAGGCCTATAATTTTCTAGATATTAAAAATGATAATTTAATCTATAGAAGAACTGTAATTAATTGGAAATTTAAACTGTTACTTTGTGTATATTCCTCCAACTGTGTAGCAATATTATGGCATTACATTGATCATCTTATTATTTGTTGGCCTCAATCATTTTAGCTTGGGGCCTTTGCTCACAATTGCCTAGGCCCTACAATAGTACAGTAGAGTGATTATAAAAGGAATATTTTTACCAAGTTTAGAGTTTAACACGAATACATTTGGATGAGGTAGAATTTGGACTAAGTTGTTTTGTTTGTAGGTTCAATTTCCGGGTAATTTTTTTAAAACTCACCATCGTCTTTTTTACTCACAGAGTAGTGGGATGTTTCATTTTAGGATTCGAGGGCCAGAGGCCTGATCCTCTCACTCAGTTCAATTCAAATAAACATTTATTTCTTTCATTTTCAAATTAAAATTCAGACATTATAAATTCTAAGATTTTCTTTTTGAGAATTATAATAAATGATAATGTATAAAAAGGTGATTAAATTATATAAAAAATGAAAGGGGCAAAAAATCCCAAGAAGTATCAATTTGAAAAGAATATAATCAAATCAGTGTATTATAATGAACGCAATTGTTTGTCGGATCTCATATTAAAAACTGCGTTACGCATAATATAATATAATAATATAACAATTTATATAGCGCACATATCCACTAAAAGTGCTCAAGGCGCTAAAATGGAAGGGATTGGGAGAAAACGTCATGACGCGTACATACGTGATTTGTTTTTTGTATGTACTCGTTTGCTCCCAAACCCTTCCCATCATGCATTTTGCAATGATGTTCCTCACGAAATCAATAAATAAACCTTACTTACCTACCTAGGCCTAATATTATACTTGTTGGGCCGATCTTTAGATGACAACCACCCCCTGATTGACTTAGTAGGCCCTTCTAAGTTCTAGCCTAGTAGGCCTATACAGGGAGTCCTTTAGCCTAGAGTTAATGATCATTATAGATAGGCCTAGGCCTATAGATATAGGCCTAAATGACAATGATATAAAACAGAGAGGGAGTAGGCTAGGCCTAGAGTAGCCTAATTTAAATTTATTTTTCCTACCTTTTATTGTGTCTATCCATACCATTTAAACCATCCCTGATGATAACAAGACATAAATACCCAATCACTAGTAAAGTATATAGGGCGTTTACTTTCTTTTATAATATAAATAACGTGAAAATAATTGAGCTACCGCGCAGTCACATCCAGGGCGCTTCCGTCGTACAGAAAACAGACTGTTCGCGTGTAATTTTTTGGACTGACAGCTCTAGCTGCTGCAGTCTAGAGCTTCATGTGACCATGGTTTCAAAAATAAGTTTTAAATCTGTGTTACTGCTATCGTCACTTAATTCATCAAAAATATAATTTATGTGATTAAAATATTATTTAAATGATAGAATATAATTTATTTTGTACAACTATTGACCTAATATTACATTATTAATTTGAGGTTTTTAGGAGGAAAGGAAAGTTAGTTGTGGGCCGGATGTTTTGTTTACTTTTTATTGTTGAAAATGGCGACTTCCTCGATCGACCGTAATTTGACGAGAGGAAGGTTTGGATAGAAAAAGAATAGTATTCGATAGTTGACGTTGATCTATGACAAATTATATTAAAATATAACTAACACTTAGCCAACCTTTACACTGAAAACGCCATTTAGCCTAATCTTGCTAAGTCTAACTCTCTCTATTCTTAGGCTAGGCCCTAGGCCTACTTCTTGTGTCGAGGATTTCCCTGATTGAACGCGTTAGCTCCCGGGAACAAGTACTTGTGGGTACAAGCACATGGGCCTACAGTAGGTCGTAACTAGAGCCTAATTCTGCTGTCCTTTTGAAAGTATTGGTGCCAGATTTAAAACTGCATTACTGTACTAAGTATAATAATTAATAATATTACTAAAATAAATTTATTTTAATTTTATTTGTCAAAAAAAAGGTCTGTTACAGAAGCTGAATTTAAATCATCATGTGACAGATTAATCGATTTGCTGAAGTCAACAGACAGAATTGCAATCACCAATTTCCTTCGTAACTTCTTCCTTTCCATAAACTGCACCAAGAAACAAAGAAAGTAAATAAATGTATATTTAAACGTTGTGTCTTGTACAGTACCATATCTTCACTTCTCATTTCATTTCATTTATTTGATCAATAAAACATACATACATGATCCTATAGAAAAATGTTAGGGTAAGCTACAATGTTGGCAATTCCACACCTTTAGCAACCAGAAGCAATGGTACAGTACTGCATTCCTAGGCACATTAAATTATTAATTGATGTATTGGATATCTTTTCACAAATTGTTGTCTTATCTTTGTATATAGTTCAGCCTAACTGCCATTCTAAAGTCAAGTTAATTCTAACCACATTGATTTTTTTTAATTGTTAGTTTATCAAAACAGGTGTTGAATGTGTTGCAGCATGTCCTTCTGGAAGGGCCACCTGGCATCATCCCACTGCAGTGTGCAGCAATCCTGCAAGAGTATGGACCAACACCTGAGCTGGTCCTCGACACTTTTAACTCGCCTTCAAAAACAAAGAACACTGCCTTTATTTTTTCTGTTATATTAAATCAGGCAAGTGTGATCCTGTAGTGAGGTTAGGATTAAACTGAAAGTCGTAGATGGAATTTAAAGAATAAATAAACTATGACCTCATGTTAATTTTTCAGTTTGTGCTTGTAGTCTAAGACATTCAAATACTACTATTTTTTTTATCATCGAATAATGAATATTAATTTTATAAAGGGGAGAATATTTGGACAACTTGGTAAGCTGACAACGCAGTTTGTTCGTTGGGTGTCGACTGTTGGCTTTGAGTGCGTTATCCAAACTAGGGCACTTGGTGCACTCATTGTGATTGCTAGCTTGCACTCTGATCTTCTATCTGGAGGTAAGTTAGGTAGTGATCTTTCCATGGGTTGTGTCCTTATTCTAGTGCATTGTTTTTATTTTAAATTGCTTTTTTTTTGCTTTTCATTTCTGTTTCTAGAACAAATATATGTTGTAAGCTCACAGATTGCCGATTGGTTATCAGAGGCTAGCATTGACCAAGCTCCAAATCCTTATTCACGACGGTCAAGACGTCTGGACCAGGTCAGTTTATTTGCTATTTTCCATTGGATGGAGAGACTGTTTGTTAGCAGTGGTCTCAAATTGAAAGGTGTTTGTGGAAAGTCTTTAGACAGTTTTTGGTTTATTAAGACCCTATCGTAACAAATTGAAATTGTTTTGCAGCCTATCCCTGTGACAGAGATAGATGGGGCTGCATGTCAGGATTTTTTTACAATATTAAGCCTAAGCCAGTACTACTCCGATGACCAACTTCTCAACATCTGGAGCTTCTCGGGCCTGAAAGCTTGGCTGATAGAGGCTCACCTTAAGATTAGCAATGCTGTCCTAAGCGATTCTCCAAGGGCTAGACAAGAAACAAGAACATTTCTCAGCAAGTCCAAACTAGCTCTGATTGAAAGAACTTGTGAATACTGCTTAAGAATCATTGACCAGTCTGAGAGAAGTGGGTAATTTTACTTGGTTTTCAAATGCCTACTTTGTAATGATTCAAAAGTTTAAGAACAGAACTGTTAGTGTTATACTCATTTCAGATTCCGTACAAAAAAATCTTCTCAAATTATTTTCTCTTCATCATACAATCCTTTCATTTATCCACTATACCAAATACTTTTATTGATTTAAATCACTACTTCATAAAGTCATATCCCAAACAGCAATTTTGCAGTAGAGTTTTAAAAACATGTTATAATAAATTGTTATCAATAAGAAGTATTAAAATCTGTATGTTTTACTAGCTGCGAATCGCAACCATTGGCAGTCATCATATGGCGATTCAGGTATGATTATCAATGTTAGTTTACGGAGTCGTTTCTTGCTTTGCTGAAAATTGGAATCATTAGAAAATTATGATTTCTGCTTTTTAAGATGCTTATGCTTCCTGTGATCATTTGATTACTTTGATTATCTCATGCCTCATACAGATACAGTAGCTTTTTAAATTTGCCATTATAAACTGCTCTTGTAGTAAGTTGTGTTTCTTAACTCAATTTGCTCATTATTTGCATTTATGTGTTCAGTCAACTCTTCAGAAATCAGAATCTCTGAAAACTGGAAACACCCAACCCCAACTCCATACCATTTTGATCAAGCATGGTTTAGGAAAGGTCAACTACATTATACATACCCATTTTGTGTGTAAAATAGTTTCCACTGTACTGTTCATAACAGAGTAATTAGTGCATGGCTTTTTTGTTTTGTTAGTTGCTTCAAATTGCCTAATTAAACATTTTTTTTATCTTGTTTGATTTCAGAGCACATATAACAGTGTCAGTGACCTTACTACTTTACTTGATTTAAACTTAGGATGTTAATCACAAAGGCTAAACTGCCTCTACACAAAGCAATGTACATTAGTTAGTATAATATATTAATAAGGATAGACTAAACTTACCAAACATTTCAGCTCGCCAGTTTGTAGAAGTCCTTACTAAAGGCTGCCATTTGTCCTTTTGTAGGATCACATGACTACAAAAGCTGTTTGCCAAGTTTACAGACCTTAAAAAACTAGTTTCAAGATTGTTACTAACTTTTAAAAACTTCTGCAGTTTGTCAAAGTTTGTCACTGGTCTACACAAACTCTTGTTTGATCAAGTTGCTAGTGTAGGCTGCAAATATAGACATATCAATATTTTCTCTGAAACCTATCTTTGCAGGACCACTAAAGGTACATGACCAGGAGTTAGTAGAAGCAGTAAGTGAACATTTCTTGATGAGTACAACGTATAAGAAAACAATTTATAAACATGATAATGTCCAGATTTCTTTGTTATAAACAAACATGTTTACTTACTTTTGATAATACTGTGAGCTGTAACAATACATTTCTCATTTCAGTGTTTGGTGGAAGCTATATCAATTCTTGATGTTGTCTGTAAGCTTGACTCCTCTCTGATACCCAAGTTGTTTCCAGCGCTGAAAAGAGTCTACTCTAGAATGAGTGAAGATATTGGCCAACCTAGAGTATTATGTACAATAGTTCAGTTCTATTTGAATCATTGTAAGTTTTTAAACTAATATTAAGCTCTGTCTACACTATGAAACTAATGATGAAAAAAAGTGTGATGTGCCCAAATATGGTAGTGATAGGCCCAAATATATTAGTGATATGACATCATCATATATTTGGGCACATCACATTTTTTTGTCATAAAGTTTTATAGTGTAGACAGAGCTTTAAATAACTTTAAACTATAATATGGAGCTAGCTGGGACATCCCATCGAAAGTGATTGAGGTTGCTGTTGGAGTTATTGTTTCAGTTTGTATTGTGTTATTTTATTTGTATTGTTCATGTGAAATCCGGAATAACTTAATTGAATTGAAAGTTAGTATCAGTGTATTGGCCCTTTTTGATCCACCCATGTTTACAATTGTAAAACAATTTTCATTTTGTTTTGACTAGGTGATGCTGTTGTTTATGACCCACAAGCTGCCTTTGACCTGTTGTTTGGCAAGGCTGTTAGCATGCACTACTACGACCATGCTGTAGCATTTGATATCGTACTGCTGTGTAGAGACAACATGAAACGACTTTGTTACAAGACCAATATCCTAGAAAAATACTTTCCAAATCTTTTGAAGGCGAGTTGTTTCATTAGTATGCAAAGGAAGTTACTATAGTCTGGAAGAAATCCAACAATATGGTGAATGTAGATATTGTTTGTGAATAAACAAAAGCCTTGAGGGTGAATGATATACTGTAGGCGCATACAAATTTACATTTGAGTAACTTAAATCTTATTTTGTGAATAGATTTTAGCTTGGAATCCAAGAACATATCTACCAGAGTTCTTTGACCTTCTTCCATCATTCATGTCAACATCAACTTCCTTAGAAGTGTTGCACATTCTGCTAGATCTACCCTGCTTAAGTGCTGCATTGGAGGCTAGCCACTTAGCTGCAAAGGTGGCCAGTGATCCAGAGGCCGAGTCGAAGCTAGCTTGTGTGCAAGCATTTCAGAACCCAGATCATCGGCCTTGGTTTAATTTTATACTTCGGCAACAGAGTGGACAAGGGGATACTATTAACAGGTATAATTAGTTTTTGTAAGTGTAAAAGATAGGGTGAATGAGACAGTTTGGTGGTAGTGGAGAAAGAATAGGTAGACCTACTGCTGTAATAACTAAACAATGATGTGGATATGAAAACAAAGTGAATCTACAGAATATACCGTATTGAATTGTCTTTGTAGGCTAGAATTTCTTCATCAGTTGTTAGAAGATTTGAAGCACCATCCAAGGGTTAATATTTGCTCTCAAGGAGTACCTGTTTTACTAAGGTAGGTAATATATTGAATTTTGCTCAATAAAAAAATCCATCAGTACACCAGGTTAATACTTAACCATGAAAGAGTGAGATTAATCTAACAGCATTTCCATTTAAGGCTATATTTTGAAACTATCCTGGAGCAAGGAGACTATGCTTTATTCTGCAAACTTGTGCCAGTCATCCTGGAGAGGTCAGCACTATTATACAATACACATTCATATCACAAAGAAGTCAGAAAGTAAGTTTACAAAAGATAAGTAGAAACTTAAATAAATTATAGTAGAAAGACAAACATTGCTGCAGTTTCTATTTTTACATTCTAAACAAAATGTTGCTCTACTTCAGTGTTCTCCAGACGTCTCTGCTAAACATTTTCAAACAGAGTCCAAGTCTGGTAGTGGACTGCAAGACTGAACTAATGGAGTTTGTAGCCAGCTTGCGATACATATCCGGTAAAGAGGACTTCTTTTCCCATGTTGTATTGGTCATCGGTGAATATGTCAGTATTGGCTATAACAGGCGAAACACTGCTGATATCATTACCAAGTATTACGAGTCATTAGAAACACTCTTGTACGAAGTGTGCTTCCAGGCAGCTAGTCATGATGACCAGTGCAGTCCACGACTGGTGACTGTTATGATGTCCACTGTTGCAAAGGTACGTTTTCTGCCTTTTTATTTTCTATTCAATACAATTTCTGCCTTTACTGCAATCACTCATTTTTGATTCTAGAAATATACTAGATATTTTATATCAATGAATCAACCAATGATACTTCTCTCTTGTTTAGTTGGCATCACGTTGTCAAGACCTTATACCTCGTGTTCTGCTTTGCCTGACAAAGATCTCACAGCAGCACAAGATAATCGTTGATGATGTTGAAAATAAAATTCTTGTTAGCCGTGCTAATGAGTTAATTAACTTGCTGAAACTTCCCAAGTAAGTAAAAATTATTTATTTTTCTCACAAAAATGAAATATAATGTTAATTTACAAATCAAATATATTTGTAATCAAATTTATTCAATTTGTTTATAGTGTTGCATCATCCATTTTGAGTCCTACTCCTGGTATCGAGAATGGTCGTTGGCATAGTGATGGAAACGTATCGATACCAATACTGATAAAGACAATTAAAGAAGTCGTTCAAGTATAATCAGACCACGGCCCAACATTGGTCATTGATACTATCTTAAGCTGGACAATAGTATTGACTTTAGCAGCTGTTTAAGTTAAGCATGTGCAAGGCCTAGAAGAATTTATATATTATAATTGGAAGAGCCATGTAGAACTAATATTGACAATATATACTGTAGTTGATCATTTATTTATATACAAATGATATACATACCATGGACCTATATATGTACATACTAATAATGCAGATTTATGAGCAAAATTTTATATGAAAAGAAAATTTACTATATTTTCAAATTTATTATGTGCAATACAGAAAATAATAAAACGAATATATATATAAAAGTTATCTACTTGTGGTTCACAGATCTGTCATCATAACCTCACAATGGATCCGGTGTCTAATATAACATGTATGGGAATCAATACACTTACATTTTTGGTCGACCATGTCCATAATTGATGATATATACGCTGTAAAGTATAACTACCTCAATCTATAAGGCCAGTTTACCTACAAAGGTGGTCAAAATGTGACGTTGTGTAACATTTGATATCAATTCAAAATCAACCATAGCAAATTAACAATGGGAAACTGCAACAAATAGTTAAGAACAGAGTACAGTAATCCGTTTCTACGGGCCAAAGCCATTTAATGTTGAAAAGAGGACTGGAGAGGATTTACCAATTGGCTGACTTTACAACTTTTAACACGGTACTGCTGTATGTACATACAATAAATGAAGAGTGTATGGTCAACATATAATAAACTACAGTATTATTTATAGACTAAAAATTAAGTAATCTAGTTTGCGGGAAAGTTATCACTTTTTCTTCTTTCCCTTCATTCGTTTTCTCACTCCTATTGTCTCTTCACTATCATCTAAGTTTTTCCTTTTCCCTTTCTTCTCATCCTTTTCCTTCATTTCCTATGTAAGAGACAAAGAAGACATAAAGCAGCTGAATGTATGTCTCCTTTTTCATTTATATAAGTATAGTACTGTATTGGCATATTTATATAACAACCTTAGAGCAGAAGAATTTGATCCAGAGCTCTTTATTTCATGAATGAAGTATGAAGTGAACTTACAATTTTGGCATATCTCTGGGCTTCATTTACCCGCTCCATTAGCATCATCACCTCTTCCTCTTCTGTCTTAAACAATGGTAACTTTTTTCCTATTAACTGTTCTATTCTTTGATATAACTCCACATCATATCTATAAGTAAAACAGATTATTTTAGCTAGAGTGAGGATTGATATGATGTGAGGCCCATTACAATATTCATCAGTGGTAGACATTGGTAAAAATAAATCAATGTTTACAAGTATGTACTCACTGTGTTACAAATGTTATCGCTTTGCCAGACCTTCCTGCTCTTGCCGTTCGACCAACTCTATGTATATAATCCTTTAAGAGAGTAATACATAATCAATATTAGGAATCTTGTGTTTAATACCTAGTTTCTAGAGCCCTTGACTCCAGCCTATTAAATGTTGCACAGGTTCTGGGGAAACCCCTAAGCGTAGATGAAATAATTGAATGCAAGAGGAATAGCTTGGAAATGTTAACTTCACAGCTACAGCTTACAGCTACAGAAACTTCCTATAAAGTGATTAATTTATTAAATCCTTACTTTTGAATGTGTTGGTATATCAAAGTTGATGACACAGTCTACATGAGGGATATCTAGACCTCTACTTGCGACATCTGTGGCAATTAATATTGACCTCATTTTGCCTTTGAATTTATTCAACATACCAAGTCTTTTTGACTGAAAATAAAAAAAAAAATATTTATATTTCAAAATATGTGTTGTACTCAATAAACATCTTATGATAATAAAAATTGTAATAATACCTGGCTCATTTGTCCATGTAATGGGATAGCCATTAGTCCAAGGTTTCGCAGCATCAGAGCAACACGCTGTGTGTTATTGCATGTACTACAAAATATCAGCGTTGAATTCCCAGCTAACTCGTTCAGAATTGACACCAAATAACAGTCCTTAACAAGACAAAATGGAAAAACCAAGATCAGATACATTTTCACTTTACTGCACAAGAAAACAACCAAAAAATGAATATGATATTTTGTGATACTGTTTTAACAATGGCAGAAATAAATGCGACACCGAACTATAATGAAATGTGCTTTTAAATTATGATGATAATACTTATAATATTGTAACAAACTATGAAAGTGTGTAAACTTATATTTATACCACAGTATTGTACTATATAGTACCTTATGCTTAGCTGGTATAAATAAGTAGCTTTGCTGGAGTTTATCAACTGTCTGGTATTTTGTGGACACTTCAACCTTGACTGGTTCTTGTAATGAAGCGCGCTGCAACTTGGCAACCTAAACAATTGAGACAGTAGTTAATGGCCATAATAACACAAAACAAAAATGTATGCAAACTATAAATGAATATGGAAATATGATGATTAAAAGTTTCAAACCTTTTTTGTCATTGTAGCTGAGAACAGGTAAGTATGCCTCTGTTTGGGAATCACTTTTAATATTTTGTTCAATTCTTCTTCAAAGTCCATATTCAAAATACGGTCTGCCTCGTCCATAACCAGGTACTTGAGTGCCCTCAAGTTAAAACCTTTGGTGTTTTCTAAATGATCTACTAGTCTTCCAGGAGTAGCTACAGAAAACAAAATAGAGCGTTAAAGTACAAACAATTTAATTCAATATTAATTATTAAGACTGATCATAACTGCCTACCTATGACAATGTGAGGTTTCTTGGCCAATTGCAAGGACTGTGTCATCATATCAATTCCACCAATCACTACAGCTGTAAGTAAAAAGATTATTTTTAGCAATCAATTCATGTTTTAACCAGTGGTCAGCATTACTAGGCCTACTCTTCTTTCATTTTTTATACTCATTTGTTGAACAAATCTGATAAGTTTGTTGAAAACCACTTAAACAGCCTTACCACAAGTTACACCAATATTACTCCCTAGCGCTTCAAACTGCTCAGAAATCTGGAAAGCTAACTCTCGTGTTGGCGTCAGCACAAGAGCAAATAACCGCTGAGGTGTGTCCAACAGTGCCTGTAGTATTGGCAGAGCAAATGCTGCTGTTTTACCAGAGCCGGTTTCTGCAAGTCCTATCACATCTTTTCCTGTACAAAGAAAAAAAAAGAAAATAATATTAATCAGATAATACTGCACTATGAGTCTTTATAATAATGTTGTTTGACATGCTTACAATATTATAACTAACCCTGTAAAGCAACTGGTATCGCTTCTCGCTGAATCTTTGTTGGAACTTTCCATTTCAATTGTTCACATGATTCGCAAAGAACATCAACAAGACCCTAAATAGTTACAAAATAAGTTATATAGTAACATTTTGAAAAAAGTAGCAATTATTAATTAAAAATAAAAATAGTCTACTTACGATAATAAATTGACAAAATATATAATGAAAGAGAATCGATCCATAAAAGAAAAGTAGAACACAACAATTCGAACAATTGTAATTGCCCTTGAATAGTTAGGCCAGACGCCTAGTAAGTTCCATATACAACCACAGTGCACGACCACGCTAGGTAGGCTCCCGGCTACCTTGCTTACTTTACTTACTATTCTAGAGAGGAGGCCTAGCCTTTATATTCACAGTTTTATCTGGATTAATTGATACAGACTACTTTAAATTATATTCATTGCGTAGTTAATATTATATTATTATTAAAAACTAACCAAAGAACTAAATGTCACGTCATCTTTCGATGTTTTTTCATCTACAATATCCTCGACATGTGTGTCGCTGGAACTACTCGGCGCAGCCATTTTTTTGTGTGGTTTTTAAACTCGATCAACTTTCGTAGAAGCACGCCCTCTACAACTAATGACAACCTGACGTACACATGAGTCGCTCTCTCTCGCGCAAGTTGAACGAGTTGAACTGGAGCAGAGTTGTAAAACTTGGGCCTAGGGCTTAGCTTTTTTGTCATAAACGTAACGAAATATAAACTACGATGAGTAAAGTTAAACACCTTGATCTTATATTGCAGTTATCACTGATAACGTTCATGGAGGTTTATCTGTATTTTAACGAATTATACAGCCTCATGTTTGTAACTATTTTGTTTTTATACATGGCTTCTGGTTTTCGAATAGCCCGTTCTGGATCCCAGGCCTGTATAATTGTCCTGGGAGATATAGGGAGGAGTCCGCGTATGCAGTACCATGCACTGTCATTTGCTAAGCTCAAGTTTGATGTAGATATAGTAGGATATGGAGGTAAATGCATTTGAAATAATTAATTAGGCCTAGGATAAATTGTGTATGACTTTCTTTGTTTTTTGTGGGTGCGACTACGACTTTTCTTTGTGGCAAAATCATTAAATTTAAAGAGCAAAGGAATTATTGGATCCTGACCATCAATCATTATTTGTCTAGAAACACAAACTCAAATCGCAAAAAAATGGTTTGAATCTTAAATTAAATTATCTTTAAATTTTTCCTACAAAAGTCGGACATAATAAAATGTGGACTGGAATAAATAACCAGATTTTTTGCATCTTTTCTTTTAATTCATTTTTTATTTTCTAGGTTCAATTCCACATCCAGATATTGTAAACAATACAAGTATCAAGAGGCATATACTACGTGAACCACCAAAACTTCCACATTGTAAGACTAGAGCAATATAAAAAATAAACGTACAATTGTGATAAATTACAGTATTTGTTAAACACTTTTAAATCACATGCTTACTATTGTTTTAATGAAAAATATAACTGCATTTTTTCATTCCCAGTTTTACCAAAGATTTTCCAGTATGTCATCAAGGTGCTCTTTCAAGTCTGCCAATTGTTTTTTGTGCTTTTCTTCAATATCAAATGGCCGTCACATATCATGGTGCAGGTGAGAGAAAAACAAACAAATGTAGAAAGAAAGATTGTAGACTAGCAGTATCTTTTTATAATAAGCTGTAATACATAGTATATTTAAATATTATGTTTGTTTTCTTTCGCAGAATCCTCCTTCAATACCAACATTGCTTGTTGCATGGTTTGTTCGTTTAATCTACGGTAGTAAATACATCATTGATTGGCATAACTATGGTTACACAATCCTAGGATTGAGCGTGGGTAGTCGGAATCCTCTGGTCAGATTTGCTAAATGGTAAAATTACTCTTTGGGATTTTTACTAAGGTCAATTCTAGAACTAGTCTTTGCAGTGTTGTAGCAATATTATTTGTTGTGACAAATACAGCTCAACAGTATTTTAAGCTACACTATCAAACTTTATGTGACAAAAAAAGTGTGCCCAACTATGGTAGTGATGACATCATCATGTCCATATACAGTATGAGCACATCACATTTTTTGTGATAAGTCTAATTCATCTTATTGTTTTTTAAGGTTTGAGAAATTCTTTGGTAGAAAAGCTGATGGTCATTTTTGTGTTACAAATGCAATGAAAGAAGATTTACAGAAAAACTGGTCAATCAAAGCATGTACACTCTATGACCGCCCACCAGAGATCTTCAAAGAAACGCCACTAAAACAAAAGCATGAGGTTAGTTAATCATGGCGCATGTTCCATCGTTAAACGTTCTGTTCATATTATTTCCTTTCTTATGCTTTTGCAAAGACAACCTCATTAGGTATGCAAAAATTCCTTGATCTAATTGTTCTTTATTAATATTTACCACAGTTGTTCCTTAAGCTTTCTGAAGATTACTTTGGCTTTGGTGATGGCAGCACCAGAGGCATCAAGACCGCATTCACTGAGGACACTAGATCATCTGGTGTAGTAGAGAAATCAGACAGACCAGCGTTAGTGATCAGCAGTACAAGCTGGACAGAGGATGAAGACTTCTCCATACTGCTTGGAGCACTTGAATGTAAGACGACTACAAATACTCAATGGTGGTAATATTCTTAACCTGACAGTACTCCAAATGTGACTTCATCATTATGGATCAAAAAGGCTAAATATCCTCAGGGCACACCCTCTTGCCACAGAATCAGCAATGCGCCGTTTGAGTACAAATTTTTCAGGTTTTTAGCTTTATGTCAATAAATTACCCATTTTTCTACCAAGTAACCATATGTTTTTACCATAGTATATGAGAAAGCAAAAATAGCCGGTGGAAAGTCTAGCCATCTACCAAACCTAGTTTGTGCTATCACTGGCAAAGGGCCACAGAAGAAATTTTACCAACAAGAAATTGCTAAAAAGGACTTCAAACACATCAATATATGTACACCCTGGCTAGCTGCGGAAGAATATCCCCTATTATTAGGTATGTGATTGCAAAGAAGAAGTGTCTTTCATTCTGTAACATTAGATTATAGTACAATGGATCAATCATGGAGCAATCAATCAATTTTTTTTAATGTTTTTTCCAGCTTTAATTGTTCCATGTATTTTTTTAAACTAGGTTCTGCTGACATTGGTGTGTGTCTGCATACATCATCAAGTGGTCTAGATCTTCCAATGAAAGTGGTTGACATGTTTGGTTGTGGTCTTCCAGTCTGTGCTATCGATTTTAATTGGTAAGTTAAACCCAACAATGTTGACTAACTTTTCTTGAATTACTTCATTCCAGTCTCGTATTAATTTTGTTTTGTTCCGTCTTATTTTAGTTTGGACGAGTTGGTGAAGCATAACGAAAACGGATTGATTTTCAAAACCGAAGCAGAACTTGCCGAGCAGCTACAGGTAAAGGGAATTAATGATGCGTATAAGATTTGTTGCCCTTACCTTTCTGTATTTCACCACCTTGAGTATTGTATATAACTGTTCCTCCATTATATAACATCACATTTGACTAAGCCATTTTTTTTGTTCCAATTGCTATACTGTATATAAATATTCTTATTTTTGCAGATACTTCTGAGAGGTTTTCCAGAAAAACAGAACAAATTGAAGACATTTCGTGAGAACCTGAAATCTTTCCAAGCTTATCGTTGGCAAGAAAGCTGGACTGACAAAGTCAAGCCCACCCTTTATATATGATTGAAAATGCAAATCAACTTATTATTAATTGATAATATTGGACCAACTATCTACTGTTCATGTTGGCAGGAAAGCTGGACTGACACAGTCAAGGCCGCCCTTTATGTATGATTGAAAATGCAAATCAACTTATTATTAATTCATAATATTGGACCAACTATCTACTGTTCATTAGGTATAAATTAGGAGGAGAATAACATTAAATTAACTGCAATGGAAAGTGTCTCTGGCCAGATTCGAACCAGTGACTTCATCCATACTGTTTATACTCCAAACCTCTACAGTATTATTATTTCTCATTCCTCAATGTGCAATGTTTATTACAAGTATTGAGCAAAGCTTACAGTAAAGAGCAAGTATATGACATCCAAGAGATAAAAATGTACACATTTTCCTGGTTTGAAACTTGCCATTATAATACTGTACATTGAGAAATGTAACCTAGGATTTACTATTTAACTTATGTGTAGCACTCAAAGAATGCTTTTAATAATTAATTTCTCAATTTCTATTGAATTTAATATTTTATACAATTTGATGGTTTTGTGGCAAGTAATGTTGCATAATAAATAAATTTTACCAATAAATGAATTAATTGCCTCATTGAGGTAGATGTCCTGAAGAGTGATTATTTGAATTAAAAACAATTTTTACTTATAAATTAGGTTTTATTTTTTGTTTCTGTACATATTGTATATATATTGTAGTTCATACAGTTTTTACCTTATACTGGCAGACGCTGATGAATTGGTCACCAATATCTATCTAAAACAAAAGAATTATTTAATATAACTGTACGCAATACTGCACAAGTATTTTCCTTTTTTACACTTTGTTTCATACAATATTTATTTAGTATCTAAATTAAATTTTTACATTCAAAACAATTATTATTTATTGTAGGCTATATACCTCTGAGTAAATTTGCATGAAAGGTTTTTTGTCGGTTATCCAAACCTGAAAAATGAATATTGTATATGAAAAAGATTCCTATCGGGTTCTGAGAGTAAGTGCATGAAGATGGAAGCTATTCAAATAAATAACAATTTTTGTTTATACTTTTTACTATAATATACAGTAATAATAATATACATAGCAGAATTCTATGAAGATACTGTTTTTTCTATGCTAGCTCTCTATACAAGATCAGAATAATTAATCACCAATTCGGCATCTATAATACTGCCCATTAGACTTTGTTACAGACGCGTATTGTGTTAAATTTTTGACCGTGTTCAACCTACCAATACGGTATATTTGGTCTCTGTGTGGTGTGGATGTTATTGCGCGACGTTTGGAAATTCCGTTGTCGCTGGATTTTTCCCATCAAATTGCTCAGGCAAGTGGTTGTTTTGTTTTGCATATCTTCATTTATTCTTAAAGTTTACGACGTTAAGATACTACCTGTGTAACCTTATACAGTTCTGTCTCTGTGTTAAGCTCTAGGCCTAGGCTAACTAGACCTACTAACTAGCTCACTAACTGAGGGTTTTTAGTTAGGCAGAGCCAGCACAGGCAATATTTGCCTGATCTTGTTGGCCTATTCTATACACGTGGCAAAACTTCACTGACCCTCCACACTGATCTCTAACCAGAGAGATACACTCGACCTTCTCTAACTAACTCTAGATTAACTTTATATTAGTTCCTGCAGTTTTGTGCTGATTTTGACGAATAGCAAGTATGGAGTATAAAATATTAATAAAAATATAATAAAATTTTTAAACAGTATAAAAAGAAGTAAATAAATAAAAAGTTCACTTACAATATTTTTTTCTTTCAGATTAGTTCATGACGAGTATACAATTCTAAAAATAAAGATGAAGAGAGCCAAAATTCCAGATGTGTTCAAAACTAAAAAGAGACCGAGAATTCAAAGTCAGACATCCGAGGATTGGGGCGATGAAGCTGCTGGTACTATTCTGCACAAATAATATTCAATCAGTAGTTTCATTTAAAAATATTTCTGTCATTACAATATTAATCTGTTTCCATTTGATTCAGAAATTAAAAAATGTAATCTTTCTTAGATTCAACGGTGCCATCGGACTGCCATGCAGCATTGATGTACTTGCATTCACTTGTCAACACAGATGGCTTAGCAGGACGCCTACCACCAATTATTCTAAAACATCAACTTTACAATGTGATGACGAATAGGACGCTAGTTGATAAACAAGTGGTAAGACTCTTCTGAAAAGAAATATTTGTTTCTTTTGGTCAATGCAAATTCTACATAATCTATCATTAATATGGGTACTTACACACTGATCCCCAGTTAGCGATGATGGTGTATCCCCATACTCCGGTTTGGGTGCTAGCTTGGTGTTTTTGTCTTTTTGTTCTCCTCCTTTTGTTTTCCACTCTTTCTATTGCCGAGTGCATAGAGACATCGTTTATTTGAGCTATATAAACTAATAAATATATTATTATTATTATTATTATGACATATATGATACTACAGATACAGATCTTTTATTGTCATACAATAAAATTTGTCTTGTTGTTGTTCGATATTGTTTTATATATTTCTTTCTCCCCTTAGAATGAGCTCAGAGATACCAAAGAAATAAAACTTTTAAATTTGGGAACACGGCCAGATGAATTTAGCATTGTGTTCACTAAAGACTATGTTGAACATGTTAACAAACATTTATCAGATAAACCGATCATCAAAAGATTCTTGAGCAGTGTAGTGGAGAAAACCAATAGTGTTAGTGTTGACAAACAGATGTTGGTTGAGCATCTTGAATTTAAAGATGAAGAAATTACGTAAGAAAATTTGGTTTCAACTAGGTTAGCGTTAGTGGGACCCTATTTACATGCAAAATAATTTACATATTACAGGTGACAAATTAAGTGCAAACTAAAATTTAGTTCTTATTGGATGCAATGCAAGTAGACGCAACACAAGTGAGTTGACCAATCACCAGTTTGGGTTAACCATCGGTTTGTGATTGGTCAAATTACATTCGCTAGGGCCGTAGCCACCAGTATGGTTGGTAAGGTTACAACTTGACCACTTTTTCACAGAAAAACCCAGTGGCTTGCACAGAGATTGTTCCCTTTTATTGCAAAAAACCGGACCACTTTATTTCTTGTGGCTACATCCCTGGCTTGCGTCCAAATGAGAAACAAGCCTATAGGCCTATATTAATAATAATCAAATTATTTTTATTTTGTTTTATACTACATTAGTGAACTTGTTAATGGCGGTGTTTTAAATGTAAGAGATTTTGGCAGTTGGTGGATTGCATTGCCTGGTGCTGGTTTCTTTATTCGCCATTTCACAAAGGGTTTGTTATTTTTCTTGTCATCATATTCCTCTTTTGTTGCAATTTCAATTGAAGAAAGTATTAAAAAAAAAATATAGTCTATACATTGTTGTTTTAAATTGTATTTTCTTCCACAGGACGTGATGCAATTCTGCGAACAATAAGGAATTCAAAATATAAACAAATTCTGTTGAGGGTAAGATATTTTCTAGTTCAGTTAACTCTCCCAATACCGGAGACCTTTGGGCTGGCCAAATATGTCTGGTTTTCCAGAAACTCCGATATTCGGAATGTGTTTTTAATGGTAAAAATGAATTATGGACTGTTTAAACTGCAAGAAAAGTCTGGTTTTTGGAGAGTTTCTGGTTTTCAGAGAGTCTGGTATTGGGAGAGTTGACTGTATATACTTCTTCTTCTTCTATATACTTCTTTAATTTTACATATTTATTTATTTACACATCCACTACTAATATATTATATATATACTATTCTTATTTTAATAATATTTTTAGGACTTAGAAACTAAAGACTTAAAAGCAACAAAAACATTAGGAATGAAATATCACATAGAAGAAATACTGGGAAGCGGTGCTGTTACCAAGTAAGCAAACACTTATCTTACTTCTCATTATTAGATCCAACCATTTTTATAAACAGAATTGTTGTTTTTTCAGTAATTTTCCCTTCGATTTAAATATGTTATATTTTATTTTCAGAATCGATACCACATCTGGACTAATGCTTAGAATCGATAGGTAACATGGGAGGAGTTTAGGAGGTTTCCTTAAATGTTTTGATTTAGTACACAGAACCCTACAATAAAATTGTCACTTTTTGCAACATTTTGTTAAATTAGAAATGTATCAGAAATATATAATTATGATAAAATATAATAAATTATTCATACATCCAGTAGCTACTGACTATTTAAAGCCTTTCTCTTGATAATAGATATAGATAATGTTTTTGGTTATGTCATTGTATTTAAAGAAGATAGAAGATATTGAATTTTATTTGGCGGTGCTCGATTGTAAACTTTTTATATGACTGTATATATCATATTATAATATATATAATTATAATAAAATTATGAGAGTTATTGGTTATATTGTTACTTTTTTAATTTGTCATCTGTTGTGTTATTGTTTAATATCATTTTAGTCAACTACTGTATTACCAAAATTACTGTAGTGGACAAATGACTGTCCTACTTTAAAGCTCTGTCTACACTATCAACTTTATGTGACAAAAAAAATGTGATGTGACCATAATATGGACATGATGATATCATATCACTACCATATTTGGGCACATCACACTTTTTTTGTCAAACTAATTTGATAGTGTAGACAGTGCTTAATACTTGTGTCAAATACGTTGAGGCTCATCCTATTGATTTACTTTGCTATTATGTTGATACATTTTACTTGATAATTTTAATCTTGAATGCAGTCCTCTTGTTAGATACTGCATAAAATAATCCTCCCTGGATACAGTATGTCTGATACCTGATGGGTCCATCTATACTAATGATGAGTTCAACAAATATATGAATACATACTACAACCATGGAGGACTCCATGCTACAACTGACAGCATCTCAAGAGGATAGGCCTACTGTACAAAACACCATACAGTATCATTCAATGTGCAGTGCTACCATTATTCACAATTAATGAAGATATAGAAAATTGCCTAGGCCTTAGGATAAAATCCTACAACATGAAACATTTTGTATACACAAAACTACACAAACGAGTGTGAAACATGACATTATACCCAAATCTGCATCTGACAACAACTATAGACCCATGTTCGGCTGGCATTGACTCTGCTTAAGTTCTTCTGTTTCTGCTACCAACAAGCATTACCTGGACAAAAAGAATTCGTATCATAGATAAATTAAAATTATTATACAATTGCAAAAACAATTGTTAATTGTTTTTAATAAGCATGATCCAGGTTGTTCAGTAACTACACGTGTTTGCTGTCATTCCATATGAATGAGCTACCAAACATTATACTAAAGAGGAGTTAAAGATATATTTTAGAATAAATAAAACACAACTTACATTCTAATCCTGCTCTTACAGCATGGATAAATTAGCGAGTCTCGTATCTTCTACCGTTGATTTTTTTCTTCCAAAATGGCAAAGTAAAGTGCTAACGTTAACTTAGTACATGCATGGAGGTTCTCTCCATGGTGGTGTACGCGCCAATTAGAAACCAGGTGGCTTTCCTAACTTTGATTGGCTGCTGAGTCTTTTGCAAATTAATATTTTAGTTTTTTCTTGACGTTGATTGGCTCATCACGGAATCGTAGTCTGTGACCGATACGAAAATCAGTCTAGCGCCCTCTATTTATAGAAACTCTTATTCTTTCCACGTGATACAAAACATAAAAAACAAACATGGCCGACTACATAGGCGCAGACATCTTTAATATTTTTAGAGGGCGCTATTGCAATTAATGAATACGAGGGAAAATTACAAGTTATGTAATGCATGCATGATAATATGATCATATTTTAGTTGACTGGTGTGGTAAAGCGTCTAGCCAGAGGCTATGTAAACTTACTTACATTATATACTACTACTACTATACTAACTCTAGGCCTAGGCCTATATAATAGCCTAGCTTTACATCCTAGTAGTAGTATAAATACTTCTCTAGCCAACCTAGCTTAGTAACCTAGGCTAGTTTTTTAATATAATTTAGATGCAGCAGTGAAAGGCCCGGTACTGTAGACAGGACTGAGGATTTGGTCTAGGCCTACTGTATGTATGACTATAAAATGACCGGGCTACGCCTGCTGTAGTAGTCGTAATCAAATAAAAATGTCTACTTTTTATTTGCAGATAACTGAGAAGAAGAAAAGTGCTCCATCCAACACACATGACGTAACTGATAACTCGCACTAAATACTGCCAAATTTAAATTCTTTATACAGTACTGTTATGTATTTTAAGTCTTCTTACTAACTGCTAACATGAAACGTTCTATTGAAGACCTATCCAATGAAGAATCGTCAACTTCAAATGCAGCATCTTCAAAACATACAAAAGATGAACGTGTAGAAAGAAAGATACTACAAGTCCAGCCAATTTCTAGGTTTAATGGTAAATTTCCTTTCTTCCGTCAACCAATGGAAGTGGGATGTTTTTCAATGGATAAGGACCGGAAACTCCACACAGATGCTCGCATGTTGAAATATCTGTATGACACAAGAGAGAAAAGTGTCCATTATGATTTGCAACATGGGTACGGCGTTTATGAGAAGCGTGATGATGATGTGAAAGAAAGACTCAATAATATTATGAGATGGATTTTGGGGATGAAGAAACATTTTGTGTTAGAGGCAAAGAAAAAAGAAGATGATGATCCAAAAATACGAAGGTACTGTATCTATATATAAATTATGGTTAATTCTGACATAGGCGAGCACAATGCAAAAACTTCGGTACAAATCTCCGCCTTGGATACCTACCTTATCTATCTCAGATGTACCGCGAAACGTAGATTTTATAACATTAGTGTTCAGTTCGACGCTATTGTTCCATATTTCTATCTTAGAAAGATATTATAAAGAGTTTTTTAACAAAATTTATGATTTCAACAGTAGATTTTCAACTCAATTTCAATTCTTCGTGGTCAAAGTAATTTCCGGGTTTACGATAAGTTCACCTTGCAACAACCTGGTTTCAACTATTTTCTCTCTTTTATACACAAGGGAGCAGTTAAAATAATAGATTTGACCTTAAAGGTGACTGGAAATAGGCACTTTCCATCAATCAATACAGTGTCCCTTTGTAAGACAAAAAAAAAAAATCAGATAGTAGGACTGGAGCTTAAGTTGGCCATAGTCATAGCCATTTCAGTTTTTTGTTTATTTTAAAACATACCGCGCGTGTGTGAAGGTACAGTAGTTAAAAAATAGAAATTATACTGCAAATTAATAAAGATCAAATTAAATATACGCCATAAAGAATCGGAATATATTGTGGGGAATAGTATTATAAAATTACATAGGGAGATTTGATGATAAGACATTTTGTTTAAAATCGAGTGAAAAATCCCGATAGCTGAGTTTTATTGAGTAAGCTGGCAGGAATAACTGTCTGTAGGCTATCTTCCTGTGTCCCATTAGGACCGAGATGTCTGCCCATGTTGCAAGCCGTAATGTCTTCTTTCTTGGGCCCACTCTGTCACGGCAGTTAGTTTCAAAAGATGTTTAAATTAAATAATGTATTAATAATTATTAGGATGGTATTTATTTGAATAAACGCCTCTCCAATAAAACATCACTTTGAAAAATTATTCCCCCCCCCCCAACCCAACTATCTAATAAACGTCCATCCACATTTATAATACTTTAAAATGTTATTAATCATCTAAAACACTGTGAAACAAAATAGTTTAGTTTTACGAATGTCAAGAATTTTCAATAATGGTAACCGACAAAAAACGTACAAGGAAAACATTATCATTCCGGGAACCATCTTCTACACTTAGAGGGGAGCGAGCGAAGCGAGCTCACCCTCTAGTGACTATAAGTACATTGGTAAATTCAGACATCAATAGCTTTACCGCACCGATAATAATTTTACATACAGTAGCTTACTGTATTATAATAATAATATCACATCAAGCAAATGAGTTACACATCATGGCCTCATTGGCTAAATTATTAATAGCTCTATTCTATATTATTAATATCTATATTAAAATATTATATTTTAGCTCCTGAACATAAATTTTTCTTTGCAATTATTTATGTTCCCCATTTACAGGGTATTTAAGAGGAAAATCAAGGATTATTTTTTGGGAGTTGGGTTTGGAACAGAAAGTAGAGTGACCAAATTAGGCTGGGGCCAGGTAGGATCCCAGGGGTAGGTAGCAGGTGGGGCCCAGGGCCCCAGACTCAATTCAATTTCAGTATAATACCAAAATGTAAAACATCCTTGGGGGTCACTCTTAAATATTTCCATACGGGGTCCCGCATCAGGGTTTATTTTCGTGGGCCTAAGTAGCACAAGTGTGGAAAAATACAGAGGAGGTGCACAAGCATTTATGGGATATATTATCAAGTATTTGGTAGCACAAGTGTAGGAAATGACGGGTGAAATTACCGTATATCCTCGGGTATAAATTGGGCTGACTTTAGGGGGTGGGACTATACCTGGGGTAACCCTGGTTCAGGGAAGAAATGGTTGGTAAGGATATCTTGTAACTCATCTGAACTGGCTAGAGAGAGGCCTACATGATCCAGACCAGTCAAAACTGGGACTATACCTGGGGATATGTTTGTTTGTGAAATCAGAAATAAAGTAAGGGGTGGGATTAGACCTGAAGTAGGATTATACCCGAGTATATACGGTAATAGTTTAACTACCTGGCCCGTCCCTGTCACGATTTATCGCACAATTTTAGCATGGAATTTTAGCTATACTGGATGCTAAGCCCATCGGAGAGAGGTCCTACCTTTGAATCAATGAAAACTAATCGCCAATGTTATCGCAAACCCTGTCACGAACAGTTCCCCTTCGCCCGGAACCAGTACAAATATTGCGCCCTCTCTGGCAGGCCTTTTTGTTAGTTCAAGGCCATAGTATTTTTTAGTAAAACAGGTAGCAAAAGTTCCTCATGTCTTGAAGTGTCTGCTGCACCTTCCCATTTGGTTTGTATGCAAGACACCTTATTATATGAATTTAGAGATGTGGCTAGGTTATATCATGGAGGAATTTCCTCCATGGTTATATTAAACGTTAAACATCTCCGTTTTCATGAAACCAATGTTTATTAAAATGTTAATTCATTAGAATAAATGCCATTTTATCATTTAAAAAGTAGTGAATAATAATTGCAGTGGAAAGCAGTAATATAAATAATATAAATAAATAAATATAAATATCTTTTCGTAAAAAAAGTATAAAAGGCCCAGAAAAAAAAGAAACATGGCAAACTTAAGTAGGTTTTTATGGCCAATATCCTGTTATTTCATGGTTTATAGGTTTCAAACTTGTTACCATCATATACAGTATATATTGTTAGGGTGTTTACCAGTTCTTTCAAGTTTATTCCAGTGCCTTAATTAGTACCATGTGAATGTCATTGGACTTTATTGGAAAAAAAAGTTGTTTTGGAATAATTTTTACATTATGATATGCATGGTAAAGAGGTGAGAGACTCAACAGGTGTTTATTGGTGTTACTGGATGGTGTTAAAATAAATGATTATCCACAATACTCAGGAAGTTGATTACAATACAAAAGTGATAAAATGAACCGACAAAGCATAACAAAAGTTTAATTTGTTTCATTTGCGTCACATCTCATTTGAATTGTTTTTTACTTATAAATTTACTGATCAATAAACTGGTGACACATAATGTATTTGCCATATATGGTCAGTGAATGGAGCTACCACTTTCAATAAATCCTATTCAATTCAATGTTTTTTTTTGCATAAATAAAATATACATACTTTAAACATGTTTGAGATTTCAAGAGGAATTACAGATCTCACCACCACCACCACCACCAATACCACCAACACTACCATCACCAACACTACTCATCATCACCACCACTACCATCACCACCACCATCACCACGACCGCCACCAACACCACCATCATCATCACTACAACCACCAATATTATTTTGGTAAAATTTCAGATTTCATCACCAGATTTTAATAACATGACATGTCAAGTATGTGGCAGCTTAGATTAAGTCACTAAAGATCCTTTCAATTTAAATTAATTTTTATTCAATTTTTTTGATCCCATATTTAGTAAAAGTGAGTAAGTACTCACTAAATATGTGACATTAAAAAGTGGGTGTGAGTGGGGTGTAATATGGTAACGTGTATAATCTATATATAAATTTACGTAAGGGCAAAATTTGGTAAATCGCGCGTTGTTTCTAGAATGTTTACTCGATGGTATATAAAGTTGGTTAGAATCTCGGTACTGATTTTAACCACCTGATGTAACCCTGTTTACTAATTAAATTGAGTTAGATAATTAGTTATTGACAATTAAAACGAATTTAGGTTCAACGTGGGTAGGCTCTACTTCTGGATATATAAACACATAATATACAAATAAAAACTTTATTACTGACAGTTGCTTCTCAACATTTGTATTAATTAATAATTATAAAAAATATAAACGTCGTAGTGGTCGACTATAACAGGGACAGTTTTCAAAAAGTATTAAATCGTAAATGTTTTACTGTGTTTAGTGGTATATTATTGATAGGTCTATAAAACATTTGAAACAATATTTCGTTACTGAGTGGATAAAGAATATCCTCCTCTTCCCCATCCCTCAACTCTAATGTTATATACAAAACACAAATTGGGTTTGTTTAAATGAGTTCAAATACAAAATTTTGACTCATTTTAGGACAAGTTTCTCTTTCGGAAGTAGGCCTAATTCCAAGGGTGCTAATTTTAGTTGACTACATTAATCATCGTGTCTATTTATTCGTTTCTGAAAACGACAATGTATTTATAGTCCTGCGGTACGTACATTTGCGCTGGAATTACTGTGTATTCGAGAACCATCTGTGGACACGACCTAGATGGTACGCGAGCGAAGCGAGCGTACCATCTAGTAGATATAATTTAACCTTATAAAAATAACTTGTTCCATTTTTTAGAAATCTATACAGCGCTGAGGAAATTGCGAATGTCTACTGGTTATTGTCATAACAAGCACATAAAAGGAAAAATGTTGTATTATTTGATTTTTAATTTAAGCAAGGCAATCTAACAACAGGATGCTGAGCTTCGATCAAAGGGTTTATCTGTGGCTGCGACACAATCAGTTCCACGTCCCAGACACTGCGCACAGTAATGTTGTTATTTGTCGCAGCCAGACAAGATCAAAGAACTGTTACAAATTCCTATCCTGGCAAAGCGAACTCAGTGTCCTGTTGCCTTGCTTTAGGTAACAACTTTGTCAACATTTTTAATTTCATCGTTTATGCGTACCAGCACATTAAACACCCAGTGACTGAAATAAATTATAAATTTTATTTTCATAATAGTTTAAACACAGACTTTGTTGCTTGGCGAGGACATTTCACGAAAATAATGTGCACACCATATGAACAACGAGAGGGGTGGATGATGGCTGTCACGTTATTCCGTGGCACTTATTACATAAGTGAAGTGGAAACAAAAGAGAATAAAGAACGAAGAAAAAACATGCCGGACAGGGAGAAAGAAATGGGGTACTGGGGTTACAAGTTTGAGCAGTATATGACAAGTGGTATGTAGGAGTTTTTTTTCTTTGTGAAGTTATTAATGAACCGATTTTCTTGAATTTCAATTGCCATGTTCTACTATCTACACCGAAATATTCAGAATTATAACTTGAAAATTGTAGGCACTATCATGCTAACAAACAAACAAACAAAGCAAGTACTATACTTAATTACAATATTTGTTATTCATTCATTACAGTGGACGGACTTCAAGAGCCAAATACAAATGTTCCAGTAAATAACTCTGAGGCTTACTGCAGTGTTGTCCGTACTCGTTTAAATAAACACTCAATGATTTATAGTGGAGAGGTTGATTGCTGTGTCAATGACCCTAAACTTCAACCTCCATCTAATTATATAGAATTAAAAACAAACAGGATCCTATATGCACCCAACAATAAGAGGAACTTCCACAGGTAAGTATAATAATTCACGTAAACATTTTCTGCAGTTACTGCAGTAACCAGTGTCGACCCTAGTAACCCCAGCATTTTTAGAAGCTAAAAGAAGTTATATATATGGAATAATTTTGTTTTGTTTATAAAAAGTACACTATTACTGTATTTCATAATTGAAGTGACAATCAACACAAAGTTTGCGAGCCCCACCCACATGTTTTCAATCTTAATTGGTTTTCACTAAAATCGACCTCTCTCCCCAATGATTATCACATTTTTTTCCTACATAGGTTTAAGTTATTAAAGTGGTGGGCACAGTCATTTCTCATAGGTATTCCCACAATTATTGGGGGATTTCGAGATGACGAGGGTATTGTACTACAGGTGGAGAGGTTCAACACTTTTGAAATACCTGACATTGTTAGACAGTCACAGGTAAAAATTGTTTTAAAATGATTATAAATAACAATACAGTATAAAAATCCAAAGGCAACTTATACCCTTTTCACATCTGCATAAATTGTGATACAAAATTGTAACAAGTTATAACCAGGTTTGATCTCCCGACTTATTACATTTTTTCACACATGTATACGCGAACCTTGTAAAATCTCAGGAGAAAGCATAGTTGTGCGCTGTTTGATTACTATGATTGGTCAGTTTAATACCAGGGCAATACATGCACGCAGTAACAACTTGGGACATCTCGGAACAAAAACAGGCCTCTCATCGGTGTGTTTTTCCTCCGAGATTTCAATCTCAAGAGGTTTTCCAGAAATTGTATTCACACTACTGTATGCAAGTTATGTATGTTACATATTGCAGATGGGAAAAGGGTATTACTGAGAAATAGCATTGCATGTGCATTTTTACTGTTAGAAAGTATTTCATTTTGTTTAACTCAAAAAAACATAACTCAGGTGCCACAATTAATATTTTAGGAGCATGCTTGGAATGCATCAGTGTGTATGAACTTCTGTGACTATTTTTTAAATTATGTGAAGTTTCAAGTGACACGAGATGACCCAAGGTTAGTCCATTACCATTTTTTATTTTTTTTTTTATTCAACCTTATTTATAGAGGGTGACCCTAAATAGCGTATGCTGACAATCAAGGGCCCCTCATGATGAGTTATGATAACTGTCTGTGTGTGTACTAGTACACTGGGGTAACCCCCACTCATCTTGAAAGATGTACTAGGTTCTTTAAAGTGCACACGAGCAATGTGTGTACACTAGACCTAGAGTTTATAGTCCTTATCCTAGAAGAGTTGTTTTACCACAGGAACCATGGAGCGAGTGAGGCTCGAACCCTTGCCGATGTAATGGCTAGGTATTACGGTTCCACTGTCCTAATCGCTTGGCCACTCACTCCATATATATTGGAACAAATTTTGCTCTATGCTGTAAACAAGTTTCTAAATTCTATTCTCCCATATGTAATCATATGATTTTAGGTAAAGTATTACTGTATCACAAATATTGATGTTATTTTTCCAGAGTTGTATATTTATTTGAACGCAGACCTGGTAGTAACCAAGTAACATACACAATTGAAGAGGGCCAGCCCCACCAGTTTGTACCCGAGTGGTATATAAGCCAGTTTGTTGCATAATGTTTATATCCCGGGGTTTATATTTATGATTTAAATTTTGATTTTTCTCACAACAGTTTAAGTATATCCATTTAGTTATTTATTATAATAAATTCAAAGATGTATTTTCCCCAAAAAACATGACAATTTGATTAATTATAAAATCAGACTTTTAATAGGCCATTTTAGTTTTCATGTAGAAAAAAAGACAAAATAAATGGTTAAATTTAACCAAAAATTCATTGTCTGATAGACAATTATTATGATTACATTTTTCTTTAAATTACAGTTAATAATATTTTTTTGATCCAATTTTTAGTCAAAGTGAATAACTATTATGTGACAAAAATTTCTTTTCATTAAATTTCTTTTTTTTCACAGGGAAAAGGTATCTTTCTAAGAGCAAAGTTCATACATAGTTTGGCCACCTTAAAAAAAGCAGAAAAAAGTTCTGTAATAATAGAGTCAGTGGTGGTTTCATAAATTCATTTCAGTGAGATTTGTAGACAATTCCACTCAACCTTTGTATTTTGTAATTAGATAAACATTTTAAAAAATAGTAGCAGTAAGTCATAATTGTAAATAAATCAATTTAATTCCCATAATTTAGCAAAATACAATAGTCTCTACTTCTTATTGCTTTCAAATGTTGTTCTCAAACGTTGTTCTCAAATTTATAAAACATTGTACACATTTTCTAATATTACTATTATTAATTTTTAATAGTTAAATTAAAATATATTCTTAATAGATAATAAATAAAAATATATAAGGAAAATAAATTAACATTTCCACCAATTAGCTGCACCATAATACAGTCACAGTATCACAAAAAAATAGTATGGAAGGCATAGTATGCATAAATAACAGCTTCATCAATCAGCAACGTTAAATGCAGCTTTATTCTACTGGAATAAAAAATATAAACATTCTAGGAAGTGTCACTATTAAAAGCTTGGATGGCTATCCAAGAACAAAGCGTTCTACAGCATCTTGCCGTCTTGCATGCATCACTCTGTTTCCGGAAATTCTATGCCAGTCTTGGTGTGGTTCAGAACCAAGAGTGTTACCTAAAAATAAACAATAATCATCATTAATATTCATTTTCATATTCACCAATCAGGGCTAAGGGAAACATAATTTCACATAATTCTCCTATCCAAAGCTCTGTCTACACTATCAAACTATTTTGACAAAAAAAAGTGTGATGTGCCCAAATATGGTAGTGATATGACATCATCATGTCTATATATGGGCACATTTTTTTGTTACATAAAGTTTGATAGTGCAGACAGAGCGTATACAGTAGTTTATCGAGTGAAACAAAACTAAACATACCTGAGAGAATATCATATTTTTGTCGTGGTTTTAAAGTTCTTTCTACGCCCTCCCCTCGCTGCAAACCAAGCCTAGAGTGGGTGTCAGCGTATGAACTCCAATAATTTAATCTATTTCCATGGCGCCGTAAGACAGTTTGCATGTCTGTCCCCACTACATTATGACTCCTGTTCACTACCATAGGATACTGTATAGAAGATGGCTGCAATGAAAAGAAAGTTGAATTTAACCTTTGATATAGTTTATGGTAGTAGAACGTGTTCTTTATATTATTAAACTCATACATTTGAGTATGTGTCACAAATTTGGAAGCTTGGGTATGTGATGCTGACTTAATTTCATATTTGCTTTAGTGGTTTAGCCATTAAAATTATCCAAAATATTCTTTGGTAATATTTTATTTTTAAAAGGATCAACAATCAAAAATAATTTCTGAAGCTGAACTCGAGAGAGTCTTAAGCTCTGTCTACACTATCAAACTAGTTTGACAAAAAAGCGTGATGTGCCAAGATATGGTAGTGATATGCCAAAATATGGTAGTGATATGACATCATCATGTCCATATATGGGCTCATCACATTTTTTTGTCACATAAACTTTGATAGTGTAGACAGAGCTTTAATAATTTGAGAAAGACCATTCAATCCTTCTTACATGCTCGGTAGGTTTCTGCTGAAATGAATGTTTGTAGAATGTATTAAAATATTGCTTGTTGTCCATGTTGATATCAAAATGGGACGTGTGTAGTGTTGGACATCTAGTTAACCTCACACCTGGTGGAAGCCTTCGAGAACCGCCAAAAGCCTGCAAAGAATAAATAAGATTAACAATCAATCAATCCCACCCGTCCCACTTATATTCCAAGTTTCCTGGACTTTCTGCATTCTCACTCCTGAGGACGATCAAAGTATATTGATCGAAACGTCGAGAAACTCAACAGTTCTTTTCAGAACTAACACACGTGGTGTACCGCAAACTTTATATCAACAATCAATCAATCATCGACAATATAAATAGTGTTTAAATAAATACAATACTGTATACAATTTCCTATGTATTTATTATTAATAGGCCTTCCATGTACTTGTTAAATGTTGTTAATGATTTTTTTTCAAAAGCAGATAAGAGTGCAATTTTATCCCCATCATTTAGGCCTAAATTTTTTATTATGGAAAAGCTCATACATATAAATATAATTATTATATATACATACCATTCTGGTTGACGTGTCATAGAAGTGTTCTGAATCTGGTGTATCTAAACTAAAATCAATTGTAGTGCGATGCATCCATCTTGTTCCTTTTTTTGTCGACCCGGCTGTTTCGGCTCTTCGTGCCACATATGGATTAATTACAGTTATATTTTTTGATCGGTTTGTTAAAATGGTACCAGCCGAATGGCCCTGTCTGGTCATATTGTGTGCAGTAGTTGATGCCATTTAGCAGCAAACAAGGTAATGTATAGTAATTTACTAATGTTTTACTCAACACCCATTATGGTATTGCCAATGTTTCTGTACACTACCTACTTTACTGCACAATAATAAAAACACACTGTACACAGTACTTCCGGGATTAGTGGAGCGTGGTTAACAACGAGGAAAACAATACATGTTCACAGTTTTTTTTTATATAAAGTAATTTTTGCATTCTAATTTTTGTTCACAGCTAAATATTGTGTTTGTAAAATATGCTATTATCAAATATTATTATTTAAGTAATTTGGTGTATATTATTTACTAGGTTTGATCTATTTTTCTCTTATAAAAAAACATATCAATAATGTACGTCTGCTTACTGTTTGTTGCTTACTTAACTTGTCTGCTGTAATTAAGGAATATATAATGTAGAAAATTATAATTATAACATTTGTGTTAATAATAATAAATACACAAATAATTACGGATTTTATTTACCAATGTGTTAGAAATATTTTAAAGCTTCAAACTGTACATACAGATATGATATTATCTCATTGTAATTTATAATATAATTTAACAATTTTATTAACAATCATATGACTGTCTGGTTCCCGTCGAAAACAACGCAGGCATTTACAATGTAATCAAGCGGGCAGTATGAGCTCGGGAACCAGTATATCAAAAGGTCTCTTAGCAACAATATGCAAATATCTGCAATGTTGTTTTTTCGGCCTAACCTGCATTGCAGCATTATTCTACTACATGCATAATATCTTTAAATTTTGTAAAACAGACGTGTTAAAACAATGGCAGAAGAACAGTCTGAGGTATATATTTATATTAGGATTTGGAAAGTATAGTTAACATTTCAACAGGACATAACATAAAATTAGCTAGGCCTAGCTTGCTAGGCCTAGACTAGCTAGGCCCCAAACCCACCACACCAGCAACCTAGGCCTAGTGGTGATGCAACCTAGTGGTAGGCCTAGCCTAGACTATCATATTTTATTTACAACATTTAAGTAAATATTTAATATAATAAATATAAACTGTAGGCCTAGTAGGCTAGGTTAAATGAAATAAAATTTTAAAAGAAGAAAAAAAGATATATTTTAATACAATTAAATTAGGCCTACATTTAATATAATTTATCTTAAAAAGTTAAATTCTTATTCTTTTCATCCATTTTTATTCTTGATTTGTCAGGTACCTATAGCTGCTACTGATGAGCTGCAACCAACTACAGAAACTGCAGAAGAGAATTCTACAGGCATAGCCGGGGATACTGAAAATAAGGCAGTATCAGTTGCAGAGGAGCCTGAAGAAAAAACACCTGATGATGCTCAAGAAACTGAGTCTGGTGAGGGAGCAAATATTTAAAGATGCAATCACGTTTCATTTTTAAAATATTTATTTATAAAATGCATTTTGTTTTTGATTTTAATACAAATTTACTATTTCTTTTACAGGTAATGAGAATACACAGCCAGCCGAAATAGCTGCATCCGAGGATGCCATAACTGAGGAGGCTGAAGCAGGAGAAACTGGAAAGGCAACCAATGAGGAACAGACAACTGAGAATACTGGAAATGAGGAAGATGCACCAGCAGACAAACAAGAAGAAGTAGAAAAAGCAGAGGAGGTTACAAAGGATGGAGAGAAAGATGAAGTAAAAGATGGAGAGGAAAAGGATGGCAATGCTGAAGATGGTGTAAAAGATGGAGAGAAAAAGGATGGCAATACTGAAGATGGTGATGTTGAACCAACAACAGAAGAAGGTATGCAAGATTGAATGTAATACAATAGATTAACTAATGTTGTAGTATTCACTAAATTATAATGAGACTTTTAATATTTCTGATTTCTGAAACACAGAGGGCATTAGGAAAGACAGTGCACAACCAGAAGAGGACGAATTGCAAATAATGAATGACGAAGAACAACTTCCGGAGAGCAGTACATTTACGGACGGTGAGAGGCCAGAGACACCAATTGTGGCTGTGATTGATCCACTATCAAGGGAAGGTAGTCCTGTCCAGGAACCAGAAACCTTTCCACCAGGAACCCCTGAGAGAGAAAGTAAGTGTTTCCATTCCAATACTTTTAGAACCAGAAATGTTGCTACTTATGGCCAAAACATCATCAATTAATTCCAAGATTAAAATGTTCTTGTTTTTAAATTAATAGCGTCCCCACTTATAGAGTATGAAGAGTATGACGAGGAAGGATATGAAGAAAAGATGATGTCAAGAGAAGAGTTAATAGAATGCTATCAAGTAAGTATTCCTTCTTTATTTCAGATGTACCAAAAGAAAAAAATACATACCCTATACATTATAACAGGTTGAGGTATTCCTCACAAAACAACCTGTAGTGCAAAATTTTCAAATTATAACTACCGCCTTTGACTATTCACTCTTATATCTTTATATACATATTCTGAAAAATATCAGTATGGATAGTAAATGATAAGACTAGCAGCTCTAATAGAATTGTTTATATTTATAATAAGGCTGCTGTCGCAGAGCGTGAGCAACTACAGACAACAAACACTCAGTTCCAGCACAAACTAGCTGAGTATTTTAGAAAGAAGAAGACCGATGATCAACGCCAAGAAATGGATAAAAATGTAACCGATCAAGAACAGCGCTATCTAAAGTATATGTGTATGTAGTCTTTATCTATAAACAATCATTAGTTAATTAGTTAAGTTTCTCCTATTTTTATAAACAAGTTCTATACATTAGATTGTCATGTAAAAACTTATTAGAAAATATTAATGTTTTTTTAACAGCAAACCTTGAAGAACTGAGAAAGCAGGAAGAAGAAGAAACGGAACACCTTCAAGATCAGGAGGAAGATTTAAGTTACAAGAAAGATGAGAAATTAGAATTAGTGGAAATGGAAACCAACCAATTTGCAGAGTTCAAAAAGCAAACAGCACTGAATGCTATTAACACTAGGACGGGGAAGCCTATTTTACCAAAGGTATGAAAGTGTATAGATGTACAGTACTGTATGTAGTAAATGAAGTTTATTTACTGTAAAATATTAATACATTTGCTGCAGCAATTTACTGCAGTTTTATCTCCATCATTTTTGTTATGAAACATTGGTTCATCATCATCAATCATAACTGGTTTCATGACATTTTGCAATATAGAATAGAAATAATTTAGATTGATTTCATTTGTTTTAAGGACGTTGAACAATATTTAATGAATGAAGTAAAGAAGGAAGACGAAGTAAAGATGGTACGATTAGACAATATAAAATTAAAGAATCGATTGAAAAAAAGAGAACAGCAACTGAAAGCGAAAGAAGAGCTGGCTGAAGGTCTTCATCTCATCGACTTTGAACAACTTAAGATCGAAAATCAGACATACAACGAAAAAATCGAGGAAAGAAATGAGGTAACAAAAGTCCGATCATAAGATTCCAATTTGAATAAAATTTCCATTATAAGGAAGCAGAAATTACTGAATACTGTATTTTAGTTATAGTGACTTTTATTTTTCCTGACTTGTATGTTCTCTTTATAGTGTTGGTCATTAATAAATGAAAGCACATTTCTCAAATATTACTACTGTACTACTACTATAGAAAATGCAACTAGAAGTTGGATTAAACTTCCTTTTGTATAATTTTACAGGAACTTTTGAAACTAAGGAAAAAAATAACAAGTACCGTACAAGTTTTAACCCATGTGAAGGAAAAGCTACAGTTTGTACAAGCAGAGAATCAGGTCCAGAAAGCAAAGCTGAGAGATGTTGAAGAGCTTGTTGCCAAAGTAATTATACTCCCATAAGCATTTGGGTTGTCAAATTAGTATTACTGTATTATGTTTTTTAGCTCTGTGTATACTTTCAAACTAAAAATGTGTCCATATTATATTTGAGCATTTTGATAGTGTAGATTTATGCTAATAGTTTTGTGGGTACTGTACTTTTAATAAGCTCCTGTGCAATTGGTATGGATCCAGGAATGGATACATACTGTAGTATGTTGCATTAATTATCATTATTAAATGTATGTAACCATTTTATTTTACAGAAAAGAGATGTTCTATCACGTACCAAGAGAGCACGAGACAAGTTACGAATTGACAATCAACGGCAAATGCAAAAGTGTGGCCTTCTTGGTAACAAGCCACTATTACGCGACTTTGAAGAACGAAAGGATGAAGGGGATAACTTAAGGTCACGCCTCGAGTATTTAAAACGGCAACATGCAGAGTTAACGCTAGATAGTAATGGTTTGAGAAGGAAAATAGAAGAGGCAAAATCTATCCGAAATTGAATACAATTTTTAGTTACATATCGCGATAATTACTGTACCTGTAATATCTGTTGTACATATATGTATAATAACATGCATGTAGAATATACAGTAAATATATTTGAAACCGTTTTATGTGTTTTTGTTCATTAAACTTCAACCAAAAAAGCAATCCGTCAACTGACACCAATGTAGTTAAGTAGCTTTATTGGCAGCTTCTTATTTTACTCACTATATTTACATCTACAAAATATTTATACTGTATATATATTACTGTATATACAAGAGTGTTTTTCCCCCTATAATTTTATTTCTCTAAATGAATCAAAATGTAGGTCTACATATATGTTTTTTCGACTATTATTTTACAGGGGTGCTACACTGATACAAAATGTTTATTACAGCATGTATTTACTGTAAATAAGTTTTCCTGAAAATATGCTTTTATTGATACAGTAATCTGGGGTGGAATTTAGTGGGTGTGAAAATATCCTCTATACCCCATTAAATTAAAAAAATTGACTTCTTTTTATAAGTTCTTTGATAACAATTCAATTTGTTCTCTAGTTTTAGTAGCTTGATGCTTGAATTCCTTCATGGCAGTCTCTGAAACTTTCATCTGAAAAGAGAACAAAAAACGGAAATCTATTTGTAAGCATTCGATATATCTAACTGTGGATAAACTTAAAAGTTACATTTTTTATAGCATACCAGTTTATTTTGCTGACGCGTAGACTCCAATTTCAGGAATTCTTCCATTGTCAAATCCTCATAATCTTTTTTTAAGTTGATAAACGTACAATTGGGAGAATGGCGTTTATGTTCTGACCTGCAAATACAAATGCTAACATAACATACAGAACAACAGTAAGTAAGTATACACATGGCCAGCTTGATCGGATGATGAAAATAACACTTATTTTTCTTACATTGGGTTGTCATCAGGCTCCCAGCCATCAAGTTCTTTGAAACATAAGAAGCATTTAACCGCATCAGGTTCATGAACTGTTGGGCAGTGGTAAAACCCTGCATGCGCCATCTGCAAAAACAAATAATTCATGGCTGCTGATCATTGACATTACTATTTACTACATTATTATGATTTTATTTATTTATTTTTGGGATATAGGCCTAGGCTATATTGTATTGCAGTTTGTACCGGTAACTAATCTCTCCTAGCTAGGTAGGGTCTAGTCTAGGCTTAGGCTAGTACTAGTAGTTTATAGGGGAAATCCCTAGTTAGTAGTCCTCCTAGCAAGCAAGGCCTGCCCGATAAGCTAGGACTAGTAGGCTAGAGAAAGGCATGGTAGTAGGCCATTCCTACTGTCTATGTCTAGCTAGGTAGGCTAGGCATAAAATAATGATAGGCCTACTAGCCTAGTACTAGTAGGGCCTAGCTAGTCTAACTAACTAGCTAGGCCTAGCCGGTTCAGGGACGATTCGGCCCGGGACTATTCGGCCCACTTTTGGTGGGACGATTCGGCCCACTTTTGGGCCGAAACATCCCACTTTGTGGGCCGAAACGTCTCACTTCAGACCAAATTCATATTCATTTTTTTGGGTATTTATCAAGTTTTTAAAGGTGTTTAACAATCCGTATTTTATTGATATTGACAATTTTGATATAATATATATAATAAATTACTAAAAAACGTAATTTTATAATGAATTTATTACTTCGAAAACCTTGTTTATTTCGTGCATTCGCCAAGCGGCCAACAGAGGGCGTAACTTGTTTACATCGTTCGCGTGACTAAAAATTGATCATTTTCGACAATGTTTTCAAAATGTTTGCTTTATTGCATCGTTATCCATTCTGTACTAGGCTACCCCATAGTCTCTCTGGAAATAAAGTTTGGGGAAAAAGCTTATTTTATGCTTATAAAATGCATATCAACGCCGATAAATTTAAGTGTGCCGAATCGTCTCAGGGCCGAATCGTCCCGGGCCGAATAGTCCCGGGCCGAATCGTCCCAGGGCCGAATCGTCCCGGGCCGAATCGTCTCAGGGCCGAATCGTCCCGTTACCGGCCTAGCCTAGGCCTATTATGTTATGCTAAATTAGGAAAATTCAAACCTTTTCTGGTGTACAAGCACAACCTTCTGTAAATGGCCAATCGGAAAATGATGAAAGCCGTGTTGAATATGTATTCATTAAGAATTCAGGATACTTCTTTTGATCTTCTAACATCTTATAACTAGCCATTTTCGCTCGTCCCGTTGTAGGCTAGGCCCTTTATAACGTGAATTTTTTTGAATATGGCGCCGAGCTAGCAGTCCTCCGTTTTGATGCCTGAAATTTGTTATGAAAGTGGCTTTCAAATCAATTCGTGACGTCACTCGACGACGTCCAATAAAAAACGTACCCAATCGCCTACGTCATTGGTGGCGTTCTTAAGAATGACGTCATTGCTTAAAAAAAACATTTGGATTGCATCGGATTTGGAAGAGAGTGGTAGAGTAGTGAGAGTCGAATGTATTAAAACCACAGCAATAAAATATTAAATAATTTCAGAAACTGTGAGTAGTTTGGTTATTAAACATGTACTTTATTTGAAGTAGAGTTTTATGATTTTTTAGGCCACATTACTGTGTGGTATTATTGCTTTTTTTAAGGAAGATTAGGCCTACTATAGTTTAGGGGAGAGTTACGTGTAGGCTAGTGTAGACCTGGCTGGCCCTGGCTAGTTAGATAGTCTGGTGTGCCTCCTCTAGCTAGGCTAGATGCCTAGCTCTATTACTGGATTAGGCATAGCTTTGTGTGTTTGTTTGGCTTGCCCACAACAACACCAACAGTGAACTATGGCTAGGCCTATCTACTTATTATTATATTTTTAGACTTCATAACAATTTGCAATCACATGTAAATATTATAAAAAATAAAAAAGATAAACTTGTTGTTTTTTAATAAATTGTTCTCTTTTACGTAATTGTTTGCATAATAAAAGACACAGACGTACTGTATATTCTCTATATAATATATTAATTACAGTACATATAAATAGAGTTAACATTTATTATATATGCCTCTAATATAATATTTAAACCTTTTTTCGAAATGGCCAGTTTGAAAGACACAGATCCTTCTCCGAGACCTGTAAGTGTAAAATAAAACAAAACAACTTAATTATTGATAATAAATATTATTAACCAAATAAAAAATATCCACATAAATAATGTAGCCCCTAAAAAAATATCAATACAATTTTTTTTAAACGAAGAAAATGTATTACCCGCTTGCATGCATCCTGTTCCATACAAAATAGCGCGATCGCAATAAAATGTGACCGATTTCAAATGAGATCGATATCATCAAAAGTAAAGCTCTAGCGGCGCGCCATACAAAATGCCCGAAGTTTATTTTATCGCGACCGATTTCAAGCGCGACCGATATCATCGTAAACCGTTTTTTAGTGTCATTTTGTGTCCCTGACTAGAGTGCTGGTGCTTATCCCAATCCCCCTCCTGCTACAGTTAAAAATGACAAGTTCAACCCACTGTGTAATTAAAAAAAAGATGATGATTGATATAGTTAACTGTATTTATTTTTACTTTCAAAATGCTACCCTATTCTATTTCACCCTTTGAATAAGCTGTCAAATAAGTGTAAAAATAATTGGGAGTAGTTTATTTATTTATTCTGTCTTTATACCCGCATGACACTTTCAGTGCTAAAGCATTGATTTCCAAAGTGGTTCAGTCAGGAGAGAAACATTAACAATAAGAATAATTCAAAGATAACTAAAATTTACATTAGTACACACACATTTACAAAAAGGTAACTATCTACAAAACATACAAATATAAATAAAGGAAGGAATTCAAGGTAAAAGATAATAATACGTCTAGTAATATTTTGGATTGAATTTTTAAAAGTTGAAAGTGTCATAGATTTATAGTTTGTTTTTGTGTCATTTGAAAGTTTGTTTCATAATTTGGTTGATCGATATACAAAAGTTCTTTTACCTTGTGTATTTTTTATTACTCTGACTACGTGTACAATATGAGTGCAAGCAATCATTAAAAATAAATTTGTTTAATAAGTAGCATGGAGCATGATCATTTAGACACTTGAATAACATTATAAGTATCTGTTCTTCCCACTTATCACTAGGTTTACACCACCTCAAAGAGCTTAAAATATCTATAACTGGTGTTTTAATATCTGCGGAAAGTAAAATTCTTCCAAGTCAGTATTAGGAGAGATTTGCAAGTTTTGCATTACAATTTGACCAAATACAGTCACAGTAGTTAAAAAGAGGTATTACTAAAGCATTAGCTAACATTTTTAGAGTATTTCCTTGTAGTACTTTACACGTCGGATAACAGCAATTCTTTTAGAGATTTTACATGTCAAATTGTCAATATGTTCTGACCATATTAATTTAGAATCAAACACAACTCCAAGATATTTGAATGAATCAACTCTGTCAATACGAATTCGATTATAGGTTAGGGAAATATTTGAAAATTTGGGTAAAGTGTGGTTTGTTCCAAAGATCATAAATTTAGTCTTCTTGATATTCAATGTAAGTCTATTTTCCTCAAACCATTTAGCAATTTTGTTTAAATTTCAATTTAATTCATTTTGAAGTAGAGTGGGATCAGATGAGTTACATAAGATTGTAGTGTCGTCTGCATACATAAACAATAAAGGTCCTAGTATAGATCTTGGGGCACACCGATGTTCACTTCCATATGAGTAGATTGTGTTGAGTTGGTTTTAACAACTTGAGATCTCTCACTAAGATACGAGATGAACCAGTTCAGAGCAGATGACTTAATTCCACAATCAATAGGTTTAGATATAAGGAGTTTGTAATCAACAGTATCAAATGCCTTTTTTAAATCAATGAAGATAGCAGCAGTTGCTTTACCTCCATTTAAGTTATTTAGAATATAATCTGACACATCTATTAGGGTAGTGTTAGCATTTCATATTATACCTACTGTAACTGATTCAAAATGTCATCGATATGAAGCATGACAGAAATTTTAAAGACACCAAAATACAATGTTTTATGTAATTGTACCATGAGTGTACATACAGTATTTAAAGACAATCAAACAGTAGGAAATAGGATTTTATAGATGAAAATAATACATTAGTATTTTAATGCAGTACAGTATATCTTATTGTCATTTGTTTACAGATATCAATCAAGGCCTAGTTTGAACATGTCAGAACAACACCCACCACCATATAGTCAGGCAGTTGGTCAACCAGGAATGGAGTCAAAAGGTAACATTACAGTGCTTCCAACTACTGCCATAATACTTCTGATTACAAAGCAACATGAATTAAATACAGTACATTCAATTTCTCTTTGTTCATTTCATAAACAAAGAGAACACATAACAAAAAAGGAGTAAACAAATTTAATTTCATTGAGAAATACATATTTTATGTATTAGTTACATAGTATTGTTAATGTGGTATGGTAATCTGCAATTATTTATCATTTTAGTCTAAAATTGATGAAATGACTGTTTTAATGATTTTCTATTGATGAGGGTAGTGTATGTGTTTATTTTTTATTATCAAAATAAATTTATTTTTATTTTCAGATCCAGCCTATCCTCCTTCAAATCCTGGGTATCCACCACCAGCTGGTTACCAAGCTACACCGCCCCCTGCAGGCTATGCACAGCCACCCCCTGCAGGCTACCCACCACAAGCCCCTGCAGGTTACCCACAACAAGCCCATGGAGGATACCCACAACAAGCCCCTGGAGGATACCCACAACCTTACCAGCAGCCACAAACCACAGTGGTGGTTGGTCAGCCAAGTACCACAGTGACAACAGTGGTCCACCAGGTGTTTAGAGAATTTCCAGTGCAGACTACATGTCCTAATTGCCGTAACAATGTGACAACTGTAGTCAGAAAAGAACCAGGCATGTTTGCCTGGCTCCTCTGTCTGATCATCGCCTTTTTTGGGTGAGTAAGGATTTTGTTTTGCAAGCCTGCACAAGTATAAATTCATACCCTCTAAATCAAGGATGCTAATTACATTTTCAAGATGTATTTTTTTCATACCAAAAACATCTCTTATCAACAAACTACAGTGTTTTGTTTAGATATCTGAAAATGTATATATGTATGTAACCGTAATCGGCAAGGTTTCAAGGCTCACTCGCTCCATGGTTCTGGTGGTTGAACGGATAAGGACTATAAACTAGTCCAGTGTACACATCTAGCTCATGTGCACTTTAAAGAACCTAGTAAATCTTTCGAGACGAGTAGAGGTTCCCCCCCGCGTACTAGTTCAAACACAGCCACTGTGTTGTGGACAGACGAGAGAGCGCCTTCAAGTGGCTGACATGATGTGATCCTTATGAGAACCATGTAGTTGAAAAGTGTAACATCTGAGTCCACAGAACCATGAGCAATGATCCATGTTTGTTGGCGCTATACAAGAACTCGTATATTATACATTTTAAATCTGTTTTTTTTTTTTATTGCAGGGGATGGATGGGATGTTGCCTGATCCCATTCTGCATTGATGGGTGTCATGACTGTACTCACACTTGCCCAGTGTGTCAGTACCAAATATCTCACTACAATCGGATGTAAGAACAAACAGACCTACTTTCAACAAAGATGTAAAGATTTCTCTAGAGTGACATTTTTAAATGTTATGCTTGAATTAACTTCCAATGTTATTCAAATATTCATTTTTAAATCACTCAATTTCTTTTTCTAATAAACGTACAACCTATATATTGCTATTTAAACTTTTTTTATACCTTATTTATTAGAACTATTGTAGTGTACTTACAAAGAACTTAAATATGTCTTCTCTGTACCTTTTATCAGTGGTCTCCCAAAATATAACTCATGTTATGCTTGAATTAACTTTTAATGTTATTCAAATATTCATTTTTAAATCACTCAATTTTGTTTTCTAATAAGCATACAACCTATATATTGCTATTTAAACTTTTTTATATCTTATTTATTAGAACTATTATAATGTACTTACAAAGAAATGAAATGTCTTCTCTGTACCTTTTATCAGTGGTCTCCCAAAATATAACTCAATTCTGGATAATTAAGCCAAGTACTGAATACTAGGTGATATCCGATTTATCAAATTCTGGGTTATATCCGATTTATCAAATCGCAATACCAAATATATGACATATCATTGTCATTCTTTAATTGTACGTTATCAATCTATTTTACAAAATATTGCCTCGATTGTACTTTCAATGTTTTTTTAACGGCTAGGCTTAACCTACCACTACTAGACCCATTTTTTATATCATTTTCTTGCACTATTTTTAATACCTGTTGGAGCCATCTTGCTAGTGAATCTTGCTGGCAAAGCCTGCTTTCAGGAGAACACTGCTTACATAACTAACTTAGATTTTTCATGGACATTAATGATTAAGCATTAAATTTCTATATAAACAGAAATATTTTTATTTCAATTTATAATTTTGCATATTATAATATACTCAGTACCGTAATAATTAAACAATGTTTAATAATAATAATATACAGAACTATGTTTGAATAATAATGTGTAAACATATTCTTACTATTGTTTGCATGCAAAGCAATTGTTTTTTAAGTCAATATACAATCATTATATATGGATGAAATTTATGGTGAATTTTCATATAGGCGCTTATGTATCATAAAATCTGTTATGCCTTATGGTGTTGATTCATTTTATAGAGGTGGTTATAAATGCTAAAATTTTATTTTACATCTAAAGATAACTAACATTGGGACTTCTGGATCAACGAGTTAAACATGAACTTTAACCTTACCCATCATGTCACATGTTTTATGATGTTGAACACATTCTTGCATTCTACAATGAGGTTAAAGTTTAATGTCATTGATCAAAAAGTTTATTTTATTATTTATCTATCATGACTAAATCATGAAAGGTTTATATTTGAATATTAATTGTCTGGATAATTGAAAGTTTTTTTTTAACAATCTATATCAACCAGAAACATTGTATACTGGTATAATTGTTAAAAAGGCTTGATACATTATTTATATATATTTATTAAAATTAGTTGGTGATGGCTCAGATTTAGTTTGTAAAAGTTTGGTCTTGTTTTATTTGGGGATGTAGTTTTTAATGATTTTATTTACAGTAAGTAATTGTATGCATCTACAAAGTCATTATTTGTGGTTCATTTATCAATATTTTACATAAAATAATTTCATTTATTGTTAAGACAGTTCACCCGTTGTATATTCTTCATTCTTAAGGGCATATTTTCTACTTCTAAGAAAAAAATTGATTTAAAAAACGGAAAGAGAAACGACCAATTTGAAAAACGTGTAAAATGCTGTTTGATGTATCCTCTGCAATAACCAATTTTGCAAATGGCAATGGCAACACGAAGAAGGATATCTGGTTTTAGTGTTTGTGTTTAGCAGTAGAAACATGTGATAAGCAATATTATATTTTTGTATCTTTATCCTTTTCATAAATGTTTGTTGATGCTTTTATATTTTTATTCCTTTGTGGAACAACCTATCCAAAATATTTTTACTGTAGTTGTAGCTCTAATATGTAATGTGAAATTACTTTGATGTGAATCATTTTATTGTTATAGTATTCCTAATGGTCACCGCAACCTGAACCAAAGACTACACAGAAAAGAGTGCACAGCATAATGAAATCAGCTGTCACTTTCTAAAATTGGGTTTGTTGCGGACACTATCACAACAGTAATTGTAATCATGGTATTACAGTACTTGATTGTATTGGTTTGGTGTCAAAAGTACCTAAATAACTTGTGACCAAAATTGCTTATGAGTATAAAATGTCATACAGTAAAATTGTGGTAATTTCATTAGTAAAATTGTTGTAATTTCATCAGTGATTCTATAAAATAAAATATGTTCAGTACATAAAGTTCTGTAAAGTTTATTTTATTTACTATCGTCACATCAGAATTGATTTTCATCATAATTTTTATACATTTGGCAGTAATTCAATTCTATAAATAATACAAAAAACAATATAACAAATAACTTAAAATAAATGACACAATGTTTCAGATTCAATATTACTAACAATATTTTATAATAGATTTATAATAAAATAATTGTTTTTGTGGTATAGCTTTTTACATAATTTTATAAATCCAGAAATAAATTTTGCTATTTCAACAATAGTAACTAGAGGGCGGTATATAAGGTCGTTTTCTATTGTTTAAGCACGAGAGCATAGTGGGATCATAAATACAGGAAACGTAACAAAGTTCCGGTTTTTAAGGGCTGAAGTGGCGGCTCAATGCCGGTGTATCCGCACGACTAACGAGAATTCTAAGGTATTTAAAATGATCCTTCATAATAAAATATTCACACATGCTATTCTGAAGTATTATTATAAATAAATGTAGCCGTAAAAGGCAAGTTTAGGTCCAATGCTGACCGAGCTAGTGTCTACAAAAATGTCGCGGGAGCTAATCGACGAGGGAGGCGTCGTATGATGAAATTCAGAACCTTGCATGGAAAGGCGATTACAAAACCAGGCCTAGGATTGACACGAGAGGAGGCTACCTATTTTTGAAGTTTTGAGTGGCTTATGTAGCTAAATGATAATAATTTGAAATATATTTATTTATGATAAAGGACAGATAAATTATTAAACTAATGTGCTTATGTTGACATTTTCAATCGTAAATAGAAAAATACACTCTGTCAGTGTAGGCTAAATATATATAAGAATTTCATGACAAATTAATAATTCATGAATTTGATATCTATTTTTATACCTCCATGATTTAATCAATATCTTAATTTTATTCATAAATACGTCAATTTAAATAGATGTTACTAGATCCGAACATTTGATGGTTTTTTTTTATACGTATTGTATAAACACACTCATGAGTCATATATATATATATAACAGGTACTGACTACAATGAATGGACACAGTCCACCGTGCCCACACGGGCAAGGCCCAATACAAGAGTGAATCACAATTTCATATCCTAAACAAGGCACATTTGTTTTGCTCGAAATGTACTATACTGTATAACTATTGCACTAAAAGAAAGAATGTTAAGATTTAATTACTATGCCGTGAAGAAAAATGATTTATTTTAGAGTGTCAAAAAGATTTCCCTCAAAAGTATTTTGCTATGCTATAAGGATGCCTCAAGGAGTAATTCATAAATAAAATTAAAACACTGGTACAATTTAATGTTCAAAAGGCTAAAGGGGTTTTCTAAGGAAAGGAACAGGATTTGAAAATTGCTGTTTCATATCTCAACTGCAATACCAACTGTACAATTTCCTTCCTAGTTTCTCATCATTCTTGGCTCACTTATTGTACTTAACACACTAACTTTATTTAGCCTACATCTACTTACAGGTTTGAAAAACGCAAGATATCTACTTTTATAAAGGCATTCCCAAACAAGAAAATCCTGTCATCATGGCAACTATGAGATCATTGAAAAATGTGGCTAAAAACTATTCACCTGCTCAGGTCAAAGTTCGAGAAGCCACGTCGAATGATCCATGGGGCCCATCAAGTTCTGTCATGTCCGAGATTGCGGATTTGACTTACAATGTTGTGGCCTTCACAGAAATAATGACCTTATTATGGAAACGGTTGAGTGACCACGGTAAAAACTGGCGACACGTTTATAAATCTTTAGTGGTGCTAGAATATATAATTAAGACAGGGTCGGAGCGGGTCGCACAACAGTGCAAGGAGAACATCTTCGCAATCAACACATTAAAAGATTTTCAGTTTTTGGATCGAGATGGAAAAGATCAAGGAGTGAATGTACGAGAGAAATCAAAGAATCTAGTATCGCTACTGAAGGATGACGAGCGGTTAAAATCTGAAAGAACGCGTGCTCTGAAGGCAAAAGAGAGATTTGCGCAATCATCACAAGGAATTGGTAGCGACACAAAGCCAAATATGACGGGGACTGAATCAAGTTCAAGCTCATCACCAACTTCAAACGGAGGTTAGTTTATTAAGTTGTCTAGGAAATAAATATTTAATACAGTTACAGTTTGGACACCACTATTCAGAGGACATCCCTATTAAAGGAGTTGCATATAGCTCGCTTGAGGTTTAGGTTAGGGTGTACCTCTTGCATCACTATCAACAGGTGCAAGTAAGCCTAATCAGCTCTGATAGCATACTCAATTATAGTACAGTATTGATAAATGATGATTTCATAAAAATACAGATCTTTGAAATGTGCACATTACTGTAAACTAAAGTGTCATTGTTTTAACACTATTGCCAATCCCTATTCAGAACACCCCTAGTAAGGAGAAATGTTGTTGGGTCCTAATTTAGGTGACTTTTTAATGGTGTACAGTACAGTACAGTAATACACACGTCATCATCATAGACAGCACAGTACTCACTTTTAAAGTTAAAGTATTTTGTATTATTCTAAATGTTACCAAGTAGACTGCTTTATTTAGTGTAATATCAGTTATGTTTATGAATGATATTCTCTACACAGAAGATCATGAGCTTTGTTACTGAAGGCTTCCTGCATGTTGTAATGCAATATTCCCATGACATCCTCATTAAATGTTATTTATGACCAGGTTTGACAGTAACAATCTAAATTAATGTTCAGAGTATGAAATGTCCAACAGTGTCCAACCAATTGCCATCTCTGAATGTGATTATTACAGTAAGCTTATTGGAAATTCTCTGTTGTTAAATGTCGTTAGCCTAGTATAAACTCAGCCTGTTAACGTCGCATTGATGCCTGGGTTGTATAGCTTCCTTACAAGCCTCAGTCAGGTACTATGTCCAGATACAGGTGTATACAAACTGTTAGTTTCCTAACCTGCCTGTCAGGTTCGCTATTTTTATCTCTTATTTGCTTTAAAACAGATCTGTGTCCATATTTGCACACAGAACCTTCCAGGGGGTTCACTTCCAGGTATACTAATTAATAAAGACACTTTAGTTACTCAAAATAGTATAGTGTACAGCATAGTACTGATAGTGATAATGACATTCTAAAATAATGTTACTATCCACTGTCTTACTACCCTAATGTTTGTTTCTGGCCATTCCAATTAAAAAACATATCAAGCCTATTTTTGATTTAATATATCAATTTACTACAGTTGGTGCACTCTAAAATGCTGGTAGTAGAGTTTTGGTTTAAATTTATTTGCCAAATCCATTTAAAATTCATTATCTTCATGATTTCTAAGAATAAATGTTTAAAAAACTCAAAGTCCAAATTGTTAGTCAGTATTTCAAATGCATTTAAATGATGATAACCCAAATGAGAGTAACAGTATATCATATATAGCATTCTTCTTTTTTAAAACTCTACAGTATGTCTTAACAATTCTATTTGATTAACACACAGGAACGAGAAGATGGTTATGATATTATCAAAGGCTAATTTACTATTCTCGATATTGATCCTTTTGTGCAGCCATGCATGTAATTACTGACCTTACTATTGCAGTTTTTCAATTCACTGTATCATCATTATGTTGATTCTTCATTGTCTCAAGTGTTGACTTGTAGAAGTCTGTGGGGTGTTGTTCCAGAATGTTGTTTTGTTCTGATCTGTCATATAGCCCAGCACCTTTATATTTCACAGAATTTAAGAACTGCTGTTACAAATAAATACAGTTTTAAAAGAAAATATGTTCACTTTATTAGGCCTACAAATGAATATTTTAAGATTTAATAAGATTTTTTAAGTAGCCTTATAGCATGGAGGTTTTTAAAAAAACAGGTATTTTCATATGGTGTTTTTTACCAGAATTAATTTTGAGATACTTTGAGTATACAAATATAGCAATGCTATGTCATATGTAAAATAATACAATTTTGCACGTGCTATTTTATGCCATAGATGCATCACCAAGCCAATTTACAAATGCAATTAGCGTCTAAGTAAATACATAGATTCCATATCATGTCGCTTAAGATTCCCCCAGAGAATTAAGATTCTTCCATTGACCAGGTAATAACGTGCCGTTAACACTGTTTGAATGAATTATCATTAAATAATTATAATATTTCTAAAAAGTCATCATTAGCACAATCATTTATACCTTTGATGAAGTTCCATAACAAGGAAGGGCTGTAGATATATTGGTAGATGAATTATGAGAACAAAATAAAGTATGCACAGATTTAGTAATTGATTCAAATTAGATAGAGAGAGGTGCTGAGATACCAGAGGGCTAAAACCAGGTCACAATGACACTTTAGTTTACAGTAATGTGCATATTTCAAAGATCTGTATTTTTATGAAATCATCATTTATCAATACTGTACTATAAGAGCTGATTAGGCTTACTTGCACCTGTTGATATTGATGCAAGAGGTACACCCTAACCTAAACCTCAAGCGAGCTATATGCAACTCCAGACACATTTTTTTGATCTGATAGACTATGAAATGTTTTATGAAATTTATTTGTGGCAAACAGATTATACCAACATTTGGGCAAACAATTTACCCAGAGTTAAGTAAGCTCCCAGTGGGTAATCTGACCTTTTTCTGGTTTTTACAGGAGGAGACCATAATGATCATTCTAGGCCGGCCAATTCAGAGATTGAGCAAGCCCGTCCAACCACTGCAGGAGAAGAGGACTTACAGTTACAGCTAGCCCTTGCTATGTCACGAGAGGAGGCCGAACAACAGTCAAAACAGACCCGAAGTGATGATATTAGGCTCCAGATAGCTTTGAATGAAAGCATGGAAGTAAGTTATTCTTACTGTATGTTTTACATTTTACTGTATTGCTTACATGTATTTTTTTAGTCTTTAAATTAGTTGTATTTGATTTTAATTCTGAGACAAGTTTTTCTCACATTTTTAGTTTGTCATTGAACTGTTAAGACACATACTGTGTAATAATATTCTACTGTAATTTATAAATACTTAAAAATATTATGCTATTCCTGTCATTACAGGAAACATAATTAAAACTGAAACTGTTTTTAATGGTGGTTCTTCTTCTGAAATGAGTGTCATTTCAGAAGTGCAGTATACAGACTTGGGATAAAACATGATCCCAGTATGTTGGCTTGTAACATGTAGTATGTTCTTTTTTGTCCCTCTTAGAACAAACCACAACCAACACTTCTGAACCTAGCTGAACCAACACCGGTTCCAGCAAAGGCAGATCCTTGGGGAATACCATCCAGTGGAACTGCAACAGCATTGACTGACCCATGGGCCTCAACTGCTGCCCCTGTTAACCAACAACCACCAGCAGACCCATGGGGAGCACCAGCACCATCAAAACCACCAATGCCAGATCCCTGGGGAGCACCACCAGTAGCTGCACCAGCACCATTACCAGCTAAACCAAATACCCAAAACATTGACCCCTGGACAGCTGAACCAGTACCAGTATCAGTACCAGTCAAGAATGATCCCTGGGATTTGGGCACACCAGTACCCGCTCCTGCTACAAATAACCAGCCAGATTGGGGATTCAGTAATGCGCCAACTCAGAGTGATCCGGATCTGGATTTTGATCTCTTACGATCAAACACTACTTCAAACCCACAACCTGTCGGTGCCTTCGATATGCATCTTTTAAATGATGCCATTCCACAACAGCCTCAGATGATGAACCAACAGAAAGCAAAGCCTCAGAAAAAACCAGAGGACTTCCTCGGAGAGAACTCAAGTCTGGTGAATTTAGACTCGTTAATAGTCACTAATAAAACCGATCAGTCGAGCCTGTCCCAACCAATCAACCCGTTTGTCTTTAGTACCGCTCCTTCAGCTGCAGCTGCACCTGTCAGTAACCCTTTCCAACAACAACAAGCTCCAAGACCGACTCTAAACCAGATGAGAGCTCAACCTGTGGTTGGAGGACCAGTTCCTGGTAGCTTTGGTATGGGACAACAACCTGTGATGTTGGGTGCCGGAGCAGGCTTACCACCTCCGTTATTACCGATGGCTCAAAATTCAATGCAGATGCCACCACAGAACCAAGCAACTAATCCATTTTTGCTTTAACAGTGTGTAGGTGAGTGTACTTTTAATTTTCTTAAACACCGAGAGAAATGTCATGGACAAAGTGATTACTCCACCCATCAATATCCTACTTGAACCCCTGTTGGTATAATGCTTTGTTTTACATAGTATTCTTTGAATTTCACTTCTTATTTTGTACTCGAGACTCTATTTTTAGAATTCTTCATTTTCAACTGACTGCTTGCTAACAAGCAGCCTGGTCAATTGTTATTGTATTATATTAGATAAATATTATCAATGAATTATAATTTTTAATGTGTGTATATATTGTATTATATCTTTCAGATTTTTCATGTCTTTGCATATTAAGTCACATATCTGGGCATCATTAGTGGTGGTAAAAATAGCACCATTGTCAATAATTGATAAGTATGTACAACCAGTAACAAAATACTTAAATTAGAAGTTGTATATTATATTAGTATTGACTGGAAATGAGAAATCAGGGATTGATGTAGAGGTGTATATATGAGAATTAGAGGGCGCACTTCATAATAATCACATGACAGTATTAATATTACTTCATAACAACTACAAATTCATTACATGTCATTTTCATTGTACAGCAACTGCAGATGCTGCAGTAATTATTGTGGTAAGGTTGGGATAACAACAGTCGCATAGCAACTAGAAAACTAGAATAATAGTACAATGAAAGATTCTGTTGTATGTACCATTTAAATTACTTTACCAAATAAATGAATCCACTAAATATTTGATCCCATTTGGATGCAATGCAGCAATGTAGACACAATACTAGTTAGTTAACCAATCACAAGCGACAGTTGGATGACCCATCGCATCGTGATTGGTCAAATTACTTGTGGTGGGCTTATGTTCTTGTGTTGTGTCAAAGTCGGAACCAAACTAAAATGGTTTTCACAGCCTTGTTGGTCTTGCATAGTTTCAATAGAAAGTAATTTAACACAATAAAACATAACAACCTTTTATAACTAATTAATGCAGGAATAAATATCTGAGCTAGCACACTGTATTCCGATAACTTTATTAAAGAGATTTTAAATGAGGTAAAATGTAAACAAATACATTTGATTAATTTTTATAATTTTGTTAATTTGTGCTCAAGTAAATTGTTCTGGACGTACAATAGTAATACATTTAGATTTGAGAAATTTCAAGTCTCCTTCGAATTTAGACTAACTTTAACAAGTTGGCACAGCCGATGGCATTCTGGTTTTTGACTGAAGTTGGTTCGAATCTTATACATTTTCACTCAAGCTAAGACTCAACCGGCCTCATGATCTACTTAATTGGCTGGATTGTATTCATAATCAATTTCAGTATGCAACCGTTAATGAAAATGATTTAAGTTTAATTTAAGATCCATTCTTAAGACCACAAACTCTTTAAGGAAGTTTAGGTGTACTTAAGTTAAACATTTGTATTGTTTTCTTGTATAATATTCAAATTTATTCAAAATAAAATACCACTGTTTTACATCAATCAACTGTAATTAATAAGCCATCCTAATTACCTGTGGTTATTATATCTGTGTTATTTAATAAGAAACATTTTAATTTTAGTTTATTATAATTAAAAGTATTCTCCTCAAATGTCTATGAAGAAATATATTTATCTAAATGTGCTCAGAATTTAAAGCTATTTTAACATGGTAGTTACATTTAATTGCAAGATTTTCTTTCAAAATATCGTAAATGTTGGTATGAGATTTGTTTGTGTACCAGTTTATGAAATTATATGATTTGATCGATTGATTACTAGCTCTTCTATTAAAATAATGTACTGTACTTTGAAATATTATATATTTAAAGGTGGTAAAATAATTTAATTTTAAGCTTCAAAAGCTCAGTAAGGATTTTGTTTAAAAATTCATATTTTGTTTGTAATTAAATCTATTGTATTGTTATACCAATTGAATCTAGGACCGACTATTAGGAAGCTTTTCATTTGCGACGACCGAGGACCTAAATTATACATCATATACATGTTCCAATTAGCCGCAGTCCACTAAATCGATTACGATTTTTGTTTCGCGCACAGTACATGTGCGCCCAAAAATATGGTATTGATGTATTAGATATTTCCTGTTTAACATGACCTGCACAAAGGAGATATTACATTTGGTATGAAAGATATGTTTTTAAACAATAACAAAATGTACTAAAGTGTATAAGCATGTGCCTGAAGATGGGGAGGACTGGTTGCACTATTGCCCCTCAAGTAACCCTTTTAAAATACACATTTTAACACCAAATTAAATTACATTATTATGTGCATTTTGATATCAAATGATAAGTGTACTTTTATTATGATATATTAGTGTTTTCCTAAATGTAGTTGTGTTCATGTATCGTGGGCAAATTATTTCGATATGTTCCGTTAATTAAAATTGTAATACACTTTGTATTGTTTATATAATGTAGAAAATGGTATAATAATCATTGGTAAAGGTTTTGTAAACTGTTAGTGCGGTGGATTATTTTACAATTATATTAAAATATTTAAAATAGCTATATAAGTTTTTTATCTTACAGTAATAAGTGATTCCAACATCCTACTGTAGCTTTCGTTATCCCCTTTCGTGAAGATATCACTGATATATACGTTGTTTCCAACATACGTGTGAATGCAATAGCTTTGGATGACGATCCCTTCAATTAAGGACCACCCGTGTGAACGCAAATAATATTGACATTTGGTAGGGGATAATTCAATGGTGAGCCGATATCATACGGAAATCTACCACGGCTTAAGAAACAAAATCGTATACGGAGGAAAGTTGATTCAACAAGGGTTTAAGTTTACCGTAACTTTCTTACTTGTTTATCTAAGCGTTAGACCTTTGTCAGTAGGCTTGTTCAGAGACCAATCTTATTCTTTAATAAGTATTGTAGCTAATTTTCACTTTCATTGCTTTGTAAAAGTTTGGTTCACAAAGAGCAATGAGTTCGTTTTTGCTGAGTGTAATATAAACTGCGCTCAACTCAAACGCGCTTAATTTGCTCTTGTTTGAACCAAGTTAATCGTGCGTATATATATTCAAATATAATATTAGCCTGACCTGTAACATGTTTGCTCATTTTGTTTAATAAATATCACTGGTAATATAATGTCATTAATGTTAGACTTTTTGTTTTGGTTAGCAGTGCACTGTTTCGACATTGTTTGTGTACGGTCGTTGGCATGCATATTTAATATTTAGTCCCAGAGATCATGTCGTGGGAAATCGAAAGCGACGATGATAAAGCTTGGTTCCCACTAGCGACGTAACGCAGCGTAAGTGATTTGACCAATCACAAGCGATGGATTATTCGAACAGTGACTTCTTATTGGTCAACCCGCTTGCGTTTCGCGTACGTCCTTTCGTTGCGTCACGCTTAACAACCGTACCAATTCCTTGCTCTTGACAATTGCAATTCAGTGCAATGTATACTGTATCCGAATTTAAGTTTAATTCAGAGGTAAAGGATAAAACGATATTATATTATATTTTATCATTAGATAGTTAATTTAGACTTTTTATGGGGAAAATTTATATCACGAAGTCACGGTCATTAATTTAATTAGACAATTTAGACGATTTAGTATAGTCTTGCATTTTTAAGAATTAAAACATACTAGGCCTAGGGCCTACGTAGGCCTACTCGTATTTCATCCGGAACAATAGACAGATTCATAAAGGCCTAGCGCGAGTAAAATCAATAGGCCCTATTATTAATTATGAAATATTATTATACATTGTTGTAAGTAATATTACACGTAATAGTAATCTATTGGATCAAATCAAAACCAAATAAGTTATTTTCTTAAAAACTCAAGCAAAGTTAAAGCTGGTATAATAGCCCCCTCTTCTTCAGCTCGATTGTATTATTCGTCCTCACTTGACCGCGGTTTTTTTTCAATTCAATTATAATATATACCATCACCATTTCGGTGCTCAAACTTCACCTTGTGTGATATGAAAAGATAGGCCTATTTACCATGGGAAGTCAGCATCGTAAAGATACATGTATACGATACATTTTGAGGTGTTTGTCAATGAAACATCGTGTTATTAATACGTAATTACTATCAAACGATAATGCTACCCCGAGGACCAATGTTTTAATGTGTAAGCTACGTATTAATATCATAGCACCACTCATCGCACTGTGTTCACAAGAAGACAATGCAGTACTACAAATACAACCTGTGGAGTGATACACGCAAATAAGATACTGTCGAGTTTACGGTTTACGTGCGTAAATGATATTATTAGCCTCTACGCTTGATTGTTGAGGATGTTATCTCCATGAATTGGTTTGAGAAAAAAAAGTAAGATGTCATCTGTAAAGATGTCAGAGCCGTCAAAACAAGTGGCTAAAACCACTCTAGGAAACGAAATCACGATTTGACTTATTAAGCAAATAATTACTATTGAGTTGTGTCAATAAATTATCAAGAAATTGAATTTCATCGACGTGATAGTTGACAGTGTAGTCATCGACGGATCGTCTGCCTGCTAATCAATTTGATGACGCTTTTATCACATTTTCAGTCGATATAACTGAAATCACAAACAACGGTATTTAATACTACTAAGAATCAAAATCTGTTGATGGTTCTGTTTGGGATCTTCAAAAATTAAATCACAGATTCTACAAAGCCGGCATTAGCAAACTACTACAGTATAGGCCTATACACTGAAGTTGAATAAAGAAAACTAGACGCAACACTTTCAACACTTTAACCAGCAACGTAAGTTATGAATTTATCATTTTACAGTAACATTCTTTAATCATTTTAAGCAACGGGTAAACATTAACTGAAAACTAATTACTTTACATAGTCTAGTTTAGTCCTTTCCAGGAACTTCGGTACTGTTAACACCACTTGGAAAAAATGTTTAGAGTTTCGCTGCTGCCGGTGCATGAACAATACTCTCTTGTACTGTACGAGTTTTGTATTTTGATTTTTAGTAAAAATTGCGGCCATATCTCGATATCTCGGGATATGTCACTATTTGGTACCGCCGTGGTGTGATCGGTTTGCAACGATTTTCATCATTCCTTTCTCAATAAGTGAACAAAAGGCCATACAGTATTATTAAATATTTTCTCTTTACTTGGGCCCCCTAATATTTCCATATTTATATGCTTACCCATGAAATTCGGTTTCTTTGGCTGGTTTGGTCATCTTGTTTTGTTTTTTTTAATTATTATTATTATAGGGGTTTTTTTAGGTAGTCTTAGCATATATTTTAAATAACCCACTTGTCTATTATCTACTTTAATGGGAAAGACAAGATTAAGAATACGGAATGATAGAGATTTACCGATTGGAGGTAGACCGTAGAATTCACATTCACCAGCCGGCCAATGATTATTGCTCAGTTAAAAGACCAAATGCAATTGAATCTCCGGCAAGATGATAATTGTTTGGTTACGAAAGTAGCATTACACCTATTTAATTAATAATAAGGCGGCAATCCGCTAAGTGACGGTAATCCGTTGCTGCATAAATCGTAAAGCCGCAATTAATATTTGCAATAACTTCGATTTTTTATTTTATAAACCGAATCTGTTCCAGTGTACTGATGATTATTCTATCCGATACGCGTTATAAGTGATTTCAATGGAAACGAATATGATATTAATGATTGATATTATGAGTGAATATGTCCTAAAATGGGTGAATATGAAGAAAGATTGGAGAAACAGTAAATAATACCAATTAAGAGAGATAATGATGAAAAAGTTACAAATATTGAGTGATTGTGAAACAGTTGACCAATAATATCTTAAACAAGTCATTACAGTAGTGGTAATGTATTGGTGAAACAGTACAACATGCCTGCAGTACAATATGCCTTAAATGAGTAATTATGCAAAGTAATATATAGATGAATCACTGCCAACAATACGGCCATAAGCTGACAAGATAATGTTAGTCGGACCATGGAGGTATATATATACCTCCATGGTCGGACGGTCTTTCATTATACTGAAATATCGGTGAAAATAGTTTTTTTAAATAGTTTCTTTTCTAATACAATCAAGGAGAAAACGACATTTCTAGTCGCGTGCAAACGCGACTCTAAAGCTCACTATGTCGGTCGGTTGGTCGGTCGGTAAACACTAACTCAAATTTGAGCACACGACTGCAGCCATGTTATGACCTTGTTTCAGTTCTGCTGAATTTTCAGGAAAAAACAATTCAAATGAAACTCCATAATTTTATGTCAGCTAAATATAGCCTACCAATCACAATGTCAAATATGTTCAAATTTGCATGTCACAGGTGAGATACTAGACTCACTATATCGACGCATTTAATGCGATTCTCTAAAGATACAAGGTTATGGTTTACATAGTATCAGCAAACAAAGAAATCTTCGCTTCATAGAGCTAATATTTAACTTAAATTGAATTCTACTCTACCCAAAGTGATTCTTGTAACAAACCTAGCATGATATAGGCCTGCTAATTGCTCTAAATAACCTGCACATTTTACGATGTCATTTTACCATTTACTAAGCTTATATTGCCATTTAAGTACCGATGCAGTTATAATAACACTGAAGTAAACGCAACCAAAATGAGTATAAAGATTTCAAAGCCGCAAGGCAGAACTGAAGACAAATGTAAACTTCAATAATACGCATGCGCACAATAATTTACAACCGATATATCAAATTTGTTTGTCGTGATATTTAACATTTTATACTCTAGTATTCTCCAGTTTCAATTTAATCACATTTTTCGTTGTTGCAAGATAACTATAGGTAGTCGATTTCTATTTACAAGGAAACAATAGGACTAAATAAGTGGATCTTTTTATTATGTTTGTATTTCATTGTATTGTGTTGTTATGATGATTTTTTTTTTCTTTTGATATTAGTTATCTTTCTGAAACATGGGATACTTTACGGTTACATTTACCATCTTATTGTTGATACATTCATCTTCATCTGACTTAAATCAACACTGTGTCCAGAATGAAAAACTACTTGAGACAATTTTGACGTCGCTACAAAACTCACTGGTCTTTTTAGGAAAAGAATACGATTCATTGAATTTAGATGTTATCTCAGGTTTACGAATGACACAAGGTTTGTACTTACTACTTATTTTTTAAACTAAACAACTTTTGGGGGTTTGGTTGTCTTTCCATGGGTGTAGAAAATATACTGCAAAATTATGACCAAAAGACCGTTATAGTTTTATTCTAACTGCACATAATTTCAGTATTTTTTATATATAGGCCTATATTTCGGCAAATTGCCAAGGATAACCATAAGCGAATTCATTCATTATCTTTCTTAAGGGTGGCAATCCCGTTCACAAGACAAACATAATATACAAGATGCTCTACATAAAAGTCTTTGGGAGTGGAGTTTTAATTGAGATTTTAAGATTGGTAGCCAAGCATCATAGCCACCAAGCCACAACTCCACTAAATTAGCGTCGTAGGCTTATTTAATTATATTTTGTCGAAAGCCCAGACTCATTGTATAGTCTTTAGTAAAATTTAACATACATAATAAAGAAACCACTCAAATAGGGGTTAAACCATGACTTCAGAAACATTCTTTAACCAGACTAATAGCTTATTTTACTACCGTTGTGTATAGTTGAAAATTCAATTTGCAATTGAAACGTGCTTCGAATATTAAACAAAACATATCTTCTTAATTATCTACGTTGTTTTGTTTCACAACATGCAGAAATACCATGGTATTGATCAGTAAAATAAAATGGCTGTTAGTTCCTTATGATGTCAGTATAACCATAGTCCATGGATAACAAAACCATTTTTTAATTTTTTTACGAGATACAAATATTTTACTTGATTTTTGAATAATATTATGAAGTCCATATTAAGATATACCATTGAGGCAGAACGAATAATAATGTCTACCTCCGTGGTGTTATTGTGTAAGTTGGATCATGGAAAAATACTGTAAGTTGAGTAACTTATTTCTCCAGGATTGGATTCTAAATTCTGCCAAATACCACTCTTTTTACCAGCGTTTTATAAGTCTTTGGAACGTTTAGTCATAGATATACCATTTTTGTGAGCTATGTTGTATTGGTTCTGACTATAAAATTGGTCTCTAATTGTGAATAAAACTACGTAGTAGGCCTGTTCGTAACTGTAGATTTCTGTAGAATCAAATGGGAATACATGCAGTAACTGCATACAATGGCTATTTTCATTAATTTGTGAATCCATGGAGTTGCTAACAAGAAATTGATTGAATTAACGATCATAGTGCACATCGATGAATATATCTTAAGGCGTACATTCACAGCAAATATCGATGGAGTTCCGAAGTCGTATACTGTTTTCTCTGAAAACGTAGCTGTTGCATTAGCCAACTGTACTCAAATGTTTCTGAAGTTGTACATTATTTCTCACTTACGTGTAACGTATAGCGTTATTATTAATTTGCTGTTTAATTCCGTGGCTTTCTATCGTGATAATAGTCACGCGGTGAGTGCGGTATATTTTTCCTTAAAGTACGGATATATTGGGTTAATTATTCTATTTTTTTAACCCACAAGAGAAACAAATCCTAATGTCGCAGAAAAAAACGCATTAATCATCGCAAAAACTAACGCGTTAAGCGTGAGTGCTCATAAGACAATTTCACATAGAAGTTCTTTTACATTCATAAGCCATATACAGTATATATACCACGCACAAAACAATTATTCTAAACCATCCGGTGATATTGACAATTTATTAATTAATTTTAATTTCCTCGATAAGATGAAGAAATCTGTAAGAATAAGAAAAAGTCGCCCCAACCGCGATATCTCTCTTGTAGGTTTTTAAAATTACCAGTTGGCTTAACTTTCTAGATGTTTGTTAACTCATGTGCTGCTGATTCGGAAGGAAATTAATAAAAACTATAAATATATCTCGCCAAACTTATTATAGGGAATATCATCTGTAAGATCAGTACCCCAATCATATTGTTATCTGAGCCGCTAACAAACATGCCTAACACAGGCTTAGTAAACTCAGGCATTGTGGCATTGACTCTTTCTATGTTTGGTCTGATATCTTGAATTAATTGATAATTACACTGCAATAATTAATGCTTACCTGTAATAATAAGTACAGGACTAGATTGATCACTTGATATTATACCTTCCATTATCCTCAGATTTAGACAGTCAACTCAAAATGCCATAACAATAAATTATAACCTAAAATATACAATGGAACAGATGTTTGAAAATGGAAAATTCGTTGATGAACTATGTTCCAAAAATGAGTGCTGTTTGAGATTACATAATTATACATTCATAATTGGTTCATTATAATAATGCAGTTCTACTCAACGAACATAACTATACGTAATTTTTAATATAATTAATATTATATATCTTTCTATTTTAGCTGAAATCAAAGCCGCATTTGTGCCAACTCCATATCTACCTACTGAATCGGGAAAAGGTAGTTTACAAGCCAGGCTAGCTGCAATGTCCACTTTCATTGATGAGATAGTAACTCTCGCTAAACCTTATGTATACAGAACACTGCCCGTGTACTACAATAGTAAGTGTTATTTATGTCTTTATCCGTCTTTTATTTACATCTAGCAACCTATAACCATAACGTGATAATTTAGGGACTGGTGAGGTTGTTGTTGTAGGCCTACCCCATTAAGAATGTATAATATCATATCATAAAATGTAATCTGTGTTTCAACAATAAGAAGTTAAACCGGTCAAGCACTGATATTGATAATCGTATTATATGTGATCAAGATGACGATGATGTTCAAGATGAAAAATAAGAGCAGGAAAAGTATCGGTGACGACGCTGAAAGTATCGAATCCCACCTATCCATACTGGAGAACATCCGGTTGTAATACCACCTACCCATACTGGAGAAAATGAGGTTGTAAATTTAGTAATGATTTGAAACATAAAACTACATACAGTGACTAGCCATATAAATAACATTACGGTGCATAGACATCGGCGCCAATTCTGTTACGCACCGATTAACGCGACGAAGAATTCAGATTACTAATCGCGTATTCTTAACACTCGCGTCACTGATCCATAATGGTGTACCGTAAACTCCACAACCAAATCGATAAAACCAATACGTAGACGACACAGCCTTATAATTAAAAGGTATCATGATTTCTTACATCTGGTTAACGTTGATTAGTAATACCTACATTGAATACGATGGCATTTCGTATATAAAAATTGATCTGGATCTGGATGGATGCGTTAGGGGTCAAGAGGTTGTTGAGGTTTTTGTTTTCGCCTAAAGATTTTGTGATTAGCTCATTATACATGGACATCAACAACTAAGAAGAGTGATATTAACGAATCAATTTTGATTAATACCGTATGAATTACGTATATATGTAAACATATTAAGTTATAATAACACACTTATAATAATAATCTGTATTATTATTGAAAATTACCCACGCAGATATTCATAATTAATTACAGTAATGATTTTCTTAAACATTTATCATCAGGCTCCTTATAGATCAATAATATGCATCACATTCCCCATGGAGTCATCTATTTGCTTAATCTTCTATTAAATCACACACATTAGTTCTAACTGATGTCTCTTTTGCGGTTTTGATTAATAATGTTTTCTGGGTTTTAAAGATGAAGGCGTACGAAACAAAGTCACATGGTTACTAATGATCATGAAACAGGCGAAAATAGAGACCATTGTCAATCGAACTACATGCTTCTTTAATAATGCTTTAGATTTTCCAGAACTTCTTAAAAAAGGTTACCATGAAACTGTACATACGCAAATAGGGAACATTGTCAATCAAACTACATTCTTCTTTACTATGCTTTAGATTTTCCATAACTTTTTTTTAAAAGGTTAAAATGGAACATACGAAAATAGAGAACATTGTCAATGAAATACATGCTTCTTTACTATTGCTTTAGATTTTTCAGAACTTCCTAAAAAAAGGTTACTAAGAAACATACGAAAATAGAGAACATTGTCAATCAAACTACATTCTTCTTTACTTATGCTTTAGATTTGTCAGAACTTCTTTTAAAAGGGTTACTATGAAACATATGAAAAAAAGAGAACATTTTCAATCAAAATACATGCTTCTTTACTATGATTTAGATTTTTCAGAACTTCTTAAAAAAAGGTTACTATGAAACATACGGAAATAGAGAACAGTGTCAATCAAACATGCTTCCTCACTTATGTTTTAGATTTTTCAGAACTTCTTTAAAAAAGGTTACTTAAACATACGAACAGATAGAACATTGGCAATCTAACTACATGCTTCTTTACTATGCTTTAGATTTTTCAGAACTTCTTAAAAAAGAATTCTGGGCCGTAAGTAGTTGGAAAGAAGATCATGTGTTATTAAATACGCCGTTTTCATTTGGTAACAATCAGGTAGAGAAGATAACAGAAGCGGCTAGCGATAGGTGCTTGACAGAACTACTCGGTACTGGGTAAGTCAGCCAACTTAAGAAACCCCAAACGGAACTGAACCCAACTCAGAGCAAAAGCAGTATCCTTCCTTGACTTATTTTCTTTTACAAAAACATGATAATTTCACCAATGCATACTTCTGTTGACAAAACCAATGCAATCTAATACAGTATACTTATAACTTGAACTAATTACGCAATGCAAGACCTTTTAGGCCTATACCTATTAATGGGTCGACGTAAATTGCACTTTTTATTTTGTAAGATATCTCGACGTCATGAGACATCCGCGGTATATTTAATCTTTGAAATAGTTCTTTGAGATTGATTTTTGCAAGAAATGCCGATATATACTAACATGTTAAGTAGATTTTTTATCCGATAAAGGTTTGTAGGATATAGCTCTTGTAGATAAGCTGTTAAGTAACGTTTTCATCCGGTAGCATTTTGAGGGATAAGCAGAATGTTCAGTACAGTTTTTATTGCGAAAAAGAATTCTTTTATAAATCTTCAAGATATATTTTCATATGCGGCATATTGAAGAGATCAAAAGAGATATTTTCATTCGGTTATTGAAAAAAGTAAATGTGTTTCTATGTAACATTTTAAGCAGACGAATTTTAACACCAACCGTGTATATTGTAGATGTACCATTTTTAAAGTTAATCCACATGCGCGCGCAACTATAAGATTCATCACGTTTCGTCTACTATTGTCTGTCAATCAACTGCGCACGCGAGCGTTTGAAACGGATCATGAACAGCTCTTTTTTATATACACGATTACATTTGGCATCAAATTAAGTCAGTGCATAAGAAGAACACATTTACATTAGTAAATTGGACGCATAATTAATACCAAAGTCCGTTGTTATAATAAATGGAACATTAGCGGTACCATTCACATACATTCAACAATAATTGTGAAATGATAGTGATAAATTCTGTTGTTTACAAAAACTTTAATGATTCTTGAAAGCTTTCAATAAAGTAATTAGGGTATCACGATATCTGTCTGATAAGAAATTAAGCTCATGGGACACACTAAGTTGTACTTTTTACATATAAAATATAATTTATCAATATGTTAAGAATTATTGTTCTCTTTAGACCATCAAAAAAGAAATGTACAATTGCAAGTGAATGCTTAGATATAATGGAGGCGGATGGATATAAGGGTTATGAGGTCACACACCAACTTCTCTACTTTATACTAATAGACCGCGTAAGTAAAATAAATCATTACGTGATTTCATATAACTTATTACAGAACAAATTTAGCAACTCTTCTCCAAATAAAAAAACATCAATGGAATAAATTACATAAATGTAATGAAAAATATTTTAATAATTTTCACTAAATATAAATCATAACGAAAAAAAGTTTTTGAATTTTGTATAACCTGCAAAACGTTCAGCCTTCTTTCCAACGTTCTGATTCTTGATAGTTTCTCCCACTCTCACTGTCGTTACCAAAATGACAACTACTTGAAATGAACAATTATTATTATTGCCTTTAAACCTGAAATGACTCTTTTTTCTTTCACACAATTTTAGCTTCGGTGTTTTAGCTATGATCGTTTACGTCATCAACAAAATGATTATGTCATCAAGGGTCTGTGTTCCAATATATTTCAGCAAGCCAGTGATCTTTCTAAAACGGAGTTAAATGGTAGAATCGACCATGATCTATTTATGGAACAAAGTACGTAAATCCACTTCTTTCAGCTCTGGTTTTCCTATAATACGACAATGCGCAATCATGTATTTTATTTTATATCTTTTGTGGTTCACCACCACCTTTATTCATTCAATGTTTCATTACATAATTTCTAAACATTTTCTACCTTTTTTCATTATTTCTGTTTTTTTCTCTCATTAATTTCATAATTTAACCTTTATTATCATACCATTAGTAAACATTGGCATTCATCTAGTATTTTTGTTTTCTGAATTAACATTAATACAAAGTATTTACTTCTTAACATTCTTTTTATTGCGCAATCATGTATTGTAACACGCTACACGTTAGCTTAAAGTTTGATTTTTTTAGAAGCCTATATTAAGATTCTAAAAAAGTTTATTTTCATAGGCATGTTTTTGAAATATACGAAAAGCTGAATTTCTTTCACAAACCAGAATTAGTATTACAGTATACATTTTAATTTAAAACTCGTCGATAACGCCTATATTAATTTCATTTTCAGTTGCATTTTGTGGCGGCTTATTAGGTTATAAGGAATTTCTACGTTCTGATTGGCTGAATTATATCCTAAGTTGGCAATTAGATAGTGGGTGTTTCTCAGTCATTAATCCAAAATTATCTGGTAAGTTTAAATATTGCGAAAACAAGTGGGAAGACATAATTAATTCAAAACTGTACCACCTCATTGAACTGTGTGAGAGCACATCGCATAAACCAATTGATATTCAGATGATGACGTGTTATGACGTAGACAGTAATTGTCGATAACAATTTCTATTAAAGTGTTCACTAAAACAAAAATAATTCACAAATCGTTTTATTTCTTTAGAAAATTCTGGTTATCGAAGAAAACGAATGGACGTAAAATTAGCAGGTAGGCCTAACTACTATCATTATTGTACTTCAAATAATCTTTTTTTTTTATAAATGAGGAGTAGGCCTACAAAATTAAAATTAAATAAGCGATAGAGAAAGCGTGTATTTGGTAGATGAAAGTGAATACATCGGTGACGTCAGAAAACCCTCATAATCGCACGAAATAATTTTTCATTCGTAATCAATAATTAGCTGACTACAATATTAGGCGTTAACGCTAATGCATTGCAGATTCCAAGTAGCCTACTTATTGCCGACGATATCATGGCGTTTATCTATTGATTTTGCTGTGCGTATCTACACCACGAGGCACGGTGCTCAACAGAGCAAACCATTAAAGTCAACGATCGCATTCTAATCAGCTAATGGCTCGTCATTAAGACATCAACGTATAAGCCTGGGAACATTATTTGACACGCAATGTGACATAAATATCATCACGTTTCTAATGCTAATCTAATGACCTCGATGACCTTATTCGTCTCGTCATAAATGTCTTTGCCGCCAATAAATGTCATACAGTATTATTTAATTTTATTTCAAGAATACCTCTTTACCATTAAATTATTGATTCCTTCTAGGGATTGGCTACAATTATGATAGCGTTGAATCTAAGTGCCATTCGATCCTATTTGGAGCTTAGCATAATTGAATAAACTTTAACTGCACTTTCTTTCTATCAGGCCTAAAGCATCGATGTAACTGTAGTTTACATGACCTTACTTTAAAATAGTAAATATACAAGTACAGTAGAATGTTTCATCCAATAAAGAACATATAAATAATGGCTTTTAATATAATGGTATAATCACATGATAAACATTAGTAAATTGACGTACATTTATTATTAAGGTTGACGTAACTAAAACACTTGATTACGCCCTTCTGCATAACATAATTAATTTGAAGATGAACACATTCTAGAAACTAATAATTAACGTATGTCAGTCATTATACGTAAATACAATTGACAAGTCTTACTAATTGCATTTATTTCATGTTTTAATAGACGGTGGATATGGTTGTTTTGGACACTGTACTGCAGTTGCAGTTATATCACTTGGAGGCTACTTGCGTGAAACAGTTGCAACTATGAAAACTTGCATTGAATGGAATTAGCTTTAACATGGTCAACCTCTTCTTGCTAGATTCTAAAAGCAAGTTCCAATTCTTAATATGTTGCTTAGTTCTTCTATAAGAACGACGTCCCAATTCTTCGCAAAGAATATGTTGTCCGGCTTCAGTGCTCTGCGAACGCGCTTCACTTCTTCTTAAAACGTACCAGACTTGGTTCTACCTGGTATATTCTAAAATGTTGTCTTCTTTTATTTGAAGAAAGTTTTAAACAACATGGTTCAATCCTTCTAAAAGTGTCAGACTTGGTTCTACCTGGTATATTCTAAAGTGTTGTCTTCTTTATTTGAAGAAAGTTTTAAACAACATGGTTCAATCCTTCTAAAAGTGTCGGACTTGGTTCTACCTGGTATATTCTAAAATGTTGTCTTCTTTTATTTGAAGAAAGTTTTAAACAACATGGTTCAATCCTTCTAAAAGTGTCAGACTTGGTTCTACCTGGTATATTCTAAAATGTTGTCTTCTTTTTTAGTTTTTAACAACATAGTTCAATCCTAAAAGAGTGTTCCAATTCTAATAACTGTACTAAAGTTTCTTACTGTATATCAACTAAGAACTATGACATTTCACTACTAAGTTTATGGAAACAACTTTCGTCCAGTACTTGACAAGAAACGGGTTATGAGGCAGTCTAATACTTTGACAAGAAATGATTCTGAAAATTTAAGATAATTCACTCAGAGACAAAGCACAGTACTTACTATCTTGTTTATCCCGAAATATATATTTCAGTGCTGTAGTAATGTTAAATAAAGTAGTATGTCAGGTGCTAAGAGCTATTTGTAACAATAAATTTGTTCATACAGTGATATATTTTTATGATTAATACTTTCCTAACTCCTTCCTTTCTTTAAACTCATAGTGTTATTTTTGTAAACTTGTGTCTTTTCCATTGTAATTGTACGACTAGCCTGTTGCAAATAAATCTGTAGCAATGAACATCGACCGTACCATCATTATTCTAGTCTCTCGTTCATTCAATCGTTCGGTCAATGAATCGAAAATGTTGCTTATTGTGTAGGCCTATTGTATCTGATTTATTATGCGACGATTAAAATAAAACACTAAACGGAAAACGTCTAGTAAAATAAACATCAACACTTCCAATAATATATTTGTTCAGTTTTCTTACGAAACCATAAAAATTTAATGACACTTATTGGTTCATGCTTTTAGTAGGTAAACATCCGCGTTTCAAGTCATTGAAAATTACGTATGTAGAATGATGGTCACTCGGGAAGAAGTGAAATAACAAAACTCCAAAAAAAGAATCATGAGAAAAAGATAGAAAATGTTTTTGACGTTGCCATGCCTGCGCAGTATACTAATTTTTCATGATTAAATTGACTAACTCAATAACTGGTTAATCAGTCTCTTGATAACTATTACAACACGTTTTTTAACAATAAATATACTTATTAACGAAGCTTCACTATTGACAAAACGACACGTCGCGTTATTTCAGTTGTTGAATAAAACCTGTCAGGGTGAAACAGTCAAAGAACCGTACATAAATCGCACCCACGAATTATCAAGATGGCATATCATAATCCAAGAAAAGCATCTTATTCTCAATTCAGATTTACGAGGCGTTTACATAATTTTTGCGTTTAATTGAATTCATTATTTTGTGTTTAAACAATAATTTATCTTGATACAATCATAATCTGAAAAGCACATATTCATCCTCATTTCATTTTATATATAAATATGTAAAAATATCAATATCAGTTTACTCATGCTTTTTTAGCTTACCTTTCTCCTAATCTTCTTTCTAGTATACTACGCGCGATCCTATGACGACACAAAGAAGCAACTTTATTGGGCCTACCCAGAGGATTCTACCCAGAGTTCCCATTAGGCCTACTAACAAATATCATAGAGCCAGCTAGTCCAAGCTGAAATATTATCCCTTAAAAAGACGACCTAGAATACGAATTTTATACAATCACATGACTACCAAAATTGAATGAAATAGAAATATGTCTAGCCGCAGAACTAGCATTTAAGCTAAGCAAAGAGCTGTCTTAGTTAGCTAGGCTTAGTTGGCCCAGCTACCTCTTAATTAATACACTTCTCAACTCATGCTAGGCCTAACTAAGGCCTAGTTAGGGCCAGTCAGGGCAGGATCACTAGTTTCTGCCCTCCTTAGCCTTGTCATCATCTTTGTTATTCACAATAGTTCTTAATACTTACGTTGTTTCAATGATTATTTTTTGTTTATCAAATTTGCGTTTTAAATACGCTATTCCGATCCGCCGCCGCACACACACAGCCAACCAACGTGCAAGAAACGTTTTTTGAATAATCGCGCTGAGCATGCGCATTTTCATATTTTGCAAAATGGCGCGAGCTAGCTGTGGTGAGATGGTGGATTATGGGTAATAAACAAATTTACCACCTGTCTGCCATGTATCATTGCACAAATATTAAACAACGGGACAACATTTATGCTGTAATATATGATGTATTATAAAGACAGAATTCATGAACAATGACTAGGCCTACCCTACAATGTTCCTGTAATAATTTTTTTGACAATACTTTTATTTGAAGTTTTAACAAGAAAGAAGTTCAAGACATAATTATATTCCTAAGAAGAAATGATCCAACATACATTTCCTGTCAATGATGAGGTGATAAATTACTGTATACCTCAGTTTAATAATAGAGAAAATATCTACACTTTAAATCAAAACAAGTGTACAAAGCTTATCATGATTTTTTTTAAATATCAAATAAATTTAATTTAGCCTTACTATTTTAAGAAAACTTTAAAAATTATTTAAACATTGCATGATTATTTTTAATAATGTATAATAAAACGATTAAGCTTATCTTTATCAAACTAACATGTTACGCTTGACACTGCCTCTAGGCCACATCAAAATCTCAAATCTACAGACATGTGTTCATCTGTTTAAATGGCTCAACTTTGACTCAACTATTGCACTCACTAAGACAAACAGTTAACATCTAATAAATCTTGTGTTTCATGTCAACATGTTTGGTTTTTTTTCACAACATACTCTGACCATTTTCTAATAATAGTATAATTGAATACAATTTAAAATAAGATATTTAGAAATGGTGTTATTGAGTGATTTATAGGTTTTAGACTAACTGTATGCAGGATCTCAACTGCTGGCACTGCTGACAGGTTGTAATTTACTCGAAGATGATTCCAGTTTTTTACCTGTAATTTAATAAAATTATTATCAACTTCAAATTCAATACTGCAAAACCAAACAATATCCTTTTCACACACAACATGTCAATTGCAAGAGTACAAGCGGCATCACAAAAAATAAAAGAAAAAGAGAATTAAATGATGAAAGTAAAATAAAAGGTATAGGTATATATATAATAGAATAACATGTGTTTAAAAAAAAAAAAAAGTATGTATGTTAACGAATGCAAAATATGTTTTTAAAAATAAGAAATGTTGAAAAATTATGTTATGAGTTAACATAAAAGAGAAAAAAAAAAGAAATACATTAAAAGATGATGTGTATAAATTATAAGAGAAAATGATGGTGAATAATGATAATGAATAAAGAAAAGATTACAACAAAAATCATGTATATAAAAACACATGATAACAAAAATACAATGTTAGAACAAATGTGTATAAATTAATATACAGTATTTATATGAAAATGTATATGATGGAAATAAAAGTGGGATGAACCCACATAAGACAAAAAAATAAAAGGCTCCACCATCACATAAGCACCAGCAGTGAATCTTTCATCATTTACGTTAATTAATAACAGATTTCTCGTTTCAAAAAGAAATTCACCTTTAGCAGTAGAAACAGATACACAAGAAACACATAAAATATGCAATAATAATCTTGACACTAACAATGATATATTACAAAGGAATATGTAAAGAGTTTACATTACTAATATCATGGAGTAAAGGATCAACACTTTCCAGTATGATATATAGCATCAGATAAAAAGACCAACATTACGTAGTTTAGATGTTTTAAATGCGTACATAATAATTCTCAATTCTCATAAATCTTAATAATTTAAGCTCTATTCTAGGTTAGTTGCTAAAGCGATAGTCAAACTATGCCCAACGGGGTTTGAAGAAAAATCAAGTCACCTTTGAAATCGGTTTTGTCAACTTCACTTGTTTCTGATAGCATTATGAAAACAAACATGTAAATCATTCATAAGTAAGTAAGTTAAAAATAATACTTTAGAATAGTATTCTTTGTTGCCAGCCAAAGATTAGTTGTCATGAAAGTTTAAAGGGAAGGAGTTTGGGGAAACTTAAATTGTGCTTTCACACAAAAGCTTTGGACGATATTGATTTGAAAAAAGTTCTCTTTGAATACATTTTTATTTGATTTTGTTTATATAGAAAAGTGAATAGAAGGCAAGCATGGTTTGATGCTACTGTACCTGTTTTGACACAATGATGGCATACATCGCGCACCTCACAATGATCGCATACCCAGCGAGCCTCAAATTGATGACATACCCCACGCGCCTAACAATGATCAGATACCCTGCGCCCCTCACAATGATGGCATACATCCCGCACGTCACAATGATCGCATACCCTGCGAGCCTCACAATGATGACATACCCCACACGCATAACAATGATCAGATACCCTGCGCCCCTCACAATTATGGCATACCCCACGCACCTCACAATGATCGCATCCCCTGAGAGCCTCATAATGATGACATACCCCACGCGCCTAACAATGATCAGATACCCTGCGCCCCTCACAATGATGGCATACCCCACGCACCTCACAATGATCGCATCCCTCGAGAGCCTCATAATGATGACATACCTCATGTGCCTCACAATGATCGCATACCCAATACCCTGAATGCCGCAATCTGTTTCATTTCATAAGACAATGATATCAGTTCTTACCGTTCTCATGAGGGCTTGGTGTAGTGGCAAAGAGATCTCGGAATGTTCTGGATTGTGACAAAAACTGACGTGCCAGATTAATCTCTGCTCCAAGAAGTCGTAGGTCATCCCCTTCAAAGCATGGTAACTGAGGAAACTATAAAATAGAATACTACTGTAATAAAACATTGATAGTAGTACCTTTTCATTTCTACTTATTACCAATTTTGTATTCTTATAAAATATTTCTTTTTTTGTACAAATGTTATGAAGTATTAATAAATGTGTTGATGTTGCAATATCTGTATATGAATTGATGATTGAATAAAAGTGGTAGTATGCCACAAGAGAAAAACAACATCTAATGACTTCAAGAATGTTTAACCTTCATAGCAATTATTTCAAATACTTGAACAATCAGGTTAAAAGTGCTAATATTCTAAATAATGCACATGTATTGCTAGTGTTATTTCAAAAACACTTACTTATTATGTAAAATGAAAACCAACTGTGTGTTAATGTATTACTAATAATGCATAGAGCACTTTTAATTAATTATTGTTGTACCATCCTCAAGTGACGAATTAATTAAGAGCACATACTGAACATGTTAAACAAGTTGATATAAAATGATTGTAATATTAATATCAATTCACATTATGATAAGCAGCATAGTTGTTTTTTTAACCTGTCCTCATTTCTCTGACCTTAACACAGAAAATAAGGATAAAATAATAATGTGCATTTTATGCTACAGCCTTAATGTGCTGTCCATATAAAAAAACTTTATAGATATCCTTTTTAAGATACTGACTTTACATGTAATGATGAAGTTTGAATGAAATAAAAGTGGGTTGCTTACACGAAAGAGAGAAAAACGAAGATAGAAATACCTTGGGGGGTCTCATTTACAGAGAGACAAAGAGGCTAGTACATAAAATGTTGTTGCATGAAAAAATTAATGGAATAGATCAGAATCTCATTCCATCCCCTGATAGTCAAAAAGGTTTGATTTAGTGAGAGGAATTTTACAATAACAGAATCTTCTTCAACCTAATATTCCCACTTGCTATTACCTGGGCATCTTGAAAGCCTTCCGATAGAAGCTTGTGGGTAAACATATCACCATCCATCTGTCCGTAGCATCGGTGATAGCGCCCCCTAGACATAGCAGCTAATTGCTTAAGAAATACATTTGCCGTACTGAAATAAAAATTTGAATCTTTAATAATAGAACACATTACATATTTTTGTACACTGTTTTTGACTACTACTCTGCTAATAATAAGATATATTGATACTAACTATAAAAATCAAAGTTATAACATAGACAGATTTGTTTTTATAAAGTAAAACAATCTATGATAAAGAATGTTTTGCATCTTCAGTAATTTGTGATAGCTTACAGATGGAAGTACTAGTACAATACATTTGTTTTTTCTGAAAAGAAAAACTTTGTTTACTATTCTATAGTAAACCAGTCTATGACGGTCTTCTCAATAATGATGACAACTAACAAAACAAGTAAATGGAGTTTTTAAATGCAGCAGAATTAATGAGTATGGTTTTTTTCTACACTAATTTTAAAAGGGGCAATACACCTTAATGTTAACTATGCTGTTTGAAGATTAAGCTATCACAGAGGATTAGAACGAATTGGCCAAAAACATCAACGAGAATTAAATAAGAACACTGTTAATGGATTCGCTTCTCGTCATGTGACCGTCAAAAGACGAATGATGACAAGCAACAAGATTAAGATAAATCAGAATGTACTGTTGATGGGATTTCAAGATAATCTCGTTGATTAGAAAGGATTAAAAGAAAATATTGAACTTCATAACAGTATGTTTATGCTATTTTAACAACATAAGTCAAGTTATCTGCGGTTAAAGATAATTTTTCTTTAGCTTATTTATGTTATTTAGTGACATCAAAACCAGTGCATGTATCTAAAATATAAGTAACATTCTAAAGCTAACAAAATACCATTCTGAAAAATAATCCTGACTTAGTTATTTCAGCGCAGATTCTGCAGGTAAAGATAACTTGCATATTACAGTATGATAATCTAACTAATGCTTTCTTAATAAGTTTAGGTAGTCACAATGTTTTTGACCTCGAGAAAAATCCTAAGCTTAGAGGCTACTTTAAAAAACACTGAAAAAACTCTGGATTTATTTCTAATCTGTGCCTATTTTATTCCATAGAGAGAATCAAATTTTAGGTTCAGGACAAGTGTGTTTGTGTAGAGGAATTAAGAGTGACCTGAAGGACAAAAGAAGGAAGTGACAAAAGATATTCTACTATGGTTAGAAAAGGCAGTATTATTATAATATAACCAGTGGCCTAACATAGATCCCTGAGGCCCCTGGTTTAGGAACCCTAAGTGGCCCTCCAACGCTGGAGACCTCTGTGTTTTTAGCCTTTTTCGACATATTTTAATGCGTGTATTTTCCTGTGGGCACTGCTCAGGGGCCCATAAGCTCAGGGTTTAGCCAGTGAGCGCTCATAGCCACACACCACTGAATATAACTTACTCATCTTCACAATTGAAAGAGATTGAATTTATTTTCACTTGACGCTCCGTATTCAAGCTTGCTACTGACTGTAGCACACGTGATGTGCTACAGTCTGGTTTGCCATCAGTCAACAAGTACACCGCAGTCATATGAGGATCCTCAAAGGCGTACTATAAAAAAATATATGAAATTGTTCACTTTTTTATTGAACATTATATATAAACTTAGAATTAAATCGATCAAATTCTTAATAGTTGAAAGTCCAAGAGAGTAGCATTCGTATTCAATACCAAAATTCAATGGGAAGCCTATCGAGAATTTGTTTCATCATTTAAGAGATCTATCGTGTTTAAATATACACTGACTTTCTGTTTTATAGAAAAGATTATAGGATAGTTTACAATAAAGGCTCTAAGGTAAGATCTTAGGTCTTTATTATTGCAATCCACTCAAGACCTATTGGTACAATTACTTACCGATAGTGCTTCCAACGTACAAGTATTACCGCCTGCTACAAATGTGGATAGCCATCGAACAGCATCATGGCAATTCTCATTGGTTGGTTCAACTACTCGCGGACGCCATGGTTCCACATCAGCAGAGAAACGGATGATGTTGAAACTAATTAAAAAAAGAAGACTGGTGGTAACTGCGTTGTGTGCTAAAGTAGGCCATGGTATGGGATAAGTCATTAGCAACATTAGCATGCACCCAAAAAGAATGCAACATTAGATAAAAGTGGGCATAATACTTTTAATTTCTTTCTTGAGCAAGTTCGATTAAAGAGTGTGAGAGAATGCAGTTAAACTGGTGGTATGTAACTGTGTTGTGTGCAGAAGTAGGCCTTACAAAACTGTTCTTATGAGATTTAAGCCAATGGCAACCATAACTGAATAAAGATGGTATATTGGGCATACCTTATATTTTCTTTCTTGAGTTGTTCCCATATCAAAGCAATCAGCTCTCTTTTAAGCTCATCCATGTGGTACACCATGGACCCAGATGTGTCAACAAGTATCACAACCTTTAAAAAAACAAATAAAGACAGCAATAGAAAACATTGTAATATAGAACAAAGTATCATATAAACCAGTAGAAAACAGAAAATGAGAGAAATATATACACAATCTTGTCAGTGGCGTAACGCAGAGTTTCTAGCCCTTTCCGACATATGTCTTTTTTCCTCTGGGCATTGATCAGGGGCCCCCATAAGCTCCGGGGCCCCTGGGTTTAGCCAGTGAGCGCTCATAGCCGTTACGCCACTAAATCTTGTCTATGTATCTCCTACTGTACTCACTCAATCGAACATTTTATCTAACCATATACACTCCAAAAAAAAAAAAGCTTTTATCTATGGGGTATAATTTCTATTTTTTTCTTACCTTTTTTTCGATAACAGATCCAAATACCCTCCTGCTGCTGCCTAGCAACCATTGCATACGCATAACGTACCTGCGTAGTACAACCGCCACCTGATCTTCATAATCTTTTAATTCATGTGCCCTTAATTGGAGATGTTTCACAGTACCCTGAATACAAAAGTTTAACAATCATGGTAATGCTTTAAGTATATGGCTATAGAAAATTTAAGGTTGACCATCACATGTTCACAGATAGTGAATTTTTTATATAACCGGGTATACCCAATATTAGACTTGCCAAGTCTGTAGATATTTTTTATGTTAGTTCATCAGTTGGCTTTTCGATTTTTGTCTGAAAACTAGCTCAAGCAGTATACGTATGAAATGCCATATGTGCCAGAATATTAATCTTTTTACTAATATTAGGTCAAAACTCTAGAACCTAGACTAACCCAATATAAATACACAAGACGTTTAAGTTTAGCTATAACAATAATAGTTAAAAAAGTAAAAACATTGGAAAGATTATGCACCTTAATATTAACACTTGGAAATATGGTACAGTATTTTGCAGACACGTTCTTCCGGAGAGTACTAATATGCTTCTGGGTGTGGCCGCAATCCGGCCCAGTAACAAGCTTATTCAAATCCAAACGCAGTTTAGACAGCCCATATTTCTTCAACCACTGAAATAAGTACAAATAAAAGTATGCATTCATTGAGATAATAATCATTTATTGAGATAATGACATAAAAACCCATGAGGGTAGAGGACTCACAAAGTCAATGGAATTTTGTTATTTAATTATATTTAATAAGATTTATTTAATAATTATCATATTAGTAAAAAATACAAGCTATCATTAAACTTACAGACTTGGTTGTGATTTGTTCTTCTTTATCTGGTATAATAGGATGGTTTATGGGTTTGAATTTCCTTTTCTTCTTTTGTTCAGGATTGAGAAGAACACCTGAATAAATTCAATTTTTATATTTTAATAAAGACAGTTGAATAAATATAGATAGATAAACACAGAATCCCAAATTATTACTCAGATTGCATTACTCACCAACTTCATTTCTAAATTCTGTGTAGAATACTTCCTTATTTCTTTTATTTTTCACAGATGTAGTGGTTTTCTTTGGAGTTGTTTCTTTTGTTGATTTCTTCGACATAACAGGAGGTTGTGGAGCTGAAATTAGATATGTTATTACGTTAAAGTCACAGGTCAATGATTATAGTATTTCCTAAGTCTCTGTCTACACTATCAAACTTTATGTGACAAAAAAATGTGATGTGCCCATATGGACATGATGATGTCATATCACTACCATATTTTGGAATATCGCTACCATATTTGGGCACATTACACTTTTTTGTCACATACACTTTGACACTTTGAAATCAAATTCTAACAATTGAAAACTTAAACTAACATTACCTGTTGGAATAAGATTTTTGTTGGCACTGATAGGACGCCATCCAATAGCTTTGACAGTCTCTTCATGTTCTTGGCTATCTTGACCCTAAATGAAAAGACAACAAATAATTTCAAGCTCAAGTACAATTATACTCACAAATATGTAGGCAAACTCAAACTCTATTCATAAAATAACTTTTCCATTTATATTTAAATTGTTCATTTCTGTTAAAATCCATGGGCATATTCCTTGCATACATATTTAATGCATAGTGTTATTATTACTGTATAAAATGTACTTGCCATTCTAGCCCGACTGAGTTCAGTATGCCTAGGGGCTGCTGGTAAAGCCTTCTTGCCTGAAGTAGGTCTCTTCGGTAACATCTTTGATTCATTTCCGCTGCTTGAATCTCCCTGTGGATAAACGAAACAACTCCAGTAAACAAATTTGTGAACATAGTGTTAAGCTGTGTCTACACTATCAAACTTTATGTGATAAAAAAATGTGATGTGCCCATATATGGACACGATGATGTCATATCACTACCATATTGGTGGTAGTGGAGACAGAGCTTTATGTTGTGTGTATTAAAAAAATGAAATGAATCATACATTTTGTTTCGTCCTTGGCATCCTCTTCTTTACTGTATCTAATAACATTGCACACTGAAACAAATTATCAAAATACAAATTTATCGTAAAACACATGGAATTTATACATATTAAAAAACTATATTGTATTACAATACAATACAATTTACTTTATTTCCATTTAGATAAATGAAAAATTAGTAAAAACAATAATAAATGAATGAAATAGATACTACAATTTGCACCACCAAAAAGAGTATTAAAACTAATCATATTATATCATTATGGATTACTAATTATTATGAAATATAAACTATTAGATATTAATATGCACAAAAAAATACAAAAAAGATGACAGAATTACAGAAGATGTACTCACTTTCTGGGAATAATTCACTGCTCTATCCATCTCGGCTAAAATAGCTTTGATATCATCACTCTCAATAATTCCAGTCTCTCGGAACCAATGAAAGCGACCACCACTAACATGTGCAAGATTCCGGAGACACTCTGCCGTCTGCGTGATGTTGGCGTAGCGTCCTGGGATGGCGCCGTTAGCATCGTAGTCATCAACGTTGAAGAGGATGGTATGGATCTTTGTGACTTGGCCAACTGAAGCTTCTTCAACGTAAGAGCAGATGACATCTGGAAGCTGGTCTGGTATACCACTTGTAAACAGGTAGATACCTTCAACAACTAGAAGAGGGGTGGATAAAACATTTGTTATACTTTGATGTTGATCTAATGATGATGATGATGATGACATCATTGATGGTTATCATGATTCTAATAAATGTAATGTCAATTTTACAAAAAAATGTTCTATTAGAGCTAATATAAACATACACATTGTGAACAATTTGACACCAAAACTAACTCAATACGTCCTGTGTACGAAAATAGTGGCCATTTTGTTTATACTAATTATCTAAATTGCTCAATGCTTACAGCCGTTCAAAAAAGTTGATGAATGAAGAGGTGGTGAACGCTTGCTGATATGCTTCACTTCACAATTCAATTTCTTACCTGCCATTTTCTTGTGATCTTCTTCCGTTTCCATCGCAAGACGAAGGGCTGCCATGAAATTTCTACTACCGCCACATTCAAGACCGAGAATCCATCTGAATACAATACAATAACATAAACCCATTTGCCATTTTTATCTATAGTACGTCAGTGTTTTTCCACCTTATAAATCTACTGTTATTTTTTCTATTCATCCTCAACATACATTACCAATTTTTAATTATTTCTGATGACTTACTTCCATGCACTTTGAAGGTTCTTGTCTGTAGGTTCTTGTAGACATGGCTTCCAGCAGTGGGCTTCACTTCCAAATCTGAACAACAATAGAATTAATAAGTTTACAATTTTTTAAAAGCTCTTTAACAAAGTATGTCAATACTCTTATAAATCTATTAATAATACATTAATACATATCGAATAATACTGTTTAATACATACCCAATGATGTTAAAAGACTGTTTGTTAGAGAGCTGTTGTTCCAAAAGAATTCTTAATGAATGTTGAATGTGTACCAAGTAATTGATGTTGGGGGCTGATAAATCTACCATCATCACAATTCTGCAGAAAAAGAAATAACTTAAGTAAAGCTAATCTTAGCGGCTGTGTGTGTTTTTTGGTTCTTAATATACTGAGCAATCAGTATTATAACCTCAGATTAGGATGAACCAGCTGCCTTATTTACAGTATTTCCCTGACTACATCACAGTATATAAATTATCATCAAAGTTTCTAAGAAAAGTACTTATATATTTGGTAGCGGTATAATCCCTGTTAAATCCGTACCTTTTCTCAGTAATGGTTCCAAATAAACGTCTACTGTCTCTGGATAGCCAATCAACTCTCTTTTCATATAGTTTGACAATGGCTCCAAGCTGTTTCTGATAATCAAACAGTTGAGCAGGATCCACATGCACATTCCTGATGGAGCCATCGTGCCATTCAAACTGTGTCATTGCTTTCTGTGAGAAAAAGTGGCACATTTTGATGGCTTCTTCTACACTATCAAACTAGTTTGACAAAAAAGTGTGATGTGCCCAAATATGGTAGTGATATGCCCAGATATGGTAATGATATGACATCATCATGTCCATATATGGGCACATCACATTTTTTTTATCACATAAAGTTTGATAGTGTAGACAGAGCTTTAAAGAGTGTTCTTCAAGGAATTTACCAAGGTAAGTCCAGGTAATAGAATTAATTTGTTACTTCAAACAGTCTTACCTCATGTAAAGTTGACCTGACTGACTTTCTTATTACTGGAATGAATTCTTCGATAGGAGCAAATGCATTTGGTGCCATAATTTGGTATAAGCTTAGCTTCTTAGCTGTAAGACCAATCAGAGATGTAATCATTGTACAGTATAAACAAAAACCAACAACACCCAATATAAACAATTTGATTTTGAAAATTTCCAAAGCACCAAAGTAAATAATATACTTTTAATTTCTTCTTACTAAATGGTAGTATATGTAGGGCAATTGCCTTAAACTGTCAATTGTATGTAACAGAGCTAAACAACTAAAACAAAATGGGATTAGTTAGTCTACCCTTTAAGCCATTTTGTTTAAGCCAGTCTTCTGAGCTTTTGGGATGGAATGGTTGTTCTTGAATCGTCAGAGCTCCAGTGTGGTTTGGAGGTCTTGGGAGAAATCGTGACTGAGGCAGCTTTTGTACTTCTAATGAAATCTAAAAAGAAAGCATATATAGATATGTACTGTACTTAAAAAATACAAATATAAAAGTATTTATGTCAGCAAAAATTAAATCAAGTTTATAACAAATTCATAAAGATAAAATAATAAATTATTAGGAACCTGCTGAATAAGTGCAATTTGTTTCCTTTTACATCATTCATCTTTTATTTTGATGGAGATTAAAAATTACAATAATTTCTTTATTTACTGTACCTCATTAAGGATGCTAACGAGAGCATCTCCCACCATGCCTTGTCTCATCTCCTGTATCTTGTTGATTACATCCTGGGCTACTTTGATCTCTCTAAGAAGCAATGTAATGTCTGTCCCAGTGTAAATTTGTTCCTAATAAAATAAATATAATAATTAACACATGATTTTGGAAGTTCATTGACATATTTTTCTCTTAAGCAATACCTCTGTACTGCTAGACTTCAAATTTAAAGATGTTAATGGCTTTAAATAAGTCACTGTCTTTTAATCCTGAAACCATTATACATTATATACCATTATCAATTTTAGAACCAGGTTTTTAGGAGCAGGTTTCTTAGATTAATTAATTCTTTGGTTAATTAGAATCACTATTTGGTGCTAGCTATATGCTGTTCTCTTTTTCTAGTGGTAACCAACGGTATTGAAATTGGATGAACTGTTCCAAGCTTTAAAAAAACACATATTCACAACACCCATAGAATTTATTAATAGAATTCTAAAATTAAGATACCACATTTGCTGTTAACTTACAACTGAACTTGAAGCGTACACATGGTAACGACCTCCTGTGACCTCCGCAAGACGCCTCAATGTCATCTATGTGTGAAGAGAATAATTAATTATTAAACTGTTGTCACTTTAAAAGAAAGGTTTGTTTTTTAGAATTTCATACATTCATATTATTTACTATTTTTATACACTATTTAACAATCTTTATGAATAATAAATTACTTTGACAACTAAAAATCATTAATATTCACTGATATTTAATTGTCAAAAATGATATATAAAACATGACGTAATTTTAAGTTGATAAAATATTAAAAATTTTCTTTTTACTAACTTATTTTCTTGGTATGTAAAAATGTTTTAAATATTTTAATTAATTAATGCAAAATAAATATAGATAACATAAACAAAAATTATAATCTTAAAAGTGAATGTAAACATCCCCTTTATGGGTTGTCTCATCGAAAGAGACACATTAAGTTTTGTCTACACTATCAAACTACATGTGAAAAAAAAATTGAATTGATCATATCACTACCATATTTGGGAATATCACTTGTTTTGCCAAACTAGTTTGATAGTGTAGACAGAGCATTAGACATTTGGAGTGCAACAAGATGTTCGACCCAGAATGTACTCTAGGATTACCAACTCAACCATAGCCAATCCCAATAACATTTAATATCAATAATAATATCAATAATATCAATAATAGTGATTTCTTACATTTGTGAGGTGGTTGTTGCAATCATAAGCCACTGTGTTGATAGAGACGTTTTTACCCACTAGCAGCTGTTGTACATAGTCTATCATTACCTCTGAGTTTTGGTCTGGACTAAAATACAAAAATAAAACCAAATCTTTACAAAACTTTGGTAACTAATCTTTTGTAAAGGCTTTAGCCAACAACGATGACATCATAGTAGAACTCATTCCTACTCTTCCAAACTTCTTTTATGGAGAATTTTATTGGGTCAAAGGTTTTCCTTCTATGTGGTTCTATATTTATGACTTTACAAAACCAGAGATACAATGAATAGAAGATTACATACCAGCTTCCTAAGACAAGTACAACTGAATCAACATCAGGTACTCTTGCTATGGCCTTGAGAGCCAACATGAGGTTACACCCTCCACCTCCAACTAAGCTGTTCACCCAACCTCTTGCTTCATTCAACCTAAAGACAGTGACAACAATTGAGAATTGTAAACTTAAAACTTACTCAAATCAGTGGATTTGTTAAGACCGAGACTTCTTTGCTACTATTTCGGTTTTGGTCTCATTTATTTTTCGGGTCTAGATGCTTCCTTAAATTGTGTGCTCCAATTGGTCACCCCCATTTTTATGCAGATGATTCTTAACAAAAACCCTGCTAAAATATATGGCAATTGAAATCATTGTAGACTTACACTCTGATGTTAGTAAACCTGGGAGAATCCCATGATGATGTGACATTTGTTGCAAATGTCTGAAAGTAAAGCATCTCCTTTGAGTGAAGCTGATCGTCTATTAGTTCCTGTAAACAATAAGAAAAATGTATTCATATGGGATCTCATTGATGTTGGAAAATAATAATGCGGACAGTGGCTTTGAGCGCTCACTGGCTAAACCTGAGCAGTGCCCATGAGAAAAAACAGGCACCAAAACGTTGGAGGGTCACTTAGGGTCCCTAAACCAGGGGTCTCAGGCCTCTGCATCACCCCACTTAATGTGGATCCATGTGAGATTTTCAGCACTTCATTTTATCACTATTTAAAAATTCTGGCTCTACCACTGAGATGGGCCACCAAGATACTTAAGTTTGGTCAGACCTTCCTTCCACATTAACTAAGGGCCTGTTCAGACTTATGGAGTTATGCTTTTGTATTGTACAACTCCATAGGTCTGAACAAGGAAAAGAAGCCACCTATTATTACGACAGCACAAGGTGCAAGATTTGTGAACGCATCAATGATTTTGACCTCTAACCAATCAAATTTACTCATGCATACCATGTGTTCGCCCAAATCGGTGACACTAACGAAAGCGTTAGTTAAGCAAATCTGAACAGTTAGCTGTTATGACGCTAATTATAATATGACATTATATGGATATGGATCTGATCATACCCTAAGGTTCAATGGTAAGGGTGGTCTACCGAGGTCAGCATTAGACTGGCTAATTACCAGCAATCTGTTGAAATGGAAATAATTTTTAATAAGACACTCACAGTTAAACATCGTCGGAAATGGTCCAATCGTCCAAATCCACAATTAGCATCAGAGGTGTCAACCATTACTGCTACTTTGTTTCCTTTTACCATACCAAATACCTGTGGCAATACAGGCATTTATCAATTAAAAACAAATATAAATAAATAATCAATATCGGATCTGAAAGTTTTAAAATTAGGTATCAGACAGGACATTTAATTTAGTTTAATATATTTACCTTTCTGCTGCCTTGTAGAAGCCATTTTATTCGATTATGATACATTTCTATAGCTCTGAAAAGCAAACAGAATCTCATAAGTATCAAAACGTTTATTTACAGTACTATTTGTCTTGGAGGGGTGTTCAAAGTTGTTGTTACTTTTTCAGTTTTGTTATTTTATTTTATTTTTTTTTATTTTATTCAATTTTCAGGCACAAAAGTACATGACAACAAGACAGCGGTGCAGCACCCTGAGGATTGCCATGAGTGCAAAGCACTATCGAGATGGCTCTCCATATACTGCACTTGAACATATAAGTAAACAATAAATATACAAAGATATAAAAATTGAAAAATTGCGAGGCATAAATTGAATAAAATAAAAATGTTCTCCTTTAGTAGTTTATCCAGGTATGCTAAGTATGATATAACAAATACCTGGCAGCACTACTATATGTGTATGCAAATTAATTAACTAAACAAATAGTGTAATTCAACACATTGCTTTCGCTATTATTTAGCTGTTGAACTTACTCATATAACTTGTACTCAAACTCATTCACAAGACTGGCTTCAAACTGAAGGTGTTGCCCTTTAGATACAACAGTATTGGTAGGACTAGAAAAATGAATCATTAAAAATTAAAATTTAGATAATCCATAAAATATTAAACTAGAAAGAAGCCTAAAAAAGAACAGTGGACATTGGTCAAGCGGTCAATTGTCAAAGATCAATTGGAGAGAATCACAGTCTTTTCTGTGTGAGAATCTCTACAAACAAACAAGTTAGTGAACATATAAACTTACTTTCTTATAACTCCTTTAGCAAGTAAGTCTTTGAGAGTTAACTTAAAAGTGTCCACACTGTGAGTATTTAGCCAATCAGCAGAACTCTGTCCTTCGTTAAATGCAGCACGCATGTCTCTTGCTCTCTGTTAACAAAATAATCCATGGTAAGGTAAATCAAGATCAATAATTTTGATTTTTTTAAAAACACAGCTTCAAGTATTGGTTACTGGTTACTTACTTTTCTTCAAACAACCACAGTCCAGTGAATTGTTTGCATAGCAACAAATGTAAATACTTGTTTTTGAATTTGGTGTGTTGAGAATACTAGGAAATGTGGGTTCAGATTAATTTACTAGCTAAGTTGGCTTCATGGACAAATTATTGGCAGATACAACTTATCCGGGTAAGTTGCTAAGCCTGAATTAACCCATAAACTTATGCCGTGTATCATGATACAATCAATGAATACAAACTTGATCCTGTTTTTTCTTCACCTATTCTCATTCCCAATACATTGTGTAATCTACAACCAGTTAAATAACAACCATAATGTAGCTCAGTAAACTGTATTTCACCATTATAGTATAATCTGATCCAAAATCTATGTTGACTTACTATTGCATCATGAGTTTGATTCACATCTGTGACATACATGTCTGGTGTAGGGGCTACATCCCGTGTGGACACATCTGACCAGCCTGGCCTGGATTCACGGTCAAGTTTTCGTGTTCGTATTCGTGCCAGTTGGGGGTTTCTCTGGAGAGGTTTTCGACGACTTGACAGTTCGTCTTTTGATTGAGTTAGGAATACTCTGTAAGATATAACAATAAACAATTAGATTACCAGTATAACATAGTTGGAGTGCAGTGTTATAGATTTTAATAATTTTGTGGTAAGATATAATATTGGTGTTTTGGGTTCAAATCCATTCTAAGCTGGGGTACAGTAAATTCTTTACAACTATATATTTCCTCTTCAACAAACTTCAGTATCTTGTGTAATAATTATGCTATTATATGCATTATCATATATATGGATTTACATGTTTAGTGAAAATTGTCTGCGCTTCTTAAGTACAGTACTTGTCTTTAAATGACAAACAATAAAAATATTATTTTATACTGTTAATAATTATGACTATCTCGTTTACTAATCTATCCTACCTGCTTCCATTGGTTTTAGAATTATTGTCAGAACTTTCTCTTTGCTCATTCTCTCCATCTTCTTCCTCCTCCACCACCTCTTCTTCTTCTTCTTCAACTCCATATTCCCTATCCCCCAATAACGCAAGACGTCGAATTAATTCATTTTCTTCTTCTTTATCATCATGATTTCCATAGTTTGAGTATGCATTGCGGTACTGAGGTCGTGCACTACTTGGTCTGTAGTAAAAAAAGATGAGTATGAATATTGCACAAATTATCATAAAATAAAAAGGAACACAAAAATGCAAGAAATCTTCTAGGCTAGTAGTAGTAGGATACGCTCAGTCAGTTATTTATATACCGCTTACAAGTTACACATAACTTTTATTCGGCTACTGTCTGTACTGCTGTAATTAATCAAATGACAAACAGGAATAAAAATTATAGATAGCCTATCCTAGGCCTCTAATATATATATATATAGGCCTAGGTCACGGACCACAGCTAGTTGAGTTGAGTACGCCTACTAATAAATAAAAGCCTGACCCGCCTCCTGCTGCGTACGCTCTAGCTAGGCTAGGCCTAGCTAGCTAGGCTAGCCTAGATTGTGTTTTAAGAAACAATTACATCAAATTCTATAATGAGACATAAATAAATACAAACCTAAATCCTCGTTGATCCATTGAGATATATTTGAAAAGTTACTTTATTTGTAAAAACATAATTATTAATTCAAAAAGATATTATCATTTTAATCAATCAACCACCAATAAATTGTTGTTTTGGTTACGCGATTTAGTCATGCGTATCGAAGCCCAATTTATAATGTAAACGTCGTGTTGTAAACACTTCGTAGTAAACGACGTTGACGTACTAAAAACTAAATTATTAATTAAATAAATACAATATTGTTGTTATACTACAATACTGCACTTGAATGTATTTAACCAATGCGGTGTAAGTTAACAATTTTTTAGTCGTTATTCCATACATAAACCTGCCTATATCTCTATGTTCCGATATCGTAAAATGTAATAATTTATAAAACAATTTGATTTTCGGTTTGTTTGTAACGATAGGCCTAATAATGTGTTCAATAAAATTGATCGTTTTGAGATGCCCCTTTAAATAAATATTATATAGGCCTAACGTCATTTGTGTTGTAAGAGCAGGTCTATTTTTAAGGGTCACTTTCCTGCGACCCATCACTTGTAAATAGGAGTTCCACTAGAATAGAAGGAGAATCCACTATGAAGCAGAGGGAGTAAGTAAGAAGACTTAGAATATTTAAGGGAAATATTATATCTCGTTTGGACCGGTCAAGAGTGGTTGGTGAATTTGACAGCCACTTGGTTTTAAAGTTAGAGGCCTATTATGGTTGATGAAAAACAATTTGAAATAGGCTTCAGTAAGTCTGTATGAAATTAACACCGTAGTTTCCGTCTGCAAGTCTGAAGTCTTCATTTCACAAAAATTGCGATCGTATTGTGTATAAGCAGGTTGTTGGTGTGCAGAAATATAATATTATAATGTAGGCTAAATACACTTCCTATTTTATGCACGAAATCATCACCTGCGCTCACCATATAAAACTTTACAAATTGATCAGTTTCTTGGTCAGGTTCTCCTTCTCACAAGTCAAAAAAATCAAGTAACAAGTTCATCACGTTGTTCTGAATGTTAACGTTTAATTAAATGTATAAATGTATTTAGCAAATATACCACACAAACAACCACAGAACACCTTGTTTTTTCGAATGTTTTTATTTCAAAGCTACGTGTGTTAGAAAACAAGATCGAAATTAGGTAAACCAGCACGAATCATAAAGCTACATTATGAAGGCTCTGTTCCTTTTATCTTTCCCAAAAAATTCGACTATACAGTTTACATGTTGCCATCCCTCGAATACCATAGGTCTACCTTGGATGTCATGGGTCATACCTTGGATGTCATGGGTCATACCTTGGATGTCAGGGTCATACCTTGGATGTCATGGGTCATCCCTTGGATGTCATGGGTCATCCCTTGGATGTCATGGGTCATACCTTGTATATCATGGGTCATATCTTAGATATCAGTGGTCATACCTCATTTTAGTCGTCGAACATGTGACTTTCTTAACATTTCATCACACATAGTGTGAAATAAACACTATAACATTTCGGTATATGTCAAAAAATAAGCAGAAGTATACGTATACTCATAGAACAGAGCCAACTGTTTAGTATTCTAATTTTGCCTTCAAAATAGGAGCCTACTTTAAATAATTTTGGCCATAACATTTATATATAAGTAAACAAAATAATATTTAAAAAATTACGATAAACGTATTAAATAAACTATGTTTAACGAAAGTAAAATATATTTTGGTTATAATAATCCAAAAACAAATGTTCTGATCACTGTTCACAATTTTTGACAATCTGTTTTTGTCTTTATTTTTAATTGTCACAACTTAAATACGAAGACATCATCACTGCCCGAAATAATCACAATCATTATTAAGCAAAATCATAGTTGCATAGAAGATGCTCATTCAAGTTTATAAGTAAAATCATAAAAATAGAATTCAATTCAAAACGATCTCAATTATTTCTCTATCTTTTAAATATATCATTTAGCATCAGAATCTTTAGGTAAACAATAACCAGTTGCAGAAATTCCCCACCCTTATAAGCAGCCGTTAAGTTGGCCTACATTACGGTTGTATTTACTATTGTCTGGTTTCAATACCATTACAATTTGTACTTAAAGTTTCTTATTTATTAAATGGGTATTAGACGTCTAGGTCTTAATTAATGCACGTAGTTTGAAAGAATACATTGTTTAAAAAAGCAGTAATAAAAAAAAACTTAATCTGGAAGCTTTTATTATCCCCGAAAGAATTACGGAGCGCAAGTATAATAAGCCTAATAATATAAGCAGCTTTTTGAATTGGTACAAAAATATACAAGAAATTGTCTTAACTTAATTATTCTTCTACAATGAATTAACAACCCTGTTTGGGGGCAATAATAATAAGCCAAGATAATAAGGATTATTCAGTCTCAGTACTTTAGTTTTTAAATCTGCGCTTTTGTATATCATATTGCTAGTATTAATAAACAAAATTATACAACGAAATTATGTTAGTGTGTTGATATTTTATAAGCAATTTGTTAAGTCAATGTTTTGTTATAAATGTAATCTTTTCTAGACTTCCCATGTTGTTTTTGCTTCGATCTCGGTTCCTGCGCATTTAAAGTCACCGTTCTGTTCTCCCTTCAGATAGTTGAAGTTACGCCCTCCTCGGATAGCTAATCTTGACATAGATATATACTCGAAGATGAACTTATCAGGTGTGCTTCCGAGGCTAACCGACTGGTCGTCTTCTACTACCCAATATTTTCCGTTCTCAGCTGTGAAAAGGAAGCAATACGGATAATGGTTAGAATATTGGTTTTGTAAAATGCTCACAACTATTTAAAACTTAAATGGGGCGAGTTCGACAAGTGTCTCTCACCGGAATCGCGCACTACGTGAGGCTTACTCTCAATTTAACTGTTATCTATGAGATAATTAAGAGATAATTTGAGCCAAAATAAGGTACATTCAGCTCAGAGATATAAACATCAAGAAGCTATCAATATCAATATTTACCCTGGAAGCTGTAATAACCGTCTTTGCAGGTAACTTTGTAGACGTCATATCGTGGTTTGGAGCATTCCACCTTTGATCTAGAACCATGACCAACAAATCCTTGTACTCCTTTCAACACCAACTGAGGTCGGTTGACCATCTGGAAGATAAAGAGGTCCTTATCTGCAGGTTCTGAGCTGTCCGAATTGGCGTAAAGATGACCACTTTCTTTCGGCCTGACGAACTTTCCATTACTACCCTTCAAAGCTACCTTGTTTTCATGATGTGACAATTCGAACTTGCAACCATTGTTTGATCTGCAATGGGAGAGTAGATGGTTACACATTATGTTTAGTATTATTATAAAGAACACTTAAAATCGTTAAGTAAAGGTGCGGAAAATCATGGTTATTTTTATGCGTTCTTTTTTCTTTTTGCTTGCTCTTATCTTTTCGTACCAAAGATAAGATGATGGTTGTTACGGATATTTTTCAGATGATATCAAGTCGAGTTCAAGTTAATCCGATACTAAGTCGAGTTCAACCCTTATTTAACAAGTTATATTTTGATTAAATGACAAACGTACTTGCTGCTGGCATCAGCTTGGATACCACCAGTAGCCTTCAGCTCCCAGTATTTATCTTCTGCGGTACGCACTGCCCATTTGCCCTCTGTATACTCAAGCTGCCATGTCTCTTTGTCATTGAAAGTACCTTCGGCGATATCCTCAGTATCCAAAGCGTGTTTGGCGGAAACATCCACACCTATGTGTAAAAAAGGTGGAACAATATTAATTATCACTGTAAATAAATTGTACACGGTATTGTGAATATTTTCATTTACTGTATAAGATTAATGAAGCACTGAGAAAGAAGAAGGGTCTCAATGTGAGTAACACACACACTGTTGGCCATATTCTTACTCCTTAGTTCAACCATGGACCTAGTTCAATCAAGCATTAATAGCAACAGCCATGAATACCAAATCTGGCACTTGTTGAAAGGCCTCAGACCAAGTGTACTAATTCGGTGACAAGCTGGTACGGAGCTCGTGCATTATGATGATTTAATATGAATATTGTGAAAGTGAACTGAAATTTATTAGTGTGATTTTATCCACCGATTTTCTAATGATTATAGAAGTAAAAGCACGACGCGCGGACCCAGACATTTCACAGAGGTAGTAGGCCTACACGAACAAAAACTGATATACAATTGTGGAAAGCTAATTGAAAAAAAAAACACCGATCTGTCTCTAGCAAATCAATTAATAAGAAACCGAAACAGTGTTGAATGAATATGTACGTTTCTGTTCCTAAAAACCGAATAAATTGCTTCCATAAATACATTTTACTTGCTAATTAGAATATAAAACCGAGAAACTAGTCTGGTGTCAAGTTCGAGGATCAAGAACCTGCCAAACCTGTTGAATTGATTACTACAGGTATTACGTGAAGACGAACGAGGCCTACACTTGATCTTTGACATTCTGACGATTTTTCATCTTTTGCTGACTGTTTATTTTGCTGATTCAGCATAATTAAACAAGAAAGTATTTAGGCATTCCAGACTGGTGGTGAGTCGACGCCTGAGAATGCAGAGCAAACACATCCGTTAATCATTCTAGGCACACACCACATCCTTCCAAATAGCATTGCCATTACTTCCGCTATAATTGTTGATTTTACAAAAATCTTCCCAATTATCATTAGGCCTATTCCAAAATGCATGGGTTAATTATAAAGGGGACCTCTTTCATGTATTTCACTATCTTAAAAGAATATTATGTGAGCTGGAACACATCAGGCCTATTCTGTTGTAGGTTGATGGTGGCTAATGATTGTGAGATGCAGAAGAAGAACAAGTAATTTATGTGAGATGACAAAGCAGTAAAATCGACAAAACAATAATACATGACGAAAATATAGTAGCCTAATATTATGTCACACGTTGCAAACCAAAAGACGCACAGTTGCTCATTTCCGTAGTAACTAAAACCTTCTACGACGATCCCTAAATAAAGGTTCACCTCGTTACCCCGGGGAAACTCCATATCATTTAAATTTATGATTGCAGACGTCGCAAAGCCACGAGCCATATGATGAATTCTAAAACATGTGCATTATCATGTCGATAAGTACGGAGTGGAGATACTGTACTGAGACGTATTCAAATGTTAAATTAAAAATACTTTCTATCATAATAAAGTATCATTACATTATAAGTATAATCATACGCCTAATAACAATTTAAATACCCATTCTCAATTACCAGTAATTGACTATTTAAAAAATTATAATCTTATATAGGATTATATAATACAGATGATGATAAATAAATACTGTTTCATACTATTATTTGAAACTCATTATATAGTAGATGTAAATATTCAAATGGATATTATTATCTAGCTTCAGATCGAATTGCCATTTTTTTAAACATATTACAAGGTATTCGTTGTATAACAGAGCGCAATTGAAACCTGATAGGCGTGACACGTGCTTTTCTACAAACGTGGCACACTGTTTTATTGTACGACAAGCACAAGGGCCCTTTTATTGTCTCGAGTTGTAGGCCTAACATGTTCCGGATGTAGCTAGATTATTGAATTTTAAAGTAAAATTTTAAATGAAAAGAAATGGATAAGATCCATCCACCATGATGTAAATAATTTATTAATATGGAAATATGGTCCCACAAAATGTAAAAAATCAGAGACGGGCCCCAAGCATGGAGTTATAATATTAGTCCCAAGGTAGGCCTACAAGATTTGGTAAACCTATTCCCAAAATATTGAAGAACCACATGTCTGACACAGGTCAGAGTTTACATAACTGATACAGTAGTCTACAGATACAAGCTGCCCTGTAGCAACAGCAAATAAGACCTGTAGGCAGAAACGTTTTCTCGGCATGGGTCTGGTTAAATCCCGGAAACCAAAATATCTTCCGGCTAAATACTTCCAGGAGAAAGTTTCACCATCCAAATAAAAACCAATCGAAAACAAAAAACGTTCTTGACACTTTCAAAATGTATTGTACAATCACATTTGTTTTCTAATCATATTTTTTAAGTAAACACTCAAAATTAAACTGAGAATTGTGTCTTTTCGACACACCAATAGTAGAAAATCTATTAAAAAAAGAATGATCTCATTCTCTTATATTGACGAAAACTAAAAATACATTGATAGTATTATTGATTTCAACATAACGAAATTTTCACTTTCAATATTACACACTTATTTGTAAATTACATTAAAATCATTCATATTATTTAAGATTTGCGAAATGTTTTGTACTGCAATAGTAAAAATTAATGACTCTTCATTCTTGTTCCACACTACGTAATGTCATACTTCACATTCATTGGCTTGGTACATTTGATGTTGATTAAAAATGTTTAAATAAAAACAAGACTGAATGAAATAGTACCGGGTAGGTGTAACAGATCTGTCTGCCATGCCAAATAAGGTAATATCAATACAAATTGACAGCTAGTGTACTGCATTTATTATTAATGAGGCGTGTCTAATGAATAAGAGAAAACGTGCAGTGTTGTCAACTGCTGTATTTTGCACTTTTAACTGATCATTAAAATACGATTTTGTACTATTATAAAAAAAGGTGTAGGCTACATCATTATAATTATTATTTAAATGACATAAAGAATTATAAACTAGGGAGGAGTGGAAAAGAAAAATGGCGACCACCATGGTTCTTCGCACGTGTTTTTAATGGACGTTTTATTGCCTTCGTATTTAATTTGATTAGTACGTATGGGGATCAATTTGCTGTAAGCGTTCCGTAAACAATTGAAATTCTAAAAATATTGAGTTATATTTCTAGGAATCTTACAGGCAAAATGATGATTATAAACAGAAAAACTCAACCCGATCTAGTGAAACAATGAATTTAATAGGCCTATAGTGATAAAAACCAGGAGGCAAAACTAATTATGAAATATTGAGTGTGTGTATGGACATTAAAACAATAGTTTTGAGACTTTTATCTTTTTATGAAACCGACACACAGCGAATTATTAGTTACGTTCAAACATCAGTAACTCATTCCTCGTTTCTTCATATATCACAGATTGTATGCCTATTTTTTTAAATTAGGATATTATAATTTTTCTCTTAACATATTTCCATGCTATTGCCCCACATTTGCCTCCCCTCATTCTCAAGATGGATCTCATTTCAGCAGATATGTTGAATACACTCAATAATGATGACTAAGAGTTAGCAATGCAAGATCTGTCAGAATCTACCTACGAATAATAATCATATCTCTACCATCTGTCCATGTATTATTACATGAAACAGTTCAAGGGAGGTATAAAGAAATTATAGAGAAAATATCTATAAAATATCTACACGGAGATTCGGGTCCACTGAGAGGACAAATACATTTAATGTTAATGTATTTATAGCGCTTTCCACAAACAATGTCGTCTCAATGCGCTGTAGATGTGGATTTTACACTTCTCAACTAAATGCTTCTCCCCCAAGAAGGGTCACGTCATGCCATGCCAACAATACAGTACTTTTTTCATATGTACAGTAGGCCTACCTGTAGGCCTAATATTTCCATTTTATGTTTGAGCATATTTTATGTATATTCAGCACTAGCCTAACGAGTAGGCCATAACTTTAAATCAATTGTGATTCTGTAAAGTAAACAATAACGTGTCAATAAAAACAAGTAACTCACTCATTTTATTACCGTTTAGACACACCGATAAAACAATGTTATCACTTTTCGGCCTTGTCAAAATAATTACAAGCAATTATAAACAAATAGATGGTTCTCCTCGAAATAAATTAAAGAACCTACAACGAAATGTATGTCGACAATGATGGAGGTACAATATAAAACTCAATATTTTGTATACCGATATACTCAATGCTTAATGCGTTGTTAAAATCGAGTACGTATTTTGTAATAATCTAACACGAGTTAGCGTAAAATGACCTTCAAAGATATTATTGCTACATTTTAAAACAATACCACTTTCACGATTCAGTAATATTAGTATCAATGTGACTTTGGTAAACGATTAAGGTGTGCTGGAAAGTTGTGCTGGAAAGTTGTTGTGAAAAGGAAAGAAGAAACTCCCTAAAGGAAGTGGGTTTGTCAAATGGTCACGTAAATCTTAAAACAACTTCCGGACGTTGAAGCAGTCAGTAGAATTGGAGATCATACAACAGGTCAAGCTTTACTGCCTACCAGTATCTTTATTGTATCGTATTATCTTCAAAGCGAAGTATTATTATGCTTATTTGAAGAATACAAAAGATATTTCAGATAATAGACAAAGACGAAATTCGTTTACAATAGGTACACACTCAGTACTAGGTTTATTCCCATGGTCATAGCATCTATACCTATTGTATGGTGCTGTAATGTATGAACAAAACATCTTCAATATTGGATGTTTATGACCCCCAAATTCTAAAAAATTTAGAAATTTATTTTGTCATCGACAAACAATGTCCTTGACATAGTTCTGAACTTGCCTTTTGATTCGAATCAACAGAGCAAGAATAATTGATATCGCATCCAGGGTGGTGTGTTGAACTAGCAGTTAGTTTCCTGACTAACACGGAAGTAGGAAATTGATAGAATTCAATTTTCTTGGCCTAGAACTTCGCATTTCTTCTGTAATTTTGTTCCTTAACCCCAAGTTCAGGGATTAACATTTTTACAAACTCGGTCTAGATTTATCCAATAGATCCATGGTAGTACTAAGGATGTTTCAGTTTAAACAGACGTTGTTTATATAGGTCGTGAAAGTAAAACACCTTGTTTAGAGAATAAATAGTGATTAATTAAATATAGCCATCAATTGATAGTAGAGCCCCACGTATTTTTCCTATATGAGGAGGTAGAGATACACATTTCAGTGGTACAGTACAGTAACCGTAGTCAGTATATTGCTAAACACTAATCGCGAAGGACAAAGTCGTGGATTAACTGAAATAGGAAATGGATTTAACAGAGATACTTTACAGACACCATCGGAATGATGATGGATATGGCAACCACCTGAGCTTGTAAAATGTACAATAAACACATGTTTGACATGAAAACTAATTTGTAAAAGTGGTTGGAAGAGACAGCCAGGAAACCAAACATTACACATGCAACCTGTTGACAATTTAAGGTAAATCAAGGCGCTTAGATCAAACAATGTGGTACTATTAAACTCTAATCAAACCACGGAGTAGTAAATTACCTAAACTGTTTACAGGTGTGAATGTTTTAAGCAGATCAATATTAGCCCAATGGCAGACAGATAAGAAAAACTGTTTCAACAAAGTCATTTGATTCGGACATCACTTTCAATTACTTCATTCAATAACATAATAGGTTCTGTTATCTTATCTTAGATACGATACTTCAAGTGCATAATTATGCAAGTATACATATTGAGCTTCCGAGTATCTGTTAAATGATAATAAATGTGTTTATTTAATAAGCAATACTAAACTATAATACAAGATGTTATGATATCAAAGTAATAAATAAAATCGTACCTTGTCGAGTTGATGCTACCTTTCCAGTGCTGGCAATCAGGATGCCTTGTGGGTGACTGTCTTCTAGAACGAATACCTCATCTTTCCCTGGTTTGGCCCGTGCGGCTTTTGCGCACTGCAGGGTGGCCTTGGGACCTATGGCTGCCATATACTTGCCACTACCGTGCTTGAAGGCAGCCTTACCCCCATGGAACTCTAGGATGAAGAGGCTATCATCAGTGGGGGAATCTACTAGACTTCCAGATGTACTCGCGTACTTGCCGTTGCAGACCCTCAGGGCGTAACGTCCACCGTGGAATTCTAGAGTGACGATTGCGTCCGCACCCCATGGGATAACCTCATTGAAGTGAAGTTCATCATCTTCTAAATGTGCGTACCTATCCCGAATGTTGCTTTTAATGTTAACCTGTGGATGTATATCCATATGAACTGTCCATAGTTGCTTCTCCTCAGCTTTTGTTGCGTTTGTGTTAACGGTATCGGAACAGCCTAGGTATTTATCGTACGGTACACTCTTGAAGGCCCATCTTCCGTCAGTCTGGGTCTCCACCCGGAATTTCGCGTCGTCCGTTTTTTCTTCTGAACACGTCACATTGCCCATTTTATCTGTGGTCAAGTAGTTGTTACCGAATTTCAAAAAGACGGTATCGTCACCTTGTTCTAAATTCCATCTTTGTTTTGCTTTTAACGATGTACCATCTGCATTTACTGAGTTAGCAAACCCAACACTCAGATATTTCTTATTACTATTGACTAGTCCACAACAATATTTCAATTCCGTCGTCATCTTTTCGGTTTCTTAATTCCTAGCAAGTAAGTGGGAATGTTACAATATATATCGCCTACCTCGTTCTGCAAGCTATTCGGTCGATGCGAAATTCACGTGGTATGTTAAGTAACGTATAGATGGGACGCTACACAATCTATAAAAGTAATGTTCAACTCAACGAACCTTCTCAAATTATCTTACCAACTACAGTAGTACAACCTGCTGAGTTACCTCCTTTATAATCGTACACGGTACATAAAATACCTCTTCCGGTAATTTTAGTAGATGAGTAAGCCAAACTTCACCGTGTCTGCTCAGGGGCGTTGGCTGTGGCCAGGAATCCACCATTCATCGAGCCGGGGTTCATGTCGAATGCTAATAACTCTTTTGTTGTTAGAACAGCTGAACGAACACTCAGTCATGCGCAATAGCACGTTAACCGGCCGGGTTGTAAATCAATACCGAGAAAGGATGCGTGTGCATCCGTGTGCGTGTACAATAAAACAGATATGTAAAATATTATGTATTACTATTTACGTGAAAATTGATTCTGAATATAATACCCACAAAACACTTGTCTTGTTCATCGAATTTTCGCAAGGTTTTGTTAGTTTCGCATGGTGGCCTAACGATAATAGTCAATAATATTGTGTTTATATACGAACGTGTGGGTTGACGCATGGAGAACAGACAGTAATGGGCTACTGACGGAAAAAGTATAGTATTGATATTAGCAATTACCATAAGTGTCTTAAATAAATCTTAAATTATCTTAACTAACTGATCACATCAATCATGTATCGAGATAGACTGCCTGAATTAAACAACTGAATTCAATGAATATCGTTATTTGTGTTTCACTTTCTGATGCAGCTATACACGGTGCCAGGGTGGATGCAAGCGCATATTTCGCGAATTATTGTTGGCCTTGTGCGTCATGGCGTTTGAAAGTCTAACGCATGTAATTTACTTAATTTCAATAGGCTACTGCACCTTAAAATAACATGCAATCAGGCAGAACAGTCTGTGCATAATTCTTTTTGTTTAATTTCGTCAACAATGCAACTTCTAACACCACGGTGATTGTTCGTAACTTTCAAGCGGTTGTCCCGATCAACCTGGGCATTGGCCTAAATATGGGTAGACTATACAATAACTGTACATCAAAGTTATTACGACTAACAATTAATTAGTCATTTAGTGATCTGAAATTTTATTTTGCTAAAGTTGAATCAAGTTTTTAAAACTTTAGACCACTGTACCAACAGAACATTTGGATAAAACCAGTTGACAAATTGTAGGCAAACTGTAATGAGATGTTATTGTATAATTTATCTATTTGAAACTTTTAAAAACATTTAATTAGACCGTTGTTAATTGGCGATTCGAAAAAAGAACTCGTCGTGTCATCAAAAGATAACTAATTTCCAAAAGTGGAAGCAACTTTCCTAGTTTTACCAAATATGGCACTCGAAATCGATCATTTGTCATTTTTTTTACGCTCGTAATGAGTTGCCTATCTTGAGTCTGACTAATTTATCAAATTGTATTTGTTGTTGAAAAGTTTCGATTCTCATCCGGGAACTTCATTCAAACAGCTCCGTTTCAATGAACTTTAAAACTGAATCATAATACGAAAATAGTGGTACACAACAGATGTTTTGTTCCAAAATATGACTGTGAATCTTCAACATTATCCTAGCCGACCTCTGATAAAAAAGGGTGACGTGGGCTAGGCTCACGGTCCATCAGTCATAGACATGTGAACAAAGCCTATTCAATCAAATTGGGAATGTTAAATCATGGGAGAATAAAGTAGAAAACAAACACTGTGTACTTAATAATAGGGACGAACAATACACAGGTACGGTAGCCTGCAGTATAAACAACTTGATGAATTGACGGGAGTGTCTATTGTTGACTTCTCCAAGGGTACTCTTTTCAAAAGTGACGTCACTGTCAATTAATATCTTTCTCATTTGGTTTTTGAGTAACCACGGATTAAAAATAAATGTTTAGATATTGCCATATATGGAAATAAAAAGGAACTTAACCAGTTTTTCGTTACAAATGCAAGATTAGCAAGCATCGGAAGAAACTATCAATTGAGTTTTATTTCACTTTTTTTTAACTGAGTTGAGACAACTGAGCAACATTATTTTTTTGACTTAGGTCTATTGACGTCACCATCCAAACTATGTAACAAAATACCCAAAACTATACTTAAATCATGTATACAGTAATCTCAAAATGTAAAAATCTCAAATACTTTAAAGTATTTGAATATTTAGTTAATGTGAAACCGATGAAGGAAAATCGTCTGAAGAAAACAGACTGCCAAAATAATGATTTCCAACAGTGAAAGTAGCATGTATATAGAGGGGGTACGTCATGATACGTTATATCAAGTTATACGGTATAGTACAAAAGTTGTCCTTTATGTATATTATATGTTTTGCGAAAATAGAAGGACAGCGTTTGTAATTGTCGGACCCCTATGTCGGTTCATTCTTTGTTTTGGAAATATTGAAATAAAGAAAAGACACATTTTTCTGATTAAGATTTAATTACAGTAAGATTTAGAGGAACGTATTGGTACAAACATTTTGGATTACTCCCTTGATTTACAAACACAATGATAAATGAAAATAAATACATTGTATCCCTATTTAAAATGAAATAATTTACTAACGAAACTATGAATCTAAATAACTGTTTACATTAAACATTTCACAAGTGTTGAGGGTTACAGTATATGCATTTGGCATATACGCCTTAAGACTGACTGCTGCAATGGGCTATGTCCTCCTGATCTTCTATCGGATGTTTTCGATTAATTCTCTCCTCATGTACACTAATAAATACAAACAAATACAAATCATAAAATTCCATACTGTTATTTAACTGCACTATAAACTCTAGTAAATGACTAGGGTGGAAATATGTATACAACGAATAAAATATATACAGTTGCTCCTACCTTTGGTCCACTTTGCTTGTTTTTACTTTACTTCTATTATTTTTGGATTTTAAGGAAACAGAAGGTGATCGATCACGGAGACGGTGGCCTGATTTTTTCTTCCTTTTGCCATTGATATTTTGATCATTAACGGGCCTTTTCATTGCTTGGTTACTGGTTCCCTCAAGACAATTTGAACCGTCTACATCTTTGGCGATATCATCTTGAGGCTTAAATAAAGTGACGGGAAAGTGACACGTTCCATTACTATAGCTAGCCAACTAACACATTCTACTAACTGGTAAGCCTATCAAAAATCAGCAATATTAAATATAGACCAGCTCCAATTTCTACTAAAATACGAAAGGGAACGTAGGTACAATAGGTCTATCTTTGATTTGTTTTTTAACGTTTATTCAGGATTATACACGAAATTATTATTTATATATACCTTGATAATACCTAGGCGTGTATCCTCTCTGAAAATAAATTTTAAACAAATATTTTACTTAAAAACCATGATAACATAGAAAATAAGTTAAAGTGTTTATAAGGACAAGAATTTGACAATTTGAAATACTGTATTCTTTTCAACATGAAAGTGAAATAACGTGAAAGTCGCCCTCTAACAGTGTAAAATTCTAAAACTGTATAATAAAATACTCTGAGTTAATATAAACAGTCAATAACAGTAAAAAAAAATACACAAAATAATATCAATTGCCTCTTTTGAGTCTGACTCAATCATGTTGTTCAACACTTTTAACATGATAGCAACATAATGGTATAAGTAGTACCTAACTTTTTTTCTCAATGGTATTACTTAGACGGAGCCTATTTTATCAGGACATGCATTCAGTGTTACCATGTACGGAAATACGTTTTTTTCCCTTGGGGCCATTCGGCCATTTATTCATTCACTATAATGCATTCATAATGCATGAAATTATAAATTTATAAATATATATAGGTAAATAAAACGGAAATACAAAATTAGTCTATGAAGAATATCTCCATGTAAGATAAAATACGTGATAAACACGTCTAAAACTTTTGTTTTAGAAAACGGCAACATTTTGTGAGAATCTGAAGGATTAGGTATAGGCCTACAGCTTATCACATAATAATGAATCATAAAATAGTTTTCTTTTTAGTTACGTGTTCACTGGCACTTCGTTTGAGTAATAATCATAATATCACTCGGCCGGTGACGATATGATAACTTGGGCAACACTGTACAAATTAATTTAAATATCAAATTGCTCATATTTTTGTTTGTTTATTTTTTCAACTCTCAACCTAAAAATGTCAACGAAATATAGATTTCGTAGCAATCTCCAACAATCAGTCTTATAATATTATTGTAGTACCGGTCACATATCGTTTTCATTGAATATAACCATGGCGCGCAGCATCGTACCTAATTAATTCAACGATCGTGCCAAGCTAAACTCATTACAAGTCCTTCAACGTACTAACAACACTATCACGGATGAACGCTCACTGAAAGCTGATATGTAAAGACACCGACAATAAATGAAAGATGAAACAGTTTAGTCAAAATACTCATTCAAGTACAATTACAAGTATATCAAATCCATGGATTGAACGAGAATTATCGCTATGACAATGACACTGAAGTACGCCTTGTCATCTGTGCGACGCTGTTTGCGTACAAAATCCGTACTATTAACCGTTTGAACGCTGCACGCGTAAAAAGTGTACGTCTTTGTGGATGATGTGCTTATTCTGAGTTTAAATTACGTAGCAAGGGCCGGGGAGTGTGGGTCGTTCGAACGAACCCACCTCTTTCTGAAGTTCCCTTTTGAAACTAGATATAACCAGCGGCTGAAAAATGGTAAATAGGCCTAACTAGTCTGAGTGTAACAGTAATATGTCGATTTTTGCTTTCTCTATAAATCTTGACAGAGGCTTGGAAATGCATGTGAACCGACCTCCTGTATTAAATTTCCATTGTAACTGTATGTCTATTTTGTACACAGATATTGTCGATGACTATCAAATAAAGATTGAAACTTGAAATCACGAAAAACAGTTCATTATAAAAGTACATTTACATAAGTTTAATGACGTCATCATACCTTAAAAGGAAGTCATCAATTAAGCAGTCGTCGAGAAGATTGTCCAATGGTTCCCATGTGTTGTACCTAATTAAGTAAATGACATGAACAATATGTTAACAATTTAAAGCCATCGATAGGGAAGCTAAATCTTAAATGACTCTGTTTGCTTGTACTCAAAATGTTTTAAATAAAATGTTTAAAAGACCACAAGCAAGACAGAATATGTTCTCTATAAGATCTATAAATAGTTGGAACTCTTTGCCAAAAAATGTGCTTCAGTCTCAAAATTTAAACCAATTTAAAACTGCAGTAAAAAGTCACTGGTCTAACCACCCACAGCCCATATAAGAAGAATATGTTCTGGTCATGAGGGGTACAGAAGCATTAATGCTAAGTCTCAAAATCCAGGTAGATCCAGGTAGGTAGAACATAGTGAAAATGTTAATGATGATAGAATAACATGATGCTACATAACTCATCCTTCTTATATATACAGATAGCACCCAATGGTATGTTATTGTTTGAACAATATAGGATGCTATGGAACGCCAAAGTTTTTATTTATCATATTCTTACTAATGTACATCTTACTCGTCATTATATATTATGTTTATGTATCTTTTTCTGTATCTTTCCTTAAAGTTCCTTGAACATTATTTGCCCACCATCCACACATCTCTTATATATATGTGATGTTTATTGTTACTTAGCCTAATTATCTTATTAATTATGTGTGTAAATCAATAAAAAAAAAAAAAACTTTACATGTTTGATTATCAATGAAGAGTGAAACCTGGTATAGGTGACTTTGGGCATTTCATTGAACTTTATCATACAAAGCTCCTGCAATAAATTAACACTTTTTGCCATATGTTTAATTCCCATGCGTCACCTTAATCATACAGTTTGGTATAATACAACACAAAATTAACCTAATACTGGTATACGTGACAAATTGGATTACATAATTTCTCAATTAGAATTGTGATTACTGTACAAAGTTCTTGAAGAATTTCCCAAAACGAAGAAGGTCCCACAAACTTGACCAATGTAGGCCTACCCTAGAAGATCATAAGATGTGTTCATAATACAGAGGTATAACTCAAAGGTAGAAAAGAACATGACAGGATATCTGGAATAATGGGAGCCAAGTATAATGTAGTTTAAACCGATGAATTAAATAATATAGTCCTGTGTTCTTAAGTAGGCCTACATGCTTTCTAGATTCAGATTTCGTCCTAAGGGTCTTAAATACTTCCTGAATATACAGAATTGCACAAATGTCCTCAATAGAACATGATAGTATGCCTTCATTTTGCCAATTTGTTGCTTTGCATATTTACCAAACATTTAACTCAATTGATTTTGATAAAGTCCTGTGTTCTTAAGTAGGCCTACATGCTTTCTAGATTCAGATTTCGTCCTAGGGGTCTTAAATACTTCCTGAATATACAGAATTGCACCAATGTGTTCAATAGAACATGATAGTACGCCTTCATCTTGCCAATTGGTTGCTTTGCTTATTTACCAAACATTTAACTCAATTGATTTTGATTTCTCACAAAATTATATAATTAAGTAACTCAACATAGTTACAAAAACAATTAAATTATCTGGCTATAGTTTTATATCATCAGCACCCAATTTAAGTCATTATTCTAAATAACCAAAACTAAACTTACTTAAATATAATAAGTAACTACATATGCCTATGAGTGGGTTTAGGTACAAACATAGATGCTAATGTTAATTAAATAGGAAAACATAAATCATTATATTTAAAACTCCTTACCTGGCTGGCCATCCACGCCACTTGACCCAGAATTCAACTTTGCCCTAGAGAAACAGATGCAGTATTGTAATTAAAAGGGCGGGTAGCAGACATCGCCAAAGTTGCTATCGCCAAAGTTGAACACATTCTTAAAATAAGGTATTTTTAAAAACTGACCAAATTTTCGCTATGCATAGACCACAGAAAATTTTTAAAAAAGAAAAAAGATCACCTATTATAGGAAATAGGCTATATCGGTATTTTCAGATTTTCCTTTTTGGGGCATGAATTAAATCCAAATATCCATGATTCTTCCTACATTTAATTGAACCAATACAAATGGGAAGATTCGTGATAAATAATCTATCAAATGAAGGCTTCGGTAAAGCATTTTCAAATGTCTTCCTCTCCAAGCCTATGTGTGCGGACTAATGATACTAGGGCCTTCACTAACTGGCACATATTGGTACCAGGACAAACAGGTGAGATGGGCTAGGACACCTACCTCTCGCACACGCTTCTTTTCCAGGCGATGGACTTTGTAAATATCAGGGGATACACAAGGGTTAGACATCGTAAGGTAGGCTATTTGTAAGGGCTAGGTGATGAATGTCCACTCAACTCAATTTACAACTGTCTAACCAACAAACTAAAAGTAGGCTCAATTCACGACGGTCGGGATGTCTTGCGAAGGTTGTTTGAAGGTGACTATAGAGGGTCAGTCAAGAGCCTTATCTTAAGAGGAGAATAGAATCTGGTTGCTGACTGTGACAATGTGGCGGTCCAGGATTTTGAAATACACGAAACACTTTTATAAGAAGCAATTTTAATTTATTTCTTGAAACCAATGATTAATGAACCCACATATATGGATGTGTGGTAGACATTGAATGAAAGAAAGTGTTAAATGTATAAAGAATTTTTGTAATGGTAAATGGGTTTTTGCTAATATTTCCAATAAAGAGTATCAGTTGTTCTAAAGACTGAGTTGGCCTACTTTATTTTGAAAACTGTTCATTCGTCGAACGTGAGGTATGCATATTTCCCGGCCGCCAGCATCCAAAACTCAGCGTGAAATCTTTGCTATTTTACTAAAAATAGTTCAATATTTAGACAATTGACATGCCATTGCAGAATTTTCAGTAGTCCTGAATTAAGTGTCAAAATATATGAAAAGAATATTATACTAACACTTTTACGATTGAGAGGAAGGACACTCCCACTCTGCCCGGCCGGGTACAAAACTACCTATATATGGGATAATTTCTTGAAGATGATGACACACCACTGTCCGCATATTCTAGCAACTTCAACGCACAGCGTACATGACGCACGCACAGATGTGATTATGCGCATGTCACATCAGTTTTCTTGTCGCGCTATTTTAAGTAGCGCGAGTTATAAAGCTTGGTTCCCACTAGGACGTAACACGAGCTTGGTCGTAAGCGTAACGCAGGCAATGCGTTGCGCGATGGTACATTCGAACTGTCATTCATCTCGATTGCGTTGCGCTTAAGTCTAATTGCGTTATATCCTATATGTGGGATATCCAAGCCTATCTGTTATCCGAGACAACAATAGTTATCTCATGTGTTATTAGACGAAGAAGAAGTATAGGCATCAATTGAATGATTCATTAAAAGTTTTGAAATTCACAACAACCACCAATTAAAACTAGAATTTAATTCGTCACTTTGACGAATTATAGGTGATCATTTTTATCATTTTACTGAAATTAATTTTTTTTAAACATGCACGTACGTTAACATACGATCGGAAAATGTTGATGTATGCCATCCTATTATATGCTTATAGTGCTGAGTTGTGCCTATATGCCATATACAATATGTACAGTATATACTGTATATCTATATACAGTGTAGCATAGGTGAAATTACGGGACACACATGTTCTAATTTTTTGGCATGATGACGTTATCAAACTAAACTTTAAGATGACAATTTCGAAAGATAATTAATTGAGCAAAAAAATATAAGATTTGGAAAAAAATTTGGCACGTAGAAGCGCTGTGCGCGCTCTTTGAATTGTGTATAACTTTGACGAAAAATATGAAAAAACTACTTTTTCACTTCAACTGGCCATATGTTAACGTCACAACATCCGATAGGCTTAATTTTTATATGAATTAATATCTACATTTCATCAGCTTTCATAATAAATTATAATCATCAAGGTAACCTTCAATTCTGAAGAGCTGTAAGATATTCAAATTTACTGCGAAGGTGAAATTACACGGCCTACGTTATTCAAGTTTTTACGCGTGATGACGTCATTATTATTATATTACTAACGATTTTTAATAAAGTCGAGCGTCATCACACTGATCTATCAATGAACGAAAAATGTAATTAACGAATTCGTAATGACCTTACACTAACGTAGTAGAACATTAAAAACATACAACTGTGTATGAACATAAGCTATATTCCGTCTAATTATTTACGGTGTTAATTTTCGTTTTAGTGCGTACCTTTAAGTGGCCGCAGTACGACGCAACGTCATTCATATTGTTTTGCATTTTAACTCGTGCATTGACCTTCGAATTGGGCTATATTCACGTATGATTACGGTGACAGAAAATGTATTTTCTTCTTTGTATTCTTAACGTGTCATCAGCATAAACATACTCGCTCGTCAATTTACGAGAACATTACTTTAATTGCCTCAGCTAGTCGCAGCGTTGAGCATCGTTGACTGTATAAAGAATGCAAAACATATTTACATGATTGAGTTGGACACAAACCACGTAAAAAAGATGTTTCTCATTTATCACGAGAAAAGAAAAGATACTGATTACAATTGAATTGTTATTAGACACTAATAACAACCAAAAAATGTAATTCAGAATGCTATACATAATGTTTTATAGAAATATCTTTTATTTATACCTTTTTATATAGAAACTAATATTTGTTTAAATAAAAAAGCTTCAATAATCCCATTCAGTCGCGTACTCAAGTTAGTGTTTACCGACCAACCGACCGACCGACTGACATAGTGAGCTGTGAGTCGCGTTGCACGGACTAAAAAGGTAATGTAAAGTTTCATGGTAAGATTTTTATTAGACCAATGGCTAAGAAGACAGTCTGACCAAATGAAACGGACAATGATTAGGCCTATACCTTTTAATATCGGTATATTATATTATGCAATGTAATACCATATTATATTATGCAATGTGATACCAGATGGTTCATGAATAATTTGTGTTAAATAAATATTGGTCGGGATTAAATTTACTGGTGTTCACTGTCGGCCATGTAATTCAGATAAAATCTATTATATGAGTGAAAGGAATGTACCCCGTGGAGGGATTGAGTTATTTAACCATTGTGTCAAGTAACTTGGGTATGGTACTTCTGTAACATTCTTCCAATACACTATCTATATTATACACGAATATTCTTTGTATGGATTTTTACTGTTCCCAACTATCTTAAAATCGTAAACGCATCTGTGTATACTCGTTAAAAAAATATATTTTCCTCGTTGCGAACAACGATAATAATGACGTCAATGACTATATTTATGAGTAGCCCTACCATGGTTGTTGTGATAATGACTAAAAATATAATGATGATGAAAAGTATGAACAAGTCTGATAAAGGATAATATATGTGTTTCTGATATAAGGGGAGGATGAATACAATAAAAAAAAACCGTAACAATGGCCTAAGATGATGTGGTAAACAAAAAAATCCGAAAAACATAAACATGTCAAGCAAAACTATTTCTACACAAACACAAGTTTCGTTAAAGTTTAGTTTTAAAAAATATGGCATTATTGTGTGGGTGTGTGTGTATTACGATACATTCAGATGACGTATTCCGGCTCTTAGAATATTCATAAAAGCCAGCTACATATAGCCGTAATTAAATATGACATTCGTCAGCAATATAACATTAGCAAGAGTAGCTGAATTACTATCCAATCACATAATAAATATGTCATCATAAAAGGTTGCCGATCACGATTTGATGTACAAATTAGATAAACGAAATCTCACAAATAGAAGATTTAAAAAAAAGATATTTTCAGAGAGTAATAAATCTTAAATGTATAATCTTCTTATGAAGGGAATGCGTGAGTTGTTTGTAAGTGTGACTATATATTAACTGAGTGAAGAAAACTAGTAAACTAATAAATTGTACCGATAAATTTCATTCCAATTCGTTTATGCGATGTATTTTTAACTGACGAATTTCAAACCTAATAAAATGAATCAAACAGCTTATTTTCTTGCAAAAATATAAAGCTTGTTTCCACTAGGCAATTATATTGACACGAATGAAGTTTTGATAGGATGCACATTTTTAGAATAGAAAAGTAAAGGATTGATGTATATTATGATGGAATACGATGCTTGTATTGGCTTCTTTGTGCAAACAGGCTGTTTCCCCGAGATATTTTTGGGCCTTTTGGGTCTCTCGTGTTGAGTTTTGTTTGTATCTGCGAGATGACTTCAGTATTCAGGAACGGTCTGACGTCATCGTCTTCAAGTATTCCCATATTATTATTTTCATCTTATTTTAGGACTATGATGTAACTTTGAACTTTTAAACTTTTTTCCAATAAAATAACAAAGTGGGGGAACGGGCTATACAATGCTTACTTGTTTTAACATGTACCGGTACGTAAGAAGTGGAGAAAGTGAGACTCTATTGATTTTTCAATAATTCTTTATGACTAAATTGATATTTCTATCTTCAATGTTTATTGTTTCTTTTCAATGAATAATGTGATATTTTTATATGAAATTTTATATGGTTAGCAAATGAATTTATAACGAGAAAATAAATTGAATGTAGCTATTTGATGTCATTCAAAGCTGGGTCAATTCCTCTGAAACTCCAACTAAGCGACATCGGCATCGCATCGTCGTACCATGTGCAGTACCAGCATTATTTCAGCACAGTACGGTAATTAGAATAATAATGTTTGAACAGACGTATTTAAAAACATTACATCTCTTGAAATACCAAATTGTGAATGGAAATTCTATTTTATGACGTACGAAATTTCTATAATAAACATTTCTTATACTGTATTTATGAGTAACGTGATCATGCACATTTTCGTGCATTTCTGGTTTAAACTAAAATTAAACAAGTTTCAGTATACTCTTCTTGGCATAACATCTGTGCCCATGCGCATCTAACACCCAAAAAATGTCTATGGAAAAGAACGTTAATGAAAGATACCGTATCACACTATCATTTCTTAAGAAAATTAACTCAATTATACAAGACTCAATCCACCCATTACACTCAGATATTATTATTAGATCAGGAAGGAGTGTACACTGTATATGACATGCAATTTATTTAATCAAAACTTTAAAAGATAGTAACTTTTAATCATTTATTTAAATATTTATCACTTTATATTATTTAATGATCTACACGGTACAAAACATCTCAAAATTTACAATAAAGTAGACTTGTATCTTGTATCACTGTTATTATCATTTACGAAATCACATAATCGTTTATATTTAACTTGGATACAATTGAATCGCTTATTATATATACCCCTTTTATCGCCGTTGATGTATCTATTATAAAGACAACATAATTTAGGGCCTAAAGTAAGCAAGGTCATTCAAAAGCTGAATAATTATGGATATTACGTCATTCACCACTTAGTCAATTTGTGACTTGTAATTTCACATTTATTTTAATCACACCTTGATCTTCTTTGCAATTTCTTAATACTTCAATCAATAATGTCCACAAATTAGACACGTAGACTTACATATTGAATATTATATTTTACGGCATGAATATATTACAGGTTAATCCCTAACGGAAGGACAAAATGGCAATGTCACCGAAAGTGATTCGTAGGTCTACCACCACAGCTTGGTTTCCACTAAGATTGGTTCCCGTCTGTTAATAAACGCCAAACGACGTAGGCGCAACGCAACCGAATTAACCAATGACAAGCGACATTTCGGATAATCTATCGCTTGTGATTGGTCAAATTACTTACGGTACGTTGCGCTCACGTCCTTGCGTCTAATGCTTGGTTTCCACTAGAAACGAAAGGACGTATAACGTAAGTGATTTTACCAATCACAAGCGATAGATTATATTCAAACTGTCGCTTGTCATTGGTCAACACGCTTGCGTTGCGTTTACGTCCTTGCGTTACATTCTAGTGGGAACCAAGCTTTAGTGGGAACCAAGCTTAAATTGCGTTATTGCGCGTACTCTCTGCGTTGCGCCCAAGTGGGAACACGCTTAAAACATGAAATACTCCAGTATATTATGTACACGATATTCAAAGCTTAACACCTGATATACATTTTAACTCCCAGTTTGTCATCATATAATGTACGAAATCCAGAATGTAGGCCAGATTGCACCTTTAAACATTTAGAATAAATATACGTGATATGATTGCTAATTTCAACTGAATGCGATGTATAAAACATAAATTATGAGTAATTGTGATTCAATCTTAAGTGCATCACACACGTATCACGTATGAGTTAAAATTATGAATGATAAATGAATAAACAACGAATTGTTGTTATGGGTTATCGGTATTATAAGGATTACGATGTGAGCACCAAAGACCACGAAGTAGAGGGTGTTTAAGTACATGCACAACAACAATATTATTCAAAAGTATTATGTATTAATGTGGGGAAGTCGAAAGGCCGATTGTTTATCCAAAAGGCATTATAATATTACTTTTAGTTGTGTGGAAATGGACGACTAAACAATTGAGCCGGTTTTTACAAAAACCACAACCATTGTTTTTCTTTTGATTCATTGATATTTATTATTATTTTTCATCTGTAAGTTTATACATCTACTAGTACTACTGTCATTGAATACTCTTTTAAAGGTTGATATTTCTCATACACATATGATTTAAAACAGCCACTCTCTAGACTATGAATAGGGCCTACTTTCTTCTTAAAAAACAAATGACAAAAGTACACACTGAATATAGCTTAATTGAATTATTATTGAATTTAATTAACTATTGTGACGTAAATATTGGCCGCCATCATATGCTTGTGTAGTATTTATGATCAGTTAGCTGTGATTTTAAATTGAAATGAATGCAATTAATAAGCTTCACTGTTATTGGATTGAAATTTCATTCATTCATGCCTCACTAAAATGGTGTCAATATAGAAATTAAGATATCTTTATAGGAACTGTTATAACCATAACTGAGGAACATTTGTTTGTTGGAATGTGTTTCTTGTAGTTGTTGATAGTTGTACTGTCGTAGGACTGCAGGTTGTCATGATCTCCATATGGTCCTCCCCGAGACTGACACCAGAGTCAGGGGTTTGTGGGGATGGAATGTTATGGTCATACGTATACGGTGTCAAGTTGATAGGAAGGTACTCTGGCCTTGGCTGGGACTGGTTTAGCAGCCTAGCTACCTCGGGACATAGAAGATCATCATGGGCACTACCTGCCAGAGTTTGTCTTTGGTTAAAGGTATAATCATCACAAGGCTGATGAACATCAAAGCCAGGCGGAACTCGATTGTCAATTGTGTTCGTTGTATCATCATTTTTAGGTACATTTTCACACGGAGTCAATTGTTCCTTCGGCCTAACATCATCGTCACTGTGGCAGATATTTACAGACGGTAAATCGACTACACACTGATCTGCCAACCCTTGTTTTAGCGCCGTCGTCTCTTCATAAGATTTCTTTGGCGGAACAATGTTATCTTGGACAAATAGATTGTTCTGATTTACATCCAGTACTGTGTTTCCAGTGAAGTTACCAGCAGATGATGATGGTGATGGCGGCTCATACCGAACTCTTTCCAATTTGAATTTAATTCGTCTAAGGCAATCGAGTTCGTTAGGCGGTTGGAGCTGTGCCATTTGTCGATTGCATTTGATCCAACTCTGTTTAGGTTTTGTGTACTTTGAGTTTTCTTGATTCCAGTCTGAGCCTTTGGCTATTTTCAGACGCAGTTGCTTTGAGCTGTTTTTGTAGTCTAGTTTAACGTCATCTGACCCTATGGGCTCACTGGTCGTGTGGCTGTAACAATTAGCATACTGTAAAAATAACAGAATTAGTGCAATTAATATAAAGCTCAAATAAAACTAAAACTTGAGGCTACACATGAACAAATTATACTACAAGTATAAGAAGGTTCTATTCCAACGAAGGAATTGTTTTAAGTCAACAATTCTCAATCATTTTACGATGACTCAGAGAAAAATAGTTATAGTATCAAAGAAATAATAGGCTTGTATAATAATATCCATTTTGAAGAAAAATGTTGTAATTATTAAACGCTAAAATTAATAAAAACATTTCATTTATATATATGTATTACTATCAATAGAAATTCAAGTACAGTGCAAACAATGCAAAGCAGTTATCGTCCATTATTGTGAATTAATACAGTTTATAAGAATAAGTAGGGTTTCACAAAATAAGCAATTCAAATCTAGAATAGTGCTATTATTATTATTATTATCATATATCTTTGAAAGCAAACAGTATACAGACAATAAAACCGTTTAATAGAGGTTTCAACGAATCATTAGATGATGGATCATAAAGCCACATCCTGATTCAATTCCAATTAAAACCAGTATACAATTTATGATTTGAAGAGTTCGATAACATCGGTCTTATAATTAGTATGTAATTTAATTCTCGAATGTATAAACACGAACAAACAAATGTGTAAACATTAAGGATGAGAATCTAAGAAATAGTAAAACGAAGAGACTCGAAGTTGACACCCTGCCACTAACCCACTGGGATGTAATGGTTTCCAACCTAGGCCTCTACTTTAATTATTAAAGCGTTATTTTGAAGTACGGAGCATGGAGTTTCTCCGACAACATAGTTAAATTTGGCGATTCAGGAAATGGTGATCTAAACACGTATTGTTCATTAACATGATCATTATTCATTAATAGAATATGTTTATAAATCATTATAAGCACCTGAATGTACTGTATTTCTACATTATGTCACTAATGTCCATTATCAAGGCAAATTCTCAGATACAGTGTATGTAATAAATTAGAATGTAAACTTTGTATTATATCACTCAGAATACAAATAGTTACTAATTGGCATGACTCTCCTTAACTATACAAACGATAAACATTGTAAATCTTAATTACAATTTGTAGTATCGATTTGTACAAGTCTACGGACACATTCACTATTCTGTTTCCCCAAGCTTCACAGATGGTAATGCAGTTAAAATCTATAATACTGGTACAAACTAAATATAAGTTAGCCCGCCGGCGGATGCGGATAAATTTAGATCGTGGTTGACGCAAAGCAACGTAAATGTACACCATAGAATATGGACACACTATAATAAAACTATTATTGGATTGGTTCATTAATTGTTGGAATAGGCTATGGTGCTTTTGATTAAGGTTAAGTTTCACGTCTTCTAAGAAAGTATCTTTATATCAGTTATCTACTTATCTTTTTGAAACAATTGTGTCCCTTCAAATTTACCCAAACAACTATATAGTTGGTGGCAGTGTATGATGAGTCACGTACCAATTGACGCCCCTCGAAAACATTTATCGTATGATTTTGTTTATGTTTTTGTTTCGTTTCAAACTGAATGAACTGGATCTGGAGAATATTTGTAGGGTTTCTGCATAATAAATACAGTAATATCTTACCTCTTTTCTGGGACTTAAAACATGTTTTCGTTTCTTGGATCTACGGATTGAATTTTTGTCTTCCTTTAGTCTGTAAGAAACAAATAAATAATCAAAATCTTGCTCATAATGTGAATTTAGATACATATCAATGTATGTATAGTTTTAAATAATAGGCAATAATGATTCTAGACTAAAATGAAGTTAATCTGAACTCTTGAGACTTGATAAGCCATGGATTAAGAATCAACTGCGTTTTGGGTATTAAGAGCGGGATTAAGAGGTCTTATCGGTATGGAAATAAATGCCACAGAACCTTAAGATACATAGTATGTAAGTATAAAGTAACCCCAGTCATAGTTATTGCCGGATTTATGTTTCATACACGGAAACATTTCTCAGAGGAATGGTTTGTGAACTAATTTTGATTTCATTCAGAGTTCGTAAGCTCTATTCTTTCGGGAGATGATGATTTCTACGGGTCACAAGCCCACGGAGACTGATAAAAATGTAACATTTAATACAGGAAATATTAACATTTAATCAATGAATATGACTTTTGTTCACTACACGTAGGGTCTGTCATGTTGAGATATACTATAGTCTCTGAATGAGGCCATAACCCGCATACTACTGGGAGTGAATAATTCAGTTAGACAGTGTTATGTCTGATTTTGAAGAAAGACCGACATTAATAGCATTTATACTGCCTTCTTCATCTCTAATCGTGTTGGCATACCCGAGTAATGAATTTTCAAGTTAAACTCTTTATATTTTTTGCTCTTTTTATCCATTTCTAATAAATTAACTGAACAAAATTGGTTGAACGGAACTCAATAGTGTGAATGGAGCTCGTGACGTCATTGCGTGAGTGTGAAACATCTCTTATTACCTTTCCTGTATTTCGAATAAGCGTATGAGCCCACGGTCAAGTATATTATCCTCTGGTTCCCATGTATTCGACCTGCGAAGCAAACAGAATATATAATGATATTTAATTCAATTAGCTGGTGTAGGCCTACTAAAGTGCAGAATTTGAAAAAGAGATGTTTTTGTCATCGAACTTTGTTACTGTAAACGTTTGGAAAATGTTTAGCAAACGATTTTTGAATAGCATAATTTGCATTTCTAATATTCATTATTTATTTCGGAAATTCTTGTATTCACAGATGAAACAGATAATAGTGTAGTTTCTCCCATATTATATACATTGTCAACGCTTTTTAGCAAGCCAACAGATGTTTGGCTGAATGGGTCTCTAGCTTTCTTTCAAAAAAACATATCTTTTCAAGTATCTCTTCGTTCCAAGCAACTCTCATAAAATATAATATTACCCGTACATTCGAGATGTTTGATGTTAAAATACTAATGTAAGAACATAATTTTTTATTTAATCATAATTAGGAAGCAGCATGCTGAAAATATAAAAATAAATAATTCTTGGTAACTTTTATTAGTTTTTTTAACCAATTCAATTTTGAAGAGTCGTGTTGGAAAACCCAGGAACAGTATAGGCCTATGTATTATTGCCATCCAGACCAGTTGTTTTTAACAATCCCAGGGTACCTTAAACAATACGGACAGATAACAATAGTACAGGCACGGAATACATCAATGTGGTTTTCAACTTATGTAAAAACACGTATACCATTTTGATAATGTCTTGTTGGGTTTCTTAACGATTTCCTGTATGGAATTAACCACAGCATTATGATATTTAAATTGCGTGTCTGTTTCAATATAATGAAGACCTTCGTTGAAATGAAGAATTATAATCACAATTTTTGGTAAAACAATAGGCCTAATAGGGCCTACTTTACGAAAAAGATTGGTGTGCATTGTCGAACCACAATGCTTATTAATTTGTTTTTAAATATACATGTTTTCGCTTGAATGTTCATTATGTAAACAATTCATCTTACTAAGAATAATACAGATCCATGTCTTTTTATTCTAGCAAGCGACTTGTGTTTTGCCAACTCATTTTAACACATTTTATCACGTTTACTGACAATAATATGGCTACGTGACGCTTAATTAGCCTGCATCACGGTTCGATCACGGACTAATCCGCATAATTACGGGCCTAGGCCAACGTGGCAAACTATTATTCCGAGTACGAGGACTGAGAGGTCACGATCAATATTTTGTGGTTATGATTATCATATTATTTATTTAGAGTGCAACGTACTCGGTTTTTAAACTTTTAATTGTTTTGCTATATATTATATACGGTACAGGTAAGTACGGTTAACCAACCGAACACAAACAAGATGGATGAAAACAAAAATAGAAAAAATATTTGCAATATCTGACTCGCTAAACCTAACTATAGTGGGCTCCTTGGTTAGCGATATGATGAATTATGGATTACGTGGCATGACGTGATGTAGCGTGATTGTGCGTGACGTAATAATGCACGTGACTTTTAAATTCCAACTAACCACTGAAAAAAAACCCATTTTGCTACTTACTTGTTCGACCAACCTCTCCATTTCACCAAATACTCGATGCGACCCTAAATGGAAAACAAATGTTATCTTTAGGATTGCAATTGTTTATTTGTTTTGCGTCAGGATGTTTAGTAATTGGTCTGACGTAATTTGTACTTTATACTAAGTACATTGAGAATATTTGCTAACAAATAAGTAATTATCGGGTGGGACTCGAACCCACGACCTCCAGATCACTAGCCTGGCTTTCATACTGGCCGAGCTTGCTTGAACTGATGGCCAGGGTTTAGATTTGGGCCCAAGTAAGCAGCGGATACTTTGGTATAAATTACTTAAAAGAGTAGGGCAAACATGTGACCAAATGTTATCTTATTGACATTTCAACTTATTTCTCAACCTGTAATTTGTGTGAACGTTAACTCAATTCAAATGGGAAAAGAGAAATCTAATATATGGTTCACTGATTACATGAACAGAAAGTTTGTATAATATACAATTGAAGCTTAAAATTGGGAAGTTTAATCTAAAAATCCTCGGGTATTTCCATCCGTAAGAAAACTATAAAGTGGAAAAATTGGGTAAGTAGGTCTAAAATATAAAATAATTGTTAGTTTCACATCCGGGTTTGAAATTGTTGTTCTTGCTGAGGGAAATGTTTATTTGTTTTTATAATTATAGGAATAATATTCTATAATAAATTTGTTTGTACGTTCCTTTCGGTTCCGTAGTTATTGAAAAAGAAACAATTTTATAGAAAAATTATTTTAAAAAAATAAAGAAATTGAATTGACTATTTGGTTTAACTTTAACAACACAAGTAACCAATATCAACAATCAGCTTTTTAGTAGAAAAGTTAAAGTTGAAAGTATAGCCACATTTCCGTGTTCAAAGATAAATATTAATGTTGATAATTAAGTGCCTGGTAGTTTTTTATAAGCCAAACATCTCCAGAGCTTTCTTTTTCTTTTTGTAAGTTGTTTTTATATGGATGAAATATTTCCAAAATAAAAGAAATTGAAAGGATAAATAGTTTAGTAATAACAGTATTCTCAACCCACTAATGGCATATATATATATATATCTGTCTATTAATCAAAGTATAACAAGAGTGAGCATTTTAGCAATTAAACAACATTAAGACACATTGTAGCATCTCGAGAAAGTTCGATCTACCAAACGAAATAAATTAATATAATATTATAAATATTAATATAAATAATAAATTGAAATATAATAATGGTTTATTCGAACAATGCTTATCAAAAACATATGTGCAACTTATTCACTGTTAAAATTTGAGAAAATGTATAAAAAGGGCATGATTTGGTTTAATCTGTTTCAGGGTACCGGTATTATTTAAATGTTCCAAAGACAAAATTCGTAAACTTTTACAACAGCATGTACATTAGTATAAAATGGCATGGATATAAACGAAGATATGGATAATTAAATAAACGAAGACTTTTAACATAAATAACTTCAGGTCACTTCTTCCAGTCTTCTATAGGAGAGTACCTCAGTCTTTTTATTGCCATTTATGCCTACAATACAAGCCTTAAAATACTGTAATATAGCTTATACATGAATAATGGTAGATTTCCTATACCTTTCTGATTCTGCGTCTCCGTATACTGTCAGCAACATACACTCCTTCTGTTATAATTCCTTGTGTGGATTTATCTGTCCACGGGTCGGACATAATCGCTTGAAATTAAAACTCCAGGGCAGCAGCCGAGAAAACAGCAGGTCTCGCGATGAAAGTTAATATTCCAGGCGCTGCTATATACACCGTTAGTATTATCCTTACAACCGGTTACGTTTGGCAACACGACTGAAATAGTATTGCGTCGTCGCTTTAGATAAATAGCTGGCTACTTTAATGACGTCATACACCAAGCTGACGTCATCCGCTTAGCACAGGTTGAATTGAGTAGAAGAATTATCAGAAGAATCGAACAGATAGTAAATTGAATAACGCTAATAGTAAACCAGAACTAATTCTGGATGGTTTAGAGTTTCTCTCTTTCCTTTGAAAATGTGTATATAACATATGTTTTAAATTACAGTTCTGGCCCAATGAGACGAACTACCAGTATGTTTGAAAGAGGGCGACTTCTTGCTTGAGTTTCAATTATTGCGCAGTAGGTACAGTATATCCTTTCATAGGCCGTGCCTAGGTCTACTTAAAGTTTGGCTTATCGTTATAAGTTTTGGTATAAAGACGGTACCATATATTTTGATACAGTATTCCCTATACTTATTATTAATAGAGACACCTTCGGGAGCCAACAAAGGTTGTCCCAAAGGAGGGGTACTCAGTATTTGAATTGCGTAATGTTCTTAGCATCGTGGGGAATGATTAACTATAAACTAATGTCTAATTTTATATCGCTTATGATTCAACACCTCGATGCTTATTGTTAAACATTTCTTTCTATTTCTAACACTTAGGAGTGGCGATATTTTTGGCAATGAGGAATACTGATATGTGACGTCACACCTATGACTTGATTCCAGTTGCACCGTGGTTAAGCAATGCACCAACAAAATAACCTTTCTAGACTTGTTAACTTTTTAGTCATGCATTTCCTTCTCCCTTTTGAAATAAAAAAATGGTTTTTCCAATGTGAACCTGGAACATATTTGGGGTTTTTTTTTTAAATTAGGAACCGTTCTTAAAATAAAGCCTTTCAAAAAATAATAGGCCCTATTTCTGTACATTTAGCCTAAGTCTATAAAGGATGATTACGCAATCGCTAAAATTACATTATTATGGCCACAAAAAAACCAGAATCAAAATGTCCAGGTATTAGTCATTCATCCATTGTTTCAATTGCAATTCATTGTAATTAATCATTTATATTTAATGTATTTTTGTGACGTATAAAGACCACGTGTCATAAACTAATTATACAAAATTCAATCTAAAAAAACTCATATCTTTATATTACGTTTAATACTTAATAAAATCAATTCAGCTCGGTCAGCGGATAAATAATATATGGCCTGTAGTTCATGTAGTCTTAAGAACTCGAAACATGAGAGAGGATACTGCTTAAGACCCAAACGTTTCATTCTCATTAATTCTTTCGATAATGAAATTTAGCACTCATAAAATTCATAATTATTTTAATCTAATCTAACCTATAAATTATTTTATTTTAGTAATTACCATGTCAGGATGCGCACCACCATCAAAACAGCAAATTTCTATTCATACTCTTGCTCAATCAAAAAAAAAATTGTTCACCTCCCTTAAACGAGGCAAGGTATAAAAATAACAAAGTTCCCGCTATAACAATCATAGAAATATACAATCATCTGTTATTTTCTAATGTTTTGATATTATAATTATGTGAGTACATGTGTTGTGTTTATGTATACTGGCTATACTATCAAACTAGTTTAAAAAAAAATATGGTAGTGATATTCCCAAATATGGTAGTGATATGATATCATGTCCATGGGCACATAACATGTTTTTGTTACATACAGTTTGATAGTGTAGTGTAGTCAGAGCTTTATATAAGTATTATTTATAGACTAAACGACTTCCTTCCTTCATCTATACTGTTATGAAAATAGCCTAAAATCCCATCGGTCAAACACAGATTGAAAACGCTTTAATTTGAGCCTACATTGCCGAACTTGATATTAATTCCCTCTGGGCCCACGCAATTACAGAATGTTGTTAGCAACTTTCCCTATACTTATAAGTTTACAATGTATTAATATTAAAAAAACAAAATTCGTTGTATTTCGATTTTTGTACTTTTGTGATAATTATTGTTTCGATTAATAATTTTTTTAGAACAGTTTTTTTAGAAAAGGATAAGTTCTTTGTGTATGATGTACCACTGCATCTCAAATGTTGATTGTTCTTGGTTTCGTATTTGTATCTCTATTGTTTAGTGATTAATATAGTTAAATTGTAAAATCCCGGATTATATACCGTAAATAAATTTGCTAATACTGGATATTGAAATTTCCCCCTCACTATATGGGCTTTTGTTAAAACGTAATTAGGCCTGTCGAGTTGCAGGTATAATTGGGTTTTGAGTGGGTGCGCGTGCGTGTGTGGACATACAATCGAAACATTATCTAGGCCTATGTGCCAATGCATTCTAGCATGAATACGGTACCCCTTTATTTTGGTTGATTTATAGCTTATAAATAGACGCGCCTGAGAAAACCGAAAAATAAAAATTATGTTTATGTATGTAGGCCTACGTACAAGTAGGTCCACCGTTTCCATTTTTTTTCCAGCAATTTTTTTTCCGGAAGTTTATTGAGTTTTAATCCCAGGCGTACTTACATATAGGTTACAATTATGACTATATTTTGTGTTAATCACGCGTGAATTATACGTCCAGAATATTACATAACCGTACCGTATATTATTAATACATTTAAAATAAAATCACATTTTCAATTTAAGTTAATAAAACACAAGTTAAATGTGGCGCATGAGTTAACTGTATAAGCCTACAAAGTATTCTCTATTCTTTTTAAGCATAAACTTATTTCGTCAATTACATGATAAGAATATTTTTATGTTTTCTAATTTAAGTTTCATTTACCACGCTTAGATAAATCGAGATAGCCTAATAACTCATCTCTATTGATAAATGTGTAGGTGTAGATATATTACATGGCATCATTAGGCCTATTTTGTTACACGCATATACCTACATACTTTCAATATTATACATAACAAGAGGGGATTTATTTGCGGTAATACTTATAATTTGTGTAGGAGACGTGGGAAGATGAAAGGAGAAGAACATCTTCGTGATAAACCAACAATATGCGACACCACAGAGAGAAAAATTTGACGCGTCGAGCGTTCTAAATCCGTACAATCAGTTTCCAAACGCGTCAAAAACTGTCTTTTAACACTGACGATGCGTACTTTCTCAACAGAGAGACAAGTTTGACGTGAGACCGTTTGAAATTCCTACAATCAGTTTCCTAAACGCGTCAAAAACTGTCTTTTGACACTGACAATGCGTACTTTCTCAACGGCACCACAGAGAGACAAATTTGACGCGAGAGCGTTCGAAATCCACAATCAGTTTCCAAACGCGTCAAACTGTCTGACACTGACGAACACAATTAATGTCCTTCCCACGTCTATCGTACGTTTATTATAAAGGCCTACGCATACTGGTCAAAGCTAATCCAAAATGATACTCTGAATTTTACAATGATGGATAAAGCACAAACCATGTTTTACGAGGTATATAAATATAGCTCCGGTTGGAGCTATTTTTTTCATTCTCATATTTCTTCATCGTATACTCAATAGATGTAATTTTCGATAATTACAAGCATAGTTAGAATAAGGATTCTTTTTCTTTCTTTTTCTTAAAATAATTCCATGTGCTAGAGATGTAACCATGGAGGAAATATATTTAACGTACGGTATCGTATGATTTATAAACTTTCTCTTTTTACGATATTACGCCATAAAACCTCGGCGTACGAAAGCACACATAGGCCTACATCGTATTTTATACTTGAGTCGAGAGTATTGATGTTATTTTTTCATGATTATGTGATTTTACTGAAACCCAATATTTTCAACTATAAGATATCAATGAACATTTTTATAATCCGAATTCATAAATCCACAAATTCATCATCATAGGTTTTCTGTAAAATTTCTACAAATCCTTAAACTAACGAAATGTGGCTTTTTGTAATAAATCCTATATAATATTTCGCAATAAGTTTTATCGATATTGCAATTCAAATTCTAAAAATACTTTCTTTTAAAAATGTCAAACAAAAACAGTTTAACGTTTAAATTAACATGTAAGTTGAATGTAATGTAAACGTACAAATTAAAAGTACGCCTACATCGCAGCTCTTGTTATATTGCTATACTGTACTTGAATATCAATTACTGAGTCGCTTACGTCATCAATACGTCGATAAACTAGTACTACACTTGCCGGGGGAAAACTTAATACACGCAGTAATGGCAACATACAAACGTGTTCAAAACAGCTGGTTTGTTTGCCAATTATTCTATCGTTCTATGATATGAAATGACAATTCATGACATCATATAGAAAAGATAGTGGTCAGAAATTGAACGGACATTGGCGATCACCATCATGGTTCCACTTGGATGCAACGCAAGTACGTAAGCGCGCCGCAAGTAATTTGATCACTCGCAAACGATGGATCATCCGAACTGTCGCTTGTGATTCGTCAAGTCATTTGCGTTGTTCTTACGTCCTTATTGAGATCTTGTCTTTCCAAGTTATATGTCTCTACAATTCAATTTGGTATATATATATATTAGATTCATTTTAAATCATTGGAACACTTACCGTATACCTTAGTACAAAGGTATACATCCTTTAAAGAATAGTAAATAATAATAATAATAATAATAATAATAAATATAATAATAATAATAATAATAAATAATGGTAATTATTTAAGTTATTGTACGATTAACCAATGCAGGAATGTCACGATAAAAGATCACTTAACAAAATAAATTTGAGGAGATATCCGGAAATATCAGTGGATCGAATGTTGTTTCACGGACATTTTGAGGAACACGTATACATTAACAGAAATATATACATAGTATGTCGTCGATAAATACCGTACCTACAATGATTTAATGTATTTGAGTTTATTGAACCCACGTTAACTGTAATCGAATAAACAATACGGAAATGAAATATATACATAGTTGGATGTCTCTCATGCTAAGATGTTGTGAGTAGAAAAAAGGAAACTGTATACCAGAACTTTTTAAAATAATAAGAACATGTTAAAATAAGATAAAAGGGCATACAATAAGACAATGTGTTGTACAACGCTTCATGCATCTTATATTAAAGATCAAGGTAAAGAACATGTACTTTAAAATTGAACTAATCATCATTAGTTCATGCTGCTGTCGTGTAAATGCATTGTACTAAATGGATTGTGTGGGCATAGATAATAATACAGTATTATTTTAGACATCTGAAATAGTATATTGATCTATATCTAATCTATTTCATGACATTGACAATATAATTATATTATTTTTATCGTAAGCAATTATATATTTATTTTAGACGTGGCCTTGCCTCTTGAAGACGTACGCAAATCATACGAACGATATTCTCTATTTGTAAAACGATCAATGACGTCATCTCACTAAACAGTTACGTCACACTCTTTTGGTTCATCGTGGATCACGTCGGACTATCTCATTTCTTCCACATATGCATAAGAATTAATCACCCATGATAACATAAAACATACTATGCAGTATAAACTTGTTTGTTCGTAAAATAGTGGGATGATCTAATACGGAATCTAGATTGTTTCCAAATTCTAGCTGCCTATGTGAGTAAAAAAAATCAGAAGGTGTAGACTCGTTATTAGGCCCTAATAATAACAAAAACAACAACAATAAAATACACAATTTAAAATTCTTATCATAACAATTAATAGATCATCATTATTATCATTGATTCATTTTCCTATATATTGTGTTTTCTGTTAACTTGAATTTCCCATAATTCATCATTACATTTTTTCCGCGAACTGTGTTCTCAATTGCCGTCTATTCTTCTTTCAATTACTTGTTCAGACTCTTGTATATTTCTCTAAACCAACATCTCTAATTTCCCATGATTCTCAACTTTTTATGTTCATACAGAAAATCAGTCTGAACTAGACTTAAACAAAAATGAGTAGGCCTAGGCCTAGTTTGTGCTGGAGGACACCGAAACAATGTGTTCCGAGATTAGCACCCTTAAGGACAATAATTATACGATTTATCTCAATGACATGGGCCATTTAATTAACGTAAACACTAACTGATTTCATAGAACTTCGATAGTAAACAACCTCGACACGAGGGTGTATTATAAAGCAGAAGTTTGAAAATGTTATTTTATATTGACGTCATCAACTTCAATTGACACGATTATGATTATGGTCCTCGATGGATTAGAGTTACTTGTCATGTTGTTGTCACCTTTTGGGCAATTCATTAATCATTAATCTATTGACTGAACGTTTTATGCATCAGGCGTGTGGCGAAACCATTACAGTATTTAATTTAGCAGGATTTAATCATCAGATTCTCTGAATCAATCGCATTAATTTATAATGTTTGTTTGAAACCTTTGATTAAATCTTTTAGTTGCATACAAGACATCAGCAACAATTAGAGAATTCTGGCTTAATGATAACTTCTCTTAGACCTACTATTATTTTACTTGCAAAAAAAAACAACAAAAACTTTCTTGGAAGGTTAATGCTCTCGATAGCACATTAGCGGTAAAACATCGTGGTCCATGTAGTTCATACCTTTCCTGTAAGCCTACAGATAGTTTCTATCAACTATGATCATGGATTGAAACGCACATGATTTTCCTATTCATTTATTAGTCGTGTATTAGACTCTACAGCTCACTATGTCGGTCGGTTGGTCGGTCGGTCGGTTGGTTGGTCGGTCGGTTGGTCGGTCGGTCGGTCGGTCGGTCGGTAAACACTAACTTGAGCACGCGACTGCAGCCATGTATATGGCCTTGTTTTATAGCTAGAAGCTCAAACTTTTGCCGTGTCACAAGATTTCTGAAAACACTTTCGTCTTCGTTCCTGATGCTTTCTTCGAAGTTGTAATGGTCATCATGACTTTAGTGTTCCCACCCCTTTAATTAATTTGCCTGGTTCAATCAATGACACTACACCTCTGCAACGATAAATGGGGATAAAGAAAGTAATACCAAATTTAAAAGCTACATTTACGTACGGTCATGGAGTTATAACTCCATGGTACGGTAATACATAGTTTGGGCTTTCGCTAGAAATTTAATACCGGATAATAATGGCAATACGGATGTAAAATGCGGGGGATCGATCGGAGGGGTGGCCTTAGTTGATCTACAGGAGGCCTATATACCTCCAGCTGCTCTGATATCTACAGGGTTATCATTCGCTAAATAGTTTCAATAATTGAAATAATAAGGGCCTACTTATGTTGTTTTGAAGTCATTAAACACTCCGTGTAAGACGATAAATGTCTCAGTTTACGATGATCTCTTTTAAAAATATACATTTAATTGTTAGTTTATGTTTTTAATGACAGAAGCAATACGTCACGAATACAAATGTTTCAGCAAGAATGTAGGGACAATGAACCGTAAACACGCTTAACAGACCATAAGTAAAACTCTGTCTACACTATCAAACTTTGTGACAAAACAAGTGATGTGCCCATATATAGACATGATGATGTCATATCAATACCATTGGGCATATCACTACCATTTTGTGCGCATCACACTTTTTTTTGTCAAACTAGTTTGATAGTGTAGATAGAGCTTTAGTTCTACAATCAGCGCCTCTGCACGTTCATTGCTTTTTTTGGTGGGGATGGGGAGGATTTTGTTTTAAAATAATTTCCAACTACTCCATAATTTTACAACCAGATTTTCCAAGTTAAGGATATAGGGTATATCTAAACCATAAACTCACATTTTAAACAATACGTTGATTAGTAATCCCAATACAAAGGAAATAATATTTTGTACCTTTGAACTCCGATTAGGTCTAAACTGATGACACGTAATAGATTATGTATTACTTATTATTATTATTGTGTCAACCTGTTCAATCTATTAATAGATCTCCCAATATTTAAAGCATACGTCACAAGAAACACGTATACCTTTTGTTATACGTTTTTTCTATGTTTTTGGACTCTACAAAGGTTTCTTATGTTGTTTTTATGTATTTTCCCCCTTAATTTTCATATTTGATATTTATTTCATTTCAAGCACAATAAAGTAAAATTGTAACATTGTAAAAGAAAGAAATAAATGAAACAGGGACAACCACAAAACAAGCAAAAAAGCTTTTACAACTTCTAAAAAAAGAAATAGGCCTATATATATATATATCTTTTAAATGTAGTTCCCTTTTGGAAACATATTTTCTAGTTTTAATTTCTCTGTTTAATTTGTGTATGTTTATAAATGTTCGTAAATACGTATAGGCCTATGGCCTGTACGTATTTGTCTCCACTCCATTTTACAAGTATGTTTGTCTCTGGCGTGCTGTTTCTAACGAATAGGCCTACAGTAGGCCTATGTGTACAATACTTTGATTTATGATATAAAACAATACACAGAAATATCATAACGGTACTTTTACACTGCACAATGTATCATTCTCCTATCAAACAATAAACAGTTAGTATTGTTCAAATATGTTTAGTGAGAGATTTAACAAAATCGTAAACACGACAAGCCACGTATACTTATAATACCAAAAACACACACTTAAAAATAAAGGTGGAAATCTCTACCTATTTCATGGGTACAGTACTTTGATTTATGATATAAAAAAATTAACATACAATATCATAACGGTGCGTTTACACTGTACAATGTATCGTTCATCTATCAAACAATAAACAGTTAGTATTGTTCAAATATGTTTAGTGAGAGATTTAACAAAATCGTAAACACGATACAAGCCACGTACTTGTAATAGCGATGATGTCATCAGAATGTTTGACACGCTTCTTCGTAAAAGCCTCTCTATTAATATTTCATAATGGAATATTTGTCACAGTATAAATGGCTGTTTTTTCGATTGTTTACGTAATTCAGACAAAATTTATAGTTGAGTATTACGCAGAAAGTTTGGTATTTACGTAAACAAAATTGGTTCAGATTGTAGGAATGTTTAATCATTATTAGTATGGTCATACAAAATCAGATTTCGATCTCAATTATGAAGAATTGAAAACTTTATTTTTAACTAGAAAATAAATTGTTACTAAACCACGTCACCCTTTTACACGATTTCTTAAATTGGTTATATACAAATGTAAATGATGTGGTAAAGTCGTGTACACATCCACACGGTGGTACAACTGACTCAACAAGGTTTTGTTTCGTAATTGTTCTAACAAAATTGTTTATGGAAATTCCAAATTCCTTTCTATTCTATTCTATCACCCGGGCGGTTCAGAATTAATGTTCGCCTGCATTGTTTATGTTTATAGTAGGGCCTATGCAAAAACAAAATAAGAGAAAAAAGAACTGATTGATTACAAAGAAATGTATTTTTTCAAAATGAGTATGTAACAAAAATATGAAATAATTTAAAGGTGAGTGAATCTCACAAGAGAAAAAAAACTTTCTGTTTCTAATTTTTGATTCATTTCATGCGCAACCTACAATTTCAAATTGTACACATGTAGGTCTAAAGTAGTAGCCTACATACGGTAGAAACCTTTGTTTTGATAAAGATAATATATTCGATGATAATCAGCGAAAAGAGATTGTTAAAAGTGAACTGTAAAAAAATGTGAAAATGATGGCGAAGAGTGCGTTAAAGCATACGTCACAAGAAACACGTATACCTGTTGTATTCGTTTTATTTATTTTTTTGACTCTACAAAGGTTTTTTATGTTGTTTTTATGTATTTTATTAGTTTTCCCCCTTAGTTTTCATTCAAAGATATATTCGATGATAATCATCCCGAGTGTTAAAAAACTGTTAGTAAAAACCGAGTGTAAAGACGGCGAAGACTGCGTTTCCATAACCGAAAATATCGACTGCAGTTTATTTTAAGTCTATATTTATGACAAATGGGTGTTACCGTTACCCCCGGAAGACAAGACTTGTTTACTTGGCTATAATACACACGTGTGTATAACTAGTTTAATTTCCTGCTTTTGTACGCTATAATTATGACATCACTTCCGTAGTCGCTTCAAAACAAAAACAAATCAATTGCCGGCGGCCGATCGTATGATAGTGTTATTCATAATTCTTGTGTCTGTGGGTTGGTATTTTTCACTTAATGATGGTAACGATGATTGATTTGTATATAGAAACAGTTAATATCCACATTAAATGGAATTACAAAAGGTAGAAAAACCGGAAGCACAATAATAAATAACAATAAATTATAATTGTAAAATTAATGGAAATGATGCACACAGGTTTAATAAATTGGAAGTCAGCAAAAACAAGCAAAAATAATTATTTCTCTACAATTATCAATAGCTACCTTTAATTACAAAATTTATATACAGTAATTTATATTTTAAGTTGTTTTCATTTTTATTTAGACCCGCGCTGCATTCTTGTTACGGCTTCTAACTTTCAGCTTTTATTATTTATAGTATTTTTTTAAATGTTGATCCTTTCAAATACAGTACAATATTTAGTTTGTTTTTATTTTTAAATGCTAATTGTTCGTATTCTTACGATCAATTGGACTGCACCTGTTGGGACTGGCAACAGGGCCTCTTGGTGGCGATACCATTTCTAACATTCTAGGTCCTTGCCGTAATGTATGGGTCTTCTTTTGCCCTTGAAGAATTTTCAATGCATTTGCAGCTTCTCTGAAAAACAAATAAAAACTACATTAATTATATATCTTAATATGGTTGTAATTTTAGAAGTGTTTTTATACAACTGAACAGTTGAGGTGAGCTATGCTACATGCTGGAGCTTGGGGGTTAACATGCTTGCCTTCCAATCCCAAGGTCCGGGGTTCAATCCTGACCTAGTGCCAGGGTTATAACTCACGACCCTTTCAACTCCACTCCCTAAGCCTCAAATGAGGCTTAGTTTATAAGCACGATAAATTATAAAATAGTTTATTCATCCTGTAATTGGCGAGTTTATGCTCGCTGTTGGATGCGTATGAAAAAAACCCCAAAAAAAACTTACCTGCTCAAAGCGCCTCCAGACCGTTCCTTGTCTCTCAATGATCTCATAATCTTCAAATTGGCAACACCAAGTTGAGCAAATGTCCTCACCACCATTAACCGCACATAGTCGGATGAGTCAAGCTCCAACATATCCAGTAGCATTCTGATCACATGGTCTGATTTCATCCCAAGAACACCCTGGAATAGAAACAATAATAACAATCTCAGTACACAAATGATATCACATACAGTATTGGTATATGATTCCAGACCTAGATGCGACAATTTCATAACACTTTTCTGTCATCAATAACTACTGGAAAAAAGACAACACCACCTTAATTCATTATGACCAAATAACCTTTTTTGTTGTCAAAACTCACCACTGAAATAACAGCGCTAGTCCTCAAACTGTCATCTTCATCCTCCAATCGACTAAAAGAGATAATTTAAAATACAAAATTAAGCTTGCATTACAAAGACGAATTTAATTCAAGTACAATACAAGATGTAGACAATGCTTACCTCTCTACATTATCCATTAGCCATGATCTCATCCCAAGTTCTGTAACTGTGTTTGCTATTTCATTCCGTACATCCTGTAAAAAAACATAATTATTACATTACAAGATCTAAATAAAATGGAAAATTGCTTTTCCCTGGCAAAACCCCATTTACATACAATATTGAGATGGTATTAAAAGTAGTAGTGAACAATAAAATACAGTATTACATATACGCAGTCTAGAGAGATATGTATGCACAAAGAGCTAAAACTTACTTTAACTGGGTCATTGTATAGTTGCTCTTCCAATACATTGAATACACTGTGAGCTGCTTCTTGTGTTGGTATACAGACAGAACCTTAAAAAAGGACAAATATAATGAGTGACCGTCTATCTACTACAGTTTGATGGACTGACAGACTGACTGACTAATATATTTACCAAGAAAGTTCAGTAACCTTGCAGCAGCACATCTATGCTTGCTGACTTTGGATGTCTGTAGTTGAACTAGAATTGTCTGCACGACTTCAGGTTCTGTTGTATGCATCTGCCGTACTAGAGTCTCCAACGACTAAACAAAAAGAATAGTGTTAATGAATACGATTGCATTTATCTGGTGTTTGACCATTCTAAGGATGAATTAAAGGATCATTTTGTGGTTTATATACACCCTTTCACACAGTAAAGCAGCATTACTGTATGTATTTAAAATGTCTACTACTCTAGATATTGATAAGATAATAGAAAACATACTAATATCGTTCCATAAGATGTTTAAGTGAAATAATGCCTTTGGAATGCCTGACACTCATGTTTACAATCATAAATGGTTTGATAAATGATTATAACGCTCTCTAATGTCATTTTTCCAAGTCTGCAACTCACAATAATTACCTGAGCAATGATGTATGAATCTTTACTTTGAAGACTTTTCAACAACTTTTGCTTAGCAACTTTATCCTGTTCACACAAGCTGCCAAGACAAACAGCGCAATAGTAAGCTAGTTCAGATTCAGACTCTACTCGACAGAGCTGCTTCAGTCTCTCTATCAACTTCTTTATGCATGGCTGATTCTGAAAAGGACATAATACAGTTAACTAGGGAAGAGTGACCATGAGTCAACTGACTACCTTATGATTTTTTTAATGTCTTTTTTCTTTTTTAATACAGAATTTGAATCTATTAGCAGAATGAATAAATTTCTAATTTTCGGAATTTTCTATTGACTTCTATTTAACAAAATTAAGCCTAATGTTTACTTATATTTATATTATTTAGTATATTTATTATAAAGTGAATACCTTATCAATAAAATGCACATTCCTAGCTACAATAATTGTTTTCACAATATCAAGCTGTATCTGCAGATCAGCCGATTGCAAGTGATTCAGCAACGCTGTGATTGGCACCGGTTTCCAGCATCCTAGGGTAATTAGACTCTTGCTTGCCTTGTAGCGGACCTTAGAATCCTTGTCATCTTCCACCTTAAAAAAAACGTAGAATCTAGTCATTAAAGACTGATAAGTAGTGAATAGATTGTAATTTTAAACTATTGCCTGAACTAGACCATTCTCATGAAACATAATAGTCTTATTTCAACCAATATAACAAAAGAATTTTAGATATATGTTACTGTTACTTACCCTTTGAATAAGTGCAGAAAACACCTCTTCATTTACACATTTCAGAGAACCTAAATGCTGGGAATAATATGAAATGTTGCATTGAAGAGGATTGTAATATGCAATTGAAATATTCTCGTCATACCAAGTAAATACTTTTATTCAATTACTGCATGAGATAATACAAACCATATACAAATCTTTAATGCAAAAAGTGTTATTGTTAACTTTTAGCTGAAACACCATAATGACATAATACTCTCTTTGTAGAATAAATAAGAATGTATGATCTAAATGTACATTTAATTCTCCCAAGCTGTCTTGGAAAGTATGGTTTTCAGAATGCATTTTGAATACTGTAATAAAAAAATCTACAGTAGGACCCTTTTGGATTCTAGAAACTACACTGTGATACCTACCATTGCAGCATCTCTTCTCTCTTGTACATTTTCTGATAGCAACTTCTCATAAATTAAACTCTGAAATCAACAAATTGTATTTTAAGAAGATTTCTGATTGGTTAGTAGTCATAGTTGTAACAAATGAAAGAAGTAGGCATACAAATGCATAGATGTTTCTTTAGTGTTATTGGCATTGAACAGAGATTTTGTTTAAAATATGATTTAAATACCTCAACTCTCTTCCACTTGAGGCCATCTTTATCCAGTTGTAAGGCATCAGTACTTTGTTTACTCATCATCATAGCTGCCACTCTACTGGCAGCTAAGATGGGATGGTTCACAAGAGTCACGTTTTTCCTTTAAAAAAAGAATAATGTAGTTGACATGTTTTTTTTAAAATTACAGTTTAAAGTTAAATAGTTTGGTTGGTCTTTTTATCTAATGTAATGTAATTGATGTAGATCTTAATATACAGGGGCAGTCACAGGATAAAATCACTATTCAATGGCTAAAGTGGGCTATAACTCCACATTTGATTTCAACATGAAAAAATAGATGTCCACCTCTGGTATGTCTTGTGAAGGAATTATATACTTACCTGTTCTTTGATTTAGGTGTTGGCCGTTTCTTAACTGGTAAAGTAAAACCAATGCGCTTTGACTCCTTACTCTTATATAGCAACAAGGTTGTTTCCTTAGCAACGTTCATCTGGTTGACCAATCGGATCGTAGGTGGTATTGGGTCTGGGTCAACATTGTTCCAGTCACTTGATATTTTTGGGTAGATTTTATTTGGATTCTAAAGCCAACCGTAAAGAATAAAAAAAATTGTTTATCTATCTATAGGCTGGGGTGTTACTTGCTTAAAGCTCTGTCTACACTATCAAACTAGTTTGACAAAAAAGTGTGATGTGCCTAATTATGGTAGTGATATGGCCAAATATGGTAGTGATATGACATCATCATGTCTATATATGTGCACATCATATTTTTTTGTCACATAAAGTTTGAAAGTGTAGACAGAGCTTAAGCTGATTGATTTATACATGAAGTGTAACAATTCACATCACACAGGAAAAACATTTTATTACTTGACCAGTAATTCCATAGTATATAGAATCTCAAGAGAATTAAATTAAGTAAAAATCAACCATGACTGTATACAAACCGTTCTTGTCAGTGGAAGCACTTCTGGAATTGGTATAGCCGGTGGGTTATACATCAGGCCTGTGTTGGATGGCTGCTGTTTAGGAGGATCTGAGGCAGTAGCTCCATGTGCTGCTTGCTTTGTTTTCATTGAGGAGTGTCTACCTGAGGTCTCCTTACTCTTGATATTATAGTCCTCGTCGTCATCTTTTATACTCACGAGACTCCTCACACTTTTACTTGAGTCAGGCTGCAAAATCAAATATTGATGGTAAAATGTCCATTTATTCTAATGGTTTTTGTAGTAAGTTTTGTAGTAAAAACACAAAGTAAATAATGCTTACTTTGCTTTCTGAACTTTGTTTCTGAGAAGTACAACTCAAACGACCTTTGAAAACAGAAAATAAATATTAGAATAAGAACAATATACAAAATACAGTATAAGGAATGAAGAAGAAGAGAGAAGAAAGAGAGGATATAGAAACATAGTATATGAGAGCGAATGAATATCACTAATGTTCAGACAGAGTTAGTGTTCTTGGCAGAGTTGGTCTGATTTAACAGGCCACAAAAAAAATGGTTTTTATTATATTGTCTTGATTGGAGCTGAAAGTGTGTACCTTCCATGGTTGCAAGTAACGTTGCTTCATTCTCTACAGGTGTCGGGGTCATCTGCACTGATTGTATAGCTGCTCCCTCAACTTTACTGTACATCTTATGAATTTTCTCTGACAGCTTATCCAGGGCGATTTTCTAGAATAAATAAAATATTTGTATCGGTAAACATGGCTAAAATGGGGTTGTTTGCTTGGTTAGAATGAAAATAATTTCAAAATTTAATAAGGGAGAGCTATTATATGTGAATCATTGTTTGGTGTTTGTCTATGTTCCCTCCTGTAAGTATGAACATTGAGTTCACTGTTGGGAAAATAAATAAATAAAAAACAACCAATTATTGAATTCAGAAAATAAGGAAAAAAGCAATACAAATGAATATAAATATAAGATGTATGAAAGTGCATCATTTGTGCTTTAAAATGTTTTATTTTACAAAACCAACTAAATAAACTAGTTAATATAGTCTTAATAGGATATTTCCAAAAATATCTTGGTCAAGTTCAAAGGTAGCAAGTTGTTTGCATATTCAGTTCTTGGAAAGGTTGGTTGGGTGACGTGTGGGTGTTGTTGAGTGTGGGTGTTATTATGATGCTTTTTAAATCCAATCAAACAAGCCACAGCAATCAAACACATGTAAACATACTTACACCTTCCATCTTTAATGGTGTAAAATGATATGAAAAATCAAAACAAAAAGCAAAAAATGAAAACAAAATAATGAAAATTATAAAAAGCAGATATTACAAAGCAAGGTCTGCAGATAAATAAAAAATTACAAAGAATCCCACCAGGTTGCTGCATAAGTTAAAAAAAATAAGCAAAAGCTAGGACATTAGGTTGAGTTCATTTTAGGGCCTACAACTGGATCTGGCACTCCAGCCAGCATTTTGTATTACTGGCCATATTGATGTATCAACACAACATAGTTTTTTTCTGTAGCGGTGATACAATTTTTCTTTTTCTTTATGTACAGTTATTAAGCTCTGTCTACACTATCAAACTTTATGTGATGTGCCCATATATGGACACGATGATGTCATATTACTACCATATTTGGGCACATCAAACTTTTTTTGTCAAAATAGTTGTGTAGACCAGGGAAGAGTTAACTGTTATTTAACTCTTCCCTGTGTAGACAGAGCTTTAGAGATTTGATGTTGGGGATGTAATAAACTCCGAAATAAAAAAAAAATTGAAAAAGCAATCACATCAGCCAATTGTGGGAAAGCTAAATGATTCCTTGTCATGTACATTGCTTTATGCTTTATGATCTAGTAGTTAAACTTACTGTATCTAACTCCATACTCTGTTTTAACAATTAGATAAAAATATCAAAACATTATCCTTGTGTATTAATTAATTAATAAATAAAATTAATAATAAGCAAAGTACAGTATCAGGTTATGATATTTGTTTTAATAGTTAGCATTAAACCAGCCACCAAATATTATATATATTATTATCATAAAATGTTAGCACCTCTTTTAGGTAGGCCTACAGTAGTTTGTATGTCTATCCTACACTCACCTGAGCATCCCCCATATTTCCAGCTGTAACACCCTCTAACCAAGGTAGCTCAGGACCATTAGTTTCAGCTAGAAATTCAATATAAAATACAAATGTATTCACATATTGATAAATCATTATTATCATTTGGGTTAAATACTGGTTATCAGACAATGAAGATGATGACGATGTCAAAAATGAAGGTAAAATACCTGCCATACCTGAGGACATGAATGTTGACTGGACAGCAAGACCAAGTGAGTGGTAAGACAGTGGGTTCTCTTTTGTAAGAGCATCAACAAACTGGTTGTACTCAAACCTGGGAAACAATGCAAGAAAACAATAAAACTGAAAATCTGAATCCTTATCTATTGAGTTTAAGCGTTTAAGTGTATATTTATTTAAGGCAAGCCAAGCATTGTAATTTCCATTGATAATAAAAAGAATCTGTATCTGTATACCAGACAACCTCTTTAGGTATTGAGAAGACAATTCCTCTACTAAATTGTTCTTAACTGTGTAATATGTAATCATGGAGGAATTGGTATAGTTTGTAGTGATTCTATGGCAACATATATGAAGCGCGTACAAACTTAAAGTTTATGATAACTCCTGCGACTATGGCAATTTTCAAATTTGAAACTGTAGTCACCAAAAGAGTTAAGACTGAAGATTTATTTACCTGTGGTGATCAGACAACCAATACTCTTCTGTGGCATCTGTGACAGCGCTACGACTTCTATTTGGTGGCTGATCTATGTTTGCAAACAAATAAATGAAATGTTCAAAACTTCACAAACTACGCATTTACTCATGTGTGAATCAAATGAACATTGAAAATATTGATTTACAATACCTTCTTGAGCCATGTCAGATTCCTCTTCATCATTTTCTTCTTCCTCAAAATAATCAGAGGGTTGAGGTGATATAACTGACACCTTGCGCATTTCTTTGACCTCATCCGACCTTGATACTCTGACCTCATCATCATCATCTGACCTTTCAGTGAGGAACACACCTTTATGACTTCTTTCGCTTTGTGTCCTCTGGAAATAAAAATAACTTGAAAATAATTATTACTGCCAATAAAAAGGCTTAAGTTACTGTAGAATGTATACCGTAGTTGTAATTGGCAGGTGTCAAAAGAAACACATTAATTACCTGTTGAAGGCCAGAATTTGACTGCCTTTTATTACGATGCATTGTGCTAGGCCTACTGTCACTAATCTCAGAGTACACTTCCGGCGTGCTAGCTGTTGTCACTGAATTCTGAGGGTAAAGCGACATTTCAGTGTATTCCCTATCTCCTGTGGCAGCACCTTTCATACCAATGGAAGCATCTCCACTACCACTAGGAGACTTCAGAATTGACTTCTCTGGTTTCAAAACAACTGTTTCACCATCTTCATCCAGAGGTTTCTGCTTTGACAACCGTTTCTGTTTCAACCTTTGATCCTCTCTGACCTCGCTCATTTCAAAGGAACTTTCAGGGAACACATTTCTGTGATGCAAACTATTGATTCTGGATCTATTGCTACGAACTGGAGAGGACGGAAAAATGTCATCAATAGATGAAAATGTGTTCCTACTGACGTTGGAAGAATAAGGATCTGGAATAGCCACATCAGCAGATGGAGGGATCTTTCGAGGGTAGTTCTGATCATCATCACTGTCATCAAGAAAAGCTGATTTTTCAATTTTCTATAAAATAATAACATAACACTTTTGGTATAATCATTCTGTATATACCATCTAACATCTCTAATTGGGCTTAGGTGTTTTATATTTTATTCTTTTATCCTTGTAAATTTATCACATTAAAACAAGAAGTACAAAAATAATGCAGAAACTACAATTATATGGGTCTAAAGCTCTGTCTACACTATCAAACTTTATGTGACAAAAAATGGGATGGACACAGTGACATCATTCATATCAGTACCATATTAGGGCAAATCACGTTTTTTGTCACATAAAGTTTGATGCAGACAGAGCTTAAGGCAAAATAAACAACAAAAATCAATGCTCTATGTGTACAGTATTAATAATTTTGAGTAATTTGACAAAAAAACTGTTATTTTTACCATAAAATAAATTTACCTCACTTCTTGCTGATGGTGGACGTCTGTACTTCAAAAGAAGTTTCTCTTTCCGATCTTCGAGCCATACAACTCTTTTACGAGCTGCCTGAACATTCTTTCCAATCTTTGCAGCTTTCGTCAGCTCAACTCGAGCATACATTAACTCACGATTAATTTTATCAACGACTTTCAATAAAAGAACCATCTCATCGCATTTTGCTTTGAGTTCATCAACCTGAATTTGATAGAGAATCTTGTCATTCTCTGTTTTGGCGTTGTCATAGTGATGCATTGCATTCTCCAAGGCATCTTGAAGATCTTTTACAATAAACATCTATAAAAAAAAAACACACAATTGACTTCATTTATTCTTTCGTATGATATTATGTCAAATTGAATACAAAATAATGTTTGTGAATTTAAGTTAATAAGATGACAGTGATAATTAATTGTTTAAAACAAAATGATATTTGTTAAGTTGTCTTAAACTGTTCTCCACAGGTTGTTTTCACAACTTGTTCTCTAAAGATTTAAAAGTAGAAGAGGACAGGTTTGAGTCATGGCTTTATAATTGTAATAAGTACAAATTTTATTGATTTTATACCTGATCATCCAACAGAATATCGGAGCGATTTGCAACCGGTTTCACTTTACACAGTTTGATACCACTCGTTATAGCTTGAGGGCGCCCAACAAATGTGTGTTGACGCTTTGATGTCTGACTGGCTTCTTCTAGAGTAGGCATTTTGTCTCTGTACAAAAGAAGTAATACTAATTAGTAATTATAAGTGCAGTGTGGCCTAGACTGACAGTATTCTGTAAAATAAAATTAAAATGTAGGCCTATTATATATAGACATCTAATGAAACCACTTTAGTTATGCACTTGTCAATTGTATGACCCACTATACGACCCCCGGGAGAGGTGCGTCATGGGTGTGTCATTTACAAATAATTACTGACGCAGGGGTGCGTCAAAAAACCTAGATGGTACGTCACATCAATGAACAAGGTGTGTCAATGTCCGTCACTTTACCACCCACCATATCATAAACAACATGGTCACAGTGCGTCAAAATGGGTGCGTCATGGTCACCTAAAGGTAAGTCACCTTTTTGACGCACGGGTGCGTCATGGTATTCAAAAGTATGACTCACATCGGACAAATGACGCACCTCTCCCGGGGGTCGTATAGTGGGTCATACAATTGACAAGTGCATTAGTCTAAAATGGGGGGGCCTTGTGATAGATAGGGTCCTATTTTAGGCCTAACCTACTAGTATAAGGCCTCCAGCTAGGCCTAGCTAGTCTCTATACTAGCCTATATAATATAAATTAAAAGGTGGTAACCTACCCTCTTCTCTAGGCCTACTAGGCCTGGTGTATTATATAGCCTATGTTAATAATATTATAAGACATTCATGATATAGGCCTAGACTAGACCTAAACTCTAGGCCTAGCAGGCTTAGGCCTACCTTAGGCTAGGCCCTATATATAGGCCTACTAGCCTAGACTAGAGCGCTAAGTTAGGCTAGTAGGGTTTATTATATAATAGCCCTAGCCTACTACTAGCCTCTCTAGTAGGCCTAGGTAGGCTAGGCCCTAAATAAATATAGAGAATAAGCCTAGGCCTAATTAATAATAAAGCTAAACTATATAAAACATACTGTTGATTACTATTATAATGCATACAGTATTTATAAGTTATTTAATTGCACCACAGTAAAGGTAATTTAAACTTTATAAACGAATAATAACGTTGCTAGGCCTTGCATCGTTTTGTTTATTGTGAATTTGCGCCCTCTTTAATTTATTAGTAGCAAAAGAAAATGGCAGCCACCATGGTGGCTGCCATTTTTGTTTGAGGGCGTACTGTAATAAAATCAAGTCTATCCCATCAACCTTTGTGACTTCCTCTTAAACATTTTACATTCATAGGTCTGTGTTGAAAAATTTAATTCTCTGTTTTAATCAATTAAAATCACCGGTGATACATACCTTTTATTACGAAAATTTACGATAATATGAAAGTATATTTAATTAGAAGATTTATTATACTAATATTATTGAATATGAATTAAATCTTGTATTATTTTGGATGCTGTTTATTACATGTTTTCATTCATGGCGGACGACCTCCGTCCGTCTCCCTCTCACAATGGGAAATAAATAGGGAGGTAGATAGACAGCAATGCATAGTGTATCTCGCATGTCAATGGTAGACATGGTAAATACTTAAAATAACCTTATGTTAAAGTAAGAAGGGGCCTATGCTTGCTTCCTAGCTAGGCTAGCCCTAGTCGCTAGATAGACTAGAGTAAAGTAGCCAACCTAGCTAGCCTAGCTAGCCCTCTCTAGCTAGTAGGCCTAGTTAGTATAGTAAAAAGGAATTCGACCAGATTAAAGGGCCAGGCCTAGCCTTGTAGGCTGGGTAGGATAGGGGCTGGGCTAGAGCAGAGCTCGGCCGGTCCCCATGCTATCTATTCTAGGCCTGTTACCCCTGGCACTACTGCTGCTGTACTACTGGTGGTGGTTTGTGAATTTATAGAATATGACTTTCTATAGCCTAGTATTTATTTGAATATTAGTATTACTAACAATAGTTTGTAGAAAATACAGACTCAATACTATTTTAATTAACAATTGTTTTATTTTTAATTACAGCCATCATGGTACGAATGAATGTCCTAGCGGACGCGCTCCGCTCCATCTGCAATGCTGAAAAGCGAGGCAAACGACAAGTGATGATCAGACCAAGTTCAAAGGTCATTGTCAAATTCCTTACAGTAATGATGAAACATGGTAAGTGAATATTCAGAACATTGATATACTTTATTTGGTAAAAATGTGATTGCTAGATAATAAATTTAATTTCATCTTTTTTTATTGTAAATCTTTTTTTTTAGTTTTGCGCTTACAAGTTGTACTAATAATATACACAAACATTTCTTATTTTCTGCAGGATACATTGGTGAATTTGAGATTATTGACGACCATAGAGCTGGAAAGATTGTTGTCAATTTAAACGGTAGAATTAATAAGGTACCTGTCTGTCTATCCTCTTTGGCCCATAAGGCTGTTAATGTTTTTCTTCAGTGAAACCCGTTTTTGGCCACAAGCTTTGCTTCGTTCAAAGATCCCATGCCAATGCCATTCACTGCTTTTCCACTTTCTGCATTCACATTGTTTCCTATTTTCCTCCTGTCTTCTGTATACCATGTTAAGGCTGCCATACAGTGACTGCTTATCCTTCTCATATTTGTTATCTTTTTTATATCAACATTTGATATTAACATATGGCCATATGAAAAATAAACTTGGATCTCAATCAAGTCCTGGACAAGAAGCATCACCTTTTTACACTGCTGTGTTAACTTTAATCTCCCTTACCTCAAAGTTGAAAATACCTAATTAGTTTAGTTGTGACATTTTGTTTCTTACAGTGTGGTGTCATCAGTCCTCGCTTTGATGTATCAATTAAATCTGTAGAACAGTGGACAAATAACCTCCTACCATCCAGACAATTTGGGTAAGTTTAGCAATATAAATATTAGTATTATGTGAGTATAGTTCTAGTTGTCCCTTGACCTAGAGGATCGTAGGGGCATGGCAGATGAGATACAGTAGTTGTACTCATCATGATACTTGAAACACAGGCATAAGCCATATCTCTCAGTGGTGCCTATCTCCCCTCCGGGCTGGTGGGGTTTTGCTAGATGGCCGTCGTTTTGTTTTTAGTACCACCTGGGTGGTACCCTCCACACCATGCTCCTAAAGGAGTTGATGGGGGTACCGGTTTTAGTCGCCGGTGTGTGGCAGTGGCTGTGTGTGCAGATTAGTACACAGGGGTTACCCCCTACTCATCTCGAAAGATGTACTAGGTTCTTCAAAGTGCACATGAGCTAGATGTGTACGAGAAGACTCGTTCTACCACCAAAACCATGTATCGAGTGAGCCTTGAACCCATGCCTATGTTATGGCTATGTAATTACGATTTCACTGACTTAACCGCTCGGCCACTCACTCACTGAGTATAGTAGTACATTATGCTATTTACCTCTCACTAGACTTTTCTCGTAATAAATGCCTCAAAAACTCCAGATGTTGGCATGTATGTAATTGATAGTTTTTGTGGGTGATCCTGATATTTTGTTTACTTTTAACTGGCACTTTGCTTTAAAATAAACAGCCTGTACTATGTTGCTTTTAACATTTAATTAACAAAACCTCTTTTTCTCTTCAGATTCCTTGTTCTTACAACATCCTGTGGTATTATGGATCATGAGGAGGCGAGAAGGAAACATGTAGGAGGAAAAATTCTGGGATTCTTTTTTTAAAAAGCATACTATTAAAGTAATAACATCAGGCTGTGCTTAAAATCATTGTACAGATATGAACCGAGTTTAATAAATGACTCTGTGAAAAAAAAAGTTGTCTATTTGTTTCTTTCAATACTGTATACACTAGTTACATTATGTTTTCGAATAGAATTGAAATATTTTATTTATGCTGGCGACCTCTTCAGTCAAAGACTGGTCTCCCTGAGGGCCCAGTAATGATCAGTGGCTTTGATGTACTAATACACCGGGGTAACCCCTACTCGTCTCGAAAGATGTACTAGGTTCTTTAAAGTGCACATGAGCTAGATCTGTACACTGGACCTGGTTTATAGTCCTTATCCGAGAAGAATCGTTCTACCACCAGAACCGTGGTGTGAGTGAGCCTTGAACCCATGCTGATGTTATGGCTACGTAATTACGGTTCCAATGACTTAACCACTCAGCCACTCATCTAATTTCAATCTCCCCTGATATCAGAACAACATTGTACAATCATTGTACATTAATATACCAGTACCAATCCGTATGCAAGATAAGATACAGTAATCTTTGTCATGTGTTTTTTTATGGTGAATTACAGCATAAATAAATAAAACAAAATAACACTGTACACATAACACTATAAAAACGTATTCTACTACACTATTATGCTGAAATTGAGGATAATATAAAGAGGGGCATGTGATAAACAATGAGCAGTATTACATTAGAAGAAATGTGAATATATTGAAGAAATTTAAATAAATTAACTCTGATACGGTTGAGTGAGTACTGACGAGCATGCACACAATTCAACAACGTTGGAAAGTGAGTTGGTGTTGAGAGAGAATGGAATGGCGAAATTATTTGTAGAAGATGTTGTTGTTAAAAGACTTAGGGGTGGAAAATACCAATTTGGATTAGTTGTGACAAACTACGAAACATTTGACAGTGACGAAGAATCTGACAATGAAGAAGAATTCGAAAGAGTTAATGCAGGCCAAGTACGCGTAGCATGGTATCCCAAAGGCAACGAGGAGGTTGTAGATGACAGCAAGGTACGATCCCATGTGCTGTGTGGTGGTCTAGCTAGTAGCTAGTAGTAGCATAATAGGGGCCTAGCCTAGCTAGAAGATATATAATATTGTGTGATGGGTATGGCATGGCCATATCGGATACAGCCTGGCTACTATGACTATGCCTATGCTGTGTGGTTTTATAAATAAATAAATCTGAACACTAATTAATGAATTAAATTATTTCTATCTTTGACACTTTTGTTGTGATTGCGAACGAGTAGATGAGTGAGGCATTTCCCTCCATGTGGATGAGGTGTGAGGGGAGGGGATGATTTGTCCGCCTAGGTTCACACAACCTGTAAAAATAAAAGATAGCTCGGGTCCACAAAAACATCTCATCTAGGATGGAATCTGAATTGGATTTTTGTACTGTAAAGTGAAACAAAATTGTACAAGGAGAATTGAACCCACAACCTTCAGCTCCCACTTCCGAACTAAACAACCACAACTCCAACCAACAACCAACCACAACTCCAACCACAACTCCAACCAACCAAGCAACGAATCAGTTTTACACTTCGATGCTAAGAAAATGTGAATGCATAAGCTGTTTTAACTGACCAATCAGTACTCGGATGATGCCCGTTCGCTACTCGCGTGTATTTAAGGCTAAATACACAAATGCAATTCCATTGATAATATTTGTAAAGTAGTAATTTATTACATTATTTACACAGATAACTTTATATGATCGTAGTCTGATGCCTGGTGATGTTGTCTACTCGCTCAAAAGTGGTGGAACGCAATGCGGGTTTGTCAAATCTGTCAACATTCTGTGTCACTTGCGTATCTTCAAAACAAAACAGATGATATATGATGTTGACAGTAAAGATCTTAATCAAATTATGGTATGTATTTTTAAATTTTCCATGAATTTTTTAATTAAAATACAAATGGTGTATTTAAACTTGAATGAGTAAATTCCCAACTGTTCCTACTCCCCCCCCCCCCCCCCCCCCCCCTCTCACCATTGTTTGGTATCATTTCAAACATCCTGAATCCCAGCCTGCCCCTGTTGGTCCTAGCTTTCAAGTACTGTACTTAAAATCATCATTGTCTTATCGATGCTAATATAAAAACATTTCTTATTTTAGGAATTCCAACATGGAGACCATGTAGTGTTTGGATACTGGTTAGGAACCATACGTGAAGTGTCCTCGGAACTTATCATTAAACTTCAAAATGGAGCAAGGTACATTTAGATTTAAGAACCCATCATTGGATTGAATAAAAATAAATTGTACCAGTATATTAGTATGTAAATGAATGATTAACCCAGAAGTACATTTAATATTAAGTGTGCTGATGATACTTAAAAGAAGAATGCATAAAATACTTCTTACCATATGTTACAAAACAAACATTTATTTGTCTGTGTATAATTTCAGATATATAGTAACTGACGAGGGCGCTAGTAAGTTGACGGATGTTCACGATAATAGCGAAGAGGTCAGAATATTTTCAATTCAATGTTTGGCCATTTCTACCATTCTAGTAAAATCTCTTGGATCTTAGACATTTAAGCTCTGTCTACACTATTAAAATAGTTTGACAAAAAAAGTGTGATGTGCCCAAATATGGTAGTCATATGCCCAAATATGGTACTGATATGACATCATCGTGTCTATATATGGGCACATCACATTTTTTTTTCACATAAAGTTTGATAGTGTAGACAGAGCTTTAGAGTTTCTGCAGTAATAGTAGGCAGTTCAGGCGATACTGCATTGTTGCACCTGAAGTAGTATTAGAAGTAATAATACTGATTCATGTATGTATCAATAACTTTACTAATTTATTTGTTTATGATTTCCAACACAACAGTTTTCCGTGTTCACTGGCGAAGATGGGTACTATCCAGGTCAGGTTCTACACGGACCATCATCAGTGTTTAAGAAAGCAAAATGGTTATCGGGTACTAAACCAATTATGGGGAACAAGACAAACTTCAGAGGAACAGTTGAAAAGGTACAAGTTTTGAAAAATTCCAACCTGACTGATAGAAGTTCATCCTAGATATATACAGTTTTTAGCAAAATGGCAACAGTTTTTCAGTTTCAGTCTTTTTTCTTTTCCTAATTTTTAAAATTCTTCTCTGTCTTTTAGGTTAAGGTTACAAGTGTAGAGGTACATTGGCAAACACGAGGGCTATGTATAAATGAAACATTTAACAATGATGAGCTGTTTAAGCCACCAGACAAGAAGATAGAAGGTGATGCATTAAAAGAGTGAGTCATGAAGTTGTATTTAATTGGAATGATTACATTTTAAAACCCAACTGGAAAACATCCTGTTCTGTTGATAACACCTTGGTTTGTGTATACCTCTTACAGGTTGAAGGTTCTTCAGCAGTTTAAAGCTGCTTGTGTACAAATAGGGGATAAAGCAATGTACACAGTAAAAACAGAGCAAATTGTGCACCCCCAACATGTGGCACTAGGATCCTTATACTGCTTCAAACAACCAGAGACTACACCAAAGACAAGTGACAAACAATCTCAGAAGGAAGACCCACCAGAAGAAGATCCGCAAGAGAATGATGTCGCAGAGGAAGATCTGCAAGAGAATGATGCACTAGAGAAAGATCCGCAAGAGAAAGATCCACTAGAGGAAATTCCACAGAATGATGTCACAGAAGAAGATCAAAAAGAGGAAAATCAAGAAGGTTTGCAAAAGATTGTTGAAGAAAGTGTAATAGTGAAGAAGAATGAAAAAGCAGAATTGATTGATAAAGTAAACAAACTTAGTGATATCTTGCAAGAAATAGATTTGGAAGAGACTTCTGAGGAAGACACTAAAAAATCAAAAGAAGAATCTGGTGTATCTGTAGACGGCAATACTGATGATGGAAAGAGTGCAGAAGCAAGTGCAAGTCCATTTGGCAAAACTGATGGTAAACTAGATTTGGATTTGTTGCGTGACATACATAAACAGCTTCTTTCAGCTTCTGAGGATATTGCTAAAATAGGGGATATCAACAAGACAAGTGGTGAGCCACAAAACATGGACCAGCATATTGTAAAACTACTGCAGTCACGAAATGAAATCAATGAGCAAATTGCATTGATAGAGGGTCTGATAAAAGGGACAGATGATTTGCATCTGGATGTAAAAGAGAAAGGGGCAGAGAGGAAAAAGGGGGAAGGTCACCAGAGGTCTGGCACAGCTAGAGCTGTGAAGACAAGATCTGGTCGTAATAAGAAACAACCAGTAACAGCTGGTGAGGAGGTCTGTGTGGAGGTCACTCATACTTCAACTGTTGTTGACGTGACCTGGCAAGTGAGTAATAGTTTGTTTGTTTAAAAGCTACATCATGCAATTGGCCACATTGTCTATCATGCGACTAGACAGTGTTGGACAGTTATCTTATCATTTACTAGACAAAGTGTTAAAATTGTGAATGCCTTTACTCTGCAGGATGGTACATTTGAAAAGAATATTCGCTCATCTCAACTGAGTCCTATGAATCAGATGGATGAACTGGAGTTCTTTCCTGGAGACTTTGTCTCACAAAGTGAAAGTAGGGTATTAAAATAAAATTGTAATCGCTCTTTGTTGCAATATGGTCCTTACTACTGAAATCAGAACAATCTCCTACATTAATTCTGAATATGATCTGTACAGAACACCCTGTAGGAAGGATGCTAATGATTTCTTTACCATTGTAGATATAGAAGAAGGTGTGTATGGGCTGATATCAAGTGCAAACCATCAAGATAGAACGTGTACTGTTCGTTGGTACAAGAGACCTATGCAGGAGGACCAGTCTATGTTAGTCTCCGTATTAAAGTTGTTTGACATCATTGATGGATTGACAATTGCCTGTTCTTTTCTAAAGAGCATACTTTTTAGTTTACTTAGCCCATAGAGTATAATATATCTATGATTTGCCACATTAAATAAGATTATAAAAACCTTCAATGTATTTGTATAGCATACTGTAGTTTATACAATATCTCTGTGGTAAAAGGAACAACAAATACTATCAATACCAAGTACTGTAGATAAATGTTTGGTGTCTTTATTATAGACCACAGTATACACACACAGAAGAAAGCAGTGTATATGATCTGATGTCGCACACAGATTTCACATTCAATACAGGGGATATAGTTGTACGGGTTGGTGACACAAATCAAGAAGGCCTACATGAGGTACTGCCTTCTGCTGGTCAGGTCAGTAGTATTGATTACATCATGGAGGAATTATTTAATAAACAAATATTCTTCCATGATTCTATGGCCGTACTCTCCAGTTTGAAGTATAGCCTAAAGTAATACACCTTATTAAAACTGTATATTAATCTGTAAAGACTGGTTTGAATTCTAATAATTCTTCTTGATAGGTGCTATGGGTGAATACCGAGGGAACTGTTGAGGTTGTATGGGTTGACAACACTACTACAACAGTATTGCCACAGGATCTGTATAAGTTAGATGAGGTAAATTAAAAAAACATAAAATACTGTAAGTATAAAACTAGGCCTGCAATAACTAGTATTTTAACAGTTACACAAACTAGTAGGTACAACAAAACAATTATGACCTGCCATCAATAAATAAATTAGTAACTTTTATAACAGTATATCAATTCACTTCATTCTAGCTGTTTTAATTTATTTTGATTTCTCTTTTTTTGGCTTACTGTATTTTATTTGTATCTCCATTGAGATCCAGCCACAGTATTGTCATTTTCATTATATTATTCTGATTGGTCAGATAATTAATAGTTTATACTTGTTTAGGATAGTGATTCCGACTGGTCAGAGAATGAAGAGGATGAGGGCACATGGCATTTAGATAGTCATTCAATTGAAGGAACTGAGAGCAGTTGGGAAACAGCCAGCGAAGGGTCTGATGACCAAACCAGCACAAACTCATTCAGGTACTACATTTGCAATATCATTAAGTATAGTGGTTTCAATTGAAAGACAAAGTAAAACAAATATTCATGGCTGTAAGCCAAACAGCCTTATGATCAGACTAGTGTACAAGTTTAGGTGAGACAAGCTTACGTTTCTACCATATATAATGTTCTTGAATATACAACACTATTTAAATACACAATGACAAGGTTTATAAGATCAAACAATAGACTTTAATGTAGCAAGTAATAATACTTTTACTAACCTATGACCTCAGGTCACAGGACCCGGATTCTAGCCCGTAAGCCCCAGTTATTTATCACTGAATAAAGCGTCTTTCACACTTGCTTTGGTCCGGCTCCAGTCCATGTTCGTGTACAGAATTAGCTATTTTTAATTTACACAATGCGCCACACCATTAAACGCATATCTAGTAAAAAATTAATGCATAGCTGTATGGTGCATAATAAACAAAAAAAGAAAAAAAAAATCTATGAGATTTGACTTTTAATTGCCGAACCAGAGCATGTGTCAAAGATGCTAAAATATGTGTTTATTGTTGACGTGTCCGTTGGTTTCAACTTAAACTTTTTGCACTAGAGAGCAAGAAAACTCTGTTGTGGATGAACAAAATGAAAGAAACGCTGTTAATGCACGGCCTATTGAAGGGGAAGCTGCTTCATCTAGATCAGAAATTATCACAGAGGCAAAACAAAACCAACCAAATGAAACAAGTTTACCTTTAACCTCAAATGATATACCATCAAAGAGTGTATGCCATCAATCTGAATCAGACAAATATGATAGTGCAAATGCAACCTCAAAAGGTACTATAGATATAGATGAGGTGGATTTGAGTATTTCTGAAACCGAAATGGTAGGGACGGAATACAAGACGGCAACATCAAAACATTTTGAGGTTGGCAAATCAGCAATAGCAACAAGTATTACAGATAATAGTGAACAATCTGATAGTAAGTAATGCAATGTATACCTCTTTCACACCAATGAGCAAAATGGGAGACATTCTGGAGTTTTGACACACAGGGGCGTCAACCCCGATGTGAATAGGGTCTCTCCGGGGGTGTATTTTTGGAGATCACTGCAAAGTTTGGTGTGAAAGGTGTAGTAATGTTCAATCAAAACTACTGGTATTGCATTTATTAGCAAAGATAGTATTGTATTATTGATTGATGGTGGCTCAAAAGGCAAAAACCTGATCAATCAATCTAGAAAGTATTGTGAATCTGTCTTAAGTTTGCACTAAGCATTATATTAATTCTATTTGTTTTTAAAATGTGGATACAGATATTAGGGTCTGGAAACATAACATAAATAAATGAGACCACACATATTAAACCAAATCATGCAATTTTGTTATGCCATATCTAATAACAGTTGAAGTGAAATTTTTACAAAAATGTTGTTCTTTGTTTCGTTACAGAATTTATTAGTGTTGAAACCATACCAGCAAATCATATATTCGCAAAATCTGTTCACACGCCGATAGCGCCGAAGAGATTTTTATCTGCAGTACAAAAAGAGGTTTGTGAAATGCAATTAATCCTGTCTATGGTAATGATGAAGTCATTGATTCAAAGGCATTTACTAACAATATGATAATTGAGACACAAGAAATCTTTATAAACTCTTTCGTTTATTCATACAGATTAGCCTTCTGCAATGCTCCTTGCCAGTTGGAATTTTGGTGAAAGCCTTTGAAGATCGCATGGTATGATATTGATTAATAATATGTACAGTATAATACAATGAAGCCCCTAAGTGGGACACCCTATTAAGTGATATGAATGAAGGGCAATGCTTCAACACTATGGCTAACCCCTGTTAAAGGGACACTTTTTTTGGTGAGTCCTGAAGGGGTTCTCTACTGAAATTGTAATTAACTATTGTTATGAATGATTGTTTTATAGGATTTGTTTTCAGTACTAATTGAAGGCCCCAAGAACACTCCCTATGAAGATGCTTTATTTCACTTTGATGTGCGTCTACCTTCAGATTACCCCAGGGTTCCGCCTATACTCCACTACCATTCATACTGCAGTATGCGGCTTAACCCTAACCTATACGAGGATGGTAAAGTGTGCATCAGTTTGCTTGGCACATGGACAGGCAAGGTATGTTATGGTTTATACAGTCCTCTTGTAATTGTTTTTATAAACACTTGGTTCATCAGAAAGAAAAAAATCTTTATCGTTTTAAATTCATTAAAAAAATTGTTTATATCTCTACCAAGCTACCTTCTTTGTTTTCTACTCTTATTCAGTCTCCACCCACCATTCACCATCCTGTCTCCTTTGTTGTATTTCTTTTATTCCTGTCCACCCAGGCAGCACTTGCCAGTTCTTATGCTATGACTTTATCCAAATTCCTTCACTTGCACTAATGAAGGGCTAGTCTTGCCCGAAAGCTCTGCTAACTTTTCTGGCTGTTTTACTTTATCGTTTTGATTTAGCTTTTTGCTTTTTTTTGTATCTCTATTGAGATCCAGCCACTGATACCCACAGCATTGTCATTTTTTCAGTAATTTGCCTTTGGATTTATATATATATATACATATATATACAGTACTTGTATTGAAATTGATTTGGGAAATTAGTATCTATTAGTACTATTTGTATCTGCAGCATGATGAGATGTGGAATAGCAAATCCACACTGCTACAGGTGCTAGTCTCCGTGCAGGGGTTAATCTTAGTTGCTGAACCATATTACAATGAAGCTGGATTTGAGAAACATCGAGGCTCAAGTCTAGGTGAAGAAAACAGTCATATGTACAATGAGATGACTCTGCTCAAAGTTGTACAGGTACTGCTATAATTTATTTACATTTTATAGAGTATATGAACCTAATGAATATGCAAATTAGTTGTAATAATGACACCAATTCATAATAGTCTACTATCCATTTATGTATGCTTTATTGCATAATTGTGAAGATACAGGAGTACATCATAAAAAGCATACTCATTAGAATAATGTCAATTTTGACACTCTTATTTACATATTCATTAGGTTGGTTGTTATATATAAAAAAAAGGTAATTTTCTTCCTTTGATACAATGCTTTTGTTCACTTTATTAGCAAATCTTACTGGGAATGTAGTTGTATTGTTAAATAAACTGCTTCTTTCTTTTCAGTCAATGACGAAAATGCTGATTAATCCACCTATAGTCTTCAAAGATGAAGTGATTGATTTTTGTCGGAAACATAACACCAAGCTAATCCAGAGAATTGAATACTGGCTTGAGGTAGATGGGGCGTCATCGGGCAGCACTAAGCCTATATCGGCTGACAGTGCTAAGCCAGAGGACACAAAGCCTCTGTCACCAGACAGTGCTAAGCCAGAGGACACAAAGCCTCTATCACCAGACAGTGCTAGGCCTTTATCGTCTGACAAGCCTCTATCACCAGACAGAGTCAAGCCTGGGTTGCCAGCTTTCCCATTGTTGCCTTTTTCAAAAGGTTTCTTGCTTAGTATACAGCAAGCATTAAAAGCATACAAAACAGCTTTCATGAATATAGAACAATAAGAATTTATAATATACAGTTAATACTAAACAGATAAATTATTAATGTACTGTATATTAGCAATTATGAATTATAAAATACACTAATGGTTACAGTTATTAATTATGTTAATGATGATTTATATTGGGATACCAAATTGATTTATACATTCCGTTCTTTCACAAGCTTTACACACACATACTAGCCATGAATATATTTATAATGCCAATAATAGCAAAGCTATATTCTATTTATTTGAATTTAAATGTTTGTGGTATTATAGTGAATGTACTAGTCAGGGTATTCTGTTTGGCAGTTCTACAGTAGGTAATTTCAAAGTTCATATAGGTACTAAAGTTTTGTTGCAGTTATATATATATTGGTAAAGTATGTCATGTACAATTCTAACTAAAGGTGCTTAACAAATATCGGCCTTGTAGCGTTGAATGAGGAGTCAATGTGTGAACTGTAAAAATGCGCAATTTAAACAAATCATGATATATACTGTATAGTAATATTCATGTTCTTCAAGCACTAAAGTATTCAATGTTGTTTTTTAATAGAAAATCATCTAAACACATGTTTACATTATTTAATATCATGGTTATATATTTCCAATATCCACGAGTTACTTACACTGTTCACTAATACAAATCTTATAATACTTTAAAAATAAACCTTTCCCATACAGAAGAGATCTTTTGACAGGCGTTTAAATCAGAAGTTTTTCAATACTGAGTTGCAGACTCTGAATCTGCGGTTTTAACTGTGAGCCTTCGTTGATGGTAACTGAACACGCAATCACAGGTCTGGACACACCAGTCGCTCTGCCAAGAGCTGAAAAGATAATAAAAAAGAGGATGATTAAATTACTTAGTGGTAATCCATCTAAACAATATAATTATATTATCTTCCTTTTGGTTTCCACTCTTTCTCTATATTGTCGAGCACATAGAGACATCGTTTATTTGAGCTTTATAAATCAATCCATTATTATTATTATAGGCAAGATATGGTCTATATTGTATCATATTAATTTGGAGCCGAAAGGATCAGAATGAAATAGGCCCTCATTCAGGGGTGTAAGCTGGTGAGGGGAGATGCGGATGCATCCCCGGCAAAAGGTCCATTTTTTAGGCTTCAATGTCTTCTATTTACAATTTTCCACCAGACAGCAACCAGCCTACACCTCTGTCATTCATGATAATCTTAGACTTACCCTGTTTGGATCTAACAAACACATATGGCACATTCTTGTCTTCACAAAGCAGTGGCAAGTGAAGTAGAATTTCCAATGGTTCTGCATCAGCTGCCATCACAATGAACTCCGCAATCCCACGATTCAGTGCTTTGGTTGCTAAATAAAAAGCATGTTAATTGATAAACATTCAAGTTTGATCAACACAAAACTTGGCAGGAATTCAATTTTCGAACCAAAAATACATTATTATTATTATTATAAGGGTTTAGTTTGGTTTGACAATAAAAGTTTTTCGCACTATATTTTTTTGACACACAACTATAGGCCTATTTATGTTTTTGCCTTAAATCACAGTACCTTCATTTGCCCCTTTCCGTAACTGTTTGTAGTTTGAGGCTTGCTGAATCAAGTCCAATATTGTTACCGTCAATTGTGGGTCGGCCAGTGGAAATGCCTTTGGGTTTACCTCTTCGGAAGCCTAATTGAAATTAGAAAGAAAACCCTTTCTCACTCATATGAGAAGTATATATTGATCGAAACATCAAGAAAGTCAAAAGTTCTTTTTATTCAGAACTTTTGTTTTGGTACACCACACTTCTATTTAACAAAGAATAGGCCTAGTAGGCCAATACTAATTAATAGAAGTTGCAATAGAAATAGGCCTGGAAAAATGTATTAATGCGACACACTTCAACTACTAACTAGAGAGTCGTATATGCCTGCTGTACTGTACCGCGCGCGCCTACACGGAATACAATCAATACTGGGATTTATAGTTTAGCTAGGCCTACTAGCCTAGTTAGTACATGGAAGGAGGTATTGTACTATAATCCAGACTTAGTCAAGCATCTAGTCTACTTACTAATACTAGGCTAGGCCTAGGCTAGCTAGAGTATTAAACTATTACTAGCCTAGCAAAATGGATTTATTATACCTACCATCTTTTGTTTACTTTATTTATTTTGGAACAATTAAACGTAGTTTGTCCTCTCGGCAAGACTGCTTCACGGAGGATATAACTAACAGAATAAAAATATAAACAACGAAACCTCGTGGTGTTAATCGTGGACGAAACGCACGTTGTGTAATAAACGTTGTTTGTGATGATATATAGAGGGCGATGTTTTAACAAAGGCGCCCGCTATAGACTTTTAGAGTGTTGTAGGGTTATCTAATTTGCATATTGAAAAAAATTAATTTAATTTTTTGTATTTATCAATAATTTATAAAGTAAGAATGAAACGTTACACTAGACTCTGTAATGCATAATTATTATTCACTGTATAATGGACATCATATTAGAACATATCACCTATTTTAAAGAGTTTTAATTTCGACACCACTACAGTAACAGCTAGTTGTTAAGTGGTATACCTATGAAAATATATATCGGTATCGCTTCTCGGCCTTTTGGCTAAGATCATGTGTAGTATCTGTTCTTTTCAGCTTAATATCTGAAACGCTGCTCATCGAGTAGCTTCTATATTAAACTGATTTTTGAACCTAGGCCATGGAATAGGAGCTTGCTCCATCCTGGCCACGGGTTGGCCTGGTATTGCAGTACCTCCAGGATCGGCCCATCCTCTTCGGAGGAAATAATAATCCAAAATCAGAACTCATCACTAGTACACAAAACATATATCGCAAGAATGAGTAATCTGCGATTTTCTTTTCGTATTTTCTTTTGTATCAACTACATGCCAACATCATGTTAAATGCTGTCTGGATATTTAATTGTTTGTTTCATGTAATTTATTTAGTCAAAACTGCCGAATAAACAGTTTGCTTCATCAACCGGGCGTGTTGTTTACGCATTTTCACGAAGGATAGTTTAATAATATTTCTATATTTAACTTGTTTCTGGTACAACAACCAAATTTAACATTGTATCCTATTAATAATATTTTATACCAATTTATATCATAAAAACAATACTTAATTTACCGGGCGTAGATTATTACGCGGCAATGGCAAAGAATAGGCCATGCTAAGTAACGCTTGTTTGATTTTTGTTGCTGCTGTTCGGGCCTTTCTTTGTGAACTAATTTAGAATGGTAGTAAATAATTTTCTGTAGAAGTGAATGTACACTAGTTTGAATTAAATTAATTATGTTTTATAAAATGTTTTACAATTACAAAATATATTATCATAATTCTATTTAATGTGACATGTATAATATCTATTAAATCAAGTCTTATTCAAGTTTGTATACATCCGCCCTTATGAGGGCGGGCATCACTCTCTGTTACAAATTTCTCATGCAAAAATAGCGAAATACTCATTCTTGTGATATATATTCTTTGATAAATATGAAACATTTTACCACGGTACAAATAGCTCTTTCATTCTTCCTTCACAAAGTACACCCTACTCTCTCTCATTCAACCATAAAAGTGCTACTGTAGTTCTGTAACAATTTTTTTATTGGATAAAACCTTTCTTAAATACAACAATTACAAAATGTTATATCTGTAAAAAAAAAAAATATTCTATTGTATAAATTGTAATATTGTATATAGAACTAAGTGTTCCCTTAAAAATAATATTGTTGTTTTAAGATATATATTTTCCCCTGCTCATCTCATTAGAAATTGTCCCCTTAATAGGGATGTTCCCTGAATATGATAGGGTGTCCCAAAGGAGAGGTTCTCTGTTTAATTTATAATACTATTACTGCACTGTTAAATGACTCTCGTCCACATGGCACTTTCATTCCCAAGACTGCTTCACGGAGGATATAAGTAAAGTGGATTTGATACGCTATCGAGAAGATGCAAAGGGTGGCAATTCATAAGATGGTCAGCAGATATGAGATTAAGTGGTAGCGCCCCCTACAGGTGGTGGAGGAGAGGGACGAACATGTGTGGTGGAAGAAAAACAAGAAAACCAGGATTGAACTAAACATTTACTTGCGCTACATCATCTTCATTAATACCCCAAGATAACAATACTTTACTACATTTAGTTATAAGCATATTATATTGTAACCTTCTGAGCGAACCAGAGAGTTGGGCATAATTAGGTGGGTTGTTGTTGTTACTGTTGTATAAATGTTGAATTGTTTGGATTTGTTGAACTAAAAGTTAAATCATAGCTCTCCCAGAAGTTTTGCCTATTTGGTTTATTCAGTCGTCACATAATTTCTCTCAAATTATAATTGACTCTGAGGTACAACCATCGACAAACAACATCTCACAATGAATGGCATGCCAGTCCTGATGCCACAAGTACAAAGACGACCACAGTCACCAGAATGGGACATACCGCAAGTCAAAAAATTTCTATTACAGATAGCTGGTTTCGATCCACTAGAGGGCAACAGAAACAGAACCAGAAACCAATAAATACCAAAATCACATATACCTGACATGACCAAAGTGGCAGTTTTTGCAGGTAAAGACACGTCCATATGGATCGAAGACGGACTGAGCGAGAGACGTCCGATATAACATCTCCCATTAAGGAATACTTACAGCCGGAGCATACGATGAAGTAGTTCGCCACACATCAGGCCGAGCAAGAGACCTTGTTCTAAACCTTCAACTAGATGGCCAAAACGATGGCGAACAAGCTATAGAGCGGCTATGATCGAAGAATACACAAAAGACCATGTAACCAAATCTCCAATGGCGGCATTATATGCCAGATTCCAACAGTCAACAGAGACACCGTCTGAATACACAATTGCTTTGTAAGCCCTCCTACAGAAAGCAGTTGAAAAGGACATGACAGAATTTACCACAGACAAGGACCGTCTTCTCTCCTCTCAGTTTATGGATGGGTTGAGGTCGACAGATGAACATAGACGTTTTGCACCAATGCGTCCTAGAGATATTCGAACGAACGCCAACCACCAACAGAACAGAACCTGATGACTTGAAGTCGGCAGAAATTTCTGTTCAGGAGGTTGTGGCGGTGCAGCAACTCGATGGGGGCCAGATTGATGTTACTTTCAAATCCCCTGCCATCTGCCATCGGCTGCAGGTGCATTGAAGGGCATTTCATCTGGACTTGTCATGTTCAACAGGTTATGGGCCCAGCCGGTTTCAAAGCAGCTTTTTATTGGAAATCCAGATGATTTTGAGATTTGGGAAACAAAATTCTTAGCATGGTTAGTAACGCAAAAGCTAGACAAATACGTACTGACTTAACCAACAACGGAGCCAGCACCGTATCAGAATATGACACAAAGAACTTCAATTATTTAATATATATGCAGTACAGCTTTTGCACTATTCTTTTCACTTTTACGAGAATGGAGACAGAAATACTTTTGTGTACTTCATAAAGAAAGGTATGGACATTTGCAAGAAAAACAAGGTTAGTTTTCACTTTTACGAGAATGGAGACAGCGCTATGCATGTATGTGCTCAAGCAAACCTTACGTGTGATGAACACAGAAATACTTTTGTGTACTTCATAAAGAAAGGTATGGACATTTGCAAGAAAAACAAGGTTAGTTTTCACTTTTACGAGAATGGAGACAGCGCTATGCATGTATGTGCTCAAGCAAACCTTACGTGTGATGAACACAGAAATACTTTTGTGTACTTCATAAACAAAGTAATCGACATTTCAAAGAAAAACAAGGTTAGTTTCACTTTTACAAGAATGGAGACAGCGCTATGCATGTATGTGCTCAAGCAAACCTTACGTGTGATGAACACAGGAATACTTTTGTGTACTTCATAAAAAAGGTATGGACATTTGCAAGAAAAACAAGGTTAGTTTTCACTTTTACGAGAATGGAGACAGCACTATGCATGTATGTGCTCTAGCAGACCTTACGTGTGAAGATCACAGAAATACTTTTGTGTACTTCATAAAGTAAGTTATTAACATTTCCAAGAAAAACAAGGTTAGTTTTCACTTTTACGAGAATGGAGACAGCGCTATGCATGTATGTGCTCAAGCAAACCTTACGTGTGATGAACACAGAAATACTTTTGTGTACTGCATAAAGAAAGGTATGGACATTTGCAAGAAAAACAAGGTTGGTTTCCCCTTTATGAGAATGGAGACAGCACTATGCATGTATGTGCTCAAGCAAACCTTACGTGTGAAGAACACAGAAATACTTTTGTGTACTGCATAAAGAAAGGTATGGACATTTGCAAGAAAAACAAGAGGAGCAAATATACATAATTTGTAACAAACTGTAGAGGTTGTCGAGGTACAGAGAGCACTTTCTTCCATGTTCAAAGACAAGTCACCGGGGTCTGATGGGCTGCCAGTGGAATATTATTTGGAATTTTGGTCCGTTATTAGCGATGATTTAATTGAGGTATATACTTCAGTGTTTCAGTCTGGTAGTTTGTCAAAGTCTCAACAAGGTGGTCTTATAACGCTTACAGAAGCCTGGTGATAATCAAGATCCAAAGAATCGGCGTCCCACCACGTTGCTAAATCTTGACTTTAAGATTCTGGCTGAAGTGTTTTGTCTTCGTTTAAAAAATGTGATGGGCGATTTGGTAGGCCCCTTCCAAACAAGTAGCGTGCCCGGCAGAAGACTAAAGTCCATTTTGGTTCTACTGAGGGATATCGTGGAATACTCATCGAGGTGCAAGTTTTCCTGATCATCTCTTTTGACCAAGAAAAAGCCTTTGACAGCGTTAACTTTGATTTATTGCTTCAAATTTTGAGACGGATGGGGTTCGGTGATAAGTTACTTTAATGACTGCGCTCCTTGTATTCTAATTTATGTAGCTGTTTGATGGTTAACGGTTTTGTGTCTCGTTCCTTTTCGTTAAGTCGTGGGGTAAGGAACTGTTGCCCTCTTTCTCCTTTGTTTTGTGCTTTGTATGTTTTATACATGGAGGGGCTGGCGTACAGGATTCAAGGTTCAGATAGCATTAGAGGGGTGATGCTACCTGGAAGCGGTGAATGCAAGTACTGTATATTCAATATGCTGATGACCTTACATTTATTACATCGTCTCGTTCCTCAGATATTTCCTTGTTAAAACTGTTTGGAGTTTGAGGTGTCAGGTCCGGTTTAATCTGTCAAAAACATGTGTTCTGTTATGTGGTCTGTTGTGTGTGGTGCAGGTTATCTTGACTTCTTGGGGTGGAGTCCATCCCGTGGTCCGAGAATTCATTAAGAGTTTGTGGGGTGGAGTTTGGGGCTATGGACACTGGCCTGGCTGTGTGGGAGAAAGTAGTGGTACGGTTTGAGAAAACAGTGGAAAAATGGAAAAACAGGAAAATGTCTTTAATGGGCAGACTCCTGATTTTTAATTCTTTAGCTTTACCTGTTTTGTTGTATATACGCATGTATAAATTGTAATATATAGAACTAGATACAGTAGAACCACTGCGGCTAGGGGACACCAAAATGTTTCCCCTTAATATAGAGGTGTCTCTGAAAAGGGGTTGATTATAGTGTTAAAATATAAAGTGTCCCCTTAGTGGAATAGGGGTGTTCCAAAGGAGGGAGTGCTACTCTTATTTATACCAATACAAGGCAATCTAACAACAGGACAATGAGCTCGCCTTGCCAAGATAGGAACTCGTAACAGTCCTTTGATCTTATGTCTGCTGCAACAAATACAACAGTACTGTACTATGTACATATTCTCCGCGATGTACGGTGCCTGTTAAGTGGCATGGAACTGATAGTGTCGCAGCCACAGATAAACCCTTTGATCTCCGGAGCTCATCATCATGTTGTTAGATTGCCTTGTTTTTTTGTACTATTATTGCACTGTTAAATGACTCTCGTCCACATGGCACTTTCATTCTTTCTGTAGGTTCTTGCGTGCCCACCTGGAAATACTTGTGCGGTTGGCTTTGGATTTTGGATGACATATTCAAGAGTCTCTCGTACGTTACTGACAAAGTCTGGTGGTTCAACGTCAGGAGATGTAGAAAGAAACTATAGGCAAAAATAATGATTATTTAAAGATAAGCAAACATATATTACAGTAGAACAAATTGAATCTATAAAGCTCTGTCTGCACTAACAAACTAGTTTGACAAAAAAGTGTGATGCACCCAAATATGGTAATGATATGTCCAAATATGGTAGTGATATGACATCATCATGTCCATAAAGGGACATCACATTTTATTGGTCACATAAAGTTTGATAGTGTAGACAGAGCTTAAGACTAATTTTATTTGTAGTTGAAGAATGTATTTGGGAATTCAAAGACAAAAAACATGCAGATACGGTGTTGTGTTCTCCATGAGGACATAAGATACTTACATGTCTAATGACTTCATCTGGTTGTTCAAGTAAGAGTGGGGCACTTGGCCATGGTTCCCAATTAAAAGGTTTTACTCGAAGTTCTCTTGATTTATAATCATATATATTCATCATCTAAAACAGAATACTTATTTTAGTAAAATAATTCATTGCAACGTTTCAAACAATTATTATTAAAAATGAATTATTATTATTATTATTTAAAAATAAACAAATCATGTAAAATATTCTACATACATCTTTATCGCCAACAAATGTCTTTGTTGATCTGATCACTAAATCTGGGCCTTTATCCAAGAACTTAGCAGGAAATATTGCACCAGTTTTAACATTCACTCCTAAAAAATAACAATAACATATATATATATAACAAAAAGATAATTTTTTGTAAACCATTTATGCAGTGTTTGAAGAAGAAAATGCATGTTTATAATAAGAAGAAAATTCATGGTTATAATAAGAAGAAAATTCATGGTTATAAAATTAAAATCAAACAAACCTATGCCATAAATAACAGGCCAATGTTTACCATCCTTTATTACATCATTAAATTCTAAAAAAAGAAAATATTAATACAATTTAAATATACATATAAAGTACACCGACATTTACAAAAAATAAAATCAGTGCCTGTATTCACCAATAAACAAGACAATAATTTCACTGAAGTGGTATTCACTTGGTTATGAGCATTTTTATGTGTATAAACATTCTAGACTAAAGCTCTGTCTACACTATCAAACTTTTTGTGACAAAAAAATGTGGTGTGCCCATATATGGACATGATGATGTCATATCACTACCATATTTAAGCATATCATATTAGGACACATCACATTTTTCTTGTCAAACTAGTTTGATCGCGTAGACAGAGCTTAAATCAATCAATCAACTGGAGGTATAAGAAACTTACCTGACATGCATGCTGTCATCAAAGAAATAGGCAGAGGTTGCTTATGAAATTCACCTAAAAACAAATTTGCATTCAATTACTTCTAAAATATATAATATATACACAATATATAGTTCAAATATGTGTAGGTTGTGGCTGTTTACAAACTGTATCAGGTAGAGTGGAACAAGTTCAAGTATGCTTACTAAGGATTTCTTTGGTTAATTGCTGTGACTGGAAACGATCATCACAAAATCCACCAAATATATGGAGTTCCAATCTGCAAAAACAAACAAATTTTAATTACAATTTCAATTGACACTAAGCAGTGGGAAGCCCGCTGTACTACAGGCCAGGAAAGCCTTACTGATTTTCTTATGGTTAACAACAGCAGTAAGCCCACCACTTTGAAAAAAACACACAGTACTGTACTGCAGGCCAGAGAAGTCTTACTGACTCAATACGTTTAAAATATCAATAAAATCAGGTTAAACCTTCCAGATAATTTGCCATCACTCAGTATCATGACAGTCGCCAGCATGTCTTCAATACCTTGTTTTGTACTGCATCCATCGCAGTGAGCTAAACAAGTCACTCCACTGCCTATGGTAACACAAAGCAACAATAAGTGCAATCAGCCATGTAAAGCTCTGTCTATACTATCAAACTTGTTTGATAAAAAAGTGTGATGTGCCCAAATATGGTAGTGATATGCCCAAATATGGTAATGATATGCCCAAATATGGTAGTGATATGACATCATCGTGTCCATATATAGGCACATCACATAAAGTTTGATAGTGTAGACAGAGCTTTATAATGGTAACTCTTAAAGGATACTCAATTTATGTTTGAATGTTATTAAAAATATTTGCTTAATGTTTGTCTACATTTTCTTACAAAGAATTTTCCATTGAATAAATGCATTGCTTGAAATTGAGTTTGATGTTGAATATGGCTCTTTTTCCTACCAAACCTTATTTTTACACCACAATTAATATAAAACAGAAATCAACAATTTAATATTGAATGTATTGTGCATAGGAATCTTTTTGCTAGCATAATTCTTTTTTTTGGGAAGCAGATGGTGTACTGTAAACTTTACTTTGCTAGGGTTTATTCGCCATCAACTAAGTACCTTTATGTCTCACCACAATTATATGGCAAGTTGTCGCATCCTCTGTTCCTAAAACGTGAATCACATCTTCAAAAATAAAAATTAAATTTAAAATTATATAATATTAATAATAAATTAATTAAAAATTTATTTTTATCGATAAATTATTACTAATATTAATAATAATCTTAATTACATACCATCATCAGGATGTGTGCATGCAAATTCTCTCTGATTGACATACAGTAAACCTTCTGGTTGACATGCCTGGACAGGTTCTGATCGGAATTTAATTGCTTCTTCCTTAAAAAAAGAAAAATATTCATTATTAACATCTTCTTTCATATCATCCATTCAATTATCCATACCTGCTATTATTATTAAATTAATATTAGTTTATAATACATGATGACTTTGTAAAGAGAATGAAAACTAGGCCTATAACATTTTTACAAATAGTTCTTTCCTTCCAACCACAAAAAAATATGTATATTAGGGACGAAACAACCCTGGACCAAAACATCCCTGAACCGAAACGTACGCATCAGCAGTATTAAATCCAGGAAATGCAGCTGATATGTAGGTAATCCTAGAGCATGCAGCTCAACCAACAAACTGTACCTGTAGTGAGGGAAACTGTTCAGAAATTCTATAACAAATATTTGTCATTGGTTTTAGCAAATCTTCTATATCTGTATTTTCGATAAAAACTGGCATTTTTTAATAATAAGCCTGTCAAAAAACTACAACTTTATTTTTTGTCACGTCATCATGGGCACGCCCCCATGACTGCTGCCGAGAGTAAAGAAAGTCTACCTGTAGTTGTACTGATACACACACTGGTTGGTTACGTTTACGATGAAATCGGTCGCGTTGAAAAATCGGTCGCGATAAAATCAACTTCTGGTATTTTGTATGGCGCGCCGCCAGAGCTTTTGATGATATCGGTCACGTTTGAAATCGGTCGCGCTATTTTGTATGGAGCGGGATCATTGCAAGCGGGATATACATTTTTTCGTTTATATAGATTTAATTGATATTTCTATTATTTATGTCCGTTATGTAGGATATTATTAAGTTTATAATAATTATCGTTAAGGGCTAGGCACATGACGTGTATATTTTTGTTTCTAATGTTGAGTTTTTAGTAAAATGATCATATATGCGGATGGTTAAAAGGCGAGATACTGAAATAAACCCCCGAATAAGCCATATCGGATGCGCCTTCTATGACCGTGCAGCTGTTTCCTCTACAGTACGTTATTTTGCTGACGGGGATTCCCTTTTTTAAAAAACACGCATGTTTGTTAATGTGATGTCTGTGAAGTTGGTTACTAGTTCCTAGTTCCTAGTTCCTTATTCAAATTCAATTAAAGGGACAGTCAAACGTTCGTAAAAGCCAGTTACTTATTCGCCGTTGAGGGCGTAGACGCAAAAAAGTTCGCGGAACTGGGGTGGAAAATGATAGAAAAGGTCAAGGGTGATCGATCTATACCAAAATATTTTGAAAAAATTAAGTAAGTCAAGTGTTATAACGTTCGTAAAGCCAGTTACTTATTCGCCGTAGAGGGCGAAGATGCAAAAAAGTTCGCGGAACTGGGGTGGCAAATGGTAAAGTAGGTCAAGGTTGATCGATCCATACCAAAACATTTTGAAAAAATTAAGTAGGTCAAGTGTTATAACGTTCGTAAAGCCAGTTACTTATTCGCCGTAGAGGGCGTAGACGCAAAAAAGTTCGCGGAACTGGAGTGGCAAATGGTAGAGTAGGTCAAGGGTGATCGATTCATACCAAAATATTTTGAAAAAATTAAGCAGGTCAAGTGTTATAACGTTCGTAAAGCCAGTTACTTATTCGCCGTAGAGGGCGAAGATGCAAAAAAGTTCGCGGAACTGAGGTGGCAAATGGTAAAGTAGGTCAAGGTTGATCGATCCATACCAAAACATTTTGAAAAAATTAAGTAGGTCAAGTGTTATAACGTTCGTAAAGCCAGTTACTTATTCGGCGTAGAGGGCGAAGATGCAAAAAAGTTCGCGGAACTGGGGTGGCAAATGGTAAAGTAGGTCAAGGGTGATCGATCCATACCAAAATATTTTGAAAAAATTAAGTAGGTCAAGTGTTATAACGTTCGTAAAGCCAGTTACTTATTCGCCGTAGAGGGCGTAGACGCAAAAAAGTTCGCGGAACTGGAGTGGCAAATGGTAGAGTAGGTCAAGGGTGATCGATTCATACCAAAATATTTTGAAAAAATTAAGCAGGTCAAGTGTTATAACGTTCGTAAAAGCTAGTTACTTATTCGCCGTAGAGGGCGTAAATGCATAAAATGTTATTAAACTTTGACCGGAAGAAGTAGAGGAGGTCAAGGCTAACATGTTGGTGCAATATCAACTCAATTAGACAGTTATTACGTATTAAAATCTGTTTTTTTAAAATATTTGTGAATGTCCCTTTAATTGAATTTGAATAAGGAACTAGGAACTAGGAACTAGTAACCAACTTCACAGACATGTTAATATGTCAAATCATGTACAAAGCACGTACGATCGGTTTCGATTTTCTAAAATAACACATTACAATTCATTGAAATGAAAATACAAATTATTATAAAATAGGAGATAAACATTTATATTTACTGTAAAAAATAATACCGATCGAGGTTTTAAAAAAATGTCAATAGTATTACTATTACAACATTAGAATTTCTATATTAAAAATTAAAATAATGAGCGTTTTCATTACTAACACCTATAAACGTGTGTATGTGTATAATGTGTATCTTGTGCGCCCCAAGTTAGCGCAACCAAAATAAAACGCGACCGATATCAAATGTAAAAAGTGCATCTAGCGGCGCTCCATACACAATTGATTTTATCGCGACCGATTTCAAGCGCGACCGATTTCATCTGACACACCCACTTGTATCTCGCGGTCAACAAACAAGCGCAGCAGAGGGGAGACGATTGACCTGCCAATAAAGAACTCTGAATTATTGCACGGTGGCCGTGCTGATAGCCTCTATCGGTCCCTATTAATTATTATATTAATATTAATATAAAATAAGCAGCCTCTTTGGTTTGGACGCGTGTGGAATTGAGCACGTCGCGCACACAGTACACAGCAACCAATCGGAAGTTTAACGCGCGTACCGGATGCGCGTGTATCGGATGTGCACGTGCGTCGTTTTTTACAAGCAAAAACATAAACTATTAATTTTATCAAGCATGTGCAGCTATCATAATAGCTTTTTCTATAGTCAATTGTAAATTACTGTTTTTCATTTTCAATATAAAATCTTCATGCCTATACTATTATCATTTACTCCATGCTATTATTAGTACTTGAATCAACTACTCAACCTCCTCCTATACACACAGCCGCTGTGCATACTGTATGTATACATGTCTATTTTAACGTGTAACCTTCCTCTCTCCGATCACTCCCATTGGCTGAACACTTTGACCTACGTTATTGGTCACAACCACGACAACAGTAAGTGTCTTCACACAACAGGAAGAAGACGTGGAAGGAGGGGTTTGAGGATTTATAATCAATTTTGAAAATGGCTGAGATGATCGATAGGTTGGCTTCAGAAGTAGAAGCTAAGGTAAACATTTCTCCGAACATAGACTTTGGTAAGTGTGTTAAATATTATTATATGTTTGGCGCTACTGCAGTTTCGCACCACACTGTTATTTCTTCGATTTCTCACCTAAACTTTCCTTTTTCACACTCACAACATAATATTATGTAACATGTTTATACGATTCGACCACTAACGAAGTAATTTTTTTTAAATAACAATACTTTTCAAAACATTTTAAACGATATTGAACTCGCTGCAACACACTGCGAAATGTTCGCCATCTTATATTTATCACTTAATTGCCAGAATGTATGCTTCATTTTCCCAAAAAAATGTAGAAACTATATAGGGCAGTGTTATAAAATCCGATTACACATATAGGCCTATTTAGTTTTGAAAGGCAAGAAGTGTTTTCAGCTGGCGAAATAGAGGTTAAATTAATATTTCATTATTAGTATTATTATTCATATTAATAATAATAGGTCTGACTCCTATCAAAGAAAATTATCTCGGTCACTAATCAATACATTCACTAAAACAAAAACAATAATTTTCTATTTTTTAATACAGTGAGTGAATCCATGCTGTGTTTTACATATTGAAATTGAAATATGGTTTATGATTTTTAAAACTGTGAATTGTTTTTTAAAAAATAAAATGTTTTATGTACGGACTCATATCGTCGCCGTTTTGATGTACAGCTGGTTCTTTATAAAAACCACTCTCTGCAGTTTAAAAATAAGAACAGAAAATAAAACATAGGCCTACATTGATTTCTGGCAATTTTCTAATTCTAAAATGGCCACAGTTCGATCGAAGTATTCGAGGAAAAGGAGCTGTTTTGAAAGGCATTTTTTATTGTGATAAATGTAATTTAACGGTGGCTAAATCATGGGAACATGTTACATAATGTCCCAAAATTGTATGATGTGAGTGTGAGAAAAAAATTAGGTGAGAAATCGAAGAAATAACAGTGTGGTGCGAAACTGCAGTAGCGCCATATGTTTTAATGAATGAATTGCCAGGCCCAGTTATTTTTGTCCTCTTTTTCGTGCAGCTAAAACCTAAAAGAAAGAGTGAGTCATTTGTGTATCTGACAGTGATGCATTGCATGTCTGATACTACTCTGGGCTAGCTAGGCCTAGACCTAATTAAACATACTAGAATCAGAGTAGGCACCATATATTTGTTTTGAGAAATAATCTGCACCTATCCTGCCGGCTGATCATTGCAACCACATATTAATATTATTATTAATTTATTTTATTGCAATCATAATAATAATCTTCATTTATTTATTTGTATTTTAAAAATAAATTTGCAAATAATACGAATATCTCACTTTTCTTTCCTGTTTTTGATAATTTATTCTTTTTAGGGCCTGGATATGAGCCAAAAACATCAGAACCAATTGCCCGACCTCTTAGTAACATGGATGAGGTGTTGCTATGGAAACCAGGTGAAGATGAATTCAATGTAGCGAATGAGGTACTAGCAAAGCGAACTGAATCAGAAGTAGCGAGACCAAAGACGTTGCTTTGTCATGATATGATGGGTGGATATGTGGATGATAGGTAATTTGTATTGCTTTACACTATGAATAAACTTTTATTACGATTTTGGTTTGGTTTGTGTGGATGCTTGGCTATAAAAAATGAAAACATTTTGGTGGGTGGAAGTATAAATTGTATTTATTTATTAAACTTTTTTTGCAAGAGTATATCTAACAGCTGTACTTGAAGATAATATAAAAATATAAAAAAAAACTTGATAAAAGAACCAATCCTGCCTTTCTCATCTTAATTATGCAAATTTCTTTGTAGGTTTATTCAAGGAGTTGCAAAGACTGACTGCTACCGGTTCTACCATTGGCAATACATTGACATTTTCATCTACTTCAGCCATCATTTTCTAACCATACCACCCGCTCCTTGGACGAATGCAGCTCACAAGAATGGCACCCTCATGCTAGGTAAGTGTTCTGGTGAATCTTGGATCGCTTTGCTTTATTAAGCTCTCAAAAAAAGTGTGATGTGCCCAAATATGGTAGTGATATGACTTCATTGTGTCCATATATGGGCACATCACATTTTTTGTCACATAAAGTTTGATAGTGTAGACAGAGCTTTACAATAAATTCTCCCAATATTGAACATCCTTGATGCTTTAAACTGTTTTTTTTTTTTTTACAGGGACTTTTATTACAGAGTGGACAGATGGATTTGAGCGATGTAAGCAAATTCTTGCTAGTGAAGAAACTTGTAGAAAATTTGCAGATAAGATGGTTGCGCTTGCTAGATATTACAAATTTGATGGCTGGTTGGTTAATGTTGAGAATCATATAGAGGTATAAAATGGAAAAAATATAAAAAGTGTTATTCATACTGTATGTCAATAAGTAATATAAGTACCGTATAGTAAAATCATTATAAAGTGAAAAATATGTTTTCTTGCAGCCAGAGCATATGCCACAACTATTAGAGTTTGTGCAATATTTGACCTCTGAGATGCATAAGCTTGACCCTATGTCAAAGGTTATCTGGTATGATAGTGTCATTCAAACAGGCAAGCTAAAATGGCAGGACATGCTCAATGATAATAACAGGTGATATATTTAACTTTTATAATGTTAACTACTACCTATTAACCAATGAACTTTAACCTCTGACCTCTGTGAATAAAGTTTATAAAAACTACTAACCATTTTTTTCTTTCTTAGAATGTTTTTTGATGGATGTGATGGAATCTTTTTGAACTACAACTGGAATGAGCAGAAACTTAAGGATTCTGTCAAAAATGCTGGGGCCCGTCCGCATGATGTGTATGTTGGAGTGGACATATTCGGAAGAGGCTGCTTCGGAGGTGGTGGCTGGAACACAAACAAGGCCATGGAAGTGATTCGAAAGGTTGATTTATCTGCTGCAATATTTGCTCCTGGATGGGTGTTTGAAAAGCATGGAGCAGCTAAATTTATTATAAATGAAAACAGGTAAGCATACATGGTTAAAAACATTTTGGAAACGTATGGTGTACTGCAAAACTAACTTCATTGGCCTTTAATTATCATGTAACCAGCAGCATTGGTTTTGCGCCTAAGCTTCTAAACAATATGCCAGCTAAAGCAAATAACAGGTGATATATTTTTTATTTTATAATGTGATGGTGTCAAGAAAAAAAAAATATATATCACATCAAAAAACATTCTATGTTGATTAGTAGTTTTTATAAATGTATTCATGGGGTTAAAGTTCATTGGTTAAGGAATTCAACCAATCAAATGGCAAGGATATACGTAGTTGTGTTATTTAATCTAGATGAAATATACAGTGACCAGTATTGTGAAGAATATGCTATTCTATGTATGTTTATTTTGTAGGTTTTGGTCATTGATAGAATCATATCTACACCCACATGGCGTAAAGCAACTTCCTCTATGTTCCAATTTCTGTCAGGGCTTCGGTGTACATGGTTTCAGCAGTGGAAAGGTATAGAAATCAGTATAATGTATATATTTTCCAAACAAAATCGGTATATTTTTATTTTCATATTAATACTTGATAAGTAAGGTAACTTTAATTATCTGTTTTTACCCTGAAAGAAAATGATGAATAAGAACTGGTGTAACCTAAGTGCCCAGCAGATCCAGCCATCGTTTAGCAACAAGCAGTTTGAAGATGGCGCTAAACAGAAGATGGACCGTAAAATAACGGATGGCTACAGTGGTGGCGGTTGCCTGTCATTTGATGGCAGTTTAGATGCTGATAAAACACATACATTTAAGTAAGCAACACTTTAAAAATATTAAAAGTAGAACCCTCCTTTGGAAGACCTCTGTTCAAGGGACACCTCTATTCAAGGACTGTGAAAAACAAGGGGTAATATAATACCCTACGGCCAACCCTTAATTAATAGGGTTCTGCTGTATTTTTATTGATACGGTTACTGTGGTTATTAAGAGAAGAATTTTCAATTACAGACTATGTATAAAATATTAAGAACATAGAATTGTGGCATTGCTGATGAGTACCATGCTTGCATTGGTTCAATTCTGGCCAGAGTCTTGTACCAATGTCTTTTTCTGGTATACTAGTATCCAAATACAAAAATAAATGGTTAAATAAAATAGAAATATTAATTGTTCACAGGGTGTTGATGACAGATATTGAATGTACAGATGCCATTCTCATATCATACTCTGTAAAGACATCGAATCAAGTGAAAACTGAGTTGTATTTACAGACAGCTGGACCAGAGGGACAAATAATACTTACAGATACAGAAGGTAGGCTTTTAAATTAATATAGACAAAACATATACTTATAATATTATCAATACAGAGCATGCCATACAATATAGAGAGATATGTAAATGAATGTCTTTCTGTTTGCTTTTAGATGCATCAAAAGCAGACAAGCAGACCATCACAGACTACGGACTTCACGAATCTGAGAAACGTGCCGACATGCCAGCTGCTGTATTTGCTCCACTAATGGGCAAAAGCATCACAGCATTGAAGGAAATGTCTGCTAATATCCCAAATAGTAATGGATGGGTGACCAGGTAATGATCTCACAATGACCTCATACTTATGAGAATCTCTTTAACCTTTTGATAACGTGTTGACATGCCAGATGCCATATTTGCTCCAATAATAATGGGCACAAACATTACAGCATTGAAGGAAATGTCTGCTAATATCCCAAATAGTAATGGATGGGTGACCAGGTAATGATCTCACAATGACCTCATACTTATGAGAATCTCTTTAACCTTTTGATAACGTGTTGACATGCCAGATGCCATATTTGCTCCAATAATAATGGGCACAAACATTACAGAATTAAAGGAAAAAGCTAACAAATAGTAATGGATGGGTGACCTTAAAATGACCTCATACCTTTCATACTCGTACCTTTTTAACCTTTGATATCAATTGACCTCATTTAATTTTTTTCTTAGATATTATTTGTTGACAAGTAAATCATTAGGTGGTTGTCCAAGAATCACTGAAATTGGTTTGAAATGCTCAAGTGAAAATGAACCTACAATTTACAATGTTCTTTTAGGACAGATTAAGGTAAGGATGTATTCTTAATCAAGTTGAATTGTTTGGTTATAAGGTGCCCGTATTAAAGTAAAGTAAATCCTATACACAGTTGATTTGTTCTCACCCTAATTCCCTATAATGTGTATGTCACTACTTAGATCATATAAGATAAAAGAAACATTTTTCATTTATATAATGATTGAGTGACTGATTGATTTTTTATTTAATTGATGAATAACTTCTTCTGGTGAAATGCCGAGTCATCTATTGATCCATTCCTCATACAATTCTATTCTCCATGACCAGACTTATAACAATTTATTGATTAAATATTTAAACGTAAGCAATTGGAAAATACATATTATTGATCAATCTAATCATTATTCATTGTAGGTTATAGACGCTGCCCAGTTGAAGGACAGCATGACCCAGGTGACTGACTTGACCTGCCAGGACATCACATGGTCTCCACCTATTATTTCACCCAATCAATTTGAAGGACTCGTCTCCATTTGCATCACAGTCAAATGGAAATACGCCGGTGATGCCTCACATTATGACATATTTGTAAAAGGTGTAACGCGCAGTCCAAATGAAAATATTGAACTTTCTGTGTATGAACCAGTTTTCGTAGGAAGATCCCATTCTAATCAGTTCCGTATTTGTCATTTACTGGTCCCTCAAAAAACAGAGAAGCACACCCTAGAAGTAATGGTGTTGCCCACTAATAAGGCTGGTTTTCAAGCACCCTTGTCTAGTGTTTCAACAGTAAAGGTTAACTATTCTTAATCAGACTGCTTTTAGAATATTCTACTGCAGTTGCTGCAGTATATGATGATCTATAGATTCAGTATCATAATGTATTGTAAGAGATATGTTTAGGTGGACCAATTTCAACTTGCCTCCAAAAATCATGAGAACACCCAGTTTACTATTATAAGTTCAAATTCTTTTTTACAATAATCATAGCAGCTGTATAAGTAATACAGTTTGACCAAGGTTTTGTTGATGATTATATTTATATATTTTGAGCTAGAATAGTATGTGCACATTTGTCATTTATAATTGATATACTGTATTCAAGAAAACTGATTCCAACAGAAATTAGTTTATTTAGTCACCTGGATATGCAAATTGTTTTCTAATATTAAGACCAGTATTTGCTTGACCCATATATGACATCATCATAATTGACCATTTGACATTGTGTGTGATATACCTGTACGTAATTAATTTGGTATATATCGTACCTGTGCAATGTAAAGTATATACACTTCATATTGGTTTAAACCATAATATGAATATTTTCAGATTCAGCGCAAATTATTTTTGTAACTATAACAACAATATGTTTTATTATCTTTTTATTGTCTATTAAGAAAAATGATTACTGTCTTTTATACCTCTATAATGAATTGCTATCTACAACCTTATGGCATTATAGGCAATATCAGTTGGCAGTCGCATTTGATTATTAAATAGGTTTATTTATAAAATAAAATTTATTTTGTAACTGAAACCCTAGTTCAAACCAAATAAAAATATTATTTATTTTAGTTATTACAACAATATGTTTTGCATCTATTATTCAAAAATGATTATTAATCCCTTACTGTATTTTATACTTCTATAATTAATTGGTATCTACAACCTTATGGTATTATAGGCAATACCAGTTAGCACATTTCATTATTGAGGTTAATTGTTTATAAAATGAAACCTAGTTCAAACTAATTATTTGTGGTCGAATGCTACTTAATTCATGAGTAAAAACGAAAAAGAATAATATGAGTAATGTCTAATAAATATATTGTGCAATACTTATAGGCCTATGTTTATATCATGTTTAAAAATTTGATAATATATTATTTGTAACTCGGCCTTCTAATAAATTGAACCTAAAGCTGTAATAATTAAGATATATGTAGCTTATTGACGTAAAATTTGATATATTTTTAATTGTTTTTTTTTACAATTCATTATAATGAGTAATGAAATTGCTTACAATTAGGATATGTGTGTAGTCAAACTATGATTGGCAATTAAAAATGACCTAAAATTCATGTAACATGTGCTTTGATTGATTTAGCTATTTTATTGTTTATTGATAATGTGCCATGTTAGACAGGCTGATAATCCAAAAGTGATTGAGTATACCATATTCAATATTAAATAATTTAAATAATTGCGCAGTATGCGTTCCATACAACACTTGTCACAGATTACTATTGGGGGTGTACTTCCGGAATGTAAGCCGTGACCTCCCTGTGTTGACCGCGGGTTTCGCCTCTACCACTTATGATGTATCGGGAAATGATGTGTTAAAGTGTTGTAAGTTATTTAACTATATTTGATTATTATCGAGATTAAAATAAAACAATAGCATTTTTTATTCATGCAATTCTAATAAATCATATTTAATCTGAGTACAATTGTTCTTTCCTAAGAAAATACAGTAGGTTGTGTATCAATTTCCCTAACAATAAATCGAGTGATCTAATTTGTTTCCGTTTCGAATTACGCGCACAGACGATGAGATTATGAAGAGAGCTGAGATAAACATTGCACGGTATACCACCAGGACTAAAAATTTAATTCCAATAAAATGGCTACAATACTACGTTTTTTCACATCAGGGACGAAAAAAGCATTTGCTAAGTATCCAATGTTATCAAATAGCCTTACATACTGTGGTTTATATGCTGCGGCAGAAGTTACTCAACAGTTAATTTTGAAGGAACAACCACCACACACGAAGAACAGTACCTCGATGATGGAAGGCCGCATAGATTGGAGGAAAGTTGGGCATGTAGCATTAATTGGTTTAGTTTTCAATGGACCAGTCGGGTATACGTGGTATAGATTATTAGATAAATGGTTACCAGGAACTGCGAGGAGGACTATAATTAAGAAAATGATCATTGATCAATTATGTGCCTGTCCACCTTTTATTTGTGCATTTTACGTTGGTAAGAAAGTGTTTTAAATTTATAGTCTGGGAAAAATAACATTTTAATTGATTGCTATACAGTTTTGAACAGGATGGCAATTTCTATTTCATAACCAAAGTCATATATACCATACTTTTAAAACCAATCCACAAATCCAATTGTGTCTGTAAGCCGTACCTTGAAAATTTAACAATGTGTATGACGATTCAGACTCAAACAAGGTGTTTTTTTAAAATAAAAGAATATTTTACAATGGCCAAACAAAAAAAATTACGTGGTTCACTCGTATCGTAATATTATGCAAGTTTTGTTCCTATGGTTATTTTATATGAAATAAACTGTTTCATTTTCACAAAACTGTTTCTTTTCCACTATAGTGCTCGATAACTAAATAATGTTTATTTTTCCCTAACTTTTCCACTATATAGTGAGATGATTAAATAAATAGCATTTATTTTTCCATAACTAGGTATAAAATAATTTATGAGATAAAATTACGGGTTAAAGCATACCTCAAATAATAAAATATAATCTAAATTTTTAATCTTGATTTATAGGTATTAGTATATTGGAACAAAAGAAAGATATATATGCAAGTTTAAAAGAGAAATTTATACCATCATATCTAGTTGGATTTGCTTTTTGGCCACCAGCTCAAGTAAGTGAAAAATATTCAATTTTGATCTACCATTTCCTATATTGTTGATTAAAAATGGAATTTGTAGCTTATTTAACCAATACTTACCATACTATAGTACTACTAAATCTGTATTGTAATTTAAAATCCTGATTGATGGCAAAACTTTTTTCTAACAATCTAACATAATTCTTCGTTGTTATGTAATGAATTATTATTATTTCATTTTTATTTGTTTATTTTGACAGGCTGTAAACTTTATTTTCATTCCATCCCATTTGCGAATTGTTTACGTAGCTTCAGCAGGGTTTGTGTGGGCTAACGTCTTGTGTTTTATCAACAAAAGAGTGAGTAGATAGCGTAGCAGGACTTTTTAATAGATAGTGTACAAAAGATATAATTCATGCAAGTCATGATACAATATTTTATTGCAGATTGAATAACAAGGACATGGTATATCTGTGTAATCTGTGTTTGGCAGAAGAAAACAAGGCCTTGGCAGTGTTTTTATATGTAGTATAAAACATATGTACAGAAAGCCACCTTTAAATTTAAATAATAGATATACTTACAGTATGCATTGCAATTACCCTGAATAATAAGTACATTTTAATCCTCATGTAGGTACAGTATATGCCCACGCTCTTAACTTGACCAAACCTCATATTTACAGATGTTTGAGCATATATATTCTAGTCCGTTAAGAATAAAACATAATGTTTGTTTTGTCTACTTTATAGTCAACAGAACCAAGAATTACTGAAGTGAACCCTGTGAAAGATAGACAGATATCAGGTCAGCCCTTTGTGAGTAATAAACGATAGCCAACTACTGTCTGACATTTTATTGCAGCTGAGTGGAGATGACCGATTTTATTAATCCTTAATCAACTAGACTGCCATGTTTAGGGACCATAAGCAAATATTTACTGAACTGAAGTAAATTGCATTCAATATGATGCAGTATACAGAAGAAAAAAAATTATAAAAATGCTGCACATGATTGGTTGAATGATTACTAAATATACTATATAGTCAATTTAGAATTGATTATAAACAAATTGTATTTAATATTTAATTTTATTCATTATTATAATGATATTGAAATAATAGACAAATTCTTTATCTCGGGCATTTAAAATATAATATAGTCCAGGGTGTATTTTACATTTTTTACAATATAATTATTTTGATACTAACATTAAGTAGTGTTGTTTTTAAAAGTGCCTTACAGTAGTATTTTAGTCAACAGCTTTTTAAAAAGAATAACAATTTAAGATCCTTGCTTTCCATGCATTCTCATGCGTGTGCAGGAAATATAGAATTTAGATAATAATACTTAGTTTTTCCATGTCACGTTGTTACTGAGCAACACTCAATGGGGTCCAGCAAATTGAAGTTCTGTGTGCATGTTTGTTTAATATTCTATTAATTTTGTAGGCCTTATTGGGGACATTAGAGACTTAAGACCTAGTTTATGTCATGTTAATTCACTGTACGCATGGCAGGATGTTGGACGTGCTGCCTCACTTGATTCATTAACACAGTTTTGGCAGACTTTGACCAGCAACACAATATGTTTAGGTCATAGGTCGTTTGAAACTAGTGGTACTTTTTTTTTTTGCATTTTTTCCTGGTTTTTCTTCTTGAGGGACTAACAACATTTACAAATCATTAGCACTTTTTTTGATCTTTAAACAGACTCTGAAAACAACAGTACTAATATATTTAAACTCCACTGGCAAGCAAGTACTGTACAGTATTGCTTGCTACGTTTTTTTGACGTCACACACTACATTATTTAAGCTAGGCCTAGAGACATCTACGAGCTACTTAGGTAGTGCATTATTTTTCTCTTTTTTCATAATTAACCTTAGAACGTACATTTAAAAAGAAATTACCTTGTTTAATGTTTTTTAGTGTCTTTAAAGTTATCCTTGTGTATAGTAGTGCCTTCGTTAATATTATGATACATCTTATGTTTCCATTGGTTCTGAGTAGATGTTTTGGGAACCAATTGTGCAAGTTATACCATTATACCATTTACCTCATCAGTTTTCCATCCCACCTACCTGTAATCTGTCCTCTCTCAACATTCCCTTCATTCTTCCATCACAGCCCAGCTACACTCAATATTCCTGTCGTTCCCCTAAAAGCATATTTTTTGATGCAATATTATATTAATGCTGCTTTTAAGAACAATGCAAGTGAGTGTTTACTTTCTAGTAATACTGTATATACTGTAGTTTTAAAAGTGTATTTGTTTTGATGATTGCCAAATATTCAGATTGTCCACTTACAAACACAGGCCCACTAATTAAACAGGGCCACATGTTGAAACAGGCTTGTAATAGAGGGCATTGTAGGTGTGAATGCTTGTGGTGTCTGTGGCTGGGGTATTTTTTTATAAATATGTTATTAGAGGTTCAATTGAATTGTCTATATTTTTGAAATGTTGGTTATTGAAACCAATAAACACATATTTAATTATTAACTAATATTGTAATTTGGTATAAATTATACTTGAACTTTACTGTAACTTGATACTTTATTGGATGATATTTTGCCAAATATTATGTAAATAATATAAATAAACAAATGTCTTTTTTTGCAAACAAATTGTACCTGTTTTTTGGTATTAATTTTAATTATTTTTTATTATTTTCTTTTTCTAAATTTGTATGTTTAAGGAGACTTATATGAATCAGGAATCTTTAATACAGTAATTATCCACTGGATTAGGGGCCATAGTGTTAAAACATAGTCTATTATATTGCAAAGGGTTATTGTATTACGAATGAGGGTACGTTTATTGTAAATACATAAAAAAAAAATAACGCTTAAAAAAGAACGACGTTTCGACTCCATCATGGGGTCATTATCAAGTCCAATGAATGAAATTTTAAAAAACAACTAATTAAATAACACAAGCCAAGGGTCAAAGTTTAAATAACTTTAATATTTAAACTTTGACCCTTGGCTTGTGTTATTTAATTAGTTGTTTTTTAAAATTTCATTCATTGGACTTGATAATGACCCCATGATGGAGTCGAAACGTCGTTCTTTTTTAAGCGTTATTTTTCTATCATGGTTATTGTATTGTTAATAAAATAATATTTTGTCACCTTTGACTCTAGAGGGCAGTATAACTATTTTCAATTAATATTAGAACTGCTACATGTTAGTTATATTTTTTGATGCAAATACTTTTATTAAACAAGGGAACAAATAAATTAATACCACGATTATTTACTGTGTGTTTGCTGCATTATTAGTGATTTCAGTGGTACATCCATCCATTCTGCCAGTCTAAGTGAACACTTTTCCATTTTTAAAGAACATGACTTCAGTCAAATCATCATAAAGCATTAAATCAAGAAAATATGCGAGACAACCAATAAAGATATTCAACAACATATTCATAAAAGTTTTTAATAAATTCTTAAAATTATTCATTTTGCAAAAATGTATAAAATAAAAAAACCATAAGAATCAATTTACATATTTTGTTCATGGAAATTACTCCATGTCAGGGGGTGGGCTAATACCCGAATTAAGAATTAATATTTTGTCCACATAAATGTACTAACAATAATCATAAAGAATTATTTTAATTTAAGTAGAATATAAGAAGATTGCAACCTTAGAAGCACACCAAGCTAAAAATCTTTACAAAATACTGCAGTAGCTCTAATTACTGTACTTATACTACTATAGCACAATATTGGCAGTCAACTATTTAAAACCTTTTCTATACACATAAGCAAATAAACTTAATATTTATTAAAATGAATGGACATCAAATAGAAAGGCTACATTAAATCATTAATTACCTTTGGAATAGAAAATTGTACAACATTGTGTATAAAAAAAATGATCTATAATAAACGCTTTGTTTATAAATTAACATAAATTATTCATTACTATTATTAATCAGATTATTGATATAAATTTAATACAGTATCTTTATCTTCAACGATATTTTTTAATACATCTGCTGATACTCTGATTTTACCACATTTTTTCCATTTATTTACACATAATAAATGCAACATTTTTTGTACAACATTGTGTATAAAAAAAAATGCTTTTCTATAAATAATAAATAAACGCTTTGTTTATAAATTAACATAAATTATTCATTACTATTATTAATCAGATTATTGTTATAAATAATAATACAGTATCTTTATCTTCAACGATATTTTTTAATAGAGCTGATACTCTGGTTTTTACCAGATTTTTTCCCTTTTATTTACACACATATATGAATAAATGCACAACGTTGTTATTTAATAACGTCATTATTTCTCGTTTAAAGCATTGACTAACCAATCATCACTAAACATTTCGTCTGAATCATCACTAATGTCCTCATCATCATCTCCCCCATGCAACAAGCTAGCATAGTGTAAAGTCTTCTTTTTTTGTGGGGCTAACTTCGCAGTTGCTATGACAATAGTTCCCCAGATGAATGCTAAAACTGCCGACCCCTGGAACAGGATAACAAGGCCTACTTTATCATATAGATACCCACCAATCATACAACCGGCGCCGTAGCCTAAGCCCCAATATAATGATAGCAAGATATATTCTACAGTGCGTTCCTCTCCAGGTGGCGCTATATTCTCTGCTAATGACGACACTGCACCCATTAACGCTCCATAGCTAAAAGCGTGCGACAACTCAATAGGCAGAACCGCCCAAGGATGTTGCATAAATGAGTACAATAAACAACGCACACATAAGAAAAACATTGCTAACGCTAGAGTTCCAATATTTGTGATTTTTTTTGCTAGAAATACTCCAAGATAGAGCATTGGGATTTCACACATTGCACCCAGAAACACAACCGAACCAAAGAGAATATTCGAGCCACCTAAATCTTGTAGCAACCAAAACAAAAAATTACTAACATTTGCTTGGAAACCACCGGCAATAATCATCGTCAAAACGAATATCGCATTCGAACGGCTCGACAAAATTGATTTCAATCCTATCACATATTTACTACGGTGTCTTATTTTCGTGTCTGTATGAAATGGATAACAAAACGCTAACAAAAATGCAGATCCGAAGAAAATCGCAAACGAATAAAAATGAATCATGAGACGACTCGTCTCCGGGAATATAATACAACTAGCATTGTCTACTATTATTGAAGTAATAAATGCGAAAAGCCCGTAACTGAAAATGCGATAGCTTTGATGTGAACCATACTTTTCGGTTTCATCAACGGAGTCTAATGTTTCATAGAGTGAATCCTCGCATATTTCTTGCCCGGGTGATGCGAATATTTCACTGATGAGGATGACAATGAGTGCAAATATAAATGTGCGATACTCCAAGTCCATAAATTGATCTTTTAACGTGAACATTTGATCTTGGATACCTCGCAAAGACCATCTTGTGGTACCAGAGAAGTTTGCGTAGTAAGTTTGTTCATTATAACCATCATTTATCTCTCTTTTTTGTCGCTCACCAAAATCTGGCGGTAAGGTATTTGTCAAAACTGCATTGTAAAGATTAGGGTCATGTGACTCCAGCCAGTCGAGAAAGCGCTCCATGCTTATTTTTTTTCCTTTCTTAAGTTGCTTAGTTTTATATTGATCATAAGCATTATCTAAACTGTTAACAAAATTGTAATTGGCACTGGTTTCATGGGTAGTTGGGGTTGCTAACGAACTAGCCTCGTTTAAATTTCCTACAGTGCTTGAGGTTAGCTGAACAGTTGATTGAGTGGGCACATTTGGCGTCATCAATACAGGAGTATTTGCCACTTCTGTTGTGTTGATACGAACATCTCCACCAGCACTTGCCCCACCAGCACTTGCCCCACCAGCACTTGCCCCACCAGTATGGTTACCCGTTTTTGGGCAATAGACCAATGAAAGAGATTTATCCACAGGTGGTATTAGAGTCAGACCAAGGTTCCCAGCAATCGCCATAAACAGTGCCATCATCAGAATGATACGCTTTTTCTTGTAACGGCCAGCACATCGCGTCCATGCTGGTCCCGTCCAGAATGCAACCAGAGATTTTCCACCAAAGAGGATTCCAGTTTGCGTAGCAGAGAGTCCTAACTGTCGGAAGTAGAGCGTGAGAAATGGTAACAAGCTCCCTCTTCCAGAGTACAATACGGTGAAGAAAAAAGTTGTGAACAGGATCACCTTCTTCGTATTAACTTGCTCTCGTACCATTTTGATTTTCTAAGACTGATCTACTTTGGAAAAAAAGAAATATAAAATAATATAATATGAGAGGAAGATTGTTCCTAAATAAACTATACAATGTAACATATTTTAACATGCATATATGTATGACATTCAAGATTTATTTTGCTACTTAAATAGTACACAATTTACAAATCACAGTTTATGTAAAGTAAATCATATGCACTACTTACCCGAATGCAAAGTATACGTGACAGCAATAATATTAATACTGCACAGCAATTAAAATAATTTATACAAAACACAGAACGTAATATACACTTTTATGTACATACAATGCACAGGTACATACAGGTGTGTAGGAAGGAAAGTCCATGCAATGCTTACCTTGTTGGATAATGATATTATTATTAACTACAGCAGGTAGGCCTAACGGTCATCATTCAGTCTTCATCCATCCCACAGGGAGTTTTCTCCCCTTACCTCTGACGCGAATTAGCAGTAAAAAAGAAAGTTGTTTGCTACACACTATGTGTAATTTAGTGTAAAATCCATCAACTTGTTATTAAGCCATGTAAACGTATACAATGGTGAAAATTACAGATGTATTGTTCTCAACGACCGGTGTACATCATTTGGATTATCATAATATTGTGTAACGAAGCATGAAGGAATGATCTATTCACTTTGAAGGTAGGTTATGTATTTTAATGTTTCCAATTAATCATTAAAAAATGTTGATACCCAAAATATACTACTACTATTGCATTTATGCTTACTTAATGTGACTATTTTGTTTTATAATTTAACCAAATAACCATTTGAATAATTTTTATTATGCATAAATTATTATTATTTACCTTATAAATAAATAGATTTTACCAAACAGGTTGTAGTATCAGAATATTCCACGTTGTCAAGAAATTAAAGGATTACCGCATTATTAATATTAATTTTATGGTATGGGTTGTGTGATACATTGTACTTACCAATTGATGAGATTATAATACTATCAGTGGAACACCAGTCTACACCATTCGCAATTAAAAATGATGACTAAACATAGTGAGAATTTCCCAAGGGTCCGAAATATATACTCCATACAAATGGATATTGCTGAAACAATAGATCATGATAGATGATGGATAATGATGTATTGTTATAATTAGTAATGGTGACTTAGATGATGAAGATGATGATGATGATGTCGATATCTAATTTATAGGTCCATGATATAAATCACGATGATGTTGATTATGATGGTTGATAACTGAAATCGGGTTAATTATGATCAGAAAGGTGATATATAATATAACGTATACAATTATAATTATGTATGACGTCACGGTGATCTTGATAATAACAATAATGATTTATTGCTATCCCGCATGTTTATTATAATAATATGAATATTTAATTAGGAATAAATGATAATAAAATTAAATGTCCTCCTTTAACGAAAAAAGGATCGAGAAAAATCACAAATACACAATATGGTTATAAAACCAAAACGTATTGTTTGAAGAATCAGATATAATTTGCATAACAAAAGCTTAACGATGGCCCTCCTATGTTTTACAACACCTGTTGCTGGCTAGGTGAAATCAACAGGCTAGGCCTTAACAATGTCTGAGGACAATGATAATAATATGTTCCAGTCTGTACAGCATTATTGCACTGTTTGTAAGTATAATACGTCATAATCTCTTATCCACTATTTTCTTAAGAAAGGTTTTTTCGAGTGGAACTACTCATTTCGTTTTTATAATTAACGTTACGTAAAGTTGCAGTTTGACGCGATGTAAATATCACTAAATAAATAATATAGGCACGTAAATTACAAACACCATTGAATAATGTATTTTACTTTTACTTTAAATAAGATATTTGTTGATGTTTCAATATCCGCAATTATAAAGTATTTACCTGATTTACTATATTGTAGTAATACTGTCCGATATATAAAAAATCACTACGGGGCCTATAGGATGCTCTCGCACATTTTTGTTCAAGCTGGGCAACACTAAGATATGTGTAACCCCATTATCAATTATAATGTTTAGTATAAATTTTCTATACGGCATTATTTTAAAAATCGACGAATGATCATGTATTCCCATGAATTAATCAAAGCCGTCATGTGATTAAGAGGAGAAAAGACTTTGTCGCTGTTTCAATATGGTCCCATACATTTAGTGCCACTTATTAAGAGGAGGAGGCTAAACACATAATAAGAGGAAGTTGGGTGCAGCTACTTAAGACACCACTCCCAAACAAATAAAGCGGATTTGAGAAGAAAGTTACATTTTGAAGCAGGAACACTGGATATCCGCCAGATGGTTAAAGTTTTATATAGATACTTTTGTGAAAATAATAGACGATTTCAAGAAGAAAAGTAAATAAGTAAAACAATGGATCGAGAATAAGCACTACTTCACGAAAGAAATTATTTGTCAATGATAGAAAATGGTGATGACCTATGAGATGTATACTGCTGAAAGACCACCAGGTCTACCATTCCATTTGTTCTTAAGTTGACATTTCACGTGGGAATTCTTGCTCATATGCATGTGTGATCAGATGATATCAATGTGTTCTTCCTTCAATAAATTAAACATTTATTTTCTGATTGAACAATTTCCTTTTAATAGTTTCATTGAGTAGAGTACTGTATGTCAATTTTTTAGGCACACGTCACACACAAAATTAAAGGATCGGAAGACAGTTTTTATATATAGCGCCCTCTATCATATTGTTATGAAAAAGATAATTGAAAAATTCAGTGTTGTCTGCTCCTGTTGTAGCGTAAATTATCTCTTTATTTCTGAAAATAATGATCATCCGTGGATATTTAGAGTGATGTAACCACAAACATTTTGACTATTTGTATATATTAACATCGGAAATTAAGTTTTACGTACTAATAGAAGGCAGTAATAATGAATTTTCGGTCAGTATTTGGTGGTCGAACATCGGAGGGTTATTCAGGGGAGCGAGTGCAAGGTGAGTGGTGGGGGATACGGTTCATTAAACCGGACGGCTGTTTATTGTATGTAGGGCCTAGGCCTAGCCTTTACCATACAGTGTTTATTTCTATATTGCATTTAAAATTACAGTTTTCTATTTTAAGTTTATGTCTTACTCTTATTACTCTAATTAAATGATATTAAACAGTATGTTTTGTTTTGTCTTAATTAAGATTTATTTTAGAGTGTGTGTGTGTGTGGGAGGAGAGAGGGGGATGGGTGGGTTGTGTAGTCATGATATATACTATGTCTACTTATACTATAGGATACATTGTCATTAGTATGGATGAATGGATAATATTAATGAAATTCATAGATACACAAAACACAAACTTAATAATTCAAATGAGTCTCAAATTCATATGATATATTTCTTTAACTTAGTAAGTTAAAATAATAATATAAACAAACATTCTTGTAATATTTAAAACGAAATTATTAATATTATTTTTAAATAAGAAAAATACTGATAATTACTAGTAATAACATTGCAAGCATCCCTATTAATCAGAGATACAATATAAGATGATTAAAGATTACAAATTTAACTAATTTTGATCCCACCCTATGGATCCTAATAAAACTCTGCCATCACCCACACTAAGTACATCCTCCATAATGTTCCATGTGTGCTATCAATAAAATAATTATAACATTAATTTACCATAACTAATGTATGTTTACAAAGTAAGATCTTTCAGAGTCTTTTAGTTAAAATATAGTACAGTAGTTAGTAACCACTAGAAATAAAATAACTTTAACAATAATATTAAATAATTTTATGCCACTTCATGAGTTCTGCAATATACAAACTATGCAATATTGATAGAAAACTGGCACGCTCAACACATTATTAGTGCAGTATTTTCAACATAAAATCAGTGAACCATGACAACAACAATCCTGTGATGACATCACACCAAGGTAATTAGATACAGAGTCAATTAAAACAAATATTAAGATTATCAAGAAAAGGCTTTAGTTTAATCAAAATTTAAATTAAAATTTAATGAAAATAACTGTACAGTTGTCATAAATACTTGTGAATGTTTATATGCGCACATCTTGTTCATTTAATCATTGAAGCTGTTAAAATAGCAGCAGCATTATTGGTAACCTTTATGATGTCATCAATTCTGTGTGACGCACATGTGTAGGAGGATAATGATTGTGTGCATATCATTATTGCTTGGAGACTATTATCAGTGGGCTACAGTATGTTTGATGTGCTTGCTATCTTTCTATACAAATTTGGCATACGTTTAAGTGTGTACATTCCCTGCCTACATGTACCATAATTTCTTTCCACAAAATGCTTTTTTAACTCAATTGATAATTTGTTCCAAATACAGTAGCTAAAGCTGACTTTTATTTATTATCATAATTACTTATTTATTTTGTAACATATGGTACTGTACAGTACCTCACCATTACCAGTAATTTATTTGTTTGGTTTTTTTTTCGGTATGATTTCTTGGCCTAATTACATTTGTTCAATAATTACTGTAGTTTTAATTGATGTAGAGTTTTTAATGAAATAATTGAAGAATGTTATCTGCCTATATTACTGTAGATTATTTATTTTCATTTTAATGCTAATAATAAAACCATAAAACCATTAATAAATATTGTATTTATTTCGTATTCTAAATGTTAATGCTGAATCCTTTTTATTGACATTAACAAAATGTTCATAGAGTCCATAAAGATCTTGTGTTGTTTTTAAAATTGATTAACAGTATTCATGCGTTGTTTAATGTAACCATGATGACGTAAGCTTGTTATCCTCTCATTCCTGATTTGTATACAGTTCCGCAGGTCGTTATAAGAATTCAAAATGAAAGGTAATCAAGAATATTTGCAGGATATTTGGTTTGGTTGCTTGACAATGTGAAGATTGAAGCAGAAAATGTGATCATATCAAATTATGGATTGTCAAGAAAAAGAGCTTTGTTGGATTTGAAATGATTGAAATTCTTTAATATTTACTTCAAATCAGTGTGACAAACAGAAAAATTATTAATACATCACTTGTGATAAATAATTTAAGGACCTTTTCACACAATATTATTGTTTGTGGTTGTACTGTATTAACTGTAAGATTGTTCCCAAAATGCAACTTCATTACAGCTGTGTGAATAGATATTTTTATAATAATATTCAAATATTATACTACTGTAGGCCTACTGTAATAAGTAATACTCAATTCCTTCATTTAGAAAAAAAATGCTAAACTGTGCAGTATTCCAAGTACGCTGTACGATAGAGGTTTTTTTTTTTATAAATGTGGACTATTGTCACGTGGTACAGTATTATAATATAAAAGCAACATAAATATTTAAATTTTAAATGACCCATGCCATGACCTTCATCTTAAATTGTCAGCAAAAAGTCAGAAATAAGATCTGACAATTATCTGTTGAAAACATTCATTGCGTGTTTAAATATCAAGGCTAAATGCACCGATTAGGAAAGGCCGCTTTAACTTCGTATTTCTACCCCGATTTTTGGTGGAACATGGGTTTTAGCCGGCTAAGCCAGGGTAAGAAGATTACTTAATTCAGTGCATGGTTGTGTTAGTAAATAGTAATCATAAAGTAATATCTTGGATAATACTATATAGGGCCGGCTGTAAAAATAATAATACTGTATATTTAGTTTATTTAGTTTTAGTATTTCAAAAGAGTTTAAGAGAGTTCAGTTTCCAGCTTTTGTGTGTGTTTTAAATAAAAAAACAAAGCATTCCATAAGCAAAATAAAATTTGAAATTGTTAATGGAGAAGATAGTTAATAATTATATAATGCATAATTTTCATCCATATGGTGTACTGCAGATGAACTGTATTGCTGGATACAATTGGAACATGTATAAGAATCTAACAATAACTAATATTCTGAATGTTAGTTATTGTTAGATTCTTATACATGATTTTCTGTGATTTGGCTAATTACAGTTATTATTATTTAATTTAATTGGTTAATTATATATTTTCCTTAAATAAATTTTATAATTTTTGTAAAATTTAAATGACTAAAAGAACAAATCATTTCTACCATTGTCAACAGTATTTGTATCACTATCAGAAAAGAAAAATTTTATAATTTTAATTTTAAAATTCATTGACACCTACGGATAATTTGGTACTACGAAAATGGTGACCTTTTAATCTCCATGGCAACAGTATTTTAATTATAATTTATATCTGCTTTCATAATTTTGTTCATTATTTTTATTTAGGCATATAGAGAGCATAAATATTGATTAATGAAACCAATAGTTTTAATAGTATATTGAATTACAATATTTGGTAATTTAAAAGATGTTAAATTTGTCAAGAGTATAGATGATGTTTACAGTAGCATCATCCTTAGTTACTCTATTACATAGTGAAATAATAACGATTTCTTGATTCATAATAACGTATTTATTTGAATAAATTTGAATACGCATCCCTAAAAACCCTCATGAAAATATGATAAATGATTAATGCATGGTATTAAACCTACTGTACTGTAGTAGCCACCGTGACCAATAAATAAATGTTGAGAACATGTTTTTGTATTGTAGCCAGCTGGTGGCCTATTGATTGTGTTTTTGAAATGAAATTTTAAAAAAGGCATGACATAGATTGACCTGACCTACTGTAGGAAAAAAAAAGTAGCCCCAATAACTCTTGAGTGTGATGTCACCAAAGGTTTTATATAGCCGAAGGCTAGATATCAAACTCCAGTGTTATCGCAGTTCAAAAAGTGATATTATTTTTTATATTAAATAATGTTTTTAAATACATTTATGGCCGCCATCTTGTTGGTTCTCCCTCGTGTTGGAATCACTTTTTAGTCTGGAGTACGCCCTCTAGCCTTCGGCTTATTACACCTCTATGGGTGTCACACTACTGTAAGCACCCACCTTTTGACAATCCCATGCTTAAGTATAACACCCACCCCCTAATTTAGGTTAAATTTGAGTTTGGTAATGCAATCATCCAAGTATAATACCACTCCCATATATTCCATACCCTGGTTCTCATGACCTATACTCCGTCATTTACTGTATACGGTATATTTTATTACTTAGTATGGTATCGCATTTGATTATTTTGTGAAATAAAATCTTCTTGTCATAACATTTTTTTTATTGAACATGTATTCCTCAAAAATATGATTGATTTTTTTTACAAAGAACTGAAATTTTTAATAGGTCTACTTTGTCCTTCACTGCACAATACTGTACTATAACCTACAGTATACTACTATAGAATACGTGGCATTTAAATCACTGTGATTTGATATTTAAAAGGTATACAGTTGAATGGTTATCAATATCTGTAAAGTATTCTTAAATGGATGCAGTGAACTGGTTAAAAGCATCTTATTATTTATTGTTTATTTGTTTAGATGTAAGGCATTTGACAGACTAAATAATATTATTTCAGAATATTATGTTGCAATATGATAAAGTGTTTTTTTCTTGTTTTTCTTTCAAAGTTATGTCATGTTTGCACATCCTGGGACTTGCATAATGATCTGCCATATTTCATATACTACATTCATTTTTATAATGATTACATGACTATCAATTGATAGGATATCAACGTTGCCATCTTGTGGTATTTTTTTACAAAAAAGATCCTTAATTCATTAAATATGTGTTCACAGCTGTTTAACCATTATTTGAATCTCATTTAATACTCAATTAACTACCATCTTCATGAACACAGATACTGTAGGTGTCTTAAGCCTGTTTTAGTGTTTACACTAGGCAAATTTATTTGCATGAATCCAACATCACTTGTTGCACACACAAAAATCCTTTTTTTTCTAATTCAAGAGTAAATTTAGCTGCGATTTACCTTTTGATGACAATCATTTCCTCTGATTGATTGCGCAAATTGTTTAACTTCGCAAAAATAGTTGTCCATTTCTTGCCTAGCTTACCTGGATAAACCGACATTTGCTGTTCGAACTACTAATTTCTCTAAAGTGAAAAACGCTACGAACTAGAATTGGTCTAATACCCTTTTCACATCTGCAAAATGTAACAACTTCAAACAAGTTGTAACCAGGATTGCATAGTGTGAAGACAATTTTGTGGAAAATCTCCTGAGATTTCCCCGTGAAATCTCGGAAGAAAAACACACCAAGAGGCCTGTGTTTTTGTTTCTTACTGCACATGCATGTATTGCCCTTGCCCTTAACCAATCATAGTAATCAAATAGCGTGCAACTATTCTTTCCTCCCGAGATTTCACAAGGTTCATGTATGCATGTGTGAAAACATGTAACAAGTCAGGAGATCAAACCTGGTTACAACTTGTTACAAAAGGACATTAGAGATAGAAAAATTAAAATATTACACATAAGCTTTCAATTCGCACAGATAAATTTGTCTAGTGTGAAACAGACTTTAGTTTACTGATTCAAATGAATGATCTAAGATTAAGAATCCTAAACAATCTAATGATCATTGTTTGTTTGTCATTCCAGCTGAAACATTATCTGAAGATGAAGAAGACTTAGACAGAAAGATGGGTAAAACAAGACGTTCTTCAACAGGTGGTTTGTCGCCCTCACCTGGTGGACCATTCTCCGCTCTTATACCATCAATGTGGCCCCAGGATATTCTTGCCCAGTTAGCACAGGTATGCTAGTAAAAATATAGAATAAGTAGAGAGATATACATGGCAGTGTAGATAAAATGCTACATAGCTGTTTATATGTAATTGCCAATGGATTATTTACTGTTGTATACTGTGTGCTAACAATATAAAATATATACAGTTACACAAAATGTATGTAAAACATTAAAATATGGTACGTTTTTTTTGTTCCTTAGACGGAAGATTCGAGAGGACCGTCAGAATACCGCTATGATGAGTTTGGGTATCGGGTGGAAGAAGAAGGTACATTTTTTTACTTTTGTAACTGTTTGTTTGTTTGTTTTTTAATTGCTATAATCTCTTACTAAATTCCTTAGTTTCTTTATTCCTTTTTTGATAAATTTGTTTTAATTTTATTACCAGATGGCGCTGAACCAAATTCTAGCAAACTTCTAAGCGAACCATTTATAGAGGAACCGCAATACCGTTTAAAGTGGGTTGCATATTTTGAGTTTTCACATAATACAGAAGTTGGAGATTTTACGTGGGATCAGGTAAGTCTTTGAAACTTATTAACTTTTACAACATTATATTCTAATCTTAACGTTTTTTGCTCAATGTAATAGAGAGTTTTCAATTTGAGGCAACCAAAGACTAACTACATGGTGTTATTATGTGTATTTGCGAACATTGTACTTCCTGACACAATTCATCCACACAGTTTTGGCAAATCCTAGGTTTGTGGACCAACAACACTATTGCATAGGTACATGGTCTTAAATCGTTAAAAACTCCTTGTCTATATCGTGCCTGCTTACCTGGATAAACCCGACATAAGCCCTTTTCCACGAAGTGCGAAACAAGCTTCGACTATAGGTATGTATTGGTAAAATCTTTAATTCTTGTCACCCACTGCCGACTAGATATCTAGTCCGATGCTACACTGGCTTATGTCGTGTTTATCCAGGTAAGCAGCACTCATAGACTACCAACACCATTTCTGGTTTGTGTAATTTATCTAAGTGAGCAGCCTATAATTCAGACTCCCACATCACTCTCAGAAGATGGACACTTGGACATGAACCATTTGAATTACTAGAAAAATTGTGTCTTTATTTTAGGTTGATCAAAAGCTTCCATTAACTGACAAACTACGTGGAATGATCAAGTCTGGCATTCCTCATAGCATGCGACCTCAACTATGGATGAGGTTTTCAGGGGCTTTACTAAAAAAGAAAGAAAGCGAAACTACATACAAGGCAAGAGCAATTTATTTAAATATAGTTTATTAGTAGTAATAGTTTACACACATATAGTCAAAATGGCATCTCTTAATAAAAGGCATCCAATAACAAATACACAAAACAAACAAAGTAAAAGAAGTAATAAAATAAAATATTTCAGTATATTATATTTATATATTATATATATATACAGTATTATTGCAAATTAAACAGTACATTCTACTACTTATCCTTACCAACCCCTTTCAGTTTATTTAATGTAGATATAATTGTTTAAATGTAATTCATATTCATAAGTTATATATTGATACAAAAGATCAAAAAATCTATTATACTGTAAGATAGTGCCTGAAAGGGCTCTCTTTAAAATTCCAATTCAATTAGACCATGAAAAAGATTCTACTCAGAGATGAATACTAAATTTATAGATCACATTTTTCCCAAATTGGATATTACTATCTATGCAATAGACCTGCTATGTGCTTTACTTAAGCTGTCCTGCCTTGTAATGTGATTCCCATCTCAATCTATCAATCTCTTTAAACGTTTCCTTTATTTCTCATATAGGAAGTTATTAAAGCCAGTCAGAATGATCACACGCTAACAGCAAAACAAATTGAAAAGGTAAGCCAGCCTAAAGCTCTGTCTACACTATCAAACTAGTTTGACAAAAAAAGGTGCCCAAATAGGGTAGTGATATGCTTTAATATGGTAGTAATATGACATCATCATGTCCGTATATGGGCACATCACATATTTTGTCAAATAAAGTTTGATAGTGTAGACATAGCTTAAGTCACACCATATTGTATCTTTTTAATGTACGGTATTATCTTTATTATTACAAAGACAATAAGATTACTTAAGATAGAAATAGCAAACTATTTAAATCCCCCACCCACATCCTTTTCTATAGTATTTACCATGATATAAAATTTGACCTCAACATTTTGACACCCCAATTTTCATTTATTGTTTCCGTCATTCAAAAAGACAAATATTTATACTGAGTCAATGAAACGGTATCGGCCCTGATTACCAAGATAAAAATACCGGACTACAGATGATAACATATAGATAAGAGTCTATAAAGCCTTAGGTATAATATTGTATAGGAGATAAAGCACGTCCTCTTGACTGCAAGGCCCTACCCTTTCCTGTCTTGTAACAAGGATACAATTACAGTATATCATTTAGCATAAATGGTATGCAATGAGACAAATGTATAAAATGAAACTAAAATACACCAAACTATTGGTTTTTTTTTAATTATCAATATTTCATTTTGGAAATAATAGTACTATTAATAGTCATAATAACAATAACAAACAAGAGAATTATATTTTTTTTTGTTTACCATATTTAATGAGGGTGATCCATCCAGCAATTGCTGATCATTAGGGACCCTCAGAGGTTCACAAGACAAACATATACACAAGATGCTCTACATAAACAAAGTCTTATTACAAGTCTTTGGGAGTGGAGTTGTAATTTGGTCCTTAGAAAAAATCCTGACATGTGACGGGACTTGAACCCAGGACCCTTAGAGTGGTAGCCAAGCATCATAACCACCACAGCTTCACTCCAAATTATGCTACCTGAGTGAAAGCTTTTGAATCAGTTTGATTTTAATTAATTTAATTTCAAAATACTGTCTTATTCTAAAGCTCTGTATACCCTATCAAACTTTATGGGACAAAAAAATGTGATATGCTCATATATGGACATGATGACATCATATCACTACAAGTTTTTGGGCACACTTTTCTTGTCAAACTAGTTTGATAGTGTAGACACAGCTTTAGACCTTTACTAAACTTTAACTTTATTGTTTTTACTAAACAAGGATTCACTCCATACAATATAAAAAAATGTTTTAGTTTAGTTTTTAAAAATAGTACAATCTAAAAAAATTGAAATACAAGTTTATAATTAAATTGTTCTTTCAGGATTTATTACGTACAATGCCAAGCAATGCATGTTTTTGTTCAAAGAATGCGACCGGTGTTCCACGACTTAGACGTATTTTGAGGGCGCTAGCATGGCTGTATCCAGATATAGGCTATTGTCAAGGCACTGGCGTGGTAACTGTCATTTACATTTCCCATTTTATTTTATGGAAACTAAGATTTCTTATGAACCACGTTGGAGAGACACGCCCTTTGGTGATAGTTGTCTTTGACAGCTCTTGTCTCTCCTCAGTGCTCCCTTTTTATGTTTATGTTTCACTGAAAGAAATAAATAAATCATTTCACTGAATTTTTGCTCTGAAGTGAAATTATTACGTGTTAAGCAGACACCAGTGTCCCCTTAATAGGGTTGGCCATGGTGTTAAAATATTGGCTCTTGATCATTTTATGGTAATGTGTAAACCTTAAAAGGGGTTTCCCCTGAATAGAGATGTCCCAAAGGTAGGGTTCTACAGTACTGTTTTAAAATAGCATAACAACATATTTGAAAACAATTTTGTAGATGGCAGCTTCACTATTATTATTCCTTGAAGAAGAGGATGCATTCTGGATGATGTGTGCAATAATTGAGGACTTGGTACCAGCATCATACTACTCAACCACATTACTAGGAGTCCAGGTAACCTGATATAAAATTATATGCTAATGGGGTGGACCTTGCCATGCAGTCACACTGGGTTTGAATTATCGCATCCTTGTTATTAACTCCACTCCTACACTATCAAACTTTATGTGATATGCCCATATATGGTCATGATGATGTCACATCACTACCATATTTTGGCACATGACACTTGTTTTTGTCAAATTAGTTTGACTTTGTTTATGTAGAGTATCTTGTGTATATGTTTGTCTTGTGAACGGGATTTCCACCTTTAAAAGGGATAGTGAATGAATTTGCTTATGGTTGTCCTTTATGGTTGGTAATTTAAATATATATAAATAAAATACCAGCATTGTAATACTCAACTACATTATATTTTTAAGAGTCCATGTAACCTAATATAAAAATAAAGAATGACTTTTAGTACTTACAATTCATTCTCAGTGCCTTGGTTTCAAGAGCACCAGCATCATACTCATCAACTACATTTAAGAGTCCTGATAACTTGAGGATAAGCTTATGTGACCCTTGAAACCAATTTTGTGTGTGCTCTTGTACATATCCATGTGTATACTTGAGTTCAAACAACTGATTTAGACTTAAACTCTGTCTAAACCATCAAACTTTATATGACATAAAAATGTGTTGTGCCCATATATGGACTTGATGATGTCATATCTTTTGTTGTTTGCTTTTATTTCTGTGACTGTTTCTAAATAAATGTTGAATGTTGTTGTATCACTACCATATTTGGGCATATCACTACTATATTTGAGTACATCACACTTTTTTTTGTCAAACTAGTTTGATAGTGTAAACAGAGCTTAATGTATTGTTTTTCAGGCTGATCAACGAGTGCTTCGACAATTGCTAGTTAGTTACTTGCCACAGCTTGATAAACAACTGCAAAATCATGACATTGGTTAGTATTTTAGTAAACACATTCTATTTTGCAAGATTCTACTCATCCCATGCATAATGTATTCCAGGTGTTAGTAGTTGTAGGTTACCGGTTCATCATCTCTCATACAAATATGTTTCATAACACCTTTATCCAGCTGCCATTCAGGCACTGAATGCTTATCAGTATAAACGTACAAGAGTGATGTGACACTTTGTAATTTTTTTTCTTTTTATCTGTTTTTATTTCAGAGCAAACATAATTTCTATGTATATTTTATATGCAAATGACAATAAATGGAAGTAATTTTCCACTGATGAGTGAATGAAATTTGTTAACTTCTATATATAATTTATTTAATATTCGTAATCCACAACGTGTTACTCGTAGCTCTTCTGTTGGTACTCTTTTTGATATTCGTCGCTGCAGAACTGAATCTTCTTTTCAATCATATATCCCACGTGTTACCAGAATTTGGAATAACTTACCCGGTGAAATACGCTTAGATAGTTCTTTTAAAACCAAATTATTAAATTATCTCAATATTTACTTTTTAAATAATTTTGATATTGAAAATGTGTGTAGTTGGTCACTTTCTTGTAGATGCTTTAATTGTAGAATGTAATATTATTTTTTTATTTATCTCTTTCTTTCTGTGCTCTGTATGTTCTGGGTTGACCAACTAGCATAGGTGTTTAGCACCTGTTTGGTCTTTCCTTGCCCTCTTTTATAATTGTTTTGTCTTCTTTGTATTGTATATGGCAGAAAATTGAATAAATAAATAAATAATTATAATTTAACATTGTAATTTAACCTTATTTTGTACTCCATACTTTTAATTTAGGTATTTCTGTTTATTTTCAGAATTGTCGTTGATAACATTACATTGGTTTTTAACGGCGTTTGCTAGTGTGGTACACATCAAAGTCTTGCTCAGCATCTGGGACATGTTTTTCAGTGAGGGCTCTGTTATCCTCTTCCAAGTTGCATTGGGAATGCTTAAAATGAAGGCAAGTTTGTTACTTTAAAAAAAAATACAGTTGTTTACAATGGAATCGCTATAAATGGGACACTATACCTTCAAGACCTAACAAATTGTCTCCCGTACAGGGCCGGAGAATGGGAAGGAGGCTGAGGTTTATGCCTGAATAGGAGTTGACTATGGCATATAGTGTAATGTAATTATATGGCCTATTGGACACTCTATTGGGCAATAAGAGGCACCTTGTTGTGTACAGTACTCTTGGTAGAGATTATAGAGTAATTTTTTTCAAACATAATAGGAATTATATCCACAGAAAAAAAATAGATTATTATTGTTTTTCAAGAACAAAAAAGTGGTATTTAAAAACACAAAAAAGCACTTGTACAGAACAAAAAAACACCTGTTAATTGTTATACACTTGTTTCAAGATGACTTTAAACATATTGCATAAATGAATTCAAGTTTTAATTGGTACCTTTGTGGTTTAACCATTAGCCTCTCAATATTGAATCAGCCAATTTTTGCATAATATTATGAGACTTCAGTGGCAGAACATCTGTTTCTATTGTTATCATCCCTAACAAATAGAATCAGTTATTAATTGTTAACAATTACATAGGCACAGCCTGTGTGTTTAGCAGCATATCTGGATATTGCCAGCCATATGGAGATATCTATTCAATGGAAACTATACTACTATTATGCAGACTGGATTAATAATATTCTTTTAGAATAAATATCTGTTTTTGATTTTATTTTATTCTGAATGTTATACAAAATTATGAAGATATTTTGGGATAATATAGTTAATTGTGATTTTTGTTCATGTGATGATATTAGACAATGATGTATCCGGTGACGGTAAGTATAGGCACTAGAATTTACAGAAACGTTCCATCCACTTGAATATTATGGATCATTCCATTTGCAACTACCTAGGACCTACGCATCTTTAGTTGTTCATTGCCTAGGCCTGACATCCACCAAAACTATGTTGTGGAATGGATTGAGGAACATGTCTCGAAGTGTCCCTACACATGCACAATGATTAATTATGATGTTGTAACTAGTTCTTATGTTGTTGCAAATCGCAGTACAATTAGTACTTCAAACCATTTTTCTGTGGAGTGCATGAATGAAATGTGGAGTTGATATTTAACATAATTCTGATTTGTTGCTAACTGCTTATGTGTTTTTTTCTATAGGAAGAAGAATTACTAGAATTAGAAAACTCCGCTCAAATATTTAATGCTTTATCAGATCTTCCTGGAGAAATTGATGATGTTCGCAAATTGATTATGGTAAGTATTGTTAACATTGATAGTATACAAATAATGTCGAGAGTGCGTTAGTGGAGATGCGCCATACTCGAGGGTATTTACAATGTTGCGACATGCACAAGGCTTTCATTATATTTACCTGGGATATCATGTTGTATTTCCATATACATAGCAGTATTAGGAATGTTATAATAATACCTACATATGTAGCTATGTCATAGTCTAGTCAGGTTGTTTCAAAGTTAGAAATTATAACAATTGTAATTGATAGATGGTTATTGGTTGAGTGCTTTTAACAGGTTGTGGAGATTGGTAAGCAGTTGTTCATGCAAACGGATTGCATATATAATCATTATCAGTGTTTTCTTTTCTTCGTAAGTTTGTTGAATCTATAAGTGTTTATCGCAGAATGCTGTGTTCAACCACAACTGGTGTGGTTTGCTAATGCTTAATATAGACAAAAGGGTGATGATAGTCTTTTAGCATTGCCGTACACTTTATCATAATCCTCACTTATACTCAAGATCCAGGGTTAAATACTGACCTAGTGTCAGAGTTCAATCCTGACCTAGTGCCAGGGTTCAATCCTGATCTAGTGCCAGCGGTTCAATCCTGACCTAGTGCCAGAGGTTCAATCCTGACCTAGTGCCAGCGGTTCAATCCTGATCTAGTGCCAGGGTTCAATCCTGATCTAGTGCCAGAGGTTCAATCCTGACCTATTGCCAGAGTTCAATCCTGATTTAATGCCCGGGTTGTACCTCTGTCAAACCACTCCACTCTCTAAGCCTCAAATTACTTAGTTTATAAAGATACTGTAGTTTATCCACTCTGTTTAATTAGTTGAATATGTATGAAACAAATAGAAATCACTATATTACCATCATAGTACAGTATTTTATTTTGGTACTATCATCTATCTTAAATCACTCTTACATGCACTCATCAACATCACTACACCATAGTTATCTTGTTATACCACTATCATGTTACCATTATTTCTATTGTCAAGCTCTTAGCTATCTGTCGATCATCCTCATCATTCACTGTGGTCATCGGTTTTCTACTCTCCTACTGTATATCTGTTGATATTGGGTTAGTGATAGAAATCTTGTGCCTCTTTAATCTACAATCTCCTTTGCCTTTCAGCTGTGAAAACTGTAAATAATACACATATAATAATGCACAATCAACATAGGGCTGTGTAGTACAGAGTAGTAAAATAGTTTTTAGTATAGTCAAAACAACTTAATTCTAGAAAGAAAATTAGATTTATGTTAATAGTCGACTCTCCCAATACCGGACTCTCTAAAAACTGTAAACTTTCTCAAAACCAGACTTTTCTTGAGGCACAAAAGGTCCCGAATTCATTTTTAACATTAAAAAAACATTCCAAATACCAGACTGTCCAGAAAATCAGACATATTAGGTCAGCCCAAAGTATCCGGTATTGGGAGAGTTGACTGTACTGCCAGTTTACTATATACTGTATGTACATTGACAAAACAAAAACTGTTTTCTGGTATAATAAACAATTCTAGGTGATTTATCTTCTTCGTTTTTAGGTTGGAATGAAGACATCTACCTCCCTGACAGACGTGGTAGTAGATACTCATAGACGCAAGCATTTAGCTTACTTAATGGCGGACCAAGGTGCAATAGTGAACCCAGAAAACACTGGAAACCTACCTAAACAAGTAAGTTCCGTTCAATATCGAAACCTGAGCTGCACTGACGAGATCTAATAAGATCGAAACAGTAATGTCTGCAGTCTGCAAATATATCAAGTCACAAATTACTAAGTTCTAATTACAAAAATGTTTTTTATGAAACTTTGTTTTCATATTTCTTTAGCATCTTAATAAAAGACATCTTCAAAGGAGAAAATCCTTTACAGGCCTTCTATTTGGTAAGTCTCTATTTATTTACGAACTTTCACAATAATTTTACATTTTTATGCTGGGCAGGGCCAACATTTGCCTTTTTTGTGTTTATACTGCAACTAGTCATAGATCATCATAAGTGATTATTTAAAATTTAATATAGCATAAAAACTGTAAAAACAGAGAAGATTAAAGTGAATTTTACACATTTACTGCAGTACCTTCAGTAAAACAATCTTGATATCTGAGTCTGTTGTTATACCTGTATATAGGTCAGGATGATAAACCAGAAGATCTGAAGGCCAAGAATATCAGACAGACAGAACTGATAACAGACTTAAGAGAAGCTATTCTACAATTGGGCAGACACTTTCAACAGATTGACCCAAAAAATTCAAAAGTTGTAAGTTCAGAGTTTGTCACAGTCCATTAGATGTACCTCTAAGGGTATTTAACATCCCTTGTAATTGTATAGTCAAAGAGACTTAAAGCAAGGACTGACATAAAGATTTTTACAGTAAACAATTATATACTTTAAAAAAAATGTACTTACTTCTGGTGTTAGAACAAATTATCTCGGATAAGGACTGTCTACACTATCAAACTTTATGTGGCCAAAAAAAATGTGATGTGCTCATATGGACATGATGGTGTCATATCACTACCATATTTGGGCATATCACTACCATATTTGGCACCTCACACTTTTTTTGTTAGTGTAGACAGAGCTTTAAAACTGGCGGTTCAATATACACACCTGCTGTTCTGTGGTCAATTTCAGCCCCTGTCTTTAATCACTGCATTGCACTAACTATTCCACACTGATATAACAATTCTAACATGCTCTATCATTATTTCAGAGTCTTCTTCCAGACTACAGTTTAGGTAGCCATCACAAGGACCACGAGCAATTTGTAGCAGTTTCACGAACGAGAAGACGGAGAGCAAAAGCATTGCTTGACTTTGAACGTCACGACGATGATGAACTGGGCTTCCGCAAAAATGACGTTATTACAGTGAGTGCTTTTCTTAGAACCAAATTTAATTTAACTGATCTAGTTCTCCTTAATTTCTGACGTTAGTATACATTAACATTCTAAGAATGTACTGTAATTAATTTGTTTATTTAAGCAAACTACCACAGACATAAATCTGCCACTTTGTTTGATTTTAACACAAGAAAGTATTCTTATACAATATTAAAGTCATTTACCAAGAAGTAATTTAATTTTATTGCCATCAACAAGTATATGTATAATAATAGATTAAATCAGGCAAGGCAAATTACTGAAAAAATGACAATGCTGTGGGTATCAATGACTGGATCTCAATGGAGATACAAAATAAAATGAGCAAAAAGCTAAATCAAAACAATATAGTAAAACAGCCAGAAAAAGTAGCATAGCTTTCGGGCAACACTATAATAATAAATAAATGTTGAGAATTGATGTATGTTTCGAATTCTGCTCGTCTCCATAATATTTTTAATATACTAAATAATATTTTTTAACATATATGGCAATCATTTTGAGGAGTCCTGCACTGTTGGTATCGTGTACATATAATTAACTCACTCTTTGCTATATTTATAAAGAAATTTTAATTATATTTTAGATAATTTCTCAAAAGGATGAGCACTGCTGGGTTGGTGAATTAAATGGACTGAGAGGTAAAGAAACACACATTTTTACTTGGTTATTACTTTTAGAGATTTCTGTTTATGTAATTTATTAATTATTTAATTTTTTTAATTATCAGGATGGTTTCCAGCAAAGTTTGTTGAACTTTTAGATGAACGAAGTAAAATGTATACGAGTGCTGGAGATGACACAGTTACAGAGGTCATCACAGATCTTGTTAGAGGGTCGTAAGTTCAAAGTTTAATCAGTTCTTTTAAAGACATCTAACTACATTTATTTTAATCTGAAGCTCTGTCTACACTATCAAACTTATGGGGAAAAAAATGTGATGTGCCCATATATGGACATGATGATGTCATATCACTACCATATTTAAGCATATCACTACCATATTTGATAGTGTAGACAGAGCTTAATACTACTTGATAACCGTGATGAAATAAGTATAACATGGTGTATCACAAATCTTTTTCACCATGCAAACATAAGTGTATAGCAGTCGTATTTTATTTCATTTGAATATGGAATAGTTTTCATACATTTTTCAATAAATTAAACGTTTTTAAATGTTTGCACTATACTTTATTTCAATTTTTTTTCAAATGAACAATTACGTAACTATTTTCATAATCGTTTTAACTTATTTGACTTTTTACTATACAATTTTTGAATAATTTTTATTAACAGACCTTTTTATGTATTTAACATTAATTTAAAAAATATACTTTATAAAATAAAGAAACATGTTTATTGACATTTATACAAACAGATTCAGTAGAGTTATTAAAAAAATCTTTATGAACGGCATAAAGGCAGCATCCGTGCTGGGTGGCATAAGCCATCCTTGGCTATTTATTGAAGAGGTAAATTTCTAATGGTTGCTGACAGAGGTTTAACACTCACGCATGCTTATGCTATGGACTAACATCTTTGCTAATATAATGTTGGGCTACTTACAAGCAGACGTAAACAAAATAGGCAAATTTTGATTGGTTTTGTTGTGAGGTTTAGCATTGTTGGACAATTGATTTGACAAATCCATCTTCCATTTTTTTTATTTAAAAACAAATGCAGATGGACTTAAAACAACCAAATTTGCCTCATTTGTTTTTGTTTGCCTCTACAACTAATTTACCTTTTGGGTCACCTTTGAACTTTAACCTTACACTAACCATAACCACTAATTTGTGTACTAATGATTGCAAACTATTTTAACACTTTAACAACTAACAATGCAAATAATACCAGGAGATTAATAATAGTCTTCCACTAGCAATAATATGACAATTATGAAGAGACACATACTGCTATAATCTAGAAATATATAATAACAATAATATAATTCTTAAAAGAAGCATGAATTAATTCAAAATTAAAACAAATTTAAAGAGAACGTTTCACAACATGTTGAATGTTTAGAAAATACAAATAAATGATGATGAAATAATAAATTAAAACAATTTTAAAGGCAATGTTTAACAACATGTTTAAAAAATACAAATGAATGATGATGAAATAATAAATTAACCAATTAAATGCCATTTCAAATCTTGTATGATCAACATTTTGATACTGAAACAATGTACAGTACATTATGAACATAAGAAATGTGTAATACAATGTACTAATTGGTAAAACATTGGTTTTTCTGTCGTGTACTTACTGTCTATATAACCTGGTGATTTTGTCTTTCTTCTCTCTCTCTACTAAACTTGTGACCTGGATGGGAACTACTACTATCACTTTCTTAATCAGTCTGTGTCCAAGCTTGAAGCTAATCTTTGGACATGGGATGAAGCAGCCATCTACTCTGGGTGGACCCTGCCATCCATGGTTATTTCTTGAAGAGGTATGTTCCTACCAGTTAATCATGTTCATATGTGTAGTTTAGAATTTGCATATGGTATAACCAGGCTCACTTCTATAGGAAACCTATAGAAAATATTGCTATATCTACTCGGGCCATGTACAAGGATTGTCCTTGTTGGATATGTTTTAACCTGGTAAACCTACAATACTAATCCAAACTCTGGCTACTGACGTAGGTCCACTTGTTAAGGAAGAACCTTTAAAAAAGATTGCTCTGGTCATCCAAGGCTTTTCCTTGCAGAAAATATTATATAATACGAGTTAAATGTGAATGACAATTTTTTAATTAACAGCTTTGGTCTACTTGTTAAGGAAACCATTAGAAAAGAATTCCATCTATCCTTTAAACCTGGGTGGAGGACCCTGCCATTTTGTTTTATTAATAATAATAATGGTAGTCTTATATAACGCCTAATACAATGTTTCCAAGCCCTTTACACACAAAAATTATTCATAAAATATCCTAAGATAACCAAAACCAGAAAAAAGCAGAGGAACCATTTTCACCGCTCCGTTCTCCAGCACTTTCAATTGTTATTGTTCACCAAGTTACCTTTTTACCTAAACCTATTTTTGTTATTGACCACATTACAATTTATGTCGTTCATATACATGTTCTAACATTTATATTAAATCACTTGTGTGTTACTAATTTATCTTTGGCTAACTAGTACTTATCTTGATTCTTTGTAATTGGTTGTGGTCCCTTTTGCACATTTACAGCCTAGTTCCAAGTAAAGCAAAGTAGATGTGTTTTATTGTTTAACTTTAAATTGTCTGACCAGTGCTAAAGGATAATAGATGGAAACAAGCATTAATTGATAGTAAAAATAGTATGATGGATTGATTGATCAATGAAATAAACAATCCATTGAGATGTATTCAATATAAACACATCTTTATTTTTGTTGTAATGGGAACTAATTATGTCTTCCTCTAAAAGATGATTGGTGATTTGGTTTTGAATTTTGTTTAACTTGATGTAAAGTAAATAGACAGCTTTCCACATTTGATTCTCCTAATGTACAATTCCAACTATTATTAGCAAATACTTTGTAAAGAAATCAGAAAAGTTCTACAAAGTTTGTCATTTACAGTCACAAAATCAAATACAATTGCCAGTGACAATTTGTGTGTTTATCAAACATACTCATATGAGTATGTAGATAATTAAAGATCTTTGGTCAATGTGATCAAGTCAAAAGGACTTGTGCGTAATAACTTGTATCAAAACTTTTCTGTGGTGATTGCTAATGACAGGTTAATGAATACATGAGGATAATTGGAAAGGTTGTAGACATTGTGTATCTGTTTGCAATGTTATTGACATTTTGTGATGGTTATACACTTGATGTGGTGTCAATGTTTGGCATGGTAGATGTTTGGAATGTTTAAAACATACATGAGCTTTAAAATGGTAAAATTTGAATCTTCCTTGGTAAAGTCAAGTTTGTACTGTATATCCGATTTGATAAGAAACAAATATTGTATATACCGAATATAATCTCTCCTGCTCAAATACAATACAACCCCTTACTTTAGGCTAAATTCTGACACAAGGCTTTGGTGAATTCCATTTTTAATGTAACCAGCCTCGTACCCCGGCCCACCTAGCTCATATACGGTAACTATAAAAGCAAATACATTGATCCAAAAAACTATGTACAACTACTAAAAATAGATGATGATGGTGATTGTATATAAAACAAATACCAATTTACAATGTCTATGTAATTCAAAACCTACCCCCAAAAATGGTAATACAACCCCACTGTAGTTTGTCTTCTCACCCAAATAAGTACAGTAATTGTATAATGTTATTCATACTTATAGGCAGCAGCAAAAGAAGTTGAAAGAGACTTTGATTCTGTCTATTCAAGATTAGTACTGTGTAAAACATTCAGGTACGTGCATCATGACATATTACATTTATATGGGAGGTTTTTTTCAGCAACTAAGCCTGCACACAAATCTTAGCATTTCGATATCTTAAAATGGTTTTCCTTAAAATTTGAAAATAATACCTTAATATACAATGTACTGATAATCCTCATAAAAAATTTGAATTTTATAAAATCGTGTTTTGCATTTCAAGTATGGAAAAACATTGTCTTAAGCTATCAAACTTTATGTGACAAAAAAATTTGATGTGCCTATATATGGACATGATGATGTCATATCACTACCATATTTGGGCACATCACTACCATATTTGGGCACATCACACTTTTTTGTCAAACCAGTTTGATAGTGTAGACAGAACTTTATACATTAAGGCCAAATAAAAAGAAAATGTTAGTTTTCATGTCCATGATTTGAAATGAGAGTGATAGTTTAAAAGTCCAGTTGCAATGTACACACCCCGGAATAAATGCCTAAAAAATAGCAGTCATGCATGCAATTTGTGTTTAAAAAAAATACAAATGGCACACAGTAGTACAAACAAGCTCCAAAAATTGATGAGGGAGAGGATTTGAAACTAAACATTTGTAATAATGGTTTATTTGTCATTGTAGGCTGGATGAGGACGGTAAGGTTCTTACACCTGAGGAACTTCTGTATCGTTCAGTTCAAGCTGTAAACCTGTCACATGACACTGCTCATGCACAGATGGATGTCAAGTTCCGATCGTTAATGTGCTTAGGACTAAAGTAAGTTAAACTGTGTTTTTTACTGCAAGTATCACATTACATTACAGTACATTATTGCATAATTGAGAAATAGTCTCCATCCAGTAACCTATAAAAAAATTAGGCTCTTTACAGGTGCTTATTTAAAATTAGTCTCTATGCAGTAACTTGTTGCTATTAACATTAAAATTGATATAGCACCCATTTCTAGGAAAAGCTCATAATCAGCAGCACTTCACATATTGTCATAACATTGGTGAAAATGAAAAATTGCAATTATAAATCATATACAGCAAAATATTTATTTAATTTTAATGTCTATATATATATCATATATGTATATAGATTTCTTTTAGAATAGAATAATATTTATAATAATATAAAATATTTTCACGTACTGGTATTAGCTTAGTTTGCCTCTTGGTTTGGTAATTCTATCCATTATTGGATATATTGTTATAATATGTTTTTGCATATATGTATATATAATATACCTGTAATTAGTTTCCAAATGATATTATATCTAAACTTTATGATTTAAATGCTGACAAATCATGTTCTGTAATTCGTCTGAACTATACTAGATAGGAAAGGTTTGCATTTTAGTGGCACTGCATCTTGGTAGCTTGCCTGTCAATCTCTGATCCTGGGTTTAAATCCTACCTCAGTATCATTACTTGATCATGATTAGCTAAGCCTTACCACCAAAACTTGAAAGAATTTGTTTATTGTTCAATCAGTAATTTCTGCATAACGCACATTTACGTGCTAAAATAAAATGTTGTTCGTTATGCCACACCCCTAAGGTTCAGTCACTCCGCGTCTTATAAAGTTCAAAAAGTCATTTAACATTAAAGGAATAACAATCTCAAACTAAATCGTCAATTTTTATTATGATGAATTACTTTAGACATCCTATGTAAATATATATTCAAGAATATTATGCCTCACCGCAGATGAAAGCAAGATTCAAACCATCAACAAGAAAAATGAGTCTGCATTTCAATATTTCTATTTTTATGATAATGGGTAAATCAGTATAATCCTTAGGCTTTTATGGTGTATTATAAATTGAGAAAAACACATAAATTACCTCATAAGATATTTGTTTTTTTCACATTATTTACTTTACTTTTATGTTTTATAAAAACTCCCTCTAATTAAAGACTTTTACAATTAAAGACTCCATAAAATTAAAATTTACTCCTACTAATTAAAAGACAACCAACAAATACCTCTTCAATTGCATGCCCTCAAATTAAATACCCTCGAATTAAGTGCCTCCAAATTAAATACCCTTTAAATTAAATACCCCTCCAATTAAATATCCCTCCAATTAAATATCCCTCCAATTAAATACCCCTCCAATTAAATACCCCTCCAAATAAATGCCCTCAAATTAAATGCCCCCAAATTAAATACCCCTTAAATTGAATGCCCCCAAATTAAATACCCCCCAAATTAAATACCCCTTCAATTAAATACCCCTCCAATTAAATACCCCTCCAATTAAATACCCCTCCAATTAAATATCCCTCCAATTAAATACCCCTCCAAATAAATGCCCTCAAATTAAATACCCCTCCAATTCAATATCCCTCCAATTAAATACCCCTCCAATTAAATATCCCTCCAATTAAATACCCCTCCAAATAAATGCCCTCAAATTAAATGCCCCCAAATTAAATACCCCTTAAATTGAATGCCACCAAATTAAATATCCCTTAAGTTAATACCACTTCTATTATATACCCCTTCAATTAAATGCCCTGAAATTAAATGCTCCCAAATTAAATACAGTACCCTCAAATTAAATTCCCCCAAATTAAATATCCTTCAAATTAAAAACCCTTTCTAATTATCACATTATTTGAGAAGAACATGTCAATTATTTTAAGTATATTACATATATTTTATAATGTACTGAAGACAACTTCTGAATGTAGTCGTCTTCTATATTGACTGTATTATATAGAAAACCAACTTAAAATACGCTGTCTGACAATTTTTGACATTTCAAATAATAACCGTCATCTAACTATACATCAATCTATAATAAATAGCAAGGAAAGCTTAAAGACTGTGTCAACACCATCCACTGCAGTTACTGCAGCAGAAAAAATTGATAGCAAAAAAAACACAACATTTTAGAGATATTTACAGTACCTGGGAACAGCTCTGTCTACAGTATCAAACTAGTTTGACAAAAAAAAGTGTGATGTTCCCAAATATGGTATTAATATGATGTTATCGTTGTGTCCATATAGGCACATCATTTTTTTAACTTTACACTGTTTCAATATTTTGAATGAATGAAATAATAAAAAAAATCTCTGAGGAAACATTAAGATATTACTGCAGTTGAATTATGAAATGTACTGCAGTAATTGTAATTAAACATAATTAATTCATCAACAGCTTCTGTTTGGTTTAGCAAGCTGCACTGTTTGTATTGCTTTGTCAATATCATTAATTCTATGAGGATTGATTCCGGTGTTTAGTTGAGAACCGTAAACATATTATATGTCATATAATTCACAGTTTTGGTGGCTATTATTAGCCATTGAATAACAATTCTCAAAGCTGAAAGTTCTATTATTATAATGTAAATACGCCCCCAACTTCTTCCCCGGGGCCAGTTTATGTAGTTTAAAACCTATACCCAGTACAATTCCACTGTCATTTTGATACCCCATATATATATGGATGATTGTGCATCAGGAATATTTTGACTTTGACTGTCGCCCCCAATAATGCTTCAACGAAGATGATCTCTAAATATTTCAGCATATTTTCATCTATAAAATCAATCTTTCTATGTTTTTATTAATACCTATCTTTGGAAGATTATCTGTTAAACTGCATAAAAGTAGGTTGAAAGATAAAGACAGGAACTAGGGCTGAATAGGAATTATGTATGTATTCGTTGCATTCATCAATATGACAGGGCAAAATGTAGAAAAAAAATCTGAATTATATTGAGATATTGAGATATTTTTGTGTTGCATTTCCATTCATATCAGAACCCCTATTAAAGAAATGCCATTGGGACCTAACGAAATGTTCCCTTAATAGGAGTGGTCCCTGAATAGGTGTTGGTCAAGGTGTTAAATCATGTATTGCCCATTATCAGCTTTCTTTCCTGTTCAGAACCCCTAGTAATATATTATTTGCACATGAGTAAAGGTCTATCTACACTATCAAACTTTATGTGACAAAAAAATGTGATGTGCCCAAATATGGGGTAGTGATATGACATCATCGAATCCATATATGGGCATATCACATTTTGTTGTCACATAAAGTTTGATAGTGTAGACAGCTTTAGTCACATTTGTTTTTTTGTTTGTTTCATAGGTAATGTCCCCTTAATGGGATGTCCTAAAGGATGGATTGTACTATTTCTACATATTTCTTTTACTTTATTACAGTGAGCAAGCTCTCCACCTATGGCTAGAATGTTTGTGCTCATGTGAACAAATTGTTGAAAAATGGTACCATCCGTGGTCGTTCATGCGTAGCCCCGGCTGGGTTCAGATTAAGTGCGAGTTACGGGTGCTGTCAAACTTTGCTTTCAACCTGTCCCAAGATTGGGAAATACCAGTTAAAAAGGAGGTATGTTTATTTTTACTTTTTTATAGTTATTGTGCAAACAGTATTGTTGAAGCAAGGCAGCGCAACCACTGAAAGCCATATTCAATTTCAATAATTATATCTCAAGTGTTTCAGCATACAATGGTAGACAATTTTTCCAAATTATTAACTCATAAAAAAAAGATGAGAACTTTGGTACACTTCCGGAAGTCTGTCTATGCTTACACAGTGGCATTGGTTTTCATTTAACACACCTGAGTCTATACTTGTCATTTGATTGGTTAATTTCATATCATGTGCCATTCAGTATTTTTTCTTGTAAACATTTTTATAATTTCGCTGGTGACTATTACGAGCTGATACTCAAAAAGAGCCAAATTAAATTCCGAACCGAACCAAATACTCTAATATGGCAGGCAAGGATCTAACAAAGTAACTGCAGTGCCACTAAGAACAATACTATCTGCACACTATTATTATTACAATGTTGTAGCGAGTAAATTTATTTAAAATTTTATTTCTGAAAAATAGCTTTTAGTTTAGTTATTTTTATACTGCATGTGAAGCCAAACACATATTTACATTTTTAAAGAGTTTTAATAAACTAGTTGTAGTTTGTAGAGAAAGTTTGTTTAAACCTCAACTGTACAATTTTAATTCACCCCAAGTTCCCTTCTGTTAGATATAGATTTGTCAAACTATAATATTTTTGGAGTGAGTAGTTTATTTGTTTCCCGATCCATACCTATATCAATTATAGATAGTTGTAAAATCAAAGAAGTTCTTTTTATCTTACACAATGGACTTCATCATTTAATATTTCAGAAAACAGAATTAGCTTGAAAACTGAGAAAAAATCATTGATAGCACAATTAAGATATTTTTGTTTGCCTCTCACCATCAGTAATATAAAGAAGAAAATCCTGGAAACTAATAAATATTATTTCACTGTCTCTTATAAATTAATTACATTTTGATTGTACTCTGAAATTTTAATTAAAGTTTCATCCAGTAAAGAAATAAATACAATATTATTCAAACACAATTTCATTTTAATTTGGATTAATTGACATTATAGGTTAAGATGTAAACTCCACCCATTTTATTATGTCATAAGATTCTATCCAATCAAAGTTTGACTTTTTCTTAAACATGACCGTTTTTTGAATCATTGATTTTTTTGCCAGTGTTATAAAAGATGGGATATGAGATATATGATACACAATACTAAACAACAGATGTATGTCCACTGTGTTCAAGCGATTATGTTGCAGTATTACAAAGAGCTTTTGCTTGTTATTTAATCACGTAGAGTGACAGCTTCTACAATGCCTTATAGATTTTCAAACTTCTTGTCTTCATCATTATGTAACTACATTTATCATGTTATATTAAGCGTCTATTAGCAATTTTATTGGATATAAACAACGCATTATAAATGCTTTTATTATCATTAAATTGCTATGTTAGTTTCCATGCCTACTGTTTGATATTAAACGCATAATAAACTCATAGATTAATAAGCTACTTTCAATAATTAGACGTTTTCTCAAATATTAGCCATATCCTGATGATGCATTTCAATTGTTATTCAACATACAACGTGTCTTGTGAAAAGTAACACCCGCTATTTGTTCAACAATAAGGATCATTTTTATAGCTTTCGTAAACAAAAAAAACAAGACTTAATTTTGTTTACTCGTAGTAAACTTCCATGACTTAGCATTATAATATGCCAGCGGACACATAATGTAGGTTTTTTTCTGGGGATGTTATTGTTAAATTCAACAAAGTGTCAACCTACACTAAATTCACATTTTTAATTTAAATGCGTAGGTTACGCAATTCACACGTTCATTTGTCCGGAAGCTTAGCCGAAGGAAATGGCCTTTCCATATAAAAGCACCAAATTTGTGTTTTTTCCAAAATAAGTTAATAATGTATTGTCCCAAAAAAACATGAAACCAGACTTTCAATAGGCCATTTTGTAGTTTTCCATAGGAAAAAAAAAATGTTTTCACTTTCATAAAATGACAAAATAAACAGTTAAATTCAACCAAAAACCCATTGGCGAGCAGTCAATTTGACTATTTTGTGCTTTAATTAAATTACATTTTTTTCTGGTAAATAAATTTAGTTTTTTGGGGAATAACTATTTATGTGACATTAAAATGGCATATTCTACAATAAATATAAAAGAAATGAATACATTTTTAATGTTTGAGTAAGTTAACTCGTTGAGTGTTTGAATTGTTTTAATTTGTGGGATTGCTTTGAATGAAGGATTATTAATAATATTTTAATTATTTAAAGAGTATCATATCACCCTACAGTATCCAATTAAAGTAGGGTCAATGCAAATATCATTTAATATATGATTAATTGTATTATTGATTTATTTGTTAAATAATTGATTTAATATTTTAGTGGCATGATTTATAGATTGATAAACTAATTGAATAACCATCATAGTACAACATTTTCAGTCACAACAAATTCACATTCAATGCTCCTTCTTGGAGAGTTAGTTGCTGATGTATTACTATTTTTATTAACCACCAAGTCCTTCTTAAATTAATAAATTATATCACGATTAATTATAGCAATAGTTTTCCTAAAATAACAATAAACCATAATGGGTTCTCAGATTACTATCGCTTTGATTGATAAATAAACACAAAGGTACAGATCCCCACTATCAATCAAGAATCCATTGCGATCTAGCCACTGATACCCGCAGCATTATCATTTTATCAGTAATTTTTAGTTACGTTCAAACGCGACTCTACAGATCACTATGTCGGTTGGTCGGTCGGTAAACACTAACTCAAATTTGCTCACGCAACTGCAGCCATGTATATGGCCTTGTTGCCTTTGGATTTAATAAATAAATAGTACCGCAGTACTGTAAAATAAAATTACTTGTTGAGTTTACTAACATTTGGGCATTTCTTCATCATCTTTGATATACCATCTCCACACGCTATCTACTTATCTTTCTACCACTTGGTACCACATAGATTTTCTTAATGCATGTAGCTTTTTATAATTTTAATGAGCACTTTTGTTTTTTAATTCTACATTTATAAGTGTATCGTTCACAGTTATTAATTTATAGACTAAAGCTCTGTTTACACTATCAAACTTTATGTGACAAAAAAATGTGATGTGCCATATATGGACATGATGATGTCATATCACTGCCATATTTAAACAAATCACTACCATATTTGGGCACATCACACTTTTTTGTCAAACTAGTTTGATAGTGTAGACAGAGCTTAATTCTTAATATTGTAATGGAAATATTAATGTCTGTTTACAAGAGAAAAAGTCCAAAAACTTGTATCTTCAAAATTCTAATTAAATTAATATTTTATTAATACATATTTATTCCTCAATTAATAGTTTAACAAACATTATGTAAACATAAATTTTTTTTCTGATTTTATATGAAAGGTAAGTTTACTACACTTTTTTTTTTATTATTAATTTCATACTTTTTTTTTTTTTTTTTTTCTGAATCTTGAAATTTTATTTTTTCTTTGAAAATATGAAGGAATGTTTTTTTGTTGATGTTTGACATGCATGGCACTGTTGCAAATAATGCTGAATAAACCGTTTACTGCAGTAATAACACTGTTACCACAGTAATTTGTTGGTACCAAAGTAATTTGTTGGTACCACAGTAATTTATTGGTACCACATTAATTTGTTGGTCTACTATTCAGCTCATTTGTAAAGTGTTTACTTTTTTTATCTCACACATTTTGGTTCATTCTATCATTCGCTTGCTCATCTCATCTTTTAATAGGGTGGAATCCCCCTGAAAGACAGTGTGCGAGACATGCTCATCAAGCATCATCTCTTCAGCTGGGATCTTTGAACTTTAACCTTTCACCCTTCACCCTCTTCGAGTCTACACTGCACTTCAACATTTGGAGCAATGGATTTGTCACCTTTCATTTAGGTTTATATTAATTGGCATATTAATTTGCATATTAATTAATATACTTTTGTATTCTTAAAGTATATTATTACATTATTTGCATATTCACTGAAATATTTGCATTTAAATGTTCTATTTATCACTATATAATTTTCACATCTTTAGTTTCAATCTTAAAGTTTGTCATCTATAATACTTCTATACATATATTCTAAAGCCCCGCATCTGATTAATACTGTCACTAGAAATAAAATATATTTTTTCTTTGAATAAAATAAAAGGTATTGATATAACAGTATACATGTATTGATAACATCAATTGTAATGTGATCAGTGTATAAAGACGAAAGAATTATTGCACAGATATTAATATCAAATAGTATATGTAATCTAACAAGGCGTATAAAGTGTATATAAGTATAAAACAATATAAAGAATTATGTGTGTGTATATTATATACATATATATTTTTTGTATTATGTTTTTTCTGTGCCTATGGAACGGAAGCTTTATAGAACAAACTTTGTTCAATAAGAAATACAAAATGTGACATTAAAACGTATTGATGGCGGAAAAAGTGACAAATGTTTTGTAGTTTGCCGATCCAGACTGTTAACTCAAACAGTCAGTCACATGTAGGTTTAATTCAATCTCTGCAATATCCCAGAATGCTCTATTGTTAAATATTTCTGTAGTATATCAGCAATTAGACTGACAGAATATAATTTTCTATTGAAATTAAATTATAATTGAATTATATAAATTGTCCAACATCATGAAGGGACAAATTGATCTTGACCAATTTCCTGGCTGGCTGTTTTGCAGCTTTTTTCGTTATTACAAATCTTCTTTGTTGTCACAACATTTTATTTAATTTTCGTTTTGGTAGGGGAGGGGTGGTAAGTTTGTGCCTTTTCGTAAACATATTACGGCTTTTTTTCTTATAGTTATATTTCTTATTCTACGTATTTCCAATTGTTTATTTTTTAATGTAAATTACTTATTGTAGAAAATAATAGATACAATTTATAATTATATGCTTATTATTCAAATTGACAATGGTACAGTAGACTTCTATTTAAAATATAGTAATTTATATATAGATATCATATAGTGATCATATATCTTTATTAAATGTATTTAATGTAAACAAATTCATTGATTGAAAGGCGGGCCTGTTTTCTTGTAATTCTTCCTGTAATTTTCTAGTGAGGCGAGCTTATTTTCCACTAGATACTAAATGTTCACAATTAGGCACCCCACAATATACTTTATTTATTGTTAACCACATACTTTATTTATTCTTAACCACATACTTTATTTATTCTTAACCACATACTTTATTTATTCTTAACCACATACTTTATTTATTCTTAACCACATACTTTATATATTCTTAACCACATACTCATCACGTCTCTATCACTTGGCTCGTAAAGAAACACAGGGTAACCACTAACAATGGTACAGTAGATAATCGATACAGAAGTAAATTTAAAAATCGAGCGAAAACTGTCAACTCTCAAACATGGAAATGTTATCAAAGTCTAATCTAATTCGTTTATTCTTTATTATTTGATTGAAAAGGGAAATGACTGCCCGTGCCCATGCTTACAAGATAATCGACGTTGTGATCGCTTCGGCGACAACCCCATATTCGATATGTAAAGCAAACAGTCTGTCAGGCTGCCTTCCATAGATGTTCTTTATAATTTAATGAATAATTAATTAATTTATATTTAAATTTCTTTTCAAAGTTTTTATTTATTTGTCTAATAATGTAAAAGTGGATTCTATTTATCGTAAAGTGATACTTGTTCGTAATGTTAATGTCAATTTTATTTTGAAAAAAAAAAGTGCAATTGTGTTTTATGTACAAAAACTGTTTGGTGACATTTAGTGCAAAGGTTATAATATTATTAGGTAAAATACTCAACCAGAAAAAAACAAGACTCGTAATACTGTAATATTTAAGAAAGAATTAATTTTAGATCATCAAACATATTGTTTTTAATGTAATATAATTATATTTTGAAAATTTACAAAACATACTAATTTTAACGTTTAAGAAGTACTAATAGCATGTTGGATTGTAATTAGCATAATCCATGGCATAATAGACTTTTAACAACTTTTCTTATTTCAATTTTAGTTACATCTTTTAAAATCATTTCATTACCTTTTATCCCACCAAGACGTGATTTCATTTTGAGTAACTATTAATATCTTACGGTGTTTTAAAAGCATATGGTATTTCAGTTATGATTTTAAAATATTTAACAGACTGTGTTTATGTCTTTACGTGAATTCATTGTTATACAACATGTAAACGTTTTTAAGTACACTGCCGACAGTAAAATAAAGTAATTGTTTTCGTTTTATTGATAAAATTGATACTGAATAATCGAAACATCTGAGTGGCCGTAATCTAAGAATATGTTTACAGTATGATCCCTAATTGAAGGAAACATCGGGAGAAGTCTGTCCACTGTATTATAGTATTGCTTTTCGTTCGTTTTACGATAAAGTGTCCCCTTAATAGAGGTATCTCCTGAATAAAAGTGTCCCACATGAGAGGCTGTATAGTGTCTTTAATTTTAAAGATTATCGCTTTTTTCAAATCATCTTTTTTTATTTAATAGATAATTAATTATTAAATTACACATAATACGCACCACAAACCATGAGTTTCCGTTCCGTGTAACGTAACGGAAGAAGAAGCCTTTAAATTATTTTTTTTAAAGCTCTGTCCACATTATCAAACTAGTTTGACAAAAAAAAAAGTGATGTGCACAAATATGGTAGTGATATGAGGTAATCGTGTCCATATAGGGGCACATCACATTTTTCACATAAAGTTTGATAGTGTTGACAGAGCTTAAACATCCGTTTTTCGTTCCATTAAAAGAGAGTTAAAATATGTTGATGTCATAGGTTGATGATGACGTGTCAGTGACGTCAAATTACAGGCCCACGTCCCTATATCTTCAATTGTAGTTAGTTCTTTTTGTTCATAAGTAACACCATACCGTAGTACATAAAGTTTGATAGTGTAGCTTAAACATCTGTTTTTCGTTCCATTAAAAGAGAGTTAAAATAATATGTTGATGTCATAGGTTGATGATGACGTATCAGTGACGTCAAATTACAGACCCTCGTCCCTATATACTCAATTGTAGTTAGTTCTTTTTTGTTCCTAAGTAACGTCATACCGTAGTCTTCTATTACCAAATTATTATTATGTTTTTCTCTTCTATACTGTGTTGGTGCGTTGTTGTGAATATCATTATTGTGAATAATAAACAAATAAAAAGTGGAAAACAAACAAGTGATGTTTTATTAATTCACTTACGATGTGTGGATGAATACTAATTTGATGTAACTATTTTCCCTGCACCATGATGTAACTATTGTTTGCAGTGTTATTCATATTATTAATGTTAATTAATATCCCCCAGTTGTAAACATCGCCCAGTGTTTCCTTATTTAATTTCCTGTTCAAAGATTTTCCGCATAATTGTCACCTTGCACTGTAAAAATAGCGTTTAAGCGTGGTTCCCACTAGCGACGCAACGCAAGGACGTAACGCAACGCAAGTGAATTGACCAATCACAAGCGATGGCTTATTCGCTTGTGATTGCTAACTGTCTATAACTTCGCTTGCCATTGGTTAAAACGCTTGCGTTGCGTTTACGTCCTTGCGTTACGTTCTAGTGGGAACCAAGCTTACGATCTTAAACATGTATTTTGTACCCACTAAATACATTCTAAACATGTACTCTGTATCCAACTCAACACATCAGTGACGTGTTGATTGTTAAACATGTGGAGCAATATAAAGACACGTTTAGGTTTTAAACGTGTTTAATTTGCCATATGTGAAGCTCATGTGTGGAGCTTTTTTCCGCCATAGTAAAATCGATGCACGCAACGCTAAACACATACCTAAACATGTTGACTGAACATAATAGTGACATGTTGACTGCTAGACGAGTGGAGGAAAACAACATGTAGCTATAAACACGTTTAGGTTTTCAAACACGCTAAACATGTAGCTACGTATTTAAAAGCTAAATGTGTGGAAACAGTGGGTACAAAATACATGTTTAAGATCTTAACACTATTTTTACAGTGTAATTGCCATCTTTGTCGTAATTATTATAACCGTCTTACGTCATCACTTTACAATCATTAATTGATATTGTGTCTCACATAATTGAATTTATCATATTCATGTGTAACACACATTATTGAATCAATATTGTCCTCAAACCTACACGTTATCTACCCCTTTGCTCACACTGGTCATTAAATTATTATTTTTTAAATCAATAATTTGTTTTCTATTGAAGAATAGAAATATTTTATGACGAAAAATTGAAATAAGATTGTGGAAGTAATCGTTTCCTCCAATGATAATATCATTTCAATACTCATTATCATCATAATCATCGTTTTCATAATCATTGTTATCAATCATTACCATAATCATCGTTTTCATAATCATTGTTATCAATTTTGTCAATCATTACCATAATCATCGTTTTCATAATCATTGTTATCAATCATTACCATAATCATCGTTTTCATAATCATTGTTATCAATTTTGTCAATCATTACCATAATCATCGTTTTCATAATCATTGTTATCATTGTTATCAAACATCATCATAATCATCGTTTTCATAATCATTGTTATCAATCATTACCATAATCATCGTTTTCATAATCATTGTTATCAATTTTATCAATCATTACCATAATCATCGTTTTCATAATCATTGTTATCAAGCATCATCATAATCATCGTTTTCATAATCATTGTTATCATTGTTATCAAACAACATAATAATCATCGTTTTCACTATCATTGTTATTGTTATCAAACGTCATCATAATCATCGTTTTCATAATCATTATCAAATATCATAATCATCGTTTTCACTATTATTGTTATAAAACATCATAATAATCATCATTTTCATAATCATTGTTATCAAACATCATCATAATCATCGTTTTCACAATCATTGTTATCAAACATCATCAAAATCATTGATGATGATGTTTCATAATCATTGTTATCAGACAACATCATAATCATCGTTTTCACAATCATTGTTATCAAACATCATCAAAATCATTGTTTTCACTATCATTGTTATCATTGTTATCAAACTTCATAATCATCGTTTTCATAATCATTATCAAACAACATCATATTCATCGTTTTCACTATCATTGTTATCAAACATCATCATAATCATCGTTTTCATGATCATTGTTATCAAACAACATCATAATCATCGTTTTCACAATCATTGTTATCAAACATCATCATAATCATCGTTTTCATAATCATTGTTATCAAACAACATCATAATCATCGTTTTCACAATCATTGTTATCAAACATCATCATAATCATCGTTTTCATAATCATTGTTATCAAACAACATCATAATCATCGTTTTCACAATCATTGTTATCAAACAACATCATAATCATCGTTTTCACAATCATTGTTATCAAACAACATCAGAGTCATCGTTTTCATAATCATTATCATTTATCAAACATCATCGTAATCATCGTTTTCATAATCATCATTTTCATCTTCATATGATCATCATTTCCATCAAGCATTAATATCATTAACATCATAAATACCATTTTTTTATTATTAGTGTTGTAAATGTTATATTATGTCGTATCGAAGTGTGCCACTATTCAAATAAATAATTATTATTATTAATTCCTATCTATTGTAAGAATAACGTTGCGGTACTAGTGGTTTATTTACCTCCGCCAAGGGGGTATATGTAGTTAGCATACTGTAATTATAACGTTATTCTCTTCTCTCAGATGAGTGTTCCGCTACGCGAAGGAGTGCGAGACATGCTGGTGAAACATCATCTTTTTAGCTGGCAGCTGTGATTGCAACCAACTGGCAACTGGAAGAGGAAGTCAATGACGTTAGAAGTATTATGCTATATTATAATAGAAGAAAGGTTTGATGTTTTATCCCAAGAAATGTCTCCTTGTGTCAATATCTGAAGTTAAAGGAATTCCGATGAGTTTTTTTTAATACGTTTAAAGCCTTGTCTACACTGTCAAACTTTATGTGACAAAAAATGTGATGGGCTCATATATGGACATGATGTGATATTACTATCATATTTGGGCATATCACTACCATATTTGGGCACGTCACACTTTTTTTGTCAAACTAGTTTAATAATGTAGACAGAGCTTTAAACGAATGAATTCGCCTGATTCTTTACAAAATAAAATTCCATTTTGTGACACTCGTCGTGAGTACATCGTCGATCCAAAGCTGTCATACCTCCCTTACATCAAGTAAGTTGCGTTTATCATGTCAAGATACACCTCTTTGTTCGTCACTCGGTGATATTGTAAAGTAAAACTCATAATTTCACGTGTGTTCTATAATGCACTTACCGCGAAAACCCGACAAGAAATATGTTGTTAGTGTTGACAACGATAAATATCACAGACCACTTTAAAGAAATTCGATAATTCCAAGTAATTTTCACTTTTACGTAAACTATCTCAAATTACGTAGTTGACTATTTATTGTGTAATATTTCACTTTTATTATATTGAAATTGTCTTTCTAGAGATTGCCAACTTCCGAACAGGCAACTTGAAAAAAAACACACCATATTTCTATCTAATATTTAAAAAAATAATAATACTACGTAAAGGGTAAAAACATGAAAGATATTCAAAAATAGTTTTAATGCCCATTATTGGCTTTCATGGGTTCTTTGAACAGTTGCATTGAAATTAAATGAATGTACATTATCCTTATCCTTACAGTCAATTTAAGGATTATATATAAAAATGTCTGAATTATTGAATGCAAAAACGGATTTGGTTCAAGCGTAACAAGACAATGCTGTTGACATCTTGGTTGTTGACGATCCATTTGGCGGGCTCAAAATAAACCTGATATATAAACAGCAAAACCGATGTAATGGTTTATAAGCCTCCGTCAATAGGGCCTATTATCGCCTGTCAATTATTGTTTTAAAATTAGGATTTAGGTGACAGGAGCTATTTTCGACCAAACTAGCTCAAATGGTCAAACGATAGTTGAGCCGAATAGGAGCAAAACCATAACACACCACAGCGACCACAGCTACAATGGTTCGTTCCGACGGGGGTAGGACCGAAGTTGAACCGGAAAGGAGCGCCCCACATAGCATACCACAGTTCAAATGGTCCAACGGCTGGACACGTGTCCAGTTCGTGCACATTTCCCGATGTTCACCGATGACCTTAAAATACAAAATACAATATACATTTTAAATAGCAAGATTACTTAATATTCTCCTTGTAACTTAATCTAATCATCAAATGTGTTCAATTTGCTATTTATATTCCATAAAGGAAACATTAAAATTAATGATTAACTAGCTGATGGTGTGTCTTACTGATTAGTTTTTCATATCACGATTCTGAATAGAAAAAAATACACGTATTCCTCGTTACCTCTCATCGACCAGCAACGTTGGTCTTGTGACGTCACATTTATTTATTAACGAAATGCTGTTAGTTATATAGAATAGGCGCATATAAGCTCTGTCTACACTATCAAACTTTATGTGACAAAAACATGGTGTGCCCATTATATGGACATGATGATGTCATATCACTACCATATTTGGACATATCTCTACCATATATGGGTGTAGACAGAGCTTAAGTTTGTAAATAGTTTATGTACTTTCTATTAGTTCATAAGAATATTAATTTTTTTAGCAAATTTCCGATTAATGTTTTTGCTTTAGTAATTTATTTGAAAAATTCGTACAGTGTGTAATGTACGTTTATTTTATATCTTTCGCGCCCAGTCGTGTCACAGTATAAATCGCGTCGTCACATCTTTAGATCGTGTTTGGCCTTAATTGTATAGTATTTGTGTGCAATATGTTATTTGCTATCGATTTATTCATTATTTCATATTGATTAGTAATGAAATGCTAGCAGACAACAAGCGGTAATGGAGAAATACTAAAGTACTGTAATTAGCCTAAAAAGTTTTATTTTATAATATGTAGTATATTGTAATCATGGAATATATTGTAATCATGGAATATATAGATATAAATATCTAGTTTTTCTTCCATATTAAAAATAATTAATCAAAACCATTAATCATTATTTATGTAATTATAATAAAATATCCGTCGTAACAAAAAATAAAGTAAAGAATGTCGTCGTGTATTTGTGGAAAAATGAAATGCGTGTTTTTGTGCAACATAAGTGGGTTTTTTTCTAATCAGTATTTATACGTTATCGCTTTTCGTTTCCACTGTTTTCCATCTCGATGGTTTTCCGCCTCAACGGTTTTCCGTCTCCACAGTCTTCCGTCTCCACAGTTTTCTGTCCCACCGTTTCCGTTTACCCTCTCAAAAACGGTTTTGCGTCTCAACGGTTTTGCGTCTTAACCGTTTTCCCTCTCAAAAATGGTTTTCCGTCTTAACGGTTTTGCGTCTCAACGGTTTTGCGTCTTAACGGTTCTCCGTCTCAACGGTCTTCCGTCATCGTTTTCTCGCTACCGTCGGGCGTCGTAATTTTTCCACCAATGGCCACCAGACAACCTTATTCGTTACACATCAAGCTACCAGTTAATTCAACATAGTGGATTTATCTGCAAGTTTTTAATTTTTTTTTTATCTCAAATGATTAATTGAACTCTTCTGTTGAAAACAATTCGGTTTTCATGTTTTGGCAGCAATTTTGATTAATGATGAAATAATGATTGCAACTGACGCTCCTCGAGGCGTTGTTAGCCAACGTTAAGTGTTGTATAATACACACTACATCATGTTCTTAATTGCTAAACATATTCCCAAACAATCTTTTTTTAAATAAGCGTCATTTAAAAATGTGAAACTAATATAAATAAAAAATTATAATACATAATGAAGAAGCCTTTTGTTGTAAATTTCTGTAGCATTTACAGTCAATTACCGTATTCGGATGAATAGCCATTACCGTATTCGGATGAATAGCAATTACAGTATTCGGATCCGAACATTTTTTTAAACACTTTTTAACTTGATTGAATTAGCAAACTGGGGCGCGCATGCACGTGGCATATTAATTATTTTTAAAAAGACAGCAATAAGATGAGGATGAGGAGCAAAGATGCAGTCATTGTGTGTAACCGACCCAAATCGTTATCTTAAACGCAACTGTTTTTATCCGCTGGGTTTTGAACAAGTTTGTCTATTTTAACTTCAATAAGAAGAAACCACAGTAAGTATAAAATGTATAAATTATCCAAATCATCGTCATCGTGCTGTCATCATCACCATAAACAACAAAATCATTATCAACATTAATAATACAATAAACAATATTTATTTAAATTGATGTAAGCATTTATTTGAAACAGGAGCTTATGAATAAACAGTACACTCTAATTGACATTTATTATACAGTATTAGTACAATAGACCTAGAATAACAGTGGATAAAAGAAAAGGTAATTATACAATACCGTATCAAAACAAAGCTACAAATTAACAATCTTATGATATGGTGCATTTCAGAAAGAAAATGTTAACAGAAAACCAAATGGTCCTGCGGTGTGTAGGGAGCAAATCAGAAAACAAGAATCTAATGCTGATTTTCCAGGATAACTATGCATACAGGTACGCCAAGGTACGTCATTCCCAGGATATGTCCAGGTACGTCATTCTCATGATATGCCCAGGTACGTCTTCCCAGGATATGCCCGGGTATGTCATTCCCAGTGTATTTAAATGTACGTCATTCCCAGTGTTCGCCAAAGTACGTCATTCCCATGTACCACAAGAGATACGTCATTCACGGTACGTCATCCCCATGTACGCCAAGTTACGTTATTCCCAGGGTCCGCCAAGGTACGTCATTTCCAGTGTACACCAAGGTACGTCATTCGTCACGATATTCCGCGGGTAAGTCGAGTGAGTCTAATAAATCAGATACAGTAGTGAATTACACCCAGTACAGGCTGCGAACCATAATTTCGTTAATACATTCTGTAATAATTGAAATCAACCCCGATGAACTACCTCTGCCCTGGTTCTCTAGGTTATGTGTGGTTTTACCGTGTAGGCATAATGGTTATTATTGCACATTTACATTTCTGTGAAAAGACAGCTACCATAATGCTCGTTAAGTCGACATTTTCACAAGTCTGTTTTTTTTTTAATAATTACTACAATTGTTGATATTGTTGATGCCCTACTTTTTCCTTCTCATTGCTTTTTTGGTGTAAATGTAGTATTTCACATTGCCCATGGCATCCGAGTTTTTTTTTTTAATCATCGTTAACATTCTTTATCAAGTAAGGCCTAATAAACATAAATTAAGAACACTTTTGAAGTTGGTAGCTAATTGCCTATTGTTTCATTAATGATCGAAACCAACCAAACATTTCTGAGTAAAATAGATATTAGACCGTATACAGATACGTGTTCCTGCTCCTTGTCTAGTGTTTTACTGTTATTAGCAGTTTATCTTGATTTTTTTTACTAATATTTTTTTTCTTCAGACATCTCCTAATAAGATAGAGACTTTAATATTGCACACGTGTATATTTATATTTATAAAAAATATAAATTTTAATTTAACTAATAAAAAATAATAGAATTCAAAATGTCGATCAAAAATTCGGTTCTGAGTTCCAATCGTAAAAGTTGTAGCTCTCTTGTCGAAGAATCTAAAGAAAGAAAAAATAGCGTAAATTATTATTATTATTTACCAAAATGCATGTAACTTGCATTTAATTCACATATATTATTATCAGTGGGTAAATGACGATCTTTTAATCATTTTTTAGTGTTTTTCAATGCTTTATAAAGAGTAGTGATATAGCAAGAAAGTTGTGGTCCCTGTCTCATCGGACGCAACATGCGAATTTTCGGATTTAGGAAGGAATTGGTACACTGTCACTTCAGAGGATGCGTAGCTTAGTCTAGAGTAAAAAGTAATCTTTCCTCCGATTACAATGCCTTACGCTCTGTGATGTGCCCAAATATGGTAGTGATATGACATCATCATGTCCATATATGGGCATTTTTTGTCACATAAAGTTTGATAGTGTAGACAGAGCTCATTTACCTGGCGTATGATCTGTTTTAACGACATCCTTGTTGATTGCATTTCTTCGTTATGTTTGTTGTCAGTTGAATCATAATCTTGCCAACTAGCCTGTCAAAAAACAAAATGTTTAGAATTGTACCTATAGGCATATGTGTCCGGTTAGGGTCCCCATGTGTCAGTATTTGCCCTCTGTATTGTTAGACAATTTATACAGAAACGAAATTTAGTAGTATTTATGTGGCAAAATTTCATTGACTCAAAGGTAAAGGGTTACATTGTCTTTAATAAGTTTGATTTTTAGATGTTGCTCTTTTGTATTCAGTTGCCTTTGTTGCCAGTTTTAGACAATTGTATGTGTTTCGGTCTCAATTTCAAGCTATGTTTGTTTGACAAAAACTAATTATATATTGAGTAGGCATCGGCCTACTAAGAAAACAAAAACTTTTCTATTTTGAAACCTAATCAATCCCGCGCGGTTTAAGAGCATTGGTAACTTTGTTTGGTTTTTGTAATCGGGTTTATACTATCATCGTCGTCAATATTTTGGGTTCTGCAATTTGTCGAAAACGTTCAAATCATACACTTACATCTGATTCCATAATAAATGAATTCCTATCTTCGTCAGGAGTATAAATCCGTTTGGTAACACGTTTACATCTATATACCATTCCATGTATGTCTGAACACGGTATTTTTCTACCGTTTTTCAACGTCAACGACTTGCCGCCATATCTGCCGGCAACCACCGAGCTTGGTGTGCTGCATGCACAGTACATTGAACATAAATTTGCACAAGAAAATTTGGCTTCACAATTTTGTTGACATGCTGAAAGAAAAGAAGGATTTATTACTAGGGCCTATAAAGTAGAGGTGACGTATTTTGGTTCTCTCAAACTTATGCTAAACATATTTAAATAGTGAACAAACAAAAAATGGCAAATTGTTGTTCCTAAATATTAAAATGAATGCATAATTTTAAGAAATTTTAAATTCCGATCTTTAGAAAAGTTCTTCCCTTGTTAAATATGTATACAATAGACTTATCGCAGTCGTGTAAATGGGAAAAAGATATATATCATAGTTTCATTAATTTTATTATTATTATTACCAACTTCACTTTAGTTTTTTAAGAATTCTGCGAAATATTTAGATTGATATGATCGAACAGGGTCATAACTGAGGAGCTGAGAATGTGAATTCGTAGAATTAATAGGCTATTGAGAAGAAACGTCAAGTTTATTTCTAGGTTACATGCTCCATCAATGTGTCCAACGAAGGCACATAGGCGCCTCGTAAATTGAAAAATGGAAAGGAACGCAAAAGTTAACCAAGTTCAGTTAAACATTAGAATCAACTCATGTATTTAATAAATGTATTGAGGTTTTTAGGTGCGGGGCTTTACCATAAATGTAGACAATGAATGTGTTATTATAGTCAGAATTAAGTAATATGTAAAATTCTCGTAGAATACAGTAATTTATTATTTGGGTAAATTTGACGATATTTATTGTCTCCACAAATCACAAGCAGACAGTGTATTTTAATTTCCATACTCGAATACATTCTTTAATTTGTACCACGGTTAGAACTGGACGCATTAGGCCTATGACATTGTGACTATCGGTTCGTCCGTAAGTCCTGATCAATCACGAATCACATTGTACGACATGAATGAAAGGTTTTAATTGTCCGTCTTTGTAATAACGGTCTTTGTACCAATGCTTTTCTTTAAATAACCTATAGAATGTAAACTATATGACGGGATGTCGGTTTGACCGTCAGTCCTCATCAATCTGTACGAGCCTCATTGTCTTCACATCACTATAGCATGTAGTTCGCGATATTGATTCTTTCGTTACGCTGAATAATGGCTTTTTATATGTCAAATTACGTCATTTCACGCAGTTGACACGTGTCAATTTGGACACACCACATTAGAATTCTGTTCTTGTTTTAAGAAACATTAATTTCAATTCTAAAGGTAATAAGCTTACGAAATTTCCAATTTAATGAGTAAGTCCAAATAACTTGGCATTTATCATTAATAGCAGATTATCATCAAACTCTTGCCTTCATCTTGTCTTTCCATTCTTTTAAGCACAGAGGATTTGTAGTGTTATGACCAAAGTGGGCAGGTGAAGTTATTCTCCCAGAATGCATCGTTTAACGTACTTCGATTACTCTTTATCTCTCTCTCTCGTTTGAGGTGCATCCACTTAGGCCTATTAATGTATTCCCTCCCCCTCCCCCACCGCCTTTATTTTATATGACAACATCTTATTCGTTTTATCCATGCACTTCGTCCTCGCTACCTATGCCTGATATTCAGGTACCTGTGCCACATGGATTATATCCAGATTCCCCGGATGTGATCATTCACAGGTACCCTTTCCCTGCTATCCATAATGATATGTCTCCTCACTAGCTCCACAAACTTTAACTTAATAATAATAGATGTGTAATGTTTAATGAAACACACAACATAAGGATGACGCACTAGTGGTCGGTAAATCCAAAATAAATGCATTAATTAATTGATAATTTTCAATCTTTTCTCAACATAGGCCTAATTATACTTTACAAAACATTGCTTGTGATCACACTTGAACTCGCTGTCAATTTAAATAATAGCTAACAGATAATATCAAAATAATAGATAAATTCCTGAGGCTTAATGCTACCGTTGCACAACAATTATTTTCCAATAAATTACCAAGATGATTATGGCCGATGGCAGTTTTGCTAATAAGTGTTCTTTTATCAGTAAGTTATTGCAATTCGGAACTTCAAACAAACTCCTTAATTGCCTCAATTTACATTTTTTCTGTATTACTGTATTTTTAGAGTCTTTTAAAGTTTTACATTTTCATGAGATTATGTATTTATTATTTTGTCTCAGCATTGGGGTTTTTTTTATCAGTGTTTTGTCCTTCCATTTTATTAATTATTTCACACTTTTGGTGAACATTTTGTTGGAAATTGGCTTTTTGTTAACAGCTTATTTACATAATTAGGCATAATTTGTGCATTTAATATTTTATTTATTATATATTTTGATTTTGTATCTTTCATATTCAAGGAACTTGGTGTTAATATTAAAAGAGAGAAAATAAATATCGATATCGATAGCCTAAATTTACATATTTATATTTGGTTTATTCATTATATTTTATTACATCAGATATTATTATAATATTGATTTTATAAATTTACAGAAGAAATTTAAGAACATTTTTTACTTATTAGACAATGTTGGCATACATCTTTTTTCCTTGAAAATGAACAATAATAAGCCGTGTTTATGAACGACTATTATAAATTATATTGATTTTAATATAAAATGGCAGGTAGCGAGTAATGTACACAATCATGTGTTTATACTAAAGGTTAATTAGGCCTATGTCAGTTCAGTGTATAATGTCACCATAAAGTAAAGCTACGTTCAGACGGAGGAGGCCGGATTCTATTCTACTACACCAATTGTTCATGATTTTTCTCCGGACTCGGTAATGTTCGGCACAACGGAGGGCAACCCGACCACCGTGAGGAGACGTTCGATCGTAATCAGTTCGGGGAATAACCCATTAGGTCTTTATTAATTTCAATTAATAAAAAAAAAGACATTTATTTATATAAAGTTTTAAATCACAAATAAAATTGTAATAAGTTGCTGTTCCCAACATTGTGTAATTTAGGCTACTGGTTCAGGGTGCCTCCTGTTCTGTTTTCTTCACTAAGGGACTTAACCCACTCTAAAACAATAACCACAAACAAAAAGTATCCTGGTAGAAGATACCCCATATCATATCTACTTATATTTTACTCAACCACTTGATAATTGTCCATCATTATCCATTATGATTTCTATAAATAATGATACTTTACTCGTATCGTAATATAATGCTGCATGGATCATGTAACTTGTGTTAAAAGCTTTGAGCTTATCCCAGGCAATTGATTTATATAGATCTAGTGTAGAATAGCAAGTTCTACATAATTCCAAATATAACTATAGGCATATCCTAGAGTGGGCCTACACTTTTAAAATAGGAGCCTACAAAATATGTTGATACTGTGTCCTCATTCGCACTTGCGTGACAACCAGGTCTTCCATCCTCAGAAATGTACATACAACTATACTTTCAATAGATAATTAAATGGGAGCTTTGAACAAATCGTAATAAATTATATTTAAGGTCCCGTTTCCATTAGACAGAACTGTTGCGTTTGTGCGCTCGGCGTACCTCGTAAAAATAGACCCCTAGCAGCTCATACCAACAGGCCTAACACCTTCGTTTGAATATAATAAGTAATAACTTAAGTGATAACTTACTTGATTTTGATTCTGCTATTGCTATTAACGGTAAGATAGCGAGTAAGGCAACGACTATGTACAAATCTTTAAACATCTCACAAGAAAATTACACGATATCCACGAAAGAAAAATATCTGAGTTACTACCGTATTCTGCAAGTGCATCGAATATATCGTTGACTTCTCTTATATCAAAACATATATTAACTCAATTGTTTGATCAGAACTTTTAATGCTATTTTATCCAATCAACGTTCCGTGTAGCGCCGGATGCGCCGTTTTTTTTTTATTTTAGTGCTTGAGAGATTTCACTTTGGCGAGGAGGCAGGAAACGAGACATGCGTCGTCGTACAAATAATAATTATATTTCGTTGTTCTTTGTAACATAAATCTTTAGGCCTAACTATACTAATTAATAAATTGGTTGTTATGGTCTTTTTTCTTTCATAAAAAGCCTGACTATTTGAATACTAAAGGTATTGTTTGCGGGAATATAATTATTGAGGTATATGGCCTTGTGCGTTGGTGGTCTGTAGTTATTGATCGATCGTCACCGGTATATTGACTATATCAATAATTGTAAATATGAACGGAAATGAACAGTAATTATGTCTCGTGATTACGATGCCAAGTTATTTTATGACCGTAAAACCTGGGCTTCTTTTCGAGATGGGCTTATTTTTAGATGGACTGATATTTGAAGAATGTCAACGGAATAGAAATGTAAAATAGTGGCATCGTACGGTATCAATATATTAATGGCCTTACAACCCTTTTAAATATATATAATTTTATATTATCTCAACAATCAACTGGGCTTCTTTTCGAGATTTTACGGTAGCTTAATTATCATCCAAGTTCGATTAGCATAATCAGTAGGCCTACCACCAACGAATGGATGTGAGAAAAACAATGATCCTCCGCCGACTCCCCCACCCCCAGCACCCTTTTACAGTACCATTGAAATTATATTAAATAACTAGAAAAAAGCAGAAACAATGTTGGTTCTTAGCACCACGCACCACGCAGTCCCAGTACAAAATAGTTCGTAATATGGTGCGCCAACACTGACAAAATACATTCTTTAGAGTGAAATTGTCATATCAAACAAGGAAAGACATTTTATGGCCTATGTTAATATTTAAACTGTACTTCTATGAATGGATGGCTAGTTGGTGACAAGAACGGTAGTTGGTCATACCCAGTACCGTCTTGATTTTACGATCATTCGGGAAACCATCTCACGACACAATCATAACTGTGTAAGAAGGGTGTGGTTATATTATTCATTTTATGTATTATTGGTTTAAACTAATTGTGGTTTATTCTTAATTGGTATATCACTTGAAGTTTACTACGGCAATCATTTATTGACGACTTTTTCTTCTTACATGATTTTTAATAAACAATCATTCACATACGTATTTTCTTTCGGCGTATGACGTCACGATTAATTTCGAATTGCTGGTCTATTTGAACGCAGCGTGATGTATTTCTAACTAAATTACATTCCGTACACTTTATTAATAAAAATATAATATTGTAAATAGTATTAGGCAGAAAATTCCACCGGTAACGTAAATATAACACTCAGATCAAATAACATATATTCGTAAGCGAATTTGATAATGAATCAGAATTTCTTTGAAATTTTTACGTTTTAATTATTTGTTGCAATCAAAGGGCAAATATTTTGTTTCAGAGTATTCAAGTGGATGAAAAGACGTGATTAAGCTCTATGTAAATATTCTAAAATGAATCTCTATTTATATTACATATATCTGGTATTTATAATCATCTATAAAATTCAATAACAAATTATGAATGGGCCTATAAATCCAATGAATTAATCTATCAATATTTTCATTAAACTTTAAAATATCGAACACCGCACTGTGGCCCGTGTGCGCGAATATGTTTATCACACCAGATTCTCGGAACTATATCTACACACGTATTATTATGATATTTGTATGGTTGTTTATTGATACCACATGTGACATGTGTGTGACGCTGTGTATTACCATGGAGGTATAAAATACCGTACTTATTTTATACCTCCATTGTATAACAGATACATTTATATACACTAGATACATTTATAGTCGTTATTTTTTCTAAATAAATACTTGTGTAGTATCATCTCGAATTCGGCTGATGAGGTCCTCCTTCACATTCGACATATCGGCATTATTTGACTTTTGTATATTTCGCTATGATATATATATATATATATAGGTAACTTTATTCCAAAAAATGTAACAAAACCAGCACTGTGGATTTACAAAATCTGATAAGTTCTTACATGCATGCATCCTACAACAATACAAAATATAAAATAACGTAAAAATAAAGATTCAAAATAACAAAAGCCACGCTATGATGGTTATACGTATTCTGATATGATACCGGTACGTTGAATCGGGAAAAAGTATTACAACCACTCGAAAGAGAGGGCGCCAACCAACCATTATACACATTAGGCTATACTATCTTACACTTTCAGTATCGCACTACTGGTTTTAAAAGTGAATATCAATTCATTACAGCAAAACATAAAATTCCATTCTAGAAGTATAAACAAGTAAAAAGGTCCAGACTAGAATATATAATTCAACAGTAGGATTACTATTATAAATCGAAAGGAAAATTACTGAAAAATGACAATGTTGTGGGAATGGCTGGAACTCTATGGAGATACAAAATAAAAAAGCAAAAAGTTAAATCAAAACGATAATGTAAAGAGCCAGAAAACTTTGGGGCAACACTTTCATCAGTGCAAGTGTTAGTAATACTATTATATTATATTATAATAGGCCTTCTTCTCGAGAGGCCCATTGATTTCCACTAGAGACAACAGTCACTTGTCATTGGTCAACTCGCTTTTCATTGGTCAACTCGCTTGCGCTGCGTCAACGTACGTCCGTCCGGTGCGTTCCTCTAGCGCAACGCAGTGACGTATTGACGCAAAGTGATGTATTGCGTAATCACAAGTTGGAACCGACGACCCAACAGTGCTGCAAAAATCGCATGTTTGATTTCACGCAGGCGGGGGCAAACACAATTATTGGAGGGGCATTGTCTTACGTTGCGTAGATTGCGTTACGTTGCGTCGCTAGTGGGAACCAAGCTTTAATAAGCAAGTCATCATTACTGTTTTACATTTTTTCATTATTCTTACTAAATCTAAGTTGTTACTGTAGCCTTTGTTCATAATTTTAGTTTATGTTCTTATACCGTGACGTCATGCATAGGTATGGACATGCGCAGAAGGTTATAAGTGGGCCTGGTATTCAGTCTTGTATCCTCTCTAGAGAGGGATACTTATGTTGCTTTCGGTATGTGTCTAAACCTGAAGTTTTGCTTTACAACATGTCGGATATGGGATAAACGTAATACAGATTCAATTTTAATACTGAAAATTGACGTGATTATAGCACTTAAGACACCTAAGGAAAACTGTCTAGAATTACCAAAATAATTGGGTCGAGTTTTTAACTTTTCAGTTTGTAGGCCTGCCGCATTTTTCTGTTTTCGTGCAATCTTGACTAGATTCGAAAAACACATTTTTTTTTTAATCGAGGTATCGAAAATATACTTATAAGCACACGGGTGACAACAATTAATAGTTATTTTATATGAAGTTTATGAGCCGATGTAGGCGCGCTACCCACAATTGGACAAAATGTGTAGGCCTAAAATATTTATTGCGAAATCAATGCCGCATTGATTTCGATGTAGTTGGACACTTGATGTAATTCAAGATACTTTTTGTCCATATAGTAGGCATAGGCCTACATAAAACGTTCCAAAGTCGGATATTTTTTCTGATCATTTTGCAATATTTATTACAGACCTGTATGTTGTTAATCTAACGACGACAGAAGAAATATATTCAACCTGCTTTGTATTTTATTTCTTAGCCTATACATACGGCTTCACCACGTTACGAAGTTGATGTAAAAACGCTGAATAATGATTTAATTGTAAATCGTGTTCATGTTGACAATGGTAAAAAAATTCAATAGAAATTACGTTTATAGGGTTTCATCAATACAAATAACATAAATATACACATAATTTTCAAGGTTTTGAGTACTTCATTCAAATTGACCTTGCAACCTCATATTTGGCAATATTTAAGAGAAATTCGTTTTTTGTTTTGTTGTTTCGTGAGCACCGCTGTCGAATCTCGGTAATGCTGAGGTACAGTATCAAAATAGTGTATTGCCTGACACTGCAATACAGTGGGTGTATTTATTCTGTATAATAAACGCGTGAATTTTTGAATGAAAATAATGATTAACAGGCGCGCACTTTTATAACAGCAATTTCGTTATGAAATCAGAAATCTATTGGAAATTAAAGGCACGCACGAACCTTGCGCAATGCAATTATTAAAAGTCTAATAGGGAAGTGTACGATATAAATTAAATGTTAATCTTTATAAAATTAATGTATCGGCTGTCCAAACAAAAACCACAATACACAACTTTGATTGATATGGCATTGAGCGTACCACAAAGCCGGTATAGTCTTTTGCAGAAAGCTTTGTAATATATTATTAAAGTTGGTCAATAAAGTATCTATGACCTATCTTAATATTGTTTCTCTACTTCAAATTACATATGATATATTTATTATCTTACAAACTGGTTACTAGGCAGAGAGGTGCGCATGCTCCATTTGCTCGTTTTAAAGCGTCGGTGGCTTTTTAACTTATCGCATTTCCTTAAAATCTGTAAATGATGGCGTCTGCTTTTGTTATTTGTCTGTTGCTGATTTGTCTGTTAGCATGCTGTCAGGGTGAGTGATTTTATTTCGTTAGGAAACTGTTTCTAATTTTATTAAGAACTCGTGAAAAAGAAGAATCTTTAGAATAACATTGATGTCGAAATAGATAGTTTAGAATCTGATCATCAATTAGTAAGGTTGAACTTTGAATTTTTATGCAATCAATAAATGTTCACATAAGAAGTTATAAGAATTAAATCAATGTATAACTTAATTAACTGTGTAAAATAGTAGATTACATATTGCCACTGATCTGATAATCAGTTTTTGTCGAGTTATTCTACAACCTTTTTCAACATCATTGTTTTTGTGTTTATATTGCATGGTCGCCAGCCGAGCGTAAGAATGGCCTCTATAACATTGACACATTATTTACGATGAATTTGACAAGATCATGGTATTTATATCTTGAATATATAAAAAAAAATTATATGTGTGTTTAACTAGTACGCAATGTTTATGAGTGCAGGTGGTACAAATAATTTCATGAGATGAAAGATTGTTATAATATTGTATATAGTATATATTATTTTACCATATTAATACAGAATTCTGACTTGGAAATAATGATGTTATTCAACCATTTTTAAAAATCATTTTAATCATTCATGTACGTATGTTTTGAACATGTAGTGTACGCGTACGTGAACATAAACGTTACTTTGGCGCTCCTCACGGTCAATTTGATCAAAATGTTTGATGCTTGCCCGAGCCAAATAACTGAAATTGAGGACATGAGTGAATTTAGTTTAGTTAATAACTCATTTGTAATATTTGTATTTGTATGTGTATAAGAAATGTTAACATTTTAGTTTAAAAATAATAATAATACTGAAAATTACTTAAACGAGCGCCAAGCGTTACATTAACTAAAGCGAGAATCGAACTCGGAATCTTCTACTTTGTATGTTAGATATCCTACTATTATACCACTTTATGTATGTAATATTTTTCACTTAATTCAGATAAAATTCTGGTTGAAAATTTCCAAGGGACTATTTAATGCTAATATACCTTTTGTTTAATGGCACATGCTATACTGTTGTAATTCCACGGCGTCCTATTTAGACTGGCTTTCTTGAAAGCTTTATGTACTGTACGTAATTGTTGTTATTTATGGCTATAGTAAATATTAATTAATCGTCAAACGTCTTAACAGATTATAATTAAAATCAGAAAAAAATGCGTGACAAATGATGATAGTTCTACTTGTTCTTTGCTTATTCATCGAAAAGAAATAATATTGCAATGCAGGATTTCGTTGTGTGTTTTAATAATATGCACCTGTTGTTAAGCGTGGTTCACACTAGAACGCAACGCAACGTAACGCAGCAACGTATCGACGCAAAGTGCTGTATTGCGTAATCACAATCACAGGCGGGGGAAAACACAATGTTTGGAAGGGCATTTACTTACGTTGCGTAGATTGCGTTACGTTGCGTAGATTGCGTTACGTTGCGTAGATTGCGTTACGTTGCGTCGCTAGTGGGAACCAAGCTTTACAACAACCTGTATATAAATATTATAAGAATTCTTTCCTCCATGCTTAGTCTAGTTGCTGTTATTAATTTTGGTACATTATTTTTGTTTTTTCATATTTTTAAAATCTTAATTTCAGAATGTTTTCCCGTCTAAATGTTTTGTTCGTCAGTTTGTAGTGATTTATTTATATGAATGTGATCTTATATATAAACAATGAATCTTTATTTATGTAATTACTTACTATTTGTTAAATACGTAAGTTAAATAATAATAAATATATAATTAAATTTGTTTCTTTTTTTTTCACCAGTCACTTCAGGACAACATTGCATGAAAGAATGTACTAAAAGGTTAAGCAGAAAAGTTTGCCGTCCGAAGTGTAGTAGAATTCTTAGTAATGTAAAAACACCTTCCAAAAGGAAAGAAATGCATGTTACGACAGAGAATAAAAGAGAGAAAGATAAAATCTCAGGCGAGGTAAAAGCAAACTTTACTTAAAGATGTATTATCCCCCAAAAACATGAATATGCCATTTGTAGTTTTAATAAAGTTAATAATTTCTGCAGGATAAAAAAATGTTTTCACTTACAAAAAGACAAAACTAACGGTTAACTAGAATTTAATTCGTCACTTTGACGAATTATAGGTGATCATTTTTATCATTTTACTGAAATTAATATTTTTTAAACATGCACGTACGTTAACATACGATCGGAAAATGTTGATGTATGCCATCCTATTATATGCTTATAGTGCTGAGTTGTGCCTCTATGCCATATACAATATGTACAGTATATACTGTACAGTATATCTATATACAGTGTAGCATAGGTGAAATTACGGGACACACATGTTCCAATTTTTTGGCATGATGACGTTATCAAACTAAACTTTAAGATGACAATTTCGAAAGATAATTAATTGAGCAAAAAAATATAAGATTTGGAAAAAAATTTGGCACGTAGAAGCGCTGTGCGCGCTCTTTGAATTGTGTATAACTTTGACGAAAAATATGAAAAAACTACTTTTTCACTTCAACTGGCCATATGTTAACGTCACAACATCCGATAGGCTTAATTTTTATATGAATTCATATCTACATTTCATCAGCTTTCATAATAAATTATAATCATCAAGGTAACCTTCAATTCTGAAGAGCTGTAAGATATTCAAATTTACTGCGAAGGTGAAATTACACGGCCTACGTTATTTAAGTTTTCACGCGTGATGACGTCATTAAAATGAAGATAGTGTCAACTCATGATAAAGATAATTAATTAAGCAAGCACATACTGAAAGTTGTGCGAAATTCGAGCACACATAACCAAGATGCGCTCTGTTGAATGTGATAATCTACACAAAAAGATAACAAATCCTAATTTTTAAATTCAAGTGGCCATTTGATGACGTCAAAACATTTTGTACGTAAAATGTGTACATGAATTCATATCTACAACTCAATGGCTTCCAGAATAAGTTAAAAAAATCGGGGGTCATCTTGCATTCTGAAGAATTATTTTCATTTTAAAAAAGACCTATTTTTCACCATTTTCAGAACTTTTGTAAAATAAATGTGCGCATTTTGTCATTTTTAACGTGCTCGTATAGCGTTATTTTAAGTCGGAACTGACTCAAATTTGGTGAATGTACTAAGGATGGTGAGTAGAATGAGATTTTTAAAAAAATTCATATTTTTTACGCTTTTTAAGTATCGCGCGCGCAAAAACGCATTTTTGCGCAGTAATTTTTTGAAACACGCAAATGGCCTAATTCATGCTCTAAATTGATCAAAACTTAATTTTGAGCGTTTTAAATTTTTAACGCGCGATATCACGCGCATGAACCTACGTGCGCGTGCGTTTTTATTTGCTAATATTTTTACCCTTGATCTGAAGTTTACGTGTAGTGAATTTCATTAATATGTGATAATGAATTATGGAGATATGATTGATAATGTGATTTCGCAAAATGGCGTATAAATGTCGTCACGGATGAGTGATCACGCTGGAAAGCTTATTAGGATTAAGTTGTATTATTTGAAAGATATTCTGAAATTTTTGTAATCATTGACATTAAACTTTTTGAGATAATTGTTACACAAAATAGTGTACAGAAACAATAAAAAGAAAAAAAATAATAAAAAAAAAAATAATAATAAAGATTTTATACAATAACAATAGGTGATCATTTTATTCTAAATGATCACCTAATAAATCCAACCAAAAACCCATTGGTTGGCAGCCAATTTGAACAAATTAAATTTAATTTAATTACAGTTTTTCATATAAATCATTATTTTCAGATCTAATTTTTGGTCAAAGTGAATAACTGATAAATGGCAACAAAAATTTGAAAAAAATTATTTTTTTCAGGTTGACAATATATCTTTAAAAGAAACGCTTCATGCTTATACCAGTTGTTTTACTGCGTTTATTTATCAATGTTTGCTTAAGTCAAGATTAAGCAGTGCTTAAATGAAACTGATGCTGTTTGCCTTATAGGAAGGTGATCTAATAAAAAAATATGCACAAATAGTTATAAACGGAGGTCCAAGTGCTTGTTTAGAGAGCGCTCATTGCCACCTCTCTACACACCTAGGCACCCCAAGTTTTTGTTAGCCTACACCCCTAGAAAAAATGATTCAGGTGTACCGTTGCAAATTTACTGCGTCCAAAATGGCCATCATTTCATATCTCAAACCTATTATTGTTCGTAACTCAATAAATATGATATGTATTTTATTGAGAATATATGAGAACAATATTTTTATAGCTTAAAGTTATGAGATGGTATATGCCAAAAAGATGTTGATTTTTTGCTAATGATATTTTGGTTCAATAAAAGCTATCTAGTAAAATGATTACACAAAATTCATATTTTATTAGAAAGATAATGTTATTGTAATGTATTTACCTGAAGAAACTGTAATTTAAAGCAAAAAAAAATATTGGCTGCCAGCCATGTGGGTTTTTGGTTGAATTGTTACCATTTATTTTGTCATTTTATAAGTTTTATGTTTTTGGGAGACAATACATCTTTTAATGTCAAAATCATTTTTTCCTGAAAACTCACTCATCTCCGTTGATTATTGACTGATGCAGTATTACACACAAACACATTAATCGATTTTATAGTATAGTATTATAGTAGTAGTATAGTATAGTTTTCTTGTTTATTGTGTTGTTGTTTTTATTTCTAATGTTGGTGATGGATCAAACGACACTGATAACGTTTGGAATTTCGTATTTCGGATTTCGTCGTTACACATTTTTAACGGTTATGTTTTTACAGATTGTTCAACAATTAATTCCCTCATGTTTTTCAGATTGCTGCGATTGCCCGTTTATTGAGGATATCCTTGCAAAAATTAGCAAAAACCAATCAAGAGGACAAAGATCACGACACATATTCAATATTATAAATGTATAAATGTAAACAATTTTCTTTATTTTCGATAATATTGATATATAGACAATTTTTAACTTAATTATAGATTAGCTAAAATGCTTTAAAGGACACTTCAAAAGTAAACTTTTTCTCTAGCTCTGTCTACTCTATCAAATTTATGTGACAAAAAAAATATATAATGGACATGATGATGTAATATCAATACCACATTTGGGCATATCACTACCATATTTGGATACATTACACTCACAAACTAGTTTGATAGTGTAGACAGAGCTTAACAGGTAATAGTGCTAATCCACTATGCAAACATATCACAAAGTAAAAAAGTAATACTAATTGTGTTAAGACTATATATTTTGTATTGCTGATACTGTAAACATTTAAACCTTGTTATTCGCTTAAAGTCTTTTTTTTAATATTAAATGCAGAATGAAAGTTGCTCTAGTTAAACGAAACGAAATGCTTTCTACCAAAAGAAACTGTTCATGTTATTTACGCGTCTTTTGCTCTGTATCTGCGTCTATTTCTTTGTCACATGGCTTAAGCTTGGTTCCCACCTAGGACGCAACGCAAGGAATTAACGCAGCGCAAGCGTGTTGACCAATGACAAGCGACAGTTCAAATAATCCATCGTTTGTGAGTGGTCAACTCATGTTGCGTTACGTCCTTGTGTTGCGTCTCTAGTGGGTATACCAAGCATTACGCAGCACTGTCTTATTTTGATGATAGCCGTTATGTATAGCCGTATGTTGTTTTGTACTCTTCATTTCCTTTGCCAATACACTCGATTAATTATTCTATTAGCATAGTCTACAATAACCTGCTTTTTATAATAAAGTAAAAATTAGCATTGATCAAACTACACAATGAAGCACAGTGAAAGACTTTCACAGTGCAGACAATTAATGGCACCATGCTACTATTGTGTATTCTCTAGTACCCGTCAATAAAACACGCTGTTAAACAATATTAACAATATTTGTTGGCTGTAGAACTACATAAAACTGTAATTAAACGTTATCTGAATATTATCAAATAAATTAACCGCAGAATACTATGAATAACGCGTTGCTCTCCGCTTAGCAACGTGTTCAGCATTTGGTACAAGAACGATCAAAGAGAGCATTGCTGTATTTAGTATTTTTTGTCAGCAGTTAGGCTACCACTTGTATACAATATTTCGATAAGCACTTTTTGTGCGAAATGATACTGTATGTAGGCCTAACGTACGTGCAAATGAGTTTCCTATTACAAATAGGCCTACATATTGACAAAAAAACAATACAATATGGTCAAATGATGTATCATGTTAGCAACTTTTGTTTCGGAGTAAACCAAGAATGAACATTATCGACCACCAATCGATAGTGAACGGTGTATTCTGCATTCGCGCGCAGATTAATTGTTTGTTTTTAAACAATTCACTCCTCCCAGGGAGATATGGCCTATTATGTAGTTTATAATTCACATGAACACATGATAGTACGTTATGTGAGCATTGTTGTACTGTAATATACCTTTCGAGAAACAAAATCGGAGATTCTAAAGATTAATTAATACCTAAAAGAAAATGATAAAAGTCATTAAAAACAGAGATATCAAAAGGTTAATTGACCAATGTTTTTTGATTGATTGACAAGTTAAAAAAAAATCCTATTTCTAATCAATTATGAGAGCTATTAAATTTTTACAGCAAACATAGTACAGGAATTTTTTTTAATGACCAAAATATCGGCTTTTCAAAATATATATTGAGGTAACATGCGCAGAACGTCTGCGCATGTCAAATTATGATATGGTAACCAGTTATGTCAAAATATAAAAGGTTCGAAATTTGGCCATTCATTTTCCGTAAAAATTCGTACAGGGAAATTTTCGAAAAATGGCAAAATATCGGTTTTTCAAAATATATATTGACGTAACATTTGCAGAACACATTATGTGTGTCTATGCATGTAAATTATGATGATAATAGTAACCAAATTGACATGCGTAGAACACATTATTTGCCTCTGCGCATTTTTCACAAATTTCCCTGTACTATTGAGTACATCATTTTTTTTAAATGACCAAATTTCGAACTTTTTATTTTCCGATATAACTGGTTACTATAGCATACTTGCCATGCGCAGGTAACATTTTTTACTCTGCGCATGTTATTTATGATATAACCATTTTTCGAAAATTTCCCTGTACAATAGTACAGGGATTTTTCAGAAAATAGTCAAATTTGGACCTTTTTATTTTTCGATATAACTGGTTACTATAGCACAATTGACGTGCGCAGAAAACATTATTCGACTCTGCGCATGTTAATTATTATATAGTAACCAAAAAATAAAAGGGTCGAAAATTGGCAATTTTTATTTTTGATATAACTGGTTACTATAGCACAATTACCATGCGCAGAACACATTATTCGACCCTGTGCATGTTAATTATGATATAGTATGGAACTATTCCATGGATATAGTAACCAGTTATGGCAAAAAATAAAAGGGTCGAAAATTGGCCATTTTTATTTTCGATATAATTGGTTACTATAGCACAATTGACGTGCGCAGAACACATTATTTGACTCTGCGCATGTTAATTATGATATAGTAACCAGTTATGCCAAAAAATAAAAGGGTCGAAAATTGGCTATTTTTCGAAAATTTCCCTGTACTATAGTACAGGGATTTTTTTTCAAAAAGTAGTCAAATTTCGACCTTTTTATTTTTCGATATAACTGGTTACTATAGCACAATTGACATGCGCAGAACAAATTATTCGACTCTGCGCATGTTAATTATGATATAGCATGGAACTATTCCATGGATATAGTAACCAGTCATGGCAAAAAATAAAAGGGTCGAAAATTGGCCATTTTTTTCTCTCTATAGCAGAATTGACGTGCGCAGAACACATTATTCGACTCTGCGCATGTTAATTATGATATAGTAACCAGTTATGGCAAAAAATAAAAGGATCGAAAATTGGCTATTTTTCGAAAATTTCCCTGTACTATAGTACAGGGATTTTTTTCAAAAAGTAGTCAAATTTCGACCTTTTTATTTTTCGATATAACTGGTTACTATAGCACAATTGACATGCGCAGAACAAATTATTCGACTCTGCGCATGTTAATTATGATATAGCATGGAACTATTCCATGGATATAGTAACCAGTTATGGCAAAAAATAAAAAGGTCGAAAATTGGCTATTTTTCGAAAATTTTCCCGTACTATAGTACAGGGATTTTTTCAAAAAGTAGCCAAATTTCGACCTTTTTATTTTTCGATATAATTGGTTACTATAGCACAATTGACGTGCGCAGAACACATTATTTGACTCTGCGCATGTTAATTATGATATAGTAACCAGTTATGCCAAAAAATAAAAGGGTCGAAAATTGGCTATTTTTCGAAAATTTCCCTGTACTATAGTACAGGGATTTTTTTCAAAAAGTAGTCAAATTTCGACCTTTTTATTTTTCGATATAACTGGTTACTATAGCACAATTGACATGCGCAGAACAAATTATTCGACTCTGCGCATGTTAATTATGATATAGCATGGAACTATTCCATGGATATAGTAACCAGTTATGGCAAAAAATAAAAGGGTCGAAAATTGGCCATTTTTTTCTCTCGATATAATTGGTTACTATAGCAGAAATGACGTGCGCAGAACACATTATTCGACTCTGCGCATGTTAATTATGATATAGTAACCAGTTATGGCAAAAAATAAAAGGATCGAAAATTGGCTATTTTTCGAAAATTTCCCTGTACTATAGTACAGGGATTTTTTTCAAAAAGTAGTCAAATTTCGACCTTTTTATTTTTCGATATAACTGGTTACTATAGCACAATTGACATGCGCAGAACAAATTATTCGACTCTGCGCATGTTAATTATGATATAGCATGGAACTATTCCATGGATATAGTAACCAGTTATGGCAAAAAATAAAAAGGTCGAAAATTGGCTATTTTTCGAAAATTTCCCTGTACTATAGTACAGGGATTTTTTTCAAAAAGTAGTCAAATTTCGACCTTTTTATTTTTCGATATAACTGGTTACTATAGCACAATTGACATGCGCAGAACAAATTATTCGACTCTGCGCATGTTAATTATGATATCTCATGGAACTATTCCATGGATATAGTAACCAGTCATGGCAAAAAATAAAAGGGTCGAAAATTGGCCATTTTTTTCTCTCGATATAATTGGTTACTATAGCAGAATTGACGTGCGCCGAACACATTATTCGACTCTGCGCATGTTAATTATGATATAGTAACCAGTTATGGCAAAAAATAAAAGGATCGAAAATTGGCTATTTTTCGAAAATTTTCCTGTACTATAGTACAGAGATTTTTTTCAAAAAGTAGTCAAATTTCGACCTTTTTATTATTCGATATAACTGGTTACTATAGCACAATTGACATGCGCAGAACAAATTATTCGACTCTGCGCATGTTAATTATGATATAGCATGGAACTATTTTATGGATATAGTAACCAGTTATGGCAAAAAATAAAAAGGTCGAAAATTGGCTATTTTTCGAAAATTTTCCCGTACTATAGTACAGGGATTTTTTCAAAAAGTAGCCAAATTTCGACCTTTTTATTTTTCGATATAACTGGTAACTATAGCACAATTTACATGCGCAGAACACATTATTCGACTCTGCGCATGTTAATTATGATATAGTAACCAGTTATGGCAAAAAATAAAAGGATCGAAAATTGGCTATTTTTCGAAAATTTCCCCGTACTATAGTACAGGGATTTTTTCAAAAAGTAGCCAAATTTCGACCTTTTTATTTTTCGATATAACTGGTTACTATAGCACAATTGACGTGCGCAGAACACATTATTCGACTCTGCGCATGTTAATTATGAAATAGTAACCAGTTATGGCAAAAAAAAAAGGATCGAAATTTGGCTATTTTTCAAAAAATAGCCAAATTTCGACCTTTTTATTTTTCGATATAACTGGTTACTATAGCACAATTGACATGCGCAGAACAAATTATTCGACTCTGCGCATGTTAATTATGATATAGTAACCAGTTATGGCAAAAAAAAAAGGGTCGAAAATTGGCTATTTTTCGAAAATTATGGTAACAAAATAGAAAAGTCACAATTTGGAAAAAAAATGCCTGTAGTATTATAGTACAGTAATGAAAAAACAATGTTTTTTGTTGAATTTAACCATTATTTTTTTCTTACTGTATTATCGGTAATAATTAATTTTTTTTCGTTCTTTTTTTTCTATGGAAATGATTAACTTTATTAAGCCTATTTAAGTCTGATTTTATTAATCTTCATTTTTTCATGTTTTTGGGGACAATATATCTTTAAGTTTACCATCATTATGTTTAACATTATCACGACTCTAAAAAGAAAACATTTGCTTAAATAATGTAAATAAATATAAAATATATAAATATACTGTATTATAAAATAAATTTCAGATATATTCCTTAATTAAAGAGTGGAGGGTGTATGGGTCCTTCCGAATCCAACTTATGTATATTCACAAATCTGTATTTAGAAATATGTACACATTAAAAAAACTAAGTGTCGAAAATTGGCAATTTAATTGGCCAAATTTATAACTTTTTATTGTTATTTAAAAAAATAAATAATTTTAAAAACTATAAATCACAGACTCTTTTCTTTACATGGAAATAAGATTTCTTTAAAATTGCTGGAGAATCCATGATCATAAAATTGACTGGCTCCCTCTATGGTTAGCATGTGCTGTGGTACTGCACATTTTATCTTGTTTTTGGAATGTCTTGTCCTTCTCTTGTTGTTTGTTCTGTGTATGTGTTCGTTTGTAGCAATGTTTTTTTCAGATTTTAAAGCCGCTTTCTTATATCTCTCGTTTGTTGTCTGGTTGGTGAGAGCGAGGTACAGATGGTAGATTGTAAATCCACCAATTAGAAATGAAAGAAGTCCTAACGCAGTCGTGAGGAAAACCACGAGCGGGTACTCCATGAATAAATGCTGAAAACAATGTAATAACAAAACATAGTGATAATCAATAGTCAAATATATATATACATATTCATATACATGGTTTGATTTTTGTATCTGTTACAATGACTAGTAGAAACAATTTACCACAATTTGTGAATATTTAGGTTGTGGGCTAAAGTATTCATCATTGCATGTCTCACCAACCTGAATTAATACTTGAAAATTCATTGGTCTGAGTTTGCCGTCACTATCCACATACTGCGCCATATGAAGTCCAGTGGAATAAACAATGTTTAGCAATGCATATAGTCCTAGCACAGCCACGTGCACACACATTAATGTTATTGTAAACAGGTAGCCAATGAAATGCTTGATGTTAAAAGCACCAATACAGTTGTTCACCCAGGAGCAGTGATGGTCAAACCTCACTACACAGCGATTGCATATGCCTGACAATGTAAAACAGACAAGTTATTCAAAGTGCATACTTGTGGGTTACGAGTGTTAAATAGCCTACAAGATAAAAGCAAAGAACTTATAACACAAGAATCTCCTGTTTGTCCGAAGCGCGTAACAATTTCGAAAGGCATTGTGGGATAGAATAGAGCTATGGGTGGCGCCATTGTGAGCCATGGAGTAGGGCGCCCGCATCAAATTAGAAAGTCAAAATCATAGAGGGGTTCTGCTAATACTCTAGGGGGGTAGAGTAATTGACTGAGGAGTAGGGCGCTCGCATCAAATTAGAAAGTCAAAATCATAGAGGGGATCTGCTAATACTCTAGGGGGGTCGAGTAATTGACTTCCTAGTTTGGAGGGGGCGCTGCTCCATGCTGTGAAATGGCGTCGCCCAGTTTGACCTTTTAACCCTGTACTTCCAATACTGTGTTTTAAATGCAAATTGAAGAACAGGAGATTCTTGTGTTATAAGTTCTTTGATAAAAGGGAGTAGAGACTAGTTACCTCCTGGAGTAGGGGGTAAAAAGTAGGTGAAAAGAAAAACAGCAATCTTAGTTACCTAGAGTTTGGCTGAGTGGATATTATGTTAAGATTAGGGTGGGTGGAAGACCTTACAATAATCTTTAGGCTGGGTGCTTTTCTTTGGGTCACCCCTGCACACCGATCATAATTATACCCTTATAATGGTAAAAATTTAAACTCACTACAATGTTTTGACCTTGCTGGCTTCTGAAATAAGCACGTTCTACAATTGACTCCATTAACATACAGATGACCATCATATGGGTAACGGTTGATAAACGTATCAACGTTTTTGAATGATAGAGTACCAGGGTCTTTTAGCGAAGTTGAAATGAAAAAGTACAGATTCAATAGCAACTCTACAAATGGAGCGTACGTGAACAAGATAGAATTGCAGTAAGTTGTAGCATTTGGAATTATTTGTTTTGTGAGAATCCAAAAGCAGGCTCCTACAATCAGGCAGTAAGTTACTTGTAAATAACAATTTCTGAAAGAAATATTAAATTAATAACAAAAAAATAAATAAAATATTTAAAATCAATTTGTGGTATATTCTGTAGGTAGTAATTATTCGTGCGAACTCAGGTGTGGTGTGGACTGAATTATTGCTTTTGAATCTGAGACTTCTGGGTTCAAATTATGTGATAATCAATTTTTCATTCAAAATAAAGTTACTCATCAATACAGGATGGATAAACTATATGGTGCTTATACACTATCAAACTAGTTTGACAAAAAAAGTGATGTGTCCAAATATGGCAGTGATATGCCCAAATATGGTAGTGATATGCTTATTTGAGGCTTAGGGACTGGAGTTGTGTGAGTCTACAATTATGGGCAGTAAGCAGACAATTATAAAGTAGGTTAACAATTGCCTTGCAATCCACTAAATAGACTACGACCAAAGACCCTTTTAATTTATAGTCATTTTTTAAAAGCCTTGACACTTGACTTTTCATTAAAAATTGGTTGCTAGTAAAATTGTAGCATAGTACCTCACCTTTCATCAAAATATGATGAATAACATTTTAACCAAAGACCCTTTTAATTTTTTAATCATATTTTAAAAGCCTTGACACTTGACCTTTCATTAAAACTGGTTGCTGGTAAAAATGCAGCATAGTATCTCACCTTTCATCAAAAATATGACGAATAACATTTTGTATTGTTGTTCGAAGTTTGGCTGGCAACAAGTAATAGTACAATCCCTCAAATAACTAAAAAAAAAAGTTAAACCACATTTAATTGTACAAGTAGGCTATTACACTAACAATTACTACTAATTCTGCTAGGACTTTCAAGGAATATAAACTTTATGTAATCTATATTTGGTGTCTTTTCATAAGGTATTCTATAATACTCTATCCTATTTTTTGGACAAACAATTTAGCGGGGGATTGCTACAGAGTTTACTAGAGTACTGTGGCCATATTCTAAATTCATACTTAAGAAAAGTTCTGTCTACACTATCACACTAGTTTGACAAAAAAATGTAATGTACCCAAATATGGTAATGACTGTCATGACATCATCATGTCCATGACCACATCACATCATTAAATTTGATAGTGTAGACAGAGCTTTAGAGAAAAACCATTAAAATTCCAAGAAATTCATCATTTCGCAAGACCTCTTGTCTGAGGGGACGGTGGGAGGGCGTTTATCCAGGTAAGCTAGCACTCATAGACTACCAACACCACTGAGCTTTGAGTGCCACTTTATAGTGTTTGCCTTTTATTTCCATACACAAACGCATAGACATGCAAACTGGTATATATTTTATATACTACTAATAATAATACCTACTTACCCAAATCATCTGACGACGTGTATTACCAATAATTCCTGGTGTTTTACTGTCAGCTGACGTAAGTATGTATGAACATAAAGAGAAGACGATTACGTAAATCACAACCACTGTTAGAAAGTCCATTGTGCGTACTGAAAAATATAAAAAAAAGTACAGACTAAGAGAGCTCCCTTGAGTGTGTTACAATGCTTTTGACTGGATTTGGCATGGTTGTCTAGAAGTTATCCAAACACAGAATTTGCAAGCTCTACAATCATCATAATTACGTATATATTTTGTATATTAACAGTATCAGGAGGATCTTTTTTCCCCCTTTGGCCCCACCTATTCAAAATCCTAAATTTGTATACATGATTGAACTATTAAGCTAATGAAGAACGAAACATGTTTACTCTCTAACAAGATGAAAACATAACAAAACATGATTGGTTTATTAAAAAGAAAATTATAAATCCAATTCATTAGGATAATAATTGAACAATATAAAGTGCTGTTATTTACCTTGTTTTGTTCCTCTTGCATCGATCACAGCAATATGTGGAATGATTCCAAGAATTCACCATATGTCTGGCATTGCACACAAAAATGGAACAGTCCAAATGCACCTACAGATAAAACAACTTGACAACATAATTAAAAATCTAATAAGTGAAATTTGTCAACTAATGCACGAGTGAACCAAGATAATATCTGTCTTGTTAGGGATAGTGTTCAAATCAATAAATAAAACTAGAAAGCCACTCCGAGAGTGCATACCTCCGCCTACTGTAAAATTCTCCTACATAAGATTTCTCCGGGAAAATATATATATATTTGTGTGTGTCTTAATGCTGTGTGTGATTTAGGCTGAATTCACTACAAGCATGTGTATGCGAATTTGGTGTACTGGTTATGTAACCAGCCTTTCAATTAACAATAGTTTCAGTTGACTAACAATAGAACAGCAACGCCAAAAACAAACGGGTGAATTTGAAAAGAAATAGGTTTTGTAAAACTACTCGTATCAAAAAACCTGTAAATTAAATCAAATTATGTTTTAAAATTACAATTCACAAATTATAACTCTTGCCTCTTGTACAAAAAGTTTTATGGACAAGTAGTTCTCGATAAATGCAATTTCAGTTTACTTATTACTTTAAGATTACTTGCCGGCTTTTTAAAATTGTTCCAGAATTGGGACCGTGGTCCGGATTGCCTCCAAAATTTAATGAAGTGGTCCTTGACCACATATTTATTACTTTTTTAGTAATCCTGCTAACAAACAAACAAACAGACAAACAAATGCGATCAACTACATACCTCCTTGGCGGAGGTAAATAATTGCTGCAAATTATAGAAAGTTAACTTCTCTATTAATTTTTTTTATCTAGCACCTGTGTGTTAAATCTGTTATTGTTTTAATCTGCAGCAATTTGGAAAATGCTAGCCGAGTTCCAAGATGGATGGGGTGCAAACAGTGAATATGTATCTTTACAGTGTGCCCATAGATGTAGCTAAAAAGTGTTGGGGCTTCCCACTACGAGTGGTTGGCAAAAATGTTATATTTTATATGTTATGTTTTTTACCATCAAATCCTAGTAAAAATAAAACAGTAATAATAATTGATTGTACTATTACAGTACTGTACATAAACTTGACTGAGGAGCAAGTTTAGGTAGAAGCAGGAATACGCCTTTTATTTTAGACATGGTCCCTTACAAACACAGGATGATGATAGAGGACTGAGCAAAATGATATAACACCAGATCATGATCAGATCAAGGTCTATTAATTAGTGTAATTTGATATGAACTTCACACGGCATTCTCTTGGGATAAAGACAACTTTAGTCATTAGCATGTTGGCAGGAATAACAAGTGAACATGGTACTAGCAGCTCATGAATCATGCTTGGTCATCACACGTTTATTACAAGAATTTAACAGTTAAAACCATACAGATTTGTCAAGGATTGGAATTTTTTCATCTGCCAACACAGACTGTAAACAGCTGCATATACATAACAGTAACATTCATGTACATTGTTGTAAACTGAATAACTAATAATGGTTCTCTATTTTAAGTGACAGTTAATTTAGTAATATATTTTTCATTCAAGAGAATTCATTCAAATCAAGAGAACACCTTGGCATATAGACAAAAATATATACATTATAATCACAGAAACTGTAGGAAAAAAACGTTTAACCTAGTAAGTAGGCCTACTACGCTACACCGCAGAGCAGAAGCTAGGCTAAGCGGCGGGCTAAGCTAGCTAAGACCCCTATAAGTATAATATATAGATCAGATAGGGGTCCTGAAACTTGCACTTGTAGGCTATAATAGAAGTGTAGCCTAGCCTAGTAGTATAGGTTGTTCTAAGAGGGATCCAGTCAAGTCGCCCCATCGCAAAGTCGCCTCATACAAAGTCGCCCAATACAAAGTCGCCCCATCGCAAAGTCGCCCCAAAACAAAGTCGCCCCGGCACAGTCGCCCCATCGCAAAGTCGCCCCATTACAAAGTCGCCCCAACGCAAAGTCGCCCCAACGCAAAGTCGCCCCATCGCAAAGTCGCCCCATCGCAAAGTCGCCCACGGTTTTATTTCGGTATGATTATGAAGCGCCGCCGCTAGTAGTACGCTGTAGTCGGTTGCGTTTGCTATCGATTGCGTTGTTACTTTGGTCGTATACATTATAATGTTTATCCTATTATATACATAATTTGTGTTTTAATTTTTATTTTACAGGTTTTAATGGAGTGATGTGCTTTTTAAAAATCATTAAAGAAATAGGCCTAGTCCCTTGTTTGAAAGTTCTAAAAAGATTATCCCTGATTTATAGTTTCAAAAATGTTAATTTAATATGATTTTAAAATTAGTTACCAGAGCCACAATTACGAATCTTTCTTCAACCTACGCGTGGATACCAGCTCATTTTTAGGATAATATAATAAATGTATAAATGTGTAGTAGGCCTTCGTATAGATTTACAGTAGTTAAAACAATAACAGTGTTGTAAGACAATGAGTGTTATAGGCTACTTATTGATCATTTTGCATTTATTGACAAGTTATGTGTCTTAATTTTATAATGACTTTTCAAAATAAAGAAAAAAAAAAAATTTCATCGCCGACATGATTGTTTTACATGCAGGTATTTTAGTAAAATTTAAAACGCTACATTTTGACCATGGAAAAACCATCGTACAGTATCGTGTGCGTGTTTTTTAAAAAGGGGAATCCCCGACGGTCAGCAGAAAGACGTAGCAGCTGTGAGGAAACAGATACCAGAAGGCGCAGCTCCGATTGGTTTCAGAGAATGTTTCAGATGGCGAGTCGCCTTTTATTCAACAGCACAATAATCATTTTACTGAAGAAATTTTTTTCAACCCTTTTGGTTATAGAACATTCTAATTATCATGCCTAATAAATATCCTCATATCGGGTGTATATTTAATTTTAAATTAAACAAGACAGTGAAGAGGCACGGAATAATACGTACACGGACGTACGGCGAATAGGCCTACACACACGCACGTAATCATTTACGACATATAGTGGTGATATGATGCAATTTTATAATGGATATAATGATGGGATTGTCTTTCCAGGCTTAGAATCAATGTTCATTGTAATACTATGTATATAATAGTAAACTGAATGTTTATAAATAAATTGTTTTACGTAATTTGTTGCATATAAAATAAAAGACACAGACGCAGCCTACGTTTCCTATAAAATATTTCACATTTAAATAATTATGTACTGTTAAATGACATTATGCTGGATAATACTATAATCTTAAACTATGTTTACAAATTGTCATTTTTTAAGGCACACATCTTTCTCATCATACTGACCTGTAAAATAGAAACAAAAATCAATTATTAATATAGGCCTAATAATAATAATAAATATTCATCTACCAAAGTAAAAATAATCTAGATTGTATAACATCATTTTATCGGGACCAAAATTAAACGCGACCGATTTCGAACGCGACTGATATCATCGTAAAACTCCGGCGGGGTTTCCCCATCTTCAGATGGTGCGTTGTAGTGCGACAACGGCGGAGTAATTACGGGGGATTCCCTCTGTCTGGTAAGCTAGCACGTTAGTGCGACCGCGGAGTGATTAGTCGGGGTTTCCTCTCTGATTATGGGGGTGCGTGCCGATCGTGTAACCTGAGACTACATGGCGGGGCTTCCCCTTTTATGCATACACGTTCCGTGTTATTTTGTGTATCATTGCGACATTTTACGCACTTGTAAACTATTTTTTAACGTTTTGGGGCGACTTTGCGATAGGGCGACTTTGTGATGGGGCGACTTTGCGATGGGGCGACTTTGCGTTGGGGCGACTTTGCGATGGGGCGACTTTGCGATGGGGCGACTGTGTCGGGGCGACTTTGTTTTGGGGCGACTTTGCGATGGGGCGACTGTGTAAGGGGCGACTTTGTATGGGGCGACTTTGCGATGGGGCGACTTGACTAGCATCCTTCTAAGACAGGCTAATTTAAGACAGGCTGATTTAAGTCTACTCCAAGGCTGGCATTTTTTAAGTTAGTAGGCCTAGCCTCGCTAATGCAGTTTCGTACCCACCCCTTAAAATTACTCAAAATTGTTTCAATACTTCATCTAACCTACTCACGAGTTGTCTACAGCATTCTGCAAGCATAAAATTGTAAAATATCGATAACTTTTTATTTATAAATATTTTTAATCAATTGATAATTGAGCACCCTTCAGAAATCCATCGCAAGCTTAGCTTCGCGAAAATCATCGCTAGGCCTGCCGATAAAAGTACGGAGGCCTCATAGGGCATCGATCAATAGAGGACGCTGTTATGGTCATATTATAATGTCTTTAAAAAATATTCCTCGTGAAACGAACTTTTAAGTTTTTTCATAAAGAAATATTTTGTGTTTAATTATGTTGTTAATTTTTAGAAATTCTTTTTAATTTGAGTGTTATTGTCTTGTCAAATTATATTTTTGTGAGGGTCTTTAATGATCAGCTTCGGCTGGATGGACCACCCTCGTAAAATATTGTTGAAATAAATAAAGGAACAGTTGCTTCAATATTAAATGTTATATTTTTATTTTATTTTAATAAACACAACAGGAAAGAAGATAAAAAGGAAGAAATGAAAGACATGAAATGATGTTTTCAGTGTCAGCAGAAGTAAAATAAATTCTAGTAATTGATGGAAAACATTTTTATTATAATTATCATTTTATTACTGTACATTACATTTCAATAAATTATATCTTTCTGTTTTTGTTGCATTTCTTATTTCCATGTATTTGAAGAGGTCTTTCATGGGTGAATAACAAATGTTAATTTATATACTTCTATAAAAATCTTAAAACAAGGAAACCATTAGTGTTTCTAATATAGTGATAACATTACTAAACAATTAATTTGTCATAAGCTCCAATTGTTTATTGTGTTATAACAATGTAGCTCAGGACTGAACGAAGTACTGTAATTCTTTTTATTTCATTTTATTTATTTATTTGACCTACAAATCATAATGTAAAATAAACTAAAACAGAGGAAAATTGGTCTGTAGTACTTAAATCTTCAAGTCAGCAGTCCCATACAATTTATCTTCTTTCCTGTGTGAAATTCGACTACTATTAAAAATGAAAAACAAATTAAAAACATAACATATGATGATACCCACAATGATGAATACAATAATTGTATATTATTTCTTTATTAAAAATACGAAATTCATGTCGGAAATAATGCAAATTATTATTTAGTGCGTGCTTTAAACATTAGTAAATTACGCCCTCTATAGAACGCAACTGTTTACTCTATCAAGAGTTAATGTCCTGTGAGGCCTCCGTACTTTTATCGGCAGGCCTAGCGACGATTTTCGCGAAGCTAAGCTGGCGATGTATTTCTGAAGGGTGCTCAGTATTAATTGATTAAAAATAGTTATAAATAAAAAAAATATCGAATTTTTACAATTTTATGATTGCAGGATGTTGTAGACAACTCGTGAGTAGGTTGGATGAAGAATTTGAGTAATTTTAAGGGGTGGGTACGAAACTGCATTAGCGCCGGCCCTACTACTATAGGCTAGTACTGCTAGTTAGTAGAAGGCGGATACAGTCAGAGAGAGGCCTAGCCTACTACTCTCTCTACTAGGCCTAGGGCTACTAGGCCTACACTAGACTCTAGGCTTAGCCTACCTAGCTTATTATAAGTTAGAAAACACAATTCGGCCACACAATACTTAAAATATAAAACAAATGGACAGTAAATAGCCTAGAGCATTAATATAAAAAAGCAAACCTGTCAGCAGTGTCAAAACAAAAACAATCTCATCATTTTGTTGAGCATCCATCCGTCTATCTATCCATTGTACAATATTGGTAAGTCGAGATGATCCATTTTCCTACCACAGTACGTCTGTACGAAAGTCTACTCTGACTAACTCGACCTACGAATTCGATTTTGATTGGATGAAAGTTATAGTAGGTGTAATGCGCTGTTTTAATACAAATTACTGTTACCACCACAAGACAAAATAAATAGATATTATAAGTTCTCTTCAAATAGATTATTTTTATTTATAGAAATATGGATCAGGTGCCGTTTTCGGCCACCTCGACTTGTATGGACTATACCATTATAAAAAGATGGGAAAATAGGGGTGTCCCATTTATTATTTGAGTGTGTTAATGTGTTAAAATACTGCTGCTTTTGTTCTTTTGTTTAGTGCATTATGTTTCAGCAACAAAGGGAAAACAACTACGCCCTGCATGCTGTAGAATTAATTTCAGTTTTCAAGTTAATAGGCCTACAGTATATTATGGCTCTTTATTTCTATATAATTTTTAGGTATCCTTCCTTAATATATTAGGTGGATTCCCTAAGGTGGATATTGAATAATTTTTACGGATTTATAGATACAGAAAGTATATAAAGAAAGTTTTTATTCCAGTTACAAATAAAAAATATAATTTAATTAACACAGTAGTACATTTAATAAAGATGACAGTAGTACTAATAAGATCTATCACATACTGATTATTAGGTAATCAGTAAAACAAATAAACATTATAATTTTGTCAATGAATCTGTACCATTTTGTTCCCAGAAAACACAGCGTTTGACATTGCGTGTTTTTAGGTTTGGTTTTTCTAAAACTTTTTAAACTAAGTTTTTAAACGTCTTCTGTGTAGAAATACATGTTCTAATTGAACAACGTTTGCATCAAAACGTTATAATAGCGAATGCAAAACGGAGCTGATAATGTCGCCATGAAGAGGATGATTGGTGTCTTCCAATATAATCGGCAAGCCGTTCGCTGTAGAACGAGTCAAGCATTTGCATAGACAAACCAATTACTTTCCCCGCTCTACCCAGCACCTTCTCAATTCGGTCTTTATCCCCTTTACATTCCCTTACTGATATTCCTAGCCCAATATACAATATGCCCAAATAGAACATCACTGATTAGTAAAACATAAACATTCTATAGTACAAATATCCTGCTTTACCCCAAAGAACCGAGTTTCCTCAAGCAGTACAGCCTTGTATTTAACTTCTTAACTACGATCAACATGTCCACCCATGAAAATACATAATACGTAAATTGTACAATATATAACTACAAAAATAAAAACAGAACAACAAAAATACAGGATAGGCCTAATAAATAAATAAAACTTACAGATACATCCTCATAGAGATGTCTGTAGCTTGTTTACTATATTAATCAATTAGTTGAGAGAGGTAATGCTGATAAAATTGTAGATCTAGTCCCCCATGCTTTCATTAAAAATGTTTTTAATTGTTCGTAATGTTTCATTTTCAGTGAATAAATTGTCTAGCATAAAATGGTGTTTTAATTCCTGAGATACAACAAAAATTATCCCAGTACATACTTAATTATTGTCTAACAGAGTTTAATGAAGGACATTTAAATAAAAAATGGTTTACTGTTTCTTTTTCGTTAGTACTACACATCTTACATAATCCTGTGTTATGATTTGATCAGGATTGTCTATGACCCTCAAGATCTAGAGAGTTTGATCTTGCTTTAAATTTTAAATTGATACTCTTAACATTAGTTTTATCTAACAAATATTGTTCAAGGTTTGGAGTTCCTTTATACATAGTATATTCCGTTAACGTTGTTTTGCATTGGGCCTTCGAAAACCACTCGTTATGATCAACTTGTTTATTATTTTTCCTAAATGGCTTTATCCAGTTAGTAGATGGTTCTTCATTAAATTTGTCTATAAAATTTGTTTTATTTAAAATATCTTTAGTTAATATAGTAATATTGTTACAAAATCTTGGCATTCCCTAACACAGTACCTAATAATAACATGCCTTATAAAAAGTACATGCATTGCTAGTTTTTGATGTTTTGTATTGTTCCTTGTAGTTTTTACTGTAGGTTACATAACAGAACAATTGTATTGTCTTCCCATTCAATAGACACCCTTCTCTACATAAAACATAATACACCACACCCCTGTCATAATAATGGTATAGTCCATATAAGTCGAGGTGGCCGAAAACGGCACCTGATCCTAGAAATATATACTGTAGTGATACATGGGCTGGGTTACGTGGGTAGGACGTGAAATAAACTAAAATGAAAATATAATATAAACTATTGAATGATTAATTATATAAAGTTTGAACAAAGAAAAACAACTCTCTAACTCTGCTTAATTCAAAACGTTTGGTCGTGGTTGTTGTTTTCGATAAGCAACATATTATACAACTCATATTACAGAAAATTTAAGATTCTAAGAAAGAAAACAATATTTTATACACAAATTAGTTCTTGGTGGATTTCAAGCAACAAATATTACAAGCTTGAATACAAACACAAAATGTTTTCTTTTATTTCTGTACAATTTAATACAATTTATGGGTAATCTATAATCAAAGGATACAGAATAAGAAGGGTCCATAGGCATGCTTAAGAGCTGGGAAAGTCTTAAAAGAATTGTATTTATGATCAGCCTGAACTGCTTTAGATTAAAAGCATTTTTATCAGGTGAAGGGTTTAGTTAGGAGAAATATGAGGGGGGGGGGGGGGGAGATTGGGGGTGGTATTTCATTTTACTAATTGTGACATGCATGTGCATTGTAGCACTGCAAAACAAGCCACAAAAAACAGATAAATTAGATAGCTATTTGGCAGTCATCAAGGGGACAGCCAATTAATGTTATGTTAATGATCATATTATTAATGATAAACAAAAGTGTGGCTTTGCAATCTAATTCATCTGTTTTTGTGACTTCTTTTGTCAATGGTGATTTTGAATATAGTTTCTATCAATATGTCAGTTCATTCTTGAATATAAAGTAAGCAAACTACTAACTATTGTACTACTAGTTTTGTTCATTATTCTCTAATCCATTAGGGTGGTTTATTTTAAATACAGCACCGTTATAAACAAGGAAGTACAGTCTACATTGACATTTGTATCAAATCTAATTCTACACCTCCATCGTTTTAGAATATAATATTATAAATACAAAGAACCATATAGCAGTCAACAAAAACATAAAGCATTTCCAACAACACATCACATACAATAGATTATTATTTGTTTTCTTCTAGAATATATAATACTATTTTGAGTGTCGAAAGGTGTTTAGTAAATATTTACATTAAGAATTACAAGGTTATTTTTAAGAAACAAAATCTACAAAATGGTATCATTTTTACTTCTAGATATTATACATTATAAATGAAACACTATATATCAGATTGTCAATAAATAAAAAAGCTAATTATGATTTTGATAAACACAATGAGTCGTAAATACATATTTTAAGAAGTTGAATACAGGGGCTTATTTTACATAGCTCAAGGTTGATATAATACTTAAGTCACAACATGCAACAAAAACAAAAGTAATCTGCTGTACAGTGTAAATCACATTCATATACAGTAGAACCCTCCTTTGGGACACCCCTATTAAGGGGACACTTTCCTGTGAAACGAACAAGGGAAATACTGTATATATTTTAACATTACGCCAACTGTACACTCCTATTCTGATAACATTTTGTTGGGCTCAAAGGTGTCCCTCTAATAGGGTTTGTACTGTACATTAAACAGCCAATATTATGAAGAATTTTATATTTATTAATTACAGTAAGAGAGGCCATCCCAAATTAGCATGTATAGAATTCTTCCTTTTAAGTTTTATTGTATTTGTTTGTACACACTTTTTACATAAACCCATTATTTTACATGCACTGAGTTTTGATTGTCAGCTAATATAATTTAAAAGCATTAACTAAAATCTAATTTAATGACGAAATTGGATTACTGCAGTACAGTTTGTAGCAGTGATATATGCTGTTACTGCAGTAATAAGTAAACAGCATACAATATTGATTAGCAATGGATGAGCAAAGGTGATCAAATTTACTGCAGTAACAAACATTTTGACACAGCCTTTTTAAAATTATTGGAAACAAAATAACTTAAAACAACCTGTAAATATGCAGCACTCTTTTTATCAAATTAATGAATTTCCATTGCAATACTTTTCAAAAAATAATTATTTTGCCAATTACTAACAAAACATAATCTAATACAGAAATACAACATACTTCTATTAAGTATAATTCAGAATAATATGTGAGGTATAACAGTCCACTAAAGAAAAAACAACTCAGACGAGTTAGTTCTTTCCTATACCAAAAGCACACATTTCATAACCTGAATTTTTCCTTAGCATTTCCGTAGAAAGTTAACCGTGTTCTCCTTGTTAAGCTAAGAATACTATAGGGTGTAAACAATTTGGAGGTACAATAAGAACATCTATAGCTACTGAGCTGTTTCGATTTTAGACATTTTATCAAACAATAAGTTTAATCTAGAGGTTTTTCAAAACAACAACCATCTAATGAGTTGTTAAATTAAAGTGTTGAGAATTAAAATGTAAAATAACACCACAAATATGTTGGTTTGCTAGTGAGTTGCTTAAATCAAATTGATGTTTGATAAAGGAATTTCCTTGAGATATCTCCTGCCAAATCTAACAGATGCCTTAAAATTTAAAGTAATAAGAACCAGAATTATGTGTTCAAAAGATCTATGATAAGTATCAAGAATCATGAGTGTAGTAGACTCATTAGTTATACAAAACTGAGGGCAGCATACAGTTCTTTCAAAATATGGTTTTAAAACAGATAGAAATGTGCAGTACAGTATGCATTCATTAAGACAGGCTCATCCCACTATCAATACAATTCTCAACTTGATTATTGACAACGTCGTATCTCAAACCAAATCACGAAAAATTACTTCCTATAATTTTTTAATTCTATTCAATCGTTATTACTGCATTGTTCAATATTTGTCCACTGACAATCATTTTGATGAATTAAAACATTTATTACAACAAAATGTGTTGATAGAGTAATTTAAAACCCTTGTCTGAAGTAATTAGTGTTAATATATTTTAATGAATGGTTTAAGCAGTGAAAACCTGACATGTGCATGGTATTTTTCTAATAATTTCCATAAAAATAGATCATTCTATTACAAATATATGATTTCAATATTCTATTAAGAATAATGATTGCATAGTAGTTTTTGCTTGGAAGTAGGTATGAATTTTAAATTTGCATCTATTTATCTATCACAAAAGAGAGAGGAGAAAGGGGGGGGGGGGGATGGAGTTGACTCAGTTTGTTAATGATAATTCAGATCCTGTTTGAAGAGTTATGAAATACAATTAAAATAACAACCAATTGTACTCTCTCATTTGTTTTTAAAATTAAATACATATATAATATACTAAAAGCGCTGATATTAGTAATAACCATGGCAACAAGTTCAAGGTATCAACATTTAATACTATACATTACAAAGTAGTGATACTGTTACCATGGCGATTTGACAACGCTACACTTACAGCTGACGTCTTACAACCAAATAAACTAAATTTGGTCCAAAATGAATTACCTTATATTTAAATAGCACAGTGATTATAAATACCAAATAAATTACAAAAATTAATCAAAAAATGTAAATTTTCTGAAAAAATGAGTTGATTGTTTCCTAAGAACAAAGTTTTACTGTATCCATGTCTGTTCTTCATTTTATGGAAGCCTTCAATAGTTTACAAACAATACTGACGACACTTGGTACAAAAATGTTCTTTACGGATGAAGAACGTCATCAAACATGTTCAATCTGGAAGGAAACACAGAGTTTTTTATTAACTAATTTCACAAAAATCTGCAGAAAAACCTGCATACATTTGCTATAGGTTTTTAACTGTTGATGATTTGTAAAAAAACTGAAATAAAAGCTTTCAATTTAAACTAAATTATATTTTGGATAAACTGTATGTTAATTATTTTTTGAATGTTTTTATTTATATAAATAGGCCTAACTTTAATTTTGTAAACCAACAACTTCAGCCTTCATAGCTGAATGTTGTTTCATTTATAAACAAGAAAAAAAAATAAAATCAATAAACATAATAAATAGATAATAAAACAGGCCTTGTTGATATTATCTCAAGTTAAGCTTAATTGATTTTTGAAGATTTTTATTTTTTTTATATTACCTTGGAAGAACTAAATGCTGAGCCATCTGACTGTGTACTACTACTGGAAGAATCTAGTGGATCTACAACAAAAACAAATATATTAGATCACATGTTAACTAATATAGATTTTAACAAAAGAATGGTACACCATGGCAAGGTCATTAGACAGTACAATGGTATTACAAAATGTGACTGTCTCATAAACTTCTACATTGAAACAAACTAAAATCATACGTTATTGCAGTAAAAAAATGTGATTACTGCAGTAACTGAAATAGGATAAATAATATGATCCCAAAGTGAGGTACTGAAAAAAAAAACACCACAAAAAACAAATCTTACGTCTTAGATTTTCTGTATTCTCAGGAGGAAACCATGGGTTATATTTAGCGTCAAACTGGCCAGGACTGCTAACAGGAGATTCAAACACCTCTTCACAATCAACAGAGCCCTCAGGTGGTATTGCAGGCCCTTCACCACTTGTGCATACCTTTCGTCTTTCAGTCTGCAGAGAATTCACTTGAAACTCCAACAGATCAACACGTTGATTTGACAGCTGTTTTTCATTCTGCAAATGCTTTATTTGTTCTTGTAAATCGTTGTTTTCTTTCTTCGTTGTATCAATGAATACCTTGGATTTTTGCATATCATCTAAACTGCATTTCAACTCGATTTCTTTTATTCTCAGTTGAATCTGTGTAATACAACAACAGGTAAATTGAGAATCAGATTACCTGCCCTACATTGGGAAACATTAGTAAACTTATCTTGCCAAACTTGGGAGTTTTCTCAGGGTTGCAAACTAAAGTTGGTTAGTGTAGAGCCTACTCTCGAGTTTGCAAATTAAATTTTACAAGTGTAGAGAGTTCTGCAAACTTGTTTTCTGCAGCTTGCAGACATTTTTCAACTGGTCTACATTAGCAATCTAAATTTGGTTAGTGTAGACTTCTGCTTGTTTTCTGAATTTTTGTCAATTGGTTTACACTAGCAAACTTTACAACAATTTTGTTTTTGCAAACTTAGAATTTGCTCGAGTTTGTAACTGGTCTACACTAGCAAACTTTGGTACTTATCTTGCCAAACTTGGAGTTTGCTGAAGTTTTCAACCTGAAGTTTGTTAGTGTAGACTTCTACTTGTTTTCTGCAGTTTGTTTAAGTTTGTAAAACTTTTCTTGACAAACTTTATTTTTTTACCTGTAATTTTCGAATCAAATCACTCTCTTCAAGCACTTTATCTCCTTTCTGCATTTCAAGTTGTAAATCTTCAACATCTTTTTCTAATTGTGTCGTAACTTCTACATTCTGTTGGACAATCTCCTCTTTCTTTCTTTGTAGTTCTTCCATCGTTTGTTTTAAGTTCTTGACTGTTCTTTGCAGATTCACGTTTTCGCGACACTGTGATGAATATTTCTCAGAAAGGATTCGCCATTCCTTCTCCATCCGGTTAACTACTTCCCTGAAATAAAAAAAAAAATCTTTAATTTCTTTTTCATAAACATATTTTTCTAGGAATTCAATATTGTATTCTATAACATTGTGTAAACAGTCTCCCGATATTCTTTTTGATTTTTAAATTATCACAATAATTATACAACTATTTGTCTAATTCTGTACAATCATTATAGCTTCTTCTGTAATATGTTTCAGTTTTCAAATGTTTTTAAAATATGATGTAAAGCAATTTTATAATCAAACAAATGAAAAAGAAAACACCAATGTACAACAGAATAAAACATAATGTAAATAAAATGTGCACATGGAAATATAAACATTAAATACTTTCTATAAAAACAATGTAATCTCAATTTTTTATAGCATATGATTTAAAATAAACAATGATCCAATATTTACATCACATGATGAAACAAAAACCTTATAATATTGAAACTACAACTTACAAACACATGGTGAGAGATAGACATACAGAAGTGTGCATCGTAGCAGAAAAATTGATTTTTAAACAAAATACTTAGACATTGTTATATGATAATTCTAAGCCAAATATAAACCAAGACGTTTAATAAGCTAGATGACCAATAATACTCGATAAAAACATGTTGTCACTTGACTAACCTGACTGAAGTACTATTGTACACGATGAGCGATAATATCTAATTTACCAAGAAGTTAAATGTTAATTTAAAATGTTTCAATATGGCAAGTAATATAAACTTATACTATTCAATATGGCAAGTAATATTAACTTATATTCATATACTTTTCTCTCAGAGAGTTCAGCAGTTTTTATAATTTATCCATTTGCACACAGAAAAGGACATTGCATGATGTTATGGGTAAACACAAGATTTTTAAAGAACGTTTATTATAATCTCTTTTCCAACAGAAGTGCCTTCAAATTTGCCAGTAATCAACCTTGTAGGAATTAGTTAATGGTATATATCACTTACCTATGTCGTTTCATTACTCCTTCCACGTCATCAGACATCATCTCACTGACACTCATTCTCTCTCGTTGAAGCTCTTCATTGTGCACTCGCTTCAAAGCTGATATTGCTGTAAAACAAAACAAAAATAATAATGATTATTAAATGAAGTGATACTAAGATATATTTTTTGGTGAAAGAACTTATACAAAGATCTCAGTAGAACTTCATCACGGTGTAATAACTCAACATCAGCCAATTTTGTTGGGGCAGTAGACAGAAGAAGACAGTAATTTATATAGAATGTATAAGCCCAGTAGTACACCATTTCATTATTGGGACTGCACTTAGTTGGTTCTAAAAGCTAGCTATTAGTGAATAGAGTTACAGGGGAAAAAAAGGTCAAAAAAGGTCCCAAATTCATTTTTACCATTAGAAACACATTCCGAATACCAGAAAACATATTAGGCCAGCCCAAAGGTGTCCAGTATTGGGGGAGTGGACTGTAACATGAATACATTTGAAATTAAACCTTTAGCTGTTGCTTGAGCCTCTTCTTCCAGTTCTTTCTCTCGTTTATTTTTTAGTTCTTCAAGTTCTTTTCGATATTGAGACGTCTGTTCTTCCAACAGATCTCTGTGGAATTTCTGTTGTGCTACTAGTTCTCCTTCTAAAGGTGCCTAATAATTTGAATAAATTTAAATAAACATATAATTACAAAAGTATACGTAAAAACATTTATTGTATATGCACATTTGTCAACACACAAAATCAAACTTACTTTCATTCAAAATAATTATCTTTTTTAACATAATTTAGTTCAGGATCTGTTTTGCAAAATATTTATAATAATATTTAAATACATAATTATTATTATATTAACAACATGCTTGCAATCTCATATTAATCAATCATAATAAATGAAATTTAGTAATTAAGATTAATACTTACCTCAGTTGGAAAAATTAACAAATACATAAGAAAAAACTTAACACAATACAATGCATACAATATAATTTATATATATATATAATACAGTTCATGCTCTGTTAAACAACATGAACCATTTAAACAAACAAAAATATTTTGTATAAATATAATATTTTAAAAGTACAAAAATAACTGTAGTTACAGGGTCCCCTAGTTCAAATTTCTTTTACAAAGTTAGTGTTATTAAAGGTCTTCTATCCAGCTTAATTTTCACACAATCCCCTATTAGAACCACCTAGTTCGTTATTAGCACCTACCCTTTATAAGACTGCTCTCTACTAAAAGTTAAAAAAATAACTTGAATAAAACTTGATTTACACAGGCGAACATTGTACTATTAATAATATTATTATTCTTCATTGAGTTAATATATTATCATGCTATTTAGTACAGCCATGCTGTATTTCATGCACTGGCAACTTATAAGGAATACATCTCTTCAATTCACATACCCGAAACAAAAAAAACATTAATTACATTTACTGACAGATTTACAACAGAAACTTAACTGAAAATATAAAAAGTAGATACTTGGATATAGAAAATAAATAATAGTGATAATGTCTGTATACATTAAAAAAAGGAAGATGGAGAACAAGTGGAAGACTTTACCACAACAATAAAAACGACTTTACTTCACTTCTGAAATGTTTAGTGATTGAATTAAAAATAATAGTATACAGTACTATAGTATGATATTTATAATAGTAAACGAGATAGTAATAAACGCATCACGATATTAAGCAATCAGAGTTAGAATTTCAATGAAAAGATGTGCAAAATCATATTTTACATGAATCCAAAATAAGAATGAAAATCAACTTAAAATCTCAATTTATTTGTTGAAGTGGAAGCATAAAATCATAAGACATGCCAGGCAATAAACATAAAATACAGCAGATGATAAAACCATGCAGCATATCTTGTGCAGGAACGGCGAGAGACCCTTACCTCATTAGTGGAGGTCTCCCAGTTCAAAGTCATACCATCTGTGCCTCCTTTTTCTCTGAAGGTCCTTGCAAGTTTCTCAGATTCTTGCTGCCATTGCTTTAACTTCAACCGATGTTTCTCCCTTAAGATGCACTTCTCAAGTCTCACCATCTGTTCGTGAAAGCAGGTCTTCCAATATTCAACAAGTTCCTGCTGGCGGCACTGCTCTTGGACCTTAGTCTGCAACATCTGCTGTTTGGCAATTAACTCTTGCTTAAGAATTTCCAGCTCAATCTGAAGACCATGTTGTTTGTCTGCAGTGTCACACTCTGAAGCCTCTTGTTGTTTGTTCAGACTTTCCAGTTCCTTAGAAAGAGCAGATACTTCATTTCTGGCCTTGGTGTAGTTAGATTGAAGGTCTGACATCTCTTTAGTATGCTCATCTCTTTGTGCTTTTGACATCTTTTCATATCGTTGACGAACACTTGTAATGTTCTGAGCATGCTCCGCAGCAATTCTCTCCATAACTCCTGCTAGACGTTCGACCTGCATCTTTTCATGATCAGCTTCAACTTGCCTGGCAATATAGATTGACTCTGCTTGAATAATAGCACGATCGGCCAACTGTTCTGCAAACTCTTGTATGCTGGAAACTTGGACTGCCGCTTCACTATTTTCTAACCAGTTCTCATCAATCCCATTTTCTTCAGATTTCTGTTCCTCCTTTTCAATTAATGGTGGAACCATCGTGGTAATATTGCTATTTAGGTAAAAGGTTACACCTTTAATTACTGCCTGGTAAACTAACACTTCTAAGATGTGTTGAATTCCAATATAGGTTTCATCCGAAAGACCAACATAGCCAACATTTCTATAACTACAATCAATCTCTGCTAAAGCTAAATAAAACTGCTGTTTTAGTTCATCAGATGCCAGTTCCATCTCCTTGTTAACGTTTTCCTCAATCTGATGGTATCGTTTCTGAGCTGAATTCAATTGCTTTTTTAACAACTTCTGACAGCTCCCATTTTCTGTCTCAATTTGTTTCTGATATTTAGATTTTATTTTTTGCAAGACTTGCTGAACTTCTGCTAAAACCATTCCTTGGTAGAGATGATTCATGGCTTGATGTCTAGCATCTTGAAGACAAATACATTCTAGAATTGAATTCACTACCGGGGAGACATCCTGTAAAGAGTTGCTAATACTTCCAGTGTTTAATACCTCAAAATGTCTATCAACAATTCTATTACTATCAAGACTCAAATCATCTTCCCCAAGGTTCTTTCCATTTGTGTATCCATTCTGTCGGAGGTAAACTTCTTCTGCCATCAACTTTCCAAGCAATTTTAATCTAGATGTCTTGTAACTAGCAACCATTTCTTGGAGATCTGTGCTTAAGCTGGTAAATTTTTGATGAGCACTACATACTTTCTTTCGGATATCAGCATTTTTGCAATCAATCTGAACTTTTTTATGATTGGTACATGTCCTATAATAAGTCATCTCTCCCTCTTTTAGGGCAGAATGGGCTACAGTATTAGCAAAAGACTGTATCTTAGGGTTTGACATATTATCTGATTTACCCACTGTGTTAGAAGAATCTTTTCTCTGATAAAATTTCATACCTTTTTGTCTATGACTTAATCTTTTAGTTTGTCTATGTTTAACACAATTAATCTTAGATTGTGGTGGGGACCTGACAAGCGCTGCTTCGGCTTCTATGCTTGACCTACTAGACAACAAATCATTGATGTCACTAGATATGCTACAGGATGGTTTATCAGTGCAATGGCTGCCCACTAACTCTTGTTCTAACCAAGCCTTCAACCTTAAGAGATGTTCATTCACGTTATCAACTTCCTTCAGACATAATTGCATCTGGACATATTCTTGCCAGTTAGCTTCTTGTTCAGCAAATTCCCTACCACTTTCGGCAATAACTTCAGAAGACATTTCATGTGCAAACGCCTCGAGAGACCTCTGATGCATTGGCATATCCATGGAATTCATTTTAGCCATTTGATTTTCTAGCAAGTCTTGAGACTTGGTTGAGCTTAAGCAACTTTGAAAAGAACTATCAGATGTGTAATCTAATGCCTGACCATTGGGAATTACAGGGTATGACATAGGTATGGGAAGTTTTTCATTTAGCTGTTTTTGCAATTTATTAACAGTGTTACGTGAGCTGTCTAGTGCACTGAGGACACTTGTTAGCATGGTTGTGACAATGGAAATGAAATCTACTTTGTTGTTAGTGCTGCCAAAAAAAGAATTCATAATGGCTGGATCTGCATTACATGCAACCAGTTGGTTAGTATCAAGTTGAAGTAATTTGGAGTAAGTAACTGAAACATGAAGATGAATATCTTTCAAAAGACATTCAACGTCAGATACAACTGTTATGCTTTTTGTCCGTACCTGATTAAGATCTTCAGATACAGATTCAAGTCTGCTTTTCAAGTCGACAACCTCTTGCTTCAGCATTCGCTCTGAGGTGCACTTGACTTGATAAGACTTACGGTTATCTAATTCTTTTGCTGTAAGATCTACAAGTTTTCTTGTAACCGCCCTTAGTTTCTCTTCCGACTCATCAAGTTTGTTACCTGTGCTGCTTACACTGCCATTAAAGTCCTGTACAGAACTTTCCAGCTCCTCGGATGCCTCTCCACCTGATGATGTATGCACCACTGTTTCTCCTTGACCATTCTTCTTTAGTGTATCAGACACAACTTTTATCTTACCCTCAAGGGAGGTTGTATCATTTTCTTGTGCTTCCATCTCCAATTCAACATCTTCCAATTCTGTCTCCAGCTCTTTAAGCTTCATTTCAAGTTCACGGCTACCTGATCTACCTTTAGAAAATTTAGACTTTTGCTCTAATGCTATCTTACGACTAGCATCCCTCACCTTACGTTCAGCTGCTGCTAATTTGGTTGTTAAATCTTTGATTCGAGAACCCATTAGTTGAATTTGCTCTTCCTGACTCTTTTCCATTTTCTTGAAATCCTCTTTAGTTTGAATATGTTTCAATTCAAGTTCATCAAAACTGTGCTGTGCTTCTTTCAGTTCTGTCCGCAACTTCTTAGAATCTTTTTCAAATTTTTCTGATTTTGATTTTCCTTGTTCTTCCAAAAGCTCTACATCTTGTGTCTTTTGCAGAATCTGCTGTTCAAGCTCTGCAAACCTTGTGCTATTCAAATCTTCCGCTTTTTTCATTTCTTTCAACTTTTGTTTCATCTGTTCAACATCAGACTTTGTTTCATTATCTTTTTGTTGTAAATCTTCAACAAATTTGACAGACTGTTCTTCACTTATTGTTTTTTGGCTTTCAAGTTCTTTTTGTAGTAAGGCAATCTTTTTTTCCAAAGCAGCCTTACTATCCTTTACAACAATGAAATCTGCCAAAGATGTTTCATACACTGCCTTTGCTTCTTGAAATTCATTCTCTTTTAAGTTCAATTGATCTATAAATGTTTTGTTTTCTTTTTCCTTTTCCATAATCTCTTCCATTAATTTCTTTATTTCGTTTTCTCTTTCTTTCAACTGCACTCTCATATTTTGTAAATCATCACCTTCTACAGATGGTTCGCTATTTAATATTTCAGTTTCCTTCTTTTCTACAATTGCTTCTATTTGTTTATTTTCATCTTTGTTTGTGTCAGCCTGTTTTAATAGTTCTTGTTCGTTTTGCTTTAGTTTGTCGCTTACATCTTCTAACTGCTTTAAAAGAACTGCTTTGCTATATCTTTCATCCTCTAGTTCCGAAGACAAATTAGCACCACTTGTTTTTTCATTTTCAAGAGCTTCCTTTAAAAATTTTAACTCTCCTTTAGTATCTTCCAATTCCTGCTCTAGTCTGACTGCTGAATCGTTACTCTGTACTGAACCTAGATCTCCCTGAGTTTTCAAAACAATCTGTGCAAGTTCATTCTGTAGTTCTGCACATTTTTGCTGCAAGCTTACATTAGCAGATTCATTCAATTCAAGTTCATTTTTCAAATTTCCAACAACTTCATTGTGAGTAACAAGAGGTATCATATTAGCATCAGCTGCCAGTTTTAATTCTTCTTCTGCAAGTTGCAACTGATTTTTCAAAACATTATTTTCAGCTCGCAGTTTCTCTTTTAATCGCAGATACCGTTTCTCAAAACGTTCTTCATTTTGAATAACAACAGTCTCACTTTCTTCAAGTCTTCCACGAGTGTCTGTTAGCTCAGCCATTAGATCATTAATCAACTGACCCGATTTACTCTGTCGTAAAAGTGTCTCTAACTCGCGCACTTGTTTAGCTTTGATGGTTGCCTGAGATTCTGCTTCCTGTAATAGAACTTTTTTATCACCGATTTCTTCTTCCAAACCATCAATTCTATCATTCAGTTTTTCAATCATACCAGTAACTTTCTCGCGTTCTAACTTCATTGTGGTTCGATTTTTGCTCAGTTCATCTTTAGATTTTGAAAGCTCTGATTCAAGTTGGACACAACGATTGTTTAATGTCTCTATCTCTTCAACTGCTTGTTTTGATTGTTCAAGGTTTACTTTCTCAACATCTCTCTGGTTTAACTCATTAATCATTCGCTGATTTTCATCTTCCAGGAAGTTTTTCTTTTGTCTCAGCTTTTCCAACTAAATGAAAGATAAAAACAACAGTTTAATGTACTTCTCAAAGGTGGCAATCTTGTTTACAAAACAACCACATACACAAACTGCTTCACATAAACAAAGTGGGAGTGGAGTTATTCTTTACAAATCAACAAACAAAATTATTTATTATAACCATTTTTCAATTGTTTATTCTTGGTTAGCATTAAAAGAAAATATGGTTTACCTGTGTCTCATACACTGATTGACCTTTCATGACCTCTGACATTTCATCTTGGTGTTCTCGTATTAAACGGTCCATTTTTGTATTCAGTTCCACTTTCTGTTTGTTTGAATTTTCAAGATCAGTCCTTGTGGATGTTAACTGTTCTTGTAACGAATCAACCTAAAAGAGAATATTGTATAATCAATATATGTACTAAAGAGAAGTAATGTGGATTTTTTAGAACCAACAAACAAAACTGTTGGTATAAAAGCCAAGTGTGATTTGCCGTCCATCCGTCCACGTTTCTCAGAAACATATTTACCTGTGTTTCAAGAAGTTCCACTACACTGGTATCTGGTGAAGTCATGCTGCTTTCAGATTTCTTCAACATCTCCATATCATCTTGTTGGGTATCAAGAGATGCAAGATCTTCTTGGTGTGTTGATTCTGGTGAAGAATATTCGTTGGTTTTAATTTTCACTTTCTTGATGGAGGATTCTTTTGATGTTCTCTGTCCCATGACAATACTACTACTACTTTTCGACCTCAGAATACCACCCTCTTTTGAAGCTTTCATGCTCTCCTCAATGTCTTTTTCCATACGATCATCTGTTTTTGACCGTGCACGTCGTTTGTTCTTTCGTTCACGAGATTTCTTTGACAAATCTGGAAATGATACTTCTTCAGTAGTTGTGTCTTCTAACACAGTATTTCTAGTTTCAGATTTATCTGAATCTAGAATAAGTTTATCCTTTTCCAGATCCGATTCTATTTGACTAACATCATCAAGTGTGTCGGTATCGTCTTCTAGCTTAAAAGAAGAACTCGTTATAGGGTTTCTAAATGGAGGCTGACTCATATCCTGTGTTGCAGATGTTGCCGCAATTGTTTTTTCCACGTTTAAATTGTGACTGATGTCACCTTCGCTGCTTCCAGATGGACTAGATGGGGATTTGTCTGCCTCACTTCTGGCAGTTGCGATCGCCTTGTTAATAGCTTGCACCCAATTATTTTTTATTCCACTCGTCATAGCTGCTAATATTATTGAGTAGTTTGGCGTCTGAAATTAATGAATAGATAAGAAATAAATATTGTTGTCATGCAAATTAATAAGTACAAATTTAATTATCAATGATTCAAATAAATATAAAATGTTCACAGGAGAGTTCCAATCATTCATTCTTTCCTTTATTTAATATATACAGTATAATATTACCAAGCATGTTCCCTTATTTTTAGTCGCGTGGACACGACTCTATAGTTCACTATGTCGGTCGGTCTGTCTGTCTGTCTGTCGGTCTGTCTGTCTGTCTGTCAGTCCGGTATCACTATGCATTGTAGCACGCGACTTAATGGCTGTTGGCCTTGTTAGGGATCATGTCAAAATTATTTTACTGCAGTTACTTCAGTAACTACATTCCGTTCACTCTTTAACCAGTTTATGCGATTATTTAGCAATTTATAACAAAAATAAATACTATTTATTGCAATGACCGCCTCATAAACTTCTACATTGAAACTAAAAGCAAATATTTTTGCAGTAAGAAATGTAGTTAATACAGTAGAATACTAGACATGATTCCCAATATACATTACTAACTATTCTTCTATATCTGCGACAAGTCACAGTTTATAATTTTTTCTTCTTCTTTATCCAGAATTATTTTTACTCTCTTCAATAAATTAACTATTTAAAAATTACATAAGATTTTGTGTTGCTGAGATAGAAAAATCTAATGTTGGTAATGTTATATTACCGCATCACATAGTATTAGCTTTCTAATCTGTGTCAGCTCTAACCTGCTTTCTTAAATCTGTTTAGTTATTATTAATGTGTTTTTTTTCTTGGAAAATAATTTGTTTTGACTTACTCGTATTGCAAAACCATAGTTTCTGCTGACAGTCGTTGAGCGTGCCTCGATGCAGTTTGCAAGTTCAATAACACCAGACAAGCTAGAATCCTGATAAAAACAAACAAATTAATACTTTAGAGACTGTATCTCATACTGTGCAAACATTTCAGTTGATAATAAATCATAAAAAAATAAAAATTGAAGGCTATAATTAAAGAACATGCTTAAAATGTTGACAGAAACATTTATTTTTCAATTAAACAAAATGTGTTACTTTTTGCTACAAAATGTGGCTTAAATGTAGAAAAATGCAATATATACCACCTTGAGTAAGGTTTTTCAAATTTAAGAAATAAAACATAATCCTGAATAATAAGCATTATTATTTTTGACAATAATAGCTTACGAAAATATTTAAAGACAAATGTTTTGATATAAACAAAGACTGAAAAACAAAACTATAAAATATAAAAAAATATATACAGTAATATAAGTTACAAATTATGGATGAATAAAGCACTGAATAATATCAATTATTCTAAGCGATGAAGACTAGAAATACAAAAATAATAACAAAAACAACGATGTCTCCAAATGAATTGTACAAACTTACTAACTTTATATCATCCAAAAACTAAGAAATCATTCAGTAAGCAAGAAACGCATTATAATAAAGACAGTAGTATCCTATGCACAAACTGCTTCTGAACCAAAGTCTTCTCTGTGTGGCTAAACTTAAGAATGCTAACTATAGTCATGCTAGCCTGCCTATGAGTAAACAAGTACCTCTATTTTTGGCATTCATGTTCCTTTTAACAGGTCCTCATTATTAAAATGAAAGTTAAAATTAAACAAAGTTTCTAAATTTACTGAGGGTTAGAATAAGTGAAAATAGATATTGCAACCAAATTGAGCGTGTGCCTTCGTCTTGGGATTTGTAAGTCTCTGACAGGCAAAACCCAACCTGTCGAAATCGAGAGCGGTTTTCAAGATTGACTTTTAACATCCTTTGTAACCTCGACAGGATCGAGAACATTATTGAAAAGAGATGTTACTACAAGAAAACAAACTGGATGGAATGACAGAGTGTGGCTGTAAGGCAGGGGCATATTCGTACTAGGCACAAACTAGTACAAACGAAAAAATAATGTGCGCACAATTTATGGAAAGTTGCGTCCGCAAAAAATTGCAAAAAAACTAAGTAAACAATCAATTAAGTATAAACTTAAGCACACATATTACCAGATGTGTTTTTAAACTAAGGAATACTGTACCCTTTCTAGAAATAAATCTAAACAAAGTTAATAAAACCAACGTCATTATTTGTTTCCACAACAAAAATGACAACACAGACACATCCAGATTTGTTTCCACAAAAACTAACAGCAAAGAAATATTGTTAACAAATTCCAGAAAAAAAGCAACAAACTGAGTTCAGTTACGAGCAGAAATAAATAAACTAAAAACAGTAGTAGTCTTCACATAAGAAATAAATATATGCACAAGTCGTTTTGGAAGGTCTGCACACTTAATCCGATTACCATCGAACAACATTTATACAGATTTAAGCCAACAATATTGATCACTACTAAGTCACTGCCACAAGCAATTGAGATACTAAAACTTGTTTTGCATGGAGATGGGCTTGTTTAACAAAATAAAGTTTGCTAATTCCGGCCTAGTAGTCAGACAGCTGGCCGATAAGCAGTCAATTTATCATAGTTGAGCTGTACAGTAATCTAAGCAAATCTTTGATTTTATATCATAATATTAATGTTCTCTATTGAAGATGTTTTGTCCCCCCAAAACATAAGAAATAAAGAAGAATAAATTAAAACTACAAGTTTTACTAAAATTACAAATTAAACAGCAAGAAAGCAGCTTTTTTTAAAAATATTGTCAACTGTTATGGTCAATAATTGAATAATAATTTATATACAATTTTCTCTCAATATTAATAACTAAGATTAATCGTTATTGCTTTAAAGAAATACACAATCTTACTTATTGATTTACACATTCATATTACTTTCATAGATAGAGATAATCGATAAAATGGATTATATTATAAAGGTGAACGACATGATAACAAGCCGTGTATATCCAAGATTACTTACAAATCCTTACATAAGAGGCAAAATGTGGTACAGATTTCCAATCTATATTTTACACAATTTATCAACAGTAATACTGTTATAGGGTTTACTTATTGCAATTGAGTTGTTGGTCTTACGCCAAACTAATACTTCTAAATTCACTTGTCTAATAAATTTAAATTAAATTTCAATAGGATGTTCTATTTTTATTCATTTTATTAATAAAAAATAAATTGTCTTTCGGATTTAGATGGAAAATAAGATTTTGTTTGAAACAATTTGTTTTTTATTATTAAATTAAGTTTCACCTCTTTGCAGACATTTGCAGTACATAACAATGGCTAACAATAATCAACACAAAAAAGGTTAAAATCAATTCCCAATCCCTGTAACCCCTTAACTTATTAAAACAAAATTTAAACGTACCTCCTCAGCTTGCTGGTCTTTGTAATAAGTTAACTTGTTGTCGCATAACACAAACCAGTGTTTACTCCAATCCTAAGTTAAAAAATAAAAATTAAATGAAATGTATATAATTATGTTTCTAGATAAAGAAGGAAAAAACACAAAGAACTTAAGGAAATATGGGACTACAGCAAAGAAGATATGCTTAAGGTTTTTCCTTTCGTGAATTTTGAAAAACAAATTATTGACCTAATTCAGATATAACCTTTTATATTTTAATACTCAACCTTCTTTGTTTCAATTAAAATTGTTTGAAATGTGGACACAAAACACAAAAGATAGTTGAACACAACTACAGACTACAGCCCACCTGGAATGTACCAAATACCACGGGAATAAGTAAACTTTTATAATTTCCTACGGGAAGTGGCGGATATATTACATAAAAAACAATAAGCTGAATATATTGACCAACGGATTCTCTACGGGAATACGCTAAAGATTATCAATATAAGTGGGCCTACTTTGTCGACGATTGGGACTAGCGTGACCAATCATAGAGCTTGGTTATCTTAATTTTTACCAGCAAGTTTTTGCTTATATCATATTATGAGGAGAATGAAAAAGAAACTTGTTTGCGAGTAAAATGTAACATGGGACAATACTGTTTGCTAACAATGATATCAGCAGTTTGTACTAAAGGTGTTGAGAGAACTCACTGATTTCAAAATAGATATTAACAGGTCACAATATCTTGTTTTTACAACATAGAATAGTGTATCCGCACCATTTGATTGGTTGATTTTCATGAATTAAAACCTGACTGTTCTATTCAACTCATAAACATTAATTACTTGATTTGGTAATAGTTAAATAGGAAGAATAATTTCATTCGTTAAAAATCTGACTGTTCTATTAAACTCATAAACATTTATTACTTGATTTGGTAATAGTTGAACAGGAAGAATAATTTTATTCGTTAAAAATCTGACTGTTCTATTAAACTCATAAACATTAATTACTTGATTTGGTAATAGTTGAACAGGAAGAATAATTTCATTCGTTAAAAATCTGACTGTTCTATTCAACTGATAAACATTAATTACTTCCATATTAGTAATAGTTGAATAGGAAGAATAATTTCATTTGTTGAAGACCGGACTGTTCTATTCAACTTACTTGCATAATAGTACCATCAGCCTAATTGAATCAAAGTATTAACTGTATTCTAAAATATGAGTCAATAACTTATTATTCACTTTATTAGAGAGCTTATGGGACAAAAATTATTATACCGTAGTATACCAATGGTTAGTTAGTGACTCAAACGTTAGGAATGTAGAAAGTTCTATTCAATTTGTGAATCATTAATTTGATTAATTATATTCATAAATGCCAGAGTGGTTTATATAGTGTATAAATAGTTGCAAAATTCATGGAACAACTTCACTGATTATTCAATTATTGTATGAATATTCATTAGGTTGTACAGCACTTATAGTTGATTGGCCAATCAGCTGTATGGTGATGTGTCTTGATTGTATCACAATTTCATTGGGCAACTAGATTAATTAGCTAGTGAATATTCATCAAGTTTAATTTAATTATAAGAATTGTTGGGACTGTCGGAACATTTGAATGCTTTTCATAACATTCAAAATATCATATTTCAAAATCAAAACCAACTTTAATTCTACTTGGCTGCAAACAATAAAACATTGGATCTCGTACAAAAGTCTTAGGGTAAAAAAAAATTAGAACAATATATCTGTAATCTATTTGTAGAACTACATTTAGGGTTGGGCAAGCCATCTCAAGTGAAAGCACTTTGTTTCTGTTTGAGTGTCCCAGGTGGGATACAGAGCCATAAGAAGCAGATCAAGAGAAATCTATTTATAACATCGTCGATCATCTCCGAGGATTAAAGATTCTGTGTTTTGATTGGTCGAGACTTGCCATGTTTCACCTGGTTAGGAAAGACACTTGGCATAGTCATCGTACAGTCATTTCGTCTACTTTTTTTGATTGAATGATTGAAAAAAAAAACTTTTTGATTTTGAACATGTTTAGTGATGAAGGGTTTGCAATATTTTTTGGATTAGAATGTAAATGGTAAATATCATAATGCTAACTAAAATTTGATAATTAGGGTACCTGTGGCAGCAATTGATGAGTTCTGAACTTCTTTTATATGCAGAAATATAACGATGTTGTTAGAAAATTTGTATTGGTGTACTGAACACAAACACTTACAGGTAATTATTTTAAGATAAAGCATATTCCCCAAAGACGATTGATAAATTTTGACCGAAACAAAGTAATGCGGTGTTACACTGCAAATATTTGATTAATTAATTCACACAATATGAAAAATGAAATTTTAAGTAATAATAATAATAATAATAGATAGATTTATATAGCGCAAAAACATTCCTTACCTGTTCACTTTCACCTTGTTTAATTAGCCATCCTTTTTTCAAATGGAAAAGACCCTGTAAAATAATATAGATGAAGATGATTAAGACAAATAAAAGTGTTAAGAAAAAAAATTGATACTTAATATCTTTTAAATAATAGAGGGCGACAAACCGTTTTTAAAAGAATAAAACCAAAACTAAAAGACTTCTAGGAAGTAATCAGTGATATTTAGCATTGATAAAAAATCATTATCATCAAAATGAGATCTGGGAGATTTAAGGTGCTGAAGAACGGAGCGGTGAAATTGGTTCCTCTTCAATTTGTTTTTTGGTGCTTTTTTTAAAAGGATAATATTTTCTGTAAAAGCGCTTAGAAACATTTGAATTGTTGTAATGTTAAGTTGTTATATAAGACAACCACATTTATTATTATTACTTGGTTTGTATGATTACTTCATAACATGAACCAAAGACCTTTGGACTAGAACCAATCTACATGACCACAATTGATGACATAACATGTGAGACTTGGCACATTTGACCGTAGAGTTTCTATTTCCTTTTTTTCAAATCTCCATCCTCAACAAACACAATCCCCTTAGCATTGACAAAGCTCAAAAGTTCTAATAATATAACAGTCTGATGGCAAACACATTGAACGTCTTCAGCGTTACAAACACTTATACAAATTCCTCATCAAATTCAATTCCATACGCTAAAAATAATCTTAACAAAACCACAATTGTCGCTGTCATGCTTAAAAGATTTCGCATGGACAAACCCCAAAACACCTTTCTGGCAAAGGAAAATGGGACTGATGAAATACGTGGAAACAGGTGGGACAAAATTACATAATAACCTGGCAATTAGTAGCTGTCTTACTAGATTAAAAGTGTAAACATCTTGAAAGGTATTATGTTTTGTTGAATTAAATTGACATTGAAATGGTAACCACTGGTTTTCGTGAGTGTGAATAAAACCAGAATTGGAGGAATCTGAGGAGCAGACTTTCGTTTTTGATCAGTAATTATTTCAATGTAATATTCAATATCTAGGTTGTCGATTGTTCGGCCCTGGTATGGTGAAAAGAATCCTTCGAGAATTATGCTCAATTCTTTTGGTAATCACTAAAACATGAGCTAATGTGATGAAACAATTTTGCCAGAAGAACATTGTGTTTCTTGTTATCTAAACGTAGCTTGATTTCTTGTTTGTTTTTTCGTCAAATCTATAAACAATTTTCAGAAGAAAAAAAAATCCCTAATCTAAGATTAAATTTTAAACCCATTACCAACAAAAAAAACCCCAGAATTCAACGTGGCACATCTGTAAATATTTTCAAGTTCAACGCATTAGCAAAAGAAAAGTGGCGACATCAACTACCGTGTAAAGCTGGGCACGGTACGTAGCGGAAATTCCTAATTTTCTTTAAAAATACTAACCCCTTATGGCAACTAAGCGATAACAGTCGTATGAAAAAACTATTTGATACATAAATGTTTTATATGATCCCTAGAAAGTGAGGATAGATTAGGCAAAAAAAAAAATGTATACGATGAGTGGTCTAGTGGGATGCAGGAGTGATATGAGCATGCAGTGTTGCGCTAACTGTATACAATCAATAGCCACCATATGTGATCTAGTATCACGGTTACAAGGACCAGTACCATGACTGTCTAACACCTATATCCATGTTTAGCATAGTGAGATGGTGCTGTTTTTGCAACCAACCTCATTTCTACTGTATCTCCCACATATGGAATTATCTGTCCAGTATCATGGAATGCTCTAATACAGTATCACATGTAGTGCCTGGATATGTTAAGGTTAGGTTGGCCTAATAACATGTGATATATGACAGAATTTGCATGATACTGGACATGTAGAGTACCGAGAATTGGCTAATATATTTAATTTATAGTTAAAACTATGATCGACTTTCTGCTCAGTATTGCAGTAACTTGTTTAGAAACTGCAGTAACTTGTTTAGAAACTGCAGTAACTTGTTTAGTTTAGTTCTTAAGAATAAAACACTACCTGGGAACCATGGACCTTGACTTTTAACATTTGGTTGTACGAATCGTTTAAATTTGTTTTTTTAAACGCATGGCTGCGAAAACAAGATTAGATACCCAATGGATTGCGACATCAGATAGCATTAAAGGTGATTTCTATGGTGGCTCGGTGTTTTGGGTATTATGTACGCAAAAACAAAAGGATCTCATTTTGAGGCATCCTGTTAATGTGGGACTAGGTCAGTAGGTCATACGCAACTTGAAACTTAGATAGCCAACCAATTAAAAAATAGTCAAACTTTAAGTTTGATATCAATTTAATTTTAAGATGTTTGAAAGATGTAGAAAAACATGGAACACTCAACATGGAAAAGGGCTATTATTTTTATTATTATTATTTAAGTAAATAAATTATTATAATCAATTTATTTAAATAAATAGAAATTAATATTAATTTTGAAATGGACAAGGTACTACCATGTATGTATGTTACAAACTAATAAGGGAAAGATCAAGCAATTGTTTAAGATAAGTGGAGATGAGCAGGCATGGTGCAAGGAGGACAATCGACAAGCAGGACCACGCATTGGCAACCAAGGATAGGGAAAAGGAAAAGAGGTAAGCCCACAATGAGATGGAGGAATGACATGAGAAAATATAAAAACAACTAGCAAAAAAGATAAATAAATGGAGAGCTTTGGAGGAGGGATAAGTCCTCCAGTGGACTGACAAACCCTGAAGAAGAAGAAACGGTAGGTCAACTTACTGGAAAGGTCATCGCAATCTCTTTTCGCTTCAACATGTCGTCTGCCTCCGAGAGGTTTGGATCAGAGTTGCTACGTTTCAATTTTGGTTCCTGAAAAAAAAGAAAATGTTTTCATGGTGAAAGAATTGGGCAACATAGTTAATTCTGTGAGTAATAATAAGCAACGTTCATATAAACGACTTTTTACTGCTATTTTAGCAAAATATTCTGCAATTGTACTACCAAATAAAAAATATATACAATAAAATACACTAAGAAAAGTTTATCTGATGACATTAAAATGATGACCTTTCATTTTGTAAAAAAAAAAAATCATGACAAGTTTTCGTTTGAAATAGAGGAATATATTAAAATGCTTCTATTTCCATCGTTTTGAAACTAATATAATTTTAAATAATTAAAAAATAATAAGGGACTTAATACTAACTGACACAGAAGTTACGTAGGTAAAACAAAAATTTGCTCAAACTATTTAAAATAAACCTTTTACTTTCCTATTAGCGTAACAAACCCCCAATACACGGACACACACGAGAATATGAAATTGACTCAACATAGCAACACATAGCTTGTCGTGGCTAAATATAGAGTAACCTAATTACTTTTCAACTGTGAATTTTCGTGGATAACATACCTACGCAACGGTTTGTGGAAATGTAAAAATATAAGAGTGACTAATGATAAGTTCCCATCGCAAGAGGGACATCAAATCTACAGCGTTTTACCATATTTGGAAATGCTTGTGGAAGGTTTCGACATCTAGGGACTTGCTTTAAGGTAGGTGCGTATCCACTCCCAATGTCAAAATGGGGAGGTGACAGTCCATATCACTGTTCAATAACTAGCAGTGATAGCCTTGCTTTGCATAACATCTCCCGAAATCAGATGGGATAAAAACCGTTAATCCGTCTAAAGCTCATTAGTAATAATCTTGTTATAGAAGTCTGAAAGGTAATCCAAATGATGTAATGTGGTATAAACATCTTGCTGGAGTTTCTAAGCCAGCATTTATTGAACATCAACATTTAGATTATATAAATCTGCAAACACATGATCATGATATTTCCTATAGTCTGGGTATTTCTCCATGGTCTGGGTGTAAGAATGAGAAGAACTCAAATTATGGAGAAATCTTAATCAAGAAGGGCAATATTTGTGTCTTAGAAAATCACAATAACAATATTATTATCACATTTTTTTTGCAAATTAAATGTACAAGACAACCAATCAGCAACACCTAAACTCTGACTAAGGATCAGCTAGAACTTTACCAACATTGAATGCAGTTAGAGCTGTCAGGATAGGTTTTAACTGCTGTTGTATACTCCAGACAGACTTTAAAATCATAATTATGAACTATTAATTATTGACAGTGATACAAGTTTGGAATAAAATAGGATTTAATTGGTTGGTCTTCAGTTAATAAACAAAAATAAGGAGCGTTCAATTTGCAATGACCTATGACCTAGCTACTGTACATGAATTGTGCAGGGACATTGTGATGTGTTTCCTCACTTGATTCGATGACAACCAACAACACCATATGCATAGCTTCATTTGTACAATAATCAACTTTAAATTATTTAAGTACATATTCTTAAAATTGTTTTCATTCTTCATTCCAAATCATATTTATAATAAATAAATTAGTCATAATCTTCAAATTAATACTTTCTATCTTAATCCAATGCATCAATTACCTATATGCTTAAAGCAAGGATGGATATGGTATCATATGTACCTGTCAACAAACATACTTATCTGTAATAACCACATGCAATAATTATTATAAATCTTTTGATTTTACCAAACCGCAGGGCTTTCCTACATTTAATGCCCGCCAACATGGCAAGGTTCTTAGATTCATAATAAGCCTGAAGCATTGATGAATAATATGGTCTTATCTGATAAATAAAATTAACTAACCAACCTCATATAAAACAGAAGCTCTTTACTTTTGTATACAAAAATAATATTGACCTTAAATGATTTTAGTAAGTGTTAATCTGCCTTAATTGTTTAATCTATTTTTGACTGTTGAACATAGACAAACATATTAACCACCTCTTGATTGAGATTTCAATAGACCACAATGATTTCCTGTCGACTGGCTTTAACGCTGTGACACAGATCTTACATTCAAGTTTAGAGCTTCAATAAATACCCTTATCTAATATCTATCAAATAATTATCCATATTGGTGGGTTTGGTTTGGTTTGGTCAAGAACATAAGCAGTTTAACTTAAAATGATTCAATTGTGTATTAACCTACAAATTACTCATTCAACAACTTTGTGAAGGGACTCATTCAATTCAATTCAATTTATTTCCACAATACACAATAACATACAGGACAATAAATACAATGAAGTAATCATGTAGGAGGAGGGTCAGTCAGAAAGACTTTAAGTTTGATCCACCCCCAAGATATAACATTAATACGAAAAAGGAAAAAAAATACATAAACTAATAATAAATAAAAGAAAACAAAGCTACAATTTCTATTTTTTTTTTCTATTTTATTTTTATTCAGAAAATCTAAATAAATCAAAATTATGATTTTGTGGCTACAATTTAAGCTTCAGATTATGGGATACCGGTATTGCCTCAAGGTTGTCTTGTACGTCAAAAATCCTACACTAAATGCATGTGACCCAGGCCATGTAGCATAATATGACATCTTTGAGGTAGCAGTTCTTCTCTGGTTTTAACTTTAATGTCTCCCTTCCCTTCAAAATTCACTATTTAAAGGGATGTGAACAAATAGCACCAAAACAACTCCATAAATGGACTACATCAACAGTTGAATATCAAGTTCTTTGGATAAAAGTAGCAAACGAAAGTTACCAATTCAAACAATTTTTACCCATCTATAACCTAAAAACTGTAAATTTCTATTGTGTCTAAAGCTCTGTCTACACTATCAAACAAGTTTGACAAAAAAAGTGTGATGTGCCTAAATATATTTATACAACAGTGTATAAAGAAAAACACCAATACAGGATCGCCATAAAATATACATTTGATTTACATAAAAAAGAACAAGGAAAACAAACAGATTTATATATTATTATATGTTAGTGATATGCCCAAATATGGTAGTGATATGACATCATAATGTCCATATATGGGCACACCACATTTTTTTGTCACATAGAGTTTGATCGTGTAGACAAGGCTTAATCTGGCAAAGTAAGATGTGACAAATATGTCAAAATGTCTGGGAGTATTATGTAATGATTGTTAAACATATAATACGCAGAGCACTGCCACCACTGTCTGATCGCAAAGCATGTTTGATTTAAGCGTGACAATGCAGATTAGACTTAGCATACGTGCATGTGGTATTCTTGAGGATACCCAGAACAGGATGGCTGGTTTATCGCTTGACATTTACACGATGAACTTTCACCTAAATCACATAACAGAAACATACCAGTACAAAAAAGTGCTTAAATGTGTTTATTGCTGGACATACAGTATCATTTTCTTCTTCTGATGTACCATCTTTGTATTAATATTGCAAAACATTACAGGTTCTAAGCACTAAAGCCATTGGGGTTGTTTACAAAAGCTATCACAACAGATAAAATACTTCTGTTTTGGTATGTCATTGTGTAATCAATACTTGGGGGAACAGGGTTAAAGTAATGTACCATTATTTGATAGGTGTGTTTATGTATTTGTATGTATTCAAGCGGTAGTTATCTTCTCAGAAAGAAATAAGCCAATGTCAGTTTATCCGGGTAAGCTGGGCACTAAATAGACAAAGGTAATGCAGTTGTTTTGTTCTCGGTACAAAAACACTCCTGTATGCTAATTCATTAACCAGGTTAAAATAATAGCTTGGATTTTCACTTCAAATTGATGTTTGACAAATTTGGCAAAACAACCAATGCTCCAACAACTTACAAAACAGATCAACATCATGAACTGATCAAAACGGATTGTTAGAATTTACAGGTGGTTTCGCTATCCTGCATGTTACAAATTATTTGGCAGAAAACTTGTTTTTGGTGTTAGAATGTCATGCACGTACAAAATATGTATGAACGTACAAAATATTTATCCACAAATTATTTATTTTTAGCATGAATATGAATTGTTATTTCTCATACCAAAATATTCTTTTTTATACATATATTATGATGCAAAATACAATATACAAAAAAACAAAAATAATATAACGTGCCGAATTTTGTAACTCTTATATGACTAAAATTTTACAAACAGTATGTACAGTATTGTGATTTATGTTTAAATACTTAGTTACATGCACAAAAATATTACTTTTGAGGCTGAAATTACCTAAATTATCTCTGAAGAATAGTCCTACTAGTTCTAAAATGCAAATTTACCATCCAACTATAAGGTAGTACAGCCCACGAAATTCAGAAAAAAGAAGGTCGGCAAAAAATTGCCGACCTTAAATTCGCCAAGGTCGGCAGTCTCGGCAGTTCTAAAAATAGAAAATTCACCAAGGCCTAACCTCTTGCTAACCTAAAGGCCTAGCCTCCCTAGCTATATGTTATGCAAAAAGAACTAGCAAAATTAACTAAAATATAAAAACCTAACACTAAAATTTACAAGATAAATTCTATTTGATAATTGCTGAACATCGTGGTTCTGGAGCTAGCCGTACACAGAGCATAGTTGCTTGCTTGGCATAACAGGGTATTCCCCTACACAGGTCTCGCGCTGTGCCCAGCCAGCTTGATAGAAAGCATGCAGCTCACACACAACATGATGTAATGGTTGAGTGAATTCAGGGATCATCTTAATTCCATGGTTTGTTAACTAAACACAACATGGTGGTGAATATGCTTGTTAAAATTTCAATGATACGATCCCTTAAAGTACCATGTTGTTGCTAGGAGGCTTGAAAGGAGGGATCTATAGCCTAGTTTCTAGGTCGGCAATCTCTTGCCGTCCTCTGACAATTTAAGGTCGGCAATAAGGTCGGCAATTGCCGATTGCCGACGTGAAATTCGTGGGCTGGTAGTATGATTGAAAATAGAATTTTTTAACTATAAGGTAGAATATTTTCTAACTTTCGTCTTTTTAAAAACTTCATTGTAGATTACGGATACATTAACTACAACAAAAAGACGACATATTGAAAATAAATGTCAGACACGTCACAATAGGTTGCTCAAAACAAAATAACTGTTAATGACATTAAAAATATAATTGAACTTACCAATTAAATAATATCATCATTACAGCAAAGCAAACAATTACATCAATCAAAATATTATTTAAAACATTTAAATTAAGACATTTTCAGAAAAAAAAAATGAATCGAAAAGTTTCACTACCTACAGATTTTCCATTGAAGGCTAACTGTATAATATCAGATCATAACCAATCATAGCATAGTCATGTGATGAAATCCAGCCAATCAACAACATCCACAAGAAACTTTAGACTAGGACAGACGATATCCAAGACAGTAGTGCTGTGAACAGTGAGTAAACTAGCCTGTGTAAGGAAGAGGCTTTCCTTCCAAGCAATGAAGGGCGTACGAGCCAACAATGGTATTAAGACAAATCCTACGCTTTGATTTGATTGGGCGGTATTTTGTCTTATCAGTTATGAAATACCGTTGGGATTTTTATCACTGACCTATCAGGTGTTAAGTGATGTCGTACCAAAGCAACTCCCACTTCAACCTACTAGGTATCCACTCGGGAGGACGCTTTCATAGAATATAACAATACACGAAACAAAAATATGTATTTAAACCAGACGGTATTAATATAACTGATCCAAGTACAATTGGATGAAGATGGCGTGGACTTCTATTTCAGAGAAAGTTTACAGACAGTAACTACAACTTGTTGCTAAATTTAACATTTAATAGATATTGTTTATTAATAGGCAATAAACCAATTCCCTAAACAACACGAGTCAAAGACAACACACTTATTGTTGAACTGATCTGTTTAAATACAAAAATATTATTTATATAGTTAAATGGACGGTGGGGATAAAATACTCAAGTGGGGCAACGCCCTACTTCAGGATGAATATCTCTTTATAAGGGCACAGTTTAAGGAAAAGGTAAGCATTACCATCATCAGTGGACATGATACACAAAAAATAAACAATGTGTACAAGACTATTTAGTGGGAGAAACTCAATGTTGCAAATATGAATTACGTGATGTTTTAATGCTCTGAAAATTTAGTTCTTGGCAGATTTGCAATCCTTGGACTAGTAGAATACAATCAATCGCATTTTTTCGAAACATATTTTGGCCGGCATCTTGAATTGTAAAATGGCACCTATACTGGTACAAGATGGTAACTCCAAATTTGAACCATGTATGAACATACATTTGGTGTCAAATCAAAACTGCGTGTATGTTAGAAAGATACAGTACTAACAACTTAGATAAAAACAACGTAAACACACTATCCTTCACTCTCATCACGAGACATAAGAGAGCTTCCATTCCAAGATTATGTTCATATCAAAATGTGGTGAAATAAATTAAACAATTGTTAATGAGTAAAAGATTCTTAAATGTATTAGTAAATTAAAGTTGGAAAATTAAATTTGTATATGTAGGTCTTATAATACTAGTTAAAATTTGTAAAATGAATGAAAAGAAACAGATTTATATATCAGTGATAATATACTGTAAATATTGCCCCTGTGCAACTTGCAACAAAAGAGTCTCCCCAGGGGTTTGAAATCTGTCACTTCCCTTTCCTCACAGGTAAAAACAAAATTATCGACAAAAATAAAAATTAGGCCTATATTTTTTACAGTTAATACAATTTTGCTTAGATAAAATTAATTTTACAGTCATCGGTTAACTTCCGTGCAACAATAACACCTTTTACAAACAAAAAATCCGCAAAAGAGTCGCCAAATCAAAGTGGTCCCCACGGGACAAAAGTTAACTCCCCTTCCTACAGGTGACAAACACTTTTAGGCCCTGACACAACATGTCTTTCTCTTTCTTATATCCTTCCTTCCATTCTCAGTTAGATGGACTTGCATTGTATTGACTTGTCTGACCTAATTCCCATTGCCTCTGTGTGTGTATTTAGTAAACAAGAATTACAAAGCAAGTATAAAACTCTTCCTCTTGGGAGAATTATGAATATCCACTATTATGATTTTGCAATTTTGTTTCCATCAATATTTAATCTACCACCATATTTAGAAAATGAAAAAATCTTTCAAATGTATACTGAATGATCCATAAGATAAAGAAATTCATTTTGGGGAGAATGGATTACAAGCCAGAGAGCAGTATATAGGAATGATTTTGGAAACTTTCGATTGATGACCAAACTATGTCATACTAGTTCATTCGGACGCGTATCATCGCTCCTCACCTCGACACAAGTTTGATGGTTTCTAGGTCCAGACGACCAAAGACACATTGATTGATTGATCTGACCTAGGTTGGCCGTTGGTCCTCGGTAAGCCCAAAGTGAAATACTCTACTCTTTCCTTCTTAGCTTTGGTTAAAAGTCATCAAATAAATAAATTATTGATTAATTTACTGTATACCACTGGGCGGTTTGGGATTTCTCATGGCTGTCAAATTTATAATCTTAGTATTTATTATGTAGAAATATAGTGTATTTAGCCAATACCTAATGTTGGCATGGCAGGTATCAAATTTCAGGTACGTTCCAAATCACAACAAGTCACAACACCGCTACCACACACTTTATCATACACCTATCGCACATGTTTTCCATTTTTGCTTCAAGTTGCACTCGTTGCCGAGGGAGTTTTCACTCGATTTCCTGTTTTCAATTCTTTCTAAAATCGAGCAATTGCTCACATCTATTTAATCCTTCAGATATTAAAACCATCCGCGAGATACGTCCCAGTTTTCCTTTCTTTTTTACTTCATTCCCTTTCTTGTCCATTCTTCGGGGAGGGGGATAACACATGACTCAGAGGTGATCATCGGAAGTTCTCGGCAAAAACAAAACAACCTTAAGTTCGGTTTTCTTTTCTAGTTTTCACATACATTCCAGCAATTACCGTGGAAATTACGTCTACGTGGATACAACCGTGTCCATGCGTATTACCATCACAACCAAAACCATACGTTCCTAACAGGTGTAATTCATAGAAATAAAATGTTTCCTTACAGATAGAAAGTTTATTAAGTGGAAAGGTTAAATAGACTAGGTTAAATAGACATGTAATGTTAAATAGATTCAACAAGTATTGTAGATTATATGGAAAGTGGTTTTAAAATTTAAAAAGACCATAGAACAAACATGACTTTTGTAGTGTTAAACAATTAAAAGAAACAGTTTACAAACTTTCAAATAAAATTTGTCTAATAATCAAACTTGAAAGGTGATACTACTAAACCACTTTCAATCAATCAATCAATCAATCGTTCGATTTATATAGCGCCATTCCAACATTCATTGCTCATGGCGCTGTAGAAAAAATCAGAAAAGGTGAGTTTTGAGAAGTGACTTAAAGTGACTCAATAATGATGTGTGTTTAATGTTCAAGGGTAGGTGGTTCCAGAGCCTAGGTCCAGCAACACTGAAAGTCCGATCTCCCCAACTATGTTTGCGCTCCTTGGAGATCAATGCTTTATAAAGACAGAATAAAATAAGAATTTAAGACAGTGCTCAAATACACAATCAACACTGACCAGTTCACTTAAAACTAATCTATTTTGTTACTAAATAAAACTAAATTAGTCAATATCAAGCTAGAAAGCTAATTTTAACTAATACTACAAAATCTTTTTATCTACATGCTAATTTTAAGTGACAGAATACAAATGTACAAACTTGTCTGCAGGCTGAATTTAATTAATTCAACTTGTAAATTCAAACCATGAAGATAATAATTAAAAGGTGAAGGCTAATTTCAAGTTGTTAATAAGGTTTATCGCAAATAGCGTGCGTGACGCATGGTGGGAAGGGTTTGGAGCAAACGTCACGACGCGTACGTACATGAGTGTTAAAAGTTTAGCACAAACACATCAAGTTAAAAAAAAAGTAAGAAGTTGGCAAGACATTGACAAGTTCAATATCATCTTTTGATAAACAAGTTATTTCTTGTTTGAGTGGTTTTGGAGTCATTATTAAGTATCTTATGTAAATCAAATCAATATTTTATACTTCTTATTCAATATTAGCAGACATTACGTTCTTCATTTCAATCTTGGCCATCAAACCTAACTCTTAAAACCATGGGTGTGGTAAACTCTTCCCTAATCTTTTAACTTTCAGGGTTCCATTGGCACCCTCAGGGTTAGACTGCGTCACCCTCATGTTCCAAAGCCACCCTAAGGGGTATACTGCGTCACCCTGGTGTCTTTGAAGTCACCCTAAGGGGTACACTGCATCATCCACAGCCAACAGGCACAAGTCTAGTCTATGCATTATGTGTTATTTCATCTATATTACATACATATTACATCAGTTTTTGGTTTACTTGTTGAGTACCTTGAGTGGATGCATCAATGTTTGATCCTCCTTGTCAGTTATCATCTGTCAATCAGTATCATTCAGCTGTCAATCATGTTGGACTGCCAAGCATTCATGTCTACCTTGGGATATGTCACTAGCAAACAAGGTCTGGTAGCATACTATACTGTACTTCTTGTTTATACCTTACAGACAAATTCAAACTTCTTTGGACTTGTAAGGTAGATTAAAAGTGATGCCCAAAAGAAGTCACCCATTATATTCAACAATACCTGATAGCTAGCTAAAGGTGTCTGGTAAAAAGGTATTGTACTGTAGTGTTATTCTTACTGGATGTACAAAACCAAGAGCAAAGCTCAAATGACTATTACATAACATAAACGATGCATTCTGGTCAATTGAACTTGTTAAGAACTTTTTAATGAGTATGCTATTAAACATAGATAAACTTAGCTCTCTCCATCTATTCTATACCTTCATGTTCTGACCATACACTAATGTATTCTAATCTATAAACAAGCTTGACCAGTATATTACCGTAGCTAGCTATGGATTGACATATAATATAGAATAAAAATGTTTTTTAAATAAAAATCTAATCCCAAACTTACAATAAATGTATCAATGGGCTGACACCAAGGGTGGCAGTAACATTCAAACCTACAGTGAGCCTAAAAGGTGTACCAGCTAACAGGTTTCGTAAATTCAACAGTAAATGAATACATCCTGGCCCGGTAAGTAGAATTTTTTTAAACAATACTGGACTGATAAACACTACTTTCACTTTGATTCTTAGCACATCGTTTGTTTGACCTTTAAGTCAGCTAATTCTAAGTTTTTTCGTGAGAGGATGTTAGTGTTGACAGTGTGGACAGCAAGTACCAGGAGGCGCAAACCAACCAAGATTTGAAAATATATTAAAATAAATTAAGTGCTTGAAAACACTGAGCGAAATAATTTAACAATTTAATATTTAATCCTATATTGAACATTAAAAGATAACTAAAGATTGTAATAATAAGCTTTTTGTGACCTTACCTTTGGCAGCCTATTGCCAAGTATTTTATCTAAAATGTTTATAAAATATTACTACCAATTTTGATATAAAAAATAGTCTCAGGGGTAAGAAATATACTCGGATTGAAGCAGCCATAAACAAAAAAATGAAAACGAGATCAGTAGAACTGGAAGCATAACTATAAAACCATATATTAAAAAAAAATCATTCTAACTTTACAAATGATGGTACACAGACTGTATATAACATTTTTCTAATAGAGACAGACAGTTTATTTTTTATTCACTTTCTCAAGATTAAAAAAAAAATCTTGACCACAAAATAAAAATCATGTCTTAAAAGTTAATTCAAAACATATTTACAGAAAAAGTAAGTTGGTAAAAATAAAATAACCCTTTCCTGCTTTTCAGATTACAATGAGAAATTGTGGGTATCAAAGTGAAACACACAACTGAGAGATCAAATCAACTCTCAAAGGACCGCTTATTCAACGCGAAAATGTAATTCCATTTTCAAAGAAAAAAAATCTAAATAATATAATTATCTAATAATAAGCTAACCAATTATTGATTTATCTGCGAGGAAATTGTAAACTAAAGCGCGTTTACAAGTTGTGCTGGTATTGTAGTAGTGACATAAAACTTAATGGGAAGGAAGTCGGTCAACGAATCACAAAGGTACGTCAACACGCAAGGTAACATTGTCGGCAATGTTTTCGCTCAAAATGGGTTTGTGCCAAATTCAACTTACCAACAGAAACTACTAGAATATAGCAGAATAGAATAAAACAATTTTGAGTTAAATATAAACAGGAAAACAGTCTTGTCTCTTGATGGTATAAAAGGAAAAGGTGTAGCTAATTATAAAGCCACAAGAATAAAAGGAAATCAACTGATAATCTTTTGAAATTATATTGCACTTGACTAGTGCCCTCAATAGTTACCATACTGACGCAGTTATGACGCATTTCATTTATCATGATATAGAGAGGGCAGCATCATATGTATACTCTCGCTTAATCTGACCATGACACTCTTCTCTGCTCTGACAAATATTCCGGCCTGGCACTGTCAGAACCATTCAACAGGCCCATTTATTTCATTTTGAAATAGAGGGCATCATCATATGCATATGCTTGTATTCTTTCTTGATACACACATATAAGTGTGGCATATCAAATATTCTTAAGTAGGCCGGCCGCTACTTCCTGTCTGAAATACTAGATCGTAACTTCATTTTATAATAGAGGGCAGCAGATCAATATTAGCAAAGCATGAGAAGGTTTGCCTGCTGTGCATTTTGAATTTATAAGTTCTGGTTGTTAAACTCACCACCAAATTTCTAGTACTAAATTTTGATCCTTGGGTTCACATCAACTTGGTGCTCAAAAGGGCAAAGTCATGGCTGTACATTATATTGTTACTAAATTGTTTCTGGTATCATTTCATTATCTAAACTACAAAACTATTGCAATAAGCATGTGTACTAGACATTTGACATATTAAACAAATGTATTCTTACCTCTTTGGGTTCGCCATGAAGCTGTACATGAAGACTGCCATCAAGCGTGTGGCGACCTTTGCGTTCTTGAGCATGGCGACGTCGTTCTATTGTCCGTCGGCTAGGAGATGGCGACTCTCCTTCCAACAATGATTTGTTGAACTTAAACTTGCTTTTACTTGAAGCATCGATCCGATCTAGCTCTTCTGTTGATATAGTGATGTTTGAATCGTCCGCGCCCTGCTCAATTAATTTCAATGAGTTGCGTCGCTGCGTATCATGATCTCTTCGCATGATAGAATCAGAATCAGGCGAGTCTCTAACCGGAGAATCCTGGATCGGACTGACATTCCTAGGGCTACCAGAACCACTATCCTTGCGGTTACTTCGTCTTGTTAATCTACTACTCTGAGCATAATCGTTCACGTTATTATTATTCCGATGAAGGCACGTATCGGATGGCCTTATTGGTGTGGATGTGGTAACTTTCTCTTTCGGTACATTCTTAGCAGAGCATGATCTGCTTAGTTTAGTACCAGTTTCTTCAACCAGAGGTTCAGCACGTACATGCCTTGCAGAAGCAGATCTGCTTAAGTTAGTTGACTTTCCACTACGTTTCTTCATCCGTGAGACAGCATCGTTGTTCTTTTTCGATTCTTGACGAGGTGAAGGTGACGATAACGAGCTCTGTCGAGAGCTTCCAGATCGATACGTGTCATTTCTAAAGCATTGGTCATCATCCGTATCAATATCTGATGAGCTGAATCCATCAAAGTCTATACTTGCTACAGACCTACTAAAAGCAAAAGAAAACCATTTAGTTTATTCTATCTATTTATTCATAACTATTTATATACTTTTCCATTTTATAATCAATTACTCAATCAGCCGCATATTTTTAAACTGATGAATTTATCAAAGTTATTTCAGAAAAAAAAATGTGTGTGTAATTAGTTCTGCCACTTGGATTAGTGAGAAGAACAATGAACAGTAGTTGAGATAGGCAGATAAGTGAGATCACTCAGGCTAAGGTTCTTTTACCTAATCTAAAGAATATGTTAAGGGCATTCACCTAGCTTAATTACCTACTACCACCCACACAAAGAATATACTTCCTAGTAATGTTGAAAGGTCTTGCTACCCATCTACTTTTTATTGTACAAGCTATACAACCTATTTGTAGCTACATCTCTGAAATTCTTGAAAGTTAAACTTCTTTAGCTTGGTTCCCACTAGAGATGCAACACAAGGACATAGACGCAATGCGAGTGAGTTGGCCAATGAGAAGCGCTTGATTATTCAAATTGTCACTTGTCATTAATCAACTAGCTTGCATTGCGTCTATGTCCTTGCATTGCATCTCAAGTGGGAACCATGTTTTTTTAATAGAACACAATATGGGCCCTCATGCTATCGCTAACTTTGGTGAGTAGATCACCAACTTACCCAGGTAAATACCTAAGCATGAATATGTCATTCAGTAACATAAATTATACCTTAATGAGCCTTCTCTCTTATTCAGCCATTTCTCCACTTCCATTTCGATGCTTGTCTTTCCAAACCCGTCGCTCCAACTCCGGTTGTGGTTCTCATCCTTCACCTTTTGAATCTCTTCGGAGAACGACTTTTCCTGATTTGTTTCCTGATTACCTGGAGGACAGCTTATGGAACGACTGATATCCTTTGTTGGATGTTCATTTTTCTTTTTATTAAAGTCGCTTTCAGTTTTCTTTAGCGGCTGCTTTATTCCATCTTGACTTTTTTCGCTTTCTTTATTTGTATCCTTCTAATAATATGCAAGAAAAAAGTATTGTTTATGATAAAGCATATTGAAATTAAACTAGAATTTGATTTGATAACATTTATTTAACCAATAGAACACAATATGTGATATACATTAAAATAAATGAATTTAGCTAAAGTATGGAGAGTAGGCTTTTTGTTTTTGATGACCAAAATTATGGATTCTATGGACGCATTGTGGCCAAAATAAGCAATACAATCAAAAAATGGTCATAGATTATTTTATGCTTGTAATCCTATAAGAAATGTAGGTTGTATCATTATCAAAGAAAAAACGGACAAGTTAAAAATATGTACATATGTGTAGTTCTGAAAAGAACGCATTCTCACTCTGATTGAAGCATATTGATAGATATGTTGAGAAATTTTCAGAACTATATAAGTAGTGTACCGAAAACTCGATATCAAAATATTGATTTTGCCAAGTGCAAACAATATATTAAACAATATGATTGCATATATAGATAGAATGATGAGTATTTCTTTACCAGATCATCGGTTATCATGGGATACACAGGCTTCCGTTTCTTGTTTTGTCTAGCATTCTCCTCATTAATCTTCGGATACTCACTCAGGATTTCCAACCAACTGCAAAACAAAAATAAATATATATAAAAATTTCAGAAAAATCGTTACAGGATTTGAATCAAGTACCCTGGTACGTAAGCAAACATGTCAACCACAATTCCACTATATACATATATCTTCGGTATCATCTACATGTACATTAAGTCGGGTCGCCGAGCAGTTAAGGCTAGGGTGCCGCAAACCATAGCTGTACAATCAGCACAGGTTCAAGACACTCCTCGACCATTGTTCTGGTGGTAGAACAAGTCTGCTCAGATAAGGACTTAAAATTGGTCAAAGCCGCAGGTTTTTCCCCCATTTACATAACTCACCAATTACGAAAAAAACAAACAATATTAAATTATCGATTTCTACTTTACCTCTCCTTCTCCTCCCTCGTCTCTGCTCGGATGTAAATGACCTCTTCTGTTGTCTTGATGGCCAATGAGTAGAGTTGTCTGGTGATGGAGTCTGAGTTATTGATATTAACACAGGTATACATGTCAATGTGACCTTGGGGTATGGTTGCCGGCTGCAAAATAAAAAAACATTTTTTTTTCCAATAAATAACATTAAATCAATAGTTGTTAAGAAATATAGTACAATATCAAAAGAATTAATTTAAATTAATATACTATAGTTATTTTGATACAGTAGAATTTTAAAATATATAGAAAAAATAGAAAAACAGATATAAAGTAACTGACTATATCATTTATACTGTAAAGTTGCAAAGAAAAAATTAATTAGGAGGCTGCCCTCTATATTAGATTAGAATATACAGTACTGTACTACTACTATATAAACAAAAACAGTATTAACTTTTTAAGTGGATGGGTAAACAATATGAGAAGGAAATTCTAAGATATTTCTTAAGGCGTAGACAAGAACAAATACATTTTTTAACTGTGGTATAATCAAACAATATTTAATAAATTAACTTTATTTGAGTATTCATAAAGCCAAGAGAAATCTTCAAAATATATTAAATTTTAAAGTTTTATTGCCTCATTCAGATTCCCCTTATAAAATATGAAGCTTTTCCTATAAATTAAAAACTATAGTTTGCTAAGTAAGTAGATAAAAATCACATTGCTTTATTCTCTCCCTTCATCATTATCAAAAATAATCAATCAATAAAAGAATGCATTTATTTCTCTTGATTGTATAAATATAGGAGAATTAAGTGGACCCTTTCAGGAACTAACAAATGTTTTCCAGAATAGAGGTTGCCCATAGTGTTATAACAAAATGTCTTGTTTGATTCACAGGAATATGAATAAGAGTGTCCCCTGAATAAGAGTGTCCCCTGAATAAGAGTGTCCCTGAATAAGAATGTCCCAAATGACGGGTTCTACTATGCAATCATACATATCTCAATTATCTTATTTACTGATTAATCAGACATAGTTCTCCTATTCTATGTATCAGTAGGAATCTACAACCCACATCAACTCCCACATGGATCAGTAAATAAACAATAACCAAACAGTGCCAAAATAACTATCACTCCACTCATTCAATGCTTATTCAGGCATAGTGTACAACAACGAGGACAAGTGACAAAAGTCCCAAGTCCTATGAATAATGACTTAAAAATGGTTTTATTAGTAGATTAAGTCAAACTTAATATTCTTGTGCTTTAAGGAATCCACAGTTACGATATTTTTAGCAATCATTTCTGTATGTTTCAATACATTAGTTGAGTATATTTTGTATGTATTTCATGTTGGATGGGAAAATAAATAAATAAATAAAAGAAATTCATAAGGTCCTAAGTACTCTCATTGGGGTTCTTTTAATATAGTTTGGAGAAAATTCACAAACATCTAAAATGACTGGGATCTTTCAGGTATACAACCCAAAGACTGTAATAGTGTAAGGCTCTGTCTGCACTATCAAACTTTATGTGACAAAAAAATGTGATATGCCCATATATGAACACGATGTCATATCATTACTATTTGGGCATATTACTATTTGGGCATATCACTCGAGGAACGTACCAATTTTGGGCCAAACAGAAACCATTGGACTTTCATAATTCAGTACAAACAGTACAGTGACCATTAATGACTTTTAATAACTGGTTTCTAAGACTTTATCGTTTTATTTGTGTATTTGGTTCACAGGGGGTACAGAACAATATAGTCAATATTAACAAAAGAATAGTTTGTTCCTGATGCTGTAGGGGATAAATGACTACTACAGAACAAATATTTAAGATGTATTCATGCAATCTGTCAATGAAAGGAAGATGCTGTGAAAGAATGAAGAAAGGTGTTTTGAAAGGATCCTTTTAAAATGGGGTGATTTTTTTAAAACAAGTATTTTGAAATGGGGTGATGTTTTGAAAGCTGGATTCTGCATTCATTTTATAAATTTAATTTATTTAGAAACTCAATAGATTAATAATTAATGAAGTGGTATCACATCAACTAATCAAGGTGTTCTGAAATGGGGTGGTTTTTTAAAGTATTCTATTTGGAAATAAGGCAATGATGTTTTGAAAGATGGATTCTATCTCATTTAATTTAATTAAGAATTCAATGAATAATTTAGAAAGAGAAAATGTATATAAGTAGTATCAACCAATCAAGGTGTTTTGAAGTATTCTATTTGGAAATTAGGCAATGTTTTCAAAGAGAGATTCTATTTTTATTTCATAACTTAAATTAATTAAATTAGGAATTCTATCAATCAATAATTTATAAGAGACAATGTAAAATATGCGCCCATATAGGTAGACATCAGTCAACTAATAAAGTATCAACCAATCAAGGTGTTTTGAAAATTGTTTACAGTATTCGGAAATGCGACAATTTTTGAAAGAGAGATTCTATTTTTATTTCATAAATTAAATTCTAATTTAATTAAATTAGGAATTCATTTGATCAATAATTTATAAGAGAAAATGGGACATCAGTCAACAACTAATAAAGTATCAACCAATCAAGGTGATTTTTTTTTAGTATTTTTCTTGGAAATAAAGAAATTCAATTAAAATTAGAAATTCAATCGAGAGACAATGTAAAATTACACAAATCAGCAGTGGTGTTATGGTAGTAGTATAACGAGTGCCGCTTACCTAAATAAACCAACAAAATTATTCCTTCTATCTCTGAGAGAACAATATGATATGAAAAGAATTTTTAGTTGAAATGCCCATCTGACAATGGAACATCCTAACAGTTTATATTATATTTAAATAGAGGCATCACTTTAACATGTGGCACCCTAACTTTAACTTTACTTGTCAATCTAACTACTGTATGAGTTACAGCACTGCAATATTATTATGAAACATCACAATCTAAAGCATGTGCCTCATTTCATAATAACAAATAAATATATAATGCAGGGAAACAATCTTAAAATAGATATAAAACAAATATTATTGTCATTGAGTACCAATTAGAGCATCACAAAGAATAATATCAACACAAATATACTCCTGCAAAGGACCTGGAAAAGGCTCATAATTTGATTTTATTTATATATTTAAAACAAAGATCTGTGACTAAAACCATGGAGTAATTCGCTAGTATACGGTGGTGCCTATAATGTACCTCAGTACAGTAAGTGCAACCAACATAAGATGTTATCTTTGTTTTACGTTTTCTGAGAAGCATAGAACAATTTTTGCCAAAATTAATGTAGGCAAATATATTTATGAATTAATAAATAAACATATTGTTTTCAAGGAATGACAGCTGTCAAAAACAGTTCATCAACTTGCTATTTATTAATGTCATAGACATTTCAGAATACCAGAAACTGAAAATTTAACCAAACATCAATTATGTAAAAATTAACAAGTAATGTAGTTACACATTTCTAGGTTTATTACAGATACTGTCCTTTATTAGCAATAATAAGCATTTGTCCAAATTAAAGTAAAAAGTTAAAACGAAATGCAGCAGATGTTTGAAAGTGGATGTTTACCTAATATATAAACAAACCAATTCAAGATTTACTTGGGAGTTTCTTAAAACTATATGACTAGTTAAAGTTTAACAGACATGAACTCTCGCCATATAAACTAACAAGTGATTTTCAACTTGACTGGTCATAAAAAACATTTACGAGTTAGATTCAAAGCTTCCCTACTGGGTGCAAATGAAAGGCAAGTTGACTGTGGGCTTGGCATTGTTTTGGTTTTAGCTGAGCAGTGTTTATTGAATATTTAGTGTTATTTCTGCTTTGTTGTCAGGGTAATCAGGTGGTAAATATGAACAGTTTCAATGAGCACAGGGCAATGGGATATGACTGCAGCGACTAGTAAACATAGCAATGCGATATGAACAACTAAATTTTTAAAGTTTTTGAGCATGTTGTTGTACTGTAGGTTATAAATAAGCATTTGGCCAAAGAAAAATACTCATGGTTTACTGTACATGTTGTGTCATAAATACTGTATACAGTCAACTCTCCCAATAAATACTGTATTGTCTCTACTCTTCTCTTCTGGAAATTCTCCAAATACCAGACTTTCCATTAAAAGCACATTCTGAATACCAGACTTTCCGGAAAACCATGTATATTTGGCCAGCCAGGGTATTGGGAGAGTTGACTGTGCTTGAGATAGAATCTAATTACAGACAAAGTATAAAATGTCTACTGGTGGCGCTTGTAAATGAACTAAAGACCAGCCAGTCTTACACAAATTTCTAAATTTACAATGCAAATGATAGGACATTAGGTTCAGTTCAACACTTCATTTGACCATTTTTAGTCCCTGGGTGTCTCTTCCTATATCATAATCCTAGATCCTCCACTAGTTGGTCTGACAAAATGACTTTCCATCATCTATTCACAATCATCATTCCTTTCCTTCCTGTTGCCCTCTTTATCTCCATTCTATCTTTTATTTTGAACTGTTCAACTTTCCTTTTTCCTTGCATCATTAACATTTCAAGGTGTTAACATTTTGAAACAAATGTTCACCTTCTTTTACCTGTACTTTTGTAGTTAGGTTATTAAATTTGAAAGCCAACATAAAGGCTCTGCTATAAAACGCATTGCAGTTTATACTACCAAGGGTTAGTTCTATTCTTGACCATTCTACCATTAATCTCCCGTCCTCTTATACTGTGTATACTTTTTAATGGTGAGAATATGCTGTAAAAGTATCAACGGCAAAGATTTATTGAGTACAGGCTGTTGGAATGAAAGTATGCAGTTATATAGCCAATAAAAATATCAAGAGAAGGAGAGATGAAATGCTTGTTGAAAATTCAATATCTACTTTTTAATTAATAATTAATGAAGCTTGAACTCTCATATGGCCAGGAGTTTTTTCTTTCTTTCTTTTATTTACCCATAAATACAAAAGCAAAAAACTATATCACCATTAGGACTATATGAAAATGAGTTATAAAAACTAAATAATATTCTAAATGGTCATTAACAGAGCAAGTAAGATGGGTAACAATCGAAAGTGCAGTATTGTACAAACAATTTCCTTGATAATAAATCCATAAACGCTCAAAATGCCACAAGACAATCTCCAGTTTGGCAGTTTTTAAAAACTACTTTAGTAAACCAATAGCTTAATGATATTTGATAGTTTCTTAATAGTGACAGTAAAATATCCAATCTAATTTGTTGCTGTTAATAAGTAAACTGGTTGCTATGTAATTTAGTTTCTAAGCAATTTTGTTCTTTAGAAGACAGTGTTACCAGGAGCAATTAAAGAGCAAAACACACATGATATCAATTGATATCATCAACCAATTCAACTTCTGAGGACAAATGATTTGTTGTTCATTCAAATTATATTATTTCCATATAATTGCATATCAATGACCTTTATGGTAGATAGCTAATATAGATAAGTCTACCGACAGGGATAGATGACAATACTTAAGATGAATATTGAGTGGATGCTTAGGGATAGTGGTTCAAATGGTTCAAAATGGTATTAAGTAAATGCACTCATTCTTGTACAGTACAGATTCTTATTCTGTTTTTGGTAAATTTCTAATTACCACATACACTGCACACTGAGATTCACACAGTAGAAATATTTAAACAAGAAATACTTCTTCCAAAAACGCTGCTTGACTTTTTGTCGTAACAGTTTTTTTAATTATTGTTCTTTCTTCATTAAATGATGCTTTATTTAAAAAACTGAACTGATGGAAATGCTGCCATGACTCTCTTATAGCTCTGTGTTGTTAACTTAGGTGTACCTTCGATAACTCGCAATAGATTTTATAGACCAAACACCTTTGAATCCAGAATAATTTGACTGTATTTACTGTAGGCCAATAGACAAAAAGGCATATAAACATAGTTTATAATGTTTAATTCCAAGCGCAAGAACTCACAGGTATAAAGTTTACTGTGTAATAATAATTATCAGTACATTTTTGGTTTATGAAAATTATTATCACAATATATAACATCCTGCTTTATTTTTCAAATATAATAATAGATTTATTAATTTAACATATCACTTTCAGATTAAGCAAATTCAATAGAAAGAACTAAAATACTCCTTGATAACACGTCCCAACCCAATGTATTGTGGTTGAACAACGTATCAAAATCAAAAGGCTAAATTATCACTTTATACTAAATACCCTTTGAGGGCAATGTCCGATAGCGGTCAAAAGAGGAAGAGGCATTTAAACCGATTCAAAGGTTAAGACTCAAGCGATTCATTCTTGTAATAATTTCAGTTTTAGTTTTAAAAGACATAGGGTTATAACTTATATTAGTACTATGTAAAATAACTATTTCTAAATAACACTGCCTAATAATAAAACCAAAGACTTTCCTACAGTTCTGGGGTGGAAACGGTGTAAAGATTGAATTTTTTCCTTTTGGCAAGACATATAGTTTTTCCAAAGTGTATACATATTGTACTCAACATGAATGGTACACACATTTTTATTTTGACTTTTGACCTGAAGTCCCCCTTTTGAGAGTACAAATGTTACAGTGAATGATTTAGTATACAGCAAACATAAATTCAATAATTTACACCTTTAGCTTTTACTGTATATTTCAGTTTTAACAAACAAAAATTGTGTAAGTGACTCGATGTTAAAGAATCTTGTTGAAAGGGCTTCAATACTTAACATAAGGTCTTGGCTTTAGCACAAGTTTGTCTGTAAGCTAGCTATTGTTAATGTTGTAACAAACAGAAAGAAAAACAAACTGAAATGAAATAAGATACGCCAACTGTATTATAACGAAACCAGACGATCTTTCCGATTCATGAAATTATTTCTGAAACAAAATATCACAAACCTGTTTTGTACCAACAAGCACCACAATCATTATGAAAGTTTAAATCCTTCGGTTTAATGACAGAAAAATGTGGGAAGCCTGCACGTTAACTATCCTAGTCTGACAATGATAAGACACATACTAAAGGATTGAAAACACCCGAAAATCTGTCATTTTTTGGGGTCAAGTATTATACATAATGCAACCTATTCATTTGTCATTTTGACATCGGAAAAATCAATGGCGTCTTCCTTTTCTTTTGTAAACTTTAATTACCAAATCTTTCTACAAAGCCGTATTTAATAAATGGACAACGGAACTTGTAGTGTTACGCAGCAACGACACTATTGTTCTATCACAGAAGGACCGTTCCATTTTAGCTTGTAGACAGGTGTGTTCCATTATGGAAGTACAGTTCCATTCAGCCTTATACATAGAAACATGCTAGTCCATACAGAAAGACTATTCCATTTAACTTACAAATGTCTTGCATACTGATGAACATTCCATCAGGTTTACACTCCAGATACACTGCTCCACGACTCAGAGGACCATTCCATTTTAGCTGAGACATTGTTTCATGATAGAAGAATGATTCAGACAGATTTACCTTCAGAAAACTACTAAACCAGGATTATGGAGATTTTGTCAATTGTCTGATAGTTCAAACTTTCGTTTAAGGGAAATAACCTGGATAATATACAATCTAGTCTGATAAATCTTCTTTCTAATTTACATACATAACTTTTAAAAATAATACTGTATTTAAAATGAACTTACATTGTCGTCAAGTGCATAACAAAGTTCTCCATTTTCGTAGAGGATGAAGCAGCGCCGTTGCCATTTCTACAAAAGAAAATATATAGAAATAGATATAAGATATTTGCTATATTAATTAATAAGCTTGTGTATCTATAATTGGTCCAGTATCATAGCCAAATTCTGTAATACAGTGTAGCATATGTATCACATGTGATGCCTCTATCATATGCCATAAGTCAACGTAACCTTAACATAATACCTGGTTATGTGATACACACGTGACACTGTATTTGCCCATTTGATTTATTAGCAATTTATACCAAATCCTAGTATAAGCCTCATATAGAATTATCATTTTACACAGCTTTTCTAGGAATCTTATTGTCATTTACATTGGGGTTTTTAATACATAATTGGTTCATTCCAAGAACACACATTTGGCAAGCATCCTCAATAGCTGAACTTGTGTCTTTGTTCAACTAGTGCTTCTGCCTGTCAAATTACTAATATAAAAAGGAAACAATTGATTTACGAAAACGAGGCAATTGCTAAAGTTGGTGAAATGAAAGGAAATAAGTCAAATCAAATGAACGTTGTTCAATTCCCCAACTTAACGCAATGAGGAGTTTAGTTACTTGTTGCTACAGTCTTATCTTACTATAACCTGTAATCGCATCACTTTGATGAGTTCAGTAGGAGTTTAGGGATAGAACGTGAAAAGATCTTCCTATTTTATCATATCTATAGGCCTATTTTTATTATTTTAAGTTTCCATATTATGTATTATGTGTATGTACAACATGCATGCATGTTAGCTTTTGCTCTTTTGAGTTACCCTCGTTAAATAAAGCTTAATTTGTTTGTTTTTTTATTCTGCTATAGCATTCTGTAAAGTAGAAAGGCAATAAAAAAAAGTTTGTGAAATGATTAATAAATAAATATATTATAAATGGGGAGAGGCACTATATGTCAACATATATTAAATTCTTGGTCCTCTCATTTGTTAATGGTTGTTATGGAATCCAATGTATTTCTTTTCTTTTGTTTTGTTTATGCATCAAACGGAGAGTTTGTCTGAAATGAAAGTTGAATTGAATTGATAATACTAAATACCAAATATTTTTTGGTGCACAAGTTGATTTTACATACTGTATATTATTGCAAAACTATGTCCATATAATACTTAATGAGTAAATAATATCAATGTTCATTTGATTAATAATTAATTACATAGGCACCAGACTTTCATTACGACATGCTTTGTAATAAAGAAATCAGGAAACGAGAATCCCCAGGGCAGTTTACCAAGAATTTGAGTTTAAGATTTGGCATCAATGACGCATTTTAATAATTAAACATTCTTGGCAGAAGAGAAAATAACTTTGGATACCAAGGTTAGGATTCAGTGTAATAATTAGTAAGATTTTAAGTTGAGTTAAGAGCCAAGGATGACACACTATTAAGACTGCAGTTGAAGATGTGAAGGGCATTACAACTTTTGTTGAAACATTTCAGATAAAACTTTTCCATCGCTGTGAGTCATGGTACTACAATCTAGGATGTTAAATAGTGGGTTTTATCTGAGGGATACTAAATTGTACTAAAATGGAAGAAAAATGTTTATATAAAAAAGTTACATGTTTGTCGCCCTCTATGATATATTTCTCCACTGCACTAAGAGGATTTTATATGGTTTTATATTCCATGTTGTGATAGCAAAACAATACAATTAACTTGAATACAGTTACTAAATTAATATGTAAAAACATACCAGTACATTTAACCTTAATTTTAAAAACATTTCATTTTAATTTATTGTTTTTACTCATGCAGAAATACAAGTATATCAAAATTATAAACTACATTTTAAATCTAAAAAAAAACACTTCAAAATATTTAAATAAATAAAAATAATAAAATTACTGTACAGTACAAACAAATTTATTTTTAAACCTTGTTTTTTTGTATTCACAGTTAAAACTCAATTAGGCAGAAATTTTGTATAAATTCCATTCTGCCAACACACATAATAAGTTGTAATGAAAAATTCTTTTAAGTTTAGTGAACCGGATGTGGATGGTAGTGTGAAGCCAAGGATATGGGCAAGTAATTACACCTGTAATCAATTAAGAAATTAATCAATCAATCAATCAACCAAAAAGTATTTAGGAAGTTTATTGACCTGGCTATGGACACAGATTGTATTTTGGAGATTGGTTCATAAAACAATTAAAATACACTTTTTCAAGCAGAAAGTAAAGAAAAAAAGCTATTACCGTATGTCTTCTGGTATAATCCCACCCCCTAGAACACGCAATTGGGTAAATTATGGAGGGGGGAGGAAGGTGTGGGACTATACCTTAGGAAACCCTGATTCAGAAAAAAATGATTGGTAAGCACTCATCTGTACTGACTGGAAAGTATCCAGACCAAAAGTTTATACAAACTAAACATGTCTCTAGTCCAAAACAAGAAATGTAAAGTCAAACTATAATCGTTAGATATCACTGTTTTATACAGTAATCTCAGTAAGACAATTTTACTACGATTACCATTCACTAAACACATTGGTGTTCTGCAAGTTCCATGTGCCTTTGCAAGCTTATACTATAAATTCTAAATAATTGATCACTGTGTATCATGTCTGAAAGTACAGTAGTAATAGTAGTAGTCCCCTATAACACATTAAACTTTTATCCAAACACAGGTGCTAGAGTCAGGAAATAACAATTTCTCCACATGTCTAGAAAGTTATCAAATATGACGCCGATGACAGAGTTATGATGATCAGGTGTAAGAAACACATTTCCAAATTAATTTTTCACCCTTTTGCGCTCATTCTAAATCAAATTGTGTCTACTGTAGTTCATGTATATTAGTTGTGCTACAGTTGGTTGAGGTGGCCAAGCTACTGGGTATCAATTTCTTTCACCAAGTCTTAAATTTATTTAAAGGTTTTCCACCCAGAGCTCAATTTTCATCGGAGCAGCCTACTGTACATATACTGTACAATAACCTAACAATACTTTCACCCACTTTGTATAGTCTACCAGTTTGTATTCCTTACTTTTGAGTTGATGTTTGTACCTTTTAACTTTAAAAAAGATAGCTGCGAATGATAAGAAGACATGAAAAAAAAATGGAAATTGATGACTGTATAGACAATCCATTTGTATAGATTCATTTTAAATTTGAACTGAAACATTTTAACACATTTGATATGCGTGACGATTTAAAGGATTAAGATGTATGTCGTCAGGAGTATAATTTATGTATGAATAATGTTATGCTAATTAGTACAGTAGCATCACTGGATTACACAAGTGATACGACACATATTCCCACATAGTGTTGTTGAATAATAAAAACGTTTTAGAACACAAAATCACAGAAAACAGAACAAAATAAGGTTTGGCACAGAAAATATAGAAAATACAACAACAAAATAGAGAATATCCATGCCAAGTAAAAGTATAAACTTGTAGAAGTAAAGTTATATATATCTTTCCCCTCTTTCATGTTAAGTTCCAAGTTAATGCTAGTTCACTGTATTTTTGCCAAAACGCTGTATCAAAGAAAATCAAACAAAATCCAAGATACAAACTATTCCGAAGCTAGACATTTAAAAAAAGATGCTTTTTAGTTTCAGTTAGATACTACAGAATGTTGACCAAAGTTTTTTTGCCTATAAAACCAAATGTTTGGACACATTAGTCCATCATAAAACAAAAGCAAAGATGGATAATTTCTATTTATAACTAAAAGCATCCACAAAAAGAAGTATTTTAAGAGCGGACGTAATTTACCAGTATGCATCAATACAACCGCCTTTCTGACCTTTAAAAGTTTGGTAGAAAAAGTCAGTTTTCGTTTGATCACTGAAGTACAGTCACTTTGATTAATAATTGCAGTTTCCTTTTACTGCAGTAAAAAAAATAGTACACAATTTCTATTGATACATAACATTCAATATAAAGCTCTGTCTACACGATCAAATTAGTTCTACAAAAAAGGTGTGATGTGGCCAAATATGGTAGTAATATACTTAAATATGATACTGATATGAAATCATCATGTCCATATATGGGCACATCACATTTTTATGTCACATAAAGTTTGATATTGTAGACAGGGCTTAAAAGAATAGCTAGATAAATATTCTCCATAACTTCATCACTCAACTTCAATATTTATAGATAAAGTAATTACTTTTTCTGATCATATATGTAGTACTTAAAGTCAGTAGAAGTTCACACCATATAAAGATAATCATCTATATATTAAGTACTTGTCAAACATCTGAACTAACTTCAAACCATTTCTACATCCTGTTGTCTTCTCATTATACTGTTATAGTATAATCTTTATGACATCATTCACAGTATTGTGATGTCATTAGATCATATGACCTGCTCCAGGTTTGTATATTGAACTTGTAGGCAAGCATATTGTACGAAAGACTATTATGCAATGAGTACATAAAAACATCAATTGCGTACTGTGGATGACATTGTGAGTCAATGTCCGGTGCAATCTCTCACTGTTCCTACTTTTGTGTTGGCTAAAGTTCTGTCTACATCATTAAACTAGTTTGACAAAAAAGTGTGATAAATAACAAATATAGTAGTGATATGCCTAAATATTGTAGTGGTATGACATCATCATGTCCATATATATGGGCACATCACATTTTTTTGTCACATAATAAAGTTTGATAGTGTAGACAGAGCTTAATGAAGCAGCGATCAAGAAACAACTGTGAACTCTTTCTTTGTGACATTCATTCCCCAATGAAAACCAATATAAATAGATCTAATAAGGAAACAAATCCATCTTGACAATCAGTTTCAATGCGTAGTGTTACCAATACAATGTTTACAAGGACAGGGACACAAAAGGCTTATTGTATCAAATTATTTGAAGAGCTGAAAGGAAAATTCTTTAATCAATAATTTAATACACACAAGTATACTCAAAATAATTGTTGTTTTAAAACAAAATTTTATATGAAATTTAGTATTTAGTTCATATTGTAAAAGATGATATTGCATTTATTTACATACTTTTCTATGATCTATTTTAAGAGGGTAAGCTTTCTAGTATATTCAATCAATAACGATAAAACGATAAAAATATTTATTATGTTTACGTTATTTCTATTTATCTTTTATCAGAGAGTAAAGAAGAGTAATCTAATTCCATAATTAGTTTATCTTTATAACGCTGTCCATAGCAACCAATTAATTTGAATATATCTCTAGCAACTGATTAATTTCAAAACAAACAATAAGTAATTATGTAAATATTGTAAGAAAGTATACTGGATAACGATCAGCCATACTACTTCAGAGGGAAAATCTGAAAATAGGGAGGTTTTGCAACGCTACTAATACGATAACGAAAACAGATACGTCACACACACGTATTCGTTTTCGTAAGCCAGTAAAAATCTGTTTCGCATGACAACAAATATTGAGAGCGCCATCCAAAGTATAAACGCAGGTATGTGTTGCTTGGCTGCCTAGGCCTAGCGTAACACCAAAGCGAGGGAGGACTTTAAAAACTGCTAATTATCAAAATTGACCTGACATTTTTTGGTAAATTACTTTTCGTAAATTACTTTCAATAAATCTATAATTATATTATAATCAGGAATCATTCCTGTTTCAAATGAAAAATGTGCAAAATATATCAAAAACTATACTCGTTTTGTAGTTACGAATATGACTGGTGATATTCGTCAACACGAATACGCTTTATGAATATGAAATGTGTGACGTATCCGTTTTCGTTATCATATTCGCAAGGTTGTGAAACCTCCCTATTATCGTTTTACATCTCCTATAAATACATGAAGCAGTTGGTTTATCCAGGTAAGTAATCCTACAGTATCAAATAGCCTTACAGTCTAGTTGATCAATTGTACTGTAAGAATCAAATATTTAAAGTACTATCACTGTCAGTGTAATTATATAACGACACGCAATATCGAGACAGTTTCATATTTACTTAATCATGTGATACGGTATGGCAAACTTCTTGGAGCCACAGTAGGAGAATAATTTGATTATTGTAAACGGCAACAATAGATTGTAATGTTGATAGAAGGTATTAATTAGATAGCTATCATTATAATTTCCCTATTTAATAAATACAACAATAAATTTAAATGATGCAATGAAGGGTAAAAGGACATAAAACAGAACGCTTTAGTAAGTCTGTCTAACGTATTATTATTTTCATAGAAAATATTATTTGAAATGTGACAAATATTGTCAGAGATATGGGTTCTAACTTGCACAGTGGCACAGGTGGTACGGTAGTCAGTTTTCCACTTGTACTGTGTAAGGCTGGAAGTTCAAATCAAGCAGAATTTGGCTTTTGCTGCTTGGATCATCTACAGTTTTTATTCTTTACAGATTTGAACCAAGGATCCTTAGTAATCAAGTATGTAAACCATCTACCTACATTTTGAGTCGAGTGGCTTAGCAGTTTAAGACAACAACACCACAAACTACTGCCAAAATATCGGCCAAGATTTAAGGCACTCCACAGCCTTTTTGAGAAGAGTACTAGGGGATTGCTCTGGCCTTCTGGCCCATTTCAAACCCGGTCTTTGTCAGGATAACGACCCTACAATTTCACTTATTTTGTTAACGAAACAATAGGACAATAAAGGATCAATTTAAACGGTGTGTGACCGAAACGGCCGCCAACTGAAACGGCCACCAACATTTGTGACGCTAATAGTGCTGCAGCTACAAGTACTACCGGACTTGTCACAACCTGTATTAGCATTTCAACAATGTTTATTAACTTTATAATGTCTTTATTGCAACTTTGTCTAGGGACAAACCGAAACCAATCCCCACCCTACATTTTCATCAGCAACAAACAAAGAAAATTTTTATTAAATATTGGTTAATATAGATTTTCATATTAAAACAACAAAGCTACAATAACGATGTAGTTTGCTTTATTGAATATCAATTATAGCTGTGAGTTAACAAGGAGATAATGGTATTGATTAAGTCTAAGTATAAACAGTCCGACAGAGCGGCAATACTTTGAGACGCATGCCTGTAATAGTAGGTTAACTGCCGAAAGGCTACTTGAAAAAGACCGAACATGTTTGTTCAGACTAATCAAGAAGCGATATAATTAATAATGATTTAACAGCGGTTTTTAAAATATTTGTTGTATCATTCACTTTACTTTTAAGATTTTATAGTAAATGTACAGTAGCTGAACAGTCTCATTTAGGAGCTAACCATAAGTGACTGCAGCAAAATGTTTGTTTACCAATGTTTTCAGAACATTATGTACCTTAATGATTTCAAGTTTGCACACATATCTATTTTATAGGCAACTATTTCTTTTTGAGATTAAAATTAAAGATATTACAGATGTTTCTATATTTGACAGAACACAATGACAACCGACGTATATCCAGTGTTTTGAGATTGGTTTTACTAGTCTACTGTTCCTACATCACCACCATAATCCCTGTGCTAAGGTCAAGGTCTAAATACAGCAGAAAAACCCTCTTCTACCTGTCAGCCTATACACAATTCTTTTGTGTGTATTGTATAATCACTATCATTGTTGAACACAAAACTTGTGGACGACGTAGTAATGGTTTAGCCTAGAAACTACTACTACAGACATTATACACTAAAATGGTTAAATAAATTGTAAGAAAGGTTACCATACAAGTATGACCTAGAAACTAACATTGTGTACATAGTACAATACTACAATACTGTACAATACAAATACAGTACCCTGTACTTGAACTGTATGTCCTATTATAGTTTTGGTACTGTAGAACAATGAGGTCACAGTTTAGTATTGTAAACATTAATAAACATTGTAAATTTACTTTTGCACATTAAATCCCTCCTCATACAATGGATTACCTCCAGTTTACAAGAACTTCAAGTAGGATAATCCCATTGTAATGTTGATAAAACTTTAAAATACTGTTTACATCTCAAAATGGACAGTACATAGCAAAGTCTTCTATAATCAAGGTTATTAAAATATTAATTTATACCAACGATATGCAGATAATATACTACAAAGAAATGGTCCAAAGGAGGGAGCTTTTGTGTGATACCAATTTATTTGTCTGATGGAAAATGTAGCATTTTAATACACTTGTTCAGATTTAAAAGTTGGATGCATTACATCTTTTAAGCCCAAAATGAAGAACATTCTTCCATAAAACAATATGTTGTTACTATGTCTCATCCGATGCAGTCAAGCATGACCAGGTGTCAAGTTTAACTGGTATCGTATTAATGCATCATGCAATTCTAGGGTTGGCATTTAATAAGTTTCTCCTGCTGTGAACTACCACTATTAGCATCATCTTGCTATAATATCATCCATCAAGAGTGACAACATATATCATATTGTACATCTAAACTTCCTTGAATAGAGAACTGTAGAACTTTATAAATAATATTTCCATAGCCAGCTGGTATATTTAAAATATTATCATATCACAGATACTATACAATACTTTAAACAAACATTCATTTCTTGCAAATGCTTGAAAAGGTTATTTGCAGAGGAGTGGTTCTCCGGCTAACATTCTATCTATTAACCTTTAACAACTGAACTGAAAAGAATGCTTTGTTTGATTTAACTTTTAATGTGTTTGTATCCATATATGGACATGATGATGTCATATCACTACCATATTTGGGCATATCACTACCATATTTGGATTGTCAAACTAGTTTGATAGAGTAGACAGAGCTTTAGACATTGCTATAATAATGTAGAAAGATTTTTTATTCAAAGTTTTTAACAAAATTAGAACCTAAAAGCAAATACTGTACACTGTAAATTCTGGGTATTTTTTTTAATGGTCAGTTTTAAAGATCCCTCTGGACAAGATAATCTCTTTTATGATACAATTCTAATGGGATCAAATCCATAGAACCTTGAACAAATCTCAAGTTTAAATACCAAAGTATCATATGGTTATTATTACAAGGGGTCATGCCAACATTGACCACTGAGTGACCAATTATTGCCATGTATTTACACACAATTTGTATGGATGGCTGTTGTCAATCAAGAGTAGGGTCCAAAAGTATGGTAGGTCAGTGATCTGGAGATCATTGGTTTGAGTCTATATAATCGGGAATGCAGAAATTTGGACAGTAGGGGTATCACTAATTACTAAACTCCCACTTGAGGGCAGGGTTCATGGAATGTACCATTATGTGATGTTTCATAAAATTGTGTACTGTATCTTTCAAAGACATTGCATATTAAGCCATATATTGGATATTTCATTGAGCACTCTTGAGTGGTATGTGAACTATATAAATCCATATTATTACTATTATATTTGAGTTGTACAGTAGCTCTCTTCTCGGAGAGAATAGGCCAATGTCTGTTTATCCAGGTAAGAAGTCTATTTTGTGCCTAACTACAGTCATATATCTCAGTCTCTTTATCTTCGGTGAGAAGGGTTGGTAATGTCATGGAAAGCTAGCTACAAAATAGAAAACAGCATTTTTTGAGAAAGCATTCTTCTATCGTACGTAGAGAGTGTTCAGTACAGCAAAATTATTGTGAGGCAGGGTCGTACATTTACTAAAATGTTACAGCGACTGATACATCATCAACAGCAGTATCTGTAATTTGTAAATTTCCATCATTATAAAATACTCTAAAAACCTAGAGTAGTTATTAGACAGAGTATGTTGTATCACTCAACAATAATTATGTTGATCTCCTCTTCTCTTGACGGACTCATTCAAAAGCATGATGCCCATGGTTCAATGTGATTGATGTTAAATGACATCTATATAATATCATTGCATTATTCTATGTTTGATATCATTAAGTAACAATTTTAGCTATATTACTCTTTTCTCTATTTGAGTTGATATCGTAGTTAAATTGCGATCTATCGCAGTTAAATTACGATCAGAGTTACTAAACATTGCATTTGGACTTGTTCTGCTTTCAAACACAAAAATAATACACAGTTTAAACATCTGATATACTGTTGAGGAAGTGCTTGTCTAATACAGTATTACATTCTGAAATATATAGGTACTGTATGGGATAATATTAAAAACTATAATGTTTGAAAATATTGAGACAAAATATGTTTTTATCTGAACAGTAGTTTACTGTAATGCAAATTAATATAATAATAAAACTGTTAATATGGTACACATGTAGATGATAGAGGAAGTACAGTAGTTTATATTATAGCTATTGATAATTCTTTTAGAAGACCTCAATAAAAATATTCTTTTCAAAACCTTTGAAAAAGAACTCAAATGAATAAAATGCATGTAGCTGCACGCTTCATTAAATACTGAAGATGAAAGCTTTTTAAAAAAGAAAATAACTAAATTTTAATCATGTGACTTGTTGTATCAAAGTACTGACCTGGTTCTAAGAAAAAAATTGATTACAATTTAAATCTTAAAATGTGAAGTATTTTAAGTAGTTGAATGGATATCTCTACTTGCAACATATATATGCACAGCTTGATCAACACTTGAGGCAGAAATGGGCAATATCTGTCAACAGAGTAAATGTACTGTACTAGTGTGATCAAATGTACAGATGTATTGAATTGTCAAATCTACATTTATAAATTATTCCATCAAATTTATGTCAATTTCACACATAGACCAAAATGTAACAAGAAATATTTCTTACAAAAAACGTTGCTCATCTCATGATAACTACCTTCTACATGCATCTCAAAATTTATCAGCAAATGTTTTCATAGACTCTCAGACGTGCTTTGGTTGGGATGTGCACATGCCCAGTCCGAGTTTCCAAATACCCATTTTTTCAGCCGTAGTAAACTATAAGCTAAGCTAACTGTTTACTAATGCTTCCTTGAATAAAACTGCCAAAAAGGAGCGGTGTGAAAAGTTTGAAAAACACTATTAAATACGTGTTCACACAGAAGCATTATCAAAGTTTGAAATGGGCAAATGTGCTTGTGCATGTGTGACGACATCAAATGTACAGAGGTATCAAATTGGAAAATTCTCATTTAGCTCATTACACTTTTAAGGTTAAATTATGCAAAATTGTATTATTCAAATCTCAACGGCAATCACTGTGCCAACAGAACTAAAATCAAAAGCCTCTCTTTTTACAAATTAGGATCTATGGCAGAGTATGGTATTGGCAGCGTGGGTACGCAGTTTAGCAATGCCCTAATCTGGAAAGGGTGAGAATCACACGTGACTCAAACTTACTGCTTACTACACAACACTTTTTAAATATTAAGCTTAACATGCCAGAAATAGCTACTGGTCAGATTGGGTCAAGTGGTCCCATACAGGATGTAATCTAGATTGTATAGTGTCCATATAATAAAACCACAATTACTTGCTTTATACAAAAAGCTGTCTTTATTATAGTGCGCCTATGGATACAGTGCAAAGTACGGTTAGTGTGTTCTATTTCCTATTGTTAATTTTATTACATATTCTTAAGTGTTTCTTTATCATGGGTTAGATTGTCAATTCACAAGAAAAGGCCACAAATTCAAGAAAACAATTTAAGGTTCAGCAGTATAATTTATTTATCATGGATATTGATAATAGTTTTTCTAAAATAGACTTCTTCAAATTTTATCAATTATACCATGTATTTACCAAGTATACTGTTTAATTACATACTCTAGTATACAGTACAATAATAGTATTGTATGATTTTCTATACAGTAGTGGTAAGGTCAAGTACCAGTTTTTACCATCTCCACACCACAGGGGTTGATGTTGACGCACCAGGTTATTACTAAGCTTCAATTTAACAAACAAACCATTTGTAGCTTTGTAGATAGAACCAAGAATGTAGACATAATATGTTCCTACTCTTTACCTCACTTCAAAAAGCTAAACACAAACAAATACACTATTTGTAGCATATAGATAGAACCAAGAACGTAAACATAATATGTTGCTACTCTTTACCTCACTTCAAAAAGCCAAAAACAAACAAACCATTTGTAAATTTATTGTAGACCAATTATAAAGTAGCATTGAATACAATAAAGGCATACTGTACAGTTTTTCATCAACATTTTGTTTATTAAGCAATATCGTAACACTCTCACAAAATCACCAACACACTACCACTAAAGTTCTGGTACTGGTACAGTACAACAATAACACCATACTCACACCACAACCACTAATAACACTTGTTATTTATTTGTGACCCAAAAAAAAAACCACCACAATTTGCCTTATAAATTAGTTTTTTGTAATAAACAGCATCTAACAACAAATTAAAACCAGCCATTGCTTACAAACTCAATTACTAAAAACAAATTAAATTGTAACCACTCTATTGTATTATAATAGCTATTTGTTGTTACAATAGTACGAGTAAAAACAAATTAAAATTGTAACCACCCGTTGCATTATGATTGTTACAAAAAGTATGAGTAAAAACAAATTATATTATAACCACGGATAGCTATAATTTGTTATTAGATATAGCAAGCACTTCAATTCAACTCATGCGAATCAAACATAATCCTTAATATTGCCTTGCAAAGCGTCAACTATTTCCTGCAGGCGTTCCTATACATATCTGTTGTACGTACAGTATTTGGCAACCGCAAACTACAAAGTACATTGTACCTGGGTATATAAAAAAACCTTCATCAAACACTGAAGGTCAAAGTCCCTTATAGATAATTATATAGTTCAGATAATATACAGTTTTGTATTAAACTCTATAGGTGTTGGTGTTACTGTTAAGTACCAACTAACCACAAACATAGTAACAATGTTTTTCTGTGACCGCTGACATTCCTTAGGGCTTTTTTAGCACGCTTTTCGGTTTATTTTGGGTTACAACATTTAGTTTTTTAACAATTAACAAATTCATTATATCTTTATCTATTTTGCCTGTACACAGTAAGTTTGCCAAATAGATGATTTTGTTGTTTAATAGTTTCATAATATTTTGAAAGGTGGAGTTGCTATAATGGGGTGGGGGTACAGTAGGTTGTGTTCAAAGGTCTATTTTGATTGGTCTTTCATCATACAGTAAGTAGAAAAAACTGCCCAAGATTTGACAGTGACACTAGTGTTAGTGACAGCAATCACCATTCTACCAACCACAGCCACAGTTTACAACGAAATCTTTCTGTTAAGTAAACTCACAATCACATGTGAAGATTTTAAGCATGTACTTAAGCAAAGTGCATTCTTCAGATACTTCTCATTATATTTACTTTACTTATCAAGTATCATAGGTGATGGGACTTGCCCTCTACTCAAAAGCTAATTAAGAACATTACTTGCAAGATGATATCCAAGTATAATAATCAATTACCCCAGATTTAACGATTTAAAGGAATTACCACAGCTTTAATTGACATCGTTTTCAAGTGATTAGCAAGAAATTGCCGTCATAAACATGGATAATTTGGAGTCAAACTGTTCATAGGCAATTTCCTTAAAGATACGTCTTGAAAGATACCGCAGAGAAAAACACATTAGAAGGATTCTAAAATCTTACAATGTTATACAGTAGAGCCCCTTCCTTTGATGCACCACTATTCAGGGAACAGCCTAGTGAACATTCAGTGAAATATATGCACCTATTTAGTCAGGGGACATTGTCTTTGTAGGGTCCTAAAAACGTTTACTGTATGTACTATATTTCTCTATTTTTAGACAATCTATAAAAAATTTCTGACAGAGAAAATCATAATTTAGGAATTTTTTTTTTCAAAACCATGATTTTCGTCATAGTGCCTTCAAATAACATGAAATATAAAATGTTATAATAATAATAAAAAAACGAAAGAGATTGTAATGTGAATTATTGACAACAGATTTTTAAAATCTATGAAAGTTATCACATGCAGAGAGAATCAACAACCAATCCCTCCATGTCCCAGTTTGCAATTCGTAACAATCAATAAAACCGTAAATTAGCAAAGATTTCCGCGCTTCACTGAATATCCATGGATCATATTAACGAATTGTATTGAATTAAAAACCTCAAATAATTTCTCACCAACAAAGCGATTTAATGAAGCTTGGGCAAGAGGATTCTGAAAGACATGACACCTATCGTGACGGATTCATCGATGAATAAACACTAATCCCATCTACTCGCATTCGAACGTGACAAGTGCAGACCGAGTGCTGAACGTATTTAACGCTTATTTTGCCACTAATTTAGTGAAAACAACACTAGACTATCGGCATTGCATAGTACTGTACATTTGTGTCGTTTGGGTCCCACTTATAAACCCTATACAGCAGTGATGCAGTTTTCGCAAGAAAAGGGAACGATCCTCTGTGCAGCTCACAGTGTTGTCAAATTCCTCTGTGAAACCTTACCAACCGTATTGGTTCAATCTCTTTATTCATCAAAACACATAAAAAAAAGAGTAAAAAAATGTAATGAAGTGGTGGCTTCGGCCCTGTATAGTTGTTACAGTAGTTCAAGATTTACTTTTAAAATATATACAAATATGCTATACAGTAAGTTAGTAAAACTATTTTCTTATCATTTCTGAACTATTCACTACCAGCCATGGATCACTGATAGTCACCCATTGATGGTCACCCACTAATGGTCACCCACTGACCACAAAGTACACTTTCACTACAAACTAACCTTGGTGGTACTGTACAACTGATATTATCTACAAATTACAAACTTGCAAATCTAGTTAGCAAAACATGTACAAACTGGACAATACTCTATTCTGACCAATTGCAAACAAACTCCTGATATACAGTATGATAGATAACTATCTTTAATTTGTACCTGGCAAATCAAAAACAAGTCTGTATAATATCATTGTATGTAAACTATTACTGACCACTGAGCAAATTAAACTCTGCCCACTGACCACTATGTTAACTCACTATGGACAGAGTTCACCTAAAGGTTACTTCTCTCCTGTGTCCAATTATTTTGTACAAAGCCATTATTATTTTGACCAGTTGTTAGGCTTATCATACATAATGAAATAATTTCCAATAAAATTTTAAATACAGTATAACTATAAAACTATAACTAACAGAGAAAGTACTTTTATATACAGTACTTAATTAATATTAAAAACATTCAAATTGCATACAATTTCAATATTTTGCTTATTTAATGTTTGTGTATTAAAAGAACAGTAAAATGCTTTCATGCCAAAGGTTAAAGTTGATATAGAGTTCAGGCCAGATTCAGTAAACAAAATAATACATCATGATTACAACATTTTAACCAATACAAAATTACAAAATGTTTCATTCCCATGGCATTAAATGATGATATTACTGTAGAACTGTTCAGTACTGTATGCAATTTATTCTATGGGAACACAGCATCTCTAACATAATTAATATACTCTCAAGCTTTCCGGTTATCCATTATTTTCCTGTTCCCATGTTTTCACTTCCTTCTACGATATTCCCATATTCTGCATTGTCCTTTCTTCCTCTTTCTCTTTGCATAAAATGTTTACAAACTTTTTAATTACTAATACTATATTATTGTTATTAATTAATGTTCCCTAAAAAATATTGACCAGAAAAGACCAACTTTATAACTGTATTGATAACTCTCGTAAAATCATCACAAATTCATAAAAAACATTCTGCATACACTGATTAAAACCCCGTTCGCACTGGACATGGCAAATATGTACCTACAGTAAAATCTGGATACTTTTGACCATTGTTCACACTTGGATTATTCACACAATTTAACTGGTTTTTTTTGTTAAAATAATAATAGTGGATAGTTTTACCGACACTGTGATATGTTTAACTGGATAAATAGTGGTCGGTAAAATTAACCAAGGGTTTGGTTAATTTAACCCTACGAGAATTGCAGCCATCTTCTGGATAGGACTTTCGTTCGTCAATTGAGCGCTGACTCGTTTAATTTGATGAATTGAAGTCCAGATTGATTGATGCTTAAGAGGTACACAAGCATAAGAGTTTGTGTCCCTTTAGATCACTGACAAAACACGACATATAGCAATCAATTATTTTACCAATTTCTACGTTTTGTAATTTCACACTTTAAGTTACAAATTTATTAGAAGTTTTATAAATTGGTTGTTGATATTGTACGAGCAGCTAAATCTGTGATTTCCATTTATGGTCATTCCATAAAAGGGCAAACATAACTTATTCATGTTTACATTTCATGTTTTTTAAATGTCAGAGTTGACTATTGAAATAAAATGGAGAGATATATTGCTAGTTAACAAATTTGGTACTCATATACTGTCATGATTGAGCATACTATAATCACAATTTTTAAGTTAAATATCCTCCACAATGAAATTAATTCTAAATACAGCACACCAATAAAATGTATTAAATATTAAAGAAACTTTTTATAATCTTTGTATTTTTCAACAAAAAGATAGAATATACTGTACTGTTTCCAAAAAGTCTTAAGGTCGGTCTAACACTATCAAACTTTATGTGACAAAAAACGTGATGTGCCCATATATGAACATGATGATGTCATATCACTACCATATTTAAGCATATCACTACCATATTTAGGCATACATGTATCATTACCATATTTGGGCAAATTTTTTTTGTCAAACTAGTTTGATAGTGAAGACAGAGCTTTATTAAATTCATTTACTTTTTTTATGAACCTACAGTTTACTATGATCACAACTGTAGCCAAGCAATTCTTAATTTATTTTAAAAGTACAATATGTTTTTCCAAAACTAAATTAATTAAGGCAATTGTTGTAATTAAGATAACAGATAACTGTATTATTACCTATATAGCGTTTAAAACAACAGGTTATTGCTTACAGGGGTAAACTACAGCAGGAAGTGCCTGTTTGGAATGTAAAGTAAGCAAACTGAAATATTTAAAGGTTAAGTGACTAAGGTCAGGTGGCCTTGGGGAGGTACACTGCAAAGTCAATGATCTTCAGTGGGTTGTTGTACACTACAGCTGCTGCTGATGGACTGTACTAAATTAATAGTTTGTTCAGGTCAGGCCTAGCTGGTCATCAATAGACCAGGTGAATATTGCTGGACACAGGTCATTATATTTTACTATGGCTAGACAGGTTACGTATTATATGCAGGACATTTGTTAATAGGCTACTGTATTCCTACTACTGCAAACTCACTGCAAGGTTGTACAGTACAGCAGTAGTACAGTACTGCAGGGAGATTATTTTACATCTCCCTGTTTACTGTAGATACTACACCGCACACCATCTATGGCTGTATATGTACAGTACACTTACTGCAATGTTGTACTGCACAGTTAGTACAGTACAGTTGTTATTGTACAGTACAGTACACAACTACACAGTAAAAGGCAAAGTAAAGGACATACATTGATATTAAGTGTAATAACTACAACTTATCAATCCTTCACATGATTATATTTGACGTCGTCATCAGTTGCGTCATGGCGCACTCCTTTAAGCCGATCACTCAAGTGAGCAATTTTGCAATAACTTTTTTTTCAATGAATCCATTCAAATTCACTGAACATGACAAGTCCTATCCCGTTTAAAATCTTGATTTGAAAAGAATTATAATAAAAGAAATGAAATATAAAGCAACTTGAGCTTAAAATTCTATTTCTATTTGATTGAAATGCGATTAGTGATAACACTCTCTTTTTAGCCAAGAGATGGACCATATTTTTATTTCTGTCTCTAGGCCTTTATGCTTCCAATTTTTCGTATTTTCGTCTTGGTAATAGAAGAAACATTGAATTTTAATGTGTTTTCTGCAATAAAATACTACAAAAAAAGCTCAAACATAAGCGGATTTACTATAGTATATACCATGTTGTACGACCATCTGTAGTCATGATTTATTAGATTTTTTTTTCAAAAGGAATAGGAATCCCCACTTCAAATCCACTACTTATATCTTTGGACGTCTCGACCCAATGATAAATACTGTCCGAAACTGACCACCTCCCTTTTTAGGTTTTATTCCAACTAAATCATCTCCTCATTAACTGTTTATTGTACAGTATGAATCCAGATTATTAAGTGATTAGAATAAAAATTCCATGAAAAATGAAAACAGTTTCAAAAAGTAAAAATATACATACCCTCCCTTTGTGCGATGGATTTGAGAAATCGATTCCTGGCGCTATGTACAAATATCCACACAGCAAGACAATCTTGGGTTTCTAAAAAGCAATGCAAAAATAATTGAATCATTTTAAATCAAATTATAATAAAATAAGAGTTGATATAAATTCTTTTGACAACAACAGATAGTATGCAATTAATGAGATCTACTCTATTGACCACCATATTTGGAAATCCTTGGTGACAGCATCATTACCATGACGACAACATGTGAACAGTGTCATGATAGGTTTATTACCATGGAGATATCATTTAACACTGTCAACACTAACATTTAGTTAGTAGGATGATGTTTCATGAGTTGCCAACAGCAACCGAAAGTCAAGAAACTTTAAAACATAGAATACTTTGTTTTATACTTGAAATTTGACGGTGTACATAAACATTCTCTTTGGACTATTCCATTTTGTAAAGGATGGTGACAAAATAATGAAATAAAGCTTTTGAACTTTAATCATTTTATTTTATCAATGTTAAATAGCATTTGAAATTAACTAATTAACTAAACAGACAATCACGATTACTAGATAAATATCATTACATTTTTTTTCTTCAAGAAAAGGTATACAAGAAACAAATATCCAGTTTCTGAATGTAATACTGGAAGCAGTATCTGGGTGAATTTACAAGACTTGAAGTTCCAGGGATATCACCAGATGAATTATTAACCTGAATGAGTTTGAAATGGCTATCCATCTGGATTTAACATGGCTTTGGAAGCCAGAGTTTACCTACAATCCAGTCTTATTGTACTCTAATACTGCTAAATTTGCCACAAAATGATATTGTTATCCACTGCTATTCGGTTTCTTTCGTTCAGGTTCCCTGGTGCCAGATAAGCATGTTCCAGTGGCCGTATTCACCTAAGTGAGATATTTCCCTTAAATATTAAGTATTTCCCTTAAATTGTATTCACTTTAGATAGATTTAATGTTAAGTGTACAGTAGTGTTTCATCACTCACGCCAACTGTAAGTGTTAATGGTGAATACAGCCACTGGTGCTTAACAATTTCATAAACACAGTATACTGTATACAGTAATTATGTTGTTGGTATTCAATTGTATTACATTGCACAGTACTGGCACACTGAGATTGAACTACATGTGTCCTGACCATTAATGGGTTAACTTCATAGCAATATTCATGCCAACACCTGTTACTTCAATGATATAATACCAAGTTGCTTAATTTCATAAGAAAACATTAAATGTATTTATAGTATGAACACCAAGTATGCACTAGAGTTTTCAAGAATTCCAGAATATTAACTGAATTTAAAATATTTATGTATTCTATTCTACTGTAGTATTCTACTATTTTTATTTTTAAAAAAATAAAAAACTAGTTTTATACATTGAAGTCAAACTGTAGTGGTCATGTACTGTACTGTATGTTTAGTGGCCACTGGTTTCTTGATGCGGTAAGGTAGTATACACAGTATAACTAATCAACATAACTTACAGACAAAGACTGAGTGTGCACCAGGCACAGATTTAGGAGGGGGCTAAACAGGCTCTAGCCCTCTCTAAAATTTAGCACCCATGTTTTATTTTTCTGCAACCTGATGGATCGTTTTTATCATTTATTTATTTAGCTCCCCCACCCAATCTATAATGCTGGATCTGCCCCTGTAAGCAATATTGTTTAGCGACAATTTTTTTTTAAAGTAATAGTTGTTATCTTTTTGCTCTGTACAGTACAGTACAGTAAAGGTAGGTAGTAATATTGTTGTGTCAATACAATGTTATGTACAAAACATTCCAAAAAGATTTCATAAAACATTGAAACAATACTGTATGTCAGTAATAATGGGTATTTCTGTGTATACACTTTAGGTACACATCTTAAACAGGACTCGTACCACTGGGCCTCACAACATGAAATAGGTATTTACCTAATTCAAAATACTGTATAATCATCAGGATAATTCAAAGGTATCTATCAATAAATAAAGCTAATATGCTGGTATGCTGTCATGGGGAAAGTACAATTACAGTACAAGTCTACATGAATAAATCTAAACAAATTGTTATTATTATGCATATTCATTTTAAATGTCAAAATCAACAATCACTCTTACTTCTCAGGGATGATCAGAATTTTTTGAAACAATTATTGTATTCATTAAAAAGATTCATTCGGTTGGTATTACAAATAAAATATAATAGTTAACTAGAATTTAATTCGTCACTTTGACGAATTATAGGTGATCATTTTTATAAATTTATTGACATTAATATTTTTTAAACATGCACGTATGTTAACATACAATCGGAAAATGTTGATGTATGCCATCCTATACGCTTATAGTGCTTAGTTGTGCCTATTATATGTCATATCACATTATGTACAGTATACTGTATATCTATATACAGTGCAGCATTGGTGAAATTACGGACACACATAGTGTTCTAAGTTTTTGGCACTGATGACATTGTCAAAATAAACTTGTGAATAACAATATCGAAAGATAATGAATTGAGTAATAAAATATAATAATTGGAAGAAAATTTGGCACGTAGAAGGGCGGTGCCCGCTCTTTAAAAATTGTATAACTTTGACCAAAGAGATGAAAAAACTACTTTTTAACTTCAACTGGCCATATGATAACGTCACAACATCCGATAGGCTTAATTTTTATATGAATTCATATCTACATTTTATCAGCTTTCATAAGTTTTATTCTTCAAGGTCACCTTTAATTCTGAAGAGCTATAAGACATTCAAATGTATGGTGTAGCTGAAATTACACGACCTAGGTTATTCAAGTTTTTACGCGTGATGACATCATCAAAATGAAAATGTTGACAATTCATGAGAAAGATAATTAATTGAGCAAGCACATACTAAAATTTGTGCGAAAATCGGGCTCAAATAACGGAGATGCGCTCTATTGAATGTGATATCCCACACAAAAAGAAAAAAATTACTAATTTTTAAATTCAAGTGGCCATTTGATGACGTCATACCATTTTGTACGTCTAATGTGTATATACATTTATATCTACAACTTATTGGCTTCCATCTTAAGTTAAAAAAATTGGGGGTCATCTTCCATTCTGAAGAGTTATATTCATTTTAAAAAGGCCCTAATTTTTACCATTTTTAGCACTTTTGTACAATTAATGTGCGCATTTTGTCATTTTTAACGTGCTCGTATACCGTTATTTTAAGTCGGACTGGACTCAAAATCGGAGAATGTACTAAAGATTGTGAGTAGAATGTGATGTATACATCAAATTTTATTTTTTATGCTTTTTAAGAATCGCGTGCGCAAAAACGTGTTTTTGCGCAGTAATTTTTTGAAACCCGCAAATGGCCTAATTCATGCTCTAAATTGATCAAAATTTAATTTTAAGCTTTTTTAAATTTTAACGCGCGATTTCACTCGCATGACCTTGAAACACGCAAGTTTTTATTTGCTAATATTTTTTACCTTGACCTAAAATTTACGTGTAGTGAATTTCATAAATATGTGATAATGAATTATGGACATATGATTGATAATGTGATTTCACAAAATGGCGTATACGTGACGTCACGGATGAGTGATCACGCTGAAAAGCTTATTATGGCTAAGTTAAAGTATTTGAAAGACATTGTGAAATTTTTGTAATCATTGTTATTCAACTTTTTGAGATAATTGTTACACAAAAAGTGTACAGAAAGAAGAAGAAAAATAAAGATTTAACACAATAACAATAGGTGATCATTTTATTCTAAATGATCACCTAACTAGAATTTAATTCGTCACTTTGACGAATTATAGGTGATCATTTTAATCATTTTAATGAAATTAACATTTTTTAAACATGCACGTACGTTAACATACGATCGTAAACAGCTGATGTACGCCATCCTATGACATGATGCATATACACTTATAGTGCTGAGTTGTACCTATTATGTGTCATATACAATATACACAGTATATACTGTATATCTATATACAGTGTAGCATAGGTAAAATTACGGGACCCACATCATGTTCAAATTTGTTGGTATGATGGAATTATCAAAATAAACTCGAAGATGACAATTTCGAAAGATAATGAATTGAGCAAATAAATATAAGGATTGGAAGAGAATTTGATACGTAGAAGCGCAATGCGCGCTCATTGAAATTTGTATAACTTCGACTAAAGAAATCTAAAAACTACGTTTTAACTTCAACTGGCCATATGATAACATCACAACATCCGATAGACTTAATTTTTATATGAATTCATATCTACATTTCAACAGCTTTCATAATAAGTTATAATCTTCAAGGTCACCTTTAATTCTGAAGAGCTATTAGAAATTCAAATGTATGGTGTAGCTAAAATTACACGACCTAGGTTATTCAAGTTTTTACGCGTGATGACGTCATCAAAATAAAAATGTTTACAACCCATGAGAAAGATAATCAATTGAGCAAGCACATTCTAAAATTTTTGCGAAAATCGGGCTCAAATAACGGAGATGCGCTCTATTGAATGTGATAACCCACACAAAAAGATAAAAATTACTAATTTTTAAATGCAAGTGGCCATTTGATGACGTCATTCCATTTTGTACGTCTAATGTGTACATGAATATGTATCTACAACCCAATGGCTTCCCGAATAAGTTAAAAAAATTAGGGGTCACCTGCCATTCTGAAGATTTATATTCATTTTAAAAAGGCCTTATTTTTCACCATTTTCAGCACTTTGATGCAATTAATTTGCGCATTTTGTCATTTTTAACCTGCTCGTATAGCGTTATTTTAAGTTGGAACTGACTCAAATTTGGTGAATGTACTAAGGCTGGTGAGTAGAATGCGATTTGTATAAAAAAATTGCATTTTTTACGCTTTGTAAGTATCGCGCGCGCAAAAACGCATTTTTGCGCAGTAATTTTTTTAAACACGCAAATGGCCTAATTCATGCTCTAAATTGATCAAAACTTAATTTTGAGCTTTTTAAATTTTTAACGCGCGATTTCACGTGCATGAACCTACGTGCGCGCGCGTTTTTATTTGCTAATATTTTTACCCTTGATCTGAAGTTTACGTGTAGTGAATTTCATTAATATGTGATAATGAATTATGGAGATATGATTGATAATGTGATTTCGCAAAATGGCGTATAAATGTCGTCACGGATGAGTGATCACGCTGGAAAGCTTATTAGGATTAAGTTATATTATTTGAAAGATATTCTGAAATTTTTGTAATCATTGACATTAAACTTTTTGAGATAATTGTTACACAAAATAGTGTACAGAAACAATAAAAAGAAAGAAAAAAATAATAAAGATTTTATACAATAACAATAGGTGATCATTTTATTCTAAATGATCACCTAATTATATCTCAACCTTTGACAAAAGCCAACTGATAGTTGGCGAAACGTCAGGTAAATAAGATAATCGTTATTTACTATTACTATTACGGTTGAGATATAATTAACTATTATATTTTAATTATTGTATTAATTAATTTGTTTACATTATTTAAATTCATTTGTATTCATTTTATAATATACAGTATAGTAGAATCTCCTGTCAAGTGAGATACACTGTCATTCTTCCCGTTTGTACCCAACACAGTACTTTATACCAACCAGTTATAACTTAACTTATAGAACTACAAAATTGGCTAAATAGTACAGCAACACAGTATGCTGAATAAGTTGCATTCATTGCTCCATAATGAAATAAAATTTTAATATAAATACAGTCAACACCGTGGACAATATGGCCATGGGCATAATGTATAACAACAAATGGCTGTATTATTACTCAACAAATACAATCCCTCCTACAGTGCAATAACCCTTTATGCATTGCCTATAGTATCAGTATTCAGTCACTGTCTATTTATCAATTCAATTAAACTAATATAAATTGTATTGAATTTTTGGATGATATCTACTTTATTGCTATTCAAATTCATCAGTTCAAAATCAAGGTTCTGCTCTATTTACCATTTTGTTTAATACGGTTGGACCAATGTTCTACCCTATTTACAGTATAATACAAGTCAAAGAAATGTTCTTCCCTATCTAGTCAGTTTACATTTGGCCTATTTACAGCATACCCTATTGTTTAAAGGTTTATTGCAGGCCAAGTACTGTAAACACTTGTATATTTGAAAGGTGTAGGAAATCAATGTTCTGCCCAATTTAAAGCTCTGTCTACACTATCAAACTTGTAATGTACCCAAATATCGTATTGATATGCCCAAATATGGTAGTGATATGACATCATCTTGTCCATTTTGGCACATCACATTTTGTTGTCACATAAAGTTTGATAGTGTAGACAGAGCTTAATATAGTCAGTTTACAGTTAAAAGTGACTACACTTCTACTGTACTGTGTTAACAATAGAGAATGGAATAATGATTATCACATTTTATTACTAACATGTTGAAACCTTCAGATAGCTGCATTAATGTATAATTTTATTGCAAACAATGTGTCAAATCAATACCTATTATAATAACAATACACTTGATTTATTTAAATAAAATAATACCACTTTTGTAATGCATACTATATTTGAAAATACATACAGTAAAATCTTTATATTTGTATCCAGTGAATGAAAATCTGAGAATCTGTATGGGATTTGACCATTTACAATGGCCTACATTTCATGGGGGGCATTCTAAAAACTGAGAGCCTACCGTATACTGTACTCTAACTTATTCGGGCAATGGAATTATAATTATAATTTTAAAAAGGTTATTTTTTATAACTGTAAAATGTGTACAGCGAATCCACCTGCAGTACAGTGTGTACAGTACAGTACAGTACTGTAAATTAACAGTAAATGTACAGTACTGTAATAACAGTAAATGTACAGTACTGTAGCTCTTGTATAATATTAATAACCTACTGTAAATGTCATACTGTACTGTAGTCCATGAGTTTTACATTCAAGTACCGTACTGTTTACATCCTGATCAGTTTCTTTACCTGCTTTCATTTTCAAGAATTCAATTTTACTGGCCAACAATATTTTAAATCAAACATGGGCCAATTACTGGGAGATTTTAAATAAAAGCGTGTTATGGATTTTCTTACTGGCCATGGGCCAGCTGACCTATACAAAATCTAAATTGAACACTGCTGTACATTTGAAACTTGGCTGTAAAAATAAAAACCATAAAACTTAAATGTATCATCTGCTGGATGACATTTGACATTTTATATTATTCTCAGTTGAATACATCAATTGCTGCCGACAAAAACAATGTAACTTAGTATGATCTCAATTCTCATGGTTTTCAGGTCACTATGGATTGCTAACCAATAGTAGGTACATAATGATTTATTAGTTCCCTATCCTAATTAACTATTTTTAGAAACCAGTCTAAAAATATACTGTTAGTGTTACTCTTGTGTTGAGATCACCATGATTCTCCCTCTCCGCATTCTTCTTGTCCATTCCTCATGTCAGGTTCCTCCGGCTGTGTTGAGATCACCATGATTATTCCTCTTATCCATTCCTCATGCCAGCTTCTTCCAAATAAACAATGGATCTTGAATCAGACGTGAGGTTATGTCAATCATCCTTATCTTGAATATTGAATGCCCATTAACTTCACAAAGTATAATTAATAAATTTACCATACATATTCCAAGCAGTGTAATACATGCTATCATGATAGGATTTCATATTTCCTCAATATTAATTATATCATCATCAAAACATAATGGCAATAAAATGTGGTCATCCAAATTACATTTACATATTACACTACAGTATAGAGTACACAGTCAATAAAAATCGTTTTCTAACCAGTTTTAATCCTATTCACTAATCAAATTTACATTATAAAAATGCTAGCATCTGTCACTGTTCAGTTATTATTTATATAAATATCAGACTACATGTTGAACATGGTGTTAGGATTAAAAGGCACACCAGATATCTCAGCAGATTAAACCTGTTTCCATAGATAGATAACAATAGTCTACAATCCCCAGTGATATTCCGTCATAACACAACCCAACAATAAGGGTCCCATAAGGGTACATTTATCCGGTCAAAGACAATCAAAGCTTTGGATTATTGAATGGGCGTTGCTTTCTATAGTTAAGGTCATTCACCTTGTAGGTGTCTTGTACTGTAGCATGTAAGCGAAAACCCACAGTGGAGTTTAATAGCCAAAATCAATGATGTCAGGTATAAAGTCTATACCCAAAACCCACACATTGTTGATAGAAATGCTTGCAGTTGCCAAGTCGTTAAAACAATATTGACTTGTTTTTATATTAACTTCTGCCAGACAAATTAGATTTTAATGGGCCAATCCTACCACAGAATTATTTAGTCACAAATCACAATCACAAGCAATTTCTAAGTAAGTGATAATGCCAAACAAAACATAAACAACTGGGACATCTACAGTACTGTATTCTAAGAATTGAAGATTTTTTTAAATTAACTATTTTCCTAAAAATATTCACAATTTTAAATCAATTGCCTGTTGTGAATGTTACTGTACAGTAAATCTACTTCAAAAGAAAAACTCTACTGTCCAAAATGTCTCGGTATCCTTGCTTTTCTGTATATAAATAATGTAGTACTGTAGTAGACACTAGTACTGAAAGCAAACAATTTGGAATTTCTGGGATGTTTAGAACATATCTTGAATTTGTACAGTAGAATCTATTCTAAACTGAAACCAACTAATTACTTATAAAGAGAGTATAGATAGAATGACTAATGTCATACAACACAAGAGGCAGATAAGATCAGCAAATACCATCTATATAACGGTCTTTATTTGTCTTATGTTTGACCCAGAGTGTCGTAGGTCAATCATCTCAAACTGACAACATTATATATTTTGTATTGTAAAATAAAACCTTAGGGAGCTACAGTAATGGCATGATACCACCACCACCACTATAGTGTCAAATTTTATGCAAAATATTTTCAGAAACTCTGTGTTCACACAGTATCTGTCATTCATTCTATAATATAATATAAATGTTGTAATAAAGCTCTGTCTACACTATAACACTTTATGCGACAACAAATATGATGTGCCCATATATTGACATGGTGATGTCATACCACTACCATATTTAAGCATATTACTACCATACTACCATATTTGGGCACATCACACTTTTGTCTTGAAAACTAGTTTGATAGTGTAGACAAAGCTTAAGAACTGGAAGGGGTTATCCTCATTAAAAGATGGTTGAAATTTTCAATAAAATAAAATAAAACAAAAATATCTCCATCAACAATGTATTGTTATAGTGTTTGAAATCTCAAAGCAGTGGAAAAGATCTTGCAAACACAGCTGATAGAATTACCTTTTACAGTCAGGCATTACTCTTTAAATTTACGAACATAAACGAACCCTCTGTCAATGCTCATACTAGATTTGTATCATTTGAATATTTCAAATCTACCTTTAATGCATACTGTAGTATTTTATACTGTCAGTCATTTTGATATATTCTTTCTCTTTAAAATATTACTCCTACCTATATAATAGTTAATAGTATAAATGTACTAACAAACTAGTAACAAAGCATCACATTGTCTTTAAACAGCAACTTTCTTTCAAGAAGATACTTAAATACAATGGGTTACTATATACAAAAGTAGGACACCCATTAAAGTGAATAAATTTGATTCTTTTAAAAAACTTTATCAAATGCTATCTGACCCTTGACCCAGTTGATAAGTATCTAAATTTAGTAGAGCACTATTTAATGGCTGGTTGAAGTCAGTTTTAGGCATATACTATAGTGTTCAGGTCGACTGTAATTGTTGTTAATAAAAGCTATTAATTGAAATTATTAATATTATGGTCATTCAGTTGTTCAATTTCAGAAGTCAAATTAGTAGGGGTTTTCTTTTATACACAGGTAAAGATGTCCATATTATTATACATAATAATACAAATATAGCAATAACAAAGGTCATTACCACAATGTTGTGCTATTTTTATTACCTGCAATTTTTTACAAATTAAAAATCATGACTATAGTTATGATTGAGTGTGTGTTAAATTAAAAACAGCATACTAAACTTAATGGACTCATTGCTTATTGATTTCCTACACTGTGCAGTATAATGGTCATACTATTACAGTAAGTACATGTAGCTGCCAACAACCAACGTCCCCCCCCCCCCTCCTCTCCCCTCCACCACTTTTATCTTTAAACAAATATGTAACCTACAATGATTTTCAAATTGTATCTCATCAAATTATTGATTGTATGTCAGTACTGTAGTTTTAATATTTAGTTTAATTATATCTGTCATCATGTTATTGGGTTTTGTTATCGATTATCATACACGTTCCACTTGTCAGTCTTTTGTCATTAAGGATTCATTTATAAAATAAGATACATGATGTGACAGCAAACATTGCAGATAAAACACACATCTTTAATCATAGATTACCAGGTCTTCTGTTTCAATACTGTAAGCTTTATTATTGCATTATAATAATATAGCAACTTACTATTATTAATAAAGTTAGAATAACTGTCAGACAGCTAATCTTTGCCTCTAAATTATACAGTACTGTATATACTTTATGGTATGAAAATAAATTTCATACACCGTGAAAAACTTAATATACTGTACAGTAACAGTGATTGACAGCTATTTGAATCATAATCAAGTTTTAACCATATTCTTCATCATTAACAACAATTTTATCAACTATGATATAAATAGCTAACTTTTAAAATTTTGTGTGGACAAGAACTTCAATTAGAAAATGCACACTGCAATCTCTGCCATCTGATAGTAATTATCTAACATGTTATAGTACTTGACTGTTGATGTTGCTACTTCATATTGTTGAAAATTACATAATTATCTTCTTCACTTAACTTACTGTACAATATGTGTAAAACATACTGTAGATCAACATAATTTAATTCATGTACAGTTGTACATAAAATAAAATGTTCAAACGATGGAAACTGAGAAGTGGATTTGCAATGACCTACAGCTGTAGGAATCTGGACTTACAGTACAACGTCAAAGGATGATATTGATACTATTTGAATATGTTGAGTTTGGTTCACAATCACAGCAATTTATTTTTGGTTTTTTGGACCCAATTTTTATGATATGAACCTTTTTTGGACAAATTCATAGTCATACTGTATCTAAATTCACATACTGTATCTGGACTTACAGTACGACGTCAAAGGATAATATTGATACTATTTTTTTACATTGAGTTTGGTTCACAGCAAATTAATTTTTGGTTTTTGGACCCAATTTTTATGATTCTACAGTAGGAACCTTTTTTGGACAAATTCATAGTCATACTGTATGTATAAATTCACATATATGAACATCGTAGGTACTCATAAATCAAAAGCCCCCTTAATTTCAGATCACTTTGATTAGCTTTATATCTTGCAATAACTGTTGTGCACTCAGTCATTCAATCATGCTGTTTCAAGAGTGAACATACTGTATACTGTACTGTAGGTGTGTGTATTGATGACTGAGATACAACACACAGTTGAATCATATTCTATTAACTAACAATACAAATAATGAATAATTAGTGCTCTATACAGTATGACATCACAAATAGTTTTATTTTCGAAAACAATATACACTAAAATACTGTACAGTAGAAAAATAGTGATATTGAATGAAAGAAAATACTGAAGCAAGACTAATTAACGTTTTTACTAGTTGCATTCACTAAAATAGTTAAAATAGTTTTAAATAGTTGATTTTTATAATACATTAGTGCAGATCTGAACAACAACAACCAAACTTCTTTGCGTACTACTGTAGATGTGAGGCAGCGTGATGGAGGTACTGTAGGTATAACTGTACAGTATTTTGACTTCAAATGAAAATTAATAAGCATTTTGTATTTACTTCTCAGACTGCAAGAATCTTTTTGTTTATAATAGTTTAATAATACAGTATGAAGCAATAGATGCAAGTTTCAAGGATTGAGGTTGTCCCATTAAAAGGTCAATAGGTCATATGAATTCTGCTTGAAGGTCAATGTCAAGTTATGTAAGAAAACACAGACTGGATTATGTTTCACTGTTGCAAAGAAGATTTGGTAATTAAGAAAATAACTTACAATAGTAAAAACATGTCACGAAAAGCTATAGTAAAAAAAGTGGTAAAGTAAGTGATGAAGTAAAAAGTGTTTAATTGTAAATATATCGCAATACAACATTCACCATTCATAACACAAACTGTGAAATCTACTGCTGTATGGCATACATAAACTTACATTTGGCAAGGAAACGGCTAAAACCTGATAAAAAGTAAAGTGTGAAAAGTTGGTCTATATTTATCAAAACAATATAAATATCACAACCATAAAATAAGGAACATTAGGTTTGATTTTGGGTCTAATCGAATAATTAAAAAACCTTATTTTTTAAATGAGGAACAGAATCCAATATGCCACAAAGTGTACCAAATTCTGCATTTCAAGAAGATGATTTTAGTATTATTATTTTTAATTTATGATTTTCGTTTTCCATCTCAATGACACATGACCTACACCACCACCATGAAATAACTTAACTAATGGCCTAATCTACTCTAAACAACTACTGCTGTATGTAGGCTAGCCTAGGCCGAGCCGAACTTTCCTTACCTCACTGTCACTTTTGTCCAAAGTATGTGCCTCCCGTGTCCTGAAACAATTTTGACACTTTGTCTTATTGAAAATGTTCGGTTTGAAATCCTTACAAGATGATTTAGAACTCATAAGGTTCTTTTCTGCCCGATCAGCGAACCCCATTTTGATGTTTTGATAATAATAACGGGGTGGGTTATCAGCAAGTCAGGACCGTTCCAAGCGTCATTCACTCAGCTCTCCCAAGAAAAAATACACCTCAAAACTACGATTCTTCCTCTACAATCTAGGCCTAAGTATGTATCCAACGGTAGTTAATCACAAAGTAATGATAGAATGACACATCTTAGTAAATCCAAAGCTGGAAAACGATTCATGGAAAACATTTTGTAAGTTCAGACAACATTTCTGATTACACACCACCAGGCAACATCTTCCCGCTAGCCTTGTCGCTTCGTCTGTTTTTGGTTTCCAATTTGTGTGATTGGTGGCATGGTGTGGTGGTGGAATTTTGACGAGCTCATATGTCACTCCAAGAAATATAGAGGGGGCTAGTCTAATATCTTCTAATTATTATTTTTCCTTTTTTGGATATATATATAGTAATAATAATGCTAATAAACAAACTAAAATATATCATGCAATTAAAAATCAATTTTTAAAATATTTTCCTTTATTTAAAAATGACTTTACATTATTTGATATAATAATAATAGAAATCCAGTAGGCCTATGATCTGATAATTTAATATGTTGCTTAATTATTTGGTTTTTAATAATATAATATTGGATTTAATTCAAATTCTATTCTATTCTATCTATATACATGATTAATGTACATTCTCTAATGATATAAACTACTATTTTTATAGTTACTATATTGCACTTGTGATTTAAAATATACAAATGTCAAAATTACATTGTATTTAAACTAGTTGATATAAGCACACTACCTGCCGTATGAATATTATTAGAAATAATGTTTCAATTTTCAAGGTGATTTGGGTGTGGATGTCAGTTTGACGTTACTGAGGAATATGGAGCCAATTGTTTCTCATGGGCTCTAGGCCTACGCACACCTCCTCAATTTAACTCTTACTTACTATACGTTCATAACAGTGCTATGTCTGTATGATAGATAGTTACCGTGTCGGTAACAAATTATCATTAAATAGATCGTATCAATTATATAGACGACCGATCGTATCAATAGACGAGTGATTTAAATACTTGGGAATGAGTAGTGAACATCTGATCCAGTACTTTTTTATTCTTTTAATTCATCCATATGTTTATTCACAGCAATGAATTAAAAATGAGGCAGACGTCGTACGTATGTAACAAACATTACAAAAACTGAAAGATCCCATTAGACGACACACAGCCTTTAATTCAGAACATGTTTAATGTGGCCAAATGCCATGTATTGTCTTTGGTGAATTATCAACTTATATACTGTAATAATCATCAATACTTCCAACGGAGAACTTCATGATAAAACCGGCGCTGATGCCGCCGGCAAACATTGATGGTACCGCTGCGAACGAAAGAAGAGACAAACTTCCAATTCCAGATAGACCATGTCCACTGTAGAAGAAAACAAATCAACTCTGATGACAATGGTCGGTGCGTATCCCTAAAGCTCTGTCTACACTATCAAACTAGTTTGACAAAATAGTGTGATGTACCCAAATATGATAGTGATATTCTCAAATATGGTCGTAGTGATATGACATCATCATGTCCATATATGGGCACATCACTTTGTCACATACAGTTTGATAGTGCAGACAGAGCTTTAGAGATGCGACAATATAGATGCGACAAAATGACATAATTATAATGATATTGTGTGGTAATGATGATGGTGGTGGTGATGAGGTCGATGGTAACATACCTAGTGCATCCAGCAGCCAAGCGGGCTCCAAAAATACAACAAAAGCCGCCAACAAAAGAAAAGGCATAGCCAACCCCAGGAACAGATGCTATCGAGTCAGACGCCAGTGCAGAGAAAAGACCTCCAAGAATTGCGCCAATGACATAAAATACCTGACGTGTAGAATTAGAAATGAGGTAAAATTGAAAAATCTGAAATCATCATCTTTCTTGTCATATTTCATAACATAGTATCATAGTCTTGTTATTAAATATTATATCGTTTCTTCGTTCATCGCACATGCCTTATAGCTACTACGGTGGCCCATAAGTCACATACGTTCGTATATAATGACATGACACTAATGGGCTATCATAGTTACCTGCCACCAATTACCAATTCCTCTTGCATAGGGGGAAAGATACGGTGATATTGCCCTCAGTCGCTCAGTAAATAGTAGTTGAGAAACTATTGTACAATAGCTCTGACTTCCGCCAATTGTGTTTCCAATAAAAAGGATGAGTGGTACTTGAAGACAACCAATTATAACTCCTATAAATAGCAACGATAATTGTGTCACTCTAAAATGACCATTTTGGGTCTGAAAGTTAGCAATGTTTTTTGTTACAGTTTTCTGCACAATTGCAGAACAATTAATCTGTAACAACTTATCAAGTGTGATGCATTGTGAAATAAAACGAATGAATGAATAAATATATTTTTAACACACAAACTTGAATAGTACTGTATACGGTACTTTTCACTTACCACTTACGTATGGAGGCCACGCAAATGCAGAAAATAAACAACAAACTGTTTCATTTCCGATCTGTAAACAAAAAAACGAAAAGTCAAAGGGGAAACCCCATAAGATGAATGGACTTCCTAAAATACACACGAGTTGGTGTGTAATTATGTGCCTAGGATATTATTTCAAGTTGGATAACTAATAATTTGCATACTCACGTGTACTTCTTCCTTCCACGGATATGCAAACTGAAGACCGACGACAGCGGCCACCATTAGGAAACCACAAACAGAAGTCAACACAAAAAACGGAATGGGCAGATAATCATCCAACCTAGGGTGGAAGCAAACTCTTAATCAAGTTCATTAACGTAGTTAGCCTATTCAGTTCGAATGCGGAGAAACGATCATAAATAAATGAAAGCACTCAGAAACTGAGTGAAGTACTTGATAAAATATTGCCACAGAGAGCGCATGTTGATATTTCGGCCCATGTTAAAAGAATACAAATTATTCTTTTTTTTTATTTGTGAAGTTATTGATGAACCGATTATATACAGATACAGACAAATTCTGAATGATAACTTCATCGGCAGGGTAAAACCCATCTCTCTGATTAACTTACAACAATCTTTTGAGTGGTTTCTTTGGTGACAGTAACTTAGTAAGATACGGTTCAACTAAACCATACACGAATGCACCGAGTAATCCAGCTACCAAAGTCACAACTATTAAAACAAACAAAAAACACTTTATATTTTAGTTAATACACACCAACATCTCTGTATGAATCGTATATGATGTTTATATTGCCCTCAGTGATAGACCAAATGTGTATTTATTGGAATACAATGTTTAGGATCTATACATTACTGTTTTTTACTTACATGCGCTGCCATTTCCAACAAACGTCCCAACTTGAACTAATACCATTGCAGGACACTACAACAATGAACACAAAATGGTTATCATTTTTTAGCGGTATACTAAAATACTGTGCTGTAGTTTAAATTTCAATACCTTTAAGGCTCATTTACATAGACGCCAGTGCAGAGAAAAGACCTCCAAGAATTGCCCCAATGACATAAAATACCTGATGTGTAGAATTAGAAATGAGGTAAAATTGAAGAAACCATCATCTTTTTTGCCATCTTTCATAACATAGTATCATAGTCTTATTATTAGGCCTATATCGTTTCTTCACACATGTCTTATAGCTACTACGGTGGTCCATAAGGCACATACGTTCGTATATAATGACATGAACACAAAATGGTTATCATTTTTTAGCTGTATACTAAAATACTGTGCTGTAGTTTAAATTTCAATACCTTTAAGGCCCATTTACACTAGGACGATAACGATCGACGATAAAAGATAAATATGCATTTTTCATACATAACACAAAAGAAAGCTAACAAGTTTTGCTATGTATGTATATTTATCTATTCATCGTCGATCGTTATCGTCCTAGTGTAAATAGGCTTATGATAAATTGACAATAGTGACGAGGAAGATAATAATTTAAAATGCAGTAGCAATTTTGTTGGAATAAAGGATTTTTTTTACAGTTCCTTATCTATTATATTGTTTTCTTTTATTAAAACTTACCGATCCTGAAAGTTGCATTCCAACACCCAAAATAAATCCACCAGCAGTTGTTGTAAGAAGTCCCTTTGTACTGTAAGTTGAGATCAGAGACATCCTTGTTACCTGAAGTAAATTCTTCGTTTGTGGAATGATTGAGAGGATCCCCATTAGAAAAAGACTCATTACCCCTGCTGCCAGAAACATTTTGAGCATTACGAATTTGGTAAAGATGAACTGACCTCTGATTATTCTGGGATCAAAGACTGAAATTAGAAATAAGAGTTAACTGAAATATCTTAGCAAGAATAAGTAGGCTTACGTTGTGTTAAGTACCTTGAATGACTGGAGGAGAAGGGAGAGATCAGAATGATCTTAAACCTGGACGAAAGACTGGATACTTAGTGTGAGATGAGATATGACTCTGTTGAGATGATAAGTTGTGGTTGTTGAAACTGTGTGAATTACGACTATGATGATAGAATGATAATGGTTTTGACGATACGTATTACGATTTTGAGGATGGAGATACTCGAAATAGACTATAATATGTTTACATTACCTCTTCCCTTTTCCATAGCAAATCCAAATACAATTCCACACACCAAACTGATAACAAGTTTACCGAACACTTTCAAATATATCCGTTTGCTGTCATTTACGACTTCTTTAGGTTCATTTATCTTCCATTTTAAATGTCCATTTTGTGACATCACACCATTATTCGGCATGGTATTAACTTCTGTTAACACTTCTGCCACCATGTAAGATCGTGGTTCACCCATCGCGTCTTTGGGTGGCAATACAAGCTGACTACTGGATACGCCGTTGTTCATTTTGTTTTAAAAAAGCATTACATAGGCCTACATCAACTGAAACGCAATAATGTACATTGTTGTAACTGGTTTTACCGTGAAATGATCGAACAATTCGATGTTTATTCTACTCAGGTGTTTAATCGATCATTAACGGTATGCATAGATACAAATGACACGTTTGCCCATTAATATTAGTTGATAGGTTACAATGAATGTAAAAGTTTAATCATCAGATGCAATGTTATGCCCTGTATGGTTTGACAACTGTTGGTCGTTGGTACTAATAACTCACTAATTACTCTACGAACATTGAACTATTATGAATTCCATTGTAGTAGTACATTTAAAGGATAAATACAAGTCTTTAATTATGCCATATAACTTAAATTGCTCAGCGACAACAAAAGATTGAAAATGAGAATCACGTCCGGAAACTGAGCGGCGGTAAAATAATGTTATTTGGGATATTACGGTATAGACTTCTAGACGCTAAAGTCAATGACTATATATTCCATTTTCTTTATTGAGTTGAGTTTACAACTCTCTCCCAATATTTAAGTCTATTTGGTAATATTAAAAGCTAATATTCGTTGAAATAATTTAAAAGGGTCGTCTGAGAGACTTTGGTAATAAAGGCCTCATATATACGCCTTCGTCAAGATTATGATTTATAATTAGTATTAATAAATCCATGGACTTACCTTCAGGTAGCTGTTGTTAAATCCGTTATCTCGGGATTTGTTCGGAGCTTGGAGATCCGTTTGTGAACGTTCTCAGTGGAGAAAGAATACAGAGATAACTTTCCAATTTAATGAATGATATTTCCCAACATAAATCTCATTCAGTAGTATTGGCTCAGTGGTGTATCAATGCATATCAATGGTAATACATTTGCATATTTCTATTGAATAATAGGCCTATATAATTTTAAAAAGATCGTCGTAAAGTCATTGATAATACACAACACTGTAGATTTAAACAATTGATAGTTCCTAAATAAAAGAAGTGCGTACTATTCACTAAGTTTCCTTATTTGGGGACGGAGATGACGTAACTACATTGTGGCAGACGATATTTTTACTAACAAGTGAACTGGAATGAACACATCCGAACACCGAATAAATGAGTGAATACCGACTACTGTGACATTTTAAAGGATGTCCGTACGACAACAAACCGAGGACAAATTAACATCAATTAGTCATCATATTAACAATTTGCAGACAGCCTCAATTGTCAACTATTAACAACCGAACTAATTTGCTCATAATGAAAAACCAGAAACAAAACCAGATCCTGCTGTAACGTACGTTACGGTATAAAGAAATATAAAATACCCCTTTTTTACACCGCCAGCAAAAATGCGGAGTTGATCCGGAATTGTGTAACCCGGAACGCATGAATGCGGAAATGTAGGCCGGTGTAAACGACGTAAAATGTTACCCGGGTCGGCGGTGTAAAAGGCAGTTGCAACATATTAACATCTTTTTCTTCATGTTTCCACACTGTACAATATTAGTTTTCGTTGTGAGACAGTGTTCTGTCGTAGTGTTAGTTTTTGCTGGAGATGACGACACACAACTGGTGTTAAAAGGTGCTGGAAAAGTTTGAATAAAAGAAATCGCCTATTTCTAGGTATTGGAATAAATAAATCGCAATTAAAGCGGCAACACAATTGTTAGCGTTCATTGTTGCTACAGTCTACGTTGTGACCCTTTTACCATGTAGTAGACTGGGCACGTGGAAATTAAAAGTGGCTAGATGTTAATCAGGTAGCAACTACAATGTCCTGAAAAAATTATGTGTGCTACACGTATATAACAGTTGTTATTTTTAATATAATACACAGAAATTTCAGACACAAAAATATGTTCAGGCGGTTTATTCTCTTAACTGTATTTTTAACAGCCACCAGTAATTGTCAATTTAAGTGCGCATTACACACATAAGATATCTTTTATACAATAAAATATATATGAAAATGTGTACATATATTGCTAATAAATAATTCATGAAACTGGTAGACTAGCTACACGCCTGCGCTATGGCAATGAGTAGGGCAATCACGTGAAGTGACGTTCTTAATTGTGATTGGTCAAATCACTTGCAATGGCCAGATGTGTAGCTAGTGGGAAGCCATATTAATATTCTATATGTCTATATTTCTGTTAAACAATTACAATCTTGAATCCATGGAGAATATGAATAGCAATCTTCTCTCCATAAATAGTAGAAACATTTTCCCCTATTAAGGGGAATGCCGAGACACTTTCACATGAAACGTACGAGGGGCAATATATGTGTTAACACTATGGTACAGCCAAATTAAAATGATTATATTATATAAATTATTTCATAAGTTTATCTGAATACAATTGATTCAATTCAATGAATTCTATATTAGCTAAATTAATTATAAAATAACAAATTTTCTTATCTAGTACTGAAAGAAGGGCCAGTAAAGCAAGTATTTATTACCTTAATACTAGGCCTTCTTTCTTACAACCCAGTTCTACTATCAGTGGCGTAACGCAGAGGCCTGAGGCCCCTAATTAAGAAACCTAAGTGGCCCTCCAAGTTCCAATGCTGGAGGCCTCGGGCATTTTTAGGCATATTTTAATGCCTGTTTTTTCCTCTGGGCACTGCTCATGGGCCCCCATAAGGTCCGGGGCCCCTGGGTTTAGCCAGTGAGCACTCATAGCCGTTACACCACTGTCTACTATTAACTATTCAAAGAAGGTGCATATAGTGTATGAATACAGTATGTACCATTAAAAAGTTTCATCAGATTAGAAATTCATTTCAGATATAAATCTGTTAATTGTGCAAAATAAGATTTGTGTGGACATTTATTGAATTAGTTATATATTATATAAATGAATACCAGATTGAATACACAAATGAATGGTTAATGAAATGATTGATACAGTATACAAAATGGAATAGTAGAGAGCTTTCAGATTGTCATCATCTGGATATAGAAATTCAGGCCATGTCTTTTAAGGTGAGCGAGTACGATCACTCACCTAACACACTCCTAAACTGCCCTTGAGGAGTGTGATTTACAACACGCTTAAATTTGGTAAACTTCTACACACCAAAATACAAAAAGCACACGTACAGCATTCCTGAATGTATTGAGGAGTGCAATTTGTAGCACACCTATAATTTTCAAGACAAGCCCTGGAAATGGTGAAATAGGTCAGAATAGGCGGTTTCAATTTATAATTCAAAAGATAAGACATTAGGTTCAGCACTTCATTTTACCATTTTAGGCCCTGGACCCCACTATTTCAAAATCCTGGATTCACCTTTGAATTGAGTGAAAAGGTGCCACAACTCCTCTCATGGCAGTGTATGCACACAATGGTTAACTACTAAAGCTCTGTCTACACTATCAAACTTTATGTGATGTGATCATATATGGACCTGATGATGTCATATCACTACCATATTTGGGCACATCACACTGTTTTGTCACATATAATTTGATAGCGTAGACAGAGCTTTATCGAAAGATCCCTATTTGTTGCACTAACGCACCGGATTATTTGACGTTTTTTGTTCAGGAATCAAGTAATGTTATTGCTCAACAGAGAGCGTTATCTTTACCACTGGTGTATACAGGAATATCAGTTTGGTCCTCGATGTTAGTACCATGGATTGTTGCCTTGGCAATGTCTTCAACTTTGACCTGTGGTCCACTTTCTTTGGTGCAGCCTCGTATTGAAAGATGAATAATTCCACCCTACAGGAACGAAGTGAAGTTTTATCATGTACTGTATCATTGGATGTTATCCTAGATCACATAGTTTTGAAATGTATTTCAAGAGTTTTGTAATTATATTAGATGACACTCGTGACCCTGTATATATATATATGTTTATTTGTATTGTTTTATTATGTTTTTCAATTGACAAAATAAATGAAATGAAAAAAAAAAGAAATAATAATTAAAAATGTCAAATATTTCTTGAATAAACAACTTGTGACATACCCCTGCTCCCTTGTCCCAAGCAGTTCCCCCAGGTTTTGCTGAGTTTATTCCTTCCCTCCGACAGATCACACCACGTCCCCCATCCACATAATCTGCCAAGATCCACACCTGCATAATTTAAACAAATCAAAACTTCATTACAAACCATTAACACGGTCATCATTTTATCAGGAGAAATAAATAAGCTACCATACACAAACATTAATACCATTTATTTTTCTTGAAGCTCAGAAAGTTTACCTGGTCTTTTGGTCCGACAGAAACCTTCCGGACTTTTTGACAAACATGGATCCATTTTGTTCCTTCAGGAAACGTTGGTGTAATATCCAGTCTATACCACAAGTTCACTAGACAAGAACAATCAAGTTAATCAATCAGATAAGTACACAATTAATAAATAAAGCAACCAGTGACTTACAGTAGAGCCTCTATTAAGGGACCCAAGAAAGTGTTCCTAGGGGTGTCACTTGAATAGGGGTTGGTCATAGTGTTAAAACATATATTGACTCTTTGTTTCACAGGAAAAGTGGTCCCTTAAAATGGACCTGAAATGGACTTTCGATTTTCAAGAAATTCACACATGTTATTTAAATGTATCAAATTAGCACAAACCCATACAAATAAAAACAAAATGTATAGTATTTTGAGTAAAAACGAAATTTTAAGATACCATGGTAAATTAGCGAAAATTACTCACGCCATTGCAATATTCTATTTCAACGGCCGTCGGAAGCCTCTATATTCACGACGTCACATATACACACGATGATATCGAGAGCGTGTATGCCGCCCGATAGTCGGTGAATGATCGACGGCCTGGAAAGATACGCGAAGCGTTGACACTAATACTAATTTATTCTAATGTTGTTGAAATATAGGTCCCTAAAATGTACTTCGTTTGTTCAAAAACCCGAATTTAGAAGGCCTACCTCCCAAACCTTTACTAGGCCTAGGCCCCCAATCCAGCGCGCGGAGTCGATCCACCACCCACATCATGCGGCGAGGCTCCGTTTCCAAGGACCAAAGCGATATCAACAACTTGCTGCGCTCATTGTCAAGCCAAAGTAAAATATGAATAAAATTCGTTTTCGAACTGCCTGATTCGTGACAAATAAATTATCATAATTATCTCATATTACTAATTTAATTCTGCTAAACTAAAAACTAAAGAAACTAACACATTTTAGCAGTACAAATTACGAACGATATACAAAATAATACACGAACGACGGAAAATATGGATACGCATCATTGCGCACGGAGCTGTATCCCGGACAACGTTGCCAGGCCAACTTCGGTATTGCCAGAAAAAACCCGTTGATTTTAAGATTTTAAATCGTCATTTACTCGATGAATAACCGTTTATACGGTAATAATTTTATCTAAAAAAATTCTAAATACGTTTCTGCAAATGCACAAGCATTTTTTAGAAAATACTCCATAGATTTCAAGAGTTATAGCCAAAAAACTGCAAATTGTCCATTGGAGGGATAGGAATATATTCGCAAAGTGACGTCACCCGCGAATTTTTTTGATTTTCAAATGGGGCTTTCCCCAAAAGGGCCAATTTATATTTTGTAACACTATACATTCTAGCAACACCTAGTAGCTCCCAAAACATCATTCTAAAATGAAAAAAATCGAAAATCCATTTCAGGTCCATTTTAACAGGGGTGTGCCTTGAAAAGGGGTTGCCATAGTGTTAACTTCTATTTCCCCTCGTTTGTTTCACAGGAAAGTGCCCCCTTAACAGGGGTGTGCCTTGAATGGAAGTTTCTGAAATGAGGTGTTCTACTCTAGTTTAGTTTATTTCTTCTTATAATATCAGTTGAGTACTTACTGTGAGAATCAATGGCAAACACTGAATTAGCACCAGCTGAGATATGCTTCAGAGGTGCCACAGACGGTGCACGCACATGAAACCAGGCACTGCCTACAGGGTTGGACTGTGTCACACCATTGCGGTAGAAGGCTGAACCATCGCGACCTAGCCCCCAGATCTGGTACCTACCACCGATGGTGATGGCCTGGAAAGGCTGGTCTGTGGGAATATGCTGCCAGGAGACACCCTGTAAATATGATATAATAATAGTTATAAATAAAAGTAGAATTTAATTCAACCATAGCTATATATCACAAGCACCAGCAATATTAAAACCCATTACCACCATCACTACCACCACCAATAGCACTACAACCACAGCCACCACAACACATTTCTCGCCACCATACATTAGCCTACCTTTGGGCACTGCTTTGTCACCCCAAGCCGTGTTATTACATCCCCATTTGCAGCCACCGCCCAAAGTGCAATAGACATGTTCCATTCCTCATGTATATCTGGTTGTAATGAAATATCAAGAAGGGGCAAAGTACCTGCTTCTTGCCACGGGCCAGTTGTCACCAGTTGACATTTCCTAAATGGATAATTATTATTCTATTATACAGTATACTATAACCTTACTTTGTGTGCACATCTTTATTATATAGCCACATAATTATAAAGTGTTAAAGTTAGAACAGTCTAGATTATTTTGAATGTTATTGTTATTTAATTAGCAACAGCATTTTTTTTTTTTTAAATATCTGACATACCTAACCCATCGCCTCCGTCGTACAACATCTCTCCAGTTTTTTTCTTTATGAAAGGTTCTGAAATAAAAAAATCAAATATTAATACATGGTCAAACAATAGAAAGGGATAACACTTTTGAAGGAAGAACAATTAAACATGAATATATTCATTGTATTAAATTAAAGATACATTGTCTTCCAAAAACGTAAAAATGAAGATTAATAAGCAAACAACAACAAAAACATTTAAACAATTATTTTTTCAAGGGGAAAATATATCTTTAAACTACAATGTGGTTGTAAATTGCTTTAGAATTTAAATTTCTCAAGTTCAAAATCAATTATTTTGATGTTCAGTCAAGTTTATTAGACAACAAACTACAAAAAAAGTCCAGAAAAATAGCAACAGCTTATCACAAGCCTGGACCCTGCGGAGATTATAATGTTACATACGGTACAGTCTTTTAAAGTTAACAATAATATTTTAAGTAAATTCTACCACTATATATATAAATTACTATCAGATCTTGCTTTGGTTAAACTATGGAATACAGGTAATTGTAAAAGTAACAATATTGAGTAAACACTAGCGTACTAGAGTACCACTCACTTTGAGTATGCCCTAGTGCTGGCTTTTGATCTCATCTTCTTCGGCATGATGTTTAAAGCGGCAGAGTACATCGGGATTCCAAACGACATGAAAGACATGTCATTCTCGCTGTCCATAGAGTAATGCATTGTGGGTAGTAATAATCCAGATTAAAATGAATGCCAGATAGTTTCTTTCAGTCTATACCCCAAGTGTTAAACCAAAACATGTCTCACAGGTGTACATGTTTATGAAGGCATAACTAAATGTGTATACCGTGTGTTTATATCTACTACTATACTGAACATGTTTAGGATCACATAACCCATATGTGTCCTACATGAGTCTACTAAATAGTATGCGTCTACACACATTCTTCATTTACTCATACTATACACGTCTATATTCAACATGACCACAATGTGTCATGTATGCAGATTTAAGCTCTGTCTATACTATCAAACTAGTTTGATAAAAAAGTGTGATGTGCCCAAATATGGTAGTGATATGCTTAAAAATGGTAGTTATATGACATCATCATGTCCATATATGGGCACATTACATTTTTTTGTCACATAAAGTTTAATTGTGTAGACAGAGCTTTACAGTATATACCATAAATATGTAGACCAGTATTTTCCTATGAATGTATTTAGCCCTACAGTAGTCTGAAGACCATTGGCATGCATGAACCATTGATGTCAGTGATTTCCTAGGAGTTTGGAGCACCTCAGCCATTAAACCATTTTGTAATTTGCTTAAACACAATGATTTCTATTACAAACATGCACACATTTACCAAACCTATTAACATATAATTTGTACCCAATATAAAAAAACTAGTAAAAAAGACTACTTTATACCCACAATGCATCACATCCAGGACCATGTCATATGAATTTTATGAATGGGAATTTAATGTTGCTTTTACATGAAAAATGCCGGACTCGTGAAACAGGTTTAGATAGAGTATAGATACCATGAAGTGATTAAACATCAATACTACACCGTTTCAAAATCATACAGACTTAAACCAAGATCTACTTTCATTATTATATATATATATATATATATATATATCTGCTACAACAAGATTTGTGCAATGATAATGACCAACTTAAGTGACAAAAAAAACCTAAATAGAATACAGTAAAAGTAATAAGATTGTTCATTTCACAGTATCATTTTTGTCTACTATTTCTATTATGTAGTTGGCAGTATTACTGTAGATCAATAATACTGTAATATAACATCAAGAAATGTATATTGTTGACAACATAAAAGATATCACTGCTGCTAAAGAAGTTTAAATTAAGTTAAAATTGCTTCAAAAACTATTTTTTTCTCTCCGCCCATAATTTGTGTTGCGTATATGAATTTATGTATTCATAAAATTGTTTACTTTAACTGTTCCTATAGACTATATTCATTATGCTTAAGCTCTGTCTACACTATCAAACTTTATGTGACAAAATGTGATGTGATATATTTAGACAAGATGACCATATTTGGGCACATCACACTTTTTTTGTCAAACTAGTTTCATAGTGTAAACAGAGCTTTAGATTGTTATGTGTATATTCTTAAAACTAACACTAACCTTTTGAAATCTCGACTATATTGCCATCCCTCTGGGTCGGTTCCCCCTGATATATTGAAATCAACTGACCAATCCGTAATCTGTAAAAATAATTGAATAAGAATCAATAAAATAGATATGCAAGGCATGTACTTGTATGAACATACGGAGTCCAGTGTTGTAAATGAAGCAATGATATACATACCCAGTTCCAGTGTTGTGACGGTGGGTTGACTTTGTCCTTAGAACAATCCTGCCGTCCAGATTCATTGCTCCATGTGTAACGATCCGTTGGGAATCCCCTAAAAATAAATAACACATACACATGAATAGAAACTATTCTGCCTAAAACAGAAGAGTGAGAAAAGAATAGTAGAAAATGAAAAGACGAGAAATATGATAAGAGAAAACAGATTGGAAAGTTTAGAAATCAGGTTGTAGTGGAGCTGTAACATGCTTGCCTTCCTGACCTAGTGCAAGGGTTTTAACTCACAACTCTTTCAACCCCACTCCCTAAGCATCAAAGACTTAGTTTATTAGCATGATACATTATAAAATAGTTTATCCATCCTGTAATTGCCGAGTTGCTTGCTGTTGGATGCGTATGAAAAAAAACAAATCTCACCTGTAGCTGAACCCTTCAATTGGGTTCCATCGTTGGTTTTCATAGATATAAATATTCTTTGTGTCAGTCTGCGTGTTAATCCCAACTGTACTACTATCAATACCTAAAAAGAATACATAATTAAACAAGTTATACAAATATTGTGTTCCCTGCAATTGGATATTTGTCCGGAAACTAGTAGTAGCCACATCTAGCATTCATTTAAGCTATAAGTATTTTCATTGTATCAATGTGTTTTGTTGGGGACCCATTTGGAAACAAGCTCTTGGGCTTAAAAGGTTATCCCCTGCTTTCCATGTTTAATTTCTCAAGGTTAATGTTTGTATTATTCTATGTATTTATTTTCATTCATATATCATGCTGTCTTATAAATTGTACTGTTCTTGGAAGGTAATAAATATTACTTACTTTACCAAGTACAACAATGCTTACCCTTAAATATACCACCACCATAGCCACCAGTATACACCCAGGGTGTATGGTCCATACCAATCGCCCACACAACACCGGCGGCACACGACTCAACTGTTGCCATGTGACCTCCAATTTGACGCCAAAACCTGATTATAACAGACCAAAGATTCATATTTAAAACTTTTTCCAACAACTACCACTACCAAGTCTGGCTTGGTAGTGGTGTTATATTTTGTTTTTTACTAGTTATATTAATAGATGAGTAACTTGACTTACATTCTGTTTGAAGGAGCAACCTCTATATCTGACATTGTTTCGTGAACGAAGACATCCCCACGACATGACACAAACCAAGCTGCTCTGTTTGAGGGCGGGCCATGCAAACCACGGACCTCGCAGCATGCTAGACTCATTGCTGCAATCTATGATCAAAGAAATATAGGATTAATTTTGTATTGGACGTAACATCAGTATAAAATATTGCCTGGTAATGGAGGAAAAACTAAGAGAAAAACTATTGTTATTGTCTATGCCACAACTCATCTACTGCAATTAACAGAATGAAAAGTAGAGCTAACATCCAGTAGAATAAATTAGAAGATTAAAGTACGCTTTGAAATCACAAGGTATTATAACACACACAATGTACTTACCCATTCTTTGACCTCCTTATGCGAGTTGCCTCTGATTTTGATAGGCTTCCTATCCAGCACCCTCTTGCCAGTGTAAATACCAAATGCTGGCCTGTCTGAATTGTTAACTTCCAACACACACGTAATCTCACTCAGCAGATATTGTATATGCTATGTAGCCAAAATAGGTCAAAATTATAGTATTAGAAAATTCAAAAAAGAATTTCAATAATTGGGATGTCCCCTGAACAGTAGTTGGCCGTTGTGTTAAAACAATGTATTTCCCCTTGTTTATTTTGTGAAACGTGTCCCCTTAATAAAGGTCAACCCTGAATTGGGGTGTAGTAATAAATTCAAAATGTCCATGTAATGTGGTTCTTAGAGTCTTTAAATTTGTTACATGAACACCACTTACCCTTGATTTCCCATAAATGGTATAGTGACAGGTAAACTTGCTATGTTTAATTCCTTTGCCGTCGAGTTCTTTCTCTAGCTCTATTGTACAGTCTACCCATTGGCGTCGCCGCCCTTCTGTTACATACTGCATACGCCCAACCTTAACCCATGAACTCTGAATAAAAACCGAAAGAAAAAGATATTTAAAACACCACCATTTTAGTAGTATTGTATAACACAGTAAATTCATGTGATTGTATATTATTGACAATGATGTTGACAGTAATGATGATAATGATAATTATGATGATATTGATTATGTTGGTTAGGTGTGAATCATTACAATACTTATCCTACCCTTTCAACAGCCCTCTCATAGTGCTCAAACTTGGCTGTTTCCTTGATCCTTCGTTCCTGCAATCTTCTCAACACTAGCCATCTCCATGCACCTTCCTCAATTCGGTTGTAAGCTGCGTTATTCTGCTGACCTGAAGCAATATAATTACATACGATAATATAATGTATTGTGTCAAATGTCATACGTAAATGTCTGTCAAGATATAAGCCCATACCCAAATGTCTCAAGATATAAGCCCATACTCAAATGTCTCAGATATAAGTCCATACCCAAATGTCTCAGATATAAGTCCATACTCAAATTTCTCAAATATAATCCCATACCCAAATGTCTCAAATATAATCCCATACCCAAATGCCTCAGATATAAATTTTAAAAATATCCGAATGCCTCAGATACAAGGCCACATCAAACAAACATTATTTTTACTATACTTATTTGAGTTGTGAATATGTGAGGAGAGCAGAAGTAACTAATGACATACATAATATTTAGCAAAGTTGATTGACTTACTTGATTGGAACCAAGACATTGGAACACAAGAATCCACTAAACATCCACCTCCACTGATAGCAACCCACTTCAATTCTGTTGACACATCCACAGAGGGCGTGCTCTCCATTACGCTTTCCTCGCTATGAATTCTACTCATCGGACTCCCCCTCTCGATATCGATCCCACTATCTTGCGTCTCATCCCTATTGCACGTTTCTTCAGCATTTCCAAGTTTCTCGTACGATTGAATTACATCTATGGCGCTATCATTACAATCGAGTTCGGAATTTTCTAGATTTGCATCATGAATTGTTTTCTCAGATTTCACATTACATAAGTCCTGTTCGTCATTATCTTCTGTAGTTTTATCAGTTGCGTTCAAATTATTGCACATTTTATTCCCTGAATTATCATCATTTAAACTCACTTTTGATAAATCTACTTCAACATCTACATCATTTTTATCTTCATTATCATTATTCGTTCCTTCAATAACATCATCGTCAGAAAAATCGTTCACAAAATCAATGATTTCATCCGTGGCGTCTGAATGCCAGCTGGTTGTTCGTTCAATATGTTTCGCACTTTTAGTGTCTTTTAAATTTGTATTCAAGACCGGACATTGAGGAATGGAAGGTGTTATATTAGGAAGACTAACGCACGCAACGTTGCTATGATTATTCGGAGTTCTAATACCATTAACCGGTACTTTTTTCGTATTAACAGTCATTTCTCTTGGTCCAGTATCCTCCGTATAATTTATTTTTCGTAATCCATCTTCTAAATCTTGTAAAAATTTAATCCCCATTGTTTTAGAACAGTTTGGAGCAGCAGAATTCAACTGGAGTGATTTTGAGTCCGGTATATTTGCAGGAATAGATGAACTACATACTGGAAGCAACTTTGAATTGTCACAGTCATCAGTGACATAATTCCTAGGCTCTGACGATGTGTTTGATATTCGTCGACTAAGACCACTTCCCTCACTGATGCCAACTGAGGAGGTTTCAGTGAGGCTTGTAGTGTCAAATGGTCCCCATTCCTGAAGTTCAATACCACACCATTCACGACCACTAGGTTCACTTTGCGTGACGTTAAGTCGAAAATGTACAACACGATTTTCTAAGCCTATTGCCCACACCTATAAATAAAAAAAGAAAGTTTTAATAACAGAGCACTAATAATTTGAAAATTCCTTTCTCCTGTAAAGGCCCATTTACACAGACGAGCGGAAACTGTAATAAAAATATATAATCTTTGTTATCCCATATGATCATTTACACAAAACGCGGAGATAGATACAGATTCTACATGGGACAAGCTACACGGTTTCGCTTACCATTACCGCTTGTCTGTGTAAACTGGCCTTAAATCTCTTTCATAATTGTTCATAAAGACCAGAAAACCTTCCTCACCTGATCATTGGGTCCTAGAGATATTGATGACATACGACCAACCATTAGCACCCATGAGTCACCTGTGGCATACCTTTTATCCAGCAGGGCCTTTTTGGCATCAAATTCTGTCCGAAACCAAACCTGACAATAAACAAGAAATGAATCACAATATTATGATGGACAATGGGACATTTACAGACGACAGGAAGAAACAGGAAAAAAAGATGGTTTCTGCATTTCTCACTTATATGACCAACTCATTTCACCTGAAAAGCCGAAGAACTTCAACAAATCGCAGACCAAGTTTACTACTAGGGGCGCTAACATCTAGTCATTGCCAGATGTCAAAACGTCGCACATGTACGTATCTATTACTGGTTTAACGTAAAGAATTGTATACAGAGGTTATATTTTAGTTCTATGTTCAATCATGCAAGGTTTTTTTTTTGTATTCCTTGAATATTCATATTTAGTCATGAATATTTAAATGACAATTGTTACCTTATAATTAGTTGAGATGGCCCACAATGCAGTTGAACCAACTGTCACCTGACAAATCCTAATATCAGGAGGTGGCTGTACATACTCCCACCTTGTCCCTGAAAAAAACAAACAAAAATATTCCAAAAATTGTGCAACTAAAGCTGTCTACACTATCAAACAAGTTTGACAAAAGAAGGTGTAATGTTCCCAAATATGGTAGTATGACATCATCGTGTCTATATATTGGCACATCACATAAAGTTTGATAGTGTAGACAGAGTTATTCTAATGTTAGGGATTATGATTTTAACGATGATTTTGATCATTATGTCATGATACTGACAATGTTAACAATAATAATCTTGATGATAATTGAGGGCATAACATTTTTATACAGACACACTCACCAAATGGATGATCTCTGGACACACCAATGCGTACAACTGACACACCATCCCAGGTGACACCCCACACGATTCCTGATGGCCCAACAGAGATTTGAACCATTCCTTTGCCATCCTTAATGGGGATCTCCACCCACTTTATACCTTCAGGACTTTTCTTATTGATCCCATGTCGACAGAAGACCTAGAATATATAGAAGAATTCAATTCAATATCTTATTTCCACATATACCACCCCCAATGCATGTTTGCATATTTAAGATCTGTGCTACACAGAGCACAAATCATTAAGTTAATAATGCACCCTTGACAAAATAATAAATAAATATTTACAATAAAAAAAAACGTTATATATAATTAGGTTTGAAAATCAATATTTACTGCAAACAGTCATGTAATATATACCAATACAATATTAAATATTTTAATAGCAAACAATTAATTATATTTAATTTTTAAAATTATAAATCTTCTTTATTTTATAAGGACAACCTTAAAAGACAACACTATCAAACTACTGCAGTTACTGCAGTAACTACATTCTCTTTCAAATGACGGTAAGATTAAATATTTTAATTTTTAGTGGCTGTAGTGACAATAAGGTAATTTACATACAATGTTGGCACAATTACCATATGTTTACCTTCCCTAATGCTGTTATTGTCCATACAGTAAGGAAACCTTCTGGCTGACCTGCCAACTCATAGCCTCCTACCGCCAGATCCATAAATGGTTCTTCAACAGGGTCTGGATGGAGACTAGGTACCTGCAGAATAATCAAAATTATTTATGAATACAAAGTAAAGAGATCAATCGCATAAGCTATTTCATTTAACATTTTAATTATTTAATTAATTATGTTAGATATAGATATAGATTTAATTATTAGATATATAAAGTACAAAATGAATAATGTAGTCTAAATATTCTGAATTTACAGTATTAAGATAGCCCTGTTCAGCTTATCTGTATGTTAACATTTTTTATATTTTTATTGCCAAGTTGTTTAAAGAGTGTTTGTGCCTGCAACTATAAAATCCTGAAGAGACCTATAAATCTGAGCTTGAATAACAATAAAACAGAAAAAAGGGTATATTCGTTCAGTAATATTGTAAATATAATTCAAAATATGATCAAATAAGATCATGATTATTTTATAATTTTATCTTTCCTCGCTTTATCTTTAGCTAATTATTATGAACTATTATTATTTCATCTAATTTCAGATAGGTTAAGGTCATTACCAATAAAATCCACTAAAAAAAAATTCTGTTAGTGCTGTAAAGTACACAACTTAAACTTAATCGAAATATTGTGTATAATTGGGGAAAATGTATATCCAATAGCCCTACGTGCTGAATCAATTAATTTCAATAATCTATAAGTAAACTAAAATACTGTAGAAGAAAACAATGATTTAAAAAAACACAATAAAGAAAAACGTATTGGTATGTTAAAAAGATTTTCTTTTTTCAGATTTTGGAAAGTTAAGATGATCAATATTGGTAAAATAAAAAGTACATGAATGCTAAACAATTTTGCCTTTGAATCATGAATGATTTAGTTCATAATGCTTGCTGTTCTTATCCTAAGTGTGGCTCATAAAATTTAATAAAAGGACCATATTGATTTTATGAACCTTTCACCCAACTAGTCATCATTAGCATTGTTAGATTTCCCTACTGAATATAAATGCAATATTGTATAGTGGTTTTAACCAAGGCAATCTAACAACAGGATGCTGAGCTCTGAAGATTAAAGGGTTTATCTGTGGCTGCAACACGATCACTTCCACGCCCCTTAACAGACACTGCGCGCCACGGAGAATATGTACATAGTACAGTACTGTCGGTATTTGTCGCAGCCAGACCTAAGATCAACGGACTGTTACAAGTTTCTATTTTGGCAAGGCAAGCTCAGTGGCCTTTTGTTAATGTTAGATTGCCTTGTTTTAACTGTCTTATAGTACTTATTTGATAAACTACTTTAATAGCTGGTCAAAAGAAAATATCAATTTTTATATACTAATAGTTGTCTGAATCTTACCTTTGCCCAAACGTCCATTGCGGTGTACCGCCGATAACGTATCCATTTTCTTCGCCTAACGCAAGAGTTCCATTTCTTATCAGCGGTGTAGCGATCATTGGCATTGAAGTTAACAGCATATTGCCATCCCTTACAGGGAATAGAAATATGAATTAGAAATTGGTCAGATGTTTTGCCCTACTCTGACGTAATTTGTACTTTATACTAAGTACATTGAGAATACTTGCCTGACACAAAGCTATTCCACAGTAGTTACAAACAATTACAATGATTAAGAAAGACGATATTATTGCATGTGTGTAACAAAATGGTACGTTAACTACTGTTGGTGTAGAGAATAGAATTTTAAAATACATACTGTATCCCAATGAATTACCAAGTTTGTATCTTTTAAGCATAGTTGTGTGCATCACAATTAACTGGACTAGTTCACTATTCATGTATTAACTTACCCCTCTTCCTGTTGGTTGTCCTCTTATATTCTCATCTATATACCAGTCGCCTTCCCAGCTCCAGTGCTCTGAGGGAAGACAGAATAGCTGTGGTTCAACGGTGGTACGTGATCCAGTTTCATTACTCCATGGATTGCGATCCGTTGGGAATAGAGAACGAGGCGAGAATCCATGGATTGGGTTCCATCTCTGAATAAAATAAATATTATATTTCTCATCAATTTTTTTTTCTGTATTTTAAAAATATATATATTAAAGTAGATACATTGATAGAGGACACAACAGCAATAAATAAGATGTACAGTAACTAATAAAGTAATTCCTCTAACCTGATTTTCATATGTGTATTCTTGATATCTGATTGGTACGTCTGTGTTGTGTACATACACATATACATGTTGGTTACAACCTAAGCCCCAAGCACATTGTTGTACAGCTGAGATTCGCTTGAAATCAATGTTCCGTCCCTTGAATGCGTTGGTTCGTAGCTCCCAGTACTGATTCTCTGTGGAGAGAGTGTAGGCTTTACCAAAACTATCCACTCCCCAAAGGTACGACACTACCATGGTGTAACATAGGCTGTAGAAAAAGAGAATACTGTAAAACATGCATGTTTGAATGAATTTGAATATTTATTATTACAGTGGTATGAGTACGAAAAGGGGAAAAACAATCGTTTCAATTTTAAGGCAGAAAATAAACAAAAACTTAGGCCTAAATAATAATATTTAATATTATGAATTTGTTTTTAAAATTCAAACGAAATAAATGTATGTTCACAAGAAAGTTTTTAATTACTTTAAAAATAATAAATAAGCCTATACTTGGTGTTGTGCAAACAAATCTGATTTAATATGGCTGGCTATGCTAGGCCTACCTTTATAAATAAAACAGGGGACAACATCTGTCATCAGGAAACGACTACACAGTCGGTGTGTGTACTGTGTGTGACGTATGGACTCTCGAGCTAGCCTAGGCCTAGTGACTGGTCTAGTAAAATAAACCGGGCCTAGGCCTAGCCTAGCCAACATTCAACCTACAACATTGTTAAACTTTTAAAATAAGACCAGATAACAATTTATTACATATACATACTTTCATTCAAACTTTCAATGAGATGAACCATGCACAAATACATTATTTTCTAGTAAAACTGCTAAAAATTAACTTCCATCAGTCGAAACCCAACAAACAACCAGCGCGAACTTTTTTACACTATTATTTTTTTATGCAATATATAAATATCGAAAAATATCATATTAACACGGCCCGACTACTAGATCAATCGTGCCATTCCATGATTTATGATTTATAAGTAAGTATAACTGTATAGCGCCACTTACCTTTTATTCATCGGAAATTACGAATAGGTTAGACTTCAGTGATTCAATTTCTTATAGGTTTTTTGTGATTAATTAGATAAAGAGATAATGATTCCTTGAAAAACAGCATAAACTACGAGAGGAAATCCTGTAAACATTTTCTCACAATTTAGATACAAACAGACTGAAAATGATTAGTTTTTATTAATAATTTATTGTTTATCGTATTAATAATAAATGATTGATTGATTTTATTCCATATTCAATTAAAATAGTCAAAAATAGAAAAGTACAAGGAATACCTGGATAACCAATTAAGTCGACAATTAAAAATATGTCAACTTATTTACATTGGAAATACGTTGACATATTTTATGGGGTTTAAACAACAGGACAACAATACAGTACATGATCAACCAAAAAATTGGCCTATAACAATTAAATATTTAACATTGTCATATTTAATACAATTTGGTTGGGATTTAAAATAAGCATACACTTGTCTCTGCTTGTCTCAATCCACTAACATAAAATTAGCTCATCAATATCAAGCAAATTGAAATTATTGTATTTATTAATATTACGATACAGTTACAATTATTTGTTTGAATTTTCTTGTATATACGCTATCGGCATATGGTGTCCCAGTGGTATCTTGAAATTAACTTATATTCGTGTTTAATTGGAAAGATTCTGCATTGTGTCAAGTATAATTGTTTGCATAATAAATCTCTCAATCATTTTTAGTATCCATCACCAACTCATTAAGTTGGCTACCGCCCTCTACCGCCCCCCACTTTTAAAGCAATGACGTAATTGTATTTCATAATTTGGATATAATATCGTCTAACAATAATATTTGGTCAATTTTCTCAATTCACCAGTATTATCGACCAAGGTTAAAGTGATATTTTGGCATATATAATGGCAATTATGGAAATAAATAAATACAAACTCATGGCACGGCAACAAGCGCAGTAAATCTTTGGTCCTCTCGTGCCTCTCAATCAACCTAACTCATCATATTCATAGAGATATTATAATATCTCTATGACCTACTACTACAGTACTATTCTATATTGACTTCACGTACCATCAGGATTATCGATTATTTAGCACATTTTGTGTAGGTATAGCATTCTTCTTGCACGAGTTAATAACTGATCATTAACGAATCGATTTTTTTTTCAAATCCGTGAATTCAATCATAACACTACAGCAGTAGGCCTACTACTGTAGGCCTATTATACAACATTTTGAACATGTATTAGGCCAAGGACTTTTAACTGTTGTTTAAAATCCTTGATTTAGGCCTATATAAAAGACGGATGAACGCACAGAATGGATTAAAAATCACTGCCGTGAATTAAACCATGGTTATACCTCCATGATTAAAACCTAGGCCTACATCAACATTTCATTATACGACCATAAAGAATTTACATTTTATGACGTCGAGACTCATCTTTTACCAAAATCATGCCAAAATTAAAACCCAAAGACAATGTGTATATTCTCGAAAAATATACGGTACCAGGGCTAAAATTCCTCCAGTCCAAATAGGACCATCCCGTCACCATTTAGTTTTTAAACAAACTTCTTCATCATTCATTTTTTATACTACTAGGACTATAACGATTGAATAGATTTGCATTTTTCTAACATAAAACAAAAGAACTGACGATCGACGATAGATACTAAGTCTTCATTCTAGAACCATAGGAACCATTTGCTGATTTAAAATAATATTTTCACACGTCTAAATGACATCATGATTAGTAAGGGCAATAACATCGTGACGATACAACGATTTTATTGTTTTTAATCATGACGTCAATTGATTAGATTTTTTTTTAAATCTTATTTTTCTTAACGACAGCATGGTTATCCTATAGTTGTAGAATAAAAACTTTTTATTATGTAAATATATTTCGTCGATCGTTATTGCATGCAACAGAAGTGCGCAACCAATCTGAACTAATAAATTCGCGCAAATATATTTAAAGTAGACACAAAAGAAAAAAAAACAAAATACTGTATAAATGATTTATTATTCTATATTATTGTTTACAGAAAACGACGTTATCACCATAGGGCTACTTTAATAGTACCTAACATGTTATTATAGCATTATCACTATATGTAATTTATCAATAAACAAGTAAAAAGCAATTATTGTTTAATTTTATCTATTCCATGAATAATAAAAAACATTTTTTTAAATATACAATTTTCGAATATAACTATACTGGGCTGAAAAAAAATCGTAATATAAATTCGATTCCATACGTTATATTTATGCTAATCAAATAACGTAATGTGTTACGTGCATGGAATGTTGTTGAGAAGAATTACGGCTAGTATAGCCATGACAGAATATAAAAACAATAAACTAGATGTCATATTGCAATGTAATACAATAGCAATTCCATAGCATTGGAAAAAAACCATTGTTCCATCATGGACCTACCTAATTTATAGGTGCATGATAACGAATTCTACAATTTATTTGAGCAGCCAACAATTATTTTATTTGGATAACATTATTTTAAAAATTGGCTTGCTTTAGAACTCCAATAGGCAGAAAAACGGCAAATTATACGGTAATAATGGATTGCAATATTAAAAATAAATATTTAAAACTATATTGTATATTCAATAGACGAAAACCTTCAAACGATATTAAAATTAGAATATTTAAACAGTCACCAATAACTATATATTCTTGTGTAAATAATGAACAAATATGGGAAATAGCAATATCAAGCAAATAATAATTATGTTAATTATATACAGAAAGTCCAAAGATTACCTTTGTACAAGTTTCTATTCAATCATAAATATATCACTAAAAATTACAAATTATTTTTCAAAACAAAACATGAATCATTTAAATAAACAATATTGGTTATTCCATGTTTACGAAGGTAATAACTTAAGAGATTAAATTGCTTGCGTTGCGTAGTAGTAGAAATGTTTTCAATTAAAACAAATATTCCAGTTCAGCTCAGAGGGGAAAGACAGATAATACTTAATATATAACAATAAAATAAAATTGTGGAAATGTAGCTTACAAATCCAAGGCTCTATTTACTACGTTGGCACCAATATTTCTCTACTTTAACTATTTAAATATTGGGCAATAAACATTATTTTAGGCCTAATAGTAGTCATTTTTTAAATCATAAATTTCTCTTAAAGAGTGAAAGCCAAGAATTGCTACATATTTGTCCAAAGTGTTTTCCCCTCTGAGCCAGCCAGCTGATTCAAATGATTCCATCCCTTGACTCCAAACGTGATTCTTCATTATTAACCAAATACAGCTCCGCAATTTGGGCATCTCCTCTGCCTCATTGCTAAACAGCACAGAATTCCTAGCGGGAAAAATAAAATGGCACAGAGCACACCAAGGACGGTAAAATCATCTTCGAGAACACCAACTCGACAGGCAGGGCACCCACCTACAACAACCACATTTGTGGTGTGCGTGACTGTGACTGGTTGGCCATATGCCTGTTGAGGGGGATAGCCTGGTTGTGGTGGCGCTGGCTGATAACCTGGTGGTGCCCCTGATTGGTAGCCTAGAAAATAAAAATGTTAATTTATAACCAATTTAATTAATATATACTGTAATTAGAACTGAAATTAGAATAAATGGTCAATGCATTAAATTATACTACATATTTATATATATTTAAATTAAAATGCATTATAAATACAAATACCAACAAGGCAACGACTATAACTGACCTACTGTACACAATGCTTTAAAAGAATTTTTCAAAACTGCAGGTAGGTAGATAAATTAATTTGATACACTGATGATGATGATGATTATGATCCAATAAAAAAGGTTGATTTAATCTTTTATTTGGAGTAAGTCTTATTCATATTCAGTAAAAGCATTATTCATGGCTGTATTTTACATTGTTTGAAAATCCCCTTGGTTTTATTTCTCACACATTGATTAGTTTATTGATTTGTGTAATACAGTACAGTCATTTTATTATATCACAATTAGATATAGTATGCTGGTAGACTCTATGTTAGCACTCCATGCCTCAAGTCATTATGATTCATAGTTGATAAATATTTTCAAGGCTTTTGATGTTGTTGTTTAATATACTCAAGTATAAAGTGGCGGCCATATAAAAAAAATGTTAATAAGCAAATTTTCTTATAAATTTGAATTTCATCACTTATATTACAATAAATTTTGTATAGATCATCATCATCTTGACAATAAGATCAGAACAATATATAAAGAGCTATTTAAATGAAAAAATGTATTTTTACTGGACTAAAACGTAAATTGGTATGATAAAGATAAATTGCCAAGCTGCATAATTAGTGTAAGCATAATTTACTACATAATACAGAATACAATGTGAATGTACTGTTAGAACATACAATAGCCACAATAATGACAGTCCTTACTTGTATATCCAGGTGGTGGCATACCATAGCCTTGTGGTGCACCATTGGCCATTTTTGGTGGCATCATCCCTTGGCCATTATAAGCTGGGGGCTTCTCTTCAGGTGGAGGTTGTTGAGGTGCTGACATGTTTTATTATATTGTAGCTTAGTGGAGTTGTTGTATCCCGGTTCTCTGGAATGTAGTGTTTACCTTTATTATTAATAATAGAAATTATGATACATTTATATTATATAGTATTAATTGCTAAAATTCTCTGTTCTGTTTGTACAGTTTTATATAGTTAGTATACATATAAGATTCCTAAAAAATTAAGTATATAGACTGACAGCACCGAACTGTCTTTTTTAGCTCATCTGGTGTAGCCTAGTAAAACTACACATAGCCTAGGCTCAATACCAAGTACGGTAATAAACCAAGTCAAATGTTCTATTTTTTATATTTATTTATTCATTTAGCATCCATTCAACAATACATTTAAAATACATAAAAAAGAAAAAATACAAACAATTGGAATATTAAAATTAATAAAACCAAAGTGAATGGATGCAAGGACGACCCATAAAATCGACATGTCAATTTATTTCCAATTATTATATTGTGTGAAACAATAAACTTGAACTTGAAATTTTTTTCAACAAATTTGTTTTTACCGGACCAGTCAATAATAATAATTATAATATAGACATAATCATAGAAATAGTATTAGGCCTAGTAGTAGTAGGCTTACCACAGACAGTAGCTTACGCCTAGTTCTGTCAGTGACAGTGAGTGTTTGTCAATATCAGACCAGCTGTACACTATGATGTGTATGCATAGAGATATTATAGTGGACTATAATATCTTATGGTGTATGTTACTGTTTACTTGATGATTTATTTAATTAAGTTTTCTAAATAACAATTAATAAATAGTCTACTGGTAGGCATAGGCCTATATGACCTAAAAAATGATATGATCCTTTAGCCTAATGCTAATATCTGTTTATTCACCCATCATCATGACTTACTCTATACAGTACTACTAGACCTAGCCCCTACCACCTCCTAGGCCTAGCACTGTTACTATCAAAGAAGGTAGGGCCTACCTAGGCCTAGCTGCTAATCTCCGAGCACCAAACAACCAAGCCTAGCTAGCAGCCTAGTACGCTAGGCCTGGCCCTCTAGTAAGTAGCCTAGTAGTAGGCTAGAGGCCTAATAATAACCTAAGCCTAGGCCTAGTACTAGAGGGAGAAATACATAAATAAGTACAAAAAAACTAACGATAATGTTTACCTTATTTGTTTGTTGAATAACACAACATAAAGGCACTATTAAGTGTCCGATATATATTAATTATATAGCAAATGTCAGTATATCACAACAATATGCTGAACAAACAGTACAGAATTTTATTTCTCGTCATAAACAATCATGTGAAAAACATTCTATTTCGATAGGGTCACATGATGAGGATCAGAAAAGGAACAATTCTGAAATTAAAGAGGGCGGTATTTAAAACTATTTCGGTCGTCATCCAATGAACTTTATAACACATTTTATTTTTTTTATTTATTTATTCACAATCATATAAGTGAACCATGACTTGTAAAATAATAATAATTATTTTACAACTCCCTGGGTGAACTATAACCAGTTTAAAAAAAATAAAATCATCAAACGTATACAACCAGTATTTAAAACATGGATAGCAAACAAACAGTAGGCCTACTCGATTTAAAAAAAAATATTTAGATAAGTAAATTTAAAAAATGGTTATTTAGTAAATATCTTATAATAAAGCTCATTATTGACCGAAGTTGGACTCAAATGAGAGGAGAAAATGGATTGGGACGGGTTGGAGGGGAAATGGGGTATAGCGACTCGGCGAGCAGGATATGATTTTTAAAAAATGACGAAAATATTTCCGAAAAACCAATTTACACCTCTATCCCACTGAATCATGATGATCGTGATGAATTTTAACAATCACCCTATCAGCCACTGAAATGTTATCCGGTAGTATCCACCACCACTCAGAGCGTAAGGCCTACTCTATGGCTATGCGGTTTTACATCACCACTCATATAGGGCGACTCTAATTGAATGATTTATAATAGGCAATTCACCTATATACTACTACCGCCTATTACATAAACATTCTACGTAATCAAACAAGTTGGCGATTGTAGTCTAAATGTCATCGGACGATCACAGTTAAAAGGCTGATGAACGTTAATAAGTTATTTATTAAATTGTGAAAGGATGACACGGTCTTAATTGTTCTCGACAGCGAGATTACACACCCGGTACAAGGTCCAATCACGGGTTTACATTACGTAGCAACATTATTACTGTATATTGAATACAAAAATTGGATCTAAAATTTTGTGACGATAAACCAACTTATTGTATCCCAGACTAAGTCATTTTTTATATCATTTTTGGGCTAATATTTTGAACAGTCGTTATGGCAGACCCTACAGGAAACACACAGCCGCCACCGTACTCACCACCCGAAGCAGGATGGACAAAATCAGGTAAGAAGACAATTCAATTTCTTTCTTGATTGCCATCATTTCAGAGAGAAGATGGCGCGTTGATTAATTACTCATCAGGCAGAGAGACTGGGGTTTCGAGGCCCGTGGCAGATTTGCTTTTAAAATCGCTTCAAGTATTGGACATGATGGTGTTGCAAATTGTCGTATAAAAGTGCCAATTGGTGCCTATAATTTCATTAAGACTTTAAACAAGATGATGATATCTAAAATTCCCAGTAACATAAATATCTTTATTCATCTCACAAACAAACAAAAAACAAGCAAGGAGTAAAACATATTTTTTTACCGATGAAAGGGACCTCCAAGAAACCCCAAGGGGCTTGTGATAGGAGAGGCCCACTAAAAACTAGTTACATTAATTAAGATACCGTAAAAAGAATAAATAAATAAATAGACGAAAAGACCATTAATTAAAACAGGGGACGCGCATTGTTAGGGAATACCATTGTCAGTGGGTGATCGAGAAAAGAGTGTGTTGTTGGATGTATGACTATTTTATGTCTTAGCCAAATTCATTAATGGTAATACAATAACAATAGTTAAACAATAACAGTTGAAATAACCGAAAAGCTAACAAAATAAAATGCAACAATAAAGAACAAATAAATAACCATTATTAGGATCAAGCCCTTTGTCGAAATCAATACAGTAATAAGTCGATAAAAAATGTTTATAATACCAGTCTGAGCAGTGCTGAATAAAACGTAATTGTTATACAGTAGGCCTATTAGGTATAGTAATCATATACATAAATATAATTAATGGATTGAAACGGCATTCGAAACGGTTTCGATGGGTTCTATCCACCGTTAGATTTATTTTCCAGAATGCTTGGTCAATTCGCCTCTTTGCTCAGATTACATACAGTTCATTACAGTATATCGACATATTGAGAAACAATGCTAATTTTAATTGATCGAAACCACATAAAAGTCTAATAATTATTTTATTTTATGAAAGTTTGTAATTAAGTTCTACTCTACCAAACACAAATGAATACGGGTCCAGGCTTTATCGAATAAATACCAGTCTATCCATGGATAAAAGAAGTACTATATTTTGTTCATGGTCTATCTGAACATTAGGTCTCATGTTAATGTCGACATAGAGATCATGAATTTTAATAGGCCAAAGGGGAAGTAATAACCGAAGGGAAATCATAATCAATATCCGTCATCCAAAATACAAACATCGTTACATGATTAATTTAACAATATGAATTAACCTTTGCTCAATATGAATATGATGGAGAGTGATGGTGCAATGGTAATATCGGACTAGCATGTGATAGGCATGGGTTCGAGGTACCATACTAATTGCATCCTTAGGCAAGATGCTTTACTCTCATTGCCTCGTCCTTCGGATGGGATGTAAAGCCGTTGGTCCCGTGTTTTTTTTCTTTTTTGTATTCTTATTTAATGTTATATGTTGGGGTGGGTCAAACTTAAAGTCTTCCTGACTTATATGACCCCCCACATGATTACTTCATTGTATTTATTATCCTGTATGTTATTGTGTATTGTGGAAATAAATTTAATTGAATTTGTATTTTATAGCTACTGGTGATCCAGTGTATCCACCACAGCCGACAGGATACCCTGCGCAGCCGGTTGGATATTCTCCATACCCTCCACAAGCAAACCAGCCGATGGCAGCCTATCCACCACCAAACACCAGAACAACTGTCTACTCATCTGGTCCTTCAGGAGCAGTACACCAAACCGTCACTGTACAACAAGGCGCTACCACAAGTCAAGTGGTAGTCGTTGGTACGACTTGTCCACGGTGTCACATCGGCATTCTACAGGAGTCGTTTACCCCACTTGGCATCTGTTGTGCTATTTTCTTTTTCCCTCTCGGTTTGCTGTGTTGTTTAATGATGAGGAATAGGCACTGTCCATCTTGTGGTGCTATATACCAGTAAAGCACCACCACCACAAGCCAAATCATCGGAAGAAAACCGAAATTTTGTCATCACGTATAAATAAAGAAAACAAAGCAGCTTAAAAATAAACCAAACACCAATTTGTTTAGCATCTAAAAAAGCAATTAATAATTGAAAAGAACGAGTGTATTTTATGTAAGAATTTACAAATAATGATTACGGTATCAGAAAAAGTAGCTGTTCAAATAGACTTATGAGGCATTAGTTAACTGTGTATGTGGAGGACTTTGTTCCTACCCTGTCTGCATCGTAGTACAGAATCAATGCAAATCATTATGCTCATCTATAATATATTATGATGCTCAATCAACTTATGAATTTTAATATTAGTTTAAATTGTTTGTAAATGTAACTATTTTGGAATAAAGTTTATGTACGTCTCTGAACCAGATTGTCGATACCCTGTACTGCCATACTTTATTGTCAGTCTTATTTAAAACCGGCCCCGCAAAAAGCAAAAATAGTCATCCTCAATGAATGCCAGGTGAGTGTAAGCCATCCAAAAGTCACGTGAGTCTCTCGAATGCTTGAGTTGGCCACCTCCGCACTCTCAAGTGTCTGAAAATGAGTCTCGAAAATGAATCGCCCCAAAACAAACGGTCATGCTTAGTTAGCCGGTTAAGTTGGTTATCTACTCTCTTGCAGCACTGTTGCGGCTTGGTTCCCACTAGGACGCAACGCAACGCAAGCGTGTTGACCACTCACAAGCGACAGTTCGAATAATCTATTGCTTGCAATTGGTCAACTCACTTACGTTGCGTTACATCCTTGTGTTGCGTCTCTAGTGGCAACGTGAGAAAATTCCCTTCCAATAATTGTGTTTGCCCCGCCTGCGTGAAATCAAATCTGCGATGTTTCCAGCACTATTGCGTCGTCGGTTCCCACTTGCGATTACGCACTTTGCGTCGATACGTCGCTGCGTTGCGTTCTAGTGGGAACCACGCTTTAAGCTTGGTTCCTACTAGCGACGCAACGCAAAGACGTAAACAACGTAAGTGATTTGACCAATCACAAGCGATGGATTATTCGAACAGTGGCTTGTCATTGGTCAACTCGTTTAGTCGTCTAGTGGGAACCACGCTTACCGCACGATCACGCAATACAGAACTTTGCATCAATACGTCGCTGCGATGCGTCCTAGTGGGAACCACGATTAAAGTGTGTGTGACGTCTCAGTGCTGAATCGGAGTGTCAGACGGTAGTCTGTTGACGTCATCTTACATATCCAGCTAAACTCGAGTTCATCGATATATTGAAGTTTCTGGACGGTACAGAATTATTCTTAGTTTCATTGTGACCCACTATCTTTACGATAGTGGACGCGGTAGAATAAGGCCAGAGGAGCGAGATGTTTTCCCCCAACCCCTATTATGTCGGGTGGGTGTAAAATCGCTCAACGTAACCCTTCCAACCCCGTCCCTAAATGTATTTTTTGTAGTGAAACTTACGCAACACAAAGACGTAACGCAAGCGAGGTGACCATTGGCAAGCGACAATTCGAATAACCCATTGCATGTGATTGGTCAAATCCACTTACGTTGCGCTTACGACGTCCTGATTGCATTGCATTCCCAAGCTTTTATTTATCACTGATGCTGATAAAAGTACTGAAAACAGTTTTTGTCGTATTTTCTCCACGTTTGTTTTAGGCCTACAGGAAAATGTCCTTAATACTAAAATATGAGTCCACTGTAAATCAGTAAAGAAAAAATAGTAAAGAAATGACACCAGAGACTTTATCTGTTAAGGAAGCTGAACCATTTTAATGTCGATAAAGTAATTCTTAGGGTTTTTTATAATTCCTTTATTGAGAACGTTTTAACTTTTTCCTTTATATGCTGGTTTTTTAGTCTTAAGGTTCAAAGAGAGAAACTGTACTTAAGTTCTAAATTAATAGATTTTCAACTTCGTAGCTTATCTTATTTCTGTGACATGCAAACTCTAGAAAAAAGTAGAGCTATTCTAAAAAATATTAACCATGCCTTGTTCAGTGATTTCGAGCTCATGGGCGTCGGTTTCGATGCCCGGCATGTAGAACAAACCGGAAGGGAATTCGTTTTTGCCAGTGGCCATCATAAATTCTTTAACTTTGACTCTTGTTATATTGTACTGTGTATTGTGATATTTTGTATATTTTGTAAGATCATTTTAATCCAAACCTTTTTATTTGAATTGCCCTGTGTGGGATGATTAAAGAATTTTGAATTGATTGAATTGATTTAAAATAGTTAGTATAACTATATTTTATCCATGCTGACAGGAGACTGCATGTAACCTGATAAAACCTCAAAGAGAGGGCGCACATCACTTTCGCGAGATTGGACACTAAACTGTTAATTACAACCACGCATTACGTATATCGCAAATGATTATTGAATATCAATAGCAGCAATTCGTTCTACCAGATAGAAAATATCACTGTAGTAATAATACAAACAAATCAAAAAGAAGTAGAAATTATATCGTGGCCTGACGAATTAAAAGGATTTATTGTGTTTTCTCTCATCGTACGGAAACTAAAACGGAGTATCATAAAAATGACAAATCAGTCGGCGGCACAACAGGCGTCTTATCCATTACTTGAAGCCGGTTTGGCGAACTCAGGTAAGAAATAAATTTACAATTTCCTTGGGGAATGCTAAAAATAAAAGATGGTCATTATTTCTTTGTAACGTGGGTGAGTTATTAGTGTGGAAATGCAACTCAAATATTGATAAAAATAATATAGTTAAAATACATCAACACTCCGTATATTATTCAACAATCATCCAAAAATATAGTTTTTATATTTTGTATCATATACAAAGTATATACTAAAATATTCTTCACCGATACCTAAATTGGCTCATTAAAAAAAACAGTTTGAGCTAATATCTGTTGCCTCTATAATCTACTGTGCTGATCACACGTAGGGGTACGGTATGTAGTAGGCCTAGGCGCTTAAAACATTAGTAAATTATTTTGTAGTATACAAGTATATATAAAATGCATGCAAGTTGTTCCCAATATTTTTCACCGATACCTAAATTGGCTCATTAAAAAAAAAGAAGATTGAGCTATAGGACTACTCTTTTTTCTCTACAATCTACTCATCAACTGATAACACGTCGTAGAAGTACGGTAGTACTAGTAGGCATGTAGGCGCTTAAACATTTAGTAAATCATTAACATTATAAATGTTGCAATAAATAGGTCTAACTGGTATACATGAATTTATTAATATTTTAGGATGATAAAATGTACGCATCAATATTCATGACCGATACAGTATCTAAATTGGCTAATTTAAAAAAAAATAAAAAAAACGTTTTACGCGAGCTAGCTACAAGGAGCTTAATTTTTCCAGTTTCTTATAAGATATTTTTATCACCGTCACTATTGACGACGACGTGGAGTAGGAGGCGTTTAAACCTTTTAGTTAAATCATTTTTTAATATCATAAATATCGCAATAAATCTGATACATGAATTTATTCATATTTTTCTACGCACAGAGATGAAATGTATTTTCATATTTCTATTTGTACTTTCGATACAAAAATGTAAGACTTGTGTATGCGTTAAGTGACGATTAATGCCAACCATTTAACAGTCTCTTAAGTGGACACTTCTAATTAGACTTGACATGTATAACTATTTATAATTACATATATATGTACTACTGTAAAATGAAATTGTAATAATAATAATATATTTTTAAGCAAAATGTTTCGGTGTTTGTCGTCGGTTTGTCTTTCTGTAATTAAGATTATTTTGTAGAAAAATCCAAATACTAAAAATAGTTATTATCACTGACAGAAGATAATTGATTTTTTTTTAAATCACTGTTCGTAATATTGTAACCATTAAAATCGTAGGCTTATTGTCATTATAAGACAAACATCGAAAATGAGTTTTAATTGAAAATTATTCAATAAAGATTATTTTGTAGAAAAATCCAAATACTAAAAATAGTTAGTCCTATTATCATTGACAAAAGATAATTGATTTTTTTTTAATCATTCGTATTATTGTAAACATTAATATCGTAGGCTTATTGATAATTATAAGATAAACATCGAAAATGAGAATATAGTTTAATTGAATATTGTTATTCAAACATATTTAGCCTGATGGTCTGTATGTCTGTCTGTCTCTCATTTGACATGTTATTAACACATTGTCATACTCTGCGATCGCAAATCTGAAGTCGTCAAGGATATTAAGCAGAATTCTCCAGGCTATCAGCAGATAGCTGTATAATCTCAATAAGTCAAATTTGCATTTTCTGAGAAGATTACAATTCATGACTATGATTGGATTATCAATAATAATTGCTAAAAATTACATAAAATAATTGTTATGGTAATCAAGCTATTTCATGATACGATACTTATATTTAACGGTAATTGGTTGTTTGTATGTTTTTCGTTTTGATCATTTATATCGCTTTACAAAGAACGATTTCAAACCAAACTTCCAACATAATATCAGTCAATCTAAACTTTACCAACCAAATCAGTTAACCACATCCAGCCAACCGATTGGGTAACCGATTCATGCAAACAACCAATCAACTGCCTAGAAAGCAAAACAATTAACTAACCATTTACTAACCAACCGAGTGACCAATTACTAACCTACAAGCGAGAAACCAGTTAAATCTGAAACATCCAGATAGTCTGATGACTTTCCCGCCTCGGCTGCTTTGCTTATATCTCGGATTGCTTTCCTCCAGTCCTGTATGTTTTCTGCTATTCTCCGAATCGTTTCTATATCTTTTATGCTATTGATCCTAGGGGGGAGTGCAGCTGATGATTGTTTATGAAGGGTGATCAGGTCGTTCGATAGAGTTACATCAGTAAAACTAGATAAACTAAATCGCAAACCGTATTAACCACCATTGGAGGTTCCTAACCAGGGAGTTGTAATTACTATTACAACTCCCTGGTATAACATAGTCGGTTTAGCCATACCATGGTTTAGCCACGGAGAAAGGTAATAAGCATACTTTATTTCCATGGTATAGCCGCTACATTTCGTTTAACCGTTTCAGCAACGGTAAAACAACAACAATGTGAATCTCGTGAATTACAGCGAGAATAGTTCAAAACGAACTAGTTGTAGAATACTGTATATTATAATAATTTATTTGAAGTTTGCTCTGGCCAGAAGAGTCGTTGTTTATCGTTCCATGGAGAGTTACAATAATAACAGCCATATATACGATCGAATACGTATTATTGATGATCAGGCAATCATATTTTGGTAGATAGTGCGCAAGGACCGAAATTTGTGTGGGTATTCATACGATAAACAAAGAAACAAAGTATAATAATAAAGATTAATAAATAAAACGAGCATAAAAGCCGAGTATGTAAACTTGTTATGGCAAAAGCGTACTGAAAAAGATGCATAATAGGCTAACATGCAATGCTTGCTGCATACTTAAAGCTCTGTCTACACTATCAAAGTGTATGTGACAAAAAAGTGTGATGTGCCCAAATATTGTAGCGATATGCCCAATTATGTGATATGACATCCTCGTGTCCATATATGGACACATCACATTTTTTTTGTCACACAAAATGTGATAGTATAGACAGAGCTTAAAAGGCACGTACGTGTTCGTACGTAGGGCAAATCTATTGCGAGATAAATTATCGGGAATTGTAATTTGAAAATTATGCGACTAACGATTAAAAGTGAAAACAAATTTGATTAAAGGTGTGTGAAATTATAATAGTCTCAAATGAACGTAAAAGGTTATATGTGAAACGGTTTTGAAATAAATGTGAAAATTAATATATAGCAATCGCGATTTATTTCTATTGCTTGACAGCTTCGATGAACAGCTCATTAGGTATCAGTGCTACGTCATCATTCGATGCTCCTCAGGGGTAGTGCACTGAAATGCAATAGTATATATCAATTTATAACGCGATCTTTTGCAATAAGTTAATCAAGCAATATTTGGTATGTGCTTAAAGCTCTGTCTACACTATAAAACTAGTTAGACAAAAATATATGTGCCCATATATGGACATGAAGATATCATATCACTACCATATTTGGGCATCACTACCATATTTGAGCACATCACTGCACACTTTTTGTGTGTTTTAGTCGCGTGTAAACGCGACTCTACAGCTCACTATGTCGGTCGGTTGGTAAACACTAACTCAAATTTGAGCATGCGACAGCAGCCATATTGTATAATATGGCCTTGTTTTTTAGTTTGATAGTGTAGACAGAGTTTTACATCGTACTTTTTATAAAGGTACGAAGAGACACTGTGCGCAGTGCCACTTATGGAATCGCTCAGAATGCCATTCTTTATTCGGTATACTCAGCTTTGAAAAAAAAATGTAAATGCACAACGCTGAAATATTGAGGCAGGCAGCATACATTTACCAAAGTGACGTTAATCACCGTAAACTGTTCCATATTCTGTGAACTCATCGCACATTGCTGTTGTTGACTAAATCAAATAGTAAATATCTAGTTTTGAACGAATTTAAATTTAAACTTCTTTTTCGTTTTTGATTTACAGATCCGTCATATCCTCCGCTGTGGCAGCAATCACATCAGACGGGCTATTACCCGCCCCAGACGAACCAACAGATTTGCCAACCACCGATTTACCAACCAAACACTGGTCAATACCTGGCAAACCAGCCTGTGTACCCACCACCACCACACACCGGTGGTCAGTACCACACTGACCAATTCCAGCAGATTGCTCCATATTCATCATCTGGCCTTCTTCAAGCAAATCAACCGATGAATATGGCAACAAAAACTGCTGTAGTAGCTTACACGCATGGTCCGCCAGGTTCGGATCAACATACAATCAAAATGCAAAAGCAGCAGAACGAGTGGGTAGCCCTGGACAGCGTCTGTCCAACTTGTAGAACTGACTTAAAAGTGTCATATTCGGTTCTTGGAATTTGCTGTGCGGTTTTCTTTTTTCCTATGGGGTTGATATGTTGCCTCATGATGTCGAAACAGAGGTGTCCCTCGTGTGGAGCTATTTATAAGTAAAGACTCAAATCATGCTTCATTCTGGCGCACGTGTCACTAGCTGCTACATTATTAAAACAATTAGGCTTTGTGTAAAAACATTGGAAATACTCCTCGATGTGCTATCATCATGTACGAATTGTGCTATACCAATGCGACGACTTTATAACAAAAATGTCAGGAATAACTAAGGGAGAAGAAAGGGAGAAACAAGACAGTCACATTGAAACAGTGACGTTCTGAATTGAACAAATGCATTATTTAATGTTGTTTGTTGTAACCAGTTGCGTAACAGCTATGATGAGCGCTCACTGGCTAAACCCAGGGCCCCAGAGTTTATGGGGAGCCCCTGAGCAGTGCCAAGAGGAAAAATCAGGCATTCAAATATGTCGAAAAAGCTCAAAACGCCCGAGGTCTACAGCATTGGAGGGCCACAAAGGGTTCCTACACCAGGGGCCTCAGGCATCTGCGTTACGCCACTGGATGGAACAACAATAAACGAATACGAACGACATTATTTTACTGAGCTATTACGAAAAAACTCTTATCACCCAACTGATAATCATTATGCAACATGATATCTCAAGATATGAAAGTAATAATAATAGTAATAACGGTACATTCTAAACATTATAATCTGTATTCTGTATACTTCTTTCACGTAAAGAATATATTATTATCGATTTTAACACTTGGAAATACAACATTTAGTACACCTTGTATCCGTCACAAAATAACATAAATCGATCATGAATATTTGTTACAGTTATTGTGTCTACTGCTATTAGGCCTAAGGTGAGTATAACAATGGTGTAGGTGATCAATGCTTGCTGTATGTTGCTGTCACTGAAAATACTAAATGTAATAGCCCGCACCCTTGCGGGGTGTGTTATTTTTTCTCCTATGATGTTAAGGCAGAAGTCATGAATAATTCATGACTCACATTATAACATTAAGGGGTCGCTATATATTTGTTTATTCATAGAAAATAATGAGGGTCGTGAATTATTCATATTCTGCCTTAACCTAATAGGAAAAAATAATGCATCCGGGGTACATACTTTCTGTGTTTATTGTGGTTATTATATGCAAATTTAAGCCAATAATCAAATATACGGGATATACAATGGTTCTGAGTGAAAGAATAAGAGGACTTCCACGGCCGTCCGTCGACTTAAAAACGTTCTTGCTGTGTGTCGTACGACGATGTGTATATAGCTAGCCTAAAGCTCTGTCTACATTATCAAACTGTATGTGACAAAAAAATGTGATGTGCCCATAATATGGACATGATTATTTTATATCACTACCATATTTGGGCACATCACACTTTTTTTGTCAAACTAGTTTGATAGTGTAGACAGAGCTTTGGGTTTGGAATTTCTGCGAACAAAATTAAATTGTTTTTATACGTCAATTTTAACGGACTTTGTTTTTATTTGTTTTTATTTAGTCGTTCAAAATAAAATCATCATCAGTACGCTGAACCCGCAGTCGTGGGTTTGGGATTTTAGACTGCTGGTCGCTAACCTTTCACAAATCCACTGCAGATACACAACAGTACGGGAATCGCTCTTAGCAATCGCCTACTCTCCATTATAGATAACTGGCGTAGGCTGTTGTACAGTCCATTTTGTCATTGGTAAATAAATTAATTGAATTGAAATATGCCTGGCATAAGCTACGGTATTATTGTAACATAATGTCATTGATTTCCTTTTTTTGCACTATAATTCCGGTGGTCTTTGTTGTCATCGTAATGTATGTATATTCCATTATTTCTAATCACCAGCATTATTGTATACAGAGCGACACAAATTAGTATTTAATAATAATATACGGTAGGCCTATATAATGCTGCAATACACAATAAACTTTCTACAAAAATCTAATTGAAAATGTTAGGCACATCAGTAACGGCGTAATACGCATGAGACGTACACACCAAACACACCCCCCCCCCCCCCCCCCCTTTCCCTTCTTTGGGACACCCCTTGTCGGGGAAATTTTCCTGTGAAACGAGCGAGAGCGATATATTTAAAACTATAGGGGACACCTCTTTTTCAAGAGACATTTTTTGTCACGTGGGTGTCCCGTTAATAGGGGTTACTACATTTAATTGTGTTTCTCTGTTATGGACGTTTTTTTAAAATGAAATTCTATTATACCAGCATGGTCAGATGCTAAAACTCCAGTTAAACGCTGCTTTAACCATTTGACTCAGTACTGAAAAATATTCCTATACAAGAATCAAGGGTCGCTACATAAAAACATTAACATAATGGTTATGTATAACACGATTTGTTCAAGAAGACTATGTGCATAATACTCAGTACTATAAGCAGCCAACAAGAAACTGATTCTACGATCGTTATATATAGGCCTACAGTTTAAAAACGTTGTTAGATACAACTCTCCCAACACATTAACATAATTTTGTTAGATATATCGAAACAATCTACATAAGACTTATATAATATAAGTACAATGCTTCAACGATAGGCAAGTAAGCAAAGTCACTACAACAGAAATAGATGCACAAAAATCTACAACTCTCCCAACACATTAACATAATTTTGTTAGATATATCGAAACAATCTACATAAGACTTATATAATATAAGTACAATGCTTCAACGATAGGCAAGTAAGCAAAGTCACTACAACAGAAATAGATGCACAAAAATCTACAACAGTATCGCATCACATTATTTCATTGTATGGATACGTTTCGTGACAGTGATAAGAGAAACATAGATCAATGGTTTACAACAAGACAAATTGATGGATTGGACAACGACACGAACTAGACAAGCACTGTAGCTAACATGACATTTATTTCAAATCCTAATCAACCGGATGTGACGTAGATATTCCTCTTTGGTACAGAGATAGAAAGTAATTATTCTGAAGGCTTAATATCTTTCGTCTTGAATCTATATAAGACCTCGGTACATGGTGTGTAAATATTATAGTATTATACTTGAATTTAAACGCGCATAAGGCCCTCTATGACGGACAGGCAAAAAGCAGGATTTAATGAATGAATAGACCTACAATTTAAAAATGTATAGGCTACACATGAAGGTATACTTCCATGGGCTACATTTATCACAAATAACGCAGATTTAAAACAAAATTGTAGATTAGCGGAATAATATAAAGAACACAATTTAAAAGGCTATATTTAATTGATCATTTCAACTGATTAGTTAAACGTTCTTGTGATGTCAATTGTCGGCCGGGAATGTACTCGTTAGCTGCAGAATTGGAAAGACAATTAACACATTCAACATTAGTATAGTACACTACTTTAAATAGAGACCACATTTTATAATCAAAATTAGATATTTTGTTAAAGGAAGGAGGCATAACCAAAGATGGTATAGCGGCGCTATATTATCTTTGGCAGTCTTTGTAGAGAGCGCGTATTAATTTATCCACACGCGCTTTAATTTAAATTAACGTCAAAGAATTTTCGCGCGCAATTTAAAAGGAGTTTATTCCACGCGGAGTCTTTTGGACCATTACATTTTTCTTATTGTCTATCTAATACACTTCATTAAAAATGTTTAATTCCATGAAAAAAGTTGTTCAAAGTGTAGAGAAAACATGGCAGCATTTAGCTTCGCACGCCGAGCAAGGCAACACATGGGACAATGAAACCAACTTGTACAAACGTGGTATATTAATGAACGCTCAGATTCTTTCAGATAGAGTTGACGTTGAAACAAAAATTGAAGCGTTGAAAAAAATTGGACACTTAGCATACACAGGTAGGCCAGCCTACAAAATATTCTCAAAGGAAACTAACCAAGGGGTTCAAATATTCATTCAAACTTTGTGACAACAAATACTAGGCCTAGTTCTAGACGACACAACGGTTTTCATAGGAATAATGCAATATTTTAATTCTACAGGAGGACCTGAAGCATCGAAGAGTGCCGGAAAATCCATTCATCTCGTTCTCGAAATACTGAACAACATTGAGAACCCACGAGCTCTACGCATACAAGCTGTGCGAAGTATCAGCGAGATCTGCAAGGGTCATAGGGACAATATCGACAGCTTCGTGAGAAACGGCGGGATTAGTTCCATCACAGAGAACCTAGAATCGACAACCGACCCACGGATGACCAGATGGTGCATTTATACCTTAGTGACGAGTAGTGTGAATAATTTAGCGATTCTTAGGGCGCTATCTGGTGTTCCAGATCTCCCTAAGCTACTGAGGAAAACGGTGGGTCTTTCTTGGAATGGTTGGGAATGTAACTACGCCACGATTCTCTTGATATTGCTTGGTTACAAAGATGAAACTGATCAGTAATCTTAAAACTTGTTACTAAGTCGAAGTTTCGACAAAATAAGTAGAAACATTGCAACATTTTATAAATGGAAAATAGAAAAACTTGTACAGTAGCCCAGAGCTTCCCACAAAGAAAGATAGTGGTGTGAACATTGGATAAGTAGGTGAGGGGTTAGCCAATATTCCAATATTCAAACTAGGTATCGAATAATATAATTCTTCCTGGTCTTTAAAATTACATATACAAAAGGTATATAAACAAAAATCTACTGTGCAAATAATCTAAAGTTTAGAAACAAAAACAAATCTTTCTTATGAATAACTTTATTATGAACAAATCTCAGAGATTACAAGACCATAGAAGTGGTCATTTATATACATACTTTCTTGTACGTATGAATTCTGAAATCTAACAGTTAACAAAAGGCTTTAGGATTCATTGGGTTTTTATTGTAAGTACAGTATTTGAAGGTTTATTTTTTTTTTTTTATAAAAAATGAACATTACAGTAGGTTGGGTTATGACTTTTATAGTAAAATGATAGCAACTTCAAAACTCTATACTCAGAGCATTATTTTGAAATATCTTAAATTATGTAATATTCGCTTGTTTGATGTTTATCTTAACTCAGGTATGACACGCTATAAGCGCAAACATTTTTTTCTTACGAATGTTAGCCGAATCGTCTAGAAAAAAGACTAATTACATGATCATATGAGAAAATGTATTGAATAATCCGTGTGTATTCTTACACTTGAGGGAAACAATTGTGCAAAAAGTCTTTTTATCCTTCTTTAAACAAATCCTGAAATGTTGATCATTTTGATTAAGCATTTTGAATTACTCATATAATCTATCTTCATCTTTTTTAATATAAATTATGAAACACAATGGTTGAAAAAATAATATCTTTAATAAAATCTTACTATGGGCAATGAGGGAAATAAGCTATGAAAGATAAAGTGGAGAGATTGTCTCATGGGCTTCCATGCAATCTTTTTCCTAATCTTCTTAATTTTGCTTTTTATGAAAATGCGTCACGATCGTGATCATGAAAAAAGAACACTTATTCTGAAGAACCACACAGCATGAGAAATGCACATGTGACCTCCATGAACTTTAACCTTCAACCAATTAATTTATAATACATTAGATGTTATTTACATTGTACAAAATTAGTACAAATTATGTCAGTAGTGTTACTTTTCCATTTGTTGACCTTTCGATGAATTAGCGCGCTGGATATAAGCAGCTTTTTTATGAAGATAAGTTTTTGTCAGAAGAAAGACTGCCATTTACCAAGAACTGCGTCTTTGATAGAATCCACATATTGTGCTGGTACCCAATATATCCAATATCTCGAGGCTTCAGTTGGGCCAAGCTGGAGGGCCTAAAAATAAGTTTATATATATTTGTTTCGGTTAGCTAGGCGATTTGCTGGTTTATTTGATCTCTTTCTTGATTTAAATGTCGCTGTTTGTGTAATACACTACACAATGCATTCATGTATACAGTAATACTGTACTATAGGTTTGGTATAACCAGGCTGGCTATAAAGCTCTGTCTACACTATCAAACTTTATGTGACAAAAAAATGTGATGTGCCCATATATGGACATGATGATGTCATATCACTACAATATTCAAGCATATCACACTAGTTTGATAGTGTAGACAGAACTTAATACTGGTTACAACAAGCTATGCATAGCATCTGCGCTAATTTACATTGTATTTGACTGGAAAACCCATCTTGGTTTTTGTTGCGATACTCCCTATACTGGGATTGGGTGCCGGTAAAACCTGATATAAACAGCAGGCCCATAACTGCTGGAACATTAACATCTCTTCTGATATATCAAATAAATTGTGTCTTTGTGTCTAATTCTGAATAATTTTTTTAATCCATTTCAACAAATCTTGCAATTAATTATTTTATTAATAAATTATAAATGCAAAATAGAGATTTTAGAGAACTCACCAAAATATGATATTCTTCGTGGCCATCAATTGGTTCACTTACAACCTTCTTAATCGATTCCATCTTTAACTTTTCAGTTCTCTCTGAAATTGACATTTTTATAGTAAGTATAGAAAGTAATACAAGACAATATACAGGATTTTTACAGAGGGTTTCATTTCTCCACAAAAGGGGAAAAATTGTCATTAGCTTGTTAGCCTATTAACCGTCACTTCTGGTGTCTTTTGCTGATAATAATAATAATAATGGAAATTTGTAAAGCGCAAGCATCCGTCTAAAAAAAGACGCTCACTGCGCTACTGACAACAAAGAACATGAAAAAAGTTACAAATCTTAAAGACTACAAACATTACAAATACGCTACAAGTTTTCAGGATAAGACATGGTGAATAAATGAGACTTTAAGCTAGACTTGAATGTATATAATGTACTAGAGTTTTGAATATGATCTCTAATATGAAAAGGCCACTTTAGGAGGATTGTGATGGATAAAGCATGGAACTACCATATAGTCCATGGTTAAAGTCTATGTTCTGTAGATATGATTTGAAATATGATACTTAATTTTAGGGTACACTTTTATTAAGCTCATTTCAAGCATTTATGTGTTTCCGTTTCACCTCTTTATTGACCCTTTTTCTGATTTCTTTATATTTTAACGATGATGAATAAAAAAAGAGGTCAGACATGAAATCATACTGTAAACATCAAAATAAAAACAGCAAATAATACCTTTTGTCCCTAACCATAACTGGTCTAGTTCAAGTTTAAAAGTTAGCCGTACTTTTCCACCAGATTTGTTGAACATTCCTGATATTGGGAAATTTGGTAATGGTTCCTGCAAAGAAAGTAAAGATTGTAACTTTGTACTAAAATCATTTGGAATGAGATAGAAGATTCAAGAACCAGGGACGGCATTTATTTTATCTTTTTGCTTAATTAAAGATAGAAAAGAGGTGCTTAAGTAAAAGATAGTCAAGAGGTGCTTAAGTGAAAAACTGGGGGTTTCACTTATCAAGCAGTTTCTTTTTATCTGATGAATAGGACTTCTAACATCTAAATATGTTAACATAAACATGCTATGTTACTTTGAGTTTCAAATCAAGTTTTAAGATAATTTTTTGGGTTTTCTTGATAAGCACATTTAAAGATTTTGACTCCTTATGAAACGATACCTTTTTATTCTTGATTCCTGGCATGATATCCTCTGGTTTTCCTTTATCTAGAACCTTTTTATGAAGCTTTTGCCGACTTAATGGCTCTTTCGTGGTGCCTGCTGTAACACAAACAATACATTCTTTGGATTCAATGGATGTGTATAGATATATATGCAAATAGAGTTAATTAAGGTATTAATTTAAGGTGACTTTTTGTAAATTTAAAAAGTACTGTTAAAAAGGTACAATGCTTCAGCACACTTGGTGGTGAAGTGCACTCCAGAAATCTTCATTAATATTATTACTGAATTTAAGTAACATGAACAACCTACCAAATGACATAACAACCAACTTTAAATTTGCCTGTTATACATCTTAAAAATGCTCTTTTTTATAATTTACTTTAAAATTACTTTCTATATTGATACTGAAAATGTACAGAATATAATTAAACTCTTTTAAGTAACACAACATTGCATACCACCCAATGGAATAAGCTTCCTATTAATTTAAAAGAAATCAAACATTTTGTTCAATTTAAGAAAGAATTAAAGAATTATCTTTTACTTAAATATTAAACAATTATATTATACACTTGTTCTTATTATTTTTGTAACCAAGGGCCAACTGAGACAAGTTTACTTCTAGGTTGGTCCTCAATTTTATGCTCTGTATCATTTGTATGACATTTGATGAAATAAATGTTTGTTGAATTTACCTGTTTCTTGAATAGGTACACCAGATGCTGTCGGAGTGGTTGTTACCGTCAACACATCCTTAAGTGTAGAACCAATCATCATCATCTTAGCACCCTTCGTGACCTTTGACTCTCGTAATGTCTGTTCGTCTTTCACCAACCCTTTGTACATTAATTTTTGCATAGCTGGCGGCACATCTAACAAATATAATTTGGTTTATTAATATCAAGTAAGGTTTATAGAGATCACCAAATATAATTGTATTGTGGGTCTTAAATTAGCAGTTTTTAACCAAGAGATACAGAATTTATATTTTATGTTTACCCAGACAACAAAATTGTGATGTTATAATAGGGATTTTTCGGCCAAACATGCAAGATCTTCTAAACTTGTCATCGAATCGACATACGCTAAAGAAACTGCTAAACTATGCTGTTAATTATGCAAATTAATAGAATGTTCACTTCATCTGTTAAATTAAGGTTTACTTGTTTGGCCAAAAACTCCCTCAAAATAATACTAAAAGAGAGATGTCCTGATCTGTTTCCTGGACTAATCTTTGTTACCTGTTAAACTTTGAATTTTCTGTTTCAGCTGCGATATTTTAGCATCTAGTTCAAAGGTAATGTCATAATTTTTCTTCATGTAAACAAGTTTAAAAGTAACAGTTTCTGATGGGACGTTGTCACCATCCTCATCTATTTTTTCATTTTGTGAATCAGTTTCTTTTTTTTCTGATGAATTATCTTCAATTTTTAAGGATTCGTTACTGGTGGTATCGACAGAAGAATGATTTTCTTTCACTCCAGGATCAATTTTGTCGCACGTCTCCATTGATTGAGTTATTTCTGTTTCTGTTGCAGCCGTCTCATCTGAATTTGTTGGTGCTTCCATTGTTTTTATGTAGTTTTCCTAAGTAGAGTAAAATCATATTCATAAACATATTTCTTTTCTATAACAATAGCTTAAATTAGGCATAGGCTTAATTATACTAATGGTATACACATTGTCATTGATTTTACCTATAAAAAATATTTTTAATTGTGTATTCTTTGATTTAGATGTTTGATTTCTTTTTGTTTCTGTTCTATTATTTATTCACTTCCTTCCAAATAATGCTACGATTGATGTGTTCATGGTGTACGTTCGTTAGGCTGACGTGTAGCACTTTTGTCACGGATGGACTGGGCCTAGCCTCTATGGGTTAGCTAGGCCTAATAAATAGGTGTTAGGCCTAGGCACGGTAGTACTAGTAGGCCTAGGTCTAGTAGAAGTAGGCCTAGGCTAGGTCTGGCTCCGCCATAATACTGAGCCTACAATACCAAGTATTATAGCCTAGGCCCTCCTCCTACTAGAAGAGAAAGCTTACTAATATTAATAAAATAATATTTTTATTTTCATAAAAGATAGGCCTAGTTTGGTTTAATCTTCTATGAATTAAGATGAAAATAACCTACTATCCGATTATTGCAACATCATTCAAAATCACTTTTTGAAAAAAAAATTTGGTCGCGAGAGAGAAAAAGGTAGACATATATGGGATCCACGGGGAAAATTCGAGATTTTATCTACCGCCCTCTATTTACAAAATAATAATAATGTCGCCGCCGCGCGACGCACACACAACACGGCCTCTGCAACACGACGGCGGCGCGGCATACCCAAAGCAAAATTTAGCTCTTCTTTATTTTTGTAGAGGGCGCTAGTTGGCTCTGAAAAAACAAAACAATCAATCTGAATCCGGAAAACATTAAGAAGTAGTTAACCACAATAAAAACAACAATTTCGCGTTGTCATCACTATCTTTGCTATCGAATAATTGGTCAAGATGTCGTACTGTGGGTGGTTTTCTGGAGAAAAGTACAAAGACCATTTTAAAGATGGTAATTTGGACCCAAAATTTACTATTTTTTAGGCCTAGAGTAAGTAGAGTACTCTGCTACTGCTGGGCTGGCCTCTCTCCCAGGATAGGCCTGGCTAGGGCTAGATCAAAGAGAGTAAAACCAAAAGGCCCTGCCTCTCTATACTTAGGCGGAAGTAGTTGTTGTTCCTAGCTTTTAGCTAGTTTAGGTAGTAGAAGTAGGCCTAGTAGTAGTAGTCAAATTGTTTTTTTACAAACCAGGTCCAAGTCGTGTTTGACATCTCTTGCGTTTTGTTGTATCCGTAATATAGTAAACCCAAAAAAGTATTATTTAATGGGGTTTTTTTTCAAGGTATGTACACATGCTCAAAATGTGGCTATGAACTATTTGACAGCAAGAAGAAATACAAACACTCGTCACCTTGGCCTGCATTTACAGATACCATTCACACTGACAGTGTCTCCAAAAGAGAAGAAAGTAAGAATGCCTTGAAAGTAAGTCAACAAATATATTACTTTTTTAAGCGCTATTTCAGAGATATGTCCTGGAATTATATTTTACAATTTTTAATTCTCTGTAAACCGATCAATGTTGTGATACCTTCCTATCGCTTCACAAAAGTTTGACCAAGAGATTTTTTTTGTGTAGGTATCCTGTGGAAAATGTGGTAATGGTTTGGGGCATGAGTTTCTTACCGATGGGCCTGATGGCAAATCACGCTTTTGAATATTCTCAGAGTCTTTGAAGTTTGTTGCTTTGAAGACTCAAGGTGAGTACTTTTTCATCTAACCTCTAAAAATTGTAGTCAAAATATACTCATGTTATTATATACTGTAAATATATAATTATAATATACTCATGCTATCAACATTACATAGTTACAAAGTTTCGAAGTTACACAGTGTGGATCTTCTCAGGGCTTTATTTGTTTTTATTGACTTCTTTTTTTTTTAGTGATGTTTATGATGATTTTTGTATGTGCTTGTATTTTCTTCTTTGTTTTTTATATTGTAAATTGTTGAAATGAAATGCAATATTATTATATAATAACCATGTTTTTTCTTTAATTTCTAGAAAAGAATGGAGAGGTGCAGAGGTAGAAAGCCTTCAACTGACAATGTACGCATTCCCCTGGAGAAAACTAGTTGCCTCATCACAGATAGCACAAAATATTTAGCTAATTAAAGATATATTGTTTCTCCCTTGTAAACATTTTGTTGTTGTTGAATATGCCATTTTAATGTCACATATTAGTTATTCACTTTGACAAAAAATAGTAGAATTGGCTGCCCGCCAATGGGTATTTAGTTACATTTAACCAATTATTTTGTCTTTTTCTAAGTGAAAACTTTTTTTTTCCTACAGAAGAGATTAACTTTATTAAAACTGCAAAATGGCATACTAATTTTATTAATCTTAATGTTTTTGGAAGACAATACATTTTTAACATTAAATGCAATTGATAGTAGTACTATTATCAAATATTTATTAAACATAGTATATTTCATGAGTTAACTATAAAACTAAGCACAAATACTTAAGTTTGCATTAAACCTCCAGGGAAGAGCATATTTTAATGTTTTTGTAGCATTACGGACCAAAGTATGACACGCTCAAGTTAAAGCCTTACATGGACGACTTGGAGAGTTGAGGTATCTGGCCATGCTACTAGAACATCAAAATATCCTATTTATTTTATCTACTCAGTATATATATATCAAGGTACAATGTTTGCAATATTTTTATATGATAAGTTATATTGAAATGTTAGCAAAGATGTAATAAATGAATCATAATTAGGACTTAATGTAATTCAAAGTGAAGTAGTACTCAAAAATAAATAACAGACATTGTGTTCAAAGAGAGTGCGTTTTATTGATAGCAGTGCATGTTGGACCATTCTTTGATGTCGCCGCCTATGCAAATCCTTTGTCATCGTCGTCACGTCCATGCTCACATGTAACGACACCTAAGTTTCCTCTTGACAACACAAGTGAGTTGACCAATCACAAAGGAAAATTCGGACGATCCATCGCGGTTTAATTGGTCAAATAATATACAGCGTTCGAGGGGAAACATTAAATGACATACCTGTTGACAAACCAAGCTTTAAATCAACTAGGTAAACGCAACAAAATCATTTTTTTCGGTTTGCCGTCAATTAATTGATCAAAATGTCGTTCGCTGGATGGGGTGGAGAAGTATACAAAGATCATTTTGAAGATGGTAATTTGGAGTTTAATTTGCTCTTTAACGACTGCAGATAGAATTAAAGTAGGCTTAAGTTCCTTGGCAACATACCACTACAGTTATAGTACTAGAAGGTCGCAATTGGCTAGAGGTTAAGCCCCTAGTTAGTACTACCTAAGTTAGGCCTAGGGCCCATGCAACTTTGTAAAGCATTTAGTTAGTAAAAACTAGTACACATTTTAGCAATTTTCTTTTAATACCAAAAACCATATAGTAGAACTGTAGAGTGCTGGCAAATTCCAAGTGCAATATTTTTCGCGCCGCGGCTCTAGCCAGCTATATGTCCCAAGAGAACATATTCATTAATAAGCTGTTTCATAGCAGTAGCTTTAGTAGTATCTAAGGCCGACAGTTTTGCGAATTTGTAAACTCAACTATAATTTATAGGTCCCAGCTGCTGGACCCAAAAAACGTCTGGGCGTGAGTCACGTTGTCTCTAGAGGGTATTCAGTTGCATGCCTACAATACAGGTTGAGGTCACACACAAACAGGCTACAGCATATCTCCCCATATAACTCATAAACATATTCATTATGTGCATATTATCGAGGGAGGCATAGACTAACCAAACCAGTAAACCAAGCTTGAAAAGGTTCAAACTGCTTCTTTTTTTTTGTCTTTGCAAGGTATCTACAAATGCTCAAAATGTAACAATGAGCTATTCGACAGCAAAGCGAAATATAAAGACTCATCAGCTTGGCCTGCATTTACAGAGACCATCAACGCTGACAGCGTTTTCAAAAGAAAAAAAAGTCAGAATGAATTAAAGGCAAGTCAACAAACTGAATAGCAATATATTTATTGACTTTTTTTATTGATAGCTGACATGTCAACTATGAAGCAATAGAACTTATATCTGCACATGCTTACAAACCAATCAGTGTTGTGATAGAATCCCATCTTAAAAATAGTCAGAAAAAGCAGGTTTGTGCAGAAAGTTTGGCCAAGAGATTTAAATTGTCTTTTTCTGTGTAGGTATCCTGTGGAAAATGTGGTAATGATCTGGGATCTGAAATTATTGGCGGTGGTCCCGACGGCAAGTCACGCTTCCAAATATTCTCGTCATCTTTAAGCTTCATTCCTGCTTAAGGTAAGCAGTTTCTCACTCACATGATCAAAACCTCTAAAAATGTAATAGCTCTAAATATTCTCATATTATTTATTTCTCAGTCATGTTTTTTTTTCTTTAATTTCTAGAAATGAATAATGAAATGCAACAGTAAATAGCATGTTACATTACGAACCAAAGTATGACACGCTCAAGTTAAAGCCTTAAATGGATGACTTGGAGAGTTGAGGTATCTGGCCATGCTACTAGAACATCAAAATATCCTACTTATTTAATTACTTTTCTTAGGACTACAGTATATATTTATTAAATAAAATCAGGGTACAAAGTTGAGAATTTGGCAATATTTTTATAGGGTATTCATATTGAGATATCAGGAATTTAAATTAATAGCATAATATTGAACATCAAAATGTCATATTTATTTTAATACTCTTCTTAGAATTACAGTATATATTTATTAAATAAAATCAGTGTAAAATGTTTAAAACTTAGCAATATTTTGTATACAATAGGATATTCATATTATTCAGATGTTATAGGAAAGATGCTGTTAAGATAAAAATTGCATTATTATAGCATAATATTGAACATCAAAATATCCTATTTAATAACTTACTCAGGGTCACAGTATTAAATAAAGGTACAAGGTCTTAGCAATATTTTTGTATGATACATTATTATGAGATGTTAGTAAGCATAGATGCAATAAATTAATATTATTTTGACTTCTAAGTAAATTAGTACAGTATTCAGTATTCCGAATCTAATTAATATGGTAAAGAAAATTACATTTTTGATCTGTTTTTTTAGTTAGTGAGGGTTGTTCTGGGAGTCTTGATGTGCAAAATAAAGAAAACCAATACTGTATTGGACAAATTATAAATGTATATGTAAATTAATATTCCTAAATTTGGATACAGTTGTCTAGTTACTGGCATTAGTTTCTAGGTTTGGTTCACCAACGACATCCACAGCTTCCTCTTTTATAGTATTGACATCTTCCATTTTCTTCTCTGTTGTGGGTTCCTTTTGTTCTTCAGCTTCTTGCAATCCTTCACATTCATCCTGTTCAGCTTTTTCAGTCTTTATTTCTTCTGGTTTGCCATTACCAGAATAATCTTTTTCTCCACTATCTTTGTTTTTCTCTTTTTCTCCACTATCCTTGTTTTCTCCCGTTTCTCCATTACCTTTGCTTTCTTCTTTTTCTTCCTTCTTATCTTCAAGAACTTCAACAATGGAATGCAAGTTATACTTCCTAAATTTCTTGAAATCCTTGATAACGCTCATGCAACATACATTACGGATAACTTCCACAAGGATGACCAATTCCGGATTATCCATGTTTGCCCGATGATTCAAGTCTTCATTCCTGCGAATAATCCTATCCAAGATACCCATAATAGTCTTGCTTTTCATAGTAGTATTGATTCTTATTTTAATAACATACATATATGTTTTACATGAAAATTCAAAATGAGGTGCAACAATTTTGTCTGCAAGTTGCTCTAACTTTTCGTCGTAGGCTTTACACGTTCCGCTGACAGGGAGAAGACGAAGGATGGCGCGTGATTTTAACTTCTTTGTTTCTTGGAGATCACTGAGAATGTAATGGGCAAGCTCGCATGGATTTTCAATCTAGATAAAAATAACATCATTTAAATTTGTTAATAATAGTCTGAATGAATCAAAACCCAGAAGACAAACCATGCAAGAGCAGTTTTTTAACCATGGAGCTATAAAATTCAATCCTGTATCCATGAAGCGGTCGAGTTATGAACTAATATGCTTCAAGTGCATATCATCTCGTACTAAGTGAAAGCAGGTATCCAATTTGACCCAAAACATGGTGTCTTCTTATTGAACGAAAGCAAAGTGGAGAACACAACCATACGTCAAGAGACCATAGCAGTACCAACTGACTTCCACATGTATAGCAAATGTGTACTTACATCAGCTTTAATAAACAACACATTGTTTGCATTAGTTTTTAACGCCTGGAATCTAAACTGCTTTCTCTCTTTTAGGCTTGATACTTCCTTTTTTAATGCCAAATCAAAATCTTCCTCATCATCATCACTTTCTTCTACAAAAAAAAGTTATGAATAAAGACAAATTAAGTTATGAATAAGAAGGAATGCAAGTACAGTATAATAGAAAGGTTTTTCAAATTAATTAATTAAATTTCAGTATATCACCGGGCGGTTTAGAATTAATGTTCTTTGCCTGATTTGTTTATTATATATATTATTATATTCCATAAATCAAAAAATGCAATTGTTTAAAATCTCTCCACTTTCTTGAACACATTACCCTAACCCAATCATCACTTTCTTCTATAAACAAAAATAAAGTTATGAATGAGGAAAGTAAAGGAAGGCTAATGGGAAAAATTATTAATTGTAATTGTTTAAAATGTCTCCACTTTCTTAAACATCATTTACCCTAATCCAATCAGCAGTTTCTATATGTATTTTGTGTTACTTAATACTCTACCCACAGAACTTATGCTCACTTTCAGCTGAGACAACAATCTTAGCTTCCAGTGAATGAAGATAGATACAACCTGAAAGTTGTTTGAGATAAGACAAAACAAACAGCATATACCTTTTACAAAGCCTTGAACTGCTGGGCCATACATTTCATCAGCATATTCATTTAAGAGTTGATACGCATCTTGTCTGCATTTAAACTCGTTGTAATTGCAGGTTATTATGAATCCTTTCATGCCAGCATCCAGCTCCTGCTCGGCATACTTGCCCTTCTTATGAGCAGACTTGATGTAGTAAGATTTTGGTCTTTTATTTGTCCTTTGTTTTGTCATGTTTTAAATCTCTGTTGTTCAGATACAGGCTATGAGAAAACACATTTATTTATGACAATACATTTTCATTCAGGTTATATATAGTGTCATAAGCGGAAAAATTATCCTTTATTTCGGAATTAACACAATGGATGAACGCGCCTCTGAATGAAGGACATGAACTTTGACCGGATTGTTCTTCCCAATTAAAAAATAACTGGTTATTTTGTATCATAAGATGTATTATCACTAAACCATATACAGTTACTAAAACACACACATAACTGTACAGTATAATACAAAAATAATAATTGCTTGAGCTATAAAATACCTAGTAATAATATCAACTAAAAAAATCTATAAAGCATAATTAAACTAACATATTTAATGTTATACACCACTTTTTATTTACAAACATTAACATTTACAGCAGTTGGTGTACATCCCCCAAATAAAAATGGAACAGTCTGTAACGACAGAATGTTTCACCCTGTACACACATTATTTAATACTGAATCAGAACATTTTTAGTCTATAAATTTAAATAAAAATGTTTTAATTCCTTTCATTGATCCCTAATCTTAATAATGAATAACAGTTTAATTTATTGTTAGTCCAATAAAGTGTTCAATAATTAGTGTTATTGTACAATAACAGATATTACAATTAATTAAAAACAAGATTTTAAAATTCATAACTGGAAATTAGTAGTTTATCAGTACACAATGTTTTAAATAATTGCTAATAGCGTCTCTTTCAAATCTTCATGAATAAAAAGACAGCCTTTCGGAATTCTACTGAGTTTTTTTCCCCGCCAAAAAGTAGTTCAAGTTGCATTAGATTGGGAAGTCAAGAATGGTGCAGGATTCAAGGAGGTCTTCAATGCTTATCTTGTGTTTTAAATACTTCTTCCACAGTCTGAATAACTTTGCATGTTGCCATTGTTTCTAGGGGAAAAATACCAAAATAAATATTTAGGTTTAGAGAATTGAGTTGAAACCCTGGCACTAGATCAGGGTTGAACTCTGGACCTTTGGATATAAAGGCAAGCATATTAACTAGAAGTAGAGTAAGAACAGAACCAATCATATAGGAATATGCATAAATGCTTATTTATTTTGATTATTTAAATGAAAATGACAAATTCATTTTTCTTATGGGCACGCATGATTTTTATATTATTTTGCCGGTTATCAATTATGTTATTGTAACTCCGCCTTTTTTAGGAGATAAATTGTTTTTGAAAGTTCTGATATTCTTTATTTGTTTGTTTTGTTGCTTACTTTCTTGATGTTAATTTTATCAAATTTGTTTGATGTATTAATTGAATTGAATTAAATTATTCTGATCACTAACAATAACGCTGTACCGTTTCCTTACCTTTTTTAGACTACAGAGTTTCTCTTCAGATACTAATTTCCAATGCGCTGGTAGATCAAGCTTTGATATGCTGTCAAACTGACCAACTAATTCATACAAACCAGCCGTCTTCCCTATGAAACAAATAATAATAATAATATATGGTATTTATAAGGCACCCTTCCAAAACCTTAATGAGGGGAGTGTGGCGCAGGGTTTGGATGTTGGACTACTGATCGTGAGACTGAGGTTCGAATCCAACTCTCGCCGCATTGCTTGTATCCTTAGGCAAGATACTTTACTTACGTTTGCCTCTCTCCACCAAGGTGTATAAATGGGTACCCGGTTAGATCAAGACACAACTTTGTGCTGATTACTAGCTGCATTATGGGAGTATGTTTCCATACGTGTTTGTTCCAAAAAATGACTGGGGTAATAATGTTCAGCACTTAGAGAAGCTTGCTTGTAGAGCGCTATATAAGAATGAACTATTATTATTATTATTATTAATACGTCATAAATATTTGTGAGCATGCAAACAGATAATGAGGCAATCTTACCATCTATGTGCTTTTCTATTTTCTTGTGCCATTCTTCAACATCGGTCTCTGTTCGTACAACTTGTTCAAAAACACTCCAATGATGTGGTCTCCAAAAAGCGTGTTTCACCCAGTTGCTTTCAACATGACTAAATAGGCTTTGGCACTTTTTGTTTTTTTTCTGCAACCTGAATATGAAAACAACATAAATACTCTCTTGCATATAGAAGCATGGAGGTTCAATCAAAAATAAAGAAATAATACCGGTAATAATTTGGTTTCACAGTAAATTCGCTGTTAGTGATAAAGTTTAGAAACTTTTCTCTGATCAGTCCATGTAAAGGACTTTGATCTTTGTAAAAGGACTTATATATACTGTAAATGCTAATGATGTTTGATTTTAAATTCCTTACCTAATTAAAGCATCTGGTATCTCCTCAGATGGCAAGTACACTAGAGCCATTATTTTCCTTGATAAACTAATTTCTGCCTCCTAAAATATATAAAAATTAAAAACAAGTTTTAATGCAGTAAAAACTTATCAGTATGACATTCGTGTAATAAAGCAAGTAAATCAAACTTTCGTTTTTGTTGACTAGAATGGTGGCCATCACAGAAACACTTTATTCTTTTTTGTCATGTAAATTGTCTTATTGCGGTCCTCCATAAAATCAGCGTAAGCTGGGTGGAACCCATTCTCGAAAAATGGTGAAATAAACAACTGCCATCATACAAAAATAGTCATGGGGTTAAATTACTGACGTCTTTACGTCACGCACACTTACTAGTTTTGTTCTTGGCATTTTTTTCTTGATGTTCTTCATCCAATGGAATGCACAGCCTTGAATCAATACGTTGGGCATTGCAGACTGAAACGCCTTCCACAACGGAACATCAAAATCAAGCACAGCCTTTTTGACAGACTGTCTGTGTGGCAGAAGTTTAACAAGGTGTTCGAGAACCTGTCGGGTACAGAGTGTAGAACAACAAAATATTATGCTAATACAGTAAATCCCTCTTTTGGGACACACCTATTTAGGAGACACACCTATTAAACGTGAACATTCTCAATTGACACTTATAAACTTTTAGTGTCTGTGTATACATCTGCTTTTGTTTTATATATACTGTAGTTTAATATACTGCACACAATGTTCCTATATGTTTGTGGAAATGAATTTAAATGACAAATGAGATGAAACATATTTTTTAACACTACAGCCACTATTAAATACTATTAAGAGGACACTTTTTTTAATAGTGGTTCTACTGTAACTTTAAATACCCTTAAAGGGACACTGTGCTGGATTCAAAACGTGTCCCTTTAATAGTGGTTCTACTGTAACTTTAAATACTCTTAAGGGGAAACTGTGCTGGATTCAAAACGTGTCCCTTTAATAGTGGTTCTACTGTAACTTTAAATACTCTTAAAGGGACACTGTGCTGGATTCAAAACGTGTCCCTTTAATAGTGGTTCTACTGTAACTTTAAATACTCTTAAAGGGACACTGTGCTGGATTCAAAACGTGTCCCTTTAATAGTGGTTCTACTGTAACTTTAAATACTCTTAAAGGGACACTAAATAATGGTTCTACTGTAACTTTAAATACTCTTAAAGGGACACTGTGCTGGATTCAAAACATGTCCCTTTAATAGTGGTTCTACTGTAATTTAAATACAGTACTATTAAAGGGACACTTGTTGGGTTCAAAAAGTCTCCCTATAACAGGGGTTCTTCTGTAACTTTATTGAAATAGTGAATTCAGTAATATAGTTTGCATTTCAAACTGTCTAGAATTACAACAAAAATCAGTTTGTTTGCGACACTCACCGCTTTATAGTCACGTTGTCGATGTTTTGACATCAAAACAAAAGCAAGTGGTATTAGAATCACTTCAAGTTCCAGGCGCACATATGTCTGGATTGATAAGACATGTGTAAAGGGATGTTGCACAAACTGTAGGATAAAACATAACAAAAATCATTTTATCATTCATAATTTTTAGAATGTGCACACTTTTTAAGTATAGTAAGAAAGGCAAGAACCTGATAATGCTCAAAAAAAAAAAAGGAAAAAAAAGCCAGCACTTTTACCCCCAAACAGTAATAAAGTAGAGTGGTATTAAACATATTGCAGAGGCCTGGGATTTGAACAAAGGACCCTAGTATATAGGTAAGACAAGCAGTAAACCACCAAGCTACAACGCCACTAATCCTACATATACTGTACTTGCATTACAATATTTAACCTACCTTGTTTGTGCAGTCAACCAACCAGATTTTAGTATCGGCCAAAATGGACAGTTGGTCATTTGAGGCCATTAGGATATGGCGGTCAGAATCACACTGTATATCGGCTTTAATGAAGTCTTGAGGCATGTAATGGTCATTTATCTAAAAAAGTAAAAATCAAATTAATGAATTAATTTATGTACCCTGTATGTAGAAACAAGTAGAGAAAACAATAAGGACTAAATCTCTATCTACACTATCAAACAAGTTTGACAAAAAAGTGTGATGTGCTCCAATATGGTAGTGATATGACATCATCGTGTCCATATATGGGAACATCACATTTTTTTGTCACAATTACCTTAAAATTTAAATTCTTTGGATTGTTAGGTCGTAACGTAGCCCTTGCTCTATTTGCAAGTCTTATCAACACTGGAGTGCTTGGCAGTCCTCCAGCCACAATTCCTGCATTGTAATATTTAGACACCACATCTCTAACTACCTTGCGAGCCGTATCATTCATCATTAGCCTTGAACGCTCTTTGATCTGTAAAAACCGAATAACAAGAGTTAATATGTCCACTCCCGTTGAAATGAGATTTTTGAAGGAGATAGGTGTAAGAGAATACATTTTTTGATATTATTGATTTTATATTGTTGTTAAGCTCTGTCTACACCATCAAACTAGTCAAAGAGTGTGATCTGCCCAAATATCGTAGTGATATGACATCGTTGTGTCCATGGGCACATCACATTTGTTTTGTCACATAAAGTTTGATAGTGTAGACAGAGCTTAAGATATATATAAAATAGAATATATTTATTAGTGCTACACTGAATGTGTAATACAGTACTATACTAATAAATACTAACACTAATTTAAGTAGTAAAAGAAATCATTGTATAGATGTACAGTATAAAGATCTGAAAATTAAACAGATTTATATCATACCACAGTTATAATGTTAACTTTAGTAGACTAACACTACTGTAATTTAGGTAGTAACAAAAGAAATCATTGTATAGATGTATAGACGTCTGACTATTAAACAGATTAAAGCATACCTCAGTTATAATGTTAACTTTAGTAATAGACTTTGGCTTGGGATCGTGATTGTGGCTTTGCTTTCCTTCCTTGAAGCCCTCTACTGTTTGCTTGATTGAAGCAGGACAACGGTTCACTTTATTCCGAACACTGCATTTCCAGGTAGTGGTATTTTTTCCTTGAAGCTGTCAGTAAAAAAATGGTATGTCAATCTGTGTGTGTAACACCAGTGTTGACACTCCAGTATGTGTAACACCAGTGTTGACACTCCGGTATGTGTAACACCAGTGTTGACACTCCAGTATGTGTAACACCAGTGTTGACACTCCGGTATGTGTAACACCAGTGTTAACACTCCGGTATGTGTAACACCAGTGTTGACACTCCAGTATTTGTAACACTAGTGTTGACACTCCGGTATGTGTAACACCAGTGTTGACACTCCGGTATGTGTGAAAAGGGCACCATACAAAATAGTTTCAAATTTAATATTAAAAGTTGAAACTCTTGTTAGTTGAAGTATTAATACATGAAAAGGCAATTTGCAAGCTTTAAATAAGTAATATACCGTACCTTGACTGTAAATGAGAATCCTCTACTATCCAGAAGCAGACGCCCTCCACGCTTTGTTCCATTATCAGCAATCGTATAAACCGGACCGACAATGTCAGACATATCAACGTCATTTCTACACAAAAGAACAATTAGAAATTAAAATATTTTATACACTTAACTCTCATAATTGAACTATCTGATAACCAGAATCGCAGGTTCCTAAATTCTTTACCATCAAAAACACATTTGAAATACTATAATTTTTGGACAACCATACGTATTAGGCCAGGCCAAGGGTATTAAAAGAGTTGACTGTAATAATATTCATAAATGAAATAAACACTTACTGTAGGACTACTACTCCATCTGATAGAGAAATTGTTTCTTCAGCTGCAGGGTGTTCACTGAAAAGAAAGTTGCAAAAAATAGCTACAGTAGTTGATACAAGTATTGGACAACAGTGAAAAGAAAAAACTGAGAAGTTTTCTCAAAATAAAATGAAACAATTGTTACCCAAAAACTGACTTACAATCAAATTCCAAATTCCTTTTTTTGTACATATTTTGTGATATATTTTACTTTAATATTTAATTATCAATAAATTACAATAAAAATGTCAGAAAGTAACTGTCCATAAATAAAATCATTTTACCAACGGAAAAAAAAATCAATTAACTTACCTAACGATAGACATTGCTGCATTCCGAGTTTCTAAAAAGATATAAAAATATAATCATTACAATTATGTAAATGAGAGCTTTAAAACTAACCCAGTTAAGTCTCATACAAATCCATCTGAACTAGCCCACTGGCAAAGATTACTAGTACCAGAGATATTTAGCAAAATTGATCAACACAACATAGTCTATACTTAAATTTTGTAATGCTAGTTTAGGTTTGGAAAATGGCATATTTGGCTGTGCAATTGTAACCTTATAAGTAAACGTTACTCTATAGAGGGCATTTAGGGTGAAACCTCGTGGGTGTTGAGGATGGAGAGACTCATGTTTTAGATTGATGTTGGAACAACCCAATAATGTGTTGTAATTTTAGCTGAAGACTCTGTGTGATTGATTACCACCACAATATGATCATATGTTACACAATCTACAGTTAAGCTCTGTCTACACTATCAAACCTTATGTGACAAAAAAGTGCCCATATATGGACATGATGTCATATCTCTACCATCAAATATTTGGGCACATCACACTTTTTTTGTCAAACTAGTTTGATAGTGTAAACAGAGCTTTATCTACCTTTTATAAGCTGTAGCTCTTCTTGAATTGTTCTTACTTGAGGAGATTGAAGTTCTGAAAACAATAGCAAATACTTTCTGTAGTTATGTACTACTCTCAGTCACCAGTGTAGTATAATAGAGATATTATAAAATGTCTTTATGGTAGTATACATGAAATGAACACAGTATTGGACAATGGATTGTGGCCTTTTAACTCAATTTATATTAAACCACCTACAGTTTTTTCGAATTGATGCTTGTCTTTGAGGTGTGGGAGTGCGATCACTCGACTGCACACTGATAAATTGCCTTCAAGGTGCGTGATTTACAGCCCACTTAAATTTTAGAATAAAGTATAAAGCTCTATCTACACTATCAAACTTTATATGACAAAAAAATGTGATGTGCCCTTATATGGACATGATGTCATATCACTACCATATTTGAGCATATTACTACCATATTTGGGCACATCACACTTTTTTTTGTCAACCTAATTTGATAGTGTAGACAGAGCTTAAGGCCTGTGATGCATGTTTTCTTACCTTTAATCATCTGTACATCTTGTTCAATAGGGCCTAGCTCCATGGGCAATGGCATTTCTGATTCTGAAAATAAGATAATGGAAAATCATTTACTGCAGCTTTATGAACAGCGAAAGTAAAAATTAAAACTAGGGTTTTGGACTCCCATTATATACAATTTCAGCCTCCTGCAGATTTCAAAATGATGTTCAGTTTTTACCAAACAGAAATGTATTGTTTTTAGAGAGGTACTGTAAATGAAGGGATTCCCAGTGGCGTAAGCGGCTATGAGTGCTCACTGGCTAAACCCAGGGGCTTATGGGGGCCCCTGAGCAGGGCCAAGAGGAAAAAAATGGCATTAAAATATGTTGAAAAAGGCTAAATATATCTGAAGCCTCCAGCGTTGGAGGGAAACTTAGGGTTCTTAAACATCAGGCCTCTGCATTATGCCACTGGGGATTCCCCTTACCTTTTTTACAATTTGTGGATTCAGCTTCTACATCTCCTGTAGCTTCTTCTTCCGATACATTCTTCTCCATCTTGGATTCCCACAAAATTCCACCTATCAAAAAAGACACTTAACCTGTATTTTACACAACATGAAATTTAGCTATTTAACACAAGAAATAAATAATAAAGACATACAGTAAACAGACAATTATATTCAAATCATAATTATGCATCCTTCGTGATAAGTTACATATTTCATTTATTTGACCAACAAACCACAATGTAAAATATACAGAGATTTGAATTGATCAGTTGCTAAAGTAAACAAGATTACTATTAAAGAGTCAGCAGTCACATGATCTTAACAAATTAAATTTATAACTAGATTTAATTCGTCACTATGACGAATTATAGGTTATATGCATTGATTAAAATAAAGATAATTGATTTGTAAAAGATATATTGATTGATTGATTTTCTCAGAATCTTTAATTATTTATAATATATGCTAGGATCTTACTAACGCAAATACAATAGCCGGTATCGCAATCCGATCAAAGATCCCTCTGCGTATAATGTCATAAACCACATTTGTTACATAATAATAAAGACATAAGTTTTTTAATCTGTTATAATACTGCACGTTTTAAATTGTTTGCAATATTGTTGTTTTAATCTACCAAGCAAAGTGAATTTCCATTTTTATGGACAAATAAAATTTCTTGAATCTTGACATACTGTACAGTATTGGCTTGTAGCTTCGGCGGTATTGGCGTCCCATAGAAAATGATGTCGGCTTTTTTTATCACACACCAACTACAGCACCTACTACTATATTTACTACATACATACAGTAGTACTAACTATTACTACTGTATGACACTATTCATTTACTATACTTTAAGTCTGTATTAATACTTAATATTATTATAATAAACTAAAATTTTATTTAAAAATACACCATTTGATACAAATAGCCAAATTAACAATTGTTTTTAATGACATATTTGTTAATCACTCGGGTCAAAATGACCCGAGATGGGAGCGAAGCGACCCTGTACAATTGGCAAAACATAATGTGGCCGGTCGGGCTGTGCAATAATGCCAAGCAGTATGTACAAACCGACCACGCCCGCGAAAATTGTTCAGGCAGCGCGTGGTGGGGAAGCCAATCCCGTGAAGGTTTTTAGTACGAATCGACTAAAATTGGTTCAAAATGACCATTTTTTAATACCTTTTGTTGTTTTCGACACTTTTTTTTCAGTCTAGATTCAATAGTCTTTAGATTGATAATAGTATCAAAAGCTACAACGGCATAAAAACGTTAAAAATAGTGCATACAAACTGTTTAGCTTTTCCCTTTAACTTACCATGCATAAAAAGAACTAGGCCTAACTCGACGAATAAAGAAGATTGTATAGCGCCGCTCTCTACTACGCTATACGCGGGGGCGCTATAACCAACAATCTTTAGAATAAACTTCTGCGCATGTCTTAAAAACATAAACAAACATCACACGTGTTTTTTAAAATTGTTGTTTTCTAAAATAAAAAAACAATAAAATACATTTACCATACTGTACTATTTAATACATACATCCCACTGTTATAATTATGTATTTTCTTACAGTTTGATATTGATTAATATTGTTTTCATATTTGTACTTAAAAACTATATTTTAATTTATTCTTTTTTTAAAACTTGTTAAAGAAACATAACAATAATCATATAAACCTTTATTTGTGCTGCTTAAAAAAGTTTTATTTCAATAATGAATGTACAGTATTATACATTTGATTATTCTTTTCTTTACCCACATAGACAAAACCCTTCAACAGTGACAGATGATTCTTTTTTTTAACCATATTCAATGAGGGTGATCCATCCAGCAATTGCTGATCATTAGGGACCCTCAGAAGTTCACAAGACAAACATATACACAAGATGCTCTACATAAACAAAATCTTATTACAAGTCTTTGGGAGTGGAGTTGTAATTTTGTCAAAAAAAATCCTGACATGTGACGGGACTTGAACCCAGGACTCTTGGAGTGGTAGCCAAGCATCATAACCACCAAGCCACAACTCCACTCCATTCTTCAAGAGACTTGTGTAAATCCATTGTCAACTCAGTATTGTATTCATTCATACAGTCAATGTATGCAAATGTCATGTTAAAAGGTAATACAGAATAATTAAAAAATATCTTTTGAGACGTGTTTCTTTCACGGTAACGGATAATCCAGGTACGTGCAGCCGTCTAAAAGTTCTTCCACAGTTATCTTGCTCTTCAAATATTTACGCCAGAGTCTAAATAACTCGTTGGGCTGAAAACGGTCCTATAAAAGTGAAAAAAATAATAATTAGAAGAACTAAAAATGCTACAGTATTAACTTTTGGGTGACAGGGTAATGAAGTTAGAAAGGGAAGGAGAATTAGAATGGACAGGAGAAAGAAACTTTGAAAAGTGGCTAGCCAGAACAATACAAGAATACTGTTTTTATTTCTTTTATTATAAGTGTGGTATTTTATAGACAATAATTCCTTCATCTTCATCTGACAATTGCAATAGGTATACATAAAAAAAATAAATAAATAAGCACAAAAAAACCTGGCAAAACAGTACCTGTGACCTTTGTACGGAATTCAATTTCCCTTCAGACACCAGTTTCCATTGTAGTGGTATATCAATCGATACTTTATGAAGTTGATCTACTAATTTGTACAAACCAACAGTCTCTAAAACAATAATAATGAGTGGTTATTAGGAATGCAGCCTACACAATGATTCACCCATATTGATTTTGGTGAATGTTTTGAGAAATTGACAACTAATTGGTCAATCCTTCTTACTTCTATCCAATAAATACATTTTTTAGTAGTAAGTTAAATCATCAAATCAAAGGATAGAAATTCTTTAAGCTCTGTCTACGCTATCAAACAAGTTTGACAAATAAAGTGTGATGTTCCCAATTATGGTAGTGATACACCCAAATATGGTAGTAGTATGACATCATCATGTCCATATATGGGCACATCACATTTTTTTGTCACATAAAGTTTTATAGTGTAGACAGAGCTTAAGTGCTTACCTACAAATGATATTTAAGATATGATTGTTTTAAAAATATACAGCCAACAGCCAAATTGAAACATAATTTGAAACATTAAATTTGCCAAGAAGATTGTTTATTATATAATCTAAAGCAAAAAGCAATTTCAAATCTACCTTCTGCTTTATCCATTTTGTCTTGCCATCCCTCAACAGCCTCAGTTGTCCGTAAGACTCCGTCAAACGTACTCCAATCTTTTGGTTCCCAATAAGCATTATTAACCCATTGTTTACGAACATATTGAATAAGGCTTTGTGCAGCTGGACATTTCTTAGTATTTTTTTCTATTCTGTAAAACAACAAAAATTATAAAAAGTGCAGTTATGATTATGGTTGGTTTCCAGTAGGAAAAGTGTTTCATCTCTTGCTATGATTAAGTACATATTCTGATTCTTCTAAAGGTCTATCTACACTATCAAACTTTATGTGACAAAAAATGTGATGTGCCCATATATGGACATCATGATGTCATATCACTACCATATTTGGGCATATCACTGCCACATTTACCCACATCACACTTTTGTCAAATTAGTTTGATAGTGTAGACAGAGCTTTAAGAAGAATCAGAGTATGTAATAAAAGCACTGTAGCCGCAACTTTCGGAAAAAGACTTGGTTTTCTTTCTGCTTAAAAATAATAATAGCAGTTTTATATAGCGCCCAATACAATGTTTCTAAACGATTTACACACAAAAATGATCTATAAAATATCCTAAGTTGATCAAAAATAAAGACAAGCAGAGGAACCCTTTACACTGCTCCGTTCTCCGGCACTTTGAAGCTCCCGTATGAGAGCTCGTCGGAACAGTATTCGCAGGAGCTCGAGTGAAAAATGCATCTCAGTGTTGAGAAAAAAACATGAAGAAATATTTTGCTTCTTACCTTGCAAGCGCTTCTTTTATTTCTTCAGGTGGCAAGTAAACTAACGCTAATACTTGTAATTGTATTGCCTTCAAAAAATTCAAATCAAAAGTTTATTATTATATTACAGTAATGTATTTATTAACTCAAAATAATCAGCATTAAAAGCTTGTTCGGTCTTTCCACTGGACCACATACTATGTTGGGCTATGCACTCTCAAACAATTTAGCTAGTATTTCAGACTTGGTTTCGGATTGAGAGACACGGTGCAGTGGAGGGTCATCGACATCATCAAAGTATTGACTTCATCAATCTATCATTATGTCTTACAACAATTACTTACATCGTTAAGTGTTTTCTGTGATTTCTTTTGGACTTCTTGAATCCAATGGAAAGAGCACCCTTGAAGAGAAGTTCTTGGCATATTAGACCGGAACGCCTTCCATAATGGGATCTTTAAAGAAAGTATACATTTTCTGACACGATGCCGATGGGGGAGAATCTTAAGTAAAAGTTCTAAAACCTAAAAGAGAAAAAAAGTACAGAATAAAAAACATTTTTAATTTAATTTTATATTTTAATACACAAGGATATAAGAGTACAGTAGAGCCTCTATTACGTGGACACCAACAAAGTGTCCCCTGAATATGAGTTGGCCATAATGTTAAAACATCATATATTTCCTCTCATTCGTTCTGTGGAAAAGTGTCCCTTTAATAGGGGTGTCCCTTTAATAGGGGTGTCCTCCTTAATAGGGGTGTCCCCTTAATAGGGGTGTCCCTTTAATAGGGGTGTCCCTTTAATAGGGGTGTCCCTTTAATAGGGGTGTCTCTTTAATAGGGGTGTCCCCTTTATAGGGGTGTCCCTTTAATAGGGGTGTCCCTTTAATAGGGGTGTCCCTTTAATAGGGGTGTCCCCTTAATAGAGATGTCTCAAATGAAGGATTCTACTGTATTCTCATTTCTCCATAAGATATTTAGTTATTCACTAGCTATGTTCCTGTATACAGATACTATTAAACTATCCATTGTTGGAAATAAATATAAATATGTATGTTGTAAACGCACAGATAGATACTTACAGAATTGTAATCACGCATTCGATTATTTGACATCAAAACAAAGGCCAATGGAATTGTGTGTAGATCACGTTGTAGACGAACAAATGTTTGTATTGTTAGAAGATGCGTGAAAGGTTTACGAACAAACTGTAAAAATGAAAGAATAAAGATTTTATTGGTAGTAAATATTAACATAAACAGGGCTTATTTTCTATTGGTTTTGATTAATGTTTTAATATTCAAAGTTGTAGTAGGGGAATGCCTAGAGCTGGACCTAAGCTTCCAAAGAGGAGTCACATAAATCAAAAGGCAAAAGAAACTATGAAATGGTCACAATTCTAAAGCTCTTTCTACACTTTCAAACTAGTTTGAGAAAAAATGTGTGATGTGTCCAAATATGGTGGTGGTATGGCCAAATATGATAGTGATATGACATCATGTCCATATATGGGCACATCACATTTTTGTTGTCACATAAAGTTTGATAGTGTAGACAGAGCTTAATAACACAACACAACTATACCTTATTGGTGCAGTCAACCAACCAGATTTTAGTATCAGCCAGGATGGACAGTTGGTCTGTAGTGGCCATCAGGATATGGTGGTCAGCATCACATTGCATATCACCCTTAATGAAATCTTCTGGCATAAATTCTTCATTGATCTTCAGAAAAAAATGAATGATTACAAATTAATATAACTTTGCTAGACAACTTTGCATCTACTACTTCAAAATTTAAATTAGTAGACAAAAATTATTTAATTTCTAGATGATGAACGTTAAATATATTTCATAAGACCAGTTAAGATCGAATAAAGTGGTTTAAATAGAAACTGTAGCTTTGTTTTCTATTATTTATTATTAGTTTATGTAATTGTTTTTCTTTTTCGTATTTAATGTTATATCTTGGGGTGGGTCTTAAAGTCTTTCTGACTTATATGACCCTCCACACATGATTACTTCATTGTATTTATTATCCTGTATGTTATTATATTGTGGAAATAAATTAAATTAAAAATTGAAATAATATAAATGAAGAGGATAAAATTCTATTATGAGAAAAATAAATTCTACCTTGAAATTTAGGTTCTTCGGATGAGTTGGACGTAGAGTTTCCCGTGCTCTATTGGCAAGTCGTATCAGCGTTGCTGTAGAGGGCAACGTCTCAAGTAGTGTTTGGGAATCACAATGTTTACGTATTACATGAGCTACTATGTTTCGAGCAGGGTCCTTGATCTGCGATTTTGAGAGCCTTTTAATCTAGAAAAAAAGTTTAAAATAATGAATAAGCATTATGAAGCTCAGTTGTAAGCCCATGGTACTAATAATTATGGTGAAATTCACAAGCATCCAAATCAGCGCTAATTTCAAAAATAGCATACTTTCCCCTATCTTTTCAACACTGAGAAAAGCAGAAAAATACACAAAACAACCATTCCCAATCTACTAAAGTTTATTCCATCCAGCTATGAGCTACTTAATTTAAATGATGATTTATTTAATAAATAAATAATCATTTCAACATCAAAATGTGTCAGCATCATAAAATACAATCAAATTACCTCTGTATAAATGTTAACTTTAGATATTGTTTTTGGTTTAGGCTCATGGCTGTGTTCTTTCTTGCCTATCCTAAATCCGTTTGGCATCTGCTTCACAGTTGCCAGACAACGCTTTGTCCTGTTACGCATTGAGCACCACCACCAAGTGCCTGTTTTCCCATCAAGCTGAAAACAAATAGAACATTTCAATTGAGGAACTTCATTTTGTTTCTTTGACAGCAATTCGAATCTGGTAGTAGTGAACGGTTTTCAATTCAATTTTTATTTTGTTTTAAAAAAAACAGGAATACAATAAAAAGTTAAAATTACTGACAAAAAATGGAACTCAATAAAACCCTAAAATAGGTTGTAAGTACGAGTCCAGTTAAAAGAGGAAATATTAATAAAAAATGGTAAAATTAAAAATAGCAGAATGTTAAAACAAGAAAACTATTAAATTTTGTAAAATGACGGATAAAACATTTAAAATTGTATAATAAGTTACATAGATTAATTCCTGAATGGTGTTACCACTGTAGTTAAGAACTACTATATCTCCTAGAAACTGGTTGCACCATACAAGTGTAGCCAAAGTGGGGCAAGCCTAGTGGCGGATTCAGAATATTGAAATAGCGGGGGGCCCAGGTCCTAAAAATTGTAAAATGAAGGGCTGAGCTTAATTGGATGTCCTATCTTTTGCATTACAATTTGCAAAATTTAGGTGGGGGCTGGGGGCCTGGGCACGCACTTTAGATCCTCTCCTGAAGCCTTTATATATATCATGAACAAGAAGTGCATACTTTAACTGTGTATGAATAACCTCTGCTGTCCAAAAGCAGGCGACATCCACGCTGTGAGCCAGATTCAGCAACAGTAAAAACCACATCAGATTCAGTCTCTGGGGCTACTCCATCATTTCTGAATAATGCAAATACACAGGTTATAGGAATCTGGAAATACATTTGTGAATATGTTTTCCACTATGGTTATGAGCCACTAGCAAGGACATTAAATTATTTTACTTATGGTAGGATTTTAAAACTGTTTAAAATAAAAAAACCTACTGATTCAATTCTGGATCAGCACTTTCAATATTTGAAAGCAGACTGTCTGAAATGACAAAAGCATAATAATAAGCATTATATAATAGCACTAACTTAAAATGTGTATAATATCCCCTCAAACCGCATGATTGATACTCATGCTGTTCTGTCTGAGGGCACCTTTATTTCCACTTCTCTATGTCAGAACGGCAATATTTACTAAAAATGTGTTTTTTAGACAAATTTTTTTTTGATGAAACATTCAGAAAATCTCAACTGTATTCACTATACATCACAATCAAGTGGCAGAGGTTGACATCATGAATCCATATTAGACGGTGCCTGTACATTGGATGGGTCCTCCTAAATACTGCCAATTTAAAGTGTTAATTTACAAAAATATGATAATGATATATAGTTCTAATAACATTTCCAACAATAAAACATCAATTTTAGTGCGATATAGACATTTTTGGTGTCTATATCGCACTAAAATTGAGGTTTTTTTTTTATTGTTGGAAATGCTATTAGAAGTCTATATCATATTTCATTAAATTAACACTTTATATTGGCAGGTCTTGGTATTTAGGAGGACCTCATTGGACAGGGAACTTCTAGCTAGGGCCTAGTGCTAGAATAATAATGGAGGCTACAAGGAAGAACCAACAACAAGGGTACTATAAAGTTTAAATTGGATGAGAAATATCATGCAACACAGACAGGCTATGACAGCAGTAGAATTGAATTTATTTCAATTTAATTTTAGTAGAATTCCTTTATTATACCTTTAATAATTTGCACATCTTTATCTAGACCATCATCTTCAGTGGGTGTACAGGTATATTCAATTTTAACTTTGTCTGCAGTTGATCCAACAGTGTCAGAGTTCTGCATTGTTAATTGCACTAGCACACTTCCTTATAATAATAATAATAACTTTATTGACAAACACTTTTGGATCAGTGGCAACACACTCATTAGTGGTGCAGTCAACTTAAACTACATACAAATAAACATTATAAACCAAACATGTATGTATGTACACTCAACGATACATACATTGACATTAAATACAATAGTAAAACAAAACCACCAATGCAGTGGCTTTTCTTAACTTTTAACTTCAACTTTTTTTTTTTAGCAACAATGCAAATCTGATCTTTTTTCCCAGGCAACTTTTTTTCCTTTCTCTGTAGTAAAAATATTTTCATACATATCATACTACAGTATTTTTTGTTTGGCACAAATTGGTACGAATTGACCATTATATATTAAATGGATAGTGCGCCACCTTTCTCTTCCGCTAGAAATAGTAAAGGATTTCTATGCGCGTTAGAGGCTTAGGCCTAGTACCAGTCGACTATATTTTGGTACCAAGCGTCCAATAATTTTGTACTTTAACTATTATTATTGTACTACTATTTAACATACAAACAACATGTAAATATTGAAGCTCAAAATTATAATATTTTTGTGCTTTTTCAAAAATAATTAAAAAGTACTTGTTATGCCAAAAATGATCACCTACCCTTCTTTCTTAGTTAGGCCTAGTGTAGTCGATTCATTCTCTCCCCGGCGGCTTTGTGAGTGCTGCACTGCTGTGCCGCCACGCCGGCGGTGGTGCACGCGATTGATTCATAATCAAGGTTAAAAAGTGGAGGGCGCCACCATGCGATGGTGGTGTATAGAAAACTTATTCAGAATCGTACAAACATTTTTTGTGGCTATTACATTGTAAACAAATAAACACTGCTCAACTTGTTTTTTAGGCATTTTATTTCTTTTATACAGTGATCTGTAAAATTTCTCTACTATAGTCTTACAAAATCAAATTCAGGTGTTTTGTCTTTTTTTGGGGGGATTTCTACGTTAAGTCTGATAGTTAAATAAAGTCTTTCAAAACTAACTGATAAGAAATGATACACAATACTTTGATAGCTGATACAATGTAGGTAAAACATTTTATATTAGCCTAATTCACAAATAGTTTTAACTAAAATCTATTGCTTTTAAAGCAATGACAGACCAATGTGTGAGCAGGAGTCCAGGTCATAGGTCATTGTACATAAATTTGAGTTTGAACACTCTCTTTAAAAAAAAGAGATTTGGGTGTAAATGAATTTGTTGATTGATTCACTGTTGATGCAGAGACAATTCACTCTTTTTTAATGTTCGATTCATCTGAAAAGAAAAATAAATATAATATTATTAATTAATATAAATATGATATTAACAAAGCTTTGTACTAGGACAAAAATTTGAAACTGAATCAGGTTTCATATCTATATATATGCACAATATAATGTGTGGTAAAGATAAACAGACCATTTAGGCAAACATCCTCTATACAGTAAAGCTCTGTCTACACTATCAAACTAGTTTGACAAAAAAAGTGTGATGTGCCCAAATATGGTAGTGATATGCCCAAATATACTAGTGATATGACATGTCATGTTTATATATGGGCACATCACATTTTTCTGTCACATAAAGTTTGATAGTGTAGACAGAGATTTAAGGAATAATTGAACAGAAATTGTGAATCTTATTGGAACATGAAGATTGAGGTATTCCTCATGAAAGTGTAATGCAGCAAGCCTTCTATTTATTTCTATATAATAGAAAAAATAAGAACACTTATAGCTGACCTCTTCTAACTTGTGGATCTGTCTGATGAAGAAATCACCATAGCGAGCAGCAACCTTGGTATCAGCTATATGAATCATGTCCTAAGATGCAAGTAAAAAAACAACGTATAAAAGTATATATCCTATCATTTCAGATTTGTAAGATACACTAGTACTTTTCTTATATTTATACTTAATTAAAGCAAGCCAAGATATGAGCATTGTAATTTCCGTTATATTGGATAATAAACATAATCTGTATCATTTATATCAACAAACATAAACAGGCACAGAAAAAAATGTAAAACAATGAGGCAGGATTACCGAAATTAAAAAAACAAAATTACAATCGAGAGGCTATCCACTGTATGGCATCGTTTGAGTCACTCAAAATATTTAATTCTTATTTCGGTCATGATTGGAGAAACTTACCACATTTTAGAATTCTAGATTAACTATTAATTATATATTAGTATTTCAATTTGCGATGACCAATAACCTACGACCTACCCATTACATGTGTCATGTAATTTGTCGTCGTCTGAGCCTAGAAACCACCTAGGTTCAGGAAGCATGTCCCACATGACCCAACTTGTTCCTAGGTCATCGTAAATCAAAATTTCCCTATTCAACCATGAACAACAAGTTATTGACTTCAGACATACAGTAGGACTTCTATTAGGGGGACGCCTTCGGGACCTAAAAATATGGGGTTAAACGTCGAACCTCGTTCATAACGGAAAGTATCCCCTGCATAGGAGTGTCTCAAAGAAACTGCATTGTAATAAAAACTTTTAAATTTCACCAAAAATAACCTGTGTAGATCAAAGTACAACTTACACCATCAACATAGAAATCAACCTCGGATGCAGCTTGAAATTCACCATCAAGACCGCTGGATCCCTTTGTCCAGACCAAGTTCATCATTTTGTGCTGGAAAAAAAAAATCCAACATAAAATAGCATCGAGGTAAGTGTAAAGAGTGAAATAATAATGTTGAAAACTAGCACATCTTCCTAAACAGTGTGATTCTGTGTGAAGGTGTTGACATTTGAATTTAATACTAGTAGTAACAAATACCAATTTACAAACCTTGAAACATAAAAATTGTGTCCTGAACTCTTCTTCTGACTGAAAATTGAAAAAAAAATGATACATTATACAACATTATATCACTCACATGTAAATACAACTTGTTATCCTTGTTGCTGTGATATCAGAAATATATCTTAAGCTCTGTCCACACTGTTTGACAAAAAAAGAGTGATATGCCCAAATATGGTAGTGATATAACATCATGTCCATATATGGGCACATCACTCACAAGTTTCTAGCTTAGACTTTAGCTTGTACAAATGATCAAACATTTTAAAGTTTGAAAAACAGCTCCAAAAAAATATGAATCGGAATGTAAATAATCTTTACAACCACTTACCAAGTTAAGGAATGCTGCAAGTTTTGATATTGGCATTGTTGTATACAGCTTCAAGAAACTACACAAAAAAAAATGTTTGAAATTGATAAACAGATAACAAATTAAAATACAATAGAAATTACATTAAGCTCTGTCTACACTATCACATTTTATGAGAAAAAAAAATGTGATGTGCCTATATATGGACATGATGATGTCATACCACTACTATATTTGGTCTTATCACATAAAGTTTGAGTGCAGACAGAGCATTACTCATTATTTTACAACTACCTATTGTTAAGACCGTACCTTCTAATTTCTGGAATCAGCAGTTGTTGTCGGACTTCTTCCAAGAAAACTTTTGTCTGCAGCATTGAGGGTTCCTTGTGGTAGTTGGCTAGTGGCACATCATAATTTGGTGGAACTGGTGACAGAAATCTGGGAGCAGCAAACACGAAACACTCTTGGAATGCAGCGATGTCTCTAGATAAGAAAAGTTTATATAACTAATTTCAATGTTTCGTTAACCTTTTGTATTCAAGTTGTAGGGAATTTGTGTGTTATTAATTATCAAATGTTAACATAAACCACAGCAACAAATTTATTAATGAGCAACTTACCCTTTTTGCATACGGCCATGTCGATCACCAACTTTATCACGCATCTGCATGTGAATACTTTCGTCGATTCGCATTGGATGAAGCGTCAGGCACATAGCAAGCAGAGTGTACATCTGCTCATTCATCTTCTTGATCTAAAAATAGAATATTATCCACAATATTATTGCATTAAAATTTACTTTACATGTGCTTAATCTTTGGTAATAGACTCTTGATCTAAAAATAGAATATTACCCACAGTACTGTTGCATTAATATTTAATATATATTTAACATATATATGTGCTTAATCTTTAGTAATTATACTACAGTAATTGTGTTGACAAAGTTCTTTGAGTATACTTACAAAGTCGGTCTGATAAGAAGTTGGTGGCAGCAGACGCATCGTTCTTTGTATGTAAAGCAGGATGTTAGCAAAGCTACGAATTGCGTCCTGATACCGGCGCATCATAAGGTACGCGAACCCCACGTAGTAGTACGTGGTAACTTGGCATGCTGGCACTCGTGAATACAAACTCTACAAAGAGATAAGAAAAGTAAGAAACAAAATACAACAGCCCAAAGCAACAGTGGGGAAGAGGCCCCTGGTTTAGCACTCCTAAGGGATTCTCCAACGCTGGCTAGTTGCATTGGACTGCTCATGCTCTGGGGCACCTTAAGCTTTGGGGCCACTGGGTTTAGCCAGCGAGTCCTTATAGCTGTTACGATACACCAAGGTAATCAATAAATATTCAATATCAAGGAAAGATTTGTTCAGATGTTTGCCTTACTCTGATGTAATTTTGTACTTTACACCAAGTACATTGAGAACCATTCAGTAACTCTCGGGATGGGACCCACGACCTCGAGATTACTAACCTGGCGTTCATACCTCTAGACCACCGAGCCTGCGCCGATGGTTAGAGTTGGATTTGAGCTCAAGTAAGCAGCGGGTACTGCACCAACACCAAGTCGTTATACAATTATCATTCATTATTATACAAAAACATACCTTTTTGTTCAACTCAATATTTTCAAGTGCCTTAATTGCTTGATAGTAGTCTCCTAGCAACGAGTGCAAACGAAGAAGACCAATGAGACTGAAGTATCCCAACATCTTGTAGAGTGGATTGCGTCCAAAGTCTCCAGCCACACTGTCTGGGTCACCTATATATATAAGAATATGTCAAACAAATGTAAATGACATGTCAACCCTCTATCATCAGCCACTAAAACAGTGGTTGATGGTTTTATTTATTTATTCTTTTCTATTTCACCTTATTTATAGACCCTAAGCAGTGTATGCTGACATACAATCAAGGGGCCCTCTTGAGTTATGATAAGTGTCTGTGTGTGTGACAGTGACTGGTATATACTAGTACACCGGGGCAACTCCCTCCACTCGTCTCGAAAGATGTACTAGGTTCTTTAAAGTGCACACGAGCCAGATGTGTACACTGGACCTACGGTTTATAGTCCTCATCCGAGAAGACTCGTTCTACCACCAGAACCATGGAGCAAGTGAGCCTCGAACACTTGCCGATGTTAATATGTGAAGGTATTACAGTTTCCTTGCCTTAACAGCTTAGCCACTTGCTCGCTTACATTATTGGGCAATACAGACCCAATTTACACCATGAAAGGACCTTTTTTAAAATCACTGATGCTCAATGCTGTTTAAAACTGTATTTTGAACATCTTGGAAAAGATTGCTATTTGTACCAGTACCAGCATGAATTGAAAGAAAATGTTTACATACCTTGTGTGGCATACACCTCTAGTTGTTGGTTGATATTTGATTTCTCAACAAGAGAGTGAAGTACGTTGAGGACGCTGTGTACATTCCAGATCTATTTGAAATAAAACAAGTGTTTCTTTAAATTTAAATAGTGACATTTAATTATTTATACTAAGTTCAATGGCAAAAAATAAAGATAAAATAAATAATAATTTTGAAAACAAATAAATTAACATCACATAAAACTTACTTTTGGATTCTGTTTTAAAATTTCAATTTCAGTGTCTGTTTTGTTGTTCAATTTGGATCGATACTTGCTGAATTCTTGAAACTAATATATAAATAAAACACACTATTAGTTCACTGCATTTAGATTGCATAAAGATGTGTTTCGGCAAATTAAAACCAAATAACAAGCCTTATATTTGTTGACTTAAGCTCTGTCTACACTATCAAACTAGTTTGACAAAAAAAGATGTGCTCAAATATGGTATTGTTATGACATCATCATGTCCATATATGGGCATATCACATTTTGATGTAACATAGAGTTTGATAGTGTAGTTTGACAAAATTCATTTTGTTTATTATATTTTCCAAATTACTGTATGTATAAAGTGTTTAGCCATGGTAAATTATTTATTAGTTATTAGAAACTGAACCATGTATTTTACTTCCAAAGGAAAAAAAAAACTATTCATTTTGTATATCAGCAAAAAGGTCCTATTCAATCGGTTATTTCTCAACAACTACAGTTTAATTGGGCATGAGTGAATAATCCACTAGTTTACCTGGTAGATGAATTCATCAATGATATCCCAAAGCCACTGATCTGGTATCTCCAATGGAACTGGACCTTCTGCATCTAAACACACAAAATAACACTATTGCAGTCAACACACATAAATGTGCTTTTTATATCTACTTATATTTCAAAATATAAATATATTTTTAATGAGATGTATTTGGTTGATAAATGAATTTTCCTCAGATTTCTGTCTTTAGGAGGAAGACAGCTAGGAAATAAACTAATTAGGTTAAAATATTATTGGGTTTTTAGTTTATTCAGTTAATGTCTACCTTCAATAGTTTAAGTCTAAAGCTCTGTCTATACACTATCAAACTTTATGTGACAACAAAAATGTGATGTGCCCATATATGGACATGATGATATATATTGGGCATATCACTACCAAATTTGGGTACATCACACTTTTTTTGTCAAACAAGTTTGATAGTGTAGATAGAGCTTTAGTGTTTACTTTACTTGTATGTATTTTGTATTTGACAAACTGATTAAACTAACTAAATTACTTACTAAGTATGAAATTGAATAGGTTACAGTAGTTGTAGTAGGATTCGAACCGCTGTTCTTGTGTAAGACCACTCTGAATCCTAGCATACAGATGGCGGTAATACAGTTCCTTGTACAATATCATAAATACAATATCTGAAAAAAAAATAAAAATATGTTTTTACTGATACTACTTCAATTAAGAAAATATTACAGTGCAAAGGTTAATATCAATTTTTTTTTAAACCAAGTCACATAGTAAAATAACACACCTTTCTCAACTAGTAGACTAACACTTTCTGGTAGTGGCCAGGGTTCTGTTTTGAAGTACCTCTCCGTCAATTTTGGATAACTAATTAAAAAGTAAACAACATTATTATTATATTATACAAGGACATGTAATCTGGAAATGAGATATTCTAATTAGTAATTGCTAATAAGTAAGGGCATGTAGCGTAGTGTGTTGGACGCTGGTTTACCGATCGTGAGGTCGTGGTTCGAATCCAACTCTCACCGCATTGATTGTATCCTTAGGCAAGGCACTTTAATTACATTTGCCTCTCCTCACTCAGGTGTATAAATGGGTACCAAGTTAGATCAAGACACAACTTTGCAGCGATTACTAGCTGCATTATGGGAGTATGTTTTCATAATGACCGGGGTAATAATGTTTGTAAAGTGCCTTTGAGCATGATTACTCATGAAAAGGGTGCTATATAAATGTGGTATTATTATTACTAATGCACAAAAGTCAAATTTCAATTTTTATATCTTTGTATTTTTATTGTTTACTTCTATATGTTCAAGTGCAGTATATAGAGAGCCATCTCGATAGTGCTTTGCACTCATGGCAATCCTCAGGGTGCTGCACCGCTGTCTTGTTTTATATGTTTTTGTGCCTGAAAATTGAATAAAATAAAATAAATTAAATTATTAAAAATCCAGAATTGCAATACTTACCTCGTTTCGTAACAGTTTCCAACTTCAAATATTTTAGCTTCCTTCATGCAACGCTGGAAGTGTAATATAAAGCTCCGAACCTCATCAGGAATGTGGTAATTTGGGTTGTTTGCGTGTTTCTCAAACTCTAAATCCTGCCTAGGATCACCTACAGTAAACAGGAAATATTATTTAAAAACTGTTAATTACACTTAAATGTCTACCAAATTATTGTTATTGTTTACATATTCATTGTCTAGAAGAAGATACTGTACTTACCAGAATGTCCTTCATACTGTCGCTCACCAGCGTCATATTCATAAGAATTATACTGAAATATAAATAAATTTTAAAGACTAGCCTAGAATAAATAATAAATTACATTGAATATTGATTGAGAAATTTCAATACTTAAATCAGAAAGTTGACTCCCTGCTTTTATTTAGTTTAGATATAATATTTTTAGTTTTTAAATAAAAATTTACAAGAGAAAAATATATATTCGTATATTATCATTATCATTCAATATTTTTATTTATTTTTAAAGTCCTTCGATGCAATTAATTAATTAAAATCGAAGATTTAATGGTGTGGTGCGAAACGTCAGCAGCAGTAGCGCCCATTACGTCCTAGCTAGGCCTAGTGGCGGGGATCAACCTATTCCACTACCCAATCCAAGCATTCCAGCACCCTCCTACCTATCCTGTAAACCGGCGGCTGTTAGTGTTAGGCCTAAAAGGGGCCTAGCCTACACAGAAAAAACAAGGTTTACACACTTACATCGTCAGCAAAATCATCATTTGGACCATACATCGTGCAACATAAACTTCTTTTTATTACTGTATTAAAATATTTTAGGATTTATCTCAAATAATCATAAAATTAACAACAATCTGTCAACAGAGAAAAAAATATTTATGGCACATGTGAATTTCGCCTGTGCGCAAACTCTGTGTGTGAATGATTGATAAACAGAGCGCTCTCAACATTTAAAATAACATCGCGCTAACTCAAGACTATCTTTGCTTAAAGATGTATTGTCCCCCAAAAACATGAAAAATGAAAATTAATTAAATCAGACTTTAAATATGTTATTTTGTGGTTTTAATCAAGTTAATCACTTCCATAGAAAAAAAAAAACGAAAAAAATCATGTTTTCACTTATAAAATGACAAAATAAATGGTAAAATTCAACCAAAAATCCATTGGCTGGCAGCCAATTTGACCATTTTTTGTTTTAAATTTTTTTCAGGTAAATACATTTTTTTTCGATCCAATTTTTTGTCAAAGTGGATAACTATTATGTTACATTAAAATGGAATATTAAAAAAAAAAAATTTAAGAATTATTTTTTCAGGGGGACAATACATCTTTAACTCAGCTGTTTTCCCGGTTCCATATAACATTTTGCATCTCCACATTTTTTTTTTTCGGTTACAAATACTTGATTTTTTTTCGTTACTATAGCCTAATATTGTTTTTATTTATTCGATATCTTTATTCATAGAGAGCAAGAAGCCATTTGTAAACGACAAACCGCGCAGCTTGGTAGGTGGTTTTCCCCCTTTTTCTTCGACGCGCAAATAGCTCAAAGCGCACGCACGCCACAATTATTTTCACCAATCACGACGCGTCGAGCATCAGAAGTGTCCCATGTGCAGCTTATACACGTACGGAAGTAAGCATATGTCAATCACATTAAAAATGAAAGTACACAATTGTTTGATATAGTACACGTGTTTATTGCCAACAAGTAGTAGAAACATACAATCTTGAATCTTACACTTTAGGCCTCGGTTTTTATATACCTCTGATACACCTTGCAGTTGCACACAATTGCATTACTAGGCCTATACAAGTTATGGTATTTTTCATTACATAATTACATTATGAATGTATTCTGTGTTTCCTCAGTAATAACCTAGTAGTAGATTAAAGTCACAAATTTCCGAATACATAAAACTACCAAAGAATTAAATTCTGACATCAGACACATACAAAAATAAATGATCATAAAACTTAATTTAACAAAACTTTTCTTTATCATGGTGTAATTTTTTGTTGCACTTTGTTCTCAAATATATTTGAATAACAGGATTATCTGATTTGACTAATCAAACTTTATGTCAAATTGTTGTAATGTGATATTCATTTGAGGGCAAGACTTTGTTTATAAACAAATACTCATTTAAAAATATGCATTTGCAATGCATCATGGTTGGCAGTGTAATTCAAATGAAAATATATAATTAACAAAATATTATTAAAAATAAATACTATGAAACAAAAAACGTATTTAAGACGGATAAACATTGCATTCAAATAAAATTAAACAAAATACTGTACTCTTAAAATAATGCTTTTTGGCGCAAGATTACACATAAAAGTAAATTATGAAACACAATGGATGAAAAATGTGAACAAATTCTAACATAATAAACCAGCTTACTAAACATATCTGTTTAAAACTGCTTTTTCAATGTTTCCAATTTCCAAAAAAAAAAACATATACATGTATACTCATTCAAAACCCATTTATAAACAATTTTCCAGACATAACATGTCTCCCTAAAGTACAAGAGGTACAAAAATAATGTTTACATTTCTAAAACAAGCATTATAGACACTTCTTGGTAAATAACAAAATGAGTGCAATAGTCGAGGTAGATGCAAGATGTATGCATTTATACTACTTTACAGTACAGTAATCTTGCATTTGGTGCAGTAAGTATTCTACGAAAATGAAATCTATAAGTACAGTATTAAGGTGGGTTTATAAAACAGGAATAGTCTTTCACCTATAAATACAAAAATGCCAGCACCTGTACTCAGCCATCCATCCCTCCCCTACCAATTATCAAGAACCCTAATCAAGTCTGATTTTTTTTTTTTTTTTTTTGGTTTCTGTAGCAATATTTTACGAAACGATAACTTTAGGTAACTACAAGAATATATATCTTTAATAATTTTCTTTTAAAAATATACTTTTTACATAATAAACCGTATAGCAATATTTTATTTCACGAAAGACGGCATAGTTTCTCAAATCTTGGTACATCTCCTCCCACAATTCCCTTCACAAATAGTAGTAAATTTCATTTCATAAATACATGTGATGTTAATTGAAGTAAACTAAAACTCTACACTATCAAACTGACCAAAAAGTGTGATGTGCCCAAATATGGTGGTTATATTTCCAAATATGGTAGTAATATGACTTCATCATGTCCATATATGGGCACATCACATTTTTTTGTCAGTTTGATAGTGTAGAGTTTTAGTTTACTTCAATTAACATCACATGTATTTATGAAATTTATGAAAGTTTGAAAGTGTAGACAGAGCTTTATGTATAACAAATTTCTCCTGCTGTCATATTTTTCCTGATATCTTCAGTATTCACTTCATCTTTCTTTGTTTGTAATTTTTCAGGATACCAAAAATATTTTAAAAAAAGTTATGGTGCAAAGAAATGTAAAGTCTGACTCAATAGTTTCAGTTCTTCATTTACAATCGCTTTTGTCCTTTCAAAGTTTTGTGACAAACGGCGCCGGAAACATTCCAATTTGACCGTTCAACCGGCCTCTCCACCAATTCTGATCCGAATCATCCAATACTTCAATTATCTGCCCGTTTTTAAACTGTAATTCACCGTCTTCTTGGGGTTCAAAATCAAAATTGGCCTTTACTAGAGGCATCATCTAAAAAAATAGAAATATAGTAGACTGTTAAAGACTGTAATATTGTTTGGGCTGACTTCAACAATACTAATCTTCGATTATATCCTCTGGTATAATTCCACACCCCTCTAGAACACAAAATTGGGCCAATTTTGTGGGGTGGGACTATACCCCAGGGAAACCCTGGTAAGCATATAAACTGGCTAGAGAGAGGCCTACATCCAGATCAAAAATCAATACTGGGACTATACCCAGGTATATCCCTGTTTGTGAAATCAGATATAAGTAGGGGTGGGATTAGAACCAAAGTGGGATTATACCTGAGGATATAAGATAATTCATTTGAAACAGAAACATATATCAGATTGCCCAACGTTATGATCATTCTGCTCAATTATTTGCTAATTTTAATACCATAACCATATTTGATATTCATAAACTGTATAAAGCTATATTTATGTTCAACTTTGATAATAAATAATTAACTTTGTTAATTATTTTATTCAAAACCGTTATTATTATCGTCATGTTACAAGGATGTCCTATATGTATCAACCTCATATGTTTTGTACTGATCTTGCTAGAAATATAATAAGGACACAGGGCCATTACTTTGGAAAGCACATGATGATTAAATTTAAAAAGTGTATATACACACTATATACTGTACGTATATACCAAGCTTTTAAAAAAAAATGTCTTCTGGAAAATGAAAGACTGTGGGGCAAAGCAGGGTATCCATGTAGTGTACATGTTCCCCCTTTAATATACTATACACTTTATACCTCATATGAATCAAAACCAAGACCCATTGAATATGTTAAATGGATAAAACATAGGAATAATGTATATTGTTATATAAAAAGTAAGCTTTACAGTTTGTTTTGAGATCAAAGGTTAGTCTCTAGGCCCCAGAGAATAGTGCTAGGGAAGACAGCAGACATATGCAACATTTCTGGATTGGTTCCAATTTGGATTGCCTGTTACAAGGTCAATTATCTATATTTAGTTTATATTTTAATCGTTCTTAGTTACTGATAGACTGGTGTTTTAAATTTCCGTCTTTCAACTACAACGGTAATTGTAATATATTCCATAATTCATACATTTGTAGTTTTTGTAGAGTTTTTGTAATAAAGAATTTGACTTCATGAATATATTAAAATCTATCTAAATGTATTATCATAATAAATATTGTGCGAACTACTGGCAAGTAAACAGACCACAGGGCCCTTTGGTAGGACAACACACACGCCTACTCACAGTTACACAAGGGTATGGAATACATTCTCCGTGCTATGATAGTTTAACTTTTAAATGATCATTTTGGAACACTCCAGCCCATTCCACACTTGTTTGTTTATGCCACTGGCTCTTACCTGTCGTTTCATATCCCTGAGAAGGATATTTTGTGTTCTGCTTACCGACAATTCCCGATGATAGTCTACAAGTTTATTCAAAGACGTAAATTTAATAACCCACAGAAAATATTTTCCTGTTCCATCATTCAAAACTTTAAAATGTTGCACGCCATTACCATATCTAAACATAATTAGCAAAGTGTGGTTAACTGGGACCATGGTGTTAGGACTAATAAACTAAAGTACATACCACAACTCATGACATTAAGCTCTGTCTACACAATCAAACTTCATGTGAAAAAAAAATGTGATGTGACACAATGACATCATATCGATACTGTACCATATTTGGGCACATTGCAAACTAGTTTGATAGTGTAGACAGAGCTTTACTGGTCACTTACAAAACAAGATCATATTTTCACCTATACAATTTTTGTAAAGCTCTGTCTTCACTATCTGTCTACTAGTGTAGACAGAGCTTAATTATTGAAGGAGGTGTATATCCATGCACATATTCTTATGTACTTGTGTCAAATATGGCAGGCAAGTTTCATACATGATTGTCAGTTTAAAGCTCTGTCTACACTATCACTTTATGTGACAAAAAAAAAATGTAATGTGCCCATAAGAAAGGACATGATGATATCATATTTGGGTATATCACTACCATATATGGGCACATCACACTTGTTTTGCCAAACTAGTTTGATAGTGTAGACAGAGCTTGAGATTATTGGTACAACAGCATCAGAAGCAATTGTAAATATTTAACGTTAAATCAGCAGCTGAATGTATTGTGGAAGTGAATCTTTTAAAGTTGATATACCGTATGTTTCTCAGCATAAGGTCAACCAAATGTACTAATTCTTGAATCACTAGGGACTATGATTCCAATGTAGTTGAACCAGTGTCAACTATCATTAATTGTTGTAATAAGTTCAACTGTTATTCCACACAGTTAAAGGAAAAATGGCAAAATCAGCACTGTGATCATGTTATATTTGTCAAAACAATATAGATTATCTGATAAAACTCCTAGAAAGTAGGAAGCCTTTTGCCATTTTCCCCCTGACTGTCCAGGACTGGACAAATATTATTATCAACCTTACTATACTGTTGCTGCTGCAGTAGTTTAAATGTTTACTGCAGTAACTTATTAACAGTTTGGTAGGCTATGTTCAGTTCATTTATTTTTCTGAGATCTCCGTAGAAAAGTTCAATTTGCAACAATTTATTTTTACTTACTTTACAGACAATGAAAATTTTCCTGGATTACTTTCGCTTTCACGGATGAGAAAAGAACCATCTTTTAGGTTTTGATTTTTCAACAAATTCTCTGCCATATTTCTTGATATTCTCCCATGGAACCAACTGCATATAAAAACAAAGAAAAAATACAATAAATAATATTATCTTTAATTTGATCAACTACTGTATTCTGTTGGGTCATAGGTGGATCCCTAAATTTCGCAAAAAGCAAAATATAGGACATATTAATTATTACGGTAAAGTTGTAAATCAATTTATTTTACAATTTGTTGGCCAACACAACAATATCTGGATCCAACACTGGATAACAGATGTATTTAAAATAAATAAGAAATACAATTAAATATAAGTTAGCAAAAAAGTGAAAACAAAACTAAGTAATCAAAAGTAAAGTCAGTACTTGGAAAAGTAAAGTGATGAATATTGTATATATAATATTATGTTGTCTTTTAAATATGATCAGTGACTCAGTACTTACTCGTGCGGAGCCATCTCTATGTAGTTTCTAGGAACAAGTCCTTCTCTCCCATTTAACTCTGCATTGTACCAATTCTTATCATCTTGTTTTAATATCTTTTCGGGAAAAAAAACCACTTATTTATAGCAGATGGCTACGGGACTAGAGACAAAAATATAGGTATTGCCGCAGTGATATATGCAGCTCAAGTTGAATTTAGTAAAAGTAAGATAAAAATACATATTTTTATTACTTTACTTAGTAGGCCCGAAATGATTGATTAATTGGTACCAATGCCATGGCATTTTGTATATTTAAAAACTATTATGATCAACTCGTTTTTTGGCTATGGAGTATATAAATGAATTGATTAATTCAACCTGCAGTTGCATTTTTTAAATTGATTTTAAAATGAATAATATTCAACAAATAAAAGGTTAGTTTAAACCAGTCAACCATAATAACGTCAATATCAACAACTTGAAATAACAAATAGTAAATGCACAAAGAATTGCAATTATATATCTTATACTTTCTTTATACACTTAGTATATTCAGTTTTTAAAAAGCAGTTAAGTTAAATTATCTACCTATATGAGACTATTACTTAAGTATAATACTAATGTATAGGTCCATGACTGAGTATACAACCAGGGAGGTAACCATGCAAAATGACCACCTGAGTAAACCGTGTTTACTACAGTGCTACTACTACAGCCATAATAGAGGAAACTCCTCCATGCATGCTAAGCGTACGCCGTATTAAGATTAGATTCCCATATTAAAGACAGTTCAGGCCTACACAACACAACAAAAAAACAGAACATTTTAAGCACATTACTAAGTATTCATTTCGATTCTAAGAATATTAAACTCTAAATAAACGTTACCTTAATTAAACTACCCTGTGTGAATGAAAGTTCGTCGTCTGCAGTGGCTTTAAAGTCATATTTAGCAAGTGCTTCCATTGTAGACTTATCGTATCTTGGATCAATAAGCCAACACTAACAGTCTACACTAGAGAGCAGCCAGGGGTCACTGTGGTTTGCATCCGCTCAAATATTATGACTCGTCGCACTGCGCGTAGGTTCGCGTAGGAAGTTATTATTTATTCATCATTCATTTTTCCTAGTCTATGATTACCAGCAGTTTTATTTACTTATTATTACTTTAGTCAAGGCAATCAAACAACTATTCTATAGTTATTATCTGTTTAGGTATGTGAAATAATTTTATTTAAAAATAATGACAGGCTGTGAAATGTAATTAGAAATAAATTAATGAGTCATTATATTTCATTTCAGGTATGGATCCTGTTTAGGTATGTGAAATAATGTTATTTCAAAATAATAAGGCAAGATAGCCCTTATGTGAAATGTAATTAGAAATTAATTAATGAGTTATTAAATTTAAGTTCAGGTATGGATTTCAGAACTTTTAATTTTTTATTATTTAAAATGAATATCTAAAAATAGATTTTAAATGTGAGCATGTGTACTTAAATAGTAGGCCTATCAACTATGTTTATGAGTGAAATAGTAGGCTACACTTACTTTCATTCGGTGAAAGATAAAAATGTGTTATATATTCATGAAATTATTTGTACCATTTCACTTCATTATTATTATATACATACTCAGAAGCAGATCATATGCACTGTTCCTTAATATGCCGTTTTCCGATATATTGTTGAATATTGAACAAAACATAATTAAGGCATACAATACACTAATGTTAAATTGGTTAATGAAAAAATTATTAATATTAATATTAGTACGATGCATGCACGATGCACGGTACCTGGATGAATGCCTGGATATTTCCGATATTGAATAGATGAAACATAATTAGACCAGGCGGTACACACAAAGCAACTGATCGTTGTTATTGTTAGTAAACGAAATATACAGGAGTCATAATAAAGAGTATTGTATAAATTCAGTTTTGTTATCACTAAATCCATCGCGTTATGCTTTGTGGACACGAAATAATTGTTTTATGATAAAGAACAATAGATTATAATAAAATACCCTGGATTTCGGCTGTTCATTGACGAGCAGCGCAGAGAAACCACATTACCATTCCCAAGAATGGACATGCTTGAATAAGTACGCAGTAGTCCTTATGGATGGTTAACACGATCTTTGCAAGTCTGTTAATTTAATTAAAGTGTCGTGAAGAAGACTTGTCACCAGACTCGATACTTCTGGAATCGGTTAAAAATAAAAAAAATCCATATATTAAAATATGATTCGAAGATATCAGAATTGATAAAAAGAAATCGGTTTGGTATTACATAATCTATTAAAAACTAGGACTAGTTAGTAACTATCATGGAGCTCAGTATAACATTCTCAAAATAGTAAATTATCATTGATTAATAGGCGTTGATTTATATGGCCGTTCTCCATAAGTGTATATATCATAATTAAAAAGAAAATTATTAAAAAAAAAAAAGACCGACAGACAGACCAACCGCACGTACGTAGTCGCGTTAAACTATAGAGGGCGGTATTATAATATTTACTTTAGAAATCACTAGAGCGTATCGCAGCATGGCAAGTGAAAAGACAACGTGTGCAAGTTTGTACACTATAAAAACACAGTTTTTTAGCGTTATTTTAATAAAAGATCTTAAATTTCAGGTAGTGTCTGTGTCTATAATATCAACTCTTATATAGTGTATTAAATGATGCTACTTTAAGAACATAAGATACATACAATAGCAGTGATAATTTCTAGGCTATATTAAGTGGTATCGTATGCCTGACTGAGTTGAATTTAGCAACGAAGGTCGTGGTGGTGATGATGTCAGATGTGTATGTGGACAAGAGGACCCAGTTTTATACCTCCACGAAGGACCTAAATACGTTGTAAATCTGCATTATTGAACAATGGATTAGAACATTACAGTGATAATTCTATAAATAATATTTTTATTTTTGATTATGTAAATTAAATCAAATTTAAAATCAATTTATTTTAAAATTATTTTTTCAGGATGATGAGGGGCATTTTATTTTTGAAACCTTGGAAGAGCAAGCTGATCTATTAAACATGGTTAGGAATGAACTGCTTTTGTTTAAACACTACATATATTTCTGAACTCAAATTTGTTTTGACGTGGTTGTGCTGCCATTGGCATTACTCACAAAAGGTGCAAATTCACATATGGATGAGATTTTTCAAACACTATTATTTTTAAATTTTTTTCCAGACTGTTAGTAGTATCCTCTGTCAACAGTTTCCACCGTCATTATCTTACCAACAGTGTTTTGTGAAAGCAATTCTGAAAAAGGTAAAGTTTGTGATCATGAAAGGTTAGGTTAGGAAAGGTTGTTGCTTTATTATACTTTTCAATCAAAACAAAATTATTAGTTATCCGCTTGGTATACCAAGCGGATAACTCCTTGTAATTGTATGAGATCAATATTTTTTTTCTGTATTATTCTTCTTTCCTTCCTTCCTTTTTGTGAGTCGTGTTCCTCTAAAATGTGTAAACATAACATTTCATAACTTTGACAACATATGGGCATTTACGTGAAGTTGTGCACCTCCTATTTTTGAATGACGTCATAGTTGCGCAACGTGACTTATGCGCAATTTTATGAATTTCAATGATTGATCATAGATTAAAAACCAAAAGTCATTTAGTATTGACACTTTGACAAAATTTAAGTCATATCAGGGGCAAACTTTCTACGGATTAAAAATGGCATGTTTGACAAGAAGTTACGCGCGCACGCGCATTTAAAATTTCAAAATGCGCAAAATTAATTTCTAATCAACTTTTTACGCGTTTCTTGTCATTTTGAGCATGTCAAAAATTCCCACGGGCGCGCAATTTTTTATGCGCGCGGTGCGCACATAGCGTTGAAAACATATTTTTTTCTCTTGAATTATATTTTTCAAGCCTTTCCCAGTGATTTTGAAAACAATTTAGACCTTTTCCAGTTTAAATAACGCCATACGAACACGTTGAATTAGACAATTCGTGCGCGTTTTTTATGAAAAAGCTTAAAAAATCGTCAAAATTATGTCTTTTTTTAAACAGTCATAGTTTCTAAAGTAAACCGTTAACCGTTTATTTTTATTACAAAATCTAGAAGTTGATGAGTTGTAGATATCGGATCATGCATCAATAAGGCTAAAAAAACATTGTGACGTCATCGTATGGCCACACGAATGTAAAATATAGGATTTTTGTCTCTTTCGTTATTGCTCATCACATTCAATGGAGCGCATCGCGCTTATCTGTATTCCTTTTTCTCCTACATTTATATATTGTGTAGGTCAATCAACTTTCTTTAGCATGAGATAAAAATATTTTAATTTTTATGACGTCATCATGCCTACAAATTTTAATTACGTGGGTCATTAATTTCATCTTTACAGTAAATTTTAATCTGTAATAGCTCGTAAGAATAAAATGTGATAATCACGATTAAAACGTTTTCTGGAAGCTATTGGATTGTAGATACGAATTCATGTAAACATTTTGCCAATCGGATGTTGTGACGTCATCATATGGCCAGTTGAATAAAAAAAGTCGTATTTTCATATTTTGCGTAATAGTTCATCACATTTAAAAGGGTGCGCATCTATATTTTACGTATTCAAATTTCTTCTACACGTTAATATGTTGTTCCTGAGATAATTTCCTTCTGAAATTGCTATCTAAGTGTTTCATTTTGATACCGTCGCCATGTTAAAAATTGGAATAAATGGCGGGTCCCGTAATTTCACCTATTCTACACTGTATGTAATATGTATACAGCTTATACTGTTTGCATGTATATACTATATGACACAAAATTCAGCACTAACAGCATGTCATATTCTTCAGTTCTTGTCATAATGCCATAATCTTTATCTGTGTGCAATATTCCAATGTATGACGTGCACGTGGCGTTTGTCGTGGTGCGGATAACTAACTCGTCAAAGTGACGAGTTTCATGTCTAGTTTTATATAGATTCATAGAGAGTTTGTGATAAAACATTTAAAAAATATACATTATTAAATGTTTACAAATTTCAAGCCAAACTGCTATTTAAATATATTTTGACCTGTACACATTGATACTGTAGAACTCACTTCCTTTAACAATCAAAAGATACCTCAAAATATTATACACTACCATTGGTAACCAACTCCTGTTCATCATCCATTGTTGTACAGTAGTTGAATATATTGACACAGTTTTAACTTATCAACACATCTATATTTTAGTGTGAAGAAAATAACTTTGAAATCTGTGATGAACTTTATGAATCATATACAATGCTCATTGGAAGGTCAAATGAGGTCAGCGAAGTCTGTTACAAGACCTACTTTATAGTAAGTTTTCATTAATTTCTTATACCCTCAATGCAATTAAATATATTAATAGTTGTTGCCTCACTACAGCACACATGACTAACTGGCAGTGTGGATTCCAAATCAAAATCTATAACAATATAATATATAATATCTAACAACCTTTTTTTTTCAGTCACCAGATGAGTGTATTACATTACAGGAATCAACTCAAATGATATCCCATGGGACAACAGGCCTGTGCACTTGGCAGGCAGCCAAGTATCTCACAGAATGGGCAATAGAAAATAAACAAATACTAAAAGATAAGTAAGTCCCAAAGAAATATTAAGAAAAATTTTACATGTACCTTGTTTTTATTGGAAGCAAAGAAAACAAATAGTGTTTTGGTTAATTTATATGATATTTTTAGACATGTTTTAGAATTGGGAAGTGGTCTTGGATTAACCGGTCTAGTCATCAGTAAATTCTGTTGCCCATCAACCTACACATTTACCGACTGTCATGAAAATGTACTAAGAACACTGAGGAAAAATGTAACATTAAACACTGTGCAAGAATCATCCAGTGAAAACGATTATTGTAACAAACAAAAATGTGGTAAAACAGAAAACGATGACAACTCATATTGCGAGTTTTCAGATACTGATGGCAGCATAACACGTATTAAACACTTGGATTGGGAAGAGTTCACCGAACAGGAAGTGAAAGATTTAGGGTCAGATGTGATATTAGCTTCTGGTAAGTACTGCAGTAACTCGTAAAAGTAGCTCCTTCTTTGTTGTTTACTCATTATATCCGTCAATTGTACTGCAGTAAAGCTCAGTCTACACTATCAAGCTAGTTTGACAAAAAATGTGTGACATGCCCAAATATGGTAGTGATATGACATCATCGTGTCCGTATAAGGGCACATCACATTTTGTTGTCACATAAAGTTTGATAGTGTAGTACAGTAGTAGTATAAAGTAGCTGGAGTCGTCTGTTGTTTGTTGTTATTTCCGTCAATAGTTACTTTAACTAACTTCCCTGTTGTAATATTAGATGTAGTTTATGATGACCGGTTACTTGAACCACTTGTAAAGGTTCTCTCATCTCTATTGTCATCATCATCTTCAGTCGCATATGTCTCGTCAACAATTAGAAATGATACAACATTCAGCAAATTCCTTGATGTTTTAGGTGAGTTTATTACTACCATAATTAAATAAGTTATTAATAAAGGTAAAATACATTATTATATATTAACTATTGATTACTGGTTTGACTATTGTTCATATAAGTAAAAAAAACTGAGTTATGATGTGTTGTTGTATGCACACTTAATTTGTTGTTGGGTAAATAATGATGTTCTTTTTCTTTTCAGATACAAAATCTATTTGTTGGCAGGAGGTAAAGAATGTACCAACACCAGTGTTTTATTATAATAAAGATGTTGCTATTAAATTACTGAAACTATCGAGTCAATGATGTAATGACAAAAATTGGGAGAAAATTGACTTAATGATAATACATGTCAAATAGTGTTCTTTTCATAATGATAAACACAACAATATAAAATGTAAAATAATTACATAACTTAATATAGTAATTGGAAGTTACTCAGTATTAATATTATTTTTATAGTGCTTTACCATATTTATAGCCTATTTGATTAAGAAAATCCCAAAACTGTTATTCCCTGTATAATACATAATAATACCGTAAATCTTCTAATTGTAACCCTGGGTTATTGTTCTTGATTGTTTTTTAGAGTGGGTTATAGAATAGTGGGTTATCATTATAGATTGACTTATAAGGTGGGTTACTATTAGTACCAGTTGGTTCCTTCTGAATTTGCAGACTTATAAATGAATTAAATGTAAGTTAATAAATACGTTGTAAATGACATTAGTTGTATTAGTGAATGTGTATTATTTATGTTTATGTAATAGAATACAGTACTGTGTATCTATTGTTTTATTAATAAATGTATATTACAGTACTGTACATGAATGTAACAAATGTATACAATATATTTACAGTATATATAAAACACGAAGCAATATAAACTATTTTTTAAATAAAGGGCCTTAAGCTCTGTCTACACTATCAAACTAGTTTGACAAAAAAAGTGTCCAAATATGGTAGTGATATGCTCAAATATGGTAGTGTCATCATGTCCATATATGGGCACATCACATTTTTTGGTCAGATAAAGTTTGATAGTGTAGACAGAGCTTTAGTGATTTAAAAGCAAACCTGAAGGAGGTCTATCGATAATTAAACGACTAGAAAAGTTCCTACTCTCTAACACTCAATGTAGCTGCCTAAAGGTCAATTTAGACAGCATCGTACGACGTGGCTCAATGAAACGCCTAGACTCGTCAGTGCTGTCTGAGTTGAATCCAGACAAGACATGTCATCTTGAGATAGCATAGTTTTTAGGTTGTCGGGAGAAAATTAAACATGTTTAAATTTCTCCTGACGACGCTGTCTGAATTGGCGATCTGTCAAATGTTACATTATATAACATATTCAATATAGTAGAAACACTACAGTAGAATCCCTATTAATGGGACACCTTCAGAAACCAAAGTTTTACATAATAGTGGTGTTCCTTGAATTGGGGTACCTCTTGTTTGTTTCACCTTAATAGGGGCGTCACAGAAAAGGGGTTCTCCAATTCTTCTATTGAGAGTAAATAATTGCTGTCCAACTTAAAATCACCAATAACAAATTATTAACCTAGTATTGATTTTTTTGTTTAAATCATAACATTTATATAATTATTATATTTGCTACTAAGGCACTATTACTGCTGCAGTAATTCTAACTTGCTGCAGTATGTACATAACTGCCTACTATGCATCACTTAGTTGTTGCTTAGGCCTACTACTTCCAGCAACTTGCTGCAGAAATAATATATAAAACTACTTTATATTATATTTTGCATTAAATGTATATATATAAAGAATATGTTCCCATCACAGTGAGATATTTGAACACCAGACATTACATTGGAATGTAAAATTAATTGAAAAATGTTAAAATGACATAATAATAAAATTCAATTAAAAAAAATGACAAACACATAAAATATGAGGTGGAATGGTTAAAATAACAAAAGAAAAATATTAATTAATAAATAGTAGTGTAATAAAAAGTACATTTAAAAATGACAAACACATAAAATATAAGGTGGATAAAAGTGTTTAAATAATATACGAAAGCACACATACTGCAGGCAGCTGAATATAGAATACAGCAGATTTTGATGTCGAGATATTGCACCATCATTTAATTACAATCAGCACACAATTCAAAAGAGGTTCAAGCTGCACTATTCGAGAGGAAATTGCAAAATAAATAAATTCAATAACAAAATTGCCATTCTCCAATAATTAGCCTATGACCTGAGAATTTTGTCATACAAAGTATAATAATTATTCCATTCTAAATGTATTATACTGTTATATTGTTATTATATAAAGTTTGCTATATTGTTCACTTTTTACACTATATTTTTTATCATAATGCAGTTAAAATTCCAGTTAAAGCAACAGGCTGTATATCTGTACAGGCAGTCAAATGTATGAATTAAGCGATGTGAACCAACTGTTATATGCGCACATGTGAACCAACCGAATACATGCGCACATGTGAACCAACCTGTTATAGGCGCACATGTGAACCAACCTGTTATAGACGCACATGTGAACCAACTTGTTATATGTGCACATGTGCACCAACTGGTTATATGCGCACATGTGAACCAACCTGTTATATGCGCACATGTGAACCAACCTGTTATATGCGCACATGTGAACCAACCTGTTATATGCGCACATGTGAACCAACCTGTTACCTGCGCACATGTGAACCAACCTGTTACATGCGCACATGTCAACCAACCTGTTATAGGCGCACATGTGAACCAACCTGTTATATGCGCACATGTGAACCAACCTGTTATATGCACACATGTGAAACAACCTGTTATAGAGCACATGTGAACAACCTGTTATATGTGCACATGTGAACAACCTGTTATATGCGCACATGTGAACCAACTTGTTATATTTGCACATGTGAACCAACTCGTTATATGCGCACATGTGAACCTTGCATTTTATATGGTTTAAAGATAGCAAGAGTTTGTATGTGCATAGTACTTGACTACTTCACCATTTTCCCTATTTAGTTAAATTTTTTTAATCTGCCATTGAAAATGTTTACCTATGACAAACTCTCACCACCTAATGAAAGACTATAGTTAGATATGCATGAGTGAAAGCATATCTATAATACTACTACTGTATAATAAACAAAGGCATGCGATATCACCAGTTGGTTCTTGTTACAGGAGCACATGTTAACCAAAATTATTTGCCGGTATATGCTTCCTCACAAACTTGAATGTGTAACTGTTGCAGTAGCCAAGTTTTCCTTGAGTATTTCACTTAACTCAATAAATATTAAAAGTACTTCCCTTAAATTAAATTATTTAAATTTTAAGGGTAAACGTTTTTAGCCTAAGTGTGAATGGTGAATACGGCCATTAGATTCTCAAGTATATTTTTTAGAACTAATTCTGTGGCGTGTTACCGCATGCATTTGTTTATACTCATTCTTCAACCTTTAATAATACTAATGATAAGACAATCATGCTTCATCCTCCCATGGAGTAATCAAGCTCTTCTTTGGTATCAAATGTTTTTCTGACAGTTTGGTGTTGATGACGTCGTTGCCATCTGGTACGTTGAGGGGGTAGTTTGGCTTTAAATAATTGTCCTTGCTTGGTTTGATTGGTTGCAGTGATTGAAATCTACGAATACAAAAAACATTAGAATCTGGTCAGAAACATGTGGAGAGGATGAATCTATTGATATACAATTACATAAATAGTAACCTCCACTCTTAAATAGTAACCAACACGGTTATTATTTATGTTAAGCTTACTATTATGAACTGCATACTCTAATAGTAACTCACCGTAAAAATATAATTAAAAATGATATACCCACTGAGGGTGATTATTAGAAACTTTATGGTATTTTGTTTCAACATGCAAAAACTATTTAAGACAGAAATGGTGGTTAGCAAATTCGGAAAATTGAAGTCAAACTTAGAAAAAGTATGAAGGAATAAAGCAGTTGGCGAATTTAAAGTAATATCTAGAAATCTGCCGTAAATGTAAAATAAAATATTTGAATTATTACTAATAATTTTAGGAATTATGATATTAATAAATATTACAATTAGTAAACCAAATGAAGAAAACATTTCAATTAAATGAAGCAAAGGTGATCATGCCAGCATTGAATACATACATCAGTATCAGTTGTATAATGAATTAATTAAAATATAAGGGTTAGTGTTCAATGCAGTGTACAATATAGTGTACAACATAATACATATACAAAGTAGTTATATACAGTATTAAGCTCTGTCTACACTATCAAACTTTATGTGACAACAAAATGTGATGTGCCCATATATGGACATGATGATGTCATATCACTACCATATTTGGGCATATCCCTATCATATTTGGGCATCAGTTTTTTTGTAAAACTAGTTTGATAGTGTAGACGGAGCTTTATGATATATTGTAACCCTTCTTATATGTTATTTTGTTATGTTATCTTGTCATGAAGACTTTGTTAGTACACCTGTTAAGCTACAAACCAAAATGGTATATTTCTTTGCTATTTTTCATGAAAAGCCATGATTACAGTCAGGCAGGCCCAAATTTCTGATTTTCTGAATGCACTTTTTACTTTAAAATATTCTGGTTTTCAGTTTTGGGCAAGCTGACTGTACAGTAACTTTCAAAGGAAATGTTAATTTTGTTTAAATTGTTATGCCAGTGTCTCTAACAGTAAAGCTTGGTGAGGTTAAAACAAATCAGTCAATGTCAATTGAGGATTGTTACCTTGGATTTCTGACCGATATTGGTGAATATGATTTGGTTGATGCGGCCTTACGATGAAACCAGCTGTGAAAAATATCACATCTTGCTAACAAATTTACTGACAACAACATTACTTACAAGAAAAATCAAATTTATTAAAGTAAAATATAATTTTTCTAGGCTGTAATGGGCTAGGCCACAAAGGCTTTCTTTTTTACTTTCTCAGGGTTGCTTTAAGGCATATCAAGAGGGTAAAAGTGGTCTAGCATTTTGTCTGAAATAAAAAAGATATTAATACCTTGTCATGTTCTTCACACCATCCTCCTTCCGTTGTTGCATGTACAAAGCATGGTTTGTATCTGTCAGGTTACCCGTACTTAATGAATGTACAAGCATGTCACCATTTGGTTCACTGTCACTTTCAGTACTGCCACTACTTCCACGCCTTTTGGTTCCCACTGGGGTTATTTTGGGACGGAACCGTCCAAACAATCTGTAAAATATAATGTTACATGTGTATCACAAACCTCTGCTCGCCACGCAAACTTTTAAACAATATATTTAATTCTTAAAGTGGATTCTCACAATAATGGATAATGAAAGCTGAAAACTCCCCCAAAACAAGGCTTTTCATCAGGTGTAAATGGTTCAAAATTATTTTTACCATAATCAAAACCACATTCAGCCCAACAGTGTATTGGAAGAGGTGAATGTATCAATTTTATGTCTATGTCTAACAATAAGTATGTGACATTTAAAAATTGAAAAAATAGCGAAAATTACTTTTTTTTCCCACTGCATTGTGAAGACATAGCAAGCAAGTTTTTGTATGCTTCTGACTTCAAAAATCGTGGGTAGCTATCTTTCTTCATTAGGATGAATATATGCTTCTGTGCAGCTTCAAAGGAGAATCTGTTTGGCTTCTTCAGTGACTGATTTGTTAGTTGAACTGTTTGCCTGTCAACATTGATTTCACAAGGAGCACATGGAGCCAGAAATTCTCTGTAAAGAAAAGAAAATTTGGGCGTTTAAAAAAAATTGTTTTATTTCATACGCATCCAACGGCGGATGGATAAACTATTTTATAATTTATCGTGCTTATAAAGTCTCATTTGAGGCTTAGGGAGTGGAGTTGAGAGAGTTGTGAGTTACAACCCTGGCACTAGGTCAGGGTTGAACCCTGGATCTTGGGATTGGAAGGCAAGAATGTTAACCACCAAGCTACAACTCCACTGGTATTAAATAACGCATACAATATACACAAGAACCTTCAGGAACACTTTCTCATAAACAAATGTAGGGTAACACTACGACCCACCTCAATTCTGGGAACGCCCCTACTAAGGGGACATTTTCCTGAATGTGACCCCTATTAAGGGGACATTTCCCTTAATGTGACCCCTACTCTAGGGGTATCGACAGGTATCTATACAAGTATCTTTTTTATTTGTGAAAAAGATAACGGCTTACTCATATATTTCCTTCACTTTCTCTGCAACCATTGATTGTGGTGCATATTTTAACTCCTCAAAAGCATTCCAAAATCGAATGTTCTCTTGACTGAACTCTTTCTTCAGAAAAAGTTCAAAATGATGTCGACCAGTCGCATCTTGTAGTAGATCACAAAGACTGATTGACCACCTCAACACTCGTCGTTCCGTAGGGATATCAACTCTGTCATTAAAAAGAAACATATATATATTATATATATATATAAATTTATTAATTCTTTCATTTGACTGGATTAAAGGGTTATCTACCATTTCAGGCATCATTCCTACTAAACACCACATGCACCACCCGCTATTATTGTGTTGTGTGTGTAGGACCATTTAGGCTAAGCAAGGCAAGTATTAACCAGATTATAAACAAAGTATAAAATCATATTTATAGAATTTACAGTAATTTCTTCTAAAATTACAATAATAAGCTTTGTCTACACTATCAAACTAGTTTGACAAAAAGTGTGATGTGCCCAAATATGGTAGTAATATTACATCATCATGTCCATATATGGGCACATCACATTTTTTTGTTGTCACATAAAGTTTGATAGTGTAGACAAAGTTTTATACATTATACTTTGCAAAATTTCAAGTAAGACATTGTCTAATCCAGATAATGCAGATAATACATTCATCTATAATTGCAATATATTTTTTATATTATTTTTTCTAGTATTTTTACTTACAATACATTATTTAATATTCACATAGCGGAATCATCGCTAATCCAGATAATGTAGATAATACATTCATCTATAATTGCAATATATTTTTTATATTATTTTTTCTAGTATTTTTACTTACAATACATTATTTAATATTCACATAGCGGAATCATCGCTAATCCAGATAATGTAGATAATACATTCATCTATAATTGCAATATATTTTTTATATCATTTTTTCTAGTATTTTTACTTACAATACATTGTTTAATATCCACATTGTGGGATCATCACTAATCCAGGGATTAGATGGCTGAGCTCCTGATATTAAAGGATCATGATCCATGTACTGTGTACACCATTTGACAGAACTACAAGAAAAAAAGATTATTTCTTCATCATTGGCACAAAGGAGTATTGACATATAGATAATTACTTTGCTTTAAACTAGCAATTTATGTACCCTTCCTAAGACATGTTAATTCATTAATATAAATAAATTATTAATAAAAAATTGTAATAATTCAATGTATATTCATTAATTTGTGGGATGTCTATAGAGTATCACGGTGTGACGTCACAACGATAGAGGGCGTTGCACGGTTGCTAGCCAACCAAAAAATGCGTTCAACGCTACTATGTTGATAAACAGTATAGATCTGTATTTCTATCAAATTATGTATCTTAGCTTGATTTTTTTAAACTTAAACTGTAGTTGAAGAATAAATTGATTATTAAAAACAAATATTTAGTGATCTTTTGAAATTTTAGTTTATTTTTATTGAAAATTATTAAGTTTTAAAATGACTACTTCAATAAGCCTATTTCAAACCATTGGTGACCTTGGAGTCACTCAGGCAGGTTGAACGCATTTTTGGTTGCGCTAGCAACCACGCAGCGCCACCTACCGTCGTGACGTCAGCACCGGGATACTCTATAATAAATCAAAAACAAAATTGGTTGGTATGTTGTTGTTCACAAAGTTAATTTTGTGAAGCTTTATAGTATGAAAGTAACAAACAATGAAAGTCTCTGTCTACACAATCAAACTTTATGTGACAACAAAATGTGATGATGATGATGTCATATCACTACCATATGTGGGCATATCACTACCATATATTAATGCACTTCACACTTTTTTTGGTCAAACTAGTTTGACAGAGACAGAGCTTTAATTTCCTTGTTGTTTCTGTAAAATGTAATATTTGTCGGTTTATACAGGATCTGCTGATAAAAAAAACACCTGCTAGTTTGAGCATACGTTTTGTTCATTCAAAACAAAACTTTACTGTTATTTTGCGGTGATCATTAAGGAAAAGGATTGGGCATAACCTGATGTAAAGGCTGCTCTAAACAAATTATTGTTTACCTTCCAATGATTATTAAGGAAATGGGTTGGGCATATAACCTGCTGATGCTATTCTACAACATCATATACTTTCACTGATCATTCAAAAAATATATTTTAAATACAGTAGTACTATTATTTCTTTCCAAACTCAAAATAGCTAGTAAAAATAACATATATGATTTCCAATTAAAGATTACAAAGATATGCAAAAAATAAATATTCATTTAGTAGTTCATCAACATTCTTGAAATATGTCATATGAATGCAAGCTTAGTAAAAATAAAGTTTACATTGAGTCTGGATCAAAGAATGAAGTTTTTAGTAACCATATAATTGTTGCCTGCTTTTACCTTGGTATTGCCTTAGACAGTTTGATCTTCGACCTTGATAGTAACATATTTAAAAAACAAATCTAAAAAAGGAAAGATGATGAGTTATCATATTATTCAAATAATCATGATATACAACTGTAATATCTACTGTAAAGAGTAAAATCAATTATTTTCAAACTATTGATTTTTATTTTATTTCATTTTATGTCCAACAGTGTAACATTAATAAAAGTCGATAAATACAAAACATATATATGTTATTTGAATATAAAATGATAGAATTATATAAAACGCCGAGAAAATGCAGAACTAAATATAATAACCTTAAACATAAGAAATAATAATAATGGAAATTTGTAAAGCGCAAGTATCCGTCTAAGAAAGACGCTCACTGCGCTACTGACATTATTATCCCAGTCATTTTGGATCAAACACGTATGGAAACATACTCCCATATTGCAGTTAGTAATCAGCGCAAAGTTGTGTCTTAATCTAACCGGGTACCCATTTATACACTTGGGTGGAGAGAGGCAAACGTAAGTAAAGTATCTTGCCTACGGATACAAGCAATGAGGCGAGAGTTGGATTCGAACCTCGGTCTCACGATCAGTAGTCCAATGTCCAACACACTGCGCCACACGCCCTCATAGTGGTTTTTCAAATTTCAGTCATCTAAATTGTGGTCTTTTATTATCAAAACATCAGTAACACTGTACTTATAGTATTACTGTATGAAGTAAATGAGGGACATATCCAGGATTTTTAAATAGAGGAGCACTAACATATAATACTAAAAATCTGTCAAAAATAGATAATCAAATAGTAGTTCATAATTTCATTTTAGCTAGATCTGCCCCTGTAAATAATTTGCATTGAATGTGATTTGTAAAGAATCTATACATACAGCTTGATAGTATCAAGTATACAGTACATAGCATTATCAGTAAGACAAATGACTATCTATATTAGCATCACAAGAATTTATTTGCTATTAAAATTACATTTTCTTATCAGTTTGCTTATTAGGACGAGCATGGTTATAACACCAATTACAACTCAATACAAATTTACGTCGTCAAGGCAACGCATCCACAAAATGTAATCAAGGTAGGAGTGGCTCTGTCATGGATCATTCAAAGATGTAATTATCACCATGACAACAACAAATATGAATAAGCATGAGCAATGAAGCGTAAAATGGTGTCTGGTATGAGAAAATCACCGTTAAATGCACTATGCTACTATGTTCATAATTACAATAAATAAAAACAATTATTTCATTACTGAGAAAATAATTGATCAATAAAAGCATTTTTGTGCAATGTCAGCGTGCCATTATTATTGTTCAATCAAAATGATTATCTGCGACCTCTTTGAAACGACAATCAACCACGCAATCACATGATAAAAACTATAAATTAAATAATACTACAAATATAGGCGTTGCTTACATAAGCTTTGGAGCAGTTGACACTAAAGTCTTTGAATTTACTGTAGAAGCTTTCTTTTGGAAAACCTCTACAGTATTCAGACATGCTAGTCCGTTAAAAGAGAAAGCGCATCTTATAGGGACATCAGAGCACTATGCTGTGAAACAGACGAAGGGGCAGCATATATATTACATAACAAATATAGATAGTGCATTCATAGGCCATGTTTATGCAGCCAAAAATTAATCGATAAAAATTAACTAACAAACGGCTTGTCAAAAAACAGTGTTGAATTAACCGATAATTATCGCAAATCGAAAATCAGATAATTATCAAATAAAAGCGATAATTTTTAACCTTTGATTGGTTAAAAAATTAACCAATAATTTTTTATTTAGCTGCGGAAACACGGCCATAGACCTCGGTGAATATGCTGCTTTACCTGCTTTTTATATCTCTCAACCGTGTTCTTGCGTGGACATGCTATTCTTAGTGTGTAGGCTCCCCTGATTCCATTTTCTAAACAGTTTATTTGCCCTGGCTAAAGATTACAAAAAGCAAAACAATATTATTGTGATAATCTTAGGCAAACAGAGGAATCTATAGACTGTATAATACAAGACAATAACATTGAAAATAATGACTGGACTTACAGGGGGCCGATGAACTCTCCAAAATGCACGTTCTTGACTGTCCAAAATTAATCGGTCAGTTTTTTTCCTTTGTTTTGCAATCCTAAAAAAATTTAATAAAACAGATAAACTAATTTTTTTCTTCACATAAATGAAAAGAATGCATCATTGATTATTTTCCTTGGAAGTTGATATAATTCTATTTTAATCATCTGTAAAATAGCACCAGTGTTGAATAATGAATCGTCCAAAATATAACATAAATGGCAACTGTGTCTATCATTAAGTTATGTACTCACTAAGACCACTAGAGATCTAAATGATCTTTTGCACAAAAACAGGTTTATCGGCGTACCTTATTTGTTCTTGGGCTTGAAGTAATACAAACTCCCATTTATGACTTAGCATTTGTTTCAGCTTTGTAAGAGCACTCTATGTAAAAGTAAAAATGTTTTCAAATTTTAGCATACCTGTACATCATCAAACACTGTAAGAATGCCACTGAAGCCTGTCCTATGAGTCTTTGTAAAGATACATAGCCAGATATATTATTATTAATAATCTAGACCTATGTTATTGTGGCATCTTTAGGGCAGTGTTAATATTAAGGTGTACATATACTAGGTGAATGTTATAATGAATACACTTACAACTTCGTATTCTTCAAGGCTGTGTTTTTGTTTATTGCTCAAATTTCTTTTTGCAAGATAGACAGCTATAAATAAACAATAATAACATCGTTAACCTGTTACCTTAATATTTTAAAAGACTATGATGATCCTATTGTGTTTTTAACCACACAATATTACCACCAGTGTTTTTCTGCTATTTAATAAAGAGCGTTTATATGCTTAGTTGTTTTTATAGAACTGTCAATTATCACTACAGATTTTTTAAGGTGTTGTTATAGGCGAACAATTTCAAATCAACATTTGTTTATTCAAATTGCTGCCAACTGTACATCATCCTCATTATTTAATATCTGATCAACAGTACAAACATGCTAGAATAAACCAGCACAAAAGTCCCAAGGTTGAAGATTATTAAAATCAAATTTATTTGTTACGTTAATAACTACAAAGGTGTGTTATTGTTGGTCTGGTAAGCTTACTTTAATCAGAATGTTTAACACTGCCGAAGTAAAATGTTTTAGGGTTGTCTTGGCAATGTTATAAATAAACTATAGTATGATGAGTCTATTGCTTTGTAATCTACAGTATGAATTATGTAATATGTATAATAATAATGTCAAACATTGAGATGACAGTTTTAGCTAAGCTTGTTCTGAGTAAGGTCAAGAAACAACAACAGTTTTTCTTTGTTTTATTGTATAGTGTTACAAACAAATAAATCATGTGTGCAAGTGCAGATGTGTTTTATGCTCTACAGCAGTTTGCTATATTTGTAGTCTTTGATGTTCTATAGTGTAATTAATCCTATTGGCAAAGTTTCTTCTTTGTCAAAGTACAGTAACAATAATTCTTCATTGTAATATTATATTACCAGCAATAAATCAAACCACTACATATAATATTATTATCCCATGTTGTTTTTAGGATTGGACACACAGATAAGTGTTTATACTGGTACACAGATTAGGTTTTGAAAATTCATAATTTCTTGTTTTATTCAAATGTTGATTTTGGTCACCAGTTCCAGTTTTTATTCTGAAATAAAGTTTATAAACTACTATCAATGCTTTTTTCTACAATTAATAAAATTAATAATCTTACCATAATCTGTGCTGTCAGGGTTTCTGTTTTGCGAAGGCCAAAAATATGGACTTTGAAATCGGTAGAGCGTTCCATCATCTCGAACAACGAGCGTTTTCATTTCTTGAACAGGAAATATGTAACCATACTGACATAAAAGATTGGCAAGATGGAGAGATTCTGTACAATCCTGTGTTCCTAATCTTTCCATTAACCATTCAATAAAATCATAACCTTAAAACAAAAACATGACTTTTACATACTATGACATTGATGCCTCCTCTCATGTTATTGATTTTTCCTTTTTATCTCTCATCTGAAATTCCACTCAATTATCACCAAATCCATTTCCTCATCAGCATGAACCCTTTATTTCTAAATTCTCAATCACATCAATATTAGGTTTACACAAACCAAGGGGGTGTTGGTAGTCTATGCTTACCTGGATAAACCAACATGGCCCTTTTTCTGTAAGAGGGAAGAACACCTCTCCAAGACATTGGAATAGTCCTATAAGCCACACATTTATGTGGGTACAAGCCCATGCTTAACTTATATTACTTTGTCAGTTATTACTATCATTCCCATCAGCAATGCTTACCTGGATAAACCAATATAGGCCTTTTTCCCATAGAAGAGGGGAGAACATCCAAGGTAACTTAAAAAGTAAGACAACTTTGAACACCCCTCCAAGACATTGGAATCATCTTGTAACCACACATTCATGTGGGTACAAGCCCATGCATACCTTACAATACTCTGTTTGTTATTATCAGTTATACTATCATTCCCAACAGCAATACACCTATTCCAAAAAAAAACAATTCTCTCCCCTTCTCCCCCTTGTCTCAATAAACCTTCTGTACTGTATACAGTACCTGTGAAAGCACTGGGGACAACTGAGAGGAAAGTCTTCTGGCTTCCAACTGGAACTCCATTTTCAACATTCTGCATATCGGTTATTAAGTTTTCCATCTAAAAAGAAAACAAAAAAGTGATACATAAAATACATTTTTGTTACTATAGCTTTCAGTAAATTTGACAATGAAATGATGTAAACTTTGTGTTTACAATACACTGATCTCTTACTGTATGACTAAAATTGAGAGAAAATTGAACATTGAGGAAAGATAGTATCAGTACTGTTGCATTACAGTAACTGATATTGGAATGACAACTTGTCGTTTCATATTTTATGTTTAAATTTAATATTAATTACAGTAGCACAATACACAGGTTTATTTCAGAGTTGTGAGGCAAAAATGATATCAAGGACAGAGTAGAAATAATTACAAATTTACAATCAATGCAATGTACTTAATTTGACTAATTATGTTGCCTAATTCTTACTTTTTAATGACAATGATTAATCATACAGTGCCATGAAGATAATAGGTTCTTCATCAACATACCAATCTAATATTGTTATTGTGTTCCGATTGCCAGATAAAATCTAAAATGATAATAATAGCCCCAGAACTATACTATTTGCAACAACCCAGGGTCTCTTCCCTGGACAACCCAAGGAACTAGTTAGGTCATGAATTCCTCTATTCATCTTTTTGCGTGGTCCAGAAAACAATACATAGGTCATAGGTTGTTACAATCTGAAAAGTGAAAGCTCTTTATTATAACAATCTATATTTATTATAATACTGTAATACTAACTGTACAGTAACTCAAAATTGGTTAATCTCCTCTTTAAAACTCTCTGCACCACACTATAGTACTAGCCTATTCTTTTAATAATAGCTAATATAGTATTTTATTATTTAAATCAATCATAATGGAAAAATAATCAATAAAAATGGTGAATATTAATGCATCACCCTAGATACACATAAATTTATTCATATTGCTGTGCCGTTTTATTTTTATTTTTTTCTCATTATTATTAATATTAATAAAAGCAAACAATCTATTAATATACAGTTCGTACTCTAGCCTTCTTAATTTTTTATATATGTACTATACTGTAATTATACAGTGCAAGGATAGTCTATCTATTCATGTATTAAAACAAATTCTGAAGATGTGCAATCAAGAAAAGGTAAAGCAAGTAGTCTGAAATATGATACTATACAAACATTTAATATTCATGGTTTTAAATTAAGCTTGTCATGGAAACACGATTATTATTAAAGTACTGATGATGATATATTGTCGACATGGAGTGGAATGCTAAAAATACTGCAGTATGCATGGATAGATAATTGTGCTGGGGCAGAGGTGAATCTTCTCTCTTCTCTATACCCAGGCTAAAACTTATTTTTGCTTTCCACTCAACGTAATTTTAACACATACCCAAGACCGAATGTACTGTTATTTTTTACCACCCACCCTTTTTTAAATTTATCCCTAGACTTCTCTACATAATTTTTGTAAATTTAATTGTTAGTTAAATTTAATTAGGTGCAAGTAATTTTACCAGTGATATTATATTAAATTAATTTAAAACTAACTTTAAATAGCATGCATTTTGTTGTCTATTCTCTGGCATTTCACTTATTGTGTATCTGTGTCGACATCAAACTGCGATGTCATCATTATAAAATTAATAGATACAACAGATAAATTAATAATATTTTAATAATGATAAAATTGAATTATAACGCAATTATCTATAAATAATATTAATATCAATCTGTATGTCTGTCAAACACAAACTCTAAAATGACAATTAAGAAAATGGCCACAATTATGAAATACAGGTTACGTAAACAACCTGCTGGAAGTCTGTAACCAACAATAATGACCATTTAGGTTTTACACACCTCAGTGTATACTTACATCTGATTGGTTAATTTTGTATCATGTGCCATTCAATAGTTCTATCTACTGGGTGGTAAAAGGTCTATGGTACTATTTTATACTAGACAACATATCTATTTAACTCATCTGCCTTGGTTAAATCTAGATCAATATTTTTACTCATTCATTATATTGCATACTATCAATCGTCAGAGAAAAGTTTTCAATAATATACAAAAATTTAATAAAAATTTAATTTAATCCAGGTTTTAAGTGATATAAAATGCCTAATATTATACAAAGTATATAAAATTAAAATAATAGTTAGGGAAAAAACACTCAAAAACCTGAATAAGTGTGTTGAACTTCTGTTCCAAAAAGCAATAAAAGTCTGTTAATTAAATTATTATTCCTGGATACAAGATTTGAAATTTTAAAAATACAACATAGATTTGATCATTAGAACTTACTTTGTATGATAGATTTTTCAATAAAATTTTATGAGAACTGGTGACCTATTGTATTTAAACAAGCATTACTTAATTAGAAATACAATAATGATGGGGAAAGAAAAAACAACAACAGATGTGTACAGTATAAAGGAAATGGACATTTTTCTCTGTACAACTTACTTTTACTCTTTATTATAAATTCAAAACTAATAATGCTTCATATTTGTAAGGGTCATCTTTGGCTATATCATAAAACACAAATTTATGTGCACATGCGCAGAAAACAATTATTATACTGTATCTTAAGAGCATATTTCATGTATTAATTTGGAGTACTCAACAATTTTGAATTCTCGCCTATTGATTGTATTTTTGTTCAGTACAGTAGGCCAGACTATATTTACACAAAATGTTTACTACTGATTGTTAAACAAAAATAATTGATATATAATAAATCATTATATCTGAAGAAAGAAAATGATTACAACTGTTAGTCAAAAATGTCGAGCGGCATTTTTTGTAAGAAATATTTCTTGTTTATGTCCTAACTACTGTATTGTAAGGGTTACCAACTGTGTACATTATGTATGACTGTAGATAAATCAGATTTCTACCATCTTAAAATTACCTTTCCTTTAATTAAAATAAAAACTGATGATATTCTAGTACAGGAAAGAAATAATTTTCAATAAGTAATTATATCTCTGTAAGTTACCATAAAATATATTGGATAGGGATAATCCAATTTCTACTATCTTAAAATTTATTATTTTTCTTTAATTAAAAAAAAAACTGATGCTAGTCTACAGGTACTACATTTGCTGATTAATAATACTGAAAAGAAAGATGATAGTAAAATACTCTAACAAGAGTCGAGACATAGTGTCTAGATTCTGAACAAATATGGTAATACTAATAGATGACACCAATAATAATTAATAGCATAAATACTGGCAGTATTTGGTGGCTTAATTTACGGTATTCAATAAATAATAAAATAAAAAATATGACAATTAATGACTTAAAAATTTATCATAAGTGAAAATTTAGAATACAGAGCTTTAAAAAGGTGTATTTGACTGCAAAATGAGCCTGTAAATTTTATGAATTATGTTCTATATACAATAATAATTTTAAGTCCGTGTTTCCGCAGACAAAAATTAACCATTAAGTAACCTATAAAGTTTTTTGCAGAAATAGGGTTTAACCGATTCAAAATGAACTGATAATTATCTAATTCAAATCAGATAATTATCGGATAAATACGATAATTTTAAACCTTTGACAAATCGTTGCGTTGTGATTGGGCATTTGGTTATTCTGTAATGTCTTATCATGCTCACTTAATTTTTTTTATTTGACAATTGTTTAAAAAAATAACCGATAATTTTGTTATGATGGATGCGGAAACATGTTGGTGGAAGTGTAAAACATTTCCTGCCAATCTGACATATTTGACAATGAAGCAGGCAAGATAAAATATAGAAAATAAAATAAACTGTGTAAATTAATAATTGAAATTAAAACAAAAAACATGAAAAGATAACAATTAACATTAATGGTGTTACCAAGGCATCTATCAGTAAATCACAGCTAATTACTGTATGCTGTACAGTAAAAATTCAATAACAATCAATATTTATAATATCAATCTAGCCTTGAAACCACAGCTATCAAACACTTGTGGGGTTTATGATCTCTCAATCACTGACACCTCCTCTCCTCTGTGTGATGAGCTGCTTGCCTTTATTTATCAATCATGATGGATGGAGCCGTTTATTTAGCTTACCTTCCCAAAAACCAAAGGTTTTGGCGTGTAGTCTTGTTCTAAATCCATTATGTATTGAATATAATCTCATAATGTGAAGCCAGTTACAACTCAAAAGCTTATGATAGGCACATAATTGAAATGATATTTTTATGACAGCACAAACAGACTCAGCCTTCCTAGGCCGATCACACACAGCACACTATCTTTGACACAAGACAGAAAGACTCATGTCAGTTCTGTTTATTGAGGGCGCCGTTCTCAGCCTGTATAATTAAAAAGAGGGTTGAAAAGTGGAAGATTCTGTGTGTGTGGAAGGAAGAATTTGACCGAATTATCTTTTCTTGTGTGTTTTTATTTAAAATGTTTATTAGTACAATAATATTATATTGATAAATTAGTAATATAGAAGTATATAAGGTGCTTTGAAATATTAAATAACGGGAATAAAGACACAAAATAATTGTTAGGCCCGTGAAACCTGGTCTGATGGGGAGAGAAAGGGGGAAAACGTGGTTCTGGAAGGCACCCTCCATATGGCCCACTTGACTGATTGAATTGTTTGGCCTAATATATCATAATATTGGGTTGGGGTGGTAGATACAATAGCATGGTTAACCGGGTTTGGATTTTTCTATTTAGTATGGTTCGACCGTCTGTAAATTAGAAAAAAATATGCCTAGGCCTACTTCATCGTATATCAGTAACAAACAAATTGCGCATGCCATTTCTATCTAGGCCTAGACTAATCTATTTGTCTTTTCAGGTCTACTACCGATCTTGGTGATAGAAATTATGGAAGAAGACGATGATGTAGTGTTTGAGAATTCACCTCTCCATCAATATCTCAAGGATGTTGGAATGGTTGGGAATTTTGAGAGCTCCTCTTATTCCAAGTCTACTCATGCAGGAAAACAATCTAAGACTAAGAGTCCATTTTTACAAGTTTTGTTATCCCTGAGAATGTGTTTAAAGAACATCAAATCATTTATCCTTCCAAAGTTACCACCACCATATTCATTGAATCTTGTTACGAGATTCTCAATCTTGAACTCAAAAGTACTGATGCCTGGAGATCACCAGTGGCTGCTGTCATATGGATTGCAAGAAGAGAGAAAAGACAATAATCAACGAAAATCTGCTTCCAAAGTTTTAATCATTGCCAATTCTGCTATTTTTGGATCTATAGCTTGTCTGTGGTTTCTTTTACAAAACTCTTTAACAAATATTATAACATCAAAATTGATAGTTACAGCAATTTGTTTAACATCCTGTACTTTAATTGGAATTGGTCACTTGTATTCGTTTATTATTACACTCTACTATGATAATAAACGAAAACTTTTCACTAAATCATTTACAAGGCAACTAAGCCTGATGGAAAATATGAATAGTTGTATTCGGAAATCATTAAGAAATATCCAAGAAGCTGAACTCATTGCCAGGGGCTTTACAATTGTTTCGCACAAAGTCCCATTGATGAAATTGGAGAATAGTTCGTTGCTTGGTCAATCTCAAAGACAATTCCAGCAATTGAGAGTAGCAGTTTTTAAAGCATGTTTGTGTCAATTTTTATCTTATCGAGATGGCACAAGACAGCTTCTACAACAAGTCAGGTTGCAATCAGAGGTTGATAATGTTTGTAACTACATTGCAAATGTTTCAATTGAGGATCTAGGGTTCGAAGGGAATCTTATGCAACTTGTCAGAAGTAACTGGTCAGAACAAGATCACCAAGAATTGTCCAAAGCTTCAGATAATTTCTCATTATCTGCCATCAAAATTGTTTGGCAGACAATGACAGTTCAGAGGTCAGAGTTCATTCGTCGCATTGGTTTATCACTTTGTTCAAAAGCATGGGACATAAATGAAACAAATTTCTATGATATTTTTCCAATTTTAGAAAAAGTCACAAAATCATTACAGTCGGACACTATCAAAAATCTTTACGATCTTGATAGAATAAGTGAAACACATAAAATTGGTGCTGCCAGTGCCAATTATGATAATGGAGTTTGTAATAGAAGCATACTGGAATCTCATTCAAAGGGGCAATATGGAGAGATCTGGACAGCAGCTCATAGCTTGTATCTGCACTTGCAGGTTGCCGCAGAGCGTATCCACGCCTTGCAAGTAAAATGCGAGTCACTTAATCAAGATAAACGCCATTCTAGTGATCATTCTGAAGGTATCACAGAATTGAGCTCCCTTTTGGAAACAGTCAATCCAGAGTTAAAAGCTTCATTGGTTTGCTATCAAGAGGTGGAAACAGAAGTGAATAGATTATTCACTGACAGAGAAAAAGTACCAGACATTCCTATATCAGATTTTCCTGGTGACCAATTAGAAAAGCCATTGCAAGAACCAATCCAGTTATTTGGTTTGAAGGATAATGAGATTAGATTTGATGATGAGACATTTGAGGCTTACACTGATCCTGATGAGAATGATCCGGATAAATCTTCCAATAGACACTTGTACCAGGAAGAAACCGAGAAGCAGCGTAAGGAACGGCAAGCATCATTGCAGCTCCTTGTAGAATTGAGATCAGTCTTGCCAGGACGAATGGCAGTAAGAGAAGAACTTAAACAAAAGGGTAGAGATGGCAAAACTAACATAATCAATTCTGATGGTGATATCCAAAATACAGTGGAAACCCAGGGAATGCGAAGCTATGGAGATGTTCCAGGAGATAGAGAAGGTAATACCGGTATATGACAAGTGTTGGCTTTGTATTTTGTTGTTGTTGTACATATCAATACATTGTAAAAAATTGTCTTCCTTTTATTGTAAAGGTAAGGTAAGGTAATGTAAAATATTTTGTTTTCATGTACTATTGCCTTTACTGTCAGGTAATGTATTCCTATCTTTTAATATTACAGGTCAGGGGGACTTTAGCCAAGACAAGAAAACTGTGGACAGTTTAGAAATGTGTGATCCATTTCAAAAAGAAGAATCAAAACAAGACACTGAGGAGACAGACACTAACTTAACTGACGACAAAATTCAACAAACGTTTACAAATTCCTACATTGATTCAAATGACAACAGTGACCAGTTAACGAATTCACCAGCACCACAGTTTGGTGGATTGTGGGGCATGGCTAGTCTTGCATCCCAGGCTGCGACAATGTCTAGTCATTTTCATCAAGAAGAGGAGATATTTGGATCAGATTCAGAAGCGGATGAAACAGAATAAATTAATTATAAAAATAGTTCAATACAAAACTTAAAGAAACAGCCTTTTTGAAATAACTGAAAAATGTGTACAACAATATAGTTAACATTATACAAGCATGTTTATTTTATTTAATTACAAATAAAACTTGCATATGTACAGAATTTACAGTTGAAACTTTCAGTTAAGCGGAATGTCTTTTACTATTTTAACAGTAATTATTTACAATATAGACAAAGTTTAAGAATGAAAACAGATTGTTTACAATTAACAATTTAAAATCGATATTTTCAATTAATAAATAAGCTACTGGTCAAGTGAGAATGACATAACGTATCAAGGTGGTTCTGTTTATATTGCAAATTTAAAATCCACTTTAGGCTAAACAAATTCTGATTTAACTTCTGAAAAAGGGGGTGAAACAGAATCAAGTTCCAGCATGGAGATGACAATCTGCATGGTTCAATGTTTACTGAACATTGTTTTAGCTTCATGTTCATAAATATAGTTCAACCAATCCGAGGATAAGACAATGATGTTGCTTGAAGTTGCAGCATAAGTTATTTCAACACAGTGGCCTTGATTGTCCAGTAATATAACAAGATGTCCCAACAGCTGCCCTCACCTTGCTTCTTTAGCAACATTAGCAGTAGGCAGAGCGGCAGCAGCAGCACCAGGTGCAGAGCTCCCAGCCATGGCACTAGCTGTTGCTGCACTAGGAATACTAAGAGATGATGGATGCACGTCATAGCCTAATTTCTTCATATCACGAGTCACGATATTAAAGGTCACCCTTATGTTACCTTGTGACCTCACTCTAGTTACTAAGAGACAAAAGAAAGACATTTAATTAATTCCTTTAAAACTGTGGTGTGGTGTTATTATTCTATTCCTGGGAATGTTACTAACTTTCTGGACACAACTGATGATTCAAATAAAAATATACCCAGGGGCGGATTCAAAGGGTGGTGGAGGAGCCCAGCCGGCCCAGTCACCCTCTAAATTTCATAAACTGTAATGCAAAGATAGGACATCAAATTAAGTTCAGTACTCTTCATTTCACTACATTTAGGCCCTTCCCATTCCCCCCCCCCCCCCCACCCCCAATTTCAAAATCCTGGATCTGCCACTGATACCAATAGAACATAAATAATACAAAGACTACATTAGTAAAATTGTGTTTACCTTCTCTGCCTTCACCCCTAGCAACTATGTTTGCATCAACATATTCAGGTTTTCTTCCCATGAACCAGCTGAATAATAGACAATTATAAGATGAATATGAATGAATTTTCTTAACATCTTTTTATGTAAGATGTATTACCCCGCTGAATTTTTTTAAATTTTATTATTGAGTATGCAATTTTAATGTCACATAATAGTTATTCACTTTGACCAAAAACAAATTATTTACTTGAAAAAAAACCTGTAATTTAAAGCAAAAAAATAGTTAAATTGGCTGCCAGCCAATGGGTTTTTGGTTGATTTTAACCGTTTTATACCTGAAAACATTATTTTTTGGGGGTTTTTTTCTTCAGAAGTGATTTTTTTTGTTAAAACTACAAAATGGCCTATACAAAGTCTGATTTTATTAATCTTCATTTTTTATGTTTTTGGGGACAATATACCTTTAAGGCAACATTTGGAACAAAAAAAGTGTTACCTTGTAAACTTTTGAAATCTTGATGATGATTCTGGCACAAACATTGGAATAATTCTAACATGTCTGAAAAAGATAAGTTTATGTCAGAATTGATTTGTTTCAACACTAGTTGAGAATATTTAGCACTGGTTTCCCCATGATGTTCTATGAGCCCATCAATAGCAATCTGCATTAGTGGGTTCTTTTATGAGTATGTGAGTAGCTCCTATTGTTCCATGAGTCCCATCAATAGCAATCTGCATTAGTGGGTTCTTTTATGTGAGTAGCTGATATGTTGTTTGCCTTCTGAAATCCCAAGTTCATTGTATTTATATCATTATCATTTAAACACTATGCGTGAAAGCAACACAAAAATAAACCTACTTTCCTGGTGATATCGGTACATGTACTGCTCCATAGCCTCTGACAACAGCCGTTCCAAAGACATCCTGTCCGTAACAGCTGAGAACAAGTTGAGGCCCTGTTAAAAACAAAAAGGCAAACTGTATCAACTGTCAATGAGGAGTATTAAACACTGCACAGTATTTGAAATTGTATGTACTTACATCCGAATGGATTTGTGCTTTTGAACGTCACTTCTAGTGGAAAATTCCATACAAACGTTTGCCGACCATCTTGGCTTTTCTTACTTACTTGTGAAACTCCCTCTTCTAAGCCCTGAAATTATTCAATCATAAAGAAATTGTTTAAAAAATTGATAAAATTGTCATTTTATGTTAGTTTTTAGCATTATGATAACAGAACAGCATGATTGATGATGATGATTGAAATTGTTTTCCTAAAATAAATGTACCAACTCACAGATGTAATTACCCAGTCTTGACCAAATACAAAATTGTATTTGAAATAGATGTTGTCAAATTCTGGAAACTGAAAACAAGTTAGGAAAATGTTAAATCATTTTAATAAATAATAATGTTTAGCGTATTGTAATAAAGGATGATTTTTATCTACTAGTAGTACACAGCCTATATAATACATACACATATTTGTGCTCACTTCAATGCGGTTATATAAATAATAAACACATGTATAATATAATAATTATATTTTTATAATCATAAAAATTATAGGCCCTACCTTACTTATTATATATGAATAAATAATTAATAATAATAATTCATGGTACTTGTTCAAAGTACACAAGAAAGAAAACACTGAAGACTGTGATTCTACTAGGGCCTAGATAGGCTCTTTTCGTATACTTACTAGCTACGTATACCCCACTACTCTAGCAACACGGCCACCCCTCTAACTAGGCCTACCTACACCTACTATACTAACTAAAAACCTGCTGGGCCTGGCTGGCTAGCTAGGTAAGAAGAGGAGGCCTAGCTTTAATCAAGTTCTTCGAACTTTATAAAGAAGTTATTTAAACTTTTACAATTAATTTATAACATTAATATATAAACACACATACTCACATCAGCACATTCAATCTGACCACTTAACATAAGTAAAAAAACACTTGGATTTGAAGCCATAACTTTCGTAAATTATTTGTTGTTATTGGGAACGCGAAAAATATTTAGAAAATATCCTGTCCGATGAGGGCACAATCAAAATGTCTGCGCCCATGTTAACTGCCATTTTGTTTTAAGAATATTTTTGGTATTACTCACAATGTAATTGAGAGAGAATATGGATAAATATTTATAAGTTATAAAAATAATAATAATAATTTTATTTAACTATTGATACATTTATTGTTGATGTAAATACGGAGGTATTGAATATTATACCTCTTGTACTTGTTGGTTCTTGTTGAGGACGCTATTCATTTACAAGGAAGACTGTCGCCCTCTTTTGACAAGACGTACCTTTTAACACCAGCACGTGGCGACCAAACCGCTCTTTTGCAATTAAAACGGCATGAGGGAAGGTATGGTTGTTGATGACAAGAGCATTTTCTGTAATACATTATTACAAAAAAATAGTTTAAGCAAAGGTTAATCATTACAATATTACTCTATATTAGGCCTTATAATATTTAATAATATTATGTAGGCCTATATGGGACGGACACCTTTTTAAATCAAATGATATTAAATTTAAAGATATGCTGCTGCAGCTGAGGCGGATCAAGTGCTCTACAAACTGGCCTCTCTTTGATATTGATGATGTATTATTACTATTATTAACTATATATTATAGGAATTTTAAACTATGCTATGTAATACTATGTTTCTATCATGGTATAGTACATACAAGACTACGTTTGTGGCTCTACTTTCATTACAATTGTAGCACTGTTAGCAGTCTGTTGAAGCAATTGGGTGGGGTGCCTGTAAATTTTTTTTTTTTTTTAAATTGCATCATCAAGAAGTACTGTAATTATTGTGGCATTGTTATGATGATTAAATTAATTGAACTTCGTTGTGATAAAAATAATTTGCCGATCTGAACAATGTCCTAATATTATTATTAACATATTGCAATTAATTGATTGGAGTACAACCTTCAAAAGTTTCTTGTTCATGGTAAATGAATGACCATTTTTCTGATTTTCAGATGGAACTAAACTGAAGCTTTCAAATTCATCCTTGATTAACCAAAAGGTAGGTACAGTACAATGTAATGACAAAAAAACAATGACTTGTAAAAATGATGATCATGTGTTCTGAAGTTATTGTGACGATAGTCTACCTTCACTCGCCGGTCTGAAAACAAGTCTCTTTATTAAAAAGTATTAATAATAATTAATGGTGGCAGTTTTTTCATAAACGTTATGATAGTCTATAGACTTAAATGCAATAAATAACAGTTTGTTTTTAATGTCTTATAGGATATAGCCTCAAGATGTTTAACTGTAAAATACTACTGATGTCTATACCAGGTGAGAATATTGTATGGCACTACCACTAAAGGCATGAAATGTAAATGTATTCTGGGTAAATATGGGGGCTGGGGGTTTTATGGACAAACACTAAAATTTTAATTGGAAGCAGCAGGGTTTTATTTTGACATGAAATGATGATCATGTGTTCAGATACTTGTAAATGAAGATACAGTACCTTCACTCGCCGATCTGAAATGTCTTAATCATTATATGCAAGATTTTTCGAGAATCTATTTTTAGCATCTGTTTATTATTTCGTTTGTATTCCCCAGATGCGAAATGAAATACTGAGGTTTACTGATGCAGAAATAATGGTAAGATTAGGGATACCGAGAGCTGACTCCATTTTCATTACCACGATTAAACAGCGCGCACGTTACTATGCGCGCAATGTCATTGACGCGGTGTTTTTTTACTTTGGTAAACACTTTTTATTAGGTAATTATTCTGAAAATAAATTAATTACGAAAATATCCTTTTGAGTAAATATTTATTTACCTATTAATCTATAAGATAAAGTATTATTTATTTCCATTTCATTCAACCAAAAATGTGAATATAGTGGTTAAAAGATCGTTATCGCCTAGCGCGTATAGACTTTGTTTACTACGAAACCCTCGGAAGGCTCAATGACCTACCATTTTCAACCTTATTTTTGTAGTTGAGCCTCTTATGACCTCAAAATGTTTTTTATTCCTACACCAAGATAATATAGTTCCACATACCATGTGCTTGTTACTAAGAAAAATATTAATTTTAAGTGCTAAAAAAACAGTTTTATCCCGATATGAGGCCTTTATGATTCGAATATTTCATAGTAACAACCCATATACCATGAAAAATATCCGTTTTGTCCATTTTTAAAATAATTTTTGGAAAATTCCGAGAGGCTCAACTACAAAAACGCCATTTTGTGGTATGATGTCATTGCAAGCCAATCAAACCTCTGCATTCGACCGCTCCGCAGGTCTCACGGTTGAACGATTTTGGATTCTCGCCCTTTGATTGGTTGACGCGAATCAACACACAGCGGAATAATTTTCTCGCGAGTGCCGTGAAGTCACATGGTCTAAGGCCTGTCCAATTACACGTGAAAATAATGCATTGAAATTCTTCGAATGAAGTTAAATTAACACTTTTTTTTATATAATAAATAAGTAATATCATATTTTATTGAATTTTACAATGTTGATATACAAATTATATTACTTAAAACCGTGATTTTATTTAATTATTTTTACGAAAAATGACTAGTTCATACAATTGTCGACTGAGGGCGCAATTTGTTTACATCGTTCATGGCTAAAAACGATCATTTTCGACGATGTTTTAAACCCTATATTTCGAAAACTACAAGTCATATTTTCATAATTCTTTCTTTATTATAATATTGATACAAAATACTAACAGCCAATGTATAATTTGTTTGAAAAATATTAACTTTTAATTTTACATCGTTATCCCTAGTAAGATGAAGATAAGATTAAGAACCACAAAAATAATGTCTGACTTTATGATGATTATGCGTTCTGAAGTTATTGTGACGATAAACTACCTTCACTCGCCGATCTGAAATAAGTTGTTGAATCCCTCAAACACAATGAGTGCATTTTACGGATTCATATTTTTATGCATTATTTTTTATTTATTTGCAGGAATAATACGGATTTCCCAGAAATGAAATTGCACAGTCTGTAGTGGTAAGAAAGAGAGAGACTTGTATAGTTGTTGATTTAGCAAGATATTTAGATGATGACTATGTGTTCTTACATAATGTTTGATGATAATTATACCTTCACTCGCCGGTCTGATAAATAACCTTAATATTACTAAGAATACTAATTTTTTTTTAAAGTTTTTGTTGGTTATTTTAATCTTTGTTTTAATAGAGATGGAGCAAATGCTTTGGAAAGTGTTTTACCCAAAAAACTCATGGAGCCTGCCCTCTGGTGTACTGATTGGAGTAGTCAACAAGGAACAAGCGTCTGTAACCATCACATCCGTTGTACAACAGGAGCTTCCACAGGAACAAATTTTGGGGTTTATCAAAGATTTGAATGCACGTATCCGAAGAATTGAAGATAAAATTATGGTCATAGGTGAGAAGAGCTTTCAAGTTGTTGGGATTTTAGTAAATGAGAATGAACAGATTTTGAAGAGTGAACATTTTGATGATTTGTGTTTGGAGATGGAGATATGTTTACTAATGCAGGCTGATTGGCGAGGCTCACCGCATGAATGTGTCGTTATTCACCAAATGAAGGACAGGCATGTTTTGATAGAGGACAATACAATGTTTATTGCATACGACGCATCATTTGAATACCAAGCTAAAAGTGCACATTATTCTATTCAGGATAGCTGCTTTAAAAACGGCAAATTGGTCAATCATGTGATGACTTGCCTGCACGATTGGAACTCATTGAATGAATGTTGTGATTTAGAACAAATAGAACGCATACAAATAAAGAAATTAAATAGCTTGCGAGATTTGTGCTATTCTGTTTGGCTATTAATAGCTAGATGTTCTCTAAACTTGCTTGCCTGGTTCCTGAATATATTCTCGCATAAGTAAATATAATTGTTTCTTACTCTATCTATCCAAATATCTACCAAACTTGTAATGATGATCATGTGCTCTGAAGTTATTGTGACGATAGTCTACCTTCACTCGCCGGTCTGAAAACAAGTTTTTTTAAACTACATAATTTAATTTATTTTCCATAGAAAAAGATAATTACTGTAAATAAAGACCTACATTAATGCATGCATTGATATCATTTTTCCCCCAGAATATTCCAAAATTTGGTTTTTGATAAAATACTTTGTTGGCCAGCAACTGGGTGCCAGCTGAAGGAAAAGTACAATCAAGTTAAAGAATGCTCAACCCTTTATAAAAAAAAGCGCCATTTTAACAGGTATTTGGTCCAACCAATATTTCTCTGCTTGTATTCAACTGCAAGATGGTTTGATGATGATCATGTGTTCTGACATCAAGGTTGAAGATAAACTACCTTCACTCGCCGATCTGATGAACATTCTTGCAAAAAATCCATATCTTGCTAATATTTATCTAATAATGATCACATTAATTTAGTAATCTTTTTTTAAATATTTTTTAGGGAAATGAATTTGCTGCTGCTTCTGGCGTCTGACCTTGTACTAGGTATGGCTCTAGTATATTATTTTCACCAGGTTGATTTCTTCAACATTCTAGCATCCATGTTCTTGCAGTTTGTCAATGTGAGTGAATATATTAAGATGGGTTAAACATTCTGTGGGAGGGTGTAGTCATGGAAGATACAATTGAGCCTTGCAATTTAAATTGGTTCAATTGTAGAGTGTAATGGTATTGTAACTGCCTTACTGTTTGATTTCACAGACAACTGCAACATCTCTAGAACAGCTCTTGCATTGGTTGATGGGTGCTCCAGCCGGCCTAAAGCTCAACAGAGAGCTGGCTTCATTCCTAGGCCAGTTTTTTCTCTACCACATCTATCTCTGGGTAGGCTACCTCAACACCATTGCTCCGTTTCTAGCAGTCGCCATCAAGTTCGCCAGCCTCTGTGGGTGCCTAGGTGTTAGTGTATTCATTGCATGGGCCTCGGATGTCCTATCTATACTTGCATTCCATGTATACTGTTTCTATGTATACGCAGCAAGGTACAACATACAATACAATTTTTAAAATATTGACATAAAAATAAGCAGACGATTGATACATACCAGCCACTTTTTGAAAGTGGTTAGTCAACTATCATGGTTGTTGAGATTTAACCAAATACATTTAAATCGTGTCTGATTTGATCGATAAAAATATGGAATACAAAATGTTCTTGGAAATGATGAGACAACTCCTTGAATTGCAAAGCCTATAATGATTTTATAATTTGTTTTAATTGCTGATCCAAGAACAATTTAATCCATATAAATTGGTCTGAATCTGATCTTTAGGTTTTTATTTATCACATTTATCTTACAGGATTTACTGCTTACAAGTGCACGGGCTGATGTCGTTTTGGCGTTTATTCCGTGGTAAAAAGTGGAATGTTCTTCGTCAGCGTGTTGATTCCAGCGACTTCCGTGTGGATCAGTTGTTTATCGGAACATTGCTCTTCACAATACTGCTTTTCCTTCTTCCAACGACGGCATTCTTTTACGCCGTGTTTACATCGGTAAATGACTTAGTCATTTAGGTATAAGAGTTTAAAAATGTATGTTGTATGGAAAATTGGCTATAAAATGTTTGTTATACATTACAGACTTACTTTCTCATTGATATGATTTAACTTTCAAGTAAAAAATAATTTGTCATTTTTTATTTTTAACCACCAGCTTCGACTTGCAGTATTAATTCCACAATCGGTGGTTGCCAGTTTAATCGTATTCATAAACAGATTTCCACTGTATTCCTTAATTTTGTGGACTGGCGGCTTCATGGTTGATGGCATTACTTTTCATCCAATGTCGCAAAATAAAAAATGTGGCTGGCTGCTTTTAAAAGTGAGTATTGTTAGATGTCATATGTGGTTACAGGTTGTATAATGTCAAACTGCTTGTCTATCGATATGTATGTCTGCATTGCCGATGATTATTTGGATTCACATTACATTCCTAGCTTGGAACCTTCGGTTCCAGTGATGACAATCCTGCAAATATGAGGCTATTTGCTTAACAAACTTAAAACCTTGGTTTAATGCATCCTCACACAATTATATTTACTAATTTATCAAATGTTTCTGTATATTGTATTGTGTGAAACAATTGAACTTGTATTTACTCTGTCCACAGATGAAACCAATGTCGTTACGGAAGGCGATGGCTGCAGATCTACTGGATGATAAACAATCTAAATACAAGGCTTCGTGGCATTCAGTTGGAAAAGACTTGCTGACTGGCTACTTGGTGTACCCATGGGGTGGCAAGCAGGACATGCAATGAGTAAATTGCGGAAGCAATACACATGCAAATATAAATATTTCTAAATAGTATACAGTATAGCTATGTAAATATTTATTTTGAATAAACAAAATAATAAATGTGTTTTTGCTTACTATTATTTGGCAGTTATGTATTTTGCACTCCAACACCGTAATCAAAACTTTATTTTTAATATTTGGAATGTCCGTCTACATTAAGAGAACAACATTGACTACACTGTATTATATAACGTTCCACATTCTTCAATCCATCTAGCTTTGAACAAACCTCTTTTGCTTAACTTCTCTTTTATGAAAAAAAGAATAACCCATATAAATTCTGGCTACAGACTCGATGAATTGCTTACTTTACATAGAAACCATGCATTTCTTCATGGTGGAAACTACTGTACCACACTGACATGGGAGTTCCAATTTGTGGCAATCTACCGTAGTACCATCCACTACAGTAGTACCATTCAGTGAATGTGTGCGGTTGTGCACAAACAAGTCATTCAAACAAATAAAAAATGTAAACAATTCTGTAACCTGAGCAAGTATAATACTGTAACAATAATACATTTCACAATGTTAATAACATTCCCTTGGTGTTCTTCAACCATGTCACTGTGCAACAGTAGTATTGTATCACTTTCACATTAAATGCCATGATTAAACAGTGCGTGCGTGCATAATGCTAGTACTGTACCAATTAAATGTGCAGAACCCATTCTCATTACCTGCAATACCAGTTTTTCCGATACATAATTAAGTACAGGTATTTAAAAATATTGATTTAAATTTTTGACCTGTCCCTAAAGTCCATTCAGCTGTTCAACCCTGGGGCGGATTCTATAAGCGGTCTAAGCACTTGGCCAGCTATAATTCGTGATGTAGCAAGTAGCCTTTATTATTGACCATTGTAATACCGCAGCTGTTTATAGCAATGGTGTAACAGGGGTGGCTTTAGTAAGACCGTCCATCTGATAAAGCCAGCTTTAGTAAGACCATCTATCTGATAAAGCCGGCTTTAATCGGGGAGTTAGACTATCAGTTAAGACTGTTTTAAAGCAATCCGCCCCTGGTGTTTAAAATTCTGAATTTTGAACGGCTGTGTGTAAAGTTTTGCTAGGAAAGGACTATGTGTACAGTAATATATATGAATGGTTGATACAGTACCACCTACACAGTGTTGACTCTCAGATAAAACATGGCATTTAATATTCTATTCACAAAATTAACTACAGGTACTACAATTCTAATGCAGTATTATTACAAAGACCCATAGGGTCTTATTAAAATTCATTTTTATATATTGTGGCCGAACCTAAATCGTAAAATTATTTACAATAAAATATAAATTTGCTCCGAGCACAATTTTTCTGTTTGTGAAAACAAATTAATAACTCAACTTCTAAAATTTAAATATTCAAAATTCTCCTATAATTATTAAGAATATTGTGAAAGATTTTTTCCTTTACTTTCGACACTGATTTTTGGCAAAGAAACAATCCTGATTCTAAACTGGTTATCTCTGTTTAACAATAATAAAAATAAAATACGGCATTTCAACTTTCTAATCGTATCACTGATCTCAAAGCATTTCTTGGGCTGTAAACAATTGTACAAGTAACGCTATGCAAATTGTTAGGGGTAGAGAAATAAAAAGTTTAACATGGTACAAAATGCACAATTTACAGACACGCTACCCGTGAATACATTCCTGTCTAGACAACACAATCCATTCATACCATTACTATTTCATAACAGTGATTCTAAATGCTTTTAAATAAATATAAAAATATTTCGGGAAAATTATATTCTCACTTAAGCATTAAGAGTATAATATTCAAAGTTTGATACTTGCTATGTAAATATAATGTACTTGCTATTAAACATTTGTTTATCCCCTGAAATATCAACTTTAAATGTTTCGCTAGTCTGACAGTACAGTACCTTGTGCGGGTTTTTCTAAACGACTCCATTTATTACCGTACAACGATTTAAACCATTTTTTTTCTCCGCTACACCAACTCAGTTATTTTGTTTGTGCTGTCCAATTATCAACTTGCTTCCCTTCTCTTCAATCATCAACTTAAAAGTGTAGATCATACAATTTTAATTCCAAAACGTTTTCGGAGTTGTTCGAAAAATATGAATGTGAAAATTGTTTGCGGCCCCAGCCTTATCCACGCTGGCACAAATCCTTTGTAAAATGCTAATGGTCCCAGCTTAGCCACGTTAAACCCACAATGAAACAAATTCTGTAAAAAAAAATCACAAATTGTTGACCAATGGGGAAGAAGTTACAGGTTGCATGCAAAGTTTGGTAAATGGACGAGTAGACTGTAAAAATCATAAATTGTTGACCAATGGGGAAGAAGTTACAGGTTGCATGCAAAGTTTGGTAAATGGACGAGTAGATTGTAAAAATCATAAATTGTTGACCAATGGGGAAGAAGTTACAGGTTGCATGCAAAGTTTGGTAAATGGACGAGTAGATTGTAAAAATCATAAATTGTTGACCAATGGGGAAGAAGTTACAGGTTGCATGCAAAGTTTGGTAAATGGACGAGTAGATTGTAAAAATCATAAATTGTTGACCAATGGGGAAGAAGTTACAGGTTGCATGCAAAGTTTGGTAAATGGACGAGTAGATTGTAAAAATCATAAATTGTTGACCAATGGGAAAGAAGTTACAGGTTGCATGCAAAGTTTGGTAAATGGACGAGTAGATTGTAAAAATCATAAATTGTTGACCAATGGGGAAGAAGTTACAGGTTGCATGCAAAGTTTGGTAAATAGATGAGTAGCCTGATTAAGGTCCTAAAGTCCCCATGTGGTCACATGAATTATCACTTAATCCTAAAAATCAAAGACATTTCTATTCTCCTATATAATACTATATATCTAAATTTTCTTTGTCAAACCGCTAGTCTTGAGACAAGGGACATCCATCTAAATTTAAATTTTTAGGGAGCCAATTTGGGATGTGCTTAATTACTAGACATAGTTGTGATGGATTATAGGACCAAGCGATGACTAACGACACAGTATGCATAGATCCCAGGTAGGGCAGAAATGTAGGATGCTAACCGGAAGCTCAATATTAATGATAACAGATTCACATATATAATTTAATACTAGTCTGCTGACACTTCATTCTGCCTGGTGGGCTAAAGCCAAATTCACATCTGTACCTAAAAAATCTTATTATTTAAAGTATTTTTTTATTATGAATATGAGAAAATATATCAATTATTAACATACCTTGTATTTGCCTTTAGGTGAGTTCATCATACGAGTTTTCAACACATCAAATGGTTGAGTGATGGCCGTTGCACATGTTGCCTAAGTAAGAACAAATAGTTAAGTACACATCCATACAAATACTGTTTATACTCCGAAAATACTGTACTGAAAATGATGTAATTTTCAAATGGTAGAAGTTAACATAAATACATACTAAGAATAATAGAGTAAGCCAACTTACGGCAGAGAGACTTGCAGTGAAATGTGTAATCATGTTATCTTCAAAATACTTTGTTTGTAATAGCATTTGCTTGTATTGATCATATAACGATAACTGAAAATAAAATATAAATTGATCATACAAAGTCACATGAATTTACATGTCTACAATCACCTAAAGGCCAATTTACATAGATGAGCAGTAACGGTAAAGCTTGGTTCCCACTAGAACGTAACGCAAGGACGTAAACGCAACGCAAGCGTTTTAACCAATGACAAGCGAAGTTATAGACAGTTAGCAATCACAAGCGAATAAGCCATCGCTTGTGATTGGTCAATTCACTTGCGTTGCGTTACGTCCTTGCGTTGCGTCGCTAGTGGGAACCACGCTTTAGCGGAAAACCGTAAGTAACCATATCTTGTTTGCTAATAAAACCACTCTGCAGCCATAAATACAGTAGGGACACCTTCAGGACTTAACAAAGTGTCCTCTTAATAGGGGTTTCCGTGAATAGGGGTTGCATCTAGTTAAATTCGCAGAAAGTGTCCCTGAGGTTTCTTCTGCTGAATATTATGATGGTTTAATCGTTATAACAATTGTAAGGAATTCCACACAATATAATACGATGGACAGGGGAAAAAACATGATCTTCTGATATAGAATGGAACCTAAACAAGAAATGACTTCATTTCTTTGAGGAACCACTATAAATTGTATTAGTGGTAAGCTCTGTCCATATATGGGCACATCACATTTTTTTGTCACATAAAGTTTGATAGTGTAGAAAGAGCTTTAGCCCCTGTTATCTATATGATGAGACTGGTGTTTTAGTCTAGGGTGAAACCTGTGCAAGGGTTTGTCACGTACCTGACCAAATGTCATCAGCATTGCTCGTATTACCACCATAGAAGCACCAAAGAACATTTTACGTACGCCCTCTACATAAAAACAAATACAAATTATCAAATAATATGGTTATTTATCTCTTAGTGTACGTGAATTCTGTAATCCGATTGGTCAATATGTATGAGATATAATTCCGTATTACGCCCATTTACTCAGTCAAGCGGATCAGAAGGGTAATATATCCCGTATTACCTGTTTGATATTTCTCGTATTCCGTGAACAAACAGGGTGTAACTAATAGTATCTATCATTTATGAACAAATCAAGCAATAATTTCTAAAATTCATATTAGGGGTAGGAACATTGTAATTTTCGTCATCATTTTCTGATAATTTTTACTTTTTAATATGTTCTCCACTCAAAGGGTAAAAGGCCTATGTCGGTTTATCCAGGTAAGGTAGGTAATAGACTCAAACAAATTGATACACCTTCAAAATTTGTTATTACTGTATCCACTAACTAAACTGAAGAACTGAAAAAAGTGAATATTAAATCAATAGGTTTACAGTACCTTCTGTGTACACACGCCAAATACCATCAAAAATATGTTTGTAGCTGAAATGACATTAAAAACATATTAATTATTATTAATCTCCTGATAATGTTGTACATGGTTTATTGTAATGGTTTGTTTACTCTGTTCAAATAAGGTAGTAAGTAGCACAGTAAGCATGCATTTTAAGTACAATACTAAAAATAATAGGCAAACATAATACAGTACAACCTCTATTAAAGGGACCTTCTGGGCCCAAAATAGTGTCCTTTAATCTTTGAATTAGTGTTGGCCATTATATTCATTTATATAGCAGAGAGTGCTTGAATGATTCAACTTACTTTCTTCTGTATTCTGGCGCAATTTTCATATCATTCTGCATGCGGACATTTATCATGTCTGGTGGTGTACCAACAATACCACCACAAGCACCTATAACAAATAACTAGAGAATCAGCAACATCCAATAGTAGTACAATGCAAAAGATATTTATTTTTTTGACAAAAGCGTGGGTAGGGAGACAAAAAGTTCAAAGTTTGAATAGTAGGCCACACTTAAAAAAATAAATAAAGAAAAACAGGACATGGAAACAACTGTAGAGAGAGAGACACTATTTTAATGATGCAGTAACTGCAGTACAATTACATTTTGCCAAAGCCACACAATACAATCAGTAAGATAAATAATATAGTATGCCTGGCTGGAGTACTTATACTGTACTTAAATACTAGACAGACTACTACCACTGATATTCCTAACAGAACAAAGTAACATTCTTTATATTTTGTTCATAAAATATCCTCAGAGAATAATTAGACATTACATCTTAAAAATACACCAACACAAACTGGCTGGGTCACAGACTAAAGCTCGGTCTACACTATCAGAATAGTTTGACAAAAAAAGTGTGATGTGTCCAAATATATGGTAGTGATATGACATCATCGTGTCCATATATGGGCACATCACATTTTGTTGTCACATACAGTTTGATAGTGTAGACGGAGCTTAATTTGACAAGTTATGATTTGCCCAAATATGGTAGTGATATGACATCATCATATCCATATATGGGCACATCACATTTTGTTGTTAAATAAAATTTGATAGGTGTAGACAGATCTTAAGTAATAGATGTGTGTGGATTACTTACCAGCAAACATTGCAATTAGAGCCTTCTGATAGAAGGGTAATGGAAGATTAGGATTGTCATTTGTAAGATGGCTTTTAAGAGTATCATAAATTCCGAATCTCGTCAGAGAGTATGTTAACTGTAAATAAAATAGGAAAACACAATAAAATAAAGGATAGGAATATCAATCAATCAATCGTTCGATTTATATAGCGCCATTCCAACAGTCATTGCTCATGGCGCTGCCAAAAATATCAGAAAACGTGAGTTTTGAGTAGTGACTTAAAGTAGTGATATTAAATATAATATATTTTTGCTGTTAGTTAGTTTTGTTTTCAATTTTTCCTTAAAATAGATATCAGTATAATTAAATGGTAAGAGATATCGGACCAGCGTGTGAGAGGCATGGAACCTGTCTGCGTTATGCTTGTATAAATAGTCAAGCTTTTAAGAGTATCATATATTCCGAATCTAGTCAAAGAGTATGTTAACTGAAAAAACAATAAAATAGGAATTATATATTATTGCTGAGACCTGTCTGTGCTATGTTGTATCCATAGTCAAGATACTTTACTCTCATTGCCTCGTCTATACAAGGGTTTGTTTGCTAGCAACAATAATAATACAATAGATTCTCAACAACAAAAGCATAAATCGGTCAAAATTCAGCAGTATTTGATTGTGAAGACATTTACCTGTCGCCCTATTGATGCTGAAAGTCCATTATATAGCGCCTTCACACCGTTTTTTCTAATGACCTTTCTGGCCATTGTAAAACCTCCCTGTTTGACCTCTTGTTGTGTTTGTAAATGAACCTATAAACAAACAAAAATGATACATATTATTAATTAAACAAAATAGTATCTGTCAGTAACTGCAGTAATTATTCTTCTGTTTCATTATTGAACTACAGATGCAACATTGTTATTAAACATTATTTTGATTTGAAAATATAAAATATAAAAAATATTTTTAAACACTATTTTATAGTTGCCTCTTGACATTCTTACCTTTATTAAGTCCAATGGATGTGTGAGACACACTGCTCCAGCTGATGATATGCCACCAAAGTACCATCTAGGCCTTCTTTTAGGCCCCATGTTAGGGACTAGCACCTGGGCCTGAGCTTGCGCTGTCATATCAAATATCCTAGTCTTTCCAACCAACTTCCATACCTTTTGAAAGATGAAGACAAAAATAGATATAAGATAAAAAAAAATCCTATTAAAATAATAATAAAAATAACTCCTAGGTCAGTTGTTTACAAAAATCATGACCTAAAGTATAATTTTCCTTTTTACCCTGGTTATTAGAGTGTATCAAGAATGTGTGAAACAACAACAAACACAATTGTTTAGTATTATTATCAAGTTTGTATGCACTATAATACAGTTGGATGCTTGCTTTAAAACTCAGGTTTTACACTAGAGTAGAGCTGAGGCAATTAGACTGAAGATTATGTTTACTACTGTAATTTTGTATCATAGAACAACCAGCAAAATATTTTAGTGTTTTTTTTTATGGTAAATAACCTACCTAAAAAACATCTAATTTTTTAAATTATTCATCATACCATATGTTTCATCTTTTAACATAGAATAATACACTGTATGTTCAAATGAGAATTCAACCATTTTAAGTAGTAAACAAACATACAAGTCCAGTTCAGACACAAATTAAATATCATAATTGGATGAATCACAGTCTCACACAAAACCTTTAATAGCAACATATTAAATACTTTGTAGAGATGATGAAAAATCTGTGGTTTTGATAGATAGTATTGAAAGTATTTAAGATAACAAATGGTATTCCATATGGGCACTTCCTGTACTATTGAGGCCTGGATAAATCAATTATCATCATACGAATGGCAAGTGGCCAATACTAGGAATATCTAGATCACAGACAGAAAGGCTTATAATATAATTAAAATTAACTCAGCTTTTACTCCATTCATAAAACAATTATGGCTGTCAAGATTGAACACTCAATTCAAATTAAGAAACTAAGAATTTTTCAGTAAAATCAGAAAAAAAAAACCCTAAAAAAACATGAATGGCTGATTTTATTGTAGAAAAAAATCTAGTTACAGGCTAGACTGAGAATTGAACATATGGCCTTTGATATTAAATGACATTATCAAACATGACCTGTGCATTACATCACAGAATGACAGCCTGTCCAAGATCAAAATGTATTGATTGTAATACAGTACACTGATTGGAAATGGCCAACATACATACATACTGCAAATTAACGATATGATGTAATTTATTACAGAATACTGCTAGCAGCAGAACATAGACAGTAGATCAGCATTGCAATTTAGCATCCCTGATTAAATACCAAGCTCCTACATGTTCTTCTCATATATTCAAGAAACATATTTATAAGTGGATTTTGTTTAATTTTAACTCTGTACAACACCAAGTTATTAACTATTAAAGGTTCACCTATCGTATCAGTGTAAACTGTAAAGTCATAATTTAGTCAATTTATTACCTTTAAATAATTATAATATTCGCCAGGTAATAAATTAGCTATTAAAATAATGTTTTAAAATGGTGGGGGAATAATCAAAACCAGCAATCTGATGTAATCTAGTAATAATTACTATATTAATTGGTGTGTTTTGTGTTATTTTTTTCCATAATACACTTTAGGTCAAGATCAAATGTATAATTAAAATAAGCTGTTTTATAGGTCGTTGCCATAGAAATTATGGAATAAGCGGTTATGGCTATAACATAGAATTTTAAAATTGCAACAGCTTATTTTAAAATGTTTTAATTTACATAGTATAGTCATTTCAAGGGCAATAATGTGATGCATGAATGCACATACTGTACAGTAGAGTAGGAACACGCTGCAGGTGCCTATAACATTTGTAAGACCTATTGACATAAAAAGGTGAAACAAACAAACTTCAGTACTGTACTCTGTACATATTTCCAAATTTAGTTTGAACATAGAGATTTTATAGTGAAATCTCTATTGTTTGAATACCAATTGTTTTGTAAAATCATGACATTTTTTTAGTATTTTGTAATAAATATAGCAAACATCGGGTATTGGTCAGATGTTTGCTGACAATATACAGTACTTTATGCTATTAAGTACATATTGAGAAAGCAAACAGTTCGCAAGAAAAATCTTAGGTTGGACACAACCCCACGACCTCCGGATCTCTAGCCTGGCGTTCACAAAGTATCTCATTTTGTTTGTATGTTGTGATCAAATGATACTGTACATTTGAAAAGTAGAGCTCTATGAAAAATCACTCTAGAAAATGATAAGTCCTTAAAATCCAATTAAGTTAATATAAATTTGATTAGCTGTAACAATTCTATATCTGTACTCAGTACAATCATCATGTAATGCCATTATGATAATGTTATGTGTAAACTTTGGGTAAGCAAAGCATAGACTTGTGTTTGAATATTCGAATGTACACTCGCTCAAACAGTCACTGCGCATGCACAGTAGTTGCCTACATGTTCAGATGTTTTTGTAAAATTATACAATAATATTGTTCACTTATTTTAAATGCCATTCATGTCTTGATATTTAATAATCAATTAAGACTAGGCTTTGTTAATTGCCTTGTTATAATGAAAAGTAAGCATATGCTTCAGTTGCATCAAATTTGCAAGAACATTTTTAATCTTTTTGGATTTGAAAATAATTAAATAATTGACATTTAAAAAAACATGAGAATTGTAGTTAAATGTTCAGTTACCATTTACATGCCCCAGATGGAAAATTCAAAGTTTCTTTTTTATTATAATTAAATTATTATAAAAAAGAATCGTTACTGTTCCATCGAATTTACAATACGTTTGATAGCAAGTCATGTTGCTATAATTATATTATTAATATTTTTTTAATCTGAAAAATGCTTATAATTCTATTAAAGTTGTACTGACTCCCAGCAGGAAGCTACAACCATGCTACATCATTAACTCATTTGTTAATGATGCTGTACCCACTCGCCTAACCTGAGTATTCGCCTAGCCCACCTAGCCTACTCAACTTCGCTATCCCAATGCCCCACCCACCAAACCGGCTGCACACGTCGACTCGTAAATCGTACACACAGTACACGTACATCACGCTAGGCCTAGCTAGGCCTAGGGTCATTTGTCCAATTTTGTGTTCATCATCAACATATATTTATAATAACAAAGAAACATTATACTTGCCAATGATTCAAGGCATATATAGCTTAATTGCTTGAGAAATAATTAAACAAGATTATACACCCTCAACGCGTTTAAACAACTACTGCAATGATGTAACAAATCACGCCATAAACAAATATCCAGGCCAGCTTTAGCTTAACTTTCAGATGAACTCTCGTCGACGACTCTCTCGCGACGAAAAACCGACACAGCGGCCGCGTGTCAAAAACAAAATAACAAACATGACCAAATCTGACCTTTGTACACACATGCGCAATTGATGAAAATTCCTCAGACTTAAAAAGAGTTTCGCACCATAACAACGGAAAGCTTTATAAAATACACTTGAATTAGCTTAACATTTGTGCACAATAATGCCAGGATTTGAAGTTAAAGATGGTGAATATACATCTGTTATTTATTCAATGGTAAGTTTATGAGAATCATATAAAATAAATAATTAAAATGAGGTCCTAGGTAGGCCTAGACTAGGCCTAGGGCCAGGCCTAGCCAGCCCGAGTTAGCAATCATGAGCCTACTGAGTAGTAGTTTAAGTAGTATAATGGAATCAGGGACGTTTCGGCCCACTTTGGGGGCCGGGGGGGGGGGGACTTTTATTACATTTTAGTGGTAATTTATCAAGTTTTAAAAGAAGATGTTTGAAATAACTGCAAAACATGTCACGTGAATGGCATAGGCCTAGGCCTATTTATTATTTATTTGATTTGAATATTTATATTTTTAATATGAAAATCATCATAAAAAATACATACAAAATGTTATGATCTAAAATAAAAAATATAAACGTATTGCTTTAAACACGTAAATATAACAAAAACAATAATATATATAAAACAAGTTAATTAAAAAATAAATAATATGATTGACAATATATTAATAGTTATTTATTAACATTGGTATAATTAATTGGCCGAAAGTCCCGGGCCAAAATTGCGTAATTTAATTGATACTTAATTTAACTTATTGATATCTATACTTTTTAAAAACCTATTGTTTTTATTTTCAGATCAAAGAGGCAAAGTTTGCAGATGCAATAAAGATCTTATCAAAAGAGTTGCAAAATCACCCAAAGGTAATTGTAATTGATAAAACAAAAATCTACCCAAAAAAACCCAAAATGTTTCTACTGTAATCTACAATTTATATTGTTAAAGTAAACAAGTGTTAAGATGAAAGCAATGTGATTAGATCTACTATTCCTTGCACTTGGACATAACCCTTTTTACAGTGTTATAAGTCATAATTTAATGTTATTTTAAACCATTTTGTGTCTTCAGGCAAGAGCAGCCTTGTCTCTACTTGGTTATTGCTACTATCAAATGCAGGATTATAGCAATGCTGCTGAGTGCTATCAACAACTAGTTGAGATCAACCCAGAGGTAGATGAGTACAAGCTATACTATGCTCAGTCCCTCTACAACGCCTGCATGTACCCTGAGGCTATGAAGGTCACATTTCAAATTGAGAACAAGAACTATCAAAGCAAGGTACAGTATGAAGTTCCCATATACTGGCGCAGGTTTAAGGTATATACAACCCCAAAAGAGTGTTAAACCACAAATTATTTTAGTTGACCTAAATGCATTTTGGTCCTCCGAAATCTATATTCTGTAAAAGAGTGTGAGGTGAGATTTGCTCTAGATAATTATGATCATTCATACAATGCTTTTTTTTTTTCAGATAACTAAACTGCAAGCAGCCATTAAGTATGGTGAAGAAGATTTACCAGCAGCGAAGGTATATTTGAAAATGATCTAAAATAAAACATATTTATTGTAATAGTACAGTACTCTCAACCATAGTTCATCACAGTAAACACACCACACCATACTTACCTAATTACCTTTGTGTTTCTTACAGACATTGGTCGAACAATCAGCTTCAGAAGATCCTGACACTGAGGTGAACCTAGGATGCTTGCTATTCAAGGAAGGACGCTATGATGTTGCCTGCCAGAAATTCCAAACAGCATTACAGATTTTGGGATATAGACCAGGTAGGTTACCAACAAATACATTCTAAGCATCATAACTTATTGTCCTGTTTATACTTTGTATAACCCACTCTTAAACATATTTGTTTTCCTTGTAGATTTGTCCTATAACATTGCACTATGTCACTACTGCATGAAGCAGTATGCCCCAGCTCTCAAGAACATTGCCGATATTATTGAAAGAGGCATTCGAGAACACCCAGGTATGTTAAAATAGTGCTGAAGATGTGAAATTCTCTGTTTCATTTGAAACAATATATATATGTTTATATATCCATTCTGCAGACAGTACTGTTTATATATGAATAATTTTAATCCCTATACACTATGCACCCAGTTTAAAAATGCGTACATTTTCTACTCTATACAGAGCTAAGTGTTGGCATGACAACAGAAGGTATTGAGGTGCGTAGCGTTGGCAACACCCTTGTACTGCATGAGACTGCCCTCATCGAAGCATTCAACCTGAAAGCTGCAATTGAGTTTCAATTGAAAAACTGTAAGTAAGCAATGGTACAAACATAAAACTAGAGTACTTTTTAAACCTAATAATAGTTGAGAAGCAAGACGGTCAGAATATGTGTTCAAACCTTCAATGAGCATGTTGTATTGATAAGATTTGCTTTTTTCCAGTGGAAGCTGCACAAGAAGCATTGACAGACATGCCACCAAGAGCAGAAGAGGTGAGTAATGTAGCCAACCTAGATTTTGTAAATCATGTGACAGCTAGTTCAAGACAGGGATGGATCCAACATTTTTTAACTGGAGTGTTAACATGTATTAATAATACAGTAGTCTGTCAAAAATACTGTAGACATCAAAAAGTAGTTCATAATTTCATTTTAGCTGTGAAAAGGGTGGGAATGCGCACCCCCACCCCCTAACCTAAGACAACCTACTCGGATAGGATAATTCATAATACAATAATGTGACTGCTGATCCTACCTTTTAGCTAGGCATGTGAGTACTCCACAATATGATACTATCTGTACTAGAATTTAAACATACTGTATGTTATACCTTATTATTCAATATTTTATAGGAAATAGATCCAGTGACACTGCACAACCAGGCATTAATGAACATGGAAACAAACCCAACACAAGGCTTTGAGAAACTACAGTTCCTGCTGCAGCAAAGTCCTTGCCCACCAGAAACATTTGGCAATTTACTTGTATTGTATATCAAATATGAGGTACATTTTTTTTTAAATAAGCTAATTCATTAAAACTCACTCAGAGCGTTGTATTAGTTATTAAAGAAATTGATATACAGTAGTAGAAATAGTAGAATTTAATTAAAAATATTATATAGCAATCTTTCTGTTTTTCTATTAGTACTATGATTTGGCAGCAGATGTCTTAGCAGAAAATGCACACATGACTTTCAAATTCCTCAGTCAGTATCTGTATGATTTCTTGGACACTGTAATCACGAAGCAAACGTCGCCTGAGGAAGCATACCGCCGCTTTGACGACATGGCGACACGGCATACCGAACAGTTACGGAAACTTACGAAGCAAGTTCAAGAATCGCGGCAGAATCATGATGATGAGTCTGTGAAACAGGCGGTTAATGATTATGATGATGCATTAGAAAGGTAAAGAAAGTTTAGCCGTACAGATTAGAAAAAACCGCCAAACACAGTGAATGAATTGACATTTATAGAATGAAGTTACTTTTTAGACAGAGTTAGTGTACATGAAAATGTATTTTTAAATATGGTAAACAATTTTAGGCTTACAAATCTAGCACTTGCATGACAAGGAACAGGACCAAGCTATATGAATTATGCATATGTTGTATTATGGCACCTTGAGCGTTCCATAGAACTGGGTGCAATTATAATTGTCTTGGTTTTTTACTACACTAGGTACATCCCTGTACTTATGCAGCAAGCCAAGATTTACTGGGATCTCGATAACTACAAACAAGTTGAGAAGATTTTTCGAAAATCGGTTGAATTCTGTAACGAGCATGATGCATGGAAACTGAATGTTGCACACGTTTTATTTATGCAAGAAAATAAGTATAAAGAAGCAGCTGGCTTTTATGAACCAATCGTAAAGAAAAATTTTGATAATGTAAGATTTTGTTTATTTGATAATGTTTATTTGATAATGTTTATGTCCAGCCACGGTGCCTACAATGAACAACATGGCTTAGATAGACCAATACACATACTGACTGTGTTCTTTTAATGTATGTATTGTACATCCATCTTCTTTTCTTACAGATTTTGTCTATAAGTGCAATTGTATTGGCAAACTTATGTGTTTCATACATTATGACAAGTCAAAACGAAGAAGCAGAGGAATTGATGCGGAAAATAGAGAAAGAAGAAGAGCAAGTAGCTTACGACGACCCCGATCGCAAGATATATCACTTGTGTATCGTAAACCTTGTTATCGGTACACTGTACTGTGCTAAAGGCAACTATGAGTTTGGGATTTCACGTGTTATTAAAAGCTTGGAACCTTACAACAAGAAGGTGTGTATTTTTCTTTATAGTAATCTTTATGTATTTCAATGTTTTCAGTACTCAATTTATTTTCTCCAGTTCACCAAGGCCATATGACATAAAACATGCAATTTTTTTAACTTGGTGTGACCATTATAAATAATAATTATAAATTCTGTTCTGAAATTTAATTGTAAGTGAAATGAAAGTTGCAAGTAAGCTAAAATGCCTAGCAGTAAGTTTGTTAAATATTATCCCATGTTTTCATGCAGCTTGGTACAGACACCTGGTTCTATGCCAAACGTTGTTTCCTCTCGTTACTGGAGAACATGTCTAAACACATGATTATGTTACGAGATAGTGTCATTCAAGAGTGTGTACAATTTCTGGAACACTGTGAAGGTGAGTGAATCATGAAATAAAATTATTTGGTTCCATCTACTGATTGAGGCTCAACGGATACTGTAGTCGCGCGAGTGACAGAGCAGTTGAGACAGTGGAACCGTACTTGCGTAGCCGTAACATCAGCAAGGGTTCGAGGCTCACTCACTCCATAGTTCTGGTGGTAGAACGAGTCTTCTCGGATAAAGACTATAAACCGTAAGTCCAGTGTACACACATTGCTCATGTGCACTTTAAAGAACCTAGTACATCTTTTGAGAGGAGTATGTGGTTACCCTGTGTACTAGTCCACACACACACACACACACAGCGCCACTGTGCAATTGGGACTGTTTTAGAGGTGTTTACCACTTGTTGGTCCCTTTCTTCACTAATGTACATGTTTGTTAGTAATAAGTTGAATAAATAATAAATAAAGGCCTAATATTCTATTTTTGTTCTTACAGTTTATGGCCGTGATGTGATTGTACAAGTGGAGCAACCACTAGCTGAGGAAAGGATACATGAAGGCATTAATACATGCACATACGAGGCAAGGCTTCTTAAAAGCCTCTTCCTGGATCTTGTATAAACGTTTGATCTGAAAACATTGATCTATATGTACTGTACACATCATAAGGATAAGAATACCAATTTTGGTTAATATTTATGGATAATATGATTATAAAACAAGTGTAAAGCTCCATCTACACTATCAAACTAATTTGACAAAAAAAGTGTGATGTGCCCAAATATAGTAGTGATCTGCTTAAATATGGTAGTGCTATGACATCATCATGTCCATATATGGGCCCACCCCATTTTGTTGTCACATAAAGTTTGATAGTGTAGACAGAGCTTAATAATGCTGAAATGTGGTATGAAGTATGCCCTCATTGAACAGATGAGTTCATAAACCATTGTAAAATAGAGCCTATTGTAAATTAGCTTGAGACCGAAACAAATACACAAAAAATGTGTTTTTTTGCAGTTTATTCATCAATGAACTTAATTATTCCAGTGAATAGTGTTAAATAAATGATGATTACAGTACTTGGCACTGTGTGACATTACTATTATTATTACTTAAGCAATACTACATTTACAAAAAAATAGTCCTTGATTTTAAATTACTATTTACAGTTAAATTATCAATGTTTTACCTATAAAATATTCTTGGCTCCAATCTGTAAACAGGGAGCAATTATAAAAATCAAATAATAATATTTTTGTGGATTTCAAGGTGACAATAAATACTATATCTAAAAAGGTTTCTTTTTTTTTTTGGCTTGGTAATAAATGTAAATATTTATATTGGTATACTATGTTATTCAATGTGCAAACGAGAGAAATTATATATATATGTGAATACAATATGAATATGCAATGAACTCATACCTATTATAGTACAGTACATTCTTTATTGATATAACTTTAATTCAATTTGATTTTCATAAGATACTGTACATCATTATGTAGTAATATTAAACATTTTTTTTTTAAAGTAGAAATGCACTTGGTTAGGTGAACGGAGTTCTATAAATAGGGCCAGTGAATTTAATTGAGTTTCTTGCTGTGTAATGGTTATTGATAGGGATATATTAGAGTTGCGGGTGTTATAAATGTGATAGGAATTAAGAGGGCTTAAAAAACAAATGGAATGTCTTTACGTTAAGGTGCTATATGGGAAATAGTCAGGCTGGCTTAACATTGTATAAATGTAAATTATAACAACCATACAGAAAAACTTGATTGACGGATATGATGACCAATCCGTAATCATTTTTCTCTTGGACCAATCAACAATATCCGTTGTCGTCATCATACTCCTCTTGTACCTCTTCCTCAACTTCATCACCATCGTCTTCATCTTTCTTCTCTGCTCCCATTCCTCGGCCCAGTGGGATATCCAGTGAACGGTGGATTGCTTCGATTGTTCGCATGTTGACGTAAAACGCCATGTTTACAGTTGGTATTCGACTTCGCATCTCTTCCATGCATGCATATGCCTAAAGAGAAGAATAAGAAGTTTGGATTAACCAATACTTTTAATTATCAACTCTCCATAGAGCAGAACTAGTGAAAGCCAACACAAACATGAATACAGATAGTGATATAACATCATCATGTCCATATATAGGCACATCACATTGTTTTGTCACATTAAGTTTGATAGTGTAGACAGAGCTTTAGATAAGTATTAAATGTAAAATCAGAAGGATTCAGTTTAATTACCTTTTTATAGGTCTCTTGTCTGGCATAGTGCTCTATCATCATGCCATAGACATCACCAACTCTTACAGCACTGTCCAAATCTTGTTCTTCTAGCAGTACTTGGCACTGCTTCATGGCTTCTTCAGGGTCTTCATCATAAACTCTATAAAGAAACAAATTATGCTATGAGACATAAAAGTTATGAATATAACACCTCTAGTATAAGTTATAAGACAAAATTCCAGGGAAGAGGTTCTAGTACCAAATTAGACAATAAAATGCAAACCTAAAATTGTACAGTGAAAGAATGGCATTAAGCTCAGTGAATTCAGTACTTACCGTCTCGCCTGCACAAACTTCTTGACAAGATTAATGCGATGTTTTAGGGCAGCTAGCTTTTCTTCTTGTTGGGATGCATTCTTCAACTTGGCCTTGCTCAAACATTTATAAGCCTCACTTAACGCTCCTAGAGCTTTATCATAATTCTGGTATTCATCAATTTCAACCTAGGATTAAAAAGTATTTACCAGATTTAGTAACATAATGTAATGATATTTCACAGTTGAGTGCACTAGCTATGGATGGACAGATTTTCCATTTATTTTCAACAATCAGTTCAAAAAGTTACCTGAGCACATGCATCATAAAATCCCGACAAAGAATCTAAAGCACGCCCTCTAGTGTAGAATCCAATGATATTTTTCATTATTTCTGGATCTTTGCGCCAATCCAAAGACTGCAAGTAGTTTGCAGCCATCACATAAATCTCTTTCTGACGAGACACACCAGCAAAGAAGATAATCTTCTCAGTATCGCCAGACTTCAAGAGTGCCTTCATTGCCTGAATAAAGAAAAGAAATAAATCTTTCTTAATACTCCACCTAATCCTAATTCAACTTTTAACAAATTGTTTTTTCAGTGATGCCCAACTTACCTTAGCTTTATTGCCTGCTTGGGTATATTTCTTAGTAGCCAAATGATAAGACCCTTGTTGAAAACAGATGTCTGCTACTCTTTCTAGTAATTTGATCCGCAGATCGTTGTTGGGATCATCTTTTGAAATTGTCATTTTCTCAGCTAACTTTTCAGTTATGTTCACACCTTGTTGCATACATATGTCAAGTGCCTCTGTAAACTGAATACAAACATTTAAGTATAATTTTTTTACCAGATGGTATTACTAAATCATAGGATCTCTCAAGAATAGGGATAATATTAATAATTTCTTGGACCCAAACGTAGTTATTATCAAGAGATTTGATTTATCAAATGTTCAAACCTTCTTTGCAACAACCAGCAAATCAACAGCTTTATCATACTGCCCATGTTCCATGAAGAAATCAGCACAACGGTTGAGTAACATAGGGTCTGTTTTCTCATCCAGATCCTCAGCAATCAGTTGCAATGCTGCAAACTGTTGTGTGTCAAAAGCAAGCTCCAGAGCTTTGGAAAAATGACCACCCTAAAAAATAAGGCATTTAATATACTGATAAAAGAAACCATTATTAACAGACACAGGGAAAATTGTTGCCAGTGTGGCGTAGCAAAATGTTACATAAAACTGTTGGGTCCCCCTCCATACAGAATCACTTAACTGGTATAACATTGGAGTCTGCCCTCTTAACATATATATAGAGATCATTGGTTCAAGCATTTTTACCTTGTGATACAGCATAACTGCTTTATCCATGGTTTGAGGGCTACTTTCATAGTATTGTGCAGCATCAATCATATCTGCTGAATTGCTCATCAAGGCAAGATTCATTAACTGGTCTTCCATGTTGTTCTCCTGTAAGAGGGCATAGGTTTAGTCACATATGGCAATATGCAGATTTAATGAATTAATTAATGCCTTGAAACCCACAAAATACATCTCTTCAGCTTAAACCTTGACAATTGGACACTTGCTGGAGTTTAGTCAAGTTGGATTGTTGGAACATTGAGACAAAACAGTTACATTATGTTACCTTGCAAAGACGAATAGCTTGACTATAAGCCTGGGCACGTGTAAAGAAATGGATGGACGATTTGTAGTCCTCCTGAAAAAAAAATTTAGTTGAATCTGAATAATAAATTGAATAAGAATAACCACTTGTTACAATTATTAGAAAAGGCTATAAATTATTATTTATTATCATATAAAGCTCTGTATACACTATCAAAGTAGTTTGACAAGTGTGTACCCAAATATGGTAGTATGACATCATCATGTCCATATATACATTTGATAATGTAGACAAAGCTTAATACTACATGTGAACATGGTACATACTGCGTTCTCATACTGCCTAGCAAGGTGATAACATGCTGCTCTGTCCCCTGTCTGACTTGCAATTTCGGATGCCTAATAAAAAAGGAAATATAGGTAATGCATTCACTCACTAATACAATGTTATGCATAGCTGTATACATGTGTGATTGAAAAACTGTTTGCAACTTACTTTTTCTAAGTTGTTACAATAGCAATAAACTCTAACCAATGATAGGTAGTCTTGAGCCATCTCATAGAATTGCAATGCTGTTTCCATCTCACTAGTACTCTCCATGTACTGAGCCCACCACTTCTTAAGCGATCTGTAATTTAAAATGCAGTAAAATAGATGAGATAAATTAATAAATTCAATAAAATACATCATTTATACTGTAGTGATCACTTTTTTCATTACCATACTCAGATAGGATTGCATAAATGTGCTAGATTCATGCTGTCAGAGTTTGTTGTGTACTTTACTACGCAAACAGTAAAACCATCTACAACCAATTTTTTGTGTGTGTTTTTGTAATTCTTACTTGTCTTTTGTTTTCATAATGTAGGCCTTCAATGCCTGAGGTTCATCAAATAACATCCGTGGAACTTCAAACCTGTGCGTGTCTGATTTTTCGTAACTATTGGAAACAAATCAACAAAATGTCATTCTATTTAAGTCAATTTCAGTATATTTTTATATAGTGTGATGAGATCCACTGAAGAATGTTGAATAGCACTGTGGCTAATTTATCTTTTTGGCTACAGTTGTGCTAAGCCAAAGGTATCACTTGGCGGCATGTGGAGTTATGCAAGTCTGATGAAGTCTGACAGGGCTAAAAAAAAAGGAAGAGTAATGCAATCAAGGAAATATTTACTTTGGTATAGCCCCATTCATGTCTCCTTTTGATTCCAAGTGTTTAGCATAGTTGTAATACGTTGTCCTAAGATGTATACGATCATGAAGCTCTGCTGTCTCCATGGCCTGATATAAACAAGAAAACAAGATGTAAACAAACCAAAAGAGGATAAGGCCATTACATGCGTAATACTAATGATGTACACAACTAATCTAGATTGTAAAATAAAGAGTATGTACATTCTCACCCAAAATAGTCACTCTGGCCCAAAATGTCTTGTTTTACTGACATTCTGGGACATTTATACTGTAGGTATCAGTCCTGGGAGAGTTCACCCTATAAAGAAATAATTCATATTGCTATAATACCTTAGCCCATTGTCCACTAGCCTGGTAGAATTGGTTTAGCAAATCATATCGACCACAATTCTTGTATAGTCTTTCAGCATCCTCCTGAAAACAACAAATATTTTACAAGATAGAATATGTGTGTAGAGAAAATAAATAAAAAATGACAAGAAAACACATGGGTTTAGCTCTGGCACTTCCATTATTTAACCCTCAAAGACAGATATTTCCGTACTTACCAGTAGGCCTAGCTGGATGGCTAGCATAGCTACACGAGCATCTAGTTCAGGCTCTTTCTCCGCCTCTCTCAGTGCCCTTGCTCCTCTAGCATGGCCCATGTTACCAAGGCAGACCTTTGCAACATCAAGCCTTCTTGTTTTAACACACATCGTAGCCATGTTCTCCCAGACAGATTCACTGAAAATTAGATACATTTACAGTCTGTAATGCAACTACAGTATATGCAAAGGTTCAGCAAAGCTCTGTCTGTACTATCATAAAATAGTTTGACAAAAAAGTGTGATACCAAATATGGTAGTGATATGACATCATCATGTCCATATATGGTCACATCACATTTTGTTGTCACATAAAGTTTGATAGTGTAGACAGAGCTTAAGGTTTGTATGGATGCACATGTCTTTCTTATGTTCTATTGATATTCCAGCAGTTCAATCGAAGAAGTTACTATTGCTGGGGAATGCTGTTTTTAAAAGGCTTTATGCCAATGCGGGTAAAGCTTTGTCTACACTGTCAAACTACCATATTTGAGAATATTAATACTTTTTTTGTCAAACTAGTTTGATAATGTAGACAGAGCTTTACACTTACCTTTTAATTAGTTTGATTGCCTTGAATGCCTCATCCATATTACCTATAGTGAGGTAAAAGCTGAAATTCATCATGCCATCGCGAGAATTCTTGTCACTGTCTTCCAAGCCTACAAAGTCTCGCATGACTTTGCGAGATGATGGGGAGTCAAATGCTAGTGTGTCAGCATCTTCATCATGCTTTTCACCAGGCTAAGGGAAAAATTCATATAATAAAGAAATTATATAGCAACAATTGCTATACCTGTATATGAGGAATGGAGAAAACTGAACAATATTGTTTATGTTGTTGGTCATACACAACGCATAAGATAACATAATAATTTGTTGCAATTCTATATTTCAATTGTTGATTTTAATTTCTCTCACAATGAAGGTTTAAACTCTAGTGCCAATTGTGCAGAATAATCACCTTTTTAACAAAGTATAAGTAAGGAACACCAGCTCCTAACATACTGCTGTAGCCAGAATGGAGAGGAAATCCACCTTGCAGCATCACACCAAAATCCAGAGTAGTAAAAAGGGACACTACCATTACTTCAGGCTGAAATAAAGCAATATGGTATGGTTACTGACAACAATTATGGTGGCATTTGATATTCATCCAGCTAGCCTACCTTGCCATGTTGATTTTATATCTAGCATGTTAATGTTATATACATAATAATGGCAATATCATATTTCATCACCATCTGAATAGGTCGTAATCTATTCAACTATCTTAGTCTCCACTTTTGAAAACCTTATTATAGTGTCTTTCACACCTGTTCCGGCACAGTTCCGGTCCGGCGAATCGAATGTCAATGTTTCGTTTTCACGACACTCCACACAGCTACGCACCAATCGATATGCGCGTAGCCGCATGAAAACGAAAAACATTGACATTCAATTAGATTTTCCTTTAGGTAACATTCTGCAACTACCTGAAATAAAAAAAGATTTACTGTACGTACGGGTAGATTATTAAGGGTGCTAATCTTTTTCTTCTTAGTTAGCGCTGCATTCTCATTGTCAGGTGCCAGAACAGCTTCACAGACAATCAGCTTTGGTTCCATTGGATCCCAGTAGAATCTGGACGGATATCTCATAGCAACATCTTGAGCGGCTTCTAGTCTTCCTCTGGAGAATTAAAGAGAACAAGTCAAGTCAAGAGATCTGTGGCCGTATTCACCAATTAAGTGAAATATTTCCCTTTAAATATTAAGTATTTCAATAACTCAATAAATATTTAAGTATTTCCCTTAAATTGTATTCACTCAGATAAGAATTTTTTCCTGTTTTTTCCCTTAGCCTAAGTATGAATGGTCACTGAACTCAAAACAGATTCTATAAACTTTGCTCTAAAACGACAAACCATTTTTATTTTTATTATCATTATACAACTTTGTACAAACCTTTCTACATCATTCATATCTTCATTATTTGTAAGTAATACATCATCTTGGTCTCCTTGTCCAGTCGCAAAATCAAAGTACTGTATAGAATCCATATCAACGTCCCATATATAGAGCTTAGAGTCTGGTGTACCATCAATCTATTGGAAATAAAATCACTATAAATAAATGCCATTGAATGACAGCCTGTAGCCTAATGCTCTGTCTAAACTATTAAACTGCAGTACTGTAGTTTGACAAAAAAAGGTGTGATGTGCCCAAATATGGTAGTGATATGACATCATCATGATACTTTACACAGAGCTTAAGATCATACGATAGTTGTAGATCAATAGCTATATTGTAGAATGTAAATGTAAGTAATTCAAAAGAAAAATATTTTGGTGTAATTATCTACTTATAGCATTAGAGTATTAATGCAGTTCATCCAAGTACTGGTATACAATTAAGCACACAAATAAGCATTACAGAGTAATATTTGAAATGATTGTTTTTAAAATATGACTTACCTTTTCCACTATTAAAGACACCCTAGTTCCACTGCTGTTTGCTTTGGCTGACTTTATAATCTTCAGTTCTGGTATAATTTCTGCAAAGTTTTTAGAGCAAGTTGATTTGGCTTCTCTGTAAAATAAAAAAAAACAGTACAGTCAGAGTATCTTAATCTAGGAACAAATGGTTGGACATGCTTTTACACTAAAAAAAACCTGTTTAAAGTGTAGCAGTGTGTCGCCACCTTGTAATGCAAAAGAAAGGACATCAAATCAAGCTCAGTCCTTCATTTCACCATTTTTAGGTCCTGGGCCCACTATTTCAAAATCCTGGATCTGCCACTGTTTGTGAAAAGAGTATAAGATCACAATGCAATGTACATCTTACCTCCTAGATATGTCATAAACTTTGACAAATCCTGTTGATGTGGCAACAACGAGGCATTTGTTACAAATCTCCATGGTAACTGGTTCACCATCATCATCATTTAGCGATATCAACTGCTTTACTGTGCCCTATATTTGTTTTTAAAGAAAAAAAATCAGTTACTCTTTTAAATTTTAAAAATTAATAAGATAACATTTTCCATAAATTTAAATACAAACTTGAATAATACCTGGAATGTCCTAACTTGTATTTTTCCTGGCTCAGTGGTGTAAACATTTTGCTCATACAAACAAACAACTGAAGACTCAGTAGAAAATGTACCTGAAAGCAAACAGAGTATATATTTCAATCTAACACCAAACTATTAATTTCAGTTAGCATTAAAAATAAAAGTTAAATAAAATATGAAAAAATCCAATATTACAGTACAGTGAAATTCAGGAACCAGAGACCGTATTCACCAATCACACTTAAGTGAGATATTTCCCTTGATTGTATTCACTTAGATAGGAGACTTTTTATTTTAAGGGTTTACCTTAGCCTACAGTAAATGTGAATGGCAAATACAGCCACAGGTATTGAATAATCATGGATTCTGCATTGACCCCTAAAAACCAATTGTTTGAACTATTAAATACCTGAGGCTCGAATAGCCTGTTGACCAATCTCATACACAACAGCTTTTCTACCATTCCAAATCACCATGTGCTCCTATCAAACATAATATAAAACAAATTTTAAAACAGATACAAATTTAAACTTTCTTTTGGTATTTTCTTAAAAATATTTTATTTAGTTTTTAATTAAAAAACGATATAGTGTAATAATATAAGTATAAAAATGTCACCTTTGATACATAGACTCCTTTAACATGAATATCGGTGTTAACGTTGTGATGAGTCTTATTAGCAAACATATCCACTGATAAGGTGTTAGGTCCTGTCTGCACCACACAGATCTGTGAACAGGAAATAAACTGTTCTGAGAATTTAAGATTTGTATAGAACAAACGAGAAGCTTCTTACACTCCGCCCAAAAAATTAGTGACTTCTAAACTAGAAGTGTGATGTGCCCAAATATGGTAGTGATATGCTTAAATATGGTAGTGATATGACATCATCATGTCCATTTATCACTTTTTTTGCCACATAAAGTTTGATAGTGTAGACAGAGCTTAATAGTAGTCTTCTGGAACCAAGATTCAATATTTTATGAGTAAAAAGGTGGCCTAAATGGTACATTGCATTTGTCATTAAGTTGACCTCTGACCTCATCTTTCATGTGTCCACTCATAAGCTGTTCATTCAAGACAGTAACAAGGTTGATTGTATTGGTTGCCAGGAGGTTCTTCTTTGTCCCCCATTTTATTTGAAGTATATTTCCTTCTAAGTTTGAAGCTTTCTGAAGTTTCCATTTAGTCTCACTGTCTTGCTTGCGAGCCATCAGACCGCGGTTAGGCGAGTACTTCCAGAATGCCACACGGCCTCGATCAGTTCCGCCTGCAAGAATTTCTGTTGAAAAAATCATATCGCATTAATATTTAACATTAGGATTTTTTGTATAATTAAATGATAACTGAAGTGTCAATATAAATTTAAAAATTTCAAACAATAATGATTGTACCTTTGTTTTTGCAGTATGAAACACAATTCACACATTCTCCTGTCTCAAATCCTGACTGTGGATCTAATGCGAGAACAAAGTTATCATCTTTATCGAGGTCCCACATACGAACAATACAGTCACCACTAGCAGTTGCTAATAGCCCCTTGCCAGCCCAGACAATGGCACAGTCTGTGTCTGTTGGCTTACCACTTAATTTAACCTGTTAAGACAAAAGACATTTAGTGGCTCTGTAGCATGGTGGTTGATGTATTCGCCTATCAAACACAATGTGTTTGGTTCAAATCTATATAACTTTATTATCTTTTTTCAAATATTCTCAGGTTTTATTGTTTCGAATATGAATATTTTATTGCACTAAATTTTCTTTATTAGAGCCTTCAAAACATTTTTTAGTGGCTCTGTAGCATGGTGGTTAATATATTTGCCTATCAATATCAATGTGTTTGGTTCAAATCTATATAACTTTATATTTTTTTAAATATTTTCAGGTTTCTAGTTTCACATATGAATACTTTATTGCACTAAAGTGTCTTTATTAGAGCCTTCAAAACATTTTTTAGTGGCTCTGTAGCATGGTGGTTAATATATTTGCCTATCAATATCAATGTGTTTGGTTCAAATCTATATAACTTTATATTTTTTTAAATATTTTCAGGTTTCTTGTTTCACATATGAATACTTTATTGCACTAAAGTGTCTTTATTAGAGCCTTCAAAACAGTAGTTTGTGGCTCTGTAGCATGGTGGTTAATATATTTGCCTATCAATATCAATGTGTTTGGTTCAAATCTATATAAAGTTCTGTCTACACTATCAAACTTTATGTGACAAAAAATGTGATGTGCCCATATATATTTTTTGGGACCATATTTAATGAGGGTGATCCATCCAGCAATTGCTGATCATTAGGGGCCCTCAGAGGTTCACGAGACAAAGATACACAAGATGCTCTACATAAACAAAGTCTTTGGGAGTGGAGTAATTTTGTCCTTAAAGAAAAAATCCTGACATGTGTCTGGACTTGAACCCAGGACCCTTGGAGTGGTAGTCAAGCATCATTACCACCAAGCCACAACTCCACTCCTATATGGACATGATGATGTCATAGCACTACCATATTTGGGCATATCACTACCATATTTGGGCACATCACACTTTTTGATAGTGTAGACAGAGCTTAACATTATGTTCATTATTCATACTTTCATAGTCTCCTGTAACTTTCCATCACTCATGACAGTATGTTGAGAAAGCATCAGAGAATCGGTGATGATAACCAGGATGTTACGATGCTCATTGTAAAGAAGCTTCTTCACCGGTTCCTCACACTTATGCATGTTGAAGACGTTTCCCTTTTCATCAATGTATATCACATCACCTACAAAACGGACAAATGACAAAAAGATCTGTAATGTTTTTTTTTCAAATCTAATCAAGATTTAAAAAACAATGTTTTTCCAAAATAATCGTCATAGTGAGACATTTTTAAGAAACTTACCATCTGCTCCAGCGACATAACAAGAAAAGCCATCACCAGCATTTGACTTGGACGTCTTGACAAGCTCCTTACGCCATGAAAACATGTCAAGCGCCCTTTCATCTCCTCTAACAGCTGCCCTGGCCAGTGCAGCTATTTCGGATCTAAAAATGAATAATCAAAGTAATTAATATATAATGAATAGTTGAATAAGAAGATAAATAAAATAAGAATATTCTTGGAAGCTGCTTTTTCTGATCTCAAGCTCTGTCTACACTGACAAATGATATGACATCATCATGTCCATATATGGGCACATCACATTTTGTTGTCACATAAAGTTTGATAGGTTAGACAGATCTTAAAACCAGGTAAATTAGATTTTGTGTAGTAATCCATTGAGCTTGTTTTTTCAACTTACTCTGAATTGTCTTGTGGTGTTGGCTTGAATATACACTGCCTTGGTTTCTGTTGATTTTCATGTTGACAAACTGGTGTTGGATTAATGCGACCCTTTGTATCGGCCTTCCATACTATTATAAGCCCAGCCTGGTGGAGTTAAAGATAATGAAAGTGTATGACATACATAGTATACTAGGCTTATGGCAGACACAGGACAGTGCCCATAGGAAGCTCAGCAGTCCTAAATGAGTTTCCTACTCACAAAAGACCAAATATTGAATTAAATATTATTATATCAAAAGAGATTCAATAAACAACATTACCTTGTCAGCAGTTACAATTCTAGTTCCACGATCGTTCCATGTAATCAAACATACTTCTGATTTATGCAAATTTGGCGCTTCGTGCACTTCTTTGGATTCATCGTTCCACACAAGAACCTGGCCAGATTCCCATCCACTGGCAAAGATTGGCTTAAGAGGGTGCCAACTTAATGAAGACGAGCCACATGAGCGTTGAACACAGGCATTTTCTAGTTCTTCCCCCTAAAAAGAAAGAAAGACAAGAATGAAAACAACAATACTAAATAAAAATTGCATGGAACCTTAAATGCCTTCCATCCTCCGGCACAACTTGTATAATTTAAATAATTATATTTAAGATATCTTTGCCTTGTCATTTTTAACCTCTTGTTACGTCCATGTACTGTATTGTATTTTACAATCATTTACCTTTGTCTTTTAGATGCCAATTTATAAAATTATTATTATTATAAACTTTGTTGTATTTGGAAATAAGGTCACATATTACTGTAGTTTAGCCCTTTATAAATAAATAAATTTTAAAATTAAAAAATAAATACCTCTTCATTGTAGAGTTGCACAGTGCCTCCACCTCCTTCTGTTCTTGTAGCAACAGCTAGAAGTAGTTGCGTATCATGCCATGCAATGTCAACTTGACTTCCAGCAACTGTTTGAACTCTATGGTCGAAGTATACAGCCATCTTCCTCTAAATGTATGGTTCCAAACTCACAAGACAGCGATAATGATGTGAGTCTGCAGAAAGAAATACAGGAATCTTTACGAACCCAATCTTACACTAGTAGTAGTACTAGTAGAGGAGAAATTGTTTTGCAGAGTCAATTAGATGATAATAGTAATAATAGTCTAGGCCTATTGGTTCATTAAAAATCATATCATTAATATAGTGATAAGATAATATTGTGTTAATTAATAATACAAAATATATTATTTAGCTTAGACTAGGCCCAGGCATCAGTCAATTTAATAATAAATTGATAAATAATAATAATATTGTTCATACTAAAAAATAAAATAATATTCTGTAATCACTAGGCTAAATAAATAATATATAGGCATATAGCCTATACAATATTATTCTAAGTCTAGATCTTTATTCAGTGGATAAATATGCAACCAATGAGTGGTTTACAAAAAATACGTTCAGGCCCTCATTTTTGCCTTTTAACCTGGGAGGAGAGGCACAGAAAAGGCACTGCGGTCCCATGAAATTGCGGGGAATGATGGCAAGCTAGGACCTAACTAGCCTAGCAGCTATCTAAAGTAAAACATTATTTTCTATATTGTACATACAATAAACAATATATAACTTATTTAATGCTTACAAAACTATATATATTGGATCGCTTTCTAATGTATTAATTATTCATCTCATTGTCTATTAATTTAGAGAGAGGAATCACACTTTCTATTTACAGTTGTTTTTTCCAGTTCGCCCTCATAGTTACAAAAATAATATGGGGCGCTTAATTAGCAAAAATATGTAACATTTAAATAATCACAAATGAGATTTTTGAACAACCGAAACATGTATCAGTAAACAATTATTATGTCTGAAAGTATAGAAAAATAATCCACAAAAAGACTAACAATTTATATATAACGACAATGGTTAAATACAAGTTACCATTACATATGAGTACATAATGCATAGTTGGCGCTTTATACATCAGGACCAACGACGATATTAATGATCGATTGTATTGTTAATCATCGATACTAAAATTCAATCAAACTTGTTATAAGTGTGTGTGTGTGACCAGTGACACAGCACGCGACATAAGTTATTCAAAAAGATGGCAGCCTCCACAACAGAGGATTACGATGTTTGTTTAGATGACTACAAATACATTTTTAATCCTAGTTTATTGAAGTAGGATGGCAATTTTATAATTATATTTTTTAGATACTTATATACCTAGCTAGAGCTATTCTAGCTACTAGCCAGTTGGGTATAGCCAGGGCGTCCGAGCTACAGCTAGAATTTAGGCCAGACTTAGTCCATGCATGGTGCCCCACCAAGGACAAATGTTTTTTTCATGTTCATGTATGAAACGCTAACATCCATTGCAAAAAATTCACTTTTGTATGTTGTTAAATATTTATTGAAATTTTGTTCCACTCCACAATCCATAAAATAAATTTGCAATGATGCCGGTGTCTGGTAATCAATGCAAAATGCGGTCTCAATAATTGTTATCCAACAAGTTGTCTTCTGTAGTGACGTATGTCTACTACTACTACTACTTTTCCAAAATATTAATAATAAATAATTTTTTTTTTTCAAGAGGAAAAGTTGCATTTATAACTGGTGGTGGATCTGGTATATGTTTCACAATTGCTGAAATTTTAATGAGGTAAGACTAGATAAGGTTCATTTAAAATTTATATTTATTTAACTTACTTTATTTCCCGAAGGAACAACTTTACTGCTGACTTCCTCTTAAAAGCAATACAAAATTATACAAAAGACATTCAAACATCAAACTACAATTCAAATTCACATACAGATTTTTAAAAATATTAAATTCTAAATAGCAAACAGACGGTCAGTTTGCTTTTTGAACATAATATCCAATGCAGGTGCTCATTTCTATGAGAAGTGTACTGTTATATTAAATTCTCTTGTTTTTTTCTAGACACAAGTGTGACACTGTTATATTAAGCAGAAAATTAGAGAGAGTCAATAAGGTATAAAACAAAGTTATTCCTAGGATTCTGCAGTAGTTAAAATTATTACGGTATATAAATATCACTGTACTACATGTTTAATAATAATATGGTTAATATTATTATTATGACTAATTATGATTGATTGAATAAATGTTTTCAAGATTTTTCAAAGTTCAAAGTGTGCTTCTTACTGTTAGAGTAAAATGTGTTTGCTTGCTCAATCCCAATATCAGATTTTTTAAGAGGTCATAATCAATTTCATTTTTACAATTATTTTAGTCATCTCGGAGGCTTGAAGAAGCCACTGGACAGAGATGTCTTCCACTTCAATTGGATGTCAGAAAGGTAACTAAGCTCTATGTAAGGTTTCCAGATTCATTCAATAAGATTTTTTTTTCCAAAAATATACATCGCTGTTTTATTCTTTTCAGCCACAAGATGTACTGACTGCTGTAGACAAGGCTCTTTCTCATTTTGGTAGAATAGACATTGTAGTCAATGGTAAGCAAAGGATTTTGACCGAAAAACTAAGAAATTAAATGACTATGAGCACGGTGTCAATAAAACTTTTTAAAGTCTCCATAGCCTACTGTTCAAGTGACCAGTATTAGGGACGGATTCAGCATTATTGATTAGGGGGGCTAAATATTTCATAAATGATAAAAACAAACTAGTCATTACTTTTTATTTCAGGGGCTGCTGGCAATTTTCTATGCCCTGCTGAGAGTATGTCATTCAACGCCTTCAAAACTGTCATAGAGATTGATACAATTGGAACCTTTAATATCTCAAAAGCTGTTTATGACAAATATATGAAGGTATGTGAATTTATTATTTAAATTTACAGAACGTATGCATAGTTAGCACACCAGTTTTTATTTGTGATGTCAAAAATAGCCTCAATCCAAATCTCATAACCATCTGATTAAATTCATTTGACTAGATATGCAATATATGTATGTAACTCTTCCCTCCCCTCCCCCTCCCCCTTTTCAACTTGTCAAAGATAACTTCAGGGCCATAGCCATCAGTACGGTTGGTAAGGTTTCAACCTGACCACTTTTTGACAGAGGCCTTTGACAACCCAGTGGCTTGAACAGAGATTGTTCACGTTTCTTGCGAAAACCGCACCACTTTATTTCTTGTGGCTACATCACTGTAACTAGAATAATCTGTTTACAACTACAGTTTCACTAATTTTATGCAATGTTTTTTTTATGTCACATTATGTTGTAATAAATGTAACATTAAAGTATATTTTATTTATTTGAATTTAGAACTATAACAGCTACTACTACTTTGTGCAATTTTTTTTTATGTCTTTATATTTTATTATAACAACTCAAATTTTATGTACAGTATACCCAGTTGTTATAAACCTGACAATAAAGTTATCTTATCTTATTGACCTCATATATTAAATTTTATCATGCAGCATCATGGTGGTGTGATTATTAACATATCAGCAACATTGGCGTACAGAGGTCAAATGTTACAAGCACATGCTGGACCAGCCAAGGCAGCAATTGGTATTATTTTATTGTCATTTGCATTCTACTGTAGTAAAGTTAAAGATCCATTCCCTACAATTTTTGATGTTTTGTAAAAATAATGTATATATTACATTAAACCAGTTCATTCCTTGTCTTAAATGTACGTTTTATGGTAAATTATGATAAAAAGAGAGAAACAATGCACTACCTAAGTAGCTCACAGTGAAAAACGAAAATATAAATCTGCACGCAATGTTGGGATTTATAGCAGGCCACTAAAGTTATTAAAATCAACTTATTTTTCACAATTTTAACCTTTTAAAGATGAAAAAAGTTGCAATTGGACCATTTTTAATTAAATGTAGATTGTGACCTTAAATTAGATCTAAAAAACGTAGGGAATATAGTTTTTCTGTAAAGTGTATGTGAAAAGTAGAGCAACCTACCCGATAATATTCTTTGACAAAGATTTAGTGTGTTTTTATTTTGTGAAAATTTACAGATGCATTGACCAAACATTTGGCCGTTGAGTGGGGACATCAGGGCATCCGTGTGGTCTCCCTTTCACCTGGTCCAATAGAAAAAACAGAGGGCATAAGAAGACTTGGTAAATTTTGATTCTATATAATAATTTTTATTTGAATACGATGTATAAAAACATAGAAACTTGTTCCTCAATAAAAAAATGTATTTATTATACATCCTACTATATACAGTATTATACATAGTATAAAACTAAGACCAAAAAAGGACAGGAAAGTCATGATTCAACTTTTCGATCTATTTAAACATAATCAGTTTATTGTATTTCCTAATACAGTATTTATTTGCTATTTCCTTTAGGTGGAGAACTCGAAGAGGCTAGGGTAACGTCAATTCCTTTACAGCGATTCGGTACCAAAAAAGAAATTGCAGAGGGAGTGGTCTACCTAGCTAGCCCAGCAGCAAACTTTGTAACAGGTACCGTGTTGGTTATCGACGGTGGGTCGTGGCTTACAGGAACCAATGACTTCAGTTTGGCTAAACCTTTGCTAGAGCTGATGTCAAAGATGTAAATGGATGCAAGATGGAAATGAATGTTTGTGATCTAATTATTCAGTAGAATAATTTTGAAATAACCTGGAAATGTGATTATTGTTCTAATTAAAGACCACTGATATTGTTCATGATCATTGTAACAACAGTTCTTTCTATATTCAACTACTATTCCAACTGTAGGAACCTACACTTTTTGGAAATTGCACATCATAAATGTACCTGTACCGTTGATCAAAACTCAAAATATTTGTATGAAGAAAATATATTTTATTAATGTAAATATAAATTATTGTACGAATAAACAATAATACAGTAATTATAGTTTATAGCTGTTGGTATTATTTCATGTGAAATCCATTTTGTTTTAATTCCCCTAATCTTAAGCTAATATATCGTGAGCATGCTTCTTGATCCATTGTACGAATTCATGCTATGCATTACCACTGAACCCATTTTCCATGATATTTTTCTCCGGGCACCGGACAAAATCTGGTTGCGATGTGAAAGCACCTTTAACATGAATTGAGTTGGTCTTCAAACTTAAGCATAAAATGTACAGTATATGCATTTGTTCATTCACCTGCATTCAAATTACACACAAATAAAATACAAAATAAAAATAATTGACCAGCGGCTGATTGGCCCTCTTGAACAATTATTGCCATGGCCTTTAGTGTTCATCTAAAAGACTCCCATCAACTGTAAGTTAGCAAGATCAACCCCACCCTAATGGGTGTTGCATTTATCCCTTCCATAGCTTGCACCAAGTATATTTGAGTTCTCAATGTTTAATGTTGCATATCTACTGGTAAGCTTTGTTTTTGTGGACTAGCTGTTGCCTTTTGGGATACATCCATTTTGTTGCTATGAGACAATATTAAGTGAAGTAATCTGAAAAATAAATAATTAATTTTTATTCAATTTGAAGAAATAAAAGCATGATTTTATACAGGTATACTTTGATCCCAAAAAAATTTATTTAATTTAATTTTTAAAAACTCACTTGTTATTGGGAAGTCCTTTACATATATCCACCATATTTCCTGAAAATAATAATATATTTGAGTAATTTAAACAAAGAACATTGAAAACAATCAAAATTAGTTCAGAGATCGGGTGGCGAAAATAAATATAAAATCATTTAAATCTATCCTCAGCCAGGGGCAAATTGGCAAAAAACTTCCTACTTTCTAGGAGATAATCTATACAACTCTTGTAACATGACCGATTGTCCATAGTGCTGATTTTGACATTTTTTCCCTCTCCAGTGGGTTTTTCAGAGATATAACTCAAAAACCATGTATTGGTACTTAGAAATAATAAAATATATTACCTCTTGAACAGTGGGTTGTTCCAGTTGCCAGAGCAACCTGTACTACTTGGCTGAACCTATCCAATGAAGTCTGCACTTCTTCCGCTTGTGGCATAATGCTGCCCTCTATAATAACCCTGTTAAACGATTCAACAATTCTTCTCAGATTTTCTGCTGTCAGTAAGCTCATCAGAACATCCAATAGTTCTTTTGGCACACGATGCTGTGGCTGGCCCTTCTTCAACAACTGAGCTTGCAAAAGAGTTTGTAGAATACCAAACAATAGTCTTGAATATATTTGTGTTTCATCTTCAGATTCTGAACCTTTGCTTTTAAGTCTTTGTAAAGGGCCAACAACGCAGCAGTTGACAAGCCCTGGTAACGCAGAAAGGTGCATGAACGTAGGTTTGGTCATGTAACCTCCCCGGTCACGAAACGAAGGAACACGTGGCAGAGGCGACTGGATTGATACAATGCAAATTGAATAATCTTGATTTAACCATTTTGTAAATAATTCAAGTAAATTGCCAGGTAATGCAGCTACAGTTGATCGAGGACCTAAAATTAAAACAAAGAAATATTTCAATCATATTGGATTGCTTTCACTCTCTCCTGTTCACTCCAATCATTATAATTAATGTAAATAATTCAAGTAAATTGCCAGGTAATGCAGCTACAGTTGATCGAGGACCTAAACTTAAAACAAAGAAATATTTCAATCATATTGGATTGCTTTCACTCTCTCCAGTTCACTCCAATCATTATAATTAATGTAAATAATTCAAGTAAATTGCCAGGTAATGCAGCTACAGTTGATCGAGGACCTAAAATTAAAACAAAGAAATATTTCAATCATAATGGAATGCTTTCACTCTCTCCGGTTCACTCCAATCATTATGATTGCATTTGGATTCCTTGTTGAGTTGTCTGATAAATGGGTGTTCAAGTTTTGATGTTCATAAAAGAAGAAAATGAATAATTACAGGCCTACTACAAAAGATTTGATTCTACTATCCAATATTTTTAACAATTCTCTCTTATTACCATTATGTTATTATTATATTAACAAAAAATACATAATGGTCTGCTGCAATAGGAACCCAGAAAACAATCAATACATAAGAGGTTGTAAAATGAATATTCTAAAAATTAATTACCTTGGGTTTCATAAAAGAGTTTGATGGCAGACGTCATAAATTGACATGAGAACTGACGACATACAAGAGTTGTGTCTTCTAAAGAACTCAATGATTCTGGCACAAGGACACAGAAGTCTTTTACCAAGGACGAAACTAATGTTAGGCTGTTGGTTGAACAGTCCTATAAAAAGGAGAAAAAAGAAACCAATTTAAACCAATTACACTATTTAATACAGTAATTGGTGTTAGAATATGTATGTGTACTGTATAGTATTGAAATTGTTTGTAACTACTGTTAAGTAGGTTTGCGTCAGGGTCAGTGGCATAACGGCCATGAGGGCTCACTGGCTAAACCCAGGGGCCCGGGAGCTTATGGGGGCCTCTGAGCAGTGCCCAGAGGAAAAACAGGCATTAAATATGGGGCCCCAGTGCTCTGCGTTACGCCACTGATCAGGGTGAGTTATTGGTATTCTCCATTTACTTAGTATGAAGTACAGAATTGTGTCAGAGTAGGGCAAAACATCTGACCAATATGTGCATAGTGTCATTCAAGTAGTTCAATGAATTTGTACACAATGTTGTTATATCAATGCTCACTTGGTTACAGAGCCAGATAGCAGTGTTGTTAAGCACTGACACACACTTCACAGAGATTGCCATTGAGACGAGTTGGCAGAGCATCCTGAACCGATGGGCCTCGCATATGACGTCTCGACTGCAGCCAAACAATGCATCAAACACTGAATACATTATAGGGGCACTCTTCCCCGTGCTGAAAAACTGGCACAGCAGCTCTATGATCTGTAAACTATCCAATGATGTTAATTTCTGTAACAAATAAAAAACAAATAATAGAGAATATTAATGAAAATAAAACTAGGTTAATTTGTAAATCATTTATCTTAACGTGTATGTGTTTGTTATTGTCTACATTTTGCTGTTGAGTACTTGATCTTGATAAGAAAGAAGAAGTATGACTTTTGTTTCTATTATAATAACGGCATTGTGAATGGAAAAAGAAAAGTAACAAGAGATAATATAAATAATTTAAATGAGTTACCTTTGGTACAAAACCATCGAGTGGCTGATAGAAGACAAACAAATCAAGCAGCTGGCTTACAATATCTCTATTTGGAAATTTTCCTAGCGGAAAGTTCTGGCACTGAATGAAATATTCGGCCATCCAGTCGAGAAGAGATCTTGTGGCTAAAGGGAATTCTTTTTGATGGAGTGCTCGGCAAATCTCTGGCAAACGTGTCGGAAGATCTGAATACCAAAGAAATACAGGGCCTATAGAAAAAACAAAAAACACAAATATGAATTAGGCCTATAGTGATGACATAAAAAAGTACATATTTTATTGTTTATGCGCAAGATCAACGATTTTTGCAAATCATCAACACTTACTATTGGTATAGGCTATATAGGTCGACAACATCGTACAGATCACCGTACAGATGGCCAGTGAGGCTTTTAGGCCTGTAGTCAGCCAACCAAGAACCCACCACACACATCACCACAAACAGCACATGCATGCCATTTCCCTTGCTGCTACTTTCTCATAACTAGGCCTAGCCTAGGTAGAGGCCTACTTTATCAGTATTCTAGGTCTGGCTATGTTTTATCTACCTGCGCGCATGAATATGATTAATTAAAATATCAGCATTACTTACTGTTTCCTCCTTGATCCATATATGATGCCATTATTTATTATTTCACATTTAAAACTAGGCCTAGCAAAACACAATCCGCCATTTATCGACGATGGATGGAACACTTAGATTAGACGTTGAGGGGGTGTCATCATATATATTTTTTTAGTCGACTCTTCTCTACAGCTCACTATGTCGGTCGGTTGGTCGGTCGGTTGGTCGGTAAGCACTAACGCACTAACTCAAATTGGCGCACGGTACGCGACGGCAGCCATGTAAATGGCATTGTTTACCTATCAGTTACTAACAAGTAGGTGAAAATCAGGTCACAAAAGACCGCTTTTCTTTCACCCTAAACCGCCCGTATAACATATATTTTGAATCAGCGTCCTAAATGGTATATAAAACAATGGTCCGACAAATTTCCGAGCCGGATGACACCCATCTTAATTTCCTCCTCTACTTGTTAAAATTTCATATTTTAATGTTGCAAAGTTTGTCGTTTACATTTAGACCACAGTTATTCCCAACTCACATTCTTTTAGAAACGTTGGCCGGACGCGGGGCCGGAGTTCATGCTAACTGTTCACGTTTGAAACGTTGAAAGAAGACGTTTTTCATTTTTTTTAAATAAATAACGTTAAACGTTACGTTACAAAAACGTCAGATTGTTCTTAACCTTACGGGAGATGTAAACTTTTTGTCCCCGGCCTGTTCTTATTTTTCTACAAACAAAAACACACCAAAAATAGACAGGCTAAGGGGTCAATAAAAATAGGAGTAGAATGAAACACCGTATTGATATGATTTGTTGAATGTTTTATGAGCTCGTTATGTAAATCTATTGGGGACGATCTTTTGACCCTGACATTTCTCACCCTAGCAACGTTGACGGTTCACTAAGTACGACACATATCGTGTAACTAAATCAACATTGATACACCACACAATAGAAGGGATTACAGTTTGAAAGGTGTTTCTGAGTTTACATTGTCTTGCTTTCTACCTATAAAACAACACAAGGTCATCAGCGTATCTCTGTCTTCGTAGTCTACAAATTAATATGGAATTATTTTAGAAAAATTAATAAGGAATGGAATCTTTAAGTCGGACGTTGCCACCATTATCAAGAAATGTATCGACGTCACATAATAGAGAGTTAACTCAAACCGGTATGGTGCGTCGTTCGGTAACGGTTACCATACCAGGTATCTTGCAGCAGCAACAACATAGAAGTGTCCGGCAGGTTTCACAAATCCATATGATCAATAAATCGATACCACCACAAACTCCGGATGTAGAGAATACGTCGGCGTTTATCACAAGTCGTTGTACTCCTCGGTCACTTTCACCGATACATCGTCGGTGTCAAACGGTCCCCTCTTCTACAAACTTCTCAAGTTTTGGTTCTCAGAGTCAAAGGATTAGAGCAATGAGACGACGGACTGCAAGACCAAATGTTGTGGATGTCAGTGACAATGTGGTACTAGAGCAGAAGGAGTATCTCCATCTCAGAGGAGTTAAAGGATTCTTTCCACCTGTGAAGTTGAGATGCAAGTCCTCACCAGCAAGTTTGGTAAGTTGTTTAAGCTTTGTCTACACTATTATATATATCAAACTAGTGTGATGTGCCAAAATCGACTGCAGCCAAACAATGCATCAAACACTGAATACATTATAGGGGCACTCTTCCCCGTGCTGAAAAACTGGCACAGCAGCTCTATGATCTGTAAACTATCCAATGATGTTAATTTCTGTAACAAATAAAGAACAAATAATAGAGAATATTAATGAAAATAAAACTAGGTTAATTTGTAAATCATTTATCTTAACGTGTATGTGTTTGTTATTGTCTACATTTTGCTGTTGAGTACTTGATCTTGATAAGAAAGAAGAAGTATGGCTTTTGTTTCTATTATATAACGGCATTGTGAATGGAAAAAGAAAAGTAACAAGAGATAATATTAATAATTAAAATGAGTTACCTTTGGTACAAAACCATCGAGTGGCTGATAGAAGACAAACAAATCAAGCAGCTGGCTTACAATATCTCTATTTGGAAATTTTCCTAGCGGAAAGTTCTGGCACTGAATGAAATATTCGGCCATCCAGTCGAGAAGAGATCTTGTGGCTAAAGGGAATTCTTTTTGATGGAGTGCTCGGCAAATCTCTGGCAAACGTGTCGGAAGATCTGAATACCAAAGAAATACAGGGCCTATAGAAAAAACAAAAAACACAAATATGAATTAGGCCTATAGTGATGATGTTATGCGCGATTTGAACGATTTGCGCAATTTGAAATTGCGCAAAAAATTCCTTGCGCAATTTGAAATTGCGCAAAGAATTCTTACGCAATTTGAAATTGCGCAAGGATTTTCTTGCGCAATATTAAATTGCGCAATCAACTTGCGCAATTTCAAATTGCGCAAGAAAATCCTTGCGCAATTTCAAATTGCGCTGCACAATTTGTAAAATTGTCAAATTGCGCAACAGAATTCTACCAGAATGCGTGCTAACGTCGACGATTGGTTAACAATAATAATTTATTTGAAACTAAAAAGGAAACATAATAAATGCGAAGATAACATGTGTATAATACACAACATAAATGGCATACACAATTAAATAATATTATCACTCATTGTAACTTGAAATAAATCAAAATAAATGTAAAAATAACAAAAAATAATGTAGTAATACACAACATAGTCTACCGCCACCAACGTTTAGACTTGCTATCAAAACATAGCCAGTAGTAGTGCCTGGCTAGAGTAATACCCGCCCGCCGGAGAACACCACCGCTTCGTTTTCCTTTGTCGGGTCTTCGTTGGTATGCTAACAATAACAACATTTTCACTATTAAAATAAGGAAATGCGATATTATCTTTAATTTTTAATCATTCTTAGAAATTACTATAAAAATATGGGTGTGCATGATTTCACAATCTGTCGAAAAACCTTGCGCAATTTGGAGATTACTTGCGCAATTTATTACGTTTCTTGCGCAATTTGAAACAGATGTTTCAATTTAAATTGCGCAAGGAATTCTTTGCGCAATTTTAAATTGCGCAAATCGTTCAAATTGCGCATAACAATGACATAAAAAAGTACATATTTTATTGTTTATGCGCAAGATCAACGATTTTTGCAAATCATCAACACTTACTATTGGTATAGGCTATATAGGTCGACAACATCGTACAGATCACCGTACAGATGGCCAGTGAGGCTTTTAGGCCTGTAGTCAGCCAACCAAGAACCCACCACACACATCACCACAAACAGCACATGCATGCCATTTCCCTTGCTGCTACTTTCTCATAACTAGGCCTAGCCTAGGTAGAGGCCTACTTTATCAGTATTCTAGGTCTGGCTATGTTTTATCTACCTGCGCGCATGAATATGATTAATTAAAATATCAGCATTACTTACTGTTTCCTCCTTGATCCATATATGATGCCATTATTTATTATTTCACATTTAAAACTAGGCCTAGCAAAACACAATCCGCCATTTATCGACAACACTTAGATTAGACGTTGAGGGGGTGTCATCATATATATTTTTTTAGTCGACTCTTCTCTACAGCTCACTATGTCGGTCGGTTGGTCGGTCGGTTGGTCGGTAAGCACTAACGCACTAACTCAAATTGGCGCACGGTACGCGACGGCAGCCATGTAAATGGCATTGTTTACCTATCAGTTACTGACAAGTAGGTGAAAATCAGGTCACAAAAGATCGCTTTTCTTTCACCCTAAACCGCCCGTATAACATATATTTTGAATCAGCGTCCTAAATGGTATATAAAACAATGGTCCGACAAATTTCCGAGCCGGATGACACCCATCTTAATTTCCTCCTCTACTTGTTAAAATTTCATATTTTAATGTTGCAAAGTTTGTCGTTTACATTTAGACCACAGTTATTCCCAACTCACATTCTTTTAGAAACGTTGGCCGGACGCGGGGCCGGAGTTCATGCTAACTGTTCACGTTTGAAACGTTGAAAGAAGACGTTTTTCATTTTTTTAAAATAAATAACGTTAAACGTTACGTTACAAAAACGTCAGATTGTTCTTAACCTTACGGGAGATGTAAACTTTTTGTCCCCGGCCTGTTCTTATTTTTCTACAAACAAAAACACACCAAAAATAGACAGGCTAAGGGGTCAATAAAAATAGGAGTAGAATGAAACACCGTATTGATATGATTTGTTGAATGTTTTATGAGCTCGTTATGTAAATCTATTGGGGACGATCTTTTGACCCTGACATTTCTCACCCTAGCAACGTTGACGGTTCACTAAGTACGACACATATCGTGTAACTAAATCAACATTGATACACCACACAATAGAAGGGATTACAGTTTGAAAGGTGTTTCTGAGTTTACATTGTCTTGCTTTCTACCTATAAAACAACACAAGGTCATCAGCGTATCTCTGTCTTCGTAGTAAAAATTAATATGGAAGTATTGAAGAAAAATTATTAAGGAATGGAATCTTTAAGTCGGACGTTGCCACCATTATCAAGAAATGTATCGACGTCACATAATAGAGAGTTAACTCAAACCGGTATGGTGCGTCGTTCGGTAACGGTTACCATACCAGGTATCTTGCAGCAGCAGCAACATAGAAGTGTCCGGCAGGTTTCACAAATCCATAGGATCAATAAATCGATACCACCACAAACTCCGGATGTAGAGAATACGTCGGCGTTTATCACAAGTCGTTGTACTCCTCGGTCACTTTCACCGATACATCGTCGGTGTCAAACGGTCCCCTCTTCTACAAACTTCTCAAGTTTTGATTCTCAAAGTCAAAGGATTAGAGCAATGAGACGACGGACTACAAGACCAAATGTTGTGGATGTCAGTGACAATGTGGTACTAGAGCAGAAGGAGTATCTCCATCTCAGAGGAGTTAAAGGATTCTTTCCACCTGTGAAGTTGAGATGCAAGTCCTCACCAGCAAGTTTGGTAAGTTGAAGCTCTTCTACCAAACTAGTTTGACAAAAAGTGTGATATATGTTATGATGGTAATGATATTCCGAAATATGGTAGTGATATGCCATCATTATGTCCATATTATAGGCACATCACATTTTTGTTGTCACATAAAATTTAATAGAGTTATTAGACAAAGCCTTAGACAATTTAAATTATGAGAAAATTGGAACTTGTTTGTCAGCCCTCCTCCTGTGTATGTATTATATATTTTGTCCTTTTATTTGTATTTTGGAGATATCAAAGCTCATGCATACAGTTAAGGATTCCTCTTTATATTCTAGAAAGAATATGTTAATTGAGTCCAACATCGTATTTTGGAGGAAATAAATTATTATTTTTAGTAATATTTTAAAAATATTTTCTACTGAATCGTCACATAATCAATTCTTGTAATTTGTAACTGTTACGTAGGCCTATTAGGAAATAAAACATCGTTCATTACGATAATAAAAATATTATTGTCTATTCTTTACTAGACATTCATCTGAATAAATAATAAAGGATGAAGTTCACCTTGAATAGATATGTTTAAATTGGTACCGTAGGCGTCGCGAATGTAAAGTACACACTGCAGTGTAAATTTGCACAATGATTATTACATTACAAGTACACTTGTAAACTATCGTTTATCAGTTGTAGTCTGTGTCCGTAAGTTTTTAAAATGAAACGTAGGCCGATATGAAGAAAAACATATTTTTCACATATTTATTTATTTCAGGGCACCACATTACCCGCGTCAATACCCAAAGATGCGTCTCCTTCAACACCAGCAACTCAAGACACCATGTGTCCGCAGTGTCGCGAGCCCCTCACCTACCACCACCACCACCACCACCACCACCACCCAGGGGGTGATCGATGCAGGTACAGTACTGACTCAGCTCCTGATAGGAACATACCAGCAGCGGATTCCTCAGCTGGTGGACTGACATCAAGACAGTATAATGAACAAAGTAAGCTTAGTTACACTACAGAAATGAATTATTCAATTTCATCAACGAAATATTCGTTTTGAATTAAATTGCAGATAGAGCTTCGTTCACACTGTGCCCGGATTCCGGGTCCGGTGGCCAGTGAAAAATCGTGGGAAACGGGCTCAGTGTGAACGTATCTTAATCCCGGTCAAAGTTACACGATGTCCTTGTGTGTCTGAAAAAAAATTCTTTAAATTAAACGGCAGTGTTCCCGAAGGAAAACATTTTTTTGGCAAAGATCTTTCTAAAATGTTTTGTAAATGTAAAATATTTGATTATAAAAATTGTTTATTTTTTAGAAACTGTTCAGCAGGAACATGAAGATTTTTCAGTGACAGTTACAAACCAACTTCGTCAGCGTGATGTTCCTTGGGTGAAAGCTTTTAAGGTGAAACGGAGTCGTCAGACAAAGATGAATGAATTATTGCGCTCTCCAAGCACCCATGATATGTACCATAAATGGCGTCTGGCACCAAGCAACGATCCAACATCATCCATGGGTATGGACGGATAGACCGCTTTCGGGTAGTTTTACTTGTGTCAGACGAAATGTCAAACGCCTACGTAAACATCGTCATAATTTCAATATTATTCCTTCAGTATAAACCGTCGATTAGTGTACTTTAAAAATAATTAATTCATATTACAGTAAAAATTTAAATGTCGATGCAAATGTACAATGATTAAATATTTGTTTTAAATGTTTTTTTGTAAAGTAAATTAATAATATTGTAAGTTACACAAGAATGAAAGTAACAAAACCTCAAACACCTTAGTACCTTCGGGTTTCTATTTAGTTTATTTCACGTGCAATATGTACTATTTACATAATTTACATAATAAATCACAAGTAAATATTTGAATGTTATATTGTAATTATTATTGATACACGGGCCTTACTTATAGTTACAGTATGATACAAAATGTACAATGAAAAGAGACATACAATATAGACAATTGTTCCACTCATCCACGCATTTGTAAGCCACGCCCTTTTTACGTGAATGACGTAAAAATGAGCGGGGGCTTCGCGGTAATGTCTCTAAAGGCCAATTTACACAGACCATGGAACTATACTAGTTCCAAGCGCAGACGAGCGGTAACGGTAAGCGAAAATACAATCTGTTATTTTTTACGACGATTTTCACAAAACGGCTGAGCGGAATCCGGTGCAGGATAGATACAGATTATACGTGGGACAAGTTACGCGGTTTTCCGCTTACCGTTACCGCTCGTCTGTGTAAATTGGCCTGAATGCAGTGAAGTATTACTTAGCATATCTGAAATGATTTCATATATACAAATTACAATATGATGTGACTGAGCTTAAAAAAAAAGAGTAAACATATGAATACGAAACATACAATGATAAAATACAAACATAAATTAGTATAAAAAAAATGTTGGTATATAACTTGAATTCGTTTACCCTAGTTTATAATTGTTCGTACATATAAAGCAAACACTGACAAAATAAGCCAAATAATCTATAAAAAAAAATATTCGTGCTGCAGTAACCCTTTACCATGATCATTCTACAACTGAACCGTACCAACACAGTCATTATAATTAAACACATATAAGGCAATTGTATGATGAAAAAATATGTAACTTTATAAATTGATTTGTACAATTATATAATAGTAAACCGCATGCTTATTATATTGTGGATACACATATAGATTGAGAAAAATATAACATTGATGTTTCAAGGTGATCACACAAATTTCAATTCATTTTTATTTTGTAATACAGTATTAAAAGAAATGCTAGAAAAAAAAGCCAAATTGTATAACTATTTGTTTAAAATTAATATAGTATATTATTGCAATTAATAAATTCATAAAAAAAATAATAGAAAAAAAAAAAATAGTAGTTGATATTAGTAACAGCTATCGTTTGAGTTGCGTTGAATTGGTGCCAGGCCAGTGTGGGTCTAGTTCAACAAATAATTAAATCACAGCTAAAAAAATGAATTTAATTCGAAATTAATTGACATAACCGCTGTGGACACTTGATTCAGATACCCCTTTTGTTAGCTTGTTTGAAGGATGGTATTCGCGACAAAACACTCCATATCTGGCTCAACTTCAGCACCAGACATAACATCGACATCCTTGATAAGTTGTTTTAAGCTTACTTGTAATGTTGATGAAACTGTAAAAACTGGCCACTACTCTCTCTTTTTTTCTGCCAAAATAAATCCCACAGCTACTTTTATTCTGGGCTAGATACCTCTCCTGTGGGTTGGACTATAAGCTAGTGACAAACACACCTACAGCTATTTCAAGTTCATAGATATTTAACGAATAAAGTTTTTTTTTGACATTCAACTTCTGAAATCATGCATATGGTTATTGTTCATAGTGGATACTTTTATTGAGTGTAGAGAAGAAGCCCATATCTTCAGAAATTATAACACACTGAAGAAAGCGAATAATTTACGATGCTTTGGTAGTTTTAAACGCAGCAGGTCGCTACTGTAAAAAGATGTTTACTCCAGATACGTTGCTAATTAACACCTATATCCTACAGCACACTGCTATAGTACTGTACAGTCAGGTGTTTTTTACTTGACTGCAAGTACCTGTAATCAAAATCTAATTTCTTCCACCTGGTCTGATATTGGGGAAACTCCTATATCTTAGCGTTATTGTTGGTTTGGTTATTACTGGCTACAACTAAACACCTAGATACACACCGTTGTTGAAGCTGAGAAAAGAAATCAGGAACCTAATTCTACTTTGTTGTGTGGGGACAGGACGATAGCTGACCACAGGTCTTGCTTGTGTGGTTTTGGCCTAGTAACAGCATTATTATTTGAGTATTACCTTCTATACGTACCAATGTCTCCAAACCCTCTCTGGTTGCGATGTTGTTGGCTTAGCTAATATGTAGTGACTTTTAACATCCCTTTCTGTGCTTATTCTCTATTTTCTAATACCATGTTTTGTCTTACATATTTTGCTCCTCTGGTTATTAATCATGTACTGTCTCGGTTTGATGTGCTATCGATTAAGGTTGTTGATCTTGCATGGTTTTGGCTTTCCTAACACCTCAACCGTCTCGGTTTGATGCGCTATTGTTTGGTTGTTGATCTTGCATGGTTTTGGCTTTCCTAACACCTCAACGCCTCGGTTTGATGCGCTATTGTTTGGTTGTTGATCTTGCATGGTTTTGGCTTTCCTAACACCTCAATCGTCTCGGTTTGATGAGCTATTGTTTGGTTGTTGATCTTGCATGGTTTTGGCTTTCCTAACACCTCAATCGTCTCGGTTTGATGAGCTATTGTTTGGTTGTTGATCTTGCATGGTTTTGGTTTTCTTGAAACCTCAATCATCTCAGGTTTAAAATTGGTCTGGTTGACTTAACATCTTGATCCCTTCATTTATTTTATGCTGTCTGTCTTATTCATGGTTCTGCTTGCCTCAAGAGACCCAGCATTCACTTGACCAATTTTTTATGTTTTAAGATGTTGGTTTTGCATGGTTTAAAAGTTCTCGATTGCTAGGCGATACCAATTTGTAACAAATGTTTAATTGTGAAATAAATTTTACCATCACACAGTTTTTCAATAAAGGTGCAACTTTCACACAATTAATCCAGAAAATTAAAAACATCAAATCTGAAGTCCATATTCTAGTGCTTGCTGGAAATGCATCTTGTTGCAGCATTAATTTCGGCCATAGGATGATACACGTCTTCTTACAAAGGCAACACTTCTAACAAACTTTTGAATTTTTCTTTTCAACTACTAACCATTCTATTAAATTTGCAGCTCGCTTTACTTTTCAAAATCTTGGAACTTCCAGATTCCCGTAATAAAACTATAAATCTTCAAACCCGACGACTAATTTGAATTTTCCCAAACAACATTATTAGTTGCTTTGATAAAACCGGCAGCAGGGGGCAGCAGTTTTGAGATGAATTGTATAATACTCATCATTTACTTAGTTGGGACTGGGGCTGCTTGTAAAACAGACATACTCTGTTTACAGTCTATAGAACTCTGGTCTGGGGTCATGGTGACACTCAACTCGGTGAGAAACGCAACACATGCTGCCGTATCCTCAAACGCCAATTCTTTCTCAACAAACGACACAGGTAGGTGTGGACGATAACTACCAATTTTCAAATTTAACAAAAAGAGAAAAAAAGAAAATATGTTAATTTTGGAAATAATAGCAATTATTATTTTAAACTATTCCTAACATGATAAAGAAAATATTATTTATACCTACCAGAACTTACCTTAATTATGCTGAAAAATGAAATTAGAAAAGCAAAAAGGCACAAACTTTGAATAGTTTTACTACAGTTGCTGCAGTAAATCCATCTACAGAAATTCTACTGCATACATTACATTGGTTGAATGTATATCACAGTAGTTTTTGCAGTAACAACTAATGATAGATAAATTTAAACTGCTTCAAATTCAAAATAATCAAGTATACAAACCATCATTTAACGTCAAGTTTTAAATTCTCATAAATTACATAATACTTACCCATTAATTATCTAAATAATAAGTTGGTACTTAATGTACAGTATTATTTTTTTATCAACTCTAGTTTCTAGTCAAATTAGTTTATTTTAATAATTTAAAATAGTTTAACAGACTTATGTGTAGTTATTTAAAGCTAAAATACTCACTTGTATTTAAAACTGAAAAAAACATTAGTTTGTTAGTAAATGGTTATTAACCAACGATGATGATCATCACTTATTTTAATGCACTACTGCTGATGTCATTATTTTATTGGTTTTTCCCAAAAATACAAATATATTGAAATGAAAGTCATAATAGTTTTCTGAAACTCCATTAAAGGTTATTTTGTTAGTGACTTTTGTCCATAGCATTGACTTCCTGCTTATATCCCATGTTTTTTTTTCAAATTTCATCCACATCCAACAGAAAGTAAACTGCCAATTACAGGATGGATAATCTATATCATGTTTATAAACCAAGCTTCATTTGAGGCATAGGCAGTAGAAACTGTCGCGAGTTACAACCCTGACACTATGTCAGGATTGAACCCCGACACTATGTCAGGATTGAACACCAGACCTGGGATCTGAAGGCAAGCATGTTAACAACCAAGCTACAGCTCCATACTACATCCTCAATTTACATGCCTTCTTAATTTTACGGTTTATCACAAATAGCTTGATTTCGTGAGGAACGTCATTGCACAGTGCATAATGGGAAGGGTTTAGGAGCAAACATCACGACGCGCATACCAACAACAAATCAGGTACATACGTGTTGTGATGTTTACTCGCAAACCCTTTCCATTATGTGTCGCGCACGTTATTTGCGATAAACCTTATTATCAAACAAAACATCAAATTACTTATTTCTTTCAATATGTAAATATTTCCCATTGTTTTACACTATTCCACTCTAATGCAATATGATATATTTTAATTACGTAAATATATGTATAAAAAAAGATAGTACATACGATTTTATTATTGATTGAACTGCCACCTTGCGTTCCCTGTCAATAAAGAGATCCATCATATATGGGGTCATTCTAGGTGCTTGTTTGTATAAAAGAAATAGTCTATGATAATTACAATATGACCACGCCCTGTTTACAGCCAAGGCATGTTTAATAATTTCATCCGCTTTCTGTGCTTTTGTTAATGAACCTAAAAGATTTGCCATTTCTGGTAGAACAACTAAGGAAAAATAACCTAGAACAACAAAATTAAAAGCATTGGAAATTACAGCAGCAGCAAAGACAGGAAATACAGCAAATTCAATAATAATATTAGTAAGCCAAAATAACAATAGTAGAACAATATAATTAGAACAGTACAGCTAAAAGAAAAACATAATAAAAAAAATAATAGTTTCAAAAACATAAGTATCAAAAGCATACAAACAACACAAAAAACATACCACAGACGCAACATAATCAAGCCAATAACATTAGCAACCAAGATTGTTGGAAGTACAACTATAAAAAGGATACCAAGTGTGTTCTTGGTGACTATTTGATAGAGTATCCTATATGCAGTAAACTCTGTAGTATTGGGTCCTGGATGGTCTAAATACAGCGCCTTCAACTGCGTCTGACATTGATTGAACTCCTCACGATCTCCCTACAAGAAATATACAAAGAATGTTGGGATCATATAGGGAAATATCCCCGACACCTATGGGCCTGATTCTGTATGTTAGAAGCAAAATGAAAAATCTTACCTTTTCTAAAGCTATCCTTGCATGAGTCTCATAAACTTCAACGGCGAATTTATTCCTAACACACTGAATCTAAAAAAAAACCAAAAAAATTCTTGTTAATACATACATCACCTAGAGCCCGTTCGAACTTTAAATTTTTTATCGTCCGAACGATCACTGATTTAGCTCTCAAGGGTATTTAATTCCACAGTTACACATGTAACTGATTTTACGTGTGAACACAGCCTTAATCTAGGCATGAGGTGTACTGTAAACTGTCAATAAAAACATTGTTACAACTCACTGTAAGATCTTGCCTAATTGATTTTAGTTGTTCACACACAAAGTTGTAGTCGGCATTCTTCTGCCATCTCTGTTTTACCATCTGTAAAGACTTTTGTAGAACTGCTACTGGCCTTACTGTTGATGGGTGTGGTGCCTGAAAGAAATTTACACATGATTGGAATATACTTAGCGATACAGTATAAGTTAACATAACAATGTCATAGGTCAGGCTTTGTTATCTACCTGGGTAATTTAGTTTCATGGGGACAGTTATCCCTCAATTTAGAAGGTAGAAACCAACGTCAACAAGTAAAAAATATGCCTGAAAGTGCCCTAATACATCTTATTAAAATAATTAAAACTGAGGTATGTGCTGCCTAACTGGCTTATACAATTGCAGCAATTTAAAATAATTGTAATAAAGTAAACACATTGAAAATGGGAAGGCATCAAAGATAGTGTTTGTTGAAAAGTACTTACTGATGTTAGACGTAAATACTGCTTAGTCAAACTTTGGCTTGTTCCTAGAATTGGCTTGTCATTCAATTCAATTCCATCATCAAATTTCTGAAATAAACAGAATAGATATTTTAAATAATTATTTTTCTAATACACACCTATAATAAGAAGAATCTAAAGCTCTATCTACACTATCAAAATTTATGTGACAAAAAAAAAATGTGATGTGCCCATATATGGATAGGATGATGTCATATTATTATTATTTGGGCACATCACACTTTTTTTTGTCAAACAAGTTTGATAGTGTGGACAGATCTTTATGTGTGAAATAGAAGAATGGTAAAGACTCAAAAGAACTAATTCCCTGTTTTGTCTTTACATAAGATGCTTTCTATCATTCTCTTATAAATTCTATACTTAAGGAGATATGTTAATTTCATGTTTTTCATGATGATAAACAATGCTTCAGTTTCTACTTACAAGGTATGTGTTGATATCAAGGGTAAGTGTTTGTTTCCTTTGTTTCCGTGGCCCCTTTCCCATCATATCACAGAAGCGCGCTGCACGCTTCTGCATCCGTTTCGTTTTCTCTACATCATCTTGATATTCTATTAGGCCGACGGATGACCTTTAAAAAGAAATGATCAAATATTATCTAGCATTTTGTTTAAGACAACTTGAATACGTAACATTTTAGTAATAATAATAAACAATGTTAGTAATAACCTTAATAAAAGAATATTAGAGTTGCTTTTGTTTAATGAGTTAATTGTAAATGAAATGAAAATTATTATAATATACTTACTGAAGTTGTCCTTTCTTGTTCTTCTGTCCTTTCTTTCCTGGTGTATACTGTCCTTGATTCTTACCTCCCCTTCCTCTACCTTTCCCACGCCCCCTACCTTGTCCCTTCCCCCATGAATTACTTACTGGAATAAAACCTGAATCAGAATTGGAAGATGTACTGAAAAAAAACCCACCACAAATCAACTGTGTTTATAAATTAAAAAGCAATACAAAAATTAGAATCTATTTTAGATTTTTTATTTATTTACAAAGGATAAAGATTACATACCTTCCACTGCGTCTTCTGCGACTTTTCCTTACAAACGGTGAACGACTGCGCGACCTTGATCGTGACCTACTATCCCAAGATCTTGAGCGTGACCTGGATCTTGACCTACTAGGTCGACGGAACCCATAACTGTATGGTCTACGCTCTGTTCGTGCTAATCCTGGAGATTTCTGAAAAGAACCGCGGTTTTGATTTGTTTGTTTACGTGTTGGTGTGGAGGATGTTTGTTGTTGTCTCTGCGCAGCAGACGGTGCTTCTGAATCCCAACGTGAAGACCGAAGTTGATTTATTTTCGCTTTCTCTCTAAAATAACACAATATAAAAGAAAAGTATTCCATCACACATTTTTAGCTTACTTTTGTGAAAATTTATCACCTATCAGATGTGCATATTATATTAATATCATATTAAACATGAGAGTGTAAAATCTTGTAATTAGGGCAAGTCAGTTAGAAGCTTTAAGAGAATACAACAATGTATAATGTGCCATCAACATACAAAGGCAGTGGTTCTCTATCCCAGTTTTTGCTCCAGGCCGAGTTATCTTTAAATGCTGACGTTAAGATTTGTTTTAACGTTGATTCTACGATGTCCTTATCGCCCTCAGACTCACATGACGCAAATGCTCGTTGTACATAATTTCTATAAAAAATGTTCATTCATGTTAATATTCCTGGTTAAATACAATATTCATAGTATTTTTTTGGGATTATTAGGCTTAGTAAAATAGAAAATCTATTTTTAACTTACTTTAAACTTTCTGGCCATTCACCTGGTGATCTAAAAGCAGAAAAAGAAAAACATTACTTAAAAAATCTTTTCATCTGGTTTTATATATCTGTATACAATTCTTTACGTTAAACCATAACATCCAGACATTGCCAGATGAAGACTTATCGCTTAATGTAAAGCATTATATTGTATACAAAACATTACTATTTGAAATGTTAATTGTGTCATGGATTCTTTGTTTGGGGGAATGATAGGTGCTAAAGTTTATTATTGCATAATTATGGATAATCTTTTGAAGTGAGTAAATGAAAAAATAAATATAAGATAAGACTTACACGGCCGCTGTTGGTTTGTTTGGTTTTTTTATCGCATGATTAATAACATTTTGTTTGTCTAAGGGTGTCTTGTTCAGCATTTTATTCTTCAAATTTGAACCTGCATTGTGCATTGCATGCTGCTGCTGTTGGTTGAATTCATCCATGTGCGACGTGTCGTCATCTTTCCCATCGAGTTCGATTGCGCCTTGATTAAAACCGACAAAATTTGGCTGCCGTCGTCTTTGGGACGGAAAGTTGAACCTAATATTACCTGAACCCGGTGCTTCTGAATAGAATAATAGAATCATTAAGAATATAAATAACACCAATTATGCTATGTGTAACTATGGTTGAATATTGTATGTAAGCAAGAAGATAAATAGTATGTAAAGTGAGAGTAATTGTAAGCTTCTTGCAAAGAACATGTTCAATAACATTTTCACTAAAGATATTTCTATTTTAAGTTGAACAATGAAAAGAGTACAATGTAACTAAGATGGTATACTTACGCTTTTTATTCATCCACGATGCTGGTTGTTTTGGTTGTGAAGTTGCTTGATTACCCCCCTTAGTACCCCCGCTATTTTGGTTAAATCCACCTTTATTGTTGTACTTCATTTGCATGTTGTTAAAATTATTTCTATTCCCCTGTTTAAACCCACTTTCTCCCTGTTGTTGATGTTCCTGGTTGTTGCCCTCGTTGAATCCGCCAGGCCCCAATTTTGCGTTATTTTGTTGGTGTTGCATATGACCTTGTTGAAAGTTTCCTCCTTCGAATGATGTGTATTGTGGTACATAGCCTGGGTACATCTACAATAAAAATGTATGGATTTATTAAGCTATGTATTGACTGACATGGCAATATTGTTAACATTAAACATGATACAATTGTAAAGAGTTTTTTGACACTTTACAATGTCTATACATATTGAGGGATCTTTCTTAAGGTGGGAATGTTAGGATGTTGGTGCAAACATACTGTGTAGTAGTACTGTGCGGTTTGTTGATGGTTAGTACTGTGCGGTTTGTTGATTGTTAGTACTGTGCGGTTTGTTGATGGTTAGTACTGTGCGGTTTGTTGATGGTTAGTACTGTGCGGTTTGTTGATGGTTAGTACTGTGCGGTTTGTTGATGGTTAGTACTGTGCGGTTTGTTGATGGTTAGTACTGTGCAGTTTGTTGATGGTTAGTACTGTGCGGTTTGTTGATGGTTAGTACTGTGCGGTTTGTTGATGGTTAGTACTGTGCGGTTTGTTGATGGTTAGTACTGTGCGGTTTGTTGATGGTTAGTACTGTGCGGTTTGTTGATGGTTAGTACTGTGCGGTTTGTTGATGGTTAGTACTGTGCGGTTTGTTGATGGTTACTACAGTACTGTAATAACTACAGTACAACCCCTATATCCCGTCTCCACTTTCAGGACTCAACAAAGTACCTTCTTAATAGATGTATCAGAGTTAGACCTAGATTGTCCCTTGTCTATTTCAATAAGTTTCCCAAAAAAAGGAGTTCTACTGTATTAAAAATAGTGTCTTATGTACGTATATAATAGATCACTAACCTGCCGAGGAGATTGTGGCGGATACTGGTTGCCACCTGGCATCATGTTTCCTCCATATGGATTCATTCCATAGTTGAATCCATATGGATTTTGAAACATTCCACCTGGATGTTGTCCCATGGGATTGTAATAATTCCCTGAAAATGAATAAGAAAAACAATTTACAGTTATTGTACTGTTGAATAATAGTTATGTAAAATGCATGTTTGTTTTGAAGAAAGGAAGTAAATCCAACACATACCTGCATTAAAAGAATTTCCCATATTGTGTGCTTGGCCTGGATGCATTCCTCGAAACATCTGTTGTTGCATAGGGTCCGCATGCGATGACTGCTGCTGCATACTCTGTTTAGGCGTGGTAGCCTTCTTAGTAGGGCTAATCTTAGTGCTCTCCCCTGTAGCACCCGGCATCTTCTCAAGTGCTTTTCTAGCTATTTCCCAGCTGGGATTAATATTTTGTTCACCACCACTATTTGTGTTTCCATCGTTGTTGTTACTCCCCCCATATTGCTGTGACCTGCATAAATATAAACACATGATTTTAGTGATTAAAAGTTGTTTCTATGATATGATTAATATAATTAACCGTGCTGTGCAGATAGAAAACAAGGAATTACTGTATATATTATATGAAAAGTTCATCATTTACAATTAGAAAAAAACGTGCCAATATCAACACCAGACACAACAAAAAATATCAGAATTTGGTTAATTAAGATACAACTGTCAAGCAAGGTCGACTCTGCAAAAACTAGACACACAATCAATCATATTAATATTCATTATACATTTTCAATCAAATATTATTAATATTAATTAACTTCCCTATTTATTCATCTATACATTGGATAATACGGATCAGGTGCCGTTTTCGGCCACCTCGACTTGTATGGACTATACCATTATAAAAAGATGGGAAAATAGGGGTGTCCTATTTATTAATTGAGTGTGCTAATGTGTTAAAATACTGCTGCTTTTGTTCTTTTGTTTAGTGCATTATGTTTCAGCAACAAGGGAAAACAACTACGCCCTGCTTGCTGTAGAATTAATTTCAGTTTTCAAGTTAATACAGTATATTATGGCTCTTTATTTCTATATAATTTGTAGGTATCCTTTTCTAAAATGGATATTAGGTGGACTCCCTAAGGTGGATATTGAATAATGTTTACGGATTTATAGATACAGAAAGTATATAAAGAAATTAGTTTTTATTCCAGTTACAAATAAAAAATATAATTTATCTAACGATAAGACAGTAGTACATATTTAACAAAGATGACAGTAGTACATTTAATAAGATCTATCACATACTGATTATTAGGTAATCAGTAAAACAAATAAACATTATAATTTTGTCAATGAATCTGTACCATTTTGTTCCCAGAAAACAGAGCGTTTGAAATTGCGTGTTTTTAGGTTTGGTTTTTCTAAAACGTTTTAAACACGTTTTTAAACATCTTCTGTTTAGAAATACATGTTCTAATTGAACGACTTTTGCATCAAAACGTTATAATAACGAATGCAAAACGGAGCTGACAATGTCGCCATGAAGAGAATGATTGGTGTCTAGAATGGAATACATGGGCAAGCCGTTTGCTGTATAAACGAGTCAAGCATTTGCATAGACAAACCAATTACTTTCCCCGCTCTACCCAGCACCTTCTCAATTCGGTCTTTATCCCCCTTACAATCCCTTACTGATATTCCCAGCCCAACATACAATCCCCAAATAGAACATCACTGATTAGTAAAACATAAACATTCTATAATACAAATATCCTGCTTTACCCCAAAGAACCGAGTTTCCTCAAGCAGTACAGCCTTGTATTTAACTCCTTAACTATGATCAACATGTCCACCCATTTAAGCTTTAGTCAAAAACACTCCCAGATACTTATCAATCTCTACTTCCTTTCCTTTAATTAATGTATACTGTCAGACCAATTTTGTTTTCGAAAATCAATCCTTATTTCTTTCGTTTTATTTATGTTTAGTTCAAGAAAATTGTTGCCATAATCGTTTCATTTATTTACATTTAACATTAAATGTATCAGGTAATCAGTAAAACAAATAAACATATAATTATGTCAATGAATCTGTTACCAGTTTGTTTCTGCATGGAGGAATTTCTCCATGGTTTCTGTATCTACAGTTCGTTTTACATTTAGCATTAAATGTAGATGTATCAGGTGATCAGTATTAAAACAAACAAAAAACATATAATTATATGTCAATGAATCTTCAATTATACTCGTCTACCGATTCCATGTTCTTGGGTTCAAATCCATGTTGTTGGGATTTATCCCTTGCAAATAAAAAATATGATTTATCTACCGATAGGATTGGGCCGATTAGAATACATTTGCCAACATTCTTTTACATACTTCACAACATTATAGAGTGTTGGTAATTTATCCGATTGTAATGTAGTATTTAGGATATTTTAATATCGATTGTACTGTAGTATTTAAGATTTTTTAATTCCGATTGTGATATTTAGTTTAGTTGTTTTGTACAGTAGTTTAACATGTAATTCCGATTGTATTGTAGTATTTAGGATCGATGTTTTAATTCCGATTGTACTGTAGTCGTTTTTAATATGTTTTGATTCCGATTGTACTGTTAGTATTTAAGATTTTCTAATTTCGAATCCTATTGTACTAAAATTTAATGTGTTTAAATCCAGATAGGCATAACATAGTATTTAATATGTTTTAATTTTGATTATACTGTAGTGTTTCGTTTAGTTTTTATATATAGTAAGTAAGATACCTACTTATATAGTTAATATTGTTACAAAATTCTGGCATTCCGTAACACAGTACCTAATAATAACATGCCTTATAAAAAGTACATGCTTGCTAGTTTTTGATGTTCTGTATTGTAGGTTACATAACAGAACAATTGTATTGTCTTCCCATTCAATAGACACCCTTCTCTACATAAAACATAATACACCACACCCCTATCATAATAATGGTATAGTCCATACAAGTCGAGGTGGCCGAAAACGGCACCTGATCCGGATAATACTTATTAGCGTACGTCATTTTATTTAAATTCACCCTAAAATGTCCTTACATAGCCTAGCGAGGCCTAATAGGTAGTAAATAATCAAGCACTGCCACCGTACCCGGCGAGGGAACTCACCATTGACCTGCTTGGGCAATTTGATTTGTCCCGTTGGTCTGGTTCATCCACGATAAGCCTGCCATTTCAACCCTAAATATAAAGAAGAATTCACAAAAATATAGACACTAATTTAGGCATAGGGCCTAATAGATAGGTAAAGAACACTTTATATATCCTAAAACTTCCAAATATGAATTGATAATGTATCAAATACTTCGATGACTTCTGCCTAATTTTGAATACAAAAGCCAAACTACGTAGCGCGAGAGGCAGTTCTCTTTGACGTCATCTTGCATGTTTCGCAAAGCTCATAAAACACGGATTGTGATTGGCTATCTTGAATTTCTATAGGCCCACCACATTTCATGGACCTTAATAAGTTCATGCTTTACTGATTAATAAATAAATCAACATTTTAATTATTTCTGTTTTATTAGCTTCGTACGATTAACTCCGGATCTGACAACTATCATATAGAAAGTAATTTTTTATGATTCTACAAATAAAAAAAATAAACTATCATCATGTTCATGTCTTCTATATCAGATTTAATATAAATTACTCCATGATTTAATTAAATTTGTTTTGTACTTTATTACTATTATTATTCAAATAATAATAATATTCAAATAGATGTATCATAATATTTCACTGAAATGATCATCGTTAAATTGGTTTAAATAATTTTTTTTTAAAATGCGAGAATAAGAATCTGCCTTTTTCTGAAAAAAGTTTTTGATTTTAGCATTCAATTGCATGCCTATACATTTTTATTTCAATAACAGAGTTTCAATTTAGATCTATTTATAATTCAAACTTGATATTAAGTAAAATTGTAAATGAATAGGATGTATGGCCCTATTATTAACATTCATTCTTCTATTCTAAGTTGTTTGAAAAATAAAAAATAAATAAAATAAATATTATTAACATTGACTGTATTCGAAGTTGTTTATGCGAATGTTAATATTGAGAAAATATAATATAAGAGAAAAAAAAGTAGACTTGCATTAAAAATGAATAAAAACTAGAATTTAATTCGTCACTTTGACGAATTATAGATGAAATACAATGGACCTGTATATTAATTTATAGATTGATAACCATGGCAAGATAGAGTTAAAAACTTCAGCCAATTACAAGAAGCGTTGCTTATGGTTTGGGTCCATTAACAAAATTTGCATATACACAGTGAAGTGACAAACATGGCGTCTGGAATGGATGACGAACAGAGCCTAAAAGAATGCGAAGCGTATGTGCAAAAACACAATATTCAACAAATGTTGAAAGACTGTATTGTTGAATTATGTATTCACCAACCCGAGAATCCAACTTCTTTCTTAAAAGAGTATTTTGAAAAGCTTGAAGGGGTAAGTTAAGCCAGGCCCTAGCACTTAGCTAGGCGACAATACATATCTCCGACAAAAACAACAACAAACTCCTTCAACCAACAAGTACGACGGTTATGTTTATTGAGAGAGGCTAGGCCTAGGGGTTTCCCCCCTGGAGTGTACATCTAATAGACCATGTATGTTATAGCTAGCCTAAGCCAGTGTAACTTATACAAAATATTTAGCCTAGGTAGGCCCTAGTTAAAAGTGAAAAAAAAAAGTAATTTGTTTTGGGTGTTTTTCAATTCATTCATGATTCACTTTCATTTTTTTTAATTCAGAAATTGTAAGCCATGCAACTGGAATGAAATTTGTAGATTTGCGTCCACCACCCGCCCGCATGTTTAGAAAATAAAAATTGTTTGTAAATTGTAGTACCCTTTGGGTTTAAAAAACATTGATTTTGCCAAAATGTTTGAAATCTGACATGAATGTTTTTATGACCTTAAAGTAGCATTTTATAATCTGTAGTAGCCCTATATCTGAGACAACTAGTGATTAGCTGTGATGTGGATGACATAACCACTAGCCAATCACCAGGCACTACAACTTAAATATAATCACATCGATAATTAAGGAGATTCATGAAGAAACCAATGCTTAGCCATAGGCCTATATTAAAAACATGTTTGTTGTATTGCAAACCACTGTACACGGTAACGACATACATGGTCAAATGAACTTTTCGTAGTCCGATTGTGATGAAATTTAAACAAATCGATGCAGACATGTCAATGGAAAGATCAGACTGTGCATACGATTTCTACATGGCTACGTTTTGTTTTTAAAAAAATGTAACAGTTGATTCGCAGCGTCCCATAGAGGGCTGCGGTTAGAGACAAAGAGTTCAAATAGCTTGATTGGCAGCAGTGCTTTAGTATAGGTGAGCGCGTTGGAAAATAGTTTTATGTCACCGTTGATACATATCCTTCTATTCCTTAATCCATGTTCGAACTGACCATAGAAAACCATGTGAATATAAATTTTCAATGTGTTTCAGATACAACCTTTCCATGGTCTTAAAAAGGTTGATTACATTTAAAATTTCAAATGTTAAATTTTTAAAAAATATTTAAAATATCAAATACAAATAAATACTGCAAAATTGCATTATTTTATTTGTATTTTATTTTTAAAAAAAAACTTAGTATATCTTTATTTATCTTTTTAACACCTGGTTACTACTAGTAGATAGTCTGTAAGTACAGGGAGATCTCCCTGGTAAGTGTAAGTAATCATATTGCTTTTGCCATGCTTGTGTCTCTTCATTGTTTAAATGGCTACAGTAACTGGATATTGGATTGCATTCATCACAAAAGAATGTTAATTTTTTTTTATAATGAATCTAATTTGCCCTTAAACAGAGGATTGATTGCAAATTCAACTTTCGACCTGACAAATATATTTTGGTATAATTATATATAAATAATCATGGTGGTGTTGTTAAGTTATAGTTTATACTGTACAGTAAAATTTAATTATTTTCACCTACATGTGTAATTCATAAGCATGATTATTGAGATCCAATGAAATGTACAGTTATTAATACAACATTGTATTGGATGTTAATAATATTATAGTATATATATACTATAGTAGTGCTAAACAAGAAAATGTTATTAAATTTTAATTGACTATTAAATGTCACACCTGTGATTCAGGCCACTGAAGGACACTTAACTTACTTGGTGTTAAATGATTAATATGTAATAAGGCAATAGTCACAGAAATACCTACAATTTAAAAGGAAACTGTGTGCCAGACAGATGCTATTTTAATGTCAAGTAAGGATTTAAAACGGGAAAAACGTATTACTTTGCTATGTTGACATTACAGTACAAAACTCTAGGATTGATGGTAAGATGTAGTTAGTTCTGAAAATAGTTTATTATCCACAATTACCAAATAACCATAGAATATGGCATGCATTGTGGATATTACTATATTAGTAATTAGTTAGTAAGCAATGTGATTTTTAAAAATTTGACATGCCTTCTACCTACTGTACAAAGAAGCCATTCTACAGTAAACATTATGAGAATAAATCAAAAAGTTTAAGCAGACCTTGCCAAACGTTTAGCCAACTTTACTACCACTGGGATAGTATGCATACAATAAGTGCATGATAATAGTTTTAATGCACTGTGACAAGAATGACTAAAAAAGAACAAAATTTGAGGAGAAAAAAAACAGGTAGCAGGTACTATTATTAATATAGTAGTAGAAAGTGTATATTGTGCAGTACTGTACCAAATTGAGACATGTAAAATATCTTCCGCCCACCCTTTCTGTTGTACATAATACTGTATTGTATTACTGATACGTACTACCTGTATTCCTCGTTAATTTTTAAAACAGAAATGTGGCTGAAAACAGGTACCAACTGTATTATAGTAGAAAGTGTATGTTGTGCAATAACTGTACTGTACCAAATTGAGATACTGTATGTAAAATATCTTCCACTCACCCTTCTTTCTGTTGTACATAATACTGTATTGTATTACTGATACGTACTACCTGTATTCTTCGTTAATTTTTAAAACAGAAATGCGGCTGAATAATTTATAAGAGAATACATTTATTAATTATTTTAACAGTTTTGTTCTAGTACAAATGGTTAGACTAACAATGTGTATGTCCCATTAAGTATCAGTTTTCAAGAATTATTTGTTTTCCATTATGAAAGTGGAATACTGTACATAAAGGAAATTGTAGATCAATTTATTTATTTAATTACCAATCTTGTCAATTATTTTAAAGAATAGTAATCAATGCAAATTGCAAAATAAACTGTAGTACAACCATTAGACAGACTACTTGAAAAACTCTGTTATATCTTTTTTCCACTCAGCTAAGTGTTCAAATCTCTGTTAGTAATTGATTTGCAGATGTAGATTATTAAACTGACTTTTTTCTACGAAGTTAGGGAGTTTCTTCTTGCATCGGTAATTGATACATAATGATGCAGGCTTTGCATCAGTGATTTTCTTCCTACTGTAAATGCAGTAATCCATCGTTGACTCAGCTTTGCTAGGCAGCCATCTTTCTCAGCGGTTGCCACAAGACAACCACTAAGATACTTTAATCATTACTCTTTATACGAAATCTAAAACTGTTTACCTAGTCACGTCTACTACGGCATAATTGTTTTATATGGTGTAATTGCATTTCAAAATTATGCGAACTTATCTTTGAACTTTGACATGATATTTAAGGCGGAACGGACGTAAAAGGGTATGGATTATATACGGTCATTTTTAAAAATACGTAGAAGAAGTTCTTCTTCGGATAGGACTCCACCTCGGGATGTAAGTAAAATTGTTTCACGCCCGTATACTGTAATAATAATAAATTATTTATGACAACAGATGCTGACAATTAATGCCTTGAGCGGATATCTGTGTTGCATTAGTATTATTATATACATTATGCATTAAACAAATAGAATTCAATATACATAGAATTGTTGTATTCAAGTTTTTTTAAAAATGAAATATTTTGGAATTATTCTTTGTATTTCCAAATTGTTTTCTTTATTTAGGAAAATTACCCGACCCATGGCGGGTTTCAAATGCAGTTGATGCAACCTTCCCATGACCATTCCATACCCCATGTGTACAAAACAAACATACAATATGCTCCGTTCTCTATCTTAGATTTAATAACATACAGACATTGAAAAAGTCAAGAAACTGTAAAAAAAAAACATAATAAATACTGTGTAATTAAGATGTTAAGATTAAGAAATGAATCCTATCCTAGCAAATTTTTCCTTTTTTTAAAACAAAATTTTTAGAATTTTTTTAGAAATATACAGTACTATACCATAAATTATAATTTCATACAATTTTCTTATGTCTAATTATGACCTACAGTATGGTCAGAAGCATTAATAAAAATACATACTTAATATTTCTGAAATATTATTAAAAAGTTTGCTTGACTCTAGTACCAAGGACATTATTTATTTTATTGTATAGACTTATCATATGGTCAGAATTAATATTAAAAGATACATTAATACTTGTGAAATAATATCATACATGACATGAGTTGGTATATAATTTATAAATGTACTTGACTTTATAGTACTAATTGTAACAACATTAAATGTATATTGTAGGGTTTAAGAAATAGTTTAATATTATAAATATACTGTGGCCAATTTGAGTTGCAAATCTTTGTCCACTGTAGATAAAATATGTGTTATTTAAAGGATTTTAAAAATTAACTCCAGAAGAGTGAGACTTTTTTTAAAGAGAAATTCTTTTAGACTATACCTACTGTAGCATTCAGTGAGCCTATCACAATTAATATAACCAGTTACATTACAAGTATACGTTCTATGTGCTATATGCGCGGTACTCAAAGTAATATGTTAATTAACCCACTTGAGAAAAGTGAGACTTTTTAAAAAAGAGAAATTCTTTTAGCCTATGCCTTCTGTAGAATTCACTGAGCCTATCACAATTAATATAACCAGTTACAAGTATACGTTCTATGTGCTTTATGCGCGGTACTCAAAGTAATATGTTAATTAACCCAAGAAGAGTGAGACTTTTTAAAAAAGAGAAATTCTTTTAGCCTATGCCTTCTGTAGAATTCACTGAGCCTATCACAATTAATATAACCAGTTACAAGTATACATTCTATGTGCTTTATGCGCGGTACTCAAAGTAATATGTTAATTGCTATAATCTAATATCACCGTAATAGCTGTTGTAAAGTGTTACTTTGACACGTTTTTCTTTGCATACGATGGAAATTTTACCACGTCTGAATTTTGCGATTAGTACATTCAGAATGTCAAACATCGTTGTTTTTTCCCCTTACTATTTACTTTAATTCATAATTTAATAAAGTATAATTTATTAAAGTATTCACCTTATTATTCAGAATGTAAACTACAATTATATGAATTAAATTATATATTTTATTTCTGACAATAATAATGACTCTGTATAAATTTGCTTAAAATATAAATTATAGCGTATATAATTTAATTAATAAAATTCCAGGAAAACTAAACAAATGACTCTGTTGATATTCTGTATCATTGTGTTTCATTCCATATAAATTGACTTTTTCATTAGGTTGCAAGTAATTTAGAAAAATATATGTTATGAGATTTAGGGACTTTTAAAACGTCTTCACATGATGGTATGGTTAAATCATACTACTTTAAGAAATTTACTTTAATTTCGAGGTGATCCCTATATCATAAGAAATGGATAGGAATTTCTTGTAACAGTATGTTAAGGAAAATATATCCTGTTCTAGGCGTTGTTATGACAACAATTATCAAAGATAATTTGTTGTTGTTTTTCATTTTCGTACATCAGCAGAAAAGGTTTTTTGAATGGTAATGTTGACTTCACTTGCATGCGCAGATTTTATAGCATTCATTGGGCGTTTCGCTCATTAATTTCTCTCATTTTTTTTATGTAATTAAATCTATTTACTTTGTCTTTTTTTAAAGGACACTCAGAAAAAACCCAAACCAATATCAACATCATCATCCAACGAGAATGAGAGGGATGATGAAGTGTCCCCGACGACTGTACCACCGGTCAGACGCAGAAGAGGAGGGGTCAGCGCTGAGGTCGTCACTGAACATGAGATTAAGTCCTACGTGAAGAAAGTAAGTATCATGTTTTCATCTCAATGTCAACTTTTTTTCATAGATAGGATGCGAGTGTAGGACACACAACTGGTGCTCACCAGGGTTAAATTAGTTTTGGGGTTTTTTGCCATAGCTTAATTTTTCTTTTGGTCCTCTTTTTTGGTACAGGTATGAAATATCTTTTTTCTAAGAGTTTTCACGACATTAAATGCTATATAAATCCAATGATTATTATACAGTGTTTTCATATAATATATATTATAAATTATTTATAGAATAAATATTTATACAAAAAGCACCTCTGCACTATCGGTAGTTTAATTTAACATGCAACATATTATTCTTCTTTGTTGAAATTTTAATTAGTGTTAAGTGTATGAAACAGGCGACATCAGTGAAAGCTAAACAGATCATTTAAGCTGTAATCTTTAATGGACTGTAATCATGAATGTGTTGTTATCAATTCATTGTATTATACAGTTTACATTTATTGTCTCATATAAATTTTATAGTAGTATTTATTGTATATAAATTTACATGCATTAGAGAAACTCTATATTATGGCCAGTGTATATATATAGCCATTAAAAGACATTCTAAACCACTTCATGGTGATATACTAAAAATTGATTCATTTTGAAATGATGAAGATAAGCAAATCGAATGAAGAATTCCAAACTCAGATTCAAACTTAGATCCTTCTTAAAATTACAGATGTTGTAACCATTAGACCACTGGGGTTTCATGGTAATGTTCAATTCTTGTACCTTGGTTTTAATTTATGCAGTTGGTGTTTGAAATAGAAAAAATAAACCGACAATAAAAAAATGCTGTGCAACCCACTAAAGCACTCTGTTAAGCTCTGTCTACACTATTAAACTTTATATGACAACAAAATGTGATGTGCCCAAATATGGACATATTGATGTCATATCAATACCATATTTGGGCACATCAAACTAGTTTGATAGTGTAGACAGAGCTTTAGTTCAAAGAATGCATGCTCTGAATTTATTATTAAATAACTGTACATGTGTGTAAGTTTTTGCTCCTGTTCTCTTTGTTAGGTTGTGCCTAAGGACTACAAGACCATGGCAGCTCTGTCTAAAGCAATTGCTAAGAATGTGCTTTTTGCTCATCTTGATGACAATGAAAGAAGGTAAACAGTCTTTTGATGATATCTAATTTAAACAATAATTGGAAGTGTCAGAACTATTTGGAAAAGAATATAAAGACATACATAAGATACAAAGAAGATTCATTTATCTGTAGAGGTTTTGGGGTGTTTTTTTTTTAAAAAGATGTTGCTTTCTCCATTTATTTTCATATCTTTTGTTCTTAATTTCAGTGACATATTTGATGCTATGTTCCCTGTAAAACACAATGCAGGAGAAGTGGTTATTCAACAGGGTAAGAAAACATTGATTTTATAGGGATATACAAGGGAACAAATACTTTAAGGTTATGATGTATAAACTGGAGTATAAATAGAATTCGACCACTTCTCTTACACATCTTCTTGTTTTTTAGGTGATGAGGGTGACAACTTTTATGTAATCGATAAAGGAGAAGTAGAGGTAAGCAGATAGTAGATAGATTAATTAATTGAAGTATACTTCAGTATATATTCAGAAATATATTTCAGTATGCATTTATATATGAATTTTTCAAATCTATAAAGAGAGCCGAATAGACGAACCAAATAATCCTTATACACAAAAGATTAATTTCCATTAGCACCTAAAAACAGTTGAATTAATGAATGAATAAAGATGGGAGAGACCCACAAAAGATAAAAAAAAAAAGCACCTAAAAACAGTTTTTTTTTGTTTGCAGAGCAATTTAATTTGTTGTTATTTTAGTATCATTATATTGTCTTTTTGTTTTAGGTATATGTAAACGGTGACATGGTAACGACTATCAGTGATGGTGGTAGTTTCGGTGAGCTGGCCCTCATCTATGGTACTCCAAGAGCCGCTACTGTAAAGGTTAGTCCATCAACTAAAGCTCTGTCTACAATATCAAACTTTATGTGACAACAAATTGTGATGTGCCCATATATGGACATGATGATGTCATATCACTACCAAAATTTGGACATATCACTACCATATTTTGGCACATCACACTTTTTTTGTCAAAATAGTTTCATAGTATAGACAGAGCTTAAAACAGTACTTTTGCTGTAATTGGAGAGTTTCAATACCCATTGGTTTTAAGCAAATTAGAATGAATGAGTTTAGAGGTAATTGGAGGAGCTGTAGCTTGGTGGTTAACATACTTGCCTTCCAATCTCAAGGTCCAGGGTTCAATCCTGACCTAGTGCCAGGGTTGTAACTCACTCTTTTCAACCCCGCTCCGAAGTCTAAAGTTTATAAGCACGATAATAAATTATAAAATAGTTTGTCCATCCTGTAAGTGGTGAGTTTCTTGCTGTTGGATGAAAAAAAATCCTCCATTATATTACTTATATAGTACTGTATGTTATCTAATTTTCATTTTTCTTTAGGCTAAGATGGACCTCAAACTGTGGGGCATTGATCGTGATAGCTATAGGAGAATTTTGATGGTAAAGTTATTGTGTCTTACTTTTATTTTAAACATTTTCATGTTTCAACAATTGTGAAAGATATATCTAATATTGCAAAATTAGTTTGCTGTTGCCCACAATGATGCATTGCCACATCAAAATGTCTATGGAAAGATATTTAAGAGCCATTTAAAAATTTGGTTGCTGTTCACACAAATATTTATTTTTTAGGGTTCCACTATTAGAAAAAGGGGCATGTATGAATGCTTGCTGTCAAAGATTTCTATTCTTGGTAAGTTGAAAACAATTTAGTAGATATACAAAAAACATGAGGATACGAATAATAAATGAAACTTGTTTACTCATCTGGTAAGAGCCGAAACTATATTTCATGTTGTTATAACTATTTTTCAATTTTCTCTGTGAATTATCATTGCAGATAGTCTAGACCAGTGGGAGAGGTTGACTGTAGCAGATGCTCTTGTCCCTGTACAATTTGAAGATAGTCAGAGTGTAGTAACCCAAGGGGAGCCTGGAGATGATTTCTACATTATTGTGGAGGTAAGAACCTCAAAATGATACATATATGCAGTATGTTATCGATATATGTTATGTGTTAACAATAAAAGTTATCTACACTGTCAAATTTTACGTGACAAAAAAATGTAATGTGCCCATATATGGACATGATGATGTCATATCACTACCATATTTAAGCATATTGCTACCATATTTGGGCACATCACACCTTTTTTGTCAAACTAGTTTGATAGTGTAGACAGAACTTTAGAAAGTACAGTTGAATGAGTGTTAACATGAGTCATTGTTGTATTGAGTAAGCATTATCATTTAAACATGTTGAATACCTTTTTGTCAGAACCATTGTACTGATTATAACTGTCCATAAACTATCAATGCTTGTTTTTCACAAACATGTCTTCATGTTTTTTTTTTACTTTCAGGGTAGCGCAGCGGTCCTTCAACGGCGAACAGATGCAGAAGACTTCATTGAAGTCAGCAAATTAGGATCATCAGATTACTTTGGTATGTTAAATTTGTTTTATTGTCAAGGTGATATAAACAGTTTTTAGTGAGATATTTTACTCTCATGCTGTAACCGAAATAGTTTCTGTATTGTGAAGTGAACAAAATTTAGGGTTATCACATAAAGTTAATACTGACCAATCACAAAGATGTATTACCAGCTCTTACGTAGTACATTATTCTTTGGAGCTACCATCTAGAATTGTAAAATTCGACTGAAGAGTTGCGTGTACACATGTTGATTCCCAATGGACTTTAATTGTGTACAATTATACACACTATACCTATGACCAAATGGGTAGAGAAAAACTTATTCTCTAAAACTTATGTTTCGATGAGTTTATTTAACCTTGTGTTGATGTAGTGTAATATTCTAGTAATGTTGATTTCTACATTTGCTCATTAATTTGTTGTTTACAGGTGAAATTGCGTTGATATTGGACCGCCCTCGTGCTGCCACCGTTGTTGCCCGTGGACCATTGAAATGCGTTAAGCTTGACAGACAGCGATTTGAGAGGCTTCTTGGCCCGTGCATCGATATATTGAAGAGGAACATCTCTCAGTACAACAGCTTCGTCGCCCTCTCAGTTTAGTGGGTAATGTGTATGCATCTTGTGTATTAGAGGATCACACAGGTCTAAATATATAGTTGTGCCATGTGCATTTGTTACATGCACACATTATAATAAGCTGAGAACCCAGTAAAAGTACAAACAACTAATTATATAAATTAAAAAAATGCTTGTTACCTTCTCTGTACAAAGGTCATCAGAAACCTATTAACATGTTATACAATACAAGTATTTTTATTATTATCTACCCAAGAACAGATTAATCTCTCTTAAATTAATTAATTTGAAACAAAATATAGAGAGACTTAAAGCAAAGCTCCTTTCGTAAGAGAATACATATGTGGTCCCAAAGGGGTTTGCCTACTATAAATCTTATTGAGACCTGCAGGAGTATTTGATTTCTACATTGGAATGTATTTTAAATCACACACACATACTGTACTCGGACAAAACACAATGAATAGTTGCTTCCTTTAGCTCTACTTTCTACTACAGGCTTGTAAATAAGATGTTTCATTCTACGGTATATATGTATTGGCATTGTGAGGTAAATGGGTTATTGTTAACGTTGATTTCCAATGTGCGTTTTAACTGTAAACGTTAAAAAAAAGTTGGCATTATATTCTTTATTTCCCAATATTAATATTGGTTCAGAATCTACCAAAAATACAGTATAAAGATTATTTAGTGCATCATAAGTACAAAAAGCTTGTATTTTGCTTAAGATATTGTAATTTAGAACAAAGCAGTCTATAGTATTTGAAGGTTGGACGTCGTGCATGGCTACCTAACCAAAAATAGTAAGTAAGTAAACGCGTATAAAATTAACAGGTTAGAATGGTATTATGAATTATAACTGAGTGCAGGGCATTCAAATTAGTTTTTTGCCAGACTTTGTTTGCTATACTATTATTGCGTTCATTGGAAATCAGACTTTAGCCTATACCAATCGTCTTCTGTACTGTTCTTTGGTGTATATAGTATCCGTGTACGTTTATATAAAGGCTCATGTGTGTTTCAACTTTAGTTTAACTGTAATGTTGTTTTAAAAGGGGCACAGATAAATTGGTGATGGTTCTTCCGAAAGTTTAAAAGCGGACTTAGTTTGGAATACATTTCTAGGATATAATTAAAATGCATTTAATTTGGAAATGTTTTGCATACAATTCATGACATTGATTGCCTTATATTATACAGCATTCGGTCACCCTCGATACATAATAATTATAGCAACCATTTGCTGTTTATGCCCTGATATGCTATTAAGATTCCACAAACAATTAGAGAACACCCATGTATTACAAGTATTATAATTAGTCATTCCATTTCATTGTCAATTTATTCAAATGTTTATTATTTATACACTACAAACTAATTGTAATCTGGTGGTTAAATGTAAATGTACACACGTTATCTGATTGGCAAAGATTTTACATCATATATTTTCAAGAATATTATTTTATTATGAATAATTTTGTAGTGTGAATGGTGGTTTAGTAATGTAACATATGTGATTACATATAATATATATATCTAGTTTAATATATGTTATGAGTTAGTTACTGGAAAATGGGAAATAAAATCACTTTAGTCCAACAATGAAATGAAGCATGTACAGTATTTATATCTTCCATTCAAATATGTCACCTGCAGTTACTGCAGTAATTTTACACTTGTTGCTCAGGATTATTTGTAGTAACTACATTTTTTAAGTTGAATTAAGATTTATATCTGGTTTCGAATTCATACTTTTTGGATTTGAAAGCTTGGAAGTTAAATCATAATTATGTTTTTTATTCTTTCCATAAGTGATTGATAAAATAATGCTAATGCTAACACAACACACTATATTGCACAAAGATTTTAAGGTTTATAATGCATTACTCCATCATATGAATATGATTCCAATATTAATTTTTTAATGAGCTATTGCATGTAAAAAAATCAACTTAATTGTAGTACAGTATAGCCATATTTTGGTTACAACAATGTGTATGGGAAAAATGCTTGATGGAAATATAGACATCATTGTAGACCAAGTGCTAAAAACCAAAATATTGTTATATTTAAAGTTTATCGGCAATGAACGAATGTAATTAGCAAATCTTAATTATGTGATCATTTCCCAGCAAAAACTCTTTTATTATACACGATTGTAATAAAGCTTTGTTTCTACTACTAACCCAAAACAAGGATGTATATGGAAGTAATTTGACCACTCAAAATCACTATTCAAACTGTTGTGTGTGATTGGTCAAAAATAATTTGTATGTATGTCTTTGCTTTGTAGGCCTAACTTTATTACTCCTTACTTAACAGTAACTTGTAATAGAAGAGGTGGCATAAATGTGCTCACATAGTTGCTGTAATTTATGCTTTACAAAAAGATATTTATAAAATAGATAATTATTAGTGCATTCCTAAATGATTCCATTGATATTTGACGTTGTCATTTAGCTGCTTTTGCATTCATCCTTTTATTCCGTACATTTTTGTGGTAACGTAATTAAACAGAGATTAATAATAAATAAGATTTGCTGAAAATGTTTGTTTTGTTTATTCTTGTATATGGTAAAATGTAAAATCATACCCGACTGATCATAATTTCTAATTTTCAATGCTTCATTTAATTTTCCTACCCTTCTATGGATCACACGGCTTCAATTGGGTGGGTGCGAAGCTAGCAATGCCATGGGACCACAACCAGTTCACATACATAGGGAGAGGAAGGTTTGAAAACGAAACTATGTATTTCACCCATTTCCATTCATACTTCACAAAATCATTGATCATTTTTGGTAAATAAAAAAAAAATGATCATCAATCATTTAATAGTGTAAAATGTAAATTTTATTGGTTTACACGTTTTTTATTATGTAATGAAAGAAGGAAACGCGTCTGTTCACGCACGCGCACGCATATCCGGTTCACGCACATCCGATATAAACACGCCGCGTATCTGATTTATCCGCGCGCGATTGACTTTATTTACATACAGGTGGTGAAAGGTAGTGCACGAGGAAACGAAAGAAGTGATATAGCGCTCTCAGTGTTGCAAAAACGACAAAACGTACGATCAATGACTGATACACACCTCCATATTGATTCATCTGTATTATTTTGTTTTAGAAAATGATTCGATAATATCGTACAAAAACAGACAAATCAATTTTAAATTTGATATTTTTCTGATAATTTATATTTGGTGGTTGTGTTCGATGGCGACAACAGCAGAAGTTACTGTCCAAACTACAAAATATTTAACGACAATCCGACCAACCAGCCAGGCTAATATTGGTAGTAGTCTGTCATCTGAGTCTCTCACAAACCCCGGTTTGAACTTATCGTCGTCGGCGAGTAGTCTACCAACAACAGGGGGCCTAGCAACACAACAAAATGGACAGAATTCTTCGGCTACGTTGGATGATGATCTGACTACGCCATCGTTTTTAAGTATGATAGAAACTAATTTTCTTCAAACAGGAGCATGTGACGCTATTGCTGGATTTTTTGCTTTCCTAGCAGTTGTTATAACTTGTCATCAGGTAAAGTAAAACAACTTGAAAACACAATATATTTATTAAAATTTCACACAGGGGGATAGAGATAGACTTGAATTAACAAGCCTATGGTGATAAAAAAATATAAATTTATCTTAAAAATAAAATATAGACAAATATATAAAAAAAATATATAAAAAAATATTTTAAAATGGTAAAGATGTACAGTATTGTCAAAAACAATAAAAAACATGAAAAATGAAGATTAATAAAAACAAAGACTTTGAATAAGCTATTTCGCAGTTTTAATAAAGTTTATATGAAAAATGTTTTCATTTATAAAAAGATAAATGAAACAGATTCAAAATTTAACCAATACATTTTGCATTAAATTACAGTTTTCTTCAGATAAATAATTTTTTTTTTCGATCTCATTTTTGGTCAAAGTACTCCTATGTAAAAAATTAAAAATGGTATATTCAACAAAAACATTTAAAAAAATGATTTTTTCTTTAAAGCATTAATATTTATTATTTATTTCTATAAATATTATTCATTATTCATATTTAAACAAATAATAAACATTGCTGTAGGGCAACATCTCTTCCAGTTTTTTCTTAATGTAGAAAACAAATTTTGGATTGGTTTTGAATTGTTTCGAATTTACACATTGTTTTAGAAATAGTTATAATTTTTATTAATTATTTATATACGGAAGTTTCAAATTAATCAGTGAGATATAACATCAACATTATTCCTTGTATAATGTTAGTGCTTTGATAATATAATATATATTTGGACAAAATCAGGATATTAATAAAATAATTAATATTTCAGTCTAAATTTATATTTTTCACTGACTGCGATTGATTGAGATTGACATTTTTTACAACTAGTGTAGTAATTTATATCTTGTTGACATTTTCACTGAAATGTGACATCCATTCATGTATTTTTAATTGGATAGTGAAAATCATGTTCTAATGCTCAATGTCAGATTTAATTTTGTTAAACAAAACAGGAATGAGAATATACCAAACAAATTCTGTTTACAAATAAAAATAACAAAAATTAATACAACAAAATCAAACAGTATACAAACTACAACTACCAGTATACATTATTGTGAAATTAAATTAAAATTTTTATTAAACTTTAAGAACTTTTAGAAATTCTAAAAAAGTATTGCCTTTTAGAATTGTAACATAAATGCCTAGACTAACATCTGTCACTAATTGTTTAATTCATCCTTAATCACCCTTTTTTGAAATATGTCATTAATTCAAAGTAATTAATTTAAACAATTTTTCAATTCATAATATAAAAATAACGCTTAAAAAAGAACGACGTTTCGACTCCATCATGGGGTCATTATCAAGTCCAATGAATAAAAAAATAAAAATTTTTCAATTGTTAAAAATATCCAGCATATTCAATATAATAAGCTGAGAAGAACAATTCTATCTAATGTTATAAACTTTCTATTGATTAAATATGACAAGGATTACCAATTGAGAGCATAGAAAACGAAACTGTTTTGTCACTACAGTCATTCATAACTAATCAAAATTATAATTTCATACTCTTTGTTCCATAATAAATAATCTTTTGTAGAAGATAAAAGCTGATGAAAAAATTTAAATTTAATGAAAAAAACACATTACAAATTATTAATCCTAACCCACCCTATATTTATAGATTATTAATATCTCCTTTTTCTCATCACATCCTAATATCATATTCAACTTGGTGGATTTTTACATTTATTTTCAATTAATTTAATGACAATATTTATTGCAGTATCTTACACTCAGTATATAGAAATCAACAAAATGGATCCATAAAATTTTGATTACAAAATTTAAGAAACAGAGTTATTTAAGATAAATGTGTGAAATGTTAGTCAAATCATAGTAATAATATCTCTATGGCGAAATGAAAATCTGTGTACTGAAAGACTATCTACAATTATACTGCATTAAACAACGTAAACAGCCATATCATTTCAAAGGTCACCAACGTTTAATCAAATATACCCTATTAACCAAAATGGTATAGTCTGAATTGTAGCTACATAAGTACGGCACGACAACCATAAGTATGGTAATAAATTGTAATAATAAGCTACTGAATGTTCATTACATCATGTTGTCATGTTGTCGGCCTCTTTAAAATCTTCACCATTACAACTTAATAGCCGTGTATAACATTTAAAATGTAACTAAACAAGACATTCCATGATTAATAACATGGGAATGAGTTGCTGAAACTAACAATTTTTTAGATTGTAATTTAATGAGCTAATGAGCACTTGTGAGCAGTTCTATTTTCTGCAGCTAATGCATTACAACTGCGTGTATCTGATTTGAATATGTCAGTATAAATTATTATGAGCTTGAGAATTTGATTACAATGTTTAGAGTCAATTCATGCAGTGCAAATTTGCACTGTTTTATTTATGTTTTCAGACTATATAACTCTGTGTGAATAATATGTCATCAAAACCATGTGTTTTCATAGCCAGATAGATGTATCTAAATTGATTTTAATACAAAAGGGAAGCTTCCTGTAACCAGGGAATAATACAATAACATATTGATATCCTTAGTCGTTATTCAAAAGATATATTTTGTATTGTAGTTCAGCCAAAATAAAATAATTTAATCATGTTGCATGTTGTTGTTTGTCATCTTTAGAAAAACTTATGACTATGTGAGGGGCGGGGGACTGAATAAGCAAATTTGTTTTTGAACTTTTGAAGATGCTAAAAAAAAAAAAATCCTTTGGATGAAAATTAAACTGTACAGTAGATTGAAGTCGCCAAAAACCCTCTTCAAATTGTGTTTTTAGAGGAAATACTACGTGAAAATTAGTTGCATAGAAGCCACTAAAGGCCTGTCTACACTATCAAACTTTATGAGACAAATGTGATGTGCCCATATATGGACATGATGATGTCATCACTACCCTATATAAGCATATCATTATCACTACCATATTTGGGCACATCAAACTTTTTTTGTCAAACTTAAATGATAATGTAGACAGAGCTTAAGAATACACATTAGGCTTGGATTCCCTCTACCCTGCATGACTACATCTACAGTATAACCGTAATGTCCCCCTTTCCTAAATAGAATCCCCTATACTTGAACCTTACTCTATTTACAGTAAAAAAAGTAAACAAAATAGTATAGCTTAGATACAGATTAGATATGCCAATTTGATGGCACTCATCATGTGATTATCATTGACTTATCTAATTGTATACCTCATAAAAAAGATCACATGCTTATTACATTAATAATGACACATTATTGAATAATAATAAAGCAATCAGAAAATATAACTACTTCTACTATTAATACTTGGCAAGTATTACTATTAGTAGTAGTATTTTATTTGTATTAATTTAAATTTATATGTTATTAAAGTTATATTGATTAAAGAAAAATAGGGATTTGTAGAGGCTAGATCTGAGTCCGGTTTGGTTTCATTATTATTACATTTTTATTATTATTATTATTATTGTTGTAAATTGTATAGTTAGTTAGCATTGTAATGTGGTTTTAGTAAATTTTGATGTAGAACACACCTTCATATCAATGTGTGCCACTGTTACAAAAGTGTATGTTCAAATAAATTATTATTATTATTATACAGTACAAAAGATTAATATACACACATACTGTGACCAAAACAGCATTAGTAATTAGTTATTAATTATAAATGTGATTGGTTTGTACAGTGCTAAAATGTCAAATAGTAATTAATGTCACAATTAGTTTAGAAACCATTGATAATAAAACTGGATTGTTAAAGGCTTGTTTTAATGTTGTAATAAACAATTGAATTACTTTGCTATAAAATTGTTTTTGAGATGAGATGTGTTTTTTTTCTATATCTATAATCAACTATCAAGCTACTGCAGTGAATACATACATTAACATATTTTATTTAATAATAGATTCCTTATTAATAATTTCCCAACAGATTTACATGCACCTTCGGCACTACACATGCCCAGGAGAGCAACGATGGATCATCAGAATTTTGTTCATCGTACCTATATACGCCTTTGAATCATGGCTTAGTTTACTATTCTTTAGTAAAGATCATTATTATGTGTACTTTGGTACAATAAGAGATTGTTATGAAGGTAAATAAGAATTGCTGTCTGCTTCATGTGGGTCACATTGATAGCTTGTTATAACTTATTGCATGGCTTTAAAAAGTTCCTAGTCTATAGTGTGCCTATTTACCTGGATAAACCGATATAGGCCTTTTTCCTGTCCAAGGGGAGAACATAATTTTAAAAAGAATTAACACCTTAAACATTCCTCCCTCCCTCACATAGGTTGCCTCACCCTGGCATACCTCACCATTTCTTTTCATGGCGTAACGTTGATAATATGAGAGAGAACCTATTTATAAGACAATAAGACACTACCCTAAAATCAGTGTAGCATAAAGTTTTTGAATATTTTTGATAAAAGAAAATAAAATTTCTTATCAATATTTTTTTTTAGCATTTGTAATATACAACTTTTTAAGTCTTTGTTATGAGTACCTTGGTGGCGAAAGCACGATCATGGCAGAGATACGTGGTAAACAAATTACGTGAGTAACCATTCTATTCATAAATTAAGCTATCCCTTGATTTTTCCATCCATTCTATAAGTGCAATAGACCCAAACCTAAATTAACATTACAATGGAGTTCACACAAAATAAAGAGGATATACAGTTTAAAATATTTAAAGGCCTTTAATCAATTTTTTTTACCATCATAATAATGATAAATGTACTTTATATTGTTACAAATCAAATGTGCTGTTAAACTGTAAAGTAATAGCAGTACCATTGTTTATGTATCTTATTATTTCATATTGTTATATGGTACTGAACAAAGATAACAATTTTCACAAATTGACAAGCCTACCACACAGACTGTTACTCCAAATTTAATATGCACAAACATATGTTAGAATTTATGGTGTTATTAATTATTTTTGTTTGTCTTTGCTCCTAGTCCTGCCAAGTGGTACTGGTGTACGTGTTGTTTACAGGGAAAAGCATACACAATAACATTTTTACGCTTTTGTAAGCAAGCCACGCTACAGTTCTGTATAATTAAGCCAATGATGGCGCTGGCAACACTCATTCTTCTCCCGTTTGATAAATACTCGGACGGTGACTTTTCGTAAGTATATAATAATAATAAAACTTTATTTAATCATGGTAACACTTGTTCACCTCCAAGACATCATACACAAAATTAAATTAACCATTAGCAACAAGAGTATAACTAAAACTGAAAATCCTAATTTACACTTAAATTAGAATGAATTAAAGTTTTACAATAGTACTTCCTTTGTACAAAATTAGATTAAAATTGATGCCTTTTCGTTCAAAAAAAATCCATACAGTTATGTAACTACAAAATAGTGAGACTACATACTGTAGTTTATTATTACCTATGGGAGTTACTGTTGAAATTGCAATAACATTGCTTATGTGCTTTTCAGTTTAATGATGTCAATACATATGTACATTATAAATATAACTGTTTTTTAATTGTATACATAATACATACTGTACATAATTTGTTACAATATTTATTAAAAATATATTTAATTTGTTTTTTTCTAGCCCTACTGAAGGATATTTGTACATCACGATTATCTATAATATATCTGTGAGCTTGTCGTTGTACGCGTTGTTCCTATTCTACCACGCCACCAAAGACCTCCTGTCTGCGTACAACCCGGTGCTCAAGTTTGCTATGGTCAAGTCTGTTATCTTTGTTTCTTTCTGGCAAGGTAACCTTTTTTTTTTTAATTGACATTGGTAGGCATGCTTAAAAACTATTACCTCTCTATTTTGAAATTATAAATTGTAAATAAATAAAAAATTCTTTTTTTAAACAATTTTTTACCTGAAAAAGCTGTAATTTAAAGCGAAAAAATAGTCAAATGGGCTGGCAGCCAATGGGTTTTTTGGTTGAATTTAACTGTTTATTTTGTCATAAAATGTTTTTGGGGACAATACATCTTTAATATCTTTGTCATCTTTGGCCAGGTCTTCTGTTGGCTATTCTGGAGTTAGGAGGTATAATAGACCCTGCTCAGGCGTCTGATGGTACAGTCATTACATCTGGTTTAGTGTCAGCTGGCTACCAAAACTTTCTCATCTGTATTGAGATGTTCTTTGCGGCAATTGGACTGCGGTATGCATTCCCGTACGCGATTTATCAACAAAGTAATCCAGAGTCACTAACACGTGGAAGTACGATGAAGGTAAGCTTTCCCGCTATCGTGTCAAATATTGAATTAGGTAGATTTATTTACTTGTTTTTTATCAGGGGTTTAGGAGATTTACAGATTACAGTTTTGTAGCACATTTTGATGGAACGCTTTCAAAACATGCTCTCACAAAGTCAATGACTCAATAAAAAAGTGGATAATGAACTACAAAGGTGGAGAAGGGTTGTTGAAAAGTGAAAAGTATACATTTATACATACATTCATTTAATAATTCTTTATTAAATGTATGGTAAAAAATTTGTTTTCGTTATTAATAACACATTTCACATTTCTAGCAGGGTAATTAAAGGTAACAAAAGCATTTGGTTTTAATTATTATAATATATTTATAACATATTTAATTTTCACATTTTGTTAAATAGTTACGACATCTTGCATGAATTGGTCTGTTCTTATGGCCATTCATTTCTAACATCTACACATGTTTCATAAACTTAAAATAGTAATAATTTTGTTTTACTTATCTTTAAACTTGTTTATTGGTGGAATTTTTTCATTATATTTATGTTTTGTTATTTTCTAATTATGCAATGTTTTTTCTAACAATACATTTTAAATATTTATAATTTATTTATTTTGTCTTGTAAATATATCTTTCTCAAACTAAAATGAATTTCTGGTTCTTGTATGCCATAATGATTACATCATTAAATGATTGCATTTAATTAAACTGAACAATATTTTTCCAAAGATTTAATTTTAATTTGAGGAAGACCATAAAAAAAGCATGTTCTGTAACAGTTTAAACATTAATTTTATTTTGATAACAATTGTTTTGGATATTTTTGTAATGTAATGTAGATCATTTTGGAGAAAGAAAATGTTTTAGGCACCACAATCAATAAAAACTATTTCATTTTTTGTTCGCTTTTATACACTTCCTCCAGAATGATCTACAGTATGTCTAAGAAGGTGGGAACATTCATGAAATTAGAATAATACATGTTGTGTCCTCCAAAATGGTCTAATGTTGCATAGAGTTGTTGCCCAAGAAGGGGGGGGAAACATTCATGAAATTAGAGTAATACATATTGTGTCCTCAAAAGTGTGCTCTATGCTGTGTCCTAAAAAATGGTCTAATGTTGCATAGAGTAAATTTGTTGCCCAAGAAAGGGGAAACATTCATGAAATTAGAATGATAATACATGTTGTGTCCTCCAAAATGGTCTAATGTTGCATGGTGTTGCCCAAGAAGGGGGAAACATTCATGAAATTAAAATGATAATACATGTTGTGTCCTCCAAAATGGTCTAATGTTGCATGGTGTTGCCCAAGAAGGGGGAAACATTCATGAAATTAAAATGATAATACATGTTGTGTCCTCCAAAATGGTCTAATGTTGCATGGTGTTGCCCAAGAAGGGGGAAACATTCATGAAATTAGAATAATACATATTGTGTCCTCAAAAGTGTGCTCTATGCTGTGTCCTAAAAAATGGTCTAATGTTGCATAGAGTAAATTTGTTGCCCAAGAAAGGGGAAACATTCATGAAATTAGAATGATAATACATGTTGTGTCTTTCAGCAGAGTATCTCAAGTAGTCTTAAGGATACGGTGAATCCAAAGGACGTGCTGCAAGACACTATTCATAACTTCTCACCTGCGTACCAGCAGTACACTCAACAGAGCCAGAAGGACGACCTCGAGTTGGGTTACGGTACCAACTACCAATCAAATGGCACTAGCCAAAGCGTCAATAACCCTCCCCCACCTCAACGTTCATTTAGTGGTCGAAGCCACAATGAAAAAACTACATTGCTGAGTTCTGATGAGGAATTTTAAGAGGTATTCTTAAGTTATATATATTGGTGCAATTGCAATGTGTGCACTTTGCTTACAAAAACGTCCCATTTCACAACTCACAATATTTATTGACACTATTGCAAATACTTTTTCCTGGTTTTATAAACCTTCTTCATTCTTATCTTAGTATTGCTTTTTCTTATAAAATGTCCCATTTTTAAAATTCAACACACACCATATGTTGACACTCCTACCTATTTTCCATTCTATACTTTTTTTCCATTCCATACTTTGCCTAATTACTGTATGAAAGTAGTTGGTGACTCAACACACACATTCACCAACAAGAGTTGGTATATGCTTTATTCCTTTTCCATCCCATACTTGCAAGTAATCGATTGACTCTAGAGCTCAGAATTCTAACTCACTCACTGATTGTATTTTAATTTCTATTCCTGAAGCCTTTAGTAGAATTTACAACTCAATTCACTGAATGATTGCCTCTATTCCACAGTCTTTTCTTTCCCATATTAGCTGGACATATACCTATGGTATAATCACTTTCAGTAATCATCATTTCTTTAATATTGTATCTAGTACAGATACACAGATACCTCACTGTTATTATTGAAATCTTTTCATAGAAGTCATACTACTGCACCCATACTCTTTACAAATACTTTCCTTTTGTTCAACCTCTTTGTGCATTGGCTTATGCTTTTTAGTATGATCAGCTAACAAAATGGAACTTTTTGAAGTATAATGAATAATGAATGGGATCAGGAAAATTAACAATCCACATAATGGTTATTAATGTATTAGTCTAACTAAACTTGTGCAAACAGGTTAAGCCGGTGTAGGTGTCTAATATGTATATTATAGGTTGTTATGTTGCCTGTAATTCTTTGTGGTTGGGGGGGGGGGGGGGGAAGTTGGGGTGACTTGGAGTTAGTTTGTTTGTTTTTGGGTTGGATGTGGAATTGCTGAGATTGGATAAGGTATGTATGAGTGTACTGGGGAGGTTGTTGTCAGTATACTTAATCATCATTCACTCTTTTGTGTTGCATACATACATCTTTAGTTTTCTTATTGAAATATATATTTATGTTTGTATGTTTTTGTTTGTTTTAGAGATGGTTATATAGCTTCATTGTTTTATGTCTTTTAACCATGATGCTGTGTGCTGTTGTGATCTTTAGCAAGTAAGAGATTTTAGGTGGTGCTACCCAGAAATAAAGCAACATGTTTTAACCAGAAATGATTTAATGAGTACAGTTTTGCAAATAATTTATTATAATAATTTCTTAAAAGCAATAATAACAATATTGAATTTCAGATTATAACAAGATATAAATCATGAGTATTATAATTTTTCCTTCACCCGTCAATTGGTAACATTATTTAAGTTTTATACAATTTAAATTATTGTTCTTATTAATTATCTCAAATTGTACTTTTCTTCACATTTTCACTAAAAGGGACACATCTGTATTATATTAGCTGCCTTATATTTTTATAATTTTGTTAAAAACTTCTTTTAAAGCTTTTTTACTGTTGAATAATTCTATTCTGTATATTATTTTGATTTATAAACAAAGGCCACACATTTTTATGTATTTTAAAAAGGAAAGAGAGGTGTGTTTTACCTATTATTTGTAACAGGCTGTTATTAATATAAAAAGATCATTTTGCTTTTAATTAACAAACACTGAAATATATTTAAATGAGTTGTTTATGTACTTAAGATCATTTTGGAATGCTTAAAATGTACAGTACATCTATTGTTGGTTACCATATCCCGTGTTGGTTACCATATCCCGTGTCGGTTACCATATAACATGTGATTGCCATATCCTATGTTGATTACCCTATCGCATATCATTTACCATATCCCATGTCGGTTACCATATCCCATGTCGGTTACCATATCCCGTGTCGGTTACCATATCGCATGTCGTTTACCATATCCCATGTCGTTTACCATATCCCGTGTCGGTTACCATATCGCATGTCGTTTACCATATCCCATGTCGGTTACCATATCCTGTGTCGGTTACCATATCCTGTGTCAGTTTCCATCCTACATTTGTCCAAATTGCTTTGTATAGGATTTGAACCAAGATGTTTACAGACCAATCGAATACTGCAAGCCAAATGTCACCATAACTCCCTGCCATAACCGGTCAGCCATAACCGAACAACCAGTGTGACTTAAAAACTGAACAGTAACTCGCCATTACTTACTGTCATCCTTCGACTTACTTACTTACATTCGGTTCTTAAGGTTGCTTTCTTAAAATATGATCAGTATTTCTTAAGATGTATCCAATGTTAATATTCTTGAATATGTATGCTATACTATGTTCTGTATGCCTTGTTAATGTAATCTTAATCATGGTACTGTACTTATTGTAAATACTTAATTTAATCAGTTACTATAAACATATATTTTTTAATGTTTAGATATATAGACTGGATATATAGACTGTAAAGATAGCACAAAGATTATATAAAGTGAAAATTCTTTTTAATATTATTGTACTATTTCAAACAACAAAAAGAAACACAATTTACAAAAGTACTTAAAAATTACAAAAGTGAAACAAATTGATGTTTTATATAAAGTTCTGTGTATTGGATGGAAATCAAACTAAAAGGTTTATGTCTATACTGCACTCACACAAATAAGTTCTCTAGGGCTTGCTGGTAGGAGGTAGTTGAAAGGGGGAACTTGATGAAATGATTTAGAAATTTGCAATTATTTATTTGTTGTGTTTGTGGAGTGATTTACTGCAAGAATGTGTAGCTGTTGAGTGGATGATCATCAATGCAAATTAGCAAGGATGGGAATAAAAAAAAAAGAGAAGAAAACGTCAATCTAAAGCTATGTCTACACTATCAAACAAAAAAGTGTGATGTGCCCATATGTGGACATGATGAAATCATATCACTACCATATTTGGGCACCTCACAGTTTTTAAAAAACTAGTTTGATAGTGTAGACAGAGCTTTAGGAAATGCTTATCTGTGCGAGTATGGTTACTGATAAAAGTTGTCATGTTATACCCCTTTATCACATCACCTAGGAAGAAAGTGGAGTTTACACACGCCATACAAAACGCCCCAGTGTGGTGAGGTTAAAGGGGTATACAAGACATTTTAATGACCTGTCTGGCTGTGGGGTTCTACCACTACTAGAAGTAAATGTCCACCACATCTGGTTAAAATCTCTATCATTCAATGTAGATTTAGATTTAGAATACAACTATATAAACATTACTAATACAGGGATATAAGTACCGACATTTATTATATAAATATATATATATATATATGTGTTGTCATGTATGTAAAGATTATGTAAGACTTTCATCTATATACAAATCTGTAGATGAGTTATTCCAATAAAAGGAAACAAATTATTTGTATTGCGTGTATATAAATATTAAAAACAAGTGTATAAAATAGTTTTATTGTATGATGTTTAATAATAGTGGTATATGTTTTCGGGACAATAATTTTAATCGTAAACAAAAGTAATTCTTTCTATGTTGGAAGATGTTGCATTCCATATTATACTGTATTCCCTTGTTTTAGAATCTGTAGGAAAAATGTTTTATAGTCGTAAAGTAACAATTGATAACTTGTCACAAAGCGAAGTTTTATGTCTATAGAAACTTAAGATGTATGTTTTTATCTATAGACTTTATTCTGCTAAAACCTACCAATATGTTTATTGTAGCATGGAGGAAAATACTCTCCATGATTGTAGTATGTATCGATGGCTGTCACAAGTTTAATAAAAATATATATATGTAAAAGTGAGTGTGATTTACTGCAAAGTTTTTAAGAATTAAATAAAACCAACTACCAGAACACTCAAAGTTTTTAAGAACTACCACAACACTCATAAGCAAAACATGAAACAATATAATATAATTTAATTGAAACAATTTATTTTTAATTATACAACTAAATACACTTATATCACATTGGTTTAGATAAGTATATCTAATACAGATGTGGTCTGCAAATTCCATTCAAATTGTATAAATGTAATTTAAAACATTTCAAGCATTTCGCATGTTTTTTAATCTTCTTCGACGCCCACACGGGAGCTAAGTGCAAGTGTTACTTTACGCAGGGACGGCTGAGCATGAGGAAACTCCTGATTAAGACGATCGATGATGGTAGCAAGCGTGTGGACACGATCCGTTTGCTTTTGATACTCCGTATCCAAGGCAGACTCTGTCTTGCATAACAGCGTGTACTTGCCATCTCGGTTTGACTGGTAGTATTTTGATTTCTGTTGTCTGGCTAGAATCTCCGTCATATTCTGCAAGAATTAATAAATTTGACAATTATTATTTATAGCAGCATGTGTAATAATCAGGTTTAGTTTCAGTTCAGTAGTTTGTTATGCGCTACTTAAACCTTCATATTGATAACATTCCTTGAGGGTTAGGGTTATAGAAAGGTGAATAAAGAGTAGCTACGGACAGGAAGAAATCACTAGGAATGTTAATAACTGGAGTAGGGAGAAATAGTGACAAGGGTTGTTGACCTGATGTAACAAGTTGTAACCAGGAAGAAAAACACACCAACAAGAGGCCTGTGTTTTTATTCCGAGTTCTTACTGCACTCGCGTATATTGGCCTGGTATTAACTAACCGACCATAGTAATCAAATAGCGCGCAACTATTCTTTCCTCCCGAGATTTAACAAGGTTGGTGTGTGCGCGTGTGAAAACATGTAATAAGTCGGGAAATCAAACCTGGTTATTTATGCAGATGTAAAAGGGTAACAATGCCAAACTAACCTTTTGTTTAATTTCCATCAGTCTGTCAATATCTCCATCAAGTGTGTCAGCCATACTCTGTAGCTGTTGGAATGTCGTCTGCTTTTCTTGCAACTGCTCATTTAGCATCTGCTGATGTGTTCTCAGCTGTTGGATCTCTGCATCACATGAACTACTGTCCTGCAAAGTAAACAATTGTATTGTATTATTCAACCATAATCATCATCATTGGCTTAACATAGAAGAAATTAATGATTGTTTCTAACATCTGTCCCAATATGAAGGAGGTGCAGCTGTTGGAGCATTCATGTCTTTTTTCTCTTCTTGTCTGTACCCTGTGTTTGAATATGTTTTCACATTGTAGATATTTTAGGGTATGTTATTAATTTTCGTGAACATTTTGTGAAAGTTTATTATTGGTTTTATAGTGAATCTTACTATTATTTTACTACTGTATAATTTTAAAAGAGAAAGTTTGTTATACAAATGTTTGCTATTGCATGCATCCCTACACATGAGATATTGAAATGATCGGAAATTGTTGGGAAACTGACTAAGGAATCAAAACTTTCCTAGTGTTTTATATTTACCTGTTGAACTTGCTTTATCTTTTTACCCATCTCAACCAGTTTCTTTTTAAAGGTCCCTTTCGTTTCTACCTTTTTGTTCAATTTACTCTGCGCATCTCCTCGTGTCACAATCGTATCTCTGCGCGACACAGACTTCTCCATATCCTGGATCAACTTCTCCTGGAGCTTCATCAGCTGTGTGTGGCGGACCTCCATACGGTGGATCTCGGATGTCATGGCCCGGATCTCTCCTTGCCCTACATCGGAGTCAACTGTTGCTTTAGCTTCACGGGCCAGCTGGGTCTTTTTCTCCCACAGCATAATCTGGCGTCTTAAAAGGTAAAAAATATTTTTCATTAAAGCAACCAACATGTTTCTTTATTTTCTTTACACTTTGTGAACATTTTATATTACAGATAACTACCAACTGAGGTTTGATGTAATAAGTTTAGATCACACTTAAGAATCACAGAACATTACACCAACAAACATGATGTTGTGTCATACGGATTAAACATCTAAATACATTGTTAAGATATTTAAATTTTGTAAGATATACTTACTCCGCCTCCACAAGGCTGTTTAGAAGGCGTTCTTTCTCTTCTGCTTGTTCCTCTAGTTTGTTTTGCATTTCAATCGACTCCTTTTCAGCTTCCTTTATTCAGAAAAGAAGAAAAGTGTAAAAGAAAAACAGTGTAAATCAAACAGCACTGAATTTGTATACATCTTCAGACAAAAGAACCTACTGTATTATTACAACACTATATGTTGCTTTTCTGTTTTCTACTATTATCTGAATAAATGTGAATTACTGTATTAAACTGACCTTGAGTGAGAGAATGAAATCATTCTCCACCAGTATGTTATCCTGTTGCAGGTTTTGTTTAATTTTGCCTTCTTTAGTCAGCAACAGGTTCAACTTGATCATATCATTCTGCATGTTTCTCATACTAACTGACACGCTACTATGCTCCGTCTGGTGCGTTGTGATCTCATCTAATGTAAAGGATAACATTTGTTAGTTTGCAATGTGGACTGAGGTACTGCATCACGTCTGAAACCCACATATTTTGTTATTTATCACTAATGTAGTGGTTGTTATAAACGCATGTTATTCATACTTGTACTGTACATTTTTTGTATATGATGTGTACATATTCTGTATATTTGTGTGCTTAATAAGGTATATTATTATGTATATATTTCATAATATAGATTTCCTTACTTTCAATTCTCATTTTCTTCTGATGTAGGATTGTAAGTGCCTTTTTCATCGTGTCTACCTCGTTCTGTTGGCCATCTTTTTCTTTGCTCATCTTCACAAGTTCACTTTGCTGTCTGAGCCAGAATTGTTGAAGGTCGCCAATCTCTTGACCTCTGGTGTCAATTGACTTCTGCAGAGCAGCTACCTCTTGCTCCAGTGGACCTAGCTCTTCCCCCTACAATTGACAAATATATTTATGAATTAATATGTAATGTAAGGTATAATAATATGCCCCTAGAGGAGCTTTTTATCAATTATAGCTACCTTACCTTACCTCTTCGGGCCTCGTGGCCCAAAATGCTACAAATCAAAGATACTGGTATGAAAATCTAAAAAAGAAGTAAATGAAGAGTGAAAATAACTTCCTCACCCCTTGTTCATTCTGAATGGCCTCAACCTTTTTATTAAACTGATCAATCATCCCTTGCTTTCTTTCGATGACAGCGTTACGTTTAACAATCTCTCCTTCACTACGTGTGATTATTGCATTCTTCTCGTGAATTTGCTGATCAAGATCGTCCAACGTTTTCTTCAGGCGCTCTACACGTGACATGGTGTGCGAGTTCTCTAGCGTGTCATTTGCTACCTGGTTCTCTACTTGAGCTTTGCTAGATTCCTAAAACGTAATTAAGAAACTATTTAAGATATCAATCTTTACTCTTCCCTCTTTTGTCTTCTTCCCTTGCACCATAATGTCACTGTTATTCTTTTGTTTATTGAATATGATTAGGCAGTGGTAGTCCCTAAACACTATAATGGTTCTGAACTAAAAAGTAGTCGGTAGAAAGTATGTACTGTACTCCTGTACAAATCCAAACATTCCAGAATTTTCGTATTGCATGTGAACGATTGCATCCCTTAACAATTGTTTTTTTAATTTGTGCCTATCATATAGCCAAGGTACAGTATACCACATCGAATGAAGACCTTTTCCTGCAATAATGACCTTTTTGTAGGTTGTATAGAACTACAATATTATATATATACTTTATAATGTGTACCATACCAGTTCTTTAATAGCCTGTCTGGTCTTGGAGGCCATTCTCTTTGTGTACTGTGATGCTTTGTCCAGTGTCAGTTTGTTTCTCATCGTCTCCATCACATTATCTTCTAATGCTACTTTTTCCTGGAATTCCTTTTCAATCTGCTTACGTAAACCATTCAGCTCATGTACACGCAAAGTTCTATCCTGAAATATAACACATCAATTTCATTGTAAACAAAGCTATTTATTTGCAGGCACACAAATTGATATTCTCTGATATAGTTTAGTTATACAGTATTTATATTTTGAACCATGTATGTTTAATGCATTACTAAAGTTAAACAGTTTATTGCAGTTAAACCATGGACCTATAAACTAATGTATAAGGTACATGGTTAAACAGTGAACAGATCAAAAGTGTATATACAATAGAATATTTTTTTCCTGAAGCTTTGATTTGTTAAGCTCTGTTTACACTATCAAACTTTATCTAACAAAAAAAAAAAAGTGATGTGCCCATATATGGACACGATGATATCACTACCATATTTGATTACATCACACTTTTTTTTATCAAATTAGTTTGATAGTTTAGACGGAGATTTAGTAAAGGCACTTCCAAATTCATTGAAGCTACTGCAGAAACTAAGTAATTACTGCAGTTGTAATTGTGCAATAGTCATGATACTGTACATACTGTTGTAGCCCTGTTAAGTGACTGTTCCGTCTCATGCAGCATTCGTGTGTAGGTACTATACTCTTGTTTCAACTGCTCTTGCTTGGCTAGGCTGGAAGCAATCAACTTTTTAACAGTGTTGATGTCTGCCTCGTTTTTGTTCAGCAGGATCAAGAGCATCTCATTACGCTCCTGTTCTTTCGTTATGGACTTCTTGTATCCATCAATCTCTGTGTTAAACGAGAGAATTTGCTGTCTCTGTTGACTAAACCAATAGGACAAATTTGAGTATCATCATTTGTATTACATAATGCATTGGTCATCTATTATTGAAACTAATTAATTTCTCTTCACCTTGGGAAAGTTATTTCACATGCTTCAGTTAACTCCAAGATGCACCAGTACTTTCCATGAACTGGTCATGAATTTACACTTACATTTATACTTGACCTATGACCCAGACCAAAATAAAGTTATCAACTTACTCTAGTGCTTCAAGCATAGCGGCGTGTGCTTCGTCACGTCTTCTCATGCCAATCAAACTGCTGTTCCATTGCTGGTAAAGCTGCTTACGTTCCAATTGAATTGACTAAAATACAGTAAAGGTTATACTTATAAGCTATGACTGCCACTGGGACATATAATGATATACACATAAAAATAATAAAAACAAACATTACAAGACAATTGTTAGGTATTCTTACTTCAATCTCCATGCGTGCTTCAGTGAGCGCCTCTTTAGCTGCCTTTGTCTCTTCAGACTGTGCAGCGCACTGAGCTTCATGCAGTGCAATTTGCTCCCTCAATTTATCCACATTTTCTGTCAGCCTGTTCACATACAAGTCCTATAGGGGAAAAACAAATATAAAAAGAGTTCTGTCAATTCAATTTCATGATGAGTCTTGGTTTATTTTGAATAAACCTTCTATATAAAGGAATGGAATAAGGCATTTACAGTATATTAGAGTATAGACAGAATATACAACTGTCTTCTTGTTACAAACTGATATTAAGCTTTGTCTACACTATCAAACTTTGACAAAAATAGTGTGATGTGCCCAAATATGGTGGTAGTGATATGCTTAAATATGGTAGTGATAGTTCATCATCATGTCCATATTTGGGCACATCACATTTCTTTGTCACAATTTGATAGTGTAGACAGAGCTTTAAGAAATTAACATTTCTGTAAAGGTGTTTTTACCTGTTTCTGTTTATCCTCCTCTGCTTTTGTTACTTCAACATCAGACTTTTCTGCAGCTCGTCTCATAACAGCGATATCTCCCCGTACATCTTCTTTAGCATTGGTCATGTAGAACATATGTAGTGCAAGGTTTTCAACTTCAGTCTGGAGAGCTGACCCTAAATAAAAATTAAAAAAAAAATTAATCTCACTGTAAATTAGAGCATGTCAACACAGAACAGATTGAAGAAACTCTATGTCATACCTTCTTTTCTTTGTTGGTTTATGTTATCTTGTGTTTTCTTATACATTGTTCTAACCTCTCCAAGCTGCTCTTCACACTGGGAACGGAACTGCTGCAAGCTAGCTAGTTCATCATGTTTACTCTCTAGGTCCATTTGATGGCGGGCTAGCTTTTGCTGTAGGCCATACAGATGTACACCAAGCTCTTCACGTTCTTTGCCTTTGTTCTTGACGGCTTCGTTGAGTTCACTTAGGTCAAGTTTCACTTTTTCATGTTGCTTTAAAAGATGGCTGTTCAAGGCATCTTGGAATCGTTTCATCAAAGGCTGTAAGAATTAAAATGTAATCATTATGTCATAGACATGCTGCATGCCATGTTTCTTTAGCTCTGTCTACACTATCAAACTAGTTTGACAAAAAAAGTGTGATGTGCCCAAATATGGTAGTGATATGACATCATCGTGTCCATATTTGGGCATATCACATTTTTGTTACATAAAGTTTGATAGTGCAGACAGAGCTTTAGTTTTATACTATACTATTATACACTAGTGCATTTTTTGGTAATTGCCTAAAGTTAAAAAACTGCAGCTTGTTGAATACGTACATGGTCAGGATCAAGGACAACAAGCTGGTCTTCATCATCACTAGCATCAGAGTCTATGCCACCCTCATCATTGTCACCAAGCATATTATCATCGTCATCATCATCGCTAAGTTCAACATCGTCTTCAGGTATTTCTGTTGTTCCATATGTTGGTGTGTCTTGGGAACCTAAGGAAAATTAATGATTCACAAAATTGGTCATAAATAACATTGAGTTGGAATTTAATTTTCATTCACTTAGATGGTTCTGGGATGAAAATTTAGTGAAACATTGTTTACAAAATGTAGTTGCCTTACCTCTTGATATGCCACGCCCTGGTTGACCTGCAGATGAACGCCTTTCAGCCTCTTGGGGTTTTGAATACTTCTCAGCTGAGCTTTGCCGCACTGATGGTGGCTTAGGTGAACCGGAAGGTGGGAGTCTGTCGCGGCCATCTAGTGAACTTGAAGCTGATGGAGGTTTTCCTTTTCTGGAACCAGGTGACTTGTCATTTGCTGCACGTGAGCCTGAAGGTGGCCTTTCCCTTCCGGATCCTGGTCGTTCTTCTTCTGCAACTACGGAAGTGTGTCTGGCCCGATACTAGAAAGAAAAACAAAATTATTTTATCATTTTTATTAAAAATATACTATAACAAAAATAATAAAATATGAATAACCACTCTACAGATAGTAATAACATTATTGCGTAGGTTTACAGTCTCACCACCACTATGTACATACTTCTCTTAATGCTTGGACATTCAAATCTGACACAGCTTGTTGTAGTGCATTGACTTGCTCGTCATCTAGATTGGTGAAAGAAAAGAACATCATATAAATATTAATAAACTGAAAACTTTAAATTATATTATTCATTGTTTTATCGATACAATAATTGGCATACCTTTCTCTGGTTCAGTGGTTCCATCTGTTGGACCATCTTTAGCTGGAGGGCTAGAGAAACAAATGATGATGATTATTGATTGTGGCAATGAAATTATCTATTATTATTTGTATAGGCCTAGGCCTACTAAATTATTATTTTAATGAAGAAAAGAATAACATAGCATCCATATTATGGTACTTAATATAGGCTAAGCCAAATTTAAACTATAAAGATTCCTACCCTTTTAAGATTTTTGGATTAAGCTAGGCCTAAGTACAATTAGCAGTCATATGATGCGAAATTACCTTTGCAGTGAGAATACAAATAATACAACAGTCTGTTTTGTATACAGCCTAGGCCTAGCTAGCAAATATTGCCTAAAAATCTAATTATTACAATGGAAAACTTATTATCGCTACACCAACTAATTCACTACATTAACATTGTATTATAGAAACATATAAACGCCTAATAAAAATATGTTTTAACGCAATATAAAACAAATTTATACCTCTCACTTCGATCTGACATTGTTGTTAATTGTATCGTTACTATTGGCGATAGCCAGCTGCTGCGACTAATTTACGAACCGCACCTTTTTGGGCGGGCGCGGTGAATATGAATCGTTGCGTTGTGTGCACACACACACTTACTGCACAGCACACTTTTGTGCAAACGTTATTTTGATACTATGTAAATAGTTTTATTACTGTTTTGAAAATAAAATCATAATATTTTACAACAAAACAAAATCTAAGAGAAAGAAGTCTAAAAATTAAACCTGAACGGGAAAAATGTATAAAACTATCTCTATATATAATTTGAGGGCGCACTATAATTGGAATTTTGATTATGACGTCATTACAGAATTGTTGCGTTTCACCGGCGATCAGTGAATCCCGTGCACGTTGATAAAAATGTCGTATCTCTCCCAAATTTCTGGAAAACAGGTATATTTTTATAGTTATTTATTATATTAAATATATGTACTGCCTTATTATGCAATATAGAGAACAAGCATATACCAGAGGAGTTAATAATAGTAAGAAAACGTAGGCCGGGTTTTGAAGAAAACATTTTTGAACTTCAACACCGGTCAAGGCACCATCCGGTACTCTAATCCGGTCCTTTATTACTGTTCTTCCTTAGTGTTGGGGCCTAGCCTACACTCTCTCTGTTACCTGTAGTGTAGCTGATTTAGAACGATGCGTTTTAAAACTTGATAAAACATTAGAAAATTTGGCTAATCATATGACATGATTTAGGCCTATTTCAATATTAATAATTTAATTATTTAACATTTTTATCAAATTAAAAAAATATTTTGTTGTTTATTTAGTTTAGCATTTAAATTCTAGCTAAAAGGCCAGACTTGGCCTACATACTGTGTAATGTAATATTAAACTAGGCCTATACTACTGTGAATTATGTAATTTTTATTTTAAAGTAAGTGCAATCAAATGTGCTAACAACTGGAAATGGGGTCACTAGTTTTACTTGAGAGATGAGTCACAATTTAAGCCACCATAACAATGATGTAAAACTTACAAACCAAAGTGACTAAATTATAATTTGTTATTGGCAAATGTTATATAGTAGTATGCATGCATTATTTGTCTAACCTAACCTTTGGATTGTTAACTGCACATTCAATGTTTTTATCTGATCAACAAAAAAGATCCTAATGTTGACATAAGAAATATACTGCATATAAACCAATCTCAATTTAACCAAACAATTGTTTATATTCCAATAAAGTTTTATCTGGTGAAGTTATAAATCAAAATATAGTAACCTGCATAATTTTATTACAATTGATGATTTATTGACAATTATGTATACAGTATTTGAAGGTGCCAGCATGCTATAGACAGTGTACTACATCATCAGTCATTATTTTTAATCATTGTTTTTATGGTTTTTTTAATTTTAGCTCCAATATGTCTTGGTATCAGGCATACGAGCTAACTTCTTCCAGACATCAGCAGCTGCTAGTCAGCAGGCTAAGGTATAATGATACATTTTATAATAATTGATAATTTATATCAAGTCAATAAACGTTTATGTTGTAATCACTAAAGCTCTGTCTACACTATCAAATAGTGCGATGTGCCCAAATATGGTAGTGGTATGACATCAACAATACATATATGGGCACATCACATTTTTTTAAAAGGATTTTATTGTATTGTAAGTATTTCCCTTAGCCCAAGTGTAAGTATGACCAGTGGTGTATACTTGTTGCAATTAGATGTCTGGACATTTCTACAAAGGAATTAATCAGAGGATGCTACTAATCTGTCAGTTCCTAAGCAGAGGAATGTCCAACATTGCAAACCCTAGCTTTATTAACCTTGGACTATTATTGACTACTTACTTGATACAAAAAATACTAAAGTAATACCAAATCACTAACTTGAAATTAAATAATTGATAGCAAAAATGTATAAAGTTGATTCTCCTTTTTTTCTAGGTTGCTATGAGTCGGTATGACCAGAATAACCATGTCAATTACGAGAAAATAGCAGAAAACGTAAAAACAGTACAAACTAAGTTACAGCGGCCTCTAACACTTTCGGAGAAAATTTTATATGGTCATTTAGATAATCCAAGTGGACAGGTAAAAGCAGAATGATGGTGTAAAATGTAACATATTCTGCCTCGTGGCTCGATACACTATGGTATTGGCAGTGATGGTGGATTATCATTTGGTCTGCCTTGGTGCTATCCTCATGACCTTTACAATGGATCATGAGGCAACTCTGGAGACCTATATTAAAATCAAGATCTGCAATTGGCCTACTGTAGCCTATGCAGCAAGACAGCTATGCCAGGTGTGGGTAGATCATTAGATTGACTACCTATGTATAGTGCTGCCTACAATATACCATACTAACAATCAAATAATTTGTGTATTTTATATTATACAGAATATCCTACTTTAATTAACGCACTTGTATACATTTTAGGATATTGTACGTGGAGAAAGTTACTTAAAACTGCGGCCTGACCGTGTGGCCATGCAGGATGCAACAGCTCAGATGGCCATGTTACAGTTCATATCAAGTGGCCTGCCAACGGTAAGTTTTATTCTGAAGTTTTATTCAACTTGAGGTAGCCAACATTATCAAAACCTATTGATAATCATACTAGGCAACCTGAATACTACTAGTAACCCATCTTTTTGGTCTGCCTTGGTGCTATCCTCATGACCTTTACAATGGATCATGAGGCAACTCTGGAGACCTATATTAAAATCAAGATCTGCAATTGGCCTAGCCAATGCAGCAAGACAGCTATGCCAGGTGTGGGTAGATTGTTAGATTGACTACCTATGTATAGTGCTGCCTACAATATAGCAATCAAATAATTTGTTATAGTCACAAAGAAAAAAATATATTGATCCATACAAGGCAGCTTGAATTTTACTTTTTTCTCATCAGGTTGCTGTACCATCAACAATCCATTGTGATCATTTAATTGAAGCACAGATTGGTGGTGCTAAGGATTTACAAAGGGCAAAGGTCAGTAATATTGAATATTGATTACATTTTTTTTAAATTCTTGAAATATGGTTTGCTTGTGCCTACTAATCTGAATTAGATATGAAGATATATTTTTATCAATTGTTATTTTAAAATAAAATTCTTTTAGGATTTGAACAAGGAGGTATACAATTTCCTGGCTACGGCAGGTGCAAAGTATGGAGTTGGATTCTGGAAACCAGGAAGTGGAATTATTCATCAGGTATACTAATAATAATAAATACTTATTATAGCAGGCTCTCAATGTACTGTACATAAATTGAAGTAAAATGAATTGAAATGGCAAAATATATGAAAATGTTTGTTGAGAAAAAAAAGTCTTCAACTTTCAAATTCAGAATAACTGTGCATATTATCCTTATTAGTACGTCCTTTATAATTTAATTTTCATGATTTTGCCATTACCACTATATCATTTTTTAAATTTGTTTTTGGTTTTTTTCCATGCAGTTTTTAAGAATAATTTGCAGTATTTGTCAGTGATGTATGCTTTTATAATACACATGGTAAATTTTACCAAACTGATGATAAATCAATGTCATAGATTTATGATCAAGTTGTATATTTTACAGTGTAAGGCTCTATTAAACTAGTTTGACAACAAATGTGTGATGTAACCAAATATGGTAGTGATATGCTTAAATATGGTAGTGATTACATCATCGTGGGCACATCACATTTTTTTTGTCACATAAAATTTGATAGAGCATAATAGATTTATAACTCACTAGAGTTCAATTTTCTATGTCAAGATTATTTTAGAGAATTATGCCTTCCCCGGAGTTTTGTTGATCGGAACTGATTCTCACACTCCAAACGGAGGAGGTCTTGGCGGACTTTGCATCGGCGTAGGAGGAGCAGATGCTGTGGATGTGATGGCAGATATCCCATGGGAACTGAAATGCCCTAAGGTAAAGCTAGCGGAAATAAATTGTGGTGCAGGAATTTAGTAAAATTTCATCTTTAATTATATCTGCAAACATATTGCGTCAGCTAAAACACCATACACCTACACATAACAGTTCATCTATGATGAAACAAATAAATTATTTACATCAATTTCAGTTAATGACTTTCAAAATTTATATTTTGGGGATTTTCTAAAAAGAAAACAAAATGTAATGCTTTACTGTAGATAACTAAACACAGTATAAATTATTTTAACTATCTTTTTTACTGTAATATTTTTTTTTTTTTTCATTTCATTTATTTTTTCATTTCATTTATTTCACTATCATCATCGCAGCCTTAGCTGAATTACAAAGATATTTACATTTTCTCAATATTAAAATTTGTATCAAAGTATAAAACCAATGATAATTATATATAAAAAAGGATGCAATTTACACAAGAAACATTCAAAAGGTTTAGCTTAAAATATTAAAATAAAAAAAAAAACACCTAACAGGACCAAAAAGAATCACATAGCTGTACTGGGTGATATATAATGATTATTCATTTAGAAGCGAGATAAGGTATGGTATTGCACTTTTTCTATATCTTTCAACTCTGCATTTGGGTTGTTGATACTTTACACGTCTTAGTTTCATGTTACTGAACTGAATATAAAAGTTAATTACATTATTAATATATTATTTTTTCAGGTTATTGGAATTAAGTTGACAGGAAAGATTAGTGGATGGACATCACCTAAAGGTAAGAAATGTAAAATAGTCACCTGAGCTCAAATAGTGTCAAATTGAGGCTTCTCAAGCTCTGTCTACACTATCAAACTTTATGTGACAAAAAAATGTGATGTGCCCATATATGGACATAATGATGTCATATCAATACCATATTTGGGCATATCACTACCATATTTGAGCACATCACACTTTTTGTTAAACTAATTTGATAGTGTAGACAGAGCTTTAGACCCACTTCATAATGGTGGGGTGCTATTTGAAGTATGTACCTGTTACAGGTCTGGTTCTTCCTATCAGAATGTTATAGTTCACACAAGAAAGAAGTAAAAATTTACATTGTAATTCACTGTATTTCTTTTCAGATGTTATCTTGAAAGTAGCTGGAATTTTAACAGTCAAAGGAGGTACTGGAGCAATTGTTGAATACTTCGGGCCTGGTGTAGATTCACTCTCATGTACAGGTAAGCCTACAGGAGTGCTACTTTATAGGCCTAATTTCATAATTGGTTTAGTTATCTTACCTATTTTATCTGAACTAGTGTATGGTGTCCTAATTTGTTAATATATCGTCTTTTCTTTTTAAGGAATGGGGACAATTTGCAATATGGGAGCAGAGATTGGTGCTACCACTTCAGTCTTTCCTTTCAACCACAGAATGGAAGCTTACCTCAGAGCAACCGATCGAAATGGTTAGTATTTGTAGAGCATTATTGGTAGTTAAGTTGCTTGCCGCTTATGTCTTGTTGAGATCTATAGCAGAACTTTATGAACCAGCACCACCGCAATTTTTTTTAAATTATGGTGCTAAATTTGTTAGTATCTGGTGATCATGATTTTGTAGCACTGTAGTTATCTACTAATGGTAATATTTTGTATGTAATTTACAGAGATTGCAGATTTAGCAAATGAGTTTAAGCATGTATTGTCAGCTGACCCTGATGCCAAATATGATGAGGTCTATGAAATCAACTTGGATGAAGTTAGTATCAAAATATTCTTTTAAAAAAGTGGAGTAATTGCAGCAATAACTTACAACAACCATTAAGTGATTTATACAATAACCTTACTTTATACCATTCGCTTTAAATGTTGTTTTTCCTGTTAGTTAAAGCCACATGCAAATGGTCCATTTACTCCTGACCTTGCAAACCCAATTGCAGAGCTAGGAGAGATTGCTAAGAAGGAAGGTTGGCCATTGGATATTAGAGTTGGTATGTTAGGATTTTATTCTTGTATTTTGTCATGTAACTAGATAGCCACTATATTTTATTAAATTTGGTTTCTATCACACTGCCTATGTAGCACAGCACTTCTAAAAAGTAATAAGTTGGCTAAACAGAAAATCAAGTGAACTAATCCCCATTGGTGGGGTGCGGGTGAAGCATAATAGAAACAGCAGGCCTACATAACAGAACTCTATCAGTGATAAGAGCCTTGGACCTGTGCTGATTTTTTGGCTATTGGTTACAGTGCCCTGCTTTAACTGCTCAGCCACTTCTTATTCTTATTACTTAAATATATCTTCTACTTAAAGGTCTTATCGGTAGCTGTACCAACAGTAGTTATGAAGACATGAGCAGATCAGCAAGTATTGCAAAGCAAGCATTGGATCATGGTGTTAAATTTAAGTAAGTAAACCAATATTCCAGGTATACATTTGTACATTAAAGCAAGATTAAATATTTAATATGTATAAAAAAATTTATTTTTGCAGGTCTAAGTTCACGGTGACTCCAGGATCAGAACAGATTCGTGCCACAATACAACGTGACGGACAAGCTGACGTGCTGAGTGAGGCAGGAGCTATAGTGTTGGCCAATGCTTGTGGTCCGTGCATTGGACAGTGGGACAGGTATGAATTTGTCTGTCTTTAACCAGAATTTGATTTATATTTTACTATCCAGGCCTTGCCCTTACTTTTCTTTGCTTGGCTATTAAACTGTAGGTATGTGAATAGCCCATGTTATTTAGGTATAGATCTTTCAAACTTTTATACTAAGAACTGAATCAAGCAGTTTTAACTAATATAACTGTATTTTATTGATTGTCTTTCTGAAGGTGGCAGTAGGCTGTATTGCTTCCAGCCAGTCTAGAATGTATTGTAATTCATGCACCCACTTAATAACCATGAATACTTTTTAGAGATTAATATATCCCTGACATTTGTACATAATTGGTATATGTTACAAACATAAAATAACATGAAAATAATATTACACAGTATCATTTAAAAATGTGTACCTCATACCTGACTGACGATTTTGCAGAAAAGAGCTTAAAGTTGATTTCCCATTGGGGTAATTAATGAATTAAAGTGTTGAAGTAATCAAGTTTTTGCACGTTAAAAGTATCAAGTTGTCATTATAGGATATAAATTGTTTTATTTTTAAAGACAAGATGTCAAAAAAGGTGAAAAAAATACAATTGTAACATCGTATAACAGAAACTTTACTGGCAGAAACGATGCAAACCCAGCCACTCATGCGTTTGTTGCTTCCCCAGAGGTTTGTATATTTTATCTGCACATTTTTTTTATATATATATATTTTTCTTATCTGGCTGTTTACTTTATCGTTTTGATTTAGCTTTTCGCTTTTTTTTTTGTATCTCCATTGAGATCCAGCCACTGATACCCACAGCATTGTCATTTTTTTCAGTAATTTGCCTTTGGATTTATATATTTTTCTTATTATACACTTTGAGCAGATGCTTTCATTGCCATAATTTCTCTGCGTCGTGTGTACTTAAAAGGCGCATACAAAATATACATACTCTTTTTCAAACAGAGTAGGTTGTCTTCAGTGTACTGATGTGATATGCAATGCTGTTGAAGTATATATAATTTCTCTCCAGCACTTTGTTGTGTGTACTTAAAAGGCACATACAAAAATCTCCTCTTATTCAAACATAGTAGGGTATTGTCTTCAGTGTACTGATGTGGTAGTTAATGTTATTATTGAATACTGTATATAAGTATACATTATGGATTATGATTTTAACTGGGGTAAGTGTCCTTTCTTTCTGTGTATTTCTTTAGATTACCACGGCTTTAGCCTTAGCCGGTGACTTGTCGTTCAACCCTGAGACTGATGAACTAACTGGATCAGATGGCAAGAAGTTCAAGCTCCAGAGTCCATTTGGAGATGAACTACCATCTCAGGTAATCATTGCTGTTAGTTTGTTTTTTCAGAGAGGCCATTTTGTAGAGTGAATGCAGTAAAGTCAATAAGATTTTGTTATATTAGTAATTAGGTGTGAATAAGATGTTTAGTGAAGCAAATCATGGATGATTACCTATGTATTGACAACAGGTTCTTAGTGTTGGTACTATCGCTTGTTTCAACTTGTTACCTCCATGTCTAATCAAGCATAAATGTAGTTATTATGCATATTTTCTACTAGTCATCCCATTTTGAATACAGTATTTAAATATCTCTATACAATATCTCTAAACCAGTAATAAATATGTATGTGTGCAACGTTTCAACTTGTTGTCAACAAATCTTCATCAGACCAGTATTTAAATATATATAAAAATAATAATAGCCTGGATTTAATGTGCCTAATGTTCTCTATTCTATTCTATAAAAGTTTTTATATGTCGCCCTACAAAAAACAGATCGCCTAACAATACTTAGTAATTAATTAAAATAAAAGTTTTAAATAGAGGTGCCGAATTCGCTCCTTTCAAATCGACAGGTAGCAAGTTCCAGATCCGCAGAGCGGTGACAGAAAAAGCATTGTCACCAGCTTTCCGATTAGATCATGGAACGAAAAATCAGGTGAATGTTTACATACAAACTCAGAACAAAAACAATAATGTATCTCATATAATATGTACATGCACATGAACAACATTAGCATACCACTGTGAAACATGAAACAAAACCAATAAATTATTAGAAATTGATATCAGAAGCTTGATCCAATGTTAAAATGTTTATATTTATAGATCAAACGTAATGATGTGTGTCTTGCATTCAGTTTGCGTTATTAGCATAATCTGTTCGGCAGTAATAAATGCAAAATTGTTGTGCTTTGGAGAGTGATTAATTTTGAGTGTGAGCAGGGCGGTCGTCGCTATGTTGTTTGTTATCTATGGTATGCTCACATGCTACTTGCGAATGTGTTCGATGAGGCGCCGCATGTGTGATGAGATGTAACATGGCAGTCAGCCATGACCAGGAAAATCTGGCTTAGGTGCTTTTGTTGACCTTTTGCCTGTTTTACCATAGTGTGCCATGACTGCAACATTTTGAAATATTTCTAATATCCTAAAGCTCTGTCTACACTATCAAACTAGTTCGAAAAAAAAGGTGTGACGTGCCCAAATATGGTAGTGATAAGCAGACCTTGTCTTTTAAGGCAAGTGAGTGCGATCACTCACCTAACACACTCCTAAACTGCCCTTGAGGCGTGTGATTTACAACACGCTTAAATTTGGTAAACTTTTACACACCAAAATACAAACAGCACACCTACAGCATCCCTGAATGTAATAAGGAGTGCAATTTGTAGCACACCTATAATTTTAATAAGACAAGGCCCAGATAGGACATCATCGTGTCCATATACCTGTATGGACACATCACATTTTTTTGTTGCATAAAGTTAGATCGTGTAGACAGAGCTTAACAGGTTATTATTGTTGAATCAATTTTTTCTCCTTTAGAACTCAACATGATTTTTTATTGGTTAAATAGTTTACGAATATACAATTTTTATTCACTAATTTCTTTTTCCTTTCAAAATCACCTATCCATCTTATATAAAGACAAACCATCAGAATGTAATTATAACATTGTGAAAATTGTATTTTTGTAGGGGTTTGATCCCGGCCAGGACACATACCAAGCACCCCCTGGTGACGGATCAGGTGTACAAGTGGATGTAGACCCTGCTAGCAAACGTCTACAACTTCTTACACCGTTTGACAAATGGGACGGCAAGGATTTAGAAGATATGGTTGTCTTAATCAAGGTTGGTGCTTCAATTAAATTCAAAGAAACATTACAATGAATAATAGCATAATCCATGATATGCAGTGTTGGATTTTATGGTCACCATTATTTTATTGCTCGTTTCATAGGTAAAAGGAAAATGTACAACTGACCACATGAGCCCTGGTGGACCATGGTTAAAATACAGAGGTCATTTAGACAATATCTCCAATAATATGTTCATTGGGTAAGTGGTATCCACCTGTGTTTAAGTGTACATATCCTACAAATGTATTGCTATAAAACATGTACTAAATCATTAAAAATCTAAAAATCCACACTTTATCTATAAAATATATTATAGCATTTTAATTAACAAGCCTTACCTTTACTTCTTTATAATACATACACATTATTTATCTTTTGTCACAGTGCAATTAATTCTGATAGTGGAGAAGCTAATAATGTTAAGAATCAACTAACTGGAGAATTTGGTCCCGTTCCTGACACCGCTAGAAACTATAAGGTATTGTAAAGGTTAATTTAAATAGGATTCTTTGATCCTTATTTGATCAAGATTAATTTTATTTTATTAATTTTTACCTGTAATAGTGTTGAATGTTTGGAGACATTTATTAAATAAATCCAATCCAAATATCTATTTTTATCATTTAATGTAGGCTCAAAATGCCAAATGGTGTGTAATAGGTGATGAGAATTATGGTGAAGGTAGTAGTCGTGAACATGCAGCACTAGAGCCTAGGCATTTAGGTGCTAGAGCGATTATTGTCCGAAGTTTTGCCAGAATACATGGTAGGTTCATTATCTTGTGCAAGTGAAGAATTCAAAAAAATTAATATCTGGTATAACGTAGGCTTGTAATGTGTGCAGTGAACTTACTTGCAAACAAAAATGACCATATTCACCATTCACACCTAGACTAAGGAAAATTCCCTTAAATTATTACAATTTTCATATCTAAGTGAATAGCTTAAAGCTCTGTCTACACTGTCAAACTTTATGTGACAAAAAACGTGATGTAACCATATATGGACATATGAATGATGATATTGCTACCATATTTGGGAACATCACATTTTTTTTGTCAAACTATTTCATTTCATTTATTTCGTCTTTTATAAATAATAAAAATCACAAGGTACATAGCACTTTAAGGGGTAGTCAAAAAGTGAAGCAAAACACTATCGAGTGACTCTCCGACCCCCTAAAGTGTAAAAATGAAATAAACTTAAATACAGAAAAAGTAATATATACAACAGTTTAAAATAACTAGTTTGATAGTGTAGACTTAAGGGAAACTCCCTTAAAATTTAACAATTTTCCTATCTTAAGATAATTAATACTTGGTATTTAAGGGAAATATCTCACTGAAGTGTGATGGGTGAATACAGCCACAGGTCTATATTTTTATCAATCATTGTGTATCAATACTTTAATCTCGTCGTCATCAGTAAATTGTCACTTTTATAGAAACAAACTTGAAGAAACAAGGTCTTCTACCTCTAACATTTTCAAACGTTGCTGATTATGACAAGATGCGTTCAGACGATCGCATCTCACTTGTCGGACTGTCAAAATTGACACCTGGAGAGGTAAGCACATCAGTTTTATGATCAAATTCTCTAATTTGAGATATTTTCAGATGTGTTGATGTGATTCAGGCTGTTTCAAGCATGTCATGTTTACTGATATTCATTTGTCAACTAAATATGTTGTTGTCAAAAATTCGAATTATTGGGTTTATGCAACATCAAATGATTAGTTCATTCTTGTATTCCTGAATAATTTTTACAATATTTTTATTTTATTTTCAATTTATTTTTCAAACAATTTTCAAATCATTGTTTTCATATGTATCATGTGAATAAAGTGATTGTCAAACTTGCTTGTTTGATAAATATATATATAAATTCTGTAACACAGTGTCACATGTAATATCTGCCATAACCCTGACCTAAACATAATTCAGGCACCATGTGATATATTTTACACTATATTACAGAACTTAACAGATAATGCTGTATGTCGAGATACAGTACAAAGAATTGTGTGAAATGATGGCAAAAAATAACATCAATCAAGAATACAGATTGTGTTACAAAAGTTATACTCCTTTAAAAAACATTGTTTGAGATAGAAAAGAACCACAAGCCACTCAATTTAACACTAGTGGTTACTAGAAAATAAAATTGATGATATACTCGCTCGTCATGCTTGAATGAAGATTGTTGCATTTGTACTTTGATTCAAGGTTAGCGGTGATTAAACATTAAGCCGTTATCCTATAATGCTTGTCAAAACGTGATAATTCCCAATGAGGATATTTTCTGCGGCATGAGAGCTCTTTTCCGATTTCACAAAATGGATTACGAAGGTAATTACGACATGGATTCAAGTTGCAAGATATGATTCAAAATGTTTTGTTCGTCTTTAAAGATTATGTTATGATTTTGCTCTTCACGCAACAGCGTACCATAAAAAACAAACAAGTACGTAAAACATACGGTATATATTGAGACATTTTGGTGACAATGCAAGTGTGTGTTGCTAAATAATATCAATTGGACATGTTCATTAATTAAAAAACAGATCTGAAAAATAGTAATAAATTTATTTAAATTTTTAACAACAAAAAACATAGTAAACAAATTTCTTTGAGACCATCATCTTCAGAATGTAATTACAGTATTTTTTAATTTGAATGTTTGTAACTGAAGAAGTATTCAATTGCAAATACAGATGTACATCTAATCCAATTGAAGTTTTAAAGTCTTATTAATATCACAAACTAGCAATCTATCAGACTCATTGAGGTTTAATCACATTGCTAACTTATATACAAGTATATTGAATTACACATAAATTTCTTTAAACTAAATTACACCATTTTTTCAAATATTTTTGTAATTCTTTTAAATATGATAACCCATTGGCATGCAGAAAAAAGTGATAAAAAATATGTTAATTATGATATCTAAAAATTGTTGTATGAAACTCTATTAGTTCTTCAACTTATGAAGTAGCATGGTATTTGTCCTAAATTCTCCACATAAAATAATGAGAATAGTACCGTGCATGTGTAAATCTAGAACCTATTATGATAATGTTTTATATTTTGATATGAACTCGTCAATTTCGCATCATCAAGGATTGCCAGAGCAGATCAGAGAGATTAAGGTTATGACCCCATAAACCAGTCAAGTTAATAATCTCAAATAGAGTGCAGTGAGGCTGTCAGCAATAACAAACATTTTCTGACAAAACTTACATTTTATGTAGAAACTCGTCATGATTGATAGTATACACTGAACGCTGAAATAGTAATCAAATAAAGTGCAATGGTACAAATATTTTCATGAGTTGAAAATAAAGCATTTCATCTTCAACTAATGTAAATATTTGTTCCATTGCACGAATATAAAAACATAATTAAAGTAGATCCTTGTCATTTGAAGGTAGCAATTACATAAAAATGTAGAATGTAATATAAATCTGAACACATAATGAATGAAAAATGCTCTCTTAATGTTGCTTGTGTTCAAGAGAGTATTGAATATCATGTGACCAGCAATTCTCCCAATAAAATTGAAAGGATATATTTTAGTGTTTAAACATACATACAGGTGAATGTGTCGCATACAGGTGGATGTGTCATATACATGTGGATGTGCCATATACATGTGAATCTCTATTTTAATACAGATGATGATGTAAAGATGTTTTTTTTCTTACAGCCTGTGGTTTGTGTCATCAAACATTCTGATGGCAGTAGCGAGGAAATCAAACTGGATCACTCAATGAACGAAACGCAAATTGAATGGTTCAAAGCCGGTAGCGCCCTCAACAAAATGGCCCTTGATATACAATGATGATGCTTTCTAAATATCTACTCATATGCCTAAATTTGATGTGAATAAAAATCATAATGACCATAATGAACTTTATTATAAACTTATTTGGTCACAATAATATTACAATATTTGAAATATGTTGTATATGAACTAATAAATTAATGTACAGAAATGAAGAAATTATGATTTTTGGGGATTGTTTGTAAGAAAAAAATGTTTGGTTTGTAATAATTGTACTATGTATTATAATTGTATAACAACAAATAGCATTTTAAAATATTATAATCCACAAGTTGTTAGGTCACAAAGGTACACTGCTGGAAGTGTGTTTTACAGTAATGGTGTAGAATTTTAAAATATTGTTGGGTCACAAAGTGAAAAGTTGTTGAATGTGGTTTTTGAGTAAATTAATTTGCTTGTGTTATGTTTGATATAGGGCATGATTACAATTTCACAGAGAACTGCAAACAATGATATCAAAATCATATGATTTTATAGGAACATTTCTGTCTATATAGGTAGGCATTTATATAGCACATAATACACTAGTCTATGCATTTTACAAATTGTATTTTGACAAAAAAGAAAGAACAGGAAGACCGAAGACATACAAGTTTGGAAATGACAAGCATAGGACATAATGAATGGTAAATAAAAGTTACATAATGCAGTAAACCTAACTATTGTTTATTACTGGTTTATTTTTCCTTTTATTGTATTCAAAAATCATCAACTGAAGTTCAAATTGAGCAATTTTGAGTACAATATTTTTTAATTTGGAATTTACACCAATGGCCTAAGGATTGTTTTAAGGACTGAGCATATTACTGACCGGCATCACAGTAGGCCTAGCACCCGTCCTTTTGAACATGGACACTTTACTGTAAAAGAGCAAGTTCTTGATTTGATGCTAAACTGTACTGCCAATTCCTATTAAGAGGACAACCCTGTTAATTAAGAGAACACTTTTTGGGGTCCAAATGTGTCCCTTAATAAGGGTTCTACTGACAGGAAAAAGAAAAAAAGTGGTCCCTATTGGACAACCTCGCTTCATAATCGCTTTACAGACAATGCACTTTTGACCAATCAGAACTCTTACAGCAGACGACCAATGAGAGAAAGGGCGGGCAGACGATACGGCTCAAACGGCGGTAATAGACCACAACTTTGATTTTCGTGAGGAAATTGGTAACAAATAGCCTAGATCAATTAATCGATCTACTCTAGCAAAATCCATATGTAATCTATCGATAGTAAAGGACGAAACTATGTGGAATGTTATTGTAAAACAAGAAAAACAAGAAGCTTTTAAGGTAGGCCTATTTTGAAAGATTACATTGTGTGCACGTCATGCCGACTCCTCAGCTGGCAACGTCGTCGGGAGTGAAGCGCGTCTTATAAGCCTATACTTTGAAACTTAGGCTAAGCCTACTTATTACCAATAATCGAGATTGGCTGCATTCGTTGTGTCTACATTCGTAGTGTCTACATAGAATTGTGCAGATGCATATTATAAATGACATAAGTTTCGAGAATCATCCTAGAATACTACAAAATCAAAACTATGGACAATTTTGCTGTAAAAAGAAAAAAGGTAGGCACTATTTATTTACACCAGCCTGACTGTAGTGAATTGATGTGGTCTCAGTCGACAGCCTAAGCCATGAAGTTTACCACGACTACTAGCCTAGGCTTAAAGTTATTATGAAAGGTTTCTTTTTCAAATAATTACTTTAATTAGTTTACAATGTTCCATGGATCGAGTGAAGCCTTATAGAATAGTCTTATTTTTGATCCAGGCAAGCTAGGCATAGACCTATCATTAAAGTTAGCTATGCCAGCATATAGGTATGGAATGACATTTAACTTAGCCTTCTGGTATATTAGTATATATTTATATAGTTATTTTTATATACTCAAGTCATAATAATCATACTGTATAACATTGAAATATATTGTTATTTTTTTGGTATTGGAAATAACATTTTTGTTTACAGCATCATGCATGATCCAATATTTACAGACTTGAAATATTGAAAGAGAACATCAAGAGAGTGGGCCTGAAGCAATAGGTACAGTAGGTAATACTTAGTTTATTATTACCCATTAATATGTGATAAAACCAAATAGTGTTTGTGGGAGAACGTGACTCGTGACAACAAATGAGTTTTCTTGGCTTTTTATATTGTAAAGAAATGCTTTATTCATATGAAAATCTCAGTAAATAAAACAGAATCACAGATGAATATAATTACTGCAACTCAAAACATTTGGGGTTATATACTGGTTAGCAGACAGGTTAGCAACAGACTATTCAGTACTTTACTACCATGCTCAACATACTGGTAGATACGCTAACTGATTTATAACAACTATGAAAACACTATTTAGACTTGACACGCGACCAACATAAGCGTACGTTCTTAATCTGATACGCGTAAAACATAAACATAATAATAATACGCGTTAATAACTCTTAATCGTAAATACAACAGTGTTCGTTAATCAATTAACTCCATTATCTTTATTATTATCACTTGCTTGTTATTGTCTATGTATTGCTATTTTATTATCTTTTACCATCACCACTTTGATTGATATATCTTCATTCAATGCATACTGTCACAGCATTCTTTTGTGTTTACCATCTTCAATCGTTATTATCGTCCTATATTACTATAACTTGCTCTTTTTTTGACTACTTCATCATTCATTATTGTTGTACTCAGAGTCGTCAATGTAACACAATGAAAGTCTGTGGGCATGTTAAAACAAGTTAAACACAAAATCTAAAAAGTTTTTTTTTGCATATGATATTATTATTTAAAAAAAATACAGTAGTACAATATGCTACACTTGTAGTAACAAATGAAATCTGGGCATCTGAGGCCCTTTCATAGTGATATTTCTCAGCACAATCAGATAAATGCATAAATAAACATCTATTTTACAAATCTGTATGATAAACCTTTATTAAGCTCTGGCTACACTATCCAACTTTATGTGACAAAAAAATGTGATGTGCCCATATATAGACATGATGATGTCATATTACTACCATATTTGGGCACATAACACTTTTTTTTGTCAAACTAGTTTGATAGTGTATACAGAGCTTAAGATCAGAAAGTATTCTACATCAATAACAATCAATCAACTGTTCAGTTCCATCACGTTGTGCTGTAGCAACAATATCTTCCAGCAATAGCAGTGGATTCGTGGAGTAATCATTTATGATGAGAGATTTTTCATCAACAATCTTATCAAAATTGGTGCTTAGCAACTCCATTACAAACTCCAAGTTGGATTTAAAATCACCGATATCTGTGAACCCTAATTCACATTGCAATTTCTCGCAGCAGTTACACATTGTTATTGATTGATTTATTTTTTGGTTGTGTATTAGTTGTTTCAGATTTTCAACTGTTAATCCATTTGACGTCAGTCCATTACGAAGATTGATAAGAACCTTACAACATGCTACCCCTACAAGTCTATCATGATCAGATACAGATTCCACTAATTTCTGTAGACCCATTTTATGTAGACACGTTAAAGCGAATACTAAACAACTTAATCTACTGTGATTAGTTGTGTAATTACAACTCTTGTTCTCATTAGGTAAGAAATCTTTTAAGATTATTTTCATAATATCTGCCCAGAAGTCTATTACTTTCATTTTAACTTCCCAATCAATATCACTTAGTGCTTGATTAACAGCAACCATACAAAAATTCCACATGTTTGTAGATTTATCTATCACAGTATGTTCTACACAAGGCACTGTTTTATGTTCATCAAAGTTACCAGCATTTTCAATATCAGTTGGAAAAATGTCAGTTTGATCGTCTGTCCCCTGAAAGTCTGCTATAGCGATGGTAGGCTGTTTAGTTTGACACACTGTGTTGAAACTTTCGCATGATTTGGGGTTGAACTTAAGAATAATACTGAGAAAATCTCTGTCATGTGTCAGCAAAGACAAAGATTCAATAGCAGCTCGACGAGCAAAACCACCATCGTCGGTAGCTACTATGCGACACAACTCAATCAACACATCCTCCTGTAAAAAATGGTATTATATTACTGTGGTTTGATATGGATCAGCAATAGGAATTTAAAAAATGTCATGTTATATTACAAACTACTGAAGTAATTATTTTGAACAATATTTTATAAAACCTTGATAAGTTCAGGGATTATTGTATTATATATACATTACCTTTTAAATCTTACTTATACTTATATACCTAGCCCCATTAATGTAAATTTATGGCATGATTTCTTGCATACAAATAAAGCCTTGGATGATCATATTATAACAAGCAAAGTGGATAAATAAAAATAAAATATAAACATATTGAAAAGTTAAACATTCTATTTTTTAAATCATGATTAAAATTACATTCATTAATTTCTATGTACTTATAAAAAAATAAACCTATATAGATAAATTCAGGTCTTTTTTTTGATACTCAAACAAAAATATAGATCCAATAACATTTTGTTATAAAACATACATATCCTCAAATATTGAAAGAGCTTTAACAAGATACCTTGGATAAGTTGCATTCTGTGAGAAATGCTTCTGTTAGATCCTTGCTGAGCAGCAATAATCTACTCATAGAGACAGCTGCAGTTGCACGTACGTAGCTCTCTGTATCTTTAATCCGTTCCCATAAAGACAGAGAAACCTTATGTTTCTTAACCCAGTCTACAACATCACCTGAAAAATAAACAAATTAAATCTACATATCAATTTATGGGTATAGACAAATTTATTTACAAACACCCACTTTATTGTTGTAGGTTATGGACAAATAAAACCCACACAATAATCCACATAATCTACCCACTCATCAACACATCTTAAGCATTACTTACATATACCATGGACCTATCTAATTTATAGGTTCATGCATATACTAATATAAATTTTATTAAGAAAATTGTTGTCCACACGCCTGTCTACCCACTTGATATTGGGAATCACAATCTGTGTAATTCTATTCATATTTCAATATGCAGTGCTTAATTTTGTATAAAGCTTGAGCTGGATTAATTCTTTTTTTAATCTTTACTGCACTTTACATACAGTATTTGCATTATATTATTACATAATAATAATTAATGACATTAATTATTAATTCAATTGACGAATAAGAGATCTAACTTACATGTTCCAATACGTAGAACATGATCAATGAAACCAACACCAGAATCTCGTCTTTCCCAATTAGGGTCATGTATCAGCTTCTGGATACCAGAGGCTAGAATATTACCATCATCAGTGCTGTACAAAGAGTCTAGGCAACTTACTACTTCTAATGCCTTTGTTAGCAGCTGAAAAAAATAAAAAAAGTTTCAAAGTTGAAACAAAGATTGTATGACAAACATATTATATATCATTATCATCTTTTTATTCTTATTTTTTATATATTAAATATATAAAATATAATTTCTACAAGATCGCCATGGTGAAATTCAAGTGGAATACATTATGCAATGTCATACACAATTTCAGTTAAAAGGAAACAATTAAGGAAGGCGGAACTGAATGTCAGACTAATTAACAGTAAGTAAACACTGCCGTGATTCAATCACAGTTTTTTGACTTGGTCCACAATAAATTTAAATTACTCGCGAACAACCAATTACACTTATCTATGAAGATTGCAACAGTAATTAAAAAGTACTATTAACACATGCTGCTAATTGGTTGTTAGGTAAATAAGAAAACATAAGCTTCAGTCGTTGACGTGATCTTATAAAGTGAACTTAGCAATTAACTAACAATAAGTAGGTAATATTTCAGTCAGTCAAAGATGTTTTGATTATCAAGTTTAGTACATAGTACAATTCAGTAATCTGTGAACAACACATGAATTCATCTTATAAATACATTCTTAGAAATATTTGGTAGAAAAGGAGGTCTAATTTGTGATGGTCAGATTTGATCATAAATCTGTCAAGGGGTAACAATTAAACAACATTATTTTTTGTTTTATTTTCGAAAAGTTATATCTTTTGATGAAAATTATTTGCAAGATCAGTGATAGTAGGAACAATTAAGTTAAATAAAAAAAATCTTTAGCTGTAAGATTGAAAACTAAAAGAAATTAATTACAGCTTCACGGTTTACATATTTCAGATATTTTTGACACATTATTTATGGAAAGTTATTCTATTTTAAAGGTTACTGTAATAAATCTATGAAAATTGGTTAATTAATAGTTAAAAATTCATATAGCATTCACAAGCTGAATTTAATTATTAAAATATAATTTTGAAAGTAGTAATTGACCATACGTTGTACACAAGCTGAATACATATTTCAAATAGTTGGAAGTATAGCAGTAGTTTTAGTATCAATATTTCCTATTCCAATGAGTTTATCTTTTCACCCATGTTGGTTTGTCTGTTTGTTGGCTTGCTTTATTTGTGAGCGCCTAGAGGCCAAGAGGTTTCATCTGATTCTCCCCAAACGTGGCCATAATGATGTATGATTAAAAATAGAGTTTGATTTATCTAAAACATCGCGAGATGGCATGAGTTCATAAACTGTCTGTATACTCCCTTATTTGTGTTCCCAGGCAAAAACGCTTTGCTTTCATTGGTACAGAATAATAAATGCCCATGTGTATAAAGACTTGATATTAAAAAGATGAGGAATATTTTGTCTAAATAAAGTTCATTAGACTCTAGTATGAACCAGATATATTACAAAAATGCTTCGTTGTTGAACAAACTATATTGTTGATAATATTCATAAATCATGAAATTCATCATAACACTCCTGAGCCAAAAATGAATAATCTTTACCAAGTCAAGCGTTGAGTAAATATTGATACAAGGATAATATCTGTCAAACTTGTTAGAATAATATCAATATTGTCACTTCACAAAATGAATTAGCTTAAGACAGTTCATTTTATGAACACAAAGAAATCATAGTTCTATAACGCATCAAAATTTCATAAATTCTTGACGTTTGATCGAGGGAGTGATATATTTAATCATTTTCCTATCTTTCCTAAAACACAAATACAGAAAAAAAATACAGTTAATGCATTGCAACATACTGATACATCTGTGTTTGGGTCTTGCACAACAACATTTATAGAACTCAGCAGTTGAAGTGGCCAAGGCATGACTGTAAAACAAAATAAATACATATAAAAAACATAAATTTATAATTATTGCAAGGTTATTCAGCCTGATAATTGCAAGATTAAAATGTCTCAAGATTGTTTAATTTTTTTTTGCTGAATTTAATGAGATTGATATAAATCAATTAAAGCTAATTAGATAGTCAGTTCTTTCTAATTAGAAAGCTTATTTTCATTGATTGTTTGTGTTGATTTTGTAATACTGCACATAAGTATGGTCAGAAGAGACAAAATCATGATGGTATAATTAAGTTTTTCTTAGAAAAGTCTTGAGGAAAAGTTCACTTGAGGTATAACAACTAGCATTCTTCATAATATAATTATTTAATACCTACTGTTTTATTATAGTCATGCTTTCGTATCAAAAAAATACTCAATGTTTTCATAGATTCCGAGATTATTTGTCAGAGCAAGGAATATTATTATCATGCCCTTTACAACAGAGCCTCAAAGAATGCAAAACATTCTTGAAATCAATCATTGAAATGGATTAAGAAAAAAGAAAGCAATCAGTTTTCCAGAGTATGTTGCTGTTTATAAATGACATTTTACCATCATAGTAAATCATAATAGAAAAAGTAGCTTTTTAAAAAATAGTGATTCTGCATACAGATTGTAGTACAGTATTCCAATATGCAGACTCTTCTTTCATATCATGTGAACAACACTCAGTATGGCTTCAACTCAACTGTATCTTTGTTAATGTGTTTTTGGAAAAAGTTATAGAAATTGAATGGTATCACATTCTATTGTAGTACTAACCTTTTGTACTTTTAGACTTGCATACAATTGCCAGGATATCAAAGCATTTCTTGCTCAATTTTGTAGAACCGATAAGAGAGTTCATCAATGGGTTTGGCTCACATTGTTCATGTATGCCTTCTAGTAGTTTGACAAGTAACTTCAAAATATGCATTTGCTCTTCCTCGGTCAGATCCATCTAAGTATAGACACAACAGAAGGAGTTAGGGTGTCTGTCACAGAATGGTAGAGGAGTGTTATAATAGTGCAAGTTTATGGCTGTGAAAAAGAGGACTTTCAGCCTGTTTGTTGTTATTGTTGTTGAAGCTTTAAGTATAGATTTGTAATCATCATTCCTTTTTTATTTTATATTTCGAATCAACCATCTTTAAAGAAGGCAACACTTCCAGTTTAGCCCAGTGGGTTATTGATATTCAGAGGCCCTCTCACAAAAATGATTTGTAGAAAATAAGACACATCATTTTTCACAATTTAGCCATAGGTGAACAAGTTTGCCATTGAAAATTATATGTGAAAAATTGAAATTACCCAAAAAAAATACTGTCAATCATCGTCTACTAGCAATTTTAGAATTCACCTAAAATTCAATGTACACTAGTTACTGTACATTAATCTTATAAATGTGCAATAACATTATTTTTCCTGCTAGTAGTGGTTGCCGTATAACCTTTAATAGTGCAAGTTGTTTATTATTCTTGACTAAGAAATTGGATCAAATATTCTAAGCTTCTACATGATGCTTTTATTTTTAATCAATACAATATCTTAGATTTGAATGGATATTTTCAAGGTAACTTGTTGTTTATTCTGATTAATATAATCAAAAACAAATTTGTGCTGCCATATTCTATTGTTGATGGTAACCTTCTGAAGGAATTCATTTCTTTTATAGGAACAGTAACCTTAATATTATGACTTTAAAAAAGGGGAAACCCAGATAATTTCCCCTCAGAGATTTGATATTTTGATTTATGTAATTTCACAACAGGTATTGTGTAAAGATAGAAACGCCACAAGCAAAAATTCAACTCTGATCTGCTGATGATTAGCACAGAAATGAAAATAATCTATTAGACGTTCAGTCATTTAAAAAAAAAATGCCACAAAAAAAGAGTTTTAGATATTTAAAGGCTGGGTAAAAAGCTGATACATTTAATTTTCTGCTGTACTTGTTGCCACTATACGAGCCACAGATTGTTGCAAATATGCTAATTGTTTGTAGGAAGCACTGAGTATCAATAGCATCGACGTAGACACAATGCAAGGGAGTTGACCAATGACAATTGACAGTTCGAATAATCCATCGCCTGTGATTGGTTAAATCACTTACGTTGCGCTTACATCCTTGCGTTATGTTATAGTGGGAACCAAGCATTAGAGATATACAGTAATGTTTGTTACTGTATGTGTAAACAGCCAACCTTACATAACTACTGCTCTTTTTTTTTGTCTTAATGCTCATGTGGAAACACATTGGCAAAAGATCACCACAGTCTTATTTTAGCTTCTTAATGGTTATATAACTTTCTCATTCTGTTTTTCTCCTCAAATGAGTTTAGACTTAAGCTTCATCTATTCTGTTTATTTTTTTAGTTTTAAAATGTTTATATTTAACTAAAGGTAAAGTTTACTGTTACAAGTTTTGCTTCAAAATATTTTGAACTTTCCATTTTTAACCTTATGCATGTATCAGATTATAAGCTCTAGCGCTTTCAATAACAATTTGTAGATAATCTTTATCTTGATATCATGATTGTAACTTATGCTAATTCTAAGTTCCTACTAGAGCCTACTTGAATCCCTGATTCATAATTTATAAAATTCACATTTCTATTAAAAATTTGATATCAATTTAAAATATTAAATATTATATTTTAAAAAAAAACACAAAAAAATAAATTTGCTCAATTTCAACATACACATGAATAAATGTTTGTGATTACTAGTGACAATTTTTATTTCATATCATTTAAAAGCTGTATTTATTACATTTTATTCACTTTTTAATGTGTTTATGCAATTATGTAGCAAGATTCTTCTATTCACACTATTTATTGCAGTGACTATATATACATATTAAGTACTACCTAATAAACCTCTATTGCAAAACTAAAATCATGTTTGTTATTGTACTAAGCAAATGTAGTTACTGCAGTAACTGGAGTAGAATAATTTGGACATGATCCCTAAACTCTTCCTGTCACTACCTATTGGAAGTAAAGTTACTCAAAATGCTTACCTCTTTTACATTTTCTAATATCAAATTGAGTGAGGTAGACATCAGTTGGAAACAAGCAGACTTGTTCTGTCGGCATATTTCAGACAGAATTATAGAACAATCCTTGTCAACAAATGTTAGACACTCAGACAGCTCACCAGTTTGTAACAGAATTGGTAATAGCACCATCTCCATATTGTTCTTTTTCTCAACACTAAAAATATGCATAAGATATGAATGAGCATTATTAGGTAATTGGGAAATGTTGGATTTCAACCAAAGACCAAAGTCTTTCAACAAACAAAATACCAATGAGCTAAAAGGCCATTTATTAAACAAACAATTTCTGGAGTGAATGAATAAAACTTCACTCTGCATTCACTCAGTTTGTTGAGAAATATTGTATTTGAACTAAAGACTTTTAACTACCAAACTACAAGGCCATATATTATTTACAATTCTAATTTTCAAAGTGAATTCTGTAATTTGTTGAATTTAATTTTAAATCCACTTGAAATAAAACGTTCTATTTCTCGTCAAGACTAATCCTTTTCTGTAATTCAGAGCCTTGCCTATAATGACATCAATGTCATCTATAATTTCTTTCTTTTCTTGCATGGTAGTCTTAAGGCACATATATAATTGCTAAAATTATATTATTATCTATATATTATTTTTTTAAGTGGATTCAAGACAGACCAATCACACAGAATTAGATTATTTATTTTCTCATTGAATCTTTGAACCAAAAAAGGGGGCAAAATGATTTTGGGGGAAAACATTTGAATACTAGTATTTGTGAGGAAATAAAATATCCACCATACATTATTTGTATTTAAACATTAAATATTTAGTGTTTTTATCTATTGCATCAAGGGAAAATCGATTAAATTTAATCAATTCATGATTTCTGTTTGGTGCGTAAAAAAGGCGAAATAGAATATCATACAATGTGACGGATAGGTATGTAATGTCATTAAAAGCTTTGAAATATAATGCACTTTAACAAATCGAGCGATAAAAATGCATTTAATATGGGTGCAGTGTTGCATAAAGTTAGTGAAATTTGCAAACCCTATGTAGCATGAAATTCTATAGTAGTATACAGATTTGCTACAGGATTTTACTATAGTAATGTTATCCATTGTATTTTCACTATACAGAAGTAAGTAAATTATTAAATAATTATTCAAATAAGGAATAAAGGCATAGATAAAAAACATCCTTTTTATGTTTTTCATGATTTTTAAAATTTACTAAATCCATATTTAAATCATTAACTTTACACTACAGTAGGTTAATAACTATTACTATTGTACTATTCCACTTGCCCTTTTCACTAGCCTCAACTGAGACGACGTCAAAAAAACCACTAAAATATATTGTTTACTATAGAATGTACTGTATATCCTTTGAAATCTTCATCGGGTTAAAGGGGTCAAAGATTACCTACTGCACCTCAGAAGGGTTTTACACGTGGGAAGGACTAATATTAAGTCAAGCCCTGAATTACAGAAAATGTCATTATTATGCTGAAACATTTTACAACATTGCCAATGTCTAGCAAATGTTTGAGAAAATGGACATCAAAAACGTTTTGCTCTATTAACATTGACACATACAGAGAGATCTGATGTCAGCTATAAGACTGGATTAAACAGTCTTATGAATACTAGCTGAATACCGTATACTATATTTAGAAAGACATTTCGAAAAATAAAAAATAAACAATGTTTTTAAAGACCAAATGTATGTATAAAAAGTATCACTTTTATTTAATTTAACATGATTTATCAAAACAAACAATTTTTTATTATATTTAAGTAAAATATAACAAAATAAAAACAAAAGGATGATATATCCCATCATGCATTTCTACTGCAGATTATGTAAAATTAATTTTATAACACCTTCATTCCGAGAAAGAATTGTAATTAAAATGATAAATAAAAAGTTGAAATATCAATAACAAATATTACAAAAATGCTGTGCATCTTAACTAGTACTATCCCATCATGCATCACTCGATTGATTTCTTATTTGCAGCGTATGTCACAATAGGGAATAGTGTGTGTTCCATTCGCTGCACACGCTAATCCATTCATTAACGAGAGCAGTCGCAAATATTAAATATTATTTTCAATTTACTTCTGAAATGATTGAATTCATAGATTAAACTTGCATGTACATAGAACATAAACTCTTAGTTTGCTGCTTTTCACACATAAAACACATTTTGAGAAAGGCAAATAAAAATGACAAAGCTGCTTTATATTGTATGTCAAATTATGCATGCATTGTTTATTTTTATAGACAATATTATTATCGCTCAGTTGATGTGTAACATTATGCATGGTATTGTTTGTCATATTTTACTATTGATGACTTTCCACCGACTTAACTGGCGTTAAGAATGGTGTGAGTTGAAAGACCCAAGAGGGTAGAGATGAATACTTGATAACCCTCTAACTAGTTTGACAAAAAAGTGTGTCCAAATATGGTAGTGATATGCTTAAATATGGTATCATGGCCATAATATGGGCCTACATTTTTTCGTCACATAAATTTTGCAAGTGTAGACAGAGCTTAAATATTTTTGGTCTCTGGTGTAATTCAATGCTGGAACACATGGATGTGTGCTAAGTTAGAAATTATATTACATGAAGCATGTTTGTATATTTTATTCTCTGTAATTTAATTCGCTGTAAATGTAAATGATATTAATAATTGTAAATATATGATCATTATTATTATGATGTTAATGATATAGTGTGTTGATCTTGTATTTTTGAAAGACAATAATAATTTGAAATTTCCTTATAATTTCCTTATGAATAAATGTTTACGCCATGATAAAACTTCCAATCAATCAGCGATGCTGCTTACTGTAGTTTAGATAAGATAAAGCTTGTTTCTAATATGTACTTATATGACAGTATTGACTGAAATGACTACACCGCCTCAGGTACAAGACATTATTAACTGTTCCTATATCAGACTATTAATAATTTTCTAGAATTTTGTAGCTACTAGAGACATAATCTTAAAAGGGTGATAAAACACAAATTTATTCTAGACACCAGCTGAAAGCTAATCATATTTTGTGATCAATCTTCTAAAGTGTCAACTGTCCACACACAGAATTAGGATCACTGCTGAATAATCTGAAGACACTCACCGATAGGTCCAAAATTTAGCATATTGTTTTATTCTTTTATTTAGTCTTTATGTGCATAGCCATGGATTACCAATAGTAAATTAATAACGGTCCTATCAGATACAGTAGGTGGTAATCTTTTAAGCTATGAGTTCACCGTGGAAACCATCTACAGAACTTGAATGATGACCTTGGTTCTTCAAAGTGCACACGGGTAAACTGTGTACACTGTACCTACTTGCTCAACATTATAGGGAAAAACCATCTGACAAATTAATCAATTTAACCATCAGAGCAAGCGCATGTAGTCTAGAGGTAGATGCCAGACTAGTGATATGGAGGTTGTGGCCTTAATTCTCACTCAATATTGTATTTTCAAGTAAAATTGACATCAGAGTAAGAAAATCATCTGACCAATTAGCTCCTTGATGCAAAGTCAGTTAGTTATAAATATAAAAATGAGTTTTTACCTTTTCATCTCTGTTCTCCACAGTAAACTAGCAATAGAAATTGCTGCTAACAGTTTCTTCTTATGGAAAAGCAACATGGGAACCTCTTGAATGATTTCACAAATATTTTCTCTTTCCAAAACTCTGTCAAATATTAATAGTAATATTGCAATATTGCCTACAAAAAATAGTTACTGTAGATGAAATACTGAAAATATAGCTATAGTAATTTCAGTATATATACTGTATACATAGAAGTGGTAATAGAGAGCTTTAGATTTGTTATGACCAGCGACCTAGGATCTACGCATTAATGTATCATCAGTCATCATCTGAACCGAAAAACCACCAAGATTATGTCAAGGAATAAAGTGAAGAAGATACTTCCCAACAGGCGCACAATTAATTAACATGACCTAACTTGTTCCTTAGTGGTCAAAAGTTTCCTAATAATGTAATCTATACAATCCTGAATTTATCTCTTAGTGTTCTTAACTTACGATGACAATTTAATGATCTCCGTCAGTAAATCAATGATGTCGAGTTCCACATCGGTTGTTGCACTACCAGTAAGGAAGGTACTGAGCTGAGACACCACATTGTACTGTCTTATAGCCTTAATTCCTAACTCTGGGTCAAATTTCAACACCTTACGTAAAACCTCAATTGAAGACTGTTGAAGACTTAACGTGTCAGAGTTGATAATGGTTGTCAAAATCTTCTGAAAAGTTTCATATTCAAGTTGTAGGCGTTGTTTCTTCAGTGGAGAATCTTTTTGAGTAGTGACTAGTGTTTCTTGTGAAGTTCTAAGCTGCTCTTGGGGAATATGTAAGATGTCTTGTGAAATGTTATCTTGCTCTTGGCGAGTCTTTATTTGTTGAAGGATTGCGGCAACAAAGAAATCTTCGGCAGCAGATTTGACAAACATTGATGGGTCTTTCAAGCAATTCCAGGCTACTTCGTTTGCTCCTAAAAAAAATCAATAACTGTCTTAATGATTCACTACAACAATAATTTTAATGGAGAGACCAAGAATATCAGGACAATTCAAAGACACATTAGTTTGAAGGCAGTAAATTGTTATAGCGCCCCCATGTATTCTTCAAAGAAGCTTTGCAGAATACAATTTCTTAAAAGAAACCTAAGATTCCCAATATGTTCATAACATTTTTATAATAATATGCAAGAGCAAAAACGAGGATAATCTTTTCACTGTATTATTGATTTGTTTCATACACTATTAAATTGCATACATTTCAATATATATTCAATTTATTGCACATTGCACAAAAAGCATTATAAATTAAATAATAAAATATTAAAAATTCATCACTACACTTAATTAAAAATATTTAATTGATAAACCCATCCATGTCAATGTACGACTAGGGTTCAAGTCAAAGAAAAAAATAGATGAAGAAAATAAACAAAAAATCAAATATAGATAGAATACCATTTTTCACTTTTATTTTGTATTATGAATATTTTTGAACTTTTTTTTACATAAAAATAATATTTTGTGTTGACTGCAGTTAATATTCTTTTGGTTTTATCCTGTAACTGGTGATTGTATTTTGCTGTGCAAACATGTCAACTTGCTAAGTAGAAGCAACTTCATCAAGTTTCAACTTTGTTTATTACTTTGTGAATAAATTATTGCATTGTTTGTGGTATAGTATGTCACTCTAAAAAAATATTGTGTACACTTAATAAAAGTAGCATTAATCCAAATGCCAATTTTATGTCAATGGCTACCAGATGTCTCTATAAAGACGTTTACTTGAACCTGTACCAGTGGAATGTCATAAAACATACAACAACATATTCTAAAATTTCCTTACCATTTTGCAGAATGTGTAGAGATTTGACACGCACAGCACGAGTAACTGCTTGCAACCATGCACACCGTACTGATGGATTCCACCATAGTTCTTCTCGTGCTTGATTGATATGCATTTCAAATATATTGCTTGGTGCATCTACAGCTTTCATTTCTGATGAAGCATCTTCAATGACTTGTGCAGATGAACATTCTTTTTTTAATGAACTCCCACAGATATTAAAAGCACAAGCAATGTCAAACTTGTGTGTTGGAGCGAACTCGATCAGGATGCTTAGAAGTTTTAAAGCAAATACTGTTCTTGTTGAATTTGGATCATACTTCAAAGAATCAGAAAGAAATCGTACAACTGCTGACGTTTCAGCTACTAAATTGCAGTAGTATTCTGTAAGGATAAAATTCAGGTTTATTACTTGATATTATGGTAATAATATTAAGGATGTCTGAACATTTTGTTGATTTACGATGACCTACCGCAGGTAGAAGTTACGGGGAAGTTGGGAAAGGCTATCTATTTTTCAACACAGTTTTGGTGGATTCTAGGTTCAGGCAATGACTGTAGCTCCTTCCTAGGCTGCATCTCTCTATTATCTCAGAGAATACCACTGTGATTTTGTTATTTGAACTCTCCCTTTAAACCCTAATCCAAAAAACATTTACCATAATTTACTGTAAATGTTAATTGTTATGACCCTATAATTGTCATTCGCACACAATTATCTAGGTTAACTTTTTTTAAATAGCCAATCAATGGAAGATTTGTATAATGGGTCTTTAAGTCATTATAAACCGGATGTATGATATCAGCAGAGAATGAGAGACAAACAACAACGTTCTCTTTGTGTATAAAGGATTAAATTTTAAAGTGATTTTCTCAAACTACCTTCCAACCTTGAAAACTGTGCACGTTTTAAAATACTGTATCCGTAACGATACATGCCCCATAAAACCTTAATTACTAAATCCGTGTTGCGACATTCCCATGTCCTAACATTTTTGGGTTGGATATAGCTGCATTCACATTCATTTTACAGACATTTTACTGGTAAAATAGTGATTACCTTTTGTTTTTGACGATGTTCTTAGCCAGTCTAGTAATTTCTCAGCAAAGGAATCATCTTTAAAACCATCCTCTGACTTTAATAAAATGTCTAGAACTTGTGGAAGGAACTTCATAGACGGATAGAATGCCATTCTGTAACATCTCACATTACCTGACTCTGTAACCACATGCAGTGTTCTCCTAATATAGAAATCAAGTCCGACATATTAAAAAAAGACCGAATTATTGATATACTGTACTAAGATGTAACTAATCTACTAAATACAAGGCACTCAAATAATATTGTACTTTGTCTTCTATCAAATTGCTCTTGGTCTATGTTTTTAATGGCTAGCCTAACCTACCACTACTAGTTAGTGTTTATTTTATGTATAATTGTCTTTTTTAATACTGGTTGAAGCCAATTTAGTCCGGCAAATCTTGCTGGCAAAACCTGATTTGGGAGAACTGAAATGTAATCATATTTATATTTATTCATGATATTTTTAGTCATGAAGTGCAATTTCCGCAACTTGACAGCATGTACAGCACATTGGATTTGTTTGTCCAAGTCATATCATGTAAAATTCATTGAAAAACCTTCAATTAACATTGGCAGATCAAACTATGCTAAAAAAATCTTATTTTTTTGATTGTCTATTTACTTATCATCAACTTATGTATCTAATATCAAAAAGACATTATCATCAAATTACATTATTATTATCTTTTGTAGTTTCAAACACATTAATCATTATGTTAAACTGGAAATTCTTCACAAGATTCCCTATGGAATGCATTGTTAGATATGATTTCCTAGTAGCAATTAAAACAAAAATGTGTATGTGATAGGAGATACCCAGCAATGCTCTACTGTTCTCTCTTGAGCAAAGATATGACTAATTAACACAATAGAAAAGGCATAGATATGTTGTTACCTAAATGTGTACGCCACATAAAGTGTTACTGACAGTAGTTAGTTCATCTCATTTTGTTGTATGGATTAAGAAATCTCCTCGAAATAACCACATATTTTATGCTGTAAAATGACAATAGGATATTTACTGACTTTGTTATGTTGAAATGCCAGATAGGGCAAGCTGCTTTCCATTCTGTTGAATGTCATTTACATAGTAAATACAGGTAATTAAAATTATGTCACATATGTTGAAACATATTTAGCATACCCTAATAATATCCTAGATTTATAAAGTGCCTAATTTTGTTAAACCTCTAAGCGCTGTACATTTACAGTACTCCGATCATTTTTAAAAATAAAACTCAGCTAGTAATCAGCAAAAAGTTGTGTCTTGATCTTACTTGGTACCCATTGGTACACCTGGGTGGATTGAGACAAGTAATGCGACGGGCTTTGGATTCGAACCAACGATCTCATGATCATTACTCAAAAATTCCTGCGCCACAAACTCTTTATTTATAGTAATGATTACACTGTATTTAATTGGCAACTATATTGACCAACATTCAAAGGTGAATGTTAATTGTTCACAGAAAGAAAAAACCTTGTGTTCTATTAGTATTAATCACGTAGTTTAAAAAATCAAAAAAATAATATATTAATCAAAATATATTATTAGATTAGATAAATTATCAAGGCCTATTAAAATTATTAAGTATAAAAATTTTCTTTGCTAGAACACTATGTCGGCCTAGATTTCTAACGTCTTTCCAGCGGGTAAACAAATCGTGTTATAGTAATTATATTAATTTGAATCATAAAGAACAAATTAAATAAATAAGTTATGAAGTAATAATAACACAAATTGTCGGCCTGGATTTCTAACCTCTTCCATAAAAGGTAAAAACATATTAGTAGTGTAATAGTATTTTCTTAATAACAAATGTATAAATACATTTTCCAACTGCTATGGTACAAACTTGATTATAAACTCAAATATGTAAAAATATGTAAAATCAATAGGAAAAACTGACTAATGTACATATAATCATTGTTAAATTTGAAACGTTTGCCTAGCTTTGGAAACCTTATCTCAAAAAAATCAAATAATGCAAATCAATAATAATATCATTATGAATAAATAATATATTCGTACTTGTTCTATCTAAATTGCAGCTACTTTTTAGAAATTACATTCTATGGAAGAAATGATTAAATGCAATCAGCACAATGCAACAATATTATTTCAGTAATTATTGTAGGAAAAATTGAATGATGCTATTTAGTAGCAGTGATTAGTGTGAGAGTTTGATTTCAGAGTATCTAAAAAAAAAAGTTAAAGGTTTTTGAATTCTTGAAATTACTACTAATGACAGTTTGAAGTTGTGCTGTGTATAAAAATAAAAACCTAAATTCATCTGAATTGAGAAATAAAATGAGAGCAAGTGAGGATGTCATTGTCAGAGTGTACTATTCAACAGGACAAAACACCGGGCCGGGGCCACATACTAATCTTGGCTCGGCAGGGCCTGTAGGGTTTTATGATATAAAATGTTATCAAGTACATGCTAACATTATATTTAATGTTATACAGGCCTTGCCTTTTTAAAATTGTAGGTGTGCCTACAAATTTCACTCTTCGATACATTCAGGGGTGCTGTTTGTATTTTGGTGTAGAAGTTTACCAAAATTAAGTTTGTTGTAAATCACACCCCTCAAGGGCAGTTTATGAGTGTTAGGTGAGTGATCGCACTCGCTCACCTCAAAAGAAAAGTCCTGTTTATATTTAAAATTTTACGTTTTATACATTTTTAATGTAGAAAACTGTCAAAATACTGATATATATGTTTATTCCGAAACTGAAGACAACCCTCTGTGATGTTTGTTGTTGACACGTTTAAGAAAAATGAAAATAACAATATTTTACCTAATTTATATATATATTATAAGTTAAATTTACCACTGAAGCATGTTAATTTAATAAAAATAACATGCGCAATTCCAATTGGCAAGGATTTCTTTGCACAATTTGAATCAAAATACTTACATCAAATTGCGCAGTTAACTTTCAAATTGCGCAAGTATTTTCATTTTTTTTATTATTTATATAACCAAATCATGATAACCTTAAATATCATAAATAATGCAAGGCCAAGTAATTATTATTTATTGATGAACTTAACAGAATAAAACGTTTTGGTTATGTTTTAATAGAGACTTTCAGGTCTAGTTAGCTAGCCTAGAAAAAAGTCAAATGGGTTTTTTTTTTATGATGATGAGCTAATAATGTTGCCAAGCTTGTATGGGAGACCGATGTTTAGTGCCGATGATTGAATACGGGGCAGTTTTGTACGTGCAATTTCAAATTGTGCAGAACATTAAAATTCAATTGCACATGTGTACTTGACATAATACAAAATAAAACTCTACCAAAAACACCGGTCCTCTACCTGGCAATACCGGTACCGGTGCCTACCGGGTGTACCTATAAGTATAACTGGACGGGGAGGGAATCATATTGTAATGGATTTTACGGGCCTACTACTATGTTGTACTATTAAGTAATTAGGCTCCTAGTCTCTAGAGTCTCTAGAGTCTAGCTTAGTACTAGGCCTACTACTACTACCCCCTTATAGGCCTCTAGTCTAGCTAGGGAGGTAGGCTAAAGATAGGCCTATAGCCTATAGGAATAGTTTAATATTAGTAGGTCCTAGCTAGGCCTAGGCTAGCCTAGTTAGTAGTAGTACAGTAGGGCCTGGCCCTAAACTAGCTAGCTAGCTATCTGGCAGACCAAGTTAAGCTAGTATACTCTAAATAAAACAAAATCCATTTAAAGAGCAATACCTATAAATAGAAACTTCAGCTGTCCAATATTATGTTTTATTTTACTAGTATAAAAAAGAATCGTAGGCCTAGGCCTAGTCGCAACCATACATCTCGCGCGGGGGACGAACACATGTGTTACACTCTCTGCTGCTGCTGCTTCTTTAGAGTATCGTATCGCGCTAATCAAAGAAATAAAAGCATTCTCAAAACACTCAATTAGAGAGAGAAAAACACAATTCCTCAAAACTACTACAGTATTAATATTTAACCGTCGGGACTCGCAAACATTTGTAATTGAAAATGTATGAGTGCCAACAGAAAGTATAATTTGTTATCTTATAATATCAATGTTTGTATTAATAACGATGATATTTAAGGATAATATTAGCCTTTTTTCTTTTTTTAGTGTGATGTGATGGATAGGGAATCAACTATTTGGCACACTGAAATATATCCCCGCTCGTCCCGCGGCGTCCCCTTAATAAATAGTTGTGTTGCCACAACTTACAATAAAACAACCTAATGTATAGAATATACATATGCCTATGAAGAGGCCTGCACGCTTTTTTACTTACTCTATTATTAATATTCAGTATTGTTTCTTCATAGGCGATGTGATTTTCGCGTGTTGTCGAAATCTTGTGCTTGTTTCATCAATATAAAAGAATAGTTTAGGTTGAAACTGCTCAGGATGCAAATGTTTTTAAAATGATAAATTACCCGACTAATGAATTTTCCCTACAGCAGTAAAACAATTTAAAAACATTTTAGACAAATAGTTTAAACTGCATTAACGTAAATTATCAAAATTAGTTTTTATAGTATTCCAGTTTTAGAAATCGCATCCAGTTCAAAATTGAAACGATTAGGCATTAATCTAACTTATATTAATTGAATTAAGAACGTAAAGAGTTAAGAGTACAAACAGACCAGTGACGTTGATAACGTAATGCTGACGTGATCCTTTCCACCTTAAAGTGTCATGCGCGCGTGTAGTATTCGTGTAACACACGAGGATCTTTTTCTTATAAAGTTAGCATCGAACTATAATTAAAAATATTGGTTCTGTTTCTTCAGTAAAGATCTTAATTTGTTCTTTTTCAACAACTTTACTAATTAATTAGAGACAATTACTGCATTACTGTACCGTAACCTATTGTATGCGTCGTCAACATTGGCGGTCTCAATGTAGGCTACGCCTATATACTTATATCAAAATGTTATATTAAATATATATTCAAAATATATTTTAAAATGAAACGATATAAGGCATTAATCTAACTTTTATTAATTGAATTGAGAACGTCGTAAAGTTAAGAGTACAAACAGACCAAGTGACGTTAATAACGTGATTCTGTCATGTCATGTGTGTAGTATTCGTATTTCTTATAATGTAACATCGAACTATAATTGGAAACTGGTTCTGTTTTCTTCAGTTCTTTACTAACTTTACTAATTATGCTTGGTTCCCACTAGTACGACGTAACGCAACGTAAGTGAGTTGACCAATCACAAGCGATGGATTATTCGAACTGTCGCTTGTCATTGGTAAACTCGCTTACGTTGCTTTTCCTGGGAACTAAGCTTAAGAGACAATTACGCGTACGGTACCGTAGCCTATTGTAATGCGTCGTCGACATTGGTGGTAATGTAGGCCCATAGTCTACTGCAATTGTCACTCCACACCAAAAATATAGGTAAATTAATGTATTATATTACGTTATTTAAGAGATATGGGTTATGACACAATCTAAGAAAACAAAACCATAATTACCACAAATAAAAAAGGGGCCGACAGTCGATGACCTTGTGATGTGACACGAGCCAGTTTCACATCATGGTCTAACGCGCACATGGCGTTGAAAGCTCTTGCAGAACAAATGCTAAATAAACATCTTCATAGACAGAAATCTTAGTGTCTACAAAATACAAGTCAAACGGTTTAAGATATTATTCATTTTACTTTCCCTACAGAAAAATATTTAAAAAAAAGCTAATTAAATGGCGTCAAACAGGCGAGATATCCGATGGTTATGGAATGATTTTTCTGTTTCAATTTTGATATATTTGTACTTTAAAACGCCAATTAATAATGTCGACATAAACTGTCTCTTCAGGGAAGCAAGTTCAGTCAGATAAAAACTATAGAAAAGAGTCCTGAGGAAAAACCAATAGGTCTATTTACACGGATGATTCAAGGAAAATGAAGAACTTAAAGTTGTGAATACTTGGTACTTTCTAAAGTTTTCTCAACCTCATTTCACACCAGGTTTTAGGGCATTTAGCAACATTTGTATACAAAATATCAATTACTAAAACAATGTTGTGAAACGGTAAGCATTTGTAAATACACTTTTTTTTTATATAGAAAATGATATCGAAAAATATAGAATATTACGTATGTATGTTTATTGTCCTTCTGCAGTGGGGGACGAAAATGTCGAATACAATGATACAAGGATTCCCCATAAAATGAATTACCAATAATATGTCTACGTTTGTATATTCCGTATGACCGTAAACTCAATATGGCGACACTGTCTTTTATGTGTGTAATATTTCATATGAGTAATGATATGAATAACAAACATGATAAAAGTGTACAATGTTTATATTAGACGAATCTTTTATTATTTTGATTACTATCACAACAAATAAATCGACCAAAATGCGTAATAGCCAACATGTGAAGAATAATTATGTCTACAATTATAATTCTACAATTCTAATAGGATAATACATTTAAAATGTTTTACAAATAATTTGGCAATGCAAACGTATACCTGACAGCGTTTTAGTAATTTAGTAATTGCCTATTCAATTATTGGTTAAATAACCTAATGTAGTAATTATTTGATTTAAGTTACATCTACTTCTGTTGCAGAATCAGTCATGAGTTGTTGTTAGAGGCCCAGCTATAGGCAATTCCAGATTACTTGAAATCATTATTTTCTTACCAGGGATGGATTCATAATTAGCAACAATTAGATACGATAGGGCCTCAGAATAGTCATAACTTTTTTTTCTCATATCACCACCGTACGAAAAAACAACAAACACCAAGTTTTCCAAGTTTTCTATCCCCAACAGCTTGTTGAACCTTTGAACAACTACTGTTTGGCCTATCGTGGAAATCAACCTATTTCTCCATGGTTATAACAAGGCAGTTGTTGGATTGAATTGGTTACTACGACAACTAGCTCCTGAACGCTTTAAACAAGATAGATATTATGGTATGAAAAAATACGAATGTTTGCTTCATCAGGAAAATCAATTTGTTACCCTTCCTGATTCTGATTAAATGGCGCCAATTAAGAGAAACCTTAATAGCAATACACCTGCCTCTGATTACATTGTATTAATTAGCAAAAGGTTAAAGGTTAACGGAAAGTATAAAGCTATTTTCCTTTTGACTTATGAACTGTACATATCACTTCAGTGTAAAGTACCAACATGAAAAAGAAAAAATTAATTAAGTATTTATATAGGCCTATGTTTGATTTGAATTTATTTCGAAAATATTGCATAAAATTACAATATAGAAGATTTTTTAGGATAGTAACACAACGCTAATGAGCTTATTTAAATTGGAGTCCTACAGTATTATTTTTATCTATTATAACGTTATTATATTTAACACTTATAATGTGTCCACAATTCCATGTGCCTTTCAAACGATGATAATCACAATTGCGACAGTTTGGATGATTCATCGTGTCGTGATTGGTCAAATTACTTGCGTTGCGTTGCACGTACTTGCTTGCTGCTTCATATGAGAACCATACGAATCTGCTGCAGTAACCACATTACAGCAGTAACATTGCTTATTTGCGTTGATTTTTTAATTAAACAACAGTATTATAATGACAGAATTACTCTACAAGGGGTTTCATAATCCTAGCTTTAATTTCCTATACAATTACAGCAAAGGATTCAGAATAGTTGCCGATCAATAAGAACCTTATTGTATGGATACAAGGTAGCCGAAGACAAAATGATCCAATTTAATGTATTCGTTAAGCATAGGTTCCTGTGATCGATTATTATGAAACCATGTACATTTTGTTGTTGTGTACTGATTATGGCCTGTGGGTCTTTATCTAACCTTTGACATGTTAAAACATTATTTATACCTCAAATCAGAATTGTGATTTCATTTTGATTGTACTAGTCATGATAGTTCATAAAGTCGTTGAAAAAAATAAATACAGATCAGTATCAGTGTGGATGGAATAGAACATGTGGCATATGAAAGAAATGATAAAGCTTTCATTGTGTTGTCTTTCTTTATCAGTTATGCATTAATTAACACTATCATATGCCTTACTATCTTATACTTACACATTCTTGTATCAGGATACACATCGTCATTACAAACCGTTATGTAAACATGTAATCGACAAATGTCGGTTTAATTGATAGGTTGCGTGTTGAACTAATTACATAAATGCTATCTAAATCGGTTTTATGTTGGTAGATAAAACTGAAAATTACACAATCTTTGAATGAAACCAAACATTGGCATTAGTATAGCGCACGCACAGGAGGTCTACTTCGTGGTTTAGCTCTCTGTTATGCCGCTTTTGCCGAGGCCTAATAAATGCAACAAATGCTCAACATGATAATTGTTGCCTGGAAGAAAATTCCTTCCCAGGGTGTGACTAAAGAGATTCTCTTGAAGATGAGCAATTTCGATCAATACAAGAGAAGTAATTAACCATTGTATTCGTGTGTTAATAAAGGTGTCTAACCATCTGCATATAAAGATAACATCTCCATAAGTGCCCTTACAGACGACAGTGAAAGTACACAATTGTCAAAAACATTGCGCGAATTGTATACAGACCTACCCGTCCACAGGGCGGTTACAATATTAATGAATGATTGATGGGGCGGCTTTTCCAGTTTTACAATAGACGATCATTGATATCGTGCGCACCTTTAGGTTTATACCGTAGCCTATGTTGAAGACGAAGTCTATAATACGATGAAGAGGAAAACCATATTGCGGATAGGCCTACTCGCCAACAGGCAATTGTGCGAACCTTTCTTTTCACAACAATCAGCTTCATTATTAGACACATTCAATAGCAAAAAAAAGAACATACGGTATTCTTTCTGTAAGCTTTTGTTCAAATATTTTGAGTGGATCGTTTTAAATCTCTCCAATTTTGTGTAATCAAAGCCCTAATATGTGCTTTGATATGCATTCTCCTCACAGTTCGATAATCATTCTGCGCTTCCGGTTACATCTGTTGGTATTCCTCCAAACAAAAACGTGCTTGGAATGTTAATATTTAGTAAATGTGTATGGTTTGTCAATATCTTAAATTCACAGCAATATGCTTATTTGTTCGTACAAAATGATCGTTAAAAAAAACTATCGTGGGATTGATATTATTAAACAAAATAAATGGAAACTGATAGATGAACGTAGAGACTACGCTCTTGCTTGTATCATGTACAAATGTATACATGGTATTGCACCTTCCCGTCTGTGCAACGATATTGAAATGGTTTACGACCAACATGGATACTCTACGAGATATTCCCAATCTCTGAATGTTATACCACCTATGCCAAATTGCTTATTGATGAACGGATCGCTAAAGATTGCAGGAGAAAAAGCTTGGAATAAGATCCCTGTAAAAATTCAAGATAGTTTGTCTGTAAATAGTTTTAAAATTAATAAAAAAAAAATAATTGTATTTCCACACGTATTTTTTATTAACGTTCTATATTCACTGATTGTTATATTTTTTTTCTATTTTTCTTGTGTTTTTTTAAAAAGTTTCATTGCAGGACCATATTGAAAAACAGAAATTTTGTGATCTTTTATTTTCTGAATTATGTTATCCTGCCTAAATATGTTTTAATAAATAAATAAATAAATTATAAATAAAAGTCGTGCTGAATTTCTCTATTTTTTAGATCAATAATTATTTTTTAACTGATTACTCAAGTGTGACGAACGCACGAATATTACACGCGTAAGGCAATTTATTTTTTATCCGTGGTGGAAAGGAAAACACCTGCTGTCCGATATCACTACAATTGTTTGAACAATAATAAAACAATATTCATTGTCGCTTTAGAAGGTGTAACATACGATATAGCGTACACAACGGCTTAAAATTAAGCTCAGATTTGAATATAATGCATAAGGATTAAATGCATATTAAATAGGATCGTTTTCATGATGATAATCGATTGTTTTGCACATTCTTAATACAAGAAATAATCTTTACGTACTGTACATAGACCATAATACTGGTTAACACGAAGGGAGGGAGGGGAAATGCATGATAACCTTAAATTTAGCTAACTATATTGGTATAGTCTATCATTCTTCATGTGTGAAGTGAAATAAAATAGTATTAATTTTTATATTTCGTGATATTCTATTTTTTTTTCTTTTATGGCCGACTTCTGTCGTAAACGACAATGTCAATTAATCTTACATTCATCTGAATGATGCTAAGCCAGGACTGTTTAAAGCACCTTTGGCTGATCTCAACATTGACCAAAGGCCTTCTCTCGTCCAGTGCCCACCTTAACCAGAAGAGAGGCATACTAGATGCAGGGGCTGCCGTAAGAGTTAGCAGTGCTGATTTCAAATGCCTAATGGGAGCCCAGCTTCATATACAGCACCCAGTATTCCCAGATGGTCTCCCATCCAAGCTCTAACCGGGCCCAACGTTGGTCGGTGATCTGACGAACGGTGTTTCAACGTGGTAATTATATATAAAAGATAAAGATATTCTTGAGATAAAAATATTCTTACAATATCCAATAATACTTACCTTTCATGTAATCTTAATTTCGCCAGGTAAGACTAATAAGCGTGACAAGTGTCTTATTTCTAATCCAAGAAACGCGCGTTCAAGAGATGTCTTTTATGTATCGTCCGTCCACGTGACAGCAACCTCAATATTCAAGCGGATAACCAAACAGTTTATTGAGCATGTGGACAAAATGTGGTTGACGGTTAATCAATCATGTTTTAATCATTGTTATACAGTTTTTTGTATAAAAAAAAAGGCACAAAATAACAGCAATCTTGCTTACCGACCTACCTTAAAAGAACTGTCAGATTAGGCCTATTTCTAGTGTTGTTCGCGCGCCCAACAATATTCACCGGGCAAACTCTGGAACCCTGCTGACACCACTAGAAGACCACTCGGCAGTCATGGCTCAGATAACCCGTTTTGTCTGACGGTTTCATGGGTTTAATTTTATATGATGGATATATACTGTTCATTCTACGTCTTAAAAAACGCGTTACATTCGTCAATTATTCGTTCGGTTTTTATCTATAAAATAATGATGGAATGCTCATTGTTATTTAAAAAAAACGCGTTAATATTCGTTAATTCTTTCGTAACAGCTGATGATCAAAGACACAAAAACAACTCAATTTCCAGCTTAAAGGCGCAAGATGCGACAACATTATGGCAATCAACTTCGATTGCTAGTCATGCAACAGACCTACTTTTAAGAACAATAAACGAATTGTGTCATATTAAGTCAGTGGTCCTTTTTAAAAAACAAAGTTGGACGCACACACTTATTGCTGTCCAGACAAGTACATTCGTTGAAAACGCTCATGAAAAAAATATTCAATCTAAATGCAAATAATTTAAAGCCACTCATAAGTGGTGTTGAATTTGCTCAATATGGATTAAGTTTATGTAAATGTTACACAGTAAATCAAAATAAAAAACACATATAGCTTATTAAGCATTCGTTAAAACAGGTTCTGAAGAGTTTTTAATTGATTAGGTTGTGTATTACTCGTCAATCTTTTCTGTGTCTACACTTACTGCGTCAACTAGACTTTAAGATAATTATTCAACAACTAAGATTAACGAGAATACATTTTTATTGCTGCAATTTAAATTTTTTTTTAAATCTTATAAATGTATTGTCGTCCAATAGTTCATGCCACAATACTGTACCGTGTATTATTATTGCATTAAACTCTGTCTACACTATATCAAACTAGTTTGACAAACAAAGTGTGATGTGCCCAAATATGGTAGTGAAATTCCCAAATATGGTAGTGAAATTCCCAAATATGGTAGTGAAATTCCCAAATATGGTAGTGAAATTCCAAAATATGGTAGTGATATGACATTATCATGTCCAAACATAAAGTTTGATAATGTGGACAAGTCGTTAGGGTATAGATATTAACATACAGTAAAGTAATCGGTGATAGTTGTGTTGTTTATTCACAAACAAAATATTCATCACAATTAACAAAATAAATATCAACATTATTAGCAGGCACGTAGCCAGGGTGGATTTTTATGGTTCGGACGAACCACCCCCTCCCCACCCCCTTTACATCGAACCCCCTAAGCCGACTGCGAACCCCCATCCCTGACATGCCCAATACCTCACCCCATCTCTGAAAATTCTCCAAATACGTGCCCCACAGTACAAAAGGTTATTCGTAAATTGAAAAATTCGTAAACTCGTTTGTGAATAACTCATACCTTCTTCCCTGTATGAGCGTACGTCGAGCGATACGTGTTTGTAAGTTTATAAGAGTTGCAAATGAATTGCCGATTTTCACCTGAAAAATAAATACGCATTTTTGGGCAGTGACCCAAATACTTAGTGTCCGAACCCCCCTTGACAGATCCTGGTTACGGCCCTGATTTGAGTTATCTATTTTATTGTTTCACGTTAATTTCATCATTGCATCGTCTGATCTATCACATATGAATGATTCTGCCACGTCTTATTCGAATCGCTGCCGCATCACTATACATAATAATGACAAACACGTATTTCAATTTCCTGGCAAATAAATGTAGATATTAGTGTCAAAAGTTATATCGTGCTGTTTTCAGATATTTTATTCAAAAAAAATGTGAATGGATATATTATTTGGGTTTGTCAAGATAGCGATGGAGGTGGAGAGAAAGCAAATACAGCAACGGGTATCAAATCTCTGTGGTCAAGGAAGAGTAATTTTACTTTCCTTGCTATGGCCCGTGTGCAGAAGCAAAAGGATTGTAAATCGGCTCGGTTCTTCAGTGACGTCATTATCAAGTTGTTGGGTTAGATCAAGGCAATTGTATTGGTTTGATCAAGTTTCCATTAATGTCTTGTTTTAAACATGATAATATATGTATTTGTTAATTTGCAACCATATTTAACGTGAATTCTCCTGTATACCCGCATTCCTCTTTATCATTAAGAACCTTGTTTCAAATGAGAATATTTTCCAAGCGAGTAAACCTCTAATATTTCCAATATGTATCGTCGCGCATCATAAAAGCTTTAATGTTTTATATTTACTGTACCGGGATAACCTATGCTTAATGGCATTTATTCATTCATTCATATCTTTATTTAGTCTTTTTAAAAATCTCAAACAAGAAACAACACAAGACGACGGCAATCAAGTAGACAATAAGCAAGGAATAAAATCGCTGAAGCAAATCTCACTAATAACTGACTTGTCCACCTTAGATTACATAACAAAAAATTAGATAAATTAAACATTACAAATAAAATAAACGTTCTAATTAGAATAATAGTAAAGTCAGCATCATTAGGGGAATGTCATTGAATTGAATCTAGTCATTTATTAACCGAACCTGGGGGAGTTAATGTACTGTATAAACATTTTTATGTTGTCAATAATTGCATGCCTTTCCGAATAACGAGGCATTCGTAGAAACAGATTATGAATAATCGCTTTCCGTTTTGCTTATGTCTATAGAAAGTAGGCCTATGGGTTAATGGACTGTTGGTTTGCTACTCTAATAGCTCGTATACTAGAGTATATTATTGCGTATGCGCAGAGATTGTAAAGGTATGTTTGTTGAGTGTTTGCCGAAACTACAGTAGGCCTACAAAAACTGAAATGATCAATAACATATTCCTGAATTTATGAGTGTTCAGTATGCGAATCTGTCTAATGATTTTGTTGAATTACCACAACGAATGTTTGATCAGAGATGGTTATACTAGATGTTATGTTGTGTAAATGGACAAACTCATTATGTTGTTTGCGCTTTTTCGGATGTACCAACATGAGAACTGTACGTGTCTTCTGCAAATAAGTTCTGTCAACATACATTTCCCGCCAAAAGCACTTAATTGTCTTATGATTCACACAGGCAACATTTCTAGTATAGTTCGCCGAACATTTGTCAATCAATGAGATGATTTACATCACCTTGTATTAGTGTCCTCCACTGAGAGTGTACACTATTAAAAGCATTCAATTGCAATAATTAGCTACGATTCGCGATCGACAGCGCGTCACACAGGTAAATTAGATAAAGTAGCAGACGACATCGTCTTTCTAGTCGGCGTGCTATGCTCTACTTCAAAGGTACTTTATGACAGTAAATGATGTAATATGAAAATCAGTAAGTACACTAAGCTACTGAACTTTGTATTCATGAATAACCAGGGTTATTATTACATTCATCACCTTTGAAAAGAATCTATAATGGTTTTCTGGTAAAGGAGTAGGCTATCTGACTTGACACTATACCAACTTAGTTATGCCATTCTTCAAAGATCCTCGATTTAAAATGATAAATTGCAGCATGCAGTTTGGTAAATACTCAATACAAGTTCAATGACTTTCCTATGCTATATGTATTGTGCTCAGCTGACGCAACATGTAGTATGCTCATCTTTTAAAAAGAGATATTAATTTTAAATGGATAAACTTAGCTTTAACTAAGATATTCTACTGTTACTCTTTCCACCCTCGATTTACCAGCATGTGCCTCTTTTGTTTTTATTTCTTTCATTCCAGTTCACTTGATGTTTCCCGAAAGAAAATTGTTCTGGCTGTTTTCATCGTTTTCATTTAGCCTTTTGCTTATTTTATTTTGTATCGCCATTGAGATCCAGCGACTGATACACACTACACAGCATTGTCATTTTTGTTCAGTAATTTGCCTTTGATTTAGATTTAAATAGAGATATTTTTATTTTTTTAAATTTTAAAATAATTGTTAACAGTTTTGCCCGCCATTTAGTACCGTATAGCTGCAGAGTATATGAATCCATTAGTCGTGAGGTCAATTAAAAATACCAACAATTAAATGAAATAACTCTATAACCATCAATGTAAACGTCACAAACACAGAAGAGCGAAATACAATAAAGTGCTTTGAAAATGAATTGCAACAAATAGGCCTATTTGCGCTTTAATTTCATAAATAACATCGGAAGGTTCTTACAGAAGTAGATAATTTAAACAAATCACATAACTTACAATGAAATACAAATAATTTAAAATAACAATCATTCTAATTATCTTCACGTTAAATACAAATCACTATTAAAATGTTACTGTGGATTGATTTAGGTACAAAAGGTGATCATTTAGTAGCCGTGGCTATAATTCTGGTGTCACAATAATTGGAGTTCGATCGTTGAAAATTTAGTTTTCACCCGAAGGCATTTTAATGTAGACAGTGTTGTCACTTTTAACAAGATATCATGTGATGGGACCAATTGCATTTCCAGATTTTAGCACAAATCGCTCTTTTGGAATTATTATGGCAACATCCACGTGATCGAGGTGCTGTAGTTTTATATATAAACCTGAACCACCGTAGAAAGAAGGTTTGGCATGAAGAATAACCACGGCTATTATTCATTTTATTTACAATACAACTATCAATTTACTGGTAATAAAAGGCAAATGCCATTTATATCAAAATTTAAGGAGAGCGTTCTTTAAAAGCTCACGCAGTCTTACGCAACAACAATTTATCATCCGTGTCACTAACACCAACAAACAACCAACCGGTTTGTCCAACCATGGTCCAACAGAAAGCATAATATTTAATTTAAAATAAGTATATATATTGGCTAAGAGATGACGCAATCAGACGGTTCGCCATTGTGTTTCATCTTTGGTTTACTGCTTCTCCGAATCAGACTACGACTTCGTGTCATATCCTTGTCGGAAACTCTAAATTTGCCATCCTTATGTCTTGACTTGTATCCGTACTCACTCATCCTTCTCTTGAGCACTGGGCTTAACTCTCTTGCGGCTGGGATCTTTGCAAGCTCTAGAAGCTTTTGAAAGATGTCTAGAATGCTTTGGTTCTCCTTTGCAGATACTTCTAAATGTGCACAATGCCAGTTCTCATTGATAGTTATATCGTTGACTTCTCCTTCGCCGACTCGACGACCAATCGATATATCTAGCTTATTGCCAACTACAACTACAGGTATCTGATCATAGTTAGATCGTTGCTCTCGAATCTGTTCGTAAATCTTACGAACTTCTTCAAACGATTGACGGTCATCTATAGCGTACACAAGCAGAAAGGCATGCGCAGTTGATATAGACAATCTTCTCATTGCAGGGAATGCCATTGCTCCAGACGTGTCCAGAATATCAACTTTGATATTGTGTCCATTTACCGTATATTCTCTACAATGTAAATCCTCAACAGTTTCTTTATATTTTGTTTCAAACTTATTTTGTAGAAATTGTGATATGATAGAACTTTTTCCAACCCTGCCAGCTCCAAGAACAACAACTCGGTAACGCTCATCCGAATCCGACATATTACTTAATAGTATGAATTTTGCAAAATTGAAAATGTACTGTAGTAGCTACAACTGATGACGCAATTATAAATAAATTTGATTATTCGAAATTTATTTATTAAATGTATTCTCACTAGCTACCAATTATAACCTCTATTGTATTTTTATCCAATCGGTATCATTGTCATTCAACAAATATGTGTTCCATTTGTCTGCTAAGCTTCATGTGCAATCTCTTCATAGCTGAAAGACACGATTTAAGCAAAGACTATACCGTTGCTTACTATGTCGTCATGGTGATAACAACCCTACGAGAAAAACATAAAAGATTTTAAAACACTTATTCAACGTTAATTATTAGTTTGACCAGCAAATAGTAATTATTTTAATCTGATCGCACTCAGATTAATTACAACCATTTTTAAAATCAAATTTATAACATAAGAACGCCATTGTTGTAATTTTTGCTTGCTAGCAATCAATTCATTTCCTGCAATAAACAAAATATGATGATTAAATTTCATTATTAAAAAATTCACTTCCGTTCCAAAGAATATATTACCACAGTAGTCAAACCTAACACCAATCCTTTCAGTAGTGTTAACATAATAACAAACGTTATTATTCTAATTTATTTACGCCCGCAGTCATCGAGTACGACTACTAGATGCTGTGTTACATCATAGCCAATCAAAAATTAAAAACAATTAAAGCACTAATGACGAATATGGAAAATGCTTTTAGCAGGAACCATCCGGGTACTTGTTCGAATGACATCATGTTGTATATTTTAAAATGTAAATTAGAAACTGTTCATAATTAATGATTGTTATCTCCAAGGCTGTTCAACCCGACCAAAAGCAGCTGCCCTTTAGAAATTCCATTTAAAATCATAAGCATGACAAAATAGATCCAGCTAGCTAATTTCAAAGTTACTCGAGCGAGTTTAAGGCCTGTAATGCTCCAGAAACTGTGGCCATTTGCCTAGCATTAAACATAATACCTTTTTTTTTTTTATTATGAAGGAGGTTGTATTTTGATAAATGCATTTTTATTTTATTGAAGGCCGTGTAATGATGTTGGATTGCATCGATATGTAAAGAAACAATTCTTAAGTTAATGGCTGCTTTAAGTTCCCCTTTAAGCAAACGTATAATGTCATCGTGAAAAAAGATGAGAGACGAAATTGACGCTTCCAGCTAACGTTGCTTCTTACAATAGTATGATCAATTTTGATGTTTACGTGACTTTCAATGGCTAAAAATATTAGATACATTCTAGGAAGCATTGTAATTCTTTCATTAATCGAAATCAACAAGGTAAATTTCTTCTACACATTTTGGCTTAAGAATGATGGGTTTTGGTACTAGGGAGATTGTTCAGGCTTTTCCATGGAGTGTGAAGCAACGCAGAAATTATATCTGTCACAAGTAGTACTTACATAATCCTGAAACAGAAAATATTGAATTTTGAAGGAAAAAAACCCAACACTATTACAGTTCAGTACCACTTTTTGTGATACTGGGCTTTAATCAATTTGTGTCGTCACTGTTTAGGCCCGATTTAAAGCAACATTTTAAGCTTCATAAATAAATAACTCTTAATGTGCTCACGAAGTTTTATTTATCAACTATGTCAATTAGGTATAACATAGCTTAGCGGTGATGAACTCGGATTTTACGAGTATGAAACACCTTCTATTCATCAAACGAAACGACTATTCTGAAGAAAAGAGCCAGTTGACACCATAAAGATTCTTATTTCTTTCTGCTAACACGCACGTAAATCTCTTTGGAACAATAAATTAATTCTCTGCATTCGATAACAAAGTATACATCACTGAACTGAATGAAACATCACCCTTCTATTCAGAATATAAATTTTGCAAGTTCCCCGGTCAATACAGTGTTTGTATCCATCCAGATTTATCCAGGGACAGTCTTACCTGTACCTGGCTGTAGTCGCCACTTTATCCAGGGGCGTATTAATCAATGTCTTAAGCTTTAATAGAATGCTAGGTAGAATTCCAAATTGCAATCGATAGATTAAGATATGAAATTATGTCTGAAGTTATATTTCTTCTAAAAGTAACGTTTTAAATCATTTTTTATCACCAAATAAATAAGATGAAATTCTTTGAACATTAAAAAAAGATAAAATGATTCCTTGGTTACTGATAAACGAAAATTCAATTTCAAAGGAATTGAATGTAACTAATATTGAACGCTAGAACTTCAACTTTAACTGAATAAAACCTATATATCAGGAAAAATTATGTTACTGTGGATTCGACTTAAAAGTTTGAAATGTATGTCGGCTTCAAGTAATCGCATGATTGGTAATTACCGCGCGGTACTTTTTTTTTATAACACGCATTACATCAATCAATTTATTCGTAAATTTTGCCTCAACAGTTCACTAATCTTCACAATAAAATAGTTTTTGCTATTCGACTATAATAAAAGACATTAATAATGTAAAACATGCTGGAAGTCATGCGCGACAGACAGGCTGGGGATTAGAATACGATAACATTTTATATGTCTCTAATGTAAAATTGTCCAAAAGAAGAACTAGTGTGTAACGAAATTATCCGAACATGCAATGGAATAGTTCATTGAAGTCCTCTAGTGGGGACCAGTCAGGTCCACCCCTCTCTCTACATTATAATATTATATATAATGATCGTATCTTAGTACGACGATAAAAACAGATTTAGTGAAAATTATTATAATTTTTTTTCTGTTTCATTTTCGGTGCTAATTATATTTTACGTGTCCAATAAAGCATAATTTATATGCTCTCGTAAATACACACTATTGATTTGGAGATATTGTGTTCGTCTTTTTATGTATTCCTGAAAATAGAAACTACCAAGATTATTATATCAACTCTTTCTTCTTCATAAGTAATAAATTAATAACAAATATATTAACTGAAAAAAAACCTCATCGAAATATGTTTCTGTTGTTTAGCTTGTCATAATAACACTAACAATTCATTTTGAAACATTACTATAAATATAAAGAAATGAATAATTAATTGATATCCAAAATATAATATAATTATTATGTGAATTGCATATAAATCTCTGTATGGTATAATCTTTAACCCACAATGCACTTTTATGTTACGCTTGTCGCGCGCGCGCCGCTACATGACGTGTGAATAAACCGTATATAAAGGGGTAATTTTTGAACGCTTCCGTTTATCATCCGTTTTTGTATTCATATCAGCTGTTTCTTCAATATAACGCCATACGATTCTTTTAAGTGAGCCACTTAAATCTAAATTTTACCTCATTAAATTTGTAATTAATTTACTAATTGCACTTTGCTATTATGCTTTTCCATTTCCAAATCGTGACAAAAGTGATACAAACATAGTTGTGGCGGCAACATACATGATGCTCACCACACACGCAAAAGACAAATTTACTAGCGCCACACGTTCCAACAATACCAGAATTCACAAGCCATGTAATGGAACGTGTCGGTGCTGCATTGTCAACGATTTGCAAACTCGTCTATTTTCTCCAGTACAAATTAAATCGACATTAGCACCAGGTTGGGCATTCTTTACTTCGTTAGCCTGTATTATAGTTTCTTTGCTGCTTTTTTTTTTACAGTGAGGTCGTCGTTAATTTTCCGTAATTTCCTTTCACGTCCTTTGAAAGGTTTCGTAATTTAGCATTGGACATGACAATAACTTAACTTAACCACTCAGCCGGATGGTTCTTAATTTTCTAAGTTACGTGACAAACGCTAATCTACACGTTGTGTGCGAGTTGAAGCATTACACAATGTTTTCCGTTTCTATAACAACGTTGATAATGTGTTGAATCGATAAAACCAGGTTATGAGGGACAATTGTTCTTTCAAAGCTGAGATTTGGTTATTATACTATCGATCCGGTCAGGTCGACCTATAACAGCAATATCGGCCTACCTAACTATGGGTGAACATGCAGTAAATTGAGTTGACCTCAGAAAAACAGGATAAAGATAACAAACTACCTAATTATCACATTTTGATTTGACGTATAATTTAATTAATGTTGATTCTCTTTTATCTCCAAATAATTAAAATTACATTAAAGAGCGCCGCATAGAGTTTACATCGCGCCCTCTATCACAAACTTTTGTTCAGACCCATGATGTTTATTACAACTTAATTCAGAACCACTATATATTTAATACATCAGATTTTCTTTTATTTATGGTTATTCTTTGAAAATGTAGAAAGGTGAATTTTGCAATTTCCCAATAAATGCAATTATGCGATAGTAATTTTAAATATACACAGATTCTTTGTCTAGATGACTCACGTAATAATTCCATTAAAAACATAATTTAACATCTAACAACATGCCAGTTGAGTATTTTAGTAAAGATAAATGATTTAAAATTGGCATTGATTGTCCATTAGATTCTCTATTTAATATCATAAGATTTACGACGGGGGAGGTTAAACTGTCATTTAGTATTAATTTCTACGCCTAACCGACAGTGTACAGTATATAGGAAAATAAATTAGACGCACGCAGAATATGAATAATTATGCCATGTGATTATTATGTGAACCAGCTAAATGCTGAAAACATTAATGCTGTGGGTATCATGTGACTTTATATTTATTTATTTATTCTTATTTATTTCATTAAACTTGATTAGAATACAAAATAGATAAGCAAAAAAAGATATCGTAAGTGTGTAAAAGCCGGAGTTTGCTGGGAAATGTAGCAGGGGTGGTATTACTAAAAAAAAGAACTTATTGCTAGTGATGCCAGACTAGTTTTTATTGGTCTACGGTGTTGGCATTGTTGCTATTAACTTCACACAGTTTTAGCCATTAATATATTATGTATTGATAATATTCCTACTTAGGGGCATTTCCACCGCCAAGAAAGCTTAACACTGATTAAGTAATATTTAATTATTATAACTGTGTCTTTTTGTGATATAAATTATTCAAGTCGTGTATTAAGTAAGTGTATACTTATTTTCGATAGGCATTTAAACATTGGTGGTCCGCTGACAACGATTGCATTAAGTCATATTATAGTTCTGAATGGAATATCATAAAATATGTTTTTAAAAATAGAAGATTCAAACTTCAATCGTAAAAAAGTGATTCACCTTGAACAATAAAGGACCGTTGAAAAAATAAGCATAGTCTGTCTCGTTTAGCTGTCTACAATTAATAATAGAATAGCATATATAATTCAAACATCCATATAAAAGATTACGAACAACAAAGAGCATCTAAAAGCGAAGGGAAAGAGAGAGAAATATAAATCGTCTAGACAATCTGAACGCACACTATGCATAAGATACAGAAAAGTTGCATACAAGTAAAATATAATTATCAATCAACAAAATACTAAAGCAATCAGATTACTTAAAATCTAGCTTGCAGAATAACGACAACTTCCGTAAGTAGTCAGAATTGGTCGTATAATATATAACGCCGCTAAGAGTTCGGCAAAAAGTGCCTCGAGTACTCAGAATATTAGGTAATCCTTTGAAGCGTGGTATATATTATAACTGATCACCTTTAGCTAACAAACGTTGATTAATACCGTAATTAACCAGGGGTTTGCTATCAAAAGGGGTCTCTATAACTAATTCTCCCTGCGGGCCTTCTTTATCATGTCAGTTGCAGTGGAATACGCAACGTAAACGGTATACTTATAGCAAATTAATTGCACGTTCACTATAAATATATATCGTGTGAAACTAGCAACCTATATACATTTGATTCTGAATTTATACAGATCGTTAATAATAGTACTATTAATATAAATGATAATGAATTAAATGAATGAATTTAAGTGGTTATTACTCCTAATTATATTGACGATGGTTAATAATTAAGACATGCGCAATGCATACTACCATTTTTGTATCACCAGGTTCTCGTACATTAACGTCTAGCGACAATAAACAGCCCCATTAATTATAGTTTGTTGTCTCCTGACTGCAACCTCACTCACATGGGTTTACCCCTGACACTATGCCTATGTGTGTTTGGACAAAGCATGTTACCGTCTCTTGACGTGAAGTGTTTGGTGTCTTTTTAGACATAAAACCGTACCAGAATCGAATCAAGTTACATCATGTAAAAGCGTCATTACATAGGGCTGAGAATAAAGTAAATTGCATTAGAAAATAATTCAATGAGTTGTGTGTAAACAAGAGGCAAACTGATCCATTAGTGAAATCTCTGGTGATGCTTTTTAATTAAATTACATGCTGTAAAATCTTAGCTCTAAAATAATGATTTTAATAGCCTTATGTTTCTGCCGATTTGTTTACAAAAATATCGTAAGAGGGTTCACATCAATTAACGTTTTTAGGTCAAAATTAAATCAGTCTTGTATTTTGTACTGTAGCCTTCGTTGAAAACAGTGGGGAAGCCATGAGCGTTAAATCGAATCCCTACAATACACCATGCACACAGTAAGATATATACTATACGATTTATAATAGTGTAGAAGAAAACATACATTGAAATACAGGATAAATGAAAACCAGAAAACCTTTTTGAATATCAGAGATAAAATACTTGCTTCGTATCATAACTGACTCGCTTCTTTAATTACCTCGACTAAGTTTAAATGTTGTCAATAACGTTTTGATAACGAATGCATACACTTCATAAAACCTCGTTTAAGAAACATCAGAAGGATATACGATCGTTTATTATCTCACAATCTTGCAATTAGTTAAAAATGTTCGCCGTTGAAAGAGAGTGACGTTTGATGTATTATATTGCATTTCATGTACCGATGGACGGCTTATACAAAGGCCTACGGTGTATTCGCACAAAGGGATGATGAAAGGAAAAACATTCTATAAGTAATAGAACGCATTGAATACACTCTTATAGTTTGTGAAATTATCTAGAGATCTACACAAGGTGAATGGGAAATATAAGAAATATACAAAAAGAAGCAACAACAATAGTTTCATTTTCAAAGAATGAAATGCCTATAATGATATTCAACCATCATAATCAAGATTCTGATTAAGTTTAGTAATGAAGAAATAATTGAAATAAATGTGAGTGAATCTCACAAAAAAAGTATAAAAGCACTTATATTAACTCTAGCGCAACAGAAGAAAATGCAAAAGTTAAACCAAGTAGGCTTACTAGATAATTCTGTAGTAGACATAAATGTTCTTTTAAAAGTAAATATAAAGAACAAATTGTGAGTAAGAATTCCTTTTTGTAGCAATGAAAAGCTAAACATCTTTTTAAGGAATTTGAAACCGATTATGTAGACCAAGAAATTGCTCGGTTAGCTTCAACTACTACTATATAATGAATACTGACTGCAGACCGAATGTAATTTAAGACAAATAAAACATCCCTTCAGGGTAAAAACAATATATTGAAGATTTTTGAAAGTCGATATTAAGCACGATCTTTTTTATCGGAAAAAAGTATATTTATCTATTTAATTGATGCTTTTATTTAAGCTTATTTCTGACTATATATTTACTTTACTATCGAATCATGTTAAGATAGGTCTTTTAACCATGTTGGCCTTTTCCATTCTCTTTTATCATTTATGAGGCTTTCAAAGCACCCACAGTTTAATAATTGAACGTACTGTAATTGTTAAATTGTAGTCATCTTTAATTTCTGTAATGGTTTTCTTTTTTTTTTCTAAAATCTTAATCGATTTGTGCAATCTATTTGTATTTTATTTATATATTTTTAAAATGGAAACAAACGTAACTCCGTATATTTTTATAAATAAATAAATATTGATTATCAATATTAATACGAGTTTTTTTTTTAAAGTTTGTATTTAATTAGCTAATTGTTTTACTATTGACTATATCTGAGAGAGTTTGGACTATCATGATAATTTAAGAATTATTCCTCAGAGTAACATCAAAACATCTTTTGTGTCTTTTTTTAGAGTTAGAAATGTTTCTTTCTGATTGAATTGTTTGTAAATATTGTTTAGAATAACATACGGTACAAATTATTTCCTTTCTATTCCGTATACTCCCTACAGATCTGTTCTGTTTGTATATCTCAGTTGATTTTAGCACGACCGCTTTCACTCGTTTCCTAAAAGATTCGTTAAGTTGGATTTGCAATTAATCTGTAACAGTTTAGTAAGTCTGTGTTTTGGTATTAACGCTAGCTTGTAATTCCAATTATTTATGCTACGCAAATCTCTCAAATCAGCAAGTATACCAATAGTAGGCCTAATCGTAAAATTGCATAAAATACTTTCCAATAATATAAGTCACTCTACTTTGGCAACCATATTTGTTTAGAGATGATAAACAATTTGAAGGATACATAACAAGTAATTTCAGTATTTCAAAATATTTAATGGGTAATTCAAATGTTATAGTGTCAATTAGTAGTTGTTTGTTGAGTCACTGAGTCTGGTACCTTATGTTCGGTTGCAATTATGTTATACACATCAACCATTTACACTAAGATAAAAGGAAACGGTTTTGATCGGACCGTTCTTTCATTTGTAAGTATACAATAATTTCTAAAGACCACAATTCGTAAAATACGAAATCTGTTACAAACCAAACAATACCGGTTGTGTGAATGTCGAACAAATAGTAGATATATTACAGCAAAACAAACAATTTACATATTTTGGATGTAGGCTTACGAAGCATGGTACGACTAATGAAAACACCAGACGTTATTGTATCAAAAGATAGATTTAGTTTATGTACATTGATGTATTCATACTTACCGTGTTTCAGCTCTTAACTGTAATTCCAATGTATTCCGCCAAATAATACGACAACCGATTTTCGAATACACAAGTATGACAACAGAAAACGCGTAAATCCTAATACAATGTATTATAAAACACCATCTGTCGCCAAGATAGACAGTGAAGGCGGATCAATGCATTGTACATACATGTATTATGAAATAGTAATAATACTTTTTTTATGGATTCATATCTGTTGATAGTGCGCGCTGTCCAATAACAACAGGCTATAAACTGTGTAACTGCTATCTTTGATACTATAGAGCAATTCTTTGCTCTACGATACTAAACGTGATGTAGTCTGCGTTGGATGTTATAACCAATACGGTAGCAAGCAGACGTTAATGTAGGTGGCGCGAAACTGCAATAGGTCGAATAAACTACTGTGTATCACTAAAACACAATACTGATGCAATGTACAGACAGACGGTTAATAAAACCTGCTGCAGCATTGCTAATAGAATTGATCAATAGTAGATTGCCGATTCATATCAATATCAGTGTATATTGCAGTGCAAGTTTATTTCAATTTAAAATAAATAAAGACCGCGAAAATGTCTTTAACAAAATAAAGAAAACGTATTTTTTTATTGTACAAAAGTTGAACTAGGGGGCGATATTGCAGTTTGATTCATTGTCATGTCTAAATATTAAAGTTTTGCTTTAAAAATATTATTATATAAAACTATTATAACAAAAAAATCATACTTTTATTTCCAATATTAATCAGGTACATTACATTTTAAAAATCGTTATATTATTTACTGGTACAGTATACTACATCTAAAACATTGTCTCCACATTATTTTACAGTCGGAATATATATGACCGTAAAATGTTATCATAAACTATGAATCTGTTACTGAGTATTATAACATTGTAACTGTGTTCAGAAAGCATGAAATAATATTGGCCATTAATATGTATTTATAATATGATATTAATCATTGTTAAAATATACACAAAATATACACATACGTTTTAATATAATATTAATTATATTACAATTCTACAATATCCACTGTATGTACCAAGAATATTATAAATGAAACTTATAATGGTTAAATTATAATAAACGTTCATAATATGTATTCATAATTCTAGATTTATATGAAATGTTCCTGATTGTGTCTTCCTTAACATATTAATTAATTATATTATAAAACATCTCACAAATTGTTTTTGTGAGAATTTCATCAAAGTTAAAAAAAACTAATTGTTAATTATAGAGAGTGACTATAGGATACCAAAAAAAGTGGCACTTCTGAAAGGCCTTTTACTAAAAAATAACCTAAAATTAAACTACAAAATTTAATTTAATTAGCCTAAATAATACATTTTAATTCTAAATTATACTTCCACCCACATCTCTCATTAGAAACCCAAGTATATTACATACTAAAAGCAACTTGGATTATATCCTTGAAACTAAACTCAGTAAAAAAAACCAACACATCAATAAAATGCTGTAATACGGCATTCTGTAGTAAAAAAGAAATAGTACGATATGTCAACAGATAATTGACATAAAGCTAGCTATACTCACATTGCATAGTCAGAACAACTTTTTGTTCTAATGCCGATATACAGCAAATACATGAATCAAAATACTATGAAGTTTAAATCTGGCATAAGTTTGACGAATGTACATTTCTCTAATTCATCTCTTCCACTGTCAAGCCGATGGAAGAATGACAGAGAAAGCTGCAAAACGCACTTGTTTCCAGGTTATCTGTCTTACAATGTGCATATTTTATAACTTAATTGCTATATCCAGCCCAAGCCACAATGTTTTTTAAATCAACTCATTTAAATAATAAAATCTTTAAAATATAGTAATACTAATTAGCAATAAAAAGTGCAATGACAAGATTTGAGAAGCAATGAGGAAACCTCTGAACTCTACTAGACCACCATTTGCAAGCTTAAATCTCTGCTGGCAAAAATGTTTAAACGCTCCAGATATTAAATTTCTATTGTTTATTATAAAATATAAACCTTTGCACCAACATTCATAATACTGTAACTCCATATATTTTTCGTTAGTGGTAAGCAAAACAAGTGTTAAAGGTTCTTATATTATAACCAATAGAAATTTAAAACCCGGCGCTACCCTTCAAGTTTTTTGTAGGTAGTAAAATGTATTATGTATCCATCAAATAATATACATTTACAGTCATTCCATTTGAGTAGGATAACTCATAACAAAGATGTCAACAAACAAAGCCAATTGGATATTTAAAAGAACTTCTTACACAGACGTGTCAAGAACCATTTCTAAAAACTGAAAAACACACCATGAATGATAAATAGAAGATAAAGCAACTGATGTATAAATTATGTGTAGACACATGTTGACTTAATTAGACATAAAACTCCTATAAATAAGTAATGGTTTTACTGCATGCGTTAAATTATGCAAGGTATAATTATACAATGATCATTTATAGGTTAAGAGTTCTTAAAGTTCAAAAAAAGTATTAAAATATAACTTTTACTCTACTATAATTTTTTCAAGTAAAATAGAGAATCTATATATAAATTATGGTTAATTCTGACATAGGCGAGCACAATGCAAAAACTTCGGTACAAATCTCCGCCTTGGATACCTACCTAAAGCGTGGTTCCCACTAGCGACGCAACGCAAGGACGTAACGCAACACAAGTGAATTGACCAATCACAAGCGATGACTTATTCGCTTGTGATTGCTAACTGTCTATAACTTCGCTTGTCATTGGTCAACACGCTTGCGTTGCGTTTACGTCCTTGCGTTACGTTCTAGTGGGAACCAAGCTTTATCTATCTCAGATGTACCGCGAAACGTAGATTTGATAACATTAGTTTTCACATCGACGCTATTGTTCCATATTTCTATCTTAGGAAGATATTATAAAGGGTTTTATAAGAAATTTTCTGATTTCAATCGGTAAATTTTAACTCTACGCGCGGTAGAAGTCATTTGCGGGTTCACGGTAAGGTGTTGGTTTCAACCAGGGAGTTGTAAAACAACTACCTGTTTCAACTAAGTTGGCCGTTGGTGCTTGGTGGCGATAGCCATTTTGTTTTTTTGTTTATTTTCGGAAAGCGTGTGTGAAGGTATATAATAGTAGTACATAAACCCCGATAGCCGAGTTTTTGAGTAATCTGCCAAGACTTTATGTATACTGTGCGCTATCTGTGTCCCGTCAGGACCCTGGGATACTTCTGCCCATGTTGCAAGCCGTCTAAAACGTCTTTCTTCTTAGGCCACTGTGTCGCGGTGTATTAATTATACCAATTACGATGGTATTTATTTGAATAAACGCCCGGAACACCTCCCCAATAAAACATCAATTCAAATAATTATCTCGCTACTCAACCCCACCCCAAATACATCTAATAAACGCCCATCCACAATATTATATTTATAACCCAATTATACTATTTTTAGTAGATTTCTTCGGACTGTTATCTACAATTTACCAAGCATTTGTTATTCTTTTTTACCACTTTTCATATCTCAATAAACACTATACGCCTTAAACGCTATTAATCATCTAAGACACTTAGGTTAGTGAGTACGTTTAGTTTTACGAATATCAAAAGCATTTAAATAATGGTAACCGACCGAAATTGTCCAGGCCAGAATGTCCTTCTAAAACTGTTTACGTCCCGAGTCATTATCATTCCGAGAACCATCGTCTACACTTCCTAGAGGGGGAGCGAGCGAAGCGAGCTCACCCTCTAGTAATATAAAATACCCTTAAGTTGTGTTCACACTGAGCCTGGATTATCTCTATGGTTAGTTTGAACACTACACACATTTTTCATTATTTTTCATCCAACCTAGAATCCGGGCTCAGTGTAAACATAGCTTAAAGTGCGACGAAGAAATAAACAACAAAATTGATACACTAACTATACTGATTCAAAATCTATGCTCAGTGTAAACATAGCTTAAAGTGCGACGAAAAAAGAAATAAACAAAATTTATACATTAACTATACTGATTCAAAATCTATTATAAAGTCTGCTATGAGTCTATATCTATAAAGTCTACTGATTGCATAACTTTTGTAATATACATAATTGCAATTGAAATGTATTTGCATACTATACGTACCTCTTCATAATGTATTTTAATATTGCCTGATCTATTTGTATCTTTCCGCTTGAATGACTCTGTGAGTGAGTGCAACATTACACAGCACTGGATAAAGTCATCAAATTTTATCGTATGGACATCAGTTCTGTCAAATTTTCGCATAATCAAGTGACAAAAGTTCATTGACCTATATTTAATTAAATAATAAATAAAATAAAACACAATTATTATATATAATAACACTATAATAATATAAAATAACAAAACAATTTAATAAAATCTAAAGTTAAGATTTATTAATTATTAAAATACTCACAAATTGTAACCAAATGTAACAAAAGCAGAGTGCAGCTCCTGTGCATCTATATTGCCAGATCTATCTTTGTCAAATCTATATAAAAACAATTAATTTAAATGATGGTGACAATGACAATGATTGCTATGTGATGGTAATAATATGTTTTCTATTTCAGGGCCATAGCCACCAGTACGGTTGGTAAGGTTTCAACCTGATCACATTTTCACAGAGGCCTTTGACAACTCAGTGGCTTGAACAGAGATTATTCCCTTTTCTTGTGAAAACCTTTATTTCTACGTTACATCACTGTATTTAGATTGAAACTATGGTATAAAGCTCTGTCTACACTATCAAACTAGTTTGACAAAAAAAGTGTGATCTGCCCAAATATGGTGGTGATATGCCCAAATATGGTAGTGAAATTACATCATCATGTTCGTATGGACATAGACAGAGCTTTAGATGAGGTTGATCAATGGTATGGTTGCTTTGGGGATTGAGGGAGAAGCGCTTACCTATCAAAGCATTGTTTCCATTCTTGGATGTATTTCCACAAAGCAGAGAATTCATTAAAATCAATTGTTCCATTTCTAAATGAAGGTACAAAATTATATATCACTTTATTTCAGTTGGATAGTGCAATAGCATATATAATACATATAACCAATATTAAACTATTGAGGTATTATATACCTCCATGGTTAATCAACATACTGAGATTAAAGGCTGCAGAATATGCAATGCTGTAATTTATTATTGCACAAGATGCTTGAAAATAGAAATAATACTTTAGTTTATCATTAGTATAGTAACAAGTATTTAACAAAGCAGTGAAATAGTTTCTTCTTAAAGGATGTTGCATAGAAGGTAGTGAAAGCAATGATGTCACAATCATTGTTTCCCTACAATCTGCAAGCACTTTTTTCGAATTCCCATCACCAAGTTACAACATTGAAATTATCATGTAAATACTCTTACTTGTCAGTATCAAACATGCCAACCATAAGGCGGCAGGTCTCTTCATTAAAATGGGACCAATTACCATTGATTAGAGCCTGCTGAAGCTCGTTCACAGTTATAGAACCACTATGGTCAACATCCACAGCCTTTAATAACAGCAAAGTACTAGAATTAAGCAAGCAACTAAGCACTGACAGAGTAGAAAATTAAGCCAAGGCAATTAATAAAAGAACATGCACAGGAGGAGGGATTAAATTCAAAGCTTATTTCTACGAAGCTTCTCATTTATAATTTTAAGCAATTTATCTCCCTAGTTATTCAAGCAGTGAAATGTATGCATATCAAATAATTGCCATAGCTTAAACCTTCAGCTCGGTCTACACTATCAAACTTTATGTGACAAAAAAAATGATGTCATATCACTACCATTATTAGGCATATCACTACCATATTTGGGCACATCATACTTTTTTTTGTCAAACTTGTTTGATAGTGTAGATATAGCTTTACTCTGTATTTGTGTAAATAGTAAATTTGTTAAAGATTTCTTAATTAAAATAAATCTAAAAACTTAATCAAATTAAACATTATATTTCAAACTGTTGTCCAAGTGGTTTATAAAAATTTGGGCAAATAATGTAATAGTTTTTGAAATCACAAATTCAATCTTTAACAAATTTACTATTATAATTAAAAAGATATTCATCTTTAAAATAGCACTTCACATTGACCGACTACATACTTATTCTTATCAAACATTCCTATCATAAGTCGACATGTCTCTTCGTTAAATCTTGACCAATTGCCATTAACGAGAGCTTGTTGGAGCTCTTTTGTTGTGATCTGATTGCTACTATCCGCATCCACTGCCTTGGGTCATTGTGAGGGAAATGTGCATTAAAAAAGCAAGAGATGTTTCTTAATTAATTCTCATGAGTGAAAAACACAAAAGATACAAATTACAAAACCTGTGGTTTCAATATAACCAACGCCTACAAATAGTGATTACTTTTTCTTTGTACTTTAAACATTAAATATTAGGACTTTTTCTCCCAATGTTAGTGAATTAAAACAAAAGTTAATGTTGGTAACTGTTAGACATTCTTACTGTAATAACCTGAAAATTTAATATTTTTGTTTAATGTTTTTAATACTTCCAAAGTGGCCTAAGGCAAAAACAACAATAATCACATGATTTATTGATGGATGAATAGAATGAACAATTATGTAGTCACCTTAAACCAATACCATAAAGTTTCATTTGCTCCTTGTGGTGGTAGGCCAGGGTCTCCTGGCCTACCACCATATCCCTGTGGGGCACCATATCCTTGTTGCGGGGCACCATACCCTTGCTGAGGAGGAGGGGCACCATAGCCATGCTGAGGCGGAGCACTGTAATGTTGTTGAGGGGCACCGTATGCTTGCTGTGGTGGTGGTGCTCCATATGCTTGGTGTGGTTGCTGTCCATATTGCTGTGGTGGCTGGCCATACCCACCCTAAATATTAAAAAGATTGAAAATGGTTAATAGCAACAGGACAGTATACATCAAAAGTAAAACTAAAATGTTTGAAAATATAATATTGGCTATCATTATCAGCACAGTCAACCATGCATGTAATTTAATATAGTTTTCTGTTGACATGTAGGTGGTATAGGCACAGTCCGGCACAGTCGACTGTGTCAAATGCATTGTTACCTATCACCACAGAATGTTGTTTTGGGTAAAAAACTGGGCGGCCGAAATGCACTGTGGTCGACCTTGAGTTACCTTGTAACCGCCCCACACACTGTCTACTAGAGTATACTAGCCTAGGCTAGGGCCTAGCCTAGGCCTAGCTTCTGGTAGGCTAGCCCTATCCTAATATAGATAGGCCTGTGAACCTATTGTTTATTATCTGATATATTAATTACATGATTCGGGTTGTAGGCTGGATGACTACCTCCGTAAGACATGTTTGTATGCTGTTTTCTAATCTAAAACTCGGAACGAAGTAAATTACACTAAAATAAAAATTACGCACTAGGCTAGGCTACCGCCCCCTATTTATCAACCAGGAAGTGTGTTGCTAATAGCAGACGACCTTTCCTAAGTGTTCAAATGCATAATTATATTGTTATTGATTAATACATCAAATTTTATAAAAAAAAGTGTATACTACGACAAATTATATATTTAAAATATTTTTTTAATGAATATCATAGTAAATATAATTATAGGTAAAAAATAAAATAAAACAAATGAACAACAAAGTGACAGAGGTGGTTGATAGCAATCGTTTTAAAAATCCAAGATGGCTTCTCGTAACAACAAGGGTTCTTCCGTTTCTAAAGGTGGTATATGGGATTCCCGTACGCCAGCCTACACTAAAGAAACACAAGATCTGTTGAAAGGTATTTAACTAATAAGAAACATCCAACACATTATGTTTTAGTGCTGAATAGTGTGTAATTATGCCACACTAGGCCCTCCATCTAGCCTAGTACTAGGCCTAGCTAGGTAGGCCAGTAGGCTTTTAGGCTAGCTATGGCTAGCCAGCTGGCCGGCCCGGCGGCCGTTTTCAGCCGCTCGGGCCTAGGCCTAGATCGGCGACTTTGCGATGGGGCGTCTTGACTAGCATCCGCCTAGATCTGGCCTAGTAGGATACAATACTAGACTTAGAGGAAAGAAAGATTTAAACAAAAAGGTTAAATAGTAGTAATAATAATTATTGAATTATCAATTAAATTAACCTAGGTTTTAGCTAAGTAGTACTATTAGGCTAGTATTAATTTTATATTTTATTTATAGTAATGATGCAAGAATCGAAATTAACTGCTTTCCAACAACGTCAACTCCAAAATACGATGAAAAGTAAGTGTGTTCATACTATAGAAAGTGATGATGTTATTGAATACATACTGTATGTATGTAGTGTAATGTTTGAAAAAAAGATCCAGATAGAGGCATATCTGTATAAGCTAGCAATTTGTATACTGTAAGACAGATTACCAGACAAGCTTTGCATTGAACGATAATTTACCTGTAGAAACTTTTTTATCTTGTATTATTAAATGAATAGATATTTAATAATTGTGTACTTTTTCTAATACAGATGGAAACAAGCTTCCTCTGAAATGCAATCCTACAAGTAGTGCTAAGCCAAGAAAACCCATGTCACCAAAACCATCCAGTGTTAAAGTGGATGTAAGGGAGTACCAAGGTGGTATTCGCAGCCGGGATGAGATCGAAGAATCAGGGGCTTACGAACGTCCCAAATATTTGCCAGGTCCAAGCAGTAAGTCATGTGTGTCTGTTGTAACTGGCAATTAATTCATTGATTGGTTGACCTTTTGCATGGCATACATAAATTACTCTTTGAACCGAGTAAACATTATTATTGTATAAGGTTGTTATTTGAGCATGGCATGACATTATACTTCATTTCTATTAAAAGCAAATACTGTAAATAAAAAAGCCTTCCATAGTCATTTTAAAGTACAGGCAGTGGAGATGGACACAACTCATAACTTTCATATGTATTGTAAAGTCACTTACTTATGGAAGGAATATTTATTTTATTTAAATTTTCTTGTTAATTGATAGGAAATCTTGAAAGAGAGAAAAATAGATTACAAAACTTCATGGCTTATGGGGAGGACTTGAAGATAACAGAGAAGCGCAAGAAAGAAGTTCTAAAACCTCCAGAACCACAGCCAGAGGCAGACAGGTTTGATGAACGTAAGAATATTGTTTGATATATGTTATATAATAATGTATACAAAATTAATACATTTTCTATCCTTGCTTCTCAACTTTGAATGTGATTAATAAAAAGTGCCATATTCTTCAAATTCTCTTACCTCAACTTTACTAAACAAGTTTTGATTTAAACTATTCTTAGTTAAATAAATAATATGTCATCATGTCCATATAAGGGCACTTTTATATTTTGTTGTCACATAAAGTTTGATAGTGTACTGTAGACAGAGCCTTAATGTAGAAAATAATGTATTTTATTTTGCAGTACAAGAAGAGATAAATGAGCGTCAAAGTTTTCTCAAAGAGATGGAAGGTTTAGGGCGAGGCAAGCAGTATAAAAGTATCATAGCAACAGAAATATCACAGGTAGGTGTCCTATAATAAGTAACCATGGCTGTTCTTGTGGCAATGCCTAAGAAAGAAAGAAATTAATCTTAAAAGATTTAAATTAACCTTGCAATTCATATTTTTATCTTTAGAAAATACGAGAAATGGAAGTAATAGACAAAAAGAAAACTCAAGAATTGAAGAATGCTTTGGAAAAACAGAAGAAGTCTTCTAATGATAATCACATTCCTGAACCTTCCTTTGATGGTGACAGTGAAGGGTGAAATCATTTTAAAAAAAGCACTAAGAAGCTGAATGTAGCTGTATTGAATAAGGCACCACAAGTAGAATCTTAAGCCTAGTCTACACTAGCAAACTCTTGTTACTGGAGGCTGTTCATCTGAAGATCACATGAATGACTACACAAAGTTATATGATCCTCAGATGGACTGTCTCTAGTAAGTACAACCTTCAGTATTTATTTATTCTGTCTTTATACTGAATGACGCTAAAGTATTGATTTCCAAAGTGGTTCAGTAGAGAAACATTACTTTGTTCAGTAGAACAAAAGATTCTTTAAAAAGTCTTCTTTAGAGTTTTGTATATAATTTCTAATGTGAACCATCCCAGTAAATATGTGTACATTGTGTGTAATTATAGATCATAGTTATATATATATATATAAATGTATTCAAATCCCTTATTTTTTATAAGACATGTTAAATTATTGTTTGACGATGTTGCTATTACAGACTTAACAGTGTTATTATTTGTGCGATTTCTGTAGATTTTATTTTTTTCTTTTATGGGTTTTATTCTTCAATAAATATGTAACAGTAGTTTCAGACTTATATTTTTAACTTATTGTTTTTCCATTAAATTCATGTTTTAAAATAATTAATTTAATATTCTGTACACATGATGTGTTATTAAATCAAAGTTAACGAATATGGCCTCACAGATATTTATTAAGAATCTTCTAAACTGTACATTTGACTACCTTTGTATATACAAAATACTAAATATTCATCACTCAATAATTCCATTGATAATGTATGTGGTCACCTTCTGCACCTTTAACACAGCAGTGCATATATAGTTCTTTTTGTAATAAAAAATCTACATCATCGAAATGTTATTCTTTTTGAAATAATTCAAGACGATAAAAAATAGTACCATTTAAACAGCAACATATTATGACATATACAGTTATAATTTAGACGTTAATTAAATAAAACTAAACTGTTTTATATTTATTGATATATTATGTTATACATATGTTGCATATTAAAAAATTAAGATTAAAACAATTTGTTTCTAAAGCACCTCAAATGATCCCATAGTTTTAAAAGTGCCACAATTATTTGTAGCAAAGGCAAAATATTTAACCATCAAACTGAATGACTTAAAAAAAATATATGATTTGTTTATGCATAGACAATTCTACTACAATATCTGCTGTATACTACCATTGATAACCATTCATAAACTTTTGTACAAATAAAGTTATTTTATCTTTGAATACTACAAGACTAGTATTCAAAAAAGTATTTAAAAAGTAGTACGCTGCAAATCTACTGCTATAACATTAACAACGTAACTCACATAAATTTGCATATGATGGTTAAAAGTGCTGTTAAGATAATACTTTGGCTGTTAGCGTTATTTAACCATTCAAACAAGACACAAATCCCTATTTAAACGCTCACATTTTGTTGATTTTGTATTTATATAAATACTGTATAGCATATACTACTTGGGATATATATTCCAGTCTCAGACAAGTTATATAATAGCTATACTAGTGGAACAACTGCAAGGTATAAGTCCAAATCCATACCTGAGGAACATGACTAAAACTTTTCTACATAATTATTCCACTTTGTAACTACGCTACAAATAAAAATAAATATTTTTAAAAAGCAGCAAAGTGATGGAATTTAAGTATGTTAAACATATTTGGAAATGTTTAAGTTATAAACAAAAATTGTTTAAATTAATTTTCTAAAATACTGAAAATGTATTTAAAACAAATAAACATTACATATTTGATATGAACCATTATTGTTCAATGACAGTAAATCTATGATAATGAATTAAAAACAATTTGGTATTTAATATTTAATAAGGCAAACACTGGCATTTGGCATTTAGTGTTTAAACTAATTTAAACTAAAAATAAAATGTAAACAAATAGTTACAGTTGCAAATAGCAATTGGTAACAGCATAATGTAATGTGGAAGCAATGTACTACGTCAAATCTAGATTATATCTGATGCAAAGAGGTGCCTAAAGCTCTGTCTACACTATCAAACTTCATGCGACAAAAACAATTGGTGTGCCCAAATATAGACATGATGATGTCATATCACTACCATATTTAGGCGTATCACCACCATATTTGGGCACATCACACTTTTTTTTTCAAACTAGTTTGATAGTTTAGACAGAGCTTTATACAAGAATTTGAAACCAAATGGAGAACTTCATACAGAAACACAATGTCTTCTTTTTCTTCTAATAATGTTGATAATTGCCATATTCCACTTTCTTCTTTTTTACCATAGTATTCCCTTTGATTCCCTTTTTTTTTTCTTTTCCTTTTTGCTTTTCACTTTCTGAGATGATATGGGTTGTTTGCTTAAACCTGAAACAGTAATTTAAGAAAATTCTTTAAACATGACAGATAGATAGATAGATTAGACCGGTGAGAATCATAGTGAAATTGTACAACCTACTCTTTCAACCAAATGTTTCACAATGTACTTACCACTTTCTCTCATCATAACACGTATGTCTTCGTCCTCCTGCTCTTCTCGTATACGGTCGTTCTCAAGTCTGTCCACCACTTCAGCCCTCTTTGTTACTACATCCACAAGTAAGTCCAATAGTCTTTGTTCCTCTACAGCATCTGCATCTGTTTTTTCATGTTCTTGTTTTAACATGATACGTCGTAGGTCAAACTCAATTTCAGCATGTTTCTTTTCCAACTCCTGCGATTGTGCTCTAGATATTGAAAAGGAAAAAATTATTAATTAAATACATTTAAATGAACAATGTCTAAATTGTATATTGTGTATACAGTGTGTATTAATTGGGATTAGCAGGAAAAAAAAAACTTGGTGTTGCTGCTAAAATTAAGTACAACTAAAAAAAATGTTATCATATTTTTGTCAGTAGTACTAATAGTAAATTAAAGGGCGTGGCAATAAATTTTACCGGTGGAAGAATATAAATAATTGACTTACAGTGCTACAAGTTCACCTTCTCTTCTTACTAACTGGTTTTTATTGTTGACAAGTTCAAACCATTCAATTAACAAGCCTTCATCATTAGCACCATCTTCTATGAAAAAGAATCAATTAATATTGAGATAGGAACATGCAATATAACATGCAATAGAGCATGCAATAGAACATCATAGAATGTTTAAAGCCTTGTCTACATTATCAAAATAGTTTGACAAAAATAGTGTCATGTGCCCAAATATGGTAGTGATATGAGGTCATCACACCAAATTTTCTTGTCACATAAAATGTGATAGTGTAAACAGAAGAAAGAAAGGGAGAAATAATTAAAATATGTATGAGGACATTAAATGAAGCAAAGGAGAAGAGAACAGGGAAAGTTAAAGGACAAAAAATAGAGGAAAGGAGAGTTACAAAGACACTAGAGAAGAAAAGGATTACTAAGCATTTGCAAAAACTAAACAAGTGAGTTGGATGATAAAGATAGTGTCTGTTTTTATTTATTTACAAAAAATCCCCTTGCTATGTAAAGGAAGTAACAACTTCCTAAACAATGCATATACAGTATTTGACTCATATATTTGTTGAAATTATATAATTAATACATATTTTAAATAAACAATACAAGATCGAATTATAATCAGCCAATCAGTGAGCTGAGCTAGTAAATTAATGAAATGTTTGTTATTAATTTAATTGTTGTTATTGTTTTGTTTAATTTGTTTGTCATTTATTTATTTTCACCATTTGATTTTGTTGTCTCATTTGATAATTTAATTAGTTCTCACCATTCATTTGTTCTCTTAATTTTTCTTCTAGCATAACACCTTTCCTTTCCATATCATTTTGTTTTATTTCGATTTCTTTCAACTCTCGTTGAATGACAAGCGTATCAACATGGTGTTTTTCAACCTAAAACAAAAGCAGGGTTTGAAATTTAAGCATATATTTTAAAATTTAAATATCAATTTATCAATCAACATCGTAGTATTGAAAGTGAAATGATAAGTAACATTTATTTTTAAGTTGTTTAAGTAAAAGGACTACTTTTATGATTATTTCCATACTAAAAAATGTAATCTTCAGATACTTTGTGGTTAGAATGCTTACAATATTATTCAGGTGGTGACATATCTATAGTAAGGGCCTCATACATGCATGCATTGCAAGATAAGAACACAAGGAAATGAAACTATAGAAGAAAACAGATTGTCTGGAAAATATGACATTGACCGGAAAAGGTGGTAACCAGAGAGAGGAAACAAGTTTTAAAATGAGTAGAAAGATGAGTGGATTAAGGAAATTGAGCAAAATCCTTGTTTACACTATCAAACTTTATGTGACAAAAAATATCACTGCCATATTTAAGCATATCACTACCATATTTGGGCACATCACACTTTTTTTGTCAAACTAGTGTAGACAGAGCTTTAGGACGTGGATTTTACTAAGGTTTTTATAGTTCAATGTCTTACCTCTCTTTTTATCAGTGGGGGTGGAGGCGCTTTGAAAGATTTGCACGATTTCCTCTTTGACATTTCCTGAAAAGAAACAAGTTGAGAATAATCAGAGACATAATTTAATAGTTGTCTCAGGAATAATTAAAAAAGGAAACAAATATGAAAGTAATCAGATAAACTATTTCCAAAATACAATACTTACTGGTGTGCCAATTTTGGGGGAGTTTGCTCCATTTTTCTTGGAACGCAGAACACTGAAAGCAAGAGTAAACAATTAAATGAAAATGCTAAACAAAACAATGGAATAGAGAATAAGACGATGGAGAAATGCCAAAGAATTTTGTCTTTCGTGCTGTTCTGTGTGTATTCTTTGCAAGAGGTTTTTTTCCCATTAACCTTGTCCTTTCACCAACATTTCAAATTAAGATAGTAATCAACTTTACCTTGGTGATTTGTGTCCTGAAACCATCTTCAACTGTACTTTCTGAAACTCCAACTGTCCGTTATTTCCAGCAGGCGGTGGTGGGGGCGCTTTGCGATCTTTCTTCCTTGTTTGTCTTGGAGGAGGGGTTAAATTGGCTTTAACACTTGGTGAATGGCTTGGAGGTTGACTGGGGCGTGGAGGTGCACGTCGTTTCTTTTGTTTTAACGTTGATCGATCACGCTGCATTTCTTTGAGAATTTCTGTTCTACTTTTCACTGAGTATGAGACACCAGAATTTTCTTGTGTTTTTGAAGGTGGTGTTCGTGGTGGGTAGTTGAAATCAGACTTATTTACTGGTGATCCAGTAAATGGATTTACATCCCCACCGTTTGCTTCCTCATCATTAAATGGATTCATTGCTTCATCATAGTCTTCGTCGGTATCAACTTCTCCAAATGGGTTATCTCCGGAGTAGTCTGAATCTTCAGAATCAGCAAAAGGATTTTTATCATCATCATAAACCTCTTCTTGATCTGGTTGAGGAGAAACCTCAATTTCTGTTTTTTCGTTGTTTACAATTGTTATATCTTCGCTCCCATTGTCTGCTTTTTGTACTAGCTCATCTTTATCTTTCTCTGAATTCTTTTCATCTACTTTTCCCTTTTCCTCATTGTCTGACTTTCCTTTTTCATCAACCTCTAAGCCTTCCATTTCATCTTTGTCCTTTTCATTGTCTTTCTCAATCTCTTTCTTTTTATTCTCTTCTATTTGCTGTGTCTGTGTTTTTTCCAAATTCTCACTACTTCCTTCATTAGCTTCTTTTGTCCCATTTGTTACCTTCTCATTATCTACTACAGCTGTTTCAATCTTCAATTTTACATCATTGTTTACATCTTCATGTGCATTTTCTTCACTTTGATCACTTTGAGATGGATCAACCTTTCGAGCTGAAGCTGGAGATTTTAATCCAGTCTTTTTTCTTGGTGGAGGTTCTAGACTACCACTACTAACTGAATTTGATTTACTTGAAGAATCATGTGAACTAATTGATGGTGATTTACTGCCAAGAGATGGAGTCAATATTTCTTTACTGGAAGTCATGTAATCACGACTCGATTCTGAACTTAAACTGTCTTTACTGCTATAGCTTGAGGAATCACTTCTAACAGCTGCCAATGATTTCATCAGACCTTTTCTTGCGTCTTCTTCAACTTGAAATCTTGCACGTGATGTCTGAGCAGCTAAAAGATGAGGATGTAGTCCAGCTGCAGGGAGCTTTACTCCTCCAAATGGCTTTGGAAATAATTCTGGTTTATCTGACGGATCTGGTTTAATTTTTCGACGTGGAATCTTTGGCGACATCTTCTGGTTAGGTATCAAATCTATTCTATTTGCCCAAGGATCATTACTTTCTCTTTCAGGTTCTGTGGCAACTTTAACTGGTGGTTTCTTCTTGATCTCTGCTGGCTCCCCAGCGGTATGAGTTTCCCAAATAGTATCTCCACCAACGCCTTCCGATTTTGGAGCAGTTTTTGCAGCTGCTCTTTCTGAAATATTTGCTCGTATTTTCCAGATATCATTGCTGTGGTGAAGACATTCAAACTCGCGAGAGTCTCTCTTTTTCTTATACGTTCCAGAACGTAGGGTCGCTTGACATGTAGAACACTTGAAGCAGGCTCTGTGGAATAGTTTTCCCTCAATCACCAACCGTTCCATTAAATAAACTTTTTTCCCGCACGAAATACATTTATCACCCATGATTGCTATCTTGCGTGGTGGCTCACTTGCATCCTATAATTACAAAATATTTCCCTTCATTAATATTACACAAACTTATAATAATGGTGGAATGTCTCTTTAAAGCTCTGTCTACACATCAAAATAGTCAATATCAAACAAAAAAAGTGTGATGTGCCCAAATATGGTAGTGATATGCTCAAATACGGTAGTGATATGCATGTCCATATCACCGATCACATTTTTTTGTCACATAAAGTTTGATAGTGTAGACAAGGCTTAAGAGATTGAAGTAGATTATTAAACGAATGTGCCTCACAGCATACAAATGCATTTATACAGGCTTCTTTGTTCTTCTCTTACTTTGTTTCATAGTTACCAAATGAATAGAGAGTATAATTCCCAGTCTCACCAACTCTTCACAAGCCTTCAATAAACAAATTAATTAAAATGTGTCTCACCTTGGGCAGAGTTTTCTCTCTCTTTTTCGCCCCAATGTGGCCAATCCCAGATCCTAAATAAAGGGGAAAAAGAGGTTAGTAGTTTAATGCAATGAGTATACTATGGGAGGAATCACACAGAATCACATAGTGTGTGTGATGTGCAGCATAGAATGCATTGCAGAGAAAGTACAACTAAAACAGCAGACTCTTTTAAAACTATAATTATTTATAAAACATTATGTTGAATGTCAGCAGTGCATTGTTCAACGTTAGGGCCAATTTACACACGGCAACAGTAAGCGAGAAAAAAAATGTAGCTTGTCCCATGCAGAATCTGCATCTATCCTGAGTGGGTTTCCGATCGACCACTCCACTTTCATGTAAATAGATTTTGGTTTTCCGCTTACCGTCACCGCTCGTCTGTGTAAATTGGTTTTTATGCTGCCAGAATGTGCTGTGCTACAGTATGTCTACTGCCGCTAACTAACCACTAAGTTAAATACAACCAATCCTCTCGCCAACTAACCTGCTTTTGCTGAGCCTTCATCTATTGATACTAATACAAAATAGTATACATCAAACTAATAATATAACCTTACAAATACTTGATAAAAGACTAGTATAGTATTTGGTTCTTTAAGCTCCTACTAGCTGTTTAGTTTGACCTTGCAAATGCTTGTTTTAAATGTCATTGTCAACAACATTGTGTACGAGACCTGGCCACAATTTATTTCAATTCTCCTTTCTTTATTCTTAATGTAGCACAATGCAATATTTAATGTATAGTAGTGCTTTAAAGAATATAAAAATAAAATATATGTTATATGCTGGCTAACTATGCAGTATACTGTACTGTAAACTACTACATGATTTTCAATTGATTTGTTTAATGTCATTGTCAAATAAAATGATTAAATTAGAAAAAGTTATTATCATTTCAAATTAAATTAATAATTACACAAGTAATGAAATGAAATATACAAGAAATTAAAATTAATATACAAAGTAATATTTAAATAATGTTGTTAGGAATATTAAGAATGATTATAAAAATAATGCTAACTAGAATATTTAGGTTGAGAATATATAATTATCATGAAACTAAATAGTGTATGTTATATGTTGCACTATGATTAACATTAATGTTGTATGAAACATCAGTAATGTTCTTGACCTTTAACCATGAATCAGCACATACAGTAGAACGACAATTAGGGGAGACCTGCAGGATCCAAAAAAAGAAGAGTCCCCTTAAAAGAGGTGTTCCTTGAATATGCGAGTCCCAAAGGACATTGTACAGTACAGTATAGCTAGGTATATTTCCCCATCAGGAATAGACCTTGCACATTGTTAAATTGAAATGGGGGCCTGTGGGGTGTACAGTAAATATCATAATTCTACTATATTAAAATTAATATTTCCTGCTTTATGAAAAATCATGTTCATCCTCTTTCATCCCCTTCCTCTCTCAACAATATCAAGGATTCCAAAATGACAGACCACATTTTAACCATCAGTGAGCAACACAACATAGAACATTATAATTATCATTTTTTTGAAATGTTTTTATACAGTACATAACATTGACATGATGACATATGATGGATGATGACAAGTTAAAAAAAAACATATAATCCTAGAATCTAGTGCCTGGCACTGAAATAAATAATTACTTATGTGCTTGCAGTAACTGCAGACAAATGATAAATAATATTAAATATAAGAAATATATAATAACCTACCATTGCCCTGATAGTCTTTTATTAAAGCTAAACTTCTCATTTTCGATCGTCTAAAAAGATTTCAACTCTAAAAATCTACTGATTTCCGTAAACTAACCACATCAACATCTTGCTTCAGACTGAATGTTTTGCAGCAAATAACCTTCCCAGAATGCATCAGGGATGTTAATGCACATTTTTCGTTTCCTCTTTAAGAATGAATTCTTAAATTGATATATCAAACCAATGCAGACAGTATTTATCAATGACATTATTAATGACATATTAATCTATAAGGCTATAGATGGATTAAGGCTACTAATCACTTTTACTATAAAAGTTTAGACTCACAGACATAGGGACTGTATCAAATTGATTCTATTGTAATTATTTTTAACACTGTACACTGTTATTTTTTTTTAAAGAATGACACATTTTTAGTAATAAATAATTTGCTTATACATTAGAAAAGCAACCTCTTAATAAATTCTTACTGTAGTTTTACAAAGAGAAATAGAAAACGAATATGAAGAAAAACTCTCCATCTTAGATAATCACCAATTTGTTTGTTTCTACATTTTTAACCAATTTCGAACTGATTTTTTTAATGTTGATATAAAGTTTGCGGTACACCACGTATATTAGTTCTGAAAATAACTGTTGAGTTTCCTCGACGTTTTTCGATCAATATGCTTTGATCGTCCTCAGGAGTAAGAATGCAGAAAGTCCAGGAAACTGGGAATATAAGTGGAATAGGGTGGGACTGGTGTGAAAGCTAGAAACAATAGCAAGTTCACACAGTGGGAGGGATTTTTAACCAGAATGTTGGTATTATTATGCATTTTTTACTTTTTGTATTCAATTTATTCTTACAATTTCAAATAATAATAATATAATAATAAATGAAATGACATTAATATTATTTGAAAATCTGAAAATGAAAATACTGTCACATCCAATAGTATTATATTTAGATGCATTACATAATGCTGGTTTAGTAGACAGAAATTGAGGAAACGTCAATATTCAGACACAGATGTTAAAAATTAGTTTAATAAAAATATAAAAAAACAAGAAGTGCAAGGTCCTAGAAATTTATCAGTTTATAATTTATCTTATTTTTCATTACACATTACCAATTTGTTTGTAGCCCCTTCCTCTCTGTGCATGGCACCACCTTCCACACACTAAACATACTCTTATCACTCTAGACTCCAAAGTTCCCTTTATTAAAACATTAAAGTTTAACACTTGTATCTCCCCACCCCAGGGCTTCCCTTATAAAAGGCAGTCAAAACAGACTCGTAAAGGAAATGTAATTTCCTAACTATGGATCAAATATAAAGTTTGAATACAGATAACACATTGATGTTATAATCACTAAACTTGCATAGTGTATACTGTATAATTTGTTTGATAGACCTGTGTTATGTCATACTCTTGCAGACTTTTAGCTCAATGTTGATACTGTCCTGAGAAATCCATGAAAGTCAAACAACAATGTCTAACAATACATACCATAAGATCATAATTTGTGTAAAATTGTTTGCTCTTTTATTTTTAAAAAATGTGGATCAAAATCATAACAAAAAACAAAAGTGCTATGGCAACAAAATGCATTAAAATAAATAAAAAATAATTAACTGCAATGATAAATTATTAATAATCAATTATTAAATTATACAAAATTTAAATTTCAAAATGCATTGTGAGTTTAAAAAAAAAAATTTATAATTGCAAACACTTTGAATGAAGTTGTGCCTAGTCATCTGAATTGACCAAATATGGGCACATCACCTGTGCTTTATGTAAATGATGATGCAACCATGCATGACCTTCAATTATGTGTATTAAATAAAAAAAGTATGCATGCTTTTGAGTATAACATAAAAAATCCGTCAGGCAGCAAACTAAAAATGATTTCTTTGACACATACCTTTCGGGCGCTTCTTTGCTGAAAATGTGAAAGACATTTTACCTGTATATTGTCATTCTAATATTCACTGTAATTTATTTGTAAGAAATCTACAACAGACATGGACCATGGGGGAGGAAATGATATCAATTTGCCATTTCCCGAGTTGATGAAGCTCAGTGCAGGAAAAAAAGCAACAAAAAAAGTGTTGTAAATTAGCGGTGATGTCGTATAGTAGATGTGAAATAAATAAAACTGCAAAACTTCATTATTAAAGTATGCCTGATTCTATAGTTCTTCCAAAAGATGTACAGTACATTTTTACATTGTTTTGCTAAAGCTCTGTCTACATTATCAAACTAGTTGGACAAAAAATGTGATCTGCCCAAATATGGTAAAGATATGCCCAAATATGGTAGTGATATGACATTATCATGTCCATATGGGCATATCACATTTGTTGTCATATAAAATTTGATAGTGTAGACAGAGCTTTAAGGAAAACATCCTAATATATCACTAAGTTAATAGTTCATAACGTTCTGATAGCTTTATTATTCATTTGAGCTGTTGTTACTTATAGTATTGAACTACTATGATACAATGATTTTCCTAAACAAAAAAGCACCTGTTGTTCAACATGTTGATTACTAATAATGACAACATGATACAAAAGCAATACACCTTGGACATAAAGGTCATTTAATGATACACTTGACAATCATAATCAAGTCATAAACAATACAATATAAACATTCATGATGACATTTTATAGACTACTTTATGAATATTCATGAATGTCAAGATGTATTGATACTTCTTTATGAATATTCATGAATGTCTAATACAGTATATTCAAAGAGATTTTATATTAGAAGTAGTTTGAACAAGAATTTAATCTGAATATATTCATACAAAGTGTAGACGAAGGTCATGTAATCTTATGAATGCTCTGCTTTATTCTAAATTGAAACTTAGCATTTATACAAATGAATACTGATCTTAAATGAGGTCACCACTTCTTAGGACCTGCTTAACAAGTGACCAATTGTACTAATTCTACAAGTATAGATTACAAGTGGAGAAGAAACATGTATCGTATTTATACGTTTATTTATACCAATCCACTTATCAGTCAGTCACTTGTATAATGCAACATAACATCTTACTTTAGTCACATGACCGGTATCTAGTCACATGACTGGTATCTAGTCACATGACTGGTATCTAGTCACATGACTGGTATCTAGTCACATGACTGGTATCGAGTCACATGATTGGTATTTAGTCACATGATTAGTATCTAGTCACATGACTGGTATCTAGTCACATGGAAGTTAGGGGAGTTATTTACAAATAAATGAAAACTGAAAAAAATTTAAAAAAAAACACTTTACCTGGTGACTTGCCGTGGAAATAGTTGTAATATTGTGAGACGTAGGTTAGGATGCTAAGTCTGTCTGGTATCAGCATTGTTGCCATGTCCTCTGGGTCCAGCAAGGCAGGGATGCCAAGATCCCGTTCGGCAACCTCAAAGGCCTACAAACAAATGTTTTAAAATGTTCAAAGCCGTTAAAGGTAGAAAGTTAATTAAGATCTCAGTATTAAACCACATAATCAAACATTTGAACAAGAATATCAATATAAAAAATCCACCTTATAAAACTCGCAACCTGCAAAGCTAACGTTAATATATCAAAGAATTTGAGAACAATTTGTACCGAGTGGAGCCAAAGTCATGTGACTTCCTAGTAACTGATAACAGGTGTAACACCTGTAAACAAGTGAACACACCTGAGGATTTGTCTTATTTCATCAAATTATCGAGATCATTTTAGACAGGATGTAAAAACAAACTGTCAATATTTAAAGGTATACCATTTATGTGACTGATTTTTTTTATTATGTGAAATGCTGCAGTACTGTACACATGGTGATACTGGGAGATTTGATTTTATCTGAGGATTTTGTCTAGAGCAATCACCAACAAGTTTAGTTTTTTTTTAAAGTAATTATAATCTACCTTGAACTTTTCCCACCCATCCAACACATGTGATGTCAAACCATGATGATCAACTAATGAATGTTTAATTACTTTACTTTTTAAAATCATTTTTTTTTTACATAAAGAAAACAATTATACAAAGAAAAGTTTTGTCTTAATTTCTAGGTTACCATTTATAAGTCAGAATGAAATAAAAATGGTTTGCGAGTTTGTTTGTGGAAATGGAGACAATATGACGGTGTTGGCAATATCATTGGATAATTGAAAACACAAGTTGCGGCGAGAGCGGCAATCTGTCTACGTCAATCACATGATGGGCTATTACGCGTACTATTTTTCTACTGACTGACCTAGTCAAAATGGTGACTCATTTAATTCAGTTTGTTAAAACATCTATTTTAAAAATAGGTTTGTCATTTGAAATTGTGAATTTAAATATAGATAACAATTTGTTAATTTTTCATGCCATATCTGAAAAAAAAATTTTACAGAAAATTATTTCATTCACTTTAATACAATCTGTTCTATTTTGATATGGGTTTAATATTTGAAATTGTGGATCTGAATATACATTTTATTTGTTTTTTTCCATGTCACAATTTTTAAAGTTTTTACAGAAAAACTATTTTATTCAAAATTTTAATTCAGTCTGTAAAAGTTTATATTTTTATATTGCAAATTACATATAACATTTTTTATAAAATAATTTTTCCCCTAAATGTGTATTTAAATATAAAAATGTTTAGTTCACATATGTCCTGTAATATAAATATAAAGATGATGCATTTTAAAACCAACTGTTAAACTTTTTTCGGAAGGAAAAATCTGTAAAAGTATTGAATCTATGAACAGAATCCATTTCCTACTAAAAAAATTGAAAGGAAATCTAATAATATTGGTAAGACAATGGTAAGATGCTAAATTGTCAGGAAAAGGGTTCAATAGCATAATTCATGCTCTGCATAGCTGTTGTGTGGATTTGAACCTGTCACTCTCACTGACAGGCAGAGTACTATACTGTTAGACCACACTTTTTTTCATACAAACATTTTACTTTCAGTGTTTGAAGCCAGCTTACAGTATGCACTACAGGTATATAAGAATTAACTAATGAGTTTCATAATAAACATAATCGCTAGACTGTGTTTATTATATAAATAGATCCCACTTGTTGATGATTGCTAACAATGTCACCCAGAACTTTCACAATGAGACCTGGTGAGTAACCTTGGATTTATTTTATTTTTCTGCAGTGTACTTCCTGGATACCTAAATAATGAACACCTCTGCACATGGGCTTAACAGACTAGACATATTGTTCTTATCAGAGAAGAGTAAAATTATAATTTCAACGGTCTGTATTTATACTAAATATTAATAATTGGTAAATCAATAAACGGTCTTGGCATCATAATTTAATTATCTTCATTGAGACAATGCAACATAAACAGCCTCTATTTCAACTTGACCATGTTTATTTCCTAATTATTTAAATACTTTTACATATTTATAAAACTTGAATGAATTATAAAGATTGAATTTATTTACATAAATTTACTGGATTCATTAAAATAACTATACTCATCACAGACATGATTTTTATCTATACTGTAAGTTTTTTTCTATTTTTTCTACTTTTTTTCAGATAAACTACAAAAACAAAACAAAAGTATGTCACATAACTTTATCTACTTACCAAACTGTTATTTTCCCTTATATTCTCCTTTGCTAATGCATCAAAATCTCTAAGGTAAGTAGAAACAAAAAATGTAAATTATATACATAATGACTAAGTTACATGAATTTAGACGAAAATAAACGAGATTGAAATATGAAAGAACAACAGAGGAACTGGTTTAAAAACCATTTCCTTAGTAACTGATTGATAAAAGGTCATGAACGATTCAATGTTTTTTTTTTTACAAAAAAAGCTATGTATAATGTTTTACTCCAGTTGGTACTAGGCTACCAGGTATTAATCTGTTCGGCAAGTGTCGTGTCAGAATAGTGCCGGTTTATAGATTTTTAATTTATTTTTAACTTTCTTTAGAGAAGGTTTCCTTCCATTTGAACCGGCAGGCCAGCTCATATCCAGGGGCCTATTTAAATAATTAATATAATTAATAATAGTATGTATTTGGAGAGGTCATCATTTTTAATTGGGAAGCAATCTTGCAGGCTACTGTAAAGTGGTTGCAAGTTTGAGGTAAGAGAGAATAGTTTATACATGTCAGCATTGTACAATAGTATTTTATTGTAATATATAAACCTAATTATCTAGCCTTTCCGAGGTTACAATTGACAAAAGGGTTACTTTTCTTTACCTCTTTTCTTTGGAAAAACTAATAACTATTGAATACTGTACAAGATAAACAAGCATGAATGTGCGATACTCGGGGTACAGCAAAAGAAGCTGTAATGACGTCATAAGACGGGATGTGACGTCACATACACATCAATAACCTTGCTAACAAATAGTTTATACGGCTATACGGTACCATCTTCGAGACGTCATATGGCTGCATCCGGTTTGAAATTTAAAAATCCGGCTCTATAGCTTTGAGGACATGTCCCTGTAGTATAGTCATGCCAAATCCCAGCTCAATACTACAACGAATAAGGGAGGAGTAGTACTTTATAAATCGCACTTTTTACTCAATAGTGTCGGATGGAAGAGCAGAAGATGAGAGAGTCCTAGACTCGGGTATCCCGAGTAACAATAAATTAAAGCTTGTTATACATCAAAATAAACAATATAACCATAATAATAAAGGTGTTTCTTACATAAGGTCAGGTCTGTAGTTGTGAATAATAGCGCAGAATGCAAGGCCATCCCGCCATGATTTTGTCATGTTTTCAATCTTGACATCTTCGTAACCTTCGGTGACCTGCTGACACCAAGACTGAAGTGCTTTCGCACCTCTCAGCGCCATCTTCTATCTGCTTCTTGTACACTGGTGTTGGCCAAGTAGTTGATTTAAAATTAAATGCTAACCATCCTCTATAAAGTATAAATACAAAATAACAAATAAAAAGCACAGAATTAACAAATGAGCTGGTAAATAGCTTTATAAAAAAACTTGCTGAAGGGCTGGTGCCCGAAAGCTCCGCTAATTTTTCTGGCTGTTTTATTTTATCGTTTTGATTTAGCTTTTTGCTTTTTTTATTTTGTATCGCCATTGAGATCCAGCCACTGATACCCACAGCATTGTCAATTTGCCTTTGGATTTATAAAAACATAAACTATTATCTGACATTCAACCAACCTAGGATCATGGAGGAAATATATCTAGGATGAACAGATTGTACATGTTATTTATTCAATTATGTATTGTTTATTCGATTACTGAATAAACAAGATAGACCTGTACAGTATATTTATTCAGATACTATAAATCAGCTATTCATGGAAAAATCAATTTTATGTTATCTGCTCTACAAACTGATTGCTTTAAATTAATAAATAACATTTTAAAAGTATTTGTTAATTACATACATACATACATTAATAACATTTATAAATATAATAACAAATCAATAATTCATGTCAATGTAAAAAAAAAAAATGAAAGAATGGATAAATGAATTTTAAGATGAATGGAGATACCTGAATGATGATTGAAAGGTGTAAATTCTAAATTAAAATCAAGAACAGGACTGATGATATATCACTCTATAATAGCACTCAAACTGTAATTACAATTTGTCTGCAGCAACCATATTGTTAAAGGATTAATAACTAGGCTTAGACTAGCTAATTGTTAATAGTGTTAAATTAAATTCTATAAATTGATTATGCATGAGAGTGAATTTTGTAATTTTATTCAAAGTATTGTGAGGTAATATATATGTGTGTACGTTCTATAACATAAAAAAAATGTACAATAAAGGTACTGAACAGAATAGAGTTAGAGTAAGTGTCCTCTCTTTCTACTCAACTGTATTTATTAGTATTTAAATGTGAGATAAATAATTATGAATTCAAACAAGGCCAACAGGTTTATAAATACTGTACAATAAGTATAGTACGGCCATGGTACGGCTCTGCAATAAAAAATAATAATTAGTAAATTATATAATTTTATAAATATTTCAAAAAAAATAAATAGCATGGAAAAGAAAATATTAAAGCCCCCTTCCCTACGTTTTTTAGATCTAATTTAAGATCACAAACTATATTTAATGTAAAAATAATACTATATGGTCCTATTGCGATAACTTTTTTCGTCTTTAAACGGTTAAAAATGTGAAAAATAAGTCGATTCTAATAATTATAGCGGCCCGCTATAAATCCCAAAATGCATTGCGCGCGGATTGATATTTTTGTTTTTCACCTGTAATTCGCCCACTTTTCGATCGATCGTGAGGCCAAAACAAATGGATGACTCCTAACTTGTCAGCGAAAATACCGGGTTTTCCCCAATTTGTATCAACGGAGTCTGGCAAAAATAGAAAGACAATTAATGCAGCAACTATACAACGTCAGGCTAGGTATATAGCTAGCGTACGATGTTCGTACGTTACCGATGTTTACCAGCTAGGCCTACAAAACTAAGCCTAGCTAGGCTAGGCCTAAGACCGTCCACGAGAGGTCGATCGCCGCGAGCTACTTAGGTAGTGCATTGTTTCTCACTTTTTATCATAATTTACCATAAAACGTACATTTAAGACAAGGAATGACATGGTTTAATGTTTTTAAAGTGATATATACGTATTATTTTCCAAAAAACGTCCAAAATTGCAGGGAAGGGGTCTTTAAAACTAAAAGGCGGATCAGGTGCCGTTTTCGGCCACCTCGACTTGTATGGACTATACCATTATAAAAAGATGGGAAAATAGGGGTGTCCTATTTATTAATTGAGTGTGCTAATGTGTTAAAATACTGCTGCTTTTGTTCTTTTGTTTAGTGCATTATGTTTCAGCAACAAAGGGAAAACAACTACGCCCTGCTTGCTGTAGAATTAATTTCAGTTTTCAAGTTAATACAGTATATTATGGCTCTTTATTTCTATATAATTTGTAGGTATCCTTTTCTAAAATGGATATTAGGTGGACTCCCTAAGGTGGATATTGAATAATGTTTACGGATTTATACAGAAAGTATATAAAGAAATTAGTTTTTATTCCAGTTACAAATAAAAAATATAATTTATCTAACGATAAGACAGTAGTACATATTTAACAAAGATGACAGTAGTACATTTAATAAGATCTATCACATACTGATTATTAGGTAATCAGTAAAACAAATAAACATTATAATTTTGTCAATGAATCTGTACCATTTTGTTCCCAGAAAACAGAGCGTTTGAAATTGCGTGTTTTTAGGTTTGGTTTTTCTAAAACGTTTTAAACACGTTTTTAAACATCTTCTGTTTAGAAATACATGTTCTAATTGAACGACTTTTGCATCAAAACGTTATAATAACGAATGCAAAACGGAGCTGACAATGTCGCCATGAAGAGAATGATTGGTGTCTAGAATGGAATACATGGGCAAGCCGTTTGCTGTATAAACGAGTCAAGCATTTGCATAGACAAACCAATTACTTTCCCCGCTCTACCCAGCACCTTCTCAATTCGGTCTTTATCCCCCTTACAATCCCTTACTGATATTCCCAGCCCAACATACAATCCCCAAATAGAACATCACTGATTAGTAAAACATAAACATTCTATAATACAAATATCCTGCTTTACCCCAAAGAACCGAGTTTCCTCAAGCAGTACAGCCTTGTATTTAACTCCTTAACTATGATCAACATGTCCACCCATTTAAGCTTTAGTCAAAAACACTCCCAGATACTTATCAATCTCTACTTCCTTTCCTTTAATTAATGTATACTGTCAGACCAATTTTGTTTTCGAAAATCAATCCTTATTTCTTTCGTTTTATTTATGTTTAGTTCAAGAAAATTGTTGCCATAATCGTTTCATTTATTTACATTTAACATTAAATGTATCAGGTAATCAGTAAAACAAATAAACATATAATTATGTCAATGAATCTGTTACCAGTTTGTTTCTGCATGGAGGAATTTCTCCATGGTTTCTGTATCTACAGTTCGTTTTACATTTAGCATTAAATGTAGATGTATCAGGTGATCAGTATTAAAACAAACAAAAAACATATAATTATGTCAATGAATCTTCGATTATACTCGTCTACCGATTCCAGGTTCTTGGGTTCAAATCCATGTTGTTGGGATTTATCCCTTGCAAATAAAAAATATGATTTATCTACCGATAGGATTGGGCCGATTAGAATACATTTGCCAACATTCTTTTACATACTTCACAACATTATAGAGTGTTGGTAATTTATCCGATTGTAATGTAGTATTTAGGATATTTTAATATCGATTGTACTGTAGTATTTAAGATTTTTTAATTCCGATTGTGATATTTAGTTTAGTTGTTTTGTACAGTAGTTTAACATGTAATTCCGATTGTATTGTAGTATTTAGGATCGATGTTTTAATTCCGATTGTACTGTAGTTGTTTTTAATATGTTTTGATTCCGATTGTACTGTAGTATTAAAGATTTTCTAATTTCGAATCCTATTGTACTAAAATTTAATGTGTTTAAATCCAGATAGGCATAACATAGTATTTAATATGTTTTAATTTTGATTATACTGTAGTGTTTCGTTTAGTTTTTATATATAGTAAGTAAGATACCTACTTATATAGTTAATATTGTTACAAAATTCTGGCATTCCGTAACACAGTACCTAATAATAACATGCCTTATAAAAAGTACATGCTTGCTAGTTTTTGATGTTCTGTATTGTAGGTTACATAACAGAACAATTGTATTGTCTTCCCATTCAATAGACACCCTTCTCTACATAAAACATAATACACCACACCCCTATCATAATAATGGTATAGTCCATACAAGTCGAGGTGGCCGAAAACGGCACCTGATCCCTAAAAGGCATTATCATGATACTGTATCTTGTTTTGGTTGGCCAAAATATAATATACTGTATATGCTAAAAAGCACAGTCAGACTGTCAGTGTACTGTCTACTACTACTATCTAGGCCTAGACTACAGATTAGTACTAAATACTTAATATACCTAGTCTAGCCTCTAGGTAAGCTTATCTTCTATACAACGAACTGGCCTAAGTGATCTGGAATGTGAAGGTCCGCAGATTCCTCCAAACCACTGAGATTCCCTAGGCATAAAAACAAATATTCGATGATCTGCTTAACTACTAATATCAGAGGTATTGAATAGTTTGACTGGCGTCTTTCTCAGATTTAAATATAATATTGAAATATAACAATTAATTACCAAAACAGTAAGCAACTCCTGCGTGTTACTCCCACGGGTCGGCCGGAAGTTAATAATATATTTCAATTGAAGATATGGAACAGGCTGAGGTTCAAGTCTTGATTGATGACTTATCAAATGCAAATATGTTTTGGAAAAGTCATCACAGTCCAGAAATGTATACGAAAAATCTAATTACTGCTACTTGTTATAAAAACGTTGATAATATGAATGTTTTCCCAAGTTTTTGTTTAGTTTCCTTACCACATTTCCATTGTTTATACTTTGTAGAGTAAATGACATAATAGGAAGTGTCATATCCTCTGATTGGCCAGTCTCGTGATGACATGACCTCATATGCATTTTTCTTCTTTTCATGTCATTTCTCCATGTGTTATGGCGCGGTGGTGTGTGCGCGCGAGTTTGTTTTGATTGTTTTTATTTATTAAAATGTGTTTTTTAGTTTATGTTTGAGCTGCTAAAATGGGTCAGGAAATCAATGAAATACTGGTTTCTTTGCATGGCTTTTTAAAAAGTCCTATTTCTTCGCATTCTGGTGAACATGCTTGTTTGTTAGCGGCTGATTTGTCAACCACTTGCTTATCCCAGGCCTCAGAAATTAAAATAGGTCAGTACTGTACCGATTTGTTTGCCTTTCCTGTCCGCGTTTTGAATCGGCAGCCGCTTAATGGTCGTTTCGTCCCGCTTACTTGGTATAACGCCCTCTATACTTCTTCAATGTATTTTAAATTCATTTTGTTGTTAATGTTATTAAAAGTCAGGAGAAAAGTAGTTTTTATTACCTGGAATCAACTTTTTGTATAAAATTTAAAAGACATGAATATTTAATCTACTAATGAATTATTTTGTAAATTTTTTTTTTTTTTCTTGCTTTTTGCAGCCTACTACTCATCTGTTCTTTTCAATGAAGAAAAAGGAATTTTATGTTTCTTAAAAACAGCTATCCAATATGATGAGGCAAGTCTGACCGTGACAGTAAATGATAAAAATGTGTTGTAGAAAGGGCAGCAGTGGGTAAAGAGTTGTGACCAAACAAGAGAAAATGTTGATTATATCCATAACTGCTGATTAATCTGAATTGCAGTTTTGGCTATACTATTTGATAAATACAATAAAGATTTGACTATGCTATACTGACAAAAACATTCCCTGGAAATGGCACTTGTAAACTTTCTTACAGTCTAAACTCTGGCAAACTAAGTACACCAATGCCAATCAACCTCAACAACATAAGGTGTCACAGAATTTAATTAATTGTGTTGAAGAAATACATCATTATGGAAATGTGTGGTTACAAGAATACCATTCAGATATGTGTTATTTAAGAATGTTACATTTAATATGTTTAACCATTTATATATTCACAGTTCCTTGACTGTAAAGTAGAATTACTTGATTTCTTGGTAAAGTTTATTGAGAAGATCAAAAACAAGATTGAACCTTATGCTGTAGCTATCAAGGATGTCAGCTTTGCCATCACCTGCAGAGACTCTAAAGCAAAGGCTAAAGTGAAGGCCTTTGTGGTACTCATTAAAGTAAGCAAACATGTTGTAATTTTCTCCCAAACCCATTCATTTATTTAATAACCTAGTACATGTAGGAAATCATTTGTCCACAACTTAATACATGTCTCCAACTCAACATTTTAAGATAGTTATGTCAAGGAAAACAAATTTCATGTTCGCTGTGTTGTGGTCATGACAATAAAGTCTTATCTTAATATCGTACATTTACCAAACTATTATGTTTGTATTCTTTCAGCTACTGGAGACTGTTGGTAAGACCAAAAGCGGTCCTGATTTGAAGGCTGAGCTTATGATCAAGAGGTTTTTCAGTGACTTAATGAATCCCACTAAACTCGCGCAAACAGGTTAGATAAATTAAATATCCAACAGCTTAGCCCTTGATTGGCTGGAAGGCTATTCAATCAGTGTTAAACATACTGTTAGCCCATTGGTGCCCGTATATTAAGCAGTACACACCCAAGTTCCAGCATATTTAGTTGCCAAACAACAGTTTTCCCTCTCAGATCCTCTTACTTTTATGCATAATATTATTTTATGTTTAATTCAACATTCATTTCTGTCTATTATACCATTTTTTATTTTTCAGTTAAACAACACTTATACGTGATATTGGGCATTTTCGCAGAATTTTATCCCGAACTAATGATATCACTTTCAGAGAAACTTCTGCAGGTCTACCTGAGAACATTAAAAGATCAGGTATAGTAAATAAACAAAAAATCATTAAATTACAATATTTTTAAAATATGTGTACAGTAATTATATCTGTCGGATATCTTTGACCTCTGAATGTGTGATATGTAAAGAATTACCAAGCACGTGGATGTGCAGAAGATGAGAGGTTCTGCACTGTGACTATAATATAAAAATATAGTCTTAAGGCCAATTTACAAAGTCGAGCGGTAACAGTAAGCGGAAAACCGTGTAGCTTGTCCCACATAGAATCTGTATCTATCTTGAGTGTAAACCGCCCATCAGCACCGCGTTGTGTGTAAATGGTTATAATCAATAACATAGATTCTGTATTTTTATTACCTTTACTGCTCGTCTGTGTAAATTGGCCTTTATACTAAATACTGTTGGTCTATTTTTAGATGACATCTAAAAACAAAAAACCTGAGACTACGACCATTGCTGGATGTCTTGTCGGACTCACTCATTACCTGACAAGTTTTACTCAGTCATGTGAAGAAGGTAGTCAACTTCAATATAGGCAGAAGTATTAAATAGAAGCGCAACGTTTGTCACTACAGCATCTGTATTTTTTGTGCTTGATCTTTTATTTTATTGTTATTTTAAAGAATCTGAACACACAGCAGTAATCTACCGGTATGCTAGTATGGCAATCGACCCTACTGTTAACCTTGTGAGGTATAACATCCCTAAGGCCGGCCTACAGCTCTTTACCAAACATGCACCTCAATTCAATGATTTCCTATACAGAGATCATATGGTAAGTCAACTGATATTATTGTAGTAATACTAATATCATAAAATCTTCTTTCTCTTTTAAAAGTTTCGAAGAGTAAACAAAGCATTAAATCATTTTATAGGTAATTTATGAGAAGATTTATGATTGGACGAAACATAAAAACCGTGACATGAGCAAAGCGGGATACAGGTGTCTGGATTCTTTTCTTAAAGTGTTAGCTGACATGCTGGTAGAGAAGGCTAAGAAATCTGACAGTGAGGGCAGAGCTATTTTTAAGGTAGATTTTGTATTATAACAATAAGAGACAATGATACCACAATCAACAATTGAGAATTAAACAGTCTTTTTTTTTTCTTTTTTTCAGTGGTTTATTCAACAATTTAGAAGTATTATTGACAACCCATCCAGTGACAGTATGGACCTGGCAACTGCAGTCAGAGGTTATGGCTTCTTTGCAGCTGTAAGTGCAACTACGTGTAGTTATTAGTGGAACCTGTTCTTAGGGACACCCTTATTGAGCGGAGGTTCGTACTCTCGGAGTACCCTCTGGTTTTTAATACTATGGCCATCGCCTATTTAGAGGTGTCCTCTTTAATATGTGTTCTACTGCAATTGGATCTTAAACTAATTCTTTGCCCAATTAAAAGCAGAAATTAGATATTTAGAATATTAAGATATTGTCAGATAAAAGTACTAAAAGTGGGTACATCAACCCTTATTGTACATATGTTATGGTCCTGACCCAGAATTTTCTATTTTCATTGTTGTGTGTTTTTATTTCTAGCCCTGCAAACTATTTTTATCCAAAGAAGATGTGCAATTTATGTTCAGTGAAATGATTCAGAGAAGCGAACAGATTTACCTACAGTCAGTATTCCCATTCAAGATTTGTATCCCATTCAAGATTTGTTGTTTATACATTTTATTATTATCCTCTTTTATAGCGCATATTTTTGTACAATTGTAGTTTTTTGGAGTTTCATTTTAACAACTTTCATTTGTGTATGTAGACAAGAGGTTTCAGAGGAGAAAGTTAGTCACCTACCAAACTTTTTGGAAGCACTTGCTAGTATTATTCAACAACTGGATCAGGTAAAAGCAATTGTCATATGTTAATATCACTGTTTCTGTAGTAATTGTTTATCCGACTTTTGCATCCTTCAGAAGAGTAGTGGGGTTATCATATATCATAGCATTTATTTCGCCAAATTTCAAATACAGTACAGTAAGACATAAAAACAGTACAGAAGTAAATCAAACCAATCTTAAATGGATTTTAATTTAAATTTTTGTTTTGTTTTTTTTTTTGTCAGCTTTCCGATTCATTTCTGCTGTCTTTGGAGAATCTTTGTTCTGTCATGATCAACAGCTATCCACAAGTGCCAACCTTTCAACAGTTTCTGTGTACAAATGCAATACTCAATGTTTTCATTACTCTTGCACCTAAAGGTTCAACTCTTAAAGACCTTCTATCGGTTGTTGGTAAGTCCATACAAACGAGTTAATTCTTTTTCATCTGTTCATTCATGTATTCATCAATTTTATTTAATTTAAATGTTTTGATTGTTATTTTCTACAGTTTATCAAGGCATATTAAAAACCATTTCTCACAAGGTGCAATTTGATATGGTAAGTACAGTATCATTATTGGAAGTGGCTATAGGTACATTCAACCATGCATTTAATGTTTTACCACTTATGCACAGTTGATCATATGTCTAATGTAAAGTTTCCATCAGCATGGTCAACCTTGAAATATGAATTCAATAGTATTTATGTATTGCTTTCTAATTTATGGACAGGATCAAGATGTTATGGAACTGACAGCTGAAGACATAGAAGATATCAAAAGAGACGCCAGAACCATCACATACAAGAATTACATGCAGCTGTGGCTTAAGCTTCTTGACAGTCCTTTCATTAAGGTTTTAAATCTCTTCATCATCATTATCATTATCATCATCATCATCATCATCATCTTTTATTTGAGTCAGCTTTTTCCCTCTTCCAAGGGGTCACTCGTTCCAGGTTGCACACCATCTCTCCACTTCATCCAGTCTTGCACATCAGGTTCCTCCAAACCTACTTTCCTGCTTTCTTTCTTGATATATACCGTATATTACCCAAGTATAATCCCATCATTGAATATAATCCCAGCCCTTAATTTAGATTAAATTGTTAATGCAATCTGAGTATAATCCCACCCCATAATAACATACCCAGGCCTCCTTGTACACTAATAAGACATATACAGTACAGTACTTCATTTTACCATATGCTCAAGGGTAGGGATAAAATAGATTAGGAAAACATTTTACACAATATAACTTTGTGTAACTTGACTTTTCTTTCTTCTAGGAAGTTGATGCGTTTGGTACCAACTATCAGGAGCGATGTGAAATCCATAAGATGATATACGATGAACTGCTAACGTCTGTGCTTAAGATTCTACAAAAGCTGGACTTGACAGCCACAAAGAAGCAGACCACTGAAGATGAGGTTAATCATTCATTTTCCTCAATTAGTATCTTACTGTATCGTATAAGCAGTTAACCAAATATGGCTATCTCTATGTTCAGTCTTAATATGGAAGCCCACTGAAGTGTATGCAAGGTGTTGATGCAGTAGTTGATTAGGAATACTTGTATCATATATAATAGTTTGTTTGATGCCATGGTGCTCAACAAGCAGTCCTTCAAACCTGATCTTGAGTGCATTTCATATGGCCTGCAAGGAACTACTGTCAATAAAAGTAGTAGTTTAAAAAGAGGTATACTTGTTATGGTCTGTCTGGCCTGCAGACCATACTAGAAAACCTGTGATTAATGTTAATGTATGAGTAAACATTCCAGAAATGTTGTTTATCCAATTTTTATTCTGAAGAAAAGAATTCTGAAAAATATCAGTAGATAATGCTTTTGAAAATATCATTATAATTATATTATATTATTTATCTTTTCTTTATCTCAGTTGTTAGATGAGCTTGCACCCTCTGGTGACATATCATCAGATCCAATACATGGTCTACAACCATCAAATTACAAAGACTTCCAAATATTCATCAACTTGGTAGAGTTTTGTCGCGATATTCTGTCAGAAACTAAAGGAGCACTTTTTGAGCAATGGGTGTTAAAGTTCAGCCAGGAAATCATTATAATGTCTACACAGAAACCTCTCATTAGTGGCTTCTACAAGCTGTTAGCAGTTTGTATGACTTGTGCTCAAAGAATCTCATATTTTGAGGTAAGCGACAGTTACTGCAGTAACGATACTGCAACACATTTAATTTATTATTGCATTTGATATATGATTGATTTCATTATTCTCAGTTACTGCATTAAACATACTGCAACACATTTCATTTATTATATATTTGATTGCATTTAATATCTGGTTGATTGCATTATTCTCAATTACTGCAGTAAACATACCGAAACATATTATTTATATCGGTTGATTTTCTTCAAAACTACCTTAGAATTTCCATCAAAAAGATCTTTATAGTGTATATAGAATAAGTACATTCACTAACCTTACGTTATTCTATTTTATTTCAATTATGCATTATTGCTAATTATCTTTTACACATGACTTTAGTCTAATTATCGGCTAGAGAAACACTAATAACATTGTATGTTTTCTGCTTTATTGTAATAGGACTGTAATAATGGTACTGAAGACAGTATGGACATAGCCTACACACAAAAACAAGAAGTGTCACAGAATGAGAGAAAGATCTGTTTCACTTTGTTCACTAAATTCTCCTTGGAGGTGTTGACACGGCTGAAGTTGTTCAAGCATGACCTGCTTTTGGCCTGCCTTAACTATGTTCTGTCTCTTCCATACAAGATTGTGGAGGATATTCTTGAGCAGCTTATTCCTATGATGAAGGTGAAATGCTTACTTCAGTACATTAAAATTCATCCTTTGAGACAACTCTATTAAGTTGACACTTCTCTGTAAAATAAATGAGGGGCAATATATGTGTTTACACTACATGGATTGGCCAAAACCTATTTATGGAAACCCCTATAAGAGGACACATTGTTGAGTCCTGAAGGTGTTCCCTTAATTGTTTATTTAGTTTATTATTATTTATTATTTATTATTAAGTGTTTAATCAATCTAAGTAATAGGCTATCTGTTTATTTATCTAGATTACGTTCAATCTAGGACTTGGTTACTTGAAAATAGCAGAGACTGGTCTATCTGCACTTAAGACTTGGACCAGTAACATTCCACAACATAAACTAAGACCACTGTACAATGAGGTCCTGCCAATTTTTGATGATTATTTAAGGGCATCAAGCATAAAAGGTAGATTGAGAAAACAGTATATTGAATTTATTACAAATTTAAATGGAGAGAAGACGACAAACATCTGTCTATCTATCGATCTATATATGATATATCTATATATTGTTTTTAAAAATTAATACATTTGAACATTTTTTTTTTAAACACATAAATTCATGCTATAACTACTTTTTCATTCATTCACTTTTTCATGGTGAAGTTTAATTGTTCTAAAATCTAGTCTTAACATCAGTAACAACCAGCTGGGTGAAAACCGAATCAGAATCTTTTATTTTTATTATTATTCTCTGTCCAAACAGCCCAAGTCAAAGCTGAACAAATTTCAAGTAAAAGTGGATATCGTAGACATGGAGCAAGCCTTATCAAAATAAAGGAAACCTCTAGTCAAACTGAAGAAACACCATTGAAAAAGATACAACTAGGCATCCTAGATTTCCTAGGCTCACTGGGAGGACAAGTAAATTCATGTATGCTAAACACCAACAGTGAAGACATTGCTAGAATTGCTGTAGCCTGGGACAGGGAGCCAAGGTTACCTTTTCCTGTACCATTTGTTGATATCAAACCAACTGTTAATCTAGGTATTTATTGTTCTTTATCTCTTTATATTCTTATGATGTAGTATCACGAAGGCAATCTAAAAAATGGACACTGAGCTCATCTTGCCAAGATTGGAACTTGTAACAGTCCTTTGATCTTATGTCTGGCTGCAACAAATACCAACAGTATTTGTACTATATTCTCTGTGTTGCACAGTGTCTGTTAAGGGGTGTGGAACTGGTCGTGTTGTAGCCACAGATACATCATTTAATCTCTGGAGCTCAACATCCTGTTGTTAGATTGCCTCACCCTTTCGTCTTCCTTACAAAATAACATATGCGAGCGTAGGTAAAATTGTGTTTTAAGCTGGACATACAATATGTCTGTAGACTAAGTTGCTTCTTAAATGATATACATGATATACATACTCAAAAGAACAGAATATTTTCAACTTTTTATTCATTCTTAATGTATAAATGTATCTTTTTTCAGACCTTTTCCTACCAAGAATTGTAGAGTTGGCTTTGAGTTCTGGTGGTAACAGACAGACAAAAGTAAGATTATTATTTGATGTACTTTGTATGTCTCATTCATGTTAAAATTAGTTTTATTTATGTCAAATTAATTCAAATTTGTTTCCTACAAAAATTAGTTTCACTATTTTGTTTTTCTTTAGGTTGCAGCATGTGAATCATTGCATACAATTGTCTTATACATGCTGGGCCGCGGAAACCAGCAAACAGGAGAAGCCCAAGCAAAGGTAACTAATGCAATAACAGTTCTTGATCCTATAGTCCATCATTATAGGTTCTTTTGGCCAGGTGAAATAAAGAATAGGTATATATAGTATTTATGCGTTTTTATATTTTAATATAATATGTATTGTTTATGATTTCAGAGCCCCATGCAGAATCTCTATAAAAGAGTGTTCCCTGCTCTGTTACAACTAGCTTGTGATGTTGAGGAGGTTGCCAAGCAACTGTTTGAACCATTTGTAATGCAGCTCATCCATTGGTTTACAAACAACAGAAAGTTTGAAAGCGAAGAGACTATGTCGCTCTTGGGTGCCATCTTGGATGGTATCGTTCATCCTACAGACACAGCCTTGCGTGACTACAGCGCTAAATGTGTGAAAGAGTTCTTGAAGTGGTCTATCAAACAAACGACAAAAGCTCAGCAGGAGAAATCGCCAATTAATGCAAAGTCACTTCTAAAGAGACTTTACAGCATGGCACTCCATCCAAATGTCTTCAAAAGACTTGGTGCTGCACTGGCTTTTAATAGTATCTACACAGTATTCAGGTAGGTTCGCATAATAGGTGCTTATTGTGTACTGTTGGTTGGCTTCTCTTGCCTTGTTAAATAGTAATTTCTAGTACTTTTGCGTTAGCTATCTTTTCCATTGCATTTATAGAACATAATTTATGTTACCATTTGTATGTGTCAACTCTCCCAATACTGAATCCTTGGGCTGTAACTGGTTTTCAAACAATTCTGGTATTCCAAATGTGTTTTCAATTTGAATTTTAGAGCTTTTTGACATAAAATGAAGGTTTTGGAACGTTTCTGGTTTTAAGAGAGTGTAGTATTGACTATAACATGATCATTTTTTTCTGGTAGAGAGGAAGATTCACTAGTTGACATGTTTACATTTGAAACTGTTGTGGTGTATATTAGAAGCCTTGCATTGGCACACCATGATGACAAGTCAGTCGGTAGGTCTTTTGCATATATTTAACAACCTACGCATTCTGTCATGTTGTAATAGGACATTTTAGTGCTTTGTGATGATTACTGAAAAGTCTTTACTATACACAATAGGAACACAGGAACAAGCCAGTGAGGTATTGAAACATCTTGGACGAATTATGAAAGAGAAAGCCAGTATATTTAACAAGCAAAGCAAGCACAGGAGAGTGCCCAGGTAAGAAAACAGGTTGATCTAGGGTGATATTGGTCGAAAATTGTGGTAGGCCTACAATTTCAAGTTTATTCTCATTTATATGCTGAAGGTCAGATGAACACACTTTCAGGTGAATGGTTATGTTTTTCTGTTTTTAGAGGCTTTCCTCAAGACCTGTCTCCAACTCTTAGTCACATGGTTTTGTTTCTGTTATCTGAATGTGGGCGACCTCAGACTGAATGCCGCCACCAGTGTATGACCTTAGTTAGTCTACTGACACCGTTACAACCAGGCATGTTACAATTGTCTATCTCTTAACTTTAAACATATTAAAATGCTTCTTTGTATTTTACAAGAATTTAAAATTTTTATTAGGTTATTAAATGTTAAATATTTGTTTTGAATACCAGGTGGAAATAGCACTTCTGATTGGATGAGAAATACATTGAAGGAAAAAGGACCAGACTATTTCACTTCTAGGTACAGTATATCTGTTTTCTAGTTACAATTTTCAAAGAATAGATTATTGTCATTTATATAAATTATAATTTGATGATATAATAATAAAATAACTCGTTTTTATATAGCCAGTAAACCACACATCGTTTTACACTATTTTGGGTACAGGAGAGACAACAACAAATAATTTTATTAAAAAGCTTGTTTAAATGGGTTTTTTGATGGTATTTAAAAATGTTATGCTACACTATGTTGATTTTATCAAGATTATGATTATGATTATTTAGATTTGAGGGTGGTGGAGGAACAGGGGTGTCTGTTGGAGGTATCAGGAAATACCCAACACTGGCATCTATGTCAAATAAATTTACACTGAAAGCCAGCACACGTTGGTTTGACCATCTGCTTGCTGCGTTGGACTGCTACTGTTGGTCTTTTGGAGAGAGCTTAATTACTCCAAATGATGTGTTTACAGGTAAGAAAGTATTTCCGCAGTGTTAATCCCATTTTTATGCTGCAGTAATCTATGACAGTCCTGCAGTACAAGTGAAATGCACATATTTTATTTTAGTCAATGTTCTTTATTTTCGAGATCATCAGTATGTCATATAAAAAATGATTTTTCTTTCCATGATTCTGTTTCTACCTTACTTTGCTAAATTAGTTATCTCATTTACGTCATTGTCTTTTGTCTTCCACCTTGTATCTAGTCTTGACAATTTAAATGATATTTAACATGTTGGATTCAGAGATATTGTATTTGCAATTTTTTATTACTATATTATTGCAATTAAAAAGGTGTATTTAAATTTTAGGAAAGAATGGTAAATCTCTGTTTGCATCTTTGGAATTCTTTCTGCACAAGCTGGCCATGTCCGACATCACTGCAGCAACTCGTCTGTTCCGCATCAATTCCTCGGATACATTTACTCCGCAAGAAAATGAAAAGTATGACTATGCCAAGTGTACACTGACTGTCAGAGTGTTTGACTTCTTGACTGTTGTGCTTATGCGGCCGTCTGATATCCAAAAGGTATATTGTTGCTGCACCTAAAGCTCTGTCTACACTATGTGTAGAAAGAGATAAAATCTAAACCACTGGACTTATCTACATTATCAAATTGTTACAACAAAATATGATGTGTTCTTATATGGTAGTGATATAACATCATCATGTCCATATATGGGCACATCACATTTGTTGTGTAACATAAAGTTTGATAGCGTAGACAGAGTTTAATATAATGAATAATTTTAGCGTAAATTAGTAGAATGAATTTATCTTATAGGTGTTGCCTCCTAAAATTCTCAATGAAGATCTGATTGGTTTAATTGTATCTTGCATCTTGGAACCATGTAGTGTAGGATTCAACATGGCTGACATCATGGTGTCAAATAATCTACCAAAAAGGGTAAGTGTTAAAAAAGATTTTGATATTTATATTCAAACTTTCTTTTAGTTTAATTATTGACATGGTACTAATATTATACTTTTCTTTCAGACTTGTAGTCTCCTTAAATTACTCATGGATAAAATGGATAAAGTTCCTTCTCTACGAAACAAGATAGAATCATTCATCAAAGAAAAACTAGTTAAAAACAAGTATGTAGTTCTTTACATATTTATATTTTATATGTAGTGGAGCCGTAGCTTAGTAGTTACCCTTTCCTTCCAATCTCAAGATTCAGGCTTCAATCTAGATCTAGTTTCAGGCTTGTAACCCACAGGCTATATAAATGGCAGAGAAGTGATTTCATAGGTAAATACATGTGATTTTCATATAGCTGTAAAATAAAATCTAACATTAGTTTTTTTCTTTTCTTACAGAAATCTCAACATATTTAATCGGTTGAATTCTTTATTCACTGACCCAGAGTCTGATTACACTACGCTTGGCCATCTTATATCTGGTTATGAACAGCTCCACAAAGTTGGTTTACTTGTTCCAGTTGTAACCAAGGTATAGTTGTAACCTTTACATGATTATTAACACCTTCAGGACACAATAAAGTAACCCCTAAATAGGGGTTTGTTTAAAGATATATTTTTTCTAATTCGTTTCATGCAAAAGTGACTCCTCAGTCAGGTTGTCCCCTGAATAGAGGTTGGCCGTAGCGTTTAAAGATATATTGTCCCTAATACTTTTCATGCAAAAGTGACTCCTCAGTCAGGTTGTCCCCTGAATAGAGGTTGGCCGTAGCGTTTAAAGATATATTGTCCCTAATACTTTTCATGCAAAAGTGACTTCTCAAGTCAGATTGTCCCCTGAATAGAGGTTGGCCGTAGCGTTTAAAGATATATTGTCCCTAATACTTTTCATGCAAAAGTGACTTCTCAAGTCAGGTTGTCCCCTGAATAGAGGTTGGCCGTAGTGTTTAAAGATATATTGTCCCTAATACTTTTCATGCAAAAGTGACTTCTCAAGTCAGGTTGTCCCCTGAATAGGAGTTTCACAAAGAAAGGGTTCTACTGTAAATTGCTCCAGATTGTTGTAAGTTATCCTCGATACCATATAATGCGTTTTCCTTTAAATTTATAGATATGTCAAAGAGGTCAATCCCCAGTAAACCTTGCAAACCTAGTACTTGACTGTGTTTTCAAGTCACTTTCCATTACTCAAGATGGATGCCTGGTAACCAGTAAGCCAACTCCTATGGCGTTAGATCTCAGGCAACAACTGTTGAAACTGGCATTTGCAATTGGTATAAAGGTAATCTTTATAATAATAATATTTATTCTGTTACCAACAAAATAATAACCAGTTAGAATAGGCTAAAGCCCAAACAAAGGCAGCCTTTAAGTATGCCTAATTTACATTTTTTCACAGACTAAGTTTCTTGTCAGTTTTCTGAGAAACAAGGAACAAGTATCCAGCAGTTCCAACCCATCAAAGGGTGGAACCATCACCAAGGGAGCTGTTTTCTTCACTACATTCAAGACGACAATCAACTGCGAGTTTATAAAGGATGTGAACGAGGTCATAAAGTTACTGATGCATGAACTTGACGATGACCCGCAACAGACCTGCAGCATTATGGGTTCTATACTGCAGTACATCATCAACGACAAACAACTTCGAAAGAAGTGAGAACATAATTTATTATGAAGATGAAAAGTTACTTCAAGTGATGTTTATTGCCATAATGTTAAATAGAAGTTACTGAAGTAACTAAATAAAGAATAATAGTAGTAGTATAATTACTGCAGCAATAATTCTGTCAGTATCTAAATATTATATGATTTTTTGAATTAACTACTAAAGGTTTGTATATGGAAACTTATTTAAAACTTTTTATTTATTTTAGATATGGAACGAACGTTGTGAATTCGGTTTTATCAAATTGGAACAAATTGCGGCCATGGTGGATAGCAGGAAGCACTCATGAAATGAAATCCGCTTGTTTGCTTTTGCTCAAAAGTTTACTGCAAATAGATTCAAAGGTATTGTATCCCCTTTTCTTTATGGATTTATAAATATGTTTGTATTTTAAATGGAGAGAGGTACTATATGTCAACAGATAAGTCTTCGTCCTCCATGATTTTGTTATGTTTGTTACATAATGCTTTGTATTTCTTTATTGTTTTAATGTATTTATATAGATCATATGATCAGTTTGTCTGAAACAAAGTTGACTTGAATATCAATAATCTTGACTTCAAATCAAATCTATACTAATTGCACTTTTTCTTTCAATTATACCTTTTTTTATTTTCTAGTTTGCGTCAGACTGTAAACATCCATCATTTAGCTGCATCTTCAAGATGTTTCAACAATTGCTTTGTGATAAAAAGTCACCTTTGACCTTTAAAGCTCAAGTGTTGGAGGTTCTATATTTCTTTACTCAAGTTCCTGAACCACATCTCACAGAGTTGAAGTAAATATTTGTATTTGCTTTTGGAATAACATTCCCTTTTATTAAGTATAGTGATTGATACTGACATGCCCTTTTTATATATGATATTAATTGCAACAGTTTATGGCACATTATTTTTTTATTTCAAATTCAAAATAACATGTATTTACTTCCTTTTAAGATTTAAACAATAATGGAATAAATAAGAAATAACATAGACAATAATTATAATAAATAATGTGTTACATGACATAATTATATTGTCAATTAATTTCAGAGAAAGCCTAGATGAATTTGTAACTTATAACTTTCCATTGAGTTCAACTGAATTTAACGTTGGTACAACAAAACATAATGATTACATCACAGCTTTGAATAAGGTACAGATATACATAATACATTAATCAATTCTAGAGTGGAGCTGTGGCTTGGTGGTCAGTATTGTTTCTATTGACAAATTACAATACATGTAGAGCATTTTGTGTATATGTTTGTTTCACTCTGTCTCGTGTTTGTCATCCTTAAGAAGGATAGTGAATTAATTCGCTTATGTTATCCTTGGCAATTTGCCTAAATATGTAAACAAACAAAACAGAACTTTGGATAATTTTATATGCAGTGGATTCTTAGAAAATGACTTAGAATATGTATTTTGATTGTTTCCCCAGCTTTTAACAGCTCTGGTTTTTTCGGGATCAATGATGTTACTGCAGGTCATCATCAGCATCGTTTGTCGTGAAGAAAAGCATGTTCACGAGAATTGCATTCAAGAAACGTTTGCCGCTTTTATCAAAAGGTTAGTATAAAATGTGTGTTAATCTGTACAATTATTGGTCTTTCTGATGGCAATATCTCTCCATTCCCTGGACCAGATTTTTCGCTCTCTCTCCCCCAGATTTCTCGCTATCTCTGGATCTGGTCAAAATTTGTTTATAAAATGTCTTTTACAGAAATGTGTGTTCTAATTTTACTATCTTTGTAGACTTCAACCAGACGAGCAAGAAAAAGCATTTAATGTGTCATTTGAGATATTTCTCAAGGAATCCAGTCTGCCTAAGGAATTGCGTCGTTCAACCATTGAACGCGTCTGTATTCCAATGCTTAGGCTCTCCAGCAGTACTGCAATCAAAAAATTCTTTACATCTCATATTAAAAAGATTCTGGGAATCATTGAAGCAAAACAAACAAAGGTCAGAAGACTCCCTCTATACTAAATGTTTTACGAGGCTTTATTCCACTGAGGGTCATTTTTATAATTTTTTTCTGTTATATTGACAAGCGAGGGAAGTTACTCATTCTGCAATGGAATGAATTTTTCACAACACCATCATTTAAAATACTTCTTCATATCCTAACTACATTCTAGTGCCTGGATATTTACTTCATAGTAATAGCCTGTAAAAAGTTACTATATCTGGCCTATAAGATAATTTCTAAATTATTACAGTCAGAAAACTGATAAGAACTTTTGTTCTGTTTATGTTATTCTCTTTCTATCTAGTATCCTGAATCAGCGTTTGAGACACAACTTGTGTCCAAGATTTGCTGTTTCCAGTTAGTAGAAATCATGTATTCACGCCTTACGAAAGAAGAATTACGCTCTCCAAGCTCAGAGATCAATAAAGCTTTCTGTGGCTTAGACAATACTAAAGGAGACGAGCTTACAAGGACTATTTCTAAGTATGTTTTTTACCTTCTGCACTTTCTTTCTTTCCCAAGTCTACACTCAAGGTTTGCCACTTACAGGAGGGAACTCGGACAAACAAAACATATATGCTTAACTAAACTAATGTTACGAAACATATAGAAACTAAATATTCAAAAGCTCTGTCTTTACTATCAAACTTTATTTGAAAAAAAAAAAATATGACATGATATATATGGACATGATGATGTCATATCATATTTAGACATATCAATACCTTATATGGGTACATCGCATTTTTTTATCACAAAGTTTGATAGTGTAGACAGAGCTTAAATTAGGATTCCTTAAAGCAAAATAATTATACCAATAGCTCTTTTTTTTCAGGTCACTGATTAGTTTATTCCACTTTGCACTCTGCCATAGCCATCTGTTTTTCATAATTTCCTGCCAAGTTCCTCTATCTTGGGTCATCCTTCCTGATTCTGCTAGCAATGATATTCCTAGCTTGATAATGCCTTATGCCATCTCTCCATTTTTGTTTGGTCTATCTCTTGGTCTTTTTCCATTTTAACTTGTACTACAATTATATTGTAGAATAAGCTCTTAAATCTTGTTTACAATAGAATCAGCCGTACAGTGATGCTAGAAGATGTCCGTGGTGAGTCGGTTGCCAAGGAACTAAGACGACAACTTCACTGTATGGCTTACAATACCATGATGGCTGTAGTATGCTGTACTCAAACTGACCTGAAATTTTACAATGCTTTCCTATTCAATGACAATGCCGCTAAGGTAAATTTGTAAGATATTATATTTCATTTAAAATAAATAATTATAGTATCTGCAATGATAGAGTACGGTATTGTTTTTTAATGATTATTTTATACTATTATTTCTAGCACTTTTAAACTTAATTTTATAGTTTTATATGTTTGCTGATGACAAGAAATTTTCATGGGGAACTAATAAATTAATTGAATAGAAAAATTGTAGATTTCATGAAATAATCTGTACTTTGAAATATTATAGTGAAAAACGTTGTTTGATTGCAGGGTCAGTTATTGTTTGAAAACATCATTGATTCTAGACGAGAATACAAGTTTGAGATTGAATACGATTCACAGCCTGAGCGAAAGAAGCGGTACATTGCGATACGCAATCAAGCTAGAGCGAGAACCAGTAGTGGACAAGAAGGCGGTAAGATTTGTATACTAAGCAATACATGAAGCTAGTGGTGTTTCATTTATCACACATACATTTGTACAGTTCAGTTTGAAGCTCTGTTTACACTATCAAACTTTATGTGGAAATAAAATATGATGTGCCCATATATAGGCTATCAATACCATATTTGGGCACATCATACTTCTTTGGTCAAACTAGTTTAATAGTGTAGATATAGCTTTAGAATATTGGGAAACAGTGACACACAGTTGTTGTTATTAATATTATGTACTTTTTATTTTTGTATTTAGAATCCATTCATTACCTGTCATCTCAATACTTAGCAGACAGTAGTCTGAGCGAGGACATCCAGCGGTTTGATTTTACCAGTTCAAGGCAGTTTACACCAAGTATTGATAGCATGTCACAAGCAGACGACAGTAGGGAATCAACCAATAAGGAAGCTTCATCTTCAGAGGTAAGGTAGTTCTCAGTAGTCTCCTCCAAGTTCAAATGTCATAGGTTGTTAACTATGCTTATACCTCTTTCAGACTCCAGCATCTGCTATGGTCTATGGTGACTCAGTCATTATGGAAGATGATGCCCTCAATCAGCATGAATGTATGGCATCGCTGGTTGGACTTTTAAATCACATGAAGGCTAACATAATGATGCAGACTGCACAGGTCAGTCTATTATTGAGAATATTCATTGTTACAGTAGTGCTAGTATAGTCAGGCACAATCCTAAACTAATTATAATGACATTTTAGTATGTGCTTTATTCTGTCTTCTGTAGAACAATAATACTAGTTCATTCTTATATAACACATACAAGCAAGCTCTCAATGCACTGCACATTATTACCCCGGTAATGGAAATATACTCAATTCAATTCAAAATAACATTTATTGAATTAATTTTAAGATTTAAACAATAATGGAATAATACTCCCATAATGCAGCTAGTAATCAGCGCAAAGTTGTGTCTTGATCTAACCTGGTACCCATTTTATACACCTGGGTGGAGAGAGGCAAAAGTAAAGTGTCTTGCCTAAGGATACAAGCAATGCGGTGAGAGTTGGATCCGAACCACGATCTCACGATCAGTAATCCAATGTCCAACACACTGTGCCACATGCCCTCAATATAATAATTAATGCTTATTTGTTTGTCCATATTTGGTAACAGGGAAGTCAGAGCAGCAACATGCCAGGATGGATGTCATGGCTTAACCAGAAGGCAAGGACATCAGGTGACCTGGGAATCAAACTGTTTATATCAAGGCTTATTGTTAATATTCCAGAGGTATAACTTAAAACGCATATTTTTGTTTTATCTGCAGTCTACCTTGTGTACAACTTGTTAATAGAAATAGTTATTTATTTGCCACTATGTATTTTTGTTTTTTTTTTTTTATTTTAATTCTATAACACATAAAAATGCTGTAAAACACAATAGATTCTAGACAACTCATTTAATCCTGAGCTCACAGATGAAATACAGTAGTTTCCATTGGGCTCCTAAAAACATGTGAACACATTTTTGAAAAAAAAGTTTTATACTACTCTTATACAATCAAATACACTTCTATATTTTCTAAAAAAAATATAAATAAAATTAGCAACAAAAATATTTTCTTATTAGTAACATGAGTAGGCCTAGTTATTTTTTAACAATAATTTTGTTTAATATATTTTGATTCTATAGATTTTCCAACCATATGCACAACATTGGTTTAGCCCTCTAATGAGCCTGCTCATTGGAGGCAGTGGTAGTGAGGGCATCCATAGCTTGGTTGTAGATATCATGGTTGTCATGCTTCAGTGGACACCAGTAGCAATTCCACAAGAGCGAGCTCTTGCTAATCGTTTGGTGGAGTTTCTTATGTTCTACTGTTACCATGAAACAAGACCAATACTCCGGCGTAACCTTGATCTCATTAAGACCACAATAGAATGCTGGAAACCGGTTCTGAACATATCGACAAGGTACCTAGACATTTTAGGCTAACCCACAGCTCCCGCAGAAAATTGTAATAGGCCTAGACTATTTTGTATTTTATTGGTACTAGTATTCATATTTGTTTATTGAATATAAATTCTACAAGTACAAGTTATTATAAATGTGGTTTTAAAAGGTCTTTTAATGTATTCATTTTGGATTTGTTTAGCGTTGTGATGAGCAGCTTTTCCATTGGAGACTGTAATGATTTGAAAAGATCTGTCGGAATTCAATTACTTGGAGTTGTGTTGGCTAACAATCTTCCACCGATTAGCCCATCATCAGATGTTGATGAAGAAGTGTATGTACATAAATGTTATACATGTATATGATTTTAGTCATATTAACTTTATTCTTGAGACATTTATGAAAATAGAAGGAAGACATAATATGATTATATTATCATTTTACTGTAGGTATTATTATCATATTATAATCAATATACAGAGAGAAAATCCTGTGAGAGAAAACATTGAGACTCTTATTTTACTTAAAATGCCAAATTTTCTATGTTCTACTCCATAGTCAAAATCCTTTTTAATGGCCTAAGATCCCATCTAGCGTTTGACATTAATTCAAGATGGAAACTGCAGATTAATTTCAGAATAAAATGTTATGATAAATGAAAAATACAACAATTAGCCAGTTTAAATACAGGGCTGTAGCCAGCATGATGCAGAATTGTCATCACCCACCCAATTCCCCAGCACAGATCATCATTTTTTATATTAATAATTATATTTAAAGCATCTTTGCCTCGTCGGTTTTTAACCTCTCGCTACGGCCTTGAAATATCTTGTACTGATGTGAAATAAATATTGTTTACACAGATTTTATAGCAAACTCGCTAGCAATCTCTCATGCAAATACAAGCAGGTTCATGCACCAACAGCTGAGGTCATTGGAATGATAATGAAACGGATGAAAGATGAAGACCGATTGGTTGATGGAATGATACACAGAAGCACTGAAAGAGAGTTGACCGCACTGCATTCTACACGAAAGGAAATCTTTATTACTTGCATGGACAAAATCTGTCTACATTTCCCATATTTTGCTGACCGGTAAGTTTTTCTTGATTTTGTGATATGGCCATATAGCCCCTGAAAATGTGATATGCCTATATATGGACCTGATGATGTCATTTCACAACCATATTTGTCTAGCTTTTGTCAAACTAGTTTGATGGTGTAAACAGAGCTTAAGGTATATCATTCAACCTTGATTTGAACCAAACATTCTATGATTTGTAAGCACAAAACTACAATACTACTAATTAAAATACAGATGACAATATAAAGTTTGAAGTATACCACGTATGTTTAGTTCTGAAAAAAACTGTTGAGTTTCTTGATATTTTGATCAATTTAACTATATATATAACAATAACTATATAAAAACATATAATATTTCAAAAAATAACATTCTTATATCTCCTTTAGGTTCATGCATAAAATACTTTTTGACTTGCCGTCTTTGCATGGACAACCGAAAGTGCAATGCGTGGACATCCTTGTTTCAAGGGTTGAGGCGATTGAAAACGTTTATATCGTGATGAAGAATATTGGCATAGTAGATCTACTAAGCCACAGGTAATAAGAAATAATAATAATATATTATTATATTATAGTATGTTTTCACTTTACAGCTGTTTTACTTATACATGAGCAGTATCATGTTTAGTGAATATAAACATCCTGCAGTATCATGTCTTTTGACATCAATCTTTATCCCATATGTTATACTGGTATTATAGTAAGACATCATTTAGGTTAGGTTAAATTAATATGTAGGGGAAACAATTAAAAAGCATGACATTTATTTTGATTCTAGTAATGTGCAAAATATTTTTATTTTCAGAGATGAAGCCCAACAAGTGTCCGCACTGAAACTTGTCAATGGAACTCTCAAAGTTCTGAAAGCTAAGGAAGTACACAGTCTGCTTCCCTCTATTGTCAACTTTGTGAGCAACTCAAGTGCTGCCTGTAGAGAGGTGATGTTTGATATTTTGATGTGGATCTTCGATAACTACAGGTAAAGTGTGTCTTTCTAACCCAACAGTAAAAATTACAACAAACGTTACAAATTATTTTACTTTAAAGGAATAATGCTTCTAACCAGTTTTGTATGGTATTTTGGTATTTCAGAGATGAGACTGTTCTAGCAGAAGAAGGTGCAAAGGATGTATTAGAGATGGCTCGAGTCGCTCTTCTGCAAGGACTTACAGATGAAGAGCCAGCTCTTAGGTATATGTTAATTTTCATTTCTATATTCTACATTAGTAACTTACCATCTCATTACTAAGAACATTTTGTCTTGTCTACATATTTCAACATTGTATACTACTTTTTTTAAATAAGACAGACATTTTTTCCAAATAGACTTGTGGTGCAGAACTTCTGGAGCCACGAAACTAGGCTACCAGCAAGTACTGTGGATCGAATGGTAGCAATATTACAATGCATGTACTGTCCAATCACAGAGACTAAGTTCCTCAGCTATGCAACCAATTTACTATTGGAGATGACATCACGCAGCCCCGACTACAAGAGAGAAATATTTGAAACCCCACTGTCGGAATGTAGATTTGAGGCAAGTATTGAGTAGATATAAGAAGTGAAATATATATATAAACTAGAACTAGAATCTCACCTTTTGAACAACCCCTATTCAGTATTCTGCTGTATATAACATGGTGAAACAGTTATATTTATTGTATTTTTTTTTCTTTCATAGGAAGTTATAATAAGCCATTCCTGGAGGCAACGTCATCAAGCGATATCAACGCCATTATTTGTAGAAACTCAATCTAGCCAATCTACTAGTGGATCAGGCTCTCCTTCGTCTTATCAGGACCAGGTAGGGGGTAATATACGGGCCACTCAAGATGCACAGCAGTTCATGGCAACTCAAGATATTGGTAGGTCTTATTTTATTTATACAGAGATTAATAATAATAATATTCGGTATATCTTTATTAAAAAAAATACGGAGAGGGCGAGACCATATTCGAAATATGTCAGAGGCAAGAAGCTTTTCACCAAAAGGCAACACCAGCATTTCCTCCTTGATGCAATCGATGGAAGACCGATGGTCTCGCACGCCTCTTTGATATACAATCAGGCCTTAGTATTATTCAAAGAGCTCGTTTCTGGGTTCAGTCTTACACGCCTCTTTGATATACAATCAGGCCTTAGTATTATTCAAAGGGCTCGTTTCTGGGTTCAGTCTTACACGCCTCTTTGATATACAATCAAGCCTTAGTATTATTCAAAGAGCTCGTTTCTGGGTTCAGTCTTACACGCCTCTTTGATATACAATCAGGCCTTAGTATTATTCAAAGAGCTTGTTTCTGGATTCTCTCATTAAAGTAAATACAAAAGAGAAAAAATAAAATTGTTTTATTACTTCATTGCAGATGCAACTGGAAACAGGAAGAACGCTTATAATTGGTTGACAGGAAGCCAAGATACATTTAGTGAATTCGCAACAGGTTCAAGCCTCTCATCATCATCATCTTCACTGCTCTTCACGCTAAGTGAACCAAGTAAGAAACGCAAGTTTGGCAGGAAGGACTACAACAAACCAGTTGGGCCTGGGTTTGGAAAGGTTAAGCCTAAAGCAACAGATGCCCCTGATGCAGGTACAGTGTTTCCACTTACATTTATAAACCAACAATAAGTACTAAGTATTACAAATCAGGTATCCGGCTACGTCCACTAAGAGGAGATCATGATTGTCTTAGAAATTCATTTGTTCTAAATTCTTGCCATTTATATAACGCAAATATTAAAAGATAGATTGATAATGTAATTTTAAATAACCTATGTTTTACATTTGTATTTTTGTTTTATGACTTTTTTATATTATAATTGTTTGAGCTTGTCAACAAAACGAATTTCCTTTTGGACCAATAAAGATTATTCTGTAAAGACTTTGTTACTAAAAAAAACATTGGCATTTTTAGTTTATCCAGGTACCTATCAGCACATTATATGATACTTTCATCTTCCTCTTTGTAAATTTTGTAGGTGATGCTGCATCAGCAAGAAACAAGGAGATTCTTCGTCTGAAACGGCGTTTTCTGAAAGATAAGTCACAACAGCATGTCCACTTTGCTCGTCAAGTATCAAAAAAGAAACAAAAAATTTCGGTACGAATGTTGTAATTAAACTTTGGTTCAGTAAGCAAGAATCTATATATAAATTTACGTATAAGCAAAATTAACTTACTGTAAACTGATTTAAATTTCGGTAGGAATGTTGTATGTTGAATCAATAACCAACATGTAAGAATAAACAAAATAAATAACTTACTGTAAACTGATTTAAATTAGGTTTTAATGTTGTATTTAAACTTTGAATCAGTGACCAACTTGTAAGAATAAACAAAATTAACTTACTGTAAACTGATATAAATTTGGTTTTAATTGGTATTTTAACTTTTGTTTAGTAACCAACATGTAAGAATAACCAAAATTAACTTACTGTTAAATGATTTAAATTTGGTAGGAATGTTGTATTTAAACTTTGAATCATATCAGTAACCAACCTTTAAGAACAAAATGTACTTACTGTTAACCAGTTTTTCTGTTTAACAGCATGAGACAAAGCAAGAACATGAAAAGCATCTGAATGCTGTAACGATGTACCGGCAGTATCGTAAAGGAGATCTACCAGACATCCAGATTAAGAACTCTTATGTTATTGCACCTCTTCAAGCATTAGCTCAGGTAATCATTACCTAATTGTTTTCTCTCTTTATTAACACTCTCATACAATAAACAAAGCTTGTATTGATTAATTGTATTTGAACTGGCTGTTTTGGGCTAATTTAGCTCCCTAAACTTCTCGCTGTTTATATTTTAGCAGAAGATCTGCAAGGTGTTTGCGAGTGACCAGTTGAATACGCCTTTTGATTACACTTTCTTTTAGTATGTTCATTTGTTGGATTGTTCCATTCTTTTATGGGTAACATTACATATTTTCCCCTACAGCATGATGCTACTTTAGCACAGATGTTGTTTACAGCCCTCTTCTGTGGAATATTTACACAAATCGAAGAAGTAAAGCGTGAAGTGGAAGCAGCAACAGTTGTCAGTGATGTGAATCAACATCTAAACAACATGATCAGTTCCTCAACTAAATACTTTCCTCCATTCATTCACAGTATACAGGTAAATCATGATGTATCTTTCTTATACTCTTTTCACACCTGCATAAAGTGTTACAACTTGTAACTCCTGATTTATTACATGTTTTCATACATGCATACACTGACTGTGAGAAATCTCAGGAGAAAGCATAGTTGTGCCCTATTTGATCACCATGACTGGTCAGTTTTATACCAGGGCAATACATGCGCGCAGTAACAACTCAGGACATTTCGGGACAAAAACAGACCTCTCATCGGTGTGTTTTTCCAGAAAATTTTTTTCACAATATGCAAACCTGGTTACAACTTGTTACTTTTTGCAGGTGTGAAAAGGGTTTTCATTAGTTATCTTATTCAATTTGTATCATTATTATAATTATGTACTTTATTCAAGTCTAGTCTACAGAAAGTTTGCATTGTCATTTCAAGCATTACCTTTCACACACTCAAAGGCAAAATTTATTTTTTTAGGAGATAACATTCCATCATTCCAAGCAACTGAACCTTGACCCCTCTGCAGTGAGCACAGCTAGTTTGATGAGCCAGGAAATAAATATGGGTAAGTTTACTATCGAAATAATGGATGTTATAATTATGATTAGTTAACTCTTTTTCTTCATTAGAGTACTAACTTTTATATCAACGCTACTATGTATTGTAGGAATTGTTTTATTAGAAGAAAAGTTGATGAAAAAATGTTGGAGTGAGGAGAGTCGTCGAAAGAAACCACGACTAGAGAAAGATCAACTGTCGCCAGAGATCAGCACATGGATTGAACTGTCCAGGTGGGTTAAAAAGATAATCATAAACTTATTGATGCCCTTGAGTCTTATATAAGTTCCACACACATTTGAAATCCACCTACAATCTGCCACTAGGTAGTCGTAATGTAGTTTTGATGTTTACCAGAAACAATTTCAAGTCAATACAAGATATACACAATAACTTCTTTTCAGGCTGTACAAAGCTGTTGGTGAGTTTGATGTACTTCAGGGTATCTTTACAAGCAGGATAGGCACAAAAGATATTACCAAGAAAGCAGTAGAGACAGAGGCTAGAGGGGACTATGCAACTGCATGTAAGCTGTACAATGAGGTATGATCATAACTCACTCAAAGTCAAAGGTCAAAAGTTGTTTGGAAACGTGTTAATTTCTTTCTTTTTTTTCCCCATTAGGCTTTGACACGTGATGACTGGGCCGGTCCAGAACCCCAACAAATTGAACAAGATTTTTGGGATGAAGCTCGTCTAAATGTAAGTTTTCCTTTTCACTATTTTGACTTCATTTTCAGTAAAATTTGCTATTTTTACAGCTTATTGTACAATTGTTTTTTAGTGTTGTAACCAACTGAGCCAGTGGAAGGAACTTGAAAAATATTCTGTTGAAAACATCGATGAGCAAAGACCGCCTGACCTCACTCGGATCTGGTCTGACCAATATTATAAGGTATATTGACATTTTGGTTAGTTATTCTAGTTTATATATCTTGCATTAAATATCTGCCGTATACAGTCACAGTTAAACCACAAAGACTTTGAAATATTGCCTTACTTTATTATTTATGATTTTGTATATATTTTTTGATATAGGATTGCTACATGCCATATATGGTAAGAAGCAAATTGAAAATGTTGCTATCTGGAGGAGAAGATGAGTCACTATTACAGTTCATTGACCTTTCAATGAAAGACCAAGATAAGCGTGATTTTCTGGAGGTAAACATTTGAAAAATACTTTTTAAAATTTGATAACAATCTTTTCTTTTTTCTCTAGGACTGGTCTTCCTGATCTAATATTCATTATAAGAATCCATTTTTAAAGATATAATTATTGTCCCTGTATTGAACCTTTTATATAATTGGATCGGAAAAAACATTATTTTACCTGAAAAAACTGTAATTTAAAGGGAAAAAGAGTCAAATTGACTGGAAGTCAACAGGTTTTGGTTTGATTTAACGATTTATATTAGTTTTTTTTTCTACGGAAGTGATTACCTTTATTAAAACTGCGAAATGGCCTATTCTAAAGCTCTGTCTACACTATCAAACTAGTTTGACAAAAATAGTGTGATGTGCCTAAATATGGTAGTGATATGCCCAAATATGATAGTGTTATATGATGATGATATATCATCATGTCCATATATATTTGTTGAACTAGTTTGATAGTGTAGACCGAGTCTTTCTTGTTATGTGTTGAAATCATATTTTACTTGTTCTGTTTCAGTCTTCATTCAGTGAGGAGTTGGGCCTTTTGTACATCCTTCAAGAAGATTACAACAGAGCAAAGTATTACATAAATGAGTACTTGCAGTTATTTTTACAGGTAAACTATTCACTAAACTTATTCTGTTAAATCAAGAATCTTGGAAATTCTCACCTTGGTAACTAGCATTTTGTCAAGTATATTTCTTGCTTTGTATATTTCATTTCATCATCCAGAATTTTTTTTTAAATAAAGGTAACAAATAATCAATATATTGGTGATGTCACAAAAGCTTACTAAAATCTTGAGTTTTCTGTATTATACTTCTTCCTAGATCTTCCACTTATAATGGACTTAAATATTAAATGAGTGTTTGAATAATTTGTAACATTGTTTTTTGCTAGAATTGGTGTGGTCTTGGTCAGCTCATGTCAACAAGCCGAATGAAAGAGCTTCGTAGTGTACAGAGAGTAACTGAAGTCAAAGAATTTCTTCATGTTATTACGTCAAGTAAACCAAATGTTTCCGACAATGCTGCAATTTTTGTGTTGCTTGATAAATGGAATAATCGATATCCAGACCCAACGCAAGATCCGATAAATGTTTGGGATGATGTCACAACTAATAGGTAAGTTTTCGACCAATCAGTTTTTTTATATTGAAATAGCTATGTTACCATCATTGATTATTTACTTCATTGCTTCGTTCCTCAAGAACACAGTTGTAGCATAACAACAGAAACATCAAGACATTCTCAACTCTACCATAATGCTGTTCATCAAACCTTACTTAAGCTCTGTCTACACTATTGTATCAAACTAGTTTGACAAAAAAAGTGTGATGTGCCCAAATATAGTAGTGATATGCTTAAATATGGTAGTGATATGACATTACATGTCCATATATGGGCACATCACATTTTTTTGTCACATAAAGTTTGATAGTGTAGACAGAGCTTAAGGTTTCTTGTAAGTGTAATAGTAACAATGTAAATAATTAATAGTTTCATTTGCACAAGTAAAAGAGATATAGAAGAGAACTTGTAAATTGTTTAATGAATTAATTTTTTTTTTCTAAAGGTCCTTTTTTATGGATAAGTTTACAACAAGAGGAAGATCTGATGACACCGAAGACAGTGAGATGATCTCACAAGATACAAATTTATGTGAAAGAATTGAACTTGGAAACCTGACGATGCAATTGAAGATGGCAGACAGTGCTTGTCAAATGGTAAGATACTCTCTTGTTTAATAATACTAATAATAATAATATTTATTTAGTCACCAATGAAAAATAACCAGGAGTGAGAATAGGCTAAAGCCTAAAGAGTTTCTGAACTCACTCCATATAATACAAATAAAACCTTGTCAAGAAAATTAAACAATTTTAATACAAATAAACTATACATAACATGAAATAAAGTGTTAGAGCAGCCTTAAATATTGAAATTGTTTGTTTTAAAAAAAAAGCATTTTTCAAACCAAAATAAAAAAAAAATACAATAAATTTTTGAAATAATTTTTTTTTCTCTTTTAGGCTAACTTTTCAGTGGCAAAGAAAAGCTTAAAGAAAAGCTACTGCATCCTTAAAAACCATGGTAGTCTGCTGCCAGAGTGGACATTTGCATATGTGAATATGCATCAAACACAGGCACCGTTATTGGATGCAAATAGCAGAGTTACTACAGTGTTAGCAACGTTCAACCCCTTAGGTTAGTAAGAAATATTTATTACGCTCTGTCTACACTATAAAACTTTTATGTGACAAAAAAATGTTATTTTACATCTCGAGTCACTAAAGAGAGATTATTTTTTTTATAGAGAAACTGAGTAGCTTACCTGTTTTGCAAGAAGAGATGCCAATTAGGATTAGATTCAATCTGAAATTGAGCAGCTCATATGAAATTATTGCACATACACTACTTGAGTCAGGTAAGAGAAATAAGCTGTTTACTTACTTTAAGTCACACACTTGGAATCAAAGTTTTATACAATCTGGTATAATCATCAGTTATGATACCTTCTAGCTATATAATTATTTTCTAGGTGAGACAGTCTTTCAAGAAATAGATGAAAGTAAACTGCGGAAATTAAAAGAGTTGATTACTATCCAATCAGATGATCCAAATGAGGTAACTGTAAGAATTTTAAGAGTTCAAGTTTTTGTTGCTGTATCATAATGGCTTACATTATGTATACAACTATTAGCATTGTAGCTTGAAAATAAACAAATCACAAGTAAACAAAGTTATAACTACAAATACAATAAAAGAGACAAAATAAAAAAAAAAAAACAATAACTTGTATATGTCTGATTCTTAGATTGCAGAGGATTTATTTAACAATGCCTACAGCCATCTTAAGAAGGCTGTGGATTGTGCCTTCCAGGCAACATCTGCTGAGGTTGGGCCTATAACTAGCCAGGCCCACATGGCCATGGCTTCATACTGTGATAAGCTGCTTCGATGTCAAGAAGAAGGTACAATGTGCTTGAAGATTATTTATTTTAAAGAATAATTAACTAAACTCATTGGAAAAAATTGCCCTAATTATTTTGATAAATGGTCTTGTAAGTTTATATAAGTTCTTATTTCTCTCCCTTTCTCTTCATATAATCATCATAATTATATTTATATTACCAAATTTACCTATCTTATATACATTTTTCTATTATCATTATTGTCAAATTATACTTTCATTTATTAATACAGATAAGAAGTTAAACCTAAAACACTTTGAATCGTTTCCACTTGCGATAGTAACCAACACACTTCAGGCCATGAAGGACGGTTCATCCGAAGCAATACAACGATTCCCTAGACTCCTCCAACTGGTAGAATCCCATCCAGACACTGCAAAGGAATTTATAGACAAGGTGAACATAATACAGTACAGTACTAGAACATTTATACCAAAGGATTCAAAGTCTGGTAGTATGTTTGGCTCGAGCCCATAATCTTTAGATCATAAGCCTGGAATCATACCTCAAGACCAGCAATCTTGAATTACTAAAGTTTTATTTGTATATATTTGTTTTCAGTCTAGCAGTGTACCCTGCTGGATGTTTATTAGTTGGATTAGTCAGATGGTCGCTCTATTGGATAAAGATTCTGGTCACACGGTTCATGGCATTGTAACAGACATTGCTACAAATTATCCTCAGGTATTGTACTGTATATATCAATGTTGTTAAGGCCTTTTTCAATTATACTTAATCTGCAACTTAACCTACTTCTTCTACGATGATATGATTGGAAGCCTTCAAAACCATCATGCTTTAGCTCCACTATTTTATCAACAACATTAATCCTTATTATTTACATTCCTCCACATCAGGCTCTTTGTTACCCTTTCAAGATCAGTAGTGATAATTTCAAGTTTAACAAAAGTACCAACACTGGAGCAAAGAATTCTGAAGCGGTGGAGCGTATCCAAGATGAGCTGACCAAAGTACCCATGATAGAAAGCTTTATCAATGCTCTTAACCAACTTAGCAATCCTGATCATCTGTTCAAAGTAAGTAACTCAGTTCAACAAAGGCAATCTAACAACAGGATGCTGAGCTCCGGAGATCAAATGGTTTATCTGTGACTGCGACATGACCAGTTCCACTCCACCGTGCGCCGCGAAGAATATGTACATAGTACAGTACTGTGGTATTTGTCGCAGCCAGACATAAGATCAAAAGACTATTACACGTTCCTATCTTGGCAAGGCGAGCTCAGTGTCCTGTTGTTAGATTGCCTTGGTTCAACACTGCCCTCTCTAAGACTGCTATAAGTATGTAGTGATCAAGATAATTTATTAACATTTTAAAGTTAAAATTATTAAAAGAATAAAAGGACAAAACACAACTAGAAATGATTACACTGTTTTTATAAACCAATTTCACCCATATTTGCTTTTAACTTTCTTTCTTGCCCAGGATTGGACCAAGGAAATAGCTCAGCTGTTTAAGGCTCCTGTACTTGACAAGTCAGCCATTCTGAAATCATTTAAACAGATGTATACAGCTTTGTTTGATTACAGTAGTTCCCGTGGTAACGCTGATCCTGGTGCTGCTGTGTTTGGAAACTTTAGACGTAAATTTGCTCAGGTGCTTTGTCTTATTGTGCTTGTTTTTAGCTTTTTATGTCAGAAAAAATTTTGGAATTTTTGAAATATTGAAATTATTGTGGTTTTTTGTTCCAGGATTTTCAAAAAAAAGTCATTGCTGAATTTGGAAAAGATGGCAGCAAGTTGGCAAAGAAGGTAATCAACTTAGATTTGACATGAAATGAATGAATTTGTGTTGGTAATGAATTTTAATTAAAGAAGTACAGATAATCAATTACAATCTTGATCTGAAAAATTCCCCAGTAAAATTTGTTATTAAAAGCCAGGTTGTAATTAACATATCTTGATTGTTATCTTGTACATAGACAGTGTCCGCAAGCTGTAGAAAGATCCAGGGTGAAATTGAACGGACGAAGCGGTCCATCCCAAGTAATATTAAAGAGTATTCAACTTGGTTCCTGGACTTCCACACAATCAATCCAAATCAGGAGCTGGAAATTCCAGGTAACATGTTTACACCTTGGCAGTCAGTACAGTAACAGTCAGTTATTTGTGTTTTACAAACTTTGTTGATCACACTTAAGCAAGATCTCTCTCAAATACTAAGTATTTCACTTCACTAAGTAAGTCACTATTATATTTAAGGATTTCTCTTAAATGATTAGCACTACACTATCAAACAAAAAAGTGTGATATGCCTAAATAATTATGGTTATCATCGTGTCCATATATGGGCACATCACATTTATTTGTCACATAAAGTTTGATAGTGTAGACTGAGCTTAAGTGTTTTCTTTAGCCTGTGATTAGTGATTACCATCACAGTAATTCATATTCCATTTCCTAATCTAAATTTCATTTATTTCAGGTCAATATGATGGCAAGACAAAACCACTCTTATCACACCATGTGACTATAGCTGGTTTTAGTGAACAGGTACTTTTATACTTAAACCTATCAATGCACCTGTATAATGAGTTAATGTTCCTCTGCTAAGTTTAAACCTGTAGCTAAGTGGGGTTTGAGTTTCCCCCGAATCCTCCTTTTTCCTGACATTCTCTTGAGATCAGCAATGGAAGCGATGCATTTGAGATTATTACGAAAATAGAGACATGCACATATCCAAAAGCGCATTGGGGAATTTTGGGATGATTGGTATAGTACAGTGTATTTAAGTTATGTATAGAATAATTGCTGTCATTGTTCCTCAATAGCAAATTGCTGTGATTATTCTATTCAGGTGAAAGTGATGTCATCTCTTAGAAAACCCAAACGAATTATAATCCGGGGTAACGATGAAAAGGATCACATGTTTTTAGCAAAGGGTGGAGAAGATCTTAGACTGGATCAACGAGTTGAGCAGCTCTTTACACTCATGAATGAGATTTTGGAAAAGGATGCAACGTGTTGTCAGCGTGGGTTAAAACTGAAGACATATCAAGTTATTCCAATGACACCTAGGTACATTACCAATAAAATTAACAAAATGTGCTAGATTAAAATAGCCTTTAGTAAGATTTTATGATGTTTAACATTTTATCATTACAGGTTGGGTTTGATAGAATGGTTACAGAAAACGTGTGTGTTTCGTGAGTTTCTTTACGGAGCGATGACAGAGTCACAACTTAAACGTTATAATTCTGCGTAAGTTTTATAATGTAGAATTCTACACACAGTACTGCAGTACAGTATATGTATAGAATTCTACACACAGTACTGCAGTACAGTATATGTATAGAATTCTACACACAGTACTGCAGTACAGTATATGTATAGAATTCTACACACAGTACTGCAGTACAGTATATGTATAGAATTCTACACACAGTACTGCAGTATATGTATTGATTATTACACACATTACTGCAGTATATGTATTGAATATTACACACATTACTGCAGTATATGTATTAATACACACTTTACTGCAGTATATGTATTAATACACATGGTACTGCAGTATATGTATTGATTAATACACACAGTACCGCAGTACAGTATATGTATTGATTATTACACACAGCACCGCAGTACAGTATATGTATTGATTAATACACACAGTACCGCAGTACAGTATATGTATTGATTAATACACACAGTACCGCAGTACAGTATATATATATTGATTAATACACACAGTACCACAGTACAGTATATGTATTGATTAATACACACATTACTGCAGTATATGTATTAATGCACACAGTACTGCAGTAAATGTATTTGTTTCTCACTTTGTACAGAAATGGTTCTAGAGCAAAGATTTTTGCTTGGGTTAAAAAATTTGGAGGTGGACAGCAATTGAATCAGCAGTATGAAAAGATGTACAGGTAATGATCACACTGAAACCTTTTATTTTGACTGTCAATAAAGTGACAATATATCATCATTTGCATTTTTCATAGAACATATAGTATTCTGATATAAGTTATTTCATTATTTGATGAACTATTGTTTTGCTTTTTATAGCAAGGCAAATCGTACAGAAACCCTGGCTTGTTTTAGAGACTGTGAATCCCAAGTACCACCAGATTTACTTCGGTTCGTATTGCTTTTATGCTTTATTTCAAACAATATAAAACTAATTTAAATACATTTTTATAACCTATTTAAACAGTATATAAAGATGTTTATTGTTAGTGTATGTTGAATACTGTCGGAGAAATAAGTTAATGTTGCTTATGTGAAAACTTCCGCCAAGTACTACCATTAAATGTATTCCTAGTTTTATGTTGTTTATCGGGATAAATCTATTCTATACATCTAGACAAGCTTTCTTTTCAATGAGTTCTACTCCAGAAGCTTTCCTTACCTTAAGGACGCATTTCATACGCACGCACAGCGTCCTCTGCATCTGTCAATATCTACTTGGAATTGGTGATCGTCATCTGTCAAACTTCTTGGTCGACATGGAAACAGGCGGAATGATCGGCATTGATTTTGGACATGCATTTGGATCAGCAACACAGGTTATTATGCAAATTAATATTTAGTAGTGTAGTAGATTAGTAGTTTAGAATGGTAGTTGTTGATATACAAATTATACCCTTTCCAACTTGTAACCAGGTTTGCATAGTGTGAAAATAATTTTGTATCAGAACACACTGATAAGAGGCCTGTTTTGTTCCGAGATATCCCGAGTTCTTACTGCACACGCATGTATTGCCCTAGTATTAAACTGACTAATCATAGTAATCAAATAAAGTGCAACTACGCTTTCCTTCCAAAATTTCTCAGAGTTTGCGTATGCGTATGCCTGTGTGAAAACGTGTAATAAACCGGGAGATCAAACCTGGTACAAGTTGTAACAATTTATGCAGATGTGAAACAGTTATTTAGTTCATTACATGATTGCTAGAACTGGTGTCATCAAATAAGTCAAGTGCATATGTAAATAAGTAAAAAAAATACAATTATACATCTAACAGCCATTGACTACTGTAATTGTAGTTTTTAAGTAGCATTTATTTTGCATGCAAATCTTTATTTTTTATATAGTTTTTACCAGTTCCTGAATTGTTGCCATTTCGATTGACACGACAAATAATGAATCTGATGCTCCCATTCAATCAAGACGGATTACTTCAAAGCACTATGTGTCACACGCTCAGAGCAATACGCAACAACCACGATTTACTTCTCAACACGATGGACGTGTTTATAAAGGAGCCGTCACTGGACTGGAAAGTAAGGCATCTTCACAGATTATTGCCTTTCTTACCATGCTGCCTAAAGCTCTGTCTGCAATATCAAACTTTATGTGGCAAAATAATGTGATGTTCCCATATATGGACATGATGATGTCATATCACTACCATATTTGGGCATATCACAATTTTTTTTCAAATTTGTCAAACTAGTTTGATAGTTCAGACAGAACTTAAGTTGTCTTATTCTTTATTATTATTTATTCTCATATATGAAAGGTGCAGACTATATTAATGGTGTTTTTTTAGGTGTTAGGATTTATATTTTTTTGACAATAATTCTTTTAGGAATTTGCTCAGAAAGCAGTTACACAGAGGACTGATGAGGATGAGGTGGATGGAGGTGACATGTCATGGTACCCTAAAGAAAAAGTCAGCTACGCCAAGGCCAAATTTAAAGGAGCTAACCCAGCATATATAACCAGGTTAGTATAATATATCATTTTGGTAGGCCTATTACTGTTATTGCTAATATTGAAGAGGTTAATCAAATATACATAGTTGAAACTCATGGTGTAAAGCTCTGTCTACACTATCACACATATCACTACCATATTTGGGCACACACTTTTTTTGTCAAACTAGTTTGATAGTGTAGACAGGGCTTAAGAAACCATGGAGGAATTTCCTCCATGAAGAAACTATGTTTTGAAGAAAACTGATGGACTATTCCATAATGTTTTAGGGTGTCTTGTTTCTTAAGTGCATAATTATTTTCTCAGACAAGAACTTCATCTTGGTCATGGTACAAAGCCTGTGTGTGTATCATTCAAAAGCGTGGCTAAAGGTGATCCTAAGTACAACCAGAGAGCTCGGGAACCAGACCACGACCTAAGTGTTGAAACACAGGTAGCATGTTTGATTGACCAGGCTACTGACGCTAATGCTATGGCCAGGATATATCATGGATGGGAACCATGGATGTAGGCTGATGTTCATAAATGGTTTCTCAATTCTCAGTGCTGCAAATATAGACACAAATATGATAAGGTTATTTCTTTTTTTTTGGAACATGTATTCATATCATTTTACTAAATTTCAGGTGAAAAAAATAACCACAAAACTACACTTTTCTGTGTTATTAGCATCATCAAACTATACCAAGCTTAATTGACCAAATAATATGGTACATCTGCATTGAAATAAAAACTGATGTGTCAGGTATGTTTATGCAGATATACCAACTAAAGTGTGGAAAAGGTCATACAAACTTTTAATGCAAACAGGCCCTACTGTATGCAGAACAAGTCTATAAAGCATATATTATGTCTATTATTCCTTTGTCTGGAAAAATAGACGTATTAGTGGCTGAGATCAAATCATAATTTGAACAAAAACAAACAAAACCTTCTTTTCATGAATGGATTCTTAATAACATTTTTTAAAATTATTTTTCTTTTTGTTGAAATAAATCATCTTAATCGTTGACAAATTATGTAAAATCTTTTCACAAAAGTATACTCGTCCTAGTTTAAAATAATTTATTAGATTTCCATGGAGACACTAAGGATGTCTTAAGTATTCGAGTTGCCTTAGGATCTGTATTTATTTCTCTTTATCTTTTTTACGGCCCTACGTCACACTATGACTTTAATCTCCCATTAGATTTATTAGATATTATATTAATCCAAAGGCAAATTACTGAAAAAATGACAATGCTGTGGGTATCAAGGGAGATACAGCATGAAATAAGCAAAAAGCTAAATCAAAACGATAAAGTAAAACAGCCAGAAAAATCTTTTAATACAGTTGTAAAAAAAGAATAATATTCGGTAGCGGGTCCACAGATTTCACTCAATAGGTGTAAGTATAAAATCGTAAATATGTATAAATAAAACACTAGTAATAACAAACTATATACTTTATTCTATTAACAACATTAAGAGTTGTAAATTGTGTATAAAGTTAATTTGTACTGTACAACAATTTGGGAAATATAATGTATATCTTGGTGTGTATTATTATTTTTGTCCACGACATTGTCATTCATTTGTGTTGTTAAAAGTGTTTGTCAATCCTGAGCAATTGCATTGATTTAACTGTATTGTTGGAAACGTACAATCAATGTCAGAGTTTACTTTTTACAAGGTTGTTTTCTTAGCCACCGCAGCCCTGAATAATTGCATTGATTTGACTATATTGCCCGGGATAGCAGAATCCACCAGGGCTTTAGGAAGCATTCCGCCAATGTCAGAGTGTACTATAAAAGTCATTTCACATTTATTCTCATCTCTGTAAGAAAAACAAATGAAAAAAGATTAATAGCAATGATAAGGAGACATGCATTGTATTAAAGCACTCTCCAAAACCATATTTTGAAATCGGTTTATTAAATTCTATGTCGTCATAGTTGGTGTGGGTTATGACATGATGATCGTGAATATGTCAACCGGTAACATGTGTTACACACATTAAACTTGTGATTTTATCTTTCGACGTAGGCTATACAGTTTTCACTTACAATGATAAGGAGACATGCATTATATTAAGGCCAAACCCATATTTTTATATCGGTTATTAAATTCGATGTCGTCGTCATAGTTGGTTTGGGTTATGACATGATGATCGTGAATATGTCGACCGTTAACACATGTTTTACACTTTAAACTTGCCGTGATTTTATCTTTCGACGTACGCGGTTTTCACTTACAAAAGTTTCTATTTTTCAACGTTTCTCTTTTCGTTGGCGTCGTCGCAATGTCGTGATTTGCGTGGTCGTTAAAACGGACGGACGTTATGTCATTTGGTGACGTACACGAATCAACTTGTAAAGTTAAAGACCCCTTCCCTGCAATTTTGGACGTTTTTTGGAAAATAATACATATATATCACTTTAAAAACATTAAACCATGTCATTTCTTGTCTTAAATGTACGTTTTATGGTAAATTATGATAAAAAGTGAGAAACAATGCACTACCTAAGTAGCTCGCGGCGATCGACCTCTCGTGGACGGTCTTAGGCCTAGCCTAGCTAGGCTTAGTTTTGTAGGCCTAGCTGGTAAACATCGGTAACGTACGAACATCGTACGCGAGCTATATACCTAGCCTGATGTTGTATAGTTGCTGCATTAATTGTCTTTCTATTTTTGCCAGACTCCGTTGATACAAATTGGGGAAAACCCGGTATTTTCGCTGAAAAGTTAGGAGTCTTCCATTTGTTTTGGCCTCACGATCGATCGAAAAGTGGGCGAATTACAGGTGAAAAACAAAAATATCAATCCGCGCGCAATGCATTTTGGGATTTATAGCGGGCCGCTATAATTATTAGAATCGACTTATTTTTCACATTTTTAACCGTTTAAAGACGAAAAAAGTTATCGCAATAGGACCATATAGTATTATTTTTACATTAAATATAGTTTGTGATCTTAAATTAGATCTAAAAAACGTAGGGAATGGGGCTTTAAAAGCACTTACTCTGACGAGGTTTTAAAAAAAGCGCCACTTGCGTAGTTTTTACCGCGTACCCATTTGCTTTGGACTGGATACTCTGAAAACTCAATGCTGAAGGAACTCGAGCTGGCAGTTTTTGTTTCTGAATTATTGCTGAGTTTTACAATGTCGACGAATTCACGACTTGATATCATCCCCATTGCTATACTCTTGCACACTGTTCGCAGAATTATCGTGTCCTAAAAATAAAAGTCATGTATACAGTAATGTCGCAAAGATCTGTACATTAACCCACAATTGTTGGCCATAAACAATTTACCTGAACGAAATTTGTTCTTTCTGTGTAAAATATTTTAAAATGAGTAGATGATAATGATCATGTAAAAGGAAATTAAATGTGTCATAACGATGTTTGGAAACAAAAAGGGATTTAGACCAAACGTATTTGTATTAACTTGTTTAACTTCTTTTGTAAGTGTATTATAGACAAATATAAGAAAATAAATGAAAAAAGGAGGTAGGCCTAATACGGAATTCATAAACAACTTACCTGATCGAAATTCTTAACAATGTCGCATGATTCCAGTTGTGTATCCCATTCCATTCTTGTTCCCATTGGTCTGGGAAGCCAGACGTGGAATGCTACATCCAAGTTGCCATTGAGAGTAAGTTCAGTCTTGTATCTATGAAAAAGTCAATACATATTACTGCAACATCCTCAGTGATGTGGGAGTCTGACCAAGGCAATAGATAGCCTTGGTCTTTCAAAGATATACAGTAAAGGCCTAACGATCGACTTTAAGGGTGCATATTTCAATGCTTTAAACAAAGTTCCCTCCCTTACGATTAAGTATTTTTTAAATAATTTGTTTCTTACATGAAACTACCAGCTTCTTTTGACTTCTTCGAGTAAACAATAATACCATCCTTCAAAAAAAAAAGAAGTTTTGTTTTGTTTTGTCCTCATTTACCATGTTTTTAGATTTTATAATAGGGCCTACGTGGTTTTATAGAATTATCCATTTGTCTTTAAGATTTATATTGTGAATTCCTTCTTTTTATGATTTTTTATGAAAATCGATATATGGCCTGATGTGTAGACTCAATTCAAGTGAAAATGTTTTAGTCTCAACGATTAGGCCTATAGGCAAAGTTTTATATAAGTCAAAGATTCTCTCCATGTGAAATGCCATTCTGCGAGTAGTTGTAATTAGTTCAGTCTTGTTTATTTTTTATTAAGTTATATGTAATTTTACTTTCTGTGGACCAGAGATTCAGAATAAAAGATTGAATGAATGAATATCTAATTTACCGAATTAAGTCAAATTTCTTACTGTTTTCTTTGTCTCCGTCCAGTTTTCAGTGTCTTTGTATAGAACTAGAAGTTTCTTTTCTGCTTCTTGCCCAGCTTCTATGTAGTCTATTTGATTTGACATCTTTGATAAGTGTGAGCTGACGTAACAGATAACGGAGCATTTAAGATTCCTTCTATTTTGGGTTGTTGGTTATTTCGTGTGGTTGTTGTTTGATACATTGTAACATTCAAACAGTAGGGTTTCAATGTTTTAGAGGGATACCATCCACATGGCAAATTAGAGATTAACACATAGGCAGGATTGGGGATAGATTTTATAATATTTATGTTAACCTTAGTAGGCATAAAGGCCAATTTACACAGACGATCGGTAACGGAGGTAAACGGAAAACCGCGTAGCTTGTCCCACGTAACCACTCGTCTGTTTCGCGCGCTTTGTGTAAATGGTCATAAGGAATAACATTCTATATTTTACCGTTACCGCTCGTCTGTGTAAATTGGTCATACATGTCTTAATCCTTTATTGAGACAATTTCTGTCAACAACGCAGATGTGAATCAAACCATGGAGTTTCTTTTCTCCATGATCAATCCAAGGACTTGTAATAAATCGTTTGTTATACTGTACAATGTAATGTTTAGAGTGCACACTTAATAGTCCCAAACACTTACTTTCTTTCTGAATCTAGGCCAATCGGTTGTGTATGCACTACACCTGAGACAACCTACAATAACGAGTCATATATGCGAGTCATATGGCCGAGCGGTTAAGGCAGGGGCGCCGTTTATCGTACCTAAAGAGCCAACAACAACATCGGCAAGGGTTCGAGGCCGACTCGCTCCTAGTTCTGGTGGTGGAACAAGTCTTCTCGGATAAGGACTATAAACCGTAGGTCCAGTGTACACAGTTATAACCTGTGTGTACTTTAAAGAACCCAGTTCATTATTCGAAAAAGAGTAGGGGGTTACCCCGGTGAACTGGTTCACACAATAGCCTCTGTATCAGGGGGATTACCACCTATCTGATAGGACAGTGATTAATTCACTATTGGTAATCCTTGGCCACAGTGCCTAAAGACATAAAATAAAATAAATAATAAATAAAAAATAACCTTCAAAGGCCGTTGAATCACCCTTCACAAAATGCGTTTGTTTTACGCTATTTGCAGCCTACAGTATCAAAGTCCAAATATATTAAATGTATTATCAGTAGACCTAATAGATCAATAAATCGGACAATATAGGTTTGAACTTAAATAAGGGGTCAATTAAGTTTATGCAGTTTGCATAGTATGCATTGCCCAGTATGTTTCATCTATATAATGCTGTATACAGTATTATGTGTTGTTATTGTATTGATATTTATGCTGGTCGAATAATAATTAAATAAAAACTTAAAATAACGAAATTACTCGTTATACTGTAAAATTAAACACAACCCTATCTTATTTATTATACATTTATTTCATATTTTGAATCCGTTTTTGAAAATCGATTAATTTTATCCAGCTGCCATTTAGGCACTGAATACTGGAGAGTGATGTGACACTTTGTAATTGTTTTTGTTAGTTTTTCATTTATCTGTTTTTGTATATCTCAGACCAAACATATATAATGTATATTTTTATATGCAAATGACAATAAATGGAACTAATTTTCCACTGAAATAATATATTTAGACGATTTTCGGATTAATACGAATGCCGCAAAATACCGTAACTAATCTGAACAGCGATATTTTCAGAACTTGTCGTTGTCTGTTGGATTATTCTAAAAATCAATAATATGTATATTTAGTATTAAACGGGATTATAATACAGATTAGTCTTTCAATCTGGATATTATTAAAAGGCCTTCATAATCTTTTTGTTTTTTTAGTTTTTACTCAATTGTACGACTGGCGAAAGTCAAACTAAGAAATACGTTAGTTTACAAATATGTATTTATAATCGTTTGTTGATTCACATCCGCGACCCTCGGCAAATGATTATGTTTATTGATAAAGGGATAACACGTGGTTATTCGTAAAATAATAAAAACTTCTTTATTCCAATCTTTTCTAATTCTTAATATTCCAATCGCTCCAGCCTACGTGCCAAAAACATGTTTGTTGCCAGCCATGTTGAACTCAAACCCCCCTAAACATTAAATTTCCTGTTGTGGTATACAGTAAACCACTGCTGTGTTTAGACCGTTAAAATAGCAGCAAGATATCCTAAATTGTACTCATTTAGGGTCTGTTTTGAAGTACGTTCAAATATAGGTCCACGTCATCGTTTAAAAAGCGCGCGCGTGGGCGCTCACGTACGTAAATTTACCCCCTTCAATTTTACCAAAGATTATTTAAACATGGATTAATTCCTTAATTCGTGATTTAAATATTTTATATAGTATGTTAGTATTCTCGCATCACTGCCAAATTCAGAAATACTTATAAATTAGAGGGTGCTTCTTAGTACAATAACGTATATCTTTGTCTTAAAGACAAAATATGTATTGTTGACAGTGTTACACTTATTGAGCCATAAACAACTTAGTTGAGTAAGACAAAAGACAAACAAAGAATTAAACATTCATTATTTTATTTCAAAAACAAAAAGAGTTGAAGGAAAAGTGTTGTGTTGAAATTGATAAAGACCTAGTATAGGCTATTTCCAAAGATCGTGGTTCCAATTTGGAGTCTGAATATTGTGAACCATGTGTGTGCATATATTATATTTTGATCAGTGGCATAAACGTAGAGACCTGAGGCCTCTGGTTTAGGAACCTTAGGTGGCCCGCCAACGCTGGAGGCCTCGGGCGTTTTTAGCCCTTTTCAACATATTTTAATGCCCATGTTTTCCTCTGGGCACTGCTCAGGGGCCCCATAAACTCCGTGCCTAGTGAGCGCTCATAGCCGTTACACCACTGATCAGGATCCTTTATATTTAATGGCTGTAGAATAGATACAAAGAAATACAGTTTGATGATGTGAAATTCAATCTGTTCAATATGGTCCACATTTGATACCCTCATACACATTATAATAATCTTAAATTCTCTTCTATTCTATTTCACACTCTCCTCCAACTTGAGCCATCTTTTTCTTGATTTCTTCTGCTTCTTCTTTACCTATGTCTGCTTTTAATACCTGTGGCACTGACTCAACAAACTTTTTAGCCTGAAATGTAAATTAAAAATTGTTTATTGTGACCCGATAACGGACATCTCAAGAACGTTTGTCTTGAGAGGTAAGTTTTAAATTGTATTTATTTTTTTGTTTATGTCTTTAGGCACATGTGGCCAAGGATTACCAATAGTAATTAATTAATCACTGTCCTATCAGATAGGTGGTAATCCCCCTGATACAGGGGTTATTTTGTGAACTAGTTCACCGGGGTAACCCCTACTCGTCTTGAATGATGACGTGGAGTGCACACGGGTTATAACAAGGTACTGTATTAAGTAATGCGCATTGTTTGATGCGATATTGTTTTAACATAATCATGTCTGTTATAATCATTTACCTGTACAAGGTTCATGGTTGGATTTAGTGCTTTAATTTCTTTAATCAATTTAACTTTGCTAGCTGTATCAAATTTGTTGAGTTTTATTGAAAATGATGTTTGCACTTGTTTTGCTGGAGCATTTTCTTCCTCCTCCTCATCCTGTAGGAGAAAAAATGTTTAAAAGTACAAAAAGTGATTTTTATCATACACAGTACTATGTATTTAAAAATCAGAAATGGGGTGTTAATGCACAGTAATTCCATTTATCCGTCCATAATATGATGAGTCTAGGCTTACCTTTTGTTGACTCTGTTGAACTGGTGCTCCATATGACATGACGGGAGCATCTTGTATATTTAATCTTTCCTAAAAAAAAAATTCAATAAAATTTGTGCTTGTATTTTGGTGTACATATAAAGAATCAAAGTGAGCTAACCATACAATATATTATTTTTGCAAGCTTAAGTTAATGTTCGGCGTGTTTTTAGCATGGTGTAGAAATGGACAAATATTAAAAATTATATTAATATTAATTATGTGTTTATTAATATTATTTCTAGTATGTTTTATTTTCTAACACACCTTCAAATGTTGATTTAGTTGAGACACTTCTAGTAAATTAAGTGTTGCAATCTGGTCAACAATATTTGTTATTTTGTCTGGGTAGACTTTAGGTTCTCCTTCCAATGCTGGCAAGGGGAGTGGGCTGGTACAGAGTGGTCTCGAATGGCTGCAGGACAAGCATCGTAAATGTCTTCTTTCGACTGATTTCTCTAGCCTATTTATTAATAATCAAAAGCAAAGTAAGAATGATTAAAGCTATGCACGCTGTCCAGCTAAGTTCAAAATATACTAAAACTGAAACACTGAAGTCATATAGTATGCCAGGCTTAGGCCTAGCCCTTTACCGGTTATCTTTCACTGAGCGATCACCGAACCGGGACTGTCACTGTGCTGCCAGCGGTAGCCTACAGCTGAGTAGAACACAGACTCAGTAGGCCTAGCCTAGGCCTAGAGAAATATGACAAAATTCACATTAGAAAATAGGTAAAAATATAATTTACCTCCACAGTTTATTGTGTGTTCTGAAACTTTTCCACAATATTCGAGAAAAAGAGGAGCTCATATTTAAAAATGTTTATTTTCAAGTTTCTTTTCGAAATTGTACACACCATGCGTTTTCCACATGAGACAAATTATTATGCCTTAGTAACCTTTGACATTTAAAAAAATAGTCGCATCGCGCGGCGCGGCGGCGAGCACGGCATCAGATCGGATCGTGAGACCTTGTATGAAATTCATTCGTGAGGTGTGGGGCCAAAGAGGGGTGGGAGACAACTTTAAATGTTCTTTTTTTTACTTTGCAAAAACAAACTCAATATCGGATATATTTTAATCATAAGCCACTGGCTTTCCGATCTCCGGTAGATAATCCGAAGATAATAAAAAATCAGATATATAAATTAATTATTAAATTATATGCATATTGACTTTATGATTTATTAGATTAGGCCTATATTTGATTTGAATAACTATTAAGAATCTTTTTAAAATTAAATCAAATCCACATTTACAACATTGTCCTACAAATATTTATTAAAACCAATATAGATTGAAAGGGATTATGCTACGGAAAATTGTGGTTTTTGAAAAGTTTCATAGAATATTAAGATGTCGCGTTCTGATAGGCTTATCTAACTTAAAAGGAGGATGTTCATTGAATATAAAAGTACTGGCGTACGCACAAAAAGATAGATCGTGTGCCACTTTTTATTGTAGCAATCATCTTTGTTTTGTAGAGGTTCATCGATTATCGCCATCTTCCAGTAAAATTATTTAGCATTTCTGCTCAGAATTGCGATATTTAGTTTGTGAACTAATTTTAGGTAGACATACTGTGGAACTAAAGGTTAGTAGACTAGCCCTGTACTTAACTTTTCTATCAACTTTTAAATATTGTACAAATTAGGTTACACAGTTCCCGCTGATCTAGCCTAATTTTAGATGATGTTAACCATTACTTTTTATATTAAATAAGTGAAAAATACCAGGATTTTTTTTTTATATCTTTTAACCAATTTTTCTACACAGAAATACAATATGAAGAAGCCAATCACAGCCATTTTATTTTCGTATATATTGGCGACTGCTTTTGGCGGCAAGCCTGACGGACCACCACCTGGACAGGGGCGTGGTCTAATCGATTCCTCGTCAAAAGAATTCCCTCGCATTGAAAATCAGTACATTGTAATGTTGGAGGTGAGTACGTTGCCAAATTTACATATTGTTTGAAGGTTTGCATGGCGAAATCAAATGTTGATATAAAGTTTGCGGTAGGCCTACACCTATATAGTTCTGAAAAGTTATAAAGCTATATATCAACAAATTTAGGCCTAATATCAGTGGTCGTTTGAAATCAAATCTCAAGTATAATCCGGATCTGCGCCGGCCGGGTTGCCGCATTACATTTTCAATAATGCCGTTCAGATTATCATGTACTGTACAAAGATGTACAGAGTAAAGTTGTCTTTATTTGTAATTGATTGTCCTGTTACAAGTGCGTCACTATACAAAGTGATCCCATCGTACCACGAGTGAACATGGGTACAAGACATCGTACCGTTATGCGTAACCGGTTTCTATAAAGATTTATTATATAATAAAGGGTCCATTAGTCAATGTATGCATGTCTTCCTCGGTCTCCTGTTTATTCTGCACGGTATTCGTCTGGTGATTCGAACTTTTAGGCCTAAACAACCCCAAAATGAGGATACTCGGGACACAAAACGAGGCCGTAAAAGTGTAAAATGTTATCCCCTCGTTTGTTTTACTAAAGAGCCCTTACAATGTTGATTATAGCAAACAGTAATAAATCTGACAATCAAATAGTGTATAGTGATTCATTTTTATTTCTAAGAAAATTGTCTCCGAATTAAAACAAAATGTGTGTATATGAATGCTTGTAATTAGTGATTGTTATGTATAATATATAGGATTCTGTTGATCTTGAAGGAGCGAGAAGTGAGTTGGGAAGACTCAATAGTTTCGTTCACAAACGTGACCTGATTCTCACAAACAATGGTGTCGACGTGTTTAAAGGCTTTGTGGTGAAAGATCTGAACCGTGGTAGAGCAAATAGTGTAAGTATTCACAACCATGTTTTATTTCTGCAGATAACCTATATCAGATCGCTCAAAACAGTAAGATGATTCGGCGCGATTTAACTAACATATTAATTCATTTTGTAAAATAACGCAACGCAAACGAGTTGACCAATGACGAGCGATAGAATAGTCAATCCCTTGTACTTTGATTGGTCAAATCACTTGCGTCGCGTCTTAAGTGGGAACCAAGCTTAACAGATAGTTTGATATTGATTTATCGGCTCTTCGCACTTACAAACACTTCACTGTAGTTACATGTTTAGCGTATTTAAATACTAAACGTGTTTATAGCTACATCTTGTTTTCTTCCACTCGTTTAGCAGTCAACATGTCACATGTTCAATTTCTCCACATGTTTAGGTACGTGTTTAACGTTGCGAGAAAACGATTTTACTGTGGCGAAAAAAGCTTCAAATTGCTCCACATGTTTGACAATCAACACGTCACTGATGTGTTGAGTTGTATACAGACTACATGTTTAGAATGTGTTTAGAACCTAAACATGTTTCATATCAAAACATGTTTAAGGCTAAATGTGTTGGAGAAGTGGGTACAAAATACATGTTTAAGATCTAAACACTATTTTTACAGTGTTTAAATTGGTTTATCTACAGATTGCTTCAGACGCGAGGGTTAAATCAGTTATTCAAGATATGGAAGTCAAGACAACTTCAGCAACATTTCTGGGATTGGATAGAATCGACCAGCGCTTCCTACCTCTCGATAATTTTGATTTTATTCCAGAAGGTATAGTCAATGTTTACAACATAACCTCCTCCACCCCACCCCCAGCACTAGACCAGGACATATTTCATGTCAATGTTGTGCGCGCGCGTATGCGTAGTTTGGTTCGGAAAGTTAGTGTCGTCGCGCTTACTCGTCAATTCTAGGTCCAGAGGCAATTGATCCTGCTTCCGGAGAATGTTTTTATTTAATTTACCAATCGATGTAGGCCTACCTGAAAAAGTATTGAAAATTGAAAAATTTAGGAAGGTGAATGGATCAGATAAGCCGCAAATACTTCTCTTTTATGTGTGTTGGATGGAAGGTGATGTTAATCTAGCTATTGAATAATTTGTATTACGTGTAGGATTTGGTCACGACGCCCACATCTATATAATTGATTCCGGTATTCGGGTAACTCATGACGATTTCAACGGCAGAGCTTTTAATTTTTTAGATGTCGTAAACCCCATAAGTTCACCACATTGGGTAAGTGCACTCAGGCCTTAGTAAACATAATATTTATTATTAGGTACAAAATAACTGAAATGATAAATAAGAGAACGTGGTTCTATCTATGTAATATTGATATCCCCTTGGGAATTTTCTCAGTCAGGACTTATGTAATCCCTCGATGAAAATATAAAATCCCTTGTAGAGGATATACATTTTATATATTACACCTCTAAGCAGGCAATATCTGTATAATATATGTATTATAACACTTTCCTTTTATTTACAGTTTGTAGATTATCATGGTCACGGTACAGCTTGTGCTAGCATAGCCGCCGGACGCAGATATGGTGTTGCTAAGTGTGCCACTGTACATGCCGTTAAAACGATTGATCCCTTTTCTCCGTTTTCTCTTTCAGATCTGTACTCCGGTAAGATATACTTATTTTTTTCCTTGGCACATGGACGCAACGCAATAATTAAATAAATAACGATGCGATGATCTTCCAAATTTGTGTTTGTGATTGGTCAATTAACTTGCGTGGCGCTTAATAAACTGTAATGAATGTGACAAAAAGTGGGATGTAGGGGTGGGGGGTTGGGAGGGGGTGTTTCAAATGCGTTTCTGAATTGTACAGGTCGAGTGCCAGTGGCCTTCATATCTGTGCGAAATGAAGTGAAGATGCCTGGCCACTTTGTTCTGTTTCCAAAGCTTTGATGATGAAATTATGGAAAACAATAAGTGATATATAGAGAGGCATTTGCTGCTTCCTCTGCATACAGGCCTTGTAATCACTCGCCTAACACGCACCTAAACTGCTCTTGAGGAGTGCGATTTGCATGCAACACACTTAAATTTGGCAAACTTCTACATACCAAAATATAATAGCACACCTGCGACAGCAATTTGTTGCAAAAAAGACAAAGCCTGTATGTAACGTATTACTGTTTATATTTACCTGAAATGTATATTTAGTTTATATTTATTTATATTTATTTATTTATATTTACCTGAAATGTAGGCCAATACACCTTTAAAATGATAAACTGTTCATGTTTTTTTTAGTTAATATAATAATCACTCATTGATCTATCTGTCTTTTTGCAGCTTTGCTTCTTACTGCCGGCAACGCACAGGCACCAGCCGTCATATCATTGTCTCTATTTACGGGATATGATGCCTTGCTCAACGTAATTGTTGATTACATTACCAATGAATACGAAATACCAGTGATTGTTACAGTTGGAAATCCGATCTCAGGTTTAAACCCTTGTTTGGATTACTCTCCTACATCAGCTGCCGAAGTAAGTAAAGGCCAATTTCTTTAGTAGCTAGCTGGTCTCGTGATTCTTCCGTATGCTTCTTCCCAACAGAGACGCAGCGCAAGGACGTAAAACACAGCGAATGGTCTTATGATTTTTGTGTGAGACATACTTTGGTTAATCTGTAAATCCAATTTTGGTGATGTACTTTCGGGTCAGATGTCAATGATCTATTTTTTCACGCAATTTTACTAATATCTTTATTTTATGGCACAGTCTTTCATGAAATCGTCTATTGTTTTGGAATTTGGCTCAATGTAAGCTGATGAATCATACTAGACATTGATTTTCATGAAAAGTCATTTCCAAAAGAATTAATGAATTTCATCAAATATTGTGCTATAAAATAAAGATATTGGTAAAATTACGTGAAAAATAAGTCATTGACCTCTGACCCGAAAGTGCATTACCAGAATCACTTGAAAATTGGGTTTTCAGACGTACCAAAGTATGTCTCACACAAATATCATAATGGTAAACTATGTGCACTAATCTCTCAGTTGCGTCAACGTCCTTGCGTTGCGTATCTAGTGGAAAGCTGTATAGCTAGGCGTACGTAATTCTTTAATAGTTCTAAGTTATTCTCTAGTAGTCCTACGTGATTCTAGTCGACCTATAGATTCTTCAGTAGGCCTACGTGATTCTTACCTACGTGATTCTTCAATAGGCCTACGTGATTCTTCAGTAGGCCTAACTGATTCTTCAGTAGACCTACGTGATTCTTACCTACGTGATTCTTCAATAGGCCTACGTGATTCTTCAGTAGGCCTAACTGATTCTTCAGTAGGCCTACGTGATTCTTACCTACGTGATTCTTCAATAGGCCTACGTGATTCTTCAGTAGGCCTAACTGATTCTTCAGTAGACCTACGTGATTCTTCAGTATACCTACGTGATTTTTCAGTAGACCTACGTGATTCTTCAGTAGGCCTAACTGATTCTTCAGTATCTACGTGATTCGTCAGTAGTACGTGATTCTTCAGTAAGCATAGTAGACCTACGTGATTCTTCAGTAGACCTACGTGATTCTTCAGTGGGCCTACGTGATTCTTCAGTAGGCATAGTACGTGATTCTTCAGTAGACATACGTGATTCTTCAGTAGACCTACGTGATTCTTCAGTAGACCTACGTGATTCTTCAGTAGGCCTACGTGATTCTTCAGTAGACCTACGTGATTCTTCAGTAGACCTACGTGATTCTTCAGTAGGCATAGTAGACCTACGTGATTCTTCAGTAGACCTACGTGATTCTTCAGTAGGCATAGTAGACCTCGTGATTCTTCAGTAGGCATAGTACGTGATTCTTTAGTAGACCTACGTGATTCTTCAGTAAACCTACGTGATTCTTCAGTAGACCTACGTAATTCCTCAGTATATAGGCATAGTAGTACGTGATTCTTCAGTAGGCATAGTAGACCTACGTGATTCTTCAGTAGACCTACGTGATTCTTCAGTAGGCCTACGTGATTCTTCAGTAGGCATAGTACGTGATTCTTCAGTAGACCTACGTGATTCTTCAGTATACCTACGTGATTTTTCAGTAGACCTACGTGATTCTTCAGTAGGCCTAACTGATTCTTCAGTATCTACGTGATTCGTCAGTAGACTGTACGTGATTCGTCAGTAGACCTACGTGATTTTCAGTAGACCTACGTGATTCTTCAGTAGACCTACGTGATTCTTCAGTAGACCTACGTGATTCTTCAGTAGACCTACGTGATTCTTCAGTAGACCTACGTGATTCTTCAGTAGATCTACGTGATTCTTCAGTAGACCTACGTGATTCCTCAGTAGACCTACGTGATTCCTCAGTATATAGGCATAGTAGTACGTGATTCTTCAGTAGGCATAGTAGACATACGTGATTTTTCAGTAGGCATAGTACGTGATTCTTCAGTAGACCTACGTGATTTTCCAGTAGGCCTATACGTATACTGTACGCGATTCTTATTTTTTCACTATAAGAATGTATTCGTGCGAATCGTTTTGTTTTAAATATGCGTATTTGTGTTCATATTTCCAATATTATACTTTTTGTGATGCGAAAAAGCAACCAATCAGAGCTTAAGAAATTCGCAAAAATAGAGATCGTATAACTGAAAACGGGCTCAGTGAATTCGTTTACCTCAATTATTTCATCTAATAAAATCTAATATCTTACTCTATAGCTTTACATTGTTATTTATATTATATTTCAGGCGTACGTCGTGGCGGGAACTGACGCCTTATCGGACATACCATTGCCCGGCCATGCGTCCTGTGTGGATATGTTTGCACCCGGTGTATTAATCGAAAGTGCAACTCACCTTAACGATTTTGGTTCAACGTTTAACACTGGGAATTCGTTTGCCGTACCTTTCGTAGCTGGTAAGAGATCTTCACTATTCAATTTGTTTCATTGCGCTTCTGTACACACCTAATTGATTATGTGTACTGTATCTCCAAATGGCATTTTATAATATGTCCTGTGTATCAAAGGTAAATTTTGCAATACAGGGTATATTACATGACGGATATACTATTTTAAAGTTGCTTAGGCATTTGGCCTATGATAAGGCGTCACATGTGACGTCACACTGCGTCACGGATTTTTCCGATGATGCTGTGCAATACCTGTCATTCTGTTAATCATGGAACACCTTGTGAAATATCTATATAGGAAATATTAAAAAATAAGCTTAATTGGATTAAATTCGATTCGATTCTAATGCGCGCATGATGTAGAATCTATCCAATTAAGCTTGGAACCCACCTATGACGCAAGGGCGTAAGCGCAATAACGTACCATAAATAACTTGACCAATCACAAGCGATGGATTATCCGAACTGTCGCTTGTCATTGGTCAATTCGGTTGTGTTGCGCTTACATCCTTGCGTTGCGTCCTAGTGGGAACGGAGCTATCGATTTGCGACGACCGACAACTAAACTACGTCATATTAATTAATTGTGCGCATGTAGAGATATTCTGACGGATGTCCTTTCTAGGTCCAGGCGACGATCAACATCGATCCTGACCTAGGTTGGTGGTCGGTCTTCGCAAATCGAAAGCTTCCTTTATTTAGGCCTTACACCGAATGAAATTCTGGTTCAAGTGTAAACAAATATTTGTCTTTTACATGAAAAGGTGTTGCAGCCATTATACTGGACCTCGAGCCATATTTGACAGCAGATGAAGTGAAGGACAAGATATCCGCAACTGCAACTCAAAACATCATTTCAGGAGTAACCACCTCTGAAAACCATCTTCTTTATACTTCTCCATACGATGATACACTAAAAAGATGTGTTTAAACTGTTAAATTATATAAAACAGTGTAAACACATTATTTAAACACATCATTAAATATCGGTATTTAAAATGACGTAGGGAAGAATAGATTTTGTTTTTTACCGTAAATAATGCTGTATGAGCAATATTTAAAGCAAACTTCACAGTTACTATATATAAGCTATATTATAGTAGTAATATGCAGTGTTAGTTAGGTTTGAACGAAGTGTGAATCACGGATTGTTAGAAGGCGTATACTGATGCCTTATTATATAATATTGATATTTAAAATCACTGCAACATTAAGAAACTTTCGATTTGTGAGAATCAGGACTTATGACGTCATGGGGAGGTTTTGCAATATTTTTCAAGTCGTCGGACTCAATTTGGCAGATTCTAGTTAACTATTTTGTTATCATAGACTAGAGTGTGCATATTGTAAGTTTTGGGGTTTACAATCGTCACAAAAAGAAAATTAAAATCGATTTAAGACTTTTAATGACGCAATGCATGTCACAAACAGTTATAGTTACTAGGTCGACGTCACAAATCGAAAACTAAATATTATTTATCTTGTTTCCATTCAATCATTTATAATATCCGTATTTAACGTATGAATTTATATTTCATAAAATTAAAATCATTATGATAAAAAATGCCCATTTCCGAAGTAATTCCTGTGTTTGTCGAAAATGGCAAAAAATATGTTTCAAAATACAATTTGGATGCATTGTTATTGATATTTGCGCATATATTGCGTTAATAATGATCATATAATTATAGTAACCAATTATAACGAGAATCATTACATGTTCTGCGCATCTAAATTATGATATAAGTAACAAGTTATGCCGAAAAATAGAAAGATCGAAATTGGCAATTTTTTGTACTATAGTACAGGGAAATTTTCGAAACATGGCAAAACTTGTTACTATATCATAATTGACATGCGCAGAATCATATAATGTGTTGGACCTTTTTGTTCTTTGACATAAATGGTTACTATACGTGTATAAGATGCTTATAACGTAATATATGCACATATATAACAATATTATTGGATAATAACAGTATTTTAAAAAGTGCGTATTTTGGCCATTTTTCGTAAAATCCCTGTACTATAGTACAGGGATTTTACGAAAAATTGTCAAATTTCGACCTTTTTATTTTTAGACATAAATGGTTACTATGCGTCTATAAAATTATTATAATGCAATATATGCACATATATAGCAATATTATTGCATAATAACAGTATTTTAAAAAGTGCGTATTTTGGCCATTTTTATAAAAAAAATCCCTGTACAGGGATTTTTGTCGAAAAATGGCCAAAATTAGACCCATTTATTTTTTGATATAAATGGTTACTATACGTCAATAAGATGATGATAACGCAATATATGCTCATGTATATCAATGTTATCGCATAATAATAGTATTTTGAACAGTGTATATTTTGGCCATTTTATGAAAAAATCCCTGTACTAGTATTTTGAAAAGGGTATATTTTATATTGGCCATTTTTGCGCATGTCAATAATGATATAGTAACCTGCGACTTATGCAAAAAAATAAATGGGTTGAAGATGGCCAAAATATGACCTTTTCAAATTTCAGTTTATATTATGTGTTAATAGTACTAAAATGGTTTTTTATGGAAAGGCTATCAGAATGAAATGAACTAACAAACTGTTTTTAGCTGGTGTACAAAAAATACAATTTATCATCAGAAAGCAAATTATTACAAAAAGTACTTGGAAGCAACTTTTTACACAATACCGTAAATCATATTGCTCTGGCATACACATCAATATTGAGACGTTATCAAGAGGGTCACAACAAAACACCCTGTAGTCTTTGCTCTCAACTGTATACCTAGAGGTAAACACTACCCCTAACTGGTGGCACCGTGTAATACATTGTGCATATTAATTTGACCTCTATGAATCTTTTTATATGTAAACTTATATTTTCTCATCATATTAAACTCTTTATACTGCTTATCAGCTTATACAAATAATTATCATCTTTCAAAGTTGATATCAGTTTTTATAATACTGTTAAGGGCCTTTCACACCTGTTCCGGCACGGTTCCGGTCCGGCGACGGAAAATCCAATCGAACGTCAGTGTTTCGTTTTCACGCGGCTACGCGCATATCGATTGGCGCATAGCCGCGTGGAGCGTCGTCAAAACGAAACATTGATGTTCGATTCGCCGGACCGGAACCGTGCCGGAACAGGTGTGAAAGGCCCTTTATTCATGAATTCATACACTTTTTGCAAAATGTAGTAGAACTTAATGGTATAGTCATACATATCTGTAGAATTGTGTAGTCCCAAGTCTGTATTTATTGTAGTATACGTATGAAACGCCATATGTGCCAAAATATTTATCTTTTTACCAATATTAAGTGAAAACTCTGTCTGGAACCCAGACTAAACCCTAGGGGAGAACAACTATTTTGAGTTGATCTATGGTTAAATAAAGTTTAATTGAAGGCATTTTGTGATTAAATTATTGCTACTATATAACAAGGTGGTCTTCACCATTTAGACAATTTTACTAAATAATTCACTAGTTATTATTACTAATTATATCCAACATTTATAGGATTTGTGTCAATCAGTTGCAGTCATTATTGTTCTATAATGTCGTGTTAGTTTACCACCGTCTAAAAAATAATATTGCACAATTTCAAACATAATTTAAAAACAGTAAAAGCTTAAAAATAATTAAAATGTTCACGTCAAGATTAAAGCCTCTCAAATGCAATTACAGATATATGCAAGATACTGAAGCAGAACATCATAGCCAAGAGAATAAAATATTTGGATACAGTACCTAATATATAAACATGAGCCTGTAAGTGGGACACACCTACTTTAATGAATAAACATGAGCTTGTAAGTAGGACACACCTACTTTAATGAATAAACATGAGCTTGTAAGTAGGACACACCTACTTTAATAAATAGACATGAGCTTGTAAGTAGGACACACCTACTTTATTGAATAAACATGAGCTTGTAAGTAGGAAACACCTACTTTAATGAATAAACATGAGCTTTCTAGACATCTTCTGGTACAGTCTGTTCCTTAAGGTAGCACAATGCATGAAATAGATTATTTGGTATGTGATCAGTTACCATACTGGGATTGATTATGATGTAAGAGAAATCTTCATGTCGTCCAAACTGTGCTTCATAACGCCTCTTTCCAAAGCAGGATCTGAAGAAATAATAATGCAGATAAAAAAACAGTTGTAATCTGCCTCAGGAACAACATAGTGTGTGTGTGTGTGGGTATTTAAAAGAAAGAAATACTATAAAAATACAACATAATAAAAGCAAATTAAAGTACAGTGAACTCTCCCAATACTGAACACCTTTAAGCTGGCCAAATACTTTTTCGGAATGTGTTTTTAATGGTAAAAATGAATTTGGGAGAGTAGACTGTAATAACCAAGAAGACTATCACAATAAAAACAAGCAATTAAACACATTAGAATACTTTACCTGTTAACCGATCGCGTTTCTTGAATCCAGATAAAATGTCCTGGCGGATAGAGCGCTACCTTATGAACAGACTGCGAACTCGTAGATGTACTACTGCCCTCACCTGAATACACCTGGCGAACAGGTGATCCAGGAGAGTCATCAATAAGCGGCTGTTGTGGGTCTAAGGATTCCTGATTCCCGCTGTTCTCCTCAGATTCTTCTGGCAACTTTTCTGGAAAACCAAAAAATGAATGCCAACATGCCCCAAGCATTAGTTGATACTGCAGAAGAGAATATTTAATATCATTAAGCCTAAGTCTACATTATCAAACTATATGTGACAAAGAAATGTGATGTGCCCATATATTACCATGATGATGTCATATCACTACAATATTTGGCCATTTCATGTTCATACTGTATATGGACACACCATATTTATATGATAGTGTAGACAGAGCTTTAAATAAATGAGAAACTGCTATTATTTTGAGAAACAAGTCTGCATTAGTTAAAGGGGTGCTCACTGGTATTTTGTCAGGTCACATAAGGTCATAGTATCAGATTTCACCATACCTTTGGTCTTGTACTTTTCTTAATGACAGATGACATGCGTTCTTTCAAATCATCCAACGTTTCTAAAGTTAATCTTGAAGAGAAAGATAAACAAAATGGATATCTATTATACCATGAATATGATTAATAAAAAAAAGTTAGTAAGTTACAGTACGTTTATGAAAAATAGACATAATCTTTTGTAATTTGGTGAATCCTAGGGTTGTAGTTTCAATCTACTAGTAACAAAATCATATCCTAATTTACAGTTTTTTTTTAATTTAAAAAAACAATTATTTTTTTTTAGTAACTTACCTGGGTACAACATCTTCTCCTAGAACAACTGAACAAATAAAATCAGCAGAATATTGCACCCCAGCCGCACTGAAACAAATTGATAATACTATAAATAGAATAAATCAAACATTCATTTTTTTATAAGGTACAGTATAAAGGGAAAACAATGTACAGTAGCTTAATGTAGAATATTTAGAAAAACAACATTTTCGGGCTAGCCAATCCTTTGTGCTTAGTAAGCTTGTACAAAATTACAACCAGTTTCCACTTTCTGAATTGTTTGCTTACCTGATCAATCCACCAGGCGGTGCATATGCAAAGCAGGTTAATGAAGGCCACCTGGATTTAAGCATAATAGACAAGAGGCTGGCTGTACCTGCTCCCAGACTATGACCAACTACAACTACACTATAATCATCACTCTAAACAGGGATAAATCATTAACAGAATAGGGTAACAGTAACATGCTTCAAAGATAGATAGTATGGTAGTACAGTATAGGATAGTATGAATATACACTGTTCCTCAGCAAGAAATAAAAATAAGTAAAATTCTAGAAGTAAAGCAATTGCTAGAGGATTTCATAGAGGAAATAGCAAAGATAAACTTATCATACATAACCCATGCTCAATTAGATTGAAAGTTACGCACATTATCATTATTTATTCATTCTAGCGAGTTTCTTGTTAAATATTTGTTACAGCATAAAATTTATAAACTTCAACTAAAGCTAATCCTTTTTTTGGTCTAAATGAGCACATAGGAATTTATAATTCTATCTAACTAATCCTTAAATTCTACCTCTGCTTTCTGGAATGCTTGTTCTATTATTTGGTTGTCCATCAGAATTGTCTTGATAGTCTTGGCACTGCGTAGGATTCCTTTGTGAGCATAGATCTCATGTCCTTCAATGTCCATTAGCTCACACTCTGCTGTTGCATCTGTTAATGCATCCTAAAACATCAACAAAATTACATCAAAGTACAGTAGAACAAATTTAAAGCTTGGTTCCCATTAGAATGCAATGCAATGACGTAAGTCATCATCTTTCGCGTTGTGATTGGTCAAATCACTTACGTCCTTGAGTTACGAGCTTTATTTTATACGTATCCAACAGCAAGAAACTCACCAATTACCTAATGGGAACCAAGCTTTAATAAGGACGATTTGTGCCAAATACTGTTTAATTCTAGTCATTCTTTTTATATGTAAATGTGCATAAAGATCTGTCTACACTATCAAACTTTATGTTAAGAAAAAATGTGATGTGCCCATGGATATGATGATGTCATATCACTACCATATTTGGGCACATCACACTTTGTCAAACTAGTTTGATAGTGTAGACCGACCTTAAGAGTTACTGAATTACGGAAGCCCGTTCGGGCCACAAGTTAATTATATTTTAAAAGCCTTTATCGGGCGGCCGCCACTTAATTAACCGCCAGATAATTAAGTGGCGGCCGCCAGATAACAGCTTTTAAAGTATAGTTAACTTGTGGCCGACAGGCTTCCGTACTGAATACTGCCTCCACTATTAGTATAATGAATGAAAGTTAAATCTTACTTTTAAAGATAATGTTCCTCTAATTGAAACTACAACTGCTTTCTCTTTATGATCCAAAGCAACAAAAAATGGTACTTCATATATCTATAAAAAAAAAATTATATCAAATTATAATATAAAGTATGCTTCACATCTGCTTCCCATAGTATGGTTCAAATTCATTTCTCAGTTTGATTGTGATGACCATTTACAAAAACCATTGCAAATTCAATAATTTGTTTATTTAACAATCATCTTTTTTCGAAAAAACAAAAGAAAAGTCTGGGTTTAATTCTGTCATCTATTGTTAAATTTCAATTAACTGTCTAAAAAATATTACCTTATTCCTGTAACTCATATAAACTATATCCTTGTCTTTTAAGTTTGTGAGCTGCTTAACGGCGGATGTATTACAATTGCAACAATTGTCATGCTGGGCTACACGTCCTGATCTACAACACATAAAACATTGACAATGCCGACACAGCCTGCATAGACCACATGACATGTTATCATACATATAGTACATCCAACCGTAACATCCTAAGGCATAGAAAATATAATGACAGCATTTGTCTACTTCCTCTTCAAGAGGCATTACAGGTGGTGGTACAAGTGGAATGATCCGTTGCGGTATACGAGGGCGCTCTCCACGGCGTTGATGCCGCTCCTGATCGTATTGCAGTAGAACAAGTCCAGCTGCTATATCTGAAGGAACAATATCAAGATCCTACAAAAAGTAATAAGAATAATAATATTAAAGAAAGTTTACATGAATTTGATTACTAAAAATATATTCAAGTACAGAATCATACTTTAAAGCTTGGTTCCCACTAGAAATGCAATGCAAGGACATAGACGCAAGCGAGTTGACCAATGACAAGTAACTGTTTCGAATAATCCATCGCTTGTGATTTGTCAAATCACTTACTTTGCGTTGCGTCTCTAGTGGGAACCAAGCTTAAGTGAACTATTTATAAATAATTTACTCATTACCTTGAAAAATGTGGCCATTAGGGCAGACACATCAGAAAAGGCATCTTGGGAATTTTCATCATTACCAGCACAACAACATAGCAATCGACACCTTGGAAAAAGAACAACAAGTATAGTAAAATTAGTACTAACACAGTACAATCCACAGCAAAAGGAGCTAGAATTTACACAAGGGATGATGGAACCCATTTCTACCTGCAAAAACCAACATGAAATCAGGTGTAAAATGATGTCATAGATAGATTATAACCATATATAGGTCTTGTTTTGTGTCTTTTCTTTATTAAATGTAAAATGTATGCTGAATTAAAAACAAATTAACCCTCTAAAGCCATGTCTGCACTATCAAACTTTATGTGAAAAAAAAATGTGATGTGCCCATATATTGACATAATGATGTCATATCACTACCATATTTGAGCATATCACTACCATATTTGTGCACATCACACTTGTTTTGTCAAACTAGTTTGATAGTGTAGGTAGAGCTTTATGATTACCTTCTTTCCCAGACTTGCTTTGCTGCATTTCCTGTGGTCGACAGAAACTCCCTTGAATGTGATAAGTGTTCATCACCATCATCTGCAGTATCGTCAATTGAGCCAAGCGGATCAAAAAAGATGAAAACAGCAATCAAAATAAAAAATGAAATAATCCAACTTGTGACGACTGTCCCTTTAACAGCTCGAACCACGCTCATGTCGCATGCTTTGCCCTCAACAGGAGTTCTATTCTCCCATTCACTAAATCCCCAATATGCTCCAACTCCACTCCATGCGAGTTCAAGAAGAAATATTACAAGTCGAATGTAGAGAAACAGGGGGATGAACCGTCGAGGATGGGTGTTCGTTATTGAGCCTTGTCCACTTGTGTAAATAATTATTAACTCTAGAATTATTGCTAAACTGATGAGCACGATAAAACCGATGAAATAGGCCTCCAGCAACTCACCACCAGGACAACGAAGAGTTTCACGGTGAGAAATATATACAGATGCAATTGCAGCCAGCCTAGATAATGAGGAGTAATGACAAATGTTTATCATATACTTTCTATATCAATCGTCATGGCTGATCTACAGGTATGCAGTGTATTAATTAATATAGAACTGAATAATAAGTAAATTATAAAAATAAATAGTTACAAAACACAGTGAAAATGTGACATAAAAATAATTGCTTAAAGTGCTTACCACAATAGTCGTATAAAGACAGAGGTGATACCTGGAAACACAAAATCATCACTACCGATGGCCCAACGACGTCCAAAAGCAACCAGTGCAGGCATTTTGGGTAATTTGTATAATCTAATTCAAGTCTAGTAGACTAGTAGTTGTAGCTAGGATAAACATAACATATCAGGATCAGTTGCTGTTGTCATTTTATTTGAGATTCTGCAAACACTAAAAAAAGACAATAATGACAATGTAATAATTAATTAAAACGGTATTAAAAATATCTTCTCCTTAAACTTAAACATACAGTAGGTCTAAATAAACGAAAAATGGAATGTGCATGGAGGTGCCTGGGCTGTGTGCTAGCAGCCAAACCTACCGGGCCGGGTCCGGCCTGTTCGGTGTATGTAGGCTAGGGTAGGCCCTACGTTAGGCCTAGAGTCCTAGTCTGCTTCTCTACTAACTAAGGCCTAGGGCCTAGGATAGCCTAGTAGTAATGGTCTAGGCCTAGCCTAGCTAGAACAGAGCCTAACCTAGGCCTAGCCTTAGTTTACATTCGCATATATAGATAATTCCATAAAGAAACTTAATTAAACTATGGCGCGCCTTAAACTATTTCTTGTACCTCTCTCTCTCTGTCTGTAAAAAGTACGGAAATAGCATAGGCTTAGTGTGGTATGGTAAATTCGATCACGAAGATGTCGATATTCGATATTGCCAAAAATCGAACAATATGACCTTTTCTCAGGTCAACAATCAATGGAGCGGAAAGAAATAACCAACAAGTCAAACAAAATGAATGAATCAACAACGATACGTGGCCTATTCGCAGTCTGGAAATGTATGTGTCGAGGATTAATTTACAAAAAAAAACAATGCTGATGGATGGAAATTGATTAACTTATGAAAGTTTTTGCGCCGCGGCTTTAGGCAGTTATATTCAAGAGGACAGAAGCATTGCCATTAGGCTGTATCCCGCGGATACTACTGCTGCTGAAAAATGTTTGGACTGGACATGCGCAAACCCCAAAGCACGTCTAGGGGGAGAAGTAGTAAGATCTGTTCAATAAACAATGTTTTCGTTTTGGCTGACAATATTACTATAATACGTTACACAAAATGTTTAATACTATTTCCTAAATTATTTAATAGAATATCAATAAAAAAGCATAATTTAATAAAGAAAGAACAATAATTAAAACTGTTTTTTGTAAGAAATATTTCTTGTTATATTGACTTGTTCCGGAAACGGGTTAGGCCTACGTTAATAATCTAGACTGGTATGGATTTAATCTTTGCCTTTACGTGTGCAGTGGCACGGTGTGCGATCCATTAATTTTGGCTAAGGCGTCTGTGGTTTTTCACGAACACCTAAATAAATTCCTGTGATTTGATTGGACGATTGTGGGTCACATGGCGTGCAATAGTACGTACTATTTAACGATTATTAAATAGTACTTTTTTTTCTTTTTTCGTGTTAATTTTTGGCTATGGTTAGGTCACTACGCCATAATCACCAACTGGGCCGTAATTTGTTATTACTCAGGTCTCAATTTATGAGCATAATTATGACAAAATAACTGGAAATTGTAGGGTGCGCTATGTACATATCGGATAGGTTGTATCATGGACCAATAAAGTAGGTCTTATTAATTTATGGTTATAATTACGGTTTTTGGGCAAGCCGACTTCTTGTGTGCCGGCACACCGCCGGGTGCCTAATCGAACTCAAACTGCGTTACGAACGTATCAAAGGGTGTTTTCTTATACAGTACTGTATTTATAATAAATAGGCCTATCATTAGAAAACAAGCAACGTTTGTATCATAATACATGCCTATAGGTAGTCAATTACGGTACATTCGCTGTTATTAGACGGGAACTAATCCGTTAGATAAGGAACATAATTTCCTCTATGATGCTTTCAACCCACCGTACCCATGAGGTATGTTACAATATTATACAAATACTGTATAATAGTGTATAATGAATATAAAGAAAGTTAAAATATAGAACAATCTACGGTCGTCGTGAATACATTTAAAAACTTTATTGATTTGTTGATATTTAATCTTTTTAATGTCTCACGAATTCCCAGCAAACTGTGAGGCATGCGCTCAAATGCTGACTAAATTGCTGACTAAAATGGTGGATACTCTATGGTGTGTCCGTCTGTGTATATTAAGTGTGCACTCGAGTATAGATAAAATAGAAAACGCTGACCGTCAAACTACTACGCATCATTGAACGCACGTGTACAATTTGAGCGTCGTCGTTCAACTGGTAAATTATGAAGCTTCTTATTTAAGTGTGCAATATTTAATCATTTTTAATAGCTGTTTGCCAAAGTAATGTACTGTATGCCCGTCGCTCTATTTATCTACATATACTGTGTATGAACAGCACAAGTTTCTGATGTTTATAATGCTGAAATACCTGTTGACAATTCATGCGACCTTTGATACTTAGAATAATTAGTCATTTTTCAAAAGTAACACGTTTCAACGCTGCATTTCACGATTCTTTAGCATAACATGTCAACAAATATTACTGTAAATGTTCGGTGAGTTGCCTTTTTGCCTTAGTTTTCTGCTAGGGCTAGGGTTTACAACTTAATCAAACATGAAAGATGGACTGGAATATTTATGTTTAATAGGTCGTGCAATAGGCTAGTGTTATGATGTGCACATTACACGATTTGAAACATTATCGACTTAAAAAGTGTCTTCATAAGAAAAGACGTTTTTGCATCATCATCACCACTTATTTAAACATTATTTTGTGTTTTTTTCTTTATTCTCTGTGCTAATGTAGGTAGGCCTAGGGTACGGTTATTATGGTGAATAAAACAAGATGGCGACAGGTCGGGATACTCATGTGTGCGTCCTTCTCCTTGTACGTAGTTATTTCATACCAACAGACATACACAAAAACATGTAAGCGTCTATGCAACACGTAAGTATAACAAAGTGCAAATTATCTTCTTGACAGTGAGACGGGAATGTTTATTTTGTGACGTTTCATGAGGGGTCCCCAACTTATGTACGAAAAGAAATATCGCAGCCCGCGCTTTTAGCGCATATCGCAGCCCGCGCTGATAGCGATTTCAAAGTCAATGTTCAATACCGGTAGAAGCCTGCAATGCTGATATTCGATATTCCTAAGCTATATTAAAGCAATAATTATTTTAGCTGGAATCATGAATATATTAATAATCCATATCATACTAGTATTCAATTTCACATGATACGCCGTCAACAACGGAAGATATATGGAATGCATAATATACAAAATGACTGTAAGGCTCATCGCCTGTTCCGAAAGGTGAAAATCCTAATTATTGACAAGCGTCATAGTACTGTTCATGGGGTACCATGGGACTAATTACGAGTTGATTTGATCTTCTATCTCTAAGAACTTCAAGCATATTATTACTTTGTTCCATTTTCCCCCGTATCAATCGACCATTTATCGGTTACATGAATGCATTGATCCCATTACGCAAATTGTCATCTTTATTGCATTATTTCAAATACTTTATGATCGTCTGTGGTTTAAATTGTTCATTTATGCTCAAAGTACAATATCAGTTCGATTACAGTTTACTTAAAGGATAAATTGTGAATGTCATAACATGCCAACATATTTACATACGGTAATCATTGTTGAAATCGTTCGATTTTTGTCATCAACTTAACGAATGAAGACCTTTGCCCTTTTGGATGAATCATCAATTTGAAAACATTTTGGTTCGCCTGCGCATGTACCACTGCTCGAGCTGCGCGTGACCCATACTCGAGGAGCTGCGCATGATTAAGGCACGATTTGAAAAGTATACAAAACTTACGGTACTATCTATTTCCCTTCTCTGTGCTGACATACTAAAAGCTGGCATTTAACATTCAAAATACGGTTAGATTTTAAATCAGAACACAAGTTGATAATTTTCTACTAATCACTAAACCAAGTTTGACATTATTTCATCTTAAAATTTGAGAATCTATATTGATGAAATGATAAAATGCGATAACTAGTGAACTTTATATTGGATTAGGTAAGATACAAGTGCCATATGCGATGTTTCGCAAATCTTCAATTTATGTCAATAGTTTGATAGTGTAGACAGAGCTTTAGACTAAAATTAAATTGATATTAATCCAATAAACTGGAACTGTCAATCAACATTATCAAGCATTAAGAAACATTAACTCGACCAGACTCATTATAACATAAAAATAACATTACTTTGTTTTCATTGGAATAAACTGTAAGATAGTCTATAAAATTCGAACACGATTACAAATCATAGTGTACTCGTCCTGTTACATTACTTATCCTAAGTGTGCTGCATTTTCTAGTTTAATCATTTTCAATTAAGCTGTTTACATATTCATTCATTTTAATTATTTTCTTCGACTAAAGAGTTATTTTTATCTTTCTAAGTGAGCCCTTTCCTACTTCCCTCACAACCGACTTAAAAACGTTGTTTTAAAAAAGCCTGAATCTATGTGAATCCAAGGTGGTACAAACATACTTTGTTTCAATTTAAAATTGGCTATCCCCGCATGACGTATGCGTGTCTCACGCAAGAAAATAACACCAAAGACAGAGAGACTCATGTTTTTCAACCAATTCGTTGGCGAAAGAAGACGCAAAAAACGAGCTTTCGTTCCGGGACGTTTTAAACGAACTTTAATCGCATAATCACCGTCCGATGATGCAAACCATGGTATCAAAGTGATTCTTTTTTAATTTCAAAAATTATTTGTATATTTAGAATATAAACATATAAACAACTATTTGACTATTTTTTTTAATCGGTAAAAAAGTGTGTGAACAATTTGAATATAGTATTATTAAGTGTGTACAAGAAGTTTGAAATGATTACATGCGAATCAAGATATAAGACCGCCATCGGCTGATATTGGTTTACAGTCAAACTCATTCCTGAAATTGTTTTTACAGAAAATGAACACTGACACGATGTTAAATACAGCACAAGTTTGGCCGCAGGACAAAATGTCATGATTGTTATTCCATGTTTGTCTTGAGCAATGCCATGGTTCAGATACACTTGGAATTGATATTAACAGATGCATCAATAATACTCGATACAGATTGTCAGCGATACATAGACGCGCGCGTTTAAAACCTGATAAAATAAACAAACCAATTTTTGTCTTTAAAAAAACTGAAAGGATAATAATACACTATAAGAAATAGCATTAGTAGAAACAACCTATTAAAATCTAAATTTAAAGTAAAAGTTGATCAAAACCAACCAGTTACGCATCTCATTCCACTATCTGTGTTGCCATTTCCATTAATGACAGGAGAGTTTTATGTTTTGTTTGTATAAAAGCATTGCATTTTTTTTGAAAAATAATGCTGTAGCCTACACCGTGCATGTTTCTGAAGATCAATGGATCTTACTAACTACTTCTATCAGACGATTAGATGGTCAATTCAACAGTTCGAGAAAGTATGTTCAGAAAACGGGGTTAAAGTTGAAATGTATAAACAGCGTATTTTCCGTCGGGCATGGCTTTAGGATTTCCTTTATTTTAGACGTAAATGAATACGAAAATGTACGTCGTATCCACTTAACATTTAACACTGTAATGACTGTTGGCCTGCGGCATTACATTGTAGTTAAACACTGATTGATGGACATCTGTCTCGGGACAAAGTGTTTGATTCAACGGCCAGTTTTGTACTGTTGAATCTTCTTGTCAAGACTTCGGTACAAACATTACTTGCTACTTGCTATCCCCGCATGGCGTATGCGTGTCTCATGCAAGAAAATAATACCAAAGACAGAGAGACTCAACTAATTCGTTGGCGAAAAAAGACGCAATCACGAGATTTTGTTTCGGGAAGTTTTAAACGAATTCAACGGCCAGTTTGCACTGATCCATCTGTACCAGCCCAGTGAAAATTGGAGGCATCTACATCATATTGTACTTTCATTATATATTATCTTTTTTGTTTATTTTCCTAGGTTAAATGAATGTTTTAAGATAAACCAGGCTGTGTTGATCTATAACAATGACGTGGATGAGAAAAAAATGTCATTTAAACAAAATCAAATGCCCGAACTGTCACCTTTTCAATATATAACCGAGTTTCTTAGCGGGACTTTTAATAAACGAGATTGTCTGCTGAAATCATACTTCAGCGACATCCAACTACCCACAATGCAACATACATGCGCAATAGTTGCCAGTGGTGGAATTCTCCGTGGAAGCAATTGTGGCGATGAAATAAACCGGCATGATTTTGTATTTCGTGCAAATCTTGCTCCAATTCAAGGGTACACGGCAGACGTTGGATACAAAACTAATATAACTATGCTTAATTTAGAATCATTAGCTAGAATTTATAGAAACTTCACAGAGAATACTTCTGATATTCATGTCGTCGAAGACATGATCCTGAATCGGATACGTTTTCTGAATGATTCAATCCTCTGGTTTGGAAAGAGTATGCAGAGACAAGACGCAAAGTTGAAACTTAAAAAAGTGATTGAGGTTATCAGAAAGAAACATAATCTCCCGGTCAGGGTGGCTTACAGTTGGAAATCTATATCAATCGAAAGGTAAATTACCCGTCATTCGTACTAGTTTTAATAGAAAAAGTTTTCACAGTCTGTGTTGTGACGTCACCGCTTTACTGGGACCGCTACAACAGAATAATGAATTGTTCACATCGTGCCTGATCATTGTGTAGTTGCAACAAATATAAAACGTTATTATTCTATATTTTTAAATAGGTATTGGAAACTCCTGCATCATGCTACCACCGGCTTCAATATGTACGCAGTCGCCGCGCAAATCTGTGACAACATCGCCCTCTATGGGTTCTATCCATATAGTGAACTTGACGACGGTAGCCATATACAACACCATTATTATGGAGATTTGAAACACTTTTTCTACCGTAGTCACGTGCACAATATGCCATTAGAGTTTTCAAAATTGCAAAACGATGCAATGACCAAGGACAATGTACGATTAATAACAAAACCGTGTAAATAAATGGAATTATAAATTAACAATACAGTTTTTTTTGGTGCGATTTTGATTAAAGTGTTATAGTTTTTTTTTTGTGTGTAAATTTGACAAAAGTAGGTCTACTAAATAAAGAATAACATCTCCATATGAAATTGCAATGCTCATGCAGAATTTTATAAAATTTTCCCCCAAGAAAAATGTTTTCAATTCATACTAGGCCTATTAGACATTAACAGTAAATTATCGAGATCGAGTACAATCGATCACAATGATGAGGTAACCGGGCCTACTATTCTTGGTTGTTGACAGTAGCAATAGCATGCCACTATGTGCATGCGCAAGTTGATTTTCCTTCAATGCATTTCACCACAGCACAATCTACCTCGCCAATAATATATAAGCGTGTACCCCATTGTCCACCCACAACAACTTCAATGAATACAAATTATACAAATAAAAGTTATTCCGATACACATCAATTATTACATTATGGATCGACGAACGGGAACGATATATTAATGGTTTATTTTACACTACCTATAACTATATAGATTTATGGCCATAATAATCATCAGATTTTAAATTTTAATCTAAATATATTTCCACTGGGAACCATGATAATAAAAACATAGAGGTATTGGCACCAAAAACAATTAAATATTACCACTGCCTTGAGATATTAATAACTCATCAACGTCGACACACAACCAAAAGTGCAAAAGATCAAATTGATAACGCCTCACGCGTGCAAACCATAATATGAGCGCAATTGTACCGAAATTTCATAGGGTATATTATAGACGAAATGATAATAAAACATTGCCGTACACTTTTACACATTATGATTATAAATTAATTAAGATCATGGAACCAATGAGCATAATACCAATTCATTCCAAAAAGTAGTATATTTCTGCATAATTATATAAAATAAATCACCCCGCTTAATGAATTTAACTACCTTTTAATACCCATAACTCCTAACTTCCTAATTTCGTTACAACTCATTACCGGCAACTTATAAAACGTTTCGGCATCTGGATATCCGAACGTAACCGGTTAGATAACTTACTTCGTTAATTGGTTATTGGAATTATGGTAACAACACCTGACAGTATTCCTTTCTATATGCCGCACGCTATTTGTGTAAATAATTTGAAAATAGCATAGCATATGAAAAATGTAGGCCTATATAACACTAACAATGTTTTAGTGCAGCAGGATAGCCATATAACACTGTCTCTTCATACGGAATGTTACGTCCGACTACACTGTTACCATGATTTGACCAAAGACCTGTCTACGATCTGGCTAATCGTCGTATTAAAGCGTCGTATCTCGCAAAAACATTAAATTTGGTCATAAAATTAGAATTACTGTTATTCACAATTCACGTAATGGTTTACGATATTGAGCGATAAAAAAGAGAAATTCTTTACCGATTATTACACTCCTTCAAAAGGTTTGTCCTTATACATCTTACTACAAACTATCTGTTATTATTATGCATGCAAGTCTACTAATTTATAGGTCCATGCTGTAGCTAACTTTACCCGTGTAGCAGATTTAAGGCGATGAATTTATCATACTGAAGTATTTTGTACACAAGGCTTTCCAAAAAGGGATAATGTGGTACAACATATAATGTACAATGCATCGACATTAAAAAAATAATAAAAAGACGTAGTTCAGGGAAGTTCATCTTCATCATCGTCTTTATCATCATCTATATAATGCTTTAACGACTTACTAATGAATAAATTAGGCTACTATATACCGTATACAGTTTATAACCACAGGCGTAAGGTATCATCTGCATGTCGCAGATCCAGGATTTTGAAAGAGAAAAGAAGGGTTGCAAAAAATACCGAAGTGCTGAACTAATGTTAGTGGGAACGAAACTGATAGCAACCATGCCTAGTCTGGGTTCCACACGGAGTTTTGGATTAATATTAGTAAAAATATAAATATTTTGGCACATACGGCGTTTCATCGAAAACTCGAAAATAACTACAGACTTGGGGCAAGTCTACATCCATGTCCTATACGTGGAAGAAGCTCTGATATAAAGTAAATTAATAATGTTTACATAAATATTGATAGACACCCCATATGCACAAAACTACTGGTAGATAGCGTCCTACTTTCATATTTTCGGAGCAGCAACTGAGATAATAATCGTCGTATTTTTCCAATGCGGATGTTTTTAAAGTGGATTAAAAGATTTTATATCTACTGAAATCTAGATAGTAGATCAGGTTGCATCGCTGTTTTTCATGTACGTTGATAGTTGTAGAGATTAACGATGAAATAATGAACTAACTCGTTTAGATGTATAATTTAGACAGCTGTATCCGCATCATCCAATCGATAATAACTTTGCCGTAAAATGATCGAATAGAATATAAAAGATTGGCGTACACGATCAAAGTGTTTATTAATGTCATATTATATTATACCCGTGTTAATTTTATATTAAAGATGTATTGTCCCTTGAAACACAAAAAAATGAAGGTCAAAATATTCTAAATTTAAATTGGCCATATCAAAGTAATATTAAAGTTATTCACTTTAAGTCGAAAATTCGAGCCAAAAACAACAAGTTTACGCAATTAACAGGTAAATTAATTTGATTAAATTTTGTCTGAAAAATCGTCGTGAGCGAAAGTAAACAAAGATTTCAAACCACGAGTATGCATTATGCATGATGCTAATTAGGATTGTTTACAACTCGTCACGGTTATAAAGGTGTTTTCACACAGATCGCGAGGAAGTTTTATGATTATGCATACAGAGTAGCCAAACAAGCGTGTTGCATTATGAGATATGTTTTGATCGAAAACTTTGACTGGAAGTCAAAGTTATTTTTTGAACAAACAAACGTCTGTATTTCAGTTAAATGATTTTTTTTTCGACTAATTTTTGGTGAAAGTTAATAACTATTATGATACTTCGAAATGATCCACTTTTTTCGAAATCTTTTTTTTTTTTTTTTTTGGAATTAGTCAAAGGGACAATACATCTTTAAACATATTTTCCTTACAACATTATAGTAAATTTTCTGTTGTATAATAAATATTATGAAAATAAACACAATTGTACATAGTATAACCATGAAATATTGGAACTAAAGCTCTGTCTACACTATCAAACTACTTTGACACAAAAGTGTGATGTGCCCAAATATGGTAGTGATATGACATCATGTCCATATATGGGCACATCACATTTTTTATCACATAAAGTTTAATTGTGTAGACAGAGCTTTAGTTTGTAGGTCTTTTAGTTTAGTTTTCTAGGTATTTTAATTCATTGTGCGCATGCTGGAATGTTGGTACGTCACGCTATTTTTCAACACAATTTTGGTGGTTTAGGTCCAGATGACCACTAACGAAACATCAATGCGTGGGTCTAGGTCGACGAGGCGTTACACGTCGAAAGCTCCCTACACCCTGTCCTTGCAAGTTGGCGATTCTGTAGTCATTTATGTTACCATTGTCTCCTACACATCTGTCTAAGCACTTCCTAATCTAATAATTTAAAAGCATTTTAAGAAGATTAAATAAAAAAACAATTAAACAAATATAGAAAGCTAAGCAATCAGTTTTACAACGATTGTAAAAATATAAATTATTGAGACTACTTATTGGGATTACATACAGTATTGAAGAATAAGTTGAAGAACACGCAGAACAGTAACCTTTTAAAGGAATGTATCATCTTCATTGGTCTATTTTTCACAACGTAAAGTTATGTAAATGTTAAATCTTAAATTGGTATGTTGCTTTTCTGTTATGCATGAGGTACTGTAATTATTGAATTCAACTTTGTTTATTGTCAATAACAGAGTGAAAAATTACATAGAGTTGACAAATTTAATGGCGTTAAGTTATTGGCATATAAATAGATTAGATTTAAAAACGTTTTAATGTTGAATAAAATATTAATGTTTGATATTTGGTTAATAAAATTAAACGTTAATTGTATTGTTTTTTTTTCTCTTTTGTGGTGTAATCTACCACATTTATTCGTTCATCATAATTATTACAAATACATATTGACATATTACTCTCTTTTTTTCCATTATTTTCTTGAATTTAGCATACTCAAGTTTAGAGTAAATAAAAGTAACAAAGCATAAATAATGTTTACAATACAGTGTAGTATATACATCGGTATATCTAAAATGGCTATATAAAATATCTCATCAGGAGGTGGGAACACCATGAATGATTAATAAAAATTATCTTATATATTGTAAATATATGAATGTACATAAAAAACTAGCGCCATTTGCATTGCAGATTTTTGTTCACTTTTGTTGTGTAACATAAACTGAATATATTTAAAATTAATTCATGCAATATAATTATGCTACATTGTATGGTAAAATAAATATAATAAAACACATTTAAATCAAACCTACGGCAGTCATATCAACTACATTAGATTTAAAGACCACCCATGGATTTTGACAAAACGGCTTTTTTAATTCATTATATATTTTTATTTTATAAATAGAATAGGTAGCGATGGTATATAATTGGTTTTTTGTACAATTTCCACTGCCAAGAATGAGCTCTTTAAAAGAGCTTTTACTACCATCAATATTTTTAAAAATGTTATCTATATTTCTCCATAAATTCTTGTTACCTTGACATCAAAGAACATGTGTTTTTCATCGTCTAAGGCATCACAATTATTGCATTTACTAGTACTCTTAATATTCCACATACATAATCGACTATTGGTAGGAATAGTTCGATTCAACAATTTATAATTAAATTGTGCATATTTTTTGTTTTTTTCATTTAATACTTTTTGTTTCCAAACTTCTGGCCATTTAATTAATTTAATTGTATTGTTAATGTTTGTATTGACATTATAAATCATAAAGCATTACAATTTAGTTTCATTTCTGTCTGTGCTTTCCTTTTATGCATGAGGTACAGTAGAATTTAACTTTGTTTATTGTCGATAACAGAGTGAAAAATTACATTTGACAAATTTAATGGCGTTAAGTTATGGCCTATAAACAGATTAGATTTAAAACCGTTTTAATGTTAAAAGAATATTTGGTTACTACAATTAAATTAATTGTATTTTTAATGTTTGTATTGGCATTATAAATCATAGCATTACAATTTAGTTTCATTTCTGTCTGTGCTTTTCTGTTATGCATGAGGTACAGTAGTTATTGAATTCAACTTTTTTATTGTCAATAAAACAGAGTGAAAAATTACATATAGTTGACAAATGTAATGGCGTTAAGTTATTGGCCTATAAATAGATTAGATTTAAAAACGTTTTAATGTTATGTTAAACAAATATAGTTTACTACAATTAAACGTTAAGTCCTCATGTTTGTATTGACAGAATAAATCATAAAGCAGTACAATTTAGTTCCATTACTGTCTATGTTGTCGTTTTTTAACAAGGCCAACAGCCATAAGTCGCGTGCTAAAACGCATAGTGATACCGGACCGACAGACAGACCGACCGACCGACATAGTGAACTATAGAGTCACGTCCACGCGACTAAAAACCAGTCAGTGCACACCACGACATGGTGGTGAAACGATATACATGTTCATCGTCATAAGTTTTACAATCAACATATTGATTATTACGGACTAGGAGGCCTAATAACTAGAAGGCCTACTTTGAGTATGGTTATAGTGGCTGTGTGTGACAGTGGCTGTGTGAACCAGTAGGCCTGCCACCGGGGTAACCCCCTAATCGTCTCGAAAGATGTACTAGGTTCTTTGAAGTTTATTTATTGAATAAACTAATTGAATAAACGAATAAAAGTACACACGAGTATTTTGTGTACACTATACCTATACGGTTTATATACGTTATCTGAGAAGACGCGTTCTAACACTATAACCACGGAGCGAGTGAGGTTCGAACCCTTGCCGATATTATGTACGGCTTTTGTACGTACGACACGAGTATCAACTTTGAGATTACAAAACAATAAATCCATCAAACTGAAGCAGTTGGTAAATATTACTATTATTAATTCAATGACTGCATATCGATAGGCCCCGAGTGTGAACTATATAATGACCACGGTTTGTGCAGGCATCGTTAAATAAAATACTATTTTGTATGCACCGATTAATCTTCAATCGAAGTATGGCTATCATCGTAACTGTATCGTGCCCATTAATATATCTATAGAAAGTTGAGCAATTATGATATGTCGGTTTATCATGACCTATCGAGTTTCATTCGCATGGCTTACTACAAAACGCCTCTAAAAAATCATAGTCGTCCCCAGTATGTTGTATGTTGTGTCAATCAGCATTTCAATTATGGAATATATTTATTATCACAAGGCTATCATAAGAAAAATCTTGAAAATTGAAATAAACTATCTTTAAAGAAATACGATTATTTACAAATTTATAGTAAAATTAGATAATGTGGGTCACAAATTAAACAACTAAATGAAACACAAAATTTAGATATAATATTATTTCTGATAAAATAAAACAAAATAATAATATTATTAATATTTTCAAAGAAAAAGAAAGAATGGAACATTTAGTTTTAACTGGGAAAAATTGACGGAAAGCAAAGCAGGAAGACAAAGAATAAAATTCATACACACGACTGGCAACGATCAGGGACTATCGAGAGGTTTTCATAACCGATTGCAATTAATATATAGCCAGACATGAAGATGTCCACTAAAGTCATCGTTCATAGGGAAAAAGACACCAGAAAAAGATTGTAGTAATTGTAAAAATAATAGGCAGAAAAAGAAATGAAATGATAACTATGTAAGATGAACATGCAGTTGGCTGAAACAACAAGGGATTACTACCTCCATGATGATATTGTTATTTATAAAAGAAATTCTGCGTTCTCATTTCAAACTTGGTGTGTATAAAAACATATAATGATCCGTCTGGAACCGCATTAGGCTGAAACACAATCTGTTTTTTGATGAAAACATATTTCGAATTTATTACTTAAATAAATTCAAATTGCGTTTATTGTCGCAATATAAAAAGTAGAATCGCAGAGGGTCTATAATAAAACAACGAAACATGCTTTGAATACAGTCTGACGTAATACCGTGCTTATTTCATCTCAGGCATTGCCTTTAAACTAATGAAATTCGCAAGTATAACAGGTATTTAATTTTGTTTGGTTCGCCAAAATCTTGTTATGGTATAGCGTCAGACATATTATAACGCGATGAACGAAAGAGAAACGCGGTTGATGTGCGTGTTAACGCGAGTAAAATGTCAGACGCATGTTTTTCAATATTCTATTTCTATCGACAGATGGTCGCAAATGCCACTTGATGAAATCAAAAGTCTCTAAAAATTCCATTACGTTTTAAATGCAAAGCTTAATCTTCCATTTACGTTTAAGTAAAGTACAATCATGACTAGAGCCACACAATTAATAATATTTTGCATTTATGTAATCTACTAATGTAATTAATTAAAATTCAAATCAGTATGAATATCACTATAGGAAATGTGAATATAATATGGAACTTAAGATAGATTACGTAAACATGAATAAGAAATTGATTTGATTAGAAAAAGAACATATGCATTACGGTACAAGTCGCTTAAATAATATCTATTATGAAGATTTACCGAGAATAGACAAATGAAGATCAACCCAGTATCCCAAGGAAATTTACAATACTGGATAAGATTTCATGCAAAGTAGGAAGGGAAAGAACCAGAGATCTGCTAAAAGATTGCTAAAAGAGGTGGTGATAAGCAATCCACATTGCAAAACATTAGATGGACAAGCAGTATTGCAAGGGAGTGAAAAGGAAAAAAAGGAAAACCAAAAAAGAGATAGAGAAACTATCTGCGGAAACAACTGGTTGAGAAGCAAAAGAGTGAAGAAAATTGAGAACTTTGGAGGAAGGATACTGTATTGATTTGCAATGGACTGCAAAACAATGAAGAACAACAAAAATAATTCCCTATATTGTGTTCTATGTTCTATCCACATCTTTAGTATAAAGACGCATAAGTGCTCACAAATCCCACATACATTTGTGAAGAGTATCTTAATTTAATGGATTGAAATACGAACAGATTTTGATCATCATTTTACATACCTTGTGTGTTGCATAAATGAATGTTTCCAGGAGATTTATAAAATAGTAGACCTACATTAATATTTTTGATGATTCATCTGTTGTGGGAATTTTTGCAGACGACACGGGATTTTGTGGCGGTAAACGACACAGGAGTATTATCTTAATGACATTTTAAAGAAAATCATGTCCTGGATAATATTCTGTTCTTTTCTTCTTCTTGAAACGTTACACATTAAGCTTTCCACGATTTGTTTCCATATTTTTCTATTTAGGCAGGATGGTTTGTTATTGTGCTAAAGACATTTTTTCATTTTAAATATTTTTTATTTGGTTTATCCAGTTTTCTTTTGGTCTTCCTGGTGGTCTTTTTACTTTCTTTTCAGTTCCCTTCATTGCTTGTTTACTTGGTGTATCATCCGGTAGTCTTATGTGTGTGTATGTGGTCATACCATTTTAATCTTCTTCGCTTATTTCTTTCACTCTTTTCTTCTATTATTTTTCACACTAAACACCATATACTATAAAACACTATATATATAGTATACTAAACACCATATAGTATACTAAACACCATATAGTATACTAAACACATGGGTAAATCATTTAAGGTACTCTAGTTGATACAATATTACTATTGAATTTGACATGTATAAATATTAATATCAAAATGACCTAGAATTTCATTTCTTTCTTTCAAAACGTGCAGAAACGATCGAAAGCACGTTCCTACGGCAACATTTTATGATACATCATCGTAACAGCCACACACAAAACAGAAAAGAAATGGCCCATAAATAAGTGTTGACTGAGTTTCTTATAAAACGGGTTGTTACACAGACGATTTGTAGGACTTGCGCGCGCGTAGAAAACCGTATTTTTAGTAGAAATTTCAAACCACATTTATTTCTCGAATAAAAAACGTATATATTTATAAAACATAATAGTATGTTTAAAATATGATATTCTTGTCAACATTATCTGTATATATTTTATACGAATGTTTTATAACATGTTTGGCATTTCTTATGTGCGCCGACGATTGTTTGCGTACCGTACCAATACCGACGTAAGTATATTTTGACAATTTTCATTTTCGAAAATCTTCGTTAATAATTGTTGTAGGAAGCGAAAATTATTATAAATTGTTGTTTGTACGCACAATCACAACGCGGCGAAAGGTGAAAAATATGTGTACTTGTGACATCATTTAGAGAAATTTACGGTTATAATCAATACATTTCATGTCGCCTTAAACGTATCCGACATTCTTCGTAAACGGAAGCTCATTTGTTTCCGATTGTTTCGTTTATCCTTAGGTCATTATCACTCATTCAAACGACCTGGTTCATCATTTCTACTTTTACGTGTAAAGGTACTTGTGTTACGTATACGCTGGTCATCAAAACACGTCTTAAAACCGTTAGAGACGTGTATACGCATATTTTAAACCCAGAGGCAGATGACATGGAAAGATACATAATATGTAATGGACAAATTGTTGTGTTTGGACACTTTTTAAGACATTTATATACTATACTCTTTTATGAGATGAGATGTTCAGGATTTTAACACTGGTGTATCACCGGGCACGTTAGTGCGCATCATAAGCAAGCATATACCAAATTAAAATACAACCTTACCACGTTAAACATCGGTTCTCGTCAGATCTCCGAAGTTAAGCAACATTGGGCCCGGTTAGAGCTTGGATGGGAGATCATGGGAATGTCGGGTGCTGTATATGGAGCTGGGATCCCATTAGGAATGTGAAATCAGAACTGCTGACTCTTATGGCATCTCCTGCATCTAGTATCTGCCTCAAACGTATTGGCTTGTGCCTCTCCTCTGGTTTAAGGTGGGCACTGGACGAGAGAAGCCTTTGATCAACGATAGGACCAAACAAGGTGCTTTAACCAGTCTTCTCGACAGACGTCGGCCAAAATCCAAAAAAAAAAATTAATAAAAAATACAAATAATATACACAATAATAATGTGTTAAACTCTATTATGTATTTCTTTATGTTTTTGCTGCAAGCAAGTAGTGTGTATTACAACAGATTTGCTCGTTAACAAGACAAAATATTTTCGTTTGATGACATTAATAATATTAATCGTACTTATAACAATGCTACTGGCTTTCTTCCTTCTTGAACATCGACATAGATTATAGATAATAATAAGCCGATAGTTTCGGGCTTTATTCAAGGTCCTTTTATTATTCAATTAATCAAAAACATCGCGCAAGATACTGTCAACAAGCGACAGTTCGGATGCTCCATCCAACGAGCCGTGATTGGTCAAATTGCTTACCTTGTGCCTACGTCGCAACGCAAGGATGTAAGTAGTACGCAAGCGAATTGACCAATCAAAAGCGATGGATTATTTTAACTGCCGCTTGTGATTGGTCAATTCGCTTACGTTGCGGCTTACGTTCTTGTGTTGCTTGCGAACTAAGTCAAAAACATAATATATATATATATATATATATCAATATGTAGTTGGCAATCTCCGTTCCATGGTGTCATTTTCGACGTAATGAACGCATCTCCATGTCAACGGTTATACAGAGAATAATAATTCAACTATATTTTAATGCTATACATATGTTGTTGTAGAGGACTTTACAATTATACAAGTTTGTTTTAATCGTTTTACTAACAGATGTTATAACAATACAGTATTTATTAAACTAGTATTCTAGTAATATTGCTATATTTCAAGTGAGATTGTTGAAGACAAGACCTTGCAATTGATGGTGGTTACAGACTAATGCAAGTGTAATGATTCGTTACACCACTGAGAATAAAAGAAATAAACTTCACAGTACGTGTTAAACGACGAAACACAATGCTATTACAAATACATCACATACAAACGTGGTAAAGTGAGGAGTTCACATCGCATCAATGTCTGAATAGACATAGTTCATTATAGAGTAAAGAATAATAGTAAAGTAATTGCTTTTACTGCAATAATAGATGTAAAAAAACGAATGTGAACAAACAACAACGATTGACTCATGATGGTGATGGTTACGGTCTATAGATTATTTCGTTGTGTATTTTTCTGGAACTCGAAATTCAGCTCAAGTATAGTATGACACGCCATGTAGGCCAAAATATCTGTCTTATTAGGAATATTGCCCATCGTCTATATAGGACCTATGCTAACTGTATTTATCGATAGGCCTATCGTGTAAAGAAATTGAAATGAAACAAGAAAATGACACAAATCAAGTGATCACATCTTAAATCAAGAATAACAATTATAGTGAATTATGAGAGAAAATGATAATGATATTAATGGTAATCAAACAAAGCCGCAGGCACATGAATTTGCAATTGTGATGAAGTAGTGATCAAATAACATATTCCGTCTCATGTGACAAGCGTACGTCCAACAGCAGTATGACCTGAAAAAAGTGTATTCAGAAATGGCGGCAAACCTGGTCCACAGACCACCCGATTATTTGTACTGTTCACATTGTGGCATCTGTATCAACAGGCATTATGAAATGCAGTGTATCACATGTGGCACCTGTACTAAGGTACGGATACCATTTCACAGTTTCAAATAAAAGCTTGAAGTTTGTAATAATTCGCCAAGCAGCCCCTGTGCGAGCGCGTAGCTAAGCCTACACTTAACTCGAGCGGAACATTAATACACATAATACATTGTATTTAGGACGCCCTCTGTATCAATAATCAAATGGAAACGTCTGAAAGAAGAAGTAATTCGGTTCGGTATCAATCTCTGTAAAACAACAACAATACGAATACGCACTAATCATTTTATAAGGATTCGACGGCTAATTTAATTTGAGGTATCTTCAAACAATATGAAACCACAACCTCCATGTTGAATTACCTATAATAACTGCTTATCCATTTGATTTAAAATCTATTCTACAACAAATCTACTGGATTACTTGATCATTGTATTGTTTTTTTCTTCTTAGAAACTTATACTAAGGCAGTGGCACTGTATACGCAGTTGCGCCTCCAATTTTTTTTCAGATCACAAAAAAAAGTATCATCTCACTTCTCGCATCTATATTGAAGCTATATTTCTTTACTATTGATGATTTTTCATCCAATCAATTGTTAGTATCACATGATGCTTAGGCCTGAAAGTATTTTAGATTATGTTTACAAATATGTGTTTCGCACATCTGTCATACAATTGAAACATTTACCAGGTTTTCAAATGCTGTAGACTTCTTCTTGACATTAACCAATCCAAACCACTCACAGATCGTCATCATTATCTGTTTGCTCGTTTTGCGTCATTTGTGAGCGAGTTAGCGATTCGCAACCGAACTTCCATTTTCAATTTATTTGAACGTTGACTACCAAACTGAACGTATGCTAAACAATGCTCTAGTAAACTGTCAGCAGACAACGAACATGTAATGTTTAATTCCTTTTATCTATTTGGACAAATACATCATTTGCAATAACTACAGTAAACCGTAAGTAGAAACAGTTTTATTGGTCTAATTTATAACAGTCATGGCTTTATGTACACACAGCAATATCATTATTGATACACGCAAGTTTAAATGTGGGATTCTATGAAACCTGTGCGCATCAGCTATCCTAAGGACTACAATTGAAGGTAAATATTGAGTAATGTAAATTAAGAGTTATAGTTAGACTAGTGCTATTTTATATATACTTTAATGAAGGGAATAAATGTGGGACACGACACCCACCAAAGTGAAAAAAAACTATGCTAAGGATTATACGTCGGACCGACTATTATTATTTTCATCTCAGTAAATATTGAAAACAGACAACCACACAAATCGCAAATTATTATATCGCATGCAGTGTGTAACGAACTTAAAAGTTACAGGAATACGAATGTCACTTTTAAGGTTTTTTATATTATATCTTTATATATTATTCCTTGAGAAAAACACATTTGTAGTTTTTATAATCATTCATAACATTCATGAATCTTGTGGTTTAATGAAATTCTACTTTCTGTTTATATTTGTAATCTGGAGAATTAAATTATTATTCATAAATCATAATGGGACCGGAAGGTTTTTAATTTCCTAGTAAGGCATAATTTCATTAAAAACTTAATTAAGACATACGTTTGTTATTGTTATCATTGTATTTCTTAGAAATATGAACAGGAATTGTACGCAAATCATGAAACTACCTCTCACTAGAGAGGTCTGTAGTACGTCTTACATTATTAATTTTTTTCTGCGATTTATCTTATATAAATCTCATTATCAACATTCATTCTTGTTCTTATTTAGTAATAAATAGCTTGTTATCACAGTGCGAGGCCTACTTGGCATCAGTCCCTTGTTGTGATGCTATTTTTCCCTGTTCAGTTGTTCAAGGTTATTTACTTACAAACTGACACGAACGTAAAATTTAATATTAGTAATAAAACAGGAATTAGAACATTGCACTAAAGGGTTTTATCATACCAGTGTTTGTCGTGTGAGTGCATCAAGCATAACTATTTGTCGAGAAAAGCTAAATTCACAGTTCGTTCTGTTTCACGGAACGGATGACGGTGCCGTTCCAGCCGTTTTGTAAAATAATGGAACAACGCCGTCTTCCGTTCCGTGAAACGGAACGAACTGTCGATGTTATGCTATAGATAATTAAACGACCGGAAATTACGTTAAACGGAACGAACTGCGGATGTCAGCTGTTTTGAACGACGGAGAATTGAACGACGGAGAAATCATAAAATGTAGGAAATGCCAATACACACAAGAGACAATGCAAGTGACAAAGCAAGTGACAAATATAATGCAACTAAACCTATATTAAACAAGTATTGTTCTTAGCCCAACTTGATGCATTGATGAACAAAGAACTATGAATTACCAATAATTTAATTCAAGTTAAACTCCGATCCGATTTAAAAAAAATGAAATGAAGAAGTTTAATCATCCAGAAATCTGGTTGAATAACAGTTCATTCGAACAAACAGCAAAACACTTGATGAAAATCGAAAATGATCTCAAGAACATGACTACAAGCAACCGCTAATGAAAAATGAGAGATGGCATACATATGACCCTATGAATGTTGACGAACAAGTCCCGCAAGTAATGTGAATGAACTAAAAACATAATCAACAAAAATACCTTGTCTTCATCAGAAAGCAGCAAAGCATAAAATCTTATTATTATCGTTTTCAAAATTGGATAAAACATATCCGAGGTCTTTCCGGGTGATGCATATAGTTAATCAACGTTTGACAAAAACAGACACAAAACTAGGAGAACTACTCACAACTATTTTGATTAAAACCCATATTAAATTAATGTATATAACTGCAATTGGCAATTGTCTAAACAGCAGAAGCTGAACGTGTGTGCTGTGTCTACTTTAGAAGATAACATGCATATCATGGGAGTCTAAAGCTCTGTCTACACTATCAAACTTTATGCGACAACAAAATGTGATGTGCTCATATGAACATAACGATGCCATTATCACTACCATATTTGGGCACATCGCCCCTTTTTTGTCAAACTAATTTGATAGTGTAGACAGAGCTTTAGAGTACCACATCTTCTTGGCAATAACAATTTAATTATGAATAAATACATAGAAATGAAGCACAATTAAAGGTAAACAGTACTGCTTAAAAGTTGAATCATGTATTAACGTTTCCGTACCGTGAAACGGAAGAAGATTGTGAATGTAGTTGGCTTATGGGTAATTTTGCTCATTTTGAATTTTATTGTTTGATGGTTTGCATGGCGAAATCAAATGTTGATAAAAAGTTTGCGGTACACCACGTATATTGATATACCACGTATATTAATATACGTGGTGTACCGCAAACTTTATATCAACATTTAATTTATTGTTATAAGAGAATAAGCTGTCAATTTTAAAGTTTATTTTAAAATGTTTTCCTTTCAAACCATCGGTTAATAAATGAATACTTTATCGGTGACAGTTGAGGCCTTTAAAAAGCTGTTTAATGTAGAAAGTTGTAAAAGATTATGAATGCATTAACGACACATTGTAATGCAGTTTAAGCTTGTATGGTGATTGCGCCGAAATGTTTGTAAAGCCAAAAAGTCGTTCCACTCGTGATGATATGGAATATTAATATTGTAAATATTCATATCAATTTATCACAATATTAAAGACAATTAATCAACCTTGCGTAATACGAAACACACATGTATGTATAAGAATAGATATGCCTGTACTGTACCAATAAGACAAATAGATATTTCCTTTTTTTTTATCTTTTATGGGCTTGTCCCACTTTTATTTCAGTTTGCAGTAAAAATTAAAAACAAAGGTCATGTTCTCCATTTTTCTTGTCACATGAAAGTGACGCGTACATATTTGTGATTATTGTTAAAACGTGTTTTATTTTAATGACATAGTATATTTAAAAGTGAATAAAAAAAAAATAGATATTTCCTAATAAAATGTAGAAAATGCAAAAGAACAGTGCTAACCCACTATTTTTAACGACAACTTTATAGAAGTATTCCAGTTGCATTGCATTCCGGCTCATATCGTATTACTTTCTCTTGTCTTAATATAAAAAAAAAATAATAAAAGCAATTGGAAATCAATCATTCGAGAGTTCCATATTTGCGAGTCATTGATCTAGTAAATACATTTTTTTCCATCTTTACTTATTATTAAAAGTAAGGTCTGGTGTATTGCCTCAATAATAACGCTTTACAATAATTGACTGCTGTTGGCGATCAAGTAGTTACTTATTTGACTTTAAGCATCAACATGATGGCTTAATCATGATTAATCTTCATTGTTCTTCTTAGAAAATAATCAGACTATAGTGCCGACACTGTGCGATGGCACAGTGTTTTCCCCCATTTTAACTGTTAACTTAACCTTAACTTTCACTTTCACGTCATACAAACAGTACAATATGTGAAAAGGAGCCAAAAAATAGCTTTCGCTAATCGAGGTTTGGCTCTTGTGACAAAAAATAAATTAGTCAAAATGCATACATTTTGATGTAACAACAATAATTCAAGAAAGAAACAACTATAATAAAAGAAATAAAGTAAACAAGGGCTAACATTTTGCAAAAGTAAACATTTTAAAACGTTTTAAACGCGTAGAAACTAAATGATTTACGGTACTTTAGATTGAGAGCCCAGCATAGACGCACACATTTTTGCGCGCATTATTCGCGTTGAGACAATAAGCATTAATATCGATGCGACGCACACGCAAATTGAACGGTGGTTACACACTCGCGTCGCGCGAGTTAAGGATAAGCATGGGCCGGGGAACACGAAACCGTTAATTTACACTTAAAACATTTCCAGTTCTAACTTTGGCCTAATACAGCACTGTGATATGCATTCACTTATTACGCCTGATATATACTCCATAGGTTAACTAAAAATATCTTTAATAAATGAAACATTTGCCACACGCATGTTCAAAATTTGTGTGATGAAATTAGTACGACTGTTGTGTACAATACAAAAAAAGTTACATTTATGAAATTGGCTTGCAAGAATGATGAATTTTTATAATTATGAAATTGTTAGCTTCAACTCATAAATGAGCATGAATCAATAGAAAAGTTCATTTCACTTCAATAAAAAAATAAAAATCAATAAAATGCATGTGTAATATCTAGTGTTTAAAGTAGGTTAAGCAATTTTAAATTAAACTTTCTAATAAAAGTAGTTTATTAGATTTAGTACCAATGATCCAAAGTATTAATTCGCCTTTGTTGATTAAGTTGCTATGTAGACATATTGATTAGTTATAAAACTGACCAAATTTCGCTAATTATAATTATATATAGGTGCATGTATTCTGTTACTTTGTACATTTCAACAGGGTGTACAGTCGTCGAGAAAATAAAATAAAATATCGAAATCGAGTTTACAGTAGGTCTACAGAGGGACGTCGCAATATCTAGTCATGTCGTCGCAATTCGAAAGTTTTCTATTTTTCACAGGTTTAAATTTATTTCAAACGCGACCAATCGATTTTTTTTCTTCTAAAAAAAACACACAAAAAACACCAGCCTCTGCAAGTTTCAAACTTAAAGTTTCATCTTCTTACCGTTAGCCTACCGTTAGACCTACAATGCAGTCCCTATTCAAAGCAATAATACTCTATCACGAGGGTTCATTTTGTTCGAAATGTAATATGTTATCATCAGAAATGAATTGCTAAGTATTATTATTATTATACGGTATGTTCGTACTCAAATATTTAACTTGAATGTAAACGTGCTTAGTAGTCGTATATTACAACCTCATCGCACATATGAGCCTTCAGGTGACAACATTATGCCGGCGGTGCGATTACATAGTGTACATTTCAATCATTCATTATTCAGTCTATCAGTAATCCTTACTTACTCCGGGTTCATCTTGTCTCCAATGAAAGTGCTTGTTACTATGTTGTGTCGTACCCACGTCTAAGTACGGTCTTTAACTAATTGAACAGACACATAGGCGCAGTGAGTGCCCAGCACACGTCGACCGTAAAACACATCCGTTGCATTGACTAAAAACAAAAATCTTAAGAAAAATAAGCCTAACCTAAGTATTTTCAGTCAAAAACAAACATACATCACAATTCATTACCACTAATTCGACCCTTAAGAAAGAAAGATGTTATTTAAGAGTGAATTTGATGTGTATCCCTTGGCAATAGGAGGTACATAAATAGCTTTAATTTATAACTGCTTAGGCCCTAATGTTCTTCCTAAACCTGATTGATTAGAATGAGATAAGCTACTCGGAAAGGCAAGCCAAAAAATCAATCTAACAAGCGTGTGTGAAACAGGGTGGACGCGCGCGTTAAAAAGTCGTATCATTATCATCAACGTGTGAACGCACGTTTCAAATTATATGTCTATATATTCTGTTATCATGAATTATCGATAGAACGGTACGTATTGTGAACTTTTTCAATTATCTTCCTTTTCCTTGTTATTTAGTAATGCATAGTCATACAATATTTAATCTGTATTCCTAATTTATGTCAAATCTGTTAAATTATTGAATACGTACAACAACTATAAAATGTAATTGTTCAGAAATATGCTTATTATTAATTACAATTAGCATTTGTCTGTTAACACCTTTAGCTGGAGTCACGTGGGAATTGTCAACATGCGGTAAATCAAACTGTAATGATATCAATGAAAGAAATTGTAAAACTTTTAACTATGTAATCAAAATTAGATCTTTTAACTTAGAGTAAAAAAATAATTATTTTCATGCCTGGTGATTTCTGGCATGTTGGAAAAATTCCTAGTTGAAAAAATGGATAGGGCTGGGATCGGTGATGATTTAAGTTTTGGCCTGTACCAAGAAAACCCAGATGCGGTCCCGCGATTAAACAATTTAGTATCATAATAGCCTAATTTAAACAGATTTATAATGGTCGTGGAAATGTTTAAACATTTTTAATGTAGTTTATCTAATAGGCCTATAGGCCTATTACATAAAACACATCTTTAAGATTCTGACATTTTTCATTTTGCTATTTCTCTCAATTGTTCACTTTTGGCTGTGTTTATTAATGTTACATTTCTTAGCGCTTCAACCATAAGTTATTCATATGCGCGCGTCTTAAAAGCAACATATATGATTGATGGATTCTGTCGTTGTAGTATTTGTAATTCTTGATTTATATATAAACTATTGTTTGCTACTGTACTAGCGATTAGGTACATGCATCACATACCATACTACACTAAGCGGACTTGATTTCCAGGCTAAGCCGCATGACAAAGTACATGCAATTAAACGAGACATAGGCCTATTTATCCAAGACATATCTTAAAAGTTAAGGTATAGTTTATTGCTTTAGTATCTTAATGTTTTTTTCGGCATTTTCTGCTGTACGAATATATATATACTCATTCATCTTAAAAACGATGGATTCATTTTAGATTGATTTATGATGTTGGATTCATTTTATCATAGAATAAAATAAAAATGTCAACTTGCTCCAAAAATTCAGAAATTTTAATAGCTTACAATATTTTAAATGTACTTTAAACTTCAAAGGAGTCAGACAAACTATCATACAACATTCCGTACGTCTGCGTTAGAAAAATACGGTAACATTGTGCATTAATGCATCACTACGCATAGGCGTAAAAAACCGTTCATGTGTGAACTTACAGTATACAACATCTAATCACGATTCGGCGCGAAAACATCATGTGAACCACATTATACAGCATCGTATAGATGACGATAATCATTCTCTCGTGTGAGCCAGCCTTAAACATCTAATCGCAGACGACTAATTGCTTTCATGTGTGAACCAGAATTATGAAACACAAAAATCAATACCGTAATAATTATTTTGTTCATAGGCGACATAATATTTTGAAAATGTATATAAAAAAAAAGCATTACGACTTACGTACACATAAACCTAATAACAAAAAGTATACCTACGTCATAAACAAAAATGTTTCATATTCCTGCGACAGATCAAACCAGGTTTGTTAAGCTAGCCCACGCTCTGATAACATAAGCCATATTATACAGTTCAACGTAGTTCTAGATACGATGCCATACCAAATGACAAATAGGCTTCTGTATTAAACCCCTAACATTATGCGTGGTATTGTTGTTAATGAGTATTTTATTTCTAAAAACAAAATATCAATCATATGCTGTATTATGTAGTAATCGAAGAGACGATCCCACAACGAGGATTATAAATAAAACGCATTGATTAAAACAACCTATACAACATCTAAACAATTCCTCACGCAGTCTTTATTACTGAATCAATCCCGTTTTTTTAAAATGAGGTCAATATTTTAAAAAAAATGTTGATCGAACAACCTTGCAACCGTAAAACAAGATATTATAAACAAGTTCTAACAAAACAATTCCATTCGGAATAATTAACAAACGATGATATTTAAAAAAAAATAATCATAAAATATTTATCGTCACGTGCAATTTAAACATCTAATAATAATTGCACAATTCCCACAACGTCTGATATACGTTTATGATTATTAAACTTAACAAAATGAGCAGGGCAAGAAAAATCCGCGGGCCCATGGTAGTCACAGCACAGTGCAGTGCCTAACTATGAACGAACGACAGGAGCGGGCTCAGATCGACTGCTACACCTGGGTAACCCCTACTTTTCAGAAAGATACAATGAATTCTTCTTTTATAAAACTTGTTCCACTAGGGACGAAACGCAAGGACGTAACGCAACGTAATTGATTTGACCAATCACAAGCCATGGATTATTCGAATACCGGTAGTCGTTTGTCATTGGTCAACACGCTTGCGTTGCGTCTACGTCTTTGCGTTGCGTCTCTAGTGGGAACGAAGCTTAACGTACATATACGAGCCGGTTGTGTAATGGACCTCCAGTTATTATTCGAGGGGACCTGTTCTACCAACAGAACAATGGTCAAGGAGGGCCTTTAACCTGTGCCAATGGGTATGGTTTGTGGCCCCTGCCTAAACCGCTCGCGGCACTCGACTCGTAATATATGAATGTTGTACGTGCAAAAAGACGCGCACTTTTCTTACACGTTTGACTACTGTGCGTTCTTTTTGTGATCAGTGATGGAACATTCAACAGGTAACCAACTTTTCCAGCGACGTCAGCTGACTTCATGGGCTTTAAAGCTTTAAAAACACGTTTTCATGGAGTTAGAACACGAACTCTCAACCAAAATATTAGATCACTTACAGCATCAGAAAAAATTCAAAATAACAAAAAACAAAATCTGTTTTACTCTTGCCCTAAAGAGATGTTGCCATAGAAACGGATAGAAAAGGAAAGATAAGCGTGTGAACGCAGTTCAACTGTCTCTCTAAGGGTCGATTACGTAAAGCCTTTTCCATTTAGGAAAGGTTAATACGAACAATAGTTGTACAAGGTGATTAGGATACGTGCTTTATTACTGGTCGCAATGAGATACAGTAATCCCCGTAAATCTGCTAAAACCCCCAAAAATCCGAATACGAAGGTATCTCTATACAAACATAAATATAGATAAAAATAGGCAAAGTTCACAGAGAGAAAAAAAATCTGGTAAATATTGATTTTTACTCCTAAATAACTGAAGTACTAAAGTGCTTTAGATTTATGAACTCATAACATCTTATAATCTTATCTTATATAATATAGTACATTCTCTATGAACCTATTTTCTGTACTGTATCTATTTCCGAAGTATCATAGGCATATTTGGTAATACAACATCACATGTGTTTCACATGTATCTAGTAGAAACCTGAACAGGCACCACATGTGATATAAATGAGATGCTGTATTACCAAACATTCATATGATACTTCGGAAATATAGATATTATTACTCCATGATAGTATGTGGAGCACTGGGAATCGGGTGGTATTGTACGGTACTGTTTCGTTGTAACGTATCAAAGATCTTGTTCGATACGTTACCAACTATAATAACTGTGTCATGTACGTTTCAATCCTTAATAACCAAAAACAAAATGGCTTAACTCAGGCGTATAATTTGTTTTACGTATTATACAACTATTATAAACTACTGTATTTAACTTAACTTGTTTGTTATAATAAATACTGACAACACATTAGTAACATTAGTTGATATCTGTAGAATCAAAGTACAAACTCATGTCCTGCAATGGCAATGTTCGGTTGAAACGGAGTACAACGGCCATAAAAATAATACTTAAAATAGCTTAATTATCTTGATTTTATCCTTAACACAAACTGAACTGCAATTTCAGTAAACTAAGTACTTTCAATACGTCATTTGGGTGTCATCGAATTCTGTAAACGTTTAAACTGTAATCCATATACACTAATAAATATTAGAGTCCGTCTAAAGGACCAAAGCAAATGACATCACAAAGGGTCAAATAATTGGCAGCAGGAGCGTCTCAGCTGAAGCGGATGAAAGTAATTTCTGGATTTATACGCATCCTGCGCGTAAATACGCGTATCTTCGGTATCACTGACAAAGTAGTTATCGAATTTACTATCAATAACACCTTAAAATGCTATCTCAATCTATTATTAAACAAAAGTTTAATATCATTACAGATTAATAACCCTGTACTTTATTAGTAACCAGCAAAGTAACCGAATCTATTGTACTGTATAGATGGTCACGTTTGAAGGTAGAAAACAGATACACTAATTGCTGTATAAATACGATAGTATCCAACAGATCGACACCTTCATTTCTCAAAGGAAATAAATCATAAAGTGTCATTGCATTTCAAAAGACACCTTCATGGCGTTGATTGATTTATAAAGTACTACAAAAAAAAACATCGTTGTTGTTAAAGTCACGATTCATAATAATAAGTTACATTTATTTTCCTTAATTCGATAAATAATAATATTAGTTGTATTCTGGAATTCGTTGTTCTTTAAGTATTATTTTGTCCGATTTCTAGATTTAAATTAAAAACGTGTCTGGTTTGGCCTTAATGGCCGCCCATACCATATAAACATTATTGCCATACGTTTTGTTTGAGGAGCTATTCTCTGTGTGTACTGTTAAATGTATGGACATTATTACTACTTTTTACAAGTTTAATGTACCGTACGGCAATATTATGCAATTTTGTCCTTAATTGCACCATAGGGTAGGCCTATTAAGACAATCTTGAAGGCATGTAATTAACGATGAACGGTCATGTTCGTAGGAATTATGAGTCCCATTGTCATTTGAGGGGTGGGGGTGGGGGTGGGGGTGACTTTCCTTCCTTCTATATAATTATACGCATCCGTTTACTAAAATGTATCCTGTTGATTTTATCATTCTATAGTTTATACGCCAAATGAGTTATTGGAATATTTCTTATTTCACCTCACGCTTAAACATTACGCGAATTGACCAATCACAAACGACAGTTTTTATCCATCGCGTCGTGATTGGTCAAATTATTTGCGGCGCACTTAAGTTTTTGCGGGAACGACTATTTAGAGAGCAACATTTCAACTATGTCATTTACTGCAACCTCTGTACGAAACAGACAAAATTATTATTCATAACATTCAATTTCAATATAAATGTTTTTGCTATATGGAGTTGCCTCAGGGGTCTGCGACGACGAACGAGCCCAACTTGAACGAAGGCAATATTGCCCGAAGAAAACAGAAAACATACCATATGGAAATTAATTAATTTCAAATTCAATTCACAAAAAATTAATTATGTTAGATAAGTAAAAGTATACTATATTGCATTCGTGACCTATATCGTAAATGGGACTCTCAACAAAATCCTATTTGACAATTTAAGACAAAGCATGCATGATAATATCAGAAAACACTGACCAAAAATGTTAATTGTAACTACTGTAAATTAATTTTTTTTTTATGGGTTAAGTATTACAAACGTTAATACTAAAGTGACTCCTTTTGAAAGTTGTTAAACGCCAAACGTCTAGATAAGCATGGGGCTCCGGGGACCATCTCCCTTCATCCATCGCCATACTGACGGCTTAAGCCACAATAGAGAGCAACACCATTATTTTCAAAAACATTTCCAAATCCCTAGGGATCCATAATGAACGTAATAAATAATGTTTGGGGAGAATTGCAATACACATGGTCAATTATCAAGGAAGATAACAGTATGTAAAAATAACATAATAACAAATGACATTAAAATATAAAAAAACAAAGCATGATAACAAAAACCCGATCATACATTACAAAAATCATAAATGTTATCTTTCCGCCGATGGCTGGTTATTTTGTCTACACGATACTTCACGATAACATTTAATGTTACTAGACCAATTTCAGCATTTCATAAATGGACTTCAGGTCACAGGATAACATACATCCAATTTCCCCACACGTAATTTCAACATTTAACATTGCGTTTGCGGGTGACGAGTTCAAATATATAGGTAAAAATAGAAAAGGTACGCAGTTTTGATCGTATAGTGTTGTACTCGTTCATCCACCCGTCTATGCAGATGTCAGTAGATAGAGCCTAATAGACTTTCGCTAGCCATCCAGATACAAGTCAGACTGTATTAGATACTTTTAATACACGATACGTCTGACGGCTGCAGAATCCGACGATTCTTTAACATTTTGTTTCAACCTAAACAGACTAGGCAAAAATAGAATGGTACGCAGTTTTGATCGTAGTGCACTGGTTCATCCACCGTTCATGCAGCTGTAAGTAGACATAGCCTAACTGACTATTGCAAGTCATCTAAATACGTTTCTGACTGTATTAAATACTTGTAATACACGATATCTCTGTTATTATGCAGCTATTCGTTAGGCCAGGGCTTCCCGCCAGTCCGTCCCATAACAAGCTAATACTAATAGAAGCTGACAAAAATTACGTATGATATAACAATAATTGTTGAAGGAGACTGGTGATGCTCATGGGGAGAACTATTGAACTGTAGGGCCTGCAGTATATAAATATGATACACCAGCAATTTTAGTTCCCGTTGAGTGGAGGGGGGGGGGGTGTTATCCTGAATACAAATATCATGTTATCCTTGTTTGTAGAGATATGAACAGACTGACAGAGATATCTTGTATTAAAAGTATTTAATACAGTCAGACTCGTATATAGATGACTTGCGATAGTCGGTTAGACTCTACATCTAGTGACAACTGCAAAATCAGATGGTTCTTCAACACTTTGTCTGAACCTAAACAGACTTAAAATATTAACAAAGGATTTACCTAAAAAAGGTGATATATCAGTAACTAATGCTGTCATAATACTTCTATTAGAAAAAAATAACCAATCTGATAAAATGAAACATTTTATAAGTTACGATCAAAAACTTCTCTGCAAATTCATCAATCATGACGCTAATGTATATATTGAAACCTTTCAGTCATCATTCACACATTTTGTGTGATTTTTTTTTTTTATATATATAAAACTATGTAGAAGATTAAATGTGATGAAACGTTAATAATAATAAACACTCAAATACAAATTGACAGGATTGAAAAATTGTACATAACCTTAGGAGATGGAAAGAATCCAAAATAAGTATCAGCAGTCTCAGAAACAAACACAATATTTGTCGGTACAATATCATACTAATTCACTGTATTATAAACTTAAATCTTAATAATAATTTGCGGCGCGGGTACACGTTCAAAAGTTTACAGAGGGATATTATATTTTCAAGGGTGCGTACAGATCTGTGCTACTCTGCGTACCACAAATCTGGAAATACGCATTCTCCATGTACACGTAGGTGGTGTATGTGGAAATAAATTAAATCTGAAATCTGAATCTGGGGCCTTTGAATCAATGAAAACTAGCCGCCTATGTTATCGCAAACCCGTCACGAACAGTTCCCCTTTTCCCGGGAAATATTGCGCCCTTTCTGGCGTGGACTTTTTACTGTCGTTGTTAGTTCAAGTCCATAATATTTTTCAGTAAAACAGGTAGCGCAAGTGCCTCATGTCTCGTAGTGGCTGCTGCACCTCCCCGTTTGGTTTGTAAGTGACCCCCCTCCCCCGGGATCTGGGGGTAGCGTCGCGGTATGTCAAAAGGGTACACGTTTGCTTACTATCGTCCCCACGACGAAAATAGCTTTAAGTTTACCAAACATACTTTTACATGACTGTCTGTCTAAACAATTATTACATAAAATACACATTTACGACACGATAAAATGAATGTACAAAACATATACCGGTAGTTGTTAATATCACGTCAATCAATATATCTCTTTACAGCATCTTATGAAAATTACAAATCCAATAAGATATCAAAAAAGATTAATAATGGCTTGGTTATTACATTGATATAAAGTATAGGCTACACTCTATACAAGATGAATTTACTTTGTATTTGTATATGAAAGCGAAATCATATGTACATCCCTTATACGTTGTGAAAATATGGTCCTCGGTCAAGTTGTCCTTTAAAAGCTCTGTGCAGCTATATCGTTTGAAAATCTACATAGCCCTAATTCTACAAACCACATTAAAATAACATTACATTTAGTCCATAAACGCATGCAGTCGAATTTAAATTGAGAGTGTTCAGGCATAACTGATAGGCACACTTTTGACAACGGTAAACCAAACATTTACAAGACAATTACTGTTAAAAATGCATGTTAAACATATTTGTTAATGTGATATAAATAGAGCAGACAGGATGATAAATGTGGTTAAAGAATAATAGTTAGAACGTGGATACATCATTGTGTTTGATATTGCGAACTGTATCACGCCGTCTAATGCTTTCCATTATCGAATAAATTATTACGCACGCGAATCAACATTTCTGAGTTCTGATTGGTTACAAAAGATGAAAATATTAATACGTATACGCATTAATCAACGATGTCGATTCGCGCAAATAAATTTGCCTAGTGGAAACGGGGCTTAAATGTGATGTGAAGATATCTAATTTTATAAATAGTCAGGACATACTTGTTTTAAAAGGTTTGATCCAAAATTATAGTCATCAGACGAGCAGTAATTTGTAACATTAAAACATGTATGAATGCTATATTTGGATGGAATGATGAATGCGGCATGAATGGCGCCAATCAATAAGGGCCTCGCAGGGTTTCTATAAATAATTCAATTGATTACCTTTTAGTGCCAGGAGGCTATAGTTATAGTGTGTTTCATGGCTGGTTTGTTTCTTTTATACATTCTTCCAATGCTATTTATAACGATAACCATCCACCACCCCACCCCGTGCCACAATCCCCTTTTACCCTACCACTTCCATACGTGCAAGACATCCGACTAAGAAGGTACAGGCCAATTATGACTTTTACGTATCTCAATTGCACCCCTCCTCAACCTCATGCTACAGAATTTGTCTTTTTTTTTTGTTGGTCAATTTGATTGGTAAGTAAGTCAATTTCCATAGTTTATTTATATCCTCGACAATCCCCTCCCCTTCCTTCCACTTCACTAAGCGCACTGAGACAACATATTGTGGAACGCGGTATGTTTATAATATGCATTATATATAACATTTAAAAAGTCACAAATTGAAACGTTTTTTTTTCTTTAACAAACACCCAGCAAATACCTAAATATTCCTCTAAAAAAATGAACATTAATTTTGTCTTTTGAATTTTCATCAAACCAGACATGTAATTACCATAAAACTTTAGATTGATGCTATTGATTATTCCATTTCATTTTTCAAGATATTCGGAGTATGTTGCATTTGTGGATTTTCGTTAGATTTCCTGTGCATATGGTATACCTATTTTTAATTACGTTCATTTATTACACTAAAAAAGGGCACAGGTTATACTCATAGTGCATAGCTCTGTTAAAGTTTGAATGCAGCCAAAATAATTGGTCATTTTAAAGCGTAATATACTTTTATCATCTCATAGCCGTACGTACGTCCAACGTAAATCCATTTTTACAAAAGGTATTATACGTACGTACGTAATTATTTGTCATGCGTAGAGAGGTATTTGGAAGATGGAAGAAACATAAATACGCTTGCGTGTAAACTGGCGCTTTCGATTCGCGCGAACAAATTCGCCTAGTGGAAAATAGGCTTAAGCTCTGTCTACACTATCAAACTAGTTTGACAAATTGAAAAGTGTGATGTACCCAAATATAGTGATAATATGCCGAAAGATGGTAGTGATATGACATCATCATGTTTCCATATATGGGCACATCACATTTTTTTGTCACATAAAGTTTGATAGTGTGGACAGAGCTTTAGAAATCTTGATGTGGCGACAACGGAAAATAATCATTGAATTTCTTTTACACACGTGATGTATATTATTTATGAAGTAGCTTGTTGATAATTAACCTTTTTTATATCTGATAAATATAGATAACTGTATGATTGACTATAGTCTATAGGGCAAATTAATTGAATAGATATGGCAGAAGATTTATATCAACCATCTCCGAGGTAACGAAAATATAATAAGTAGCGTTCGTAATTATGTAACCACTACTCGTGTTGTGCATAAAATATACATATATAAATGTTTAACCAATGAACTCCTAACCGCCTAAAGCGATATATATTGAAGTAAGTAAATTAAAATTAATGATAAATATGAGAAAATCGGCACGAGCAAAACAAATGTCAACAAACCATACCAATGTTTCATACGCCTATATCATCTACCAGCGTGTAACATTCGACGAATGCATGCTCTTATCCTACCAAGTGTGACAGTAGTTATTACAAATTATGAAAGGTTTATTTATCCCCTGTTGATCCTGTACGGTCTATTCGTCTATACGGGCTTTTTATTTATTTATTTATTTATTTATTTATTTATTTATTTATTATCTAAATGTAACTATTTTTTTTGGGGCCTCCTATTACAAGCCCCTTGGGGTTTCCTGGTCCCTTTTATCTTCTTTACATTTGTTTTACTCCTTTTTATTTTGTGTATTGTTTGTTTTTGATTGATGAATAAAAGAGATTGATTGATTGATTGAAACGTAACACGTCATCAACGGTACATGCACGTAAGGAATAATGAGCTTGTGCACAAATTCACGGAAATCTAATCATGCAATATCAAGACGCCGCGCGATTTAGCAAAGGTGTCGTTAAACTAGTTTGACAAAAAGTGTGATGTGCACAAATATGGTAGTGATATGCCCAAATATGGTATTTGGTTATTGATGAAAACAACGTTGGTCAATTTCGTGTAAGAGTTCAAAATTATGACCGGGTCAAAAGTAGGCCTATACAAAACTAGTTCATACGTTCAGACGACGTTGAACTATTGTGTGTGTCAATTGTTTTATTCATTTAGGAACTTTCGTTGTCATATAATGATTAGTTGAATACGTTTTGTATTCGAATGGTAAATTGTAAAGGGATTGTGCTCAACAGAATATCATTCGAATAGAAAACGTTAACAACGCAAGCTTTTTCGTTAATGCTTGGTTTACCACAAGAGACGTAACGCAACGTAAGGGATTTGACCAATCACAAGCGATGGATTTATTCGGCTGTCGCTTGTCATTGGTCAACAAGCTTACGTTGCGTTAACGTCCTTGCGTTGCGTCCTAGTGGGAACCCAAACTTAAGAACAATCGCAACGCTCAAAATACGGATAAACTATACTCAACGGTAAAACTTCCAATCGAAAATGACAAATGACGACGAAACGATTACATAAACGTACGAATTGACAAATGTAGTAGCCTAATGCTCTATATCAACACTGTGTCCTGTGTGAACAGGTGACAAAATACTGTTGTTATATCTCTCAAACAAACTACAATTCCCCTGAGGTACATCGTAATTGTCTATTTAATCATTCTATGATACGTATCAACACAGCCGTATATTTCAAATTTTACAGTAAATAATTGATGCTTTCCACACAAAACAAAAACTATCTGCGTACATAGTTATATTATCGATCGCTTGAAATAAATAATTTTACCTGATTTAAACGGAAACGAAGAAGAATTAACTGGTGCAATATTAAGTTCCATGAATGTACTACCGTTATTTGTAGGATTTTAGAGAGACTAATGATGGTCTTAAAACAACGGTGTATAAACTAGGTCAAACAGCTTGGTTCTTACAGAGGACGTGACGCAATGACGTAAGCGTAACGCCAGTATTTGACCAATCACAGGCACTGGATTATCCGAACTGTCGCTTTTGGTCAACTGGGTTGCGTTGCCGCAACTCCCCAACCCAGTTGACCAAAAGGTCGCACGTCAAGCTTCACATGGAGGATATTATAGGGCTGCACGTGATATATTCCGAAGTTGCAGTTGAACTCGCGTTCAGCACGTCGCCGCCTTTACCATTCGGATTTCTCGTTTTTTCAATATTTTTTTTTGTGGAATTTGCCTTTCCGCGACGGTGGTGCACACAAAGAAATTAAGAATTTTCAGCGAAATATTTAATTTAAATTTAATTGCACTACTGTATTTATTTTACTGACACAGTAAATTTGTGCGGTAATACTTGAATCACACAACGAATTAGTTGTCCATTAGTTCTATTAACGTAGAGTGTGATTGATTTGATGTCTATTCATGAAACATCTGTCTTTGTAATATTAACGCAAAAACATTACTTTTATTTCGAGTATTTCGTTAAAGGCTCAACAATAAAAACATATAAAACATATATAAATTTAAAACCATTAACCTAATGTAATGTTAAGGGATAATCTTTTTAAAAACATCAAACGATGCAGTTTATTATTTTTTTTAATTCATATTTAGTGCTCTGACATTTCTTTTAAATTTGAGTCAAAAATTAATTTCTTGATCGGGTTTTAATTATTATTATTATTATTATTATTGTGACCAGATGCTTCTTTTGTGGTAAAACAGTACTATCGAACACTATCAGTTATGGTCATGTTCTATTAATTTAATCACGAGTTTTTAATGAATAAAAAATGTAAAAATACACTCCAGAAGAATTTTGAAATTTTCATGGTATTTGGTTAATCGGAATTTACAATTTTGCAAAATAATCGGAGACCTTTCGCCAGTTTTGCGAAGACAAATTTGACATTAGCGCGAGCGTACCTATGATTCTTGGGTTTAGGTTGTAATGACAGGTTCGAATGATATCATTCTCGACTGCTGTTTACATGTGTGCTGAAATATACCAAGTTTTCTTAAAAGCTTAATATTGCAGTAGAATAAACACAGATAATCTGCCAGATTGTGAATTAAACTAAGTAACCAAAGCTCTCGTGAATTCCGTTGACCATATTTAAAAATCAAGAGCAGATGTAATGATACCTTGTCATTTTATTGTCTCCTCATTCCTCCTCATTCTGCAGGATGTGTCCTAGTTGTCAATCGCTTACGACACACTGGGGATTTCACTTTCTAATTCTCATTGTTGCCACGCTTTTCCAGTAGAGCACTTACGCCCAGTGTTTAATTTCACATATTGTTAAACCATCATTTATGGATTTTTAACAGGTCTGACTGAAATTAGTCTGCATACCGGATGGGATAAATGCCAGAACAATGATTTACAACATTTATGTATTTTGTAAAGTAAACCATTTATGTGTGTGGACAAACAGGTCGACTTCACGCTTCAATGGGCTTTTCGCTTGCACAAGATAACATTTAACACCTGCGTATTCAACAATTCGACGTTGTGATAGCTTATGAATTAACAACAGTCTATATAAACGATGCATGCCTAAACGTATCTTTTTTTTAACACAGGAAAGAAATGTAACTGACGATCGAATGCCATAATCAACATGGAATTCAAAAGGCAATATCTTATTGTAACTTGCATCTTATTTTTGATATCGCCATGTTGTGCATTTCGACAACCAGATGCAAGACACAGACGGAATCCTGTTCAAGAAATTGAGGTGGGTTACTTGGCAACGGCGACCAATTCCTTGTCAAGATCTGCCCGGACGGCTGGTGGCGCTATGACTTTAGCAGTGAATGAAATTAATAACAATAGAAAATTACTTGAAAACTATAAACTAAAGTTTGTCTACACCGATATCCAAGGTGACGAGGAGAAATCGATTGCCGCGCTTTCAGACATGTGGAAACATGGTGTCAGTGCTTTCTTTGGACCGGATATTACGTGTACAACTGAAGCACGCATGGCGGCCGCCTGGAATCTCCCGATGATATCGTATGTAAGTATATTCTTACTGTGGTGTGACACATGTTTTCTCTACTCTCTGTGTAATATTGTAACATTTAGGAGGCGACCTTAGATTATGAAAACTTGCATATGTGTTGGTGGAACTCAGTACTCTTCTAAGTTCTATTCTAAGTTTATCGCAAATATCTTGATTTCGCGATGAACGTCATTGCACAATGCATGGTGGGAAGGCTTTGAGAAACAAACAACAAATCATGTACGTACGCGTAGTGACGTTTTCTCCCAAATTCTTCCCACCATGCGTCGCGCACGCTATTTGCGATAAACCTTATTGCCACAGCAGCGTTGTCGCCTTCTTTATGTTTCATTCACATTCCTCAATACGATGCTATCATGTTATCGAAGTTCATTTTATTCCTCAGCAATGTGCAGAATACGAAGTTAGTGACAAGTCGATTTACAAAACATTCGCAAGGACTAACGCGCCAGACACACAGTTTACACGCTCCGTCTTGTCCCTGTTGGAGCATTTCAATTGGTTTAAAGTTAGCATCGTAGCAGGAGACGAGACGCGTCGTGTCAGTATGAAGGACATTCTTCAAAAGACTTTGCGTTACAACAACGTTACCATTCAACATAACTTGACATTCGAGTCACCATATTGGCGGAATTGGACCAAGACACGACTGCTTAGGGACATTGTAGAAAAGACGTACATGGACACAAGAGGTAAGATGTAGTTTAAATTATATTAATATCAATATGAAGCTAGCCACGAAGAACAACAACGTAGTAAAGAATGCAAGTCCGTAGCCAGAAGGATTCGAATGAACCGCCCCTCTATGTTTTCATTCTGAATTCCCCTTTTCAACTAGAGACAGGATCAAGTAATAGTAAATAGGCCTAAAGCTTTTGACGATTGTTACCCTTTTTGTGGAAAAATGAAAAAGGACTCCTTCAAAACATCCTGACCACGGCTTGGTGAATAAAGTCTGGTCTTCTATTTAATTGCATCAACAACAAAAAAGGTTACTTACAAATTATATAATGTCGTCACACAACAAAACAAATCTCATCAGATAAATACATTTCAACAAATATACACGATATAACCTAATAACCTGCATATTCAATTTCTGAGTAAGCTTTATAATTTGTATTTCAGTTTACATTTTTCTTGGGGAGAGATTTGAATTATTTCATTTCATGGAGGAATTGGACGAAAAACATTTATTAGAAAATGGAGAGTATGTAGTAATATCAGTAGAAATAGAGGAGTATAAAAAGGATTCAAACAAGAAATTGCTAACTAGTGAGTATTCAATGAATATTATGTAAGCACGTGCCCATTTAAAAATTCAGCGATCGGAATTGGGCCGCGGAGTAAGAGCCGGTTTTATAGACGGAACACACTCTGCATGTTAGTTTTCGATCGTGCATATCCATAGGCCTCCGCTGTGAAATATATGCCCAATCGCGAGGAAGGCCGGGTCCAAATAATGCGCCGCACGTGATACAATCAACCAATCAAATGAAAGGATACACTATGGAGTGTCATACACTTTAAATACTGATTTATTTATTTTTTTTTAATTTGATATATTAGGATGTTCGATACTGTAAGGAAACAAAGGAAAATGATTTTTTAAATGTATTTTGAAATAATGAATATTATTAAATCCATTGTCGGTCACTGTTTCTATTATGATATTTTGAACTAAGTAGGATTTCGTCTATTTTCTAGATCCATACGATTTGGCGAGGTCGCCTAAACTAGAAAAATATCTCCAGTCAATGTTGCTACTTTACCAAACGCCGCCGACAAACCCAGACTACGCTAAATTCCAGGACGCTGTCATTTATTATCTGGAAAAGGCTCCATTCAATTTCAACTTCTCAAATATCGTTCGTGCGAGTGAGGACGCCATTGGTGAACCTAGAATTATGGTAAATCATTTTTATAGTTCTTACTAGCGACGCAACGTAACGCAACGCTATGACGTATTGACGCAAAGTGCTGTATTGAGCATGCAATCACAAGTGGGAACCGACGACGCGACAGTGCTGAAAACATCGCAGGTTTGATTTCACGCAGGCGGGGGCAAACATCATTATTGGAAGGGAATTTTCTTTCGTTGCGTAGATTGCGTTACGTTGCGTCGCTAGTGGTAACCAAGCTTAATGTGTGCCACATCCTACGATGTACAATATCATGCAGTTCCACATTTTCCATGATGAAACAAATGCTATACTAAAATGATCAAATCATCTCGTTTAATGCATCATTAACAATTTAATTTCTTGGTTGTTTTTTTTCCGAAAATATTCTTCATACCCACTAACGTGCTTAAACGGCCACAACATTGCGCTTAGTATACTTATATTTTCTCATACACAACTTTCAAGGGGGAGGGGGTTAGTGCACTTAGCACGTATTCCATTCGTCAGCTTTTGCGAATTATTCTTTGTGAACTTTTAAAAATCAAGATTGTTAGTACCAAAAACGTTTTTTGTATATTTCAGGTCACCGAAGAAGCTGCTAATTTATATGACGCTGTGATTGAATACGCGCATGCGCTCAACCAGACATTAGCAGAGGGTGGCTCGATAACAAATGGAACAGCTATTATGAACAAGATTTTCAAACGATCTTATATGAGTAAGAAGTTATAGTTTGGATTAAAATATTCCTAAAACTATATAATAAAAATAAAAATATATAAGTATATGTAATCAATGGGCAGATTACTATCATGCTACAATCGTATTAACTATTATTACTTCTGATAAAAAAAATACACTAGGACTATTGCTGACCTGGTTTTTTGTATCGTTAGAAAACTCAGTGTTAATCTCACTCACTTTAATCGTCTGGTGCGATATAATGGTTTAAATTGACGCATCCAATATTGCCAGATGTAGTTATGGTTTATTAAACAGAGAATATACTCACAGACAAAAAAAACAAGCAGCACTTTTAAAAGCAAATGCCCTGATCTATATAGAGTAGGGCTGTATATAGATTATGCTTAATTCTGATAGGCGGACACAACGGAAAAACGTATTTAAAATAACAGTATACCCTATCACAGCTGCCGCGGATATTCGGCGAAACGTAAATTGGTTAGTCTTCATTCACGTACGTCGTACATGGAAAACAAAATGCATAAACATGACATCATTTTTACGTTTATCTAGGCGTAGCGGGTTACACACGTTATATTGACGTAAATGGCGATGCAGACGTAAACCTAACGGTGATGGCACTTCAAAATACGTCAACTGGATACGCAGTGATCCCCGTCGCCATCTTCCAAGAAGCAAATGGTAAACCAGTAAGTCACAGTGTGCACCAGTACGAAGAAACTATGTCCCCATACAAAGATCTGGTATAAGATTTCCACGTACTTTCGAATTGGATTAAATTGCTCGTAGACGATTATAACAATCCTATCCAAACACTGTCTTGTGTAATTAAGTTCAAATGTCAACAAAAATCAACACCCATTACGATATAAAGTTGTTCTAATTAGATGCCTCTAGCAAGATCATCCATTTTTAACAGCTATCAACTATACAATACACGTACGTATTATAGTACGAGGTCATATTTAATACAATATACATAGTTATCTAATTATGAGATGAGACATTCGACGTTTAGACATTTATACTAGCAAAAATTGGAGACTGTTATTGCCAAACTTGAAGTTTGCCAACTAAAGTTTGTTAGCGTAGAATCGGGCTTATACTAACAAACATTGGAGACTGTTATTGCCAAACTTGAAGTTTGCCAACTAAAGTTTGCTAGTGTAGACTGAGGCTTATACTAACAAACATTGGAGACTGTTATTGCCAAACTTGAAGTTTGCCAACTAAAGTTTGCTAGTGTAGACTGAGGCTTATACTAACAAACATTGGAGACTGTTATTGCCAAACTTGAAGTTTGCCAACTAAAGTTTGCTAGTGTAGACTGAGGCTTATACTAACAAACATTGGAGACTGTTATTGCCAAACTTGAAGTTTGCCAACTAAAGTTTGCTAGTGTAGACTGAGGCTTATACTAGCAAACATTGGAGACTGTTATTGCCAGACTTGAAGTTTGCCAACTAAAGTTTGCTAGTGTAGACTGAGGCTTATACTAGCAAACATTGGAGACTTGTTGAATATGCAATTTTATGTTACATAATAGTTATTCACTTTTACCAAAATATTGGATCGAAAAAAAAAATTACCTTAAAAAGCTAAATTTAAAGCAAAAAAATAGTCAAATTGGCTTTTAAAAAATTTTTTTTCCTACGAAAGTGATTCACTTTCATTTCATTTCAACAACATGGACTATTCAACGTCTGATTTTTATTAATCTTCATTTTTCATGATTTTTAGGGACAATATATCTTTAAGACTTTTATTGCCAAACTAAAGTTTGCTAGAGTAGTCTAGGCTAAATCATCATTGTATTTATCAAAAGTCTTACATTTATTTGTATACTATATTGAGTACTATTTAATAACTTACTTACCTTTAGGTATATACTGCGAAAGAAGGGACCAAGATCCTTTGGATTGCCGGCGCACCTCCGATCGACGAACCCGAGTGTGGATTTTATGGACAGTTCTGCATTCGGTCCACGAGTATTCGACTTAAGGTGATCGAAGGGATCTTGGGCGGACTGACACTCATATCAATTCTGGTAGTTTCTGTCATCTACAGGTAAACGATAATTTTAAAAACTTTATATTCTTTCTAAAACCTAAACTCCACTTAAACGTCATGCTTTGTGCAAACTTTCAAAAAACAGTTTTCTGCAAGTTTGTGAATTAGTCTACATCAGCAAACTTTGGAAAATATTTCTGAAAAACGTTGAAGACAAAAGTGGTAGCTGAATGTAGGGTGTAAAAAAGGAAAAAAGGAATCTACAAGTAAGAGTCTATCTATTAATTGCAATCAAATTGTAATAAACATGGCCATTACTATTTACTTACTTATAGAGTGATTACTTACTCTGAGAGCAACGAGTGCACCCTCTTATAGTTTTCGTAAAATATTATAAGATTCACAGTTTTTCAATAACTTATGTTATCTATAATATTAGTATTAGGAGAATAACGAATACATAAAACAAGTAATCTATCCATCGAAAAATGAAAAAGATCGATCTTGTACTAACATTCCTGATGGTGATGATGAAAATAAATATCATATCATTCAATCGTGACCACATCCCTCTTATTGTTGTATTTTTTTCTTTTATGCGATACTAATTACAGTACTGTATCATTATCTTATTTAAATGTCTTATCTCATCTGTCGTGTGTAGATTATTAAATCTTACATTCAGCCGATCGACTTGAACAGTCATGACAATTTGATGAAATATCTTCATTATTTCCCTTAAGACAAAGCAACTGTCACTACAAGGCTAATAACCATTTCTACACGTTTTCTCCATTAAAAAAACATTTAATCAATTCTATACACATTTGAAAATAATAAATGATTATATGCCTATAAATGACTGTAACGAGTGATTTCAAACATCACTGATGTGAGATAACGAACTAATTAAAATGATTTACTCCTGGTTATTTAATTAATAATTTCAATTCAATCAAAAAAATCATTTTAAAACACAGTGAGGCCTAGGAAAATCTCATTTATTTTTTCCTCCATTTAATTATGAAGATTGATGATTTTCATTAATACAGTACAAAAATTGTCATGAACTGAAGAAATTCTATAGAAGGGGTACCATTTTACGAGAAAAAAGGATCAAATGAACAAATGACGTAGAACAAAGTCTCGATAAGGGACATTAAACATTGAAATGAAATATTAAATGATAATAAATTATTTTTATGATATAGTACAAAATATGACAGGGGTATCGTTAAAAATACCCAACCTACTCGTTAATCATAAATGTCATCTATGTATTGACGTCTATTACACAATAATTGCAATCTCACAAAATTACAGAATACAAACTATACAATACACAAAGGAATACTGATCCTATAAAATGAGAATATTTTATTGCAGAAATTGGAGATATGAACAGGAGTTGGCGAGTCTGCTATGGAAGATAGAGTTTAATGAGATTAGCTTTGGCAGATCAACTTGGCCTAAGCATGCTAGCAGTAAGGTTAGTCGATGGTAGACAGTGTTTATTCATCAGGGTTAAACTACGCGCTTATCTCAATACGCGTGTGGACATGCATACATAGATGGAGAAGCGTTTCTTTAAAGTTTGATTTTATTTAATTTTATTATATTTCAGTTCATTCAATTAAAACGAAAAGGTACAATATTAAAGATATATTGTCCCCCAAAAACATGAAAAATGAAGATCAATTAAATCAGACTTTGAATATGTTATTTTGTAGTTTTAAACACTTGCGTAGAAAAACAAACCGGAAAAAAATTACCGTATGTTTTCCCTTATAAAATGACAAAATAAATGGTTAAATTCAACCATTTTTTTTTCATGCAAAATAAATAAAACAACAACATCAATAAATGTCCTATATAATCACATACTAATTATGTGATTATTCTATATTACTTATTTTCAAGTTATGAAGTACCCAGTATCACAATGCGTCATAGATGTATAGAACACATCAATATTGTTTAAAAATAGGGCTAATGACGGTAATTAAACCGTGTTTGCTAAAGGCTGATCATGTGATTACGAAACATCATACATGATAAACTGGTACTGGTACTGGTTCAAATAACCGTCTCACAGAGACATCTGGTAGCCATTGACACAAAACGAGCAAAACATGCTTCAAGCTATACATTCACACTGGTTCTGTTTCACGGAACTGAACTTCAGCGCCGTTTCGTAAAATAATTGAAAATCATATTGTAATTATTGAATAGCGCCGTATGAATGTAGCTTTAGTCATGCACATCTAAACTAAATGTATTAAAGCTATATTGTGAAATCAAGATGTTTTCTTTTCAGCTTAGTATAGTTTCACACGACAGTAATGACACGCAGCATACGACAGATGATATGTTACGTATCAATCAGAGTTACGCAAGAGCGGGAATGTATCGTGGTACAATGGTTGCCATGCGACCAGTTAACAAGAAAGCAATAGACGTTACAAGAGCTGTACGAAAGGAACTAAAAGTAGTACGTAAAGAATTTTAGTACACATTTCTAAAACCATCTTAATGTGTTCTAAATACCATCTCTTTGGTGGTTTACGAGTTTTCATTTCTACCAGAATTACAAGGCAATTTGGCAAAACATGAACATGTCTAGCTCCAGTACAACTGTTTACTTGATACTACTTACTTTATACTTGATAGCTTGATCCTTTATTCCTGGAATGGGGAAGGGTCCTCAGTCTTCTATTAAAAGATGCCACTGATGGTGCAAAGAAAACGTCAGGCTTTAGTAAATTCCAGCTGTCGATAACTCGGTTGCCAATAAAATTGCTTTCCAACGTCGGAGTTATATTTTACTTTAAAGGGATCTTTCAGAAAACAATGTATTAGTGTCACTGTTCTTGAAGCCGTCTTCTTCTGAAGACACATGACCGTCATTGACGGATACTTAGTATCGGTCTATAAAGAAATTAAATTAAAATGATTGTTTTTATTTTAGATACGAGATCTACGTCATCCTAACATCACATCATTCATTGGTGCGTGTATTGAAGCACCAAACACGTTTATTGTCACAGAGTACTGCAGTAAAGGCTGTCTGCAGGTAAGAATACGATACTGTACAAGTAAATTAAACTATAATACGCAATTACTATACAGATGAATTCCAATATCGCAATAATGTAATAAACAATGTAGGCCTATCAGTTAACTAACAGTTTAATTTTACATGAATTTCCAAAATGGAAGTATTACGCCGTTCAGTATTTACGTACGACGATGACCGGTTAAACAACACGTTTACGTATTGTATACGGTATACATTATGTAACCATTCCTTATTTACGCATAACGAAATTCGGCCGATGCAACATTCATAATCATGTTTTAGAAAGAGGAATATTTCAATTCTAAAAGTTTGTTGTTTTTGTTTTCCATATTTAGGATATTTTGGGAAATGACGACATTAAGCTAGATGACATGTTTAAAGCGTCACTGATTGCTGATGTTGTCAAGGTAACACACATTACGTCATTTCACCTTTGTAATGTTTATGAAATTGTAGATACTTATTATAGGCCTGATATCATTTTCTCTTGAACTTTATTTCATTATAAGGGCATGACATATCTACACGCGAGCGAGATAAAATCACATGGTAATTTGAAATCGGCGAATTGTGTGGTGGACAGTCGATGGATTCTGAAAATAACTGACTTTGGCCTGCACAGCTTTACAGCTGGAGAAAAGAAAGAAGATTACGGCGAGCATGCGCAATATGAAGGTAGGCTACGTATCTCAGTTTCCATCTTCGGGTCATCCGATTTTTCTTTTCAGTAAAATTTCTGAATTTATGCACACATTTTCAATTAATGAAATAAAAAAAAAATCTAGCCTCTGTTGCTATTCTTCTTTACTATTTCTGATTTGTGCTTTAGATATGTTGTGGAAAGCACCGGAGTTGTTACGCAAGCCCCATGCTCCACCAGAGGGCTCGCAAAAAGGCGATGCGTACTCATTTGGCATCTTACTTTATGAAATCACACTACGGGATGGACCATTTGGCAACAGTCGATTTAGTCCACCAGGTACAGTACTTATAAAATCATTATTTACTTATAAATTGCATCATATTACTTAATCTTGCAATTCAGAATACAATTCTACTGCAGTTCTACTTAACATTCTACTGCAGTAATGTTCTATCGTTCTAAACTATACATTCACTCAATATTTACCTTTCATCAAATGCAATTTGGCAAATAATAAAACAAAAGTTTATGACAGATACTTTACAATAAAAAACTGGTTTGTTTTTTTTATTTTTCAGAAATAATTCAGAAAGTAGAGTTCCCTTTAGACAACACCAATCCATTTCGACCAAATATCATGGTGATTGGAGAATGTCCTGAATGCATACTGAAGACCATGCAAGAGTGCTGGCATGAAGATCCTGAAAAAAGACCAGATTTCAAATCTATCAAGACCAAACTACGCACTTTACAAAAAGGAATGTAAGTACAGTACAGTAGCCGTCGCGTGATCTACAACTATAGTAGCCTACAAAGTCACTTACGACATCAAGTTAAATTCTCATTCGTACTTTAATTACAACTACGATGGCCTGACAATTAATGCATAGCATTCACCAATCCACCTGTACTAGCGATGAACAATGGGCAATCAGCTTGCTACGTAATACCGTTATGCATTACGTCATTTTCAATCACAAATAACGTAGAGTAGGCTACCAATGCTATCACAGTCTAGTACCATACGGTACATGAACAAAATTCACAAATAATAAAATATATTTTATTTTATAGGCTATAGTTCCATCAAATATAACTTACCTATAGCTTACCTTTAAAACCATTAGTAGGCCTACTTGTTGTTGAACTACGCACTCTTATACTCTTACAACAACGTCATCGAACACCAACCTACGTATTTATATGCCTACATTGAATTAGAAGCAGACGGCCACTAATTCAATTCCTAAACAATTTCTATAACTTGTACAAAAATAACTTTAACTTTCTAAAATTACCTTCCACAAAGCGCTATTGCTGCTGTACCGTGATTGCTACTAACTTGAATGGCGTTGCGTTACAGTCGTCCACTTGATCATGAGGCCTACGACGTTTTTTCTTCTTTTCAGAGTTCTAACCATTTTTGCGCTTTGTCGTCATCCGCGTTTTCTTGCAATTTATGAACGCGTTTTAAATGTTTTGGTGTATGTTGTTCGTCAATGCCGTTTCTATGTTCACGTTTTCAACATATTAATAGTTTCATATTATTGTCCCAGTTTCCTAATAATACATGTTTGTCTCGTTTACCTTAAAGTAATATATTCAGACAAGATGACACACGCAATACTGTCAAACAACGGTAAAGTCCATAATGAATTATATTAATGTAAACTATTGAATGTTCATCAAAACAATATTATATAATATATACATGTAGAACGCTTCTCATGTTGTAACTCTTACTTCTTTATCTCAAGCATGTTACAATACTTCATATTCTGTATTCATTTAGGCCTATATCTTTGAATAATATATTTATTTAATTTGAAAAACGACTAGACCTAGTTCTGTTAGATAAACATTCATGACGTCATCAGTTGTCTAATTAACTCTATGCAACCTAAAACAAATACAATTCATAAACAAGAAACATCTTTCTATATTTCCAAATCTTGTTCAAATTCGAAAATAGATATAGTGTAGACACATTATATTCAAAAGCTTGCTTTGTAACTGCCTTATTATCTTATCTAATATATCTTTGTCTGCTTTCTTATGATAAAAATCATCTTCTTTTACGAATTCTTCCTATTTAAAGCTCATCAATTTCACAATGGTTTGACAAGAAAATAGCTTGAAAGAATACAAATGTTGAGTTAATGGTGTTTTAGCTAACATTAGCCAAAGAGTTTTCAAGTATATTCTTGACCTGACTTATTTATTTGTCACTCCTTGGAATGTGCTGTGGAAGTATAATACGGCACGTACACTTTGAAACACGAAAATACGCATATAATACGAAAGACATCAAAGCGGTACCAAGCTTGCGTTGATAAAATTAGGTTTCTAAATAATAACATTTGTTGATTTTTTTATATATATTTAGGAAGCCAAATATAATGGACAATATGATATCGATTATGGAGAAATACGCCAACAATCTAGAAGAGATAGTTGATGAGCGAACTCAGCAACTCGTTGAAGAAAAGAAGAAAACGGAGAACTTACTACACCAGATGCTCCCACGGTACGCGATACATCAAGATAAATACTCTTTTGTATCTTCCCTGTCCGTCATCGTTTTATTTGCTTTGTTTCAAATTAAATCTGCAGCATATAAAAAGATAAATTAATAATTACAAATAATATTAAATGACATGACCTCATTTATACAATTTTATATAGTACAAAATTAAAATGGGGATAACACATTAAAAAACCAATAATACTAAACTTAGAGTTGTTTATAACATACTGCTGTTTATAATTCTGGACGAAAGGAAAGAACGCTGTACATTCAAGAGATTAAACTGAGTTGTCATTTCGACGTAAGGCACATCACAAGCAATAGGATGATCTATGACGTCGTGATTGGTCAATTTACTTGCGACGCGCGTACTATACGTCCTTGCGTTGCGTCCAAGTGAGAACTTTAATAAGATAGCGTTACTGTTTATTTTTATTCAGGCCTGTTGCAAATCAACTTAAGCGTGGTTACACAGTCATTCCTGAGACGTTTGACTGCGTCACCGTTTTCTTCAGTGACATTGTTGGATTCACAGCCTTGTCGTCAGAAAGCAATCCAATGCAGGTATGTGCCTTTATTTTTTCAATTATTGTACATCTACGTTCCTTATTTTGTTTCAGCTTCACACTTTCTGTACGTGTCAAAGTACATGAATGTATAATGCATGCTTGCGACAACTCCGGTATCAGAAGTGGGCTTTTCAAACTATACAGGTTCGATCCTATTAAAGGTCAATTGCACAGACGAGCGGTATTGGCAAGGTGGAAACCGCGTAGCCCTTCCGCTTCGCGTTTTGTGTAAATGGCCATAAGAAATAACATAGATTCTATATTTGTATTACCGTTACCGCTCGTCTGTGTCAATTGGCCTTAATGCTTTCATTTGTTTCAGATAGTGGATATGTTGAATGATTTGTACACATCTTTTGATGAGATAATTGGCTATTATGATGTTTATAAAGTTGAGACCATAGGCGACGCGTACATGTTAGTGTCCGGTCTTCCACTCAGCAACGGCAATAGGCATGCGTCAGAAATAGCGTCAACGTCACTACATCTTTTGATAGCCGTTAACAACTTTAAGATACCACACAGACCTAACGAAACGTTGAAACTTAGAATTGGAATTCACTCAGGTAAACAAAGCATTTGATAATTGGCTTCAAACGGTTTTTCTCTCCTCTTGATGGTTTTTCTTAAGACATTTTGCATTTAAGCTTGGTTCTCACTAGAGACGCAACGTAATTCAGTTAACCAATTACAAGCGATGGATTATTCGAACTGTCGCTTGTCATTGGTCAACTCGCTTGCGTTGCGTCGACGCCCTTGCGTTGCGTCTCTGTGGGCACCAAGCATTAGGCCGAAGTGCGACCATTGTCACATTTGACTCATCTATGAATCCTCTTACTTCAAATAAAAATATAACACTGAATAATAACTGTTACTATCAACTCTACAGGTCCAGTAGTTGCAGGAGTCGTGGGCCGCACTATGCCACGATACTGTTTATTTGGTGATACCGTTAACACGGCTTCTAGAATGGAATCAAATGGAATGCGTAAGTAAAATTACATTTGGGGTGCACACAATCGTCATGTCAAACTTAACTAACTTGCTGTGGCACTCATGGGTAAAGATTAGGCCAAAGAACCGCAGCAGCACGCCGTGTTTGGTACCGTAACGCCGACAAGTCAAGCTTTTATTTATGAAATTATTTATCACTATAGTCTCTAACATCACCACAATTTATTGCATATATTATTTATTTCAGCACTGAAAGTACATTGCAGTTTAGAGACAAAGACAATTTTGGATAATATCGGAGGTTACGAATTTGATGAACGTGGTTACGTTCCAATGAAAGGCAAAGGCGACGTACAGACATACTGGTTAGTGAAACAAGACCCAAGCTTACTGCGTACAGGTAAACCAGCTATGATCGAAGAAGACGATACAACGCATTTACCAGTGTCATCGTTACCGCGATTTCGTCGGCCATCACTCAATGATTCGACGATGGATATGCTAGATAATGCGTTAGCAGCCAAATTGGCCAAACATCCGGTTTCATCAGAAGATGCAACTGTTAGGTTTGAGACAACATCCCGACCCAAGCTCCCAACAAACCAGGCTGCATACGTCAGGACGCCATCCACGGTCAGTTTTTCTAGACCTAATAATGAAACTCAATCCAAGGTGTCATCGTTAAGCAATAACGATAAATTGCCCGGGAAAATGGTCGATATTGTCTGTCACGATCCACCGAAAAAAACAAAGTCAGGCGAATTGATTTCATTAATGAGGCATCGATCAAATGAACACCTTGCTAACCATTTTACAGAAATACAAACAAACGAGTTGAGGTTCACAAATGGATCGTATGCTACTGAAGGTAGCAAAAAAGATCCATGTAGCACGTTCGTTACGTCTTCGGGTAAGCGCGGTAGCGTAAGCGATATGGAAAGTCATAGCTCTGCTAGCGGGTATGAAGTGCCAGTTGGGCATAAAATAAATGGCACCGAGTATAGAATCTTGAGCTACGATTGCAAAGAAGATACTTTAGATTTAGGTCTAGATTGTGTTTAGATTAAATCTATCAATTAAGTAATAGTTGAGACCTATAATGAAAGGAAGTATGGAAAGATGTTATATTAATAATGAATATCGATAGTGTTTAACTATTAATAGGGAACTTTCGATTTGCGACGACCGACGACCAAATTACGTCATGATAATTCACTGTGCGCATGCTGATCAATATATTGGGACGCGTGTGTCCTCGCTCCCCATCGCGACACGAGTTTGATGGTTCGTAGGTCCAGCGACGACCGGCCGACGACCAAACTACGTCATGATAATTCACTGTGCGCATGCTGATCAATATATTGGTACGCGTGTGTCCTCGCTCCCCATCGCGACACGAGTTTGATGGTTCGTAGGTCCAGCGACGACCGGCCGACGACCAAACTACGTCATAATAATTCACTGTGCGCATGCTGATCAATATATTGGGACGCGTGTGTCCTCGCTCTCCATCGCGACATGTGTTTGACGGTTCGTAGGTCGACGACCGACGACACACCGATTGACCCACATCTCTATGATTTACCTGACCTAGGTTGGTCTTCGCAAATCGAAATCTCCCGGAATTAAAAGCGACGACATCGTACTCAATCTTTTGAACGCGTAGTAGAGCCATGTTTTCCTCTACTAGAAAATAGTAGTCTTCTACTAGAAAAAGCGTAATAACCAATTGCCCTTCACAATTTGTATTGGGAAAATCTAAAGACTGTGTAAGGAAGATAAAGAAAATGAAAATGAGGGCAAAAAACCCACTGAACGTACAAGTCAAGCAGTCGATGAAAATTTGCAACTAAAAGATTAAGAAGAAATTGAATGACTAATAATATAATATACAGTAATATGTTTTTTAAGGCAGAACCTTATGTACACTTTACGAATTAGAAGATAGGAGGATATAAATACTTCTTTCACATAATTCCTTTTATATACCGTAACATTCTAAATTCACCTATTCCGTAGTATGTGTATATTTTGTAATGTTTCTCAATGTACCTTTATTATTTATTCCAAAGATGTTTTAGTATAGTATTGTAAATAATAAACAGTTTGTTTTGACCAGTATTATAAAAAGGCAAAGCAAGTAGGGAGGATTGGTAACATATTTTGTTTGGATTTATGTGTACATAATATGGATGAAAAGCAAACATACATTTTTAGATAATTTTTATCTGTTGTTGTTTCTATGAATATCATTTCTATAAAATATATAATAACACGTTCAATGTAGCTTAATGGTTAGCATAGTTATCTGTAACAGCTTTAAATTGGTATTCAATAATTTTAAACGGCGGTACATATCAACGCATGATCTGAACATTATTTCTCCTTATCTTATTAGATAAATAGCAGAGCTAAAATTCATATCAGAAGACAATACCGTAAATCTTCTAATTGTAACCCTGGGTTATTATTCTTTGATTGCTTTTTAGGGTGGGTTACTATTAGAGTAGTGGGCTACTATTACTAATCTTAAATTAGGCATCTGAAAATATTAACCCACCCCCAACTTTTCCGGTCAGCAACTCATAGCAAAATAATAAAACAGTACGAATAAACAAATTTGGTTGAACTCTAACTTTATTTTATAAACTCAAAAACACCTACTCTCGAGATCAACATGCATTATCTCCTCATTACCGGAATATTGCTTTGTTGTATCAAAAGGAGCTGCCCTTGCTATATTTCAAGGCAGACACCGTATTTGTCGCTCACGTCATAAAGACATTGTGTGCGTACAAAAGTACCTAGTATGACACTCTCCTTTGTGCGTGCATCAAAAACCGAAATGTACATTATATTCAAAATGGTATAAATACATACACAATGCATATTTCATTATTCAACGTATGTATGATGACTTGTTGTTATTTAATGATAATTAAATCATATTTATTGATTAAAATGAGCCACGTGAGGTTTATTAGCAAACGTGTTTACATAAATATAAATGATGCAACACCGTCATAACCCAACTTTATATGTATTTAAAAGAAAAACAAAAGTTTCGTTTCATTCCTTTCAAGAACATTTATTGATGATCTCAATAATGGCAAAATAACATTATTTTATAATTAAGAAATTATTGAGAATCCTGTAGAAGAAGAAAACAAGTTTCTTGTCACTTGCAGGATCCCAATGAAAAAGATAACAAGAACAACAAACAACTATAAAGCAACAAACACATTTCAGAAAAAAATGTTTACGATTATTTTAAAGCAAGTGTTTGAAATGAAAACACTTTTAAACATTTTTTCCAAAAATAAATATGGATTTAGCGGTTTTTAAACTGTAGTAAAAGTGATTTTTCTCCAGTGATAAACTCCACAAAATAAACTAATTTTCTAATGTGATATACAGGCACAACGAAATTATATAGTTTGAAAGAAATCGTGAGATGACCAACGGGTCATAATTTCCCAGGCCAGTTATACATCCGGTTCTCTTTTCCGATTGATTCAACATTACCTTCTTTCTATTCACAAACCAGTATCCTTGACGGCCAAATTTCTAAGTATGTAAACTCGTAATTGGTTTGTTCCATGAATGAAGCGTTTGACCTGTTATCTGTTTCCATCCTGGATTAAAAGTAAAGCGGAAAAGTTTAGACATCATCCATTTTAGGAGAACAAATGTAGTAGAGTAGTAGCCTGCTAATTGTCTCCAATCCAAAGGTCCATGGTTCAATCATGGAGAATGGAGCTATAAATAGTTCCTGGTTCAACCCTGATCTATAATGTGCATGGTTGTAAATCACACTTCTTTCTACTCCACTCCCTAAGCCTAAATAATACTTAATTTATTAGCACATGATTATAGTTCAACCATCCTGTAATTGCCGAGTTACTTGCTACTGAATGTTGAAGGAAGCACACATCCAAAAGCGTACGTTGACTATCACTATTTGCACGCACCGTAAAGTGTTACAAAAATAATCATCAACGAAAGGATAGAGAAACCTGGCTCACCAGTCGTCGTCATCAACCATCCAATAAAGTGTTTTCGGGAAATATTAAAAAAAAGTCTTTTTAACCGAAAAACAATTTCAACGTGTGCAGCATTTTCATTTGAACACTGTGATCAATAACTGATAGGCCTAAATGAGTAAGACAAATTTTCCTGTAATTGTTTACACCACCAGATTGAGTACAGTATTGTTTTGTATAGCATTTTGCCTCGCTGTCACTGGCGTCACAATTTTCCCAGATTTAAGGCCCATTTACACTAGGGCGATAACGATCGACGATAAAAGATAAATATGCATTTCTCATACCTAAATCTAAAGAATTTAAAAAAGTTTTCATCCTAGAACTATAGGATTATCATTTATGCTGCCTTTGATGAAAATAATATTTCCACACGTCCAATCAAATGACTTTATGATTGGTAAGAGCAATAATATCATTACAATACAACGATTTTAATGTTTTTATTGATCATGACGTCATTTGATTGGATTGTTTAAAATATTATATTTATCAAATACAGCATACATGATTATCCTATAGTTCTAGAACGAAAACTTCTTTTGTTTTATCCAAGAAAAATGTATGTTTATCTATTTATCGTCGATCGTTATCGCCCTAATGTAAATGGGCCTTAAAATGTACGACGGATCGAATAAATCAGATATTGAAAAAATCTTGTTATAATACAGTATTTAATGACATTTTTATTAGTTTTCAGTATAAAATAAAGTACATTTATAATTATGAATGAATAGTCCTTGAATAAAACTACACAGTGTTGTTGAACAACCTTGGCTGTTTTACCCTTTCCTTTTCCTAAGCCATGTGTATTTGATAGCCTGATATATTTCATGGTCTACGGACACGTGATAATCAAATTGTTGATAAAAAGTGTTGACTTTTTCAGATGTTATTGTCATAATATAGGATTATCGGAGATAAGGATCCAAAATTTCTGAAGAAAACGATCATCTTATTCCCAGGCAACCGGGCTACATCAAGGTCTTTAAAGCCGGTTTCTCGTTGGAATAAATTGGGCGCGAGCAACAGTGTACGATATAATCGATGTATCCAAAAATTGTTAAACTATAATGAAGAATAATAGTGGTTTAATTTCAGGTGGTTTACCGAAAGTAGGAATTTACTATTTAGAATAAATTATCACTTCAGGGTGCAGTAAAAGAAACTAAGTTGACGCGTAAGCCGCAACGCAAGCGACAGTTGGAATAATCCAATGACAAGCGAAGTTATAGACAGTTAGCAATCACAAGCGAATAAGCCATCGCTTGTGATTGGTCAATTCGCTTGCGTTGCGTTACGTCCTTGCGTTGCGTCGCTAGTGGGAACCACGCTTTATTCGCTTAGGTTGTGGCTTACGTCCTTTTTTCGTTGCGTCCTAGTGTAAACCAAGCTTTAAAAGACTGAATACCACGACACGCCGGTAAAAAATGTTGTCCTCCGGTTCAAACAATGACAAATTAAGATGCGTATAAAATCAAACTGTTATAGTATGGCATTTTGTAATTATTCATTTTCACAGGGAAAAAAACGAACACAAATTTCACTCAAAGACAACATACACAGTTACATTTTACAGAAAATTGGCTTCCGATTGATTATTTTTTTTAGTTTTTTGGTTAACAATTTATTTTAGATTTTTGGTCAAAGTAAATAAAAATATATAATAAATAAAAAAATAAATAAATAAAATGATATAAGTAGTTCTTTGATAGTAAACCAATAAAACTTGCGTTGGCAAGACAGTTTCGTCTAGCCAACGTAAGTTTTATTGGTTTATTATCAAAGAACTACTTATATCATTATACGAATCGAAACCAGAAGAAATGTTTTCATTAAATAAATAAAAGTCTGATATTAAAATGGCCATACAAAAAAAATGTATTACAATAATCTCTAACGCTCAGTGACAGTCACTATACATTTCATACATTAGTTTCTAGTTTTTATTTACATTAAAAAGTACTAAATATGAAAACAGATAAATTAGCAGGATAATGGCAGAAATTTACTCGCCGCCTGAATCAACTTTTATCTGTTGAAAAAACAAAACAAAAAGCAAGACAGAAGGTATATCTGCCTATTATTTCCAGGATGGATTTTAAGAATGTCCGGTCGGCTGTGTTTGGTTTTTATCATTCTGGGACACATACCTGGATTGCTTCCGGCACTAGGCGACGTAATCCCACCCTATCATAGCCATGTAGGTATTAGGCTAGTCCCTTGGAAAAGTTTTTGGACTATTCTATTAAATAATCAACATAAAGTTTAATATAATATTTTTAAGTGTATATAAAAATATGATAAATCAAATATAAAACCAATTTATAAAATAATAATAACGTTGACTGTCTTATCTAACATTCACATTTAGGCCCTATTATAAACAATGTCAATAATAACAAAATATAATTAACAACCCTAACTTAAAATGGACGAATCTCCCCAATAAATAGGCCTTGCAACTAAAATTAAGTTTCATAGTTCCCAAAAGTTGGCTAGCAGCAGTCTAGTAAAATGGTGGTAAAGTTTATATCACTGGCCACTATGGCCTTTGTTTTTACGCTTGCTTACACCAAGCCCAGTTCAGATAGCGTCGGAGGACCAGCAGGTCCAAAAGCCGATTCTGTATCTTCTTTTCTGAACGCTCAAACCGTGAAGCGATCTGCAGACAGAACAGCATCACAAAACACATGGACGTCGTCTTCTTCAAAACCTTCGTCAAAACATTCGTCGGGTACTTTTACGTCGAAACGAAAACGTTACGTCCCACATCACCCAGCTGGATACGTTCACCTTCCGCCACTACGAGAAGCTGAGAAGAATGACATTATCTTCAAGAGTTTAAAGAAAACATTTACAGAGAGAAATAAGAGGCGTCAGAAACGTCAAGCCGCCGCCGGGGAATCAGATGGGTTTACGTATGAAGATTTATCATCACGTCTGAGATACATGCAAGCCCAGCTCTACAAAACAATCCACGACACTGCACTTCCAAAGACATCCGACGCCGAGTCTTACGAACATCGTCTTACTATGATCGTACCAGGAAAGATTCTCAACCAGGCCGATTATGATCCCGCTCTCAACTTGGCCAATTACCAAGATGGGGATGAAATTCCAGCGTCAACGGTAGAGAACGAATTTAGATTAGCTGACGTAATTCCCGATGTAACACTGACTGGTGGAGACACAAGTAGGCGTCTTTCACTAATCTATAAACGTATTTTAAACTACCTCGTACCCAATGAACCAGTTGTAAGTGAGGCTCTCCAGCAAAGACGTAAAACTGCCGAGAACTACCTACTAGAAGAGGTCAAAGATCCAGTCACCCAAGATACTAAATCACGTCTTCAGCAATTTCGTCACTATCGACAACTTTATTATACTGCCAAGTAAGTGATTTCTTTTTTATATATTTTTTTTACAATACACATCTTGCATAACGGGCAAAGTACGTGGCTTAACATTGACATCATTGATTGTCGCCGCAAGATTGTGATAAACCCGGCCAATATTGGATCGTCCTAAAGCTGGTACATACGCCATTACTGTAGCTTTAAACTATGACATTTGATGAATAATTGCGACAGGATCTATAATTAAGATTTTTTTTCCATATTTTTTTAGAGATAATTTAGAACGTGAATTAGAAGAAAAGAAGGAAAGCACAGATATCAAAGAATATAGAACATGGTTCACTCGTCATTTTACGAACTTAAACAACATTGTGGAGAGCACGTACCTTGATTGGCTGCTGATCGGATTCAAGAATCCAGTAGAGGACGCGATCACACTCCTAGATACCAGCAATTCAGCCATTGAGCTTGAAGCTTCAAAGGTTTCTCTGCGAGCCTCTGAAACTACCTCAATCGACAGAACAAGTCTTATCTATCCTGTTACAATGACACCGAGCAACTGGTACGGCTACCTCAAATACAGGTAAATTCAGGCCATTCAAAAACTTCAAATTGTTCTAAAAAAAAAAACCACTTTGACGATCCTACTCCACTTTCAGTTATGGCTAAATGCAAACTCTGTTTTAATGAAAAAGTTCCCTACGTGCACACTAATCGTCTCTGATGAAACAACAACTCTTGTGTTTATATCATAATACAATACCTCATAAATAACCTAGAAAATTTTCTTTTTGAATTTTAGAGAGTTGAAGAAATCTAGATCGCAGTTGATGATAGAGCTTGTAGAATTAGAAAAACGAAAATTGGATTTCGAATCTGGCGTTGACGTACAGAGATACTACGGTGAACAAGGACGAGAAGAGAAAAAAGGTATAAACATCACTGCTGAGAAGATAGAATTGAAGGAAAAACAAACAGCTTTAGAAAAGACTAAATTTAACTGCCGTGAACGAGATTTTTGGTAAGCATTGAGATCATTTGTTTTATTCAGTGCTGGGACAACTTTTTATCAGGTCGACCATTATAACAAACACTGGACATGTAGGTACAATAATTTCTTCAATCTATCTATTTATCTTCAATAAATTTAATTTAGGTTTGACGATTGTACTGATCTAACGGCTGCAACTGGCGCGTACAATGACGAGTACAACGACTGGCGCAACAAGGAGACAAAATACCTTCGGTACGACATCTTGGATCGAAATGAAGGCGCTCTCGTACCTTTCTTACAAAACCAAATTGACCAGATCAGTGCCGATATAGCACTTATCAAAGACGAAATAGACGCAGCAGCATTAATCACAGAAGAAGAAAATGAAATATATTCAGAGCAAATCGCAGAAGATAACGAGTATGAGTCTAAATGGACAACAGTTGAGTTTACCTCCAAGTCTTCTCAGACAGATGAGTCCTCCATTGCGACAACAAGCCAGTTCTCGACAAGTGCATCAGCCGGTTACAGTGGTTGGTTCTTTGGTGTATCTGCTAGTGCTAGTCATTCAGTAAGTACAATTTAAATTAATTTAATTACTTTACCTATTACGAATTCGTTGTAGTCTAGGTTGTATACCATATTTTTAATTAATATCATCAAAAAGATAATTAGTTTGGCACATATGGCATTTCATACGTATAATAGTTGAGTTCACAAATCAAAACGCCGACGGGTGAGCTAACATAAAAAAGACAATAAATACAGACTGAAGGCAAGTCTAGTTGATAAGGCTATAATAAAAAGATATTGTATATATATTTGACACTCGAACAATCACTTTTAACATCTTTTCTTGCAATTTTATGTTTTATCTTTTAAACATTTTACAGTGGAGAGAAAAGTGATTTACTGAAATAGTTCTGCTATGTTTTATGTGTACTATACTTTGTTTTAGTCCTAATAAATATCATGTATATATATAAAAAGAGCAAGACGTAGCAATAGTATACAAACTTTCGTTGAAGTAATGTTTAATATCTATTACAATGAAAGTGGGACGAGTCCATGAAAGACAAGAAACACAAATCTTTGATTCTCTTCTTACCAATGTCATGGTAGTTACAACGTTTGTAAACATTTATTGCCGTCTTAGTTGGTAATCATATGTAACATTTAATTTATTTTATTATCTAGGAATCTCACTCATACGCAAACTCCAAGACATCTTTCAAATCTCTGGAGATGAGTGGTTCTATCAAAATACTGAGAGTGTCCATCGACAGAGGATGGTTCAATCCGTCCATCTTTGCCAACGCTGCAATTGGTGTGGTAAGTACTAGACCTTTGATCTTATTTCTGGCTGCGACAAATACCAACAATACTGTACTGTACATTGTCCGCGGTGTCTATTAAGGTGCGTGGAACCATGGAGGAAATATATATATTTCCTCCATGGTAGAACTGCTTGTGTTGCAGCCACAGATAACCCTTTGACTCAAGGAATAACAGTTTTAATAAATGTTTCTACTTGATTGAGCATTAATGTGTTTCGTAGTAATTGGATACTTTATAAACTATAAAATAAATAGAATGCACTTGTTTTTAAATATTTTATCTATAAGTATAATACACATGCTTTTACCTTAAATCTATCTTTAGACCGATCCAACAATAGCAATTTCTCCAGGACCTGTATCAAACCTTGAAGACATCGGTGATGCTTACGAACTTCCGGTTTACTCTACTGGTCTTCTACTTGTGAAAGATGTCCGAATTCGTCTGCAGGGTCTTGACTACTCCACTGAGAGTACTATCATCCAGTCATCAAGTTCTACAAGTGGTGGTGTTGGTGGTAGCTATTATGGTCTCTTTGGTCTCAGCGTCCAATCTAGTTCTTCCAGGTCATCTGACTCAGCCAGTTTCTACGCCGAAAGCAACGAAGATGGTCTCACTATTGTAATTCCTGGAGCTCAAATACTTGGCTATTACAATGATGTCACCCCCAAGTTCCCATAATTGTGTTATCATAACCATTCCAATTGTCATACCAATGATGTAAATAGGTCAGTATGTGGGTCAGTGTATTCTTAACTAAATACAGTGATGTCACAGAAAAAAGGCTTGACACAAGTCTATAATTAAATGCCAAAAAAGTTTTGTATTATTTTTTTGTAACTACTGTCCTATCGTAGTTAAACAGTCGCGGAACCAAGTACTTATGTAGTATAGTGTACTTGATGGCGGAATATGTTCATAAGCCCATTACAGTTGAAAATCTAGTTCTATGCTAGTGCTTGATACTGGTTCTTTATTCAGTAGGCCTGTCACGCCAAATGAGGTACCGCTGCCAAATGAGGTACCGCACTTAATTTGGCGTCTAAGGCGCCAAATTAGGTACTATTGCAAAATGAAGTTCTGAAGTTCTATTGTCATTTTTTAAAATACAGTTTATATAAAACAATCATATTTGAGCCAGTATTGAACTACAATATGTATTATGTGTTGTTACGCCTGTTATTAGATCACCATTACATTAAATTAAATATAGGCCTAAAGCAGAAAATAGTTATCCTTTTTTGATTTTCGTCGAATAGATCGAAGCGGAAGTGCTTCGGTCATGGTCCGCAAATTATATGATACGCCTTGTGTGCCAAAATCTTTTTACTGCTTTTTAGTTGTGCTGCAGTGCAGATTGTCTGTGATCAAGCAGAATCTGAGGATTTACCTGTGCTTGGGGGTCTGTCTATCAAGGTACAACATTTCGACGAAGCCAATTTAATATTTTCATTTTTTTAAATATCTGTAGAATGCGTCGTCATTTATTCTGAAGCTAATACTGTAGGCCTATATACCGTAATCAGGCGGTATTAAGGCTAGTTCACGTACAGTAGAATTCACGTAGAATTATGTGGTGTTGTTGCTTGATTGTAAATTGCCCAGATTCTTCATTAGAAAAGAACTGATATTAAGGTTAATTCTGGAACTGATATTAAGGAGTTTTTAGAACAGATATTAAGTCCTCTATAAACGGAGTCCTCACAAACTCATATAAGAGGTCCTCTTGTGAAATCAGGTTCCCGTCGAATTTATTTCAGCTAAGTAGCTAAATTATCATGGATTTCGTACCCACCATTCCATCGATAGCTTTTTTTCTCTCTTTTGTGGCGCAAACATATTATTTAACACATTTGTTAATTCCCAATGTCGTTACAATTCATCAGTAACATTTTTACATTTATCAATTCCGTATTACCTCCTATTTCATTAATGTTCATATTTTTCTATACACTTGACAATGATCATCATTATCATCTATATCTCGTTTTAAAATATTTTACACATAAAGAATTTGTGAGATTTTCATTTGTTTGTTTTCATTTTACAACCCGGATTATACAATGTAATTTATATACAAGATGAAACGAAATAAAATCAGATCAGTACCACCTGTAACTCGTATCACAGTGAATTCCTTTTCTGATAATCGTAGCAAATTAGAAATTATATTAGCATAATAGTATTTCTTAAATCTACCCATTTTTCTATACTTGTTTCTTTATTGTTATATGTTTCACCGTGATTCAATGTTATATAGCATATTGCTTTTAAATGAATTCCATAAAAATTTACCCACTGGCTTATTTAATGCTGATTTATTCTATAAATAGTGAAGGCTGCAAATGTGTAAATATAAGCCTAATCTACTATTCCATCGATATAGCTAATTAAATTACTGTATGTCAATAAATAATATATTAACTTGATTACAGTAGCATCCCACTCTCATCACCCCACAAAGTATAACAGTATGATGCATGTTCCACATTATGTACGACGTATAATTGATGGAACGAACAACCGAGATGAAAATAACGCATGCAATCTCCATTGCAAAATTAGGTTCCATTTAAGTATAAATTCTAATATTCCCGACCTCAAAATAATTAGTGTTATAACTAACTGTATTTAGCTTCCTAGAATTTCGTCCACCCCTCCAAACGTGTTTCCAACATCGTATCAAACAAGGTGGCCGACTTCATTGCAAAATTAGGTTCCATTGCATTATTGCGAATTTAAGGTTGTTCCCCCGACTTCGAAGTAATACTTGCTTAGAATTTCGCTCAACGCCCCATTCCCATCCAAACTTTTTTCCCACATTGTAATATGATCTGAACAAACGACTTTATTGCAAAATTACGTTCAATTGTTTGCGAATTCACGTTGTGTTCCCAACCTTAAAATAACTCATGTATTTAGCTTGCTTAGAATTTCGCTCACCACATTCCCGTCCAAACATTTTCTCACATCGATATGAACAAATGAGATGACGACTTCATTGCAAAATTAGGTTCAATTATTTGCGAATTCACGTGCTTTTTTCCAACCTCAAAATAAGTATCATGTATTTAGCTTGCTTAGAATTTCGCTCAGCCCATATCTCATCCAAAGTTTTTTCCCACATCATATGAACAAGATGACACGACTTCATTGCACAATTATGATCCATTATTGCGAATTTATGTTCAAATGTTCCCGACATCAAGGTAAAAAGTACCAGCTGAATAAAATATCTAACATATTGCAAAATTAGTCTCTATTATTGGGAATGTTTCCGACATCAAAGATTGTTAAAACTTTATGAAAATGCCATTAGGATTGGTGAATTAATTAGTTAATTACCATTATTTATTTATTGTGATATGCATGTTCAACTGTTACCTTCTATTACGGTACGTGACATGAAACGATTGATAACAAAAGAGAACAACGCAATATCTCAAAATTTGGTTTCATTATCTATTTATGTTCTAAATGTTTCCGACCTTATGAGTTATTGTTTTGATGAAACAATTTGATGAATTTCCCCTCGAAGTAGGCCTACCTGTAGCCTGCCATCCCTTATTTATTTATTATAGGTCACACACACACACGTGTAACAAATGAAATGATGAAATTATAACAAATATCTAACTAACAATTTGCGACTTAGGTTCGCCATTATTCCGAATCTATGTTTTAATGTTTCAGACATCAAAGTAAATATAGTGTTATACTGTAGGTATAATAAGTGAAATAAATGTGATCATGTAACTCATATTCTTAAAGAACTTATAAATAAAAAACATAAATAACATACATTTAAAAAAACCGGAATTGATTAAAAATGAAACTAAAAGGTTAGGAAACTGTATAGTTAAGCAATGTTAAACAAAAAAATATATACAATATAATCAATAGAATAACGGGATACATTCATATTCAACGAATAATCATTTTAATTTGAAAACATAAACATAGAAATTCATAAAAACGAACAAAATAGTAATGGGAATAATGTACCGACGAAAGGAACGTCAAATCAAAATATTGCTAGGAAATAATGCAGAAATGGCGTCCTATAACTCAAACAATCAACGTTTTAGCGCTAAAGGCAAATTGTCCCAGACCATGTCCGCATAACATGCAGACGTGACTTCCGACACTTCCCTTTGGCGCTAAAACGAGTAGTCTTCTTTTCCAGCTGCTTAGAAAGGGGTCGGTAGGCTTCCCATCATGCATGTCGAGTTTTCTATATTTTTCGATGGCAGTACCTTTCGTTTTTTACACTAAAATCGTAAATTTTCGTCGTATGTTTCAGTTATAATAATTTAATTTCATACAATGAATAAAGATTATTAGGTTAGAAATACTCAGGATAATAATTTTCAGTTTGTGTTTATTTGGAAATAAATAATATCAATATTTAATAACACGATTAGCTCGCCAGAAACGTGCTGCCAAATTAAGTGACCTAGCCTTGTGCGATACAGACCACGCGCACCTCATTTGGCAATGTCACTTCATTTGGCGTTACAAGGCCTACGTGGTTGAAACGTTAACAACGCATCATGCATTATTTTGCTTTGATTTTCAAACTAAAATTGGCCTAACACTTAGTTTTTTTAATAAGATTAATAAAAAAAAACAACCAATTTTTTTTTGTAGTTGTGGATTTATTTATTGCGCAGTTTCGAATTGCAATAACAATGAAACGTAGTAGGCATACAAGGGGAAGCCCCGTATCTCACTCATCGGCACTCTATCCGATCGCAGTAACACTGAAAGTAGGCTACTTTGCACTGTTTGAAATTACCTCCAGAGGAGACGGCCTCTCTCACGTCACAATCTAGGGGGGCCAGAAACAGTACGTTGTGAGGAAACTACCCTAGCCTAGTATTCTCATAATTTATAACTATTATAAGTAAAAAAGGGTCTTTTTTTCTACTATTAATTATAAGAAAACTACAATATAAGACTTACCCCAGCGAGATTCATGTTATCATCCGTTGAAAAGATTAATTGGTACACATCATTCTCGACTAGACAATTTTACATGGGCGCAGCCATATTGTTTTGGTTAGGACGCCCTCAACAACTACCAATTCTTCGAACATTTGATTTGTAAACTCCCCAGAGAGTTCAATAAAGCCTTCGGCCGACTATCTTTGAAACTCCCTCAACATTTTCGGAATTTCACTTTTAAAATCTGTAATCCCTCTTTATATATAATATAATAACTTCTCAAAAAATCATATATACTGTAATTTGTAAGGAATACAATACAGTTTTCTGTGTTTTGTGTGAATATACCATGGAGTAAAGAATATTCTCCATGGAATATATTTATTCATTCATAATAATTCACAGTTCAACTATTATCTCCTTGTGAAAATGCTGAATTCTCAACCTTTAGTCCAATACTCGATGCATTAAAGCAATAGTCATTTTTAGCAGACATAACACTGTCTTCTCAATACAACCCCAATGTGTTGTGTTATGTTATCATCTCAAAACAGTTGCATGTAAACAAAACTATAACAAAAGTAATACATTTGTTGATTTCTATCAAAAAAATGTTTTATTATCAAATCCAAAAGATTCTTCAGGACCATCTCTCAGGATAATCCCATAATCTATTAAATATCGGAATTTGATCATTTAATATTTTAAAAACGTGGTTGTTATATAGTCAGAAAGAGTTCTAAAATCCTTTAAAAAAACATTTTTTCCAGCCATTAATATTTTGGTTATACTGTATACCATTATCATAATACCAGCCATTATGTTAACTTAACAATCTAGATCTCCATGACTACTACTGGCTAATACTCTATCCAAACTAAAAACCTGCTAAATGTATCCCTTTCAGGATCGATAATTCATAGTATTGTCTACCCCGTGTATGCTACTTATTGCATAGGGGTACCTCACCCTCATGTGGGGTATTTCAAACCACGTTTAAACCTTTTCACAAATTTCAAACCTTTATCCTCAATGCCAACACATATAATATCCCCAATTAAATGTTTACATGAATATATGTTTAAAATATTCAAAAATAAATGATTATGAAATAGATTTTAATACATAATTCCATAAAAAAAATGTTCATATAAATATTAAAGTTATCTAATTATAAAATATGAATATTAATGTGGCACTACAATTTGACGTGTATGATATGTTTTTTTTTTCTAAATTTGCATTTTCTAATTGTCTTGATTTTATTGGGATTAAATATCTTATAGATCATTGAAATAATTAAATTAAGGTTTTTCATAAAAACACACAAATGTAAATAATAAAAAAACTATTCATAATATTTTAATCTATTTTAATTACAGTAAATCTATTTTTTTTGTATCGGTTACATACAGTATAGCATAGGATTTTTCTGGTCAATTCAAAGGGTTGTCAATCAATTGTTTTGTCCATTGCCTAATATTGTGTAGTATGTATATTATGCAATTGATATGTCTAGGCCTGCTATATGTAGTAGGATGAACAGTAATAGCTGGCAGTAGGAATGACCATGTAGTACTTTTAATCCATAGATAAAATTAAATTATAGGTAGTGAAAAGGGGTCTACAGTTCAGGTTCGTGTCAGACTTCGCAACGCATCTGGCTACCCGCATATTGAGTAAAAAGATTGGGGCATAACCAACGTGTGGAGCATCGTGAAAACATTGCGACGCGATTTTATTTGCTTGAGCCAGACCGGAGCAGGTGTGAAAAACGCTTTAAGAGCTAGCCAAGGTCAACCAATGTGAAAAAGGCTCTGGGTTTGGGACCATCTGGGATAAAGGAATGATACATAACATATGATGGCTTTAACTGAATAATAATGAATAATAAATCGCATTTCAATATCATAAAAAAAGAATAAGGTTAACACCTACTTTTGATGAATACAATATAATTATTTATTTAATTACTTTTATTATACAAAATTTATCTGGGTTACTAAAAACTTTAAATAATTACTATTTTGTTTATGGGATGATACTAAAATATATGAGCCGATACAGTTAGCTAATCTCAAATGTTTTGGGTGGGATACACCTGTTTACATGTTGTATAAAAGTCAGTCAGTAATGTAGTATTAGTATCAGTGTACAGTAGTAACAAACATGCTGTAATGCGATACGTTACTGTATCAAGTGGTCGTACATTGTTATACAAATAACGTAATCATCTTTTTCCACTAATTTTTATCATAATCGTAATTGAAATAATGGTCTGACTATACAGTTTAAAACGTCTATACGTACAATACATATAAAAAACTATTTACATAAATGAATAAGTTTACTACCTTAAAAGATCCAATTATTACTTTAAACAGTAATTGGTGGTATATATTTGTTTACTTGTTGCATTTAAACTATACAAATTGTTGGTACTCCTTATTATACTAAAACAGGCTGAATCATGTATTATTCTAAAGCTCTGTCTACACTATAAAACTAGGTTGACAAAAAAGTGTGATGTGCCAAAAAATGGTAGTGATATACCCAAATATGGCAGTGATATGAAATCATCATGTCCATATATGGGCACATCACATTTTTTTGTCACATAAAGTTTGATAGTGTAGACAGAGCTTAAGCCATGGTTGTAAAACCCTGGCATCAACAGTTCAAACGTATCATGGATTATCGGACTTTTGGGAGCATTTCCAGTTGGGTGTCTATTATTGGGAAATATGGTGGATATCATTTCAAGGCCAACGAAAATTATTATTCAATAAATTTAATACAGAAAATTAAGATTAATATTATCCAACACAACGTACAGTACAGTAACTTGAATCTGAGATGCCGGTTATTGTACTAATTTGTTAAGAGCACCCACATAGATTAGGCAGTGTAATTTACAACCAACACACCCTTATCAACAGTCAAAACAAAAAACACAGAAAATATGATCAACTCCCAAAAACCAGAATATTCTATGACCATAAAATCTTTTCTATATTAAAAATGCAATCTGAAAACCAGTACATATTTTATATAATTGTTTGGTTTTCAGACATTAACTATATAATTAAGAGTTTTGTGCAGACAAATTACCAAAAAAAAAATTAGATGAATGAAACCCAAAAGAAAAAGTGATACAGTCTAGTAAATCTATTCACTACAACAATTTCACATCCATTTGATGTCACTCTAATATAAATTCAAACATTAATAATCATTAATGTAGAGTTCATTAAGTAACTTTTACTTTAATATCAAGATTTTATCATATAAAAAACTAAACAGTGAAGACATAGGACTTCAATAGTTTACACATTCTAAACGGTTAAAACTGTAGATTGGTGGTCTGGTTCAATAACAGTATGATGCTGTATCATACATGTGATGCTGTATCATACATGTGATGCTGTATCATACATGTGCTGCTGTATCATGCGATACAGATAATACTGTACATGCGATACAGATAATACTGTACATGTGATGCAGTATCATACTGTACATGTGATGCAGTATCATACTGTACATGGGATGCAGAATCATACTGTACATGGGATGCAGTATCATACTGTACATGTGATGCAGTATCATACTGTACATGGGATACAGAATCATACTGTACATGGGATGCAGTATCATACTGTACATGGGATGCAGTATCATACTGTACATGTGATGCAGTATCAAACTGTCCATGAGATGGAGTATCATACATGTGATGCAGTATCATACATGTAATGGCTCGAACTGGCATCATGTGACATATTACAGACTTGCAGAACATGGCACCAATTGCATAACAAATGCTGTTGTCATGTGTAAACGGTAAACCGGATATTTGGATATTAAGTAAATTGAGAAAATTTCTGATGAATCTGCAGGTTCTCAGATGTTCATTTTACACTGCTTGGTAGACTTTGGTGCTTGTCCCTAAAAAATTCCTCCAGAAACGTTGCTGATGTTCTAGCGTATCTTTAAAACCAAGTAACACAAAAAAAGTGTTGTAATTGCGTGCTCAGCTTCAGTATATCATTCCAAGTCCACAGAGCCACTCAATAAACCAATCAGACTACAATAAACAAATTCAATGTCTTTCTAACAATCAGATTCCCATACCGCTGACCTACACGGCACCGCTAGTTGTATAGTAATCAGTCCAACTTTCAAAGGTGTCAAAACATTTCTTAAAATCCACCAGCAGTTATGATGTTCTTCAGAATGTAATTTCATCCACCCTCTCCTGGCAACACTAATGCCTTAGCCTCCTAATACCATACATTCCTTCACAGCAGCATGTTAGCAATCATTTAAGGAGATCCATCTAGAGTCTGGATTGATGAACCTATGAAAGTACTGTATTTTTTTTTTGTGGTAGAAATAATATTCACTGTAACATTAAGTTCTTAAGATTGTCTTGTAGTATCGTGTCTCGCACTGCATGAAAAACAAATCGTATGTTCTCCGTGTCGACTGCTGTGGTAAAGTGATGAAACAACGCTTTACTGCGTTCTCTACGTTTCGAGTCAAACATATTTAAGAGAAAGTTCTGAACATCTTCCAACTTTTGCGGGTCGCCATTGAAGTTTGGAAAATAGTCACTTATGCTGACTTGCTTAACTTTTACGGCAAGTAAGTCTGTTTTATTCAAAAACAAGATTATAGAAACATTAGAAAAATACTTGTTGTTAACAATTGTTTCAAAAATATTACACGACTCGAGGAGTCGATTTGTAACACGATCCTCCATAAGAACCTGATCGAATTCGCTCGATGACACCAAAAAAAGAATTGATGTGACGCTCTCAAAACATTGGAACCATTTTTGACGTTGCGACCTCTGACCTCCAACATCGACAAACTTGAATGGAACTCCTTTGATGTCTATCAGATGCTCAACGATTCCTTTGGTGGCTTTACGTGCATGTAATATATCTTGTGTTGTTGGAAGATAGTCCTATTAAAATAAAATATATTTGTTAGTGCTTTTTAATTTCATTGTCCTTCTCTTTCAGCTAATTTAATTTGAGTAGGAGTTCCTCATTTACATACGGTAATATTACATACCGAGTGGTATACTAAAAATTAATGAATTTATATATTTATAAATGTGGAAATCTGTGAAAATTAAAAAAAGTCATCCCAACTGAGATTCGAACCAAGATTCTTCTGCTTGAAAACTCTCCTACAGTAATAATTGTCTACACTGACAAACAGAATAGAAAATCATAGGCCTCAAATTCTTTCCTCAATAAAAAAAAATACATTCTGAAAAATCTATAAATCGATAGACTCTGGGCATGACCGACCGAGGGTTTTCTTTTTAAAGTTTACTGATGTCCTCCAAGAAACCTACAATCCACTACTATATAAGATGATTAGGCAAAAATGTCCATAGATATAAATAGTAAAAAGATAATGAGTAATAATTGCTGTATTATTTTCTTAAACGTTTAAATGTCAAATATCCTATATAAAGTGTTTGATCACTTTTTTTAAAACACATCGCAGGTTTAAATCCCATTTTAACCTCATGGAAACATGATATAGCAAAATTTAAAAAAAGTATAAATAGATTTTAGACATCGTAATGAGTAATTGTTGGGGGATAGTATTTAGTGTAAAGTATTCAACCAAAATTTAGAACATAGTAATCTTTCAATACACTGTATTTGTATAAAACATTCTATTTTATTTCATACACTTCCAATAGCGAGTAATTCGTCAATTACAGGATGGATAAACTATTTATCATTTATCGTGCTTATAAACTAAGTTGAGGCTTAGGGAGTGGAGTTGAAAGAGTCGTGAGTTACAACCCTGGCACTAGGTCAGGATTGAACCCCAGACCTTGAGATTGGAAGGCAAGCATGTTACCCACCAAGTTACAGCTCCACTCCTACTACAGCTCTTAAACTTGGTAACAACAATGGGATTGTAGCACCATAATTAACATACAGGACAAGTGGTGACAAATCGTGGGGCATATTCAAATTCATGTCAATGATTCACCTACACATACAGTACAGTAGGCTACAGTAAAAATAACACGGTACTTAATTAATTACCAGAGAATTAAAACTACTGTACTGGGCGGTTCTAGGGGGTAGGTCTAGGTGGACAGGTTGGTTAAACTTTAAGCACAACTACCAAACGCCTACTTCCTTTTAAATAGAGCTTCCTCTTTAATAAATCTTGGATCTGCCCCTGTGATGTACAGAAGCAACTTTAAAACTCTCATAGTATCATTGGCAATGTAAACATTAAATTCCAATCAAGTTCCAAACATGTTCCTTACATTCTTTGATTTATCTTTTGTTTATTGCATGACAGTTTGATGTTTAATGCAAACTTTGTAACTACTGTACTGTACCACCAAACCATCTGTTAAGTCTTTAACAAGCTTGGTTCCCATTTGGACGCAACGCAAGTAAGTTGGCCAATCACAAGCAACAGTTTGGGTGATCCATCGCGTCCCGATTGGTTAAATAACTTGCATTGTGCCAGGTAGAAACCAAGCTATATACAGTATCTCTTGTTTACAGGAAAGGTATTTACAGTACATGAACTTTAAATACTAATAATATACAAAAGAACATTTTTTATCTATTCGTCCTAGAATTGATTTGATAATTCTAAGATTAAAATGATAATGGGAAAGGGTAACGGAATTGAATTCACACACATGAGTAGACCTTATCAATACAAGCCTGTCTAGGGCAGTAATGAACAAAGCAATTACACAAGAAGGAAATACTTCAGAATAAAATAAAGTAGGTAAAGTTGTTGGGTTTTTTTACCAATTCTAATTTTACTTTTTGAAGTAACAGTGAGTAAAAACTGCCTAATTAAAATTGGGACTGGACAGTTTTAGAGGCGTTTACCACCTATTGGTCCCATCCTTCACTAAATGTGTATTTTTGCCTAATTTATTTGTATGTGCATTTTAGTGAGAAGAATAAATAAAATAAAATAATTGTTTTACAATAGAACTACTACCATATGATTTTCATTACAAAACTATTATATAAAATAAGCCATAATATAAATGCTGAATGTAATCTGAAATCGGAAACATACTACAGTAGTTTTGTAATTGTGTTTTTGGATACCCTTTGATAAACAATAGCAATAAGCTGGTATTGTGTAGCATTTGGCTATGCTATGCTGGTGAAATTGTTCTGGGGAAATTTTTTATTTTGTTTAGCAATAATTGCTTACCAAACTGAATTTTGAGTTTAGAAAATTGCACTGTATTGTACCAGGATTGGATTGACAATTGAGCAAAGTGTTCATATTTAGCCTAAATTAGAGGGTGGAATTACAGTATTTCATTTTTAGTCACCGGTTAATTGAGTAGTCTAATGGTAGCTAACAATATCAAAACCTTTGTATTCTTAAAAACACAAAGGAACTCAAATATAAACACTGGTTATTCCGCACCAATAATTTAACAATTGAAGTAAAAACATTTACTGGGTGTTGCCATTGTAGTAGAAGCCTGGCAATATGCAACGCTTGGTTTTATATTTGCCTTGCACTGCAAGTCTTACTTGTACCAGGGAGATGTAAAATATTTATTTTACATCTCCCTGCTTGTACCTTTACCCTTGTTTTGTCAATGGCAAATAGAAATGTTATAGCATATTAGTTATAGTGTAATTACTGTACACCCTATAAAGAAAATTTTCATTTTTAAGTTTGATTACCAATAACTGATCAATAATTGATACTCCTTTTAAGTACAATACATAGCTTTGTACAGCATTTTCATACAAAAAACATAGTTTTGTAGAGCATTTTGATACACCTGTCCTTTGTACGAATGGGTAGGAAAGTTAGTTTTGTGTAGCATTTTGCTATGCTACTGTACACTGCCAAAAATGTTTCCCGATATACTAGTTGTACTATAATATAAGCCTGACTAATGCATTGGTATACATGATACAACAAGGAGTTTAGTACATTCAGTTCCTTCTTTACAGAATGCATCACAAGTAGCTACTGTAGATAAACATCCAGTGAGCTATAACTAGAATTGTAGCATAATGGGTAAAATGTGGTTAACCTTTGTACCTCACCATTACTTGACTGCTAACTAAAGCTCTGTGAAGACCTTTCTTAATGAGTAATTAACACAGACTTACAAAATCTACCACAAAATACCATTTCTGACCAAATGTGCAACACAATTTTTGTAAGTGTGGTTGTCCTAATCCTACTTAAGCATAAAAACTGTACAACGAATACTATAGTAGTATTAACCTTCAAACAATTCTTTTGTTGTCAATAAATCTTGATATGATGATGAGTAAACATGCAATTCCACATTTGACATTATTTTTTGTAATTTGAGCCGCTTTATCCATTTTTTAATTCAGAGATAATATGTGCAAGTATTGGGTACCTAGACCGACCCCAACAATAAGCACAAACAAACCAAAAACTTTCTTATTATTCTCTTTAATTGTGAGCCATTGCTACATAACAAAACAGAACTTTTGACAAGTCATGGTTTAAGTTCAAATTAAAATTCAAGTCAATAAGCAAAGATGTATTGTCCCCCAAAAACATGAAAAATGAAGATTAATCAAATCAGATTTGAATAGGTTATTTTGTAGTTTTAATATTTTAACCACTTACATAGAAATTTAAAACGGAAAAAAAAGTTTTCACTCATAAAATGACCAAATAAATGGTTAAATTCAATTTGACTATTTTTTGTTTTAAATTACTGTTTTTTCAGGTAGATAAAATTGTTTTCGATCCACTTTTTGGTCAAACTGGATACCTGTTATGCGACATTAAATATTCAACAACAACAATTTTAAGAATGATTTTTTCAGGGGGACAATACATCTTTAATATGGCATAATATTGTAATAAATGATTCATTTTATTGTATGACGATATTTTACCTTCTTTCCAACTCTATCAACCTCATCCAAGAAGTATTTCACTGCATCTGTCTGCAAAATAAACAATATAAAATTTTCTTTTAATTTGCAAAAAAAAAAAGATTATTTTAACATTTAATAGACAATAAAGTTTGAAAAAGAATGTTGTTTAAATCAAAGGGCTACAGAAATTGAGCAGTCTCTGTGAATCAGAAACAGTAGAACAATTATATAAATGGGATACCTTTGGGACCCAACAGAGTGTCCTCTCCTCTTGTTAAAGCCTCATTTGTTTTACAGAGAAGTATCACTCTCTGCATTAACAATAGATTTGAGTGAGGTAGGATTATACTCGAGCCTGGAATTATACTCAGTGATATGGTACAGTACTAGTGTACTGTACTGTACAATAATCATACTGTGTCAGGTACATTTAACTAAAACATTTAGTTTAGAAAAATAAACGCACACCACACAGTATAAACTAATAATATATCAAGTAATAACTATAGGTTCTTCAGAACACTTGAAAATAGTCTTGGTAATTAACATGAATTCTAATTAAACCAATATCATAAGTGTTTCAAAGTAAATAAGGCTACGTAGGGCAATTACTGTTACTGCAAAACTGCATTACCTATCATAAACTTATGTTAAACACACTATAGCCCTATTCAATATAGTAAATTGGTAACCTATATAGTCTTGGTATTATTTTAATTGGTTGGTAGTGTAGATCAGATATCCTTCTATATTCCTTCTAAGTTCTAAGTTGTCTACAATGCTGAAGATGTCTACAATACAATGCTGAAGATGTCTACAATACAATGCTGAAGATGTCTACAATACAATGCTGAAGATGTCTACAATACAATGCTGAAGATGTCTACAATACAATGCTGAAGATGTCTACAATACAATGCTGAAGATGTCTACAATACAATGATGAAGATGCCTACAGTATAATGCTGAAGATGTCTACAGTACAATTCTGAAGGTGACTACTTGGATGTAATCAATGGAAAGTTGAGAGGAAGGACTCGGGTGGTCAAGTTGAATTTGAATGGGATTCCAAAACAACATCCGTAGGGAATACAGAAATTCACAACCACACTGTATACAGTACTCCTAATCTAAATTAATTATTTGTACCTGTAGTGACTGTAATACATTAAATTATTATATTTATTATATAGGGCATTAATTACTATTGATTGCAATTGAGATACTGCTAGTGCTACCTGGAGAACAAACCAATCAACCAATCTCTGACAGACCAGAGTTTAATATATAACCTATTTGGGTCACTATCCATTTGTAAACTACTGATAAATTGAATTCTGATAATGTAAGGGCACTTAACCAGGGTTACAATGATAAAGGCTCTATTAAAATGTGTTTGTATAGAATAGAGTTAGCCAAAACTGGTTAAACCCCCCGCAAATAATTAAATAGTATACCAATCAATTTAGCCAACTACAACCAATTTGGTCATGTGACCCGTTTCTGCTGTGAACAAATAACCGATTAATAAATTATGGATACACCCATCCCAATTTATTGGCAGCATACACACAACAAAAACCAGTTAATAAATGGCATTCTCAAAACAATGGTGAGAAAATACCCAATTGATGTAGGAATGGTATTTACCAGTAATAACGCAGAGTTGAGTAACTTTAGTTTAGCTGCAACGTAAAATAATGATTATTTTGATTGGATATTTGAATTTTTGGGAGCACAAACGAACTTATTATTAGAAGAAATGGGGTCAATATAAAATCAATCTAGGTAGGCTAGGCCTAGGCCTACATTTATTACCTAATCTAAAATATTGTACGGTACAGCTAAAAAGGACAGTACTGTACTACTACATAGGGCTATACAATATAATTTGTTGAAGAAAACCAGTTAGGCCAGGCCCTCATCGACAACCCTTCTTGCATGAATGAACTTACCAGTTGAAACTCTCTCCGCCTGGCGAACGCATCGCGGATTCCGTTATCCGACCACAGTTGCTTACAGGCTGGCGCAAACGTTTGAAAGACTGCGGGATCTAAAGCTAGCTTGTTCTCATAGGACATAACCACAGCTGCGGGGTGCTTATTTTCGGGGTATTGCCACGGTATATTCAATTTATCCCGGGCGTCTACCAATACCTTCATCCCCTTAACAATGTTTGTGTAAATAATAGTACGGTACTCCCGCACTTCTTCGTCTCGGAAGTTCACGCCATGAATAATTTTCATCTGCTTCAGAAATGTACTCTTACCGCTCTCTCCTGCCCCTAATAACAGAATCTTTACTTCTCTACGTAGATACTGCTTTTCTTTGTTTAAAACTCTATCAATATGTTTACTTATAGCCTGTTTCCTTCGTTCATCTTCGCTCAAACAGCAGGTTAGTAAACCAGCCATGTTGAACCCACCAAGTTCAGCTCTCGCTCGATCTCAGAGTTTATACCACACCCATGACGTCATAACCGGAAGTAAATACACTCCATGAGAGAACTCTAGGCTTTGATTTTGACCTTTTCAATATTATTTTAATAATAAAATACTAACGCAAAAGATGAAAATGCACTCATTTATAATATATTAAAATCATAATAAATTAAAAAAATAAACAAAAAACAAAATAACCATCGTATCTGTTGTTATTGAAATATGAATGCTCGATAATTAATATACCATAGGAGCAATCTTAATTGAATTAAAATTCAATTCAATTTGTCTTAATTAATTAGTTTCAATTATAATCTAAGTTTTGGTTTAACTGAATAGTTATCGTATTAATTACGTATTGTGTATTCATTTATTAATTTTTTTTTAATTTGTAGTAAGTAAATGCAAAAATATCAGCCTCTTAGTATATCAGTGATGGTTCCATCAGTGACAGACTTCATTAGAAGACTCCAGCACACTAGCCTAAATATCATGATGATGAAAATCCAACTATCTCTCACGTCATGTTTGGTTTAAAATATTTATTTGTTTATTATTATTTATAATGCGTTAAAATTATCAATAAATAATATTGTTCAATCTGTTATGTATAAGTGTATGTCGCCCTCTATTTGACAATGAAAAACTTTAAACAAAGTTAAAGACAAGTTTTAGACTCTAATCCGTATTAAATGTCCGTCTGTCTGTGTTTTGGTATGATTTATATTCTTTGTTAATTTTTTAAGCTTAAGCATGGCTAAGTACTTAGCACTATATATAAATGAAATATTTCAAAGAAACTGAGTAGTAATACACATCAGTGCATTATTAGTTTCAGATGGAAACTTTCCTCTGACAGATAGGCCTAACAATATATGGTTTTCATGTGAGACGCAGATTTTGATTTGGATCCGCCACTGAAATAGTATTGATTGATGATAATCATAATACATTAGTTATGAATAAATGTCAAAGGGAAACAACCATATATTGTTATTTCGTATGACGCGCCAGTCTCCTGTTCATTCAATTGGCTTGACCCAGGATATATTCAATGATAAAACTTCCAGTTACCTTGACCATTTATTATGACGTCATAACCAACAGAGACATTATGCATTTCCTGGACTGAATATAACAGTGTATGCTATAGAAAATGACATGTTGAAACAATGAAACACTTTCCAAGAACATACTATGCATATCCTACAGATATATACAATTTTTCCATGTACACATTTTTATATGTGAAACAAATAAAGATTTGATTTGATTTTGGAAATAAAGGTTTTGATTTTTGAGATAGTGGTGGGCAAATAAGTAGTTTTAGTTCATATTTGCATGAATTAGAGAGAATTTGATAAATTACTGTATAAGTAATAATTATGTTTAGTCCCCATTTTCCCCGACAGACAATTTTAACATTTAACTTTGAACAGGTTATTTTTTAGTTTTAATAAAGTTAATCCCTTCTGTTTTTTTAATTTAAATTACAGTTTTTCAGGTAAATACATTTTTTTTCCAAAGTGGATAACTGTTATGTGACATTAAAATGGAATATTCAACAACAAAAAGTTTAACAAATTATTTTTTCAGGGGGACAATACATCTTTAAGTCACTGTTGCCCAAACCGTGGTTATCATCTTAACATAAGAACAGAACAGCCAAAAGACAATCTGATTCAATGTTTTATAACTAAAATAATGAATTCTTTATTATAAATATCTCATAAATGTACACTTGAAAACAATCAAATACCTATCAATATCAATCAATTCCAATCAATATAATCAATAACTCTCAATATTGTTCACTCTATTCTAAAGCTAAATTTGTATTATTTATTTGAATAAACATTCAATTCAAAACACAGAAAAGTACTTCTTTGAAAAAAAGTATAGTTCATTAACAAGTATTTCATGGAATGGGATTATAATAGTACTTTTGTGAAGAAAAAAAGACAGAGAATTAAAAAACTGAACATACACAGGTATTGGGTACAAATTAATAATTGAAACATCAATTAAACTATTCATCTTAATATTTAAGTGTACCATTACATACCGTAGACTAAAATTCATTTTCTAATTATTAAATAAACTATATACCTATCTATCAATCAATTGTTTGATTTATATATCTACATTTACTTTGATTTATTTAGATAAAAGGTGTATTGATAATAATTTTCAAAAACATGAAAAAATAAAGATTAATAAAATCAGATTTTGAATAGGCAATTTCACAGTTTTAATAAAGTTATTCACTTCTGTAGAAATAAAATCATCAAAAATAATTATTTCACTTATAAAAAGACAAAAGAAATCGTTAATTTCAACCAAAAACCATTGTCTTCCAGACAATTTAGGTATATTTTGCTTTAAATTACATTTTTTGGTGTAAAATGTTTTTTTTTTGGATCAAGTTTTTGGTCAAAGTGAATAACTATTATGTGATATTAAAATGGCATATTCAACAAAAAAAATGTAAAAAATTATTTTTTAGGGGGACAATATATCTTTAAATTATTTACTAAATCTACTGAATAAGTAAAGTTTTTAATCCAAAAAAAACAAACATAAAAGAAATTTATGCTCTCTAATTTGTCTTGAGTAACCTTACTCATAATACCTTGCCTATATATAGCTACAATATATATATTTATATATCTTTAATGACTTAGTTTCGACCAATTCCCTCATGGTACAACAATCTATTTGAAGAATAGAATACAGAACATATGAATAATGTACAATTGCTCATGTATTCAACTATGTTTGATTTACATGATACATGTCCCAAGGGTGTTGAAAACTGCTGTTAATTCATGTTTTACAGCTAATAAAGTTACACTCATAGTGAATAGTGTTAAGTCATTCAATTCAAAGACATTGTGTCCCCCGAGTGAGACGGCCTGAACCATGCTGTCCCCATGACAAGGTTGCGGCGGGGTTACAATACTTGAAGCCCACACGCTCGCAACTACATTGATTAGTGTCCAATTAAATAGCTTTGAACCCGCAAGGAAACGTGTTAATTGTTGCTCCCGTTGGTACGCCTCAACAATCAATGCCATTAATGAAAAAAAAGTATCTCCTCTCGATCAGAACTTGTTTTAATTTTACGAAAACCCAGAACGAAATGCGATACTGTCCTGGGTTTTCAACATAAAACATTGATTGAAGCAATCAACACAAAATATCACCAACATGTCGAGAAGACAAACCTTAATGAAATATTTGAAAATGTGTAATTTTCAGAGCAAGAACTCCACTTAAATCTAAAAATAAATATCCAATTTTAACCAAATATATTTTCATAATAACAGAAATTTAAATATGAATTGATATACAATAAATAACTTACTAGTATATAAACATCTAGAACATGTAAAGAAATATAATTATAATATAATAATATATAATATTACAGTAATAATATATAATTCTGAAGCATATCTATGTATGTGAAAGGCATAAATTGTTATTATATTCTATAATTTTAAACTAATAAAAATAAAATGTTTATTTTAATTCAAAATGATGTTTTTTAAAGAATACCAACTTACTTAAATAATGAAAATCTGTGTATATTACAATTACAATGTGTTATTGCGTGCTGCAGGCATCTTCTACCAATCTCTAATAAAAACATTTTCACAAAATTACAATTTAATAAAAAGATGATACACAGTGCTGGTAATCAATAAAATATTGAGTAATACAAAACACTTTAAATAAAAACAACAAAACAAAACAACTTTCAGAACAATTACATCTGGTTTCTTCTTTCATCAGAATAATTGCGTCAAATAATTGTCAAAATTAAAATTAAACAATTTGAATACGAGTATATAGATGACAAACAACACTCAGTTATTTTTCCTTTTATACTCATATTCATAAATTTACTATTTTGTATACTCTCTCCCCGTCGTAACTCTGATTACTTGCTTCTCTGGCATACGTGCTTGCGACATTCGTGAACTCTCCTCACCTTGGTCGATCCGTAATTTTGGCTGACTGGCTACAAATTTCACTCTTTCTGAGCTTTTCGATTTGGCAAAGTTTAATAACGCTTCATATTTTGATTTCAAAGAGTTGAGTTCAACTTTTTGTTTGTTGTTTTCATGCGCCAGCTTATTCACTTCATCTTGGAGTTTTTTTTGCTCTGATTCAAGAACATCTTTTTGCGACACTCTCTTCTCTCGACAGTTAGCAGCATAACCACGGTTTTTAAGAGTTCTTCTGCGTTGTTTCAGATTTAGAACCTGGTCACGAGGTAAGCCTCGTAATCGGCGGTTTAACTCGCGGACAGACAGACTAATAAGTTCATGATCAGATATCACAGGCTGCTCTTCCACAGATTCTTGCTTTATCTGAAATTGCATCAAATCAAATAAACTTTTATTTCTTTAAATTCAAACACATTCTTATTTACTTTTCTTGAGAAAGCCATAAAATAATATCTAGAACATATAATGTAACAACAAAAATAAAAACATACATATAATAATAACAGATGATAATATACAAGGTAAAATATAAAAGAAAAATGCTATAGAAGATGATGAAAGCAAATACACATGTACCCAAAGAATCTGTAACATAGTTACTTTGCGCTTTTGTTGCATAGTTCACTCTGAATTCACCAGACCATAAAAAAATACACAAAAGTGCAAAAAAAAATAAAGAAACGATTTCAATAGAGAGGTGATATTAGATATTTGACATTACGTTTTACATTGTTATTAAGTCTGTAAACGTGTATTGAATTAAATTTACAACAATTGCAGGTACCGTGTACAACAATTTTGAAATCAGTGATATAACATTAATTTTATAATTACTTTAAAATACACATAATATACAAAGAGTGTCTTTATTTTTATACTCTTCTGTAAAATAAAAACAGGAACTTGCGACAATAATAATTATTAAATATCAAAAGCATTATGTTACCTGCCCAGTTGGCGATAGCAGTGAAAAGGACGGCATAATTGCTTCAGTATACATGCGAAGAAATTATTGTTCCAACAACAGATTGAACAAATTGAACAACTTTTGTAACCAGTGAAAATCAAAAGTTTATAATTCCAAAATTAGGACGGTATAAACAGCACGTTGAAATCCAAAAGATTAAAAAACTTATGATTTATCGTTGACAAGACTAAACAGCAGACACGCAATATGGCGGTGATTGTACAACGAATGTTGGTTACAACGTCTCGTGATCAAACGGTATACTAAGTACGAGAATTACAACATCTCGGAACGACATTCAACGGGAATGATGTCAGCATTTATGAAAAATAAACGCTTTCAAAACAGGTAAAATGAGGCGCATGTGCCAACAAATTTGGAGGTGTTTACGAAAGTACTCTTAAATAACTTGTCTATGCTTATAGTTCGAAAAGACAATAATACACTTGTGTAGGATATACCACTTTCAAAAGGGGATAGAATTAACATCCAATAATAACACAAATTATAATTTAAATCACTGAACCTAACCGTTGGAATAATTTTTGTATTATAATTTGAGGTTTAATTCAGATTAAATACAATCTACTTAAGAATAACTAACAAATGAATTTCGAAAGAAAAAACATGAAGGTTATCCCCCCTATGAAACAATGGATGAAGCCATGACAATGCAGAAGCCAACACTAAGCAAAAAATGCTGACAAATCATTACAGATTGAAAATGAACTGACTCAAGATTGGATGCAAAAAAAGGAGGAAGAATGAACGCTGTTAGCGACTGCTTCTGATCACAGACATCGTCTGATGAATGATTGCTACATTCTATGGCCTATTACCTGTCAAATGTCACACATTTTGCCACAAATCGGTGACAATATGCCACACTATGAAACAATATTGGATCAGTCTATGACGACTGATCCAACACACTACTAGGAATTGTGTGTGATAAAACTTGAAACATGCAAACTATTTTATTTATGTTACATAATAATTAATATATCTAAGAGAATATATAATTAAAACATTAAGTTGACTTACTTTAATATTTGGCGGTCCTGCTTTCCGCACCATCCTTCTGTAACAGTCGTCAAAACAAATGGGTAATGCTCCTATGAATTAAAATCAGATTCAACATAGCAGATTTACAGATACCATATTGATGGATGGAAAAAGTTGCCTAATATTATTGTTCAAAATGCTTAATCTCTTTACACTTTGAAGACATCTTTTTAAGAAACATTAACTGAACTGAAAAGTATGGAGAAATGATGTCATAGATTTAGACGAATTTGATGCTAAACAGTATATTTATTTATTTAATTGTTTCATAAAAAAGAATTATTATTTAATTATTTAAGGTAGTTTTTTCGACAGTAGAAATAAGTTTTTGTTTTTTGTTTTTATCTTGATTTTTATTTGAATTTTTAAGTGAATAAGTAATATAAATAAAAGCTGTTGGTGTGTTTTCTTTTAAATACTAGAAGAACAAACTGTTGTTTTTTTAGACTCTTTTTTTTAATCAAACATGTTGACATAATAAATTTTGATGTATTGATTGGGAAAAATTTAAATTATTAAACAATAAATTAAAATTATTAATATTAAATTAAATATTGAAAAAAACACCATATGGAATAAAAGATCTGCGTCGACCGCAATCTTAAACATGTCAATAAATTGCATTGTCATGATGATGAAGTATTCCCTCAATAGATAACATTTGAAATATTCACTTTTGAAAAAAATATACAAAACCACGCAAAAATTATTTAATTTTTACACTATATTTTGTTAAAGAATTCTTACAATCCATCAAGTGTTAGGCTAATCAAACTTTGTGACAACAATATATGGACATGATGATGTCATATCACTATCATATTTGGGCATATTAGTACCATTTTATCAAGTATCATATTTGGGCACATCACACTTTTTTTGTCAAGCTAGTTTGACAGTGTAGACAGAGCTTTTAGTAAAGATCATAAAGTCCCTGGTTGGTATGCTACCTAACTACTGTAACAACCAAGGTTTGATGGTCAACATACTGAAGCTAGCCACTATTATTAACACACTTTCATATTTCTCAGCATAAAATAATTAACACACACTAGAGTACACTGCTTCGGATTAAAAGCTATACTTTAAAATAAATATACTGTATATTTTAATAAAATACCTTGTGTGTATTGGATAACAATATTAAGCCCATCAAATAGACAACTACTGTAAGCACACTATTTGTCATGATGTATACAAAGGAAAATCGTTATCCGGACTGGTTTGGTTAGTGTCGGCCATTTCCCGGTCAGTACAGTGGTCAACGCAACACGTGTTGCACCTGTACAATTTTAAATCATAAGCTCTGGAACGCTTGTATTATGGTAGTGCCCTCTGTATATATTTGTTCTGCAAATATTGCAATTTTTATTTTTTCAGACTGGTGAGAGAAGAGGTCATCGTATTAATAATTCAGATTATTAATTAATATTTGACAGATTTACATGTTGACCTTGTGACACTAGGAAATGCCCAACAACTTCCTATAAATTCCTTTCACTTCTTGCAGTCAATATACTGTAGTAATTAATATATCAATGAAAAGAAACATAGGTTTCTTTTATTATATTATTGGCAATTATTATATTAAAACATACTATAATATGTAGTTATAAATAATGTAATTTTGGCCTCCTGGGACTCTCGCTGTAACTTATGTACAATAACTTTTAAATCCTTGCAAAATGGAATTTATTGTCAATAGTGAACAGTACAGTACCTTATTTTTCTGACACAAATTATTAACTACTTATTTATTTACTTGTTAAATTAAATTAAACTCATTCATTCGCAATATAAGCAATTAAATTCTTTGCCAGTATTTTATATTTGCATTTCATAATTATTTAGCATAAATGTGATACTTATAAGGTTTTAGACAAACTGTATAAGTTCCTATTAAGTATTATATAGGATTAGTTCAGTAGCTTTTTTGTTAAAATGGCTGTAAAGTGTAATTAACAAATTAATTGTTGATGTACATCTCGGTTGGAGACTGACGAATATATACCCTATCACAATGACTCATGTTAAATAAAACCACAAATGTTGGAAATAAATAATCACTAGACGATGTTAGAAATGTGAAGGAATCAACTGAAGTACTGTAGTTCTTATAGGGGCCTACTAAAACTATTTTAAAAATAAAAAGCTTTATATTTTTTTTAAAACTTTCACTTCTTCTCAAATGTACTGTAAAAAATAAAAATAAAGTGTCAACAACTTAATTTATTTTATTTTTAGAAATTATGTAACATAAATTAAAATATACTAAATAAAATATTTTTTCTTCGTAGTTTTTTAAATTAAAGCATCTAAGTAGGGAATTAATACAGAGTGGGTCAGGCTGTAAATAAACATGACTTTATTAATAATATAAATTTAAATCTCATTATAATAAATATACAAAATTTATTTAAACATATATTAGTATTACAACCATGCCTAGAGCAGATTTTCCACTAGGTGAATTTGTTTGCGCGAACGTTTCACAGAGTGCGCTATCATTTCCACTCAACCAAGAGCGAATATCTAAGATTTTCATGTACATCGCGTGTCTGTTGAGCTTTTCGATTCGCTCATGAATGCATCATAGCTAATTTCCAGAGCTCTGGCTTCGCAAAAAGTAGAAAAAATTCGAACTACCAATTTCGCTGGAGAAAAAAACTCAAGGAACTAAAATTTGACGCAAAGAAATTTGGATTTGGAAGCCGGAAACACGAATATGCATAATAACCTAAATGCTTTTGATTCGCGTGAACAAATTCGCCTAGCCTAGTTGAAAATAGGTTTACACTAACAGACATCATTCATCATCCACCATTCATGCACTACTAGGCCTACAGCTAAATTTCTTTTAAAAAAAATGTATTCATAATAGTCATATATGTATGTATAATTTTAAATGAATATTTATTCTGATTATCTAAAATGTTGATATTAAAAACCAATAATATAGGCGTACTATACTATAGTTTGAAAAGAGGCTACAGACAGGTATCATTTGATGATCTGATAAGTGATAGGCCTATAATTACACGAAAACAACTGACAAGAGGAAAGTTTTAAAAATTAAAACTAGGGCCTAGGTATTCAGAATCCTACAGAGCTGTGTAACTGACAGGGGGCCTACCTAGCTGCTCTCTAACTAAAAAAAACAAATCAGACGAGAACCACGGACCACCGACAATTGTTTTATTTTAAAGTCTGTTTCATGGTTACCTTCAGTTTTCTCACTAAAAGTGCTGAGTAGGTGATTTTTTTCAACTATCGATGACGAGCTAAAGAAGTTGTTGAAAGTCCAAAGAACTGCTTATTCATCAAAAAACGAGTTGTTGTTTCACGACCTATCGCCCCGTAAACAAAACAAAAACGACAAGGTTGACACAATACTCACGTGAGAATGAGAAAACTGCTGACTCGACAACTTAGTCTATTATCTCCAGTCGTCGCGTTACAAAACTTAATCGCTAGTAATTTCAAAAAACATTTATTATGGATCTCTAAGACTAGCATTATTATTTTTTTAGAACCACACCGACTTCGTTTATATCATAATGTATTAAAATAAAAAATAGTAAATAGTATGTACTCTTTATTCTATGTATTACAATAGACCAGTGTAGCAGTCAAAACCAACAATCAATGTATTCATTGGTACATGGAGGTTGGTATGGTACGAACGTGTGAGAGATAGGCTGTGTTAAAGATGTATTGTCGCCAAAAAACATTAAAAATGTTTTTAAAAAATTAAAAATAAATAAATTAGACTTGAATATAATATTAGTAGTTTTAATAAAGTTAATCACTTCTGTGGAAAAAACGAAAAAAATTTGTTTTTTCACTTATAAAATACAGATACAGATCTTTTATTGTCATACAAAATAGTATAGTATGAAATTTGTCTTCTTGTTGCGAAAAAGCATACACTTAATTAATAGAAAAAAAGTTACAACGCATGCAAAATACAATAACATTATCAACAATGTATATACAAAATATAAAATGACAAAATAAATGGTTAAATTCAACCAAAAATCCATTGGCTGCCAGCCAATTTGACTATTTTTTGCTTAAAATTACAATTTATTCAGGTAAATAATTTTGTTCGATCTAATTTTTGGTCAAAGTGGATAACTATTATGTGATATTAAAATGGCATATTCAACAAAAAATGTCAATAATTCAGTTTTTCAGGGGGACAATACAACTTTAATGATACTGATTGAAATGTAATTTACATAACACAGTCTCTATAGGCCTATATAGCAAAGTGCTATAGTCTTCAAGTCTGAAGTTTGCACTAAATTGGAAGAAGAAGATATTTAAAATATTAATAGTATGACCTCATTTAATCAAATGTTAATGCAGTTTCATTATTACAGGTAAGGACAATTTTGTATGAAATTGGAATAGCAAATTATTATGTTTTATATTATTATCAAATTATTGATCTATTTTTTGCTCCACAATGATATGAATATGAAGGTTTATTTTTGTGTAGAAAATGTCCCCTATATTGTATTTATATAATCATAATATTTGTGAACCTTCAATAAAACAATTTTTTGCGCAAATAATTAAATTATTTCTACTCTCTCCACCACCTCCTCTGATCTCAAAGTTTGAGTGAGAGGGGAAATTATTAACATTGAGGGCAGTATTTTAAAATATTTGGCGCGAAATGTTATGACGACTATTCTCTCTAGTAAAGAATGGTGTAAACATTGAGTGAGTCGTATAACTCCTTTTTCTTTGGTGTATGCATTAAATTCAAAAGTGATGCAACTATTTATTTATATTATAAAACTTTTATAGTAAGTATATATTGTGTATATGTTTGTTATTATGTTATTACACCGCAGTTAATCCAGTACTCGACGAAACTAGCTAGGCCTACTAGCTAGCTAGGCTAGCCTTCCATTTTTTGTACTAGGCTAAATAAAAAGAAGCGGGCCTGCCGGCGACAACAGTTCTATGCGCGTACTACTAACTACAGACTTACCCTATATGAGGCCTACCCTATATAGACCTAATTTATAGAATATTGTTTCTTAATATTTCTTTCAGATATCATTTACATACATGAAGATTTAGGCTTAGTTAGCTTAGGTTATCCTGTCAATGATTTAAATAGACAAGTAATAATGAAAATATGATTGGAATACAGCAGCAGGGGACAACAAAAACAATAGAATCAAAGGTAGGCGTACATATGTACAATAATCATGTATAGCTACAAAATAAGATCACTGGGTATTACAAAAGTACTGAAATGATAATGTCATGATAATATCAACAAAATGTTTTTGTCTATCAAGAGTCTTCTATTCTATTTAAGTAATATTAAACCATTTTCTATTTATTGTAGTCTGCAGACCAAACAGAAGGCAATGAGGAAGCAAACAAAAAGCCAAAGGTTTTAACACTCAACAACTTTTTAAGTATAGGCTCTGGATCTCCGCCATCTAAAATGTCAGGAGATCTACGTAATTATTTTGGAACTAGCCCACCACCAAGCAAATCATCAGAAAATGGAGAAAGCAAACAAAAAAATGCAAAACATCTGTCAAAACAGGCATTGAATGACGAGAAAAACAAGTCAGAAAAGGCCAAAAATTGTGAGAAACCAATAACTAAAAAGAAAGAAAAAGCATCAAGTAATTTAAAGGAAAGTAATGGAGAGAAAGTAAAGGATGAAATTAGTAAGAAAAATGGTGGTAAAAGTATTAAAAATTCAAAGAAAAAGAAGTCTGAACAAACGGTTGTAAAGGAACCAGCATCCATATCAAGTGTAAAAGATGAGGGTGCCATGGCAGAAGATGCTAATTTAAGCTTTGTCTCATTTGAAGATTTTGTTGGAGATGATAAAGAAAAGAAAGAGAAAAAACAACACAAGAAAAAGGAGAAATTAATGAAAGAAAAACAAACAAGGAAACAGAACAATGAAAAAGAAAGAAATAAAAAACAGACTGTGCCAAAGGAAAACCCTCATAGTGATAATGCAATACAGAAAAATACTGAAAAGCTTGTACATTCTCAGAATAATCAAGTAAAGAAAAAATCTGTTAAAAATCTACTTTTGAATGATGATGTATGGTTTAAAACTGTTGTAGCTGAAATTCATCATCGTAGCCCTGTTTCTAGTAAAAAATGTCTAAATAAAAGCCCCCAACAAAAGAATCCAAAGCGTCGATCTAATGTCGTGGTAGATTCTGAAACTGGAAAATTCTGTGAAATAGAGGTCGTCCAATCAGATGTACAGAACAATAATCAAGTACAGTTTTATTTAGAGTCGAAAAACAACAGAAATAAGCCGTTTCCAATATTCCAGAAAAGAACAGAAGAAACAAGTCAAGTAAATAAACCTGTATTCAGTATATTTGAAAAAAAAAGTAAAAAGAATGACGAGGATAAATCGCTGGAGGATGAACAGAAAAACAACCTGAAACGAAAGAATGTGAAACTTGAAAAAGAAAAGATGCCACAAAAGAAGAGAAAAAAGATGGATTCTATGGCAGAAACAAGCATGGAGAGTGTGGATGATTTTAAGCCATTAAAAGAGAAGTCAATTAACAAGACCCGCAAGAAGTTGAAGAAAACAAATGTAAATGATGTATCTCCTCAGAAAGTTAGGAGATCAACACGGAAGCTGGCGAGTTCAACTCCAAAAAAGGAGTTTGAGGTTGAGAGCGCAATCCGGTCAGATGGAACAATACGCATGAGAATAAGACTCAAGAAAACCCCAGGGAAGGTAATGCTTGCCCTTCTGTCTAATTTGGAAGGTCTGGAATTTAACTGTTTCAAAATTTACTTTACCCATACCACAATGACATGGATAAAAGCCCCACATACAATGATCCTTAAATAAAGCCCAACCCATTACAGTACAACCATTTTATTCTTATATACCAGATTAACAAACTATATATTTTAATTATTTTTATTTTACAACAGTGCGATGTCAAAACAGCCACCGCTAGTAAACTTTTAAAGAAGGCTAAGGGTCAAAGTGCAAAGGTCATGTATGCCAATAAGTTAAAGACCAGTCCAACTAAAATTAAACAGAGAAAACTATCCGGAAAGCAGACAATCGCAGAAATCAAGGAGAAACGTACAACCAAACAGTTGGGAAAACGTATAGTTACTGAAAACAAAAAGAAACAAAGTACAAAGGATACAGAAAAACAGACTACTTTAAACAACAAGAAAACTGCAACAACAAACAATGGTAAATTTAGTATGATTTGAACACTAATTCCGTGAAAGTACATAATCAGGCAAGGTAATTGGTCTGAAGTAATTTGTACTTTATACTAAATACATTGAGAATACTTGCGAATATATCTCCTCCATGGTACAAAGTCAAAACATCTGACCAATTGCTCAACACCCTGAAACACAGTAGTTACAAACAATCAGGCAAGGCAACTTATGATTGTGATTTTGTGTTTTAAGTTGTTTATTTGTTTATTATAGTGGCATTAATATTTACTAAAGATGGCAGAAAGAAAGCTTCTAAGGTCATGAAAGGCGCAACATCATCAACAGATGAAAAGAATGAAATAATAAAGAAAAAACCCATTTTGGATGAGGAAACTATGAAAGCCAGACGTGCCTTTCTAAATAAAGACACTGCCATGGATAACAGCAAACAAACAAACAGTATCATCAATGTAAACGATTTGCAGGAACCTCCTCTGCCCTCTATATCCCATGTGTTGCAACTTGGTAAGTTAACCCTCGACCATTTACTTAACATTTGGCAGGGTGTGGATAGACCTCTATGTACTTGCTTCTGAGAGCAGTTTGATAACTTCTTTGTTTTGTATCCAATTACACTACCAGATCTACATATAGGCCTACTACTTATAATGGATTATTTTGTTTTCTTTAATTACATAGATGACAATCCACTTTGGAATTTACCCAAGGTGAATTTAAATATAAAGAGCACTGATGTCAACCAGATCTGTAACAGAACGTGGACAAACGGTCTGATTAATTTGGATCAGAAAAGGTACAACCAATACAGAATCAAGGTAAGAAACACTATTTAATCATGTTATTAGATGCAAGAAGAATACAATCTTCTATGCATTCTTTCATTGCCTCGTCCTTCGGATGGGATGTAAAGCCATTGGTCCTTTGTACATTAAAGAACTATTCTAAAAGAGTAAGGGATTGTCTCCCTGTGTGCTGATCTGGTAGGCGCTGCACTGCTGGCTGCCATCGGTCCAGGGAGGGCCTAATCCGAATTTCTTCAGTTGCCAGTTAAGCTTGAGGACCAGTATAAATACGTTTACCTTTTTCATATTCATTAATATTTTATTCATTAAAATTTTGCTCTTTTTTTAAAGGATTTTTCTGGTCATCTGCAATTCACATATGAAACTCAAAGACTACTTTTAAATAAACTGAGTTTGGAATATCCCACATATCCTGTTCGGAGAATTTTTAAACGATATCTTAGCAAATATAATGGAGAAAATGTTAGCTGCAATAAGAACAAAAGGAGCAGTAAAGGGCACGAAGATCTAAAAGCAAAATGTAAGAAGGAAATCAGTAAACAAGTTAAACGAAAATCAACAATATTGGAAGAAAATGAAGGTAGAAGTAAGAGAAGGAAAGTACCAAATAATGAAAAGAATGGTAACAAAAGCGAAACAAATGAAGAAGTTAGACCTACAAGAAGAACAAGAAAAAAGAATGTTATTACAGATGACGATGAGAAGGATGAAACAAAAGAATGCAAGAAAGAGGAAAAGAAGGAAAGTAAGAAAGAAGAAGCTAGTGATGTTAAAGCGACGACTAAGCCAGTTGGATTGTTGTGGACAGAGAAATACCAACCGTCAAACATGTTAGAACTAATTGGTAACCGAGGAAACACTAAAACGCTAGAGATATGGCTAAATGAATGGAAGAAAATATCAATAAAAGAAACAATTAAGATAAAGAAGGAGAAGATGAAAAATGGAAAAATTGCATCTCAGTCAGGCAAAGGTTAGAAATCCACATTTTTGTTTCAAGTTTTCGACACAAGTTAGCAAAACAAGAGCTCAAATATTTGTAAAGGTACTGTAATACTACTGTACTTTGTTGTTCTTTAAACAGATTGGTGGACACAGGATAATGATAGTGAATTTGAGTTTAATGATTTTGATAGTGGTGAAGATAGTGAGGATGATGATTATGGTGACATCCTATGCAACACCAAGATACTGGTGGGACCAAGCGGGTCAGGAAAGACGGCAGCTGTATATGCTTGTGCTGGTGAACTTGGATTTAAGGTAATAAATTAGTTAAAATCATGTGTGTGTACAAGCATTACATGAACTTGATGTCTATCACATGACAGTGATGATGTTTATCACATGACAGTTATGATGTTTAAAGTCCCATTCACTACGTTTTTTAGATCTAATTTAAGGTCACAAACTACATTTAATGTAAAAATAAATACTATATGGTCCTATTGAGATAACTTTTTTCGTCTTTGAACGGTTAAAAATGTGAAAAATAAGTCGATTCTAATAATTTTAGCGAGCTACTAGGTAGTGCATTGTTTCTCTCTTTTTAAAAAATAAATTTACCATAAAACGTACATCTAAGACAAGGAATGACCTGGTTTAATGTTTTGAAAGTAATATATATGCATTATTTTTACAAAACGTCAACAATTGTAGGGAATGGGTCTTTAAGGCAAACTCTGTATCTATCAGATCATCTACGTTTCCTCAGTAAATGAAGACCAGAATTCAAATTCTTATTTTTCATCTAGGTTTTTGAAGTGAACGCATCCAATCGTAGGACAGGCAAGCAAATTTTATCGGAGCTTGGTGAAGCCACCCAGTCTCATCATGTTGCCAGGCAGTCAGTGAGTGGACCGTTGGCTAGTTTTCTGTCGGTTCAAGGCTCGCCACAGAAGTTGTCTAATCCAATAAAGCCTAAAATTGGAATACAGAATTTTTTCAAGCCAGCAGGAAATGTGGACAAGCAGAAAGGAGCAAAGAAACAACCTAAGAGTAAGATACTGTACTTGCATATTTGTGAACTATTTTAGGAGGCTAAAGCTCTGTCTACATTATCAAACTTGATGTGACAAAAAAATGTGATGTGCTCATATATGGACACGATGATGTCATATCACTACCGTATTTGGGAATATCACTACCATATTTGGGCACATCATACTTGTCAAATTAGTTTGATGTTGGAGACAGAGCTTGAGGGGGGGGGGGGGAGTTACAACCTGGCAATAAGTCAGGTTTGAACTCTGGACATTGAGATTGGAAGGTAAGCTACAGCTCCATTGCAAGTTAGAAATGTTCTCAACTTGATATTGGCTTCTTCCTATTTGGTGTCTTTTAGAAGGTGTGCCAATAATCAACATGTTTTGTTCCTTTTTACTAGCTCTAAATTTCAATTCTAATTATTATTTATTACAGAGGTAATAGAGGTAAAGAAGATAGAGCCAGTTTCAGACACGGAAGGACAGCCTTTAAGCACTGCAAAGAGGATTACTAGAACATCATTGATTTTCTTTAAAGATGTAAGACTTTTTAGAATGATTTGATAGTAGTGAAAGCCAGCAGGGGTGTGTTAACATAAGTTTAAGCATAATAATATTAACCTATTTGGAATCAATAAACGGCATTATAGCTTTAGTTATTATGTGAAGCATTTGTTTTTATAGGTGGATATAGTCTTTGGAGAAGACAAGGGATTCTTATCAGCAATAAACAGCTTAATGGAGACTACTAAACGGCCAATCATAATGACTACCTCTGACCAATCAGTATGCGACGAATTTAGCAGTCCGAGTGAATATCTTGAATTTAAATACCCTAATGTTGTAAGTTTGAGCATAAATGGAAATCTCAGTAATGTTTTCAAGATTAAAAATTTGAAATGAAAGTTGTTAAAATCTCTTTCTGTTTTCTAGGATCAAGTTGCAGTGAATCTACAAATGATTTGTCTTGCGGAGAATGTTTTAGCCAATCGTTCTGATTTAATCAACCTCGCGAATTTACTGAACTGTGACATGAGGCGATGTATAAATACCCTTCATTTTTGGGTAGAATCTGGTGCTAGTTTTAACATGTTGCCATGCAGCCCAATGACGTTTAATAAAGATGTATATGAAGCAATAGAAACAAAAGAAGAAGGTGATCAAATAAAAAATGTGGAAAAGAATATGAAAGAAGCACCATTGACGTCAGGTGCTATGGTAGACTCGGACATCCCAATAGAAGTTCCACAGCATGTTGGGTGTTTTGAAAGCTCTATTGGTGTTCTTAATAGACAAACTAATTTGAAAGACATGTTTGATAGTCTGAAAGTAAGAAAATCATTCATTATAATTATTTCATAAGTCAATATCATAATTTCTATTGTTTAAATGATCTTTATACATTTTATTTTTCAAATGATGCGTCACAGCATTCAAACACTAGGGAGCTTTTGATTTACCATCTGGGGCATAGGAACTAATTTACCATCTAGGGCCTAGGAACTAATTTACCATCTAGGGCCTAGGAACTTATTTACCATCTAGGGCATAGGAACTTATTTACCATCTAGGGCATAGGAACTAATTTACCATCTAGGGCCTAGGAACTAACTTACCATCAAGGGCCTAGGAACGAATTTACAATCAAGGGCCTAGGAATTAAGTTACAATCTAGGAACTAGTACTTCATTGTGCGCATGAATGCGTCATTTGATTCCTCAACACAGATTGGTGAATTCTAATTATGTGGTTCTAGGTTGTTGAAAATTGGAAAAGATCCCTATAACATAGTCAATATATTTCTCATTATAACCCTTTTTTCTTTGTTTCAGCATTCTATCCAAAATGCTTCGGATTTCTGCAAGCAATGTGATTTAGTCTCTGCATTCAATAATATTGGAACAAGCATCCTACAGAACAACATTCATACTTTGTTGCCAAGATTACATATTAAAGAATCCAAGAGAACAAATGCCCCGGATCACAATAGTGATGATGGTGAGCACAGAAATACTGACAAGGATCACAAAACTGATGATGTCAACACAAGATTGTCTAGCAAAACTATGGACTCATTTTCTGAACTAGCAGAAAATATGTCATTTATGGATGTATGCAATAGTTTCACAGGATCACAAGGAAAATCAACCTTTAACCCTTTGAATCAAAGTTCAAAGGTTAGAACAGTGCAGTATAATGAGCCTGCTATAATAAATGGTCATTCTTTGAACATAGCGGCCGCTATACAAGTTGCAAGTTATCATTGCTGTCGACGAAATTTGTTGGATGTTGAAAACGAGTTAAAGGAGCAGTGTAATGATACTTCAGATTTGGTAAATGAGGAGAACCAAAACTTCAATCAGATTCTTTGTCCAAAGGAAATAGAAAGGTATTATGTTAACATTGCTTCACATTCTTAAGCTTGGTTCCAACAACGCAACGCAAGTGAATGGACCAATCACATGTTCGGATGATCCACTGCTTAGTCACATACTACGTGCCAGAGTATCCATTATAAAACATAGGGTAGTAACACACATGTACAGGCAATGGCAGGCGAGAGAGAACGCCTACTATGCACTATAAAGCAAATATTCATGTGGCCTTTGTGTATCAGCACCAACAAGGAACATGACAATAATAATAATAAAGCTCTGTGCCCATATATGGGCATGATAATGTCATATCACTACCATATCTAGTTTGATAGTGTAGACAGAGATTTGCAGTACATATTTTCAATTTTCTGCTTTGCTAGACTATCTGATGTGTTTCTAAATGAGTACATTATATTCTAATCCTCAATATTTTTGTATTCCCAGGTCTTTTAATGACAAATCATCGATGTATAACTTGGTGACATGTCAATTACCATTACAAACATGTGGCAAGCAACGTATTCTTGGTATGGATTATTTTCCAACTGTTCGCAACATTTGTAAGAATGAAAAGTTTAGAAAGGAGACACAGAGAAAGAGAAGGTAAGGAGTAAAGTTGTTTTTGTGGCTTCCTTCTCATGAAAATAATGCCACTGTCAAAGACTCTGTTATAGAGCATCTTGTGTGTGTCTTAAAAACTTAAAAGGTCCAGTGTACACATCTGGCTTGTGTGCACTTTAAAGAACCCAGTACATCTTTCGGAAGAGTGGGGTACCCCGGTGTGTTGGTCCATTCAGCCCCTGCTGTTGTGGACAGATGAACGGGTTCCGTTTGGTAGCAGCACTCGACACGAAGGGACCCCTTAGGGAAGTAGAAAGTTGTGGTGTGTGTCGCTCACACCTGTGCGCAATCAAGCCCAGTAGGCTGCAAGTCGCAGGTTATTCCCCTATTTATATTTACTTGAACTGCGACCATGTAAATCTCCTGCGAAGGATGAAAAAAGGTAAACAGTATCTGTATGGACACAATGATGATATATCACTACCATATTTGGTCACATCACACTTTTTTTTATCAAACTAGTTAGGTAGTGTAGACAGAGCTTAAAGCCTTGTTTGTCTTCCTCCTTGTACAGTATGTTGTCTCGTTTAATATTCTTTATATGTTGTATAAACTATTTGCTATGTCTTAATTTACTATTTGTCTTTTTTTTATCTTCTTAGATTTCTTCATTACTTGGATTCGAATTATATAGTACTGAAGGAAAATACTCACATACTACTGGCTACCTCGTTGCAAACGAATCAACAATGAATGGATTTGACTTCCTGGCAAATAAATATTTTTTAGATTATATAGACACAGGTATTATAGTTATTTGAATAATTACATAATTTTTGATGTGTATAAATTAATGTTTTCTAAAAACTGTACATAACATTGATGTTGCATATTAAGATATAAAGTAATTGAATCTGAAATATCAAAAATTGATTTGTGAATATTAATAAATTGAATTGAAGTACTATTTTAATAATAGAGATAATGAACATGTATTAGACCTGAAACTTTTGAATATGCAAATGTTTTGGCATAGGAAACAGAATGCATGATGGGAAGGGTTTATCATGTATTGTGGGATTTTATAAAATATACAAATTGCATGTCTGTTTAAATGAAATCATGTCATTTTTAGATTTAAATCATTTGGTTTTGTATGTATATAATAAAATACTATTTTCAGTTTGTTTTAATTTATTTAAAATGGTGATATCCTGTATTATGTTCTATTGTTTTAAACTGAAATAAATTGTTCATATAGTACCATGTGTTTTACTATACATTGTTTATAAGTCACTTACCACTAGTGTTTGCTATACTCCACCACAGGTTCCACGTTCTTCATTTGATGGTAGATTAGTCGACATTCAATTCTTTCACAGTTGAATTGAATTCAACGTTGTATCTGTCACACCAAAATCAGTCCGGGCCAAAATCATCCATGTAATGTACCTACAAATAACTTACTACAAACTAAACATAAATATCACCACAAACAATATTGTAACGTTCGGTTTATTTGTACTATACACTGCTGCCTTGCATGAAATCATTCAGTCATTTTACATGATTTTAATACATGGGGAGCCAAAACTGTTGGATATTTCCAGTTACTGCAGTATGTACTACAGTAATTATATAGTGAGCAAAAAAACAGATAAAGATTCTGATTTGGTTAAACCTACATTTTTATATTTAGGTTTGATGTCTGTGGTTCAACCTAAATACTGTAGCAAGATGTATACAATTCTCTTAAAAAAGCAAATAAAATAAAAAATTAGACTTTGATAAATGGAACATATATTTTTAAGTGCCTTCTTCAATTTACATTGCTTGCAATCATAAAGTCATAGCTACTGTATAGCACTATTTAAAATCAGAGAAATATATAGGTAATATATATCTATGTATAAATTCATGATGTCATTGCAGACATGACATGACATGTTGGTGTAGTCACAACACTGGTTCAGAATTGGTTATGTAATAGTTCTTAAATGGTTGTGCAATAAAACTACAGTATCAGGTTGTGCAGGTCCAAATTACTAAAAGTATATTACACAAAAAAAAAGTTTTATAAATTAAATATATTTTATGATGTAAAGTATAGTAAAACTTTTTTTTTAATTCATAAAACATAACTCTTATAATAAATAATATTCATAAAATGAATTAGGCATTCACAGGAATTTAGTAGTAGTATTATGCATATCATAATTACTGGAGTAATCTGTAACAGTATTTAAGCAAAAGTGTTAAGTACGTACTTCAAACAACAATTTCATTTATTCTTAACCTGGCAGTATTGATCACGATTATTTTATTACCAAATATTAATAAAATAATTCAATATTAAAATTGCTTTCAGGATTAAAGAATAGAATGTCATATTCACCACATAATGGTAATAATAATGATGATAATGAGCATTATAAAAACACTATCGCCTTCAGTGCAATTGCAATCTTAGACCCCATTTACACTTACGGTTGGGTCCTGGGCCGGCCCAGGATCGGGTCCAATTTAAATTGTTTAGGCCTCATCCAGTACGTTTACACTTGCATTCCAAACTATGGCCATGATGATTAATTTTCTCAAGCCATTGGTCACGGTTCACTGCATAAGCCGTTCCTGGACTTACTCGAGAGGTGGCCCAGGGCTGGCCTAACTTTATGGAGTGTTTACACTTACCGATTGACGGCCCTGGCCTTGCCCAAATCGTAAGTGTAAATGGGGTCATAAAGCCAGTAACAACTGATGTTGCAATACAGTATGGAACTGAATACGACTGCTAAAACAGCCTGCTATATATACAGTGAAATATTCAACCATTGGTCCACATTTATAAACTTGCAACAGCAGCATGACTCTTTGTCAAATATTTAGAACTGAACCTTTTTACACGTTCTTATGTGAAGTGTCAGAAATGTCGTACACACTGTACCATATCCAAGTGTCTCACCAGTGGGTAACATTTTATTGGCTATCAGAAGAAACCATATTTGAAGGAGTGTTCAGATGTTTTAGCCAACGAAAACATTATAGGTCTAAAGTTTTACCTTTTGCTAAGGGTTACCCTAAAACCTGGTTTCCATAGGCTTTAATCTAGGCTCCATAAAAACACTAGAAAGCTAAAGGGCAAACTTTTATCGGCTTTTGTAATCACAAAAGCCTTTGGCGACTTCCTTAAGCTCAGTCTACACTATGATGTACCCATATATGGACACAATGTCATCATATCACTACCATATTTGAATACATCACACTTTTTTTTGTCAAAATAGTGTAGACAGAGCTTTACAATCTGCTTTCGATCACAACTTGTAAGGTGCGTGTGATTAAGCAGTACAGCTTGTACTAAAACATAAACTTCATATTTACAAATGGTACATGTCTACTTCTTGTATTATAAGCAGAAGGTAACCATTACTTTTCCTCACGAATCATTGACCATTACAAACTGCTTAATTTTAATATTCATATAGATAGCAAAATGTATCAATATGGCTTCATATTTAGCAATAAAATACATTATATTGGCAACTTATGTTTACAACTATTTTGCAAATTTTATATTTCAGCTCTCAACCGTAGCCTTTGTATCTTTCATAAGGTTTGTAACCTTGAAGGCAGTTGTCATTTATTCTCATCTGACTTACTTGATCCCAACCACATCTTCAGTCAAATCCTCTTAGTTTAACAGCTTCAATACTTTGCCAATGGCAATCGTTTTCCCTGTAATTTTAAAGATAAATAGCACAATATTGGTCATCTGTACGCTATTCAGATTATGAAGGCAAGTTATTAACTCTGTGATAAAACACCTCCCATGTGGTGGTGCTTCTCAGTGTAATATACTGTTTAGTACCTGTAAAGTATGTACAGTACTGTACAAGCCTGTTGAGGCTTGGCTATTTACACAGGTAAGTTAGTAACCTACCTTAGGGGAATATACTCACCTAAGTTAGTGACAATTGGTCCATAAACCAACTTACCAGCTATGTTCTCTAATGCCTGGTACATAATTATGTTTATTTTAGATTATGAGACAGAAAGTTCTTATTTTTTCAGTTTACATACTGAAGCAATAGTAATTTACATTGACAAAGTACTGCTTATGTGTAAGGATGTGTAGATCTAATGTAGCTCCATGCACATTTCTACAGCCACTATTGAATAAACCTAAATCAACCTACCTTCATCTCTCAATGTGAACCTTCCCATTTGTGGAAAATCTTTAAATGTTTCTAGACAGATGATACCAGCTGTGGTTATACGTGCTATGGCTACTTGATCTTGCTTAATGAAGCGTGGTCCTTTTGTTTTATTACCCGTCTTTTTATCAACCAAAGCAATCAGGGACTGTAAACAAAACAAATCAGTTTATTATACATAATTCACACAGGCAACACAACTGTTACATGGATAACTTCTGGGATAATCTTACAGAGTTAGATTGCTTTCACACTATTTTGTCAGTGTAATGTATAATATAAAAGCTGTGTAAAACTTATTAGAAAGATACACACATAGAAATCAAAATATTTTCGAATTGCATCGATGCTACAGGCCCGTACTAAGGTAACAATTTGTTACAATATGTTGCAAGATTTTTGTACATGTGTGAATTTATGTGTTATTTCTCAGAGTCTTGGGATATATTTATTGGCGACCTTTATAACAAGTTCATAGTTTGACTTACAGATAATTGCGCTTCTTCTACAGCACTATGGATGTGTAGTACAGCATTATAGCCTGCACATATTATAGATTTGTATTCAATTATCACAATCTGAAAATAAAATAACAATTGGCATTCATACAAAAACATTATGCTGCAGTAATTATATATCAGTTACTGCAGTAGCCTTCTTAGTAGTTTAGTTACACACAAAATACTATTATTAAGTTGAATTACAAATTAATACAATTGCAGTAGGTGCTTACCTGTGCTGTAAATTCCCGTCCTGTGTGGCAGGGGTTAACAGTATCACATAGGACAAACCCAGACGAAACATCCTAGTTATAAAATTTAATAGTTTATTGGTTTAAATATTATGTGATTCCAAAAGATTTGCTATTTAGATTTTTGTTGTTATATATTTCCACCTTCTGTTGCTAAGCTCATGTTTGCTCCTCGAGACTAAGGCCTTGTGAGGAGCCTCTGGGTGAAATATTGAATAAAAATATAATATTATGAATCAACAGCTAAGTCAGCTATTAGAGGTAGGTATACAAAATGCAGCAGGAATTTCTACAATTTGTTCGATGAAGAAACTAGAAGATAGGGTATTGTCATGCAACAATACACTTTATTTCATATATGGACATTTGTACTGTCATCACGATTGTGGGTCACATGGCACTTAATTTAATATATGGTTATGATAAACAAATTAAACAATACATACATCTTCCTCAACACCGCGAACCTTGACCTTGACATTATCACCAGCGGAGGCACTGTTCCTCTCATCATCATCAACTAAAATAGTCAACACTTCTACTGGCGTCTAGAAAAAGAATTATAAACTTCCAGCATAAAATAAATTTTTATGTACTGTATTAATCATCGAATAAATTCATTAAATAAAATGCTTTGTATATGTTTTATTAATCATCGAATAAATTCATTAAATAAATTGCTTTGTATATGTTTTATTAATCATTGAATAAATTTATAAAATCTAAATATTATACTGACCTTATTTGGCATCAGTAATAGTGATGAGCCTTTACCAACCTCCCCTGATTCTATTTTACCCAGCAGTATGGTACCCATGTCCTATAAATAATAAAGGTTATCATTTTTATTACAGTAGAAACCCTATTAACCCTTTCACTGCGGAGCATTATTCCCACCTCTGTGCGTAATATATATTTAAGAAAAACATATGGTATTTTAATAAATTGCAAAAAAATACTAATTGAGATAATTGTGTAATTATTTTTGTGGTGTGTGATGGGCAAAGGGTTAGTCTACAGTTAGGTATAAAAAAAAAAGTCATTTGCATATTGATGACGTCATGTGACGTCATTACATGTATTTTGAATTTCGTGTTTTTTATCGAATCAATAATAAAAACTATATTTTCTATAAGAAATTCTTATGGAATATGTTTTTCCAACTGGATATTGATGAAGATATGTATAACAAATAAAAATATAAAAAAAAATTGAATTATTTTTATTGTTTTATAAAAATTATGCACAAATCAAAGTTTTGGGGCAAAATCGTGAAAATAATGACATTTTCCAAAAATTCACTATAGTACAAAAACTAACTATTGTTTCAGAATTTTTTTTGCGTGTTGTGATAAACACAATGTTGCCCTATTGGGGCTGGTAAATTTTGGTTACCTTCAAAATGGCCGCCATTACGCTACTCAAAACAACTTTCCAAGATAGAATACTATTATATATACTATACTATATATAATATAACTATAGAGGGCGCATGATTTTCAAGACGATAATACAACTATAGAGGGCCGTTTTTTTTGCTGAAAAAATTTTTTAATGACTTGCAAAAATATTCAAGTTCATCGAACAAATATAGAGGGTGCTATATATTATAGGCAAATACGATTAAATCATTGTTTTGCCCATACCCGGTATTACCGTGTATACGTATTTCAACGACGTCTGTTTATACCCGGTAGTACCGGGTATACGCAGTGAAAGAGTTAAGTGGACATAGAAAGTATTCCATTAATACTAATAGGGATGTTCCTTGAATGTGGTTGGCTGTAGTTTTAAAATGTATATTCCCCTTCATTCATTTCACAGGAAAGTGTCCCATTAATGGGATTAACCCTAAACAGGTTCAATCGAGAGGTTACACCTAATCAATCTTTAAAAAATGTGTAGTTCTGTATACTACTTACCTTATATTTATCAACTACTGGCATAATAAATGGGCCATCAGTGGGCAATCGTAATATAGATAAAGCATCTATATACTGAATAAAAGAAGGACCTCTATATACAAACAAGAAAAACCAAGTTTAGTATACAGTGTAATAGATTGAAATGAAACAGTGTGCGTGGCTTCTATTGTACTGACTGCCGCAGAGTAACCTTTGGCTTTTATTCAAACAAGACCATTCCTAAAAAGGAAGTCGTTTATATCGCCTAAGACTTACTTGGGTACTTATATTCGTTACATTTCTAGAGTCTTGGAACCGATAATTAAAATTGTAAATAATGTTTATTAGTATCCAGTTTACTCAATACAGTTGAACCGTTTATATGAACTTCTGGGACTGAAGGCGTTACATGATGTTATCTTTGTATTGCTAGATGTGAAAACATAGGTTAAGACAATGTGTAAAAAAAATAAATAACAACTTACGTATACCAGGGGCATTCAGTGCTTATGTCCTTAAGATTGGCACCAGTCATTCCTGATACAGGTATGAAAAAGACATCTTTTTTTGGATTAAAACCAACTTTCTTTAAAAATGGAACAAGTTTTGACTGACATTCTGTGAACCTTTAAACAGAAATGAGATTATTATTATGGCGTAATATAAATCAAACGGTTGATTGATTATTATTATTATAGTCTATTACATTAAAATTACATCAATATCTACACTCAATGCTAACACAACCAGTTTTTACTGAATTAACGCATTAACAAGCTACTAACCTTTCTTCTGACCATTGTACTGTTGGATCATCCATTTTGTTTATTAAAACCACTAAATGTTTCACTCCAGCAGTTTTAACTAACATAGCATGTTCTCGGGTTTGCCCTCCCCTTTCAAACCCGGTCTCAAATTCACCTTTACGGGCCGAAATTACCTGAAAAAAAAAAAGGTTTATGCAAAGTATGTAAACTTATTTACAAACAGATATAAACAAATAGCAGAAAATATGTGGACATCTTGAATCAGATACATTTTGAAACTCACCAAAACTGCTAAATCAGCTTGAGCAGCGCCACCAATCATGTTTGGTACAAAGCTTCGATGTCCCGGCGCATCCAGCATCGTAAAATGCTTGCAGTCAGTCTCAAAGTACGCCCTCCCAACCTCAACTGTCTTGCCTTTATCTCTCTCTTCTTGGTTTGTGTCAAGGGCCCATGATAAATACCTGTAGCAAAAAGTGTCACATTAAAAGAAAAATGTCTTTAACCATAGAGATATTGTAGTGAACTAGAGAAACAACACTGAATTTCTCCCGTTGTTTCAGAGATCCGACGCGATAAGACAGGAAACAACGGTCGACCTACGTGGATACGTAACACTAGTTTTGTTGTTGAGGGCGTAAATACTAAGAACTGGAGGTCGGGAACCAGAGTAAAAAAGTATTTTGTGGATACTTTAGTTTGTGTCATTGTTGCTTCACTATAATATCTCTATGATTTAACCATGGAAGCCCAAATCAATAATACATTTACATACTCATTGAAAAAATGGAACTCACCAACTTTCACGATTTTTTTCTCTTGCTTCCCTTTCATATTTTTCCAATGTTCGTTTGTCTACTCCCCCGGTTAAAAACCTAAAATATATAGAAATAAGCATTCCTTTCATCTGATTAAATTGATTAAATGAACATATAAACATACTTTTGCGAACCAGTATGCTAATTGAAATGCTGGGATAATACTTAACATTTGTCATAAATTATGAATCAAATTAAATATTTAATTATCAAAGCAAATTGTCTTACATTATGTGGCCTCCTATGGTAGATTTACCAGCATCTGTCAAAGAAATATAACATTTTCCACATTTATTATTTATATTTTCGGATTGAATACAGGTTTATACAGGTAATAAAAAACAAAGTCACTATTATCAAGATATATGTTTCAGATATCTATTCACTGCCCATTTCCATTTGCGATCTACATAACAGACTACAGACATAATTTTACATGTAATACTTAATTGACAATACTAGGGTAGTTGATTAGCTATCAAAAGAAAAGGGCCAGTGTCAAATGGCTAACCTATACATATCACCCGGGCAGAATCTTGTAATCCAGATCAGAAGACTGGATTACAGTCCAGAGGCAGATTTAGAGGATTAGATATTTAAAGATATATTGTCCTCCTGAAAAAATATTTTTTTACATTTTTTTTTAATAAGCCATTTTAATGTCACTTCGACCAAAAAATGGATTGGAAAAAAAAACCTGTTATTTAAAGCAAAAAATAGTAAACTGTTTATTTTGTCTGTTTTTGAACCAGGCCTGAAGATGACTTACCAACATGTCCAATAAAGACCACATTCACATTCTCTTTCTTTTCTTCTTCTTTTTCTATTTTCAGGTTTTTCTTTTTGGGTACTTGTATGGCAGTGGTTACTGGTGCATCTTCTTCTGAACTTTTCTCTTCTGATGAAATTAATTTAAAATTCTTTGTGAGTAATGACGAACTTAATTATTGAATAGTGTATTCGATTATATGATATGATATTAGAAAGCTGATACAGTAAATGTTGATTAGGAGAATGATGATGGTTGATGATTATAAGATAAAATAAGATGAGGATTAAAAGAGGAGATAAGATGTGGATTAAAAGAGGAGATAAGATGAGGATGATGATTAAAAGATGAGATAAGATGATGATTAAAAGATGAGATTAGATAAGGATTAAAAGAGGAGATAAGATGAGGATTAAAAGAGGAGAGAAGATGAGGAATAATGCGGAGATAAGATGAGGATTAAAAGAGAAGATAAGATGAGGATTAAAAGAGGAGATAAGATGAGGATTAAAGAGGAGATAAGAAGAGGAATAAAGAGGAGATAAGATGTGGATTAAAAAATAGGAGATAAGATGAGGATTAAAAGAGGCGATAAGATGGGGATTAAAAGAGGAGATAAGATGAGGATTAAAAGAGGAGATAAGATGAGGATTAAAAGAGGAGATAAAATGAGGATGATGATTAAAAGATGAGATAAGATGAGGATAATATTTAAAAGAAAACAAACCTGATATTGCAATTTCATCATCTTCTGGTGTTAAATCATTTATGTTGCCAGCTGCACCTTCAGCTAAAAAGAGTAATTTAAAATAGGGACTGGCTATATGTACAGCGACGGTACGTATAACAACTATATACTTATACGTACCGCGACAGGCAACCAATTATAGAGCATGTAGATGTCATGTGTAAATCCATATGATTTAGAATTAGCTTTTTTCAGTTCTTTAATTATGGAAAGGGTTTTTCTGCAAGCCAGACGTGTGGCGTCGTGGGTTTGTGATGAGGCTATGGCCTAGAGGTTGTGGGATCAATTCTCTGCTTAACGACTTCTTTTTTTTTTATTTAAGAGAGATTATTTAGAGGGTTAGGTTTTTAATATTTATGACAAGTTTTATTATTTAGGACGAGTTTTACTATTTAGGACGAGTTTTACTATTTAGGACGAGTTTTACTATTTAGGACGTATTTTACACGTTATACGTCCAGCGGCTGTATGTTATAACTATCTTTTGTTATATGTCTAGTGGCGATACGTATATCCTCGTCCTTTAAATTATGACAGAAACAAAGGATGAATTGGCATTGTTAATGTTACACATATTCTACTGTAAATAAAATAAAGTGTTAATTTAAATTGTAAAAAAAAAATACCATATTAATAAAGAAATAAATCATTTATATTATAAATATATAGGCCTAGGCCCTACTACTAGTAGTAGTAGTTTGATCAAATTCATGAGTTCATAATTGTATTATAATATTATCATTAGGCCTATATTAATTATTATTATTTCCACAATACTGTCAGTATGACTCGTATTTATTTTGAATTTAAAAAAACACAAAAATAGGCCCTCTACTCTAGCCTAGAATAAACAATTTCACTAACCTTCTTCTTGTTGGACATTTTGACCTTCTTCTTCTGTGTTTGTGTTATTTTCAGTCGCATTACTACTAGGTTCAGTAACAAAACTGGGAACAAAAGCGGGAGCATGTACGTTCGGTACAAACGTCGGAGCATTGACGTTTAGATCGGAGATATTCGGAAGTTTACTGTCCCCGCTTCCTAGGCCACTTACATCTACTGGAATCGATCTTCCTGTCGTGGAAGAGCCTTGATCCTCGTCCTGGTCCCAGCTGTCCAAAACAGCTGTTTGCTCTCTTTGATTCTCCATCTTTGTGCTTGATACAAGCACTTTCTAGTGTTAGTCGAATGTACTAAAAAACTGTTTATTTAATCGTTTTATAGAAATACAAAAAAATAAGGCGATAAAATTACATCTACGATTGCCAACCCAATATTTCACAATCTTTATGCCACCATGAACCTCGTGTGTGCCGGTTGAGCGCCACCATATATAAAATGACGTCATATCCGCTAATATTATCCTATCTCGTAACATTGAAAAAAATAGTTTTATTCTTTATTTTAATATCAATGTTACTATGTCTCCTTGTATTCATTCACTTTCAATCGTGTACTTGTACTTGTACGGTTTAAAAATCGTAAATCAGGATTATTTAACATTCGGTTCGGTACATAAAAATACCAATTTGGTCAATGAATATATATCCCATCGTCAATTTTTAATAAATTAGGCCTATGTGAAAGAGAGGACTTGTGCACGTTATTCAGACCAAGCTAACTCTAGTTTATCAGTGTAAGAAGCATATGAATTAAACCATGGAACTATTATAGTTCCATGATTAAACCAGGGAAGAGTTATTCCCTGATTAAACCAAATAATGTTCAACAGGTTCAATAAAATAAGTGGATCTAAGCGGATCAACAAAAAATGTTTTTTTGGTTTTTTTCCCTGGTGGTTATTTGCTGTTAGTATGAAAAACCAGTCTTTATGTGGATTCCTTATTTGTTTATTATGAATATTGAACATGATAGGGAAAAAAATCGGCGGTAGTGCGGTGGGAACACTGCCTGCCACTCTGCCCCTTTCTTAAATTTGGAAAAACGTATAAATGCAAAAAATAGAAATTCGACACTTAATTGAATGTTATATGAATACAGTTTGTGAGTATCTCTCTGGTTGAGTATAGTAGCAATAGTATAGTAGATAGGCCAGGTCATAATTAATTATTGTTCGATAATTTTTTCAAAATGCCGAATTGCGCCGTTATGCCTTTTCCTTTTCTTAACACTCAAGTTTTTATTTGTGTATATTCAATCATTCACTGACAGTGGCACCGTCGTTGTTTTTTGTAGACTAGCAAAATAATGTGTTTAAATTCACTGATTTAAAAGTAATGCTACTACAGTAGGCCTATGTTATTTTATGAGAGTTGCGGCAACTTTTAACCGTGGGCGTTTTTTTACAGCAAAAAAAGTTTTTAATGTACAGTACTATAAAATTGTTCGTCAACGTTGAGGGGGCCATCCATGAACAAGAAAACATAATGGCTACGTCAAAACATGTGGAGATCGCTGAGTTTAGAAAAAGTCAATTAAATCCTGTTAAGGTTTGTTGTTATGAACAATAATGAATTAATTTTCGAAATAAACAAGCTTATTGTTTTTCTATTACTTGTTAAATAAAAAATAGGGGTATATAGTAAGGTAAGACCCAGCTAGGCCTACACTTACTGCTCACAGACAGTCACTCTCCACAGAAATGGTTCTTGTCACTGTGGAGTGTGGTCATCATGTGAGACACGTGCGTGTGGGGTGTGCATCGTATCGGCCTAAAAGCAGCCGAGCAAATAATGAACATTTGTTTTTTTTATAGGTAAAACAGGCAGTGTTGGCTTTGTTTACCCAGCATAAAGTGAAGAAAGAATCAAATCCGAGTCTATTTGAAGATGTACATAATCTAAAAATTCAAATTACAACTTGGAAAGTATCTGGAGCGAAAAAGAAATTAATGAAAATGTACATTTTTTTCTATTAAAATACTAATTAATATACATATTAAAAATATATGTCTTTTTTTTGTGAATAATTTTTAAATTAAAATATACAATATTTTTGAATACAGTATAGGCCTAGTTAAGTTAGGCTTAAATATAATTTGGTAACTCTTTAATTTAAAATACTGTATATACAGTAATAGTATTGGTTATAAATAAATACTATACACACTTGATAATAATTATTATGTATAGGCCTATATAGATTTCTGTAGAAAGTAAAAGCAAATAATTAGGTAATTTTAAATGTTTGATTTAATTTATATATTTAATAGCAATTTACCTCATTCTGTCCGTGGTGATGACGACATTGATATCTGCTTAATATCAAGAGATGAACCAGACAAAGATAGTGAATCTACCATAGAACATTTTCAAGATTTATTACAAGAGAAAGATGTCTGTAATGTTAAAGAGGTTGATATTATAGTTTGTTTTTTTTCTCTATTCAAATCATTGTTTACAGGGATTTAGCTAGAGTCTTGATGCATGGGTGTATTAAAAAACTTGGTGGGTGGGAAAAGAATAAAATGTCCAACACTTTCAGGTACCAAGAGGTTTCTTAGGAGCGTGCGATGTTGAAATTATGATGGGTTGAAGACCTAGACCTTAGAATAAGCTTTAAATGGGTGCAGCTCCCATCCACCTCATCTCAGCACTGTTCATCCATAGGTTTTTATCTTTAGCATCATCTAAACCATTTTATTATTTATGAACTATCATTCGTTCATATACAAAGTTTGTTCAGAAAATCTATTTGAATAAAACAAAATGTAAATTGAAATTATTTACAGGTAATCCCATTAAAAGATCTAATTGCTGAGTACAAGTCGTTTGAATCTAGAAGAAGGCTGGCAAGGAAGTATGATGTGTTCTTGGCCGATAGAAGAATTTTCCACCGAATTTCTCCTCACATGGGCAAGGAGTTCTACAAGAGAAACAAGTTGGTTTTAATTTATATACAGTACAGTAATAAGTTTTTAACCAGGATGTAAACAGAATACTGTGTATTAAGTAAAATAGATGTCTTTTTTCTCTCGTAAAAAAAAATTGCAAATGTCTGAATCATAACACATAAGTGTGTCTGATGAAAGTTAACTGTTTTTATTTCAGATATCCAATCAGAGTGGATATGTCAAAATCGGATTTGAAAAAAGAATTTGATGATGTGATTCATTCAGGGCATTTGAATTTTTCAGGCAAAGGATGCAGCAAGTAAGATCACAAATATTTGTATAATAAAGATGTAAATAAATAACTTACAGATAATGACTTCTTTCAAATTATTTAACTACTAAAAGATATGGGTGTAATATCTCTTGCACATTACCTAGCCAATTTCAGATTTAAGACGCACCGGTGTACGTACTAGGGAATGTGAAAGTTCAGAAGCAATGATACACAGTGTATCATAATTGAATACCAAATTGGATGAAGTAGAGTTAGACACATACAGTACAGTATTTAAAGGCAATATACTGTTTTTACTTAGCTGCATCATTTTATATACTATGTGGGTTTTTACCAGTTAATACTGTATTTAACCTTTTTCCGTAGCTCTATGAATGTTGCCACAACCGAGCAGAGTGTTGAGGATGCTGTAGAGAATGTAATAGCAGCTGTCCAAGGCATATCCCTCAAGATTCCAAGTGGATGGAACAATATCAAAGGCCTGCATCTCAGGGTAGAGAACTCTACAACACTTCCCATACATGAGTCTCTTGTTTTTGAAGATTGGTGGGCTGAGAACAAAATATTTAAGGAGGACATCCATAGAAGTATGTATCATTGTTGTTTTCTGTCATAAAATGATATGAATATGATACTGTACTTGTTGTACAGAAAACGCTGTTACTAACCAATTCATTACCCAGATAGTTATCATTCATCACCCAGATAGTTATCATTCATCACCCAGATAGTTATCATTCATCACCCAGATAGTTATCATTCATCACCCAGATAGTTATCATTCCACTTTGTGCATATTTATTAAAGTAATCTATTTTATATTTAACTGTTTATATTGTATAACATGTTTATTACTATTTTAGTGAAAAGACAATTGAAAATGGAAAAAGTTAATGATGAAGAATCTGAAGACGAAGAAGTAGTATCGAAAAAGAAACCAAAAACAAATAAGAAATAAATAAGTGCAGTGGGCTGTATGCAACAGATAAATAATAAAAACAATGCTCGCACTAGGCTGGCAATTATCTTGAATGTTAAAGATGTATTGTCCCTTGAAACACAAAAAAATGAAGGTCAAAGTAATATTAAAGTTATTCACTTTAAGTCAAAAATTTGAGTCAAAAACAACAATTTTACGTAATTAAAAGCTAAATTAATTAATTACATTTCATCTGGAAAATCGTCGCGAGCGAAAGTAAACAAAGATTTCAAACCACGAGTATACATTATGCATGATGCTAATTAGGATTGTTTACAACTCTTCACGGTTGAGAAGGTGTTTTCACACAGATCGCGAGGAAGTTTTATGAGTATGCATACAGAGTAGCCAAATAAGCGTGTTGCATTATGAGGTATGTTTTGATTGAAAACTTTGACTGGAAGTCAAAGTTATTTTTTGAACCAAAAAACGTCTGTATTTCAGTTAAATGATTTTTTTTTCGACTAATTTTTGGTGAAAGTTAATAACTATTATGATACTTCAAAATGACCCACTTTTTTTCGAAATCTTTTATTTTTTATTTTTTTGGAATTTGACAAAGGGACAATACATCTTTAAGTAAATTGTGCCTTATGTAAACTTAACATCATTAACACTGTATTGTACGGCCAAATCTAGTCTGCTCTAGACTGCTATCTGGCTTAAAGCTCTGTCTACCATATTTAAGCAGGGCATATCACTACCATATTTGGACACATCACACTTTTTTGTCAAAATAGTTTGATAGTGTAGACAGAGCTTAATATTTGTACAAGAAAACATTGTGATACACACAGCATGTCATACCTATAATACTTAAGATTAAGAACACAATTCCAAATGGCCGTTGTTGGCGCTTGTTGTAAAGGAATACTAACTAGGGGCAAGTCAAGCCCAAATCAGTAAAAAAAAAACATGTTACATTTTAATACAAGTTTATTGTTTTCAATTCCTTTAGTTACATAAATGCTTTGATAAAATAATTTAACTAATACATCTGTTTAAAGTAATGTGTAACGACGACAAACGTTTAAAACCGCCTGAATTTCAGGCACACAGCAAACACATAGCAGTCTTTGGATTCTATCTATCACTACCAACGTGATGATGTTGCATTTGCAAAACCTGTAAACATAAACAAATCTTTGTTAATCGTAGCATACTGTAAAGCTCTGTCTACACTATCAAACTAGTTTGACAAAATAATTCCCAAATATGGTAGTGATATGACATTGTCATGTCCATATATGGGCACATCACATTTTTTTGTCACATAAAGTTTGATAGTGTAGACTTGACAATATTAAATTTATGAGGAAATGAATAATCAAAGTTTGTAGTGCTTCTAGAACTTAAGTTCAAAATGAGTATAAATGAGCACAAGTACACTTACTTTTATGTGATTGGTCAGTTCCACGTTCAACATACTCTTCAACTTTGATGTTGCCTTATTGAAAAAGAAAGGAAGGCTATAAATATAAATCTCTGTCCACACTATCCGACATGTCATATCAGTAAAATATTTGGGCACATTTTTTTTTTCAAACTAGTGTAGACAGAGCTTAAAGGACAACTTGACCGAGGACCATATTTTAACAACGTATTAGGGATGTACATATGATTTCAGAACAATCGCGAGATTAAGGATATTGCTGCATGCGCTCGCCGTACAGCCGTCAATTCAAGTAACGGTACCTATCTCTTGTATATGTTAACAGTGAAAACTCATTAAGTAGATTTTGCGATGAACCATTGACGTCACAATTGACGGCGACGGCTGTACGGCGAGCGCGTGCGGCAATATCCTTAATCTCGCGATTGTTCTGATATCATATGTACATCCCTAATACGTTGTAAAAATATGGTCCTCGGTCAAGTTGTCCTTAAGACTATATACTGTAATTGTATTGAAGGGTGCAGACATAATCAAAGGAACTAAAGTATATACTTACATGGTTTACCACTTAAACAGTCTCTTATTTGTTTTTCTGTTTTGCGCCAAGCTGAAAGAATAAACTCATTAACTCAGTAAAGAATAAAGATATCGGTATAATTAGCTACAAAGTAACTGTTAGATCACAGGCCTGTAGCACTTTGATGTTATGTTTTAGTACTGTATGTAATAAACACTTTACCTTCCGACAGCATTTTAACATTTGCAAGGTGTTCTTGTGTATAACTAGCAGTAACAGATGCTTGGAAATATGGTCTAGGTGAAGCTTGCATGCTATGAACAGAATTTAAATTTATTCATTATAGTTTAAGTATAGTATAAAATCTATTAAACTATTAAAAAACATTTAAAGCATAAAACCAGAATATTCTAGTTTACAATTGAAAGATTTGAAATGCATTGTTCTAAAAAAACATTTTGTTGAGCGAAGTACATGAATTTAAACAAAAACAAAACAATTGGTGACTCACTTCATATCTTTCTTCATTTCTCGAGAATCTGAATTATTTTCAATTTGTTGAGAATATCCTTGTTAAAAATAAACCAAAAAAAAGATTATTATTATTAATAAACATTAAAATTATTAAAAAATTAAACTCTCTGTATCGTATGCAATATTGATTGGTTAAAACAATATTTTACGGCCTGCTGTATCAATGACCATTTTTAATTGGTCAAAAATAAATCCTACAATGCACACCTATTTTTCGAATGGAATAATCCAACCTGCAGTTAGATCTCTCTAGAAAAGTTAGTCCTTCATAATTAGCCTAGTTACTAGGCTAGTAGTACACTCTGTACAGAAAATTAAAGAAAGAATTAACCTAGGTAGGTTTTCTCTAAGTAATTTAGACGTTAATTAACCTATCTATCTATACAAATTATGCAGACCGTACTCTTATATTTAGGTCCTAGCTAGCTAAGAGGCTTCTGAGTAGAGTAGCTAGGCTAGAGCCAGTCAGCTAGGCCTAGGCCTCCTGCTAACTAGTTTACCTCGCGAGTCGCACACGAGAGAGAAGCGCATTGGTTTTTGCATGATGCAAGCTGTTAAACTCACCTCCTCGTCGGCTTTGGACATTAATTTTGCAGGGACCCTTACTCAAGTTGTACATGATCGTCATTCCATTTCTGCAAAAACTGTATCGAAAATATAAGCTATTGCAAAATTAAAACAAACTACAGTACAATAAAACTCCCTGAGACATGTGTAAAGTTCGTTCTTATGGTGTTGAAAATAAAACTACCCGCATGCTCGCGAATTGCAAATTTAAAAGGTCGACGGAAACCGGATGAATTGTGAATGAATGAGCAATTTGCAAATTTTTACATTGAAATTTGTAACAGAGCAATAATGCCCGCCCTCATGCGTGAGGATGTATGTCGTATCTCTGCAAATAGCAAATACAGCTGATTTTATCATCATATGCTAATTTTACACTCTGCACTCTCATGACGGAAGGGAAGGCCATCAAGTTGGTTGTATGGCTTTTAAAGCTTTGCTTGGTAGAACCATGGACCTATAAATTAGTAATAGTAGAACAATGGATGTAGAAGATCATCCGGCACAGTGTCACACGCTGCATCATGTGCAGTGTAGGAAGACTAATGAGAGTCTTTGGCGGCAGGAACTTTCAGTAACCACCAATAAGGTGTATAACCAGCTATAACCAATGTCACTTATTCCTTTGCTGTTGTATGGCGGCGAGACCTGGACCCTATACCGGTATCAATTATGAAATAAGAACTGTGCAACAAAGTCAACACTTATTTTCATCAGTGAAAACGATTTGTGTCACCAATGACAAAGTCTGAAGATATAAAGAACCGTAAATAACATATCTGTACTGTAAAGCAATAAAAAAAGGGAAAGAAAATTAGAAACTGAAGTAACAAATGTTCTGAAAAATGTTTACCAGTTTGGGGTTAGGATTATATATAGGCCTATTGGTGTACATATCTCTCAATAAGTGACTTTCCAGATTAAACGCTGTACGCACCATTTTTACTCGCGCTACCATACGGGGTGATTTTATTCCATAGAGTCAAAATTGAATCATCTATAGATGCAGTATTAATATTTGAATGTATACAGTTGTAGTTCCAGACTTAGGTACACTTTTATATTGTGTTTTGTTTCTCATGTTTTTATATTGTTTCATGTATTTTATTTGAATTGACAGAGGACCCCTTAGTATCAGTTCTTTTTTAATGCCTGCACGGGTGATCCTCTCTAAAGATGGTTAAATATAAATAAATATTACATATCAATCCACCATTTTATGAAAGTAAAAAGCTGATTAGTTTGATCATTTTTATCCACCGAAAAAATATTAAAAATTCACTGCACGTCTTGACTTGATGATAAATAATCTTAGTTTTACTATCTGTCAAAAAGTTCAGAGTTTATAAAACGTCCGCAATAAGGTGGCCATAAAAAAAAAAAAATTAGATTTGTATAAAAACAAAACAGGACAGATTGTTGGGTGGAGTAAAGATGTATAGAAAATGGACCAAGGTCCATGGTATTTAATCTGTCTTTACTAATCTCTATATTATTATTCATTCAATTTTCTCAAAATTGGAGCTAAAAATTTAGATTTAATACCTACTGCGACTGCATGGAGAGAAAGTTTCTGTGACATTGGAGTTTTTATTGTATTTAATAACTAAAATTTCCCCTTCTTTATCTTTTGGATAGTGGTAAATTATGGCTATTAATTCATCTGCGATCTATCCTTGCCATTGCGTTGACTGCAAATAGTATATCTACTACTCCTAACGCATGCGGCGCCCTACGTCATGGGGAATCATTACTGTTACCGAAAAAATCGCATATTGCTTTTTTTTTCTTATATCCTTTGCCGTGTGCATTCGTTCCCTGGGAAGAATCACGCGTTGTATCGTATATTAAACTTCATACAAAAACGCGTTTTATTTATCTTGAACGCTATCTAGTTCTTCGTTAAAAATGTACGAGATAAAGATCTAAATATAGCCATGCTTTCTCTTGAAGCACTGCTGGTGTAATGGTATCATGCAAGATTCCCATTCTTGCGACCCGGGTTCGATTCCCGGGCAGTGCAACGTGTTTTTTTTTTTATTATTCCTTATCCTTATAAAAAAAACTTGCTCAACTATAATTATAGATTTAACTTTTCAATCGATCATTAAATCATGTTTTTATCCACGTCGAGTGAATATAATATTGATAACAAAAGTCAATAAAATTATTACGCATTCTTCTCATTGTTTAAAATGTTAGGCTTTAGTCACAGAGTACAGTGTGTAAAAATTATGGTGTGAGGGTAATAGCTCATAAGATTAAGGGCAGAATAGATTAGATTATATTCTAATCCTTTTATGAGGATTAGGATGCCGAGACTTTTTTTTAACACTGATGTATAAAATAGGACTAAGATTAAGAAAAAGACACATTTTAGATAGAATGAGATGCCGACGTGGCGAGTTGCATTTTGCTACCTATGATTTAAAACAAAAAGAGATGTACATTGAACCGAACTGCGAGTCGTTAATCTTTTTTCACGTTTTCTTTTTACTCGTGTTTTTCAGTTTCTAATATTTTTCTTTGGACCGTACCTTCACAAGCTTTCTTATTGGGATTTTCCCCCTTTTAAAAAATGTTGATTTATTACTGTGATTGATTGATTAAGTTATTGATTTATTAAACCTATATAAATATATATATAATTTTTATCATCTCCGTTACATATATCATGGACAAAATAAGTTGAGTATTGACATAGATAGTTCCGCATGCACAATACAGTATATACGGCATGCATGCAGTAAGTTATTACAAACAAAGAGGGCGCCGTATACAACATTTTTCGTCGGTTTTCATGTTCTGAATTTTTATTACACACTTCAAACAAAAAGGCATAAAATACCCAAAATCACCATGGCCGACGAAGGAAGATTGCAGAAAATGGAAGTTGATTATACAGAAACCGTCGATAAACGGTTACCAGAGTGTGAAACCCTAGCTAAGGTAAATAACTTCAAATGAAAATTAGGCTAGGCCTAGCACACCGGGCACACATGATGTGACTCAGCAACAATGAACGAATCTTGACGTACCACCCGGCCGGTCGCCGACTCAGTAGCTATATATCCATAGGGCCTAGGCCTAGCTAAGTACAGGAATGCGAGGAGCAATAATTGCATGAAGTTTAATTAAACAACAAACGTCTCAATGCAATTAATAATACATTGTTTAGCTTTCCTTTATTATTAGTCTTTTTGAGAGATATTTTTCTTTATTTTTAAGAAAGTGAAATAAATATTTTTTATTTAATTATTATTTTTGTATTTAATTATAAAATAAATGAGGTTAATTTGGGCATATTTTAATGTAGTTTTAATGATTTAATTTTATACAGATACTGTAGATCAGATTAATTCAATTAAGTTTTCCTAAAGAAAGGGAATGATACGTCTTAACATTTAAAATAAAAATTGCATCATATTATTTATTTAAATTGTATTTAAATCTTATTAATATTTTGATACAGGAAGGCAAACTGAGTGAGGCATTGGAAAGTTTGTTGTCACTGGAGAAACAAACCAGAACAGTAAGTTCCATGATTGTTGATAAAAAAAAAACAATGTACATATTTAACAAATACAATTAAACAAAGCCACAATCAGTCAATCATTACTATGTATTGCTGGATGAAATTGAAATACAAAGCAGAACATTAAAATGCTGTGGGATTTCCCTCTAAATTTACAGAAAAAGGAGTACATTACTGTAAAGTCCTGTATTGTACTTTATTTCATGTTTTATTTTATTTTTCTTAGGCAGCTGACATGCATTCTACATCAAGAGTTCTTGTAGCTGTAGTCCAGTTATGTTTTAAACAGTCAGAATGGAGTCTATTGAACGAACACATTTTACTGCTAACAAAAAGGAGAAGTCAACTTAAACAAGTAGGTACTAATTAGACACTATTACAGGTCCATTCATCATGTTATGATTGTTGTAGACACATTATTTTTGAAAATTTTAATTCAACTTATTACAAAATTAATTTATTATAAAATAATTGTTTGAACGTATGAAACAATGACTAAACTGATGTTACTTTACTTTACAACATTTCTAGGCTGTGGTAAAAATGGTTCAAGAAGTGTGTACTTATGTTGACCAAACCCCTGACTTAGAGACAAAGCTGAAATTGATAGATACACTCAGAACAGTAACAGCAGGCAAGGTAAGCACAGAGATGGCGGAGGCATATTGATTATATTAGTGCATTTGAACCAAGGCAATCTAACAACAGGATGCAGAGGTCTGGAGATCAAAGAGTTTATCCATGGCTCCGACACGATCAGTTCCACGCCCCTTAACCGTGCGCCACAGAGAATATGCGCAGTACTGGTGGTATTTGTCGCAGCCAGACATAAGATCAAAGGACTGTTACGAGTTCCTATCTTGGCAAGGCGAGCTCAGTGTCTTATTTTATTGTCCTTGTTTGAACCTTACAATATTCCAAATTTAGATTTATTGTTTTGACGTGTATGGTGCTATGTAGATGGTAGGATGGAAATGTGGTTAATGTTTAGATTAATTATGAATTATGAGTGTTATGAATTTTTTTGTTCTCTGTGTAGATTTATGTTGAGATTGAACGTGCTAGACTGACAATGAAACTTGCTAAGATAAAAGAAGAACAACTTGGGGAAACAGCGGAAGCTGCAGAAATATTACAAGATCTACAGGTATGTATTGAAATTGTCTTTTTCATGATATGTATCTTCATCATTTTCCTTGTAAAGGTGTGTCACTGCATCGAAAGCGATTGAGTTCGCTGTTGGAGTACCCCGGGTCTAGCATGTGTGATGTATGTGTTATTGTTTGAATTTTAAAATCCTGTATAAATTGAATTGAATCATTTTTAACAATTGGCAACAATAATAATAATATTTTTGTAGGTTGAAACATACGGATCAATGGAACGAAAAGAAAAAGTTGAGTTTATCTTGGAGCAAATGCGACTATGTCTCGCCAAAAAGGATTATGTGAGGACGCAGATCATCAGCAAGAAAATCAGTACAAAGTTCTTTGATTCCACAGAAGATGACATTCAGGTACTTATTATGGCTTTCCTCACTTGACTACTTTGCTAGTCACATTATCTCATAACATTACAAACACACGCGCATACAAAATGTAGTCTAGCATTTTAACAGAAGATGAATACTTATGTCATCATTAGACTACTTTGACGTAAGTTTTACGGTTTTATTCCTTTTGGATCATACAAAAGAAAAAATTATTTGAATAGACTACTTTGCTTGTTACCTCAACATTGTTTTTGTCCACATCCTATTTTGTTAGCTCGTAACAAAATTAAACAAACATGCATACATAATACAGTCTAGTGCTAATTTTACACTTAAGCTAGCAAGTTCTCTGAATGATTTTTTAGTAGAACTTAATTGCTAGGCTAGTACTAAGTATAGTAAAATTACAATTTTATGGATTAATTTTATTTATAGATTAAAAAGCTGAAATATTACCAGTTGATGATCGAGTTGGACTTGCAAGAAGGATCTTACTTGAAAATCAGCAAACACTACAGAGCCATCTATGACACCCCTAACATAAAAGAAGATAAACCTAAATTAAAACAGGTATGGCTTATTTGTTGTTGACTTAGTTCACTGATTGATTAATGTTGATTGATTAATGAATATATTGACATTGATTGATTAATGAATATATTGATGTTGATTGATTAATGAATATATTGACATTGATTGATTATTGAATATATTGACCTTGATTGATTATAGAATATATTGATGTTGATTGATTAATGAATATATTGACGTTGATTGATTAATGAATATTATATTGACGTTGATTGATTATTGAATATATTGACATTGATTGATTATTGAATATATTGACATTGATTGATTATTGAATATATTGACCTTGATTGATTATTGAATATATTGACATTGATTATTGATGTTGATTGATTATTGAATATTGGCTGATTGGTATTGAATTTCAGGCTTTGAAGAATGTGGTGTTGTATGTAATATTGGCGCCATTTGACAATGAGCAGTCTGATATGATTGAACGATTGAAGAAGGAGAAAGGCCTTGAAGAGGTTCCTAAATACAAGTAAGATATTATGTTAAAGTACCTGCATGTTCTTTAAGCTCTGTCTACATTATAAAACTTTATGTGACAACAACATTTTTAACAATGTATTTTATCTGTATTTTACCAAATTTTAACCTCATTTTTGTATTTTTGTTGGAATTTTTAACTTTGAACAAACGAAAATAATTTCAAACCATGTACTTTATTTTACCATAATAAATAAATAAAATATAACAAATTTGTTGAATTAGAACAGTTTTGAGTAACCAGGATACATGATGAGACTTTGCCGTGCAGTCAAATCTTAAAAAACCACACACTCTTGGACTGGTCCAGAACCAGCAGGAAATTGATGATTATTATGCTTATATAATCAGTTGAACATACCAGGAAACTGGTAAATCTACAGTACAGTATAAAATATGACCAATTTTTTTTAGGGAGTTAGTTAGCTGTTTCACAACGCATGAATTGATGCGATGGCAGCAAGTATGTGGCATATATGAAGCAGAACTTAAGAAAGGTTCACCAGATGACCCTCCAACTGATGTGTTTACAGACACAGAAGATGGCAAGAAACGCTGGGATGACCTGCGTAACAGAGTAGTTGAACATGTAAGGGCACCGTTTATGGTTCTTATTTATCTATTTTTGTATAAAACATATTAATACAGACATATTACCAGTATAATATGATAGAACACCATATGTTCCTGTTTTAAAGATCAATTTATGAATGTTAACTTTCATTATAGTACCATGTTTGAGTTTTTAGTGGCCATATTCATCATTCATAGAAATTCTGTTATTTCAATGAAACATACTAGAGTTTTATTAAAAATTGACCTGTGTAACAGAGTAGTTGAACATGTAAATGCACCGTTTATGGTTATTATTTATCTATTTGTTTATAGTTTAAAACATATTAATACAGACATACTATCAGTATAATATGAAGGAGAATTATATGATCTATTTATAAATATTAACATTCATTAAAGTACCATATTTGTGTCTTCAGTGGCGATATTCATCATTCATATAAATACTAAGAAATTCTCTTATTCAATGAATTCTTACATGAAACACTGGTTCATACAAAAGAGCTAACTTGAATTGAAGTACTAGAGTGTTATTAATAAATTGATTTTACTAATATCTCTATTTCAGAATATTCGTATAATGGCAAAGTATTACACACGTATCAATATGGCAAGGTTAGCTGAACTCTTGGAGCTGACTGAAGTTGTGAGTTTAAATCAATTTTATTTTTAAACTTTGACCCTATAAAATTGTTCCAACCTTGACATGATAAATAGTGCTATTGAATGGAACATTAGACATTTGAAAGAAACATCACATCCAGAACCATAATTTAGAACTTAATTGAATAGTATAATTTATTAGAAATAAATGTATTGATTTTACTTACTTTTAGGAAGCTGAACAATTTTTATCGGACCTAGTGGTCAAGAAAACTGTGTTTGCAAAGGTTGACCGCTTAGCTGGTATTGTACACTTCACACATGAGCAAGATCCCGTACAGATCTTAAATGGATGGTCTCATAATCTGAATGAATTAATGCAACTGGTTAGCAAAACAACACATCTGATTAACAAGGAAGAAATGATACACCAGTTTAGTAATTAATTTCAATCTCAACAAAGCTGTCTTGAGTATTGTCAACTCTTTTTCTATATCTGTAATATTCATACAGTACATCAACTGAGGTTAAAAGAGGTTTCCATTTTGGTAACAGTTCATACCTCTTTTTTTGTTGTAATGTTGAAGCTTAACCAACACAATCCTAATCATTTGAATGTTTTGACAAAATATTTCTGAAAACATTTAATTGAAAACTATGTATAAAAAGTTATAAATTAAAATTTCTTTAGACAGATTGTTTTTTATTTGTTTATTTTATTTTCATTGCGTTACTTTGTAATAAATGATTCAACATGAGGTAGTAGTGGCATAAACAATCCTTAGCCAGGATTGGTAACCACCAAACTACTAAGTGCCTAAATATAATAATACTGTATATATATATTGCTTACATTTTATCTAAGCTAATCAAAGCACTTTAGCACAATAGCTTTGTATTTATAATCCAGTAATGATCATCATACAACAACTTCCATTTCTGCTAAGGGTTCATTCGTGTTGTGTACACTGGACATCCACTTTTATCTGTGGCCAAGTAGGGGCTTGAACCTGTGCCAATTTTATGGCTATGCTTCGTGGAACCCCTGCCTTAACCACCCGGCTCAAAGTAAAATTATAGGCAACAACATTTGAATTTTTAAAATCTATAATGAGGGTGTACAGTACCTTACCTTAATTGTAGAACTAACTTGATATAATACAGTAAGTACATTTATAACTAAAAACTAAAGCTTGGAGGTTCTCACTAGGATATTCAACACAAGTGCAAACTAACCAATCACGACACACTGGATCATCCAAACAGTCGCTTGTGATTGGTCTACTCACTTACACCCTTGCATTGTGTCCTAGTTAGAACCAAGCTCTCTAGAAACATTGCAACATGGAATGCATAGACATGACTTTGCATAACATAATTAAGCGGTTCTTGGAAAAGCTGCCTCCAGTACAGTACAAAATTATTACTGTATACAGAGTCTTGACATTTGGAATGTCAAGAGAATTATTCTGGGTTGACTATCATTTAGTCTCCAGCTTCACTTTCCATATTACTTTAGACTATATTACACATAAAATTATTTGTTTTATAAAACTGATAAGTATTTACAACATAATATAAAATAACAATATAGCCAATATTCAGATTTGTGTTCTTTTTCTTTTACATTTTTGTGCTACCTTTAATTATTATTATTTCGGGGGTTTTTTGTGATGTTTATGTAGAATGTTTATATTTGTACTGTATCATCAATGATCAATATCATCAATTTGATGTATGTACTCTGTATGACCTCAACAGTCTCGCATGTTGTTGACCGAGCTAAAAATTCTTGAGGTTCCTGTAATATTGGCAATTTTTATCTTTAAAATCTTGTTTTTATATATTTTAGTTTCCTGTTAATACTGTATTGGCTTGTATCTGGTTTTTATGTATATTATTTTAGTTTATTGTTAATATTAGCTTCTACTATATCTTTAAAATCTTGTTTTTATATATTTTTATTGGTTCCTGTTAATATTAGCTTCTACTATATCTTTAAAATCTTGTTTTTATATATTTTTATTGGTTCCTGTTAATATTAGCTTCTACTATATCTTTAAAACTTGTTTTTATTTATTGTTATAGGTTACTTCTACCTTTAAATCTTGTTTATATCTATTGATTAGGTTGCTTCTACCTTTAAATCTTGTTTATATCTATTGATTAGGTTGCTTCTACCTTTAAATCTTGTTTATATCTATTGATTAGGTTACTTCTACCTTTAAATCTTGTTTATATCTATTGATTAGGTTACTTCTACCTTTAAATCTTGTTTATATCTATTGATTAGGTTGCTTCTACCTTTAAATCTTGTTTATATCTATTGATTAGGTTGCTTCTACCTTTAAATCTTGTTTATATCTATTGATTAGGTTGCTTCTACCTTTAAATCTTGTTTATATCTATTGATTAGGTTACTTCTACCTTTAAATCTTGTTTATATCTATTGATTAGGTTACTTCTACCTTTAAATCTTGTTTATATCTATTGATTAGGTTACTTCTACCTTTAAATCTTGTTTATATCTATTGATTAGGTTGCTTCTACCTTTAAATCTTGTTTATATCTATTGATTAGGTTACTTCTACCTTTAAATCTTGTTTATATCTATTGATTAGGTTACTTCTACCTTTAAATCTTGTTTATATCTATTGATTAGGTTGCTTCTACCTTTAAATCTTGTTTATATTTATTGATTAGGTTACTTCTACCTTTAAATCTTGTTTATTTATTGATTAGGTTACTTCTACCTTTAAATCTTGTTTATTTATTGATTAGGTTACTTCTACCTTTAAATCTTGTTTATTTATTGATTAGGTTACTTCTACCTTTAAATCTTGTTTATTTATTGATTAGGTTGCTTCTACCTTTAAATCTTGTTTATATCTATTGATTAGGTTGCTTCTACCTTTAAATCTTGTTTATATTTATTGATTAGGTTACTTCTACCTTTAAATCTTGTTTATTTATTGATTAGGTTACTTCTACCTTTAAATCTTGTTTATATCTATTGATTAGGTTACTTCTACCTTTAAATCTTGTTTATCTATTGATTAGGTTGCTTCTACCTTTAAATCTTGTTTATATCTATTGATTAGGTTACTTCTAGCTTTAAATCTTGTTTATATCTATTGATTAGGTTACTTCTACCTTTAAATCTTGTTTATCTATTGATTAGGTTGCTTCTACCTTTAAATCTTGTTTATATCTATTGATTAGGTTACTTCTAGCTTTAAATCTTGTTTATATCTATTGATTAGGTTACTTCTACCTTTAAATCTTGTTTATATCTATTGATTAGGTTGCTTCTACCTTTAAATCTTGTTTATATCTATTGATTAGGTTACTTCTACCTTTAAATCTTGTTTATATCTATTGATTAGGTTGCTTCTACCTTTAAATCTTGTTTATATCTATTGATTAGGTTGCTTCTACCTTTAAATCTTGTTTATATCTATTGATTAGGTTACTTCTACCTTTAAATCTTGTTTATATCTATTGATTAGGTTGCTTTTAATATCGAAACCATCTTTCTGATCTTGTTTTCATTTTTTTTAATGTAACACTCTGTTTCCCAAAGAATCTTCAGAAGCTTAATATCATCTGACTCGTCCAAAGGCATGTCAACAGAAATCGGTGGGCTGAACCGAAAGTATGGAATCTGTAACGAGCCACACCAGGCTTGAGACCGGTCTACAGAACGGTTGACAGAGTCGGTAAGCTGTAATTAAATAAATCAGAACATGTGTTTAAACTGCGAATAATTTTATTATGATGATCGAACCAAAGATTGATGATTAATACTGTAGTGAGGGAGAATATTGTACGATCACAACTCACACATTTAATATAAAGCTCTGTCTATACTATCAAACTAGTTGGCATAGTAGTTGGATATAACCATGCCTTTCGCAAAAAACACAAAACACATAATTTTAGCTCAAAGACATTTTCATTTACAGTATATGTTTCATTCACGTGCCTGTAGAGCTAGATAATTCAGTTATTAAATGGTGTAATTTATTGTAATCTTGTTAATTAATGAACTAATGTGTTAGGGTTAAACATTTGTGTCACTTTGTGAAAACGCAAAATCCATTTCACGCGCGTTGTGTCTGTAGCAACATCAGTGTCACTTCGTGGTGTCACCGATGATATATGGGCACACCACATAAAGTTTGATAGTATAGACAGAGCTTTAGTTACTGAGGATTTTGATGTAGTACATACCAGTTCTACAGACATCTGTCCCAAAGATGCAGCACCCATTGCAGCATTGATTAAATTTAGAGGACTATCTGGTCTCATAATATCTATCTTCTTAACAGTCTTGCGAGGGACTACACCAGTACCAATAGACAACACCAGTCCAGTAGACTTGGTTGGCAAATTCTGTATAAATAAAAAGTTACACAATTGATTATGCATCGCACAAAATAACTGCAATATGAGTGGGCCTAATTATTGCCTGTAAACATTGAAAGCCTAAGGTCTATGGTCTGCCTGGCTTCTAAGCATCGAATCCTGCTACCAGAGCATACTGTAGGCCTACATGTCAAACACTACAAATTGATATTGTTAAAAATAAAGAATAACACAAAGTTTCAAATGAAATAGGTTTACTTTTACCTTCATTTTCTTTTCAATGTAATGTTCCTGAATTTCAGTCATAGCATCCAGTGTTGGGTTATTAGCTATCAAGCCACCATCAAGATAGCGGCCCATTGCATTAAAATATGTTGGTGCTGCCCCACTTGCCCTGGCAGCCTGCCATAACAATTGATCTAAAAACAATATTAACGACTCATATCAAATCAGTATTTCACTCCCTATTACAATAAAAAGTTCTATCAATGATGAATAATTAAATAAATTATTTTAATAAAACTTTCTACTTGAAAATGTAATTTGAGATGAGAGTCTGTGGCCGGTTTCACCAATCACACTTAAGTGAGATATATCCCTTAAATAAATTTCACTTAACTCAATAAATATTTCCCTTAAATTGTATTCTCTTAGATAGGAGATTTTGTTAATTTTAAAGGCCAGGTGCGGGCAAAAAATTTCTATTGATCATACATTCCAATAATTATCGATCTATAGTTTCCCCTATGTTTCATAATTTTTGGGATTTTATTTGTGTTACACGAGCTTGTTGAAAAAAAGCACTTTCTTATCAGTGGGGGGATAGTTCAAATTACACAGTAAAATCTCTATTCTTTTGTACACACATTTTGTAAATAGAGCGGCATTTTAAAAAGCTATGAAAACTAAACGGTGTGGTAAAAAATTTTATCAGATGACTAAATATAGGTAATATAACTTGAATTTTACATTTCCGGTATTTTTATTCAACTTCAGATTTTTATTTTCATGTTATAGCAAAAATTATCCACCGTATATCCACCATCTTTTTTCACCTTCTAGGGAGTCACCAGACATGTTATTACATTAGGTTAACTACCTAACTACTGAAAAAAGTATTCCTGGTTTTTATGGCAGAATATTGCCAAATTTTGTATTTGACCATATTAAGGGAAATTCATGTTTTTTCGTCTTGATTTCTGTTACAAATATTTGATTTATGTACAATTAACCAGATATTATATTTAAAATTCATGCCTGTACCTGAGCTTTAAGAGTAAGTGTTTCCCTTAGCCTAAGTGGGAATGGTAAATACAGCCTCTGGAGGCTAGGTTCTTTACTGTATTATTCCAGGTATGCACTTGCCTTTATAATGAGCTGGAGGTTGAAAGGGTTCACTATGAGCTGCTGCATGAGTAGAGGACGTGCACGGTGCCTCGTAGTTACGAAAGAAGTGAAGTACAGGTGGAATTCGGTCAGCTACAACGCATGAAACGAGAACTCTTGAATAGATACAGTAAATTAGTTAGTTTTGTATAAAGTACTGTATAAAGCTCTGTCTACACTATTTTATGTCACAAAAAAATGATGTGCCCAATTATGGACATGATGATGTCATAATCACTACCACGTTCGGGCATATTACTACCATATTTAGGCACATATTTGGTCAAACTAGTTTGATAGTGTAGACGACAAACACAATTTATGTTTAAATTACTTGTTGTATGAGGTTGATCTTCTTTTACTCACTTTGGTTTTTCAAAAGAATCCATTTTGGCTTCCTCTCCAAAGAAATCCTTGAGAAACGTTTCAAATTTTTCCTTTTTGTAAGGCCGGGTTCCCTGAAACACCTCATCCTTTAAACGGAAGTAGAGTTTGCGGCATTCTATCAAACTATATCCTAAATAGCAAAGCATGTTAAAGTAAGTGACACCTTCATATCTTACCCAATTTTTTTTTTTAAACACCCATGAAATTGTGGTTGCCCATAATATGCGATTGTGGTCACCCATAATGTCATTTTGGTCACCCATAATATGTCACTAGGTATACCCATATGCCATTTTGGTAGCCTATGCCATTTTAATAGCTCATAATTGGTCTTTTTGGTAACAACTTAGCTGCATGCTTTTAACATAAAGTTATTTTCTTTTGTTAGAGGGTGTTCATTTTCATAATCCTACAACACACGTCAATGGATGATGAGTTGGTTAGCTAACAAAATGTAAAATATTGTGACGAACCTTTTCCCAGAGCAAGAGCCAATATTCCACCAGTACTTGTACCAACAATCCAATCAAATAACTCATTGATTGGACGACCAGCTACCTTCTCTATTGCCATTAATATCTGTACAAGAATCAGTCCACGAATACCGCCCCCATCTAGACATAACACAGTCTCCTTACTACGCTCTGATTTGACACCATCTACAGACACATTGTTTTGCTTTTGTATTGCTTGGGTAAACATGTCTATATATTCTTCAAAAACTATTCACAAAAAAAAACACATATTTTACAAATTTATGTTGGTTTATCATGACATCATTAAAGTACTGTAACAGCATAAAAATAACAATTGTAGTCAAAGTTGGAATTTTCTTGGTAAAAATTGCTGGCCAAATTAAATTCAGTGTGATCAAGGCCTTTGCTTGTGAACATGTGAGGAATTTCCGAGAAAAATAAAAAAAAAACTAACCGTTGTGGCATTTATTATCCATGATATCCAGTTTGTCAGGTTCTTTTCCATTATATGAGCCATTGTGTGCACATCCTTTGCTACAGTCCATAGGCTTAGGGCATCGCTGAGCACCTGCAGTGTGCAGTATGCAAATTAATTCACCTGATTTAAATAATGGATTGTAGTACTGAGCAGCAGCTAGATGACGCGGTGTTTCTCCTGAATTGTTAACAATATTTAAATCTGCTCCGAAAACTACCAATGCATACACCATATCAACTGAACCAGCCTGAAAAAAAAGCATAACTGCCGTTATAAACAAATATATAGTGTCAGTGTATCTTGAGACATGCAAATGCAATCAAATGTCAACACACAAAAAAGCCCTTGAGGTGTGCCATTTACAGCCCATGAGGTGTGCAATTTACAGCCCACTAACTTAAAAGTAGAACTTTAACAAGATCAAGATACAAACACAGCACACCAAAAACACACCAAATGTTGTAGTACACCTGTAATTTTCAAAAGACAAGGCCTGTTATTGCTATTGCTTCCATCGTTGATGCTATATCATGCGATAGAAAATAAGTAGAGACTGTATTATACATGAGTATCTTACCTTGACGGCTGTGTGTAATGGTGAATCACCATTCAATGCTTTAATAGACGGGTCAGCACCTGCACACAGCAGAGCCATCAAGCATGGAAAACGCTGTCTTCTCACCATAATATGCAGAGCAGTATCTCCACTCTTACTCACTGCATCAATGTCGCAATCATACTTTAAGATAACATCTACAAAGCTCTGTTCTTTGGCCCAGTGTAATGGTGTCCCTCCATGTTTGTTATCACGGACATATCCCTGCTTTGGATTGGCTTGTAAAATAGCTTCAGAAGTCCTAAATAAAATGCAGTTATTTGATTTGATTTGTACATAAAGCATGTGGTTTTTGAAAACGTAAATCAGACTTATATTTACTTTACTTACATGCTTTGTATGTAAAGCCTTGTCTACACTATCAAACTTTATGTGACAAAAACATGTGATGTGCCCATATATATATGGGTACATCACACTCTATTTGTCAAAATATATATATTGCAACAGACTATGCCTCGGTTTTTAGAAAAATTGATATATTGGGGCATCACAAAGCTTATTAGAATCTAAAGTCATCTTTATTTTCAATATGGCCAGCTGAAATATTAAATAGCATAGCTCAATTTCTGAGTGCATAGTGTATTTTGATATAGTGATTTCACTTTAATTGAACTATATTATAAAACTTTATTAAAAACGTTCTTATACATTATACATTACCTCAACTGATTCTTTTTTAAAACATGATGGATGGGATAACCAAGCTCATCTGCCACATCCACTGTTGCATTGTTTGTCAGCAGTACATCTGAGCTGTAGAAGTTCCCCACCTTGCAGGCAACGAGCAGTGGCGTTTCATTTTCATTGTTTACACGGTTAATGCCTTTCTTGCTATGCTTCAGTAACATCTACAAATACAAATTTAGTATTAATGTGACATATATACTGTATGCGTGTTAAATGCCTTTATAACATTTTAAAATATCACATACACTACTGTATGTAAATGGTGAACAACCTTGTATTTTACTGGGATCTTTGAGAATTAAAGATGATGTATAGCCGAGAAAATGTGTTAATCAGGGACTTTCCATAAGGATGTACCCAGCTTAAGAAAGTACAACCCTATTAGAACCTCTATAATCTAGAGTACATAGCACAGATTAAGTAGTTACCGTTGTTATAGATTCGCTATCACTCTGTAACCTTGCAGCATAGTGGTACACATTATCACCCTTATCATCAGCAATATCCGTTAGAGCATTGTTTAGCATTAGGTCACGTACTAGACAGATATTCTTTGTCTCAACTGCCAGATGAAATGGCGTCTTGCACTTATCACAGGCCTGGCTGTTGATATGGCTATGGATAGAATTAATGTTTACATTGGTATTAACTTGGTGATTAATGTATGTAGTCATATTTACAACCCTGCCCCTTCACAAATACCTTTTCCCACTGCACACACTAAAACATACAGTAAATTGAAAAAAATAAACCAAGGTTATGCAACTCAATTATTAACCCAAATGTGCTCGATTTAAACATAATGAATGCATAGCATAGCAAGCTCTGTCTACACAATCAAACTTTGTGATGTGACATCATATAATCACTACCCTATTTCGCCACATCACACTTTTTCTGTCAAACTAGTTTCATAGTGTAGACAGAGCTTTACAAGATATCGTAAAAAAAGCTAATTAATTTTAAGAGACTTACATTAAAATATCAGGTTTTTGAAAACAACCAGCAGCACTAACATGAATGCCAATGTGCGCAACCGACCAATCAGGATGCTCTCTCAAACAGTCACAAATTGCTTGCAGCTTTTCTACATTTGTGCATTTACTGGATGCTTTGTATAATAACGGGACTTTTTCAGTAACCAGCTTAAACATTTGTTCAGCTTTTTGAGAGTTTTGATAACGAAAAAGGCTGAAAATATTAAAAGGCTTCATTATTGCAATGCATTAGATGTTCTCTCCTACACACTACGTTTAGCTGCCATTAAGCAGACGACACGGGTGCTGTGTCAACCAGATACAGATCTGCCATGATAACTCTGCAGGGGTGGATCCAGCATTATAGATTAGGAGGGTGGGGCTAAGTATTTCATAAATGATAAAAACGATCTGTCACTCAAGTTGCAGAAAAATAAAAAGTCATTATTTTATATTTTTTAATTTTAGGAGGGACTAAAGCCTGTTTAGCGCCCCCTAAATCCGCGCCTGCTCTGTGCTCGCTTTCAAAGATGCACTAAGTCAAGAGAACAAGAGTTAATTGTGTATACTGATTTACAGTCATTACCTTAAGATGTTTTTTAAACAATTTTAAAAACTAAAAGTTGGGTCTTCAATAACTATCAGGGCTTTCTGAAAAAATATAATGGAAATAGTTTTAAAATTGAAACCTGAATGTTTGTTCAGAAACTGTTCTATCATTCAATAAACATTCCAACACATCTTTGTTCTTGTACAGCTTGACAGGGCCATTGTTGATCACTAACTTCCAGGTGGCAGTCCTACTATCACAGTCATCTAATTTGCGTACTTTGGTATAGTATATGTCAGGTTTTGGTACGCTGTTTAGGACTGATGTTACAGCTTCCTCAAACATCTGAGTCCAATCCATTGTCTCTGAAAAAAAGGCATTTTTATTGAGTTGAAATTAATTATTATTATTATCTTTCACTTGTTTTCACATTTTGAGACTTTTGTTTTTGGGATTCACAAATTCAGGAGCCAATACAGTAGTTGCTAAGCAAGTGGGCGGTGTAGTGTTTGATGGTTTTGGAGGCGGTGAATCTCCACATTTTCTATAAAAAAAGTTTTATTAGTTGTACGCTTTATAAGTACATACAAGTAACAAAGTATCGTGATCGCACACACCCACCTTTTTTGCCAAATCTAGCGGTTAGCAATAGTATTAATCTTCTTGGCCTAAATAAGCCACTACAAACCTCTACTGTACTAATACTATTCTACTTCTAGGCTACTACCTACCTACATAACTATTACTAAGAAAGAGCTAGTTGCACAGTCAGTAGTCCACTATCTAGGTAGTAGTAGAGTAGGCTCCTTCCTACCCTACACTGCACTGTAAGTTACAGTTACACTTTACATTTTAATTACAAAAAACACAGGTAGCCTACTAATACTACTACTAGCACTGTACTGACTGCTGAGCATTATTAGCCTAACCAATAATTAAATTGCAACTGCCTAAATACTGTTTTCTGTAAATAAAAACATTGCATACGTTTATTTATCTAATTTTTGACAAGAAACAAGAAACCACTTGCTGCTGCAGAAAAAATGTGGTTTAATCGTTAAATCACTCAAGCGTAGTTCCGACAACAAAGCCTTACCTTTAAAAGTGGGCGGAGCATCTGTGTGTTGCCGGAACTACTGCACGCTTGATTGATTTTATTTCTGTATTATCTTTTTATTTTGAATGATGATGATGAAGTAACATGATATTAATACATACAGATCATTATTACAGTGCATTTCCATTCTAAATCTAACCTAAACAAGACATTATACTATTAATATAGGTGAAGTATTTTGATATCATTTATTTGAAGAGTAGACCATGTAATGAATTAGAAGCAGTTTTAGCTTGTTTGTTATAGAATTTTGTTAAAAGTGTAGATGTAGAGTGTAGCCTACTAAATTGTCTCAGCATTAGAAGGAAGTATAGCAAACCATCCTTCAAGGCTTCATGTTGGTCAATTGATGGTTAATTCAAAAGGCAATAAATAAGTCGCCGTCAATTAGGTAGATTTAATTTAATGAATCAAACTATTTTTCAAAATGTATTGATTTCTGTTTTTCTTTTTTTGAAATAGCATAGTCGTTATGGTTTACAACGGTAGAGTACTAGTATACTCAATTGTAGGCTGCCCTCATTGTAAAAATGCAAAGGCGAGTCTCACTGAGCGTGGTATTCCGTACACTGATATCAGCTTGGATATGTACCCAGAGAGTGTCCGAGAAGATGTGATGAAACGGACCGGCAAGACGACAGTTCCGCAAATATTCTTTAATGCTATTTATATTGGTGGAAATGAAGAACTACAAAAGTTTGTGAGTTATCATTCCATTTTGCACCTATCATCATCATCATCATAGTGGAGCTGTAGCTGGTTAACATGCTTGCCTTCTAATCCCACCATTATCACCATCATATCACCATCATCACCACCATCATCATTATCATCATATCACCATCATCATCATCCTATAATTGTCATGCCCAATATTTATATATTGATGAAAGGACAAGGTTCTGTCATTATCATAATCCTCAATCATTATAATCACCATGACTATTAATGATTCATTTCCATCACCCATGAATTAATCATTCATAATATGATATTCATTAAATTCATCTTCACAGAACTGAATTTTACACGTTAATAATTTAACAATGGATTAAAACACTAAACAAACTAATAATATAAAGGAGAGAAAGCCCCCAAAAACACACAGAATCAAACACAATCACTTTGTAACAACTGCAAATTAAATATCATTATTTGTTAAAGATTGCAGATAAGAAACGATTTCAGGAACTCCTTCAGGAGGTAGTAAACAATGAACCGCCAGCTGATGCTCCTCAACCACCGGACGAGGCTACAATGTTATCGTCATCAGGTAACCTCTTAAGTACTTGGCAAAATTGATTGTAATTTTCGTGGATTAAAATAAAAGAATGAATGAATATACAATGAATGAATGAATGAATACTTGCACTAAATTAATGAGTAATAATCCTAAGTATTATTCTTCATAGGTTTTAATTGTTTATAAGCAGGATGTAATGCATTGACATTGCCTTACCCTAATAACCTTCAAACTCTGTCAATATGCACCAAGTCATGCAATATACAGTATATTCTGGTTGTACCTGTAAAGATATCCAGTCACTGATACCCACAGCATTGTCATTTTTGCCTTTGGATTTATATATGATGAAGGGCTAGTGTTGCCCAAAAGCTCTGTTAACTTTTTTGGCTGTTTTACTTTATCGTTTTGAGCTTTTCGCTTTATTTTTTGTATCTCCATTGAGATCCAGCCACTGATCATTTTTTCAGTAATTTGCCTTTGGATTTATATATATATATATAAATTAATTAATTAAATTTCAGTATATCACAGGGCGGTTTAGAATTAATGTTCTTTGCCTGATTTGTTTATATATATATATATATATATATAGACGGTCCGAGTCTCAGTTGGGGCGACTTTTTCTCATTCTCACGTATATACATACAGTCAACTCCCCCCAATATCGGACACCTTTGGGCTGGCCAAATATGTCTAGTTTTCCGGTAAAGTCTAGTATTGGGAATGTGTTTTTAATGGTAAAAATAAATTTGGGACCCTTAGTACTCAAGAAAAGTCTGGTATTGGGAGAGAATACAATAATTAAATGTCTTTTCTTTTGCAAATAGTGCCTACCACCAAATATTATAGGCCAATGAATAGTCTGAGTTTTGAGAAATGCTTATGATTTATGGTTTAAAGTGTGAGCATGAGAGGTAACGGTATGTGAGACTTTGGCATGTTAAGCTGGTAATAAAGAACTAATACTAATTGAATTAATATAGCTTAAAATAATCCTTTTTTAAACAATCCATCTTTTATGTTATAGCTGAAATAGATTTGACATGTGAACGTGATGAATATGCTCAGCTTGTGTATGAACTGAGGCTTAGTGGGTTAATCACTGATCGGCGTAAAGGCCTGCACACATATAAACACACCTTTGTTGGCAAAGAGTTTGTAGATTGGGTGGTTAAAAACAAAGGTGTAGGTAAGATTTATTTATCATTTTTAAGATATTCAGTACACTAAACCAGCAGTAGCCAGAACCATCCACAATTCCACCACCCCATCCAAACCCACAACAAAACTCATAGTCTCAGTCATAGAACAATGCTGCCATGTGAACAGCCCTATGTTATATAATAAAATTATATAAAGGTTGTCTCTATGGTCTTATTAGCCCTCCCCCTCATCCAGCAACTTCTCATTTCTTCAGATCGTGCCAAAGCAGTGGAGATGGGTCAAACGTTATTGGAGCAAAAGTTTGGACATAAAATAAAAGGAAAATCTGAGCACTTCCAAGATGATGAAAATCTTTACAGACTAATTGAGAATGATGAATCAATGGCACTGAACTCAGGCTTGCCCTCTGATTGCCCTCCTCGCCCTGGTAAGTCAATTATGCACGTATTGCAACTGTACAGGCTAGCTTTCCTAGTGTAGGCTCTAGATGACAATTCGACTTAATATTGGTAGAAATAAGACTTAAATATTGGTAAAAAGATAAATAATACCTTGTATTCTTTTTTCAATAGCTGGTGAAATTGGAGAGATCCTCCGTCGATTAATTCTGAATATTTTCAACGAGTTTTTGAGTGAAGATGGAAAGGTAGATATACTGTATTAAACTGCAAACTGTTGGTAATCGTTACCACATCTTCCTGTCTGAAGTTATCAAGCAGGAAATCATCCTTATTATAACAAAATTTTAAGACAAGCCCTCAAAATTATTTACATTCTTAAATATATTTTAATATATTTAAGAATGTAAACAATTTTGAGGGCTTGTCTTAAAATGCTATAAAAACTCAAATGCCAACTCCAAATTGCTTGATACCTTAATAATAATTTATATAGCGCATATATCCACTAACGTGCTCAAGGCACTAGAAACCACATAATGTAGATTCTAGATGGTGATTTTGTTTAATATTGATAAAAAGAAGAACAGGTTGGCACACATGCCATGCCATTACAAAAAAATTAAAAAACATCCACTAGAGAATCAATAACTAGAGACTAAGTTGGGGCAACTCTACGGTTGAATAAAAAGCTCATTATTAATTCAAAACGTGCTTACTGTAAATTACAAAGAAAATTGTGTAAAAATGTTTTATAGAAATTATTTCAGAAGTAATGTGCTGTTATAAATCATTTACATTTTACATACTGTACCAGAAGCAAGAGTTCTTGATGAAATAAAATAATTGAATAGGCCGCTAAAGCAGACACTTACCTATAAGTTGATATGTTTTTTTAGTCGGTAGACTACAAAGGTATTGAAGCAAGTGATGGGTTCAAATCCTATGTAAAAGCAACTTCAGAACTGATAAGAGTTGATATAGAAAGTGCCAGTAGAGAAGAGAAGTTAGCTTTCTTTACCAATATCTACAATGCTCTAGTAATACATGCCAATGTGGTCAAAGGTCCACCTGTTAGCCTGTGGCAACGCTACAAGGTATGCCCAATAGTTTCTTTAAAAAAAAAACATTTTATAAGATTATCATCATTTATCGAGGAATGTTCTCGATCTATCCTTGGCACAGTTTTTGGTTTCTAGGTTTGTTGAAATCGAAGACTCCATATTAAATATATATATCATCATAAATAGTTGGTATTTTATTTGTTTGATTCAATGTGAGAACCCGATCATTTTTAAAAATATATATTTTTCAGATTGATTTCCTGGATTTTTATTTCCTTAAAGTTTTAAAATGTGTATTTTTGTGTATTTTTCCTTTTTAGTTTTTCAATACAGTTAGTTACATAATTGGCAGCCATCTTTACAGCCTTCAGGATATTGAGAATGGAGTATTACGCTCAAATCGTAAAGGAGTTGGTATGTTCTTTAGACCATTCGGTAAAGATGATCCAAGGTTAAAGGTCGCTCTCAAGAATCCTGAACCACTTATTCATTTTGCGCTGGTCTGTGGAGCCAAGAGCTGTCCACCAATCAAAACATATACAACAGATGTAAGTCGCATTATAATAATACCATTGTTTTTTATACAGGGCAAAAGGTATCAAGTAGTGAAAATGATTCTACTGAAGTTACTATATTTATTTGTTGCAATGTCTAATATACCATTATGACTGAATGAATATGTTTGTGAGTCAGTCACTTCAATAAACAGTGTGTATTATTAAGCTCTGTAAACACTATCAAACTGCAGTAGAATAATTTTATCATGGTCCCGAATGTTTACCAAGCACTTTCATTCACTTACTAATGATTTTTCTTATTAGGGTGTAGATGGTCAGCTGTCCCTTGCGGCAAATGCTTTCTTAGAGAGTGACGATGGATGCCAAGTTGATGTTAATCATAAAGAACTTAAACTTAGCAGAATCTTTTGCTGGTATCGAGAAGACTTTGGAAAAAACAATGAAGAAGTAAGTTAATTTAAATATTTCATAGACTAAAGCTCTTTCTACACTATCAAACTTTTGTGTGACAAAAAAATGTGATGTGCCCATATATGGACATGATGATTTCATATCACTACCATATTTGGGCATATCACTACTATATTTTGGCACTTTTTTGTTAAACTAGTTTGATAGTGTAAACAGAGCTTTACTGTACTTACCTTGATGTTGGATTCACCATTTTATGGTATATTCAATTTGTTTTGAATCAATTATGTGAGAACCTTATGATATATGATTTTCTTCAATCTTGTCTTACGCAGATTGCTTCCTGGGTTTTAAATCATTTACCTGAGGGTAAGAAGAAACAACAACTTGCTGAATTAATTGAAGGAAAGAATTTGAAGATTACGTTTTTAAAATATGACTGGAGTGCTAACTCAAAAAAATGATTTGTTGAGTCGGGAAAAAGAGAAAAAAACTACAGTTTGGTCTCTACAGGCCTGTTTCGTATACTGTATATATCAGCTATGTCAGTGGATAGTATGATATCAGTGGTAGGTACATTTTGTGATTAAAGGAAGGTCAAAAGTCCAGACTGGCGATTTTTAAATTATTCATTGTATGAAGCTCAATTTTTAACTTTATTTGTAACAGAAATGTTAGCAATTGTTGACTTTTAAATATTTGTTTGCTTGTTTTGTATTTATAAAATAAACCATTATATTACTAAAACTTTGCTCCAACATTTTTAACCAAAATAATCTGTTTGTCATCATTTTGTAAGGATTGTTTAGTATATGAATAGTATGCAAGTGCACTGTACCAGATTGAGATTAAATATATATATACAGTGTGTACATTTAAAAACATACTATGAATCTGGAAGAACTATACAACACTAAACGTAACAAACATTAATTTCTCAAAACCAGAGACATATTATATTAATTAATAGTTGTACTACTCAAAACCAACCATGTATTTTTGGACTGCTCCATTTTGTATGCTAGTATTCATCCAAATCTTCATAAAATGACTAATTAATGTGCATTCATACTGTAATATTTCATATTATGTGTTGATATATTTTGTGTCAAATAAACTTCACTTTTCAATGTAGTTTTCTTGTTGGTTTAAATAGCGCCCTCTATAATAAATGAAGATGGCTGCGCCCATGTAATCCGCCATGTTGAAAATTACAAAGAAAATGGATCCGTTACAACTTGTAGGTTCGGAATTGTCACCATACACAGGGAAAGTTCGAGCTTATTTACGGTATAAAGGTATTCAGTTCGACCCTGTTCAGTCGTCACATGAGGTATGACATCAGCTAGGCCTAGCTCATACGGCTAGGCTACTAACTAGGCTAACTACTGTACTAAATAATAAAAGGCTATCTAGTCTAGGCCTAGCTAGGCTAGGCCTCTACTAGGCCACATCGGCCACCATATCGACCTAGTTAGTAGGCTAGCTAGAGGGCCATAACGAATCCGGGACGATTCGGCCCAGAGAAAAGATATTTTATTGATATATTATTACCAATGTTGATATAATATATAAAATAAATTACTAAAATTATGTCATTTTTAATGAACAATTGTATTCGTATTTATATATATATTGTTTTGTAAACAGATCCATGAAAAAATTCTGAAACCAAATGTGGGATGGAAAGTAGTTCCTGTGATTATAACACCAGATGGAAAATACGTACAAGATTCGACAGAAATCATTCACTATCTTGAGAAGCTCCACCCACTTCCATCAATCTACCCGCAAACACCATGCCAACGGATCGTGTCAATGTTACTTGAACTTTACGCGGACGAGTGGCTTGTTCTTCCCATTATGCATTACAGGTATTAAAAGTAAAAATTGTCATCATCCACAGTACTATTGCACTTGTTTTGAATAAGCACACTCACAAAATAAACTTTGTATTTCAGGTGGTCTTTCAAAGAAAATCTGCCTTTGATTAATCAGGAGTTTGGAAGTACTGTTTTCCCGAAAGAGACGGCAGCCGTGCAGAGGGAAAGAGCAAAGATGGCGATGGCATATTTCTCCAGTATGCTTCCTGTACTAGGTAAGAGAACAACATCATATGATCATTGGGTCCAGGATTTTGAAATGTGGGGACCCATGGCGTAAAAGTAGAGCAATGAAGTGCTTAACTTAACTTGATCTTTTACATTACAATTTGTGAAATTTAGGGGGTTGGGGTTGAATTTTCCCCTGATTCATTTTCTGCAAATTGCCCACTTCACTAGACATAACATTTTAAAAGACGTAGATAATCATAATCAATTGTACTAATTGCCAGTATTCTTTGCTTTACAGGTATCAATAAAGATTCAATATCAGAAATTGAGAGAGGATACTTAGAGTTATTGGACAACCTAAGCAAGCATTTTGAGGTGTATCCATTCCTCCTTGGATTTAAACCTTGCATTGCTGACTTTGCCATGCATGGTATGCTGTATGCCCATCTCTACAGAGACCCATACCCAGGTACATAAGTACAATTCAAGGCTGTAGCCAGAGGTTAAAAACAGGCAAACATGCTTTAAATATAATTAATATAAAATACGAGTTTTGCTGTGGAATTGGGGGTGGGTGGTGAAAACTGAAAATTTCAGACGAGACGAGCATCTTGTCTGTCTCATCCATGCTGGCTGGCTATGGCCCTGCAATTTAATTAATTTAGTCACTCTGCTCCTGGTATCATATGATAAACACTCTTCGAAACCAACCACAACATTGTTACATCAGATCTTGACACTGATATTGATACCCCTTTTTGTTTTGATTTTTGGTAACTTTTAGGTTTCATGATTCAGTGTCCTAAATGCCAAAAAACACTCTTATTAATATTGATTGATTGATAGATGGTTGGATTTCAGTTATCTGCAAAGTTAACTTTAGCCTATAGATAGCCATCATAAGTTTGTATATTACAAACATGATGGAACAACTATGTATGTATGTTTTGTTTACCAATTATTTAACCAGTAGCTGGTACGGTGTTTCTCATGTTATACAAAAATATATTTTTGAACAGGGTACATTATGAAACAGAGGGCGCCTCTCGTTTGTGCTTGGATCGAAAAGATGAACCAATTTACGAAGGATAGGTTAATGTACACGCACTCAATCAGAGATGGCAAAATTATTCTGGACCAACTGAACCGGAACCAACAAGACTTTCTTCCTGATGACCAAATTCCACAAACTCTTTTCCCAATTCTGGAAACAATCTTTCAAAACCAAGCGCCAGAAATTCTGGATAATTGCAACATTCTGAGGATTTATTTGAAGGTAGTAGAAGGATTCATATGTATGGATAAACCTTTCAAAAAATGGGAAAGTGTCTCTTAAGGAGTTCTAGTATTTTTAATGTGTGTTTTGTTGAATTAAATTTAAAATGGACAGAAATATGTTTTTATATTAATATCTTTTTTCTTTCAGGACCACCCTGATGCAAAGAGGCTCCCTCGAATTCTTGGGACGCACAGATTTAAAATTGGACAAACCATCAGTACACGAGGAAGCATGACCTATCCAATATGGATGTTGCAATCAATTAGTGATTACTACTACAGTTTGCCTGGAAAGATGAGGCTAACTGTTGATAAATTCCTAGACAAGTTTGAGGGTGCCAAAGAGTTTGTTGGTGTTGATCTTGATACATGTAGAGTGCAGAGAATTAATAACTTTGTGTGCCCTGAACAAATAAGAAAACAATCTAAACTTTAGCAATGCAAATAACTAAAAATACAGTCAACTCTCTCAAAATAATGAATGATTATTAGAATTGGTTTGGTTTCCGTATGGAGTACATGAGTTTCCATGCTTTCCAGATTCACACATTGAAGAATACAGTAGTACTGTACATCAAATAAATTCAGACCTTATATGATATGTGTCTTATATGTTACCAGATAGCTAATATATTTTATCAATGCAATTTTAGGAAAGATAGACATATAATTTTATACAGTAGGGACTGTAATATTGAATATTAATTTTATGAAGGAAGTAAAGTATATCTCTTTATTAATTTGGCACTGTATCGAGGGCCCAGATTAAATTGATATATTGTAAATAAATTGAACTGTAAATTTTTATTTAGACATTTAAAAGACAATATTTTGATAAGCAATAAAATAATTGGTACGATTTACAAAATAACCTGTGTTTATTGATATATATATATATATTGAAAATTGATATAGCACCCTCTATAGTGTAACTTGTTAGGTTGAAGGCGTTTATTTACACGTCGAATCGTGTGTGTGGCGCCTGGTGTGTGTACTGGTGGTCGCCGTGGATTCTTTGGAAGAGCTATCTTATTTTTGTACAATTTCTGGCATTTCATTATTTATTCTCTTATATATTAACTTTAGAAACTGAAATCAATATGGCAGGTTAGTATAAACCTTATTGTATACTGTATTATAAATGACAAAAGTAAGAAAACTGATTTAAATTTAGGAGAGCTATCTATGCTAGGCCGTGTAGGTCTAGGCCTGGGCTGAACTCTGCTTTGACTGGATAAAAACGCCCACTTTTGACCAGAGCATTCACTTTGTTGCCCCTTAGGGCCGGGGCGATGACAGTTTTCTGTAGGCCCTAGTAGTAGGCCTAGAGAGAGCTTAAAGTCATGTCCTATCTTGGCTTACACAAAGATGGAGTAAATTCTGCTTAATGAGATAGCCTTCTTCCAACCTACTACAAAGTAAGTTAAAGGCCGCCTACTCTACTTAATAAATTTATTTTAAAAACAAGTAAAGCCTGTTTTCCAGTTGGCGTTGAGTTGCAGCTAGTTGCATTGAATTGACCGGATTCAACGATTTTACAGAAAAAGAGAGTAAAAATCAATGTTAAAAATGTTAAAATATGCAATTGTTGAAGTTGAACCAAGTTCAAATTCAACGTTACGATCGTTAAAACTGACCAATCAAATGGTTCACAAATTACGTCATACATATCGTATTTTCAGCCTAGCGAATATTATTGTTTTACTCAACTTACCCATCATAACACTAACCATAGAGATATTATAGTGATAGTTCACTATAATATCTCTATGCACTAAAAGTCCACCATCTCCTCACATGCTTGTGTTTACAATTTGTTATCTTTATATTTAGATGATGTAACAGTAGGGTTCAAATTGTACATTCTTATGGTGTTGACGGTAAATGCAACAGCCTACATACTCCTAGTGCGATACACCAGATCACGTGACGGACCGATGTACTACTCAACCACCACTGTCATGATGACAGAGCTGTCGAAGCTCTGTCTTTCTATGTTGATCCTGATCAAGGAACACTCTAGCATTCGTGGCATGATTGTTGATGTCTATCGTAATGTATTCTGTAAACCTTCAGACACTTTCAAGATGTGCATTCCATCCTGTATTTATGCCATTCAAAATAACTTAGCATTTTTTGCTCTTTCCAATTTGGATGCGGCCACATATCAGGTATGCTTGTAATTCACAATATTTTATTATGATGTCCACATAAAGCTCTGTCTACACTATCAAACTAGTTAGATGTGCCCAAATATGGTAGTGATATGCTTAAATATGGTAGTGATGTGACATCATCATGTTCATATATGGGCACATCACATTTTTTTGTCACATAAAGTTTGATAGTGTAGACAGAGCTTAAAACTACCGTAGCTTTATTTCAAAGACGAAGAAAAATGTTTGCGGTTGTGTTAACTGTAATGTTGCATTGCTACCTATAATCCCACATCATTCAATCATTTATATCGGAATCTCTGGTCCATAGAAAGTAACAACAAAAATAAACTGTACTGACTACAGGCCTTGTCTTTTAAGGCCACTGAGTGCGATCACTTACCTAACACACTCCTAAACTGCCCTTGAGGTGTGCGATTTACAACACGCTTAAATTTGGTAAACTTCTACACACCAAAATACAAACAGCACACCTACAGTAGTACAGCACCCATGAATGTATTGAGGAGTGCAATTTGTAGCACACCTATAATTTTCGAAAGACAAGGCCTGTTCTCATCTCAGGATGGTATTCCACTGGGAGAGCATCTTTGACTTTGACATTATTAACGAATATTATTATATATATATTATTAAGACTGAAACATTTTCATACTACACATCAGTTCTTATTTATATCCTGTAATATATAATATACCTTATAAAATGTCTTTTCTCTTCCTTAGGTTACATACCAGCTAAAGATTCTAACCACTGCAATGTTTATGGTTTTAATGATCGGTAAATCAATTAGCCGCGTGCAGTGGGGGTCGCTGCTCTTGTTATTCTTCGGTATTGCACTTGTTCAATTAGATTCAGCAAATGTCAAGCAAGGTTCACATTACAACTACACGTATGGACTGGTGGCTATCCTTGCGTCATGTCTATGCTCAGGTTTTGCAGGTAACACCACAACTAAATAATAATACCAACCTTCCTAAAATATACAGTATACATACCAACAATGCATATTTGGTTACAAATTACAGTATATTAATTTCAATAAATATAGCATATTTTGCTTATGCATCTAGCTAAATAACATTGTTCCAATACACTTCAACTTAAAGATTACTTAAAGAGGTAAAAATGAATTTGGGAAAGTTTGGTTTTTGGTTTCAGCGGGTCTGTTATTGGGACTCTTTGTAATAAAGCTGACTGAAAACCTTATTTTTTTTATTTTTACAGGTGTATATTTTGAGAAGGTACTTAAAGGGTCTGATACCTCTCTGTGGATACGTAATGTTCAGATGTACTTGTTTGGTATCGCAAGTGCTTTCTTAGGCGTCTTGACAAAAGATGGAGCCAACATTATGGAAAATGGTTTTTTCTATGGGTATAATAATTATATTTACCTAATTATAGGTAAGACATTTTGATGACTATATTGTTATTTGAATATTAATAATTACTTTTATTTCATAATTCGTCCATAGTTGTAATAAAAAGTTTTAAAAAACAGCTAGTATTATCTCCATATTTCCTGTATGGAAGAATACATACAAGCCTTCTTCTCATGACTAACAAATTGTGGTCAAACAGCGTCCACAAACCGCTTTCAATGCAGCCGGAAGTATATACTTATGTAAATATATTCATAGCTTTTTATAACATGTAGGCTAGGCACAACATAGCTAAAAAAAGCACAACCATCTTAGCCTCTTCCTACCAGCTACCACTCCTTTCACGATAATATTCTAGCCACATTATTTCCTTGATTTTTAAATAATAAATTTGCTCATAATAAGGCATTTCCTGAATTATAGCTACCCAACTCCAAAACTAAATACTTAGAATTCATAGAATATCAAAACACTACTGTGCGTATAACAATGCCATATTTGTTTTATTACAGGGATTGCTAGTATAGGTGGATTGTATACATCAATTGTAGTCAAGTACACAGATAACATCATCAAAGGGTTTTCAACTGCAGTGTCTATCGTAGCATCGGTTGTTTGTTCTTACTTTTTGTTTGACGCAATGTTTGGTCAATACTTTATAATGGGTTCTGGATTAGTCATGCTAGCCATTTACTTGTATAGTTTACCAAAACCTGCGCCACCGAAACCTGCCTCACCGAAACCTGCCCAAGTTCAGACTGTTTAAACTGTGCAAAATTTAACAGTTTTGCATTCGCTCAGATATACTTTTTGTAACTGTACCTCATTTTAGGGTCAGTTGACTGAGGCGACCTATTTAGCCTGGGCACTGATTGGAGCAATACCCGAATAAACTTTCACATACTGTAGTAGGCTGATACATTTGCTCTTAACAAATTATATAGTTTTATAGTCTTTATCAAAGAACAACAATTCATCATCACTGTTTGACTAAATATAGCCAGTGGTGTAACAGTTGTGAGTGTTCAATGGCTAAACCCAGGAGTGAAGCAACTGAGCATGAGCAGCCCCAATGGAAATGCCCAGCGTTAGAGGGCCCCATAGGAGTCCCATGCCTTATGCCACTGAATATAGTCATACTACTTTGTATGTGTAGTCTATTCCAAATAATTATGCTTATAGTACATTTAGGCAGCTGAAAAATAATAATGCAGTATTATTTATCGCACTTCATTCTGTACATGCAGTGGTGAGATTCAAAAATACATTCCCACATACAATTTATACATTTTCTTATCCACCGTATATCTTAGAATTTAGTTTTAAATAAATTACTCACCTAGTAAAATATAGTAAAATAACTTTTGATAATGAAGAAAAAAAAATATTAGGACATACCGTAACTATTTAATAATTGACATTTTTCTCTAATATGATTTCATTTGTTTACTTTTTAAATAATATTTTACATTATTTTGTTATGTTATGATTATATGTATTCATATTGTATTTTCAATTTCAATCATCTGGTAGTAAAGTAATAATGATATACAGTAAATGATGTCATACAGTGAATGAAGATATTAATTACCATCATAATAATCTCATTAAATGATGTCATAGCTATTTAGATTTGTTCTAATGTTTTGTATTAATACAATACAGTACATAGTATTATGGTTAAGGGTAATTTTTATTAAATGTTTTCTTTTTTAAATGTGAAATGTTTTCCCATGACATTGAGAGAATTGACTTTAATGGTAAATGTTTATGAAAGTATGCAACCATCAAACCTTGAAACATCATTTTTCAGAAATGTGTAATTATAAAGGAAAGGCAGGAGTATAGTAGTTTAAAATTTTTAATTTCTCTTCTCACATTATTTGATTTAATTATAATATTTTGAATATTTAATTATTAGTTATTAATTAAACATGTATATTCTAATGTGTATATTGGTTGGTATTTCAAAGGGGTTTTTTAACAATTTAGTTTTGTAGCAAAAAAGCAACAAAAAAAGTTTTAGTATTAGAAAACACTGATTACCTTGCATTTTATGTATTTTTTAAATATGGGCCAATTAGGGTATACTGCTTATTGTAATAAATTGTGTTTAGTGAATTAGCTTGTGTTGTAGCATTGCTAATATGATTTAAAATCATTTTTTTGTTAATTAGGTAATGCCAGTACATATATTTTAGTGAAAACACTTTGAGATCATTTCTGGATATTTTAAACTGTAGTACATGACGTGTACATTTTGTGCACTCTCTGTCATCAACAACATTTTTTATTTTAGTTTGTTTCACTGTAAATGTTTATAAAGCAGTTATGCAATTGTTACTCAATACTGAAATAAACAATGTGTATGATTACAGAAAAGGCTTGCTAAATTATAAACAGGTTCAAGCACAAACAAAATATAGTTACTGCAGTAACATAATCCATGTCATGGTCCCATGTGTAGTTCACAATGTACTTTACTTTATATTTGTTCAGTAACTATAACCAGTGGTAGGTTTAGTGGTGGGCAAAAGGTGTGCTCACCTAAAGCTCTGTCTACACCTTTGTCAAACTTTATGTGACAAAAAAATGAGATGTGCCCATATATGGACATGATGACATCATATCACTACCATATTTGGGCACATCACAGCTTCTTTGTCAAACAAGTTTGATAGTCTATACAGAGCTTAATACTAAAAGCCTTTACTTGTACCATTTGACTGCAGTATCAAGATGGTGTGTTGTTTGCTTCGAATAATTACAGAACTGTAGTTAATTAATAAATGTAATTAAATCAATAATTCAGCTGGATTTAATTACCACAGTGACTACTAGCATTACTGCAGTAACTACATGACTTCATGTATGATGGATAATTGTAATACTATCATATGACTTTAAATTGTACTGCTGGTGGTGGTCTTTTGCTTTACAAATTTAATATCATTTAATTTATCATTTATACTAACAGTAACACACCAATAAAATATTTTACAACATCTGCACTGTTTATGTTTGTGACTGAATTTGTCTTACTACTTTTACTTTTGTACCTCATCAACTCTACATTATGCCCAAGTACAAATTGATAATTGGTCTGAATGTTTTGGGCTAGTTGGTTGGTATGGAAGATTGAATAACAGGGATTTGAAAGGTACACATATACTGTACTACTAGCATAAACGTGACGATGACGTTTATTATAATGCAGACTTTTACTACTAACTGCTCTAATTGAAACTAACTAGCCTTACGGTAATGTCAATGAAAATAGAAAGATTGAAAATGGAAACTTACCTCTATTTGATGTCTCCGTCATTTCTATTTTACGAGAGAGTGAGAAATATTACACATTTGCTGACGGTGGTTTAAAACACCCTAGGCCTATTACGCCGGATGGATCAATGGATCTAGGCCTAGTTGCTATGCTGTGTGCCCCTTTTTAAGTAGAAGGCTAGTAGGCCTAAAGTTAGCATCAGAAGCTTCTCTTGACCCGGTTATTTTACAGTTTACACAAATCGTTCTGAAAGCGGTTAAAAAATATACTTACTAATGTTACATTCACTTTATGTAGTTTAATAAAGCTTAATACGTACTTTTATGTCATTCTGCGATCACGTTAATTTCAAACATTGTGGTCGTCCGTTCTTATTCCAAACTTGGTGGTCGTCTTCAAAGTTTGGACGGGTTTCTGAATCATATGTGCAGGGTATAGTATAGGCTGATGCTGCAGTAGTCGCCGGTGATCAAGTATGCGGGGCAAATTATATAGTCTGCCATTGGATAAGTCATCAGGTCTACTTCCACGGCCAACCCACAACAACCATAAGATAGAAGTATATTCAAAGCGTCATTTTAACAATGGAGCATTCTCTACGGAGCGCCATTTATGCCTTTATTTACTTCCGAAATAGTTCTACGGTACTGGTCCAATGGTTCTATTTTATATCACTGTGCTTCACTGGTGCAAAATTGGGTCCACTTGAGCACAGTGTATTAACATACGAAAAGATATTAAAATTCAGTGACTTGTTTCTATTTTATATCACTGTGCTCCCCTGGCGCCAAATTGAGTCCACTTGAGCACAGTGTATTAACATACGAAAAGATATTAAAATTCAGTGACTTATTTCTATTTTATATCACTGTGCTCCCCTGGCTCCAAATTGGGTCCACTTGAGCACAGTGTATTAACATACGAAAAGATATTAAAATTGAGTGACTTATTTCTATTTTATATCACTGTGCTCCACTGGCTCCAAAATGGGTCCACTTGAGCACAGTGTATTAACATACGAAAAGATATTAAAATTCAGTGACTTATTTCTATTTTATATCACTGTGCTCCACTGGCTCCAAAATGGGTCCACTTGAGCACAGTGTATTAACATACGAAAAGATATTAAAATTCAGTGACTTATTTTTATTTTATATCACTGTGCTCCACTGGCTCCAAATTGGGTCCACTTGAGCACAGTGTATACGAAAAGATATTAACATTCAGTGACTTGTTTCTATTTTATATCATTGTGCTCCCCTGGTGGCAAATTGGGTCCACTTGAGCACAGTGTATTAACATATAAAAATATATTAAAATTAGTGCCTTATTTCTATTTTATATCACTGTGCTACACCGGTGGTCAATTTGGTCCACTGGACCAATACCGGTAGTACTATTTCTATTTCGGAAGTAAATAAAGGCATAAATGGCGCTCCGTAGAAGTAGAGAATGCTTGATCGTCGAATAACGCTCTGAATATATATATATATTACATAGCCTATGTAAATACGTGAACGTGATTGGTTGAAACTGCGTCACATGACTGTCGCTTCGAGGATCGTAAATCGTATATATCCTCGAGAACGATGATATTGACTGAGTAATTTTCGCGTAATTATCGTGTCCCCTGTCATTAATCCTATACATTCTCGAGTTCGATGATATTGACTGTGTAATTTTCGTGTGGCAACACTCGCGTTCGCCGATAAATAAACAAAAGTCATCTACTGGATTTGAACTCGGGTGGGAATTGTCACTCCATCGCAAGACAACGCTTCCGCCGTTGCGCCACGGAAGTTGCTTCAAGAAATTATTCATCTAAACTATTTAAACTATGCATACATAGCGCCCTCATTTGTTATTAGTCCTCCCTAAATGTGATGAAACACCGTTTGTGATTGGTCAATACTCACGGTAGTAACCTAGTAACTAGTACGCGCTGAACATCCGGTGATTCGGCTTCTCGAAGAGAAGACGATGAATTGTTTATTCGGCCTACCTGATTATAATATTATTATTAATAGGCTTATTGATGGAAATTCTTCTGTTAATTTAAACGACCTAGGCCTAAGTGAATATTTTATTGCCAAGGAATCATTAATTAGTAATTATCTGTATATTATTCTTCGCAAGGTAAGGTGTCTAGCTAGGCAGGAGGCTTGTTTACATACAATACAAATACTATAGAATAGGAGGCCTAGCCTAGCTTCACCAGCAGACTTGTTCTTGGCTATATAATATAACAGATATTGCCTTTTATATCGGTTAAATATAAGATTTGACATCCCCTTGGGAATGATATTATGTTCTCGGGGAATATATATTTCCCTCAGCTGGCGCTTCGGGAAATATATATTCCCTCGAACATAATATCATTCCCTCGGGGATGTCAAATCTTATATTTAACCTCTAAGCAGTCAATATCTGTATAATATTAGGATGGATAACCTCATGAGGTAAACCACAAAAATAAACAGTACACTCTGATTTAACATGAAACGAATTAAACTTGTTAATCTAATTAGATAGTTAACTTTAATAATCTTTATTTTATTTCACATCAAAGTATAATAATTGCCCTAACCATTTTTATACCTCCATGCCCTAACCATAACAATAATAACTTACCGCGCAACACGTTCATCGCGTCGCATGGTAGCATAATTGCGCGCTAGGTATCCATCACAACAGCTAGCTATAGCAACTTAACAACACAAATCATCTACAGCTTGATATATCAACTGTGTATGAAATACTGAGCGATAAATTCCGAATTATCTTCGTAATTATTATCAATTTAATTAAGTTATTGCGTACAAACAATGGAAAAGGTTCCAACGAACCGTGGTGAGTGGAGAAATCATTTAGAAACTTTTTATATAAATAGAAATAATAGTTGAAATGAATGACATTTTTTTTTGTTTTTTGGACACGATAAATTTCTTCACTGTGAAAATATTCACCCATCATTAGGATAGACCTATATTAATTGTGTGTGGCCAGAAGATAAATTGCCTAGGTAGCTTTACAGTGTACTTATCCTTTTTTAATATTTGCAGACATAATTGTCAACGAAACGTTCGGGCCTGTCATCCAAGGACTAAAACCAATATCGAGTTTCAGTGGGAAGACAAAGGCACAAGGAAACGATGCTACAAAGACCAGCATCAATGATTTGGCAGTCAAGCCAAAGGTTGAACGTCCTCAGCACAGGATTAAGCCACCAGTTGCACCAAAACCAGCGAAGAAAAGTGTAAGAATGATGGCTTATTCAATCCATGATGGCAATATTGTAAAAGAGGACAAGTTGCATCAGATTAAGCCACCAGTTGCACCAAAACCATCAAAGAAAAGTGTAAAAAAGATGGAGCATTCAATCCAAGGTGTTGGCAATATTGTAAAAGAGGACAAGTTAAAAAAGCCACCCAAAATAATCGGCTGGGCGAAACTCCTTGGCAACACCAAAACAAGAGGTGCATCTGTGAAAAATATGACACAGAACTTAATGCAGGTAAATAGACAGGTACTGTACGGACATACAATAATGCCATTTCTTTTTTTGTCTGTTATTCACAGGATTTAGTGCATCTCTCACAATCATCATGATTTTTCTCAACTGGTGGCCATATCCTAAAGTTTATTTTTTAATGCCTCATTTGACTGTTTTATGAATTTTATATACATTTTACAAGTAATTTTACATAGTGTATATGTAATTACATTTTTGTGTGGTAAACAATTAACGATTCTTTTCTAAGAACATGGTCATTTTTTAGTACTGTAAGCTGCTTTAATTATACCCATATTCATCGTTTAATTTTACAGGCTTCTCATGTTGAAGACATCCCAGTTCCACGAAAATCAACTCGAAATATGGCAGATAGTTTTGTTGATAAAAAGGTTGAAGACAATAACATGTTCCTTGACGATAGTACCCCAGATGCCGTTGCAGTCACTACAAAAGTGAAGGATTACATTGGAGAAATTGACAAAAATGCCGTGGATGAGTACATCTCCGGCATTATCTCAACCAGCATGAAGACTGTCGATGTAACCAACACCTTGATTGACAACACCATCTCTGACATTAATATTGACGACACATTGTCCAACGGCAAGATTGAAAACACTGTCTCTGATGTCGAGATTGTTGACACCCTCTCCGATGCCAAGATTTACAACACCATCCTTGATGTTGAAATTGATGACCCCATCCCTGATGTTGAGATTGACATCAATGCAGTCAGACAGTATGTCGCTGAAATTATTCGCTACAGCAGTTATGTCATCGCCACGGACAAGGCAGATGAAAAGGATAGTAAGACTTTCGAAAATGCCGTTCCAACCTGCAAGCCAAGCGAAGGTGATTTATTTTATTACATAAAAATAAACATTTCATTTTAATTACTAATACAAATAGTACTATATTATTAAAAACAAACATGGCATTTATTCCTTACAGACAATTTGGCTGGTGATGTCCCTGCTAACCAGAATTCTACAGATGTACCACGAGCAGGAATTTTCAGGCGGCTTTTCCGCAGACTTCGACGAGGCATCCGTAATATCGGTTGCCACAGAACACTGACAGAGGAAATCCAGGATACTACCGGTGAAGATATCGACAGCACAGATGCCAGTGCCAATGATGCCAGTGCCAATGACGTCAGCAATGATGACAGTGATCTTGCAGCGAATGATGAAGAAGTTGACACCATTGATCCTGTTCACAATACTTCACGCCACAGGTTCCTCTCTGCATTGTTATGCTACAAACACTAATCAAGTGCAATATTATACAGAATCAACTAATTATCAATATTACTGCAAAATTTTATATATAAAATGGATTTTATAACTATATATTATATTTTTTAACCAGAATGATAAATATTATTATGTCTCATATTATATCAAATGCTTAAATATAAGATTTCAAAGATTTTCAAAATATTGCCTTTGCATTTATTATTTGCCTTTGTGTTCAATGTTCATTCACATATGGGACTACGAATTTTACCAGTTAATGCTGATGAGGTTATGTTATATGGTGATGATGAAATAAACATAACACATACATTATTATATTTATTCAATATCCACTAGAAAAATAGATGATGATGTTGAAACAGAAAATGAATAATAAATCTAAAAGAACTCAAGAAATACATTAATTTCTCTTTAAAAAAGTTTATTAACATTGGATGTTTTAGCAAATTAGTTTATTATTAAAAACAAAATTCAGCAAAATTTGAATTATCAAATTAAGCCATACTGACATGATCCAACGAATCATGATTTGCATAATTTATGATGCAATAATTGAAATACACTTAACCAAGATATTTCACTTAAGTCAATAAATATATGGATTTCACTTAAGTGATATTCAGTTAGATAGGAATTTTTTATTTTTTATTTTAGGATATTTCCTTTAGATAGTGTGATATATGTAGGGCTACAGGTTCCTAGAAACTCTATTCCTACCACCAATCCACTACAATAGATGATCTCATTTGCCTTCTCATCCCACCTTGTTAGCAAGGCACCTAACAGTCAATCAATGTTTTAAAAAACAGTATTACTAGATGTTAAAATTCCATTGAAGCAATAAAACTCCTTCTTTGGGACACCCCTAGGGATTACTTTTCCATGAAACGAACGACAGGAAACATATTGGTGTTGACAACAGTCAACACATATTCAGGGGACAGACCATTATTAAGGCGGCACTCATATTAAGGGGACAATCTGTATAGTGAAACAACATACCAATTTGGCTGTACATTATGCATCCTCCCAAACTCCTCAATCTTGCGTTTTCCTGGTGAAAGTCGCTCAATCAATCCATATATTTCATCTGGTTTGTGACTTGTCTCTCTCACTTCGGCTAAAATGACATCACAATCAAGGCCCCTATTATACCCTGCAGGGTCACCCTTGACCCCAACCTACATGAATAAATATAACAGATAAAATAGTTTCCATAAAATTAAATCACAAAGATTTTCTGTAGAGAAAAGCCAACAAATTGTCTTTATGAGTGTCATAACTTGATTATGATTTCTCAATAAGCTAGACGATTCAAACTAACGAAAAGAACTGAATTCACAATAAATACACATTTACAAAATAAATACAGCTTGATTTACCAATGTTCTTTCCCATGATTCAACCAATGACCTGTCCTTCCTGTTCAGATTAACCTCTGAAGCTGGTTGGTCTTTACCCAGATGATTTCATCAACTTTATATCTGGTTAAATTCAAATGTAAATGTATGGTCACCCATCAATAAAAAATAAACTCTGTACAAATAGGCAATAAATATAATAATATCGCATTCCTATGAGAACTGAGAATACTCAATAGGTAGGAATCTTGATATTTTACACATGCTTGCTTGTAGTCCCAATATGTAGTCAGTGTGTTGCTTCTAGGGAAAAAAACAAAAAACGAGTACACTGGATGTTCTCTTAGCAAGCGAAAAGTTATGTAACATAGACTTCTTCTACCAGGGATCCATGATTTTGTGAAAGGGGGGTGGGGCGCAACTTTAGAGAGTCCGCACCAACTCAGACCCACCATGGTTGGGACTGAGTTGAGACGATTTTGAAAATTTAACACCTCTAGATGGTCGGAAATGGCACTCTCACGTTAAATAAATGTATTAAAAATTGATATTTTAAATATGAAAACTGAAGTACTAGCCTATTAAAGAGTGACATTTTCCCAATAGGCTTATTTTGAGTAAAAGCGTCACAACAGGGCGTTTCGCGCAAGTCAGCGTTTGCACGTACATGGCGGGAAAAGGTGCCTGTCCAGGGCCGTCGACAGAACATGTTATTAAATGACGCCCCAGATGGCCGGAAAAAATGGTACTCTCGCACATAAAATTGATGATAAATGGCACCTCTAATTTGCAGGAAAAGACACTCATATGTAGCATGCATGCTACCAATGAGCAAAACGATCATACTCTTCCCTCCAATAAACACACGCGATTAATTACAGGACGATATAACATTTTGTTGCCTATTTCATTCACTCAGTATTTAGTTTTGATTGCGTTGCGTTCAAGTTCAATTCGAACGTACATCTAGGGGAAGCCCCGAAAAAAATCGCAAATTTAATGCTTATTATAGATCAATATTTATTTACATCAATTTGTTGAAGAAATCAAATATATAAATATAATAGGTATTGATACAGTGGGTGGCCTAGGAAAAAAAATCGGTTGCTAATGTATACTACCACAGTACACAGTTACCTCAGTTAGTGTACTATATTATTATTAACATTATTATCCTCTATAATGATGATCTGTAGGTAACCACGCCGTGCCAATTTTGACGTATATACACTTTTATTTATGCTTGCTGACTGCCAGCGATATAAACAATGGGTAGGCCTACGCGGTTGTAAGTTCGTGCCCGAGTATGGGTACGATACACGCGTCAATATCATGTTACATCCAGGGACCAAAATGCGTTTCAGGTGAAAATAGGCTATTCATTTCGCAACTCTTAGAAATTTACAGACAGCAACGGCAATGGAGACCTCTAATAAAAAGTAAATTAGCACGGTGCTGAATGTGTTTTAACCAAAAGTGAAAGTACTTTACTCTTTTTTACGCTTTTTCCCCCATTTTTTTTCCCTTATGGTAGGATAATTTTTTTCCTCCAGATTTATGGGGGGGGGGGGGGGGGGGGGGGCGTGCGGAGGGAATTCACGAGTTCACGATTCGACAGGAAAGAATGCAACCGATTCAGTAAGTTCCCACAAAAGCCATACTTGTGCAATTTATCCATGGATAGGGTGGCTAACTCTGTCAAATGCCTTTGACCAGTCAAGGAAAATTGCATCGATACGGGGTGGATTGCGTCTATCCAAGCATTCCGCCCAATTATGAAAAATAGTGACAAGTTGGGTAATGCAGGATTTCTTGTGAGAGAAACCGTGTTGGAATTAGGGTATGATACCATGTTTATCAGTATGAGCTAGCAAATGTTTCGCAATAAGTCGCTCAAGCACTTTACCTACAATTACGGATGTAAGGGATATGGGACTATAGTTGAGAGGATATCTGTTAGCGGGCCAGAGTTATGGATAGGGATAGTATGTGAATGTTTCCAATCAGAAGGAACTTCACCCAGAGTTATGGATAGGGATAATATGTGCATGTTTCCAATCAGAACTTTACCCAGAGTCAAAGATATGTTAAAATTTTGGTTAAAACAGGAATAACAGAAAAAGAAGTTTAAGCATTCGAGCAGAAATGCCATCAGGTCCAGGGGATTTAGAAACAGCCAGAGAAGTAATTACTGATTTCACCTCATCCTCTCGAACCTGTAATTGTTTCATGATATCAACACCAGAATGGCATCAGAACTCAGAAACAGGAGGCATGCAGAGAGAGGATGCACGTGCTGTCAAGATCGCTCGAAAGAGGGCGGGAACTTTTTAAATAAAAGGAGTAATTAACGGTATGATTTCTATTTTTAGGCCAATAGTAGGAACTTCACACACATATTTGCGTGTGTGCGCTCAACGCGTAGAAGTTATGCAAATTGCTGTTTTTGTAAATATTTAGCGTTTTAACTTTACATATTTTACTACGTGTTACTGTATGTTATCGTGTTTCAATTATTGTACCGTTGTTGTATAGCCTACTAGAGCCTAGGCCCTAGCCTATATTTATTGTCCTGAACTAGCCTAACCTTACACTGCGCACGTACTACGCGCTTCGTGTGGATATTGTGTGGTTTCTACACTCCGTATAGTTTATTTAATTCGAGCCTAGGATACTTCCAGCTTATAGGATACTTCCTTCCAGCTTTGGTTGGACATCATTCGACTGCTACAATACAACATTACCGTATTCTAAATAGGGTAAGTAAACATTACAATATCTATGATAATAGATAACGATTAACGAAGTTTTAAAAGTAGACCATTACTTACCTTGAAATCCACCCAATATGACATAGGGCCTATTATCTTTCATGAGATTTTCGTATCACACAGAGTGTGGAAAGGTTGCTCTTAATTAACTTAACTTACCGCGCAACGTGTTCATCGCGTCGCATGGTAGCATAATTGCGCGCTAGGTATCCATCACAACAGCTAGCTATAGCAACTTAACAACACAAATCATCTACAGCTTGATATATCAACTGTGTATGAAATACTGAGCGATAAATTCCGAATTATCTTCGTAATTATTATCAATTTAATTAAGTTATTGCGTACAAACAATGGAAAAGGTTCCAACGAACCGTGGTGAGTGGAGAAATCATTTAGAAACTTTTTATATAAATAGAAATAATAGTTGAAATGAATGACATTTTTTTTGTTTTTTGGACACGATAAATTTCTTCACTGTGAAAATATTCACCCATCATTTATGATAGACCTATATTAATTGTGTATGGCCAGAAGATAAATTGCCTAGGTAGCTTTACAGTGTACTTATCCTTTTTAAATATTTGCAGACATAATTGTCAACGAAACGTTCGGGCCTGTCATCCAAGGACTAAAACCAATATCGAGTTTCAGTGGGAAGACAAAGGCACAAGTAGACGATGTTACAAAGACCAGCATCAATGATTTGGCAGTCAAGCCAAAGGTCGAACGTCCTCAGCACAGGATAAAGCCACCAGTTGCACCAAAACCAGCAAAGAAAAGTGTAAAAATGATGGCTTATTCAATCCATGATGGCAATATTGTAAAAGAGGACAAGTTGCATCGGATTAAGCCACCAGTTGCACCAAAACCAGCGAAGAAAAGTGTAAGAATGATGGCTTATTCAATCCATGATGGCAATATTGTAAAAGAGGAAAAGTTGCATCAGATTAAGCCACCAGTTGCACCAAAACCATCAAAGAAAAGTGTAAAAAAGACGGCGCATTCAATCCAAGGTGATGGCAATATTGTAAAAGAGGACAAGTTTCATCAGATTAAGCCACCAGTTGCACCAAAACCAGCGAAAAAAAGTGTAAAAAAGATGGCGCATTCAATCCAAGGTGATGGCAATATTGTAAACCAGGACAAGTTTCACCAGATTAAGCCACCAGTTGCACCAATACCAGCAAAGAAAAATGTAAAAAAGATGGCGCATTCAATCCAAGGTGATGACAATATTGTAAACCAGGACAAGTTTCACCAGATTAAGCCACCAGTTGCACCAATACCAGCAAAGAAAAATGTAAAAAAGATGGCGCATTCAATCCAAGGTGATGACAATATTGTAAAAGAGGACAAGTTTCATCATATTAAGCCACAAGTTGCACCAAAACCAGCGAAGAAAAGTGTAAAAAAGATGGTGCATTTAATCCAAGGTGATGAGAATATTGTAAAAGAGGACAAGTTGAAAAAGCCACCCAAAATAATCGGCTGGGCGAAACTCCTTGGCAACACCAAAACAAGAGGTGCATCTGTGAAAAATATGACCCAGAACTTTATGCAGGACAACAATGGATTGGATTGGAGCGACGATGAGGATGAGATATTTTATGATGCACTTTCAGGTACTTATTACAATCAATCTAATTATTTCTCTTATTTTGACAAGTTTTTTTAAAAACCTTACATGGATGTAATAATGTACAAAATGTCACACAATGTTTGCATTTTACAGACTTGAATGACATTTTTGATGAACCTCAATACATCAGTGGTTCTGAAGATATTAAGAATCATGTGCAAGATGTAGAAAGCATAAGAAAGGTCAGTGACCTGGATGTCACCACCAAGGCAGCAGCTGCAGCCATTGAAGTCTTCGACAATAACATGTTCCTTGACGATAGTACCCCAGATGCCGTCGCAGTCACTACAAAAGTGAAGGATTACATTGGAGAAATTGACAAAAATGCCGTGGATGAGTACATCTCCGGCATTATCTCAACCAGCATGAAGACTGTCGATGTAACCAACTCCTTGATTGACAACACCATCTCTGACATTAATATTGACGACACATTGTCCAATGGCAAGATTGAAAAAACTGCCTCTGATCCCAAGATTGATGACACTCTCACCGATGGCAAGATTTACAACACCATCCTTGATGTTGAAATTGACGTCAATGCAGTCAGACAGTATGTCGCTCAAATTATTCGCCACAGCAGTTATGTCATCGCCATGGACAAGGCAGATGAAAAGGATAGTAAGACTTTAAAAAACGATGTTTCAACCTGCAAGCCAAGCGAAGGTGATTTATTTTATTACATAAAAATAAACATGCATTTTATTATGTTTTTTTAATTAGTAATACAAATACTGTAGTACTATATTATTAAAAACAAACATTGCATTTATTCCTTACAGACAATTTGGCTGGTGATGTCCCTGCTCACCAGAATTCTACAGATGTACCACGAGCAGGAATTTTCAGGCGGCTTTTCCGCAGACTTCGACGAGGCATCCGTAATATCGGTTGCCACAGAACACTGACAGAGGAAATCCAGGATACTACTGGTGAAGATATCGACAGCACAGATGCCAGTGCCAATGATGCCAGTGCCAATGACGTCAGCAATGATGACAGTGATCTTGCAGCGAATGATGAAGAAGTTGACACCATTGATCCTGTTCACAATACTTCACGCCACAGGTTCCTCTCTGCATTGTTATGCTACAAACACTAATCAAGTGCAATATTATACAGAATCAACTAATTATCAATATTACTGCAAAACCATTGGATTTTATAACTATATATTATATTTTGAATGATAAATATTATTATGTCTCATATTATATCAAATGCTTAAATATAAGATTTCAAAGATTTTCAAAATATTGCCTTTGCGTTTATTATTTGCCTTTGTGTTCAATGTTCATTCACATATGGGACTACAAATTTTACCAGTTAATGCTGATGAGGTTATGTTATATGGTGATGATGAAATAAACATAATGCATACATTATTATATTTATTCAATATCCACTAGAAAAATAGATGATGACGTTGAAACAGAAAATGAATAATAATAAATCTAAAAGAACTTAAGAAATACATTAATTTCTCTTTAAAAAAGTTTATTAACATTGGATGTTTTAGCAAATTAGTTTATTATTAAAAACAAAATTCAGCAAAATTTGAATTATCAAATTAAGCCATACTGACATGATTTGCATAATTTATGATGCAATAATTGAAATACACTTAACCAAGATATTTCACTTAAGTCAATAAATATATGGATTTCACTTAAGGAATATTCAGTTAGATAGGAATTTCTTATTTTTTATTTTAGGATATTTCTTTAGATAGTGTGATATATGTAGGGCTACAGGTTCCTAGAAACTCTATTCCTACCACCAATCCACTACAATAGATGATCTCATTTGCCTTCTCATCCCACCTTGTTAGCAAGGCACCTAACAGTCAATCAATGTTTAAAAAAACAGTATTACTAGATGTTAAAATTCCATTGAAGCAATAAAACTCCTTCTTTAGGACACCCCTATGGATTACTTTTCCATGAAACAAACGACCGGAAACATATTGGTGTTGACAACAGTCAACACCTATTCAGGGGACAGACCATTATTAAGGCGGCACTCATATTAAGGGGACAATCTGTATAGTGAAACAACATACCAATTTGGCTGTACATTATGCATCCTTCCAAACAACTCAATCTTGCGTTTTCCTGGTGAAAGTCGCTCAATCAATCCATATATTTCATCTGGTTTGTGACTTGTCTCTCTCACTTCGGCTACAATGACATCACAATCAAGGCCCCTATTATACCTTGCAGGGTCACCCATGACCCCAACCTACATGAATAAATATAACAGATAAAATAGTTTCCATAAAATTAAATCACAAAGATTTTCTGTAGAGAAAAGCCAACAAATTGTCTTTATGAGTGTCATAACTTGATTATGATTTCTCAATAAGCTAGACGATTCAAACTAAGTCTAAACAAGGAAATCAAACGAAAAGAACAAAATAAATACAGCTTGATTTACCAATGTTCTTTCCCATGATTCAACCAATGACCTGTCCTTCCTATTCGGATTAACCTCTGAAGCTGGTTGGTCTTTACCCAGATGATTTCATCAACTTGTTTATATCTGGTTAAATTCAAATGTAAATGTATGTTCACCCATCAATAAAAAATAAACTCTGTACAAATAGGCAATAAATATAATAATATCGCATTCCTATGAGAACTGAGAATACTCAATAGGTGTCCTTATCCAGGTGGGAAAGTGTTCCAAGAACATGTTCCAAGAATCTTGATATTTTACACATGCTTGCTTGTAGTCCCAATATGTAGTCAGTGTGTTGCTTCTAGGGAAAAAACGAGTACACTGGATGTTATCTTAGCAAGCGAAAAGTTATGTAACATAGACTTCTTATACCAGAGGCGGATCCAGGATTTTGTGAAAGGGGGGGGGGGGGGGGGGCGCAACTTTAGAGAGTCCGCAGACGATTTTGAAAATTTAACACCTCTAGATGGTCGGAAATGGCACTCTCACGTTAAATAAATGTATAAAAATTGATATTTTAAATATGAAAACTGAGGTAATAGCCTATTAAAGAGTGACATTTTCCCAATAGGCTTATTTTGAGTAAAATCGTCACAACAGGGCGTTTCGCGCAAGTCAGCGTTTGCACGTACATGGCGGAAAAAGGTGCCTGTCCAGGGCCGTCGACAGAACATGTTATTAAATGACGCCCCAGATGGCCGGAAAAAATGGTACTCTCGCACATAAAATTGATGATAAATGGCACCTTTAATTTGCAGGAAAACACACTCATGTGTAGCATGCCACCAATGAGCAAAACGATCATACTCTTCCCTCCAATAAACACACGTGATTAATTACAGGACGATATAACATTTTGTTGCCGATTTCATTCACTCAGTATTTAGTTTTGATTGCGTTGCGTTCAAGTTCAATTCGAACGTACATCTAGGGGAAGCCCCGAAAAAAGCGCAAATTTAATGCTTATTATAGATCAATATTTATTTACATCAATTTGTTGAAGAAATCAAATATATAAATATAATAGGTATTGATACAGTGGGTGGCCTAGGAAAAAAAATCGGTTGCTAATGTATACTACCACAGTACACAGTTACCACAGTTAGTGTACTATATTATTATTAACATTATTATCCTCTATAATGATGATCTGTAGGTAACCACGCCGTGCCAATTTTGACGTATATACACTTTTATTTATGCTTGCTGACTGCCAGCGATATAAACAATGGGTAGGCCTACGCGGTTGTATGGCGGTGTCCTTTGTACGAATCGTTCGTGCCCCGAGTATGGGTACGATACACGCGTCAATATCATGTTACATCCAGGGACCAAAATGCGTTTCAGGTGAAAATAGGCTATTCATTTCGCAACTCTTAGAAATTTACAGACAGCAACGGCAATGGAGACCTCTAATAAAAAGTAAATTAGCACGGTGCTGAATGTGTTTTAACCAAAAGTGAAAGTACTTTACTCTTTTTTCCCCTTTTTTTTCCCTTATGGTAGGATAAATGTTTTTCTCTCCAGATTTATAGGGGGAGGGAGGGGCCCCCCCCCCCCCCTGGATCCGCCACTGGTTAAAGTAACTCCAAGGTATTTATAGTGGGACACTGTTTCGATTTGATTATTAAGGATGAAATATTGCAAAGAGTTGTTTTTTGAGCGAGTTATTTCCATGACTTTACATTTACCAGGATTGAGGGACATACGATTTGTTTCACCCCATTTAAGGATAGAGTTGAGGTCAGCCTGTAAAAAGTCACAATCAACTGGGGATTTGATTACTCTATAGAGAACAGTGTCGTCAGCATATTGTGGCATGTGAGATGAGATCAAGGTAGAAAGATCTGCAATATACATATTAAAAAGAATAGGGCCAAGCACTGAGCCCTGAGGCACTCCAGATGTAACGTGAACCGAAGAGGAAAGAGTGCCTTTGTAAGAAACAGCTTGTTCACGATTCGACAGGAAAGAATGCAACCAATTCAGTAAGTTCCCACAAAAGCCATACTTGTGCAATTTATCCATGGATAGGGTGGCTAACTCTGTCAAATGCCTTTGACCAGTCAAGGAAAATTGCATCGATACGGGTTGCTTCTATCCAAACATTCCGCCCAATTATGAAAAATAGTGACAAGTTGGGTAATGCAGGATTTCTTGTGAGAGAAACCGTGTTGGGATTAGGGTATGATACCATGTTTATCAGTATGAGCTAGCAAATGTTTCGCAATAAGTCGCTCAAGCACTTTACCTACAACGGATGTAAGGGATATGAGTCTATAGTTGAGGATATCTGTTAGCGGGCCAGAGTTATGGATAGGGATAATAATGTGCATGTTTCCAATCAGAAGGAACTTCACCCAGAGTTATGGATAGGGATAATATGTGCATGTTTCCAATCAGAACTTCACCCAGAGTCAAAGATATGTTAAAATTTTGGTTAAAACAGGAATAACAGAAAAGGAAGAAAGTTTAAGCATTCGAGCAGAAATGCCATCAGGTCCAGGGGATTTAGAAACAGCCAGAGAAGTAATTACTGATTTCACCTCATCCTCTCGAACCTGTAATTGTTTCATGATATCAACACCAGAATGGCATCAGAACTCAGAAACAGGAGGCATGCAGAGAGAGGATGCACGTGCTGTCAAGATCGCTCGAAAGAGGGCGGGAACTTTTTAAATAAAAGGAGTAATTAACGGTATGATTTCTATTTTTAGGCCAATAGTAGGAACTTCACACACATATTTGCGTGTGTGCGCTCAACGCGTAGAAGTTATGCAAATTGCTGTTGTTGTAAATATAGCGAACGCGCAACGAGCGATCTCTCTCTCGGCGTCAAGTTTTCAACGAGAAGACATCGACATTTTATGAGCAAAATATCAGCGAGTTTTTACGAGTTTAACGATAATAATTAGTTGATAATTTTGATATTTAGCGTTTTAACTTTACATATTTTACTACGTGTTACTGTATGTTATCGTGTTTCAATTATTGTACCGTTGTTGTATAGCCTACTAGAGCCTAGAGGCCTAGGCCTAGCCTATATTTATTGTCCTGAACTAGCCTAACCTTACACTGCGCACGTACTACGCGCTTCGTGTGGATATTGTGTGGTTTCTACACTCCGTATAGTTTATTTAATTCGAGCCTAGGATACTTCCAGCTTATAGGATACTTCCTTCCAGCTTTGGTTGGACATCATTCGACTGCTACAATACTCCATTACCGTATTCTAAATAGGGTAAGTAAACAATTACAATATCTATGATAATAGATAACGATTAACGAAGTTTTAAAAGTAGACCATTACTTACCTTGAAATCCACCCAATATGACATAGGGCCTATTATCTTTCATGAGATTTTCGTATCACACAGTGTGGAAAGGTTGCTCTTAATTAACTTAACTTACCGCGCAACGCGTTCATCGCGTCGCATGGTAGCATAATTGCGCGCTAGGTATCCATCACAACAGCTAGTTATAGCAACTTAACAACACAAATCATCTACAGCTTGATATATCAACTGTGTATGAAATACTGAGCGATAAATTCCGAATTATCTTCGTAATTATTATCAATTTAATTAAGTTATTGCGTACAAACAATGAAAAAGGTTCCAACGAACCGTGGTGAGTGGAGAAATCATTTAGAAACTTTTTATATAAATAGAAATAATAGTTGAAATGAATGACATTTTTTTTGTTTTTTGGACACGATAAATTTCTTCACTGTGAAAATATTCACCCATCATTTATGATAGACCTATATTAATTGTGTATGGCCAGAAGATAAATTGCCTAGGTAGCTTTACAGTGTACTTATCCTTTTTAAATATTTGCAGACATAATTGTCAACGAAACGTTCGGGCCTGTCATCCAAGGACTAAAACCAATATCGAGTTTCAGTGGGAAGACAAAGGCACAAGGAGACGATGTTACAAAGACCAGCATCAATGATTTGGCAGTCAAGCCAAAGGTCGAACGTCCTCAGCACAGGATAAAGCCACCAGTTGCACCAAAACCAGCAAAGAAAAGTGTAAAAATGATGGCTTATTCAATCCATGATGGCAATATTGTAAAAGAGGACAAGTTGCATCGGATTAAGCCACCAGTTGCACCAAAACCAGCGAAGAAAAGTGTAAGAATGATGGCTTATTCAATCCATGATGGCAATATTGTAAAAGGGGACAAGTTGCATCAGATTAAGCCACCAGTTGCACCAAAACCATCAAAGAAAAGTGTAAAAAAGACGGCGCATTCAATCCAAGGTGATGGCAATATTGTAAAAGAGGACAAGTTTCATCAGATTAAGCCACCAGTTGCACCAAAACCAGCGAAAAAAAGTGTAAAAAAGATGAAGCATTCAATCCAAGGTGATGACAATATTGTAAACCAGGACAAGTTTCACCAGATTAAGCCACCAGTTGCACCAATACCAGCAAAGAAAAATGTAAAAAAGATGGCGCATTCAATCCAAGGTGATGACAATATTGTAAACCAGGACAAGTTTCACCAGATTAAGCCACCAGTTGCACCAATACCAGCAAAGAAAAATGTAAAAAAGATGGCGCATTCAATCCAAGGTGATGACAATATTGTAAAAGAGGACAAGTTTCATCATATTAAGCCACAAGTTGCACCAAAACCAGCGAAGAAAAGTGTAAAAAAGATGGTGCATTTAATCCAAGGTGATGAGAATATTGTAAAAGAGGACAAGTTGAAAAAGCCACCCAAAATAATCGGCTGGGCGAAACTCCTTGGCAACACCAAAACAAGAGGTGCATCTGTGAAAAATATGACCCAGAACTTTATGCAGGACAACAATGGATTGGATTGGAGCGACGATGAGGATGAGATATTTTATGATGCACTTTCAGGTACTTATTACAATCAATCTAATTATTTCTCTTATTTTGACAAGTTTTTTTTAAAACCTTACATGGATGTAATAATGTACAAAATGTCACACAATGTTTGCATTTTACAGACTTGAATGACATTTTTGATGAACCTCAATACATCAGTGGTTCTGAAGATATTAAGAATCATGTACAAGATGTAGAAAGCATAAGAAAGGTCAGTGACCTGGATGTCACCACCAAGGCAGCAGCTGCAGCCATTGAAGTCTTCGACAATAACATGTTCCTTGACGATAGTACCCCAGATGCCGTCGCAGTCACTACAAAAGTGAAGGATTACATTGGAGAAATTGACAAAAATGCCGTGGATGAGTACATCTCCGGCATTATCTCAACCAGCATGAAGACTGTCGATGTAACCAACTCCTTGATTGACAACACCATCTCTGACATTAATATTGACGACACATTGTCCAATGGCAAGATTGAAAAAACTGCCTCTGATCCCAAGATTGATGACACTCTCACCGATGGCAAGATTTACAACACCATCCTTGATGTTGAAATTGATGACCCCATCCCTGATGTTGAGATTGACGTCAATGCAGTCAGACAGTATGTCGCTCAAATTATTCGCCACAGCAGTTATGTCATCGCCATGGACAAGGCAGATGAAAAGGATAGTAAGACTTTCAAAAACGATGTTTCAACCTGCAAGCCAAGCGAAGGTGATTTATTTTATTACATAAAAATAAACATGCATTTTATTATGTTTTTTTAATTAGTAATACAAATACTGTAGTACTATATTATTAAAAACAAACATTGCATTTATTCCTTACAGCCAATTTGGCTGGTGATGTCCCTGCTAACCAGAATTCTACAGATGTACCACGAGCAGGAATTTTCAGGCGGCTTTTCCGCAGACTTCGACGAGGCATCCGTAATATCTGTTGCCACAGAACACTGACAGAGGAAATCCAGGATACTACCGGTGAAGATATCGACAGCACAGATGCCAGTGCCAATGATGCCAGTGCCAATGACGTCAGCAATGATGACAGTGATCTTGCAGCGAATGATAAAGAAGTTGACACCATTGATCCTGTTCACAATACTTCACGCCACAGGTTCCTCTCTGCATTGTTATGCTACAAACACTAATCAAGTGCAATATTATACAGAATCAACTAATTATCAATATTACTGCAAAACCATTGGATTTTATAACTATATATTATATTTTTTAACCAGAATGATAAATATTATTATGTCTCATATTATATCAAATGCTTAAATATAAGATTTCAAAGATTTTCAAAATATTGCCTTTGCGTTTATTATTTGCCTTTGTGTTCAATGTTCATTCACATATGGGACTACGAATTTTACCAGGTAATGCTGATGAGGTTATGTTATATGGTGATGATGAAATAAACATAATACATACATTATTATATTTATTCAATATCCACTAGAAAAATAGATGATGACGTTGAAACAGAAAATGAATAATCATAAATCTAAAAGAACTTAAGAAATACATTAATTTCTCTTTAAAAAAGTTTATTAAAATTGGATGTTTTAGCAAATTAGTTCATTATTAAAAACAAAATTCAGCAAAATTTGAATTATCAAATTAAGCCATACTGACATAATCCAACGAATCATGATTTGCATAATTTATGATGCAATAATTGAAATACACTTAACCAAGATATTTCACTTAAGTCAATAAATATATGGATTTCACTTAAGGGATATTCAGTTAGATAGGAATTTCTTATTTTTTATTTTAGGATATTTCCTTTAGATAGTGTGATATATGTAGGGCTACAGGTTCCTAGGAACTCTATTCCTACCACCAATCCACTACAATAAGATGATCTCATTTGCCTTCTCATCCCACCTTGTTAGCAAGGCACCTAACAGTCAATCAATGTTTAAAAAAACAGTATTACTAGATGTTAAAATTCCATTGAAGCAATAAAACTCCTTCTTTGGGACACCCCTAGGGATTACTTTTCCATGAAACGAACGACAGGAAACATATTGGTGTTGACAACAGTCAACACCTATTCAGAGGGACAGACCATTATTAAGGCGGCACTCATATTAAGGGGACAATCTGTATAGTGAAACAACATACCAATTTGGCTGTACATTATGCATCCTCCCAAACAACTCAATCTTGCGTTTTCCTGGTGAAAGTCGCTCAATCAATCCATATATTTCATCTGGTTTGTGACTTGTCTCTCTCACTTCGGCTACAATGACATCACAATCAAGGCCCCTATTATACCCTGCAGGGTCACCCTTGACCCCAACCTACATGAATAAATATAACAGATAAAATAGTTTCCATAAAAATAAAACACAATGATTTTCTGTAGAGTAAAGCCAACAAATTGTCTTTATGAGTGTCATAACTTGATTATGATTTCTCAATAAGCTAGACGATTCAAACTAAGTCTAAATAAGGAAATCAAACGGAAAGAACTGAATTCACAATAAATACACATTTACAAAATAAATACAGCTTGATTTACCAAACAATGTTCTTTCCCATGATTCAACCAATGACCTGTCCTTCCTATTCGGATTAACCTCTGAAGCTGGTTGGTCTTTACCCAGCTGATTTCATCAACTTGTTTATATCTGGTTAAATTCAAATGTAAATGTATGGTCACCCATCAATAAAAAATAAACTCTGTACAAATAGGCAATAAATATAATAATATCGCATTCCTATGAGAACTGAGAATACTCAATAGGTGTCCTTATCCAGGTGGGAAAGTGTTCCAAGAACCTGTTCCAAGAATCTTGATATTTTACACATGCTTGCTTGTAGTCCCAATATGTAGTCAGTGTGTTGCTTCTAGGGAAAAAAACACAAAATGAGTACACTGGATGTTATCTTAGCAAGCGAAAATTTATGTAATATAGACTTCTTATACCAGGAGCGGATCCAGGATTGTGTGAAAAGGGGGGGGGGGGGGCGCAACTTTAGAGAGTCCGCACCAACGCAGCCCCACCATGGTTGGGGCTGAGTTGAGAGACGATTTTGAAAATTTAACACCTCTAGATGGTCGGAAATGGCACTCTCACGTTAAATAAATGTATAAAAATTGATATTTTAAATATGAAAACTGAGGTAATAGCCTATTAAAGAGTGACATTTTCCCAATAGGCTTATTTTGAGTAAAATCGTCACAACAGGGCGTTTCGCGCAAGTCAGCGTTTGCACGTACATGGCGGAAAAAGGTGCCTGTCCAGGGCCGTCGACAGAACATGTTATTAAATGACGCCCCAGATGGCCGGAAAAAATGGTACTCTCGCACATAAAATTGATGATAAATGGCACCTTTAATTTGCAGGAAAACACACTCATGTGTAGCATGCCACCAATGAGCAAAACGATCATACTCTTCCCTCCAATAAACACACGTGATTAATTACAGGACGATATAACATTTTGTTGCCGATTTCATTCACTCAGTATTTAGTTTTGATTGCGTTGCGTTCAAGTTCAATTCGAACGTACATCTAGGGGAAGCCCCGAAAAAAGCGCAAATTTAATGCTTATTATAGATCAATATTTATTTACATCAATTTGTTGAAGAAATCAAATATATAAATATAATAGGTATTGATACAGTGGGTGGCCTAGGAAAAAAAATCGGTTGCTAATGTATACTACCACAGTACACAGTTACCACAGTTAGTGTACTATATTATTATTAACATTATTATCCTCTATAATGATGATCTGTAGGTAACCACGCCGTGCCAATTTTGACGTATATACACTTTTATTTATGCTTGCTGACTGCCAGCGATATAAACAATGGGTAGGCCTACGCGGTTGTATGGCGGTGTCCTTTGTACGAATCGTTCGTGCCCCGAGTATGGGTACGATACACGCGTCAATATCATGTTACATCCAGGGACCAAAATGCGTTTCAGGTGAAAATAGGCTATTCATTTCGCAACTCTTAGAAATTTACAGACAGCAACGGCAATGGAGACCTCTAATAAAAAGTAAATTAGCACGGTGCTGAATGTGTTTTAACCAAAAGTGAAAGTACTTTACTCTTTTTTACGCTTTTTTCCCCTTTTTTTTCCCTTATGGTAGGATAAATGTTTTTCTCTCCAGATTTATAGGGGGAGGGAGGGCCCCCCCCCCCCCTGGATCCGCCACTGGTTAAAGTAACTCCAAGGTATTTATAGTGGGACACTGTTTCGATTTGATTATTAAGGATGAAATATTGCAAAGAGTTGTTTTTTGAGCGAGTTATTATAAAATTGATGATAAATGGCACCTTTAATTTGCAGGAAAACACACTCATGTGTAGCATGCCACCAATGAGCAAAACGATCATACTCTTCCCTCCAATAAACACACGTGATTAATTACAGGACGATATAACATTTTGTTGCCGATTTCATTCACTCAGTATTTAGTTTTGATTGCGTTGCGTTCAAGTTCAATTCGAACGTACATCTAGGGGAAGCCCCGCAAATTTAATGCTTTTTTAATGCAGATTTATAGGGGGAGGGAGGGGGCCCCCCCCCCCCTGGATCCGCCACTGGTTAAAGTAACTCCAAGGTATTTATAGTGGGACACTGTTTCGATTTGATTATTAAGGATGAAATATTGCAAAGAGTTGTTTTTTGAGCGAGTTATTTCCATGACTTTACATTTACCAGGATTGAGGGACATACGATTTGTTTCACCCCATTTAAGGATAGAGTTGAGGTCAGCCTGTAAAAAGTCACAATCAACTGGGGATTTGATTACTCTATAGAGAACAGTGTCGTCAGCATATTGTGGCATGTGAGATGAGATCAAGGTAGAAAGATCTGCAATATACATATTAAAAAGAATAGGGCCAAGCACTGAGCCCTGAGGCACTCCAGATGTAACGTGAACCGAAGAGGAAAGAGTGCCTTTGTAAGAAACAGCTTGTTCACGATTCGACAGGAAAGAATGCAACCAATTCAGTAAGTTCCCACAAAAGCCATACTTGTGCAATTTATCCATGGATAGGGTGGCTAACTCTGTCAAATGCCTTTGACCAGTCAAGGAAAATTGCATCGATACGGGTTGCTTCTATCCAAACATTCCGCCCAATTATGAAAAATAGTGACAAGTTGGGTAATGCAGGATTTCTTGTGAGAGAAACCGTGTTGGGATTAGGGTATGATACCATGTTTATCAGTATGAGCTAGCAAATGTTTCGCAATAAGTCGCTCAAGCACTTTACCTACAACGGATGTAAGGGATATGAGTCTATAGTTGAGGATATCTGTTAGCGGGCCAGAGTTATGGATAGGGATAATAATGTGCATGTTTCCAATCAGAAGGAACTTCACCCAGAGTTATGGATAGGGATAATATGTGCATGTTTCCAATCAGAACTTCACCCAGAGTCAAAGATATGTTAAAATTTTGGTTAAAACAGGAATAACAGAAAAGGAAGAAAGTTTAAGCATTCGAGCAGAAATGCCATCAGGTCCAGGGGATTTAGAAACAGCCAGAGAAGTAATTACTGATTTCACCTCATCCTCTCGAACCTGTAATTGTTTCATGATATCAACACCAGAATGGCATCAGAACTCAGAAACAGGAGGCATGCAGAGAGAGGATGCACGTGCTGTCAAGATCGCTCGAAAGAGGGCGGGAACTTTTTAAATAAAAGGAGTAATTAACGGTATGATTTCTATTTTTAGGCCAATAGTAGGAACTTCACACACATATTTGCGTGTGTGCGCTCAACGCGTAGAAGTTATGCAAATTGCTGTTGTTGTAAATATAGCGAACGCGCAACGAGCGATCTCTCTCTCGGCGTCAAGTTTTCAACGAGAAGACATCGACATTTTATGAGCAAAATATCAGCGAGTTTTTACGAGTTTAACGATAATAATTAGTTGATAATTTTGATATTTAGCGTTTTAACTTTACATATTTTACTACGTGTTACTGTATGTTATCGTGTTTCAATTATTGTACCGTTGTTGTATAGCCTACTAGAGCCTAGAGGCCTAGGCCTAGCCTATATTTATTGTCCTGAACTAGCCTAACCTTACACTGCGCACGTACTACGCGCTTCGTGTGGATATTGTGTGGTTTCTACACTCCGTATAGTTTATTTAATTCGAGCCTAGGATACTTCCAGCTTATAGGATACTTCCTTCCAGCTTTGGTTGGACATCATTCGACTGCTACAATACTCCATTACCGTATTCTAAATAGGGTAAGTAAACAATTACAATATCTATGATAATAGATAACGATTAACGAAGTTTTAAAAGTAGACCATTACTTACCTTGAAATCCACCCAATATGACATAGGGCCTATTATCTTTCATGAGATTTTCGTATCACACAGTGTGGAAAGGTTGCTCTTAATTAACTTAACTTACCGCGCAACGCGTTCATCGCGTCGCATGGTAGCATAATTGCGCGCTAGGTATCCATCACAACAGCTAGTTATAGCAACTTAACAACACAAATCATCTACAGCTTGATATATCAACTGTGTATGAAATACTGAGCGATAAATTCCGAATTATCTTCGTAATTATTATCAATTTAATTAAGTTATTGCGTACAAACAATGAAAAAGGTTCCAACGAACCGTGGTGAGTGGAGAAATCATTTAGAAACTTTTTATATAAATAGAAATAATAGTTGAAATGAATGACATTTTTTTTGTTTTTTTGGACACGATAAATTTCTTCACTGTGAAAATATTCACCCATCATTTATGATAGACCTATATTAATTGTGTATGGCCAGAAGATAAATTGCCTAGGTAGCTTTACAGTGTACTTATCCTTTTTAAATATTTGCAGACATAATTGTCAACGAAACGTTCGGGCCTGTCATCCAAGGACTAAAACCAATATCGAGTTTCAGTGGGAAGACAAAGGCACAAGGAGACGATGTTACAAAGACCAGCATCAATGATTTGGCAGTCAAGCCAAAGGTCGAACGTCCTCAGCACAGGATAAAGCCACCAGTTGCACCAAAACCAGCAAAGAAAAGTGTAAAAATGATGGCTTATTCAATCCATGATGGCAATATTGTAAAAGAGGACAAGTTGCATCGGATTAAGCCACCAGTTGCACCAAAACCAGCGAAGAAAAGTGTAAGAATGATGGCTTATTCAATCCATGATGGCAATATTGTAAAAGGGGACAAGTTGCATCAGATTAAGCCACCAGTTGCACCAAAACCATCAAAGAAAAGTGTAAAAAAGACGGCGCATTCAATCCAAGGTGATGGCAATATTGTAAAAGAGGACAAGTTTCATCAGATTAAGCCACCAGTTGCACCAAAACCAGCGAAAAAAAGTGTAAAAAAGATGAAGCATTCAATCCAAGGTGATGACAATATTGTAAACCAGGACAAGTTTCACCAGATTAAGCCACCAGTTGCACCAATACCAGCAAAGAAAAATGTAAAAAAGATGGCGCATTCAATCCAAGGTGATGACAATATTGTAAACCAGGACAAGTTTCACCAGATTAAGCCACCAGTTGCACCAATACCAGCAAAGAAAAATGTAAAAAAGATGGCGCATTCAATCCAAGGTGATGACAATATTGTAAAAGAGGACAAGTTTCATCATATTAAGCCACAAGTTGCACCAAAACCAGCGAAGAAAAGTGTAAAAAAGATGGTGCATTTAATCCAAGGTGATGAGAATATTGTAAAAGAGGACAAGTTGAAAAAGCCACCCAAAATAATCGGCTGGGCGAAACTCCTTGGCAACACCAAAACAAGAGGTGCATCTGTGAAAAATATGACCCAGAACTTTATGCAGGACAACAATGGATTGGATTGGAGCGACGATGAGGATGAGATATTTTATGATGCACTTTCAGGTACTTATTACAATCAATCTAATTATTTCTCTTATTTTGACAAGTTTTTTTTAAAACCTTACATGGATGTAATAATGTACAAAATGTCACACAATGTTTGCATTTTACAGACTTGAATGACATTTTTGATGAACCTCAATACATCAGTGGTTCTGAAGATATTAAGAATCATGTGCAAGATGTAGAAAGCATAAGAAAGGTCAGTGACCTGGATGTCACCACCAAGGCAGCAGCTGCAGCCATTGAAGTCTTCGACAATAACATGTTCCTTGACGATAGTACCCCAGATGCCGTCGCAGTCACTACAAAAGTGAAGGATTACATTGGAGAAATTGACAAAAATGCCGTGGATGAGTACATCTCCGGCATTATCTCAACCAGCATGAAGACTGTCGATGTAACCAACTCCTTGATTGACAACACCATCTCTGACATTAATATTGACGACACATTGTCCAATGGCAAGATTGAAAAAACTGCCTCTGATCCCAAGATTGATGACACTCTCACCGATGGCAAGATTTACAACACCATCCTTGATGTTGAAATTGATGACCCCATCCCTGATGTTGAGATTGACGTCAATGCAGTCAGACAGTATGTCGCTCAAATTATTCGCCACAGCAGTTATGTCATCGCCATGGACAAGGCAGATGAAAAGGATAGTAAGACTTTCAAAAACGATGTTTCAACCTGCAAGCCAAGCGAAGGTGATTTATTTTATTACATAAAAATAAACATGCATTTTATTATGTTTTTTTAATTAGTAATACAAATACTGTAGTACTATATTATTAAAAACAAACATTGCATTTATTCCTTACAGCCAATTTGGCTGGTGATGTCCCTGCTAACCAGAATTCTACAGATGTACCACGAGCAGGAATTTTCAGGCGGCTTTTCCGCAGACTTCGACGAGGCATCCGTAATATCTGTTGCCACAGAACACTGACAGAGGAAATCCAGGATACTACCGGTGAAGATATCGACAGCACAGATGCCAGTGCCAATGATGCCAGTGCCAATGACGTCAGCAATGATGACAGTGATCTTGCAGCGAATGATGAAGAAGTTGACACCATTGATCCTGTTCACAATACTTCACGCCACAGGTTCCTCTCTGCATTGTTATGCTACAAACACTAATCAAGTGCAATATTATACAGAATCAACTAATTATCAATATTACTGCAAAACCATTGGATTTTATAACTATATATTATATTTTTTAACCAGAATGATAAATATTATTATGTCTCATATTATATCAAATGCTTAAATATAAGATTTCAAAGATTTTCAAAATATTTCCTTTGCGTTTATTATTTGCCTTTGTGTTCAATGTTCATTCACATATGGGACTACGAATTTTACCAGGTAATGCTGATGAGGTTATGTTATATGGTGATGATGAAATAAACATAATACATACATTATTATATTTATTCAATATCCACTAGAAAAATAGATGATGACGTTGAAACAGAAAATGAATAATCATAAATCTAAAAGAACTTAAGAAATACATTAATTTCTCTTTAAAAAAGTTTATTAAAATTGGATGTTTTAGCAAATTAGTTCATTATTAAAAACAAAATTCAGCAAAATTTGAATTATCAAATTAAGCCATACTGACATAATCCAACGAATCATGATTTGCATAATTTATGATGCAATAATTGAAATACACTTAACCAAGATATTTCACTTAAGTCAATAAATATATGGATTTCACTTAAGGGATATTCAGTTAGATAGGAATTTCTTATTTTTTATTTTAGGATATTTCCTTTAGATAGTGTGATATATGTAGGGCTACAGGTTCCTAGGAACTCTATTCCTACCACCAATCCACTACAATAAGATGATCTCATTTGCCTTCTCATCCCACCTTGTTAGCAAGGCACCTAACAGTCAATCAATGTTTAAAAAAACAGTATTACTAGATGTTAAAATTCCATTGAAGCAATAAAACTCCTTCTTTGGGACACCCCTAGGGATTACTTTTCCATGAAACGAACGACAGGAAACATATTGGTGTTGACAACAGTCAACACCTATTCAGAGGGACAGACCATTATTAAGGCGGCACTCATATTAAGGGGACAATCTGTATAGTGAAACAACATACCAATTTGGCTGTACATTATGCATCCTCCCAAACAACTCAATCTTGCGTTTTCCTGGTGAAAGTCGCTCAATCAATCCATATATTTCATCTGGTTTGTGACTTGTCTCTCTCACTTCGGCTACAATGACATCACAATCAAGGCCCCTATTATACCCTGCAGGGTCACCCTTGACCCCAACCTACATGAATAAATATAACAGATAAAATAGTTTCCATAAAAATAAAACACAATGATTTTCTGTAGAGTAAAGCCAACAAATTGTCTTTATGAGTGTCATAACTTGATTATGATTTCTCAATAAGCTAGACGATTCAAACTAAGTCTAAATAAGGAAATCAAACGGAAAGAACTGAATTCACAATAAATACACATTTACAAAATAAATACAGCTTGATTTACCAAACAATGTTCTTTCCCATGATTCAACCAATGACCTGTCCTTCCTATTCGGATTAACCTCTGAAGCTGGTTGGTCTTTACCCAGCTGATTTCATCAACTTGTTTATATCTGGTTAAATTCAAATGTAAATGTATGGTCACCCATCAATAAAAAATAAACTCTGTACAAATAGGCAATAAATATAATAATATCGCATTCCTATGAGAACTGAGAATACTCAATAGGTGTCCTTATCCAGGTGGGAAAGTGTTCCAAGAACCTGTTCCAAGAATCTTGATATTTTACACATGCTTGCTTGTAGTCCCAATATGTAGTCAGTGTGTTGCTTCTAGGGAAAAAAACACAAAATGAGTACACTGGATGTTATCTTAGCAAGCGAAAATTTATGTAATATAGACTTCTTATACCAGGAGCGGATCCAGGATTGTGTGAAAAGGGGGGGGGGGGGGGGGGCGCAACTTTAGAGAGTCCGCACCAACGCAGCCCCACCATGGTTGGGGCTGAGTTGAGAGACGATTTTGAAAATTTAACACCTCTAGATGGTCGGAAATGGCACTCTCACGTTAAATAAATGTATAAAAATTGATATTTTAAATATGAAAACTGAGGTAATAGCCTATTAAAGAGTGACATTTTCCCAATAGGCTTATTTTGAGTAAAATCGTCACAACAGGGCGTTTCGCGCAAGTCAGCGTTTGCACGTACATGGCGGAAAAAGGTGCCTGTCCAGGGCCGTCGACAGAACATGTTATTAAATGACGCCCCAGATGGCCGGAAAAAATGGTACTCTCGCACATAAAATTGATGATAAATGGCACCTTTAATTTGCAGGAAAACACACTCATGTGTAGCATGCCACCAATGAGCAAAACGATCATACTCTTCCCTCCAATAAACACACGTGATTAATTACAGGACGATATAACATTTTGTTGCCGATTTCATTCACTCAGTATTTAGTTTTGATTGCGTTGCGTTCAAGTTCAATTCGAACGTACATCTAGGGGAAGCCCCGAAAAAAGCGCAAATTTAATGCTTATTATAGATCAATATTTATTTACATCAATTTGTTGAAGAAATCAAATATATAAATATAATAGGTATTGATACAGTGGGTGGCCTAGGAAAAAAAATCGGTTGCTAATGTATACTACCACAGTACACAGTTACCACAGTTAGTGTACTATATTATTATTAACATTATTATCCTCTATAATGATGATCTGTAGGTAACCACGCCGTGCCAATTTTGACGTATATACACTTTTATTTATGCTTGCTGACTGCCAGCGATATAAACAATGGGTAGGCCTACGCGGTTGTATGGCGGTGTCCTTTGTACGAATCGTTCGTGCCCCGAGTATGGGTACGATACACGCGTCAATATCATGTTACATCCAGGGACCAAAATGCGTTTCAGGTGAAAATAGGCTATTCATTTCGCAACTCTTAGAAATTTACAGACAGCAACGGCAATGGAGACCTCTAATAAAAAGTAAATTAGCACGGTGCTGAATGTGTTTTAACCAAAAGTGAAAGTACTTTACTCTTTTTTACGCTTTTTTCCCCTTTTTTTCCCTTATGGTAGGATAAATTTTTTTTCTCTCCAGATTTATAGGGAGGGGGAGGGGCGTGCGGAGGTTACGCCCCCCCCCCCTGGATCCGCCACTGGTTAAAGTAACTCCAAGGTATTTATAGTGGGACACTGTTTCGATTTGATTATTAAGGATGAAATATTGCAAAGAGTTGTGGTTTTTTGAGCGGGTTATTTCCATGACTTTACATTTACCAGGATTGAGGGACATACGATTTGTTTCACCCCATTTAATGATAGAGTTGAGGTCAGCCTGTAAAAAGTCACAATCAACTGGGGATTTGATTACTCTATAGAGAACAGTGTCGTCAGCATATTGTGGCATGTGAGATGAGATCAAGGTAGAAAGATCTGCAATATACATATTAAAAAGAATAGGGCCAAGCACCGAGCCCTGAGGCACTCCAGATGTAACGTGAACCGAAGAGGAAAGAGTGCCTTTGTAAGAAACAGCTTGTTCACGATTCGACAGGAAAGAATGCAACCAATTCAGTAAGTTCCCACAAAAGCCATACTTGTGCAATTTATCCATGGATAGGGTGGCTAACTCTGTCAAATGCCTTTGACCAGTCAAGGAAAATTGCATCGATACGGGGTGGATTGCGTCTATCCAAGCATTCCGCCCAATTATGAAAAATAGTGACAAGTTGGGTAATGCAGGATTTCTTGTGAGAGAAACCGTGTTGGGATTAGGGTATGATACCATGTTTATCAGTATGAGCTAGCAAATGTTTCGCAATAAGTCGCTCAAGCACTTTACCTACAACGGATGTAAGGGATATGGGTCTATAGTTGAGGATATCTGTTAGCGGAGTTATGGATAGGGATAATATGTGCATGTTTCCAATCAGAAGGAACTTCACCCAGAGTTATGGATACGGATAATATGTGCATGTTTCCAATCAGAACTTCACTCAGAGTCAAAGATATGTTAAAATTTTGGTTAAAACAGGAATAACAGAAAAAGAAGAAAGTTTAAGCATTCGAGCAGAAATGCCATCAGGTCCAGGGGATTTAGAAACAGCCAGAGAAGTAATTACTGATTTCACCTCATCCTCTCGAACCTGTAATTGTTTCATGATATCAACACCAGAATGGCATCAGAACTCAGAAACAGGAGGCTTGCAGAGAGAGGATGCACGTGCTGTCAAGATCGCTCGAAAGAGGGCGGGAACTTTTTAAATAAAAGGAGTAATTAACGGTATGATTTCTATTTTTAGGCCAATACAATAGATACAATTGTTGGAACTTCACACACATATTATTTGCGTGTATGCGCTCAACGCGTAGAAGTTATGCAAATTGCTGTTGTTGTAAATATAGCGAACGCGCAACGAGCGATCTCTCTCTCGGCGTCAAGTTTTCAACGAGAAGACATCGACATTTTATGAGCAAAATATCAGCGAGTTTTTACGAGTTTAACGATAATAATTAGTTGATTAGTTGATAATTTTGATATTTAGCGTTTTAACTTTACATATTTTACTACGTGTTACTGTATGTTATCGTGTTTCAATTATTGTACCGTTGTTGTATAGCCTACTAGGCCTAGAGCCTAGCCTATATTTATTGTCCTGAACTAGCCTAACCTTACACTGCGCACGTACTACGCGCTTCGTGTGGATATTGTGTGGTTTCTACATATAGTTTATTTAATTCGAGCCTAGGATACTTCCAGCTTATATAGGATACTTCCTTCCAGCTTTGGTTGGACATCATTCGACTGCTACAATACTCCATTACCGTATTCTAAATAGGGTAAGTAAACAATTACAATAGATAACGATTAACGAAGTTTTAAAAGTAGACCATTACTTACCTTGAAATCCACCCAATATGACATAGGGCCTATTATCTTTCATGAGATTTTCGTATCACACAGTGTGGAAAGGTTGCTCTTAATTAACTTAACTTACCGCGCAACGCGTTCATCGCGTCGCATGGTAGCATAATTGCGCGCTAGGTATCCATCACAACAGCTAGCTATAGCAACTTAACAACACAAATCATCTACAGCTTGATATATCAACTGTGTATGAAAAACTGAGCGATAAATTCCGAATTATCTTCGTAATTATTATCAATTTAATTAAGTTATTGCGTACAAACAATGGAAAAGGTTCCAACGAACCGTGGTGAGTGGAGAAATCATTTAGAAACTTTTTATATAAATAGAAATAATAGTTGAAATGAATGACATTTTTTTTGTTTTTTGGACACGATAAATTTCTTCACTGTGAAAATATTCACCCATCATTTATGATAGACCTATATTAATTGTGTATGGCCAGAAGATAAATTGCCTAGGTAGCTTTACAGTGTACTTATCCTTTTTAAATATTTGCAGACATAATTGTCAACGAAACGTTCGGGCCTGTCATCCAAGGACTAAAACCAATATCGAGTTTCAGTGGGAAGACAAAGGCACAAGGAGACGATGTTACAAAGACCAGCATCAATGATTTGGCAGTCAAGCCAAAGGTCGAACGTCCTCAGCACAGGATAAAGCCACCAGTTGCACCAAAACCAGCAAAGAAAAGTGTAAAAATGATGGCTTATTCAATCCATGATGGCAATATTGTAAAAGAGGACAAGTTGCATCAGATTAAGCCACCAGTTGCACCAAAACCAGCGAAGAAAAGTGTAAGAATGATGGCTTATTCAATCCATGATGGCAATATTGTAAAAGGGGACAAGTTGCATCAGATTAAGCCACCAGTTGCACCAAAACCATCAAAGAAAAGTGTAAAAAAGACGGCGCATTCAATCCAAGGTGATGGCAATATTGTAAAAGAGGACAAGTTTCATCAGATTAAGCCACCAGTTGCACCAAAACCAGCGAAAAAAAGTGTAAAAAAGATGAAGCATTCAATCCAAGGTGATGACAATATTGTAAAAGAGGACAAGTTTCACCAGATTAAGCCACCAGTTGCACCAATACCAGCAAAGAAAAATGTAAAAAAGATGGCGCATTCAATCCAAGGTGATGTCAATATTGTAAACCAGGACAAGTTTCACCAGATTAAGCCACCAGTTGCACCAATACCAGCAAAGAAAAATGTAAAAAAGATGGCGCATTCAATCCAAGGTGATGACAATATTGTAAAAGAGGACAAGTTTCATCATATTAAGCCACAAGTTGCACCAAAACCAGCGAAGAAAAGTGTAAAAAAGATGGTGCATTTAATCCAAGGTGATGAGAATATTGTAAAAGAGGACAAGTTGAAAAAGCCACCCAAAATAATCGGCTGGGCGAAACTCCTTGGCAACACCAAAACAAGAGGTGCATCTGTGAAAAATATGACCCAGAACTTTATGCAGGACAACAATGGATTGGATTGGAGCGACGATGAGGATGAGATATTTTATGATGCACTTTCAGGTACTTATTACAATCAATCTAATTATTTCTCTTATTTTGACAAGTTTTTTTTAAAACCTTACATGGATGTAATAATGTACAAAATGTCACACAATGTTTGCATTTTACAGACTTGAATGACATTTTTGATGAACCTCAATACATCAGTGGTTCTGAAGATATTAAGAATCATGTGCAAGATGTAGAAAGCATAAGAAAGGTCAGTGACCTGGATGTCACCACCAAGGCAGCAGCTGCAGCCATTGAAGTCTTCGACAATAACATGTTCCTTGACGATAGTACCCCAGATGCCGTCGCAGTCACTACAAAAGTGAAGGATTACATTGGAGAAATTGACAAAAATGCCGTGGATGAGTACATCTCCGGCATTATCTCAACCAGCATGAAGACTGTCGATGTAACCAACTCCTTGATTGACAACACCATCTCTGACATTAATATTGACGACACATTGTCCAATGGCAAGATTGAAAAAACTGCCTCTGATCCCAAGATTGATGACACTCTCACCGATGGCAAGATTTACAACACCATCCTTGATGTTGAAATTGATGACCCCATCCCTGATGTTGAGATTGACGTCAATGCAGTCAGACAGTATGTCGCTCAAATTATTCGCCACAGCAGTTATGTCATCGCCATGGACAAGGCAGATGAAAAGGATAGTAAGACTTTCAAAAACGATGTTTCAACCTGCAAGCCAAGCGAAGGTGATTTATTTTATTACATAAAAATAAACATGCATTTTATTATGTTTTTTTAATTAGTAATACAAATACTGTAGTACTATATTATTAAAAACAAACATTGCATTTATTCCTTACAGCCAATTTGGCTGGTGATGTCCCTGCTAACCAGAATTCTACAGATGTACCACGAGCAGGAATTTTCAGGCGGCTTTTCCGCAGACTTCGACGAGGCATCCGTAATATCTGTTGCCACAGAACACTGACAGAGGAAATCCAGGATACTACCGGTGAAGATATCGACAGCACAGATGCCAGTGCCAATGATGCCAGTGCCAATGACGTCAGCAATGATGACAGTGATCTTGCAGCGAATGATGAAGAAGTTGACACCATTGATCCTGTTCACAATACTTCACGCCACAGGTTCCTCTCTGCATTGTTATGCTACAAACACTAATCAAGTGCAATATTATACAGAATCAACTAATTATCAATATTACTGCAAAACCATTGGATTTTATAACTATATATTATATTTTTTAACCAGAATGATAAATATTATTATGTCTCATATTATATCAAATGCTTAAATATAAGATTTCAAAGATTTTCAAAATATTGCCTTTGCGTTTATTATTTGCCTTTGTGTTCAATGTTCATTCACATATGGGACTACGAATTTTACCAGGTAATGCTGATGAGGTTATGTTATATGGTGATGATGAAATAAACATAATACATACATTATTATATTTATTCAATATCCACTAGAAAAATAGATGATGGCGTTGAAACAGAAAATGAATAATCATAAATCTAAAAGAACTTAAGAAATACATTAATTTCTCTTTAAAAAAGTTTATTAAAATTGGATGTTTTAGCAAATTAGTTCATTATTAAAAACAAAATTCAGCAAAATTTGAATTATCAAATTAAGCCATACTGACATAATCCAACGAATCATGATTTGCATAATTTATGATGCAATAATTGAAATACACTTAACCAAGATATTTCACTTAAGTCAATAAATATATGGATTTCACTTAAGGGATATTCAGTTAGATAGGAATTTCTTATTTTTTATTTTAGGATATTTCCTTTAGATAGTGTGATATATGTAGGGCTACAGGTTCCTAGGAACTCTATTCCTACCACCAATCCACTACAATAAGATGATCTCATTTGCCTTCTCATCCCACCTTGTTAGCAAGGCACCTAACAGTCAATCAATGTTTAAAAAAACAGTATTACTAGATGTTAAAATTCCATTGAAGCAATAAAACTCCTTCTTTGGGACACCCCTAGGGATTACTTTTCCATGAAACGAACGACAGGAAACATATTGGTGTTGACAACAGTCAACACCTATTCAGAGGGACAGACCATTAATAAGGCGGCACTCATATTAAGGGGACAATCTGTATAGTGAAACAACATACCAATTTGGCTGTACATTATGCATCCTCCCAAACAACTCAATCTTGCGTTTTCCTGGTGAAAGTCGCTCAATCAATCCATATATTTCATCTGGTTTGTGACTTGTCTCTCTCACTTCGGCTACAATGACATCACAATCAAGGCCCCTATTATACCCTGCAGGGTCACCCTTGACCCCAACCTACATGAATAAATATAACAGATAAAATAGTTTCCATAAAAATAAAACACAATGATTTTCTGTAGAGTAAAGCCAACAAATTGTCTTTATGAGTGTCATAACTTGATTATGATTTCTCAATAAGCTAGACGATTCAAACTAAGTCTAAATAAGGAAATCAAACGGAAAGAACTGAATTCACAATAAATACACATTTACAAAATAAATACAGCTTGATTTACCAAACAATGTTCTTTCCCATGATTCAACCAATGACCTGTCCTTCCTATTCGGATTAACCTCTGAAGCTGGTTGGTCTTTACCCAGCTGATTTCATCAACTTGTTTATATCTGGTTAAATTCAAATGTAAATGTATGGTCACCCATCAATAAAAAATAAACTCTGTACAAATAGGCAATAAATATAATAATATCGCATTCCTATGAGAACTGAGAATACTCAATAGGTGTCCTTATCCAGGTGGGAAAGTGTTCCAAGAACCTGTTCCAAGAATCTTGATATTTTACACATGCTTGCTTGTAGTCCCAATATGTAGTCAGTGTGTTGCTTCTAGGGAAAAAAACACAAAATGAGTACACTGGATGTTATCTTAGCAAGCGAAAATTTATGTAATATAGACTTCTTATACCAGGAGCGGATCCAGGATTGTGTGAAAAGGGGGGGGGGGGGGCGCAACTTTAGAGAGTCCGCACCAACGCAGCCCCACCATGGTAGGGGCTGAGTTGAGAGACGATTTTGAAAATTTAACACCTCTAGATGGTCGGAAATGGCACTCTCACGTTAAATAAATGTATAAAAATTGATATTTTAAATATGAAAACTGAGGTAATAGCCTATTAAAGAGTGACATTTTCCCAATAGGCTTATTTTGAGTAAAATCGTCACAACAGGGCGTTTCGCGCAAGTCAGCGTTTGCACGTACATGGCGGAAAAAGGTGCCTGTCCAGGGCCGTCGACAGAACATGTTATTAAATGACGCCCCAGATGGCCGGAAAAAATGGTACTCTCGCACATAAAATTGATGATAAATGGCACCTTTAATTTGCAGGAAAACACACTCATGTGTAGCATGCCACCAATGAGCAAAACGATCATACTCTTCCCTCCAATAAACACACGTGATTAATTACAGGACGATATAACATTTTGTTGCCGATTTCATTCACTCAGTATTTAGTTTTGATTGCGTTGCGTTCAAGTTCAATTCGAACGTACATCTAGGGGAAGCCCCGAAAAAAGCGCAAATTTAATGCTTATTATAGATCAATATTTATTTACATCAATTTGTTGAAGAAATCAAATATATAAATATAATAGGTATTGATACAGTGGGTGGCCTAGGAAAAAAAATCGGTTGCTAATGTATACTACCACAGTACACAGTTACCACAGTTAGTGTACTATATTATTATTAACATTATTATCCTCTATAATGATGATCTGTAGGTAACCACGCCGTGCCAATTTTGACGTATATACACTTTTATTTATGCTTGCTGACTGCCAGCGATATAAACAATGGGTAGGCCTACGCGGTTGTATGGCGGTGTCCTTTGTACGAATCGTTCGTGCCCCGAGTATGGGTACGATACACGCGTCAATATCATGTTACATCCAGGGACCAAAATGCGTTTCAGGTGAAAATAGGCTATTCATTTCGCAACTCTTAGAAATTTACAGACAGCAACGGCAATGGAGACCTCTAATAAAAAGTAAATTAGCACGGTGCTGAATGTGTTTTAACCAAAAGTGAAAGTACTTTACTCTTTTTTACGCTTTTTTCCCCTTTTTTTTCCCTTATGGTAGGATAAATTTTTTTTCTCTCCAGATTTATAGGGAGGGGGAGGGGCGTGCGGAGGTTACGCCCCCCCCCCCCTGGATCCGCCACTGGTTAAAGTAACTCCAAGGTATTTATAGTGGGACACTGTTTCGATTTGATTATTAAGGATGAAATATTGCAAAGAGTTGTGGTTTTTTGAGCGGGTTATTTCCATGACTTTACATTTACCAGGATTGAGGGACATACGATTTGTTTCACCCCATTTAATGATAGAGTTGAGGTCAGCCTGTAAAAAGTCACAATCAACTGGGGATTTGATTACTCTATAGAGAACAGTGTCGTCAGCATATTGTGGCATGTGAGATGAGATCAAGGTAGAAAGATCTGCAATATACATATTAAAAAGAATAGGGCCAAGCACCGAGCCCTGAGGCACTCCAGATGTAACGTGAACCGAAGAGGAAAGAGTGCCTTTGTAAGAAACAGCTTGTTCACGATTCGACAGGAAAGAATGCAACCAATTCAGTAAGTTCCCACAAAAGCCATACTTGTGCAATTTATCCATGGATAGGGTGGCTAACTCTGTCAAATGCCTTTGACCAGTCAAGGAAAATTGCATCGATACGGGGTGGATTGCGTCTATCCAAGCATTCCGCCCAATTATGAAAAATAGTGACAAGTTGGGTAATGCAGGATTTCTTGTGAGAGAAACCGTGTTGGGATTAGGGTATGATACCATGTTTATCAGTATGAGCTAGCAAATGTTTCGCAATAAGTCGCTCAAGCACTTTACCTACAACGGATGTAAGGGATATGGGTCTATAGTTGAGGATATCTGTTAGCGGAGTTATGGATAGGGATAATATGTGCATGTTTCCAATCAGAAGGAACTTCACCCAGAGTTATGGATACGGATAATATGTGCATGTTTCCAATCAGAACTTCACTCAGAGTCAAAGATATGTTAAAATTTTGGTTAAAACAGGAATAACAGAAAAAGAAGAAAGTTTAAGCATTCGAGCAGAAATGCCATCAGGTCCAGGGGATTTAGAAACAGCCAGAGAAGTAATTACTGATTTCACCTCATCCTCTCGAACCTGTAATTGTTTCATGATATCAACACCAGAATGGCATCAGAACTCAGAAACAGGAGGCTTGCAGAGAGAGGATGCACGTGCTGTCAAGATCGCTCGAAAGAGGGCGGGAACTTTTTAAATAAAAGGAGTAATTAACGGTATGATTTCTATTTTTAGGCCAATACAATAGATACAATTGTTGGAACTTCACACACATATTATTTGCGTGTATGCGCTCAACGCGTAGAAGTTATGCAAATTGCTGTTGTTGTAAATATAGCGAACGCGCAACGAGCGATCTCTCTCTCGGCGTCAAGTTTTCAACGAGAAGACATCGACATTTTATGAGCAAAATATCAGCGAGTTTTTACGAGTTTAACGATAATAATTAGTTGATTAGTTGATAATTTTGATATTTAGCGTTTTAACTTTACATATTTTACTACGTGTTACTGTATGTTATCGTGTTTCAATTATTGTACCGTTGTTGTATAGCCTACTAGGCCTAGAGCCTAGCCTATATTTATTGTCCTGAACTAGCCTAACCTTACACTGCGCACGTACTACGCGCTTCGTGTGGATATTGTGTGGTTTCTACATATAGTTTATTTAATTCGAGCCTAGGATACTTCCAGCTTATATAGGATACTTCCTTCCAGCTTTGGTTGGACATCATTCGACTGCTACAATACTCCATTACCGTATTCTAAATAGGGTAAGTAAACAATTACAATAGATAACGATTAACGAAGTTTTAAAAGTAGACCATTACTTACCTTGAAATCCACCCAATATGACATAGGGCCTATTATCTTTCATGAGATTTTCGTATCACACAGTGTGGAAAGGTTGCTCTTAATTAACTTAACTTACCGCGCAACGCGTTCATCGCGTCGCATGGTAGCATAATTGCGCGCTAGGTATCCATCACAACAGCTAGCTATAGCAACTTAACAACACAAATCATCTACAGCTTGATATATCAACTGTGTATGAAATACTGAGCGATAAATTCCGAATTATCTTCGTAATTATTATCAATTTAATTAAGTTATTGCGTACAAACAATGGAAAAGGTTCCAACGAACCGTGGTGAGTGGAGAAATCATTTAGAAACTTTTTATATAAATAGAAATAATAGTTGAAATGAATGACATTTTTTTTGTTTTTTGGACACGATAAATTTCTTCACTGTGAAAATATTCACCCATCATTTATGATAGACCTATATTAATTGTGTATGGCCAGAAGATAAATTGCCTAGGTAGCTTTACAGTGTACTTATCCTTTTTAAATATTTGCAGACATAATTGTCAACGAAACGTTCGGGCCTGTCATCCAAGGACTAAAACCAATATCGAGTTTCAGTGGGAAGACAAAGGCACAAGGAGACGATGTTACAAAGACCAGCATCAATGATTTGGCAGTCAAGCCAAAGGTCGAACGTCCTCAGCACAGGATAAAGCCACCAGTTGCACCAAAACCAGCAAAGAAAAGTGTAAAAATGATGGCTTGTTCAATCCATGATGGCAATATTGTAAAAGAGGACAAGTTGCATCGGATTAAGCCACCAGTTGCACCAAAACCAGCGAAGAAAAGTGTAAGAATGATGGCTTATTCAATCCATGATGGCAATATTGTAAAAGGGGACAAGTTGCATCAGATTAAGCCACCAGTTGCACCAAAACCATCAAAGAAAAGTGTAAAAAAGACGGCGCATTCAATCCAAGGTGATGGCAATATTGTAAAAGAGGACAAGTTTCATCAGATTAAGCCACCAGTTGCACCAAAACCAGCGAAAAAAAGTGTAAAAAAGATGAAGCATTCAATCCAAGGTGATGACAATATTGTAAAAGAGGACAAGTTTCACCAGATTAAGCCACCAGTTGCACCAATACCAGCAAAGAAAAATGTAAAAAAGATGGCGCATTCAATCCAAGGTGATGTCAATATTGTAAACCAGGACAAGTTTCACCAGATTAAGCCACCAGTTGCACCAATACCAGCAAAGAAAAATGTAAAAAAGATGGCGCATTCAATCCAAGGTGATGACAATATTGTAAAAGAGGACAAGTTTCATCATATTAAGCCACAAGTTGCACCAAAACCAGCGAAGAAAAGTGTAAAAAAGATGGTGCATTTAATCCAAGGTGATGAGAATATTGTAAAAGAGGACAAGTTGAAAAAGCCACCCAAAATAATCGGCTGGGCGAAACTCCTTGGCAACACCAAAACAAGAGGTGCATCTGTGAAAAATATGACCCAGAACTTTATGCAGGACAACAATGGATTGGATTGGAGCGACGATGAGGATGAGATATTTTATGATGCACTTTCAGGTACTTATTACAATCAATCTAATTATTTCTCTTATTTTGACAAGTTTTTTTTAAAACCTTACATGGATGTAATAATGTACAAAATGTCACACAATGTTTGCATTTTACAGACTTGAATGACATTTTTGATGAACCTCAATACATCAGTGGTTCTGAAGATATTAAGAATCATGTGCAAGATGTAGAAAGCATAAGAAAGGTCAGTGACCTGGATGTCACCACCAAGGCAGCAGCTGCAGCCATTGAAGTCTTCGACAATAACATGTTCCTTGACGATAGTACCCCAGATGCCGTCGCAGTCACTACAAAAGTGAAGGATTACATTGGAGAAATTGACAAAAATGCCGTGGATGAGTACATCTCCGGCATTATCTCAACCAGCATGAAGACTGTCGATGTAACCAACTCCTTGATTGACAACACCATCTCTGACATTAATATTGACGACACATTGTCCAATGGCAAGATTGAAAAAACTGCCTCTGATCCCAAGATTGATGACACTCTCACCGATGGCAAGATTTACAACACCATCCTTGATGTTGAAATTGATGACCCCATCCCTGATGTTGAGATTGACGTCAATGCAGTCAGACAGTATGTCGCTCAAATTATTCGCCACAGCAGTTATGTCATCGCCATGGACAAGGCAGATGAAAAGGATAGTAAGACTTTCAAAAACGATGTTTCAACCTGCAAGCCAAGCGAAGGTGATTTATTTTATTACATAAAAATAAACATGCATTTTATTATGTTTTTTTAATTAGTAATACAAATACTGTAGTACTATATTATTAAAAACAAACATTGCATTTATTCCTTACAGCCAATTTGGCTGGTGATGTCCCTGCTAACCAGAATTCTACAGATGTACCACGAGCAGGAATTTTCAGGCGGCTTTTCCGCAGACTTCGACGAGGCATCCGTAATATCGGTTGCCACAGAACACTGACAGAGGAAATCCAGGATACTACCGGTGAAGATATCGACAGCACAGATGCCAGTGCCAATGATGCCAGTGCCAATGACGTCAGCAATGATGACAGTGATCTTGCAGCGAATGATAAAGAAGTTGACACCATTGATCCTGTTCACAATACTTCACGCCACAGGTTCCTCTCTGCATTGTTATGCTACAAACACTAATCAAGTGCAATATTATACAGAATCAACTAATTATCAATATTACTGCAAAACCATTGGATTTTATTATACAGATATTGACTGCTTAGAGGTTAAATATAAGATTTGACATCCCCGAGGGAATGATATTATGTTCGAGGGAATATATATTTCCCGAAGCGCCAGCTGAGGGAAATATATATTCCCCGAGAACATAATATCATTCCCAAGGGGATGTCAAATCTTATATTTAACCGATATAAAAGGCAATATCTGTTATATTATATAGCCAAGAACAAGTCTGCTGGTGAAGCTAGGCTAGGCCTCCTATTCTATAGTATTTGTATTGTATGTAAACAAGCCTCCTGCCTAGACACCTTACCTTGCGAAGAATAATATACAGATAATTACTAATTAATGATTCCTTGGCAATAAAATATTCACTTAGGCCTAGGTCGTTTAAATTAACAGAAGAATTTCCATCAATAAGCCTATTAATAATAATATTATAATCAGGTAGGCCGAATAAACAATTCATCGTCTTCTCTTCGAGAAGCCGAATCACCGGATGTTCAGCGCGTACTAGTTACTAGGTTACTACCGTGAGTATTGACCAATCACAAACGGTGTTTCATCACATTTAGGGAGGACTAATAACAAATGAGGGCGCTATGTATGCATAGTTTAAATAGTTTAGATGAATAATTTCTTGAAGCAACTTCCGTGGCGCAACGGCGGAAGCGTTGTCTTGCGATGGAGTGACAATTCCCACCCGAGTTCAAATCCAGTAGATGACTTTTGTTTATTTATCGGCGAACGCGAGTGTTGCCACACGAAAATTACACAGTCAATATCATCGAACTCGAGAATGTATAGGATTAATAACAGGGGACACGATAATTACGCGAAAATTACTCAGTCAATATCATCGTTCTCGAGGATATATACGATTTACGATCCTCGAAGCGACAGTCATGTGACGCAGTTTCAACCGTTCACGTATTTACATAGGCTATGTAATATTATACAGATATTGACTGCTTAGAGGTTAAATATAAGATTTGACATCCCCGAGGGAATGATATTATGTTCGAGGGAATATATATTTCCCGAAGCGCCAGCTGAGGGAAATATATATTCCCCGAGAACATAATATCATTCCCAAGGGGATGTCAAATCTTATATTTAACCGATATAAAAGGCAATATCTGTTATATTATATAGCCAAGAACAAGTCTGCTGGTGAAGCTAGGCTAGGCCTCCTATTCTATAGTATTTGTATTGTATGTAAACAAGCCTCCTGCCTAGACACCTTACCTTGCGAAGAATAATATACAGATAATTACTAATTAATGATTCCTTGGCAATAAAATATTCACTTAGGCCTAGGTCGTTTAAATTAACAGAAGAATTTCCATCAATAAGCCTATTAATAATAATATTATAATCAGGTAGGCCGAATAAACAATTCATCGTCTTCTCTTCGATGAGCTAGCCGAATCACCGGATGTTCAGCGCGTACTAGTTACTAGGTTACTACCGTGAGTATTGACCAATCACAAACGGTGTTTCATCACATTTAGGGAGGACTAATAACAAATGAGGGCGCTATGTATGCATAGTTTAAATAGTTTAGATGAATAATTTCTTCAAGCAAGCTGCGTGGCGCAACGGTGGAAGCGTTGTCTTGCGATGGAGTGACAATTCCACCCGAGTTCAAATCCAGTAGATGACTTTTGTTTATTTATCGGCAAACGCGAGTGTTGCCACACGAAAATTACACAGTCAATATCATCGAACTCGAGAATGTATATGATTAATGACAGTGACACGATAATTACGCGAAAATTACTCAGTCAATATCATCGTTCTCGAGGATATATACGATTTACGATCCTCGCAGCGGTAGTCATGTGACGCAGTTTCAACCAATCACGTTCACGTATTTACATAGGCTATGTAATATAACTATATATTATATTTTGAATGATAAATATTATTATGTCTCATATTATATCAAATGCTTAAATATAAGATTTCAAAGATTTTCAAAATATTGCCTTTGCGTTTATTATTTGCCTTTGTGTTCAATGTTCATTCACATATGGGACTACAAATTTTACCAGTTAATGCTGATGCGGTTATGTTATATGGTGATGATGAAATAAACATAATACATACATTATTATATTTATTCAATATCCACTAGAAAAATAGATGATGACGTCGAAACAGAAAATGAATAATAAATCTAAAAGAACTCAAGAAATACATTAATTTCTCTTTAAAAAGTTTATTAACATTGGATGTTTTAGCAAATTAGTTCATTATTAAAAACAAAATTCAGCAAAATTTGAATTATCAAATTAAGCCATACTGACATGATCCAACGAATCATGATTTGCATAATTTATGATGCAATAATTGAAATACACTTAACCAAGATATTTCACTTAAGTCAATAAATATATGGATTTCACTTAAGGAATATTCAGTTAGATAGGAATTTCTTATTTTTTATTTTAGGATATTTCTTTAGATAGTGTGATATATGTAGGGCTACAGGTTCCTAGAAACTCTATTCCTACCACCAATCCACTACAATAGATGATCTCATTTGCCTTCTCATCCCACCTTGTTAGCAAGGCACCTAACAGTCAATCAATGTTTAAAAAAACAGTATTACTAGATGTTAAAATTCCATTAGGACACCCTTAGGGATTACTTTTCCATGAAACGAACGACAGGAAACATATTGGTGTTGACAACAGTCAACACCTATTCAGGGGACAGACCATTATTAAGGCGGCACTCATATTAAGGGGACAATCTGTATAGTGAAACAACATACCAATTTGGCTGTACATTATGCATCCTCCCAAACAACTCAATCTTGCATTTTCCTGGTGAAAGTCGCTCAATCAATCCATATATTTCATCTGGTTTGTGACTTGTCTCTCTCACTTCGTCTACAATGACATCACAATCAAGGCCCCTATTATACCCTGCAGGGTCACCCTTGACCCCAACCTACATGAATAAATATAACAGATAAAATAGTTTCCATAAAATTAAATCACAAAGGTTTTCTGTAGAGTAAAGCCAACAAATTGTCTTTATGAGTGTCATAACTTGATTATGATTTCTCAATAAGCTAGACGATTCAAACTAAGTCTAAACAAGGAAATCAAACGAAAAGAACTGAATTCACAATAAATACACATTTACAAAATAAATACAGCTTGATTTACCAAACAATGTTCTTTCCCATGATTCAACCAATGACCTGTCCTTCCTGTTCAGATTAACCTCTGAAGCTGGTTGGTCTTTACCCAGATGATTTCATCAACTTTATATCTGGTTAAATTCAAATGTAAATGTATGGTCACCCATCAATAAAAAATAAACTCTGTACAAATAGGCAATAAATATAATAATATCGCATTCCTATGAGAACTGAGAATACTCAATAGGTGTCCTTATCCAGGTGGGAAAGTGTTCCAAGAACCTGTTCCAAGAATCTTGATATTTTACACATGCTTGCTTGTAGTCCCAATATGTAGTCAGTGTGTTGCTTCTAGGGAAAAAACGAGTACACTGGATGTTATCTTAGCAAGCGAAAAGTTATGTAACATAGACTTCTTATACTAGTCTACAATGACAAACTTTTGTTTGCAAACTGGAGCAAACTCAGAATTTGTCAAGAAAAGTTTTCTAAAGTGACTTCAGCAGACTGCAGGAAACTAGTTTGTAGAAGTCTACACACTAAAAAACTTTGGTTTTGCAAACTCAAGAAAAATCCAAGTTTGCAAACCAAAAATTGGTACATTCTGATACATATCACATATTAATTACAAAATGAATGTACCGTAAAATAAAACTTACTTTAAACTATTTGGAAGATTCTCTGATGTAATGAGAGTGACGATTTCCTTGAAGGTTTCAAATAACTTTGATTTGCATATGTTACACCTGTTAGAGGCAAGAAATGTTTTAATTTAAATGTTTTTGTATTAATTGTATTCTGTCTTGATGTGAAATACAAACAATTATTATACTAACGATGTATTGATGACAATGATGTAAGTTAGGCCTACTATTTATAAACTATGTTTTGTAAGTAAGTAACTAAGTACTGTAGGCTATTTGTAAACTACATTGTGGCATGGAATTCTGACACACAAATCATATGAAATTTCTACCTTGCATTTCTTTGATCTACATCCTTGGTTGTAACACCTTGTTTGATTCCCCTTACAGAGACTTCAAGTGGACAATCAGGAACTGCCGACCAGACAATAGCTGGAAATATGTAAGAAGTTGCAATTAAATTAAGCAACACTGCACTCATTAGTCGCATGTAACGCGACTCTACAGCTCACTCACTGTTCAAATAAAGACTACTGGAAAATCTTTCAGTCAATCATAACTTAATATAAATATATACACATTTTAATAATTAAAATGACTTGGCTTGTAATATTATCTCAATACAATTTAGCTAAAGTATTTTGATAAATTGATGCTTAAAAAGAACATCTGTTCATACCTGATCCACATGGTGACATTTTACCAAGAGCCTTAATATGATTCTGTTCGATGTACTCTTTTGAATGTTTAAATTCAACATTAGAATGATATATAAAAACACTATCATGTACTGCAAAACTTAGTTTTTCATGAATGCCATCGATTCTTTTGAGTAAGGCTCTTTTTGTAGCCTCTTCGTTGAAGTTACATTTTCCAATAACAATCCTCTTGAACTTTATCGGCTCAGCGAGGAAGTGAGAGAGGAGTGCTCCCTGACAACCAAGAATGTTCCACTTGGCAAACTTGTCACTACAGCTCATTGAGAGACTCCGACTTCCTCTGCCTGGCTTCAGACGCAGAACCCCAACCGCATGGTAACCACTGGAATCTTTGGGATCTTGAGTGTCTCCTGGTACACATTTGGCTCCAGTTCGATGATCTTCAAACCTCTTGTTTTCACCAAAACCAATACTTTCACATTGCTCTTTGGTTAAACTGATTTCATCAGTAGTTTCTTGATCTTCATCAGTATTTGAAACAACTTCTGATGAGCAGATTTTGGCGGTCTTCAATTGAAACTTGCAGCGTACCGGTGATGCTTTTCTTTTACAACTACTAACGTTGGCATCACAGTTGTCTCCAAGGCTATTACTACATTCAGTACCTGTACCTGCCTCCATAAACTTACAATTTAAAAGGAGACATTTACGGCAGGAACTTTGCTCTATATTACTGTGTTCAATGTTGGGCATTGGATCATGTGTTGTCTGTATACTATCACTATCTGCTGTATCAAAAATTGAAGCATCACCACCTTTGAAGGAAAAAACAATTGTTTGATTAAAACATGTAAATATGGAAACATGAGAATAATAATGTGGATACTCCCACAACACACAAACATTATTAAAATACAGGATTTCTGTCAAAAGAAAACGGGAAATAATGGTTTTAAAATATTTGTATGCTATTCAACTAGAAAAATAGGTTAATTTCTTATGGAAAATAACTTATTATAAATATTATATAATACAATTAGCTGATGATATATAGTACAATTAGCTGATGATACACAAGTAGAAAAACAAAATTAAATAAATGACAAGTGACACATGATGTAATGTATGTATGTTACAGTAATGTGATTGTGAACAATGAAGAATAAAACTGGGCTGTTTTCACAAAAGTAAAAAAAAAAGAATGTTTATGTTTTATTTATATTTATTATAAACATTCACTTAAAATAGATAGGGGATTTACAAGTGGAAGTTGTTCTCGCTTAGCCTAAATACACTCACAAGGTGTTTGGCTGGTAAAAAAGTGGAATGCCACATCTGGTTTCAACTGGAATTCTCCATTGGTATTAATATCATAGAAAATGCTATCTTCTTTTAGAATGCTCTTCTTTATTTGATGATATAAATACCTGTAATAGAAACATGACAACAAAATGTCTACTTTTGTCAAAGATAAATATAATAAGAGTAAAATACAAATAACATTAATAATAGAAATAATAAACATAGTTATTGAGTAAATTCCAAAGAGTAACATGTTGGGCATGTTTGTTAATAACAGGTAAAGGGTAAAAAAACAATCAAAAGCTGTCAACAATGCATAAATGACCACCTTGACAAAACCCCTGAAATGCAAGTCCTGTATTAATATTAATTTAGTGATGAACTAATTTATTCTTCACCTTTGAAATATATATATATATATATATATAGGCCTAAGCTATGCGTCTACTAGGCTACGTACAGTTATTAGGAATGAGTAATATTAGAGTTATAGTAGGCCTACCTCAAAAATGCTCGTCTAGTAACAACCTCTGAATGGTAATCATGAATTACATCACCTGATTTACAGTAAATATAAACAGAAAGTTAGTCTTACAGTTGAAACAAGCAACTAATGACACGGTTTTAGCTTAAATTCCACTTAGCTTAGCAGCAATATGTAAATGAGCTTTAACACTTTGGCCTTAGTAGGGCTCAAAATAAAAGAATTACTCCATTTGTCATTGATACTTGACCACAACTAACACTTCTTGAGATGGCTTACATTTGTATGTAATACTAATAAATAGAACTGGAGCTTCAACACTCGTCAATTGTTATATACTAAAAAATACAAACATTTCAGCTTTATTACAAATAAGGATTAAAAAGATACTTGCCAGATTTACTAAGTTTATCCAGCCCAACACATTTAGAACCAGTGCCAAGGGCAACAACCTCATATACCAATCCCTTGTAAAGTTCTAGACCATAACAAAGAAAAGAAACAATATTAAGTGGTAGCAGATCTATATTTCTTAATTGGGGGGGGGGGGGGGGGGGGTTAAAAGAGTGACCAGGCTAAAAGAGTTAGGAACTTGTCTCATTATTTGCATTTATTTTTTTTTTTATTGGGGAAGGGGGGGGGGAAGATTTTGGCTACCTTTTGCTCTGGAACTGCCTATGACGTATATTATTATTTATAATTTTATTTATATGGGGGTGGGAGAGTGGAGACTCAGTCTCAGGTCTCTCTTCGCCTCTGCAAACAAGTACAAAGTCGCTAGGTTTTTTTTACACACACTACAAACATGTATAGCTCTACAATGCCCAATCTATTATCAGTAGGCTTACTGCTAGGCCGTTCTCTCACCTTGCTGTACACTCTGTGGCTGCCGAATGCATCTCGTCGGATTCGGGAGATTGGGCCGGCATGGCCTGGGCCTAGCCTGAACAACTCCAGCTAAAATAGTCCATTCACGATTAGCCTGAGGCTTTCCTCTTTTGGGCAAACCTTGCTCGTAGTGATTTACACATAATTTAGCTATCATGTTCTTGACGTCGTGATCCATTGTTTGTTGAATTGTTGTTTTATAAATCGATACGATCAAAACAAAACACTGCAGGTATGCTGAGAGAGAGGATGCACTTGCTGTCAAGATCGCTCGAAAGAGGGCGGGAACTTTTTAAATAAAAGGAGTCGGTATGATTTCTATTTTTAGGCCAATAGATACAATTACAATATCTATGATAATAGATAACGAAGTTTTAAAAGTAGACCATTACTTACCTTGAAATCCACCCAATATGACATAGGACCTATTGTCTTTCATGAGATTTTCGTATCACACACAGTGTGGAAAGGTTGCTCTTAATTAACTTGGGCGGACGCAGGGGTGTTGCCCCAGTTGCCCGGGCAACACCCTTAATTTCATACTAAATGTTTTTTTCTGCCACTAAATTAAAATTTAGATCCCATTTCATCATATATATTAACCATTAACGTTATAGAAGTCCAGAGTTGGAAGAGTCTATTATGCAAATTGATTGACTGCAGCGTAAAATTAACCGCGCACAATTTAACGGCGGTCAGCGGATTTTTTTTCCGTTTTCCACGTCCGTAAAATTGGGCCGAGTTTCCGTAGTAATTACGGACGTTGCGAACTTTGAAATAACGGTGTTTAATTGCTTCTTTCTGCAAATTTCATCATTCTTTTCTGGAGTGTGTTTTAAGCAACACAGTTTTACTGACTTATTCAGCATTTATTTTAAAATAATACAATTCAAAGTTTTGCTCAATATATTTATAGCAGCAGCTTCACATTTTTGTCTAACTTTTTTGAATTATTAATTAATAGGCCTAGTAATTAATTTGTATTAGTCGGGGACTTCCTCTGACGTTCACATTGAACGCAAAAAAATGTTATCCTTAGTCGCGTGTGTTTTACTGGCGGAAAAAATAGGTGGGATAAATACTGCTGATAGATATTAGAGTGTCATTTCCGGCGTGAATTTTACGTGCGCGTGTACCATTTCCGGCCACCTAAAGGTGTCATTTAACAAATGTGGCGCAAATATTGGGTTTCTATTATGGCCCCGGACTCTTGGGCAACACCCTTAAAATAGTCCTGCGACCGCCCCTGATGATGACAGCTGTATAATAGAATTTTTTTAGTTGTAGTAGTATCATTCTGATGAAAAAACTATTGATACAAAATGCTGTATTGGTATGGTCTACTTTATGGGCGGTGATTGCAGTACTGCAAGTGGCAGGGCCTACACTGTGTATGAAGAAATATCTACAGTACTACCAAAAAAAAAAAGGAAATAAATAATAAAGTACTGTATTAATAAACAATAATATATTTTTCAATGGCAAACATTTCTTCTAAACAAAGACAGTATACGGTAGGTCAGGTTATTAATATATTTGTTATTTACATTGTAGAGTTTAACCAATTATAACCTAGTCCTATGCTATTTTGTTAAATAAAATGATTATCTTTTTTGTCTGACCAGAATAGGCATAATTAGTTGTAAACCTCTTGGTTAGAACATAACTTTTCTACAATCAGAATGTTCAGATAGCAATTTTTAGAACACTTTTATTAACATTTTATTATAGCATATTTTTCAATGTATTTTTCTATATTTTTTTGTTATAATCTTGGTTTTATTGTATCGTCCTAGATGACAGGGGCTGGTCAAGCACATCACAAGATGACAGTTTTATTACCTGTTATACTTAGGTGTGTTTTTTTGTAGAAAGATTAAAAATAAAATATAAAGAGTTTATCCCAAAATATGCTTTTGTTTGGTGACAGAGATGAGGGTGGATGGGGACACTAGCCAAGTAAAGGTACCATGGTATGCTGTACACTTACACATGGATCAATTGACATCCTAAAAGAATTCCCAAGAACAGAAACCAATGAAATGTTTCAAACATTTTATAATGATACCCGTTGTTTTAAACGCACTTCAATGATACATGACATAAATAAGTTTAATTAGAACACAATTTAGATAATTGACACCAAAATGTAAACAAAATGTGTGTTGATATGATTAAATATGTCTCATTATAATATTTGGATCTTCTACAATTATTGAAGACTAAAAGTGCCTCAAAAAGTTCATTAGAGGCAGCAGTAATCTATTCATGCATTTATATTATTATCTTAATTATGTATAATCATAAGGAGTGAATATTATTAACTTCAATTTCATTACCCTTTTTTCTGAGCCTAAAGCTAACCAAATAAATTCAACTATAAATTCCAGCTAGCTTAACAGTTTAGGTCGATTAATTTTTATCTTTTTCTTTGGAACCACAGCCTCAGGCCTGCTGTCTCTTGCATCTTGCTCTTTAGTCTTCCTTCCTTCTCCTTCAGAAATCTCTCCTTCTTCTTTCTCTTCCAGATCATTTGCAACCTTTTCTGAGGTGGAAGACAGCAGCGAAGCGTGTCTCTTTCTACCTCTTTCCTTCGGTATTCTATCTTTATTAGTCTTTGTGCTATTACCTCCTGATCCTTCAACAACATGTACGGATGATTTGATCTTTAACCTTGTGTCTGTTGTGTTATCACGTGAACGGTTGTCTGGCTTGTGCCATTTCTTATGACTGTCACCTTGTGGATTCAAGTATGAAGGCTCAAGACGTGGAGCATCAGGATAAACACTGTAAAAAAAAGAAAAAATTAATTCTCATCATCTCAAATCACTCATCATTCTGTACTTATTTTATTTACTGCAGTAAAAATATGCAGTAATTATAGTAAATGAAAAACAAAAAGTTAACATTGTTGTACTGCAGTAACACATTACTGCATGAGGGCAATACTGCAATTACAATAGAATAAATGAATAGACATTGATACAAGAGATAAAAGAAAAGATATGTTTACTGCAGTACCTGCAGTAGATCACAATTGAACCATACAAAGATATGTTAAATCCAACATGAACTTGATTGACAATGAATCAAACACATAAAACAGCAGCTACTGCAACTGTCTGTGAAGTGTTAGGTTTAATATGTTATTAAAGTTTGTAAAAACTGGGGAAAATGTAACCGTAACAAAAGGGTAGTCAGGCGTAAAGTGTACAGTTAAGTTGAATGTGACATACCGTCTGAGAATAATCACAGCCCTTCTTGCTCGAATATCCTGTGGCCTTATACAGTGAGTCACCTGATCCGCTGCATAATCACTGCAAATAACAAACATTAAAGACAATATTTAATTAACCAATATTGGCAATATACCAGGTAAGAAATCATCAATCATGATAGATAAATTTGTAACTAGAGACAGGATAAAAGAAGAAGAAAAAGTTTGTTAGTTTATTAATATAATGTATAATTAATTTTCATTAACACTTCATACTCAATATTTCTGAATATAAATAAAGTACAAACCTTAAAATCGTAACACAACCTCGAGTCATGGGCAAGCATACGATAGGTTTTGTTACACGTATTGGTTTAAAACTGAACTTGCAACCAAAACTTAATGCTGAATCACTAAGAAATGACACGGACACTATCGGACGGTCAAAGATGTGAATTGGGTCTACATGTGACACGATACATCCACCAGGTTTGTAGTCGTTTATTACAGCACTGTTTACAAAACCATCAACGATAATGTTTTTCGCAACAAGTTTAGCAACAACCATATCATGAATCCATTTTGGTATTGGATCTACCTCTCCTTTCGCATACAACCTCTCTTGCCCTGGCCCTCTTTTTGCGAGTTGCGCACCGTAAGTATACCCTTCTCCAAAGAAATATTTATTTCGCAAGGGTGCTCTATCAACCGTGTGATCTTTATAAACATCATCATCTCCAATTCGAACAACTTCATTGATTTTATCTTCAATCTGTTTACATTCTTCTTCACTAAAAAGTTGGAACTGTTTTATTCCAGAACGAATCAGTTTAGCGACCTCAACGTTCTCCTCTACGTTTTGTTTACGACCACCGAAACTAGGTCTGGGCCTAGGAGATTTAGATGTATTTTTACGCTTTGATTTACTAAAATTTGGGATTTCTCGGTCACTGTGTAAACCTACATGTCTTACACGACACGAGTTTCCTAACTTTTCTCGCAAATCTGCGTAGGTACTTGCCATTTGCAAACTTTATACATGCCAACTTGTCGGGCCTAGCCAGCCTTTAACGAGTTCCAACAGCGTAACAATGTGTGAGGTCAAAGGTCATGTTTACTATTGGTGTTTTGTGATATTTTTATTTGTTATAAATCTTTATTTAAGCTATAAACATCATTCAAACTTTTAAAATTATTAATCTATGAATATTGTTATAAATTAGTGTTACTATGATGATATTTTAATAACAATTTTGTGTAAATATTTCCTGAATGGTTACATAATGTTGACCGCCGCCCCAAAATGCACCAGTCGAAAACAAACATGTCAGCGCCCACCATCGGACAAGAAAAATAAGTCGCTAAGAACAATTTCATGGTTTTATTTATGATTTTCTAAATAAGACATTATTAACAATATGTTATTATAGATTACTAGTAAATGATGATAACGCTGTAGTAGTTAGGATGGAAGAAGAAGGGAATATAATCCCTCAAATTGTTAGGCCCAAAACGTCCAAATTTCCGACACTAGCAAGCGTAGCTTCGGCTGCTGCAGCTTCCTCCTCCTCATCGTCGTCGTGTACGTCTACGTGCATAGCTGACAATTCTGCTAACGAATATAATTCCGAGCAACGGAAAGTAACATTTGACTTTAGTAATCTTGATTGGTCCCCCGAACCGCCTGCAGGAACCCATTTTCTTGGTATTCAAACAAAAGACTATGTTTTACCTGGCGAAGCTGGAGGAAGCAGCAGCGGACAATGGAATTGGGAATCGCAACAACATGCCTTCAATGGAAAAGTAGTGAGAAAAAAGTCAAGGTTAAGAAGCAGACGAGGAGCAGTATCGCTTACAAAGTCTCCAGTTGGGTTAGATTTAGTAGGTAATAATGATGACTAATTACATATAACTATTTTTTCATATTGCCTGAAACATTTCAATGATATAATACGCACTGCAGCACCATATATACAGATGTACTTCCACACTAAAACCCTGTTTTACCATTCTATACCCAGCGCCTGAAGATATAAAATAACAAATTGCTGGAACTGGTTATAACGTAAATCAAAAAAATCTTTCCTTTTTTATTCCAGCTGAAAGGAACCTAAGAAAAGCTGCAAATGCTGGGGATGCAGAAGAAGGTATAAGCAACTTATTCACCAGATTGAAAAATATTGAATTTCATCGGTTTTTCAATATCTCCCATCTAGAATCTAAGGCCCATTACACACGAGGTCACTTTATACAAATTAATTCCTCCATGAAATAACACAATGTTCCCATGCTGCCCAATTTGAGAAACACTTTATATCTAAATTTGTTTCTCGTCATCCTGTTTAAATGATAATAGACAATAATATGTTCGGCTAGCATCCAAGTCAAATGGCGTCATGTTAAGTATAGAAATGCACTCCAGTGACCAAAAGTAAAAAGAGTTCTTTGTACACAATTTAGCCAAGTATAAAATAACAACTAATCATTGCTTCTTTTATGCAGTTGATAGACTTTTAAAAGATGAGATAAATCCAAATCGCTGCGATGAAAAAGGACGAACAGCTCTTCATTTTGCAGCATCAAAAGGAGCACAAGCTATTGGTAAAGAAGTTTATATAATTAAATAAATCTATTAAAAAAAATATCAAAGTTTTCAATAATTTATAAAATGTTTTGCTCATTTTTTCAGTTCAATTACTGCTGAGTAATGGAGCTGATCCTAACAAGACGGATGCAATTGGAAATACTCCACTACATTTAGGTATGGATCATTGGTTTTTCAACAGTGGAGCTGTAGCTTGGTGGTTAACTTGCTTGCCTTCCAATCCCAAGGTCCAGGGTTCAATTCTGACCTAGTGCTCTCTAAGCCTTAAATTTGTTTATAAGCATGATAAATTATAAAATTCATCCTGTAATTGGCGAGTTATTCACTGATGAATGCGTATGAAATTTAAACAAAAGTAACTAACTGTAAGGTAAATATAACCACTAATAACAATTTTTATCTTTTCAGCTGCAATAGGAAGTCATATAGGTACAGTGTTAACACTATTACAAAACCGAGCCGATGTACACGCCCTTGACAGGAGTGGTCGTACACCTATACACCTTGCACGTATTAGAATCTCGCACATTTGTGGACAGAACTTGTTCTCATTTCGCTTGAAGGATGAAGTGAAACAGGTATTGAATTGAAATATTTATATATACTGGCCGACCTCTTCAGTCAAAGACTGTCTCCCAGAGGGCCCAGTTATGATCAGTGGCTGTGATGTATTAGTACACCAGGTAACCCCCTACTCATCTGTAAATGTACTGTACTAGGTTCTTTAAAGTGCACATGAGTTAGATGTGTACACTGGACCTACGGTTTATAGTCCTTATCGGAGAAGACTTGTTCTACCATCAGAACCATGGAGCGAGTGAGCCTCGAACCCTTGCCGATGTTATGGCCATATTACCCATCTATAAATTATATTTATTTTCCGGGCTGTTATTGAATGACTGTGTGTTTTACCAAATAGGTTATTTTTTATTGATTTTTGCTAGGTAATCAATATGCTGAAGGCATATATGAACTGCCTTGGAAAAGACGATAAGGTACTTGCATTAGAGAACATTGGGATACAACTACAACACACTACCAACAAAAAAGAAGTAAGTTAATTTAAATGATTTCATGGCAAATAAACAGTGGTAGTAAAGTCAGGTACAATGTGTAGAAGGAACATAAAATAGGAAATAAAATGATTAGAAGATATGAATTTTAGTAGATATATTGTCCCCCTAAACAATTTTTGTTTTGTTGGATATGCCATTTTAATGTCATCTAATTGTTTAAAAAATACTTAAATTATCTGTCAGACAATGGTTTTTGGTTAAAATTAACCGTTTCTTTTTAGTGAAATAATTAGTTTTTTTTTACAGAGGTGACTAACTTTTTATTAGAACTGCAAAATGGCCTATTTAAAGTCTGATTTTATTAATCTTCATTTTTCATGTTTTTCGGGGACAATACATCTTTAAATTAACCCTTTTTTTGGTGTTTATTTTGCAGATGGATGAAGTTCAGAGTATGCTTGAAGGTTTCACCACCATGAGCTTGGATTCATGAGGCCAGTATTTTAAGAGTTACTACAGCTATGGATTGGATTCATAGGTCAAACAATATCCAACAGTATTCACCCCTCCATACTTTACTTAACAGTTTTATTTCATTTTAAAATTTAGTACTATCCTCAACTCTTAGCAGTACTACAACAATATTTTAAATGTCAAAATACGTTTTAAATTTATTCATGTAAGTACATTTATAATTAACTGTATTGCAAAAAAGAAAAAGTGTTCACGTACCAAAACGTATCGCAAAACAAAAAGCAAGATACTTTTTTTAATAGGCTGTTAAAGTAGATCACCAAAAAATAAAGTAATAGATATGTGACAGGCGTCAAGGTTATAGTGGAGTCATCCATACATACGCGAGAAAGAGATTTTTTTTTAAAGGTTTGATTTAAAAACCAACAATTTGTGTACTGTGAATGATACAGTAATAGTGAATAATTTTTTAGATTTTAGTTTTATTTTCTATAGAAAAAAAAGCATGCCGTCTATTTTAATGTACACATACAGTAATACCAAAACATGGTTTATAGATTTGTTCTATTTTGTATGAAAATATAAAATTCTGTTGCAATAAACTTAATTCTAAATTCTAGAGATGTGTTCTAATTTGTCCCTATTACTTCAAAGCGTCAACATGCATGCATAGCCTCACACTAACATACATTATCATCTTCACAAAGAGATTACAGTATGCATTAACTAGAGAGTGAGCTAGGTAGGCAGTGGCATCATAATGATGCCAACATGGTAGAGAATCTTTAAAATGGCTGCCAACTACAATATATGTTAAAAAATAGTTAATACTATATATAAAAATAATTACCCAAAATATTAAACGAAGAACCACATCAAAACAATTAATTATTACTAATGGTAATGAAATAAATAACTTCATGGTAAATTTCTTTAAAGATGTATTGTCCCCCTGAAAAAATAATTCCTAAAATTGTTGTTGAATATGCCAATATGTCACATAATAGTTATCCACTAAAGTCTGATTTAGTTAATCTTCATGTTTTTAGGGGACGATATATCTTTAAATTAGGATTTCAGACTGTAGTTATACAATTTCTTTGACATCATCAATGATGTTTGAACTGAGGGAGTCGTCACAAGAAAAATACAAAAAAACAAAGTTGATTTCAATTACTTTATTTTTATGTCAGTCAGTAGCTGAGTAGCAGATACACTTTTTGATTAACACATTTTTTTTTAGTGGTTGGCAAATCCTTACATATGAACAAAAAAGTTTACACAAAAATAATATATATATATTTTAGATTAACCATTAAAGTATTCATATTACAACAAAAACTAAAATATTTTGTATATAGGCAACTAATTAATAATATGGATATATAAACTAATAAAGGTACAGAATACGGCAGTATAATAACAGTTTCTGGACGTTTTGAACGTATAAATTATACAAGTACCATTGAGAATTGCATAGTAAGCAACAACATCATGGTTATACTTTAAAAAAAACATTATATTGGTGAACAGAAGAGCAAAAAAATTATTTTCATTATTGGCATGAACATTATTGTTTTATCATCTTATTTAAATTGATTTATTATTGCAAAGAAAAAACTTCCTTGACTCTATGGTTGATTTTACTGAATTTAGAAATCACTAAAAAGTTGCTGAAACGCCACTCTCCCCACATTGCACTTTTGTATTATCAATCAAACACAGATCATTGCTATTGTTTTAAATCCCACCTTTTGGGAAATAAATCAAGAAGTTGAAAATATGTTCTATATTATTATGTAACTGCTTATGACTAATAAATTTAACTCCATCATTTTGGTGCAGTACCTGCTGCTTCCTTGGACTAATATCTGACCCTAGCCCTCCGAGCAAGCTTGGATTGAATGCCAGGCTAGTGATCTGAAGGTTGTGGGCAGTGGCATAACGGCTATGAGCGCTCAGACCTTATGGTTGCCCCTGAGCAGTGCACAGAGAAAAAAAACAGGCATTTAAATATGTTGAAAAGGCGCCTGAGGCCTCCAGCATTGGAGGGCCACTTAGGGTTCCTAAACCAGGGGCCTCAGGCCTCTGCGTTATGCCACTGATTGTGGGCTCAAGACCCAACTGAGAATATTCAGTAAAATTACGTCAAAGTTGGGAAAATAATTCCCTGATGCAAGTAAAATAATTTACCATCATGTATACTGTACATCATCATTGTTTAGTTACTTCATGATTCATTTAACAGTATCTTTTGTGTTGAATCTCTCTGTGATACTGTACATAATCTACAATTATTGTCAACTTATGTACATTTTCATGACATGTTAGACACACCTGACACAAACTTAAGCACTGACTAAAGAGTAAACTTAAAAATTGTTTACACATTTTCATACTATACATACAGTATATATATGTAGTATATCAAGTAATATAAGTGTTATAGCTACTATAATATAAGAATACACCATACAATATTGAGGAATAGCTGTTATTAATTGTACTTCCACATACTCTACCATGAAAGCCCTAATGGTAAAGGCATATCAATCAGGCAGAAGAGTGTCTTTACTATTTCATAATCATTCATTTCCTCTTTTTTAAAATATATCGTAAGAATACAAGATTTAAAATAAAAATCTGGGCTTAGCTTCATGAGTTTAGAGACGTCGGCGATGAAAGAGGTGACGTTGAGGGCGACCTACAATCATTTTCATTATTCTTAGAAAGGGATAACGCTTTGGGTACAATGTCTTGCCAAACTTGCAGAATCTGGGAAACAAAATTATGGAAGATGCGAACATGATAAAAAAGTGATAAAAAGCACAAATGAATGTTACACAAATAAAATAATGATGCTGTTTATTCTACAGAAAGCAGACTATATGATTTATGTGAACACAATATGAAAGAACAGTATTCCTTTGCAGTAGGTTTATTATAAACTGAATGATTATAAAATAAATGGGGCCGCTGATGAAATTACTGTGCTTACTATCTGCGCTATTTGATGATTTATGTTCTAACATATGAATACTTTGGGTCATGTATGAATATGCACTGTGAATATGGCCATGTTTCCGTATTGTGCATTACTTTTGATTGTAAATACAATTAGAACCCCTATTAAGGGACCGCTTTGGTACAAAACAAAGTGTTCCCTTAATGAGGATTGCTCATAGTGTCAAAAAATATATTGCCAGGCGTTCATTTCGCAGGCAATATGTCACCTTAATAAGAGTGTTCCAAAGAAGGGGTTCTACTGTGATAGGTAATCAAACTCAATGTAGTAAATATGTCAAAATGTAATGTTTTAAAAGTATTACAATGTTCAATGCAGTGCATTTTGTAGTGGTGCATGTTATTGAATGGTGCTGTAAAAAACATGCACAATGTAGCACCAAATATGGATGATTCTGATGCTTATAAACAATGCAAAATAATAGCAAACACAAAACACTTGCAAACAAAAATTATAAAGCAAAACTAGACTTAATTCAATTTATTGTTGATTTTTACATTTAGTTACAGTTACAGATTTTATATTACATTAATTACAAATGATATTAATTTATACATGAAAGGCTGTAATCAACTAAAATTATATAATTCCAATTAATATTTTACTATTGACATTACAAATTAGAGGTTTAAAATCAAGGCATATAAAAAGGAATATCTGTACATACAGGTTTGTGTGGGTTATTATTGGTGTGCTACAACTTGAACTGGCTAGCAAACTTTTAAAATGTATTATTACTATTAATTATCATTGTTATTAACAATTCTCAATGCTAATGACATAGTTTTGTCTTTCTCCATCTGTCACATTATTTGCTTTAATTAATACTGTATTATATTTATTTTGCTTGCTATTTATTATTCTATAATGTAGTAATAGGTTATTTAGTTTAGGCCTATTATTGCAAGTGAAACATTAGAAGAACATTATTTATATATTATGGATCCAGAGGAAGGGAGGATTCCTTCACACTTCCTATAAATCTAACATACATTCTTACCATTAAAATAATCAAATTTACATACAATTTAATCGATTTTGAATGTTATAGATGTTCTTGTTGTATTGTTATTAGTAAATGTTATTTATACTTATTTATGTTTTTATACTTATGGCGCCCTGTAATATTTTCTTATATGCTTACCTCTGACACAACACAGTTTACACATAGCAAATTAAAATACTATATTATTTGGTATATATACGTGCAGTAATTAGCACTAACATACAGAACAAGCAGTTTCTTTAGACATACATTAGCAAACATATGTATTTGGACAAGGGATATCCCTTCAATAAAAAAAACAAGGCAGTCATCAAAATTCCAATAAATTTAGGCAACTTCCATTATCATTGTCACTCTATTAATACCGTATTTATTTGAATACACACCCCGTGCGTTTATTGTTCTCGAGGGTTTTTAGGGGAGACTTTATTCAAGGGGGAGCATTTATTTTTTTCTGTGTCATATGGTAACATGTATAATCAAATAAATACCCCTAAATATGAAAAAATACAACAGAATTAATACCAAGAAGTGATAAATACAGTAAACATTGTATAAAAATGCTTGGTAAATTGTAGATCATGTCAATCAGAATAGAATATTGTGTGTATATGTATGTGACCAGTTGTTTATTCGAGGAAATACATTTTTCTTGTTTATTCCAAATGATGGTCTATGGGGGATGTTTATTTGAGAAGTTTATTCGAATAAATACGGTACTTAAAAACTGACCAAAATTCTTAAAGAAAGTCAGCCAACAGATTTTTTACTTTACTGAATAAAATCTATTAAAATGAAGTAGAATTTTTCATCCAAGGTGAGACCATTAATATTAAGTAGTACATACTGTGTAACATAGGCACCCATTGAGTTTTAGAACTCCATTATTTTACAACATTACAATAAAATATGAAATAAAATATGCTATTTTTTTTTTACAAAATAAGTTTCTAAAATTCAAATAATATTTTTATTATTTTGGAATGTGAAATAGAGAACCATGCCATAGTTCAAATTCCACTGCAGTTACTACAACACAGTTTTTACAGTAATAATATTATTAATTTATATAAATTTTTTTTATTTAATTACTTCAGTTATAGGGGTGCAGAAAGCAACCAATTAGCAACTGCAGTAGAATTAGAATTACTGCAGTAACTATGACGCAGTCCTTAATTATAATCCATTTGGTAGCCTTTTTCTAGGATGGAACAGTAAAACTGGAATTGGACTCTCCTGCGCCGGAGTTTGTCTTACTTAGGATATCCTGCCAAACTGATAAAAGCTAGAGAGAGAAAGGTAGAAAGAAATAAATAGGAAGGAAACTAACAAAGGTCACTATTTCCACTTGAGGTCAATCTGTTATACAGGTCACTCTATTAATAAAATAGGGAGCTTTGTGACGACCTACAGCATGACCTATGCATATGGTTGTAAACTAGAATTTGCAAAAAACGGAATCGAGTGAGCAAGGGCATCCCAATGTCCCTATATGCGCACAATGAATTAGCAGTACACAACTAGTTAGAAATAGAAATAATTTATATAGCGCACATATACACTAAAAGTGCTGGAAGCAACCACATACTGTAGCTGATTTAGAATCCGACTTCTTTTATTTATCCAATAATTTCATATCCTCAGCAAAGAGGTGTGATTTTTTTTAAAGTTTCTAGGTCGGACCATTGCAAATCACAAGCTCCCCAATTGCTAATCAAGTGACTTATCTAAAAGCAACACTTAACTCTAATTATGTAAAACATGAGGAGAACTATGCTATCTAGACTGGCTGAAATGAGTTTAGATAGAGCTGCCCAGTTACTGTAACTCTGCATTGTATCTTTAAAATACACAAAACACAGCGCTAAACAGCATGTATTATTTACACATTACTGACTATATTAATATATTAAAAAAGCAGGCAGATGTATTTTGTTTGTTTATTAATGTATAGAATAGTAATAGTTTAGTAGATTATGTGAATGTTAATATTAGTGCAAATTAAGAAAAGCATCATTGTTCTAGTACGAAAAATGAATGAATTTCTGTTATATGCCATCTGGTAAGTTATAATAATGCTTGTATTAAATAACGGTTCCTATATTCCAGATATGTTGTCTACCTCAGGAGTTAGGTTATACCAGACATGCACAAAGAAATTCCAAACACTTTGTAAGATCAGGCCAAAACACTTATATGTACAGGATTGAATCTTAAGCGTGGTTCCCACTATAACGCAACGACGTATCAGCACTTTGCGTAATCACAAATGGGAACTGACGACGCAACAGTGCTGCAAACATCGCAGGTTTGACAGGGACAGATTGGACAATTATTGGAAGGGCAATTTCTAATGTTGCGTAGGTTGCGTCGCTAGTGGGAACCAAGCTTAAGGTTCTGTATCTAAGTTACTTACCTCCGAGTAGCCTTGTCGCTCAGTCTCAGCATACGCCTGCATTGTGTCTGAGATCATAGGGATATTAGCATGAATAAGCTGTGTTTCCATTTGCAGGCAATGCAGTGAGAATAGATTACGGTTTTCCATTGTCATAATTTGACTTGCTTGCTGTACATAGAAAAGGACATTTCTGTCATCACATTATCAATACCAAAATAAATTTATATACTTGCGTTATTGCAATCTGCTACTATATAACAAATTGTACTTTATTGAATTGAACATTAAAATCCAGTCTACAAATATAACGCATGTTTGAGGGCACCTCAAAATACGCGGTTTAGGTCACTCTCAATAAACAAGGATAAATAATTTAATGAATGAAAGAATAATAGTTATGGGAAAATGGCTGTGGTCATGTTACAAAGTCAGTTAAGAGTTCAAAACAATATAGGCTGATGACTTAACCACATAAAACTCCTAAAAAGTGGGAAGCATTTTGTCATTTTACCCATGACTGGTAAAATAAAGTTTTATCAAACCATTACGCAGTTAGTAGTTCATTGTATAGTGAGGTAGTATCATCTTGTTGCATCACTAACAAGGTGTGGTAGATAAGATAAAGTGACAATAGATAACTGCCTCGGCCTAGCCTAGTAATGTTTGCTAATTTAACTTAATTGTGTAGTGAGATAGTGCCACCTTGTTGCATCACTAACAAGATATGGTAGGGTAAGATAAAGTGACAATACCTCAGTTATTCTAGACTCCAATTGTTCTACAACTCCAACTTGTTGTTGATCTCCGCCTTTCAATGTTGCAGACATTTTCTTCTTTTTGATATTAGCCATTTTTTGTAAGGCCATTTGATGGTCTCTAAGAACACCCTTTTCATGCCTTTCACAAAGGTCCTTTAAAAAAAATAATTTTGCTTTTTATATAATTAATATCCTTAATATTAAACAATAATCAACTGCTTTTTAACAATGTATTTAAAAGTGAGTAAGTAAAAAAGAGGATAAGACAGCTATTTCTAGTACTTATTTTACATACAATTATATAGGCCTAATATTATTTCTGTATTATTCTGCATGATCATAACCCTATGTATAAAAGTTAGAAATAGTGAAGTGAAAAATTAAGAAAATAACGAAGCAAGATAAAACACGGAAATTGAACGTATGAAATAATATATATATAATATACAAATACTGTAATTACTAATACATTTATAAAATATTAAATGAATGAAGGTGGTGGTTAACCACAAAATATTTTTTACAAAAAAGATAACAATGTGTGATATGAGATTACAATAAGTAATAATAAAATTATTTATGAAATGATGTTTTAAATTTATTTGTACCGTATGTTGCCATTATACCATAGATAAGTACCTTATATGTTTGCAACATGTCCAAAAACAAAGCTAATCTTTCTCCAACACTATTATCACATCTTGATGCCTAAAAATAAAATCATCATTATAATTAAAGTTGTTTGGATGGAGATTATTATCAAGTTAGTCATTTTAATCTAATGTTTAATGTATTTAATGTTTAATATGATGTAAGGGTAATCGGTTTAAGTTCTACTACATATAGCCAGCATAGTAGCAATAAGGTAAACTCATTACCGATTGTCATACAATATGGACTTAATCCTAAGGTCATGCTACTTATAAATAGGATAAAAAATAGAGGCAACTCTACACTCTGAAAACTGAAAACTTTCCACAAAATGGTTCAATATGTTGGACATTATATCATATTATAATCCATTCTGAAACCAGATTTCTAGAACAATTTTATATTATAAAATATTTGTTTTGGAATCCATTAATATGATAATTGAGAGAAACACCAATAAGATAGCAAGCTTTTCCATCCAATGCTTATTAAACTCTGTCTACACTATCAAACTAGTTTGACAAAAAATGTGATGTGCCCAAATATGGTAGTGATATGCCCAAATACGGTAGTGATATGACATCATCATGTCCATATATAGGCAAAACATATTTCTTCTGGCATAACAAACAAAATAAAATATAGTAAGCTTTACCTGTTGGCCATGTTTATCAGAAAGGGCAGCAAACTCAACTGCTATGGTTTTCAATCCCCCTTTAATGGTAGGCCAGGCATCATTTGTACCCATAGCCCAAGCTGATGCTGGCTGCGAGTCACCACTTAATTGATTTAATTCTTTAGCAAAGTGTAACATATCGATAGAATTTTCTGAAATGAAAATTCAAATTAACAGTTTACTTTTACTAGCATAATATTTTCCATATTACAAATTGTATAATTATGGTCATTAAAGAATTGTTTCCTTTCATGCACTATAATTTCTTCCATGCACAAATTATTTCTTTCAAGCACTAATTTGATCACATATTATAAATTGTGATTCATACACTAAAACATTCAAAGCTCCTCTTAGTACACTCAAATACTTCATCTCCCGCCAGTGGAGTGACGGCTATGAGCGCTCACTGGCTAAACCCAGGCCCCCCACCCCCCCATAGCTTGAGCAGCCCAATGCAACTACTCAGCGTTTGAGGGCCCCTTAGGACTGCTAAAGCATGGCCTTTTCCCCTTGCGTTACGCCACTGTTTCCCACACTTAATTTTAGGCACAAAGTCAAATGGTATTGATATATTGTATGGTACACTAATTGTTTATTATGTACTTACCAGCAGATCTCTTAGTAACATTATCAACTATATTCTTGAGTTTGTATATACTTTCAAATAGATTTCTAATCTGGTCTCTACTGTTTGCAAATTGTACTTGTGTATCAATTGGTACCAAGTCCTATAAACATCAACAAGTTAAGTTGATTTGGTGGTTGAAATACTTGTTTACCGATCTTAAAGCTCTGTCTAGACTATCAAACTGTTACAATAACAATGTGCTGTGCCCATATGTACACGATGATGTCATATCACTACCATATTGCAGCGCATCACATTTTGTTGGTCATATAAGTTTGATAGTGTAGACAGAGCCTAAGGTACTGAGTGCAAATCTTATCTTACAATACTGTATAATGAAAGAGTACAGCTCCAGGGTCTGTGTATGGAAGTTGGGGGAGATTTGAAGGTGGAAGTATACTCAGATTATTAAGAATGAATTTTTATATTATACCTTAGCTGTGGCTGATAGAGGACTTGTCATAAACTCATCTGGAATTCCACGGAACTGGTCCTTTATTCTATGCTGCATATCCTACAAAATTGAATTTTAATTTACCAATCAAAACATAAGAATTCAATTTTTATACCCAAAAATACATAGTATAACATTTATAACATAGTTTATAATTAAAACAATAATACTGTTCAGAATAATTTCTCACCAAACTAATTTAAGTTTATTATCATTATATCAGACAGTTATCAAATCAAATAAAATCATAGTAAGAGAGTGGTCTGGGCAAGAATTCAAAGTCTACTAAATTTGTAATTGACTGTCAGAACTCTTGGCCCAGACCACTCTATATGTGACTATGTAACATAGTCACATATGATAGAGTGGTCTGAGGCAAAAGTTACAAACATACTAAATTTTTTATTGAATGTCAGAACTCTTGGCCCAGACCACTCTATCATATATGACTATGTAACATAGTCACATATGATAGAGTGGTATGCGCCAAAAGTTACGAACTATATTTTTAATTGACATTCAGAACTCTTGGTCCAGACTACTCTATCACATGTGACTGTTATATAGTCACATATGATAGAGTGGTCTGGGCCAAGAGTTCTGACAGTAAATTAAAAATACAAACTTACAGAGCCTTGAAATGTCATAAAAAACTTAGTTATAGCACTTTCATGAAACACGGGATGCCTACAAATCATCGTTAGAAACCTACGTAGCGCCCTCCGACGTGACTCTATAAACTCTCTTGTTACTGTTGAAAAGAATAGAGTAAATTAAAAAAATAAACCAAGTTTTACAATGTTATAGTTAACTAATTAGTATAGTTAATTATCTACTAACCTCGCATCATCTTTTTAGGGGGTGGTGTCGGAACCATTCGATATGGGAATCTCTGAAGTAGGACTTCGTGTAAGGCGATAAAATCATTATAACGTCGCATTACAGTTGTTTTGTAAAACTGAAAAACATAAAGGAAAAATTCTGTATTGTGCTCAACTTTTGAAAAGGATCCCTAAGTCCTAGACAGGCGTAACAACCTCCCTAATGAGTTGACTAAGAAGAAACCCATACTTTCAACAGTAGATAGTCAGAAAAATCCAGGATTGAAACAGGATTTGAACCAAGAAACCCGGGATTAGTAACCAGGCATGTCAAACCTACAGACTGATTGTGTACTTACATTACTTTGGACTTCGTATTCTACATGTTTTAATAACAATCCTTTCTTCTCTGGTACTACACCTACAGACACTACATCCATGTCTTGTAGTTGTCTAAAGCTATACCCAAGAATACTAGGATTCTTCTCTTTTCTAACTTGCACTGTTAAAGTTTTCAGTTCACTTAAATCACCTAAAGATGGCCGAGGCAACTCTAAAAAGATAATAACAATCAACATGATTTCATAAAACATTATTTTACTTATTTTAAGTTCTATGTATAAAGTAGAACCCTTTCTTTAGGACACCACCCATATAAAGAGGAAACTTGAAATGATTTAAGGACAATATTATAATTTGTTTTTTAATATTAAATAATGTGTAGGATCATTTATGGAAATAGGCCTTTTGTAGAGACAGATTATACTGTACATATATTACTGCTGTATATAACTACTGTACATTCTTCCTGTAAAAAACCTTAACAGGATGTGTATCAGGCAGGCACACAACTGTTCAAGGTCAATTAGAAAATAAGGTGAAATAATATTCAATGGTCAAAGTTTATTTTAAAGTTCTTTTGAAAGACATGACTAAAATATATATACATGTAGCATCGTAAACAAATCACCAACACTAGGTGGATTCCTCTAGATTCTGAAAATTACAATGCAAAAGACATTAAGTTAAGTTCAACATTTATTAATCCCCTATTTCAAAATCTTGGATCTGCCACTGCAGCAAACTCACCTTGATCTGCAAAATTCTCTAATAGTTTTTCATTAACTGGTTTTCCTTGTTGAGCTAATGCAGTAAGTGCCAAGGCCTTATAAAAGCCATTCCTACTTAAGAATCCTTGCTTAGTATCAACGGCTACCCATATCTGTGATACAAAAAATGAACAAAAAATAAAATACAATTGGGGTGTTACATACTTTGACGGTCACTATCTGAGTTATGGAATGACCAATACACTTAAATAATGTTTGTTAAAACACCTTGGCTACTAAATTAGATTTTCTATTGTTACAGATTCCTTGTCTCTCGTGGCGATAACTTTGTGATATTTTACCTATTAATAAATAGTGAATAATTAAAATTTATTAAAATGCATATTGTGCGTTATGTTACAATGTTTATAAATACGCCGTGTATATTATTCCGGCAGAATCACTGCTAATTGATTGGTCAATTGAAAATCGCTTATGCATGCACATTTTTATAACCTCATGTACAAACTTAAACACCGGTTAAGCTGGTTGGCTGGCTTAGTGGTGTGGTACAAGTGGTTTTGTACTAGGACTAGGTTCAATTCTCGATCAATTTTTTCCGATATCTTTTTAAAATTCACTATTGTCTTTTTGAGGGATGTTTTTTTTTAGTTTAGCATATGTTATGATAGGCAGTTGTCCTAACCACAGCGTTATAAATATGTATGCATAACAATTGAACATGTTTTATTGAATATTAAATTATTATTGTCTAAAATAGTGCAGTCATGCATATCATCAGTTCACAAATGGTGCGGTACCGCGACAACAGACTGTTGTGGTGGCCCATGTGGTGGGTGGGTGAGACTTAATAAATTTTACAAAAGACTTGTTTGGCTATTTATTTCATGCTTCAGTACGGCCCAGCAGGGCAGTGTTTCACACCACACACACACATGCTACAATCCAGGATACAAATTCGCTTTAGAAATTAATAATGCACACACACATTCATCGAGTACGAAAACCTTACCTGACTTAGCGTAGTTTTCGGAAGGTTAGATTTCATCAGAATTCTGACGAACACATCGCGGTCCACCTTCGCCTCCTGATTCGGGCAAACGATATCGTATACCTCCCGGTAAAACGGGGGTACGGAACCTGTGAAACAACATAGACAGTTCAGACATACATCTGCTTATTGAGCATGAACTACAAATTACATAAATCATAATATAAATTACTATCATACGTTACACACTTATAAAATTGAAAAGAAATGGGCGGAACTGTACTCACCACTAGTTAACTCATCCGCCATTATTTTTCGCGTGATATTGGAAGAAAGTACGCATGCGCGTAATTTCCTACACACAAAATTCATTTGACCCCTGTGGTCAGTCGACTGGAAAAAACCAGGGGTTTCATAACAAAAATGTTATTAATATTAAATTCTATTCAATAATGGTTATTGCAGTTCCGTTTTAAACCAGGGAAGAATGATACTAAATTCCTTCTTCATTTTCTTTGTTAAAATCATACATATCACGTCATAATCAATTGAATTCCAACAAAACAATTGGCAAAATACAGTAGTACAAAAAATAATAACCAAAAACAAACAATTTTATATACAATCAAAGTTTATTTCCCAATACACAATTGACAAGGAAAAATACTAAATTCAAATAAACAACAACAAAAGTTTTTTTTCTTTCAAAATACACACATATTATACAGTACCACAGACTTTTAAGTCTGATAACAATATTTTTCTTAGCCAACTTTCGCTGCATTCACAGACTTTCTTAACAAGCATAATTTCTATATAATTTTTCATAGGCATGCGCATTTGCCACTTTTTTTATTTTATACACTTAATAATGTAAACAAATTCATAAACCCAAATGTTTGAATCTCTGAAATAATTTCTAAACGTAGCTATTAGACAAGAACGAAAAACTGAAAAGTTTAATTTTTATTGCTACATATATAAGATGGAATAATAATAGTATTTGTAATAATGGATGGACAATTTAAACACCACAAAATCAAAAAGGATATGACAAAAAGAACAAATTCTGCTACATAAAATAATTACAACTTCTGTCTATTTTCTAAATAATAAATAACTTAAAACGGGTCAATATTTTATTCATCCATTTGCTAAAAAAACTCTGCTTTAGGATAAAGATTATAAAACAAAATCATGAAACTAGTTAAAAAGCAGAACTGGCCGAGTGCTACCTGCTTGAAACATACACCAATCAAAAAATGACTGCATAAGCATATATTTGTTCAAAATAACAAATAAATAAAGCTCGAAATAATTTCAAACAACACACAAATATTTGAATATGATAAAATACTGCATATTAGTCAAACAGCAATTTTGAGCATACAAATTACCAGTTGTTGAGGTTTTCTGGCTCAGTCGTTAAATCAGAAAATATATTACACATATTAATACTTATCCTTATACATTGAAAAGGGAGCTGTGAGGTGTGGTAGCAATTACTGCAGTAGTGCAGTGCATACTTCAAAATATTCATATTCAACTCAAAGAAATTTTTTTCTCTACATATCCAAATTTATGCAATTAATCCAAATATGTTATAAATTCATATATATATTTTTAACAGAAATATAATATACTTTAAATGAAATATACTTGGATAATACAATTAGCACACAAATTAGAATTGGTTAAATTAAATAAAATCTTCATTTATTTACTAAAATTGATGTAAAATATATTAAATAAAACAACTATCATTATTTTTGTTTTGATAATTCTAATTTTGCTGGTTTCAAACCTAAATAAAATTGATAAAAAAATAGACAAAAAATATAATTAAAATTGCATAGATGAAGCAGGTGGTATAGTTGTTTAGATATAACATTTCATTTACTGCAGAAACGTTTGTTTGAGTGTGCACCTACAGTTTATTGCAGTTTTTGAACAATTAAAAACAATATATAATATAATTTGGAAAAAAAATTGAGAAACAGAAGGTGGTGACCTCTTAAAAAAAAACTACTCAAAAATAATAAAGTACTAAAAACAATTCTAAAAAATCTTTCTACTAAAACTATTAACAAATTGCTATTGTAATTAATTCCTCATAAATATTAAAGCCCCGTCTACACTATCAAACTTTATGTGACAAAAAAGTGTGATGTGCCCAAATATGGTAGTGATTTACCTACATATGGTAGTGATATGACATCATCATGTCCATATATGGGCACATCACATTTTTTGTCATATAAAGTTTGATAGTGTAGACAGAGCTTAAGATTATTCTTTGTTCAAATGTATTAGTACTCACTCAAATATTATATAATTATGATTTATACAATTTGACATTTAGGCAATTATAGAATACACAATTGTCCTGATAACCTTTAACCTTTAGTCATTAATTGGATAAACATTATAAAATTAATCTTTTGTTCAAATTTATTAGTGTTAATTATCAAAGTTTCATATAACATGATCGGCAACTAATTGTTGACATTAAACTTTTTACATGATATTATTTGGTCAACATTAATTTAAATTTGGTTCATGATATTTGGTCATGTAGAAAATATTAATGATAATCATGCTTAATTAATCAATTTAATGTCATATAAATTTTAAAAACATTGTTTATGACAGTGTAATAATATTGGAAGGTAACATATATTTGATTGTAACACAGTGTATGCCTAACATAAGCCTATATGCAAAACAGATTTAACCTTGCTAGGAAAAAAAAAACACAAACTTTCTTTAATGGAATATAATGCTACAGTTTTGAAAACAAGTTCTGCAGTATTGTATTGTGACTTTCTTGATTACGGGCATAATTATTTCTTCTCAAAATAACCGAATCTAGCAATAATGAAATATAGCACCACTAATACAGTAGAATAGACTCCCAATCAAATCCTGGTAACATAAAAAAAAAACCATTGTTATGGTAACAAATTGCACTCCTTATAGCAACCAATACTAGCACAGTTTCTATGGAAACCAAAAGTTATATTAAACTATATATTTTCTATTGCTATGGTAACCTCTTAAATATAGATCCCGTCAATGAAATCCATAAAACAAGTTGTACAAAAAGAAAAAAAAAACTTTTTGTGGAAATAAAAAGGCACTTAAATGACATCGCAAGCACCACTGTTTGTTGCGTTTATCAGCTCTGAATTGTGCAGTCATTTATCAATTACTCATTAACATTCTGAAAGACAAAATATTTAAATTAGTTTATGCAGTAATTGTAATGCATTTCAATTGTCTAATCTCCATTTCAATACGGTCTTATATCATACAGCATATGGAAATATTTTATTTTTATACTGGGCGACCTCTTCAGTCAAAGACTGGTCTCTCAGAGGGCCCAGATATGATTAGTGGCTGTGATGTACTAGTACACCGGGGTAACCCCATACCTGTCTCGAAAGATGTACTAGGTGAGCCAGATGTGTACACTGGACCTACGGTTTATAGTCATTATCCAAGAAGAGTCGTTCTACCACCAGAACCATGGAGCAAGTGAGGCTAGAATCGATGTTATGGCTACGTAATCAAATTTCAACTGTCTTAACCGCTCGGCCTTAACTCTGAAGACACTACATTATACAGAGTATAAAAAGGTAAAATTAGATACACTTACTTGGATGGAAGCTAAAAGTGTGGTTAGCGTGGACTATTTGGTAATGCGTAGTCAGACGGAATTTGTGGTGCGGATCGATCATCAGTTTGTGTTCTACGAAGTTTCACACCAGTAAATGGATTGCTATAAATAAAAGTTGAAGGTTAACCACATTTAAATAATATGTTTTAACTGGCAATGTGCAAGATATTACAATTACTGCTTCAATAAGTGCATATGTAATAAATAATAGTGAATATAGAAGAACAAGATAAATATAAACTGCGGAAAAGTCTTTCTTTTCTTATTCTAAAGCTCTGTCTACACTATCAAACTAGTTTGACAAAAAAAGTGTGATGTGCCCAAATATGGTGGTGATATGCCCAAATATGGTAGTGATATGACATCATCATGTCCATATATGGGCACATCACATGTTTTGTCACATACAGTAAAGTTTGATAGTGTAGACAAGGCTTTAGACTTAATATATAATAATAGTGTAAAAAAATGCTCTGGTTGAATGCCATGTGTATGATGAATACATGGACCTATAAATTAGGTTCATTCATTTATAGGTCCATGATGAATGTACCAATGACCTAGTTATGAGCACTTGATTGTACAGTGACTCGGTTGTTTGGGTTAGAAAAATGTTTTTTAGATACGATTTTTTAATGCAAATGCTTAATAGCAGACCTGCACTAATATTTAAATATGCTTCTTACAATTACATACAGTATGCATTTATTTATTTACATTCATCAGTGTATAGACAAGTAGTACATTTTACAGGCCCTTTGAGAATATTGGCTAAGAAAATTAAGCATACACATATTCAGGCGACCTACATTACTATGCTGCACATAAATGTACAAACAAACACAAGCAACTAATACAAAAACAATGGTTTTAATGCATGCTGGGAAGGAAGTTAGATCATCTTATTCTGTGAAGTATGTGCAAATGATGCTAGGAAATAAACATTTTTGTTTTTGTTAAAATAACCTATATATATATATATATATATATATAAATCATACTGTAAATTATATATATATATATATATATATATATAAACACAAGAGGCAAAGAACATTAATTCTAAACCGCCCGGTGATATACTGAAATTTAATTAATTAATTTGAAACGATAAAGATGAGGAAATCTGTGAGAATGAGAAAAAGTCGCCCCAACCGAGACTCGATTATATATAAATAAAATAACAGCAGAAAACTTGGTTACTTCATTGTTTTAATCACTACAAATTTGTTTCGTACAACCAGCATGTAGCTGGCCGCACTTATGTTTTACATTTCACCTGAAGAGTGCGGCCAGCTACATGCTGGTCATACGAAACAAATTTGTAGTGATTAAAACAATGAAGTAACCAAGTTTTCTGCTGTTATTTTATTTATTTATGCTCTACCTTGGTATTGAGCACTCTATCCTAACGGTCTGATAACACGGTTGGGGCGACTTTTTCTCATTCTCACAGATTTCCTCATCTTTATCGTTTCAAATTAATTAATTAAATTTCAGTATATCACCGGGCGGTTTAGAATTAATGTTCTTTGCCTCTTGTGTTTATATATATATATATATATATCTGTAAATTTAGACTAGAATAAAATGCATGCTAGGAATTATCAGAAGAAATAATGAAGAATAGTTATATGAACTATTATGCAAAGGTTGCTGGGAAATATACATGAATGCTTTTGTTCAAAGAATGTACTGTATATTTTTAGACTAGAATAAAATGCATGATAGGAAATCAGAAGAAATAATTGAAAGAATAGTTTTATAAATAAATATGATGACAGTTTATTACAATGCTTTGAGATCAGACAATTAAAGAGCAGCAAAAATGCATTACATGCTACAAAAGGTCGGAAGAGGCAAGGTGTGCACATGTGCAATACTGACGATCAACTACTACCTCCGTGGCGACATGTTTACAACGATTCTCGGCGTGTCATAAATGTCTTTAACTATAGCCGGGGCGGACCGGTCATTTGTGACGGTCTTTCGCAACACGATATGACCAAATGGATTGCTAAAGAAGGAAGAATCAGCGACAGAGGGAGGTGTTTAATTATCAGTAGAATCAATAGAGGGAGGTTTCTATGTAGATCTATAGAATATAGATCATTTATTTTGAATAACTTATATGAGGAGAGGAATCATAATTTTGTTGGCTAAAAGAAAATCTAAAATATTACGAAATAATAAGAAATGTAGACTAAATAATATGATTTAAGTAAACTTGAAAATGTAATGTTTTTTTTATTTTAACATTTGTTTTATTGTACTTAATTATAATACACACATATTCTTTATATAAATAAATAGTAAATGATGATAAGCATTTAAACCTGTCAATCTGTGCAATGTATGACTAGAACAAATCCTTGGATAACTGCTATTTAGTTTTCAGGGGTTTCCCAATTATGTAACACATATTTGAATAACCCACTGCTGAAAAATTTCCCCATATGAAGCACCCAAGTCAATATTCAGCAATTAATAACAATTTAAAATTAGTATTTTATACCTTGGCGGGTGTTCTTCAAAGACATCATCTGGTGGTGAGAATGGTCCTTGTTTCGGATGTGGTGGTGAGTCTCTATGTCCACTTTGACCACTGTCTAAACTATCTCTATCTGATCCCACTGTTACATGCTAAGAATATTACAAAAAAAGCATTTTATAATACAGTGAAACACCTATTAAGTGGACATCTTTGGGCACAAAAAGTATCACTTTAATAGGGGTTGAACGTAGTGTTCAAAACAGTGCCTCTTGTTGGTTTCATGAGATAGTTGTCCCCATAAGGGGTGTCCACTGAAAAATGATGTCTCAAAGGAGTTCTAATGTTTAAGTAATTATTTCTTTTAATTGGCGATTTCATTAAAAAAAGCCTCTTAGTTTGATCAACTATACAGTAACTCTCTCTGTCGTTACAAATATATTTTCATAATTTATACCTGTTGTTTTAAGGCTTGAACTTGCTGTTGCTGTTGGTATGAAGTGCCTGTAGTAAGCAACCCATTGCCAACAACATTCCCTTGCTGATAGCTGGCGATAGAATTTACAGGCATTGAGGGCGCTCTTGGTACTTTAGACGTGTCAAAATCACCATAGTCAGGTGATGGTATCTTGACTTGGAGAGAGTCAATACCACCAGTGCTCATAGTGGACATACGAGAGTGCCTGTTGAAGATATAAATTATATGAGATTATATAGAATAAGAGAATTAAATGCAAGAGAATAAAATGGTATGTGCATACAGTATGAATGAATACTAAATAGTAATTCTTACTCATGGACGCCATTTTGCACTTGCACCATGTGTGTAAACGTGATTGGAAACCAGCCACTCTTCTTGCTTCTTGTGTTATAACCAAAATGCCAGCTTTCCTTTCTTGGTCCCACTAAACTGATTATATCTCCCTAAAGTTAAAGAAGCATCATTTCTGTGAAATGCATTCCATGGTGCAAATAAATGAAATATGAGATTTTAATCTTTTACCAAATTTAAAGGCCAATTTACACAGACTTACGGTAATGGTAAGCAGTAAACTGTAAGTGGAAAATAAAAATGTAGAATCTATTTTATTCCTTATGACCATTTACACAAATGGTTGAGCCGTAACGCGCTCAGGATAGATTCTATGTGGGACAAGCTATATGGTTTTCCACTACCGTTACCGCTCGTCTGTGTAAATTGGTCTTAATGCACAAATACTGTAGTGTGCATAGAAACTCTGGTAGTAGGCAGAAGAAATTTTTTTTAAATTTTATATTATATTTATTTTTTGTTTATAAAACGTACACAACTACATCCATGGGATAGGTAAATTAGCTTTTAAAAGGAGCCTACAGTAATACTAACCTCAACAAAGCTAAGCTGGTTCGCAGAAGCTGCAGTGTGCCCATAGATTGCCTGAACCAATGTTGGCTTAGGCTCCTCTGACTGCTGTACTGAAGCAGGCTCAGACATTTGTCGATTCATTTGATTCCTTGGCATTGTCTGAGAAGAGCCTACATAAACAAAGATGTACACATAAACCTTTTAAAATAGATACAAAAATATATACCTAATGACAATATCTGCACAAATTTAGTTAGTAAGACTTCATTTTAATTTTATCAAATCAATTCATTTGAATGTCACAAAAGTAAAAAAAATGTATAATTACCAATAGTGGGTGGTGGTACTGGGCTAAGAGAGTGGCGCATACTGTTAGAATGCATTAGTGTTTTTTTGGGTAGCGTTGCGTAGACAAAGGTGGATGTTGCTGGTGTAGAGGGCGGGCTTCCACCAGTACTACTGGTGATACTCTCAGTGTCTCTACCACTTGCACTAGACAACCTTTCTCGATCCTAGAAGATGTACAATTAATAATATATTTAAATTGAATGCTGTTTTAAATGGAATTTCCCTTTAAATATTGTCAGGTATAGAAAACTAACATACGATTTAATATCATCACTTAAACCAAAGTGGCTACTTCAATTAATTCAATTTCTCTATTGCATCAAGAACCAATATCATCTTTTAACTTCCTATATCTTTACACACCATCTAGAAAAAACGATGGTTGAGGCAAAGACCCCCTCTATTTACACCCTCACAGCCACACCCTTGTCCACTACAAGATTCATCACGTAGCTAAAGTAGCCACACTTCTGTTAAATCATTTCAAGTTACTTTAATGACTTCCCTTCTTACTTTCAATGTTTCCTTGCGCTTCTCAATTAAATTGTAACCGTGTGTTTAAAAGGAAGCATTATCGTTCTGTTTTGACGTTAGAGAAGTCCTACAGATATCCAACTACCCAATTACATTTTTTTTTCTCAACAATTTTTGAATAACAACTTGGAAATTGATATCTGATTCAGAATTTGTCAATTTAAATTAGCCTAGATTTTTTTATTATACTGTTAAACCAAAAAGGTTTACATTTAAATATAAAGTACTACCATTTCTCTTTATATCATGAAAACTAAACTCTACTGCAGAACATGCTGACATAACAAAAGCTACAGAATAACTAATTAATTAAATTGCACAATTCATAATAAAATTAAGATTTAATAGCAAAAATCAATAAAATTATTCAGGCACAGAAGGTAAAACAAAATAACATATGGCATGTCTGTGAATGTAACTTGCTTTTCAATAAAAGGCTATTCTTCTTGTTTTTTTTAAAGTGAGTGTACATATAGCTGGTTTACTTTATGGTACTGAAAGTGGCTAGTACAGTACTATAGTTTAGTTTAGGACTTTTAGGACTTTGTTCATTTCAGACTATATTTACCTTACACAAAATATTTACTAATGATTGTTAAACAAAAATATCATTATTTCTTATATTAGGTTGGTTATGCATACATTAGGTAAAATTAGTTGAAATAACCTTTAGACTGGGCAGAGAAACAATAGAGTACACACCTCTATGGAGTGAATGACCCCAATAACTACACCAATTACTGACAATTCTACAATTAGTGATAAACTTTGTCTGTATTGTATGTGAGTGATAGGCAATACACACCCACATACATTCAGTAATAGACTACTTGATAATGAAGGTTAAATCAATTTAGCATTTGATTTGTCTTGTTTTTGTCTTACAGTTTGACTTTAATAGTTTGTGAAAAATTAATGTTTTTCTCATTAAGCATAATGAATGCAAAATTCATATTAAACAAATGTTGTCAACTGTAAACTTTATATTTCTTACAAACGATGACCTTTAAACCTTGACCTACCTTGTTCTGGACATTGTGTAGATTCTGACGGTGTTCCATTAACAAAGTACGAGTAAACTGACCACCACCTTCCACGTGCTCACCCAACACAGGACGTGGTTGCTAACCAACAAACATATGCAGGGACGAAGCAATCAACACACAAGACAGAAAAAGTAGAAAAGACTATGTTAGGACTAAATAACATTTTTATAAGACTATGTTAGGACTAAATATCATTTTTATAAGACTATGTTAGGACTAAATATCATTTTTATAAGACTATGTTAAAGACTGAATGACATTTTTATAAGACTATGTTAGGACTAAATAACATTTTTATAAGACTATGTTAAGACTGAATTACATTTTTATAAGACTATGTTAGGACTAAATAACATTTTTATAAGACTATGTTAAGACTGAATTACAATTTTATAAGACTATGTTAGGACTAAATAACATTTTTATAAGACTACTGTATGTTAAGGACTGAATGACATTTTTAAAAGACTATGTTAAGACTAAATCACATTTACAATTATAAGACTACTGTATATGTCAAAACTAACATCTGTATTCTAGTGCACTTGATGGTGTGCAGACACATTCTATGTAAAAGTAGCCAGTGGACATGATATGCCTTGTGAAGTCATATGAACCTCTTTCAATCAAAAATCAAGATGAAAGTTGCGCTTTAACCTAAAGTCATGCGCATCACCTGCGCCCTGGAATGTAGACAAAATAGATTGCTTATACTGTAAACTCCCTTGGGCTCGAAATGTTTTCTGGAAAGTCTGTCATACAGATTGCATTCCAGGGGTGTTACACATCCAGGGGTGTGCTGTGATTGTATCTTGGTGTGTTGAAGTTTAAAATTTAAATGGGCTGTAAAGCGTGAATCCAACTAGAACCCAACACAGCGACGTATCGACGCAAAGTGCTGTATTGCGTTTCATAAGTGGTAATCGACGACGTAACAGTGCAGGTTTGATTTCACGCAGGCGGAGGATAACACAAGTATTGGAAGGGCATTTTCTTACATTGCGTAGGTTACGTTGCGTATCTAGTGGGAACCAAGCTTAAATGGAAAACATCAATGGCCTTTAAGTGTGTGTTAGGCATAGGGCAAATGTACAATAGGAAAGAGTTTGGAAAGAAAAATTTTAGTACAGTATGGGCTTCTAGTATGAAGAATGTTTTCAAGAAAGTTGACTGTAATACATAAATACACAGATAAGTTAATTAAGACGAGCTAAGTCATTTTTTTGTCTACATGCTCAATTAGTTTCTACTGTGCATAACAAATACTACATCATAAAATAGCTTCACCGGATATCCATCCTAAAAAGCATGCATACAACCTAACAGTTTAGTATACACACAAAGCTGAGTCACGGCACTAAAGGTTAGTATACAAGAATGAGGAAAAAGAATTTACATGCAGTAGTCATACATACATCACATCGGATAGCAAAACTATGATGTACAACATTCCAGTGTGTGTAAACATAAGGGATGTGAAAGAGGCAAAAGATAACTCTCTGACACCAACAACAGGGCACCATATTGCAAAGAAAACCCAAGCTAGAATATTGACCATCATGGACTAGGCCATGGGTATCAATTTTCAGGAGATTTAATGAGATATTTTGTATATCATTACTTACAGAGGCAAAGAAGTCATCACATTCTTCGGGAAGGTTCTCTGGCTTAGCAACGCTATCAAGCCAAGATGGAAGACGATGATTAAAAAGATTTTGAGCCTAAAGGAAAAAAACAAAAAACAGACAGTAATGTTAGAACAATCTGGTGGTGTGGTACTTAAGTACATTTTAACATTAAAGTCATACATGATTTCACTAAAGTAAAGTCTATTAGTGTGAAAGGTGAATACAACCACTCTCTCATCTCATAAAGGAATTAATTACAGTAATTGTTTTAGGGCAACAGTATGAGCTTGGTGAATACAATTTTAAAAATTAACACTGCATGAGTTTTGAACAAATATCATTCTCAATTTACTTCATTTACTTCATTACCTTGCTATGATAAACTAAATGATTCTTAACCAATGAGCAGCATCTATCTCCCACAAAGCAGTAATGACGACGTTCTTCATTCCAAGCCTACAGGGATAATAAATTTACACCAATTAAATCATTACAAAATTCAATAAGTTAAAAAGAGCTGCAAGTAACCAACATTCTTCATTCCAAACCTACAAGGATAATAAATTTACATCAATTAAAACTTTAAAAAATTCAATGAGGTAAAAAAGCTGCAAGTATAACCAACAAAAAAATAGATATCAAAATTTAATTATTATTTTCTGAAATGAAATAAAGCGAAAGCAAAAGTTGGCAGTCACAGTTTGAATAAAATGATAATATTATGATTTTATCCATTTTACTGACACACCAGGGGATATCACAGCATACAGTTCATACATATATATTTATGATTTTACACGCACATATGCTAATATCATAAAACACATATGTTAGTAACATAAGCATTTGCATATTTTTTAAACCGGGTTGCCTTTTAAGGTCGTTTGACACAACCTTCATTGTAATATATTTCAAACATTCAAAGCCCTTAATAATTACTGTACATCAATACACACTGTATTAACATTCATAACTAGGTTAATAATTAATTAATCATCATTTATTATTGATGATTAAATGCGCTAAAGGATTTGTGAAATCTCAACAAACACAGCATGTAATGAATATGGTATCAAAGTGTTTTAATTTTACAGTTCAAGTTCAAAACAAAAACCAAATGTCATGTACTGGGTTGGTATATTTTGGGCTTTACACTCCAGCTCAAAATATGAAGAATAAATATATAAACCAATCTTTGCCATCTCATATAAGTTATTGAAACTAGCCAGTTTTAGAAAAGTGATATAAGTGAATTATTAAAAATGTTTGCATTCTAAAAATATATACAACATTTCAAAACATTTTAAAAATGTAACAGTAGTGACTGAATAATGACGTTGCATTACATTCAATAGCTAAAAGGAGCACTGAAGCAGGATATAGCCTAGGGCTTCAAAGCGTTTACTTCCAAGGGGAAATATAGAGTTTCCTGAATAAGGGAAAAACATCACTGAGTCAGGCCAAGAGATGCAGCTAAGTTAACACTCTGATTTGCAGACTATTTAGTATGATAAACTAATAAAAGCTACACTTGATGTGTACAGTAGGTGTATCTTTCTCTATGCATACAGTATACTGTATTTATATCAGAGATTATGAATGTGAAACATGAATTTGATTCTTTCCAATGTTGAATATGATGAGGATAAATTTTACTATGACCTGATAATACAGTAAACATATCACTTTCATAGGCGAAGCCAAGGTGGCAGTGATATGATGTCATCATGTCCATATATGTCTATATACAGTATCTCTAAAACTGCTCTGGCTATTTTTTTAAATGATTTTTTTGCTCATTGCTATATGAGCTTGTGGAAATCACATCCACCCTTTCTATTTTATTTATTTTATTCAATTTTCAGGCACAAAAACATATAGCACAAAACAGCAGTGCAGTACACTGAGGATTGCCATGAATGCTAAGCAATATCAAATTGGCTCTCCATATACTGCACTTGAACATAAAGAAGTGAAACAATAGAAATACAAAGATATAAAAAATTGAAAAATTGCGTAGCATCAAATTGAACATTAAATCTATCCCAGTCTTTCAGATTTTGATTCATATTTTATTCTGATAAAGAAATGAAGGAACTGCTTCAGTGGTATTCAAAGCTACTATTAAATTATGCAGAGTTTATTGAACGGTCCTCAATTCAACTTTAACGTTGATTGGTAATTGATTATATAAAAAATAACATCATAATCTAAACAGCAATAAAATTGAGTAGATTCAATCCAGATTTGCTATCGCTAAAGTAATCAATAATTCAGAGTTTATTGAACAACAGTTCAACTTTAGCATTGATGACATAAAATAACATGATAAACAACAATAAAAATTGAGTAAAGATTCAAAACAGGTTTATTCCAAGAAAACAGAGACAATATGAAGCTTAGAATAAATTAAATTAAAGATAAGACCAGTAGTTGTAACTGTTCTTAACAACTTGTACTAAAATGACCGGTCATTGTACTTATAATGCATTGTCTAAATTGTTAGTTTGCTAGATGCAGTAACGCAATGAGCTGCATCTCCAGGAGTTGACGATTCTTAATGACCTGGATGGTTAGGCTACTATCCAAAATGTACAACATTTTATGTGTTATAATGTGGTTAGTTGTCACCATGGTGAGCTTATGTACTTGCAGTTTAGATACAAAAATTACACTAATACAATTATGACAAGTGACAATAATAATGCAACACATTGCAGTTACATCTGGAATATGACAGTTGCATTGTTATCTGTGTAAATAGATTAAGAACAAAGTCAATATACACAAAAGTGTTCTGAATGAATCTGTAAATGTCAAATAGCTAATATGATATAATTCACACAATCTAGAACCTAGATCTGTCATAGTATCACGAACTCTCACTGTACACCTACGTAAACACAACAATCTTATATCAACTGATACTAACAACAGAATCTCAGCTTTTTATGTGAAACAATTTCATCTGGTTTTGAGTAGTAATAGATAATAATTCATTAAGCTATTTATACTTCATAATGGAAATAGCAAAATATGTCAATTATATACATTGTACTGCCCATTCCATACAGTACATACATAGTGGTGTAATACAGTAGTACTTTTTCTCACATTGGGACATAAAACCATTCCATTTGGTTTCTGTAACAATGTGATTCAATTACTGGCAATATAAATAACAGGGACCAAATGCAGATGTGCACACTGAACCTCCAGATTAAGTTTGTTAGTCTTTATCTATTGAGGATGCACCAGAACTATGGCCAAGAAGTGCGTTGAACCTGTGCTGATATTTGGTTTGTAACCCCTCATCCACTCAACTTGATTCAACTCAAAAGTTCCAGATAACAAGTTAAAATAAAGCAGTGTATGGTTGAAGATATAACCATAGATAATGCTATATATTTGAAACACAAACAAACATAAACACAGAACACCAAACGAAAGGCAAAATACTTTAAAACAAAAAGGATGGGGATAACAATGGCTTGGTATTGATAAGATATATATAATACGGTACATAAAAGGAAAGGGTTTAATAAATGGTTCTTGTTTCCTTGTTTTTTATTTTCAATCTTGGGGATACTTCTGGGAGAAAGTGTTAATATCATTTTATTAGGGAAATAAACAGTACAAATTACAACCAAAAGGTTATCAATATCAGTACATGATTTTATGCAACGTCTGTGCTAACCACTAAAGACCCTTTCAGACAGAGCTCAATTATTATTACTGTACTTTTATACCACATCCTGGAGCATTTGATAGATCAAATTTCAAATTTAAGCAGAATTATTATTTTAGGTGGGCATTATTGTTTATAATTATTATTATTTCTTTAAACAATATAGCTTTTTTCACCATCATTTGATGTTATCCTATAAGACTGTGTTGACGTAATTGTTAATACTATAGGTGTAATTTATACGTGGGTTTGTGTAATAGTGAGATCTAAATACCATTTCATTTTTATGAATACAGCATAAGCAGATTACTGCGGGCAGCTAATAAACACGGCAGTAAATAAATATTTACCTCTTTTAGTGACTTGATTCTGAATTCAAATAACATCTTTTGTTGTGTTTGCAATTCTTGTGAGCTTTTCTGTTCTTTGTCTTGATATTTTCCTCCACTATTTTTCATACTTTTCTTCTGGTACTTCTTGGCTTCACTTCGACATCTTTCAACAACCTGCAAAATATAAATTAAAATTAATATATACATTTTGTGGAGAGGGGTGTTTAATGACAATTTTTACTTTTCAAGTTATATCTCGCTCTTGGAGGAGAAATGCTATTGTCGGTTTATCCAGGTAAGCTAGGCATGAAATCTGAATCTTTTTATTTTTGTTTGTTTGTTTTATTCGGTACTCAAGAAATACAACAAAAATACCAGGATGACCCATAAAGCTGAAACAGCTTAATTCCAATGGGGTCCTTTAACAAGCAGGTTAGATAGTACATTATAAATGCATACTAATACAATAAACAGAAACATCCATATACAATATACTATATGGTTGCGTAGTACATCTGTCTATGTTTTGACATATAAGAAGGTGCCGATGTTACACAACAACCCTAGTAACTATAGGGAATAGCCTTGGGAGGCAACAAATGTTGTTAATACTGTCACGAGATCACAAATACACTTCGATGCTCAATGTACTTCCTTGTACCTTTCTAACCTGCTTAGTGCTTCAAATCAAAAATAAAAATTGTTGGCCTTATTATCTTTTTCTTTAGGATCCTACAAGTGACAAGAAACTTGTTTTCTTCTTTTACAGGATCCTCAATAATGTCTTAATTATATTATTATTATTACAAAAACAATTGAGTACTTTATTATTTCAATAGTAAAAGTTAATTTAAGCCAATCTCTAAAATACTCTATTTAACTAACCAATCAAGGAATAATTACAATACTTTACATTGAAGTCACCAATCAACTATGCCAACTAAAAGTTAACTACTCAATTTACGTCATCAGGATTTTGAAAGTGGGGTTCGGGTAATGCCCGTTCATTTAAAATGAAATAAATTTAACCTAATGTTTTATCTTTTGCAAGGAAATTTTACACAATTTTCTACATTGTCTTATCTCTGTGTCACCACCAGACAAAAATTAGAATTGTACTAATAAATTCTATTCCTGTACTATTCTTGCCTAGAGATTCAAACAAAGAATACCAAGAAGAACCAATAAATAAAAAATTATCATTTAACACATAAAAAAAAAACAGAAAATAAAAACTACATAAATGACTATGCTACTAATATAATTGATGATTTAATGAAAATTAAAACGTAAAAATTGCATCAAATTCTAGGAAATTAAAGTACTGTTTGTACATAATAACTAGTTTTGATACATTGAACATCACACAGGAGCTACGTATCACAGACATCTGATGCGCAATTAGGCTTTAGGGTCATTCACTCACAGCATGATATTCATGCAGGTATCTGTGTCTAGTGTAAATAACCTAACAATAATATATAGAAATCATACTGAGAACATGGAATATAAAAACAGCTATGTGTAAGCGCCAACTAACTATGTTATGATAGCACTAACACAGCACTGTGTCTTCTATCTCCTCCTAAACAATACTAGGGCCTGTTAGAGCTAGGGCACCTGTTAATTCCTGTTTAACCTGCAATAGCCATCTGGCTACAGCATTGTTTTGCACACAAAAAATGTATTTATACTGTATAAATGTTTTTGTGGTCGCCCAATGCGACTTTCAGTAATTCTCTGCTATATTCCTCAGTCTCTACATCACAATCAGGTCGTTATGAATTCACTTATTAGATATTAACGGGTAAACTGTTCGTTTAATCTAATTTTAATACTACTAACTGCAGTACTTTACAGCAGTACTTCTGTCATTACTAAGAAACCTTATCCTACAGTAGGGTACTACAGAATTGTCTTGCAATGTTACAGTATATAGTATTCTAACATTTTTTAGGCATTTCAGTGCATAAAAAAAAGTAATTCAATATCTATGTACTAATAATAATATGTACTACAGAATTGTTATAGATGCTAACATTTTGCTTTTCAGTGCATAGAAAAAAGTAATTCAATAAAAAAAAATTGATTTTGAAAAATCACAGCCTTGCCGTAATTGTCTCAACAGCTGTACAGCAAAATTAGCTATAGAATGTTTTGCAGTTTAGTAATGTTTTACTGTCATATAGTACCGAGATTTATGAGTATGTGTTTGTCATGGGAAGGGATTATCACCTTGCATGTATACAAAACCTGTAATTGTTATTGAGATGCAAGAAGGAAAATAATAAGATCTTAAAAGCACCTAGCAGACTACTATAAATATACAAGATGTCTGACTAATGGACAGATTGCTAAAATATAAATAGATCAGCTTATAAACAATTTAATTGCCATTTTCCTACAGGTTTAAGACATGCCAACCACCCAGCTACAGTAAAAAAAATCAGCAGCTAGTCAATATTAAAAACTTAAGGCACATTCGCTGGTAGAATACTATACTTTTTTGCACTTTATCCCTTATTTAATAAGGTTTATCGCAAATAGGGTGCGCGACGCATGATGGGAAGAGTTTGGGAGCAAACGGCATGATGCGTATGTACGTGATTTGTTGTTTGTCCGTACGCATTGTGACGTTTGCTCCCAAACCCTTCCCATCATGCATTGTGAAATGACGTGAATTCAAGCTATTTGCGATAAACCTTATGCTTCAGGGATATATGCTCTACAAATAAACACAATTTAAGAACTTCGAGAATTTAAAAATATCGGTAGATTGTAATACACAATACACAATACTATGTCATAATATTAATAGCAGGTGTTTGGGAAAAACTTTTAACAATAATTGTGGAAAGTTGACCAGCACATTAACAACAAAGATCCAATGCTACTAAGGGGACACTTTCCTGTTAAACGAACACTATGGCCAACCCCTATTCATGTGACACGCCTATTAAGGGGACGTTTTCCTGTTAAACAAACACTTTGGCAAACCTCTATTCATGTGTAGAAACTCCTATTAAGGGGACACAGTCCTGTTAAACAAACACTATAGCCAACCCCTATTCATGTGAAACCACTAATAAGGAGACACTTTTCTGTTAAACAAACACTATGGCCATCCCCTATTCATGTGACACGCCTATTAAGGGGACGTTTTCCTGTTAAACAAATACTATGGCCAACCCCTATTCATGTGAAACATACATAAAATGCAATGGAAGAATCAATCAGGAACATACAATAAGATCTTGTTATTAAATCTACTGATGATAGATTGGATAAAAGATGTATTATAGCTTATTTAATAGCAATTGCAGTGCAATTTGTTAACATTGCATAATCTCAACATGAAGTGTATAGACAGGTAAATCATTTGAATGTAATCTGATAATCTGAAATACTGCTGTAGCTAATATGTTAGAACACGTCCAATGCTACTAAGGGGACACTTTCCTGTTAAACGAACACTATAGCTAACCCCTATTCATGTGACATGCCTATTAAGGGGACGTTTTCCTGTTAAACAAACACTTTGGCAAACCTCTATTCATGTGAAGAAACCCCTATTAAGGGGACACAGTCCTGTTAAACAAACACTATAGCCAACCCCTATTCATGTGAAACCACTAATAAGGAGACACCTTCCTGTTAAACAAACACTATGGCCAACCCCTATTCATGTGACACGCCTATTAAGGGGACGTTTTCCTGTTAAACAAACACTATGGCAAACCTTTATTCATGTGTAGATACTGCTATTAAGTGGACACTTTCCTGTTAAACAAACACTATGGCCAACCCCTATTCATGTGAAACCACTAATAAGGAGACACTTTCCTGTTAAACAAACACTATGGCCAACCCCTATTCATGTGACACGCCTATTAAGGGGACGTTTTCCTGTTAAACAAACACTATGGCAAACCTTTATTCATGTGTAGATACTGCTATTAAGTGGACACTTTCCTGTTAAACAAACACTATGGCCAACCCCTATTCATGTGAAACCACTAATAAGGAGACACTTTCCTGTTAAACGAACACTATGGCCAACCCCTATTCATGTGACACGCCTATTAAGGGGACGTTTTCCTGTTAAACAAACACTATGGCAAACCTTTATTCATGTGTAGATACTGCTATTAAGAGGACACAGTCCTGTTAAACAAATACTATGGCCAACCCCTATTCATGTGAAACCACTAATAAGGAGACACTTTCCTGTTAAACAAACATTATGGCCAACCCCTATTCATGTGAAACCTCTATTAAAGGGACACTTTGTTGGACCCTTTTTGTATATAAAACTATGTATTGGCTTACTGTATATTATACATACAGCTTCTCCATCTGTTCAGTATTTTTTTTTTTTAAATACAAAAAATATGTGAATAGTAAAGAAAGGAAAAAATGATTTGAATGCATTATTATGCTTGAATACGTATCTTAATCCGCAAGAGTTCACAGACTACAGACACGCTAACATAAACACATAGTAATGCTTCTCAGATATTAACATCTTTAATGAAATTTACAACGTGAATATAAATGCCATATGTCTGTTAGAAGCAGGTGAGTCATACTCATAGTAACAAAAATGAGAGAAAGTTGGAACAATGCAATTGAATATTATATGAAAAATGTATACAATAGATAACAGAAAAATGGTTATTATTTTATATTTACTTGCAATACATGGTTTAACAAAGCTGGTAGTGTTGCAACATAATTTAACAGACAACCCCATTAAAGTGATTGCAGACCATGTGTTATTTAATAACTTACCTGCAATATTAAAATATTCACATGCCATATGTTATTTAAATTAAATTTACCTCCGATTTATTTTTATTTTCTGAATTGTATGTTTTGTGGGTGGTTGCGGTTGCTTTCGTCTCTTGTTCTAGGTGGTTTTCGATCGGTGTAAGTAATTCTTTTCGAAAGGCTTGAAGCTGTCATGACAAAGTTCAAAATTCATATTAAAAATGATAAAAACAGTTATTGTTTTGAGAAATATTTTCTAAATGCATCTAAAGCTTCTAAATATGGTGTATGCCATTTAATATCGAGTTGTAGTTTTTGAGCATTGAGTTGGTACAAACACGCTTGCAAAAATTACTACTTCAAATTTTTATTTCTGTTATAATTTACCATTTGAATATAAAAAAGTACTTTTCTGTGTTTTTTCTGAATCAAAAATGGTGGCAATTGATTGTTAAATTTATATCACTGAACCAAAACAAATGAATGTTTTCTTTATGAGCCAATACATTTCTAAAGCTGTCTACACTATCAAACTTTATGTGACAAAAAAATGTGATGTGCCCATATATGGACACAATGATGTCATATCACTACCATATTTAAGCATATCACTACCATATTTGTCTATTTAACCACAACAACATGCATGTGCAAATGTGCAAATATGAAAACCTACTGTAACTTCTCGTTGAGATTCAATTTGCTTGAATGTTTCTGATAGCTGAAGCAGAGCTTGACCTGTTGAAAAAGAAAAAAATTGTGTGCAAAATTGAGACAATATGCTTACTACAGTTTTTAATGCTATTAATTAATTACATAGTACATTTGACTATTCCACATCCTAGAGTATGTAGCCAGCTCTGAACACAAATTAAAAACCATACCTAAACACACTGGTATGTCAAACTATAGTATACATACCATTTTGACATTAATCGAGTTGATTTAAAAAATAATAGGATTATAATTGGATTATCATAGGATTAATGTCATGGATCATTATAGATCATGCAAACCAACTTATAGGATGAAGTTATCCATCTCAAATGTCAGTATGAGTATTTACTCTGAACAGAGACATCAAGAATCTGGGGATTTGCAATAATTTAAAAAAAAGCAGGATGGGCGATAAAATAAATCTCAAAAAAGTTACAAGTTCACCTTGGGTAGGTTTTGTTTTAGCTATTTCCAACTATGTAGACAAAATGGAGACAGAATCAATCTATTCTAAAAGCAAGAAAGGGTAACAAAAAATATCAAAAACTCCCCAAAAAATAAAAACAGTTTATAAATTCTTCCATGCATTAACTGTATATTTTTGTTTTGTTCTTATCTTTTGTTCTTATTATCTTTTTAAACATATGACTTTAAAAATGAATCCTATTTACTGATAAAAGTCAAGGGTAACTATGCAACAACCTTTACCTTGACACATACTAGTGACACTACCTGTAGATGTGCCCCTTGATCTCTACCTATACCTCTATATAAGAAACACTGGCTAAGGGCCAAAAATTGAAATAATTGAAATTGCTAAACAATACAAACATTAAAATACTAAGGAAAAAGTAAATAAAACATTTGACTATTCATGGTCAACTGACAAATATATTAAAATTTCCAATTGTATTCATTTTTTGAGGAATTAGAAAATATAGAGTATTTATACGATAAAGATATCTCTACACAAAAACAATTAAAATAATAAAATATGTTATTTGGCGGCCTTCAGATCCTCATGAATAATTCATTATATAATTTGCATAGTATATTTCCTACTGGTACTCTTCAGATAATGAGAACGGTCACATGACTTTAATTAATATTTTGCAAAACAAACGCTTTCGTGATTATTGAAAATTATATAAACACAGAGATTGTTGAAGATCGTGTCACCAATGACAGTTGATACATCACATTGTAATTGAATATTAAAAACTTCCATCCAGCAATAACAAAATAATGTATCAGTACAATATAATTACTAACTATATACAGTAGTTTATTCGTTAATACTGCTTTGTACAACCATGGTACAACAATATTTAAAATACTAGATTTGAACTCGTCACTTTGACGAATTCGGGTTATCCGCCACGCAAACTGCACGTGCACGTCATACGTTAGAATATTGAGCACAGAAAAACGATTATGCCATTGGAACAATTTTAGTGTGCTCTCTATTTTGTGTCACGTCTACAGAATACAGAATTATTAAGCATAACACTATATTGTATACGTACTACATTCAGTGCAGAATAGATGAAAAAAAGTGACCAAAGTTATTGACGCTTTTGAACATGATGAGGTCATCAAAATTTTTAAAATGGTAAATCATGCGAAAGGTAATTGATTGACCTAGACAATATAAAAAAATAACGGGAAATGGAATACCGATAAGTGGAGATGCGCTCTATTAAATGTGATGAGCTATGACGTAAGAGACAAAAATCCTCTATTTTATATTCGAGTGGCCATACAATGACGTCAAAATGTCGGGTTAGCCATATCGATGCATGATTCGATATCTACAACTCATCTACTTTCAGAATATGTAATAAAAAATAAGATTGACCATGTAGTTTAGAATCTATGACTGTTTAAAAAAAGGCATAATTTTGACGAATTTTTGAACTTTTTCATAAAAAACGCGCGTAAATTATCTAATTCCACGTGCTCGTATGACGTGATTTTAAGTCGAAATTGTTTAAAAGTTGGTAAAATTATTAGAAATGGCTGGAAAAACATAAATCACGCGAAAAAAGCATGATTTACCGCTACGTGCGCACCGCGCGCGTAAAAATTTGCGCGCGCGTGGGAATTTTTTACATGCTCAAAATGACATGAAACGCCTAGAAAGTTGATTAGAAATTGATTTTTCGCATTTTGAAATTTTAAACGCGCGTGCGCGCGTAACTTTGTGTGAGACATGCAATTTTTAATCCATAGAAAGTTTGCCCTTAATATGACTTAAATTTTCACCAAGTGTCAATACAAAATGACTTTTGGTTTTTAACCTATGTTAAATACGCGAAATTCATAAAATTGCGCGTAACTTACGCTGCGCAACTCGCACGGGACTGAAAACCTTATTACGACATCTTCAGATAGAGGTCAATCTTTTGATAAAGTTATACACTGTTATGTTGAGAAGATTTAGAGATACACGCGCAACAAAATTCTGGGAAAGAAAGAAGAATAAGAAAGAAAAAAAAAAAAAAAAACTAGATTTGAACTCGTCACTTTGACGAATTCGGGTTATCCGCCACGCAAACTGCACGTGCACGTCATACGTTAGAATATTGAGCACAGAAAAACGATTATGCCATTGGAACAATTTTAGTGCGCTCTCTATTTTGTGTCACGTCTACAGAATACAGAATTATTAAGCATAACACTATATTGTATACGTACTACATTCAGTGCAGAATAGATGAAAAAAAGTGACCAAAGTTATTGACGCTTTTGAACATGACGACGTCATCACAATTTTAAAAATAGTAAATCATGCGAAAGGTAATTGATTGACCTAGACAATATACAAAAATAACGGGAAATGGAATATCGATAAGTGGAGATGCGCTCTATTAAATGTGATGAGCTATGCAAAAGAGACATAAATCCTTTATTTTATATTCGAGTGGCCATACAATGACGTCAAAATGTCGGGTTAGCCATATCGATGCATGATTCGATATCTACAACTCATCTACTTTCAGAATATGTAATAAAAAATAAAATTAACCATGTAGTTTAGAATCTATGACTGTTTAAAAAAAGGCATAATTTTGACGAATTTTTGAACTTTTTCATCAAAAACGCGCGTAAATTATCTAATTCCACGTGCTCGTATGACGTGATTTTAAGTCGAAATTGTTTAAAAGTTGGTAAAATTATTAGAAATGGCTGGAAAAACATAAATCACGCGAAAAAAGCATGTTTTAACGCTACGTGCGCACCGCGCGCGTAAAAATTTGCGCACGCGTGGGAATTTTTTACATGCTCAAAATGACATGAAACGCATAGAAAGTTGATTAAAAATTGATTTTTCGCATTTTGAAATTTTAAACGCGCGTGCGCGCGTAACTTTGTGTGAGACATGCAATTTTTAATCCATAGAAAGTTTTCCCTTAATATGACTTAAATTTTCACCAAGTGTCAATACAAAATGACTTTTGGTTTTTAACCTATGTTAAATACGCGAAATTCATAAAATTGCGCGTAACTTACGCTGCGCAACTCGCACGGGACTGAAAACCTTATTACGACATCTTCAGATAGAGGTCAATCTTTTGATAAAGTTATACACTGTTATGTTGAGAAGATTTAGAGATACACGCGCAACAAAATTCTGGGAAAGAAAGAAGAATAAGAAAGAAAACTAGATTTGAACTCGTCACTTTGACGAGTTCGGGTTATCCGCGCATACGCAACATGCACGTACTTTAAACTATATGAACCTCGACAATTATTATGCCATCCTTTGACATGAAATAAAAATGTTTACAGTGCTGAATTGTACCTATTATGTAGCATACACCATATTACAGTATTTTACAGAATAAACTGTATATATGTTATATACAGTGTAGCATAGACGGAATTACGAGACCCATCTTTTAAATCCAATTATTAACACGATGACATCATCAAATTGACATATAAAGATAACCACTTTAGAAGATAATTATCTAAATAATTACATTAAAACAAATTTGAAGAATTTTGGGAACGTAAAAGTGAGATGCGCTCTCGTTTAAATGCAATGAACTTTGACGCAAGAGATGAAAATATGACTTTTTTTTATTCAACTGGCCATATGATGACGTCACAACATCTGATTGGCAAAATATTCACATCAATTCATATCTACAATCCAATAGCTTCCAGAAAACGTTTTAATCATGATTATCACTTTTTAATCTGATGAGCTATAACAGATTGATATTTACTGTAAAGATGAAAATAAGTGACCCAAGTTATTTACGTTTTTAGACATGATGACGTCAAAAAAATTAAAATATTTTTAATTCATGCGAAAGATAGTTGATTGACGTAGACAATATTACAATTTCGGGGGAAATGGAATACGTATAAGCGAGATGCGGTTTGTTGAATGTGATGAGCAATAACGAAAGAGTAAAAAATCCTATATTTTACATTCGTGTGGCCATACGATGACGTCATAACATTCGAGTGGTAAAGGTTCGGCATGAATTCATATCTACAACATATCTGCTTACATATTAAATTTAAAAAATTGGGGGTCGTGGATGATCCTGAGGAGCTTTAATAGATTAAAAATAGGCTTAATTTTGACAATATGTTGTCACTTTTGCAACTAAAACGCACGCAAATGGTGTAAATCAACGTGTTCGTATGACGTCATTTTAATTTGAAATGATGTCAATCTTTTTTAAAATAACTAGGAAAGACTGTAAAATTATAATTCAAGAGAAAAACACATGATTTTCATGCTCTGTGCGCACCTTACGCGTAATTTTTTTCGCGCGCGTGGGAATTTTTGACATGCTCAAAATGTCATGATCAGCGTAGAAAGTTGATTAGAAATTAATTTTGCGCATTTTTAATTTTTAAATGCGCGTGCGCGCGTAACTTCTTGTTAAACATGTCACTTTTAATCCATAGAAAGTTTGCCCTTAATTTAACTTAAATTTTCACCAAGTGTCAATATAAAATGACTTTTGGTTTATAATCTATGACCAAACATTGAAATTCATAAAATCGCGCGTAACTTACGCTGCGCGACTCTAAAGTCATATAACGAAGTTTCTTGCACATCTACAGCTACAGGTCAATCTTATGACAAAGTTATACAATCTTATGTTGACAAGGATGAGAGATATGCGACGCACAAAAATCCGGGAAAGAAAGAAGAATAAAGATGAAGAAAAAAGATATTTACAATAACAAGGGTTATCCGCAACTTACTAGTTGCGGATAACCAAAAAAAAAAAAAAAAAAAAAAGATCCTGACAATAACAAGGGGTTATCCGCCAAGTGCGGATAACCAAAAAAAAAGATCCTGACAATAACAAGGGGTTATCCGCCAAGTGCGGATAACCAATAAATATATTTTTCTCTTAAATACTTTTGTAATTTTAGTTCGTCATTGCACTGTTTGCTCCCTGACGTTTGTTGTGTGTAGTAATTAAAAGATTCAATGATTAAAAAGGGTGTGATGGATAGAAATGACATGATCACTAATATACTAAAAATTTTAGTAATCGTCCGTAGTAACCGTACATGATACAGTAGCTTACATCTACGCTGTTACTGCCATTTTGTGACAAGTGACAATAGAGCCTTTATAATAAGTCTGGTCTTCTTTTCTTTCCCACGATTTTAACCATCTGACCAGATTGTCATTAAACTATTTCAGTGTACAATATATGAATACATCATAGATTTTTTTTTCAATTCATGATTGACAGGAAAAAGAGAAATTTGGTAGAAGCAATTAACTTAACACCAAAGACCATCATCTGGTTAATAGATCAAAATATTTCAGTACAGTACCATGATTGTTAATGCTATCTTCCTATACTGACAACAGGAAAGAAAGTATTGTACAACAACACAATGTATGTTTGATGTTAGATAACATTTCTACAACTCCCAGTAAAAAGCGCATGTCTTGTATGCCCACCCACAAAGGTACAGACACATGAAATGCAGTAGAACCCCTCCTTTGGGTTACTACCCCTATTCAGGGGACATATATTACCTTAACAATTTCTTATAAAACGAAAATCTATCCCTATTTTGGGTCCTGAAAGTGTCCCCTTAAAGATGTATTGTCCCCCAAAATCATGAAAAATAAAGATTTTTTAAATCGGACTTTGAATAGGCCAATTTGCAGTTTTAATGAAGTTGTTCACTTCCATAAGAAAAAAAACGGGGGAAAAAATTATTTCACCTATAAAGACAAAATAAACAGTTAAATTACCCAAAAACTCATTGTCTTCCAGACAATTTGACCATTTTTTGCTTTAAATTACATTTTTCTCAGGTAAATAAATTTTTTTCAGACCCAATTTTTTGTGAGAGTGAATAACTATTATGTGACATTAAAATAACATATTCAACAAAAAAATTTAAAAAAATATTTTTTTAGGGGGACAATATATCTTTAATAGGGTTCTACTATATAGTCTTCTCAAAACATTGGTTTAAATCATACTATAATGCACATGTTCATAATAAATGCACTAAAGGCTTTCATACTGCTTGATTTTTGCAGTAATAAAGTATGAAGAAAAACCTATTGTACAATATTAGATAACAATACACAATGAATAGTGGTCAACCACCTGCTACACAAAGAGTACAATTGTACAATATAATTTAATTAGTTGTTTGTAAGACTGAAGATAAAAATATTTTTATTATAGCATTTTTTCCAGGTACTTCCTTCCATAAGCAATTGAAGCTTTATAATTTCCTTTAAGAAAATTCCCTTGAATATATTCCTATGTGATGGTGCTGGTTGCTCAAGTTGCATGGAGAATTAAGCAGCATGCAGCTTAAAAGTACAGGACCTAAATTCATTTTCAACAGTTTAATAACTAAAACCTACAGTATTCTCCAAATACCTCACGGTCTCAAATTCTTAAATTTACACAAAAATGTGAAGAAAATTTAGCTTCAATTATGATAAAAAGCAGACATCTTTATGTCAAATCAACTTCCCTTTCGTTATTGGTCATTTCCTAAAGTTGACCCATCTACTGTATCTATTAATTTTTTTGTAAAGAAAGAATAAGCCTGCATAAATAAATAAATTGCATATAGTGCAGTACAGTAGTACAGTATTGCATTTTTAATATCAGCAAAGTATTCTAAATAACCAATTTTCTTTATTGCATAACCTGGGAGCTAACTCTTGACAGGGCCATGGCCACCAGTACGGTTTGGTAAGGTTTCAATGACAACTTTTTCACAGAGGCCTTTGACAACCCAGTGGCTTGAACATAGATTGTTCCTTTTTCTTGCGAAAACTGCACCAAATTATTTCTTGTGGCTACAGTACATCACTGCTACCCACTAAAGTGCAGGCACAATATAAAACGAAAAAGGGGCTAATCACAGCCAACCCATATTCAGGGTCATCCCAATTAAGGGGACACTTTTTAGGGTCATGAAAACATAGTCTTAATTAATAATGCATCTTTTAAATTGCATAAATAGTGCAGTACAGTAGTACAGTATTTATATTAATATCATGGTATTGATTTTCCTTGTTCCTTGCTCCACATAAAATATTTAATAGCAAGCAAGCTGATGTTAATATCTGGCATAACCACAGGGTTCTGATGATTTAACCTCTATTTAGGGGATTTTTTATGTCCTGTTACTTCCTTGATTGTGCTCTCAAACTTGGATACCACTAAATATCACTAGCAAAGCATTCTTATCTAAATTAGTGTTTGTATAGTGTGATATTAACCCAAATCCTGGTTTTTATGACATCAAACTAATAAATAAATGCTGTATTTACTGTAATATGGATGAACAATACTACATGGTGGATAACATCTGCAAAATGGATAGCCATGGTTGACCTCTATGAAGTTTTTAGGATTTAATAGAGTACTGACTAACAGCATGCATGATGCTGATTGACTTTAGTTCATGTTTGGGGTTTTCTTATTTCCTCATTTCACCCATTTATGATGAATTTTAAAAATAGAAATTGTTACCAAGTATAAAACATACATTTTTTTAAATAAATTGTAAGAAATATTTGAAAAAAACACAAAAACTAGATTATGTCTAGTGATTAATCATAATCATTTCCATCCGTCAACTTTTAATTAAATGTTACAGTTCTTGAAAATCTACAGAGATGAGGAAATGACAATGTTTCCCTCTTACTCACAGACACTTAGAAATATCTATATCTCTCGCTTTATATCTCTGACTGTGTATCATCATTCTTCTATTATTAAAGCCACAACAGACAATAAACTTGTGTACAAAAATATATTAATATTCCTAGATCTGTACAAGTCTGACCAACCCAGTGGTGGGCCCAGGTTTTTGAAATAGGGATGGGGTAGGAATCCAGGGCCTAAAAGCAAAATGAATTCTTTCTTTTTTAAAGACTTCCCATCTTAGATCCATAGATACTGTAGTAGTTTGTGTGTCCTTGTTGTCTTATTACTGACAATTGGTCTTACATATATTTTTTAATTCAACCAGTTAGGTGGCAAATTATGGATGAGGAAGAGATTGGTAGGATTGAGAGGACAGAAAAGGGGAAATAACCTATTTATAAACTATGTTTATTTTGTTATTTTTATGTTGTTATTTACCTATTTGTCTAGCAGCTTTAGTCTGGCTTGCTACTTCACCAACTCGCATCAAGCAATCCATGTAGGTTTTAGCTGACGCTGAAACATCTAAAAAAAACAGATAATGGGTTAAATAGTCAACGATGCTAAATATATCTGATGAGTAAAGTGTAGGTCACAAGATACACTGAATAGGGTTTGTAACATCCAATGTTTTGCAGTAATTTGCATAGTTAGCAATGACTAAGGTGGTTTACTCATCTCTATAGTCCGCGTTCGTAACAACACTGGTCCACTGGCCAATTAAGTAGTCAAATAACAAGTCCGAATGGCTACTTAAAATATAAAAACAGTTTTGACTAAATGTTTAAAGATGTAAAAAAAACATGAAAAATGAAGATTAATTAAATCAGACTTTGAATATGTTATTTTGTAGTTTTAATCAAGTTTATCACTTCAATAGAAAAAAAAACGAAAAAAATCATGTTTTCACTTATAAAATGACAAAATAAATGGTAAAATTCAACCAAAAATCCAATGGCTGGCAGCCAATTTGACCATTTTTTGCTTTAAATTACATTTTTTTTAGGTAAATACATATTTTTTCAATCCAATATTTTGTCAAAGTGGATAACTATTATGTTATATTAAAATGGAATATTAAAAAAAAAAATGTTTAAGAATTATTTTTTCAGGGGGACAATACATCTTTAACAAAGTCGATTGTCTGTAGCTCATTTTTAGTTAATTAGAAATCTTCCTTAGGCCCATATTCTATGACCAGTAAGAGGAGTGGAGGACCAGTCAAAATGTAATTTTAGTTTTAAAAATCCTTAAACGGAGATCCCTGGTACCGTACTGCTCATGGAATATTAAGAACATGCTTAAAGTTATCTGCAGGTACTTAATAAAACAAAGAAATAAGACACTGTCTTAAATTACAATATTTCGATCTATCATTAATGAACCAAACATGCACTCGACATAACATTTTTGCATGTTAATTATTACATTCAGGTATTTGAATTTCACAAAAACGTGAGGGTGAGACAAGTCATCGTGATTTGAATTGTGCAATGCATAATAACATAACCACTTTAGTAACATTAGAAGACTTGTTCAGCTCAGTACAGTATATAAACTTACAATAAAATTTAATGACATAAAACAAAAGGATCGACATGAAAAAATCAATTAATGTTACATCCTTTTAAACATAGTGCAGTTTTATGAATAGAATAGCAAGCCAGACATAATATTCTGAATGACTATGACTTCATCAGACGTGAGCTCGGCAGCCGAGCAGAAATAATTTGCATAATTATCTTAGTTGAAGCTTGAAACAAAGAAATCAATCTGTTTAGGCATAATTACAGTTAGGTTGTTGAACGTTTGATTCCATTTCCAATCATTTAATGAGAAGCATTTGATTTAATAACCATATATTTTTTAATTTAATATACATTAAGAATAAACATTTAAGAAGCAACAAAAGGCATTACTGCAGTAAATGAAGTACTGTGCATGTAGTGTATTGATATCACTAGTCTAAAATACCAGCTATTATTCAATTTTCACTAAGGTTGGGAAGGGAAGTTATGGGCAAGGTTACTGTATATGGACATGGTTATCAATATTACATAATAATTTGCACTAATTGAAAGATAATGTACTAACTCTGTAATTCAAGCCTTTTATTTATCTGAGGTTAGAATTAATAGTAGATTATCAGTTCTTCTGGTCTAATGAATACACAAGAACCTGTTTAAATGATAAACTTCAATACATAATAGTTCAAACAGCTGTATTGGGCTTTTAGTTTGTGGTCCCTTAATGTACAATAAAACACTTTAATTGTTACCATTATTACCATGAAGGAAACTTACTTTGTAGTGCTTTTTCATAGATCTTTCCAAAATGTATTAGTTCCTTCAACTCAGGGTATAGGCCTTCTATCAAACCCTAGAAAACAAACAATATCATTTAAAAAAAAAAAGAAGTTTAACTAAGAAAGAACTTTGTTGAATCATGGAGAAATAAGTTCTCCATGGTTGAACCAACATGGGATGTTCCAACTTGATTATTAAGTTAAAGGTAAATTTTATACAAAAATATGCTTACCAATTTTATTGAATATAATCAATATATTTTACCTTATTGAACACTATATTTTATGGCTATAGGGTTAAAGTAGGCTATAGCAATTCAATTCAAGAATAATTTTAAAAAAAGAACATTTACTAAGAACAACGTAAATTGTTACATTCTTTATTCGTAAAATTCTTTATGATTTAAATAACTTATAATTTTAAATTTCACAGAAAAATGCAGAATTCAAATTCAACGTAAATTGTTGCATTCTTTATTTGTAAAGTTCTTTTTTTTATAATTTAATCACAATTTTAAATTACACAGAAAAATGAAGAATTTCAAATTGTACAAACTATGATCCACAATCACGCATATTAAACATGAATGAAATTAGAAAAATATAGTCAATGATTGTATGAATACTTTAACATAGTCATTTCTTTTTCTATACATTAACAATCTATGAGGACATTAAAATAATAAATTAATAGCTTCAAGTTTGAATGCAGTAAGCAGTTATTTATCAGTTGCAATTTAGTATTCTCAATAATTATCTGCAAAAAATACTGACAATTAGTTTCATAACAAACGGATTGTCAAATGAGAATTAGCCGCTTGTGTACTGGTATTTAAGTATTTCCTGGCAGTTCTCACAGGTAGTACTGATCGGACGTTGCGCAGGATATCAGCGGTGCGCTAAAGGAACTCGATGGATTAGTATAAAGTACTGCTCTAGGGCAAGGTTAATATAGACAGTAAAGATAAGTCTATTTTTTATAAGTCTAAATATTTTACTGTATTTTAATCTAAATTGAAAAACTGTTTTTATTTTATTATTTAAATTCAAATCATGACAAGGACCTAGGTAAATGTTATAAAAAACAATTATTTATTTAAATATACAACTTATAAGAAATAATTTCTTTGCAACTGGAGTTTTGGTAAAAATATGTATAAGGATACGTCCAGTCTTAAGCTTTTTGCTACATCGTCCTTAGTATGTTAAGTTTAACCTGAAATTTGCTTGTGAACAGAGTATATTGAATCGGAAAGCTGATCAGAGAAGAAGTTGCATAGAAGAAATCGTAAGAAGCAAAATTTTTAATGTTAGTTAGTTTATTTTGATGGTTTACATTTACACAGTAATATGGTTTATCGCAAATAGCTTGATTTTGCGAGGGACGTCACTGCACAATGCATGATGGGAAGGGTTTTGGGAGCAAACATCACGACGCGTATGTACAAACAACAAATTACGTACGTACGCGTTGTGACGTTTGCTCCCAAATCCTTCTCATGCGTCGTGCACGCTATTTGCGATAAACCTTATATGCATTATATCATTATGAGTAAATATTAATGCAAGTAAAATCGGAAGAACCGTGCTTGGTTTAGTTTGACAGGAAAATGTATGAATATTTTTATCCGTTACATTGGATCCATGCAAATAAATTGCCTAGGCCTAGTTGAAAGCAGGATTCACATTAGCAGACTCTCTTATCCCATCTGATGCTGAATGCAAAAACTCTGCCTGTATTTCCATCACACACACTTAACTGCACTGGGTCGCCTGTCTTAACTTATGTCTCATCATCAGTTGGACTATTTTGTCGTAGCCTAATAACATATTATTATTAACTTACCCGATATACATTTTCAGTCATTTTATGAATTTGATCGCTAGACATACTGGAAGTCATTTTGTTCGGTTATCTTAAAATTTAGATCAATTTAAAATGTCATTCTTATCAATAAAACCGCCTTTGTTCAAACAACTCCTCGGCTGCTTTCTCTGAATAGGCTCTCGCTCTGTAAATTTTGTGTGAAATGAATTAATCCACCAACCTCTTTTTCCTCTCTCTGGTCGCGGCGCCGGCAACCAGAGGAGCAGGTCCTTGTGCCTATAGAGGGTGCTATACAGAAAACAAAAAAGGAATGGAAACTAAAAATAAATAAATAAAGTTTTGATTGTCAGTCAGCTGATCCTACTTACTTTCTGAAAATGAAAAATAGATTTATAGTATTGCTGTATTGTTTGTAGATTTTACAATAATGTCTTCAGAGCTGACAGACACAGGAGAACTATATTCTCCACTGGTACATACAACCTCTCTACTACTCATTAGTAGTACTACTAGGCCTAGCCTAGGCTAGGCTAAGTTATAGTTATAGAAGTAAAGTGTTGTGTAGCTAGCTAGGCCTAGGCCTAGGCTAGGTCCGGACCTAGCTAGCTAGGCTAGTAATAGTAGGCTAGGCCAGGCCAATATAGAGAGTAAGCCAGGGGTAGTACTGTACAGTAGTACTAGTAGTAGGTAGGTCTAGTAGGGCACTAAGTCTAATATTATTATTAGGGTCTAACTAGGCTATGGCCATATTATATGGAAGTGACTATCACCTCGGCATGGTCAACCATTCATGTAATTTATTATTTATTTTTCTTTCAGCCGGTATTATGTCACTTAAAATGTTAAATTAAATGTACAGTATATATGACTATCTACCTATTTGTGTTTTTAATATATTTTCAGGTTGGTCTGGTGTACATATTTAACCTGATTGTTGGCACGGGCGCATTAGCTTTACCAAAAGCTTTCTGGGAAGGTGGATGGGTCATCAGTCTTCTTGTGATTGTAATGCTAGCTTTCATGAGGTGCTTATCACGTGGTTTAAATATACAGTATTCGATGTTCCATTTGACAAAACTAGCATTTTTCATAGGCCTATATGTTGCATTTCCCAATGCCTAAGGTATTATTAAGAAAACTAACTTTTTACCTCAATAAAATGTTTTTGTTTTAGTTTTTTGACAGTTACTTTTATGGTGGAGGTTATGTCTGCTTCTAATGCCGTGTTGAGGTACAGAAGAAAAGAGAAACAAAAAGAAGTAATTTAGAAAATTATTACTTTCCAATCATAATTGAAACTTAGTTTGATCTAATTCATTCATGATATGAATTATATTATCATAGATATTTTCTACTACTTCTTTGTTGGTATCCCTGGCCTGGAACCCATCATTTTCTTGTTCTTCCTGTAAAATCAATCAAATCAAATACTACTTCTATATAAAATAAACTTCAATCAATTATTTTCTGTAGCTTGAAGACTCTGAATCCAGTTCCAATGAAGAAGTTGAGAATTTGATGCGTGATAGTGACAACGAAGAAAAGCAAAGATTATTAAAAGACCAGGCGAGTGAGATTACATACTCGCATATCAATGCTGGCAGTGAGTAAAATTTAGTTTTTACTTGTGTACTATTAAAGGTTTTATATGTGCATGTTGTAGGATTTGAGCATGCTATGATTTCTTATTGTCGAACACGAACATTACAAAACTAAAAAAAAACCATACTGTAAATACATTAGTGGTTGTATTTTTATCAAACTATTTCGAATTTAAACAATACCATGTGGTCTAATGGTTGCAGATCAAGCAGAAGGTTCCTGGTTCGAATCTTAGTTGGGACGACTTTTTCTCATTCACACAGATTTCCTCATCTTATCATTTTCATTAATTGATTAAATTTCAGTATATCACCAGGTGGTTTAGAATTTATTCTGTGCCTGTGATGACTATTTCTGAATGCTATACTCATATTTTTTCCACTTTAGGAGTATATCGCCCTCATCACACTGATCTGTTTGAAATTACTGAACGAGTTGAGATGGGCAAAATGGTATCTCTCTTCTTCAATAAAGGTTTGTGCATCACCTTATTACATTGTCTTTGTCTGTATTCCGTGCCTATCTTACCTGGATATACCAACAATAGCCTTTCTCTTCGAAGAGCGAGATATAACTCAAAAAGTAGAAGTTTTCGTTGAACCCCCCTCTCGACAAATGGTATATTCCATGAACTATGCCATCAAGTGGGATCCTTCCCACGGAAGAGTAAACATGTCTTCAAAGAGCTTGCACAGTGGTTTGCTACTAGGTATTCTTTGATCTATTTTTATCATAGTTCGTAGAGATATTTTTACCATAGTGAATTTACACGAGATCAGCCTTACTTAGTATTACAATCTCTTTAGATCACAAGAAGGCTTTAAAAATGTGAAAAGGGGTGCTTCAAGATTTGTCACCCTTTTTCTCCAAAATTCTGGGATGAAATATGTAATGAAACACAAGTACATTTGTAACATGCCTATCTCTAATGTAAGACTGAGTCGGAGTAGTTTATCCAACATATTTATTTTATTTTCCAGTGGGTAGAGGGTTGTTCTACATTTGTTTGGTTGTATACTTATATGGTGATCTTGCCATTTATGCTGTGGCCGTGCCAAAATCACTTATGAATGTCACATGGTAAGATTATGGTTTTATGTTTATTCTTATGTTGAACATTTCTCATATATCTCATATATATCTAGTTATATAAAATACAGTAGAATTTCTACTAAGAGGACACCTTCGGGATCCAACACAAAGTGTCCCCTCAATAACAGTGTCCCATTTAGTGGTTGGCTGTAGTGTTAAAATGTATATTCCCCTTGTTTCAAGGGATGTCCCCTGATCAGAGTTATCCCAAAGGAGAGGTTCCTATACACTGTAGTTTTTAATAGAACATTTGAAAAAACTGTACTAATTTATAATCTTTTTCCCGTAGTAATATTGAAGGTGATGATGTATCAAAGTCTTGTTGGAAAGGAAAATCTATTAATAAGATGAATGTATATAGAATATATTTGGTATGTATTCATTCAAAGAGTGTAAATAAAAATGCCACAGAAATTGCATAACTTTTGTGATGTACAGTACTAAAAATCTTTTTCTTTTCTAGACACTTTTTGCATTACTTCTTGGTCCGTTTGTTTTCTTTAACGTACAGAAAACAAAATATTTACAATACTTCACGACTGTTATGCGCTGGCTAGGTAAGTATTTTATTTAAATCTTTGCCATTTTAAAAATTGTGTCTCACAAATCCAATTCTGTTCTCGTTCTCAACTTTTACAGATTATTCAATTCATTGTTTTATGTATTTTTTCTTTTGAACTTTGACCTCTAGCCTTTGGTACAATGATCATTGCAGCATTGGTTGCCATAGCAAATGGAAAAGGAGAAGGAAAACCAAGTAAATTCAGTAACATTACAAACGTGGCCAACTTGTTTGGAGTGTCAATCTACTCATTTATGTGTCATCATTCTCTGCCGTCTCTCGTCTCGCCGATACGCAACAAGAATAAACTCACAAAGCTCTTTGCGTTTGATTATCTCTTAATTCTGGCATTCTACGTATTTCTGTGTATGTCTGCTATATTCTGCTTTGCAAACATTGAAGACCTATACACACTCAACTTCTCGGACAGTACAGTAATGCCAATCAAATTTTTTCAATACTTTTTAGGTTTATTTCCAGTTTTTACGCTAAGTGCGAGTTTTCCAATAATAGCCATAACACTTCGTAATAATTTAATAACACTTTTCGCGGGCTATGGGCAAACGCGGCTGGGTAGATTTATATTCCCACTACTTACGGTTCTCCCTCCCGTTGCTGTAGCCTATGGAACGATTGATGTGGAGTTTCTTGTGAGTTTTACAGGATCTTACGCTGGTGCCACCATTCAATACGTTTTCCCATCACTGCTCGTATATTATTGTCGTAAAAAGACAAAACGTTATCTAGGCGATCAAAAATATCATCAACATACGTCACCGTTTAAGAACTTTCTCTGGATTGTATTTGTCAACATATGGTGTGTTGTTTGTATTGCATTAGTAACATATTATCACATTACTAGGAAACATTAACAAGTAATTGTATTGGCCTGCAGTACAAATATACACTACTTATTATGCATAATTGATAAAGAAATTCTGTAAAATTTTAATAAGCTGTTTTTAATTACAAGCAAGGAAAAGTGAAATTATTATTATTGTAATTTCACTCTTTTCGGTCTACACTATCAAACTTTATGCGACAAAAAAATGTGATGTGTCCATATATGGACATGATGATGTCATATCACTACCATATATGGACACTTTTTTGTCAAACTGGTTTGATAGTGTAGACAGAGGTTAAGGTATTGCTTATGATATTACATCAATGCAAATGTTATATCTATAGCTGTATTAACTATTACTGTACAACACATATATTTCAAGAACTTCATTCTTGGATTGAAGATCAGCAAATAAAGTTTGAAATATAGAAATATATTTTAAGTACATGTGACGTGTACCCATGACAATAATAATGAACTCAGATATTATTACAGTGATGCATTTTATGAATTCCTATTTCTGTTATTTTAAAAAGTTATAATAAATTTTTTGATACTGTTTACAAATTACTTTTGTTTAAATAATGTATGAGTTGTGGCAATGAGAATGCAGGTTCAAGATAATATTTATCAAATCGATTTAATTTTGAAAGTTTGAACAAAAAAAACACCAAAATAAATGAGTAGCACAAATAGTCACTATAAATCATATTTCTAATAAGAAATCAAAATTTAATGTACAGTATTTACAGTATATGTATAAAACCATTTTAAATTTAAATAATCACATTTATACAATTCTCAGCGATAAGTAATCCAACAATGACTTTCAACTTTTATCGGACGATTCACTTCTTGGTGTCGTCATGCTTTTCTGTAGCGGTTTCTGAGGTGGTGAACTATGAACTCTACCATGCCGTAACAGGAACTCGCTGCCACGTCGATTCCTTTCATCATCTGGTACAGGAGTTTCGTGAACTCGCCAGAAGTTCTCCACCTTTCTGCGGATATCTTCATTCTCCTCGCGAAGTTCTTTCTGCCAAATACGAAGTTCATGAACTTCCTCTTGTCTTCGTACCTAAAAAAATAATTTAAAATAATTACAAATGATTAATATCAATTAAATTGTTTATTGAATCATACCATGTAACCATCATACTGTATTCTGAGCTACACTCACCAGATATCCTCTCCAGAATGACTGGATTACTATTGCAGCTTCTTCTTCTGTCCAAATTAACGACAATGGTAGAGCCGGTCTTGGACTGAAAGACAAAGAATATCAATATTGACATTTCATTAAACAACGTTCACCACTCTTTGGTGCGCATGTTTGGATAATTGAAAATTGTGATAATGATGCAGTTTAAGCTCCGTCTACACTAACCACTATACTAGTATAGTATAACTACTGTATAAAGTTTTATAGTGTAGACAGAGCTTTAGTTTATTATTTTTAGTGTATGCTGCCATATGTTTTGTTTTAGGAAACATATACTAAAGTGCAGTAGGCTTATTCCACAATAAGTATTGTAATTTTAAAAACATTTTTTTCTCACCATTCTTCTAATATTTTCTGAACAAATGGAATATCATGTAGCTGATCATTCTCTCGTCCACATTTGTACGGATTGTGTCTAGAAATAAAAACAAATAAATTGCCAACATAAACTTCTATGAATAAGAAACCAAGTTCAAACAGCACCCTCCAGGCTACAATACATGAGTTATAATAATAAGTATGTTTGGTTTTGTAAATATGGAAATAGATAAAATATTAAATAAGACTAATTTGTTAAAACACAACACTTACTTCCAAAGGTATTCTGTCAAGAAGTCACAACCATTAAATCTAAATCTTTTGCGCTAAAGAAAGATGAACAAAAATTGACGTCATATTAATGAACACCAGATCAACTCACAATGCTGCATCTCAATTTAGCCAAGGTCGATTCCAAAATGTGGCAGTTATAAACTGTTGTACTATCATGTATATATTGTAGTTCTTATTTTTTCATGTGGTTTAAGGATATATAATGCTTAATTATTTGCTGACCTAGTATGTACCACCTGAGCCAAGGAGACAATACTATCATTTGATACTTGCAAGATAGCATACAGGATAGGATTCAAACATCTAAGCTCCCTATCATCACCAAACTACTATTAAATTACACATTACTGCATTAGTTTTTTATTAAAATATACTGTACCTCAAAACATCTTTCTTTTTTAGCTTGCATAAGCATTTCTAACATTGCTTGGAGCAACACAGGAAAAATGTAACTTTCTAAATATTCCCTTGGGCTACCTGAAAACAATCAAAATAAATAAATAAAACAAGTTATATTTCATTGAAATTCCATCATGTGATCAAAATTGCATTTTGGTTAAATATGGTGTTATGTCATATACACAATATGACACTGTACCATTTACACAGTATTTAATATTAATTAACCCCTATTAACAAAACAAAATGTCCTTTTAATAGGGAGGTTGGCCATAGAAAAGAGGTTGGCCATATAAAAGAGGTTGGCCACAGGAAAATAGCCCTTTAATAAGGGTCTGAACATTTTAATAAAGTATCATGATTGAATTATAAATTTGTTGATGGAGAAAAATATGTACAACATATATCTTACATGTTTCTTTTGGAGGTAGTGGTGGGGGTAGTGGTGAGGGTGTTTTAGGGGGTTTCTCCAGCTGTGTGTGACCTACAAATGCTGGATGTGACTTAGCAGGATCAAATTCCGTCATGACTTCTGAATCAACTGGAACTGGTTCAGCCATGTGGCCGAACATGACTGGTGTGTGACATGATGGATCAAAGTCAATTATCTCGGTGGCAACAGACTCTGTGTCATCATTATTGGTGTTAAACGGTGGCCGCATTGCTGCAAACTCTGAAATAAACAACAAAAATGGATGAATATTAGTTATTACTAACTAGGCCTAGGCTTACTAACTAGGCCTAAGGCTATATAATAGGCCTATATCTATCTTAGTATCTATATTCTAACAGTTTTGATTTTTCTGAAATCAAACCACACCTGGGATGGCTCTATTTATACAACCTATCCTATAGGTACGGTAGGCAAAATACAATAGGCCTAGCCTAGGCTTAGTTACCTGTACCATCATCATCTCTGCAGCAGTGATATGAGCTAGTAGTAGTAGTAGGCCTACTCTCTACTACTACTACTAGGCCTAGGCGGCTAGTTAGTAGGCTAGTAGGAAGGAGGCTTACCTACCTAGGCCTAGTTAAGAAAGTAGAAAGCCATAACGCAATATTTTGATAACATTTATTACTTACCGTTACATATTACATCCCATAAATTTGGTTCTTGTCTTTTTCCAATAACTGCAGACATCATAAAAGCTAACGTAAAATTGCATAAAAAAATAATCTGTTGCTAAGCCGTGTGTTTTTGTGTTTGCTTGGATTATTACAGAGGGCGCAATCACATTTTGCTATTTTTTCTGGCCATACGTTTACTCGTCGTCCGCCGTTTATAACCGTACCACTAAAGATTGCCCAACCGCCAGGTGTGACGATATGTACCATCCAGCACGTGTTTGATGATAGATGGATGGATATTGTTTCTGATTGGTCAGTAGTTCATTTTTCGGTGGCGCGGGATGACTTTAATATTGCCCACATCAACAAAATGTTTAATATTTTGATTTCACTACAAAACAGTGGCACATTTATAGTACAAAAAGTGTATCCTTTAAAAAAAAAACAAAATACAAAATATATAAAACACTGAAAGTATTAATACGGAAAAAATTAACATATATACACTATACTGTATATTGAGGGGTTCTACTAACTAGACTAAAATATTTACTTAGATACAGCAATGCATATTTTAAATTTTAATTACTAAACTAAAATGATTGATATTAAAATTATGGTAAAATATAATTGAATTGATGAATGGCCTATGATTTATAAATATACAGAAGCCTGACTACCGATAACTTTTCGTACTCTGTTTACCGACGCGTATCGAAGTGACGTACAATACATTCACTGCTGCTGCTCAACAAAAATGACGCCACTAAGCACCATGACGTGTCCCGTTTAGGCCAATCAAATCAAACGTATGAACGTATTATATTACAGCTGCAGAGATATACAATACAGTACAGTAATAGTCACTCTCATGGTGTTAATCGACAGATGACACATAGCGTGAAAATGGCGTTCATTGTGTGCTAGGCCTAGATTGATAGCGTTATCAAAGACAACTGTCGACGGCATCTAGTGTGTGGTCGTACGGGAGCTACACTGTATACATCGCAGGCGCGGCGGCTAAGCGTCTAACTATACTACTAGAACATTGATTGGCCTTACATGTTTTAGTAGTGATTCTACCAGTAAGTTTGGCATGTTATAACTAGACGCTAATTTACGAATGTCTTGTTTTTGTTATAAATAAGCAGTTAGGCATAATAATTGGAGAAATAGTTGAAACAGGGAGGGAGCGGTCGGGTAGGCGGAGTATGGTCGAAGCGGCCGCCAACCAAAGCGGCCGCCAGTTTAATATCGTCATTTGTATGGAACGCCGTGTGCGCTTTAATCTTGGATTGTTGTTGTCAACGACATGGCCTATAGCGAGTTGAGTTACAGCTCTTCTTTATATTTCTATAACAAGTTGTATAATAAGTTTGCCGGCCGTTAAATCAATGTATATATATTATATGTATTTTAATATTAACTTACATGCTATCGAATCTTATATTCTATTTTTAATATTTACATACTATCGAATCATTTAATAATTAACTTTGTATATCTCATTATATTGGTAGTGAAGGGAAAATATAACGTTGAACTGACACGACGTTTCTCGACCCTCTCCTATCGAATCTATACATTAATAATTTACGTACGGTATTGTCGAATCTTTATATCTCATTTACATACTATTGAATCGTTATACAGTATTGCATTAATAATTTACGTACGGTATTGCCGAATCTTTATATCTCATTTACATACTATTGAATCGTTATACAGTATTGCATTAATAATTTACGTACGGTATTGCCGAATCTTTATATCTCATTTACATACTATCGAATCTTCATACAGTATTGCATTAATAATTTACGTACGGTATTGCCGAATCTTTATATCTCATTTACATACTATCGAATCGTTATACAGTATTGAATTAATAATTTACGTACGGTATTGCCGAATCTTTATATCTCATTTACATACTATTGAATCGTTATACAGTATTGAATTAATAATTTACGTACGGTATTGCCGAATCTTTATATCTCATTTACATACTATTGAATCGTTATACAGTATTGCATTAATAATTTACGTACGGTATTGTCGAATCTTTATATATCATTTACATACTATTGAATCGTTATTATACAATATTGTATTAATAGTTTGCGTACGGTATTGCCGAATCTTTATATCTCATTTACCTACTATCGAATCGTTATACAGTATTGCGTTAATAATTTACGTACGGTATTGTCGAATCTTTATATCTCATTTACATACTATTGAATCGTTATACAGTATTGCATTAATAATTTACGTACGGTATTGCCGAATCTTTATATCTCATTTACATACTATTGAATCGTTATACAGTATTGCATTAATAATTTACGTACGGTATTGCCGAATCTTTATATCTCATTTACATACTATTGAATCGTTATACAGTATTGCATTAATAATTTACGTACGGTATTGTCCTATATCTCATTTACATACTATTGAATCGTTATACAGTATTGCATTAATAATTTACGTACGGTATTGTCGAATCTTTATATATCATTTACATACTATTGAATCGTTATTATACAATATTGTATTAATAATAGTTTGCGTACGGTATTGCCGAATCTTTATATCTCGTTTACCTACTATCGAATCTTTATACAGTATTGCAATAATAATTTACGTACGGTATTGCCGAATCTTTATATCTCATTTACCTACTATCGAATCGTTATACAGTATTGCGTTAATAATTTACGTACGGTATTGTCGAATCTTTATATCCCATTTACATACTATCGAATCTTGGTTTTTATTATTAGTAATAGGGTGTGTTCTACATTAAGTGTTATTCCATTGTAATACATTGTTTGTGTTTTCAATAAAGCCACGTGGGGACGAAAACGCCAGAGGAACGCGCACCTTCTACAGGACTATTGCTGGCCGCCAGTCGAGTTATTAGCAAAAATTCGCGTAATTAATTACCGTACCGTACAGACACTTGCATCTTATATTAGTATTTAAAACTCATTTTAAATTGATTTATATATCTGAAGGTATAAAATCATGTATATTGTAAAAAAAATTAGAAAGAAGTTAACAAATTATGAACACTACTATAGTATAGTTTACTTTACTGATTAATTAATATACAATAACAAAACTATATATTGTGATATACTTTATTGAAAAAATGTATATAATTCTTAATAATTGGCTTATTATATATTATATTAATATACAATACAAACACCACAATGAATGTTATTGACTTTATTATTAAACATATATATCATTTATTTAAAATCATTTAGTTAAAATAAGTAGGCTAATCATCGATTCGCCATTTCGTTTAAAAGAACGTATCACATTCAATCTGTAAAATAAAGAGAATAAATTACATTACAATAATGTAGATTGTTATTTACGTCCGAGTAAAGAAAACCTGTCGAAACAATGACAATCAAAGATTACAAACCAACGACAATCAAAGAGCACACGGCGTGCCATACAAATTGCCGTTATTGAACTAGCGGCCGCTTTGGTAATCCGGGTAGGCCTATACAAATATTATAATATTATTACAGTGTAGTAAAGTAGGATTGTTGTTATCACAGATAGCATGCTATTATAGCTATCCTTTGGTGGGAAACTGAATGTCGATTGATGGAGTTTTATATACCTCCATGTTATTCAATCATAGAGTTATTATAACTCCATGTTATTCTATGATATGATGACAAGTCAGAATGCGTTAGTAGAGATGCTGCGCACTCGAGGGTATTTACAATGGTGCGACATGCATGTATAATGGACATCTTGTCATGTTATAATGTATAATAACATTAAAGATAATATGTTGTCCCGTGAAAAATATAATTTGTTTAAATGTTTTTGTTGAATATGCCATTTTAATGTATCGTAGGCAAAAATGTATTGTAACTGTGATTTAACCCAACAAATAGTCAAATTGACTGGAAGTCAATGGGGTTTTGATTAAATTTAACTGTTTATTATTTCTTTTTATAAGTGAAAACATTTTTTTTTCTATGGAAGTAGCATTCAAAGTGTTTTTAAGTAATCTTCATTTTTCATGTTTTTTTGGGGACAATACCAGTACATCTTTAAGCTTTGTTTTCAGGTTACATCGCGATATTCTAAATTGGCACAAAATGTACAAAATATGGAGTAGAAATCGGATGCAGAAAAAGTCTATTGTAGCAAATAGCATGATAGAGTTGGTAACAAAGGGTAAGTATTATTTAGTTAAAGTTTTATATTATTTAGCCTATTACGGGTGCGGCAAAATTACGCTAATTTATGTGACGTCGTTTGCCGCGCCCTATACGCGTTTAGCATTAAAATGAATCCAGCAGACTTTAGTTACTAACATTTTTGTAACTAAACAACCCTGTATGTAAAGCTCTGTCTACACTATCAAACTTTATGTGACAAAAAAATGTGATGTGCCCATATATGGAAATAATGACCATATTTGGGCACATCACACTTTTTTTGTCAAACAATTTGATTTGACCTGTATTTATGGCCGTGTCATGTCTGAAAAGGGAGGGGTTCAGACATTAAGTATTTGGAGCAAAGGGTCCTAGGGGGTGGTGCGGGGTCGTGCTGTGCCTAAAATACTTAGTGTATGTTAGATATGTGTCGGGAACTTCCGATTGTTTGATCATTCACTCAGTATTTTGATTGCGTTCAATTCAAGTTCGATGCGAGCGTACGTACGCATTGACAACAATGCAAGAGATCCACACGGCTGTGATTTACTTTAAATTATCGGGACTCTGAGAATGCGCTTGGGAAGTTCGCCCGATTCATTGACTATGTATTTGCTTTGTAGGGAAAAGAAAACTCGATGTCACTGGTCCAGTAACCGTAGTCATGGAGGAGGATGGGACAGAAGTGGATGATGACGAAGTTTTACAGGAACTTAAAGGAACTCGTTTGATTATTCTGCCTGATGGGCAGCAATGGATCCCTCCTGGCGCGTATGAGGAAGGCGTGGCTAATAATCTACCAGTAGTCACACGTAAACCTCCCTCTACCCATCCGATCCGATGCAGCATGCCTATGATCGAAGATGTAGGAAATGAGCTATTGATGATACCACCAATCCAATTAAGCAATGATACTATTCAGATTAAACAAAAGAAAAATAGAGGTAACCGTATGTTCCGTATGCATTAATTAATGTTATGCAATGCTAATATAGGCATGTTATACATTGCATTCCTTGTCTATTCATTCGTTTGATCATCCGCGCGACGTGTGTATATTTCCTCTTTGCTAGCTATACAGGTATCAAATCTAACCACACAAATATGATGTTTTTATTTCGTTTATCCACAGATCCGAAATGTCCGATCGAGTTACCTAACTTTTCACCGACTGTAGTCTTCCACTTAAAAAATGGTACACCAGAACATGTATGGGAAAAGATGATATCGGAGGCTGGTGAATTTTACATGCATTCTTCGACACCTGATCTTAATTTGACCTACCAATACCAGAGGGTTGGTGAATCAATGTACAGAATGTACCCGTCGATTGGACAAGGTGGACAACACCCATGGGTGAGACAACTTTCTTTAGACGCACATTCGTTGATGCACATGACTACTCATTATACTTATTATATTACTTATTATTACATTATGCTTAATACATATTTATGTAGGGGCCCTCATGAGACAAGCTATTGCTTCTAGTGCGAGCCCCAGTTATTGTCAAATAACTTAATTAATGTGTATGAATGATTATTCAACTATTTTGTCCTTTTTAGAGTCGATTCACCTCCAATCTGAGCCGCAGAATGCGTCACATCCGATGGAAAAGGAAGAAAAATGCTATCCTTGGCAAAACATCGTCATCATCAAGACATAAATTCATAATGACGTCACCAAATACAACTCCACCGATCAATGGCGACGAACCAATCATAGAGTACGAAACTAATGTTGAAGAGGAAATAAGGAAACAGATTACAAAGTTGGAAACAGAGGAAGAGGAGGAGGACGTGTCACCAGAAGCGTGTGTGTTGTAAATAAAGTAACGTTTATATTACTATATTTTTAAAAAGGATAATAGATACATTTTACAAAATTTAAAACATTTATTAACACATTATGTACAGTTTTACTATAGTCAGTTGACGATTATGTAGTTTGAATAGCCAGAACATTACTGCTAAGTTACTCCAAGTATCACTAAGGATCAAGGAAGTAAATTTGTTCAAATGATGAGATATCACCGGTATAAACAGGCTGGTAATTGTAGACTAGGTACTTGGATGCATCCTCTTCACTTGAAAACCTATGGGTGCTCTTGCGAGCTGTAGGAAAACGGAAGAATCGCACTATTATTATGCTGATACAAATTATACAGCTTTTAATTATCTTGTGTGTCTCTGATGAGCGCCGCCTTTGACATGTCACTGTGTTTAACGTAGACGGGTAAAGGCCAAATCAGACAGCTGTTTAAAGTTCTCCCGACGACCTAAAACCTACACCCGTCGCCGACGCTATTTCAAGACGATTCGTATCGTCGGGATTCAACTCAGACAGCACCGACGAGTCAAAACGTTTCGTCGGCCGGCCTCGTCGTACGATGCTGTAGTGAGTTGGCCTTTAGACATGGAGACCACGAGGCGTGTTTTTCGTTACTATACTGTTTTTTATATACGCAATGATGATAGTTGGTTAGAATAAAAATAGACGAATAAATTTACCTTCGTTGACCAGAAAATCAGCAACATATTGTGCTACAGCTGTTGCATGAAATGAGTGTGGGATGTTGTAGTCTTTTGAAGTATTCCATTCGAATAGATTCTTTTCAGGATGCCACTGGGTACCGTAGATTGGGTAATCATATGCTGTAGACAATAACAAGTAACTTTAACCAACAACGAGAAACCAACGTAGGATGAATAAATTATAATTGATCGTGCTTTAAGTTGAGGCCTTTGGACTTCGAAGGCAAGCACGTTAACCACCCATTGCTATACACTCCCCATGTACAAATCATATCTTAAGTAATATTTTTGTTTAATACAATTATTTTAATATCGAGCTGAATTATATTACCTTCAATTGTTGACAAAAACTCAATTCCTTGCCTATCATTATTCACCGATAAAACTCTGTAGAACTTTTCTAAACCGACCTTTGTAAAATTCTGTAAAATAAAATTTAATATATTTTATGTAATAATACCGTACTATGGTAAACTTTGATTATTTAAGTTAAGTAATTAATTTAAGTCTGATTTACAACTTAATCACTATATAGTCTGTGTTCCAGACGGAGTTTTGACTTAATATTAGTAAAAGATAAATATTTTGGCACATATGGCGCTTCATACGTATAAAACATCGAAAAGCATCGAAATGACTAAGACTTGGGGAAAGTCTATGCACTATTATTACCTTTTGAGAAACTGAGTGCACGTGATTATTAAACGTGGTATTATGTTCCGATAGCGCTTCTAAGACAGAGCGTGGGGTTGTGTGTACGTTAAAAAGACGTCCTTTGCCCATATCTATACAAAAATAAAATGAAACATTACTATAGTGCGTATTATCAATTTGTTTTCCATTTCGGTGGACGGTATTTATTTTTAAATATTTTGCTCAGATCATGTGAATATTAATATACTCATACTATACTTTACCTGGAGTAAACTTCAAAGGAATTGCAAGATTTTCAGAGTCACTTCCATGTCTCATGATATCCTTTTTTATAGGTAATTGTGTTAAAAGTTGAAAGCCCAAACATATACCTAATATCGGGAAATGGTCTCCTGCCTTATCCATACCCTGTAAATGAAAAACGGTAAAAGATGACTGTTACTAAAATGTATCGAATTTAAACTTAAACGTGAGTATTTGTTCAGCTAAGGGGCGTTATCCATCTCCACCCGTTACTCTAGATTTAGTCGGATTAATTATTAGTTATAGACCAGTTGACCCACTTTGGTAAACCTACAGAAGAAGTGGTGTAAACTAGTTTAAAGAGAGGAAATAGTTGTACCGAGTAGTTAGCCTTAAGAGTTTAGTCATTGCAAATTAGACTGCAATTGTCCCATGAAAAACTATTCCACAGGCATGCTTGATAATACCTTAAGCTTTTAATTATTACTAGACAAAAAACTTCCATGAAGAACAATAATATAAAAGAAAACAAATCACCTACCTCAATAGACAAATCAAAAAAGATTTTCGCTGTTTTTCCATAAGGCGATTGAAGTAAATTTTTAACACCACCTCCTGGTAAAATCAAACTGTGAACAAAATGAATTACGCGTCTTTATTTAGTTGCCATCTATATAAATAAAATAATATAGGTCTACATTTTCATAGGATAGTAATTTATAGGATGTTTATTTTATAGGCTACTTAACGCATGGCAAAGGTTGATAAATACAAATTTTAGTTTAATGCAAGACTGAAATATCAGTGCATGTTTCTTTCAGTATTTAAAGATATATTGTTCCCCTAAAAAAAATATTTTTTTAAATTTTTTTGTTGAATATGTTATTTTAATGTCACATAATAGTTATTCACTCTCACAAAAAATTGGGTCTGAAAAAATGTATTTACCTGAGAAAAATGTAATTTAAAGCAAAAAATGGTCAAATTGTCTGGAAGACAATGAGTTTTTGGGTAATTTAACTGTTTATTTTGTCTTTTTATAGGTGAAATAATTTTTTCCCCCGTTTTTTTTCTTATGGAAGTGAACAACTTCATTAAAACTGCAAAATGGCCTATTCAAAGTCCGATTTTAAAAATCTTTATTTTTCATGATTTTGGGGGACAATACATCTTTAAGATATTTTATTGGTCCACCTAAGATGGAAATTCATTTTGCTTGGCATAAGTACTTTTCCCTGTAAATCGTTAACATTTCAATGTTTACGTAGAAGATCGCCGATTATTGTTAACGATAGCGTCGAATAACGTCGACAGGAAAACAGGCTTTAGTATTATAACTCTCCTCAAAATGGGTTGTCCGTATATTAAAACATATTTTCCCTCATTCATTTGAAACGGATAGGCTATCAAAGCGGGTTCACTGTACTTCAGTTAGGATAGAACCCTCTTTTGGGACCTTTAAGACCCAACAATGTGTTCCCTTAATAGGGGTTCTACTATAATAGTAATACATAGTTACGTATATACATACCCATTTAATGAGTTAAATAGTTTGACATAATAATCGCGTTTCTCGTTATTCTTTACAAGCACGACACGGGCACCAGCAGACTCGGCAAACTTTACGTATGACGCTGCCACGTACGTCGAACCATATTTCGATATTATTGTACGATTGGTTAGCGTTTCTGCCACTATACCTTCATAGAAAATAAAATAATTAATTTTAATAATAAATAATAGAGTACAGTAGCGATCTTGTCTAAGCATGCATAAAATAAGTACTTGTTTTATCCATGGTCTAAGCATGGAGCAAGAGCAGTTATATTTATGCCTATTGCTTGCTCCTGTCAGGTGTGCTTGGTATAACATACCACACACGAAGCATATCGTAAGAAATATCGAAATTCTCATCAGTAACATATGTTGTAGGCTACCTTAACTATTATTATTATTATTTCACATAGGTTGAGGGGTTGGTGATTACTATGTCAGAATCAATATTGTTACCCTAAATGTAAAATAATAGGACCAAAATGAAAATAATTTCAAAATCTACATATCAAGGAGCTATGCATTTTCTTACCTATTTAGTAACTCCAATGTGTCTTACCTAATTAGTAATTCAAATGTTTTGAAGTTTCTTTCACTAATTGACTAACTATCGACTTTTAAAGAAAATTATTATATTCGTAGGCCTGTTTTAATCAGTACTAGCTCACCTATAATAGGACGGTAATTCTTGTCTTCAGCATAGCACACAAATGTCAAGAAGCAGCAAAACACAAATATGAAGATTCTCATTTTAAGAAATCAAGACGTGCGTTAGTCTTTCAGATTATGTTGTAGCGGCGAAGAATAAAACTGTAATGAGACTCGTTAAACGTTGTTGAAAGTTTTATACAGAATCCGCATCAGATTCTATTATGAACCAACAACAAAGAAGAAGAGTAGTGTGAACAACTAATAAAGAGAAGAGTGTGAACAACCAATAAAAGGCGGATTTAGCATTTCCCTGATTAATGACAATTACAAATACAACAGAGTGTGTTAGCCCTTGTGTGGGTGGAGTGTTCAAGAGACGTGTTATTCAAATCAAAATCCAATTATTATTGTTACACTTAATCATGTTTTGTTACAAATATTTGTTTCTTTCATGGGAGCAACACACCTTTGTGCGTTCACTCATACTCTTTTCATTTTTTTCAAAAGAAAAACAAATTTAGACACGAATTTGAATCACCTAAAAATAGTAGCCATCAACAGGTCATACATGCAAGTGCAGCAAAATAATGGTTCCTTTCTACCAGATTTTAAATGTCTTGTGTTTTAATATGTAATGTTGGAACATGTGACGATAAGAAAAATTGTTCAGCGTATCACTAAATGTAATATCACACCACTGTCCCAAATATAATATGAAACAACGGTGTCTCTAGAATGTAATTTGTAACAACACGATTTTAACTTTTTAAAGATTTTTAATGTTACTCTTTATACTTTTACACTTTTTGTCATTTGTTAGTCCGTTTATGTATATGTATCTTTCTAATCGGATTTGCTGACAACCGACATTTCTTTGTTTTTTTACCCAATAAAGTTTCTTGTATACAACAATTTGTTTCTTGAAAAAAGAAAGAGAGTACCTTTAATAATTTTTAAAAAATGTTAATAATCATAACGTGACTCTAAATACACCCTTGTGTATAAAATATACATATTCTATAAAAGTATGTCCAATTATATAATGTCATTGTAAACAATGTTACAATTGCAATATAGTGTATGTTTTACAATTACCACAAATATAAAAAACATTAAAATATTTAATACAGTACTGTATATATATATATCTTGAACATTTGTTATCAATTATTCATTAAAACCTACTGCACAAGGACAGATTTTTCATACAGAAAAAAAATGTATACCAAATTTGGTAAGTCAGTAATGTTAAAACGTTATAGAAATATTATTTATAAACTTAAAACTAGTTAATGATATTCATACAGAAGAAAAATTATCCTACATACTCTAATACTGCACTATTCTATTCTGATTATTTGCTTTCACATATCTACTCATAATATAAATCAGGGGCGGATCCATAGGCTAGGGCCTAAAAAATGTGAAATTAGGTGGTATGTCTTTTGCATTGAAATTGTTTTAATTTTTGTGGGGAGATTTGCACGCATATACACTGTATACTTATGTTAAAACTGTTTAAATTCATTTGAAGAGTGGAAAATAAACGAAACGAAACACCACTGGATCTGCCTATGATAATAGCATTTTCTTTTCTTTCTAGAATGAGTAGTGTACTATATAAAGGTATTAGTAGAGTACTGTAGTAGTATTCTGGCAGGCATTACACATCCAGGAAGTAACCTTGCTCAAAAGATGTTGCATCAGCAGTATAAACAGCCTGGTTATGGTAGACTAGGTACTTAGACGCCTCATCTTCACTGGAGAACTTGTGGGTGCTCTTGCGCGCTGTTGAGTAAAAACAGACAAGACTTAAAGTGTGTTCTCAACTACATTTCCTGTACTGTACATTAAATGATGCCTTAATACCTTACAAGTGTTTTATGAAAGTTATAATCTCACCAGAGACGATTTTTGCTACTGTATCTATTTCCGAAGTATCATAGGAATATTTGGTAATACAACATGTGTTTCACATGCATCTAGTAGTAACCTAACCCTTAACCTAACCTTACATGATACAGGAACCACATGTGATATAAATGACATGCTGTATTACCAAATTTCCTATGATACTTCGGAAATATATAGTATGTACAGTTAACAGCACTGGGAGAGAGAGGCCTACATCCAGACCAAAAGTCAATACTGGGACTACACCCAGGGATATGCCTGCTTGAGATATTAGACATACAGTAGGGAGTTGGATTATAATTGGATGGGAATTATACCCAAGGATATATTACGATACGATAATTAGAATTTTGAGTAATACCTTCTCTGACGAAAAAGTTAGCAGTATGTTGCGCAACGGACACTGCCCCAGTGGAGTGTGGGATTGCAGAATCAGCATGTGGGTTCCATTCAAATATATTCTTTTCAGGATGCCATTGGACACCATAGATAGGATAATCAAATGCTGTGGAGTAAACAAAATAAATTAGTAATGGGGTAATGATATATTAATCAGCGGGAAATTAAACAATTTAAGTACACAGAAACTGAGTGAAACACTAATGGGCAAAATGCATATAGATAGATTACTATGCTTTTGCGACACCAAGGAGTGGCCCAGCAATTTTGAACAATAGGACAATAGGTTTGTGTCAGCACTTCATTTTACCAAGGCATGGCATCTTGAACTGCTACATCCAATATATTGACTTTAAAAAAAAAAAAAAATACGCATTTGTGCGTAAAAAACGGGACGATAACCATCGAATAACATACTTAGAAAAAGCTATGTAAGCAATTTGCTATGTAAAATGTATTACAGAATATACTGATACAATAATGAAAACTGCTTACCTTCCATTGTTGAAATAAACTCAACTCCCTTTCTATCTTTATTCACAGATGTCACTCTGAAGAATTTATCAATGCCAAATGTAGTTAAATTCTGCAAATTAATAAAACAACATCTTACTTTAAAAATATTATGATCCCCATTGTTTATCTAAATATACTGTAAAGATCTGTCTACATTATCAAACTAGTTTGACAAAAAATTTGCTCAAATATGGTAGTGGTATGAAATCATCATGTCCATATATGGGCACAGTAGTAGTTTGATAGTGTAGACAGAGCTTAAGAGAAGAAAAGCACAACAAATATAACAATGCATTATGGGATTATTCAAACTAATCTTAAATTATTGTTTTGTACTGTATTTTGAACATTTTACCTGATATACAAAAATATGAAATAGATGGTTTTTATTAAATAGTTAAGTTTTAAGTATAAAATAAAAGAATAACATTTTTGGTAAATACTAATACTACTTTACTATTTTAAAGCAAAATAAAAAATAATTAGCGAAAATGTAACAAGCCAAAAGCTGCATAACTGACTTACTGCATATATAGCTATAGTTCTTTAAATACAGTTGTTAGTAATAAAATATTATATCAAATAGTAATCTTTTTCAATATAAAATATAAGAATAAAATTTAGTAAATTCCAATACTACTACATACTATTTTAAAGCAAAATAAAAGATATTGACAACATCATTAGTGATATTGTAACAAGTCATAAGCTGCTAAAGCAAAGCTGACTTATATAGATAGATCTTTTAAATACAATTGTTAATAATAAGTTTTACAGTAAACCAACTCTATGAGGTACATCTAAAATAAGATTTAAAAAAAGCCAAGACAAGAAAAAGCTTTAAATAAAAGAAAGAAGTTAGAATTCTTCAGCTTTTTCATTTTGCCATCACACTCTTCTACAATACCATAGCATCAAGCAAGCAACTGACATGCTAGCAAGGTATTTTGATACATAACCTCACCTTCATGGTGACACCAAAATGATGAGCGTTGTATGTGCTATTTTCAGTTGTCATAGCTTTGAATACAAACCCAGAAGTTGTAAGAACATCAAAGATGCGACTCTCAACAAAATCTGATGTAAGTTAAAACATAATATTAAATAAAAACTATTAAACTACTAAAGCTCTGTCTAACACTATCAAACTAGTTTTTACAAAAAAAGTGTGATGTGCTCAATATGGTAGTGATATGACATATCATGTCCATATATGGGTACATCACATTTTTTTGTCACATAAAGTTGGATAATGTAGACAGAGTTTAAAGTACTGACTCGGTTATAAGCTCTGCTTGAACAGTATGTTTGTTTGAGTTTGCATGAGAATCTAAAGCTCTATCTACACTATCAAACTAGTTTGACAAAAAATCGTGGGGTCAGGTTTTTATTTAGCCAGGGTGAGAGCTTATACCCGTTTCAATACATAACTAAGATTTCGCACCTTTTGTGTGACCCCACAACAATGGTGGTTGTAAGTAGTTTTATCTTTTGTGACTGCTTCAAGTACTTCAGGAGGAGTTGCAATCAAATCAAAGATACGGCTTCTAATAAAATCTATGTTCAAATAGTATTACATATATTAAACAATTGTATGTAATTGTATGGTCATACTGTAATTTTTTTTTAACAGGACACATACATACACACATATATACAGTGGGGTAACAGCTATAAGCGCTTACTGGCTAACCCCAGGGCCCAGAGCTTAAGGGGCCCCTGAACAGTGCCCAGAGGAAAAAACAGGCATTAAAATATGTCTAAAAAGGCTAAAAACGCCTGAGGCGTCCATCATTGGAGGGCCACTTAGGGTTCCTAAACCAGGTGCCTTGGGTCTCTATGTTACGCCACTGCATATACATAGACATACATAAGGTAATTAACAGTATTTGATGTGGTTACAAGATGGTTGGGTCTGGGGATTCAAGAACAGGGAGGGCAAATATTGATTATAAAATTAAATATAATAATAGCACCTGAGGTGAGTTCCAATGGTAATGCAAGATTTTCTGCATCAATTCCACTAATCAGGATGTCTTTACCAGCAGCAAGTGACGCCAAAAGCTGGTGACCTTCACATGTACCCCAGATCGGGAAGTAGTCACCATTTTTCTTCATACCCTATAAAACACAGTAAGTAGAATATGGTGTTATTTAAAGATGTGTTGTCCCCCTGAAAAAATAATTCTTAAACATTTTTTTTGTTGAATATGGCAATTTAATGTCACATTAAATAGTTATTCACTTTAACAAAAAATTGAATCGAAAACAACATTATTTACCTGAAAAAATGTTAATTTAAAGCAAAAAATAGTCCAATTGGCTGCCAGCCAAAAATGGGTTTTTGGTTGAATTTAACCATTTTTTTTTTCTACGAAAGTGATTAACTTGATTAAAACCATAAAATAACCCATTCAAAGTCTGATTTAATTAATCTTAATTGTTTATGTTTTTGGGGACAATACATCAGCTTTAACAATGGTTATTGTTTAAATTGTAGCTTCCAGCCAGTTGTTTATCTATGAGAGTTCAAGGTAACTGAAAAACTAACAATGAACAAGTTTACATGTACCTGCAGTAATCTTTGTATTTTTGAACAAATATTGAATATTATACATTAATATTGGGAGTGTTTTTATGCAAGTCATAGGCTAAATAGTACAGCTGATATCATTCTTCTTTGAGTAAGTTATTAAACATTCAATTCTCTGTCTCGTGATGTCTGTTAAAACATGGTTATATAGATTTATGGATTTGATAAAATATATATAAAAAAAAGAGGAAGAAATTGTTACCTCAATAGACATATCAAAAAATATTTTAGCAGCTTTTCCATATCCAGAAGCAAGCACATCTAACTGGTCTCCTCCTGGCAACAGAAGTCTAGAAAATAATTAAAATATTTCATCAAATTAAAATTTATTTGGCTGACAACATGGATATATTTATCTAGATTTGTCCGACAGTTTAACTATATTTACCCATTTAGTGAGTTGAACAGTTTGACGTAGTAGTCATGAGATTGGTTTATCTTTACTAGATTTGTCCGATAGTTTAACTATATTTACCCATTTAGTGAGGTGAACAGTTTGACATAGTAAACATGAGATTGGTTTATCTTTACTAGATTTGTCCGACAGTTTAACTATATTTACCCATTTAGTGAGTTGAACAGTTTGACGTAGTAGTCATGAGATTGGTTTATCTTTACTAGATTTGTCCGACAGTTTAACTATATTTACCCATTTAGTGAGTTGAACAGTTTGACGTAGTAGTCATGAGATTGGTTTATCTTTACTAGATTTGTCCGACAGTTTAACTATATTTACCCATTTAGTGAGTTCAACAGTTTGACATAGTAGTCATGAGATTGGTTTATCTTTACTAGATTTGTCCGACAGTTTAACTATATTTACCCATTTAGTGAGTTGAACAGTTTGACATAGTAGTCATGAGATTGGTTTATCTTTACTAGATTTGTCCGACAGTTTAACTATATTTACCCATTTAGTGAGTTGAACAGTTTGACGTAGTAGTCATGAGATTGGTTTATCTTTACTAGAACGACTCGGGCGCCCCCAGACTCCAGATATTTCACATATGATGCAACGACAACTGATGGACCGAACTTTACCAAACTGTCATGAGTCTCTTGTGACATAACACCTGAAAAAAACATTTGAAATTGGTTTTCCTAATCTTAAAAATAAATTTAAAATATATGTAGATATTGAAGCTTTGTCTACACAATCAAACGTTATGAGACAAAAAATGTGATGTGCCTATATATGGACACGATGATGTCATATCACTACCATATTTGGGCATATCACTACCATTGGGCATATCACTACCATATTTGGGCATATCACTACCATATTTGGGCATATCACTACCATATTTGGGCACATCACACATTTTTGTCACATAAAGTTTGATAAATGAAGACAGAGCTTGAGAAACCACAATTTAAATTAATTAAATTAAAAATAATTTAAAAAAAAGCATCCTCATTTGATTGGCACTTGCCTTCGGCTTCAAACAGCAGCTGCAGATAATAGTCAGGATACATGAAATGCTCACCAAGGACATTAATATATTACTGATTAATTAAATATTCGACTGCCGGCCTAGCTAGGCCTAGCCTAGTCCTATACTAGACTACCTGTTATAAATATCATGGCCTCATAAACCAGCCTGATATGAGTGTTGCAGCAGGATATTGTTTCCGCCTTCACGTCGATGTAAAAATAGCATTTTAGTTTACAGATTTTTCAAACAAAAGAATAGTATTAAGGTGTATTTTACTTACCAATGATAGGACGGTCATTTTGGCCAAAACAAGTGTTGACCAAACAGGAAAAGAGTACGATGAAATTTACCAACCCACAAACTACAGCCATCTTCGCAAAGTTGTCACGTTACCCTGTTTGTGTATAATAAACAATTGATCACGGGTGCGTTCATGCGTGACTAAATATAGGGGAATTCCCTCTTATCACTCAAATACATAATTCGGTCGCCAGTGAATAATAACCAAGATTGAGAATAGGTTAAAGCCCAAACAGATTCTGCACTAACTCCATTTAATATACTTATAGATGAAAACATGGAGTATAGTTCACATCATAAACTGACCCCTTAATAAATAATTAACACGTACCTTGATGAGATTAATAATTGAGCATGGAATGCTAATCTACATCTGCATTGTCATAACATAGTAAATTATCTCATTTTTTGCGTCAGTTGTTCCAGTGACTTATTCTAATATAGAATTGGATTTTAATCAGATTATGATTTTTTTATAGGTATAGGTGGTATTTTGGCCAATGTTGTGGTCTATAGATTGGTAAAGATATTATTTTAAAAAACTATTGATGTCTAAAGGTTGGCGCACACACTGGTTAACGAAGTTGTTTATTTCGACAGGGGAAATTCATGTTAAAATAAGCCTATTATATATTCTACATAATACTACGAAACCTATTGTAAATGTTTCTATGGGATAGTTAAATTAGGTAACCACAAAAACAATATTTATCAATTTATATAGGCATTTTCCTGGTATTTCCAGAAGTTCCCTGATTGAATTTCTGATTAGAATCCGTTATACCAGATGAAAAACGCATTAGTGCGGCTGGTAAAAAAAGCTTAATTGTATCCAATTGAAGAGATTGTAGGCCTATTAGTATTAAGATCTAGGTTATTATATCATACTTTGTACCAATTTTACAAATAGGTTAATACCTGGAATTGTCGATACAAGGTTTGCTGCAAAAGGACAAATTATTTAGTCCACCCATCAGACACCCAGATATTCCGCCATAGGTGGAACGCAAAGATAAGTACAACGCTATCGGATCCGAAATGTCGCTTGTGATTGGTCAATTCACTTGTGTTACGTGACGCCATGTTGTGTTGTATCCTAAATGGGAACCCACTTTAAACAACCACCTTCTTAATTTGAATAAGAGCATTTTGAATTCCCTCTATGAATGTAAAAACGAAAATGAATGATAAAAGGCCCACTATCAAATTGTTGTTAAATTTGCAAATTGTGACCGTCATTGACGAATAGGCCTAGTCCTACTATAGGGCCTAGTATCAGTTGACTTAATCGTGATGTGTACTCGAGATCCACGCTTAGACAATGATATACACTTTTTTAAACATTTGATTTATAAAAGATTGAGAATAAAAGCTACCGGTACGTTATTAATTAAAAATATTAATTTATACAATTGTTGCATGATGTAAAATAACCTAATACTGTTGGGGCCGATGGTATAAATAGCCAACGCTATAAACATTTTAATGAAGATTAATTAAATCAGAATAAATAGGTTATTTTGTAATTTTAATAAATTTAATCCCTTACGTAAAAAAAAACAAATCAAATTATGTTTTCTCATATAAAATGACAAAATAAATGGCCAAACAACCAACAACCCATTGGCTGGCATCCAATTTGGCTATATTTTGCTTTAAATTACAGTTTTTTCAGGTAAATACATTTTCGATTCAATTTTTGTTCAAAGTGGATAACTATTATGTGACATGGCATATTCGATAAAAAAATTGAAACAATTTTCAGGGGGACAATACAAAGTGTGTGGTGGTACACATTATTTCTCGAAAAAATACTGTATATAAAGCAAAGGGTCATTGATCCATTATCAACCGAAGCGTCTCGAGACATCAAATTTACTTTATTTCCTTCTTGGAAAATGCACATGGTGTACCGGACCGCAAACCTCAACATTCTATAATAAGGATTCGTGACAAAGGTTTGAGAGGAAATTTTCCATCGCTAAACAACACAATGAGCAGGTTGACACTGCACGTCATCCACGACGCCCCACCCGCCCCAACATCGATCCAGTATGGAACAATCAACATTGATTTGCTCCTCCACTTTCTGGTAGACTTAAATTCTTTACTTTTCACAGCCAAACACAAAAATAAACACACGCAAAAAAACAAATACATTATTTCCTTAAACACAAAATGACTATCAGCTTTATCGGATGAAATGAAAGATTAAATAAACACGCAATATAAAAATTACTTATAATTCAAACCACATTCCCAAGAAATCTAAGCTAGACCGGAATCTATCTTGCTTATTCACCCACGATAGCTTCTGTGACGATGTTTTTTCTGAAAAGGGATTGGCGATCTTTTAATATACGTCACCCATCTCACCAACTGGTATAATATAAATAGAGAGTAACTTTGCCTAATCTGCTAAAACGTCTTCCGAAGCAAGCAGTAGAGGACACGCATTTTAAAAAGGTAAAGACCATTTGCTTCTCCAAAACTTCTCTAGTTTTTCATTATTCATTTTAAATGAATGAAAATGCCAGTGGTACAAATAGAAATAGACACTATTTGTTTATTTTTAGGTAGCTTTGTAGCTACACATATTTTGGTGTTTGTAAATAACAAATACACTTTACATAGGGTAGACTGGGGTAAGTGGGACACATAAGCATTTATTCATTCAGAATGTCCATAATTTAAGCTGGAAATGTTTAAAATTACTCACAATGCATTATGGGAGGGGTGTTAGGTAACTATGGGTGTGTCATCGGTCCACATGAAATAAAAAATAAACAATAAAATAACTCAAATTATTCATTTGATTGTTATTTTGGCCGATTTCACAATTTTTCCTAATTTTCGACATAGGCCTTACAAACATACGTAGCAAGTTCTTTATTTTTTCCATACAACCCAGTGCAAAATTAGTTATCGTTTTATCTGTATTTTTATCAAATATATGGTAACAGGACAAGACAATCTATTTTCTTCTGGTTTTGACCTTTATTTACGGTTTTAATTGCAACTTTCATTATTAGTTTGTATTTATCTTGACCGTGGAATAAAGTGTGCTGTCGCACAACGAAATGGTAAACAAGTTGGTTGAAAATCAAACATATCGCAATCTTAGAATGTTGTTTGTTTAGTCAATAAGGAAACATTTATAAAAAACAAATGCTTTTATTCCACCATACTAAGATACTGGTTTGAAGAATTTGTGCGAAGTGACTGTAAAAATAGTGTTTAGATCTTAAACATCTGTACCAACTTTTCCCACACATTTAACTTTAAACACGTATAGTTACATGTTTAGCGTGTTTAAAACCTAAACGTGTTTAGGCTATAGCTACATGTTGTTTTCCTCCACGTTTACGTCACATGTCACTATTATGTTCAGTCAACATGTTTAGGTACGTTTGCGTGTATATGATTTTACTGTTGCGGAAAAAAGCTCAACACATGAGCAGGCGATTATCGGTACTGTATCTATTTCTGAAGTATCATAGGAATATTTTGATGATATAACATCTCATGTATACTTTACATGTATATAGATAGTAGTAGCCTAACCATTTACCTAACCTTACATGATACAGGCACCACGTGCGATAAATGAGATGCTGTATTACCAAATATTCCTATAGGGCCTACTTCAGAAATATATACAGTACCGAGAATCGGATGCCACTTCGCACAAATTCTGAAAATCAATTTTCACTTTCTTAGTATGGTTGAGTAACAGTATTTGTTAATTTAATTACAAATTACATTAGACCTACAATACTAATATTTTGTTTTTAAAAAATACTTCGGAAATAGATAGTATAATGTGGAGATACAGCACTGGGAATCGGGTGAGATTAATTAATAATGAGGGAAATAAGGAACAATGACAAGATATACCACTAACCGGAAGATTTCTAAAAACCAATCTAGATTTCATTGGTTTTTAACCCCAGGAAACACAACAGAAAGTAGTTGATCCCACCACTTAAATAAATGAGCTAAGTTCGTTCATTTCCGATGCTTCATGTTTCTATCTTCTTAACCTAAACTTGAAACACTTGACAATCCAATTGTCGAGTGCTAGATTGAGGTTAAGAAAAGTTTATTTTTAGCCCTTTTCTATTCCAATTCAATATTTATACTTATTGGTTTAAAACGTCAGACAAGGCCAATATCAGGGAGAAGATTACCAGATACGGCACTGTATTTCTCTTACTCTGACTTCTTGAAGTTCTGTGTATGATGTGAGTATATTGTTTGTCTTTCAGATATTGGTTTGATTAACAGCATTAACGGTGACTACTACATAATATATTCAACATCTACACTGACGGAATGATTATCATCTCGTTTATAATTTCTAGCTTGATTTCTGTAGGTTTTACCAAATCTTACATTCAAATTCCACAGGAAAATACAGGTTAGTTACCGCAAGGGTTGTTTGATAGCCTAGGTTACCGTAAATATTGGAAAAGTGAACTTGTTGCAATGACAAATTAGGATAAGATAAGATATTAATGAGTTAATACTTTTATGAATTTCAGATACTGGGTACCGCCGCGTCTGTTACCATACCAACTGGTCTCAATATCGACCTGGTATTGGTCACTTTGAACCAGCTGACATCGACACGTCGCTATGTACTCATCTTATCTACTCTTTTGCGAAATGTGAGGATAACCAACTAAAGTGTTACGAATGGAACGACGAATCAACGGAATGGTCCAAAGGAAACTTTGAGAAATTCAACGAATTAAAATTACGAAACCGTAATTTGAAGACGCTCCTAGCGGTCGGAGGGTGGAACCATGCGTCGGAAGGCTTTACGACAATGGTCGCGTCAGATGCCTCTAGGGCTGCCTTTATTAACCAGACTATTCAGTACCTTAGGAAATGGGGATTTGACGGGTTAGATTTGGATTGGGAATACCCCTGTGCTAGAGGCGGAAGACCAGAAGATAAAAAGCGATTTACCGCATTAGTGAAGGTAATGGATGTCTATATTGGAACATTATTATAGTCACGTATAACAATTAAGTTTCAGGAGCACGGGACATTCTGTTGCTGCAATATAGATTGCATAATAGACACAATACTATCTGGCGTGATGTTGGGTAACCCGATATTTCTTGTCTTTAACTGCCAATATTATCTATTTTTTTAAGGAATTAAGGATAGCTTTTCATAAAGAAGTTGAACGTACGAAAGGAAAGGAAAGATTACTTCTTACGGCCGCCGTGGCAGCAGGAGAAGACAAAATAAGAGCCGGTTATGAAATCGGATTACTATCTGTGTGAGTAGATGCCTCTTTTTTGCCAAAAGTCGTATATGAAAGGAAAAGAATCGTGTTTCACAAAAATGGATCACGTGTTAATGTAATCATTAGATATATACGGCCTGGTCTTGTCACTCATGAACTTATATGCATTTACTTCTAATATCATGGTAAAATTTCACTTTTTATAACCTATTTTTGTCCACAGATATTTTGATTTTATTAGTGTTATGACATATGACCTGCACGGAAGTTGGGATCCAGTAACAGGAATGCACAGTGCTTTACACAGACATCCTTCTGAAAAGGGAGGACCTAATGCTAAGCTGAATCAGGTACAGTAGTTCTTGCAAAGATGTGTTTAAACACACTATTCGTACCTTATGCTTAAAGATGTATTGTTCTACAGAAATGATAAACTTTGTTAAGCTACAAAATAATCTATTAAGAGTCTGATTTATATATTAATCTTTATTTTTCATGTTTTTGGGGGACAATACATCTTTAAGTAGACCTTTCAGCATAAAGTTATATGGCCGTAGACAAGTGGTATAACAAATGCGGTAACAGAAGTAGTGAACAATGTTCATGTACTAATACACCAGCCTATACTATGTATACGGTAAACTTTTAGGTTGTGCATTCTTACTAACTTCGATCGTTACCTTATTTAGGCAAGTGCAATAAAAATGTGGATTGATGGTGGCACGCCACCAGGCAAATTAAATCTTGGTATTCCAACATATGGACGCACATTTAAACTGGAAGATGAATCCAATAATGGTGTTGGTGCGCCTGCTTCAGGAGGAGGTGACGCGGGTCAATTTACGCGGGAAAAGGGATTTCTGTCATATTACGAGGTAAGCATCGTCATTCAGAAAGGTATCGTCATCATCATTAAAATGATGCCAAAATCAATATTGTTAAACAATAAAATATACCGTAACTTGTTTTCGTCTTACGTGTTTTCGTTGACGTGTTTTAAAGCTTGAATTCCCAATTGGACGTCCACAGGGATTAACTGCATCGAAAGTAAATTGACCAATTACGACGATATGGACCATCCGAACTGTCCCATGTGATTGGTCAACTTATTTGCGTTGCTCCATGCCGGTACGTTGCGTCATGTGGGAGTGGGAACATATTATCAAGTCATAATTATGCAATACCTGCCATCAGAATTACATTATTGAATTTTCCTTACTTAAAGATTTGCCAGAAACTTGAAGCCGGCGGAACGAAAGTTTGGGATCCTGTTCGAAAGGTACCATACGCATACTGGGGAAACCAATGGGTATCGTACGATGACAAGACAAGCATCGCCCTCAAGGTGAATTAACATACATTACAAAATTTTTATTTTTATTCCAGTCATTACTGGAAACACTGAACATGAGATTATGGAATATTCCTCAATCCATGCACTGAATAAAGAACGATTAAACACGTCTTTCAGAGCGTTTAGTTTGTGTGGTATCACCGTGACGATTGATCTCTAATAATATTCTTTCTTGTCGATGTTAGGTTGACTGGATGAAAGACAAAGGTCTTGGTGGTGTCATGATTTGGGCTTTAGATCTGGATGACTACAACGGAAACTGTGGTGAGAATTGGCCTCTGATGAAGACAATTAAATCACAATTAGAAACAAGTAAGTATTAGTACCTATAGTATGCAATAGGTAACTTCTGTAATGCAGTCACAAGGTGATGTTGCGCTGTATAAGGTTAGGCTTATGGCATGCGTCACATGTGATACATGTGATACTGAGATAACGAGAATCAGCTAGATGTTGTGTTTAATCATAATGCTTATTATGTGTAATATACACCGTATACATCTTTTGTTCCAATAGACATACGTGCAGTAAACCCATCCGGAAATGAAGGTGATGTACAAACTGCTGCCATACCTACGACGCCAGCACCTACGACAACGTTTGACAGCTTCAGTTGTCTAGGAAAACCAACTGCTTTGTATCCAAATCCCAGTGACTGTACATCATACATAATCTGCATCAGTGGCTCTAGGCACGACGTGGAGTGCCAAAATGCTCTTCATTGGAACGCAGTGACCAACCAGTGTGATCCACCAGCCGTAGCAAATTGTGATACCACTACAACTACCGTCCCACCTCCAACGACTCTCCCACTTCCAACGACCATGACGTCATCCTATTGTCAAGGAATCACCGCCGATGGACTTGATGTATATCCGTCTGATTGTTCGAAGTTTTTCTTTTGTCATGAAGGAAGAGCGATTGACATAAAATCGTGCCGTTCTGGTAAACTCTTTGACCCACTGACACGCCTCTGTAAGAATGCCAATGAGGTAATTTGCGAAGATTCGTCAGCAGAGGCAGCAAAAGTGGAATCTGTATGTAAAGGCATGTATGGAGGTAGTCGAGTTCGTCATCCAACTGATTGCTCAAAGTACCACATTTGCAGAAATGGTGAGGTAGACGATACGCAATCATGCCCACCTGATATGCTGTTTAGCTCTATTCAACGATATTGCGACTGGCCTAACTTTGTTTTCTGTCGCAATAATCAACAACAAGAAGAAAATAGCAAAACTACACCTCATTCAACGACACAATTACCTCCAACGACACAATTACCTCCAACAACAGAAACACAAGTTATAAACGTAGACGAGTTCTGCTTATCACGGCAGAACGGTTACTACGCACATCCTTACGATTGTAACGGGTACATTCGTTGCTTACGCACCAGAACATACATAAAACAATGCTCACACAACCTATATTGGAATGAAAACGCGAATGCTTGTGATTGGCCACAGAATACCGTCTGCCGATCACAGACTGCAGCGCAGGTAGAAAATGACGCGATGGTAGATACTGCTGGCGCGTTCGCATGCTCTGGTCGAGCAGACGGCAAATATCCGGACTCTGCAGATGCACATAAATGGTATTGGTGCGTCTATGGTAAACTGCATCACATGACTTGTCCAGATAAACTTGTTTGGGACAATGATCTAAAAGTTTGCAACTGGTGAATATGAACAGTTGAACAGTTGAAATAGATTTAATGTCATTATTTGTACATGCCGCAGGCCATATTATTAGTTATTAGATTTGTGTAAAGTTCGTTCGGTAGAATTTAAAGATAAGTGAAAACCATCGTAGATTTATAAAATAAAACAAAGTGTGTATAGATTTATATTTTCGAAATAAAATCATTTTCTATATTGAAAACGTTGTGATCGTCTGGTTTGTTGACAGTGACCTGAGTCTGAGACAGTAGCTGAATATATCTTACAAGTTCGGAAATAAGCAGCTGCTGTGCACGATTTATTTTGCTAAAGATGTAAGTGACGTGGCTAACTGTCATCAGGCTGCACTCAACATGTTCTATGAAAATTGAAACTTTCGTGACGTGATAAATCCCAGTCAACAATAAAAACAATTATTATTATTATCGTGAAACACTTTTTAGTACTAAAAACACACTGTTTATTATAATATTGGAAGTTCTTACGACTGAAAATCACCTGTGCTGAACAGGTAACATACACGAACAAACAACATCAAAAAGTTTTACTCCGTAATGAAAATAGAGGGCGCAAGACAAAATCATAAAAACAATAGGAGAGGTGAAGTCTAGGCCTAGTAACAAACTGAAAATGGAAAGAGATGCAGATTTTCTTGGCCGTTACCGAAGCATTTCTGGAAAACTTAAAAGGTATTTTATAGAACAAACAAATAGTACGAATAGTCAAGTTATCAACATAAACCTTATGCTTAAAATTATGTAGTGTATTCACTTTTAAAACCATGTATAAGCTAGGCCCACTTACAGCTTGTTGCAGACTAACATGAAAATAGGTGACCGCGCCTAGGCCTACTTAATACCCGACCACTGCACTGCACTAGTTATACGCCTACCCCGGCCTAGCTACTGTATTCGGCAAGTGTTAGTAGAGGGATTTGAAGACAGGAGTTTTCTATCCTCTCCAACGATGGTTTATGTTTAAAATCACCTGAATGTGTATGGTATCCTAATAGTATAGTAATATACATACTACTACTACTACTAGGCATAGGCCTAGCCTAACTACTACATACAGTACCAATAATTCATTCATATCTGACTGTGTAGGCCTACATCATCATGATATATCAATGTATTCTAATTTATAACATATTTAATTTTTGTAGACGCTTTCTTCGTAAACCCAATGTTTCTGAAGCTATCGGACAATTCAGTAAGTTAAGTCTGCTTTTGTTAAAACGGACAAATTTTGTTAATGTCATCACATGCTATGTCATATTGATAATATCTTTATGTGGAAATATAATTAATATTAAAGATGTATTGTCCCTTAAAACACAAAAAATGAAAAAAAAAAATATTCTGAATTTAAATTGGCCATATCAAAGTAATATTAAAGGTATTCACATTAAGTCGAAAATTCGAGCCAAAAACAACAAGTTTACGTAATTAACAGGTAAATTAATTTGATTACATTTCGTCTGGAAAATCATCACAAGCGAAAGTAAACAAAGATTTCAAACCACGAGTATGCATTATACATGATGCTAATTAGGATTGTTTACAACTCGTCGCGGTTGAGAAGGTGTTTTCACACAGATCGCGAGGAAGTTTTATGATTATGCATACAGAGCCAAACAAGCGCGTTGTATTATGAGATATGTTTTGATCGAAAACTTTGACTGGAAGTCAAAGTTATTTTTTGAACAAAAAAATGTCTGTATTTCGGTTAAATAATTTTTTTTTTTTACTAATTTTTGGTGAAAGTTAATAACTATTATGATACTTCAAAATGACCCACTTTTTTTCGAAATTTAAAAAAAAAAATTTTTTTTGAATTGGTCAAAGGGACAATACATCTTTAATATTATACTTTATAATATTAAGTTAATTTAATTGGTGCCTTTTTTACAGATGCTTTAGGGAAAGTGCTTGAACTGCAGGAATGTTCCCAATATGCTGGACTCTGCTGCTTAGCAATGGCAAGGTAAAGTTATCAGAGAAATTCGAAAGTTACCTCTGTACATTGCTCTCTCATGTTTCAGATGGTACTAAGGCTGAGCTAACTCTCAGACTTTCATTATGAAAATTTTCAACAAAACAAAATTGTCTGAATTTTACAATTAAACCAGGGAGTGAATTTTTATTTTGAAAAACAAATTCTACAAAAACATTAAAATTCATGTTATGTCCATTTTAATTTATTGTTTATATTAATCAGGTGTGAACACACCTTAGCTAATGCACCGGGAGAAGCAAGTGCTCTTGTGAACGCAGCACAACATTTCCTGGAGGCAGAAAATGTTGATCAAAGTACAAGTTGTCCAAACTTTGAAGAACACCTATCAGCTGCCATCAACTGCTATGGTCATGCAATTAAGGTACGAGAAACTATTTATAGATATGTTGGAATATATCTTTTATGTAACTTACTATTGAATGAAAGACTAAACATTTTGGCAAATGTAAGCCTAATGCAGGTCAAATTAATGAATCATTGAAATGACATGTACTTATCTCTTGTAATGATAAGAACGAGTGAAAACTCATGAGGTAGATTTTGCTAAGCATACTTGATGTCACAGAAATTTACGGCAACGGCTGTACGGCTGTATCATATGTACAATCGTTGTCAAAATAATATGGTTCTCTGTAAAGTTGTCCTAAGCTCCTTTACGTTGAAACTTCACAATGTTCTACTTTAATAATTTATTTTTGTTATTTTCAGGTGTATATTGAACAGAAACAACCTGCCTTGGCTGCAACATTGTGTCTAAGATTGGCCAACAGTTTAAAGGTAAAACATTTTCCATATCTCCACCACCCACCACAACAATGTACAATCAATTCTTCTAGAAATTTCTCTTTTTAAGAAGTCCAAGAAGATTAAATACATATTCCAAAGGAAAATAACGAAATGTAAAAAAGTTCTCTTCTACTTGCATTTAATATTTTATTTTCTAAATACATTATTGATTTTTAAAGGGCTTAAAGAAATCTGGCGAGGCCTCACTACACTACCAGCGTGCAGCACAGTTACAGTATCAGGTACACTATAAATAAAAATACCCTGTTACTGTATTATAATACATTGAAAACATGTACAGTATATATAAATTGATGAGGGGACATATATGATCGAGAAACATTTTCGTTTCTATTACATACATTTATTTCTTACTTTATTTAACCTTGTTTGTTGAGGGTGACCCAAAAAGGACAGTCATAGGGTCATAATAAAAATATAACAAAGAAAAACAATCACAAAATAAAGCATACATTTTTTATTTTTTTTATAAAAAGACTCAAAATACAACTCATAGTTGAAATGAAGAGCTTACATATGAAAATGATAATTCACATAAAACAAAGTTAAACGAAGAAAAAACACATTAAGGCCTATGATACAGTAATAATTACTGTATAATTCATTAAACTTAAAATTACTATAAAAATTGCACAAAGATCAAAAGATAAGATTAATAATTACAAATTCTTAAATATTTACAATTTAAAAAAATAGAGACTAATATTATTAATCACATTATTTTTATACACCAATAATATATATGTATAATTCATTTAAACTAAAAATTACTATAAAAATTGCACAAAGATCAAATTCAAAGGATGATATTAATAATTACAAATTCTTATATATTTACAAATTTAAAAAATTGAATCTTATTACTAATATGTGTTAGTGTGTAATTATTATTTCCTTATAGAATCCGCTGGATTGTTTGCATTCAATGAGCCAAGTAGCTGATTGTAAGATCGAGTTATGTAAGTTATATTTTTTGTTATAATCCAAATTATAGTTTACTCCAATTTATATGTTGCTAGCCCGGGTGTGGACCCATTTTCCCCATGACAATGCTTGTTATTACTGTATATGTACACATGTTCTGAATATGAGCACTGTTTCAATACTTTGATTATTTATATATTATTTACACAGTGCTAGGCAACACAATTGATTTCCATGTACATAGCAAATTAGCTATTAGGACATATGTTTACATAAATTATATTTGCTGCTTTCTTCCTATTTCCAAATTAAAATGTCTGCACAATTTGTAATACAGTATATTTTAATCAAAGTGTAAAGGTATAAGAATAATTTGTTATATAAATTATTTATTTATATAAAATTGTAGTCATTATCAGAGCTTTCATTTGTCAGGTGACTATGATGGTGCACTGGCCGTGATGACAGAGATGGAATATTTAGCCCGAGAGAGAATGACCATTGGAGTGAATGGTCGTCCAGTTGGAGCCTTCCTGGACATACTGTCCAACTGTGAGATCAGTAGAGTGCTGCTTCTTATGCTATTACAGGTTGGGTTTTAACATTACTCTCATTTATAGAATGCAACCAAATTAATATGTAAAACTATTTCTAAACTACTTGCATAAACTATTATTATTATTTTTAGCCAACACCTCAGAGAATCCGACCTGAGCATGCTCAGACGCTAGAACGATACTCGTGGGAGAGTAATGAAGATTCAACTCCAGGTAAAATCATTTATTAAACTTTTGCTTTTTGTTATAAAAGTTGCTAAATTTCATGTTTTGTTTTTCAGATTGTTTAAGTGAAACATTATTTCTACTACTCCAGTCATTAGTTGTAAGTAACTTTTGTTTGCACACAAAATAAATATACACAAACTATTCATGTGAAGCTTAGAGAAAATATTAGAATATTTTGTACCCAGGATATTTCTTTTCGTACATAACCCCTCATGAAACGTCACAAAATAAACATGAATATTCATTAGTCATATCCATAAGTTGTGATGTAAGAATTGATCTAACTACAATTCGCTAATGAACATGATTTCCATCAAGCCGATGGAATAGACTACAGTATGGACTTGCATGTCGATGTATGGGGTTCGAATCTCACGAGCAACTTCTTTTTACTTTATAGTGAGAGAGATTATTTAGAGGGTTAGGTTTAGTTATATTTAGGAAGTAGTTCGACTATCTTTCACATAAGTAGTCCCCAACTTATGTACGAAAAAAAAAATCGCACCCAGAACGCCCCATACTAAATGACAAGCATCTTAAACCCCTTTTCACATCGCCTGACAAAACTCCAGAGAGTTTTTCTAGATGGTGTGAAAGAGGTACTAACCACCAGGCTATAGTGCGAATGTGTACTGTATAGTAAGTATTTCTTATGTGTTTCGTTTAGATGGCTTGTCAATCTAGAGATACTGAAGCATTAACTGCATTACAACAAGATCTATGGTGAGACATTCTATGAATTATATCTTCTAAATTAATTATAGTATGTATATCCACAGTACGGGTATGGATATTGTCATGCATTCAGGTAGTATTAGGCTTGGAAAATTAAATCAACTGGTATAGTAACTGGCTACGTTTCACAATCTATCCAGGTCGTATCATTAGGCTGAATAATGATGTAAATTTGCGACGATTGGTCTGTGACTCGTGACAGGGGCGAGGAGTATCCACAGTAAATACAGTCTGAAAAATAAGCCTTATGTTTAATAAAAAGCTATATGAAATTTCTGTTTTATTTTTCTTTAGGCCTTTATTATCGTCGACACATAATCACCTTTTACATCTTATAATCAAGACACTTAGCAATCCAGCCACTCTCAGTATGGAAGAAACGTAGACGATTTACACATGACAGATTTTTCTTTTTTTTTTTGTGGTCTCTATGTACTCATGTACACTCATATGTTGTCAATATTATATTTGAACTTAATTTTTAGATATAATTAAGTTATAATATAAATAATTATGTATATGTTAATATATTAAACTGTGCAATAATGTACATTTGAAAAAAGCTAGTTTTGATTATTTCATTCTTTCACTTAAGTACAATAGTATAATCATCAATGGAAGTTGATTTATTTTAACTCATAAAACTCGATCTATCTTTGACTAATTGTAGAACTACACCTGGACATGGCTGTCTTTTAACTAATGTTATTGTCAAATTATATTCTCCATATTTCAACATTTAACATTACTTTCACATATTAGCAAAACGTTTCGTTATTAAGTTGCACCATATACTTTCCCAGAGTCATATATATGGCTCTGTACTTGCCCCGCAAAAGGTACGCCCTCTATATGGTATTACATCCAACAATAACCGCAATAACTAATCCAGGGCAGTGTAAAGGTATTCCCTTGGTGGTGACAACAACAACAACGTGATATATGATTCTACCAGCAACACCAACTCTCACTTGCTCTATAAATAACTCTCGACACATAAAAGGCGATAACGACATGTTTGGTAAACAATTCTTTAGGGGGTGCGTGCCATCCAATCATAGAACGGCACGGAAGATATTGACCAATCAAAATCGTCATATAAATATCATGAATATGAATATTATTACCTAATTTAAATATTAGCTAAATAGATCAAATTATAGTGACCTGATGTGACCCCAACGATAGTGTAATAACCGGGCATGGAAAAAACATATACACCAGTAATACGATATAAAGATAATAGCTTTCGGATGTGATAAACTCTACAACACCTAAAAAAAGGTGCTGTATTATTAATTTGTAGAAGCAGTTCTAGTACTGTGTACACTCTGGCCATTCTAAAAGTTCTAACAAATTCCCATATTTTCTTTCACCTTCTTTTCTATTTACCCATAAATATAAATTATAAACATTGTAACATACAATAATAATACTTACATCAAGGAAAGGTAGCTCAAGTTCAGCCCCTAAACATTGAAATATAAATAGTTATATAGTTTACAATGCAACTAGAATTTATTGTGACAAATCAAAATGTGTTTATGCTAGAAAAGCTTTAAGGCCTATATATTTTTAAATATATATATTGTTTTTAAACAATTAAATTAAATGCATATGAAACATATACTTTTAGTAACAATTTCGGCTTTATATTCAAATTTATAGTTGGAAACTTAAAAATGTCACTACTACAAATTTGGAAAAAGAAGTCCGTATGTTTATTTATTTTCTACATAATGATTTCTTCCATCTTCATAACATTTGTGTAACGAAAATGAACTTGCCCTAATTTCTAACCAAATTACCTCTGCCAACTCAACCATGAAATTAGCCCGCTTATCCCATCCATGGACCTTTATAATTTATAGGTTCATGGTTAAACGTATATTGCTTGAAGACCAATGACAAAAACGGAAATTGCCATGGAATACAATCTGTGAAATTGATAATAACAATGTTAACATCTAGGTAAGGCGTAAGGTCTAGGCCTACGTATGAATTCCCAAAATGAAGTATTCGTAACAAACAATATTAATTGCCATTCTCATCCATATACGATTTAGCCTGGGGTGGGTTTCATCAAGGTCAAAATTAACTATATATAGATATTAGCTGTTTATTCCTGGCATATAGGCCTATGTATATATTGCACAAAAAAAAAGGAAGAAAAAAAGGTTATTTAATTAACAAATCCCGGAAGGCAAATACTGAAAAACAGAAATGACAATTCAATGGAAATACTGTATAAATAAAATAAATAGACGATGATCAAAGAGCTAACATAAATGAAAACAGTCACAATAGAGGTACCAACAATTCATTATTATTTATATAAACACTAAACCCTTCAATAAACACATTGGATTCAACCAAAACGAATTAAAAGCAATTTAAATTATATATATCCTCATTATCATAATTTGTCCGGAGAAAAGTGTAAACTTAACACGGTAATTCGATACCTATTAATTTATACCGGATAGAGTTCACAATGTAAAAGTTGAAAATTGATGATTGGCTATCATTGATTTGCACAGACTTAGGAATGATTCTGTCATAGATTATATCATAAACATATGCCTCGGCCTATAAGTCAAAGAAGATGCATCGACACGTGTATTCAAATTACAGTACTGTAATTACAAATTGTAATGACAAATTTAAACAAGTTTGCAGATCTAGAATCGAGTCTTGGACTGGAGTATACTATGTTTTTCTCCTTAATTATAACTCTTACCACTCATTTGTTAATATTCTTGAGTTGTTGACTCAATTAATATGATTTTAGAAGTCGAATTTAAACTGATTGTTCAGAAGAAATAGCATATTATTATTACTGATAATAATAATATCAGTAGGCCTATCTTTTAATCTATAAAATTATGTATATAACCTAGCTTTTAATGTATTTTTGTGTATTTTGTTGTAATCTTCTGAATTTGTATAGTATATCTATTTTGTATATTTCATGCCAGTTTCAAATGTATTTCCATTTTATATTACTATGGACAATAAAATAATATCAGTATCAGTATCAGTAAGCTATAATTAATTAAATTGTGTTTTGTGATTATAATGCTTGTTATGAAAGATAACATTTTTCTAATTGCCCAGGCTGTCTGCAATCGACATCCCTGGATTAAACTATTGTTATATTGTCGGTTTTTTTAAAGAATCGAACTTGTTATGAACTTTTTAAAATCCTTTAATTGAGTAATTGAATCGTTTTAAGTACAATGACCAAACTGTCCACAGGTTTAAAAATACAATGAACTTTAACTGTCCTCTTTTTAACGTGTGACAACAATTCATTTCAATTTATATTGTTGTTTCAGCAACAACGTTTCCATTTTCTATCAGTATCACATGGATTCTCTCCATTCTCATCTCTCTTTTTTTGTTGATTTATTGAATTAATTGATAGCATTCTGTCATGTAATTGTGTTATAAGAAACAAATGAGGAGAGTTCTGGGGTTACATTACGACCTTTAAAATTGTAAAATGCTACTTCATCATCAACATGGTACTGTTCAGAAACGTACTCGTTTTCCAGTTTACAAGTTGGCAGCTTCGTTGTTCTTTTCTGTGATATGATGTATGAATTTGAAACCAAACCAGTTCAGTAATATCTCCATGCTTTCTTTTAATCGCATTCTGTTTCACGTATTACCAGTCAAACATAAATGAGGAGTATTCCGAGGTTACATTACGAACTTCAACAGTGTAAAGTGTCACTTCATAATTCAACATGGTTTATTGTTCAGCACATTTGTCAGAGAATTTCCTACAAGTTGGCGGCTTCGATGTTTCTTTTCTGTGATGTGTATAGGAATTTGAAAATAAAGAAAATATTTCAATTTTCATGGTCTTATATTTTTTTTAATGTTTTATTTATTTTTTCTTTTTAAAGTTTAAAATAACATTTTCTCTCTTAAAGTTAAACTCACGATGTATCTCTCAACCTGTAACTTTACATTAAAATTATATAATTGGCAGTTGAACCTTAACGTAATTTTTTAATTTTTCCACAGAAAATACAACCAAATGTATACAATAAGCCTATATATATATCTCATGTATTGTAAATGTAACTTTACTATTATACATTCCTTAACAAATTCAGTAAAGTTTTACACTCTGTTTACGAGAGCAAACATTGTCAGAATGTCGTCAGTGCATAAAAAAAATATATATTCTTTTAAAAAACAAAAATCTTTATCCCCTTCAGGATCGTTAATCTATCAACTAATACTGAAAGTGGTAAAGAATGTTTAACATCACATGAACAACATTGATGTTAAAAGAAAAACATTTCAACATTTCTTCTTCCGTAACACAGACAGATTGATGATTTTTTTGACCTATGACCTATTAAGCTTGAACCGAAATAACTGTGGGGTAAATGTGGCTGTAAACAGACAACTTTGAATAAACAGTATAATACTGTAGAGTCAACAGTTAACTTGACTTTCTACTAGTATATATCATATTACCAATGGCATATGGTGGTATTTATATAACTTGAATAGGCCTATATTTAAATCATAATGGCCGTATTCCTCAAACACTAATTTTTAAACTAAAAAAAAATGTCTATAAAAGTGAAAACACTTTTTAAAGTGTAATTAACATTACATTGGTGGTATTTATATAACTTGAATAGGCCTATATTTAAATCACATGGCCGCATTCCCCAATCAAGGGAACCACTAATTTAAAAAAAAAAAATGTCTATAAAAGTGAAAACACCTTCATTAAATTAAAATAGAGTACTAACTATTGGTGAATATGGCCTCTCTGGCTTCTAACAGAGAATACACTTTCGGTATGACAACATTTTTATATCCAATATAATTTATATTTAACAAAAAGATAAACCATTTACACATTTTCGGTAAACATTCATTATAAAATTCGGAAAACTGCAGTTTTTCTACCTACCAATTATATAACAATGATAAAGTTTTAATAATTTTAAACAGTTCATATTACTATAGGCAGGTTTAAGCCCAATTATTCAATATCAATTAAAAAGCACCAACTTTTTTTTATTATTCAATCAAAATGTTCTTTAAAAAATGGTCAACTTCTATGTAGAATAAAAAGTGCATAAAAAAGCACAACATTTATCATTTTATTTTTGGTATTTCTTTCTATTATTCAGCGTATGTATCTTAATTTATACCAGAATTAAATTTACAAACAATCAAATCCATTCAGCTTTTAAAGCTTACTTAACTTTCATCTAAAAAAGAAAATTATTTGTTGTTGTTTTCTAATAATAAAAATAAACAAATTCAAACAAGTAAATTATTAAGCTTGTTTTCTATTTGTCTCATAATTCAATTAAAATAATTCTTTGTAGATAAAATTAAACCTTCTACGGTCTTTTTTTAAATAAAAAGTATTCTTCTCTGATAAAAAGTCTTTTTCATGCAGCACTTTAAAAATACAGTATTATTTGTGCAGCAGCTTTCACCTAACTTCACTGATGATAATTTATCCCTTCAGCGTGCTACTTGACCCTACACAAAGTTCAAAGTTCATGTCTTCCTCTGTAAAGGTCTTGTGTTCTTTATGTATCATCCAGGGTTCACATCAAGGCAAGCAACAAGTTTGCAGCATCAAATGCAGCTAGCTCAACCTCTGCAACTTTGACTCAAACGTTCAAGTCTGTTAGTTCTTCCATATTTTCTTCTAACTTAATTGGTTTTGTATTCTCTGTGAAGAAAAGACATCAAGTTAAATCTATACAAATTTACTATATGTTTTCAGTATGGGTCAGTAGGTGTCGTGATAATATTTAAAAATTGTACGGTGCTATATCTAAGTGGGGTGCATAGGACTTAAAACCACCGTTTATCCTTAATTCTTGAACCTCATAGCAGGCACTCCCACCGTTTGACACCTCTGCATTTCCTTCTTGAATTATAGGCCCTTTTTATGGATATTTGTTATCATTATCAACTTACTTGGTGTGACAAACCACGGACATGGGTACTCCTTTGTAAGTATTCTCAATCCAATACAAAAGATGATGAAAGCGATCACACCACAGATTGCTGCCATATCCCCAAGACTCATCACTGTTCCACTACTCTCTGCAGAAAAGAAACACATTTTGTTAGTAAACACTGCATCATGTGTATAATCAAAGAAATTTTTGCATATGGTTATTAAAATAAAAATAAAAGAATTTATAAAACAAATATATTGATATATACACAGAAAAATTCTAAAGCTCGGAGTACACTATCAAACTAGTTTGACAAAACAAGGGTGATGTGCCCAAATATGGTAGTGGTTCGACATCATCATGTCCATATATGGGCACATCACATTTTTCTGTCACATAAAGTTTGATAGTGTATACAGAGCTTATACACACTATATCTAGAGATTCCTGAAGCAGATGCACCAATACAAAGCATCAGCATAGATGCAGAGGCTTCCTATTATTATGTGCTGTGTGTAGAGCTTAGCCATATGTGTTCAGTTGCCTTTTGTGTTTCCTGCCAACTTACCTTTGTTTTCTTGCACATCTAGATCAGTTGATGTATTGACGTCATTCTCATGCAACATTGTAGCAACTACGCCTGTACCCTGCACTTTGGAATCTTCTAAGTTAACATCCAAAACATTAGACACGATGTCTGTTTTTGTTGGCTTCAAATCTAAAGATTCATAAATTAACAATTAATAAATATGCAATATTTAAACAGCTTGTGAGTAAATTACGTAATATTCCCAACAATACTGTAATAGAGTAAGTAATACTAAACAGTAAGAAAAACCATTTGTTCCATCTATTTATGATGCTCAATTTGATCCATTTATCTAGTTGCATGTACAAAAATCATTAATCTTATAAAACACGGCACAAGTACTTGTTTGTCATAGACAGAACGAATCCATTCCCATTCACAAGGGACGCACAAGAGAGAAAAGCAATATGCTCTAGGCAGTACAGTTAAATATTGCTAAAATTTGTCTTTGTTCACGATTGCATATGCTGCCTCACAAAACAACTTGTATTGTTTCATGTTTAAAGTGTGCCTAGATGAGGTCACAATGGGGTCACAGAGTTCTATGATCTTCCCAAGGACACAAAGGACCCAGAATTATTTGTTTTTAATTAACTTTTTACTGGAGTGAATATGTTACAGCATAGTTAGTAGTATACAGATACAGATATATTGCTAATTTGTTATATTAAAAATTATATGCTGCTATATACAACAAAGAAATGTAAAAAAAAATGTAGTTTTATTTAAAAATGTGAATATTATATTCAATATTTATAATTCAATTCCTGTACAGCATTTAAAAAAACAATAGAATTTTAAAAACAATGTACTATGTTCATAAAAATTAATAATATTCTCACTGGTTGAATAATCAAGTTTATTTAATATGTTAACAGCAAGAAAAATAAAGGAAATGATAGAACAGAAGAACATTAATAAAATATAAAAAAGACCATTTTTTCACACCATGAAACAAGACCCTGGGAAATTTTAAATTAGGCCTAATTAATAATAGGCAAATAAAGTAATGCAAAATAACAAACAAAACAAAGTGAAAATGTGAAAAATACCTGAACATTGATGAGCACACTCAAAGCTGGAAAAGATTTCAGAATATGAATCGCAAATATTTTCACATGGAACACACATTTCATTCATACAAGCTTGCAAATTTGGACATATATTCTTCTTAGAACATTTCAAATCATCGGCAAAAACGACTTGTCCAATAAAGACACAGACACTGATCACAAATAAGGTAGAGGATGAAATGATGCTAGTGGAAGACATGTTGAATGCTAAAGAAAAAGAAACAGAAAAAATGGTTGTAAATTGAATCTGTGTGAGCTGAGGTAGATGATGTTCTCGCAGTTCCCGCGCCCCATCTGCTCTCATTCCCCCGCGGGATAAGGTTTTAAATCCCCGTGTCCGTCAAGAGAATGTTGAACACTTTAAAATGTCAATCAAATATTTGTTAATACAACTTTAAGTAAAATCACTTACTGTTTTATAACTCTACGTATAGTTTTCTATGTGTTTCTTCGAGAAGTTCAATAACCAACTGACACAGCTGGGTTTTAAATACCGGATAATTTAAACGTTGCCATAACCATGTACCTGGGAATAATTAAATCACGCCACGATTCAGTTCCCGACGATAGAGGGCGACATGCTTTTTTAAACTTCGCAGTTTTTTTGTCATTTGTTTTTTTAATATCAAAATGTAGAAAATCCTTTTTTAATGCGATTAGTTATATGCCCGTTTGTTTATAATTTCTTTTTAACTTAAATTCAAGGCCCGACTAAAGCAAATAAAATTAAGAACATACACCCATTTTGTACAGAATAGACCAGTATTATTACAATTTAGCTCAAACAATTTTACAGTATTGTATGTAGTGTTTAGGCCTATATATAGCAAACAAGGAATATAAGAATGTGGTTAGATTGATAATAATGATATAATAGGAACGAATCAGGATGAGGCGAAAAAGTTATGAAAACTATAGGTGGCGCTATAAATGGTTGATTTTTATTAAATTAATTGTTTGTATCATTTCTTGGTGGAAATAGTTTAGGTCAGTAAACCAACCAAATTCGTGTACAATTGCCTACGTATTTTTATTATCTTGCGGCGAGTTAATGAATTAGAGGTTTCACAAACAAACATTGCGGTTCCACTGCACATGCGCTGCTCTTCGATGCGCAGACTAGAACTGTGTGTCACACGTGATAATTGGGCAACAGAATAGAGAGTGTACTTAGCGCGGTAAACTTGTACCGGATTCGGACAGTATGGTGCCTGTTTTGACAACAAAACAATGGTAAAATATTATGTTTTGTAAACGGATGAGCATAATTTTAACATTTATTATGTTATATATTATTTTGTACAGTCCTGGTCCAATATGGAACGTGTAAAGAGGCTACAGTTAGACCTCTCTCTAGCTAGCCTAGGCCTATGGCTAGGCTACTATTCTAGTCTTAGATGCTTGTTGCCTGCTAAGTAGTAGCCTAGTAGTTAGGCTAAACCTAGAATAGTAGTAGGCCTAGGCGGCTACATGATTAAACTAACTAAGGCAGTGTAGTAGAGGTGGACTGTAACTATACAGTAGGTATTTTGGTATTCCTTACATAGGAAATATACAAATATATATGACATGGTCATATATTTATAACAATTAACATTGGTTGCTGGTGGTATCTGCAATTAATTATGTAGTTGTAGGCTACTTGGGGTAAGGGGGTCTCGACTTATCAATAGCAGAATTTGTCAGAACCATGGAAGTGCAAATGTGGTCTGTAATAAGGCATTTGGTATCCTTACAATGTGCCAGATCATATGATATTGTTTGCTGGTGGTATCTACAATATAATATTTAAGATAGCTAGTTGGGGGAAGGGACTGGATGGGCGAGGGGTGTCTAGTCAAACTTTAGCGGGGTCCATTCGTGGTCCTCCGGGTCTATACGCAGCGGGTGTATCCAGCAGACTCACATTTTCTTTGACTAGGTAACCCCCTACACACTCACAAAGTCAGATATTGGTATCTAGGTCATCTAACCAAATGTCTCTGGGCTGCCTGTCTATAGACTGACGGTTATGAAATAGCCTATTCTAGGCTTTAGCTAAAGCCACTCTTCATGTCACCTACTATTATTTCAGCCCAATTTTGATAATGATATTTAATAAATATATGACTATCACACTGCCTTGTCACTACACTTTAGTGTTGCCGACGGACGCTGCAGCAGACTGCCGTTTGATAATCTTGGTTTACCACCGCTTGAGGCTTTCATGCATTTACGTTCTTTTATATTGTATGCCGGCCTTAACTTAATTTTTTTTAAATCTTAAGCACGTTCGTTAGCACAGGACACGAGTGTGTTTAGTATATTCTCCCACGATTCAATATAATTAATACAAGTCACTAATTACAATTTAAAAGTAGGACAATTGTTTGTATTGTTGTAAGACCTAATCAATAATGATAATATTTGATAATGACATAAAACCAGTTAACAAACTAACATTAATAACAAGATACCTATATTATTAAAATTAAGATAAAACTTACGACTTAGAACTTATGGCCAGGATAATTTGTTATGGCCAGGATAAATTAATGGATCAATAACCTGCTAGACCATAATTTTGCTCTCCCCCCCCCCCCCCCACCACAAAAAACTAACTCTTTATTTATTTACTAATAAATAATATACACTGTTATATTGCCGGAAGAGAGACACAGACTCGTCTCATCATACGTTAAAAATGTATTGTCCCCCAAAAACATGAAATATGAAGATTAATAAAATCAGACTTTAAATATGCGCCATTTTGCAGTTTTAATAAAGTTAAAATTAATTATTTCATTTATTAATAAAAAGACAACAAATGGTTAATTTTAACCAAAAACCATTGTCTGACAGACAATTTAAGTGTTTTTTGCTTTAAATTACATTTTTTTCAGGTAAATAATTTTTTATCCAGATTTTGGTCAAAGTGAATAACTTATATTCGTGACAATAAAATGGCATATTCAACAAAAAATGTGAAAAAAACAAATTGTTAGGGGGACAATATATCTTTCAGGGAAATTAGTTGAATTGGACCAACCTGGGGCGCAATAATGTATTTTATTTCAATGTAGGTTGCATTTTGTCATCATTATTAAGCGTGACGTGTATTCATATTGTTTTTTTCAGTTTGTATTTAAAACAAAACCAGTTATCTGTATTTTTTTGTATAGTCCAGCCTCTCAACTATAATTTTGTTATAGTAATGATCTAAATACCTAGATTACATTCCAGTCAATTTTCCCACAGTATTTTTAACATTATCATATACAAAGAATTGTGGGAAGGGCGATACGCACGTACGCCTCTCTTCTTGGGAGTTTAAACACCTGGTACTGCCGTATACACTCAGGTGCTTAGACGTAAGTGTATACCAAGATGACATCATAGCCTTCAAGAATACATTAATGACTACAATAATAAGATTATGATAGTGCATTCGGATCGTGTACGTTTAATCAAACCACGGAGAAATAATAACATATTTCTCCATGATTATTATACAGATTATTGCTGAAATTGAATGATAGATGAAGACTTAAAATAACGGGTGACCAAAATATTTAAATATCTATAATCGTAACCGTATTAAATAAAATATTATAGGATTAACTTACATAGGCCTACTTTGGTCTAAAAATCATTAATTTTAAAACGTACAGGCTACATTTATCATAGGCCTATATCAGGTATGACGTATTTATATTCTCTGTTGTATCATCATTGAGTCTATTAATTAACAAAATGGCATAGGAACAATGAAGTTTGCACAATCATACTTGTCTATATTAATTGATTTCATCGATACAGCATAATACCCACTTTGATGAGACGTTTAATTGAGTCTTCGTTTATCTTGGTAACAAGTCCCTCTTTATCCAGGGAACAAGCGAGTTTAGAAGTGGCTTTTGCAGGTGGTTTTGAGAGTATAACCTACTGGACAAGTTACGTACAAAACACGTTATTTACTTACACATATAACAATGTCGACTGGACAAATCGGGTACGTAATTAACATGTTTACTTAACGATAACTTATCGAAGATCAGAGACTGTGTTTTTTCATTCGGCCGATTAACACCAATCGAACGTAACATAATACAATTAGCCTATGCAAACATAGTAAGCGTGCACGCGCGTGTGAGAAAAACATAATTGGATCGTATCTAACTTTACGTCATCATCATACCTCCGACAAACGCGTTTTGTGTTTGCTTCATAGCCCCGAGCCTGGGAATACACCAAGGCGTCATCATCATAGCACCGACAAACGCGTTTTTTGTGTGTTTTTAGCCTCCAGCTTGGGAACTCAACCAAGGTAGCACTGGCTGTTCATTACTTTCTGAAAGATCCTACCGCCGAACATTCCAAATGACCAGTCATTTGTACGAGAAAGGTTTAATAGACACAGACGATTGAGGAGAAGTTGCTTAAATTAAACGAATACTGAACACCATTGAAATAATACAAAAAGTAAAAATGAATGGAAGAAACGAAGTAACAGCGTTTACGATTGCCAATATTTTGGGTCTCAACTTTAACCACGAGAAAGAAGAGAAAAAAGTCAATAACTTGACAACTGAAGATTCGAACTCAGAAGGTTCTTCTCAGCAAAATGGTTAGTATGCCTACATTTTAAATTTATAATTTAAGTAAAACTTAATTTGTATTTTTACTCATGTTAATTAGGAAATTTTCTTCTGACAATAGGTTTTCAGAATTAATTTACTAATCTCGCTGTAACTTTGACAACTTTTATGTTTATTTTTTTCTTCTTGTGTGGTAAATAAGCACTTTACTCACTTACGACAATCGTATACCATGGAAGTATATTACCAACACAATGTTTAAACATTGACACACTTCTAAAGATTATATCATTATTGATTTTTTTAACCGCTAAAACAAAATGATTTTTAAGAAAAGAAAATATTTTCAATATATTCATTTTTCCTATTTGGATAACAAGAGATGCTATACAAATTAGGCTCTAATAATATCAGGAAGGTATAAATACAATTATTTGAATACCTGCCAGCTAATCTCTTTTTCGCCATGACAAAAATTGATTGAAATATTTATTATTTGTTGATGTCTAGCAAAACATCATGTTTATAGGTAGTTATTATAGATGTTTTCGACGGTAAGACGTTGATATTGCACTTATTATTCAGAAATAGAATTAGAAAAAACAAGTGTGTCGCCCTCTCAACAAAATATCTACCAAACTTCAGAAAAAGTTATAAAAGTACAATGTATTTCAGATAGGCATATTTTTGAAATTTTACAATTTTCAAAAAATACAATAAATCGATGATTTTTACCGAATGTATTTCTAATTCTGTATTTAGACATGGCGTGCAAAACGAAAAGAAAAACTCGAAGGATGAGAGTGCGAACTAACTTTAGCTCATGGCAACTGGATGAGCTTGAGCAGGCGTTCGAGTCTACTCATTATCCAGACATATTTATGAGGGAGGCACTCGCTATGCGACTGGATCTTATGGAAGCCAGAGTACAGGTAAATGTATGCAATATTGATAACTGTAAAATTAGTTTTTCCGTTTATTTAATATTTCCATTTATTTAATATTTCCATTTATTAAAATTTCTACTGATCTTGCTGCCATGTTATGTCTATCCAATTTGTCAACCTAGTTCTTTTAAATTATTGAAACATAAACTGCTCATCTCATTTTAATAATAAAGTATTTTCTAACGAACCATTTCTAAAGAATAAATACAAAAAATAAACTTTCTTCATCAGTACTTGAATTTCCAGCAGGAACGGTTTAGTCAAACTAAGTATAGGCGCGCCTACTTTTTCTATTTTAAGTTCATTCGTGTCTCGCGTAAAGACTGTAAAAATACTAAAAAATATATAAATTTCTTTATCAGTACTTTGAATGGATAACTAAAGTTGAGAGCAGGAACGATTTAGTCAAAGTCCTACTGTTTCGATTTTACGATCATTCGGGAAATAGTCTCGCGCAAAGACTGTAATTTTGTCTAAAAAATAAATAAAATAAATTTCTTCATAGTACTTTGAATGGATAAATAAAGTTGAGAGCAGGAACGGTTTAGTCAAACTCAGCAGGCCTACTGTTTAGATTTTACGACCATTCGGGAAATGGTCTCGCGTAAAGACTGTAATTCTGAAAACTCAAGGCGCATTGGTGGCCACTCCCACCCCACTCCTCCCCCCGCCCCGCAACTTCCGCGTGATCACTGTACAGTATACTCTCTATATACTATATATCTATATCTCCTTTCAAAAACAATGTATATTGAATGGTAGTGCTGAAAAGGGGAGGGACTGATATAGGTTACTTTCGAATACTAGTAATTGCTTATTTGATACTTACTGTCTCAGAAGACGGCCACTTTAACTCGTCGTATATCTTGCCAATCAATAAGAACGAGACAGTATTGATAGCACAAATCATTTGTGCATTTCTTTTGCGCGTAATGGAATGAGGAAATTAAAATGAATTAAAACTGTGAAAGATAAATACTGACTAAAATAATATTAGAAGATTTACGATGATGTATGAGGACCGTGGGAAACATTGGATTAGAGAGAGCCAACGTAAAATATGTTTTGAATATCATTCGTTTTAAAAGTAACACGTCGTATTGCGTCTGCTTCTTACAATACCAGATAAGGAAGGTCTGACTACAAAAACCTCACAAATCTGCGTAATACGTAGTTAAGCGCGCAGTATACGTAATTAACGCGTTCGGTATTACTGTTAGTTGTTCGTGTGTGCAGGATAATCTCGCATTCTTTTACGTGAGAACCACTTTAATGTAATTAATCATCGTCAGAAACAATTGGCCGTAGCTAAGTTGATCGAGTAATTTAGAGGAGTGGACGTGGCGATGCAATTGCTCCGTAATTCACATAAATAATCAAAATTCTTTTATCTCCAATGTCTCACCTTAGCGCTTGAACATCGTGCGTCGCTAAATGCGTTCAGGGAACGACTCTACTCAAACACACCTGGTCGTTTAACGACAAGGCGCGGGCCCGTTTATTGGCCATCATCTGAGTTAATTTCACAAAATTAGTCAAAATAATTTGTCTTGTTTTCCCGGCTGATTTCATTAGACGTGAAACTATAATGCAAGTCGGAACTTGTCAGTTTTGATAAATGTGTGCTAGTTTGCTTTTACAAAAAGAGAAAGTGGACACGCGATCTCCAAACACGCAATCTAATCAAATAACGTAGTAGAGTAGAACTAATTAAAAAAAGGGGCCAACCTCAAAAAAATTGCAACAAAAGGTTTTTCAACGGATTTTGGTAGTATTGGGTGTACTAAATAACAGAAAAAAAGTCTCAAGAATTTCGACCACCGGAAAGTGTTTTTTTTCAAGATGGCCGCCAAAATAGATAAAACGTTAAAATGTCCATACCTCCTAAACTACTTGGTCTATTGATATGATTTTGGTACCAAAATACACAGAACATACATATTTATATTTGCCCTAATAGAAAATGTTGGCCAAAAATGACCGGAAATGCTATTTCTTGCATGTTTGACCTTTGACCTTGATATGTTGTATCTTGGTAACAACTGACCGTAGGGAAACAAATTGTGGCTCAAATTGTTCAGAATGTACATATTTACATTTATTGTAATGAGACATTTTGTCAAAAAATGGTTGAAAGTAAAGGTTATTGACCTTTAACCTTTATCTAGGTAGAATTTCCATATCTCGGCAACTATGTGTGGTAGAGATTTAAAATTGGGCTCTAAATACTGAGAATATACTTATTTATATTTACTCTAATGAAACAGTTTGACAAAAAATTACCAGAAACGACATTTTTGACCATTGACCTTGATATGCTATATTTCGATAATGACTGACTGAGATACACCATTTATGGCTCAATTTGTTCAGAATATAATTATGTTTATTTCGTATAATGGTCTAATCTACCCATGGAATTAAGAGCTTTCCTGGGAATCAAGTAACTGTAATATTTATAAAGACTTTTAGAATATGAGTTCAAGTTCAAATTGTTCAGAACATACTGTATACATTCTTAATAATAATAGTGAATAAAAAACCGAAAAGTAAACAAAAACAAATATAATAATAACTTTTAAATTTCTAATTACGGTGTAGCAGCAATTGATTAGATATTGTGCATGTATTTAGTACGGCATCCTAAACAACTGTTCCAACTTCGTCTTAATCATCGTCATCAATCTCTCTATCTACGTTGTCCCATTCTTCTAGTTGACACACTCCACAAACTGAAGTACATGCCAATCCATAGCGTCTACAACTGCAACATACATCCAGTAGTACAGTTACAATGGATGATTTTCAAAGTTCTTCTGGAGCAGCAGTTTCCATCGTCATTATTGGCACAAATGTTTTATTACAAACTTTCCATTCCCACTTGGTAGCATCCATGGTATTATCTTTCTAGCTATCCATTGCATGATTTGACTGTGACATTTTGTAGCAGATGAGGTTGGTGGTAGTTGTTGAGGCTAGGTTTGATAAATGATTTACCCTCAACAACTTTCTTATTAAACAGCTTGCATCTGTAGCTATTCAGGGAATCCAGTGACTTGGCTCCAAAAAGAATGGACATGGCCTTCAGTTCAAACTCCTCGATAGTTTAAAGTTTCTGATGCGGTTGAGTGAAAATATCGGCACACATGTCATATTCTGGGTTACTTTCAATCAATTTATTAAATGCCGCTTTCTTGCCGATTCCGAAAATCCTAGATGTCGAATCACAACCAGTGAATGCATGCACTATGGGTAATGCATTTCACATTTTATATCCTAAAACAGATTTCAATCTGGTTACATTATTCACTCTAGTAGGCCCATCTTTTCTTTTGTCTGATCTGAAGTACACTTCTCGGTTTGTTGTATTTACATGATACAGTAAAAGTACCAGTAAGTCAGTGTCTTCTCCAATCAAAGTTACTGTATTATGTTCAGAGACTTCAACTGTTTTTTTTTTTTTAAACCATATTTAATGAGGGTGATCCATCCAGCTATTGCTGATCATTAGGGACCCTCAGAGGTTCACAAGCCAAACATATACACAAGATGCTCTACATAAACAAAGTCTTATTACAAGTCTTTGGGAGTGTAGTAATTTGGTCCTGACATGTGACGGGACTTGAACTCGACAGGACCCTTGGAGTGGTAGCCAAGCATCATAACCACCAAGCCACAACTCCACTCGTTGGCTGCATGTCGTACAGGACATTTTTTATTCTGTAGCTCATATGAAAGCATGTTGATAAATTTGTGTTTGTTCTCATGCCTTGACAGGAACTCTTCTTTCTTTCCATCAAATTCAGTTAGGACAAATCTCTCTAGACGATGATAATGAAATATGAACTAAGTCCGTTTCCACCCTCACTCTTCGAAGCCAAAGACATCTTTAGGAAGGCAAATAAACCAATAAATTGATAGAAAGTAACCCAGAATATGACACTGCGTGTGCCGATATTTTTACTCAACCGCATCAGAAACTTCAAACTATCGAGGAGTTTGGATTAAAGGCCATGTCTATTCTTTTTGGAGCCAAGTCACTGGATTCCCTAAATAGCTACAGATGATGCAAGCTGTTTAATAAACCTCAACAACTACTACCACCAACCTCATCTGCTACAAAATGTCACAGTCTTAGAGTATACTATCAAATCATGCAATGGATAAAGAAAGATAATACCATGGATGCTACCAAGTGGGAATGAAAAGTTTGTAATAAAACATTTGTGCCAATAATGACGATTGAAACTGCTGCTTCAGAAGAACCTTTGAAAATCATTCATTGTAACTGTACTACTGGATGTAAAACTGTACGTTGCAGTTGTAGACTATGAATTGGCATGTACTTCAGTTTGTGGAGTGTGTCAACTAGAAGAATGGAACAACGTAGATAGAGAGATTGATGACGATGATGAAGACGAAGTTGAAACAGTTGTTTAGGATGCTGTACTAAATACATGCACAATATCCAATCAACTGCTGCTATACCGTAATTTTAAATTATTATTATATTTGTTTTTGTTTATTTTTCGGGTTTTTTATTCACTATTATTATGTATTAAGAATGTATACAGTATGTTCTGAACAATTTGAACCTGAACTCATATTCTAAAAGTCTTTATAAATATTACAGTTACTTGATTCCCAGGAAAGCTCTTAATTCCATGGGTAGATTAGACCATTATACGAAATAAAAATAATTATATTCTGAACAAATTGAGCCATAAATGGTGTATCTCAGTCAGTCATTATCGAAATATAGCATATCAAGGTCAATGGTCAAAAATGTTGTTTCTGGTCATTTTTTTGTCAAACTGTTTCATTAGAGTAAATATAAATAAGTATATTCTCAGTATTTAGAGCCCAATTTTAAATCTCTACCACACATAGTTGCCGAGATATGGAAATTCTACCTAGATAAAGGTTAAAGGTCAATAACCTTTACTTCCAACCATTTTTTGACAAAATGTCTCATTACAATAAATGTAAATATGTACATTCTGAACAATTTGAGCCACAATTTGTTTCCCTACGGTCAGTTGTTACCAATATACAACATATCAAGGTCAAAGGTCAAACATGCAAGAAATAGCATTTCCGGTCATTTTTGGCTAAAATGTTCTATTAGGGCAAATATAAATATGTATGTTCTGAGTATTTTGGTACCAAAATCATATCAATAGACCAAGTAGTTTAGGAGGTATGGACATTTTAACTTTTTATCTATTTTGGCGGCCATCTTGAAAAAAACCACTTTCCGGTGGTCGAAATTCTTGAGACTTTTTTTCTGTTATTTAGTACACCCAATACTACCAAAATCCGCTGAAAAACCTTTTGTTGCAATTTTTTTGAGGTGAAACCTTATTTCTACTCTACTAACGACTAACAATTTATTATTAGTTTGGTCTGTCCACCGATTAGAATGAAAACGAATATGAAATTGTTTTGATTACTGTTGTTTACCGTACTTGATGATTCGGCAATTTTTCTGTGTCTGAAATCGAGGCTAAGCAAACATGCTTACGCACATCATTGTACAGTATGTACGGTATGTGACGTGTTTACACGTACGCTATACAGCTTCCTAAAGGAACAGAGTTAAGGTGGTTCGAATCTTATTTCGTGTGAACTCTCCTACTGTATAACTCCAATATACCCTCCAGATATAGGTTCCAGAGGCACATATGACCCTTATCTTTATCCGATGTAGAGGTTTAGTATGACTACACACGTTTTAACGCAGAACAGAGAACGATAGAGAAATGACGGGTTTTTTTTTAAATGTTCAATTTATTTTTGAGTGCAATCTAAGCTCATGATGGGCAACGTGACAATAGAAAATAATATTTTATTACTTTTATAGGTGTGGTTTCAAAATCGTAGAGCAAAATGGCGAAAGCAAGAGAAAAATACATCTCATCCATTACCAAACGATTTTGCATCTAACAATGATGATCTATCTCCAACAAGTCTCCGGATGAGGCCTAGGCCATCCAGCAATAGCACGTCCAATCATTCAGGTCCGGCTGAGAACGACTGGTGCATCAAACAAGAACCCATACCATTTATAAGCGTTGTACCACCTACTTTACCACCTATGGTATCATGTCAAGATCTGCGGTTCCATCATAAGCGCGCCAATATGTCTTACCCTGACATACAGGCCACCAGCATATCGATGCTACGACAAAGAGCTATCGATCATGCAGCAGGGCTTAGGATGCTAGGCCTAGCTCCAGTATTTGATTGTGATAGGGGATTGACAACTAAAAAAAGTGTATTCATGGGTCCGGGTGATCACAAACATCAAGCTTGCACCTATGTCGGTGGTGATGCGTTTTCGTACTAAGTGGAGACTATTGAAACTTTATATACTGTAGAGGGCGTCTTGTTTGTAAAGAAGTACATATAGATAGACAACTATGAACAAGGAAATACATGTTTGTCCATGATACAATACTAGAACAAGTAGTAGATTCAGTCAAATATGTTTTAATATAATTCTCATAATTTAATCGATGGCATACAATTCAGAATATTAATAATTATGCAAGTCTTAGTCATAAGTGATTGTTTGTTTTACCCGGCCCAGCGATAGAAACGTTAGGCCTACAAATAACATTGACATAGATAATTATAATTACATTTAATTACAACTTATTTTACATTATAATTAATGTGTTATTATATTACAAATAATAGCATTAAGCTACCAGAATTGTTTTCTTCCATGCGAAAGTCCTTGACGAAATAAACTATCAATATAGCGTCCCCATGCGACTGGTTATCCCCAGACACTCTCCATCATTTTTGCAGTTTTGTTATTGACGAAATGAACTATCAATATAGCGTCCCCATGCGACTGGTTGTCCCCAGACTCTCTCCATCATTTGCAGTCAAATCAAGTTCTTGGCGAAATCAATTCATAATCACATGCAATTGAACAATTCCAATATCAATTTAATGTATATATTTATGAAAGTGTTATCAGTTCTCGCTAATTCTTGACACGATATACCCTCCAGCTATTTTCTCTTAAAACATTCATTTTCTTAAATCGTCTACGCTATTTACTTAATCGGATGATGAATGGGTAAGCCTACGATAGTCGGATCAACGCGATGCGATATTTAATTTCACGGGACAGAAGCCTTCAAAAGCCGTCTAGAAAATTATCAAATGAATATTACATGGGGGCCTGCGATGGATGACAGTCGATTTAATTACAATATCACGTGACATGTTTCACACAGTTTGAATTTTTGAGACATGAAGAGCCATTGTATAATGATTGTCTGCCTGTCAAACTATCGCATGCATTTTGTATCGATTAAAAGCCCAGGAAGTGTAAAGCATATTTTATTATGATTTACAAACAAGAAAAGTAAATAATAAATAATTACCGTATATATAGTTAATGGTTGTCATGCTTTTATTTTTTAAATGTTATTTTATTTAAAACAATAACATTCTCCAGTTAGTTTTCTCCCCTCCAGTGCTGCTCCCTTCTCTCTAATTACAAATCCCACAATCTCACCACCGAAACAGGCCCACAATATCTAACGCGTTTGAATGCGTTTACACTTAAACGCATCGGTAATGGTCGGCCTTGTAACTGATGACTTAATAATTCTCTCCAATAATAATTAGAAACAACAATTTAGACATTGATCGATAAGCAATCTAAAATTTACGTTGTTTGTTCTTTCAAATTATTAAAATTATTAAAATTGCAATAGATTAAAAAAATAAAGAAATTCAATGAATGTACAAATGAACAAATATTTAAAAAAATAATCTCAATCGTTATTATAATAATTGGTTTGCGAATGTTATTAGAAAACGAAAGAGAATATTTTGAGACTAACGCAATTATGTTATAAAAGCTTCTAAGACTTAATACGATTACATATTTTAATGAAATTCATTAAAAACTATTTTGATTTGAAGATTTGTTCCAGTATGGTTAAAACATGACGCGGTTGGTTCATATTTCTTTGTTTTAATAATTGCATTATTACTAAGTTCATATTATCGACATTGCTGCACGTCTTTTCACAACCTAATCCTCCTGTCTGTCTTACATGTCCTTCAGTGTATTTCGGACTTATGCTCCAAGATAAAACTAAGAAAAATAATACACAATACTAAAGTTAGATCGAAGGTCAGATTTATCATTTCTTAGAAAAAAAAATCATCTTTACTTTGACAATGAGAACTGAAATGTTCATTTTGCTAATGTGGCTTATATAATATTTACTTCAGTAACATCATTTTTTACTGCAGTAATCGATTCCTGGAGCAATCTGTACTGAATCATCAAGAACCGAATGATCCAAGATTGGTCGATATGTTTCGGTGACATTACTGTGTTAATGGAATACACTCATGTAACTTTCTGTTTTGCGTCAGTTGCTGTAGAAAACTTATTGCGTATTACACTGCTGTGATGGCGCTAGTTACTCTTCATATGGCTCTGTTCGTTATGCATGATTAATTTATGGTTACGCGTAAATGTACGCGTAACCATAAATTAATCATCGAACAGATACGGTGTAGACGTGATTCCCATTGTATATTGCTGGTACCAGTTGATCGGCGTATGTAACAGATCATAGTTGTAAATAATTTAACTTGCTGTTATACTTATTTACTTTTTATTTATGTATTTGTACAGTACTTGACGTGAGAATACTTTAAACTCCAGCATCTAAAAAATAAACCTATCCACGGTGTAAAAGATTGATCGATATTTTCCAATTCTAGTTGAGTGACACAGTGTAATATATTCTGCAGTGTGTTATCATTAAAAAACACATAATTCAGTAAATGTAACTCAATTATTTTTGAATTATGCTGTAGTTTTTTGCGAAATACTAAATGAATATTTTAAAACTAGTCTTGGGCATTTATTTCTTAAGATGGCCACAGGCACGCATACTTAATACAATGCACGGTACCAACATTATGAAAGAGAGGTGTTATTGAGCATAAGACTTATTACTAGGATACACATGTCCATACTCATTAGTTAAAGTCAATTTATGGCACTATTTATTCAAATTAAAACGTTGGTAAATCGGTTAATGAAAAAGTAAATTAATGGATTCGTTTGTAAATAGAAAAAACTGTTGACCTGGATGACACTTTATAATAAGTGTTTTCTTTTTGTTATCTAAAACAGTTACATTACATATTTCAAGGTGGTAGAGTCATCAGTTAATAATTCGTAAAAACCTATTGTTTGTTGATTTAATATACTTTAAATAAATTCATACTTTTTATGGCTGTTTATTGTCTCTTTGTTTGGTATCTGATGTGTAGATTTCAAAGTTTCCGGGTTCTTTAAAAACGAATCTTTAAATATGGTTCAAATAAGGATTCGTATTATTTACCGTATTTAATAAATTAGAAAGTTTGTATACAGCTTTATATACGGTTTACCAAAGTCCTTGATAACACTTAAAATATAGCGCGAGCCTCCAAAAACTGATACAAATATTATGCGCGCGTAGACTTTCATTTACGGTCTGATGGCGAAATGTGTGCATAATGTTCCAAACTTTGTCAAAAGGATTAATTTTTTATTGGATAATAACATTACCCTTATACCCTTATTATACTGTACTGTATTTACTTTTTGTCGCGCGCGAGTGTTCAAAACATGATAAAAGCATGTACGCGCGGAAACTCGCTGGCTCTTTCTTGATGGTGTCAGTAGTGACGAAATGTCTGTATCTTGTGATTATCTACTGATAAATGATGTATTTCGTTTAATGCATATAGAATACCCTATACTGTATTTATTAATTCCGCTCACTTGTCGTATGATATATTAGACTTCTTATTATTCAATATTGTGAAGATGATTGTATTTCTGTCATATTTTTACCATTTATCTTTATGTCAAAATATACCGATTAAGCTCCCATTGCAAGATTGTGCTCTAAATTTAGAAAATGTAGACTTTTTTTTTGACAATTGTATTTTTTTTTTTATATAATTTTATCTAACTTGTTTAAGAATGTATTAAGAATAAAAGGACTGTTTAGACTAGACAATTGATAACATCTTTAGAAAAGGACTCGGCACATTTGAGGCACAAAACTCGTTAACATTATTTGTGTTTTTTTGTAATGTACCATTTATCTTTATGTCAAAATATACCGATTAAGCTCCCATTGTAAGATTCTGCTCTAAATTTAGAAAATGTGGACTTTTTTTTTGGTATATAATTTTATCTAACTTGTTTCAGAATGTGTTAAAGTATAGAATAAAAGGATTGTTTAGACTAGACAATTTGGTGATAGCTTTTCTGATACCAACTTTTTAAAGGGACATATTTTGGGCACACAATTCGTTAATGTTTTTGTGTTTTTTTGTGATGTCACAGCAGACCATACCGGTACACTACTGTAAACATCAACCTATTATAGCTCTGTCTACACTACCAAAAAAGTGTGATGTGCCCAAATATGATAGTTATGTGCCCAAATATGGTAGTGATATGACATCATCATGTCCATATTTGATAGTGTAGACAGAGCTTAACTTAAACTGTGGAACAAACTCATACTAAGCTTGATATTGCTCAGTGGTTGCCTTAATTTGAGGTGTTACTGCAATTACTTTCACAATTATTTACCTTCAGATTTTACCCTATATTTTTCTAATTATAACCGAGAAATGCGTGCACATCCTAAATGCCAATTTTTGACATTTTCGTTCTTGCCAATGCAATAAAGACGAAAGTGAATGTTGGTTATTTTGGATTAAAAGCTTTATTCGTCCAATTATGAATTTTATTTGTTAAAAGACCTTGTAACGATTTGAAAAAGTAGTAATTTCTTTTGTTAAGTGCAACTTAGCGGATTATAACTAATTAACAATATCACCTAATGCCTATAATAACAGATCATAACATTTAAAATTGCGTAGACCACTAAATTTATTTATTTATTGAGATTCACACTTTACATGTTGTGTACAAACATATCATCAATATATTTGTTTCTTAATTATTTAATTCAAACCAAAGTTATATTTATTGTGTGATTTATAGAAAGTTTAGCTACCGGTGTACTACAATTTTTCAGTTACGGGCGTGTACGTCATAAAATGATAATGTACGCATGCGCACCTTGCAGACGCTTGTTCAAACGATGATGATAGGCTAAATGTACGCGGATTTTACCTTTGCCTTGTGCCTCGTATTGTCACTGACAACTATTCCAAGCGGAACGTTTCTTATTCAGCGCTTAATAAGTTTATTTGTTTCATTTTTGTAAACGACAGGAAGTAATTACGTCAGTTGGTAATTATACCGGTTGAACAGGTTAACGCGCGCGTAACTGATAATTCGTTGACAATTTAGCATTTGAGTGTTCTGATTGGTATAAATATCCATTAGATTTGTTTGTTTTCTAAATGTGTGAAATGGTGCCATTAATACTGTAATACACTCGGCAATTTAGAAATTAGCGTTTGCTAAATAACCACTCATTAAATAATGCAAAATGATTAGCGCTTCTACCATACTGTAGCGAGTTGAATTAGCTTAAGCTGTAATCGGCGACAATATCGTCACACCAATAGTAATCGGGTGTCTTTAAGTAGGCCTAACACAGCTGCGAACAGTTGTTCAAGACGCAGTTAGACCTGGTCTTTCCCCGGGGAGTTTCAAGACTCTCGCGTCGTATGGGAGGCCTGAGAGAGGCTCACACATAAGGCTTTAGATGATCCGCTATCTAGTGAAAATGGTGTTGTTATTGCTAACAGGCATCTATTTCTTGTATTAAATGTACGTGTTATATAGATACCATATAGCGAAAATGGATGTTGTAGGCTATGAATTGCTCGTAAAGGAAGACGTTTCCTCTCAACGAATCGTTCCGGTCAGAAAACAAATTGACTTGAATATTGTACGCTTGAGATTTCTTACACTAATATCAACTCAACAAACAAACAAATGGGAAACGGTTGTTGTCTGAGAAATACTAAGCTTAACAGTGTAATTATGTCACAATGTGTACTGTTTTTGATAAAACATAATTGCAGGGGCTGCCATCTTTCTTGAAATGGTTGTTACGTCCGAGTGCCGTTACCAGTGGCGTAACGGCTATGAGCGTTCACTGGCTAAACCCAGGGGCCCGGAGCTTATAGCAGTGCCCAAAGGAACAGGCATTACAATATGCCGAAAAGGCTAAAAACACCCGAGGCCTCCAGCGTTGGAACTTGGAGGGCCACCTAGGTTTCCTAAACCAGGGGCCTCAGACCTCTGCGTTACGCCACTGACCGTTACGTTAAACGTACGACGTAGAACATTTACGTATCGATACCGTAACTGAAAAAACACCAATTCAATGTCAACATCTTTGCATAATAATGCAGTGATAACTCAACATTTATGACTTACGAAGCTTCCTCATGAACCCTGGTCAGCAATGATGATATTAAAACAATTGAATTAACAGTATATACTTAATATATTTTCGTGTCGCTTCATTGAATTATTATTTTTAATTATGAGCGTGAAAAGCATTTACCATGTGTCTAATCTAGCTCCGCAATCATGTTTATTGATACCATTACTCTGAAGACTATTACACCTTGTTTATTAATGAAACATTGTATCAAAAAAGTGCACAAACCATTGGCGTTATATGCGTTTTCCATGTGTTGGTAAGATTATTAATAAAACAATTGTTATTGATTACTTTAGAGTGACAGATTTGATTGGGAATTGGTAATCGATATAACACTCAATGGCAGGACGGCGTGCAATGTAAACCGGACTATGTCAAAGCGCCACACGGGAGAACGTCTTGAAGCTGACGTCCTGGACGTCTTGAAGCTGACGTCCTGGACCTGACGTCCTGGACGTCGTAGAGTTACATCCGAATATTATACCTGGATACAATCCGCCAATTTTGCAGGTAACTTTACATCTCACATTGTTACTGTCATATATTTAATAAATCCAAAGGCAAATTACTGAAAATAATGACAATGCTGTGGGTACCATTGGCTGTATCTCAATGAAGATACAAAATAAAAATAAGAAAAAACCTAAATCAAAACGATAAAGTAAAGCAGCCAGAAAAAGTAGCAGAGCTTTCGGGCAACACTAGCCCTTCATCAGTGCAAGTGAGAATACTACAAAGTAGATAGTATTAGGCAGACAAGCGCTACCTGAGTGGACTGGAATAAAAGAAATAAAAACATATGTTTAATATATATATACAACATAATATACAAGTTAAATCATCAATCCAAAAGGTAGCTGGTAATAGCTGTACTTCTTCGCGTCAACAGTACACTCGACGGGTTAATAATATTTTACTGCTAATTTCAACTAAATATGTTTAAACACTCTGAATTACTTGATACCTTTATAGTTCAAAATACTTTTTCCTAAATTAATACCGTGAAACAGTTATTAAAGATAATGAATGAGAGGTTGTCTTTTCAATTTAAAAGTTGGTCGCGTGGAACCCGAAAGACACGCGACGTTATCAGTGACGATTGTCTATGGAAAGCCAAACATCATTTGCATTTCTCAATTTGGCGTTTCGTACTTATTAACGGTCGTTTATAACCAGTTTGAACAAAAAAAATATGGTAATGATTTGAAATCACCATGTTCATATATAGTCCATGGGATTTAGCTAAAAAATGACCCTTTTCTCACACAAATTGCAAGAAAAGATTTTTTTGATGAAATGTGTTCTTTAGACCCTACTGAACACATTTATCAACGTTAGGACATTTTTCGACAACGGGAAGTAGCCTAATTTGCATAATTAAAAATGGCCGCCATTTTTAATAACGTACTCTGTATCTTGGAAACCGCTAGTCACAGATACTTAATTATGGTGTCAAAATCGTTAGAATATATGTTTTTATATTCACTTTATTGAAAAAGTTTGTCCAAAAATGAATGGAAGTGCTATTTCTAACATTATTGACCTTTGACCTTGAATTCTCATATCTCAGCAACCACTAATCGGTGATATACAAATTAGGGCTTAAATTGTTCAGAAACTACACATTTATATCCAGTCTAATGGCATGTTTTTGCAAAAAATGGCCGATTCTAACATTATTGACCTTTGACCTTGATTTATCATATCTTAGCAACCATTAATCTGAGAGACACACAATATGGCTCAAACTATTCAGAAACTACATATTTATATTTAGTCTAATGGCATGTTTTTGCAAAAAATGGCCGATTCTAACATTATTGACCTTTGAACTTTGCACTACATAAAATCGCATAACTTTGAAAATATTGTACATATGAAATTATTTTTAGTGTCAAATTATTCAGAACATACATGTTTCTATACAGTCCAATGACACATTATGTCCAATAATGACCTATTGTATGGTTATTAACATTTGAACTATATTTGAAAAGGATTTAAACCCGGAATCTTCTTCATGTGGACATCCATTAGAACATGTGATTTGGCACTACTTGTTTAGAATATGGTGGTAATTTAAAGTGCATGTAACCAGTTGATTTAAATTAAATTTAAAAACTGAAAATATTCACTTAAAAAAAAAAATATTAGACTATATATACATACATTATAGGTTTGGATTATTAATACATTTTTAATTCGGTCTTACATCTTACTCAGGAGAAAGTTGGTGTTGACACTATTAACAGAGCCAACAAAAATGTATTTTTTTTAATGATATATTGTACATACTTTAAATAGGCCATGCAATTTTGCAGGTTTATTAACGTTTTTTTTCAAGTTAGTAATTTATTTTTTGATCAAATTAAATTGCCATTAAATGGCATATTCAAAAAAACAAATTTCTAAAGATTATTTAGTTTATATTTTGCTAAGGATAGCATCACTCTTGAGGGCATTCTTTTAGGTTGAAACATAGTCTTATTAAGAAGGCATTTTCTACTACTAGACGCATTGTTAACAACTGGAATATGGGCACATCACATTTGTTTGTCACATAAAATGTGATAGTGTAGACAGAGCTTTTATATCGATATTACTGGAAACAATATTATGCAGTTTGACGCATTAAATTAATATCGCGTCTGCAAACTACAAAATTATATTTTATAGATAAAAACAATTACCAACCAAAGTAGAACATATATTATTGATTAATATTATCAAACTCCGCTGAAATAGATTTAATTTCATAAAATATTAACTTTGATAATGGACTAAGGGATAATTAATGAAATATCGATTAAATGAGGTAAAATGAGAGGTCTGGTCGCTCAAGGCTATTATTCGATATTCCATCACGCTTGGCACGGCACGGACGACATCACTTTTTTTTTCTGTTGATCCTTCACTATCTGCACATTTGGAAATTAATTTACAAAAAGCTGATACTAAACTCTTCAATTATTCAAAATCAATTCGCTGTGTTGTTTTGTTTGTGTCCCGAGACATGCAGACTATACCGTATTAATTGTTGGCCTAGTCGGCCGGTCGCCTGTTCTCTGATCGGGAAAGACCAACGAAAAAATTAACCACTTTATACGACTTGTATTTGGTCCTCCCTGAAGACTAGCGCCAACTATTGTGTGCGTATTCCCTCGCGATCGTCTTCTATCAATTTGATAGCGTGTAAAAGGGCGAACATTCAACTAATAATGATACAAATTCACTTAGCCGGTTTATGTTGATTTATACGCGTAGGACACGATCAGTGATATTACCAGGGCGTCGCCAGCCCGCCCGCTCGCAAAGTACACTTGATCCCGGCTTGCTGCAATACAATCACAACGTAAATAACCACTTATTGGAATCAATCGTGTTTACATAACCAATAGTTGGCTTAAGTTTAAAACGAATGTTGTAAATTTTGAAATAATATTAACATTAGCATGTAAAAGAGCGTTGACATGTAGAGTGTTTTTGAAAAATTTAAAATCAGCAAAATAATGTTATTATTACATAACCAATAGTTATCATTTAAAATGAATGTTGTCAATTTTGAAATAATATTAACATTAGCATGTAAAAGAGCGTTGACATGTAGAGTGTTTTTGAAAAATTTAAAATCAGCAAAATAATTTTATTAGGAGAAGGAGTGACGAAAAAGTACAGTAACTATCGGGAAATAAAAGGCTATCACAACGTTTACGTATGCTTTGGTTGGTTCCCATTGTTGGACGCAACGCAACAACGTAGGAACAGCACAAGTTAGTTGACCAATAATGACAGTTTGGATGATCCGTCGCGTCGTGATTGGTCGAATTATTTATGGTGCGCTTACGTCATTGGGTTGCGTCCAAGCCTATTTTTAATTTTATCGCGATAATTAAATACTGCCAAAAGGAAAATACAGTTGAAATGATTTCGAATAACAAAATGGAAGGCTTCGCATTGAGGTGTTTGTCTTTTGTTATGTGATCTCGAAATTGAATTTCCATTATTCGGCTATCTGTCTCATTATGACGTGTTGTCGAGGATTTTCTCGAGAAGAATTGGTTGCCTTTGGTGGTGCAAGCATAGATAACGATCATATTTCATTGCGAGTTTGTTCATAGACCTATATCATCGCTTTCAAACGCCCTTAGACTTTAAATATGTTAAAACTGAATATTTATCCGTTGCATTTTAAAATAAATTTTTCAAAAAAAGGTCCATATATCATTCGAGTTTAATCCAGTCTGCGAAAATAAATTAAATAATTGTCGCCCACTACTAAAGCTGATTGTCCAATTATCTCCATCGGAGATGTGTTATACCCATATCGGCGCCGGAACGTTTTAATGCATATTCGCAATAAAACACTTTATAGAACCGATACAAAAACTGTTAAGTGAATTTGTTATCTTAACGTTATGTATTTGTAATGTCTTAAAGCTCTGTCTACACTATTAAACTAGTTTGACAAATATGGTAGTGATATGCCCAAATATGGCAATGATATGCCCAAATATGGTAGTGATATGACATCATCATGTCCACATATGGGCACATAACATTTTTTTGTCACATAAAGTTGGATAGTGTAGACAGAGCTTTATATGAAAGTATGATGTATGCTTAAACAAAAGAATAGTGCGTGGAATTTTTGTGAGTGAGTTTTAGGTTGTACGATATAATACAAAGTATCTACTAGACACAGCACAACGCACACTCACTCACTCAGTATAGGTTAGTGCGTCACAGGTCATTAGAAGTATAGGTCGAAGAAATACGTCACACAAAATACGTAGACGTCGAGCGTTTCGACAGAAACCACTTGTGCGGGGTTGAGGCACGTGTACAAACTTATAATTGTGTTTCAGTGTTATTTTTTAAAAACATAAGATTAAAATGTAATTAAATATTATTATTAAATATTAAAAAATGTATTTTATAAACTTACTAATACTTTTGGCCGATTCTCAGAACTATGTTTATAATGTGTCAAGTATCATAGGCAAATTATGTTATCTAAAGCTATTGAGTGTATAAAATAAGCGCAAAATGTGTATATTGGGCTTCGAGGCTTCTAGTTGGCCCAAACGTATCCCCCACCTCCCGTTGTCCGAACAACAACGTGCATATTATGTTAAAAAGTCTATAGAACCGTATAGTATGTCATCCTGTTAGAAGTCAGTGTGCTTAAAAAAACGCAAGTACAAATAAGTATCAATAAAGAAGGCGTTAGCCTTGGTAGTATTGTGATTAATGATATTGGATCTATACGATGTTTACGCTTAATTCGTCAGTTAATTTAATTGAACATGCACGAATATACCCAGGAGGATGTATTATGGATATAGCAACAAACATCTCGTTAACCAACTAAAACACCGTATATATGATACGCGTGAAATAGATTAATTTTTCAAATTAAACAGTGTTGAAAAAGCAGTTACCGTAATTGTAGCAAAATAGCCTAAAAGTACATTGAAAAAATAATGTAACGATTACAAGAGAAAATGTTAACAATATATTTATTCATGAGTAACGAATTTGAACGATAATCATCATGACATGTTTAATTGTCATTGTCGTCGTGACTGTCATTCAATTCAGCTTTTATTTTCTTTGCTATTCAAGATACTGTTTAAATGTAATGTATTCTTAAGCTCTGTTTACACTATAAAACTTTATGTTACAACAAAAATGTGGTGTGCCCATAAATGGACATAATGATGTCATATCGCTACCATATTTGGGCATATCACTACAATATTTGGGCACATCACATTTTTTTTCATAACGTAGGCAGAGCTTTAGACATCACCTATTTAAATATTATAAATAAAAAATATACATTTTATATCTGTTTTTGCAAAAAAATATAATAAAATTATTTAAAAAAAAATGTTATATCATTAAAGTATGATTTTTTAAATTATGTACTTTAGTTAAACTTATGACAAACAGTAAGAAACCGTTTTTTTGGAAAATTTTCTGATATCTTGGTAAATAAAGCTGATTTACAGAAAACAACAAATATATATATATATATCTATTTTATTTTGCATTTTAACTCTTCAAATTACATTTTGTATTAATTATAACATTTTATCATTGAAGTCTGAACTTTTGACACCTAGAAATGCAAATATGGCCTAATAAGAAAAGAAAAACAAAATTGAATTTCGCTGTGACGCACCACAACGCTATCATGATTATACAATTCAATTAGAGGAAAGTGATATATCAGGGTATATGGTAATTTTGCAAAAAAAATACCATTTAGAAATTGTTGAACATATCTCCCTTCGTTCATCAGAGGAAACGTGTAACCATTGTTTGTATTATTAAATCCATTTATCATAGGCTGACAGGCAATTGGGACTGTTTCAAACAATTAGCGGTATATATACATGGTTATACAATCTCTATGGACAAGTATGGGGTGCCGAACTGGTTATAAACAAGGCCAGTGTATCATCACCGTCCAATATTCGCGGGTAAACTATCAAACTGGCGAAGAGTTTAGCATTCAAGGATTTTTATATAAATTATGTTTTTGTCGTATTTTTGTATCTGCATTAATATCAGAATTTTAATTCAATTTTCTTTTGTAAACAAGTCATAAACAATTCATATACAGATATGGCGGCCATTTTGCACAGTTCCTCCCCTGGAAATATCTTCGTTGTCACCTAGTTGTCCGTCTAATTCTTACAGTATTTAATTTAATTTATATTTACATTTTATCATAATTATTTCAATTGTATTTGAATTTGTAATCTGTATTTAATTTGAAGTCTTAAAGAAAAAAATCTTGATTTAAATTTGAATTTGAGTATATCTATGGAAAAAATATTATACTGGAACTTGAAGTGGAAAAATAAAAAAATATTTATCTATGGTGAGGTCAATATTATGTCGTCTTCTTAACGCAGTTTGTAGTATCATTCATCACTGATTTAATTATACTAACTGTTTATAACGTTGACTATTATCTGTATCGTCAGTAGCCCTTCTTTCGACATTGTTTACACCATATGATTATTGGCGGATGACGCAATATATTAATTTCAGAAATAGCATTATTTGTAAAGTTATTGCAATATTGCCAGTTCATCAAAATCGTAATTGACGTATACCGCGCCCTCTATATCGTCACCATCACCACTCGGACGCGTTCGTATCCAAACTTAAACCATGTCCGGACGCGTTCGTATCCAAACTTAAACCTTGTCTACACTATCAAACTTTATGTGACCGAAAATGTGAATTGCCCATATATGGACATGATGATGTCATATCACTACCATATTTGGGCATATCACTTCCATATTTGGGCATTATCACTTCCATATTTGGGCATATCACTTCCATATTTGGGCACATCACATTTTTTGTCACATAAAGTTTGATAGTGTAGACAGAGCTTTAAACCGTGTTATTATGCATTACATTGTTCGATCCCTGTACAAGTAAGCGCGTACGTACCCAGACTTGATAAAAAAAAATGTTAAGGAAAAAAACACTCTGTAAAATTAATTCCGCTAGTAGTTTGATTTCTATTCCTGCACCAAATCATCAAAGCCTTATTTAGCTAATAGAATTTGTAGATTGCAAAAGTAATTAATATCAACTCATATTGCTCACAATAAGACGTACCAACAAAATCAACTTACATTATGACTATGTTGTTTGCCTTTTATAAGAAAATTGAAATGTGTAATTTCACTTTTCTCTGCCACGCAGCTGAAACAAAAAGGTATAGTGAATATAAATTCATTACACTGATGGTGCGAGTAGTAGCTAATGTAATTGGCCTGCAACAGCAATATTTCATCACGTTATTAACTAGATTACCTTAATTCAATAACTAACAAATTATACAGCCAATCATTTGGCTTAATAGCAGAAGCTAATTCGGATTCACTTAAGAGCTGGCGGCTCAGGGTCGGCTAAACCCCTACCAAGGGTCGATACAAGCCTATAGTAGCCTGCTTGTGCCGCCACCGAAAGCCACTTGGATCCCCCTTCAATGTCAGAAAAATGGAAAAGTTAATCTATCAGATGAAATCACAACTGGCATAATAGGCCTAACTGTACCATGGGAATGTCTATAGATGTTTTTATTTGTTGATGTCTGTTGTACATTTAAATAATTAACATTTGTCTAATTAATGATAATCTCTACACGCGGACTTAATTGACAATGAAATCAAAATCATTTTCATACTAATTATAGGCATTATCCGTCAATGGCAAATCAGACAATCGATGGACAATATGAAAAGTAGAAGTACATTCATCATCAATAAAGTTAATATGAATTATTAATAATATAATAGTATGGACATTTGTAAACATTCCCGTCCCCAATTGGATTAGTAAAGGCATATAGATATTATGTATATTATCTCTATGGTAAAGGTAAGCAAAACTATAAAAAAAAAACCAGTTATTTTTCAAACAACAATGAAGGTACGTCGTCATTACATTCGAACTCCAATTGGAGGTGGTCCTTAAAAATCCATACATTATTGGCCTAGGGAATAATAAAAAAAACAAGTGCTAAAAAATAAAAAAATTACACACAAAACTAGGTCCAAAAATGGTGACACCTCTAATAATTTAATAAATAATTTCTTCCTGATCAAAAAATTGTAATTAAAACCTTTGTGTGTATTTTTGTTACAATTTTATTTCTGAATCATCTTCGTGTAATACAAAACAAGAAATAGAATATACCGGCGAATCACAGCACACTGCTATACAATGCCGGCTATTTGAAACATTTTACAACGGTTAAACCCATTGGGAGTTCCCATTGTCATCATTATGGATACGTTGCATTAACTCGGCCAGCAATAAAGCTTACCAGCTCCGCTACCAAAAACAAACTCGGAAAGCGTTAATATTTGGTATACCTAATCCTACATAATACCCTTTACTGTTAGCTAAAACAACTAATAATAAAACGTACATATTATTATCTTTACGTTCTGAAGATGATAAATATTTTTTCTGATCGCATGATTTTTTGGATTGATTTATACAATAAGTCCAACTTGCAGAAATTCTCGTAAAACGTTTGTTTTCAAGATAAATTAAATTCTGAAACATGAAGCATTCGTTTTCCGTAGAGAATTAGAGAGAGTTCGTAATAACATGATAAAATTTGCAATGAAATTTAATCGCAGAAATAAAAATGACGATTCTCGAATCTATTTAATGTGCGCGTCTTATTAATGAAAGCCAAAACCACGTGTTACTAAATCATTGATTTCTTTTTTATTTTTCATTATTGTTGAAAAGCATCCAATCTATCGATAAAAAATAGGTACGGTATACATATAGTAATAAATTCAAATAGATTATAGATTTCACAGATTTATACATATCTATAGTTTTCTACAAAACTAACTTTTTAGAAAAAATATGTTCTGTGTGAATGTACTCGATCAAACAGACGGTACATATATATTTTATAAAGTAGAACCCTTACTTTAGAACACCCCTATTTATGGAGAAACCAGTTATACTGTGGACGTTCCTGTGCAACAAAGGGGCACAGTATATTGTTTAACATTACGACTATACAGGAGAGATCCATTAAGGGGACACATTGATAGGAGTAATTAAAATAAGACAATATCCAGCCTCTACCAGTATTTTACTTCGATGCAAAGAAAATGATACTGATTGATACAACCAAACTACTTTTAAGTCAACTATAGTTGGGATGTGAGGGGTAAAACTAACGTAATTGCCGCCCTCTCTGTGTCTCAAATAACAGGAGATATCGTAACGGCAGCAGACGGTAGTCGTCGTAACTTTGATCATTAAAACTTGTTGGTAATTTACACAATTATACTTTTTAGTAATAATGGTGTTATAACCATCGCTTGCTGGTGTCTGCGGTATTCTGCTCTAATAATTATTGTGTAAACTATAATCATAAAATAAAATGTCGCGTCTTGTTTTTTTCCTTTTTTTTCTGTGGCTGTTTAAGATTTCAGAAATTATATTAAAAACCTTTGTATGCAATTATTTCAAGGTTAAACTTTTTTCCCCCAACTAAAAATTATTATAACATCGTGCCGTGTCTTGAAGAAAAATAGCATAGTTTTCGAGTTTATGTTTAATAATTTATTTATTTATTTATTTAATAACATATTTATACAGGATTATACACAATCAAGTATAAATAATCTGGGTTGACCAACTAGCATAGGTGTTTAGTACCTGTTTGGTCTTTCCTTTTATACTTGTTTTGTCTTCTTTGTATTGTGTAGGCCTATAGCAGACAATTGAATAAATAAAAATAAATAAAAAATAACGGTGCAAAACCTGCGATATAGTCTAGGCAAATCTTTAATCATTTCTTTTTATTATTATTGTAACATTTTTTTATATTTCTCTCAATATTTAATGATGGCAAATATATCTATATATGAATAAGGAGCTAACTTACGATAAAGTAATTAAATACATGTGTGTAATTATTATAAAATAAAACAATGACAATGATTTTCTTTATGTCCAGTTAGTGTGATACAAATTGCAATGACAAAATACAAAACATGTTATTTATAAAATCATTTATTATGCCGACGGTGTCTTTTTAAATCATCAAATACTGTTATCAATAACTCCATAAAAAAAGCATTTCAATTCTCGTACGTGAAATGAGGACGACACTGGAGAACATAAAAGCAGACTAGTCGTAAAAGATACTAAAACAGTAATCAAATGTAAATAAGAATAACACTTGAGCAGTTTTTTATTCTATAAATTGATAAATCACTGCTGTTTTTTAATCAAAACGTTGCTTTTTTATTGCTAGATTTATTCCTTTTTATCTAATTCAATATACTTCTGGAACGAGGCTAATAAATATATTTTTATTATTTACGTCAGCGAATGCAAACGTGTATTTTAACTACGATGATGAAAAGTATTTTTAATAATTCTATTTTTAATAATCATCAAATAAGAAGGATGGTTAAGGTAAAAATACTAATTTGATAAATTTTAATTAATTTTGATAAATTTTATAATATTTTATAAAGATATTGTCCCCCTGAAAATGTTTTATTTTTTCAAATTTGTTTGTTGAATATTTAATGTTGACTTACTGGATCGAAAAAAAAATATTTTTTTGTCTTTTATGAAGAATACATTCTTTTTTCTCGTTCCTTTTTTCTGTGGAAGTGATTAACTTTATTAAAACTACAAAATTGCCTATTCAAAATCTGATAAATTAATCTTCATTTTTCATGTTTTTGGGGACAATACATCTTTAAACAAGAAATATTAAATGATGATGTATTAATTGTTGTCTTCTTTTTTTGTCAGTGACACCATGAAGTCAACATAATTTGACGCTGATAACCACTAGTATGTATGTCTTTTTGTTCTTTTTATTTTAAAACATATACGTTTTTTAACGTTTAGTTTCCTTAGTTTAATTTAATCCTTAAAAAGAAAAGATAATTGAGTAAACTAAAATGTAAAATTGTAACTAAATCAATCAATCACAATATTTTTTTGTCTTTCTCTACCTTTAAAATGTTTTATTGTTCGAAAAAAAAATGTACATTATAATCCCAAGTCATGTTTAGCTTATACTGAACATTGCAGGAAATAAAAAACGACAAAGATTAGAAAAATCAATAAAAAGTCACTTCGACTAAATTAAAAATACGATGTTTAATAATATTATATTAAGCCCTACTGTATTTTATAAAATATGCGGGAAGAATAATTATTCTTGGCTACAATTAACAAGTCGATTTATAGCCTCCCTGTATGTATACAATATATTAAACACTTTCTGTCGTTTCCTGTCTTGTGGCAAATGGTGTTATTATTATTACGTGTATTATTACTTATATTACTGGTGGTATTATGCTGTTCATTTTACGCTAAATGCGCTCGCAAACAAAACACAATTATCCAGTACCGCCCCGTTTAACGCTGATTTTACACACCTTTTGTGTTGAGCACACGGGGCGGTCTGGACATAATCTTAACTTTCTGGCTCACTTCACTCATTTCTGTTACCGTTCACACGTATAAAAACACAGTAATATGCGCTTACATTTTGTACTTCTTTTATGCTTATCTAAACTCATTCAACAAATGAAATCAAGCTAAACCAAACATGGCTAATAAGCTAATCTGATTGGTCGCTTGATTACTTGTGTCTCCTCCCCTTTGACCTGTAAAGAGGCATCACCGAATGACTTGGTAGCTAAGCGAGTACGATAATTGGGTATCAAACAAGAGTGTTGGATGTTATTATATTTAATGTAAATTGCTAAAAGCAATATTATTCGATAACTCTTTTATCTGGTGTAAACACATCTCGTTTGTAGCAGATTCTCCTGTCAGTTTGTCTGTACTGACCAAATCACGCTTGTGACAAAACTGGAAAACCCACTCAAAGTTTAACCACACCGGTGCTTAAAAACTGGATAACAATTCATTTATATTCTCTAATGCGGCTTACTTGATATTTAGAAAGCACAAGTTTTTATTTGTTTCTATATACTGATATTTTGTCAACATTGCTAAGCCTGCAAACGGAATGATGGACGCGGTCCTAGACTCAATCTACCCGCGATTTATGTCCCGTCTTGCCATCCCAAACTATCCATTTGCCCCACATCTACTAGGCCTACCGCCTAGGGGCTACCTCGAGAATCCGTTCCACAATCTACACCCTAACTCTTTAGCACTCAGGCAACTGGAAGGATTTCCTGGACTGATCGGCAAACCGGATGCCATCGCTAGTCCTACGAATTCAGATGCGAGAAGTGACGATGACTGTCGATCTGGTAAGTAAAGAATTATTTTTACATAATTTTGATAATTAATAAATTAATATTTATTATTAGACTATTGATGTATCATTAAGGTTATTGTTTTAAATAAAGTACTTTATTTTACAAAGTACTTTTCTAAAACTCAAGTAGAAATTTTTTTGTTAGGTTACCATTAGTATTTAGATATAGTCTCAATGTAAAATCGTTATAGAAATGAGAAATTATTTCCTTACTTTGTTTTCATGTCTTTTGCCTTACGCTTTGAAATATGTTTTGTTACTTATAGTTAATCATGTAGTTAATAAAGTATAGTGACGTGTTACAAAAGATAGCATTTTGTATAGGATTTGAATATTAGTAAATATAGATTCCTAGCTCGTCCTTTAAACTTGTTTAAATTTTTAAAAGTTTACCTTACTCTATAAACAATATTGAATTTGTCATGGGAATACAATGGCCACATCAACTCACAATTTTATTTAACGATTGTTTTAACAAACATTCGATTAACATCGAGCTTGTAGACATTTTAAACTTTGTGTATTGTTGCAATCGGTTTATATGTTTTATTGTGTAGTACATTTGATTGTAACAGTGGATTAATCGTTGGTCTATCAGGACACAAAACCTTGGAACAACGCAATTTAATTTAGGTCTAAATACACTTTCCGCAAAATATATATTTCCAGTCGTCCTATACGGAGCAATGTTTGGTCCATCTGTAGTAGAGTAACAATCATTTTGTAGGTTAAGAATATACGAATAATATTGCGTCTAATCGGAAATTTTGCTTTGGACAAATTTCTGAAAATGTCTAAGGCTTTTGTAACTGGCTAGAGTATAGTGAACTACCTTATTAATACTAATATTTTTCTATATTGTACAACTTCTGTAAATTCACTTCATTTGGCGTAATAGAGAAAATTTTCCTTTTATTTTAATAAAAATGACAGTCATATTCAATTTATATTCTAATTCAACTGCAAGCATTAAGTAAATAAAATAGATATTTTAGTCATACATTGGAAATTGGAACATTAAGGTTTTGTGGCATATTGAACGAATTCCATTTAATACATATGACATGATACATTTGCAACCAATTCTCGTTGACAAATAATCCATATTTAGCAGTTACGACCAGCGGATCTTAGACATTGAATGGCCTCTGGTGAAATCAATCTAACTATTTACTGTGAAAATCACCCGATTCTCTGCACTGTATCTCCATATATATGACATTATCTGTCCAGTATTGTAGGCAAATTCTGAAATACGGTGTCACACGTGTCACATGTTATGGTTAGACTTATGATAAATTATAATGGTGTGGGTTATGATACAGGCGTTATATGTGGCATTTCATTACAGAAATTGCGTATGATACAGGGCAAATTGTAGATAGGGCGAGAAATACTGAAATGTTGGTATTTTTCTATATTGTATTCCATTATTATACACAACCGTGATTGATAAAAGCGCGTTACTTGATGGATGTATTATTGTCATACGCTAATATGTATTGTTCGACGTCGAATACCATAACTTAATATGGCCAGATACCCCGGTGGCGATTATTTCTGGGTAGTGAGTTTAAAAGCACAATAAGGGGAAATTTAATTCCGCTGCTATACAATACCTAATTCTAGTATAGCGTACATGTAGCAAAAGATCGATGCCTCATACATTGTGTTCGTCAACTTTTTATGAACTTCCATAAACCAACGTTAGTAAATTACGATGCTTAGGCCTATCTTAGGTGACTACTTAGGTGTTAATTATGTAACGTAAAAATAATAGAAAGAGCAAGTTTCATTATAACACTTTTTTTTGTAAATTATTACATTAGAATTAAGTTTTTTTAAATAGTGAGAAATTGCTTCTTCCACAATATTAAATTTTCTTTTCAACAACAAACATGTTATCGGTTTATCCTAAAGCTCTGTCTACACTATAAAACTAGTTTGACAAAAAAAGTGTGATGCACCCAAATATGGTAGTGAAATGACCTAATATGATAGTGATATGACATCATCATTTCTATATATGGGCACATCACATTCACACACAAATTTTGATAGTGTAGACACGGCTTTAGATAACCAAACTGTGAATTCACCTTTAACTGGATAACCGTATTAAAACCATTTTCTACCTTCGGGTTAACCGTCAAAGACCAATCTCAAGTCTTTGCATATTGCAAGGAAAATGTATTTAGAATGAAGGCTAACTAGATGTACAACCTTTTACTTATTCATTTATTTATTGAAAAGGGAATTAATTACATTTACCTGCGTATTAGACGGCTTACAAAACATGCGTCCCTGATATATCTAGATTATTTGACTTTTGGCGTCTCTTACCGACTATTTCACCGAAATATTTTAATCAGTAAAACTGGACATATTTACGATAAATTGGATTTACTAAATTTATTTATTTATGCAGTGACTTGTATTGTTTTTTCAAGCTTATTTAGGTCTTAATGCGTGTACAGGATTTAGCTAAGATACGACGTTAAGTGATATTCGAACGGCGCGCGATCCGGTGCAATAGCACAATATAAAATCTACCGGAATTGAATTTTATCCACATGGATTTAAAACCGCTTTTGTTAATGTAAACATCTACGTACTAAATGATATTGGATAAGATGCGTGGTGTTAGAACAGGGCAACGCCGTGGGAGCTCGTTAACAATTACTGGAACGCGTTGGAACAACGTGTTGCCAACGGCCACAACAATATTTTTATTTGGAATAAATTCCCGTGTGATTGTTTCTTGTAATATTCTATTTCTAACGATTTAGATCATTTGGTATCTTGCTGTGTCGTCATGCTCTTTTGCAAAATTGGTAACAAAGGGAAAAAAATTCCGTTAAAAATTAAAATTTGAAACTGAAAAACGTTATAAATTAAAAACAAAACCCCTTTTCACAATGATTTTTACACTTTATTTAACTTGTTAAAACCATTTTAATCTTTTTATGATTCTTGTGAATCTTCATTTTGATGTGTTTTCTTGTACAGTTTTTATATGTTTCTCCTAAAGGAGGTGAATAAATTTGAATTTGAAAAGACATGACACTAGGCTATATACAGTAAAAAAAAAAGAAGCAGGATAATTATTTTTCATAAAACCAAATATCTTTAAGTAATACAAATAAATTTGATAGTAACAGTAGATTACGTAATACAACAGCACAAAAGCAACGGCCCGAAGATAAATTGTTAAAACGTTATAAGATTCTCACTTTGTCACAACGAACTACACACTGTACTGTAGGCCTATGTATATTGCTTGCAATTTTAAAGCTTGTTCTAGCATGGAGATCCACGCGAAGATCTTATTATTAAATAAACTATAATTAAATAATAGTTATTCCCAGTATATTTCTCACATACTGCCACGTGTAATGATGCTGATAGATACGTTAATTGAGAAAAAGTATGATTAAATCTTTAGCCCATTGACTGCGTGTAACATTCACTGAACCACTTCGGTGTAACTGGATAATTTATTGCTAAATTCCCTTTGGTTGAAGAAGAAAATCGCTACCTTGATGAATCATATATATGTGAACATAGAAAGTAATTTAAACCCTAATACTTTGATGGAAATTAAATATATAATACTCGTTTATTTAATAATGAATATCGCCATTTGATCCCACTCGTGACAGTTATTAAATATATATAAGTCCGTGTGTTTTGGTTTATTTAATTATGCATAGGCATATCGTCATGTTTTGTCCACGGGCATGTTAGGGATAATGTCGCCTTTTGTCATAAAGGTGAAAGATAATTACGTTGTTACTGTTAAATTCACAAGTATAGTAAAGCCGGGTGCATGCCCGAGCATTAAGATGTGACGTCATATAATATTTGTGTGCGCGCGTTTTGATGAACTGATTATTATATGTATCGCGCTATTTCAAATTTAATGTACGTTTTCTTTTTTAAACTAAGATGGTCCAATGGAATATTTGCATCATTATGTCGTTGAAGCATTGGTTCATGCGAAATAGCATTCATTATTAAAGGCGTCATTTTGGAATTTTGTATTTAATTGTTAAAACAGTATTCCAGTATCGTACAGTGTTGCTACATCCTGTTTGGAAATTGAATTTCTAATTTATTTTGCTTAAATTTAATAACTTACTACCAAATTACAAACAATGTTATGGTATTATAGTTTGTCTTCTAATAATTATATTAGTGCGCATTCAACGCGTACTTTGATTCGATGACGTATAACTAACTTAATTGAAGTCGTCTGCTCGGACGCGCCACTCGTGATAATTTGATTGAATGGCCATTTGATTAGGTTGGCCAAGTACCTATTAATTTCTCATTAACAAATGAATGTCCACTTCCAGGTCTTGGTTTTAACGTCTATATGGTAATTATTTCAACAATTACCCTTTATCTTTAAAAATGTATAATGCAAATAAACTTCCAAATCGAGAAAATAAAATATAAATTTAGTTCTCTGTATAGTAAATAATATCGGACAATTGATATCAAATTAAAGGAATGTTTGTATAAAATACAAAAATTATAAATTTTTATTTTTATAGATTTGTCTTATTCTACTTTTTTATATACTATTTCTACTTCTTTTAATAACATACAACAAAGTTAGTAGATAGTAAAGTATACCTCTATAAATAATATTTCTTCAACGCTATGTTTATGTTACATGAGTCATAAAGTAATACAAACGCTATATTTCATACTTTGATAATTATTTGGGGTTTAGGCGTCAGAGAGTGGAAAATTAGAAGTTCTAAAAAATTAATTGAAACGATAATTTTGCGATTAATTATGAATAACAAATTGATAACCATAAAGTTTAATTTATAGAGGGTTCTGACAAGATGATCATCTAGTTCCGTTTTGATTAAACACATTGCAAATTAAAGATTTAAATCGGTTATCGCACATTTATCATTGTCAGTAAAATGTAAAGCTAAAAAAAATATATTGTGATGCAATTATATTTTGGAATAATTTAAGCAGAAATATTGCTGTTTTGCGTTGATCAAAATAGTTTTGTTAAAATTAAATATGTTTTATATGGAAAGTACGGTACAGATTCTCTTTTTATTTATTTATTTTCATTTTGGTACCAGTGGTACTACTGTCAATAGTGGTCCAACTAAATAAAGACAATACAACAAATGAGAAAATATTGAAAATAAAACGTGAACCAAACACAACTTAGCGTGTACACATTATTATAGCATTGGAGGAACAGACGAAAGAAAAATTATACAATGAAAAAAAAGGAAAACTATTTTCCCATTGACCACCTTTATCAAATGAAAGCATTTTACATAGATTTGAAGTTAGAATCAGATTTTAATTTTTGGACCTACCTTAAAGCTTGTTTCGAAAGTCAACAATTTTATATTCGCACAAGTTCCAACATTCGCGATATTATTATTTTTATTATTGAATGTTGTAGTACCAACGGGAATCATGAAATGTGCGAGGCTTTCATATTTATGTTTTAAAGAATAAAGTTTTATCCTTGCTATAACATTGACATTATTTCCAAATACAAATCTCTATTGTATAGAAAGGTCATCTAGATCATAACCAGTCATTTCACAAGCATATACCGAGAATACTAAAGTCATAGAGTTCATGATGCCGTGTATTAAAGTGAGTGATACATATGCATTATACTATCTTTCTCTAACATCTGTAAACATTATCTATGAACCCAAATATCAATATACATACCCATCTAAAGTTATGATGGTGATAATTGTTAATCTACTTATAGTGATGATTCGTTTTTTTCTTTTTAAGTAACTTTAACAATATAATGTAAAGTTGTTAATTAATATTATTAGGTATGCCTAGTTGTTATTAAGAAATTGACTTTTTCTTTTTCTGCAGCACAAACACTTTTGCTATATACCGTATTATTTGTCGAATGTATACATTTTTTTTCTTGTGAAAATTAATTAAAATTGAATTCAATTCAATTGAAAACAAGATTAAACCCTAATTAGTGCCCTTTTTTTTATTTAAGTATATAAACTTAGTCTTTAACCGATTTTAGTATAGTGCTTATTGTGTAGTTTGGTTTCTTTTCAATTTCTTCAGTCGTATAGCTCATTTATGATTTCATTTTGTTCATCCTCCCTCGGCAGGTTAACCGTAGTTTGTCTTCATAAAACACATGAAAACTATCATTAAATGTTGCAACGTATAGTATCATCGAATGTTGATTTCAGTTAGAAAATAGTAATTAATTTTATGTGAAAATGGTGTATACGATTTCGCTAGGAATTATCTTCCGAAAGGCTTGGTAAATCAAGAAGAACAGGCAAATTATAAATAATACGATAGATCGTAAAATCCCAGCTAAGTCTATAAAAGATGAAGTGAAATCAAGATAGAGTTTCGTTTACTATTGAAATTCTACCTAACTCAGCTCGTAAAAATATAATATGTGATTATTCTGGACGGAATTTAAACTAACACTTTTGATGTTTCTAACTGATTGAATTGGATTGATATTAAGACTTACTCCTCTCGCGATATAAGCAGTCTCCGAGTGTCAAATGCGGCCAAAACTAGTGCGCATTGTGCCAGTCTTTTGTTACAACCCTTGTCGTAAAACACTGTTCTTACTTCGATAAGATGCGTTTCGCTGAGCATGTCCATCGTCGGTAACTGTCAATCAGTTTTGTTTTTATTAACTCATCTGATTAAAGTATAGACAAAAAGAACATTTAATAAATGCAATATTGCAATGTACTAATACGTTACTTATTTTAAAATATAAATATTAAGAATTGGCCTTTGAATAAAAATTACACATTTTAGGCATATTGTTACGATTTCTATTCCTTTATTTGGTAAATACGTACTTATTTAGTTATATTTATTTTCAATCTTTCTTATACATATCGATACGAAATATAGTTTTAACAGGGGTACAGGACAAAGACATAAACTGTAATGCTTTTCCAATTATTTCAAATCGGAACGAATTAGCAACAAAAAAGTTGTTTTCTTATTGAAAAAATGGAAAGCAAACTTGTTTACAAAAATATCAGGATGGTTAGGACATATTTGAACCGTATTAGTAAACTCCTTGCCCCTAATAGATTCGTGTCTTTGATTAGACCAGATGCTTTACATCACGACCCTTTTCTTTCTATTTACCCAATTAGAGTATCGTTTACAAAGGAGTCGTGTTGTTATCGATCTTCATAAACTCCAATAATAAAGACAGTTTATTTTGTTTTTAACAATTATGTAGATATGTAGCTATCTTTTATTCAATCCTAAACAGATTGGTCAGATCAGGGAGAAATAAGTCTATACTTAACAAAACAATTACCGTTGCGTAACAATCTCATTCGCCACATGCTAAGTTGCATACTAATATTTTAATTAGCATTTTATTAATTATTATCGAATTAATTTGCATTCAATGCATCTTTAAAACATGTTTAGCATTGTTTCCAATTAACCTATGAATAAGTTAAGGCCGTACTCCTCTTAAGATGAACATACTGGTATTAATTATAACTCTAACATTATCAATACACCGTTGAAGAATGAAGTATTGTTGTTCAATACAAATAAATTGAATTGCTTTTGTAATTCCGATGGATTGTTATTCTAATAGCAAGTGCTAATATTTATTAATCGCTGTAGCCTCTTGTTAATTGTCTATTTTGTGTTCATTCTTTGCAAATATTAGAAATATCTAATTATTGTTGGATAACTAATTCACTGTACTATCATATTATTCTCAGTACACTGTATCGTTGCTAGGCTAGCTAAGCCATTTGGTATATTTCTAGGGTACCGTACACCTCAACTAAGGGGTGCACAACGTGCGCCCGTTCGCCCACCATGTAAATAATGTTTATATCGGCGGTATTTCTCTTGGATCTTCTTCCATAGCCTTGGTATATACTATGAAGTTACATTTCTACTGCTTTGTAGAAAACACCTACTGCTCATCTTCTTTTGATATCGCCGAATGGATTTTGTGAAAGACATATCAATGCTTAAAATCCATTAAATACCTATTACCATTTCATTTGTATTTCCTTGAAACAATTACATAAAAGGCGTCATATAAGCAATAAGTGTGATTTAGTTAAATATGTTAATTAATATAAATAAATATTTAAATTAAACTAAATAGAGTATCCCAAAACAAGTTGTAATAGACCCGCTGAATAATAATGTGTTGTTTGGGATTGTTCAAAAGGGCTCTACTTCGTAGGATATTTTTCCATCTCATGACAAGTATCATCCCCATGGTATCGGTACGATACGCGGTCACGTGTTTAGGCCCACCAATTACAGTACACATTTGGGAAATAGATTATTCTTTTAGTAAAGTTATACTTAAATTATTATCATAGCAGTTTTAATTAATATTCAGTAATCGAGTCAAATAAAAACACTACGTGATATTGTAAGGTTTATTTCGTTGCCTAGTGGAATATTTTTAAACTTCATCTTTCAAAGTGTATGACGTAATCAGATGACGTAATTTCCCGAGGTACTATTTCTCAATTTAGTGTATTTAAGTTGTTCTTTATTCATATTTCTTCTCCTACTGGCAACTGTAGATGAATCCATTAACCGTTATATAAGCTATTCTATTTTTTTCTTTTTTTTTATCCAATTCACTTTCTTTATGAATATTTGTTTTCATTTTATTTTCTACCCATCCATTCATTTCATCGTTCATTCCTTACATTTCTAATTTGTTTATTTTTTCCAATCATTCAACAAAGTACAAAAGACATTTTTTTTTCTTAATTTTTTCAGGATTGTTTTATCTTATTGTATTTTCTTTTCTGTTCTTATTGAAATATCCCTTTATTTTCCCATATCTATAAATTTTACTGCTTATTATCATATACGTTTCACACTAACGTGTAATGATTTATAGTCGAGTTGCTGGTAACATCTCCAAGGAACGCTGGTGATAGAATAGATACAAGAGAAGATAGTATAATAGCACTTCAAACAAATCATATCATCATCTTAAAGGGAGTGTTCACACGGTGTATAAAGAGTTACGGCAATATACGCCGATATTTAATGTGACGCGTCCACACGATATTGCACGCCACGTAACGCTATTAAGGCAAAGCGCGTATAGTTTTTTTCAGGCTGTACCATAACCTTCAGTTTATAAATTCGTAGAACCTGTTTAGGTTTAGTTGCAAAAATCTATGTACTAAGAAAGAACGTTTATAACGCTAGGCTAGTTTGTTGAATGCGTCAAATTATTCGACAAAAGACCACAAATTGCGGTTTGACAACATTAAGTGTTCCTATGTCAATCACAGCCAACAAAGACCTGGTTATAATTAGCTTCATTCCACCTTGCTTGCATAACTATAATAGTTATTTGGTTAAATGCATTATATTTGTTATTCAATTACCATAGTTTCTTGATATCGGTTTCGCAACCACCCTACGTAATGATAATAAACTCAGTCTCGTAGGCTAGCTTTTCACTGTCAGTCCGTCGGCTAACTAACAAACTGCATGTATGTGTGGTCGTCGTTGCGATACGGTAATCATTAACGATTTAGGCTTATTTTCCACAAGATGTAATACTGCATCCATGTTTTCACTGACCGTTAGCTATGGTGTGTCTGTATCATTTTGTCTCGTGTCCACACACATTTTATTTCGTAGTCGTCGCTTGTAATGCGCATGCTCGTGCGATCAACACTTTAATGGATTTCTGAGTCTGTGATGTTGATTTTCCATAATGAACTAATTATACTGTTGTTTACCGAGACGGTGTATTGTTTTGATGTATTTCAATCGTGTTTAGAATTAAACTTGATTAATTTTGTTTTGATGAAGCATCGAATTCTCATTATTAAATTGAATGGATTTTCTGGGTCGAGATTAATTATCTTATTAGACATAGTTTAATCGTAATAAATAATATTAGTAGATGTTGAATAACAGTTTGTTAGAATAGATGGTGAAACTGATTGTGTTGTTTTAGTTTTCCATTATTGTGTTATGAGTAAACAAAATTTCGGTAGCACATTTCTTAAATTATTCATATCATATAAGTGTTTGGATGCTTGGTTCGGGATTAAGAACTAATAACAGAGATGATTATTTAATATTGTTAATTTCAGGTGTAGGCATTTTAATTTTTTTTTGTTTCAATTGATGACCAAATTTTAATATTAATATACCCTATATTATAATAAGCCTTTTGTTTTGTCACTTAGATATCGATGATAAAGATGGAAATGGCGGGAAAAGACGACGCAGTCGAACTAATTTTACTGGCTGGCAATTGGAGGAGCTTGAACGCGCGTTCACAGAGAGCCACTACCCGGATGTGTTTACGCGTGAAGCTTTAGCCATGCGCCTTGACCTCGTTGAATCACGTGTGCAAGTAAGTATACAAATATCATTGATTGACTTCATTAACAAAAATTATTTGTAAACTTTGTTAATCTAATCATTGCAATTATTTGTGAAAAATGAATTGATTTTACGCTAAATTTCAGGAAATTAGCATTAATTTATATAGATTAGAAACAGAGGCAGTTAATTTAAAAAGCGATTAAACGCAATAAATGGTAAACACAATTTAATTGTTTTCTTTAAAATATCGGTGCCAGCCGCTTTAGAAAACTAATACCGCTTAATAAAAGCGAATAATAGGTATCAATTAACGTCTGATTATGTCTGCTATGTAAGTCGACCAATCACAAAGTACAATTGACTCGACAAAAAATATGCCACTCAAAAAAAAAAAAAAAAAACAGTAAATAATAGAATGTTGTCTCTTTGGCATCATTAGATTATATTCTGTTATAATAATTTAATCGCTAAAAAGTATACAAAAATATTGGGCCAATAAATAATAAGTTGATAGTATGAATCAAATAGTAAGAAAAACATACTAGTCTGCAGGGAAAGCAGACGATTCAATCTCAGAAATTGGATGGATTCTATTTACACAAAAACAGCCAAGAAAAAAACAGAAACTGTAAATATCTGATTGGAATTGGTCCATGTTAAAATATCGACTGTTTATATCAATTATTTTATACCAAAATATGTAGCTTCAATACTCGCCTTTAGCAAACAAATATCTTCACAGAAAAAAGTCAAGAAATGTATAATTATTATTATTTTTAATTTAAAAACAGTTCGGCCTATCCATGAAGAAATTTATTTCTCCATGGCCTATATCGTACAATTGCGATAACTCAAATGGTTACAATACATAAATAAATAGGAAATTGTTTTATTTGTACACTTTGAATTACATGAAACAATAACAGAAATCATGGCAATGCCAGTGCTCTAAACCGTCGTCTCATGGTCCAATTATGGCCGGATTGTCTTGGAGAATATATATCGTAATCTTGTTTTAGCATTTGAACTTTTGACGTCTTATTTTCCAAATGATGAACATTATTCAAATGTTACTCATTGGCATATTATTCAATGCTTTTCCTGATGACATAATGGATGCAATTTAAATAATGTATATATTTTTATTTCTAGATGTTTATATTTCTTTTTTTTTTTAATCTGCAAATGTCCATATGTGTAGATGTAATTTAATAAATGTTCTTATAGAATGATCACATGATCAATAAAAGAAAAACTTGATGATGAAGATGAACTCAAAAACATGATAAAATCAGAAGATTCAAAAAGTATTAAATTAGGTCGTATAAGAAAACCTACAATAGGCATGTAAAAGACATTTCAAAAGTTTATTTATTTACTTTTTGGTGGCTATCGAAAACTGGTGACACATTTACTCCTACAAATGTGTTATACTGTTAGTTTGTACTAAGAGATAAATGTGTGAATTTTCCTTCCAAGTACCTAAACGTTGAGCCAACGTAGTCTATTGTTTTCAGCAGATAAGTGTAGTGATTTGGTCCAGTGCCTAGCCCAGTCAGTCCTACACTTGAGTAAACCGTGTTAATTTAGCGTTAGCCTACCCAATAGCCCAAAGGCTCTTACTGCTTTGTGAGGTGACAGCGATTCGGGTGTGTTTATTAAGTGATCTTACTCTGTTTGTGTTCTTTTAGAGAATTAACTGTGTGAGGTCCACCAGTATGGAAACAGGGTTATTCCCATGAGTTATAAGAACACAGTAATGACACCATTCATTCTTCGTGTTATTAATTTGTCCTCGGAAAGGGGTAAACAAGTTAAGTGTTTGAAGAATTAAGTAATGTTTTGTTCATAATGTCACAACAAAGTTATAATGGATTCTAGAATGTTGTGGTGAATTGGGATTGAAATAAATGGATGTTAGGATCTAGATTTCTAACTGGCACTGAAGTCATGACAAATTACTTGAGAACTGATATGCCAATTGTACTGAACTCTATACATAAATAACTTTATTGAAACTGACATTTTTCAAACCAGTTTTAGATTAAAGTTCGTTGCTCAATAATTTTAGGTGTTTTTTTATAGAAGTTTAGAACATTTATGTTGGAAATCAGAAATTATGTCAAATGCTATTTTTAGTGTAGAACTTCTCTGAATCTGTAAAAATTTATAACATGAATATTTTTCGAGTGAATATTTGTTTAAAATATTGGAAAAATAAAGTTTTAATTATTTAATGTAATTTCTCTTTAATTCAATTTAAATCATGATACAAAATTACTAACACGTATTAATTTGAAAAGTAAAACCGTTAGTAGTAAATTATTGGAACAGTTTCTTCTACATTACTGTTTATGTTAGTAGTATCGCCTGTATCGTTGTCGGGCTTCTGAAAGCTGCTAATAATATTATTGATATCAATTACGTTATGATTTATCGAATGGATAACATTCATAACTATCAGTGATAGTACCACACAAGAGACACACCTTTAGCCGCGTACTTACAGGTTTGATTCCGGTTTCTTGAGAAAAAAAACACCTTATTTTAATAACAATTGCCTCGCCTTTATATTATATTAGTAAAAATAATTTGATTAATTATTATTATTACAAATATTGATACAAATTATTTAATCATTTATCGAATGAATTCAAATCTTACAAGTCATATGCTTACCACGAAAAAACATCTTTCGTGGCGTTCTTAAATATTTTAGTTCTATGAAGCTCTGGTCTTTATGTGACAAAAATTGTGATCTACCCATATATAGACATGATTATGTCATATCACTACCATATTTAAGCATATCACTGCAATATTTGAGCACATCACACTTTTTTGTCAAACTAGTATAGTGTAGACAGAGCTTTAGCCTAATCATTTTCACGCGCAATGAAAAATACCCCTTTTTTGATAACTTGTTATTCTATGTATGAGACTTTCCTGAAGATACATGTAATAATATCGAAAGCGTTGTGTTTCGCTGACTAAAATTAAAATCTGCAACAGAAGCACTCGGGTTATGTTACGTGAAGAAACGAAATATATTACTATTGTTACGTAATGAAGCATCAACGAATAATGATTACTAATCAATAATACCTCACTTGCAATCTGCCCAATCAAATTGAAAAATTGTATTGTTCTAAATTAGGAAATCATAAATCGAAAAGGATATTGTTTTACTACTGTCTTGCTTTTCTTTATGGTCAGATGTTTGATTGTGTTTTTATCAATCAAGTGATTCTAATTAAATTCGCAACCCAATGGTATTTATTTTACATTTCAATTTCGGAAGTATTACATACAAAAGAAAACAGAAACAACAGTAACAAATTATTTTTACATTTAGGCCTACATTTATTTGTTTACCTTATTTGTGTAAAATTTCTACCAATAGTATTAGTGTTGAAGCACAATTATTTTTACATTTATTCCTACATTTTTTATTTACCTTATTTGTGTGAAATTTATACCAATAGTATTAGTGTGTTGAAGCAAAAACAAATTGTTAAAAATAATTCATATTGCATGATTTCGAAAAGAAGCAAACAACATAATCAAAATAATAATGTATATTTTAATAAACAGTGATGAAAAATACATGTAGAACCTAAAAGGTACAATACAAACAAAAGTTGGGAGCGTTTCATTAAACAGCTTTTAAATAGTTATATTCAAATTTATGATTATAATTTATTGGTTATAAATATTTCATATTTTTATAATGGTCAAACTTAAAATGAACAGTTGTAGCGAACTTGTAATTGTACCGTATACTCAAATGCATACTCTTACTCTAGCGTAGTAATTTTGTACTTTTCACACACAAGTGCTCTTTTCCATTAATGCGCATAGAAAAGTAAAACAGTATTGATTCTACGCATTTAAAACAATCATCATCTTTATTGACAATTCGCATGTCTTGTTTCGGTTTTACTAATGTCTACAAAAAAAAGTAACAAAACCAAGTGTACCAATTACATGATAATTTAGCACTTAGTTCTGGACTGAAGTGTTTGGAAAAGCTAATTTCGTTTACAGCACAATGTAAATAAATCGCACAAGCTGCGTATAATTAAAACAACACTCAGAGTTATGATCAACGACCTCTCAGAGAGGCAAACTAGGCCCAGACAAATATTATTCTATTATACGTTTAAGGGGCTTAGATCAGGTGACGCGGGTATGTTATCTCGAACAATGAGGACACGTCTTTAAGGTTGTGTTCACACTTAACTTAAAGTACTGTCTGCGTAATACTAGAATTGCTCTACTTTCAAAACATTATCTTGGTTTGCGTTTAATTGACGCATTCAAATAAAATATGACTTTGTATAAAACACAGCAAAAGTAAAAAAACATTTCCTTTTATTTAAAAACGAGGATAAAATGAAATTATTAGTAAAAACAACATAATAAATGTTTATACATTAGATGTTGTCAAGTAAACTTTAATAGTGTGAATGGCTCTTTATTTTTTCTCTCTTATTGTTCACGTTTTTATCGTATCATATGTCCAAAATCATTTAAGCGCTATTGATTGCCAAATTTCTTTAACATCTTCAAATTAGGGCTGCCAGCGGTTTAGCATATTCTGCCGCCTTCGGCAATCGCGATGCCGTTGATCATTGCGACTTAATATGAAGCGATCAATTCTGACAATCGGATTCGCATTTTATTCAAAGAGACGAATATGTTACACAAATGGTTACAATCATTCTGATATCATGTTGATATCTATTAATTCACAGAAAACCAATAATAAGGTACCCTTAATAATATGGAATATAAAATATCAAAATTAAATCGATATTATACTTTTTAAGCAAATAAAAAGTTCTTCACCTACGTTTCAATAACAATAATAAAAATCAATTCAACCAATAAATTAAAATGTTAGTAATAAAAGCTCGAATAGGTATGCGGCTATGTCTCGTTGATGATGGAAGTGTAAAAAGTTAATCTGTTAAATTAAAGTATGTAATCTCTATTACTAAAATATTATTTTATAAAGTATAATAACTGATGATATTTTCACTTACACGCCCTCTATAGAAAATATTGAATTAGCGGCTGTTACTGTGGAACACAATTTATAAATTGAGACCAGGGACTCTCTCTTCTCATTATTGTGTACTAAATACATCTGTAAAAACAGTAAAACCATGGACCTATAAATGTATAGGTCCATTGTGAAACAAAAAATAATAAAGAATATGATTTTTTATTTATGATCGCCACGTACATGTTAGGTAAAGTAACACCGACAAGAAAATATAATTATTCAAAAATAATATCAATCTTAATAAACGTAATTACGTTGATTAAAACAATTATCGTTATTGTATAAACATTACAATTAAACTGTATAACTTGTCGATTTTTTCACCTCATTAGCATTCATAAATCTGCACACGCTCATAAATATTCATGTATTTTTATCACATCTATGAAATCGAATTAAGCGAAATGAGAGTTGGGGGATGAAATTATAACGATGAATATGATAGTTTAATTAACTTGGTAGTGTGACACACGATATCTCTATCATGTAATTTTCTTCAATATATGCGGTAAAAAGTTTTGATAATTTAAAATCAACATATGGAAGCGAAAAATAAACGAATTACCAACAGATTGACACAAATAAATGTATGAATAATACACGAAATCTATCTATATGTTTTCTAATATAATTTTGAAAACGAGAATATTACCGGTGATTTATAGTAATCTGTTTTCCAGTACCCGGATGGAAAATTAAATACGTATATAATGTCGATACATACCGTGGAAGGAATATTCAAAGTCTATATTAAATAATATAAGCACTTCATATAGGATTGGTCATGTAACGATTTGATTATATTAAATGTCCCAGTTATTATTAATTAGGACTTTATATTGGGGCGCCACCAATTAATGTTATCGGATGTTTATTAGTCTCCAGGCTACAGTTTATTAGACGAAATTTCATCAGCACTGCAATATAACTTGTTCTATATTCAGTTTGGCGTGTTTTAACATATCATTCTGTCATGTTCGTTAATCATTTTCATCTATATAATTCGCATCGACTCTTAGTTTAACCAACTGTATTCCATTGTAATTTTTGCAATTATATATAATTTTCAAACGTACCCATAATGTAATTTGTCCCCTTGAGGGTCTGTACAACTTCATTTTATTTGTCAAAGCTGATTTTGATAGATTCGCAGCTTAGTGGATGTTGATTTGACTAACTGACATGCAAAATCAAATCATCGTCTGTAGTTTTTCTCCCGCGCTATCAATTAGACGTTTGTGCTCCAGGCTTTCAGCTATGCAAAACTGCGCACCGACTCACGCCACAAAACCATTAGTCAATGATGAACATTACGGTCGTTCTCGAGAAAGTGCGTACATTAATTGACATTATTCGAGTGTTTGGCTAGCAATCTGATCGTGATTGTAGCGAAGCATTTAGTTTGCCTACGCTTTCGGCGAAATCAGCACATTATTTAATCAATACAGGTTTGATGCTACGCCTTGCATGCGAACGCGTTTCAACTTCGTGTCTTGTGTTACTAACCTAATTGTAGTATTAGTGTTTAATTTAATCATGTTGGCGTGAGATTGCGTTTGGATAATAGTTGTTGACGTGGCGTATGCTCTATTAATGGCCGTTTAATTCGATGTAAAACAAGTGATTTTAGCGAGTCAATCAATTGTCTACATTCACTGATTTTTGACAGCGAGCGAAAATCTCTCGAAGCAAAAATTTACATTTCATTCGAAAACTGTGTTTTCTCTTAAACTGAAGCGTTATGGGTCGTGCGCAGCATCATAATTTGTTTTCAATAACGCATCATACATGAAGGATTAAGCGCTTGAAAGAAACGCTCATAAAGCGCCAACTATACGTGTTGCAGCACCAAAGTAGGTGCGGTGAGTACGACGCGAGCTTTTACTAGTCGAAACTGAAAAGGATTAACTTTAACAAAATAAAATAAAAACAATAACCATTGTGAACACTTGGTTTTATTTTAATGTTTTTACATAGTAATTATCCATCCAAATTATTAATTTTAAAATATTTGGAGGAAAAAAAAACAATAACGCTATTTAGCCCCTACAACTGTAAACCGACGCAGCGAACCAAACCGGTTTAAAATAATCAACAGATTGTCAGTGATACTACCAAAAGCCAGTATAACGCCACAAGAAAGGATACCATAATGTGTTGTTACAATGTTGGTAATTGGACACTAAACAAACGGTAACTGGAAACGAAATACAAATTGACCAACTAACTTTATTGTTCTGAATTGACTCGGCTGAAAAATGATTTGACATTCAATCACCTTATAAAGAGAGATCGCGTGCTGGTAATCGGGTGCTCTAACAGAACGGAATATGTCTTTATTACAGCACATAATAAAGCGCGGTAGATCGTATGCGAAATTATCATACTATGTTGTATGTGAAAGAAAAACGAAGTAAATTCTACCACATTCACTTTGAGTGCTGTTAAGCTATGTATTATACGAAAAGCATTTATGAAAAAATGAATTTAATTTAAAAAAAAACAAAGCAGATATCCCGTCATAAGCAGGTGACTGTAGAAGGCCTACGGTAGATGTGCAGTGTTATTTTAATATGTGAAAGAAAAGCGAAGTCAATTAAACTAAAGCTCTGTCTACACTATCAAACTAGTTTGACTAAAAGAGTGTGATATGCCCAAATATGGTAAGTGGTATGATATGTCTGTAAATGGGCACATCAAATTTTGTTGTCAAATAAAGTTTGATAGTGTAGACAGAGCTTTACTTCATTTCTGGTGCTAATATTAGGTTACTGTACCTAACGTAATAATAAGAAAAGCGGGAGTAGATACAATATGAAGTGATTTACTCGGAAAATGATAGGCATGTAAACGAAGCAGGTCTCACGTCATAGACGGATTAACGAAAGATTTATCAATATGAAATATGCATACTATTGATATTAGTATGCATATCTGATATTAATGAAGCTGAAATATAAAGATCGAAAACATTTGCAACAAGATTACATTATTCATATTATTGCAGTATAGGGCTCTTGACTTTTGTGTCACAATGAAATTAAGCTGTGAATTCATTAATAGGAGAACACTTAGTAAAATTACTTTATCGTCTAATTATAATACTTGTGTATTCAGTATTTAAATTGTTTTTCATCATTTAATATATGTTTGCTAAAAGAATCCTTGTTTTCTTTAATTTCAAGTATTGTTTACATTTTTTTCCAATAATGTAAATTGCTGAATACATAAATTTCAAATTTTGATAAAATGGAAATTATGTTATGCAACTGATGCGTTCCATAATTACAGCATTCATCAAACCATGTGTTGAAATATATTTAATTGTGCTCTTTAAAGGTGATTAATAATTATTTGTAATTATTCTTAAAAAACTAACTAAAACATTTGTTTTATCTTTCAGGTTTGGTTCCAAAATCGAAGAGCAAAGTGGCGAAAAAAGGAGAACACGAAAAAGGGTCCCGGAAGGCCAGCTCATAATGCACATCCAACTACATGCAGCGGCGATCCGATCCCGCCCGAGGAACTGAAACACCGCGAGCAACTTAAGTTAGAAAAGAAACGTCAGAAGCAGGAGGAACGTGCTCGAAAAGCATCAATGCGACAAAATCTAAAGAAAGGTTTAAAACTCGTCAGCACCGATGTTCGTGATGCGCCATCGGAGGCCTCAATCGAAACAGAGCGCACCGAAAACGGATATGAAAACGCAAGCATGACGTCACCGATAGGAAGTTGTCAAGATGGAGAACTAATTGAACAAAATTCATCTAAATTAGAAGAAACAAAAGAAATTGAGAACAATGACACTGAGTTAAGAAGATCACCGTCACTGAAGAATGCGCGACCGAGTTTAGCATCGCCGACGGGTAGACCGACAGAACAGAGAAACGAAAAAAGAAAACTTTTTAGCATTGATAGAATACTAGCAACAAATGGCGAATCCGCTAAGAAAATCCCACATAAACTACCTCCAACGAGTGTATCCCCAAAATTTAGGCCTAATTTGTTTTTCCCGGTACCAGCATCATTGTTGCATAGTTACGCCGCCTGTAACCCAGGATTGTTGCCCTATGAGGGTCTTCTTCAAACCTCGACGTTTTTGAACTCTTTACCTCTTTCTTTCGGTGAAAATAGAAAGTCAATGAGCGTTGAAGTGCTAAGAAGGAAAGCTGAACAACACAGGGCAGCCATAGCCAGTCATAAAATGGAAACAGAATAAATTAAAAACATTTAAATATCATATAAAACGTGCTTATTATTTAACTGTTAAGAAAAAATTATTTATTGATTTGATATGAATAGGAATGTTGTATTTCCGGTTTAAATGATGAGGTGCCTCGGAAATATGGATATAAAATGATACATGGAAACACCGTAAATGGTGTTTTTATGACGGTACGTCGTCTCCATGAGGCACTGCGGCGTTCATACATTCTAAAGTTTAACGAAGTAATTACTATTAAATATTATTTACAAATAATTTGTGTAGACAATAGAGACATATAGGACGTAATGTTCTCATAAGAATCGTTATAGAAGGATAAACGGATTAAACCATCCAAATATAATATATTAAACAAATATTCAAATGACATGACAAGTCTTTTAAAATCATTATAACATTACAGTTTGTTCACATAGTTTGATAATATTTTGATAATAATGTCATTATCGTCATTTGCCATTGTTTTAAGCTTGGTTTCAACGCAAGGACGGTATAAGCGCAACGCAAGAAATTTGACCAATCACAAGCGATAGATTATTAAACTTTCGCTTGTCTTAGTGGCAACAGTACTGCAATGCTTTATACAGGTAGAAAATAAAATAAACGTATTATAACACAGTGATAGCAAATCTTTATAAATGCATTCAGTACTTTTTTGGCACCTTTTTTTATTTTATAAAAAAAAACAACGAATTTGTCAGCTAAATTAAAAATTTGTTTCAGATTTTCTATCCAAAGTTATTATGTAATTGTTTTACTATTATAGTCCTTTTCCATCACTTTGAAACGTTACTTGTTTACTGCAGTAATCGGTATAGTTTCTGCTCTTATGTAAAGTATAAACAAAAAACGTCAGCGAAATACACTATTCGCTAATATATGTTACAGTTTATTGAATAACAGGTAAATAATGAAGAGCAATAAACTGACTGCAGTAATTGCAGTAAAGGGCGGTACCAGAATGTAATTGCTTTCTTGAAGAAAAGTTCGGATATTATCTTGATAGTTTAAAATGTATATTTTGAATGTATAACAATTATGTTAATATATTAAAAAAATGTAAAGATTTGATAATTATCGCTATTATTGAATATTTGTAAATATTGGTAAGTAATTTAAGAAATATTACATGTTGTGTTTTAAATAAAAAAGATATAAACATCATTTCGTTTTTTGTTTGCGTGTACTGTTTTATAATTTTGAAAAAAAACCCCACAAATTTCGTTTTATCAACATTTATTGATAAGCTTTGTGTTTTGTCGTCACATCTTATATGTAAAGAATTGCAGAAATATAATATCCACGGAACGCAGTATCGATTTTCAAGGCAAACAAATACGTATTATACCAATAAGGTGAATAAGGTGTTTAAAAAATATTATTAACAATGATAAATGTAACGCAACACCACCAGCACGCGCGAATTATTAGACAAATATTCAGCTATACTCATGGTAAGTACTAGTGCATTTCACTTTTCCTCGTTTTTGTCTAAAGCTCTACACTATCAAACTACTGTAATATGGTAGTAATATGCTTAAATATAGTAGTGATATGCTTAAATATGGTAGTGATATGACATCATCATGTTCATATATGGGCACATCACATTTTTTGTCACATAGTTTGATAGTGTAGACAGAGCTATACAAACGAGTTAGTAACTTTGATCCAATTGCGCTTATTTTAAACCAGAATTTGTTTTAAATTTCATACGCATCCAACAGCGAGAAACCTATAGCCAATTACAGGGAAATGTAAGTTTAGCCGTAACTACTAACTAAATCTCGCTAGAGGATTTAAAGAGGAGTAGAAAGAGTCGTGAGATTCGTAAACACTAGGTCGGAATTGAACCCTGGACTGTAGGATTAGACGACATACACGTTAACCACCAGGTATACAGTTAAATGTTACAGTTAAATCGGTGAAGTAAGCCTGTTTTCTTTCAGTTGTTTCCTTATTTAGGGAAATTAATTTATAGATGCTTTTGTAAAAACTTTTTAGTTTATCTAACCTTAGCATATTAATGACAGCTTGAGGCATTGGCCAATTGTGAACCAATGTTTACGTTTCAGCTTCTATTCTTAGAGGATTAACTGAACTACGATAATTGAAAATGCGAAATAAATTCCGTGTACTGTGTTCTTCGAACACAATACATTTTCTAACCAGGATTTGTGTCAGTAAAGTGGTAAAACTCAATGAAATAGTTACTGGCTCACTACCTCACCTCAGCTTATATAAACATGTCAACACAACCGATTCAAACCCACATATAAATTGATTACCTTAATCTGACCGTAAAAAAGAAACACGAGAAATTGTGATTGATATGTTTCTCTCAGTTGATTTGTTTGGACAGAACAAATGTCGGAGTTAATTCCGTGGAAAGTTTCCTTACAATCTCAGAATTCCGCGTCGTTGGAGTATAGCTGTAATAAACACATCAGTGAATGGTTGGTTCGTAATAGACGTTTCTAGCTTAAAAGACTAACATGGCGTTAATAATCACAGTCAAATAATCACGTTTCAAAATCACAAACTTGAAAGAAATAAGGATTTAATGAAATGAAATTGACTCGTTGCTAATTTTGATAGATCAAGCCAACTATGATAGATCTAATCATGGACATGTTTGTTTTCTCTGCGTAATTTTATCGCAACGATTTAACTCGATCTTACATCAGGGAAGAGTTTCCTGCTTACATAAAGTTGGTAGAAAAATTATAATTACCGATAATTTTATGATTATAATCATAAATACTATGCCTACTCAAAACATATAAAAATGATGTACAGTATTATAGTCTCTATTATATTTTAGGGTTGAAACAAGAGGTCATACATTAACCAATCGGAATTAAAAAGAACTTTTATAATTTGTCTAGTGATAGATTATTTTCAGCAGCTTAACACGTCAGTATTCTTAAACTTCTTTACTAAGTGAGCAAATATAATTAATTTCCTTTTTTTTGTAATTATAGTTACTATATTTGGCTATGAAATTCAATGAGAAAGTGTTTTATTACTAAACTCATTTTTTATTTCGTTCATAATCTATTTTCCAAAAAAATTAATCACAGCTATAAAGCCTAATCGAGTTTTTCTCTTTGTTCAAATTCAGTATAATTTTATACTTCCAATATCCACTTTTTGTTTGTCTTCTGATACAGAAAAAAAATATATCTGTATATAGTAATAGACACATTAATATTTCAATTGTCAGTTACAATACGCGCGCGTACGAAATACGTATATCAAAGTTTGAACGCGCGCGTCAGTTTGATGCTCTTCATCCCTAATACTATTTCTTTCTCCTGAAAAGTTATCTTTCGAACTCGACTGCTTAGCCTTCTTACTTTTTTGTACATTTAAAAACATATTCATTGCAAACATTTATATTAGCACGTGTATATACTTTTTTCCCCCTTTGGTTTATTATAAAACGCTTCTGATTAAAATTCATTTTTAAATAGCAAACAATGTAAGTATTTCCACAATCCAATAATGTCGATATTATTTAATAAAACTCTCAATCATATTACACCATTAATCCAGCTAAAACCCAAGGCTGCCCTGTCATCTCTTTTGTGTTGTTAAATTGATATCTTAATACAAATGATATTTAATGAAAAACTCTTAACGAAAGCCCACTCCACAACAGCCGAAATTTATTTCGCCGGAACTGTTATATGTGAAATGTATCATGTTCGTGTTTATAATTTGTACTTGGCGTATCTTATTGCTTCCTTCGCATTTTGTATATTGGTTTTTTATCCAATCTATTACATTATATCTAAATTAATAGAAAGAAAGTACACATGCCACATTATAAGGTTATATTTCTATAATAAACTAAATTGACGACAAATATGTTTTGGTAAATTAATATTAATATGAGGAAAATGCATAGACTAATATATAAGTTATTGGTGTCGTTTGTAATGATTAAATATTATTTATATGCCAATCAACCAATCAATCAATCATTCAATCAATCAATCAATAGATAGACGTCTATTTCGAACAGTGCCACATCGGTATGTGGAGAAATGTACTTTATCCTTGTGTAGGCCTAAAGCTCTGTCTACTATCGAACTAGTTTGACAAAAAAGTGTGATGTGCCCATTTATAGTAGTGATATGACATCATGATTTCCATGGGCACATTACATTTTTTGTTTGATAGTGTAGACAGAGCTTAAGAAAAACAACACTTTCTTGTATAGGTTTAAGTAACTCAGGATTCATATAAAATGTCTTTTTAATATTTACCAAAACTAGAGTTTACAACAAAACAGCAACGAATGTTGTTTTATTCATCATAGATTTCCTGTTTTATTTCACAATAGTAGTCTATATGCATGTGTTAACATTGGAGAATCAGTATAGGCAAATGTTTGTCTACAGAATTGTAGAATAAAGTTCAGAATGTCTAGGTCGGTATTCTTCATTAAAAAATTCTCAATTTTACTATTTATTTATTCAATTTTCTGCCATATAGGCCTACAATACAAAGAAGACAAAACAAATATAAAATGCAAGGAAAGACCAATCAAACCGATCAAACAGGTACTAAACACCTATGCTAGTTGGTCAACCCAGAACAGAGCACAGGAAAAATTACATTCTCAATTAAAGCATCTACAAGAAAGCGACCAACTACACACATTTTCAAAATCATATAGCTTACTATATGTTGTTGTTAATATCTAAAAATGTTATTTATATAAGAAAAAAATAACTCGTTAAATGATACCGAGGAGTGTGAAGGAGCTACGGATAGTTGAATACACTATTGTAGTAAATGAATTCCAATATAGTAATAGTTGGTAAATTACTTTAGTAATATATCATTTTGAATTGTAATCTAAAAAAAGAACCAATCACTCATCTTGAAGTCAGACAGCTTTACTTTAATTAACTGATCTTTAATTAAGACTATTTGCTTGTACTTAATGATGCTAATTTGTGTACTTTACCAAGAGATTCAAGCTATTCCATCCATGCACACTCTATTAAAAGTTAACAGGTTGCGCGTGTATGGTTAAAGCGTATACAACCTTTCCTTTCATTGTCTCCAAAATCTATTAAATCTATCGCGATATTAATAATGAATCGTTGTGTTATTTATTTTTGTATTATTATTCCAAACGATTATATCCGTCGTACCAGTCCAGGGTACATCACTAATCGTTATTAAGGTATAGGCCTACATATTTATTAATACTAAATAAATGAGTGTATTTAAAATTGTAAACGGGATGAGCCGGTGCTAGGCCTAGGCGTATGCTGGAATAGATAAATGTGTACGAAGAGAAAAACAGTTCTAGGCCTTGCTCAGCTGAAATAGATAAATGATGAATATAATTTAATTAATAAAAAGGGAGTGAAGAAGCAAAAATATGAGCGAAATAAATCGCGGTACACCACCCTCCTGTTGCATAACATTGCAGTTTCATATCATATTGCCTCTCATGCCTAATACCCTTGCCTAGACTGTTGCTATTCTATTTTTCGTATTTCATATACTATCTTAAATTTGGAAGTTTATTTTTAATCCATGTTATACACTAAATAAATAAAACAAAATTATTCATGACTATGTATTAAAGTTTATGATGCAATGCGATGTAATGGAAACTGCTAATATGGAAAACACAATAGATAATGCATGTCTTTAATTAATATTCACCACTACCCTTTGTCTTTTTATATGTACGGCCTTTCTTCGTGTGTTTTATGTACGTAAACCTAAATTTAATTCCTCGTCAATTACACAGCACTTCATAAGCTTTTAGTTACAGTGACTGTGTGATGTAACGTTTCTAAATGCCCATAGCAAAATTATACTTCTTTTAATCTGTCTGGATAATAACATCGTATCTCTATAAACTAACGAACGAACGAACATACCAACTTTTATGTTTCATTTTCAAGTATAAGCCAGTCGTTTATAATTTTTTTATAAATAAATAAATAAGTCTAGACCTATATTAATATATTGTTATATAATAATCATGCTATGATATTATATTATAATGATGTTCACAAATACTAAATTTATGTTTAAACACAAGATCCGCAGCTTTGTGTTTCCCCTTCTTCGAACATTCTTCTTTATATGTAAAACTGTTGCGCACGTAACGCTATCATAATTTGAACGCGTGCGTCATCAAGTTCATCAATGTTTAATGTCAAAGCTTTATAACATAACAGCTAAATACACATCCCCTGATAGCTGGCGCAATGCTGGTTACAATATTTCGTTTTTATCATCCAATTGCCGATGTGAAGAATCGATGGAAAAGTCATCGCTTCGTCGGTAATGAACCGATACAAAATATCCAATGGAATACAAATATATAAAAAGCCTTGATTCAACCATGATAAAGCGCTTAATAAAATTGTACTCTTTAACGAGTAAACCAAACATTTTTATTTGCATGAATTCTTCGACCTTCGCTAATCTCCATTAATGAAAAAATATAAAATACAGAAAACATAATCGGTTCTTTATTTGTTTTTATCTCATCACTTGTCTTTGATAGATTGTTTTTCCAGATAAATTGTATTATCGGGTACTCTTAACTGCTTTTATTTTCTGGTAATAGTGGGGAACCATATTTAATTCGTAATTTAATTATTTCTGTATTCATTTTAGCATCATCTAGATTAGTTTTCAAAATGAATATTATTCTCGACTAGTTTTCAGGTTAATTAACAAGTAATAGTGAGAAGCTATACATTTTACATCTAAAAATAACTTAGGTTTATGTTTTGTTATTTTGGTTAAGATAGATTTGTTTTCCAGATTTACTTTCTGTAGGCCTAATATTAACTTTTTACAGAAATTATTCATAGATATTTAATGGAATTATTTACGAACAGCAAATTCTGTACTCTGAGTTTATTGTCGAGATAATTAAACTTTGTACGTATTTATCTTTTAGTTTGTTTAAATAAACACGAATTTATTTTTCTTGCTTAGGCCTATAGTTTGTTAGTTTTTTTTCTAAAACGTCTCGCCTCCAGTTCCAATCTACAGTTTTATGTTGCCAGAAATTTGTCAATATACCCAGTACCCTGTAAATGAGATAATATTATATAGCCTGACTTTAATTATGTAATTAGTATAAAGTTGTCTTTCTGATGAATATGTGCTGAAAAAGTAGCAAGATATTTATATATTTATAGTATTTCTACATGCTTTGATCAACCTTGATGATTGAGTCAGACAGCGCCGCCAAACCTAATAGAGATAATAACTTCAACAAACACACACGATAATTGGTGAAATGACCCACATATAGGTAAGATTAATGATAAATTATATACATATTGCCAATTTCTATTTATTATATTTGCGTTGTAAAAATAGGATCTCTACCGTACAAATCCGTGTCGCGTGGAGATAGAAAGAAAGGAATTTTTTGTAGAGTCTGGAAAGACATTTAGTGTAAGGCCTAATTATACAGATACCACTTAATTATGTATTTATTAGGTCCTTATTTTCGTCAATATGACTTCTTCTTTGCTGACATATTTTATTTAAAGATACTTGTTTACTGGAAAAAAACCCCAATTTAACCATTTGTTTTGTTGTTGGCCATTATTATACTAGTTTTTCAATTTGACCAAAAATTGGACGGGTTAAATGTTTTTAACTATAAAGACTATGGACTGTAATCTAAAGAAAACATAGTCGGCTGGATTAAATTTATTATTAACTGTTTATGCATCGTAAGCCTTCGTTTTTATCATATTGTAGGCTAAATATTATATAAATAAATGAACAAATAAAATAAATGTAGGGTATAAATAAATGTATAATTTCCATTAATAGGTATTCGTTTATATGAAAGAGAATATTAATGGCATATCCGTTTATTCATATATTTTCATTTACTTATGTTTTCTCATAATACATTTTACAGCGTTTAAATATACTTTATAATGTATACATATACCACAGACAAAAGTAATACTGTTGTCTGTGTTTTTGAGAAAAAAAAAGAATATATATCTATTTTAGAATCGATATTATATTCATTGGAACATGTTATGATATTATAGACTTGGTTAATCTAAAGCAGATGAGAGCAAACAAGTCATTATTTTTGTATAACTGTTTTTACAGTTATATATTATTTTACATTATGAACAAATTACTTTATGTGCCGTCATCAATAAGGATTGAAAAATCAGTAATTATTACGATATTTGTATTTTAACACTTATGGAATATATAGACACATTGTCGGCAGTATACCAGCTTAATATGCTGTTATGTTATTATATGTACATCTATGATGTGATGTCGGATTATTGGCCAAACTGGCGTAGACATAATGTGGGTTGACTTGCGCTAATTTGTAAGACACCTCGACAGACATTTGGTGTACTTCTTAATGGAGATTTTACATTAAAATAATTTTATGGTGAATTGATAAGTGTTATGGTGGTCTTCCTTTTGTTTTAAATTATGCACTTGTGTCGCAGAAAACTGTTTCTCTTAAAGCATTTTCTAAAATGGTTCTACGTCATTGATATGTATATATATAAAGATAATCAATAAAACGATTGGATATCGTTTTATATTGATTATCAGTAGGCCTAATTCATAAATTCATCGTTATGAGACATGGTGACGAGATTAATTAATAAGACATTGAACAACTACATACAACAAACCTAACATGATAAAAAAAAACAATATGTGCGAAAGAAGTACATATCTTGTCCGTCTCAAAGTCGTTTTTATTTAACTTCATATGTCTAAAGCTCAGTCTACACTATCAAACTATATAATATCACTACCATATTTGGCACTTTTTTTTCAAATTAGTTTAACGAACATTAAGCATGTTTGATTATAGTCTATCAATTTTCTTCTTATGCCTATTATTTTAGTTCTTAACTTTTAGACAATTTCAGTCAGTGTTCTTATGTTCACGAAAGTATACATGCGTTATTTAACCAACGCTCACACTGAGCTCGGATTTGATCCAGTGGTCGAAAAAACTACGAGCTACACGTATGTTTTGTACGGAATTCGAAATGAGTTCCTCAACTTGAATGAAACTTTATTTAATGATTTTATTTGTGATTTCTTTTTAAAGGGTCTTACATGACAACAGAAAATAAATGCTGAATAAAGGTGAGTGAATAGTTCTATTCTTAAATTACTCATTTTCCACAATCTGGGTGCAGTGTGAACGAGGCTCAGTGTGAACGGGGCTCATTGTGAACGAGGCTCAGTGTGAACGGGGCTCAATGTGAACGTAGCTTTAAACTACAATGTTCATTACCACGCACACGAACAACTTCAAAGATATATTTACAATTTTCCATTACAATTTTGATTTACATCGCTGTTAGATCAAGGTCGAAATAATTGTAAATTAAAAAGAAAGATGTCAACAAAATACAGAATAAAACATGGACATCGACAACTTTTTAAAAATAGGCGAGGGCAAAGTAGAGAAAAATTGCACTAGGGAAGAAATGTAATCTCTATAAACGTATATAATGACAGTTTCAGAACATATTCGTAATGCTCCTAGTGTGGAATTGAAATACCAAAGCATAAGTCTGATTGTAGTTGTAAATGCGCACGCGCAAATCAAGAAAACAATTATTTTCTTCGTGCTATTCTCTTACAAATCGAAAATGAATAACGGTATTGTATATCATTTTATAATATCTTTGCATTCCAAATCGAAATGAAATAACCAAGCTTCGGATACACTTTTTATTTAGAAATAGGTCGATTAGGCATACATAACGAGATTATATTTTACAAAGTTATTTTCTGTTGTGCGCGGTTTTGTCTTCATTATTAGTGGGCTCTGATTGGCCAGAATAATAATAATACGTCGGTAATGTAGGGCGAGTTCGAGGATTACGCGCATGGATTTGCTCGCGCTGTTTTTTCTTGCAGACTACCACCAATTGGACAATTATTGTTCGCGCTTAATCAATGTCATTTGTCTTTTGTTTGTTTTAACGCCCTCTTTTATTCCCTAAGGGGTTTGGGCGTCTAGGTTCCCGTTCAATCAATCGTTCACAAATTACCCATAACAACTATTAAATCATTCTGCTCATAACATTTTTGTTATTATTATGAAATTATTGCCCAAAAGCAATGAATTTTACAGTAGGGTAATTTATATTTCACCGTATGCAGAACATAACTGAAAGGTGCAAAATATGTTTTCTTTTTTGCATTCAAACAATTTGCACATCTTTGTGTAAGTACAATCCGCTGCGTTAACTTAATTCCCCGTTAGCTTCGGTCTATAAGTAATTTGTTTAAGTCGTCTTATGAACAGATTTGTTTTTTATGTTTGCATAAGAAAGAGAATCGGCAAGGCGACGTACTCGCGTTACGGAGCTTTGAACACCATTAGCTAGAAAAGACCAGTATAAAATGAAACACATTTTATAACTGCATAATTGCCCAAGTAAATTTCATTGCAAGAGTTATGATGAGTTTAGCGAAGTAGATGATCATTTTAATACGATAAAATGATCGACTAGTGTGAGAAGAAACCCCAGAGGCACTTCCTACAAGAGAAACACCAAACGTAGGCTAAAAGTACGTAAGCGGCGAGCGCTGATAAAAAGGCGCGAAAATACAAGTGTCAGATGATTTAGCAGACGATGTAACCTGCCATGGAAATTTAACAAGCCGGCAGCTTAACGCGTTTGGAAACCACAATCGAACGCCGACAGGATATAATTCGGTTGTAAGCGTTGCAATTGCTGTATCCAGCAAATTAACAATTATTATTTGACGAATACTTATTGTTTCTGATAACTTGATAATGTCGATTTATTCTCCCATTATCGATTTAATCATAAAAATGATCGCACAGCCTCAGGTTATAGCTTTACGTGATACTGCACAGATTTGTTTAACTAACAGTTTAATGACAAAGAAATATTAAAATTATATTTGTATAGTCCTACCATTACGGCAGACAAACAAATAATTTCAGCTATCTGTAGTAGACTATACATTACAAGAACAAAACAAAGATTGAATTTCACTCTTCCCTGATTTATTAATCTTAATATATTAATCCATTTGTGTTTGTGTTTCTTTGTTTATCTTTACTCTTTTAACTGTCAAATTGGTATTTTACATGTATGAGAGCTATACCATTTTTAAATATTCTAATATTCTTAAGCTCTGTCTATACACTATCAAACTAGTTTGACAAAAAAGTGTGATGTGCCTATATATAGTAGTGATATGCCCAAATATGGTAGTGATATGACATCATCATGTCCATATATGGGCACATCACATTTTTTTTGGTCAACTTTGATAGTGTAGACAGAGCTTACATTGCTTTATCTTCTAACACTATCTAGTTAGGACTATATCCCATTCTGCCTCAATTGTGTTCTTAAAAACATCATCATTTTGTCGCATGATTTCTCAGTTTTTTCTGTTTTTTTTTTCTGTTTTAGTGCACATTTTTAATTTTTCACATGTTTTCATCCTACTCTATCGTTTGTAGGTTTTTGTTTTTTTTTCTTTAATTGAACTGTTTACGTATTATACTTACATTCTGATACTATACTATCAAAATGTAAGTCAATATAATAGAAGTTAATTACGTTGGTTCAATGTTTTACTTTAAACAATTAGATAAGGGTAATAGAATGTAGTGCATTCATTGACTTCAATAATGGAAAACAAACTTTAAATGAAAAGACTAATTTAATATATAAGTGCGTCATAGATCCAATTTAATATATTGTAGAATTTCTGGAATTGATACGCTTATTTTCTAGTTAATAATTTTTTATCAACTCTTGAAAAACGAGGTTCTGTTCTGCATTTTATTTATTTTATACTTTTGTTGCAAGTTCTGTGTAGAGTTGAATATCTAGGTGATCTATTTGATGTTCTGCTTTTGAATTTTCTGTGTGACAAAAAATGTTATGTGCTCATATATGGACATGATGATGTCATATCACTACCATATTTAAGCATATCACTACCATATTTGGTAGTTTGATAGTGGAGACAGAGCTTTAGTCAAACTTTAGGAAACAATCGAAGGGACAAACAGACTAGACGCAACCGCTGATGAAAAAAAAAGATTATGACTTTTGTCACCTTCCATCACTCAGATTTGTGAGACTAAGTTTTCCTGAATATCTTCTGCTAATTTGTGTTTTTTTTTTTTAATTTCACTTTCTTCTAAACATAATATAATAATGGTATTAAAATAATCAAAGCAAATCCGGACAAGCTTTTCCCGGGACCCCCCAACAACATACGCAATCTGTGATCTAACCACAAACGACACCTCTAAAGAGCCAGTCCAAGTATCAGCAATGAAGCGTGCCCATTTTAATGTCCAATGGTAATTGTAATCAAATACAATTCGTGTTAATGTGATGTCGTTATAATGTAAGGGTGTGAACCTTCTCCATATTACGGTTGTTTAACGAGTTTGAACGTCGTTTGTTACGTACGCAACTTATGTGCAATGGATGCCTAATTACATAACAAACTTGTTCGGCTCGTGGCGCCAAACAACCAGCTAACAAGCAATGAACAGACAAAAAACCAACGGAGTTTTAATGATGCGTTCGAACGCACTGAACCAACCGACTAATTATCGGATTTCTAGTTATTCGAATGATACTCATTCCATTTATTTAATATGACATTTTGTCCATTATATAATTAGTTTATTTCTAGCTGCAATTTAGACTAACACCTGATATGTTGTAAAGTATGTTTTATATTCGCACTTTTTTTCTTATGTGTTCATAGCATATTGTCTTATTGCCTGATATATTGGTGGGGCGCATGCGTGATATTTACGTTTGAACAATAAGTAGTCTAATTATTTGACAAAAAGAAAAGAAAATCTTATCTAAGTACGGAATGTTATTTCATTCTTGATGATTAAAAAAGAAAATATTACGCCATAACAAGCACGCTATCAATTGTTGCACGCGCACGCTGATCTATGTTGTCCAGTAATTAGGGGCTTTCGATTTGGAACGACCTCATGTAAATCGCATTACGTCATTTGTCCAAAGTCAGCATCCACTAAGGTCGATTTTTTACGCGAAAAAAAATTGAAATGCGCCTGGACCTAACCGACGTAATTGGGTCCGACGACTTGACAAAAACCAAACTTAAACGCATGCGCACAATAAATTCACATGACGCCATGTCCTACAGTGGGTAGTCGCATATCGAAATCTCTCTATTGACGATTTGTATCGACTTATGCCCAGTGAAACGCAGAGGCCTGATTCCCCTGGTTTAGGAACCCCAAGTGGCCTTCCAACGCTGGAAGCCTTGGGCATTTTGAGCCCATTTCGAAATATTTCAATGCCTGTATTTTCATCTGGACACTGCTCAGGGGCCCCCATAAGCTCCGGGGCCCCTGGGTTTAGCCAGTGAGCGCTCATAGCCGTTACGCCACTGCTTATGCCGTCGTCGTTTGTTTAAGCAAGACATTTACTCAAGTTTGAGATAAGACCATTAGGGAGTTTAGGAACCTAATATTATTGTGTATAATTATAATATAAAGCATATTTTTGTATCATTATTTCTGAAAGTAGAGGGGTTTGACCTCGACCTTCAGAAGGCAGTCACGCATCTACAGCTCCCTTATTAATGTTATTTATGTATAATTATATCATAATTATTATTGTTATTTTATTTGTTTTTCATTTTTGTACAAGACTGCAGTCCTAATGCGCTACACACAATTAGCAGCGAAGAATTTTGACCCAGACCTTGAAGGCAGTCATGCGCTCCATATTAATGTTATTTACGTTATTATATCATTACTTTTTAAAAAGACATTCCAAAGCACATGTGGTTTATAAATTATCATTAATAACATTACGTTTCAACCTTTAATATAATTTTTATTATGAATTTTTCTTTTGTTTTGCAATTACTTTATAACGAGCTTAAATGCATTAAGTGTGCAACTCCCCCTCCCCTTTTATATTCATGAAAACGACCGTTATGATCCGGGCAACTTTCAATCTGCGAAATTATTCTAAAATATTATATAAATGTTCTGGTTTATTGAAGTTGGTATTCCTTCTGGCAATTACATGTTGTTCAATTTATGAAAGAAATAAAGAAATATCTTTTACTCAAATATTAAACAGTTCATTTTTTATTTATTATATACTATTACTGGTGCTTCATATTCTTGCTTGTTCTTTTTATTTTTTTTTTAGTAACCATATTAAAGGGCCAACTGAGACATTTTATGCTTTGTATTAATTGTATGGCATTTGATGAAATAAATGTTTGTTGAATTTCAATTTGACGTCATAGTTTTAATTGAGAAATGTGTTGATTTAGCAACTCTGGTTCCACATGTTTTGAGTGAAATAGACCGTTTGTAATAATAATTTGAGACCCAAATACAAAACTAAAAATATAGGTTAAACATGTTACATAGTATTCATATCATCACAATATTATATTATCCCGAACTTTAAAAACACAATGAATGAATTATCTTATTTTGCCAGATAATTTACAAATTAGTTGGTATAAATCTTATATAAATTGTTTAAAATAATGGTTTAATAATAATATTAAACATGATTGCAATTAATTGAAATTGATTGTAGTAAATATTTCTGAGAATATTTTATTATCTAAAAAGACCCCAAAAAACATAATTTTTCGTTTTTGTATGGAACAGCAGATGATAGGAATGAAAATATTATTTTCTCATTCTGATGAAATTTCGAATACAGCATGAGCTTGTAGGATTAAGCTAAATTCGTTCATTTGAGTGTTTAAGTTGGCCCCTGGTAAAAACCCCTATTCCTTGTAACTGTAGGCTATACTTTGCGATTTAATTTTACCAGCTCGATATATTAATAGTATTATGGCATTCGTCATTATCGTAATTGCTTACAATAGTCAGAACACATCTATAAATTGTAAAAAAGATTAGATAAAACTAATAATTCGACTCCGAAGAATGGACTTAGAGATAATTAAAGTACACAGAACATAATACAATTTCATTAGTACAATTCCAATACAATTCATTTCTTTAATTTTCTTTTGTTGTGTTTCGTCATTCATTTAATTTGTTTGAAAATGAAATTGAAGAAAAATTGACTCTTGTGTATCTTATTAGTCGTATTAAATTTTGTTACGGACCAAAAGTATATGTTTTTAATTATTTTATTCAGTTTGCTAATGTTAGATGAGTTGGTACAATGATGAGTAAAATCAATATGAAAGGTTAAGTTGTTACGAATGGCTTTTGCATATTCTTTTGTATACAGTGCCTAGTTTGGTGTGCCATACTTCGGTGTGCCATACTTCAATATGTACCGTATACGGTGCCTAGTTTGGTGTTCCATACTTCGTTGTGCCATATTTCAAGATGTACCGTATCCGGTGCCTAGTTCGGTGTGCCATACTTTGGTGTGTCATACTTCAAGATGTACTGTATACAGTATACGGTGCATCGTTTGGTATGTCATACTTCAAGATTTACCTTCGATGCAGGTACATCTTGTAGTATGGCACGCTACATTTTTTTTCATTTTTGCCATTAAAAGTACTTGCAATATTTAGCACAAACTATTGATCTTCATTTCTTAATGCTTGTTTTATAGATTCTTTAGTTATTAAAGCTGGTCTCCATTGACACTAGAGATGTTTAAAATCGTTTAACAGACCAGTCATTTTACCCTTCTCTGATAGATTGTGGTCGTCAAAGAAATGTCTTTTGCTTAGTATGGCCCACCAACATGCAACATGGTGACGCTCTTTTATATAACCGGTCGCTTGTTCCATAGATAATTGAAAAGTTGCATCGTGTATACTTAAATAATTTCTATGCATTGCCATTATATTTATTATTCACCCACAGTAGTAGGCCTAAGATAAATTAGAAATATAAATTAAATAATACTATCTACTTGTATAATGATTACTTTACAATACATAGTCATGCTCCCTGGCGTTTTCTAATTATTCGTCAATTTATATATGAGACGTGTTTTGAATTAAGACTTTAATATCTCTTTGTATTTTATTAGATGTTATCAAATAATACATGATTGTTTTAATTAATGTATGTAATGTAATATAGCCAGAAGCCGAGTTCGAACTAACACTTTCTAGTGAATTTAATTTATGTAAAAGTTGATATATGGTTTGGTAGCGTGTATATAGAGTACCGTATTAAGGAAATATTTCTGTATTTATTTCATCATTCATTATTACATTTTACAACATCGTAACTATAAACGCCATCATCAATCTGCACCAATCGATTGTTAACAGAATTATCTTTACCGTCATAATTATCAAAATCACGACTTTATCATTATCACCGCGCCATCTTCGCCGTCACCACCATCATCATCATTATCGTCACAATCACCATTATCACCATAATCATATCATAATCATCATCATCATCATCACCATCATCACCATTACACCATCACCATAATGATCATCACCATAACCATCATCACCATCATCATCATCACCAGCATCATCATCATCACCATCTTTATCATCATCACCATCATTATCATCACCATAATCATCATCGCAATAACCATCATTATCATCACCACCATCACCATAATCATCATCACCATAACCATAATAATAATCATCATCATCATCATAATCATCACCATCACCATCATCACCACCATCATTATCATCATCATCATCATCATCCATCATCACCATCACCATCATTATTGTCATCATCATCATCACCACCATTATTATCATTATCATCACCATTATCACCATAATCATCATCGCCATATCCATCATCATCATCATCATCGCCATAACATCATCATCACCATCATCAGCATCATTATCATCATCATCATCATCATCATCATCATCATCATCATCATCATCATCATCATCATCATCATCATCATCATCATCATCATCATCATCATCATCATCATCAACAACATCATCATCACCATTACACCATCACCACCATCATTACCTTAATCATCATCGCCATAACCATTATCACATCATCACCATCGCCATGATTATCATCACCATAATCATCAGCGCCATAACCATCATTATCTTCATCATCACCATCATTATCATCATCATCATCATCACCATAATCATCATCGCCATATCCATCATAATCATCACCATCATCATCACCATAATCATCATCGCCATATCCATCATCATCATCATCATCATCATCACCACCACAATCACCATCATCACCATCATTATCATCATCATCATCACCACCACAATCACCATCATCACCATCATTATCATCATCATCATCACCACCATCATCACCATCATTATCATCATCATTACCACCATCATCATCAACATCATTATCATCATCATCACCATCATTATCATCATCATCACCATCATTATCATCATCATCACCATCATCATCATCATCATCATCATCATCATCATCATCATCATCACCATCATCATCATCATCATCATCACCATCATTATCATCATCACCATCATCATCATCACCATCACCATCATCATCATCATCATCATCATCATCATCATCATCACCATCATTATCATTATCATTATCATCATCATCATCACCATCATCATCATCATCATCACCCATCATTATCATCATCATCATCATCATTGTTTGGTTGTTTTATTCGTCCATTGTAGAGAGAAGACAATACGTGTTGTGTAACTACTTCCTCCTATTAATTTTTTAAATACCCTATCATCTTTTTTGTTTTGTTTACCTTCTTCTTGCTAGATCTGACAGAGTTGTATTGTATCATTTACATCATAATTTTCGTGCGCATCAAGTTTTCCTTAATAATCATGTATCATCTATGGTTGTTGTTTACTTATCATTCTTTTGTGTGTGCATTGTTAAAACATTTTTCCATTGTATTCATCAGCGTTTAAAACAGTACCGCATCATCTAAATCTTTTTGACCAACGATCTGGTTTAGAATGCTCTAAATGACCTTTTGTAGTGCAATGTCCCAATTGTCTTGTGGTATCAAATGAAATTTATTAAAACAATTATTGTTATTATTAAATACCTTTATGTTAGGTCAATGGTTAGTCTTGTGAATACTTGAATAATGATTACTTTACTTTATTAACTTTTTTGATGCATTTTAAAGACGTTCTTACGACCCGGCCGATTACCGTAATTTAAAGTACACAGAGAACAGTTAATATTGAATTTAGGTATAGGTTTTGTATTTTATTCAAGAAGCACTTTATTTGACTAAATTTTTGCTATTAATTTCTTTAATGTCGCCTTTAGGCAGTTTTCAATATCAAACTCACGATCTAAGAGATAAATTCCATTTACGAGCAATTTTCTTTATATCTTAAGTAATTGAATAGATCACGTGGTCAGCTTATGACATAATACATCTCATCTTTGTACTATGGGTATTAATTTTATTTCAATTTTGCAGTATAGACATTTGATACGTTCGGAATGGAGTATTAATACACGAAAATACTATATTTTTAATATTTTGTAATGTTTTATCAATACATTGCTGTACTAGGCATACATTAGGCAAACTTTCTAACATACTCTAAAAAACCCTGTCGCGTCATGCACGCACCGTGGTGTGTTCCCATCATGCAATGCGTGTGCTTTAATGTGAAGAAACATCCTTCTTGTCATGTTAATTATACGCAGTTACGTCATAATTAAATTTAAAAAAAAAATTAAATACACCATCGGAACCCAATAAAGTGGATTGCAGGTACAACAAGTGTCCCCTTCTTAACTGGTAAAGGGTGATTTCTCCTATTGGTTGGCCCATGATTGGCCGTATAGTGTTAACACATATAGGCCTACAGTATTTTGTTATGAAACTATAACTATAATATTGAAAAAAGACTCAATCATCGTATTGGTACTGTATTTATGTTTCTCAATCTCCAGTCTTAAGTACCCAGTAGGCCTACGAATTTTAGTTTAACTCCGCATGTGAGATCGAATCTCAAATACACTGTTGAACAAGTGGAATTATTTCACGATACCTAAAATAGGTAAAATAAAAGATCGCACTGTTATTTTATGTTACATTGTTACATTATGTTATATTGCCCTTTGATAAATTGAAATCTTATTGATTATCTCCACATGATTTCATATCAAATCCAAAGAAATAACTCGAAATGAAATTAAATCCGCCTTGAATGCACGTTCAATTAATTAGGTACAGTCAACAAAATACCAGTAAAAATGCCATTACAAAACAAATTCAATATGTATCCACTTTTATCGTCAAATGAACAGTGGGAAATAGAATTAAAAATAATTATTTGTAATAATCTGCCACGCGCGCGTGTCTTTATTGATATAGAAAGTACTTACTCAAAACACAATACGAACACTTCAATTAGTGATTGTGCTTCGTCATAAAATAAATTAAAAATACTTGCAGTATGTACAATTATTTTTTTTTTGCTGGAGTACATTGAATGTTTATTGCAGCGACGTGTCATGCAGGTACTGCAGTACATTCGATGTTTACTACAGTACATTATAACTAATAAAAGTAAGTTATAATATTATCTTCCATTACATTATACCATCCTTTAATTCTGAGTGTTTTAACTGTTCAAATAATACAATCGAAGTCGGCGTAATATTGTGTGTTAGTAGGCCTATAGATTCAAAAGTTGTACTAATCTACACAAAATAAAATAGCCTTTGCTATTTAATGCTGATTAAAAACAACGGTATATTTCAATTAAATCCGTTAATTCAATAAATATTATTATAGATTATTCTGGTTATTTTATTCACAACAATAGGCCAACATATATAAACAGTTTTACAAAATTGGCGGCCATGGCAGTCACTAAGAACTGAATTGCTGCACTCCACAACATTTTTAGAATACATTAAAAAATACAGATAAAGAAGATGGTTAAGAAAATGGAATAAAAAATTGCATACAAAAATGTCAACTTCCCCTTTTTTAATGTATTAAACGAGACTGTCTTTTAAAAATTATTATTACTGTTATAAAATGAAAAGAATTTCTTTTTATGAATAAAAGTTGGCGACTCAACTAACGATCGAAGAAATAATACAATTACGTGGTTGTGACGAAATTCGCTAAAGTTTCTTAACAAACTGATATTAATTAGCTATAATGTGTTTTTTCCATTACCACAGAGGAATTTGGCATTAATATCGATACGATGCTTTCAAGAACAAAAAAATAACACAATTGAAAAAACCAATCTACGATATTTTATGATTACTAATTAAGGCACGACAATTGCATTTGTATCATATATTTTATTGATATTACATCGTAACATCTACAGAGTGGTTAATAAAAGGACTAATTCTATTAAAAAGATAATATCATTTTGTTAAGTCTTGGTGCTGTTTTGTGCAAAGTATACGGATACGTTGTTAGTTAAATATTGCGTGTTGATGGCCTTGTATTGTGATGAGCAAACCTCATCTCACTAAAAGACCATTAAATGTATCTATGTTTATATTAGGTTTCCTCGCCGTTTTTATTATAATAATATAATAAATAAATAAATAAAGAATTATGATAGGCCATATATTTTCCGGGGTTAATGTAAATAGTTTACCCTTTGTAATACTGATTCAATGAGTGTAGATACCGTACTTATAATCTTCTCTTATGACTCCATTTTCTTTTACTCATCGCCCTTTCGCATCGTGATTGGCTGACGTTGCGCTTACGTCGTTGTGTTGCGTCCTAAAGCTTGGTTACTACTAGGACGCAATGCAAGGACGTAAGCCGCAACGCAGGCGAGTTGACCAATCACAAGCAACAGTTGGAATAAGCCTAGCTTATGATTGGTCCATTGGCTTGCGTTGCGGCTTACGTCCTTACGTTGCGTGCTAGTAGGAACCAAGCTTAACGCTACTGTACGTCAGCGTTCAACTTTCCAATATCGTTGTGTTTCACTAAGCCAAAAAAAGAGGGTGAGTCGGTGCTATTATTACCGGAAAAGGGGTTAATATGAATTGATTTCTGACGGGTGGTTAATTGAGTACCTTAGTGTTTATTGATAGAGCCTGCGCATACATTGATCCATACTACCACACATCAATCAGTACGTTGCACCGTAAGCAGTAATTGTCACGAAAGTAGTCCCACCTTTGGGCAGACAGAAAGTTCCAATGTGGTTTTTACTTGTGAAATTGTTTAAATGGAAACAATTTTGGCTCAGGTGAGGCTTGTCGCGATACTGCACGCCGGAATTAGATCAATCAAATAGCAATGTCACTCATTAAATATCATAGCTTTAACCACCATATAAATAAGAATTTTCGTGTGCCGTGTTGTGAAAACACTGTCACCAGCGAATTTTTTAAGCGGAAACATTTTGTGACGCGTTAAAGTTGGTTCCCATGACGCAACGCAAGGAAAGTGCATGCCACAAGGAACCGAACAGCTTTCTGCTTTGCGTACGTCGTTCATTCATCAGTGGAAAATTACTTACATTTATTGTCATTTGCATATAAAATATACATAGAAATTATGATGTTGATGATTCAACTTGTGGTATTCATATGGATTATAGTTAATAATAATTGAATTTAATGTATGTTCCAACTAGTAAAACTATAACTTGATATAATATTTATTGATGTCAAGATAAAATAATATTAAATAAATCATTGAATTTAATTTGAAAAACTTTAGGCCGAGCTACTTTACGTTTTCGATCACATATAATATAGGCCTGTTTTTTTTTTTTTTTGCAACTTATTACGCCACCTTCAAATTCACAATAAAAACGTTCATCTCAATTTAACAGTGATTAATTAATTCAGGATTTAATTACTTCATTTTTAATTAATACCTCGTTCACACAATGTGTGAACGGTTCTATTCTTAAAAACTAGACCCATTTTCACAATTTGTTATCCGAGCTCTGTGAACAAGCAATGGCCTATCTTGTCAAGTCATTCAAAAAAAGTGAATAAGCTCAGCCATAAATATTAACATTATGCAGCATAATAAAATAACGAATACAAATAATTAGCCTATTAATTCGGAAGCTACTGTTAAAATATGAATTATAAAAATATATTAAATATATGAAATACGATCATCTTTATTCATATTGATATTATTAAATACGATCTCTTTTTATACGTCTGTATCATATAGCGTACACCCACATCTGTCATCGCTCAATTAACCTGCAAACTGACACTAGCTTGTTGTTATTTTCCCACTTTCCCACTTTATTCATTTCCACAGTCAATATGTTATTTCTTGGCAATATTGATTAACTCGCGGACAAAAGGTCACACTTTTCTAAACAAATAAGACCACCAAACCCGTATCCGTTTGCTGAAACTGTTGAATTCAATAGATCCTAGGCCTGAGACCCCACGGTACGGAATGTACGAAGAAGCGGCGGATACTTGATCCGTAAAGACGATCATTCGTAGCAACCACCGTCTAATAACAAAAACAACAAACATTTAGAGCCTAGACTCACACTTGATGATCCAAGTATATAGTTTGAATGATCACCATTTACCCGTGTTTCAAGTTTCTCACGACAAGAGAGACGTAATATTGTAAATGATATACCTTCACGCAAATGATCTCTTATTAAAAACATCCAATCGAAAAAAAAACAAAACCACACAGTACGACCTAAAAATGGAACTTATTAATGTAGATAAAATAATTAATCCTAATTATTGCTATCAACAGTAACAACAAGATCATTTTATATTTAATATTAATTTTAAGAAACAATTTAATGCGAATACAAAGTTCCGTTGAGGCGCGGATATTTTAATTTTTCTTTTTTTTTTCTCCTGCTACATTTTAGCTCGTATGCCTATAAAAAAACAACCAGGAAAATGATGATCGAGATCCGACGTTTGATTTATATCCTAGCCGGTATTCACCGTTATTTCAATTTTCAACTTTGCTCATTTGAGCATTTGTAAATGATAAATATTTAGCCTACAATGTCGGAGATTGTTTCAATTAACTCAACATCTCATCAAAAAGTGAATTGATATTGTATGATACTATTGCTCGAGGGATTCACAAACATCAAGTTCATATCAAATATGCCACGCTGTCCATCTATAGAATAACCATTTTGTTCCAATGTTTACTAACGTATATCCTCCACTTGCCATAAATTGAAATGCGATACTGGAGTTTATAACCGACGAAAATTATATTTAACGCGCTACCACGAGATGATATTGCGCGTAACGTTACTATGTCATATCAATTTCAACGTCTATTATACGCATTACCCATAGTTCATCAGCCGATTTACGCGATTGATTATATGGAGTACGAGTTTAGTTGATAATAATTCGTTCGTTCAACAAATAATAAAGTTAAAGTCTCCTCTGACCAATCTACATTTTCTCAATCTTTTTTTTTACGAAAGAAGGTGCGATTTTTTATTTTAATACATCTACAATTTTTGTCCAGTATCATTGTTAAATTATGTAATACAGCATCACATATGTATCACATGTGACGCATGTATCAATATGCCATAAGCCTTACCTAAGCATAACTTGACATTATAGTAATATAGGTGCCACAAAACAAGAATAGATATATAAAGCCATATGTGGAGAGCTACCGGTACATCAGTGCAGAGAATCTGGTGCAAGGAGAACGCTACTCTTTTTTTGTAAAGAGGGCGTGCCTCCATGTTCGTATTATACAATTATGTATAAATATAGATAGCCGAGTTTGCTATCTTGTCAGTATCTTTGTTACTACTGTAATATACAATATGTTTTAATACTCATTTTGATAGGCCAATATTCATTGAATGGCGATGAATGATTATGAAACCATATAACATGCATGGCTTACGCTAATCCATGTGTTGACAGACAGAATATTTGAGGGAAAAAGTATGTAAAGTATAATAGTCAATGGGGATTAGTTTAATTTTAATGTATATTTTTAAGGTCTGGTTCACACGAAAGCATTTCGTTTAAACACGACACGCCTTTTATAAAGTTTAACAGAGAGGATTTCTTGTGTGAACAGGGCTTTGTAGCCAGTAAATATATTTTTCTACGCAAGTTATGCAAAGTATAGGCCTATAATATTTAGCAAAATGCTGAATATGTCTATTTTATATAATTATAACATTTTGTTATTTCCCAGTAAATGTCCATCTACCCTAACATGTGAATTCTATAAATATTAGTACCTGAAATTAAATAAGAAAAACAAAGTGTTCAGTGATTATTGTTTGTTACAATATATAATATAATAAATGATAATATCTGTCTTTTAAAAAAGAAAAAAAATATTGCAAAGTCTGTGACCGAGACAATCGAATTAAAATTCGTGTCGCGTGAAACTCAAATCTACATTACGTAAACAATACTTGTAATTGTACTCACAAATGAAATAAACATTTAAATTAGCAGACAATAATATAAATTAGCAGACGATAATGGCTGCTAACACTTAAAGACTATCGAATATGAATGCTTAAATAAGTTGGCGACAAAAGTAAAACGATTAAAGAACAACACAACAGAAAGAAGCAACATTACTTTGACAGGAATGAATAAATTAAATAAGTTAGTTGTTTGTTTTTTTTTGACAATGTGTATTTTTAAATGTTGTTAAAAATTGAATATGCTTGTGCAGTGGTCTTAAAATAAGGAATCAGTTTTTTAAATTACTGTTACACTTTATTGTACAAATAAAAACAGATGCATATATAAAAAAATAAAATTTACAAGAAACTAAAAAAAAAATGTTCGGTATAAACGTATGTTACTAATTAAAAAGAAATACCACTTTTCCATTTGGTAAATGTTCAGATTTGAATATCGGCCATTAAAAAAAATAGCCGCCACTCCATTCAAAATATAAAACTTATGAAAAAACATAATATAATTGTATGCGTCTGTTAACTTTGTGTCTATTCGTAGTGACGTGTCATTGACAACGTCGATCAATTAATATATATGAAATTATAAGAATCTCTCGTTAATATGTTATCATATATGAAACCGAATCTTACTTATGACCGATGGTGTATTTTGTGACCAATCGTAGATGTTTTATAAGTGAAGAAAAGATTATTTTGCAGTACACCCTAAATTGTTCGTCGCCATTATATATCAGTTGTAATTAGACAACCAGCTAGTGAATAGCGAAGAATAATTTCGAGTTTGCCATCGAATTAACCTGAAAGAAATACAAGAAATACGATATTTGAACCAATATACAGCTTGTTTCAACTTGAAACTCTCTTGTTTTGTCTTGTTCACGTATTTTTCATGACATGCCTAACAAACAAGTCTTAATATAACACAATTCTTTACAGTAATCACTGCAACACTTGTACTTAATAGATAAGACTAATCGAAACATTACGCACGTGACATGCGCGTAATTGTTGACGAAATGAAATTAGGCCATGATTTTAGATAGATTGCTAAACAATAAGACGCACAAAATAGAATACATTCCGCTAATTGCCCCATACCCTGATCTGGTAATTTTATATAGCATTTACTGTCTTCACCGGCACGCTATGTACCAAATCAAATTTCATAATCAATAGTGAACTGCTTGGCCGTTACGACAGTAGTCGGTCAAACAATAGACTTGTCTATTGAATACGGAATCGTGTTCTTTCCGCAGAATGCGCCAAGTTTATTATATTTATATTTGTACTACTAGCAATTACAACATTGCTACAAGGTTCATATAAGCTGGCTATCAAACAATTGAAAGATTGATTTTTGAAGGATAGTTTTCCGAAAGTGCGTGCTGCGATATTATTGAAAATTTTGCTTGGCTGAATCTGAGCCAATGTAATAGCAATCATGTTCATCACTAATATGATTAATTCGCAGACATTGTTAGTTAAATTTCAATTTACTAGTAATTTAATAATATATTTTATGTACGAACGAATACCCGATAATCTACACCATCTTGGCGTCAGTATATTGATTTGATTCTAGGCAAAATAATGTTTGTTTTTATAATGATTGAGTTTTTAATGGCTCATTTAAATTGAAGAAGGTATCTGATAACTTAGCCTAAAAAGCCAATAGTTAGAAAGACAATAACGAATTAGTGAAGTTCGTTTCAAAACCTAGTTCTACCGTAATATTAATCAACTGGTATTTAATAAAATTTCCAAATAAATCAAATTCTATCAATAGTTAGACGCCGCAACTTAAAGGGAGAGGTTGTCGAAGTCGAATACTATCAACAGGTATAATGTCATAACTTAAAGGGGGTTCTAAAGTAAAATGATAATAGGTACACTTAACTGGGGTGGCTTAGTAAGGTGATGTTACATAGTTTTGCCAAACAGTAGTTCCAAATGGTGCTCAACCCTTTTAAGTTAGTTGTTGATAAGTTTCTCATAAATGTACAATATTGTTTTAGTGATTTTTTTTAGGAAAGAAAAAAAGAAGAATTTAGCATATTTCAGTAGAATTTGTTGGCATGAAAAACCTTTTAATAACATTTTGGTATTTACTAAGGTACCGGGAGGTATTTAGACCACTTTCTTACCGCTTTCTCTTGTATCTGGTTTAGGTCTTGGTCTTGACTCATCAGAGCATTGGGATCTCTTTTGGCATTTAGAGTAATGTCTTACTACTCTTTAGTACCTGGTTTAGGTATCATCTTAGCAGATGGTATTTAGGCTACAGTACTACTCCCTCTAGTTATATCTAGATATAGATTATATGGTTTATTTTTTGTGTGTTATTTTTTGTGTCTGCCTTTTTCATTTAAACTTTTCAATTTATGCAATTGATTTTGTAACTATGGACGTATGTTTCCGAAATAAAAGTAAAATGAATGAAATATCTGGTTTAGGCAGCAGATCTCTTGTGGCATTTATACTACCTTCTTACTGTCTTGCTCTTAATAGAAAAACCATACACATCTCTTTTTACTTGCCACTCTGATTCACAATCACGTGACAGGTCTCTCCTATCATAAACGCTTGGACAACTCAAAATTGAACTACTGAAAATTATACCAGAAATTAATGATAATACAACAAAACTGAAATCACGTTTTGTTTTGGAAATTTCCAAGTGGATGAATAAAATTGAATTTCTTACTAATTGTGCAAAAGCTCGTTGTCATTGATATAATCTAGGATATTTGAGTGACAGTCCTAAAGTTGCACATTTCTTCCACTAAACTTATTTAGTGTTATAGCCTACATGCGCTTAATTAGGCACAGTTATATTTATTTGAGTTAATATATAGGTTAAAGTAAGCGGCATATTACCTATCAAAGATTCGTCCATAACTGGAAAATTAACTTAACATTTGCATATAGAATAAATTAGAAACACCAAAAGATCTAATGAGTTTAGAAATGATTAAAATAGATATATAATTGTTTAAAAAATACAAGTAATGTTAAAAGCATTTTAATGTTTTTATTTATAAAATGCAACGCTGCCGGCTCACTATTGTTAAAATAAAAGATAGAAGATAATCATATATGTAAAAAAAACACATTATATTTTGTAGAAGTCTTTTTTTAAGCTGGTGTTCCAAATTAGTTAAGCGTATCTTGTGAGAAGGTAAGTACGCACATCTGTGAAAAAATACGCTCGTCATGCTTGAATGATCATTGCTTATTCAGATCCATTACTAATTGTAGCACAATGTTACCAACCCTACGTGCCGTTTTAATTATATATAATGAGAAAACAAGTCATTCAGAAATAGAAATATGATTGACAATCGAGAATAAAAAGATTGTGAAACCTTGAGGTGTCAAAACAGAACCATCTCTGAGCGTTGTTACAACTTCAAGGTATAGTGTAGGCTGGTATGTCGTTTATATGAATGTCGTGTATATTTTTTGTTAAAAGCAAACTTTGACTTTATTTCATATCTTGATAATATAAGGAATGAAAAAAAATATGTTGCCATTTTTTCAAAAGACATTTAAAGGACCAAATTCAAGATGGCCGCCAACATTCAAATAACCCTATTAAAAATCAGAATATCACCAATAATACAAATTATAAATGTGGAACAAGTCCGTTTTGATGGTATTACTGTACCCATTATACAATCTTAAGTATGTAAAGCGATTATCTGTCGGCCATCTTGGATTTCAAAATGGCCGCCACTAAAAATTAAATTCTTTAAATAATTTTTTTTAAATATGTGTGCATAAATTGTTGTTTGTACACAATGTTCAAAATTTGTCACTTCTCACAGGATTGTCTAAATATAAGGCTGTCTAAAGTTGTCAATGTTCTCTATAACAGATATATAATACCCCCATAACTATGACTCTTAAATTAAATAATCGTTCAAAGTTGGAGTTGCAAAAGTATGGAACAACTTACCAATTTATATCAAATATTCAACAACAATTACGTCTAACTAGAGGGTGAGCTCGCTTCGCTCGCTCCCCTCTAGGAAGTGTAAACGATGGTTCTCGGAATGATAATGACTCGGGTAAAAAGGTTTTAGAAGGACGTTCTCGTTGTACGTTTTATGTCGGTTACCATTATTGAAAATGCTTGACATTCGAAAAACTAAACCTACTCTGTTTCACAGTGTCTTAGATGATTAATAACATTTTAAAGTATAGTGTTTATTGTTTGGTAGGGCCCTTATATGGCGGAGGTCGGGAGGCAGATATCATTTGAGGGAGATGCTTATTCGAGGGATTTTTTAGTTTTAATAATATCGTAACATTTATAATCAAATAAAATCCTCTAATAGATATGAAAAGTGGTAAAAAATAATAACAAATGCTTGTTAAATTGTAGTTAACCGTGTGATGAATTCTATTACAAATAGTATAATTGTGTTATTATAAATATAATACAATATTGTGTGTATAAATGTGGATGGGCGTTTACCTGAAACCAGGTAGTTTCAAGGTGAACCTGTGAACTCATCGTGAACCTGGAAATTACTTTGACCGCGTACAATTGAAATTGAGTTGAAAATCTACCGATGAAATCAGAAATTTTGTTTTAAAACTCTTTATAATATATTCCTAAGATATGAAACAATATCGTAAAAGTGAAAACTGTTTTACATTTCGCGGTACATCTGAGATAGGCCTAGTTCAGGTAGGTATCCAAGGCAGAGATTTGTTCTAAAGTTTTTCCATTGTGCTTGCCTATGTCAGAATTAACCATAATTTATATATAGATTCTAAATTACAGATTTCATTTCTTTTCATGAAACTGAAACTTGACAGGAAACAGGACCACAATATAAAACAAGTGCATTTATACCTTATTGTGAAATCCTGTATAAATATGATGTTAAATAATAAATGCGTTATTGCTATGTAATTCAATGTCTGAACCTTCAGGGCCATAGTCACCAGTATCATGGTTGGTAAGTTTTTAACCTGTCAACTTTTGGCAGAAGCTTGAAGGCAATACAGATACAGCTCATTCACAAGATTATTCATAGGCAGCATTAACTCCTACTTCTCATCTTCTACAATCTCAACCGATTTCATTAGATATGTACCCCCTACAGATGGACCACCATTATACACTGGTTTGATGAGTGCACATGGTTGTGGTTTAAAAACTCATGTACTAGGGAAAGACAAGAATGCCTGGTGATGACTCTTGCCCGAGATGAGTGGAGGTGGACAGAGATGACATCAAGAAGCAATTATTATGTCGACCCGGTGAACTATATGGCTTTTGGACATGTAGCATTGTGAAAATAGTGTTGAGGCCAGTGCTTTTGTTGAAACTGAACTTGTATTACCTATACAACCAGTGACACAAATATCTTAAATGGAAAACATCTCTAAAGGACAGAAGCACACTAATTCTGCTTTCTCTCTACAACTTGCTTCTACAAATGCAGACAGAGAGAGAGATTCTAAGTGAAGTCATTTTGTTTGAAAGAGGCTGATCATAAAGATATTAACTTGAATACAGAGAGTCGACGAAATCTAAATGATGTGGTTAAACTATATCCCTATATATGTCCGAGACACAAGAAAACGATATCTGCACACATGGAAAGTACACATGCTTTTATCAAATATTTCTTGACCACCTGAACAACGGCCGGTTACTTCCGCTGTATCAATTTTAACAGATTACTGAAACAAATTACAGATATTGGAGTTTATGAGAGGACATGTATGTGTGGGACTTGCTGGATTTACATCAATTGATCAGGGTCATTGAGCGTGGTATCATTGGAATAACACAAATTAATGATTTCATCAGAGCTGGCAAATCTAGTTGATGAGTTTGAATCCAACATTTAAAGAGAGATGATATCCCGATTAATGAAGAATGCTGCAAATTCGCACAAAGGTGTTTGTTGGCCATGGCATGATGAAATTGGACAGAAAATGTTTGAGGCATTGGTAAAAGTCTTGTGGAAGGCAAACTGTCTATATGGGATCCTAAGAAAAAGACGAACATTGGCAAAAAATATATATGACGGTGAATACAGGTGACAAACTTATCAAAGTAAAAGAGGACTCCTATAATAGAGATTATTTGGCAGTGAAATGAGGTATTGCAGTACTTTTGCCAATTTGTTTCTGAACAAGCTTGTTGGGATCGCAGATCAGTCTGTGGAAGTTTGATGGATACAGTAGTAGAAAACGAAGGAAGGTCAACTTACTGTATCGCATTCAAGATTAGAAATATTTCATTGAAGGACTTTGGCAGAGTTAGTTGTCATTTAACTGAAGAAGTGTATGAGATGTTTTAATATGAAGAAGTGTACTGTCAGTACTATAGACCTCCGACCTGATGGTCAACATTTTGTGTTTGTGTTAATCACCATGTTGTTGTCATAGGAATATCATTTTGTGTATTTCAATCTAATTTTATTTAACTTACACACGTTTTAATAAGAAATTTAACCCATTTTTAAAAAATGTTGTGTTAATCACAAATGTTGTTGTCATAGGCCTATCATTTTATGTGATTTCAATCAACGTCATAACTTGCACATGTTTTAATAAGAAATGTAATCCATTTTAAAAAATGGCGGCCATTTTGAAATTCAAAATGTCAGAATACTAATAAATATAGGTTTATAATAATTCTTATATAGCAGAGAACCCATATGAACTTAAAATATTATTCAAAATGGGTGTTACTTTGTCCAATATGGTACATTTATTGGATATTTTACGTATTGGCGGCCATCTTGGATTTGACACCCTTAAGCTTTTTTAAAAAAATGGCAACATATTTTTTTCATTACTTTACATCCTAAAGACACTAAATCAGCTGAAATTTTGCTTTTAACAAAAAAATGACACGAAATTACATAGTGGCCTACATTAGTACCTAAATTTTCTAATGCAATGTTTATACAATTATAAATAGACAAGACACCATTACTGATACTATTTTTCCGTATCGATATAGTTTTAATTAAATACAAATATAACTTATTTAAACTATACTTGATGAATTTGATTAACAACTTGTATTGATCATTATTATGATCTCTCTAAAAAAGTAACTTCGATATATAATTCTTTAATCGATTATCCAATCATTGATTATCAACTATTGAGTATACAAGCATTGAATATCTATTAGATGTTCAATGCTTGGATAATCAATAGTTGTCTGTTCTTTCTCTATTTCTTCAATGGTTAAACCATTAAAGAAATAGAGAAGGAACAGACATTTGCTATAAAAGTGGTTCTGTTTTAACAGACTTTCCTGAAATAATAAGTAAAAGAAAGATTATTAGACCTATTACAAATATGGATTGTAATAATACTATTAATAATAATTTTAGTAATGATTTATTTATACACAACAACATAAATATATCTTGAGTGTAAAAAAATACCATTAAATATATATCTGATTTGATTGGGGAAAAGTTAAATGATTAAAATTGATATCTTAGCTAGACCTTGCTATTTTTACTGAGTGTTTGTTCAGTGAAGTGTACATTGTAAACAATACTCATTGTTCTCTTTTAACTATAACTCAAATTTTGTTCAAAATTAGAATCACTAAATACCAATTATATATGTCAATCACCAATGGTCGTCGAATTTCACACGATCGATATGAGGTCACGTGGTGTAGACCTCAATCAAGAGAACTGAGCGTGATTGAACTGGTTTTGGATGTATTTCTCTTGTTTGTTTTGGTAATTAGAAAAGTTGATAACATGTGCGATAGAAAGAGAAACAGAAAACGTCATTCAGTATGTGATATTATTTCTATAGTTTTGAATTAAGAAAAAAGAAATCCCCGAGTTAAATCAGTAAAATTTTATAAAGTTTCCTCGGTGTGAAAATGTATAATAATTATCTAAATCATGGAATTTAGTTTACATTTTGTATATTATATACATAACTTTTTTGTTTTATATTCGATATGTTTCCCCAGTGTACATTCGATTCAATGTATAAATAATTAAATGTCGCATATTATAATATTGATTTCATTTATTTAAATAGGCCTATACATAGTATAGACCTATATAATTTGAATGAAAATTAATATTGTATAAATCTATCAAATCAGTAACACCATGATGAATATGGAATGTCAACGCCCACGTCACCCAGAATCATTTTCATCAGTGTTTGCACGCGCGCGTACGAATGACAAGCCATTCGTCAGTGTTTGGGGGCGCGCGTGCATAGTCATGGCTTACATAAATTACGCGCGCGTGCCAATTTACTGCATTCATCAACGTTACGCGCGCGTGAACTAGTTTCGCCATATTCTATTTATATTATATTACTACTGTGTGTTGGACGTTCGACTACTGATCGTTAGACCGAGGTTCGAATCCAACTCTCGCCGCATTGCTTGTATCCTTAGGCAAGATACTTTACTTACGTTTGCCTCTCTCCACCCAGGTGTATAATTGGGAACCCGGTTAGATCAAGACACAACTTTGCGCTGATTACTAGCTGCATATATGGGAGTATGTTTCCATAGGTGTTTGATCAGGAAATGACTGGGGTAATAATGTTCAGCGCATTGAGAGCTTGCTTATATGCGCTATATATAAGAATTAACTACTATTATTATTATTCATCAACTTTTGAATCTGCGCGTAAGATTGTAATTCTTATTGTTCGTTTAATATCATGAAATATGTATTTGTGTTTAATCAGCAAAGCCTGCAAGGTTTTGTTTCGCCTTTCAGCTACAAGCAGAGATCAGCTAAAAACACTTAATCTTGCAAATAGGGTGAAACAGTTACAAGGAATATGACACAATTTGATATATTTGCTACCAATATTTCACGCCAGAAAGAGTCCAAAACATATTAAACAATCTCGAAAAATTATTAAATTTGCCAATGGGAATTTTAATGATATTGGATTTAATTTGCAATTGCCGAACGCGAATCAATTTATCTTGGTGAAAATCGTAATGGAATGCTTAGCCTCAAGGGTTAGTACCCCAGATGGATACAAACTGAACGCCAGTATGTATTTCTTTGTACTGATAATATAAGAGATACGACATAAAGCAATTCAGAGAACGATGGCTCTGGGGGAATGAGGATGAACATTGGATTGATTAAAATTAGCACACTGATAAGGTACGACGAAGCTGCCAGTTGACTCCTGTTCAGGCTGGATTGATTTGCTTATGAATTTAAATGGATTTATATTTCCCTGATGATTTACATTTATAGTTTCACCGAGTTAGCCAGCCGAATGAACGGCCTGTCCGCGCTCAAGTCCCGTCCGCTGAGAAATTACCGTCGCGTCCGTAGGGACCTACTTGATTAAGTGTATTAACAACGGAGTTTTGGTTGAGTTGAATGAAAAGTGAATCCGATATAAATGAATTGTCATCACCTTTTGCCTTTAATAATTTACCTCAACAAGACCTTTTTTTGCGCTGCAATCTGTTTTGACGTAAAATTGAGAGGCGCCAACTCATGTTGATCTCTAACCGTATAAGAAAGGGGGTCATAATAATAACAAATATCGTGTATAGTTTTTTGTGAAATGTTTACTGGTATTACCTATAGCGGAGCGGAGTCATAACATCGGGGAGTTTTCTGCCTGTCGGTAACAATGAATAACTTTCTGGCGTTCAAATCGAGGGTGTGTTCATCTCCAACTTGTTTACACAACAAAACTTATGTAGATGGAAGACTTTTAATATGTCAAAAGACTGTTCCCTTTTTTTTACATTCGCCAATGCAGTGTCTTCGTTGAAACCCAACATGCAGTTAAAAGAATTACATCTAAATGTGGCATTTTATTAGCTTTCGGTGATCTTTTTTAGACAATTTAGACAATTCTAACAAATGTAATTGCAGTTTGATTTGAAAAAAAAAACAATATAGGCCTATACGCAGATTTTATTTTATTTACATGTTTCAGGAAACGACTAATAGGTCTAAGTAAAACCGCACCAATGTTATAGAAAAACAACAGATTTGGATAACCACTGATAAAACTGAGTTGTGAGGGTACAATACAAGCCGGGCTTCTTTCGACAGGGAGAGATACACGACAATACGAGCTCATTCAACGCCTCAATTGTATATTCAATAGCACTTCATACTATTCCGTGCACACTTACCACAATTTATTGAAGTTTATGTGAATGTTATGGTGTATATTCGTGGTGTGGTACTGTGAAAATATAATAAAATACTGCAGAAACACATAGACCGACTGTTGCATATGCACTTGCTAGATATAAATTACATTGGCATTGTTTGCAAGAAATGACAATTTGTAAAATATAAGATTTAAAAAAAAATTGCAGTCAACCATGATCTTTATCACCAACTTTCCATTAGTCCTATAGACTTTTTATAAATTAAAATAAAATCCAACCTTTTCAACCTAGTAAGAGTCTGCGATATATAAGCGTAAATTATTAAAGTCTCATTGAAATGTATACATTATGCCCCACTTTGGGTTTTCCTATTGCAACTATCTTGCTGACATGTCATTTTGACGAATTGCCCGATGGGAATTCATTCTCTGTCACGTGATGTAATTGCCTAAGCTTTCGACATGTGAACGGACACCCAGGCAGAAAATCAATTTAATAATATTCATCAGTATTGAAAAATTAATTACAAGTTATTAATTTTTAAGGCATTGTTAGAACAAACACTTTGAAATTCATCACGAAGTTGAGATTGCAAACTAGAGTCGAGCCAATCAATAGTTTGGTTTGATCCCCTTTAATTAAAGACTGCGATCTAGCGTTAAATATCATTACATTGACAGAGTCCCTAGTGGTCATCTTGACTGTGTGGACATGCGGACTACACCCAGCCAAATCGGACGACACAATAATGCAATTTCCATTCCATTATAAGCGTCATTTTCACGGATAAAATATGTTTATTATTCAAACTATATGTATTTTTACTATGGTAATTGGTATACTGTATGAAACGATTGATAAAACCTCTAAAAATAAATAATTTCTTCCGATTTGCATGCTAGTGATCGAACTAATGATAGTTCAAACAGTGATCATTTTTAGAAGTTCGGATAGGCCTGAGGATAGAAGGATAGCTAAGGTTATCGAAACGCGTGTCAGTAAACTTTGCTTCGTCTCCGTTCTTCAAGAGTTACCGAATAATCATTACACTTCGGCCTAGGGAAATAAGTGTCACAATTAATGATGATTATATTTGACTTGTCAATCATAATATCCAGGTTATAATAAGGAATAATTAATTAACACATCAACAATAAAGATATAGGCCTACACATTTTTGCGTGCGTATTTTTTGAATAACCATTTATCATTATCACCAATTGAACGCGCGGATAAAATGCGCGCAATATCGCCCTTTGAACGCCGCCTGATACATAACGTATGATAGGTTTTTGGCCATTTAAACAGGTTGGGGCTAATGTATAATTTCATTTTTCCGCCCCAATACTTATATACTTCAAATTTCGTATTGTATTGAATGAATTAGCCGAGGCGAAAACACTCCCAGACCCGTCACATTCGACCTTGCCCGTCATGCTAATATTTTTATGTGCTGATGAAATGTGGCCTAACTAATTAACACGGATTTGATACAATAACACGGTTTGATAGCGTGTCGTTGATTGGATTTAGAAATTAAGAGCCATTGTCTGTAAGAATCAAAGAAATATCAAAAAGAGTGGCAGACTCAAAAAAATGGATTTCTTTCAAATTTTGCACATGGCTATATATGTGTTGAGAGAAATCAAATATGAAGTATTTTTTATTTCACACGTATATTTCCATGGCAACGGCCAAATTTGTGTTTTTGACAAATTTTGTCCTTTTTTAAGGTTTTTAAAAATGGATATTGGTACTACTTTGATGAACGATATTTTTGTTTTGTTCATTTAATTATAAAAAATAATTAGTGTATGCATAATAACAATGCATTGTGTACCTGTTTCAAATTTTTTTATTTTTTTTTTATTTCATACTTTGGGAGATACCATTTATTTAAAAAGGGGTGTTTTTCACTTTTTTAAAATTGTTCAATGCAACTAAACTTTACTTCACCATAACGCCCAAAGTGGTGTATTTTTTTAGCTGATTTATTACAAATAGGTAGTTCTAATGTTTAGTAATTGATTTCTAAAATAAAATACTGGGGTAAATTTAAAATCTACAAGCAGTGTTGCGAGAAACATAGGCATTTTTATAAAAAAAAAAAACATGGTACATTAGTAAAAACATTTTATTTTCTTTGATTATTTGATTTGAAACTCATTGGTCGGAAAAATTCTTAATGTTTTATATAGTTCTAGTTGTGTTGTGAGAAAAAAAAAAAAATTTTTAATTATAGATTCTGTAATTCCCAGTTTTAATGTCATTTTATAGGTTATATCCTCTGGAAATTTGAATAAATTATCAGATCATAAATCGTCAGATTACTCCTCTCTTATTTTGAAGCTCCTCTTTCATTTGTTTACTTCTTTTATTTGCTAACCTAAGCAGATCCCACATGCCCATCCACCACCACTTTCGGCCTACAATTATAAGCGGCCACTTTTCCAGGTCCCGAGGGTGGCCACTTACGGGGTGGTTCAACTGTATTTAAAAAAACAATTATCCTTAGTTATGCATAGAAACAGGTTCTAAGATAACATAAATAATACATTTTGACATAACTGACCTGACAAATGACCCTTTCACAAGGTCAGACATTTTCTGGGATTCAGTAGATAAGTAAATTTGGGAAAAAGTAGTAAAGCTATGTAATCAATTGTTTGTAGTCATGAAACCCCATATTAAAAATATTGTACTTAGTTACGTATAGAAACAGTTGCTACAATACACTATAGGTAAATGTTGATGTCATTTGACCTCAATATGTAAAATTTTTTTTTTTTCATGAAAACTCCATATTTAATTTTTTTTTTATATATCATTAGTTACGTAAACAAGTTTAAGATAACACTAAAGGTCATTTTTTTACCTTTATTCAGATTCGTCAAGACTTTCTTTCTGAGATTATTAGGATTCAGTATTTAAAGTAAATTTAGCAAAAAGTAGAAATGTAAAACTATGTAGAAAAAATGTTTTGTATTTATGAAAACCCCTTATTTTTTTTAAATTTTCGCATAGAAACAGTTACTATGGTAAAATGTTGACCTCAAAATGAATGAATTTACAAGGTCAAGTTTGTCATTAATGGAATGCAGTAGAAGTAAAATTGAGAAAAATTACAAATGCAATCAATTCTTTGTATTTATAAAAACGCCATTTTTTTTTTTTTTTAAATTACTTTCCTTAGTTACACATAGAAATGGTTGCTAAGGTAACACTCTAGGTAAAATATGAAAATTGTTGAGAATTGTTATGAACTATCTTGTAAATTTTGATCAAACATTAATAGTTGTAGTTAAGTGGGGACCTGTCCTGTTTTGCATTCTGACCCCTTTTGACCTCAAATGACCTATTTACAAGGTCAGATTTTTTGGGAGGTCTTTCTGTATCTCTTTACACAAAATAGATTTAAAATTTTATAAAAACCATTGACGCAATTATTTCCAAGTTTAACATTATTTTCCATCAACTAAATATTTCAATGCAAAATACTGTTTTTCTGGCAATTAATTGAAATAAACCTGGCAACACATTCTCCTATTTTATCTAAACTATTCGTATGACTCTAGTAGCATTATGACAAGCCACATATACATTTTATTATTGGATTAGCCATATTTAAATTGTGTTTCATGTGTTTTGTTTGTTGATATTTTGTTATATTTTTTGTATTTTTCGTATTTTCCTGGCAACACAAAACCTATGTACGAAATTTACCCCAGTGTTTTTTTCGTGATTATTGTTGACAAACCTATTGACTATCAAATTAAAAAACCTCATTGATTTAAAAACACCACTTTGGAAGTTATAGGTACGTTTATGAGGTATACTTTTATAAAAAAAATATTTTTTAAAAACACCCCTTTTTAAAATAATGGTATCAACCAAACTCCATTTTGTAATTTATTTTTTTTCTACCTTAAATGGAACTTAATACATGTTGATTACACTGCTATAAACAAAAACTGTATACTGTAAGTATTTTTGGTTAAAATAAGTATACAAGTTTGTACTTTTTCACTATAGAAAATCTGTAAAAAATGGCAAAAACATCAAAATTTGGATAATTGACTGTTGTCATGGCAACGGAGGCTAAAAATTAAAATGAATGTTGTAGATATGCTTTTTATTGAAATGTCTATTCATGGTAAAAATTTGAGAGAAATCCATTTTTTTACATCTGCCACCAAATCTTTGATTTTTACAGACAATGGCTCTTAATTTCTAAATTAGCAAAAACGATAATTGGAAAAATTCAACAGTCTAACACAATGTCAGTAACACTGTACTGGGGATGTAATGTCTACACATCAATACACCTTGTTTTTTCATCATATTAATTTAACGCATTCCTTGTTATTTTATTAATGTTATCTATCTAGCTAGCGACAATAAACATTAAATGTGCGTAATAAAATAAGATATGTTTTGTAACGCCATCTGAAAACAGATGTGAAGGGCAAGACAGTATTGTGTTTATTATTCGTTGGAAATACAAAACTGTATTAATTTTTAACATCTTACGGTCATCCAAAAAACTTAAGTGATAAATAAAATTGTTTTACAGTAGGCTCATGTGTGGAGGCCGTATTCACCATTTTGCATGATTAGGCTAAGAGAAACTTTCAACTTTCTAAAGTGAGTAGGCCTACAATAACGGACAGCTATTAAATCGAGTTAAGTGAAATTTAAGGGAAATATCTCACAAGTGTGATTGGTGAATACGACCACTGGACTTGAATTAACTTTGCTGACGTTATACCTCTGCTGTTTAGTGCACGGGTGTATATTTCCCTATAGGCCTTAGCCTGAGGGGGAGAATACAGTTCTTCAATGTTTGCCGCAAATTTAACACTTCTAATGAGGGTAAAACCAACATAGATAATTGAGTAAAGAAACAAACTTAAATGGATTCATTACTATGTTTTTTATTGTTTATAATCTTTGTTCGTAGGTGATTTTAATGTTTGTCCAGCGGTATGTGTTTAGTTACAGTATCACATAGCATATAAATGTCTCCGTTTACGGGACTACTGTTTCTAATATTGCACCTAGGTGAGGACAGAGTAATTAAGTTTGTTTTGGTTTTAAGTTAAGAATAAACATTTTTCTAATACCTCATTCGCACTGAACTTTTGGGCCTTAACCAGATATGAAGAGTGTTGCAGTTTTTTCTATGATGTATGACATAATTATGCGAAGCCCGGTTTTGATTATAGACACTGCAGTGAGTAGCATTATATCGTTATATAGGCCTAATAACTTTTAACAGAAAGGAAAGAACGCCACCCAATTCTGGTTGAGGATACACCTGGCTCACACAGTAAAATATATTAGGCTCTATTAAAATATCTTCAAAAATAATAAAATATATTGTTATGGCCATAAATTCGTTCGATGTTTTTGAATAATATCTACGGGTTGCGTCTCAGTTGTCATAGCAATAGGAATCGGTTTAGTCGTACAACCACTACGCCATCTGTGCGTGTTTCTTTAATCTGTTTTTAAGACATGCCGTCTCATACCAGCAATTGCGTCAAAAGATTCAATTAGTATTATTGGTCAAATACTACAACAATGAATACAAAGTCGCTGTGAAACATTGAACGTTGGTCGTAAACACATAAATTTGTTAAGTGAACATGTTAATCGTTCTGGCGTTACCATTGCCGACTTTGAAATTTACAAGTTAACAGAGTTAGGGTATAATGTAAGTGGTGGTATCACGGACAGTAGGATTAAAAACACAATAGAGAGGCTGTCGGCTAGCACGGTGTAAGCGACTTCTTAAGAACTGTAACTGTTTTCTGCTGTACGCCGAGAACAGCGCGATTTCCTCCGAACACATGTCAGAAATAATGGAACAACTCCCAGCGGGGACAAATAATTATGTAACAAACCGTTGTATGTAACAGTGTAAATTTGTTAATTTCATTTCCTCATTGTAACATGGTTGCTGGCAGTTCGTCCTCTCCAGGGTGATTTTTAAGCATTCCTTTCAAGCTGTATATTAATGCCATTTAAGCAGCGAGTGTAGACATGAGAGTCATAGCGAATAATGTTGTTGATAGTAGACATCATTCAAGCAGGTTTGTAGTTGGTTAGATACTGCCTTACCGCTCCCATGACGCCCATTCTGAACGGGTGGCTTAGCCTACACACGTCAAATGTATTTCTGTCCTTGTATTTCTGTCTAAAAACACTTACTATTCTGGGATTGTTAAGCCTTAAACTGCCCATTTCTGCATACTTAAATTTCATATTTTTTGCTCATCAATGTCGCTGTCAACGTAAATTGTATGTAAGTAGAAGCATCGTGGTTGGCCCTATTTCCTGAGGTTAAAATGAACAAAATGAAATGTTAATCTAAGACAACTAATACATTTTATTAAACTTAGTAAATAAATTATATTTGCGGTGAGAATATTGTAATTGCAATTAATTTCTTATTATTGTTAATGTCATTTATAAACAGTATAATGATGCTATTCTGAAACTATAATTTATATAATACGGTAATCGTTTTGAATACTACTGTTTGGTAACCAAGCACAGAGAAAAGAAAGAGACAAAAAATAAACACAAAAAGAAATGTAGAAATGATCTGAGGAAAGATGAAAGCAACTGGTTGAGATTAACAAAAGAGATACGTATATGAAAGGCTTTGGATCGGAGAAGGGATAGCCTATGTCCTGCATGCAGTGGACTGCTAAATCGTGAAAGGAAAAAAAAGAAATAAAAATCAATTTGAAAGTGTTAAAATTCGTTTAATATTTTAAACTTCAAAGAAATTAAATGAAAACGACAGTTTCCACAAACAAGCAATGTTAATACTAAGTATTCGTTACATCCTCCAAATTACTTTTACGAATCAAACACGTCCCATCTAAGAGCCTATACTGTTAAACTAGGCCCTCGAATTACACTCTCTAAAATAGGCTTACTTTAAATACTTGTAATTTTTTAATTCATTTAGCACATGATTATTATGCCTAATCGATTTATTCGATTTTCTATCTTCAAAATGTTACCAAATGATATGTCCCGTACTCTACGGTAGTTGTTAATTGTTACCATTAACCATTGTCTTTTAACTTTTACACAATTTGGTACATTTTTTCGAACATTGATTTTTTTTATCCTGTATTATGTCTTTGAATTAAAAAAAAAACACATTACATATATTTATATATTTCATGTAAAAATTATTTTAAACAGCTTGTAACATGTGTGTAATACCAGTAGCAGTGCGCAACAGACAATATCGTTAAGTCCTGTCCCCAAAGTAATAGCCAGCCACTTTAAACCATTACAACGTTTCCGCTTGCACTCATCTACAGCAATTAACACGTTACACTCCGATTTCACTAAATGCTAAACAGACGAAATGAGAATTGAAATCGCTCACAATATTAACAATCTTATCTTTGCCGAGTAATAATTCCACTTGCTAATCTTACTACAAGGAGTAGTTGATGTGTTTCTGCGGGTAGAAGAGTGAATTCTGTCCTTTTTTACACATTGAAGAGATATTAAGTTATGAAATTATTCTGAGTTTGTCGAACGATAATTTGTTTTCAGACTTTGAAATGGAAAAGATAGAAACATTAAGTGACTTGTATAAGAACGTAATTTATTGTGATGATTCATTTTGTATAAATTTGATTTTATAACACATTTAATATGAATAAGAAATTATAAAACGTTTTCGTTAGTTGCATCAACGAAAGATGTGCCATGTTTTATGAGGTGTACGATAGCGAATTGAAGAGATAAGTTAAGAAATGAGTTTGTCGAACAATAATTTGTTTTCAGACTTTAATGGAAAAAAATAGAAACATTAGTTGACTTGCCTAAAGAACGTGTAATTCACATAAATTTGATTTTATGATAACCTGAAATAAGAATAAAATTGAATTTATAAAGTATTTCGGTAATTATAAACATCACGAAGATAAAGAAAGCTGACTGTAGGCCTATACATAAGTTTCTCTCTTCACTGTTACTGACGACTTATTATCATTTTTTAAATATTGTTTTTAATTTGATTTTTTACTTATTCAACTTTATTTTCATCTCAGCGAACCCCCGACAGCTAAAATCTCCAGGAGCCATCTTTGTTTTAATATTAATCTTCGATGAACTATATAGTCTGTTAAAAGGGCATTATCGGTTTACGTTCCGACAGTTTCGCGACGTTTGTTTTCATTGAAATTAGCGGGTCTAACTGATAGGTAAAGATAGACACAATCAAATACTAGTATTTGCAATTCAATTAGTTGTTCTTTTTGCAACAGTTTCAATATCAACGGATGAAAGGAATGTGTTTGTTATTGAAAAGACTATCGAAGTTTCTTTTCCTTCAGGCTAAGCTTTTCCTCTACAACGAACAAACCTAATGCATTAAATACCACCTAAACAAACACAACCCAATGTTGATTAGAATCAATTACTTTTAATATTTAACTTGTTATTTACTGCTACATTTGTCTAGTGGCTCAGTTAGAAGTAAAACACCGGAGGGAGTGATTTTCTAAGCCCAGTGTTTGCGGTTCCCGCACGGATTAGAAGTTAATCTTCGGCAGAAGAACTTCACTTTAGAAAATGGCATTGTTAAATAAATAGGCCTACACATTTTGTAACGTGTTGTCGATTTTGTTCGCATACATCTACAAGTTTGAAAAATGGTTTGTTTTGTAAACTTGTCTTAAAACGCTAGATTGTTTAAGTGAGTTTGTTTTCAGGTCTTAGCTTAATTGGCGTTGCCACATTACTCATAGAATAATTTCTTATACACCATGGCTTCCTTTAGCATCAGAAGATTAGTTTTCTTACCCGGACAACATGGAAAATGCTCCTTAAAAATGGTTATTTTGTTTATTCGTATCGTATAATGAATTTTGGTATTACAACAAACGTTTTTACAATAAAAACAATTTTTTCTGTCGATTCGTTCAAACATTCTACAATCTTGCTAGACCTACAAGTCAGGGTGACGTCATTTAGTGTTAACATTCTTTAATTAATTAAATTAATATTTTATATTGCCAAGGAAGACAATTTCGAAATGTTTTTACATTTTTGACGAATAAAGCATATGTCTAAATTATAGTGTGTGTATAGAATGAAATGATTAACAATAACATGAGTTAATAAAATGCCTTTGAATAATATAAGATAAACAAATTCATTCGCATGGTTGGCTCGTACAGCTTTATTATTACTGTGCTTTAAGATCCTTTTTTCTTTTAATTTTTTTTTTATTTAAAAATTGAATTCACTTATAATTCAATTAAAAATGAACAAATGTAAGTACAGTGACACAAACAAGACCAAATACAAGAAATGACCACAAAAAAACCCCCATTTTTCCATCATTTTCCAAAAAAATATTTCTTTCCAAAATTCACCTTAGAAATCGCTTGTTAGAAGATATGTGCCATCTAAAATCTGTGTATTATTGCTATTACTTGTTATTTTATCTTTTAAACACTGACGCATGCACAAAGAAACTATTATTGCGTGTCCACTAACTATCACTAATACTTAAAAGGTTTTCTCACCTTCAAACTCTCCCTCTCTTTGTTTATGTTAATGATCAGCTATCCTCATTTTGCAAATTATTTACAAAATTTTTAACAAGCTAAGGTGGTTTATAGCAGCATTCTATTGCCCGTTTAGCCTCATTGTGGTTGTTGTTAAAAGCAGAATTCTGCAATAAAGAATAGCGCTTCATTCCGCGCAGGTTAGTGAATAGCAATGCCATTACTACGGCATCGGCATAGGCCTAGTTTTTGTTTACTGATATTAAGGTCGGTAGAAAAGGTGAAACTATACCATATTATGTGATATTTATGTGCACAAATTGCACTTTTATTTCGTTACCGATCATCAGTTTGTGTACTTATTTTTCTCTTTTTTACACTTTTATTTACTTTTTATTTGTGCATTAAAAGGAATGCAGTATAATTTAACACATTAACTGGTTAAAGTACCCACTAACAACATTCATGGTAATTATGTAATAAATCCGGTAAATAATCACAACAAACAGCATTAGGAGGCTGACAATCATAATGCACAAGTTTTATGTACGGGTTTTTTGTCTTGAGTGTCACATGAAGATCATGTCAATTGTCTGTATTCAGGTCTATACCATTTATACTAATCTTAAAGATGTATTGTCCCCCAAAAATAGGAAAAATGAAGATTAATTATATCGAACTTTTATTTTAGTTAATCACTTCCATAGAAAGCGGGAAAAAATAATGTTTTCACTTACAAAATAACATAATAAATAGTTAAATTCAACCAAAAATCCATTGGCTGGCAGCCAATTTGACCATTTTTTGCTTTAAGTTACAGTTTTTTCAGGTAAATAAATTTGGTTTAGATCCAATTTTTGGTCAAAGTGGATAACTATTATGTGACATTAAAGTGGTATATAAAAAAATTCAGGAGACAATACATCTTTAACATTACAGAGAACTGAATATTTATTTTTATTTAAATCATATCATTGATACTGTTTATACATTAAAATCATTTCATTACTAAACATTTGGCAGATTACTTATGTTAACAGAGTGGACATTATTTGATTCAATTCTCGCCAAAAATGATTGATTGAAAGTTTTGGTAGACGTGTGGGGGCGCAATTCATTTTATGTTAAGAATCCTTGTGTTTATTTGTTTCTTACAGAAGTATGAATAACAAATAGCTTACATTGATCGATAATTATTATTAGACTACTGTACTGTTATTGTATTCGGCACAAGCCCCTCCTCCCCGCCCCTTTCAGGTTGCTGGTTTGGGAGCGAAATACTACTAATAATCAGTATTAATGGTCTATGCGAGTTTACAAGTTCCAAAAAAAAAAAAAAATTACTATTTTGACTATTTTGAAAAGGTGAATCAAGGTGGAGGGGGATCGCGAGAACGCCTGTAATGCAAATAATGAATGCTTATGAATGAATGGAGAGAATATTTTAATATTATTCCGCCTTTTTCTATTTAAAAATAGAACACTGGTTGTTTTTGATAAGTATATTATTAACGTTGTTCCATTTGTTAAATAAATTAACCCAATTCGAAATCGGCATGATTAAACCTACAATTAATATTATGTATTCACACAAATAACTACTATCATTATTATTGTATTAGTCTATTTTATTCAGCGAGTAAACGACGCTCTAGAGTGTAGTTAAAACCAACAAATATAATTATATTATTTAAAAAGTTCCCGGTATATTCATTGTATAGATTATAATAATATCGCCCACCGGGCATTGCCTTTTTTATTCCGCTTTCGTAGGTGATTGGAATCATCCTCATATTTTAGGCCAGTATACTGTAAAAATAGTGCTTAGATCTTAAACATGTATTTTGTACCTACTTTTTCCACACATTTAATCTTAAACACGTTTAGATATGAATGTTTAGGTTTCAAACATATTCTAAACATGTAGTCTGATCCAACACAACACATCAGTGACGTGTTGATTGTTAAACATGTGGAGCAATATGACACGTTTAGGTTTTTTCCGCCACAGTAAAATCGTATGCACACAACGCTAAACACGTACCTAAACATGTTGACTGCAAGCATGTGGTGAAATTGAACATAATAGTGACATGTTGACTGCTAAACGAGTGAAGGAAAACATATAAACACGTTAAACATGTAACTACTTGTTTAAAAGCTAAATGTGTGGGGAAAGTGAATACAAAATACATTAACATCTAAACTCTATTTTTACATTACAAAATCATGGGCCAGCAGGCTTGGTCGTCGACGTCGAAATAGAAGTTTATAATAACAATGAATAAATTAAACAACAAATCGGTTAGTTAATACTGTTATTAAAATTGGAATAATAAGATCGCACAATCATTGTAATCAACTTTTATTGATTGAGAGTCGGCTATTAAATTTGAATTTAATAAGTAAACAGTAATTATGGAATATTAAACCTAAATATGAATTGAATAAAATTGTACTTGAGATTCAAATGATATTAAAGTGTAGACATTATATCTTCATTACGGCGTAATGTGTTATTACTTTTGATAATGGAAATTGGCACATGAAATTTAAAATTCAAATTAAAACACATGAGATAGTGCATTATTACAATGGTCATTGACGATATACAACAGGGGAATATGTATTTATAATAATACTATATAAAGAGAGATAATAAATAAATGCCGGTTTTTTTACCGTACCAGGAAAGAGTTAGATTGTAATTTCACAGACACTCTTTCGTGAAAATGAACAATAATAATATCCATAGTGATATGATTTCTTCTTACTAATATACATAATCATATCGGGTTATCATAATACTTATATTTTGCGGCTCAGATTTAAAATTGTCTTTTAAAACAAAGAATTATTGCAGTCATGACAATAGGTTGTCTCCTGTACGTTAGCCGAAGATGTTACATTTTTATTGTTATTAAGTTCAAATTCATTTACAAAGAGACAAATTAGAAATCGAAAAATTTACTTGATACCGAATTACATTAAGTATTTCATTCGAATTTGTAGTTAATTATCAACATCTTACGTGAGCGTCAATTTCTCCTGTGCCAGGTTAGTTAAATAAATTGGGCAGATCTGAGTTATTAACCTGCCAACGAACATGTGTACATAATAAAGCAGGTTGATGAAATGAGATGAAACAAACTTGCATTTTTAGATGAATTTATCGATATTGCAAATCAGTGTAAGAAAGAGAGGTCGATATTTATTAAGCACATTTGAAAGTAAATATTATCGTCATGTAAGCTGTATAATATCGAATGGAAGCACCAAAAAACACTTAGCGAAGCTAGGCCCAGGTAAACAAATAATTGATTGTGGTACGTGGCTATTATCGCGGTCAAAACTCAACAAAACCCAGTCGCTCATTAGAGAAAGCTTTGCACACTGTGGGCCTAGAGAATTTCGAACTTTCACAGCATCAAACCTGTGCTATGCGAAAGAAGACGGTAGTCTGCTAAAATTAATTGACAAAATGTCTGTCTATCAAACTGCCTCTTTCACGAAAAAGAGAAATAAACAACAACAACGACCGAAGCAGAGTATTGGAACATTTTCATTGCAGGTGATCGGTACAGGTTCCCTGGAATGCCCTCCTAGCATATTGGTCATTGCAAATTCAAACAGGTAAAACAATAAGGCCAAATTGAATAAAAGGTCAGGAAGTTTTTCGTAGGGTTATTTTTTACACAAATAAAATACCTGTTGGTCATACTAATCTACGTCTGGTATCGCCCAGGTAGGGTTTCATGATGAAAAATGATATCAAGCACATGTTACTAACATGCTCTAGTAGTAAATTTAATTTATATATTGTGCTTTCCAGAAACAAGTTCAAATCAGTTAAAATATTGTTAAACTTTTCATTCTAAAACGTGTCAATCGTCAGTTTCTTTGCCACTAAACTTCACTTTTCAAAGAGGACAGTCTTCAGTTTTTGAATAAACCTAATCAGTATATTTTACAATTAAATATCACAATAACGTTAAATAAAATGTTAGCATGTACTTGATAACATTTTTAGCATGACACCCTGCCAGGCCCTACCAGGTGTAGATTTGTATAACCCCTGACCGTGCATCAGCCATTCATAAGAGCGCCCAAGTTTAATATCTTGAGCTGGCTTGTATATGCTAAAGAAATTGTTTTAGAATTTAATATTTTAACATTTTCAAACCCCCCATAACCAATATATTTAGGCCCCTAACATTATATTCTATTTTATTATAGTGATTTACTTTTCGCTAATTAAGTATTTAATTTGAAGATATTTTGCTGGTTTTTTTATACCGTAGATACCTGTTTAATTGTGGAGAAGGGGTTCAACGACTACTAATGGAAAATGGGTAAGACTTTAATTGCCATTTTATTAGATATTGCATTATCAATATTGATCATAGAGATCTGATTACATAATCATAATCATTGTTATCATATAATATGTTCTTATTATATAGTTATCATACATGTTCTTAAAATATTGTTATCATAAATGTTCTTATAATATTGTTATCATAAATGTTCTTATATTATTGTTATCATATATGTTTTTATAATATTGTTATCATAAATGTTCTTATAATATTGTTATCATAAATGTTCTTATAATATTGTTATCATAAATGTTCTTATAATATTGTTATCATAAATGTTCTTATAATATTGTTATCATAAATGTTCTTAAAATATTGTTATCATAAATGTTCTTATAATATTGTTATCATAAATGTTCTTATAATATTGTTATCATAAATGTTCTTATAATATTGTTATCATAAATGTTCATTATAATATTATTATCATAAATGTTCTTATAATATTGTTATCATAAATGTTCTTATAATATTGTTATCATAAATGTTCTTATAATATTGTTATCATAAATGTTCTTAATATTGTTATCATAAATGTTCTTAAAATATTGTTATCATAAATGTTCTTATAATATTGTTATCATAAATGTTATAATATTTTTATCATAAATGTTCTTATAATATTGTTATCATAAATGTTCTTATAATATTTTTATCATAAATGTTCTTATAATATTGTTATCATAAATGTTCTTATAATATTGTTATCATACATGTTCTTATAATATTGTTATCATACATGTTCTTATAATATTGTTATCATAAATGTTCTTATAATATTGTTATCATAAATGTTCTTATAATATTGTTATCATAAATGTTCTTATAATATTGTTATCATAAATGTTCTTAAAATATTGTTATCATAAATGTTCTTAAAATATTGTTATCATAAATGTTCTTATAATATTGTTATCATAAATGTTATAATATTGTTATCATAAATGTTCTTATAATATTGTTATCATAAATGTTCTTATAATATTGTTATCATAAATGTTCTTATATTATTGTTATCATATATGTTTTTATAATATTGTTATCATAAATGTTCTTATAATATTGTTATCATAAATGTTCTTATAATATTGTTATCATAAATGTTCTTATAATATTGTTATCATAAATGTTCATTATAATATTATTATCATAAATGTTCTTATAATATTGTTATCATAAATGTTCTTATAATATTGTTATCATAATGTATGTTCTTATAATATTGTTATCATAATGTATGTTCTTATAATATTGTTATCATAAATGTTCTTATAATAATGTTATCATATATATGTTCTTATAATATTATTATCATAAATGTTCTTATAATATTGTTATCATAAATGTTCTTATAATATTGTTATCATAATGTATGTTCTTATAATATTGTTATCATAATGTATGTTCTTATAATATTGTTATCATAAATGTTCTTATAATAATGTTATCATATATATGTTCTTATAATATTGATATCATATATATGTTCTTATAATATTGATATCATAAATGTTCTTTTTTTAAACGTTTCTTTGTTTAGGGTGAAGAATATTTCAAGATTAGAACACGTTTTTTTGACCAAAATGCATTGGGAAAACATTGGAGGTCTGATAGGTAAGCAACTGGTGGCATCGGCGCAAGAACGATTTTTGAAGTGGGAGGTCAGGGGTATATTCCTGATTTTTAAATAGGGGATGGGGGGCTCAGAAAAATGGGGGCCATGTGGCGAAGCAATTTTAGGTAAATGACAGCCCTAGATTGTCAGAAATGGTACTCTCACACATAAAATTCATGATAAAATGGCTCCTCCGACTAGTCTAGTTGGATCGAATATGATACCCTACATGAAAAAATAAAAAAATTTGCGAGCGGGCAGTGTGCTCGCATTGATTCTTGGAACTTTTCCCGTTTTGGCCAAAACAAAAAATAGATGGCGCTATTGAATTTCATGCAGAGATGTTCACAGAGTTGGTCTTTGTACAAAAAAGCTGAATCGTATATAATGTCAAGAGCGTGCAGTAGTGCAGTCTATTGCACGCTATGTGACCCACAATTTTCCAATCAAATGACAAGAATATATTTAGGTGTTATAAAGACAATTAAACATTACTATTATTAAACATATTACAGTATCTCTTTTAATAAGGTTTTTATGCTAGATTTTATCCATATTTTAGGTATGACAATTACTCTGAAGAATATTGGTTTGCCAAAAGTTTACTATCATGGTCCACCAAATATGGTATGGCAAAATGTGTATATTTTTTTTAATTAGTGGTATAAATCACTAAATACAACATACAAGCATACAATAAGTTCACCAAAAGTTACTGGTGAGATGATTTTTTTTGGGTAACCAATCCTGTGCTCTTCTGCCATAATTACATTGAGTACAAAATACAGAGTTTGGCTATACATACAGAATGATAATAACTCCTTCATTTGTCTTCTTTTAAAGCAAAACTTTGTTGATGCCCTACAAATATTTGCAAAGCATGAGACAATAAACATAAGTAAGTATGATAATTTCTCTAAAAAGCATTACTGCAGTAAATAATACTGCAGTAATTGCAGTAAACTATATATATTATATTGATTGCATAATATATAACTAGTTACTTTTATATTTAGGTCTACGCCCCTACACAGATGGAGTATTTGAAACTGAATATATGAAAGTTACGCCAGTTGCTATTTTCGGTAAGTACAGCACAATTATCCATTCTGAAAAGTATCACATTAGATGCACGTATCATGGAAGTTTCAAGGTCAAAGGTTAGGTTCGAGTCCGTGATACAGGTGTCACATGTGAATCACATGAGACTGAATGATATTAGACAAATATAGATACAACACCAAAAACTGGCTGTCACACAGTCAGCGATAGTACAGTATCTTTATCTTATTCTTTATGAGACAATAACGACTTTAATGCCCCTACAAGTTTCACAGATATTAACTAAATAATCGTTAGGTTATGAACTTACAGCCTTGTTGAACTCAACATCAAAGCAACATTTTAATATAGCATCAAGCAAATGTTGCTTTTATAATAGACTTGCATCATTAACCTTGGTTTTAAAAAATTTGTATGAAAATGTAATGTCAGGTTTTTTTTGCTTGTATTAATATTGTTTTTTTTTTTTTTTTTCAAGAATAGGTCAACGTACGATTATAATAGGAAGAGCTTTGTAATTATTTGTCATATACACAAAGTAATGTGTTGAGGCCAATAACTCTAACCTCATTGCCTGTGGTTATCTCTTAGTGTAGTGATCTCAATTCTATACTGAATATTGTAAAAAATGATTGATATTGATATTAAATTTATTGAATTAAAAGTTTGGAGTGTATATTAAAATTTGATGAAGCCATTACAATAGTCCTTTTGGCCTTCCCATCCTCAGAACAATCTCACAGAGCAAATTTTTTTTTTATTACCTTGAACAGATTTTAACATTTCCTATACAATCCTCTTTTTCCTTTTACAATCCTCTTTTTTTTGCAGAAAATCAATCAGAAATTAACAATTCAGTTCAAAAGACAACCAAGCATTCTGAAGGTACTAGTGATTCCATTGATAGTAGTAGAAGAACCACTCCTTCAAAAAAAACTTCACCAGATGTAGCTACTACTACTATAGAGAGATCAGCAGAGGTAACTACTACAACAGAGAGATCACCAGATGATAGGACAAATACTTTAAGTGATGTTGTCTTAAATATGAATGTTAAGCAGAGCTCTCCTGGTGAGTGAATTTTTCATTGACCAAAAACAGTTTATTTTTCCATATAATCAATGATTGATAAAGATTTTATTTATTTTCAAATAAAACAATATTATGTTATTTATATTTTTATAATATAATAAAGTGTTTATTAAATGACACTTGAATGTCACTGATAGAAAAATACACAATTTACTAGAATATAGGCATCTAGAAAGATCGAGTAGTAATGTCCTTTGCATGTTTGAATTAATCATAGAATAGCATTAAGTATGTCTTATCTGCTCTAATAGCAACTGGCAGATTCAAATAATTATTCTATGTGAAAAAAAAATAGTTTTCAAATAAATAACTAGGATTAAGAAGTTGATTTGATTGATATTGAAATTACTAACTGATTATATGATTGATGATCCGACTAAAGTATTTTCATGATTGATCTTTCACCTGTGATAGATATGCAAATTAGTGTAGTTATGCAAATTAGTTATGCAAATTAGATTTGGTGATTGATTCACATAAGTTTCAAGGATTGATTGGTTGATTGAGTGTTTAGCAAAATGAATTATATTTTAACGTATTTAGAAAACCTGGGTTAGATTTAAATAGGTATACGGTATTATTAAAAACATTTCTAGCAGTTGATTGATTGATTTTATTTACAGGTGCAAAGAAAAAGAGGTCGAGTCCTAATCTTACAGTAGCCTACATATGCAAGGTAAGTGTATGTGAGACGTGTGCTTCATTTTTGTCAAGTTCATTCAGCGTTTAAAACAATTCTTGAATGTAGTATGTATATATATGACTCTGAGGAAAGTAAAAATGGTGTAGTGAAATTGTTAACATGATTGAGTTATAAAGGCAAAGCCTGTGGTCAGGATAGATCTTTTTTTGCACAAAAGGGGAGCAAAATTAAGATACTGTAGGCTAGTTAGGCCTTTTTACCATTAGTCAAAAAGAGGCACATACATACAGCTGGCTACAGGCTTGCCATGTCTTGTCTGATAAAAAAAAAACACTAACCAATGACTCAGTGTCATACTTGGAAGACGAGCCAATGAGAGTAAAGCATCTTGCTCCTTACCAAAGGACGTACAGTAGGCCATCATATTACTGTCGACTCTCCCAGTTCCCAAATTTTGTTAACCTATAATTACAATAAGAATTCCCGAATTTTTTTAACCAATAAAAATACAAGAATTTCTGGAAAAACAGACAAGATTGGTATACTGTATATTGAGAGAGTAGACTTTGATATTTGTTTGAACAATTTTTTTTTTCAATCGTGAATTATGATTTTTAAAAGCTATATATAATAAATAAAATCAGTGTAATAAATTCTGAACCTATATTTCTTCAATTTATAGGTTCCCAAACGAACAAGAAGCGTAATCATTGAAAAAGCTTTAGCTCTAGGCCTTCCACCGTAAGTGCTTATTCTTTTTATCATCATATTATATTGCAATAAATTTGCGTTTTGACGAGATGAGTGTTTCATCAGTCTACTAACTCTATCATAATCTGCGATTCTAATTCTCTCATGAAGCCGTCCGGTGCCAGCTATACAAATAAAATCTGACGTAAATTTGCAAGGATACGTAATTGTCGATTAGATGTGTCGTAATAACACTTGTTGTTTTTATGCAACATTTCCTGCGTAGCTTTGAACTTGGTTCTATGTCTTAAGGGAATCATTTAACAGTGTTTTTGAAATATCCCTCCATTGAATCTGAACAGAAGAATGGCAAAAGAAATTAAAAAGAAGTTATAAGGGTGCGAAGAAATCAACGAAACATCCTTGCTGCACTATTAATAGTATCATTCTCACGGGATATATAACAGCCAGCGTAGTTTTCAGACAATTTTTATGTATATAATTTTTTCTGGCGGAAAGCACATAATTGTGTTAAAATGTGTGTTAAATGTAATTTAGACTGTAATGAAGAAATTGAGAAGAGATCTATTTAGAAGTCGGAAATGTAAAGTTGATGAGGACACCTTATAACGGATGATGATTTTGATAAATTGTTGATGTTTTTGACCCAGAATAACCAACACATTTTTTTCAGAATTTTGCATCGTAATTTTGTCATATTGAGAATATCTTGATGCTTTTTAAAGGTCAAGTGATCCTGTAGATGAATTTATTCCTTCAAGGCCTAAAATAAGGCATCATTCTTCTGTCTCTTTTGAGGCCTAAATGTCTAATTTCAACAACTGCTTTTAAATTTAATGATACATTTTTTCTTTATTTGAGATGGAATTATGTTTAAATTGATGTGCTTGTGTGATATGCATACTCATATGTTATCTGACTATATGTTGTTATATTAGAAAGATATTAAATATAAATCATTATATTATTATTACTTTTTATTTCAGAGGTCCAAAATATACAGAACTAAAAAATGGCTTCACAGTAAAAACAGAATCTGGACAAGAGGTAATTATTTAGTTCAGTTTTCTTCAGTAAAATAAAAAAGATACATTAATAATCTCTTGTTTTGGACATCCCTCTATTTAGGGGACATCACCCCATTAAGGTTTGTAGTAAAACACCTATTGTGGGGACACTTTCCCATAAAACTGACAAGGAGATTGATATATATGTTTTAAAAGTATCTAGCTAACCACTATTTAGAGGAAACATCTATTAAGGGGACACTTTCCCATAAAATTAACGAAGAGAAATATATGTTTTAAAATTATAGCTAACTCTTATTTAGAGGAAACACCTATTAAGGGGACACTTTCCCATAAAACAGACAAAAAGAAATATATGTTTTAAAAGTATAGCTAACTCCTATTTAGAGGAAACATCTATGAAGGGGACACTTTGTTGGATAACAACACAAATAAAAATGTGCTAAAGCACTCATAGAAATTTGTTTCACAACTTGAATCATTTTACTTCACAAGTTTGTACAAATGTGCTGTGCAATTTTCTCTTCTTTATTCTATTGTTGTTCTTTAATGAATGTTAATAGGATGATGATACCTCTGACCTTGATTGTGATTGACTAAGCAATCTAACAGTCTTTGACGTTGATTTATCATGTTAATTATCACCTCTCTTATGGATTTTTCTAACGAGTTATACTATTAATGTTGCCAAAATATATGCAGAGATAACTTTATCTTTGTTAAATTGTATATAATTATATTAATGTTTCGATAATCACCGGCAGAATTTTAAAAGTGTTTTGTGTATTCATTTGAACGTGTGACACTTGAGATGAGTTATATCTTTGTTAAAATGTTACCTAATGCTAATTTATATGCAGTTAAAACGTTGATATCAATAGAATCTGATTAATGAAAAGTTCTGGAATTTGTTAATATTACAAAAAATGTAATGTACCCATATATGGACATATTTGAGCATATCACTACCATCACACTTTTTTTGTCAAACTCTTTTGATAGTGTAGACAGGGCTTTACATGGGGTAGCGCCTCATTTGGGTTTCAGCAATGTACTTTGCCTTCCTCATCATTTTTATATGTTATATTGTTTGTTACTGTTTGTAATTATGCTGGTCAAATAATCAAATTGATTTAGTATATTACGATTTGGTATAAAATATCATTTAATAGTTTGATTTTGTTTGTTCTTAGGTTAATCCAGATGATGTTCTTGGTCCTGATATCCCTAGTCACCCATTCATAGGTTAGATTTTAATTATTAAATAACATTTATGTTTTTAAAATTAAAAAAAATAAATAAAATAAATTTAATTAGCATATTTGGTTTGTATAGAATTATCATTATAATAATATAATCAACTTAATTCTCATTACATTTCTAGTGCTACAGTGCCCGTCGATTAATTACCTTGATTCACTCTGCCAAAATGAAGCACTACAAAGGTATGTTTAAATAAAAACAACATCTTTGATGATTTGTGGCCTAGGGAATTGTGAAATAAGAAGCTAGGAGTGAATAGATTGAGGATAGCTATGAAGGCAGGAGGACCTCAGTTGAAATAGGATTTGTGGCCTAGCCTGGGGAATTGTATGAGAACAAAGCTAGGAGGGAATAGATTGGGGATAGCTATGAAGGCAGGAGGACTGTGGAAGTAGGATTTGTGACCTAGCCTGGGGATTGTGAAATGAGAATAAAGCTAGGAGGGAATAGATTGGGGATAGATATGAAGGCAGGAGGACTGTGGAAGTAGGATTTTCTGGAGTTGTGGCCTGGAGAGGTGAAATGAGAAAAAAGATAGGAGGGAAGGGTCGATTGAGGATAGCCATGAAGGCTGGAGGACATTGGGGCTGTGCAAGTAGGCTTTGCTGGATTTGTGTCCTGGAGAATGGTGAAATGAGAAAGAAGCTAGGAGGGAAGGGTAGATTGAGGATAGCCATGAAGGCTGGAGGACAGTGGGGTTTTGGAAGTAGGATTTGTGTCATGGAGAATAATGAAATGAGAAAGAAGCTAGGAGGGAAGGGTAGATTGAGGATACTGTAGCCATGAAGGCAGGGGAGGACAGTGGGGCTGTAGAGTAGGATTTACTTTATTCGAAGGATGTAACGGGTATGATCCAAATAATATCTATTATTAACTTATCTTTGCAGCTGTCAGGCTGGGGATGGTGAAAACTCTGCAAGGTTAATTATCCATATTACACCATCGGAAGTTATCCAGCATCCCCGCTATAAAGACTGGATGAAAAAGTATGTAATCTTTATTGCAGCTACCAACATACTTCTTAGCCATGAGGTTAGATGTTGGTTCCTGCCCCTGCGACATGGCTTTACCTGTACATTACTATACATTCTTTGTGTTTTTTTGATTTTTGAAAAATAATAAATAATAATTTATTTAATTAAATATTATTTACTTTACTTGTATAGATTTCACCCCGAGGCAGAGCATTTAATCGTAAACAACTGCCAGGCCAGTGCATCTCACGAGTCGGCAAGGGGTTTACAGGCTAAGCTGAACCTGATGCACCCTCAGATATTCCCCTTGCTGTATGAGCCTAAGAGGATAGATCTGGGCTTGGATGACGATAGTTTGAAGGTTGTACAAGCCGAGACATACATGAGGTATCATATCTACCCTCCTACAGGAGTTGATAGGTAGGTTTTCTGTTGTGCAGTATAACATTCATTATTGATTTTACTTAGAAACACAAACTAGCAAATTCTTCCACTGAATATGAAATTGTAATTTTAATGTACTGAGAATTACAGCCTCTTTTGTGAATCATCAATTGTATGATTTTAAATTGTTTTACTTTTTAATCTACTTTGCAAATGAAGGTTGTCCATGACAGTTGACATATACTGTACATTACTGTATCAGAGAGCCTAGGTACAAAGTTCGCTAAAAATTAGGGGTGTGATTGAACTCTGATTTGGCCGATTGCATTAACAATTGACTTACCCTGTATCTGTATTTATCCTAATAGTGGATGGGATTAAACTCAAGTTTTGGATTATACTCGAGCATGAAATTATACTTGAGCTGGGATTACAGTATACTCAAACATGGGATTATACTCAAACTAGGATTATACAGTACTTGAGCATGAGATTATACTCAAACATGGGATTATACTCAAACATGAGATTATACTCAAACATGAGATTATACTCAAACATGGTATTATACTCAAACATGGGATTATACTCAAACAGGTTGATTTAATACTTTGCTATTCAGGTGTGTTCAAGAGAGTTTACTGTATTAATACTTTTATTAATATTCAATAAATTCTATTCTTTTATTTACAGAAGTTTAGTTCCAACCTTAAACACTGAACCATACATAAAAGAAGCTAAAGAAATGGAACACTTTTTGGAAGATTTAGACACATTTAGAGCAAGTGAAGAAAGTGGAACTGTACAAAAAGAAACTGTTAAATACCCTGAAGTGGTTTTTTTAGGAACGGGATCAGCAATGCCAAATAAGGAAAGAAACGTTACTTGTGTGATGTTGAATTTAAGGTAAAATGATTCATGCCTTACTACAGTTACACTTCTACCTATTTATTGCCATATTTAATATTTATATAGATAGATAATAGAATTATCATTTTTAATTCTACTACATTCAATCTATTACGTTTAGTCTACTGTACATTCGCTCTACTGTACATTCACTCTACTGTACATCAACTCTATTACATTAATTCTCATACATTCACTCTGTTACAATTGTTCTACATTCACTCTCATTACATTCACTCTATATTTACTCGATTACATTTGTTCTACATTTACTCTATTAAATCTACTATTACATTCACTCTCATTGCATTCATTCTCATTACATTCACTCTATTTCATTCACTATACATTTACTCGATTGCATTTGTTCTACATTCACTCTATTACATCCACTCTATTACATTCACTCTACATTTACTCGATTGCATTTGTTCTACATTCACTCTATTACATTCACTCTATTACATTCACTCTATTACATCCACTCTATTACATTCAGTCTATTACATTCACTCTACATTTACTTGATTACATTTGTTCTACATTCACTCTATTACATTCACTCTATTACATTCACTCTTCATTTACTTAATTACATTTGTTCTACATTCACTCTATTACATTCACTCTATTACATTCACTCTATTACATTCACTCTATTACATTCACTCTATTACATTCACTCTTCATTTACTTAATTACATTTGTTCTACATTCACTCTATTACAACCACTCTATTATTCACTCTATTACATCACACTCTATTAGATTCGCTCTATTGCATTCGCTCTATTACATGATTGACATAATTATTAAAATTTAAATGATACTACACTATTGTTATTCATGCATTTTGTTTTTTTTTAAATAAATGTTTTTATTGCATTTTTATTTTTTATTCATAAATTCTGATACAGATGTATGTCACCTGTTCATGTTTTTTTTCTCCAGTAAAGATCAAAGCATGATATTAGATGCAGGTGAGGGGTCATTTGCGCAGATGTTTCGTTTCTATGGTAGCGACCTTGATGATATTTTGTTCAATGTTCAGTGTATTTTTATCTCGCATATGCATGCTGATCACCATGTGGTACGTATCATTTGCATTTTTATTATACTTAAAATATGGTAATAATAATATGCATTTTTTTTTATGATATTAAAAAGCATATCTGTTTTATATTTTACAGGGTTTGATTAAAATTCTAAAACATTGGAAAAATGTTGTGGTATGTTTTATTTATTGATATATTTTTTTTTGTTATGGCTTTAGACAAAATGTTATCAAAGCCCATTCACTCCAGCTAAGAGTTAGCTTTTCTGATATGTGATTGGTCAGTTTACTATCTAAATTTTAGCTGACTTTCAGGCTCAGTTTGATCAATGGGGAATGATAATTGAATTTCATTTTTATGAATTTATTGCCCGTATTTGCAGATCTTGATTTAAAAAGCTAGTTTTGTGAACCTTGTCGACTTACTAATAAAATTAATTGAACTAAACTCACTGGCTAAGCCCAGTGGCCCCGGAGCTCATGGGGGCTCCTGAGCATGGCCATGAGGTAAAAAAAGCATTAAAATACATTGGTGAAGGCTAAAAACAGCCAAAGCCTCCTTATCGTCCCTAGACTAGGGGCCCCAGGATTCTGTGTTACGCCACTGCTCTGAATGTTTTGCTTTTTTTTTGTAGGTTAGTCGAGGAGCAGAAGATAAAGATTTATTATTAGTTGGACCTAAGCGCCTACTTATTTGGTTAAACCAATACAATCAAAACTGTGAAGACTTTATTCATAAACTTAGGTTTGTATATTTTATTATTTTAGTATTTATAAAAACAAGTTTTAAACTTATCTGAAACTGAGTAAGCCGTGTTTATAGGGGTAGCTGACTCATTTGAGTTACAGCAGCCCCTGCCCAGCATTTTCTTTTAATATATATTTATATTGTATTGATTTTATGCTGGTCGAATAAATAAACGAAACGAAATCCATTGAATAATAAAAGAATTTGTTTAGATTTGTAGAGTGTGGAGAGTTTACAAAGGATCAAGATAACATTCCTAGACATGGACAAGCTCTACTCAAGAAACTTAAACTTATGAAGGTACTCTCTTTTTTTTAACAGTGGTTTATGGAAATCCACCAATCGGTTTTTTTTCATAGCTGGCTTTCCATAGATTCTCCTCTTGCTATTAATGTCAGCTGAGCCACATTCACACATGTGTACCCAGGTTTGACATTTTTTCAGAGATTGCAAATCAACCTTTTATATAAAATGTATTTATTTGTAATGTCAGTAATTATTGTATATCACTTTGTATGTATGTTTTATAATGATTTTCCAAATAAATTCATCTCAAATCAAACTGTTTCACTCCATGCCATAAAATAGTGCTCTTTGAAAAACTCTTTGAGGAAATCAAAACTTCACCTTTTTAGTTATTTATTAGCTGAATGAAACAGACATTTTTTGTATCTTGCATAGTTCGAAACAGTGCCTGTAATTCATTGTGTGCATGCATATGGAGTGGCTATCACTCATCAGGATGGCTGGAAATTTGTATATTCAGGTGATACAATGCCTTGTGAAGCCCTTGTAAAGGCAGGTTAGTACACTAATACTACAATTATCAATCTTTGTGTTAATTTATAGCAACTTCTGTTTTGTTTTGTTTTTTTTGATGGGGAAACTCATAAGCCATGCTGATACAAATAAATCTGTGACTGCAAAAATAACTAACTAGGCATTTTAATTGTTTGTGACTACTAACTGCGGAGTAGCTTTGGTGTCAGGGTGTTGAGTAATTGGTCAGATGTTTCTCTCAATGTACTTATAATGTACACATTACGTCAGAGTAGGGCAAACATCTAACTAGGTATTGTTATGCTGCCTGTCCAACCTAAAATTTGATCAAATCTAAGGTCATTTCATTTTTTTAAATCAAGCATTAACATTTTTAGTTGAAATTGCAGGCATGAATAACATTTCTATAATATTTTTTAGTAGTTTTTTATAGACTACATACTTATTTATTTCTGCATTATCTCAAAATAAAATGTTTTTTATCCGAACCGATCGACCCCTAGGGGAATAACCACCAAGTACCCTGTTATTCAATTGATGCTGTGCTTGAGAAAATAAGAATTTCTTTTAGGCCTTTCAAATGATAATCAAATCTGAAAATGTTCACTTATGACAGGAATGAATGCTGATTTATTAATACATGAGGCAACTTTAGAAGATGGAATGGAGAAAGATGCTAAGATAAAACGACACAGGTACAGTATGTTAATTGTTACAGTCATCATTAAGCGTGGTTCCCACTAGAACATAACGTAAACCAACGACGTAACAGTGCTGCAAACATAGCTGCGGGAAATCAAATCACTTTGATTTCACACAACAACGCAAGGCAAAAGAACACTGGAAAACACAGTACAGCGCGTACTCAAAAGTATGCGGGGTGAACTAGGCCAAAGTCTACTATAACGCGCAACAAGCAGGTTTGATTTCACGCAGGCAGGGACAAACACAATTATTAGAAGGACATTTTCTTACGTTGCGTCGCTAGTGGGAACCATGCTTTAGTAGAGAATCCAGGGAAGGGAGGGAGAGGGCATGCGCTTTCCACTTTTAAAAATAAAAAAAAAATTTTAAATTAAATTAATCATTATTATTATTACTTACAAATAAAGTTTGAAATATTGAATCATAATGGCCTTTTTTAAATATTTTTTTTAATATCTATATTTGACAGACTATATTATAATACTAGCTCTTCTTCGTTGAAAAAAAATCCTGGATTCGCCCCTGCTCATTATTGAATAAACCGATTGACCTATTTCAGTTGACTTAGGCATTTGTGTGAGAGACAGTGCTTCATATATTATTATTAATAATAATAATAATAATGTTTTAATTTATATAGCGCAAAATACAAAATATTTATGTAATTCAAAAGATTCGATGACTTCATTTACTTGCAGTATGACATGTCAGGCTATCGACATAGGAGTACAAATGAAAGCAAAGTGTATCATCTTGACCCACTTCAGTCAAAGATATTCAAAGATTCCACTCTTTAGTGATCAGTTTAGTGACAAAGTAGCAGTAGCCTTTGACAATATGAAGGTAAATAAACTGATTCTGCACTCTACTGTTGTACTATTGCACTCTACTGTTATACTATTGCACTCTATTGTACTGCCTGACTCTACTGTTGTACTATTGCACTCTACTGCTCTATCACACTTTATTGTTGTACTGCCTGACTCTACTGTTGTACTATTGCACTCTACTGTTGTACTATTGCACTCTACTGTTGTACTATTGCACTCTACTGTTATACTATCACACTCTACTGTTGTACTATTGCACTCTACTGTTGTACTATTGCACTCTATTGTTGTACTGCCTGACTCCACTACTGTACTGCCTGACTCCACTGCTGTACTGTTGTCCCGATTTAAAAAGAACATTACAAACACAGTAGATTATATTCCAATTGGTAGTCATGGCTCATGTGCATTCCAGAGAAGTTCATGAGATGACTCGGAAAGTTTAGCAACTGTAATAATTATTATTAATCAGGGAAAAAAAGGCCTAGAAATCAAGTTAGGGGGAATAGAATGTTAGAAGCAGTCAACATAGCCAGACTAGGAACATTCCACTTCCCCAAACTTATTTTTTTCAGATTTTTTTTTTCTACAATGATTATGAGTTTAACATTGTGTTACAGACATGATGGCATATTTTCACATGGTACATACTCTAAAACCCTTAAATAGATGGATTTACATAGCAATCAGGGCCGTAGCCAGCATTTTAAATTTTCACTACCCATGCCAATTCTTCAGCACAGATCGTCATATTTTATATTAATAATATTATATTTAAAGAATCTTTGCCTCGTCTGTTTTTAACCTCTTACTACATTGGTATTCAGACAAGGCTGTTTTCATGAACACAATGCCAATAACTCTCAATCCATGATTTTCTGTTTTCTAGAAACCTCTATTGGCTTGTATTTCGATTTTCTGTCATTTGGTGGCATACATTTACTGTTATATTTTTCCTAGGTTTCATTATCTGAACTTCAACTGCTTCCAAAACTTGTTCCCTCTATGAAACGACTTTTTGCCGAGGAGCTTCAGGAACTCGAGGAAATTAGATGGAAAAAAATTGAGAAACGATCAATACCACCAGACTTGATAGAAAACGAGAATGTATCAAAAAAACAAAAAGCAACATAGAAAATTAAGCATTACTGTATTCATTTTTGTTTTTTATGTTTTATTTTAAGGAAAACAAATTAATAGTAGATAAACATCAACATTGTGTTTGCTTTTCATTTAACATAGGTAAAAAAATATTTATTGGTCGACGTTAATAATCCTTAACAATTTCATTGACTGTTCACAAAGCAAAATAATCTAATAAAAATTGGAAGAAAATCTATTGCAGTTGCCCCGATTTCAACATTCTGGACTTGTATTCACCCTGTTGAAATGTTGACAACAGAAGGGTCATACATTTGACCTTTGAACGGTGAACCCTCGACATCCCAAGCTTTCGTCAGCATTTCATGTGCACTCTGTAAAGAAATCGTAAATTCTAGTATTGTGTATAAATGATTGGAAGCATCACCAGTATCTGAAGAATGCAAACAATGACCTAATTTTGCAATTTTAAGCACTATCTAGTTTGACAAAAAATGTGTGATGTGCACAAATATGGTAGTGATATGACATCATCATGTCCATATACGGGCCTGTCACGTAAGTTTGATAGTGTAGACAAAGCTTTAAAAGATTCCATTTTTACATACCAGTTCTTTGCTAGTTGGTTTTCCTTGTTGCTTTTGTTCAAAATCAAACATAGCCTGCCTGAAGCCTTGCTTATCGTCCTCGTCTAACTCGTTCATTGATTGCGAGTTGTTGATCGATTTTGGATCAATCTCTGCTTCACCTTGCAATGCAGCGTGCCACCATGTTTCTATGCGTTTCTCCAGATTAAGCTATTTACATTTGAAAACAATTATTATATCAATATGTTATATATATATATATATATATATATATATGTATATTTAATTTATTTATTTATATAAATATATATATAATTTATTTATATTATGCACAGAACATGCATTCTAAACCGCCCCAGGTGGTCTAATGGTTAGGACATCTGCATATCAAGTAGAAGGTCTAGGTTTGAATCTCGGTTGGGGTGACTTTATCTCATTCTCACAGATTTCCTCATTTATCATTTCAAATTAATTGAATCAATTTCAGTATATCACCAGGCAGTTTAGAATTTGTTATATTTATAAATACAATATAATTTATTATTATACATCTGCTGATTTGAGATACACAGCAACTGTTGTGTGATTACTGCAATTAATAAATAATTGTCACTAACCTGTACACACTCTCCGGGTATTAGACTCCACATGGATTCATCAGTACGAATTTGGCTTTTTAGTTTTCCTTCAACAAGGACTTCAGGTGTCTTATTTGGTTCAGCAGGTTTCAAGGCGACCTTTCAAAAGGTAACACAAAAAAGTGTGTTATGGCCAAATATGGTAGCGATATATTATCGTGTCCATATATTGTCACATAAAGTTTGATAGTGTAGACAGACAGAGGTTTATAAATGGTTAGGACATCTGCATACAGTATCAAGCAGAAGGTTCTGAATCTCGGTGTTAATTAATTTTAAATTTTCAGTATATAACCAGACGGTTTAGAATTTGTGTATTTTTAAAAGAGGAAATAAATATTATTTTTCATTGATTGATGCTGAGCAGAATTCAGCTAAGTCAGTGATTTTATCGTTAGTATCTGATGGTGTACATACACACTCACCTTTATGCTTGAGGCCTGAATGTTTACATCAAGTTGTTTAGCTTTTCTTACATGATGTGGTACAGCAACTTTGATGTCAACATCCTTGATAGATTGTGACCACCAATACGTGTCACACATGGCACCATTAAATGTGTCTGCTTGACTTAAAGCTGATGAAATCCTTTAAATATAATTGTGATTGTGAAACCTTAGTATGTTACCAAAAAGATCGTAAAAAAATATTACCATGGATTTTTTTTTACATAGTTTTCGTCGCCAATCTTTCTACTTCGATTAACCAAGGAAGAGTGAAATTTCACTCCTCCTTGGATTAACAAATTTATTATAAATTAAATACTTTACGTTTTCTGTTTTGTTTCATTTTGTTGTATGTTGCTTTTACTTGGTTTGAGATGTTCTTTTCCTTTAGGTTGTTGAACTGTTTCATTTTGTTGTTCACTTGTTTCATTTTGTTGTTCATTTGTTTCATTCTGTTGTTCACTTGCTTCATTTTGTTGTTCACTTGTTTCCACTTCAACTGTGTTTAAAGGTTCTGGAATATCTAAAATTAGAATTACTATTATTAAACAAATTCAGCAGCAAAAGGTGGATTGTACTGTACTGTATGTATTTTTCAATATAATTATAATAAAAACAGTTGGATAACATAAAGGCCTTGGTTTCAACACTGGAGACCTCAGACATTTTTAGTGTTATTATTCAACATATTCTAAAGCCATCTTCCCCTCCAGACCCTTAGCCAGTGGGCACTCGGCATAGCCGTTACGCCACTGAATTTTAGGTTAGAACTTAGACCCATTAAAAAATATTGCTGTCGAAGTAGAGCTGTTATAGACGGTGCATTCTACAGAATGTTTTTTTTTATCATGTATTATTCACTGGCCTTGGAAATTGCATACAATCTAAAAATGTTTACAAAAACATTAACGTCTAATGTACAGCTATTGTGAGGATGGATAAAAAAAAGGCGCAGTATATGTTTTATGGTGTTATTGGCCAGCGGAGACGTACAGTAATGCCTGTACCTGTTTCAGATGGTTCTGTAGGAACACCGTGTTTGAGCTGCTCATATTTCAAGTAGGTCTGGAAAAATAAAATAAATAATATATCAATAAATATGTAATCTCCCTGGAAATGTAAACCTAAAATCAAAATGACCAAGCCAGGTTTACTGACTAGTAGTGAATACTGAATACTTATTTTGTTTCCTATAAATAAGGAAGGAAAGAACCTGTGTAATCAGCATCATGGATGGTTATTATTTTACCTGCATTATGAGCCGACGAGCTGCTCCTGGGGGAAGTCCCATTGCGTCTGTCTTGCTTGTCATAATGTGATAAAAATCAGTTCTAAAGAAAGTACAATTTAAAAAAAATGTAATTAACTAGACCTAGGCTAAGGCGCGGCCTAGGCCTAGAGCCCTACACTACTAGGCCTTAAAGTACAGTCAGTAGTAATACTACTATAAAAACTTTATATTTTATTACAAATATGCCTAGCCTGTATTATTATAGTATATACCGGTTTATTTTATATTTGGAAACACTTTAACCCCATATCGGAAGGGCTAGTGTTGCCCGAAAGCTCTGCTAACTTTTCTGGCTGTTTTACTTTATCGTTTTGATTTCGTTTTTCGTTTTTTTTTTGTATCTCCATTGAGATCCAGCTACATGATACCCACAGCATTGTCATTTTTTCAGTAATTTGCCTTTGGATTTATATACTGTATATATACAGTATATAAATATCACAGGCACAGAATAAATTCTAATCCGCCCGGTGATATAATGAAATTTAATTAATTAGAAACAATAAAAATGACGAAACCTGTGAGAATGAGAGAAAGCCCTAACTGAGATTCGAACCCGGAACCTTCTGCTTGATATGCAGATGTTCTAACCATTAGATCACTGGGGCTTTCATTGTATTGGTCCAATTCGATTGGACAGACTCTCGGTGGGGTATGGCTGAATGTATCTGTACATAGCTGTGCCTACTGTATACTGGTGGATATATATATATTGCTGCTACTAAATTTGTCGAGTAATTTTACGTATCTCCTCCGAAACCGCTGAATGGTACGTGCTCACATTTGGCACACTTATGTTTCTTTTTATCATTGTTGAATGTTTTGATATTAGCCTAATTGTTAAAACGACCTTCACAACCAAAATATTTCTTTGTAAACATTTATTTTAAATGGAACGCTACCAAAATAATCCTCTGCTTCATCAGAGCATGAATACCTAATAACCAGACAAGAACGTATCTTTATTACGTGTTACTATCAATCCATTTTCATATCACGCAATCCATTTTTCAACAATATAGTAGTATAATAATAACATTTTTATTGAATAGCGAGGGATTAGTTACAGTTTGACTTTGAATAAACCATTGGTAATTTACTGAAAATCCAAAATGAACTTGTGTTATAATACAAACAACATTACTCAATCAAAGAAACACTCTACACATGAGAAATAGATGTCGGTCGATAAACTTCTGACGACGACTAAAACAACGACAATCAGCTAAATGTTAGTGATTTTATTTCATCTCTGGCTTGTTACATTTTTCATGACACATTACCGGACTTCCCCCTCCTCTCGCAATGAACGACAGTACAGATCTTCCCTATCTAGGCTCGTGTATGTAGCATACTACGTTAGTCACAAAGTACCCACGCATAGCAGTGTTACTAGAGCCATCACAGATTACCTCTAATGGATCAATCATTCACACATGAATTCAAAAATTCATCGACAAACGAAATATAGCCTTATTCATACCTTTTAAATATTAGGCATATTGCCAAGGCTAATAATCGATTTGTCCATAATTATTGCGTTTTGCCGGGGGTTTTCCATAACCTTAGGCCAATTTTTCGGTGCGTATAGTTTTGTATTTCCGATGGGTGTAGTACCCTATTTATCTTCATTTCCGTACGTTCGTAAATATTAGGCCGAATTTCCGTAGTAATTTATAGACGTTCCGAAATTTGAACCGTGTTATACCGGTAGCAGAGCAAAGTTTGCTTCTTTCTGCAAATGCCCTATCATTATTTTCTTTGTTTTATTTGGAGTGTGGTTTAAAACAACACTTTTGTAAAGTTTATAGTGGATAAATAAAAATGAATTTTTGGAAATTGTGGTTTTAACATCTGACTTTATTTAGCATTTTTAAATGAATTAAAATTCCAAATTATACAATTTAACCTTTCGCTCAATATATTTATAGCAACAGCTTCATATTTTTTGTATAACGTTTTAAAATTATTAATTGATAATTAATTTACATTAATTGAGTACAGTTATTAGAATTCAGTTAGAATGTATTACCGTACCAAAAGTACCTTCATCGGGGACTTCCCCGTGACGTTCGCATTGAACGAAAAAAAAATTATCATGAATTTTACGTGCGAGAGTACCATTTGCGGCCATCTAGGGGTGTCATTTAACAATTTGCTTGCTCAAATACTCAGTGTCTTCAGCCCTGGAGTCTTTGGGCAACCCTCTTAAAATAGTCTTGCGACCGCCCCTGATAGCTCTATCTATATTTATTTACAGCAATTTGTTGAGGAAACTAAATATATCAATGTAAATAGGTGGTATTAATACAGTTGAGTAGGCCTACGTATCGGCTGGTGGTCTAGAAAAAAATAATCGAATGCTATAGGCCTAATGTAAACTATAAGGTCTATAAGTTAAACCGTTAAGGAGATAATATACAAGACTGGTAAATGGCGGCCTTTTTAATTTATGCTAATGAACCCACTTCCCGATGTCCGATTTTGGTAAACTTTGGATATGATGTTAATTTGGACCATATCAACCAGACAAAACAAAAGAAATTCTGTTGCAATGAATTGTTCTAGGTGCAACCATACTTTTACTGGACTATGGTATAAAAACCATTTTTAACTTGCTATGTTAATTAAAAGTCAAGTTATAAGCCAAAACACGTTTAAAATGATGGCGGCCATCTTGGATTTCAACATGGTGGATGAAATAGAATATTTACAACTTTAATAACAATATATTTGGAATCCTCAGTATCACAAACATAGGTATAGAAACCATTTTTAACTTGCTACGTCACTTAAAAGTCAAGTTATAAGCCAAAATACGTTTAAAATGGCGGCCATCTTGGATTTCAACATGGCGGCTGAAATAGAATATTTACAACTTTAATAACAATATATTTGGAATCTTCACTATCACAAACATAGGTATAGACACCATTTTTAACTTGCTACGTCACTTAAAAGTCAAGTTATAAGCCAAAATACGTTTAAAATGGCGGCCATCTTGGATTTCAACATGGCGGCTGAAATAGAATATTTACAACTTTAATAACAGTATATTTGGAATCCTCAGTATCACAAACATGGGTATAGACACCATTTTTAACTTGCTACGTCACTTAAAAGTCAAGTTATAAGCCAAAACAAGTCTGAAATGGCGGCCATTTTGTTTTTCACATTTTAAGGGTGAAGATCTAAAAATTGAGCCGGGTAAACAGCAGATTTGAATTCAGCACCCCAAAATTACCCTAAAACACATATTTTTTCGCTTTTAACACGAAATGCCTACAGCATCTTATTAAAGTGGAAATATGACTATCTGGACTAGTCTATATTTTAATAGTTAAGTTCGTAAGGTCTCTTTATTAGATGCATTGGTTACACGCTTTTTTTGTATTCATTGTATAGGCCAAATTGTATGTAAATCAAAATGTATACCCACCTTTCATTTATAGGCGCGCCTACCTCGTTGTTAAAATGACAATAAATAATATTGTATCCGACGTAGGCCTACTATGTCGTACGTTGTTGTGCACGCATGCATGACAAACGACAAACGTGAAAACACACAATTAAATAAAATATAAAATAATAAATAAACATAAAGAGTAATTTCTTTTCCCACAATTTATTATTTCCCATATAGCTTCTCCAAGCTGATCTAGCTCTCCCGTCTTCAACCTCTATCTGCAATTGAGTGATCCTCCAGTTGGAGTTTTTTAATTACACAATCAACAAGATCAAGATATATTATTTGAATAATAAATGCAATTCATGAGGTTCCGATATCACACACACGTACCACCCTCTTTGGGGTGTTATAGTGCAGTGGTACGTAAAATATAGTATGCCAATGTAGTCATATTCCATCATATTATGATGCAATATTTATCTAAGTTTCACTTCGATTTGCATCAGATGTGGCTTTTTGTGTAACTAAAATTATATGATTACAAAATTCTCTAGCAGCGCCTCGTCCCCCGTCGAAATTTGATACAAACGAGGCCATGACTTTAAGATTGTGTTGCGCATCTTTAGGCGCTCCACCAATACCCGCCATTTTCACGCATTCTTGATCCGGTATATCAGAACCTGTAATAATAAAGGTATAATTAAAGTATTTTACTAGAGTGTGCGTATGGGTGCGCGCGCAACTATGTGATGGCACTAGTTACTGTTTATTTGTTACGCATGATTAATTTATAATGATTTTGTAATTTATGACCGTATAAAATACGGTGTTTACGTGTTCTGTACTGCTGAACTGGTGGACGGTGTATGTTACTTTCTCTAGTAAATAAAGTATATGAATTTAAAGTGCTTTCATTAGTTTGTATATATCGAGCTGATGAATTTGAGAGTTGGATGTCAATACTTCTTTTACAATCAACTAAAACGGTAAAACTAAATCAGCATTGTGTTTCCTTACCCATATACGCAATTTGTGTCATATCCAGCTCCATTTTGTTTCTCCATTTTACTAACTGGGCTAATTTATTTTCGCATCCCATTACTAATTCCACACCTAGTTTGTCAGCAAACTTCTGATGAAGTTCATTTTCTTCAGCTGGATAAAAAGTATAATAACGTTATCTTAGAGCATACCGTAATCCTTGAATCAATGATAGACCTAAAGCTCAATCTACACTATCAAATTAGTTTGACAAAAAAAAAATTGGTGTGCCCAAATGTGGTAGTGATATGCCCAAATATGGTAGTGATATGACATCATCATGTCCATAGAGTTAGATCATGTTCATGGGCACATCACCTAAAGTTTGATACGGTAGATGTACATTTCTACTCTAAAGAAAAGCTTCATAAGCTCACTCTAGTTGTAGAACCCTGCGTTCAAGAGACACCTCTATTCATTATCGAGGAGAAAACACCACACTTCATTATATTTAAAGCTCTGTCTACACTATCGAACTGTATGCGACAAAAAAATTGAGGTGCCCATATATGGACATGATGATGTCATATCACTACCATATTTGGGCATATCACCATATTTAGGCCCATCACACTTGTTTTTGTCAAACTAGTTTTATAGTGTAGACAGAGCTTAAGAGGACACTTTCTGTGAAGGGCAAAGGACTACGGTCAGACGCCTATTCAGACGAAATTCACTATATAGTGGGTCCCGAAGATGTCCTTGAATGGGATTCTTCTATACTGTAGGCTATACTTCCATATTAAAACTTACAAGCAATCAGTTTGACTGTAAGTCCTCTGTCCAACAGCATTCGGATACCCATTGCGTCCGTTTGGTTGTAGGTTGTGAAATGTCCATTTTCTAAAGATTCAAGGCGTTTATTAGTTTAATTCTGGATGTACTATCCAAAATAAAGGAAAAGAATGAATGAAATTCATTATTTTGGTTTTACAACTAATAACTATTTTTGTGTAAATTGAAGGTTTTAGTATAGAGATCAATGTGAATTCGTGAATAAGCGCATTTTGTGGGATTGTAGATAATAAATATCAGTGGACCGGATCACTTAAGAATGTGAGTAATGTCTTTACTGGATTTGTCAAACAAAATGATTTATTTATTTATCAATGTGAATTGTTATTATCATCGGGTCTAGCATGTGGGATGTATGTTATTGTTTGTATTGTGAATAGGGAAGAATGGATTACAATCAATTATAATTTCATTCGTAATTCACCTTCAGTAAAATATACAAGGTTATCCGTCAATACACCGTCTACACCAAATACAGCCAGCTTTACTTCTTGCGGCTTACTCTTGCCAAAGTAACCAAACTTTACCACACGCTGTTCCGCGATTGGCCAGTCTATGTCTGTGTCGATATCAACACTATACTCTGAACCCATCTCCAAATAACCTACCCTTTAACGAATAATATTTAATAAAATAAATAATAAATGAAATAAAATTCTAATACGTTGGTTAACATAAATAACATTTCAACTTATTTCCGAAAACATAGGGAACAATTATAAAGAATATCAATGAAACTATTAAACAGTAGAATCCATATTAAGGGGCATATTCGGGGACCAAAAAATGATATATATTTCCCCTCGTTTCGTTTTATGTCTCCTAACAAATTCGAAATTACGACTAAATAAAGAGACAATACAAGATATACAATAATAATATTATATGGCTAGATTAGAGACTTGAGGCAAGTCTACTGAATGTTTTATCAAAAGTAAAAATAATAAACATGTATTGTATAGTAAACGTGCACTAGGCTCATAGGATTAAAATTAACAAGATGCTGCTGTCGACTAATGGATAGGCGAAATGCAGGTAGTGAATTCTTTTGTATTCATTTTTGAGTGATATTATTCGCCTGGCTGGTTGTGGAAATGGTTGATTATAGATTGCTCGGTTTGTGTATACAGAATAGGCCTATTACAATTCCTTATATTCATATCATATTAGCTTAATAGGCTTACTTACTTTCCACCTTGGAATACACCATTCATGAGTAGATTTCTGCGACTAAAATAAAATGAGCCGTTTTCGACAAGTTCCCCATCCCAGTCCTGTCGCCGAGGCCGATGTTTAGAATCAAGGTTTAACGGTTTTGTATTCTCGCCTATCGGAAATTAAACCAAAAATACATCGGAAATTAAACCAGAAAACATCGAAAATTAAAATAGCATGTTTAAAAAAAATACTACTAGACTTACTGAAATAACTACGCATGTTTATTGTTATTTGATAATTGAAAAAAAACTAGGTGAAATTCCCACTTTTATTTTAAGATGTGAGTCCATTAAACAAGAAGAAGGGAATTAGACTGTATGCTTTGAACCTAAAATTGGTAAGCGCCAAACTACAGTGCCACTAATTTATAGAATCGAGTCAACCCAAGAGGGCTTATTTTATACCTCCATTGTCAAACCATGGAGGGAATTTCCTCCATGGTCAAACCAAGGAAAGATATACCAACAGGACACTAAGCTCGCCTTTCCAAGATAGGAACTCGTAAAAATCCTTTAATCTTATGTCTGGCTGCGACAAATACCAACAGTACTATGTATTTTCTCCGTGACGAAGTGAGGTGTCTGTTAATAAGGGTCGTGTAACTGATCGTGTCGCAGCCACAGATAAGCCCTTTGATCTCCGGGACTCAGAATCGTGTTATATAGATTGCCATGGTCAAGCTTACCTTCATGTACTTCTTCCCATCTAAACTTATGCTGACGAGTGACGGCAAACACTGAATCGTAATCACCATCCATGATCATGCGCGCAGGGGCCTGCAGATGCCACGGCTGAAGACATGGTGACGTACACTGGACAAGAGCCATGACGGTTACCTCTAAGAAAACAACATAGAAGAAATATTATAATTGCTTCAATCTTTTGCCGAAAACGTCGAGGTGTTATTTATTACACGGTCGGACAATACAGTGGTGGTGGATCGATTCATGATTTTGAAATTAGGGTATTCCGTGGGCCTAAAATTGTAAAAATTAAATACTGAACTTTATAACCTGTCTTATCTATTGAATTGACATTTTTGACGGTGACGCATATTAATAGCAACCTCTAAGAAAACATTTCGTCGTTATTTTCCCGAAAATAATTATTCTCAGTTCTTCTTGAACTAGGCCTATAGTATAGAAGAGCAATTTTTTTTAAACATTTTGTAATACTTCCGAAGTCATTTATTCAGTATATTCTACAATATTAAGTGTTGTATTATTATTACTGGGAACACACACGCTTGTATTTTTATAAAATCTTTTTTCATCTCATTGTACATAATAACGTCAGTGTATTACGGTACCGTATGGCCTATTGTTCGAGCAATAAGCTCATGCTATGTTTCGTATAACAGGCTTTTATCCAGCTGCCATTCGGGCACTGAATGCTGTAGTATACCGTACGAAAGTGATGTGCCACTTTGTAATTGTTAGTTTTTTATTTATTTGTTTTTGTATATCTCAGAGCAAACATAATTTCTATGTATATTTTATATGCAAATGGCAATAAATGGAAGCAATTTTCCACTGATGAATGAATGAACATACCTGGGCGATTTTCGAGGAATTCTTGAACGCCCTCTAGCGATGATGCACCATCCCTAGCCCCGTACGCACCTCGTCTGAAGACGCTCGCTCCAAATTCACGAGATACCTTTTCAATTTCATCGTGGTCGGTTGACACCCAAACGCTATCAAATACTGTGTGATAAATAAGCATCGAATCACAGTTCCATAATGCATTTAAAGTTAAAGTCAATTCCCATGACTTATGAACAAATCATTGTCTGGAAAGAGTCATTTTATCCCTTACTCTTCGTGCATGACACTTATATGACGTAATTCATTTCATTTCATTCGTTTCATTCGTTTCATTCATTTCATTTCATTCGTTTCATTTCACTCATTTCACTCATCTCACTCATTTCACTCATTTCACTCATTTCACTCATTTCACTCATTTCATTCATTTCATTCATTTCATTCATTTCATTCATTTCATTCATTTCATTCATTTCATTCATTTCATTCATTTCATTCATTTCATTCATTTCATTCATTTCATTCATTTCATTCATTTCATTCATTTCATTCATTTCATTCATTTCATTCATTTCATTCATTTCATTCATTTCATTCATTTCATTCATTTCATTCATTTCATTCATTTCATTCATTTCATTCATTTCATTCATTTCATTCATTTCATTCATTTCATTCATTTCATTCATTTCATTCATTTCATTCATTTCATTCATTTCATTCATTTCATTCATTTCATTCATTTCATTCATTTCATTCATTTCATTCATTTCATTCATTTCATTCATTTCATTCATTTCATTCATTTCATTCATTTCATTCATTTCATTCATTTCATTCATTTCATTCATTTCATTCATTTCATTCATTTCATTCATTTCATTCATTTCATTCATTTCATTCATTTCATTCATTTCATTCATTTCATTCATTTCATTCATTTCATTCATTTCATTCATTTCATTCATTTCATTCATTTCATTCATTTCATTCATTTCATTCATTTCATTCATTTCATTCATTTCATTCATTTCATTCATTTCATTCATTTCATTCATTTCATTCATTTCATTCATTTCATTCATTTCATTCATTTCATTCATTTCATTCATTTCATTCATTTCATTCATTTCATTCATTTCATTCATTTCATTCATTTCATTCATTTCATTCATTTCATTCATTTCATTCATTTCATTCATTTCATTCATTTCATTCATTTCATTCATTTCATTCATTTCATTCATTTCATTCATTTCATTCATTTCATTCATTTCATTCATTTCATTCATTTCATTCATTTCATTCATTTCATTCATTTCATTCATTTCATTCATTTCACTCATTTCACTCATTTCACTCATTTCACTCATTTCACTCATTTCACTCATTTCACTCATTTCACTCATTTCACTCATCTCACTCATCTCACTCATCTCACTCATCTCACTCATCTCACTCATCTCACTCATCTCACTCATCTCACTCATCTCACTCATCTCACTCATCTCACTCATCTCACTCATCTCACTCATTTTCATTCATTTTCATTCATTTCATTCATTTCATTCATTTCATTCATTTCATTCATTTCATTCATTTCATTCATTTCATTCATTTCATTCATTTCATTCATTTCATTCATTTCATTCATTTCATTCATTTCATTCATTTCATTCATTTCATTCATTTCATTCATTTCATTCATTTCATTCATTTCATTCATTTCATTCATTTCATTCATTTCATTCATTTCATTCATTTCATTCATTTCATTCATTTCATTCATTTCATTCATTTCATTCATTTCATTCATTTCATTCATTTCATTCATTTCATTCATTTCATTCATTTCATTCATTTCATTCATTTCATTCATTTCATTCATTTCATTCATTTCATTCATTTCATTCATTTCATTCATTTCATTCATTTCATTCATTTCATTCATTTCATTCATTTCATTCATTTCATTCATTTCATTCATTTCATTCATTTCATTCATTTCATTCATTTCATTCATTTCATTCATTTCATTCATTTCATTCATTTCATTCATTTCATTCATTTCATTCATTTCATTCATTTCATTCATTTCATTCATTTCATTCATTTCATTCATTTCATTCATTTCATTCATTTCATTCATTTCATTCATTTCATTCATTTCATTCATTTCATTCATTTCATTCATTTCATTCATTTCATTCATTTCATTCATTTCATTCATTTCATTCATTTCATTCATTTCATTCATTTCATTCATTTCATTCATTTCATTCATTTCATTCATTTCATTCATTTCATTCATTTCATTCATTTCATTCATTTCATTCATTTCATTCATTTCATTCATTTCATTCATTTCATTCATTTCATTCATTTCATTCATTTCATTCATTTCATTCATTTCATTCATTTCATTCATTTCATTCATTTCATTCATTTCATTCATTTCATTCATTTCATTCATTTCATTCATTTCATTCATTTCATTCATTTCATTCATTTCATTCATTTCATTCATTTCATTCATTTCATTCATTTCATTCATTTCATTCATTTCATTCATTTCATTCATTTCATTCATTTCATTCATTTCATTCATTTCATTCATTTCATTCATTTCATTCATTTCATTCATTTCATTCATTTCATTCATTTCATTCATTTCATTCATTTCATTCATTTCATTCATTTCATTCATTTCATTCATTTCATTCATTTCATTCATTTCATTCATTTCATTCATTTCATTCATTTCATTCATTTCATTCATTTCATTCATTTCATTCATTTCATTCATTTCATTCATTTCATTCATTTCATTCATTTCATTCATTTCATTCATTTCATTCATTTCATTCATTTCATTCATTTCATTCATTTCATTCATTTCATTCATTTCATTCATTTCATTCATTTCATTCATTTCATTCATTTCATTCATTTCATTCATTTCATTCATTTCATTCATTTCATTCATTTCATTCATTTCATTCATTTCATTCATTTCATTCATTTCATTCATTTCATTCATTTCATTCATTTCATTCATTTCATTCATTTCATTCATTTCATTCATTTCATTCATTTCATTCATTTCATTCATTTCATTCATTTCATTCATTTCATTCATTTCATTCATTTCATTCATTTCATTCATTTCATTCATTTCATTCATTTCATTCATTTCATTCATTTCATTCATTTCATTCATTTCATTCATTTCATTCATTTCATTCATTTCATTCATTTCATTCATTTCATTCATTTCATTCATTTCATTCATTTCATTCATTTCATTCATTTCATTCATTTCATTCATTTCATTCATTTCATTCATTTCATTCATTTCATTCATTTCATTCATTTCATTCATTTCATTCATTTCATTCATTTCATTCATTTCATTCATTTCATTCATTTCATTCATTTCATTCATTTCATTCATTTCATTCATTTCATTCATTTCATTCATTTCATTCATTTCATTCATTTCATTCATTTCATTCATTTCATTCATTTCATTCATTTCATTCATTTCATTCATTTCGGGGTTTTTTAACGGCGAATCCTGGCGTTCATTGCAAATGGTGGCACAAGGTTTCAGAAAATAAACACTTAAACATTGTACACTCACAAAATCAGAGGAGGTATGCTTTACAAACATTGAGACACAATAGCATATTATTCCGGGTCAATCACCAACAAAAGAGCTAACTTTAAAAAAAAATACCAAACCGTATACCGTATCGTAGGCATATATTGCATACGTTATTTCGGGGTAAGTTATTATTCCAAACCATTTTGATTGTTATCTATAATCATATTATGTATTTAATCTTGGCGGATTACGAGACTAAAAGCATAAATTTAAATGTTTTATACCACAATCATTAAATAAAAATACGTTATTCATTTTCTATAGAGTGTTTGCAAACCGGAAAAACAGAGAAGCACTTAAGATTATATTCCATATGTTATGTTATTAAATAATACAAGTACCATTTTATAAGCCTCTGTCAACAAGTGGTAACAGTGGTGTTACTGTGCCCTTCCCCCCACCCCCTCCCCACTTCTTCTGAAATACCCGTAAGATATTTTCGGTCATATAAATAACATTAAAAGGATCATTTATTTCTACCATAGAGATTAATGAATATTTCTTCTATAAATAGAGTGTCAATGCGGTTGTTGAATAAATAGCTAAACTTGGATTAACAATACAATATTTATGATAACGCACTCGATATCAGCGTATACGCATAAAAGCTTGGTTCCCACTATTTGGGAACGTAAAGCGCAACGCAAGAAATCTGATTGAGGTTCACCAAATGTTTGTGCATCTGCCAGTTTCAAATTAAACTCTATAGAATCCAAGTCAAATTTTGTGATAATTCGTCAAAATTGTATATTTTATTACATTGTCCTATAGTTTGGATCTTGAAATTATTTTTAAAGGTTACGTCGACCAGGATTTAATTATGCTAATCTATAATTCATGAAAATACTGATGTTGTATTGTCCACCAAAATCATGAAAATTACCTAAAGATTTATAAAATCAGACTTTTAATATGCAACTTTGCAGTTTTAAGCTCTGTATACACTATCAAACTAGTTTGACAAAAAAAGTGTGATGTGCCCAAATGTGGTAGTGATATGCCTAAATATGGTAGTGATATGACATCATCATGTCCATATATGGGCACATCACATTGTTTTGTCACATAATGTTTGATAGTGTAGACAAAGCTTTAATAAAGTTTCAATTTCAGTTTTATTTCACAAAGCAAATAAAAACAATATTATTTTGATGTGTACATACACATATAATACCATAAGAAAATTGTATAGATATTAACTAACATTATCGTTTAAACGAGTATATTATATACCGAATCTCGGTTGCGGCGACTTTTTCTCATTCTCACAGATTGCCTTATCTTATCGTTTCAAATTAAATTTCAGTATATCACCAGGCGGTTTAGAATTAATGTTCTATACCTAATGTTTTTATATAAAGTATTGGTTAATCGAAAACATTATTGGTGTATAAACCAAGTATATAATTCGAAAAAAAAATACACACCTCCTGAATCAATGACGACTCGCAACACCCATCCTATAAGTGGTATACCTGCCAACGGTTTAATATTCTTCAACTTGACTCCCTTACTACCGCCACGGGCAAGAATAACTGCTGCAAGATGCTTTGAACCCGCACCTCTTTCGGGTTGGTTATGTGACATTTCTTGACCGTTTATATATCTTATAGGCCTATATATGATATCTTTATATAGTTGAGGCCAACCTCTTGATTTTATTACACCCAGAATTGTAACACGAAAGAACTCTATGACGTGGAGCGCTATCAAGCGTGATAGAACATGCAGGCTCAGTATTTTGTTGTCATGTGGATTAACTATTCAACTATAGGCCTATAGATGATATTTGTAATAATGATCTGCATTATCGTCTACACTCAATGAAAAGGTTATTCTTTCTTACTTTAACACAAACTCTGAATAAAAGGATAGGACAATAAGTCTTTATAAATTATTACAATCTTTCACCTTTCTTTGTAATTATAAACGGTTTTTCTGGTGTTTTATTTTTCTCACCTCTCTCCATTTTTTTAAAAGATTTGAATATTATCTTTCTTGATGCTTGTTTTAAAATAATGTATAAGCTAAGTTTAATGTCAATCATGGTTTTTAGTCGCGTGGACGCGACTCTATAGTTCACTATGTCGGTCGGTCGGTCTGTCTGTCGGTCCGGTATCACTATGCGTTTTATCACTTTCTGACCTTATCTTGATATCAGTTTAATCTAGCTAAGTCAATTTTTTACAGTATATTCCTTATGGCCAGGAATCGATGTGGTTATGTTTTCATGAACACAATGCCAATAACTCTCAATCCATGATTTTCTGTTTTCTAGAAACCTCTATTGGCTTGTATTTCGATTTTCTGTCATTTGGTGGCATACATTTACTGTTATATTTTTCCTAGGTTTCATTATCTGAACTTCAACTGCTTCCAAAACTTGTTCCCTCTATGAAACGACTTTTTGCCGAGGAGCTTCAGGAACTCGAGGAAATTAGATGGAAAAAAATTGAGAAACGATCAATACCACCAGACTTGATAGAAAACGAGAATGTATCAAAAAAACAAAAAGCAACATAGAAAATTAAGCATTACTGTATTCATTTTTGTTTTTTATGTTTTATTTTAAGGAAAACAAATTAATAGTAGATAAACATCAACATTGTGTTTGCTTTTCATTTAACATAGGTAAAAAAATATTTATTGGTCGACGTTAATAATCCTTAACAATTTCATTGACTGTTCACAAAGCAAAATAATCTAATAAAAATTGGAAGAAAATCTATTGCAGTTGCCCCGATTTCAACATTCTGGACTTGTATTCACCCTGTTGAAATGTTGACAACAGAAGGGTCATACATTTGACCTTTGAACGGTGAACCCTCGACATCCCAAGCTTTCTTCAGCATTTCATGTGCACTCTGTAAAGAAATCGTAAATTCTAGTATTGTGTATAAATGATTGGAATCATCGAAGCATCACCAGTATCTGAAGAATGCAAAAAATGACCTAATTTTGCAATTTTAAGCACTATCAAACTAGTTTGACAAAAAATGTGTGATGTGCACAAATATGGTAGTGATATGACATCATCATGTCCATATACGGGCCTGTCACGTAAGTTTGATAGTGTAGACAAAGCTTTAAAAGATTCCATTTTTACATACCAGTTCTTTGCTAGTTGGTTTTCCTTGTTGCTTTTGTTCAAAATCAAACATAGCCTGCCTGAAGCCTTGCTTATCGTCCTCGTCTAACTCGTTCATTGATTGCGAGTTGTTGATCGATTTTGGATCAATCTCTGCTTCACCTTGCAATGCAGCGTGCCACCATGTTTCTATGCGTTTCTCCAGATTAAGCTATTTACATTTGAAAACAATTATTATATAAATATGTGATGGCATCTACAAAAGATGAAGCGATAGAGAAAAAGTCTAGTGAAGAGGATCAGAAAAATGTTGAAAATGAGGAAAAAGAGAAGAAAGAGGAAGATATTCTGAAGTTAAACAAAGATGAGGAAGATAGTGCTAAGTTAGAAACAGTAATTGAAACTTCAAAATCTGATGAAAAAGACTGTTACAATTATAGGGGGCAGTAACACCTATAGGGGGCAGTATTTAATTATCACATGATTAGATTAATCCCCACACTCCCCTGTTTAAGCTGAGTTTGTCCTCAAACTTAATATTATGAAATAAAATGTAAGATTAAACTAAATATGCAGAAACATTTTACATTTGGTACGCACACTTATCAAAATATCATTAATATTAACTAGACGTTGGTTGAGCATATCATTGGATCCATGTACTGATTGACATCTTTGATTAAACTTCTTCATTAGTCGGATGCTGCGTCGAGGTGTATCGTCTGAACTAACGCCATCAGAATCGGACTGTGAGTTATCGAACACATAGGACATTGGTTGTTGATTTTCTTGCTCTGGTTGTTGGTACACCAAAGGACATGGTTTTATTTCGCGACGGTGAACAGTTCTCTCTCCACCAGTACCATCTGCACGTTTAACAGTGTAAGAAGTGTTACCTCCAGGTCTGGATATAATTTCAAAAATTGCTGGGTCCCATTCATCAGCAATCTTGTGTCTCCCTAGTGGATGCGACTTGGTAAAGACTTTTGTACCCGTTGCCAACGGTTTCTCTTTAGCTTTCTGGTCGTAGATCTTCTTCCGGTTCTCTGCTTCCTGTTTGAGACGCTCCCCTGCTTTCTCATATGTCATCTTCATGGTTTCCATACTCGAGGCTAACCAATCATTTATCTCTTCAGGTACCGCTATTTATTTGTTAACAGAAAATCGATAGGTAGTTTAGGTTGTCTTCCAAACATCAAGAAGAATGGAGAAAAGCCAGTTGATGAATGTTCAGCTACATTGTAGGCATAAAGTACTTCAGGCAAATGTTCGGACCATCTTCGTTTCTGATTGCTTGGTAGTGATTTCAATAGATCATGCAGAGTTCTGTTGAATCGTTCTGCTTGTCCGTTTCCCTCAGGATGGTACGGTGTTGTTCTTGTCTTGGTTACTCCATACATTGTACAAAGTGAACGAATAAGTGAAGATTCAAAATTCCGTCCCTGGTCGGAGTGGAGTCTTTGAGGAATACCAAACTTGGTGAACCATTCCCTTACCAGTATCTTTGCTGTTGTCTCTGCGGTTTGGTTTTTGGTTGCAACAGCTAATGTGTACTTGGAGAAGACATCGGTGATCACGAGCACGTTTTCTTTTCCGGTAGAGTCCTTCTCAAGTAAAGTAAAGTCAACAGCAACAACTTCATTTGGTTTTGAAGCGACGATACTTCTTAACGGTTCCCGGACTTTAGGACCAACTTTAGCCTTTGAACATCGGTCACACTGTTCACACCATGAAGTTATGTTCTCATACATCTTCGGCCAGAAACAACGTTTGCGTATTAAACCTAAAGTTCGGTTTGCTCCTTGGTGACCTGTTTGATCATGACAGGCTTTCATGACATCTTCTCTTAATACGTCAGGTAGAATGAATTGCCACTGGTCGCCATCAGCGCTCACTCGGTAAAGTAGATCATCTCTGACTTGTATACGATCTAACTGCCGTAGAAGTAGTCGAACTTCCTCGGTTTCATTGCTTCTCTCGTCAGGGTTAGGTTTACGGTTTAGACTAATGTAGTGCCAAAGTCTTGCAATGGATGAATCTTTCCGTTGAAATTCAGCCAGCTGTTGGTTGTCGTAGCCAGGAAATACGAGTACCGCCTTGAGTGCTTGTACATGTGTTTGGATGTTTATAGAACTGGAATTGTGATTAGCTAAACTTTCAGGGAGACTGGTCATCCCAGCTGTCTGTCGGAAGTCTTCGGAAGTTATAACGGGGTCTTCTCTGTGAGCTCTTCGAGATAGAGCGTCTGCTGCTTGATTGTTTTCCCCAGGCTTGTAATGAACTTCAAAATTAAAAGATGACAACTCGCTAATCCATCGCTGACTAACTGCATCTAACTTGGCAGAGTTAAGGTGAGCCAACGGATTATTGTCTGTAAACACAATAAATTTGTTTCCTAAAAGATAATCACGAAACTTGTCTGAAATTGCCCACTTCATTCCCAGCATCTCCAGCTTCATACTAGAATACTTTTTCATATTTCGTTCTGCACCTCGTAACGTTCGGCTTGCATATGCGATTACACGTCTTTTCCCATCCTGTACTTGTGACAACACCGCTCCCAACCCAATAAATGATGCATCTATTTCTACTTCGAAAGGCAAGGTAAAATCTGCATAAGCAAGTACTGGTTCTGAACAGAGCTTGGTCTTCAACACCTCAAATGCACTTTGGTGTTTGGGCCTCCATTTAAAATTAACAAATTTCTTCTCCTTAATCTCTTTCAAAGACTCCAGCTCCAGCTATCTGCGAGAAACCAGGTACAAATCGTCGGTAAAACGAACAAAAACCTAAAAATGAACGCAACTCTTTCACAGTGGAAGGTACAGGCCAATCTTTTACTGCAGTCAGCTTTTCTGGATCTGCTGCAACTCCATCTCTGGTTACAATATGTCCTAGATATTTAACTTTTGGACAAAATAAGTCACATTTACTTGGTTTTATCTTCAGTCCAAATTCTCGTAGTCGATTGAAAACAACATCAAGGTGTTCTAGATGATCCTCAAAACTACTAGAATAAATCAGTATGTCATCTAAATAACACAAAACGGATTTGAAAAATTGATCACGAAGACAGGCTTGCATAAGTCGTTGAAAAGTGCCAGGAGCGTTGCACAGTCCAAATGGTTATAAACGGTTATATTCAAATAATCCAAAAGGAGTAGTGAAACTGGTTTTTATTCTGTCTTTGTCTTCCATTTCTATCTGATGATAACCGGAAATGAAGTCAATTGAAGTGAACCATTTAGCGCCATGAAGAGCATCCAAAGACTCATCAATACGTGGAATGGGATAACTATCTTTGATTGTCTTCTTATTTAACTGGCGATAATCAACGCACAATCTTAATGAACCATCTGGTTTACGAACAAGAACAATTGGCGAGGCAAACGGACTGGTACTCTCTCGAATAACATTTTTCTTCAGCAACTTCCTAATATGCTCTCGTACTTCTTCCAATTGTGATGGTGGTATGCGCCGATATGGTTGTTTGATTGGAGTTTCATCGGAAAGTTGAATGTGGTGCTTTACTTTATCTGTATGGCCAAGGTCTTCATCATTTTCAGCAAATATATCTGCATGCTTTAACAGAAAGGCTTTAGCTGATTTTTCTTCTTCATTGCTTAGTCCATTCCAAAGCTGTTTAAAAACTTGTTCTTTACAGGATGTTTCCAGAGATAGAGAATATACATCATTACTATTCACGCTGATTCTGTCCATACACACACTTCCATCGTCGACCATAACAACAGTTTGAACTTTACCAACAGGTGTTCTCGGTTTCAGCCATATCACCTCATCAGTTACATTTACTACTTGTACATTAAGGCGTCCATTCTTTATACTTGCCAGGGAACAACTGGTGACAAGTCCTTTCGGAGTATTTTCGATTGGTTCTATGAGCACTTCACTCTCAGAGCACATAGGACCAGTTACTGGAACGTAAATAGCGCTTGTAGGTGGAACGACTATGCTTTTTGGTATATCAACTCGTAATAAGCCTTGAATGGCTTGCGGCAGATTGATTGGTGGTTTGGTAAAATTAAGTTGCTTCTCTATGTCAGATGTGAAGTGTTTGATGACATTCATCCCCAATAACATTGGAAACCTAGTTGACGTCTTTACTACTAGTATACCACAGTTCGAAATAACCGCTCCGTTCAACTCGATGTCGGATATGAAATAACCTGCATAGGGTATAGATGACCCATTTGCAGCCCGAATTGTAAGCCAATTTAGCTTTTCCAATGAGATATGGTTGAAATGTTCATGGAAGTAGTCTTCAGACAATGTGGTAACTTGAGAACCGGTGTCTAGTATCGCTTCCACTTGTCTCCCAAATAGTTTGATATTTACAGTTGGACAGGTTCCAATTAAATTAGATACGTTAGGCTCCACTGAGCCATTTTCACTCTCACACTCACCCAGGACACGGCTCTTGTAGCTGGGTGATGTTAGTTTTCCGAACTCGATACTACACATGGACTAGGGCATTCGCTAGCATAATGTCCCATCTGTTTACATCGGTGACACTGAACAGTGGATTTGTCTCGCCTTGTAGATTTTCTCTGTGTTCTTTCTTTGGATTGGTTCTCTAACTTTTCTAGCCGGTTAGTGAATTCTTCCTGTTTATTACGAATGTCTTCTGTAATCTCCGTTTGCATCTTTACTGCCAGCGAGAGATTTTCTAACGTTTTCAAAATCTGATCATCTGCTTCGGTGACGTAAGAATAAGCTTTTACAGGTTTTCGATGAAGGCCATCTTCCTCCTCCATATCCATCGCCCAATCCCTTAACCTAAAGAAAGTAACACCTGGATCGTCCTTTAACATCTTTTTCAGCTCTCTTCGTAACACGCTATCGGCTAAACCCTCACAAAACTGGTCTCGAATTGTTCGTTCAGGATCTGGAGCATTTGGAATTCTACCCAACTTCTCTGAAAATCCTAGCAAAACGAATGCATAATCCGAAATGGATTGTCCTCTCTTCTGAATGGTATTATATATCTGCCTCATAATGGTATTTAGTGACATCCGCTCGCCAAAGGTATCTTGTAAGGTCCTAAGTATTAGCTCCGAGTCATCTGCTACCCGTGGACGATGCCTAATTTCTCTTCGTGCGGCGCCTTCTAGGTGAGAAACAACAAAATCAGCTGCATTCTGTCCTCGCAATTTTCTGACTTTTATAGCTGCCTTGATGTCTTCAACAAAGGACTCTACACATTCCCCTTCGGCTCCCACAAAGTGTCTCATCTTCTTCTCTGGGAGAACATATACTGTGTTTCCATTCCCATGGGCAGCACGCCTAGTTGCTTCTAGTTCGGCTCTTAGCTCATCAACCGTCCTCTGCACATCTCGCAACGATGCCTTGCTTGCCATCACTGATCTCTAATGTTAAAGCCAAATACGATCCACGATCCCACTTCTGACACCAAATTGTAAGGATGTGGACGACAACACAAAAGGAAAAACACGCCTTTTCTCACTTTTACCACGGTCCGGTGGTGTATTTGGTTTTAATTTGTTTTTAGCATAACAATAGAGATCAGTATGGTCCTTTTAATCAGATCTTTAATTAAATAAGAGACAAAACTATCTGCCTCCTTGACCGGTTCATGAATACAAAAGAAAGCAAACCATTTGAAAAAGACTGTTACAATTATAGGGGGCAGTAACACCTATAGGGGGCAGTATTTAATTATCACATGATTAGATTAATCCCCACATATATATATATATATGTATATTTAATTTATTTATTTATATAAATATATATATAATTTATTTATATTATGCACAGAACATGCATTCTAAACCGCCCCAGGTGGTCTAATGGTTAGGACATCTGCATATCAAGTAGAAGGCTCTAGGTTTGAATCTCGGTTGGGGTGACTATATCTCATTCTCACAGATTTCCTCATTTATCATTTCAAATTAATTGAATCAATTTCAGTATATCACCAGGCAGTTTAGAATTTGTTATATTTATAAATACAATATAATTTATTATTATACATCTGCTGTTTTGAGATACACAGCAACTGTTGTGCAATTACTGCAATTAATAAATAATTGTCACTAACCTGTACACACTCTCCGGGTATTAGACTCCACATGGATTCATCAGTACGAATTTGGCTTTTTAGTTTTCCTTCAACAAGGACTTCAGGTGTCTTATTTGGTTCAGTAGGTTTCAAGGTGACCTTTCAAAAGGTAACACAAAAAAGTGTGTTATGGCCAAATATGGTAGCGATATATTATCGTGTCCATATATTGTCACATAAAGTTTGATAGTGTAGACAGACAGAGGTTTATAAATGGTTAGGACATCTGCATACAGTATCAAGCAGAAGGTTCTGAATCTCAGTGTTAATTAATTTTAAATTTTCAGCATATAACCAGACGGTTTAGAATTTGTGTATTTTTAAAAGAGGAAATAAATATTATTTTTCATTGATTAATGCTGAGCAGAATTCAGTTAAGTCAGTGATTTTATCGTTAGTATCTGATGGTGTATATACACACTCACCTTTATGCTTGAGGCCTGAATGTTTACATCAAGTTGTTTAGCTTTTCTTACATGATGTGGTACAGCAACTTTGATGTCAACATCCTTGATAGATTGTGACCACCAATACGTGTCACACATGGCACCATTAAATGTGTCTGCTTGACTTAAAGCTGATGAAATCCTTTAAATATAATTGTGATTGTGAAACCTTAGCATGTTACCAAAAAGATCGTAAAAAAAATATTACCATGGATTTTTTTTTACATAGTTTTCGTCGCTAATCTTTCTACTTCGATTAACCAAGGAAGAGTGAAATTTCACCCCTCCTTGGATTAACAAATTTATTATAAATTAAATACTTTACGTTTTCTGTTTTGTTTCATTTTGTTGTATGTTGCTTTTACTTGGTTTGAGATGTTCTTTTCCTTTAGGTTGTTGAACTGTTTCATTTTGTTGTTCACTTGTTTCATTTTGTTGTTTATTTGTTTCATTTTGTTGTTCACTTGCTTCATTTTGTTGTTGACTTGTTTCCACTTCAACTGTGTTTAAAGGTTCTGGAATATCTAAAATTAGAATTACTGTTATTAAACAAATTCAGCAGCAAAAGGTGGATTGTATTGTACTGTACTGTATGTATTTTTTAATATAATTATAATACAAACAGTGGGATAACATAGAGGCCTTGGTTTCAACACTGGAGACCTCAGACATTTTTAGTGTTATTATTCAACATATTCTAAAGCCATCTTCCCCTCCAGACCCTGGGTTTAGCCAGTGGGCACTCAACATAGCCGTTACGCCACTGAATGCAAAAAATGAATGTTTATGTTTTAGGAATAAAATATTTTAGGTTAGAACTTAGACCCATTAAAAAATATTTCTGTCGAAGTAGAGCTGTTATAGATGGTGCATTCTACAGAATGTTTTTTTTATCATGTATTATTCACTGGCCTTGGAAATTGCATACAATCTAAAAATGTTTACAAAAACATTAACGTCTAATGTACAGCAATTGTGAGGATGGATCAAAAAAAGCGCAGTATATGTTTTATGGTGTTATTGGCCAGTGGAGACGTACAGTAATGCCTGTACCTGTTTCAGATGGTTCTGTAGGAACACCGTGTTTGAGCTGCTCATATTTCAAGTAGGTCTGGAAAAATAAAATAAATAATACATCAATAAATATGTAATCTCCCTGGAAATGTAAACCTAAAATCAAAATGACCAAGCCAAGTTTACTGACTGGTAGTGAATACTGAATACTTATTTTGTTTCCTATAAGGAAGGAAAGAACCTGTGTAATCAGCATCATGGATGGTTATTATTTTACCTGCATTATGAGCCGACGAGCTGCTCCTGGGGGAAGTCCCATTGCATCTGTCTTGCTTGTCATAATGTGATAAAAATCAGTTCTAAAGAAAGTACAATTTTAAAAAAAAAATGCAATTAACTACTAGGCCTATAGGCGCGGCCTAGAGCCCTACACTAGGCCTTAAAGTACAGTCAGTAGTAATACTAATATAAAAACTTATATTTTATTACAAATATGCCTAGCCTGTATTATTATAGTATATACCGGTTTATTTTATATTTGGAAACACTTTAACCCCATATCGGAGTCCAATACCTATCTAGGCCTAACGTCAGTTGTTTACCACCTACGAGTACTAACATATCGCCCTCCAAACCCCAGTTTCAGCGCTGCATTTTAATTACCGTTCGAGGTAAAGTTGGGCCTAAAGAAAATTATGAAAGTTAATGTATTACCGTCGGTATAAGAAGCTGAAAATAGCATCCATGAACAAGTCAATTTGTTTAACATTTTGAAGAATCTCACTTAGCCTTGCATCAATTTCAGGATCAGGTTTTGAAACCATTTTAAGCAATGTTTTCCTTGATGTTTGTAATTGTATTGTTATGAGGGACGATCGAGCTAGCTAACATTACGAACAAACGAACAAAAAGCGTCTGCTATAGTATCTTAATAGTGACGTAGGTAGCCACAAACGTAATGAAATTCGTGTTGTAAACATTTGTTGCAGCAGTGTTATTTTCATCATCATAATTATAATGACGATCATTATAGGAATATTTAAACCTAAGTTAAATAAAGTAATTTTCTACAGTTATCAATTCACGTATTTTAATAGTTAAGTTCGTAAGGTCTCTTTATTAGATGCATTGGTTACACGCTTTTTTTGTATTCATTGTATAGGCCAAATTGTATGTAAATCAAAATGTATACCCACCTTTCATTTATAGGCGCGCCTACATCGTTGTTAAAATGACAATAAATAATATTGTATCCGGCGTAGGCCTACTATGTCGTACGTTGTTGTGCACGCATGCATGACAAACGACAAACGTGAAAACACACAATTAAATCTAAAACGATTCATTTAATAAACATAAAGAGTAATTTCTTTTCCCACAATTTATTATTTCCCACAGAGCTTCTCCAAGCTGATCTAGCTCTCCCGTCTTCAACCTCTATCTACAAACAATTGAGTGATCCCTCCAGTTGGCGTTTTTTAATTACGCAATCAACAAGATCAAGATATATTATTTGAATAATAAATGCAATTCATGAGGTTCCGATATCACACACCCTCTTTGGGGTGTTGTAGTTCAGTGATAAAATATAGTATGCCAATGTAGTCATATTCCATCATATTATAATGCAATATTTATCTAAGTTTCACTTCGATTTGCATCAGATGTGGCTTTTTGTATAACTAAAATTATATGATTACAAAATTCTCTAGCAGCGCCTCGTCCCCCGTCGAAATTTGATACAAACGAGGCCATGACTTTAAGATTGTGTTGCGCATCTTTAGGCGCTCCACCAATACCCGCCATTTTCACGCATTCTTGATCCGGTATATCAGAACCTGTAATAATAAAGGTATAATTAAAGTATTTTACTAGAGTGTGCGTATGGGTGCGCGCGCAACTATGTGATGGCACTAGTTACTGTTTATTTGTTACGCATGATTAATTTATAATGATTTTGTAATTTATGACCGTATAAAATACGGTGTTTACGTGTTCTGTACTGCTGAACTGGTGGACGGTGTATGTTACTTACTCTAGTAAATAAAGTATATGAATTTAAAGTGCTTTCATTAGTTTGTATATATCGAGCTGATGAATTTGAGAGTTGGATGTCAATACTTCTTTTACAATCAACTAAAACGGTAAAACTAAATCAGCATTTGTGTTTCCTTACCCATATACGCAATTTGTGTCATATCCAGCTCCATTTTGTTTCTCCATTTTACTAACTGGGCTAATTTATTTTCGCATCCCATTACTAATTCCACACCTAGTTTGTCAGCAAACTTCTGATGAAGTTCATTTTCTTCAGCTGGATAAAAAGTATAATAAAGTTATCTTAGAGCATACCGTAATCCTTGAAATCGATGATAGACCTAAAGCTCTATCTCCACCATCAAATTAGTTTGACAAAAAAAAAATTGGTGTGCCCAAATGTGGTAGTGATATGCCCAAATATGGTAGTGATATGACATCATCATGTCCATAGAGTTAGATCATGTTCATGGGCACATCACATAAAGTTTGATACGGTAGATGTACATTTCTACTCTAAAGAAAAGCTCCATAAGCTCACTCTAGTTGGCGAACCCTGCGTTCAATAAGAGACACCTCTATTCATTATCGAGGAGAAAACACCACACTTCATTATATTTAAAGCTCTGTCTACACTATCGAACTGTATGCGACAAAAAAATTGAGGTGCCCATATATGGACATGATGATGTCATATCACTACCATATTTGGGCATATCACCATATTTAGGCCCATCACACTTGTTTTTGTCAAACTAGTTTTATAGTGTAGACAGAGCTTAAGAGGAAACAGGGCAAAGGACTACGGTCAGACGCCTATTCAGACGACATTCACTATAGTGGGTCCCGAAGGTGTCCTTGAATGGGATTCTTCTATACTGTAGGCTATACTTCCATATTAAAACTTACAAGCAATCAGTTTGACTGTAAGTCCTCTGTCCAACAGCATTCGGATACCCATTGCGTCCGTTTGGTTGTAGGTTGTGAAATGTCCATTTTCTAAAGATTCAAGGCGTTTATTAGTTTAATTCTGGATGTACTATCCGAAATAAAGGAAAAGAATGAATGAAATTCATTATTTTGGTTTTACGTCTACTAATTTTTTTGTGTAAATTGAAGGTTTTAGTATAGAGATCAATGTGAATTCGTGAATAAGCACATTTTGTAGGATTGTATAATAAATATCAGTGGACCGGATCACTTGTGATCAAGCCATCAGCCAAGATGGCGAAAGCTAAAGAATGTGAGTAATTTCTTTACTGGATTTGTCAAACAAAATTATTTATTTATTTATCAATGTGAGTCTAGCGTGTGGGATGTATGTTATTGTTTGTATTGTGAATAGGGAAGAATGGATTACAATCAATTTTAATTTCGTTCGTAATTCACCTTCAGTAAAATATACAAGGTTATCCGTCAATACACCGTCTACACCAAATACAGCCAGCTTTACTCCTTGCGGCTTACTCTTGCCAAAGTAACCAAACTTTACCACACGCTGTTCCGCGATTGGCCAGTCTATGTCTGTGTCGATATCAACACTATACTCTGAACCCATCTCCAAATAACCTACCCTTTAACGAATAATATTTAATAAAATAAATAATAAATGAAATAAAATTCTAATACGTTGGTTAAAATAAATAACATTTCAACTTATTTCCGAAAACATAGGGAACAATTATAAAGAATATCAATGAAACTATTAAACAGTAGAACCCACATTAAGGGGCATATTCGGGGCCCAAAAAATGATATATATTTCCCCTCGTTTCGTTTTATGTCTCCTAACAAATTCGAAATTACGACTAAATAAAGAGACTTATCAATATAATAACATAATAACAATAATAATATTATATGGCTAGATTAGAGACTTGAGGCAAGTCTACTGAATGTTTTATCAAAAGTAAAAATAATAAACATGTATTGTATAGTAAACACTAGGCTCATAGGATTAAAAGTAACAAGATGCTGTCGACTAATGGATAGGCGAATTGCAGGTAGTAAATTTACATGATGCTTGTATGAAGTCTTTTGTATTCATTTTTGAGTGATATTATTCGCCTGGCTGGTTGTGGAAATGGTTGATTACAGATTGCTCGGTTTGTGTATACAGAATAGGCCTATTGTTATTAGAATTCCTTATATTCATACTATATTTGCTTAATAGGCTTACTTACTTTCCACCTTGGAATACACCATTCATGAGTAGATTTCTGCGACTAAAATAAAATGAGCCGTTTTCGACAAGTTCCCCATCCCAGTCCTGTCGCCGAGGCCGATGTTTAGAATCAAGGTTTAACGGTTTTGTATTCTCGCCTATCGGAAATTAAACCAAAAATACATCGGAAATTAAACCAAAAATACATCGGAAATTAAACCAGAAAACATCGAAAATTAAAATTAAACATAGCATGTTTTAAAAAAAATACTACTAGACTTACTGAAATAACTACGCATGTTTATTTTTATTTGATAATTGAACAAAAAACTAGGTGAAACTCCCACTTTTATTTTAAGATGTGTGTCCATTAAACAAGAAGAAGGGAATTAGACTGTATGCTTTGAATCTAAAATTGGTAAGCGCCAAACTACAGTGCCACTAATTTATAGAATCGAGTCAACCCAAGAGGGCTTATTTTATACCTCCATTGTCAAACCATGGAGGAAATTTCCTCCATGGTCAAACCAAGGAAATATATACCAACAGGACACTAAGCTCGCCTTGCCAAGATAGGAACTCGTAACAATCCTTTAATCTTATGTCTGGCTGCGACAAATACCAACAGTACTATGTATATTTTCCGTGACGAAGTGAGGTGTCTGTTAATAAGGGGCGTGTAACTGATCGTGTCGCAGCCACAGATAAGCCCTTTGATCTCCGGGGCTCAGAATCGTCTTATATAGATTGCCATGGTCAAGCTTACCTTCATGTACTTCTTCCCATCTAAACTTATGCTGACGAGTGACGGCAAACACTGAATCGTAATCACCATCCATGATCATGCGCGCAGGGGCCTGCAGATGCCACGGCTGAAGACATGGTGATGTACACTGGACAAGAGCCATGACGGTTACCTCTAAGAAAACAACATAGAAGAAATATTATAATTGCTTCAATCTTTTGCCGAAAACGTCGAGGTGTTATTTATTACACGGTCGGACAATACAGTGGTGGTGGACCGATGCATGATTTTGAAATTAGGGTATGCCGTGGACCTAAAATTGTAAAATTAAATAAATAATTAAATAATATTATCTATTGAATTGACATTTTTGACGGTGACGCATATAAATAATAGCAACCTCTAAGAAAACAATTTTCCCGAAAATAATTTTTCTCAGTTCTTCTTGAACTATAGTATAGAAGAGCAATTTTTTTAAACATTTTGTAATACTTCCGAAGTCATTTATTCAGTATATTCTACAATATTAAGTGTTGTATTATTATTATATTTTTATAAAATCTTTTTTCATCTCATTGTACATAATAACGTTAGAGTGTATTACGGTACAGTATGGCCTATTGTTCGAGCAATAAGTTCATGCCAAACACAATGAACTATGTAAATATTGTAGGAGTGTTTTTTTTTCAATAAAATGTGTAAAGTATTATCATGGTTTATTCTTATTTGCTCATCTTATATTCATTGATCATGGTTGTGGAGTTAGCGCAAACATTCATTGTTTGGATACAGGGAGTGAAACTGTACGCCAGAGGTTATTTCGATCATATTAACGTTTTTATTTTACCTTTCAGTACACACTGTGACGCCACAATTGTTCTTTACCAACCAATACAAATTATCCTGGGTTTTCCCAATATTGCGTTTTTATCCGTCAATTACATAAATTATAATATTTAAGTTGATCGATGGACTTATTGTTTATACTGTATCATGCAGTAGCATCATGTGCTGTTGTAGGTTGTAAACTTAATTAAATTTCAGCTAACTATGTACACCGTTTTTATTATTACAATAACACAACCACAAACTGCAGATTTGTATTGTTCTATATTGTTACCAGTCCATCATCTCTCGTATAAATATGTTTCGTATAACAGGCTTTTATCCAGCTGCCATTCGGGCACTGAATGCTGTAGTATACCGTACGAAAGTGATGTGGCACTTTGTAATTGTTAGTTTTTTATTTATTTGTTTTTGTATATCTCAGAGCAAACATAATTTCTATGTATATTTTATATGCAAATAGCAATAAATAGAAGCAATTTTCCACTGATGAATGAATGAACATACCTGGGCGATTTTCGAGGAATTCTTGAACGCTTTCTAGCGATGATGCACCATCCCTAGCCCCGTACGCACTTCGTCTGAAGACGCTCGCTCCAAATTCACGAGATACCTTTTCAATTTCATCGTGGTCGGTTGACACCCAAACGCTATCAAATACTGTGTGATAAATAAGCATACGAATCACAGTTCCATAATGCATTTAAAGTTAAAGTCAATTCCCATGACTTATGAACAAATCATTGTCTGGAAAGAGTCATTTTATCCCTTACTCTTCGTGCATGACACTTATATGACGTAATTCATTTCATTTCATTCGTTTCATTCATTTCATTCGTTTCATTTCATTCATTTCATTCATTTCACTCATTTCACTCATTTCACTCATTTCACTCATTTCACTCATTTCATTCATTTCACTCATTTCACTCATTTCATTCATTTCATTCATTTCATTCATTTCATTCATTTCATTCATTTCATTCATTTCATTCATTTCACTCATTTCATTCATTTCATTCATTTAATTCATTTCATTCATTTCATTCATTTCATTCATTTCATTCATTTCATTCATTTAATTCATTTCATTCATTTCATTCATTTCATTCATTTCATTCATTTCATTCATTTCATTCATTTCATTCATTTCATTCATTTCATTCATTTCATTCATTTCATTCATTTCATTCATTTCATTCATTTCATTCATTTCATTCATTTCATTCATTTCATTCATTTCATTCATTTCATTCATTTCATTCATTTCATTCATTTCATTCATTTCATTCATTTCATTCATTTCATTCATTTCATTCATTTCATTCATTTCATTCATTTCATTCATTTCATTCATTTCATTCATTTCATTCATTTCATTCATTTCATTCATTTCATTCATTTCATTCATTTCATTCATTTCATTCATTTCATTCATTTCATTCATTTCATTCATTTCATTCATTTCATTCATTTCATTCATTTCATTCATTTCATTTCTTCTCTTTTCTTCTCTTTTCTTCTCTTTTCTTCTCTTTTATTTCGTAAAAAATAATACAGAGTACAAAATTCTCCATAGCTCAAGAACAAATTAGTGTCTACAGCGTATTTCTTAAACTCTGTATAGGTTGTTTTTAATGTTTTAATAATTATTACATAGTTTTTGCATTTTGAGACCACTAACATAATGTATGGTAGGACTACATGATAGTGACACACACTTATCAATAAATAAATTCAGCATTTCGGGGTTTTTTAACGGCGAATCCTGGCGTTCATTGCAAATGGTGGCACAAGGTTTCAGAAAATAAACACTTACACATTGTACACTCACAAAATCAGGGGAGGTATGCTTTACAAACATTGAGACACAATAGCATATTATTATGCCTAATTCCGGGTCAATCACCAACAAAAGAGCTAACTTTAAAAAAAAATACCAAACCGTATACCGTACCGTAGGCATATATTGCATACGTTATCTCGGGGTAAGTTATTATTCCAAACCATTTTGATTGTTATCTATAATCATATTATGTATTTAATCTTGGCGGATTACGAGAATAAAAGCATAAATTTAAATTTTTTATACCACAATAATTAAATAAAAAATATGTTATTAATTTTCTATAGAGTGTTTGCAAACCGGGAAAACAGAGAAGCACGTAAGATTATATTCCATATGTTATGTTATTAAATAATACAAGTACCATTTTATAAGCCTCTGTCAACAGGTGGTAACAGTGGTGTTACTGTACCCTTTTTTTATTTCACACAGCAAATAAAAACAATATTATTTTGATGTGTACATACACATATAATACCATAAGAAAATTGTATAGATATTAACTAACATTATCGTTTAAACAAAGTATATTATATACCGTATCTCGGTTGCGGCGACTTTTTCTCATTTTCACAGATTGCCTCATCTTATCGTTTCAAATTAAATTTCAGTATATCATACCAGGCGGTTTAGAATTAATGTTCTATGCCTAATGTTTTTATATAAAGTATTGGTTAATCGGAAACATTATTGGTGTATAAACCAATTATATAATTCGAAAAAAAATACACACCTCCTGAATCAATGACGACTCGCAACACCCATCCTATAAGTGGTATACCTGCCAACGGTTTAATATTCTTCAACTTGATTCCCTTACTACCGCCACGGGCAAGAATAACTGCTGCAAGATGCTTTGAACCCGCACCTCTTTCGACTTGGTTATGTGACATTTCTTGACCGTTTATATATCTTATAGGCCTATATATGATATCTTTATATATAGTTGAGGCCAACCTCTTGATTTTATTACACCCAGAATTGTAACACGAAAGAACTCTATGACGTTGAGCGGAGTTGTGATCAAGGCGTGATAGATCAGGCTCAGTATTTTGTTGTCATGTAGATTAACTATTCAAGCAAATCCTTAATAATGTTGTAGGCCTACTCTCAGCTCTATAGATGCTATTTGTAATAATGATCTGCATTATCGTCTACACTCAATGAAAAGGTTATTCTTTCTTACTTTAACACAAACTCTGAATAAAAGGCTAGCACAATAAGTCTTATAAATGTTAACAATTATTACAATCTTTCACCAGGCTTTGTAATTATATGAACGGTTTTTCTGGTTTTTTTTTCTCACCTCTCTCCATTTTTTTGAAAGATTTGAATATTATCTTTCTTGATGCTTGTTTTAAAATAATGTATAAGCTAAGTTTAATGTCAATCATGGTTTTTATAAAACACAACTGTTTCTGATGTACCAATTCAAGTTTTGAATGGTAAAGAATAATAAAATGGGCTTTGATTTAAAATCTACTCCAGCGCCACCTGTCGTTCAGAGAGGAAGAGAGACACTCTAGCCTAGTAATAGAGGGGGTACGTGTGTTTTGATTTTGGTGTGGGAGTACGTCGTCGTTCGAGTACGTCAGCAGCAAAGCATCAGAGGGAAGAAGACATTTAAAAATGGATATCGATGCTGGGGGAGAAAAAGTGCCTAAAAACGGACATTTTGCATGTATTATTTTAGCCCGTGGAGGAAGTAAAGGAATCAAGTTAAAGAATATTAAACCACTGGCTGGACAACCCCTGATAAGCTGGGTTTTACGAGCTGCCATCGACTCGGGAGGTAGGCCTAGCTAGGCTTGTGACAGTTGTGATGTGGTGGGGAGTAACCTACAGTAGGCTAACTGTACCCCCCATAGCCTATCAATAAGTCGTTTTAGGCAAAAAATACAGAAATCATCATATGCCAGAAAGAGAAAAAGAGGGCCTAGCTACAGTAAATCGAGATAGTTTGCTAGATTAGATATGACTAGACTAGGTAACATTCTAGCTAGGAGGCCTACAAAATTAGTTAGGCTAGGCCTAGCTAATTTTTTATATTATAGGACTAGGTAGGTAGGTCTAGTACGGAGTATGGTCGAAGCGGCCGCCAACCAAAGCGGCCGCCAGTTTAATATCGTCATTTGTATGGAACGCCGTGTGCGCTTGAATCTTGGGTTGTTGTTGTCAACGACATGGCCTATAGCGAGTTGAGTTACAGCTCTTCTTTATATTTCTATAACAAGTTGTATAATAAGTTTGCCGGCCGTTAAATCAATGTATATTTTATATGTATTTTAATATTAACTTACATGCTATCGAATCTTATATTCTATTTTTAATATTTACATACTATCGAATCATTTAATAATTAACTTTGTATATCTCATTATATTGGTAGTGAAGGGAAAATATAACGTTGAACTGACACGACGTTTCTCGACCCTCTCCTATCGAATCTATACATTAATAATTTACGTACGGTATTGTCGAATCTTTATATCTCATTTACATACTATTGAATCGTTATACAGTATTGCATTAATAATTTACGTACGGTATTGCCGAATCTTTATATCTCATTTACATACTATTGAATCGTTATATACAGTATTGAATTAATAATTTACGTACGGTATTGCCGAATCTTTATATCTCATTTACATACTATTGAATCGTTATACAGTATTGCATTAATAATTTACGTACGGTATCGTTGAATCTTTATATCTCATTTACATACTATTGAATCGTTATACAGTATTGCGTTAATAATTTACGTACGGTATTGTCGAATCTTTATATATCATTTACATACTATTGAATCGTTATTATACAATATTGTATTAATAGTTTGCGTACGGTATTGCCGAATCTTTATATCTCGTTTACCTACTATCGAATCTTTATACAGTATTGCAATAATAATTTACGTACGGTATTGCCGAATCTTTATATCTCATTTACCTACTATCGAATCGTTATACAGTATTGCGTTAATAATTTACGTACGGTATTGTCGAATCTTTATATCCCATTTACATACTATCGAATCTTGGTTTTTATTATTAGTAATAGGGTGTGTTCTACATTAAGTGTTATTCCATTGTAATACATTGTTTGTGTTTTCAATAAAGCCACGTGGGGACGAAAACGCCAGAGGAACGCGCACCTTCTACAGCACTATTGCTGGCCGCCAGTCGAGTTATTAGCAAAAATTCGCGTAATTAATTACCGTACCGTACAGACACTTGCATCTTATATTAGTATTTAAAACTCATTTTAAATTGATTTATATATCTGAAGGTATAAAATCATGTATATTGTAAAAAAAATTAGAAAGAAGTTAACAAATTATGAACACTACTATAGTATAGTTACTTTACTGATTAATTAATATACAATATATTATTATTATTATTACTGCCTTTCCGCTGAAAAGTCTGCCGACATTTCCGCTTGGGCTGCTCCGTAAATCTCTTTTACTAGTTTCTTCCAGTCTGATCTTTCATTGGATTAATTAATATACAATAACAAAACTATATATTGTGATATACTTTATTGAAAAAATGTATATAATTCTTAATAATTGGCTTATTATATATTATATTAATATACAATACAAACACCACAATGAATGTTATTGACTTTATTATTAAACATATATATCATTTATTTAAAATCATTTAGTTAAAATAAGTAGGCTAATCATCGATTCGCCATTTCGTTTAAAAGAACGTATCACATTCAATCTGTAAAATAAAGAGAATAAATTACATTACAATAATGTAGATTGTTATTACGTCCGAGTAAAGAAAACCTGTCGAAACAATGACAATCAAAGATTACAAACCAACGACAATCAAAGAGCACACGGCGTTCCATACAAATTGCCGTTATTGAACTAGCGGCCGCTTTGGTTGGCGGCCGCTTCGACCGTAATCCGTCTAGTACTAGGGCCTAGGCCTATTTATTTATATATACCCTCTTACCTTGCCTAAAAGTACTACTAGTGATCAAACCGACAGTCACCGGCGTAGTGGCTTACTATCAACTAACTATATTTAATCTGTTGCCTTGAATTAATAATAATTATTAAAGATGTATTGTGTATTGCTTTCATTATTTAATTGAGACTCCATATTATAATATCTATGATTATTCTTTAGCTATTTACAGTATAAAGATATAATTATTTTTTCAGTATATTAATTATTTAAAAATACATATATTTCCTCTTTTAAATACTCTAATTTCTAAAAATTAAATCTATCATTTTGCTTTTTTTTTATAATTACATTACCAGAAATATTATTACAGCAGTGACCTAATAATCAAGTGTTTTAAATTAAGGTTAATAATTAAGTGATTTTTTTTGTAGTGTTTGACAGTGTGTGGGTCTCAACAGATCATGATGAAATTGCCCGAGTTGGTGCCGAGTGGGGAGCAAAGGTCTTTCGCAGGAGTGCACACTCGGCTCGAGACTCCGCAACTTCTTTAGAGGGTGTTCAAGAGTTATTGCAAGCTCATCCTGGTAAGAGCTTTTGTTACAGATAATAATAAAATAATAATATTTATTCGGTGGCATGTTATATCAAGCACAATCTTAACAGGAGCAAGCTGCTCTTGCTTCAATAAAAAGTGGTCAAATATCTTCTATGTAATTCTTCTATCTGCATGATGCCTTGTTCGTCCATCGGTTTGGAACGCATAGATCTTGCGTTTAGAGCGCCTATACACTCTGCGCCACGTGGCTGTACATTATTGCTGTTATTCTTTAATAGATTTTCATTCAATGGAGAATTAGAGCACTGTAATTTATTCATGACTTTATTTCTAGTATGACAACAACCAGAAAAATAGAAATGCACAGTTTGAAAGTTAGAATCGGATTATAACATGATTTTTTTTATATTACAGAGATTGATCTTGTTGGTCAGATCCAGTGCACAGCTCCGTGCCTTCACCCATGGCACATTCAGGGTCCAGCTCGAATGTTGCGGCAAGACGGTTTTGATTCAGTATTCGCTGTAGTCCGTTCACATAGTTTCAGATGGCAGGAGGTCCCTAAAGGTTAGTTAATTTTGCAGATTCTTTTGAATATATTTCAATGTACACTTACAGTTTTCTATTGTATATATGTCTTTAACAAATATAAATTGAAATTACAAGTATATGTCTTCTCTTGTTGGATAGGAGATATAACGAAACCATTAAACTTGGATCCAGCAAACCGCCCTCGACGGCAAGATTGGGATGGTGAACTGCTTGAAAATGGATCATTCTATTTTGCAAAAAGGCAACTTCTACTAGATGGGTACTTTCAAGGCGGCAAGTATGTCATAAATATATTATGATTTGTTTTATCACCCTAAATTTACAGTCATGGCTTTAGCAAGGCAAGATAGGAACTTCTAACAGTCCTTTGGTCTTATGTCTGGCTGCAACAAATACCACAGTATTGTACTAGGTACATATTCTCCCCAGCGCACGATACATGTTGAGAGGCGTGGAACTAAATCGTGTCGCAGCCACAGATAAACCCTTTGATCTCCGGAGCTCTGCATCCTGTTGTTAGATTGCTTTGGTTTTAGTCACACTCCAAAATTTGCCATCATCAATTGGAATAATTTTAAAAACCTGACCTTATTGTATGATTGATTGAATCTTGTGCTCTGTCTACACTATCAAACTTTATGTGACAAAAAAATGGGATGTACCCATATACAGACATGATGATGCCATATCACTACCATATTTAAGCATATCACTACCATATTTGGGTACATCACACTAGTTTAATAGTGTAGACGGAGCTTTATTCTTTTATTCGTTTCCACTGTTTATCATCAGAGTTGGATATTTTGAGATGGCACCAGAATACAGCGTTGACATTGATACAGACATTGACTGGATCATAGCCGAGCAGCGTGTTGTCAAGTATGGCTACTTTGGTAAAATTAAGCCGCAAGGTGTCAAGTTAGTGGTGTTCTCAATTGAGGGTGTATTGACTGATAATCAGGTCTACTACACAGCAGGTAAAATAGTGTCACATTATATTTATTATTTATTCTGTCTTTATACTGATTAACACTTTCAGTGCTAAAGCATTGATTTCCAAAGTGGTTCAGTAGACAACATTAACAATATAATAATGATAATAATAATATAAATTTATAGTTGTTGTGTCATTTGAAAGTTTGTTACATAATTTGGTTGATCGATATACAAAAGTTCTTTTACCTTGTGTATTTTTCCATTATGGTTCAATAAGTGTATTATTACTCTGACTACGTGTACAATATGAGTGCAAGCAATCATTAAAATTTAATTTGTTTGATAAGTAACTTGGAGCATGATCATTTAGACATTTGAATAACATTAATTAAGTAATTGTTCTTCCCACTTATCACTAAGTTTATACCACCCAAAGAACTTAAAATATCTATATATTTGTAACAACATATCATGATCAGCCTTTCTCAAGACTACTGTAAACTTTCTTGGTTATTATACAGTTTTTTTTTACTTTGTTTTAATCTATTTAGATGGGAAGGATTTCCAGTCATACAATCACACAGATATAATAGGAATTAAAGAACTTATGAAGAAAGGCATGGTTGTTAAATTTGTTTCATGTAAGTAGAAATCATTATTTCATTGATATTTTTAAGCTCTGTCTACACTATCGAACTAGTTTGACAAAAAAAAGTGTGATGTGCCCAAATATGGTAGTGATACTGTATGCCCAAATATTCTAGTGATATGATATATGCTTAAATGTGGTAGTAATATGACATCATCATGTCCATATATGGGAACAACACATTTTTTTGTCAAACAAGTTTGATAGTGTAGACAAAGCTTTATACCAACAATGATCATGTAATATCATCGTCTGTGTTATTCTCCCAATTTCAATTGTATTTATTGTGTATATCCAGTATGTTATGTTATTCTCCCAATTTCATTGTATTTATTGTGTATATCCAGTATGTTATGTTATTCTCCCAATTTCTTAGTATTTATTGTGTATATCCAGTATGTTATGTTATTCTCCCAATTTCATTGTATTTATTGTGTATATCCAGTATGTTATGTTATTCTCCCAATTTCATTGTATTTATTGTGTATATCCAGTATGTTATGTTATTCTCCCAATTTCATTGTATTTATTGTGTATATCCAGTATGTTATGTTATTCTCCCAATTTCATTGTATTTATTGTGTATATCCATATGTTATAATATTGTGGAAATAAAATTTGAAATTTTCATTTCTTTTTTTGGTGTTAGCTGAAAAGAATACACTGCATGAGCGCTTTGCCGAACGCTTTGGTGTAGAGATTTCATTGAATTGCCTTGAGAAACTCGACCAAATTGAAAAATGGCGTGAAGAATTGAAACTGGACATGAACCAAGTAGCGTACATGGGTAAGTAAACTAAACGTACACAGATATTTTTTAACATTTAAAAAAAAATTATTTGACATGCATATTGCTTGATACTTGATATCCATAATTTATTTGTTTACTTATATGGATGAATTATTTTTTAATGTTATTATATTCATATTATTATCAAATTAATGAAATACAACAGGAGAAATTTTGGAATTGCATGTGAAAATAAGAACTATATTTTGATCTGATGTTAAGACTCAATAAAGTAAATGATCAGGGTTCAATACAAGTCCACTGGCCAGTGACCAGTAAACCCAAGATGGGCTTGTGAATCTTCAAAGTAACTGGCATGTTTTGTTTTAGGCCAGTACATTTTTTTCACAGAAAATGTTTTAATGAAATTTACTTAATTTATACATACTGTACAACAATATTTAATAATCATCTATTGATTTCAGTAAAATTGAATTTGGTTCAGTAAGGAAAGTGACCTACCGACCCGATAGATTAAAATTGAAATCTCAGCTACTAATAATAATGCTGACGATCCTCTGTCAATGTACTTCGGTTTTACTGTAACTGTGGTTAAAATACTACTACCAATTCCAAAGGTCTTCTGCCTCTGCAAATACTAGGAATATTAATCAAGAGTGCATTTTTCAAATTTAGAATGGTAAATTTAGTGGTGTTCTGCCTCTGTGTGATACTGTGAATGTAGGCCAAAGCAGCACCACTACTCCAACTCGGAAAATCTCAGATAGCATATTAGTTTCATGTCTATGCTAAAATATACAGATACAGATCTTTTATTGTCATACAAACCAAAGTAGTACAGTATGAAATTTGTCTTGTTGTTGCGAAAAAGAATACAACACATGCAAAAAAAACAACATACTAATAAATATAAAAAAAATGTGCTACTTACTTTACTTGTTCATATTTATAGGAAGCGATACTCCTGATTTAGAATGTGTCAAGCGGTATGGAATAGGGGGCGCTCCAAAGGACGCTCAGCACGATGTTTTAACATGTTCTGGTTTTGTATCAAAGCTGGACGGTGGCAGGGGAGCTGCACGAGATTTTTGTAACCATGTTTTAATGGTCATGCAAAAAGCAGAGTCGGTAAACTCGCAGTAAACTAAGTATGAAAAAAACAAATTGCAAGGATTGTTTTCCTTCAAAAAGTAAAAGCATACTGTATTTACAAAATAAATCTAAGGGTACATGTATTACAAACTTTTAATTGTATTTAAACATTCTTAGGCAACACAGACTGAGTGTTAGGCTGCTTCACTGCCCTTAGAAGGAGTAGAAGTAGCCTAACCTCTTTGATACTATTTTATTTTATCTCAGAAACTTTTATTTGAACACCTTTGCTTGCTATTAGTTTTTTTTAAACGCTACTTTATATATTATTTTTAATTTATTTTGTTTACGAAACTTAATTTTTAGACATTCATTTCTTCATAATAATCAGTATTTATTTTGATTTTGGTTCGCTTATTATTTAAGTGTAAAAGCATTAATGATGACAATAGTTATAGAAATAATACTATTGTTTGACCGTCCAAATAAGCAATCGGGAAAGTGTTTAAATGTTATTAGTCCACTGGGCTGTTAGGTGCTTACATTAAGCATGTTTAAAAGCATTCCACAAAGACATGCAATACGGCTGCTTTGTTACAGTGTTACACATATTAATGCGAGTATGCCATAAATTACAACACAATTACTTGCAACAACTCTATGATAATACAATAGGCTGAGCACAAATGTTTTGTTTGAGCCTGTTGGTAGAGGTCTTTGCTCATTAACTTGATTTAATTAGTTGGGTTAGTCCACAAATAAGTGGGCTAGTATTAGACCAAACCTTGTGCAGTGGGCTAGTACTAGACCAAACCTTGTGCATTGGGCTAGCACTAGACCAAACCTTGTGCATTTGGCTAGCACTAGACCAAACCTTGAACATTGGGCTAGTACTAGACCAACCCTTGAACATGGTGCATTGGGCGAGTGCTAACTATTTTTTTTAGTGGTGAATGGGATTGTTAATTGAATTATATATATTTTGATAAGAGTATCCATTCATGAGCTGATGCTAGTAGTCGCAACATACGATATAGCCCCACCTAACAGTGAGCTTATGATATATCAAGCAAAACACCAATGTTTGATTCTCAGTGGATACACCTTTTTCACTGCATCTTTAAAGTTGACATTTGTTTTTAATAATATTTATAGTTAATTTGAACATTTTTAGTAAAAATTATTTTGTTTCAACATTACATTCCATGTTTTGATGTAGTTTTTAATTATAATGTCGGTAAAAATGTAATATTAATAATGAAATATGGAACATGTAACACAATGTTGTTACTCCATAGACGTATTCAGAATAACTTAACACCGTTGGGAAACGCAATTTAATGCAAATGACAACAACAAGTATATACTGAATCTTCTGCTGTGTAGATATTAATACAATGATATATGCGTACAGTAGTTGCCCTTTTAAACAGTAGCTGTACAGTTTTATACTACCAATACTTACTGTAATTTATTATATATGTACTTCTTCGTTGTGTAGAAGATATTTATGCAGCTTCATGAAGAAATCAAGTTTTAAACAAAGATTTCTTCATTTTTTAATATTCAAAAGGTATATATATATTCCTTGAAATTCTTGCACATTACTTTTTAATGGTGGTGCATTTGTATATGTATCCAATCACTCATTATATATACTGTATATGATTAAATATTATTGATTGAATAAAGTAGAATCCGATACTTATATCAACAGGCTTACCGCTGTGCTGTATGGGCGTGCTATATTTTGTGAATTAAGTGCGTGCTTACTTCTGTGTAGACCGGTCGACAAACCGTAGTCTACACTAGTGCGTGCTTAATTCAGTGTAGACCAGTCGACAAACTTCGGCAAACCGTAGTCTACACTAGTGCGTGCTTACTTCAGTGTAGACCAGTCGGCAAACCGTAGTCTACATTAGTGCGTGCTTACTTCAGTGTAGACCAGTCGACAAACTTCGGCAAACCGTAGTCTACATTAGTGCGTGCTTACTTCAGTATAGACCAGACGACAAACTTCGGCAAACCGTAGTCTACACTAGTGCGTGCTTACTTCAGTGTAGACCAGTCGGCAAACTTCGGCAAATCGTAGTCTACACTAGTACGTGCTTAATTCAGTGTAGACCAGTCGCCAAACCTCGGCAAACCGTAGTCTACATTAGTGCGTGCTTAATTCAGTGTAGACCAGTCGGCAAACCATAGTCTACACTAGTGCGTGCCTAATTCAGTGTAGACCAGTCGGCAAACTTCAGCAAACCGTAGTATACATTAGTGCGTGCTTACTTCAGTGTAGACCAGTCGAGAAACCGTAGTCTACACTAGTGCGTGCTTAATTCAGTGTAGACCAGTCGGCAAACCGTAGTCTACACTAGTGCGTGCTTACTTCAGTGTAGACCAGTCGACACACCGTAGTCTACACTAGTGCGTGCTTAATTCAGTGTAGACCAGTCGACAAACTTCGGCAAACCGTAGTCTACATTAGTGCGTGCTTACTTCAGTGTAGACCAGTCGGCAAACCGTAGTCTACACTAGTACGTGCTTACTTCAGTGTAGACCAGTCGGCAAACCGTAGTCTACACTAGTGCGTGCTTACTTCAGTGTAGACCAGTCGACAAACTTCGGCAAATCGTAGTCTACACTAGTGCGTGCTTACTTCAGTGTAGACCAGTCGACAAACTTCGGCACACCGTAGTCTACATTAGTACGTGCTTACTTCAGTGTAGACCAGTCGACAAACTTCGGCAAACCGTAGTCTACACTAGTGCGTGCTTACTTCAGTGTAGACTAGTCGGCAAACTTCGGCAAATCGTAGTCTACACTAGTGCGTGCTTACTTCAGTGTAGACCAGTCGGCAAACTACGGCAAACCGTAGTCTACACTAGTGCGTGCTTACTTCAGTGTAGACCAGTCGGCAAACCGTAGTCTACACTAGTACGTGCTTACTTCAGTGTAGACCAGTCGGCAAACCGTAGTCTACATTAGTGCGTGCTTACTTCAGTGTAGACCAGTCGGTAAACTACTGCAAACCGTAGTCTACACTAGTACGTGCTTATTTCAGTGTAGACCAGTCGGCAAACTTCGGCACACCGTAGTCTACACTAGTGCGTGCTTTCTTCAGTGTAGACCAGTCGACAAACTTCGGCAAACCGTAGTCTACATTAGTGCGTAAACGCAGAAAACAAGTTTGCAGAAGTCTACACTAGCAGATTCGGAGTTTGCTGGGTCTGCCAGTGTAGACTAGAATCTATACTGTCAAATATTAGTTAGGAAAGTTTTACAAGAAAATGTTTCCAAAGTTTGTTAGTGTAGTGTGCAGTGTGTTGATAATCTTTGGCAAACTGTCGGAAACTAGTTTACAGAAGTCTGCAAATAAAGTTCGCTAGTGTATCCTTCTCCAAACAGTGACAAACTCAAAGTTTGCTTTTAAAACAAAAATAAATATTCGTCCAAACAGATGTGAGCCCTCATAATGTATAACACTCGCATAACTTGTTTTTCTGTTTAATTGCAATGCAATAATGGCTCGCCTTTAACATATTCGTAAATGAATAAACTAGAATAGAAAAGTATAGAATTACTGCAGCAACTTAGATTACTTATGATATATTATTAGTTATCCGCTTGGTATACCAAGCGGATAACTCCTTGTAATTGTATGAGATCAATATTTTTTGGTTATCCGCAACTTAGTTGCAGGATAACCCATGTGATTGTAAATATCTTTTTTTTCATCATCTTTGTTCTTCTTTCTTTCCCGGAATTTTGTTGCACGCATATCTCTCACCCTTGTCAACATAAGATTGTATAACTTTGTCATAAGATTGATCTGTAGCTGTAGATGTGCAGGAAACTTCGTTATATGACGTTAGAGTCGCGTAGCGTAAGTTACGCGCGATTTTATGAATTTCAATGTTTGGTCATAGATTATAAACCAAAAGTCATTTTGTATTGACACTTGGTGAAAATTTAAGTCATATCAAGGGCAAACTTTCTATGGATTAAAAATGACATGTTTCACAAGAAGTTACGCGCGCACGCGCATTTAAAATTTAAAAATGCGCAAAATTAATTTCTAATCAACTTTCTACGCTGATCATGACATTTTAAACATGTCAAAAATTCCCACGCGCGCGAAAAAAATTACGCGTAAGGTGCGCACGGAGCATGAAAATCATGTGTTTTTTTCTTGAATTATGATTTTACAGCCTTTCTTAGTCATTTTAAAAAAGATTTACATCATTTCAAATTAAAATGACGTCATACGAACACGTTGATTTAGACCATTTGCGCGCGTTTTAGTTGCAAAAGTGACAACAAATTGTCAAAATTAAGCCTATTTTTAATCTATTATAGCTCCTCGGGATCATCCACGACCCCCAATTTTTTTAATTTAATATGTAAGCAGATATGTTGTAGATATGAATTCATGCAGAACCTTTACCCCTCGGATGTTATGACGTCATCGTATGGCCACACGAATGTAAAATATAGGATTTTTTACTCTTTCGTTATTGCTCATCAAATTCAACAAAGCGCTTCTAGATTATACGTATTCCATTTCCCCCGAAATTTTAATATTGTCTACGTTAATCAACTATCTTTCGCATGAATTAAAAATATTTTAATTTTTATGACGTCATCATGTCTAAAAACGTAAATAACGTGGGTCACTTATTTTCATCTTTACAGTAAATTTCAATCTGTTATAGCTCGTCAGAATAAAAAGTGATAATCATGATTAAAACGTTTTCTGGAAGCTATTGGATTGTAGATACGAATTGATGTGAATATTTTGCCAATCAGATGTTGTGACGTCATCATATGGCCAGTTGAATTCAAAAAGTCATATTTTCATCTCTTGCGTAAAAGTTCATTGCGTTTAAACGAGAGCGCATCTCACTTTTACGTGCCCAAAATTCTTCAAATTTGTTTTAATGTAAATTTTTAGATAATTATCTTCTAAAATTGTTATCTTTATATGTCAATTTGATGACGTCATCGTGTTAAAAATTGGATTTAAAAGATGGGTCTCGTAATTTTGTCTATGCTACACTGTATATAACATATACAGTTTATTCTGTAAAATACTGTAATATGGTGTATGCTACACAATAGGTACAATTCAGCACTGTAAACATATTTATTTCATGTCATAGGATGGCATAATAATTGTCGAGGTTCATATAGTTAAGTATGTGCATGTTGCGTTTGCGCGGATAACCCGAACTCGTCAAAGTGACGAGTTCAAATCTAGTTTTCTGTATTATTGGTTTTCCGCAACGAAGTTGCAGGAAAACCTCTTGTGATTGTACGAAATCATCATCATCATCATCATTGGTTTTCCGCAACGAAGTTGCAGGAAAACCTCTTGTGATTGTACGAAATCATCATCAACTTTTTGGTTTTCCGCAACGAAGTTGCAGGAAAACCTCTTGTGATTGTACGAAATCATCATCATCATCATCAACTTTTTATTTATCTTCTTTCTTTCTGTATGATTTTTGTGTATCGCTTTTCTCTGAAACTTGCAAACATAACATTTTGTGAACTATGTTAACATTTTGACATTTATGTAACGTCGTCAAGCGAAGCTTTTCATGATGTTTACAATTGCGCAACGTGACGTACGCGCGATTTAACGATTTTCTCGTATTTAACATAGGTCAAAAACCAAATAACATTTTATATTGAAACTTTGCACAAATTTAATTTATATCATGCGCTAACTTTCTGTCGAACCAAAATTGCGTGTTTTACACAAAGTTACGCGCGCACGCGCATTTAAAATTTCAAAATGCGCTAAATTATTTTCTAATCAAGTTTCTACGCGTTTCATGTCGTTTTAAGCATGTAAAAAATTCCCACGCTTGCGCAAATTTTTACGTGTGCGGTGCGCACGTAGCATTAAAAACATATTTTTTTCGCGTGATTTATGTTTTTCCAGCCTTTTCTAGTAATTTTACCAACTTTTAAACAATTTCGACTTAAAGTAACGTCATACGAGCACGTGGAATTGGACAATTTGCGCGAGTTTTTGTTGAAAAAGTTAAAAAAATTGTCAAAATTATGCCTTTTTTAAACAGTCGTAATTTCTAAACTGCACGGTCAACTTTTTGTGGATGACATTTTCTGGAAGTTAATGAGTTGTAGATATCGGATCATATATTAATATGGCTAACCGGACATTGTGATGTCATCGTATGGCCACGCTAATATAAAATTTAGGATTTTTGTATCTTTCGTCATAGCTCATCACATTTAATAGAGCGCATCTCCACTTATCCGTTTTCCATTTTCACCCAAATTTTGATATTGTCTAGGTCAATCAACTGTCTTTCGCATGAATTATAAATATTTTAATTTTTTTGACGTCATCATTCCTAAAAATTTAAATTACGTGTGGCATTAATTTCATCTTTACAGTAAATTTTAATCTGTTATAGCTCGTAAGAATAAAATTTGATAATCACGATTAAAACGTTTTCTGGAAGCTATTGGATTTTAGATACGAAATCATGTGAAAATTTTGCCAATCGGATGTTGTGACGTCATCATATGGCCAGTTAAATGAAAAAAGTCGTATTTTCATCTTTTGCGTCATAATTCATTGCATTTAAAAGAGCGCGCATCAATATTTCACGTATTCAAATTTCTTTTGCACGTTAATATGTTGTTGCTGAGATAATATCCTTCCGAAATTGCTATCTTTGTATTTCATTTTGATGCCGTCGCCATGTTCAAAATTGCAATAAATAGCGGGTCCCGTAATTTCACCTATTCTACACTGTATGTGATATGGATACAGATTATACTGTGTATACTATATATGAATCAAAATAATAGAATTCAGCAATAAAAACATATCATATTCTTCAGTTCAGGTCATAATGCCAACGTGGACACTTCCTTTTGTCCTCAACCTATCCCCTTAATGTTCGGTACGGTAAGGTACGTCGTTACACGTTCATGTTGCACCACTTGCGCGGCGGAAAACCAAACTCGTCAAAGTGACGAGTTACATGTCTAGTTATTAGTTATCCGCACTATGGCGGATAACTCCTTGTAACTGTCCTGTTTCATCATCTTTTTTTTTTTTGGTTATCCGCAACTAGTAAGTTGCGGATAACCCTTGTTATTGTAAATATCTTTTTTCTTCATCTTTATTCTTCTTTCTTTCCCGGATTTTTGTGCGTCGCATATCTCTCATCCTTGTCAACATAAGATTGTATAACTTTGTCATAAGATTGACCTGTAGCTGTAGATGTGCAAGAAACTTCGTTATATGACTTTAGAGTCGCGCAGCGTAAGTTACGCGCGATTTTATGAATTTCAATGATTGGTCATAGATTATAAACCAAAAGTAATTTTATATTGACACTTGGTGAAAATTTAAGTTAAATTAAGGGCAAACTTTCTATGGATTAAAAATGACATGTTTCACAAGAAGTTACGCGCGCACGCGCATTTAAAAATTAAAAATGCGCAAAATTAATTTCTAATCAACTTTCTACGCTGATCATGACATTTTGAGCATGTCAAAAATTCCCACGCGCGCGAAAATAATTACGCGTAAGGTGCGCACGGAGCATGAAAATCATGTGTTTTTCTCTTGAATTATAATTTTACAGTCTTTCCTAGTTATTTTAAAACATTGACATCATTTCAAATTAAAATGACGTCATGCGAACACGTTGATTTACACCATTTGCGTGCGTTTTAGTTGCAAAAGTGACAACATATTGTCAAAATTAAGCCTATTTTTAATCTATTATAGCTCCTCAGGATCATCCACGACCCCCAATTTTTAAAATTTAATATGTAAGCAGATATGTTGTAGATATGAATTCATGCCGAACCTTTACCACTCGAATGTTATGACGTCATCGTATGGCCACACGAATGTAAAATATAGGATTTTTTACTCTTTCGTTATTGCTCATCAAATTCAACAAACCGCATCTCGCTTATACGTATTCCATTTCCCCCGAAATTGTAATATTGTCTACGTCAATCAACTATCTTTCGCATGAATTAAAAATATTTTAATTTTTATGACGTCATCATGTCTAAAAACGTAAATAACTTGGGTCACTTATTTTCATCTTTACAGTAAATATCAATCTGTTATAGCTCGTCAGATTAAAAAGTGATAATCATGATTAAAACGTTTTCTGGAAGCTATTGGATTGTAGATATGAATTGATGTGAATATTTTGCCAATCAGATGTTGTGACGTCATCATATGGCCAGTTGAATTCAAAAAGTCATATTTTCATCTCTTGCGTCAAAGTTCATTGCGTTTAAACGAGAGCGCATCTCACGTTCCCAAAATTCTTCAAATTTGTTTTAATGTAATTATTTAGATAATTATCTTCTAAAGTGGTTATCTTTATATGTCAATTTGATGATGTCATCGTGTTAATAATTGGATTTAAAAGATGGGTCTCGTAATTCCGTCTATGCTACACTGTATATAACATATATACAGTTTATTCTGTAAAATACTGTAATATGGTGTATGCTACATAATAGGTACAATTCAGCACTGTAAACATTTTTATTTCATGTCTGTAAGACACAAAAAAGAATACACTGCGTCCTCACTGTTGTTATACGACTCAATCTCAAACTTTAATGCAACGTAAGATATGGTACACACGAAACATTAATTTGTATGGTATTTGGTTCGAAATTCTTGAGCTCTCAATTAACAACCGAAAATTAAACTGTAGTTAACAATAATATGCCGTGTCTCAGAACATCACACACGTGCGTCTATTACTGCTTCTCGTTACCTATACTAACATAAAAAATCACAACATAAATATAGAGGGCGTACTTCAATATCCTAAACCAGAGCCATATATAGAGAGAGTTACGACTTCGAATGGATTAGAAGCCATGTTTGTGTCCAACTATTCCTATGTAGCGTATGGAGTTGAGTCTTTTGTTTTGAAAATGTATAACGTTCAAAAGGCTTTAATTATCGAATTTAATATCAAAACAATCAATTTGATTAAAGGTTTTTGTTAAAATAATAAAAAAATTATAAAGTTACTGCGAACATGATTAAAAACAACAAAAATAGCAATTTCGGAACAGCTCTGGTTGTGCGCTCCATGCACGCTCTACGCGTGCGCGTTTAGTTTGTACAGCGATTCTCTATAGTAATGCATTGTTTTTACATTTTGTTGTTTAAAAATCATGTTCGCAGTAACTTTATGATTTCGTTATTATCTTAACAAAAACCTTTAAACAAATTGATTGTTTTTATATTAAATTAGATATTTAAAGCCTTGTGAATGTTATACATTTTTAAAGAAAATGACTCGACTCCATACGCTACATAGGCATAGTTGGACACAAACATGGCCGGCGTTCACACCACGTGACTTTCTAAAATCCGTGAACGCAAAGTCGTAACTCTCTCTATATATGGCTCTGTCCTAAACGATACACTCCCCCACCAAAAACAACACTAAACTTATTGTTCTTCAATTGGAAGGATTACAACTAATCGTTGCACAGCTCGTTTTAATGTTGTTACTAAACCAGTTCCTGTATGAACTCGAACTTCCACATTCCTCACTCTATCATCAGTATTTTGGTATGTTTCTGTTACCCTGCCTAATCTCCATTTACCTCTAACTGCATTACTATCTTGTATCAACACAACGTCACCAGTCTTCACATCACGTCTTATGGTATGCCATTTCTGTCTTATAATCAATGAAGGAAAATAATCCCGCGTCCACTTCTTCCAAAACCCATTTACCAAGCATTGTATGAACTTCAGTCGATCCTTAATGCTTACGTTATCACTCCATGGTTCATCTGGTACCTTTCCAGTAGATCTGCCCAACAATAAATCATTTGGAGACAGATATGACCCATCCTGTGGATCTGTAGGATGCTTTCCAATCGGCCTCTCATTTGTTAAATTCGCTACTTCAAACATAACAGTCTGAAGTTCACTGAAGGCAAGCACCTGTCCACCGATTGCATGACTAATCGCTTTCTTAATCCCTCTAATCAGACTCTCAGTCACTCCATTCTGCCAGGGAGCATCAGGTGTAGAAAACTTCAACGTTGTGCCATGGTTCACCCCAAAACTCCTCAACTGTTTGGCTGCTGCACTCAGCTGTGTCCCAGCATCGCTGTATATTTCTTTGGGGTATCCTCGAAGTGAAACAAACTTTCTGAACACTTGCAGGAACGCGTCTGTACTATAGTCAGTGGCTATGTCGATGTAGACTGCTCTCGTCACAAAACAATTAAAAACTACACCGTATGCCTTTCCTCGAGCTCGCTTGTTAACTTCACCTCTTGTTGTGAATGGCCCAAATAAATCAACCCCTATATACATCCATGGTGGTGATGGTTTCAGTCGAGTAATTGGTAACGGTCCCATTTTCTGAGCTGCAGTGTTTTTCTCAAACCGCCTACAAGTTACACAATGGTACTTAATGCTTTTGACCATTCTCTGTACGTCAATTATCCAGTATTTCGATCGAATCTTGGCAACGGTTGACTGCACTCCCAAATGCCCTTTACTATGGATTTCTTTAGCGTATAGTTTCGTAAAAGCGTTATCGTATGGCAACAAAGGTACTTCTTGCTTATTGTAGCTGAAATGTACGTTTCGACTTATCCTTTCTCCCACAACAATTACTCCATCTTCACGAATCTTAGGCCCCAAACGAGCGTATGTCTTGTCAAATTTAGTTTTATCTTTGGATAATAGCTTTATCATTATTTTCTGCGATTCCTTTATCCAGAAATGTTCCGCACCTTTAGTATCCTTGACCTCGATCTCTTCTAATATACTCTTTAGTCTCCTTTTCTCATACACTTTGAGAACTCTGGCAGTCACCCTTAACAACTTCTGATACTTGCTCTGCCGTCTAATTATTCTATCAGCTAATGAGTCTTCCTCTTCGATGTTCACTGCCATGACTATCTTCACTCGTTCTGGAAGGATCTTTATATTACAACTTTGTTCAATTGGCCAATTCTCAACTGGCTGTCGCAAAAACTCTGGTCCCCTTTGCCACTCACTATTTGGCCCAATCTGGGATGGATTCATCCCTCGTGTGATTGCGTCCGCTATATTAACCTCTCCTTTACACCACCACCAATCTTGAGGTTCCGTGTCTTGTTGTATCTCCCCGATCCTCGTGGCGGCAAATGTTTTGAACCCATAGCTTTGTTTTTGTACCATGGCTCGTACAATCTCGCTGTCTACAATATAAAAAACTTGGTCAAACTTAATTCTCGTCTCATTTATGATATATTGTGCCAATCTCTTACTCATCACCGCTGCACTTAGCTCCAATCGCACCACGCTAATAATCTCTATTGGAGCAACCCTGCTTTTACTGGCAACGATTTGAGATGAAAATTGTCCGTCCCACTGTTCGTAACGGACGTATGCCACTGCGCCTAACGCTTTCTCGGACGCATCTGAAAACATAATCAAACTTGGTAATATGCCCGGCTTTGCATCCAACGGTTTAACGCATCTCCTAAATTCGACGCTTGATGTTGTACTTAAATCTTCAAATAAATCTATCCACTCCGCTCTCTCACTCATGTTTATAGCTTCATCCCACTCTAATTTAGCTCCCCACAGCTTTCGAAGTAGAATCTTTGCCCTCACGGTGATTGGAGTTATCAACCCCAAAGGATCATACACAGAATTGATTTTGCTTAGGCATATACGTTTGGTTAACACTTCTGGTATCTCCTTGAAAGTACGAACGTTGTCAGTGAACGCAAGAACGTCATCACCTGGTTTCCAACTGATTCCTAACACCTTCTCTTCCTTTGGATTCCATGTTTCTTCAAGCTTTTCTCTTCCCGAGAATATCCAATGCTTTATGGCGAAATTTCCTGGCTGTATTAATTTCTCTATTTCTTCCGCTCGTTGCCTTGCTTTCTTTGCGGATTCTTCACACTCCAGAATGTCATCCACATAAACATTGTTTAAAACTGTCTCTGCGGCTTCAGGTGTTGACAGTTTCCCTGCTTCTGCCGTTTTCCTCAAAGCCACTGTTGCTATGGTGGCAGATGGACGGTCTCCAAAATTTACAGCAGTCACGCAATAGGTTTTTGGTAGGGTATTCTGGTTCAAATCTCTCCAGAGAAACCGATGACAGTGCTGGTCCAGCTGGGTGATAGCAACACTATGATACATCTTTCTTATGTCACCTACCAGTGCATGAGGTTTTTCTCTGAATCTCAGTAGAACAGCTAACAAGTCATTAACAAGGTCGGGTCCTTTGGCCCAATAGTCGTTAAGAACATGTCCCTTGTAGGCCGCACTGCTATTAAAGACGATTCGCACTGGGGTGCTGGAACTATCAGGCTTTTCTACTGCATGGTGAGAAATATAATGTATTGGTCCTTTGTATTCTTGCAATTCCGTTTCCTTTATTTCTCTCGCCACCCCTCGTTTCAACATATCTGCTATTTGCTCTTCGTATATCCTTTTCTTTGCTGAGTCTTTCATTAATCTTTTCTCTAGCGCTGCTAACTTCGCCACCGCCACCTTTTTGTTATCTGGTAGATTGTTTGGGTCTTTGATCCAAGGGTACCTCGCGGTCCATTTACCTGCTTCATACAGTAAGTTGTCTTCTATCAACTTTAATTCACGTTCTTCTTTCAAAGTGTACTTCTGCGCTCCACTGGGGCATTTGCCGCATCGACACGAACCACATTTAGGCTGACAGTTAACCCCCATACTTTCTATCGTCATAAAGTCGTCAAAGGACGTTGTCTTAACATAGTTCACTAGTATTCCTGCCCCTTCTTCCCATTCGATAGAAAGATGAGACCCTCCAATACACTGACCAAACTGGTTTTTCAGTAGAACTAGATGACCACATGCCTTGATCTTCGTCGGATGGTAACCAGCATACTCGTATCCAATTAACAAGTCGATCTCTCCAGTTGGTCTCTTGACCTGCTCAGGATATACATTAAGTATTTTGGCGAGGTTTCCTAAGTTCTGATTGCCAATTTTTGCCGTTATCTTCGGAATCCCATAGGCTTCTACTGCAACAGAGTTTCCCATATTATCATTCAGTAATATTTTATATTTCATGCTGTCGATGCATTCGGTTTGCCCGCCTACTTTGTTCATGCTTATTTTCACTGGCCTTCCCTTTGCCTTTATGCGTTTGGCCGCATCATGTGTGATTAATGACGCTGTCGCACAACTATCCCAAAGAGTGTTGAGCTCGTTCTTGCCGCTCCTCACTTTCATCAATTGTAACAAACAAGGGTCAGATTTCATCTGTAAGCTATTTTCAAGGGACGACACTGTCGAAATTGGTTCTGAGTCTGCTGATGTAACAGCTTGTGATGAAGTCTCCTGCAACCATCCGTATCGCATTGCTTCTTCCCTTTACACTTAGCAATGATATGGCCGGCTGTTAGGCAGCAGAAACATGCTCGGTTTTCTTTCAAGATGTTCAGCCTCTCATCCACAGATTTGTTCAAGAAGGTTCGACAATTCTTGGTTTCGTGTTGACTTTCTTTATGTAGAAGGCACTTTGGTCTGCTAGATATTTCTACCATGTGCATCGATGCGGCTGCTTTGGTGGGTTGGTTTGTCCGTATTGCCCCCATTGCGTATTCTACACTTCTTCTTTCTCTTGTCAGAAATTTCAGTAGTTCTGGGAATCTATCAGTTTTATCGACACCGTTGGCTTCTTCATGCATATGTCGGACCCATCTTCCAAACACTGATGGTGGTAGTTTCTTTTCTATCTCTCCCACCACCTTGGAATTCGATATTTCTCTTTCTAGTCCTGCTCTTTTCAGGTCGTGATAACTTGCTTCCATGCACTTTGTCGATATATGTCACTAGTTTGTTATCTTCGCCATCTTTAATTTCTCGTTTCTGTTCTAACTCACTTACAATTGTATCTACCAATTTCACTTTGTCGCCATATCTCTCGTCAAGCCTTTCCCACATTAAATCAATATTATCTTCAACTGGTCCCAGAATTTTTAGCGGTGCTTGCCCTAGAGTTTGCCTCAAGGCAAACGACAATTGTTTAGGATGTGTCACAGGAATCACGAAAGTTTTGAAGTCCTCCTTAAATCTAGCGTATCTTCTAACGTTACCTTCAAATCTAGGCAAATCCATCTTTTTTAGTTGCAGTGTTGATCGCTTTTCCTTTGGATCTCGTTCATCTTCCTGAACTTTCACTGGTGGGTTTACGTTAGCTTTATATTTGATAACACCACGACGGACGTCGTTGAATCTGTTCTGTACCTCTTCTATCCATGCTGCTTGTTCAGCATCTTCTGGATCTTCTATTTTCATTTGAATCTCTACATGTAAGTCTTGGATTTTCTTCCAGATCTCAGTCATATCTACAATCAGAATCTCTAGATATTCTACCGGACTGGACTCTTCCATTGCTTGCTGTATTGTCTTTATGACTCTGGTCATAGCACCTTTCTGCACACTACGTCTTCTTTTTATCTCATCCATTTCAATGGATTGTAGTAAAGATACGAATTTCGAATGTAAGACACAAAAAAGAATACACTGCGTCCTCACTGTTGTTATACGACTCAATCTCAAACTTTAATGCAACGTAAGATATGGTACACACGAAACATTAATTTGTATGGTATTTGGTTCGAAATTCTTGAGCTCTCAATTAACAACCGAAAATTAAACTGTAGTTAACAATAATATGCCGTGTCTCAGAACATCACACACGTGCGTCTATTACTGCTTCTCGTTACCTATACTAACATAAAAAATCACAACATAAATATAGAGGGCGTACTTCAATATCCTAAACGATACAATGTCAAAGGATGGCATAATAATTGTCGAGGTTCATATAGTTTAAAGTACGTGCATGTTGCGTTTGCGCGGATAACCCGAACTCGTCAAAGTGACGAGTTCAAATCTAGTTTTTCTGTATTATTAGTTATCCGCACTATGGCGGATAACTCCTTGTAACTGTCCTGTTTCATCATCTTATTTTTTTTCTGTATTATTAGTTATCCGCACTCAGCGGATAACTCCTTGTAACTGTCCTGTTTCATCATCTTTTTTTTTTTTTTTTTCTGTATTCTTCTTTCTTTCTGTCATTTTTGTGTCACACGTAACTCAAAAACGTGTAAACATAACATTTTATAACTTTGTCAACATGTGGGCATTCACGTGAAGTTGTGCACCTGCTATTGTGAATGACGTCAGAGTTGCGCAACGTGACTTACGCGCGTTTTTATGAATTTCGCGTATTTAACATAGATCGAAAACCATATAACATTTTAATTTGAAACTTAGAAAAAGTTTAAGTTATATCTTGCGCTAACTGACTGTGGGAAAAAAATGACATGTTTTACACAAAGTTACGCGTGCACGCGCGTTTGAAATTTCAAAATGCGAAAAATCAATTTCTAATCAACTTTCTACGTGTTTCATGTCATTTTGAGCATGTAAAAAATTCCCACGCGCGCGCATTTTTTTACGCGCGCGGTGCGCACGTAGCGTTGAAAACAATTTTTTTCCCGTGATTTATGTTTTTCCAGCCTTTTCTAGTAATTTTACCAACTTTTGAACAATTTCGATATAAAATTACGTCATACGGGCACGTCGAATTGGATAATTTACGTGCATTTTTTATTAAAAAGTTCAAAAAATCGTCAACATTTGTCAAAATTATGCCCTTTTTAAAACAGTCGTAGTTCCTAAACTAAACGGTGAAAGTTATTTTTTTTGCATATTCTGGAAGTTGATGAGTTGTAGATTTTGGATCATGCGTTAATATGGCTAACCGGACATTGTGATGTCACCGTATGGCCACGCGAATATAAAATATATGATTTTTGTATCTTTCATCATAGCGCATGACATTTAATAGAGCGCATCTCCAATTATCTGTTTTCCATTTTTACCCAAATTTTTATATTATCTAGGTCAATCAACTATCTTTCGCATGAGTTAAAAATATTTTAATTTTTATGACGTCATCATGTCTAAAAATGTAAATAATGTGGGTCACTTATTTTCATCTTTACAGTAAATTTCAATCTGTTATAGCTCGTCAGAATAAAACGTGATAATCATGATTAAAACGTTTTCTGGAAGCTATTGGATTGTAGATACGAATTCATGTGAACATTTTGCCAATCGGATGTTGTGACGTCATCATATGGCCAGTTGAATAAAAAAAGTCGTATTTTCATATTTTGCGTAATAGTTCATCACATTTAAAAGGGCGCGCATCTTATATTTTACGTATTCAAATTTCTTCTACACGGTAATATGTGGTTGCTGAGATAATGTCCTTCAGAAATTGCTGTCTTAGTTTTTCATTTTGATACCGTCGCCATGTTAAAAATAGGAATAACCGGGGGTCCCGTAATTTCACCTATTCTACACTGTATGTAATATGTATACAGATTATACTGTTTATACTGTATATACTATATGACACAAAATTGACAGAATTCAGCACTAACAACATATCATATTCTTCAGATCAGGTCATAATGCCATAATCTTTTTCTGTGTGCAAAAGTCTAACGTATGACGTGCACGTGGCGTTTGTCGTGCGGATAACTAACTCGTCAAAGTGACGAGTTACATGTCTAGTTCTTCTTTCTTTCTGTCATTTTTGTGCAGAGCATATCTCTAAAACGTGTAAAGTTAACATTTTATAACTTTGTCAACATGTGGGCATTCACTTGAAGTTGTGCCTTTTTTATTTTTGAATGACGTCAGAGTTGCGCAACATGACTTACGCGCGTTTTTATGAATTTCGCGTATTTAACATAGATCGAAAACCATATAACAATTTAAATTGAAACTTAGCAAAAGTCTAATTTATATCGTGCGCTAACTTTTTTTGCACTAAAAATGGCATGTTTTACACGAAGTTACGCGCGCACACGCGTTTAAAATTTTACAATGCGAAAAATCAATTTCTAATCAACTTTCTACGCGTTTCATGTCATTTTGAGCATGTCAAAAATTCCCACACGTGCGCAAATTTTTACGCGCATGGTGCACACGTAGCGTTAAAAACGTCATTTTTTCGAGTGATTTATGTTTTTCCAGCCTTTTCTAGTAATTTTACCAACTTTTAAACAATTTCGACTTTAAATTACGTCATACGAGCACGTAGAATATGATAATTTGCGCGCTTTTTTGATAAAAAACTTCAAAAATTCGTCAAAATTAAGCCTTTTTTTAAACAATCGTAGTTTTTAAACTAAACGGTAAAAATTATTTTTATTAAACATTCTGGAAGTTGCTGAGTTGTAGATATCAGATCATGCATTAATTTGGCTAACTGGACATTGTGACGTCATCGTATGGCCACGCGAATATGAAATTTAGGATTTTTGTATCTTTCGTCATAACTCCTCACATTTAATAGAGCGCATCTCCACTTATCCGTTTTCCATTTTCACCCCGATTTTGATATTGTCTAGGTCAATGAACTATCTTTAGCATGAGTTAAAAATATTTTAATTTTTATGACGTCATCATGCCTAAAAATTTAAGTTACGTGTGGCATTAATTTCATCTTTACAGTAAATTTCAATTTGTTATAGCTCGTAAGAATAAAATGTGATAATCACGATTAAAACGTTTTCTTGAAGCTATTGGATTGTAGATACAAAATCATGTGAAAATTTTGCCAATCGGATGTGGTGACATCATCATATGGCCAGTTAAATAAAAAAAGTCGTATTTTCATATTTTACGTCATAGTTCATCACATTTAAAAGAGCGCGCATCTATATTTTATGTATCCAAATTTCTTCTACACGCTAATATGTTGTTGCTGAGATAATATCCTTCCGAAATTATTATTTTAGTGTTTCATTTTGATACCGTCGCCATGTTAAAAAATGGAATAAATGGCGGGTCCCGTAATTTCACCTATTCCACACTGTATGTAATATGTATACAGATTATACTGTGTATACTATATGACACAAAATATACAGCATTCAGCACTAACAACACATCATATTCTTCAGTTCAGGTAATAATGCCATAATCTTTTTCTGTGTGCAATATTCCAACGTATGACGTGCATGTGGCGTTTGTCGTGCGGATAACTAACTCGTCAAAGTGACGAGTTTCATGTCTAGTTCTTCTTTCTTTCTGTCATTTTTGTGCAGAGCGTATCTCTAAAACGTGTAAAGTTAACATTTTATAACTTTGTCAACATATGGGCAATCACGTGAAGTTGTGCTTTCCTATAATTGAATGACGTCAGAGTTGCGCAACATGACTTACGCGCGTTTTTATGAATTTCGTGTATTTAACATAGATCGAAAACCATATAACAATTCAAATTGAAACTTAGCAAAAGTCTAATTTATATCGTGCGCTAACTTTTTGTGCACTAAAAATGGCATGTTTTACACGAAGTTACGCGCGCACACGCGTTTAAAATTTTCCAATGCGAAAAATCAATTTCTAATCAACTTTCTACGCGTTTCATGTCATTTTGAGCATGTCAAAAATTCCCACACGTGCGCAAATTTTTACGCGCGTGGTGCACACGTAGCGTTAAAAACGTCATTTTTTCGAGTGATTTATGTTTTTCCAGCCTTTTCTAGTAATTTTACCAACTTTTAAACAATTTCGACTTCAAATTACGTCATACGAGCACGTAGAATATGATAATTTGCGCGCTTTTTTGATAAAAAACTTCAAAAATTCGTCAAAATTAAGCCTTTTTTTAAACAATCGTAGTTTTTAAACTAAACGGTAAAAATTATTTTTATTAAACCTTCTGGAAGTTGATGAGTTGTAGATATCAGATCATGCATTAATTTGGCTAACTGGACATTGTGACGTCATCGTATGGCCACGCGAATATGAAATTTAGGATTTTTGTATCTTTCGTCATAACTCCTCACATTTAATAGAGCGCATCTCCACTTATCCGTTTTCCATTTTCACCCCGATTTTGATATTGTCTAGGTCAATGAACTATCTTTAGCATGAGTTAAAAATATTTTAATTTTTATGACGTCATCATGCCTAAAAATTTAAATTACGTGTGGCATTAATTTCATCTTTACAGTAAATTTCAATCTGTTATAGCTCGTAAGAATAAAATGTGATAATCACGATTAAAACGTTTTCTTGAAGCTATTGGATTGTAGATACAAAATCATGTGAAAATTTTGCCAATCGGATGTGGTGACGTCATCATATGGCCAGTTAAATAAAAAAAGTCGTATTTTCATATTTTACGTCATAGTTCATTACATTTAAAAGAGCGCGCATTAATATTTCACCTATTCAAATTTCTTCTACACGTTAATATGTTGTTGCTGAGATAATTTCCTTCCAAAATTGCTACCTTCGCGTTTCATTTTAAAACCATCAACATGTTAAAAATTGCAATAAATAGCGGGTCCCGTAATTTCCCCTATTCTACACTGTATGTGATATGTATACAGATTACACTGTGTATACTATATATGAATCAAAATAATAGAATTCAGCAATAACAACATATCATAGTCTTCAGTTCAGGTCATAATGCCATAATCTTTTTCCGTGTGCAATATTCCAACGTATGGCGTGCACGTGGCGTTTGTCGTGCGGATAACTAACTCGTCAAAGTGACGAGTTTCATGTCTAGTTGGTTTTCCGCAACGAAGTTGCAGGAAAACCTCTTGTGATTGTACGAAATCAACATCTTTTTCTTGATCTTCTTTCTTTCTGTATGATTTTTGTGGAACGCTTTTCTCTAAAACTTGCAAACATAACATTTTGTAACTTTTTCAACATATCGTCATGCACATGAAGATGTACTGCGAAGCTTTTCATGACGTTTACAATTGCGCAACGTGACTTACGCGTGATTTAACGATTTCCTTCTATTTAACATAGGTCGAAAACCAAATAACATTTCAAATTGAAACTTTCCAAAAGTTTAATTTATATCATGCGCTAACTTTCTGTTGAAAAAAAATTGCGTGTTTTACACAAAGTTACGCGCGCACGCGCATTTAAAATTTTAAAATGCGCAAAATTAATTTCTAATCAACTTTCTACGCGTTTCATGTCGTTTTAGCATGTAAAAAATTCCCACGCGTGCGCAAATTTTTACGTGTGCGGTGCGCACGTAGCATTGAAAACATGTTTTTTTCGCGTGATTTATGTTTTTCCAGCCTTTTCTAGTAATTTTACCAAATTTTAAACAATTTCGATTTAAAGTTACGTCATACAAGCACGTCGAATTGGACAATTTGCGCGCGTTTTTGATGAAAAAGTTCAAAAATCCGTTAAAAATATGCCTTTTTTTAAACAGTCGTAATTTCTAAACTACACGGTCAACTTTTTGTGAATGACATATTCTGGAAGTTGATGAGTTGTAGATATCGGATCAGGTATTAATATGGCTAACCGGACATTGTGACGTCATCGTATGGCCACACGAATATAAAATTTAGGATTTTTGTATCTTTCGTCATAGCTTATCCCATTGAATAGAGCGCATCTCCACTTATTCGTTTTCCATTTTCACCCCGATTTTGATATTGTCTAGGTCAATCAACTATCTTTCGCATGAGTTAAAAATATTTTAATTTTTATGACGTCATCATTCCTAAAAATTTTAATTACCTGTGGCATTAATTTCATCTTTACAGTAAATTTTAATCTGTTATAGCTCGTAAGAATAAAATGTGATAATCACGATTAAAACGTTTTCTGGAAGCTATTGGATTGTAGATACGAAATCATGTAAAAATTTTGCCAATCGGATGTTGTGACGTCATCATATGGCCAGTTAAATAAAAAAGGTCGTATTTTCATCTTTTGCGTCATAATTCATTACATTTAAAAGAGCGCGCATCAATATTTCACATATTCAAATTTCTTCTACACGTTAATATGTTGTTGCTGAGATAATTTTCTTCCGAAATTGCTACCTTCGCGTTTCATTTTAAAACCGTCAACATGTTAAAAATTGCAATAAATAGCGGGTCCCGTAATTTCACCAATTCTAAACTGTATGTGATATGGATACAGATTATACTGTGTATACTATATATGATTCTAAATAATAAAATTCAGCAATAACATCATATCATATTCTTCAGTTCAGGTCATACGTGAACACTTCCTTTTGTCCTCAACCTATCCCCTTAATGTTAATGTTGCACCACTTGCGCGGCGGATAACCAAACTCGTCAAAGTGACGAGTTACATGTCTAGTCATCATCATCATTGGTTATCCGCAACGAAGTTGCAGGATAACCTCTTGTGATTGTACGAAATCAACATCTTTTTCTTGATCTTCTTTCTTTCTGTATGATTTTTGTGGAACGCTTTTCTCTAAAACTTGCAAACATAACATTTTGTAACTTTCTCAACATATCGTCATGCACATGAAGATGTGCTGCGAAGCTTTTCATGACGTTTACAATTGCGCAACGTGACTTACGCGTGATTTAACGATTTCCTCGTATTTAACATAGGTCGAAAACCAAATAACATTTCAAATTGAAACTTTCCAAAAGTTTAATTTATATCATGCGCTAACTTTCTGTTGAAAAAAAATTGCGTGTTTTACATAAAGTTACGCGCGCACGCGCATTTAAAATTTCAAAATGCGCAAAATTAATTTCTAATCAACTTTCTACGCGTTTCATGTCGTTTTAAGCATGTAAAAAATTCCCACGCGTGCGCAAATTTGTACGTGTGCGGTGCGCACGTAGCATTGAAAACATATTTTTTTCGCGCGATTTATGTTTTTCCAGCTTTTTCTAGTAATTTTACCAAATTTTAAACAATTTAGACTTAAAGTTACGTCATATGAGCACGTCGAATTGGACGATTTGCGCGCGTTTTTGATGAAAAAGTTCAAAAATCCGTTAAAAATATGCCTTTTTTTAAACAGTCGTAATTTCTAAACTACACGGTCAACTTTATGTGGATGACATATTCTGGAAGATGATGAGTTGTAGATATCGGATCAGGTTTTAATATGGGTAACCGGACATTGTGACGTCATCGTATGGCCACACGAATATAAAATTTAGGATTTTTGTGTCTTTCATCATAGCTCCTCACATTGAATAGAGCGCATCTCCACTTATTCGTTTTCCATTTTCACCCCGATTTTGATATTGTCTAGGTCAATCAACTATCTTTCGCATGAGTTAAAAATATTTTAATTTTTATGACGTCATCATGCCTAAAAATTTAAATTACGTGTGGCATTAATTTCATCTTAACAGTAAATTTTAATCTGTTATAGCTCGTAAGAATAAAATGTGATAATCACGATTAAAACGTTTTCTGGAAGCTATTGGATTGTAGATACGAAATCATGTAAAAATTTTGCCAATCGGATGTTGTGACGTCATCATATGGCCAGTTAAATAAAAAAGGTCGTATTTTCATCTTTTGCGTCATAATTCATTACATTTAAAAGAGCGCGCATCAATATTTCACGTATTCAAATTTCTTCTACACGTTAATATGTTGTTGCTGAGATAATTTTCTTCTGAAATTGCTACCTTCGCGTTTCATTTTAAAACCGTCAACATGTTGAAAATTGCAATAAATAGCGGTTCCCGTAATTTCACCTATTCTACACTGTATGTGATATGGATACAGATTATACTGTGTATACTATATATGAATCTAAATAATAAAATTCAGCAATAACAACATATCATATTCTTCAGTTCAGGTCATACGTGAACACTTCCTTTTGTCCTCAACCTATCCCCTTAATGTTAATGTTGCACCACTTGCGCGGCGGATAACCAAACTCGTCAAAGTGACGAGTTACATGTCTAGTCTTTTTTAGTTATCCGCATTCAGCGGATAACTCCTTGTAACTGTCCTGTTTCATCATCTTTTTTTCTTCATCTTTCTTTCTGTCATTTTTGTGCAGAGCGTATCTCTAAAACATGTAAAGTTAAAATTTCATAACTTTGTCAACATATGAGCATTCACGTGAAGTTGTGCTTTTCTATTTTTGAATGACGTCAGAGTTGCGCAACATGACTTACGCGCGTTTTTATGATTTTCGCGTATTTAACATAGATTGAAAACCATATAACAATTTAAATTGAAACTTAGCAAAAGTTTAATTTATGTCTTGCGCTAACTTTTTGTGCAAAAAAAATGTCATGTTTTACAAGAAGTTACGCGCGCACGCGCGTTTAAAATTTTAAAATGCGAAAAAAAAATTTCTAATCAACTTTCTACGCGTTTCATGTCATTTTGAACATGTCAAAAATTCCCACGAGCGCGCAATTTTTTACGCGCGCGGTGCGCACGTAGCGTTAAAAACATAATTTTTTCGAATGATTTATGTTTTTCCAGCCTTTTCTAGTAATGTTACCCACTTTTAAACAATTTCGACTTAAAGTTACGTCATACGAGCACGTCGAATTGGACAATTTTCGCACGTTTTTGATGAAAAAGTTAAAAAATTCGTCAAAATTATGCCTTTTTTTAAACAGTCATAATTTCTAAAATGCACGGTCAACTTTTTGTGGATGACATATTCTGGAAGTTGATGAGTTGTAGATATCAGATCATGTATTAATATGGCTAACCGGACATTGTGACGTCATCGTATGGCCACGCGAATATAAAATTTATGATTTTTGTATCTTTCGTCATAGCTCATCACATTTAATAGAGCGCATCTCCACTTATCCGTTTTCCATTTTCACCCCGATTTTGATATTGTCTAGGTCAATCAACTATCTTTCGCATGAGTTAAAAATATTTTAATTTTTATGACGTCATCATGCCTAAAAATTTAAATTACGTCTGGCATTAATTTCATCTTTACAGTAAATTTTAATCTGTTATAGCTCGTAAGAATAAAATGTGATAATCACGATTAAAACGTTTTCTGGAAGCTATTGGATTTTAGATACGAAATCATGTGAACATTTTGCCAATCGGATGTTGTGACGTCATCATATGGCCAGTTAAATAAAAAATGTCGTATTTTCATTTTTTGCGTCATAATTCATTACATTTAAATGAGCGCGCATCAATATTTCACGTATTCAAATTTCTTCTACACGTTAATATGTTGTTGCTGAGATAATTTCCTTCTGAAATTGCTACCTTCGCGTTTTATTTTAAAACCGTCAACATGTTAAAAATTGTAATAAATGGCAGGTCCCATAATTTCACTTATTCTACACTTATGTAATATGTATACATATTATACTATATATACTATATGACACAAAATTGACAGAATTCAGCACTAACAACATATCATATTCTTCAGTTCAGGTCATAATGCCATAATCTTTTTCTGTGTGCAATATTCCAACGTATGACGTGCACGTAGCATTTGTCATGCGGATAACTAACTCGTCAAAGTGACGAGTTACATGTCTAGTTTTCATCTTCTTTCTTTCTGTATGATTTTTGTGTAACGCTTTTCTCTAAAACTTGCAAACATAACATTTTTTTAACTATTTTGACATTTTGACATTTATGTAACGTCGTCAAGCGAAGCTTTTCATGATGCTTACAATTGCGCAACGTGACGTACGCGCGATTTAACGATTTTCTCGTATTTAACATAGCTCGACAACCAAATAACATTTCAACTTGAAACTTTGCAAAAGTTTAATTTATATTATGCGCTAACTTTCTGTGGGAAAAAAATTGCGTGTTTTACACAAAGTTACGCGCGCACGCGCATTTAAAATTTCAAAATGCGCAAAATTAATTTATAATCAACTTTCTACGCGTTTCATGTCGTTTTAAGCATGTCAAAAATTCCCACGCGTGCGCACATTTTTACGTGTGCGGTGCGCACGTAGCATTGAAAACGTATTTTTTTCGCGTGATTTATGTTTTTCCAGCCTTTTCTAGTAATTTTACCAAATTTTAAACAATTTCGACTTAAAGATACGTCATACGAGCACGTCGAATTGGACAATTTGCGCGCGTTTTTTATGAAAAGGTTAAAAAATTCGTTTAAAATATGCCTTTTTTTAAACAGTCGTAATTTCTAAACTAGACGGTCAACTTTTTGTGGATGGCATATTCTGGAAGTAGATGAGTTGTAGATATCGTATCAGGTATTAATATGGCTAACCGGACATTGTGACGTCATCGTATGGCCACGCGAATATAAAATTTAGGATTTTTGTATCTTTCGTCATAGCTTACCACATTGAATAGAGCGCATCTCCACTTATCCGTTTTCCATTTTCACCCCGATTTTGATATTGTCTAGGTCAATCAACTATCTTTCGCAGGAGTTAAAAATATTTTAATTTTTTTGACGTCATCATGCATAAAAATTTTAATCACGTGTGGCATTAATTTCATCTTTACAGTAAATTTTAATCTGTTATAGCTCGTAAGAATAAAATGTGATAATCACGATTAAAACTTTTTCTGGAAGCTATTGGATTGTAGATACGAAACTATGTAAAAATGTTGCCAATCGGATGTTGTGACGTCATCATATGGCCAGTTAAATAAAAAAGGTCGTATTTTCATCTTTTGCGTCATAATTCATTACATTTAAAAGAGCGCGCATCAATATTTCACGTATTCAAATTTCTTCTACACGCTAATACGTTGTTGCTGAGATAATTTCCTTTCGGAAATGCTACCTTCGCGTTTCATTTTAAAACCGTCAACATGTTAAAAATTGCAATAAATATCGGGTCCCGTAATTTCACCTATTCTACACTGTATGTGATATGGATACAGATTATACTGTGTATACTATATATGAATTTAAATAATAAAATTCAGCAATAACAACATATCATATTCTTCAGTTCAGGTCATAATGCCAACGTGAACACTTCCTTTTGTCCTCAACCTATCCCCTTAATGTTAATGTTGCACCACTTGCGCGGCGGAAAACCAAACTCGTCAAAGTGACGAGTTACATGTCTAGTTTATCTTCTTTCTTTCTGTATGATTTTTGTGTATCGCTTTTCTCTGAAACTTGCAAACATAACATTTTGTGAACTATGTTAACATTTTGACATTTATGTAACGTCGTCAAGCGAAGCTTTTCATGATGTTTACAATTGCGCAACGTGACGTACGCGCGATTTAACGATTTTCTCGTATTTAACATAGGTCAAAAACCAAATAACATTTTATATTGAAACTTTGCACAAATTTAATTTATATCATGCGCTAACTTTCTGTCGAACCAAAATTGCGTGTTTTACACAAAGTTACGCGCGCACGCGCATTTAAAATTTCAAAATGCGCTAAATTATTTTCTAATCAAGTTTCTACGCGTTTCATGTCGTTTTAAGCATGTAAAAAATTCCCACGCGTGCGCAAATTTTTACGTGTGCGGTGCGCACGTAGCATTGAAAACGTATTTTTTTCGCGTGATTTATGTTTTTCCAGCCTTTTCTAGTAATTTTACCAAATTTTAAACAATTTCGACTTAAAGATACGTCATACGAGCACGTCGAATTGGACAATTTGCGCGCGTTTTTTATGAAAAGGTTAAAAAATTCGTTTAAAATATGTATTTTTTTAAACAATCGTAATTTCTAAACTAGACGGTCAACTTTTTGTGGATGACATTTTCTGGAAGTTAATGAGTTGTAGATATCGGATCATGTATTAATATGGCTAACCGGACATTGTGACGTCATCGTATGGCCACGCTAATATAAAATTTAGGAATTTTGTATCTTTCGTCATAGCTCATCACATTTAATAGAGCGCATCTCCACTTATCCGTTTTCCATTTTCACCCAAATTTTGATATTGTCTATGTCAATCAACTGTCTTTCGCATGAATTAGAAATATTTTAATTTTTTTGACGTCATCATTCCTAAAAATTTAAATTACGTGTGGCATTAATTTCATCTTTACAGTAAATTTTAATCTGTTATAGCTCGTAAGAATAAAATTTGATAATCACGATTAAAACGTTTTATGGAAGCTATTGGATTGTAGATACGAAATCATGTGAAAATTTTGCCAATCGGATGTTGTGACGTCATCATATGGCCAGTTAAATGAAAAAAGTCGTATTTTCATCTTTTGCGTCATAATTCATTACATTTAAAAGAGCGCGCATCAATATTTCACGTATTCAAATTTCTTCTAGACGTTAATATGTTGTTGCTGAGATAATTTCCATCCGAAATTGCTACCTTTGCATTTCATTTTAAAACCGTCAACATGTTAAAATTTGCAATAAATAGCGGGTCCCGTAATTTCACCTATTCTACACTGTGTGATATGGATACAGATTATACTGTGTATACTATATATGAATCGAAATAATAGAATTTAGCAATAACAACATATCATATTCTTCAGTTCAGGTCATAATGCCAACGTGAACACTTCCTTTTGTCCTCAAACTATCCCTTAATGTTAAAAGGTACGTCGTTACACGTTCATGTTGCACCACTTGCGCGGCGGAAAACCAAACTCGTCAAAGTGACGAGTTACATGTCTAGTCTTCTTTTTTAGTTATCCGCACTATGGCGGATAACTCCTTGTAACTGTCCTGTTTCATCATCTTTTTTTTTTTTTTTCTGTATTATTCTTCTTTCTTTCTGTCATTTTTGTGCAGAGCGTATCTCTAAAACGTGTAAAGTTAACATTTTATAACTTTGTCAACATATGGGCAATCACGTGAAGTTGTGCTTTCCTATAATTGAATGACGTCAGAGTTGCGCAACATGACTTACGCGCGTTTTTATGAATTTCGTGTATTTAACATAGATCGAAAACCATATAACAATTCAAATTGAAACTTAGCAAAAGTCTAATTTATATCGTGCGCTAACTTTTTGTGCACTAAAAATGGCATGTTTTACACGAAGTTACGCGCGCACACGCGTTTAAAATTTTCCAATGCGAAAAATCAATTTCTAATCAACTTTCTACGCGTTTCATGTCATTTTGAGCATGTCAAAAATTCCCACACGTGCGCAAATTTTTACGCGCGTGGTGCACACGTAGCGTTAAAAACGTCATTTTTTCGAGTGATTTATGTTTTTCCAGCCTTTTCTAGTAATTTTACCAACTTTTAAACAATTTCGACTTCAAATTACGTCATACGAGCACGTAGAATATGATAATTTGCGCGCTTTTTTGATAAAAAACTTCAAAAATTCGTCAAAATTAAGCCTTTTTTTAAACAATCGTAGTTTTTAAACTAAACGGTAAAAATTATTTTTATTAAACCTTCTGGAAGTTGATGAGTTGTAGATATCAGATCATGCATTAATTTGGCTAACTGGACATTGTGACGTCATCGTATGGCCACGCGAATATGAAATTTAGGATTTTTGTATCTTTCGTCATAACTCCTCACATTTAATAGAGCGCATCTCCACTTATCCGTTTTCCATTTTCACCCCGATTTTGATATTGTCTAGGTCAATGAACTATCTTTAGCATGAGTTAAAAATATTTTAATTTTTATGACGTCATCATGCCTAAAAATTTAAATTACGTGTGGCATTAATTTCATCTTTACAGTAAATTTCAATCTGTTATAGCTCGTAAGAATAAAATGTGATAATCACGATTAAAACGTTTTCTTGAAGCTATTGGATTGTAGATACAAAATCATGTGAAAATTTTGCCAATCGGATGTGGTGACGTCATCATATGGCCAGTTAAATAAAAAAAGTCGTATTTTCATATTTTACGTCATAGTTCATTACATTTAAAAGAGCGCGCATTAATATTTCACCTATTCAAATTTCTTCTACACGTTAATATGTTGTTGCTGAGATAATTTCCTTCCAAAATTGCTACCTTCGCGTTTCATTTTAAAACCATCAACATGTTAAAAATTGCAATAAATAGCGGGTCCCGTAATTTCCCCTATTCTACACTGTATGTGATATGTATACAGATTACACTGTGTATACTATATATGAATCAAAATAATAGAATTCAGCAATAACAACATATCATAGTCTTCAGTTCAGGTCATAATGCCATAATCTTTTTCCGTGTGCAATATTCCAACGTATGGCGTGCACGTGGCGTTTGTCGTGCGGATAACTAACTCGTCAAAGTGACGAGTTTCATGTCTAGTCTTGATCTTCTTTCTTTCTGTATGATTTTTGTGGAACGCTTTTCTCTAAAACTTGCAAACATAACATTTTGTAACTTTCTCAACATATCGTCATGCACATGAAGATGTGCTGCGAAGCTTTTCATGACGTTTACAATTGCGCAACGTGACTTACGCGTGATTTAACGATTTCCTCGTATTTAACATAGGTCGAAAACCAAATAACATTTCAAATTGAAACTTTCCAAAAGTTTAATTTATATCATGCGCTAACTTTCTGTTGAAAAAAAATTGCGTGTTTTACATAAAGTTACGCGCGCACGCGCATTTAAAATTTCAAAATGCGCAAAATTAATTTGTAATCAACTTTCTACGCGTTTCATGTCGTTTTAAGCATGTCAAAAATTTCCACGCGTGCGCACATTTTTACGTGTGCGGTGCGCACGTAGCATTGAAAACCTATTTTTTTCGCGTGATTTATGTTTTTCCAGCCTTTTCTAGTAATTTTACCAAATTTTAAACAATTTCGACTTAAAGTTACGTCATACAAGCACGTCGAATTGGACAATTTGCGCGCGTTTTTGATGAAAAAGTTCAAAAATATGTTAAAAATATGCCTTTTTTTAAACAGTCGTAATTTTTAAACTACACGGTCAACTTTTTGTGGATGACATATTCTGGAAGTTGATGAGTTGTAAATATCGGATCAGGTATTAATATGGCTAATCGGACATTGTGACGTCATCGTATGGCCACACGAATATAAAATTTAGGATTTTTGTATCTTTCGTCATAGCTCATCACATTGAATAGAGCGCATCTCCACTTATTCATTTTCCATTTTCACCCCGATTTTGATATTGTCTAAGTCAATCAACTATCTTTCGCATGAGTTAAAAATATTTGAATTTTTATGACGTCATCATTCCTAAAAATTTAAATTACGTGTGGCATTAATTTCATCTTTACAGTAAATTTTAATCCGTTATAGCTCGTAAGAATAAAATGTGATAATCATGATTAAAACGTTTTCTGGAAGCTATTGGATTGTAGATACGAAATCATGTAAAAATTTTGCCAATCGGATGTTGTGACGTCATCATATGGCCAGTTAAATAAAAAAGGTCGTATTTTCATCTTTTGCGTCATAATTCATTACATTTAAAAGAGCGCGCATCAATATTTCACGTATTCAAATTTCTTCTACACATTAATATGTTGTTGCTGAGATAATTTTCTTCCGAAATTGCTACCTTCGCGTTTCATTTTAAAACCGTCAACATGTTAAAAATTGCAATAAATAGCGGGTCCCGTAAATTCACCTATTCTACACTGTATGTGAGATGGATACAGATTATACTGTGTATACTATATATGAATCTAAATTTCAAATTTCTTCTACACGTTAATATGTTGTTGCTGAGATAATTTCCTTCCAAAATTGCTACCTTCGCGTTTCATTTTTGTAATGGATCGGAAAGCTTCCGAAGTTTCTTATACCTACATTATTGGTGGCGCAATATATTGCATTGCATTGCTATTGTTCACTACTGGTATTCGCGGGCGTATTTGCATATCAGGTGAATGATTATATCGAATAGGCTGCGTGAGCGTTGGTTCTGCAGAAGTTGTTTTAGTTGTTGTCTGAGTAAGACATGTTATATACTGTATTTCTTTTAAGTGTGGATTCTCGCCAATACTGTGAGTAGATAATTATTTTCTATACAACCATAATGTTTTACAGTATTACTCCATGTGCATAACCGAGTTAAGTTGTTATCGTTCATTATTTGTAACGACAATGAATTCACTGTTTATAATTTCTCTTTGATATACAGCTTTGTCTTATTAGATAGCATACATGTTGAAGTTAGTTGTATCACATACCATGTTGAAGTTAATTGGATAACTTACCAGGTTGATGTGATTAGTAGTATGAAATTGGTGTATTGGATCCAGGGTTTGTTCCTGTTTAGAAAAATAAATGATACAGAGTAAATGCAGCCTCATCTTGCGTATTGTTTTGTTGCATGGGATACATGGCTTCACAAACCAAACCTTAATGGTCTAAACCTAGCAAATCAATATTAAGGATTCCCGAACCACGACAAATTGGCGTCACGGACAGGATGGATGCAACGTTTCAAGCGTTCCTGAAGGAGGATTGCATTGTGTATTTTCAACAATTGTTTTACCAAACCCTGGATCGTGCATAAGACAAGGAGTATTGGACAGATAAGATTTATGAACTTAATTTAATTTTAGAACGGAAAGTGTATGGTTTTATATATATTACAGAATCTTTGTTCCGATGGACATGGCAGCCAGTGTGTTGTTATTTAAGATGATGTTGTGAATTGATGCTTATACTTACCTTATATGAAATATTGTTACTTTTGTATTACATTTACGATACTTATTTTTTGTATTGAAACTCTGTTTATTGTAGTAGTGTTTAAAGTATTTGTAGTTACTATAATATTGTCACAAATTCACCTTCTGCAATGTCGCTAGGCGAATCTAAATCTGAAGCAGCTGCAAGCGGCGATGGCGTTAATGATATGATTGCGGCATTAACTAATGTTTTAAAAGGCGTTTCGGTTCAGAAAGCTCCTCCGATTAAGTTAGTAAAATTTAAGGGTGTTCCAAGATCTCCTGGGGACCTTACGTTAAAAGAATGGCTTGAAGATTTTCGAATTTATTGTGATCATTATTCGTTGGGCGATGATGATCGATACGATACCCTGATTAGTCATCTTGGTGGCTGTGCGAAGGATGAGGTTAAATGCAGTATGAGCATGTGTGAAAATGGGAAGAATGTGAAAGCGGCTATAAGAATTTTAGAACTCGCTTTTAAATCGGAGGATTCTGTTGCATCATATAGTTCAGCATTCTATTCTAGGCAATTGTTACCGGGTGAAACCTTGGCTGAATATAGCCTTTCTTTAATGAAATTGTACTCCCAACTTGTCGAAGCGTCTCGCCCCTCTGAGCAATCCGCTTTGAGACATCTTCAAGATACTACTTTAAAGCAGCGTTTAGTGGACGGTGTTCGTGATCCTACAGTTAAGCGTGAATTACGTCGCATTGAGCTAGCTTTTAGAGGAAAATCTTTTTTTGATATGCGCGAAGAAGTTCTTGAGTTGTATAAAATTGATATTGTTAGGACAAATCCGCGTGCACATGGCGTAGAATGTAATGAACGGCCCTCAGAACTATCAGAAGTAAAGCGAGAATTGCAAGCATTAAAGAAACAAATTAGCGAAATTCAGCGTTCCCAATTTATATCTAGTCCACCTAAGTTTAATCAAAATTCTACAGGTCCTTTAAAATGTTACAATTGTGGTAAAAATGGTCATACCAAATCTGATTGTGAAATACCTTCTGGGTTGTGTTGGTTTTGTAGAGGAAGAGGTCATTATTCATATGCATGTCCACATAAGAATCGTAGTAGTAATTCTAATACTCCGGGTATCCAACGTAGTGATTCAGATACGCCTACTCAAGATATAATTAATACTGTTTCTAAGTCACAAGCCAATCATCCAATTCCAACTGGTAATGTTGAACGTGAAGTTCATATCCCTGTTGTTGCCACGGACAATAATGGAAATATGTCTAACGCCCAATCCTTGAAATGTTCCGATGCTGTTTTAGTAGATAAATTAGTAGCCAGAAGTCCATGTACTATCGTTAGAATAGGCTCAACTGAGTTAGGTTGTATCTTGGATACAGGGGCTGAAGCTTCAATAATTCCGTCATCGGTCTATAATAAGCAGTTAAAGTCAATTGTTGGAGAGCTGGGATCTGTTAATGGACTTTTCATGAATGTTATCGGTGTTTGTGGGGTGGAGGTTCCAATCGAAGGATATGTAGAAATTCCCATTGTTATAGGTGAACAAAAGTTAACTGGTAGCTTTTTGGTAGTTTCAGATGCTGTCACTGTAACTAATCATAGTAATGAATATCCTGTTTTGATTGGGTGTAACATTTTACGCGAATTACAAGGTTTCCATCTATTACGTGATCTTTCACAGGTAACAGCTACACATGTTGATGCTCCATGGAATAGAAAGGCTGAAATTCTTTTGCAAGTAGATGAGGATGAATCAAGTATCTTAGTTTCTTTGCAACATTCTGACGTGACTGTTCCTTGTGATTCACATTCAGACATTGTTGACGGTAGTGTAAAATCTGATATTGATGATTGTAAATTTAGTGACCACACCCAAAGTCGACTCGTATCCGTCGGTTCTGTGCGTAAGTTATATGACATTAATCACTCTTATTCTAATTCTTTTTGTGGTACCGAGTTAAATTCTGAGAGCCAGCAGTTACCGCCTGGGGTAATTATCAACGGTAACCTTGATTGTGTGGAAACTCAACTAGTGACTAACCTATTGTCCAAATATAATCATGTTTTTTCTCATAGTGCTTTTGATGTTGGAAAGTGTGATGTTATTCCTCATGTTATCAATTTAAAAGATGAAACTCCAATTAGACTACCATATCGTCGTATTCCTCCTCATTCTATATCAAGTGTTAAGTCTATGTTACAAGAAATGTTAGACCAGGGAATAATTAGGCCGTCCAAGAGCGAATTTGCAAGTCCCATTGTGTTGGTCAAAAAGAAAGACGGGTCTTTGCGCATGTGCGTTGATTATAGGAAGTTGAATTTCCAAACGTTGAAAGATTCATTTCCCCTACCACGCATTGATGAGGTTTTAGAAGTACTCACTGGGTCTTGTTATTTTTCTACCTTAGATTTATCTCATGGATTTTTCCAAATTATAATGGCAGACGAATCCATTAATAAAACTGCATTTAGGGTTCCTTGGGGACTGTATGAATTTGTTCGTATGCCGCAGGGTCTGTCTAATAGCCCGGGAACATTTCAACGTGTAATGGAATATGTATTAGGCGACATGAATTTGACTCAGATTGTGTTGTACTTGGATGACATTTTGATATTTTCTTCTTCGTTTAAACAACATTTATCTAGATTAGAAAATGTGTTGTCTAGATTGTATAAGTATGGGTTAAAGGTTAAGGGCAAGAAGTGCGATTTCTTTAAGACGGAGGTAACCTATTTGGGTCATGTTATTTCATCTGCTGGAGTTGCTGTAGACTATGGGAAAATAGAAAAGATACTGACCTGGCCAACGCCAAAAAGCATTACTGAACTTAAATCATTTCTGGGACTCTCTTCATACTATCGAAAGTTTATTTGTAATTATGCCAAAATTGCTGCGCCTTTGCATTTGGTAACCCGGTTGTCTGACACACAAGCGGGGAAGGCCTACAGGTTTCGTTGGACTGAAATTGAAGAAGCTGTATTTGTTGAATTAAAAAATGCTTTAACTAAACCCCCAGTTCTTGTATATCCCAAATTTGATGAACCATTTGTTATTGAAGTAGATGCCAGTTTGAAAGGTTTAGGTGCTTGCTTGTTGCAGGACTCTAATGGTTCTCTTCATCCAATTGCTTATGCAAGTAGAAGTCTTCGTGGTGCTGAATGCCGATACCCTGATTTATCGAGTTTTAAGTTGGAGTTGTTGGGGCTAAAATGGGCAGTGGTGGATAAATTCGCTTCTTACATTCAGGGTTCAAAGGTTACCATTTTTACTGATCATAATCCTTTAGCGCATTTAAAAACTGCAAAGCTTGGCGCTACAGAAATGAGATGGGTCTCTCAGTTAGCTATGTTCGATATTGAAATCAAATATAAGCCAGGTTCTAGCAACAAATGTGCCGATACTTTAAGTCGTCGTCCGATTAGCGTGTGTACAGATTTTAAGTCAGATCTAGGAGTTATCGCTTCATGTCTTAATATATATGTTGATTCTCATCCCTCAATTAATAAGTGTAAACCATGTATTGAAATTGATCAATCATCACGTAGTATTAACAAGGCATTGTCTATTTTTCCTTCTTACTCTCATGAGCAGTTGGCAGAATGTCAGAAGAAAGATAGGGAATTGGGAGAAATCTGGAAATTATGGATGGAAAAATGGTGTCCTGGTGACCGCTACAATACAGATAATTCTAGAATGTTGGGCTGGTTGAGACAGTGGACAAGTTATAGAGAGATTTGTGGAGTTCTGTATAGAGAGATCAATGAAGATATCCATGGTAAAATTCATCAATTGTTAGTGCCTACTAATTTGCGCAATCTTTTTATAGATTTATGTCATGATAAATGGGCTCATCAAGGAGTTCAACGGACTATACAACTTCTAAAGCGTCGATGTTTCTGGCCAGGTATGAACGGTGATGTACGTACGCATATTTCCAAGTGTTTTAGTTGTGTATCTAGTAAAGTCCCTACACCAACGGTCAAACCCCCTCTTCGTCATATTCTAGCCTTTCGTCCCGAAGAGATTCTTGCTATAGATTTCTTAAAGATGGATCGTGGAAAGGGAGGCTATGAGGACATTCTTGTTATGACTGATGTGTTTAGTAAGTTTTCACTAGCGGTCCCATGTAAAGATCAGACGGCTGATACAGTGGCTCGTGTATTGAGAGATAATTGGTTTTCCCATTATGGTGTGCCAGCACGGTTACATTCGGATCAAGGTAGATCCTTTGAGGGTAAAATTATTCGAGGTATATGTAGTCTTTATGGCATGACAAAATCTCGCACTACGGCGTATTGGCCTGCAGGTAATGGGCAGTGCGAACGTTTCAACAAGACCTTATGCAGTTTATTGCGTTCTTTAAGCCCGAAAGATCGACACAAATGGCCCGAATTGCTGCAGCATATTGTGTTTATGTATAATTCCACCCCTCATACCGTTACAGGTGTAACACCGTATCTTCTTATGTTTGGTCGTGAACCATTAATTCCATTAGATCACTTTATTGGAGGTGCGGAACAAGATTGGTCTGAGGATTATTTGACTAAAGAAGCTGATCTCATGAAGAGGGCATATGAAGTGGTTTCACGTAGAATCAAATCAGCAGCAGCTAAAGAAGAGCATCGTTATAAGTCTTGTTCTCCGAAGGAAATATTAGAAATTGGTGATCGGGTTTTACTTCGCCGAAGACATTTTAATACTAGACATAAATTGGCTAATAAGTTCGAGGAGCACTCATATATTGTTGAGACTATTAACAAAGAAGCAGACGTTTTTGGTATCCGCTCTGCAGTTGGGGGTCCTTTGAATTATGTTAACCGCAGACGATTGCGATCAGATCCTAGGAGTGTGGTGGAAGAACCGGTACATTTTGATTGGAATGAGTGGTTGCCGTATGATGGTCTAGAAGCGGATGTAAACTATAAAGATGAAAGTTGTGAGTCTGAATCTGACGATGATGTTGAAAGTTTTAAGATTGTTGTAGATGTGAATTCTGATAAACAAATAGATGTTGAGCGTGATGATTCGGGAGTAATTCCAAGGCGATCATCTCGTTCTACAAAAGGTGTTCACAAAAATCGATATCGTTTACCCATGTCCACTCTTCAAAAATAAATTTGTTTGTTTCGCTCCTTTTGGGTCAAAAGGGCATCCAAGCGGGGAAATTGTAATGGATCGGAAAGCTTCCGAAGTTTCTTATACCTACATTATTGGTGGCGCAATATATTGCATTGCATTGCTATTGTTCACTACTGGTATTCGCGGGCGTATTTGCATATCAGGTGAATGATTATATCGAATAGGCTGCGTGAGCGTTGGTTCTGCAGAAGTTGTTTTAGTTGTTGTCTGAGTAAGACATGTTATATACTGTATTTCTTTTAAGTGTGGATTCTCGCCAATACTGTGAGTAGATAATTATTTTCTATACAACCATAATGTTTTACAGTATTACTCCATGTGCATAACCGAGTTAAGTTGTTATCGTTCATTATTTGTAACGACAATGAATTCACTGTTTATAATTTCTCTTTGATATACAGCTTTGTCTTATTAGATAGCATACATGTTGAAGTTAGTTGTATCACATACCATGTTGAAGTTAATTGGATAACTTACCAGGTTGATGTGATTAGTAGTATGAAATTGGTGTATTGGATCCAGGGTTTGTTCCTGTTTAGAAAAATAAATGATACAGAGTAAATGCAGCCTCATCTTGCGTATTGTTTTGTTGCATGGGATACATGGCTTCACAAACCAAACCTTAATGGTCTAAACCTAGCAAATCAATATTAAGGATTCCCGAACCACGACATTTTAAAACCATCAACATGTTAAAAATTGCAATAAATAGCGGGTCCCGTAATTTCCCCTATTCTACACTGTAAGTAAGTAAGTAATATTTATTGCTTTCCAAATACAGTACAAATATATAAGACAGTATAATGTAAATGAAATAAAAAGAGAAACATTAAATATAAAAATACAAGACTAGACAAAAAAATAAGCATGGAAAGCAGGGGATGGCCCTTTAAGCCCAGAGGCTTGTTTCCAAAGGGGTATGTGATATGTATACAGATTACACTGTGTATACTATATATGAATCAAAATAGAATTCAGCAATAACAAAGTCTTCAGTTCAGGTCATAATGCCATAATCTTTTTCCGTGTGCAATATTCCAACGTATGACTTTCATGTGGCGTTTGTCGTGCGGATAACTAACTCGTCAAAGTGACGAGTTTCATGTCTAGTTAGTTATCCGCATTTAGCGGATAACTCCTTGTAACTGTCCTGTTTCATCATCTTTTTTTTTTTTTTTCTGTATTCTTCTTTCTTTCTGTCATTTTTGTGCAGAGCGTATCTCTAAAACGTGTTAACATAACATTTCATAACTTTGTCAACATATGAGCGTTCACGTGAAGTTGTGCACCTGCTATTGTAAATGACGTCAGAGTTGCGTAACATGACTTACGCGCGTTTTTACGAATTTCGCGTATTTAACGTAGATCAAAAACCATATAACAATTTAAATTGAAACTTAACAAAAGTTTAAGTTATATCTTGCGCTAACTGACTGTGAAAAAAAAATGGCATGTTTCACACGAAGTTACGCGCGCACGCGGGTTTAAAATTTTATAATGCGAAAAATTAATTTCTAATCAACTTTCTACGCGTTTCATGTCATTTTGAGCATGTAAAAAATTCCCACGTGCGCGCATTTTTTTACGCGCGTGGTGCGCACGTAGCGTTGAAAACAATTTTTTTCACGTGATTTATGTTTTTCCATCCTTTTCTAGTAATTTTACCAACTTTTGAACAATTTCGACTTAAAATTACGTCATACGGGCACTTCGAATTGGATAATTTACGTGTATTTTTGATGAAAAAGTTCAAAAAATCGTCAAAATTTGTCAAAATTATGCCCTTTTTTAAACATTCGTAGTTCCTAAACTAAACGGTGAAAGTTATTTTTATTGCACATTCTGGAAGTTGATGAGTTGTAGATTTTGGATCATGCATTAATATGGCTAACCGGACATTGTGACGTCACCGTATTGCCACGCGAATATAAACTATAGGATTTTTGTATCTTTCATCATAGCGCATGACATTTAATAGAGCGCATCTCCAATTATCTGTTTTCCATTTTTACCCCGATTTTTATATTATCTAGGTCAATCAACTATCTTCCGCATGAGTTAAAAATATTTTAATTTTTATGACGTCATCATGTCGAAAAATGTAAATAACGTGGGTCACTTAGTTTCATCTTTACAGGAAATTTCAATCTGTTATAGCTCGTCAGAATAAAACGTGATAATCATGATCAAAACGTTTTCTGGAAGCTATTGGATTGTAGATACGAATTCATGTAAACATTTTGCCAATCGGACGTTGTGACGTCATCATATGGCCAGTTGAATAAAAAAAGACGTATTTTCATATTTTGCGTAATAGTTCATCACATTTAAAAGGGCGCACATCTATATTTTACGTATTCAAATTTCTTCTACACGTTAACATGTGGTTGCTGAGATAATGTCCTTCCGAAATTGCTATCTTAGTGTTTCATTTTGATACCGTCGCCATGTTAAAAATAGGAATAAACGGGGGTCCCGTAATTTCACCTATTCTACACTGTATGTAACATGTATACAGATTATACCGTTTGCACTGTACATACTATATGACACAAAATTAACAGAATTCAGCACTAACAGCATATGATGTTCTTCAGTTCAGGTCATAATGCCATAATCTTTTTCCGTGCGCAAAATTCCAACGTATGACGTGCGCGTGGCGTTTGTCGTGCGGATAACTAACTCGTCAAAGTGACGAGTTTCATGTCTAGTTGGTTATCCGCAACTAGTAAGTTGCGGATAACCCTTGTTATTGTAAATATCTTTTTTCTTCATCTTTATTCTTCTTTCTTTCCCGGATTTTTGTGCGTCGCATATCTCTCATCCTTGTTAACATAAGATTGTATAACTTTGTCATAAGATTGACCTGTAGCTGTAGATGTGCAAGAAACTTCGTTATATGACTTTAGAGTCGCGCAGCGTAAGTTACGCGCGATTTTATGAATTTCAATGATTGGTCATAGATTATAAACCAAAAGTCATTTTATATTGACACTTGGTGAAAATTTAAGTTAAATTAAGGGCAAACTTTCTATGGATTAAAAGTGACATGTTTCACAAGAAGTTACGCGCGCACGCGCATTTAAAAATTAAAAATGCGCAAAATTAATTTCTAATCAACTTTCTACGCTGATCATGACATTTTGAGCATGTCAAAAATTCCCACGCGCGCGAAAAAAATTACGCGTAAGGTGCGCACGGAGCATGAAAATCATTTGCTTTTCTCTTGAATTATAATTTTACAGTCTTTCCTAGTTATTTTAAAAAAGATTGACATCATTTCAAATTAAAATGACGTCATACGAACACGTTGATTTACACCATTTGCGTGCGTTTTAGTTGCAAAAGTGACAACATATTGTCAAAATTAAGCCTATTTTTAATCTATTATAGCTCCTCAGGATCATCCACGACCCCCAATTTTTTAAATTTAATATGTAAGCAGATATGTTGTAGATATGAATTCATGCCGAACCTTTACCACTCGAATGTTATGACGTCATCGTATGGCCACACGAATGTAAAATATAGGATTTTTTACTCTTTCGTTATTGCTCATCACATTCAACAAACCGCATCTCGCTTATACGTATTCCATTTCCCCCGAAATTGTAATATTGTCTACGTCAATCAACTATCTTTCGCATGAATTAAAAATATTTTAATTTTTATGACGTCATCATGTCTAAAAACGTAAATAACTTGGGTCACTTATTTTCATCTTTACAGTAAATATCAATCTGTTATAGCTCGTCAGATTAAAAAGTGATAATCATGATTAAAACGTTTTCTGGAAGCTATTGGATTGTAGATATGAATTGATGTGAATATTTTGCCAATCAGATGTTGTGACGTCATCATATGGCCAGTTGAATTCAAAAAGTCATATTTTCATCTCTTGCGTCAAAGTTCATTGCGTTTAAACGAGAGCGCATCTCACTTTTACGTTCCCAAAATTCTTCAAATTTGTTTTAATGTAATTATTTAGATAATTATCTTCTAAAGTGGTTATCTTTATGTCAATTTGATGATGTCATCGTGTTAATAATTGGATTTAAAAGATGGGTCTCGTAATTCCGTCTATGCTACACTGTATATAACATATATACAGTTTATTCTGTAAAATACTGTAATATGGTGTATGCTACATAATAGGTACAATTCAACACTGTAAACATTTTTATTTCATGTCAAAGGATGGCATAATAATTGTCGAGGTTCATATAGTTTAAAGTACGTGCATGTTGCGTATGCGCGGATAACCCGAACTCGTCAAAGTGACGAGTTCAAATCTAGTTTTCATCTTCTTTCTTTCTGTATGATTTTTGTGTAACGCTTTTCTCTAAAACTTGCAAACATAACATTTTTTTAACTATGTTAACATTTTGACATTTATGTAACGTCGTCAAGCGAAGCTTTTCATGATGCTTACAATTGCGCAACGTGACATACGCGCGATTTAACGATTTTCTCGTATTTAACATAGCTCGACAACCAAATAACATTTCAACTTGAAACTTTGCAAAAGTTTAATTTATATTATGCGCTAACTTTCTGTGGAAAAAAAATTGCGTGTTTTACACAAAGTTACGCGCGCACGCGCATTTAAAATTTCAAAATGCGCAAAATTAATTTATAATCAACTTTCTACGCGTTTCATGTCGTTTTAAGCATGTCAAAAATTCCCACGCGTGCGCACATTTTTACGTGTGCGGTGCGCACGTAGCATTGAAAACGTATTTTTTTCGCGTGATTTATGTTTTTCCAGCCTTTTCTAGTAATTTTACCAAATTTTAAACAATTTCGACTTAAAGATACGTCATACGAGCACGTCGAATTGGACAATTTGCGCGCGTTTTTTATGAAAAGGTTAAAAAATTCGTTTAAAATATGCCTTTTTTTAAACAGTCGTAATTTCTAAACTAGACGGTCAACTTTTTGTGGATGGCATATTCTGGAAGTAGATGAGTTGTAGATATCGTATCAGGTATTAATATGGCTAACCGGACATTGTGACGTCATCGTATGGCCACGCGAATATAAAATTTAGGATTTTTGTATCTTTCGTCATAGCTTACCACATTGAATAGAGCGCATCTCCACTTATCCGTTTTCCATTTTCACCCCGATTTTGATATTGTCTAGGTCAATCAACTATCTTTCGCAGGAGTTAAAAATATTTTAATTTTTTTGACGTCATCATGCCTAAAAATTTAAATCACGTGTGGCATTAATTTCATCTTTACAGTAAATTTTAATCTGTTATAGCTCGTAAGAATAAAATGTGATAATCACGATTAAAACTTTTTCTGGAAGCTATTGGATTGTAGATACGAAACTATGTAAAAATGTTGCCAATCGGATGTTGTGACGTCATCATATGGCCAGTTAAATAAAAAAGGTCGTATTTTCATCTTTTGCGTCATAATTCATTACATTTAAAAGAGCGCGCATCAATATTTCACGTATTCAAATTTCTTCTACACGCTAATACGTTGTTGCTGAGATAATTTCCTTTCGGAAATGCTACCTTCGCGTTTCATTTTAAAACCGTCAACATGTTAAAAATTGCAATAAATATCGGGTCCCGTAATTTCACCTATTCTACACTGTATGTGATATGGATACAGATTATACTGTGTATACTATATATGAATTTAAATAATAAAATTCAGCAATAACAACACATCATATTCTTCAGTTCAGGTCATAATGCCAACGTGAACACTTCCTTTTGTCCTCAACCTATCCCCTTAATGTTAATGTTGCACCACTTGCGCGGCGGAAAACCAAACTCGTCAAAGTGACGAGTTACATGTCTAGTTCTTCTTTCCTTCCTTCCTTTTTGTGAGTCGTGTTCCTCTAAAATGTGTAAACATAACATTTCATAACTTTGACAACATATGGGCATTTACGTGAAGTTGTGCACCTCCTATTTTTGAATGACGTCATAGTTGCGCAACGTGACTTATGCGCAATTTTATGAATTTCAATGATTGATCATAGATTAAAAACCAAAAGTCATTTAGTATTGACACTTTGACAAAATTTAAGTCATATCAGGGGCAAACTTTCTACGGATTAAAAATGGCATGTTTGACAAGAAGTTACGCGCGCACGCGCATTTAAAATTTCAAAATGCGCAAAATTTATTTCTAATCAACTTTTTACGCGTTTCTTGTCATTTTGAGCATGTCAAAAATTCCCACGGGCGCGCAATTTTTTATGCGCGCGGTGCGCACATAGCGTTAAAAACATATTTTTTTCTCTTGAATTATATTTTTCAAGCCTTTCCCAGTGATTTTGAAAACAATTTAGACCTTTTCCAGTTTAAATAACGCCATACGAACACGTTGAATTAGACAATTCGTGCGCGTTTTTTATGAAAAAGCTTAAAAAATCGTCAAAATTATGTCTTTTTTTAAACAGTCATAGTTTCTAAAGTAAACCGTTAACCGTTTATTTTTATTACAAAATCTAGAAGTTGATGAGTTGTAGATATCGGATCATGCATCAATAAGGCTAAAAAAACATTGTGACGTCATCGTATGGCCACACGAATGTAAAATATAGGATTTTTGTCTCTTTCGTTATTGCTCATCACATTCAATGGAGCGCATCGCGCTTATCTGTATTCCTTTTTCTCCTACATTTATATATTGTGTAGGTCAATCAACTTTCTTTAGCATGAGATAAAAATATTTTAATTTTTATGACGTCATCATGCCTAAAAATTTTAATTACGTGGGTCATTAATTTCATCTTTACAGTAAATTTTAATCTGTAATAGCTCGTAAGAATAAAATGTGATAATCACGATTAAAACGTTTTCTGGAAGCTATTGGATTGTAGATACGAATTCATGTAAACATTTTGCCAATCGGATGTTGTGACGTCATCATATGGCCAGTTGAATAAAAAAAGTCGTATTTTCATATTTTGCGTAATAGTTCATCACATTTAAAAGGGTGCGCATCTATATTTTACGTATTCAAATTTCTTCTACACGTTAATATGTTGTTCCTGAGATAATTTCCTTCTGAAATTGCTATCTAAGTGTTTCATTTTGATACCGTCGCCATGTTAAAAATTGGAATAAATGGCGGGTCCCGTAATTTCACCTATTCTACACTGTATGTAATATGTATACAGCTTATACTGTTTGCATGTATATACTATATGACACAAAATTCAGCACTAACAGCATGTCATATTCTTCAGTTCTTGTCATAATGCCATAATCTTTATCTGTGTGCAATATTCCAACGTATGACGTGCACGTGGCGTTTGTCGTGGTGCGGATAACTAACTCGTCAAAGTGACGAGTTTCATGTCTAGTACTGTTTGCATGTATACACTATATGACACAAAATTCAGCACTAACAGCATGTCATATTCTTCAGTTCTTGTCATAATGCCATAATCTTTATCTGTGTGCAATATTCCAACGTATGACGTGCACGTGGCGTTTGTCGTGGTGCGGATAACTAACTGATCGTCAAAGTGACGAGTTTCATGTCTAGTTGCTTTTTTATTTTGTATCTCCATAGAGTTCCAGCCATTCCCACAACATTGTCATTTTTCAGTAATTTTCCTTTCGATTTATAATAGTAATCCTACTGTTATAAACACTCTTGAATTATATATTCTAGTCTGGACCTTTTTACTTGTTTATACTTCTAGAATGGAATTTTATGTTTTGCTGTAATGAATTGATATTCACTTTTAAAACCAGTAGTGCGATACTGAAAGTGTAAGAGACAGATAATAGTAGCCTAATGTGTATAATGGTTGGTTGGCGCCCTCTCTTTCGAGTGGTTGTAATACTTTTTCCCGATTCAACGTACCGGTATCATATCAGAATACGTATAACCATCATAGCGTGGCTTTTGTTATTTTGAATCTTTATTTTTACGTTATTTTATATTTTTTATTGTTGTAGGATGCATGCATGTAAGAACTTATCAGATTTTGTAAATCCACAGTGCTGGTTTTGTTACATTTTTTTGAATAAAGTTACCTATATATATATATATATCATAGCGAAATATACAAAAGTCAAATAATGCCGATATGTCGAATGTGAAGGAGGACCTCATCAGCCGAATTCGAGATGATACTACACAAGTATTTATTTAGAAAAAATAACGACTATAAATGTATCTAGTGTATATAAATGTATCTGTTATACAATGGAGGTATAAAATAAGTACGGTATTTTATACCTCCATGGTAATACACAGCGTCACACACATGTCACATGTGGTATCAATAAACAACCATACAAATATCATAATAATACGTGTGTAGATATAGTTCCGAGAATCTGGTGTGATAAACATATTCGCGCACACGGGCCACAGTGCGGTGTTCGATATTTTAAAGTTTAATGAAAATATTGATAGATTAATTCATTGGATTTATAGGCCCATTCATAATTTGTTATTGAATTTTATAGATGATTATAAATACCAGATATATGTAATATAAATAGAGATTCATTTTAGAATATTTACATAGAGCTTAATCACGTCTTTTCATCCACTTGAATACTCTGAAACAAAATATTTGCCCTTTGATTGCAACAAATAATTAAAACGTAAAAATTTCAAAGAAATTCTGATTCATTATCAAATTCGCTTACGAATATATGTTATTTGATCTGAGTGTTATATTTACGTTACCGGTGGAATTTTCTGCCTAATACTATTTACAATATTATATTTTTATTAATAAAGTGTACGGAATGTAATTTAGTTAGAAATACATCACGCTGCGTTCAAATAGACCAGCAATTCGAAATTAATCGTGACGTCATACGCCGAAAGAAAATACGTATGTGAATGATTGTTTATTAAAAATCATGTAAGAAGAAAAAGTCGTCAATAAATGATTGCCGTAGTAAACTTCAAGTGATATACCAATTAAGAATAAACCACAATTAGTTTAAACCAATAATACATAAAATGAATAATATAACCACACCCTTCTTACACAGTTATGATTGTGTCGTGAGATGGTTTCCCGAATGATCGTAAAATCAAGACGGTACTGGGTATGACCAACTACCGTTCTTGTCACCAACTAGCCATCCATTCATAGAAGTACAGTTTAAATATTAACATAGGCCATAAAATGTCTTTCCTTGTTTGATATGACAATTTCACTCTAAAGAATGTATTTTGTCAGTGTTGGCGCACCATATTACGAACTATTTTGTACTGGGACTGCGTGGTGCGTGGTGCTAAGAACCAACATTGTTTCTGCTTTTTTCTAGTTAGTTATCCGCTTGGTAGAGCGGATAACTCCTTGTTATTGTATGGGATCAATATTTTTTTTTGGTTATCCGCACTTGGCGGATAACCCCTTGTTATTGTCAGGATCTTTTTTTTTTTTTTTTTTTTTTTTTTGGTTATCCGCAACTTAGTTGCAGGATAACCCATGTGATTGTAATTTTTCTATGTTATTCTTCTTTCTTTCCCTGAATTTTGTTGGCAGCGTATCTCTAATTCTGGCCAACATAAGATTGTGTAACTTTGTCATAAGATTGACCTGTAGCTGTAGATGTGCAGGACGTTTCGTTTTTTGACTATAGAGTTGCGCCGCGTAAGTTACGCGTGATTTTGTGAATTTCGCGTATTTACCATAGATTGAAAACCAAAAAAACAATTTAAATTGAAACTTGGCAAAAGTGTAATTTATATCATGCGCTAACTTTCTATGGATTAAAAATGGCACTTTTTACCGAAAGTTACGCGCGCACGCGCGTTTAAAATTTCAAAATGCGTAAAATCAATTTCTAATCAACTTTCTACGCGTTTCAGGTCATTTTGAGCATTTCAAAAATTCCCACGCGTGCGCAATATTTTTACGCGCGCGTGCGCACGTAGGGCAAAAACATGTTTTTTTTGCTTGATTTTTGTTTTTTCAGCCTTTTCTAGTAATTTTACCAACTTTCAAACAATTTCGACTTAAAATCACGTCATACGAGCACGTAGAATTGAACAATTTGCGCGCGTTTTTGATAAACAATTTCAAAAATTGGTCAAAATTATACCTTTTTTTAAACAGTCATAGATTCTAAACTACATGGTCAATTTTATTTTTTTTTACATATTCTGAAAGTAGATGAGTTGTAGATATAGAATCATGCATCCATTTGGCTAACCGGACATTGTGACGTCATCGTATGGCCACTCCAATATCAAATATAGGATTTTTGTCTCTTTCGTCATAGCTCATCACATTTAATAGAGCGCATCTCTACTTATCCATATTCCATTTTCCTCAATTTTGTAATATTGTCTAGGTCAATCAATTATCTTTTACATGATTTACCATTTTTAAAATTGTGATGACGTCATCATGTTCAAAAGCGTCAATAACTTTGGTAACTTATTTTCACCTATTCTGCACTGTATGTAGTACGTATACAGTATATAGTGTATACCGTATATACTCAGACGTGAAGCAAAATAGAGGGCACACTAACACTTTTTCAATGGCATAATCGTTTTTCTGCGCGCAATATTCTAACTTATGTCGTGCGCGTGGCTTTTGCGCTGTGGATAACCTAACTCGTCCGTAGTGACGAGTTCAAATCTAGTCTGTATTATTCTTGGATCCTTCCTTCCTTTTTGTGAGTCGCGTTTCTCTAAAATGTGTAAACATAACATTTCATAACTTTGACAACATATGGGCATTTACGTGAAGTTGTGCACCTCCTATTTTTGAATGACGTCATAGTTGCGCAACGCGACTTACGCGCAATTTTATGAATTTCAATGATTGATTATAGATTAAAAACCAAAAGTCATTTAGTATTGACACTTTGACAAAATTTAAGTCATATCAGGGGCAAACTTTCTACGGATTAAAAATGGCATGTTTCACAAGAAGTTACGCGCGCACGCGCATTTAAAATTTCAAAATGCGCAAAATTAATTTCTAATCAACTTTTTATGCGTTTCTTGTCATTTTGAGCATGTCAAAAATTCCCACGGGCGCGCAATTTTTTACGCACGCGGTGCGCACGTAGCGTTAAAAACATATTTTTTTCTCTTGAATTATATTTTTCAAGTCTTTCCTAGTAATTTTGAAAACAATTTAGACCTTTTCCAGTTTAAATAACGCCATACGAACACGTTGAATTAGACAATTCGTGCGCGTTTTTTATGAAAAAGCTTAAAAAATCGTCAAAATTATGTCTTTTTTTAAACAGTCATAGTTTCTAAAGTAAACCGTGAACCGTTTATTTTTATTACAAAATCTAGAAGTTGATGAGTTGTAGATATCGGATCATGCATCGATAAGGCTAAAAAAACATTGTGACGTCATCGTATGGCCACACGAATGTAAAATATAGGATTTTTGTCTCTTTCGTTATTGCTCATCACATTCAATGGAGCGCATCACGCTTATCTGTATTCCTTTTTCTCCTAAATTTATATATTGTGTAGGTCAATCAACTTTCTTTAGCATGAGATAAAAATATTTTAATTTTTATGACGTCATCATGCCTAAAAATTTTAATTACGTGGGGTCATTAATTTCATCTTTACAGTAAATTTTAATCTGTAATAGCTCGTAAGAATAAAATGTGAAAATCACGATTAAAACGTTTTCTGGAAGCTATTGGATTGTAGATACGAATTCATGTAAACATTTTGCCAATCGGATGTTGTGACGTCATCATATGGCCAGTTGAATAAAAAAAGTCGTATTTTCATATTTTGCGTAATAGTTCATCACATTTAAAAGGGTGCGCATCTATATTTTACGTATTCAAATTTCTTCTACACGTTAATATGTTGTTCCTGAGATAATTTCCTCCAGAAATTGCTATTTAAGTGTTTCATTTTGATACCGTCGCCATGTTAAAAATTGGAATAAATGGCGGGTCCCGTAATTTCACCTATTCTACACTGTATGTAATATGTATACAGATTATACTCTTTGCATGTATATACTATATGACACAAATTGACAGAATTCAGCACTAACAGCATATCATATTCTTCAGTTCTTGTCATAATGCCATAATCTTTATCCGTGTGCAATATTCCAACGTATGACGTGCACGTGGCGTTTGTCGTTGTGCGGATAACTAACTCGTCAAAGTGACGAGTTTCATGTCTAGTTTATATTTAAAGCGGATGTACACAGAAAATGTACTTGTATTAGCTTTTACCTGTTATCGAACATCATTCAAATCGTGTCCCTGTGGAGTACAAATTAAAAACTAGACGTCATCTTAGTAATCGCAAGTAAATAGTAACGCACTCAAGATCGTGCTTCTGTGACGTCAACGCGTAACACAAATGTACGCAGTGACATATACATCGTGAGCTTGTATAAGCAACATTAATAGAACGCGATCGGAAATATAATCGTGATGCTCGAACATGTATTGTCGGAAACTCTGTTTTTATTAAAGACTTTCATGCCTCGTCATCATTCATGTTTTACAATAACGGCGGTATTAACTAGGCCCTGTTTCTTATCGTCGGGTTTGTTTTTTTCCCTCGAGCCAATCGGTTCAATATTGCTTAACTGAAATGACGTATGCAAATTCCTCCGGCAACCATAAGTTGAATTTGGAGCAAATATACAAAAGGCGTCAGTAGGCTTATATAAGATGATTACTTAATTTGGCAGTTTGAATGGGCAGTAATTAATTTCGCTTATGTAATGTTCGTTCTCTAATGACCAGGTTAACAAATTTGCATCAGCTCTAAAGTATCATTCTTACTCGATCATTGAAGACCCGACGACCCCACTTGGGCGCAATACAAGGACGTATGCTTTGCGCCTAAAACTACGTTGCGTCCAAATGGGACCAAGCTTAAATAAAAGTACTTTTCCTTCACGCTATAAGTACTGCTAATTCACCCTTTAAGGCCAATTTACACAGACGACGTGCGGTAACGGTAAGCGGAAAACCGCGTAGCCTGTCCCACGTAGAACCTGACCTATTTATGAGCGGCAAACGCTCGTCCGTTCCGCGTTCTGTGTAAATGGTGGTCATAAGAAACATAGATTGTATATTTTTATTACCGTTACTGCTCGTCTGTGTAAATTTTTAGTAATTGCAATACAATATATATATTTAATCGTTTGATAATATTATGATCACTCGTCACATTGGCATCTTCTGTATATTACGTTAAATATTCAGGTGTTGAAACGTTTTTAGCCGTTTTTTTTATTTTATAATCAGTGCTAATGAGTACTGTGTCAGTATTATGCAATTCTGGTCGCTGCTACAGCACTGTGTTGTTTTTAATAATTTGTATAGTTATATAGGTTACGTATTACATCTCAGTGACACCCAAAAAGACTTTTTTTACGCGCGCGTATCAATTTCGCTCTGGTTGATTTGTTGGTGTGTTATTTTATGAATTACGTATCTATAAAACATTTTAAATAACTGATACTAACTAATTCCAACCAGTAATCTAATATTTGTCTGATGCCCTTCTATTAAGCTCTGTTTACACTATCAAACAAAAAAAGTGTGATGTACCCAAATATGGTAGTGATAATTATGCCCAAATGTGGTAGTGATATGAGATCATCATGTCCATATACGGGCACATCACTTTTTTTCACATAAAGTTTGATAGTGTAGACAGAGCTTAAGTCGGATACTTGTACATATTTTACGTTTCCCCGTGGATTCAACAGCCGACAAACCCACTTCTGCGTTCACTCATAATCCAGATTGATCATTTTCCATTAATGTTATGAGGATGTGTTCATCGAATGCTGCCTCAGGCGCACCCATTTTGCTTTTCTCTGAGTGGAATTCAAAAGAAATAATTCGATCATCTATTGTCGTATCATTATCATTCTATACTAAAAATGTGTAAAGTTGAATTCGTTCTACGTAATAGCATCGCTATTTAATTAATCAAATCGCAGAAATAACCGACATTTGCACATGCCGGTGATGGCTGTGAGCAGAATTCGTGAATTATTTTCTCAATATCTAAAGAGCGATCATAAGTATTGAAACCCTTATAAAAGGATTTATGTTCGGCATAACTATTATTAAAATGTAATCAATCAGTTGATAAATTATGGGTTCAAAACCAACAAATGTTTTCAATATCCAGTTTGGTTCAAACTAAAGGTCTGTCTACACTCTATCGTCGGTGAATTTATCAATTTCTCTGTTTAAAGCTCTGTCTACATTTATCAAAGTTTATGTGACAAAAAAAATGTGATGCGCCCATATATGGACGTGATGATGTCATATCACTACCATATTTGGGCATATCACTACCATATTTGGGTACATCACACTAGTTTGTTATAGTGTAGACGTCGCGTCCTAGAGTGGGAAGCTCAAAAACCTATTCTAACGCATGTAGAATTCGTTTTTTAAAATATTAATTACATAACATTTGAACGGATTTATATGTTTATCCACACATGTTTATAATATCAAAAATGGATAAATGCCAAACTATCTTCCGAATTGCATTGGTTTGCTGTGACGGTCAAACTCCGGTTTACCAAAATATTAATGTTTACTACGACATGGGTTATGAGTTGGGTAGCCGAGTGGTTAGGACACTTGACTGTCATACAGATAGACCCGGGTTCAATTTCCGACAACTCCCAGTCCACTCAGCTGTAAATGAGTACCTGGTTGAAAAAGAAGGCGTGGAAAGGAACTGCTCACCCTTCCACATAATTCTTAGTACAATTGACTCCTAACAGCTCATTCCCCTACGTTCAGAATGAACACGGGACTCGCCTTTCCTTCCTACGACATGACGCTTAAAATAATAATGTTTGCGGTTCTATTAATTGAGGAGACGGTTTGTTATGATTGAAGCGTTTTCGATCAATATGTACAAATCTGAATATTATTCAACACTCAGCAATTGTAATAATAATAACCCTATTATTTGGAAACTCCAGGTTGACTATTATTAATTATTTTAACGCATTCGATTCTCTTAGTAAACGCTATTTGTATTGTAAACATACCCTATACATCTCGTTTAAGTTTTGTTCATTTTGACCAAAACAATCTACCTAAACGCGTTTATGTTGTATTGCTTATCATGACCAAAATAATCTAGCTAAACACGTTTAACTTCTGATCATCATGACCAAAACAATCTACCTAAACGCGTTTAATTTTTGTTCTTCGTGACCAACACAATCTACCTAAACGCGTTAAATTTGTATTGTTCATCGTGACCAACACAATCTACCTAAACGCGTTTAACCTCTATTGAATGTACATCTTGGTCTGAAAAGCTAATAGGGCCTACATAAAGTCTGTTGTTCGCCAAAACCAACACAATCTACTACCTAAACGCGTTTAACCAGGGAAGTTTCTTTTTCCTGGTTTAACTTCGTATGTTCACAAACAAACGTTTAGGTTTTTCCAGCACATGCAGCAGCCGAATGTCTCATCATTGATGAAATATGCTTTTTATCGACCATGTCTTTTGAATGATTAACTGCATTTCCTGTTTTTAACTGGACAATATTCCAATTACCTGCCGTGTATTACACTTGTCAGGAAATTTGTAATTGACTACATCAACATTTGTTCTCTGATGATGCGAATAGCCCTAAGGGAGTCAGCTTCAAATGAGACCCGGCTGCGTCTCTTGATTTATTTCATTTGGAGAAAAAGGCGCGCACCTGCAGTCGCAACTCCTGTAGGGGCTGGCTGCGCTCTTTCATTATCAGGCCTTGTAACAAGTACAAGTACTGTAGTGCAACACTCCTGTGCCTGTACGGATAATCATGGAGTAAGTAATTACTCCATCATGGAGTAAGTAATTACTCCATGTGATAATCAGAAGGTCTAACAGCACCTTAGCCGTGTGTGCATCGTGAGTAGCACACACAACGCATCATAAGACGGTCTTGCAACGTTTCTAGTGCATCATGATCGGGTATTTAGCGCGTCGTTGTTATGCTAATGATGATTAATAATTATTAGAGTGTATAATGTTTGTTTCGGATTTCACATCACGTCGTTCCCGTAGGCCTAATATTTCTATATTGACATAGTTTCTGGAGTTTTTTTTTATGATGAACCTCGGAGCTTTCGTTAATATATCAAGTTACCGACGTTGGTGTAATCTTCATTTTCACACTTTATAGTCAAACTGTTAATGATGTGACCGGTCGTTGCTTTCAAACTGTTAATGATGTAACCGGTCGTTCGTTTCAAACTGTTAATGATGTGACCGGTCGTTCGTTTCAAACTGTTAATGACGTGACCGGTCGTTGCTTGCATCGACGAAAACGCTCGTCACAACTAACTTTATCCCTATTCAATGTCGTAATCTTTGAAACAACAATTATGCCAGATTGTTACAAAATTATGCCAGATTTTTTAGAAAATATGCCAGATAATATGCCAATTCGCTGTAAAAATGCTTTTTTCAATTTATGCCAGATTATGCCAGATTTTCTAAAATTATGCCTAGCATAAATGCTAGATGCCAGATGGGTCAAAATTATGCCAGACGGCATAATTATGCCAGATTTGGCCACTATGGTAACGCGAAACAGTCGCGTTGAACCGCCTTAGCGTCAACCTTCGTCGGTTTCGTCAACTCTGTAATTCGTATTGCGTCATCTATGCATTTTCATTGAAATAACAATCTACTCCATACAAACACAATATCCCAATTCAAACATGAAATAATAATAATTACAACAATAGTACAATCATAAATTAATGATGTGAATGTTGAATGCCGTCAGCCGTCTCTGTTCTAATTTCTTAAACCTAGACATGCACAATCAACAGCAATATTACACCAGCTTGCAATAGCTTTTTAAAAAGAAGAGAACAAAATATGCACTATTATGAATAAAGGTGACTTTATTGGAGCGTGTCAATTCACAGTATCCAATATTGTATGGAACGCCGATAACCTAACGACAACATCAAATATGTATTATTTTTATTGAAAAAGTTACTAACCTATCAACCATAACATATGAAAGCACTACTGATTGATTAATTGGCCTGATGTTTTTCCTACTCTGACGTAACTGTACGTACGGTATGTATTTACTCGGTACATTGAGCGACACAAACAAATTGCTCTCAAAATGTACTTGGTATGGACTACAGTACAATTAAGTCAGTTTTGGGGCAAACTAACTGACCAATTAACTTAGATCCCGGATGCAAAACTATATCGATCCATCGCATCGTTTTGCGTTGCGCTTACGTTATTGTGTTACGTCAGACTGAGAACCAATGCCATCAGCCTGTGAGGAGATATTGCAACCCACCAATGTGCTACGTCATTTTAAGTACAGTATTACAAACAACATTATAATACATTGACACGTACAAACGTGCCGTAAGCCATTATTTACATTTTTAAATAAATATACAAATTACCTTTATATTAATAATATTGCATGTTATAGACTTTACAATAAGACATTTTTCCTCTACTAAATATAAAACTCTACCTGAACTAGTAATAAGTCGAACACTGTACTCTGCTATAGCGAGCAATCTCGTTCGAGTTTGTGGCCTATTTGATACACTTCGAGTAGCAGCGCAATAAAACAATACACTATTTTATTAGATATTGTTACCTGGTTATAAATATTTTGTACTAACTCATGGAGAACAAACACCGCCAGTGTGAACGGAGCATTACAACTGCCACTCGGAGTGCATTTACACGACTCTACTTGCTCGCCACAGCACAGCTAACGTTCTGATTAAAGCAACATATCGGACGCTTACAGTCGAAGTTTTAGAGTACAGAAATTTAATTAAATTTCAATGTGAAAAATGATTGAACATTAATTACTAATAAGAGGCCTACAACAAAATTATATTCGATCATTCATTCCAATATTGAACGGAGCAGTCTTAGTTATCGACGTCAAACAGTCTCACGTTAATGGTCTTTGGTCTCTGTTTGTCGGTCGGTCCCTTTGTCGATCTGTCTCAATCGCATCAACTGTCGTGAAATTCATTTTTAAAGTTGACCGATACTTTATAATTGTGTTTACTTTAACTCGTGTTCGATTAAAAGTGTACCACTTCGCAAGGGGTGTATGTGTGTGGTTGTAAACTAAATACGGATTATTTCACTGGAGGTCAGTATAACACGTATGCGGATATTAGAGATAAGGCTTGGGTAGGGGTGATGTTTGTAACTAGTGCAGTGCAATTTAAAGTTTTATGTTATTTATAACATACTTTTATGTAATTATATCGTAATGATCATGGGGATAGCACTGCGTTGGATATAACCGCCAAAGTAATATAGAACTATGCATAGGGAATACATTGTGTTTACGTTAGTACTTTACAAGCAGTTTTTGAATTGAAGATTTTGATCACTTAAACATTAAAAGGGGTATTGTATCAAGAATAATATTACGTTAAATCAACAGGGGCTGATGATATTTCCTTGTAGGGATGCCGTCCAAAGCAGCGACGGTCCTCTTTTTAAATTATTCCTTATAAATTGTTTAAATACAATTTATCGTTGTGACGTTATGCTATCTCATGCGATATTCAAGTTTAATTACAGTAGTGGGCTACGCAAGTTTTTATCACATTGTGGCATTTTTAAAGTTTCAGCGGGGATTTTAATGATAAACTGAACCGTATTCTTAGGAGTGTGTATACAGTGCTACTGCTGAAAGGGGTTCTCCTACAGTTTGATTCTTACTTGGACGCAACGCAAGGACGTAAGCGCATCGCGAGTAAGTTGACCAATCACGAGGAGATGGATCATCAGAATGCGTTGTGCTTACGTCATTGCGCTGCATCCAAGATGGAATAATAAATCGAAGGCATTCCGCAACGATGAACGGTTGGTACACCGACGTCAAGCATTCTTTACTACTTTTCCATAAGAAGCAAATAGTATTTAAAAACCGATCAATTTTATAGATGTTTACTTTTAAAACAAAATTAAATGTTTTGAAGTTGAGATTGTTTTGTAGCCTTATTGACTTATGCAGGTCATGCGTACGTACGCACGCACGCCGCGGTAACGTATACGTACGCATACCCTTATCACTGCCTTTTCAATGATGCGTGCATGTGGGCATCATTGACGTCACAGCCCTAGTTACCAAGTCACGTTTAAACTGATCTTAGAGCAATCTTTGATGTTGACCTGCTACTCTTTTTAGATTCACGCCATCTGTTGAACTTATTTGTTAGCAATGTATATAGTAATGGATTTACACAACTATTTATGTACGAAAGAATTATGCAGAATAAACCAAGAGGACGATTGTGTATTCCTTCTTCTGTGTATAAGTTCACCATTGCAAACGTCCAGAACGGGATGTAACACACCCAGAATGCTAAAACAATCAGGAACACGACGGTGACAACACGACGTTTACTTCGTCGTAGGTTCTTATTCAAACTCGCACCGACCTGTCCTACGGTTCTCCAGAAATGAATTAAAAGTGATGCGTAGACTAATGACATCATCACGGATGGGATAACCAGGACGATTACAAATACTACTGTGAAGTATTTTTTGTGAACCTCTTCCGACTGTGTCCATTCGCACATCGTCTTACCCTCATCTTCGTAGTACTTCGTTTCGTAGTTCAGACAGTACGGTAGAGCGATGCCTATAATTCCAATTGCCCAGAGGCAGCCGCAGACCCAACGCGAACAGGGCACGCTTCGGCACTGTAGCGATTTCATTGGGTAGACTATTGCAACAAAACGTTCAATGCTCATCGCTACTAGAATGTACGCACCCACGAACATGACCACAAAGTCAATACTGAATATCGCTTTGCAACCTATCGCACCAAACGGCCAACCTCTCGGCAAGTGGTTCCCAATCGTAAAAAATAGATACGCTAATATGTACGTGAGATCTGCGACGGCAAGGTTCATTACATAAGTGTTGATAGTGCTAATTGACAATCGAGAGCTAGGCCGACATGTCATACACAAGACGAAACAGTTTCCAGTCACTCCGACGACAAACACGATGCACAACGCCGTCCATGATATGATACTAAAGACGAGTTCGTTACCTGAAGATGTATCGTTACCAGGCACAGATTCCGGTGTAGGCGAAATGGAAGCATTGTTGCCGAAAAGGTAACCAGGCGTTGGTCCCACGATTTGTTGAGGCAAAGCCATCTTACCAAACGTTCAGATTATTCCCTAGCTTTTCAGAATAATTATACGTAGAACCCAAAGAAATTACTGCAGGAAAGTCCAGATACAATGCGAACAAATTCAATTTGATTTGTTAATTGTTACCATCTCATGACATGTATAGCCGACTCAGTTGTCCAGTCACAATTTTCATTTTTTCCTGCAGATATAAAAAAGGAAATGATTAGTATTACAGGACCGAGGATGGATTTTATGGAGACGCTAGAATTTATCGGGGATCTATAGTACGCGAGCGCTAAATATTCTAACAAAATCGGCAAAGTTGAACAAGGTTGAACTTTGCCGATTTGACTGCGATGAATCGGGGAGCCTTCCCGATTGCGTCGGCGACATCTGCGCGTGTAACGATTTTAATGGAAACGCTGTAGCGACAGTGTGGCGATTTTATGGAGACCAGGCTTTAACAAAATGCGTGCCTTTGGTATTTTTTGGAAAACTATTCAAGTTTAATTTTAAATTGAGATTTTTAGGTGGTTTCTCGATTTCCTAACCCAATACCCACAAATCGATTTTAATCACAAAACAATAGAAAAGACAATAAATCGACACTGCAGGGTATTCTTATGTCACCTGGAGCTATTTCATTAGATTCGGTTGCACCTTTTGGCACCAAGTGTCCACCACCAAATTATGAAATCCAAGCTTAAATTCCAATTCTTATACGAATAGGGAATTAAGAAGTAAGGAAGTTATAAGTAAGTGTAAACGTTTGACTCGTCATAGTGAAACATGATTATATCATAAATTAAGCCTCTAAATCTAAAGCATCTCTTTGACGCCCCAGAAATTAAAAAATTGGAGCAATATCCGAAAGAATAATAAACGTAGCACTATAAGTAATATAGAATGTGAAAGTGAAATATTAATAGCTTAATCCTCCTTGATGGCATTAATATTTCCCTTTTAGTAATGTATTTCAAAGGCTGATTGGATTGGAATCATTTTTTTTTTCATGATAGAGAAAAATAAAATCATTTCAAGTTTTTTTATTCACAGACAACATAATGATTAAACACGTCGTGAGAGGAAGACACATATAGCAAATTGTCATGCTTTGTCCAAAAAAACACATCACTGTAAAAATAGTGTTTAGATCCTAAACACCTAAAGTACCCACTTTTTCCACACGTTTAACTTTTAGTTACATGTTTACCGTGTTTAAAACCTAAACGTGTTTATAGCTACATGTTGTTTTCCTCCACTCGTTTAGCAGTCAACATGTCACTATTATGTTCAGTCAACATGTTTAGGAATGTGTTTAGCGTTGCGTGCATATGATTTTACTGTGGCGGGAAAAAGCTCCACACATGAGCTCAACACATGGCAAATTAAACACGTTTAAAAACTAAACGTGTCTTTATTTTGCTCCACATGTTTAACAATCAACACGTCACGTCACATGTTGAGTTTGATACAGACTACATGTTTAGAATGTAGTTAGAACCTAAACATGTTCATATCTAAACATGTTTAAGGCTAAAGGTGTGGAAAAAGTGAGTACAAGATACATGTTTAAGATCTAAACACTATTTATACAGTGTATCATTTTGTTACATTACAGTCCTTAAAGTTAAAATAAATGTCTCAAAATAAGTTTGAAGGATAGTTATCTGACTAAGTTACGTTCGTTATTCAATTTTAATATCGCAAGATATTATGATAAATATTAACAAGGAACATACATAGGCCTTTATCACATGCAATTGATATATGTATAGCCTACATATATTATTGGTATACGGATAGTGTAGACACGGACGGTGTCAATGTCGTAAGCTAATGGTAAATATTAATGAACAGAGATAAATAAACATTTGTAATTGATATATAAATATGTTATTGGTACACGTGTGTAAGTAATGTCAATTTCACAAATCAATATTGTTTAGCAGCTACTCTCCACACTTGATAGTTTTAATTAAGCTTATCAAGTGTTGTATACGTTCCATATATCATGTCCACACGAGATATGCCAAAGCACGTAACACTCTTTCATCGAACGTATTCATGCATATCGTCAGCAGTTTTCATCAGCGTTTCAACGCGTGCGACGGTTTACGACGCGTCGTGGTGTTAAAGACACTATACTGCCACGTAACAAAATACAGAATTTCTGCTATTGAGTTGCGTTACTTCGATTCATAGCATCAGTCTGCCAACTCTGTATAACCGTATCTCACATATCATTGTCTATAGTATCTATGCACATCACATGTTGCGCCAGTATTGTACTAAGGATAGGGTTACGTTAGGCTTATGGCCTATGATACAGACGTCACATAACATGGTACATACGTATCAGAATTGACAATTATTCATTATTTTCTCTTTCCCCTATTTATTGCTAGACCTATGTAACACCTACCCATTCAATCAAATATAGCCTATGATACAGACGTCACAATTAAATACATACTCAATTATTCATTCATTTCTCTTTCCCATATTTAATACTAGACCCATGTAATACCCACCCATTCAATAACCTTCAAGTTCCCGTCTGTCGCGTAGTATATATACAATCATTATACTGTATAATGTAATATTGTAAGGAGTACGATTTCGTTTATCAATTTTATTTTTAATTAAGTGCGCAGACCAGTATACAATACTGCTGTATGTTTTTACTCATAACTAAATTTTAATCGTATGTAAAATTTAATATCTCTCTGTTTTTATGTATTTCGTGCTGATATAATTTAAACCATCAGGAAGTTGGCAACAATGTGTAAAATATTAATCAAAGTATAATCAATGACCAACAATAAGTTTCTTCGCCTGCCTGCCTCCTATAGTACATTGATAGTTCGTGCCATATTGCTCCATTATCATTGTATTATGCAGCATTGATTCTTATGGTGGAAACGCTATATAAATCAGAAAGTTGATTATTTACAGTGAAACCCTTCCTTTGAGATACCGTCTTAAGGCCAATTTCCACAGACGAGCGGTAACGGTAAGCGGAAAACCGCTTAGCTTGTCCCTCGTAGATACAGATTCTACGTGGGACAAGCTAAGCGGTTTTCTGCCCGTCCGCTCCGCGGTGATAAGGAACAACATAGATTCTATATTTGCATTACCGTTACCGCTCGTCTGTGTAAATTGGCCTTTAAGGGGACATTTTCCCTGTGAACCTGGCCCTTTGTTATGCAAATTAAATTATTTCTACAGATAATTTTATTTTCTTCGAAACTAACCTTTCTTGGTGGTCGTGTGTAAAAATAAACTTCATTTATTATATAAAAGGTCTTTATAATCTCACACCCACCGACTGTATTAGCATCCTCTCATATAAAGATTAATCTCCCGTTCCTAAATTGATATTTTCTAGAACAATAGATGCATAAAATAATTATATTTTAGCAATTGGGCCCGCAATTAGGTCATGTGTATAAATAGATATTGTTGGTAAAAGGTTAACGGGCGGGTTTTTTCATGATATTCGTGAGTAAATTTGGTCCCAATGCTCGTAACGAAATATGCTGGGAATACGCTAATTATCCTAGATACCATTTACTTTAATCAATTCTGGTAATTTAAGTTAGGTTATTATATAACTGGTACATTTACGTTTGAAATCTTCATTTTCTGACAATCTTGTCATCCTATATCTATAAAATTGTAACAATGTACGGAATGTTTTCACTGACTGTTAAGATCTGTATACACTATCAAACTAGTTTGACAAAAAAAGTGTGATGTGCCCAAAATGGTAGTGATATGCTTAAATATGGTAGTCATATGACATCATCATGTCCATATATAGGAACATCACATTGTTTTGTCATATAAAGTTTGATTAGATGTGCCTTAACAGAAGTATTTACACTTTCTTAATCATCTTTTCCAATGTCAACACCATCAATTAACTAAACATTCGCTGGCAAATGTTACTAAATATAAATTGATCTGAGCTGCTGTGTTCTAGATATCCACTTGTTTGGTGACATATTTTTTTCTGTAGGCCAACAGAATTTCTAGTCTGTTCATTAACCTAATATATTATTTAGAAGTGTTTTAAAAATCCATCAGCCGTCGTCGACAAGCATGTTGTGTACATTCCTGTTTTTCTATTACTCCATATTCAGTGCATTGACATTATTGGAACATTACAGTCAATACATTACAAGTCAATATAACTTTACATCTCAATGTATACTTACTCCAACAAAATTTCCAAAGGAAACAATTTTGTTTCACATGAATAAATGAATGATTGACCCTATAAGTACAGATTATGTTTGAATATAAATGTGTATAATGTTCGTCATCGTTCGATCTTTAATTTTGCAACGAACTTATTTGGCCTAAGAATCTGGATATAGCAATTTATCATGAATTAATTAATAAGTGAATGAACTTCTTTCGATCGAGTATTTAAGATTAAATTTAATAATCACAGAAAACACGTCATAGTATTTGCATTTTGTTTTGCCGACATGGGCCAGTAGGCGACTGGCCCAAAGGAACACTAATACCACCTGCCTATGCATTATTGAAGGAATAGTACGTGAGTTGTGTTATTCAATTCAAAACTAGTGTATTCATGTATACATATAAGGATTCTTTACCAATTATCAAGTGATTTCTTTAAAAGGGGCGTTATGCCACATCCTATAAAACTTGTATAGCAAATCTAACATAAACGATCGGTTAAAAGGTTCATGAAAGGTTTTTAGTGATTTGCACGTTTTGCTAATAGCTTGAATGAAACGTAGAATTGCAAAATGGGAAATATAGTTTTTTAATAACCTTTCTCTAAGTAAAATGTCAATACTGTTTTATTTACTTTGTCCATTTTGCGGTTTTATTTTATAATTTAGCTTTTTTGAAGAATTCGTGTTTGCACGCGATACACGTAGTTTACGGTAGGCCTATCATGTCTTCTGACAGAAACCTTCGTCCATAAGGTTTTTCGCAAATAGCTTGATTTCGCGCGAGGAACGTCAGTGCACAATGCATGATGGGAAGAGTTTGTGAGCAAACGTCACGACGCGTACGTACATCAAACAACAAATCATGCATATACGCGCCGTGACGTTTGCTCCCAAATAAAAACCAATTCCCACCATGCGTCGCGCACGCTATTTTCGATAAACCTTATGGACTTTTTAAGGTTTTTTTTTTATAGCTTAACCTAGCCTTTTCTAAAGCGTTATGTCAACGCTTTCCTGCTAAGCTTTTAAACAATCCAACGAAAACAAATACTGTATCAATATTTAAAATTCCGTTTTTTCTAATTTCTAATCCCTCAGAATAAAATGGAAACATTTTGCTTTAAATAAATCATGGAAGAGTGACTCTTCCCTGACTAAATACAGAAGTATGTTATAATAATGTTTTAATTTTGACGTCATTTCTCTTCAGACAATTATGAGCGAATCGATACAAGGATGATCGGTATAACAACAATGCCATTACGTCATGCAAGAATTAAGTTAAGTAATTACTGCGTAGAATTGTATCAGGCAGTAGGCCTACATATACTTTAATTCGTGGAATGTTGTTGTGAAAGGCCAAAACAATTAAATCATTCTATTATTAACTACGTATGCGCACGATGGAATTGTTTTATCAAAACAATAACAACAAACAAAACATATAGCAGGCGGTGTGCATCTTCCCACAACGGACCAGGTCCATCTTTGTTACATTTTGTTTTTATTTGTATGGGTTTGTGTTAATTTGATACATTTAAATAACATGTGTGAATTTCTTAAAAATCGAAAGTCCATTTCAGGTCCATTTTAACCAATCATGATGCGCCTTATTGTCGGTTCAATTTTACCTCACGTCATTTTACTCGGATCCGTAATTCTAACCCAAAAATAGTGTAAATGGTACTGTATGCTGCTACATTTTTGTATGCTAAACTTATACGAATTGTGAGATCCAAATTCAAGAGATGTTCGCTTTAATGTCCATCACGACCCACTTTAAGAGGCTCAACTAATTATTGTAGTATAACCTGAACTTATTTGTGTTATTACTTGAATGGAAAACGTCATAACATCAAGGAATATGATGCGGACACATAAACTCCGCTATATGTAAAATATTGAATTATTATGTACTCCACCAAACTACTAAAATATGTGCGTTGAACTGAACGCAGTATATGAGGTGTACTTAACCCCATGCTAAGGACATGTACCTGATGTTGTTTTCATATATATCTTTTGAAAACCCAAATATCTTGTTAATTATTATTTATTATATATTTTTGGCAAATTGCCAAGGATAACCATAAGCGAATTAATTCACTATCCAAGACAAACATACACAAGATGCTCTACATAAATAAAGTCTTATGGAGTTGTAAATTGTCATTAGAAAAAATCCTGAAATGTGACAGGACTTGAATCCAGGGCCCTTGAATTGGTAGCCAAGCATCATAACCACCAAACCACAAGCTCCAAAGGAAAATTACTGAAAAAATGGGAATATATAAATTTCACTTTTGATATAAAGCATGATTCAATGATATAGAAATTTAGTATAGCAATGACGACGTTGAGTACTATTTGAATTATCAGGTATGATTGTGTGAGGGTATATTTTAGTCATTGATGTTGCGCCCTTATATTCACTTACTCATTTTACATTTGGGGGTACGAACAAAGGTAGTGATAGTCCTACACTTGAACCAAGTCTGTAGGAATTGTCTTTTTTGTTGTTTGTAATTTGTTTTTATTTCGAATTTTACTACGTATGAAACGCCATATGTGCCAAAATATTTATCTTTTCACTAATATTAAGACAAAACTCCGTCTGGAACCCAGGCTATGACTGTCGTCCATGCCGTTACGATCGATGAATTCATCATCCGACTTCACTCATCTAACCTCTTTACTGTTCATAAAACTTTCGTATTTTTTGCTTATATTGAAATATACCTTCTGGACGAGTTTCGACGGTGACATAACTTTTTATGAATTTGAAAGTTGGCATATAGTTGTCTCCGTTCTCACTAATTTATTGTCTATCCCGGGTTTCGGCACCAAAATTTATGTCACCGTCGGAACAACTCGATGGTATAATTCAATAGAAACAAATAAATAAGTATCAGGCACAAGATTCCAAGATCATTTAACTATTTAAAAACAGTCTATCTATTATTCCACCTGTTCTAAACTTGATGATCATTCTCACATAAGCATGTAGTAAAAGTTTAATCCGTATTTAATGTGTTGAATGTTTATGTTACGTGTGTTCTGTACACTTGATACTGCATATTACTATCACTGATATCAAGGTAGATTGAGGTAATGTCCTGGATATATCGTCGCTTGTTTCATATCATTGATTCAAATCAATATCCATTTATATTAATAAAATATACGAATTAAAAGGCATGGAAGAAATTCTAAGCCGCCTGGTAATCAGATATAGTATGCTGGAAACTAATTGATTGATGTTTAAACGAAAAGACGAGGAAATCTGTGAGAATGAGAAATAATATTATAGGCATATCAATTAACATTTGACTTATCATTTATTTTAGATGTGGGGGTTTTTTCAAAATGACTATGATTTGTAGCAGTCGATTTAAATTTTTTTTAAAAGAAGTTAAAAACCACCTTTAATTATCTAAGCCTAAAGAAATCTAATTGAAATATATGATCGTGACAAAACGGAAAGTCATTAGGCCTATGGATGGATAGGTAATCGCTGAGCGAGATGTATGAAATGATGTAGTTTTTGTTTTGGTTTACCATCTGTTTTTCTTGGCGTTTTTAGTTGATGATTCGTGGGCGCAGCATGTTCGATCATAATCTAGGCCTACGCTCCGAGCACTATTGTGTATTTTTTTGTATATGTACGTACGTCTCTCGAGCAACCTACTTCTAGGCACTAGCTTTGTAGCCTTTAAACAAGAAAAATGATAAATCAGTTAGCTTTTGAAACGTCATCAATATAAGAGAACAAAACTAAGCAAATTTATTGTAAAATGTTTTGAGAAATCACATAGGTTATTAAAGGTAATTGAAACTGTGATCTTAGCGTTAGCCCCGTGAACAATAATTGACACTCGTAAATTATTTAACTTTCAGACAAATTTAAAAAGTGACACTAATAGTTTTATCGAGAACAGTTCATGCACTACATAATAACGAGAATAAAATGATATACAGTACTGTAATTGTTCCTCATTAAATAACAGTACATTCTTCTTTTTCAAAGTATCGTATCCGTTAAAACACCATTTTTCAAGTGCGTTAAGTGTGATGATACGTAAAGGTATTATGCGAAGAACACGTAGAATGCACTCCTGTCTCATCCGATTGGAATTATGACGTGGTTTACATGCGATAACACGAAATTTGCGCGCGCGTATTCAAATGCATACACAATTATCAACGTTTGTACGCGTGTGTTATAAGTGATGTGTCCCTCGTAGTGTCATTCGAACACCTGTCCGTTACAATTGACAGTTTACATATCAGTGACAACACGAAGTTTGCGCGCGCGTATTCAAAGGCATGTATAATTATCAACGTTTGTACGCGTTTATACATGAAGTGATGTTTCTACCCATATAGCACTGAGGCGGTGTGCATCTTCCCACCAGTCCATCTTTGTTATTTGTCGCCTAACTAATATTATGATGCGCCTTATTGTCGGTTCAATTTTACCTCACGTCATTTTACTCGGATCCGTAATTCTAACCAACTACCCATTTTAATCAGATCTGAGTTTACAGCATGCGAACAAGATAATGATGGACGCTGGCGCCCTATATTCTTTCAGATCTAGCGATTCAATTTCATTAAATTTATTCGTCTAAATTAATGTTCTCATAATGGTAAAACGAACATTCTACTGAAGACTAATACTGAAATGCCTTTTTTCTGCTGACGTACGTCGTCTGAGAAAAATAGCGTAGACGGTGGTCAGTGATTCAATTGGAACAACCTGATTGGAGAAGGTGTATAGCCTAATACAAGAGTATTCCATTAAGTAAAATTAAACTTAAATGACAGTCTCGTATATAGGTGTATACAATTATCATTATGACAAAGATAAGCAAACTATAGTGATGATATACCTTTTGTGTATTATTTAGATTGGAAGGCCGTATTCTGCTTTAATTTTCCGTATGACTTTTCCTCATCAACAATTACATCATTTTAATTACAATCTGTCTAAAGGTGAGGAAATTGCTATAATAAGTCATTTAATAAAGTAGTGTATACAAATTAGTGTGGTAAATGTCATTAAGTTTGTCATTTTCTAATTAATAAGCGTTGTATAAGAACGCAGCAGCAATAAAAGCGCGGCAAAAAAACACACATTTGAAGAAATTAAGTCATGATTGCGTTTATGGGCAATTTCAGCATCATTATCACAGTATACTAAATACTGTTGGCTCGTTCAGACTTACATTCCCGGATAAGTAGGTTTCTCGGGCACAGTTATCCAACATTGTGTGGGTAGAAACTAACTTACCCGGGTAAATAACTAAGCCAGAACGGGCCCTATAGTTGAAAAACGTGATGTAGTCTAAGTCATTAACATAATGACTCTGGAAAATAGATTTATTCTATAAATAGAAATGTATGAAGGGTTAGTGTTGTCCGAAAGCTCTGCTAATCTTTCTGGCTGTTTTTATCGTTTTGATTTAGTGTTTTGTTTATTCTATTTGTATCTCCATTGAGAGATCCAGCTGATACCCACAGCATTGTCATTTTTTCAGTAATTTGCCTTTGGATTATTTATATATATATTCTTATTCTATAAATTTTAAAACAAATATATTTAAGTTCATGACCCAATTTCAGAAGAATTTAAGATAATTTAAATGTTTAGCCGTTCGTTTTAAGTAAACGTTTTAATGTGTCTCGCAGGAAGTTTGTATTTGAATTGCAAGAAAGTACTTTGATCTACGTTAAATTTGTAATGTTTTAAATGCAAGTTAACAGCACTATTAGCACAATGGCTTGTGATGCACGTTCGTTGCAAAATCCACAACGTCACTCCGTCAGTGTCGAACCTGTCTTGTTATTTCGGGCTCATCAAAATGTAATCATGGCATGTTGTGTGGATTTGGACACAGAACCCCCGAATTGCTAAACAATCATTTTATGTAATAATTCAACGTTTATTAATAAATAATTAATATCTTTGTTAATCTATTTAGTATTTTCTTTTTTTTTTCAGTGCCTATTGATTCTGCATGACAAATTATAGATAATCGATATAGATATGGTCCCAATGGAAAGCGGTGTATTACTGATTTTTGGAATTTTTTTAATACAAAGTTCCTATGCCTTTATATGACTCACGTCACGCTATTTATATTTTTGGATTTTTAAAAAATATTAAGTTAATATGAAGCTACAACTTACAAGCGAATCGTTAGCTTAAACGAGTGTGAAAAGAACTTTGCTAAATGAGGATAAAAGATTAGTTTTAAACGTCAACAAAGGATGTTCTCTCCGAATAGTCACAACAAAAATTAGAATCAATTCAAGAAATATAAGGCATGATTACTGTGACATACTTTTTATTTCAGGAGATGATTGCTATTTGAGTAACGCGACTTATATTTCAACATATACATATCACATCACCATCTACAAGTGATGTATCTTCGATGTATTAATTTTGATTTGGCGATTTTTATAAAATCCGTGGATCAAGTTTATTTATTAGAATTAATAAATCGCTCGTCAGCGATTTTAAACGACATACGCGCACAGATTAAAGACCTATTTCTTCAGTTTTGAAATTAAACCGAGTATGGCGGTCAACGAATCAATGAAGAAATGATTATACAATGATATAGTTATCTCATGACAAAAACAACTGTACTAGCAAAGACTTTTTTTAAGACTTCTGTTTTAGCATCAATCTTGTGTATGATGTTGTTTGCACCAATGCTATTGACATTTAATGTCAACCGTTAAAAAAAGGAAAAAAGTACCATAAAACAAAAGTTTGTTTAGTATATCAAAGTATGGCAAATTGCCTACGTTATGTGATGTTATGCTTAGTTCACATTATGTATGGAAAGTTATCCGAGTCGTCGCGTTTATTACTGGTATACACGTCCTGGAATTGCGTCATGCGTTGTGCGCGCCTATACGTCGTTGCGTTGTGTTTATGCCCTATAGCGTTTCGCATACGTGTTGCGTTACGAATAATTCGAATCTTTCTTACGTTAATTGTTTATTTATTAATTAATCACATTGTTTATCGTTGCTTTACCCATGGCTTCTCACTGGTGCCCGATATTAATTTTAATTGGGAAACAATAACAAAATACAAATGTAGACTACCAACATTACACGGCATACAGGCAATCATAATGGATTAAATAAGTTGTAAAAAAACAATATTGTACAACTTATACATTGATGTAAATACACACCACTGTACTTTTTGCACATAAACGATCACTTAATATTACTAAGGTTTAACATAAATGGAGCACTGTCCTTATCCATCAGGTTAATAACATTTTGTATGTATTAACGTGCGTTGTTTTTGTAAATTATTATTTTCTTATGTTGAATTAAGTGCTTTGATAATCATGAAATATAGAGCTATACAAAATGTATGTTATTATGATTGTTATTGTAATAGGCATGTGTTCTTTCTATAATTATTTTCCCCTGGGTTTTGTTTTATTTTCCAGTTGTAGAAAAAATAAAACAGCGGTGGTAGGCCTATTAGCGATAAAGTGAAAGAAGTGGCTCAAACAGACCTAGGCCTATAATGTTCCTGTTTTGTAGAGAGTATGTAGACCATGGCGCTAAAAGTGAAAGATCAATCGCTGTCCATTATTTAAACAGAATCTATGTAAGTTAGGCCTATCCTATAGGTAGGTCTAGGCATATTATGTATGGGTGTCAACAAAATGTTTTCTGACAGTTAGTATTCTGTACGATATTCTTCTAAAAAAGCTTGTGAAATTTTGAATCTTGATAACCATGCTTTCAAAAGTCATGTTCTGACATCATGTCAGCAACTATGATGGCTCTTGACGCGGGATACTAATCACAGAAGAAAGACAAATTGTTGTGTTTTTTTCTTTCTCATTACACTATTTATAGCTATCTGCTAGTTGTATGTACATCTTAAATACAATGTTTACAACACTCGCGCGTTTTGCTCAAAATATAAGTCATAAAAATGTAAAGCTGTTGCAGTATTCATGATAAATCAATTAATTAACTTACGGCAGACTAAGCATACGGTTGATCTCGATCTAAATACTAATTTATTGTCTTGATATAAAGGGTAGATTTCTAGACATCGTTAAAATATATGAAGAAAGACATTCAAAGAAGCCGCTGGTTTTAACGTCAGGGGTGGTGATATCCAAAAGAAAGAACAATTTTAGGAGGCGCGCGCGCGTTCAAAAAGTGATATGTAATGGTACGCGCATTACAATGTAGTGTTTTTCGTTTGAATTGACAAAAGCGACATTGTCTATTACCACTAAAATAAACAATTATAGAAAGCGGTAAGGTTAAACCCTCGCAATGACATTGGAGTTACACATGTTACCAAGCACAATTACATTAGACAAAAATCAGAAACTGAATAAGATTGTTATGACTTACTTGAACCTTCTGCTAAACGTTCTTCCACCGTCCCTCTTTAGTACCCAAAATACAAATAAAAAACACAATGAGAAGATTAATCAAATATCTCCGAATCACTGTACGGATTAAGTATTTTATCAGAATTATTCTTCCATATTAATCTCGCCTTTGCAATGGTTTCTTAACATTCTGATTTCGTCTGAAAGCGTTGCATCAGGCTTAACGTTTTATATTGTACACTCCCTGTGGACATAAATGAAACATGCTCCGCGCGGATACGTGATTAGCGCGTCAATTATGAATATGTATGAAGTGTAATACATTTCACCTATTGGATGGATAAACATAAATATTCATTAGCTAATCTTCGCTGATTGGAGGAATGTTAGTGTTGATCCTCCTTTACTGGTTGCGCATGTATTACAGTGTTATATTATATTGATTCGTGATTGGAATACTTTTCAAGATCAGTGTTAAACACATAAAATATTTGAAAGTATATCAAAATTCTATCCAAAGAATGTGTTTAGCGAAAATCAATGCAAATTCGAAAGAGGTGCTAATTGAGAGAATTTACTGTCAGTAGGTGGCATTTACAGGAATGTAATGTTATAGTAAACGTAAGCATTTGAAGAAAAAACCCCACTGAAATAAAGAATCCTTATTGACATATAAACATGCCATGGGATACCACAATTAGAAACGCCAATACATCGGGTACAATAACACTCTCAAGGCTAAATGAATGTGTGCATAGCATACAACATCTATTTGTTAAAAAAACAACGATGTTTAAGAAAAAACAATAGAACTTTGAAGAAGAGAGGGCGAATGTAAACACCAATAATCGTACGTCACAAATACGATCGATACACTTTTATTGAGCTTGCTCAAAATGAATCAACTACTGAGGAAGTGTAGATTATAATCTACCACAGTACAACAGTAACTGTAGTACTACTATTGAACTCAAACCCCCTCTTCCCTCTTGCTCCACTACAACCGTATAATACAAGTAGCGCTGCCAAAACGTCAAATTTCAAAGGAAATTCAAAATAATTATTTCTTACTGATACGCACGTAAAAACAGATCGGATTATCGATGCCGAAATTGAAACATGTAACGACACTTCAGCAATCATTATGGTCGTGTTTATAATATCAATATCATATACTGTAAGTAAACTGTATAAAACACAATTTATTGTAAAATTACGCCTACATGCACTTTCACGCACCTAATAAGAGTGATTAAAGTAATAACGATTGGGGCGGTCCTCGTCTTGGTTATCTGACCCCACCACTCACCTGGCGTGTTTCTGGTAGATGTGGCTTGGAGATGCAAGGTGTAATCAGGAAGAAAGAATCAAAGCAGGTTATAAATATAGATGGTTTAATATAAAAAGGAAGAGGTCGAGAGGAAATTGGTTGTTAAAGGAAGGAATAGTGGAAGGAAGAAGATGGAAAATTAAGATTTTGGGTTTTTAAAGGATCAGGTGATATTATGGTAAATTGTAGGCGCACTCAAACAAATTGAAATTAGGCCTAATCAATAAGTACACATACACATTAATTGCTGCAAGTACGTCATTAACAAAGTTAATTTTTGCCGAAATGATTTCGTGTGTAAATGGTTGAAAATAGTGGTTTGAAACAAAAACGTGGCAACCTGTAATATATAAATTATGTAACCACAGCTTGTTTAATGTTTGGTGATAAAAATATATCTATACAAATCTCAAGGTAATTTAGCTGTCAACTGCTGTATAGATATAATCCACCACTGGACCAAATTTTAATTTGTCTTCAACGATCAAAATATTAGTTTTTAAGCATAATTTTTTTTTACTATGTGATGATCTGAGCATCTGATAATCTACATTGATATTTTCCGTTCAAGTATGTGAACACATTCATATATTTCGTTACCATAAACCCCAGGTGATTGATCCCAGCAGGAATGGGGGTAACGCCGGAACACAACCAGGTGCGAAAAGAACATCCTGATATCAGATGCAACCTATCTCATGGAGAAACCTTTTAATATCTGACGACAGCAATGACCTGAAACCCGGGTCGAATTAAAATAACTTAGAAAATACGAATTACTTTACGATCACTGCATATCACTTTTCTGCATGGGGTCTATGCGACAGCTGGTGCGAGGGGTAAATTTTCAACATTTCCACGGTATAAAAACAAGAGTTCACTAAACGCGCTTCATACTGCTGAGGTCCGTCAATGACACCACCGTGAAAAAATACACGTTAACTGGGAGTAGGTCACGTCGTCTCGCTTTGACGCACGTCGCGTGATCCGACCTACGCTGATAAACGCACGCGTCTTGACACAATTTTATATAAACTTTCACTATTTTAACCTTATATTAGACTTTAATAAATAATATAAAGCGAATGTATAATCATGGAGCTATTTTATACCTCCATGGTATAATGTTACAAAAGTTTATTTTTATCTTTTCTAATATTGTTAGTGAGTTCAGAATATAATTTAATACCTAAGGCACTTTTCTAAGTCAATAGTGTCAAGAATTTATTGTTTCTCTGAACACCGTGAGTTGTTGTTTATCTTAAATATTTGTATAAGAAAAAGTATTAAAAGATATCAATGCATTATGATTGACAGTAAAAGAAATCAAATATAATAAACAAATTACCACTATGAAAGTTGCGTTTGAATTCATTCTTCCATTTTCAGAGCTTTAAAGTTTTAGTAAATTGTTTATCTCCAAACAGCTTTGTGATTGACGTCATCAGTTAAAAAGCGGTAATCACCCCTCAAAGTATTAACTTTTACACACCCTTTCCTCCTTTTTACCTTTCACCATAATGTGACATCTTTAACTACTTAAAAAGTAAGTAAACGCCATTTTTTATTTATGACATTATTAGTCTACTTGACCAAATCACCGGGGATTTTAAGTCTTCAATCAACGGTTGTTTATGTCAGTTTTCAGAGAAAAGTGAAATTAAAGCGAAAGTAATTTCAATCTGCTCTGGCTTTTTTTCCAATATTATTTACTATTCGTACCTGTGATGATCCATTAAAATTAAGTGTGGAGATTTTAGCAATATCCTGGCAACTATCTACCAAAGAATTCATCATGGCGGCAGCGTCAACAAAATTGCAGAAAGAATTAAACACTGGTTTCAGTGGTATTGTTTTTTAAATTATTATTTCTGGTGCTTAAAATGATATATAGTAGATAGTAAAAACATTCATAGGTTACAATTATACATATTTGTATGATAAAACCCATAATTTCCGTTCGTTCCGTCCTAGGCCGTACCACATGTGTGTGTTTTGTTTGCAAACATGAACGTCGTGGGTCGCGGCCCAATTTTAACGGCGTTGCCGATTTATGCAGGCGCAGCATGTGTATGGTTACATATGCCTAGCTATGGTTCGGTGTACGAAAACAATCAAATGGAAATCCATGCGTTTAGAATTGATATAAGAATCATTAGGATTTATTTATATTTTCTGTCTAGACTAGATGCCTTTTAGCCTAGGCCTAGTCTTTATATAATTTAATTCTTATCTACGACGTAACTATATTTATTACTAGACTGTACTCTTGACTCTAGCCTAGTACTAGCCTAGGCCTAAAATACTAGTAATACTATTACCTAGTTAGACCTAGCCTACTGCTAGTTAAGCCTATTATATTGTTATACTAACTGTACTAGGCCTAGTAGTATATATTTAAAATTTGTAATGTTTTTTTTAATGTTAAGCCTTTTAGCCTCATAAAAAATGTTATTCTAGGCCTACAATATACAACTGATACAGTAGAACCATGGAGGTAAATTACCTCCATGGTATAACCCTATTAAATGGACACCTTATTAAAGGAGTTGGAAGTGTAACACATATATTTCTTATTTGTTTACGGTGAAGTGTCCCTTTAAAAGCGGTGTCCACTGAACAGGCTTGTACCAAATGAGGGATTCTACACTTTTGCTTTTATTAATGTTAATTTTACTTGTAATTATATTTGCTTTTGCTCAATAAATGTAATCATATGTTGGTTTTAAAAGCAAAAGTTGTTAGTTAATTGGGATGTCCCAGAGGAGGGGTTCTGCTTTATATTTGTCATGATCATATATTTTTCTATATTACTTTTACATTATAGTATTTTTATTGTAGAGTTCAACTTGTGAACTCATCATTTTTATTGTTTGGTTAAAGTATTTTTGTTGTTATATTATACCAGTGAGTGAAATAAATGTAGTATCACACTTAACTGTATAATATACTTTAATGCAATGCTTTTAGCAGCAAATTATGAACCTATCCTTAGCATTATTGATGACCTTGGTCTGTGAATCAAGTCATATCACTTGTACATTACTTTTAATAAAAGTTCAATTTTAAATGGCCCTCATGCTAATGTTAAGTCCCCTGACAGTATAAAGAATACCGGACAAAGTATTAAGAACATAATTACACTTAATACTTTAACAACATTAGAAGCATTCACATTATTATATCAAATAGTTTGCGATAATCGCAATTGGCATTGTGTACTTTCTATGATTCTAAAATAAATGTGTGTAAAAATAACACATTTGGAAAGGTTTATGTTAAAATAAATTTATCTCTTGTCTCACAAATTCGTGTGATACAAACTATATACAGTAGAACTCCTTCCTTTTTAAGAGACCACTATTCAGGGAACATCCCTTTTAAGGGACACTTTCCCATCAAAGTAACAAGGAGCAGACAACCCCTATTAAAAAAACACCTCTATTAAGGGGACAATGTGTTGGGTCTGAAGTATCCCCTCATAGATTAGACTGTGTATAACTTTATACTCAATTTTAATATAATTATTTGATTTGATTTAATGCATTCAAGCTTAAAATTAAATTATATTTGCCATTCATGGGTGAAAGGTTATGGAAGAAGTAAAACCAATTAACATTTTAAATTAGAGCAAGAATTTCATTTCTGGGTTCTTTGTTGAAATTTGTATGCTGGGTAGACCAGGGAGATGTCCTCCTTCTTCTCCTCCTCTTCCTCCTCATCTTCCTCCTCATCTTCCTCCTCCTCCTCCTCCTGTTCCCCCTCAACTTCCTTCTCCTCCTCCTCCTCCTCCTTCACTCCACCGTAAAACTATATAATTTTATTAAAAGCTTTTCCAGTCAAGTTCAGCCATGAAAGTGATGCAGGTCATGTGATGTACTTTAAGGAGCATGTCACAAAGGAGCCATCCCAGTTGGAGGTGTCCAGCAGGACAGTCTTTGTCATCAATATTCCACCATATTGTACTCAGGTAATTATTTTTTTTTTCTTCTTTTTTTTAATGTGCATTAAGAAATGTCTATCCCATTATTGCATTCAATCCCTGTAATTCTATTGATTAAAAAATGGTGTACAGTATCAAAAAAATAAATAAAAGAGATAATATTTTAAAATGATATGTATAGTAGAACTGTGTACAAAATTTTTGCTTTTAAAAAATAATAAAATATAAAGAACAAAAATCAATCGTAGCGTAGTAATAGAAGTACTTCAATACTTGAAGTGAAATTACTAAATTTTACATTTCATCTAGAATTGGAATATGGTCATTTAAATCTTTTATAAATGATAAGAAAAATTCAGTGATGCATGTATAGTCTCAGAGAAAATAATTTGTTATATATTTTATGTTTTCCATTTGATACGTGATTTTACCTAGATTGAATATTTGTATAATATATTGTATGTATTTATGTTTTTGGTTTTTTTCTATATGAATCGCTTCAATTTAATAATAATAGTAGGTTGCAATTATATGAATGAAAAGGATGTTTAAAATCAGGTTTTTTTTTTAAAGTATTTATTTTTAATTCGTAACAAATTCTCTTTACAAAAAAAAAAAACCATTATTGTCTATTGACTGAATCTAATTATCTTCAACATCGGTTTTTTTTTTATTTGAACGTTTTCTTTCACCCTTCCCCATTGTCAACTAAATTGGTCCTAAGATGTATTATAACTTGGCCAATTACAGTGATAATGCAAGACGTTAGCATTTTACCACTTTGCAATACGTCCATAATGTTCAAACTCTGATTGATTAGTCCTTCGTGTCAATGTGCGTGCATTGCAACAAACGCATAGATATGTCCAAGTAGACACTTTGCTTCCGATATCCATGCCTCACCGCGCATATTTGCTTTAACGTTCTAAATGGCATCGAATAATATTTATAGCTATCGCAAGATGAAACTTGACTCTCTCATGATTGAAATATTTTTTTATCTCTTTTTGACAAAATATAATATTTCATAAAAACGATATTTTGTGTGATTTTATAATTTATGAAGAAAGTTATTAATGGTAGTGTTTGATTTTTAAAGACAAAAAAATGAATAATATAATCCATTGCTGCTGTAGCATTCTTTAAACATGTCATGTATTAGTTATTATTACTGAACATATTAAGAACAGAATAACAATTGGAAATAACATCATTTTTATTAAACAGAAATATGCACAATTCAGGTCTCCATCGTACGTTGTAAAATCATTTTTAATTTAATATTCATAAAGTTCAAACAAAATTATACGGTATACCATTGAGGATGAATTAATAATTATGGTTAAATTATTAATATGCACAATTCAGGTCTCTGTCGTAACCTGTAAAAAGATTTTTAATTTACTATTCATAACGTTCAAACAAAATGATACGGTATACCATTGAGGATGAATTAATAATTATGGTTAAATTATTAAGAAATATGCACAATTCAGGTCTCCATCGTACGTTGTAAAAAGATTTTTAATTTACTATTCATAACGTTCAAACAAAATTATACGGTATACCATTGAGGATAAATTAATAATTATGGTTAAATTATTTAAGTATAATTAATTAATTATAACTCTTATTTTATATACAATCATATACAGAATGCATATAAGAATTAAGTTTATATATTGAATATTTTTTTCTGAGAAAAAGTTGTATATTCTGTCCAATTATTGCCTAGTTATTGTAATTATTACTGATTATTGTATCAAATAATTTCTTTGTTTAGGAATGTCTTGAGAGGCTATTTGGTTGCTATGGCGAAATTGAAGATATTGTTGTTCAGCAGACTCCAGGTCCATCTGTGACATCACCAAATTTGAAAACATCACAGTATTTTCCTCCAATTGAAAAGATAACGGTTAGAAAAAAGGATTCAACATTATTTTTCTTTCTCCAGTAATTCCTTGTTACTACAGTATTACTGATTATTATGCAATATCAATATCTTTAAAGATGCATTGTCCCCCCAAAACATAAAATGACCTCCCAAAACATAAAATGACAAAATAAATGGTCAAATTCAACCAACAACCCATTGGCTGGCAGCCAATTTGACTATTGTTTTGCTTTAAATTATAGTTTTTTCAGGTAAATAATTTATACTTATATTATGTGAAATTAAAATGGCATATTCAAGAAAAAAAATGTTTTAAATTATTTTTTCATGGGGACAATACATCTTTAATTTTCTATCTGTACTCTTAAAATTTTAAATTCATTTAACTGTTCTTCCAAGATGTTCTGTTTAAATAATACTTTTAGATTTGGCATTACAGTACTAACAGATTTTGAAGTTGACGCTGACAAAAAAAATAAAGTGTAAAATAAATCATCAAATATTAGGCAAATTCTGTCACTTTTTCTAATTTAAGTGCTTTTATAAGCCTTTAGGCGGTTTGGAATAGGCTGTGCGTCCTCGGCCCATCTCATCACGGCTCAATTGCTTCCATGGACATGATAAGAATGATCAAATCTGTTTTGACACGTAACAATTTAATTTCTTGTGTCACATAAAATTGTACATGCAATTGACATATATAAATAATATAACTCAAATTCTTCATCAATAATCTTTCTTTTGAATTCTCAATATTGTATGTTAATTAGTAATACAATATATATACTGTATATATATATAATTAAAATAGAATTTAATATAATTTAAATTTTATATCTTTTCAAATCTATTCAAATAATGCGTGGTAGTTCTTCTTATATGCAATGTCTCAATTGTCCTTTTGATGATGTCAGAACATTTTTTTTAATAAATAACATTTTTTTAAATCTTATTTCAACAAGGTCAGTAACACCTAAATTGTATATTACAAACTTTAATAAATTAATTTATTCAGGGATTGTGTTTCTACTTGGCACCATTTAAATGTAAAAGATAACTAGTTTAACAAGGCCATTAAAATTCAAAAGGATTAAAAACAAAAGAACTTAATTACAAACTTTGACATCTACCACAGAGCAATTTATTATCCATGTGAAATATATTTAATGGCCTTTGCTTGTATTGTATTGCAATATCAAAGCTTTCACTACCAATTGTTCGCTTTCTTCCATTTTTTGACAAAAAGTAGGTCAAAGTTAATATGTCAGCTACTGCAGTAATAATACTACACTATAAGTATATTAATTTAATACAGTACACATACATAATTTCATAGTAAGTTCTATATTTAAATGGTTATAAATTGTTCACTTTCTTCCATTTTTTTGACAAAAAGTAGGTCAAAGTTAATATGTACTGCAGCTATTGCAGTAATAATACTACACTATAAGTATATTAATTTAATACAGTACACATACATAATTTCATTGTAAGTTCTATATTTAAATGGTTATAAATTGTTCACTTTCTTCCATTTTTTTGACAAAAAGTAGGTCAAAGTTAATATGTACTGCAGCTATTGCAGTAATAATACTACACTATAAGTATATTAATTTAATACAGTTACACGTACATACATAATGTCACTGTATAAATGGTGATGATTTCCAAGAACCATTCATGTACATTCACTAGAGGGTGACCGAGCGAAGCGAACACACACTCTAGTTTTACAAATGAACTTAAAATGAACTGCGTGATGCAGTAATGTATACATTTACTGCAGTAAACTGTCATTGACTGTTCAATCAGACATCGCCGTGTTTGGTTAGAAAAGAATATTCTATGGTGATGACATTTACATTTTACTTAATGTACTTTACAAATCCCAGGCCTAACGAAGGATGTTGTATGGAATTATGTGGCATTAGTCGTATTGTACATATCGTGATAGGTAGCCAACAAGGTTTAGTTTGTAGTGTGTTGTCAAGTTGAAAAAAAAATCACACACTGTCGCTGATGCTTTTATTTAAATTTAATAGTGAAAGTAATCTATGAAAAACTGATCCTTTTAAAGGAAAGCATGTTGAGGCATGGCTGTGTAGTTTTACTTTCAATATAATGGTTCTGTCTCCATATTGCGCACGTCATTGGTTTGTTTGATGTAATAGAATTGGAAATAATGGCGTAGTCTGAATCTGTAACTGGGTTCAATTCAATTCAACTTTATTTTACCACAGAGGCCCAGATCAACTGGTTGTTCTTCCCTGGGGACTGTGCACATACAAAAATACAAATACAATTTTTAGATTATTTACAGCATATTTTGATTAATTGATTGTGTAGACAGAGCTTTATGCTAGTGCCTTCCCCTCACCCTATTTTATCTGAAGTGTTAAATGATACCCTTCACGAAAGTCATGTGATGCCTTTGGACATTTACTTTTTTTTTTTTGTGTTTCTAATAATTAACTTCAAAAATTGTTTTGGTTTGATTTCAGGGGTAAGAAATTAGAGACATAATTACAACATAGAAATCGTAAAAATATATGATATTTTCTTTATGATGTTTTCACAGTAATTACAGATGTTGCCTTTAGTATCATTTAACCTTTTGTTTCATCAGACTGGCCGTCTAAATGTATTTATCGATTTAAACGTATACAGTATAATGACTGAAATATTTTGATTATGAATTAAATAGATGTTTTACTATATGTACTGAAGTTGATTCAATATTTAATGAGTAGAAAGGTTGTTTAATATCCATGTTTTTCAATGCGGCTGACATTTAACATCGTTTGTTAGTAACAATGTTTCATCATTATATAATGTTCACAACATCAAGGGGTAAAAGGTTATTGTTTTTATTCATTTCATTTTTTCAACTTTATTGTCAACAATGTTTTATCATGACATCATCATGCCATATCAATTTTATAACAATATCATTTCTTGATATCAATGGTATATTCTTATCAATTGTACTTTTCTTGATATCAATTGTACTTTCTTGATATCAATTATATAGTTGATATCAATTATATACTTGTTATCAGTTATATACTTTCTTTATATCAATTGTATACTTTCTTGATATCAATTATATACTTTCTTGATATCAATTATACTTTCTTGATCAATTATATACTTTCTTGATATTAAAAACACTTGCCTTCTATTCTCTGTTCTGTCAAGGCATAACGTCATAATCCAAGAAAGAACACATTAAAAATCTTATGCACTTTATGTTTAAAAAAAAGCAATAGATGGTCGTTGGAAGTTGTTGATGTGACCAATTCTAACAAAACAAGATTTTGTTTCCATTACGAATGTGGTTTACTCGCTGTAAACTTCCGATCAATGCATACTTTCAAGACCTGACCAATTTGATTTCTTCTTTGCTAATGTGGAGACTGAGCCTTTATGGCTTTTTCTCGACCTTTACCCGTCATTTTAATGATCATGTCACTTTTTTGTTGATGCATGTGTTTCATAATTGACAGCTTGAACTTTTACTCGATGATGGCTAACAAAAAAAATTATATTTGCGACCTCAATCAGTTATATTTGAAATTTTCTCAAACTTGATGAACTATCTTCGTCAGCTGTTGACCAATATTGACCATAATTAGCCTTTAATTTCCTTGTTTACCAGTATTACATAAAAATATTATTTATATGTGAAAACATCTGTCGTTTCTTCTTTAGATACAAGGGCATGGACGACTCCATTTCGATGTAAATTATATTAACTTGTTTACAGTTGATTCTACTGCAATCATATTATTGCTAAATTCTACACGTTTTTGTGTTGACACAACAGGACATGGTTCCTTACCAATTTCATGGTTCTTGGTCCAAATCCTGAGTTAGTACCATCATTTTTCTTATTGTCAAAACAACACAATTAGCTAGCCAAAATACAGGATTTGTGATTTAAAGGAATAAATAGGTCAGTGAAATTAAGAAGTTATGAATGAAGTGGAGTTGTGGCTTGGTGGTTATGATGCTTGGCTACCACTCCAAGGGTCCTGGGTTCAAGTCCCGTCACATGTCAGGATTTTTTCTAAGGACAAAATTACAACTCCACTCCCAAAGACTTGTAATAAGACTTTGTTTATGTAGAGCATCTTGTGTATATGTTTGTCTTGTGAACCTCTGAGGGTCCCTAATGATCAGCAATTGCTGGATAGATCACCCTCAATAAATATCGTAAAAAAAAAAAAAAAAAAAAAAAATGAATATAGTATAGCTTTCTTACAATACATTTCTTCTCTTTGTTTCGTACGTCTATTAATTTTATCAATCAATAGCTATTGCGAACAATACCTCTTTTGCCGTTAAACTATCTTATTACGATAAATGATATAGTTTATCAGTTGCTGCAGTGAAAGTATTATTTAATTGTACATGCTCAATTCGTGTATTGGATTGCGGATGTCTTTGATTGTATGTATTATGTAGATTATGGGCCACTTAAAATTTTAACTAAATTTGATACATTTCTTCCACAGTAATTTTGCTTTTGTACTCTAACAAATACTGTAAATATGAGGCAGATGGAATTGCACTACAGTCTAATACAAGTTGTTGGTTTTTCAATAATCTAGACACAAAAAATAAAATTAGTAGTGGAGCTGTATTGTGTTTAAACATTCCAGTCCCAATGTCCAGGGTTCAATCAGGGTTGTATCTCACGATTCCACTAATATACTCAATCCTGACATGTGCCAGGGTTCAATCCTGACCTAGTGCCAGGGTTGTGTCTACTGTGTCTCTCCCTAAGCCTCAAATGTTTTATAACCATGATATAGTTAACCCATCCTGTTGTGTTCTGTTGGTTTTAAATAATAATTTAAGAAGTAGCTTCAGCAAAACATATTTATTTGTATATATTTTCCCAAGCAAATATCAGAATGAACTGAGTGAAGTACAAAATTTTGCCGCAGAGGGCACATGTTTAAAGAATACAAATTTGTCTTTATTTTATTTGTGAAGTTATTAATGAACAGATTTTCTTGAATTTCAATAGGCATGTTCTGTAAGTATATACCTATATTTACACCAAAAAAGTGTAGGCCCTGTCGTGCTAACAAACAAAGCAAGTACTAAAACATTAGCAAAACATAGGTACTGTATAAGGCACTATCTATCATTTTGCAGCGAAACATGGATTCTTTGATGTAATACAGTATTATAAAGCACACTCATCCTGGGTTTGAATGGCTTGGCGAAACATAGAGAGCAGAATATTATTATTCAACCTACTTTAAGTCAGTATGATAAAAGAGGGTTGTATAGTGAACATCAATCAATTTCATGTTTAATTTGATTAAACTGTAGCAGTATACTTTATATACTGTACTGTATATATTTTAAGATGTAATTGGGCAATGTTTTACAAACCAAGATTTATGGCATTTCCTTTTCATGTGATAAATAAATTTATTTAATGGTTAAAACTAAATGCACAGGCTTCATTTTGTTCAACATTGCCAATTCTCTAAAGTAATATACGTTATCCATGTTTTAGACAGAATTAGTAAGCATAAATCGATATACCAGCTAGAAAATCTAACAACAGGATGCTGAGCTCCGGAGATCAAAGGGTTTATCTGCGGCTGCCACACAATCAGTTCCATGCCCCTTAATAGTATAATATAATAATACACCGCGGAGAATATGTACATAGTACAGTATTGCTAGTATCTGTCGCAGCCAGACCTAAGATCAAAGGACTGTTATAAATTCCTAATTTGGCAAGGCGAGCTTAGTGCCCTGTTGTTAGATTGCCTTATAATATCAATAACTTTTATACAATAAATTAAATTAAAGATTTGGATTTGTTGATTTATGATAGGGTACATTAAAATGGAATTCAGGGAGGACATCTTTGGAACCCAACAGAGTATTCCCTTTAATAGTGGTCTCCCAGTGTAGCTGTAGTGTTAAAACATATATGTCCCCTTGTTCGTTTCCCAAGAAGGTGTCCCATTTAGTGTTGTCCCCTGAATAGTATTGTCTCAAAGGAGGGCTCTATTGTACAGTATATCCTCTTTAATGTAAAACAAATTATTTCATGTTGGTTTTAAATGCGTAAGCTATTAATTACTGCTATGATGATGATTGAAATTCCAACACATGTAAAGACACCTTAAAGAAACTCAAGTCTAAGCACACCATTGACGTCAGCTCAATTCGTTGAGTACTAAGTCAATAACAAAATTGGTCTTTGTAAAAGACAATGATTTTATACTTTTTCTCAAGTTTACACTCAAGATCTTAAAAGCCAGCGGTGCTTTGTGTTTAAGTAGCTACAAATGGTCTCTTTTGAAGCATGTATAATATACGATAAAATATCATTTTGCTTGCTTCGCTTTCTCCAGCTCATCAAATGAACCAATTAAATCAATACAACATGGTTTTACATGTATATTATGTACGCGTTGTAATACATTATCAATACCATCATTAAGCATCTGGATGTCTTTCAAGAAATTGTGGGAAATTTATTATACATACATTTAGTGTAATTACTGCTAAATCTATTTGATGTATAATAAATGCATCAGAATTTGTGTAATTACCATGACATGATAATGGATGTGTAGTTGTATAGGGTGTTGCTTGCTCAGTCTAAATGTTGTCACCCAGTATACAGTTACACTGTTTTTGTACATGGTAAAGTACAAAAGTGTGTAAACAAACTTGTAAAAAACATAATTATACAAAATAACATAAAGAAAATGTTTACCGCAATACTATATAAATCTGGTATATTTTATTTAAATTTTTATGAACTGAAAACTTAAATGTAGAGCATCTTTTTTACCTATCATATCAGAAAGCCTACCCTAGCTGATCCACCATAGGCACAAGGCCATACAATATATTGCGCACAGTCACTAGGCCTAGACCCGACACTGATTTCAGTTTTCTTTTTACTCTCTAAATCTAGAAAGTAAAATTAGTAAAGTCACTTTTGAAATGTTGAACAACCTTTTGAAAATGTAACTATAAATATGCCAAGAACTATTATTTTATAACACAAACATTGAGAACATCCCATGTACTGTATAAACATAGGACAAGTAGTGCCTCCAGTGGTTAATTATGATCCTATACCCAATAGAATTGTATACGTCTGTTCGTCTTTTTCCACGCCTGTTCTATCTGTTCCTACTGCAAGCAGTAACTTCGTATTAATACGTGTCTGCACCAATTGTTCAAGTACAATTATTGTTCCCGTTCAGAGTATTATTTTTCACCTTTCTTTCACCCCAAAAGCTATTATTTTATCCAAACACAATCACATTTAAATGATAAATGGGAATTTATGTCTCTAAAATGGAAATTATTTTTTCTTTTTTTTTAAATTTATTATAGAACTAATATTATTATACATGGTTTATAACAAAACAACCTTGAGGTGTCCGCATTTTAAAGGTAATGCATTCTGTCGCTCTTACTCAAGAGGAATGATCTTCCATTTTTTGTAAAAATTATGCTTCTCTGTCAAATATACTTTTTGATTTTTGCCATTGCATCTTGAATTAAAATAGATATCGACTCTTGACAAATTAAAAGGATTGATTGATTATTTTTTATATATATAGCTTGATTAACTTTTTCGTAATTTTCTTTTGATTTCGGTTATGAGTGATATAAGACAGAGAGTCTGTACGGTTCAGCAAGGCCTTAACATTACTATTAGTTTAATGACTAAGCACAGTAATTGGACTCATTACTTTCCACAGAGCTACACTTAATTGCAGCACTGTTAAGTACCGTATATGTATAATCTCTTGCTTGAGTATTATCCCATTCTCAGGTATTTTTACATGCCCAATCTTATTCTTGAGCATGCTTGAGTTTAATCTCGTACTTAAGTATAATCTTGAGTGTAATATAAGTGTGACCTCATGTTTGAGTTACATGTTTAGGTATAACCTCATATTTGAGTTACATGTATAACCTCATTGCCCGAGTGTAATCTTATGCTTGAGCATAATTATATGCTTAAGTATAACCTCATGCTTAAGTGTAACCTCATGCTTAATTGTAATGCCCATTTTTAGGCTAAATTCCAACAAAACTGCTGTACTTTGGTATAACCATTGTTAATACAATTTGAATATAAAACCACCGCCTAACTTTCTTAACCAAACACTTTTTTGTCTAACCTCTCTCAAACCAGATACTCCAATTACCAGAGAATCTTAAAAAATCAAAATTGTCTTTATATCTCAAAGATCCTAAATATAATGATACTGTAATTCTATACTGCAATACTGTATACTAAATATATATAAAAGTAAAAAATGCATTTTGTAAATCAAATTGGTTTTCAGAAAATTGATTGTACTACTGAATAATGAAAGGGCACAAATGATTACTGTAACTATTCCAGAATAAACTTTCTCTATTATTCAGAACTTCAGTCTTATAAATAAAGATGATACTTTAAAATATATATGTTGGAAGCTGGATCATTTTCAAGAAACAGTCTTGCACAGATTGTTATCACTTTGTGGACTGTATCAGTTGCAATATAAAAGTCAGGATTTATCATCTTTGTAATAAGATACAAATGCAGTAGTTAATTTATAGCATTGTGTTCAGCTTTTCTGTGATACAACACTTTCTTATTATCACAAATGGCACCTATATGTAACACAGCGATTTATTCAGTAACCCTTGTAATACTTAAGTGCATTCAGTTATTCTTATCTTTCAATAATGTCCACACCATATGACCTATTCCCAAGTAAATAATAAACATTAAAGCTACGTTTAAATTGAGCTGATTCCAGGCTTTTGGCCGAAAAAAAATCATTAAAATTGGTAGGAATGTAACTGGTCAAACACATTTTTTATTCTGTGCAAAACATATGTATATAATCAAAATCGTTTTCTGCTGCCAATGGAGCGAATTTGTGCTCAATGAGGACGTAGCTAGATTTCATTCTAAAGCTCTGTCTACACTATCAAACTTTATGTGACAAAAAAATGTGATGTGCCCATATATGGACATGATGATGTCATAACACTACCATATTTAAGCATATCACTACCATATTTTGGCACAACACACTTTTTTGTCAACCTAGTGTGTACCTGATACTATTTTGTTTCAGAGGAATCAAATTTATGTTTCATATTGATTCAAATTACAAATGTTGTAGCCAAAGGGCGTGTTGCAAATATTAAGTATGATTGATCAAAATATACATAAAAAGACTCAAATAGTTAAGGCTAATTACTACGTTAACAAGTCATGAGGCCCTCTCCATGGTATCTTGATGGGCGTCACTATAACTGTCTGAAGTCATACAAAAATTAAATCAAAGGCAGTGCCTCTTTGGCTGTTAATTTTACTATTAGACTATTAATTACTGTAATTATACTAATTTGTGATAATTATTTAACAGACAGTGTTTTGAATGTATTCTTCCAAAACCATTTAAAGAGCAGTGGCTTATTAATTTTTATGATTGAATGATCTTATTTTGTAGAGACTCTAAAACTGTGGCAATAAAAGCGTGTTATAAGAAAATGTATTGTACTTGTTTGCTGCTTTTTTTCTCAATTTCTAGAAATTTATTTATATCATATGTATAACAATTTTTTTTAAATGCATCCCTGGTGCTTCATAAAAATCAAGTTACATTCAAATTCTGAAATTTATTTCTGCTTATAATATTTGATTGTAGCTGCTGTAAATGTAGTAAGTCTTTTTTGTTCGTTCCCCCAAGATTTTAACATTTTATTTGAAAAATAACGAAAATATAACATTTCTTTAAATTAACAGTGGAGATGCTGTGATGCATACGTAGTGATAGTCAGTTCCATCACCGAACCATTCTCTCATATTTTTATTATTATTATTTACTTTTTCAGTGTTTTCATGTAGCCTATGTTACTTATGAAGATGCAGATTCTATAGAAAGATTAAAAAAGAAGAATATAAAAGATCCTAAAGTTTTGTCGACCTCAAAATCACACATAGCAACAGGTCTAGAGAGTAAGTAATTTAAAATTAATAATAATCAAACATTTTATATAGCGCCAATTACAAAAAGGCCCATTGTATCCTGAAATTTGCTCAATAAATGAGTTTTTAAGTAATCTTTTCTTTTCACTATCCTTATACAAACAATCAGTCACGTCGTAGTTGTTTGTATTTCTGAATAATAAGAAGTTCCAAAACTAGGCTTACTACGGCACTCGTATTTATTGTCGTCTTTGACTCGACGGACTCACGCAAAAAAATTTCTGCTCAACCGCCCGTCTTCTCCACGTTCTGTGTAAATGGTCATAAGAAATAACATAGATTCTATTTTTTCAATATACCTTTACCGCTTACCACTCGTCTGTGTAAATTGGCCTTTAGTCTTGAAACGGAGCAGATATCAATGATTTATTTTATGAAGGCAACGAAATGGAACGTATCGAGGAACAAGTAAAAGTAAATTAGACAGCATGAAGGCTTAGGTAACATAATTTAATATTTGGTGAAATTCATGGCTTGAAATCTGCCTTGATTGTCAAACAATTATAAAACAACAAATGCTAAATCATTAGTGTTTAAAACAACCCTAATTGCTAAGTACCGGTTGTATCATCTTGAGTGTACTTCATTGATCATCTGATTGCAACACCCCTTAGGTTGTTCTATGACCTTGTTTACAACTTTACAAAGTTCAAATCATTACTTTTTATTTTTTAAAAATATTAATTTACATTTATTAATAAATACGCATCATCGCAAGGTTCAGATAATTAATTTATATAAATAATTGATGTGAAATTTAATTGTATTAATTCATGTTCAGCATTTCAAGGTTCAAATAATTGTATTTTAAAGTCATATGAATGTGTACCACATTAGAGCCTATTACTAATGTTATAATAGCTAGACATCATTAACAAATCTCTAGACATTCAAGATCATTATATCATATACTTAACTAATTACCATCCTCGCCTCTGGCTTTTTAACAACCTCAGAAGCGTTGGTTTTCCATGTATATTGGATCAAAAGTCTTCACGAATGCAATTATTGCTCAATTAATTGGATTCTGTCGACGCTTTGCTAAAGACACTGATTAGCTGTTGGGTAATGAACAATAGCTCATGGGAAAATAGACGGGAATCAACTAGGTTTTGTCATGCAATCTCTTTTTACAGATTATATATGTGACTGAAAACCATTTAGTATTTTATTTTTTTGGTTGAAACAGGATAACCATTTTCATTGCAAAGTATTTATACTGATGTAGTGAAGCATAGAAAAGACTATTGGTGTATTAAATGAATAAACTTATGGTAGCCCATTGGTTAGAACACTTGATGACTATCCTAGAAAGACTCCCCAGTCCACTCAGCTGATGAATACCTTTAGGTTAAAACATTCTATGGAGGATTTAAGGCAGTGTGGAAAGATCTGGTGGTGTATTCTCGGATAAGGACTATAAACCGTGTGCATTTTAAAGAACCCAGTTCATCATTGGGAGTTACTCCGGTGGACTCGTTCGTAAAATAGCCCCTGTATCGGGAATTACCACCTACTGTATCTGAGAGGAGAGGGAATTATTTGCTATTGGTAATCCTTGGCCGCATGCACAAAAATATTTAAAAAAAGAATGCAGGTGGTTGAACAAATTCCAAAACAAAAGTCATTTGTTGTCATTACTCAACTTCCATCTGAATCTTGTTTGGTAAGGTATGGTTGCTTAATATATAAATAACTAAAGCTCTGTCTACACTATCAAACTTTATGTGACACAAAAATGTGATGTGCCCATATATGGACACGATGATGTCATACCACTACCATATTTGGGCACATCACACTTTTTTGTCAAACTAGTTTGATAGTGTAGGCAGAGCTTAACAGTGACCGAAATATAACACAATTCGAGTCATGTATAATAGAGAATAGCTACTGGCAAATTAACTGTTTGTGAATTTCATTTTTTGGTTCAATGAGTGGTCAGTATTTGAAGACCACATGTTTGTGATCTCATTCTAATTTTACCCTATTTATATCCTCATGAAGAAAAAAAAAGCTTTTTTATCTCAATCTTTAGTACAGAAATGTTGGAATATGTTGAAATCTCAGCATGACCGGTGGTTGGTTTCTTAGAAATCAACTTCAGTATTAAAGTTGTATAGATTCATAGAAAGTGGAAACAATTATAAAATAATATAAAAATGATTATCTTCGATAATAATCGGTTTTCATAATTTGTTTTTATTGCTCAATAAAAACAAAATTGTAAATTCGCAGAAATGTGGACCATATATTACATCATGAAACAGCATGTTCTGTAACATTTGCAACGTTTAACGAGAATGATGTCCAGAGATATGAGTGATAATAAATTTGTTCTCATTGGTATCATACAACTAACAACCTCTTCACCAATGATAAGTGTGACAAAAATTGGTGAAAAGTTTGATTTAATATTCCGCATTCAATGCAGCTATGCACTGGCATTCCACGCATTAACAGTTTACACCTTGCATGAACACTATGGCGCAAATTGTGGTATACATATCGTTGAGAAACCCTGCTTCAAGATGAAGGTATCCATAGTCAATGAGAAAGATCAACAGTTTTGGGAACTGTGCAACACTTCTGGACATGTGTAAAAAAGTTCCAACATTGTTCTGCACCGACCATAACTTGCTCCATTGACTGTGGAGCATTGGCAGACCCAAATGTGTGCAAATCATCAACAGGCTTATTTTTTGTACACTACTAGTATTTTGCTTGTGTATATACACATACATCAGTTTGTTCTAATGGGTTTTTCCGTTATAATAAAATCAGACAGATAGAAAGTGACGTTAGACGCACTTAATTCTGTTGATTGTTGGCCCTTGCATATTTTTTCCTCCCGTTAACAAGGTAAAATTAGAGTAGCAAATTACAGTGGACAATAAAGTTTTACTTTTTGTCTCATTAGATGATAAAAGGTTCAAATGCCAACATTTAGATTTCCGTACATTTTGATTTATGGCGCTTCACTTCAGTCAGAACTCAATCAAGAGAAATAATTCATAGGTTCTGCCACCTACAACTATTGGACAATACACAAGAAAGTTTGAATAATTTTAATACTTTTTTTATAAAGATTTGTTTAGGGAGGAGGGACATGAATATATATTTAAGTATTTGTTTAATACATATAATACCAGTAATACATATTTGTTAAATTAAAGAAAACAACTTGCCATTACATACAGAGTAGATCTCCTTTGAGACATCTCCTCCATGGAACAGTAAAGGGACATTGTCCTGTGAAACCAGCCATTTTCTATTCTGGCAACATTTTGTTGGATTACATAGGTATCCCCTTAACATGGTTCATTTGCTGAAGAGCCTTTTAATCTGTTTACTTGTACTTCACAGTACTTTTTTCCATTTATATTCTTTACTAAATACATTTTACATTCTGAAATCTTGTTTTTATTTCTTCTTAAAAGTCGATGAAAATATTACCTACAGTGAGGCAATTTCGTGTAATTGATAATGATACATTCGCAATGACTGTGTTTTTCTCTTTGGTAATTGAGATAAAACAGAATGGTTGATTTGTAAAAAGCTTTTAACGTCGAACACCAGCAGCTGTCAGCTCTCCCTATTTCTACATCATACAGAGTAAAAACCTTTTTAACTGCTTGAAAAACAACTCATAATTGTGGTGTAGAATCTTGGAGATATCTAAGCTATAATCCCATTAGTACTGTTTGTTTGCTTGAGCATTTGGTTGCAGTGGTGATCTTGTGAATTTAACAGGGGATGGAGCAAATCCAAGATCGTTGACCTAGATGTCTAATGATGCATGAAGAAGGGTCATTGCAATCCTCAAACCTCTGTGATTTTTAGGTGTTTTTTGTCGGTATGATGTTTATTGCAGGAAGTCACTTTGTCGTGAATATGGATTTCAACCATATATGGCAATATGTAATTCTGTAATACAGTGGTGTCTGTATTTTGTTTATGGCCTATGGTGTCACATATGTATTACAGAATTTGCACAGCACAGCACTATTCGGACCCACGCCATAAAACAGACATGTCCTCATTCAGACTCCATGAATGGTATAAAGGTACTTAATTTTACACTCTTTTGTTTGTATTTATATGGCTACTATGTTTTTTTATTGTCCTAGATTTTCACATCTTTCGTATTTACAACCTACTGTTGTTAGCAAATTATCCTTTCTAAAATGCGTTGCGCAATAACTCTACAGACTACACAAACATACTACACTCATTAAGATTATGCAATTAAGTAGGATTTAACAGAGTGATACAATCTTGCCCGATATTAGTTGTGTAAACAAATAACTGTTGCTGGCGTGTTCATCTGTAAAAACTAAAAAGGTTTAATGGAATCTGGCGGAATTAAAGGAGGTAATTAATACTTAGAGAAAATGTCTGCATAATAAATCATTCAGGTTGAGTTTGTTGCACAAGTTGAAACCAAACAAGCAAGAAAGTGCAAATGGTACAGTAAATATTCGTTTTCTGGTAAAATTCCAAAAATGTTGCCGGAATAAGTGATATTATATTCTGAATGGTATATAAACCAGATATGAGGAAGAAGAAAATGCTAAATGCAAATGTAGATTCAAAACGTCTCAGTGAAATACATTTAAACTGTGCTTTCATGGCATGTTCATTATATATTATTTGAAGGTTTGCATGACAATAAACACTAGAAAAGTTAGGTTTACGAAACACCATGTCTTTCCAAAAGGAAATAAATTGAGACATTCTCAACTTTACTATTTTTGGAAACACATGATGTACCACAAACCTAACTTTACTAAATTAATTTTAGTCTACATTAAATAGTATATATTTATTTGTAATAACTTCCTTAAATATTAAATAGTATTTCTATTTATTATTTACGATTCAATTCACTCCAGATCTGAAATAAGTAGCTTTCCTGGTTAAATACATGTGTGAGCAAGAATGTCTAATGAATAATAGTAAATAGTTAATACAAAACACCTGTTTCCTAAAGTTGTTTAATTGTAGATGTTTATCTGCAGGAAAATTATAGTACTTACAGTACGTCGCGTCATGTGTAGATTTTATTTTTATATGAACCAAAGTATGAAATTTAAAAAATGCAAAGTTCTATTAAATTCATTGTTGAAAAAATGTTACAGTTTTGTGGGTAGTGGTAGAAGTTCTTAATTCTTTTACAGACTTGGAACTTAACGCCAAAATTACACCTAAAATTTGAAAGCCTTGCGTCACTAGTGAACTATTATTTTAATATGCTAAATTTGAAACTAAACTCTTTAGTTTTACCAGAATATATATTACAAATTATAAATTTATCAACGATATTTCAGATCAAATTTGTCCGCTATCTTGAATATCTGTTACAATATTTTTCTTGATAATATTTCAGATCAGATTTTTCGTGTTTGATTTCTCCTGCCAATTTCACTTATAAACTCTGAGTATCCGGAAATTTGTATCCCGCTTTCTATATGTAAGCAAACTACATATTGCAATGTGAAATGCTTTATTCACATTTGAATAAAACAGTAATCACTAAATCAGCCCCTAGATAGTATCACTCAGCCCCTAGATAGTATCAGTCAGCCCCTAGATAGTATCATTCAGCATCTAAATAGCATCATTCAGCCCCTGGATTAGATTAGTCAGCCCCTGGATAAGATTAATCAGCCCCTGGATAAGATTACTCAGCCCCTGGATGAGGTTACATCATCCCCTGGATAAGGTTATATCAGCCCCTGGATGAGGTTACATCATCCCCTGGATAAGGTTATATCAGCCCCTGGATAAGATTACATCAGCCCCTGGATAGGGTTATATCAGCCCCTGGATATGGTTATATCAGCCACTGAACCTGGAACAAATCTCAGCATTGATCAAAAGTATTTTTTTGAAAGGGAATCCTGGAGAAGTTGGTAAAATGAAAAAGAGGACAACAGTTGCTTCTACTATCTCCTGCGCTGTGTGCACATTATGTCCCAAATGTGCACATTGTGTTTGGTTTATTTGCACAAATTATCCCAATAGAACAACTAGTGTCTTAGTGATGACATCTGCCGGAAACTTTCTTGTTAAATTGCTAGTTTGATTTCATGAGTTTATTTGGGTCATTTTCTAACCTCATTAACTTGCATTGGTTGCATTAACAGCAAAACATGTTTGTATTGAAGCGTACAGTGTCAAGTGTCAATTGCTGAATTATTTTCTGTATACTCAGACATAATAACCTTTCTTTTCTGCATATAGGTCATATCGTCACCTTATTCGATGGTTTGCTGATAGAATTGTTTAAAAAATGAATAAATTATAAGAACGTTTAGTAGTAAGATATTCAATTAAATTTTGTTAATCTAGTGTAGTAATAATTGGAATTTAAGCCACGATTTTTATAAGAGGTAAGGAAAAGGTTGTAAGTTTTTTTAGCTGATTTAATGTTTTTGGTAAATAAAATATTAGTGTTAATGTGCAGTAGTAAGTATTTGTACATTTAAAAGATCCTGTATCCTGTTAAATAAATTCAGATGGCGTTCTCTTGTTGATGAAGATGTATCTTTTGTGGTAATTGCTATTCTACACCGACAACGTATCTTAATATTAAATTGAAAATGATTGACTCTAAAAGTGAATAATTTGCAATACTTGTATGTGCACTGTCTATTGGAATTTATCAACTAATATTAGGATGATTAACATCAACCTATATCTTGGTACCCATTTGTAAGGGATCATGTCAAATTAATGCACTGCAGTTACTGCAGTAACTACACTTATTTGCTGCAATGAATTAACTTAACTTGTTTAAATACAGGAGTTTATGAGTCAGTCACTGCAATACATTGTGTATTATAATTAATCCCCAAAAAACTAAAAAATTGTATTAAAAGGTTTAAAGAGTAAATAAAATGTATTTACTGCAGTAAGGGCAGTAGAATAATTTTGAAATTGTCTCAGTGTAAAGTAAATCCTTTTTTGTAACTTCAAGACTCTCTGCAAGATTTGAACCAGTCATTTGAGATTCAAAAGCAAACCAACAACAATACTTTCTCATTCATTATTCCACTAATAAATTCATAATAAATAAAATGTTTTTTCTAATGTATTAAATCTATAAATATTAATACATTTTTTAAAATTTGTTGTAGAATGGTGCAATGAATACAGAAATGAACGACCAGAGGTTGACCTTTTGCAGAAGGAGATTGATGAATTTATGTTGGCGTATGACAAAGATAATAAGAAGGTAGTTTGATTCACACTCTGAATTTAATTCAAAATGAATCTTGAAATGAAATAAAGTGTGCTGGAAAAATAAACAGGTTGGATTTAACATGCTTAGAAAAAAGTTTTTCACAGTAATCTAAGAAAATATGTTTACATATTTGCATTTTAAATTGATTCTTTAAAGATATATTGTCCCCCTAAATTTATTTATTTTTTTAAAATTTTTTATTGAATATGCCATTTGTTTTTTTCACCCAAAAACTGGATCTAAAAAAAATGATATACCTGAAAAAATGTAATTTAAAGCAAAAAATAGTTAAATTGTCTGTCAGACAATGGAATTGATTCTTTAAAGATATATTGTCCCCCTAAATTTATTTATTTTTTTAAAATTTTTTATTGAATATGCCATTTGTTTTTTTCACCCAAAAACTGGATCTAAAAAAAATGATATACCTGAAAAAATGTAATTTAAAGCAAAAAATAGTTAAATTGTCTGTCAGACAATGGTTTTTGGTTAAAATTAAAACGCTTCTGTTGTCTTTTTATAAGTGAAATAATTATTTTAATTTTATTGTTTTGTGAATAGCTTTATTAAAACTGAAAAATGGCCTATTTAAAATCTGGTTTTATTAATCTTTATTTTTCATTGGGGGACAATACATCTTTAAGGTTCAGTTTTTTCACTTAAGCTCTGCATACATATCTTGACTTAAGCAAAAAATATCCAGCAGCACAGTTCATGACAATTTTCTTTAGCGAGAATTTAATACTTAGTCGTAAACACTTTATTGATAGTTTTATCAAGTTGGTCACAAAAAAAAAACATCTCCTAAAAGAATTTCTTTCATAATTTATTTATTGAATTAATAGAACTATTCAAAATACTTTTATTACCAAACAATTAATAATTTAAAGTAGAAGTAAATTTCTACTCCCTTGTGAATTTCAAATATAAATTACAAAACTCCCATTTTTATCATTTGTTCCTAGCCTATACAATATTGATTGCATTTTATGAATAATATATAATGACATTTCATCAAATAAACAGAATAATTTTATTACCTATAAATTGTTGTAAAGAACAAATCTTTCTGCATAAGCTGCTGAAGCAGGTTGTTGAGCTAGAGTCCTCAATTGATTGCACAAATGAAGCGTCCTATATCAAAAAGTCGTAACTCAAAAAATTACAAATTGTCCTCGACATGTTATTTTTAAATGATGTGACAGGTATTTTGTACGTGTCTTTAATTGAAAATACAACATTTTTACACTATTGCCGTACCATACTTAAACAATAACAATTCTTATATATCAACGTTTGACATAATATAAAAAAGTAAAATTGTCCAAGATAATAAATAATCACATCTGTATTCTTTACTTCTCCCTTCATTCCTATTCCCCTGTCACACTTATTGATATGGCTTCGGGCTACTTGCAATCATTCTCATTACTTGCTTTTAAGTTTGTATTGGTCTAACACTGGTGGACTATAAGTTCACACTAAATTTATGTTTTGTTACATACTGTATGTAGTTTAATTAGCTTTTGATTCCGATTAAATGTATAACATTTATTGACCATTCACATTACAGATAAGCCAACTCAAAGCCGACAGATCTCATCTTTAATATGTAAAGGATGTACTCTCTGGTTTTTGACACAATGCTTTCTTTGCTTCCAATTCCTTCCTAAGCAGATATTGACACTTGATGAGCAAATGGTTTACATGTTTTACCCTTAATAGTATGATTTGTCTTTTGCCAATTCCCATCTGCTAATTTCTACTTAATACTTTGTTTGATCATTAATGAAACACGTTTCAAATTTCGTAATGTTTATGGAAGTAAAAAAATACGACTTTGACAGAGTGAGTGACGTAAGTGTTTCTAAAGCTATGTCTACACTATCAACTAGTTTAACAAAAAAAAGTGTGATTTGCCCAAATTTGGTAGTGATATGACGTCATCATGCCCATATGGAAACATCACTTTTTTTTTGACACATAACAAATACAAAAGTTAATATAGTGTTCATACTAACTACATCTGTTGTATAAAATTGTTTTCTTAAAGATGTGGAAATTAATATTATTATTGTTATAAATGCAGAAAGAAGAAAAAAAGAAAAAATCTGAAGAAGAACCTGATGACGAGGGATGGATAACCGTTTCAAGAAAAGGACCAAAACCTGGAGTTGCCAGAACCGAGAAAAATCAAACACGCACACTAATAAAAGAGTCGCAGAAACGTAAACGGAAAGAACTTAACAATTTTTATACCTTCCAAATGCGAGAAACAAAACGTGAACGTAAGTTTTGTTTTTTTTTTAGTTTTTTTCAATTTTTCACCCAGAGGCGCAGCCTTAGTCTCAAGGAGCCTCTGACAAACACATATAAGCTTAGCAAAAGAAAGTGGAAATATATAACAAAAATCTAAATAGCAAATCTTTTGGAATCAACTATGTAAAATATAAACAGTACGTGAGTGAGATGGTGAAGATTTTCAAGATTGAAATTCTGAATCTTTTTCATGATACTTACAGATTAGCCTTATTAACACTCTAAAAGACAAGGATTTATCTTGCTGACAGTCATTCCATTTTCACTTTTTTCTTTCTTTTTATCATTGTCACGGCATGGGCAATGTCCTTTCATTACATGCTTCAAAGGCAATTCAAGCGATTAAATTTTAAATTGTCAAATATTCGGGCGTATTGTTTAATAGCGTTTTAACAGATTACACGTTGCGTTGATGATGACGGAGAGTTGTCATTATTGATTCCGAAGTCTGTCACATGACTAATGGCACTTGTGTTAGTATGATTGATGTTGATTGTTAAAATATAACATTGAGGGCGCTGTTATGTGTACTCTAATGAACAGTATGGTTTAAGCAGGAAATGTGGTCAAATAATTTCCGTTTAATGAATACTAATATATCAGAGTGATTACTGCAGTAATTAGTACTAATATTCTAGAATGATTACTGTTTCCCATTCTGTAATTGGTCATGTGCTTTCTGATATTTAATTGTCAACGTGTAATGAATCAACTTAGAATGAAAACTGGAATGATCAAGTTGTTTTGAAAAGCAGAAGTACAGGCCTGTAGCGACAATAAGGATGGGTAGAATTAAATACATTACAGACATTTTACCAGCGGTAATACAGTGCAATTAAATGCTATATTTTGATTCTTATGTATAATTAAACTTTATTGAATGTGAGATGATGCTCTTAGTAAAGTCATTAAGCTATTTCTAAAATTACTTATGTAGGCATTAAGCGACAAGAATAATTTAAAAGCATTTAGTTGTCCTTAGTACAATGATGAATATGGATAGAATTTATAGGATTTGCATTTGTTTTTTTTTTTATTTCAGTGCATTGTTTTACAGTGTAGACATCTAATGAGAAATGTTTGCTATTGGGACAAACCCTAATTTAAAAGCATTTAGTTGTCCTTAGTACAATGATGAATATGGATAGAATTTGTAGAATTTTCATTTGTTTTATTTTAGTATAGACATCTAATGTGTAGACATCTAATGAGAAATTGTTGTTATTGGGACAAGCAGTAATATAACAATAAGCGTGAAACTGCATGCTTGTCCAACATAGAATCTGTATCTATCCTGAGCTGATTTACAATCAATCGTCCGTCCTGTCCTTTTTTTGTGTAAATAGTCATAAGAACTAACATAGATTCTATATTTTTGTTGTCAGTTAACCTCTTAACGTTACAGCTCATCTGTGTATTATTGGCCTTAACAGTCTAAATAAAACAATGTTTTTCTTGGATTGTTTTAATGACTAGTTAATTTGCCTGAAACCTACTATCGTCGCTGCATTACTTATTGTTTTTGAGTAGTTAAATCAGAATGTTTATCTTTAGCCCACTCATATTGGACCAAAACAAACCTGTTGTTGATTTTAGAATAGTTAAGTACAGTAGGCTTGAGTATGCCAAGTGCGTTAATAGCGAGTCGTGTACAATGTTTAATCTTCCACTTCATGTAAATGTAGACTACTTGTACTAGGCTGGGACTGGGTGGATGTAACAACATTTTGTGTAAAATCTGCTGAGTTACGTGCGATCGTGCAATTAAAATTTGTGCAAATAGGATTTATTTGATTTACCATTAAAAATATGAGAGGAAGTGATTGTCTCAACACTCCTGCTCAACATATGTAATGTTCAGAATGTGTTATTGTCAGCTATTCTTTTGGAAAATTAGGCTTAAAATTTGTTAGAAGTTTTGTACTATTTGTGAGTCTAAATGACTTACTTTAAATGTTGTATTTTCGTAAAAAAATGTCTAGGTTTTCACCTAGTATATAAAGAGATCAAATTACTACTACCCAAATATGGTAGTGATATACCCAAATATGGTAGTGATTTGACATCACATTTGTCACATAAAGTTTGATAGTGTAGACAGAGCTTTACATAATCTTTTTTTAATATACTGTATGGCTAGACTAATAAAGTTGAGTGATCACTTAAAATACATAAATCATATGCTTATATGAAAAGCAATTTCTAAATTAAATTTTAGAAATTGTTTACTTAGTACATTGTCAATGCAATGTACTAATGCTCTAAATGAGTGCCAAATAGCGCCCTCTAAATAGGAAACCATACTGAAAGCACTCCATTCAAATGTTTCTATCTATTTTTACTCGGGGTACCCGAGTCTAGGACTCTCTCATCTTCTCCTCCATCCGACACTATTGAGTAAAAAGTGCGATTTATAAAGTACTACTCCTCCCTTATTCGTTGTAGTATTGAGCTGGGATTTGGCATGAATATACTACAGGGACATGTCCTCAAAGATAGAGCCGGATTTTTTAATTTCAAACCGGATGCAGCCATATGACGTCTCGAAGATGGTACCGAGGTTATTGATGTGTATGTGACATCACATCCCGTCTTATGACGTAATTACAGCTTCTTTTGCTGTACCCCGAGTATCGCACATTCGTGCTTGTTTTATTAAAATAATTCATTTTTGTCATTCTTTTTATATTCTAAATCTTCTTTCCTATTTTGATTTCTCCCAGATATTGCTGAACTTCGAAAGAAATTTGAAGAGGACAAGCGAAAGATTGCAGAAATGAAAGTTGCACGAAAGTTTAAACCGTATTGAAAATGCTTTTACATAATGCTGGTTCAGACCTCAACCACAATCAGTGGTGTAATGGCTATGAGCACTCACTGGCTAAACCCAGGGGCCCTGGAGCTTTTGGAGGAAAAAACAGACATTAAAATAGGTTTCTTAACCAGAGGCCTCAGTGTTACACCACTGTCCACAATATGAATGTATATGTTCAGACAAATCATATTATGCCACAGTTTAGTATAATTATGGCTCATTTACATTCTAGTTTATTAATAATTATTAATAATTGTTAAATTGAAAAATGGCAATAAATATGGAATTTAATTATTATATAATACTGCTACCTGTCAAAAAATAAAAGGGTCAAAATATGGCCATTTTTCGAAAATTAAAAAAAAAAAGATTGACTTTTTAAAAATCAATTATTATGCAATAATACTGCCATATATTCACATATATTGCGTTATCATCATCTTATAGAGTCATAGTAACCAGTTATGTCAAAAAATAAAAGGGATTTTTTCAAATATGGCCAAAATATCGACTTTTTAAAAATCAATTATTATGCAATAATATTGCCATATATTGCGTTATCATCATCTTATAGAGTCATAGTAACCAGTTATGTCAAAAAATAAAAAGGACGACAATTGTTAATTTTCAAAAATTTCCCTGTACTATAGTACAGGGATTTTTTCAAATATGGCCAAAATATCGACTTTTTAAAAATCAATTATTATGCAATAATATTGCCATATATGCACATATATTGCGTTATCATCATCTTATAGTCATAGTAACCAGTTATGTCAAAAAATAAAAAGGTCGAAAATTGGTCATTTTTCGAAAATTTCCCTGTACTATAGTACAGGGATTTTTCCAAATATGGCCAAAATATCGACTTTTTAAAAATCAATTATTATACAATAATATTGCCATATATGCACATATATTGCGTTATCATCATCTTATTGAGTCATAGTAACCAGTTACGTCAAAAAATAAAAAGGTCGAAAATTGTTCATTTTTCGAAAATTTTCCTGTACTATAGTACAGGAATTTTTTCAAATATGGCCAAAATATCGACTTTTTAAAAATCAATTATTATGCAATAATATTGCCATATATGCACATATATTGGTTATCATCATCTTATAGAGTCATAGTAACCAGTTATGTCAAAAAATAAAAAGGTCGAAAATTTGTCATTTTTCGAAAATTTCCCTGTACTATATAGTACAGGGATTTTTTCAAAAATGGCCAATATATTGACTTTCTAAAAATCAATTATTATGCAATAATATTGCCATATATGCACATATATTGCGTTATCATCATCTTATAGAGTCATAGTAACCAGCTATGTCAATAAATAAAAAGGTCGAAAATTGGTCATTATTTTTTCGAAAATTTTCCTGTACTATAGTACAGGGATTTTTTTCAAATATGGCCAAAATATCGACTTTTTAAAAATCAATTATTATGCAATAATATGCACATATATTGCGTTATCATCATCTTATAGAGTCATACCAGTTATGTCAAAAAATAAAAAGGTCGAAATTTGGTCATTTTTCGAAAATTTCCCTGATTTTTTCAAATACTGTATGGCCAAAATATATGGCACCGTTATGTCAAATCAAAAAAGGTCGAAAATTTGTCATTTTTCGAAAATTTCCCAGGAATAAAAAAATGGCCAAATTACACATTATTCGACTCTGCGCATGTTAATTATGGTATAAGTAACCAGTAATTTTTTTTTTAAAAGGGTCGAAATTTTGCGATTTCAGAAAAATTGCCAAAATATCGACTTTTTAAATATGTATTGAAGTAACATGTGCAGAACACATTACGTAAATCTGAGCATGTCATATTTTCAAAAAATGGTTAAAATATAGACGTCAATTATTATGCAATAATATTGCTATATATATACCGTATATATATATAATATAGAGCCATAATAACAAGTTAAATATGAAAAATGGCATAATTATTGCATAATAATTGCATTTACAAAAGGTATTTTCCTAAAAATTTAATTTTATATAATTCAATCATGCATAGAAACCAGCATTTTTATACATTGAATTTCAAACAATACAAGTAAAATTGATTGAATCACAAATAAAATTGATTGAATCACAAATAAAATTGACTGCATCACAAATAAAATTGATTGAATTACCAATATATACCACCTTAGTTTAACATTAAAATTATATTTATTTTTTAAACACATGTAATACTAAACACTATTAAATCACTTTGAATATTTCCTACATATTTTTAAAAACTAATGTGAGAGCTTTGTCATTGTGCACATTCTGAGCATGTGCAGCATAGTCGAGCGCATCATGAAAACAAAGGCTATCTATTATACAATACTGCAGTTCAGTAGTACACACCACAAGTATTAGTGACATTAATAATTTATATAGCATTAATAATTACTACATGACTATAGTATTTTGTATGATATTACATAATAATTGTATTTTTACTACAATGATAAAGAAAAAAAACAACGACAAATGTAAATTGGTAAAACAAAACAATGAGATAAGTATTGGTATTAAAATGTTATAGTGCAGTGGACTGACAAATGATCGATTATGAATGGCTATCACTAGAAAAAAGAAAAGTGATGATGTGGACATAGATATTAACAGGACTGGATCAAGAATAACCAACACATTAGTTTCGTATACATCAGAGACTACAAAACAAAAACATATGTATTCAATTTTTCAAAAGATTCCAATTGTGCCATATAGCTATTATCATAAACAAATCTCATGATATAATTAAGTTTAAACTATTTTGCTGTACATGGCATGCAGAAATAAAACAATGCATGCAAGAGAAAACCTTTCAATAAACACAACATGCAAGCAATATAAACTAGGACAGATAAAAACAATGTTAATGCTAATATTGTAACTATTGTATTTATACAAGGAAAACCCCTTTTAATACCCAATACAGGAAACTGGACTAGATAAAAAATCCCCTAATATAATATGCATAATAGTACAAGAAAAAACCTTTATGATATATGGCATGCAGAAATAAAACACAATGCACCTATTGTATCATCATCATCATCAGCCGTTATCAGTCCACTGCTGGACGAAAGCCTCAGCATGTTTCTGCCACAGTGCACGATCTCTAGCTGCTCCCTGCCACTGCACTGTACCCCAATACTTGTCTATATACAATGTAATAAACAATGCAGGAGAAATACAAACTAGGCCTCATAAAAAACAATGCAACTATTGTAAGAAAAAACCGTTTTGATAAACATGGCATGCAGAAATAAAAAAAATGTTACTATTGTATTTATACAAGAAAAAAACGTTTTGATAAACATGGCATGCAGAAATAAAAACAATGTTACTATTGTATTTATACAAGAAAAAAACCTTTCGATATACATAGCATGCTGGAAATATAAACTGGGCTTAATGATAAAACAATGCAATTATTATTTATACATAAAAAAAAAAACCTTTTGATAATCACATAAACATGCAAGAAATATATATAAATTAGGCCCATAGCAATATAATAATATCTCTATGCTAGGCCTAATGATCAAGACAATGCAACTATCATTAATTTGTCAAACACTATAACTAGAATAACCAGCAGTCCTGCACGTACATACTGTAGATATATACAAATGTATGTGATTATAAGTTGAACAACACTAAGCTAACAAAGAAACACGCTACCTATCTATTATAAACAATAAACACTTAGGCTTTTTATATCCTTAAAACTTCTTGATCTTCAATCATTAAAAAAAGTTCTACTCCTCCTTTTAAAACTCAATATCTTTATCATAATATTATGATAACACTGCGTTGTGCCATGCTGTATATTATAACATGTATTTGCACCTTTCTCAGCTCTATCTACTGATCCATTCCGATCTTATTGCTATCATAGCAATATGCATTTCATAGGCAATAGCATGGAGTTTACGATGTTAACATTCCAATGCTATATTAAAGTCCCTGAACCTATACTGAACAAGGTTATTAAAATTAGGGACGGTGCCGAGTATTCTATGCACACCATCTATTCTTCCGAAACATCTGGTAAGTGCTAGGTCGTTGACCTTATAAGGGTCCAGCAGACGATTGGTTGTTACGCCACCATCATCGGGTTGTTTAAACCTGGTTGCTTGCTACTTCTACTTCATACCCAGGCTGTCCAACCCTCGTACAGAGTTGCAAGGTTCTCCATGCTTGTTGCTTCAGCTATGACATGATCAACCTTTATAGGGAAAATTAATTAGTTCGTATTTTCTTATATAAATTATTTTCGTAGTCAAAAATGGTTCCTCAGTGGCCATAAAAGGTGGTGAATATTTTTTTTTAAATAAAAATTGTTTGATAAGAAAGTGTCCACAGCCGCTTATACAAGGTGCCAAATGAACATATTACTGCAGTTCAAATGAACAGATTAGATAGAAAGAACCAATACAATCAAAATGTCATACCTGTTCTTGGACCGTACAACGTCTAGTAGGGTCTGGATCTCTTCCATCCAACTTGCCTTTAACTCTCCTCCAAACATTAATGGCATGTGTGTTTCGAACCTGCAACATTTTGCCAGTGCGTGGGTCTCTCATCACAGTTGTTGGCTGTCTCGGTGCTAAAAATAAATTATATTTTTTAATTGATTATGTTTCAGATAATTGTCTTTCATTTAAATGTATACTAGTGTATTACAGTTGCAGATGCAATTCAGGGGACATCTCTATAAGGGGACATATTCCCATGAAATGAAAATGGGGAAATAGATTTTATAACACTAAAGTTATCCATATGGGACATCCCTAATTAATATAAGGAGACACTTTGGTTTCCAATATACTCCATAATACTGTAGTAGTTCTAATATATTTTTAGTATATTTATGTATGTCAGCTTATAGGATATCAGGATAATAATAATAATGAAAACCTCAGACTAAATAAACAATAAATTTGCGAATTTAAAATGTGAAGAATTATGACTGTACCTGTATATCAGCCTGGGTAAAAGATTTATAATATTTTTTTTGAACAGATCATAGTACAGTACATTGAGATAGTGAATGTTTTACCTTGAACTTGCTTAACAACAGGGGAGGTAGACGGACTAGCTCCTGTACCTTCTTGTCCGGAGACCTTACAACCTTTAACCTCTACTTTATCTTTCACATCTGCTGCTTTAACAACTTTTTCTGATGAACCTTTATCTTCTTCTTGAACTTGTTCATTTTCTTGTTCAATATCTTTAGAATGATTTCTCAGAGCTTTATGAAACAAGATCAAGATTATTTTATTTTTCTATTCATAGAGTATGTACTAGTTTTGCGCCATCTAGGTGGAGATGGTTGAAGATCAGAATGCAACTTGGTTGCATTTGTGCCCAAATATGGCAGTGATATGCTTAAATATGGCAGTGATATGACATCAGAATGCAACTTGGTTACCCATTTTTTTGTGATTAAACATTTTAGAATACAGTAGTTCTATACTGGCAAAAACTTGTTATAAGCCTTTGTTTTGGATTTTAAAATGTACTATTCTTATCAACCAAGTTTTCTTATACTGTATCAGGGTTATATTTCAGGATTATATTTCTGTCAACACTATCAAACTAGTTTGACCCAAAAGTGTGATGTGCTCAAATATGGCAATGATATGCTTAAATATGGTAATGATATGACATCATCATGTCCATATATGAGCACATCACATTCTGTTTGATAAAGTTTGATAGTGTAGACAGAGCTTAAGAATGAAATATAACCCTGATACAGTATAAGAGAACTTTGTTATTAAGTTCACTCCATCTTATCAGTTGGTTAATTAGCCTAAGATGTAGTGCATGCCAGCATTACATCAAGCATTACCTGAAGCAAAACTTGGTGGTGATTTGTCACTGACAGGCTCATCTAAAGCTTTAGGGATTGTTAACGGTGCTGCTAGCCCAACCAAGTCATCATACAACCTAAAATAAAAATACAGTTCAACTTGTAGCAAAGATCATTCAACCTACGCACATGTGGCTACATTCATCATTCACACTTACTGAAATAATTGTTTAACTAAATTATACCCCTTTCATTGCCCAGCAAAACTAGATTTTACACACACCAGGGCATCAACCCCAGGGATTTATGTGGTGTGGGGGTATTATAGAAAATGTAATTTGTCTGGTTTAATAAACTGTCCATCCTCTGGAAGAATTTAAATGTAAATGGGGGAATAAAATGCAACTTGTAGCCTACTGGGCTGAATTGCGCACAGGTGTGGACGACACATACCAAGACTTTCTAATCCCTAAGGGTCCCTTCGTGTCGAGTGCTGCCAAAACACGTTCATCTGTCCACAAAAACAGGGGCTGAATGGATAAGTACACCGGGGCAACCCCCTACTCTTCCGAAAGATGTACTGGGTTCTTTAATATGCACATGAGCCAGATGTGTACACTGGACCTCTACAGCCACACACAGTTACAGGACCTAACAGTAACTGAGGATGTAATTTGAGTGTTACCTTCTGGTTTCTTCTGTTAAGTTCTGTATGTTGACTAGCAACTTTGCTAACTGATTCACCTTGTCCAGCTTATCTTCACTTGTACCTGTAAATGAATTAGCAATGACAATTGAGCTTGAAAAAAAATTTTACTTTTGACACGAACACACCATATTTCAACATATTTTGTTTTATTCAAGCACCAAGATTGTTTACCCCTGCCATTATATTGGCTCGCTACATTGGTGCATGATTGGTGGTACTCAATCCCAGCTTTGAATGAGTACTGTACAGGCATCAATGATATGCCCAAATATGGTAATGATATGACATCATCATGTCTATATATGGGAACATCACATTTTTTGTCACATAAAGTTTGATAGTGTAGACAGATCTTATTTCACTTTTAACAAAAGCAGGAACTACCGCAATTGAGGACTTCAGGATAAGCTCATGCTAAAGTAAGTCTTAAGCTAGGGTTAACGTTACATGAGTACAGTTACACTAAGATTTATGCAAATTGTATATACTGTATACACATACCAACAATAAGAATCTTAATCATTGTGGTAAATGCTTCCGAGAAACTTTTATATTCAGCCATAAAGAGTTTAACTCCTCCAGCACCGCCACCAGCTCCTTCACCATCCTCTTCATCTTCACTTTCATCACGTGCTAATGCTTTTAACAAGTGCTTAAAATCGGACATCAGTTTGTGGTGCGTCGACAAGCAGTTCTTAACCATGTCAACTTGATTAGATAACGTCTCCTGGAATCAATAAAACCATTTACAATGTTCATGTATTTATCTTTATAATATAAATAGATTAAAAACAATTACAGTACAACCAGCCTTCAGAAAACCAATGTTCAGGGGACACCACAATTAAAGGGACACCCTTATGCAAGGGACACTCTAATTAAAGGGACATTTTCCTGTGAAATGTATGAGGGGAAATTTCTTCTTTACCCCAACTCTTATTCATTTATTTGAGGTATAGAGGAATACACCTTGTTGGGTCACATCGGTGTATAGAGGTTACACCTTGTTGGGTCACATAGAGGTTACACCTTGTTGGGTCACATTGAGGTATAGAGGTTACACCTTGTTGGGTCACATAGAGGTTACACCTTGTTGGGTCACATCGGTGTATAGATGTTACACCTTGTTGGGTCACATCGGTGTATAGATGTTACACCTTGTTTGGTCAAATCGGTCTATAGAGGTTACACCTTGTTGGGTCACATAGAGGTTACACCTTGTTGGGTCACATTGAGGTATAGACGTTACACCTTGTTGGGTCACATAGAGGTTACACCTTGTTGGGTCACATCGGTGTATAGATGTTACACCTTGTTGGGTCACATCGGTGTATAGATGTTACACCTTGTTGGGTCACATAGAGGTTACACCTTGTTGGGTCACATCGGTGTATAGAGATTACACTTTGTTGGGTCACATAGAGGTCCTACTCTATCTGGAATAAAAAGAGCAGATTGAAGTAATGTAATGTAAACTGGTTCACAATTAGGAAATAAAGAAGCCAGATTACCTTAGCTGATGAAACAGCATCATTATGTTGGGAAACCTTTTCTTTGGTTTCTGCCAGGTGTTGCTTCAAGATCTCATTCATTCCTCTTAGCCACTTCTTTCCAATTGTCTCATCTTTAGGAATTGGTTTCAATGTCAGAAGGCTCTGTTCAACATGGCTCACTGCTACTTTACTTTTTTCTACTATTGCAATGCTATCACAACACCTGGGGATTAGATAATGTATTAAATAAAGTACAATTTACTCAGTATTAGTAGTAACCCTAGTATAAGTAACTTAGTAGAGTAGCCCTAGTATAAGTAACTTAGTAGAGTAGCCCTAGTATAAGTAACTTAGTAGAGTAGCCCTAGTATAAGTAACTTAGTACAGTAGCCCTAGTATAAGTAACTTACTAGAGTAGCCCTAGTATAAGTAACTTACTAGAATAGCCCTAGTACAAGTAACTTACTAGAGTAGCCCTAGTATAAGTAACTTAGTAGAGTAGCCCTAGTATAAGTAACTTACTAGAATAGCCCTAGTATATAAAGTAACTTTACTAGATTAGTACTGAAGTAACATACTAGTATTGTACTAGAGTAGTACTAAAGTAACTTATTTTCAGTAGTACTAAAGTAACTTATTAGAGTAGTACTAAAGTAACTTATTTTCAATAGTACTAAAATAAGTAACTTAGAGAAGTACTAGAGTAGCTTTAGTTAGAGTGGTCTGAAAGTAACTTACTTAGTAAGAGTGGTCCTAAAATGAGTATCTGCATTGACAGCTTCTGATGTTCTTGTACGAAGAGCTTCAAAGTGGAGGATAGCATTACACAGTCCAATCACTTCACTGCTCCTTTTATTTTCAAGCTGTTAAAAAAATAATTACAAGTTACCAAGAATATATTGCAAATAAATCACTTTCTTTAAAAATGTATCAGACAGTACTTACATTAGTAACATCAAGCCTGTTATTAAGACTAGACTCGAACAGCTTCATGACACCTGTGAGGGCAGGATTTGCACCAGCAGCCCATTTGAGTCGTTGTGCAATGCTTGTCTGTACTTGTAGAAACTTCTCGTTTACTGTGCTGATGTTGGACTCCATACCAGACAATGCTAACACCCGCTTTCTCATCTCTGACATTATCTCAGTTCTATAAAAAAAATATATATGAATATCAATTTGTTGATTGTTATATTTTTAGGGCTGGATTTTAATTATCTTTAATCTTTGCTCTTAAAATACAAAAAGAATATATATAACTGAATTCATATACAGCGGTGGACCAGTAGCAAATTCAATTACACATTACACCAGCCATTGTTACCAGTGGTGCACTTCCATCTATTCACTACAAGGCCGGTAAAAGTACAGTAATTGAATTTTGAATTGAAATATTTTATTTATACTGGGTGACCTCTTCAGTCAAAGACTGCTCTCCCAGAAGGCCCAGTTATGGAGCAAGTGAGCCTCAAACCCTATGACAATTTGTTGGTTGTATATATTCTTAGGGCTGGATGTTAATTCTCTTTAACCTTTGTTGTAAATGGTTGCTAAACAAGAAAATGAATATCAATTCATATCACAGTATCCCAATATAGTTCATATAGAACTCTCAGGATTAAAAAAAGAACATATATATATGCACTGATGAAGGGCTAGTGCTGCTTTATCATTTTGATTATGGTTTTTTGCTTATTTTATTTTGTATCTCTATTGAGATCCACAGCATTCTCATTTTTTCAGTGATTTGCCTTTGGATATTTAAATACAGCATTCATATACAGCAGCGGACCGGTAGCATATTCAATTACATATGTTCAACCAGCCATAGTTAACGGTGTTGCACTCACATCTATTCACTACAGGGCATGTACAAGTGACTACAGTAAACTACAACCTGTGCATGTAATATACGGTGCATACCTTGTAGGTGAGAGTTTAGGAACACTATGCTGTTGTTTAGAGTTAGCTTGTAACAGCACATCTTCTTGAAGCCACTGGAATCGTGCTAGTTGTAATCGAGCTCTTTGAGCACATTCTTTAGCGGTGTTTGAATCTGCATTTTGTCTATAAATGAAGGCGAACACATTGAGATTAAAATAGAAATATAATAATTTATAGTGTACTTCTAAAACTACTACAGAAACTAAATACAAATGCAAGTAGCAAGTTTAAGTATTCACCTCTGCTGTCTTTCATTCAGTCATACACATTTATACCAGTTATAACAATAATGACTGGTATACTAAATACAACATAAAAAAGTACTAACCTAGCACTATCTGCTGCTTTCCAATGCCCCTCTGCTGTTACAATGAGTGAATTCAGATTATTATATAAATGCTGAGACATCATTCCACTCTGAAATCCAGAATCCATTGCCTTCTTGCACAAATGTTCCATGTTGACTTTGAAATTTGCACCGACGTCTTTCGCATTTATCTCAGCAATGGTATTGACACCAAACTGCTCAATCAGTGTGCATGTGGTGTAGCCGATAACTTGAGATGGTATTCCAAGAATCTAATAAAATCATAGACCAAAATAAGTAATAAGTTTTCAAATGTAGACAAACAATTGCTTTTCACTTAATAAATTTATATCCCTCATCATATTAAATGTATTAAGGTTGTCCCTTATCTACATAATAAATTGCTAAGATTGTCCCTCATCTGCATATCAAACTAACTGTTAAGATTTTCCCTTATTGGCATATCAAATTTATTGTTAAGATTATCTTTATTGGCATAAGTATAAGTATACAACTAACTGTTAAGAAGATTGTCCCTCATCTGCATATCAAATTCATTGTTAAGATTGTCCCTATGTACATTTGAATTAATTGTTAAGATGGTCCCTCACCTGCTTTCTAACAAATTCAGCAACAAACTTCTTGACAGATTTAATAAGATGGTCTTCACTGATCAGATACTTGGCAGGATCTGATTGGTTACTTGTTACAGGACTATGCTCACCTGAAAATAACCAGACAATAGTGGTACGTCTGTACATATTTAAATAAGCAGGTGGGTTTCCTTTTCAAAAAAGGCTCCATTATTAGTTTCTCTTGATTGGACACAAGCGCCATGGTCTCTAAAGCTCTGTCTGCACTATCAAACAAAATGTGATGTGCCCATATATGAACATGATGAAATTATATCACTACCATATTTGGGCACTTTTTTGATAGTGTAGACAAAGCTTTACACAGAATAGATGACTCCAGAAACCAGCATTAATAAGCAAGTTCAAGGAACATAGCTACTACAAATATTATTCTTTTTTATTGTTGTTACGGGGATTAACAGAGCTGGAATGAGAACACCTACCATTAAGAAAACTTGTAAAGTTGTGACACTTATTAAAGAATACATGAACAGTCTGCAACTTTCTAATGAAGAACACATCGCTTAAAAGCTGTTTGGTCTTCCCATTCACAACTGACATCTGCAAACATAAATAAATACTTGAATATTTTATACAGTGAGCAAGATTGGGGCAATGGTAATAAGTTGTGTGTGACAAGGCAAGAAGTTTTATTCCAATTACAACACCAACAACAGTGCTTTTGAATTAATACAAGACATCATTGGAAGGAAATCACACTGTCCACACTATCAAACTATAGTTTGACAAAAAAAAGTGTGCCCAAATACGGTAGTGATATGACATCATCGTGTCCAAATAGGGGCACATCACATGAAGTTTGATAGTGTAGACAGAACTTAAGAAGCAACAGAGAAGGTACAAACCTGCAGTGCCCTCGCTTCTTGAATGACATCCAGCTTCCGCCATTCTCTTGGTATAGTCATAGCATCCAAATGGTTGATGAAGTTGCTAAGACTGAACTCGAGGCTTTCAAATAAGCCGTTGATGACAGTAAGCAGGGTCTGACCCATGCTAAGCTGCTGGTCTTGTGGGTTTACTTGTAAGAGGTCGTTATATGCACATCGCAGTGTTAACATCTCTTCATGGATACTCAAGTCATCGATCTAAGAACAATTATCAAGTAAGTTTGAATCAACAACAGTGATGTAGTTAACCTGGTATTAAGATTATCAAAAATATATTAAATTAAGCTGAAGATGGTCACCTTGCACCAGATATTCAAACACACTGACCTCCATAACTGCATTGCTGCAAGAAAGGTTTCTCTGATTGTTGGCTATGTTAAACCAGTACTGTTGGCATGGACAAGTACAGGGCCTTATACAATTAAACAGTAAGCAATCATGTATTTTAATGACAATACAGATACAAATTGTTACTTCCAAATAAGATAAGGTAATGGGGCTGTTTTTTTTTCGACAAGCAGAGATTCTTCTAAAGCTCTGTTTACACTATCAAACTTTATGTGACAAAAAAATGTGATGTCATATTATTACTACCATATTTGGGTACATCACTTTTTTTTTATCAAACTAGTTTGATATTGTAGATAGAGCTTAAGAATCGTGTTTAGTAGGCATGTAAATCACCAAGTTAGACAACCTACTTGCATTCCAAGTGAGATGCTGGACAAAGCTTGATCCAATTTGCGCAATGATGTCGCTAGATGTATATCAGGATGATCACAGAGTTCTGATATGGATGTAAAGAGCAGCGTAAGGCTGGAATCATCTGATTGGATATTCTTAATCGTTTCCGGTAAGATCACCGTCTTGAACTTTGCGTAAAGGTCATGTAGACTTTCAAATACTTGTTTAGAAGCTTTGAAGGTGTCAACTGCTTTGAACATGGAGGTTGAGATTTCCAAGTTTGTCTGTAATAAGTAAAATGTATATAAAATAAAAACACTGCATAGAAAGATAATAAAGTACTGTAATAAATAATCAGCTAAACTCACCGGTTGATGCTGTTGCATTAGGCTCAGTATAAACTGAACATTAGACAACATTGTACATATCTCATCTAGAAACCAGTTACCATTTCTTGATGTAAAGTCCACCAGGTGGTCTCCAGCACCTGTATGCAAACAGATTATTAATATTATTTCTCACATAAAACACACACAAATCATATGTTATAAACCTGTAAAAGTGTAACAATTTGTTTTTAAAAGGATTCCTGATTCCTGATGGTCTAAATATACAATGGTACTGTAAGATAGATTTCCATATTACATGTATAATTATTATTACATACCAGCTACAGCTCCTTCCATTATCAGTGATCTTCTGTTAAATGAACACAAAGCATTCATAACTACTGCCCTCATGCTGTAAACTCCCCCATCACCATTTTCTGTAACATACAAAATATTTATATAAGCGTTGACATCTTTGTCATTCCATACTAAACAGTTTATAGATATGATACAGACAAAATGTAGAAATTTAGTTGCTCTATAAATGACCTTCAGAGGTCAGTCTGCTTAGTCACAGATCATTCTTCTGGTTATGGTAACTTTTTGCCATCTAAGATTTCTTTAATATAAGTTTGATGGTTTGTTAAAAAAGAAATGTTCAAATTTAAGGAATCCACTTGTGAAATATTTTAAATATACAGTACCTTGGACAACGGCATTTATCCTTTCAACAACAGAGTGTTTCGCCTCTTCTATCTTAACAACATTAACGCTATCTGTGAGGGCAGCCTTCTCAGTTGCGTGCACCATCTTCTTGTTAGCTTCCAACATCAAGTGGTGTAGCTTACTCTCAACAAGCAATATCTCTGACATTTTCTTCTCATTAGCTTGTGAGTATCTTGCATGGAATTTTACAATTATTTTTTCAACACTGAAAAATTAAAAAAAATTACACCTGTATGACGCATAAATATATTATTATTATTCATCCACAGAAAATGTATCTACAGATGCACAGCAGCCATAGTGCAGTGCATAATCAGCACACCACACCATAACTATATTCAGCATACCGGGAGATAATCCCTTACTTTTAGAATACTACTTTTATAGTGCACATGTACATGGAAGCAGCATAATGTTCCATCCAAAGAATGATGGCACTCTTTTTTTGTTACGTATGTCAAAATATATAATTATTAATAATGTATACTGGGTAACAATTAATACGCTCATTAATCACCATTTGGTTTTTATTGTAACTTTTATATTTATTATTTGTAAACAAAAATTGAACACTATATTTTTAGGTTTCCTTTTAGGTTTGTAAATAAAACATGTCATGTGATGTAATAAGTTTAATGATTTGTTATTGAAAAAGTGTAAACATACTGTACACTTGGATATAGTTTTGGAAAGGAGTTGAATCTTGGAAATAATAGCTGTTACTAAATCAGTATGGTATCCCCCATTTGATAATGGTTTCACCCACTGCCATTGAACCCACCAATCAGCTTACAAGGCAACAATGTGTATCAGTAACCTTTAGGTTGCAAAATAATCACTGAACATCCTTTCTTTTTATGGTATAGTGTACTTGAAAAAACGGGCAGAATAAATGTAAGTAAAGTCAGCTGCTTTAAATTTAATTTTGTATTCAAGGAAAAGTTATTTATAAATACTTTCATGGTGTAAAACTTTAGTAGTCAGCAAAGTTTACACAAATAAGCACTTATTGTATATAAACCTTCCTCAATTGATTTAATTTTAACAAGACAATACAACATCACTATTCTTGCACTCCAGTCAGCAGTTACTGAATATTTTGGAAAGTCCAACAAACTATTTTTAGAATATGACATCACTTCCTGGTTTTCTGTGCCTGGATTACCTAAAACACTCAACGCTGCCGACAATTTATTGTTTATAATTCAATTCACATATTCATCTCTTTAGATTCATTGGTTACACGCTTTTTTTGTATTCATGTACATTGTATTTAAACCAACATGTAAACTAACGAACCAAATTTCATTTGCACCTCATTGTTAAAATGACAATAAATAATATTGTATAGTAAAAACTTTAAAATATGAACGTCTCACTACACTCACTGAATACTTACTGCTAAATTGTCTCTTTTGTGTACAGTTTCTGTAACATATTTTATCGTAGTATTTAAGTATTGCTATTGTACTGATGTTTTGTGTTTATAATTAATCTGTGCATTGTAATAATTAATATGATAATAACACTTAAGATTATTTATAAACTTAGTTGTTTCATTTTTTTTACAGATGTCTGAACAAAAAGCATTACAATTCTTAGACAAAAATGATCTTGAATGTGCAATCTGTCTAGAAAGACTGACAGAACCAAAAACACTTGAATGTCTCCATAGTTACTGTCTTCATTGCCTGCAGAGTTTAATTAAAACACACGGCAAAATAAAATGTCCAAAATGCTGCAAGATGTATGATGACCTAAATCAATTTGATATAAAAGATCTTACTACAAATGAAATGTTAAGTTATCAAGTTAAATATGTTTGGAATATTGAATCTGAAAAACCACCAACATGCTCAAGCTGTGATAACCAACCTGAATACTACTGCTCTGAATGTCAGCTATATCTATGTGGAAGATGCATCAAACATCATAAAATAATTCCTTCATTAAAAGATCACCCGTTGTACACATTGGACAAAAACGAAGAAGCGAAAGATCTACATAATAAAATTGACTTTGAGAAGATTGAATCTGAAAAACCAACAAAATGTTTAAGTTGTGATGATAATCAACCTGAATACTACTACTCTGAATGTCAGCTATATCTATGTGGACAATGCATCAAACATCATGAAATAATTCCTTCATTGAAAGATCACCCATTGTACAGACTGGACAAAAACGAAGAAGCGAAAGATCTACATAATAAAATTGACTCTGAGAAGATTGAATCTGAAAAACCAACAAAATGTTTAAGTTGTGATGATAATCAACCTGAATACTACTGCTCTGAATGTCAGCTATATCTATGTGGACAATGCATCAAACATCATGAAATAATTCCTTCATTAAAAGATCACCCATTGTACACATTGGACAAAAACGAAGAAGCGAAAAATCTACATAATAAAATTGACTTTGAGAAGATTGAATCTGAAAAACCAACAAAATGTTTAAGTTGTGATGATAATCAACCTGAATACTACTGCTCTGAATGTCAGCTATATCTATGTGGACAATGCATCAAACATCATGAAATAATTCCTTCATTGAAAGATCACCCATTGTACAGACTGGACAAAAATGAGGAAGATGATTTGCCAAATAAATGCAAAATTCATGGAGCCTGCATGCTTGAATTTTATTGCAAAACTTGTTTTAAAAGTGGATGTAAGAAATGTGATCATGTCCTTCGTTGTTATCAAAATGAACATAATGTGATTCCATTTAAGACAGCTGTAGATGAGTTTAATCAAAATGCTACAGAAGTTATAAAAAGTGCAGAAGAAATTAAAGAAAAACTAGAAGAAACACGGGAGAGTTTCATGAAAGAAAGATCTGACTTTGAGTTGAAATTAAAATTATGCAGAACAGCGATTGAATTACAAGAAGAAAACATTATTAAAAAAGCTCAGGAGAAAACAAGAGCAATGTTGATGGACCTTGACAATATTGACAAAGAAAACAAAGAACTTATTAATGGTATAGTTAAAAATATTGAATCAAAGTTGATTAAAGTTAATGAGATGTTGCCATTAATTACCACAATGATGAACAAACCAGAAGAAAGAGAAACACTTATATCTCATGAGGCAAATATTGATGCTGTTAAAGAAGAAACTCTGGAATCAAAGTATGATGAATCAATGAAGATAACTGCCCCTAGTTTTATTCCATCTAGAAACTTAAATAGAGTGATAGATTTGGAAGGCATTGGTAAAATTTCAAATATTGAATGTGCATATGAAGTTGCTGAAGATGAGGGACCTATTACAGTCACAATGGGACAGCCATTTGAAGTGAAAGTTGTGTCAAGTTCTGCAGGAAGTGAGATATCTGTATTGGCTGCAACATTAAATAACGAATCAGACGGAGAATCAGCCACTGAAGTGAAACACCAGGGGAGTGAAGAGTACAGAATAACAGGAAGATGCCCTAAAGGAGGAGATTGGAAGATGAAGATCACTGCTAAAGGAGAAGAAATCAAAGGATCACCAGTGGATATCAAGGTGAAAGCACTAGGACTTGTACATACCATTGAAAACATACAACAGCTTAGGGATAATTATATGGATACCAATAAAGTAGCAGATGTAATATTAGATAAAGATGGATATTTAATTGTATCTAGTTTTTGTAAATATTTACTAAATTTCAACGAACAATACACATTTATTCGTAGAATAACGATAAAACAAAATGTATCGGTTTTTTGTATGCATCAAATGGGTAATGGTTACATCATGTATAGCGATACCTTAAATAAAACTGTTGTCAAGTGTGATGATCGATTTCAACAAATTTGTGCATTTGGTAAAGGAACATTAAAAAAACCTAGAGGATTGACAGTAAATAAAGAAACTAGAACGATGTATGTTGCAGATTGTGAATGTCATTGTGTGTTTAAATTCAATGTTGATAATTGTGAACTTCTAGGTAAAATAGGTTCATATGGTAACATAGAAGAACAAATGAATTATCCTGATGGACTTGCTCTTACAAAGGAGGGAAATTTGATTGTTGTAGACTATAAAAATAACAGAATACAAATGTTTGATACAAATGATAAGTTTATGAGAATTCTTGTAGGCAGTGGTAAGAAAGATGGTTATGTTAATTGTCCTCATTACGTAGCCATAGATTCTGAGGAAAACATACTGGTATCAAGTAATCACAAATTACAATTATTTGATAAAAATGGGGTTTTTATCAAACGAATAGATGATGGTGGATTGGATACACCTTATGGAATTGCTATAATCTCTAACCAGCCAAGAAGAGTAGCTGTAGCAAACTGGAAATCCAACAATGTAAAAATATATACTTATTAATAGCACATTTAATATACTTCTGGTCAAACTAGCAGGAAACCATGTGTCATAATATTTATGAAATAAAAGTTTTAGTTGAATACAGTATACTTTTGTATGAGAAATTATTCAGTGTCAGTGTACGTCGCGTGGATTTATATACGCCTGAGAACGCTCGGAACCAACTATATATATTCACTACACCATGGTATAAACAAACAATTTCTATATGCACACTCAATACCACTTTTACACAACAAACCTGTGTTGTTTTTGGATAATTACTTTTAAAAGATAATACTTAATGTAGAATAATGTATTATAGTATCAAGTAAAGTAATAAAAGTTACTGAAACGTAAACAAGTATATTTGTTGAATGTTTTTGTACATTCAACAAAAAGAAAGATATTCGATGAGATCAAAATATGTAAAGTAAATATTAAGGCTTGACCACTTGATCAATTGTTTTAAAATCCTGGACATCAACTGTACATTACATGTAGATTATAAAAGATTGTAACTTTTTTAAAAATTATTATTTTTGAAACATTATACAGTACTGTAGTTCTATTGTTTTAAACCAAAACTCTGTTTTCACATTTGATGACACATTTTAAAAATATGTACATCGGATGGATGATGGCAATATATAGTGATTTATTAAACTAAAGTATGTGATGATAAATTTCATAAAATAATCCCGGAGGTTTGACAATAAATAAGGAAACTAAAACCATGTATGTGGCCGACATAGAATCTCACTGTGTACTTAAATTTAATGGAGACTTTCTTGGTGAAATTGGTGAAGATAAGAGTAGAAGAGAGTCAAATGAGGTTACCAAGTGATGTTGCGCTCACAAAGGAATGAAACCTGATTGTTGTAGATCATTTAAATCACAAAATACAACTGTTTGATCCAAATGGTAAATTTATGAGAATTCTCATAGAGCATGGTAGAATAGATGGCTATGTACATTACCCTCTGAATATAGCAATAGATTGTGATGAGAACATACTGGCATCAAGTAGACACAGACTACAGCAATTTGATAACAATGGTGTTTTTATAAAACAAATAAATAATGATGGGTTATATTTTCCTATAGGGATCAACATAATATCTAAAATACCAAATAGGATAGCTGTGGCAGAGTGTGGAAGTAACAGAGTCAAAATATATAATTATTAATAATGTATACTGGGTAACAATTAATACGCTCATTATTCACCATTTTGTTTTTATTGTAACTTACTTTTAGAATACTACTTTTATAGTGAATAAATAAACTAAAACCATGTATGTGGCCGACATAGAATCTCACTGTGTACTTAAATTTAATGGAATACTACTTTTATAGTGCACATGTACATGGAAGCAGCATAATGTTCCATCCAAAGGATGATGACATTCATTTTTTGTTATGTATGTCAAAATATATAATTATTAATAATGTATACTGGGTAAAAATTAATACGCTCATTAATCACCATTTTGTTTTTATTGTAACTTTATATTTATTATTTGTAAACAAAAATTGAACAGTATATTTTTAAGTTTCCTTTTAGATTTGTAAATAAAACATATGTCATGTGATGTAATAAGTTTAATGATTTTTTATTGAAAAGGTGTAAACATACTGTACGCTTGATATAGTTTTGGAAAGGATTTGAATCTGGGAAATAATAGCTGTTACTAAATCAGTATGGTATCACCCATTTGATAATGGTTTCACCCACTGCCATTGAACCCACCAATCAGCTTACAAGGCAACAATGTGTATCAGTAACCTTTAGGTTGCAAAATAATCACTGAAGATCCTTTCTTTTTATGGTATATTTGAAAAAACGGGCAGAATAAATGTAAGTAAAGTCAGCTGCTTTAAATTTAATTTTGTATTCAAGGAAAAGTTATTTATAAATACTTTCATGGTGTAAAACTTTAGTAGTCAGCAAAGTTTACACAAATAAGCATTTATTATATATAAACCTTCCTCAATTGCTTTAATTTTAACAAGATCAATACAACATCACTATTCTTGCACTCCAGTCAGCAGTTACTGAATATTTTGGAAAGTCCAACAAACTATTTTTAGAATATGACATCACTTCCTGGTTTTCTGTGCCTGGATTACCTAAAACACTCAACGCTGCCGACAATTTATTGTTTATAATTCAATTCACATATTCATCTCTTTAGATTCATTGGTTACACGCTTTTTTTGTATTCATGTACATTGTATTTAAACCAACATGTAAACTAACGAACCAAATTTCATTTGCACCTGTTAAAATGACAATAAATAATATTGTATAGTAAAAACTTGAAAATATGAACGTCTCACTACACTCTGCTAAATTGTCTCTTTTGTGTAAAGTTTCTGTAACATATTTTATCGTAGTATTTAAGTATTACTATTGTACTGATGTTTTGTATTTATAATTAATCTGTGCACTGTAATAATTATGTAGTATAGATTTAACAATTAAGATTATTTATAGACTTAGTTGTTTCATTTTTTTACAGATGTCTGAACAAAAAGCATTACAATTCTTAGACAAAAATGATCTTGAATGTGCAATCTGTCTAGAAAGACTGACAGAACCAAAAACACTTGAGTGTCTCCATAGTTACTGTCTTCATTGCCTGCAGAGTTTAATTAAAACACACGGCAAAATAAAATGTCCAAAATGCTGCAAGATGTATGATGACCTAAATCAATTTGATTTAAAAGATCTTACTACAAATGAAATGTTAAGTTATCAAGTTAAATATGTGTGGAATATTGAATCTGAAAAACCACCAACATGCTCAAGCTGTGATAACCAACCTGAATACTACTGCTCTGAATGTCAGCTATATCTATGTGGAAGATGCATCAAACATCATAAAATAATTCCTTCATTAAAAGATCACCCATTGTACACATTGGACAAAAACGAAGAAGCGAAAGATCTACATAATAAATTGACTTTGAGAAGATTGAATCTGAAAAACCAACAAAATGTTTAAGTTGTGATGATAATCAACCTGAATACTACTGCTCTGAATGTCAGCTATATCTATGTGGACAATGCATCAAACATCATGAAATAATTCCTTCATTGAAAGATCACCCATTGTACAGACTGGACAAAAATGAGGAAGATGATTTGCCAAATAAATGCAAAATTCATGGAGCCTGCATGCTTGAATTTTATTGCAAAACTTGTTTTAAAAGTGGATGTAAGAAATGTGAACATGTTGTTCGTTGTTATCAAAATGAACATAATATGATTCCATTTAAGACAGCTGTAGATGAGTTTAATCAAAATGCTACAGAAGTTATAAAAAGTGCAGAAGAAATTAAAGAAAAACTAAAAGAAACACGGGAGAGTTTCATGAAAGAAAGATCCGACTTTGAGTTGAAATTAAAATTATGCAGAACAGCGATTGAATTACAAGAAGAAAACATTATTAAAAAAGCTCAGGAGAAAACAAGAGCAATGTTGATGGACCTTGACAATATTGACAAAGAAAACAAAGAACTTATTAATGGTAGAGTTAAAAATATTGACTCAAAGTTGATTAAAGTTAATGAGATGTTGCCATTAATTACCACAATGATGAACAAACCAGAAGAAAGAGAAACACTTATATCTCATGAGGCAAATATTGATGCTGTTAAAGAAGAAACTCTGGAATCAAAGTATGATGAATCAATGAAGATAACTGCCCCTAGTTTTATTCCATCTAGAAACTTAAATAGAGTGATAGATTTGGAAGGCATTGGTAAAATGTCAAATATTGAATGTGCATATGAAGTTGCTGAAGATGAGGGACCTATTACAGTCACAATGGGACAGCCATTTGAAGTGAAAGTTGTGTCAAGTTCTGCAGGAAATGAGATATCTGTATTAGCTGCAACATTAAGTAACGAATCAGACGGAGAATCAGCCACTGAAGTGAAACACCAGGGGGGTGAAGAGTACAGAATAACAGGAAGATGCTTTAAAGGAGGAGATTGGAAGATGAAGATCACTGCTAAAGGAGAAGAAATCAAAGGATCACCAGTGGATATCAAGGTGAAAGCACTTGTACATACCATTGAAAACATAGAACAGCTTAGGGTTGATAAAAAGGATACCAATAAAGTAGCAGATGTAATATTAGATAAAGATGGATATTTAATTGTATCTAGTTTTTGTAAATATTTACTAAAGTTCAACGAACAATACACATTTATTCGTAGAATAACGATAAAACAAAATGTATCGGTTTTTTGTATGCATCAAACAGGTAATGGTTACATCATGTATAGCGATACCTTAAATAAAACTGTTGTCAAGTGTGATGATCGATTTCAACAAATTTGTGCATTTGGTAAAGGAACATTAAAAAAACCTAGAGGATTAACAGTAAATAAAGAAACTAGAACTATGTATGTTGCAGATCGTGAATGTCATTGTGTGTTTAAATTCAATGTAGATAATTGTGAACTTCTTGGTAAAATAGGTTCATATGGTAACATAGAAGGACAAATGAATTATCCTGATGGACTTGCTCTTACAAAGGAGGGAAATTTGATTGTTGTAGACTCTAGAAATGACAGAATACAAATGTTTGATACAAATGATAAGTTTATGAGAATTCTTGTGGGCAGTGGTAAGAAAGATGGTTATGTTAATGGTCCTCATTACGCAGCCATAGATTCTGAGGAAAACATACTGGTATCAAGTAATCACAAATTACAATTATTTGATAAAAATGGGGTTTTTATCAAACGAATAGATGTAATCTCTAACCAGCCCAGAAGAGTAGCTGTAGCAAACTGGAAATCCAACAATGTAAAAATATATACTTATTAATAGCACATTTAATATACTTCTGGTCAAACTAGCAGGAAACCATGGTATAAACAAACAATTTCTATATGCACACTCAATACCACTTTTACACAACAAACCTGTGTCGTTTTTGGATAATTAGTGATTTACTTTTAAAAGATAATACTTGTTAATAATGTAGAATAATGTATTATAGTATCAAGTAAAGTAATAAAAGTTACTGAAATGTAAACAAGTATATTTGTTATTCACTCTTTGTACATTCAACAAAAAGAAAGATATTCGATGAGTTCAAAATATGTAAAGTAAATATTAAGGCTTGTTTTCACATTTGATGACACATTTTAAAAATATGTACATCGGATGGATTATGGCAATATATAGTGATTTATTAAACTAAAGTGTGTGATGATAAATTTCAACAAATTTGTACATTTGGTCAAGATAAAATAAAACATCCCGGAGGCTTGACAATAAATAAGGAAACTAAAACCATGTATGTGGCTGACAGAGAATCTCACTGTGTACTTAAATTTAATGGAGACTTTCTTAATGAAATTGGTGAAGAGGATAGCAAAGAGAATCAAATGAGGTTACATAATGCAATACAAATGATTAGGAAAACTACTACAAAACGAGTCACTTACTCAACAAAGTTAAAGTCAGGCATAAGATCTTGCAACCAACAGAGCCACACATAAGCACGGTTCATCTCAGAAAAGTTCTTTGGAAACTGTAAATTAAAAAAAATATAACTGGATTACTCCTAACTATGATTGATTAGGATACAATTACTATTTAGTTATTACTCAAAACAAAAATTATGCAATACCAGTCTACATTAAGCTTGGTCTGCACCAAACCTTATGTGACAAAAAAAATGTAATGTGGACATGATGATGATGATGTATGGTAATTACCATATTTGGGCATATTACTGCCATATTTGGGCACATCACCCTCGGAGCTTTATAATGAATGTGTGAATAAACACAACCACTATTTTAAGGTTGTTAAACTTACAGTTGTAATCATAGAAGCATATGTTTGCAATGTTTGTAAACAAGCTTTTATCCCCACTCTGCGTTGAGTCAACAGCCCATTCAACTCGCCTTCCATGACTTCACACTAAAAGAAATAAAAGCAAAGTAATTACAACAACATACAGTAGTGGATTAAACCAGGGTGTAGCTATAGAATTTGTAATGTTTTACCTGTGAGATAACTTGACCTTGTCCAGCATTTTTCATAACAGCTACTGCAGCAGCATGAAATGTTGGATCTAAAATAAAACATAATTTATTGATAAAATTCAGAGGTCATCCATTATCAAGACATACAGTACCTCATTGTATGCATTGTATAACAATGTTCAAACCTTGAGAATGAAAAACACTTTTCTTGTAAAAAAGAAATCTCTCAAATTTTACTTACTCAATTGAAGCTTCTTGTCCATCTCCATAACCATAATAGCAAGATGTCTCCCTCTTGTTGTGTCCAAGGCAATCTTATGCTGAGAGTGCCAACGTTCAAGCTCACTTATTTTATCTCTTATCAGCCCAAGCGATTCAGCCTTTTTCTTCTCAATTCCAAGAAATTCAATGTACCTAAAATGAATAATTGTTTGTATTGTAATACCACCAGTATCACCAAAAACATCTAATAATTTAAGGAAACTCTCTAATACTGCTTCGTACTCATTTTGTAGAACACTTACCTTTGACCTAGGGTATGCAGAGAGTGCGCTTTGTCTGACTGAGCTGCCATTACATACTCCCTCTGGAACTCAAGACTTCTATGAATCTCTTCCAATCCATGTATTTCTTGAACAGCATCGATAAAGATTGATAAGTCATCACTGAGAAGTGCCAAAGCAGCAAGCATATCATCCCTGTTTTTAAACCATGATCCTTTGACCTCTGCAACGTGTGATGAAAATAGACTCCTAGTGATCTCGCGTTGCATTTCTCGTTTACTCTGACCTCTGTTAGCTATGACTGGGTTCATTAGTCCACCGCCATAAAATGCGCTTGCAAATCCACCTTCATTTCCTGTTGTCCAATCAACCAGAGGGTCGTACACAAAGGCTTCTAATAAGGTCAACAGGGTTTCACGACCTTTCCTCATTATTTTTAAAACATCCTCAGATGATTGTCTAAAAAGGCCCTAAAAATGAATTTTAAAAAGGTTGTTGTAGTTGTTTTTGTTAACCTAAAAGTCTGTATTTGCGGTAACTGAGTGTTTAGGACTCGTGTTAAATTCCCAAACAACTCCCAGTCCACTCAGCTGTAAATGAGTACCTTGTTCCAAAATTAAAAGGCTGTATAGAAAGAAACTGGCCATCCTACCACCAAGGCAATCTAACTAGATGTTGATCCCCACACACCATGGAGATTGTACATTGTACAGTACTGTTGGTACTTCCCTGGTAACTGTTATTAGATTACGTTGCTACATTATAATACTGGCTACTTACAGTAGTACAGTACTTATGCTTACCTCGATACCAGTGACTCCAAGAGCCTGCTCCACATTCTGTGTCATTCTAAATGGAACACGTTCTGGCACTCTTAAATTCTTTCCTTTCTCAAAAGATACATTATAGTCAATATGCACAACCTGTGAAAATGTTAAATGTACATTTTGAGTCTTCATTTAAAAAGCAAATTCTGTAAATAACTGTGCACAGTTAAAAATTTCCTGTTTACTTGTTTTACAAATATATAACAGATTTCTCATCTTTTAGTTTTCACAGGTTATTCCTGTTTTTATACTTCAAATTATACGAAGAAAATCTATATCTTACGTCTCCGGTCATGAAGTTCACAAGGACGTTATCTAAATGACGGTCACCAAGACCAATTATATAACCAATGATTGACATGACCGCAGTTGACCTTGAATAGGCTTGGGTCACAGCCCACCATTCAGATGCGCTGCTAGAACAGCACCACAGCTCCCTGAAAAGAAATAAGAAAATAAATGGCATATATGACGAGAAAGAGGACAAAAGCAGTTTACTGTCCTCCAAGTTTGCAGAAAAAAAGTAGCAAATTTCAAATACAGTTTCCTGTTGATCAACCGAGCACCCACACGACGATATAATAAAAAAAAACAGAACTGGAAATAAAAATAAATCATTTACTTGGCGAGTAAATCTCCAGGTGTTTCCTGAATAAGTTCTTGTAGTACAGTCTTCACAACAGCAATTGGCCAGTCCTTCCTTGCTGTCTGTTCACTCATACCCTAAAAAAACAAGACATACACTAACAATTTAGTATGGCACTAATGGCCAAGATGGAAAGTCTATGTTCAGTTTATGTTAGTAGCCATATACTGAAAATAAAGGTTTAATCATGCTTCTGGATATACCAATTTGTGACACACTATGTTACGAATGTTTCTCTCTATCCTATCTATTTTTTTTGGCTCAAAACTCTAGGAACCTTACATACCTTTTCTTTTAGAATTGGGTTTAGCTTGTTGTAATATATTTCACTTGGTCTTGCCACCACATTGTGAGATATTGCTTGATTTGAATTCTGGAAAAAAGGAATGTCAATATAAAGTGAAAAAAAAATGAAAATGTGATGATACTATTCATTTATTTCTATTATTTTGTGTTTATGGAAAATAATAAACAAATAAACAATCAATAGAGAATGCTTACCTTCATGGCCTGAGCTGCTGCCTCTCTCTGCTGCCAGCGTTTGTAGAGTCCAAATAGTGGTGTAGCGCCATCAACCCACTGAATCAAACCAGATCGTGGCCCAAGAGGTGTTACAGAGTAATAACAAGCATGATATAATGGAGTTTCATGCCTGATAAAAACAAAATATTGTATTTTTAAATTAACAACTTCTTTAATAGTGTTTATAATCACTAATGGTTTTCCAACCATGAAGATACAGAGTATGGTACTGGTACTGGTTCAGGTAAACATCTACATAGAGACATCTGCTAGCCATTGACATAAAGTTGGCATTTAGATTAATGCTACTTTTAAGTGTACACAATATTTTTTTAAGGAATTGAACACATGAATTTGGAAGACCAAGCAACAGTGTCACAAATGCATTAATTGAGAAAGAAACCTTTAATTTAAATATTTAGCATGAAACAATACTAACCTCTTTGATTTAGCAAACATAGTATTGACAATAGCCAGAAACTGCATGATGCGTTCATCAAGATGGAGATCTTCAAGGCCTTTGAATAGGTAAGCATACTTCTTGCCATCACCACCATGGATCAGTAACTTCTTTGGTTTGGTCTTGGTGGGTAGGATAGTGACCAAACTTGCAAACTTATCAATGGTAACAACCTGTCAAAATATAATAAAAATGGTAAAAACCAAGCAAAGAATGACTTCATTTGAAATTGTGTTGTAGTGCTGTTAAAAAAAAATGAATATCAATGGTGGGTTGTGAATTCCAATGTGTGACAATAGTCATGAGGACATCTTTGGGATCCAGAAAAGTGTCCCCTTAATATAGTCCCCATATTTAGATTTTAACACAATATCAACATATTCTCTATAATCTATTAACCTATTGACTGTGTAATAGCATTTAAATATCCATTGTTTATCATATGTCCAATAAATGTGGGCTGTTCCAAAAAAGAGAAAACAAATTGTATTGCTTTCATTTATTGGAAAGTGTCCCCTTGATAGGAGTGTCCCCTTGAATAGGGGTTAATACTGTAATATCATCAGTAGAACTAAGCTATGTGCAAATCTTGAATATACCACCGTGCTTCACCTGCCTACATCATGTTTTGGTCTTACCTGCATAGGATGACAAACTAAGCCTGGTAGTGGGATTGGTGTTCCCTTCAAAGCAGCTAACTTGGTGCTAATATCTTCCATATGCAACATAAATGTAGACTTTCTTGTGGCACGCTGTTGCAATACTGCATGTAGCTGAAACAAATAAGGTTGTTGTCTTTGTAAAATACACTTCTAATGAACTATATATAGAGGTTTGTTAATAGTGAGTGACTGAGCGGTTAAGACAGTGGAACCATAATCCAGCCACAACATCAGTAAGGTTTCGAGGCTCACTCGGTCCATGGTTCTGGTGGTAGAACAAGTCTTTTCAGAGAAGGACTATAAACCGTAGGTCCCGTGTACACACATTTCTTGTGTGCACTTTATAGAACCTAATACATCTTTCAAAACGAGTATGGGGTTATCCCAATGTGCTAGTTCACACAGAGCCATTGTGTCGTGAACAAATGAGAGAGTCTTAAAGTGGCTGCACTGACATGACCTTAGAGGAGAAGCATGTAGTTGAAAAGTGTAACATCTGAGTCCACAGCGCCATGAGCAACGATGCACTCGTTGGAATTATTATTATTAAAGATTGCCAAAGAGTGAGGACAAAAGTACTGTATGTAGATGTTCATTCAATATGCATTGGAAAACAAATAAGATACAATACCTGTTTGAAGGGAGTCCAACTGATGTAAGGATTTGATGGATTCTCTGGATGTTTTAGTGAATCTAACGCTTTTGAAATACTCTCCTTGAAATTATCTTGAAATGCTTGCTCGTTGGGCGTCTCTGCTACTTTGTTAGTTATTGTTTGAACTTGTTCAAGAGCATAAATAATCTAAGAAAAAATACAACAAATTTCATTAAAATATAGTCTTCTATAGTAAGTAATTAAGTAAGTAATATGTGGTACTCAAAAGAATCTTAAACTATAATCCACTTAAGAAATGTGGCAGTGATGTCGCCCTGAAGATTACTTTTCATTCATTTTCATTGCAGAACCAAGAACAACATGTTATTAAGAATCAGTAATTCAAAAACAATACTTTGAACTACATATATAAACTTGCAAATATTGACTAAAAATGACAAACCGGTTTCATGAAAGCCTTGTACTTCTCCCATATAATGGCTTTCTTCTCATCTTTACTTAAGGAAGAGTTGCTTTCAACTTTCTTTGCTTCATCATCAATGGTGCTCAGACGTCTAGATAAATCAAAGCAAAATATTACTAAAAAAGCTGGGTAATCCCCTAAAGACTCAGATACAGTATTCTTTGATACAGTATGTAGAAAGTGAACTAATAACATATTGAGATTCATAGTGTGTACACTTAATACTTATTTAAGAAGGCACATTCAGGGTCCAACCAATGTATTACCTTGTAACGTCCAAATGTAATTGGTTCAAAGTTCCCAGCCATAGTTCATCCCACAGGATGGTAATTCGTCTCAACTCTCTTATCATCAGTTCAATATGGCTGACTAGTGTTGGATTATGCTTGGATAGCGTATCCACAATAGCCAAGAAGCAGTCCTCCAGAAGCACCATAGACTTTTCTCTTTCTTCTTCATACATTTCAGCATCCTCGTCCTTGAGTACATCTGTGGTGGCCTTGCTTGGACTTTTAGCAATCAAGCTCGGAAGGACTTCTAATAAGTAATAATGTAATTGTCGCTATTTTTACACTCATTTAAACAGCAAGATATAAGGAAACAAACAATTTGCTAAATTCTGGGAGCCTAAGTTTCTTACAACTTATTCAGGCTCAGTTTCCTTCTACACATACAATGTTTTATTATGTTTTTGAACTTGTTTATAATAATGTTAATATGTGTGGAGAATGTTCAATAAATGAACAAAAAAATCTTAAGACATAGAGAAGCTGGTTAGGCCATCACAACAACATTAGATTCTTATCTCCTCCCCTCATTCACCATTGAGCAAGTAATGTACTTTGAAACCAGCAAAGCAAACTACACTACAAGAGTAAGTCCACTGCCAGTGATTTCTCTTTTTTCTGTGGATTATGGTATTTGTAATATAATGTGTAATAATAGAAAATAGTTGAATTACTTAATAAAAAGTTTCAAGGTAATACCTTTTCCATTCTCTAGATTGTCTTTGGCAGATGATGGACACCCTACAACAGCTTGGTATACTATTAGATGAGGAGAGTCTTTCGCAACTCTGCACAAAAGGTCTGAAATGCTCTGACGCACGTATGCTTCAGGATGGTTCAAGCGGGAAAATAACTGAGGGATGATACCTATAGAACAAAACATTGTAAACGATTCATAATTTAACTTTTTGTGACACAAAATGTGATGCCATATTTGGGCATATCATACTTTTTTTTTCAAGCTAGTTTGATATTGTGTAAAGAGCTTTAGAACATTAAATGTACAAAGAACAACGTAGGCCTCTTTAAGTGGGTTAGTTAGCTATCAGTCTAGTAGTGTAGTAGGAATATGGTTTACAGTAGTTACAGAAGCTGCTTTATAGTAGTAATTTTAACACTTTTTAATGGTACTGTAGATCATTTTCTGTACATTCTTTCAAAAACATTAGGAAACAAACATTTAAACAAAAATTGATAATACTGTTACATCTGGAAGTAATGCTTTCTCACAATCACTCTACTAATTACAATTATTACTAACCTTTCCATGGAACAGTTGGCGTACTAGCAAGCCCGTTTTCCAGGACATCTCTCAACTCAGATGCATATTTCACTAACAATCTTAACAGCCTAAGAGTAGCGGTGATGTTGCCATCTTCATTGGTCTCTTCTGCATCTGTTTCTTTGTCAGTTTCTTTTGGAGTAACATTAGAGTCTTTGTCTACAACCTGAAAGGTATTATACTAGAACACATTACACATGATAAATCTTTGAATTTATGTACAAAGTATACAGTTTGATTCTCAATAGGGATATCAGTGCTAGCATTGCTGTTATAAACAACCACTATATCATTACAGTATAACTGCTTCTTTTGGGACTCCTCTTTTAAGGGAACACTTATAATATACAGTGTCTCCTTAATATGTTATCTACTGTATTATGAAGCTTTATTCAAAATAATGTCTTTATTCTCTTGTTTATAAATAAAATTACTCACCCCAGCACTAAGCTTCAAATATGTGAAATAGCTATTAGCAGCAAGTCGATATTGACTAAAAATACGTCTGCATACAAATTGCCAAACTTCCAGCAGTCCTTCTATGATGTGTGGAGGTGAATCCTCAAGTATTGGACACGCATTTATTAATTGTTTACGAACTGTCTCTCTTCCATCATGGTAGGGAGACTAAAAAAAGAAAATAAACACACACATATCATACACCTACTGTAAAGCTGTCTACACTAAGAAATTTTATGAGGAAAAAAAAATGTGATGTGCTCATATATGGACATGATGATGTCCTATCACTACCATATGTGGGCTTATCACTACCATATTTGGGCACATCACACTTTTTTGTCAAACTAGTTTGATAGTGTAGACAGAGTTTAAGGTTAGTTTCGAGAACACAAAAAGTTTTAACAAAATCTCTCTACTTAAGGAGGAGTTGGTTTAATTGAAGGGTCTATGAAGAGAAATTATACATGAACATTTGTGTTGGCGAACATCTCTTTTGCATTATGTTTATATGGCCTGCTACGGTACCTGGACTTTTCCTTTTCGAGGAATATTTGGAATAATTTTCTTAGCAACACTAATGAATAATTACAGTAGTTACCTGCATTTGTTCTGCTATGTCCTCTTCTTGAATAGTGGTTGCACTACAGTGTGCCTGACTCACAATCTGCATTATACATTTACTAACATCATTAGTGACCTCAGCTGGTAACAAGAACATCAGTTTTGTTTCCTCTTCATGTAATAGTGGTACTCCACCTTCAGAGCTGTAAAAAAAAACAATAATTTCATACTATACTATTACTACAGTAGATGTACTAACTACAGTAGAATCTATAAAATGACACATGACATGACAAAGTGTCCCTTCATAGGGTTTCTCCTGAACAGGCGCTAGTGATTTAATGCTTCTTGTTCCTTTCACCATTTCTCCCAAAGAGGGTCTACTGTATCTTTATAGAGGAAGTATAAAAAATAGAACAGATGTATTTTCAACAAACAGCACCCACTAATGCGTAATTATATATTTTCACTTTACCTTGCAATATCTACTGCTTTGCGTCCCCACCTATAGCACCAGGAAGCCAGTGAAGACCATGCCTTGGACAGAGTTGGTGCCTGCATAGTGCTAAGATGTAACAGCTTACCACATACCGCATCAGTCTCACTTATAGCAGGGCTACACCCAACAGCTGAAAAACAATATGAAACATTTCTAGTAAACAAGAAATTAACAACAATTTGGCTGCATTAATTTTACCGTACAATGGGTATGTAAATACATTTAATTACTGTCCTGGCAAAGATACATACAGATAATAAGTATATACATGGATAATCTCAAAATATATACCTTCGAGTTGATCACTCAGTCCTGAAGCCACGGTTGATACACCAAAGCCCAGGCTAGCTCCATTGTACTCCATATCAATGAGCAACTTTAAATTCTGTGATATGGTATTTGATGGATTCGAACTAACACTCTGCTTTAAGTAAAAAGTCGCCGTCTTGTAATCTCCAACAAACCACTTCACAAGATTCAGCAAAGATCTTGAGTTAAGATCGGCTAACGTTGCTAGTTCGTGACCGACAACCATTCCAGTGCTAACTAGTGGTGCATATTTAACGATCGCTTTTACCAGCAATTCGCAAGCATCTATTTTTTGGCCCATGTTATGCAGAAGTTTTGCAGTCTCCCTCATTAGTTGTAGTACATCTACCAAAGCAGTGTCTTGTTCATGGAGTGTTTGCATGGCCAGCAGTAGTGGTTGGCTGTGTTTATTGTTACTGTTCTGGATTTCCATGTTAAAGATGTTTGGTACGACTTCAGTGTTGTTGACTAAATCAGCCTGACTCATAAGGTGTTTTAGAGCCATACTGTAGTTGCTGTGTTTGCGAGCTATTTTCGCTGTTGCTAGATGCAATTTTGCTATTTTCTTTGAAACACCTAAACAAAAATAAAGTTATCATTTTAAAAATGGACAAATGAATAAATGATAGAGAGCTTTCAACATAGGACTATGTAAATTAGGTATTACACAATTTGTTGCAAGTCTTGTCATCCACTAAAATTTATTTTGATAAATATTATATGTATGTCTGGGATAAAAGAATCATCACCTGAATCTAGAATTGACAAAATTGGGTCCTATGACTCACAAAACTGGGATACTAAACTCAAACGCAGGCGCACAATACATTAACATGACATCATAGGTCCTAATACAATGCAAGTTGAATACCTTTCGTTCCTGAAGATGAGTTAAGAAACTCTTGGTACTGTGACATTACTAATGACGTATGGAATACATTAATATTGTGTATGATACCAGACTGAAGAATAGCCTCAGAAAATGGAATCTTTTGATCCTGAAAAAAATAAAACCAATATATTTTAATTAACAATAATATGTTTTTATAGTATTATAACAGGACCAATGTTATTTGTGGTACTGATTTTAGCTATGGGGAAATCCTGGGACTGGAACAGAGCTAGTATTGGAACCTAAGACCTTGGGACGAAGTGACTTGCCATTATGAATAAGTCCACAACAAATACTACTTTCATAATTATAAATCTAACTTTATAAGTGTACCTTATCCTCTGATGTATAAATATTCTTCAAAAGCCGCTGACATTGTCGTAATGTGTTTTCTTGAGAGACTCCTAGAGACGGCCATTCAAGGCAAGCTATTCTACAACAGTCATAAGCTAGGCTTGCATTGTTATCCAGCAGTTTGTTCACAGTCAGCCTACAATACAATCAATTTGATGAGTATGATTAGTATGTTTATAACAACAATGTTCTAGAATTTATAGGTCTGCATGAAGTCATGGAGAAAAATCCTCTTCAAGGAGACACCCAAGAAAGTGTGCCCACTTAAGGGTTTCCCCTGAATAGGGGTTGCACTCACTTTATCACACAAAGTAAATTGAATGGAATAGAAAAGTATTGAATGAATGAATGAATGAATGAAATTGATTTATAGATAAACCATGGGGTTTATACCTTCATAAATGAACTTAGAAATTGAGGGATGAATCCGTAGTCTATCTATCCTGTAGTAATAGACATCTAATATTAATATTGTGCAAATGATCCTAAACTGAGTTACATATACACTTACAACTCTTCTTGCACAGTGTGAACATCTGATGGTGCACATCCGGTGGTATGCATATGTGTCACGCCTCTTATCAACTCCAGCAGACTTTGTGTTCTGTGGTTTTCGGGGTTCCAAGATGTCTGCCAATTTGATAGTTTGATTGGCGCAGCGAGAGAACATCCTGGAATCAAGTCGAGGTGGTGGCTGACCGATTCAAAATCATGCTCTTCAAACTTTGACAAAGCTCTGAAAAAAGAGGGTTCATGATTAGATTGCAGGGGTTAGATTTATCAAAAATGCCAACATCCAAGTCACATAGACTCACTTATGATTAAGCTGCGTCGTTGAACCAGCGAAAGCTAGAGTAAAAATGCACGTTTTACGGTTTTATTCCCTTTGGATCATCCAAAAGAAATATTATTTGAATACTATACAGAGATCCATATGAACCTTTTTACCAAAATAATATTTTTTTTAAATTTTAGATGACAAAAGTCCTTTCCATAACTGAAATAAAATTGTTTATTATAATTTAAAAAAAGCCTCAGATTCACTTAAGTATCTTGACTTAATCAAAAAGATTGATAAAATGGCATTCTAAGAAAGGGAATCATTATGTCCAAGAAATTTGACTTGTGATTACATACTTAATAACATTAACATCTGGGAGCTGATAGATGCCTGATTTGTTAACTTGACTTGGTATCAGATGGTTTAATTCATTGATTGTCTCTTGCCATAACATGACAGACTTCCAATCACATAGGTCACTGTAACAAGTAGACACCTAAAATACAAGAACACAACAACATTTAATTTTCAAATTTGATTAAGACTATGTAGAAAAGATATAATTTGTCATTAAAATAGAAGCACTAGTGGTAAAAAAATGGTACTGACTGGAGTTAACTTTAACTTAGTTGACTACTTTAGTTTGTGAATTAAACAGTAGTATGGTTCTCATGTCCATTAAGATGATCTATTTTAGTTTTCCAGTGTGTACATTTTAACCGTACCTGATGTACCATAAACTCAACAACTCCCTGGCTTTGGGTTGGTATGGCCTCGCTAAGCCTGGTGAGGATCTTCTTAGGCTGTGCTTCTTCTTTATTGGTCTTGTAGCTGTTGCTAGTACTACTTGTTAAATCCATCAACTTTGGAAACCTTCGCATCATTTTCTCGCCTCCTTTCTCGTCCAATTGTAAATGACGTTTTAGGCAATCCATGTAGTCCAACGCTGCAGCTTCATACCTTTAAAAAAAATGTTACTATATATTTAGGTGATCATTTAGAATAAAATGATCACCTATTGTTATTGTATGAAATCTTATTCCGCTTTATTTCTTTCTGTACAGATTTTGTGTGTCAATTATCTCAAAAAGTAAAATGTCAATGTTCACAAAAATTTCACAATACCTTTCAAATACTGTAACTTAATCCTAATAAGCTTTTCAGCGTGATCACTCAACCGTGACGTCATTTATACGCCATTTTGTGAAATCACATTATCAATCATATCTCCATAATTCATTATCACATATTAATGAAATTCACTACACGTAAACTTCAGGTCAAGGGTAAAAATATTAGCAAATAAGAACTTGCGCGTTTCAAGGTCATAAGCGTGAAATCACGTGTTAAAAATTTAAAAAGCTCCAAAATTAAGTTTTGATCAATTTAGAGCATGAATTAGACCATTTGCGTGTTTCAAAAAATTACTGCGCAAAAACACGTTTTTGCGCACGCGAATCTTAGAAAGCGTAAAAAATAAAATGTGATGTATAAATCATATTCTACTCACAATTCTTAGTACATTCACCGATTTTGAGTCCATTCTGACTTAAAATAGTTCTATACGAGCACGTTAAAAATGACAAAATGCGCACATTAATTGTACAAAAGTGCTAAAAATGGTAAAAAATAAGACCTTTTTAAAATGAATATAACTCTTCAGAATGGAAGGTGACCCCCAATTTTTTTAACTTATTATGGAAGCTACTGAGTTGTAGAGATGAATTCATGTACACATTTGACGTACAAAATTTTGTGACGTCATCAAATGGCCACTTGAATTTAAAAATTAGGATTTTTTATCTTTTTTTGTAGATTATCATATTCAATAGAGCGTATCTCCGTTATTTGAGCCCGATTTTCACTCAGATTTCAGTATGTGCTTGCTATATTAATTATCTTTATCATGAGTTGCCATCATTTTATTTTGATGGCGTCATCACGTGTAAAAACTTGAATAACGTAGGTTGTGTAATTTGTCCTTCACCGTAAATTTGAATATCTCACAGCTTTTAAGAATTAAAGGTGACCTTGATGATTATAATTGATTATGAAAGCTGATGAAATGTAGATATGAATTCATATAAAAGTTAAGTCTATCGGATGTTGTGACATTATGATATGGCCAGTTGAAGTTAAAAAGTAGTTTTTTGTCTCTTTCATAAAAGTTATACAAATTTCAAAGAGCGTTCACCGCGCTTCTATGTGCAAAATTTTCTTCCAATTGTTATATTTTATTGCTTAATTCATTATCTTTCGATCTTGTTATCCACAAGTTTATTTTGATAATGTCATCATACCAAAAAAATTAGAACATGATGTGTGTCTGTAATTTCACCAATGCTACACTGCATATAGATATACAGTATATACTGTACATGTATATGGCATATAATAGGCACAACTCAGCACTATAAGCGTATATAATAGGATGGCATACATCAACATTTTCCGATCGTATGTTAACATACGTGCATGTTTAAAAATATTAATGTCAATAAAAATGATAAAAATGATCACCTATAATTCGTCAAAGTGACGAATTAAATTCTAGTTTGTTTTTATTTCATACGCATCAGTGAGTAACTCGCCAGTATGGATAAACAATTTTATATGTCTCATTTGAGGCTTAGGCAGTGGAGTTGAAAGAGTTAAAACCCTGGCACTATATCAGGATTGAATCCTGGCACTGTCAGGATTGAAGCTACAGCTCCACTACATATCTACTTATATCTATTCTGTACTAACACGACACTGGTATGAATAATATGAATTACCATCCCTCTGCATGGCTAGTGGCAGCATCAATCCATGTATAAGCATTACTAGTGTATTTAGAACTCCACTGAACCAAGCCAGTAATGTTATCAGGACAGCGTACCATGATCAGGGCAGTTACAACTTTATGAAGCACTTCATCAAAGAGCACCTAGAAATGTAAAAAATAAACATTTTGTATGATAAGAAATCAGATACAGATACAGAAATAAAACCAATGCTTTCAAATAGTTGTCTCTAAAGCTCTGTTTACAACATCATCATGTCCATATATGCACATCACATTTTTTGTTATAAAAAGTTTGATAGTGTAGACAGAGCTTTAGGTTTGTTTTTGGTCATAATTCATTTATCACTATGTCTAAACAGATTATTATTTACACTACACAGACACTACACAGTATGCCTAAATAAATTCGGATTTACAGCCTTACTAGCATAATAATATAGACTTACAGTTGATGAACCAGTAGATTTGAGCGTGTTCAGGAGTTCAAGTCCGTGTCTCAGAGCACACGCATAATGCTTACAATGCAAAGCAATGTCCAGAGCTAATGGTCGAATTGTTTTCAACCAATCTTGCACGGAGTTACGATTTGTTCTGAAGAATGTCTTGACCGTCTGTGAAAGTGAACATTAAACAATAAATCTCAGAACTAACATTAAATCTTTTCCTGTATAATAGTGTTTATTTCAGTACTATGAGAACATTTTATGAGCTCCAAAAAAAGTGTTCCCAAATATGGTAGTGATATGACACCATTGTGTCATGATAGAGGTTTAGATGTTCTGGCACTCGGACATAAATGGTCAGATAAAAAAGGCCACAACTACCTCACGTTCCAAACTTCCCAGTGTACTGGCCTTATGACTAAATAAACAAACCAAACGATGATTAAAAAATAAAAGAAAATTTGCAATTGATAAATACCTTAGAAGCAGATGGCATAGCAATAGCACAACCTTCATATGAATTATACATTAATTTCTCTAGATGTTCAAGAAATTGTAGAAGCAACCTTGGTCTGAGTACATTCTCATAATTACTGGTACCAAGCACTAAAAAAGTAAACAATAAATGATGCAGGGAAATCAGATGTAGAGACCCAACATGCATCTAGTGAAACTACTTTGTTGTCTAATCTAAAAACTATATCAAGACCTCAGAGTGGCATGTTTATGTATAACAATCCTGAAATATTCTTGGATATTGTTCAACATTACACAAAGCCCGCTACGGCGCCTGGACTACTCCATTTTTCTTTCTTTTGTCCATATTGGGAATAATGGATTATGTAGAGTCTATACAGGTAGGGATCTCACGAAATAGACACAGTACCATGGAATCCTAAGCCAAATGTTAAGGAAGTTTCCATATACTGAGCAGTCACTTGTAAGTATCACTGCAAGGATGTAGGCACAACACAAGTAATTTGACCAATCACGATGCACGAATCATCCAAACTATTGTATACTTACATTCTGTTTTGATTGCAGTCTCTCTGCCATTCCTAGCATGGTCACTGTACTCCTTCAATACACCTAGAGAAAAACAATAACACGTCATGAAGTGGCACGGTAGCTTCTAAGGGTCAGGGTATCAAGATTATGTCCTATTCTCATACAAGACTGTGTATTCCATTATATAATAACTTCTGAGCAGATTTTAAACTGTTGTAGATAATGGAAGATGGAAAGAAAGAGATCTAGATAGTGTTATAGTACTTACTATCAATAGCTCTGAATGTATCCTGTGGTTTCCCAATGGGTGTCTTCAATTTAGAATGCACACAATACTGGGCAACCTCCCATGTTGCCCAAAACCATTGGATTCCTTCATTCTGCTCCATCTGTAAAGACAGTTCATTAGGTTTTTAAATGTTTTAGTATAGAATTACAAGGTCACTCATTAGATGTGGCCTACTGATGAGAGGAAGGGAGGACGACTAATAACCATGCACACCTCAACAATCAACTCGCATCTTAATTTACATATTCTACAGTGGCGTAACGGCTATGATCGCTCACTGGCTAAACTCAGGGGCCCTGGAGCTTACAGTATAAGGCCCCTGAGCAGTGCCCAGGCATTTAAATATATTTAAAGGGCCACTTGAATTCCTAAACCAGGGGCCTCAGGTCTCTACATTACGCTACTGATGTACAATACCAATAATCCTTAATATTCCTTAATAGCAATTTCTCATTTATAATAATATTCATGATATTTACTAACATTGCTTTCTGCAAGAGTTTTAGCACCATCATGTGACTCTTGATGACGTTGGTTTGCAAAGTACATCTCTTCCAACCAATTTTCTCCATCATAATCTCTGTAAAAGCACAAATATACAGTATATTTAAACACTGTGGACACTTGGGTCCTGATCTACTCTCTTTTTATAGAATTATGAATGTTTATAATATATAAGAACCACAAAGGCTTTTGATTCTTTCATTCTTCTCCGTCAGCAACAATTTATTCATGAAAGAGAAGAGAAGTTTGTGTCAATATTTAATTGAAAACCGGAGCTATAATACCTAAGCTTTGCTTTCATGGTTTCGGTATTGTATTTATATATTATAATATTATCAGCCACTGATACCCACAGCATTGTCATTTTTTCAGTAATTTTCCTTTGGATTTATATTATTATACTTAAATATTGTATTTCTTTATACGGGATTTATTGTGGATAAATATTCTTACTCTGGGCTTCTCCCCATCAACAAGTAAGCCATAACGGTCTTGAAGTCTTGACTACTAAATGTCAGATTATAACTTTTGTTCATGTGCTTTTGTTTAGCCAATCGGATTGCTTGGACTCCTTGGCAATCTTCTTCACTGAAGCATGACTCAATCTGCTGACCTTCACTCAATTTCTTCACATGACTAAGAGGGGACACTTCAAATCTGTGAATACAAATTTGTTTTTTTGTTTATGAGGCAGAGAAAGGACTTCAGTGCAGTGTCCCATTCTTTCTGATAGCCACCCCCTCCCCCTCCATCAGAGTTCCTTCTGTCTGTTCCTGTGTCATTTTTTTGTAACCATTGATAGAGCTTTTATACTGATTTATGTTTTTTTATTATATTTTTATATATATTTGTATTTATATATATTTCTATATTTTACTATAATTTTATATTCATTTTTTTTAATACATGAATTTTGGCCACTATATGTAATAGTATTTTTATTGTGCAATAAAGTTAATAATAGGCAAGCAAGCATGTTAAAACACTGAGCCACAGTCCATTTATATTGAATATTTTGCATGGAAATTTTACTGGGAGTGGTCTACCTCCACTGCATGCTTATAATTGTTATCATATTCTTATATTATCATATTATACATACCTTGAAATAATATCAGCAGGGATGACAGACATTAACTCATGATATACAGCTCGTACAGTAGGTTTACAGTTGACAATCATCGCCTTACTCACCTCAAAACACCTAGAGACAGAAGATTTTACAATATACTCAATGTGTTCAACCATGGGCCTATTTGCTTCATTGCCAATCATGTTTTAAGATCTTTATTCTTTGATCATATTTATTTTAAATTACTAAAATGTTTAAATTTCAAACAATTACCTTTGCATAAACTCAAGCGGAAGCTGGCCACACTCAAAGAACTTGATTAAACATTGACCAACACCTATGCATACATTCTCATCAACATGGTATGCTGTGGATTAAAGAAGTACATGTAAAATAGTGCTCATATATATTGATATTGCCCTTTGATTGGTTGATTATGCATCACATGACATGCATTATTATGATGTATCCTCACAATTAGCTTTACATTGCACATAACTGATAATTGTATTTACCTAATGGCAGAAGGGCCTCTAATGAAGCATGGAACTTCTTGAAAGTGAATATATGATGCAACTCCTTACACTGCTTGAAACTATCGGCAAGACTAAACATCCACTTCACAGACAACAACCTGAAATCACAACCATTTACTAATTTTACCACTTGTGAATTGAAATGTTTAATAATTTGTTATTAAATATAGTAGCACTGAGCCTAAACATCATTGTTTGGTGTATTATGGTGGTAGATTAGCAGAGCTCCAGGTTCAAATCTTAGCTGTGACAGTAACACAATTTTATGCAATGACACAAAATACAAGCTTAAGTGCTTGGTGGTATGATAAAATAATAAAAATAAAAAGGATAGCCCATTTACTTTTGGGTGCAGTTGTCCAAGGAAAAAGAAAATGAGGGAGACCATGCATAAAATAAATTAGAAAAGTTTTCGTTTTAGAAATATAGGAAAATCATTTATGCTGTCATTGATAAAAATAATATTTTAAAAATCAAATCAAATGACGTCATGATAAAAAAAAACAATAACATCGTTGTATTGCCACGATATTATTGCTCTTACTAATCATGTCATTTGATTGGATGTGTGAAAATGTAATTTTCATCAAAGGCAGCATAGATGGTTCTCATATAGTTCTAGGATGAAAATTGTTTAGATTTCTTTTGTTTTATGTATGAAAAATGCATATTTATCTATTTATCGTCGATCGTTGTCGTCCTAGTGTAAATGGGCCTTTAGACTGTGTGAAGGCAGACTGCACATCAAGAAACCAAGGACCCCTAACAAGTGCAACTAGAACGTCACAAGATAGGAGGATCTGGCAAGAGGTCGTGAAACAGAAGCCATCACAAAGTCTCCCAGACGGTGTGGACGGCTTAGGTCAAGGTAGGTCAGGACTGCCCATTTCCATAGGTCTATGAACATATATTTTGTCTTTTCTGTTTTCATAATTAAATTGTTTTAAGGATAGATAAAAAACCTTGAGTCGAATGAGAGAGATGGATGTGGAAGGATGTCTGCCAGTAACTGCAAGATGTTCTCCAGATAACCACTTGTCTTGGATGTTGATCCTGCCATAAGACTGCCATCAAACATACCACCAACTCTTGGCAGACAGCTGGTTACAAAGTGCCCATGACTAGAAAAAAACAGTAGTTATTTGGCAATAAAAAACTAAATTAATAACAATAACACTATCAATGATAATAGTTCCATTATGAATATGACAACAAAACAGTGTGCCATATTTTATTTAGTTATTCCTATAGTTATACCCATGCAACAAAATATAACATACCTTTCACAGTGTGTAAATATAATAAGCAACAATGAGAAATGAACAGATGGGAAATGCTCTGCAATCTTCCAGTCAGCTAATGACAGATGCTGGGTGCAAAGATCAAATACATTAGGCGACAGTGCCCACATCTGAAAAAAAAAGGATAACAAAATATAACATACAGATTTAAGGTGTTGCCTGTTTTAGTATCAGCTGACAGATCTTGAATAAAAAATAACAAAGACTTTTATATTTTGCTCATTTAGAATGTTAGTCAGCTAATAATAATCATCTAAAATGTTAAATAGAGGAGATTTACATCATAATATTTACATACCCCAATGATTGATGATTTTGTGCTTGCAATCTTGGATAAAGCAGATAGGTTGAGAATAACTGCTATCTTTGCTTTCTCCTCTGTATACTCCACATCAGAAAAACAATTGTTTTTGACAATGTTTATGTTGGCTGTACTACCAGCAAGCTCAAGCAACTTCTTATATGCCATCTCCAAATCACTTAACATACAACTGGAAAGAAAAACAAAATGTACATTATAAAGCTTGGCACCAGTGGCCATATTTCCCTTAAGCTCTGTCTACACTATCAAACTACAGTAGTTTGACAATGATGATGAATGATGTGCCCAAATATGATATGATGTCATGGTGTCCATATATGGGTACATAACCATTTTGTGTTTAATAGTGTAGATAGAGCTTTACAGTAAGTCAATATTAAGGATTTTTCTTAAGTGGTATTTACTTAGATAGGAGAATTCTCCAACTTAAGAGTGTCTTTGCTAGTCTATAAATTCTCAATAGTAAATATGACGACAGACGTATAGATTTGAATGCTAGCCCTGAACAATCAAAGCTTAGCAGCAGGTTACTGAACCACTTACTTGTAAACAGCCTCTAATGAAGGTATGTTCTTGATGGACAGAAGTGCTCGGTAGAAGGTCACAAGATTTGAAAGGTACTAGAGATATAAAAGAAATTACAATTAATGAGACAGAGTGCAATACAACTGCTGTATTTTGCAGCAAAAGAAAAGATTTTATATAAAGACACAATCAGTAACTTTACCATGTTAGTAGGTTGGTATCTGAGTTGATGTACAACAGACTGTGGACCAATCAAGCCTAAGATGATGCCTGGTGATATATCACGTGTACAGCATTCAAACACCTTTATAAACAAGTTAAATCAATCAATCATAAACCAATCGTTTATAAAATTATTACTCAGAATCTGATCCAACTCATAGAAACAATTTAACCATATAAAGCATATCATTAATTGATACCACAAATGGGCACAGCACAAACTGTACAAATTGAAACTTTGAACATAACCATGGAGAAATAATATTTCTTCATGACAACAAATGGTCAACCTACAAACCCAACCCATGTGATTAGTAAATTAAGTGTGTTAAACACCAAGCACACCCTCATGTTTTTACTTTTTTATTTATCAAACTTGTCTATATCATTATTATTATCATAATGTTTTATATATGTGGAGAAAGTGTTAAACAAACGAAACAAATGACTCAATGATTATAGTAGATGTTCTTACTATCTGAATGATGTCAAGAAGAATATTAAGTGGTTTGCCAAAAGTAAGGTGGTTCTCAAGTAGAAGTTGTAGTTGTACAGTAGCATGCTTGAGTAGGTCTGCAGCAGCTATTGACAGATTAGTCTGCACACACTCGCACAACAGTAACAGACATTGGTTGGCTGCAAAGAAAAAATAATTAAATTAATGATAAGACAAATATTGTAATTGTTTGTAACGATTGTGGAGTAGCTTTGTATTTAGTATAAAATATATAAAATACAAATTATGTCAGAGTAGGGCAAAACATCTGACCAATGCAAATATTGGCACTTGTACACCAGAGTTGAACTCAGGTCCTCGCAGGCACTAAAAAGCTATTGTGCTACTACACTGTATATGTACAGTAGGGAAAAATAAATTAGCTTTTGAAAGAAAGTGGGAAGGATTATCATCTCAGTAGTTTATTAATTTATGAACATTAAAGTAATTACTTATATTTTAATGAATGCTTACCATGAAATGTAACAACTCGGTCATATCGACTCTGCTGTGTTATGTTCACACAGACTATTAGACTTCTAAATATCTACAAAACAAAATAACAATATTATGTGATATAAGTGACAATCCACTATCTAATTCTAGTTAAGGCACTATTAAATTTATTTGATTTGATTTTAAAGAAATAAATGTTGATTTGATCAATTGATTGACTATTGATTTAGTGCCATATCTGGCTGCATATTCATATTTAAGTGTGTACTTACCTCAACAATGTAGCCTTCAGTGATAGGTGGTCCTTGTGCTGGTGTGAAGTCTGTGCCTAAAGCTTGCATTACAGTTGAAAACACCCTTCAACAAACACAATACAAATTATAATAGTACCGGAAGATACATTACTTAGGGAAATTATTGAGAACAATATATTGAATTAAAATACATTTCTTTCTCTTTCCTAGCAGCAACATATTGACTTCATACATTTTATATGAGAGCAATATATTGACTTGACCCCACATGACATAAGAATAATCAAATGTTACCTCATCAGTTCCAGTATCTTAGTCTTGCATACTTCTGGTGGTGGGATGTCAGTGTTACTTGCTGAATCTTCAACCACAAAATCCTAGCAAAAATAAGGCCAATTAGTATCCCCATTTTACACTTTCTCTGGGAAAAAATTAGAAACAAGTGTTTCTCAACTGATTTGTGTCATATGGGGTCTATATATCCACCAAAAAAAAGTTCCAGCTCATCTGGCCTGGGGAAAGCCGCCATTTTGGATTTTCAAAATGGCCGCCATAAAATACAGGTTTTTGCTCATATCTCCTCTTCTACATCATGCATGGAAATGATTTTGGTGGCAAAATGTAGGTTTTGACGGTCAAGGAATCCAAATACAGCATTAATTTGAATTTCACCCAATGGCCGCCATTTTAAAAATCAAAATGGCTGCTATAAAATTTACAGATTTTTCCTCATATCTCAGCTTCTACATCATATGAACGTAATTTTGGTAGAAAAGTATATGTTTTGAAGGTCAAGGAATTCAAATATAGTATTTTAAAGTTCACCTAATGCCCGCCATTTTGTTTTTAAAAATGGCTGCCATAAAATTTACAGATTTGTCCTCGTACCTCAGCTTCTACATGGAAGGTGCATGGAAGTGATTTTGGTGGCAATGTTTATGTTTTGAGGGTCAAGAAATCTAAATACAGCTTTTTGAAGTTCACTCAATGGCCACCATTTTGATTGTCAAAATGGCCACCATAAGCTACAGGTTTTTCCTAATTTATGAGCTACTATGATTATGATTTTGCTAAGCCTATGTTTTGAAGGTTACAGAATAAAAACAAAATTCAGCTTTTGAAATACAGTTGGAAAGTGATGACGAGAATAAGTCAATATGTTGGTGATAATATATGGGAACCACAATGATTATGGACCCATGAGATACTGTACACAAGAAGATATCAGCGATGTACTGTAACTATATCATTCGCATGAAGAACCTAAAAATAAAATATTCTAAAAAAGTTTGTTAGACGACATTTTAAGATATTTTCCAAATCCTAAAGAGAAGCATGGCCAATTTTAGTTAAGCATATTCCAATCAGATACATTATAGATAAAGCAATTTAAAGCAACATATCTTATGTGACTGAATGTATGGTTACCTAATACACTGGGGACTAACACTACTTCACCATAACTGGTCTGGATTTATGCATGTAGGTATAATGCGATAACTGGACAAATCGACGATAGTTTATGCCGATCATTCTTTTTTATCCAATTAACATGTCAACAGTTTATACAATGGTACAGCCACTCTGAAAACGTATATCTAGCTGCTCATCTACCAGTCATAATAATCAGACACGGAGGAGTTTATCTTTTCAGGAGCTTTCTTGGTTATATTGGACATACTGGTGGCTTGAGGTTTTGAAGTTGTGCATAACCTACTTTAAAGAGAGCTGTATATTCTAAAGATCTTAGAAGATGCAGCTATGTATCATATAATGATGACACGAGATGAGGATGTACCATTTTGTCTCCAGATATAGACACAGTATAGGACAATTGACCATGATGGCCAATATGCCCGAACGACAAATTTCCATATACATACAATACAAGATGTTCCAAAAGAATGGATATCATGCAACGTGTTATAATGGTGAAGAATCAGTTTTCAGACATGAGCACATGACAATAGAGAAAACCTTATGTATCTTGAAATTTGTCTTTCAGCATTTCCAGATATAGCCTTCCACTTTTGGCATTTTGGCCATGACCAGCTGCTGCAAATATGAAAGCATACTGTAGATGCTATATCTGAACCTGGAGCTCCCAATTGCACAATCATGCCTAAAAAGTTATACCATCTAATGATACAGCCACAGCTTAAATGTTCTTGATATCTTTTTGACTTTCCCAGAAAGCTCTTAAGAATCTTTCGAGTTTGACGACAAATGCCAGTTTTCTTTCTCTAATTATTTGCATTACTTTACGTCACATTGGTTGATCGAAGGTTATTAGGATGGCAGATAAGCAGCTAGATTTAAACATAAATGCAGACCATTTAGGGTGACTAGTGTTGATCTCCCAGTGTATTACCATGTATTCTTAAGATATGTTACTTGCTTTATCCATAAGTTGTACTTTTAACTGCAAGTTGGCCATGCTTCTCTTTATATTTGGAAAATATCTTTACATGTCTATGTAACTTCTTTAGAATATCTTGTTTATTAGTTTCTTCTCGCGAATGATAGTTACAGTACACTCTCTGGTATCTTCTTGTGTACCTCTTTGGTCGTAATCAGTATGGAACTCGATCTTGTGATTAACTCACGACGTTGACATAGTAATAATGAGGATTGTAATAGCGATAGATCTCGGAGACTAGACAAAGGGGATTGTACATAAATGTTGTCATTATTATATGTTGTGCCAGTTTGATTGGGAATTTTAAAACTATTACTGTATTTAACAAACTGTATTAAAAAAAAGCAACATCTAAAGCCAGTGGAGCAGAAGCCTTCAACTATGAAGTTTGGTCCTAAATGGAATAAGAAGATCTGATCACTTTCCGATTCTGTATTTTAGAATGCTGATTTTTTATTCTGTAACAATCAAAACATAGACTTAGTTATCAAAATCATGTCTTCATTATGTATATGAGCTACGAAATTAGCAAAACCTGTATTTTATGGTGACCATTTTGAAAAACAAAATGGTGGCCATTAAGTGAACTTAAAAAAAATGCTGTAATTGAAATCCTTGACCCTCAAAATATATACATTGCCACCAAAATCACTTCCATACATTATATGGATTGGAAGCTGAGATAAGAGCAAAAATCTGTATTTTTATGGTGGCCATTTTGAAAAACAAAATGGCGGCCATTGAGTGAATTACGAAAATGCTGTTTTTCGATTTCTTGACACTCACAACTACACTTTGTCACTAAAATCACGTTCATACACGATGTAGAAGTTGAGATGAGTACAAATCTGTATTTTATGGCGGCCATTTTGAAAAACAAGATGGCGGACATTCAGTAAACTTCAAAATGCTGTATTTGGATTCATTGACCCTCAAAACATATACTTTGCCACCAAAATCATATCCATACATGATGTGGAAGCTGATATATGAGCAAAAATATGTATTTTATGGCGGCCATTTTAAAAATCCAAAATGGCGGCTTTCCCCAGGCCAGATGAACTGGAACTTTTTTTTGGTGGATATATAGAACCTATATAACTCAAATCAGTTGAGAAACACTTGTTTCTAATTTTTTCCCAGATTGGCCCTTTTTAGACTTAAAATAGGGATACTAAATAAGAAAATTATTAGTAGCTCAGTAGAGTTAGGACTACTGTAGCAATGCCTTCCGAGTCAAGAATCCAAATTCCTTCTCCAAAAGAGTTTGCCTTATCATTGTTGACACACAATGATCAAAATTGTTCTCAACTTAGTTGATAACAATTAAAAATAGGTATTTAGTTACTGTTGGAGGTGTAACCTTAAAAACTTTGTTAAACTTACCTCTGCATAGCCTTCTATATCCTCTAGAAACTGGCCAAGTAAGGTAGTCGAGAAAGCCAAATCAGCCACCCAGAATTCATGCAAAATTACAAGAATATCTGTAAAGAATAGGTGAACAAATCTGAATTAAAAATAACCTTTGAACTTATAACCTTTGTCATGTACTTGTAAACTAGGCAATACACATCTAAAAGTACTGGATATTTTAATTTGTTTTAATGTAATTCAATTCAATTCCATTTGGTCACTGATGGATGTGTGTGTGTTAAATGAAACAACAAACCTGAGCAGGCGTCAATTACAGAATTCTTTTGCGTTGAATCAATGTGCCAGCCCACTACAATATCAACAGTTTCCTGGAAATAAAGTAAACCAATATAAATATAATAGTCTTCACATGGCCTTCAAGCATCAATACAGTGTGTCAGTATCACATTACATTTTCCTAATACATTTTTTTTTGTAAGAGACCATGTCAAAGTTATTCTACTGTATTTTTTAAAAATTATATAACCTAATTATAAAACTTCTACATTGAAACTAACTATTATTGAAGTAAAAATAATTACAAATAACTTTGACATGAAAATAATAAAACTTACCCTAAAATATGGAGCAAACACATCAGGATATCCACTTGCAATAACACCAATTGCATCCAATGAAGGCACCAACAGATCTAAATAAAAAACATTGTTTTTTTTAATATACACCCAAGTTCTTCTTAGAGGGAACAAAAGAAATCTTATTATGGAGAAATTTGCTCTATACGGAATTTGAAAGAAAGTATTGGTTCTTAAAGATGTATTGTCCCCCAAAAACATGAAAAAATAAAGATTAATAAAATCAGATTTTGAATAGGCAATTTCACAGTTTTAATCAAGTTATTCACTTCTGTAGAAAAAAAATCATCAAAAATAATTATTTCACTTATAAAAAGACAAAAGAAATGGTTAATTTCAACCAAAAACCATTGTCTTCCAGACAATTTAGGTATATTTTGCTTTAAATTACATTTTTTTGGTGGAAAATGTTTTTTTTTTGGTTCAAGTTTTTGGTCATAGTGAATAACTATTATGTGATATTAAAATGGCATATTCAACAAAAAAATTAAAAAAAATATTTTTTAGGGGGACAATACATCTTTAATGTTCTATGTAGTTAAATATACTTCTTTTAGGATTCTAGTCTAAAGAAAGAGTAAAGCACAGAAATGGTACTGGAATAAAAGTAATCTCATTATAATTATGGAGAAATTTGCTCTACTACTATGGGAGAACTTCCTAATGGTCTATGTAGTGAAATATACTACTTTTGCTTATTTCAATTCACACTGTTATATACTGTGACAAAAGGTGTACCTGCAGAAAATATATTTTCCAAGACTTTCTGTAAGTTCTTCATCAACATCGACGTTAACAGCTTGAAATCTTGTTTGCTACAATCCTCTTTCAAAGCCTATAAAATGCATAAAATATATATTCACATTCAAATTGCCATTGATGATATCATCATCATCCACAAAAATGTCCTTCCTATCATCATCCACACAATCAACATCACTACCAATAAGTCCAACATGTTCATGTATGTAACATTGGGACACTAATAAAAAAAACGTTTACCTTTGATACAATAGTCATTAGGTGTATTTTGGTTTCATCCGACGGTGTAAGTTGTAGTTTTGAAAATATCGACTGGAAAAACCTTTTAAATTAAAAAAAAAGACATACCAAATGAAAACAAATTAATTTTAATTTTTTTTTTTAAAGCAAAGCTTGATTGGCTTCCTGTAAACAGAAATGTGTAGATTGTATTCTTGTCAGCTAGAACCACTAATTACTTATGGAACTTATACTTGTTATTACTTAAATAGAAGAAGGTAGTACCATGAGAGAGTCAATCCTGTCTGTGAAAATCCACATTCTGTGTTACTTTTATTTTTTTACTTTATATCATAACGTGCTATTGATAATTAGGACAGAAGATGTTATTTTGAGCCAGATATCATTTCTAGATATCTTTAGAATGACATACTACAGTTAGTAATTAAAGAAGATAAACAAATAACTGATTACCTGGTTGCATTCTGTCCCAATATATGTGTTGTAATCACAAGGCAATCAACAAGAAGACACTTTGCTTCCTTTAAACTTTTACTGTAATTAAAAGGCATGTTATAATAATAATTGTGCTTTTATATTTTTAAGATCAATACTGTATACAATTATATTTATTTGTCATGTTAAATTAATAGAATTTACCATGAATAAGTAATAAGAATGTGCCTAAACAACTGCTTTTACTCCATCCATAATTGAATAAAGACATAATTGAAAGCAACGAAGCATAGCTTGAGATAAAGGCCTGTGGCCATATTCATCATTCATACATAGGCTAAAGGAAACATTAAACAAAATTTAAGGGAAATACTTAAATATTTATTATGTTAAGAGAAATAAGGGAAATATCTTTAGTGTGATTGGTGAATATGGCCACAGCTTTATGGACCAACAGCCTGAACCTAATGGAATTGGCCATCTCAAAGTTTTGTGACATTATAAAGATATCCTTAATAACATTCAGAAAACTGAAATAAAATACTAACCTTTCACAAATTACATTGTATAACACATTCAGCAAATTCTCTCCATTCTTAGCAACTTCCTGAAAGGAAACATACAATTAGTATAAACAATATTAAATAATTGAATTAATATTAAATTGATACTTGATATTTTATTTCCTTTTTATTATTTTACACCAGGCAAGATAAATACAGTAGTACAAGTATTAATCTAAGAAATTTTAATGAGTCAATATATGAATTTCATATATGAACTGATTATGAATTTAAAGTAATCATTTTATGGTTTTCATTAATCTATTATTTTAAATTATGTAATGTGTGACACTGTTGGCTGGGACGTCCCATCAAAAGTGATTGGGTTCGCTGTTTGAAGTCACCAGTTCTGGCATGTTTGTTATTCTTGTTAGTATTGTTCATGTAAAAACCGGAATAAATTGAATTGAATTAAATAAAGTTTCACACACAGATGAGATGATGAAAAAGAATTTTTTCTGCATAACAAACATCTTTACAATTGTTGGTGAAATAAAATATTTAATTCTGTTTTATTCTTTACCTTAGTGTAATGTAGACTCTTTAGATAGTCTTTCAATGAGCGTACAGAATCAAGTCTTCTCTCTTTGCTTGTTTCAGTATTAGTTACTCTTCGCACCAAAATGGATAACTTGGAATTGTCACTGAAGATTGTATCTGTAAAAAAGTTTATTTGTTGATTAAAAAAAAATTCGACAATTCAATTCAAATTGACATTTATTTACTTTTTCAAAAAAGACAATGAATATTTAAATTATTTAAACTTAATGTACTAAATTCTACTATAAATCTTGGGTTTGTTTTTTTTCGTGACAGTGGACAATATATATTAATTAAATAATTATTAAATTATTAATTTGTTAAAATATAAATATAATTGTTGCCTTCCCTCCAGAAGATGATACAGAATGGAGTAACAGTTAACTATTTAATACTAAATAAAAACAGTACACATTGATTGTATAAATAGTTCTTACCATTTGCCTTTTTCATACCGGTGTCCTTCGATTCAACATGTTCAGTAGCTGCTTTCACCGGTCCAATTCGCACAGTTGCCAGACAGGAATCATCACCGTTCGAGCGGGATGATTTACTTTTTTTGTTTGCCTCATCACCTTTTGCATTTTGTACTTCATTATCCTTAGAAATCGGTTTATACTGACGACTATCATTACCCTTTTTATCTTGACTTTCACTTAACAGTGGGGCCCTTCTTCGTGGGGAATTCCCATCCTTGCTGATGTGGCGAGCACTGCTGCCTGATGGAACCGTTAGCCCAGGCGAGCTCGGGTTTCCTGGGCTGCTGGGTGTACCTTCTTTACGCTTACTGCTTAAAGTGGTCCGAGGCGGTTGTTTTTCCTTCTTCGCTTTATTGAAGCTGGAAAACCCTGGTTTCTGGCTCATTACACAAACTAACTTTACCTCTCTAATATATTTAAACAGTTAGCAAGAAACATTTTTAGTCAGGAACATCGTCTGGTCCATTCTCGTCAGCCGCCATTAATAAATATAATTGTCGCCCTCAATTGTTGAGGGCGGTATATCAAAATAAGGAAAATGGCTGAACCCGACGTGTCCAGTTTCGTAAATTCCTGTTTTGGTTCCGATATCAAATCGTTAGAGAAAGCCCATGAACTTCTTCGTTTAGCTAAAGAAGAAAATTTATCTTTAGAAGCGCATGTAATGCATTACGTTTGTTACTAATGTGATTTGTTACACAGTACTTTACCTCAGCTAAGCCTCTGTTATATTGGTTTACAAACTATTTCATATGGTATTCACGGGAATATAAGTTGTTTAGGTAGCTGTGAATAGAGATAAAGGAAGTGATCCTATGGGCCTAGAGAAAACTTTTGAAACCTTCTAAAAATAAAATACATACAAAAGTATTAGGGTGTGGGTATATACTACAATACATATATTTTTAAATTGTATGCATTTTTTATATTAAAGATAGAGACCCACCTGGCCTGGTTCTTGATAAATTTTACTTTTTTATTTATAATTATTTTCTAGGTTTCATCTGCAAATCAAGAAACACCTTCTAAGATTCAGAAGGCTTTACGTGATGCAAGTAAAGCCAGTCAACGAGTTACAGAACTAAAAAAACAACATGCAAAAATAAAACAAGACGTACAATCTCATTTAGAACAATGCTCACCACTACGAGAAGACTTGAGGAGTTCATTGAAAAAAGTCAATGAACTTGATAAATGTATGCAGTACATGAAATGGCTGGCACTTATTCAACAGCTCAGGTAGCTAACTAACCAGCCTTAGTTGCAAATGGTCATCTGACAGAGGTTGGAAAGAGGGTTCTCAATTTCTCAATCCTCACAAATATGGAATGGTCTACTACACTGTACATCTCTGCTCCGTCTTAATGTTTTTAAAAACCACAATACTTACTGGAAAAATAAGATAAGGGTCTAAAAGGCTAAAATCTATGCATACTGTATATGTATAATCTAACATACAACTCAGTTAAGATACAGTACTTTCTAAAAATAAAATGTGATTGGTTAATGTGATACACCTACTGTTTTTATAACCAGAGATGTAGCTATAACAATCCTCTTTAAGGCCAATTTACACAGACAAGCAGTAACGGTAAGCGGAAAACGGCATAGCTTGTCCCACATAGAATCCGTATCTATCCTTAGTGGAAACCGCCTGTTAGCTCTGCGTTGTGTGTAAATAGTCATAAGGAATAACATTCTATATTTTTATTACCGTTACCAATCGTATGTGTAAATTGGCCTACATTGCTGTACAAAAGTATACATTTCTTGTAGTTAAATGCTTTTTCCTATTTGTTTCCCTTCAGTTCTGACATTCAAGGATCGTTGTTGGTGAATTCAACTCCATATCAGTTCCACAGTGTTAAAGTTCAACAATCAATATCAGCAGGTGCCATGCCAAGTGCTATCAAGCATTTTGTAGCGTTAGTTGAAATCAGCAAGTTGCTGCAAGATTCCAAATGCTGCAATTTAGTTGAGTTTGTTAATTCAACAATTTTGTTCTGGTACAAGATTTTGAAAGAAAAACTTTCTAGGTAAGAAATGTAGTCAACACTCCCAAAAGTACAATTTTAAGACCCCACCTCTATTTAAAAAATCATGGATTTTCCACTTTCTATCATTTTAATATTTGTACTTTGTACAATTGTAGTTTATTTTATTACATTTTTTTTCAGTGAGTTCGAAGAAGTAGCAACTGCTGTTGGTTGGCCGTTTATTGCTAATAAAGTGACATCACTTCCGCAACCCACAGCAACTAAAGAAGACTTCCAAAGCAGGCTGGATACACTCTTTACACTACTTCTAAAGCTACAATTACCGTATCCTTTCTGTGCATGGCATTGTAGTTTGGTACTTAACTTTCAATCCTAAGTACTTGTCTCACAACTTACAATAGTCATGCAGTGGATTTACAGCTGCAAACACAAAGAAATACTGCAACAGCTCTAGCAGATTGTACCATAAAGGCCAATTTACACAGACGAGTGGTAATTCTAAAATGTAGAATCTATGTTATTACTTATGACCATTTACACACAACACAGAGTGGACTGGCGTTTTCGGCTCAGGATAGATACAGATACTATGTGGAACAAGCTACGCGATTTTCCGCTTACCATTAATGCTCATCTGTGTAAATTGGCATTAAAGTGTGGTTCCCACTAAGACACAACGGACATAAACGTAAAATAAGCATGTTGACCAATGACAAGCGACAGTTCGAATAATCCATCGCTTGTGATTGGTCTACTCACTTATGTTGCGTTAAGTCCTTGTGTTGCGTCTCTAGTGGGAACCAAGCATTAGAGAGTGAATTTACTGCAGCTAGAACTTATAAAGAATAATTTACCTTTTATAGTTATTTTCCATAATGTATTGGTAATATAGTGAAGACCTTGAGTTAGAGTCTAAGCCTCCAAGCAGCAGCAGCCTAGCAGGACAGAAGCCTATCAGTCTGCCAATTGAACTACTTCTCAAGCCACTTATAAAACGATTCAAATTTCATTTTTCTGGCAAGAAACAAACAAATAATCTAGAAAGGGTTTGTTATTTGTATTTACTCATTTGAGAAATATTACTAAGTGCTTGATTGTACTCTGTCTAATTTACTAAAGTTGCGGGTCACCACTTTTGTTAGCGCAACTATAAAATAAAACAACTACTAAATGTGTAAAGTAAGCTATGCAATTTATTCCAAGCAAATCAAGTGAGGATTCTCAATAAATAGATAATATATACAATATTTGATAAAGACAGTGCGATAAAGGTATAGCTAAAATGCTAGTTCAGAAAGGAGTTTTAGTAATGTCAATGCCCATATTATCTGGATTTAAAAAATAAATGTGGTTTTCTGAAAAACATTCTTAAAATCCATTAGCAAGAAAAGTCAAAGATAACCTGTCCGTGTGAGGTTAAATAAAAAGATATATAGAGGATATATAAATAATCAAATTAAAAGTAAATGATAAAAAGCAATTAAAAAGCTATGTGGTAGGTCTACTACAACACCAAACAAACTATGTTGAACATTACATGTGTTCAACTTTGCATACCAAGAATTAAATTTAATTATCTATATCTCATTAGATATGTACCTTCTGTTTACCATTTCTCAACTTACATTGATTGTAAATCATATTTCTTATATTTTAGCCTGAATTTTATTTTTCTCAAATTCTTGCTTGGCTTCGTGACCATGCTGATTTTCTTGATAATGAAATCCAACCAATATTAGATAGAGAAGAAATGTCACATGTATCTGCCAGGGTAAGTTTTATCATCATTAAGCTTTATACCATTATTATACACTGTATGTCATAATTTTAAATTCCGTGCCTAAGGGCTTCTTTGCTCAAGCACCAGAGATCTGGAACCACTTCCTCGTTCCATTACACTCCATCCCCTTTTCAATTAAAATCTCTCCTGTAATCTCACCTATGTCATGTTGCTCTGTGAGACTCCGGTAAAGAGAGTTCTATAAATGTTCGATATTATCATGATTTTGAATGTTGTTTAATAATGGTCACCTAATGGAACTATGTTTTCAGATGGAATTTTGTCGTGGACTGATTGAAGTATTGGTTTCGAAAGCTGAGAGTGATGTTCAAGAGTTGATCTTCGATGATCAGTTGCTATCTCATTTTATCGATGAACTTCTAGCATTTGAAACAGAGCTTCATGTAACCCATAGTTACCCGCCATGGCAACCAAGCTGTATAAATGTTTTAACTCGTGCAGATTGTTTTCAGCGATGGCTGGCAATTGAAAGAAATTGTAAGTCTGAAAAGAATACTGGATCTTATAATGAATGTTTATGAATACAGTTAAGAGATCTGTATAGTTATGGGTAATGTGTTATTTAAATCAACCAAATGGTTTCTGAGTCTTTAACTTGTTTTTGTTTACAGTTGCTGTTGAGAAGATTGATGCCCTACTGAGTGACCCCGATGCATGGCGCTGTCAGTATAAAGACATCAATGATGGGGATGATCTTAAGGTGCCACAATGTGCTGAAAGCTTTGTCACATTACTCTCAGTTATAACAGGTATATACAACCAAAAGCTCTACTTTGGTCTTTTGTTTTGACCCTACCACCACAAAATTCGCTCTTTCTCTGGGAGTTAGGGTCAAATCAAAGCTCAAAGTCTTTTAGTTTGACCTACCCATCTCCTAGCAAAATGCGGCTTTGCTCTTGGTGTTATTTAGGGTCAAACGAAAGACTGGAGTCTCAACTGTATTTTCTGTATTGTATGTAAATACTAGGTTGTAAACATTGTTTTAAAAAAAATCTGAAATAAATTTATTTTTAGATCGTTACAAGACCGTTCCATTTCCAACCAATCAGCTTCAATTTCTTGTTCTTCAACTTGACCTTCTTGATGACTTTAGAGTTCGTCTGCTTCAAGTTGCTAAGCAAGAAGCATACAACCCTCTCAGCAATGTGTATTGTGCAATCATTAACTCTGTCAATTACGTGATAAGAGTTCTTGAAGACTGGTCTGATCAGTTAGTAAGTATCTGTAACTTAAAAACATAGCATTTAAATATCGTATATAAGCACAAATATTCTCATAATTCCCATATTTCTATCACATTACAGTATATGATCAAGTGTAGTCCCAGGGGGCCTGGATACTACATTCTAAAGCTTTGTCTACACTATCAAACTTTATGTGACAACAAAAATGTGATGTGTCCATATATGGACATGATGATGTCATAACACTACCATATTTGACCATGTCACAACCATACATGGGCACATCACATGTTTTGTCACATAAAGTTTGATAGTGTAGACAAAGCTTTAGAAAGTTAGGTGCTGGGACTATATACTCAGATATTGAAACATATAGAATGAGATATAGCATGTCTGAGATCAAACATAAAATTGTGGGTGGGATTATACTCGAGCATATGATTATAGTATACAGTATAGTAACAAGAAGAATTTTTTCCCAGTTTTTTCTACAGTTGCAATATCACCACGCAGAAGACGAGAACATGGCCGCATTTAACCAAGCTTTAGAAAGCAGTAGCGCCAACATCGATATTAACCTGCTCTCGAAAGGTCTTGACGGAGAAGAGTTGGACGCCATGCAGAGTGCAGTGTTTGATGATATTATAGAGCTATATAAACACATGCAGCAGGATATGTGTAGGAAGATTAACACATGCATTTTTAATCAGCTAAATTCGAAAGCTAAACTTTATTTGAAAGAAAAGTAATTAACGTATTTATATACAGTTTGCAAATTATAAATACGTTGTAGTCCCTACCTCATTTATTTATTTTCAATCATATTTGGGTTACTTATGTATTAAACTACCTGTACTGTACAAGTCCATGAAATTAAATACAAAATTATGAATCTGCTCTTTAGAAGTATCATCACATGCATAGGCTTATGGTCACTTAAATGGTTTTTAAATCCAGTGCAAGTCTATATTAAATATGAAAGTATGAATTTGCTATTACTTGCATATCTAAAATAAAGTTAGTTTAAAAAGCTCAGCACATTTGATAGATTGCTTTTAGGTGAAAGGTTTGGGTATGTTGATGGAGGCATAAAAACTCTATCTGTTTGTAAGGATTATTTGTTTATATGTTAGTAAAACCATAGAGTAAAATGTATACATTTATAGAATTTGTTTACTTGTTTTAGATGGTTTTCGTTACCTTCAGTCAAAGATTTAGCAGCTCAATCCGTGACGTTTTCAGCGTGTGAAATGCTTCTCTTCGTCAAAGACAATCTGCACCTTCTTCAAGAACAATTATGCCTGTCATTGTTTAAAATATGTTGGCGTCTAATGGCAGAAGGGATTAACAAATTCCTTTATGAAGAGGTATTTTGACAAATTTTTGTTTTTAAAATAAAAAATATTTTCGAGGATGCCATGAGGATAAACAATTTTGTGGCCGTTGGATGTATTGGATCGCCACTTCTTAAATAAGCTCACTGTATAAATTGGCAATGCCATTTTGGTCCTCAAGACTCGCCTCACCTCAATTTATATTCTTGTTTAGATGATTCTTTGTAACCAGTTCAACGAGGGTGGAGCTGCTCAGTTACAATTTGATATGACAAGAAGTTTGTTTCCATTATTTGGTGCCTACACACAAAGACCTGAAAACTACTTCAAAGAGTAAGTTTGTTGCCAAAAATTAACGAGATAACCCCTGCAAAATGAAAGAGATAAAGGTGATTGGGTTCTGATAAAAACAACACGTATTAGGCTGTATTGTAGTTGAGCAAATATAGACAAGTGCTTACAGATGATAACAAACATTTAATAGGATGAGATAAGAAGTTTTAAGATTGTTTGTGGTGTGATTTGACAAGATAATGGGCCATAACCTGACCAGGTTTTGCTTTAGAATGTTTGGGTGATTTGACATAACATAGCATTGATATGATTTGGCTTGTAACTAAAATTGTTGAAAAGGTGGTTTCAAAAGAGTAAAAAGGTGTGTGAGAAAAAAACAACAGTACTAGTAGGTGCTATGTAGAACCCCTCCTTCAAGAGACTCCTAGTAAGGGGACACTTTCCAATTAAATAAACAAAAGGTAATGTATGTTTTAACACTATGGCCAACCTCTATTCAGGGGACCCTCAAGGGGACACTCCTAAAGGCCAATTTACACAGACGAGCGGTAACAGTAAGTGGAAAACCGTGTAGCTTGTTCCACCTAGAATCTGTATCAATCTTGAGTGGAAACCATCCGTCTGCTCCACCTTGTGTGTAAATGGTCATAAGGAATAACAGATTCTATATTTTTATTACCATTACCGTTACTGCTCGTCTGTGTAAATTAATAGGGATTCTACTGTATCAGAAGCCTGTAATTGATGGGATTTAATACAGACAGATGTGTTTTGAATATCACTTGTTATCCTATTTAAGAAATCTATTTTACATTTTAGGATAAAGGAAGCATGTCTCTTACTGAATCTGAAAGCAGGAACTGCAATTCTTTTAAGAGATTTATTATTTAAACATCTTCACGACAACCAGAACGAACAAACAAGCCAGGCATCGACTGAGACAGCTCTCCATGATGTTGGTGTGTTTAGGTTGAAAAAAGAGACCGCCGAGAGAATTCTGAATTTACGTACCGATTGGCCAAAGATTTAACTTGTGTGAGTGTATGCTTTGCTGTCCAAATGAGCAGGACAGGCTAGTATATGTTCAATTATGCAGTATTAATTCAAATATTTTAGAAGTAAACTTTTTGTTATAAATAACATGTATTTTCTGACGTACATAAGTATTGAGAATACAAGAAAAATGAGACTCTATTATAAAAGTGTATTTATCAAGAATTGGAACTAATAATTAATTTATTAAAATCAGAGAAAATTGAAATTCTTCCCTGATTAAAATTAACACTAAACAATGACAATTTGAGAACATTTATTTAACATAAATCTTGTAATACTAATGATTAGTTGATCACTATGTGTGATCAGATGTAAGTAATTAAAATCCAACAAAATACAGTATTATTATGGTAGCTTGCCTCCATAGACATAATAATAAAAGACGTAATATTAATATTATAATAGTATAATATATTTATTTATTTTATTCAAACAATAATGGTTGTCCATCCAGCAGAATCTGATTATTAGGGACCCTCAGAATAATACAATTTATACATTTAATTAAATAATATTTACAGTAAAATAGAAATCAATTTAAATTGTATTCTATGTCTATGGTTTCCTCGCATTGTTCTGCTAATTAAATAAACTGTACTTAAAGTACCATCATTGTTCTGTAGTAGTTTAATTGCTTTGTAAAACAACTTGATATCTAAAACTTACACAAATGTATTTTACTTTGTCTGTTATAAAGCGTTTTAGAAGAAGTTGATAAAATTTGCTTTAATTTCGGTTTCCAGATCCTCATTGGCTCTTCATGTTCATTTAAATACTTGGCATTATCGTCTTTAATATGCTTCACATTATGCTGTCCTACTTTGTTAAGCAGTAATAATGGAGAACAAAATTGTAAATGCGTTTTAACGCAAGTAATATGATGGTTTGGATTGCCGTCTTCCATTATCTCTGTACAAGTAATATGGTGATAATCTTCGTCAAAATGTACCTTACATCTCGGCGTACTTAACTTTTCTGTTTGTAGACGTTTAAATAGTATATCTTCAAGTCCTGTGCGTCGCGGCATCTTCTTTTGATCTTGTGATCGTTTTTCGACGTTTTTTATTTTTCCCTCTCGTATTTCGGGTAAATATAAATTCGTATCTATTTCACAGTTTTTAGGTTTTACTAATATTCCTTTCATAACCCGTTCATTGGTTTGACTGACTCTTTTGCCATGCGAACATTTTTTTACGGTTTCCTTAGAATCAAAGACATGCTTTCTATCGGTACGTTCGTCGTTCTTGTTATTTGCCCGTTCTCTGAGTACATTGCGTTTACTTGTCTGTGTGTTTATAGCAACTAACTTTTTCTGTGATACTTGAAGACAAGGTAGCTGGATTGTTGCCGATGACATTACAGCGACTTTACCTGTCTCCGTATCACCGATTGTCATGATATATCCAAGTTAACTAACGTATGCACATTGCTTGACGATCCGTATAAATAGACCGCGTATCAATTACCTTCTCATTCGTGTGAATAGTAAATCTAGATTCTGCTTGTCAGATGATCATCTAGAAATGAGTCCCTTACGAACTTTTCTGAACGTCGGCTCAAATTTGATGATATTAGTGTTTGTTTAGCAATTCTATTGTCTATCAAGTTGTTATACTTGCACCTGAATAAATTAATGTCGCTCTCTGACAAGTATCGATACGTGTAATAATCACCAATTTCTTATCGCAAATTATCAGTATGCTATTTACCAATCCGTAGTACGTGCTTGCCATAATGCTGTTACGTCATGAGTTAATGGTTGTAATTTATCCACGTGGTATACAAAGTAATTAATTCGTTCAAGTTCAAAATATTTATACCCGAACTTAAAATCGATGATTCTGTTAAGTGCATTGCGAAGGTTATTGGATAAGTGTTGGCTGTTATTACTCCTAATAGTTAGGCTGCTATTTAGGAGTAATTATATATGTTGTCCTAAATGCCTACTTCTTCATAATAGCCTTTATTCACTTTGCCATTCATGATTCAATGACTCGTACTGTACTTTAATATCTGCTGTTTAAAAGTAAAAAGCTTTAGGTCTTGTTAGAGTACTTGACGGTCAAACATGACATCATTTAGTAACTCGGCAAGTTTTCTTTCGACGTAATCACATTGTCAATTAGAGTCGTTTTAATATCAATTTCCAATTTGTATGTCTAAGTGTGATAACTACAACAATTACAGTGATTGTTAACAATATACCAACCTCTGTGTCTATTCATTAATCCACGGTACCGTGGCTACTTTTCGAAAATACTCTTTAGTTATCGATTTAATTACGTCAATTTGATAATATTGTATATGGCATAAGCTGTGCTTTCGTAAAACAGGAAAGGTCATTTTTATCATTAATTTTCAAGTTTATAGAATTAAATTTGATTGACGCTCTGATATTGAAAAGAATGAAAAGTTGAAATGCGTCAGTTTTAGATTTTATTTGTCACAAGTCACTTTCATATTGAAAACAATGTTCAGATTTGAGATACTCTCTGTGTCTGAGTAGCCTACCTGTCGCAGACTACGTTTGATTCGATCTTAGCGAAGATATTGAATATAATTAAGCTGGGCACCTCCGATGTACGTCGACCTACTTACACGATTTTGAAAGCCATTAAACTAAACTTTAGGCCTACAACCCAAGAAAGCATAATGTGGCACCATTTCGTCAATTAACATTAGGCCTATCTCGTTGCTGCCTTGGAGAGTTGTTAGTAAAACCTTATCCGGAACTTCCACCTGCGGCCTACCAAGTATAACTTGAAGTGACCAATATAGGCCTATCAGTGTCCTGAGATGCCAGGGAACAAAGTTCATTGGGGACCGTGTGTAACAAACGATCAAGACAAGAAACTCGGAGGACACAGATGGGACTGCAAACAATTGTTTCCAAAGTCGAAGCCATCGCTCGAAGTTGTGAAATCGAATTTTCCGGTTACCATCGGCCGTCATAACCTATTGCCAACCTCTTTAAAGCAAGTAATTTTATATGAAAATGTGACGGAGAGTAGGTTGCTTGAACTAAAGCTTGAACGAATTCGCCATCAAGAGAAGAAGATTGCTGAAAGTTACGCAGCTAGAAAGACCAAGTTTATCAACACCGTAATAAAAACAAGATCATCTTTTACGGAAAGTTTGAATTTTAATTTCGATGCTAAAGAAAACTTTCCTGCTTTAATTAAGAGTAGTTTTGGATCTGTGACAAAACTACCAAATTTATTTACTTCGTCAGTAGACTCACATTCGTTAGGCTCGTCTAAAAGCGAACGTGTTGTCACGAAGAACGCGCGTGAACCGTTTAATGCGCCGTGCGCAAATTCAGCAAGTGGAAAAAGAATGAACTGCACGAAATGTGCCGTTACCACGGATAGAAAGCCAGTTAATACATCTACTAGCTGTCCGTTCAACACGTTGCTACCAGATCTACCGTTAGTCAAACAACATAGAAATGAACGCAAAGTCGACCAACAAAGTTTTATACATATTCCGGATGATGATTCAACCACTCTGCAGACGTCTAGTAAAAAATGCCTGAATGATAAAAGGTTTCTAGAACTTCAGAAAGTGCTCTTTCCTCCAATTGTGACAAAGCAGCAAAGAAGAGGTTCCGTCTACTCTAGAAGAACATCATTGCCGATTTTGGGTGCTAAAAAAGCATTTGGGAATAATTGATACTGTAGGACCACCCTGATATGACCTACATCTGCCTCTCTGTTTCTGCTCTCTTGTCAAATGTGGGTGGCGCAAACGCTGGTCTTATGGAGAGGGATGGGTGAAGAAAGCTATTAACTTCGTGACATTTTCTATACATTGTTTGTATTATAATGTTTGTGTATTAAAATCTTCAAATATATGATCTATAGTATTACGTAATATGTATTTTTTTCACACTAAAATGTATACCGCCCTCTATAGTTCGAAACTTTTTTTACTACTCATCGTAATTTCTGAAAACATGTCGGGTACAGTGAATGTGTTAACTCCAAATGGACGAAGACAAAATGTTAAATATTCTGCAAATATGACAATACTACAGGTAAGTTCTTCTTACTTAGCTTAACTTACATCTTGTATAAAGTGCATATGTATAGGACAGGTAGGACAAGCAGTGTAGGCCTACTACTAGCCTACTTAGGCTAGGCCTATTTCCAGCCTATATAATATTAATAGGCCTAGACTAGCCTTTTCCCCGTGCTTGGTTGGGAAAATCCCACAAACAAAGAGACTGGACCTAGGCCTAGGCCTAGAATCTCACAAACACGTTTTATGTACGGATCTATCTAGTCTAGGCCTTTTACTAGTAATTTAAATAGTTTTATTGTAATATTGTATTGTTGTTTGATTATAATAATAATAATTTGTGCAGTAATTTTACTTTTTTGCCTACTTTGAAGGAAATAAGATAACCTTTGTGTTTCATTTATGTTGTTTATAGATTATTGAAAATGTATGTGAGAAACAAGGTTATACAAGTGCTGAATATGACTTAAGGTAATTGTATCCAATTCTACAGAATAAAACAAAATGAAACCCTGATCAGTGTGTACATATTATTATTGCTACTATTATTGTTTACAAACAGACAATCAACAAATCAGCGATTTTTATTATTAATCATTAGTTGCCTAGCAATCTCCCGATCTATGAATAAATTAATTTTGTTTTTTATTATTTTTTAGGCATCAAAGAAAGATTCTTGATCCAAAACTATCTGTGAGGTTTAGCAATATTCCGAACAATGCAAAGCTGGAGCTTGTTAAAGCAGCAACAGCTAGAACAGAGTCATGTATACAGATTGCTCTACAGATGCCTGATGGACAGCGACTACAACATGCATTCTTACCAAGTAATACGTTGTGGGATATTATTCAACATTGGCAAAAGAAACTTGACAGGTGCGTGTAATATTTTAAAACTTAGAATTGCAGCTAAGCTTACTGTAGGTTTTGATAGTGGACTAAAAGATTTTACATCTAATAGTGTTAGAGGTTGTGAAGATAGAAGGCATTAACTGAAGCCTTGATTGAGTGAATGAAATCCCAACCATATTTCAATTGTTGTTTATGTGTGTATTTATTTTTGATTTACAGACAACTTCTTGCGGACAGTATTGAAGATGATAAAACAATGGAACTAACTCTTGTCTATATGACGCATACGGTAAACTTGTATTACTCATACGGTAAACTACACCCCTATTAAGGGGGCACCTTGGGAATACCTCTGAATATGGATTGCCCATATTATGGCCCTTGTTCATTTCACAGTAAAGAATTCCTGAATAGGAGTATCCAGTGAATAGGGATTCCCCTGAATAAGGGTGTCCATTAAATAGGGGTGTTGTACAGAAAGAAATTGTATACCATATCATTATAATATTGATTCATTTTATCCTTAACTGTGGTATATGTAATGTAATGTTGTTCGATTTATATAGCGCTTATACAATCAAGATTGTCCCAAAGCGCTGACATCTCAGTTTATTTTTCCTAACAGATAACAGGAGAAAATAAATTGAAGGATACAAAATTGAGGTCGTTGGGTCTGACAGGAGGTTCAGCCGTTATTCGTCTATCTGGACGTGCAATTGACACCACCACGACTACAAATAACCGTATAGAAACAAAAGAGGATTTGGGTAAAAATAAATTAGATTCATCATCAATATCCTCACAAGATAATATGGACACAAGTGAAGGGCCTGAAAATACTTCACCCATGTCCCCACAAGCTATGGACATTAGTGAGGCGTCAGAAAAGGGTGCTAAAACACGTATTCAACAAAAAGATGAACAAGAAGGTGTTAAACAGACTGCTTTGAGTGAAGCTGTTAGGTCAGATAAAGGAGAGAGTTCAATCGGAGCTAATGTCAGTAGTTCTAAAGCAGCCGATGTCAGAAAAAAAGTCACTAAGTCCGTGCCTGCAAGAGAGCCGTTGCAGCCTTCTGATTTGCGTTTAAGTGAATTTGCAAATTTTAAGGTATTGAAAAATCTTTGTTTCATTCAGTCTATTGATATTGAGACCTTAGGTAATATTGCTAAATTAAGGAATAATAAATGTTTAGAAACATTTGTATTAGGCGCTATGAAAGACAACCATTATTATTATTAGAATTAAAAGCTTTTAATGGAAAGCCTATGTTTTTATTTTCAGTTTCCAGAACCAGCCACCGACAGTAATATGCAAATGAATACAGAAGAATTTAGTGAGGTGCTATCACAGGTAATGTATTACACAATATAATCCATCTGATTCGTCAAAGTCATAGCATTACATAGACTAGCAGATATAGTTTATTTCATCTCTCATAAACACTAAGATAAGTCAAACAGCAACCAGGAATAGAGGAAAAAAGATTGTTTGTAGTGTAAGAAAGTTCAATTAATTTAAGTTAATTTATATATATAAAAGAGTAGGATAGATCTGGACACACACAAGTAAGAAATGTACAGTAGAACCTCTGCTTTGGGACACCCCTATACAGGGAACAACCCTATACAGGGGACACCCCTATTAAGGGAACAACCCTATACAGGGTATATTTTAAGTGATACTTTATTATGAAACAAACGAGAGGAAATACTGTACTCTACAGCCAACCCTATTAAGAGGGCACTTTGCCCAAATGGTTCTACTGTATTCTATGAAAGGTCCTAAATAAATTTAAATTACATGTTTGTATTGATTTCCACAGCCTTGTGACCGTGAGGCTGTAGTATTAGATTTATCAAATGAAAATACATCGGAGGTTAAGGACACTCCAGATACTGATGAATTCTTTGAAGTGACTGTTAATGATGTTAGAAAAATGCTTGCTGATTTAAAGCATCAAAGGTAATTAAAGTGAGTGGGGGAGGCTATTGAGGAGGTTCTAGTCAGGGAAGGGAAATTATCTGGGTGGGGGGTGTCCAGAGTTGGGTGGGATGGTAGCCAAGAAGCACTTTATTCTGCTCTGTTTTAAAATCATATTCAGCATTTCTCATTATGTGGCTTGGGAGTCATGAGAAAAATCATACTTGATCACAGCTAGCATCAAATCCAGGGATAACTACACTGTCTGGTAATTTACCAAACCATTTAAAATATGTAATAATAATTGTTGTTATTTAATACAATAGCACAAGTGATTCACCTTTGGAAACAACAAAAATGAGAGAGGATAAAGAAAAACAGAAAATGTTGCGTTACAAAAAAACTATCATTCGAGTCGTCTTCCCTGATAAAGTAATTTTACAAGGACTGTTTAGACCTAAGGAAACTGGTAAGAAACTAACGTATTGTTTATAGTCCCATCATGGAGCATGATAATTCACCTTGATCTGTTATATTACACTTGATTAATTTCACTGTTCTTTGTTTTTATTAGTACAAGCCTTATTTGATTTTGTAAAGAACTCTTTAGAAGAACAAACACTGCAATTCTACCTATGTAAGTTATATGTCATGATACAATAACCAACAATGTTGTGGACACCCAAATAATGAAGGGAAAAACTTTGTTGGTTTCGAAAGTGCCACCTAATAGAGATTCTACTGTATTTTAATGACTATACTTATTTCTTCTTAGATACATCTCCACCAAAATCAATTTTAAAAAATACACAGGACAGCCTTTTTGCGGTAAGGTTAACATTTGATAATAAGTATGTAACTTAGTACAAACCAGTATTCATGGTGCACAATTGCGCCCTCTATAAGTCCAGGCTACAGCATCTTATAGTATTGTACCTGTATATCTTAGTAATATTTATTTTTTTATAGTGAAAATTTTTAAATGTTATGTCTCACAGACTGGTTTGTTCCCAGCTGCTAAAGTCTATTTTGGATGCAAGGACAAAAGAGGTAAGTTAACATTAATAAAATTTGATTCCTAAAATGTATCATTTAAATGTACGATTTATTTTTAAAAATCCATCCATTTTCTACTTGTTTGTCAATACTAAACAGAAAAGACGCCAATCAAATACGCCAATTGTTACCAATTTGTTTTAGTAATGCTATATCACATTAATATATTTAACTTGCGCTTTCAGATTGCTGGCTCTCTCAATCTCTTCTGAGCTCAATAAAACCAGTAGCAGCAGTAAATGAATCTTTAAAAAGGTAAACCACAAAATAATTTGCTTAAATATTACATGTTCAAAGCTCACAAGTTTAATCTAATGGATTAATAAGTATTTGTTTTTGTATTAGTGTAACAGGCTTTGTAGCGGAATCAGATAGGGCAAGCACATCACGAGGGGCGTCCTCTATCAATGCAGAAGGAACATCGCAATCACCGCCATCATCATCAGCAGCCAGTAAGCGTCCATCTTCAAATGATTCAAGTGCAAACTCCAAAAAGATTCCAAAATGGTTCAAACTAGGTACATTTTATATTTTATTTTAGTATAATATTCATATTAGAAAGGTATAATTCCCCTATCTTTAGTACCCCGGCTGTCTTACTAATACCCTGTGTAGGCCCACATTACTCTAATTTTAAATTATTATTTATATACACAATATATAATACTTGTCTACTATTGTTGTATATATATAATACTTGTCTACTGTTGTTGTATATATATAATACTATAATTATTCACTATTCCAGGGCCTGAAAGTTCTTAGATTTCTTTTGGGCACTGTGTTACTATAAAGATATTATATCTTTATATATTGCATTATTGTATACTTTTGTATTATTGCCCTTTTTGTGTATACCTGTAACAGTATACTTACCAGTGTGTTTATTTTGTTTGTTTTGGGGTTTTTTTTAGGCAAGCAATGAAACGTTTAGAAGATAGACTACTGTATCACTGATGGAATGACAACACAAGATAACTTCTATGTTTAATCAATGATATTTATTACAATATATACAATGAATGCATCTTGAAATAGTGATAATATTAATAATCCAGTCACACAAAATAGCTGAAAACATAAGTTACTATTTCTATATTTCTCTGTTAATTTAATGCCTAATTATGCTACATACACAAAATCATTATATTACGACAATAAAATATTATTAAACGATTACTATTATTAAAAAAACATCTGGTGCCTACTTCCTTTTATTGATAAATTTATACTTTTTAATCATCAATTTTTTCATTCTTGATTCGTTATATATTTTACTGGAATTTATTATGTTTACCTCATTTTCTTGAAGGAAGAAATAAATGTTAAGTTGAATTGAATTGAAAAAAACATATTTTCATTATATGAAGAATGCAGCTTGTTCCACTTTCTGGTCGTTCATTATTCATCATACAGCTGGTTTATTCTAAAGCTCTGTCTACACTATAAAACTGGTTTGACACAAAAAGTGTGATGTGCCCAAATATGGTTGTGATATTTTTTTTTATATTTTTTTTTTATTCAATTTCCAGGTAACATACAAAAATCATAAACATCATTCAACAAAACAGAACAAAAGTACTATCAGCACCTGCGGGTAACCAAAAGTGGATCAGTTCAAAAGAACTGCACTGTCGAGTGGCTTTCCCAACTAATAGTGATAGTCTAGATGAATTCGATATCAGTAATACATTTTTTCAAATCCCTTCTAAACCCCCCAAAGTTAAACAGGACTTTGTTACGAACTTCATGCGGGATACATTCCCATATTCGAGGGAAATTAACGAACAGGGAGTATTTAAATGCATTAGTTCTAGCATACATGTGTTTAAAGGTGGGGGACTCTGGATACCGAGAATTAATTGTAAGGTATTCAAATATATCAAAATCAATTAAATTATGCAAACACTTAACTACAAAAATTATACTATGAAATTTCATTCTTTGAACCATATCTGGTAAATTTAGAATCTTAAGCCTGTCAGTGAAATCGCCTTCAACACACAATTTAGTAACCCGTCTTAATGACTTTTTAATAGCTATATTATGTTGTTTTTGATGTGGATCCCACACAGGAGCACCATATTCAATAACAGGTCGACATAGTGCATTAAAAAGTCGTAGTAAAATTTCGGTGTCATTGAAACCTACAACCCGTTTGATAAACCCAAGCATTCTCATAGATTTCATCGATCGATCATTAACGTGAGCAGACCATATTAAATCACGTGAGAAGTTAATACCAAGATATTTATGTGAATAAACAGCTTCAAGGGGATTGGATTCGATTGTATTAATAAAATGAGGGATATAATTACGTTTCCTAGTTATGTGCATGACCTTATACTCCTTTGCATTTAATTTCATTTTATTATCCTCACACCATTTGGAAATTTTACAAAGATCCTGTTGTAAGGTAAGTGCATCATGACGACTGAATACAGGTTTATAAATTACTGTATCATCTGCATACTGCTTCATAACAGAAGAGGTATTTAGAGGTAGGTCATAAACAAAGAGATTGAATAGAAGCGGGCCTAACACTGATCCATGAGGAACACCCGAGCCCACTCTATCCCAATCAGAATGCTCCTTATTAAGAACAACACGTTGGAATCTGTCACTGAGAAAGGAGTGAAGACACTTTAGGATAGATCCACATACTCCCATGTTGTGCAGTTTCTTGATTACTAAATCATGGGGAACACGGTCAAAGGCCTTCTCCCAATCAAGGAATATTGCATCAATTACAGGAGGTTGTCTAACATCCATTGTTTGTGACCAATCATGATATAACGCTGAGGCCTGTGTAATACACGATCTACCTGGATAAAACCCGTGTTGCGTGGGACTAATAAATCCAAAAAATTGAAGATGAAAAAGAATGTTATCTGCTATAATACGTTCAAAAACCTTACCTATAATAGAACATAGCGATATGGGTCGATAATTATTAACATCGTTACGATTACCTGACTTAAAAATAGGAGTGATAGGAGTTTCCAATCTTTTGGTACAAAGCCGGCCGTTAAGAACTTGTTAAACATTTTGCACAACACTGGGGCAATAATTGGAGCTGACATGGATAACATTTTAGGTGTATTCCCGTCTGGTCCAGGGGATTTGTTGGGTTTCAATGACAATAGAGCCTCGAAAATAGTTTTTTCAGTAATATTAATGTTATTAAGGGGAACAATATCTGGGTGAACACAATTACAGATCTCATGGTTAACATTGAAATTACGATTAGGTTCGTTAAAGTTTGACGCAAAGAATGTGGAAAATGCATTTACCGCATCGATATCGGAAACCAAGGGTATACCGTTAAAAACAAAGTTTTTGACTTGTCCAGTCTTACGCCTTGTCTTAACATAACTAAAAAAACGTTTGGAGTCACCATTTACACAGGCGACACTTAATTTCCTAATATATTGTAAATGAGCTTTTTTTGTTAGGTTTCTTAATTTATTACTAAACTTTCTATATTTGTCCATCTTACTTGGGTTATGAGGATGACGATAAGCCTCTTTTAGCATTCGTTTCTTTTTACGAGCCATGGTAACCATTTCTTGAGTTATCCAAGCTGGCCTGTTTCTTTTTTTACTTTTGACTTTAGGGATACAATCGTTGATAGTGGCGAGAAAGAGGTCTTTAAAATTTTCCCACATTTCCTCACAGTCTGATTGTTCCAGGCACAGTCCCCAAGGAACCGCCCCCAACGTTGTAAAAAGATCGTCATGGTCACATTTACTATATTGATAATAATATCTATCTACAGGTTTAACTTTACTGCATCTAGCGTTAATATTAAAATAAACCCCAAGGTGGTCACTTGTACTGAGACCGGGATGACTTCTAAAATTACATACAATGTCATAATCATGTCCATATATGGGCACATCACACCTTTTTTTCACATAAAGTTTGATAGTGTAGACACAGAGCTTTAATTCAATCAACCTCATTTTCAAAACATTCTGATAGCCGAATTTTTAAAACAAAATTAAAATCATCAAATCGCGAATAAGAGTACCGTATCCATCCATCATGTTCATGTTTTAAAGTATGTTTTTACAGACTATATTACAAACGGCAGTTTTCTTATAAAACGTTAGCAATGATGTCGCCAGACTTATACTAGGCCTATATTTTACTTTTCATTTTATTCTAGTCCTAAATCGAAATCTTGGACGTTCTTTACTTTTGTATATATCTTAGTTGTTGCCACGTGTCCGTATTCGATGAGTTTCATTGTTCCACCGCCTAAGTATCTTTTAGCCCAGTTCTTACTAAACGATTTTCGTCGTCGAGACAAAGATGTTTCGTCAATTTTCTCGTGACGTGACGTCTTTCTCTGATGCGCATCTTCAGTGGGTGGAGGTGCGTTGATGTTATACGAAATAACGCAATAGTAATCGTTACTCACGGTTGGATATTTGCGAACGTATGAATGTGTCAGAGTTAAAATGCATATACCTTTATCAGATATCACCAAGTATTCTTCGTCCTCACGTTTTCTAGCAAGTGCGTTATTGACGTCATCGGGCGTAATAATTACGTATGCTTCGTCATCTGGTTCATCATGATTCTGCGAACATCGTCGTTCAGACTGCGCACACTCAGACTCACCAGATTCACATTTTGCGAGATTTGAGATATCTTCCATTGTAATCTCGCAATATTCATCATCTAATAATGATGCGATTGTCTCCGGAATACGACGACGTGACGTTTTTCTGTTCTTAGTCCTCTTTGACATGATGTAATCGGAAAGGAAATCAACAATTTTCCGAACCTATAGACGAAAAAAATATGAAACAAATACATTATTGAATTTTCTCATTTGTTACCTCTATGTTCATACAACCTTGTAAAATAACATTTTGTAGGCCTATTTGGTTTTTTTTCTCTTTCTTTCTAGCTCTCATAGTACCGACGTAAGTTCCTATAGGCGTACGGCTAAAGCATGGTTCCCACTAGAACGCATCGCAGCGACGTTTCGACGCAAGGTGCTGTATTGCGTAATCACAAGTGGGAACCGACGATGCAACAGTGCTGCAAACATCGCAGGTTTGATTTCACGCAGGCGGGGGAAAACACAATTATTGGAAGGGCATTTGCTTATGTTGCGTAGATTGCGTGGGAACCAAGCTTTAGTACATTCACTTTAGGCTAGTCAACAACTTATCTATTATAATATAAAGCCTATTTATTTCAATAATAACACATAGGGTCAAAGCAACAAAAAATCAATAGCAAGCCACGCATGATGGAAAATAAAATAAAATCCAGATAAGAATTTACGTTTGTGTTTAATCCCATTCCATTCAACAAAAGCAGATGATCCATTAAACTATTCAATTCTAAAGAATGTCTACATCCCATCCCGAATTCCATACAAAGTTAATATAAAATAACAACAACAATCCACGTCATGCATACATCTAAACATAACATATACTGATGTAGGCTTGTTTGGGGACAAAATAAGAACAAATATGCCTAGATAGTATAGCTATAGGCCTATATGAAGCATTTACTTATATGTGCTCCTCGGATACTTTTGTAGGACAGATCAATTTCATTTCCGTTATATCGTTTTCATTAAAAAGAAAATTTCGTAACAATACCTCAATGCTATAATTCTTGCAATTTAGGGCCGGAGCGGGGTCTTGGATCTGCCTATGAGATCAACAAGAACCAAATCACTTATTTTACCTGATGTTATAAAATGATCATTTTCGCAAACTACTATACACAATATACTGCTACAGTAGGCCTACTTAATATTTATTATACACAATTGATGCGCATTCTTATGTCTTTAAAATATTACGCATAAATAAAGCAATTTATAGCATGGAACTATAATAGGTGAGGCCAATGCAGGAAGTTGTAATTAAAACTCCCTGGTCTATGTTTATATAGTAAACAACTTTTTACCAAATAAGAACTCTATAATAATTATAACAATAACAACTCATTTAACAATCATTTAAGCCACGTAGACGTGTATAAGTTTTCCAATCGATTTTATCCCACCAACATAGGCCTATACTTGCAAATACTGTAGGCCTACTTAACTATAATTTATTTTAGTTCGTTTAATAACAAAACTTACCCCAGCAATTAAGTTTAGATTTCATCAAACGCTATCGACTTTTCACTGTCCAAAAGTACATAGTCGTAAAAATGAATCAATGTAGTGCTTTCTATGCATTTAGTACTAATAAGACCTTAGCTTGAAAGAAAAAAAATCACGGTCATTGGTTTTTAACTATACCTGGTATTTAGTTTTATGAGAAAACCGTTTTTTATAATAATCAATACTTGTGTTTAACGCCCCGTGACGGTCCATGTTTTTGTCAGTATTATTATCGATGGTATTATCAATAGACCTATAAAACCATAGCAAGGTCCTATGTCTGTTCGGTTAGTTCCTTATTCAAACTGAATGAAAGGAACACAGTGTCTTTTGTGGATATTGTTTACTTGACTTACTTTTTAATTTGAAAATATGTCTATTTATAGGCCTTTAATATCTCTATTTATATTATTTCTTATTACAACAATATTTACTTCTGTATTTAGGAACTCTTCCAAATTAGATTGTGTGTGTTTTTAAAATTTATTTATTTGTTCAAATAGATAAATTTAAAAAAACAAACAAACTACGCTAACAATAACATGTGGTCATTTAGTAAAATAAATTGGCCAACAGCGAATAAAAGTACAGGTAGCTGACTTTTCATAATGGAATCGTCCTGGATGACGTTAAAGGGGCTTGTCCTTGCGTCATATTGTTAGAAACTGTTCTTACTCCCTCCGTATTTTCTGTCTTACCGACATAAAAAGTTTATAAATAAAAAAAACATTACATATTGTATTTGTGAAAGCTTACAAACATCTATCAAAATATATTTTTATAGAAAATGTGCTTACATTGTCAAATAGTTAAAATGTTACTGCAAAATAAGCATGGAAGCTTATCAGGTTAAACAGCTAATTTGCATATCAACGTAAACAGAAAATCTCGTGGTTGCATTTTCAAAACAAGTGGCTAGTGGTGATCTGCACGTACAATGTTTTGGGTTTTTAAATGCTGATTTCTTCAATTTTAATTGGTATGTATTTAAAATTTGAATTCTTGTTAATTTATACATTCATTTGAGTACGATTTAGCCTTAAAATCTAAGCCTAGTATAGCCTGAACACGATTGTGTTTATTGAATTGATTGGCTAGCCTATTTTATTTACTGGACGATCGTATCGTGTTACTTTTTGGTAAAGAATGAAAGATGGTGATGACAACAACCGAGTTAGGTTAGCCCGAGATTTGTCAGTGCTACCTGGTCTTTCATAATGAATATTAGAAGAATGGGCAATTATATATAGCTAGGCCAGAGAATTTACCACACATAACTGGGCCTAAGTAGTACAGAACTGGTTTTAACTGGATCTTTTAACACCATATCTCTGGAAAGGTTGGCCTGATAGAATATACTGTACAGTCTGTGTACACAGTAGGCCTATAAATTCACAAACAAATTCAAAATTTAATTTACTTTACAGCTTTTTAAGAACTCGACTATCTTTTTTCCCCTAGAAATATTTAATACTTCAAGATGGTAAAGCTTGGAGGTAAGTTTACACTACAATTACATTTAACTACACCAATATTCATCAACATCTGATTCCCATGTGCTACATTCCAATTGGTCCACTACAGGTCCATGTCAGTTTCCCCCACAATCGGTATTAATCAATTAATTTAATTTACTACAACATTGTGTTCATGTTTGTTTTAAATTTAGGTGAAGGAAATTCTGTTGAATCATTGCATGCTTTTAAAGAATATCACTCTGATGATTGGTGTTGGGATCCTTGCAACAAATCGTCCGATGTAGTTTTATCGACCAATCATTTAGCTGCATATTTTCATACAGGTAAACATACTTGGATACGTTTGTTTGCATTGTCTTGCGGGGGGGGGGGGGGGAAATCCTTCCCCTGCCTTGAAACTAAATTAAGAAAATTAAAGACTTGGCCAAAATACAGTGGGTCGTCAACCTTAAAGTCTGTCTACACCATCAAACTTTATGTGACAAAAAAATGCGATGTGCATGTCATATCACTACCATATTTGGGTATATCACTACTATATTTGGACACATCACACTTTTTTTTTCAAACTAATTTGATAGTATAGACAGAGCTTTATACACATAATTCATTTGAGTGAGCGTACATCCACTATTCACACTTAAACATTGAACTTAAAAAATCCAAGGAAACTGAGTGAAAAGGACAGATGGATAAGTCAAACAAACAAAGATCGAAAAAATCATAAAGCAGTCGCACCCTAGGATATGAACTTGCACAATAGTGTTGTGTCATTTATAGACTGATTGTTTAAACACGCCAAACAGAAGCAGAACAAATTACAAACATGAATGTGAATTATGCATCGGGAAAGTGACACTTCAGGAAGGAATGTCACTCATAAGTTCCTGATTGAGGTCATCAATGGTGACACATATTAGGATTAAGAGATTTAGTGGTATTTTCCATATTAGTGGAATCAGGATATTGTCTTTTGATATTTCAAATTAATCTTATAAGGAAATCCAAGATAGTGACTTCACAAAACAAAACAATTATAGTATAATTATACTTTCAGTCTTTCAGTTAATTATTATTCACTATCTTTCTCAAATATTGACTTTCTTTTGTCATTATATTACAATAAAATCCTATTAAGGATAGTCCTAAGGGAGGGGTACTTTACTAAATGACAACAATGGTAATAATAAATGGTGTATGATTAAAATTGTTCCTTTTTTAGATCCAGTATATGAGAGTATTGGAACGGCAGGTGTGCGGGGAACAAAAGGTTTTAGGGAGGGTGAATACTACTGGGAGGTCATCTTCACAGAACCCCCTCTTGGTACGGCAGTTATGGTTGGTGTCGGTACATGTGAAGCTTTGTTACACACAGGCAATTATCAGTATGTAAACTTAATAGGTAAGTAATAAACAAACAAATTGCTAAAAGTAATGCATAGCAACTACCTGTATGTTTTATTATTGTTAGTGATACAGTACTTCAAACTTACAGTTAGGAAATATAGGTGGCAGTATAACATTTACATTAAACATGATGGCAAGTAAAAAATGATTTACTTTTTCTTTAAGGTATGGACAGCCACAGCTGGGGTATATCACACAAAGGTACAATATGGCATGATGGGAAATATCGTAACTACTGCGAGGCATTTTTTGATGAAGAAACTCGTATAGGCGTACAGCTAAACTTGTATAGTGGAACGTTGACCTTTTACAAAAATGGGGTCAACTTAGGGGTTGCATTTACAGGTTAGTAGAGGTACAATGTAGCTTGATGTTTGAAAAATAAGCAGAAGTTGCTAATATCAAACATAACCTAATTAACATATTTACTATTTATTACAGGGTTATCAGGAGAAAATATGGATGACATTTATCCACTTGCCTGCTCAACGTCGGCTTTGACAGAACTTGAGCTTGGAATCCGAACATCCCGAAAACTATCCCTCCAAGAAAAATGCTACTCTGCGATTTTAAATCGTATTGGCAACAGCAAAAGCAAAGTAGATCAATTACCACTACCCCCTCTGTTAAAAGACATATTAAAGGGGATTGCTGTGTACAAATGAGGGGTGTCCTAAATCTATTGGAAAACCTTGGAAGATCATGCATACCCCATGCATACAGGACCTAAGTTGGTTGAATGACGACACAGAGACAAGTGTAGTGAGGAGTTGTATTGCAGAGTTCTATTGAGGATCCTTTGTTGATTAAAATTAAGGAAGAGAATTGACAATTGAATTTGACCTCAATGACAGCTGACATGTTTTAGTGTCCAGTTTTGGAAGTGTTCATGATTATTGAAGTATATAAACTTGAAATATTTAGAGCAAAAACAATCAATAATATTATTTAGAAGATAGGTGTGAAATTATGGCTACCTAAATTAAGTAAGATTCTACCAAAGAGGAGAACGTTGCTTTCTAACATTCAGGTAACAAGTAAGTATTATACGGATTTGTTTGTACAGTATTAAATGAACAAAAAACACATCTATTAAGTACCATACTAACTCGTATATAAGCCCATACTGATTTGTTTTACAAAACGACCAACATGAATAAAAGCTGAAACACTTTTAAAAGCCCATCTATGGATTAATTGAAGTGTAGCAGACAACTTTTAGAAGTTGGTTGACAAAATCTCGAAATTAAGTGCAATAATTGCGTAGTATTTTTTGGCTGTTTGGTTATACCAGGCCTGGTTATATAAAGTATAATTTTACAATTCACTTACTTATATTAAGTTTGTAATTTGCTCATTACAGTAATTGATAATTTCAATTTAAATATTTGAAATTATTATTATTTTTAGGCAGGCACGGGTCCAAAAATATAATTGTATTTGGACATTGGGATAAAGGTTCCTGGTTATAGGGAATGTGTGCTTGTATTAGATATTCCAAATTATAAAGTGTACTGTGCTTTGTATATCTTCCGTACTCATCAACTGCTACTTTTAACCTTAGTTTAAAAGTATATATTTTATGAATCGAATATATTCTTATATATCAGTATTTTGTTTGCAATTATTGCAATTTATTTTTCGAATATTTCGGATTGTTAAAAACATCTGTAAATAAATTACAATTACATTAAAAAGTGTATGAATAATGTTTTCTTGGAGCCATTTTTATGGCTCGTTTTGTTTAAGACAATTACTACCAAGTAGAATGAATGAATGCGCTGCTTGCACAGCATTTATTGTCAAATATATAAAATATTTAAAATTTGTACACAGACAAAGCTCTTAAAATCAAGCTTTTTACAAGAATGCATTTAAAATTTAGTAACGATGGACACTACTTGGCTTACATCCGTTTACAGTAGAAGACTGAATAACGGTACGAGTAATGTTTTAATAATAATTATGGGAATGGTTGTATTAGTTCTTACCTCTTTGATGATTTGCTGCACAAGTTGAAAAATACTGATGATCCAAATGAAAAATATTGATATCAGAAGTAAAATCCCAGTGAAATCTTGATAATCCAAGAGTAAGTAATGATCCAGCAGAAAATCTTGATGAACCCAAGTAAAATCCAAGAAGAAAAAATGAAATTTGATTTGATGTCGTGTGATGCAGCAAAATAATATATCTGTGATACTATTCGCTTACTTCACACCAACCACACCTAAAAATAACATAATTTATAGATTGTATATAACATTTGATAAAATAAAACTAAAGACGAGATTTGGGATTGTAATATAATTATTAAAACTCATATTCGAAGTACGGGCTTTTTAAATTTTCACAAGACATGAATATAATTTGATAAAACGAATCCTGTATTATTCCGGGTAACACTTACTTACTTTCTGAAAATAATTATTCACTTGTTAGAAATTCGTCCAACGTGCCTATTGTAAGATTGTGTAATGTAACGTTTTAATGCAATTCGTCTACATAAATGGATATCCACAACGATATTACACTTACACTGATTTTATAAAAACATGAGTGATAGGGCCTAATTATTTAGCTATATACATATGACTACTTACTTTCTAAAACAATCCATTATGTTGATGTTCTCCTTACAGCGCAAATGTAACGTCAAGAATATAAAACGGAAAGCGATTGTCACAATAATATGTAAATCTTCAGCGCATTCCCTAATTGAATGAACAGTTAAGAATGTAAACCATTATACCGTACATGTGGCACGGTTTATCAGGTGATGGTATAACGTATAAGATAAAATCATTTTTCAATGGGGTTTTTGTTAACAAATTAATAAAACAAGTACAATCAGAGTGGCGTATAGATAATATTACAGGAGGTATATAATACATTGTTTTCTTCATGCATTCTTCAATTAAAACTTCCAAATAGACGATAAATGTCTAAAACAATGTTAAGACAAGTCCAGAATATAAGTTAACTGTCACATTAATTTCGTTTAATGTAATATTTATTTTATTCTAAAAGTGGACGCGTAACGTTTCTGTACTAAAATGTAGTGAAAAGAAAAAGAAGAAATTGTAGGTAAAAGTTTGAATTGATTTGTATTAATTGAAATACATTTCTCATTTGAATATTAAATAGCAACTGCAAAAATGCAAAATTAAAATAAAGTTGAGGCGCAACGTTTTAATAGAGCGCCATCTAGAGTTTTAAAACTTTTCTTGAGTACTTGAGGTTGGATGATGAAAGAGAATGGTGGTTGCTAACATTGTACATTATAATGAAGATTCAATGATATGTAAAGATTGGTATTCCGAAAAGTGAGTTATCATTATATCTTTGGTAATTTAAGATCGTTGTTGGTTTTAGCATAGGCCTACAATTGAATGCTTACCCATCAGACCACCTGCCAGTGGCAGTGGTGGCAGCAGCTACTTAACCTGCAACTCTAGGCTTAGCAGCCTAAGACTAATTTGGGCTAGGCCTAGCTAACAGCCTATACTCAACAGTGACCTAGTGGCATTTAGTAGCATTTTGGAGCATATCTCATAAAAGAGAGTATTAACTATTATTGAAAACATATTTCATAATTATTTATTCATTCTTATTATAATTTCTCTATTTTGTTCTTAGAACATAACAACCATAGTGGTGGATCCAGGACTGTGACAAAAAAGTGTGATGTGCCCAAATATGGTAGTGATATGACATCACCATGTCCATATATGGGCACATCACATTTTGTCACATAAAGTTTGATAGTGTAGACAGATCGTGCAAAACTGCTGCTGCTCAGATCTCTCTTAATTTTGTAACTATTGCAAACAAAAACAGTGATAAAATAATCGCATTAACACACCGTGGCCATATAATAATATATATATAATAAATTAATATGTTCAACACAAGATATACTCATGTAGGATGTACAGATTGATTACATAATGTTTTGCTCATCATCCTGGTCTTACAGTTAAGTCCACTTCCTAACTACAAGGTCTTTCCCACTACTGGTAGTAGGCTTGCTGTTAAAGCCTACTTAATCATTCTTCATGGAATTATAATGTTGTAAGACACTTCCAGGTTATCGGTGGTCTATTGAAATAAAGGTAAAGAATCAATGCATATAGTGAGGAAATATTGTATATTAATAATTATAATATTAATTCATTCAAAATTCTAACTATTCTTATTTTCCCTGGTAATACTGCAGTGGAGCCGTCTCAACTTTTGTTAGTGACATTTCTATTGCTACCTGTGTTTGTTTCATTGGTTAGTTTTGGATTTAGCATGATAAATAAATTCCATTTGATTGGAGCTGAGTAATAGAACTTCCTTATAAGCTGAGTATGCAAACAATACACCTCATGTTGTTTCATGGTTCACTAAGTTTCTTCAATTGTGAATTTCCTCATGAACACAAACAGAAACCTGCAAGTGTTCACATTCTTTAGATGAATTTAATACAATATACATATTGTAAGACTATTTTTTATTACTGAGTAATAATACTTTTACAGTTCACAAGTAGAGTACCTGGGTGCGTGTCTGTCTGGGTTGGTAGCTAGTATCATATCATCTAGTGCAGATTGTGTTACTGTCAGGATATCCTTCTTCATTGGAACCTCTGTATTTACTGCTGGGTGACTCCAATCAGGTGAGGTGTTTCTATACACATTTTTCTGGCTGTTTTATATTATTGTTTTGAATTAGCTTTTTGCTTATTTATGCTGTATCTTGAGATCCAGACACTGATACCCACAGCATTGTCATTTTTGTCAGTAAATTGCCTTTAGAGATTTATACACTTATACATACATTCACATTTTTTTTTGCCGAACTAGTTTGATAGTGTAGACAGAGCTTGAGGTTTGATTCATCTTATTCATGTCAATTTCTGCACATAAGTAATATATCATAAAGCTATACAAATTGTCCATAATAAAAACTGTTCAGTATAGAGATTGAGAGGTACTACGTGTTACACTGTAGGCGTTATCTGTAAGATTGATATATTTTCAACCAAGATGTATACAGTTAAAAGCATGCACTAATGAATAATGAATGTATTGTATGAAGCCTAATGGAACTCACAGCACTGTAATTATTTAATTCACTTGCTTAGCAACAAGTCTCATTATCAAGTCAAATTTAATATCTGTTCGTTGATACTCTAATTATTAAATGGAATTCACATTGCTGTAGATATATCACCATTTTTAATGGATATTACCTCTTCTTAATAAGAAAGTCTTAAGTAATTGAAATTTATGATGTCTGAACTCCTCGAAACTCGGATGGTATTCTAAGTGACTTGCAGATAAGAGCCTACAAAAAGTCTACAAACAGTATTTACATGTTTATGAGGTAAATCACTCAGTTCACACTGTAGATTCAATATTGTAGCGGATTGCAATGGTGATATATAACCTTTCAAATTAATAATATTTTTAATTGCAGGTATACAACTTAAGACAGAATATATAGAAATATGCCGGCTTTGGTGGCATTCAACCGTCGCTGGGCAATAGGTAGTGATGATTTTGCGTTGTCTGGGGTTGTTCCCCTTCTTATTCGACTTGTATGGTAAGTAAAGTGTTGTCAATTATGTGCCTTGATCATGTTAGTCAGTGTGTATCTGATTGCTACATAGCACAGTGGGTATAACTCAACACAAGCTGGGGTAATTTACATAGACAATGATCTATGCAGTTGACCCATCTGAATTAGGTCTAGCCCACCTTTTGGTCTTCAGTGTAGGTATAAAACACATCTTTTTGATCCTCATGCAAGTCTAAAACCCACCGTTGGTCCACATATGCCAAAGCCTACCTTTGGTCCTCAGTAGGCCTAGGTCTAAGCCCACCTTTGGTCCTCAATGTAGGTCTTGGTCCTCATATACAGGGAACCCCATCTTTTGGTCCCTTTCAAGTCTAAAACCCACTGTTGATCCTAATGTAGGTATAAGCCTTTGGTGCTCAGGCCACATTTTGATGCTTAAGAATAAGCCACCCTTTGGACATTTGGTCCCCATGCATAAGCCCACCTACCTATCCCAACTCAATACAATATTTACCAATCACTTTCCTATCTGTTTATTACTAGGTTCATAGTGGTTGCCGTCATCTTTACAGAACACATCGCAAGCCACGATCACTTTGAAAAATGCAATGCAAAAAGAATAACATTCACTTATTTCTTTGGATTCTTTACAATTATGGTTCTAACTATTATCTTTGAAATACTTATAATATACGTGAGCAGTCGAGGTACTATTATTGATACTCATCCACGCAGACACATTCCTCCTCTTTTATATTCTCGATTGTTTCTATACGTATTCGAAATATTACTGAGTATTCTTGGAATTGTGACAGTTTCTAGGAATTGGAAATCAGAAATGGACTGTGATAATGACGTGATGTCATTGATATTAGCGGTCGTTGTTCTAAGTTGGGCAGGACTACTTGTTAACCTTATTACTATATTTATTAAGTTTGATCCGTTGGGTCACATACGAGAAAAAGAAAAGCGCAAGCTGCACAAACGGATGCGGAGGAAGTCTTCTGTGAGGTCTGTGTTTAACGTTGAAACACCGAAAGCTTTATGGGAACGCCGGTAAGAAAATGAATGTTTTGTGTTATTCTAATACTTTGTTTTTAACATGTGTTCAGTTATAACCCCATCCCACAGTTTGAAGTGTGGTCTAAAAACTAACATGTCTACCATGAATACTGGTAATAAGTGTGGAGGATTGCCACCAAAATGCTGTTTGAATTTATAAGAAATTTTAAGAAAATTTACAATTATGATTTCAGGTGTCGTACAATGTGTTGTAATGTCAATGGTGATGAAAATGCTGGGGAAGCCTTTGCGGATGTCTCATCAATATTCGCACAAGTGTTTGAGGTGTGTAAATAACTTAATTCTTTAGTGATTTTTGCAACTAGAGTTTTATACCAATATCCCAATGTATATATTTATAATTGTCCGCATATTTTTGTCTCCTCAGGAGCACGATGTGGTAGCCTCGGATATTTTAGCTGGTCTAACGTTAATCCGGAAAGAGCACAAACTATTAAAGATGCAAGGCTGTATGCCGAAATCATCCCAGTCTCATTTCCCAAAACTTACAAAACCATCTCAGCTTGTTACTGACGTGCTCCCGCGAGCCGTTCACTATCTGCAATATGCAATCAGTTCATATGGATATCTTTTCTACCTTTTTGACAACATTGCATGCGGAATTTGTAAATTATGCCGATATAAAGATTGTATATGTTGTTGCTATGAAGATGATGATAATTGCGCGGGATACAACACAGCTGTTGTCAAGGAGATGAATGGATTGACAGATGATGAAATTGTTTATATTACTTATCAAAATAAAGTAAGAGGATTACAAAATATTGATTTCAGATAGAGAAACACGATTGTAGCCACATGAATTACATCAATTAAGTATTAACAGTTTCACTAACAAGAATTCCAAAGATGTCAATCATCCCCCCCCCCCCCCCACCTACCCTCTCACAAAGCACACTTTAGCTCATGTGGCTACGGCCTTGCGAAGGGATGTGATGCTTCAATTACAATTTGCCTGTTAAATCTATTTTTCAAAAACAGTGTTGGGAAATTAATAGAATAATTTTCTAGTGTTAAATCTACCTACGGTGGTCATCGACATTTGGGGATTGCATTAGAAAATTAATTTTGCTTCTTCTTTCTTCTTAATATTCTATTTGTATATTATAACTAATAGTGGTTTTATCACTTTACTACTGTACGATTCATATGGGGTTAATTTCATTTTAAAGCTCTGTCTACACTATCAAACTAGTATGATGTGCCCAAATATAATAGTGATATGCTTAAATAGTGATATGACATCATATCCATATATGGGCACATCACATTTTTTTGTCACATAGAGTTTGATGGTGTAGACAGAGCTTTACATTTAAACTTCTTGTCTTTCTAGATTTATGAAATACCATTTTTTGTAGCCGTGGATCACAAACATAAATCTATAGTCATATCACTACGTGGAACATTGTCAGTTGAGGTAAGCAAAACATGGACCAATTGGGATTTGAACCAATGCATAACTTTGTACCACTTACCATCAAGCTAGGAATTTTAAATTTTTAAAGAGGTTGAAAAGATTCGGTACCACTTTACTATCGAGATAGGAATGTTTAAAGAGGTTGAAAAAACACAATTTTGATTTGCGTTTGTTTAAATACTGTGATAATTTAGTGTATGTAATAAAGTCGTTAGTAAGCAAAATATAATATGTTATTTTTCTTTCATAGGATGCACTGACAGATGCAAATGCAGATAGTGCCTTGATGATTGTTGATAACCAAAGGATGTACGCTCATAAGGGCATTTTGATTGTCAGCCAAAATGTTAAAATAATATTAGACAGAGAGAAAATTATTGAGAAAGCCTATGAAAAAGCAGAGGTGAGGTATTATTAAACTTTAAAAAACATGAAGGGTTGAATGGGAGGGAAAAGAAAATGTATGGAAAAGGAACAAAGGTGTGGAAAAGGAAGGAAGGTGTAGAGAAAGCACCCCAACATGCAAAATTGATTGGCATTTTGGGAAAAGGAAGCAAATATCACTCCGCAATAACCCCTAAAATAATACCTTCTGATGTTTCAAAGTAGTGTAAAATTCATAAGTTTGTTTGTCTATAGAGCAATGATTATGAACTAGTGGTAACAGGACACAGCCTTGGTGGGGGAGCTGCAGCTATCCTAACAATACTTCTCAAACCTGATTGGCCAGACATAAAATGCTTCTCATTTGCATGCCCAGGAGGACTTGTCAGGTAAGGTGTGTGTGGGGGTTTTTTGTGTAAACATTGTTGTTTTTGCTTTATATATTTAGATGTTATAAAGTATTGTACAGAAAAGAATTTATGATTTCATTGGACGAAGTAAAAATGCTGCAAGAGCAGCGGATTATTATTATTATATTTTATGATTGAATTAAACATCAGGGGCCCGTATTTAAAGTCACACTAAATAAAGTAAAACATTTGTGTATTTAAGTCAATAAATATTTTTCCTTAAAAAGTATTCATAGATAGGAAGATTTTAAAAAGTGCCTGACAATATAAAATCTTGCTTTTGTGTATATTTGACAAGAAGTTGACAACTCTCACAAAAGTGGAACCATGAGTAAAGGCTACCTTTTGTCTTGGTATTTGTTGACCCCGCACTACATTATATTCTTCTTTTCAGTTCTGTGGCAGTGCAATATTCTAGTAGCTTTATCACCACAGTGATTCTGGGCAGTGATCTAATTTCAAGGTACAAAACAATGATTAATTTAAATATAATACAGTCAACTCTCCCAATAACGGACACCTTTGGGCTGGCATAATATGTCTGGTTTTCCAGAAAGTCTGGTATTCGGAATGTGTTTTTAATGGTGAAGGAAAAAAAACAGTCTGGTTTTGGGAGAGTTTCTGGTTTTTAGAGAGTCCGGTATTGGGAGAGTTGACTGTAATATATATGTGCAATACTGTCACAAACTCATATTTTTTGTTCCTTTTGTTGATAGAATGTCATTAGAGAGTTTAGAAGATATAAAAGGACAACTTATAAAGGCAGTGATGGAAACAGACAAATCAAAGGTAGTGTCTGATGTTATAGCAGAATACAAACTTAATTAACATCCTTGAAAATGTGAACTAAAATTGGGAATAATGTTGATTTTTTTTTCCAGTGCTCTCTGTTATCGCAGGCATGTTTGAGCGGTATGTGTGGAACGGACAAATATGATGCTTACGGATATGATGAGATGATGTTGACGGTTAATGACAACCAGAACTTGGAATGTCAGCATGATCAAAGATTAGATGGTAATGTAAGCTCATCATACCAGCATCTAGACGATTGCGATGACAACACCATTGATGAGACTACTGGTCTTACAGCTGTTGATGAGGGTGACAAAGGGGAAGGTGACAATGAGGATGGTGACAATGGGGATGGTGACAATGAGGAAGGTGACAATGGGGAAGGTGACAATGATGGGGAAGGTGACAATGATGAGGAAGATTGGGATAATGATGAGGAAGATGGGGATAATGCCAAAAATAGACAATTGTTTTTACCAGGCCAGATTTTATGGATTAAAAAGATATCAGAGGGAATTGAAAGGTTAGTATTTTCTTTTCAAAATAATAATTACTGTTTTTTTAGTATATCTAGCGGCACATGGATACAAAATAAAAACTTTATGTGACAAAAAAATGTGATTTGCCCATAAATGGACATGATGATGTCACTACCATATTTAGGCATATCACTACCATAATTGGGCACATCACACATTTTGTTAAGAAATTGAAATAATTTTCTATTGTCTTCTTCCAGAAACTCATGTTGTGGTAAACGACAATATGTTGCTACATGGGCGAAACATGGAGACTTTTCATCTATCTTAGTCAAACCTAGCATGGTCACGGACCACGTACCTTACAACTTGATGAATGCAATTCATTTGATTATAAATGACACCCGTGAATCACATCAACAGGTCTGATAAACTGGTTATTCACACATTGAATAGTTTAGTACAGAATATGCTATGACAATTGTTCCTATGGTAGGAATAAGGTTATAACAGAGGTACATTTAGCACAGGGCTATTAAGATGTGAAAAACCTTGTAGTTTTAAAAAAGGCTAGGTTGTATTTCTATTTTTTCTTTCATTTACACAATCATTATTATGAACATAAACAACTATATAATGAATTATGAGAATGACTACTTCATAATTGAAAATGAAAGTTATGAATCAACAAAAAAAACTTAGTGGTTAATGGATTATATTAATACAATGGTATTGCAAAATATAGGTTAGAGGAAGAAGTAAAAGTTGAATACATTCCAGAATATTGTATAGTAGAACCACTTAATAACACATTATTGCTATATAAGCATTTCCTTCATTGCTTTTACCAAAGGATATGTGTAGACATTAAATAATTTGATGATAAAGGATATTCATTTCCTGGTCAGTGAACTATTTTATGCATCACAACAACAATATTATAACTTAAACTTGTGTGTAAATAGTTGGATGAATTCAAACTTTAAGCTCTGTCTACTATCAAACTTTATGTGACAAAACATGTGATGTCCATATATGGACACAATGATGTCATATCACTACCATATTTCGGCATATCACACTTTTTTGTCTAACTAGTTTGATAGTGTGGACAGAGCTTTAGAATAAACCAATTGAATGATGAATAATGAATGATTCTTGTAAATAAATCAGAAAGTGGAAAGTGCCATTCTTCATTATAATGAAGATACTGTCACCAGATGTCACATCACACTTTTTTTGTCAAACTAGTTTGATAGTGTGGACAGTGCTTTAGTCTACTTGATAGATGGCCGATCACTAGTTTCTCTCGTTTCGTTTAGTAAACTAAAGTAGTGATGTCATGGCACTCGTTTCCTCACCTTAATGTAGAAAATGTTTTATATGTATATTGACAGTAGATTTTAATATATACAGTATATATGGTGATTTATGGTAAATTAATCTTTTGTAAAAAAAAATCAATACAGTTTAATGTATACATTTTGTAGAATATTTAATTGAGAGTCTTGAATAATGTACTGTTAAAATACTTGTGAATAAAATTTTCAATTTTGAAATAAATGACCTTGTTGTGTGTAGTGTAGGAAACCCTAGAAATCTTTTATTGTTGAAATGGAATCTTTATGCGTGGTGTGTTAAGCTCAAATGTGATGTGCCCATATATGGACACAATCACATTCAACTTTTTTGTCAGTGTAGTTTGATAGTGTAGACAGAGCTTAAAAGACAAATAGTAGAGCAATACATTTATCAACAAACTCAGTCTCAACTCAATCACAGCTTCTCACTAATACTGACCAGATCACTCCACTGTGGATATGTACACATATGCGCAAAAAAAAAAGTCAGCCAAAATTATTTTACTGTAAAATATAATCTTTTAAAATAGTTATTTTTACTTAATTAATTACAAGTTGGTCTATTAATGTATCTAAGTACAGTCTTAATGTATTACATTTTATACTTTGTTCATAAATATATTAATATTATTGTTAATATAATAATGATATATATTAATGCATTATCACATGTGTATATTAATTGTTAAAAGTGCAAATTGTAAACAGATTCTAAGTCTGAACTATCGGGCTGCAGTTTTCACCTCCAACTTTCTGAATTGTGGAACTGAAGTAACTTAGATGGGACCTTGGCTAGTTTATTCCCATCCTTTATCAATACCCACTAGAACTACTGGAGATACATACTTATAAATATATTAAGTGTTGAATGGGAGATTTGTACAGTGTGTGACTGCATGAGAATGACAATTATTAAGGCTAGCCAACACTACTATACCTACTATACAATCATGGCTTTACTGTTTTGTCAATCAACTTTGCTATTAGTTTAATCACATATATTTATAATGCTGATATTTATAAACCTAGAATTGTTTATTCTGTGTATAAATTAAAAATATAAATTTAAATATCAGAAAAATTTAGGGGGAAATATGATTGGTATTTGACAGCAAATAACAATTAACCATTCAAGTATTATGTCCAAGAAAATATATTAAAATTTACACAAGTATTCAGCTGATTTAAAAATGACCAATAACGTATAATATATATAATAATAATATATGCTAATTATCAGTAAAATATTAGTATTTATGAAATATGGTTATTACAATGATTTTTTAAAATATAAAAATATTAAAATAATTATATATTAAAATATTAAAAACATTTAAATATATATACAAAGTGAATTTTTACAAATATTTTCTTTATCCCATTAGTTACAAGTATCATATCAACCATGTAATGTGAATGCATAATATTATGTATTAACAACAACAAACATTTGTAGATCTAATTTCAACTATAGTGTTTTAACAAAGCATTTTCATATTTACAATTTAAGAAGCATTGCTGCAGTAGATTTACTGTTGACATGAATGATGATTTAATATTAGTTATTAAAAATAGCTCTTTCTCGAAGACCCTGTTTCCACTGAAACACGTCTTTACAATATACACCAACAAAAACATATTCAACAAGTTGCACTGAATTTAAAAGCACCAAATACAAGGAAATATGATGATACATGATATATCATCACTTGTAGCGTCATGATATCACCATCTATCACCTTTTTTGGTATAAAGATATCACTGTTTTGTGACTGTGAAGATGTCATCATCTACCTCAGTGTTTGGGCCTTCTGGTATTGATTGAAAAACATTGTCATACGGTTGTTTGCTTTTAGTAACGGTACAAACAAGCACGACGAGAAAGACGACTATTAAAATTACTAGGCCGGCTATGATACCTATCCACCATGGCTCAACCAGAAACGAGTTGTCACTAGTGCTTGCAGCTGCCTCTGAATTTGGAGCTGAAAGATATTAAAAACAATTGAAATGTAAATATAGTTGTATTAAAGGGTATTTGTATTCTTACAAGCTCAGCCCTTGAACATGAAATATGATAAAATACCTTTGAGACTCGGGAGTATAACAATAAACAATCCTAAAGAGAGGGCACTGCATAATTCTTTGCATATGTATTAAAACTTATAACATGTAAAAATCGATAAGAGTCGGTAATACATTTGTTTATGTTCGAGTGCATGTCTTTTTATCATGTTATGAGAGTGCAGTTAAAGAAACAGTATGTGTTCATCTGTACATGATTGAAGCAATTTAGTATAAAGGTTAAACCTTCTTTATCACACTAGTATCCAATATATAACTACTATTATAATATATTAGAAAACGTTATTTATTTATATTTGTTATTTATTTGTAGTAAGATTTTAATTAAAAACGACAGATGGTTTACGTTATAATACTTGTGTGCATCATTAGAAATATACTATGTCTGTTAATTGCATTATTTAATTATTATTTAATATAGACTTATAGACGTGATGATGGCCAAGTTGCTGTCCATTGCATTGCATGTATCATTCTCTGTATCTCTCTCATGCAAGAGGTTACATGAACGAATTAGTTAATTTTCATCCCATTGAGCATAGAGCCACTCTTGTGGCTTACATTACCAAGTGATTCAACTGGTGAACACAGTGATAAACATCAGGGGCCTAAATGAACCAGAACACTGGGGTGACCTCCTACTTATTTCAAAAGAGGAAGTTAGGTTCTTTTAAGTGCACAGTAGCCCAAGAAGACTGGACTACATGAACCAATACACTGTTATGAATCTTCTACTCTCAAGAGTAAATTCTCTACACTGAACTTATGGTTTATCTAAGAAAATGTATCAACAACATTGAGCTCCTCCCTCAACTGCTTGACCAATACAAATCTATAAAAATTAGTTATCCACTTTGAATATCACCTGTATGCAGATTGTTAAGAAAAGAATTAGCGTGAATCCAGATGCAGACATCTCTAAAGTGTAACTGGTTAGAGACTACTAGTTTACTTACATCAAAGAAAATCTGGTAAAAATCACTATATATCAACTATAAAAAATAATCACCAATTACTATTAGAAAAATCTTTAAGACAATAAAACACTCAAAGTAGTTCTCCAATTACTTGACCTTTGACATGAAGTTATCAATATTCATTATGTTGATTATTTCAATGTAGCATGTTAGGTTGTGTAGAAAATGAACTCATGTCTAATAGCAAGTATACACCACACCATATTGTTCTGGTTGCAGGTCAAGTCAAATAAGGATCGTAAACCATAGGCATAGAGTAATTGTATTATGTGCACTTCAAAGAACCCAAAACTAACAATTTCCTTGGGTATGTCGTGTAGCCTTTCCCAGAAGATTTAGACATTAGACAAACTGTGTAAAAACATTCACAAAACAGCAAAGCCCATATAAACCAAGAGTATTATGATTATGGGTAAAAACAATTTTACCTTCTATTACTAACATTTTGATTAAAAAACCAAAAACAAGCAAAAATGACAATAAACTTGATTGAAAAATGAATGTAGAAAATGTCAAGTAAAATGTAGAGAAGTGGCACTTAATTAAGTGACAGCTTTGGAAGGAATGTGTACTTACCAAATTGACAGTTAGTACCAGAGTAACCTGCTTCACATAGACACAGATAAGAGCCTACTTGATTCTGACATGTACCTGTAACCTCACAAGGATTACTAGAACACTCATCAAAATCTGTCAAAAATAACAATGAAAATAAAAACGAATAATAATAACAAAATTGTGTATTACTATCAGGTTATGTTACTGGGCTGGTTGCATTGTTATGGTCAATTTTGATAAATTTTACCAAATAGAGTCCAGAGCAATTTATCAAAATCAAAAACATTGACTAATACACATGCATATTGTTATTTTGCAGGGATGCCACCACGCTGGTCGGTGGTGGACGGGCCCCAAATAAATGAACATTTCATATATTGCGACGTGAAAAATACACAACCAATAAGAACTCAGAAATATTTGATTTGCGCGAACACATTTGCTAATGGAAAACAGGCTTTAGATAAAAAGAAATAATCAACAAATACTTCATTTGCAAAACTGTAATAAACAATGATAAATCTCCCATATACAAAAATAAATTTATCTTACCAATTTCGCATCGATCTCCACTTATTCCTGGATAACAGCTGCAGATATACCCATTGGAAGAATCTATGCATACACCATTATTTCCACAGGGATTACTTAAACATTCATTAACATCTGAAAAAAAAAACAAAAAATGATTTAACAAATTTATATTAAAAACCAGCCATCGGTAGCTTAAAAAATCCAATGTGGTTTATTCCTAGAAACACTAGGGGTGGCAGTTACTGATGAAAAAAGATGTTTAGTCTTAGTTGTCAAATCCTTATACAATATTAGGTTATCTTTACCAATATACACACATGGACATGTTTCTAAACTGAGTTAAAACTAGCTAAAGATTACTGGTAGCCGACTGGGCCACAAAAACCATACCTGTAGCACAATTTGCACCTGAATATCCTGGTGGACAAAAGCAAATGTATCCAGAGTTTGAAAATGGTTGACATGTACCACCGTTTTCGCAAGGGGCTATGTCACAGTCGCTTCCAACAGCTAAAAACAAAATTTATAAAATGACGTCACTATTACAAACAGATGTAATGTAAAAAAGTATCTTGGCATGATACAGTACATTTTTACTATAAATACTTATGGTATTAATTAAATATGGGGTGAGGAAAAGAGGTGGAGGTAGTCGGGGTGGGGGAGGGAAGATCATAAACATCTACAGACAAATAGTCAATATAATTAAACATTTGATTGTAAATCAAAATGAAGGTAGGATAAAGAAGTAAACTCACGTTGTTCGCATTGTGCACCTATATATTCTGCTGGACAGAAACACACAAAGCTATTTACTTGATCAATACAATTACCCCCATTCAAGCAAGGTTGACTTTGACATTCATCGCTATCTATAAAAAGATACAAACAATTATTATGCTTTATTCATCAGCCCAGGGCATCGCACACAATTGCAAAATGTTTAGAAAAACCTGTCCAATGTACTCTAAACAATTAACCCAAATAATTTTAGACTTACCTATTTCACACAAATCACCCTCATAGCCGACAGTACAAGTACAGATGAAGGTTTCAGGTGAGGTTGCAATACAAGTTCCACCATATAAACAAGGATTCTCACGACAAATTACTAAAAACAAAAATGAATCGGGAGTAATGAATTATCATTTTCAAGAATCAAAAGGCAAATTACTAAAAAATTTGCTGTAGAGTCATGTTGCACGCGACTACAAATTATGCTGTGGGTATCAGTGGCTGTATTTCAATGGAGATACAAATAAAATGAGCAAAACGCTAAATAAAAACGATAAAGTAAAACAGCCAGAACAAATTTTCAGAGTTTTCGGGCAACATTAACACTTCCTCAGTGCAATAATTATAAAGCTCTGTCTACACTTTCAAATTAGTTTGACAAAAAAGTGTGATGTGGCCAAATATGGTAGTGATATTCTCAAATATGGTAGTGATATGACATCATCATGTCTATATATGGGCACATCATATTTTTTTGTCACATAAAGTGTGATAGTGTAGATAGAGCTTTATATAAGAAATATATCAGCAGAATAAAATATACAAATCAACATATTCTCTATTTGTCCTTTAAAACTAATATGATAATACTGTACTTACTAGGTTCTTCGCAGTTGTTACCCTGGAATGCTTTAGTACAACTACAATAATACTGGTTTACACTATTTAAACATGTGCCACCGTTCATACATGGTTGACTTTCACACTCATCAATATCTGCCGTGTAAGAAATTATACAAAAGTATGATAGTAAGTCGCAATTACTTCTGCTTCTTTTGATAAAGGCAAGTCAACAAGTGCACGCTTGATGGTCCAGAGGTATGGACCACAGTCAACTCCCCCAATACCGGACACAATTGGTCTGGCCTAATATGTCTGGTTTTCTCTTTGAAAAAAAATGGGGACCTTTTGGTAGAGTTTCCTGTTTTCAGATAGTCCAGTATTGGGAAGGTATAATTGGTTTGAAATCATACACACAGAAGATTGAGTAAATTGAGTTTGTAATTTACAATCAGGTTATGTGTAATTCACTACCTACCCTACTGGGATTTCTAGCCTAGCATGTGTAAGAGGGTCTAAACCAACATGTGCTTACCTTGTTCACAGAAAGTTCCCATATATCCCGGTGCACACTCACAAAAGCTGATGCCATCTACACCTACTACACACATTCCTCCATTATAACACATTGTTGGCGTACAACCTTCATCGGTAGCTGGTTTTAAAAAAAACAACATGCTGACGTAAGTATTACTAAAAATATTCTGTGTTAGATGGCTAATTACAAAATTAATTATGCTTTCTAAACAAAGTTCACCTTTCAAAACTACTACTATTAATCATTATCAATAACACCGTGTCCATATATGGGCACATCACATATTGTTGTCACATAAAGTTTATAGTGTAGACAGCACTTAACAAAAATTAACTCAGCATTTGCATTCAAAATATACTTACAAGAACAGAACTGTCCAGTAAAGCCAGGCAGACAGGAACAAACTGTGTTGCCTTGTGAATCCAGGCTACATGATCCAAGATTCTGACATGGGTTGGGATTACATGCACCTGGAATAACAAAAACACATTACAAGAATAATGGAAGAGACGTAAATATTAAACGTTTATTTCTACACATCTAGCAACAAGCATATGGCTGACTCACCTCCAATTATAGGAGGGTATGAAATCTAACTTGATACTTTGGTATTGTGGCATAAACAAGGATAGAACCATATAATTATATATATATAAAAGGTTGTCTTAAAGTTGGAAATTTTCAATATATACATACTTTGAGTTTCACAGTTTGTTCCAATATAATTGGTAGGACAATCACAAGTATAGCTTTCAACGACATCATTACATGTTCCTCCATTCAGACATGGGTTACTATCACATGGGCTAGTAGCTATAGTAAAAGAAAATACACATATTAATATAAAATCATGTCTTTACCATAGAGTTAGTATATTACAACTAGAGTCATGCAGCAACACAGGCATGGTGATGGGTAATGGCATAGTAGATGTGATTGTATTCAACTCTCTATATATAATAACTCTATGCTTATTTACAACTACAGAAAATTCGTTTTCTTGTAAAAGATCCATACTTTTTCGCTAAATAAATGTGAAATTGAATCGAATTACAGCGAATAAATAAAAGGAAATATCATATATGTTCAGAATTGGACAGAAGTTGCTTCAATTTTATCAAGAATACTCTATTCAGTACTTTCAAATAAAAAATATTTTCCAGTTTGTAAATTTCTTTATAGTTTACCAATGTTGTTGTTTATATCAAGGTTTAGTACTAAAATCTTTAGTACAGTATTATTAAATATTATTCCTACTTACTTTGTATTTCATCATCCTGGAGAGTTATACTAAATCCTCTTTCAGTTATAGCGTCATTTGCAATAAAACTAATGAACACTTTATTGTCCGTAGAAATAAAATTTTGCGGTTTATCTGGTCCTGAGTGTCTGACAACAAGCATTGATGTGTCGGCTGGGTTGTCGCCATTACCAACTTCCAACCAATCATTCATAAGCTCAGTTGAGAAATCGTTGAATATGACACGTATTCTACGACCTTCAGCAATTGTGATAGTCCACAAACAGTTATCTCCGTTGTTGTAATTTTCAGGGTAGTTATTTGAAGTCAGTACTAAGTTGTCATTAGTTGGTATTGTGTAGTCATTTACACACTGGCTTTCTCCTAATATAGGAACATAAAAAGATAATATATAATTGATGATATTTCAAAGTGAAGTAAATTTAGGAAAATGACTACTGTCGAAAAGAGCCATGAAACTATGCCAATTTTTTTTTTTATGTTGCCCCTGCCTTTAGCAACTCAACTTGACTTTGGAATTTGTCACATGTCAGTTTCATTACGAACAAATTGGATCATTTATGTTACTCAAAAGTAATTAGTAACATATACAATAAAAATATTTAAAATAAAACAATTTAAAAGAAAGAGCTTTAGAGAGAAACTATGATTACATGAATTAACTTACGAATTTCACAGAAAGTTCCAGACCACTGCCCTTTACAAAGACATATGAATCCATCCACAAATGGAAAGCAATCACCACCATTAAGACAAGTATCATTTTGACATGTCGACTCAACTGAAATTTAACATTTTTACATTTATTCACATTATTTTGTGTGTTTTGGTTTAATTTTTAATTTATTTGTTCTGGACATGGTTATGTTCTGAAAATGATAAAGTAAAAAATGTATTTGTTCTGGATTGTACTTACTGGTTACTAGACATAAACATTACAGTATTTAATTTTGTTTATTTCTATAATTAATTTAATTGTGTACTTACATGTGTCACAGTCAAAGCCAGTATATCCAGGTTGACAATCACACATGTAACTATTGGCTCCTTGGCTAAAACACACACCATTCACACAAGGATTACTTAAACAAGCATTTTTATCTAAAAACAGAAAACAGATATTTTTAGACTAAACTCAGTAGTTTAATACAATTACAACCTTGTTGGTGCAGTACCCGCTGCTTACTTGGGCTTGAATCTAACCACTAGCCATCAGCGCAAGCTCAGTGGTCTTGAGGTATGAACGGCAGGCTAGTGATCTGGATTGGATTTGATTACTCAAATGTACTTAGTATGAAGTACAAATTACGTCAGAGTAGGGCAAAACACATGACCACTTACTTAACTCCCTGATGCAAAAGCTACTCCACAGTAGTTTAATACAATTACAACCCTAGACTAAACTCCTTATAATGATAATTCAAAGAGGAAATGAAGTATAAAATGATAAAATAAGTAAACATGTTCAAAATAAAGATAATAGAAAGTCCTAGAAGTTCTTTTTGTTACATACCAAATTCACAGTTCGTTCCGTCATAGTTATCTGTGCAAGCACAAGTATAAGAAGTACAAGCGTCCTCACATGTACCTCCATTCTGACAAGGTGCGCTAACACAAGCAGAAACATCTAAACGAAATAATATAAATATACAGTACATGAATTAAAACTAGTATATAGCACAATGAAGTAAAACATACTGTAAACAATCAATCAATTACCAAAATAAACTGTTACAGCTATGGTGTAAATTTGATAAAACTCTGAATAATAAAATCTGAATTATAAGGAAAAAACAGGGTGTACAAAATGGAATATGTAAAAGCTTCCAAATATTGAAATAGGAATAGCAATGTTTTGGAGTAAATTGTATACTATGTTATTTAAAAACAATCAGTGTATCTATTGTTAACTGTAGCTATACACACAGAAATAGATTATATTAGGCCACAACAATTATTGAATGGTCTCCATAATCATACCATTTTGACAGAATTGACCAGAATGACAAGAGTCACAAGCACAGATGAAGTTTTCAGGTGTTGGCACACATGTGCCACCACTACCACACGGGTTATTTTCACAAATATCTAACAATGAAAAAAAGGAAATTAAAAAATTATAAATTTAACATGAAGGCTATCATAATACAATGCACAGTTAGTTGGCTCTTCCATGTACAGATAGTGATCTTAATGTTTGTTTGTTGCCTACCACCCAATAAAGTGAGTTGAATAGTATGAGAATTGTGGTCTTTCAACTCTACTGTCACGCACGACACATTTTTACATATTTTAACAAAAAGACCGATGAAATGTATTCATTATCTAATCTAATCTGTTAAATTAAACAATGTCATTTTATACTACTTACAATTTTGACAATTGTCTCCGGAATAACCGACAGCACATTCACAGGAGTAAAAAGAACACGAGTTTGTACATGTCCCTCCATTAATACATGGATTCCCATTGCACGCATTGATTTCTAAAAGAAATGATGAACAGAATTAGTATTGCTTGTGAGAGTCTAAAGCTCTGTCTACACTATCAAACTTTGTGACAGCAAAATGTGATGTGCCCATATATGGATATGATGATGTCATATCACTACCATATTTGGACACATCATACTTTTTTTGTCAAACTAGTTTGATAGTGTAGACAGAGCTTAATAACAAAACGATTAAACAAACAAAAATATATCAGTTTGTAGAAAGTGCAGCCTGACTATGAAGTCAAGCTGAATGTAGTAAAACTAGTTGTTTATTACAACTATTATTTTTAATTTTTAGTAGTGTCTGGCTAAAGCAAATTTTAAATGCTTACGTTCAGTGCAGAGTTGACCAGTCCAACATTCTTGGCATTGACATACAAAATCCTCTGTATCTGGGCAACCATTATTACAAACACCTCCATTTTGACATGGCGATGAAGCACAGTTGTCTACAACTAAACAAATAACATACAATAGTTAATAATAATCGACATTATAATAGCCTCTTTAACAAAATACTAATGACAATATATCTTTAATGTTAGTTTTTACGTTTACTTACGTATGTTACAGGTGCTGCCAGCCCAACATTCAGAACACTGACAGGTAAATTCACCACATGAGTTTCCTTGGACGCAGTTACCTCCATTCATACAGGGCTGGGCCGCACATGCATTAATATCTATAAATTATATAATTTCAACTTGAGTTAGCATTACAGCGTTCACTGGTTACTCAGATTGATTACGTTACGAAGAGTAAACACAGAGGCTTACTTATGTTTTGTGAAGAGGAGAATTACTGCAGCAACCAAAGAGAAATTACTGCAGTAACCCAAAGAATTTAGATTTATTAAGTCAAATCAATCAAGGTAATTGGAAAAAAAAGTTACCTGTTTCACAGTTGGGACCAGATTTGCATACAGGACATGTACAGGTGTAACTACAGGTGGATGTTGATGCATCTAGCTGGCACACACCTCCATTCAAACATGGGTTATTTGGTTCACACAATGTTGCTTCTGAATTGAATAAAAACAAACAACGATTAATTATGTTCTATCACTAAACTGGTTTGTTTGTTTGTTTTGCGCTACCTATGTTGTTAACGTAATTACCTGTTTGGCATTGATTGCCACCGTAGCATGTTGGGCAGGTACAGGTGTACCCTTGACATAATCCATCAGGCACACATTCACCCCCATTAAAACAAGGGTTGCTCTGGCATGGGTTCACATCTGAAATTGTAATTTTTTTAATTATATATATATATTTTTATTCAGCAAGTATTTACCAAATATCATCTCTCTTAAGCTCTGTATATACTATCATACTTTATGAGATAAAAACAAGTGATGTGCCCATATATGGACATGATATCACTTCTATATTTTGGCCAAATTACACTTTTTTCTCAAACAAGTTTCATAGTATAGACAGAGCTTTAGAGGCAAGCACTTATTAGTTACTGAATGAATAATATTTGTTTGTCTTTATATTGTAAGGTGTGTATTAATTAGTGGATGAATCTTACTTGTTTGACAGTTAGTCCCACCATAGCATAGTGAGCACTGACATGAATAGGCTTGACAATTAAATGCATCTACTTCACATACCCCACCATTTTGACAAGGGTTGGTGGAACAGCCATTCACACCTTGAGAAAAAAAAGAAACACAGTTTAAACTTCAATATACTTAATAATAATATTAATAATAATAATAATAACTCTGATGAACTTATTCACTTAAATAAACCAAGGACACTAAAGCTCTGTCTACACTTTCAAACTAGTTTAAAAAAAAAGTGTGATGTTCCCAAATATGGTAGTGATATGACAACATCATTATGTCCATATATGAGCACATCACAATATTTTGTCACATAAAGTTTGATGGTGTAGACAGAGCTTTAGAAGAGTTTACAATCATTATTCTAACAAATGATTGATAGATAGCAAATGTAAAATTGTAAATAATAATAAAAGATGGAGAACATTTTTACTAAACTTACTGATTTCACAGAAAATTCCTGTATAGCATTGTGCACATTGACATCCAAAGTAACCGCAATCATTAACCGCTGGGTAGCATTGACCTCCGTTTTGACATGGGTTACTCATGCATGAATTGGTATCTAATAAACAAAAACAACAGTATTTAGAGACTATGTAAAGTGATACAGTAAAATTTACAGGACACTCTGGAAAGTTCAAAATGTATGGTTTTATTCAAATATTCAATAGTGTTGGTTATGTATGATAATATGAGATGTTTTACAAACCGATTTCACATCGATCACCAGTATAGCAACCACTACATTGACATGTGTAGTCTCCACATCCAACTCCACTCTCAGAGCAAACACCTCCATTGAGGCATGGGTTTGGACTGCAGCCTTGTGTAGCTGAAATAAAATATTTAACATAATTATAATGTGAATAAAACAATGAAGAAAAACTGTCACCACTTGACAATGGCAGATATAATACATTCAGAGAGGTTTAGCCGAAGGCTAGAGGGCAGACTGTGTGGCAGTGAAGGTGGATCTTATTAAGAAATTCTCTACAAGATAGCTGTATTGGAGTTGATGATCTAGCCTTCAGGTTTACGATCTTTGAATATATTACATCTTTCAGATGTGCTAAATTATTTCAATATCCAGGTCCAACAGAGATGGTTGCATTTGACCAGTCCTGTAGTATCATTACAAGTACCTCCTTCGTCATTCCCTCCTCTGTTACAGTAAACTAAAGCCTAATATTTCATAAACATATACTTTACCCATTTCACATCTGTCACCAGAGAAGCAACCAGTACATGTGCAGATAAAGACTGAGCAGCTAACCCCAGACGTTGAGCATACTCCTTGATTTAAGCATGGGTTTGATGCACAGGGATTAGATACTAACAACATAAACAAAATAATAATTTTAGTAACAATGACTAGTAATCATTTACATCTGTACATGAAAAATTTTATTTTATAGAAAGTAAAACTATATTTGCTATTAAACTAACTTTTGGATTTCTTAAAAATCATATGTTTCTATATCCCCTCACTATGTAATGCAATAGATGCAACGCAAGGATGCAAGTCCTCCGCAGGTGCTTTGACTAATCAGGCAACAGGTTATCCAATACTGTTTTATGATTGGTCAACTCCCTTGCATTCCAACTACATTGTTGCTTAAGCAAGGACATGTTTAAAGAAGAAGTGCTGCTGTCACCTCCTCAAATATTGTTTATTTCATTACTGGTATGAGTAGAAAAAATAAGTAGAAGTGAAGAGAATTTCGAATTAACAACTTACATGTTTCACAGAAGTCACCAGTGTAACAATCAGAACATTGGCAGCTGTAATTACTACATGTGTTTACAGAAGATATACAGGTTGCACCATTCAAGCAGCCGTTGTTATCACAAGGATCCAAAACTATTAAAAGATAACATCATGTCAGTGTGAAAAGGTTTTATTTTTATTACAAGGATCAAAAACTATTAAAAGATAACATCATGTCAGTGTGAAAAGGAATTATTGTTATTACAAGGATCCAAAACTACTAAAATATAACATCTTGTCAGTGTGAAAAGAAAGAATTATGGTAGCTATTGAATGATAAGATTAAAACAGAAGCCACACTTTCACTCAAGATACATCTATTTACCTTCGTGAGCCTCAATCAATACTTATTTTTATTGTAATCTATTTAGCTTAATTTGCAACTGCATAAGATGTAGACACATACAAAGCGGACAGAAAATTATAGTCTTTTGACATGTATAATGCCACTACTTCACTGCCCATTTTGCATATTCAACTTACATGTTTCACAACTGGAACCTGTAAAACACTGTGGACATCCGCAAGTATAGCCAGAACATTGTCCAACAACATTACACTGACCTCCATTTAAACAAGGGTTACTGGCACAAGGCTGTATACCTAGGAATTAATATAAATTGAATATCAATATTTGCTTTTTAAATCAAAGCACAATAAAAAAACGAATCAAAAAATGTGAATTATGATGTAATGATAATGGTAATACAGATGATATGATGGTGGTAATACTGATGATATGATGGTGGTAATGATGATGATGACTGTAATACTGATGATATGATGGTTGTAATGATGACAGTAATGATGATGATGATGATGATGGTAATACTGATGATATGATGGTGGTAATACTGATGATAATGATGATGGCAATACTGGGGCGGATTGCTATAAAACAGTCTTAACTCAAAAAATCAAAAAATGTGAATTATGATGTAATGATAATGGTAATACAGATGATATGATGGTGGTAATACTGATGATATGATGGTGGTAATGATGATGATGACTGTAATACTGATGATATGATGGTTGTAATGATGACAGTAATGATGATGATGATGATGATGGTAATACTGATGATATGATGGTGGTAATACTGATGATAATGATGATGGCAATACTGGGGCGGATTGCTATAAAACAGTCTTAACTGATGGTCTTAACTGCCCGATTAAAGCCGGCTTTATCAGATAGACGGTCTTACTAAAGCCACCCCTGTTAGACCATTGCTATAAAACAGTCTTAGAATAAGACTGCGTAAAGTAACAAATTGAGGGTGTACTTTGCGCGTAGAATACCAAATAACATAATGTTCATCACGCTTGTTCAATTCACAATCATAACAGTACATACATTTCTACGCAAGAAAATCTATTTAAGGGCTATATAAGAATAAAATCAATGTTATTATTAAAAATCACTTAAAACTTGTTCAATTGTTTGTCTTTGACGATAAATAATATCTAAAAGCAACAAAAATAGAGGTTTAAGACTGGTTTAAGAATCCTTCGAGTAGGCTTTAATTCTAAAGACCGCTTACAGGTTAGACCGCGGTATAGCAATGGTCTATAATAAAGACTACTTGCTACGTCACGAATTATAGCCGGCTAAGCGCTAAGAGTAAGATCATTTATAGACCGCTTATAGCAATCCGCCCTGGTGGCAATGATGACAGTAATGATGATGATGACTGTAATACTGATGATATGATGCTGGTAATACTGATGATATGATGATGGTAATACTGATAATATGATGGTTGTAATGACAGTATTGATAATGATGATGGTAACACTGATGATATGATGGTGGTAATGATGACAGTAATGATGATGATAATGATGATATTTATCATTTTGATGAAAATATAATAGCAAAACACCATCAAAATAGAATTTAAAAGTCAAAATCAGAAGAAAAACTCACTTATTTCACATGAATCTCCTTCCCAACAAGAAGCACAAGAACAGAAATGGGTGTCACACACACCTTGGAAACATACACCACCATTCTGACATGGGTTATTTAAGCATGTTCTTTGCTCTAAGCATTAAGTAAAGGAAAAAGAATACCACAAACATAAACAAATTATAACCCATAGAAACAGTAAAAAACATTTTAATTAACAAAATAAAAGAGAATTTCCCATAAACAAGATAAAATTAACAGAACAGAAATTAAGTCAGTGAAAATATAATTTAAAATAAATTTTAAAAATAATGATAAATTAAATAAATCTGAATTTTAAGCTCCTTCCACACTATCAAACTAGTTTGAAAAAAGTGTGATGTTCCCAAATATGGTAGTAACATGACATTATGATCATATTTTTTGTCACATAAAGTTTGATAATGTAGACAGAGATTAAAACAAATGTTTTTGGGAACACAACAAACTCCTAATGGATAATAGTGAGCCTTGAAATGGTGGTCTTATGGTGGAAAATAAAGAAAAGAGGACATGCATTTTTTAGGTGAGGAATGGTTCTGGTAAAGTCTAATTTTTATTGGTCGATCACTAGGTGTCTAGCAATGACCAACTATTCACATTTAGTTTTGTCGAGGGAAATTTGAAAGTTCAATCTACATTTATCAGAATGCTTTTATTCAATTTCAGACTTTAACCGGGATATTAAAAATTGATAAAAAGTAAACTTACCAACTTCACAAAAGGTACCTGTAAAGCAACCAGTACAAGTACATGTATACGAGTCACATGATCCAGGCACTGGTGTACACGCTGCACCATTCACACAGTTATTATTAAAACATGGGTCAGCCTCTGTAAAAATTAAAAAAATTGTTTAAAAACATACCATCTTCCCTGTTGATAAGGAACTGGAGTTACATAACCTTTTTCCAAACTTGTTTTTTTTTTTTACTAGAGTAATTTTGTTCTTTCATTGTAAATGTTATGTTTTTGTGCAGAGAAACAATAAAAACAAACAAAACAAAGTTCCTGTTTTGGCGCCACATACCTTGTTCACAGAATTGTCCAGTGTAGCAGGCCGGACATATGCAGGAGACATCTGAGCAAGAGTTTCCATTAGACTGGCAGGTACCTCCATTTTGGCATGGATTACTGTCACATCCATTAATTGCTGAAAAAGGGTCACATGACATTAATATATTTGCATTCAAGGGATAAAAACAAACCAAACAGTGGTTGAATTACGAATTATATTTTTGCAGCCATTTGGCAACTTAGAAAACAATGTTGTCAGACACATACACACAGAAAGAATACAGATGTTTGAATCCATCAAGATTATGGACACATTCAAAATAAATAAATGTATATTTATAATTCAATTGGTCTGTAGATGGAAATTGGTCAATTGTAATTGGAATGGTCTGCAAGCACTAACCTTCATCGCACAATACACCAGACCAGCAACCTGTACATTGACATGAGAAAGCTTGGCAGTTACCAGGAACTGATTGACATAATGCGCCATTCTGACATCCAGAATTCTGGCAGGGATCCACAGCTAAAAAAAATCACAATATTCACATTACAAACACTGCATTCCAAGTTTGATTCTAGGTCTGACTCTGTTCCGATTAATATCATAACAAAATTGAACCCTTTCTTCATGTTAAATTTTCTCGTGTCAATGTATGTAAAAATGGTATTTTCTGTAGACTCTCGTCTTTGTACAATTCATGTCTTTTAAAAAATAATTCTTTAGATATTTTTAACTGTAATTTTTCTCAATTTAAATGTATTATTAATGAAATTATTTAAATAATCTTTTTTTCATTTTGTATATATTTATATTGGCTCATATTTTATAGTTTAGTTATTTTATTTTCAACCTGTTATTGGTGTTTTACACTGTTGGTTTGAAATAAAGAATAAAGAATAAATAATACTTTAGAAATACTAACCTATCTCGCATTGATCCCCTTCCCAGCAGCCTTCACAGAGACAGACGAATGCACTGCATGTAGTTCCTTGGGTGAAGCATTGGCCATTATTCTGACATGGTTGGCTACCGCATGGATCAACAGCTAAAAATACAAGTATTTTTGTACAGACAATTAAAATATCTGCATAATTAGCAGGTCCTCAACTGATTTGAGCAAACCCTTGTTCCAGTTGTATAGGAATTAAGCATTGTATCATGTATAGTGTGAGTTGTATTATATGCTCCTGATTGTGTATGGTATAATGTGGAAATACAGGAGCAGGCTGTGTCAATAGTGATAGAGACACACCCCATTAATTAAAGTATGCTACCACATACTGTGTTATAAGTACTGGGATTGAGTACCTTATCACTAAACACTCATCCTCATGTACTCATCTGTCAAGAGCCTGTCTTTATTTAAACTCATTTCTCTAATATTGCTTTAAATTATACCATCATACCAACTAAGACTGGTCATATTATATTTTTAAGATTGCTAAAACGATTGGTTTTGATATCCATATACCTAGTACTACTATATACTTACATATGGCACATGTGTCACCAGTATAACATGTTGGACAAAGACAGAGAAATTGTGTACAGTCATTCGCATCAACCGAACATATACCATTCACACATGGATTGACTGCGCAGGGATTAATTACTGAAATGAAATAATCAGTGAATATACTACTAGACATGTATTTGATTTTCTAGGAATATGATCTGGTATTATTGAGAATATTTTTTTATATATATATAAAATGTAAAGGTGTAATATTTGTATTGGTTATATGAGGCGCCTTGAAGCTAAGGTGGTCTCACCCTGTGAGGCACCTTTGTGCAAAATATTGAATAAAAGGTGGGTATTATGTCCTAATGTGGGGAATGAGCTGTTAGCTGCTCATTGTATTAAGCCTCTGCATTATGTGGCCCTTTCCTCACTGGTATATTTCAAAGCCAGTAACTTACGTGTACGACAGTGTGTTCCTGAGTAGCATGGTGTACACTGACATTGGTAAGTGGAACAAGTTCCAGGTGCTGCACTAGTCATCATCATACATGTGCCCTCATTATTACATGGGTTACTCATACATGGATCGACAGCTATTACAAAGAAATTATACAAAGGTCCAAATTATCAAAAAAACATTCATACAGGTACCACATACAGCTCTGTCAACACTATCAAACTAGTGTGATGTGCCCAAATATGATAGTGATATGCCTAAATATGGTAGTGATATGACATCATCATGTCCATACATGGGCACATCACATTTTTTGTCACATAAAGTTTGATAGTGTAGACCGAGCTTTAGTCACACATTGGTCAACAGCTTAAATGTATTAAAGATGCAAATTAGCAAATAGAAATTACTGGATTTACAATGTAAAAATAGAAATTAATTTTGAGAAATATTAATAATTTTTCATTTTAAAATGCTTTTCAACTTACCCTGAGAGCAGGTTGATCCTGTCCAGCAATTTGGACATTCACATATGTAACCAGGGCAACCACCAGATACCTGTGTTGTTACTAAACAGGTTCCACCATTTGAACATGGGTTACTATCACAGGGGCTTATTACTTTAGGAAGAAAACAGAAAATATAAATAAATGAAAGAATCATAATACTTTCAGAACATATAAAAGCATGGTAAACACATACTGTTAAACCTTTCTATGTTTACTGGAAACAGTGGAAATTCAAGAAAGTCAGTCATAGGGCCAAACCCAATCAAGCACACAACCATCATACATTTTGGAATAATATATTTAACTTGAAAAGATATCAATCATTTTGTGGAAATACAAGTCTGCATCTCCAGATATGGTGTAATGGCATCGAGACCATTACACCATATCTCTCTCTTTCTCCAGACATCTTCTCTGATAAATTGGGAAGACTGCAATTTGAATTCTTACCATCTTGGCACATAATTCCTGTATAACAATCAACACAACTGCACACATAGGTTGAACAATCACCAGCTTGAATAATGGAGCTGCATACACCATTATTAGCGCAGGGGTTGCTGCTGCACGGATCAACAGCTGAAAAAAAATAATAAAAATGATGTAATGTGTTGTCTGCTAAAATTCAATTGCAAACAGTGTAAAGCTTTGTCTACACTATCAAACTTTATGAACAAAAAAAGTGTGTGCCCAAATGTGATAAAGTTTGATAGTGTAGACAGAGCTTAATACTGTACAATGGTGAACAGTTATAGTAAAATTGTACATAATGCAAATAATAGTACAGTATATTTATCTATAATTTATTTCTTTAATTGATACCTTGAAATGTTAAACATTTATTTTTGGTTCTGAGTGAGACTGTTTTTATTCCAGTGATCTGCAAATGGACTACATCCTCAAATAAAATGCACCTTTCTTCAGTTTTCAGACTATTCAGTACATTCAGGTTAGACAAGTGGTAATTAATATTTTGACTTACGTATAGCACATGTATCACCACTCCAACATCCAATACAATTACATAAATACTCAGTGCATACCCCATTCACGACTGGCCGGCACTGACCTCCATTCGCACATGGCGAGTTCTCGCATGGATTTGTCTCTGTATACAAACAAACAAAATATATTTAGAAAGAATTTCATGTCATAATAGAACAATAATACGCTCCTGAAGAGCATTAATTTCAAATAATTTTTCGACAAACTTACGTATTGTACAGAATTCGCCAGTGAAACATTCTGTGCATTCACACGTGTAGTCATAGCAACCACCCCCAACAACTTGTCGGCAGACTCCTCCATTTTCACAAAGGTGAAGAGAACATGCATCAATTGCTAAAAAAATTAAATCGTACACATTATTATGTTAAATAGAGTTTCAAATCAGATTTAAATAGATTGGGGAACAAATGTTTACATTTAATTGGATAAAGTTATCATAGTTACCTTGTTCACAAAATTGCCCATTGAAACATCCGTCACAACCACAGGCAAAGGTATTACAAGTAGAGGATCCCTGGAAGCATGTTCCGCCATTTAGACATGGATTTGAGTCACACGCATTGGGCACTGTAAAAGAAATAAGACAATAGTATATACGCATTATTGATAATACAGGCATACATAGCATGTCGTCTTCATTGACATGAGATAACCTGTTCCTAGGTCAAACAAATCAAAAGTGTTTTGTCTTATTTTTGGAATGTTTTCTGTCTTATTTGCTGTTATGATAATTGTTATTTATTTATATATATGAATTGTAATTATCCAATCCTTTTTTTTTTACTATATTGATTTCAATAAAGATTATTTGAATTGAAAAGTTCCATAACATAGTACAGTATACAGAGATTTGCTTAACTTTTGTAATGGATTAACCTTACAGTAGAGTACTTACAAACACCGCAGAGTTCACCAGTATAGCATCCACTACATATACAACTGAATCCATTACACTCAGTGGGTGATGGCACGCAGACTGCTTCATTTCCACAGGGATTTGGTTCGCATGGTCTCGCATCTACAATGAAAACATTTTTTCAACTTTATTTTATATACAATATTTTATCCTAGGTATTTACTATATACAGTAAATTTATTTACTACACAAATACTGTGTGTTAATCCTAAGCATTTAGTTTACATATACAGTATTATACTTTCACATATTTACTCAAATATTTGAGACTTACATTCTTCACAGGTTACTCCTTGCCAGCATCCAGCACATTGACACTGGAACTCAGTACATGAACCACCAAGAGAGGAGCATGTGGCACCATTCTTACAAGGAAGACCAGAACATGGATCTTGTACTATAAGATTAAATAAAATAAATCATCATGCTACAATTGTTTTTCATTCAAATAAAAGAAAATATTTATAATCTTGTTCTTCCCACTCTACATTCTACAACCACCTTTCCTACATCCCAGCCATTCCTCATTTAACCCACATACACTAAATTTAATACTTACATATGTTGCAGTTTGGCCCCTGCCAGCATCCTATACAAGAACATGTGTAACTTTCACACATAGCAACAGATGTGACACATGCTCCTCCATTCAAACAAGGATCATTGGCACAACCTCCAACATCTGAAGTACAAAGAATACAGATAAATACACCACTCAATAGCTATAGTCACTGTTCAATAATTCATTCATATGGGATTGTCTGTTGTTCATCTCTGTTGATTAGTGTTTAATATATCATTATACTTTTTAACAATTATTTGCATTACTCTATGTATGATGTATACATTTTTAAAGACATATTTGTATTGCATATACTATTGTTTTGCTCAATTTGATGTTATAACTTCTCTTTATGTTCAACTACTATGTTTAACATTTTTCCTTCTGGTTTTATTATTAAGTCAGCCTAAACAATTTCTAACAATTTTATTAAAGTTTACCAAAAATACAAACTAGTGTATACTCACAGTTTTCACAGCTAAGTCCTTCATAACAAGGTGGGCAAGTGCAAATATATGAATTACAAAGGTTGGTACAAGTACCACCTGCCTGGCATGGGTTACTGGTACAAACATCAACAGCTAGAACCAAACAAATTATTGTATATCAAGAATTAAATTTGTTTTAAATATTTATATTGCATGTTTTTATGTGACTCTGGTTAATAAATAAAATCAATCAATAAATTAAGAACACAGTTTGTAGAACAAAAGAAAAATCTTACGTGTTTCACAGGTCGGACCTCCCCAGCATGGCTGACATTCACAAATAAAATTTGGACAATTACTAATACATAATCCGCCATTTTTGCAAGTTTCCGCAGTACAAACATCAACGACTAAAATATATGAATGAAGTTTACTGTTATAATCACTCTAAAAGTTGTAATCAATTATCATCATCAATGCAATCAGTATCATAATCACATTTAACTCTGTTAAATAACTATGATAATGAAACGTACATGCCTACAGTTATATACTGATAAAATGATAATAAAATGATCAACATAAATTGAAGCATTAGTTTTCTTATTTATTTTTAAATTCAGAACAAGGGAGCATTTCCCCTGCTGTGAACCCTCCTCTGTTTCTACCAGTAGATAGAAATAAAATAATATTTTCTTACCTTCTTCACAGTATGTACCCATGCTGCATCCATCACATGTACAAGTGATACTGTTACACAAGCTATTCTGAGAACAACTTCCAGCATTTCGACAAAGGTTGTTAGATACACAAAGATCAATTCCTTTATAAAGAGAAAAAAGCAAAAAAAGTAGCTATCAAACTTAATAAAAACTATAATGGAAAATAGTAATTCATAATCTAAAGCTCTGTATACGTTATCAAACTTTTTTTGATGATAATTCTGGGTTGTCTTACTTTGTTCACAATTGTTGCCAGTGTAACAAGGAGGACATGAGCAGGTCTGAGTGGTACAAGATGTCTGGATACATGTACCACCAAACTGACAGGGACTAGTAAAGCATGGATCTTGCACTGAAAAATAACAAAAATCAATGTATACATAGGAAGCAATGACTAGTTAGTAGTAATTTTTATGTTTACACAAACAATTAATTGCTTATTAAGTATGTAAATTCACCATATCATCGACTGGAGCTAGAATCCACCAAAACTGTGTCTAGAGATTGAATGAGGAAGCGTGTCCCAATTAAAATGACGTAACTAATTCCTTCCTAGGTTGCAGTAAATCGAATACTACCTAATGAACAGATATTAGGTACATATACCATTCACAAATTAAAAAAATACTTACAGATATCGCATACATTCCCTGTAAAACAGCCGTCACAGAAGCATTGATACTGTGTACAGTCACCGATTACAGGCTGACAAGCGCCACCATTCTGGCATGGATTGTTGTCACATGGGTTAATTGCTAAAAAAAAAAAAAATTTTACAAAAATATTTTGTATTTTTATTATGCCTTTATATATACTTATGTTATCAATTGTAAATTTGTTATTGTGTAAACATAGCATTCAGTCTGGCCATGATTTATAATTTGAAATGTGGATTTTTATTACTGAAATAAAATTGAAATTATTTATTATTATCTCTGAAAATGGTAAAATTAGCAATTTAGAGTTGCACACTGGAACTTACGTGTAGTACATGTCTCTCCAGTAAAACAATTTTGGCATTGGCAAGTATAGCGTGTGCAAGAATCTGTTAGTTGGTAACAGGTTCCTCCATTTTGACATGGGTTAGTCTCACATTGATTTGTGCCTGAAAATATACAAAGTTTGTTAAAACACCGACAAAAAAAGAAAATATTCCAAAAGTTGAATATATATTTTTCAATAGATACTACATAAAGTTTTTCACACTTGAAGAAAGTGTTTTCTAATATTTTTGTTTGGCTCCATACTGGATTTAACCGTTTGGTTACTCATTTTGTATCTCAATTAAGCCAATTAGCATTTAGATGTATACAACCAGAGTCACTCTTCCCTGATACAACAAAGCTACTTATAATGTGTATGTAATTCAGTAGAGAGCATATTTGTTTAACTTACGTATATCACAGAGGCCACCTGAATAGCATTCGGGACAAACACAGTTGAAGGCATAACAATCAACACTGCTTCCCACACATGCTCCACCATTAAAACAAGGACTGGTATCACATGGGTTAATTTCTAAATAAAAAACATATTAGCATTTTAAAAAGAAATCATTAATATAACAAATATTGCTTATAACAGTATCGTTTACATTCAATATCAAATATACTACAAAATGATTTGATAGATAGATAGTACTGTAGGGTTTCATTGAATGCTTAATACTTAAGATTAATTTTCCATCTAAAATAAAAGTTGTTAGTTAGTAGCAGAGCTGTAGCTTGGTGGTTAACATGCTTGAGTTCAATCCTGACCTAGTGTGAGGGTTTAAATTCATCAACTCTTTTTAAACTATTTTTACTCTACTACAGTCTACTCAAACTGAGACTTTATAAGCACAAAAAGATTATCCATCCTGTAATTGGCAAGTTTCTCGTTGTTGGATGGCAAACTTTCAAGCAAGTACGGTACCTGTTTGGCAAACATCTCCAATGTGACAATTAACACATTCACAGCGATATTCCAAACAAGATACAGGCACACACAAACCACCATTTGTACAAGGACTTGATGAACAGGGGTCCAATTCTGAAAAAAAAACAACAAAAAAAGATTAATAATGCTTGACTTCATGCAGCTATATTGTGTGCTCCCCTTGACCTGTGATTACATTGGAGTTGACTCTAAGTTAACTATATAACCTCTTTGGAAGTTGTATATGTTTGAGGGATTTCAGATAATGGTATAGCACAGCAATTGGATTGAGTTTCTTTTAGAACATACCCATTTCACAGAACTCTCCCTCGTAGCATTGTGAACAAATACATTGAGTTTCAACACATGAATTCTCTGCTGCTTCACAGAATCCATTGTTTTGACAAGGATTTGGATCACACGGATTCAACTCTAAAAAAGCAAAAGATAAAAAAAACAAAAATAAAGCAAATGAGAAACATATGAAGTAATCACTTTGTAGTTAAACACCAGTACCGTATCTGATGTTCTATTTTAAAATGGTATTCACCCTAATAAAAGAATTTTACCTATAAAAAAGTAAAGCAACAGTAAAAATACAGATTTGTTTTGTTTGAAGTTTGAACCCATGTATAACTTTTGTCACCATTATCTGATTTCATTGATTTGACAGTTTTCACCTTAATCTTACCCTAAAGCTCTGTCTACTCTATCAAACTTTGTGACAAAAAAATGTGATATGCCCATACATGGACTACACTTGGGCACATCATACTTTTTTTGTCAAACTAATTTGATAGTGTAAACAGAGCTTTAGTATTTGAACCCAGTACTCAATTGGTTGTCAGGAATCATAGTCAGTAAGCTACTTACGTATTTGACAGTTTGTTCCTCCAAAGCATGCATGGCATAAGCAGGTGAAGTCTAAGCAGTCATCAGACACAACACACGTTCCTTCATTTATACATGGGTCATTCTCGCAAGGATTAATAGCTAAAAAAGGTAATTCAATTTTATTAGGCTCATTATGATTACTTTAATCTAATATTCAACATTGTATACTAAAATCATAAAGATATGGTACTCACGAGTCTCACAGTCTGGTCCACTCCAACACGACGTGCACATACATGTGTGGTAGGTACAAAAGTCCTCACAAGTACCACCATTTATACACGAGTTAATTCCACAAGACGATAAGCCTAAAAAAATGTTACTCAATTGAATCACTGTTGTTATAATTAAAAGATTTGTAAGATCAAAGTTTTTAATCAATTATGCATAACAGCGCTGAATATGACACTGCAATTAACATAGATAAATTACTGCATTAATTGCTGTAGAATGTACTTACGTATTGAGCAGTCATCTCCGGTGAAGCAAGTGCCACATATACAAGAGACTTGTGGGCAATTACTTTGACATATTCCACCATTTTTACATGTTTCTGATGTACAATAATCTATCACTAAAAATAAAACAATAATAGTAGTAAAACACCAGATTATAATGTTAGAGCATACAAAGTATAACTCCTATTAAAAAGACCTCGGGACCCAGCGAAGTGTCCCTGAATAGGGGTTAACTGTAGTGTTAAAACATTTATTTCTGTTTCACAAGAAAGTGTCCCCTTAATAAGGGTGTCCTCTGTATAGGGGTGTCCCAAAGAAGAGGTTCTACTGTATGAGGGTAACTTACACTGATCACAATATCGTCCTGTAAAGCATTCTGTACAGAGACAAGAAGTAAGAACACAGCTCGGATCTTGCACACACTGTCCACCATTTTGACACAAATTCTGTGTTGCACACAAGTCAGTTGCTACAAAATAAAAATGTTATCCATTAATGTTTACAAATAAAGATTTTTGTTACATAATTTTAAATTTCTAAACACAGTGAGCATAATATTTTCAAGAAGGCTACAGTATGGGCTTCTTCTAATGTTCTCCATAAATATAAATTTAATTTTACCTACCAAATCTCTAAAACTGCTAAGATAAAATATAATTAGCCATGTAAAGAAGAATAGAGTACAGGCCTTATAGATTTTACAATGTATATGGTGATGCGTTATTCTACTTACGAGTTTCACATTGAGCACCCTCATAACATGCTGGACATGAACAGGTGTATTGAGTACATCCATCTGGGCTACAAACTCCACCGTTAAAACATTGGCTTGGATTGCATGGATCAAGCACTAAAATAAATTACAATTACTGTATTATATCTTTGGTGTTCTTAATAAAAAAATTAATTGAAGTTAAATAAGAAATATCAAGATTATGTTATTACAGTCAACTTAGTTCAGATTTAAATCAGCTACAGTACAGGATACGTTCAGTAAATAATAAAGTATCTCTATAGGTTTCCACTGAATAGGAGTTGACCAAAGTGCTAAAACATATATATATCCCTCATTGTTTGTTTCTGAACTGGGGTGCTACAAAGGAGGGGTTCTATTTACTGTACTTACATATGTCACATGTTGGTCCTACATAACATCCAGTGCATGTACAAGTATACTCAGTGCAGGAGTTGTCTGCTGCGTGACAAAATGCTCCATTTTGACAAGGTGTGTTATCACAAGGATCTATCACTGAAATGAAAAAAATGATACAAATTCATAGTAGAGCACCTAGAGTAAAGTTATTTAAAGAAAAGATGAGGACCCTACCCTAAAGCTCTGTCTACACTATCAAACTGTATGTGACAAAAAGTGTGATAGTGTAGACAGAGCTTAAGGAATGAAGGGTCAAGTATCAAGTATGCTATCATAACATTGAATTCAGTTAATGTAATAATAATATTGATTTTTTCACACTTACAATTGGCACAGTTATAGCCTTCAAAGCAACCAGTGCAAGTACAGTTGTAGCTTTCACACGTATCCAAGCCAACACAAGCACCTCCGTTCATGCATGGAAAAGTCTCACACGGATCAATTCCTTAAGAAACAGAAAAAAGGTAAGAAAAAATGTAACGTTATTTTTCCTTAACTTCTAATATATAAGCCTATTCTAACAAAGTACCAACGTTATATGTTTGTAACATAAAATTTATTTTTAATGATTCAAAATTGTTGTTATGAGATATGGGAAAGACAAACTAGAGAATCTTACTGTTCTGGCAAAAAAATCCTTCATAGCAAGCGGGACAAGAACATGTAAAGCTATCACATGTTTGTGGTACACGTTGACAGGTACCGCCATTTTGACATAATTGAAACAAGCAAGGTGTAGTGTCTGAGAAAGAAAAAATAAGTAGGTAGGTTACAGTTGGTTGAAGTCGCCTCATTGAATCATAACAAATATCAGGTATAGCCTGTTTTCCACTTTGTAAATTTAGTTGTGTGAATCCAATGTTTTAACACAGAAACAAACTGCGCTAGGCTTTCCACTAAAAGAGCAAATAGCTGCTGAGCTCTGATCTGTTGCAAAATTGTTTGCTTTGAATAAATTTAAAAAAAACAGAATTTGTTGCAAAACAGGATTTAGAAGATGAAAACACATGTGTATAAGCTGATGCCCTTCGATTCGTGTGAACAAATTCTCTTAGTGGAAAACAGGCTTAAGTCACAAATGGTAGGCATGCATGCATATTCATTGGGTTAGAGATTGGATAAAATACTTACAGATTTCACATTGGTCGCCACTGTAACACTCAGGGCATGTACACTGAAAGGCTTGGCAGGAAACTGATGAGGTGGAGCATGTTCCACCAGATAAACATGGCAATGAAAGGCATGGATCTTGGACTGTGGACAGGTTAATTAAAACATATTTTACTTTCTAGTTCAATACGACATTTATTTTTTATCAATAAAACACAGATACATATTGTCGCACAATTTTAATTATGTATTTTGTGAAACATCAATAAAAGAAGAAAAATTCTAGCACTTACATTCTTCACAATTAACACCAGTGTAGCAAACTGGACATGTACACTGGTAATTCTGACAGCCCCTTTCTACACAAAAACCTCCATTTTCACAAGGGTTAGGCACACATGGTTGAAGCACTGCAAAAAATAAAAGTATCCATATGATGAACAATGTTCTTCATAAAGTATATAAATATTCTCATCAGTTTAAATTCAAGAATAAGACACAACCAAACAGTGCTCATTTGTTGGGGCTGCTTCTTCTTTGAGAAATGGACTATCTTCTTGAATGTGTACACAAACGAAATATGTACAATGGATCTCCAGTTTCACTGGAAGACTTGTTCTACTAGAACAATGGTCAAGAAGAGAATTGTGCTGATTTTATGCTTATACTTTGCAAGTAATCCTTCCTTACCCGCTTACTCAACAATATACCCACTCCACCCTATAAAAAATGATTTTACTTACCATTTTCACAGCGAGTACCACTGTTACAGGTTCCACAAACACAGAAAAATGATGTACATCCGAATGTCAAACACTGACCATCATTTTGACATGGGTTAGAAAGACATGAATCAGTACCTTAAAATTAATTGTTTATTAATTATTAATTCATTGCTGTTCCACTGTACTATGTGAACAGTCACAAAAGTTTATATTTAAGTCTTTATCAAGCAAAATATGAAAGAGTTTTTCAATATCTAAAAAGTACTGTATATAAAAAAAATGGAGTTTGTTTGGATTATGATAAAACAAAAAAGGGGAAAACTCACTTATCTGGCAATGTTCACCCTCAAAACATCCACTACATTGACATGAATATGTGTTGCAGTCATCACTAATTCTACACAGACCATGGTTTACACAAGGACTGTTTTCACATGGATTGATTGCTAAAAAAAAAAATTCATTCAACTTAATTAATATCAGGTTTGATAGGACCGTTCCATGTATTTTGAGGAATGTGCTCTACTTACGTATTTCACAGTTTACTCCAGTAAAACAGCCTTGACAAGCACAAGTATAGGAGTTACAGTTGTTTGTACACATTCCACCATTTTGACAAGGACTGCCTTCACAAGCATCAATAACTAAATAAAATCAAAATAAAATCAAATTATCAAACTACCGAAGAAAACTTTCAGGGGCGAATGCAAAAAAAAAACAACTATGATTGAAAAGTTAACGTTTGGCTGGTAGCCAGGGGCTGTATACTTCCCCCAAAGGCCACCCTCCCTTGTATAAATCCCTGACTTTTTCCAATTTGTAGCACTGCATAGGGTAAACTGCAAGATGAGAGAAATGAGGAAAAGTACCTTTATTACAGTTACTACTATTATGGTAAATTAATATATTAAAACATTAAAAAAATAATTTCTAATGTAAGCTACAGCAACTATCCTGTTGATACTCAGTGGCGTAACACAGAGGCCTCTGAGGCCCTTGGTTCAGAAACCCTAAGTGGCCCAGCAATGCTTTAGATGTTTTCGACGTATTTTAAAGCCTGTTGCTTCCTCTGGGCTCTGCTCAGGGGCCTCTGTAAGCTCCGGAGCCTCTGTGTTACGCCATTTAGCACTCATAGCCGTTAACTGTATTAAATAGAGACAAACAAAATATATCATGTAACCTTTACTTAATGATAAGCTTACCAACTTCACAATTTGGTCCACTAAAACAATTTCCACACAAACATCGAGTATTGGGACATTCATTGACACAAGTACCCATGTTAAGACATGGGGTATTTTCTGCACATAAATCTCGAGCTGTAACAACAATGATGTAATAAAGTTATTGAAAATACAGTATGTGTGTAGAAATTTAATTCCAGAAGATACTAACACCACCATCTAGTTTTTTTTTTATCCTGTATGAAGGTTTTAATGTCACTATTTGTCACTCAACAATTAAAAGAAGTAATGTATGTCTGTTAAATATTGTTACACGACTCGTTTTTATTATATATCATTTCAGGTGAAATACAGTACATACAAAGATTTAAAAAGAATATCAGCATTACAAACAACGATTAAATGGCCAACTTTTTTTGTATTATTACATATTTAGGCAAATTGCCAAGGATAACCGTGAGCGAATTCATTCACTATCATTCTTAAAGGTGCCAATCATGTTCACAACAAGACAAACATATACACAAGATGCTGTACATAAACAAAGTCTTATTACAAGTCTTTGGGAGTGGAGTTGTAATTTGTCATTAGAACAAATCCCGACATATGACAGGACTTGAACCCAGGACCCTTGAATTGGTAGCCATGCACCATAACCACCAAGCCACAACTACTCCACTCCACTTATTTCAAATGGGGTGCATATATTGTAATGTATATTGTACCACAGAGGTGCAATTGATAAATATACACTCTGTTATCAGTCTGTACATCCTATTGTACCAGCATCAGTAGGCCTGCTTGATTAATGCAGGGGTTACATGGGGTCACTCTTACCTGTCTCGCAAAAGTCCCCAGTAAAACAAAAAGGACAATCACAATTGATTGATTGACACTCAGTTGTCATGGAACATACAGCGCCATTCTGACAAAGGTTCTGACTCAAGCAAAGATCGACATCTAGAAAAAAACAAGTCAAAAACTAAAATGTCAAGACTATCAACATGTCAATATATGGATGGTGATGATGGTAGTGCGGCATTGATGGTTTGATTGATGATGGTGGGTATGGTGAATGATAATGGAGGTGATGATGATATTCATGCTGATAAACACTGTATTCTATATTATAACATACTCCAGAGTGATGAGATGAGTGTGAAAGGAAACTGCATGATGCTAACATACGAAAGTTCAACGATGATCGTTTGAAAACGATCAAGTTGAAATGATAACGATAGCGAGTACCTTTTCCTGTATATCGTTAACATTTCAATGTTTACGTAGAAGATCGCCGATTATTGTTAACAATAGCGTTGAATAACGTCGACAGGAAAACAGGCTTAAGAATACCAAACATTTTTTCTGTTAATTGATATTTTACTCATTTTTAGCCTTCATTGATTTTATATTTGATTGCTAATTGTACATATATGTTGATATTTTTTCTATCTGTAAAAATATATATGCATCTCAGCCTTTGACTGCAATGTATGCTTTTTAATACCTTGAATAATAATAATAAAACAAACTTACTGACTGAACAGCTAGGCCCTGTGAAACATGGGTCACAAGCACATGTAAACTGTGTACAATCACCAGGCACAGCACGGCATTCACCTGCATCTGAGCAGGGTCCACCTGCACACGGATCATCAACTGCAAAGTAAATTTAACATGACATTTTAAAAATAATATTAATAACATATACAACAAACATATAGATTAGAAATAAACTTCAAAAAGATATTCAAAATCATCAACTAGTAATCATTATAAAGAATACTAATAACAGAATAAATGAATTATTAAAATAATGATAAAGGATTATACTTACAATTTTCACAGAATGTACCACTGTAACATCCTGGACATTGGCATGTAAGGTCAATGCATGACCCAGATGTAGGTTGACATACTCCTTGGTTTTGGCATGGACTTACAGCACATTGGTTTATTCCTGTAGGACACAAAGCATACAAATTACAATGAAAAAAAAAACCCAAAACAAAACGTAGCTCTAAGAAAATTGACTAAATTAATTCTTACTTGATGCGCATGTAATACCCTCATAACATGAATCACAGATACACTGAAATGAGAAACAACTCGTCTGAACACATGTTCCACCATTTTCACAATGATTGTTTGAGCATGGGTCCAACACTGTAAACAAAACAATAAGAATACACAATCATTTTTCATAAACATTGTGATGTTGGAGACCTAAAATTAATAAAACAGTGACCTTTTGTTTTCACGTTATTCCACTATGCAGTGGAGTGACAACATTATTCTTAACTTAACAGCTGCCCTATCAATGTATACGTACATGTTTGGCAGTTGGTTGATGTGTAACATCCAGCACATTGGCACGTGTAACTTGTGCATGATCCAGGCACTTGTAAGCATGTTCCTCCATTACTGCATGGTGCTGCTGTGCAAGGATTTATCTCTACAAAGATAAAAAATAAAATTATGTCCACACTATTTAGATGAAAAAAACAGTTATTTTACTACCATCGCAATAGCATAACAAAAATTTTAAAAATGAAATAATTGTTATAGCTCACATTTCTATGATAACTAATTCTAGTGCTCTAGTGGCCCAAATGTGGTATTGATATGATGTCATCGTGTCCATATATGGGCACATCACATTTTGTTGTCACATAAAGTTCGATAGTGTAGAGAGAGCTAAGGTCCTGTGTTCACATCATGTACTACTGCTAATTATTTACTCACCTGTTTCACAATTGGCTCCTGTAAAACAGCCTTGACAGATGCATTCATACTGGTCACATGTGTTAGATGATATTGCACAGTTGCCACCATTCAAACAAGGTGTAGTCGCACATGGATCAGGCACTAAAAGATAATAATTTATTTGATATTTAGTTCCTTGTAAAAGATTCAATTAACATGAGGAAGAAAGAAAATGTAGATATATATAAACAATGCTGTGGGTATCAGTGGCTGGATAAACTATAAAATAGTGTGAAAAAAGTTAGTAAAAAAAAGTGTAAGTAAAAACACATGAGGTCATGACAAAATTATGCAGTAACTTCAGTAGATCAATTAAAAATAATACTTACATGTAGCGCAGGTCATTCCTGTGTAGCAGCCAACACATGTACAGCTAAAAGCTGTGCATGACAATGCAGTGCAAACTCCTCCATTATCACATGGGTTGTTACCACAAGGATCTTGTACTGTTGAAAGAAAGAAAGAAAGAATGTTTTACATTGAACTATATGTTAGCCATTCTATAAAAATAATCAGTTAGCCAATCAGTTTCACTGCTTCTCTGTTATTACACACAACTCATAAAATACAGACTTTTGATTGAATGAGACTTAAACCACATTGTGAGTGTCAGCCAATCAGCTTGATTGCTTCTCTGTTATCACACACAACTCATAAATACAGACTTTTGATTGAATAAGACATCAGGTTGTCTCTAAAATCTGACATGCAAATAAAACTTACAAACAGAGCAGAAAGTTCCAGTGTAACATCCTTGACAAATACAGGTGTATGCATCACATGATCCAGTTGTTCTTTGACAAATTCCACCATTTTCGCAAAGGTTTCCGCTGCACTGATCCAAAACTTTAAAAAAATATCAAATATATTTCACAATGTAATTAATGGAAAGAAGAAATTATAGTACAGTATGAAATATTATATTATAGTTATTACTATTATTAGTGAAATGGGCAAGTGGAAAAGACCATATCTAAAGAGCCAACAATCGGCACAGGTTTGAGGTCGACTATCTCCTAGTTCTGGTGGTGGAACAGAGAAAGACTATAAACTGCCAGTGTACACAGTTTGCCTGTGTGCACTTTAAAGAACCCAATCTCATTAGAGACGAGTAAGGGGTTTTGTGAACTTTGTCACAAAAAAGCCACCACCTATCTGATAGAACAGTGATTAATTTACTATTGGTAATCCTTGGCCATGTGCCTAAAGACTTATTAATTATAATTAAATGATTATTGTTTAAGTCAGTACTTACATGTACCACATGTACTTCCAATATAACACAATGGGCATTGGCATTCATAATGTATACATGAGTCAGCAACAGGAGAACATGTTCCAGAATTGAGACATGGATTTACAGCGCATTGATCAATTCCTACAAGACAACAAATTGAAAAGCATTTATGTTTATAGTAAGCAGATGTCCAAAAGAATATTTAGAGAGCATCCATTGCCACATATCTAAACACTAAGCACACTAAGTTTTATTGTTTGCCTACATCCTTAGAGAAATTAATTTCTCATCAATGTCCAAAATGGATACAATTTCACAAAGCTATTATTATTATTCATAAATATATAATATTAATAATTTCTACTAGATAGTTTGTACTGAGCTAACAATTTAGTAAAAAGCTAAGAAACAGACTTACTTGTTTCACAGTTGTTACCAGTATAGCATGACTGACACTGGCAATGGTACAGGGTACATGACCCAGGTGTACGGCTACAAAATCCTCCATTTAGACATGGATTTGGGCTACATTGGTCCAAAACTAAACAAATATGAATTAATTTAAATAGGATTGAGTAATTCCATTCACAAATATACTAAATAACATACTCTACTCAATTGTCAAGCAAAACAGGCTAAGCATTGAACTTGACTGTTAGTTGATTAAACCAAACCACAAAGTGGTAAAACGTGTTACTGGCCTGTCTTGTATACATATTTATATGCACAACTAAAAAATTACACAATATTAATTGTCATCAAAGAAATTGAAATTGAAGACTTACAATTAGTTATGGACAAAATTACACAATATTAATTTTCATCAAAGAAAAAAGACTTACAAACAGCGCAGTTGTCACTTTCATAACAGTTCTGACACTGGCAACTATACTGATCACATGTACCAGCAACTTGGCTGCACAATCCCCCAAATAAACATGGGAAGGAGTTACATGGATTTTGTACTGTAGAAAAAAAAAATTATATTATTAATAGTATTATCCCCATTTTCCACTTTCTCTGGGAAAAAATTAGAAACAAGTGTTTCTCTACTGATTTGTGTCATATGGGGTCAATATATCCACCAGGATTTTCAAAATGGCTGCCATAACATACATTTTTTGGTCATATATCAGCTTCTACATCATGTATGGACATGATTTTGGTGGCAAAGTATATGTTTTAAGGGTAATAAAGGAATCCAAAGCATTTGGAAGTTTATAGTGACTTACATGTTTCACAGATTGTTCCTGTATAGCATCCAACACATACACATTCATAATCAGTGCAAGAACCTGCAACCTGTTGACAAGTGCCTCCATTTAAACATGGGTTAGTCTCACAAGGGTCCGTCACTAAAGGTAAAAAAGCAAACATTAAAGTGATGCTAAATATGTCTCATTTATTTATTTTTTTAACATTCATGAAAAATTATTAGACAAATCAAACAGTTTTCAAAATTAAAATCATATAGTTGGCCTACTATCTACTAAAATATGTTGCTCTGTTTTCAACACGAAAATTAGAAATACTTTATGTCAAACATGAACAAATGGACAAAAATACTTTTTCAAACACTTACAGATTTCGCAGTTGAAACCTCTATAGCAGTTTTGGCACTGGCAAGTGTATGAGGTACAGGAACCATTAACAGGGGTACAAACACCACCATTTCCACAAGGACTGGTATCGCAGGGGCTAACAGCTAAAAAATAATCATCAATAAAATTACATCAATTTTGTTACATTAGTGATTTAATTAATAATAGAATGTAGTCAAGTCAATACATGTTGTTACAATATTTACTTTAAAAACTAATACATTTTAAATGCATAACTGCTTTTAATATTATAATAAGAATTAAAACTGTACTTACGAACTTCACACTGGTCGCCGGAGAAGCACAATGGACATTGACAAGTATAATCCGTACATGATGTTGAGGATGGGACACAAAGACCATTATTCATACACTGATTTGGGTTACATGGATTACTCACTGAGAACAAAGGTTGATCAATATCAATCAATACAATAATCAATCAATCAATAAAGCTATCTATTGTAAATGTCTAAAATAACAAAATATCATAAACGATTAATACTGTTTAAATAAATAGTAAATATCATACATCTAACACACAATATTAAAAATTAACTCATTACATTCACTACATGTTTCGCCTTCCCAGCATCCTTCACAAGCACATGAAAATTCTGTGCAACTTGTTTCTGTGCAGACACCGTTGTTAGCACATGGACTTGGTGAGCAGGGTGCAAGCACTGTGGAGAAAATAGAAAAAATAATTTTTTTAAATAGGTTATATATTGAAAATTGTTTTTATACTTTTGTGTAAAAATATAAATAAATTTATATTTACATAAAAAATGGGAGATGTTCAATTTATTAGGCAACTTACGTGTTTCACAGAAAGGTCCATCATAACATCCAACACAAGAGCAGGTATACTCAGTGCAAGAGAAAGGCACTACAACACACACTGCACCATTCAAACACGGGTTACCATTATCCTGGCATGGATTCCTCACTAAAATAAACATGCAAGAATAAAATAAATTGACATTCATTCATATTATTTTGTATTTCTCACTCTCAGATATATATATATTATATCAAAACTAATTAGATGAAGTGCACGCAAATTTTTGGTTTATTTCGGAATGCGGTTCAGTAGGAGCCCTCCTTTAGGACACCCCTATTTAGGGGACACTTTGCAGTGAAACCAATGAGGAGCAATATATATTTTAACACTAAAAACCCACCTGTTCAGGGGGTATCCTTTTTAAAGAGTTACTTTGTTGGCTCCCAATGTATCCCCTTAAAAGGGGTTCTTTTGTAATAGCATGACAATTAATACATGTAATTAAATATGAACATTCAAAAGCCACTACAAGGGTCCTGGGTTCAAGTCCTGTCACATGTCGGTATTTTTTCTAAGGACAAAATTACAACTCCACTCCCAAAGACTTGTAATAAGACTTTGTTTATGTAGAGCATCCTGTGTATATGTTTGTCTTGTGAACCTATGAGGATCCCTAATGATCAGCAATTGCTGGATGGAACACCCTCAATAAATATGGTACCAAAAAAAAAAAAAAAAAAAAATATATATTAAAATAAGTGAATAAATAATAAGTGAGAAAGAATAACTTACGTGTTTCACAGTTATTTCCGTAGTAACATGATGAACAAGAACATTGGTATTCAGTACATGAATTGGCTTCCCCAATGCAAATACCTTCATTCAGACACGGTGAATTTGAACAAGGATCTTGTACTACAAAAACAATAATAAATATAACCAGTACATAATTCAATCTTTAAGATGTAAAAGAGCTTTAGAATATAATAATAATTTAAAAATAATAATTAGCTTACATGTTTCACAAGCTGGTCCAGTATAACAGCCAGCACAAGTACATGTATAGTTAGTACAGCTGCCAACGTCCAGAGAACATGCACCTCCATTACGACAGGGAAAGTTGCCGCAAGGATCGATAACTGAAAACAAAAACAGTGACAGTGTTTAAATTATCTCTTTACAATACTGTATTGCAATTATCATGTGAAACCCATTACCACCAAAATCAACATCATGTCATCAACTCCATTGTTAAAAATTCTAACATCATCACCCAAACCTGTCAATTTAAAAATAAAAACCGACAAAATACTTACGAAGCTGACAGTATTGGCCAGAGTAACAGCCAGGACAAGCACATTCAAAGGCATTACAGTCTGTTAGTGAGTTGGTACATATTCCATTGTTTAAGCAAGGATTTGGAGAACATAAGTTCAATTCTACAAAAACAACAACCAATAGCATTAATAAATAAATTGCTGTTGCTGATATGGTTCTGTAAAGAATATCTGATGAATTATAATTAGAGTAAAGCAACTAGATAACAGACAAATCTTAAACTCTTCCTATAATAATATAGTGCCATATTTCTCTCTCTTTCTCTCTCTCTCTAAAGCTCTGTCTACACACAATCAAAAAAATGTGATGTGCCCATATATGAACACGATGATGTCATGCTACTACCCTATTTGGGCACATCATACTAGTTTAATAGTGTAGATAGGGCTTTCGGATTCTCGTCTTATTTAGATTTAAATTGTATTCAAAATCAGTCACTTACGATGTTGACATGTACTTCCAGAAAAGCAACCAGTACAGCTGCATGTATATGCTGAACATGAGCCAGTCACCCGCTCACAGGTTCCTTGATTCTGGCATGGATTGGGAGAACACTGGTTAATTTCTACAAAAAAAAAGATGAATAAGTGAGAACGAATAGAAGTGAAAACATCGATTTAAACGAATATTATACAATAAAAAAAAAACTACTGCCATGAGTTTTTTTTTTTTGTGTCTTTTACGGGTTCTTCCCACTTCTATTGTTGTTGTTTTAAATGGATAATAATAATAATATCTTGGAATAGATTTATAGTAATCAGCACAAAGTTGTGTCTTGACCTTACCAGGTACCCATTTGTACATCTGGGTGGCAAACGTAAGTAAAGTGTCTTGCCCAAAGATACAAGCAATGCGACGAGCGTGGATTTGAACCTACATTCAGTAGCCTAACGCACTTAGGCTTACAAATGATCATGAATATGAGTTTAAGAAAATTAAATCAATGAATAAAGAATGAATCAGTGAAGTTTACCCTGTGCACATGTGAGGCCCTCATAGCAACCAGCACAGCTACATGTATAATTAGTACACGAAGTAGCCAGACAGAAAGCACCATTCTGACATGGGTTAGGAGAGCATGGATCTTGTACTAAAAAACAAAAACCAAAACTTTATTATACACACTATACAGTTTCACAAAATGACCACTTTAGATGGGTACAAGTATAGTTTCCAGAATACGTTTTGAAAGAATTTAAGACTTTCGCAATCATAATAAAATTCAAGATAGTTTCCATTTTTTTTGTCAATATTTTTGCTTTTGTAGATTTCTTTGCAATTATTATTATCTACTATCGTCAAATATATGTTATATTACCATTTACACTGTTATATAGTATAAATAACCTAAACTTATTAATATATTCCTTTGCATGAGAAAAATGCACTCTTTACAGAATGCATGTTTTGTTACTGTTGCGATTGGGTTAAACACCCTTTATTCACTCTCAGTTTATTTAACTTACAAATTTCACAAGTAGGTCCACTGTAGCATCCTAAACACGAACAATCAAAATCACCACATGAATTAACATCTTGCGTACATGTCCCACCAAATCGGCATGGAAACGCCAAACAGGGATTGTTCACTGTAAAAAGAATATGTCAATCAATCAGTCAACAGTTGATAATAATTTAAGTATTTCATTTCATTTCGTTTATTTATTCGACATCATGTCCTTGGACCCCAACAGCAACACAAGTCACCATAACATGAAATGTCTAGGGCCCCAGAAGAACTTAACTACATAAAATTAAAAATCAATATACAATTCAAAATACATATATGAAAGTAGAATTCATATCAAAGATATTTCTTGTTCAACTATCAAAACCTAAAGTAGATGAGTAGACACGGTTAACATTCAATAACTTTAGGGTAATCATTCAGTTGGGACCTACTGGGATTGTTCTATGCCGACTTACAATTTTGACAAAATTCTCCAGTAGCGCAGCCGACACAGTCACAAGTGTATTGAGAGCAAGATCCTGGTAGTGGAACACACTGACCTCCTTGCTGACAAAGATGGTTCGCACAGGGGTCTTCAACTATAGATACCAAAATTGAAAAAAAAGTCAAACAAAATAAGTAGAAAAAGTGCCTTATGAGATTACCAGCTCATTAATAAATATACAATTATTGCACAATATTTAGTGTACGGTATATCAATAATTTCATTTCTTTTTCTAAAAAGGGTAATGTATATAAACATTAAAATAAAAAATTACACCAAAATTATACTTGAAAGGCACGTTATTTGATTGTGAATCTTTAACACCATCTTAAAATGTACAACTGATGCCAAAAACAGATTACTTACATATTTGACAACTGGCACCAGTGTAACAACCCACACACTGACAGGTGTAAATAGTGCAAGAGCCAATGACAGAGGTACATGTTCCTCCATTTTCACATGGGTCATTTGAACAAGGATCAACAACTGAAAAATAAACATGAAACAGTATACGGTAATTGTGTTTCTATCTACAGAAAAATTACAAAAAGCAAGTACATTCATTTGCAATAAAGTAGGCAATTTCAGGGTCACTAGGACACATGCTCCTCCCTTTTAAAAGCTAGAATGAAATTATCTACCTTTTAAAAGCTAGAATAAAATTATTACTACTTTTGATATTTAGTCTTGACAGACTATTAATATTATATGTAAGCACTTCCTTATTTAAAAAATCCTGGATCCGCCCCTAAAGTTCATAGCATACTGCATTGCAGGTCGGTAGGCTTTTAGAGTCACTTTCTTTTGGTCCAGGACAGTGGAGTATACCAATTTGTGCACAGTGACTTAGGAAGGCCTACAGATTTCAAACTTTGTGTGCACAAATTTCTTATGCACTCTTGGTATTGTAAAGACATATTGTTACTGTTAACTTCACTTACAGTCTTCACAAGTGGGTCCAGTAAAGCAAGATTGACAGTTACAGGTGTGAGAAGTACAGGTGTCTTGTATGCAAATACCATTGTTCTCGCATGGGTTTGGATTACAAGGTTCTTGCACTATTAAAAAAAATAATCATGTATTACAGGATTTATATTTTGGTATTATTTTATATGAAATATTTATAGACAGGTTAAAGGTTAAAAATGTATTTAGACGAACTGAAAAATTAACTTTTCAATAAACATATCAATACATTTCATGTTTTACATGTAAAATTGTAAGAAAATGATACTCACAAGTCTCGCAATTATCTCCAGTATAACAGCCGCTACACTGACAGAAAGTGCCATCACATGTGCCAGAAAGAATACTGCAGATTCCACCAGACTGACATGGGTTAGGAATACAAGGATCGATGACTGGAGGAAACAAAGAGAAAGGGATTTAATAGTTATTATCTATACCTAAGTTACATGAGTTAGTGAATTATAACCTCATGATAATTCATTGTGCAATTGCAGAGACATTGGAAAATGCTCCCTTATATGACCATTAAAATAACGTTGATAACTTACATTGCTCACAAAGTTGGCCTCTATAACAACTGGAGCATACACAGTCGTATTCGGTACAGGAGCCTGCCCTCTGTTGACAAGTACCACCATTCAAACAAGGACTAGATGCGCATGGATCTAGCACTGTAACAAAAACAAATTGAATTATTTAATTTTATATTTAGCAAATGATGCCATAAGAATCTATAGTCTATACCAACCAATACAAAACATTATAAATACAAATATCTCAAATATATTTTGACGGGTTGTACTTACATGTTTCACAATTAGTTCCAGAATAACATCCAACACAATTGCACTGGAAGGCTGTACATGAGAGTTCATTACATGTTCCACCATTCAGGCAATCCACACCATCACATGCATTTAACACTGAAACAAACAAAATAGAATGCAAGTTCCAAATTGGCTAAATAAATATCTAATGTAATACCCCTTTTGCAAAAATGGAACAACCCATCAATATTGAGGAGTTAAACTTGATAATAAAAAAATACATTTTAAATACTTACATGTGAGACATGTTGTCCCAGTGTAGCAATTCTGACAAGTACATGTATAACCAGAACAATCAGAATTTTCGATACAAATACCAAAGTTGTTGCACGGATTAGATGAACAAATATCAATACCTACCAAAAAAAAAGAAAAATTTATTCATTACTATCTTATTTTGTTCATGAAAATACAGAATTATAAGAATAAAATCTTTTTTTATATATTTTGTAGTGAGTAGAACCAGGAATGGCGTTACAAAATATTATCTGGATCTTAATGTATAGCAGCAAATGTGAATGCATGACAAGAAGATAACATACATAATAAGCAATGTTTACATTAGTAACACTAGTGTATCTTTCTTACAAGGTAGGTAATAATTTTAGAATGTAACTTACGTGTTTGGCACATATCTCCTGTAAAACAGGCAGCACACTCACAAGTGAGATCAACACATGAATTTAGGGTAGGGACACAATTACCCCCATTCTCACAAGGATTATTCTGGCACTGGTCAACAGCTGAAAAGCAATTTATAATATATATATTGGTATCTTTATCATTCATAATACAAAAATCTGAAACAATACATATGAAATCCTCAAAGTGCTGAATTGTTAAATTGTTTTAGTCATTATAAAATGTATATAAAAATAGTATAAAACATTATTTAGTAGGCATATTGGCAAAAGCAATTTTGTAACAACTGTTCTAAAGGGAAAACTAATCGTTCTATTATAAATAAATGAGGTTTTTATTATAAAGAATTTGGGAGAAATCAGGCAGGGAACATGGAATTTATAAGCTTTTGAACAACCAAGCTAAATTGAATACTCTTTACAAATCTGATATTTTGGGCAAAGACAAATTGTTGTTAGAGTTGACTGTAATGATATATACTTACTGTACTGGCATTCAGGACCATAATAACATGAGTCACATGTGCAAACCGCAGATAAACAGAAAGTGGAACTGGTCGAGCAAATGCCACCGTTCTGACAAGGTGCATCTTGACAGGGATCAATAGCTATTAAACAAAATATACTCATTTTATTAAATAAATTATAAATAATTAATTCCACTTTTTGTCAAATAAAAACAAATTAATATCATTATATTACATCACAACTCATATTTTTTTAATTTAATTATGGCACTTTATTTTAGTTAATAGACAGTGGAACCCCTGTTTTTGGACACCTTTATAATGGGAAACTTTCACATGAAATGAACAAGGGCCTGGGCAATATATTATACCACTACAACCAACTCATATTTAAAAGACCCCTATGTTCTATTGTATTGTACTTACCAATATCACAATTGACACCTTCAAAGCAGAAGTTACAACTACATGTGTAATCTTGACATGAGTTTGTCGCACTAGCCACACACACTCCATTAACACATGGCGACGCACTACATGGATCAAGTACTGAAAGAAACAGAATTACACATTAGTGAGTATTAGCCTTTGTGGTGGCAAATGGACAGTTAGGTGTGGTAGCCAAATATGATAGGAAAAGGTATACTGAAATTTTACTCAAATTGTTTATTATGATTATTATTTATATAACTTATGACGCATCTTTTTCCAAAACTTTTGTAATTATGTATATTTTTATAGTATTTTCAATGTAATTTGTAATATTTTGTTTTATTGTACATAAGACTTCTATTTTTGCACTTTGGTTTCTGCGAAAAGTACTATTTAAATCACTATAATAATAAATAATAATCATTGAAACAGTTAATAAAAAAGTGTGATATGCCCAAATATGGTAGTGATAAATACTGTATGCCCAAAAACAGTAGTGATATGACATCACATTTTTTTGTCACATAAATTTTGATAGTGTAGACAGAACTTAATCTTTTTTTTAATGATTACTTACATGTTTGGCATTGTGAACCTGTATAGCATCCTCGACAGGTACATGAGAACTCAGTACAGGAATCAGGTGTGCAATCTCCACCATTTTGACAGGGAAACGTATTACAAGGATTTTGTACTGAAATGATACATAGTAAGAAGTAATAAAAATGGTAAATTGGTTCAAATTACAAAAGTAACAGATAGAACAATGATATTATTATATTGTATTAGTAATTGTGCTAAGTACTATATTAGTAGTAAGCAAATACGTCCAAATGTAAATTGTAGTATTAGTAAGTCTGTAGTAAAACTGAGGCTTGGATACTTGATTGAACATTTTTCTAATTTATTGTACATATATGCATTTTAACTTTTTTTAATCTGTTTCAGAATTTTAACTTTTATGAATCTTCCTGTATCTTTATGTTTGAATATATATTGTTGTATTGTTTTTAAGTAACTCTTCAAGTCAGCTACTGCTGTAGTACAGCTGTTAGAGCTACCCTTGTAAAACAAAGTTGAATAAAAGCTGTGATCCTAAACATTTTAATATCAAGTCTGACATATATTTAACATACATAGAGCATGATAAATTTACACTATGGTGTAGTAAGTAAGTAAATTCAAACATAATTTTTAAGTTTGTTTGACTTACAGATAGAGCAAGTTGGTCCAGTATAGCATCCAGAACACAAACATCTTGCCTCACTACAATCATCCAGCATTTGGCAAGTTGCTCCATTTAGACAACTGTTAGACGTCTCACACAAATCAACCGCTGAAAATCAAAACAATCAAGTTAAAAGCAACAGTATTTTCAGCTAAAAATTTTTAAGGATGATCAAAGTATATTGATCGAAAACGTTGAGAAACTCAACAGTTCTATTCAGAACTAAATATACATTGTCTACCACAAACTTTATATCAAGATAACTTTATTTCTAAACAAAAATGTTTACCATAATAATTATACCGTACTATGTATTTTTTTCGTTTTATATTGTATTCAAGTAGAAAACTTGTTTGCCTGCAATTTGTAATTCGTTCTGGTTCACTGGTCTGAAATTCTTGGTTTGATAACAATAAAACAAGTACCAGACTCTGCCTTGCACTAATTGCAAATACTACTCTATATTATAATCTAATGATAATGGAAGAATTTCACTGATGATATCTAAGAATAGTGTATCATTTGTATCTTCTTGTATTTTGCTTTTTGGCTTATCTCGTCATCTATTATCTTTGTAAAAATATGTTTTTCAAAGTTCAAAATATTTAACTACAATTACATGGGTCAAACATTATACAGATATTACTGTACCTTCAACTCCCAATTCTCCAAACAACTAATTAGCCCTAGCCTGTATTCTTAAAAGGGATTTATATATTTTTTTTAATGAAAGGGGATAAAATTATCATGAGCTAGGCTGGGTAGGCCTATTTACCATCAATTTCACTACTGGACTCTAGTTTAAAGTGGGTGCTTTCAAAGAAAAAGGGGTTCCTCGAACACAAAAATCCCCTAGCCACAAGTTTAAAGCCATTAGGCAAAATATTCAGTATAGCACCACTCAAACCTGTAACCATGATGCATCAACATGGGAAGACCACTGTATAAATATCTCTATTATTATAAAATGAGTTTAACCTTGAAAGTGTACTACTTAACTTTTGAAAGCTTTTATATAACATGTTTATCATACTGTGACAATCAGTCCTTGATTTGAATATCATCTATTGTCTTGTAGCAACTCAAGTATTTGCTTTATGGATATTGATTTGTCCAATGTTATAAGTAGTATAGATGTCTATCAAACACTGGGTTACATTGCAATTATGGTTCTTAAGCTCTGTCTACACTATCAAACTAGTTTGACAAAAAAAGTGTGATGTGGCCTAATATGGTAGTGATATTCCCAAATATGGTAGTAATTTTACCGTTTTTTGTTTTTGTCGCTCTAGTTTATAATAATAGGACCCCATTGGAAAGAAGTTGGGTTTTTTTTCAACTTTATGGGCTATCCTAGGTTTCTTGTGTACTGTGCAATACATTGCATGTTTCTATTTGTATTTTTTATTTTTGTCTTGTAATTTTATGTTGAAACCTGAATAAAATAAAATCATATGACATCATCATGTCCATATATGGGCACATCACATTTTGTTATCACATAAAGTTTGATAGTGTAGACAGAGCTTTAATCGGCCTTTTGGATAGATGAATGCATAATGGCATATACAAAAATAGAAATTGTTTTACCTGTCATACAATCTTGTCCAACATAGCATGGGTTACACTGGCAAGTATAGTCGACACAACCAGTACCAAGAGGGATGCAGGTACCACCATTTTGACATGGTAAACTACCACATTGGTTTACACCTGTAAAGAAATATCAATGTATGGGATGTGATTATATAGCAAGAATACATTATGAGAGGAAAAACTTGATTCTTTGACCGTCTTTTGGAAAATGAATACAATAATGGTTTATGTATTATGATACAGTATGCTATGTAAAGTGTTAAATATTATATCAAATGAAATAAAATAAGCAGTAAAACACTTAAACCGATTAAAAAATAAACTTTATAATAGAATATGGCAGTATAGTACTATCAGTCTTACTGAAATTAATACATAGAATATAATCTATACTTATGACGAACATTGTCGAAAAAAAATCCACTTTTGACAGTGTATTCCTTTGTGTAAAGGCTGCTTTCTGCCAGGAAAGGCACCCTCCCCCCCTGAATTGTAATGACATGTATAAATATATTTATCATGATTTACTTACGTTCATGACAAAGTGCACCTGTCCAGCATTCTGGGCATGCGCAAGTGAGGGAAGCGCAATCATCTGACATTACACATGTAGCTCCATTTTGACATGGGCTAGCTTCACATCGATCAACCGCTAACAAAACAAAAATGAGTTGATTTAAAAGTCTTAAAATGCGTCATTTTAACAAATAAACTGCGGTCTAAGCCTATATAGACCTACAAACCATTATACAGTATTTATTATTTATATTATTATTATTCATATTTCTAATCTAGGCCCAGGCCAAGCTTATGAGGGCGAAGCGACCTGAAGTTGAAAAACAGCAGCCTCTCTACTATTCCAGTCAGTAATAGAGGTCCAAAATTAGGCAGAGGGTTTCAGTTTAGTTAGCTAGAAGCTTACCTGCTTCACACCTCTCACCCAGAAAGCAAGATGTGCAAGCACACGTGTAAGAGGTCGAGTTTCCATTTTGTGAACAAACACCTCCATTCATACAGGGCGACCAGTAACACGCATCTAACTCTGTAATAAATAAAAACAAATAAATAAATAAAATGTTGTTTTGAATATTCCGCGTCGCTCTCACACAACATGTTGTATGCTGCTGCTGCTGTACTGTGTGCGCAGTGGTGCGGATCGAAATGATGCAGCGCCCTCATCTCAAAGTTGAAATTCTCCTGTATGTAGATTGAAAATTTACATAATTAAAAACGGCAATTCCAGATATGCATTGCATGCTGGTAATTGTTGTTTTAGTTTTTATGATAACATTTAAACTTTCATTTGGTTTGTTGATTATTGTTATTCATTATTATTACTGTTCATTTGTCTTTTTACAAAAACGTATTTTTAAATTAAACTATCTAATTAAATTTTGTTAATGTTGTAGGCCTACCTGCAGTCCATCGTAACTGCCATCCGTTCAAATTCGTATTTCTATCAGTAAAAAAATAAATCCAAATCGCGTCAGTTGATAGTGACAACACCGATGGAGGCGGGTTATCATTGTCAAATGCATATTGCTGTCCAGGAATTGTTGTAAAGCTTATATCACTAGGAAAAGACAATCCAGTGCCTATATACAGTTCGTCTTTGGTCGCTTCCACGTCAAACCCCGTAGCAAACTCTAACATAATGGTCACTGCGTTTGGCACGTAAAGTTGATATTGTTTTCGAAGGTCGCTTGGATAGGGGTTGGGGTAATTGGGGGATGCGAAGGCAGAAGTTGTGCAGACATTAGGCCATCCAAAACAACGCTCAGCATCCTGGATTGCAGCTGAAAAGAAGTAATTTGTACTTTAAAAGAGACATATACGTGCAATTATATTAGGCTAGCATATTGTATCATTGGTTTAGGACGCAATACAAGGACGTCATAAGCGCAAATGTTGACTAATCACGACGCGATTGATCGTCTTTTGCAATTGCATTGTCCAAGAAGTATGAATCAAGCTTTAGGAATAAGTCCTAGTTTTGAATATATTATTTTGTAAGCCTAAATCTTCATAATGGTCTTTGTACTTACAATTCACTTCGTTGCAGGGAAATCCCATATACGTCGGAAAAAAGCATTCGCAAGCATAGTTCGGTGACCCCCCTGGACGTTCATAGCAAATATCTAGACCTGTGAATTGACAAGGACTGGTTAAACACGCCGAACCTGAAAGATAGAAAATTAATCATTTTAAACATTTTTTTTAAAGAAAACATAATAAAACATCCTGCTGCTGAAAATATCATAGTACAAAAACGGAAATGTAAGCGTAACAAACTTAAATTTCAACGAGTTGGAACAGCCTATGGGGGTTTATATTGTTGAGAGGTGGATTTAAAAAGTGGGCGCTGATATGCCAGATACAATCAATAGTCACACGGCATAGTGATCACATGTTTATTATGACAGAAGATACAAGTTCATTATTTGAACAAAAGTACCAATATCGATTGTGTATTGTTAATGATTCCTCGATATAGCAGGACACGATATCGAGTTTTCATGATGTTTTGGACAAAAAAACATTTAGTGTTCTTTTTGGTCACACGCGGTATACCTGCAACAATTGAATCTACGCCGGTATCCGAGATGTGATTTCATTGTGTCACACTGTTTACAGTCAATATTTGCACTTCAACAATTACAGCAACGACCGCAAATACTTCAGTCTTTTTTCATTAATAATAATGATGACCGCGGTATTTTAACATAAATCGCACGTTTTTAGTATACTATTGCTAAGTCAGTGTATTGTATACAGCGGGTTATATTCACCACCATCTCTTTTGTTATTCCCATTATAGTATTATACAGAAGACACAAGATGGGTCAGTGTGGTTTTATTGGGATTTTGGTAGCAGCAATATCTAAGGTTTCTTAGGATCTGAATATCCTGTATTCCATTATTACAATGCATTTAAATCCATGACCTTCGTGTGTATTCATTCCCAAAATATGTAAACTACTTGTTATATTCACGTAATAAGAAGACTAATTTGTACCATAAGAAGTCAAGATTTGGGGGAACGAGCAGGCCTAGTAAATGTAATGTAAATATTGATCCATGGACCTAATTTATAGGTCCATGATATTACAATGGCAACGAGGAGAAAATCTATTAAGAAAATAATACGTGCTGCTCGACAAATTGAAAACAAGCGGGTATAAACTCGGGAATATTAGAACAAATACAAATTGTTTCTTATTCCATCAAGTGCATATTCATGTAGACCTGGATGAAATAATTTATTATTTTTTTTAAACAATTTTCTAAGCCGTATGTTGCATTCATAATGAGATGATATAATCAGAGGCCACTGTAACCATAGAGATATTACTAAAGATGCAATTAGCCGATTCAATGATAAAATACAATACCAGTGAATGTTAGACTTTACATAATCAAACGAATTTTATTCATAACAAACATATTGTGTTTGGTAAACGTGATCCTTCTATTCTCAGTTTGAATGTAGGCTTACCTTAGTCTAAAACCAACATAAACCTGCTGTACATTATCTTCACAATTTATAGAAAAGGAATAAGAAGCAGACACAATCACAATTTCTATCATTAAAACGTACCGGAAATTGTTAATGTGTTTGTTTCTTAATATAAAAATATCAATTGTTACATTTTAATGTGTCATTTATTTGTTTTCAGACAAAATTTATATCAGAATAACAGTTGTATACAGTATAATAGAAATCAATCTTATTGTAATGACCAATTTTGTTTATAAAACACAATTTTCGTGATTTGGAAATTACCTATATATAAATTTTTTATTCATGAGATTTCCTCCTTTTCTGGGTTATTTTAAAATGTTTTATTTTTACTATTCACTTTCACAAATTTTACCTGGTGATTGTTGTACATGTTTTACAGTCGATTATATGAGACGATGGCATTTAAAATGGTATTAAAATCTACTGATCAAAGCGATTGTTAAATAATTTGGATTGTTAGAATCTGTTGTCTAACAATGCCACTATACATAACACAATTCATTAGTGCTCTCACACCAACAATGGGTATTATTTAATCGTTTCTCGCCTGTTGTGCAACATTAATAGAAGAATATAATACCAAATGAAAATTACACAGTTTGGCTACATCTAGATTGGAGATAAGAATTAGGTAAAGAATTTAAAGGTAAACAGGGATAGGCTATGGAAGAGGGATGAAAAAGGTGTCATTATTAACAGTATATCAAAAGGCCTCCAGAGGTCTACTATACATATTTTTCCGTTTGTTTGTATATATTTTTAGATGGTTTTACAGAAGCATAAGAATACTGTAAAATTGGGTGAAATCAATAATAAAATTAGTGTCAATTTAATGCATGTTTGAACTTTAAAAATCGAATTTTAAGAAATGTATTAGATCTGAACATTGATATTGACTAAGAAACAATGAGATACTGAATGACAGGATACAAGTGCCTATCATCCTTGTGATGAATCTCAAATTAAAACTGTCAAAATGGCTGAATACAATCAACAGGAGGAAGATGGTACCAATTACTTACCGTCTTCTTGCGTTAACGTTGATGTAATACTTAAAAATAAAATGAGAATTGTATACAACTGTTCCATTGTGCTGACTGATGACACCAATTGTCTGTTACTCAGTGTTATATCATAATTCCAGTTTCGAAAAACAGAGTAAATCCTTAAAAATGACATATATTATATTCCAGTTATTCGATCGCAGTGCAAAATGTCTTATTTTTTTCACCATAAAACGTTGATTTCTTAAACAAAACGTCTATAAACTCGCTGTAAGATGTCCAATGTTGTTTGTTGTGTGCACTCGATTGATTTTGAAATGGTTTCGGATTGTATTAGAGCAAGTGGTGACTAGTTCCTATTCATATTTAAATAAATACCTATTATATCGCCCACTATTGAGCCGTGTCTACCCAAGCGTTTGGGTTCGCACTATGACAATAGGCGTATTAATAATCAAAAGATGTACGCATCAATGAGTTAATCAACCACTGGCGGCGCTGTGTTAAAACTAGAAGCAGACGACGAAGGCAATGTATTCTGTAACCTATTTGTACTAATTGATTCTTTTATTTCAGACTATTTCACTATATTCCCCATGACTAGACATAAATTATGTGTCAAATATGTAGAATACATATCAATAAAACAAAAAAAATCGTCTGTAAAAAGCATACAGAAAGTTCAAACACCACACATCATTGATGAGTTGATAATTAGTGCTGTTATCATGGACCTATAAATTAAACTAATTTAATTTATAGGTCAATGGTATTGTAATGTAAATCAAACATTTTTACCAGAGAAGAGTAAAATGTGTGATTAGTGAAATTTCACTCTTCCCTGATTTTACAAATAATATAAGGTGACTAGACTAATTAAATATAATTTAATTATAGTCTATAACATGCTATTCAAACTTTGAATTGTCATTTAAATATAAATTAAACAGTGCTGTTAGATTTTATAAATCAAATGTACTGTATGTATGTGAATTGTAAAAATGTACTACAAAGTGTCATGATATAAATAAATGTTGGAAGTTTGGTACTGTATTATTATGACATTGCATTATTTAAATGGGAGATGATATAAATTATTTTTTAAATGATGTAACACGTTGGGTGTCTTTCCAAAATGTGTAATACGTAAATGTTTTTATTAATTGGAAAACAGAACAGGATGTCAACTACTAGCACTATGGAGTAATTCGTTAAACCAGGTTAAACTAATTTCTCTATTATAGCATAATGCTTACTTTACAAAAGGATTAACAATTGTCAACCTCTGTGCCTCTACGCAATGTCACTGATTAATCTACAAGTTCGAGGGAGCTTTTAATTATTTAAATTCAAACGAAAAGGTATGCCTTTTGTAGATGGTTAATATCTAACCAAACCATGGGAGGTATTTTCAATATTATATACCGAATTCTATTATTAGATATAAAAAACTGACTCACTCCATTACGTGTGATCAATTCATTCGAAACGTAAACATAGAATAGATACAATTGGCATTCCATGCGGAATTTGGTTCAATGATAATCATTTCTCTATTCTTTCTTGTAATTATATTCAAATATCTGATAAAGTATTTGTATTACTTGATTTTCACTTTAGATTGACGTCGTTGTATTTAACAATTTGATGATCTCATAACCATTTATTCCTGTTTACTCTATTTCTTTTTTCTATGAATTCATTTCTTCCTTTACATGTGAGATTTACTCATCTTCCATTTCATTATATCATATTGTTACATCATTTTAATTTTTAAAACCTCTTTCTCTGTAACCGATTGCTGTTGTTTTTTCTTTAATTACTTTATTTTTGTTATTACAAGCGACCATGCACAATTAAATATCAGTAAATATATATAATACAATCCACTATTAGACTAAATTTTTTTTTAAAGAGAAAGAAAACAAATTCATTTAGTTTATTATAGTTTCGATTCTGAATATTTCGATTATCATATTTAACTGAAAATGACGAGACAAAGTGGTATCATGTTGCTAATAATATCTAAGAATGTTTTTTTCTTCAATGTTATATATAGCCTCTGATCTTTTATTACTGTATTTATTTTGGAAATACCAATTCATAAGTTTAAGTGTGCATCAAAGATACTATAAATAGAATCTCACAGAAAGACATGTATTTATTTTCGAAATACCAATCACAAGTTCAAGTGTGCATCAAAGATACTAACACAAACTCAGAAAGAAAGGTATTTATTTTCACATCTTTCACACTTGAGTTTATGGTATAACAACCCTATGTGAATTTGTCTTTATTAGACAGCCCTTTTACAATAGATCAGATGACATCATAATCACAATACAGTGAGATTACCATAAAAGTGCTTTTGGAATGCATCGTGTGTTTGTACAAATTGTTTACGTTAGGTGGAGTGTAAAGCAGGGAATACCTATATAATCCCCGGTGCCGAATCATTCAGATACGTCACAAAGGGCCTTCGGGTGCTAACGTACTTTTTGAAAGCAACTCGTGTGAAACATTAGGAAATAAGAAAGCAAAAGACTTGCCTTTGAAAGCTTGAACAATGGGATTTAGCGCCAATTGTATTGACGTTTTTGGTAGTCTGACTATATTAATTATTTGGTATTTTGCAAACAAACTCATCAACTAGCAGTACTATACAGTACTGATCACTAAACATTATCACACAAAATAATTAAATAATAATCGAAATAAAAGGAAATATGCACAGTGACACTTTCATGTCATATTCACTCCTTACCTCAGCGAATGGGACATCTTTTTTTTTTGTGATTTTGTGATAATAAATATTTTTGCAGACTTTTCTATTAAGTTCATCTATTTTGTAAATTCTAACTTTTGTATTGTATAGTTACTGGCCTACTATTACTGTAATTCAAAGATTCGCTCTATTGATTAAAACGAAATATTCATTTATACCGGATAGATTAATTTGGAATTTTTTTCTATTTTATCATAAAATAGAAAAAAATCCACTTTTAATCTACAAATTATTCCCTATTCTATTGTTGCTTCACTTTATTATTCTTATCCTTATTTGAAACAGTTCGTTTATTGCAGCAGCACAGCAAAAACAACTTCCGTATAATGTAAATAAAAAGAAACACACAGGTTAAAACAAACAACAAAACATCTAACAGAAAGTATTGTAATGTATTCAATTGAAACGCAGCTGAGCGTAAGTACTCGCCACCGAACTTCATCACATGCTCAATCCAGAACACTGCGCGGTCGATAGGGGGCAGCAGGATGTCATGAAAGTCTTGCTGAACTTCAGACCACCAAATCACTTGTTCCTTTAACCTGCAAACATCAAACGTAAAAATTAATCTTAAAAATCACTATTTGTTTTTCTTACACCACGTTACTAACCTGTCTAAACCTAATATTATTATTCTTCCGGTTCATTCATTATTACAATAATAGAGAAAACATAAACAAAGATGAAAAGGTTCTCAGAAAAACTCAAATTATACTATAGGCCTATTTATCTATAAATTATCTGAGAATGTTTACCATAAACTAATTATACTTACGTTGCATTATGCAAAGCTTGATTTAAAGCATTCTTTATTGCATTGTGAGTTAGGCTTTGTATATGCAACATTTGTGCAATTTCTTTGGCTTCAAGACGAACAGCAACCTCATATTCGTCAGCAAATAAAGGTATGACAACACTAGGTACAGCGTGGTAGATTGACATGTAAGCCAAGTCAATGTTGCCATGATTAACGAATACATTTACGCTATCTTGACCTAAAGATAAAAGAAATACGTTGAAAATACAAATTAAGGTTGATTAGCATATCATGTTGATGTACACTTTTATAGTAACCGTACACTAGCAAATTTCAGTTTTTAATTTGAGCAAACTTGAGCAAAAACTTTTACCAGTGTAGACAAGTTTACACATTATTTTCGGCTAACTGCAGAAAACTCTTTTGCAGACATTAAACCTTGTCTAAACTAGGAAACGTTTGTGGAGGAAATATGTTTATGCCATATAGCCTACACCTTGCTAAACTAACCAATTAACAATCTTTGCTTTTAAAACAATAAATATTATTTACAGACCAAACTTTTGTATTGTACATTACATTGGAAATTATACCCTAGTCTACAACATACACACTGAAAATAAATCGGCGAACTACCTAAAACATCATTTAATTTGTCCACATGAATAACTGTAACGTTTTCATTGGCTGCAACCATCTTTGGAACATCCCCATTGTCAACCCAAACTACTTTCTGTGGAACCGATGTCAACGCCTTCCATAATAACTCAAGATTCTCTGGTTTTGAGGAAGAAAACTTGGAGTGTATTGAAGCTACGATAACACCATTCTGTCCTGATGATTGCAGAAACAATTCTAAGTCCTTAAATCATAAAGAAAACTCACAATATGAAAAGTAAATCGTAATAAGTACAAGCACCATTTTACGAAAAATATAACTACCAGTAACTTAATAATTTAACGATTGCAAGTTTTTATCAGATACATTTCAGAATTCGATATTCTCGTGGATTATAATCTATCGAATAAAAGAGCTTCTAAAATGTAGACTAGACCTATTCATTTAGAATGAACTTAAGGCCTATCAATTTAATTATGGTTCTTAACAACAGCTGAAGATGATATGATAAATTCTATGATAAAACAATTTCTTCAGAATTACCTTGTCAAGCTTTGACGAATTTCTAGCCGATATACCACCCACATATATAACATTCTGCATATACGGTCTTGGAAATTCCACGGTTAAATCAGTATTTAACAGAAGTAAATCAGCTTTTCCAATGATATCAAAAGCTTTCTCGTTCGTTAATATATTATAGTTGTCTTTTAATCTATCATACGCTCCAAACATCCAGAAATCGTAAACGATTACGGAGTGAAGGTATAAGAGAACGTTTTGAATACGCTGCCAACGGTCCATACGGTTAGTGAATCCAGACAGAAACTCCGGAACCACTGACAGAACATTCGGGACGTAGTACCAACGGAAATGTCTGGTGCCCAGAGGTCCTTTACTCGCAAAATTTACAAAGGTTACATTGATATATCTTGCTATAATTGAACAACAAGGTGATGATACGTCACAGAAGACCTTGTTAAAATGAGATCTTATGAGGCTCTTTATTAATATTTCATCTCCAAGAATTAAGCTACATTCTTTGAGATAAGCATCTTGATCAGAGTGTCTGAACCAATACCAGGCAATGTTAATCAGTTTTGGTAGTACGCAATCGTTAGAGCCTTCTGCAAGAGATATCCTATCAGTTGTACAACTTGACACATTTGTTGTAGACTCATATGAAATAATGTTGAAATTTCGATCCAAGTCATCGTTAGGTAAGTTCTTATGACTTAAGATACTGACGTTGTGTCCTCTTTCGACAAGACTCTTGCCAACTGCAGTGAGTAAACCAATATGGCTTGCATCATGAAGATCTGGTACAACCAGTATATTCTGGGGTTCCATAGGAGAAAAATCTTCGATAACTTTAGAAGCTGAATGGTGTATGGTCAGAACCAAAAAGAACAGATATACGCACCCATTGAATAAACAACGATGGTAATATAGTAGAGCCATTATATCTGTTTTCTAAAATCCCACAAGTATGTTGATGTTGACTACGTTATACCTTTATCACATAATACCTCTTGTTCTCTTGGTCTACTACAGAATTATCTTAGCTTTACCGTTGAAGCAAAACATGATAAATGTGTTTAAGTGCGGGTTGTATAACGGTACAATTATACCAGTGTATTAATTAGCAAAGTTTTTTTTCAAATATCACATTACAGTTGGGTCATTTTGCTGGCATTTTCAGTGATATGACTATAAACATTTATTAAACGAATAATTCAATCAACTGGAAACGCATCTCAACAGGGTTAATTATGAAGAAGATGGAACAAATCCCTATCATAGGCGTGAAGCATCGTTTTAAAGTCAATTAAGTTTTCAAGATGTTTGCTTTGGATTATTTGGATTTCATTTTCACGTTTTGTCAAACCACTAACAACGATTAATTACTAAAACTTTTATTTTATTCCATAAATCAACTTGGATAAAACTATTTTTTAATAACAACTGTAATAAATAGGTAAACTCTACATTCTCTATTTACAAATAACATTTCTTGTGATAAAATACCACATACCCACAAGTGTATTCTATATACTGTATAATATATTTATTTATGTACACTGAATGAGGTAAATGTTTTGAGGTATCGATTTATGTAATGTTAAAAACAATAAATAATGCCTTGGATACAACTATTGGAAAGTGGTGTGAATGATGTGAATTTCAAGTGTGTGTGTGTGTGTGTGTGTGTTTCCAAATACAAATAATGTGTCGTAATTATATTTTTTATTTGTTAAATGAAATATCTAAAACATTTATGATTGTTTTTAGGATTATAATTTATAGATCTACTATTAGCTAATGATTTGTCATGCAGTTGAATTTTTGTTTTTGTTGTTTAGGGGTTGGTATTTGACAAGTTCTTTTACTTCTTTTTCTGATCCCTGAATCAGTTCTTATTTAATGTTACCATTTAAGTTATTGTAATTAATGTATGCTGCTTTTATTTCTTTTCTGTTTCAAATAAATGTTGTTGTTGTCATTTTATAAATTTGATTGATAGTAAAAAATGAATGAAATAATTATGTAAACTTACTTAATACTTACAAAAGAACAAAAAAATATTTCTTGTCTATGGTTCTTCTTAATAGAACCATTAGACAGTCATTTTCTATTATTATTGCTCATATGTTATTGCTTGACTTACTGACTTTTTAAAAAATGCCTTTACACTGAGCAGTCATCTGACCGTTCCGTCTGGCCTGCTTTGGTAAGGTTATGGATGAGATTCTTCCAAGATGAAATATCTTGCACAATTTATCTTAAATTAATGGCTTAGGAATTGCTTATTAAATCTTTAAGGGTGCACCTTCTGGACATACGTATGTCCTTGTAATAGGAGTGTCCTCTTAATATGGGTGTCCCAAAGGATGTGGTTCTAATGTATGTATTGCAATACTCTACACATAAATTAAGTGCATTCAAGTTAAAATATATAAAGAACGATAAAAGATACAAGTGAAATTACTGATATATATTGTAATATTACATTATGGATATTAGATTATAGATCTGTGGTTACACTATGTTAGATAAATTAAGTGATCAAAATATACAACAAATGCTTACTTCATAATAACTATACAGAAAATAGGCATAAATAAATAAACAGTTAATTCAAAATGTATTGCTTTGTGATCTAAGTAACAAGTAGGTTAACATAAATTGTGACTTTCGTGCAGAAATAATTATCTAACGTTAAAAATGTATTGCTAAAGTACATTTTACATATTATTATTGTGATTTTAGTATTGTGCAGCGGTTATTTGAAATGAGAAAATTAAGAATGTGTTTCTTAAAAACCGTTTAAACTTTTCCAAGTTCTTTTTTGTTGTTTCTCTGTAGTAAGTAGGTGAGTACGACTCCAAGTAGTAAGATTACAGAACCAAGTACACAAACAACTAAAATCCACTTGGCATCCAACTCGGTATCAGATTCGTCTGTGAGGGCGTTATTTATACTGTGCACGTTGCTTACATCTGAAAGGTAAGTTTACAACAAACATAAAAGATGTGATGTTGATCATGTTCCGAGGTTAAGTCTATAATTTGTATATGACCCATTGTCTTTCTGGTATACATTAGTTACCAGCATTACCAGCATTCTCAAATAATTATGGTATTTCATCTCCACTCATACAACTCATAAATTATATATGCAACTTATTGATCCCCATGATAAGAACTATCCTCCACACAACTTTTATTTATAACATTCTCCACTCCCTAATTCACTCTCATTCTTTATTTCCTCCCTTATCCCCTTCCTCCTTCCTTATCCCTTTCCTCTTTCCCTTGCTACTTTCTCATCCACTTCCTCCTCCCTTTCCACTCCGTCTTCCCTCATCGCCAACAACTTCCTCATTTTTTTACTCTCCTCTATTACATTCACTTACCTATACTACACATTGGTCCCATAGTGTGCGATGTACATTGGCATTTAAAGTATGTTATATAATTTGCACATGTGCCGCCATTCATGCAAGGACTTGATTCACATGGATTAATCTCTGATGAAAAAAAAAAATCAAAATAAATTATGTGTTTGTTTTTAGCCTTTTCGTTTTAGCGTATTAACCACTATATCCTGTTAGATTGTATTATGTCCAGTTATAGTTGAAATAAGTTTATAATTGTATGGTCTAACTTACGAACATGACAGTAAGCACCGGTATATCCAGGTTGACATAAACACCTGTATCCACCATCTATAACCCAACACTCTCCCCCATTCTCACACCTATTGTCCACACAGAAGTCTGTACCTATATAATAAAGAGTGTTGTTTATTATATAAATGTGAAACGGTTTACTTGTTTCTTATTATGGACTGTGACTGAAATTTGTTGTGGTACAGTTCTAACACCTCACAAAACAGCTTTTAGAGGAAATAATATGTTTGAAATATGTTCCATATATGGACATGATGATGTCATATCACTACCATATTTGGGCACATCACACTTTTTTTTGATAGTGTAGACAGAGCTTAAGTATCTGAATCACTTACTGTTTTGACAATGCCTGCCGGTATAGCCTTCTCCACAACTGCATATTTGGTGACCGTCTTGCGTGATGGCACATATTCCTTGATCATTACAGAAGCTATTGTCACACATCATTGCAGTAGCTGTAAAGAAAGAACTATTATTACAATTTTTACAGGTTGGCCATGGAAGGATTTTCCAGGTTTTGCCATGGAAGGATTTTCCAGGTTTGCCATGGAATTTCCAGGTTTGCCATGGAAATTATCTTTTCCTGGAATCCCTAATATTTTAATTAAAAAATGAAATAAACATACGCATGTTGCAGTATGGTCCCATGAAACCAGTTGGGCATTCACAGGAGAAGAACAGGTTTGTGATTGGCCGACAGGATCCACCATTGAGACATGGCGTCAGGTCACACATAGCTGTTCAACAAAAGAGAACAAGTTTTAAAAACATAATAAGGTGATTCGTTATAAGGCACAGATGTTTCAAATTTGCAAATGCCTATATGTGTTATTATCTCTAAGAACTTTTTCACAGATTTTGAAATACGATTGTAGTTTTCTTTTTATTACTTACATGTTTCACAATTGAGTCCTTGAGATTGTCCATAAGGACAGACACAAAGAAACTCATCTATCCCATTAATACAGAGTCCACCATTATTGCATGGGTTGCTACTGCACTCATCCACATCTAAAAAAAGAAGTTAAAAAACTCTATCAACAATCTTTATTTTAATTCATCTTATACTCTACATAATAATAATAATAGTTCTTCCTTTGCAGGTCATTGGAATGATAAGCAAAATCAATAGGCGAGCACTACAATGAAATGAAATAAGATAACATACCAATTTCACATCTGTGGCCATGGAAACCAGGGGGACAAACACACTGGTAAGAAGTTTCATCAGCAACACACGTGGCACCGTTACAACAAGGACCACTTGAACAGACAGTAGGGTCCACAGCTAAAAGAAATCAGACAAATGGAAAATTATGGATGGTTATTTCAAAATCAAAATGTATTCTGATACTTGCTTAGCATTATTAATCACGGTAGGTAATATCATGAGGTAATTTCCCGAATGATTGAAACCAAAACGGTACTGGGTTTGGTCTACTAGTGCTCCTGCTCCCAAAGTCATCCATTCATAGAAGCACTGATGAAGAAAGTCAGTGCCGTTTTGATCATTCTGGAAATTTCCTCATGACGGTAATCTTGAGCTAACAAATAGAAATGAGTTTCCAACTTACGTATTTCACAAGTGAATCCAGTCCAACCAATGTTGCAGATGCAAACAAAGTGGTTGAAAGCATTTAAGCAAGTTCCTTGATGTTGACATGGACAGCTTTCACATTCATCAATATCTATAAAAAGGAAGCTACAGGTTAGAATCACGTCCGAAATACATTTTGCAATTCATTCATTTTCATTTCATGGACATTCATACTTTACTTTAACTTTTACTTTAACTTTATTTCGTCCACATGGGAAAATATTTTGAGTGCTTTTCACAAAATTGTACAAAAATATATAAAAACGTTTCATATAAAAAAATAATTAATTACAATATTTAATAAAAAATAAAAAATAAAAAGCTGCAATACATCAAAAATTTCAAAAATTATGCAAAATCATTTAACAGTCTAATAGAATACGGAACAAAAGAATTAAAATATCGCATAACCCTGCTATTGCACGATCTCAGCACATTTAGTCTTTTTGATCTCATTTTAACATAATGTTTATTTAAAGGGTGGTTTGAGTCGTCGCATATTTTCATAGCCTTATTTCTTATGATTTTGTTGCAAAGGTCATCCAAATTATGTCTAGATCCTGTGATCCTACCTACTTTATTTAATATTCGTTGTAATCTGGTTTTTTCTTCTGTTCTACATCCACAGAACCAGGCAACACAACAGAAAGTGAGCACACTCTCAACAATCGAAGAGTAAAATAAATTTAATACAGTTCTATCTACCCCATAATTTCTCAGTTTTCTGAGAAAGAACAGTCGTGTATTTCCTTTTTTTATAGTATTTTTACAATGTTTCTCCCAGCTAAATTTGTTATCAACAGTCACACCTAGGTATTTGTAGCTTTCAACAGATTCAATTTCCTGATTATTAATTTTTAGGGGAGCCAGAGCAGTACATTTTTTTCGAAAATCAATTATTACTTCTTTGGTTTTCTTTTCGTTTAGTAAGAGGCAATTTGCCTTACACCAATTCGAAAAAGCAACGATTTCATCATGATATTCAGTTTCACTAGCTCTGTTTTTTAATAGGCCAACGATGGCGGTATCATCCGCGTATTTTAAATAATGTATGCTACTAGAAGTTGACTTACAGTCATTGGTATATAAAATAAATAGGAGGGGGCTTAACACACAACCTTGGGGTGTTCCTATATTTGTGTTGATCACACTCGACTTATAGTTACCAAGAGATACCTTCTGTGTTCGATTGCATAAGAAACTTTCAATCCATTTGATTATGGATGGGTTCACCTCTAGCTTAATCAACTTATCTATTAAGATGGCAGGATTAAGGGTATTAAATGCTGAGGAGAAGTCAGCAAAGGTAACTCTCGCATAACAACTTAAGTTATTTGTATGCTGGTTTAGCAGTTGGGTAAGAGTTAGTATCGCGTCATCGACAGATCTGCATGATTGGTATGCAAACTGATATGGATCAATTAAATGAGATAAGGGAGTAATAATTGAGTTACACATAAATTTTTCAAAACATTTCATCACTATCGAGGTTAAGGCTATTGGGCGGTAGTCATTCAAAATCTTAGGGTTTGGAATTTTGGGTACTGGAATAATAGATGCATCTTTCCAGACCGATGGTACAATATGATTATCTAACGACAGTTGAAACAGTTTGGTAAAAGGAATAGACAGTTCATGGGCTCAGAATACAGCCACTAATGTTATCAGGACCACTTGCTTTATTTCGTTTCACTTTTTTGAACAACTTTTCAATTTTCCAAGGCTGAATCTTAACTTGTTCGCTAGTAATAATATTTGAAGTCAGATTGGTACAATTGGTATGACTGGCATTCTCAAATCGCGCAAAGTGCTTGTTTAGGTCATTTACAAATTTATCACCGTCATTGTATAGCAGAAGGTCCGTCTTCTTTTTTGCTTTAACACCAGACATAATATTCATACAATTCCAGGCCGCCTTGGCATCTCCAGATTCCATGGAATTTTCAAGCTTTCCTTTAAATAAATATTTTGCTCTTTTTATCTCATTCTTTATTTCTGCTTTTATAGATTTAATGCGAACTGTATCACCACTTTTAAAGGCATTTGATCGTTCGTGAATGAGTGCTTTGACTTTATGCGTAAACCAAGGCTTCTGATTTGGATAAAAGGTGACACGTTTAGTTTCAACACATAATTCCTCGCAAAATGAGATATAATCATTCACAACTTGTACTGCTGAATTAAGGTCATTTGCTGTATCAATAAGTGTTGACCAATCAGTAGACTGGAAACATTCCTGTAGCTTTTCTATTGCCTCACTATTTCGAACTTTAATTATTTTCCTGGTAGGCTTTTCCGCTCTAATTTTTTGTCTATATGTTGGTAATAGGGTAATGACGTTATGATCAGAACTTGCAATAGGAGCGTTGATCATACATCTATAGGCTTTGTTTAAATTACAGAAACACTGGTCCAGGATATTCCCGTCTCGAGTAGGTTTATCAACGTACTTTTTGAAAGTAGGCAATAATGTACAGAACAAAGCAGCAGTCTAACAATGAAATAAATGTTGACTGAAACCAATTGGAGTAACCATAACTATAGTTACTCCTTCTTTTTCTGTCCATGTGATATCTTGAGGATACTCCATGAGCAAGAGATTGTTTCATTTTCCTTTCCATGGGTTTCCATTCTTGAATAATTGTGCATGCCAGTTATACAAGTAGTATCTCACAAAACAGACTTACCAACATCACAGAATGGTCCCTGCCACCCTTCAGTGCATTCACAACTGAAGCTTATGGCATCCTCACCAACTACACACGTAGCTCCATTTGAACAAGGTGTGTATCTACATGGATCAACTTCTGCAAATTTAAAACAATTTTAGCCTTTAAGCTATGTCCGCACTTGAGAGATTTGACTGTAGGCCTACCCATTTTAAGGATAACCTAAATATACAGCTAAAGCTCGGTCTACACTGTGAAACTAGTTTGACAAAAAAAATGTGTGATGTGCTCAAATATGGTAGTGATATGCCCAAATATGGTAGTGATATGACATCATCATGTCCATATATGGGCACATCACATTTTTTTGTCACATGATAGTGTAGACAGAGCTTTAGATCCTTACCTTCAGGATTGATGCAAAGGTTATTGTCTACGTCAGGTGGACAGATGCATAGAAATTGTTTGCCATTACTAAAACACTCAGATCCAATAGGGCATGGGTTGCTATAGCAATAATTTGGATCTACAAAATACAAAAATCAATGATATTCACACTTAGAAGAACTCTTACATTAATGATGTCTATTTGTCATAGATTAGTGTTGGCCAATGGTTGCCTTCGTTTAATCGTCCTATTCCAATGGTTGGTGGTAGTGGGGAGAAGTGTTCAGAATGTAACCCCTGTTTTGCTTAAGTGCTCTTTTCAAACTAGAGACAAGCAGCAGAAGTGATGGTAAATAAATTTGTGCCATTTTGTGATAAAAATGCAGACCATGGACTTGTATTTATTTACTTACCACAGACGTCTTGGCATGTAACTCCTTCAAAGCCATGGTTACAGTAACATGAATATTCATCAATGCCATCAAGACAAGTTGCTCCATTGTGGCATGGATTACTGGCGCAATCATCAATGGCTAAAATGAAAATGATTTATTAATAGAATGTTCTGCATTATAACATAGATAAAATACTCAATAGCTATACTGATATTTGTAACATAACATAATGCTTTCTTTATTTCTTTTATGTGTATTTATGTGGTTATTTTATTTACCATACTTATTTTTTCTTATTATTCAATCCTAGAATAACCATGTTTAAGATAATATTTCCCTGCAGTCTGTATTTAATTATTTATTTGAATAAAATCTTTTTGTATCTTTTATTTTCACTTAATAGTCATAAATATGTAAGGGAATTAAAAAAAACCAATATAACATACTATCATTTTGATCAACAGCTTGTACACGAAATGAGAAGCCAGCCTCTGTCTTGTCACTATCAGACTCAAACGAAAACCACATATGGTTCTGACTTGACAAAAACTGTATTGGCGACTTATAACCTGCAAGTGACAGCATGGCATTGCTTGAATTGCCAACGTCAGTTCCTTCACCCATCGTCAACCAGTCGTAGTTCCTCTCCAATGCAAAAGAGTCTGGTTGGACAAGAAGCGACTTGGCCATAGGAGCAATGATGAACCATTCACACATCTCATTGTTGTCATAGTTGTTGGGGTAGTTTGGAGATTCAATTTTGACAACATCATTGAGCCCCAATGTATAATTATAACGACAGCTATTTTCTGAAATACAATTATAACCATACATACAGATTTGAAAACTAAAAAAAAAATGTTGTTCATATTATTTATTCTTAATGTCAACCTTGTTATGTATTTGTTATGGTATTTTAACAGAAAGTGACAAATATTGAATCAACCAGACTTACTTATCTCACACATACTACCCCTGTAGTCTTCTGAGCATGTGCAGACGAAATTGTTGATGTCATCAACGCAGGTGGCTCCATTCAAACATGGGTTGCTCGCACATTCATTTACATCTGCAAAAACAAATTTTAACCAAAATATACACATTTTGAATAGAATAAGAGGAAGACAAAGGGATAAAGAATGAAAAAGAAAAGTTTTTCATAGTCAGATAAAAAAAAGTATGTACACATTTACTTAGCGGTATACCAATGATCTTTAGCACGTCTTACCTGTTTGGCAGAATTCCCCTGTCCATCCTTCTTGACAAAGACATACATAGAATGTATAATAGTTTTGACATTGTCCACCATTAACACATTTATGATCTTCACATGCATTTGATCCTAATAACAAATAAAATAACCTGTATTAGCTCTAAAAAATGAGAAAATCTTGAAGTAGTAGGAATGTTAGTGAATGTACTATATCTTGCAAACATTCAATTCCTTCTTATTTAATCAAAAAATGTGGCTTGAAATGTTTCTTGCTCGTCACAGACAACAATACAAAAACGCCATAAAATAAAACAGAGATATTTGTTTGTGATTTGTGCAACAATCTTTTTCTGGTTGACTATCTAGTAAAGCTCCAGAAAAACAGGGCTGCGGATATCTTGATTTTATACTAATACTTACTAATATCACAATGATATCTTGATTTTATACTAATACTTACTAATATCACAATGATGTCCTGTCCAGCCTTCAACACAAGTGCACTGGTATCCATTTACCAAATCTGTACAGGCACCACCATTACGGCAAGGGTTACTACCACAATCATATATGTCTAAATAAAAAAGAATAATCACATATGGTTTTAATGTAAATTTAAATGAGGGAATATCCTGCGACTTGTAGCCTACAGGGCTGAATTGCACACATGTGTGGACGACATATACCAAAAATGTCTTCTCATCTAAGGGCCTCTTCGTGTCGAGTGATGCCACCAAACAGCAACCGCTTGGCCACTCGACTCAACATGCTGATATAATACAATAATTTTGACAACAGTCCACCATCACTGATGATGATTGCATTCTACCCCTGTCTATCAATTGATGCCCTGCCAGTATAACACTCACAATATCATGTAATACAATTTTTGTTACATGTTTGTGAGGTACCTACATTTAACATCCAATCCCAATGTGACTAGTACTCATAGTTTCTATAATTAATAATAATTATAGAGAATAATATTGAGAAATTGTTAAGAAGATTAAAATTTACCAATTTCGCAAGTGTCGCCAGTATAACCATCTAGACACACACAAACAAAATATGTGTACTGATTTTGGCATTGACCTCCGTTCACACATGGTGAGGATTCACATGCATTGAGTTCTAATTGACATATATCACCATGCCAACCTAATGCACATAAACATGTGTATTGATTAACACCCTCTGTACAAGTGGCACCATTCATGCAGGGAGAGCTTTCACATTCATCATCATCTAAAAACAAATAATAATCAAATGTAATGATATAAAATTAGATAAAAACAGATTGGCGAACTTTGAGGGACTACAGACACAATCCAAATCACATTTAAGACTGCATTTGAATTTAAAAAGAAAACTCTAAAATTTAGTTTTACCTATGGAACAGAGAAGGCCTGAGAAACCAAGAGCACATGAGCAGAGGTAGTGAGTCTGGAAATTTAAGCAGGTCGCTCCATTCTGACATGGGGAACTTTGACAGGTGTCAATCACTGAAAATAAGAAGAATATATATTAACAAACCCTTCGCTAATAATAGTTATTCATCCTATTGTACTCAGCAATAACCTACCTAGTTCACAATAAGACCCTTTCCATCCACTTGTACATTCACAGCGGTAGTCAGAATCCAATTCAACACAGGAGCCTCCATTTTCACAAGTAACAGCCCAACATTGACTTATAACTGTAACAAAATAATTTATTGTACTGTTGTAATTGAATAATAAACTTTTTAAATGTTCAATCTTTCCAATATTTTTGTTTTACAATTGCATTTTTTAGTTCATCTTACTTACTATTTTCACAATGAATACCCATATAGTTTGGCGTGCATGTACAAATATATCCAGAATCAGTATCTTCACATAAGCCCTCATTCACACACGGATTGCTTAAACAACTGCTGATTCTTTCAGTAGCTGGAACCAAATGTTCATTAAACATGTCATGAATTTGTCAGGCTTAGAACCGTGAAACAGTAGGTTTTGAACCTACCTACACTATCAAACTTAATGTGACAAAAAAATGATGATGTCATATCACTACCATATTTGGGGATATCACTACCATATTTAGGCACATCACACTTTATTTGTCAAACTAGTTTGACCTGAGCTTAATACATGACTTGTGACTTACATAATTCACAGTGTGTTCCAGTGTGTGTCTCTGGACAGGCACATGTATAGTAAGTTTGGAAGTTGTTACACGTTCCACCATTCTCACAGTTAGTAATTATGCAAAGATCAATCGCTGAATTTAACAAAAAGATTACATTAACCTCATACAGTACTTATTTAGACTACATCATATTACAGAATAGACATTAACAACATTTAAATGAAAATAATTTACCTGAATAACAGTTGCTACCAGTCCATCCAGGTGCACACTCGCACCTTGAATATGTAAAATAATCAATACATGTGCCATTATGACCACATGTTGTGTTTGTACATGCGCTTAGAGCTAAAAAGGAAAGACACAAATGAAAATGCAAAAATAACATTTTAGACAACCTGAGGAGAAAAATAGAGTATGGAGAAAGAATACTTTCATTAACCTACCAAATGGCAGATGACAAGATAGGTAAGTTGGTAGGTAGGTAGGTGAAAAATAAATACATTAATAAATGTACAATATATGAATGTAGTAATGTATATGTAAATGAATATTAATATTTCTAGTACTCACTTGTTTCACAATGTATTCCCACTGTGTTATCAGGACAATCACAAGTGTAATAAGTGTTAAAATTATTACACACACCATCTGCTTGACAGGGAGAACTTGCACAAGGATCCAACTCTAAAAGAAATTGAACCAAATTGGAAACAGTAACTACAGATGCCTTGAGTTATTTCCAGGCTGCAGTTTGGCTAAGTACATGTGAATTTATATGGATAAATGACATCAGAGAACCTTCAAAAGAGTATAGGAAGTTAACATCTTTAGCATCAGTTTGTGTGCTGATGGTAGGTTGGGCCTACATTTATCTAGAGGTATTAGCTGAATAGTGGATAATGGATAAAAAGGAAAGTATGCCTGCTGGTGGCCTTACCTGTTTCACATTTGTCACCAATATATCCAGGTGGACAGGTACAGGTGTAATGTGTAAATTGATTATTACAGGTGCCTCCATTCAAACACTCAGCATTTGCACAAGCATCTAAAGCTAAAAACAACATTAAACATTATTGATAATGAATGTACTACTTAATGTACGTACTTACTTAAATTTAACAGTGGAAGTAATGTACCAAAAACCTGTGTCTGGTGGTCTTACCTGTTTCACATTTGTCACCAATATATCCAGGTGGACAGGTACAGGTGTAATGTGTAAATTGATTATTACATGTGCCTCCATTCAAACACTCAGCATTTGCACAAGCATCTAAAGCTAAAAACAACATTAAATATTATTGATAATTATTACATAATTTAATGTAAGTAGCTACTTAAATTTAATAATGGAAGTAATGTAGCAAAAACCTGTGTCTGGTGCTCTTACCTGTTTCACATTTGTCACCAATATATCCAGGTGGACAGGTACAGGTGTAATGTGTAAATTGATTATTACAGGTACCTCCATTCAAACATTCAGCGGTTGCACAAGCATCTAAACCTAAACAAAATTAAACATTATTGATAATAATACACTACTTAATGTAAGTACTTACTTAAATTTAATAGTGGAGGTAATGCACCAAAAACTTGTGTTTAATGGTCTTACCTGTTTCACATTTTTCACCAATATATCCAGGTGGACAGGTACAGGTGTAATGTGTAAATTGATTATTACAGGTACCTCCATTCAAACATTCAGCGGTTGCACAAGCATCTAAACCTAAACAAAATTAAACATTATTGATAATAATACACTACTTAATGTAAGTACTTACTTAAATTTAATAGTGAAGGTAATGCACCAAAAACTTGTGTCTGGTGCTCTTACCTGTTTCACATTTGTCACCAATATATCCAGGTGGACAGGTACAGGTGTAATATGTAAATTGATTATTACAGGTGCCTCCATTTAAACACACAGCAGTTACACAAGCATCTAAACCTATAAACAACAATACAAACCAATACACATGAATGGAAGCGGTTTAGTGCTTTAAGGCTGTACTTAATATATTTTAGTTTAGCAACTTCAGCTATAGGTCTATGCGATTTGCAGTTTGATAGTTATTGTACTAATAAGACACCACTTAATATATTTTAGTTTACAGATGTTGCCAGCAACTTCAGTAGTACAGGTATATGAGATTTGACGTTTGATAGTTATTGCACTAATAAGACACTACTTAAAAGTTCTTACTTAATTCACAGTTGTCTCCAGCAAATTCAACAGTACAAGTACACGTGTATGATGTTCGATGGTTAATGCATATTCCACCATTCAAACACGGATCTGGTTCGCAAAGGTTCACACCTATGAAAAGAAAGAAATTACATATATTTATTTCAAGCATAGAGTTATTACTATAATATCTTTATGTTTAAAGTATTAAGAAAATGGATGATGCTATTAATTGATTGTTGTAAAACAATTAGACTGATTTGAGTTCTTACTTTGTTCACAGTTGGTACCAAAGTATCCTTCAAAGCAAGCGCATGTATAAGACGTTTGGAAGTTAGTACAACTGCCGCCATTTAAACACGGATTGGCATCACAAAGATTCACAGCTGGAAAAAAAATGGTTAAAAAACCTTCTAAGCTCACATCTACTCTATCAAACTAGTTTGACAAAAAAAGTGATGCTTAAATATGGTAGTGATATGACATCATCATGTCCATATATGGGCACATTTTTTGTCACATACAGTAAAGTTTGATAATGTATAGACAGAGCTTTAGACAACCATAAATAATATATCTTATACTTAAATCATGGTACTTTGATACAACTATATGTTGGATATTGTTGATTGTTTCAATATTTTTTTAAATCATAGTGTTCGAGCCATTAACCTACTTAAGCCCCTAATATTATTTATTATACTTACCTAGTTGACATGCATCACCATGCCAACCATTGACACATGCACAATAAAATGAGTTGATCTCATCAAAACATGTTCCTCCATTTTGACAAGGCAGGCTGTTGCATTCATTAATGGCTGAAAATATACACAATTTAATTTAATACCAAACAGTTTTGCAGTAATACATTAACAAAAACTACTGTATTTTAAAATAAAAGGTTTCTTACCATACTGACACCGATCTCCAGTCCATCCATCCATACATTGGCAGAATACAGTGTTCGTAATGTTCAAGCATTGGCCACCATTGATACAAATATTTTCATTACACTCAACTGAAGATGCTGAAACATAAAGTTTGATAGTGTAGACAGAGCTTAACATGGGCTTGCAAACCAAGGAAGACCAGCACTCACATACATTGATGTAATAGAGACACATACTGGTATGCAGAGAGAGGAACTGGCTGTCACAATGGCAGACAGGAAATTATGGAGGAATCTAGGCATATAATTGTGGGTTTCCAGGACTAAGTAATATGTAATATATTTAAAATCAATTTAGCTTACTTGATTCACAGTTATCTCCTTGGTAACCAAGCATACACAGACATACATATCTGTCAGATGTAGTTTGACATACTCCTCCATTTTGGCAAGGACTCGAGGAACAAAAATTACCCAACACTGCAAACAGGTAAATTAAAGCATAGTGATAATCTGTTCTTTATATTTTTGATATTAGTTTAAATGAAACTTCAGTAGCCTGTATGCAGATATTTTAATTTACTGTTTTCAGTTAGTCTGTCTATTGCAAGATGCACACAAACATACACACACATGCATAGTTTTACATATAGGTTTGCCTAGGTTAATGTTGCTATGAACAGCAAAGGAAATAAATTTAGTGTACCTTGTTCACACAAAGTTCCTGTGAATCCCTCAGGACATGTGCATACGTTTAAGTTGCTGCACACACCACCATTTAGACATACAAAGTTTTCACACGAGTTGATTGCTGGAAAAAAAAATCAATTTATGAACTCCTTGTCTAAGGTATATGGACCATCACATTACAAGCCCGGTTTCCAGTTCCACCTGGTATTTTAGTCAGTGTATGACAGCAATGACATGGAAACCAGAAGGCAGTAGGAGATTCGGGCTGCCCAAAACAACATGGTGAAGAACAGTGGAAAAGAGAGCGAATACCTTGGATGGAGGACAAGGAACAATTAAAGCAAAACAAATCGTCACTTATACAACCAACTGGAAAATTGTCACTGCAGCCTTATGGGCCACAAGGCCCGATAAGGATTAAAAATAAATCCACAAAAAAATTTTGCATAAACTGTGTACCTACCGACTTCACAGAATGTTCCAGAATATTGTGGAAGACAATTACATGTAAATGAATTGAAGTTATTTGTACATGTTCCTCCATTGAGACATGGTAAGCTTACGCATTCATCCACATCTGAAAACAAGTACATTAATATTTTTTAAGGATTTCATAAGGGAAATTAGTATCCCATACCCCAACAACAGTAATCCGACTGTTTTATTTATGAAATAGGGGTGTAGAAAAGTAGTAATATTATAGCAACAATGACATTGTATTCATAAAGCTAGCAAAGGCTTACCGTATTCACACCTGACACCAACATAACCTTCAAGACACTGACAAGTATAGTAATAATTCTGCTGTATGCAACTACCACCATTCAAACAAGGGGTACCAGAACAAGGGTCAACTAAACAAATACCAACACTGTTACTAAGCATGTAAAATTGCAACAATCTCTATGCTATCTAATTGAGCAAATGCATAATTAAAATACTTTTCACATCTGCATAAATTGTTACAACTTGTAACTAGGTTTGATCTCCCGATTTATTACACGTTTTCACACATGCATATGTGAACGGTGAGAAATCTCTGGAGGAAAGCATAGTTCCGCGCTATTTGATTACTATAATTGGTCAGTTTAATACCAGGGCAATACACATGCATGCAGTAATAACACAGGACATATACAAACTTGGTTACAACTTGTTACAAGTTGCAGTTACATTTTGCAGGTGTGAAAAGGGTATAAGTTAAATCATCATAACACTAAGGTAAGGGGATAAAATCTGTCTATATAATATCTACATTCTATACATACATACAAGTAAATAATAAGATACAAACTTTTTGTGATGGTATTTATAATATAAAATTATTTTACTGACAGACTGATGGCTTGACTTACCCGTTTCACATGTGACACCTGTCCAGCCACTTGGGCATATACAAAAGTATGACGTCATTTGATTGACGCAGGTCGCTCCATTTTTACATGGCACTAGTAAGCATTGGTCCGTTACTTTAAATAACACATTAAAAGAGTTAGTTATTGAGTCATTCACACTGTGTGCCACAGTAACAAGTACCACAATCAAAAACTTTATCTACAAAATATTGTGTTAAGCTTTGTCTACACTAATCAAACTTTATGTGACAAAAAATGTGATGTGCCCATATATGGACATAATGATGCCATATATCACTACCATATTTAGGCATATCACTACCATATTTGGGCACATCACATTCACATCACATAAAGTTTGATGGCGTAGATAGAGCCTTGAGAACAATCTTTTAATATTTACATGTACTGCACGTTTCTCCTGCATAACCTTCTTGACAACGACAGAGGAAGGCGTTAACTAGATCTAAGCATTCACCACCATTGCGACAAGGCTGACTGTTACACTCATCTTGGTCTAAATGAAACAATTGCAACACATTACAGCTTACCTTCTTGTTGATTCACAAACAACAATCTGAATAAACATTTAAGCTCTGTCTACACTATCAAAATATGTGATGTGCCCATATATGGAGACGATGATGACATCATATCACTACCATATTTGGGCATATCACTATCATATTTAGGCACATCATCACATTTTTTGTCAAACTAGTTTGATAGTGTAGACAGAGCTTAAGCATGGTTCCCACATTGACGCAATGCTAGAATGGATCATCTGAACTGTCACTTGTGATTGGTCAACTCACTTGCATTATGCTTACGTTCTTATGTTGAGTCCAAGTGGGAACCAAGCTTTATTTTCAAATTGCAAACAAACAAAAAAGCAGAATAAAGTATACCTGTTTCACAATTCTGCCCTGTCCAACCTGAGGCACACTGACATGCAAATGAAGTGACGAAGTTCAAACAGTTGCCATTGTTAAGACAAGGGGAGCTCTCACACGGATTGACATCTGAAATTAATAAAGGTGAAAGAATCTGTAAGTTTACCACAAAGCACAGTGGTAATATTAATTTTATTGTACAAATCCCAATTGAAAATATTTATATATTACAATTAGGTTTCACCTTAATAGGGAATCCGTACAGTAGTAGTTTCAGTAACTTACCAATTTGACAGAACAAACCAGTAAACTCATAAGTACAGAGACATGTGAATGATGCAATACCATCAACACATCTACCATTGTTAATACAAGGCTGACTCGCACATTCATCAATTTCTAGGAATAAAACAGAATTGGAATAAAAACGAAAATAAAGAACACTAAACACCTCTAAACTAATAAAATAGATAGATTTACATAATTTTATTGTCCTTGTAAAATGTAACAAAAGGAAATTCATCTTCCATTGGCAAAATACAAAACTGATTAAAACGAACGAACAACGTATAAAATACAGAAAATAATCATATATATATAAAAAGTTAATAATAAGCATATCTCACCTGTTTCACATAATTCTCCTGTAAAACCTGTCAAACAACTACACGTGAACACATCAATGCCATGGGAACACTGTCCATTGTTACGACAGGGATTGCTAGAACACTCGTCTATTTCTGTACAAAAAAATAAATATTACTATTTAGTACTAGATTATAATATTATATTTCATATTCTGTTTCTGTAATAGTGTTCAATTTCAATTGTTTTTTTCTCGCACATACACCCCCAACATGTACATAGAGGATGCTATGCAGAGTAGCACAGATATTTACGCACCCTTGAAAAAAATAATAAATATTGACATTTTATGTCAGACCTCTTTATTCTTAAGTACACCAGTGTATAATAAGTGTAAAAGAAACGATATAAACAAATTAAATGGAGATTAGTAGGTTAAATTGAAATAATGAAAATTGCAATAAAATAGTTTATCCTGGTAAGTTGACTCACCTATATTACATGTATGACCCATCCAGCCTGCAGTACAGCTACACAAGAACCAGTCAATATTGTCAATACACTGACCACCATTGATGCATGGACTACTGGCACATGGCGATAATTCTTCAGACATGTAATGAATACCAAATATTTATTAGTACTTACAGACGTATATGCCATTATTTTAAAATGAACACCCCTCAAATGAAAATGGAGCATTCTATATGAACTTTAAACCACTGTTGAACATCTATTTTTTTCAGTACTGTATATATTTCAAAACAAATATATTACACTAGAAATAGATAGCAGGTGATACATACCAATTTCACAATGAGTTCCTGCAAACTGTGCTAAACATTGACACTGGTAGGCATTGAGTCTATCTATACAAGTACCTCCATGAAGACATGGTATGCTTAAGCATTCATTGGTTTCTGAGAAGAAATATAGTAGAATTAGTATAAAAGCAATTTACTGTTGCATTGACTTTTAAAGTTCTTATGCTCACAATAAGGAGCTTTCTACAGTATTTGTGTTGACCTATGACCTATACATTATTATGTCATTTGTTGTCGTCTGCACCTAAAATCCACTACAACTGTTTTGAGGAATTGAGGAATTGAGCAGAGAAAGCACATCCCATCGACTTAACGTTATGTAACTGTTCCTATGTCCTACAGTAGGTCGTCACAAATCAAAAGCTCTCCCAATATCCACATACCTAGTTGACAAGTATCTCCAGTGAATCCTTCTGAGCATGTGCACTGGAAGCCACTTAGCTGGTCAACGCACTCTCCAGCATTTTCACAAGGATTACTAAAGCATTCATTAATTTCTGTTAACAAAAACACAATACAAGCATTGTTTAAAATACTGCACTAAAAAGCATAAAAACAACCCAGCAGTACAATTTTTAAATATCACATTTTGTATCATGCCAAATTATCCTCCTTGCAGGTAAATGCCACCCCTCCAAAGTTGATCCAATTTTGTATTCCAACTGCATTGTTCTACATTTCTAATGTTGTACTGTATCCCCTAATAACAATAGTTGTTAAATTCATTGCTGTACACAACCTATGTTCTCCCTCTCTGGATGAGTGATAAAGTAAAAGTGTTAGACATATTACCAGTTTCACAATTTCTTCCTGTATATCCACTAACACATGCGCACTGGTAGAAGCTGACCCTATCGATACAGGTGGCGCCATTCACACATGGATCACTGTTACACTCATTGATTTCTAAAGAGAAGAAGAAACAAATAATGACGTACTTCAGATACAAAGTTACAAGCATGGAATAAACAACCTCAAAGTTTACAGTACACACTATATTGTCCATAAAGATTTAAGACTTTCATTTAAAGCTCTGTTTACACTATCAACCTATTGTGATGTGCCCAAATAAGGTAGTGATATGACATCATTATGTCCATATCACATTTTTTGGGTTTTTTTTGATAGTGTAGTTTGTCTATTTCATGCAATTTCTCTGTGTGCAGATATCTTTTAAAAGATCCTAAACATGGGATTACTTACCTACACTGCAATCAACCTCCAGATATCCTGGCTGGCAGTGACAGACAAAAGATGTAATAAAGTTTTCACAAACTCCTTCATTTTTACAAGGATTCACCTCACATTGATCAGCCTCTGTAGAAACAATAGAGTTGGTAAATTAATGGTGTCCTTTGTAACTATCTAAATTTGTTTCTATTTATAGTACTTGCATACACTGGAAATAATCTGTGGTGTACTGGCATTTCATGAATAAGAAGCTCAATCTCATCTCAAGTGGTATTTTAGCCAAGATGGCGGATAATGTTCGAATGTCATATACTCCTACCCCATGTAAAGTATATGGATACCTGCAGTAGATCAACTACAAATGTTTGTGTAAGATCTTACCAATTTCACAGTGAGTTCCAGAATATCCTTCAGGGCATAGGCACACATACGCGTTGATATGATCAATGCATACACCACTATTCTGACATGGTTGACTTTCACATTCTTGTATATCTGCAAAAATATGTTTAATGTGAATGCATATGTAAAATTGTATATACAAATAAAGTACTTTAATAAATGTGAAGACAGCCTAAACGTTTAGTACTTAGGTTAATGTGAACACATACTTAAAGCAAAGTACTTACTAATCTCGCAGTTTAAACCCATAAAACCAGCATTGCAATCACACTGGTATGCATTCAGTAGATCAATGCATGTAGAATTGTTTTCACATGGTGATCCAGCACATTCATTAACCTCTCGTTCACACAGGAGACCAGTGTAACCTGCTACACATTCGCATTGAAATGCATTATCCAAGTCAACACATAAAGCTCCGTTTGCACACGGACCACTTCCACATTCATTGAAGTCTGTAAAAATGAATAAGGTTTTACATAATTTTGTCTTACTCTTTTCCATTCTAATTTGCTTAATTATTATACTGTATGTATTCCTTTCCTAGTTTCTTTAATTATAAAAAACACATACTTATTTCACAATGGACACCAATGAACCCATCTGCGCATGTGCAGACATATTGATTGACAAGATCTTGGCAAGTGCCACCATTCAAGCAAGGGTTACTTGAACACTCATTCAATTCTATAAATAAAAATATAAGGAAAAAATTAATCAATGTTATTATACAAAACATTAAAACACTACAAATGAAATATCAGCATGTCATATGATTTGTAATACAGTACTTACCAATTTCACAGTTGGTACCCGAGTATCCTGCAGCACATTGGCAGAGATAAGCATTTACTTTGTCTTCACATACTGCACCATTAAGACAAGGATCACCAATACATTCATTTATGTCTGAAATTTAAAGGTTAGTGTTGAACAAAAATAATGACAGAACCGTCAATAGCAAACTTTACATAATAAAGTGGTCTTTTTCTAACCTTGTTCACACCGACTTCCCATATACCCTGCCACACATTGACACTGAAATGCGTTGACCTCATCAAGACATAAACCCCCATTCACACATGGATTGCTTTCACACTCATTGATGTCTAAAAGTAAAAAGAAAATCACATATTATGTATAAAAGCTGTATGAGAATAATATATACATGATCAACCTGTTCCCTTATTCTCTATTCCTTGATGTACTTTATCCCTGAGATTGGTCAGCCTACCTGTAGCACACTGAGCTCCAGTAAATCCTGCACTGCATTGACATGCATACGCATTATCAAGGTCAAGACACAAGGCTCCGTTCAGACACGGACCACTCAGACACTCGTTGGATTCTAAAACATTTTGAAAAAAAAATCATATAGTATAACATGATATTACATAAAATAGTAATCTGAATAATGTGATACACATATCAACATCCCCACATATCCTTTAAACAGATACATTTAGTCATACCTGTCTGGCAGTTGGTCCCTTGAAAGCCTGCATTGCACACACATGTGTATGCATTAACCCTGTCAATACACAGTCCACCATTGAGACATGGTGCTGCTGCACACTCATTAACATCTATAAAATATAACAAAAAACACAACTATAAGTAGTAAAGAAATATTTTAATGGCAAAACAAAAGAAAACAAGATTCATATCTACCTCCATATAAGGAAACTTAATTTTCATTTGTATTGTATGAATTCAAAGTGAATAAATTGCTGTAAGCGGGAAAAATGATCTTTAACAATGGCTCTTTGACAAATAATATTTCTATAATATTTGACAGTGCAAATGGAGTACTGTACCTGATTCGCATCTGGTTCCAGTATAGCCAGCTGTACACGTACACTGAAAACCATTGACATCATCCTGGCATGCTCCATTATTTTCACAGGGGTTACTTTCGCACTCATCAATGTCTGTAAAACACAGTGGTAAAATCATTATGTTATAAATAGACACACCATACCGATGACAGCTTTTTAATATTGCTTTTGTCTCTCCTCAGCATTGTATATTTATATCAGCATTGTATATTTGCACTGATGAAGGGCTAGTGTTGCCCGAAAGCTCTGCTAACTTTTCTGGCTGTTTTACTTATCGTTTTGATTTAGCTTTTCGCTTTTTTTTTGTATCTCTATTGAGATCCAGCCACTGATACCCACAGCATTGTCATATTTTCAGTATTAATTTGCCTTTGGATTTATTTGTATTTTCTTTTATATTTTTGTATACACTGTCGAAATGAATAAAAAAAAAATTAACCACTTAACATCTTTCTTACCTGTTTGACAAGAATTGCCTGTGAAACCTGATGTACATGTACAACTATATGCATTCAATTGATCTTGGCAAGTTCCACCATTCTGACATGGACGGGTAAGACATTCATCCACCTCTGTATAGTAAAAGGATATGTAAATAACATGGTTTCTGTGTATAAGCATGAAAAGGAGTTTGACAAATCACATACACATGATCATCATCTGCAATCTCTCATTAAGAATAATACAGTACCTGCCTTCTGGATCTTGTTCAAACAGTTCAATTCAAAATCATCTCATGGCAATGAGAGTAATGAACTTGTCCACTGTTGTCCACTAATGATTTCCTTTATATTTTACTTTAAAATAGTATAAACTGTATGATATAAAATACTGTACCTGTTTGACAAAGATCCCCAAAATAACCAGGAGCACATGTGCATTGAAAGTTGTTTACTTGATCAGTACAGAGTGCGCCATTTCTACAAGGGTTAGTGGCACATTCATCAATATCTGAGAGGAAAACAAAAGTAATGCATCAATAAAGGAACACAATAAACAATATAATTGCATCCGACATCAGAGCTGTGTTACCATATACAGGTAGAAATATTAAGACAACTAGACATTGCAGCAACTGTTGGTTTACCTATATTGCAATTTGTTCCTGTAAAGCCACTAACACATTGACATCCAAATCCATTCACAAGATCGACACAAGTTGCTCCATTCTTACATGGCCGTGTTGCACACTCATCAATTTCTGTTCAAAGAAAAAGAAAATGTGTTATCTGAACAGCTACAGCTTGTAGTAAATAAATTGTTGAAGAATCAGATTATTAAAGATGACAAAAAAAACATACAGAATATAAAAATTCAATGTAAAGCTCTGTCTACGCTATCAAACTAACAAAAATGGTATATGCCCATATATTGGCATGATGATGTCATATCACTACTGTATTTGGGCACATCACACCCTTTTTGTCAAACTAGATTGATAGTGTAGACAGAGCTTTATAGAAGGAAATCAAATATATTGAGCTTTAAAGATATCTGGAGTACAGTTTCATCAAGAATCAGATCAGAGCAACTAGATCGTATGAATGTCCCAGATTTAGAAGTGTTAACAAACAAGACGACAAAGCGACGAATGTGTAGATCAAGTTGAAATAAGAAAATGAGATTTATCAATAAGATTAAATTTAACAGAGAACTGGATAGTTCCTGTGACCAGACAATATTAGAAATATTAGAAATATGACACCAGAGTATTCCTATGAATTAAGTTACCAGAAAAATAACTATGATGAATGTCCTAAGATTCAGAAGTGTTAAACAAACAAGCTGAAAAAGCGAAGAATGAGTGGATCGTCAAGACAGAAGATGAACAAAAAAATGTAAGAGATTTTCAAGAGAGAGAACATGAGGAAGCATTGGATAGTTCCTGTGACCAGACAGAAAAAGTATGAACTAAAGGTGACTTCAGTTACCAGTTTGGCAGCGACTTCCAACATATCCAGAAACACACTGACATGTGTAGGATGATGATGCACCTACACATACTCCATTGTTTTGGCAAGGATTACTGCTACATGGGTCTGAAGCTATAATATATAAGAAACCATAAGAACATACGTTTATATAGGTTACAGCAGTAAATGTATTGCAGTAATTATACTATTAATTATCATTGATATAAAACTATATTTTACTTCTATACTAAAACAATTGAAGAAATTCAGACTAGGTGGTTCCAGGCCAAACAAGTTATAAGATAAAATTGATATTGACACTAAGAAACTATATTATAGGCCTACTCCTGTAATAACACAATTGAAGAAGTTTAGAAGAGGTTGTTTCATGCCAATTGAGAAGATATACAGGAGCACCAGAAGATATAGTAATTAGAGGCTCCATATCAGTTGAGCACCGTAAGAATACAAGAAACAGAAATTATTCATAATTATTCAACTGACTCAAATGAAACAGGCCTAAAAGGGTCAAAGGTTGCAGATCAATCAAGAATGCCATCAAAATTAAATTTGTAAAATTACACTTCTGGCATTTCCTTCCAGTAAAGCCATCTTGGCATTGACATTTAAAACGGTCGATTAAATCTAAACACACCCCACCATTTTGACACGGAGCACTTGCACATTCATTTATTTCTACATATCAAAAACAAATCAGTTTTGTTGAAATACAAACATCTATAAAGCAAAGGTTATGGTTGGTTTAACAAAGTGAGTTTTCAGGATGAACAATCTTGTTATTAGCCTGTCTTGACCTTTTCTCTTTATTTGTTTATTTTTTAAGGCTCGCCCACCTCAAGATGTTTGTCTTCATCTTTCCAGGCATCTGTCTCATTCTCTGACCTATTATCATTATATTTATGCATTGTATTTTTCCTTTCCATGTTGTCAGAGTTTGTAAATAAATGTTATGAAATGGAAAAGAAATTCTGTATATAAATATATGTATAATTCTAACAAAAACAAACCAGTTTCACATCGTTCTCCTGTGAATCCATCGGCACATTCACAAGTGAAGTCTGTGGAAGAACTCACACAAACTCCATCATTTTCACATACAGCTTCAATACAAGGATCTGTAGCTGAAATCATAAAACAGAAACATTGAGTAGATTTAACCACGAAGAACGTCATCATCAATGTTGTCATAAATCATCCATCCCATCATGCATCTTATTAATGTCATCATCAAAGTTATCTTTAATGACACCATAATCATCAACATCTTTGATGCCATAATGATTAATGTCATCATTTTATTTATACCTGTTTCACAGGTGTCTCCGGCAAACCCTGGAGCACAATCACAAGTAAAACCATTGACTGCATCTACACATACTCCGCCATTAAGGCAGGTCACTTCTTCTGGGCAGTCATCTATATCTATAAACAAAACAAAAACACATTGTATGCATCAAATAGAATAAGAATAAGTCTGTATCTTGCACAAGCTTGACACATTCAATCAAACTTTCATTATTTTAGTGCTGTACCTTGCAGCAGCTATAACACGCTCATTCAAACTTCCATTATTCTAGTGCTGTACAGTACCTTGCAGCAGCTATGGCACACTTATTCAAACTTTCATTATTGTAGTGCTGTACAGTACCTTGCAGCAGCTATGGCACACTTATCCAAACTTTCATTATTGTAGTGCTGTACAGTACCTTGCAGCAGCTATGGCACACTTATCCAAACTTTCATTATTGTAGTGCTGTACAGTACATTGCAGCAGCTATGGCACGCTCATTCAAACTTTCATTATTGTAGTGCTGTTACCTTGCAGCAGCAATGGCACGCTCATTCAAACTTTCATTATTGAAGTGCTGTACTTTGCAGCAGCTATGGCACGGTCATTCAAACTTTCGTTATTAAAGTGCTGTACTTTGCGGCAGCTATGGCACGCTCATTTAAATTCAGTAATGTAGTGGTGTATTTTACGCAAGCTATGGCACGCTCATTCAAACTTTCATTATTGAAGTTCTGTACTTTGCAGCAGCTATGGCACGGTCATTCAAACTTTCATTATTGAAGTGCTTTACTTCGCAGCAGCTGTGCAACACCCATTCAAACTTTCATTATTGTAGTTTGTACCTTGCAGCAGCTATGGCATGCTCATTCAAACTTTCAGTATTCTATCATCTTTTGAAATACCAGACAGGCACTTTATAAGGAATCACATAGTCCCTCATGTCTGTGGTTGTACTATATATTAATTTGTACTTACTAATTTCACAATTAGCCCCTGTAAAGCCAGATGAACATATACAGTTGTAACTATTTAAAAGGTCCAAACAAAATCCATTATTTTGACAAGGGTTACTGGCACATTCATTGAGCTCTGAAAAGAAAAGGATTAGTTATACAATATAATATCCAAAGGAACTCATTTTTATGAGGGTTTCATGAACATGTCTCCTGTCTATCTCTACAAAAAGGTATATTATGCCAGGGCAATTGAGAATGAGTGTATATATGCTTCACAAATTGTATACTTAATTGTTTGAAGGTTTGCATGGCAAAATCAATTCTCACTCACCATATTGATCGGAACTTCAAGAAACTCAACAGTTTATTTCAGAACTAAATATGAAGCTATGCAACAAACTTTATACCAACATAAATGTATATTTAAATGTACTTTTATGCAAACAACTTACCTGATTCACAATTTGTACCAAAGAATCCACTTAAACATGTACAGGTATACGATGCCAACCCATCTGTACAATCTCCTGCACCACACGGATTAGGGACACAGTCATCAATATCTGAAATGAGTTAAAACGGCACAATTGATTACATTTTAAATTCTTGTTACCTATAGTGTTGTCTATAAGCAGAACATATTGTAAAGCTCTGTCTACACTATCAAATTTTATGTAACAAAATAAATGTGATGTGACCACATATGGACATGATGATGTCATACCACTTCCATATTTGGGCACATCACCACCATATTTGGACACATCACACTTTTTTTATTAAGAAGTGTACTGAAGGGCCTTTTTTCAAATAAAGTGAGAAGTGAACATTGTAAAGCGTGTAAGCTAGCAGCCACTATAACCTCTTGTTCTAAGCCTTTCATATACGTACAGTATGTATGCATAAGTTAAGTTAAACCACGACTTGAAGAATGGCAATGTGTCAATATAAATAAATAAACAAATTAAGTTCATACCTTGATCGCATATATCTCCTTCAAAGCCCTCTGTGCACTCACACCAGAAGGCTTCTGTATTTTCATCGCATCGAGCCCCATTCTGACATGGTTGTGATAAGCAAAGTGCAATTGCTATAGAGCAAAATATAAGTATATCGAAATTAAATGAATTAATACATCTATCTAAAGGTAATTTAAATGTTTTGTCTGGTCTGGTCTAAATTAGTAAGTATATCTTTCCGAAGAGTGAGTGTTCATTGGCGCTGTTGGATTTCATGTTCAGAATCACAGTATTTTTTGTAGAAACTGTTTTCATACAGGAAAAGAATTTTTTTTAAGTGAAAAAAATTTTCAACGATCGTTAAATGGTGTGTACTTTTGCATGCCATGTGACCCACAATCGTCCAATAAAATGACAGGAATGTATTTAGGTGTTATATAATATTCATTATGAAATCATAAAGACAATTTAAAAATGTTGGTTCTAACCCAATAAACTGTAAATAATTAAACATTCTTGCATTCATTTTCAGAGAGTTGTTAATATAAGCAAATTCACCAATCGCACTTAAAGGTTAAGAATTTGTAGTATTCACTTAGATTGTAAGTGTTTCCCTTAGCCTAAGTGCTATTTGTGAATACAGGCACAGGTACTTACCAGTTTGACATGATAAGCCTACAAACTCTGGAGGACAAGTACAAACGTATTGACCAATCTGATCTTCACAAACACCTCCATTCAAACAGGGATCAGCTGCACATTCATTTATGTCTGCAAAAACATTTCATTTAAGTTAATGATTATGAGTTATGCATCTACATATTATCATATACATATAATGTTTATAGGGTTATACCTAAATTACAATAGTAAAGTAGTAGTACATGTATGATCAATTACCATTCTTTCATAGAGAACTACTGTAGTAAAGGAATTCATTTAAGGTGAATGTTGGTACTACAGTATTATAGGATAAAGGTGATTTGTTATACAGTGGTGGATCCAGGATTTTGAAAGGGGTCCTTAACTTGTATTCGCCTATGGTATATGCAAGTTAAACATTCTATTCTTACCTAATATATCATATACATTTTCCCTCTAAAAGTGAAAAACTTTTAGAAACTTTTAATCATACATGTATTGTTACAAATTTGATTTTAATATTGTACATTTATTTTTGTAATTCTTTATTTTATTTTGCTTGTATAATTGTTTGTCTGGAGTTGGAGAGACAGGCCTTTGGTGATAGTTGTCTTTGACAGCTCCTGTCTCTCCTCGGTGCTCCCTTTTTATTTCTATGTTTCACTGAAAAGAATAAATAAAATAAACAAAACAAAAAGTACACTACCTATTTCACAATCTGAACCTTCAAATCCTGCTAAGCATTCACAAGTATATAGAGCCAAGCCATCCGTACATTCACCACCATTTTGACATGGATCATTTTTACAGTTGTTAGGGTCTGTTGAGATAAAAAGTTGTAAGAAAAACAGATACTATGTTTTCATATGTGGAGTAAATTACAATTCAATGTATTTGTTTGCCTGTACATTAAATGTTAGGCAGTGCATGTGAGCATACTTATATGGTTTGGAATACACTCACTATTTCTACAGCGATTTCCTGTATATCCTACAATACAAATGCAACGGTAGCCGTTCACACGGTCCTCACATGTAGCGCCATTCAGACATGGGTTGGTGGCACATTCATCAATATCTGGAAAAAAATTTCCCAAATAAACTTCATATATGAACAAAGCCAACCAACACTATAAAACTATATGTGACAAAAAATGTGATGTGTCCATATATGTACATGATGACGTAATATCAACTACCATACTTTTTTGTCAAAATAGTTTTGATAGTCTAGACAAGGCTTAAGACCAGTTAATGCTTTGTAAGCAAATCAATCGTTATAACGTTAGTAATCTAACATGAGGATGGTCATAAAACACTACTCTTTTACAAAGCTTTCACAGAAAATGTTGTAATTGATGTTGTGTTAATAGGACAAACTCAGTTCCTGCATATTAAACTTGTTGGATTGTTCTTACTGTACTTTGTTTATTAAACTCATTTACCTTCTTCACACTGGAGGCCTTGGTAACCATCGGCGCATTCACAAATGAAACTGTTTACTGCGTCAACGCACACTCCCTCATTCTGACATGGACTTGAGCCACATTCATCAACATCTGAAAAGAAATAAGTTTCAAATCCTCTCAATATATCACTACTACTACTCTTATACATCAACATTCCTCTTAAATTAGGTTGGTTAAATGTTTAGAAATAATCATAATAGCGAGAGAGTGAACTAGGCAACAGTGAAGTGATGTAAATCGTCAAATGGTTATGACCTCTTTTTAAGCTGTGATTGTGTTGAAGTAGACCGTCTAGTTCTTATAAAGGCCAACTCAGATAGCGTTGTACAACAAGACCTGACGAGTAATCTCGTCAGGAGAAAACTAAACTTGTTTGAAGTTCTTGCGACGACCTAATAACTACGCCCGATGATATCTCAATACAACTCGTTTCGTCGGGATTCAACTCAGACAGCACCGACATGTCAAGACCGTTCATCTGGACTTGTCAAATGACAGTCTGAGTTGGCCTTTATATGTATATAAAAACTGGTAAGTTCAGGTATAGTGGCTAAACGTTAACATCAATAACTATCTTTTTATCTGGCTATATATGTGTTTTATTTATTCTAAACATTAAAATCTACATTTAAATGACATTGTATTTCAACATACCAACTTGACAATGAGTACCCTCAAAACCATCTAGACAATTACATGTGTAACGATTATCTTCCTGGACACACACCCCGTTGTTGAGACAAGGGTCGCTTGCACATTCATTTAATTCTGAAATCAAACAATTATCAGCAAATAATATAATAATATGAGTAAGTTTTATAGTATAATATTGAGCTAAATTAATTGTAAACTCAGTTTTAAGGCCATACATACTATAATTGAAATACAAGTAATTGCAATGACATCCATATATGGAAACAATATTTCTTTACAACCATATATAGTCATGATGTTTCTATATATGGTAAACTTACCTAATTCACACTGATCACCATCAAAGCCGTCCACACAATTGCAGGTGTATGAATCGTGTCCATCAAAGCAGGCTGCTCCATTCTGGCATGGGTTACTTCCACACTCATTCACAGTTGATACAACTAAAATAACAAATTAAGTTAAAGTTCATGTAGATTTTGGTCAGTAATGTAACAGCTATGAGCGCTCACTGGCTAAACCCAGGGGCCCCGGCGCTTATGGAGCCCCCTGAGCAGTACCCAGAAGAAAAAACAGGCATTAAAATATATTTAAAAAGGCTAAAAACGCTTAAGGCCTCCAGCATTGGAGGCCTTGGATTAGGGCCTTAGGGTTCCTAAACTAGGGACCTTAGGCCTCTGCGTTACGCCACTGATTCTGGTATTACTTGGCAGAGTTCATGTAGATTCTGGTATTACATGAATTATTAAAGTTAGAAATATTTAGGCTTTCTTATTAAAAATCTACCCTATACTTGTTTCGTTTCAAGGGAGTGGATTTCCATGCTTACCAACTTCACATGTAGTGCCAGTAAATCCATCAGCACATGCACAGTCAAACCCATCAATATGGTCAATGCATTCACCGCCATTCATACATGAAATACCACTACAATCATTTATGTCTGGAACAAATAATATCCCATACATTGTTAAAACATTTTCCTCTGGTTTCGATTAGTATATTGAGATGTAGTTCATTGATTGTAAACCAGTATAATTTAACTTACTTTACGACAGTTTCATCAAGCTGTCAACACACAACAACTTGACAGCTTGAGAAAACTGTCTTGAAACGCAAGTTAAATTTATACTGGATTACAATCAATGAACCACATCTCAAAAAGGGAAATCAACAATGAAAATTAAAATGTGTTTTTTAAATCCTGTATTACTTTTGTTAATTTAATTTTTTTTATATTTTGTACATAATTTAGTTTAAGTTTCCTTGTTGGTCTATTGTTAAATCATGGACGCACCTTCATTCAAGAAGCTTCCAAATAAATTATTATTATATTATCCCATAAATTGTTTAAAAGTGACTTTCATACCACAAAAGAAAGTAAAGAGATAGTACTGGTAAAGATTAAACTTAAACAAGTTTTCTTTCTTACTTGATTGGCAGTTTTGTCCACTAAAACCTGGTGCGCAGTTACAACTGTACGCATTTCCTACCGTTAGACAAGCGCCTCCATTAGTACATGGATTCACCTCACATCCAAGTGCTATGAAAAAAATACAAACAAAAGTTTTTCCCCACAAAATGTTGTAAACTAGAAATTATCAATATTTTTTTTTTTTAAATTTGTATCATAAAAACTAAAGCGACAGTAAGTCTAAAACATTTCAGTATATATTTCCAATATATATTTGTTTTCTTACGTGTTGTAAGGTACACTGCACGTGACGTATATTCTGAACCATCAACAAGAGCAGACACACTAAAAGAATATGCTGCTCCAGGTGTCAGGCCATCAATGGTAGTGCTTCTTGCTTCTCCATCAGCCACAGCAACCTGTTGGCTTCCGCCACCACCACCACCTCCGCCACCACCATCCTCTGAACTATAGCGGATGAAAAACGAGTCTGGTGTTGGCCCTTGGTAGCCCCACATGACATTGGCACTGGTGGATGAGAATTCTGTGATCTCACCAGCTTGTGGCGAACTGACACCTAATGATACAAAAGTGTTATTATTTACTTAAGCTCTGTCTATACTAATTTGACAAAAAATGTGTGATGTACCCAAATATGGTAGTGATATGGCCAAATAAGGTAGTGATAAGATGTCATCATGTCTATATATGGGCATATCACATTTATTGTCACATAAAGTTTGATAGTGTAGAGCGAGCTTTAGTTTACTCTAAGTATATTTTGTATTTATTTGTAAAAAAGGTACATACTCTGGCCACTAGCCGAATCATAACTTGCATAATTAGAAGCAAATTCATCTCCATCTCCAGTTACCACGGCTACACGGAATTCATAGTTTTCTCCGTCAACAAGGTCATTAACAATTGCGCTTCTCTCTGACCCGGCAACTGTCATTGTCTGCTCTGTTGCACTGCCCTCTTGTCTGTAGCTTATAATAAACGAATCTGCGTTGTTGCCATCATAGTCCCATTGTAACTGGGCACCGTTGGAACCTGATGATGTGATTGATTGTAGAAAGGGCGACTCTTCCGCTGTTTGAATGTAAAAATAAATGTGGTAATAAACTGACTTAGAATTGTGTATATATCCAGCGATATTATAAAAACATAGGCGGAATCAGCCGGCCCTCCTCATTCAGTCAAGTTCAGCACTTCACTTTACAATTTTTAGGCCCCTATTATAATCCTGGAACTGCAACTGTCTCTAAAGTTTTTATCTTCATAAAATTATATAAGACTTAAAACAAAGGGCACGATTTATTTGGATTAGCTTCTGTGTTTATTGTTGCTCTGCACAGATCTTAAAATATGCATCCTCCATGTACTTGGTTGTAGTAGTAGTATATGTGAAAATAAATTGAATTGAATTAAGTTGTTGCTACAGATTTAATTTGAAATTGATCGAATAATAGATAAATCATTTACCAGATCCAACAGCTGAATTAAAATTGACTTGATTCGAATGAGCCTTGGAGCCATCAGTTTGACTAACAGAAGAAACACTAAATGTGTAGCTTTCTCCTGGGGTCAGGTTTTCAAACATGAAACTTCGTGCGGATCCATCGACAGTCTGTTCATTGATAGAACCATCTGATGCTGCTTGATAACGAACAATGAAACTGCTAGCGGACCCACTGTACGACCATTCAAGGCCAGCATATGTAGAGTCGAAGTTTGTGATTGGATGCAAATATGGTCCAGCAAATCCTAAAAATCAAACAAATATAGTAATACTGTATACAATTAGAGGAATGTCATGATTAAACAATCTTAACAACAATAATCTTTATCTATTATCATCAGGAACAATTTTACAGTTTGAAAGAAATGAAAATGAATGTACTGTATATAAGCAAAATTGCTATCATGATTCACAATGATTTAGATTTTACTTTATTTGTCCCCACAATTGGAAAAAATGGAGTTTAAAACTTATTATGTCCTCTCTTGCATTGGAACTCCTTGGATTTACCAATGCAATCTAACAACAGGAGCTTCGGAGATCAAAGGGTTTATCTGTGGCTGCAACACAAACAGTTCCAATTTACAGACAGCGCGCCACATAGAATATGTACATAGTACAGTATTGTAGATATTTGTCGCAGCCAGGCATAAGTTCATATCTTGGCAAGGCAAGCTCAGTGTCCTGTTGTTAGATTGCCCTGAATTTACCTATGATTATATACATTAAAAGATGAAAAATACAATATTTAGAAACAAAACTGAACAACAGAGAAACAATGATAAAGGATGTTGATAAAGCAGAAAAGGAAAAACTTACTGAGATCAAGCATCTCAATGTTACTTTCAGTCTCCTCATCCATAAACACAGATATAACCTGAAATGTGTATATTTGACCAGGGTTCAAATCAGCCACATATAACTCAAAGTCTGACATTCTACTCACTGTCCTCGACATCTCCACACCGTCTACGTCACCAGAGTACATGACAATGAAATACTCCACAGGTACAAACTCTGAAAATCGCCATTGAGCATTTGCCCAGGATTCTCCATGGTCTGTGATTGGAAGAAGAACTGGCGGGCCCTCAACTGAAAATAATTGACAATAAGAAATTCTATTATTTTCTTTGTATAAACAATAAGACAGAAATAACAACTTTAAATCTAATCATTGTTAGTTATTGTATCATTAAACAACCCAATTAACACAATAAATACAAAATTTAAAATAAAATATTAATTCTTCAATTATTAGCTGTATAAACTCTTGAAACTGTGCTTTGTTCGTAACATAATTGTATTGAATATCATCACTAAAGTTCTATCGAACAAAAATATCTTCTCACAACTTGCAATTAAACAGTTTGTTATCTTTTATATGTTTCCATTGGCAGTAGAATTTTCAACAATATTCATTATTACTCAAATGATTTGTTCTCAATTAAATATACGGTACTGACTTCAAGTATATTTTTTTATTGTTGGTTTATTTATTTTTTTTTTATTTGTTGCTCATTCATGAAATACAATATTACAAATACATATACAAATGACAGGATGATAGCAAGAGGACAACCCTATAAGCTCTAGAGCTTGTTTCCATAGGGGTACACTATTTGGTTAATATTTGTTAATTTGTGTAATACATAGTTATTCTGATATTGTTCATTGTCGTTGTCGTGACATGGTACTGAAACAATAACATTCGCCTTTCTGTCGCCAAATGCTTCAATCAAGGTCACATCGGCGTAAAATCCAAACAGTTCATTAAAAAATCAATCACAAAAAAACAAAGTCAAAAAGAATAATTTAAACGATTATCGATTGGTATAGAGCTAGTTAGCACATACTGAATTACATCACCATGTCAATAATAGAAATTTAATAAGGTCCTAATAACAATCAAAAACTATATTGACATTTGGGTTGCATCAAAGGTACAGGAACTCTTCCAAACTTTCACAATACCAATTTCAAAAATGCTACTAAGTTAAATTCTTTTATTCCTACTATTTCCTTCTAATACCAAACTTTTCAAAACACATTTTTATAAAGTATAAAATTGACTTTTTTGTATTTAGATTGAATATATCTATATACACTATATTATATCACGTAGAATTCGGTACCTCATTAAATTGTCAAAATTGATTTCTATAGGAGAGAAATTATAATATAAAACATCATTTGGGTTAAGAAATTAAAACTAATTAATGTATCAAATTGATTAATTTAAGCTTTTAATTCTATGCAAAAGCTTGAGGACGATAATAAATACCTATATTACCATCAGTATTTTTATATCTGTATTTTTTTAACATTACATACTGTATATTTTTATACAACTTTTTAAACTAATTTTTAAATTTCTTTTAATGGTCTTATTGTTGCTGTGAGGAAGAAAAATTTTAAAATTATATTTTGTTGACAATAAAGTTATCTTGAATCTTTACCGTTACATTTTAATTTATGAGATTGTTCAATTAAACTATAGTGTTATGAATATAGTGAACTTTAATTACCTGAAGTGTATTTTATGTGCCACCCCTGAAACACTAGATTTCTATCGGTGTTCCAGATGAAAAACACTTGATTTGATTCCACTTCCAGTGGTGGCGGAACCTCATGACCTTCCAAGTAAACAACATCTGGCAAATCGTAGTCTGCAAGTGGCCCTGCGCCAATTTCTAACGAGTCTTTAAAATCTTCAACATCAAAGACTGAAAAGTTTAAAACTACGTGGGAGGCAGATGGAACCTTGATAAAGTAGAGGCAGTTGTCACGACTGTCATAGGGTTCTGGAAAATTAGGCGAAAATAACTCTCCAACCTCACCATAGTGACCCTCTTGACATTCAGTAACTGAAAATTAAGTTGTAATATTTTTAATATAACAAAAAAAAACATTTTTTTTTACTGTAAACTAGATTTGCACCCATAGATGCCACGGCCAATCTCTCCTCCTGCACAGATCTTTTTTTGATAAGCACATCTTTTTTATATTTTATTGTAATGTTATTGTTAATAAATAAATAATATACACACCAACTTAATTGAAGACCATGTTTTTGGTAAAAATAGGCTAGGCTCACTACTACTATTACACCTAGGCATGCTAGGCCTCCTATTAAAGAGGTTCTACAGCTAAGGGGTCAGCCTACTAGGCCTAGCTAGCCTCTAGCTAACTAGCCTTGTAGGTAGAAGTAGCCTACTAGGCCTAGCTTAATTAGAGTAGGAGTACTACTACTCTGGGTGAATACCTACTACTAGATATATTCCTCTCTACTCTAGCCCAGGGCTAGCATAGAGTCCTACACAGTATTTTATAAACTTTATTCCACTATAAAGGGATAATCTAACATTCAAAAATATTGTATAAGAATTTTGCTTGTCCTCCTGTGTGTTATGTGCGAAGGGCCAAGAAACCAAAGTAATATTGATGACGTAGAATACTTAGATAACAGTTTGTGTTGTTTTAATTGGATAAGCGGACATTAAGAAACGAATTATATTTCTGATTGGCAGATGGTTTAAAGAGGCCGGCACAAGATTAGAATTGGCCAATCATAAAACAAGTATTGGTAACACTTTTAACCAATCAGTAACCCGACTTAATACAACGATATCTGTGTTCCTACAGTATAACAGTAACAGAACGTTTATACTATTATAAAGCGTTTTCATGATTTGTTGTCTAAATTTTTTACTCGGGGTACCCGAGTCTAGGACTCTCTCATCTTCTCCTCTTCCATCCGACACTATTGAGTAAAAAGTACTACTCCTCCCTTATTCGTTGTAGTATAAAACTGGGATTTGGCATGAATATACTAGAGGGACATGTCCTCAAAGCTATAGAGGATGCAGCCATATGACGTCTCGAAGATGGTACCGTATAGCCGTATAAACTATTTGGTAGCGAGGTTATTGATGTGTATCACATCCCGTCTTATGACGTCATTACAGCTTCGTTTTCTGTACCCCAAGTATCGCACATTTGTGCTTGTTATTTATTTTTTCTAATAAATAAGTAATTTGGCCTTGAATAAAAAAATAAAATGTTGCCTACATGAGTTTTCATCACAATTTTGGCCGTGAAATCCGACTGGACATTTACAAATATAGCCTGGTTCTTGGATTGCTTCTACACACTCAGCATCGTTCTGACAAGGATCAGGTGAGCAGCCTAGAAAAAAGTAAAATATCAACTTATAAAAACATTTATCTGATTAACAGTTAAATACATCATAATATGATGTATTTAACTGTAAGATAAATGTTCTTCAAGCAATGTTATGATGATATTAATTGATGTAAAGCGCCGCTGTGAAATGTGTTATGTTATAGTCAAATTGTACTGTAGGTATTTTTTATTTGTGAAGATACATTCAATCAGTCGGAATGAAGGTACATTATGATTTGATGGTATAAATGATGATTATGACGATAATTGACATCGCCAGTGTGCAAATAACGCTAAAAATATTAGTATACAAATCAGCACGTGCGTGGTGACACTAACGAAATGCATTAGTACTTACTTGCATTTACACAACATGAATGAAGGCACGAAACCAGCAAGATGAGTAAACTCCAAGTACTGAGCACATTCAACTGATTATATCCAAACATTATCTTGATATCAAACAAAATCGGTGGTTAAAAAATAAGTCTCTTTCTCAATGCTATACGTTAAGTTCCAACTTTTGATCGTCCCTTGCACAAAATAAAATTCTCAACTTACAGTTCAATATGTAGTACATTCCTAATGCAGCGGCCTGCTAAATGCACATTGTCCTCTCAAGCAAACAGAAGTTGTTCATGTTATATTTGCCCAAATAAATATATATAATAATTCAATTTCACATCCCAGCCGATGTTTTGGTACGGTAAAACGGAATGAACAATGTGAAGATTTTAGTGATTTGGCCATTAGGTAAATCAATAGAATTAACGCCTAATAACAATAACCATAAACCTACTATTTTTCAAAGCATTGTCATCAATGTTATGTTTGTAAATACCATGAACCTATAGGTCCATGGAAATACAATCAATATTAAATGACTGATGATAAATTAAAATATTCTATATAAACTTGTGCAATTAAATTTAAGTTAAAAGGAAATTCAACGAAATTGATTAGTTAGGCCTACATGAACAATTAACAAGACTGAACATTATTTCATTCCTGAACAAATTCCAAAACAAATTACGCGCGCGTTCAAACATTGATGAAAATGGTACCGTTTTTGTATGCGCGCGTCGATTTTGTGTGCGTCGATTTGCGTAAATAGTGTATATTTTTAAAGAGAGGACAGTAATTATTCAGAAAAATGTTCGTTAATTCTAATCGATTTGAATATATCGGACTTGTTATATTGATACCAAATAGTGTTGAGGTCCATTCCGGTACACGCGTGTCCATTACACGATGTCCTAACAATACTGGACAACACAATGGTCAACTAAACATCCCATTGACGCGAACTGGTAAATTCATTAGACGACACACACAGCGGTAAATAAATTGATTTCCAGTGTTAACTTTTTACTTTGGTTGGTTGGTTGTTTTCTAAGGCTTAATCCAATAGCAAAGCAAAGCGATATCGATATATAACAGATAGGTGATAAAGTTGTTATACAAAGTGAACGTAACATAACACGGACTGGAGACAGTAGGCTGACCTAACAGACAGGTGAACCATCGATCCGAAATCAAAACGCTATTGTTGTTGCACGGCAGATTGAATGACGGCCCACAGGTTTACTCATTATCAACCACCGACCACACCCCTTCCAAACAACCCCCCCCCCCCCCCCCACCTACCCACACTCGCCAACCAGCATTCCCAAACAAAAACTCCACCCTTTGGAACACCCCTATTATGGGAACACTTTTATGATTATGACCACCCCTATTCCGAGTACAACCTAATTAAGCTCTGTCTACACTATCAAACTAGTTTGGCAAAAAAACGTGATGTGTACCCAAATATGGTAGTGATATGACATCATCATGTCCATGGGCACGTCACATTTTTTTCGTCACATAAAGTTTGCTAGTGTAGACAGAGTTTTAATGGGAAACGTTGTGGGGTCCCAAAGGTGTTCCCCCCAATTGGGGTTCTACAATATAATAAGATTGTGAAAATTCAGAACACTCAATCGTGTACCCCCACCCCACCTCTTATTAAAACCAAAACTACAACCACATACACTTTAAAACGTTTTATTAACACACACAAATATAAACCATGTTTATTACATTAAAATTGTTAGCTGAATATTTGCATAAATTCAAATACAAAATGCTATTTACATGCTAAATGAGATTCCTTGTACATAACATAGACGTGGGATATTCAATATTCAATTATTTAGAACATTTTACCATATTATATTATTGAAACTCTTCACTTTTAATTCACAATGTGACGGTCAAATTGTGGCTCACTGCAAACAAGTTTTTTAGACCAACAACATTGCATACATTAAACTATGATTAATGTTGAAAAACCATTAAAAAAACTGTAACTTTTATGTAATAATGAGTTATTGCACTTTATGATTTTCATTTTGGATCCACAGGCCTACAAGACATTTCCTCTATGCTCTTGTAGGAATTGATTAGCTTATATAGTGCATTTTTATTTTGATATAAAATGCAAAACCATACAAAAACATAAATTAATTCTAATTTTGCATTGATGAATCTGTATTTGTATCAATTTAACAAAAAAAGATCTTGGTAAGAAAGACAATATTAAAATCTATTTATTATCTATTATTATCTATTGGCACAAAATGGTACAAATTTAATTATCTATGCATATAAAAAATGTAAGGCACAATCGCTATTAGTAAGTTCTAACTTTTATACTAATCTAAATGCTATGAAGTAAAACTTGAAACTGACCTTTCTAATACCCATTTATACTAAAATGTTTGATGGTACACTTATTTTACAGTAAACATGTTAGGCTTTGAAACAAAATCTGCAGAAGACTAAAATAATATCTGGATGAGTTAGAGAAGCAGAACATCAGGAAGAATGTAATAAGCCTTATGTTTATTACTTATCCAGTGAAAAGCACAGAACTGCCAACATCAAGGCTAGTACTTTGAGTGCTTCAAAGTGTATACCTTATCACATAACCAGGAAAACATCTACCTCTGACACCTGGTCACACACAGTTGTTCAAGAGCAACTTTTAAATATCTTGAAATACTTGAAATACCTGGGAGGTCCTCATGTTCACCACCTACTTATAAGCTGGAAGTTACCATTTTTTAAAATAAATTCTATCTACTGTACCTACATCATTTTGGCAAGTTTGAGGTTGCTCTTCTTAATACAGTACTATCAATATGTACTATGATCACTTTGACTACTTTTTGAAAGTTACAACCTTTTGGTGTTTTTCCCAAACAACTTCACTACAATATTCCGTAATTCTAGTAACACTAATGTAGTTACACTAAGTATTAAGTAATTGCTTTTTAAGGAAATACTTTTTTTAACTTAACATATTTGATAAACACTTACACTCTACCATATCAAGTTGATTCTTTATTGTCTTCATATTAATGCACTTTCACTGTGTGCTTCTTGTGCTTCTTTGAAATATGATTCATCTTTTGACTCGATCCACATGGTCTTGGTGACCTCTGGGGTCATCCCTTTCCAGTCTTCTCCACGCTTGGCAATCTAAAAATAAATCACGTCAATAAAATATCTTTATTTTTAAAAAGTTAATGATTAAAATATTTGTTAGAGATAAAGGACAGTGATAAAGCACACTTTGTAAATATTTGTGTAATTTGATATATTTTTATTTACTGTATACTTGTTGCACATCATCAAAGTTTTTTTTCTGATATAAAAGAGATACAATATGATGATGATAATAATGAGGTGAAGATGATGATAATAATGAGGTGAAGATGATGATAATAATGAGGTGAAGATGATGATAATAATGAGGTGAAGATGATAATGATAAGGTGAAGATAATAATGAGGCGAAGATGATGATAATAATAATGAGGTGAAAATAATGAGGTGAAGATAATAATGAGGCGAAGATGATAATAATAATGAGGTGAAGATAATGAGGTGAAGATAATAGTAATGAGGTGAAGATGATGATAAAGATGAAGATGAGAATTATGATGGTACCAAAAATAATTGAGAATATGATGATGATGATGATGACTATCACTTCTTACTTGATGGCATTCTTCATATTTTTTCATGGAGTTTGTTGCCCATTTGAGAAGCTCATTTCCATCTGGAGGCATTTTGATATCGCTTTCTTTCTTGTTAAGAATAAACAGCACACGTGATAAATCTCTTATGACATCCCTAATAGAAAAATAGGAAAATCAAATCAGGGAAACCTTAACTATTTTCAAACTACTGTATTACATGCTAAAAACAAGTTGCACATTGTATTAACACTAAACTCACAGTTCCCACCTAGAAAAAAAGTAAATTTATAAAAGCATAGCCAAACAAGAGAGGGTGCTATAACAATTGGAAAATACATCAAACATTATACTGCAGTACAGTAATAATCGATAAGCCAGGAACTTTCAAGGCATGTTTAGTTTAACAAACTAGTGTTTAGTTATAGAGCCAAAATAATACATTTATAAATTATCTGGATCTTTTTTTCCATATCAAAATAAGGGAACTTTCTCCTTAGAGGGAGGTGGGAAAAAGACTTAAAATATAAAAAACTTTACAAAAATTATTACGAGACTTTGGACTTACTTAAAAGTATCGATCCTTGGATTACCATGCTTAGAATTATCTACTAAATGTTTGACCTCATTAGACATGGCAAGGAATGTTGTAGCTGATGGTCTTAGGGTTGTTATCTGTTGTAGAAACATGTCACGCTTCACTTTCTTCGGTGTTGTCAGATATAGAGACTCAATCTCACCATCTATTTCATCACTCTTCTGTGTAACATCCATGTTCTCTTTTAAGCTGCTCTTCTCCTGCACCGTTTCCTCTTGATCTTCTTCTTCTAAAAATATCAATTATTTTATAATATTAAGAAACAAATTATTACCACTAAAACTTATATACTACAGTAAACCATTGCCTCAGTTGAATAAACAAAAATAAACAAGAAAATAAATCTTAATAATAAAGTGTTTTATTGACTTTGATGCTTGATTTTCTTGTTTAAACAAGAAATATTTCTTACAAAAAACGCTGCTCGCTTATTGACGTAAAAGTTTTAAAGATATATTGTCCCTCTGAAAAATATTTTTTATTTCAAATTTGTTTTTGAATGTGTCATTTTATTGTCATATAATAGTTATTTTACCTGAAAAAAATGTAATTGAAAGCAAAAAATATTTAAATTGTCTGTCAGACAATGGTTTTTGAGTTATAATTCAACGTTTCTTTTCTCTTTTTATATGTGAATTTTGTTATATGAAACACAGACTCAATTTAGTTTATTTTATTGCTAAGGTCAAGTCTGGGGGTCACTTCATCACGCCTAGATATTTCAATCATGGACTGTTTTGATAATAATTCAATGACAGCGAATTACAGTATTATATAATATCATGGGACTCATAAATACCAAAAAAAGGTTTGGGACTCTTTTCCCAGACTTTTTTGGGTGCAGATGCTGGTACCTATAAATTATAGTCGAGAATCGTTCTTCGCAAAAATGTCAATGTCTAGTACTATAACTGCTGCTTGCTTTCATCTAATAAATCAGTCATCTCTTGTGACGTATCGGGCTAGAGCAGCAGCGTGAAAAATAGTTGCATGTTCAAAGCAAGGGATACCAGACTGAGATGCATGGTACTATATATGATATGGTATATTGGACTACTGTAGCATGTGATAGACCTGTATGTGACATACTGCTTGTATCGTTAGGTTAGATACTCTCATTTCCTTCAGTAAAGCAGTTGGTCCTATGGACATTACTACATTGATCAAAACGAGTAGTGTCTCGTATCACAGTGTGCTGACCATTGTCCTGTACTGGTTCCTATGAGAGAACTGTCTTGTACTGAAAAGGTCACATACTGCACTGTATCTAATTCCTAAGTATCATAGGAATATTTGGTAATACAACATCACATTTCACACGTATCTAGTAGTAACCCAACTCTTGACCTAACTTTACATGATACAGGCACCACATGTGATGTCAATGAGATGCTGTATTACCAAATATTCCTATGATACTTCGGAAATAGATAGTACTGTATTATACTGGAAATCAAATGAAGAAAAGGGGTAATACTAACCAAAATCACTGTCTCTATTTGAGACTGTTTGCATTTCCAGGTGATGGTGTTGAAAGTCACTTGTCTTCTCCGTATCTCTTTCAGTTGAGGGACTTGAGAGGGCTAAAGCGTAATTTGTGTGATCCCTAAACAAAGACAAATATATATACTCAGTATACACCTAATTGGTGACAGTGGCTTATGCTGCTTTTGTGCTTTCCTAGCAGCTAGTGACTATGATTTTATATTTTCTCCTTGCGTCGTGTTTGTTTAATTTGTTTATATTTAGTAAAATGTATCTTTTGCCTGAATAAATAATAATATACAAATAAACAATAGCTGAAAGATGTGATTGTGAAACTACATCTACCCATGAAAATGATCATATTTACTGCAGTAAGTCCATATATTACTGCAGACTAGAAATTACTCTACTTACTTATTCCTTCTATAAATAATGCAGCAGATGATAGTGAGAAAAATGGTTGATGTGATTGTAAACACTATTGCAATGAAGATGATCGCAAATGTTGTCAATCCTCCCCCTCCCTCATCAACATTGGCTAAAAATGAAAATGTATAATAAAATTATATTATATAAAATATGAAAAACAACATCATGTTGATATGAAGTTTGTGGTACACCATGTATATTAGTTCTGAAAAGAACTGTTGATTTTCTCAACAATGCTCTTCTATAGCTAGTTTCAATCTCTCCCGCTGTATACTTGCTATTGTTTTTAGCTTTTACACCAGCCCCACCCTAACTCGCTTTTATTCCTCATTTCCTGGACTTTCTGCATTCTCACTCCTGAAGACAATCAAAGCATATTGATCGAAACGTCAAGAAACGTAACAGTTCTTTTCAGAACAAATATATGTGGTGTACCGCAAACTTTATATCAACATTTGATTTTTATTTGCCATGCAAACCTTCAAACAACATCATGTTACGCTCAACTATCTCAAATGATAATAAAAAATGAAGCTGCAATTGTGTCACATACTGTAGATGAAACATCTGGATTGATGGATAAAAAAAATGACATTCTGATAACCTGAATCAACTTTGTGAAATGTTAACATAAACAAAATGACTCATCTTGGGTTTTGGCTGTTTTCTTTGTAAAATAACGGAAGAAAACCTTAAGATTATTTAGAAATTGATAATTTTGGGCTAAAAATACTAAATTAAAATCTTAATTGCGTCGATGCCTGGAAATGTTAAAACGTTGACAGTCAACTCTAGCTAGCCTTAAAAATCTATTTTATATACTATACTCTAAATATTACTTTTTGGAAAGCATTCTAATTAGAAGAAATTTTGAAAACTTAAAAGATATTCCGGTTTTCAGAGTCTTGGATCTGACTGGAATGACTGTACTGTACATACTGTACTGTAAACAGCAAGACGAAATGCAGGGAAAACAATAACAGCAGCATTTCAAGGAAGTATGAACAACGAAATATGCACATAAGTAAATCAGTTTTATGAATACCTTTTGTTATAGGTGTACAAGTACTATTATCTTCTGTTAGTTGGAAACCCTCAAGACAAGAACAGGTTCCACTTACACAACTTGAATTGATTGGCGTTGAACAAGTAGAGTTAGTATCACATAGAGCTTTAAAAGAAAAATATGCTGTAATATTATTTTTGTGGAATGAAAAAAACTTGAATTGGTTTTGGTGTATTTTACTGTAATGGCTCTGCTATAAACCTGTCTTCGTCCAGCCTAAAATGTTGGCCTAAACAAGAAGATTGCCTATACAGTAATACAGAGAATACATCAAATTTAGCGGCTTTCTCTCCAGATATGTATTAATATAGTGAGGTTTCATTTCCATAGACGGAGGAGACAGTATTATTGAATGCAATATATATTATTCTATGTGTATAATCGCACTATACACTGTTTCGCTCATTATTATAACTGGTCGATTTAACGTTAGAATACAGTACTTTGTCTACCATACCGAAACAAAAGCTCACTAATACTAGACTTAATACGCTATCTATCTTTTTTGTGAAATCCATGTGTTAGTCATCTCCACCTAAAAATGAATTTAAACTCAAAAGTTTAAATTTTGAATAATGAAGATGAAGATTAGTAAAGATTACACAAACCAACAGTGGTGTTAGTAGTCTATGAGTGCCGCTTACCCGGATAAACCAACATAAGCTTCTCTCTGCGACGAGAGGTAAACATTACGAAAAGAAAAAATTTAATAACATTAATTTTTCACACCCCCGTCGGATAATGGATCAGTCCGCCCTCAAGTGAGACACACCCACTTAACATCGTCATCATTTCTCAAGAAACAGAAACAGTACAAGATTAAAGCTTTATTAATGTGTTTAAAATTTTTTTGTTTTACAGTTGTGTAACAAACTAATGTTTAAAATATTGTCTAAAAAAATCTACTGTATCAATCAAGTTACAACTTATTAATATATTATTTATATAAAAATTTCCCTGACGAATTTAGTGTTACCTGAAATCATATTTTTCTGGCTGTTTTTTATTGTTCTCATTTAGCTTTTTACTTATTTTATTTGTATCTCTATTGAAAGCCCGCCGTTGTAATTATCCTCTATGCAATTTGACTTTGGATTTATATCATATTTAAATATATATAATACAGTTTAAACGATGTCTATTTAAAACTTTATACATATTTATCGGACTATATACAGTGTCGCCTTACTAATTATAGTCAATTTATTTCTGTTTTGATTCTACTCAAGTCTACTTATGTACTCAAAATCATACTTCAATCTAAAATGTGGTTAATAAATTATAAATGACTACAATTACTGTAAGCATACTTCAACTTATATATACCGTTGAGAATAATTATTTAGCATTCAACAATTAATTGGTTAACTAAATTTGACTAATTTGAACTGATGGCTGGCATTATATCAAACGGCAGTCCGGCTTATAATACTACGGATAATCCCACACATATGCAACTTCCCATATCAAGATCCTTTGGGAGAAACTGAAACCTTTTCGACGGAAGACCAGTACTTCCTATACTTACTATTTGTAAACATAGTAACGACAACAGGGAGATTAATTCTACTCTTTGATTTACTGCTTTGTATAGATGTACGACATATCCATATATCAAGTCAAAACAAAAATTGTTTGTGTACAATGATATGGCAAGATATTTTTACATTTAAAGCACATTAATTTCAATGTTATTTTGAAGTACATGATTCACACATTTTACCTAATAAGGACATTATTATTATTATTAACAATATTGTTTTGCAATGTTATTTCTGGAAACTCTTTATAGTAAACTCTGTATAGTTTACAGTAAACATTATTACTATTTTAGAGTATGTAGCACCAGGATTCGTCTTGGTCGGAATACTATTCCCTTATTCAAATTAATATCTAATTTTAACCATAATTATTAATATATTTCAATGTTTATTTTTAGATGAACATGTCCATCACAATGTTATTTTGGGACAACGACACAAAAACATGTTTACATTCACATTACGATTAATAGTTTGATAAGTAATGTTATATCGAGGTAGCGCCAATATGCTTGCCATAGAACTATGAAGTTTTATTTATGCAATATTAATCATGCTAAAGTGAAGTATGTTATTTTGAATTGCCTATTAGTATTTGATGTACTGTAATAGACTGATTTATAAGGTGTTAATTATTGATCATATCAAAGAATATAGAATGAAAATGAGCAAAAACAAATTTTGCACACCTGAATAAATAAATACCATGGAGGAAAAAACAACACTCAGTGATTTAGAAAATTATTACAATACATAAGAATTACAGTGTTTATTCAATCTAACAACAGGACACTGAGCTCGCCTTGCCAAGATAGGAACTTGTAACAGTCCTTTGATCTTATGTCTGGCTGCGACAAATATTAACACAATGTATCTTCGTGGCGTGTGGTGTCTGTTAATGGGCATGAAACTGATCGTGTCGCAGCCACAGATAAACCCTTTGATCTCCGGAGCTCAGCATTCTGTTGTTTGATTGCCTAATTTTTAATAATAAAAAAATCTGAAAAGTGAAATGATACAAAATATACTACAACAGTAACATAATAAGTAACATTTGAATTTTAAATACTTTATATACTGTAGTACTGTATGAGAGTATTTTTTTCATTTGTTAAGAAAAACAACTACTGTAGTTACACTGGTTATTCAATCGTGTACATAAAGTATTGTTCTTTATGAAGGTAGACCTACATTATTGTTAAACATAAAATAGACCAATTAATAACACATAGGTGAGTTTGTAAAGAACCCTTATTCAAGGCATTGGACCATAAATAACTTATTCTTGAGAAAGAAGACAAAAAAGCATGAAATAAAAACCCTGTCAAACAAAGTACTAGATTTGTGGTATTTTGATTATAAGCAGAATAATATGGGATCTGTATTTCATGACATTTCAGTTCTTCTAGATAGATATTATTATGACAATAATTTATGAAATTAATTTTATCAGAAATGACCAGTACTATAGTTTAATACTGAAACAGCTTCTTTTTTTGACAACTAATTGTTACTTAATTTACTTGTTTTTACCTACTTTACTTATTACCTAAATTTAATTGTTTTTAATTAATTTATTTGTTTTAAACTACTGTAATTCACAAATCTCAAGCACATTATAATACATATACGTATACTGATTTTGAAAGACAAAAACTAAATTTTTAATTATTTTTATTATTACCATTAATATTATATAATTATAGTATTATATAATTATTATAATTTTAATGATCATTACGTATTAAAAAGTCATTAAACAAATTTGTTTACGCAAACTATTATTAAGTCTTAAAATATTTTAATGCATACAAATTGTTGACATTCTTATTAATCTCTAAGTTTTATGACTTACAGACCAAATATGTAGTCGGATTATTTCTTGAATTATAACCTTTTGACAGCCTACTACAATTTCCTTATATTATTTTATGTGGGTGATTGCATTCAAACAATTCAACTTTCAATAAACAACTTCCTTTCAAAAAAGTTCATTATTTAAAATATGGTTTTATTGACAGTGGTATGGAAGAGATTGAATGTACAGTACTATAGCATACAAACTATGTTACATTGTACAGTCTGAACAGTGGGTACAGAACATTGTCCAGGACGTTTCAACCCAGGGACAATTGTTCGGCCTGGGAAGCTTCAGCCTGGGAAAATTTGCCCCCTGAAAATAATGTTTCGGCCCATTTTGAGGGTCAACTAACACATGGTTTCTAATTATTACTTACTGTAAATGTCTTATATCATTGTTGCATACATATTATTTTTACTGCATATCGTGTCTAATTTTTACAATACATATTGTAATCACTTCACATTTATTTTGTAGCAGAGAAAGAATACACAATAATATAGACAATGAAAAGGGGAACTACAGTGTAGACACTATAAGTATGTACTTAAATAACAAGTCCAAAGTATCATAATTCAATACTATACTGTTGATACATTTTAATATAAGTTGTTAGACAAACAATTACAATACAGTAGTTAAAAACAATTTACTGTACATACAGTAGTGGTAAATAAAATCAATTTTACAGTTAAGAATGTATTAATACAAAGATGCAATATTGCAGATTTAAGCTCTGTCTACACTATCAAACTAGTTTGACAAAAAAAGTGTGATGTGCCCAAATATGGTAGTGATGTACCCAAATATGGTATCACAATTTTTGTCACATAAAGTTTGATATTGTAGACAGAGCTTTGGTTATATTTTTTAAAGAAATGATCACTATGAAGGATGCCAAAGAAGACAAACAAATACTAGAGATAAATCAGAACTGATGTGCAGAGAAACATTGAAAGAAATGTCAGGCAAAGTTCTTGAAAGTATAAAACACAGAAAGTTATTCTATAGGAGAAAAGAAAAAGATTGTGAAGTTTTTACATTTCCCTTAGAGCACAAAAGAAATTTCAACAGTTAGTTTAGAAAATCAGAAGCACAGTAAGTTGTTAACTATGAACAAAAATGATGAAGTAATGATGCTACAGTAGGATGCAATGTTTTCAGGAAAATAAATTCCCAGAGCTGTAAAAACTTGATATTAAATAATAATATTAATAGTACCACCACGGAAAGAATACACGCATGCACGAGGTAATTGACGAACCAATCATGCAAATGGCATTTTAATTGATCCAAACACTCATGGGACATTACCTGTACTGTAGTGAGCGGCAGAGGCAAGATGGATAAATAGGGCGATTTGCATGATATTGATGTTCCAACCCATACTTAAGCTAATCGGTCAACGGCGGTATACCTAGATGTAAACAAATAATGCATTTTCAATTGGATAGAAGCTGTTAGTGCGATTTTAAAGCTGAAAGTAATCACTGGTAAATGGATGGAAAAAAATAAGTAGTTTAAGAGATAATGTACTTTGCATCAGTTAAAACAAATAAAAAGGCAAGCAGGGTATAATAGTTAATGTGCATTTTGACTGTAAATGCAACAAAGTTATGCTTAAATCATTACATTGCTATATTACATTATCAGGGAAGTGTTAAATTACTCTAAATTAACTCTTCCCTGAAATTATCAATACTTTTGGTCACATGTTTTCGTTTAGTTATTATTCAGTAATCATCATAACAAAAATATCTTTTCCTTTAAACTATGCAACAAACATCTCTACTGCAATCCGCCCGTAATATAATCTGCTTCTGAAATTATTATTTTTTTAATTTTTAGATGACATGTTAAATATAAATTGTAACACTGGAAAATTGATATGGCTGTGAGGCTTAGTTTCACTCACAAACAAGTAATTTTTAAGTATTCTATGCAATGCAATAAAAAGTTATTTTTAGCGTGTCAATAAAAAAAAGACAAAGTTTTGTCTTTTTTGGTACTTTGCTTTTAGTATCAAAGATTAACACCAGACATAACTACTTGTTATTAATGTTCTTTCAAAAGAAAAGTTTAGAAAAACTACAATCTCTGTTTGAAATAAAACAAGTTGTAGGTACTGTATTAGTTATAGAGGTAGTGGATGTAAAGAGGTAGATGTACTAATGATTTCACAGCCCAGGCTGGTTGGATGTGATCTGGGATAAGTTCTTGTACTTAGCGCCTTAAGCCACAGCTGCTACAAGTCTAAAGTTATGCGAGAAGGGCCTAGCCCAAACGCTCAGAACAAACACTAATTAGATCTGCTTAAGTGGAACTAAATAACAACTAGCAGAGGTAAAGTGAAGCTTATCTATCCAATTATTCATTTTATAAAATAAACTTACCTTCTCAATGCATCGATTTTAGTTGAATGAAGTGACACTTTCCCGGTCAAAACAAAACTCCAGCAACTACAACATGAGAATGAAGCAAAGAACTAAACACTTTTGAGGTGGCGAGTTGTAGCGGAAATACGTCACGCAATATTGGCCCTCATGCGGTGGTGTGTAAACATTGTAATGGGGCGCCATTGAGCAACAAAATTAAGTAAAATAAAATGAAATAAGTAAGAAATATATAAAATACAAATATATTCGACAACATTATTAAACTGGCGTAATAGTGTCTTTATTACCGACTGAAAATTAGACTACTTGTAACATTAATGTTGTACATAAATATATTACAGCTTATTGTCAAAATGCATCTATTGAAATTGCTGCAGTAAAGTAATTTGATTACTGCAGTAATTTTTTAAATGCACTGTTATAACAGTAGTTTTAAAATCTTTCATATACACTTGCAGAGTAAAGCTGTGACCAACACAATCTCGCATAATATGGTCATATAGGAACAAGAAACAACTTATGGTTGTAATACAATGAAAATGATTATTCCACTGGCGAACTGCAGTAATTTATTGTTTACTGCATTACGTGAAATATCTGCAGAAAACGTGTTAACAGCGAATGATAGTGCTTAATTATAAAAAGCAATGCTATATTATAAATGTATAAAACATTGTTTGTGGGCAGCAGACTAGTAATTAAGCACCGTGTCTTAGTAGCTATGGCATTGTGGGATTAGTGCTTATTTTTTATTACTATTCTCATGTATGTTCATTATTACCAAACACTAATGTTGAATTACCTGACTATTCTAACTTTAACCTATACTAGCTAGCACACTATTCAAAATAAACTTCACACACGTATGTACGTACACACCCACCCACACCCACTCACGCCCTACTAATACTCCCACATTTATGCAGGCACCATCCATGTATATACCCTGTCATTCAAATTCTCACTCACAAATTGTATACGTACACACAAACTACACATATTCTGCATGATCCAATCACCAATATACAGTATATATCTTGTAAAAACCTCTACATGTAGCTAGATAGAGAAAAGATATTATATATAAATTAACTAAGAATACATTAAATAAGGGCAAATTAGATACAAGTCTCTCTTTTAAATCCGTAAACTATTGATACAAAATTTGAATTGCTTAGCAAAGAACAACGATATTGCTTATTATAAGCAAGTTCAGTAATATACATACAGTTCCTATTACCTTCCACGGCATATGTTTCAATATCTTTACATTGTGATGGTGACTTTGTACAAAACTATCTTGATCCTTCTTAAAAAATCTTCCAAAACAGTTGTAACAAACAATAACTAATACATTACATGTAATAAACAACTTCCACTACTGTACCTCAAAATACCATACGATTAAATTCTATCAAATTATTTCTGTAAATATACACACATCCTTGACTACAGAAGTATTGCGACAGCCTTAAGTGTCAAGATATAACACAGTTTTACGTTATGTAAACAGCAACCATTATAAAATCCAGAAACGCATATAACAACAGTGTTTTTCATTTGCAAGCATTTGATTGGTGCTGACATAACTTCTTAAAGATAAGTCACAGTATTAAAGTGTGCTTGTATCATGTCATAATTTGAGATCACCCAATCAGAATACTTCGGTTTATATAAATATAAATTATATATAAACACAGATGGCCAAACAACAACATGCAAATGAGCATAGAAACTTAAGCAAATACAGTATACATATGCACAACTGTTGATCAAATAAGATCAAATGCGTACATGTGCAAAACGTTACAGTATACATGATTATATTTATAGTTACAGATAAAAGTTGGTGCATGATTTTCTCTATACAAATTATAACAGATATTCCTACATGGTAGACACAACCACATGTATGCAAATTACTTAGTTAAAAAGCAATAACTATGAAAATAAATAATAATTACAACAATATTAAGTAAGAAAACTTTAAATCATTTCAGTTTTCCTTCTTGGAATTTCCTGCTCATCTTTTAGAAAAACATTACCTCCCTCCTCTTGTAGAAAAATGTATACAGGAAGGCCTACACGTTAGTGATAGTAGTTCTAGTCTCTAGTTACAGAATTCAGGTGGTCATTTGGCCCTGTCGGATAGGTTTGCATACATCTTTCATTAACCTTGTTACCATTAAAATCAATGCAGCTAACCAAACAATAGTTGCATAAAATAGTCCAAACCAAACTGCTCTTTTGGTCACACGTTCACTGCATCAATATCTAGTATTCAAATTTTTGCTGTATGAGAGGGTATTGATTGGTTGATAGTGCCCATGTTTATTCAACCGTGAAGCCACACGTTTCCTCAACAGCACAGGTGAGCTTGTCAAAAAATTTCTCATAACTCTCATAGGGTGGAAAATCAATTCGATTAAAACTGTGGAGGAACGGAAAAATGATTAAAATATAATAAAATTGATTGTTAGTAATGAATATTAACGTATTGAATATCATGGATAAACCAGCTTAAAATCAGTACCTTGTAATCATATTTGCAAAATAGTTTTAAAAATATATCATGATATATCAGTATTGCGGTGACAGTGACTCTCATATTTATAGCAATAGCCCTACTTAGCACTATAATGTTCACCAGGACTACTTACCATGTGTGTGCTTTGGGTAGATTATCAGTATTGGTATCTTGTACAAGATGGATTGTAAATAACCTGGGACCTGCAGCTCCAGTTGACCCTAATGAGTGAAAACAAATAGAATGTTTCAATATCCAAAAAATAATTGATTAAAAGATGAATATGATTGACATTTCAGTACTACACTTATTTGACTATGATGCTGGTACAGTGCAGTGGCATAACGTACAGGGCAATGACCCCTGGGTTTAGCCAGTGAGCACTGATAGCTGTTGCGCCACTGTGCTGATATCTGTATGATATTCAGGCAGTGATGGTATTTATAATCATTATAGTATTTGGACAATTATAATTATAGTTCATGTGTTTTTATTATAGCGCCAACACCGGTTCTCATATCAAAGTATTCATGTTTCAGTACAGTAATAATAAATTTGTACACATATTATTCAACTGAGCCACTGAAGTTTGATTCAACATTACAGAATACAGTATAACTTTGTATGTTGCTTTTATATAAGGTAAGTATAGCAGACATTCTCTGTACTGTATCTACATGTGTTCTGTATCTTAGGAAAGTTCTACAGTATCACATGTTGTTCAGATGTTATAACTGTATCATGGGAATTATTTGTAGGTTAAGATTACATAAAAACAATGACACATGTGACGTGTATGTAGGAATTTTCCTACATACACCTGGAATATCAACCAACCTTGCAATGCTTTGAATCCCTGTAGTGGTACTTTAGACGTTCCTGTTACAAATTGTAGTAACCGTGCACGTTTCTCTTCATCAAAAGATTGCACCGCTTTCCAGAACCATTTGACTATGTTCGAATCCACTGAACAGTGTTTTAATCTTGTGTTAGATTTCCAGTCTTCTACATCTATCTTGCCAAGACCATTGATTATTAACTGTTGACAATAAGAAAATATATATTGTTTGAAGGTTTCAAATCAAATGTTGATATAAGTTTGTGGTACACCACGTATATTAGTTCTGAAAAGAACTGTTGAGTTTCTCAACGTTTCGATCAATATGTTTTGATCGTCCTCACTGAATGTAATGTAAAACATGATTTTTAAAAGCCCAAATTCTTTCCTGTAGTTTAAAAACGTGTACTGAAAATATGTAAAGAAAACCAGACTGTAAAACTACAATAATCAACTAAGCCAAGTACGTATTTTACCTGTTTTATATGTTTTTACATTTTTAAATGTATATTGATAAATAATTCTATGTTGTTAAGTTCTTCTGTTAAGGCCCCAGACATATCATGTTATGGTGACTCTGTTGCTTTTGGGTCCCAGGAAATTTTTGATGTCGATTAAATGAAATGAAATTAGCAAGTGTATTTTCTTGAGATTGGACAAAATCTATGACAACTGATCCAGAAAGTAAATAATTACCTCTAATTCTCGTTCATCAAATGGACGTAAAAGATGTTGTGGTATAAGTTCGTTAAAACCTTTCTGCAATGCTAGAAACTGTGGCTCAATACCTCTTAGAAATCTCCATTGCACATAAAGCCTGAAAGAAAAACAAGATTTTGAAGTCCACACTCACTGACTATATTATTAGTTATCCGCACCTTGGTGGAACTCCTTGTAACTATACAATCTCTATTTTTTAAAATTATTATTCTTTCTATCTGTCATTTTGGTGTCTCATGTATCTCTAAAACATTTTGAACTTTGTCAACATATCGACATTTACGTGAAGTTGTGCACCTCCTATTTGTTAATGACGTCAGAGTTGCGCAACATGATTCAACAGCATATGATGGAATAGAAGTAGACAGTGGGTACTTACTTGACATATTCTTTCTTATTCTCCATGGTAACAGGTATGTTCTTTCCATTTGGTTTGAGTTCAGAGGTCGTCAATTGTCCAAAGCAGTCATGATCAACAGCAAAGTTGTTCTGAATTATATCAGTGATGTCATTCTCTCTAAATTTCAAAGGAATATACATTTATTAGAACTAAAGAAAGTTAAAATATAGAGTTGAAAATAAATACCATATGAGAACAATGTAGGACCTGGTGTGTGTAATAAGTAACTGAGAGGGTGAGTGAGCGAGTTTGCAAAATGTGTAAAATAATGTTCTTAGCTCATGAAGAGTGGCTATACAATTGGCTACTAGAGTACAGTATACTATTTAAATAGAAAGACTTTATATTACTTACAACATCCAGCAAAGACTTCTGTGTAGGTCAGGGTCAACACCTTCCATATCATCTAAAGACACTGGTTTACCAAGTAGTTGTTTGTAGAATGGCATGGTGAAGCCACCATCAATATAGTGTCCATGAAATACAGCCATACCGATAGCACGGCCCACAAAATGGAAATATGATAAGTGGTCCTGGAAAAAAAAGGCAGTCAGAATAAAAAGCTATATCAGAACATTTTTTCTTAAAATAAAGATTTTATGTATTGATTCTGTACAATGCAAAAAACTGGAATACATAGTTTATTAGTGGAGCTGTAGCTTGATGGTAACATTCTTGCCTTCCAATCCCAACACCCAGGGATCAATTCTGACCGAGTGACAGAGTGTGAAACTACTCTACTCTCTTAAGCTCTGCCTACACTATCAAACTAACTGTGGTGTGCCCAAATATGGTAGTGATATGCTTAAATATGGTAGTGATATGATTAAATATGGTAGTGATATGACATCATCATGTCCATATACAGGCACATCACATTTTTTTGTCACATAAATATTTTTCAAGGAATGTGGAAACATTACATGTTAACTTACTGGATTAACGCCAGAGTCTGGATTGATCTGCAGCGTGTAGATATCATCTCGTGAATATTGGAATAATCCATAGTAGGGGTTGAGCATTTCATGTGACAAGAGATAAAGCCATTCTCGTGCAATACCGCCGTAGTCCAAGCCTTCTTCTGACTTGAACTTAATCATCAATCGTTTCCTTAAGTCTTTTGGTTTTAATTTCATTATCTGCCTATATGATTCCTGTAATGATAAACATGAAACATACATTTTTTTACAAACTTATGTTAGAATAGGACACCTGCTCCAAATGTAGTTTAAAACCATCCCAGTATAATATTGGTCATTTTGATACCCCATGTGTGTGGATGCATGCAATAGCAAACATGGAGTGGAGTGGGGACTAACATCAATGACGCAGTAAAACACAGCGCCCTCACCAACATCGAGGTGACGTCAAGTCAGACTGTAACTAACAACAGTTTACTTGAAAAAGCTAACAGAACGTTTGCGAAACATCATAATGAGTACTTTTTTTTGTACTCAAAAAATACCATTAATATTGTCTTTAGCTTCAGTCAATACAAAATGACGCTATAAAGACTACATAAACAGTCATTAATGAAATATAAAAAGTACATCAACTCTGTCTGTGACACACTGTCTACAAAAGATCTTGATTTCATTGTAACAATAACATCATAATTAAAGTAGATTAATAGAGTGATGACCGCTTGGTTTTATATCATCATTATTAATAGTCCAGACAGAGTTGTCTGTGGCTATTAAGTGCTTGTCTGCAGTTTAAAAAAGATGTGACTGATTAGGCTTTTGTTGGGTGTGCACACACATTACATAGCACAAGTTTAAAAACGACACGATATGAGTGATTACACTTTTTTGGGGGTTTGTGGATTAACACTGCCTGCATTTTGTAGATGAGTGATTACACTATTGGGTTTTCATAACACTGCCTAAGGTCGTGCAGACTCACTGATTCTTGTTACAGATACACTTTATAGAAAAGTTAGTACTGTACTGTATATTGATCAGAGAAGTCTCAATCCATTTCTCTTTATTTCGGACTTTAATACATAATTGCAGAGAGTTTGGGTTTCCAACATCATTGAAGATACCTCATACGAGATGTGACCACCCTTTAAAATTTGTTTTGGATTTTATGCCCCAAGCATGTCATGACTTTGTTTCTGGTTTGTAGTTTGTGCACCAACTTTAATTCCCAGAAAGTTCTTCAGTTCTTCTTCAGTGGCAAAACCTTAAACTTACAGTACATTTTTTTTTTTTATACAAATCATTTTTGATGGAATAAACAACCTTTTAACTGAAATCTGCACTTTTCCATTGAAGGCGTCAACAAACTATGCGATTATTGCATTTGACGTCTTTTAATAATAAAACATGACTAATCATTAAGAGACAAGATTCTGTCTAAGCAAATCGGCACCAAGATTAAGAGAACATCAGCCATACAACCACTTCTGTGTGTCGCAAGATTATCATATTAATGCAACATTAACAATCAAGATATTAATATTATAACAATTCAAATAATAAAACATGCTTGGCTATTGAAAAAATATTAATTTAATTCAGGTAAGAGCAAAATTATGAAGTATAATTCTAATATTAAGCAGTAAATTGTGTTGGATATTCAAAATTATATAATTTTATTTGAAATTAATTAAAAGCTTTTAAATTATACCATAATTATTTTCATAATGTTAATTTTTAAAGTTTTAATGAATGTAATCTGTTGCAAAGGCACTATTCACACCTAAGCTATGGAAACATCCTTAAAATAAAAGAAATACCCTAAAGGTGAATACCACTTTAGGGAAATCCTTAAATAGTAACTTAGATATCTCTGTTAGGATAATTGTTTCCTCTGGCCTCAAAGAGAAATATCAATTAATAACAAACACTTTTTTAGCTTCAATAAGATTGAATAAAAATTATTCTATTTTCGGTACAGTGGTTTTGGCATAAAGCTACAGTTGTATTTTTAGTAAAGGCTCAAACAGAAAATTGATAAAATGGTTTTAATAATAATAATAATAGCCTCAATACAAAAGCTTTTATTCACTTCTCTAATAACAGATATCTTTGTTACTTTTGGTACAAAGCTTGTTGCTTAGACCTTTTTATATTAAGGCTCTGCATTGGATAGAAATATAAATAAATAGGGTTTTTTTCAGAGGCATTATTATACCTACCTCGTTAATTCATGACAAATAATAGCAAGTGATAATGGTTATGGAATAAATGAAGGTAAAATACAGACTAACTTAATAGCTGGCGACAATAACGCAATGTTTATTGATTTATCTCTAATGCCTTCTAGGTGTTTTTGTGGTGAAGTCTTCTGTTCGGGGACTCGTTTATTTTTTAATTTAACGTCGTTTATGTCTGCAGTAAGCAGCCCGTCGGCTACTGATATTGTAATTAAATACGCTGATTGCTTTTATTAGTCAACTAAATATACTCTTAAAATTCTGATTTAAATTTTCTTTAGTACTAATCTGATTATTCCATTTAGACGTTCAATATTTAATGAATCTTTTGAAGATTGATTGTGTTATATTGTAGTACATTCATATATACAGTATGAGGTTTACCTTTTACATAACAAATGATATAACAGTGAAATTACATACCAAGTATAAATACAGAAATACTTCAAAATTAAAGGATTATTAAATGAATCACTAAATAAAAAAAAATCTTATATTGTATAATCCATAACGATTTTAATATAATTGTCAATTTTGTTATTTCTGGGTCATGGAAAATTACACAATAGACCAACATTATTAATTAATCCATGTCACTTGGAATGTTTATAATAGTTTTTGTGCATCTTATTCAATTATTGTATGATACAATAATTGATAAGATGATGTCATCAACAATTTAAACGACACTCTTTCCTTTCTACCTTCAGCAGTCAGTGTATTCAATAAAAACAAACCTAGATAAGATAATTAGAATTTTCATTGTTGATAAAATTGTTGGTATTTTGCAAGTGTTATACATTTTTTCTACTAATTGAGTGTATTCTTTTTCGCAACAAGAAGACAAATTTCATACTGTACTATTTTGGTTTGTATGACAATAAAAGATCTGTATCTGTATTTGTATCTGTTCTACACAATGAAGTATACAGTAAAGTAAAAACATAATACAATAGACACATTTGTTCCTCATTTTTTGAAAGGAGGGGTGTTATATTGGTTTATACTGTACTTGAAATATGTTACAGAGTCACAGCAAGTGTGAAAACAAACAATGACAGCAGAGCACCAGCAGTTAAATGGTAGGAATGGGAGTTGATTAGCAGAGGAATCCGAGTGATTTTCAGTAAAACTTGTTCACTCCTGGTTTTCAAACCGAGTGATCTCTTTCATTTTTCACACAATTTGTAATTAAATCAGTATTGCAATTATTATAAACATTCCAAGTGACATGGATTTGATTGCTGTTGGTCTATTTTGTAATTTTTTGTGACTCAGAAATAACAAAAATCACAATTAGATTGAAATCCTTATGGATTTAATATACAATATAAGATTTTTTTTTGTTTAGTGATTCATGTAATAAGATCCTTTTAAGTATTTCTGTACTTATACTTGGTATGTAATTTCACTTGTTTTGTAAAAGGTAAACCTTGTATATGTGAATGCGCTGCTTGCACAGCATTTATTGTCAAATATATAAAATATTTAAAATTTGAAGTTTGTACACAGACAAGGCTCTTAAAATTATAAAAAAACATCAAAAAACACGATAATGAAAAAACACATCAAAAGATACAAAGAGCATACAGAGAGATTCCAATAACAATTGTCATGATGCCTACAATACGGTGAGACACATTTATACTAATCTTATCTAGATGTTTTACTGTTATATATAGTTATGGAGTTCGGAATAAATGACTTTCTATATCTGCCAGGTCGAGTGTAAAGAGATCTAATACGGACTACTGATGGGAGAAATTCGTATTCTAAAAATAAGGGATGAGATGGTTGTGCAAGTATACGCTCTACCACTTTAAGGGTCGCAACTACATATTTAGACTTAAAGTCGCATACGTTTAACTTAGCTATTTTATTGGCTGTAAGACTGCCGCCCCAGACTATAAAGCAAAAACACTGGATATCATCGAATTATAATATAATTCAATAATTTTTGGATGAATATTAAATTTACGTAATTGGTGCATAATCTACAATATAAGTATGGTATTGACATACAACAAATTCGTAGCTGATCATGGTGCATTTACAAAGACTAAACTAAGGAGAGGTCCAAGTTAATCGACCGTAACCAGAATATAATACGGTAACCAATGAAATTTCAACACTGAAAGGGACAATGGGTACACAGATGATTATTATTGTAATCAACACTTACCTCAAATATATTTTCCCTTGACACTTCTAGCCTACAATGTCCAGTCTGCGGTTGTAACTGTTGGAGTTCCGCATGAATACTTTTTAGTTTTTGAACAAGATCCCTCTGGTAGCGTGGCGCTTGGGGTGAACTGCTTTCACCGCGCTTTCTTTCCGTCAACGCTCTGTTAATTATCTCTGCATTTAGTCTCGGATCTGTAAACTGTGTTGTACGATTATTGTGATCTACAAAATATACACGACTGCTTGGTGTACGACGAGCCTCCCAGCCGTGTGGCAATGTTCCAAGTTCTTCCTCACGGATGGCCAGGTCACGTGGTAGTCGTGGGTCATGCCATGTGCTAAGACCAGTTCCAGTATCCAGAAAGTACACCTGGCCTTGTGCTGTTGTTCTTTGTTCTAGAAGATTCAATTATATAAGAATTTTTTTTGTATTCTGAAACCATACTTTCAAAGTAGATTTTTGGGTAAACCCACGAGTACCTGAACTGACTTTATAACTCGTTTCACTTAAGTAAAGATAGTAAAGCAGTGCTTAAGTGAAAAATAGAAAATTTATTTATCAAACCAGTTCTTTATAAAGTATGGACTTTGTCATCTAACATTTAAGAAAACATACTGTATTTGCTTACAGTAGGTTATTTTTCAAAATGGCTTACAAAACAAAATCATTGGTGATTTTTTTGCTATGAAATTTTTATAAATCTGACACCTGGTATTTCAATAGTTACTAACCATATCCTTCGGGTAAGTCTAATGTTTGATGCAACGTGGATCTGTTCTGGTAATTCCTAAACCGTGAAGACTGTCGCCTTACAGATGATTTTGAACCGCCCTCTTCATTGGTCCTTTGTCGTGCTTGATGCACTGATCTTGTGGAGACTAGATGGTTTGTAATATTGCCACTACTGCTACCAGCAGTCTCTATAGCTGGCCTGTAGATGAAATTAGACTAAACTGTGAATTCTTCTACTCAAAGTAAGGAAGGAAATAGAAATGAACTAACAATAAAATATTCAACAATAATGATTTTTAAAACATTTAAGACAAAAGCAATACATACATTACAAAGTAATTTATTTTACAGTAATGACCAAAATTAAAAATATCTCCACAGAGGGTTAATCACAATTATCAACAGAATTGTTCATTTGGATTAATTTTTAAATATGAATATTTATAATTACAGGATACATGAAATGAGGATGAAATGAGGAAAATATCACTTATACAGTAGAACCTTTATTTTACGTACGACATGGGACCGGAAGACGTACGTAAAACACAGGTTCTACTGTAATACTTTACACAATACTTTCAACATAGATTTACTAGACAGACACAATACAAACAACCAACAGACAGATATTAATAAAATACAATTGAAGCACTGATTATGTAATAATTTCAAAATATGAGAGGATGATTTTTAATTATCATTGCGATTTATATATATTTTATTTTAGAATGCAAGCACTTCCAAAATCTAAGCTATGTAAAAGAAAACATAGAAATTAGTATACCGTACTCAAAGCTACAGTTACTAATAGTTACAGTAGTAGAGATTAATATACCTTCAGCCTACATTTTGTACTTTTTCAAACCTTACACATACTAATTACATATATAAACACACGAGTTTGTGAATCAGTGACCAGTAATATAATGATATTACATATATAAGAATTTGGAATTACTGGAATGGAACAGACAAAAGCTCTACAAACAATAACAACAAACATTCATGAGAGGTGCCATGACAACAAGAAAAATTTTTTTTTTTAATATTTGGTTGCAAAAGATTAATAGAAAACCATAAGAATAACAATAAGATTTAATTTGTTACAATAATAAATAAAAGCTAAACAGTTTTTACAATGTACTAATGATTTGAAGGTATGGAATAAAGCCTGGTTCCCACTTGGATGTAACGCAAGGATGTACTGTAAGCCCACCATAACTAATTTGACCAATCACGATGTGCTGGGTCATTTGAAATGTTGCTTGTTATTGAACTACTCATTTGCGCTGTTCCTACAAATTTACAATACATTGTGTCCAAATGGGAAAGAAGCTTTAAGATGCAGAAAGGAAGAAATATTGCAGAGGAAAAGAAGAATATAGAGAAAATATAATGATTTTTCATTGAGGAGTATAATACCAAAAATAATATTTATCAGATATACAGTACTAAACTTTACAAGCAGTAACTTTGAAGCATAAATGGGTACTGGAATGAGAGAGCTACGGTAGTATACAAAACAAATGCTAGGAAGAAGTGCTCTAGTCTATGTGTGCTATGATAGGGCAAGATGTCTAGATAGAGAAGCAGAGCTAGGGTGGTAGAGCAAATGTGTTCTAAGACAGGTCAAGGTGGTAGGAGATGAGGCTTGTAAAGATACGAATAAAACAAGCTAAAGCTACATATATGGTTGGACAAATGAGGTGCGGTGGAAGGGTAATATGTGAGAAAACAAACATCTAACCTGGTTGGTCTCTCCCATTGTGTAGATCGTGAGAAATGGTTTACAAAATACACTCTCCCAGACGTAGACACTCTTTCTTCCCATCTAAGTGAAGAAACACAAAACAAATTCACACTCAAAAGAATTGCTTTTCACCAAAGTTATACTACAGTAATCTATCCTAATTTTTAAGTTTTCTTTCAATATCACAGTGAGCATGATTTATTCATCCTTTAACTAAATACAGAAACACTTGGTAGTTCAGTGCTACTAATAATTTACTATAAATTAAGGTAATGTACTATAAGATCAATTATTTCCCCATTACATTCTCCTTGGCACCTTATTCACTCGTTTCTTGCCTCACCACCATCTGCTAAGATCTATTACCCTCTCCTTGTCTCCTCTTTCGCCATCTTCTTAAATTTACTGTATCATCATCTCCCTGTCTCTAACACCCTCTTCTCGTCTCCAACATACATGCACTTACTAGCACCCTTTTCTTACCTCAAACCCTCTCTCCTTTGCCCCACTATCCTCCCTTTGCCCCACTGGCCTTCATGTCTCAATGCCTAGTAGTACATAGTGTGACCAAGGTTACTATTCGCATCCCTTTTTAATTAGTTTCAGATAGTACATCAGGAAATATACCAGACAGACATTACTCAACATTTTTTTTATATCATACTGTACTTACTTATATCAAAGTAAAATATTAATTATTATAATAACCTTATAAATAAGAGAATAGATTAATTATGCCAGATGTAGAATTAAACAACTAAATGAATTGAAAGTAAAATCATTTACTATTCACACGAGTACAACCACCAGTGTTAATGTTTGTGTTTTCTAAAGTACTGTATCAAATGTATGTTTTATAAATGATGTTCTTAAATTGTCAACTTACTGCATAAAACATTTCATTAACTACTGTATCTGCTTAACATTAGTTACAGTAAGCTCCTCTGTTTTTATTACTTTTCTTTATTGCTAATTAATATAAATATAGACTTAGAATTCTACTATCATCACAGAGTGGTTAGTATAACGATTGACTGACGCAACTTGATACTTAGAAGTAAGGAATCGTATCGATAATATCAAAGCTGGAGACAACTCATAAGTACAGACTTAATAATTAAATGAATTCATAGTTTTGTATAGACCTACTGTATATAGTGTAAATAGATGTGTACATACAGCTGCCAGTGGTAAATAACATCATGTGAATTTAATTTAAATGAAATAATTAAAAAAACACAGAAATGTGTTGGATTCATAACCATAGAAAGGCAGGTAACTCAACAACAATACAACTTTTTTTTTGCTTTAAATATAATAATCTTATATAATTATCCTTAAGCTCTGCCTACACTATCAAACTTCATGTGCCCATATACAGTATATGCCCATATACAGTATATGGACATGATGATGTCCTATTACTACCATATTTTGCCATACTACTACCATATTTGGCCATATCACTACTATATTTGGGCACATCACACTTTTTTTTGTCTAACTAGTTTGATAGTGTAGACAGAGCTTTATGTACAATAAAATACAAAGTACATTTTCATTAAAAACTGTTGATCAATGAATCTGAATTAGGGGTATACAAGTGTAGCAATAAGGTTGTAATTATGCTACATTGGCAACAATGTTCCCTGCATACTGTGCAACATCACAAACCTTACCTTATACTGTAGCATTGCTATACAAACCTCTAAACAAAACACACAACACACATTTACAGAAAATTAAGTTTAATAATTTCATAGAGAGACTTAAGTAGTGAGGTTTTGAAAAAAGCAGGACATACATGATTTGAACAAGACAAATTCAATAGCAATATGGCCAAAAAAATCATTCAACCTTGCAATAAAATTGAGATTGGTCGGTTACTGGGCTAATGAATCCCTATTATATCTGCATATCTTATTACAATACACATTACTTTTTATGAATATATAATGGAATATTCCTTCTTAGTTAAACATCAATCAATTACAGGATTTATGAGGCGCCAATCGGACTGTTTGCTACTCAATGGCTAAAGACATACCATACCTGTGTGTTATTACATAAATGTGTATTAGAATAATTGATTTAGAATATCAAATACTAACATGAAATAAGTTGTACTCTTAATCTATGTAAAAATTCTCTTCAAAACCTAGTTAAAGAAAAAGTACACATAGCCGCAAAGCTGTATAAATAAAACAATGATAATTTCAAAATAATAAATTTCAGATTGGATAGATGGTTTACATTAAATTTGCACTATGTTTTTGATTAGTCTATTTAGTCTATGAAACCTAGTTCCCACTAGAGAAGCGACACAAGGATATAAGCGCAACGCAAGTGATATGGTCAAGCACAAGCAATGGATTATTCGAACTGTCGCGTGTGATTGGTCAACAACTCGGTTGAGTTGCGTCTACGTTCTTGCATTGCATCTCTAGTGGGAACCATGCTTTAAAAAGAAACTTACCCTTCAGGGAGTTCATTGGGGTCTGCAGGTGGTAAAGGTGAACAGATACTGCGCGAGTCTATCACAGCGCTTCCGGAGTATGCTCCGCGATCACGAGACATCAAACTAATCACAATTTGCCCTCGCACCGTCTCGTTATCATCAGGACTTTGTTTACAGAGATCTAAACGTTGGTCTAATTTAAATAGAAAATAAAAATTTAAATTATTTGGTGTTAAAATTGAATTGGTACTCTGTTCTTCACTCATTCTTAAGTTATAAATCAAAATCTAAAAGATTATTTTAATAGCCATGCCTTAGCTTTGTCCTTATCACTCACCTCCAATCTCTTATTGTATGTAAACTCACCTACTCTTAAATTTGTGCAATACCCTTAAGCTCTGTCTACACAGTCTATCAAATGTGACAAAAATATGTGATATGCCCATATATTGACATGACAATATCATATCACTACCATATTTGGGCATATCACTACCATATTTGGGCACATCACAGTTAGTTTGATAGTGTAGACGGAGGTTTACCTGTACATGGTAATAACATTTGATATAATAGATGGCAACTAGAGCATTAAATAAACATCTAAAAGTGATATGATTATTAGGTTGTTAGAAAGTAGAAGTTGACATTTTGTAGGTTAATGCTATGTAGTTAAATTTAAGATTAAACATGAAGAACAATTGAGTTCATCATTTACTTTTAACTATATGATGACCTACGACCTACACATGTCGTTGGTCACCGTCTGTGTGTTGATTAAGAGTGAAGAAGCATGTTCCAATTTCCCTGCATGCGCAGGACATAAATTGTCCCTTTGTTGTCGCAAATTGTAAGCTACCTACAGTATGATGCACTATTATATTATAAGTCATTTTGTGTATGTTTTGTGTTTATACAGAAAGTTTGCAAAAATTGTGTTTAAATAATAAAAGAATCATTTTGGTTACACTTCTGCATACTGTAAGAATGCCAAGCTGAAGATACTGTAGAAAGTAATACTATAGCAATAGGGACGACTTTTTGATTGGCTGTTCATGTCTTCAAACCAACCTGCATTGACAACCAGTGGCCGTATTCACCATTCACACTTAGGATAAGAGAAACACCCTTAAAATTAAAAAATCTTCTATCTAAGTGAATATAATTTAAGGGAAATACTATTTATTGAGTTAAATCGAATACTTAATATTTAAGGGAAATATCTCACTTCAGTGTGATTGGTGAATACGGCAACCAACCCTAATCAGAAAATGTATCATAATGAATGAAAAAACAATGACAAAAAATTAAAGCAATGTGTTTGATGGTAACTGAATTTATAAATAGAAACACTGATTATTTGTGATGAGCATTTTATGGCCAAGTTCTTGAATGTTTATATTGTCTGTCTGTTCTGGATGACGTACATATAACTCATGTGGCTCCATATTACAATCGAATAAACATTTTTTTTTTAAATGCAACAGTAGCAATAATCGTGTTCTTATTCATTCCTTTGTCTTTCTTCCAAGAAGACACAAATACAAACTAATGAATCCATAAAAGAAAATACTGTATAAATCTCTGTCTACATTATCAAAATATGCAAATATGGCTATGATATGACATCATCATGTCCATATATGGGCATCACATCAAATTTTTTTCTCACATAAAGTTTGATAGTGTAGACAGAGCTTAAGGCCATCCCTGTTTGTTTTTAAATGACAAAAAAAACAAAAAATTCTTATAAAATCGTAACATTTGTTAATCGCAATTATTTTTTTATATTTTTTATTTTGCCCAAAATACAAATTGAAAAATATGAGTGTACTCACAGCCAGTGTCCTTGAGTCTTTGTATAGCATTTGATAGTATACGTACACAGCCTAAGAATCCAGCCCCTTGTTTCTTGTGTATTTTACGATGATTCCATAAACTTATTGTTATACTATCATTCTTGCCGACAAACCTGTAGAAAAAGCGAGTAATGTTTTGTTAGTTGCATACAATTAAATTGCTAACGTAAAAGCTAAAGTAAAGCTGACCTAATTAAACTACAGTACTGTATGTCAATAGAACCCATATTCAGGGGACACAATACTGTACAAGCTGACCAACCCCTAGAGGATATGCCTATTATTACAGTAAGGCCTTGTTGGGTCCTGATAGTTCTAATGTATACCGATATATACTGTATATATATACCTACAATGACTTTTCACATAAATAATTTTTTCTAAATTTTGCATCAGTTATTAGTATTTTTTTTCACCAGCAGGGATATTGCTTCAAAAACACTGGGTGGGCTCTAACAAGTTCAGTGTGGCAAAATCTTTTAAAAACACCGTGTTTTATTCTTTTTATGGTTGGTAAGTGGTTAATAGCCACTGCATGAATAAAGCTAAGTGAAAATAAACTGCAGGCTTTGAAATGGTTAAATAGATAGGGTGAACTATTTAATAAAATGTGATCTGTGACCCTTGTCAATATATATAAATAAAAAGAAAGTGGTATGTACATACACACTACTGTATTCACTTTATAAGGGAAATGAAGTGGTTTGGTAATAAAAAAAAGATGGCTTCTTGCCAACAACTAGATCCACAGACGTCATTAAAAAGACTGTCGTCAAATAGAGTGTCATCACAGAGTATCAGGAAGCATTAAATAACAATATACATTAGAATTACATGCAGGAAACAGATCTTACAAAGCTGTCAACGGGTCTTTACAATAAGACAAATAAAAGAATAATATTTATTTGTATCTTGAATATACAGTAAAACATGTATACCCCTTTCACATTGCATACAGTAGCAAAACTCTATAGGCAACAGCACCTGTGTTTTGTGTGGTGTGCGTCCTGGTGTGTGTGCACTCCAAAGGCATCAACACCTACATGTGTTTTGGATGGTGTGCGCCCTGGTCTGTGTACTGTACACTCCAGAGGCATCAGCATCTGTATATTGTGTGGTGTGCACCCTGGTCTGTGTACTCCAGAGGCATCAGCACCTGTGTTTTGGGTGGTGTGCGCCCTGGTCTGTGTACACTTTAGAGGCATCAATACCTACATGTGTTTTGTGTGGTGTGCGCCTTAGTCTGTGTACAGTACACTCCAGAGTCATCAAAACCTTTGTTTTGTGTGGTGTGCGCTGCGTCTCAGTCTGTGTAAACTGCACAGTTTGTTAAAGGGGTACTGTATAATTTGCCATGCTAAAATCTTATGTGTAATCCCACTATGAACTGTATAAGCTCATTTATAAAGTCTAAGCCCACCCTCAAGCTATTAAGCATGTACGTACAAATCATAGTGTTGGTTCCATTTTGGGTCTAGTGTTCCTTTACAGGTACATGTGGAATGACATTGACCAGAACCATCCACCACCACTTTAGCGAATGCATCAGGTAGACCTGCAAATTAAATGCATTTAATAATTATAACTTAGCAAATTAAATTAGTGTACTTCAGAAGAAGTGTTCCTTTTCTTGAGATACCTCCTATTTAATTACATTTGTTAATTATTTTATTACCAGTAAAATAGCCCAAAGGCTATTCTCATACTACTATACTCACAAAATATTATTGAAAAATATTAAATAAAAATATGCAAAAAAAATATTTTATATAAAAAAATTAAATATAGCATTGCATTCATAAAGTACAACAGTTTCCTTTATACATGAGAGATACTAAATTAAGTTTATAGATTTATTCCTTCAAAGAGTAGGGCTACAGTATACTTTACAAATTTACTGTATCAAGATGTAGACACAATAATATATTGAAATACTACAATAAATATACCTGAAATTTATGGCCTGACCACCTACAATAAGTCACTAGAAGCTTGTTTTTATTGTCGATGTTTGTTTGCGTGTAATTATAATTAATGAAGCATGACATATCTAACTATTCTACCTCTTTCAATGAACACCAATTGATTAGCCTATTTGACTGGCTACAGATCTTTACAATTTGTTCATTTTGACTTGTAAATTCAACACTTGATTTAGAGATCTTATTCTAGCCCGATTACACAAGGACGCTACTGTTTTATATGGAAAAAAGACTACTGTACTAGCACTGTTGAAAACCTAGTTAATTGTTTTATACATTCCTCAGTATGCAGTTTCCCACATGAAATAAATATATTCAAATTGCCTCTATTCTGTTGGCACAAAGCACAAAGAAACAACATAATATCTAGCAAATAAACAATTTACTAACACTAATATTTTAAATACAGCAGAAATCATAGTATACTAATTGTGGAAGTTAGCATTGACACACCCCAAATTGATATACTGTACCGGTAGTGAATAATTTTACTGAATTGTAACTGATAATAAACAGGCTAAGATCTAATTGTCCTAGCACTTATAAAATGATTCCAATAGAAGAATTAATTACACTAATTATGCATTTTTAAAATACTTACGGAAAAAGTCTCGTTTGTAAACATTTTTGGCACATAATACTGCAAGACAAAAAATAAATTATGATAATCATCAGAATGATTGCAATCCAGTGTACTGTAGCAACTCATAGTAAAACACTTTGAGACAAAGCACACTGTATGACCCTGGCCAATATGGAGTTATTTAAATATAGCTATTCTCAATCTTACAGTACTTTGTAAAAAAAAAGACTAAACTGTTTTAATGCCCTAGTAGAAATTATTTTAATTAAATTATTAATCCTACTTAATCCTAATATTAATGAGAATGATTGAAACAAATCAGTAAAGTTATCCATTCACTAAAAAACCACAAAAGCAGACAGATTGTTTTGTCTCGTCTGAGAGATAATTAATAAAATTCATAAACAGACGGAGGCCCAACATGCAATGATATACATCACAGAATTTGTCTCGATGGAAAAATTGTACTATATATTGCACTTTTTTTGTCGAACTATTTTGATAGTGGAGACAGAGCTTTATTCTACTTTCATTGAACAGTGCATGTTTTACTTTCTAATCTTGTCTACAGAGATGATGCCAACATTTTGGCTGGTTATTGAACTACACAGTCTCTTATTCTTCTACACACTCAAGACTCCATCTTTCTGTACATGGTAATTCATTCATTAATACAGGATAAAAAGGCATTATTCAATAACTCAATACAAGTCAAGGGTCGTTATAATGTTTTAGACTTCAATACACACAGAATATAAGGCACCGGCAAATCTGTTAGTTCTTTCTGTTTCAGAAATCAGGGCTCCGTCGATTAGGACAAATCTGTTCCTCTCAAGAAAGTTGTCTCCATCAAAAACATATTGCTGGCTTTATTGTGATAATTATTAATTGCTTCATGGTTTATAGCTTTCAAATTAGAAGCACAAGTACAGTAATAATAACAAAACATTTTTTTTTATAATTTATGAACTGATTTAAAAGGTTGGGTGGAATATAATCATGTCAAAAGGATGAATTTTAGATTGATTTAAAAAAAGGCATAATTTAAACACTTTTCAGTATTCAACTGACCAATTATTATTATAGTATTTTTTTAGCAATTTAACTGTATAATATTAAATAAAAATTCTACATAGTGTGACTTTCCTGACAATCTTTTAAAAAAAATACAGTTAGAAATGTCAATCTCAACCAGTAAAATTAGTTCATTCTTTTCACCAAATTTTGACAGGTCTGAATGTACTGTGACGTTTATAAACAGGATCCATATGCGCCTGTGAAACGGTAATTGAAGGATTAATTTGTAGCATGTTACTTTGTTGATCTTGTTCGTAGTTTGTCTAGTCAGGCCACTTCCTCTCTGTTGTCAATCCTCATACAATATCATATTCTGACTTTTTTCACATTGTTTCAGAAAAATGTATTATTTTAATTGAATAACAAAATGTAATTTAAGGTAAAAAAATTAATTAATAATATATACAAAGTTATTGATTAATAAAAAAGTTAGTTAAACATAAACATAATTAAAGTTGATGTAAATACGAATAATAATATTTTAGGCCTAATATTATTAGATTTTAATCAGTTCTTCTGTCTTCTGTCTATAAAATAAACCAAAGTAACTGTACTTTAAACTTAAAGGCAAACTTGTAAACAAAATAAAGTATACATTTGAGAATGGGATAGGCCTCTCTTACTGTATCCCATTCTCAAATTTGTCATTGTTCTTTTTTCATTTGTAAATTTATTTTTTGTATTATATGTATTATTAATGTATTAATATGTCTTAATTAATTGCCTTTATTAATTACATTTATGGAGTAAATATGGATGGGTCAAATCTCAAACCTCATCATTTCGTTCTTTATTTCTATCACAGCTTTATCTGTGACTAGCGAGGCCTAGTTATCCCAAAGTAGTTAGGCCTACTGAACCACACTGTACAGTAGGCCTAGCCTAGCCTAGTAGATGCGGCATAAAAAGGTGGTGGTGTGGTATATGGAATTATGTCGATGAGTGAGAAGCAGACGACTCGACTGGGCGACAATCCATTTTCCGAAGAGAAATTTCAAGACTACAAAAATACGACTTACCTGTTAACCGTAGCTTCATTGGTCCATCTCGTCTGCCTGTATGATTTGGCATTATATGATACGTGATAAACTATAGTATTCCTGTGAGGTGTGCCAAAAACGAGTCTAAAAAACCATCATTTCGTAGAGAGCTTTCAGGAAATCCCTGTGTGTATCAACAGAAAATGGCCACTTTGACTGACCTTAACGTCATCAGCCAGATTGCTTAGTTTCCATACAGACGTAAAGAAAAACGAATCAACCAGATTGGACAGTCCATTTTGAATAGAGGTGCCTACAATATACTAAGCAAGTACCTCGCTATTATTCATATAATCAATTTGATTAATTTTTAATTTTAATTATTTTTTAAAAAGAATTAATATCTTGAAATTTAAAAAATAACCAGTTTAAATTCTTATTGGGTAACTTTCATTGCACTATTTTACCAATTACACCTATCACAAAAGTAGAAGAGGCAATGTGCCTACCGTGAGGCTGGATATTGTAGACAGGATATTTACTGTCTGGGTCAATGACACAAAGAAAGTTTTGTATTTTTTGTACGAAAAAAGTTGTTTCGTTTCTAACTAGTACTCGAAAATTAAGAATTTATAACTAGTTGTTTTCCCCCGGTGATTTGAAACAGTACACGCCAACATTGTATAAAAAATGCGTCGGCTATCTAGACCATTTTTAATGAAATTTTTATAAAGGTCGGAAAATACTCTGGACCCGAAAAAGCATGATTTATTGCGATCTATTATTGTTTAAACCCCTATTTTATCGCAATACCATGTGTGCGTCTATGGAATTATCATTACTATGTAAAGATTTAATTAAACCAAAAGACTAATACACTATCTGATAAAACAGATAGGACAGTATTATTATTATCAAATATCCTCACGTTAGATTAATTGAGTTTATGAAGAATTAAAGATGTATTGTCCCCCTGAAAAAATAATTCTTAAATAAATGTTGGTTAAATATATGCCATTTTAATGCCACATAATAGTTATTCACTTTGACCAAAAATTGGATTGAAAAAAAATAAATATTTACCTGTAAAAACTGTAATTTAAAGCAAAAAATAGTCAAATATGCTGCCAGTCAATGGGTTTTTGGTTGAATTTAAACATTTATTTTGTCATTTTATAAGTGAAAACATTATTTTTGTTTCGTTTTTTTGTTCTATTAAACTTTATTAAAACTACAAATGGCCTATTCAAACTTCATTTTTCATGTTTAACTATAGGCTAATAATTACCGAAGTTTTTTGTTTTAACCAAAATAGAGGGTCATCTGTTTACTCCCTTTGATGTGATAAATGTCACAGCGAGTGAAATGTAATCGTCAAATATTACGTATAATGCATGCACAGAAGAAAATGAGGTTTTTTGTATAAAAAGTTTAAAATGTTTTTTAAAAAATAGAGGGCTCACTTCTAATTTCTTCTGATGTGATAAACGTCAAACACGAATAGAATGTTTAAACCAACTTCGTTTTTAATTTTCTACTTCAACAATATATTAATATCGGAGTTAGATAAGAACTGACAAAGTCTTGATACTTGGTTAAATTGAATGTTCAATTGGATGAACGAAATTTAATTCTAAAATGATTAATGAAGTTTATGATACTTGACACCAAACAATAAGTGAATACATTTGTGAACAAGTATTATTGTACTTAATTAACCTTCACCATTTTATAAATCAAAAATCAGTCGGAACAGGCCTTTCTGAATGCACAACTGAAGTATATGTTTTGTATAAATTTTAAAATAAAAAGGTTTATTTCCTACATTAACAGTGAGTATATTTAAAAAAACCGTAACTTTTCAACATTTTTTTAAAGCAGTTCAAAAGTTCTATTTTGAAATATTTTCTTTGTCAAGAAGTCCAAATGATGTCAGGACTTGGTGTTGTCTTGTGTTTCGTAATTGTTTCAGATCCTCTGCGTATTGTTTCTCGCGTAATAGTTGCCGTTTCTGTTCTTCTAGGTCTGTTTTGTGTTCTTGCAATGCACGTGATCGACGGATTAATTTCAGAAGCTCATGCCGAAGTTCTCGGTTTTCTTGCTTTATTTTGTTGGTGTGATCTTGTAGACAAATCAGTGCTTCCTGAAAAAAAATTTAAAATATAAATTTATTTCTTAGGTGTTTTAAAAGAAAATCCGGCCTGACCTACACTAGGCTAGCCATTAGCAATTTTTAGCAACATACTCTCGCTTAAGGAGTATTTTTTCTCAGTAGCTTGAGCCGGCTCTTCTTTTCCTCTCGTCATCTTTAGGTTTATTTTTTCCCTTTCTTTTGCCCTCTTTTGGATGGCATTTTTATTAAGATTATAAATTTTAGTTTCTTGTGTTAGGTGTTGTCAAGTGGTTGAAAGGTCTGTAATATCAGGTAGAGCAACATTATAACAAACTGACAAGTTCTGTTAAATTTACCCTATTGGCCTGTTGTGCAACCTGTTGAATTTTGCCATCCGATTCCTGTTGGAAGTCACGTTTCTCAGCAAGAAACTTGGACTTAAGTTTCTGAATTGTGTCAGTGTGTTTGCCACGCATACGCATCACTTCCTTTTCAAGGTCACGGATACGCTTCACTTGATCAGCTTGAAGTTTCTATAGTAACCAAAGAATAAATGATTGTTCAAAAGCTCTGTCTACACTATCAAACTAGTTTGCCAAAAAAGTGTGATATGCCTAAATATGATAGTGATATACCCACATATGGTAGTGATATGACATCATCATGTCCATATATGGGCACATCACATTTTTTTGTCACATAAAGTTTGATAGTGTAGACAGAGCTTTAGAAAACATGATCACTATGAATTGTAAACTACACTTGTGATTATATGTCTAGACTGTGTAAAGCTCTATAACATAATAATAGATGATGATGATAAAGACAAAACAAATCGACTACAGAAAATGTATTTATGCATACCTTGTATTCATCCAATTCCTGCAATTCTTTATTTGTTTTTGCAAGTTCAGAGTCCTTCTCCATTAATTCCTCTCGTAAAACTATAGAAAATAGACAGACAAGATATTAAAATATGGCCCCAGTAAACAAACATTTGAATTTAGTTCAAAGTGGATGAGGTGTGAGAGTAATATTGGAATGAAATGCAAGCTGATGCTCATAAGAACTGTATAGAGGATAAACCAAGAAGGCGCCAAAAAGATGAAAAAAGAACACAAACAAATTATTGACCTTTTTTCTTGACCTCATATTCGCGTAACATAGACTCTTTCTGTTGGTTTATCTGACGAATTTCTTCTTGGTTCTGGTCGCTCAGTGTGATGATTGTAGTCTGCCGTTTGTGAGCTTTCTTTGCCATGTATGACATGTACTCATGCTGGTGAGAAAAATGGATATATGTATGTTACACTCATATACCTTTACCTTTAGCTAGGGCTAGATATTGCGCAGGTCACATTTTTAAGTTATTACATCTTTAAAGTATTTGGTAAAATTTGAATTGTATAGACTAAGGAATGATAATGAGGTTGGTATTTATTGATCTTTATACTCACACTTTCAATGCGTGTTTTATGCGCTTCCTCTTGCAGCCATTCATTTTCCCGACGACTTAACTTAAATTTAAGAAACATCACCAAACAGATTATGTATAAAGGATTGTGATTTTGCATATTGAAAATTTAGTTGCGATTGATTTTTCTTGATTTTTAAAAGCAATTAATATAAACACATTAAATTGGTCGATTTTTTACATGTAGCATTTTACATTACTGTATATACTTTTTGTCTACATATCAAAGGATACAGTTCGTCAACCCTTTTCTTCAAACCAGCCAGTTCATCAGTTAGAGAATCAAGTCTGAAAAGCAAACAAAAATGTGCACTATAATAATTCTCATTTTAATTACAAATAATAATTATTAAAAATCAATCTCACTCACTCTAGGCTATTCTTTCTTAATAAATATTGTTATGAACCAAATATTAAAAATCACTGCTGTTCTAATTTGTATTTTTATCAAGCCTACTAGGCCTATCATATGAATGATACCTAGCTAGTATGTAGTAGGATTGGGCCTAGGTATTTAAAAAAAGAAAACCTGGCCCTACCGGCCTGGCCTATTTAGGCCCCTGCCCTGGGCCTAGGTAGGCCAATCAATAATAGCAATTTTTAAATGAGAAAATTAACGTACTCTCGCTTAAGAAGTATTTCTTTCTCAGTAGCTTGAGCCGGCTCTTCCACTTCTCCTTCAGCGTCATCTTTAGGTTTATTTTTTCCCTTTCCTTTGCCCTTTTTAGGTGGCATTTTTATTAAGATATAAATTTTAGTTTCTTGTGTTAGGTGTTGTCAAGTGGTTGGTGGTTGAAAGGTCAATAAACTCTTCTTCGTAGTACAGAGAGCTGAGGCACGTACAATACTGTACTACTTTGTTTGTATGCGAAAAAGTCATTTAGAAAATCAATCATACATTTTCAAAATGGCCGCGCCCGCCGAAATAGAGCAAGACGTGGATCCCGAATTAGATCTATGTTCATCAAACTTTAATCCACTCAAAGCCTTATATTCTTCAGAAGTGGAAATACCATGTCCATCTGCGGAAAAATCGCAATCTCTTGATGAGTATGATGTCGATGGGAGGAAATCAAAAGCTCAGGTGTGCAACTAAAAGCTAGGCCCACCACCACTCGTTAAAGTAGGCCCTCTATATAGCTTTTTTGATGAGCAGATTCCGGCGCTTTTGTGGGTGATGGACAAAACCGCATGCCTAGCCTCAAGATCGAACCAGTCCTGCTGTATGCTTTGTATGGAGAGGATTTTCATAGAAATGAAAAAATAATTTTCACAATTATAATGACAAGAGAGATTTAATTAGTTGATTCCCTTCGTTTTTATGTTTTTTTTTTTAATTTTCCATCTCCCGACCACCTGCTGGGGAAAGGATGGAACCTGGTTGATTTTGGAAAAAGAACCCCTCCACTCACCCCGTGCCCCACTCAATATACCTGGTGTCAGTAGTACTATTTAAAACAAAATAAACACCACCTAATCTGGGTTATATCTTTAATTATATTTTATTAGGAAAAGGAAAAGGCTGAAAATGTGGAAAAGGTTAAGAAAAAAATTCTTTTAGAAGAATACTTGCTTCCAGTCCAAAGTAAAAAGAAAGTAGAAATCAATGTGTTGTCGCGTATGCAAGGTACAGTTTACACAAATAATGCTAATTTCTTGTAAAGACAATTAAACATTTAGAATTTGGCGCTAGTTCCCTTTCGCACCTGACTTGTATTTTTACTCCAAATTAGTAGTCGGGTGCGAAAGGGAATTAGTGCCAAGAATTCTGCCTAGTGGAAATGGCCTCATAATTTGACTTGTTATTTCTTTTAAAAAATGGAGATGATTTACTGTACTGTATTCTCAAATACAATTTAAAAACATGAATAAATAAATGTTGAGTATATAAATAAATGTACTGTACTTAAAAATTCCAGAGAGCAGATACATTTTTTTTCTCTCTTTTTAAATCAGATCCAATATCCGGTCATATGGAAGTGTTACATGAATGCTTACAGAAAAGAATACGTGTACGCGTTGTAACTCGGTCATTTAAAGGGATCCGTGGAGTCTGTATCGGTTATATTGAAGCGTTTGATAAGTTTTTCAATTTGGTAAGACAATAAACAAGGGTTACTGTACTTGAAATTTCAGGGCCGTAGCCAGCAGACATCATCATCATCATCCTCCTCTGCAATTTTCACCACCTATCCTATTTCCCCAGCACAGATCGTCATATTGTATATTGATAATTATATTTAAAGCATCTTTACCTCATCTGTTTTTAGCCTCTTGCTATGGCCTTGAATACAATATATGATATAACATCTTTTGAATTTCCAGATACGTAAAACAAACTCACCTTACCCATTTGTATTTTTTTTTTCATGGCAACCATCATTATTTATGTTAATACAGGTTTTGCGAGATGTCGATGAAATCTACAGAATACCTTCAAAAGGTCAAAGGTTCTACCATGAAGAAACTTTAACAGTTTGTAAGGTACAGTAGGTTTGTTCTTGGAGTAAATGTTTGCGTAGCACATGCAATTGAAATCTTGAAATCGTTGAAATTTTTCATTGATTCTTGTCATGGTAGAGAAATTCTTTTGATATAACACACTTAATGTTTCTTTTTATTTTAGATTCTAAATTTCAGTTCACAAATTCCCGTAAGAACAAAAAAAGAAAGAAATGAGATGAAAAAGCCTCATTATACAACAAAAACAAAACGATCACATGGTCCAAAAAAGTCTATTAGTATAGACAAAAAGAAAGGAGAAAGTTCATATTCAAATGACCCTGGATGTGACCCTAGTGATGACCCTGGAGAAAGATTAGAAGATAAAGAGACTGATGATACAAAAGATGATGATGAGGATAAACAAGGGTTAGAAACACTAGAAGAGGAACTGAAAAAAATGCGTTATAAACTTGCTATCGAGGAGGAATCTGAAAGTGAGGTAAAGGAAGCAGACGATGACCTTTCTGGTCTTCAGGTTAGACTCGCTTTGTTGCAAGAACAACTTGAAACAGAGGAGGAACAATTGGATGTTACAGAAGGTCAAAAGGAAAGTGTCAAAACTGACATGACGTTAGAAATATCACAAACTGATGCATCAAAAAACAAAAATTCTAAGGAAAATCGTGATAAAATTCAAACAGAAGAAAATATAGAAAAAGAAGCACAGACATTAGATAAAAAGGATAAAGATACATCAGAAAAACATGATGTAAATTCCAAAAAAGATTTGTCAAAAAAACAACCAACCAGTGAACAACCAACAGGAAAGAAAAAAATGAGGGCAGCAGACCACCAATGTGGTAAAATTAAATTTAAACCAGAGGACTTTCTTAGACGGCATGAAAATCAATTGTTTGTAAGAGGAGATAATATTGTACTTGTTTCTGTGAATTCATCGTTATTGGCGGCAGACTATTAAAAGGAATAATACAGAAGTTTTAATTTTTAACAAAAGTTTTTTATTTTAATAAATAAAACGTTTAATAAATAAAACTATGTTAGTGCTTATTTTATGTACTGTATATAATCCATACAGTAAAAATGAATTATGAACATGGAGTTGAAAACATGAAAAAGAAATTACAGTAATTAGTTTTCATTTTCAATAAAAATTGATTTATACTCTTAAGCTCTGTCAACACTATTAAAAAAAGTGTGATATGCCCAAATATGGTGGTGATGTGACATCAACATGTCCATATGTGCACATCAAATTTTTTTGTCACATGAAGTTTGATAGTGTAGATAAAGCTTTACAAAAACTAGTTAAAACAATTTGACTAAGTTATTTAAATCCAACTTGCTTGTTGGATTGTACACGAACATAATTTATTTTAAAATAAAAACATAAATAAAAGAAGTGAATACTTGTCGTCAAATTAATATGAGCAATAGCAGTTATTTTTTTAATTTATCAATATTTTTCAGCTTAAGAAGTAACAAAAAGTACATATCAGTGTACGACTGCTTCTCAAGTTTTTATATTTCATCTCAATAGGGAGGTTTCGCAACCTTACGAATACGATAACGAAAACGGATACGTCATACATTTGTGAAACTTTTGAGCTGATCCCCATTTCATATTCGTAAAGCGTATTCGTGTTGACGAATATCACCAGTCATATTCGTAACTACAAAACGAGTATAGTTTTTGATCTATTTTGCACATTTTGCATTTGAATCAGGAATGATTCATGATTATAATATAATTATAGATTTATTGAAAGTAATTTACTAAAGTAATTTACTAAAATGCCAAGTTAATTTTGATAAATAGCAGTTTTTAAAGTCCTCACTCGCTTTGATGTTACGCTAGGCCTAGGCAGCCAAGCACCAAGCAACACGTACCTGTGCTTCTCTCAAATTTACCGCAGTCATATTTTGGACGCGCCTCAATATTTCGTTGCCATGCGAAACAGATTTTTTTATGGCTTACGAAAACGAATACGTGTGCGTGACGTATCCGTTTTCGTTATCGTATTCGTAAGGTTGCGAAACCTCCCTAATATGAAGAATACAACACTATGTTATAAAAATTAATTAAAATTTACTGCATAATTCTAAAATCTATTACAAACACTTATTTTAACAAAATGACATGATTGATGATAGTACTGTATGTACTACTGTACTGTATGGTATACACTAACAGTACACTCAATATATACTGTACATACTGACTTTCAAAACATACAGTAAAATCCCTATTAGAAAGTCACCTTCAAGTCATAGTTTTAAAGCACATTCATTTCACAGGAAAGGGTCCCATGAATAGGGGTGTTCCAGAGTGTCACATGATTTTATAATACATCATGATGCATGTCGAATAAATAAAGATAGAAGAAAAAAGAAGTGTAGAATGAAAATACAAGTTTACATTTAAGTTATATAAACAATACACAGAGGGGTTCTCTGTATACCACCAGAAATTTAATTTGAAAGTTTATCAATTAAATTAATAACGCATACATTATACATGTATTATACAATTTAATAAACTTGATTAAAAATACTTTTTTTTGTGAAAAGTAACATTAAATTACATTGATATGATATATTCATCATCATCTAACTATGGAGGTATGAAATATACTGTATATATTATTTTTATATCTCCATGATCTAACATATTTATAAAAAACTAAAACAGGTTCTTTATGTATGCCATTTTTGTAACCGGGTATCAATAAGCAATTGCTTCAACATACAATACAACGTTGAATAAAAATGCTGAAAATAACATATAAAACATTGCATCCACATAATTACCGGTGACAGTAAATAATGTTCTAATTTCTAATAGTACTTTAAGCAATAATCAAGCATGCTAAAATTACAAACATTTAAAAATAGAGCAGCTCCTCAGTTTACTCTGGTTCCAGTTAGTTATTTAGCTTTTTTAGGTTTAGGGCTAGCTTTAACCTTTAACGTAGCTTTGTTACTTGGTCTTGTCTTTTTTCTCTTCTTAGAACCACTCTTCCTTGATTTTTTGCTTTTCCCCTTTTTGTCGTTCTTTTTTGTACTGTTACTTCCCTTCTTTTTTGGGCTTAATCGTTTCTGTCGTGAGGTTGGTTTATATGAAGTTGTCGACGCATCTGGTTTTTTTCCAACTTTAAAGCGACCGTGAGCTCCACCCGATTCATCACCTTTAGGTCTTACAAACACTCCAGTTTGGAGACCTTTTGTAAGTGCTGTTCGTACCATATAATTCACCATGTCTGGCCTAACAGTTTCATATGTGGATAAAATGTACTTTTTTATAGCCATTCCTGAACTGCCTTTACTTTCCTTCAAAGATTCAATTGCCTCTACACACATTAAAGTTGAGTTTGGATGAGTAGGCTTCCATTTTGCTTTCTTTTTCTTCTTTATTTCTGTAGTTTTAGTACTACGAGGTCTAGGCCTGGTAGTCCTACCAGTTACTGCGCCTGCTTCCCCTTCTTCTCCAGGGTCCTCTTTTTGTGTCTCTTCTGCAGCAGCATCGTCGACTGCCTCCACATTATCTTGCTTTATAGTGTCCTCTTTCTGATCCCCGTCTGACATTTTTAAGTGATTGTTAAATAATTTAAAACGTGTACAAACCACAGGGAACGATATTTCTCTTAAATAAATACCAAATATCTCAAATTAAATTGTTTTATGTACAGCTTATTTCGACGTACCTCTACAAAAAAACTAAACAAAGACAGGTATAGTCGTTTGAGGGCGCACCGATCGATGTCACATTTGTTTTTGTTTAGCGCCACCTAAAGTTTACTTTCGCTGAGCATCAAAGATAGTGAACTGAGTACAATCTTTGGTATAAACCATGGGGAAAAGTATAACACACATCCCGTAAACGTACCTACTGTTACGGCTCATCTGTTATTTTTGCGCCCTCTATAATTAAAAGTTGTCTAATATGTCCGCTCACAAAGATAATGTGTTCTATGCGTAGGTCTATCTAGAAGAGACACAAACTTGAAACCATCATCACCATCAGTAAAGTCAGTCTTTATTCAATAGCTGATCATCATCAGCGTCATTATCGTGATCTTCATCACATCGGCAAGTTGCCATGGCCATCGCCATTGAGAATTGAATAAAGTGTTTGATGCGTTACAAGTTGTCTGAGATTGTTTATTTGATCGTTCAAGTAAAAACCTACGCCCAACAGTAGAGGCTGTTACAGTTTCAAATTTATATTCTAAAGTACGATGGCGTTATCAGATGAACGAGAACGCAAGTCCACTATCAAGGGACAAGAATATGCAACCGAAATGAAGTATAAAGCTCTTGGTATAGCCTGGAAGAACCTACAGAAGGGTTCGGAGGAGCTGAGAAACTATATGAATGAGAATCCGCCAGTGACAGAAGCAAGATTACGATACACAAAGTGGATGACTTCTTATGAAGCATTCATCCTGGCTAATGACCAATATTGCAACACACTTAACGAAGATGCCCTGCAAGATCATGACAATGATTGGTTTTGTGAAAAAACTGTTTATGCAGAAAATAGAAAGTCGGAAGCAGAAAAGTGGTTCTTGAGTAAGGAAGTAGTACAGCCTGTGGCAAGGAAGGCAAAGACATCCAAGTCTCGTAGTAGTATGGGATCTGTGGCTAGAAGACAGGAAGAGTTGAAGCGGTTAGAAGAATTGAAGAAGCAGAGTCGGATTCTGAAAGAAAAACAGGAAAGTGAGAAGAAAGTTAAATTGTTGGAAATCGAACTAGAGCAAGAGAAAGAGAGAAATGCTCTAGATAAGGAAATGGCAAGGTCAGAGGCCAGACAAGAGATGCTAGAAGAACTGGAAGCTGAGGAAATTTCTCTTAGTCAAGATTTGGAGGAAGAAGTAGCAAGCAACTTGAGTGGGCCATCGTCAGGCGATGACCAGTCCTCCGTGAAGCAAACTGCAAGGATACCTTCAGTTGCAGTGTCACCCAAGGTTAACAAGGTCAAGCAACCCGCTGCTAAAAAACCAGAGAAGAGAGTTAATGACGCCATAGTAGAAATGCGGAAGCCCAAATTAGAAATAAAGAAGTTTAATGGGAATTGTATGGACTTTAACAAATTCATGCGACAATTCAAAACACGAATAGAAAGTGGCTGCACCAACGATGACAGAATGGCATATTTAGAACAATTCACTACAGGAGAGGCTCAACAAATCGTTATTGGATACTCCTACCTGGAAGCGGAAGTTGGTTATCCAGCTGCAATGAAAGAGTTGAAAAGACGTTATGGGGATCCAGAGGTGATCGCAAACTCATATGTAAAAAAGCTGCTATCATGGGCACCCATCAAGGCAAATGATCCGAAGGCTCTAGATGAGTTTTCAGTGTTCCTTATGGAATGTAAGGCTGCTACACTCTGCGTTGGGAGTCTAGGTGTGTTAGAGTTCTCTGAAAACATAAGGATGATCATGGAGAAGCTTCCACAATACTTGCATGATCGTTGGAGAAATGTGGTGGAGGTTCACCGAAATCAACAAAGGCCCATATGCTTCAGTGACATTGTAGACTTTACACAGACAGAAGCCAAAAAGCTTAATGATCCAGTTTATGGCAAAACCCCGGTATCTCGTGAGACCACAGAGCTACAAAAGAACAAACGCTCAAATACCACATTTAGCGTTCAGTCATCCAACACAGCCAAACCCAAGATGTCGTGTCATTATTGTCAAGAGGAACACTGGCTGTCGCGTTGCCCTGGTTTTAAGGCTAAGTCTGTGGATAGCAGAAGGAAATTCGTAAGAGAAAAGAAGCTTTGTTGGAATTGTTTTAATAAGGGACACTATGCATCGTCTTGTCCGAAACCAAGTTTTTGTAAGATGTGTGCAGAAAAGCATTCGTCCTTCTTACATCCAGTCTCTCCTCCAAAGGGTGAACATACCACAACACAGTCTGTCGAAAATCAGAAGGCAGCACCTCCTGAGACGCAAGCAAATTTGTTACCAGCCACGTCCACGTCATTGGCAGTTGCAGGCAGCTACCAAAGAATTGGCTTGTCAGTTGTACCAGTCCAGGTTAAGGCGGAGGGAGGAAAATCAATAATTTCAACTTATGCTTTTCTAGACAATGGCTCGAATATTACATTTTGTACAGAAGCACTTGCGCAGAAGTTAGGTGTCAAGGGCAAAGGCGTTAACCTTAACCTTATGACAATGGATGGTCAATCTGTCACTAAATCGACAACAATATCTCTAGAAGTGGCAAATCTAGATGGATCAAGTCAAGTAAAGATTCCAAGAGTTTATACCAGACAATCCATACCAGTGTCAACAAACACTATTGCAAGTCAGGCAGAAGTTGATAGGTGGCCTCACCTGCAAGGAATATATATTCCGTCTATCACTGCAGAAATAGAGTTATTAATTGGTCAAGATGTACCGGAGGTACACCAACCTTATGAAGTGCGAGCCATGCAAAATGGCGGTCCATATGCCACTCGAACTCTGTTTGGCTGGGTGGTCAATGGCCCTTTGAGTTCTTGGCAAGAAAACAAGACATGCGGCTTCGTTGGGAATCTAGACGAGCAGTTCAGAAAATTCTGCAGCATCGAGTTCAATGACCTCGAATCAGATCAGGTGACAATGTCACAGAGTGACATACAGGCATTAACAAGTATGGAGGAATCTGTGACATACAAGGATGGACATTACCATGTTGCTATGCCTTGGAAGGCTTCCCCATCAACATTACCAAACAATCGTGTATTGGCCGAGCGCCGACTCAAAACGTTGCAGGCTCGCCTGGAAAGGAGTAATGACACCCACAGGAAGTACACAGAATTTATGGAAACGTTAGTGGACAAGGGATATTCCAGGAAGGTTTCAGAGGTCATCGATGGATCAATTCCAAAATGGTATCTTCCGCACCACCCAGTTTTACACCCGCAGAAACCGGGAAAGCTAAGGGTTGTTTTTGACTGTTCTGCCAAGTTTCACGGAGTATGCCTAAATGACAAGTTAAACCAGGGACCGGACCTTACCAATTCATTAGTTGGAGTTTTAATGAGATTCCGTAGCTCTCCAGTTGCCTTTTGTGCCGATATTGAGAAAATGTTTTACCAGGTCAAGGTAAAGGAACAGGACTCAGACTTTCTTCGCTACTTGTGGTGGGAAATGGGAGATCTGAAGAAGGCACCACAGGAATACCAGATGCTAGTGCACCTGTTTGGTGGCCGATCATCTCCGAGTTGCGCCAACTTTGCGTTGAAGAAAACAATAAGGGACCATGGAAAGGACTACGATCCAATAATCACGCAGATAGCAGATAGGCATTTTTATGTTGACGATCTTCTATATGCGACAGACGATGAACAATGTGCTATTGATATAGCCATTCAAGTGAAACAGTTGCTGGCAAGAGGAGGCTTCAACCTGACGAAATGGGTTTCAAACTCGAGTAAATTAGTGAGCACGCTGAGAGATAAGGGAGATTCAAACTCAGTTTCCTTATGTGGTGGAGACCAGCAACGTGCCTTGGGTGTTCGCTGGTTTGTCAGTGAAGATAGCTTGGGATATACCATATCTCCAACAACAAAGCCTGCGACTCGAAGGGGTATCCTGTCAGTTGTTTCGTCTGTATTTGACCCGTTAGGGCTGGTATCACCGTTTATCCTCAAGGCAAAGTTATTGATGCAGGAGCTCTGTCGACTTGGTTATGATTGGGATTCAACAATCCCAATTGAATATGAGACTAGATGGCAACAGTGGTTATTTGATCTGAAGAAGTTGGAGACTATTCGAATTCAACGATGCTACAAATCTGCAGAGTTTGGGACCGTAGTGCGTCGTGAACTGCATAGCTTTGGAGATGCGTCATCCACAAGTTATGGAGCAGCATCATATCTCTATCAGAAGGATGAATCTGGCAACATAAACCGCACCCTTGTTGCAGCAAAGTCCAGATTGGCTCCTCTTAAAGCTCAAACAATTCCCAGACTGGAGTTGCAGGCTGCACTGTTAGCAGCACGCTTGGACACAATGATAAGAGAAGAGCTTAAGGAAATTAAAATTGACCAGTCCGTGTGCTGGACCGACAGCACGTGTGTGCTCAAATATCTGAGCAACGATGAAACCAGGTTCAAAACATACGTGGGAAATCGAGTTTCGGCAATCCTAAGTAGGACGAACAAGGACCAATGGAGGTTCGTGAATTCAGCTGAAAATCCGGCCGACCTAGCTTCCCGTGGGATGACGGCAGAAGAAATGATGACGAGTGAAATGTGGTATTGCGGTCCAAAATTCCTCACACAAAATGATTCCAAGTGGCCAGAGATGCCAGACGATCTCGCCCTCAGAATGAATGACCCCGAAGTGAAGGCCGTAACAGCGTTAGTTGTGGCTGAAATCAACACCACTTTGGATGAACTAACTTCACAGTTTTCAAGTTGGAAGACACTGTCAAGAGTTACTGGCTGGGTGCTACGATTCACGAATAACTTAAAGAATGTCAAACACAAGAAAACGACAGTCCAGAAGAGGACAAGCAATCAAGTTGTGGAACCTCTCTCAGTGGATGAATTGAAGGAAGCAGAACTGGTACTCATCAGACGTGCCCAGAAGCGTTCGTATTCTGAGGAATTCAGAAGCTTAGAGACAGGCAAGACAATAAAGTCAACTAGTCCACTAATTAAGTTGGACCCGAAATTAGAAAATGGTGTATTGAAGGTTGGAGGTCGACTGAGTATGGCCAATGTTAGTGAAGATCTCAAACATCAAATCATACTACCAAAGTCCAGTGATCTGACTATACTCATCTTAAGACACTACCACAACTGTACTGGGCACTCAGGCGTCAATCATGTTCTATCTGAGCTGAGGCAAATTTACTGGCCAGTAGGAGGACGAACAATGATCAAAGGGATCAGTAGGAAATGCGTTCAATGCAGAAGAAGAAATGCTCCGACAGCACATCAGAAAATGGCTGATCTGCCAGCTGAGAGAGTTACACCAGCCCACCCGCCTTTTACCTTTGTGGGGATTGATTGCTTTGGACCATTTAAGGTTAAAAATGCTAGATCAGTGCTGAAAAGATATGGAGTGATTTTTACCTGCTTATCAATCAGAGCAGTGCATCTGGAAGTGGCGTCATCATTGGACACAAACTCATTCTTAAATGCTTATCGACGTTTCGTTGCTAGGAGAGGCGTACCGAAGCATATCCGGTCTGACAATGGAGGAAATTTTGTTATGGGGCAAAAGGAGCTTCGATCGGCCATTAATGATTGGAATCAAGGACAGATACACCAGTACCTCTCACAGAATCACGTGGAATGGAAATTCAATCCTCCGGCAGCTTCCCATCAAGGCGGGGTTTGGGAAAGATGCATTCGTACGGTACGCAAGGTGCTCAGCTCGCTGATGGAAGAACAAACAATCAACGATGAAACATTGCAGACGCTTTTCTGTGAAGTCGAAACAATAGTGAATGGGAGACCAATAACAAAGGTGTCAGATGACCCAAAAGACAATGAGGCATTAACACCGAATCATCTTTTACTATTGCGAGCAGGACCCAGCCTTCCACCAGGACGATTTGTTGCAGACGATTGCTACGTGAGAAGGCGCTGGCGCCAAACTCAGTATCTCGCAGATGTTTTCTGGCGTCGCTGGCTCCGAGAATATTTGCCTGCACTTCAAGAGCGACAGAAATGGTGTAAGAAACAGCAGAATGTTGCGAATGGCGACATTGTTTTGGTTCATGACCCATCGGTTCCACGATGCTCGTGGCCGCTTGCTCGAGTGATAGAAGTGCTCCAGAATGATTCAGATGGAATGGTGCGTTCTGTGAGATTGAAAACGTCGGTTGGAACGCTAGTAAGACCAATCACTAAGATCATACTTCTAGAAGTCAACGGAAATGATTAGACATGCACATTGTGAGATGTTTGCCAGTGATATATTTGGATTTTGACTTATGTGAACTTTATAAGAGACTTATTGACTTATTACTTTTTATTGTTTGTCGTTACCCGTAACATATGTATATATATAGTAAAGGCTCGATTTAATCGCCTTTAAGGGGCCGGGATGTTACGGCTCATCTGTTATTTTTGCGCCCTCTATAATTAAAAGTTGTCTAATATGTCCGCTCACAAAGATAATGTGTTCTATGCGTAGGTCTATCTAGAAGAGACACAAACTTGAAACCATCATCACCATCAGTAAAGTCAGTCTTTATTCAATAGCTGATCATCATCAGCGTCATTATCGTGATCTTCATCACATCGGCAAGTTGCCATGGCCATCGCCATTGAGAATTGAATAAAGTGTTTGATGCGTTACAAGTTGTCTGAGATTGTTTATTTGATCGTTCAAGTAAAAACCTACGCCCAACAGTAGAGGCTGTTACACCTACAACAAGTATACCCGTTTTTAATTAAGGCCCATTTATACTTGGACGATACTCGATCGAAATGAATGAAAAAACATATATTTTTCTTTCATAAAATAGAAGAAATGATAAAAGTTTTCATTCTAGAACTATATGATACAAATTATCTTTGATAAAAAAAAAATATTGTCCAACCATGGAGGTATAAAAATAAAAATATAAATATACCTCCATGGTCCAACAGTGGATTGTGCACTGCTAGACGTCTAACTAAACAATCCGATATTTATCCAATCCGATATTTATCTAGTTATGTCGGTCGGTTTACGTCGGTTTGATCGTTGGTTTGTAGTTACTTGGTGGGCGTGGTTACTTGTGAACATGGTTACAGACTATTTTACTTCCATATATAACATGAATTCTTAACGGGTCAAATGGGGTCAAAAGTCAATAGGTCAATACTTTAATACATTCAGACCAGTATTATAAAATAAAATTTCTATTTAATGTCTAGTCAGGTTAAACCCAAAATGACATTTAAAAATATATTATAATATAAAAATCCAAATGCAAGTTACTAAAAAAAATACAATTCTGTCAGTGACTGGAGGGATCTCAATGGAGATAAAAAATCAGCAAAAAGCTAAATTAAAACGATAAAGTAAAACAGCCATTGCAGAGCTTTCGGGCAGCACTAGCCTTTCATCAGTAATTTTATATTATAATATTAATAGTAATAAACCATGGATCGTGGCAAACAAATACACGACGGATATATTATACGGGTATATAAAAACTATTGAAAGATCTATCTTGAGTAGAATGAAAGCTTACTTAAAATATATCTAGACTTAGAAGTAATGCGTTTTGGCTATTCGTGATACACAGCTGGTTTTAGCTTTCTATACGGTTTACAGCCGCATTCAATACTGTATTCATTTCCTAAGCGATTACATCTATTACTATTATTAGTATTTCCACGAAAAACCGCTTCAAAGAAAATCAATCATTAGGGGCGGTCCTAAGAACGTCATTCACTAATAACGAATCGTGATTGGTCAATGGGGTAATTGCTTATGCGGATGGTACGCTCAGTTCAAAACCGCAGGGGATTTTTTTTTCATTACAGTTTGTAAGGGAATCTATAGGAAGTGCTTTAGATTATGTATACAAGAGTTTTCCCTGAACTTATGTCTACTGTATTTAAATAATTTGACGAGTTCAGTCGTAATATCATTACTGACAGATCATTACGGAGATCGACGATCGTCTCATGCGCAGAGACATCATCAGCAGGTTCATATCACCGTTGTTGTTTCTATTCTAAGAATCAGCCAACATACTATTATAAACTCATTTGTTTTCTACAGCTTCATATCATTTGGGATTTAGCAGCAGTCGGTTTCAACCTTCGTATTTTATTTTGAAAAGTGAACCAAATGAAACAGAACTGCGGACTATTAACTACTTCTTCAACTCCTACAGACATCATTTTGAAAATGACGTCTTGTAACAGAAATACTCAACTAGATGTTGACAGTATAACCAGGACTAATCAGATACTAGAGGAATCGGGTTGGTACCACGGAAGCATTACTTACAAACAAGCAAGACAGAAGCTAAAAGATGCAAAAAATGGAACGTTTTTGGTACGAGATAGTTTGGACCCGAATTATTTATACAGTGTAAGCGTGAAGACCCCTCGGGGTGCTACCAGTGTGCGAATAATATACCACAGGGGGAAATTTGCTTTGGATTGTGAAGACGCATTAAAGCCATATGCACCTAAATTCGAATGTGTTATAAAGTTATTATGTCACTACATTAGTGCATCGACTGGGAAGAGTAAATTACACAAGGACTTGAAAACATCTAATAATGGACAATTGGTGTGGCTAGAACCTTCGGGACGCAAGGACACTGAAGCAAAGTTAATGAGACCTCTATTAACTAATGTACACAGTTTACAACATTTATGTCGATTGGCTATCAATAAGAGCTGTGATAGATGGGATATCATGGACTTAGACCTCCCCTTATCATTGAGGTATTACGTTGATCGCTATCCGTACAAACTCTGATAATATCTAACCACCAATTACTGGTTTATCAACTCAAATGTAAATACAATGTATATAGTGTTTTCTTGTATTTATTGCTTGTACATATTATATTGTTAATATATTTCGTATTGCCCTATTGTTATAACTGCTATTATAGTACAAGTATTTAATTTAAGAACATGATTGATCTATACAGATATTCTAGATCATGAACTTAGTCAACGTCTCGCGATTATGCCAATGTTGACAAGACAATCATTATTGACCTGAAACCTGAAAGAACGGCTGTTGAATAATTGAATAATCATAATATTTGCCGGAGAATTGCCATTCTTGTCACAACACGTGAGCAAAGCATCAAGAACCCTTCATGATTTTGTAAACAATATTCTCGAGAAATTACAGTGCAACGACAGTAAACAAAAATGACAGTTAAATTTGTGTTTAAATTATTGAACAACGAGACATATAGAATGGAATTCATTAATACAATATGAAAGCCATATAGTGTTCGAACAATGTGACGTTGTTTCAAGTCTTCGAGTGGGTATTATTATATCACAACTCAACACAGCAGGAAAATTCATACAAATATGCGTACAGAAAGCCGAACGAATAAGAACATATTTTCACAGCCTGCTGCCGACGTCCGCCATTCTTAAATCTTAAGTCCAATTATAAAGTCTTAATTCGTTGTGTGCGTTTGCTTGCTGGAAACCATTGAAACCAATGAAAATGCAGTTTGTTTGTCCTCGTTTTTTTCTTTCCAGGAACTCTCGCTTTACGAGGTCAAATCGTTTGCTGGTTCCCGGACTTATTTTCAATTCATGATTTATAACGAGGCCAAATTCTCTTAAGCTGTCGATTCATTTTTTTTAAACGGAAATATCGTTTATGCATGGAAGTATTTATTATTATTTCTTTGTGACTTTGATACCTTAAGTGATAATACATAATTTATCCATGTTTAATAATGATAATAAATTAATATGGTAATTTTAATAATGAATCAAATCAATTTTAAACAATAACAAAATAATTTTCTATTAGCTTTAAATAACGGAAATCATGTGTTAAACTTATAATTATTGAAATAAAATAAACACATTGTTAGTCTTAGGTGAACCGACAAGAAAGTATTGTGTATAATGTTGCCAATGTCACTGGTTAAAAGAAAAGAAAACTGCTCCGACTAGAGCAGCAATGTTTACTTTATTAAATAATGGTACCGTACCGTAGATTTTACGATTGATTTTTCAAAGAATAAGGCCCATAAAATACTAAAAACTAATCTATTACAATTGAAAAAACTACGATAAGACAATGTTCTATTGATCGTATCAAAGTCACTGGTTAAAAGAAAACTGCTCTAGAGAGGAGCAATGTTTACTTTACTAAATAATGGTACCGTCAACTCTATGTTTTTACACAATCTGCATTCTTGCATAGTAGTAATTAAACATTGTTGCTGTTACAGTGTAATACTATAATAATAATATTGTTACAGTATAATTAATGTATTGTTACAGTATAATTACCGTATTGTCACAGTCTAATTACTATCAATTGACTAAAAACGTTTGAGGTTCAGTCAATATCATTTGGTGCAATGTATTTTTATACTACTTCAGGCAGTAAACATGATAACATGAATGTGGTTGGTTTTAACGTGTTTTTATTTGTAGACTGTTTCAATACATTTCCGAAGTTAATTTTATCAAAACGTTCTAATATAGGATGATAAAAGGCTATACTATGGACTCGCGAAGAATATTGGGAGATGTGAGTCTGAACATAGGCTTAATTAAATGTGAAAGAAAAGGGATATCTGGGTGGTAGGGGGTCGTCATTCAGTTTCATGTCTGGGAGTTTAAAATTGTTTTTAATGAGGGGATTTTTGACATTGAGATAAGAGAAATTGAGATAATATAAAACAATCATTTTCTTGTTTTGACATATTGATTATACTGACAAATCAATCATTTCATTTATTTATTTGACCAAAAAACAACAATAAAAACAGGTCAGGAAAAATAAAATCATGATCAATTTTGATATTGCATGATTAGGCCTATGTTCTACAACAGAATAAATACAAATAGTACAGAAAAAAGTCATACGCGCCTCCAAAATTTGATGAGGGGAGGAGACGTAAAACTGACTTCATTTCAGCATACCGATGAACTTAGGTAGGCCTACACTGGGATAATTATCGACAACAACTATCCAACTTATCGCCTATAACTTCATCAAATAGGCCAACATTAATACAATGATATTCTTGTGACACCAACCCCACACTGGGATGATTCTGATCTAAAACAATGATCCAACTATCCTATAACTTCATGTAATACTTAATAGGCCTACATTAATACAATGATAATCTTGTGACACCAAGTCTGCACTGGGATGATCTGATCTAAAATAACTATCCAACTATCCTATAACTTCATGTAATACTTAATAGGCCTACATTAATACAATGATAATCTTGTGACACCAACCCCACACTGGGATGATCTGATCTAAAACAACTATCCAACTATCCTATAACTTCATGTAATACTTAATAGGCCTACATTAATACAATGATAATCTTGTGACACCAAGTCTGCACTGGGATGATCTGATCTAAAATAACTATCCAACTATCCTATAACTTCATGTAATACTTAATAGGCCTACATTAATACAATGATAATCTTGTGACACCAAGTCTGCACTGGGATGATCTGATCTAAAACAACTATCCAACTATCCTATAACTTCATGTAATACTTAATAGGCCTACATTAATACAATGATAATCTTGTGACACCAAGTCTGCACTGGGATGATCTGATCTAAAACAACTATCCAACTATCCTATAACTTCATGTAATACTTAATAGGCCTACATTAATACAATGATAATCTTGTGACACCAAGTCTGCACTATCAATATTTCAAATGAGGTATACAAATTATTAACAGTAAAACAAATTACGCGACATATGGTATAATAGAGAATTCATGGAAAATGCCATCCAGAATTAAACTACAGTCACGTTAAACACACATGCGTAGGAACGTGATGGAATTGCATAATGCACAGTACAGAAAACGACTAGTACACATAGTCTTAATGAGGCAATCAAATTATTATGTGAAAGAAAAATCGAAAATGCGGGGCCTAATAACAATGTGATAACGATATGAACTACAATATGGGGATTCCCCAATGTTTTTGTCCCAGTATATCGACAAAAACGATACAAAATACAGTACAACAAAAGATGCAATACCTATTATATATAGACGGTATAACTTACATTTGCATTTATTTTATTCCCTTTAAAGTGAAACTACATACTACTACATTTACTAATAGACTCGGCGTTCAAACGCTGAGAGAATGGTATGGTTTTAATTACGCGCACGCGTGGCGGTCACTTTGTGCGTACTTGTGGTGCCATCATGTGCATGGAGAGGGGAATGGGTTGGGGAGATACTGAACTATTGTGTAACAATAATCATTGAGATATTATAGTGTTCACTATTATTATCTCTATGCAATAATCAACTATCATATCAATATTGTACTGTATTAAACAATACAATAACTTATGCTTACGTCATACCAGAAATTACCGGAAACAATGATGATCACATGATCATTAACCTACGGGGGCATAGTAGGCTACCCAATTATTTCCTCCATACCCCAACTAACCCTTAGTACCGGAATGTCAAATTTCATAATTCCTACAGGTAAGGCATATAGTCATTTAAAAATCATTTTAGGCTATAATTATTTCTTAAATATTTCAATTCGAAATCAAGACCGGACGCACAATCATTTCTATCAATTCTGCCATATGGCATATTACATAATGTACTTAAAAATGTTAAGAATGTACAATAGAATCGTGGTAGTGGGGTTATAGAGTAAGAACATCCATGGTTTAACCTGTTATCTACTCTCTTTCTATGGCTTTATTTAAGATCATTTTAGTTTAACCAATAACCTTGGGTTTAACCGGATTCCGTGAATTTCTCTGAAATTGAATGAAATGATGCGGAGAAAACAGCAAAGGCGGTGGTAACCACAGTAACTGTTACCAAAAACGTAATTGTTTTAGTCACCAACAACCATCTTTGGAAAGTTATCGTGAATCATGTATCCGAATCCGCGTTTCATGTAATTTCAATATTACGTATTAGTTGGTACCTGACGTATAGTACACACATTAAATAAATTATCATTAAGCCTATTTAGAAAGTATTTGAAAAAATCAGCCCAAAATATCTAATCCGCCCACTATTTATATCCGCCCGTGTTGACATTTCGTAACAGCCAGACAACGATAGAAAGTTGACACCGCACGTACAAAAGCCGTATCAATCATTATCCGCGTTTGAACGCGCGCGCGCCGTAATGTCTGGCCCTCTTGTGACGTCAATGTCGATATTCATCAATAATATTAATTTTTACTTTTCGCGATTCGTATCGTAAAATAGTAAATTAATATCAGTTAGACAATTAGGCCTACATACATTTTTTATTTAAATTGGAAAATTATTGCGATTCCGAAAGAAATAATATCAATTTGATCCTTCATCGTCTAATTTTGTTAACACTTTAAAGTTTAACGGACCGTAATACTAACAAACAGAATAAATAGAGTATCGATACATTTTTTCTATACTCAAATGAAAAGGTACACATCCGCCTTATAGTGAGATTTTATGATTGATTTTTCAAAGAATAAGGACAATAAAATACTAAACACTAATCTATTACAATTGAAAAAACAACGATAAGACAATGTTCTATCGATCGTATCAAAGTTCGTCATCATGTCATTACTGGGCGTGGTTTCAGGAATAAAAAAAAACTTATCTTTTTGTGTACAAAGTTCATAATATCATGTGCATGAATTCGCATATCACGATGAAGTAGGCTTGGTTTGTTTTACAAGTATCCGTGTGGTATCCGCGTGGTTTTTAATGTGTATCCGCGTAGTTATCATACAAAGAAGTAATTAACCCTATTCTCATCTTACAAGTAGAAATACACCGATGTTTGTTACCGCAACAAACGGACATTGACCGTCTAAACTGGTTTTTAGACCTAAAACAACACATTTATTATCGTAGGGATAATATCAATTTACGTATTTTCTACGAAGAATTAAAAACATTTTTCTCGAATAATTCTTAATAAATGCAGTTTAATAAGAACGAAACGTATCAATGCTAGAGGCTTAATAAGGCAAGACCATACAACAATTCAATTCAATTCAAATTTATTTTCCTATCTTCTTTCTTATAATTTTTTCTTATAAATATAACAATGATGGTAAATGACATTAACATAGGAGGAAAGAGCTAGAAAAAAGTAAAATACTTATCGAGTCTAGCCCCTATCTATACATTATTGTAGTACTAAGGGCACAATAAATGCGCTTTTAAAGAGAACATTTCCTAGGGGAAAATCACCTTAAGAACAACTTTCTCAGAAGAAAAGATGATGTCTTAGCGTTATTACTGATCTAGGGTTTGTTGTACATGATTTAAACGGAAATTGATTGGGGAGACACCTTCTGACGGCGCGCGAGCCCTGGGAAGTTCCTGCTTTTTTATTTCCAAAAAAAAGTTCCGGGAAGAAGAATGGAGATTAATTTAGATAAAATAGAGTTTGCTGTAGGCCTACTTCTGCCTAATACTCATAATTACACTGAGTGGTACTGTTATACTACGTGTATTACTTTTGTAAATTGAATTGAAGGTTAACATTTTTTTAAAAATAAAATTCATATATTATATGAGTTGTTGAAACAGGGAGGTGTTTCAAACAAGTCAATCAATCAAATCATTATGTGTGCGTGATCCACAAGTGTCTATCATTATCGACCTATCTTTCTTTGTATCGGCAAGGTTTTTTTAGAGGCTTTCCTAGAAAAGTTCGTGAAAACCATTAGTGTTAAAGCTAAATTAAACGTATGAAAAACTGCAGAGGTTCGCAAAAATTATGACAGGTAACTCTACAAGCTGAAATTAGTAGCCCTAAAGCCGTTTTTCCACTAGGCGAATCTGTTCGCGCGAATCGACAGCGATTCGGGAGATGGAAACATGAATACGCATGCATATAAGCCAACGCTTTTCATTCGCGCGAACAAATTCGCCTAGTGGAAATCCGGCTTTAAGGCTTGGTTCCTACTAGGACCTACTATTTACAAAATATAATGGCCTATATGAACTGTCACTGTCATTGGTCAACTCCGTTGCGCTTACGTCCTTGTGTTGTCTATGGGAACCAAGCTTTTAACACATCAACTTTTAGTTTAGGTAGAAAGTAGGTCAGGCAAACATTATACGTATATTTATTTAACCTTTACAAATGAATACTTATTTAAGGGCCTACTGATATCACCGCATTTTAATATTTGAAACGTCTCACTGCCTCGTCATAAATGAAGCAATACTGGGTGTGACAGCAGAGTAAACACATAATCGCAAAGTCATACGGAATACGTCAACGCCAAACTACAATTATCAAAAAGCCTCAATAATACAATAGGACACCCCTGAGACACCTTCGAAACCCAATAGGCCTAAAGTAAACCCAATACAGTTTTCCCTGAATAGGGTTGGTCGTACGTTAAATTCCTCACGTTAGTTTCACAAGAAACGGTTCCTTTTACAGGTGTGTCCCTTGAATAGAGTTTCCCCAAAGGAAGGGTTACTGTATCATAGTATAGGTCTCTATGACAGGAGAAAGAAGAATGCTGCAAATAAATCAATTGAAAAAAGATATTTATAGGGTCGTCACAAGACTTAAACACTAGTCTTCTGCAAGATAGGCCTATGCACACGCCCTAACCATTAGACCACTAATGATATAGACTTCTACAAGATAGGCCTATGCACACGCCCTAACCATTAGACCACTAATGATATAGACTTCTACAAGATAGGCCTATGCACACGCCCTAACCCTTAGACCACTAATGATAGACTTCTGCAAGATAGGCCTATGCACACACCCTAACCATTAGACCACAATTCTATACTTCTGCAATAAAGGCCTATGTACACGCCCTGGCCATTAGACCACTAATGCTATAGACTTCTGCAAGATAGGCCTATTCGTACGCCCTAACCATTATAACACTAATACTGCTAACTTCAGCTCTTTAAACCAACGGGCAGATTAAGTATCCGCCCACACATTCGCAAAATGTACAGAATTCAAGACACTGTATTTCTGTAGGCCTAATGTGCCACATAATAATACACAACTTGTAATTAAAACATCCGGGTTTATACTGTATAGGCCTATTGAACGATATGGTATGTTTTTTATTTTAAAAAAAATCGTTCTTCAGAAATTAATTTTATGTTGATCAAAAATCCTTAAAATCTAACCAGATAATAAAAATCGTGAGTAAATCTATAAATATATATTTTGTATGGAATATTAAAACATTACAATTTTTAATCGGAATTTGTAATCAAATTTGCGACGGAGTACCAGGGCGTATCTTCTTTCAGTAATTGCAATTCTACGATGAACACCATCAAATGTCTAGACAATTTCCTCGCGCTATGCATATGTTAAATTTTCTTCCAAGAAATTGCCATTTGCTAAAAATAAGTTACTCAGACACGCGTACATAATGTAGGCCTACGGATGTTTGACATGTTGAGTTTCCATGGAAATGAGCGATTTTTAAAGCCGAGGAACGTGGCAAACCTTGTGTAAATACAAAAGGATATATTCGTATCGATCGCAGACATTTATACCCTTTTTTTGCAGATCGCATATTAAACCCGGGGCACAGTTGTGAAAACGTGTAAAGATAAATTTGTCCTCAATAAGTATTAGCACAAGGAGTATTCGAAGAAAAACAAATTGGATTTCGTGCATAAAACTGTTATATTCGCTGCATATATTCTATATGTGTCTGATTTGATAAAAGTATATAAAGCAAATTTCTAATAAACCGTGTTAAATTATATTGTTTTCTATTTATTTATTTATTTCAACAAACAACATGAAAAATGCAGCCGATTCTCGGTACTGTATCTATGCCTATTTACGAAGTATCATAGGAATATTTGGTAAAACAACATCACATGTGCTTCACATATATCTAAGTATAAGTAACCTTACATGATACAGGCACCACATGTGCGATATACATGGGCTGTAGTGTATGATATAGATGGTATGTCATGGAGATACAGCACTGGGAATCGGGTGAAAAATGTAAACTTCAATCAATTTTATAGCGTTATTTACAATAGCAGAGTTATTATGTAAAATGCAGTCTGGTTCTGTTTCCGACACAACGATTAAACATTTCTAAAAATGAATTGTTTGAATTATGTTCTGTATAGTTCCGCGAACAAAATGAGGTTAAAATTGCCTGTAGGCTAAAAGGTATGGCTAAACCACAAACAGAATACAGACAAACTATAGGCTACCTTTACAATGCTTAAACGACCTTTATATTTTAGGGAACTCATTTTGCAGACGTTTTTTAAAAATGAGAACGCTATAAAGGGAAAATCCCAGACCATGACGAACTTGTTGTGTATAGGCCTACACTTGATTGTTTATTTGCATATAATTATGTAGGGCCTATATTAAATGATAACCGACAAAATGCGACGTGTGTGTTTAAATTTGATACTCTATTACAGATACAAAATGCGATGGGCGCGTTTAAAATTGATTATTTCCGACACAAAATGTCGTGTGCGTGTCCATACCATGATAGACTATTACCGACACAAAATGTACGAGTGTTGAATCACTGATAATATATTACCGACACAAAATGCTGTGCGCGCGTTACAACTTTGAAATTATCAGCGAGACAAAATGTGGTACGCGCGTTCAATCATTGATGATAAAGGCATACCGACACAAATGCTGTGCGCGCGTTAAAATCTTGAAATTATCAGCGACACAAAATGTGGTACGCGCGTTCAATCACTGATGATAAAGGCATACCGACACAAAATGTAGTGCGCGCGTTACACTTGATTTAGCGACACAATGCGATATGCGTGTTCAAACACTGATGAGAATGGAACATCGGCCTTTGTACGCACATTCTATATGACTGCTGCAATGCTGTTTGATTTAATACCGTAATTCCCACGAGAGGACCATTTCCATGAAAACTGTCAAATCAATCTGAGTGAATATGCAAATATTATATTGACAGAAAGTCACTTGTCTAGAATGGAAAAAACCAATGCTTAGTTTATTTGATCAAAACTCATCGGTTTATTTTTAATACACTCGTATAATAGCAAATATTACATAGCATTTGCACACTTGCACTCAGTGTGATATATGAGTACATAGTAATAACATAATAACAGAGACAGTAGTAGGCCTCGCGGCAAAGATATTTTGGTGTTTTTTTATTTTTGATATTTCAGCCTTTAATGTCGGCCCAATGAATGTCTCTCATGAGAACTATAAATTCACATCTCAAAGGTGTTGATTCTAATTTGCTTAGTTAATTTATTATTAACAGTATTAACAGCAAAATGCAATAAATGATCTATCGTATGTTGTAATAAAAGATGTTGATCTTTTGTAAGTGTTTTACTGCAACATTAACCGTTTTATTTAAATAGGCCTACCGAATTTATTGGAATAAACGCCCCAGGGCGTTTATTGTTCAGGAGGGTTTTTAGTGGGCGTTTAATCGAAGGAGTCGTTTATACGGGGGAGGGGTTTTTTGGGTGTATACACAAATAAATATTCCCCAGATGTGAAAAAATACAACAATTAATATCTAGTAGTGTATCAATATGCTTGGTAAATTGTAGATCATGTTATTCAAAGAATTCTACTACCAATAGCAATTTTACGTTTATAAGGAAGTGTTTATTCGAGAGGGAAGGGGGATCATTTTATTAAACATGATTGGGGGGGGGGGGGGGCGCTATTATTCGAGGGGAGGGGGGGGGGAGTTTATTCAAATCTGGGTATTTATTCGAATAAATACGGTATATACTTAAAATAAATACTGTTTGAAATAATTATATATGTTCACTAATTTAATTAAATGTTAAAATGAATAAAAGAAAAACATAGCCTATTAAAAAAAACATGTTCTCCCTGCCATTCCTGTGGCACATCTATACAACCCGATCACACACACTAAAGTATATTATAAATATATACTACGTAGTGCAGGCCTCTCCCCAAAGGCCACTAAAGTCCTAAAAGTTGTCCATGTTTTGTACATCATTGTATCATTTGATGACATGGCCTACGAGAACTTAGGTAAGATTGATGTTTCAACATTATTTGATATATAAATATACAATCTTATTTATATTATTGAAATACACATTATGTCATCTGTACAGGTTTTTTATATTAATTTATCTACATACCATTATTGTACGGATATGGTATATTAATAATACAAAATAAGAATTTAATAAAACAAAATAATACCTTTTACTACATATAAAAATATTTGTGAGGAATTTTTAAATTGCAGTTTAACTATATTACAACTTCATTATAGTAAGCTTATGCTACATCATCTTCAACAGCACACTAATCAACCGATGTGGTATGGGTAAAATAGTTATATCAAATCAACTGGACTTAAGGGTCTTTCACACCTGTTCCGGCACGGTGAATCCAACGTCAATGTTTCGTTTTCACGACGCTCCACGCGGCTATGCGCCAATCGATATGAGCATAGTCACGTGAAAACGAAACACTGACGTTCAATTTTATATGCCGGACCAGATTTAATTATTGACAGTTCCATCTCTTCAATACAAAAACAAAACAAATGGCCTTTTCCTTTCCTCATTACCATTTTCTGTTCGTTAAATTCACCAAATCTACTTTCCTTTAAAGTCAACTTGAAAACACATCTTTTTCAGAGTTTTTATTGACCTTGCTTTATTCTCACCATGGAGTAATATTATTACTCCATGTTCTCACACAGCGCGCGCCTTTGATAAATGTATGAATTGGCGTTATTTACATCATAAATTTCTGTTATTATTACTACTTAAAATGTTAGTGGTTTCATAACCAATCCACTAACAATTGAGTAAGTCCATTTTATTCGATTCAACTATTTTACCTATACATCTATCTGGATGAATGACAACTTATAATGTGGTAGGTAAGAAAATAAAATGTCTGCACTTTTGTCTAAAATCCAATCACCACTATAAAGAATGCTTCCATGACTACCCCAGAGGTGGATCCAGGATTTCTGGTCTTTTCTCTCCATCTTGTGGTAGTAGGTTTTGATAAGGAACACCAGCTGAAAATACATTTTTGTTTGAATGCTTCTTATTTGAGAGAACATCATCCACATGAAAGTTAGTGAATGCGCATAAAAAAGGAATGTCATAACCAGGAAGAATAAACATCCACGATTTATAACATTAATGTACAGTATATAGTTTTCCTACTATTACTACATTCATCACATAATGATCACATAAGTGATAGAAAAGTTCATAATTGTGATTGTCAAAATGGTGGGGGGTTGTGGAGGAGGGTTGTAGTGAGGGAGGAGCATGCACACATAGTTCTACCCAGTTACCTCCTTAGATCCGCCCCTCTACAAATTATGAATGAAGTCTGGATAGTCATGGAAGATTGATAAATAGACATGCACAAATAAGCTATACTGGTTCATAGTAGTTCAAATAAGTGCACCTCAAATTCTCCTAATTTTCATGAGCGCAACATTGTTTAACTAAAAAGACTTTTAAAATGTGCTTGAGACCTACGATTACTAAGCAACGATTCATTAATACATGTAAAGATGTAAACTGAAATAGCAATCAGATGTAGGCTTCTTCACGCAAACCAGCTGCACACTCTGTTGTGGAATCAGATTGTTGTCCAGATTGTTGTTCTTGGTGTAATGAAACATTAAGTTGTTGCTGATCAATAGAGTCTTGATCTTGTTGTTGTGAAGAGGCAGGAAGATCAGTTCCTTCAATATCTTCATTATTGTCCTCAAGTTCAATATGCTTGTTATTTGATCCAATGTTTGTTTGTTCTTGTTGCTGATCAATAGTGTCTTGATCTTGTTGTTGTGAAGAGGGAGGAAGATGAGTTCCTTCAATATCTTCATTATTGTCCTCAAGTTCAATATGCTTGTTATTTGATCCAATGTTTGTATGTTCTTGTTCTGCTGATTCAAAATCATCTTTTTGGTCATGATTCTCAGAGTTTTCATTTGGAACTTGAGTTGCCAAATGTTCATTTTCCAAATGTTCAGTGTCAACATCCATTGAAACTGAACCAGTAGATTCAAATGGATCTTCTTCATACTCCTCTTGCAATGCTATCGGTACAGTCTCAGTAGACAGGGTGGTCATTTCGATAAAATGTGCTTCATCTGGTGTAGTGAGATCTTGTGCCATTTGTGTGAGTCTTGACAGAGATGCTGTGGCACTTCCAAGAGCTTGATCTTCACCAGGAACTACCTCTGCAGATGTAAGATTTAAGTGAATTCCTGGGGGAGATTTACCAAGTGGAATAGGAGAAGAATCACTATGAATCTCTCCACCAGGATGGCTTAAGCTTCTGACTCGAGCAGTCGAAGCTGGAGGGAGGATCCTAGGTGAACCGCTCTGTGATTCAACAGCAGCGTCAGTTATCAACGAAAGAGGTGGTGCTTGTGCTGGTGTCAGAGATGGTGGAGTGATATCTGTGTTTTGATGAATATGTAATTTTCTTGATGTTTCCACATGATTGTCTTCAACAAATGATGTGGTGGTGTAAGCAGATGGTGACATGGCATCTTGAGCTTCTTCAACCTCTGGAGAGCTATTTATTTTTGCTTTGGTTGATTTGACATGAGCTGGTGCCCCTGTCATTGCTACAGGCGGTGTTTTTCTATGAACGCCTAACAAAAGGTGCATAAAATTAACATGTTAGCAATGTGGGTGTAGTGCAACATTAAATAAACTGAACTCATGAAAAGAACATGTGCTATAAATGTTGTTTAGTAAAATAGGTGTGAACAGGTAATGTCATTAAAATGTTTTAATGATAAATGTTGATCAATGGATTGACAGTCTTATGACTTACTTGTGACATTATGATGGGAACCAGCTGATATCATTTCTTTTCCATCAGACCTACAAAGACAAGACATGGTGTTAGCATGATAGTCGTTTGACTGCTGTAAATTAACTGGAAGTTTCCTATGTTTTTTGGGTTCATTTTATTTTTCATTTCATTTATTTATTTATTCATGGTCAAACACAGTAAAATATGTACATGGTTTGAAATTATTTGTGTTTGTTCAAAGTTAAAAATTCACATAAAAATATAAAAATACAAATAAAACACATCATTTAACATACAGATAAAATACATAGTTTAAAATACCAAATACAAGCAAGATTAGTGTGTGTAAGGGTATAGCATAAAATAAACTGGTTGTGTAGTAGACTAATAAGTTGAACAACTGACTTCACTTAATACCAGGAATGGATTCAGGAATGTTTAAAATGGGAGTGTACTAACATAAAATATTAATAGCCTGTCAAAAATAGACTAAAAGTAGTTCCGCAATAATAAGCAATCAATATTTAGGTTGCATGTGCAGACATTATGCTGAAGGCTGTTTATTTTCACTAAATTGTTGACTCAACCATTAATATGTTACATAACCTTAGGTATAATATTAATCCCCATGTGAAATTATTATAAATATGATATTTCATTCTATAAATTTAAAAATTGAATAATTTTTATCCCAATAGCAAATACTAAATAGTACAGAAATGACCAAATCTAGGAATAAAACAATTTTAACATTTTTTTTACCACAATTAACACTTTAAATGTTAATTTTGGTAAAAAAATGTAAAAATTAATTAAATTAGTTTTAAAACACACTTATACGGCGCAAATTTCTATGATAAACTCATCAGTTGTGCTTTACATACAGTTATTATATTATAAACCAATCTACAAAATACAGCAATATTTTAGGATCTGAATTTGACTATAAAATATTATCGGATTGCAATAAACACATCGACCAATCAGGGAACTGCATTTCAGATCAGATACAACATCAAGGCTTTTCCAAGAAATTTAACAATGCAACACATACCTATAATTATGCATAATAAAAATATACTTGTATGGAAATACATGTAGTTTGTTCAGACCCACATTTTAACACATAAATCATCTTTCGACAGATATAGTATCATACAACAATATTATGCTGGACTGGGTGTGACTGGCGGAAAAATATAGACACGCACCACATAAAACACTAATAAATGAGTCTAAACAGATGTCATATATCAGAATTGTTGTGTGTGTCTGGACATTATATTATTTATTAACAATATTGCAAAACCACAATGTCTGTTTACACCGACATTTCAATACTGAACATGTCTGAACAGTGGCTTATATAACATACACCATGTGTAGATATCATACGATGTCTGATGATACACACATTTGGAAATATTAAACACATTTTTTACAAACAAACATATATTATTAAATATTCTGCTTTTATACAATTAAATATATCTATACACACGAGTGTATTAAACAGTTTAAAATGAATATTTAAAATATTAAATACTTCATTTCTAGAATGTTCTACAACATTTGATAAGTGAGTGAGCTTTATCATAATGTACAAATAATAATATCAGTTTCATTGAAAATGATATCGTTATCAGAATAGTGGCTAAATAAAGTTTGCGATCGATAGAAGGTCTTTACAACAACGGCTCAACAATGAATATTGATTGAGGGGAAAACCCAGGGTATTTCCGAACAAACGGATTGTAAATTGTAATAATAAAACTACTAATAGCCCTTTTTAACAAAACCATACTGATGGAATAACAGTGGAAAATCAGATTATAATATCAAAATATTAATCTTTAAATACCTTTTGTATAATATACATAATCTATATATTTATTTCCTCAAAAAAAAAAAATTAAATTATATAAATGAATACAAACTACATACAGAAGGAGGGCAGAGACAAACTGGGGAACAAGATCCTATTACCTAAAGCTCTGTCTACACTATAAAAGTACATACAGGAGGAGGGCAGAGACAAACTGAGGAACAAGATCCTATTACCTAAAGCTCTGTCTACACTATAAAAGTACACACAGGAGGAGGGCAGAGACAAACTACGGAATACGATCCTATTAACTAAAGCTCTGTCTACATTATTAAACTACATACAGGAGGAGGGCAGAGACAAACTGAGGAACAAGATCCTATTACCTAAAGCTCTGTCTACACTATAAAAGTACATACAGGAGGAGGGCAGAGACAAACTACGGAATACGATCCTATTAACTAAAGCTCTGTCTACATTATTAAACTACATACAGGAGGAGGGCAGAGACAAACTGAGGAACAAGATCCTATTACCTAAAGCTCTGTCTACACTATAAAAGTACATACAGGAGGAGGGCAGAGACAAACTACGGAATACGATCCTATTAACTAAAGCTCTGTCTACATTATTAAACTACATACAGGAGGAGGGCAGAGACAAACTGAGGAACAAGATCCTATTACCTAAAGCTCTGTCTACACTATAAAAGTACATACAGGAGGAGGGCAGAGACAAACTACGGAATACGATCCTATTAACTAAAGCTCTGTCTACATTATTAAACTACATACAGGAGGAGGGCAGAGACAAACTGAGGAACAAGATCCTATTACCTAAAGCTCTGTCTACACTATAAAAGTACATACAGGAGGAGGGCAGAGACAAACTACGGAATACGATCCTATTACCTAAAGCTCTGTCTACATTATTAAACTACATACAGGAGGAGGGCAGAGACAAACTGAGGAACAAGATCCTATTACCTAAAGCTCTGTCTACACTATAAAAGTACATACAGGAGGAGGGCAGAGACAAACTACGGAATACGATCCTATTAACTAAAGCTCTGTCTACATTATTAAACTACATACAGGAGGAGGGCAGAGACAAACTGAGGAACAAGATCCTATTACCTAAAGCTCTGTCTACACTATAAAAGTACATACAGGAGGAGGGCAGAGACAAACTGAGGAACAAGATCCTATTACCTAAAGCTCTGTCCACACTATTAAACTTTATATGACATTGACAGTATGGACATGAAAATGTCATATCACTACCATACTTGGGCACATCACATTTTTTTTTCAAACTAGTTTGATAGTGTAGACAGAATTTTAAAGGTTTTGACTGCCCACATAATACCATTGTCGAAAGGATCACGATAGTTGTGGCAAAACAACTACCCAGGATACCTATTATGAGGCTTTATTGAGGTTGGTATTGAGATGCTGTTTTATGCTATCATAGAAAATAGATCCAAAATTGTCAATGAATTATTCCATAGGTTAATTAAAATTAACCTATTAAAATTAATGAAAAACATAGGACATAAGGTGAACTTCATTTACATATTCTAAGGGCCATCAATTTATACAGACGAGCGGTAACGGTAATAAAAATATAGAATCTATGTTATTCCTTATTACCATTTACACAAAGCGCAGGGCGGACAGGCGGTTTTCCCGCTGAGGATAGATACAGGTTCTACGTGGGACAAGCTACACAGTTTTCCGCTTACTGTTACCGTTTTATTGTCTAAATTGGCGTTTAGGCCCTCTATTTTTAAATCCTGGTTCCGCTACTGGCTCTATAAACCAATTTATATCTCTATCTATTGGTGTTTATCTCTATTTGAAAAGCCAATAAATATTGGATAATGTGTTAATGGCTATTAATAACCTGATATGATACTATTGTTAATAATCACATGCTATCTTATATTGCCTTGTGTTTACTAATCTATACAAAGGTGTTTGCATGTTTGTTTCTCTCATATTTGTTACATTTGTTGCTTTTAAACTTTACAATATTGATTTTAAAATGGTACTCCTAAAGATGTATTGTCCCCCAAAAACATGAAAAAAGTAGATTAATTAAATCAGACTTTGAATATGTTATTTTGTAGTTTTAATAAAGTTAATCACTTCCGTAGAAAAAAAAAGAAAAAAAAAATGTTTTCACTTATAAAATAACATAATAAATGGATTCAACCAAAAATCCATTGGCTGGCAGACAATTTGACCCTTTTTTGCTTTAAATTACAGATTTTTTAGGTAAATAAATTTTGTTTAGATTCAATTTTTGGTCAAAGTGGATAACTATTATGTGACATTAAAATGGCATGTTCAACAAAAAAAATGTTAAAAATTATTTTTCTGGGGGACAATACATCTTTAATAGATAATGTTGTGCAATCATTAAATGTCTGTCTTCCTCAACAACCTCCACAAACAATTTCCAGATTAGGATGATAATAAAGTTTTTAGAATTGAATTGCACTCAAATTCATACATAACATTTTCTTTCCTTTGAAACAAGTCTTAAATCTGATTAAACATCAAACTACACAATTTTTATAGGTTATCGGTACAAAAGAAGTTTAGAATTACAGCAGCTGGACTAATATTAAATAACGCAATGTAAATCAGATCTAAGGCTGTGTTCACACTAGGGTAAAGAGTGCATAGAATGGAGTTAACTAATCTGAATCAATCAATTTCCCATGTGTAATTAATTAATGTAAAAATATAAAGCTGTATGTTAAGAAATCATTGCCTTTTATGATGTTAAATGAACCAGTATGCAGTTACAAAAACACAAACGAGTGTTTACAATTGAACATTTCTGTGACTTTTTAAAATTAAACCTCATGCCACATGAGTGAACGCAAATTTAGAAACTTACAATGTATTTATTTATAGAACCTAAATAATTTGTTTTCGATAATAATATACATGTATTTAATATGAAGTGTTTAAGTTAACAAACATTGTATCACAACAACAATGGAATACTATTATCATAAATAGAGACGTTGATTGGTAATGGTTGAGTGCAGGCTGCTCTGCCGAGTGTTACTTTCTCAGAAGTAGCTAATCACACTGAATAGCTGTAGGTCAATATGATTAACCAATTTAATATACAAGGTATTGAGCACTACAATCCTGATTATTAAACACACAATAGCTTCCTACATCCTATATTACTTCTATTCATAACTACAGAGTAATGAACAAATTACACAAGAAAACAAACATTTTCGTTTCTACAGAACTAAAGCGTTGCCAAACAACCAATCACATTCCGAGTATTAGGAATTTCCCGAATTCTACCAAGAGATTGTTTCTCTGCAACTGAAAAATTCCCAAACAAGCAATCGCATTTCTGTGTATCTACAAAATTCCAAACCGTTTCTCAGCAACTTAAATGAACACACTTTTATAATTTAATTATATTATGCACCTAAAATAGCCGCAGAATTACAAAATTGCAAAAAACAAAATGTACAAAAACTAGTCTTGCAGCTAGGTAATCTAGTTTAAATATTATAAAAAATGTCGTCATACAAAATTAACAAATCTTATAGGCTTACCAATGATGAAATTGTAATGATAAAAACATTAGAAAATAACTGCAGAATTACAAAATTGCAAAAAAAAAATTATACAAGAACTAGTCTTGCAGCTACAGTAGGTAATCTAGTTTACTATATCAAATTTCATCATACAAAATTTAAAAATGTTATAGGCTTAAGGATGAAGTTAATCAAATTGTAATGATAAAAAACATGATAAAATAACAAAAATGTGATAATAATGAAAATAATATGAAGATTTTATTCTGATGACATGACTATGATGAAATTATTGTGAATAAAAGTGAGGTTTACACCACAAAAGAGAGAAAAAAAATTTTTATTTTTAGGCCTCAAACATCGCAGTCATTCAATATAAATAAAACAATTACCAAAGTATATACAGCAATATAGCAATACTTTAATCAACTTTGTCACTAGATAATAATCAATTTATCTCATCATGAAATACATGGAAAATCTAGGGTCAATAATGAAGACTTCATTCAAAATAGTTTCTTGATTATGCTACTCTTATTATTTCTAATGCATCTGGCTCGAGTACAATTTACCATGCCTCATTGATTTTTCTCTGTAAGAATAATTTATAATTCATTTTTCGCAGAAATTCAGATTACTGTAATGCCAATCCATCGTGTACGTGGGCCGTAAAATTTAATAATTTTCGTTTCACTCGATAATTGTATGCAATATGTAATGTTATATAACAAGTATATAATGTAAAAATCTGGCATTCATATTCAGATATATAAAATGAATACATGAAGGAATGAATAAGAAAAGCATTAGCATCAACAGCTGTATATTGTATTATATTTAATATGAATAAATAAATAAATTATTAATTACATAATGAATGAATATATGACCAAAATAACAAAGTACAACCTGAACTATAGAATTAGCTTTCTAATATGCGATCGTTATCAAAATTATTCTACTTCAGTTACTGCAGTAACTACAATATGCAGTTTACAGTTCCTTTATCAAAATGTATTATATTATGTGTAAGCTTGTTTTCTAGTATTGCTTATTTTTACATCAGTGTCATCAAGCTAGTGTTTTTGCCATGTGTGCAATTTTTTTTCTTTTTACAAATATTAAGCTGAATTGCCATAGTACCTAAAGCTCTGTCTACACTATCAAACTTTATCTGTGATGTGCCCATATATGGACATAATGATGTCATATCACTACCATATTTGGGCACATTACTACCACTAGTTTGATATTAAATTGCTTAAATACTAAATATATTATGTCTATTGTATATATTTCTTTTTAAACTGTTAATCTCACTTTAAATGGGTTTATATGCGAGGTGTTTTAACTTGAACATCAATCAGGTTATAAGAAAACCTACCCTGACACATGAGAGCAACAAATGGGAAATAATTTGTGTTTAGTGTTTATTATATACATAGCTGACGTCACGATACCACATAACATGCCTTTTTTTTGCTACAGTATGCAATCCAGATTGCGGTCAAAGCCCTAGCAAGATTTGTGCTGGTTTCGGTACTGTAACCTTTCAAAACTTTGTATAATAATAATTTTTAGATTGATTTGCAATTACAAATATGAACTGAAGATTAAATATACTTCAAAGAAAAAGGGAGGAATGCGTAAGAGAATGAATGACGCATGTAATATTCAGTGCATGTGGTTATTTTTTATTTCTAAGTGTGCAATTGAAGCATTTTTACTCCATAGATTAAACCAAATCAGTATGAGCTGTAAAATATCAGCATCTGCTAGCACGCAAAATCTGCTGACGTCAGCAAATATCCAACAGACACACAAGTTCCAAGAAACTGCTCCTACTATCTGGCAAGTTGCCATGCCTGGATAACATCTATGAAAGGTCAGATCGTACTCAATTTATAAGAATCATTGATGTTGACTTTAACCAGTGATAGATTAAGATAAAAGTGATGAGCATAAATATGAATATCATTTACATGCTAGATTAAGTAGACTGGATTAATGAGACTAATTCTTATGTATTAAATACCCCTGGATGTCTAAGTATTGCACTCAGCATGTTGTTACTGCATGACTGTATACTGAAGGAGTTAATTATGTGACTAGCCACCCACTTTCTTGCACGGAATAGAGTGCTATTTCCAGCTGTCTAGCCTCCAGCATTGCGGGGTGAAAAAGCTCTCTTGAAAATCTCCCAATCAAATGACCCCTTGACCTCAGACCCACGAATGTGGTAAGCAGTATGAAGTCTTAATTTTCTTGGTCAGGGGTTTATATAGTGGTTTATCTTTTATTTTCCCAGTGCATAAAATACAAATTTCATCTTCAGTATGTTTCTCTCTCTCTCCAAAAACAAGCGGTATTTTTTATGTACAGCCTATAGTTTGGATAGCTTTATTTGTTTTTATTAACTCTAGGCCTATAGAACTATATTATTCATTAAACTAACAGGTTCTATTTTCAAGAAAACTATTGGAGCGTGAAAATTGGGCTTGACTGAACATTGTATAGTTTATAATAGACTTTGTGGAAAAGGCAATTTTAAATAGTATACAACAAAAGAAGATCGCCATTTTGGTGAACGAGTGGGTGGATTCAATCAATTCAATTTGTTCAAATGGAAATATATACAAAACTATTATGTCGATCATTTTCATTTTAGCATGGATTTGCATTGTACACATATCAACAAAAATGGCTTGCCACTTAAGTAGTTTTAATAGTAGGCCTAAATAAATATAAGCCATTGTAATCTGTTTCTCTTTAGTTTGTATTATCTATGATATGTTTTACTACTATGTCTGTGAAGTTGGTTACTAGTTCCTAGTTCCTAGTTCCTTATTCAAATTCAATTAAAGGGACATTCACAAATATTAAAAAAAAAACAGATTTTAATACGTAATAACTGTCTAATTGAGTTGATATTGCACCAACATGTTAGCCTTGACCTCCTCTACTTCTTCCGGTCAAAGTTTAATAACATTTTATGCATTTACGCCCTCTACGGCGAATAAGTAACTAGCTTTTACGAACGTTATAACACTTGACCTGCTTAATTTTTTCAAAATATTTTGGTATGAATCGATCACCCTTGACCTACTCTACCATTTGCCACTCCAGTTCCGCGAACTTTTTTGCGTCTACGCCCTCTACGGCGAATAAGTAACTGGCTTTACGAACGTTATAACACTTGACCTACTTAATGTTTTCAAAATATTTTGGTATGGATCGATCACCCTTGACCTACTTTACCATTTGCCACCCCAGTTCCGCGAACTTTTTTGCATCTTCGCCCTCTACGGCGAATAAGTAACTGGCTTTACGAACGTTATAACACTTGACCTGCTTAATTTTTTCAAAATATTTTGGTATGAATCGATCACCCTTGACCTACTCTACCTTTTGCCACTCCAGTTCCGCGAACTTTTTTGCGTCTACGCCCTCTACGGCGAATAAGTAACTGGCTTTACGAACGTTATAACACTTGACCTACTTAATTTTTTCAAAATGTTTTGGTATGGATCGATCAACCTTGACCTACTTTACCATTTGCCACCCCAGTTCCGCGAACTTTTTTGCATCTTCGCCCTCTACGGCGAATAAGTAACTGGCTTTACGAACGTTATAACACTTGACCTGCTTAATTTTTTCAAAATATTTTGGTATGAATCGATCACCCTTGACCTACTCTACCATTTGCCACTCCAGTTCCGCGAACTTTTTTGCGTCTACGCCCTCTACGGCGAATAAGTAACTGGCTTTACGAACGTTATAACACTTGACCTACTTAATTTTTTCAAAATGTTTTGGTATGGATCGATCAACCTTGACCTACTTTACCATTTGCCACCCCAGTTCCGCGAACTTTTTTGCATCTTCGCCCTCTACGGCGAATAAGTAACTGGCTTTACGAACGTTATAACACTTGACCTACTTAATTTTTTCAAAATGTTTTGGTATGGATCGATCAACCTTGACCTACTTTACCATTTGCCACCCCAGTTCCGCAAACTTTTTTGCATCTTCGCCCTCTACGGCGAATAAGTAACTGGCTTTACGAACGTTATAACACTTGACTTACTTAATTTTTTTTAAATAGTTTGGTATGAATCGATCACCCTTGACCTACTCTACCATTTGTTTTTTGCGTCTACGCCCTCTACGGCGAATAAGTAACTGGCTTTTACGAACGTTATAACACTTGACCTACTTAATTTTTTCCAAATAGTTTTTGCATCGACGCCCTCTACGGCGAATAATTAATTTGTTATGGGTAGATGACCCTTGACTTCTTTACCATTTGCCAAACTAGTTCCGCGAACTTTTACCTATGTCCTTTTACGGCGAATTCATTTTAGTTTTGTTTTGACTTGTTACGATTCTAGAAGATAATTTCTGAAGCAAACACAAATACAACAGTTTGGTTAAAAACGATAACCACAAGTTATTTATTCCGTTTTATTCATTAACACTTTTCAACACAAGTAGAACATGACTACCTGAAATTAAAACAGCATTTAAAGTAGGCTCTATCGTAGTATATAAACTAAGAACTAATAAATAACTTCTTACGTCAACATGTGACGACACACTGCATAGTCATTCAATACCACCCCACTTCAATAAACAGTTGCAATCGATCCCAATGTAATATCTTTTTAAACTTGCTTACAGTACCCATTTTATAAAAGCGCACAAACCAAATCTGAACTGACGGTTTTGTTAAATGTCATTACAGCAACTGTTACTTAAAAACAGTTTACACTACCTTATAACAGCAAAATTAACATATTATTCATTAATACTGTTACCGTTAATATTAAAAAGCGCACAATATTCATTGAGTGATAATAGTCGTTTAAACACAATATACAGTAATATTTTTAAAACTATATTTGTAGTACCCGTCTATACCTCACAAACTAAACAATTGGGTGAAATAGTGTTTGAAAAACGGTTTAGGCTTATAGACTTTATAACAACAAAATTAACATATTGTGAAATATGCCTTAACCTTTAATGTGAAACATATTCATTAATAATCCTTTATTAATTAACAATTAAAAAGCGCACATTCCCTGGGTGATGAAAGCTGTTTTAAAAACAATACAATAATTGTAATGTAACGAATGTAATGTTGAACTGTAAGTAGCTGAAATAATTTTTTATTTAACAATTTAAATATGCCTATTACTACTCTTTCATAACTTATATAACATTATACAATAATTTCTTTCAAAACTGTCAAAAGCAATTTTTTTTTCCCATTGCATTTTGTTTCCTAGGTAATATGATGTAGGAAGATAATTGTATCTAAATGTTAAGCATCACATTAAGTTGTTTAAATGGTGTTCTTACGCATATCGTTTATGGCATAAATGTCTATTATTATAAAATCTATAAATTACTAAATGTTTTACCACTGTAGACCTAGAATGTTTGAACAAATCTCTGAATTAAAAATCACCCACATAGGCCTACAATGACATCATCTTACAGTACCCATCTATAAGCGCACAAAAAAAACAAAGCTGAACTAATGTTTTTTTTTTTCAAATGTCATTACAGCAACTGTTACTTAAAAACAGTTTACACTACCTTATAACAGCAAAATTAACATATTCATTAATACTGTTACTGTTAATATTAAAAAGCGCACAATATTCATTGAGTGATAATAGTCGTTTAAACACAATATACAGTAATATTTTTAAAACTATATTTGTAGTACCCGTCTATATCTCACAAACTAAACAATTGGGTGAAATAGGCACTAATGTGGATTTTTTAAATTTCATGATATCAACTGTTACCTGAAACATATTCATTAATAATCCTTTATTAATTAACAATTCAAGCGCACATTAGTCCTTGAGTGATAATAGTCGTTTTAAACACAATACAAACAATATTTTTAAAACTATATTTTCTACAGTACCCGTCTATAGCGCACAAAAATAAATGTTGAAATAATGTTTTTAAAAAATACCTGAAAACGGTTTAGGCTAATAGACTTTATAATATCAAAATTAAGATATTCATTAATAATCCTTTAACCATTAATATTGCCAATTAAAAAGCACATATTCTTCCATGAGGTATAAAAGTTGTAAAGAGAATACAACAATTTTGATCGAAAGTAATTTTTTTAACTAAGTTGTTTTACCTAATACATTACCCATTATAGTGTACAAAGAAAACAATTATGTGAAATAATGTTATTCATACCAAATTAATTTGAAAACATTAAGTAGGTCAAGTGTTATAACGTTCGTAAAAGCCAGTTACTTATTCGCCGTAGAAGGCGTAGACGCAAAAAAGTTCGCGGAACTGGGGTGGCAAATGGTAGAGTAGGTCAAGGGTGATCGATTCATACCAAAATATTTTGAAAAAATTAAGTAGGTCAAGTGTTATAACGTTCGTAAAGCCAGTTACTTATTCGCCGTAGAGGGCGTAGATGCAAAAAAGTTCGCGGAACTGGGGTGGCAAATGGTAAAGTAGGTCAAGGGTGATCGATTAATACCAAAATATTTTGAAAAAAATATATAGGTCAAGTGTTATAACGTTCGTAAAAGCCAGTTACTTATTCGCCGTTGAGGGCGTAGACGCAAAAAAGTTCGCGGAACTGGGGTGGAAAATGATAGAAAAGGTCAAGGGTGATCGATCTATACCAAAATATTTTGAAAAAATTAAGTAGGTCAAGTGTTATAACGTTCGTAAAGCCAGTTACTTATTCGTCGTAGAGGGCGTAGATGCCAAAAAGTTCGCGGAACTGGGGTGGCAAATGGTAAAGTAGGTCAAGGGTGATCGATTCATACCAAAACATTTTGAAAAAATTAAGTAGGTCAGGTGTTAAAACGTTTGTAAAGCCAGTTACTTATTCGCCGTAGAGGGCGTAGACGCAAAAAAGTTCGCGGAACTGGGGTAGCAATTGGTAGAGTAGGTCAAGGGTGATCGATCCATACCAAAATATTTTGAAAAAATTAAGTAGGTCAAGTGTTATAACGTTCGTAAAGCCAGTTACTTATTCGCCGTAGAGGGCGTAGACGCAAAAAAGTTCGCGGAACTGGGGTGGCAAATGGAAGAGTAGGTCAAGGGTGATCGATCCATAGCAAAATATTTTGAAAAAAGGAAGTAGGTCAAGTATTATAACGTTCGTAAAAGCTAGTTACTTATTCGCCGTAGAGGGTGTAAATGCATAAAATGTTATTGAACTTTGACCGGAAGAAGTAGAGGAGGTTAAGGCTAACATGTTGATGCAATAACAAATCAGTTAGACAGTTATTACGTATTAAAATCTGTTTTTAAAAATATTTGTGACTGTCCCTTTAATTGAATTTGAATAAGGAACTAGGAACTAGGAACTAGTAACCAACTTCACAGACATTTTACTACTACCCAGGGACTTGTTTTAACCAGAACAACACCAATCAGGTTGGTTGCCTATATCTTTAACGCCCATACCAGGGTAATTAATACACAAAGTTATATAAAAAAAGATAAGTTCCAAGAAAGTGAAAAACTACCCTGGAGTAAGAAATGAGACACTTGAGTATCCATGTATTAGATCTGATAGGAACAGGTTATAGGGCAACAAATGGTGAATAACAACTGATTTGGGCTTACTGTTAGATCTGATAGGAACAGGTTATAGGGCAACAAATGCTTTGGGCTTACAGTTGAACAGAGTCGGCTCTACTTCCAACGAGTTTCATTATCTGGAACATACTTTTAAATTATCTAAATAAGGCAATTGATTATAAAATAATGTTTGACTTTCAGGGCAGTGGCAAATGCAGAGGCCTGAGACCCTGGTTTGTTTGCCAGTCAGTGTCCCAATATTCTAATACTTTTGTGCTTATTTATTCTTAAGCTCCATTCCCACTATCATTTCTTTTCTTCCATCTTCCAAAGGGACTTGTATTATAGACTTATTATTCATCTTATAAAAAAGCTATCAACCAGGGTTCATAAAAAGTGTGTCTTTATCAAAAAAATATGTAGCATTAAGTTCACCTAAGTAGGCCATCATACTAAGCATTATTTATTTATTGCTTTAATGCTTAATTTTTGTTGAAATGAACAAAAGAAATCAATTTTAGAAATAAATCTTCTCTGCTCTGAGCAAGTGAATTATGCAAATGTTGTCCTTTATTTTACAGATTTAAAACAAGAAATATTTTATTTTAGTCCAATAGAACTTAATTTAGAAAAAATGTAAATTATTTTATAATTTTATTACTCTAAAAATCATTGTTGTGAAAAATCATATTGTACGGAAAATATTGCAATGCAACATGCAATCATTAACAATTATTTTGCGTATTTATTGGACCAGGTTTCTAATAATTGTTATATTTCCCCTATAATTTATAATGGAATATTCCATTGCCTTGAAAATGTCAAATTTACTAATAAATTGGTTGTTTCTTGGAATAGTTATAACAGAAATACATATATTTTAAATGATCATGACAATACCTGAATACCTACTGCTATCTGTCTAGTTATAATGGCATTAGTGCACAATCTTTTGGGGCTTTCAACTGTTCACATGCTGGGTTACTTAACACGATTGCCTAAATAAATAGAGGCAACTCTCTCAATACCGGACTCTCTGAAAACCGAAAGCTCTTCAAATACCAGACTTTTCTTGAGAGTCCAAAAGGTCCCAAATTTCTATTTACTATTAAAAACACATTCTGAATACCAGAAAACCGGAAAACATAACATATTGACCAGCCCAAAAGGGTCTGGTATTGGGAGTGTTGACTGTATTATCATTCATGTGACTTATCACCATCACCTATTGCCCCAATAACAATTGGGCCGACTCTGGATCAGCAACTGATAAGTGTACTGTATACAATATAATGCTTGTAATTATGTATCAACAGTAAAATACATGTTGTACTGGGATGTACGCATTCAATGTTCGCTATCATCTCATAATGCTTGGTATAAAACAGTAAGAACAGTCGGCGCGATCCACATCCCACTCCCGTATACAAATGTAACCTTATCTTTTATCACTGCTAGTGCTACATTACTCAAGTCATTTTCTTTTAACCAATCACGATCCATAAAAAAAATGCTGAGCCGATTTAAAAATGCATACAATTTAAAAGTTGAACCTTGAATCTCTCTAATCTATTTAATAGCTTGTTCTGAGAACTAATCGCGATAACAGCAATCAGCCACTTCAGAAATCGAGCAATCATCGATAATCGTGTAAAAGTACGGTTCTTTCGTCATAAAAACGTTAATAGTTGTTTAAAACCATTAACCTTTTTTTAGAAATATATTTAAAATACCAAATATGGACAAATATTGACGCAATTTCTGAGCAATCGTAAATTTCTATATTGACTTCTAAGTATGCTGCTTGACAAATAAAACGTTCACATTGTCTCATTCTATAGTATTCTTTAGAAAGAGTAATATTATACGAACAATTTAAATTATTTCTGAGAAGTGATTAAAAAACGAAACATGGACATAATCTTAAAGTACAGTGACTCAAGATAATAAGGGTCATTATTAATAATTTTCCAAGTAATATTTTCCATGATATATGACATTAATTTAATTTCTTGGTATTCATGGTAGAAATTGCCAAACCACCAAACTGAATTTGCCTCAAATTAATTAAAACCCAATGTTGACTTGATGATGTAAACATTTTTTTTTCAGGAAAAACCTACCAAACGAATGCTGTCAGTTTTGTACGAGGCTTAAGCTCTGTCTACACTATCAAACTTGTTTGAAAAAAAAAAGTGTGATGTGCCTTAATATGGTAGTGATATGACATCATCATGTCCATATATGGGCACATCACATATTTTTGACACATAAAGTTTGATAGTGTAGACAGAGCTTTAGGTTGAACTGATGGATTTTAACTCAAGACCCTTGATTTTTTTCAATGTAAGCAAAGAAATCATCAAACTATCATGAAATTAAATACATGCAATATTTTTTATAAACATATCTTAATTCTTCTTACTTTTAAGATTTTATTCAGATAATTTCTTATTTTATTTAGAATTTAAATGTGATTAAGTCATTGTTATTCACAGTCTTGTAGAAATACATATTGAAAATCTGTAATAACATGTCATATTGGCATTGGTTCAAGTAAGCTGTCTAGTGAATTCCTCTGCACTGTTTTTAATATACTAAACACAAATTCTGTGCGTTGGCAACCGAGCAATGACCAAGTGTACAATGTCTGACAACGTCTGCAAACTTTTAAATGGATTTGTATTACTCGACACTAGCACAATGGCCAGGACAATGATATAGATAAATTGATTAAACTTTTTAGGAACGATGCCTCTTATGAAACCAATTTCCTGTCTAATTTCTAGAACACCTTGATCGGTGGTGGAAGAGGCGTGGCGTAAACAAAGAGGGCACTAATCGCACATGGAGGAGAAAACTAAACAAAGAAACAACGTGGGGATTTAATTGCTCATGGCAGTTTATGTAACTGACTGACAAACAATTGGTGGCAGCAAACAAATATAAACCAAACTAGAATAATTTGAGTAGAATAAGATTATCAACTTACATTGCTGTGGAGGTGGTGGATGGATCTAATTTACGAGTTGCACCAGCAGGAACTGCCATCCCAGGTCTTGATGAAAAGGCAGCAGAGAATGACCCACCAACTGGAGAGGCTGGAGGTGGAATTTCCAACAGCAACGCCAAACGCTCCATCTTCATCTGACGTACTTTCTGACGACCTGGAAGAAGGATGTTTATTTAATAATGCTGTTTGGATCTCTAAAATGCTGGTCACCAGTTTCCTCCCAATATAGAAATCAAGTCCAACAAATTAAGAAAAGTACTGAATTATTGATATACTATAAGATGTAATTAATCTACTAAAATACAAAAAAGTCAAATAAAATGGTATTTTTACAAAATATAGCCTTTGATTGCTCTATGTTTTTAATGGTTAGGCCTAACCTACCACTACTACACAAGTGTTTATTTTATGTGTAATTTTCTTACACCAGTTGGAGCCAATTTACTCCAGCAAATCTGGCTGGTGAAACCTGCTTTAGGAAAACACTGGGTCACTGAACATCTGATCTGAATTTTCAACACCAATGATGACAACATTTACTACATTCTAATCCTTTTTATGTCATTGTACCATTTTTTCCAGAAATGATGGGAAAAGTTTGTTAACTGTACCTTTTAGAAGTCGTTGCTTAGCTGCCATACACCTTATATGGTCATCAAAAATAAACCTTGCAGCCAATAAGGGGAAGGGTTTGGCGTGGCTACTTATCAATCGTTTGTGAATCGTAACATGCAGTGATCGACTATCATCCTTGTCGCCTTGAACTTCGACATCCTAAAATAATTAATTATATTTTAATTTATAATTTAATTATAATGTTGGGTATAATGATGACAGATGGCAATTATTGAACAGTCATGAAAAGGTAATAATAAAGATAACGTAACACTTTGTCAATTATCGTCCATTTCATTTACCGATGCGAAAGCTCCCAAATATAAATGATTTAATACAAATTTGGGGTTCCTCCCAAAATCTCAACGCTACTCAAGTTCAACTTAACATCATCATACAGTACTAACCTGAAGTGGTCCCACAAACTTTACCACACCCCATCCAAGTCTCTTAACATCAGGTTCAACTAAAATCACTTGGTAACTATCCATAACAAGGAAACGCCGCTGCCTCTGACTAAAATCGAAATAAAACCAACAATTACAGGTATGTCTTTGAATCTTTTATAGGATTGTGGTGCTGAGTCATTTTTATGTACAATAGCAACTTTAAGATGATATGTCTGTGGTAGCATGAAGATGTCTGTGGTAGCATGAAGATGTCTGTTGTAGGGGGGGATGATGCCTGTGGTAGGGTGATGATGTCTGTTGTAGCGGTGATGTTGTCTGTTGTAGGGGTGATGTTGTCTGTTGTATGGGTGATGATGGTAGAGATGGTAGATGTGGTAATAGTAATGTGATGGTGACAATAAACTGTACTATGGTGGTGGTTACAATGGTGGTGGATGGTGACAGTATTGTATTGGAATGTTTATTGCAATCCCCGTAGCATTACAACTTACCCTTTATCTTTAGGTAATACAGAGCAAGCTATTAGATCACTATTATCTGCAAATGAAAAAAAAAAGATAAATGTTCAAGGGAATCGGTGAATAAGACATAAGTCAACTTATGTCATGTCAAGTAATGCCATCCCCTCACCCTGACAATCCTCTCTTTTTCTGTACACTGTACGTGTCTACTGGTATAACTATAATTTGTTTAATCATTTATGCCTTTTTGGTGGGGATAAGAGGGGGGTGGTGGATCACACTGTTTATTAGATTAAAACTAACTAAAAATAAAATTAATTAGATTCAAACAAAATAAAATCATAAGTTATTGCAGTACAAAAAAATATAGTAACTGCAGTAACTGCAGTAGAATAATTTTGACATGATCCCTTATTGTAAATCTTTACAGGATTACAACACTCTCTCTTTAAACATTCATGCATTTTCATTCCTAATACAGTTACAGCATTAGATTGAATAATAAAACATGTTTTCTTTTATTACATAATTAAAATTTATAAATTCGAAGAATTGTAAACTATTAATAATTTATGGTTACAGCCTCATGGCTATTAGGGGAAAAAATGAGACAAATAATTATAATATATTTATAATAGATTGTAATTTCTTGGAAAATCATAGTTTGTAATGTAAATGACGAATATAGCCAGTTTCTATTGGGATTGAAACAATCAGTTTTATTGATTTTACAAATGAAAATTGATTATTAAATATTCAACATTTTCTACGAAATTATTCAATTATTTAAATTTCAAGAAGATATCATATTTTTAGCAATAATATTCAGAAACCTTTTTTTTACAAAAATGTCAGATTTCAATGAAAAGGAAAATAATAGTGTACAGTACAATATTTTTAAAAATTAAATCATAGTATTACTAGTTTTATAATACTGTAGTATGAAGGAATCAAACTACAGTAGAAATTAAAATGTCACTTGAATAGGGTTGGCCATGTTACATATTTTCACATGTCAAAGTGTCTCTTAATAAGGGTGTTAAAACTGTTCCTTGTTCAGATCAGAAAATGTCCCCATAAGTGGTTGGCTGTTGTGTTATAACATAATATGGGTTGGCCATGTTAAAACATAAATTTTCATATGTCAAAGTGTCCCTTATAATAGGGTTTTTACCTGACTAGGGGTTGGGCATGAAAACCTATTGTTCCTTGTTTAGTTCACAAGAAAATGTCCCCTCAAGGGGTTGGCCATAGTGTTATAACATATAAATTCCCACCATATCTTTAAAAAAAAGTGTCTATTGTTTGAATAGGTCAGTTTAAAAGGAGATACAGTACTGTATCTATGAAATATAAGATTGAATTTTAACATTCAATTTAAGCACAAGTTATGCATATTGTGCTTGCCTTCCAATCCCAAGGTCCGGGGTTCAATCCTGACCTAGTGCCAAGGTTGTAAATCTACTGCTTAAGCCTCAAAATGACTTAGTTTATATTAAGCACGTAAAATTATTAAATAGTTTATCTATCCTGTAATTGGCGAGTTACTCGCTGTTGGATGCGTATAAAATAAATAAAATAAATTGCCTTTGTGTAATCAGTACATGACAGGGCTGACATAGTTGACCTTAATGGCCGACGCCCCTATCTCAAACATACAACAATTATGTTTTCTTTGTCATGTTTATCTATACTGTTATCTCTGAATTAAATTAATGGTATAATAAATAGTTACAATCCTCTGTGTAAACAAGTCCTTTAATGATTAATGGTTGACAATCAAATTACAAAAATTAAAATGATAAGTATTACTAATTTTGAGATTGAGATCAAAATAATTAGTTTTTCTTATAAATTGATATAAATTCTAAGAGAATTCTTTTAGAATTTGCAGAAAGAATAATACTGTCCAGCCACTGACAAACATTTGTTTTGTTTAATGTTAAATCTTGTTAATTTTCACTGACCATATTACATATTTTCACTGACCATATAACAATTTTCACTGACCATATTACATATTTTCACTGACCATATAACAATTTTCATTGACCATAACATTTTTCACTGACCATATAATATTTATCATGTTAGATTAAACCTGTAAATGTCACTGTTCATTTGAAATGGAAAAAATAAAGTTAAAAATAATATAATTTAATTTTAACACTTTTTTTATTGGTTGGCCAACTTGATTATTTGAAGCACACACAACTGTTTTAACTTTCAATTACATTTTCAGGAAATCCTATTTGTCGACAGTTTTAATTTTTAATTTTTTCCTTTAATCTAGCTCTATTAAATTAAATATCATTTTGACACTCAATGACAATGAGATATTTTTAGCTACTGCAATCAAGGTTATTTTTCAGAGAATTTATTAGATTTTTATCTACCACAATAGTGTCTCAACTCAATTCCATGAAATCCAGATTTGGACAATGAATATTTTATGAACAATAGCTGATTCTATCCTGTTTTGATTCTTAAAGGAAACCAATGTCGCACAAGGTCCTCCAGAAGTCTTTCCGGGCCGCCGCAGGGCCAGCTAAAATACACCAATATTTAAACAAAAAGAGAGAACATTAAAAGGACTGATACAGTTCACATGGCAATAACAATTAAAGGAAATTATACTAACTGTAGTATTTAGCTTTTTATTAATGTAACTATTGTAATGTAAAAACCTCTGCAGAGACAGAGGTTCGTATTTATGTGAAATTTAATTAACACAGGTTTGTGTTTATCGATGTGTACAGGGTATTGTGAACATGATATTCTTTTTTTAAGCATTTTGATTTTGAATTACTGTTGAAATATTAAAATTGAAATTATAATATTTTATTTATACTGGCCAACCTCTTCAGTCAAAGACTGGTCTCCCAGAGGGCCCAGTAATGACTGTGGCTGTGATGTACTAATACACCGGGATAACCCCCTATGCATCTTGAAAGAATGATGTACTAGGTTCTTTAAAGTGCAAATAAGATAGATGTGTACACAGTAGTTCTCATCCGAGAAGATAAAGTATAGTTACAGTTTTAAAATAATAAATAAAATATATACTACAACAAACATAACAATATAATATGTATATCAAAAAAGAATTGTGAGCTCTAGATTGCCTCCCTTTAAATATTTTGTTTGTAATTACCAAGAACATATTACTAGCTTAAAGTTACACAATGAACAGGTAATGACACACAGCTATAATGAAGCTGTCATTTAGAAATGATTAATAATTGACTCACTGCATGTTTCAATGAAACTATATAATTGAAAATAATAACAGCTCATAATAAATGGACATTTGTCATGTCATTCCATTATTAAATTAACATTGACAATGATTTATAATATATTGAGAATATAAAATTAGAAAAGAGAAATTCAATGTAATTTAAACGTTTTTCAGAATTTAAAGGATGTTGATTTAAAACTACCCTTGATATAAACTCACTTTTTATATATTCCCCCTCCCTACCCTTGATATATTCCCCTCCCCACATTTGATATATTCCCCTTCCTACCCTTGATATATTCCCTCCTCACCCTAAACATATTCCCTCATCACCCTTGATATAGGCACCCCTCCCTACCCTTGATATATTCCCCTCCCTACTCTTGATACGTCTCCCTCTATACCCTCGATATATTCCCTCCTCACCCTTGATATAGGCACCCCTCCCCACCCATGATATATTCCCCCTCCCCACCCTTGATATACGGTATTCCCTCCCCACCCTTGATATACGGTATTCCTCTCCCCACCCTTGATATATTATCCCTGCCCACCCTTGATATATTACCCCTCCCCACCCTTGTTATATGCCTCTCTACACCCTTGATATACTCCCCCTCCCCACCCTTGATTTCTTCCATCCTTGACATAGCCCACAATTGATACATTCCCCTCCCCACCCTTGATTATAACTCCATCCATAAAATAGCCTACAATTGATGCAAGCCCTTACTCTTGGTAAGCTCACCCATGATAGTAACCTAACCTTGATAAGCTCACCCACACCTCACCCCTCGCAAAATATAGAGGAATGATCATCATGCCTCATGCTGACCCGTAAGTTCAGTTCTTAAAACAAAGAGAGTCAAGTTTATAAACGAAGTAAATTGAGATAATTCTCTACTCAACACAACTTCTCCAAGATTATTTGAGAAGTTTTTTGTGCTATGGAAAGATTGGATGACATGCATGTGTACTTGGATTTGAGCACGTTTGCGGATTACCCGTAACTCTACTTAAAATTTACTCAACATCTTCCTGGAAGTGCCTAATCAATATTGCAACCTAAATCTGACAATGACCAAGTAATGAGCATTCAATATGCCTATAAATATCAGCGGAAATGGTTTAAAATACATAAAACACATTATTACAAAACATGATGAATCAAGCTTTTTGTTGCATTCTATGAAACATTTATTATTAAGGGGACACTTTCCTATGAAACAGACAGATGGCCAATATTTTCTTTTCTTTGTTTATATTTCAAACGCACAAACTCGCCAATTACAGGATGGATAAACTATATTTTATAATTTATCGTGCTTATAAACTAAGGCTTAGGGAGTGGAGTCGTGAGTTACAACCCTGGCACTAGGTCAGGATTGAATCTCGGCACAAGGTCAGAATTGAACGCCGGACCTTAGGATTGGAAGGCAAGCACATTCACCACCAAGCTACAGTTCCACTACATTTTAACACTAGTCAACCCCTATAGGAGACACTCCTATAAAAGGGACACTTTGTTCGGTCCCAAAAACATCTCTTTTATAGGGATTTTATAGTGAATTAGAAACATTTATAAGTCATGTACTGTAGTGCACGGTTACCATTCCAAAACTTAAAGTTTAAAAATTGTTTGACGCAACATGGACTAGCAAAGACACTTAGAAAGATTCCATCAAAAAGTACAGTATTAGAGGTTAAGAATTTATCAAATCGAAATCATGAATATATTCACAAGTAAAGATAAAAAAGTCACCGGTTTACAAGGTATTATCAATATAGCTTTAGTGATTTATTCTCAGAATTTCATTTGATACTTTCGTTTTTTTTATTAAAGGAATCAATTATTGATGGTAAAACAAATGCATTACAAGAAATGTAAACCACAATGTTGATTAAAGACTTATACAGTCAATGATTTTTGTATGATTAAGAACTAATCAATATTTATATTATCTTATGAATAATTCATAAGGTATTGATTTGGTAATTCCAAGCAGAGTTTTAATTTAGTATTTTAATTATAATCTTAAAACGCATTAAATTTTAATTGCATCCGGTTCTGATCAATATCATTATCATCTGGAAATATACAGTACAGTAACTGATCAAACACATGGCAATATTATTCAAAATCTGTAAAGCTCTGTCTACACTATGAAACTAGCTTGACAAACAAAGAGTGATGTGTCCAAATATGGTAGTGATAGGATGTCATCGTTTCCATATATCACATGTTTTTGTGACAATCATATAAAGTTTGATAAATGTAGACATGGCAATATTATTCAAAATCTGTAAAGCTTTGTCTACACTATCAAACTAGCCTAACAAAAAAAGAGTGATGTGCCCAAATATGGTAGTGGTATGATATCATTGTGTCCATACATATCACATTTATTTGTCACATAAAGTTTGATAATTTAGACAGAGCTTAAGAAGAAACCCTGTTTTGTCACTACCATTACTAGTAAGGAAGGATTTTAAACAGCGAATAAGGTTTAACAATGACCATACTCTGCTGAGAATATTTTGTTACTAATACAATACACTAGGAAATATGTGGTAATGTGTTGAATTATATTAGTAATAATACACATTTTCAGCTAGAACAATAACCTATTCATCTTCCTACTTCTACTACTGTACTATTCCAACAGATCAGTCTCTATTGAATTTTTAAATTATTATATATTTGTTATGTACTGTATTTGAATTACATAATCATTTTTTAATATCAATTTGTTATTCTTTTATATAATGCCATATTTATATAGCGCCATTTTCATGAAAGAACATGTTCAAAGGCGCTTTACATAATAATACAATCAGGGAATATAAAACATAGTAGATCAATTTCTCATACAATATCATAATAGTGTATTGTAACATAGGACAGAGACCAAGCCAATTTTGAAATATAGTTTAAAATCTGCCTAGAATCATTCCAGTCACTTTGATACGCATGTGTATGGATGGATGCGGACAAACATACAACGCCTCCCAGTTTTCTTCCAATATAGAAATCAAGTCCGGCAAATTAAGCGGAGTACCAAATTATATAAAGATATAAATACTACTAAATACAAAGAAGTCAATTAATATTGTACTCTGTCTATCAAATTGACAACATACAGCCTTTGATTGCCCTTGGTCTATGTTTTTAATGGTTAGCCTAACCTACTGTACCACTAGTGTCTATGTTATGTATAATTTTCCTACACCATTTTTAATACAGGTTGAAGTAAATTTAAACTGGAAAATCTTGCTGGCAAAACCAGAGAACACACTTATTAAGATTACAAGCTTTTATTTAGCTACAATCTGGATGCAAGTTTATAACAGTGAAAACTTAACAGCTCTTTAATATGAAAAAGCTAGCTGGTCTCGTTAATAAATAAAATTATCTAATTATTTGATCATCAATTAGTTTGATTACCGGTATTTGTTTACATATATATATTTAACAGATCTTATCATTAATATTAATAATTGAATGAAGAATAGTACAGTGACTATTTGATGATTAATAGCTGTGGTGGTAATATACTGATAATAGTTTCAATGAAGGGCCTTGATGGAAATTTCGGATATTAAATTTCAAAATAAACCAAACCAAAAATAGATTGATTGTGGGAAATACTGTCAATCAGGCCTTCTGGAAAACTTACATAACTTCCTTCACAAAACCTATTCACTTGTATTGCAAAATATCGGTACATTGTATTCTCAGTGCCATTGTGAAACAGTATGAAGATACGGTTGACTACACTTAATTTTCAATTCAGAGTTTAAAATAAATAATTATTAAAAAGTTGGATTTTCCACTATTATATTTTTGACACAAACAACACACCACTTTGAATAGGTGGCCCACCCTCTTCCCTCAATGAAGGAAACTGAAAAGAAAGTAAAAAGACACCAAGAAGACCAAAGAAACTGGATAAACCAAATAAAAAAAGATTTAAAAGAAAAAAAATGTAGATTTTAGCACAATAACAAACCATCCTGCCCAAAACAGAAAAATATGGAAACAAATCTTGGAAAGCGTAAGGTCGGAAAACGTTTCAAGAGAGGAGAGGATGGAACATAATTTGAAGTATAACGGCCCCTCAAATATTTTTTTACTTGGATAAATGTCCCGTCATATTTTTTTACAGTTGTACACACAATAGCAGATAATACATCTCTATTTATAGTAGAATTTACTGACAGCAGATGATGATTCAAATAATCACTTCTTGATATTAGTTGTGTTATTTTTCATATTGAGAGGACATTTATTTGAATATGTTATCATTGTAACACCCAAAAATAAACTTGCCCTAGATTAAACACCGGACTCAAATAACTGTTCTACTAAAAACCATCCTGAACAACAATTACACATTTTATAAATTCTAGTCTATTGTTAATTTGTGGTAAGATTTTCTTACAATAGCACCAGTCAGTCTATCGTTACTTAATTTCATCACAAGTACAAGCTTTATAAGTAGTTTCATTGTGGTACATACAATTGATCTAAATTCTCAGTACAATTAATACAGAGAAATATTTTCTTTCTTTTCCTTATTTGTGTACTTCGTGGGATCAGAAAAGCAATAAAAGAAAGTTCTAAGAATAAAACATAATCGTTTTATTTTGACCTAAAAATAATGTTTTGGATCGAATGAATGAATAAAAGGATGTTATTAAGTCCTAGAATAAAAAAGATATTTATCCTGTTCACTCCGAAAATGACAATGGTTTTTATGTGTTTATGCCGCAAATTGCAACAGGTGAACAAGCAACCATTGTCTACAGGGTCAAAAGAACACCAAGCAGATAATTACTCCAGTAAATGTAATCAACCACAACAGTAAATACAACAATGCCCTCATTATTTACTGCAGTAATAAAAAATATAAAGACATTCTAGGCACATCCGTTTAAAATTAACTATAAGAAACAAATAGAAAAAAAGGTATTGCTACAGTCACAATAAACTTACTCAGATCCAGCTTATCTCCTATCAATATTAATTCCTGTTTTTTAGTCAAAGGTAACTGTGTCTCTTGTAGTTTTCTTAGTTTTAGAGAATGGTTCCTGAGTAGAAAAAACACACGTATAGCCTGCAAAAAAAGTGTGTGCATTTGAGATATTGATAAAGTGTGCAGAGTACTGTATATTCTGCATTCTGCATAAGCTAAGGATTATTTAAAATTTGATATGCAGTAGTTTGGGTCACCCTCTACTACTTATTATACACAGGAGGCTAAGCCATTCTAAAAGGGAGCCCCGGATTCTGGCTGGGGAGTAGACATGAGGAAACTTTCCCTCTTACCAAATTTCCAACTTTTGAACCAGGTTTTGTCTGTCCTTGATAGTGACAGCCTTAATGACTTTACTCAGCATGTGACCCCATTAAGTGCTAAATGGATTATTAAGCATAAACTATCTAGGTATTTCCTGTGAACTTTTTTACTGAACATTAAAAAAAAGGCAGCAACCAAAACACTCAACAAAATAGAACTGAAGAAAATATAAAGTAACAAAATCATATCATATAATAACATATTATAATATATATATATAGGACGAAACGACTTCTCACGATCGGTATAGGCTTGGCCGGCCTTGCTAGGCTAAGGTCGATTGTAATTAAGTACTATTTTAATCCATCATATCGTAGCCTACGAAAATCTAACGGAGATACATGGCAGTCCATACGTGGAACTCCTAGGCTAAATATCGGATTAACTGTAACAAATGTGTTAAATAAGGTTTTATTTACATACTCGAGCGAGTGATTTCCATGACATAATACCACTACTAGGCCCGGCCTAAAATATCATATTTTTTTTATATGAATGCTTCGCGCCTCATCTTGGCTTTCTTCGGCGTTATTTTCAAAATACATGGAAAGCCCACATCACACGTGTTTTGTTGCGACCCCTCGCTTGTTGTTTATGATGACGAAATTGTTTTGTTTTCGTACGAACATAATACCTACGCTACAATAAAGTAGTAATGTATATTACTGTAAACAAAATTAATTGTTCGATTTTATATTTTAATACATCTTAAATAAAGGCAAAGGTATTCAAAACTACATACAGTATTGTTTTTAAAGACATTTTATTATTAATATTACATGATAATTCAAAAACAAATCACTGCACTGTAAAATATTCATACGCCAAGACCTCGCGTGTCTCTCTGGCTCGATTTTCTCCACAGCCTGGAAATCGTGATTTTTCAACAAATTCTAACTTCGTGTAGAATTAATCAATTTTAACGATTTGAAATTGCAGATATATCACTTTTTCTTTTTATTCATAGTTAAACACATGGTATTATTATTATTTTATAGAAAAACACATTTTCAAACATTCAGTCACTTCATTTGACCATGATTGAGGAATTTGATCTGACACATTTCCACAGTGATTTATTGACACTTGTAAGGTCGCGCGGCCTATGCTTTTGATATGTAATGTGATTAGATCGATTAGACTCTGGCAAAACCTGGTTATAGAACCCGTCAAAAGCATCCTTTGATGGGTAGAATGGTAAGAGGGAAAGTTTCGGCATGAATAATATACAGCGCACACTACAGGTTAGTTTTCGAACATGCACAATTAACACATACAACGCCTTGTATGGCACAAAATTTTAACAAAAAGCTGAATGTGCAATAGAACCATTGAATAGAACCATCAATTAATTTTTTAATTATTTTTACTGTTTAGTAGAATTAATACTAAATGACATGTGAAATGAAATTAAACAATCAAATGGCAATGCTAAACTCAGGTGTGTTATAAAATAAAGAAATAACTGCACCCTACTACACCCAAGAGGAAATGTCATTTGGGTTATATTGTTTTTAAACTATGCCTTGCAACATCAATTTTCTTCTCTATCAATTATGTGTATTTTTATTTTGCATTCTGATGTATAGATTTCAAATAAAAACTGAGAATGAATATTCTTCACTCACCCTTCTTGATCTTTCTAGCTCTCCAGAGGGCAGTCTTTTGATAAAATCAATACCTGTCATTGGTGTTGCAGTTGGTGGAAGCAACAATGATGAATCCATCATTAAGTATTCCACATTCAATGGACGAGACTGAAATCAATATAAACATGACATGTACAAAGGTGCTTGTAGGCTTATTAAATTAGCATATTGGCTAGCAAAAGTCAGAAAGCAAAATGACATGGGCTGGCAAATTGGCTTGCAGGAGTAAATTCTACATGGTATTCATTCATTCAATTCATTCAATCTTTTATTTCGTAATCTCTGGTCCATAGAAAGTAAAATTACATATAAATGAATTAAAAATAAACAAGAATAATTACTACTACTCATCTCAGGATGGCATTCCACCTGGGGAGCATCTTTGACTTATATAAGACATATATGTTATGTAGACCTATCAGAAATTACATCAATATTGGGCACTTCAAAAAATGTGAGGGAAGAGTACTGTAGTATCAGAGCTGTTGACCTGGAGATCAGCTCAGAGCAGAAGATCAATTGAAGGACCAAAGACACTACACAGCTCCAGAAAAGTGTATAGACATACATAGAAAGGAATGAAAGATTCATCATTGGAGTACATCAGATGATGATGGAGTGATCGAGTGAGATTCCATATTTGGTATAAGAGACACAAACCAAGCATACAAATGAACACTCACACCAGTTTTGTTATACTACATATTATGTTTACAAGTGTATACTTACTTTCATGCTCTGGTATTCATCCTCAAACATATCCAAAAACAATTCATCTCCTTTGTAAAAATTTCTCAACATGAGATTACTTTCTTCCTTTGCACCCTGCAGATAAAACAAAACGTTATTTAGTTGTGTAGATGATCCCATAGGTAGCTTTTGACTTGCCAACTGTGAAACAAGGTTATCTTAATTCATTGTGCACATGCAGGGAACTTGGGACGAACTCCCTCACTGTACTTCTAGACACAGTTTTAATGGTTTCTAGGTCCAGACAACATGACATAACAATACCTAGGTCTCAAAAACTCCCAATTAAAAGTACCATATTTATTTGAATAAACACCCCACTTTGAATAACCGCCCCCAACTACCACACCCACATTTGTTACTGTATATTATCACGTTTTTTTTCTATATCTAGGGGGTATACATGTTACCATATTACACCAAAAAAAACGCCTCCCCGAATAGACGCCTCCCCCGTATAAACGGCTCCCTCGAATAAACGCTTCCTAAAGACCCTCCTGAACAAAAAAACGCCCAAAATACAGTAATTTCAACATGGTATACTAACCTCTATACAGGCTAGATGCATATCTTGTAGATAGCATTGAACATCAGAGCACACTAGTTGTTCTAGTAGTAATGTTGACATCTCTAAGGTCACAGGTCGGATCTTAGTATTGCTGTACTGACAAGCTTGACTCATCACTGTTATTAACTTTTCAATTAGCATCATGTTATAATACTGTTTATTCTATAAAGAAAGAATCCAATAGCACAATGCTTTCCTTCCGAGGGTTCACGTATGTATGTATGAAAATGTGTAATAAATCGGGAGACCAAACCTGGTTACAAGTTGTACAAATGTATGCAGATGTGAAAAGGGTATTATACTCAGATTACATTAATAACCCAATCTTGAAAAGCATTTAGCCTCAATAAGTGGGTGGGATTATACTCAAGCACAGGATTACACTCGGGTTGTATGGTATACAATCAACTCTCCCAAAACCGGACACCTTTGGGCTGGCCTAAAATGTCTGGTTCTCCGGAAAGTCTGGTATTTGGAATGTGTTTCTAATGGTAAAAATGAATTTGGGACCTTTTGGATCTTAAGAAAAGTGTGGGAGAGTGTCTGGTTTTGGGAGAGTTTCCGGTTTTGGGAAAGACCGGTTTTGGGATAGATGACTGTACACAAACACATGAACTGTATACAAGTTGGACTTTTTCTAAACCTAATTATCAACATGTTTATTATAAAATTATTCACTTATAAATATTTAAATTGAACAAAGCTATACATACTTCAGATTGATTTGTCAAGCAGACACTCTCTAATAGTGATCGTTTAATGCCTTGATTTGAACCAATAGCGTACAGTAGACAAAGTGAGAACAACGCCGAGTAGTCACTATCTGCACACTTTAATGCTGTAAATATTGAGGCTAGGTACGGTCTAAGGAAACAAATAAGCAAAATAGACATAAAGCGCTGTACACACTATCAAATTAAGTGTGATATGCCCAAATCTGATAGTGATATGCCCAAATATGGTAGTGATATGACATCATCATGTCCATATATGGGCACATCACATTATTTTGTCACATAAAGTTTGATAGCGTAGATAGAGCTTTATAGTATACACATAATTGCCAATGAATTGAAATAAAACATCTAAACAAATGTCATTTGGATTCAAATAATAAATTTAAAAAATAATAATAAATTTATTTATTGTTTGTTGATCAAATTAGAGAAAATAATTAAACACAGCGCCCTAAAAACACAGCAGTGACGTCAGACCGTTTGCGTTGTGAAGAATACGTAATAACTGAATGATTGCAGTACACCACACAAGTAATTAAATTAAAAGATAAGTGTTAGATCATAAGTTATATAGTATAGTTGAAAGAGAGCTCCATGTACAATAAAGTTTTGTTTGTAAAACATTCTGTAAACCAGCAAACTTAATCATGCATTAAATTCAAAAGTTTTTAAGATGAGATACCGTAATCAAATGTTTGACAAAATTAAAGAAATTATTTTTAAAAAACAACGAGGAATGGTTTTCAACAAAGCTGTGGACCTCATATGCGACACCAGAAGATTACAAAAACATGCTAAAACAAATCATTTTAAATCATTTAAATATAATCTGTGTGTGTTTATGTGAAAATTATATTAAATAATAATTTAATTTTTCGAATAAATCAAAATCATATATTTTTGGGCAAAAGAAACTTGATGAATATTTAATAAGAAATTTGAATGAAAATTAAAATTTTAAGATTTTGAACCAAAATCTGATGGATTATAAAAAACATAAGACATGTTGATAGTCTGTGGATAGTAACCTAGATAAACCAACTCACTAAAATACTTAAAAATCCTAAGGGAACACAACCTACACAGGACCCAATAAAGTGTCTTAGTAAGAAGTTGGCCGTAGAATTACCCCTTGTTCGTTTACAGGGAAGTGTCACCTTAAAATGGTGTCGCCTTCAAGTTTCTTTCAAGAGGGTTTGTTCTTCTGAAGTTGGTTTATCAAGATTTTATCACCACTAGACAACATGTTTGGTATAAATCTAACCAGACTGGCAAATAAACAATGATGAAGGAGTAAAGCAGCGATTTATACAATATCTAATTTCAATTCCACCTACCTCCGAATTTTTCTTTTGGATGGAGGATGGAAAGTAATAAAGTTATCATTCAATTTTCAAGCAATATGTTTACATGTTATTTCACTGACTGTATGATTTAATTATTCATTGAAGACTGGATTAGTGTTCTGTAATGTTCATGCTCATTCTATTAGTAACACTGTTGCATTCTACAAAACAGGTTAGTAACCAGTGGCTGTATTCACCAGGTATAACACTCTAGAACCCTGGTATTCTAGTCCACACACAGCCACTGTCACACACTGGCGACCAAACCGGTACTCCTTTAGGAGTGGTGTGGTGTTAGGAGGGTGGTTGGACATCCAGCAAAAACCCCCGCCAGCCCAGAGAGGAAATAGGCACCACTGGGAGATATGGCGTATGCCTGAGAGTCGTATCATGATGAGTACTGTATCTCGTCTGCTACGCCTCTACGACCACCTAGGTCATGGGACAAAAAAAAACTCTCTTAACAAACTGAAGACCACTTAATGGAAATCCTCAAACACTTAATATTCAAGGGAAATATCTCACTTAATTGTGATTGGTGAATACACCCACTATTCCGCAGGTGCCCATTTGTAATCTGTTAATCACAATGTAGCAAAATGGATTTCATATTTGAAGGCAATGACACGCAAATATATATCAGAATTTGTTTGAAAAGGTGAGGCAGTCTGTTTCACACCTTCATTACAAAATTAGAAAATAATAACAATAACCCTTCTATCACATTTGATTCAGTATATATTTGGTTTACTAAGGTGCATAATACATTGTAACATATATAGATCTGTTAACACTATCAAACTAGTTTGACAAAAAAAGTGTGATGTGCTCAAATATGGTAGTGATATTACATCATCATGTACATTATATGGGCACATCACATTTTTTTGTCACATAAAGTTGATAGTGTAGACAGAGCTTAAGTGAGCTACAAAAAACTAATAACATTATTAATAGCAACAGTATAGTAAGTGATGTAAAATATGAACCCACTGACCTGTTAGCTAGTGTCATTTCAGTCTTACTTGTTACAGCTGCCAATGACTTCTCCTCATCTGTACAATTATTAACAACTAACGATACAGGCTGATTTGAATCTGTAGTATCACCTGCAAAATATAAGCACATCTATTGTATAACCGACACCCTAGGCTGCTTAAAAAAGAAGTCATTACGATTGAAACTTAGCATTTGATAAAGCATAAAAGGGCATAATGCTATTATTAATAGCATTATGCCTGTCTATACTAGGAAACACTTTATTTTTCAAACTTGTCAAAACAAGTTTTCTAAGTATGCTAGTGTGGACACAGCTGATAAACTTTGTCAAACTGCAGAAAACTAGTTTGCAAAAGATAGGTTGTGACCTTCTTCAGACCCTTGTTTGCTGTTGTTTGTAAACTCAGCGCATCAAAGTCTACAGATTCCTGCAGATGGACACAATGACAGTTTTGGTAACTAGCAAATATATTGTATTGTTTTTTGTATGTATTTTTATCGTGTTTTTAAACATTGGAGTACAAATTACATTGAATTACAATTACTATGTATTTGACAATAAATTTGAACTTGTATATGTACCATAAACATCCCTAAAAAGTAGCAAACCCTGAGCTTACAACAACAAACCAATTTCAAATTGTAGTAGTGTAAACTGGGCTTTAACATACAACTTTCCATTAATAGTAATTGCTAATTATAATTGCTTATTATTTTTAATTATGCAAGAATGCAAACTAAAAAAAATCATTGATTTATTGAAGGCTTAAATTTACTTTTTTCGTCCGTATCTTTAGAGTCAGAGTGACTGCTACTACCCATTGGTTCTGGAATGGAATATTCTATTTTTTCAGTGGGTGAATCAACATCTCTGTAATTTGGTCTTCGTCGTGATTGGATTGGAGTACCTGCACTTTCTCTCACTTTCTCCATTGATTGCTCAAGAGATATTTCTGGAGCAACAAATGCCCTCAATGTTCCATTTAAAATCTAAAATGATAAAATATAATTGTAGTGTGGATTTCTAGGGTCAGATTTATCAAACATGCTTAACAATTATATTGCTTAAGTTAGTTTTAATTTATATTTCTTAAGTCAGTTTATAACCTAGACAAATATTTTAAGTAGTTTTTTAAAAAATCAATTCTATAATATAAAAAAACTGGTTTGATAAATAAAGCCTACGTTTTTCACTTAAACAATTCTATCTTGACTTAAGCAAAAAGATCATAAATAGCAGCTCTAGGTATTTCAAATTCTTGTTTGATACCACCAGCTGTACTGCAAAGTTTTTATGTGAACTTCAAATCGTCTAGGCTAACCAGCTCAGCATCAGCCACATGTTCCCAATCCATAAAACACCAAATAATTTACACATACTACAAACACCTATGGGGCAACCAATCAACTCACTCACAAGAGTCAATATGTCTATAATTCATAAACTTACTTCACATTCAATACCACTAATATCAGTAGGTTGTTGGGCCACTGTATCTTCATTACCATTGAATATAATATCAGCAAGTGTTGACACAATTGGTTCATGTTTAAGGATTAGGAACACCTAAGTAAAAGAATGGTTTGAAATCAACAACTGGCTTGAAACACTGTAACAGAGTATATAGATATAACTTTGTAAAGTTTTATGGTATCGGATACAATTCAATAATTAATACTGCGCTAATGTAAAGCTCTGTCTACACTATCAAACTAGTTTGACAAAAAAGTGTGATGTGCCTAAATATGGTAGTGATATGGCATCATCGTGTCCATATATAGGCACATCACATTTATTGTATCACATCAAGTTTGATAGTGTAGACAGAGCTTAATGTGTGTCTACAAAAATGATTGAATAAAAGTTTAAAACAAAGTTTTGAGCTTAACAGCGGCGCATACTGGCCCAGCATCAAAAGAAGGTACCACAGTCACAAATTGTTTACTATAGTAGTTTTAAAACATTAGGCTTACTTGTGATAAAAGGAACAGTGAGACAACAGAGCTGATGTGAGTGTGACTATCCTGCTGTTTACTATCCTGTAATTTAAGAAAGAGTTGAGTAAAACACTTAATTTATAAGAACTATAAGTAGACAAAATATAACTATTCATGTATATTTTGTATGAAATGCTACTTAAACTGCTTGTAATGTCTTTTAATTTTAGTTTGTCAAGTCTAAAATAATTAGTTGATAATGTATTTAATGAGTCATCAACTATCAGAGTATGTTCTATAGTTAGTGAGTTGAACTGAAACTTATATACTGTAAATACTTACCGAACTACCAACACCATTGTTTCTAGTCAGAGAGTCAACATAAAGTGGAATGAATAATCTATTAAGCAGGTGGTCAGTCAGAACATCATTAAGTCTTACAATTCCAAGTGATAAGATATCATTTACATAATGCAGGTGGTCCAAGTGTTCCGCTACCAATGTTGATAAGCGGTCTTTGCTTTGATGACTAAAAAGAAAAATGCCCAACTATGGTAGTGATATGCCCAAATATGGTAGTGATATGATATCATCATGTCCATATATGGGTACATCACATTTTTTTGTTACATAAAGTGTGTAGTGTAGACAGAGCTTTATATCAACTTACTCAACATCATTCCTGACACAGTTGTCCAGATTAAGAACATGGTTACCAATAAACCAGACCAGATTTGAGAAGTAAGGAACAGCAGTCTTGTTGCGTATGTATGTTTGCATTGCTTCATCATCAACTGAAAAAAAAAATAACATAGATATATGTAAATAAAACTAAAATTGTTGAATATATATTCACTTTTTCAATTCATGAAATATATATAAAGTCGACTTTCCCAATACCGGACTCTCTGAAAACTCTCCCAAAACCAGACTTTTCTTGAGATCCAAAAGATCCCAAATTCCTTTTTTCCAATAAAACACATTCCGAATACCAGACTTTCCAGAAAACCATTCATTTTAGGCCAGCCTAATATATTTCATCTTTATACCAGATTACTTTTCAGTTTTCTTAAAGGCCCAAGTACACTTATAAAACAATAAACATATATACACTATACAAAAAACAAAGATAAAAACACCAGCCACCAAACTTATATATTGCCAGTATTTTATGACATGAAATTGTCACATATTTATCAATGCTTTTTTGGTCGATATTATTAGTCTAGGTTCTAGACAATGAGCTTAAGCTTAATTTTCATAAAATGAAAACATTTTGAACAGAATTTGTTAAGTGTGTTCATGAATTTTATTCATGAGAATGGAGCAGTGTAAATGGTTCATCTGCTTCTTCTTCATTTTTTTGGTTATCTTAGGATATTTAATGAATCACATTTGGGTGTAAAGCACTTAGAAACATTGTATAAAGCCTTGTCTACACTATCAAACTATAGGTTACAAAAAATTATGCCCTTATATGGACATGATGATGTCATATCACTACCATATTTGGGCACATCACACTTTTTTTCTCAAACTAGTTTGATAGTGTAGACAGAGCTTTAGGCACTATATAAGACTACTATATTATTATTAGTAAAAAGTGATATTAAGGTGGTACCTTTGTAAACATTGAGAGTGAGTGTCCTGACAGCAATGCGTACCATACTTTCAGAATGGTTGAAGAATTTGATGGCTTCTGTATACAATGCAAAATCATTTGTATGCTGGGAGAGATAAGAAAAAGTTAATGAATCATTTAATATTAATTAAGAAAACATTTTTTAAACAATCATCAGATGTCTAAATAAGTCTTGCCTGAACCAATGTGTTGTATGGTTGAAACAATTGCTAACTCACATAATATTGCAAGAATAATAATATTCATTTAGTTTGAGTAACTTAAATTGATTGTTAATAAGACTCCATTGGAAATAAGCTTTTCAGATTTATGGGTCATCTTTATATGTTTTCTCAATGTTTATTATTTATAAATAGCAAATGAAACAAGGGTGTTGGCTACTTACCTCATTGTAGAAGAAGTGAATGGTGTGGGAATTCAACTTCAATGAAAGTGTCTTCAGAAATGATATGTAATAAGCAAGAACCTTAGAACAAGAAAACTACATGTTAAGATACAAAAAAAAACACCATTGAATCATTCATCATTTTCTTCTTCCATCTAATGATGCATTTTAATAGTATTTTTCCCATTTGTGATATACAGTATTGTGATTCATTTGGTCTTCTGTTTGTGGTGTTTTATATTGCATTTAATATTATGACAAGGACAATTTGTATGTGTTTGTTCAAATCAACTGAAAGCAAATTAGGATGGCAGTATAACAAAAATCAACTTACCTCTTCATCTGAGAAATCAAACTTGTGAACAATGATTGAATTAACATGATTGTTAGATAATAGATAATCTGAGAAGAAAAAATCAAAAAATTGTATTTTTATCTAAATTGTTAAGTTATGGTGAGACAACAATAGTACTATTTCTGAATTACATAATAATAATACAATAGTAATCTCATTATTGTCAACAAAAACAAAAAAATAATAAAAACAAAAAAATAATTGACAAATGGTGATATGGTACAGCTATTAAGCTAATCAAAGCTTATCACAAAAAACTAAATGTATGTACTTAACAAGATACATTCTTGAATAAAAAATTACAATTAGAGAAATATAGTAAGCAGGATTAACAAAAATAAACTTGCACACTCCATTAAAAAATATGTTCACTAAAAGACCACATTTAGGAGCAATAGTTAAACATAGTAATATACAACTTACATAGTGAAGTTTCATTTCTTATATTCTCAAACAGAATATTAAGTGTTTGCAGTAGTTGTACACATATATATCGACTTGTTTTCTGCCTTAAGATCTTGAGGAAAAATACCAACATGTTCTTTTCCAAAAAGAAACTGAAAATAAATATGGTATTTTAAAAGGTCACATAAACATATGTTATAAAAGTATGTTTAAATACAACACACTAGGTGGGAAATAATGTGCAGCTATAGCATGACAAGTTGTTTTTATAAAATTGTATATTTATAGTGTTTAATCATTAAATTCTACAGCTTTGAGATATACACTATAGAACCCATTCTATTAAGGGGAAACGAACAAGGGGAAATATACATTTTAAAGCTACTGTATAGCCGACCCCTATTCAGGGGAGACTTTTTTGGACCTCTGAATATGTCCCCTTAGTAAGTGTTCTACGCTGTACTTAATATTTTAAGGGCCCACTTTGTTCGTTAGAAGCTTTAACATACTCAAATACAGAACTATCATTCTGATCTCCCCAGATAAGAATTTCAGAGATTGCTCTTAGTGTCTCTACTAGTAAACTTCGATTGGAATCTGTCACTACTGCATTCTTCATCAAAACATGGTGTAGGTATCTGTAAATATAAAGAAATATCTAGAACTGAAAAAATAACTAGCAATATTAAAGATGTATTGTCCCTTGAAACACAAAAAAATGAAGGTCAGAATATTCTAAATTTAAATTGGCCATATCAAAGTAATATTAAAGTTATTCACTTTAAGTCGAAAATTCGAGCCAAAAACAACAATTTTACGTAATTAACAGGTAAATTAACTTGATTACATTTCTTCTGGAAAATCATCGTGAGCGAAAGTAAACAAAGATTTCAAACCATGATTATACATTATGCATGATGCTAATTAGGATTGTTTACAACTCATCACGGTTGAGAAGGTGTTTTCACACAGATCGCGAGGAAGTTTTATGATTATGCATACAGAGTAGCCAAATAAGCGCGTTGCATTATGAGATATGTTTTGATTGAAAACTTTTACTGGAAGTCAAAGTTATTTTTTGAACCAAAAAATGTCTGTATTTCAGTTAAATGATTTTTTTTTCAACTAATTTTTGGTGAAAGTTAATAACTATTATGATACTTCAAAATGACCCACTTTTTTTCGAAATCTTTGATTTTTTATTTTTTTGGAATTTGACAAAGGGACAATACATCTTTAAGTATTGTAAAGGTTATTTAAAAATATTTGTACAATTTGTCTCACATGACTGATTCAATGTATTATCAAAGAAAAAAAACATTAAATTAATTACACATAAACAATCAATTATAATATTTGCAATTCATACATAGGTTTTAAAACATTGTATACTATATAGTTTTAAAGCCTACTTCAATTATGAAAATAGAAATATGAAAAATAGGCATATACACTATTATATGCAAGCCTGCTTAATAAAATCATGAATTGCATAGGCCTAGCATAACTTTCATAATGATTTTTATTTTTAATTTTTGCTTCCTGTTTGTTGACCATTATTAAATAAAAAATACACATGAACCTATTTTAGAATATAATACATGTATGTGATATATAAAAACAATTAATGATAAACCAAGGCCCAATGTTGCAAGCCAACTGGGGAAGGAAAAGGAGCCGAGCAGCTCAGTCCATTAGAGATGCCTTTTTGGTGGGAGGGACCAACCTAGCTAGGCTAGGCCTACCAGCAGACGACGCTACAAAACATACCAATTTATTCTTCCGAAATTATAAACATACCTAAGATTTTCAAGTGAATGAACATTTTTAGGTTTAGAGGAACTAGATCCAAACCAATTTTTCTGTTTACCGAACATATTTACGTTGATTTTGAGATATTTTAATCAACTTCGTCTGATCGGTTCGACGACATCTTTGATTTTACAAAGCGAAAAAAAATAAATACGTATACTCTGCGGACGTAACGTAACACACAAAAACAAATCGATTATTGGAGGTCATTTTTCTCTTCTTCGTATACAAATAACCGATATAAAATAGAGGGCGACATTGTTAATTTTGAGATTATCACAACAATTTTGTTTTCCATTATGTTTTGCATTGTAATAGAAAAAAAAACAGAACATAAACAAATCATTATTGTGATTAAATAATAGACCGATTCACAAAAACGAATACGTCTGGACCTAGGGGCCTTATTATGATCTACAAACAAATAAAATCATTTTTTTGCCGAATATCATCATCAGTATCATTTTTTTGGCATTATCATCATAGGGCCTAGATCATCAGTATGATTTTTCAATTAAGTTTTTCAATTAACTTAGTATATAACTCTTAAATACTGAAATGAGCACTTTTGACTACGCAAAATATAAATCAGTACAATATACTTTTATTGACAAATATATAATAAGCGCAGATCAGTGATTGGCTTTCCTTTCATTAAATATACGCACATGTCAAAGTTCAATAAATTTCCCTAACACGCTTGATTGATTTCCACATTTTCATTTGTTTTGTTGGCGTGAGTGTGAGAGGTGGTGATCAATTTCCTCAGTTACATTGCAGCATTGTTTTTGTATTTCACTCATTTTTAAACATTATTAAATTAATTTATTTATTCAGAATATTATTATGGATTCAACGAAAAAGTACAGTTTAGGAACCGAGGTAAGAATAATGTTTATGCTAGCATTTTAAAGTCCGTTGAACCTTTTATTATGGGGAGATGGCGGATGGGTAGGATGCACCATGATGAGGTACCACCTTTGGTACCACACACATCATCATGATGGGTAGTGTTAGTAGATTATCCCTTGCTCATCAGTCTGAAATTAGATATTTAGACGGGTGTTTCTCTGTTAAACTATGAATTATTATTTTCACTGTAGAGCTTTTTGTGTATAGTAATAGTATGACATGTGGCAGCAAATAATGACATTGCATTTGAGTATTAAATAAATTTGACGCCTGACTGTCGGTCTAGACCCAACATTAAAATAATTATCATTGTTGTATATTATTATAATTTCTACTAAGTAAATTTGATTACATCCTTGTCAATTTAACACCTTTGTTGTTACACAAGTATTTTCAAGTAGACAATTTAATCCTTTAATGTACTAAATATTTAATATTACACAAACTCAATCCCTGAGCATCAAAAATAAATTAAAAAAAACAAATGAGATTTGTTATTCACTATTTTTCAATATATATTATACATTTCGGACACATGCCGAACGTTTTGCAATTTTTTAAATAGTTCATAATATCAGCTGCTGCTTTTACAGATTTTTTCGAGAACTTTTCCAACTTACGAAAGTTGAAAAAGCTAAAAAAAAATCTGTAAAAGCAACAGCTGATATAAACTGCTAAATATGTATATATACAATATAGCCCTTCATAATATATATATTTATGTTGATGTACAAAAATTATAATTTATAAGTGTTAGTTTCTATAAAGGTAGCTCAACAATTTAATAGCAATATAATAATATGAATCAGAAAATCTCCTTATGAGTTCACTGTTATTATAACATATTATATGATTCATTAATATAAAGTAGACCACATTTGAAAAAAAAAATAGGTGACCTGATCTGCTTTCTCCGTGATTTTACCACAAGTCATCACCACGGTGATTTGTTTAAATAATATAAAATTCTCTTTAATTTATTATTGTTAGTAAATTTTTTAACATTAGTAATTCTATTATTAACATACATTTAGTAGTTTTTCATTTTAAACATTAAACTATTAGTATTTCCATGTAATTCTTAGTTTTTCCAATTTTAACACAAATTAATATTAGTATTTCCAGTTTTAACATAAATTATTACATTTTTAACATAAATTATTTAACATTAGTATGTCTATGTTTAACATAAATTAGTATTAGATGTTTTAGATTAAATACGAAATGTATGCATGGCACAATACACAATAATACACTAAATAATTTAGTACTGTTTTTATTGTGATCTAATAATATTATATTCAACCATATTAATCACTTATGTAAATTAGTACTTAAATGAAGATGATAAGTAGCAATGCTTGTGACCTATGTTAAATCCTGCACATTGTTGACCTATATTTCAAATTTCCTTATGTTGTCATAATTTTGCAGGTAGTTTTAAATATATTTTCCATTCTGTTGCTTTTGTGATCGTTTTGTGATTAATAAATTATACTAATATCATACCATATAATACTCCATAATCATACAGTATACAATCATGGCTAGAAATTCACTTTCTACTAGTAAACCTTTGCTAGTTAAAAAACACAACAGAATATTGACCAATCACCCAACTAGCAAGCAATTTTTTTGGTAAATAAATTTTGATAGATGAAGGTGAATTTCAAGCCCTGATAAAACCTATAAAAACTTGTTTTTGCTTTTCACATTGCAGTAATTGTGTGTGCCAAAATTATTACTGTAGTTAATAGAAGCTTTTGAAGATGCCAAGATTCTTCATAGCCAATCAGCTTAAACGTTTGTTTCGTTTGCATGGCACCCCACTCCGCCCTCAAGCGGACCCCACACGTATTTATGCACCATCCTGTTCAGCTCACAATCTGTCACTGTCTGGTATTTGTTGTTACCATAATGTTCCTGCTGCGCTGGTGAGTTTAACCAAGTTGCATGATTTTTTATAGTTTGCTACAATTTGCATGAAAGATCCAGAGTCGAGGGTAGGAAAATAAGATCCAGGGTAGAGAAATATAAGATCCAGGGTAGGGAAATATAAGATCCAGGGTAGAGAAATATAAGATCCAGGGTAGGGAAATATAAGATCCAGGGTAGGGAAATATAACATCCAGGGGATAGGGAAATATAACATCCAGTGAAGGGAAATATAAGATCCAGGGTAGGAAAATATAAGATCCAGAGGGTAGGGAAATATAACATCCAGTGAAGGGAAATATGATGCAGGGTAGGGAAATATAAGATCCAGGGTAGGGAAATATAACATCCAGGTTAGGGAAATATATGATCCAGAGTAGGAAAATATAACATCCAGTGTAGGGAAATATAACATCCAGGGTAGAGAAATATAAGATCCAAGGTAGAGAAAATGCAAATTTTGGGGTTGTAAAAGTCCCTCTTATATGCTCTACTCTGTCTGGTGCTATATGTAATACAAATCTGTGCATGTTAATATTGTTACCAATTAATTTCAATGGAGAATATGTGGCAAGATTCTGGATATAGCAACAACCCAGATTTCAGAAATGTGCTGATTTATTATATTATAGCATGATCATTTATAATGTCTTGTGTATTAATGTGATTTATGTAGTTTTAGTAAGATATGTTAACAACATACATTCTAGAAAGTATTAAATGCATGCATTCTAAATCAATCCTTTACATGCAAAATGAAAAATTTTATATATGTACATATTACTTATGTATAGTACTACTGTAAGAAAATTCTTTTATGTTTAGTATGCACAGTTTACATTCATATATTAATTTCCACATAATTCATTTTTTCATGGTCATTATTGGATACAGAATCATTTTTAAAGCTTATAGTTTTAGCAATAATACTTTAAGTAAGGAATGTTGCTAAGTATGGTATGCAGAATTACTTATGGTAATGCTTACCATTTGGAATCAGTTTAGGATTTAACTTACATAGCCTTGGGATAAATGAAGCAGATGTTATTGTTAAAGTACAAATAGTGTATACAGTTTATTTAAAGCATGGAGGAAAGATTTCCTCTATTTTTTAAAGTAAGTTTTTTTTTAAATCCAAGTGAATGAATTAAATAAAAACTATACTATAATTAACTCTACCAGTCTGTACATCTCCTGGGGTAGCCCATGATGTTTCATTTCAGAAATACGTCTGGGGTGGGGTGATTAAAGCTTAGTTCTCACTAGAATGCAATGCAAAAAAATTTGACCAACGTCAGTGGATAAATTCAGAGAAGCCACTGCTGGTCAGTACTCTACTTGCGGCTGTGTCCTTTCCTCATGTCGTATGTTTAGCTGAAATTTCTAGTCTGGTTGTGAGGGTAGTGAGGACAGACGAAACCCATCACTTTATTTTGTTATTTCCTTAGATTCTAAGAAATAATCAAACAGCTGTAGCACTTTGGACTTTATAAGACTTAGACTAAATAATATTATCAGTGATGTTTAAAAAAAGTGATACAATAAAAATCAAAGAAATATTGTACTTGTAGGTTTACAAAAATCAAAGTTGATTTAATACAAGATTGTTCCTTTTACTCAATTATTCTGTTTTCACCTACATCCTGTTCCCTGTAGTAATATGAAACGAAGGTCTAGCTGGGATTGACCTAGTTTATGAGTTATAAAGTGGGCCAGAGATCCATAGAGGTCAAATGTCAACCTTTGGAATATCTTGGATTATTAATTACATATGTTGGTTGCTGGCTTGTTTATATTGCTTGAATTGACAAGAATGGTTCGTAGAAAAAAATAATCTTGATTTATATTATGAATGAATTATTGCTTTCCTTGATTTTTAATCCACACGGAAATGACAATTTAACCCTTAGTGCCAACTCAGTGTCATAAATATTTATCCCAATTATTGGATTATATAACTGCACTGCATACTGTACTATACTATAGTACATTCTGGGCTCCCTAGAGAGATGTGCAGGATTGGTTCTTTGCTCCCTATGGAGAAGTTATTAGTGATCTTGTTATAGAGTGCTAATCTCAAGGGTATACTGTACATTTTCTCCAAGAAAGAAAGCAGTACAAAGTGCATTACCCAGAATTTAATACTTTAATATACACCCACATGCAAAATGGTCTATGAATTCTTACCTTACGTTCTTGCTTATAAAACAGTAAAACTAATACTTTTTTATACTAAAAACAATGAACATATTTTTTAGAGGAATTGTCACAAAAGTTTATACTACCAGCTAATTAAATTCTTTTTTACCATACCACTGTAGAATTCTGGTCATGTGATTGACTTGAGGAGCGATACGGTGACCAAACCGGATGCTGAAATGCGTAAAGCAATGGCGGAAGCAGAGGTTGGAGATGACGTTTACGGTGAAGATCCTACAGTCAACAGTAAATACAAATTGTTGCATTAAATAATTAAGATATCTTTTTTATAAGAGAGGGTGTTTGTACGTTTGTTATGAACGAATGGTCCTAGGAAAGGTTTTAAACTACACTTTAAAATCACCCTGGTACAATTACTGTATGTCTTTCTTAGTGATATAAATAAAACGATGATGATGTGGCGATGATATAAGCATCTGGGGTGGTGGTGGTAAAGGTAGCTCATCTGTTTATTTCATTTGTTTTAAATATTTTGATTTCAGAGTTGCAAGAAAGATGTGCCTCGTTACTTGGTAAAGAGGCAGCTTTGTTTGTACCTTCAGGGACAATGGCTAACCTCATTTCAGGTTTGTTACTACAATATTGTACTCTATATAAACAATAGTCTTTTTATAGGTGTTCTGCAGGAAATGACAATTCCCAAAAACAACAGGATGCTATCTCAGTCGGTTTTCCTTTATGTGCATTGGAAGCCTACTTTAGACTTGCCCCAAGTCTGTATTTATTGTATTTTTTATGTTAATCCACCAGTCGATGTTTAATTATTTTTTTAAAATGCAAGCTCAAGTAGTATACGTATGAAATGCCATGTGCCAAAATGTTTATCTTTTTACTAATATTTAGTCAAAACTCTGCCTGGAACCCAGACTTAGCCTACTTATATGCGCTATAAGAATTAATGATGTAATATAGCTATATAAATTCTCATACAGAGATCAAGTTTGTGTGCTGTGATGTCATATGACATGGCACACACATGATTCGAACCAAAGCCCTTGCATTTAGAGTCTGAAATCCACAAAAATATTCTAATAAGCGGTGGATCCAGGATCTTGAATGACGAAGGCCTAGGGCCTAAAAATTGTAAAATGAAATGCTGCTGCTATCCCACCTTTGATTAATCTATGTATATATTGACTGATTTCTATCTTTCTTTTGTAAGTAATGTCACACTGTCCTGGACGAGGAGAAGAGGTCATACTAGGCGATCAAAGTCATATATTTATCTGGGAACAAGGTGGAATATCACAGGTATTATTAGTGTCAATTATAACAAAATACTGCACCATTTTTTGTTTGTGCACCTATAATGTGACTTATTTTCATGTGCCTTTTAGTGCAGTTTAATGTATATTCGCAGAAGGTATAGAATTGATTTTTATATAAGCACTTGTAGATGTGTGTTACCTTCATATAAAGTAACAAATGAACACTCATTTAGCTTGCAGGAGTCCACCCGCGAACTGTCAAAAACAAAGAGGATGGGACGTTCGATATCGATGAAGCCGAGTCCAAGATCCGAAGTGATGATGTACACTTAACAGTCACGCGGCTAATATGCGTAGAGAACACATATGGGGGTAAACCACTCCCTCTACAGTTTCTGAAAGATGTAAGTAATTATATCTATCTAAATTTTATGGTATGCTATTCTATACATCTACAGTAGACTGGAGAAGGAAAAAGAAAATATTGCCTTAAAAATGATCAACTATTAATTATGAAATATAATACAGTAATCTCAAAATGTCTGAAGTTCTGTCTACACCATCAAACTTTATGTCAGAAAAATGTGATGTGCCCATATGGACATGATGATGTCATATCACTACCATATTAAGCATATCACTACCATATCTGGGCACATACTTTTTTTTGTCAAACTAGTGTGATAGTGTAGACAGAGCTTTACAATCAATAAGTTTCAAATGTTCAATGGCAAAACATTAGCACAACAACAATGTTCTTTAATGTATTTCATTAGGTACGTAAGGTGGCAGACAAACATAATCTATCAGTCCACATGGATGGTGCTAGGTTGATGAATGCTGCTGTTGCAATGGATACAACACCTCAAAATATCTGCCAATATGCAGATTCAATTTCCATGTGCTTCTCAAAGGTTTGTTTATTTTGTTTATATTTAGAGGAGGAGGATTTTGGCAAAATGACAAAACAAAATCTAACAAAACGCTTAATCACCAATAACAGAATAAAAGCAAAGTTCATTCTTGATAATTTAACTAAAGTACACTATTAAGTAGCTTGGTGGTCTAGGTATTAAAGCTAGGCTGGTGATATGCAGGTCCTACCTGAGAATAATTGTTCTCAGTGTACTGAGTATACTGGAATGATGTCAGATTAGGGCTAAACATCTGACCCATGCTGTTATGAGGCTTATGCAGTGGCATTTGTTTAGCTACGAAGATGTCTTGATTCAAGATTTGCACCCAGGATTGTGGGATGTAGGATGTTAACAACCATGCTACGTGGCAAAATGGTTTATCTATTCTTAAACACTTGAATTGTTGGTGATAATCGAAGCCATACCATAATTAAGTTAGTCTATGTTCTAATAAACTATTTCTAAACTATATCCTCTGGGACCGTGTCCTAATACTGAAAGTATGGTGAGACCGTACCGCAATACAATAAAGTTACAGATAAGATAACAACATTAGTTTGTGGGTTCAACCACCTTGTTAAAGTTACTCCTGTTTAACATCCAGGTAATTGTACTTGAAACATTTGGGTTTATGTGTTTGTGTAGCTTAGTTGGAGTGATCATAGCTACATTATTTATGGCAGTTTCAGTGATTTATAAGAGGGTTAAGCTTCACACTGTGTATAGATTTATAGCAGACCACGACCTATGTAGAGGCCTAATGTTATGTATCCTTGTTGGCCGTGAGCATAGCTACGTTGATTTATTGCATGTTTCCCTGAAGTATAACTGGGTTAGGCACCATATTTAAATGTCAACTTTTATTTACATTATGCGACTATAAATTATGACTATAAATATGTCTATTATACTTTATACTGTATAGCAGTCATACACTACATTAGCTAGATCCAGAAATTGTGGGGGCAGCAATTTCAATGCTAAAGATAGGACATAGCACTCCATTTAACAATTTCTAGGCCCTCAACCCCCTCTATTTTAAAACACTGGATCCACCACCGCACTAATCTGTATGTTGTATATCTACAGTACATGCAATTTAGTTTGGATTATTTTTACTTTTGGTAACAGGGTTTGGGAGCGCCTGTCGGTTCAATAATTGCTGGCAGCAAAGCGTTTATAGACAGGTTAGTTAATTTTTTTATCATGAATATAAATCTACTCTTCAGACTACTCAAAATAAATTGAATGATTATAAAATCAAGCTTCAATAATTAAATGCTCTCCATATTTTAATGACCTTTGAAAAATGCTTTCATCTGGTTTTATGTTAACTATCTGTATATATTATCATTATTTATGTTAAACCATTCATGAATATGTATGTGTGCAACGCTTCGAATTGTTTCCAACAAATATTCATCTGGCAATGACTAGATGTTAGCGGTTGCTAGGAGTACTGTAACTTTGCTAGTTGTAGAACAGCGCCCCCTATTAGTAACCTTGGTCTGCGATTTGCCGAAGTTCTTCAGCTTTTGAGGTAAAATGAGTTGGTTGTACACGTACAGTACGTATTCATGAATAGTTTAACATAAAGAATTATATACAGATATTTTAATGATCTCTGGAAAAATGTCATGAAAGATCTAACACAAAAATATGATAAATCTATAAACTTTAAAATCTAAAGTGAATCTTACCATTACTTTTTATAGATCTTTAAGGCATCGTAAAGTTCTTGGAGGTGGCATGAGACAGGCTGGAATCTTAGCAGCAGCTGCATTGCTTGGCCTAGACAGAGCAACAGAGAAGATCAAAATGGATCATGATAATGCTAAAAGACTTGCACAAGGTAAGGATTTACTAACAGGTATTTAATTAAAGAAAATGTTAATTAGTTAAGAATAGGTGGAATTATCAATACAAGGGTATAACTCACTTATATTATAGTAAAATTTATATTATAGATTAGTATTCTGAAATAAAAAAAAGATGAAAGTAACGCAATAAGAGATATTCATATTATTAGATTAGCATCAACTAAACTAGATTAATGTATTAAACCACTGTCTTGAAGCACACCTTACCCGATCTACTACCCGACCCTTAATTACTCAAATCTTAAATTTGCTTACTGGATGTTAACTTAAGCTCTGTCTACACTATCAAACTAGTTTAACAAAAAAAGTGTGACATCGCATTTTTTTTGTCACATTTAGTCTGATAGTGTAGACAGAGCTTAACTTAAATAAAAGTTGCTTACAAAATCTGTGTTTATTGTTACAGGAGTTCTTGACATTAAAAACGAGCACTTGAGTGTTTGCTTAGAAGATGTCCTCAGCAACATGGTCATGATTAAGGTTAATAAAGGTATCAACCCGATGTCAATCTGCCAGGCAATGGCCAGGGTCACCGAGGATGAGGAAAGCAAGCTTGGTTGTAATGTCAACTTGAAGATGTTTCCTGGCTCCAAGACTACAATTCGCGCTGTTGTGCATCAAAACATAAGCAAAAGTGATATAGAATTAGCAATAAAGAAGATACAAATAGTCCTTGATAGTTTTGATGATGGCAAAGGGTATAGTGTTGAAGAATAATGAGTTCTTATTATGGATAGGGATCATGTCAAAATTATTCTACCAATTTTGCTGCAATAACATTTAGTCTGTTTTAATGTAGCAGGTTATGAGGTAAACTTGGCCATAGTATCTAGTTATTGTCTGTAGTCATTGTGTATTCGTTTACAAGACACCAGTCGACTTTTTTATTTAAGTCTGTAAATTTTATTCCAGCTAAAGTATTATATGTATGAAATGCCATGTGTGCCAAAATGTGTGTACGACTGCACCAAAAAGCTTGCTATATAACCAGGTTGTTACTGCAGTAACAATAATTTTGACATGGTCTCTAAAGCTCTGTCTACACCTTTATCAAACTTTATGTGACAAAAAATGTGATTTGCCCATATATGGACATGATGATGTCATATCACTACCATATTTGGGCACTTTTCTTGTCAAACTAGTTTGATAGTGTAGACAGAGCTTTAAAGTATAGAATAAACATAATACTGCATTCCAACTCAATAAAATAATGTTTGCAGGAGAATTCAAGAGGGAATCCTGTTACAGTTCGGTTGCAAACCATTCTACCAACACTCTATACTTTGCCATATGCGAGCACAACACCTTGTCAAAATAATTTATTCTCTACATTTTTATATCCGTTTTAAAGTAATTAAGACACAGTGTGGCACATCTAGGATTTTTAACAGAGCATTTACATAATTGTCTGTCAAAAATAGATTTAAAAAAGTAGTTAATAATTGTCATTTTAGCCACCATTTTTAGCTACTCCTAAATCTAAGTGTTAATATTATGATGGTTAAAGGTGGTTGATATTAATTTCTGTGCAATTTATCTATCAACAAAAGATCATTGGATTAAATTAACATACTTACGCACTTATTTCCGCCGTTTGTTTGGTTTGAAAGCAAAAATGAAACCTCATTTTGAATTATTTCTATATACAGTAATTTATTAAATTCAAACTAAACATATATTACAGTTGTAAAAAATACCACTAATCTAATTAAAGACCACTTTGCGACCAGAGGCTTCGTAGACTTGGTCTTTAAGTAGAATAATTATTAATAAAACACAGTATAGGACCTACATTTGACTTACTTTAAGGCATAGATCAAAGGCTGTACGTATTGATGTAACATCTAGGTTGACTTGCCTTAAATATATCTCCAACATGATCTTATAACTAAGGCTACAATAATGCTAGGCCTTGAAAACACTTTTCCTGAATGGAAAATACACAAAAAACAACATACAGTAATTACATATTAACACAAATAGTTTCATAAAAACGTAAAATGTAGATCCTACAGAAACTGTGCTTAATATTTTAACTATGCAATTGGTCTTTAATTAGATGATTAGTGCTGATAATTTAAAATATACAACTATATTGCTACCATTAAATCTAAATTTCATTTTTGAATAATTTTTTTCTGATATAGTATACTAAGTGGAAATACTTTAATAAAATAGAACTTGGCACCATGTATATGTAGTATTTTTTTTTTAAAAGCTCCCCACTCACCACATTTAATCATTACTAAGTACAGTACTGTACTTTCACTGCTGTGTACAGCATGTATTCTAAAATATGTACACATATCCCTGAGCAAGTTGCATAGAATTAAAAAATCTTTCTACAGTTACTGCAGTAATTTCAGCAATAGCAACCATAATGTAGTAGCTGATGAATTGTAGAATAAAATTTATTTAAAAAAATTAAAAATACAATTCGTAACACTAGGTAGGCTGAATTGCTGTACTGTTCTGAAACATCTTGACACTTGTAAAATGTAGGGCAGGCAACCAAGTTCCTGAGAGTAGTAAAACAGTTGGGAGACCCCCATTAAGGGTACACTTTCCCCCATGAAACGAACAAGGGAAAATATATATTATATATACACTATAGTCAACCCCATGTTCAGTGGAGGGATACTCCATGTTCAGTGGAGGAATACCCCTATTAAGGGGACACTTGGGTTTTAAAGGTGTTCTGCATTTCATACAAGCATGCTAAATTGACACTCAGTGTTCTATTGAATTTCCTTGACTATCCATATCATCATTCCTTTGTGCAAATAGCTTCCTCCCATTCACTTTTGCTTTCTTTTCATTCTCATCGCCTACAGGTGTGCATATATTTTCTTTGTTATGTTCGGACAGTGGCAAATTAAAACAATCTCGACACACGGCCATGTATTTATCGGCACCACCAATGACTTCAACCTGTTCAGAAAAACGCATGTTTTAGTTGATTTGAAATAGCAGAGGCTGAGGGCCTATAATTGTGAAATCGAGTGCTCGGGATAGATTAACCTAATAATATTATTAACATTACTTACTGTTGTTTCTAATCCAATCCTTTTAGTATAAGAACCTTCATGATAACAATTCATACATACAGCATTTAACTTTATCACATTCTCAGCTAATGGTACTAAATTCAAGATCTCTCCAAAACCCTGCAAAATAAATCATTGCATCTTTAAAATGCTTCGAATGATGAAGGTACATTATTCGGGCTAGTTCATAATGAATATATATAGAGGCTAGTCCATACGGAATCAGGCCTTCTCTTTTTAAAATTGTAGGTGTACTACAAATTGCACTGTAGGTGTGCCGTTTGTATGTTGTTGTGTAGAAGTTTACCAAATTTAAGTGTGTTGTAAATCACACTCCTCAAGGGCAGTTTAGGAGTGTACTCTAAATTGACGCCTTTGTCTTATTATGTACCTTCCGTTGAAATGTTCCGTCCAGTGCGGCAACTATTACAATTTTACCAAGATTTGCCATTTCTTCACAAAATTTTACACAGTCTGTGAACTAATAAAAAAAAGAAAATATTTTAAGCAACATTGATTGACAATAGGAAGATCACAATGATTATGATAAGGATGATATTCCAGGTATGGAACGCCCAAAACTGCGCCACTTAGGCCAAGTTGAGTCACTGGCCAAAGACCCTTTTCACGTCTGCAACCAGGTTTGCATAATGCGAATACAATTTTGTGGAAAATTAAGATTTCACAGGGGACCTCTTTGAAATCTCGAAAGAAAAACACACCGATGAGAGGCCTGTTTTTGTTCAGAGTTGTTACCGTGCGCATGTATTGCCCTGGTATTAAACCTACCAATCATAATACAGTCGACTGCGCCTAAGTCAAATCTAATGCGACTGGTATAAAAATTTGAGTTATGCGAACTTCGACTTACAGATTTGTAAAAAAAAAATGCTAGGCCTAGGTTCACTAACGAGCCGCGCTACGGCTAGTAGACCCTGTCGCGATCGCGGCCCACACGATGAGCCTTCTTGAATTGAGTTTGCTTAGCTAGCTAGGCCTAATAAATGCTGAGCCTCCTTTATAGGCAATGACAAACTGTATTTTCTTTATGGTTTAAGCCGTAACAATAAGAAAACGTATAATAAATACATTTCGGTTCTTATTCGAAATCGGTATCCATTGTTTATTGCCATCTGTCTAGCACAAAATGGGTACCCACAAAACTCCGCTCAAGTTCTCAACGCGAATTCGACTTAGGCGGAGTGGACTGTAGTAATCAGATAGCAAATATGCTTTCTCCAGAGTTTTCACTAGTTTCGCAAATGTATGTGTGAAAGCATGTAATAAGTCGGGATATCAAACCGTGTTACAACTTGTCACGTTTAATGCAGATGTGAAAAGGGTATTACCAACCCAAACAAACAAAACATTCTCTAGGTATAAATGATGAGGTAAGTAATGTATAAAATGCTAAAAGCTGAAATGTAGATGCACCAGAATTGTAATGTGATACTTAGGATAAATATGATTGATATTGATAAAAAGATATCATTTTTGGAAATGTTATGCAATCAGGATTTTTATAAAGACTTACAAACTGTCCTTCATCAATTCCTATGACATCATAACTTGCAGCTTGCGCTAATAGCGAATACAGTCTGTCTGCTGCCACAGCTGGACAAGTATGTCTGAAATCAAAAGATTAACCAGAGATTATACACACATCATAATTTCACATTCTGCAAACAATTTTAATAATACAAAAATTGTTTTTTAAAGCTGTGTTTAATCTGGTGACTATTCATAGTTGATGACCTCCAATGAAATCAGGTACATCATTTTTATTGAGTGGAAAAGATTATTTAGAGAGCTACATTCAGTGTATTTATGGGTTAGGTTGATTATTTAGATGTTTAGGTTGATTATTTAGGGGTTAGATCGATTATTTAGGGGTTAGATCGATTATTTAGGGGTTAGATCGATTATTTAGGGGTTAGATCAAAAATTTAGGAGTTTTAAACTGATTAGTATAAATTAGGTAGATATATTGGCTTCTAAAATTACATGGCCAATTTTGAGTATGTATGTAATCCATTTAAGTGTGGTACTTGCCTGTCGTGAGTTGATATATTTTCTGAGCTGTATCTATCATCTTTGATATATTTAATGAGAAGGCAACTATGATTTGCTATTTGATATCTCTTGATTCTTCTTACTAATTCAGTTCTATAAAGAAATGTAAATTATTATTAAACATGGAATTTTGCCAATATGAATATTAGTAGGAAAGGTATCATTTACGCATACATTTTGACGTTCAAATGATCAGAAAGTTGTTTGTGGTGGTAACATTTGTACTACTACACAGTATGACATCATTGACATACATGGGCAGTTTTTAACTTTATCAAATAATTATATGTACATTGTACTTACGTTTTACCAGAAAACATCGGTCCAAATATTACCTACAAAAAATAATTAAAAGCTTTTGTTTTATTTTGAATATTATTAAATATAAAATTCACAGGCCTAAAATAAAATTGGTCAAGTTAGCTAGGCCTACCCACCTAGGCTAGAAGAACCTTGCTAGATAGGTCTAGGCTATTCATTGGGATGGATGTCCTCCTACCTATGCCTAGCTCGTTAGGCCTACTGTACTTTAGTCCCGGCCGTATCCTATTCATTAGGCCTAGCCTCTAGGCTATTTATAACGTGACAGCAGTTTGACTCACCTGTATTTGTCCTCTCTTCCTAGGCTTACTATGTGGTTGTGGTAACGTAATATTCATTGGAGTAGACACTGATCCGGTGAAATCCATAATTTAATGCAAAAAAAACACAGTAGGATCAGCAAAAACCACCCAGATGTAGCCTAGGCCTATGCACAACAACAAAGATAATCAGTCAGTTCCCACCAATTTGATCGGCGCTAAATTGTTCAATTTGGCGCGACCATACGGCCTATGAGGGACCAATGAATGCAAAGACAGTCCCTGTGTTTTGCATTCATTGGAGGGTTTTAGTAAAGTGGGAGGGTCACACCGCCTTAAGTCATTCAACCGTAAATGGTGGAGCCAATCAAAATGTGCTAAATAAGCTAGTACACATAAAATACAAAGAAAACAGATAACAAAAAAACCCCACAAAACCAATTTTGTTTCACTGTTCACACTCACATCTTCATCCTTTATATTATAGCAAATGTACATTTAAAACAAATATTCATCATCCACATCCAAAATTGCTCACATAATAGTTTGCATGCACTAAAAGACTAACAATTACAAAATGACAAATTATTTTGAAAAGAACATTTTGGTTTTTTTTTTCTTTCGGACATTTTATTCAATAATCTAGTACATTTCAACTTATAAATTGAACAGAATATCATTACTCCATCACCATCATCACAAATTACATAATCATTTTAAATAATATTATTATTATGGCAATTGCAAAAACGTTATATATTAAAAAATAATAGAGAATACAGGTTATACATAAGATGTGGTGAAAACACATTCCTCAAGACCACCGTTTAAGTTTGGTTCCCACTTGTAAGTAATTTGACCAATCATTTTGTGATTGGTCAATTTACTTTGTACACATGTCATTGTGTTGCATCCATGTGGATATCAAGCTTTATATAAGACCACTATTTTGTAGTTATATAGTTAATATGAAAGGAATGATGATAACATGATAACATAAGAAAATCATGTTGCTAATTAGTGACTTGATAAATGGGTTTATTTCTGTTATAATTTACCATCAATAGTGAGTTTACGAAACTGTATGGTATGAGGACACTGATGGTGTGATCATGGTTTACTGAGCACCTTCAATTGTCAGTTACCTTTATTAAGCTCTGTCTACACTATCAAACTTTATATAAAAAAAAAAATCTGACACTTTATTTATAGTGTAGACAGAGCTTTACACTAGGATTTTATAGGGGCAAAGGGGGATTAGAGTTACAAAAAGTGGTGGGGGGGGGGGGGGGCTTAAGAGTCATTAAGAGCCAGCTAGTTAAGGCTTATTTACTAAACTGGTCTCTAGTTTGAAAAGGGATCTTCAGGAACAAAAGGGAAAGCAAAAAACCATTCTGTTTCGTAAACTCATTAATATATAACACCATAAAATCATATAAATATCAGGTTTATCAAAAAATATTCTATGCTTATTCCACATTAGAAATCAATTTTTCTCTATAAAAACAAATCGATAATTACCTTTTAAAGTATTACAACATTTCATGTCACATGATTTGTACATAATGTAGTCAAAATATTATTTTAATTGTTAACTTATATAAAGATTATTTTAAATAAAACAACTTTTCATATTTACATTTAAACACAAAGTCAAAGAAGGGTTGAACATTTAAAATAACACCTGGTTCTCTTTACTGTATTATATGGCATTATATGACCAGTATCATACGTAAATTCTGTAATACAGCATCACATTGCATCATATGTGGCACCTGCATATTATGTCAAAGTTAAGTAGGACTTATGGCCTATGATACAGAAAACACATGTGACATCATGTGATACTGTGTTACAGAATTGTAAAAATAATTTTTAAATAAGATACTAAACAGGCAAATACCCGCCCACCCCCAACCCTGAATTACATTACTGGCACGTAACATAAATACGATAGGAATACTAATATGCTCTGAGAACCAATAGTTGGCTTATGATGAATACATACTCCTGTTTATTTGACTTTCGATCACACACCTCCATTAAAGAACCATGGAAACAATTCCAACTGCAGTTACTGCAGCACACTTATTTAAACAATACTTATATTGCCAGTAAGGGTTATAAAGCTCTGTCTACACTATCAAACTAGTTTGACAAAAAAAAGTGTGCCCAAATATGGTAGTGATATGCCCAGATATGGTAGTAATATGACATCATCATGTCCATATATGGGCACATCACATTTTTTTGTCACATAAAGTTTGATAGTGTAGACAAAGCTTTAGCGTATATAAATATTATTTTACTTGCTTCCATGGAAATCAAATCAAAGTATGTTAATATTCTTTTGAAAATATGACACAATAATTCCATACAACAAATTTGAATGGCATACATAACTAACAATAAGCGTCGATGAAATATCTAGATACAAAAAATACAAGTTTAGTGAATATATTTACAATCAACTAATTTAATCTAGAAAATTACTAGTCAACTTTCTTGGAACCATAAAATTAGAAATTCCCCCAAAACCAAAATTTTCCTACGGTCCAAAATTCTTCCTTATTTAACATGCATTCGGGGGAAGAAACAGACTTAAGGAACAAAACTCTTTTGGGCCAGCCCAATGGTGTCTGAGTTTGGGAGAGTTGACTGCATTACTTTTTACAACCATTGCTGTTACCTATATACTGAGATGTTTAAACCCATCCCCTATCCTAACACATTGTCACCAATACATACTTTTAGTGGGTAAGCAAGGGACGTTTCAGAAATTATTTGTTTCTCCTGGACAAACCTAATTGTTACAAATTGGCTTAAATTTCAAAATATACTATGGCAATTTTGTTCATAAATTGGAGAAATTTACGTAGCATCTGCGACTGATATAACAAAATAGTTTTTCATTAAAGTCAGTAAATAGGTGTAAGGTTTTTATATAATGGGGTATCATATCTTCACATTTATACTTCTAGTGCTAAGAACCACATGCTGTTTATAAAACCACTCTATCCACCATGTAAATTGTTGCTTTAAAAATCGCCTTAACTATATTTTAATTCTGAAGAACTGCTGAATTGAAAAGTACCATGTAAGAAATTCTATAAACGATATATACTGAAACAATCTATGGCACCATTGATATAGACATTCTCAAGGCATTTACTAGTCAACACTGAGTAAACTACAAATGACACAACACACTGGAGGAAGTCACAAAACAAATGTGACAAATTTAAATTTACTGCACTGTGTAGTAACTTGTAGCTTTCTTGATGAATATCTTATGTATACAGTACGTACTCATGGAAGTATACACCATAATATACCTCCATGGTATACTGTAGTTACTAAACAGTTTACAATAACACATTGTTGGAGTTTTTTTGTGCCCATTTTTGTAAAATCAGTAATGTTGTACAGTTTTGTTTGACAAAAAAACTACTGCAGTATATAGATTTGACGCAGTAATAACTGTGGACATGGGTAGGTACATACAAATCATAGACTTGTAGCCAAGCAACGGGAGAGAGAAGTATTGAGTGCACTGAAGGACTAAAAGACCACATCGCAGGACGAGTATGACAAAGTACAATCTTTAATAGAAGAATTTAGTATCATCTAAACTTTACATGCTGACAATATCAAGCTTTTGTTTCGGGAGAGTAGACAAAGGAGGAATCTTTTAAGCATGGTTACGTTCATTATCATCAGGACTATAGTGGTTGATTCAACATTCTTCCAGTCCTTTATCTAACGTCCTAAAATACTAAAGTAGATTATTTATTATATTTTCGACAAGAATTCAAACAAACCCACATTTTAAAGTGGACCAATAAAATTTCTTGAATCTTGAAGATATATTCCTTTTCTTATTCTACCTCTTCCCTTTCCCAAAGCTGGCTACAGTCCAGATTAACAACATTTAATACCAATTTAGCAGATACAATATCAAAAGTCTATCAAAGTCATAGGTTTCACGTTGTTTTTAAAGTGACTGTTTTTTATACATTACTAGTACAATGCTTACCAACAATCTTGCTTGTACAAAAACTAAACAAGAATCTATTACTCACAGGTCGCACACTTTGTTTTTTACATAGAGATACATACACCTCCATGCTGACTATGAATATAAGCCAGCTTAGGCCTGTTAAGGTTACAATGTTAATGCCTTGCTTACTGAGGATAAATTCAAATTCTGAAAACTCCAGGGCGAGAGTGTTGGGGTGAGAGGGGATACATTTTTGTGGCACAGCTAAACTGAGAAACTTGATATACAGTAATAACTGTTTATATCATTTCTGGAGTATAAAATATTACATTGTTAATCCCATGCCATTTTGTTATGTATAAGGGTAAATCAAGGACACCTAATTAAACAGCTCCATTTCTCATACCAAACACAAATTGTTTTATCAAATGAATTACAGAAAACTCAAATAGTCTTAAACGCACATGATCATGCCAAATAATTCTACTGCAGTAATTATAATATAGTAACTGCAGTAATCAAACTACAACTACAACATTAAATATATTTAATTTACTTTGTACTTCAATTACTGCTAAAGATGTATAATTAAATTACTGCAGTAAAAAATGAATTTACTGATGTAGGACAATATTGACATGGGAAGCACACTTTTCAGTTTTCCATTCTAAATATTCTTCTCATTAGATAAACTATGTACATACTTAATTAACGCCAGCAGTATCATGAAATAATACAGCTTTTCCGTTGTGAATAAGGGGGATCTGAAGGGTTGAGAATCGTGCGCCGTTTCTTCGAGCGCAAGTCGGTTTGCGGTAGCATGTACCGGTGCATGTGGTTAGCATCTGCGAATGACTTAAGACGTGATCTGAGCGTTGGCGGTAAAGGTAATTTTTCCATAGCATAGGTACAAGTACAGTTCACTATTACTCGGCAACAGAAATCTTGCAAACTTAATACTGAAAAAAAAAATCAAAATTATAAGTTTATTGGTGTACTAATTTTTATGATTACTAATAATATAACAGGGAAACTAGAGGATGAATGAAACATTTCTGCAAGACTCACGATAATCTCTAATCTAATGTATAAAGGAGAATAGATGGACAGATTTAAAGTCTGTCTGTTTCCCATTAGAAGATGAATGATAACAACATTGTGCAAAAGGCAAGATAATCTATTACCAAATGTATAAAGAAGAATGGATGGTAAGATTTAAAGCCTGTTTCACACTAGAAGATGAATTGAATGATAACAACATTGTGCAAGAGGCATGATAATCTATTACCAAATGTAAAGGAGATGGTCAGATTTAAAGCCTGTTTCACACTAGAAAATTAATTGAATGATAACAACATTGTGCAAGAGGCATGATAATCTATTACCAAATGTAAAGGAGATGGTCAGATTTAAAGCCTGTTTCACACTAGAAGATGAATTGAATGATAACAACATTGTGCAAGAGGCAAGATAATCTATTACCAAATGTAAAGGAGATGGTCAGATTTAAAGCCTGTTTCCCATTAGAAGATAAATGATAACAACATTGTGCAAAGGGCAAGATAATCTACAGTATTACCAAATGTATAAATGGTCAGTTTTAAAGCTTGTTCCACTAGGCCAATTCATTTACACGAATAAAAAGCATTAGCGGATGTGTATGCATATTCATATTATCATCTTCCAAATCCAATCCATTTCTGCGACAAAACCTAGTAGTCTACTGTATTTTTTTTTTTTTTTTGCCTCAATGCTTAGTTTGAACAGTTACTTTTTGCAAAGCCAATTGCGGCTAAGGAAAGAGTCACAACGAACATGTTCGTGAGCACTCATGAAATTAAAGAGCTCAACCGCATGATAGAAATGAAAATCATTGAAAAATTTAATAAACAGATTAGCACTTATTTTTTTTACTCTGTGAAAACTTGTGCTAAAAACTCACTTGTTCTGATTTCTTTTTGACAGCGCTATGAGCAATAATCGTTGGAATGGCGCTTTAAAAATGGAACGATTGATTGATTGATTGATTGATTGATTGATTGTGGGAAACAGGCTTAAGAGGTGGTGATGATGAATGAAGCATAAATCCTTGTCTACACAATCAAACTTGTGACGAAAAATGTGATGTGCCAATATATGGACATGATGATGTCATATCACTACCATATTTGGACATATCACTACCATATATGGACATATCACTACCATATTTGGACATATCACTACCATATTTGGACATATCACTACCATATTTGGGCACATCACACTTTGTCAAACTAGTTTGATAGTGTAGACAGAGCTTAACACAAATTAGATTTTTTCTTTTACCTTTGTTTGTTCTCCAGACACGTTCCATTCCATTTCTTTTCAGAACAACTCTAGCTAACTCTGTCATTGATTCCAGAATGTTAAAATCGCACAGGGAACTCACTTCAAAAAATGCCATACCATTTTTTAAGGCGTACAGCTGAGCATCAATTGTTGTAACTTGACGCTTGAACGCAAGGTGAAGACGGTTTCCTAATAGGATTTTCGGTACTCCAGGTGCATGCTTTAAAAATACATTAAAAAATGTTTGTTTAAATTTTTATTTCAGTCTCATTTGGGACTTAGGGAGTGGAATAGAACGAGTCGTATAAGTTTACGATTGGACCGTGGACCTTGGGATTGGAAGGTAATCATGTTACCCTCCAAGATACTGCTCCATTAAATTAACCACCAAGCTACAGCTTCACCAGAGAATAATTTCGGCAGTATCGCATCGCAAAAAGCAAAACAAAATCAAACAATCTCTATGCAATCGCCGAAGTAAATTGCATGTACTTGCAAAACAAAATTACTAATCAAAATTTGTGTACGAAATTATTCCCTGTCCACTATATTAAATATAACTGATATTGTCAAAGACTGCATTTATGAATAACAAATTACTGCAGTAAATCAGACAATTACTGTACTGCAACAATAACCCTGATCTTCATGTCCATTTTACTTACTTCATCAATTTCTTTAAGCCACCTATCAATACCATCAAAGGACCACCTGTTTGTGATGTCATACACCACTAGGATGCCTTGGACACCTCTTGAGTAAGTACGAAGAATTGTGCAGAACCGTCCTTGTCCAGACGTGTCCCTACAAAGACAATCACAATATTATTATATAAAATTATATGAAAAAATACAGTACTAATAATACTATTAATCAAAGAAGTGTTATTAACAACAACAAAAACAGTTTAATTTAACCAGAAAGAAAATGGCCTTCCAGTAATATTTATGTCAAATTTTTGGTCAAAGTGAATAACTTTTAATTATATACCAATACAATAACTTATTTAAACAAAATGTATTTTTAAATAATTTGTTCAGGGCAACAATATCTTAAATATTAAAAATACAGTATCATTTTACTATACTTTATTTACCTTAATAAACATATTTATGGTTTATTGATATTTCTATATAAGGAATTTAATACATCCAGTTTTAGGCTTTAATAACTTCCTTTGAATAAGGCGGATGTGTTGAACTTTGTTACTCATAATATTTAGTAGAAATACTTTGACCAACTAAGATGTCTTAATATGAATATAACCTTTTAATATTAAAATCAGCTGATAAGTTGCTTCGAAGCCTTCATAGATATATATAATTTTAGGGATCATGTCAACATTTATTCTACTGCAGTTTATTACAGTAACTATATTTTGTTACTCCAATAATATATGCATAATTATTATCAATGACAGAAAATTACAGTTTGAATTGTTTAAATATAAATTTTTATTTTGTGCACATGCAGTCATATACTGTATGGTATTTATATGTTTGAATAAAGTTTGGATATAATAATAAATAATAATTTTATTTTTTACATAAAAAACTGAACAACTGAATGAAACTGCTTACCAAAGTTGAAGACGGACTCGTTTTCCATCCAGTAAGATAGTGGTTGTTTTATGTTCAACTCCTGTAAAATCAATTAGTAAAAGTACAATGACCATTTAGGAAAGAACTAGAAATATGAATATTGTATGCTGCATCAAATTACATGAATTACTATTATTATTAATATACAGGTTTGCACTAACCAAATTACACAAACCAACAGTGGCGTTGGTAGTCTATGAGTGCTACCTTAACTGGATAAAAACCAACAATAGCCTATCTCTCCGAAGAGAGGAATTCATTAAATGAAATGCAGAACATTATGAAATGTATTAATTGTATTTTAGAGATTAATTTTAAACAATTGTATTACTGTTATACCATTCTATGAGAACATTTTAAGCTTATGTTCATCTATTGTTTTTTACATTTAGTCTTATTTTACATACCATTTTATTTAAAAATATTAAGTTTGTTTATTGTATACTGTAGCCTACAGTATATAGATACAGTAGTATGTAGAACAGGTGCTCCATCTTATACCTGATATTACCCTGTAACGCCTCTGGGTGAAATATTAAATTTAAAAAAAAGAAAATACCATGTTTTTTTTTAATTGATATATGATACTATTATAGAGGAAGTTTTTTCTGTATATTTTTTTTTATATTTTAATTAAGAATTTCTTCTGTTAATTAGCTTTTGTTGAAACATGGAGAAATAATCCATGGTTGAAAGCTTTTACACCACCTTGCAGTTTTTGCACCATCAGTTGAAAGGAACCCATACCCTAAGTCACATTTTAAACAGAGGATTTAAGGTAAGCATACTTCCTCAATAGGGACTTAAGCATGGCTTTTTTGCCATGACAATACACTATGCATATAAATGACAACCTACATAAATCTAGTTTGTCATTGTTATTTTGGGATGCTATTGTGATGTAAACACAATGCCAGTGATGAGTACAATGATCACAGTGTCCTAATGGAAAACCCCCACTAATTTCCTACTAGAAAATATTGTGACTAACTGTATAACCTGCACTGTATTTTCAATGGAGGTATAAACAATTCACTGCATGTAAAAAAAATAATACTATATTGTATAGGAATGAATACAAAGAGAAATATTTCACTTTTACCTCCATGTTTATTTTTTTTAAACATGCAACAGTGTTCTTCCAATTTAGAAATAAAATCTTGACAATTAAGCAATGTACCAAATTCTAGATATATCTAATATTATTAATAACTTAATCAAATGTCATAAACTGTAATACTAATGTTTACTTCTGATGCTCTTGTTTAATAGCTTGGCCCACTACAGTACTTAGCCCATGGGATTTAGACTTTTAAATCAAACAAATTGCAAGAAAAGGTGTTTTTGGTGAAATGTCTTCTTTAGAACACTATATCAACGTTAGGACGTTTTTCGACAAGTGTTTATTTTATATCTTTATATAGTTTACACCATTTTTATTACCATTCAGAGCCAATTTATTCTGGTAAATCTTGCTGGTTAAACAAGCTTCGGGAGAACACTGGAATGTCTAACATAGAAGAAGCAGTAACAAATCGCAATATATCAATGATAAACAGCAGCAATAAGTAGATGTATAGAATGTGATTGATGTCAAAGGAGGACTAATATGGTACACAAGATGATCTTATTACAGACATAGAAATTTCTTTTAGATCGAAATCTTAATTGAACGAAATACTATACAGATTGCATAGGATACAGTACAGTTAAGATTAATCAGAAAATGTTGGTTTTACAGAAGAATTAAAAATAAAATGATCGTCATTTATATACTTTTTATAACGACAATTAAGAAACTCATTATTATTAGTAATTAAATTGAAATTTAGGCAAAATTTGTATAAAAAAACATAATGCCTTTATACTGTGTAGAGTACAATTAAAAACTGTGTACAGTATGACGAAGGGGTTTTGAAAATGTTCCAGGCAGAAATAAATATGACTAGTTCACTAAAATAAAACTACAAAATGTACAGTATTTGATAACTGTCTACAGTACAGTGTGTTGTTTACAGGTACAGTACAGGTAAAGCAGACTGAAGAAGAAATGTGGTATTATTAGCAGTCATTTTGCAAGGACAAAGATCTACCACAAACATACTAGTAAAGGTCAATAAACAGGAAAATACTGTAAAATACAAGTCATAAGCTTCCTACAGTAATAAGACTTTATTACAGTATAATAAATCTATATCAAGTTTCATACGCAATCAGGTATTGTTTATTACAGTATTATACTACTGTAACATTATGTACACTACTCGAAACAAACTGTATAAACTGTGATGTTTCTAGGACCACTACTCCCTATCCCTGGACAATTATAACTGGACAATTACACCTGGACAAGTATTACACCTGGGCAGTTATCCTTGGAAAAGTACTAATTTTATGCCAGACAACAAATGTATACCTCTAATGTCTAGAGGTCGAACTAAAAACACTGTGTTGTCCTGTGGTACTACTAGCCAGCAAACAGTACAACATAAATAATTACTAATTAAATATAGTAATAAAGAAATATAATATCTTTAAAATGTAATAGTAATACTGTATATAATTAAGAGACATTTTTGTTTTTCGTCAATTTTACTTCTTGACAGTAAAAAAATAAAAAGTTTTGATTTCTGGTGACTGCTGCATGCGCCACTACAATCAGCCTTATGGAAACAGAGAGCTTCAGTATTTTGAATGCTTTGAATTTCTGAGGAAATTTCATTTCTTTTTTTTTACACAGTTCCTTTAAGATACAGTTACAATATTGGATTAAATGTTGTAGGAATTATCTTGCTGAATAAAGAAAATGAGTATGATGGCAGGCTGCATGTACAGAGCAAACAAAGGGCTCCAGGGATTACGATAAATGTTTAACTGATATTTGAGCAAGAAACGTGCTTCTTGATATTCACTGTGATTTCAAATTAGTAATAACACGTACAGAAATTTGGAATTAAAGAAAACAAAATGTCACATTGAGTAAAAGTAGAACTCTACTGATTTGGTTGAAGTGAAGTTTTCATCCATTTCCATCTGAATATACAGTAAAGTTAAAGTATTTTGAAATTATTACAAATTATGATTTTCTATATTTAAAGTAAATAAAATAATAAATGTCAGAATTGAAATGTTGTTTATCGTTTTGATTTAAGTTTTTGCTTGTTTTATTTTATATCTCCACTGAGATCCAGCCACTGATGATACAGCTTTTTCATTATTTCAGTAATTTGCCTTTGGTTTTAAAATTAAAACCATAATAATAATAATAATCATTTAATTTTGTTTTACTTTGATTCACAACAAATTATAAGTAATTACAGTACTGTATATCAAGTGATAATGTACTATATTTTAAAATTTAATTTATGAAATCTTGTGTTATATTATAATGGTACTGTATTTGTCACATACAGTACTTGAACAATTTGGTTAGCAATAACCGATAAAATCAATCTTAAGACCGAAAATACTGTAGGAAAGATAAACTGCATTTTTGCTATACTATTTCATGGATATATTCTATAGCAATATTAGGTACAGTACTACTAGTGTTATGGCTACTGTATTCCATTTTAATTGTTGCATGTTTATGTCTTGTCATATTGTATTTTTGTGAGGGTCCCTAATGATCAGCTTCGACTGGATGAACCACCCTCGTAAAATATTGTTGAAATAAAAAAATAAATAAACTGTACCCTGGCGAAAATGTTCGTGGAATAAATGGAATGTTAGACAATATGAAAAAAACAAGCAAAACATGATGATTCATTTTGTGTAATTTCCTTTGAATCTGTTGATCATGTGACATTCCATGCAATTTCAAGTTTTTTTTGTAACAAACATTTTTGCTTAAATACCTACTAAAAAACTATAGTTTAATTGTATCACTAGACCTGACATTGACCGTGAGTAATAATTAGTACTCAATGCATTGACAAAGGAATTATTTTTTTCTGAAAGCTTGGCACTTCTTCTTTCTGGCTGTTTTTTTAACTATCATTTTGATTTAGCTTTTTGCTTTATTTATTATACAGTATCTCCATTGAGATCCAGTCACTGATTTGTTTTGGTAATTTAGCTTTGGATTTAAATTATAATATCGATAGATTTTCAGAATTTTTAAAACATTTTAGCATAAACAGGTACCAGCAAAACCACCACCTTACGGTTTTCACAGTTATAGTCAGAACCTTTTAAAAATAAATGGTTCTTTGGTATTTTACTGACAAAACTTACCAAAATATTTTTTCCTGAATTTGAAAAAAAAAAAATATTATGATGATCACATGATAGATATATAATAACAGTAACACATAAAATTTACGCTAGAATAAAAAGTTGTTATGGATAAACATATTAGAAGTAAAAAAGATGAACATATGTTAAGTTAGAACAATCAATACTTTTACATTTGGTTTATTTAGAACTTACCATTACTCATATATAACGAAGAATCTGGTGTACCATCTTGAATTCTGTTTAGTATTTCTCCTTTTCCTACATCGCTATCCCCAACGAGAAGAAACTTAAGTTGATAATCATACGAACGAGGAGAATGTGGACGAACGCTTTGATTTGATGTGTGCACAGTTACACTTCGTACACTAGCCATTGCGTTAAGTTGTACTTACAACTATCAAACCAATGTATCTTCCAAGATATTTTAGGCTAGGCCTACAGTAGGTAGGCAAGGTAAGCCTACTTTGAATTAATTCGGTTCTTTTTTAGTAAAAAATGGCAACTCCCATTCTTTTGAATTCCACTTCTGACGGCTTAAAAACACAGCCTTATTCTATTTATAATAAATTATACGTAATTTAACAATTACCACATTCTGATACTGTTGAAGTTGAAATAAAAAAGACTGGTCTATTTGTCTCGATTTCAATTCCCCCTCTACTATCCACACGACACACAGCTCAGTGTATCCCGCGTACAGTTTTTCATTTCGCAAAACACACAGAACGCCCAAAATATTTTGCCTAAATTTCTCGTTTTACGGCGACCACAATAAAAAATTATAAGTTAAATTTACTAATGAACAGTTTATAAAAATGTAAAACACCTCATGCCAAATCCTAATGACTAAATACGTATAATAAAGTTGAAATACTTCGGGAGTTTATTCACAAAACAACAAGAGAACTCCTTTTCAATGGCCGACTGATTGACCTTTTTTAATTGACCCTTCTCTACAGAAAAAAAAAATAACAACAAATAAATCAACAAAAGAGGGCGCTATCGAAGATAGTAAGAAAGGATCAAAACAGTGTTTTAGGGAAAGAAATTGATTGAGAGGTAGGCTTATCCCTTATTTTACATAATATTGGTCTATTCATAATCTATTGTATTTACATATTCGCCAATTATAGTATTTATTTTCAGATATGGCGGCATCAAATTCAAGTGATAGCCATGATCCAGTTATTTTGGCAACAGCAGGCTACGACCACACAATTCGTTTCTGGCAGGCACACAGTGGAATCTGCCACCGAACAGTACAACACCCTGATTCTGTATCCTTATACTTTTACTAGCATGGTGTAACCTACTGTTAAAAACTAAAAAAAATTGTCAAATCGCGCACAACAACAACAATATGTTGAATTAGATACATATGTGTATGAGTGTTATAATAACTTTGTTCGGTGACAACTAACTAACTGTCCACCCACCGTACATGTATCGGTCACATTTTATTTCGGTTGCGATAAAATTAAAATCAACTTCTTCAGATATTTTGTATATGGAGTGCCGCTAGCTATTCTTTTAATCATATCGATCACCTCCAGGTTAAGCTGACATAAAAAATAAATGCACTTACCCCCAAAAAACATCCCTCCTGTCTGTAGTATGTATGAAGATGAGTGAATTCAATATGAGCGTATCTAGCGACGCTCTTTAAAAATACTGGAAGGTATTTTTAGATATAACGCAACTGATTTAAAACGCGATCGATTTCATTTGTCACCATAGGTGGAAATGGTTATAGGCTGGCTCAGTAAAACTCATCTTAAGCCAACCGATAAAACAAAACAAACCATTAAAAACAAAAAAATAAAAAAAAACATTCCTATAAACTATATATGTACACAGCAAGTAAATAACCTTGAAATTACTCCAGACAGAACAATGTTGGCAGCGGCAGGTACTGTATGCATACTATCAATGTTTTCATCAACATTGTCATCTAATCTAATAAATATTCTACTATAAACCATAGTTCCAGTGTACACAGTTATAATTCATGTGCACTTGAAAGTTCATCATCCGAGAAGAGTAGGTGGTTACCCCGGTGAACTGGTTCACCAAAAAGTCCCTGTATCAGGGAGATTACCAACTATCTAATAGGACAGTAATTAATTTACTATTGGTAATCCTTGGCCACATGCCATAAAATAAAAAAAAATAAATAAATAATAGTCAAAATGATAATAATTATTAACCATCATAACATCATCCCCCTTGATTAGTTTACCAGTTTACTCTATCTATGAATTATTATTATCTTTAGTATAATACATCTTCTCTGTTTTTCCATTATTTTGTCTAAAGCTCTGTCTACACTATCAAACTTTATGTGACAAAAAAAATGTGCTGTGCCCATATATGGACATGATGATGTCATATCACTACCATATTTGGGCACGTCACACTGTTTTTGTCAAACTAGTTTGATAATGTAGACAGAGCTTTCCAGCACATTTCCAATTCAATCAAACCACCATCAATAGTCTGCATTGAATAACATATATTTTTTTCCCGCATAGGTTATCAACACATTCGAATGTATGATATAAATTCCGCAGAAACGAGTCCCGTGATCAACTATGAAGGAATTTCTAAAAATGTAACAGCAGTAGGTTTCCATGAAGATGGCAGGTGGATGTACACAGGTGGTGAGGACTGCACAGCCAAAATATGGGATATAAGGTCTCAATATAAATATACGTTTTGACATGTTTAAAGCTGTCTACACTATCAAACTTGTGACAAAAAATGTGATGTGCCCATATATGGACATGATGATGTTATATCACGACCATATTTGGGTATATCACTACCATATTTGGACACATCACTACCATATTTGGACACTTCACACTTTTTTTGTCAAACTAGTTTAAAAGTGTAGACAGAGCTTTATATAGGAAGGTTAATCAGGGATCCCTGAGTTAATCTTGCTCCAATCTTAAAGCATTGGGCATTTGATTCTTTACGCACATATTATATATTTTTACAATGTCTTGATCAATTTCTTTTGGTTGCAAAATCACCTGTCAAAGACATGTTCTTGGAGAATAAGAAGAGCAGTACCGTACTATTTTGATTTTATACTTCTGCTCAATGTCAGGTCATCCATCAATATTCTTTTTCTGATATCACTGTTTTTATTATTTGGTTGCAGATCAAGAAATTTGCAGTGTCAGCGTATATTTCAAGTAAATGCTGCGGTAAACTGTGTATGTCTTCATCCAAATCAGGTAACACTAGATAACAACTTTTATCTATTAGATTAGAGGAAGATAGGGTGATGTGCCCATATATGAACATGATGATGTCATATCACTACCATATTTGGGCATATCACTACCATATTTGGTTTATTTACCAGTTTTTTTGTCAAACTAGTTTGATAGTGTAGACATAGCTTTGATAGTTTGGGAAAATAGTAGCAGATGGGTGATTACCACAATAAAATGCATATTGAAATTATTATTATTTTGCAGGGAGATTTGTTTGTTGGTGATCAAAGTGGAGCAGTTCATATTTGGGATTTACGAACTGATCACAATGAGCAACTGGTAATGATGTACTAAACTAGAATTCACTCACTAATTGATGAAATGAACATAGAGGATTTCTAATCTGTGCCTTTAGCATGAAAAATGACTTAATGACGTAATTTTACTGAATGCTCAGTACATTGAGAATGCTTTGAAAGAATTTGCAGGTAGTTTTTGGGTTAGACCCCACTACCTCCAGATCAGTAGCCTGGTATTCACATCTCTAGATAACAGAGCTTGTACCAATGGCTAGTGTTAGATTTAAGAGCAAGGATGCAGCAGGTACTGCAGCAAAATGTTTAATGTTCAATTTATGGTGGGAACCCACAGTGCTAATCCCAGATCACTAGCCTAATATTCATACTCCTAGATCACAGAGCTTGTGCTAATGGCTTCAAGCACAAGGATGCAGCAGGTACTGCACCAACATGATAATGTTTAATTCTTGGTGGGAACCTACAGCACTACTCCCAGCTCATTAGCCTGCCATTTATACCTTTACAGTAGGTCACCAAGCTTGTGCTGATTTTCAACCCCAAGGAAGTACTGTAGCAGGTACTGCACCAGCATTATAAGTTTCAAAATAGCTTTGTGTCAGGGAGCCCAGTGTCTATATAATAATTATATTTATTATTTAATACACAATATATCTACAGATTCCTGAAGCAGACGCATCAATACAAAGCATCAGCATAGATGCAGAGGCTTCCTATATGGCTGCTGTTAATAATAGAGGAAACTGTTATGTTTGGGCTTTGAAAGGTGGACGAAGCACAGAAACATCACAGCTAAGACCAAAGACTAAACTTCAGGCACATAAGAAGTACGCACTAAAATGTAAATTTAGCCCAGACTCAACGTAAGTATAATTTGGATCAGGTATTTTCTCAAGAATGTGGATTAGGCTCTACTTACCTACAGCATCCAGAGAAATACCTTCCACAGTCATTCTTCACGCTATTAGTCTGAAGATAAATGATCTTAACTGCCCACTGTTGTATACTTAAATATTACATTCTAATTTTCTAGTTTGCTAGCAACAACATCATCAGATCAAACAGTCAAGTTATGGAAGACAAGCGACTTTTCACTGATGACTACATTAAGCGATGCAAGTCAACGTTGGGTTTGGGATTGTGCTTTCTCATCAGATTCACAGTACTTGGTTTCAGGTTAGTTTATCTTTAAGCTACAGCTCTGTAGTGGAGCTGTAGCTTGGTGGTTAACGTGCTTGCCTTCCAATCCAGAGTTCAATCGTGATTTAGTGCCAGGGTTGTAACTCACAACTCTTTCAACTCTACTCCCTAAACCTCAAATGAGACTTAGTTTATAAGCACGATAAATTATAAAATAGTTTATCCATCCTGTTATTGGCCAGTTTGTGCTTGCTGTTGGATGCATATGAAATAAAACAAAATGTTTTAATGAGAATACAGGTATCCTATACAATTACTGTTTTAGTGCTCACAATGTGTCAGCACTGTATGCGCAATACCTACACAAAACACCGTTATAGAAAATCATCCTTTTTAATCGCATGGTAATCAATCTATGTTGTTATTCTCTAGTTTCATCTGATAACATGGCAAGATTATGGAGCATTGAACATGGCGAGGTCAAGAGAGAATACAATGGTCATCAAAAAGCGGTCACTGCTCTGGCATTTCACGATGGTATAGCAGCTTAGCAACGGTCATCATTTGGTTTTGTATTTAACAGTGGTACTGCCCATCAAATATTGCCATGTACACCCCCTAATGTAACTCAGCAAAAAGCAGTCACTGTCCGTTGTTTCATAACAGTGGTCACTACCAAGCTCAGGTCATGGACTTAACTGTTGTTTGTATGACAATACAATCTGTAATCATCCATATATGTTCAGGTATAAGGCCAGCCACTAATTTAGGCTAAAAGATCCATTGTTAAGCAATCCCACCCCCTAGTTTTTGCCAAAGTTCGTACACAGGCCCCATGAGACTATATTCGGTAATATATAGTAGTACTGTATCATACACATATATTCTTTCATGGTGCTTCAATGGTGTGCTTTGAAAAACTGTGGGTAGTCAAATGTTGCAGGTACTAGCCCAATTATGTATTGGATTACCATTTGACAAATATAACCAAGGTATTTTAACATTTAGAGATGTCACATTCAAAGCCATGGTCGTCTTGGCCTTAATGAATTGATGGTGTCAATATTAATTACTGTACATAATATATATAGACAATTATGATTTTGTTTTTTTATGACATTTTGTGTTCTATAAATAAATACAACATCTAAATTAATAATGTAGTTTTGTTTTTATTTGTACATTATAGAAAAGTTAAACATTACAGTATTCCCCTAAAAATTGTAATCAAATGAATTATTTAACATTTAATAAACAAAAAAAAAGCATTAAAGTAGAATACAGTAGAACCCCTCCTGTAAGACACTCCTATTATTCAGGGGACATCCCTATTAAGAAAATATTTTCCTGTAAAGCGTCCATGGGGAAATGTATGTTTTAGTACTACGACCAACCCCATTAAGGGGACACTTAAATTTAGGTAACACTTTGGTGGTTCAAAAGGTGTCCCCTTAATAGAGGTTCTACTGTTTTACATAATTTTCTGTATCAGACATGGATACACAATAATTAATAACTAATAAAGATAAACTTTAAAAAGCATTATTGCCTGATTCAAAGTAACATTAAAAAAACAAACAAAATGAAAGCACACTAATAATTATTTTAAAGTTATTGCCTTTGTTTTTAAAGGCCAGGTGCGGGCAAAAAATTTCTATTGATCATACATTCCAATAATTATCGATCGATAGTTTCCCCTATGTTTCATAATTTTTGGGATTTTATTTGTGTTACACAAGCTTGTTGAAAATAAGCACTTTCTTATCAGTGGGGGGATAGTTCAAATTACACAGTAAAATCTCTATTCTTTTGTACACAAATTTTGTAAATAGAGAGGCATTTTAAAAAGCTATGAAAAATAAACGGTGTGGTAAAAAATGTTATCAGATAACTAAATATAGGTAATATAACTTGAATATTACATTTCTGGTATTTTTATTCAACTTCAGCATTTTATTTTCATACTATAGCAAAAATTATCCACCGTATATCCACCATCTTTTTTCACCTTCTAGGGAGTCACCAGACATGTTATTACATTAGGTTAACTACCTAACTACTGAAAAAAAGTCTTCCTGGTTTTTATGGAAGAACTTTGCCAAATTTTGTATTTGGCCATATTAAGGGGAAATTCATTTCGTCTTGATTTCTGTTACAAATATTTGATTTATGTACAATTAACCAAATATTATATTTAAAATTCATGCCTGTACCTGAGCTTTAAGTATTAAACATGGTGTATTTGGTCTATACTTTGGTTTATAAACTGTAATAATATTTATATTAATAAACAAACATTGATTGACAGTCATCAATTCAAGAGCTTTGATATTTTTAAAATGTTGTAAAGCTCTGTCTACACTATCAAACTTGTTTGACAAAAAAAGTGTGATGTGCCCAAATATGGTAGTTATATGCTTAAATATGGTAGTGATATGACATCATCATGTCCATAAATGGGCACATAATATTTTTTTGTCACATCACATAAAGTTTGATAGTTAAGACACATATCCATTTATTAACTCAGGTACATGCGATTAGCCTCCTTCAAAAAGCAGGTGTTCAAAGTTTCTTGTAAGTGAAAAAATAATAAAATGCAAAATGCTGGTATGTATCTACATAGCTTCGGTGCGACATTTTACAAAATGTTATATCAGTATAATAATAATCATTCAGTCTTAAGCTCTGTCTTCATATCAAACTTTATGCAACAAAAAAATGTGATGTGCCCATATATGGACATGATGATGTCATATCACTACCATATTTGGGCATATCACTACCATATTTGATAGTGTAGACAGAGCTTTATAAATTATATGGAATTATTCTAAAAGCCTCAATACACTTAATTAGAGATTAAGAAAATACAATTTGAAACATTATTTTTTAAACTTCATTCCAAAGGAAGACAGCTGTCCCAAGAAAAGGAATGTGCAGCAGCAGCAGTCATAGTGTTGAATAAATTTCTAGTAGAACATTATTCTACAGGTATTAAACAGTTATTAAATATAGTATTATTAATTATTAAATATAGTATTATTAATTATGTATCATTTTTTATTTAATCTTTCTTTAAACTGAATTGCACTTTTACAAACTTTTAAAATTTGTGATTTTGGACAAACATTTTAAAATCAAGTCATAATCATAACATTATAAATCATAATCAAATTAAGTGATAATCATCACACATATACTTATGTTTAATTTGTTTTCTAAGGCACATTTTGTAAATAAAATTAAAATTGATGTACTTCATTAAGACTAAATTATTTTATATTTATTTCATGGAAATATATAATATAAAATACTATAATTGATTGAATAAATAAAGGAACAAAATAATCAAAATGTATTTGACCTTTAACCTAACCCAACCCAACATCTAAGGTCATCATAACAACAAATCCAAAAATAGAACCCCATGAGGCGAGACGTCCATTACCACTGAAAGAAAGAACAACAAAAAATTAATCAAATATTCGCAAATGGTAAGATTTGTTTAAATCATCTCTTACATTCTATAACAAATTCTGGTTTTGGTGTGGTTACAAATGCTATCACAACACTGATCTTAACTAATGGTTGTATACTTACGATGAATGAGCCTCGGGCATTATATCATCCATGACAACATACACCATGGCACCAGCAGCAAAGGACAGAGCATATGGAAGCACAGGTTCAGCAATGACTACGGCCAAAGCGCCCAGCACTCCAGCTATAGGTTCAACCATTCCACTTAGCTGCCCATACCTACATATTATTACATAAAATACAGTACAGTATAATACTCTAAGCTAGAAAATACATGACATTGTGATTCAATATTTCAAAATTGATTTTGTCATAATAACGAATCAGTGGAGTTATGTATTCTAAATACAATATATATATTATACAGTAAACTCTTCTAATACTGGATTTAAAAAAAAAAACAGTTTTTTTTCCAATTCAAAATGACTATTCCAATCAAAGTACCTTATTATACTGTACAAAATACTGTACAATATTACACTGTACAAATACAGAATTTCCTGTTATGTATTGTTACATGTAGCATTCATTTTTAGCATTAATGTCTGAAAAATAAGTGAAACAATAACATATTTACCAAAAGCTCCTCCATATTGAAAATCCTGATGCTCGTAATGGAAGACTAACAGCAAGTCCTTCTGGGAAGTTTTGGATACCAATACCAATTGCTAAGTTCCTACAATCGAGAATAATAAAACAGGGTAAGGTATATATTTGGGTTTTAAGAGACAGATCTTAATCAATGTGTAACTAAGTGTTCCTTAATAATAGAAGTGTCCCCTGAATAGTGGCTTCCCAAAGGAGGGGTTCTGCTGTAATTAACTTACCTTGCACTTTCAAAAGTTGCTGAGGGTGTTTTTCCTATGGCACCAAAACCAACACCTACTGCCAGACCCTCTATCAAACCAAAGTACATACACATTAATTCATTGTTAGTAAGGAGTTACTGTACTATATAGTAAAGAATTACTATGAAAAACTTTTTGTTGCATAAAAAACACTTTTAGTCGCATTAATATAATCATTATCACATTTTTGTTATTTTCTAATGTTTTTTGTCATTACAATTTGATAAACTTCAACAGTGGCATAACATTTTATCGTTTATGTCTGTGAATGCTCGACGACACATTAAAATTAAAATCAAACTCAACTTTTTTTAAGCATTTTACCTGGAATATTATGAATAGTTATTGCTAAAATCAAAAGTAGTATTCGTTTCCATTGATGACTTTTATTTTGTGTTGTGTTAACTTGTTGACTAGTTGATGATTGCTCTATGGTATCATCTGATGTCAACTTCTTTCTTCTTTGTGTTACAGACCCATTATCTGACATTCCTATCATTTTAACAAAAAATAATAAATAAATATAAATATAGAGTAGACGGGGGCACCTCTGGGACCTAATGAAATGTCTCCTCAATATGGGTGTCCTTTGATTGGGAATATTAGTAGTGTTAAAACATATATTTCTCCTTCTTATATAAATAAAAGTTCTCTGTTGAATAAGGGTGTCCAAAAGGGGGATTTTTTATATGATAGTCCAATACATAAAATGTGTGTTCCTTTTCCATAGTATTTTAAATCACCAACATATATACTTTAAAAATTGGCACAGTTTTGAAGTTACATCAGAATGTAACCCAGTACTGAGATAAAGCATGGCCTACCTATTACAGTTGACGGTTGTTCTTCATCATATTGGTTATATATATCTTCATTTCTTGAATGTTCTTTTTGTTCACTGTTAAATACTACTGCTAAGTTTGACGAGGTAACACCCTAAAAATGGGGTAAATTCATTTATGTTTATTCTACACTTTCTTGACATCACTGATGACATCATTGGATCATTTTGTTTTAAACTATTATAATTTGGGATTGCATTTACATAGTACTACAACAATACATGTTGTACTGCTATACTGCGCTCACTGAATTGCAGTGTAATAATGATTTCTGTTGTATAATCTATAATAAATTGATTTTACAAACATATGTGCATTAGGGTAAACAAATTCATTCATATAACTTATTTCGATCCAACAAAAAGCAAATAATACATAATTAATGAAATCCATAATCTAAATAACCTATTGAAGAAGGAAAGAAAAGGAGGAGAGAAAAGTAGAAGGAACGAAAAGAAAAGGAATAGACAGAAAGAAAAGGAAAAGAGGGAAAGAAAAAGAGGAAAGAAAAAGAGGAAAGAAAAGGAGAAGACAAAAAGAAAAGGAGGAGAAGGAAAGAAAAGAAGAAGGAAAGAAAAGGAAAAAAGGGAAAGAAAAAGAGGAAAGAAAGGGAGAAGACAAAAAGAAAAGCAGCAGAAGGAAAGAAAAGAAGAAGAAAAGAAAAGGAAAAGAGGGAAAGAAAAGGAGAAGACAAAAAGAAATAGAGGAGAAGGAAAGAAAAGAAGAAGAAAAGAAAGGGAAAAGAGGGAAAGAAAAGGAGGACAAGGAAAGAAAAGAAGAATAGATTTCAACCTCAATTACAACAACAGTAGTGTGATTTAATAAAAATTATTACCAAATAAGGCATGAGTATATCAGCTGCATAAACAAATGCAGCTCCAATTGTAAAGCCAACAGCAGCTGGGATAAACGACCATTCTCCTTCTTTTCCATATGTACCTGAAAGTGTCGCTAGCTCAATGGCTGGGGCTAGCAATGACCAATAAGAAGCAGCAAGCATAACCTTTAGAAAAAACATAACATTTTAAATTTAGAAATTCAAAACTATATCATAAATTATGTAAATTGATGTGTATTATATATTTTATTATAATCATTCAGGATTTCGTTTTGTTTCGTAATATTTATTCAACCAAAATAGTATATTTTATTTCACATACATTTTAACATAATATTTTTCCCTTATTTTGGTTAGGATCTGGTTTAGAAGTAAAAAACTTGTCTCAATCAGACCACTCACAAAACAATATATAAGAATTAGTTAATCTTAAATCTTAATGCATTTAAAGATAGTGGGTTCGTGTAGTAACAATGTATTTAAACATAAAAAAATCATACCCCAGCTGCAAATCCTAAACTGCCATCTAATACTTTCCTCTGTAAAATAAATTATATTAATGACAATGTATATATAACATAACATATAATATTGTCTTATTTTGATGATTTGAATAGGAATAGTTCAACCCGTGTGCGCAATTTCACTTGTTAGCTCACAGCCATACAGTATATATACATAGTTACGACATTGGGTTAAAAGGTTACGTGATACACATATCAAATTGTGTTAAAATTGTTTGCATTAATTGCATGTACAGTATAGATAGGAGCAACAAAATACTTTTATTTATTCGAATAAACAACCCGGCGCTTTGAATTAACGCCATGGATAAACTCTCTAGATCTTTATTTATTTACTTGAATAAACGCTCCGCAACATGCATTATCTAGGCCTATCTATTATATTGGCTCTGCTTGGTCCTCTTGCCTACACCGCCCTCTATATATTACTAGTGTAGGCCCAGGCTAGAGTGTATTGTTATCCTGACTAAATATCTAGCCTAGCCTACTACTCTAGGCCTACTAACTGATAGGCCTAGATTATATATATTTAACCTTACTAGGCCTAGGTAATACTTGCCTTCCCACTTGCGAATACAAAAACTAATGCAGAGCCTAATGCTGTTAGACCCCATGTAAACAGAGTACCAAACAGGGCTTGGTAAACTGGATCATATCCTTCTATCATGATTTTGTTTTGGAGGCGATCTGTACACAAAACATCTGATTGAACGTGTGAACAAAAAGATCCACGTTTAGTGAATAGTCATGCTTCAATGCGTCGAACCTTAGGTTGCACGTACGACGCCGTTACTTGTTAAATTTACGTTTAGTCAATAGATTATTAGATAGCACATCGTGTATCTATTATTTTAATTTATTTCAAATTTATTTACCTACTTTCTATTGGTTTTTTGTGTAAAACGTAATGTATTTTTCCTGTAAAAAGGCAACTTTATTGGGTTAAAAATACTTCTTATTTCTGGCAAAATATTTCCCACAATGCATTTTAGCTGGCCATTTTGTTAAGGTTTTCGTCTTTCGCATTAAAAACGTTTTCATACAGTCCTAGATTTTAACTTATTTAAATGTATGGTTTTTAAAGTTTAGAATTATAATTTTGTATAAACATACACTATAAAGATGTCTGCCCAAGAGCAGATGCGGAAAATGCTGGATGAGCTTATGGGAACGTCGAGAAACGGTGAGTGTTTGTCTACTTTTTTTTTGTCTGACACAAAAGATAGCACAAGCCTAGCCGAGGCTTGCTAGGCCTACATACCAAAGGCTGGCATGTCGCGGACGTACGTGGTCTTGGCTGTAGTAGGCCTAGACTTAAGCCTAACACTAGGCCTAATACTTTTATATTTTTTCACCCATTTGCAGGTGAGGTTGGTAGAGACAGAGTAAGATTTGAAGATTCAAAAGTATGTCGTTCCTTTTTACTCAACTGTTGCCCACACGATATATTGTCAAGTACTGTAAGTATTCATCTAGGCTAGCCTAGCCCTAGGCCTTGCCTATTTTATTAGATTTATTAGTTATCCGCTTGGTATACCAAGCGGATAACTCCTTGTAATTGTATGAGATCAATATTTTTTTTCTGTATTATTAGTTATCCGCTTGGTATACCAAGCGGATAACTCCTTGTTATTGTATGGGATCAATAGTTTTTTTAGTTATCCGCTTGGTATACCAAGCGGATAACTCCTTGTAATTGTATGAGATCAATATTTTTGGTTATCCGCAACTTAGTTGCGGATAACCCATGTGATTGTAAATATCTTTTTTTTCATCTTCTTCTTTGTTATTCTTCTTTCTTTCCCGGATTTTTGTGCGTCGCATATCCCCTATTGCTTGTGAATATATCTTTTGTATAACTTTGTCATTATATGGACATTTACCTGAAGTTGTGCACCTCCATATTTTGAATGACGTCAGAGTTGCGCAACGTGACTTACGCGCGATTTTATGAATTTCAATGATTGATCATAGGATAAAAAATAAAAGTCATTTTGTATTGACATATGGTGAATATTTAAGTCATATTAAAGGCAAACTTTCTATGGATTAAAAATGGCATGTTTTACAAGAAGTTACGCGCGCACGCGCATTTAAAATTTAAAAATGCGCAAAATTAATTTCTAATCAACTTTCTACGCTGATCATGACATTTTAAACATGTCAAAAATTCCCACGCGCGCGAAAAAAATTACGCGTAAGGTGTGCACGGAGCATGAAAATCATGTGTTTTTTTCTTGAATTATGATTTTAGAGCCTTTCTTAGTCATTTTAAAAAAGATTTACATCATTTCAAATTAAAATGACGTCATACGAACACGTTGATTTAGACCATTTGCGCGCGTTTTAGTTTCAAAAGTGACAGCATATTGTCAAAATTAAGCCTATTTTTAATCTATTATAGCTCCTCAGGATCATCCACGACCCCCAATTTTTTAAATTTAATATGTAAGCAGATATGTTGTAGATATGAATTCATGCAGAACCTTTACCACTAGGATGTTATGACGTCATCGTATGGCCACACGAATGTAAAATATAGGATTTTTTACTCTTTCGTTATTGCTCATCAAATTCAACAAAGCGCTTCTCGGTTATACGTATTCCATTTCCCCCGAAATTTTAATATTGTCTACGTTAATCAACTATCTTTCGCAGGAATTAAAAATATTTTAATTTTTATGACGTCATCATGTCTAAAAATGTAAATAATGTGGGTCACTTATTTTCATCTTTACAGTAAATTTCAATCTGTTATAGCTCGTCAGAATAAAAAGTGATAATCATGATTAAAACGTTTTCTGGAAGCTATTGGATTGTAGATACGAATTGATGTGAATATTTTGCCAATCAGATGTTGTGACGTCATCATATGGCCAGTTGAATTCAAAAAGTCATATTTTCATCTCTTGCGTAAAAGTTCATTGCGTTTAAACGAGAGCGCATTTCACTTTTACGTGCCCAAAATTCTTCAAATTTGTATTAATGTAATTATTTAGATAATTAGCTTCTAAAATAGTTATGTTTATATGTCAATTTGATGACGTCATCGTGTTAATAATTAGATTTAAAAGATGGGTCTCGTAATTTCGGCTATGCTACACTGTATATAACATATACAGTGTATTCTGTAAATACTGTAATATGCTGTATGCTACAAAATAGGTACAATTCAGCACTGTAAACAACATTAATTCATGTCATAAGATGGCATAATAATTGTAGGCGTTCATATATTTTAAAAGTATGTGCATGTTGCGTTTGCGCGGATAACCCGAACTCGTCGAAGTGACGAGTTCAAATCTAGTTTTTCTGTATTATTCTTCTTTCCTTCCTTCCTTTTTGTGAGTCGTGTTCCTCTAAAATGTGTAAACATAACATTTCATAACTTTGACAACATATGGGCATTTACGTGAAGTTGTGCACCTCCTATTTTTGAATGACGTCATAGTTGCGCAACGTGACTTATGCGCAATTTTATGAATTTCAATGATTGATCATAGATTAAAAACCAAAAGTCATTTAGTATTGACACTTTGACAAAATTTAAGTCATATCAGGGGCAAACTTTCTACGGATTAAAAATGGCATGTTTGACAAGAAGTTACGCGCGCACGCGCATTTAAAATTTCAAAATGCGCAAAATTAATTTCTAATCAACTTTTTACGCGTTTCTTGTCATTTTGAGCATGTCAAAAATTCCCACGGGTGCGCAATTTTTTATGCGCGCGGTGCGCACATAGCGTTAAAAACATATTTTTTTCTCTTGAATTATATTTTTCAAGCCTTTCCCAGTGATTTTGAAAACAATTTAGACCTTTTCCAGTTTAAATAACGCCATACGAACACGTTGAATTAGACAATTCGTGCGCGTTTTTTATGAAAAAGCTTAAAAAATCGTCAAAATTATGTCTTTTTTTAAACAGTCATAGTTTCTAAAGTAAACCGTTAACCGTTTATTTTTATTACAAAATCTAGAAGTTGATGAGTTGTAGATATCGGATCATGCATCAATAAGGCTAAAAAAACATTGTGACGTCATCGTATGGCCACACGAATGTAAAATATAGGATTTTTGTCTCTTTCGTTATTGCTCATCACATTCAATGGAGCGCATCGCGCTTATCTGTATTCCTTTTTCTCCTACATTTATATATTGTGTAGGTCAATCAACTTTCTTTAGCATGAGATAAAAATATTTTAATTTTTATGACGTCATCATGCCTAAAAATTTTAATTACGTGGGTCATTAATTTCATCTTTACAGTAAATTTTAATCTGTAATAGCTCGTAAGAATAAAATGTGATAATCACGATTAAAACGTTTTCTGGAAGCTATTGGATTGTAGATACGAATTCATGTAAACATTTTGCCAATCGGATGTTGTGACGTCATCATATGGCCAGTTGAATAAAAAAAGTCGTATTTTCATATTTTGCGTAATAGTTCATCACATTTAAAAGGGTGCGCATCTATATTTTACGTATTCAAATTTCTTCTACACGTTAATATGTTGTTCCTGAGATAATTTCCTTCTGAAATTGCTATCTAAGTGTTTCATTTTGATACCGTCGCCATGTTAAAAATTGGAATAAATGGCGGGTCCCGTAATTTCACCTATTCTACACTGTATGTAATATGTATACAGCTTATACTGTTTGCATGTATATACTATATGACACAAAATTCAGCACTAACAGCATGTCATATTCTTCAGTTCTTGTCATAATGCCATAATCTTTATCTGTGTGCAATATTCCAACGTATGACGTGCACGTGGCGTTTGTCGTGGTGCGGATAACTAACTCGTCAAAGTGACGAGTTTCATGTCTAGTTCTGTATTATTCTTTGATCCTTCCTTCCTTTTTGTGAGTCACGTTTCTCTAAAATGTGTAAACATAACATTTCATAACTTTGACAACATATGGGCATTTACGTGAAGTTGTGCACCTCCTATTTTTGAATGACGTCATAGTTGCGCAACATGACTTACGCGCAATTTTATGAATTTCAATGATTGATTATAGATTAAAAACCAAAAGTCATTTAGTATTGACACTTTGACAAAATTTAAGTCATATCAGGGGCAAACTTTCTACGGATTAAAAATGGCATGTTTCACAAGAAGTTACGCGCGCACGCGCATTTAAAATTTCAAAATGCGCAAAATTAATTTCTAATCAACTTTTTATGCGTTTCTTGTCATTTTGAGCATGTCAAAAATTCCCACGGGCGCGCAATTTTTTACGCACGCGGTGCGCACGTAGCGTTAAAAACATATTTTTTTCTCTTGAATTATATTTTTCAAGTCTTTCCTAGTAATTTTGAAAACAATTTAGACCTTTTCCAGTTTAAATAACGCCATACGAACACGTTGAATTAGACAATTCGTGCGCGTTTTTTATGAAAAAGCTTAAAAAATCGTCAAAATTATGTCTTTTTTTAAACAGTCATAGTTTCTAAAGTAAACCGTGAACCGTTTATTTTTATTACAAAATCTAGAAGTTGATGAGTTGTAGATATCGGATCATGCATCGATAAGGCTAAAAAAACATTGTGACGTCATCGTATGGCCACACGAATGTAAAATATAGGATTTTTGTCTCTTTCGTTATTGCTCATCACATTCAATGGAGCGCATCATGCTTATCTGTATTCCTTTTTCTCCTAAATTTATATATTGTGTAGGTCAATCAACTTTCTTTAGCATGAGATAAAAATATTTTAATTTTTATGACGTCATCATGCCTAAAAATTTTAATTACGTGGGTCATTAATTTCATCTTTACAGTAAATTTTAATCTGTAATAGCTCGTAAGAATAAAATGTGATAATCACGATTAAAACGTTTTCTGGAAGCTATTGGATTGTAGATACGAATTCATGTAAACATTTTGCCAATCGGATGTTGTGACGTCATCATATGGCCAGTTGAATAAAAAAAGTCGTATTTTCATATTTTGCGTAATAGTTCATCACATTTAAAAGGGTGCGCATCTATATTTTACGTATTCAAATTTCTTCTACACGTTAATATGTTGTTCCTGAGATAATTTCCTCCAGAAATTGCTATTTAAGTGTTTCATTTTGATACCGTCGCCATGTTAAAAATTGGAATAAATGGCGGGTCCCGTAATTTCACCTATTCTACACTGTATGTAATATGTATACAGATTATACTCTTTGCATGTATATACTATATGACACAAATTGACAGAATTCAGCACTAACAGCATATCATATTCTTCAGTTCTTGTCATAATGCCATAATCTTTATCTGTGTGCAATATTCCAACGTATGACGTGCACGTGGCGTTTGTCGTTGTGCGGATAACTAACTCGTCAAAGTGACGAGTTTCATGTCTAGTTCTTCTTTCCTTCCTTCCTTTTTGTGAGTCGTGTTCCTCTAAAATGTGTAAACATAACATTTCATAACTTTGACAACATATGGGCATTTACGTGAAGTTGTGCACCTCCTATTTTTGAATGACGTCATAGTTGCGCAACGTGACTTATGCGCAATTTTATGAATTTCAATGATTGATCATAGATTAAAAACCAAAAGTCATTTAGTATTGACACTTTGACAAAATTTAAGTCATATCAGGGGCAAACTTTCTACGGATTAAAAATGGCATGTTTGACAAGAAGTTACGCGCGCACGCGCATTTAAAATTTCAAAATGCGCAAAATTAATTTCTAATCAACTTTTTACGCGTTTCTTGTCATTTTGAGCATGTCAAAAATTCCCACGGGCGCGCAATTTTTTATGCGCGCGGTGCGCACATAGCGTTAAAAACATATTTTTTTCTCTTGAATTATATTTTTCAAGCCTTTCCCAGTGATTTTGAAAACAATTTAGACCTTTTCCAGTTTAAATAACGCCATACGAACACGTTGAATTAGACAATTCGTGCGCGTTTTTTATGAAAAAGCTTAAAAAATCGTCAAAATTATGTCTTTTTTTAAACAGTCATAGTTTCTAAAGTAAACCGTTAACCGTTTATTTTTATTACAAAATCTAGAAGTTGATGAGTTGTAGATATCGGATCATGCATCAATAAGGCTAAAAAAACATTGTGACGTCATCGTATGGCCACACGAATGTAAAATATAGGATTTTTGTCTCTTTCGTTATTGCTCATCACATTCAATGGAGCGCATCGCGCTTATCTGTATTCCTTTTTCTCCTACATTTATATATTGTGTAGGTCAATCAACTTTCTTTAGCATGAGATAAAAATATTTTAATTTTTATGACGTCATCATGCCTAAAAATTTTAATTACGTGGGTCATTAATTTCATCTTTACAGTAAATTTTAATCTGTAATAGCTCGTAAGAATAAAATGTGATAATCACGATTAAAACGTTTTCTGGAAGCTATTGGATTGTAGATACGAATTCATGTAAACATTTTGCCAATCGGATGTTGTGACGTCATCATATGGCCAGTTGAATAAAAAAAGTCGTATTTTCATATTTTGCGTAATAGTTCATCACATTTAAAAGGGTGCGCATCTATATTTTACGTATTCAAATTTCTTCTACACGTTAATATGTTGTTCCTGAGATAATTTCCTTCTGAAATTGCTATCTAAGTGTTTCATTTTGATACCGTCGCCATGTTAAAAATTGGAATAAATGGCGGGTCCCGTAATTTCACCTATTCTACACTGTATGTAATATGTATACAGCTTATATACTGTTTGCATGTATATACTATATGACACAAAATTCAGCACTAACAGCATGTCATATTCTTCAGTTCTTGTCATAATGCCATAATCTTTATCTGTGTGCAATATTCCAACGTATGACGTGCACGTGGCGTTTGTCGTGGTGCGGATAACTAACTCGTCAAAGTGACGAGTTTCATGTCTAGTTATACAGTCCCTTTATCTACTTCTTGTTTCTTTTATTAAGCTTTGTTTCATTAATATTTATTTGTTTTGTTGAGAAATTGTATAGAATAGACCTTTTGTTGTTTCATTTCAGAACCATATGTAATATATTAATTTAACTAAAAAAATTTCTATTTTAATTTGTTTTTAGAGAATGGATCTTGGAGATTGTGCAAAGGTTCATGACCTGGCGCTGAGAGCTGACTACGAGGCTGCTTCCAAAGACAAAGACTATGGTTACGACATTGATGTATGTAATTGAAATTACTGATTTAAATTGTTGTACTGTAATTTATTGGTTTCTCCTATAGCAAAAGAACAGACAAGATTGGCTAAAACTGATGTTAATGTTGCTTGAGAATTATCCCACTAAATAAAATAGTGAAAAGAGAATATAACATATAACATCTGCTACCATATGCCTTTAAAATTTATTTTAAAACTTAATGAAATGTAACATCAATTTTACTAATTTTAAAACATATGTATTTACTTTTTAGGCTATGGAGCATCTGTCCTCATTCATTGCTGATTGTGATCGCAGAACAGAACTTGCCAAAAAACGATTGGCTGAAACTCAAGAAGAACTTGGCCAAGAAATTAACTCTAAGGTAGGTTGTTGTTGTTTGATTTGATCATATCCGTCCAAACATGCGGCAATTCCTTCACAAACTAAGCATACACAAGAAACACTACAGTACACTTACCAAAGAATGTGGATATAAAATATTCTCACAAAATCCAACCTAAATTTACTTAAAGTATTACAGATTTAAATTACAATTCACATGTGAAATTTTGGATACTATTCATAGGTTTATGCAAAATTGGTAATTTTCCCAAAAAATAACTACAAACTGATGGTAAACCAAAGGAATGTGTTTACTGTATAGTATTTTACACATATAGTAATGATAATACAAAGAATTATAATCAATGTGCATGTTATGACTATCTTATGTAATGTACAAACCAATTGCAGTAAATTTTTTAGTGTGTTTCATCAAATCCTATGTGTGAATACAAGCGAGTCAAATACACCAATGACAAAACTCTTAATTCTCCCATCATTCTTTCTCAGATAAGCCAACAGCCAATGAGAGACCGCCGTTAAGTTTTAGTGGGAGGCAGATTTTGTAAGTCATATCAATCCCCAAAATGTCCAAATTATAAATGTCTTGTTAAGCCCACCAGGACTTAAATCCACAATAGCTTAAACAATATTGTTATTTGTATGTTATCACTTAAATTCACATGTTTCTAACAAACTATTTTTCCCTCAGGTTTTATGAAATTACTATTATACTGTGAGAAGCTATTTATTTTTATTTTACTATATATACTTTAATTAACATAATATTATGCAGACAAAATATAGAAGACAAAATCGGGACCTTCACCAACATTTGATTTCCTTAAAAAATATTAGTTATAAAATCAGAAATCATAGTATATTTAATAAATATTTGAACCAAAAAGTGTATACTATAACTTTAATAACTTAATTCAATTAGTTTTTTTTAATGAAAGAAAAATATAAATTACTCATTGTCTCATTAATTACTGTAGGTAATTTGTGCTTCCAAATCACAACATATTACCTATCTTTTAAATATAGTACTTAATACTAAATTTGTGTTATGACAACACACATATTAGTTGCGAAAGATTGTGAGTATCTTGGCAACATAAATTGTTTATGTTTACGATGTAAAAGAAGTCTCAAATCATCAAGCGTGATATTTGGGTTGTCTTGTGTGAGTTTATACAGATGTGATACATGTTTTGGTAAGTTATATCATCCGTGATGTTTCTGTAGACGAGTCTGAAATCGATGGTTATGATGGGTTCATGTGGGAGATAATTTGATGGTATCTCGAGTGTGTGAATATGTATGCTTGCTGCACAGTCTAGCAAATCTGGAGAATATAGTCTGTAGTGAAATTGTTCCAAATGTGTTATCTAATGTGTAGAAATCAAGACTTTAGCTAGTAGTCTTGGGGTTAGTGTTTATATGTATGCAATTTATATTAAAGAAATGTATTGGTATGTATGCAAAATATATATGTTTCTGTTGGTATGATAAATATATTGACTGTAATCGATTGTTTTGTATTATCTTCTATAGGCTGATAAGGTACATGAACTTGCTGAGAGCATTGGTAAAAAAGTGACCGAGGCAGAGAAGTTAGGAGCGGAAGGAAAAGTAGAGGAATCAATGAAAGTTATGCAAGAGATTGAAGAAATTAGAAAGAAGAAAGGTGAAGCTGAGGTTAGTAGAAGTAATTCTAAAGCTCTGTCTACACTATCAAACTTTATGTGACAAAACATTTTGATGTGTCCAAATATGGTAGTGATATGTCATTGTGTTCATATATGGGCACATCACATTTTTTTTGTCACATAAAGTTTGATAGTGTAGACAGAGCTTTAGTTAATAACAATAATATCCCGGATTTCTAAAATGCCCAATGTTGTGAAACCTCTAAGCGTATTCTGGACACATTCTTGACAAATTCATGATACGTCTGACGCATCTAAAAAATTTGGGGGTTCTTCTGGTCGGTACTGTATAGTATATTATAATTGTAATTAATAGGTGGATACCGTATCTGTCGGGAATCGTATGTCTAAATTTGCACATGTTTGAATGCTTTAGCCCGAAGTTTTTTGTGATTTTGTTGAACGCTCCGCATTGTAGTGATAGGCTCCGAGGTTAGATTGCAGAGGCCTAACACATTAATATCTATAGATATTGTGTCACTAGTAGATGGACGGGTGATGCCCATTGCACGCTGATGTATTAACAATAATATTTGTGTTCTGTAAAAGTTCTTCAATTATGGTGGTAGCGGAGAATAATACTTAAAAAGTGCGACGGCGTCATCTGCTGTTAAGTTGGTTGAATATAACTTTATTTCGTCCATCATTCCATAAAAATAACCATCATCGCTGTCAACATGCCCAGTTCCAAAAGCTCCGATTGAAACACCACTGCCCCTGCCAAGGCTATCCAAATCAGCACAACACACGCTATCGGCCAGTACCCCATTTATATAGACAGTTGATGTTTTTCCACCAAATGTGAAAACAACATGGATCCATTCATTAAAGCGAAAATCGTCAATGATTAATTCGTGTGGAGGTCCAAAAACTGAAATTCGAAACCCATTGTTGTATCTTGTTTTCATCTCCCAAGTGCCGGAATCCTGGAATCCATTACTAATAAATCCAATCCTTCCGGTCGTAGATGGGACACAATTTAAAAGTAAACTGAATGAAAATTCAGAACCAAAGTTGTATGTTTCAAACTTTTCCATGTACAAACTTGAGGTTCCATTAAATTGTACTGCATTTCCCTGTGGTCCTTGAGTGTATGTTACTGCTGAACCAACAACAGCGCCATCATAACCATTACCAGATACATCATTTAAATTGTCTTCAAATGAATAATGTGCCAATAGATTCGAATTCAGTGCATCAAGGGTGGTCAGTGGCTGTTGGGTGGTCACTTGCTGGGTTGTAGACAAAGAAGTGGTTTCAACATCAAGGGTGGTCACTTGCTCTGAGGTGGTCAACAAAGGAGTGGTTTCAACATCAAGGGTGGTCACTTGCTGTGGGGTGGTCACTCGGTGGCTAACATGATGCAACTTGTGATCTTTTCCTGTGTCGTTGACTGAAACTGCTGGATATCTGAAACATTTCTTTTGAATTATAGAAACACAGCTATATTTTCCAAATATATTTACTAATTTTGTATTTTCGTTGCAATTGTGCCCACATGCGAACAACATCATTGCTGACATCACAACAGTGAATAGTTCATATTCTATGACAAAGATAAAAATAAATTTACAATTTAAAAAATTAACAAATAAATTAATAAAAATAATATTTTTTAATGTAATTATAATTTTAACTGTAAAACACAAGATTTAAAGAGCCCTGACTAATTTTGCAAACTTATCTACAGTAAGTCTGTACTTACTATGCATCATATCAAATGTTATTAATGTATCTCACTCAGTAGTAATAACATTAGCCAATGTTTCTCTAGTCTGCACTTAGAGCCAAACTGTTTGTACTGTATATGTTGTTATTTAAAACAAGGTACATGATCCCTCATCTCTCATTAGTTACCATCTTTTGTTGCCAAATTCATCATTTGTATATAATTATTAACAATAGCTCTGCTTTAACTCATGAGTATCTCTGACAGAATCAGAACAATAGTGCTTTCAGCTTGAATCATTTGCTGTCTATTTGTTACTCCATCTGCTTTTGTTTACTCTCTCAATATCCTCAAATTGAATTAGACAGTATTGAATTATATTTTTCTTTTTGTATTAAAAAAAAATTTAACTTCATTAAACAAATATATAATTAAATTTATTTGTATTTTGTAGTTATTTCTCATTAGTGTGTTTCAATTGTTGATATTTTCATAAGAAATATTTGATTATTAATCATCAATCCAAAAGCAAATTACTGAAAAAATGACATCAGTGCCTGGATCTCAACGGAGATACAAATAAAATAAACAAAAAGATAAAGTAAAACAGCTAAAAAGATGTACCAAGCTACAATAGCACTGTACACAATATGTAGGGTGATTCAATGTATAAATAGATGTAACTAATATGTACTGTACAATTAATCTACGCTTCAAATTTGACTTAGTTAAATAGACGATTCCTTGCTACCACCAACTTCAAATTGACTTGGAATTGGAATATAGTCTATTTATATGTAATGCACCTACAGTACCCCTTCATCTATGATGAGACATTTTATTGGATACACAGTACTTACTTTATCTGGGGTGTTACAGTGTAAATATAAATTTATATTAGACATTGCGTTAGAAAAACAATCAAAAAACATCTAAATTAAATTATTTCTCATACATATATTTCCTATCCTGAATCTACATTTTAAATACATAACATAATGCGATTACATTAAAGAGTAATGTAAATACAATTGTAAGTTTTTCTATAACAATTTGAACACAAACATTCAGGTCTTTTAAATATTGATTTTGTTTAAACGTGATAAGTAATTTGTGCTGGGTGGAGCATTGTTACTATTTAATAGTCAGAGTAGACAAAGCATTGGCTCCCCTAGAGATACAGTACACTGAATATTAATCTAATGTATCTTAAATTAAATCTACAATACTGTACAATCATGCTGTGCTACTGTATTTAAATTTCATTTTAAACAGCTTAGTCTTACCATAGAATTACTTACTAAAATCACGTACTGTATGATGTGCTGCAGATAATGGGTTTTTTTTGACACACTATTTAAATTTCATTTTAAACAGCTTAGTCTTACCATAGAAGTACTTACTAAAATCACGTACTGTATGATGTGCTGCAGATATTGGGTTTTTTTTTGTCACACTGTATTTAAATTTCATTTTAAACAGCTTAGTCTTACCATAGAAGTACTTACTAAAATCACGTACTGTATGATGTGCTGCAGATATTGGGTTTTTTTTTGTCACACTGTATTTAAATTTCATTTAAAACAGCTTAGTGTATATCATTTTTGGATGAAACACGTATGGAAACATACTGGCATAATGCAGCTTGTAATCCACACAAATTTACACATACATTTTTTTAAAAGAAGCATTTGATTCGATCTTACGATAAAAATGTCCAGCACACTGCGCCCATATGCAGGATTTTACTCAATTATCCTGTTAATTATTAAAATAATTTTGCATTTTTGATAAGTAACATTGTATACTGTTATTGTTAACAGGAAGAGTACCGTCAGTCGATGCCAGCCTCTACGTACCAGCAGCAGAAGCTTAGAGTGTGTGAAGTATGCTCGGCCTACTTAGGCCTACAAGATAATGATAGACGCCTTGCTGACCACTTTGGTGGCAAGCTACATCTGGGCTTTATTGAGATCCGTGAAAAACTTGCAGCTTTGAAGGTAAGTTAAAACAATTGCAGTCAGTTAAAACAATTGCAGTCATAGGAAATATAAACATTCTACTGTAATGCTTGTTACCATTTGAGAATATCATGTCATTTTTTAACAATATTTTTGTGTTTTATCTAGAAACTTGTTGCTGCAAAGAAAGAATCGCGAGAAGCCGAAAGAGCCAAAAGACGAGAAGAGCGTGAAAAGGAGAGAGAAAAAGACTTACAACGTAGGAAGAGAAGGTATGTATAATGTGAAGGCTTTACTATCTTGCAAGTAAAAAAAAACAGAAAGAAAATAACTATATTAGTAGTAAGGAATAGGAAGAATTTAAATAGCTTTGGCAATGCCCACATGACTTTCATTCACCAATGAGAAATTTGAAGCAAGATCTACTAGACTTAGTGCAATGTACTTGTTTTTATTTTCAGGACAAGATCTCGTTCCCGTGAACGTAGAAGATCACGCTCAAGAGAAGACAGCAGACAAAAGTCTCGCGATCGCCGCCGGTCTCGTTCCCGCGAACGCCGTCGTCGGTCTCGTTCCCGTGATCGCGAAAGGCGTAGACGTTCCAGATCACGAGATAGATCTAGCCGCAGACGATCACGATCAAGGAGTTCTGAAAGAAGAAAGTCAAGGTCTCGTGAAAGAAGTTCCCGTGATCGCAGTTCCCGTGATCGTAGTTCTCGTGATCGAAGTTCTCGTGATCGTAAATCTAATGAGAAAAGTAGCCGACGGTCAAATGATAGTGAAGATAGAAATGGAGACAGAAGGAGTGCAAGTGTAGATTGATATTTGTAATATTTTAATCATAATTTTTAATTCATATGAAGTCTTTATACGTGTTTTTGCGGCGGTAAATTATAAATGTACTTCATTTATATTTGCTTCATTGATTAAATCAATGAACAGAACAAAATAGGAATTAATTGGGAATATGTTGTTAAAATTTAAGCTATAGAATTTTATGTGAATAATGGTGAATTAAACTACTGGAAATTAATTTTCATGCTTAAAATCTTTGGCCACACACAGTTCACAGTTCTTAATATTATTTTTATTGAATTTAAAAATGTTTGTATGGAAATACTGTATGTAACGCATCAGATAATGCTCAAATATCTGGGATTTTGTTATATGGTTGTTCCTGTATAGTGGTTGACCAAGGACTGTAAATATTTGCCCCACATTGCTTTCACAGGATGTGGGGTATCCCTGTGAATGGGTGGCCCAAATGAGAAGACTGCCTCCAATTGCATTTTCGAATCCTGGTGACCACCATCAGTAATACATTACATTTGGATTACATGATTGTTATGAATATTAATAGTTTAAGTAAATAATTTTAAACTTGTCATATACTCAGAAATTACGTTGCAAGCAAGTACAATAGTACACACAGGGCTTGTACAGGAGTTAAATACAGTAGTCTTGGTGTACTTAATTGTTAACGATTAATGAATTTCAGTTTTTCATATTAAAAATTAAGTTAATGTATTGTGTGTGTTTGTTCTTGAATCTGAAACATTAACGATATTTGATACAGACGTCATACTTATACATCCTATTATATTCCTATCTAAATCCGCCATTGATTTACTGTATTGAAACAACCTATACCACTAACGAGTTGGTTAAAGGTAAAGGTATTCATATTTGTCCTCAAGCTTAACTGGAAACTGGTTCATAACATCACAGATAAATTACTGTATTTCAAATCGAAATTGGAAGAAGTAGGCCTATTACCATTTATTTTTCCTCCATGGTATTACCTTCACTAACTACACGAACTTAAATTAAATACAAGGGATTGTGAAAACAGGTGTTTTCCTTTATCTTAAACGCGTTATTCATACTTGGACGCAACGACGTGTGCGCAACGGAAGTTAAGTTGCCCAATCACAAGCACAGTTTGAATGGTCCATCAATTTACGTCCTTGTGTTGCGTCCAAGTGAAGACCAGGCTATAAACGCGACCTATATTAATAAAAATAAAGAGGAATATATCAATCCGAATTTATTATATGGATTTTTCATTTGTTATATTATGTTAAGATGTATTGTCCCCCGAAAACCAAAAAAAATGAAGATTAATGAAATCCGACTTTGAATAGGTTATTTTGTAGTTTTAATAAAGTTATTACAAAATAAATGGTTATATTCCACCAAAAACCCATTGCCTAGCAACCAATTTGACTATTTTTTGCTTCAAATTACAGTTTTTTCAGGTAAATAAATTTGTTTTGATCTTATTTTTGTTCAAAGTGGATAACTATTATGTAACATCAAAATGGCATATTCAACAAAAAAAGTGTTAAAATTATTTTTTAAGGGGGACAATATATCTTTAACCGTTTAGAATTATCTCATGTAATATATAACTTCTCCATTTACATTATCATGTTTCAATTCTCATATCGCACGCCCCCTATTCAATTACTAAACTATTCAGCAGAAAAAAAAATTGGCGTACCGTTTTACGGTGAGGTGAGGACCTGCACTTTGCTCCCAAACATTTCAAACATCGTTCGTTTAAAGGTTGTCGACAAAAATATCGTGGCGGTGGCTATAAACAAAGAGTAAATAAAGATTAGAAATCACTTTGTTGGCATCTTCTGAGGTATGCATAGTAATACTTGAGCTATCATTCAGTGTACATATAACTCAACTATATTTCTGCGGTTTGTTAATTTTTGTTGCAACTTATATTTTGCATAATTGCTTTGGAATATTTGCGTAAACAAGTAAGTATATATTAACATATTTATATAATTTATTATATTATATTTATCAAAACAAAGTTAGTCTATAGGCCTACTATGTGTTATACTGAACTGTTAAACTATATAAATTCTTGTTGTTAACATTTTATCCTGCTGTACTTGCAAGCATGGTCATTTAGTGTGGAGGGTGCACGGGGTTGGTCCCATCCCCTCAGCTGTTTGAATACAGCATGCAATTCATACCTCCCAATTAACATACTGTAGCGAATTTGTCCACCTTTTATTTCAAGGCTCGATCAATACGAAGTTATCACACTTATCTTATATAAGACTAATTCAATTATTATTATTTTCCGTACATGACCATATTGCTTTGTTTCTATTAGGACGCAACCAATCACAAGCGATGGATTATCCGAAATTGTCGCTTGTCATTTAGTGGGTCAATTCGCTTGCGTTGCGCTTTCGACCTTGCGTTGCGTCCTAAATGAGAACCAAGCTTAAATATACACAGGTGGCTAACGCGCATTTCCGAAAAAGAAAAAGATTTAGGTCCTCTATTATGTTTCATCAGAGTTTGTATGTGCGTGAAAAGTATCGTAACTATCATGAGGGCCCCTTGATTGTCAGCATACGCTGTTTAGGGTCACCTATAAGGGTTCAAGCCTCACTCGCTCCATAGTTCTGGTAGTAGAACGAGTCTTCTAGGAAAAGGACTATGAGCCGTAGGTCCAGTGTACACATCTGGCTCATGTGCACCTAGTACATCTTTCGAGACGAGTAGGGGGTTACCCCGGCGTACTAGTATACACACAGCCATTGTCACTCATCAAGAGGGCCCCTTGATTGGCAGTATACGCTGTTTAGTCACCCTCTATAAATAAGGTGTAATAAAAGATAAAAAATAAAATAAGGTTAAATAAATAAAGAAAATAAAAAATGGTAAAAAACTGTCACTGAGGGATTTCCATAATTATGAAGCTATATAAGGCAATTAGTAAGTTCATGTAATGCACATAATTTGTTAATGGCAATAACAATTATGGGGTCACTATAGTGGCTATGACATTTGTGGCATTTGTTTGTTCAAATTTGTTTTGTCATGATAAGGTTAACTGAAATATTAAATCGCATTGCGTCAACATGTATTTAAAAAACCATATGCATTATCATTGTTTTTAATTAGTGGTATTACTATAAGTATCATCGTATATAGGTCGGTATTGTTTGAAATGTGGGTCTGATCTGCTTAACAAAAAGATGATTAGCGTTGAGTAGAGTTTGCAAGTGTATTTCGTCGAAGCTCAACATGATGCAATTATAGTCTACTGAATCGTAGGCCTACAATGACTCTATATTTCTATAAAAGACATGCGGCCTACTCGTCAACAAATCATTTAATCTAAATATCTGTCTGTATAGCTGTAGTATCCTGTAGTAATTGTATAAAAACATACACGTACTAGACACTAAAACCAGAAAAAAACCAAAGTGATCTTGGACCAACTTTGAAGTCTATCCTGATACGTGAATAGTGATTATTCTTACAGGATACTACAAAGTGATCTCCGTTCAATTTGGCACGTAAGATGAAATTTAATTTTTTATTATTGACATAAAGTTGATTACGCGGTTTTATTGAAGTCTATAATTGTTTTGTTTAATATTAGGATGGGAGGTGAACAATCGTACTTAGGTAAACTGTGGTCTGCTATTCGTTGGTTTACCGGATGGGAAGGTGAGTTATACCATGGAGAAATAAGTTACTTATTTCTCCATGGTTATACGTACCTGGATGTGCTATCGTACCTTTTATTATGTTTGCAGGAATGCATGTTCAACAATCGCTTTTATTTGATATATTAACTCGATAAGGGTGCTGGAGATATAATACGATTTTAATTATAAAGTAGAACCAACTGTTATTAAAAGACACATTTTGGACCTCTAATAAGAAGTGACCCGGCTGCATAATCGTTGGTCTTAATATTAAAATAAAATATATCTGTATTGCCTCTTGGTACGGTAATTTCACGGGATCCTGTCCCATTACATATAGGTTGTCCCCTGAATAGGGGTGTCCAAAGGGATGGGTTCAACCCACTTTATGAATATGTATACGTTCACACTCGCTTTTGAGGTGTTTAGAGGCGTTGGTTGGATGTTTCTTTCATAACTATATGCAATATCAAAATGCTATTCTAATGTAATTGCTCTTTAAACAGATCGCGTTGGATTGAGCATGCCAACTTGTAACGCACAACAACGTACATTAATATAGGTTTCGAGACTTGCCAACATTCACAAAATTGAAAACTACATTTCTTTACATTTTATTGCCAATTTATTTGTAACAGATGACCAGGAAAGGGACGTGATTGGCTTGACATCCCGGCAACGAAAATCAATTCGACAAATGTGGACGGAAATTAACAAGGATAAAATTAACGTCGGAATTGGAATTTTTGTGAAGTATGCTCAACTTATTTATTCAATCACTTTAGTCTACTGGGACACGACATAACGATAGTATATTCGTTATTAATGTTTTCGAACAATTTATTTTCTAGTTTATTTAATATTCTCAACATGTGAGTTCAGCGTTGGTAATTATGTGCAGTCTGCTCACAGGCAATGTCTATTTTGTCTATTAATCGACATTATAAGTCCCTGTGTATATGAATTCCACTTTGATATTTAAAATCCTTTATGTTACACAATCGCTAAATAAAAAGGCCATACGGTGAAATTGGTAAAAACATGACAAATAAAAATAAATAGTTAGAAAGATTTTAACTTATAAAGCTCTTGGTCAAGGACCAGGATTGAACCCATCTCTGTCAACCACAAACAAAGAGACTGCAATACATGATTAATTGACATCCTGACTTACGATCATAATTGAAATAAATAATTTTATTAATTTTAAAATAACATTAAACTTTGTTCCTTTAATATAATATTAAAAAGGAAAACATACGTATTCTCAGGTTGTTCTTCAAATCTTTAGAACAAGTCTACATTCAATAGACCTCAAGTTTATCTTAAGAATATCGATGGCATTTCAATTTACAGCTTAAGACAAATTATCTTTTTTAAGTTCGTAAATTTTGAGTTTTGGTTCTATAGGTTATTTACTGAATACCCGGAAGCACGGCAACTATTTCCAGCCCTTCGCAAACTAACATTTGATGAAAACTTTGGAAAAAGTCCAAAACTGAAAGCACACGCGGGTCGATTTATGGGGTTATTATCAACTTGTGTGGAAAATATTGAAGATCCTGAAGTATTCGAACAGCTATTGGTAGGCTTAGCAGCATCACACTTCAAACTTAAAGTTGAAACAAGTCATTTTAAGGTAAAATTCAGGTAGACATTTTGAGGATGGTGCAGGGAGGGCGGGGGGCATCTTTGTTGTTATCTCTGACATTCATTGGAATGTTGCTATATCTGCATCATCATCATCATCATTATACGTCATCAACATCCTGTTCGCTATCGTAGTTTTTTTATGGCTCTCTTTCGGTGATGTTCCTTAAGAAAAAACAACTATCGGTAAATGTATTAAACATAGACTGTGCTACCATGTTTTTAGATATTTGAAATACATTTTGGAGAGTAAATCATTCTTATAATAAAGTACAATTTAGATGTAAGATCTGTCTACACTAAACTTTATGTGACAACAAAAATGTGATGTGGCCATATCACTACCATATTTGGCCATATCAATACCATATTTGGGCACATTACACAAACTAGTTTGATAGTGTAGAGAGAGCTTTAGCCTATACGAATTAGAGTGATAGGGTTACAATGACAAAGACTATTACGTTTCATGACCGTAAGATGACATCCTATAGAAGAGAATGACGCTGACAATTTGCAACTCCACTCCCAAAGACTTGTAATAAGTCTTTGTTTCTGTAGAGCATCTTGTGTATATGTTTTTCGTGTGATAAACATGTGGAGGCAAATGGACAAGACAAACGAAAGATGTATATCTCTTCGTGGCACCTATGTTGCCAGCAAGATTTCTTTTAAAGGGTTTTTTACACCTGTTGTTAACTCATGGCCATTGTGTCTACAGAATGTTCCTCAGTGTGAACGCAGTTCATTCCTCCTCACTGATATAGGCCTACTTTATATTTTCTGAATATTATATTTCTGAATATATTTCTTTTCAGGCTTTAGGCCCCATTATGATCGAAACATTTTCAACACACCTTGGACGAGAATTTACATCAGAAAGAAGTGCAAGTTGGGATATATTTCAAGGATACATGTTTAAGATCATCACTACAGAACTCCAATCAATTGGGGAGCAGCACAGCGAGTGATGTACGCGTTTACGTTGAGCGCAGCGAATTTAAATAACGTACCATCAGTGACACTAAAATTCACGCATATTGCGTTGAATGTATTGCGTTAAATGGCTTACTAAATCCAATCACGGACTACGGTTCGTAAGTTTACAAAGCCGTAATATTTTATACACTAAAGGCCCACTATATTGTTTAAGTTTTATACTTGTTATAACGGTGGTGGTCATTTAAAATTAGACTATGTAAAAAGTGCATGGATGTATGTAGAATTTAATCTCTTTAATAAAACTTAGTGTAAAATTATTATATTACTGTATATTGAATATCTACGTTCGTTATTAATCGATTTATTCGTTAATGTTATCAAAGGTTAGGCCTACAAAAATGGCAATCGAATGCTTTAATAGGGCCTATGTCAAGCAAACGTCGTACCTATCAGTTTGCCTTAGAGAAAGAAAGCCTACATGAGAATTTGGAAGTTTAGACAATCAAAGGTTTAGGCCTACAAAAATGGCCATGGAATGCTTTAATAGGGCCTATGTCAAGCAAACGTCGTACGATTTCCTTAGAGAAATCCTACAGTGAGAAGTTTGAAAGTTTAGACAATAGACTATTGTAACATTAGAGGATAGACGTGACACCTCTTTATTCCGATTATTGTTCGCAGACTATTTAAATATACTTTGTATAACAGATATAACATTGTACCATGGACGTCTATGCTTGTACTAGGAATAAGTTTCGAATATTATGTAGTGTTGTATTTCTTTAAAGTAGGGTTTGTTGTTTATTTTGTCCTTGTTCAATCACGTTTTAGATCAACATTTATTACTCGCCATGGCAATCCAAATTTATCTCTGCATTGTCCACAGCATAACCGAGGTTGATATGGGTCTTTTGGTCTTTTCAGGGGATTCACCAGAGACTGTATCTAGTTTTCTCCAGGTATCATAGGAAAATGGTTAATACGTACAGTATTTACAATATTGTCAAAGTATTGCAATGATATTGCATGATACTGTACTCGAGCTGTCCAACCGGTTTTCAGCTATTAAAAACAATTATCGTAGGAGGAGATAGGAAAATGCGAAGCATCCTCGTATTATTGTGTACAGGTATTTTCAAGAGGACATCCATTAGACAGTGTATACCACGATCGGAAAACACCCCTATTTGGTTTTAATTGTCAATAACTAATTATCTAACTCAATTTAATTAGTAAACAGGGTTAGGCCTACATCAGGTGGTTAAAATCAGTATCGAAAGTACGAACCAACTTTATATACCATCGAGTAAACATTCTAGAAATAACGCGCGATTTACCGAATTTTGCCCTTACGTAAATTTATATATAGATTATAGCGTTTCTCACATGTAGGTAGGGCCTATAGGCCATCTAACTCTTAATATAGCCTTACATACAGGCAACACTTTTACGGAATTTTTCTCCGGTAATGAGAATTGTGTATTATATTAGTAGTTTAGAACAAGGGTTTGTGTATTAAGGTCACAGTACAGACAACCGTTATCTTTAATTTAAGTGGGGGTGGGTGGGTGGAGTGGGGGGGGGGGGGGGGGGGGAGTATCTGAGTAATGGCAAAGAATATACATAAGTGGTGATACGAGTGAAATCCACTGAATGTGCTAATTTACGATTCGCCCCGTTGGTACTATCGACGTTTTATTATCAATTGGTTTCAAATGCATACCAAGAATTAATTCATACACTAAAATGGTATCATTATGGCACCGTAAATTACCTCATTAAACGATCGGGTCTGTCATTCACCACCTGTGGCCTAAGTGAGGCCGACAAATTGAGGTAGGCCCTACAAACAGCGCGTAAAAGGTGATGACTATTTTAGTATGTATATCTGTATTTCTATGTGCCATGCCACATTCTTTTTGTGATGTAAATCACTCACGATATATATAGAAGAAATAATAAAATACTTAACATAAAAGGTGATGAATGCGTGTTTTGTTTATATTTAAAATTCATAACGACCTGTACGAATATAACGTTTCACTATTTAACACAATTAAAGACTGATAGACATTCTGTAATGTGTCATAACTATATAATCATACATAATTGATATGATTTATACAATTCCAACGCAGCAAAATTCAACTATTCAAAATTCAAGAACTAAAATTATTATTCTAGGTCAAGCTTACAAAATAAACAACAAAACTATTCTGAACAACTTGTCGTGAAGTAGTAAAAACGTCAGTCGATTCAAATTTACAAGTTAATTTGTTGTCGTGGGATGTTGGGAGTTGTAAAGCGCAATTTGGTTCATTCACTTTGAACCAATCGGATCTCCCACGAGAAAGGTGAACGCAACAATACTACGTCATCGTGTTCTCTATTTAACAACTATCAAAATTATGAACATCTGCTAGTGATTGGTGGTCGAATTGTTCAGCTTCCAATGACCAGCTCGACTGGATCGATCACGCTCGTAAAATATTGTTAAATAAAAATAAATAAAATCATAAGTATTGAGATGTGTGAAACGCTTAAAGATGACAATGAAAAAAACATGAAAAATAAAGATGAATTGAATCCGAGCAAACGCAACATGCGCAGAAATGTAAATGTGTCACCTTATGATATGGAGTAAATATGTATACGGATACCAATAAAATGAAATTTGAGTAGACCATTTCTAGTTTAAATAAAGTTGTTCAATTCACAGAAAAAATAATTATTTCGCTTATTTTATAAAAAAGAATTTTTTTTAAAAGATATATTGTCCCCATAAAATTGTGTTTTTTTCACATTTTGTTTAATATGCCATTTTAATGTAACATCATAGTTATTCACTTTGACCAAAAACTGGATCGAAAACAAAATTATTTATTTGAAAATATGTATTTTAAAGCAAAAAATACTTAAAGTGTCTGTCAGACAATGTTTTTTGCTTATTGCTTAAAATTATGCCTAAACGTTTCTTTTGTCTTTTTATAGGCCTAAGTAAAATAATAATTTTTTTTTACAGAAGTGAATAACTTTGTTAAAACTGGACAATGGCATATTTAAAGTCTGATTTTATTCATCTTCATTTTTCATGTTTTTGGGGGACAATACACAGTACTATAATTAAGTTAACCACGGACTATAATGACAAAAACTCTACGTAAAAACATACGTAAACTCTATCGTTAGAACAGGGATCCGCTGTATTGTCAAAGTTACCATATAATACACTGCGAAGTATGCACGATGATTGGATCTAATCAACGCACTACAAAATCCATACATGTATTTTTTAATCAAACTCTTAATAGAAATTCCCTAATACTAAGAATAACACATTACTGATTCTGTATTTATTGGAATGCAAACACAATTAAGTTTAATCAAAACATATCGACTTTAATTTCATAGTCAATTTAATACATGCCAGTTTCTATATTTATACAAATTATTTATTTAAACTTAACGAAAATTAACTTGTAATGTTAGCACTTATAAAATAGACATTGGCAATTATTTGAAAGCGAGTGTGGTTGGCATCGACTCGACCAACCCTCTTTATAGAATACTCGTTATAGGATACCCTAGTTTAAATACCATCACTACAGGAAAATAATAAATACAGTAATACCATTATACCAAAACTGTATATATAAAGCCGGCCAACATAATTTTACCGCCAGGACCAAATTTGACGCGTAAGAAATTTGATGCGTATATTGACACGGACGCGTACTAAATGCAGCTTTAGTACGCGCGCGTCGACTTTCTGTCTCTCCGGATGTAAGTAATGGCGGTCTATCAACAACAAAGGTTTGTGTTATCAACACTTGAACTCATAATGATACCATTTATTTACTTTCTGAAATATTTAGGTTAATAGCGTAAGAAACCATAATGTCCACAAACACAGATAAAATATAATGAATATCGTCGCCAATGAAAATGGAAAAAAACAACATCGTTTGTAATGCGTTCGCATATTAAAAAAAGTACAAAGTTGAACTTGGTTAGTAAATGAAAAACAAATAAATGAAATACATATCATTGAAATAAAATAATATCCATCTTAAATTAATATTCACATTCAATTTATATTCCAACAAATATTATAATAATGTGATCGTATAATAATTATAAAGACACGAATTCAGAATCATAGTCATAATTTAGAGTTAAATATTTACAATAAATCTTGCAACACACAGGACTTAACACCACATTCGTAAGCTGGGAACCATAAAAATATAAAATAAATACAAAACAAAATAATAAATATTCTTTACAGGATGAAGAAGAAATAATCACAATAAAATTGAAATATACTATAAATATTTACATCTAGGCCTATTTTATACTAGACATGAAACTCATCACTTTGACGAGTTAGTTATCCGCACCACGACAAACGCCACGTGCACGTCATACGTTGGAATATTGCACACAGATAAAGATTATGGCATTATGACAAGAACTGAAGAATATGACATGCTGTTAGTGCTGAATTTTGTGTCATATAGTATATACATGCAAACAGTATAAGCTGTATACATATTACATACAGTGTAGAATAGGTGAAATTACGGGACCCGCCATTTATTCCAATTTTTAACATGGCGACGGTATCAAAATGAAACACTTAGATAGCAATTTCAGAAGGAAATTATCTCAGGAACAACATATTAACGTGTAGAAGAAATTTGAATACGTAAAATATAGATGCGCACCCTTTTAAATGTGATGAACTATTACGCAAAATATCAAAATACGACTTTTTTTATTCAACTGGCCATATGATGACGTCACAACATCCGATTGGCAAAATGTTTACATGAATTCGTATCTACAATCCAATAGCTTCCAGAAAACGTTTTAATCGTGATTATCACATTTTATTCTTACGAGCTATTACAGATTAAAATTTACTGTAAAGATGAAATTAATGACCCACGTAATTAAAATTTTTAGGCATGATGACGTCATAAAAATTAAAATATTTTTATCTCATGCTAAAGAAAGTTGATTGACCTACACAATATATAAATGTAGGAGAAAAAGGAATACAGATAAGCGCGATGCGCTCCATTGAATGTGATGAGCAATAACGAAAGAGACAAAAATCCTATATTTTACATTCGTGTGGCCATACGATGACGTCACAATGTTTTTTTAGCCTTATTGATGCATGATCCGATATCTACAACTCATCAACTTCTAGATTTTGTAATAAAAATAAACGGTTAACGGTTTACTTTAGAAACTATGACTGTTTAAAAAAAGACATAATTTTGACGATTTTTTAAGCTTTTTCATAAAAAACGCGCACGAATTGTCTAATTCAACGTGTTCGTATGGCGTTATTTAAACTGGAAAAGGTCTAAATTGTTTTCAAAATCACTGGGAAAGGCTTGAAAAATATAATTCAAGAGAAAAAAATATGTTTTTAACGCTATGTGCGCACCGCGCGCATAAAAAATTGCGCGCCCGTGGGAATTTTTGACATGCTCAAAATGACAAGAAACGCGTAAAAAGTTGATTAGAAATTAATTTTGCGCATTTTGAAATTTTAAATGCGCGTGCGCGCGTAACTTCTTGTCAAACATGCCATTTTTAATCCGTAGAAAGTTTGCCCCTGATATGACTTAAATTTTGTCAAAGTGTCAATACTAAATGACTTTTGGTTTTTAATCTATGATCAATCATTGAAATTCATAAAATTGCGCATAAGTCACGTTGCGCAACTATGACGTCATTCAAAAATAGGAGGTGCACAACTTCACGTAAATGCCCATATGTTGTCAAAGTTATGAAATGTTATGTTTACACATTTTAGAGGAACACGACTCACAAAAAGGAAGGAAGGAAAGAAGAACTAGACATGAAACTCGTCACTTTGACGAGTTAGTTATCCGCACCACGACAAACGCCACGTGCACGTCATACGTTGGAATATTGCACACAGATAAAGATTATGGCATTATGACAAGAACTGAAGAATATGATATGCTGTTAGTGCTGAATTCTGTCAATTTTGTGTCATATAGTATATACATGCAAACAGTATAAGCTGTATACATATTACATACAGTGTAGAATAGGTGAAATTACAGGACCCGCCATTTATTCCAATTTTTAACATGGCGACGGTATCAAAATGAAACACTTAGATAGCAATTTCAGAAGGAAATTATCTCAGGAACAACATATTAACGTGTAGAAGAAATTTGAATACGTAAAATATAGATGCGCACCCTTTTAAATGTGATGAACTATTACGCAAAATATGAAAATACGACTTTTTTTATTCAACTGGCCATATGATGACGTCACAACATCCGATTGGCAAAATGTTTACATGAATTCGTATCTACAATCCAATAGCTTCCAGAAAACGTTTTAATCGTGATTATCACATTTTATTCTTACGAGCTATTACAGATTAAAATTTACTGTAAAGATGAAATTAATGACCCACGTAATTAAAATTTTTAGGCATGATGACGTCATAAAAATTAAAATATTTTTATCTCATGCTAAAGAAAGTTGATTGACCTACACAATATATAAATGTAGGAGAAAAAGGAATACAGATAAGCGTGATGCGCTCCATTGAATGTGATGAGCAATAACGAAAGAGACAAAAATCCTATATTTTACATTCGTGTGGCCATACGATGACGTCACAATGTTTTTTTAGCCTTATTGATGCATGATCCGATATCTACAACTCATCAACTCCTAGATTTTGTAATAAAAATAAACGATTAACGGTTTACTTTAGAAACTATGACTGTTTAAAAAAAGACATAATTTTGATGATTTTTTAAGCTTTTTCATAAAAAACGCGCACGAATTGTCTAATTCAACGTGTTCGTATGGCGTTATTTAAACTGGAAAAGGTCTAAATTGTTTTCAAAATTACTAGGAAAGGCTTGAAAAATATAATTCAAGAGAAAAAAATATGTTTTTAACGCTACGTGCGCACCGCGCGCGTAAAAAATTGCGCGCCTGTGGGAATTTTTGACATGCTCAAAATGACAAGAAACGCGTAAAAAGTTGATTAGAAATTAATTTTGCGCATTTTGAAATTTTAAATGCGCATGCGCGCGTAACTTCTTGTGAAACATGCCATTTTTAATCCGTAGAAAGTTTGCCCCTGATATGACTTAAATTTTGTCAAAGTGTCAATACTAAATGACTTTTGGTTTTTAATCTATGATCAATCATTGAAATTCATAAAATTGCGCGTAAGTCACGTTGCGCAACTATGACGTCATTCAAAAATAGGAGGTGCACAACTTCACGTAAATGCCCATATGTTGTCAAAGTTATGAAATGTTATGTTTACACATTTTAGAGAAACACGACTCACAAAAAGGAAGGAAGGAAAGAAGAATAATACAGAAAAAAAATATTGATCTCATACAATAACAAGGAGTTATCCGCTTGGTATACCAAGCGGATAACTAATAATACAGAAAAAAAATATTGATCTCATACAATTACAAGGAGTTATCCGCTTGGTATACCAAGCGGATAATTAATAAAATATGTATTCATTGTCAACTTAATGATTATCAAAAATCCCCAAAATCATCAAATAGAGAATTCTAGGAGGAATGTGTTTTTTTTTTAGGGAGTGTGTAAATTATAATCTGGTGTTAGAGAGAAAAGGTAAAATATCCCTTACATCATGCACGTAGCTCTGTCAACAATATAGCTAGATTATTACACATCACCAATTATGATGAAAAGGCTTCTGCAACCATTACCTATAATAACTACAAAACAATACTGATTACTCTATTCAAATGGACTGCTGCCTATACCTTCATTGACAGATCACACACACACAAAAACTATGGAATGTGTTGTTCTTCTTTGTCGGGAGTGTGTAAATTGATACTGTATTATAAAAAAAGGTGAAACATCTCTGACATCATGCACGTAGCTCTGCCACAATATAGCTAGATTATATAATAACTGTTAAGTGTATTATCAATACAAAACAATACTGACCATTCTATTCAAATGGACTGCTGCCTATTGTAAGATGTTTTATTGACAGATCACAAAAAAAAACTACTGTAATCCTTGGACGGAGTGTATTAAATATATATATAATTAAAAATAATAGACATGCTATACAAATGGAAGTATATCTGTAATCCACAGTATTTAATATTATATTGTAAGATATAGGTCAATATACACTGTGTAAGCCTACAATAAAAGAATAGATAAACATTGTAAGTAACAGATCAGAAAATATTATGTACGTTGTTTGTGTTGCGTATTTGTTATTCCTTGACAAAATCAATGAAATGAAAATGAAGGACTTGTAAATAATTATACTAACAACATGGTACAACAGGTAGTACCCTGTTTATAGTAGCAATACAGCCATGATTCATAAGAATACTGTCATGTTTTAGATGATAATTGAAACTGTTTCAAGTTTTCCTAAATTAACATACTTTACTATTAATTCATAACTATGATAAACCCTGTCTATATAATATTACTTGAATTGAATTGTATACGCTAAACTACTACTACTGTACTGTGGAATAAGTTATTAAAAATGGACGGACACACAATACCAAATATTTCCTTTAGAGTGGACGGATTAAGTTTAGTTACATAAGAGAGAGAGAGAACATTATTTACAAAAGGATTGAATATCAAGGTGATGAAGTTTCAAAAGAGTTTTCAAAAGAGTAGTTAGCACTGTTGTTAAATGTCACTGATGATAACAGAACACCTACTAAGGTAGGCTACAGTATATATTTCTCTGTCAGGCATATGGTTCTCAGTTCTTTTAGGTTAAAAAACACTTCCATTTCTGCCAAATACTTTTATTAGGTTAATAAAACATAAAACATTTGTTTGTTTCCATGATTTTAAATAAATATAAACAGAATCCCTTAATTCAAAAAGACAAACACTTCGATGTTGACAAAAAAATACCAGAATATCGGATATTAGATAATTGATTAAACTAAATGCCCCAGCCATGTCAAGTAAAGCACGTTTAATCTTTGATGGATGGGCCGGAAGTGATAAAGTTATAGTGACTCTTAATATTTAACTTGGGCTAATACTCTATTGCATTTGACATTCTTTCTCTCAGGCACATTGTTATATTATTTATACAGGGACAATTTTGGGGAGAGTGACAAAACATACTGGGAACATTTTAATGTTTATTTTCATGGACCATACACATGAGTGATTATGTTTCAAGTGATACATTCATATGGAATCACAATTTCTCAGGTCAAAGTTCATTGGTGTTTTCCACTGCTGTTATCAATGTGAGCTTTCTGTAAGAAAAAGTATAATAAAGACATTTTTAATAAATAAAAATAACTAATGCACCTACAAAGAACAATCATTAAGAGCATATTTTTGAATTTTTGGTCTATTTAATCTTTTTTTTCTTGAAATAAATGTAATAAATATGTAAATAAATAGAAAAAATAACAAAAACTCACAGCAAATTTTGTGGTAAACGATGCGAAAATACCAAAGAATTGGTCCGTGTCTGTTGCACTGGGATCTTCTCCAAAGTACTGAGATGTTTTATGGAACTCCTCCGATGCTTTGTTAAATGTAGCAGTAAGTTGCTTCAGGGTGTCAGAGGCTTCACTGCTAAATTGCTATTTTATTATTAAGGATAATACATTATTATAATAATAATACTATTATTTCAGCTGAAAAATATATGTACAATACTGTACAAATAAACACTAGTAAAGTATAAAGCCCTGTCTACACTATCAAACTAGTTTAACACAAAAAGTGTGATGTGCACAACTATGGTAGTGACATGCCAAAATATGGTAGTGATATAACATCATCATGTCCATATATGGGTACATCACATGTTTTTGTCACATAAACTTTGATAGTGTAGACAGAGCTTTAGGTCTTCATTTCCTTCAAAAAGGAAATGAAGTAGAGTGTAGGAAGTCAGTTGTAGTCTAAAAGGTCCAGATATCCACAGCTGTACTTTATATCCTTCTTGGAAACACATGGTGTACCGCAACCTTAATTTTATTTTCACGCCATCCAACTGAAAATACATTTACGTGACAGTTACAGGATGGGAAACCTTTGCTTTTGAACTTAAGTCTCACTTGAGGTTTAGTGGTGCTGAATTGAGCATCAGAAAAATCTTGGAACTACATTGGGATTTGAACCACGGACCTTTGGATTAGAAAACCGGCACATCAACCACCAAGTCACAGGTTATTTATTATCAGGTGATATCAATTTGAATATGCAGTAATAATAGTAATAAAGCATAGAAATTCTCAAAGTGATAAAGCCAAAAAATACAACACACCAAGATAAAAAAAATGCGCAATTTTTAAAGTGTTCCCAAACTTTTTCGAGGCGACACATAGTACATTTTTTTAAATAACAGGAATTCAATAAAGGAAACAAATAAGAAAAACATAAATAAGGCCAGATGGTAATGTCACCAAATATATAAATGACAAAACAGTCGCATCTATTCAAAAGTGGTTGATGTAATAAATCTTTGCACGCATATCTAACAAAGTATCTAAGATAGTGAATGTTCTATTTACATTGTCTACCAAAGGTTACTGTCCCATATCGGATGAATTCACATTTCAAAACAGGTGTTCAAACAAAAGTCTATGTTTGAGGCTGGGTTATCCACATATGTATTTAACATTTTTTTCAATTTGTATAAACAATCAATCAATGAAAAAGTAAACATACGTGAGTAAACTTTAAATTGAAAAGACTGACTGAATGGTTTGTATTATGTACACATTATATTTGAAAAAAGGCTATAAAATTATTACAATATCTATAAATTGTGATAATATTATAGCTATAATGATAATAATCATACATCATAATGATAATAGCATGCTAATAATGATAAAAATAATATGTCAATATAGATAATTTTTTTAAAATCTAAATCGATAGATTATGGTCACATTTTTTAGAATATGTAGTTTGTATAACATCAGCATAAATTCTATTTGGTATTTTAAAAATAGAACCTTGTTGGAACAGAATGCACTTCTCCCCTTGACAAATAAAATAAAATTATTTTTGACAGTATACTATATGTTAGCGTCTCTGCATTAAAAAATCTATATATCCTCACTAAGAATAAATATGTCTCTTTTTTAATTGTTAATTTATGATGATAGTAGTCAAAGGATACGCTCATCACTTCTTTGAATTTATCTTGAGAATTGCTGTCATCCACCGAATCGTCCAAATTCTCAGAAATCTCCTGAAAGGACAATAATAACACATATAAGGCGCTATTACAAAATGAGTACCTCATGAGAATAATGGAATCAAAAATGTGTATAAAGTGTACAAGCAGTTAAACAAATGCTATCAAAACTATCAAAGATTAAACATTTGGAGAGCACTTAAGAGACTAGTTACATATTTAATGTTGCAATAGTGCTCTTCAAAGTTTATGCTCTTTGATTATTATTATTATTGGAGCTTTTTATATGAGAAAACATTATTTTTCTTTCTTTTTTTTTACCGAATAGATTAACTTTATTAAAACTACAAAATAACCTACTTAAAGTCTGATTTAATTAATCTTCATTTTTCATGTTTTTGGGGGACAATACATCTTTAATTTATTGTGCGCATACGGGGAAGTTAGGATGTGCTTCCACACTCAATTTCTCTATGCAGTTTGGCGGATTGTAGGTTCATATGACAACCAACTGACACAATATGAGTAGATCTTATACCCTTTTCACATCTGCACAAATTGTTACAAACTTATCGGTGTGTTTTTCTCCCACGGTCCCTTGTGAAATCCCGGGGAGATTTTCCACAAAATTGTGCAAACCTGCTTACAAGTTGTTACTTTTTGCAGGTGTGAAAAGGGTATTAGGTCATAATCATAAACTGCCAAGTATCACATCCTGATATGACTTTACAGTATTATCAATTTAAAACAAGAAGTAAAAAATACATTTTGTTTTTACCTGTAATTTAGTTTTTATCTCATTAAGTTCATCTCCTAAATTTGTCAAACTTATTTTAGCTGCTTTTGGCGTGTGTGGAATCTCGTCTCCAAAAGTTACCATTCGTGGTACGTTAGTTTCTACTGCTTTTGCAAGAATGTGTAAAAATGTTGATTTGTTATCGCTTGTTTTTGTCGTATCGAGCTGTAAAATTAAAGAAATATCAAAGGTTGATAACAAATTATAATCTATTAAAAACACTGCTCTTTCTTGGAACTCTAGACCAATAAAATACTATACATCTTAATACAAAGTATATATAGCTTTCTATAATGTCAATATAATACTGTAAATGCGATAATTTACAACTAATAGTATGATATAAATTCTGCATACAAAAAGTACACAGTGGTGTAATGCTATGAGCGCTCACTGGCTAAACCCAGGGGCCCCGGAGCTTATGGGGCCACTGAGCAGTGCCCAGTGGGAAAAAAAACATTAAAATATGTAGAAAAATGCTAAAATCACATGAGGCCTCCAGAGTTGGAGGGCCACTTAGGGCTCCTATACCAGGGGCCTCAGGCCTCTGCGTTACACCACTGAAAGTACACATAGCCTTTGGTTTTATCATTAGAAAGAAGATTGAGTTGTACAAGGTTTTCATGTTCAATAACTTGGCTAAATAACTGTACTTGATGTATAACAACGCTGACCTTGCCCTTAATATCCACTAATGTACTTTACAGGTTGTTAATAACTACTGTCTACCTTCGCAGGTCTTTAACTCTGCTCTATTATTCAATTTTCATGTTTATCTTTGACCTTGGTATTACCAAGTACTAATGTACATTGCAGCTTCTAAATAAGTCATTCAAGTATCCCCAAAGACCTAAATTCTAGACTGTTTATTTTTTATCTTTATCCCCATCCTGTAAGTGCCAAGTTTCTCACTATTAGGTACAAAATTCTATCTATAATTAAATCTACAGTAGTAGGTACTTATTTTGCTTATAGCAGGATTTGAGTACCAAAGTCAAGGATTTTGAGAAAGTGCAAGTAATTATTAGCAAAAACAAAAGGTTCTTGTACATGCAAATTTAACAGCATATATAATGAAGACTTTGTGTGGGTGTTGAATTTGCTAGAAAAGGTGATTTACCTCAGATAAAAACTTTATACGAAATCCTGTTGCCCCAGCGACTCGTTGGTTGCCCTGATTCATGTAGTTGCCCATAGCAAGTGTTAACTGAAGTAAATGAAAATACAATTCAATATAACAGTAACAAATGAATTTCATAAAAAAATGATGTATATAAATTATTTCACATTTTCATCACATAATACTGTTGTGTATATTACCTCTAAAACTTTGGCTAGTTTTCGACTTGATCTAAGCTCATTGGACGCCGTAAGGATGAGCTGTAAACAATCACGAAGCTCATCCGTCCTCTCAACAAAATTTGCTTTAAAAAGCATACCATCTAACCGATTTTCAATGCCACCAATACGACTCATCTAAAATGGAAAATTATAAATCATAATAATAATAATAATAATAAGACTTATACAGCGCACATATTCACAAAAGTGCTCAAGGCGCTTGTGAAAACCATGAAACATATTAACCTTAAATCTAAATACTACTGATAATTTTGACAAAAACCGAAATAAAAACAAGGCCAATCGAACCCACATCACTGCTTCCGTTTACCAGCAATTTGAGGCGCATAGACCAGCCAGTACATAACTCACAGGTGTTCTCAGTGATGTGGGTATCTAGCTAAACAAATCATCTCAGTATCAGTAAAGTATGAAAGTACCAATACCACAGCACCATACCTCAGTTTTGTTGTTTGTTTATTACTTTTCAACAAATAATACATATATTTTTTTCATAAATCTTTAAATATTTATAAATGTGGATGATGGTCACAATATGTCTAGAAATACTCAGAGTACTGCAGTAATGGATTATCATCAAATTCATACCTCAAGTGCAAACTTATCAGGTGTGCTGAGCAATGACATCTTCCCTATATATCCTTTAAGTTGATTTATCTAAAAAAAATATCAACCATGAATTAACAAACTTTGATAAAATCAACTGTCTGTGTTGCATAAATGTCATTTAACATTTTTTTTAAAGTAAATACTATAATACACTTTTCGGGAAACCCCTATTCAGGAGCACAGAAAGTAGCCTTGGGAAGATATGGCCCTGCATCATCGGCCTCATTCAACTTAAATGTATATACACACCTCTGATTCATCTGGAGCATACAGTTTCATTTGCTGTAAATGAGCAACTGAGAACTTGCTGGTATCTGTGGCAATAAGTGCTTGTTTGATATCATTTACAGGCATTCGGAGATGACCAAGCAAGATAGCTGCAAAGAAATAATTGACTTATTAATGGTGCTACCACTTTATGCACATAACTTTATGTACTGCTGCAGGTCTTGGTACTGTGTTAGAATTAGCTCTCCTTTGGGAAACCCCTATCCATGGAACACCTCTATTAAGGGGACACTTTGTTGGGTCCAGAATGTATCCCTCAATTGGGTTCTACTGTAACTGACTTATTAATGGTGGTACTACCAATTTTGCTGCAGGATTTTCCTATACATATCACTTTATGTACTATTTGAAAGCTGCAGCTCTTGGTACTGTGTTAAAATCTCATCTTAGTAAACCCCTATCCATGGGACACCTCTATTAAGGGGACATTTTGTTGGGTCCCAAATGTTTCCCCCAATTGGGTTCTACTGTAACAGACTTACTGTATTAATGGTGGTGCTACCACTTTTGCTGCATCATTTTCCTATACATATCACTTTATGTACTATTTGAAAGCTGCAGCTCTTGGTACTGTGTTAAAATCTCATCTTAGTAAACCCCTATCCATGGGACACCTCTATTAAGGGGACATTTTGTTGGGTCCCAAATGTGTCCCCCCAATTGAATTCTACTGTAACAGAAATCAAAACTAACCTAAGTTGTGCGCTTTCTTGTGATTGATAACTGTTTCCACTTTACTTCCTGTCCTCCTTGGAGCTGCTAATGTGGAAATTAACAGATAGTATGTAGTTAATCACAATTAGGATGTAATTACAAAAAATAATAACCATACTATAATTATTTCACATACATAAAAGCCTAATAATGATGATTTTCAGCCACTTATAATTATACCAAGAAGCATATTTGTAAATAATGTATTTTGATGCATTATATAATTACAAGAATGAATGACAAACACATTAAATGAATATAATTTTAAATAAGAAAGGTTTTTACATGATGACAATAATGTTACAAAGACTACAAATGACCAGTGGTGAAATTGGTGGAATGAAGTAGGTATGACATTTATGGAAAATACTGACCATGAACTAAGAGAACTTACTGTGGGACTAAGTGGAAACACTGATGGAGAAAGAAGGTAATCTTTGACCCCAACCATGTAATTTAAGCCACCCTGTTGGAAAACCAGTGATGTTGCAGAATGAGCCTTTTAGTGCCTGGGTGCAAGCTTTGCTACATTTGTAGGGGAATGTGGCTCTCTATCAAGCAAACGCTCCCAGACTGGAGTGAACACTAGTGACAGTGAACAACAACTAACAAATTTAAGTATTTTAAATTAAATATACATAATATTACACAAGCATATAGATTTATAATGAAATGATTGCAAAACATTAATTAATGACAATAAAATATTTGTTTTTCTCATATTTATTACTGGCCACCCACATTGAATACAGATTTCCATTAGGAATCTGGGTACAAAAAAAGGAATCCATAGTTTGGTGGTTAACATGCTTGCTCAAGTTTGGTTCCCACTAGAACGTAACACATCGCAAGTAAATTGACCAATCACAAGTGATGAATTATTCGAACTGTCACTTGTCATTGGTCAACTCATCTGCATTGTGCTTACATCTTGTATCCTAGTTTGAACCAAGCTTTAGTATCAGGGCCAAATCCAATATGTTTCATCAGCAATAAGAGTTATTATATTAAATTATAACTAAATTAAAGTGCTGGTTTATTTTGTCTCAAGTTTTGGATGGATCAATCTGTTGAAATGCTTGTGGGTTTACAGACATCAGTACATACTATTAATAATACAATTATTAATACAAAGATTCCAGCACCCACATTTGAAAAATGTACAAGTGGAAAATAAAATGAAATTTAGATGAAATATATAAAGACAATGTGCAAGAAATTACAGATAAGTCACTTACATTTATCAGATGGTTTAACTGAAGGGAAATATTGAAAATAAAATGGGTGTTCAATAAATTTATAAAGTACATGCAACATTATTTAATAATATAATATAAGTGTCGCCAGAGGTGGGTCATGGTATGCAAATAATCTTGTTTTTTTCTCAACTGAAAAATATGTTGCGTGTTTGTACACAATGAAGTCTGTGCCAAGTAAGATGCTGTACTGCAACTGACACAGATTAAATATGACCATTTTTACCACCTTATCAAACTTTCTGGCGACTCCCATAATATACAATCCATGCAATGCATTAAACATCTGTATGTTGACACATGAGGAATTAGCTTACAGACGCAAGACCAAGCTGTTTGGAGAATGTTTGCATCCATTTTTTGAGCAAAGATCTCTTGTAATCAACTTTACTAAAGTCACGATATATTACTAATCAATTACTACTACAATTTTAATGAAGACATCATAGTTTAATGATTATTAAAAAAAATGTTTAGTAGGTAAACAAATAAAGATAGACATGACACAACAACACAGTAATTTACTATTATTTACACTGACAATAAAATACAGCATTTATTTCGATGAACAATAAATATTTTTAAAAACATTAAAATTATTTAATAAAGTTAACTCGCTCTAAATCAGACACCCTATTTGGGCACATCACACTTTTTTTGTAAACTTGTTTGATAGTGTAGCAGTTTATAATTGAGAATTATGTATATATTAAAATATGTGTCTGTTTTAAGAGAGTTGACTATTAGTGTTACCTATAATGAGCTATATTTATTTACCTCTTGCTTTGCTGATGGTGCTAAATTTCTCATCTAATTCTAAATGTTTGATGACATCTTTCAAATATGATTCATCTTCCCCTTCTCTCATCTGAAAGAAAACGGTTATGGTTTTATTCCAACCTTGCTTGGCAAAAAAATCACCTGACCTGATTTCTGAATAAGTAACCTAAGCAAATAATTCTTATTCCTGAAATTTTAGAATTAAGTACATTTCATCAAAGAAATGAAAATAAAGCACTTCTTATTTTTCTTGACCTAAATAAAAGATAAAAAATTCATTGGTTCAAGTAATGAGTAAAAAAAATACAAGAATTTATTCAACTGAACCATTACTTTACCTGACTCCAAACTGTGTTTTCTGTATGGTTCAGTTTTTCCCAATTCATGCGTTTTACCGACATACCAGGTACCGAAAGTGTCGAAACACCATTTGTAATAGTTGGAGGAGGAGGAGGGGGAACTGGTGGGGGTGGTGGAATGAAGGGTGGCGGTGGTGGAACAGGTATCGGAGCTTTTACGGGAGCTTTCACCGGAGCTTTTTTCCGAACGTATACATCATCATCATCCTGATTATTGTTAAATGTTTCACCAAAGTTTGTTTGTATGTCCCCATTTTGATGGTTGGTGGCAGCATTCATCATAGCTGCTGCCATAGCAGGGTTGACTGAGTATTCTCCATTGATTGTCGTTCTTGGCGGACTTGTGGTATCCGGTTTTATCAAACTATCCAGCCGTTCGTCCACACTCTGTGGTGATGTGTTGTATTTACGATACTTGGAGAAATCGGTTTCGGTCCTGTTTCTTTTGTTACGCGACACAGAGTTGTTTGAGTTTGTGTTGTGGCTGCGAAATTGTTGAAAATTTCTGCTATGGTTCAGTGAATATGACCCTTCATTATCAGAATTTGCATCTGCAACAATAATGATGTAATATTAATTACTAAACTGGAATTGTTGTATCTATTTTCCTATATTAACCTTGGTGTAAATAAATAAGTTCTCCATATATACACTCTATTTTATAGGACAAATACAAACCATTATTTTACAATCTTACAAAATAAATTACAATATTAAATGAAAGTTTTATGTTAAAATGATAAAAAGCAAGCTAACAAATATTGACGGAAAGCAAGGGGAGGGGAAAACAATAATACCACTAGTTTCTGCAAAAAAAAGGGGGTGTGCTTATAACAATATGTGTACTTGGACATTTGCACATAGGCCTATGGATGATCATGATTCCTACAATATTCACAATTGATGGCGTTTGGAATTTGATTGGATGATAATAAATAAAAATTAATTTATTCAGATTCAGACATGTTTGAATATGATTAATTTTATATCAAAAATAAAATATGAAGTATGATATCTAAAGTAACATGCACTAAAATCATGCTGTATTTGAATATAATTAATTTAATGGACGTCACTCATACCTGTTTCTTATATATATTTTTTTTTTTTTTCTTATATTAAACAAACTTCATTCATATTAAAATTATGATGTTATCGAAATAATATGACATCATATAAATCATGTAACTTTTTTTTATTAGCTCTGAAGGCACTTCAATACCATTCACCAAATATTCATTTTTTTGCCAAACAATAAAAATCAAATGGTGTATGACCACCACCATCTCACATTTTTGTTGTATTTTTATTGTTTTCCTTAACTTAAAGTATACCCAAACCAAAACAATCTCTTCCAAGGTAACAAAACATAGTCCCATAGTGGTAACTAAAGCTGTGTCCGTATTGGAGTAAAAACAAAAGCTTGTAGCCAGGAATTTTACAGGGGGTTCGTTTTTCCATAAAAGTGGAAAAGGGCTCTTCAGGCAGGTTCGAACTTCACTGGCTACGGGCTTGCTTCTTGCAAGTGAAGAAACAGTAGACTCTAACCATGACATTTTAGATCTTTTCTTAAATTCTACAGGAACATATGCAAACATTTTATTTGAAGCAGGTATGAACAAAATCAATAGCATTATAAGCACTCAGGTATGAAATCGAACAAAATAGGTTGATGGGTAAGTACGTATGTCTTCTAGAGAAAAAAACACTCTAAATGATGGGAATTGGTGCATGGTACAGTATTTTTAACTCCAATATGTTCACAGCTTTAGTCTTTGATTGGCCAGATGAGTAAAGACTGCTTCGTGGTCATAGTTACCTGGACGATTGACCGTGTAACTACCATGCCTCTTCTTAATACGCCTTTCGGGAGGGTACATGTCATTAATGGTAGTGTATGTAGCATGTGCTGTTTTACGAGTATACAAACGACTACTACCTCCAGAGGGCGGTGTTAAAACAGGGTCGTCATCGCCATAATCTACATGCACAAGAAGCACAGGGAATATGAAATGAAACTGGAGGTTTGATGCAAAAATAATGAGCAATCAAAACAAACGTATGGTTTGGAATTAACAAGAGATAAGCAAACAAAGATTTTATACAAAGCTAAAAGCATGGGTTTAGTTTTTGTAAAGCACCATGAGAAGCAGAAAACAAGGAAAATGACCAAACAAGCTAGTAAAAATGCAACCAAACTACAAACTAATAACGAGGTAAATTAGAAGGAAAGTAAAGTAACCAAAATAATATTAAAGTTTCCTTTAAAGAATTATACAAACAATCATGCTGAAATAGAAACAACTAACAAACCACCGTATATTACATAATAAGTATCCCATACTGAAAACTTTAGAAGATGCAATTGCCTGTGCTTTTTATACTATAGGAACTGTAAATATCTAAAATGATATTCAGATAACACAAGAAGTTTCTAACCAGTCTGCAGAAATGTTCAAGTCTCTCCCCTGCCTCACATTCCATGTGTATTGGCAACAAGCAAAATGTCTCTAACTGTGGGCACTACAGGCATTTAATAACCAAGTTCTAGCATATGGAACTCGTTTTCGCTTGACCGGGACAACTTTCTTATTCAATAATTTCATTAATTAATATTTAATTAAATTTTAATTTGTATAATAAAAACAACACCAAACATTTTTTAGTAGAGGGTAATTAAGAGGGAAAGTAAGGGAGACTAAAAACCCAGAATATCATGCTTAAAACAGGTATCTTACAATTACCTGTATATACATTTATAATGCATTATTTCATATATAATAAACAAACCTTTACCCAAAGGCTATCTAGGAGGGAAAGGATGGTATAAATTTGGTAAACAGTATGTTAGTAATAGGTGCACACACAGCAAAGATTACTGTACCTCTTGCTGATGAAATCGGTGAGCTCGGTTCAGATTGAGAAAATAGTTGAGGTTCATCAATGACTAAAGAAACCAAGCAACAAGTAGAAGAAATAGCAATTAAGACAACACAAAATGAAGTACAGAACGTCTTAAGCTCAGTCTACACTATCAAACTTTATGTGACAAAAAATGTGATGTGCCCATATATGGTCATGATGATGTCACATCACTACCATTATTATTTGAACATATCACTACCATATTTGGGTACATCACTCTTTTTTGTTGTAGGCAGAGCTTTAAATTGATTTTATTTATCCTATTTCTATGTGTTGTGGCCATTTTGTGTAATGAATTAGCTAGCCACACCAAGGTGGTGGATAGGAAAACTTGAAATAAGTAAATAAAATCAATTTACGTACATACCATGATATGAAAAGGTGTGAACAAGAATTAATGTCATGCAGTGAGAGAATGAAACCCAATAAAAAAGTGAATGATTGCTTCTATGTGAACCCTATCACCAAAATGGTCTAACCCATACCTTCCTGAGGGGATATTTGAGAATTTGATGTGTTTGTCGTTTCGATGGATGTGCTTTCCGGGGGCTCAAACATGTCTGAATCGAAGCTCAAAGGTGATGGACTATGAATTCCCGGGATAAACACTTCTGGTTCTGGACTCGTAAAATCGTCATCATCATCATCATTCTCGTTAACTGTATTATGGGATATATGATAGTAATTGCGATGATGACTCTCCATTTCAAAATTTAGAAAGATTTTTTAACAATTTAAAATAAATATAATATCAATCAAAATGAAATAGGGAGGTATTAGGGGTGATTTAAACTATAAATTTCTGCAATGTAATTTTTCTACATACTTTTCGTTTGTTATTAATTTATACTAGGTAACCTCTTCAGTCAAAGACTGGTCTCTCAGGGGCCCAGTTATGATCAGTGGCTGTGTGTGTACTAGTACACCGGGGCACCCCCTACTCATCTTGAAAGATGTACTAGGTTCTTTAAAGTGCACATGAGCTAGATGTGTACAATGGACATACGGTTTATAGTCCTTATCTGAGAAGACTTGTTCTACCACCAGAACCATGGAGTGAGTGAGCCTCGACATTGCCAATGTTAATATGGCAGGGTATTACGGTTCCACTGTCTTAACCGCTCGGCCACTCACTCGAATGAATTCCATCTAAGGTGCTGACTATGCTATCATCTGTGAAAACAGAAAATATATCCTCTCCTTCACCACTCTCTTCATAACATACTTCATCCTCTGCAATAACACAAATTTCTGAATTACAGTACTCACCTAAGGTACCATTAGGGGATACTGATCTTGAACTGGTGTTGGATTGTACACGCGTCTCATGCAATGGAGAGAACTGCGCTTCTGACGGAGGAATGCTTAAATCATACGATCTGTCCGTCTTCCTACTGCTGAGTAACATGGCACCATCCTCAACTATAATTAAGATTTAATAAATCATAAATACAATGTACTGATTATATTAATAATATTTTGATTTGATATTATTAATTATATATAAGTTTGCCAAATACATTTTTTAATTCAAATTTGCAATACATTTAAGAGTAAGCTTTCAAATATCAGTGCTTTTCAACTCTTCTACCACATCGTGTAAACGTGCGGACAATTATTGTGTTCATGTGCACTGAAGTAATCTATTTCAAGCATGTTCTTCTTATCTCAAGCTACACAATGCTATTTTCATTCTTCAAAGAGCAACAAGCAAAGTATTCATTTGTCTTCATGAAAAAAAAAACAATCTCGGAAACAGACAGTTTACAGATACAAAGAAGTTAGTTCAACATAAAGCAAAGTGTAGATGTGCAAGTTGTGCCCTTTGAATTATTGAGCAGTGTAAACCAAACACCATACCCTATTACAACCACATATATAACAAAACATAACCCAGTAAAATGTACAGTGAGGACCATCACTGAGCCATAGCATATGTGACTGAATTGTCAATGCTAAAATGGAATGGTAAGGGAAGATAACATGGTAACTAATGTACTGTATGTTTGTTACTAATGGTAATAAAATGGTTGAATGGAAATATATTGGCATGAAAACTAACAAGAATAAGCAAACTTGTTGAAAGTATTGGCATAGCAACAAAGCATTTCATTCCCTATAGAATAATTTTTACAAAAACGGTTGAAGCAAAAATTTAGAATTTGTTTATCATCTGCATTGTTTACCTTCAGATATCGTAGCATGACTGTCATTATCATCAGACTTGTCTATGATAGTTTAAGTTATTAAATAAAGAAAGAAAATCATAAAATAACAAAAATGTATAAAGTAAAAACAGAAGAAGAAAAGAAATATGAATACATATAGTTGATTATGTTATCATTTAGTGCAGTCGTCTTTTTCAAATCAAGATTCAAGTAAACAAGGATTCGTGATGAGATTATTGTTTTTGGATTGCGATTAAAAAGATGTATTTGGATTAGTTGTTTTTGCATTAATCACCAAAGTGACAGCAACAGCAGAATAAATTATTTAGCATTTTAAAGCAGTTCCCCATTATTTTCTTCCATTCGCATTTTATAGGTGATCTAATGCATCCATTAAGAATACCTGTTAGTGCAACCCTTTGTGTACCCAATACTATACCCTTTTAGTGCATCCCTAGCGTACCCTCTTAGTGCACTCTTTAGTGTACCCTCTTAGTGTACCCTGTAGGCCTACTATACCATTTTAGTGCACCCTAGTGTACCCTCTTAGTGTTCTCTTTTCATGCAACACTCTTGTGTACCCTCTTAGCCCACCCTGTACTACACATTGTGAGTATACAGTACTTACAGTCTATTGATCTCCTTGATACTCTACGATCACTTTTACTGTTATTCAAAATAAATGCTGCCTGGGCAACTAAAGAAAATACATGCACAAGTCAAAATATTATTATCATTAAATGCATTAATAATAATCCTATCAGGCAATTAGTGGGTTAGAGCAATAACATTGAATGTTCTCAAATTAAGCTAGTTATAATGTATATACAGTATTAATATAACAATAATTGGTATAGTTTAACACATGTCATATAGTATGTTGTTTTAAGCACATTCAAATAAATGATATGGAATGTAACATCAACTCAAATATTCTTGTTGTATATACATATTCAATGTGATGTCATACTAAAACAAGCAAATACTATAAATATATTTATTATAACATTTTTCAATTAGTATCTAAAAAAAACATTTATCACCAAAAAATTGGAAGGGAATTTTGGGAGAATAAACAAACCTTGGAAGAATTCATCTTCTTCCTTCTTATGAAATATAACATCACCTTGAGAGGGCGCCACATCGTATCGTGCACCACGTGAAAATGGTGATCGTGAATACTTGATCTGACTTTCGTTATCATCAGGATGCGCATTTGTTAGAAACAAACGATTTGGATTGCCATATACAGCTTCTATGTAATACAAACCATGCAAACATTTCATGCAGTGAACGTTTTAGTTATAACAACATTATATGATGCTTTACTGACAAGATAGCAAACTAAACTACAGTAGAACACATCCTTTGGGTCACCCCTATGAAGGGGAAAATTTTTTGTTACACAAACAAGGGAACTTATATATTTTGAACACTATGGCCAACCTATCCCAGGAACATCCCTATTAAGGGACACTTTTTTGAGTCCCAAAAGATTCTACTGTATTTTGGTGCGTAATTATGTAATACACATATGAATATATACCTTTTTAAAAACAATTTTTGCTAAAAATGTCTGTGCCTCTAAGTAATACAAATTTTATATTGAAGAAGAACTAGTAGGAAATACACCGCTGTCTTCACAAGACCAAAACAAAATCCAATGCAAAAAAAAAGGGCAATTTGCTAGCTTGTCAGTGTGTGATCTTTGATAATATCTATCATATTAGATGAAGCATTTTTTTTCTATTCTACTGTTGTGTTGATCATTAAATACATAATGTTTATGTGGCATGTCATAAATATTAATCAAGTTACAACCTTTGCAAGTAAACATGAAAGCCAGTTTATTAAATTACATTTTACAAAATTGGCATCCAGTTGAATTAATTTTTTGGACACAAAATCTTATAAATTCATCAAGAGTGATATAATGATATACAAAAATACTGCAATGACAACTATTAAACACTGTCCACTAAAGAGTGTATCTGTCTATTTTACCTGCAGCATGCCTGTCTATCAGATAGATGACCTTCTTCTTGCAGACTTCCTGCTGCTCATCGGGTAATATCTGTATGATGTAAGGCCAGATTGTCTTCTTAGCATGAGTATCAAGAATAGGAAAGATACTTAAAATCATACCATCAAGATTTCTAAAAAAAGAATTAGGTAGGTAACATAAAAAACTTAAAAAGTAAAGTTGAAAGCTCTGTCTACACTATCAAACTAGTATAAAAATGTGCCATATATGGGCATATCACATTTTTTTGTACTGAAGAATACTGAAGAAATTCAGACTGTTTATTAAATGCTGCTCTCTTATAAAAGGAATTTAAATCAACAAAACCGTACAATCGTTTTGTACAAAAATTGTTTGTGTCTGTCACCAAATGTTACCTTGATCTGTAATATTCTTGTAATGCTTTCTTTATAAGTTGTTTCTCTCTTGATGTTAAATGATGATCCATCTGAAAAGAAAGAAGAATCCAAGTTTAAATTAGGTCAAGAAACATTGGTAAGGCATAAATGTATAAACAGTAGGCCAATAGCAGAATTGATAATAAGTCAACTCTCCCAATACTTTTGGGCTGACAGAATAACTCTGGTTTTCTGGAAAGTCTAGTATTCAGAATTATGTGTTTTTATTGGTAAAAAGAAAATTGGGACCTTTTGATCCTTAAGAAAAGTCTGGTATTGGGAGAGTTTCTGGTTTTCAGAGAGCCTGTTATTGGGAGAGTTGACTGTACTTTATTATTTTGTTCAGATTTCAGTTAGGTGGCCGGAAAGATTGGGGAAATGGGTCTAGTCTTAAAGAATAGAACTCATTCTGATTTATGTACAATGCGTGTGTGTGAACGCATTGATCCAAAGAAATAAAACATATCACAGAGTTTTCTCCAGCCACCAGACATCATCCATGCTCAGTGTGGACATAGCTTACATATTGTCACTAGTTCTATCCATGTTATCATTTTGTTCAACCTACCATTTCTTTAAATGTCCTTCCGCTTGTAAAGAAGTCAGGTCTAGATATCCCACCAGCCCTAAGCTCCTCAATGTCTTCAATTGTAGCTTTACTGTGAAGGCTCTCAGACAGCCATCCTGTGGCTGATGACACCTGACTGGTGACTGACATGCCGCTCATCATGCTCATTGTGGACGACATATACACTATGAAAAGAATGAAGGAATGAATGGATGAAACAAGAATCCAATAAAACATATAGAAGAATAAAGGAATTAGTTTGGTACAGTATCAACATGATTCATATAATAGTAATAAGTAATATTTAAATTTATTTAATAATTCAATTTAAACAGTAATATTAATATGGTTTCAGATGCTCAGCCAGTTTACTTAACAATGTGTTACATAATACATACAGTAGTCATGCATGCAGAAAATACATACAAATCAACCCAAAACACAAATGTAACACCTAAACATATTGGCTCTTTGATCTATTAATAGTAATATTGATTTGTTAAATGGATTGTTATTATGCAAAGAAGTATAAGCCTGAATGCTGTAGGTAAAATGTCGTTGAAACTGCTGATAGTAATTTGCAGAAACTATATTGTAAAACCTGTATGGGAGAAGGATGTGTGTGGTCTCTGCACATTATTTTTAATTTTTATAAATTTTATTCAATCGAAACTAACAGCGATAATTACCGCCACTAACAGGTTTGATAAAAACAAAGCCAGGACTGTTTAAAGCACCTTGATTGGTCCTAACATTGATCAAGGGCTTCTCTCGTCCAGTGCCCACCTTCACCAGAGGAAAGGCAGATACTAGATGCAGGGGCTGCCATAAGAGTCAGCAGTGCTGATTTCAAATGCCTAAAGGGACCCCAGCTCCATATACAGCACCCGATATTCCCAGATGGTCTCCCATCCAAACTTTAACCAGGTCCAACGTTGCTTAACTTTGGTGATCTGACGAGAACCGGTGTTTCAAGGTGGTAAAGCCGTATATATTTTGCACAATTATGATACATTGATTCTCTATACATCAGCAAATGCTGATAATAAATTAATGTACATTTTAGGTGGAGATTCTCTTGTGTTGTTGCTTTGTAAATATGGTACCTTGTAGTTTTTTTTCTATTGCTATACAGTATACTGTACATATTTTTAATGTTTATACTGTTGATGTTATGTTTATTTTCTTTTTCTTTTTTTTACTGCACCACAAATGGTTTTTGTTTTGTGAATGCCATCATTCTGAAGGTGAAGTGTCCGAATTAAATTTAAATTAAAATAGACTGAGATTTCCTTTTATGGGCATAAATGAGTTTATAGATTTTAGATTTTCAGTTACATTCTGTAAATGAGAAAAACAAAACTTACGAGCCTCCTGGTTTTGAGAAGGAGAAGGGAGGTTGGAAGGGCTTCCAGTCTCAATCTGAAGTGTCGGGCTCATTCCACTCCCCTTTAAAAATTGTATGAGGTGTAGATGCGTCTTTTTCCGTACGTCTAATCCATTCACTTTTATAATTTTATCACCTGGTCTAAGACCAGCTCGATCGGCAGGACCACCTGTGAAAAATAATAATAATAATTCAGATTAAATTTTTTATTTTCAAATTATTATACAGTGTTAATATTTTATAGAATTATTATTTTTACTGTATACAGTATGTAGATTGTGTTGTGTACATAGCTGAGGTACTGTAAAGAACAAATTAAATCTGAGAAAAATTTGTTTATAATTATTGTTATATAATAGCTCTTATTCTAAATGTTATATAAATCAAAAATAAAAATAGTGTATAGCATGGTATAAATGTGGATCTCGAGTACACCTGCAGTGAAGTCAACTGGTACTATGTATCCGTCAATGACGGCCATGTGTTTTCAGAAAAACAGTAACAGTAATATATGATGCTTGTATTTTTTACTTCATTTGACAAATTCATAATAATTGTAACTATATATTGAAAATACAAAATCAATAACATTAGAATTCACACGATAGTAAGTTTGTCTTAAAGTTAAATATACACATCGATGGTGTAAGATTTTCCACTGCTTTGGTCTTAGTGTATTCATATATTTTATCTATAGATTATTATTTCATATTCCAGCGTAGTACTGTAGTAGTGATGTATTCAACAGATACCTTTTGTTTTGGCATTAATTGTAATAAAATCAATATATGACAGCTTGTCAATAGGACTCATTGTAAAAGTATTTAACGTTTTACCACTTGTAACCTGGCTCTGCTAGCTCTGACAATATACTAGCAGCCTTATGTAAAGAGATTTTGTTTACATAGTTGGTTCAGGGAAAGTAGGGACAACTTATGGAACAAGCCATCTTGTTACAAACAGTGTTGTTGTTTTACACATGAGAATAGCAAGACTAATAATAATAAAACGAAAAAGGGACTTAACACCATTTAAACCTGAAGGATCAACAAAATATACATAAAATATAAATCCAAAGGCAAATTCTACTGAAAAATGACAATGCTGTGGGTATCAGTGGCTGGATCTCAATGAGAAAACGATAAAATAAAACAGCCAGAAAAATGTGCAGAGCTTTCTGGCAACACTACAGTAGCCCTTCATCAGTGCAAGGAATGATATAGAAATATTAGGATTGATTATAATATGCTAATAATTAATGATTAATAAGTGATGGTTTACATCGTAAAGCGACAGAAAGCGTCGTCCATTAGCCATGTAAAGAGTTTTTATTTATTATTTTGGTCAGGTGTACAGAGAGTTTGGACAAATTTCCCTCAAACAGTGCAAGTTAACTATGTATGTGCAGTGGCTTGGTTTACTATAGGGAGGCCTACATAGGTGAACATTGAGTTCAGAAAACTAACTATACATACTGTACTACTGTATGTTGTGTAGTAAAAATTAAAAAAAGTGTTGGCCATGCAATTTAACCTTACCTGGGTCTATAGATTCAATCATGACAGGACTGTGACCAACCAACATAAAACCAAAAGAACCACCAGTCCGATCAATTGAAACGGTTTTACTGTATGAAAAAATATCATAGGTTAAATACAAGCATAAATAAAAAGAACAATGAAATAATGTATTTACATCATTTGCATAGATAATTAATGTTAAATTGGAAATATACACAAACCCTATTATTAAATGAAAAAAAATGTTTTTACCTTCTACCAACATACTGTGCTTCTTTACTAAAAAACAAATCAAATCTATCCCTCTGCGCTGGTGGAACAAATACCCTGTCAAACAGAGAAAGGAAATTAAAAATACTAATGTTAGTTGTTTGTGAAAAAAACAGTCCTAGCAAACCCATTCATTACAGGACTAACCATTTAGAAACATGTCTTATTAACCCTTTTGGTACTGAACCAAAGAGGATTTAAACTATAAAAATCTAACAAAACAAAGATTTTATTTACCTGACATCGTCCAAAATTTGTTTCTGATTACTCGAGTCTAACAGCGCCGCCAACGCTCGACCAAAATTGTCTACTTTTTTATCTCGAGCATATTGTTTAAGTAAGGCAATCAAAGCCTCTTTCTTTGATGGTTCATCTATAAAAACTGCATCCATCTACAAAAAACACAATAGTTTAATTCACAGTTACTTTATATATACCTGTAAAAGATAATGAGGGGAGAAGGCAAAAAAAAAATAGGCAAGCAAATTATCTTTGCCTATTTCTAACCATCAGGCCGCTTTAAAATCTGACCTTTTTAACATTTACTTTTCTACTTTTTTACTTACTTTTCTCAATGTTGTGGCATTTTAATGTTTTTATGGAGTATTTAAGCATAATGCGCTATATAACAAGCCTAAATTGTTATTAATTAATAATTGCTATATAGCGTATTAGAAATAGTCAAAGATAATTTGCTTGCCTATCTTTTTGCCTTCTCCCCTCATTATCGTTTTAGCTGTTAAACATGAACTATTATTTTGTAAACCAATTTCTAAATAATTTAAAAAAAAGTAATCTGGGGTCTCTATCATGCAAACCTCATGGTTTCCTGAGACCCCATTTCCTTGAATCATTGTACATACTATTATTTTATTTTGATTTGATGAATAAATGTATTTGTATTGTAAAGAATTCCAAGAGATAGAGAAAATGAACGATAACCATAAAGCTTTCTCCTTTTTAGTTCATATACTTTTAGCTTTTTAGCTTTTAGCTTCGCAATATGTAGCATATCTAGGGCGGAGCCCATCCCTCTCCAGCTGTAATTATACAGTTGTTTTAAGCTTTGTCTACACTATCAAACTACTGTACAGTAGTTTGACAAAAAAAGTGCCTAAATATGGTAGTGATATGCCCAAATATGGTAGTGATATGACATCATAATGTCCATATATGGGCACATAACATTTTTTTTGTACTGTATAGTGGGCCATAAAGAATTTTTTTTTTCTCCTTATACTTTAAACATGTCCTCCAATTCAAAATTAGTGGATCATCTCCTGTAGTACAACAATTTCATTCAATATGAAATTTAATATATATTCTATGTAAATTTCTATCTGCACAGCTTGTCACAAAATATAAAAGACACCAAAATACAAGAGATTTCGTACCCTAGAACCAACTATTCTGAACCAATCATGCATGAAATGGATATCTCGTAATCAAAATGATTAGTTTTAATATAGATGGAAATGAATATGATAATTATTGTATTATAAAGCCATAAACTACAATACAATGCATAGCTAGTGTATCAAGGACCTACATGAATTATTCAACATTGGAACCATATGTTTTTTATTGAAATTGATTTGGTAAAAAACAATAATTTCAATGTCAATTATTTTGTGATTATTCATTAATTTATGAAACATCTTGAGGTGTTTAAAGAAAAACTTTTGTTAAAAATTAAGCCCTTTCCCCTAGGATTAAGCCCCTAGCACCCAGTTTGTATCCGTTCATCCAAAACTGAAATTTGCTAACTTTGTTTTTCATACTAATCGGATACAAAGCAATATTGATTTTAATTTCATTGTCAATGTTAACGTAACGATACAAATCATAAAATCATGGGAATTATTTACCAACCAACAGATTTTCAACCAGCGAAACCAATATTAATTGTTTTACACATTTTTTAGAGGATAAACTTGAATTTACAAACCCTGGATTAATTATGACTAAATATTTTGTTAAAGATGTATTGTCCCCCTGAAAAATAATTTTTTACATTTTTTTTTGCCATTTTAATGTCACATAATAGTCACAAATGACTTTGACCAAAAATTGGATCGAAAAAAAAATTTATTTACCTGAAAAAACTTTAGAATTTAAAGCAAAAAATGTTCAAATTGGCTGCCAGCCAATGGATTTTTGGTTGAATTTAACCATTTATCATGTTATTTTATATGTGAAAACATAATTTTTTTCCGTTTTTTTTTCTACGGAAGTGATTCACTTTATTAAAACTACAAAATAACCTATTCAAAGTCTGATTTAATTAATCTTCATTTTTCATGTTTTTGGGGGACAATACATCTTTAAACTTTTGTGCATAATTTGTTATAATATTACTATAAAAGTAGACAATTACTAACCTTCTTAAAAAATCCTTCAGTCCTTGTTCTTCGATCAACTCCCATCATGCCTTCAAATCGCAGAGCTAATTGACGAACTGACTGGTGTCCGGCACCAGGAATAATCTTTATATTAAGTTTCCATCCACCGCTTACAAATATCTTAGCATCGTCCGAATGTTTAATTAACGTACCATTTATTTCAAGTACCATGTCTCCAGTTTTAAGTCCGGCATAAAATGCAGGACTGTTATTTTCTACAATTTCAACATAAACTGGTCCTCCACCAATCAAAGTCATTCCGTATCTTCCATTACGATCTCGGACAACGTCGCACTGTCGCACGCATGACACGACAACAATACTTGGTGGTACGTTCGGACACTGACGCGCAAGAGCCTTTATACCTTCCGCCGACATCTGCGTAACATTATGATTATGTAACTCCACAAGTTGGTCCCCTCCCTGTAGTCCTGCCATTTGCGCATGACTTCCTTTCTTGACGAGAGTGATATATGACGGAGCATCCCCTCCGATAGAGAAGCCAAAAGATTCTGGCCAGTGTTTGTTATTCACAGGCATTGGTAGGGGTTGTCGGAAACGTGCAGGTTGACTTCGACGTGAAATCGTACTGGAAGCCTTGGATGCACGGCCAACTGACCGCGCTTTCTTTGCTGCTCCTATTCTTGAAGGCATCTTGTCCTTTGATCACTGCTAAATTAAAGGAAATTTTATCCTGTTACTTTCAATTCTTAATACTTTATTAGCCATTTTTTTAAAAAAACTTTATCAGTTAAACAATAGAGTATCAAATAGAGTTAAATTAAATTATTTTTTTCTAAGAATACACAATTTTTATATCATTTTCTTTTCATTTTCAGTGTGATGAAATTAATAAATTATTTTAAAAAACACAATATTTGGCTTGAATATAATAAATACAGTATATACTGTAGATACATAAAAAGCAAGAACAGAGTGTAGTACAGTACTGGTAACCATATAGACATCAAATTGAAGTTTGTGGTACCCATGGTAACTAGCAGCCCCTTAAGACCTTTAAAAGCCCTCCCAAGGATGGGCACCATGTCAACCATACTTAGTTTATTTAGAGGTAAAAACTGTGCACCTGTGCTACATTGATGGGGATATCGCTTACTTATTTAACACACAGTAAATATCGTTTCATTAAAATCATCAAACAAGCTGAAAAATTGGATATAATTATATTTTTTTCTTCCATTTTTTTTTCATGCCAGGGGAAAATCCATGATTTTTTTAAATGGGGAATGCTAAATATAATATCAATAGTGTAAAAAAAACAGACACCAAAAAGTAGATAATAATTTCATTTTAGCTGTCAAAAGTGGGAGCTTTAATAGTGGTATCAAATTATTAACACTTAATACAAGCCAACAAATTTCAACTTGATATAATTTTTTTTTTCTTTCATTTTTTTCATGCCAGGATTTTTTTAAACGGGGAATGCTAAATATAATATTAATTAATAATAACACCAAAAAGTAGATAATTTTATTTTAGCTGTCAAAAGTGGGAGCTTTAATAGTGGTATCAAATTATTAACACTTCTTACTAATTATTACTAACTATATTCATAAACTCCACCCTGTGACTAACATAGTTCTAGAGCAATTAACACGCCATGTTGTGATTCCACTATGGGCGTATCATATGTGTGGATCAATTTAACATGGTAAACAAAAGGATTTTACGAACAGCACGCTTGTTGTAGGTGAATCAGTCCATATTGTCAATGCAATGAAAGAACGAGGTAAAAATCAATAAACAAACATAGATCATGGAGACTCAATGTATTCTCCATGCATAGATTAAGTATCGGAAAATGAATTTTAAATATCAATATCTACAAAAACTTAACTATATAGGCCTACATGTACCAGGGGGTTTAGTGTATTATTATTATTCTTTATGTATTAAGCTCTGTCTACCCTATCAAATTAGTTTGCGATGTGCCCAAATATGGTAGTGATATAATGCTTAAATACGGTAGCGATATGAAATCATGTCCATATACTGTATGGGCATATCACATTTTTTTGTCACATAAAGTTTGATAGTGTAGACAGAGCTTTATATTATTATTATTATAGGATTTATAACCTTGTAGAAAAAAATGACCTTTACAATTGGCAAAACAATTTATTTTTGTCTGATTTGAGGCATGCTTAAAATAAGTAAATCTAGGCTAGTATAAATAGTTGCTATGGTGATACAATACAAAAGCATGTAAATAAGTTCATTGTTGAAGATTGTTGAGTCATACAAAGAAATTCAAATTTTACAACCAACAGTCAAACTAAAAGTCAATGACCTTTCAATCTATTAAATAACAAAAACTTTATCATTGTACTCCAACCAATGGCATTTACAAGTTGCTCTAAATTAGTCTATGTACAGTAGGCCTATTGTAATACAGTAGGTACATTGAAATATTCTAAATGACCCAATTTTAACTGGCATAAACTAGGTACATTATAACCCCTGCTTTGGGAAATTCCTATTGGGTTCTTACATCTCTATGAAGGGGATACGTTCTAATGAAATGGACTACAGGAAATATAATGTATTTCCCATAGTCCATGTCATTAGAACTTATATTTAACACTAGCCACCCCCTATTCTGGGACTTCCCTATTAAGGGGATACTTAAGGCGATACTAAAGGACATGTTTTCTTTATAGAGGCTCTACAGTAATTGTAAATGTATTTACCACTCATAAAGTATTTCTGGTTATTTTCTTATGTAATTAATACTACAGTGTTCACATTAGAAAAATAACTTAAAAATAGAAATGATATGTCATCTGCAAAATAGCTAAACACAATGACATGTAAGTGTGTTAGAAATTCTTTATAAAAGTAGGCCTATTAAATGAAAAGTATAATGGGTTAGCCTTTTGATGCAAACTGTTACTTTGAATAAACTCAATGTATATATATACTCCTACAGTAGAACCTTTATTAAGGGACACCTTTGAGACCTAACTCCCCTGAATAGGGGTTGGCCACATATTATTCCCCCTTGTTTGCTTCCCTGAATCCCTTACTAATATTGAGGTGTCCTAAAAAAGTGATTTTGCTCAGAGTATTAATAATGGCATTGAGATCTTGAATAAATGAAGAGATGTCACTTTTAATATTGCACTTTCCTGTTTTGCGTAACATGTTTAAAACGTTGTACTGTACTGTACATTGTTATATTTCCCTTTAGTTACTATGCTGCGAGTGGTGGGTGGATTATTTAATCTCAATTTTGGATATCTTATTATATTTTTCAAACATTTGTTCTTCCAGTTGGAATGTTTTTGTGCAAATAAATAACATTTAAAAAAAAGTTCATTAATTTTTACGGAAATTTGTTATCATTATTTATTAAACGATTTGCAAATAAGACAAGTTAACATTCAACCATATCTAGTAAAATCAAATAAATTGGGTCGAAATTCCTGTGAAACCTGCTTCCAGGCATATGCTAGCCTCTAGGCCTATGCCTAAATGTTGTTGTTTTTTTATGCTAAGGAAACTGCTCTGCCAGTGCGTGCGAGTTCAGACACTAGGCAGTAAATATCAGCCTAAATATCGCGACAAATATCATTAAATTAGATACATTTCTAAGCAATTATTACTTTAAAATATATATAAGTGAAATACTTACATTATATACTATTAGAAACATATCATAAAATTTGACATAAATGTGTACTTTATGTCAAAATCACATCATTTTAAGAACCAACTACTGTAGCACTTTTAGTACGTGCTTAGCAATGCCTCATAGCGTCTGTTGGCAACGATCGATAAGCTGTTGAATTACCGAGGCCTAGAGTGGCCACTGACTCTTATTGTCTTATTATATAGAGGGAGGCATTGATAAATAATTTATCATCATTGATTTATACACATAACAGTCAAACTCTGAGGACGAAAATAGCAGTTATCAGTAGGCCCATACAGGAACAAGCTCATCAATTATAATTATTATCAATATCAATGATCACCTTTCAAGTCATTATCATTATAATGTTAAACTTGTATCTTTCCTCTTTCGACCAATCATTATCATTGTCATAATCTTCTTCTTAGTCATCTTCAGTTTTTTTCATTTCCTTTTCATAATACATATGTTTTCAACATACATCATCATGTTCGACATATTAATGTTTATTATAACAAGATATTAATATTCTCTTTAAATATATTTTGATACACGGTAGGCCTACATTGATTGTTTTTGCTGATGCCATCCGGCAAAAAAAAAAAACCTTAGTTCAACTTTATGTCTGCTAAAAAGATGTTTTGATTTGTAATGTTGAAATAAAGACCGATATATTATTGTCCTTTAAAACTAAATTTGACCATTTAAAAGATCATTTTCACAGGAAGACGTAAATGTATATTATCGTCTGCAAATAATAAGTTCCCGCAATTAATATTGTCTTGTTTTATTATCATAAACGCTTGAATTTCATGAAGTTATAAAATATTAATGTCCATAACAATGTTCACGTTCTTATTGTACGTTTTATAAAAGGAATGGTATAGACTTGAATATGTTTGTGTCAGTTTCAATACATTATTACCTATTTTCTATATCTGTTTAATTGACGGTTTATTAAGTATAGTTTTAAAATGTAAAGAGACTGTACTTTAAAGGTAACGAATCAATAAAATAAGTACACAGTTTCAGATTCTCGACAGAATTTATTTACAAATTTAAAATGATACGGGAAAAGGCTAGTTAACATCAGTGCTCAAACACGCTTGATGTATACAGAGAAAAGATACCGTACGACTGTCATAGGCAAATTCCGTAATACAGGATGTCATGTGTATCACATGTGGTGCCTATATCATGGAAGATTGATTAAGGACAATTTACACAGATTAGCGGTAACGGTAATAAAAATATATAGAATCTATTTGTTATTTCTTATGACCATTAAACAAAACGCGGAGCGGACGGACGGGCGGTTACCGCTCAGGATAGATACAGATTCTACGTGGGACAAGCTACGCGGTGTCCCGCTTACCGTTACCGCTCGTCAGTATAAATTGTATAAAGTGTCTATGGTACAAGGAGATGTTAAACACATGTGATATTGTATCACGGTTCCTATGATACTGGCCAAACTTAGTTACAACATCAAGAATTGGCTATTTTTAATCCCGGTGACGTCGGTGTTATTCCCCAGATACATTATCACATTCGGTAAATCTTTTATTTTTCCTATTTCAAGGAAATAAATAATTAAATTGTAGTAGACAAAATTTTATGAGTTCACAACCCACTTACGTTTGAGATATCGATTGAATTTTGATTTTTCTATTTCAGTACACGAATAATTATGTTTGATTCTGGTCATGTATTATCAGTCAGTGATATGCCTCGCTGGGGAGAACAAATGACGCGCGCGTACAAATGATGTTCCACTTTCATCACCATTTGAACGCAACAATTCTTATGATAATCACAATCACTTTGACATTACCCCAAAATGATTTTACGCCAAATCGTCGAAGACATCATGAACATAACCGGTTTACGCGCGTAAAATATGGTCGGTAGCTTTTTAGTGACCGTAACTTGACGAAAATAGGAAGGATATTTCTCCTGAGTAATAGCAGAGCTTTCAATAGAGTGTTTACGTCATGTGTCCAAGTCGTCGTCCAGTTGCTGTAAGATCAATTTCGATTTCTCGCGACGGCCACCAGTACATTTAATAGGGTTCAGATGGATATATAGAATCGATCAAAAATTGTTTCCACGGCAACTTGACAAAAATGGCTAAAGCAAACTCTCAATGCGCATAGGCCTATTATTACGTCACAAGTCCTAGGCCGTCGCAAAATGGAAAGTTAGGCGTACGCTTTGATAGACTATAATACACTTAGGTCTACTTGTAAATGAAAATTAGACGTAGGCCTACCCTTTGATAGGCTATAATACAGGCTTGTAAATACATTTACATTAGGCCTAATTGTACAAGAGTAATTATTTAAGAAAGCGATCTTGTTCTTTATCATTTTATACACAAGATATCAGGTTTCACTATCTCTTGGGAGAAACGTTGAATAAATTGGTAATAAGTTTTACTAATTGATTGGATCTTCTGTCAAGTCAACATTAACATTAATCGATCAAAAAGGTAATAGAATTGAAATGAATTAATATACGATAAAGTTTTAAATTAATAAAATGCCAAACTTTTAATGTTTAACATCGATCATTAGAGGCCTATGTAATTCGTTTTTTTAATTTAGCTCAAGACGCTCGTGGTAACAACTTCTGGCGGCTGCTTACAGTGTGATTTACATTTTAACAAGGTACCGTATATATAATGTACATAATAAGTTGAATTTCAAAGAACTTAATTTGTAAACTAAACTCCTGGGTGATAATTAAATTCATGTTAAGAGAGGATTATAACCACTCTGCGATTAAGCGAAACACCGTTTGATTCTTGTCGACAACTAAGCAGCTTAATCAATTATTTTATATTAAGGTCTAAAACAATAATAAAAAATTAAACATTAATAATTATTTTAATTCTTACAAAACAGTGTTTAAATTACATTTTTGTGCTTACAGTTATATTGGAAAAAATCAAGTTAATGTTGAATAGGGACCGGTCTACGTCTGACCGACAGACAGACTGGTGCTGGTGTGTTCAAACGGTGGTATACTGCCAGTAACGCAAAACGCGTTACAATTACTGAACCATATAAGGGTTACAAATGTGATGATTACAAACATATATTAGTACATTATATTCTTTCTTTGAAGAGCATTTTCCAAAGACTATTATCAGGAATGTTATTTTCATTGGCTCTCATCTCTTCATTACTGGCTAAATAATATTCGTCGCTATCATCCGCTTCTTGTAATGCGTTCCATTTCGCGTCAGAGTCAACCGAATGGGGACGACCTTCAATTGCAGCTAATTTTAATAACTGTGAAGAAAACATATTGAAATGCAATTAAACATACGTTAACTAAATCTAGTTTGATATTGTTATGACACGCTTTTTGATTAATTTATTGATTTATTTATTATTTGTTTTTTTCATATTATCAATTATTAATTTGTCAATCAAGGCAATCTCGCAACAAGATTTTCATCTTTTTGGGATCCTGCCTTCGTCCATTTTTTACAATAATCTCAATCTGTCATTACTGTTTTTTTACTTTTTGTCTTTTGGACGTAAATAAATGTCTTTTGAATTTGAAAAAAATGATTCAATAAATTCGTCAGCGAAATACAAAGAGAACACTTTGGCGTGTGTGTTCATACTTAAAGCCGGTTTTCCACGAGACGAATTTATTAGCGCGATTCTAAAGTGTTCAATAATGAGCATTCGTATTAATATTTTCATCTACTTGTGTAATGCGCAACCAATCATAACTCAGGAATGTTCGCGCGCTAATATATTCGGTAATGGAAAAGAGGCTTTTAAGCTTGGTTCACATTAGAAATGCAAGGACGTAAGCGCAATACAAGCGAGTTGACCCGATGACTGACGGGCACTTCTAATGATCTCGTCGTGGTTGGTCAAAATACTTATACATTGGGCTTACGTCATTGCGTTGCGTCCGGGTGTCACGAACGGTGCGTCTCGTACATGCGTCAACTCTGTGTCTGTGTGGTATCTGGACATTGTGTGGGTACCAATGTTTCAACACCCCACTAGGCCTAATATACTTACATCACGAATCGTTTGTTTCCATTCTATTTGAAGAGTAACTGAAGGATCATCATCGGTATTCACTTTTAAAAATGCTTTGAGTCCTGGCGCACCATTCTAAAAAAAACCAAAATAACAACCAGATTGTAAGTTGCATCTAATGTACTATTCAGTGCTGCCTGTTTGGAGTCTACTTTTGTGTATGAGTAACATAGTGGGGCTGAGGTTCTGTGCCAGGACCATGTCGTCACTGGGTGTTGGAGACTCTCAGAGGTAGGTTATGTAACGTAAGTTAAATTTGTTTGCACGTGACCCCCTGACCTAATGCTCAATTACACGCCGGGATGTTTGCATTATATTTGCCAGGGGAGGGGTTGAGGCGTGGCGGACGAACAACATTGGTGTTTTTATAAATCTTGATTTTGGATTAATTCACATACGTTTATAAAATTAATATTTTTAAAAAGGTGTGGGCGGGGCGGAAAACCTAAGAGTAATCCTCATAAGGGAGAGGAACCCCGCCCCCATGTAAAAATCCTGGCTACGGGCATAACATACGTTGGTCTCTTGACCAAGTAGTAATGGTACCAAATAAACTTCAAGATTAACAGTACTGTAGGCCTAACCATGGATTAATAAATATGTAAATATTCATTAATCCGGTCTAACTAAGTAAGCATAAATCCCACATTCATGCATAAACTGGGTGAAACGATTCAATGTGTAGGCCTACAATGAGTCACCCACGGTAATTGAAGAATAACTTACATATTGGAATTGATCGGTGCTATCTCGGTTGAATATACCTTTTCGAGTTTGTCTAGAATAGCATGTTCCTTTTTTATAACAAGGCAGACTCGTTAGATCTACGGTAGTTAAAAACAAAAACAATCATGACAGATGGAGGTCGGTTTATTTGTTTGCTTTAGCATTTGATAAAATAATTTAACATGTCATTACAAAATTTTGGTTAACGATGCTGTTATTTAGGCCTATCGTCTTTATGTTAACTTCTTTAACTTCTATTGTAAGTGTGGTTTAGAAAAATATAAGAACAGTAATGAAAAAAGGAGGTAATATGGAATAAAAAGTAAATTTACAAGATTTAAAATGTTACTGATGAAGTTGATCAAATTAACAAAAATGTGATAATAATGAAAATAATATGATTTTATGGTGATGAAATGATGTTAATCTGAGTAAAAGTGGTGTTTACGCCACAAAAAAAGTATGTCAAGCACCACCAACTAAACTTCAGACTTGATTCGCGTACACAAAAGATCTTTATTAATTTAGTTAGGCGCTGTTAACCAAATTAAAGTGTAATTTATTAATTAAATAAAGTTTTTGTGCGATGAGTATATTTATAATACACCGTTATATTACATCTCCATTACCGTTTACACTCACATTGATTAAGTAATTACATTAAGTAACGTATATTAATTACCATTTTCTTTACCATTCAAATTATTTGTTTACCTATATATTGATACAATGCTGAAATTTGCATCTTTGCCTTTAGGGCTTTAACTGCACGTTCGGGTCAATGTGCTTTTGTAAGAATCAATCTCTGAAGCAGGTAATGATTTTTAAACCATGAAATTCGCGGTTCGAATCCAGTTACATGATCGATTATCCTGTGTTTATACAGAAACTGAAATACACTTCTAGCATCTTATGTTTTTTCTCCCTTTTTTTTAATAGACTAAGAACTTGATTTTATTGCTCTACGACCGGTAATACGCATTTTATTCACCGGCGGTGACACCACCGCACAACAAAAACAACGTGACGCGCCGAGTTTTACCTTATTTTTGTCGGTGACGTAAATACGTACACGATGTGTTTGATTTTCTAAAGTCAACAAAAATTAACGTTAATCTATGTCCATATCAATTCACACTCCAATATTCTACAAAGAGCTTAATCTATAGATTCGGATATCACTACCTTAAATTAGTAATTCAAGAATCGTATAAGAAAATGTCTTAATTAACAGAACTGCAATTTAGCACACATTTAAGCGATCAAATGTTTGGAAGCATTTCATATCTAGAAGATTACATCCCGACAAATCGAAAAGGTGCCGCTAAACCCGCTATATCCCCACCTGGATTTTAACAATAGCTTCCGTAATCTGGACTGCAAGTGTCTTGAATTGGTTAAATTTAGATAAATCGTATCATTAAAAAAATGAGAAAATCAAGGGTTAATCTAAAAACCACTTACGCCTACTCTGAAGACGGAAGGTACTGGATAATATAGAGAAAAATACTTACGTCGACACGATTTGTTTACTTTAAATTTTCATTTTCACATTCATTTAACTACTATCCTTCTTTTTATTCTAATTTCTTTCTAATCTCATCTCTCCTTTCCCACCTCTCCTCATACATCATCTTATATTTCACTCCGCATCATTTTATTGCACGTTTTTCTCATTTTTTGTTCTCTTTACAATCTATGGACCCCCTTATCATGTCATCTGTTACAATATTAAGGGGACACCTGAGCCAACAAAGTGTTGATAGGATTGGTCCTCTAATATAGGGTTTGGTTCGCTAAAATTGGTTTGGTTGAATGTTTTAAACACATATTTCCCCTTTTTCAATTTACGAGAAGTACAGGCTTGTGAGGTTTACTATACCCCCTCTTTTGTGTCACTCTTGTTCGGGAGACACTCCTATATTAAGGAGGACAATTTCCTGCAATTAATAATAAGCCTACATTTAGACTTTTAAGCGCATACAAAAAGCCTCTATGCGCTTCACATAAAAATAAAAGTAATCCATGAAATAAATAAAAAAGACTGAGCAATTAAAAATATATGGATCTCAACTCAATTGATATGGTTTATTGAGAGTGAAAATAGGCCTATTTGTTGAAAAGGTGAGTTTTTAAAAGCTGTTTAAATATGGTGGTTGTGTTAGCCTGTTTTATGTCGAATAATTCCAAAGGGTTATGAGGGGGTGATGAGCAACGATTTAACACTATACGGCCAACCCCTACTCAGGGGACACCTCTATGTGGACAGTTTGTTTGGACCCGGCCGTGTTCTACAATGTAGTACAAATTTGAGTCTCACCACATTTGAGATAGCAATTCGTGTGTTGTATATTATTGCCGTGTATTGGTAACATTACGGGTGAAAGTTAGTAGTGGTGATGGTAATATATAAATGAACTCAAATGGCCAATTAATAATATCGTAGAGGCCTATCATTAGTATGTCATGATGTTCAGGTTTTTAATCAAACCTACGAATCAAACGTATAGGCGCAATCAATCATGTGGGTGCAATTAAGAACAAACTTATCTAGTTTCATAAATTATTTGTCAAATCTTTTAAATTTTATCGTTAAAATTTATAAATGTTCTTGTTTGTCAAACAGAAGATAAGGCGACGTGTACTTAATTGCTATATTCAAGGAAAAATTGCAAAGTATTTCTAGATCAATATTCAACTAGTACCTTGACGCATTAAACTGCACTTAAATCCTGACGCGTTACTTATAGACGCTTTTAGATAAAGTATTTTGACGCGTTTCCATAAACGCATTTAGATCAAGTACCTTGACGCGTTCTTATAGACCATTTTAGATAAAGTATCCTGACGCGTTTCCATAAACGCATTTAGATCAAGTACCTTGACGCGTTACTTATAGAAGCTTTTAGATAAAGTATCTTGACGCGTTTCCATAAACGCATTTAGATCAAGTACCTTGACGCGTTACTTTTAGAAGCTTTTAGATAAAGTATCTTGACGCGTTTCCATAAACGCATTTAGATCAAGTACATTGACGCGACATTAAATTTATTTATTATTATTAATAATAAAATAATAACAATTTTATTGAACGTACGCTTTTATATCAGCGGCACACATCGAAGGTGCGTTAAACCGAGTCGTGTACTTATTAAACGCTTTTAGATACGGTATCGTGAATTTGCACAGGTTTTATAAGCGCCAAATTACGAATCACATCATATTAATGAAATATATAGTACTTTTTATATAGTACTATTTTTGCTATTGTACAATATGTGTATGTGGTGATTCACATTTAAAATCATTGTGATACTGGAAGTGTCATAACATAAAAGAATAAATATACAGAAATAAGTAAATAAATTACGTTAGAAGCAAGAATAGGATAACAAAATTTGCCTTATTGCATAAATTAAAAGTTTAAAACATTTTGAAAATTGTATACATTCGTTTATATATATTGCTTACATAAAATGACTTTAAAAAAAAAATAGAAATACTTACTAAGTGCACCCGTGACGCTGTTTACAACAAAAAGAAAAGTAAGCATATGGTAAACAATTACCACCCATTTCGTCTCCATCTTGAACACCTATTATTCGATAAACTTACTTTTCGTCAAGAGAGAGATACAGATGCCTTCGTGCCGTATTTTGAATAAGACTGACTGACGTAGCCTACAGCAGCGATTTTATACGCTCTCTTGAAACCGCTGAATATAACGCATTTGAACTAACAACGACCGGAAGATGTCGTACTGACGAATCCGGCGGCGATGCACAACCAACTTTTGGTTTGTTGTTATTTAAATTAAGTGTAATACTTGATGATTAAAAGAGTCAATTCCATACGGATTTGTGACGTTCTAATTACTACTAAAATAATGATGATGTGTCCGGTCGTTCGTTCTTTAATAATGAATGAGACAATTCACTTGTATACTTTATACGCGTTTTTTAATTTTCATAATTCCATGTTGCCGTTAGCGAATTGGTGTTTATATAATTTTGAGTAAATTTACAAATAATACTGAGCGTTTATGAATTTATTACAGGCCACGAGAGAGTTTTACGTCTTCATTATGATATACATGCCTACCATTTCTTTAAACGACGAATGGCCTATAGGCCTAAGTTATTATTATTATTATAATCATTTGAAATAATGAATAATTATTGAACTTTCAAGTGATACGTATTATTTATTTTCATATATATTATATACTTATTCTGTTTGTCTTTGTTATGGATGGGAATTTCCGAATTAAAAGATGAATTGAATTGAGATATGGACACATTATAGACATACAGTAGTAGGCCTACTGACAATAGGTTATATTGACCCTTAGCCTGTTTATGGTACATTTAAAATGACCACGACTTACAGACCATAGACATCATCTTTGTTTTTGTTTTATTTGTGTTAATTGAATACCAAATAAATACATAAGGAAGAAAAAAAGGAAAAACAATTATATTTTTGGTGTTGTAAGATTGTAAGTTTTTTGTTTGATGTTTTTATCAGAATTGGCTGGTCTTCTAAACAAGAGTGTGATTAAATAAATAAATAAATACAAAATAATGCATTTTTTAAAATTCAAATTCATATATCCTTGTTTTTTCCGTTTCGAAATGTGGTGCATAGGGCACTTGGTCGAATTTCATACTAAATCGAGTTCGATAAAAGAAATACCTCAGTCATCTTAACATTCATAACGCCCTCGAGTTAAAATCCACACTCAATCAAGACGATATCAATATTCTGTTTAATTAATATCTCAATAACCAGGTAGATAATAAACCAGATGAAATATGTACAATAAATTATTTATTCTACGATGTCATATTTGTTTCAACTCTAATCTTGCAATCCCCTATGATCTATTTCTGCGCGCTCGTTTTAAGGTATGGTTCCCACTGGAGAAAGTAACACAAGGACGTAAAGCTCTGTCTACACTATCAAACTAGTTTTACAAAAAAGGTGTGATGTGCCCAAATATGATAGTGATATGCCTAAATATGATAGTGGTATAACATCATCATGTCCATATATGGGCACATCACATTTGTTTGTCACATACAGTTTGATAGTGTAGACAGGGCTTAAACGCGTACGTCGTCATTGGGTTATGCGTCCTAGTGGCCAACCAAGCATGAAGATCATACTGAGCCGGCCACCGGAAAAAAAACATGCTAGTTACGTTTCCAGGCGCTGCGTTCACATACGCACATTTTCCACGATGGCGGAATACATATTATAGAACGTTTTTAAGGAAAAAGTACTTATCAAACCAAGACATTGAATTGAAATTTACCATTTTGTAACGAACTTTATTTCTCGTAAATTGATAATTTAGAACGTCTTCATAATAATGATAATGAATTCAAACACCCGAGGTGGTTTAGAATTCTGAGTTGGTGAAATTAAACGGTAGACGGGAAATTGATAATCCTATCACGTAAATGTGTACGTTATAATTATAGGAGACGCGATATAATTTAGTCTGGAGTTTCGTTACAATGGGCATAGTTTAACCAGTGTAGTGAAAATATCCCCAGTACAATTATGTGTAAACGAAGCTTAGATGTTCCATTATAGCGAATACATTCGACTTCTGATTAGTTGGACATTTTTCGCGTCACAAATAGTAGATGATAATATTAGATAAAATATTAATAACGCATGCGCATTAGTCAACGCTTTCGATTCGCGCGAATTTATTTATCACACCTTATTTATAGAGGGTGACCCTAAACAGCGTATGCTGACAATCAAGGGGCCCTCTTGATGAGTGACAGGGGCTGTGTGTATACTAGTACACCGGGGTAACCCCCTGTACACTGGACATACGGTTTATAGTCCTTATCCGAGAAGACTCGTTCTACCACCAGAGAACCATGGAGCGAGTGAGGCTCGAACCCTTGCCGGTGTTAATATGGCAAGGTATTGCGGTTCCACTGTCTTAACCACTTGGCCACTCACCAAGAAACGAGTTTTTTTAATGATTGATTGATTGAGTATTCTTTATTTTTCACACAAAATTCATAAAAATATATAAAAAAAAAAGAAAATAAGGTTCAAATAAAGTGTGAAAAACAGGATAACCACAAGCAAGCAAAGCTTTTAATCTGTGGCACCCGTAACTTAAAATATAAATTTACAAAAATACATTACAAAAATGTTTTCACGTAGTAAATGAATTATTAAGGCATTTGTGTTTTTACCTGTATAGGCTAAACACCTGCGTAAGTTCTTTCCTTTAACCAATTGGAAGTTGTTGAAGGAATAATAGTCGCTTTCAATTAGGCCTATATTTGTTTAAATCGAAAATTAATGCTTCATGGAAACCACTGTTATGTAAATTTACTTAAAAATTACTCGATTAACATACATTCTTAGAAAAACAATACGGGGTTGATAAAGTGAAGATTGTCACTGGTCATTTGTATTTGTTCACACTAATATTACGTGACAATCTGGTATACTCTAAGCATCGTTTTTCACGCATTGTTGCAGAAATGTACCACTATGTATAGTCTGGGTTCTAGGACGAAGTGTTTACATATTAGTAAAAAGATAAATATCTTGGCACATATGGCGTTTCATACGTATTTTACGTGGGCTCGTATTTTCAGACAAAAATCGACTAACATAAAAAAGACATTACTATAGTTGGGACAAGTCTACACCATGTAGGCCTACTGTATCTGAATAGAAATGCGAACGAGGGTAGAAAGAGACAAAAATAACGGTACGGATGACATTCTAAATACCAGATACACATAATGAGGACTAGTTAGGCTAGCCTACCATATCATCATGATGTATTTAATCAGTGTAGTTAACAGACTTCATGACTCCACACTACATTACAAAATGATAGGTTTATAATTGTACACACGTATGAAAGAGGATGAAACAGTAATATGTTAATAAAACGATAAGAAAGAGACAGGTCTCCACTTTGATTGAATTCTGATAAATGACTAGAATTTTAGATCAACAACCGCCTGTGCGATGACATTTTATGGATATTATAAACACATTTTAATTGCACTTTTCTTAATCATCGTATAGAAATTGTCATTTAAATCATTGCCATGCCCTTATTTGGCATCTTAATCATTGTAGGTCAATAACATGTTAAAGGAAGTTAATATGTCAATCGTTTAAAAAAAAATCTTTAGACCCTAACAATTTTTAAAAAACGAAATACGTTTTTGTAGCATGGCTTTTTTTCTATGACGTGTAAACCCATATTCCATTAGTGATAATGTCCCTACATTGTCATTATCATCATAGGCCTGCTAACCCCCGCCATCATCGTCATTATCACTATCATCACAATCGTGTCGTAGTGGTAATCATCATCATCGTCATAGTTATCGTCATCTTTTTTTCTCCATCATCAGCATCTGTCATCATCAGTGATGAAAGATCGGGGTTTTTAACCCGAACCAATAGCCTGACCATCGCAGTTGTCATAGTGACGATATAAAATGTGTTTCCCACTAGGACGTAAGGTAACGCAAGGACGTAAGCGCAATGCAAATTATTTGACCAATCACCGTAAGCGATATATTATTTGAATTGTCGCTTGCCTTTGATCAATTCGCTTGCGGTACGTGGGAACCAAGAAGTTCTATCATCTTCAACGTTGGTAGTGTTCTCTCGTTGAGGGGGTACGACAACATTTATTCAAAACTCAAAATAAGCACCTCTCTGCAGTTGTAGCCTATATATTTATATTTAAACTCTTGCAAAAGAGACTCAACACCAACAGATTGCTCATAAGACTTCTAATTCCGTATATAAATAAGTATGTTCAATAGTTTGGTATGATGTAGACTACGGTAGCGTAATGCCATCAACTTGACAAGTCGCCAAGTTGATGGCACTTAGAAGCTTCCGTGGTAGATCAAATTAGGCAACATAATGTGCAATTATACTTAATACCGTCACCCCAAAAACATGAAAAATAAAGATTAGTAAAATCAGACTTTGAATAGATTATTTTTTAGTTTTAATCAAGTTAATCACTTCCGTAAAAAAACTTACTTATAAAATGACAAAAATGGTTAAATTCAACCAAAAGCCCAATTTGACTATTTTTGCTTTCAATTACTTTTTTTTTTAGGTAAATACATTTTTTCGATCCAATTTTATATATTATAATATTATTATATATTATAATAGCTATTAGGTGACATTAAAATGGCGTATTAAAAAAAATGTTCATAATTATTTTTTCAGGGGGACAATAGGCCTACATCTTTAATGTAGAAATGTTGACATTATTATTCGATAAATTGAAATTATACTAAAGTGACAGGAACAGGCTTCCGTAGAAGTGCGTTTTCATAAGCAGTATAGACCTCAAACTCATATCAGGGAGTTGCTGATTAACGACTCCATGCTCATAATAATATATAGATATATAATTTTTAATAAAGGACGTGAAGAAAGTTCATTGAAAATATTCTTATTTATTTTATGATTTTTTTTTTATTCTGTCGGATACAAAAATAATTATATTCAATTCATTTTAATTGAAGAAAATTGTACAGGTTTTGTATCGCCTCTCACCTAAATTGGAGTGAATATCGTAACTGAAAAGAAAAAAAATTCACAGCGCCATCCGTTTCAATTGCTATTGAGTAATCTGGGTGGGGTAAAGTGAACAGAGAAGCTTCATTTGAAATTTAAAGGTACACAATACATTAATCAATAAAGTCACAGACAAACGTATTTACAACTCGCATCACAGGTAATATTCAATAGAAATGGAAACAATACGCGTTGCTCACTGAACCAATCAAAAATGCTGTCATTTAATACAACCTTTATGAAACATAATATATGATTGGATAGATGCTTCAAACCTGATCGATTCCTTTCACGTCAGCGTCTGTAGGAAACAGAGATATTTTGTTGGTTCCAATGATATTATTATCGTTCGTATGTTATTAGTTTTCATAAGTCAGCATGTTTTATTTCTGATTATTCGTGTTTTAAGACCGAAATCTTGTGTTAATATAACAACCAGACGTGATATTGTGTTTCGCTCGGCTTTGAAATGTTTGCGAAAGACACTTAGCAACAGTGATTAACAATTAAGCGTATACCTACATTCATTTGCTGGAATTTTTATGGTGGTCAACTAAGAAGAAGAATATTACAGAAGAACACAGGACTATTTTTAAAAAACAAAATGTCTCCCACCAAGATACATTTACTTTCATTACAGAGGACTATTATAATCTGTTTGTGTATTCTAAATCGTGGTTGGATGGTATGGGGCACAGACGGTAAGTATATAGACCTAATATATTGTTTGAAGGTTTGCATGGCGAAATCAAATGTTGATATAAGTTTGCGTACACCACGTATATTAGTTCTGAAAATATATATTCTATATATATAAATCCAAAGGCAAATTACTGAAAAAAATGACAATGCTGTGGGTATCAGTGGCTGGATCTCAATGGAGATACAAAAAAAAAAGCGAAAAGCTAAATCAAAACGATAAAGTAAATATATATATATCTACTAATAAAAAACATTGTATATTAATTTTGCTACAGTATTTAAGTTTTACTATTTAATTAAAAACGAAATATTGCTTATAATGAAACACCTCCAAACTCTCTAATATCGGATAGGATGTAGAACAAGATTCATCCCACGTTTATTTTGGGTTTAAATGGAGGGTCCTCCATACTTTAAATAGCAAAATTGCCGCACAACAAACGGTTATTAGTACTCCGATCAAACCACAATTGCATTATACAATATTGTACTTCTCGAAGATTATATTATATAGGGCCTATTATAATGTCTTCACACAATTAATTTTAATTCCTCTTGCAGAGACTGCTTTACATGAGAAACGATAAACATATTTTTTTCGGGGGAATTATAAAACTAATGAATCGATTATTTGTTTTTTAAAATACTGTACACCATGAACTCTACCAACTTGGCTTATATTATAATGTAAACACAGAGAAGAGTGATATTACACTCATCCCTGGTAAAATATAACACAATTTAAACAACATGTAAACATTATTTACAATTAAATGAAAACTAAATTTTCTTCCCCTAAGAAATACTTCATTCATTTTTTCTTTTGTTATTTTCTTATAATTTTGTCCTGTCATTAATATACTTTTAACTTCACGGTTTTACCTTCACTTTTAACTTATTCAAGAATTCACGCATGCGGCTTAGACTTGTATGACACGGACATAACACAGGCGTAGTTGTGTGGTGGTGGTGTTTTTTTAAAGTAGATTAGGCCAACTGTACTTTAATTAGGGCCTTTAGTTAAATCCAATAGTTCATTAGTGCGTTAATTTGTATTTTTAGGTGACAAATGCGTGGGGTTGATTTTGCATATCTAATTACTTTTCATGGAATAATTTTAATATTTCACAAAACCACGTTACGCGCGCGTTGGCCACATGAAGTGTACCATGATGCCAAATAAGGAACTGACCGGAATTATTTGGTAAAGAGAGGAATTTTAATACAAAGAAGTTTATCACAAAAAAAATCATTTTACAAAATAAAACGAAATGTGTTACATTGAAGATTGAGAACAGAGAGAAATTGAAGTAAAATAAAGGAATAATGATGATATTAATACTTATAATTATGACATTATAGGTATATTGATTAATAATATTGTCATGATAATTTATTTATTAATTTTCCTATTATTTGTACATTATAATGTATATTAGCAATGACATAATAGGCCTATCATTTCTAACAATGACCTGATGAATTTTTTAAAAAAATCTACTTCCTGCAGTGTAATAAATAATATTGTATGATATATATTTGTTTTATTCTATTTCTTGAAATAGAATCACATTGAGTAGTCGTGTTGGTGTTTTAAAAGCCGCTGTAAAATACCTATACAAATCAATGATTTTATTATAGTGTGTCAACAAGTTGTATTCTTATGCTAATGACTGTTTCCCATCCACGGCTTACCAATCGATATCTAATTTCATAAATGCGCTCTGTGTGTGTGAATCACTATATAGGCACAATACACACTGTATATATGCAAACCTGGAAGACTATACAGTAATCATAAAATTCTAAAACCTTTCTTAATTTACATAATAATATTTACGTAGATGATACCAACAAGGTTTATGACATAGAATTATAGAGTTTCACAATTATTAGCAATGAATAATGTTATGAAATATATTTTTTAATAATTGCTATACATATGGCTTCAAATTCTCGAAATTTTCTATTTTGTTGAAACTATGCTAAATAGCCTACAATGCAAAATATATCTGATCGGCCCTTTAAAAAAATCATAATGCAGCAAATAAAGCTTGGTTCTTACTATTACGCAATGCAATGACGTAAGCGCAACCAATCACGACGCGATGAATGCTTGAGGTACGTGTGCTTTTCCCTTGCGTTGCGTTCTAGAGTGTTAACAAAGCTTAAAAGAGAGCACAAACATGCTACAGGAGTCTCGGTCATACTCATGCATAGGCTAATAATAAAGATGGTATCATAAATTGATTAAAAACAAAATTGGCAATTCCATCTAGGCCTATCATTTGCCATTTATACAAAAGTGCACATTTATTATTATCAAAATTATTGACAAAGCATATGTAGCATTAGGCCTAGACGGTAATTAGAATTAGGTGCTATACGTTTAGGTAAAAAAAAACAGAGAGTAATTTGAGTATAGCCTACGCCATCTTGTAGTTGGGTACATAAAATCACAACCGTACAATACGACTCGACACCATGCTCTTTCAAAACAGTGATATTGTATGCTCAATGATTTTAAAGGTTTATCATAACAATAGGCAATGCTTAGTTGCCATGGCAATGTATAAACACCGTTTCTATACCCTTTGTGTATTATTCCGTGATATAAACAAGAATACTACTACTACTACTACAACTACTACTACTTACAATAACATGTTAAACAGATGTTGTAGCTGTTCAAATGACTTGAGTGAATTAGAGCAAAATAAATTATATATGATTTATCATGTACCGCCATTCCTTTAATAGTCCTTAATGTTGCCTTACTTTAATTATATAATTAGGTTGAAGATGTTTATATGTTTCTTATATTAACACAAATTGTATTTTTATTTTATAACATTTGTTTTTTATTACCTTTGAACTATTCTTGATTACCAAATTTCTCTCCTTCTCATTTTTGCATCATTTGCATGCCATAACGCAAAACATTGCCCTCAATTTTCAAATCATGAAAAACTGACGATAAATGGCGCGGCGTTTGAAATGACTTTCTGAAGCAATAAAAATGGTTAGGTAGGCCCTAGCTGGATACGCCATAGGGCCTAACTAGGATGTTTAATATTAGGCTATCTACTAAGCCTAGGCCTAGGCCCTACTACTACTACTACTCTAGCTAGCCTACTATATAGGCCTACCTAGTAGGCCTAGGCTAGCCTCCCTATCTAGCCTATAGGCTAGGCCTACTAGAGGACCTAGGATAGGCCTAGCTAGGTAGGCCCGCCTATAATGGCATGTCTATGATGGCCCAGATGGGCTTCCTGTCCAGGAACCAACCATACCTTGCTTGATGATGAGGTACTTCCATCATGGCATCATGGGGAATCCCTTCCATGCATGGTTCAGATAATAAATACAAATACTACTAGCCTAGTAGGCCCTCTAGTCTAGGCCTAGGCCCTATCAATCTAGCTAAGCTTATGTGAATGCACTTGTCAAGAGGTACCTCATTTTACAATTAATTATGGTACAAAAATAGTATCAATGAACAATACTATAGGCCTAGTGTGTCAATGTCCGTCAATTTACCACCAACCATATCATGAACAACATGGTAATTTGTTCTTCAAAATGGGTGCATCATGGTGGTTACCTAATATTACTAATATATAAGTCACTTTTTTGACGTAGGGGTGCGTCATGGTATACACATATTGGAGAAATGACGCACCTCTCCCGTGGGTCGTATAGTGGGTCATACAATTGACAAGTGCATAAAACACAAGATGAAAGTTTGCTTTTAAAACTAAAATTTACAAAAATTACTGATACATTTTTGTATTTATTTTGGAGCAGAATAATACAAAGAAAAATATAAGAAATTAACTGGAAAAAGAAGGAGGAAAACAATATAATTAAAGAAAGAACATATGAAGACAGATATTACTGATAATTTGTAATGTATTTAATTATGATATGAAGGAATAAATGAGGACTCAAATAAAGTTTGCTTTTAATATAGGCCCTAAATAAAATAAGCCCCTATTAAAAATGATAATAAAAATAATTATTTATAATACTGGACTGGTGTCACCCTGTGTTGTGGGATAACGTAGCCAACCTTTTGTTGTGTATTATGTTAACTGTAATATTTTTTATATTTCTATAGAGTGTTTAAGTGGGCCATGTCAGAATGGAGCACCTTGTGAGGAAGCAGCTAGTGCGTACATTTGTAAATGCCAATATGGGTTTATGGGAACAAACTGTGATCAGCAGACAGGTATTGTGACATTTCAATTCAGTTTTTTTCAGATTGAAAGCTACGCCTAGAGCAGTAGTATGTGCTTGATATCAATTAATTTGACCAGCTGTGCGGCCGTGATGCTGAGTGACTGTGAATGCCCAGTGATTTAAAGTTAGGTGTAAAAGTACAGTAGTATTAGTAGTATAGTCAACTCTCCCAATACCAGACACCTTTCCGGTATCCCTCCAAAATGATCCTGCCCGTGTACAATACCCTCACAAGAATGAGTAATCCGCGACTTTTACATTAGAAATTTCTAACAGAGAGTGATGTATACAGACTAAAGAAGACTTGATGTAATAAAACATATTTAATAACAAACTAGTGTACATTCACTTCTACAGAAAATTATTAACCACCATGCTAAATTAGTTCACAAAGGAAGGCCGAACTAAATGATTGTCAAATAACTATCTGATTATTTATTGTTATTATTATATCTCATTTATAAAGGGCAAGATTGTGGAACAAACCATTACCAACCGACTGGTACTATTACTTCAGAGAATTTTCCCCAAAATTATGATGATGACAGAACCTGTATTTATCTTATTCGTGTATCAAAAGCTCAAAGAATTGTGTTTTCAATAACTGCATTTAGCACAGAAAAAGACAAGGATTACTTTGAATATGGCTCAGGCGGCACAGCAAACATTAATATGGCAATTGCACAGTTTTCAGGTAACACAGCATTGCCGAATGAGTCTCCTTTTACGTTACCTTATGAATTCATAATTATCGATGACTCGGCATGGATTTCATTTAAGCCAGATTTTAACAATCCACGCACAGGATGGAGCTTAACTTACTCAGCAGGTATGTAGCATTCTGTTTATGTTTGTTTATTCACTTTTTAAAAAATAAAAAACTATTTAAGAAAATTGATGCATGAAGCAGACGACAACCACCTCTAAGCGCTGAACATTATTACCCCAGTCATTTTTTTTTTATCAAACACGTATGGAAACATACTCCCATAATGCAGCTAGTAATCAGCGCAAAGTTGTGTCTTGATCTAACCAGGTTCCCATTTATACACCTGGGTGGAGATAGGCAAACGTAAGTAAAGTATCTTGCCTAAGGATACAAGCAATGCGGCAAGAGTTGGATTCGAACCTCGATCTCACGATCAGTAGTCGAACGTTCAACACACTGCGCCACACGCCCTAATAATATTAATAATCATATTTAAAGCATCTTTGCCTCATCTGTTTTTAACCTCACGCTATGGCCTTGCTACCTACAATTGCCATTATTCACAGAGTATGGACACCTCTCAAACTCAAAATGGAACATTCAGGTGGTACTGTAGCGCTGCGGACATATAAACGTCTCCCACACATGACATCATTTTTTATTTCAGATCTTGATGACTGTCTGAGTGCTCCTTGTCTAAATGGAGGCATCTGCAATGATGCAGAGTTCTCATACTCTTGCACATGTGCATCTGGTTATGAAGGCGACAACTGTGATACAAGTAAGTAAATTGATATACTGGACATTTTAAACAGTTAAATGAAGAAATATGTAAGACATACCCTAGTATTGGTCCATGGAGCCTGGTTATGGAATTTGGCTTTGACTATACTATACTATGCATTAAACAATGCATTTATCAAAGAATTGTGCCAGACTTTAATATTCTTGAGTATAGGTTTTCCTTCCAGTCACTTTTAATTCATCATTATTGTAAATTAAACTTCTCATAATTTCGATAACATTGTTATTCCTATTTTTTTAGACACACTGGAGTGCCTGTCAAATCCATGTCAAAATGGAGCTAATTGCATAGATGGGATAGCCATGTATTCATGCTCTTGTGTACCAGGATGGACAGGGATTAACTGTGACATTGGTATGTATTTCAGTAGGAGGAATAGATAGATGCATCACTGTTGGTGATATATCTTCATTTAAATAAAAATGTATCTGAACACAACTTTAGCTCTATAAGTATAGTTTAAAAAAGTAACTGGATTGAATTTAATAGGAAAAGTAGTAATACACAAGCATCACCAAATAATGATATAATATTATATTAATGCTTGGTTCTGTGCCATGGGGCTGAGGTGGGGCCAACTTGAATTTGGCCAAGGTGGTTTAGGGCTGACTTGACCGGCACCAATTGAAACGACTGATGTATTTAAATCGTAACAATTTCTGCATTTTCTTTCAGATATCAACGAATGCTCATCAAGTCCGTGCTTTAACGGTGCTAACTGTGTTAATGAAGTCAATCAGTTTTCTTGTGCATGCCTACCAGGCTACGAAGGAACCCTATGTAATACCAGTAAGCTTATTCTTTATTATTGTTACAGTATTATCAATCTTTTTACAATCATATATAATCATTAAAGATGTATTGTCCCCCAAAGACATGAAAAATTAAGATTATTGAAAAAAGACTTTAAATAGGCCATTTTGTAGTTTTAATAAAGGTAAATAATTTTATTTTCCATTCTGGTCAAAGTGAATAACTATTTCGTGACATTAAAATGGCATATTAAAAAAAAATGTGAAAAAAAAAGTTTTTTTAGGAGGACAATATATTTTTAAGATTCTTTCTGAAACGGGCATCTGAAATTAAATGTATGTTCTCATTTGCTACTTATGTAGATACTAATGAGTGTCAAAGTCAGCCATGTCAAAATGGTGGAGCTTGTTCTGATGGCATCGCTCAGTACACATGTTCTTGTACATCAGGGTGGACTGGTACTTTCTGCAATGTTGGTAAGTTAGTCTATTTTATACACTGATTGCTTGTTGCTTGCTTTGTTCCTTTACCTTCTTTAGCTGCTGACATTTGTCCAGCAACAGCTGCAAGCAAGCATTAAATTGTTCAGGAACTTCGATTCCATGTGTTCTGAGCTACAAGCATCATATTGTTCTGTAGTTGCTGGCAACACTTGTCAAGCAGCAGCTGCAATACCATTTATTCAGGAACTGTATGAACTGCAAGCACCATTGGCCTGTAGCTGCTGGATTTCTCCAGCGGGTAACAACAGCTGCGATCACCATTTATCCATGGCCTGCAAGCAGCACTCATTGAGGAACTTGTCCATGTTATACAGGCAACTTTTGTAGTATCATACTGCTGAATAGCTAATGTAAAGTGGCAGTAGCTTGTTTGTGTGCTTGCCTTTCAATCCCAAGGTCTAGGGTTCAATTTTGACCTAGTGTCGTGGTTTTGTAACACACAACTCTTCCCACTCACCTCCCTCAGCCTCAAATGAGACTTGGTTTATAAGCATATATAAATATAGTTGCTCTCTATTGGATGCCTAAGAATTATTATTTATTTTTGAATAATCTTATAGACTTTGATGAGTGTTCCAGTATTCCCTGTCAAAATGGAGCAGCATGTGTTAATCTAGCGAACCGCTATACGTGTACCTGTTTAGCTGGCTATTCTGGGATCAACTGTGATACAAGTAAGCACATAATGTTTATTATAAATAATCAATTTATTTATAATACATTTTATAAAATACTTTTATTTGTTAATTAGGCATTAGCCCTACCTAATGCAAAAGTGATATTGATGATAATTAACCATTTGTTTTGTATTCGGAAATTGTAATGTACCAATTCAATTTAAAATAGTGTTTTGAACATTAATGTCCACAACATTAACTAATAACACCCTTTACACATGCGCATTCATTACATTCAACATATTTGTAATATATTTATGTTTCAACATTTTTTGTTTATTTACAGATATCAATGAATGTTCTAGTAATCCATGTCAGAATAATGCATTATGTATAGATGGTGTGAACCGCTACACCTGTGATTGTATTGCTGGCTGGACTGGAGCAGACTGTCAAATAGGTAAGAACACATCATACATGTATTAGCAATGGTATCAGTGTTACCATTTACATAGTACATGGTGTCAGTGTTACCATTTACATCGTACATGGTGTCAGTGTTACAATTTACACAGTACATGGTGTCAGTGTTACCATTTACATCGTACATGGTGTCAGTGTTACAATTTACATCGTACATGGTGTCAGTGTTACCATTTACATCGTACATGGTGTCAGTGTTACAATTTACACAGTACATGGTGTCAGTGTTACCATTTACACAGTACATGGTGTCACTGTTACCATTTACACAGTACATGGTGTCACTGTTACCATTTGCTTAATACATGGTGTCAGTGTTACCATTTACATAGTACATGTTGTCAGTGTTACCATTTACTTAATACATGGTGTCAGTGTTACCATTTACTTAGTACATGGTGTAAGTGTTACCATTTACACAGTACATGGTGTCAGTGTTACCATTTACTTAATACATGGTGTCAGTGTTACCATTTACTTAGTACATGGTGTCAGTGTTACCATTTACTTAGTACATGGTGTCAGTGTTACCATTTACTTAGTACATGGTGTCAGTGGTACCATTTATACAGTATATGATGTCAGTGTTACCATTTACTTAGTACATGGTGTCAGTGTTACCATTTACTTAATACATGGTGTCAGTGTTACCATTTACTTAATACATGATGTCAGTGTTACCATTTACACAGTATATGATGTCAGTGTTACCATTTATACAGTACATGGTGTCAGTGTTACCATTTACATAGTACATGGTGTCAGTGTTACCATTTACATAGTACATGGTGTCAGTGTTACCATTTACAATACATAGTACATTGACCAGTGTTGCCATTTAAATAGTACAACATAGTAGTGTTCTGATATACAAATTTTTCATGGTATTTGTTACTTCATTATGCCTCATCTCACTCCCAATATTGTCCATAATGTTTACATGTTTTATTAATAGATATTGATGAATGTGCAAGCAACCCATGTGTCCAGGGCCAATGTGTGAACAACTTGAATTCCTTTACCTGTGTTTGTGATGCTGGATGGCAGGGAACAAGATGTGATTTAGGTAAGAAGTTATATATATTTTTTTAAATTTTATAATTCACAGAGAAATTTCATTCTAGTTAAAAAAGCCTTAATATGAAAATGATGTATTTACAATATATAAATATAAACTTCTCCCTCACCTAGAAACTCTCTCTGTTCCCTACATCCTTTTACCTTACTCTCTATATTCATCTCTGTACCCTTCTTCTCTCTGTAATTCATTCTCTTTCTACACTCTCCTTCACTCTATAATTCCGTCTCTATATTAAACTCTCAACTCCTCTCTGTATTCCATTTCTCTCTGTACACCTGTTCTCTCTGTACTCGTGCCCTCTCTGTACTCGTCTCCTCTCTTTACTTTACTCCTCTCTATACCCCCCTATTTTCCTCTTTTCCTTCTCTATAGTTCCTATATTTGTCTCTTTTACCCTCCATGCACTGTCATTCCTTTCCCATTTTCTTCCTATATTCTCTATCTATCTTTTATGATTGTACTATAATAATATTTATGTGTATTGTTTTGTGTATATTTTTCATTCATTCTTTTTTTTTTTCTTAGATTACGATGAATGTAGCAGTAATCCGTGTTATAATGGAGCAGTTTGTAATAATCTCTTAAACCAGTATACATGTGATTGTACCTCAGGTTGGGAAGGATCTAGATGCTCACAAGGTATGGAAATTCTGTAGTAATCCGGTTTTTAATAAGGCTTATGTACAGTTGCGGGCACCCTCGGGACCGGGAAAATGGCCGCTTATGGGAGGTTCTGCTGATAGAAGGCCAAAATCACATATTGGCCATGCACAATATTTTTCTGCATTCTTAACACAACAGGCCTCTACATTCTCCAGCTAATTGTATTTTATTGTTTCAGACAAATTTTAAAAGCTTTTATCATATGAATATGGTCGGTCAAAATCTGTGTATTTTTCTCATCTCATTTAAAAAACACAGAAATGTTCTTCACAGAAACGTTTTTAAAACCGCTTCTAAATAAAGCTAATATATAAAGCACAATAAGTATCAAAATTGTATTTTTGTTGTCAAAAGTCAATACAATTTTTTTCGGGTGGCCGCTTACGGGAGGTAATTTACCACACAAAAAATCTAATTTTTAGTTTAAAAAAAAGTGGCTGCGGCCGCTTACGGGAGGTGGCCGCTTATGGGAGGTACTCTAATTAGATAGGAAGAATAAACAGGCTTTTGAAAATGCGGCCATTTAGGGAGGTGGCCGCTTACGGAGGTTCAACTGTATGGAATGGCCCTATACAAATGGAACAATTGATTTATTGATTGATATATATATATAGTTGAACTACCAAAGAAAAGTATATTTTTTTTTAAATATTTTCAAACCAATTTGAAACATTTTAGACTGAATTCATAAGAGGAAAGTTTTATGTTGTTAAATTTGAAGAATACTTTCTGTTTTCTGTTAATCATGAAATCATTGTTTTATAATGATACTAATATTTTACTTCCAGACATTGATGAATGTGCATCTTCTCCTTGCATGAACAATGCACAGTGTTCCAATGGCCCCGACATGTACACATGCAATTGTCAATCAGGATGGGAAGGAACCAACTGTGACACAGGTATGTATGTAATGTGATTACATAGGTATGTATGTACTGTATACATAAATATAACTGCCTATTCTTCCTTTATAAGCCCACCATGACAAAGATTCATTATACGTTCATATATAACATGACTAGCTAACTGTTTCATGACCTTTATTTTGTGTTACAACTCTGTAATGATAAACATTAACAATAAAAATGTCCAGAAATTATACTTATACCAAATTGAAATTCTCAAATAATTTATACTCTATTCCAAAGGGAATGTTTAAATGTAGATACATGTGTATGATGTCATGTAATGGTTTACTGAAATTTGTATAAGTCCATTATAATTTATGCTTTTAGACATTAATGAGTGTGCCAGCAGTCCATGTCAGAATGGAGCAGCCTGTTTAAATAATATGAACCGTTTCGACTGTACATGTGTAGCAGGATGGACAGGCATACTATGCAATCAAGGTAAACACATTCTTATATTTTGCATTTATTTTACTGTGGCCAAAGTGGAAAGAGCCTTACATGTGTACCTACAATTCTGTATTTGACTAAAAAACAAACAGCCTATGTATGCTAGGTATCCAAAAAGAATGCACATGGTTGATTCATATGAACAAACTACTGATTGGAAAGTAAAAAGAAATTATTTAATTAACTATGTTTAGTGTAAGTTGGTTTTATTATTTATGAAATACAGGTGTAATGTTTCAGTAATGAATATAATACATTTTATATTACAATGTACTAGCATCTTTTAAATACTATTATGATACTACATTTTAAAAGAGAATAACCAATAAATATTATATATTATTTTTATATTTCTAAATAATTACCGTAAAAACTTACTTAATTATATTCAGTAAGTAGCAAAACAATACCTACAGTAGATAAATTGTAATAATATAAGAGGAAACATTTTAAGTGATAAGAAAATTAGACGTTTCTAATTTTAAATATTTGAACATTTTGTAAGCATGACAGCCATGATGCGGCAAGTGTGTATTATTCAGGTGGTATTATATATTGATTTTACCAATAATGTCTTTGTGTATTATTGTGGAAAATCAATATATTATTGATTGTGGCTTCACCACACACATTTATTAATCCTTCTCTTTGTATATATTGATAATTTTGCTAGTTACAATCAAGGTATTCTTATGAAATATAGTTTTCGTTTTATGATGCACATTAGAACTATAAATTAAGTCATTCTGCACATATTTGTATGTTGCAATCAATGACTTTTCGACTCAATAGCTGCGTAGGTGCATCACAAAATCAACTTGTTTGTAATGTTATGAATAACTACTGCTTTTATATTTGGTACAGTTCTTTTGTTTGTTCTGTTGAAAGCTGACAAACTTTTAAAAAGAGCAAACGTGTTACATTTAATTAAAACATGAATGTAATAACCACAGATGTAATGACATTTCACATTAATCAAGAGGGTAATGTTAACTATTTTAAGAATAAATGTTTTATGTTATTGATATTACAACCCTGTAGCCAGAGGTTCAAGGGTTTGAATGAACCACTATTTTGTCTGAAGTGCTCTTTTCAACTAGAGCCTAGCATGAGAAGTAATAGTAAAAAGGCTTTTGTGGAAAAACGAACCCTTGTGTAAAAATCCTGGCTACGGACTTGTTAATAATCATTATAAACATAGAAAAAACAAAATATAGACATTTTTGTAGTCATACTATTATTTATGTTTATTCAACTTAGTAGTTGAATTGACATTTTATATTGACAGTATTACTTATATTATTATTGCTTGTTATCTGATTTCTGTGTTTGTAAATGTTTCTATTTACTTGTATAAATCATGACCTTAACATTTTTCCTGAAGTTGTTTGTTTGAGTTTAAATGTCATTAGAGACGCTGTATTTTTGTGAGGACCTCACCCATGTACAATGTAAGTATTTGCCTTGTTGCTCTATGGTATTTGTAATTTGTGTTGTTGTTAGTTACACGTTGTTGAAAGTCTAGTAGCATGTTTCTCAAAGCACTGTCAAGCCTATATTATGAAGTCTTAAACTCTGTCTACACTTTCAAAACTCGTTTGACAAAAAAAAATGTGATGTGCTGAAATATGGTAGTTATATCCTTAAATATGGTAGTGATATGACATCATCATGTCCATATATGGGCACATCACATTTTGATGTCACATAAAGTTTGATAGTGGAGACAGAGTTTTAAACACATCATCAGCTAAAAATGGTTATATATCTATAAATTGATTACTGTAATTAATTTCCAGTATCACTGGGCAGTCACCATCATCACCATTGTTATCATTGTCATCATTGTCAACATTCTCATCATTCTATTCATTCTCTTCATTTTCATTATCATCATTGTCATCATTCTTATCATTCTCATCATTCTTATCATTCTCATCATTCTCATCATTCTTATCATTGTCATCATTCTTATCATGCTCATCATTCTCATCATTCTTATCATTGTCATCATTCTTATCATGCTCATCATTCTTATCATTGTCATCATTCTTATCATTGTCATCATTCTTATCATTCTCATCATTCTTATCATGCTCATCAGTCTTATCATTGTCATCATTCTTATCATTGTCATCATTCTTATCATGCTCATCATTCTTATCATTGTCATCATTCTTATCATGCTCATCATTGTCATCATTCTTAACATGCTCATCATTCTTATCATTGTCATCATTCTTATCATGCTCATCATTGTCATCATTCTTATCATGCTCATCATTATCATTGTCATCATTCTTATCATTGTCATCATTCTTATTATTCTCATCATTCTTATCATTGTCATCATTCTTATCATGCTCATCATTCTTATCATTATCATCATTCTTATTATGCTCATCATTATCATCATTCTCATCATTCTTATCATTGTCATCATTCTTATCATTCTCATCATTCTCATCATTCTCATCATTCTCATCATTCTTATCATTGTCATCATTCTTATCATGCTCATCATTGTCATCATTCTTATCATCATTCTCATCATTCTTATCATCCTCATCATTCTCATCATTCTTATCATTCTCACCATTCTCACAGTTATCACCAACATCATCATTGTCAATGTCATCATAAGAAACAATAATGTCATTGCCAACGTCATCGCCATTTTGTCATCTAAACATGCACTTCACTTTAACAACTTCTTTCTGTAGTTCAATGTATGTAAATATAACTCATCAAGTGTAATTCACTGTGTATAGTATTGCTTTCATGTTACCATAGTTACTCACCATTGTTAATCAACCATACTTTGTATTCATGCTAATTATAGCCTAAGCTTACTCATCATTTCTACATATATTTATTTTTTAGACACTACCTTTAGCTTAATAATGAAACTAATAATGTTAAGTTATGTTTGTATAGTAATTGAATAGCATGTGTATTATTCATTGTATATTCATTTTTAATATCGTTTCGTTTATTTATTTGAACAGCATAAAATCAATACAATATAAATATATTTAAAAAAAAATAGAGATGACAAAATGCTGGGAAGGGGCAGCTTAAGCAAAATACATCGCTGTAATTCAAATGAGTCAGCTACCCAATTTTTTGTAATATAAAGAATGATAATTGTGTGGTATCATTGTAAATTGTTCTTTTTCTTTTCCATTTAAAGCGATTGATGAATGTGCTAGTGACCCTTGTCAAAATGGTGGCATTTGTTTTGATGATACTGGCCAGTACACATGTGGATGTCTACCAGGATTCATTGGTCTGTTTTGTGAAAATGGTAAGTCTCTGTTCCATTTGCTATATTCATGAAGTCCATACTTATTTTAGTCATTCTTATATTTACTTCTTTACTCCAATTTCTTGATAAAAAGAATTTTGAAAAGAGTGAATATTGCAAGACAAAGAAAAAACAAATAAAAAACTATGAGACACAGTCTGGTTTTAATTTGAAGTACAGCCGATAGTTTTTTTTTCTCTATTGTGGCATTACCACTATCCTATTTACAACCGATAGTTTATAACTTGTCTCAGAGAATTTAGGAAACCATAAACATATACCCCAATGATTGCTATCTCCATTGTAAACAGGATTTTCATAGCAAAATTAAATAATTGTTTTCAGAGATTAATGAGTGTGGAAGTAACCCATGCATTAATGGACAATGCACAGATTTTGTGAATGGATACACTTGTCAGTGTAACAAGGGCTACATAGGCCAACAGTGTAATACAGGTATGCTTTTTTCCCTAATTATGTTTAATCTCATTATAACATATATATACAGTTTTTATGGTAAACCTTTCTACAGTATGCTCTCGAAAGCCTGTTTTCCTGTCGACGTTATTTGACGCTATCGTCGTTGATCGTTAATAGTTCAACGACGATCGTTTGAAAACGATCAAGTTGAAATGATAATGGTAGCGAGTACCTTTTCCTGTAAATCGTTTCAATGTTTACGTAGAACGATAGCATCGAATAACGTCGACAGGAAAACAGGCTTAAGAGTCCAATTACTAATACATGCTCTATTTAATGACTGTTTTCAAGTATTTTCAATTTTGCGATTATAGCCATCATAGCTATAGATATAATTACACGTAAGTCATGTGTAGTATTTTCAACTTGCCAAAACCTGCCCTAACCTCAGTAAAGGCCAATTTACACAGACGAGCGGTAACGGTAAGCGGGAATCGCGTACATTGTCCCATATAGATTCTTTATCTATCCTGAGCACGAAACTGCCCATCCGCTCTGCGTTGTGTGTAAATGGTCATAAGGAATAACATAGATTCTATATTTTTGTTACCATTACCACTTTAATTACCACCTTAATGGGCCACCAATTTTCATATAGACCTGAACATACTATACTTTTCTTTCAAACCAGAATTATTAAATTTGCTTAATATAAATTACAGGTTACAAAAACAGCAAATTTCACTTATATTAGGATATAAAAACTAATGTAATGTTTTTTTTAACCTTGCAGAGATTGATGAATGTAATAGCAATCCATGTTTTAATGGTGGTTTATGTCAAGACGCAATCAATGGTTACAATTGCTCATGTTTTAATGGATACTCAGGACCACAGTGTCTCATGGGTACTTACATATTTTCTTACATTTTCTTTTATATTATTATATAAAGAGAGCAATACACATACTCTTTACACTACACTATTTACATTTTGGCACAACAAATATTACAGAGGGAAAAACCCAACAAAACTAAGAGCCAAGAATTATCAAAAGTGAACTTAATCACTGTACGTAGGACTAAACTATAAAACAATTTACCAACACACTTTTTTTTGACAGATCCAGAAAATAAAATATTTTCTTTCATTATTCATTGATAGATGTGAATGAATGCAGTAGTAGCCCATGTATGAATGGTGCGATTTGTACAAATCTTCCCAACCGATATCAATGCATATGTCCATCAGGTTATGAAGGATTACTTTGTGAAACAGGTAAGATTTTATATTTGCTAAACCCGTAATATGTATATTGTCACCATATAATAGCTACTGTATACATCTCTCCTTGTCACACACAAATGTATACAGTACAGAGCTGAATAAAGCTCACAGTAAAATACATGGTATACAGTACCACTTGAATATAGGGGATCTTCCTTCAATTGGGTTTTAAATTTTATTCAATTTTCTAAAACTAGTTTGACAAAAAAAAGTGTTATGTACCCAAATATGGTAGTGATTTGTTGTCATTGTGTCGATATATGGGCACATCACATTTTTTTAACACAAAGTTTGATAGTTATATAATGCTTCTTTCACATTATTTTCAGAGATTGATGAATGTATCAGTGATCCTTGTAAGAATGGCGGCAACTGTGAAGATGACATCAATCGTTATACTTGCACCTGCATTAACGGATGGACTGGCACAAACTGTGACATAGGTAGCCATCACTGCAGCAGTTTTACCCATCAGTTATGGGTGCATGCAATGCTGTTTTTGTCACATATAATAGATGGTGGCAACAGTTTGGTGGAAGACTTCTACACACTTGTCTTGTTTTTTTAAATTTATAAATAATATTTCATTCACAGATAGATATAGTACCTTTTTTTAATTGATAAAGGTGATTGGTAGTTTACTTTACTTATTTAATTGTTGTGTTTGTAAACAAATACTGTACTGACTTTGGTATAAGGAGGATTATTAATGAGACTTAATTTAATTGCATAAAATTTACACTAATTGTGGTGTTTAGCTTTACACCACTCAAGCCAGACTTATCAATGGGGTGCCAACGTGGAATTACGACCAATAATTTATAATGTACATGTTCGGTGCGCTTTCGCTGTATGCTTGGTTGATTCCATAATACTGCAGATTCATCAGTCTGCAAAAGTCGTCTCATCTGGAAAAAAAATTAAACATGTTTAATGTTCTCCCAGCGACCTAAAAACTACGGCCAACGCTATCTCAAGACGACTTGTCTCGTCGGGATTCAACTCAGACAGCACCGACGAGTTTCATCGGGCCTCATTGTACGATGCTGTCTGAGTTGGCCTTAAGACTAAAACAATTCGCATCACCCATGTGGTCCCCATTGGGTACACCTCCATCGATGAAAACTTACCTGAATCAGTACAATATTTGTATAAAATTTACATGAATGTTCAACACTTTATTGTCAATCAGGTTGTTGGTATTATTTCAATTATAATTTTGGTTTGAGGGTTTTATTGCTTATTTGCTAAGACAATTTTTCTGTATTTTAAGGATACAATTATTGTTATACAGTATTTTTATTATGTTTTTGTTTGCAATTAAGGAGCTTTTATTTTTCGATACAAACATGCAACATTATTTTTATAAAAGTTCTGGTGCACCATTACATGATGTTTCAATGGGAACTTTTTTATAAAATAATTGTGTTAAATTTTATTACCCATTTATCTTTTAAAAGTATACAGACAAATTAATACTTTTTACAGAGAGGTACTGGTCAGCTCAACATTAATTATATAATGGAAAACTGAACATGTGTCTATTTTGTGAGATTCCTACCTGTATATGACAAGTGCCATTATTCTTTATATGGACCACCCCTTGAAAATGTATTTAAAAGCCCAAATTCTCTCACATATTTTTAACTAGAGGTAAAACATGTGAGAAACTATATGTTATTGGGAAAACTAATGGAACCATGTTGGTCCTGTACAGGGAACATAATTACTAAATACTAAACTAATTAATAACTCATTTACACATATATTTGCATTCCTTCTATGTTTATTACAGATATTGATGAGTGTAGTAGTAACCCCTGTCAATTTGGAGGTGTGTGTACTGATGGAACAAATGAATATACCTGTACCTGTCTACCAGGCTATGATGGTACCCGCTGCCAAAATGGTAAGTAACTGCTTAATCGGATTATCTTCCAGGCATTACTTGACTCGGATTTCAAATTGACGTCTTAACATATATCTACTGTATAATAGTCTATAATAGTTACTGAAAGCAGTAAGTTAGTGAGTTAGTGACTTAGTGCTTAGTAGTCTGGGTTCGGACGGAGTGTTTACTTAATATTAGTAAAAAGATAAATATTTTGGCACATGTGGCATTTTATATGTAGACTACTTCAGACAAAAATCTACTAACATAAAAAAGACAATAATTATAGACTTGGGGCAAATCTAAGTGCCTATCTTAATCACTATTTGTACTGCTATGGCACAGGTTGATGTCTGTCTGTGTCTCTAAGTGGTCTTCCTCTGGCGTTTTTAGCCCTTTTCGACATATTATAGTGCTTGTTTTTTCATCAGGACCCTGCTCAAGGACCCTCGTAAGCTCTGGGGCCCCTGGGTTTAGCCAGTGAGTGCTCATAGCCTTTACTGGCTCTACGTACTGTAACAGTTAATGCCAAATTACTAGCTTTATACCTAAGTTTAGCCTGTATTCATCTTGAACCAAATTCTTTTGATGCTTTTACAGACGTAAATGAATGCAGTTCTACTCCGTGTCAGAATGGAGGCATTTGCACTGATCAAGTTAACATGTTTGAGTGTGAATGTACATCAGCGTGGAGGGGTGTCTTCTGCAATATTGGTAAACATTTTTATTTCCCTATAAATTTCTATAAAGCATATTTACCCCCAACATGTTGCAAAATATATAATGTGAATGATCACTTCACCAAATTGGAATGGCTGTCTAGTTATAATGAAAACAAACAATGCATACTGAGTCACATCTCTAAAGATTTTCCAAACAATCTGAAAATAGACAAATTACTTTTACAAAATAAATTGAAATGGAATCTGAAACTTGAATTCAGAAAACCAGCACATTGTTGGAAGTTTAGTCTAAAGCCTTGACTACACTATCAAACTTTATGTGACAGCAAAATATATGGACATGATGTCATATCACTACCATATTTAGGAATATCACTACCATATTTAGGTGCATCACACTTTTTTTTGTCAAACTAGTGTAGACAGAGATTAATGCTTCATCTAAGGTTTTATTTGTTCATGATTTTTTATTGTCATCAGATGTCAACGAATGCACAAGTAATCCTTGTGCCAATGGAGCTACTTGTAATAATTTGATGAATTCTTATATGTGTACATGTGCATCAGGGTTTACAGGTACTCAATGTCTAGATGGTGAGTTATTTATTCATTCAGACTTGTTTCATTTCTTTATTAATTATTCACATACACATAATTCATTCAGTCATTAATTCCATTTATTCATTTCAGGCATTCATTTAATTCATTCAGTCATTTATTTCAGTCACTGACTTGGTCTTTAATTCCGTCAATCCATCATTTCAGTCATCATTTCAGTCCTCATTTCAGTCATTTACTCACTCATTCACTCACTCATTTCAGTCATCATTTTAGTCATCATTTCAGTCATTCATTTCAGTCATTCACTCACTCATTTCAGTCCTCATTTCAGTCATTCATTTCAATCATTCATTTCAGTCATTTCAGTCATCATTTCAGTCATTTACTCATTCATTCACTCACTTATTTCAGTCCTCATTTCAGTCCTCATTTCAGTCATTCATTTCAGTCATTCATTTCAGTCATTTACTCACTCATTCACTCACTCATTTCAGTCCTCATTTCAGTCATCATTTTAGTCATCATTTCAGTCATCATTTCAGTCATTTACTCACTCATTCACTCACTCATTTCAGTCATTTACTCACTCATTCACTCACTCATTTCAGTCCTCATTTCAGTCATTTACTCACTCATTCACTCACTCATTTCAGTCATCATTTTAGTCATCATTTCAGTCATCATTTCAGTCATTCACTCACTCATTCACTCACTCATTTCAGTCCTCATTTCAGTCATCATTTTAGTCATCATTTCAGTCATCATTTCAGTCATCATTTCAGTCATTTACTCACTCATTCACTCACTCATTCACTCACTCATTTCAGTCATCATTTCAGTCATTCATTTCAGTCATCATTTCAGTCATTCATTTCAGTCATCATTTCAGTCTTTTACTCACTCATTCATTCATTTCAGGTATTTAGTTATTTCCTCATTTAAAGAGTGAAGAGAATTATTCATGCAGTCATTCATTCTGTGGCACTTTTTTCAATGCTTTTGACCTTTTTCCACAGACCAAGATGAATGTGCAAGTGTACCTTGTCAACATGGAGCAACATGTGTGAATGGCGCCAATAAATACCAGTGTTATTGTCCTGAAGGATGGCAAGGGATAAACTGTGATATTGGTAGGTTTCAATGTTTCCAGCCTTGACTGTATGAGAATGCACAAATGTTTTCTGGTCCGAGAACCAGTAACGATCATCGCAAACCACATTATAAATGATACAATAAACTATTTAATATAACTATGCTATACTTTATATTGCATTGTATGTTACAGTATTATGTTTGTCTCTCAAACATAAGGTTCCTGTAGAAAAAAGGTAGTGTAGAAAAAAAAAAAATATTTCTGCAATTCTAAACTTATGGTAAATTAAAATTTTTAGATATAAATGAATGTGCCTCCAACCCATGTCAAAATTCAGCAATGTGCAACAATGGACAAAACCAATATCAGTGTACATGTGAACCAGGCTGGCAAGGCACTAATTGTGAAATAGGTAAGAAACAATGGTATTAGGCATATGCCATCCAACCTCTAAATAGTATATTAAAGGTAAAGGTAAAGGTATTATTATTTGTCCTCAAGCTTAACTGGAAACTGAGGAAATTCGGATTAGGCCCTCCACGGACCCACGGCAGCCAGCAGTGCAGCGCCTACCAGATCAGCACACCGGGAGACGATCCCCTACTCTTTTTCGAATAGTGTACCAAGTTCTTTAACGTGCACTGTTAAGTACACGGGACCAATGGCTTTACATCCCATCCGAAGGACGAGGCAATGAGAGTAAAGCATCTTGCCTAAGGATGCAATTAGTATGGTACAGATAACCTCGAACCCATGCCTATCACATGCTAGTCCGATATTACCATTACACCATCACTCTCCAGTATATACAGCACCCGCCACGATTTCTAGACGGTCTCCCATCCAGAACGCAACCGGCCCAACGTTGCGTTGATCATATTAATGGGTTAAAGTCATACTTCCCTAGTTTTTTTTTTCAAATCATGTTGTACTTGGGTCCAGTGACTTAATATCTGATCATAATTAGCTACCTGAAACAGAAAGGCAAATGTATTTCTAAAAGTCTCAAATTTGTTTCTACTACTGTATATATGTTGAGTTTGGTAGAGTTGACAGTACAGAAAATATTAATATATTATAATATTAATATAATTCGGGCATAGTTTTACTAATGGTAAGTGTGTGACCTAACCACCAAAGTTAGCGACAACTTTAGTTGTCTTTTAGTAGTTGACTGTATGATTTGTCATTTGTAACTTTGGTATCTTATATCCTCAACAGATTTTAATGAGTGTTTGAGCAACCCTTGTTTCAACGGATTTTGCCAAAATGAAGAGAATGGCTACACTTGTATTTGTCAAGCAGGCTGGAATGGTACACACTGTGATGAAGGTATGCATTTAAATTCCTCATTAAAGCTCAATAAATTTAATTGGTTTTATTTTTTCCACGCACAACATATATGAATCTATCTATCTATTTCGTGAGACCCCTACCTGTATAGACTCTACATATGTCATTATTCTCAATATGGACACCCCTCGAAAGGAAAATGGAATATGTAGAGACTATACAGGTAATTATCTCACTTATAGACTACCAACACCGCTGTTGGTTTGTGTAATATATGTATTTTCAAACATTGATCATGTTTGTAGAATATTCTAATACTGATTTTCACCTTTTTTTTCAGACATAAATGAATGTATTAGTGACCCTTGCCAAAATGGTGGTACATGCTTTAATCTTCAAAACGTTTACACCTGCTTTTGTGTGAATGGGTATTCAGGAGTCAACTGTCAGACAAGTAAGATGCTTGATGTACTGTATACAAACAAAATGAAATATTCTTTTACTTAAAAACAATTCTATTTATAGACTCACATTTTTTTTCTACAAAAGAGAGTTACCTTTTTACAGAAAAAACACATTGTCTTCAATCTGTTCACTTTTCTTACGTTTTTTCACTACTTCTTTTTTCAGATACCAACGAATGCAATAGTTTTCCATGTCAAAATGGTGGTCAATGTGTTGATGATATCAATATGTATAGTTGCATTTGTCCTGCAGGTTTTGCAGGAACAACATGTAATATAGGTATGAGTACTTGTCAGTTATAGTATACAACTAATGAATGATTATTAGTTAAATGGTGAGAATATTTCATGAGTTGAAAATCTAATGAGACGGAAATTAACTGTTGATATTGCTTGTTTTAAAATTAGATTTTATTATCAGAATATTGGTTAACTTCAATTATTTTATTATTTTAGCTATCAACGAATGTGAGAGCAACCCTTGTGTAAATGGAGGTACATGTTCAAATCAAATCAATCAATGGGTATGCCTGTGTCGGCCAGGTTGGGAAGGAACGTCATGTGATATAGGTATGTTAAATATTCTACTTACAGTAACATTATTTATATTATTTATCACATTTTTTCATTCATTAACAAAAAGTCTCAACTTGGAAAAATGAAACATCGGGAGAATTGATAAAAGCATCCAAACAAGAGAAGAAGCTATAAAAATAAGAGGGTACTTTCATAAAAAAAAAAACTTAGGCATTAGCATCTATAGTAAACAATGAACATGCCAGGCACTTTTCAGGCACGCATTTTCGCCATGTTTAGTTACAAACAGCTTGTAGCCTAATTAATAGATTTATACATTATCAGGATGTTTTTTTGTATACCAAAATAATCGAGAGAAATTGCATTTTATCGAGAGATATTGGAAATATCGATAAACTCTCACGATTATCGCCAAGAGTTTTTTTTTCACATCTTTTATACATACAAAAAAAAACACATTTTAGTTGAGAAGTCTGCATTATGATTCTTCATATTAAAAATCAAAATAAATAATAAGTAATAATAAGTTTTCTTTTCTTGTTTGTTAGATATAAATGAGTGCAGTTCCAGCCCCTGTCAGAATAATGGAACATGTGTTAACAGAGCCAATCAGTACACATGTGACTGTCCAGCAGGTTACCAAGGCGTGAACTGTGACACAGGTAGAAACAACATGTGACCTTCACTACTTATAAATTTGTCAATGTCTTCATTGTTATCATTATCTTCTCATCATTTTTATCAATATATATATCTCATTATCTTTATTAAAATTCAACAAACGTATAGAAATATATTTTTAAATTGCCCCACCTGAGATGAATAAAGAATTTTGAATTTACAAAACAAATAGAAAAATTATTAAATAGTAATATATTGCATTGCAAAGAGATGAATTTTAGTCATAATATAAGATTTCATAATATTTTCATTTTTATGATTATCCTCTCATCATTTGTATTACAGTATGTTCTCATAATATTATCATCAGTTAACAAATTAATTTAGTATTATCATTTGTCAATTCTTTTCTTTTCATTTGCCATCATTATTATCTTTATGTTGCCTTTCTTTTTATTTACCCAAAAATAAGTTATAAACATTCTAAACATAAAGAAAACATAATATATCAAGGGAAGGGCTAAAAAATAATGTTTTACCCAAACAATCTATTTTTAGAAATAAATGAGTGTGGAAGTAACCCATGTTTCAATGGTGGCTCCTGCACAGATGGACTAGCCTTTTACTCTTGTGCATGCATTCTGGGATACACAGGAACCAACTGCGAAACAGGTAAAGGATTTAATTTTTCCAAAGTGCTAATGTGTTATATGTGAACTGATCAATCGTACATTTTTTTGATATTATAATGGTAACCATAATAACGTGGATTCTGTAATACAGTGACACCTATTTATCACATGTGTTGCCTTTATCATAGGTCATAAGCCTAACCTAACTGTTACTGTAAGATACAAGGCCATAGCGAGAGGTTAAAAACAGACGAGGCAAACATGCTTTAAATATAATTATTAATATAAAATACGACGATCTGTGCTGGGAAATTGGGTGGTGAAAATTTAAAATTTCAGACGAGGCAAACGCTGGCTACACCCCGGACATAATACAGACGCCATATGTGATACATATTCAGTACACAGGATCGGGTGCCCCAAGCTTTCTTACACTCTCTTCTGATTCTTCACCATTGTGTAATCTTCATCTCATTATATTCTTTTTATCTGCAGACATAAATGAATGCGCAAGTAGCCCATGTCTTGGTACAGCAAGTTGCATTAACCTCATCAACAGCTACCAATGTAACTGTCCATCTGGGTGGATGGGAACAAATTGTGATCAAGATGTTAATGAATGTGATTCTGCTCCTTGCCAAAATGGTGGTCAATGTAACAATGGTCAGAATAGTTACACATGTAATTGTATTGATGGATGGACTGGAACAAATTGTAATCAAGGTGAGCTTTTGACTTATAATAACTTATTAATTGATCGTTAATGGTATACACAAATAAATACAAATATTTGCCTTGTATTAGTGGTCTACACAAGCAAACCCCCGAATAACCCATTGTTGGGTACCTACTACATATAAACTTAAATATTGTATATTAATAGCAAAGAAAACTGGCACAGAGCGGGTACCCATAACCCCTATCCCCACTCTGGGGCAATTCTCATATGTAGCTTACAACCTTTCAAATGGATAAGTACAATTTGTGTAACAGACAACCAGCTTAAGTGTGGAAAAGTGGGAATTTAAATGCCCAAAATGGAAGATATTGTTGAAATGTTATATAATCATTCCCAGTAAAGTTATAGTTGTATGGTGCATACAGTAGGAGTAATTTCAACTGTACAAACTCTCTTTCTTATAATAGATATATAATAATTATATACTTGTTTACCCACTTATTCACACAAAATTATATTTTCAGATATTAATGAATGTTCAAGTAATCCATGTTGGAATGGAGCAACTTGTGACAATGGCCGTGATTTTTATCGATGTAATTGTCTACCAGGTTATCAAGGTGTTAACTGTCAAATTGGTATGTAACTGAACTCAATCAACTTAAGACCAACCGGACATTGTCGTACAATGAGGCCCGACGAATCGTCTCCTTGAGAGAAAATTAAACATGTTTAAAGTTCTCCCGACAGAGCTAAAAACTATGCCTGACGATTTCTCAAGACGACTCGTCAGGATTCAACTCAGACATCACTGACGAGGCAAGATGTTTCTTCTGGCCTCGCTGTACGATGCTGTCTGAGTTGGCCTTATTCAACTTGATAATGAATTATAATTATTGATCTTTTAAATTAAGAAACCAACAATATATAGTTTGGAATAAATTAACTTAACTGACGTTAGCTTAATTTTATTAGCCAATTAACTTAAATTAACCAAACATTGTCTTTGGTTCGCCTATCTCCTGCTCATAGTCTAGATAAAGCACTCTGATCTTTACGAAATAGTGCTATATAAATGTCCCATTATTATTCTTGAAACTTATTGCGTGTGGGTATATATTACATAGGCTAATTTGCCTCTTGTGACCCACAGTCAGTTATGATTTGAAGCCCAGAATGATATTAAAGTCCTTATTTGACCAATGCTTGTCCAATTTTCCTTCAAAAACGTTTACAGATGTTGTCATATGGCAATGCGTTCCAGTGATTTATTATTCTCAATACTGTATTATTATTTTTCTCAATGCTTAAATTAATTTGCCATGGTAATTTATGTGTTTTATTACAGATATTGATGAATGTAATAGCCAGCCTTGTCAAAATGGTGGAATATGTTTGAATGAACCTGGACAGTATTCGTGTAATTGTCCTACAGGATGGGAGGGACCGTTTTGCACTGCTGGTAAGTCTTGCTTTCAAAGCATTTTCACAACTTGCTGTTTTTTTTATAATTTAATTAGAAAAGGGTGGGCTGTTATATGTAATTAACTTTTATTATTATATATTTCTTTTATTATTTCCATATTTAGACATTATTTAAGTTATATAATTACATGTCTTATTTTTGTTAACTTGTTAAAAATATGTGTTAAAGAAAAAATGTTAGTTAAGGGGAAAAAAAATCTTCATTATTATATGAAGTCTGTTTTTAAAGTTCCTAATTTTGTAATATTTATATTTTTCTGTTTTTGTTTTGAGGAGCCTATTCATTACACTTTCATTTAGGCTCCTCCACATTAAGTTATTAAGTGAAATAAAAATGAAATATGAGTCTGAATTGTATTGAATATTAAAATTAAATCATAAATGAACTCAACAGTTTTAAACTAAAATTGTGTCTATATTGACATTTATAAAGGAATCAAAAATAGCAGTGAAGTCACAATATAAATACCATTGACAATTATCAATACACTTGTACTTCTTAGACACTAACGAATGTGCTAGCAACCCGTGTGGTAATGGTGGTTATTGCCGAGACTCCTTCACACAATTTATTTGTGATTGTACACCTGGATTCACAGGTGTTAGATGTGAAATTGGTAAGTACCGTATTCAAATATCATTTCAGTATTAAAGCAAGCTAATTTAGAAAAAATAAATGAAAATTTCAGTAAGAATGCTATAAGCCTCTGTGTTAAGCCAGTTAAGCGCTCATAGCCGTTGCGCCACTGCCCAATGTAAAATTTATGCTGATAATAAGTGTCAGAATTTTCATGAGAATAGATTCAGTGCAATTAATATATTGTAATTATTTTTCTTTTTAAGACATTAATGAGTGTGATAGTGGACCGTGTCAAAATTTTGGAATTTGCATAAATGGTGCAAATAGTTATGCCTGTCAGTGTCAGCCAGGATATGGAGGCGTAATATGTGATTTGGGTAATTTTCTATTTTGTTCAAAGTATTAAATAAAATCATTTTTTATTAAATCAGTAATAATTGTATAGACACTATTTTCCTGTTGGACTGACTATTTTTGGTAGATACTGAAAAATGTTTACTGTCCTACCTACATATTAAAACGAAATTCTTTTAACCATAAACCTTATTTATTTTTGTCAGATATTAATGAATGTTCTCCTAATCCATGTCGGAATGGAGGAGCTTGTCAAGACTTTGTAGGATCTTACACATGCACATGTACCGAAGGATTCTATGGAGCAAACTGTGACAATAGTAAGTAAAGCTCCGTCTACACTATCAAACTTTATGTGACAAAAAAATGGTATGTCCTCTTATATTGACATGATGTCATATCACTACCATATTTGGGTACATCGCACTTTTTTTTGTCCAACTAATTTGATAGTGTAGACAGAGCTTTATTAGATTATATAACATAGTTATCAATGACAGTAAAGGAAAGTTTGGAGTGTTATGAATTTGCTTAGGTTATCCTTGGTAATTTGTCTTAATATATTTTTTTAAAAAAACAAATAAAAACAGATACAGAAGCATAACATCCATCTTCTGCCATACATATGCGTGACTCAGCCATTCTTTTAGCCATTGTTATTCTCCTATTATTAGATAATTGGAATGAATGTAGATCTGAAATCTTGACTCAAACTCATTGTTTGAGCAGTATAGGCTCAACTGCTCAGTTATAGCTGTTCTTTTGGTTGTAAGACACTAATATTGAAGATACATTACAAAAAGTCCTTTAGAACCACCAATTTTAATTCAAACATGTATGCTTTACAGTTGATGACAAATTGTTACCGGTTTATTATTAACATTAATGCAAAGGCTAATAATAAACACTGGAAATTGTTAACACAAAGCTACCTTTAAAGCATTATTGTATTCCTTTGATTTGCTTCTAATTGTTTATTTTGTGTTAAATTGTAGATCAAAATGATTGTTTAAGTGGACCATGCCAGAATGGTGGCGTTTGTAACGATCTTGTTAATATGTACACCTGCAGTTGTGCACCTGGATTTACAAGTACAAACTGTGATCAAGGTACGTTGTTTGTTTAAGGGTGGGGGCGAAGGTTAGTAATCACATTACAGGATGTTGGATGAGGGCTAATGCTCTGTCTACACTACAAAACTAGTTTGACAAAAAAAAGTATGATGTGCCCAAATTCGGTAGTACTATGCTAAAATATGGTAGTGATATGACATCATTGTGCACATCACATTTTTTTGTCACATAAAGTTTGATAGTGTAGAGAGAGGGTAAGAGGGCAGCTATGAAAAAGTTACTAGCATTATGTAACAATCAATAAACCTTTTGCTTATTTTCATTATTATTATCTTCCAGATTACAATGAATGTTCTAGCGTTCCTTGTCAAAATGGAGGAGCTTGCACGGATGCAATCAATGGTTTCTTTTGTACATGTCAGCCGGGCTATACGGGCACACAGTGTGATACAAGTTAGTATGATGCTTGCTACAAAAACATAATCTAAGCCTACCACATAGTTTTCTAGTAATTAGATTAGATTCACAACAACCTAGGAACTATGTGAGGATATTGGGACACACTTCCTCTCCAGTGGCCGTATTCACCATTAACACTTAGGCTAAGGAAAACACTAAAATCTTCTAAGTGAAATACGTAAATATTTATTGAGTTAAGTGAAATACTTAAAATTTAAGGAAATATCTCACTTAAGTGTGATCGGTGAATACCAACTATACTGTACACTGTGGCTCCTAGATCATAAAAATTCATCACATATTAAAGATATATTGTCCCTTTGACTAATTCCAATAAAATTTAAGAAAAAAGATTTAGAAAAAAATTGTGTCATTTTGAAGTATTATAATAGATACTTTCACCAAAAATTAGTCGAAAAAAACTCATTTAACTGAATTACAGACGTTTTTTTGTTCAAAAAATAACTTTGACATCCAGTCAAAGTTTTCCATCAAAACATATCTCATAATGCAACGCGCTTGTTTGGCTACTCTGTATGCATAATCATAAAACTTCCCTGGATCTGTGAAAACTCCTTCTCAATCGTGACGAGTTGTATACAATCCTAATTGGCATCATGCATAATGCATACTCGTGGTCTGAAATCTTTGTTTACTTTCGCTCGCGACGATTTTCCAGACGAAATGTAATCAAATTAATTTACCTGTTAATTACGTAAACGTAGAATATTTTGACCTTTACTTTTTGTGTTTCAAGAGACAAATTTTTAAAGTAAAATATTGCTATCTCTGATATACATATTGTTTTTTTTAAACTAGAGTGTATTACTACCTTATCTTAAATTTTCAGATGAAAATGAGTGCGATGGCAATCCATGTCGAAATGGTGGTCAGTGCTTGGACGGTATAAACTACTACAGCTGTATATGTTTAAATGGATGGAATGGAGATAACTGTGAAAATGGTATTAAAGCATTTAATTTTACATGGCACAAAGAACTTTTTTTTTTGGTAAAAAACAAACAAAAAAAGTCAAAAGATTATGTTTTTACATAATTGCCCAAAGATACCAAGATATATATATGGACGTTTACATAGAAGAATTATCAAAAATTGTAAAGTGTCGGGTGATATACTGAATATTAATTTCTTTATTTTGAAACGATAAAGGAAAACTTTGAGAATGAGAAAAAGCCGCAATAAACCTAAGGAACGCAGCTTGGTTCTCCATTGGCTTTCACAGAACATACTATTGAGTTTTTTATTTATTGTCAAGTTATACGTGATATAGGTCAATAACTAATGATCTATTCATTTTACCATAACTACTGTCTGTGTTATATTACAGTCAACTCTCCCAATACCGGACTCTCTGAAAACCAGAAACTCTCCCAATACCAGACTTTTCTTGACTACCAAAAGGTCCCAAATTCCTTGTTACCATTAAAAACACTTTCTGAATACCAGACTTTCCGGAAAACCAGACATATTTTGCCAGCCCAAAGGTGTTCCAACATCCACAATTGTTACCATCATTTTTTGTTACAGATATCAATGAGTGTGACAGCAATCCATGTCAGAATAGTGGAGTTTGTGTGAATGGTGCCAACATGTTTACATGTAGTTGTAGTACTGGCTTCACTGGAATTCTTTGTGAACAGGGTAAGTATTAAGTGAGTGAATGGGTGAGTGAGTGACCAAGTGGTTAAGACTGTGGAACAGTAATCTTTAGCTTTTATGGCAAGGGTTTAAGGCTCACTAGTGGTGGTAGAACAAGTCCTCTTAGATATGGACTATAAACTGTACGTCCAGAGTTTAAAGAACTTAGTACATCTTTCGAGATGAGGTGTACTAGTCACACACATGGCATGACGCTTAGTTGAAATCCAAGTCCACAGAGCCATGAACAATGATCGTTGGAATGGTGCTACACAAATAGAAACTGTTACTATTAAATGGAAACCTATTATCTTAATTGCTTGATTAAATTTCTATCAAAACCCTCTATACAATGACTAAATTTTCCAATCTACGTTATTTATTTGATAGATGTTAATGATTGCACGCCAAACCCATGCCAAAATAGTGGTGTATGCTTTGATGAAACTAATAGCTACCGGTGTGAGTGTTCTCAAGGCTTTACTGGTACACATTGTGAACTAAGTAAGTACCAAGAGTCAGTAATTAAATTTACCATAGTATCGAAACATCTACTAACAACAAAAAATGAGGAAATCGTTACACGGTGGACAAAAGCGCCAAATTTGGCATGGAGCTTCGTTGGGACCTACCAATTGATTTTTGCCTAGGAGCCACTCTGGTCGTAATTTATTTTTCAAAATGGCGGCAAAAATCCAAAATGGCCGCCAATAAATTGGAAAATCACATTTCATTTGTTGCAGAAGTCACATATAGGCAAATGAACTATCAAAACATAAGTATTCATGGTCATTGAAACATATTTTAGACATGTTGCATGATATGGGTCATTTGTTGTTAAGATGGTGGCCAAAATCCAACATGGCTGGCAGTAGCCTAAACTGGAATATCATTCTGGTTGCAGAAATCGCATATAGGTATCAAACGAAGTTGGAAAACACGGAGTAGGCCTAATCATGGTCATTGAAACATATTTTAGACATGGTAATAATATAGGTCACTCGTTGCAAAGGTGGTGGAAAAATCCAAAATGGCTGCCAGTAAACTAGGAAATCACATACAGTATCTGTGGACGGCAGACGTAATATGTAAATGAAGTAGCTGTAGTAAATGGTAGAGGTGGTATGTAAATTACAAGTAACTGTAAAACAAATCTATAAAAAAAAGTTATATCCAGTTCAGTTTCTGAAACCACATAAAATGTGGTATTTTTGGGAAAATAAAGATTGAGGGCGCTGTTCAAATAAGTAAAAGTACACTTTTTTACCTGTAACTAACTAAGTTTTTGTCAGAATATTTTTTAAATGGTCTTATTTGATAGATGATTACATTTTCTTTATATTAAAGAAAACAAATTTTACATTAAATATCCATAGTTCAGATAAATTTACGTTAAGTGCCTAAAATCAGCAAATATAACACATTTTAATACATAACAAATACTATTGGATGTTAACAAATTACAAATTTAGTTATCATAAATAGGATTCTTTTACATTTTCATAGAAACTGTTTTATTTTAAAACATATAAATATATATTTTTCTAACAATTTCTCATAAAAAAACTTTTACGACCACTAGTTTTCGAGATATAGAAATGTGTACTATCAGTACAGGTCAAAGGTCAATAACAAGAATCTGGGTCATTTTCTTGGAAAAGTTTGTATTAGACTGAATAGAAACATCCATCTTCTGATTAATTTGAGACCTATTTAAAGTTTGTCCAACTGTTAGTTACCAAGTTATATGACATGTAGGTCAAAGGTCAAAAATACCAAAAATCATACTTCCGGTCATTTTTTGACAAATGTTTCCATTAGGACGAATATTAATATGCATCTTCCAAATAATTTGACACTAAAATTATTTAATTTAATGTAAGCGTTGCGGAGATATGGTTATTTTGTTTTCAATTGGATTAAAATATTCAAATTGAGGTCAAAGGTCAAGAAAAAACTTTAGAAATTTGATAACATGGGTTTTTATAACAAGCATGGTTAAAAAATTCATAAAATGCAATGCTTGCACTTTCCTTCTGATCTGCAGACTAAAATACATTAGAAATGGGCTATTTGTGACTTTGTATACGATTATATGTATTTCAATTTCAATGGCTACCATTTTTATTTTTGGGCGCCATCTTGGAACTCACTTTATATAATATTTCCTGAATCAGTTTTACTGACCTCAGAAATTCTCGATTCAGTACATTATTTGTCTATTTGTAACTTTTACAGCCAGAGATATATGATATACCAATTTACTGGCAGCCATTTCGGATTTTGGCCGCCATCTTGGAAAATCGGAAGCTGATCGGGTGGCTCCTAGGCAAAAATCAATTAGTACGCCTAAAAGAAGCCTCATGCCAAATTTGGTGCTTTTGTCCACCGTGTAACGTTTTAGTCGCTAAGCCACCTGACTATATAGGTTTAAGCTCTGTGTACAATATCAAACTTTATGTGACAACAAATGTGATGTGCCGATATATGGACACGATGATGTCATATCACTACCATCATACTTTTTTTTGTCAAACTAGTTTGATAGTGTAGACAGAGCTTTAGTTTTACATATTGTTATCTAATAAATTGAATAAAACAGATATGATTAGTAAGGACACCAAGTGAGCAATCTAGTACCCGATTCACACATAATACAAATGTAGAAATTCATACATGAATATTTCATGGAATAATTGGTTACTTTCACACACTTGTTAAACACGGTGTAAATGTAAACGTTGTGGATAGAGGCATATTGACATACAACTTTATAGGTCTGAACTAGAAAAGTTTATGGTAATCTTCTGTGACACTGACATGGAAGTACATATGATAATTTTGTCTTTCTGAAAACCACTAACCAATTAAAGTTATTTCCTAAACAGAGTTTATTAATGTGTTTAGATGTTCTATTGTTTCCTTGTCTAAACCTATATTGTCATCTATTTTATCTTCATTAGCTACTGGCTGCAATCAAGTATTCGAAATAGAAAGTTGTGACAAAGTACTACTCACGTCACCAAATTTTCCTCAACCATATGATAGCAACTTGAACTGCCTGTGGCGGTTCTATGCATTACGACCGGGTGCAGAGATACGCGTCGTCTTTTCTCTATTTGATATTGAAGACGAACATGATGTCTTGTCTGTCGGGGAAACGGATGCAGCTGATGATTCAACCAAGTTGTTTGAATTTACAGGCAGTGTTGTACCCGATACATTTGTGGTGAATTTTAATCAGATGTGGATGCAATTTGTGACAGACGGGACTAAAGTTGAGAGCGGTTTTTATGTGGAGATACAAGACACATGCTATGGTATGCAACATTTAATTATTACACTATATTCAACTGCAAATTTAATTATGATTCACCTCTAAAAGCCTTTTTAGTAATAATATATATATGTTGCTTATACAGCCTCACAATTGATTCTTATTTAAAAGACACATTTGTGAACAAAGTGCAATGAACTGGATGTCTCATACAACGACTTTCATCTCTTCTAAGGGTCTCGAGAGTGGTACCAGACAGCTTTTATTCTTTTGTCCATGATGAGCTGAGATAGACCAGTACGTTGGACTAATGCACTAGGCTCCTAAACTACACACAAGCCAGCTGTGTGTAGTGTGTGCTATGCTACTTGACTCATTTAGCAGTGAAATTATTTCTGTTTTACTCCTGAAAAACAATATACTGATACTGAACCAGATTTGAACCCTTAAGTCTATGTGATTTGTAAGCTAGTACTGCTGTTTCACTTTTTTAAAACTTTTCCTCCACAGTTCCCAACCTGTGTGATACATCGCCATGTTTAAATGGAGGAACATGTTTACCTTTGACCTCAACAACTTACTCCTGCACATGTGTGCTTGGGTACTCCGGTGACAACTGTGAAATAGGTAATTTAATGGCAGAAAGACCGATATAGAGAGTTTGTCCAAATGTTACCAAAATGCACCCTAATCCTATTTCATAACATAGCACTGTAGATTACGTTATAATAACAGAATTGTATTAATTAACTATGGTTGATCTCTGTTTATTTGACTCTTGGTAATCCTACATTTATTACCACCTTTAATTATGTTTTTAATAACAATATTAAAGATTATTCATATTGGAGTGCAACATCTGTTAAACCAACTCCAGCCAAACTTAAACTAAGAGTCCCCAAACCAACTTATACCTTTAGGTTAGGGTCATTATCTTGCGGTTAGTGTTAGTTATAGTTACTTTTTTTACCACTTACTTCATTTCTGCATAATCATATTTACTTAGTCTTCACTACTAATATTGTAGTTCCACTAACCATGTAGTTTTTATGTTATTGCTCTAATAATAAGCTTTCGTTGTGGGTGGTAGACAAAAGAGGTGGTAATTTAGTAAAATTGGTGGAATACACCCTCCAATTGTCACAGTCTGTTAAGTTACCACTCCTTTGACTACCGTCACAAAACATTAATAAACAGTATTGTCATATTCTACTACTAAAACTGTTATCATGGCAGTAGCTTTGACTATTCTAATATTAGTTTATTGTCATGCTAGTTCATTGCTTTAATAATAAGGTTTATCGCAAATAGCTGATATCGTGACAAAGCTTTGTTGCACAATATATGTTGGGAAGGACAACTCCACTCCCAAAGACTTGTAATAAGACTTTGTTTATGTAGAGCATCTTGTGTATGTTTGTCTTGTGAACAGGATTGCCAATTTTATAAAGGATAGTGAATGAATTTGCTTATGGTTATCCTTGGCAATTTGCCTAAATATATAATAAAAAATAAAATAAAAAATCAAGTAAATGTTTCCTAGGGTTCCATACCATCATGAGTCACGCATTTCTTCGCTATCTGCGATAAATCTCTTCCTATTACATGTCATTGCTCATATTAGTATAGCTTCTATGGTAGTATTCATTTCATTATTCTGTTAGTACCGTTGCCATGCGCTTCGTCCCCATGTCAGAACGGTGGTACCTGTATGGACAGTGGTGGGTCATTGGTCTGCGCCTGTCCACTTGGATACTTTGGTTCGTTCTGTGATACCACAAGTAAGTTGTCATGCATCATCATCATGTCATTTCTTGATTCTTAATTCATCCCCTCCCCAAAAAAGATATCTTCAATATATTGAATTGGATCTAAATTGTTCTATATGCTTTTAAGCTAACATTTTATACTAATAACTTGCACATAACAGAGCTAACATATTTTTATTACATTTTCTCTAATAATACAGTCAACTATCCCAATACCAGACTCTCTGAAAACCGAAACTCTCCCAAATCTAGACTTTTCTTGAGGTCCAAGTGTTCCCAAAATACTAGACTTTCCAGACATCCTGACATATTAGGCCAGCCTGTCTGGTATTGAGAGAATTAACTGTATGTTAAATTCTTCTACACATAATAATAATTATTTGTTTATTAATTGCAATTGCTTCATATTCTAGTTTCACCCTGTGATGCTACCCCCTGTCAAAATGGTGGAACATGTATTGAATCTGGAAATTCTTACATATGCAACTGTGAGGCATTATATTCTGGAATGGACTGCGAGATACCAAGTAAGTTTTATTTTTGTATGTAGAGATCAAATCAAGTAGTGTTTTGAAAATGAGGAGTTGTGGATTGTTACCTACAAGCTGGGAGTCTGAGAGATTGGAATGTTCCATTCATCGCAAATAAATACATTTGTATAAACGTATATTAAATCTATCAAAATAGTATTTTTTAAAGAAAATCGGCTTCAACATTAAGATACTGTACTCGAGTTGTTCAACCGGTTTTCAGCTATTAAAAACAATTATCGTAGGAGGAGATAGGAAAATGCGAAGCATCCTCGTATTATTGTGTGCAGGTATTTTCAAGAGGACATCCATTAGACAGTGTATACCACGATCGGAAAACACCCCTATTTGGGGAAAATCGTTCAACCTAAATTTGTTTTAATTGTCAATAACTAATTATCTAACTCAATTTAATTAGTAAACAGGGTTACATCAGGTGGTTAAAATCAGTACCAAGATTCTAACCAACTTTATATACCATCGAGTAAACATTCTAAAAATAACGCGCGATTTACCGAATTTTGCCCTTACGTAAATTTATATATAGATACAGCTGAGTGTTAGATGATGTGAGATTAAGAATGTAAAAGACGAGTATCTGTCTGTAAGAAAAAATATATACTTTATAAAGTTTGTCATGGTAAAACCCCTATTAAGGGAAAACCTTTCACACCCAACACAGTGTCTCTTGAATAGTGTTGTCTCAAAGGAGGGATTCTACTGTACTGCATAAATTATATTTTTTTAATTGATTATAAACTTTAATTTTATTTTCAATTTGTGTAACATTACATGGAACAGTCACAGCGTGTGATAGCTCTCCTTGTGAGCCTCCATGGGAGTGCATTTCGTCTGGCAACACATATGGTTGCTACTGTCTATCTGGTGTTGATTGCACCCAAGATACCACCACACAATTAGGTAAAGAGATGTGGTGCTGATAGGTAGATGTTGTTGCTGCACAACTTTAGCTAACTGGCTTAATTTCTACCAGATAAAGTACAGCTAACTGTAATTGGTTTAATTGTACCTGCCACCAGTCATTCATAGTTTCTTGTCTTAGCTAGCTTAGCCATAGTCTTGCTTAATTGTAGACTTACCATAAGTATCCAGTTATTGTTTCATTATATGAAGTGCCACCAGTAGCAGGGATTTTAATTTGTTCCTCCAGCTCATATGGGTCAAATATTTTTTCTAATATTAAGCCAAGTCGCTGTCTAGAATTTTAGCTATATATTGTATCTGCATGTAGCCTAACTGTGTCTCGCCTAACTCTAGCGCTATGTGCAGCGATACAATAGCTTCTACCACTTAACATTTAAAAATGTCATCAAAATATTATCTATGTAATTTAGTAATCGTAGTAGTAAATTGTATTTGAAGACTTGTTGTCAGGATTAGACAACGCTTTACTTGTTAACTTTAGGGTAATAATTGGTTTTTGTTTCTGTGTAATAGGCCTAGGAAGATATGCCCAACTCTGTACATTTGATAATACAAGATTGTGTGTAATTGTCCATCTTGGGCAACTTAATAATATAAGAGGCTTACTGTTTAATTTACTCATCTTCTAGCCACTGATGTTTGTAGTAATATGCCATGTATGAACGAGGGTCAGTGTACCCCTTCTGGAACAACATTTATATGTGTTTGTACAGAAGGGTTCTCGGGTGCCCAATGTCAAGGTCTGTCTATGTTTTTATGTTTTGTTTGTTTGTGTAATGATATAGATTGTTTAGTTCCATTATTGCTTGCTTCAATTAACACTGTTCTTACTCTATGATTAGACCAGATTCATCTTTTTGAGGAATATTTCTACTATTAACATACTGTCTACAACATGTACATAATGGCTTATCATTGTATGTAGTAGTTAGTATTAGTTGATATTTCTACTAATATATAGGTTTTAATCATTGTATGTTATAAGGCTTTAGTCATTGTAGTTTGTATACAGTTTGTATACTGTAGTTGTCATCATATTAGAACAGTATCTTGGTACTTTTCATTATACTATTATCAGCATTAATCTTCTCATATTATCATTACCATCTTTTATATCATCCATATTCTTAATATTTCCATTGTAATAATCGACTTATTAATTAATATCATCAGTCATCATCACTAATAGTAACTATACATTTTAACAGAAAGATAAACTTGAAATAGTGTGAATTAGTAAAATAGAAAACAAAATTACTCCAACTTTCTACTTGCTTGTGTTTAAGTAGCAGTTCTTTCTATTCTCAGAAGCGGAAGTCACAGTTCCGTGTCTACCATGATCATCACTCTTGGAAACAATAATAATAGAACAGGTCTTTGTCCTGAACTTGTGCATTTATGTGCAAGACCAATGACTTAACATGTCATGTATCATTTTCACCATATTCAGCAATCCAGTGTAACCCAATGTTAATATGAGTATTTTGTCTTTACAGATGACGTGTGCAACCCAAATCCATGTGAGAATAATGGATATTGCGATGCAGTAGACAGTACAAGCTACCAATGTCAATGTCCTGAGCAATTTTATGGTGAAACCTGCCAGTTTGCAGGTAAGTAAAACCTTCTGTAATCTATTGATTACTTTAAATATGAACCTATATTTTACATAGCTTGTACATGCATGTCATCAAATCCCTACTTAAAAAGTCAATTTTATGAGACACTACTACTTTAAAAATGGAATAGTCAATGCACCGGTTAAGGCCGTAAAGAAAGGTCTCTCACACATTCATATTTTTTTAACAATTATTTTCAGATTGTCAAACTAACCCCTGCCTAAATGGAGGAACATGTAGTATTGCAAATTCTCAAATCACGTGTGCGTGTGTCACTGGCTGGACTGGACCAGAATGTGCTGACGATGTAGACGAGTGCTTGCTTACACCATGTCTTAATGGAGGAGTTTGTTCGAATCAAGAAGGCAGTTACATATGTGATTGTAGCAATGTTCCATTCAGTGGCCTAAATTGTCAGGATGGTAGGTTTTTATTCATTGATCATTTTTAGTTTTTTCTTTACGTTTATGGTTTTTCATATTTATTACATTTTATACAATCATATATATTTATAGATTTTTGTCCTTAAAGAGTCATTTAATTCAATTGATTCTTTTAAATTAGAGCTGAGCATAGATTTATAATTAATATAAGTCATTGCTCATCTCTATTCTCAGTTGACAATGATGTCAATTTTATTTTCTTTTACCTGGTTGTATGAGGAGGTTGTATGAGGAAGAATTTTTCATTTTTAGACTAGTACCCTACTGACACATATATATATGAGCATGTATAGCACATATAAGTATGCTGTATAAAGCATGTGGTATAAACCCAACCTAGGGTGTCAGCCTACCCTGGAGTATCAGTCCAACCTGGGGTTTAAGCCTACACTAGGATATCAATCATAAGCACAATCTGGAGTGTAAGCAAGCCCAAACTTAACCCATTTTGTTTCATACTTGTGTCAGTACGGTACTTCTTTTACTCTCTTTTGTGGGTTTTTTTTCAACTTTGCTGTTCTTTTGCACGTTGCTTTAGGTCCTTGTTCATCGTCTCCTTGCCAAAACAATGGCAATTGTTTTGCCTCTGAGAATGGTTCATATGTTTGCTCGTGTACCAATGGCTTTACTGGAACCAATTGCCAAACGGAAGGTCTGCAATGTTTTATCAATACTGTATTTTCAGAGATAATTATATTCATATTGCTTGATAATTTGCATGCTAAAGAGCTAATTTTTGTACATGTTTTCTTTAAATGTATTTGTTATTTCTTTTTAATTGATTTTTCATTGATTTCTTGATTATCTTGTTTGTTTAATTTAAAATCATATCCAATAGCAGGAATTCAATCACTTATTACAGTGAGATATTAATAAACTATCAAAATATTAAACTAACTAAAAAAACATAAATGTAGTCAAAACATCTAAAACTATCAACTGAAATTATTTGCAAAATTGTCAAATGTTTTAAAATGTATTTTAGGACATTGGATAGGACCAGTATTTATTTAGTACCTACTTACTCAGATTGCATCTATTTGGAATACTTTTTTCATCAATTAGTTATACTGGAGATTGTTGCTTAAAATTAATATGAACAATCATTTTTTCTTTCTTTACCAGGCTGTGAACAAAATACCTGTTCAAATGGTGGTGTATGTAACTCTAACAACAACCAATGCGATTGTACCGTTGGATATGAGGGCGCAACGTGTGATGACGATGTCGATGAATGCCTTAATAAACCCTGTGACAGTGATGGTTCTTGTGTAAATTCAGTTGGATCTTATACCTGTATGTGCTCTCAAAATGGTGTAGACGTGAACTGTGATGCACGTTAGTAATTTTTTATGTTCGCACAAATATTTTTTCATAAAATTACTGGTAACATTATTATCATGATCATTGTTATGATAATTATCATCATCATAATTGCCATCACATTATTATCATCATCATTATCATTGCCATTACAATATTATCATGATCATTATTATCATCATCATAATTGCCATCACATTATTATCATCATTATTATCATCATCATCATTGTCATCACATTATTATCATGATAATTATTATCATCATCATCATCATCATCATTGCCATCACATTATTATTATCATCATCATTATTATCATCATCATCATTGCCATCACATTATTATCATCATCATTGCCACCACATTATTATCATCATCATTGCCATATCATTATTATCATGATAATTATTATCATCATCATCATTGCCATCACATTATTATCATCATCATTATTAACATCATCATTATTGCCATCACATTATTATCATCATCATCATTTCCATCAAATTATTATCATGATCATTATCATCATCATTGTCATCACATTATTATCATGATCATTACTATCATCATTATCATTGCCATCACATTATTATTATCATCATCATTATCATCATCGTTGCCATCACATTATTATCATCATCATTGCCATCACATTATTATCATCATCATTTTTGTCATCATTAGCATTGCCCTCACATTATTATCATCATCATTATCATCATCGTTGCCATCACATTATTATCTTTATCATCATTGCCGTCACATTTTTATCATCATCATTATCATCACCATTGCCATCACATTATTATCTTTATCATCATTGCCATCACATTATTATCATCATCATTTTTGTCATCATCAGCATTGTCCTCACATTATTATCATCATCATTATCATCATTGTTGCCATCACATTATTATCTTTATCATCATTGCCATCACATTATTATCATCATCATTTTTGTCATCATCAGCATTGCCATCACATTATGTAATTCTTCACTGGTTTTTTTTTTACAGTTCAAACATCTTCAACTAGTAGTCTTGACGATACAGAAATCATCATCATCGTTGGTGCTATTCTCGGTTTTATCGTCTTGTTAGTCCTTGCTGTAACACTCTATTATTGGTTCTCACCTAAGTAAGTTATTCATTTAAAAGTTTCGTTTTGTTCCTTATTCATCCAATCTCTCCACTTATAACAATTAAAAATGATTGCATAGTATCACAAGTTAGAAAGGATGGACTGTTCTATTATTTTGGAGGGTGTTCCACTTCATTTAACTAAAGTTCATTCATGTAAGTACTCATTAAGTAACTCAGCTGTTTAGCTATTGGTAAATTTTGCTTTGTATAAAATGTTATATGCTTTTGTAAACACTACACAGTATATATAAGTATGTTATTATATTTACTATTTTGTCTTCTGTGGTTTGAACATATTTTTATGTATGCTTAATCTACAAATAAAAATTATGTATATAACATACATCATTCAGTTCAATTTTATTTGGTCAAACACGGATACATTTCTACTACACTTAAACTTAATAAATTTTCGTTATTACATATTCATAGATGTACTGTACACACAAATGCAATATATTTTAAGAATTATGTTCAAGTCCCCTATATTGAATTTTTTTATTTTTTCACATAAATAACATAAGTTAATATGGTTTTTGAAAATTAATTTCATATATTATTCTCTAAATAGTACTTTTAGGAGATTTTTTTAGTTCTGTATTAGATCAAATTTTATGTGGTGAAATTTGTTGATTGAATTTTAATTTTGGATTTCATTATTTTCTCCTTCAAAATATAGAGACAGAAGACTAAACTATGCAATGAGTGAGGAAGAAGCATCTCGTCTTCATGCCGATGATGACATAGTGGAGAGAAACGGCATCCCGTCTCCGCCTCACAAGAGTCGGAGTAATGCTGAAAATGAGTACGGTTTTATTCCACCAAATAGTGGTAGCAGGTATGATGCACAGGACTGGGTCATCCAGAAAAAAGGTCAAAGCCATATGAATGGCGCCACACCAACTCCCAGCATTCATGACAGGTGCTTACATTCTGTAATTCTTTAAATTCTAAATTATTTTGAAACAGCCTTAAGGCTCACAGTGGCATATTTCAACAAATTTGATTAAATTTATTTTATTCTGTAAAATGATTATAGGGCTGTTTCAAATAATTGATCTACTAAACACCGTTGGCATGCAAATATGATAATCCCAGTTTTCGCCCCAACCAAAAAGTTTTCATTTTTAATCCTAACCCTATGGCATGACATCTTGGCCTATCAGGCCTTCTTCTTAGGACTGTCAGCAAGGAGTATATCAAGAAGTACTTTCATTAGCCTACTCTTGTTCAACTTCATAGCAAGAGACCTACTCTATATAGCATGTTAATTCTTAGGATCTTAATCTATGGATGTGGGGATATTTAAATCCATTAGAATAATAAAAGGAATGCTCTAATAATAGGACATTAGTATTAGATTAGAAGTGCATGTAACTAGTGATGCAGCATCATTTATATGCATGTTACCAGAGAATATTTCACATGACATACAAATAGAAACACGTACTGTAGCATGATGGACATATACATACCTTATTACCAATCTGCATCTTGTAAGCTCTGTCTTTCTAAAAAGTCAGCAACACTAGCTGTTTAAGTGCATGTTGAAAACTCTTCACTCAATTTTAAAATTAGGATATTTAGCAAATACTACATATACCTATAGCTCAATATGATATAGCAGAGAAGACAATTATAGATAGCTTACCTTTTTGCACTCATTTCTTTCACATTCATACTAAACCTGTCTTGTTTACAATTACATAAAGTATATTCAACTAATTATAAATCCAGTTTAGACAAAAAGTATTTTTCTTAAAATTTGAATGTCAGATTGGAGATAGACTCCTCGCATCCAGTCACTGTGCTCATGATTGCTACATATTTTAATAGGAGAAATCTTTTTCTTTTATTAATTTTGAATATATATTTATCAGTAATAATAATTGGTCAGCATCATCTTTATCATAATTACCCAACATCTTCATCAATATCATACAATCGTTATCATATAATTATTATTGACATAGATAATTTTATAATTTGATTGATGTGAGAGCTGTTTTTATTTAGAATGTAAAATATAACACACTAAAATATTGCACTATGGAGTGTTCTTAACCTGTTCAGGCTCTAGGCCCTTCCAATTGGATGTAAATGTTCCATTAACTCCATCTTCTCAAAATACAACTCAACACATTGCCTCAACTCACGTCCTATCATTTTAATAATTGCTCTTATCATTTAAGCACAAAAAAAATATTACAATGTAAAATTGACTACCGCACCTATGGAGTGAAATACTGGAGTTGGAGCCATTGGCCATTTTTCCAGATAATTCTTTTTTCTTTCTTTTTTTGCTGTGTTTTTTAAAATGCATTTCCTATTTTTTTGCATTTATAACCTTGCCTAAATGCTATAGAAATGAAAAAATGGCTATTGATTTGCATGTAGAGAAATAAAATGGTTTAAAATTGCTTATTGCTAGAAATAGTGAAAATAGTAATAGCAGATCAGTAGAATTGGGTCATAGGTTAAAGGTTGCAGGTTTGCATATTATTTTTATAAAAGTTGGTGTGAGGTTTTGCTGCTCATTTTGTTTAACTCAGTTATTATTTGTTATATATTATAATTTTGGTAACAAAGGCTCTATAAAATTAACATTGTAAACGCTAATCAACAAAATTACTATTGTCACTAGTATTAGACCAAACTGTTTGACATTCATTTTTAATTAGATTTTAAATAACCATACTATAGTACCATATTTTAAACGTTTACAAACACTATTGAATTACATATTTCGCATACAACCCTTTAAAAAAAACCGTGACGTATCGACAACAAAATCATGCATATAGCAATCTTACAATGCATTTTATTATCATGCTTTTATTTCATACTCGCTTGTATATATTGGTATATTAGTTATTTTATTAATTTTTTTGTGTATTAAATTTATAGTAGTGTAATTGTTTACAGTCAAACTCAGGAGAAAAAAAACAATGCGAGAGAAATTTGAAACTTTAAATTCTCAAAAGTGTATCATCAAATGTTGAATTTCTTTTCTCCACTGTCTGACTGAAAGCTAAGTGTAGTATGTATAATTACATAGCATGCATTGCATATTATTTGTATAATTATGCTGATTATAAATATGTAAAGTGTATTTTGAATTTTTTTTTACTCAATATAATGTGTTTTAATAAAAATGCTAAATATATAATATTAAATATTTATTAATTAAAATTATAAATAATAATATTGACTAGCTGCCAACCCTCTGTGTGCTTGTCCCACACAGAATCTGTATATATCATGAGCCCAACTGCCCGTCTGCTCCACGTTTTTCAAATACTATACTGGTAACACCTTCATTTATTTATATTTTTTAGGTCAACAATTGCTGAAATCAACAGTTACGAGAACCCATGGCCAGTTAGCACAGAAGAATTTGAGCCTCCACGAACAACATTATAGTCTACTGTCAAAATGTTCTTATTTTTCTATATAGTCTGTAACTTACTACTAATAGTGCACTAGTTATGTCATGGAATTAATTAGTTGAGAAGAAGATAATTTCTGTTGATCAGACAGTCAATTAGTTAATGGTGACTGCATTTGAATGTATAAATTTCTTTTATCAAATCAATAAAAATATGAAATTCTATGGTAAATACCTTTTGACAGTTTTGTTGTTGTTTTTTTAATATAACAAGAAATTGATACATTCATTTGTGATTACAAACAAGATTCAGTTTTCATGCATTGATGATATGCTGGTTTCAAATGTGCCTTCTCTACTTTCCATTTTTAATCAGTGTCAATTGTGAGGATAATGAATGGCATGTCTGTGTCTTGCAAAGTAAAATATATGTTAAGCTGTAAATACTTAATTTGACAATCATTTTTTAATTATTGATTTTAAACATTTTATTAATTACAAATCATTTTTAGTTGTGAAGAAGCTATCTTCATATTAAATAGAATTTAGTTGATTTTGCTACACAACATTCAAGACTATGAGGTTTTAGAGAATAGCAGTCTGTGTTGTGATAGCTTCCACAACTATGCCAAATGAAAAAAAACAATTATGGTAGCTGCGCAATCTATGACAACACAGATTGTGCCAAGTTGTTTTGTAGTCTTAGTGTAGGAATGTTCTAAAAAAAATTAATTAAGAACTGTTTTTATACGATGATTGTGGTTTTTGACTAATGTTAATGTTGTCATTTTGTTATGGTGAAGGAACCAACATTTGTTGAATGTATAATCTATTGTAAATACTGTATAAATTATGGAGTGTAAATTCTATTTTATTTGTAAAAAGAATAAAATACACTTTTAAGGAATATAATTAACTTTTTTAAAACCTGTGCACACACCTTGGTATATTGCTCCTATTCCTTTTGAAATTACCTATTAAATAATTAAATTACTGTATCAATAGCAAAATAGCATTTTCCATGTATTAGTACATATAGTATAGTAACTGGGACATTAGGTAAGCTGTAGTCAAAAGCTCTATTGCTGCATTGTATTGTATATTATTTTGAATAGTTTAAATTAAATGGGTTAAACCATTTTCAAGACCTTAGAATCCGTCCAATATTATTCTTGTAAAAGTGAGAAATTGTTGTTTTTAAAAATTTTTTTTATTATTGTTTATACTTCAAATTTAAAAGTGTGCTTTCGATAGTAAACGTTCTATAAATTTCGTAAATAAATTAAATAATTTATCTTTTCTTTTTTTATTTACTGTACAACATTTGTTTTTTCAAATTTGTTAATCAAGTTTGAAGTTTAGATCAATTCAAAAATACAGACCTTTGTAAGAAAATATGTTATTCTGTTTATGGGATATAATATACACAGATACTGTATAATAGATAAATAATGTGTTAAATTTGTATTGAAATACAAAATGTCAGTATTTTGTTTTAGTTTCAAATTTATCATTGTTCAGCCTGCCAGCCTAAGTAGACACATTGTTGGGTTCCAAAGGTGTCCCCCTAATAGGGGTTCTACTGTAGCTCTTTTGTACATAACAGGCCCTGGAAATGTGAAAGTATTAATATAATGGAATCATATTTTTTCATCGGAATTGTATTTGAATATTATTGCTTATTGGTGTTCCAAATATATACTTAATGATTTATTAATCAACACAGTACTTAATTATTTAATTGCTTACTTAAAAATAATTTAATTCGGTAAGGTGTATTATTTTTATGAAAAAAGATAAAGGATAAAATATTTTATAATATTCTTATTTACTTTGATTTTACTTAAATTAATTCTGTAGTTATGGATGTGTAGAACATGTCATTATTAATTCTGTATTCAACTTTTCTGTGGTATTTATGCATTAAATGCTAATTCTAATGATGACTAACAAGTGATTAATACTCCATACAATTTGCTGGGGTTTTGTGTACTATATACATTTTCTTGGTTTGCATTTGAGTGTTCATTTTTAAGCTGAGCTTTTAAGATGGTTTATGCAAATCAATTTATCAATAAGGCATACATTGTTTCTTTGTATTGATTACTATGAAAATATGGAAATAAAGGTTTGAATTGAGATTTTAAAGAAAGTGTTTGTATGTCATTGTTTTCATTAGAGCCTACATTATGTAGTACAGTAGAAGCCCTCCATTGGAAGACTCTCCTTATTCAGCAATTTTTTCGTACATGACTCCTCATGAAACGTTACAAAATAAACATGAATAATGCATTAGTCATATCTATAAGGTGTGATGTAAACAAAAATGTCGTAGCCGGGACACCTCTATACAGGGGACACTTTGTTGTGAAACGACCAAGGGCAATATATGTGTTAACAGCCAACCCCTATTAAATTGACACAATTAATAATAGGAGTTCTGCATTTAAAAAACAAAAGTCTTCTAAAGTTATATAACTTACACATAAAATAAATATAAATTAAGTTAAATTTCGATAACTACAACCTGTTGTCGACAGTGCTTAAAGGTTGGTAATTAATTCATTATATATAAATCCAAAGGCAAATTACTGAAAAAATGACAATGCTGTGGGTATCAGTGACTGATCTGAAAGCGAAAAGCTAAAGTAAAACAGCCAGAAAAGTTAGCAGAGATTTCGGGCAACACTAGCACTTCGTCAGTGCAAGTAAAAGTACTTGGACAAAGTAGATAGACAATGGTTTTTGGTTAAAATTAAACATTTTTTTTATAAGTTAAATACATTTTTTGGGTTTTTTTTTTTTTTTTACAGAAGTCAATAACTTTATTAAAACTGCAAAATGGCCTATTTAAAGTCTGATTTTATTAATCTTCGTTTTTCATGTTTGTGGGGGACAATACAACTTTAAATCTAAGTATGTGCATAGTAGTTTTAGTACACATACATAGCCCCGACAAAAGCAAATTGGTATTGTTATTTAAAGTACGGTCCAGTACTTGAGTACTTAGATCTGATTGGTTGGTAAGTTTTCAGCCGCAACCGTCAGAATCCGTATTCTTATATGTTCTATGCCTAGTCTCCCAGTACCAGATTTATTTTTTGCATTGTAATGTTTATTAAAATCTCTAAAATGTTACCAAGCAGTTTGATTGAACATGTATTTCTTTTAAATAAGCGATCCGCGCTGATTTCATGTAAATATTTTAGATGTGTAATATTCTAGACTTCTAAAAAAAATTATATTTAGGATGATTTTTTATTATACCAATTTGGTACTAAAATTATACCTCCAAATTGAGGACAACAATGAAGAAGCGAGCTAAACAACTGTAGTTTCCGCAACTAGCTTATGGTTTAGTTGCTTTGTTTTCAAATTATGAGCCTCCAAAGCTGCCCACATTTAGGCACCTTTAAGGCGAATAAAGGAACAAGGCCGTATTCAATAATACATAGATATTTTGTTGCCTGTTCTTCCGTGGAAGCTCGAGAAAGAAAGGTAAGTAACCAATGGCTAAGCCTAGATTGATAGCTCCTCCCCTCTATTTTCATTCAAGGCAGGGAGGCCTGACCGGACCCATCCTCCCTCTAATCCTCGACCTAGGCCTAGAGTAGTATTATAAGCTTGCCCAATGACTAGTAGTAATGCAAGGTTAGCCTAATGTCCCAACGTCTACAAATTATGAAAGTCTCTTAAACTGTAAACACTACTACTTTACTGTGGAGATGAGCAAATAACCTATAATAAATTATAAAAATTATACTGGACAATTTCAATTATTTCCATTGTGTCTCGACATAGTCTAGCCATAACATAAGAGATATCATAATAATAATATGTTTAACTAAAGCTATACTTCCTTCATAAAATGTACATGCAACATCTGATCTATTATCACACGTAATCACACTTAAATTAGGTGTAATTTGTGGTGGTGGCATTCAATACTTTCAATCATCAACAGGCATGCGTTCTCATAATATCATAATTATAGTGACACAGGCAATATACATCAACTATTTTTTCTTTCAGGCAAAAGTTTCTAAATGTAACACATGTTATCGTCATGATGGTCGGCTTCACGCCTGTCTTCAGTGCATATACTTTGGATGCTACAACAGAGGGCACATTCATGATCATGCTAAATTAAATCAACACAACTTAGGTAAACAAGAGATACCATCCATTATTGTTAAAATTTATATTCTGATGCATCCTGGTTTCAATGTGGGTGTGGTCAACAGTGCAAGTTCCTGCTCCCTAAATCTGCCACCTAAATCTACAATGAAAGCAATTGATTGTATTTTCATTTTAAACAAGATATCTTGTGTTATGAATAATAATAATTTTGTTGTTGTTTTATTTTCTCAGCTGTGGACTTGGCATATGGTGCTGTTTATTGTTGTGCTTGTAGAGATTATATTTATGATCAAGAATTAGAGGAAGCTAATGAAAAGTTTAAATTACAAGGTGCATTTCATTCATTGTTGAATTTCTGCAGAAATTTGTGGGCTACATGGTCAAATAAATGCAATACATTTGGTACAACACTGTTTTCCCAGAAGGCCTAGGCCTAGCAAATAATAAACAAACGGAAAAAACACACTGCTTAGCACCTTAATAAAAATCTCCTACCAGATTCATTTTTATATTTAAGAAGGAAAGATTACCATTATAACTGAATCTGGTAAAATAGACATGAACAGAAATATCTTTCACACTCCCTGGAATTAAATGTCATCTACTTATTTAATATAATGCTAACTAAATTTTTTGTTCTTTCTTTTATCTTAAGAATCTGCATCTCATTTAAGTATAGATAAGTTTTCCTTTTGGGAGGCATCGGAGCGTGAAGTAGATTTACTGCTACGAAATCCAAAGCGAAGAAAAATTACAGACAACTCAACAATAGGCAAGTATTTTGTACATACGTAGTAAGTTTTTAATTTTCATATTTTTATTGTAGATTTTTGTTTAAAAAAATGGAAATTCCCAATCATATTTTCATACTATGAGTTCCATTTTGACAATTGTATTTTTGTCAAACACATGTTGAACAATTTCTCAAATAATTTTCTTTTTTCTTTAAAGGTCTTCTAGGCTTGATCAATTTAGGTAATACTTGTTTTATGAACTGTATAGTACAAGCACTAACCCACACACCTCTGCTACGAGATTACTTCTTATCTGATCGTCACCAATGCCAAATGCTAGAGCATGGCCAATGTTTAGTATGTGAGATGTCAAAACTATTCCAAGAGGTATGTTTTTAATTTATTTAGCAATACACATATGCATTTAAAAGTATACATTTGATATTAGCTTGTTTAATAATTCATTTATTCAATCTTTTATTTCGGAATCTGTGGTCCATAGAAAGTAAAATTACATTTAAATTAATTTAAAATAAACAAGACTGTACTAATTACTACTACTGTACTCATCTCAGGATGGCATTCCACCTGGAGAGAATCTTTGACCTGGGAAAAGATAAGACGTTCACAATAATCGTTGAGACTAAAACATTTTCACTTGAATTGAATCTACGCATCAGACCATATATCGATTTATAATAATAACCAAACAATTTTCATTTCATAGTTTTACTCAGGTAGACGCCATGTACACATTCCATATCGTTTGCTGCATCTAGTGTGGACACATGCTAGGCATTTAGCAGGTTATGAACAGCAAGATGCGCATGAATTCTTTATAGCAGCATTAGATGTTCTACATAGACACTGCAAAGGTAAGTTGTAGGTTCACACCATTCTCGGTATTGGTATCGCTACTCTCAGTGATGTAGCCACAAGAAATAAAGTGGTGCGGTTTTCGCAAGAAAAGGGAACGATCTCTGTTCAAGCCACTGGGTTGTCAAAGGCCTCTGTAAAAAAGTGGTCAGGTTGAAACCCTACCAACCGTACTGGTGCCTACGGCCCTAACTCAGGACCCTCAGCACTCCACTTCAATTGTGTTTATTTTTATGTAATTTTTTCAGAAGGAAATAACATTTTTTTATGGAATTGTCTTTTGTATCTTTCAGGTCACAATGGAGTGCGTAGCAGTAACCCAAGCAATTGTAATTGTATTATAGACCAAATATTTACAGGTGGTCTGCAGTCAGATGTCACTTGTCAAGTATGCAGGTATAAAAATAACTTTGTAGCAAATAACGATAGTGAGCTTTGCACGTTGATTATGTCTACTGTCGTAGGATATGTAGACATCTGCACATGTGTTGGTCTCTAAACAGTCATCAAATGACCGAGTGTCACCCAATAAAAATATTCCCTAAAACCAGAAAGTCTCTCAAAACCAGACTTTTCTTGAGGTCCAAAAAGGTCCAAAAATTTTTTTTTATCATTAAAAATACCACCATTTCTTGAAAACTATGTTATGCCAGTCCAAGGGTGTCCAGTTTTGGTGGAGTTCACTGCAAGTCAAATAGCCGAGCAGTTAACTGGGGCGCCCTTTACTGTACCTAAAGAGCCAACAATATCGTCATAGGTTTGAGGCCGACTAGTCGGATAAGGACTATGAACTATAGGTCCAGTGTACAGAGTTATAACTTATGTGCACTTTAAAGATCCCAGTTCATTCGAGACGAGTAGGGGCTTACCCTGGTGAACTGGTTCACAAAATAGCCCCTGTATATGGGGGATTACCACCTATCTGTTAGGACATTAATTAATTTACTATTGCTAATCCTTGGCCACATGTGCCTAAAGACATACAATAAAATAAGCTTCTCACAAATTTTATTGTTAATGCAAAATTATCTATATAGAAATTTCTCTTTATTTCTCTGCGTCATTATAGTTTTTTATTTGTTTTTCTGCAGGGGAATTAGTACAACAGTTGATCCTTTCTGGGATATATCATTAGACCTTGGCTCATCAGGCAGTCATTTTTTAAATCCAATTTCAGTGAATACATCGGTGCTCTCAAATGACAGTAATTCATCTGGTAAGCAAGATCTGATCCATTCAAACATTAATTGTAATAATAATAATACAATCGGATTAATATTTCTAAATACTGTATAAGAAATCAACAAAACTTTGTGAATACCAGGACTACTATTTTCCCTCAACACATAATCCCTTGAGAAATATATAGTTCCTTCGATGGATGTCAAATTTTATGTTACACTGGCATTATTTGTATAATATACCTGAAGAATATAACTAAACTTTCTTGTTATTTTCATGTAGGCTCTAGTTGTAACTGTATTGATGATTTCCCAAGTTTATTATCTCCGACTGGATTTGAAGATATTCCTACATCCCTTGACGATTGTCTTCGAAGGTAGGCTTTTCACACATGACCAATTAAAATGCACTTGGGAAGCAGCAACTCATGTGTTTGGTTTTTTATTTTTAGACTTTTAGACACAGATGGAGCATTTTACAAGACAATGAGGCTCTTATCAACATTATGTGTTTACTTTTTCAGATTTACAAGGGCAGAGCATTTGGGAAGCAGCGCAAAGATTAAATGCAACTCATGTCAAAGTTATGAAGAATCAACTAAGCAACTAACCATGAAGAAACTTCCAATTGTCGCATGTTTCCATCTTAAGGTAAACAATCATCATTATACCGTTTTGGTAAACACTTAACATAGTACAGTTTTACATTACACTTTTGTATCCAAGAGCAGTTACCGAAAATATTTACAATGGAATGTGCAGCTTTAAACTATTTCAATTGTGACAGTATGAAATAATCATACATGATATTATAAGAGGCATTGGTTCGAGCCATGTCGGTTCCAGAATGCTTGTATCCTTAAGTAAGATACTTTACTTCCATTGCCAAATGGAACATTGTTGTTCCTGTGCACATAAAGAACTTTGTTACACTATCCAAAAAAAGAGTCATCGTGTGCTGATCATCTTCCTGTACAGCACCCTGTACTGAAGAGGTCATCCAGTATAAAGCTCTGTCTACACTATCAAACTTTATGTGACAACAAAAATGTGATGTGCCCATATATGGACATGATGCTGTCATATCAATATCATATTTGGGCATATCACTACCATATTTGGGCACATCACACTTTTTTTGTCAAATTAGTTTGATAGTGTAGACACTGCTTTAGAGGCATTTGTTTCGAGAAATGTCAGTTCCAGAATGCTTGTATCCTTAAGTAAGATCCTTTTCTCCGATTGCCAAATGGAACATAAAGTTGTTGTTCCTGATCATGCTCCTGTACTGCACCCTCTGGAAGAACATTCTTGAACTGAAGAGATCATCCAGTATAAGAAAGAAATGAATTAAAAATATTCCGTCTATTTCTTACAGTGTATATTACATTCTTTTTCAGAGATTTGAGCATAGTACCCGTTCCCGTAAGAAGATTAATACTTTTATTTCATTCCCTCATGAGCTTGATATGACTCCGTACATGTCATCACACAGACGATCTAATGGTCAGCGTAATAATCTTAGGTCTAATATCGGTATATCACCAACTAATAATAAGTAAGTTTTCCGTATTAATGAATTTTCAATATAGTGAGTGTCTGATATTCAGGTCATAATGTTTTGCAACTCCTTATTATTTGCTCTATGCTGTCAATGGATTATTCAGGAGAAGAGCTAGGGGTGCACGCTCCATCCGCCTTCTTAAATTAATCTATTTTTGATACACTATTAATATTATATGTTAACCCTGGATCCACCCATGGGGGTTGTATTCTATCAATCAGTCGTTCCATTTTAAAAATGCCATTCTAACGATGATTGCTCATAGCGCTGTCAAAAAGAAACAAGTAAGTTTTTAGAAGTTACTTAAAACTGTCTAGAATCATTTAAAGTTATTTAATCCTAAAATTTTGAGTATTTTATCATCATTGTCATTATTTTTTGTAGGTACTGTTTGTTTGCAGTTGTCAACCACATTGGTACACTAGAATCAGGACATTATACATGTTTTATTAGACAACACAAAGATCAGTGGTTTAAATGTGATGATGCAGTTATCACTAGAGCTACACTCGGTGAAGTGCTAGATAGTGAAGGGTATTTTATTTACATTTATTTGAGATATCAAACCAAGCTTCTGATCCGTTTTGAATGTGGGAGCGACACCAGGGATTTGAAACAAATACCTAAAAATGGTTTCTGACCATGATAGGGACAATATATTTCCCCCCAACCCATGATTATAAAAATGTAGATATGTAAATGTAAATGGGGGAATAACCTGTGACTTGCAGCCTACTGGGCTGAATTGCGCACATCTCTGCGACTCGACGAGGGAATCCCCTAGGATATTTGCTAGTGATATAGTAACAATCTAAAAACATTTTACTTATATCATTCAATTTAGCAGAAATGAAATTTAAATAGACGTAGAGTAGCAACATTCAAATTATTTTTCTCAACAGATATCTACTATTTTACCATAAGCAGATTCTGGAATATCAATAGACCTCAGCAGTGAAACGGATCATGAAGTACAGCTAGTACAAGTAATAGATATTGGTATGTGTATAAGGTATTACTTATTATTAGAATATAATCCAACGTTGAATGGAACCATAATGGTCAACATGTTATCAAACCTCAGACTGTAATGTAGTACAGACATTTGAGGTGATTCAAAGGGTCCAAAATGGTAGAGTTTGAGGTATGGTCGCATTCAATGAGAAGTTTAATATTGAATTAGGCTTAAGAATTTAAAAATCAGGGAATAAGATGGGCATGTTTTAATTAGAAACTGATAAATATGAAATGAATAGAATTATTTATTAAACAAACTGAAAATATATTTAATGACATATATTTTTAATTCATATTTATAATTCTTTGTGAACTTGTTTTGAGGGTCTTAGAGTAGTAAGCAGAGAGTGTATTATTACAATAATGTCAATATAATATTACAGTCCTTTATATTTATCCATGTAGAGGAGGTTTAATATTTGATGAACGTTGTTGGGGAACCCGATTGGTGCTTTTAATTACACTTTAGTTTATTAAATAATAAAAAAAAGTATTAAAAAAAATCATCTGTATTTATAAATACTAAAATTATTACTTTTTTATAATAGAATTGTATGTATTATTATAAGACTGTTATTTAATAAGTAGTTGATATATTTATTAGGACCAGTATGTGGCTAATAATTTCATTAAGAAAGCATTTTTGTATGCCGACAAATAAGCGTTTTATGCGTTAATAAGCAACGTCTAAGCTGGTGGTACAGAGGCTGTTAATATACAGTATCATACAGTAATAGAAATTGACAAAATCTATCATCATCATCACACTCATTTCAACATCTTTCTCCAATGGTTAGATTACAGTAACGAGTTGAATATCCTTACTCCTTGATTCAATCCAGTGGATAGTTGTGTGCACCAGACAAGTGTGTCTATTCTGACAGTTCAATTTTCATAATTGTAATATTATATTATGGTAATAATTTCTTAATACATAATAATGATATTTATATATTGGTACATAACCTCTCTATTGGGACACCTCTATTACTGGGACACTTTCCCATGAAGTGGGTGTCCCCTTAATAGAGGCTGTCCCCTTAATAGAGGCTCTACTGTATTATTAGTATTATTTATACATATTTTCGTTTATACCTTCTCAAATAGACAGTTAAAGCAGTCAATAAAGCATCAGGACTAAGGCTGTATTTAAACAAAAATTGTAGCAATCAAAAGGGTTTTGTTGGTCAATATTTTGTTTAAAATATCAATATGAATGATTTGATATTTTTGTGAGAGTAAAATTGCATCAAATATTAAAATAACAAATATTTCTGGTTTACAGAGACATGAATATAATATTATGCTATATATTTCAATAGATTTTGCTAAAATCTGCAGTTTTAGTTTAGAAAACAGAAATTTAATTTTTAGAAATGATAAAGAGGGATTTCAGAAATCCTCAAAAAACAAATGATGCTTAGTAGTGGTAACTGGCTGGCCTTTTTACTTAAATTAGATTTCATATTTTCAATAGCTATTTATGATAAGAAGTAAGTGTATAGAGGGCGACATTGTCCTTAAAATATTCAAAACATCATTTAAAAAGTTTAGTAATTCCTGTATAAGTCGTTAGGTATGCAAACGGCGCTGTTAATATAGTGAAATAAATATTAATTTTTTTCAGTTCTGCTATTAATTATTATAGTGTGAAACTGATTACAGGATACAGTGATTATTATGTCATGTCAAGTAACTAAAATATGGTTTTCGACCCTTTTATTTTTGACATAACTGGTTACTATATCATAATTGACATGCTCAGAACCACATTATGTGTTCTGTACATATTTTACCTCAATATTTATTTTAAATATGTATATATTGAAGTAACATATGCACAGAACACATTATGTGGTTCTGAGAATGTCAATTATGATACAGTAACCAGTTATGTCAAAAATAAAAGGGTTGAAAATTGGTAAATTCAATTATTATGCAATAATATTGTCATATATGCGCATATATTGTCTTATCAACATCATATAGAGTCATAGTAACCAATTATTTTTAAAATAAAAGTGTCGAAATTTAGTCATTTTTCAACAATTTCCCTGTACTATAGTACAGGGATTTTGTCAAAAATAGCCAAAATATCGACTCTTTTAAATTCAATTATTATGCAATAATATTGCCATATATGCGCATATATTGCGTTATCATCATCATATAAAGTCATAGTAACCAGTTATTTAAAAAAATAAAAGTGTCGAAATTTGATAATTTTTCAAAAATTTTCCTGTACTATAATAGTACAGGGATTTTTTTCAAAAATAGCCAAAATATCGACTTTTTAAAATTCAATTATGCAATAATATTGCCATATATGCGCATATATTGTGTTATCATCTTATAGAGGCATAGTAACCAGTTATTTAAAAAATAAAAGTGTCGAAATTTGGTTATTTTTCGACAATTTCCCTGTACAGGGATTTTTTTTTAAATAGCCAAAATATTGACTTTTTAAAATTCAATTATTATGCAATAATATTGCCATATATTGTGTTATCAACATCATATAGAGTCATAGTAACCAGTTATTTAAAAAAAATAAAAGGGCCGAAATTTGGTCATTTTTCGACAATTTCCCTGTACTATAGTACAGGGATTTTGTCAAAAATAGCCTAAATATTGACTTTTTAAAATTCAATTATTATGCAATAATATTGCCATATATGCACATATATTGTTTTATCAACATCATATAGAGTCATAGTAACCAGTTATTTAAAAAATAAAAGTGTCGAAATTTAGTCATTTTTCAACAATTTCCCTGTACTATAGTACAGGGATTTTGTCAAAAATAGCCAAAATATCGACTCTTTTAAATTCAATTATTATGCAATAATATTGCCATATATGCACATATATGGTGTTATCAACATCATATAGAGTCATAGTAATATAACCTGTTATTTAAACAAATAAAAGGGTCGAAATTTGATCATTTTTCGAAAATTTCCCTGTACTATAGTACAGGAATTGTTTTAAAAATAGCCAAAATATTGACTTTTTAAAATTTAATTATTATGCAATAATATTGCCATATATTGTGTTATCAACATCATATAGCGTTATTAAAAAAATAAAAGTGTCGAAATTTGGTCATTTTTCGAAAATTTCCCTGTACTATAGTTCAAGGATTTTTTCAAAAATAGCCAAAATATTGACTTTTTAAAATTCAATTATTATGCAATAATATTGCCATATATGCGCATATATTGTGTTATCAACATCATATATAGTCATAGTAACCAGTTATTTAAAAAATAAAAGTGTCGAAATTTTGTCATTTTTCGACAATTTAATGTCCAAACATTTCAAAATTTGCTCATTAAAAAAAAGCACCACAGATGACAATAATCAGCACGATCATCATTTATATCTACGCTTCTCATAATTGTAGCCATTTTTTAATACTCAGTTCAGATTTATAAATGTTACACTTGTTCAATCAGTTTAAATCGTCCAACTTGTGGTTCTGGCTGAATGTGTACAAATGTTTTAAGCATGCGCTCTTCGGGTAACGTTGGCGCTACATCTCGTGTAAAATCATCTACTGGTGCTGGGATCCACTGTTCTCGTGTGAAGAACACATATCCAGGTTCCATTGCATATAATGTTCTGTCACGCCCTGTTCCAACCTGCAAAGAAAAATTTATTCTAAGCCGATTAAAAAAGACTAGGATGATCAGAGTGTTTGGTAGTGTGAAAATTATTGTTGTGGAAGGCATTAAAGCATGTTATGCTGAGTATAATTCATTTTGGCTGCACATTGTATTAAAGTTGCTAATGTTTACTTACATATTGCCCTGGTAACCATCGATAAGCACCCTTTTGCCGCACCAGTATCATTCCAACTTGCACAAATTCTCCTGTACAAAATTTAATATAAATAACTATGAAACTTTTGAAGATAAAATTATGTATTTATTCGAATACACACTGTTAAATAAAAACTATCCACCACCCACCATAGAACATCAATTGGAATTAAATGTATATACACAATATTTTATCACAACCCATCAAACTATTTTAAGCATTTTTATACAAGTTTTAAGTATTTTATTACTTCTTGATATTAATTGTGTTGTAATTTTTTTTAAATGTTGGGGGCATTATACATGTTACCATATTACACCAAAACAAAATAAAAGTCTCCCTCAAATAAACAACAGTTGTCAGATATCACTGATTGAATAAACTAAACCAATGCTGTATGTATTCTTTGCTTCTTACCGTCACGTTTTTTTAAGCCAAGACGTTTTCCTCTTCGTTTTCCTCCTGTATTTCTTTTGCTGCTACTTGCTTTTTTTGATGCACATCTTGCCGGTAATACCATTGATGCTGGCGGCAATATATGCCTACATGTTTGTTGTAATATAGAATTAACTAGTAAACCTAAATGTTAAGAATGAAGAAATATTGTTTTAAATTAACCGGCGTGAAGTTGGTTACCACGCTGGTTTTAAATTAATTTATTATTAAATTGCAGTATTTATCACCAACACCAGGCAGTAACTGTTTTTGTTTTTATATACATATTTAAATACAAATTAACAAGCTATTTCATATATTGTATGACCAAAGACAAAATCTGATTTAAGCTAGGCCGCTGGTCTAAGCCTTGATGGTCCGCTCACATCTCTAGCTCAGGGGTTTGAGCTCACTCAGTCAGTACAGAAAGTCACGCCGACAAATCCAGACAGGCCTAGGCTACACTTTATTAGAGGCCAAATTAGCATCAGATTCGGATTACTTAAAATTTACAACTTTCTCCATTTGAAAATTAAAATGTAATAAAACCATTATGATATTTAATTCTACAAATTAATTACCTTTTCCAATAGAAAATACATTTCTAAGGTGATTTGATATGGCCAGCATTGTGTATTTTAATCAAAAAGATGAGAGCGCCATCAACGGCTATCAAGAGTTTTTTATTTGGTTGTTTGTTGATATAATGTTTTCATCACGAGTTTTATTCCGATGTGTCAATAATTGAGGCCTAGCTTAGGCCTATTTCTTATTGTTTAAAACATCATAATAACATATACTTTATACAGTAACCATGGCATTAGTTTTTGATGTTCATTTGTTCAATGTCATAATTCTCGGGCTAGCATTCATGTTTCTGTTTACTGCGTTCCAGACGAGTTCGATGATTGAAGTAAGTTCACATCATATTCCTTCTGACTCGCTGACCGCCGAGTTCGGTTGATCAAGTCTGCAGGGGGTTAGAATCCTTCTTCGAAGTGTGATACAGTGTCGTTAGTCTAGGCCTAGGGCCTAGCCCCAACATGTGGTAATCAGCCTTTACATACACAATCAATGGCCCAATGGGTATCCGCCAAATTATTAGTACAAATCATGGCACTGTGAATTAGTATCCTTATTTATATACTGCCTTATTTATATACTGTAGTGTAATTATATTTACATTTTATTTTTAATGTAAAAGAAAAGTGACAGTTAATCCACCTCATGAGGCGGATTTTTCAATTACACCTTAAACCGCAAGCTGATTAACTGCAAGATAAGGAGCAATTTGACCTTAATAGTGTAAAGAGATGCATGAAATATGACCCTGCTGGGTTAGTTTACACATGTAAATTGTTCATCGTCCGAACGATCAGTGATTACACATGTAATGTTACACATGTAACTGATTTTACTTCCGAACACAGCCTAGGTGAGGAGAGGTGTAGTAGAGCGTTTGTTATTGATTGTATGTTACATGGTCGACTAATCAAAAAATTTACAACAAAAAATACAAAACAAAAAAATGTTTTTCGTTTGCAGGAAACGGTGATCAGTTCAGTAGATGCAGCGACACTCAACAAGACAGGGCATCACTTCAAAGCCACTGGCTACTACAGCTTATCCATCATTTATGCAACATTTGCAGCTGCTAACTGGATAGCGCCATCTGTAGTGGCGATGATTGGTCCGAGATTCTCAATGTTTTCTGGGGGAATCATCTATACACTTTTTATCTTGAGCTTCATAAAACCAATGGTGTGGAGTCTTTATACTGGCTCAGTGTTACTAGGATTCGCAGCTGCAGGTTTGACAAACATTAAACAATTAAAAAAAACACCCATTCAGATAAATGCTCGTGACATAATAATATAACTTTATGAATTTTGATGTCAAGTAACCATACCAATATTTATATAGAAATATACAAAGAGATTAAAAAAATTAGAAAACAATTATATATTACAATACTATGTGGAATTTTATTAAAAGAAATAAAAAAAAAACACTTAGAATATCTGTCAAATTGGTAATTAATTAATAACAAACTGTTATTGCCCAATAAAAGCATTAACAAATATATACAGTAGTAGGTTTAAAAAAAATTGGAAAAATAAAATAAAAATATAAAAGACTGCATAAAAATAAATACATTTTTTCTCATATCAAGTTACAGTTGTTTTATGACTTTAGATTTAAAATAAAATGTATTATTTCTAATCATTAATGAATTCTTTGTTGTAGTTCTGTGGACTGCGCAAGGCAACTATCTCACAATCAACTCCAATTCAGATACTATGGCACGCAACAGTGGTATATTTTGGGCACTAATGCAATGTAGTATTCTTTTCGGAAATGTCTTTATCTACTTTGAGTGGCAGGGAAAAGAAACAATAGAAGGTATAACTTATTACGCAAATTCAGCATCCAATTATATTACATAGCCTAGCTATAGCTTATTCGGCCTACCTGATAATATTATTATATTAATGTAGGCTTATTGATGGAAATTCTTCTGTTATTATTTAAACGACCTAGGCTAGTGAATATTTTATTGCCAAGGAATCATTAATTAGTAATTATCTGTATATTATTCTTCTCAAGGTAAGGTGTCTAGGCAGCTTGTTTACATACAATACAAAAAGGAGGCCTAGCCTAGCTACCCGACCTAGCAGATATTCTACTTGTTGTTGGCTATGTAATATAACAGATATCGCCTTTTATATCGGTAAAATATAAGATTTAACATCCCCTTGGGATGATATTATGTTCTCGGGGAATTATATATTTCCCTCAGCTGCGCTTCGGGAAATATATATTCCCTCGAACATAATATCATTCCCTTGGGGATGTCAAATCTTATATTTCACCTCTAAGCAGGCAATATCTGTATAATATTGACAGATTTCAATATTTTATAATTTCATTCTTTTTATTTTACAGATAGTACACGTGTTACTGTGTACACGGTTTTAACAGTACTGGCCGCTATTGGGGTTGCACTCTTTCTTCTATTGCGAGACAAGCGACCAGAAGACACGGACAATTTATTATCAGTAAATTCTAGGTACAAATAAACATTAGTAAAAACGTTCATCTGGATTTATTGATTGTATTTGATTTCTTTTTGATGATCTAGATAAAAACAAAAGTTTAAGAATCAAACGTACTGTAGTTGTATAGTTTTTATTAACATAGTTTTTTGTTGGATGATTAATAAAAAATCAAACATGTTTTTGTAAACAATTTGAGATCTATAATAAATAATTTATTAGGAAATGACACCTTTGCATCGGTGGCACACACAGAAGTGGTGCATCCAATTTAACATAATACATCAAAACAATACATTATATGACGGATACAGGTTCTTAAACTATTTGCAAAAATATAAAAGAAAAATCATTATCAACATAAAAATACAATGTGTTTGTAAAATAAATTGTTTTTCTAAACAACTAGGTGTCTATTAAATTTATTGTTTATTTTTCAGTGTAAATCGAGTGGAAAAGCCTTGGAAGGCACTGGGTAAGAAACTTACAAAAATAAATTAAACACCTTATTCTGGATACTGTATAGATTTTCTCCAGTATCATAGGAACATTCTGTACTACAGCATCACATGTGTTTCACATGTATATTGCCTCGTATGATAGACCATAACCTAACCTCATAATCTGTATTACTGAGCAAATATTGTCATATGTGGAGATAAAACACTGAGAAACGGGTATTTAGGTAATTTCCTTTAAATTGTATTCACTTAGATAGGAGATATTCTTTTTATTTTAAGTGTTAGCCTAAGTGTGAACTGGTATTTAGATGGTAAATGAATGCTTGTAATGAAACTTACAATAATAACTGTATTTGTTGTTTCAGTGAGATCTTTTCAACTGTTTTGTACCAAAGAACTACTACTATTAAGTGTCTGCTTCTTTTACACGGGTAAGGCATAGAAAACAATAACTATAATTTAAACTAAAAATCAACACATAAAAATTTTAAAAAAATTGAAAAACATAACAATTTCAAATACACACAACACAGAGGAGCAAAATATAGGTATGTAAATCAAAATATGCAAAGTAAATAAATATGTAAAGCAATAATGATTTCAAATATGCGTACAAATAGTGCAGAATATTTTTAGAATAGATTTTTTTTTGTAATTTACACGGGTAAGGCATAGAAAATAACAACTATAATTTTAACTAAAAATAAACACATAAAAATAATAATATTTGTAAAGCCATAAAAATTTCAAATACAAACAACAAAGAAGAGCAAAATATAAATATGTAAATCAAAATATGTAAAGCAAATAAATATGTAAAGCAATAATGATTTCAAATGTGCATACAAATAGTGCAGAATATTTTTAGCATAATTTTAACTGTTGATTTATAATAATACAAAATTGTCTATGTAGGTGTTGAGATGACATTTTTTAGCGGTGTTTACGGGACATGCATTGGAAACGTTGCATTCTGGGGTGATAAGGCTAAAGGTTACATTGGACTAACCGGTACTCTGATTGGTTGCGGAGAGATCATCGGAGGCGCCACATTTGGAATTCTGGGTTATAAAACCAACAAGCACGGTCGTGATCCTATAGTACTTTTGGGGTATATCGTCCATATAATAGCTTTCTATATGATTCTTTTAAATATACCTGCAAATGCACCACTGCACAAAGCTGAAGAAAATGCATATATTGAACCAAGGTGACTACTAAATACAAATTGAAAATATTTACAAGCATCCACAATAGACTCTACTTTTCAATTCAATTCAACTAAACATTTATTTCTTCCTTCAATAAAATTAGGTAATCATAACAAATTCAAGTAAAATATAAAACATGTCAGTTGATGATAAAAAAAAAAGTATACAGGTATCAATAAAAGGAAGTAGGCAGTGCCCAAGAAGATACAAATCTTGTGGCGGGCCAGCCTATTTACAGACACAGGTAAGACGGTCGAAAATTCAAAAATACAGGACGTAAGGACAGGGACATAACAAGACAGCAAAAGGAGGAAAAAAAAAAAAGTTTATAAGCTAAGATTAAACAATATATCGGAATCTTACTGACTATGCCTTTTAAAAAGTTGAATTTTGAATGAATTGAAGGCATATAATAGGCAGTATGTCACATTAAATTAACGCCATCTAAATAAACAGTACACAGAAGGCCAAATTACACAGATGAGCAGTAACAGGAATAAAAATATAGAATCTATTCTTTATGACCGTTTCTGCTGAGAGGATAGATACAGATTGTACTTAGGACAAGCTACATAGCTTTTTGCCTACTGTTAATACTGCTTGTCTGTGTAAATTGGCCTTAAACCACATCAAACTTTATTTAACAGCCAAAGGTATGGTTAATCATGTTGTGTATATCCCAAACTAGCTACAACATATTTTGCATTTCAGCATTGGTGTTGGCTTGTTGTGTGCTTTTCTGTTAGGGTTCGGTGACAGCTGTTTCAATACACAAATATACTCTATTCTTGGATACATGTTTCCAGAAGACAGTGCTCCAGCATTTGCACTTTTTAAATTTACACAGGTAATATATGTGTATGATCATGTAACGAAAGTGAATGTGAAATTTAATTTCCATCATAAAGTAACAACAGTCTATTTTTGTCCACAGTTTAACCTTTGACCTCTTATTTACATAAGATAAGATAACTTTATTTCGTCCACAAAACAAGTGGAAATAATGGTGCTTGTCTCATACAAAGATAAAACATAACGGAAAAAGAAATATTAAAACAATTCTATCCTAAAGGTATTAACATCAATATCAAGTCAAAAAGTCAATAATAATATCATAACATCATATAATAGAATTATTTCACTTTACTATGCCACTGTTGAATTTTGCCCAGAAAAGTAATTAAAATTACCTCTTGATAAAGTGTATGAACCAATGTGTCATGTGTCAATGAACACCAACCCACAAGTTTACACCATTAAATAGGTACCTTTGTTCTCTTCTAGTCTTTGGCCGCTGCTGCTGGGTTCTTCTACAGTAACCATCTTCAACTTGAATGGCAGTTGTTAATACTGGTGATATCCGGAACTCTTGGAACGATCACTTTCTTTATGGTTGAAAGAATTGCCAGCGAGGCTTCAAGAACAGGCTATCGCAAAATTTAACTTGATAGACTATAACATCGAAAATAGACAATGCAATAAGGGTTCTTGCTAAATATGCTACCAGAATACAGTTGTACAAGATGGAGCCTATGTTCCATTGACTTGTGCCAGTGTCTCCCTCTTATGGCGGCATATTGGAGTGTTACTAACCTTTGTATTCAATGCATACCCTTGGTGGTGTCTAAACCTTAGAATTAATGAATAAAGGCTGAATAAAATCATGCTACTGTACTTAATTATCAACCTTATTCTTTGAACAATTTAGACAATGCTTTTAAAGGTGATGACATTTACACATAGGCGATCAAAATTAAGAGTATTACAGTAAAAAAATGCACAAACTGTTAATGTTGATAAAAATGTATATTTTAAAAATTAGGTATGTAAAGTAATTATGATTATTATTTACAGATATTTATTAATTGTCTGAATAACACTGTATCATGTTAATTTCATTTGTTATTTAATTGTACTATATTGTAATTTGGTGATGATAACAATGAAAATGCAATAAAATATATAAGTTGGTTTATTAAGGCGTTTCCATGTATTATATCTATTGCAACAGCAAACCACTGTACAAGCTCTCTTGAAGAAATGTTTACTCTCTCATGTCTTGAAAACAAATGATGATGGTGGTTTGTGGGGAGGCTCCCACCTGGGGGCATAGTTCATGGACTAAACCATTTGTGGAATGAAATGTCTACTTTTCGAGTTATATCTTGGTCTTCGAGGAGAAAGAGCTAGTGTTGGTTTATCCTGGTAAGCTAGCACTCAGACTACCAACACCATTGTTGATTTGTGTATTTTTATGCCATGGTGTTTATAATAATAATTTACATATTGATACTTTGAGAAATGTTGCAGCTGTTAACGGATTTAAATAAATGAAAAAGTCAAGTAAATGAGATGCATTAATAACCAGGTTGCTAGATTTTTCTGACAAGAGTCGGTCCATCAGTAAGTGTGTTTTAGATGCACTTGTGGTGGTGGATTTGTAAACTATTCTGTATAGAGACATACCTCCACCGGGTGTCACCAGACTGATAGTTAGTACAAAGTATGTAAGATGTAAGTTTAAAGCCTCCGTGATGCATGTTGAAATACAAATCAAAACACCAAGCTCATAGGATTATAAACAGTATATAAAAAAATCCAGACATCCATGACAGCATCTCTTTTTTTTTAGATAAATGATAATATTTTACCAACCACATGACCAGTTTCTTTTTAGTACGGCAGACAACATGTGCTTTCATTCATCCTAGAACATTAATGTGTGCCAATTTTACATCACTATTTGACTTATATGAACTGAAAGACAATGGTTTGATTAATACAGCAGCAATAGCAACAACGTTTTAAACAAAGTTTGACATGTTTTTTATTTTTCTAATTACAATTTTAACATTTTTAAATCACAATTTCAGTTTTATGCTATGATACCAAAATATTCATAGCTCTCTACAAAGCAAATAAAAAGAACTTAACAGAAATTACATTTTGTTTATTTTGCTTATATACTTACTAATCTTAGTTTCGATACCTTTGTCCTGCAAAATGAAACCAATCATCGGATATACTTTACAAAGCAAAAGTGCTAAAATGTATTGCTGTGTCAAAATGAATGTGGTGCTTAATTAATTGAAGAACCATACTTAATTACAAATCTGTCTTTGTCATCATCATGTCCAGATACTATATATTACTTTGGATATTCTATCATTATTGGGAGCAGCTTCCGTAGAACTATAGAACTTTGCAACAGTCACCGTCATAAACTATATATTAATAAAAAGTAGTATATATAAATTCTGTAAATGTGTATATAATGTTATCAAAAGAATAGAAATTGATAAATTAGGCAAAATATTAAATTTATCACAATTCATAATTAATTTTTATACATTTGGTTATTATTGTTTTTAATATAAACATAAAGTTAATTGAATTCAATCCATGTATTGTACTGCACTGCAGTATGGAGGCAGACTAAACCTCCATGAATGGTTACAATATATTCTTACCCAAATTTTAATTAATTGTATTCAGCTTGCTTCCCAAAATGTACCCAATTATGTGCATGCCTAATGAGAGTCCGTGCAGGAATTATTCAGTTAGATAAATGGCAACCAACATAACTAAACAACACAACACAACATTCAATTGCATAATTGTATCAAACTTAAATTTCTACATATATCTCAACAGAATTTTATTTAGCTCCTTTATTTAATGACATTTTTTGGTGCAAAAATTCAAAAAATATATGCAAGTTGTCCCAGTAAGTACCTTCATTTTTACACTGTTCATTAATACAAAAAATATATTTAAAAATCAATTCAGTTTGATTTTATGGCCTGTGCACCCCATTTCTGAATTATTGGAAAGCCTGCAGAGCCTATGGTGTAATTTCACTTTTTTAAATTTGAGTTACTACTTAAAATTATGTGAAAGAATACACAGTGCTATAAAAAATGTGTTTTAGGATGATTTCTTATGTTATTCATGAATTATTATTATTATTTTAAAAAAACTTAATTTAAAAATTTACCAAATAAAAAGGTGTATGCAATGTTTTATATAAGAATGTATGCAAGAATAGACAAAAATGCTATTTGTATTGTCTCCTTGAAAATGATAGATACATCACTGTTCCCAACAATATAAAAACATTTTATCCTATTTTTTGTTTACCCTTGTAATAATGAAATTGCAAAATGAAAACACTGTGCATTATTCAAACAAATTAGAAAATTATTCAGATTAATTTAAATAGAACAAAACATAAAATTAAATTTAGTGAATAAATTAAAGAGATACTTACATTTTCATTATAAATACATTATATATTTGACTCTAAATTAAAACAAAATTAAAAACATAAATAGAAATTCATTTACTTATAAATAGTTTTTGTTTATACTTTATTTATAATTTTAAACTAGAAATATTAAAAATTATAATTATATATAGATTTAGTGAAGCATGAAAGGTAGGTTTTTAAAGTAAATAATATACAATTGCACAGTTTCACCAGGATTGGGTTTGATTTTTTTAACTGTAACTCATAATTTTTAAAGGAATTGCCTAATTTTACCTATATATATGGCAGATACTGAATGTTAAAGCGTACAATTATTTTAATGATGTATTCATAATTATTTTATTAAAACTATCCATTTCTACTATTATAGTTACTGTATCCGTGTTATATATTCTGTGAGCCGCATTCCTCCACTTGGACTATTGGTAACCATATAGGAGTAGATAAATGTTCATCGTTATCAACTGGAGGAACAGGTTTACTAGGCTCTTGGCTGTCGACCTTAGAAGGTCTAAGAGTTGCTTCTGTTGGAGCTGTTTTACTAGGCTCTTGGCAGTCCCCAGAAGGCCTAGGAGTTTTTTCTGTTGGAGCTGTTTCACTAGGCCCTTGACAGTCCTTGGAAGGCCTAAGAGTTGTTCCATTTGGAGATGGCTTACTAGGCCCTTGGCAGTTATTATCCTCGCTAGAGATTTCAATATCATTATTTTTTATCTGTTCTCTTCTTGATTGCCTAGGTCTTGATCCCCTGCGAATTAATTTAGGCGACTGATAATCAGTGTTGTCAGACTGATTTGCCACTTTGTTTTTCTGTATCTGTTCTTCTTTCTGAGGGGTCGGCCTCGTCGTACTATTGTCACTACAATAAATTAATTCTGGTGATAAACAGCCATTACTTTTTTCTAGTTCATCGCTAGAGTTCATAGCATCACTATTTATCAGTTCATTTCTGTTAAAAACTATGTTAGGCGATTGGCAATTATTGTCCTTTTCTTGCTCATCACAAGAGATCACCAATCCACCATCGCTACTATTCACCTCATCCTTCCTCGTAGGTCGTGACCCCCTGGCTACCCGTATCGGTGCTGGACTGTCTTTAATCTGTAATTTTTCTTCAGAATTTGATTTGTTTACTTTATCATCCTCTGTTTCATTCACAGAAAAAATTTCATCACTGATTGAAAAGGCAGCCAAGGGAAGGATTTCGGTTTCGTTTCGAACATTTTTTTGTTCTGTTTTACTATTTTCTGGTGAAAATACTGGCATATTTTCATCGTCTAATTCTATCAATTTTTCGTATGAACTATCTAACTTTGGATCTGCTAATTGAAGTGTATTTGAAGAACTAAGTCTTGTTCTATCGTTTGATTCGTCCGCAGACAACTCAAAATCAGGTTCATTACTTAACACAATTGCAGGCACCGGAAGAAAGGCATTATTATTAATCAACTTTTGTTCAGTCATTGCCTTTAGGTCAAGAGATTCATTTGATTCATCATGCGATTTCATTTTTTTCCTAGCTACTGGTGTAGGAGACCAGTGTCCTCTGAATGGGTTAGAGTGACGAGCTTTTTTCCGTAAAGATCGCTGCCTTGGTTTTCTGGTTTCTGAAAGATTAAAAATACACATTTTCCAATTCAAAAATATTTATAATTTTCAAAATATAGCATAAATTTACATGTTTTAACAGACTGTTGTATTTCAACTGAGTGCAACTTTTCAGCAAAAGTATCAATGTGTGATATTATAAGCTAATAGGCGGATTAAACACCAGGGGCCGGATTTATCAAACTTGTTTAGCAAAAAATCGTCTTTAACTTTGCCTTAAATCCTTTATTTTGCTTAAGTCAGATTTATTAATATATCTAAGCAAATATATTTGCTTAATTTTGTCTTAAATCTAAGACAAACAAGCCCTGCTCTTTGGTTAAAAGGAACCTCAAAACATTTCATATTTAAGTAACTAACTAACCAGCATTGATCTCTGCTTCTGTAGTGGAGCTGTCATTTTCACAATAAGGTTTGAAACTAAATGGTAATGACTGAACACGGGAGACGGGTTGTTTTTGACCATAGAGTCTATGATCCTGTAGATTGTCACTATGACAACTGTAGCTGGTCATACCCATTTCCATACCCTCATTTTCAGTCTAAAATAAAAAAGAAGACAAAAAAGGTAATTATAAGAATCTAACAAATATGGTGATAACAAACATCCACAATTCTTGAGGAAAATGTTTGTGTGAAGTGGGCTCATTTTTAACAAATTTAGAACAAACACATTTACCTCTGTCTACATCAAACTTTATGTGACAAAATATGTAATGTGCCCTTATATGGACATGACGATTTCATATTGCTACCATATTTGGGCACATCACACATTTTTTAGTTTTTTAGACAGAGCTGTAGACAAAAAATGTGACAGTTTCACATTCACTCCTTCATCAAATTTTGGAGCAGCATGACGTTTTTTACTAACAGCTATTTTAAAATTCTTTCCATAGATCAGTACATAAAAAAATCGTCTGATGTTTCATAAATATTACATGATTATGATCGCGTTCCTACTGGTGCGTAAATGTCAACTAGACTTTTACACTATCGTCCTCATGTTTGGTATGTCACAGTAGCTAAATTTTAAAATAAATTTCAAATCTTAGTTGTGAAACTTTTACAGTTTAAAATATTTTTTTGCCATAAATGAATTGGTAAAGTTATAAACAATTTATTAGTGCATTGCTATTAGCTTAAAGTAGATGTACAATGCGTTAATATCATCTATGAATAAATATTATTATTATGAATATAGATCACAAATTATGACTATTACTATAATTATTTTGCATAGCAGCCATGCTAATTATGTTTTGCATTAGCTTGAAACAATTTATAATAATATGAAGCAAAGACTATACACTAAAGATACAGGTTTATTGGACGTGAGCTTATACAAATAAACAATTTGCTGCTATTAGTACTATAATAATATGAATAGTACTATATTATAATACAGTTGTAAAGAAAAATAATATGTATTATTTTGAAGTTAATATATTTGTGCGTAGGTATAAAATATACACAAGGTGTGTATAATCTATTAGTGCATGCAATTGATTTGAACAAAAAATGTTAAAAAAAATGCATTTAAAAAAAAAAAACAACTATTAAAATGAAATTCTGTTAGAGTATGTAAATAATTTTAAAAATAAATTGGTGGAAAAGGTGAAAGATATATAAGAGATATTCTTGAAAGGTGTCTATTATATGATGACATGGGTGCAGATCTGTAAAAGTTAGAGTACAGGTCAGAGGTTATAAGATGACATGGGTGCAGATCTGTATGTTATAGTACAGGTCAGAGGTTATATGATGACATGGGTGCGGATCTATATTACTAGGGTACAGGTCTATATATTAGACAAGCTTTATTTGGTTTTGGCACTGACCATATCTGCACCCACCAAAAATTGTATTAATGAATAAAAATAACATGTTTTACCAAATGTGTTCTATCATAACCCAGAGAGAGAACGACTTCGGCTGGTGATATAAGCTAATGGACAGAACAAAATAGGGAGAAGGCAAACACAAAACATTAGACAAACATTTATTCATCATTATAACAATTAAATAAAGGTTAAAGGTTAATTATTAATACTAAAAAAAAAGTACTCATTTTTCATTAATGTTATTTTGTCGGAAATTGTTTGTTGCTGTTATTAATTGTATTAACTGATTCATTGTGGTTATGTTAATTAATGTTTTCTCAAAAAATAAATGTTATTTTTATGCCAAAGTTGAGATAATTTCCTTGGTTGAGTGTGTAATCAGTAAAGAGTGAAACATACTCTTTCTTGGTTGTGTGTCAGTAAAGAGTGAAACATTACTCTTCTGTAGTATAATCAAATATAACAAACATAACAATAACAATGAGACCTAAAACTTAGATGAAAAGATGAGTTTAAGAATTGGAAGAGAAGGATAAAGTACCTTAAGGAGTGGAGTAAGAGCTGAAGCTTCTTCCTGCAGAAGAAAAAAAGAATTGTGCACATAACAACAACAACAACAGTGAAAATAGTGGAGAGAATTATAGGTTTCTCATACTAACTTAATTACTGTATACTAGCACACAGGGGTGGATCTAGGATCAAATGGGGCAGCGCTAACAGATGATATTAATAGTCTGTCAAAATATATAAAAGTAGTTTAATTAAGTAAATTAATTTTAGGTAATCAAATTAAGGTGTTTATATGACAGGTTAGAACACCTATTTTTGTTCCTAGGAACACAGTTATTTATGTCTTTTTCTTTATTGAAATCAAAATTTAATTTAACATACAAATCCTATTTGAACTAAGAGATTATACAGTACAGATTGTCCCATGCAAACCTTAATTGTTAAAGTAGGTACCCACAACACATGGGAAGACATTCCTCTAAAGACATATAGGTAGGTTTACTTTTTACATTACACAACATACTTGATGCTAAATTGACTACAGATACAAACATCCTCATTTCGGTGGTGATTAAACTTGCAAAAACAAATGTGAAATATTTTATAGAAGAATGTAGTGTGGAGAAATAAATAGATGACGAAAATAAAGAAGTGACTTGGAATCTTGACAAGATATTCACACAAGAAAAACAAATGTGCATACAGTAGGTCAAAGGTCATTGTGCAACGGGAAGCTTAAAATATCCACAGTGGTGAAATGTACATCCGACTATAATAAGTGCATCATTGAGGAATTCCAACATTTGCCACAACAACTATTATGACGCTGGCTGTACCTAATATAGATTGGATTTTTCTATATAGCTTTTTGGTTTCAACCGAGACACAACACAAGGGACATAAGCGTACATCAATTAATTTGACCAATTAATGATCAATCAATGATGTATTTTTTATCTTAATTTATTGCATTAGCAAGCAACTTAATAAGCAATACTTAACCAAGTATTATAAAACTTTAATAATAAATAAAAAATCATATAGTTTCTGCCACCATTCATAAAGCGCACCAAAATAAATACAGCTTACAGGAGTATTGAGTGCAAATATCAACAAAAAGGAATTTTCATTTGTAAATGTATATTGAGTTATTACAATTTTTATTTACATATTCTCTTAAAACTTCACATTAAATTTAATGATTATCATTGTTGTGTAAATATTAAAAGCAATAAAAATTCCTTTTTATATAAACAAAATTCAACCAGGGGTGCATGTGTGCTCTGTACATCATCATATTTATTATACCTTTTTGCTTTGTTCAGAATTATTTTGCACATCCTCTGCCTGTGATAAAAAGATATTTACAACATAATTTGAAGAACAAATATTGAGGCACCATGCCAACATGTTTCAGCATCCAACATATGTTACAATTGTGTTGATAATTTTTTGAACATTAATTAATTTTGAACAATAGCTAGTTCACATCCACAGCCATACTTCTGATTGCACATATCGTGAGCACCTATCTTGGTATTCCAAATGTTTGTGGAAGTAGCATGGTTACTCTTAAACAGTATCAAGTGTAACTTAGCTTTAGGCTCAGTGACAGATCCAGGATTTTGAAATAGAATTGTAAAATGTACTGAACTTTAACCCAATGTCCTATGTGCATTGCTGGATTGAATCTATGGGTTGAAGTAACTTTAATACAAAGAGCATGAGCACTACTCAAGGCTACAAATAAACTAAACTTCTAATCCAAGTTTACTTCTATAGTGTCGGAAGATTATGTTGCTGATGTTAACTTACTTCACTTTGGGCAATTGCCTCTGCCAGATCTTCCTCTTCTTGTATAGTTTCATTCTCTAATTTATGCGCTTCATCAAGATGTTTCATCAACACTGCCACCACTACATTCACAAGGACGAATTGCGCCATCAGGACGAACGATACAAAGAACAACGGAGCAATTACTGAATTCGCACAACAGTTCTGTTTGCAACTTGCCGATGAATCACACCCATCTGACCTAAGTGTGTCCTGCAAATCAATGAATATGTAAATTTATAGCATATGGATGTAAATTAGAATATGAGTATGTAAATTAGCATATGAATATGTAAATTAGCATATGGTTGTGCAAATTAGCATATGAATATGTAAATTAGCAAGTATAAATACATAAATTAGCAAATATTTTTTGTATAAATAATATTTGTTTGCATGGCATCTTTTGGAAAAGAGTACATACTACAAAGGCATTCTAGACCATTTCAGGCTCTGTCAATGTTCAATGTTTTGGGCTAACAACGCTAAAAGTTGAATCAACAGTGAAACTGTTCATAATTCCCTATACCATTGCTGCATATTCCCTCCTGTCAATGTGTTTTAACTCATTTTTACTATTTACACAGGTGCTGGAGAGTCTCTTTGTGTTCATTTGTACACTAATCATACCTTACCTTCATAATACCATTCCAATTATCACCAGTCGCAACACGAAACAGTGTGAGGAAAGCAATAAAAAAGTTTTCAAAAGAAGCATGTCTGCCAAGACCTTCACAAGGATTGTCTTCAGAACAACCTATGTGTTATAAACAAATGAATAAACAGCATAAATAATTAATCTTATAAAAGATGCTCCATCTGTCATGTTGATGTTATCACCACCAATCATCATTGCCATCATTGTATTATCAGTCATACTATTTAGATACAATTTATTTATCTATTTAAAATGTCATCTTACCTAATCGTCCAAATAACTCAACTCCCAAAGCAGCAAATATAAAAAATAAAAGAAAGAAAAGAAGACCAAGGTTTCCAACCTATCAGGAAAAAAAATCATAAATTAGTAATTTTATAAATAAATAACTATCTCATAAGAACATATAGAAAGGAATTCTTAGGCTAATTTAATAGTATGATCAACTGGGCACCCTTGGGCTGGCATTTTGAAAAATAAAACAAATTTGGATAATTAGAAAAGTGAATTTTATTGAGCTATATAATTTGTTCAATTCGTTACAGCTGTCTGTAATCCCATAGTTAAATATACAGCATGTTGAATACAAATTATTTTTAAATATCTGAATATAAACTAAATTTTACAATGCAAAATTATTCCCATGCATTTCTAAAAGCATATTTGACTTATTATAATTATACTACATAAGGTAAATCTATATATAGCAACACTATAAAACTACACAAACAATACTAACAAATAATACTAAGAAAATAATTTGCAACTATATAAAAATGTTATTTAAGTTATGGTTATGAAAGTCATTTGACAAACAAAAATAACTATTATGTCATAGATGATGTCATAGATTCCAACAAGCTGTGCCAATTACGGCACTTGCAATCACTAAATACATATACTGTATATATTTATTACTATATTTTGTAAAATTGAAATGAATACTCCACAATTTTTACCTGAGGAAAAGATTTCTGTACAGTGAGCAAAAGGGTACGGATGCCATGAGCATACCTTAACAACTTGAGAACTACAAAAGACACAACATGCAAAGAAAATGGGGGGAAAAAGCAGACAATACACTATTAAACAACATGCAACATCAAAATAAAATATCTATACAGGTAGTCTATAAACAAAATTCAATCCCATGTTCTCAAAAGCATTAAAGATTTGTTTGTATCAAACAAGAACATCCAATTGATTGTTTTCCTATGTTTTGAGAACATGAGTTTGAAGTTACATACTACAATAAAAGCTAGTACAATTACATTCCAATTCAACATTGACGTTTGATGACATATTCAGAAAATTGAAGCCATAAAGTCATCAAGCAACAGTTTGTCATAATTGTCACAAACACAAGATTGAGGTCAACAATGGATCCAGCTGACCTCATTTTATTTATCGAATTGTATCACATGACATGACATACATCATTCAATTCAAGAACATGTATGAATTTCAATAATGGCATAACAATAAGCATTTGATTTTAACATTTAAATACTTAACCATTATTGGGTATCTTGCACTAGAAGAAGACAAAGTTTCTTGTCTCGTGCAAGATCCCATGGAAATGTACATACAAGTGACAAGATACAGGAAAGAAACATTGACTTGATGCTACATAAGCTTCTTGATGTCAACAATATACAGTACAACAATCTACATACATTTCACTACATTATCAGTACATTCATGCACTGTATAGCTAATATGCAATTGGCAACAACACATCTCTAAAGCAAACCATCTTATGGTATAAATACAGTGAGCACAGCATGCTAGGAGGAACGGGTAATGGGTATTAAAATACATGCCAAATTTATGCCATGTACTCTCGAAATTACCTGTGGTATCGCACCCATCAATACACCCAACAGCTCACGTAACCCTTTCATAGCTTTCATTATTTTTAACACTGTAGTGTCAAAGGTCAGCGTAGAAAAAACAATATATTATGAATATTAAAAGTAAGAGAAGAAAAAAATTGAATTGGTAAATAAAAAGGGGTAGATATAGACAATAAAGAATTAAAGCTTTTTCTGTTACATATAAAAATACTGTATGATATTCAATGTATCACTTTACTAACTTACCTCTAGCAATTCTTAAAACCCTCATAACACGTATAATGGTTGGATTAATTGGAATAACATCGCCTTCTACTTCTTCTAAACCAATTCCAATAATTGACAATATTACAATCATCATATCAAGTTGATTCCATCTATAAATATATAAAGAATAATCAATATTAAAACACAAAATTTCAATTAATATCAGAAATATGAAGGCAAAACTATTCTGGGACTGTGATATGGATTGTAATGACGACAATGATGATATTGATTATAATAATAATGATTAGCAATAACAAAATGATGATTATATATGAATATTAATAATTTGGATAACTTACTTGTCTTTTATATAGCGTTTAAAACTGTATGCATATATCTTCAAAATGGCTTCCAGAACGAATACAACCGTAAACACATAATTAAAATAGCGTAGAACTTCAATTAGAAGCTATATAAGTAAAAAAAATATTAAATTTTAAAATTGAAAAAATGTGACAAATATATATAGAGTAGGCATATATCTTAAAAATGGCTTCCAGAACGAATACAACCGTAAACACATAATTAAAATAGCGTAGAACTTCAATTAGAAGCTATAAAAGTAAAAAAATATTAGATTTTAAAATTGAAAAAATGGGACAAATATATATAGAGTAGGCATATATCTTTAAAATGGCTTCTAGAATGAATACAACCGTAAAACTTCAATTTGAAGCTTAATAAAAAGTTTAAAAAATATTAAATTTTAAAATTGAACAAATGTGAAAAATATATATAGAGAGGTTCGAATTAACAAACAAACCAACCTGTGGCATATCATAGAATTCCATTCCCATGGTGATGACATTTAGAAAGATTATAGAAGCAATAATAAGGTCGAAGTATTTGCTTTCAACCATAGCATGACATCGCCGTCGTGTTCTTCCGTAATTATCCCAGTAATTCGGCTCAAGCCTTCCTAAAATGGGATTAAACAATAATAATCAATATATCAACATAAAATATATTTAGAACATTAATGTTGAAATGAGAGAGTGAATAATAATAAATGGCAATGAAGGGAAATGTGCTCGCTAAAGGTCAAGTGCTTGTTTTGATTATTACGCATCTGTTTCTTTGTTCATCTTACATAGCTAAATATCATATGCAATCATGCTATAGTATAAATAGCTGCAAGCAAATTCATACAATTTATGTAACATTGTGCTATTAAATATTATCATATATACTATTTCCAGACTTTAAATTAATTAATTAAATAATTATTAATAATAGAAATCAGAAAATAAGTTAGTAAACACCCCAAATGCCTAGTACCTTCATAGATAATTCCACCACCAAAGTTTATTTGAAAAAAAAATATATTAATATTTCACAAATGTTTAGTGTGTTACTTTGATTGTATTTTCTAAGAGTGTAAAGTGAATTGAACATATAAGCCATAAGGCTAGTTAGTTATATAATTTAGCTTTGCTGAAGTAAACAAATAGTGTGAATGATTAATCAAATGAATGAAGTGAAAGAATTTGTCAATTTAACACACAGCATAACCATTATAGGCAGGATTTAAGCTACTAGATCTTGTTATATGTTCAAGCAAAATCTTCTTTATAATTACGCAAATTTCTACAGCAAACAACATGTTAAAATCACAGCAACAACAAAGAGAAAACAAAAATAACATATGCAAAATTGTTATTTCATTTTAGTGAAGCATATGCGTGATGTATTTTAACAAATAGATATATGCTTAGTCATTCACACATTACAATAAAACAGAAAACAAACAAAAAACAACATAAATCCAATGGTATGAGAATAAATTTATGAAGTAATTTAAGTGTTATCAAATCTGTTGCTGCGAATGTGCAATTTGAAAAATTTGAAATAAAAATGATGTTTTTGATTGGTTGGTTTGTGGACAATTCAGGTGATCTAGACAAAGACGGTGATACAAACCCAGCTCTGGAATTTGCATACTAAGTCTCAGTTTCTCAATGCGACGCAATCTTTTAAGTTCCCGCATCTCGGCTTCTTCAATTGCCTGTTTTTCTTGACATTTATGAAAGTTCTCCACGACAACTCCGACAAACATGTTAAGGACGAAGAAACCAACGATCAGAAGGAACGAGATAAAGTAGATGATTAACCATTCATTGTTATCTCGAACAGGCTGAAAAATAAAAACAAATTCATTATAAACCACACCTGGATATGAACATTATGTTTGGAAGCATTCAATAAAAAGTCAAAACACATACATATTTTAATTTAGATAGAAAGTTTGGCTGATACAAATATTAATCAAAGGTCAAATGTCAAAGGCTAAAATTTACATACTTGTTGATCGACACCAACTGAATCAATGCCATTATACATAATTTCCACCCAGCCATCTTTTGATGACAACACAAATAATGTCATTAAAGCCTGCAAGAAAAAATTGAGATGTCTTAGCAATTAAAATGATGGTAAAAAAGGTTTGTGATGAATACAGCAACTGTTATATTTGTACTACAGATGTAAAATACGCCTGACAGATATTTTCTGTATTGCTATAAACATAAATATATTATTATTCTGGATTTAGAAAGTGCCTAATGTTGTGCTGTACATATTATTACCCCAGTCATTTTGGAATACGTATGGAAACATACTACACTACATAATGCATCTAGTATTCAGCGCAAAGTTGTGTCTTGACCTTACCAGGTATCAATGTATGAAAACTAACCAAAAAAGGCACAAAACCAGGATAAAAGAGTTTTAAGATAGTCTAAACCACTGTCTACACTATCAAACTTTATGTGACAACAAAATGTGATGTGACCATATATGGACATGATGATGTCATATTTGGGTATATCACACTTTTGATGTCAAACTAGTTTGATAGTGTAGACAGAGCTTAAGAGGAAAGCAGCCAGATAACAACAGCTATGACTTACCTCTCCGATATTGTCAAAATTATACTCTTGGTTTATCCAATGGAAGCCCATATCCTCACATTGCGTTCTGTTTCGTATATCTCGTATATCTTTTCCAACACAGTGGAAGAATTTACCTTTAAATAACTACAAAAAATATGAAAGAGAAAATAAGTAAATTTGTGCTATATATACTGTAGAGCAGTAAAATATGAAAGGGACATTAAGTAAATTGGTGCTATAGCTACTGTAGAACAGAAAAGTAATTGAAAATACAAATAGATATATTACCTGAATTCCTAAGATACCGAATATAATGAAGAAAGTACAGCAAATGAGCACAATGTTGCCAATGGGACGTAGCGAGGAAAGTAATGTCTGTACTACTAGTTTCAATCCTGGTGCCCTGCTTATCACTCTGTTTATGAAAATAGAAAACATACTTAGAAAGAGTATTTTAATTGTTTGAACCGAATTCTTTGAGACCTTGTTTTCTAAACATAATTTCCAATTTAAATCATCCACATAACTTACTATGACTATATAACTAAGCTCCTTGTACTACCAGTGAGATATGTTCAAAATACACCTCAGAGTCACTATTGTACCTGCCACAGTTCCCCTAATGGTCTTGTTACTGTATTGACTAAAAACCTGCCTTATCCCACTTCTTACTAGACATGTTTTACATTTGAATGCTAAACAGAGTACAAAACAATCAGTCATCGTACCATAAGGGTCTAAGAGTACTTACCTTAATGGTCTAAGAGTTCGTAGAAGTCGAAAGATTCTTAAAATTCCGAAAATATCTGGGCTAGATTGAGATGCTAGAGATATGCAAATGTCAAGCCAAGAAATGAATACAAGAAAACCATCCATGACGTTCCAACCACTCCGCAAGTATGCATGCTTTCCGATTGCAAATCCTTTTGCTACGATTTTCAGAAACATTTCAATTGTGAATAAAACTGTAAAAATGTAGTTGGTTATGGTTAAAAATGTGCGTTCCTGAAAGAAAGAAAAGAAAATGTCAGTGATACTAATAGGAGACGTCAATGATGGTGACAGTGAAATTGATAATGGTGACAATTACGTGGATGACAATTACGTGGATGACAATTATGTTGATGAAAATGATCTTGGTGACAATTATGTGGATGACAATTATGTGGATGACAATGATGTTGGTGAAAATGTTGTTGGTGACAATTATGTGGATGACAATTGTGTGGATGACAATTATGTGGATGACAATGATGTTGGTGAAAATGAAAAAGAAAATGTTAATGATACTGATAATAGGTGACGTCAATGATGGTGACAGTGAAATTGATAATGGTGACAATTATGTGGATGACAGTGATGTTGATGAAAATGGTCTTGGTGACAATTATGTGGATGACAATGATGTTGGTGACAATTATGTGGATGACTATTATGTGGATGAAAATGATGTTTATGACAATTATGTGGATGACAATGATGTTGATGTTGATGACAATGATGTGGATGACAATGATGTGGATGACAGTGATGTGGATGACAGTGATGCTGGTGACAATTATGTGGATGACAATGATGTTGGTGACAATGATGTGGATGACAATGATGTTAGTGACAATTATGTGGATGACAATGATGTGGATGACAATGATGTTGGTGACAATTATGTGGATGACAATGATGTGGATGACAATGATGTTGTTGACAATTATGTGGATGACAATGATGTTGGTGACAATTATGTGGACCACAATGATGCTAAAGATGGTGACAGTGATATTGACAATAATGATGATGATTTTGACATGATGCTTATGGTAATGAGGCAGATAGTGACAATGATGTTGGTCACATGATGGTAGCACATATGGTAATAACGACAATGATGGTGATAATGGTAACATTGATGTTGATGATGGGAACATGATGCCTATGATAATGATGTTGATAGTGACACTGATGCTGATGAAATTGACATTAATGATGATAGCAATCTTGCTGCCAATATTGCATATAATAACAAGTATTGTGGTTGTTTCCATACCCAGTCATCATCTTGAATGGAAGGTCGTTCCATGGCCAGAGTAATACAGTTGAGGAATATAACTACTAGCACCATGTAGTCAAACCACTTCTTATTGATCAAGTACTGAATATTATGACGGAACCTGTGACAAAAAAAAGAGTAATAATTACACAGTTGCAAGGACCAAAATATAGTGGTTAGAACAGGAAAGACATATCTATTGTACATACCTATTTAGTCCTTCAATTTTAAAATTTATCAGTGGGCCTATATTGTGTGCGAGTATAAAATTAACAACATAATACTCACTTGTTTTTTGGTGAGAGAAGATAGAGGGAGTATTCTTGTCGTGTGAGAAAGCACCCATGTGGTTCTGGTAAACACTTGCCAATCATTGAAAACAAGTCACAATCCTATAACAAAAAAATAAGTATGTATGAAAAACATACAACAGATACATACAAGATACCTGTACTTACTTAGCTGTACCAAGTACTTAAGATTTAATTAGATAATATAATTATAGGTGAATACAACAGTTAAATTGTTAATAATACAAATTGTTATTAACATCAATGATAATTTGTTATAACATTGATCTTGGATTAAAATCTAAGAAACATGAACTTGTTTACAAGGAATCAATCTGGAATGTAAAAATGACTATAGTTATAATACATATGTTTCATAAATTATTACATACTGTACGACAAGGCGATCGGATGAAACATAATACTATGATTAGTAAGCATTATAACAAATGCACACCTTACTCGTTATTAAGGAGTTTTGAATTTCACTAGACGCCATTCCAGCATTAGAACGTATCAACGTAATGAAAATGTGCCAAAACCTTACTGACTCAATCAGCACAATTGGAAAATTGGGTATTCATGTCGTAAATATTATTGTGAAATTTAAAACTCGATAACATCAAAATCACTAAATTAACATACAACTACACTATAGTTAATACAATATCATTAATTATACAGTAGTCTGGAATAGAAATTATATTGTAAATATTAGTGAACAACTTTCAAAAACTAATTATTATTACCTGTACTCTCTCCTACGGTAATATAATAATTGTAAAATGGAAATAAAAAATGAATATTATGTATTACGAAGGAATAAAGTAGGGTGGTTTAAACAGTAGAGATGGGAGAAGATCTAAGAATGTTGAGGGGGAAAAAAATTTTAATAGTTTAAATGGATCATGGAATACACAAGGTGAAAGAATGTATAGAAAACAAATTGATGTTAAAAACAAAGTAATTTCCCCCCAGTCTCAAATGTTATTTGTTCATAGTTTGATATTTAAACATTCATTACTTGTGTTGATCTATTTCACCACCTGTTTCAAAAATCTATTTAATTCACATTGTATATTCCACCAATCCATTAAACCCCTCATACTCTGATGACATTTTAAGTAAATCTTACTGTTCATTCTTAATAATGGAGAACATTACAATGTTATTACTATGAATGTTATTGTATTATTAGTCAAAACAAGATAATCTTTTAATAATACATTCTATATAATAAACTTAAATTGCAAAAGCACAATTCTTGTTTCTTATTTGAATTTGAAAACATCATTTTTCACTAATTTCAATTTTTTCATTTTATTCAATGCACTGCTAAGAGAGATAAATAAAGACTAGAGCCACACTAACAGACTGAGATATTGTCAGACCTGGAATTAATATTCAGGGTAACTTTACTATTTGGTATGCTAATATAGTGCAACATGAATATGTGCAAGGAGGCCTAAATATAGGGCAACAACATTCATCATATTTTAGGATTGTTAGGTAGGCCTATGTTCTTGTGTGCATTAGGAGAAGGACCTTGATTTTACCCCACAACAAATACAGCAGCAATATTCATCGTTGGACTGTCTGGATGAAGAGGCTATAGTTGACATGTCAGGAGATACTGGAGCCTTAGAGTCAGAAAGAATAAGATCACATGACAGGATTATCACACATAAAACTCATGCGTCATTAAATGGCATAGTATAATAATAATTAGTCCAGTTAAAAGTACAATTTTTAACCGAACCAAGATAAGCAGGGTCTTCTTCTGTGAATCACTTTGATGCACAGTAACAAAAAATGTAATGTGATAAAACTTTTTGTCTATTAAATACTTACACCTTCATCTATAGCATCAGGATCTTCAATATCGGCATCATCTGCTTGATTTAACTCTTCGCTTGGTCGAATCATAGAGTTATCCTTTGTAGGCAATGACATTGGACGAACTGTCTGACTGATCGGTGGTGCCAGTCCATTACATGAACAAAAGGAAACCCGTCTACTGTCTCCGTTGCAGATGGAAGACCTACGACTGCTCTCGTTGTCAGGCACATAGCCATTGTGACTAGAAACATCTTGAGACCTAAAGAAATATTTTTAAAATATTGGTTATGTTGCATATTGTTATTATTAAAAGTAGTGGATTACTAACATCTTTGTAAACTTAATCAGAATAACATTAACTCGGTTATAATATAAATTCATTTTTGCATCTCACCTGCATATACTTAAATGACTTCCGTCACTGTCGTACATCCTAAATGGACTCAAGAAGTTTCCGTTGATTGGCTTAGACTGAATAGCGCCCTCACTTTGTACACTTCGAGCACTCCTGGCACTTCCTGACCTCCGCAATCGTGGAGAACCTCGTAGAGATTGTGTGTTCTATTGTGAGACAAATACAATTCTTTTATTACAGCACAAGAGTAATTGTTCAAGATATATTTTTGCCTTACAGTTACATATGCTAATGACATTATCAGTTCAAGTTGAAGATACATCTATCATAGATTTCTGTGATGTTGTGATACATGTATAAAATAAATGTAATGTCACTTACCACTGAGAGTGTATCGATTTCTGCATCTTTGATATTAATCACTGGTTTAAGCTCATGGCTGTTTTCAGAATGTGGGGATCCTTGCGGGGTGGCCTCTGTGTGGGTTATCATCGGAGGGCTTTGGAGTTGGTTTCCTGTGTTTGATGCAAGTATCGAAGATGAAAAAACTAATAGAAAAGAAATTACATATGGTAAAAGGGCAGAAAACAAATAGGAAAAGCCACAGCAATTTCCAAGGACAGTGATAGTGATTTTGGATTTGCAGGAATGTAGGTAAACAATCTTGGAGATCAGAATTGAAATGTGTGGGTGGGAAGAGCAGTCAAATACTATACTATTGTGCATACAGAGGAATCATTTTGTATTTATTTCATACTATCAACAGTTTTCCCTGAGACTTTACTAATACATGGAGGAACAAATGTGAGCACCCGACCCGTTTGAATCTGCCATTAATTCATTTAAAATCTTTACCATTATTCTTATGTGCTTCTTCCATACAACAATATTCTTGATTCAATCTGTTCTCATCTGCTTCCATCTCAAAATCGCCTTCATACTGTTCCTCCTCATCAGTCTCAGAGTTTTCCTTTTTCTGATCACCCTATTCATACAAAAACAATGTTAAAATGGTCTCATTAAAGTTCAAAACAAAATTAAAAAATAGCAAAAATATTTATAGTAAACATGACCTGGTCACAAGCACATTTATAGATAGCGATTAGGTATAATTATTCATTTGAAAAAAGAAGCATTTTGGTAGATTTTAGCGAGAATCTAGTTACGAACAAAAAAAAACGCCTGCTGGAAGTGCTTATAAAAGAAAACAAAAGAATAATTAACAATATGTTGTTCACCTCAACATCCTTTATTAAAAAATAACATAGTACAGATTGCACAAACAAAATGTTAAACTGTATATATGATTATTTATTCTAAATGTATTTAAGTGGAGAGAGGTACTATGTCAACAGATAATTCTTAGTCCTCTCTCCATGACGGTTGTCACATAATGCTTTGTATTTATATGTTTCATATGGACAGTTGTCTGAAAGTTGAATTGAATTATTACTATTGAATAACAGAATTGTTTTGGCTTTTACTAGTAAAAAACATAATTTATTTAAGTGGTAAGGTTTTCCTTTTCAAATTATCCTATTATTAGTTATACTGTATTTGAAATCTTTTCATTACAGCATCCAAGTTTTCTGATCAGTCGTTACTATGGCAACTGATGTTAATAATGTTTTGACGTCAAGCTGATCATTTTGCTCCGGTTTTAAACAATTAACCAGACAGGTATCATCTTTCTTTCATAGCAGCTTAATTAATGATAGAGAAACACATTCTCGTATCAAAACACAGTATATAAGAATGGTTAGTTCAAACCATCTGTTAAGATAACAGATATCTATCTATTTAATCTATCAAAATAATAAACAAGTTTATCAGTCATTCTATGAATTAATTAAGTGAAACTTCCCTAATTTAACAGCTTTTTGATTGGTTTGTATATGGATCCTAAAATCCAATATTGCATTTTCCGATTTTTTTTTACATAATAGTAACAAGCCTCTGTCATGCTCAGAAGCAACACACACTTTCAAATTTGACCTGAAGTTATTGGAACATTGGACATTCAGACAATATGACATTTACAGACAATATTATGGGTGACCAAACGCATGCAACTACACATTCAATTACACAATGATGTTAGAAAAGCAGCTATGAGATTTTATAACATTAGCTTTTAATACAGACAGCAGCAAAAAATGGTTACAAAACAATTTAACAAGGACAACAAATTTTAATTTATGATTAAAGTTAATTGACATAAACAACAACATATAGTTTGGTTTAGAACATAATCCTACAGCACATTAGTTAGTGGTTTAAAGTGGTATAAAAAAAACAGCACTAATAGAGTTGTCGAGAAATTAAAATAATTAGTTTTCAAGAAAGCAATATTGGTGCAAACCAAACAGCATTAAACACAACTTATGTAAGTGACAGATCCATGTACAGAACGCCCTTCTCCCATTCCCTCCCCCGCCCTTTTCATGAACACTTTGAATACAAATACAAGTGGATGATCATGGCCCTACAGGTGCGTTACCAAGTATCACATCTCTAGTTAGGTCATGACAGTAAATACCCATGGTTTCAGACCCAGTATCACCTTTCTGTTTGAGCACAACAGTGAATGGTCAGTCCCCAGAGTTGAGTTATTCAGTACCACCTTTCTGAGCCACAACAGTGGATGGACATAGTCCCAAAGGTGTGTTTCCCAGCATCACCTCTCTAGTTAAGTCATGACAGTGAATACCCATGGTCGCAGACCCAGTATCACCTCTCTGTTTGAGCCACAACAGCGGATGGTCAGGCCCCAGAGTTGTGCTATCCAGCATCACCTCTCTATATAAGCCACGCATGTAGATGGTCATGCCCCCAAATGCCCATTAATAACTTTCTGAATCTGCCACAATATACATCAATGAACATCTATATACAGTACACATTATCACATGTACATATATCAATACAACAACTTACCAGAATATTAAAATAATGTTGGAAGTTACAGCAATACAAATGGTATATTTGGAAGTAATAAAAGAATATTAAATTATTAATTATAATGATTGGAGATGTTATTAATGTAAACTTATTAGTGATCAAGGTTGCCACATTATTTTCATATCACATCATTATTTTGTTGTAAATTGAGACAGTTAAACAGCTTCATGCCATGGTCTCAAAGCACGATTTCCGAGAGTAAATAAATCAAAAATAATTTGAAAATTCACTTTGTTATATTGATTTATTAATGATAATTAATAAAGCATAACCACATATACTGTTGTTAAAGCATTAATGTTGCTGGCATTTAATATCAAAACAACAACGAGGAGCACAATGACATTTTTATGAGTTTCTGATTCTCCAATGTGTAATTTAATTGATGAATGAAAATGTTATTTGGAGAAAAGATGCTAATATGGGCTGTATGAAATCCCTGAATGTTAATTTAAAAGTTTCGTTGTATTTAAAAACGTGCAAGACAGAAAACTGCATTTATCTCTTCTAAAGACATTTCATTCATTAAATATTTACTTTACTTTGTACATAAGAACAATATCTCTATTAATGTCCTCAATCAAGAAAGCACTTATAAGAACATATCTGTATTCTACATGTAAGGCTCTCAGGTTCTGCAGGATGGGGCTTATCAATTTCACTTGCGATTTATTTTCATATAAAAACAATAATAATAATTAACATTAATATAATAAATAAAAACATTAATAATCTTGCAGCATATTAGCAAAGACATATTGTAGAAATACCTCTTAATTAATCTTACAATAGCATTACTAGTATATTAAAAAAATGTTGTAAAAATAGTACTGCTTATATTAGTATTGCTTGTGTATATCTGTGATCCACTTACTGTATTAACATCAGTAATGATAATATTAAACTGAAATTGTTATCACATAAAAGACAAAAGTAAACGAATATTAAATACAAATTTTAACTAATACTAATTATTGTATGTTAAACATAAATATCATTGCCTCACAAACATGTACAATGTTTGTAACTACGCATAGCAGTAGTGGCTATGTAAGAGGAATTATAGCTGCCAACCAGGAGGAGATAAATAGCTGATATCGAACAGAAGGCGGCAAACAGAGGGACAGACAATACCCAGTTACATCACATACAGTATAAATATTATTTTTCTACAAAGTTAGAGAAAATTGTTACTGACAGCATAGTCTTTGAGATTGAACTTTCTAGCTTATTCAGACAGAGTTAAAACAAAGGCGTACAATGAAAATGAAGCCAACAATTATCTTTGTAATATTTTAAAAACTATCTAAATTAACGTAAAAGCTATCAGATTGGCTTTGGAGGTTAATATGCAATTGACCTATTTTTTTGGTAAATTGGAAATTAAAAGTTGGAATACAAATTTGGAAGTACATAATGTAAAGATAATGTTACAGCCGTTACATGTATTTCCCATATAAGTAAAATATATTGAACATAAAAGCTATGAAAAGCTATGGCAGATATTCACTTGCAGAGCCTGTCAAAGTAATGCATACATTTTATTCTTAAACTCAACAGTTTTTTTTTGCTTTTAAAATTACATTTTCTCTACCTTGTTTTTGTCTTCTGTTCGAAACTGTAGACAAAAAACTTGTTGAAATTAATAATTTTTCACCAGAGTTAGGATAAGCATATATTGTTTAATATTCAAATATTCTATTTAAAACAAACAACTAAATAGTAGGACGGTTTGGTGCTACTCGAACAAGCTGAAATGAGGTCACCAAATCTAAATTTCTTCTACGCTTTCTTCAATCACCATCCCTAAAGCTCTGTCTATACTATCAAATTTTATGTGACAAAAAAATGTGATGTGCCTATATATGGACATGATGATGCCATATTTAAGTATACCATTACCATATTTAAGTACATCACACTTTTTAGCCTCCTAATATAGCACTAAAATCTTCTAATCCAACAATAACCTTTTGGTATCACAAAACTTAAATATATAAATTCAACTTTAAACAGAACGCCTACAGTATATAGTACACCATCAGCCAAACGTCATTTACCAACATGATTATTTATTGATAATTATCTTATTTTTTCAATATTTGAGTCATTTCCAAAAACATATGTTGAATAAATACTACAAGACATAATTTTCTGAGAAAACAGCCTTTAAATCGATTAATATGATAGATCTGATAGCAAATATGATTATTTATTTATAGGATCACACATTAACTAAAATGAAATGATGGATTCTAATCAAATGTGTTACTACACTGACCTGCTTTAAATTAGTGTAATAATACTTTCTGCGCCCTGGTGTAAAGTGGGTGGTAAGTGGTAACACCTTTTATGAATTTTGTAATTTTGTCGGTGTACATAATTTATAATTAAAATATTTCAAACCAAGTTTAATAACACTGAGTACCAATATATATATACTGTATAAACAATAGTGAATTGATATGGATATTTTACGTTTTGAGTAATTTGAATAATTGGAAGGTTTCTAACCAAGTTATAATACAGAGTATCAATATATATATATATATATATACTGTACATACAAACTAGAGTGAATTGATATCGCATGGCAATTACATTTTGAGTAATCAGTATTTTTAACTTGTATATATTAGTGTATGTACTCAAATCATGCGTTACTAATCAATTAAATGTTATAGTAAATGTATGATGAATCTGGGCAAATTAGAACCTATGACCTCAGGGTTAGCATCTTAACCAGTTGACCATAGGTTAATTAGCCATATAAAGCTCTGTTTGCACTATCAAACTAGTTTGATAAAAAAAGTGTGATGTGCCCAAATATGGTAGTGATATGACATCATGTCCATATATGGGCACATCACATTTTGATGAACTTTGATAGTGTAGATAGAGCTTTACACCATCAAGCCCATGAGTAATAGCTAAAAAAAATATACGTACCTCAGCAGCAAAACCTTCAACCAATATTGCCACAAGAAGGTTGAAGAGAACATAGTTACCAAACGTCATGAGGGCAATAAAATACAAGGCAGCCCAGGCAGTGGTTTTGGACATGCCATTATAAAGCACAATATTCCAGTCCTCTTGGGTTAAAATCTAAATAGAAGTAATCAGAATAAAATTAATAAAATCTGTGTGCATGTGGCGCTATTGACTATTGATCATGAGATCGGGAGTTTGAATCCAAAGCTTGCTGCATCATTTGTAACCTTTACTGACGTTTGCCTCATTCCCCCCAGGTGTACAAATGGGTACCTGGTATAGGTCAAAACACAACTGCGCTGAATCATTGCAGCATTATGGGAGCATGTTTCCAGACGTGTTTGATCCAAAACAATACCAGGATAACAATGTTAGAATCTTTGTGCATTAAGCGCTATATAAGATTGACATATTATTATTATTATACTGGTCTACAAAGTCCCTCCTGATAGATGATATTAGTGCAACTGATAAAAGTGAAAGAAGTATGTAAACTATCCAAAACTGGTCTTTTTCAAAATAAAAAACGCACCAAAACCAGAATTTGAAGATTCTAAATTATAATGAAAATCAAACTTTCAGGAAAACTTACTTGGAAGACAGTCACAGTTGCCCATAGCAAAGAGTCAAAGTTTTTGCGATCACATTCCTGGGTTCCATCCTCGAGATCGTAACAGAATTTGCAACCAAACAGATGCATGCCCAAAATACTGTAAATGAAGTATTCAAAACATGTTCAACAACTATTTCGCCATTGTAGTTGCACGATTTCTTTCTTATACAATTTATGTTTGTAGTTTAGGTAAATAACAGCTAGTTTTCCAAGAATGTGATAATACAGTATCTTGTGTAAAAAAAGTAGAGTTCTATTAATAAGAATTGATATTAATATTGTGGTTGTTGTTCTTAGATCGATACAATGCCAATGTTAATATTACAAGAAATTAGTGATCTAGGTTACAGTTTAACATCTCCCAATGCTGTAAAAAGAATATTTAAATCTATAATATTTAACCTAACCTATATATATATATATACTAACCTAAAAATGAATATAAATAAGGCAAGGAGGGTGAAGAACGTAGCAACATTATCCATCGTTTTCAGCATAATGAGAAGTTGACGACGTAGCGCTGGCATAAACCGAACCAACTTCAGGATCCGGAGAAGTCTGAATGTTCGCAACACAGTAAGACCGCCCTCACCATTTTGAGCGATCTCGACCACACTGAAAACAATATTGTATAGTTAAATTAGATTACTAACAAATGTTAATAAAATCAACCGTAGACCTCTAGTCTAATTCAAGTTGTTTCAACTTATTGAACATCCAAAAAATATATATACATATCTTTATTTATCTACAGACTTCTATGTGATGTGTCGTCTCCCACTAAAGGTGCAATGTCTATCGATTATTTTAGATACAAATAAATCCAGAATTTTCATAAATTTAGCATTTAGGCTCTACTACATTGGCGACACATTTTGCCAAGATTGGAAAGGGTCTGGCATACCCATTCTTTACTAAAGAATGCTGATGCACAAGAATTGCTTTAAATAGTTGCTCTCTGTGTTTGGATGTATTCTAACAAAATTATAATGCCCTCTTCTGTTTGACAATACTTTCATAAAGTCTTGCGATATTAAAATTTGTAGGAATTACTCTTCCCTTGGCCGTGCTAAAACAAAATTACCTGATAATAACTATAGTTCCATCAAACACATTGAAGCCATTGCTTACATAACCTATCAAACCATAGGCTAAAATCTTCAGAATCATCTCCAATGCAAATATACTGGTAAAAATAAGGTTGCTTATTTCAATAGCCTGCGTCAATTCCTCTGGCTAAAAGATACAAATATATGACGAATTTAGAAACAGAAATATGCATGTAGATGTAAACAGGGAGCAGTAAAAATGTTTGAAGGGTAGGTTTATAGAGTTTCATGTTTCAAAAAAATGTAATAAGAATTTTTGGAATAAGAATCTTTTCTTCTTATAACAGGGCATTCTGCCATGGTCTAATGGTATTCATAGGCAGTTCCAAGGGGAGGGAGAGGCAGTAAGTAATCACCCATACCCTAACCCTTAACTTCCTCCGTCAACCTAAATTTGGAAAATTGAAATGAAAAATGTAGTACATAAGGTTATGTTCAGCACTTATTTTACAATTGTTCCTGGTTCCAGCACTGTATCTGTACCCTTAACATACAAACACAATTTCTGGTTATCGCGTACGTTGGTCAGGGGTCAAGTGCAAGAAGATAACTTAATAGCAAAGTGCGCTTTTGTGAAAGTATTTTCAATGTCAATGGTGCTCAATTTATTCTTAAAACTGCCTAGGTTTGGTGCCATTCTTATTCATTTATTTTATTCATTCGTTTTACTTTTATTTCGGAAACGGACGTCCATATTTACAAAATCAATTGCATAAATAAGTTTAAAAGGCAAACATGTACAATAGCAGTATGGGTTCTAATCCTACCAAAGATCAAATTTTCATACAAGAAAAAAAATACAATATTGGTTGATCAGGTAATGTTTAATACAAGTGTGTTATTTACAATTAGTATGGAAGGCATTAGGTACGTTATCTAATCATAATAATTTGTCTGAAACCTTTTGAGTTGATTAACTCATTCTCAGCCAGTTTAAGATTACGATATGAAAAAGATTGCGAAATAGCATTTTATATGATATTGCCTTAATCACGCTGATCACTTATATTATTGTTGGAAATATGAGAGTAAATTATTTCTGGCTGGAAGTTTTTCAATTTCCAAAACCTTGATGATGCTCTACTTAAATTAAGTGGTTTTCTATTACAATGATTGAACAACTAATTTCCAAATTATTTTGAGAAAAAAAAAGTAAGGGACCATGTCTAAATTTGATAATTTAGACATAGAATAATTTTGCTTTATTTAAAAAACACATAGCAAAAAGCAGCATAAGAAAAATACAATAGCGTTGAGAAAAAAAACACCATGATAACAAAAAGTCTCATTGCATTTCCTAAAAATCAGTTTTCACATAAAACTATGATTTTTATAGTGTATTCTCTCATAATGTTTTTAATGTGTGATTCTTTATACATGCAAATTGAGAAGACTGTAACGTGTAGAGAGAAGTAGAACACAATTCAGACACACCGATAACAATGCTTCATCAACATCATTACGATGGAGAATTTTAATCAAGTACGGAATTGTAAATGACTAGCTATCAATTCTGTGTCAGATAGTCAAGAATAAAAAATTGTATGATTCTTGGTAAATTAACTGTAACTGTAATTCGTTTGTTAGATGATAAATTCACTGGTTTATAAGAAATATCAAATAAAGTTGTCTTATTCATAGAAAGTTGTCACTGTTTCTTAGACTTTAAGATTACTTGAAGTTACATTCTAGAACTGATAATTTTTTTTTTTATTATCTTGAAAGGAATTCATGATCAATTGAAATGATAAAGATAAAATTTGAAAAGATTTCACAAAATGATTTGATCTACGTAAGATCTTTGTAAGGTGAAAACCCCAATTTGGTGAATCAAGTTTTGGATACGTTTCAAAATAAAGTTGTTATCTAATATTATATTATCACATTTGAAAAGTTTGTAAATGTGACATTCACATGAAACAGATGTACAGATTTTCCCTTTTACTTTGGGGTCAAGAAAGTCCTAACCTATTCAATTTAAACAACTATTTATGCAGAATAATTGATTTGTTTTTATCTAAAAAAATACCAAAACAACAATTTACAAAATGTAACATAAAAATGACAATGTAAATGGAGGATTGCGTGCGACTTGTTTTATACTACACACGACTCATTACCATAACTCTGTGCCAGTTTAAAAACAGCCGTATAAATCACAACTAGAAAATTTGAGATGTTATTAACGATGTTCCATCCCAGCTACAATTTGCCACCTGGACAAATACTCTTCAGGCTATATGTTTTCATTTACTTAGGTTAATTAATGTACAATGTATATCCAAGCACTTTATAAAATAATAAATTCTAAAGTGCCCATATATATAATCAATAATCTAATTTTTGCAACATCTGTTTTTACCTCCAAATATTGTCATTGATACAACAATCTTGGAGGTTACTTAAGTATCTACCAAGAGGAATTGGTGCACACACACTAAAATCCCAAGTTACTTTAATAGGGAACTTTTGATTTGCAACAATATCGATGACCTAACTATGTCATGCAGGGAAGTTGGTACGTGCTTCCTTGCTCTATACCTCGACACTGTATTGGTGGTTTCTAAATCCAGAAGACAACCGATGACACATCAACTAACTTGTTCCTAGATCATTGCAAATTATATATAACGACCTAACTATGTCATGTGGGGAAGTTGGTACGTGCTTCCTTGCTCTATACCTCGACACTGTATTGGTGGTTTCTAAGTCCAGAAGACAACTGATGACACATAAACTAACTTGTTCCTAGGTCATTGCAAATTATATATAACGACCTAACTATGTCATGTGGGGAAGTTGGTACATGCTTCCTTGCTCTATACCTCGACACTGTATTGGTGGTTTCTAAGTCCAGAAGACAACCGATGACACATCAACTAACTTGTTCCTAGATCATTGCAAATTATATATAACGACCTAACTATGTCATGTGGGGAAGTTGGTACGTGCTTCCTTGCTCTATACCTCGACACTGTATTGGTGGTTTCTAAGTCCAGAAGACAACCGATGACACATAAACTAACTTGTTCCTAGGTCATTGCAAATTATATATAACGACCTAACTATGTCATGTGGGGAAGTTGGTGTGTGTTTCCTTGCTCTATACCTCGACACTGTATTGGTGGTTTCTAAGTTCAGAAGACAACCAATGACATCAACTAACTTGTTCCTAGGTCATTGCAAGCTAAGGCTTCTTCTTACTGTGGAGTTTTAGGTATTAACAGAACATCTTTAGGAACTTTAAAAAAATCGCTGGGAAAGAACACGTATGACAAACAATAGAATTTCCAGTTTTGCTGAAACCGTAATCAATCACAAGATGATATTGAATCTAGTAGAAACCTTTAGGGCATGTCTGACATAGCAGCTGGAAATTTATCTGAGTTTGTTCACGTATGAGTAAACCAAACGCAATCTCCATTTTCAGAGACATAATTGCAATGTATTCTTCGCAGTCCAATAGAACTGTAAACTAACCGGATATGATTGACATAATAGAATAAACCTACTCGTAATACATTATATAATTAATTGATATTGGATACTAGATACAAATCTTCTCGAATTATCTTTCAATACAGACCTACTGGTCTCCAAACATGTGTCTCTGCTTGAATGATTAGTATAGTGCTGATCTCAACATGCACTTGTAATAGATTCCTTTAAAGAAATCTATTACAAAATTTATTCTGTGATATTCATTTATTATGATCATAACGAAAGATAATGAATATTTATATTTTGTCTGAGGTTCTGCTTGAATTATTTAAATAGTTTTGTTATCAATAACGTTATAACGAAGGTGCATTTGTAATAATTTATTTATTCTGGGATATTTTTTTATAATAATAGATCGTGAAGAAACATAATGACTAATTACAGATCTCTGGTCTCCGAACCTGAGGTTATGTTTGAATTATTAGTCTTGATCTAAATGACATTATAAAAGAGGTGCATTTTAAAAACATTATGTTATACAGTATATTACATAGGCAGGTACACTTATAGATTTTGTATTCTGGAACATTCTTTTATTATTTATTACCGGGTTAAAAAAAAAATAGATTAGTAAGCGCCATTTTCACTTGAACTCCTGTGATTTCTATTCCGACGAGCTCTCATCATTTGGTAGCTTCAAAGTGCTGGAAAACAGTGAAAATGGTTCTTCTGTATTATCTTCAATATGCTTTAGTTATTTTAGGATATTATTAAAGACTTTTTTGTATAAAGCAGAGACACATGTTTGGAGACCAGTAGATCTGTATTGAAACATAATTCGAGAAGATTTGTATCTAGTATCCAATATCAATTAATTATATAATGTATTACGAGTTGGTATATAATGTCAATCATATACGGTTATTGCACCTAATTTGTATTTGGTTCTATATAATTCAACTATCATTATTATTATTACAGATGAGCAAAAGTAGATACACTAATCTCCAGAAAAGAAAAATTATGATAATATTGTAAAATGTTTTTTTTTCAATAAACATAAAGCAACATACAATTATTTATTGAAGTACACTTTTTGTGTACTGAAAATTCCAATTATTAATTTTTTACAAAATACAGGATATTCCACCTGACATTTTAACAGAGTGTAAAATTGCCTACCTATAAATTTAGCAACTTACGCTTATAATAACACATTAAAATGTTATGTCTGATGGAAACACATTGAAATGTTGCATATGTATTTAAATCAATATATTCATAATCAACAATATGTTGCATTTATTACAACAAAAGGCAAGTCGTTTGCTACCATCATATGTAGCAATAATAAATTACATGAATAAATTATATTATTCTAAATGTCAATATATCTAGTAGTGCTTTATATTGCAATCTGGTTATTAATTTTCAGTGGCAACAATGATCACATGGCCGACCAAATGTCTACTACTTTACACTGGTAGGAATTTGGAAATTGGGGTAATCATGGGAGCTATCACTACTGTGGATTGCTTTATTAATGGGCATGGTCAAAGAAAGAACTATAAAATTAGTGTCAGTAGGCCTATTATACATTAGTATAAATATCTTATTTAATATAGAAAACAAATAAAAAGCATTGTATTCATCTAAACTTATAAAATCATCGTTGAATCCTCCAATCTGTTCAATGAAGCACCTGCGCATTTACGGTAATTATGTTTAGCCTAAAACTAATCTGTAAAAGGTCATTGACCGTCCAGACTAAACACTGTACAGTATATGTTCATATCTTGCACAAAATTTATAGCAGTTATGTTTCGCTTTCAATCGTACATTTCGACCATAAATCTATATCTGTACCTCGCAGTTGAAGATGTTCCATGAATTATTCTGTGCGTTCATTGACCCCAAAGTCACATGACTATTAAGTAAATGACAGCTGTATAAATCATAATCCACACAAATATCCGCAATATAAACAAACAGGCTATTTTCAGTATTATTTCAATGAGTTTAAGCTAAAAATAATCAATATATATATATACAATTTCTAATGTGAACACGGAGTTATTTTGAACATCATCACAGTTCTCAACAAGGTCGTGTGTTATTGTCTTTTGTTTGTTAGTAATTCTGCAGCCGTTTTGATTTTTTTACTATTCCACTCTAAATTTATGTATGACATGCCATGTGTGCCAAAATGAACCTAGACTAGTTTTTCACATATTTATTTGTCCTAAAAAGCATACACCCACATACATCCAAATTGTAAACATCAATACAGTACACAGAAGAAAACCCTATTAAATTATTTTTTGAGAAGCGCCCTCTCTTTTTATTTATTAATAATGAATAAGCTTCCAGATCAAAAATAACCTTAATATAAAATAATGTATTCTGCTCTGAGAAGTCTTTATCTGAATTCATCATGCAAACGTCAATGCATAATTATGCTGATTTTTAAATCGAACTTGTCATATTCCTAATGTTGATGTATTTTATTTCACATTTTATGCTGACTTTTATATGCCCCGTTGCCAATAAAGTAGATTTTTATGATTTTAAAATTTGAAATAAAAGCACTCATTAAGAAAAAGACTGATATGAACCAGTTGTACCGTAGTCATTTATGTTTGTTTGTCACTGATTTTTAAGAAATGAGGAACAGATGCTGGTTTTATATTAGGTAGCTTTCTATTTGTGATGACCTAGGACCTAGGACCTTCTTTCACATCCTATTTGTGTCTATGGTCGTTACCACCTGGACCTAGAATCTGTGTAATGAATCGATTAAGGAAGCACATCCCAATATCTGTGCATACGCACAATGAATTAACATCAAGTAACTACTTCCTAGGTCATAGGTTGTCAAGTTGAAAGAAACATTGCTGTATGCCATATAGGCTACAATATTTGAAAGAAATCAAGGCTTTAAAATATAAAAAAAAAAAAGTGTTACATACCTGCTGATGATATTCAATACCCATACTCAAAGTGTTGATCAAGATACACACTAGAATTCCTCGCATAAAAAAGTCACTCTCAATGATTCCCTCAAGTTTGCGTTGAAAAGATCGACAACGGTTCTTACATCTCCAACAACGTTGTTTGCGTCCAGTGATGCATGTCTCCTCAGATTGATTCAATGCAGACTCGCTGTTGTCTGAATCCGAGTCGGTATACTCGTACTGCAAGGTGTGATGTTCGTCACAGGTATGGGGGCAAGATTGGTTACGGTACGACGGTTTGCAGTGTGAGGGGCAAGGCTTGTGAAGGGGACATGGGTTGTGAATAGGGCATTTTGCTTGGGTTGATAGGCAGGCTTGATTACGTATGGCTGGTAGTGGGGACGGAGGGTAGTCACGAACTAGAGAGCAAGGGGCAGAAAGTCTCTCGGCAAGTGGCTGGTGCTTCGGAGGACGTAGAGATTTTAAGGCTGAAGGATAAAAAACAATATTATTAAAAAATCTATAAAAAATATATAAAATAAATATACAGTCAAATTAAAATGTTGGTGCTTTATGAAGTAACCAAGTTTTAATTTTATTTGATAATATCTAGCTCTACTAATGCTATCAAACACTGTAAAATAAATGAATATGAATATAATTTTAGAATAGAATAATGATTATGAACTTATTTAATATAATTCCACCTTCCTAACATCATTTTATTATAATCAAAAAACCCCAACATGTTCAGGAAAGGTGAACTTTAAGAGTGATCATATATAGTTGAAGAAATATGTTCAAAATGGTTAAAACAAAGCAAAGCAAAATTAAAATTTAGTTAAGTTATTTAAAATAGCAATATTGCAGCTGTTGCTTTGCTCTTTTTTGTGTGTATTTCGTATGAATATTTATTAACAATTTTGGGAAATTTTTTCTGGAACAAGCAAGTTAATTAGTGATCCTACCTGAAGTATCCGCAGACGTGTTAGATATGGCAGGTAAACGGGCTAAAGGTTTAAGGGACGAGTCTGTATCCTTAAATCGCTGCCACTCCTCAGGGAGCTTATTTGATGAATCAATGTTAGCGCCCTCACTAGCATTAGGATTAGCCGCCACCGAAGCCTGGCTTTTATCCTTTGAGTTCGTATTTGGGTAATTAATAGATGAAGCACGATGAATTGAAAGTGTTGTAATAAGGTGGGTACGGGGCGACCTAACTGGTTCTGGTAATTTCTTACTTTTTTCCGCATCCACGTGAGCAATTCTTTCTGTGCAATATGTTATGGAATGCAACGAATCTGAGCTTGGCATTAGATTGTTCGTGGGTGGAACTAAAAAACGATTTTGACGAGTCGGCGACGATCCAATGTCACTGCTCTCTGGGCTTGCATGAGGTGGTACAGGCGTACAGTTACCAAAATGATAGTGATGATGATGGTGATAATGATGATGATGCAGATGCACTGACTTTTTTCTCTTTTTTCTACGAAGCGATAATGCAGGAGTAATTTTGCTTTTACCGTCCATACCTTTGCGCCACTGTCTTAACTTACGTCTACCGTGACGTACAAGATGCGCGATGTATTTCAATATTTCTCCGTAACAGCTTCCTTGTTCGTACGTTGATAAAGTACTTGTCGATTTAAATCGCCGCCGATTTTCCGCCATTAAACGGTTTTCCCTCTGCTTTGTCTCAGAAAACTGTGTTGCTATGACAACAAGGCAGAGATTTATCAAGAAGAAGGAACCAATCTATAAAGGAAAATAAATTAATAAAATAATTAATTCATGCTTTTAATTGAAGTAACTGGCATTCTTTAATTAGGTCCATTAGCAATCCTAATGTAAACACATTTATATTTAACTGCTAATTGCAAAATCGTAGAATACTTATTGTACAATACAAAGTTTAAATGCATTCATTATACAGGTACTGTAATTCAAATGGTAGTAATATTATAATACACTATACTATTTTATTCTATTTCAATTGCAATGTAAATGTCTTATATTTTTCATTAAAAACCTTAGTTAAAGTTTGTTTTATATTCTATGACAATAACATATTTTTATAGGTATTTGTTTTCTTTTGAGTAAGGTCTTTACTGTGAAAAACATGTTATAGTAGAGTTAAGTTTCAGTAATAAATTAAGCTTATTATTGATATTATTTGTATTAATGTTGCATTATTTAATATTGCATTGCCTTAATTTATATTCACACAATTCAATCAATTATTTTGTAGTTTACATTTCTAAATGTTTATATCAAACCATGAATGTGTATTTATTTTTATTTTAAGTCTGTCTGAAAGTAGTTTAAATAATTGAATAAGAGATACATTATTATTACATAATATTTACAGTATGAGAATGGCAATATTATAAAATGAGAAAATATACATGATTTAATATATATTTATATATAATTAATATATTATTAGATGATATCCTGCCATATATAAGCTACATTATTAATATATTTGAACATGAATACAAAGTATTTTAAGAAAATATTATGCAAATAACAAATTAATGTGTGCATTATTTTAGCAAATTCATAAACAGTGCTGTTTAATGTACATAAATCTAAAATGTTCAATATTGAACAATGAATGATAATTATACATAGAAATGTTACATATAATGTATGAAAACCTGTTGCATATCCAGGAACTTAGGATGGGAATAGCTAGAATGGGTCCAGGAATTAACAGGCACGGTGGCTAAACAGGCAACAGCCATGTCTTTTTAAAATAAAATAATGACTATTTTTATTTGTCTGCAACCTGATGGATCGTTTTTATCATTTAAGAATATTTAGCCCCTCTAATGCTGGATCCCTGCCAAATAAAAGATTTGGTTTTAACATTCTGGTTTCAGACCAACTTAACCCAATTACCATATTAGCATTTGTAATAATGTTAATACAGTAACAATTATAATTTTACAACCAGCAAATAAGCAGTTATTACCATTTGATGTACATTATTGTATCCAACATAAACTACAGCATTTAATTTTGTCTTTAACTTTCTGTATGAGTTGAACCTCTCGTTATAAGCAAGTTCCTCCATTTTAAAGGAGAACTAATAAATATTATTCACGTATTTATTGACCATTCAGCATTATCAAGTCAGTACAAATGTTATATCTGGACCACCCTCAGTAACCCCTGGATATGCAACTGAAAACTGAATTATACTTACCATACATCATCCTATGCACAAAAACTTAACTTTTTTTCCAAATAGCATAATAAGCATAGAATCACAAAGCAAGTTTTTGTTAAAATTAAGGTATTAATTATCCCTTAGGTTTATGAGTGAACATGGGTTTGGCAATTAGGGTTTGATTCACTGTGTGGTTGAACACAGTAAACTTAAGGCCAACTCAGACAGCGTCGTATGATGAGGACCGACGAGCCATCTTGTCGAGAGAAAATTTAACTGAAACTACGCACAACGATATCTCAAGACGACTCGCCTCTCGGGATTCAACTCAGACAGCACCGACGAGTCAAGACGTTTCGTCGGTCCTCACAGTATGATGCTGTCTGAGTTGGCCATTAGACTACAAAGCAATAGAGCGTATAATACATCTGCACATGCTCACAACATGTACCGACTTTAATGCCTATGTCTGTAAGCATGTGCAGGTGTTATGCTCTAATGCATCATAGTATTCCGTATAGCGTAAGCTTTGAAATACTTACTACAATAAGAACAACAAAGTATGTCCAGTTCCAAAAGCTATGGACATCCTGAACATAATACATTAGTTCACTCCAACCTTCCAGGGTTATAACCTGTCAGATAGAAACAGCGATGAAGTGAGCCCTCTAAATCAATGGACTACATTGTGGTGGAGGAATGAAATGTGTGCGGTGCATACAATGATTCTAGCAGGATAGATATTCCAAACAGATTTTTTTCACCGAATTTACAAATTAACTATTTTATTGTCAATTTTTTTTTTAAATCAGTTCCACAAAATTGTTAAATTATATTGGGTATACATTTATAGCCTCATACAGTTATTTTTAATAGACTATAACATTACCATAAATAATGTTAAGCACAAATTTTGGCCAACAAAACCTCAAGAGGCTATGTTTTCTTAAAAACTGTATCAAGCATTCATTACTGGAAATTTGAATGAGAAAAATCTGTTTAGAATATTGAAACAAATAGTGCAACCAGAAAAATACCATTTGAAAAAAGTTAGCTGGGAGTTAATATGCATGAATATGGTAATGCATGATACAAACCAGGAATTGTCACGTGCGACTTATTACTTACTACAATCAGAAAAACGAAATAGATCCAATCCCATTTTGAGTGACTGTCTTGCAGTTGGTACTGTATATCGACCCAGCCCTCAAGGCTGATGATCTAAATTACAAGCAGTAAGCAAACTCATGGGTTGACTAACTGTTTATAAAACAGGGGATTAACAGTGTTTGATCATCCAGGTAGGTATAGGAAAACAGGATTATCCAATGAAAAGGGGGATTAATATTGGATCATCCAAGGTAATCAAAATAATCATTAGTAGCTCATTCAGAGATAAAATACACTTGAACCAATAGTGGTGTTGGATAGACTACAAGTGCTGCTTAGCTGGAATACCGTTCTCATGTTTTGAAAATGATGATGTTTGTACATAGGGATGCCCAGGCGCGATTTAGCCCCACCCCCTAAAATTTAACAGCGATGTCTTTTTAAAATAAAATAATGACTATTTTTATTTTTCTGCAACCCGATTTTATCATTTATGAAATATTTTGCACCCATAATCTATAATGCTGGATCCACCCCTGATGCCAATGTGAGGGTGTGGGTGACAGAATAGACTGTTATGGTAGGGGTGCTCTAGGAACTTGAAGTTATTTGAATCCTAGCCCTTCCTTGGAAGACCATGGGTTACTGTCGGTTTATCCAGGTAAGCAAGGCACTCGACATGAACTTCATTTATATTCTTCCGTATAATATCTTATTAATTGTTTTCACTTTCTACTCTGAATAAGCTACTGAGTCAAGCACCAAAATCATAGGTGGGAATAGAAACAAAATAGTGAGGTTTTAATAAAATATGGCAAGCATCAAGGTTTATCATCAACATTATTGATGGGGGCAAATTATAATGTGAACATCAATTCATATTGAAATCATTCATTGCAAGCACCAGTGAAATAAGCAAGTATAAAATAATAAGTGATAAAATACATTATTTAGTTTATCAATTTTACAATGTATATATATATGTACCAGGACAAGAGTATTAAATAGTTGTTATCCAATCAAATTTGAACCGTATCTGATCAAGAAAGCAGTATTTGACAAAAGCTTGCCATGTTCTTTCTGGCTGTTTTACGTCATCGTTTTGATGTAGATTTCTAATTATTTTATTTGAGATCCAGCCATCAATACACACTGCATTGTAATTTTTTTCAGCATTTGGCTTTATATACATACATATGTAAAAGGCATCACATGAATAATAGTAAGTATTTGGTTTAAATAAACAAGTGAGAACTCAAGTGATGATTAAGTTTAAATTGGAGTGCTGCTTCTTAAAAGACACAAATGTATCTCTTGTAAAGGCAATAATTGACTTCGTTTTTTGATGTCTCAATCCATGAAGAACAATTTGGTTTCTATTTTACTAGAGTGGAAATAACATTTAAGAAGCGGTGTGAACACCTTTGAACATGCCACTACCAGTAGACAAACAGTCTACTTAAAACATGCTATGTACTTAATTTCCTTTCTAAATTTCTACGTATTGAAGTTGATAATTGCAATTAAATTATAATAGTGGCTATCATTCCATTATTATGCAATATACCGGCATTGCATGCACCTGTAATAAACTTGAAACTTGCCAAAACATATACAGAACAAAATAGTTATCAATTTTGCCCCTATCCCCTTGGAATATATAACAAATAATATAATATTTATAATCTTATTCCTCTTATTTTTGCCAAATTATGTACCCTCCTCCCCCAGCCTTTCCTGCAACTATATAGTCATGTACAGATTTTAAAGTCAATATAATATTGAAGAAGTAAATGGCCTGATACAAGTTCAAAGGCCTGTAAAAATATATTTGGTTTATATTACTGGTGAAAATATAGGGTCTGTGTGGGCCATTGGAGAACATTTTTGATAAAGGGTCTGCAAAATGCATAACGTCGAGCTATATATCTTTAATTATTATTTATAATTTATAATAAACAAAGCTGGCCATTGAATTGGAGATATATTGAAATAATTATGAAGGCAAATTAAATTAATAAATGTAACTAACCTGAAAGATTGCTACCCATGCGTATAAGATGTTATCAAATGAAATTGAACCTAGAAATGGGTTGAACGAACTAGTTTTACAAACAGTATAATATTGGTTCCAGTTTGTGCATTGTCCATCATCAGACCCATTGCCTATGAACATGGTGTTATTGCAAATAGTCTCATCTACTGGATAGGACGGCTTGATATCATCAGTGCACTGCAGCATCCCCTTGTCTCCTTCAAGGCTGCACACAAAGTCCTCGTACACGTCATCAGGTCGATAAAAATCGGTCAAATTTCTGTGAATATGAATAATACATTGTCTATATTTATTTATGGTAAATTACATATTCTTGATATGTTTTATTATGAATTGCAAAATGCCACGTCAAGGCTTGTGCATACAAAACACTATATTAATGTGTTTCCTCTTTGAATATGTTGTAAATGTTATAAGTCCTTGTTTTAATTGTGTTAAGTTACTATTTTGTACAAGAATACTTGAGGTACCTTGAGAGCAGTGAATAAAATCGATAAAAAGTTATTTTTAACTTCAGATTTAACAATTAGGAATCAATCTGATATTAAAGACAACATCTTAATGCAGACATAAGGTAGCATTGACGTCATCAACATTATGTGCTTATTGAATTGAGAAATGAAGGACCTTTTGATAAGCACATTTGCTCAAGACATTAATGTGGATTTGTTTTTATTTACTTTGATATTCTGTATAATCAATTGACATTTAAACATATTTATCTAATATTAATAATAATTATGACAATAGCATTTTCATTTATTTCTTTGATCTAATTGCGTAATTGAAATATAAGAAAACAAGACAAATGAAAAGGGATGACAAAAAAAAATGCAAAGCTCACAGTGAATGTTAGAGTGTATTTTACACATGCCAAGAATGATGTGCAGTTATATCCCCTCCTCAAAATTGCAAACTTTACAGGTTCATAGGGGATTCTACAATTTCTGCAATAATGTATGACTTTAGTTTGTTTAAATGTAGAAGTTTATATGAGGCAGTCACTGCGATAAAAACAGTGTATGATTATCTTTAAAACAGGTAAATAATGGCATAAACTAGGTTTACAAAATAACTACAAAAGAAGAGTAAACAAAATGTAGTTACTGCAGTAACTGCAGTTAGAGTAATTGTTAAATGGTCTATAATGTACTTATTGAATAACAGTTAGGTGATCTTGTCTCATCTGGGTGACAATTTCAAATTGTTGCTTCTGATTGAAACCTATCCTAACTAGAGATATCAAGACATAGTATAATCAGTCTACTACCAGTATGCGCACAAACGCTCTGTTTATGCTGACTGACTGCATCTCAATAATAATGTATTAAATATGATTATATATTTCACAGTGTTGACGACAATGCTAATGTGTGCTAATAGTGCATTAAATGTCATGAGGTGTGTAACGCAGCCAATCAGAATGTTCGTAAGTCAATCAATTCAACTACCATAGGCAACATCTACTTTCAATCCCTTTTTTTAGAGCATGGTCAATTATGTGATTTACTGCGTATTTACGTAGATCACTGAACACGAGACAAAGTATAAATATTAAGTGAAATCAATAACTGCTGTGCAACTCGATGCGATCTGTTTAGACCTTATTTCTACAGAATTATTTTACGTTTATTGAAAAAAAATATTGCTAGTTTTATCGTAAATTGTTAAAAGGGTTCAATGATGTAACAGCTAAAGGGTTTACATTTGAGATTCAATTAGGAATGTGATACATGTTTTGAAAACTAAAAATAACTTTGTTCTTAAACCTTTAATCTGACATTATCTGTTATGTTATAAATTAATCATGTTTTAATACACACAAAAAGTGTCCCCTGATTAGGGGTTGGTTGTATAATGTTAAGCTCTGTCTACACTATCAAACTAGTTGATGTGCCTAAATATGGTAGTGATATTCTCAAATACGGTAGTGATATGACATCATCATGTCCATATATGGGCACATCACATGTTTTTGTCACATAAAGTTTGATAGTGTATACAGGACTTTGAAACATATTGCCCCCCCATTTGTTTCATAGGGAAGTGTCCCTTTAATAGGGATGTCCCATAAATAGAGGTTTTCGTTTTAAGTGTATTCATTATAAGAATGGTCATTACTAATGCTTAATATTCTATATTGCCTGTATTCTATTTATATATATTTGTACTATGAAGTATACAAAAGCTGCCTCAACATAAATACTTGAAAAAATTCTCGATTTTTTAAGGGCCTCTGTACAAACAATTATTTCTACATACACCTCTTGCATGTTTTAATGGAATTTGCTGTCAGGAAATGACTGAAGAATATATTAAATATTAAAATATACGACACTATGGCCTAAAGTTTGGGATATTAAAAAACATATTATTAGATATAATAAACTCCCACATGTCATGTAAATTATTTATAACTTAGGGAAGAAAAGTAGTAGGTTGATCTACAATTTTGCATAACACGTAGGTGGACGGGCCCTTACACTCGGAGAACCCACAATGTCAACTGAGCATCATACTTGAATTTTTGCTTATGCCCTCAACTAAAACTAATTATCCCACATGACTGAGGTAGTTGACATGCGAATCAAACTTGTTTTATTGATTTATCAATAACGATGGATGTGTTGATTGGCTTATTAATTGTTCGCACGCAAGGCAAAACACAATCTTGCTTTATTTATCAGCAAATCAACGTAATTGAAATGAAGTCACACAAGTGAAATGTTTCACATAAATTATTCATTTTTTATTTATGGATTACCGCCTTTTTTTCCGGTACTACATCGAAAATCTCAGTAGTAATCTCATCAATAAATTAACAAGTTCTAATTAACGTGAAACATCCGCAGCTTACAAATTGCTCTTTAGAAAGTCATTAAAATGTTGCCACCCTTACGATTTCAATCAAAAATAAATGGTACTATCTTGAAAATTTATGCTTTAAATGTTTATATTTTAAATTTTGACAGGTTTATTTAATGAGTATGTGACCCAGTGTGTCCGTACATTTGTTTTACATAACTTCCCATATTAATTAAGCAAACATGAACATCAGCCTTCCCTTTTTGAAAAAAACAATTTTATCTTGTTTGCTAAATATTAAACACATATCTTCCTTCATCTAAATCCACATAGCTTACATAATTTACAGCATACAGCATACTATGAAATATGCATTAAATAGAACGATACTACATTAATGTACTGTCTTTTACAACATAACATTTATCATTCATTCATTATGAAATTGTTAAACTACTTCATTTCCAGAAATGAAATGTCTCATGATACCTGTTATCTTGTCAATTTTCATAAACTATAATTAATTATAATTACCGTACTGACGCGGGTATAAGCCCATACTCGTGTTTAAGCCCACCCCCCGACTTTTGACTAATTTTCATGAAAAATGAGTCACTCAGGTATAAGCCCACCCATTATTTCAAAGATCTACAGTGTGTGTAATACATTATTTTGCATTTGGCGACGTCCATACACCTTTGATCATAACTAAGCTAGGCTAATAATATACGCCAGGGTAATATACGCTAGGCCATATGAGGTCTAGCGGTCCTGTTTTGTTTACACTTCATCCCGGTCGAAGATCGCTTCACACACGACGCTCGATTCACAAGTCTCCAAAACGGAAAACCCCTATTTGGTATCGGCTGCCATAAACAAGCTTATTAAATTTCTTTGGTACATTTCTATTTAACGAACATTGTATACTTGCTTTTCTGCTCGATAAATTCTTGTTCAATTGATGTTTAAAATAAGATATTCTACGATAAATTACACGAACTATAAGCTTAATTTTCCGTCACTCTACACCTCGTGTATTAGGCAACGTCGTGAGGAGGAATGTCCATGTGCTGTTTTTGACTATCTCGGGTATAAGCCCACCCCGCAAACTTGACGTGATTTCATGTTATACCCGCGTCAGTACGGTAGTCACTGGTTGGAGGTACACACCTAATTGGTGACAGTGGCTTAGACTGCCTTTGTGCATTACTGGCAGCTAGTGACTATGATTTTATGTTTTCTTCTTGTGTCGTGTTTGTTTAATTTGTTGATTTGTATTATATTTTGTAAAATGTATCTTTTGCCTGAATAAATTATAATAATAATAATAAACTAGACATGAAACTCGTCACTTTGACGAGTTAGTTATCCGCACCACGACAAACGCCACGTGCACGTCATACGTTGAAATATTGCACACAGATAAAGATTATGGCATTATGACAAGAACTGAAGAATATGACATGCTGTTAGTGCTGAATTTTGTGTCATATAGTATATACATGCAAACAGTATAAGCTGTATACATATTACATACAGTGTAGAATAGGTGAAATTACGGGACCCGCCATTTATTCCAATTTTTAACATGGCGACGGTATCAAAATGAAACACTTAGATAGCAATTTCAGAAGGAAATTATCTCAGGAACAACATATTAACGTGTAGAAGAAATTTGAATACGTAAAATATAGATGCGCACCCTTTTAAATGTGATGAACTATTACGCAAAATATGAAAATACGACTTTTTTTATTCAACTGGCCATATGATGACGTCACAACGTCCGATTGGCAAAATGTTTACATGAATTCGTATCTACAATCCAATAGCTTCCAGAAAACGTTTTAATCGTGATTATCACATTTTATTCTTACGAGCTATTACAGATTAAAATTTACTGTAAAGATGAAATTAATGACCCACGTAATTAAAATTTTTAGGCATGATGACGTCATAAAAATTAAAATATTTTTATCTCATGCTAAAGAAAGTTGATTGACCTACACAATATATAAATGTAGGAGAAAAAGGAATACAGATAAGCGCGATGCGCTCCATTGAATGTGATGAGCAATAACGAAAGAGACAAAAATCCTATATTTTACATTCGTGTGGCCATACGATGACGTCACAATGTTTTTTTAGCCTTATTGATGCATGATCCGATATCTACAACTCATCAACTTCTAGATTTTGTAATAAAAATAAACGGTTAACGGTTTACTTTAGAAACTATGACTGTTTAAAAAAAGACATAATTTTGACGATTTTTTAAGCTTTTTCATAAAAAACGCGCACGAATTGTCTAATTCAACGTGTTCGTATGGCGTTATTTAAACTGGAAAAGGTCTAAATTGTTTTCAAAATCACTGGGAAAGGCTTGAAAAATATAATTCAAGAGAAAAAAATATGTTTTTAACGCTATGTGCGCACCGCGCGCATAAAAAATTGCGCGCCCGTGGGAATTTTTGACATGCTCAAAATGACAAGAAACGCGTAAAAAGTTGATTAGAAATTAATTTTGCGCATTTTGAAATTTTAAATGCGCGTGCGCGCGTAACTTCTTGTCAAACATGCCATTTTTAATCCGTAGAAAGTTTGCCCCTGATATGACTTAAATTTTGTCAAAGTGTCAATACTAAATGACTTTTGGTTTTTAATCTATGATCAATCATTGAAATTCATAAAATTGCGCATAAGTCACGTTGCGCAACTATGACGTCATTCAAAAATAGGAGGTGCACAACTTCACGTAAATGCCCATATGTTGTCAAAGTTATGAAATGTTATGTTTACACATTTTAGAGGAACACGACTCACAAAAAGGAAGGAAGGAAAGAAGAATAATACAGAAAAAAAATATTGATCTCATACAATTACAAGGAGTTATCCGCTTGGTATACCAAGCGGATAACTAATTATGTGCATTAAATAACTAGTTACTGTGATCATTAAAAATAAATAAATTCTATTTTCATTGACTGTATTTAACAAAGGATAAGCCTTGAATATAATCCTAACTCTTAGTTTATTGTCAAATATAATCCCACTCCTTAGTTTTGCTCAAATGTAATCTCATTTCTTAATAGTTTATTTTCAAATACAACACAACTTCCTAAAGGCTTAATTGTATCCCACGCTCTAATTATCGCTCAAATAAAGTCATTAAAACGTTGTACTTACTCAAATGTTGTTAAGTTCGTCGGAAGATCTAAGAAACACCTATTTCGAAGCAATCCATTCCATAGTTGAACGCCAATGATACCAAAGATGAAGAAAACAAAGAAACACAAAAGAAGAACATTCCCCAACATTGGTAATGTGTCAAGCAACAACATTACAAGAATACGTAAACCTATATGAAGAAGTATAAGAAAAGGAATGGATTAACATTTGTTGAAATATACCACACACTGAGCAGTCTCCAAGCTAGCATAAATATTACAATAAAAAAATACATATAAACTACAAAGAATTGTAGACAAGGCATTGTAGACCCAAAACCCAAGTAGAAAAACAAATCAAAACTTACTTGGAACCCTATTAATTGCACGTAGAGGACGAAGCACTCGAATTGTACGTATCGCCGATAAATTCACACCATCTAAATCTAATGAATATTCAAGCGTCCTAAAAGAGAATAAGACATTTATAAATTGATTAACTTTTAAACAAAATAATATTATTTTATACAAAAGTTGATTAAATAATTTGGATGACTCAATAGTTTATAACTAGAATATTAGCATATCAGATACATACACAAAACTCAATTCAAGATTTATAATATTCTATTGAAGTCACTGCAGTAACTTTATGGTGTTTTTTTTTGACAATTAGAAGTTATTGAGGCATTGGCTCTAATAAACAGTATGTATGATCACACAAAAAAAACTTCCTAAATAATTGCATAGGTTAAACAGTAAAAACAAGTAGTTACTGCAGTAACTGCAGTAGAGAGATATTGACATGGTCCCTAAATATTAATAAACTAAATTGACATTTCAGCAATGAAGTCACTTTTCTTGGGAACAGCAACTGCAGAAGTAAGAATATAGTACACAAAATGGTACCTGGTGGTAACACAATTACATGGATACTTTATATAAAATACAAATAATTATATAAATAAGTATATTTATGAAAATGATGGATAAACATTCATGTCTTAATCTTTAACCTGCTGTTGGTGACTTTAACATGACTTTAAAAAAATATTAATAATTACATAATAAATTTTCTTAATTATATAATTATTCTTTCGTTTAAAAACACCCTTCCAAATTTCCAAAAAAGAATGGACTTCATTCTTGAAATAGGATTTTTTTTAAAATAGTTATAAAAGTGCAAGTACAAACTATACACACATATGTTGCATGCTTTGTTAGTTATTAACTTCAAAATAAAAATCATAAAAATTAAGCAATAAAGTAAAAAATTTAAAAAAAAATGTTTTTCTGCAATAAACTTCAGAACTTAAAGTAAAGTATATAACTGAAATTCAATGCGAGTTTTAAATGTTAATATATTCTGAGTATGTTAGAATGACATTGAACACAATTAATGCAAAATCGTTAAAGAAAATTATCAAAGTTATGTCATTAATAAGATTATTAAGTAAGAAGAATCTATAGTGTACATGTGATATGGTGTAGAATACTTGATTAAATTCTAACTAAAAATGCAAACGATGAATGCAAATACAGAAGGCCTACAGAATGTCCATCATGAATAAATAAAGAAACATGTATCTTATAACACAGTTACTGCATTATAACACAGTTACCGCAGTAATTTTCCTGTAAATGTTATATAACATGATATGGCTATGAGTTGCATCTTGAACACACACATAATACTCAAATAGAATTACACTGAAGTTTTAGCATTATATATCGATAATTTTGATTTTTACTGTAAACTCTTAAAATGATTGCCAATATTTTAACAAGTGGTATATTTAGTGGTATAAATATAGCACAACTCTTATTTAGAGGATAGCAACAAAGTGTCCTCTTAATAGGAGTGTCCCCTTAATAGGAGTGACCCCTTAATAGGGTGACTCCATAATAGGAGTGACTGCGTAATAGGAGTGTCCCCATAATAGGAGTGTCCCTGTAATAGGAGTGTCCCCTTAAAAGGAGAGTCCACTTAATAGGAGAGTCCACCTAATAGGAGTGTCCCCTTAAAAGGAAAGTTCCCTTAAAAGGAGAGTCCACTTAATGGGAAAGTCCCCTTAATAGGAGAGTCCCCTTAATAGGAGTGTCCCCTTAATAGGAGTGTCACCTTAATAGGAGTGTCCCCTTAATAGGAGTGTCCCCTTAATAGGAGTATCCCCTTAAAAGGAAAGTCCACTTAATGGGAGATGTAAAGTACAGGAGAGTCCACCTAATGGGAGTGTCCCCTTAATAGGAGTGTCCCCTTAATAGGAGCTATAGTGTTAACATTTCTCCTCACTCATTTCACCCCTAATGTGTACCCTTAATATTATTCTACTGTTAAGTGTTCTTCCAGCATCACTGTTGATGTATCTATTTTCTAATGAACTTGATGGATTCTCATTGATTCTAGCCTAATTATGTCTAAATGTGCTGTGGTAAACATGCATTGTCAGTAGAGTGTTTCTGATAATGGCTGATGAGGGGTCAAAGGTGATCAATATATAATGATACATTCTTTCTAACAAGCATCTATTTTGGAAATATACTGCAAAAATCCTTACTGCATTATATACTCGGTTAACCTTTGACCCAGAGAAAGAAAGAGAAAAAAAAAATTTGCAAAAGATGATAGATTGATTTATTAAGATTTTTTTTTAACTGTATGAAATAGAATAGAAAGTCATGTTAAGGTCACCAATGAATATATTTTTATAGAGAACTGTGATGAATTATCCGTCAGCCACAAAAATGTGAATGTGATTTACATAATGAAATCGATAAAAATTCACATTGTGATGTAATAACTGTAATGACATCAATAGTATTGAAGTGAACATGACGGCAACAGTACTGATGATGGCACCGGACAATGAAAGGAACAATGATACTGCTGACAACGGCATTAATAATGGCAATGACATTGATTGATGATGAAAAATGAAATTATGATTTTCATGATGATGGCAGATAGCAATGACAATGACGCATTGTCGTATTACTGCTATGAGCGCTCACTGACTGAGCCCCAGATCTTATGTGGGCCCCTGAGGAAAACACAGGCATTAAAATATGTCGAAAAAGGCTAAAACCACCCGAGGCCTCCAGCGTTGGAGGGCCACTTGGGGTTCCTAAGCCAGGGGCATCAGGTCTCTGCGTTACACCACTGCAATGACAGGAATGTGGAGGAAACAGATGATGATGACAACATTGAGAAGGAAACTGATAATGATGATGACGATGATCATGACAACATTGTAGAGAAAACTGATGATGATGACGGCAACATTGTGGAGGAAACTGATGACGATCATGATGATGATGATGACGGCAACATTGAGGAGGAAACTGATGATGATGAAAATGATGATGATGATATGATGATGATGATGACGGCAACATTGAGGAGGAAACTGATGATGATATGATGACGATGACGGCAACATTGAGGAGGAAACTGATGATGATAAAAGGTCAACATAGATCATGATAATATTAATGATTATTTTGTTGGAATGGATAGCGATTCTTTGCCATTAATATTAATTATAAGTCAAATTTTGGTGTTAAGCATTTTATACCTAGTTAGGAAAAAATAAATCCTATTATAAGCAATCAACAAAAAGGAAATTGAAGAAAGAATAAATGATATATAAATACAGGAATAACAATCCAGATAATAAAAAATATTAAATCGAGTTATACAAAATCTTCTATGTGTTATTTTTATTAAAAGAACAAGATTCGTGAAGTCATATGATTATTATAATACGGTATTTTATTCTTCACTTATTATCAAGGAGTCTAAGCATTATCACTATGGCAACAGTTAGTTTGATGAGATGAGAACCATTTTGGAGAAGCTTGTTGAATAATTACTAAAGGCATCAACTTTAAAATGAGATTGCCTGCCTGAAGGTGCACAGGCAATCATAAGTGCATGAAATGCAATCTAAAAATACGAACATTCAGTATTCCGAAATGACATTTATATATTTGATAACATCAAGAACCATCGTTATCGACGTTCATAGAAATCATAAATATTTCTCATATAAACACATTGTTGGCGCTGTTCGTGATCACGATCCCCATGTAATTTACATAAATAAATTGAGAAAGATTTTGCAATACATGGTTATTCTTTGAGAAATGAAGAACAATAATTTTGTTGAATTAATCCGAATGTAAGATAAAAAAAGACTTTTTTTAAAGAGCATTACTTGTTATAATACATAATTTGTTATATAAACGTGTGACGGGTTTCCAGATATTAATGTTTGTTTTAATGTTATAGTGTACCATAAATTGTTAGTTCTGTAGTTCTTCCAAGTCGATAGGATTTCATTGAATCTTTCTACCAAACATACGATAATAAATTTAATATAAATCTAAATTAGCCAAAATATTATTATTATTTGTGATTATCGTACCTGTATGCAACAACAAAAATCCATTGTTAATTTTAAATCAACCAATATTGAATTTTATAGTATGACCTTTTTAATAAGTGCTGACAATCTATATTTTTACAAGCAATTTGCTGTTTTATGATGAGATACAAATGCACTTTGAGACTGCTGCCATACTTTCTCATGCTTGTTTCAGTGTGAACAAAGAGACCGATTCCAGGTGTTTTATTTGTTAAATAATCTTTAATTAGTCAAAGAATTTGGTGGTAGCAAGTGAAAATTAGCTGCCTGAACTCATTGGAATCAAAGATCCCTCTTGAGGTATCAGTCTCAGATGTTTTTGAAGGCTCCGAATATTTTATCATCATTCTTCAGGTGATGAAATATGTAAAGTATCACCTGCAGGAACTATCACTTTATTTTGATATCATTGCACCGGGTGTGTGAAAGACTACCGACATTAACAGGTTTGTATTAAATGTGGTAATTACATATTCTTATCATTATATCAGAACAGGGGGGGGGGGGGAAGTCACAGATATTACACTATAGTCATAACGCATATAAACAATTAAGATTTATAAAGACTATACTGTAGATGATCTCAGACAAATGTTTATATATACAAGAAATTCTTAATGGTAATTATTCGCGTGGATTACTATAATTATTCAAATATATACAGCACCTTAGCAAATAAAAACAGTGATTAGAGGTATAATATGGATTTTATGTATTGGACATCCCCTAGGCATAGTCTTCTCAATAAACTAGTTGTTTTAAAAGCAAACCTTTTAGATTTAAGCAAATGTGAGAAAACAAGAGCGACTTTAAATTGCTGAAAGAGCAAGCATTAAGTTTAATATGTAATTTCACAGTTGGTCTGATTTTCTGTATTTCTTTCTTCCTTATTATAGTCATCGTATTAGTCTACTGATGAAATAACAATTTAAAAATGCAACAAATTTGGTATCAAAGGCTTAATCGTATACTGTGATATAAATTAGATTTATAATAAATGATGTAATCTTTTAACTTTTTAATTAAACGATACAAAGTTCATATTTAAGAGTTAGTATTATAGTCTCTTGAAGATATCTTGTTAGCAGTACCTGGCCGACTTCTTATTTTTGCTGCTGAACTGCTGAATTTGAATTTGTTGAAAATAAATTAACATAGTCACTGGCGTAATGGCTATGAATACTTACTGGCTAAACTTAGGGGATGGGCCCCAGAGCATGAGAAGTCCAATACAATAACGCCCCAGCATTGGAGGGCCCCCTTAGGAGTGCTAAACCAGGGGCCTAATTTTCCCTATGTGTTACGCCAGTTACTAATCATAGTGCTCATAACATTTGAATACCCTCTAGTTACACATAAAATTCAAAAAACTATATTTTTAATTGTAAAGAATATTTTTATTTTACAGAATATGTCTTTTGTAGAGGAGTATTATATTTACTATGATGATAATGTTTTAATACAGTATAATAATAAAATTGGCCTTCTCTTAAGACCTTCCCATATTGTTATGCTGCAAGAGCCATATTGTTGAATAATATAAAAAATCTGTTCAATTTAAAAACAAATCCAGTCCAAATATGACATAATTATTATTATTTTCTAATGTGTTTACTACTGTTAGCATAGACTTTAGTTCCAGTATGTAGTCTTCCAAGATTCTTGATTGGTTTCAAAGTGAAAAATAAATTTACATTTGAAAATTGGAATAGGTGTTTCTAGTAAATAAGTACTAATTAGGCTTTGTTCATTAACATGAGATAGGACTAATGAGTAAGGACTTGTCGGTGATGACTTAATTACCGTTTTTCTTTGTTCATTTTTCATGAAAGCCATATGATGAAGTAAATTGATTACATGATATCAGTACAACAACAAAGTGTTACGCATATTGCAGACAATACACCAAATGTAACAATAAAATAGCATCGATGAAAGAAATCTTGCCATCTCTTTAGCTCTTTTACATTTTGATTTTAATTTTAATCATATCCAACAAATATTACCCCACTGCATATACATTTAAAAAGCTGCCTGCACTAATTAAACAAGTAATAACTGAATTTTGAAATAAAAACACAAATTTAAGTGGGAAAATAAAAAAAAATAAATAAATGTTGAGCACTGTATATAAACATACAATATTATGTGTATCTGTTTTTTTAATTTGCATTTTATTATTGTTAAAAATATATTTGCCAGTCAGTTACTGACACTAGAAGGTTGTTTTGAATAGTCAGTTACTGATACCAAAACAGAGACCAGTATACAAATAATATTAAACAACAGAAAATGTTAAAAAAAACCTGAACATTCTTTAGCACTGTTCATTGTCAAAATTAGGGCCTAAATATCACTTTTCCATTCTAATAGTAGAATTATTAAATGGCATGTGATACGCAATCAACCAATCACATGGCAAAGATACACCCAGGTTAGTTTATAACAGACTAGAATATTTTAAGTAATTAAAATGACTTACCCTGCTAATACTATGAAGAAGTCAAGTTTGTTCCAAGATTCCGTCAAATATCCATTTTTCCCTTTAATTCCCATCGCAGTCATTTTGATCAGCATTTCAACAGCAAAAAATCCAAATATAAAATGATCGAATCCTGCTAGCACCAGGCACCTAGTTGAGTCGCATGTTGTGTCCTCGCACGGACGATACATCCCCAGTGTCACACAGTTCAAGATAATTATTAGCATACTGACCCGCTCAAACCATGTAAATATATTGTTAAGAAAAACATTTTTTAAAGAATACTGAATGCATCTACAGAACCATTGTATAAGATAAAACAATTATAATTTATCAAGATAATATAAAAAATTTAATGGAAAAATTGTGATATATTTATACTGTTTTATATTGCATTATATCTTAGCCGAATGTTTCTATGGATGGAAAAATTCTATCATGTTATAATCTAAAGACATAACGTGACTGAAAGCATGGAAGAGTGGGTGTTTAGACTATGAAATATGTTTTAGTAATTGAACACGAATACATTATACTATTGAATATACTAATATTCTTTTGGTAAATAATAATATTTTTTTGGCAAGTTAAAAAAAGGATTAAACAAGACACAATGTTTTTGTTTTGTCAATTGATAAAGTATAATACATTTGTGATTTCTGTATTAGATTAGATCACATCTTCTCATTCATCTTTATCTTGCTTAATTGATCTGCAATTGATTTTAATTTGGGAGAACAATGTAATCTCCAATCTTTAATTTTCCACGAATTATAACAATACTATGAAAACAGCCAATACTTGAACAATTAATTTAAAATCTGTTCTTTACTGACTATTTTACAATCATAAACTCTGTGCGAAAACCTGACACAGCATGGTATAAACAATAATAATTTCATATCTGGCGAACCGTTGCAAACTTCATGTTAACCTAAATTCTATGGCATTGATAGCCGAGTCCAGTCTCCGGGGAGTCGTGCCCAATGCATTGAAATTGTATTAAAAAGCGATCTTCACACCAATGCAGTGGTTAATAGCATCAGAAAGTTTATGCGTGTCTAGGCGCATTGGAATTAATCACGCGTAAATCGTGTGATAATCATGCATGGTTTATGTAGTAGAAGAGATGGATATAAAGTGATGATTGAAGAAGAAAAAGTACAAATTCCAAGTTGGTATTTAGAAAGTCGAAAAAATAATTACAAATATTTGGAACTTTATGAACTTTTAAATGATAGCTTACAGTAATTTATAACTTTTAAAGTTTACAAATCACAGTTTTAGTTAAACTATAATAAATTTGTATAAAAACAGATAGTTTATAGAAAATCACTAAGAAATATACCTTACAAAATATTACATACAGTACCATGCATTGCAATAAAAAAAAAAGGTTAAATTGCATTGATCGGATAATGTAATATAAAAATCACTTTAAAGTTCAGTGGAGACATTTCATTAATGTATTTTATGTGTTCCAAAAGGTAATGTCAAATAATTTACATTTATGCTTTGTACTGTAGCTCGTAACACAACAACATTACAAAAGAAATGATGACGGCTGTTTGTGGGGGGGGCGTCTCCATGTGTGGCCATGGTCTTTTGTCTTTTCATATTATAACGCGCTCTCTCTCTTCATCTAATCAAGTAAAAGCTAGGCATGAAATAGAATATAAAATAACACATTTCTATACTAGTATGCATATATAAATAATAATAAAATGTCATGTTTTTAAAAGGATCATAATAATGTCATATCAAATTAATTCAATGGTAAATTTTTGCAGAAATGACGAACTATTAACTGTAATGTCTATCATAATTAAATTATTTTGAGTTTTCACATCGTTTTACTATTAATTCTTTAAATCAAAGTCAATGCTGTCAAAGTTATTGTTTGCTTTGACCATTAATTCCAATGTGACCTCAACCTAGTAATGCAGTGCACACTTTACAGATACAACAGATTGCCAAAGCAAACACAGCTACAGATCACATTTGTCAATCATAATACAGAATATCATGTAATAGCATTAAGTACAAGAGACACTAAAGCTCTGTCTACACTATCAAACTAGTTTGACAACAAAGGTGTGATTGGCCAAATATGGTAATGATATGACATCATCATGTCCATATATGGGCACATCACATTTTTTTGTCATATAAAATTTAATAATGTAGACAGGGCATACTATCAAACTAATTTGAAAAAAACGTGTGATGCATCCAAATATGGTAGTTATATGCCCAAATATAACAGTGATATGACATCTTAAGCCATATTTGATAAATACCAAATGTACCCAATGTTCTTCTATTCTACCACGTTTCACCAGATTTTCTGTACTGTATCTCCACATGGCATATCCAGTATCATAGAAAAGTTCTGTATACACTGTCACAATGGTACCTATAAGGTTAGGTTAGGCTTATGGTCTCATGCATATTTAATATAAGTCTCATGCATATTTATGAGGCAAAACTTATTTTCCACATCTGGTGTTTTGGTGGTTTTCTATCGAAAAACCACAATGTTGAAATATAAAGAAGACAATTATTATATAAAGAAAATTGGCAGAAATTGTTTAATTTTTTGTAAGGATGTGAGATACATAATACCGTATTAACAGAAAATGAAACAAATTCAAGACATATTACATCATAAGTTCAAGTTACATTATATTATTATCTAATATAAAATATATTAATATAAATGTATCTATTTTCTAAGAAATATATTGGCAAAAAAGGCACAAGAAATTCTTTGTTTCTCGTTTATCAAAGCGAAAGCGACGTAGTAAAAAGAAAATGAAACAAATCCTACACTGAGACGATTCAAATTTATACAAGTGCAATAAACATGCTATTGCATGTCAATCATTTTCTGAACTTTAAACAAACAGAAATTGTTCAACTAGACATGAAACTCGTCACTTTGACGAGTTAGTTATCCGCACCACGACAAACGCCACGTGCACGTCATACGTTGGAATATTGCACACAGATAAAGATTATGGCATTATGACAAGAACTGAAGAATATGATATGCTGTTAGTGCTGAATTCTTTCAATTTTGTGGCATATAGTATATACATGCAAACAGTATAAGCTGTATACATATTACATACAGTGTAGAATAGGTGAAATTACGGGACCCGCCATTTATTCCAATTTTTAACATGGCGACGGTATCAAAATGAAACCCTTAGATAGCAATTTCAGAAGTAAATTATCTCAGGAACAACATATTAACGTGTAGAAGAAATTTGAATACGTAAAATATAGATGCGCACCCTTTTAAATGTGATGAACTATTACGCAAAATATGAAAATACGACTTTTTTTATTCAACTGGCCATATGATGACGTCACAACATCCGATTGGCAAAATGTTTACATGAATTCGTATCTACAATCCAATTGCTTCCAGAAAACGTTTTAATCGTGATTATCACATTTTATTCTTACGAGCTATTACAGATTAAAATTTACTGTAAAGATGAAATTAATGACCCACGTAATTAAAATTTTTATGCATGATGACGTCATAAAAATTAAAATATTTTTATCTCATGCTAAAGAAAGTTGATTGACCTACACAATATATAAATGTAGGAGAAAAAGGAATACAGATAAGCGTGATGCGCTCCATTGAATGTGATGAGCAATAACGAAAGAGACAAAAATCCTATATTTTACATTCGTGTGGCCATACGATGACGTCACAATGTTTTTTTAGCCTTATTGATGCATGATCCGATATCTACAACTCATCAACTTCTAGATTTTGTAATAAAAATAAACGGTTAACGGTTTACTTTAGAAACTATGACTGTTTAAAAAAAGACATAATTTTGAAGATTTTTTAAGCTTTTTCATAAAAAACGCGCACGAATTGTCTAATTCAACGTGTTCGTATGGCGTTATTTAAACTGGAAAAGGTCTAAATTGTTTTCAAAATTACTAGGAAAGGCTTGAAAAATATAATTCAAGAGAAAAAAATATGATTTTAACGCTACGTGCGCACCGCGCGTGTAAAAAATTGCGCGCCCGTGGGAATTTTTGACATGCTCAAAATGACAAGAAACGCGTAAAAAGTTGATTAGAAATTAATTTTGCGCATTTTGAAATTTTAAATGCGCGTGCGCGCGTAACTTCTTGTGAAACATGCCATTTTTAATCCGTAGAAAGTTTGCCCCTGATATGCCTTAAATTTTGTCAAAGTGTCAATACTAAATGACTTTTGGTTTTTAATCTATGATCAATCATTGAAATTCATAAAATTGCGCGTAAGTCACGTTGCGCAACTATGACGTCATTCAAAAATAGGAGGTGCACAACTTCACGTAAATGCCCATATGTTGTCAAAGTTATGAAATGTTATGTTTACACATTTTAGAGGAACACGACTCACAAAAAGGAAGGAAGGAAAGAAGAACTAGACATGAAACTCGTCACTTTGACGAGTTAGTTATCCGCACAACGACAAACGCCATGTGCACGTCATACGTTGGAATATTGCACACAGATAAAGATTATGGCATTATGACAAGAACTGAAGAATATGATATGCTGTTAGTTCTGAATTCTGTCAATTTGTGTCATATAGTATATACATGCAAACAGTATAATCTGTATACATATTACATACAGTGTAGAATAGGTGAAATTACGGGACCCGCCATTTATTCCAATTTTTAACATGGCGACGGTATAAAAAAGAAACACTTAAATAGCAATTTCTGAAGGAAATTATCTCAGGAACAACATATTAACGTGTAGAAGAAATTTGAATACGTAAAATATAGATGCGCACCCTTTTAAATGTGATGAACTATTACGCAAAATATGAAAATACGACTTTTTTTATTCAACTGGCCATATGATGATGTCACAACATCCGATTGGCAAAATGTTTACATGAATTCGTATCTACAATCCAATAGCTTCCAGAAAACGTTTTAATCGTGATTATCACATTTTATTCTTACGAGCTATTACAGATTAAAATTTACTGTAAAGATGAAATTAATGACCCACGTAATTAAAATTTTTAGGCATGATGACGTCAAAAAAATTAAAATATTTTTACCCCATGCGAAAGGTAGTTGATTGACCTAAAAAATATCAAAATCTGGGTTAAAATGAAAAACGGATAAGCAAAGATGCGCTCTATTAAATGTGATGCTCTATGACAAAAGATACAAAAATCCTATATTTTATATTCGCATGGCCATACGATGACGTCACAATGTCCTGTTAGCAATATTGATGCATGATACGATATCTACAACTCATCATCTTCCAGAATACGTAATAAAAATAACTTTTACCGTTTAGTTTAGAAACTACGACTGTTTTAAAAAAGGTATAATTTTGACAAATTTTAAGGAATTTTTGAACTTTTTCATCAAAAACGTACGTAAATTATCCAATTCGACGTGCTGGTATGACGTTAATTTTAAGTCGAAATTGTTTAAAAGTTGGTAAAATTACTTGAAAAGGCTGGAAAAACATAAATCACGCGGAAAAAATTGTTTTTAACGCTACGTGCGCACCGCGCGCATAAAAAATATGCGCGCGCGTGGGAATTTTTGACATGCTCAAAATGACATAAAACGCGTAGAAAGTTGATTAGAAATTGATTTTTCGCTTTTAGAAATTTTAAACGCGCGTGCGCGCGTAACTTCGTGTAAAACATGCCATTTTTTTCTCACAGTCAGTTAGCGCAAGATATAACTTAAACTTTTTCTAAGTTCCAAATTAAAATGTTATATGGTTTTCGATCTATGTTAAATACGCGAAATTCATAAAAACGCGCGTAAGTCACGTTGCGCAACTATGACGTCATTCACAATAGCGGGTGCACAACTTCACGTGAACGCCCACATGTTGACAAAGTTATAAAATGTTATGTTTACACGTTTTTGAGTTACGCGTGACACAAAAATGACAGAAAGAAAGAAGAATACAGAAAAAAAAAAAAAAGATGATGAAACAGGACAGTTACAAGGAGTTATCCGCTAAATGCGGATAACTAATGAAAATGATTTTTACAATCACAAGGGTTATCCGCAACTTCTAAGTTGCGGATAACCAACTAGATTTGAACTCGTCACTTTGACGAGTTCGGGTTATCCGCGCAAACGCAACATGCACATACTTAACCATATGAACCTCAACAATTATTATGCCATCCTATGACATGAAATAAATATGTTTACAGTGCTGAATTGTACCTATTATGTAGCATACATCATATTACAGTATTTTACAGAATAAACTGTATATGTTATATACAGTGTAGCATAGACAAAATTATGAGACCCATCTTTTAAATCCAATTATTAACACGATGACGTCATCAAATTGACATATAAAGATAACAATTTTAGAAGATAATTATCTAAATAATTACATTAAATCAAATTTGAAGAATTTTGGGCACGTAAAAGTGAGATGCGCTCTATTTAATATGATGAGCAATAACGAAAGAGTAAAAAATCCTATATTTTACATTCGTGTGGCCATACGATGACGTCATAACATCCGAGTGGTAAAGGTTCTGCATGAATTCATATCTACAACATATCTGCTTACATATTAAATTAAAAAAATTGGGGGTCGTGGATGATCCTGAGGAGCTATAATAGATTAAAAATAGGCTTATTTTTGACAATATGTTGTCACTTTTGCAACTAAAACGCGCGCAAATTGTCTAAATCAACGTGTTCGTATGACGTCATTTTAATTTGAAATGATGTAAATCTTTTTTAAAATGACTAAGAAAGGCTGTAAAATCATAATTCAAGAAAAAAACACATGATTTTCATGCTCCGTGCGCACCTTACGCGTAATTTTTTTTGCGCGCGTGGGAATTTTTGACATGTTTCAATTGTCATGATCAGCGTAGAAAGTTGATTAGAAATTAATTTTGCGCATTTTAAAATTTTAAATGCGCGTGCGCACGTAACTTCTTGTGAAACATGTCATTTTTAATCCATAGAAAGTTTGCCCTTGATATGACTTAAATTTTCACTAAGTGTCAAAACAAAATGACTTTTGGTTTATAATCTATGATCAATCATTGAAATTCATAAAATCGCGCGTAACTTACGCTGCGCGACTCTAACGTCATTAAAAATATGGAGGTGCACAATTTCACGTAAATTTCCATATGTTGACCAAGTTATGAAATGTCATGTTTACAAGAATGACAGATATGCGTGACACAAAATTCTGGGAAAGAAAGAAGAATAACAAAGAAGATAAAAAAAGAAACGTGACAATAACAAGGGTTATCCGCAACTAAGTTGCTAAGTTGCGGATAACCAACTAGATTTGAACTCGTCACTTTGACGAGTTCGGGTTATCCGCGCAAACGCAACATGCACATACTTAACTATATGAACCTCGACAATTATTATGCCATTCCATGACATGAAATAAATATGTTTACAGTGCTGAATTGTACCTATTATGTAGCACTAGCATACACCATATTACAGTATTTTACAGAATAAACTGTATATGTTATATACAGTGTAGCATAGACAAAATTACGAGGCCCATCTTTTAAATCCAATTATTAACACGATGACATCATCAAATTGACAAATAAAGATAACAATTTTAGAAGATAATTATCTAAATAATTACATTAAAACAAATTTGAAGAATTTTGGGCACGTAAAAGTGAGATGCGCTCTCGTTTAAACGCAATGAACTTTTATGCAAGAGATGAAAATATGACTTTTTGAATTCAACTGGCCATATGATGACGTCACAACATCTGATTGGCAAAATATTCACATCAATTTGTATCTACAATTCAATAGCTTCCAGAAAACATTTTAATCATGATTATCACTTTTTATTCTGACAAGCTATAACAGATTAAAATTTACTGTAAAAATGAAAATAAGTGAACCACGTTATTTACATTTTTAGACATGATGACGTCATAAAAATTAAAATATTTTTAACTCATGCGAAAAACAGTTGATTGACGTAGACAATATTAAAATCTCGGGGAAAATGGAATACGTATAAGCGAGATGCGCTCTGTTGAATGTAATGAGCAATAACGAAAGAGAAAAAAATCCTATATTTTACATTCGTGTGGCCATACGATGACGTCATAATATCCGAGAGGTAAAAATTCTGCATGAATTCATATCTACAGTATATCTTCTAACATAATAAGTTAAAGAAATTGGGGGTCACCTTCGATCCTGAAGAGCTATAATAGATTCAAAATTGGCATCATTTTGACAATATTTTATAACTTTTTCAACTAAAACGCACGCAAATTGTCTAAATCAACGTGTTCGTATGACGTCATTTTAACTTTAAATGATGTCAATCTTTTTTAAAATGACTAGAAAAGGCTGTAAAATCATGATTCAAGAGAAAAAAACATGATTTACATGCTCCGCGCGCACCTTACGCGTAAATTTTTTCGCGCGCGTGGGAATTTTTGACATGCTTAAAATGTCATGATCAGCGTAAAAAGTTGATTATAAATTAATTTTGCGCATTTTGAAATTTTAAATGCGCGTGCGCGCGTAACTTCTTGTGAAACGTGCCATTTTTAATCCATAGAAAGTTTGCCCTTGATATGACTTAAATTTTCACCAAGTGTCAATAAAAAATGACTTTCGGTTTATAATCTATAACCAATCATTGAAATTCATAAAATCGCGCGTAACTTGCGCTGCGCGACTCTAAATTCATATAACGAAGTTTCTTGCACATCTACAGCTACAGGTCAATCTTTTGACAAAGTTATACTATCTTATGTTGACAAGGATGAGAGATATACGACGCACAAAAATCCGGGAAAGAAATAAGAATAAAGATGAAAAAAAAAGATATTTACAATCACATGGGTTATCCGCAACTAAGTTGCGGATAACCAACTAGATTTGAACTCGTCACTTCGACGAGTTCGGGTTATCCGCGCAAACGCAACATGCACATACGTTTAAAATATATGAACGCCGACAATTATTATGCCATCCTATGACATGAATTAAATATGTTTACAGTGCTGAATTGTACCTATTTTGTAGCATACAGCATATTACAGTATTTACAGAATACATTGTATGTTATATACAGTGCAGCATAGACGAAATTACGAGACCCATCGTTTAAATCCAATTATTAACAAGATGACGTCATCAAATTGACATATAAAGATAACAATTTTTGAAGGTAATTATCTAAATAATTACATTAATACAAATTTGAAGAATTTTGAGCACGTAAAAGTGAGATGCGCTCTCGTTTAAATGCAATGAACTTTTACGCAAGAGATGAAAATATGACTTTTTAAATTCAACTGGCCATATGATGACGTCACAACATCTGATTGGCAAAATATTCACATGAATTTGTATCTACAATCCAATAGCTTCCAGAAAACGTTTTAATCATGATTATCACTTTTTATTCTGACGAGTTATAACAGATTGAAATTTACTGTAAAGATGAAAATAGGTGACCCACGTTATTTACATTTTTAGACATGATGACGTCATAAAAATTAAAATATTTTTAACTCATGCGAAAGATAGTTGATTGACCTAGACAGTATTAAAATATATGAGGAAATGGAATACGTATAAGCGAGATGCGCTCTATTTAATGTAATGAGCAATAACGAAACAGTCAAAAATCCAAAATTTTACATTCGTTTGGCCATACGATGACGTCATAACATCCGAGGGGTAAAGATTCTGCATGAATTCATATCTACAACATATCTGCTTCTATATTAAATAAAAAAAATTGGGGGTAACGGTTGATCCTGAGGAGCTATAATAGATTCAAAATAGGCATAATTTTGACAAAATTTTGTCACTTTTGCAACTAAAACGCGCGCAAATGGTCTAAATCAACGTATTCGTATGACGTCATTTTAATTTGAAATGATGTAAATCTTTTTTAAAATGACTAAGAAAGGCTGTAAAATCATAATTCAAGAAAAAAACACATGATTTTCATGCTCCGTGCGCACCTTACGCGTAAATTTTTTCGCGCGCGTGGGAATTTTTTACATGCTCAAAATGTCATGATCAGCGTAGAAAATTGATTAGAAATTAATTTTGCGCATTTTTAAATTTTAAATGCGCGTGCGCGCGTAACTTCTTGTGAAACATGTCATTTTTAATCCATAGAAAGTTTGCCCTTGATATGACTTAAATTTTTACCAAGTGTCAATACAAAATGACTTTTGGTTTATAATCTATGACCTATCATTGAAATTCATAAAATTGCGCGTAACTTACGCTGCGCGACTCTAACGTCATTAAAAATATGGAGGTGCACAACTTCAGGTAAATGTCCATATAATGAAAAAGTTATACAAAAGATATATTCACAAGCAATAGGGGATATGCGACGCACAAAAATCCGGGAAAGAAAGAAGAATAACAAAGAAGATGAAGATGAAAAAAAAGATATTTACAATCACATGGGTTATCCGCAACTAAGTTGCGGATAACCAAAAATATTGATCTCATACAATAACAAGGAGTTATCCGCTTGGTATACCAAGCGGATAACTAATAAAACAATTTATTATGTATTGTTGATGGACTGTATTTAAATGATTTAATAACATCTATCTTTTAACACCAGTAGTGTCAAAGCATGTATTCTACTTGCTACTAAAGCACTGTCTACACTATCAAACTAGTTTGACAAAAAAAGTGTTATGTGCCCAAATATGGTAGTGATATGCCCAAATATGGTAGTGATATGACATCATCATGTCCATATATGGGCACATCACATTTTTTTGGCACATAAAAAGTTTGATAGTGTAGACAGAGCTTAAACTCACGCAGTTGGCACACTCCTCCTGACCTATGTGATAATGGCAATTTTCCACAAACATGTGTTTTTCAGACCAATTTCTTTGAAACGGGTGAACAACTCATTCATTCAAGTTGCATAGAGATTATGAATTATTAAATACATGTTGAATAGAACATGCAACCTGTCATTTTGTCTGGGTTTGTTCATAGGACTTGCTTATTTGGTAAAATGTATTACATGATCATTTTAATCACAGAGAGAAGAATAACTGACAACGGTCATTGGCAATCAGTGAACAATAAATTATCGCTGCACGCACACACGTATGGTAATATAATATTTCCACCGTTCAGGACAAAAATAGAAATCAAAGGCCTATCTGTCAAGCATTGATGGAATTCTAAAATTGCTAGGTTATCTATCTACCAGTCCAGCACGTGTTGCTAAGTTTGAAATATTTGAAGCAGTAGATCATGATCGATGAGACAATTTAGCCTAAGCAGCCAGATATTTCCTGCCTACATTCTTGTACGATGTCTTTTTTTTAAACCACATACAAATGTTTGCCTATAAATCAACCATACCTTTATAATACAGTTGCAACTCTGTACAAGTAGACTGTAGCTATAAAACAGTCATGCAGATTTCTTTCATTGTAATATTTAAAAGATTTAAACAAAATTTATAGATCTATAATTTTGTTACAATGACTCGACACACTGGACTTTTCTGAACTAGATACAGTCGAACTCCTCCTTTGGGGGGGGGGGGGGCCGGGGGGGTGGGGGTGTCACTCCTTCCTCTGAAATGAACGTGGAGCAACATATTTTAACACTATAGCCAATCTCTATTCAGGGACTTTAGGATTCTACTTTATTAACATCGACATACATAAATTGTTTGCTTATTGTGCATTGAAATGAGAGGGTACAAAAGTATTAATTATATAATCAGTAATAAAAATAAAGAGTGTCATCTACAGTTTGACGTTATCATGTAACGCTCAAGAATTACAAGCGTATACATGGTTTATATCAACTCTACGTTCCATGTTTATCTTCACATGGTAAGCATACTTTCGCTAATGGCACCCAACATAGATCACAAACTTTCTTAATCAGTTTAGTGACTCTTGAAAATTGATAAAAGAAGAAGATCAATTTAAAACTAAGAATCCAGAGGAAACGAATTAAAACCTTTATAATTAATTCTGACTCTTGATATTATTTAAAGATAAAAAGATAATGGAGTACTACCAAGTTACACGGAATGGCCATCATCTCAGTCGGAAACATTCCTCCAGAGATTAAATAAATTGAGGATGATGGCATCAGAAGATGCGGTCATCGTAAATGTCATCTCATCTAGACAATTCCCACAGGTTCTGAAACATGAAAGTCCATTATTTTTCTAACCAAATTACTTTGAATGTTCACTGTCGTTACAATTGAAATACCAACAAACAACTTCTTGGAGAAGAGATTATAAGAATTCACCGCAAATTTTGCATTATTAACATTCTGACATTTACTTATATTGACAAAAAAACAATATTCTACTATTTTGAAGTCTGATAGAAAAAAATGTAAATGTATTGACATGAATAGATTGATTGCTATATTAAGAAATCAAATTTAAATAATGTTTGAAAAGTTAATAATCTTAATTCAAAATCTTCATTCCTAGACTTTCATTATTTTAATAACAGTCGCCCTCATGGCAGTACATCACGCTCTCAGTTGTCACTCGTCTCGATCCTGAAGCCCTAGCGTTGCGCTCTACTTACATCCAATCATCATAACACTGATTTATGTAATCCAATATTCAAAATCAATTTGATATAAAATTGTATTATACATGTTTATATAAAAGAAGTAACAAATGTTCAAGTGAAATTAAAGTCGTTGGGAGTTGGACGTAAATAAAACATTTACTGCAGTAACTACATTGTGTTTACTCCTTAAACCTGTTTATGTAATTATTAATTTTTTTTCAATAATCATTCACAATGTGTTATTGCAGTGACTGCCTCATACACTTTTATATAATTATTGAAACATTAAAAAATGTAGTTACTGCAATAACTGCAGTAGAATAATTTGTATTTATTTATTTTATTTTCCCTAATTATCCCTTTTTTAAAATTTGTTTTAAATATAACCGGGTATTCAAATTATTAGATTATATTAGTATTATAATTATGCAACATTTTATTATTAGCACCACGTTATCAATTAGCAAATAAAAGCATTGTTTATACATATTTTAGGCAATACAATTCAGTGTTTACACTGTTGAATGTGTAAATACTGGTACGTAGTTATATTAAATCAAATCTACGCATACTCATTTAATTAGAGCTTTTTATATAACACCTAAATAAATTCCTGTCATTTGATTGGACGATTGTGGGTCACATGGCGTGCAATAGTACGCACTATTAAACGATCGTTTAATAGTACTTTTTTAAACATTTTGTGTACGAAAAAAAAAAACGTTTCGCGGATGAAAAAAAATTTAGAATACAAAAATTACATTGAAATACAACAGCGCCACCTGTCGTCCTGCCTCTGTTTGTAAACACCACCGCGAGATATGCAAAAGCAGCAGATTTTTGTGTACGATTTGGAGATATATATGTACTAATTTCATTCAAAAAGGCATTTAAATTAGCTTTAGATCGTTTTTAGGATTTTGATTACTTAATGGGGACATCCCTACAAGACGTGGAATCGTTGGAAAAACCATAATTAGTCAAGATAAGTTCCAATTGTCTGTCGAAGTTTTGCCTTTCAGCCAATCTAGTACTACTACACTAGCTAGCCTAGCTAGGCCTGTTAGTATTAGGCTAGGCCTAGCCTAGGCGTTTTAGCCTTGCTAAGCATAGGATTATTTGGTTGTTTGTTGACATAATTAACACTAAAGTAGGTGTGTTTATAAAATCCATATAAATATAACATTAACATTTAATATTATAATATTACTGTTTTAATCAATCTGAATGAAATGTAGGCCTCTTGGCTAGGGCTACCTTATATTTGATTCAAATGACAGGAATCTATTTAGATGTTATATAAAACAAATAAGGAATGTTTAATATTCGTGTAATGGTACAAATAATGGCATTTGGTGAATGATGAAAGGTTACATCAACTCGGCGTTGCCTCGTTGATATAACCTTTCATCATTCACCTCATGCCATTATTTGTACCATTACACTCATAAACATTCATTATTTGTACAATATTGAACTGTAAAGCCATCATAAAAAAATTAAAATACGATCTAAATAAAACATGATTGATAAGCATAGTGCAATATGAAAAGCATCTTTATTCAGACAATTTAAATTTCAAAATCTAGTTGACAGAATAATCCATGCAAGGCAGTGTGCAGGTAAAAACGCTCATTACTACAAGAACAGGAAATACGTAAAACACTGTGCTTTTGCGTCAACAAACGATCTTTCATTGTCTGCTGTTGTGCGAATAAACCGTTAGTCGAAAGGTTTTTTTTACTCTGTTCGGCTTACTGAACATGGCCACAGGCACGGCTAATTAACGATCTCTAGGGATTGTATGTATTTAATTCCTGCATCAAATAACAACATTTATTTCTATGATGATGAACCTGCATGAAATCAAAGTCGGCCTTAAGGAGAATCCTTAGAATTTGTTATGGATCCTTTACGATTAAAATGCATAAACTACTGTAATAAATAATGTATGTTTAACAGTACTGACTGTTAATATTCATGTAAAAAACACTTTCATTTGTTAATATTTTGATACATTTAATGTAATGAAAAACAGTGGAATATTATTGTGCATTCATGTAACATTTATCATACCATATTTTCATGTACATAACAGTTGAATACCAGATATTCATGGAAATAACTTTTGAATCTGTACATTCGTGTAAATAACATATTATTTATGTAATAATCGGGTATTTTACTGGAGCGCATTGTTATGAATATGATACAAATATTGAATATTACAAAACCAAATCATTTCTGGCAAATTTGGCTAAAACAACTGTCTAACCAATCTTTCCAAAAAGATCTGCCTGTTGTGTGAATATGATTATAATAAGAGTGTAAAACTATTTTTTTTACAGTAGATAAAAAATAACTTGTTGCTGTGAATTACTTTTTATAATGGATGAAATATGTGAAATACTAAATAAAAGAACTAATAGATAATAGATTTGAATATATGTCGCAAATTCTTAAGTCAATGTCAACAAGTTAAGTACACATACTCAACATATTTGCTATCTATGGTAAATAAGTCCAACAGTTCGTTTCCACCCATTTAGAAATAATACATAAATGTATGACTAGGCTGTATTGTAAAATCACTGCATTGTTACTCCAAAAATGGGCTTGCCTTTCTACGCAGGTTGAGTCTGTATTATAGAAGTATGGTATATTTATGATTAATCAACTTAAGAAAGCTAAAAATTATATTTCAGATATATTTGTAAGCATGTTTTCATTGCTATAAAAGCTGTGTACTGATTCGGTGTGGTGGCTGGAGTAAGCTCTGTGCTATGTTACGTTTTTTGTTTACAGACATACTGTACGTTTTGTATGGAAGCGTACTGTACGTTTTGTATGGAATCGTACTGTGCGTTTTGTATGGAATTGTACTGTACGTTTTGTATAGAATTGTAATGTACGTTTTGTATGGAATCATACTTTACGTTTTTTATGGAAACTAAAAAGAGTTGGTGGATTAAACACTACATTCCATTTTTTATCCACTACCTGTGTGTGTATAGACAGTGTAATAAAATTCTGATACTATTGGAGTAGCAAAACATAAAGTGGTAAAAATGACAATTGAAAGTGACAATAGCTTACAAAATAATAATATAATATAGTCTTATTATAATAATAATAATAAAGTCATAAAAATAGGGTTATAGAGTTGAAGGCACAATAACAATAAAAGTACATCCTATACAGCAATTCTTATTCTATGGGGTTCTTGGTACTAATACTAATAGCAACCTGTTTTTAATACTTGTTTTTAGTTCACGTATTAAGTACATACTGTATAGCCACAATGGCAAACCAAGCATTTTACAGGGATATACAGTTAGCATTATAATTTCATATCCAATAAATTCTTCATGTTCATGTCATGTTCTGGGTATAGCACATTATGTATTACACAAGCACTAGTAGCCTAGCTGGGATAGTAAGCAAATTGTACTCAAATATTCTGATTATATATGCACGTTAAAAAAAAACACACTGTAATAATGTACGTACAGTAGCATAAATAATAATAATAAAAACTTGTTATAAAATAATATCAGAAACCATAGTTACAATAGCTATTTCACACATACAGAATATAGAAAATACAGTGCTCAGTTAAAATCAATTGAAAGAAAAATGAAGATATTGAAGAGTTAAATCAGCCATGTTTAACGGCATTGTGGTATAAGGCCGTCATTGATTATTGGTTTGTGTATGCCCTACTAATCTAGACTATGATATCAAATACATATTGTTAAGAATTAATCACATGTGCTAATACAGAGAATGCCGCCTGACAGTGAAGCCGTCTTATGTGTACTTTAAGTGCACAAATTAAGATACACCACATTTGTCACGCTCAATAGGGTCAAATGAACCTCTTTTTTCCTGAAGTGCCCCATTCAAACTAGTGATTATATTTTTCAAAAGGCTTGATCTTTGATTGTATCTCACAAATTTACCTTATTAAATATACTGTATTACCATATTATTAATATTGACATTATCTAATGTTAAGAATGCTAGAGCGGAGGTGGTTGGAGCCATGGGAGGTGGCTGGAGCCATGAGAGGGGGATGTTGTAAATTTCCTTTCGGAGAAAAAGTATCCCTCTATAACAAATCTTGGCTACAGGCGTGTGTGGAATATCAAACCTTTTCAGTTAACTTTCCCAGAACTCAACTCTCAGAAAATTCCCCTAAAATCTTTCATTCTGACAATCAGGCCTAAGATTTTTGACAAATGTTAAAAGAATCTACGAAGATATGTCTAAGAAGTCAACCTTTTCCACTTTCCATTGTATAATTTCAAATCAAAGAACAACTAGGTTAATTTAATTCCAGGTCAGTATACGTACCTAGAAAAATGGACAGCATATTTTAGATTTTGTCCTTCAATTTATCATTGAAAGCAATTTGTTCATGTTGAGCTCTTAAGTCATTTAACAACAAACATTAGATAATTTGTCTGTCATGGTTTATTTATATCTATTTATTTATTCATACATTGCAAATGGTTGATGCTCAAACTAACTACTATATATCCTTCCATTCAGAATTAAATTTAAGTAAAGTACACAAACTATGGTAGCCGATTCAATACAGAAAATTATATTTGAAAAACGTATTTTGATATTTTCAGCAATTGTATCAGTCACTGATCATATGGATTAAACGAATTGAAAATTGTATATAATACCTGTATGTCAACAACAAACCTACTTCAGTAAGGGCTATAAAACAAAATCTGGTTTACGATTACACGAACAGATTAATAAAGAATTGGCTTAAGTTAGACTAAGATGTGACTAAGCATACATCATTGGTAATTAAGTATGTGAGAAGTAGCACCCCCAAGGGATGACACTGATATCTTTGTATTTTTGAGAGGCTTGTAAACAAGTAGTAATGATATTCTGATAAAGCATAACATTACAGCCGCAATTAATATGGCTAATATCATACAATTCAGCGTCTGAACTTTTCATTAGGAGATATTTATACCATATTACTGTATTAATGTAAATATGCAAACATTATAGGCCTATAATAGGTAACTATACAGTATTGCATTGTCCTAATAAAAAATTTACCTCAAACACTTCAATTGTGTCATTTTCTGTGATTATTTATTGAAATTTAGACTGAAGAATTTTCATTAGGCAGTATCTATACCATATTAATGTATTATTAAGTTTTTTGTTGTAGGCCTAAAGGTAAATATTACAGTATAGAAATGTCCTAATAATAAATTTATCTTAAAGAACCATCCAGCTAACAATACTGTAAGTTTACTGAAATGAATAATATTAATATAATATATATTCATAGAATTGATTAATAATCATCATACTCTAATCAGGGTAAATTTCAATATTCTAGTTCTGGTTTCTACAATTGAAGTTTAATGTATATTTGTTTAGTTAAAATTTGAATATCAATATGATTACAAGGTTATCAGATGTAAAACATTAATAGATGTCTGCTGTATAGCGTCTGATTTATTTTAATGAACGTCAGCACGTTAATTAGGCCATTTTCAATGAATGTAACAGAACATTGATCAGGACATTTTCAAATTCCTTTGACATTTGCGCGTGTTTCTTTTTGTATATTCTACAATCTACAGGGAGTGGCAGAATATGACTAGGTATAAGTTTGCCGTCTCTGCACAAGTAGTACATGCCGACAGAAATGTTCATCTCTATGAATCTACATAAAACATTAAAACAATTATTTATAATTTTTGTTAAGCCCTTGACTTTACGTAGGCAATTTCATGTTTCGATGCAATATAAATTATATGAAAAATAATCCAATTATTAATGTGCTATATATATACACAGGAAAATTATCCTCAATTATAGAACAATTACCAACAAAATAGAACAATCAAAAAAACAATAACCTTCGAACCCAATTATTATATATTAGCAATGTAAGTGGTCATGCCTAAATTTACTGCAGTAACTGTTTTTGTTACTGCAGGGCAATATAGCATATGATTTTTTTTTTTGCATAGAAGTTTATGAATCAACACTAAACAGTATGAGCTTGATAAATAATAGCATACTCGAGTTAAAAGGTAAACAAAATGTAGTTACTTCAGTAAACTGCAGTACTGTATAATAATAGTTTTGACATGGGCCCTAAAGGTTAATGAGATATATTCATATAAGATTAAAAAATCTTACTTAATTTATATTTCCAACCAATATCCTGGTATGATATCACCATAATGGATAGTAAATCACAGCATACGACCAAGTATACTTTTAACAATAACAATATGTTAATGCATCATAATGGTTTTAGAAAGTAATATAGACACACAAACAGTGGAAAATGATAAACATATTATTAAATAAGTTGCTAGTTGATGTTGTATGATAATTAATGTATGTTGATGATGTAGACCGAGAGAGGAGGATGAGGACATTGCAGTTGGTGTTGAAACAATGCAATAATTATGATGATGAGCAAGTTGATAATTATTGATGAGCAGGAATTATCAGTAATGAGGTTTGATTCCGCAGGACTAAACAATGAAGATAATGATGTTTACAAGTATAAACTGATTATGTCTATCAGCGGCGAATGATTTTGAAATAGGGACCTTGTAGAAATTGTTAAATGAAACGTTGAACTAAATGTCCTATATTTCAATTTACATGTTTAAAATGTAATGGTGGAAGGGATGGGTTCGGTCTGGTTATACCTATGAGGATTTGCAATGCAGTTTAGCAATGACGCCGATGGAATGGCGGTGGTGATGGTAATAATGACAGCAGATAATGATATTTATTATTCATATAATACTATGATAACTTATAACGGTGTTACTGCACTTTAATTCTACTGCAGTAAGGGTAAATTATATTAGCAAATCTACCATCACATTTGAATATTATTATTTAATGTCAGAATGATAAAGAAATCCTTATTGATTTACTAATGTTAAATTCATTTACAATCACAAAATAAACAAAAGTACATTACATAAACAGCAGTTATTTACATACAAATTAATTAGTAAGCTTCACATCTAACAAGCGTGTACCGTCTATCAAATAGGGAATAAGAGAAGAGGGAATTTATTAAATAATACATTCACAGTAGAAACTCCAATGAGACACAGGCCATCAACTTAGCAATCAGTATTATGCTTGACTGTCTTGTAGGATATGTTAATGCTATTAGACCGGTCACAAGAGGACTGGATGATGATAATCATTATTGAACAAAGGTGATGGTTTAAGTTCAAATGCTTAGCCTGTCTACCATCTACCATCATCTAAGTCATATAGGGGTTTAAATGAAAATTCCAACTAAGGGCTAGGGTACTGATGGTTTAAGTTCAAGTGCTCAGCCCGTCTGCAATCTTACCTACCTACTAAGTTATATAGGGGTTTCAACAAAAATTTCAATTAAGGAGTAGGGTACAGGAGTAGAGTACTGATGGTTTAAGTTCAAATGCTCAGCCTGTCTACCATCTTATCTACCTACTAAGTTATATAGGGGTTTGAACAAAAATTCCAACTAAGGAGTAGGGTACTGATGGTTTAAGTTCAAATGCTTAGCCCCTCTACCATCTTACCTACATACTAAGTCATATAGGGGTTTAAACAAAAAATCCACCTAAGGAGTAGGTTACTGATGGTTTAAGTTCAAATTCTCAGCCTGTTTACCATTCTACCTACTAAGTTATATAGGGGTTTGAACAAAAAATTTACGTAAGGAGAAGGGTACTGATGGTTTAAGTTCAAATTCTCAGCCTGTCTACCATCCTACTACTACAACACCCGCATTGTAGTAGACAGAATGTTGTGTATGGATTGAAACAATAAATTATCATTGGGCTCCATCATCCTGAGGACTATTATCATTTAATTTCAATTATTCTGTGTCCAAACTGAAGATTAAATCTTTGGATTTAAGTTGACAGTATTGGTACAGTAACTTCACCACAGTAAGAAAAACTTGATTAATTAAATATCATACAGAGTACAATGTCCTACACTATGTCGTAATCTGCGGATTACAAATGCTATCCAAGAAACACTTGAAAACATGTGCAATTTAAAATTAAGTTTCTACACTGGCCTAAGCATGTGGTACTTAACCATTAAGCTAACTCATTCTCCATGCCCATATTTGGACATTTATCTGGCTGTCAATAATGAGTATATTTTCTGAGTATAGACAAGCATAATCTGTATATTTAGAATGCAAAATCTACTGTATATAACCTATAAAGTGTACTACAGGTAATTTTAATATTAAAATGCTTATTATAATAATAATGTAATAAATAAAATGCAATATATAGTACACAGTATACTAAAACACGCTACACCAATCTACCATCTCTCTCTTTTATCTAGTTTTTCATTAATTTCAAACTATATTTTCACATCATCAACACATTTCTCATTACTTCCTTTCTGCCTCTCATCATCTTTCTAATAATCACCTCATTAATCACTTTCTCACTCCTCATTTTCTCAACCATCCCTTTTTAATCATCTCTGCCATTCTCAATAACACAAACATTCTTAACATAATAATAATGATGTTTCTTTAGGACATGCATACAAATGACTGTAGAGTGGGCGAGTAGAACTCCTCTACGGAATATTCTATGCAATAACAGATGTCATATTTTGATGTGTAATTAAATAGCTGAAATAAAATATTTAAATAAATATCTGTGTTGTGTTGCTCTATATTTCATATCTTTGTTGAATATGATATATTTTTTATTCTATTATAGTTTCCCATTAATAATTATCAATATGTACAGTAGTAAGGCTCACAACTTGTAATTTATAATATGCCGGTATAAAATAAAGATTTAATATCATACATCAAACATTTTTAAAAACAAATTAATTTTTATAATTAATATGTAAAATTGAACAAAAAATTGCAGACATAAAAAAATGCTAAACTGTTCAGGTATATGTTGTACTTTAAAAAATTTATTTTGAAATTGTTAAAATGACAAAATCTATGAGATTGACAAAAAGCCGCCCCAACCAAGATTCGAACTAGGAACTACATTAAATATGAATAAATATTAATTAAATTATGTGGATGTAAAATTGATTGAAAAAATGTTAAAATATATTCTATTCATTACTTAAAGTGGGCCAACTTACATTCACTGTAATTAATATTAAATAATTATACAGACAAATCTTCTATCATACTTTAAGGCCTTGTCTACACTATCAAACTTTATGTGACAAAAAAATGATATCTTATCACTACCATATTTGGGTACATCACACTTTTTTGTCAAACTAGTTTGAAAGTGTAGACAGAGCTTAACAACTATGTATCAAATGTTTCAAATGAAATTTGGAACAAGATTCAATGAAAATAATGTTCTTTTGCGACAAATCATTGATCGGATTAAAACAACTCTATGCTTGAGAGAACTTTTGAAATATAGTGCAACCGACCAAGCAACAGTAGAATGCCGAGGTGAATAAGTATTCTAACGAGAGAAGTACAGTTTAATCCAACAGGGATCGTTGCTAGTGATGCAATACTGAGCCGACAACGACAATACATCTATAAATCTGTAATTGTCTAATATATCATAGTGTCACACTACAGTAAGCAACAATAGGCTACGAGAATTGAAAATTTGACAATACAATTTAATCTATTGTATTGAATACTAATAAAATTAATACAATATATTATTTAAGTGTCATTTATTTTTTTTCTTTTGTTTTGAACCAATACAATTGTCTAAAATGAAAAAGATATTACTGTAGTACTGTTAATATTTACTTTTCTGTCTGTTAAATCATTTGAATTTATTCAATAAAATAATTACACAAACCAACAGTTATGTTGTCTATGTGTGCTACCTTACCTGGATACACCAAGCCTCTCTCTCCGAAGAGAGGAATATATTTACAAAATGAAGAAAACCAAAATACACCCTCTATTGGGTACCATGCCACGTATAATCATCATTTCCTTATGTAACGCTGTTACGTGTGTACGTCCTTAAAGCCATATCTACACTATCAAACTTTATGTTAATGATATACTTAAATATGGTAGTGATAAGACATCATCATGTCCATATACTGTATGGGTACATCATATTTTTTTGTCACACAAAGTTTGATAGTCTAGACAGAGCTTTTTGCAAAAGATTTGAAGAATTGTCCTCTTTTCAGAGAAGCTATTTTTGGTTCATCCAGGTATATCAGGCACGATGAGACAACATCAATATTTATGGTTTTGTTGAATTCATATCCTAACGCTATCCTATATTTCATAAATAATCACGTCTACTTATGAGACTAATTGCAGCAATTAGATTTAAAACTGGCAAAAAAGTATAATTTATCATACTTTCTTGTTAGAATCTTTACAAAATATAATTCTATGCTTTAGTTAACATAACCACACTTCTTTATCATGGTAAATGATCTGTAGCCAACACATTATTAACACGGCTTAATGATTTTATTCCTCCCACTAACAAATATTACTTGGGTGATTATACGAGAGGAGAGAATTAAACAGGACTCCCTGGTATAAATACAGGCAACAAAAAAAATTTATCGGTTGTTTAAAAGTTCATATTTCTGTATACAAAACAAAGGTGATATTTGCCTTCATATTCTTTAAAGGGCACATTGACGAGCTGATAGAAAATTGATTTATACTGAAGCGAGTTATTTTTGGAAGGCATTTTCAAACGATCTAAATGAACTTAAGTTCATTGAATGCCAATACATTTTTTTTCTGTAGTGTTCAGGCAAAAGAAGGTTTCTGTAGCAGATTGATTGATAATAAAATGATTTAATTTTTCAAATCAAGCCCACAGTCACAGGTAAGGGATAGTGGGCAGTTACTTTTTGACCCAAAATGTAAGCTTAAGTATTGTAGCACTGCATATCTTCATGCCTATGACCTACAGTACTTTTTTTCCATACTGAATATAAGGGTATGTTCAGATCCATGGAGTTATGCTTTTGTATCGCAAGCAATGTCATTATTATAATTAGCGTCGTAACAGCAAAGTGTTCAGATTTGCCTAGCTAACGCTTTCGTTTTAAACTGAATTGTCACCGATTTGGGTGAACATCTGGTATGCAGGAGTAAATTTGATTGGTTACAGGTCAAAATTGTTGATGCATGACTTTCGTATCATAAGCAGCGTCCACTAATCTTGTACCTTGAGCTGTCGTAACGAACGAAAGAGTAGTGTCGTACGAGGTGGCTTCCACTAATCTTTTCTTGGTTCAGACCTATGGAGTTGTACGCCGCGTACAATACGAAAGCATAACTCCGTAGGTCTGAACAGGCCCTAAGTTCACTGGGATAAAGAACGCAGCCTCCTCACGCTTTTCATTGGCAAAGTTTAGGACTGACAAAGTTCACAGTATCTTCATGCATGTACACCTGGTTCAATGAGTCTTCAAGATTCTGTATATTTTTAAAATGACAGAGAAATAATAATGTCAGGTTCAGGGATAACACCATGATAAAATTCAGAATGAGAATGTACTTAAAGTACACCACCATCAGCATGGTTAGAACACCTGGTCTCTTTCAATCAGCATGTATCAATGAAAGAGAGTTCATCTATTAATAGTTAAATGTTTGGTTAACTGTTGAATAATCAACATGATGCGACGGAAATCACTTATTAGTGTAGGTCTGTTGCTATCGGGCTGGCGTAGGCTTGAACAAACAACGAAAGAGCTCTTAAAAGAACTGGTTAAAGAGTGTGAATTAAGTGAGTTTAAACACGCAACTGAGGACGACAGGCTTTGCAAACATTACCAATAGCCTGTATACTTAAAAAGGCATGTTGTATTGACATGGTAACCAACCAGTCACTATGTACAATTAGGGTTTTAATAAGAACAACATTAAGATAAGGATTACTACAGTACACCCTGAATGTAAATATGATTTTTGTACAGTATGTTATATTAGATTCGAAATAAAAAACGCAAACAAAATTATAAATAATCTCTCAAACATCATTTTTGTTGTTGTTGGGTTTCCCTATAGTAATTCATTTAAATTCCAATATTATGTATATTAAAAAACCTAAACTAATATTTTTTTTTTTATTTGAAACTAGATAGTAATTCCAGTCATTTGATAATGTTAAATGTAACCAAAACTTTTATACAAGTTTCAATTACATTTTAATACCTCGCTCAGGTAAATCTATCTAAATTTCTAAAGTTTTTAAGGCATTTTTCTTATCTTTAATTTCATATCAATCAATGATTAATCAATCAGTAATTAAGTTTTCTGATTGAATGAAAAATTCCATAATTAACTATTATGTTGAATATAACAATTTAATGTTAGTTCGTAAAAAATGTCTTAAAATACAAACAAATTGTATATATTTTATATAATATTATAATATTATTTTTCAAGCACATTCCAGCACAAGAAATTGTGCAATGTCATATTTAAATGCGATATTCAAAATTGTAGATGTTTAGTGTCAATGTGCTAATACTTAGACAAATTGAGATAACATTCCACATTTTGTAAGTGATGCAATCTCATCTAACTTGAGGGATATCATCCAGAATTGATGACAACTGCTAGTAGAAGTATTTTCTACACATTATCATCAAATACATTTTACTATCGACGATTTATTTTATATGATCATCAAGCTTCCGTAGGTGTTATCATCAAAGATATTTTAACTTTTGATCACCATGATATATTTTATGATCATTAAGCTTTCCTATTAACAAACTTAAAAAGATATTTTAACTTCCGATCACCAAGATTTATCATTAAGTTGTGTTGTAGCACTCGCATCATAGATTTATTATTTTATAATTTAGGAATGGGTGTAGCCTGGTGCGATACGAGTACATAACCATGATTGAAAGGTGTTTGAATAAACATTTCATGCACCTCTCAACGGAAAAACCAGAGATAAGAATGTTGATTCAGAACCAACACACATAAAACATCCACTCTAGGTTGCCTGCTTATATTGAGTTGAGGCAAATGTTTGAAGAAAACATAGTACTGTAGATTCAAGGGGTGGGGGAGGTTTGACCCGGTACCCGCCTCAATTTTAAAATTTATAATGTAAAAGATAGAACATTCTTGGGCCCTGGGCTACCCGACCGCACCCCTATTTCAAAATCCTGGATCCTTCTGTTGAAGACATGCACAAAAGATTTCACTATTGAGTCTAGTTTATTGTCATGAAAAAGTTGATATTGTCCATCGCAGCAGTGTACTCTTAGTAAATTTAATCAGCCAATTCTTGGTAAATAACCTACTAATGCAAATGAAGATTGTAATGGACATACCAAATACTGATTGTTAGACAATTACTTTCAAGACTGGTTGTGAACGCTGAATAGTGGCACACTTAGCATCTTACAAATAAATTATGCAAAAATACTTGCATTTATAAAGAATAGGACAGCAATTGCTTGTTTATGACTTAATAAAGATTTTTTTTTTTTACTTTTAATTTTAAAGTGAGTCAACTGAAAATTGAATAAATCAAGTTTTCGATTTTAATACAAATTCACTTACCTTGATATGCTTTAAAAAAAAATTTTTTTAATAATTAATTCAAAAAGGATATGGCCAGCAGACTAACTGTATACATGCTTTCCGGATGAAATTTTCTCTTCGAAGACAATAAAACACGGTCTCTCGAAAGATCTCTTCCTCTTCACTTCCATCTTCATCACTGGGATACTCTTCATTATACTCATCACTATTATGACCTTTGGACGACCCTTTCTTTTCCGAATCACTTCTATGTTCGCTCCGAGTGATCTCCTCTTCTGACGGGCATTCTATATCATTATCAGACATGCTGCTTTCCTTATTTTAATGCAAATGCTATATTTTGAATTTTTTTCCAGAATTTATTTTTTAAACGAGTACTATGGAATCGTTTTGAAATTGTGAAAGAGCGGCTTGACAGTTTTATTATAACACTTGTTTGTTTTGTTCATTATATTGGTTACGGACCATGCCTCCTCTGTTTTTTGTAGTGATGTGTCGCTGTTGAAATATGTCCCATCATGGTCTGGTACTCGACTGTACTAGTTATTCAACCATTCTATAAGAAAAACAGGAAAATCTATCATTTTATTTTATGTTAGAAATTTTCATAAACAATACATAATACTGCACAGTATGATAAAATGATGAGGCAAAATAATCAGATATTTATTTTCATCTGTAGTTACTAGTTAGTGGTTTAATAGTGCAGCTTATGCTCAGTTTCACTCGCTAATTACTCTCTGTTCTATTTTATATCTCGGTAATTTACATCTTCTGGCTAAAATTCTGGCAACCATTACAAAATCTAAATATATATTCCATAAGCATAACTCTTGCTAGTAGTGTACCTATCAGTTACATACAAGAACATTTTATACAATAATGATTACTATAATATATGAACAGTGAAAGTGATGTACATTTTTTCCTGGAAGGAACGCATGCAAAATAACATTAAATTACAGATTAATATAAACTGTAAATTGATAGTTGAATGGATGCACTAAAATAACTTTCTTATTTTAGTACTGTAATTTATGCAGATAACCGAAGGCTCATTTAAAATAGCTGTTGTGTAGCGTCCGTACTCCATCTACCTCCTAAACGATGGGATGGATAATCATGCCGTTGGGGCACCTTCTATTTCTTCTTATTAGAATGGTGCTTTTCCACGAAACATTTTTCAGACATATTTACTTGAACTTTCAGCACATGTAAGTTGCCGAGAGGCAGAGTATTAGCTAGTAAATAAAAGGTTTTTGATATTCTGTTGCCGTTGGTAAAGTGTTCTTGCAGTGTTCTCCAAAGCAGGTTTTGCCAGCAAGATTTGCCAGACTAAATTGGCTCCAACCGGTATAAAAAATTGTGTAAGAAAAGTAATCATAAAATAAACACCTATCTACTAATACTAGTGGTAGGTTAGGCCTACTGTCGCCATTAAAAACAAACAAGAGCAGTGAATGGCTACAGTATTTTTTTGTCAATTTTCAGGACTTATTTTCTATATTGGGAGAACACTGTCTTGTGGTTGAAACGTTTCAGTATGTCATCAATATTCAAGATGCTTTATTTTTTTTCTTCCTTCCTTAATTGGTAAAAAATAAAGTTTCATATTGCAATAAGGAAACAATAATATACTAACTGTATTCTTAACAATACAATATGGGAAATACCCTATTGACATGGGTTTTGTTATCATGTGGCTTCTTTTCCTAAGTATTAACTGTAGTAGTGTAGAACACCTCCTTTGCCAGAGGACACCCCTATTAAGGAGACATTTTTCTTTATCTTGGGGTGGGTCAAACTTAAAGTATTTCTGACTTATTTATTTATGACCCTTCCCCCCACATGATTACTTCATTGTATTTATTATCCTGTGTTATTGTGTATTGTGGAAATAAATTGAAATTGAATTGAAAATATTGAATTGAATGAAGGAGTAATATATGTTTTTAACATTACAGTCAACCCTTATTCAAGGGACACCCCTATTTTATAGTCCTCACTTTTGTTTGGTCTCAAGAATATTCACTTAATAGCTACTGTATGTGGATTTAACATACAATGAAATGAGATGGATAATTGGACCAATAGAAGGTGTTGCTTTTTCCAGACCAAAATTAGTAAGTGGTAATAGTTGCAAATTAAAGTATGCTGTAGGCAGTAAGCATGGACATTGATAATCACATTCCATCAACACCCACCAACACTAACTATTATGTCATCACTCATCAGTACCATTCCATTTCCTAAAATAAAGATTACATAAAGCTACAATAATAAATAAATATATACAGTAGTTACATTAATTATAGTACACTCATAATTATATTTTATATATTTATAAATATAATATTAATCTTTAATAATATTTATCATTTATTAGATCCATGTACAGCCATTATTCCTAACATTAATTTAAAGTATATACTGTGAGTGTAGGATATTTTTAAATTGTAAGTGTAAATAGTGAATATGACTAATCTATAATAATCCCTGATTTTTATTAATCCTATGAAATAATTAATTATTTTGTAATATAATTATTCAATCATATCAAATTTATTCAATATTTATTAATATAACTAAGCTTTTATACTAACAGATTGCTAAATTTCTATGCAATGTCCTCTGATCATGTGCTAAAGTATCAATAGACATTTGAATAGTCTAAATTCCATCAACGCCTTCAAGACCTCCTGTCCTTCTTTGATTATACTTCTTCTTAATTTAATATAAAGATGTTACTCTGGTATGTTATTCCATCTCCTCAACAGTCTACACAAAAACAAATTTTATTGTTTTTGCAGCAGAAATATTTCAGATTTTTTTAAACAGACATCTCATGGCACTGAACTATTTACAAAATATGTTATTTTAATTTAAATGCAAATTACTGTATAGCAAAAAGTGATATATTCAAGGTAGGAGAGGTAAAAAAATTAAAATATTTTTTCACCTCCCTGTTCAATCAGCATTAATAAACCTGACGATTAATTTGAACAGTAGTGAAATTTATGCATCATTCATAGAATTTTTGTTTGGTTTGATTTATAAATAAAATATTTACTGATATAAATAAATGTTTAATGTCTTGCTTATTATTGTAATTTCAATTTTTGTTTTATTTCATAACAAAATGTTAACATTTTTTTTCAAACTATATATACTATAGCATCAATCAGTTTTATCTTCCAATGGATAACACTGAAATAACTAGTACTATTCATCATCCATTTTAGGCTACCTGGATTATTCTGTTTGCCAAGGACATTTCTGCAATCTCTCCTATCATTAGTATAGTCAGTAACAAATCTTGATTCTGAACATTGGAACGACATTGGAACCATATAATTAACATAAATAATAAAAAATCTGTTGCTGAATAAAAGCTAGAAATATACAATACTACAATAAATGCTTTTTTAAAGTAATAGTTTGACAAAATAAAGTTTTGCAGTTAATTTCATTCAATACAGTACATTGGAAGATTATTAAACCATAATTAAATTTTAAGAAATAATAAAATAAATAAAAAAAAAAAAATGAGAATTACAATACTCTTCATTGTACATTTAATCATTAAATTAACCCAAACAAATTTGATATATATTTTCCTTTTTTATTGGCCCACTGGCAGAAATGCTTATAACTATGCCTATTCAGATTGAAAATAGTGACACACAAAGTATTTTTCTTCTAGCCCACTAGACTGTTTATTAGAAGTAAAGAAGTATTCACATGCTGCATAAAATAAAGTATCTCCTTTCACATTCTTTTATATTTGTATAATATTGCTTCTTTTAAAAATAATGTATTGTTCCAATACAAAGAGGGCTGGTTTTGAGAGGAATGACTTTGCATAAAGACGATATTAACGTACAGCAATTAATGAATACAGTAACACTTATATGGTCATAAATCAGAAACAGCGTATCAATACTGTACGGATTGTGACATACAAAAGTTCAATGGAAAATAGCCATCAACATATAGATTTATTTATATGTTTAACATTTTAGTTAACTCCCACATGCACAATCAATTTACAACAAGACTTGATCTTAAATATTTTATTGGTAATCACAAAGGGATTTATAAATACAGTTCAGATAATAAAGATAGTTTATGTTTGTATTTTCATCATAATAAAATAAAATTCATTTTTTAAAATTATTACATGATAACAGTCATTAAATAAATGTATGATTTTATTAGGAAGAAAAAAAAAATACATATGAATTAAATAAATCATTTATTGTGGCAAACAATGAAAATGAAGCAGTTTTCGTCCAATTAGACGGTAGTGAAATGTTTTTGGAGAAGGTAAACAAAAAATCAGCAAGGAATGTGCTTCGCCACCTGGACTCTCTAGGCTGTAACAGTACAAGATACGACCCCCGAATATGGTACTAAAGTGGGCACCTGGAAACATACAGCATGGTCATCTCTAAGTCTATACTTACCTCCATAATAACGAACGTGGTAATTCCTCTTTATTGTATTATTTCCACGTATTTGACGAGCCAGGTTTAAACAATTTATTATTGAAATCAATTACTTAGCCTACAGACAAAAGTACTTTTCAAACGATGGTCAGCGTTGTTCTCTGCCCGGTCTGAGGTCCAGGATAGTTGATCTGTCGTCTGCCGCACAGTGAAGTTGTGTTTACGGGCGATACCATTTACTCTTATTATAAGATTAGATGAGCTTATTTCTGGTTAATGAAATGTGCTTACCTACCAAAATAATAGAATAATCATAAATAAGAGGGCGCTATTTAATTATTAATTTTTCTTTTCTTTCCTTGATACGAACAATAGTCAGAGAAGTTTATTATAAACTTTTTGGTAATTTATTTATTTTTTATAATAGCATCTATTTCGTAGTTTTTATGCCATATATATATATATATATTGTTATTTTTCTTACTTATATCGTTAGAATCATACGGTAACATATCACCACCTGAATTTTATTGTAATAAGAGATAAAGAAATCAACCTAATATATTATATATGCGCATGCCGTTGTGCACACACATTAAGAAGTGCGAATATTTTATGTACAATACTTAACATATAAGACCTCGATGTTCATATAATCCAGGGGCTGTCTGTTCGTTAGTTCTCTCTAGAGAGCTTGATACAATTGAGTAATTAAATCGATTTTAGGTAATAATGAACATTTCTCGGCTCTAAACGATTTCTTTAGGCCTAAGTGACAGAGAGGATGAACTTTGATGGCAAAAATAAACTGCGGTATACAACTTTTTTTTTGCTTTCGTTGGTAGACAGTGCGCAAGAATCCTACATCAATTAACATTGCATCTGCTAGTACGTTTCATGACAAATATGAAATTAGATTAGGAAATATAACTCTTTGTAAAATTACACTTGAATTCACTACTTAATTTCCGATGAAGAAGTTGAAATTTCCACTTGATAAATTCACTATCTGTCTGTCCAGACGGTCACGTGATACCTTAATAAACGAATCTTAATACATTCTATAGACAGTGCTAACTATAATACGTCATCAAAAGATGTTGAAGTAGACAAACACGCAACGATATATAATCGATGAATCTCCGATGCCGCCATCGTATGCTTTCTCTTTATTAGTCTAATCCCTAGCCTCTGTATAAAATGTAGGAGCATGAAGAAATACATTACAGTAAAACGCCTTTAAGAAGAAACCTTACCAGGTTGTCCCCTTAATTTAGGGATTGGCCGTAGGTAGTGCTATAACATATTTCCTCTCGTTCTTTCTTAGTGTGTCCTCTGAATAACGCAATAATACACCGGCGCAGATCCTGGGGGTGGGGGGACATGTCCTCCCCACATATTTTTTAGTGGGGGATTCTCCCCCTTACTTTTCAACAGCAAAATCATTAAATTAAAGACTAAATTTTGCGTGAATATAACCAGTGGCGACTCAGGACCAGTGCCTAAAAAGTGCGTAACCCAAAATAATTGTATTCTTACGGGCGGAATTCATCCTAATATTTTCATTTTTATACGTCCCCCACACTATTAAAACGGATCTGCGCCGTTGGCTTAATATATTGCCCGTCATTCATTTTAAGTTCACTCTTAATAGGGGTGTCCCAATGGAGGGAGGGGTCTACTGTAGGTCTATATATAAACAATATAAACCATTGCTATAAACATTAAGCATGTACAAAGAGAGCAGACATATTCTGTTATTTGCCTGTTAAAATGTTTTAAAATATCATTCAAAATTGAACATCTATTTTAATAGTAGGGCGTCAAAATAAGGGCATGTGACGCTAGTGGCAGCATCCCAACAGAAAGGACAGCAGTAAGTCTTTGCACATAATTATTATATGTCTCTCTTTTAGCTAAAATAATTTTGAATAAAACAACAAGGTATATCACTGTTCAACTTTTAATCACAGACAACTTGATCACTCAAAATATTTCTAACAAAATTGTGTATAAAACATAATATACAGCTGTTTACATCTGATATATACAAATTCAAAATACTAAATTAACGTAAATTTCAGAAAAGCATTCCTGCATTTAGTCGAAAATATGCTCACATAAACAAACTGATGAAAGAATATGTTCAGGAGGGTGTTACCTAGTTGAGCAATACAATTAAAATTATCCTAAAGCCAATTTACACAGATGAGCGGTAACATTAAGCTGTAATTGTAAGCGGAAAACCGCGTGGCTTGTCCCATTTACACAGCCCGTGGAATTCGCGAGCGAAGTGATGGAAAGTAGGTGCTTGTAGGTCTCGAGGCTAATGCATGTTACAGTCACTGCTGGCTCTTAACCGCCCATCCGCTTCGCGTTCTGTATAAATGGTGATAAGAAATAACATCTATTCTATTTTTGCGTTTTCTGCTTACCGTTACCGCTCGTCTGTGTAAATTGGCCTTAACCCTCATCTTGTCAACTAAACTGCATTTCAATGACTAATACATACATTATTATATAAAATTCGAATTTTCATGGATGTATTTAAGATAAAATTTTGCATAAGCTACGTCTTTAAACATTTCATTAACCACTTCAATGTGGTATTGCACAATATACTGGCTAGTGAATTTACAAGAGTTCCCATAACTAAAGACCTAATATTGTGAAACCTAATTGCTGTACATATTATTACCTCGGTCATTTTTGGAAACATACCCCATATATTGGTGCTAGTAATCAGTGGAAAGTTGTGTTTTGACCTTACCAGGTACCCATTTGTACACCTAGGTAAAATGTAAGTAAAGTACTTGCCTATGGATACAAAGCAATGGGATGAGCGTTGGTTTTCGAACTCAAGATCTAACAAAAACACTGAACCACACGTCCTTAGTTCTTTAATATTGACCCAGATATCCTAAATGACTCACAACTCTCGGACATATCTCACTTTTTTCAACAAACTAAGGAGTCACTGAATGTAACTGGTCATCTTGAGATATGTACCAATATGAAATCAAACATAAAAGAATCGGCAATGTACCCCTTGTCACTTTTTCTTGACAAACTAAGAAGACAAACATTGAAGAATCAGCAATGTACTCCTTTTCACTTCTTCTTAGACAAACTAAGAAGTTGTTTTCGCTGTCGTTCTACTAGTAAAGATTCAGCAATGTACACCTTTTCACTTCTTCTTAGACAAACTAAGAAGTTGTTTTCGCTGTTTTTCTAGTAAGATTCAGCAATGTACACCTTTTCACTTCTTCTTAGACAAACTAAGAAGTTGTTTTCGCTGTCGTTCTACTAGTAAAGATTCAGCAATGTACTTCTTTTCACTTCTTCTTAAACTAAGAAGTTGTTTTCGCTGTTGTTCTAGTAAAGATTCAGCAATGTACTACTTTTCACTTCTTCTTAGACAAACTAAGAAGTTGTTTTCGCTGTTGTTCTAGTAAAGATTCAGCAATGTACACCTTTTCACTTCTTCTTAGACAAACTAAGAAGTTGTTTTCGCTGTTGTTCTAGTAAAGATTCAAGGTGGTCAGCTCGCTTGGTTGCTGCATCATACTGTTGCCGTAGTTGGTTCACAGTGTCATCTTTCTTAACTATGGCTTGTTTAACCCTGTAAATAACATTAGGTAAAATGACATAAGTATGATACAAATACAGTAAACACTAACACATTGGCAGATCCAGCATTTTGAAATAGTGGGACGGAGGGCCTACATATTGAAAATGAAGTGCTGAACTTAACCCTATCTTTTGCATTGCAATACTAAAGAAATTTTGTGGAAAGGAGGTCACTAAAACAGTGATGCAAGTCAGTCACAGGCCCATCCTATTATGGGTATGGTTTATCGTGCTTCTGTGTTCAACAGTTAGCCATACAACTATGTTACAGCTATGGTTTATAGGGCTCGGCCTTTACCATTACCACAACCCACCAATGATTACCTTTTATGTACTTCATCCATCTCTTCTTGTTTACTCGTCTCAATTCTTTCAACCTCTAGTTTGTGCCTGGCTCTCATCTCGGACATCTCATTCTTCAGACGTCTGTTCTCTTCTTCAGTAGCTACCAGGCGATCTGCAAACTCTTGGCGAATCACCTCTTGTACATTTTTCCTTTCTTTTGTTAATCTGTCACAATCCTAGAAAAAAAGTACCATAACCAAATAAATTCACAAATACCAAGGTACCTTGATATGGTTACCCTGTTGTGAGCTGGAAGTGTTTGTCAGAGGTCAAATTGTGTGTCAATGTCTTCTAGGTATTGCTAACAAAAGCATTAACTGCAAACAGCTACTTATTATCAACCTTTGTTTTCATGACATATCACATAGCTATTGAGTCTAACAGTCATTCTCTGCATATATATTGATATGTTTTCGAGGTATGCAAAGAATAACAACTTGACAGCTGAAAACGAAAGGTCGATACTATCTCAATGACATCATTTTTATTATTTTAACTTGTTAATTTAACAGTTCTTTTTTACCTGTTTGATATCATTAACTTCTTCTTGTTTCTGCTTGATGAGTGCATTCAATCGTATATTTTCACCCTCCATATCTGCTAATCTTGCCTTTGTTTCATTGTACCTTTCCTGTGTGTGTCTTTCAGATAACTCCATTTCTTTCAGCTCTCCTTCATATTTATCCCGAATACGTCTGGAGAAATTTACAATATTTATGTGACATAATATATATATTTCCTAGGCTGGCAATGTCAATTCAATCGGGAACAAACTTAACCCCTATCACATTTGATTTGAGAACTCAAAGATTTTGAGAATGGTCAACAAATAACCTACAGTACACAACATTTATTTATTTATTTGGATTTACACCTTTAGATCTTATAGCACAAAGGTGCATCCTTCAAAATAGCAATACAGAATATAACATAAAAAATGTAAAAAAAATTAATTTACAAACATGGAAATGAAAAGATTAATAGATATCAGTAGTGTTACAAGTGAAATTTCGGAAAAAATAATATCGGAGACAGAATTGAATCAAGACGAAAACAAGATTCTTACTTGACACGATTTTCAGCAGCTCTTTCAACCTGTTCACGTGTTGCTGTGGCATCGTCATCTAACCTCTGAATTACAAGTTCTATTTCTTTGTCGCGATCTTGACGGACATGTTCTCGTAGTTCTCTCTCCTTTGACAGAAGTAGAGTTTCCTTAAATTGTAAAGAGATGTATGATATCAAATTGTCTGTGACAGGCTTGTTACAAAACTAAAGCTCATCTCTACACAATCAAACTTTATGTGACAAAAAAATGTGATGTGCCCAAATATGGTAGTGATATGCCTAAATATGGTCGTGATATGACCTCATCATGTCCATATATTTTTTTGTAGTGTAAGGCTGTTAACGTATATTATATATTTTATATATACAAAATATATTTCATACCTGCTTTTTCATGTAATTTTCTACCCATGCTTCTTTCTCTAATTTAAGTCTTTCTTCTAGTTCTCTAACTTCAGTCTGAAAAATAGAAAATTATTGCCGATTAAAAAGTGGTTAGAATATTTTTCAAACTCAAACTGGCCACAAAAATAATAAGTATCTCACCGTATGTCGTTTTTCTTGTTCTTCTCTAGCTTTATCAAACTCCTGTCTCATAACTAGTGCCCCCTTGTGACTGTTTTCTTCTATTTGTGCTTGTAGTCTATCCATCTCTTGACGTTGTCTTCTTGACTGTTCTGCTATTCTTTCCTTTTCTTCCTGTATTTCTGCATACATTCTGCGCCGTTGTTGTTGATAGGCTACCTCTTCCTGTTCCAGTTGCTTTTCGTACCTGAATAAGAGAGAAATTCAAAAACACAAATGATCCAAAGCTTAATTTAGTGTACATTAGTAGTGGAGCTGTAGCTTGGTAGTTAATATGCTTGCCTTCCAATCCCAGGGTTCAATCCTGACCTAGTGTCAGGGTTGTAACTTACGACTCTTTCAACTCCACTCCCTAAGCCTCAAATGAGACTTATAAGCACGATTGCGTATCAATTTGAACTCCGATGTGGGCATGTACCATTGAGGGACTAATGCTGTACCGCCGTACCACGTCGAGAGTGTTAAAGAGTCTCTATCTAATCGGGTTTGAACTATACCATGAAAGCCCCAGTGGTCTAATGGTTAGGACATCTGCATATCAAACATAAGGTTCCGTGTTCGAATCTCAGTTGGGGCAACTTTTTCTCCTTCTAAGATTTCCTCATATCATTTCAAATTTTCAGTATATCACCGGGCGGTTTAGAATTTGTTCTGTGCCTGTGGTGTTTATATATATATTCTAAAATTATTAAACAAATGGGGTCACCTTTGTTTGGCTAGCTCTCTTTCTCGGGCGCAGGCAGCATCTTTTTCATCAGCAAGTTGATCGCGGAGTTCTTCAATATGTCTGATGTATTTTTGTCCTGCTCGTTCCTCAGATTGCAACAGCTCTGCTTCGTGTATGGTCTTGATCTTTTTCACCTCTGATTTATGCTTTGCAATTAAATTCTGTATCTCTGGTTCCAAACCTTTAACTGTTATTTCCTAGTATCGTAATTTCATAATTAGTAAGTATACATGGACATTTATATACAGGGCTCGATATCTCACAAAGTCTAGTAAAAATGGCTTTGAACTAGTCAACCTAATTTCCTTTAAGCCTGGGTGCATAGGTTGTTGCCTTGAAATTAGGACAAAATGACAGTGGCAAATAATGCTCACATAAATTAGACGCAACTCGGCAGTTCAGACATTAGCCAATGAGTGGGCTTGTGAAATATCCAGTGGGGCTAGTAAAACTCACAATATACTAGGCCGGTGGTCTAGTAGCTAAAATGTCAAAAATCGTGCCCTGATATACTGACACATATACACATAAAATTTAATGGGTTACTGTGGAATTCTATTCTATTAAAAAATTGTTTATATACATTATGTCTATTCGTATTTGTGAAACTCAATTTTTATTAATAAATTATATTTTTGTATTATTTTTAAATGATAATTGTTAATATTGCATTATAATAATGATAATTAATGATTAGTTAATCTTTTTATAAATATTTGAGAAATTTCTTGTAAACATAATGCTGTATATCTATGCCACTTCTCAGTTTGTATGTGTGTGATCGTTTATGTATTATAGTGATTAGAGGGCCCCAGTGGAAAGCAGTGATATCACTGATCTGGGTTACCCTCTTTAAAGAAGACTAATAAAAAAAAAATAATAATTTCATTTTTAAAAGTTTTCCAGTATGTATTACCTTAATCTTTTTAGTTTTTTCGTCAATCCATTTTTCTCGTCGTATTTTCTCAGCAGCAGCTTGGATTTCTTTCAGTTTTGTCATTTCTGTTCCATGACTTAAAAAAAAAAAACAGGAAAATTTATAATATGAATTATAAGCAGCAACATGTCCAGGGCTGGATGCGAGGATTGGGTCCAAAAGTAAATTTTAGAACGAATTTTTATTTTAGGATGGTCATAAATCAAGGTCAAGGGTTGAAAGGTATCTACTACTTTACTCCCTAAGCCTCAAATGAGACTTGGTTTAGTAGCATGGTACAATTTTTCTGTAGTAATTGAGAGGAACTTGTTGCTGTACTTTGTTGTAACTTGCTGAAATTGAATTAGTAATACAGAATTATGACTCATTTGTAACACTATTATTGTTCAATGAATAAAATAAATAGAATACCTGTCTTCCATTGTTTTAATTTTGTTTGAATATTTCTTTTCAACTTCCTTTAATTCTTTCAATACAGCATCATATTTTTCACTAAGCATCTTCTTATCATCAATAAGCTGTCAAGATAGAATGTAAAATTCATTTCATCCATTTACACACTTGTGAAAAAAATTGTAACATGTTTCACATTACAGTATTAATTTATCACTGAGCTTATACAGGCCTGATTAACTGGAACCAACAGCTACATAACATAACCTTCTAATAATAACTACAGTACAGAATATGAAACAATACAGTATATACAGTCACACAAGTGAATCATTCATGTTATAATCTAAAGCTCTGTCTACACTATCAAAATAGTTTCACAAAAAAAGGTGATTTTTTGCCTAAAATATGGACATGATGATGACATAACACTACTATTTGGGCATATCATCACTATATTTGGGCACATCTCACTATTTTGTCAAACTAGTTTGATAGTATAGACAGAGCTTTATACCATATCTAATCATACCTGATCAATAAAACCAAGATGTCTTTTTATAGTGTTCTCATACTCTTCTTTTTGATGGTTTATCCTTCTTTTCATTTCCTTTTCTTGCTCTTTAGCATGGCGTACTGTTAACTCACGCTGTTGGCTCTAAATTGAAAACAAAAACATTAATGTTATTTAAAGTAAATTCTACTAACTTACTATATCGATAATAGAAGTAAAACTTCATACAAATTATTTATTATGCCTACCAAAGATTTCTGCAACATTTTGACTGATCTGTCCTTTTCGTCCAGTTGTAACTTCTGTGTAAGCACAGTGTTGGCGATCTCTGAGGCTGCAGCGGATGCTTCCTCCATCTTGCTAATTTCTTCTGCTGACGGCATAAAGGTTGAAGAATTACGTCCAGTTCTTGGAGTCGTTGTTGAAGACTGGGAAAATAAGAAATTTTACCATGAAAAATTCCATATAATAAATTTGACTCTTTTGTTTTATGATGGATACAGTAGATACCAGAATTAAAAAGTGTCCCATTAATAGGGGTGTCCCATAATAGGGGTGTCCCATTAATAGGGGTGTCCCATTAATAGGGGTGTCCCATAATAGGGGTGTCCCATTAATAGGGGTGTCCCATTAATAGGGGTGTCCCATTAATAGGGGTGTCCCAATAATAGGGGTGTCCCAATAATAGGGGTGTCCCAATAATAGGGGTGTCCCAAATGAGTTCTACTTTATTCATTAATAAATGAATATTAAATACCCGACGGAAATCTGTAATCGTATCCTGGTCTGTTTTATCAACTTCATCTAAAAATGTCATAATGCTCCTGAAATAAAAAAAATAAATACAAAATTGTAACACTGCATTGTTGAATATGCATTAACATTCTAAAGCCCTGTCTACACTATTAAAATGTATGCGATGTGCTCATATATATAATTTTAAGAACAGAATTCATGACAGCTGCAATAGTCTGATTCAAACCAACAGACTTCCGCAATCCAACCTACATCAGCGTTGGTGCAAATTGGTATTTTAGGATCTTGTAGGTTGGTTTTGTGAAAGTTGCTTATTTTTTTAATTTTCTGGTAAAATTGTTTCTCTTTTTGTTTTTTTTGTATGTTTTCTATATGGATGTACTGTCTGAAATAAAGAAAATGAATGAATGATATATGGACATGATGATGTCATACCACTACCATATATTGGCAAATCAAACTTTTTTTATCAAACTAGTCTGATAGTGTAGATAGAGATTTAAACACAATAAAGATAATTGTGAATGATAACTAGAAAATTCACCTAAGTTTGTCTTCTGTTAATAAAGCATTCTTAGTTGCCTTTGCCTTTGTAGGTTGTTTATCACTTTGTTTGGGTTTATGATCGGTAAAATCTTGAAGATTTTCAGCAGAGAGGTAAACGTCTTGATTCCGGGGGTAAAGACTTGACCCTTCTTCTTGACCTTCGTTATTATCTTCATTATCATCATGGTTTTCATTTAGATCATCTTTATCAAATATATCCACTGCCAAAAAGAAGAGAATTAAACACATCACCACATTATTACTAATATCCTTAATTAACCTTTTATTTGTGAACGCTTTGGGACAATCTGCTGATTGTTAAAATTGCTATATCAGCTTTAAAATTACCAAGACAGAATAAGCATAATTTATTCATAAAATTAAGAAGCCACTAATTTCTAACTACTATGTAATTGGCTGCCGGTGACGATGGGACCATTAGAAAAGAATGTCAGAAGAATGTTGTTGAAAAGGTGTAACATCTAAGTCCATAGCATTCTGATCTTCATGAAACAGAGTGCTATATAATATAAATATATATATATTATGTCCACCCAGGCAGCACTTTCCAACTCATATGCTATGACTTTATCCAAATTCCCTCACTTGCACTGATGAAGGGCTAGTGTTGCCCGAAAGCTCTGCTAACTTTTCTGGCTGTTTTCTTTATCGTTTTGATTTAGCTTTTTGCTTTTTTTTTTTTGTATCTCCATTGAGATCCAGCCACTGATACCCACAGCATTGTCATTTTTTTCAGTAATTTGCCTTTGGATTTATATTATATAATCTTATATAATGTTTCTATATGTATACTTACACCACGCAGGCCCTTTTTTCTTTTCAGGCTCTTCCCTGGGGGTCTGGCCACTCACTGGTTCCTCTAAAAGCTTCAATGTATCTAGGAGGTCTGTCAAGGTGGTTTTAGTCTTTGCTTCACTACCAGCATCTGTCTCTGCAGCACTTTGGTTTGTGGTTCGTGTCCGATGCGTTGTCGATTCCTGTAAACAAAAATGTATAATGCTTATTGATTGTTATAAAGAGATGATTTGCTGTCACCACCCACGGTTAAACAATGGGTCAACAGAATAAACTAAATATCCTTCAAATAAATAAAAATTAATGAAATAAAAAGATATAATTTTACCTCAAATATCTCATCAACATGCCTCCCAACGCTACTGGCTGTTGCTGGACGAGCGACGCCATCAGAATTATCCTGTGGAACCCCATCCTGCTTTGAGGCAGCGTTGGCAGCAGCTGTTCGAGCTTTTGATGATCTACCACTTGTACTTGATACACGAGAACGCGATTTACCAACTGGAGTTTTAGATAACTTTCCAGTCGTTTGTAAAAATTTGATTTCATCTTCAGCCATTTGCTTGATCTCATCTTGCTTTTGTTGCCTTTTCTTCTGAAGTTCCTGAGAGAAAAGAAAATATAAATGGACAGCACAGTCTTAAGCTCTGTCTACACTATAAAATTTTATGTGACAAAAAATGTGATGTGCCTATATATGGACATGATGATGTCATATCACTACCATATTTAAGCATAGCACTACCGCCATATTCAAGCATAGCACTACCATATTTGGGCACATCACACTTTTTTGTCAAACTAGTTTGATAGTGACAGACAAAGCTTTACAGATTGACAAAAATGGTGAAATATTTAAAAAACAAAGGAATTAGCTTGTTAGTTGATTCAAGTATGAAACATATCTTTAATTAAATACAGGTAGATATTTATATTACAGAAATATTTACTTTGATTGCCTCTTGCCTTGCCATTCTAGCCTTCTCATCTCGTCGTCTCTGCTTGGCAAACTCTGCCCTCTGTTGTTCTTCCTTTGAGTTTCGTTCTTGCAACATTGCTTGTTCTCGTTGCTGTTTCTTCTGGCCTAGCAAATGTCTGATCTCGTCCGATCCAGACTTCTTGCTCTGCCGATTCTCTCGGTACCACCTTTGTATACGACTGGCTGCGTTGTTTACCGTTAAAATGTACTCCTCTGCAACATCTTTATCAACAGGTGTAGGAGATCTAATAACCGAGCTAGATGTCGACATTGATGATACTTTAGCCGCATCGGTTTTACTGTCCCCTCGTGGACTAACTTGTAGCAAGTTCTGAGAGGTCTTAACTGGACTAGGGGACCTTCTTGGCCCATTCTGGTGATTTTTACTCTGTGACAAAGGATTCTGATTGGAGTTTTTTAAGTTAGTTTGTGAATCTCTTAAAATGTTTGTTGTTGTTGTGAAAGTGGCAGCCATTTTTGCAGGGTGGCGATGTTCAGAATTGACATGGCTGTTCAGTTGTTGAGGCATGTCATAACGATCAGTGTTTAATTGAAGTGAATCAACAGTGCTGCAACTTCTTGCGCTGGACGGTATCTGGAATGCTCTAGCAGATGGCTGCATTTAAAGAATAAAGTAAAAACAGATTACTCCTCTGAGTTTTATTATGCAAATTATGTTGCCTGTCAAGTTTTCTGGCATTTTTTTATATTGTAACGACCTAGGACAACAATTTTTAGAATTATCCTAACCAAAAATGTTTTATTCTAGGACAAGACAACAACTTCTTTCATCATGGACATGCAAATTTGAAGCTCCTTTAAGTGTACGGTCGCCACATAAAAATACAAATCTATTTTACTAGAGCTGTCAGAGTCATAGTTTGTCTTCTTAATATTTCATTGTATCTCAGAACTTCCTACCAACTAAACACTCAGATAATTACCAAAATAAAAAGCATGTTTTGATAGCACACACACACCACCAACTTACCAAGTTATCTGACATCTTTTTATTACCAGATTTGCCCATCTTTCTTGGCTTTTGAATGACAGGTTTATGACTTGAATTAAACAGTTCCAGGAAATCATCATTGCTGAAGTAAAACAAAGATATTATGGTCAAATTTTAAAACAACAAATGACCACTGAGTAAAGTGCTCTGGTGGCCAGAATCTAACGCTATTTTGCACGGTTTAGCCTTCAACATTCAATTCAGGATGGAAGTGGTAGATTAATGAATTTATTAACAGTGTTAAAATGTTCATCTTGATCTCTGTATAGTATTCATAAAAGTATACGGTAATACAACAGAGACAATTAGATTAGAACTACCAAAACTGTAGAACAACATACTAAGGAGGCGACAATTCCATATGGGTAAACCTGAATGTTCTATAGATGGCGCTACACCAACTACGAGATTTCATGGTAATTCCAATTCCAAGTCACATAGACTCACTCATGACTAAGCTGTGTCGATGAACCAGCGAAAGCTAAAGTAAAAACGTAAGTTTTGCAGTTTTATTCCCTTTGGATCATCCAAAATAAAAATGAATTATTAATTAATTAAACTCACACAGTCAAATTTTCAACTCATGAAAATGAATTATATTTATATACTATTGATGACTTAGCTCGCCATTTAAGTTTTACCTGTTTATTTCCCGCGACTTAACCAAAGTTGTTCCTCCACTATTCAAATGACTGGCGTTGCTACGGTGACTTGATAATTCATAGTTATTGCTTGTTGCTGTAAATGAATATTATTGAAAATATTATGAGGAATTAAACATACTGGATGTTATCAGGAAAAACAAATTTGTCTTTTATGAACTATTTGTTTTTGCCGTTTACCTCTTTTATGTTTTGGTCGTGCTCCACCACCCGGAATATTTGATCCATCAATAAAACCATTGCTGAGGCTGGATTTCCTATCTCCACTTGCTTTTAGTCGGTCATCTGAGTGTCGTCTTCCAGTAGTGCTTGACCTGCTACTGGATCCAGGTTCGCTCCCATCTTCTCTGCTTGATCGTGGTCTTGTACGACCAGCTGAGTTAGGCCTACTAGTAGGTCTTTTCTTTTGAGATGCGATCTGCGATCCTGTTAAGCTGAGATCCATAACATTGCTCACGTTCCTGCAATAAATTAACAAATAATATCATCAAATATAATACTATACTATTTACTAAAATTAGCCTACTACTAGTATCTGGCCTAGTAGGTACAGTGGGTTAGGAATTACAAATAAAAATAGATTTGCAAACATGCAGTCTATCTACCACAATACCACCACCACCAGTAGTGATTATATCCATGCATGTACGCATGGAGGTAAAAATTAATTAATTATTTTTACCTCCATGCTATTGGTCACGTTTAAAATTGGCGCTCCGTATCGCAACCGATTTAAAACGCGACCGATTACATCTTTCACCGCCGAACCAGCCCAGCAGCTGACGGTCCTGTCTTCTCTTTTTCCTGCCTCAAACAAAACCAAATCATGATGGGGCCTAGCCTAGACTACTAAAAAAGAGAGTCCTGGCTTACTTTAATTTACTAGGCTTACGTTGCGTTCTTATATATTTTTGTTTGTATTTTGATTTAAAGACATTACATTAAAACATACCTAGTTCCCTAAAAGATTGAATAACTTGCACATTTCGGCGGCGCGAGACACACAACAAACATCACTTCGAAAAATCAGCAGCAGAGCATGTAATGCATAGGCCTAGATTGTATCCGTTACAGATACAAACATTTTTTTTTTAAATGTGTTTCTCATTTCAGACGTCTTATTTTGCAATCACATAAGTTGAAACAACTAGACACACCAACATAATACAAACATGTATAATAAGCACACTAAAAGTGTAATTAAATGATACTTTAAATAAATATTTTATGGTGCAAAGTTATGTGACATTACAGAGGATCCTTCCTTGCAACAAGAAATTTGTATTTTTGTTTGCTTATTATGTCAGTTTAGGTTCATTTAGTGCGTGTAAAATGAAGAAATGAAATAACTCAACACAAATAATAGCTAGCAATAAGCAAATGAGGCGAAATGTTTGTGATTTGTTTATTAAATATGACATAAATTCTCTGTCTTGAAATAAATTGACCCAAATTGACCTGAGGTTAATGATATCCCATAATGACATAGGCTGGGTTCATTATATCAATACGCAACAACAACTAGGTCTCGTAGTGTAATTTCATATAAATCTGTGGCAAATTTTGTTTCATTTTTATTTATGATAAATTATCTTTTAATTTAAATGTATTTATGGTTTAGACTTGAATACAACATCCAAAAGCTAACAAGTCTTTAAAAAATAATGATTATTTTGGCGGAATCATAAACAAATCACAGTGTGTAAACTGCCATTTACAGCAAAATCTCCAATTTGTATGTTGCGAGAAGCGTTTTGTTATAAATAACAATCATATTCGTTGTTTTATTAAAGCAAATTTATTGAATTCTATCTTCTCTTTTATAAAGCTATGTATATATTTTGAAATTTACATGGCATAATGGGTGATAAAAGAAAGCTTCAAGGTAGGATATGGGAATAAGATTGCTGAACTTTCATTGTTGTTTATTCTGTGGTCTGGTGCTGTGAAGCCTAGGCTGGTTCATGAACACTTTGCTGGCTGCAAGTTTGACGTTGCAGTTGCTCTCTGCTAGGCGATGGGTGTTGGGTTGGTCTGAAGTCTATTCCAATCCTAGGCTAGCTAAATAAAATTAATTTATATATGATAAAAAATGTATTTTATGAAATCCAGTTATATTTTTACCAAACTAAATAATTCTTGAATTTTTTTGCCTCAACAAAAAAGGCAGGAGGGAGGATATCTTTTTTGGCATAAACGGTCGAATATAAAAAAAGACAGTTTCCTATAAAATAGCCTAGCTAGGCACGGCACAGTCCACAATTTAATTTTTGCTATTTATTATTTTATTGTCATGGTTGGTCAACCATGGTGATGTCAATGTTTGGTGTGAAGGCAATCGATTCGGCACAAGACGAGCATCTAGGCCTAGCTAGGCTAGGCCTACTCATTGTTTCCTATCATGCATTTAATTCTTTCTTTTTCTATCTTTTCTGTGTGGTACAGGAACTAGGTAAACCCACACCGTACCAGTTCAGTTGAAAACCTATACTATACTATATCAATTACAATTTACATGCAGTGGTTTTGAACCGTGCCGTGCCATTCCAATATATAGATCTAGCCTACTGTAGTTACATATTTATGCAAATCCATCCCCCTGCTGAGACTAATTAGTAATTAATAATATTCTAGGATAGTAGTTATATATCAAAGTGGTATCTGACCTCCCAGTAATAATAATAATTATCAGTATTCTAATCCTTATTCACTAAATGTCTGCTGTAGCTTGAACTTGCATTCTTGTACAGTATTTAAAGTGTTGTTCCTGCCTCCACTAATTATAGTGATATCTTCCTTTTTTAGGTGAAATAGAAAGGTGTCTAAAGAAAGTGTCAGAAGGAGTAGAAACATTTGAGGATATTTGGCAAAAGGTAACATCCATACATTTTAATTCCTTTCTTACGGCAGTGCACATTTATTTATTATTAATAATGTTCTTTAATGTGATGGCACTATGAATGTTATAGGACTGGTATCACATTCATGTCTTTTAGGTTCAAAGTGCAACAAACAGTAATCAGAAAGATAAATGTGAAGGTGAACTCAAGAAAGAAATAAAAAAGTTGCAGGTAATCATAATGTTAAAATGTATTTAATAAGTGGACTAGTTACTGGGTTGGTTAGCACCAACCACAGCATAAAGTAGCTGTGTTATCATTGTTAACCAGACTGTCTTTCAAATACTATTTGCAGAGGTTACGAGATCAAATTAAAACATGGGTAGCATCCAACGATATCAAAGACAAGAGGACTCTATTAGACAATCGAAAACTTATAGAAACGGTTAGTAATTAAGATTTTTGAAAGTTTATTTTAGTCCAAATGCATGCAATAATATTAACCAAAGTATTTTTTGTGGATATAGACAAGCAACTAAGTATTAAACTAATGTCTGTTCCATGTTATGACCTGACTAGTGTTCTCTGAGCTTTTGATAAAACAATATGCTAACTTTAAATTGTTTGCTTTGACAGCAAATGGAAAGGTTCAAAGTAGTAGAAAGAGAAACGAAAACTAAAGCATACTCAAAAGAAGGCCTGGGACTGGCGGCGCGTATTGACCCAGTTCAAAGGGAGCGTGAAGAAGTTTCGGGTTGGTTATCTCAATGTATAGATACGTTAAAAATACAAGTGGATAAGTTTGAAAGTGAGATGGAATCTCTGACGTCAAATTCGAAGAAAAGGAAAATCCCATCAGATGTAAGTTTGTAAAATTTTCCACTATCTACTACATCTAAATTAATGACTTATTATTGTAATGTTATGCGTGAGCAAATAAAGGGTAGAAGGTTTTCTTCCATTGTACTGAATTATTTAAACTATGTATACAGCAGGCTAAGATTCAGTCTGGTGGCCAGACAATAAGCAGGGACACTCCACATACAGAATATGAATGGATTTAATGTGAACACTTCAGTTCTTTCACGCTATTACCCATATCTCAAGATTTACATTAACTCAGATTAAAACAGACTTGGGCAGAACATATATTGACTTTGTGTGTGTTTCACCAGACATCCAAATATGATTGAATTTATGTTTTCTTTAGAAACAAGATCGGTTAAATGAGTTACAAAGTTTCATAGAAAGACATAATGGTCACGTTACGAAACTAGAGATGATCATGAGGATGCTAGATAATGCAGATATTGAAACAGAAAAGGTATGTTTATTTACATTACATCATTAATTAAAGACACTATCCCTACAATTTTTGTTGTTTTGTAAAAATAATAATTACTTTAAAACATCAAACTAGGTCATTCCTTGTCTTAAATGTACGTTTTATGGTAGATTATGGTAAAAAGAGAGAAACAATGCCACTACCTATATAGCTCGAGTCGAATGTCCTCTTGTGGACGGTCTTAGGCCTAACTGGTAAAGAGCGGTACCATTACCTTTGTAGATATAATGGAAACGCAAACTATCAGTAGAATGAAATCATGTATTTCTTTATTATTATTTCTTTTATTTTTGTTTTCTCAGGTAAAACAAATAAAAGAAGACTTAGAATATTACTTAGATTCTTGTCAAGACCCTGACTTTGCTGAAAATGAATACCTCTATGATGATTTTGAGTTTGAAGATCATGATTGTGAGTCTACCAGTTAGTACACTCAATTTTAAATAAAGTACAAAGTAATCACATAGTTTAGCTAGTCTATCTCCATTGTTTTAACAACCATTTGTATAGGATAGACTTTATATAATAGACATTGATCAAGGCCGTAGCTAGAGGTTAAAAACAGACGAGGCAAATATACTTTAAATATAATTATATTAATATAAAATATGACGATTTGTGCTGGGGAATTGGGGTCGGTGGTGAAAATTAAAAATTTCAGATGAGGCAAGCGCCTCGTCTGCCTCATGCTGGCTACTGCCCTGTTGATGTTCCACATCAGCATAGCTTTATATGACTTTTCAATGACAATATTATCAAGTCATCCCCGCTTGTAGTTAGAAGAGTTTTAGAGTTAGAACGAACCCTTATTTTCCTAAAGTGTCCTTTTCCAACTAGAGACCAGCAGTGAAAGGGATGGTAAATAAGTCTAGCTTGCTTAGCTGATGACAATTTTTGTATTGCCTCTTTTGTGGAAAAACAAACATGAACATTTTTTCTTCAAGCTTGTCACCAATTGTACAATATAGGGTCCTTTTTTGGGATCTTGAATTAACCATTTCTTACTTACTTAGTCCGGGACATACTCAAACTTATATGACTACATTCCTCCATAATTTCCTATCTGATATTGTGACAGCCAGTTCATCTCTCTGCATACCAGTATCTGTCTCAATCACAATACCATTTCTTAATTGTCATCCACAGATGGACTTTCAACGTTGGCAACATCACCAGAAGATGGTGATATTTTAGGAAGTGAGATAATTAGTTCATCTCCTGTTGCAAGTTCACCTATAGTCAATCATTCCAAAGAGAGGGATGAAGAAAAAAAAAGACATAGGTCAACAGAAAGTGAGGTCAGTCTTGGTTTATAACATTTTCTTATGAAAACATTTGTTAGCCTTTGCTCCAGTGATCAACCACAAAAACCAGTATGTCCATAGGTATACAACTAGAGTGTCAAGTGATGTCAACAAGAGGGAAAATTATTTAGTATATAAAAATAAAATAATAATCTGAAATGAAGTGGTCCAACTGTGTACAGGGCTGAGCAAACCCACTTGCCCGACGCCCGGGACAAGTGTTTTTTTACAGTTGTACAACCACATTTGACGTATCCTAGAACGTATCCGAGGAAAAGCACTTTTGAAATTTAGAAAATTAAACTAAAAGCACAGAAAACCATGTGCTAACACAGTTAACCATGTACATTATTAAAATAGGAAGCTTTTTCTTCTTTTTAGACAAGTGAATTCCTTGTAGGTACTTGTCCTGAGACAAGTGAAATGAAATGAAATTCCCTCACCCCTGGTATAGTTGGCGTGACTTAAACTAGCCATATTCAGTGGTCCCTCCTACATGATAAATCGATGACATTCTAGCCAATCTATAATACCTCAATGGTAATTTCTAATATTTATTTGCAGCCTTCACCGAGGAAAGCAGTTGCAAAGACAAATAACAACGCAGCACCTTCACCTAATTTAAACTCAAGAGTACGAACCCTTTCATCCTCATCTTCATCATCATCGTCTACACAAGCAACAAGTATTACGTCTGCAGTCACAAACACTTCCAAAAATACCAGTAGTAAAACAAATAAGTAAGTTTCCTATTTTTTGCTTTATATGATGAAAGGAGATATTAAAGTCTGACATATATGTTACCGACTGCAATAATACTTGGGTACTATCTACTAACTATGATTCCCTGGTAACTCAGTTTAGTATCATAATTATACAGTATTACCAAGTATGTAATCCAATGCTTGAATATATCCCCTAATTTAAGATTTTGGACCTTGGTAAATTGCATTGTTAATGCAATCTGCTACATTTTATAATAATACCCAGGGCCCTGGTTTAGGTACAGTAATATAACTTGTCATCTATATTAATGCAAAGAAACAAAAATATAGATATATATGTGTTTTGTACATCTTGAGGCAACATTTATGTCTATTAAGTAATTTTTCAATGAAATGCCTTTACTGTCTTTATTTGATGTTTATCTGTTTATTTTTTTGTGATTTCTTTATAGTATTTCCACATCTCATACAATAGCCCAACCACCAGTAGGGCCAGCATATTCTGTTGCAGCTAGTTCACAAAACACTCAACAAGGTAAGAGAAGTTGGCTTATAGTAATAATATTTATAATAATAATAATAAATAACTGCTTTTCTTCATCGTTCCACAATTGACAAATTGATTATCACGGAACTAGGAGGCCCACTAGAAGGCCTACTTTTAAGTAATGGCTGTGTGTACTAGTACACCGGGGTAACCCCCTACTCGTCTCGAAAGATGTACCAGGTTCTTAAAAGTGCACATCCATTGTGTGTACACTGGACTTATGGTTTATAGTCCTTATCCGAGAAGACTTGTTCTACTACCAGAACCATATAGCGAGTGAGCCTCGAACCCTTGCCGATGTTATGGCTTGGTATTACGTTTCCACTCTCTTAACCGCTCAGCCACTCACTCGCTTTTCCTTCTAACCAGATGCATTATGACAGTGAGATTAAATAAGGTTAAGGTATAGTCAGCTCAATCAATCAGAATTATACTTTAAAAGCATAGTAAAAAAACATACAAAATTAGCTAGCAAACTTAATTTTCACAACCAACTTTGTTTTATGATAGGCTTTGTATTTTATCTTAATCGATGGATAAGAACTGATACCGGACAAAGAAAGATTGTATCTTGAAAATAGCCATTACTTTTTATCCCACACAATACATATACATTTACACACTGATATTGTCTGGCAACACTTAGCATTCTTGTCCTATTAATTCAGGAACACAGCCTGGGCCTAGCAGAGTAGGTCAACCAACACAGGCACCACCACTGTTACCAATACAGCAACCATTGCAAATCTCAACCAACTCATCAGTTCCCACTACTAATGTCATCACTATACCATCACAGCAAGTTCGCCCTGATATTAATGGGGGACAAGGTTCGCACAATTTTGATGTATTTTATGTCCACATCGACTTGCAGTTTTTATCACAAATTTTGATGCTGGCGGCATTAAGGGATTATTTTAACTAAATGCTTCCTAATGTGATGTTTGATAAAAGGCTGTAATCGATGTGGGCATAATTCATTTGTGTGCATTTTATGGTTGTAACCTGCATGCTAGGTATAAGCATCTGGATTCTTCTCTGTAATTGCTGGTCTTTGCTTATGATTTTTGTACATGGTTAATGTAAAAATGCATGCTTTTTTTCTAAAGTCAATGTTTTCTTTGCTTTTTGTTGTTCTAGGATCCTCCAAAACAATTTATTGGTCATAAATATATATATATTAGTATATATATATATGTCTGTTTGTCTATCTGTCCTGTTTCACCCATATCGCTTTGTATTGAAATGTAGTTTAGTTTTTTTTTCACAGGCTTTTCAATCATGTGTTTGCAGAGATAGCTGATCCGGTGTTTTGTTTGATTCGTAACTTATAAATCTTTCTCAATATTGTAGCTATTTTATCTTGTTATTTTAACTGATATTTCATTTTTTATATATTATCATGTGGATTGCTTTATTTATTTTTCATGCTACACACTTGTAGCACTAAGTTTTCATCAGTATGCATTTTCATGTTGTCTCTATTGTAGCTTTATTATTTATATGATTTTGTGAAATGTATTTTGATACTGATAACTTTTAAAATAGTATACAGTAATAGCTTTACTTTCATATTATATTATTGTAATTTGTATTTTCAGTGTACATTCTCTTGAAACTGGACTTGTATAATGAGTGACTGACTAAATTAGAAATTAATGTACATTAATTTTAAAGTTTTTATATCTGTAAAATTGTACTAATTTCAGCCTTTGGTTCCCTGTATGATTTCTTCGAATGAATAAATATACCTTTAATAATAAGAATAAAGATAATATACTTTTGATAATTTGTATTCAGGTTTTGTAATAGGTGATCACATGGAACATGAAGTGTATGAAGTCGATAATGGAAACAGTATGCCAGTAATAGGATTATCAAATTCAATGAATGCTGCACATTCACAACAAATGCCAGTGCAGTCACAAGTACAGAATGTTGAACCTACTAGAGTGAACAGCATGCCGCCGTCCATGATGACAACAATAAACTCTGTTCAAATGAATGGACCTACACCCCCTGTTACAACATCAAATATTAAGGTACATTTTTGCATTTCAAATTACTGAAACAAAATGCTATGGGTATGCAGTAGTTAGATGTCAATGGAGATACATATAAAATAAGCAAAGTATAAATAAAAAGTAAAACTGTTGGAAGAAAGATGGGACAAGCTTTTGGAAAACACTAATCCTTTTTCAGGGCTAATGAGCGTAAAAATTAGGTATATAAATTATGTAAAGCATTACTTGTAGTAGGGGTACCTGGATACAAGATTTCACTATGCAAGCGAACTTTGTGTTGATTGAAAACTCAGTATGTATTAATGTTATGTGTATCTTTATATTTGACAGGAGGACAACTCTATGAAATTAAAAACAATAGCGCAAAAAGCAGTAACAAATGCAGGCTTAGATGCACAGATACACTCACCTGAAATTCCTACGGATAATAGAGGTAAGATACTGAATTAAGCCAATAGTAATTTATTCAAACATGAAGCTGAACCTTTAATGATAAACGACAAGAAAGTGAAAATTTTTGATTAAATATTTTCATTTTTGTCATAGTAATATTTGACAGTACTCCAAGACAAGAAATTGGTTCACCACAAACACAAGAAACAAAAATTCCAGCCTTATTGGGTGTGACACCACTCGGACCGCAACCTCTATCCAAAGACCACGCCTACCAACTTTTAATGATGGAAGCTGCTTCTCATCATCTTCCTCACCCTTCAGATTCAGAACGATTAAGGTGAGTGGTGCTTATGCCTTTTGTACTGCATATTATTTGTACCGAGTATTGTAATTGTTAGTTAGCTCATGCTATTTTGTCTCAATCGTTTTGTCACTGTTGATTTTTTGGTCTATGGTTGATGAAAACAGATGAAATAAAACTATAAAAGTAGACTGACTGGATGGATGTCATGTTGATTTATCTTTGTTATATAAATACATATACAACTGGTATTTACGCTATTAAGGGTCTTTCACCCCTTGCATGGTTTCGATCCGGCGCCGGCAAATAAAATCAAATTTATATGTTGCGTTTTCACACGGCTATGCACATATCGATTGGCGCATAGTCATGTGGAGCGTTGTGAAATCGAAACATTGATGTTTAATTTGCCGCCGCCGGACAGAACCATGCGGAACAGGTGTGAAAGACCCTTTAACCATGGGCTTGGAAGTTTTTGCAATTGGATTACAAATCTGTTTGGATTGGAGACAATAACAGAGTCAAAGAAAAAAGAGAACTTTTACCATTTTAATGTGACTAATAGAGTAGTAATGATTGAATATTCTATTTTTTCAGACATTACTTGCCTAGGAACCCATGCCCAACTCCTGCATACCATTGCCCAGCAATGCCTCCACACATGGATGCACTCGAGTATTACGCAAGGCTTTCAACTGAATCACTCTTTTTTATTTTTTATTACCAGGAGGTAAGTTTCCAAATTTATTTTTTGTTTTCTGTTTAGTATTAGTGAAATTGTTGTATGAATGTATTATAATTTTATATAATATGCAATATTTTATGGGATTAATATATATTTCTGTATGGTATGTTATAGACTTGCCCCAAGTCTGTATTTATTGTCTTTGTTTTTATTTATTTGTTTTTATTTCGACCGCGATTTTTGTCTGAAAATACAGACTTGTGAAACACGTATAGAAATCGATTTGCAAACCGCAAACATCCGATAAGAATGACGTATAAGAATGACGTAGGTTATCATACCGTATTTGGCTATATGGGGCGGGCGGTATGTAAATATGGATTTCGAATCAACCAATGATCATTTTGTTTCAAAATGAAAAAGATCGAGTACGTACGTACGTACAGTGTGCTGAATGTACGATCGAGACTGAACAACTGTTGAAATATAAAATCGTGTTGCCAAGTTGTTTTGTTTATTAATATTAATTGTTTAGTCCCGTCCTGGCCTAGGCCTCCTTCGTAGGGCTACTCAACTCGTACGTAAACGTCAATAAGGTACATACCACCACCGACCGGCACACAACAGGGCTACACCACCACACAGAACAGGACAGGGTCTGGGTGGGAATTAAATCAAATTTTCTCCGCATAATAAATGATCCATTCAATGTTAGATTTGGCGGAGAAGCTATAGCCTATCATATCATATCAAGACGAGTTTTCATGTTCTTGGGAAAAATCTCATCAAATGTTTACCAGACTACTAGGCATATAAAATCATTTTTAGCCTTCAGAAACTTTCATCAATGTACCCATGGATTAAAGAATATTCTTTAATCCATGATGTACCCAAGTACACATTGTCTAAACGTAACATAGCGCATGCGCATCGTCTTAGACGTTGAGTCTTTGAAATTCTGAAATATGAATATTAAAACGACGTACGAGTGAGTAGCCAATGGCATGCGGCTGAAACTAGTCAACTGGATAATTTATGCACCAAGAATTCTTGGTGTCAAACCACGTGACTTATGCGTGTTTCCCCAGACGGAGTATCCAAACTCAAGTAATACACGTATGAAACGCCATATGTGCAAAAATATTTATATTTTTACAAAACTCCGTCTGGAGCCCAGACTAGGTATGTTATTGTTTGATGTATGGTTTTGAATTATGTAATTTTAATAATGAAATATAGCACTTTCATATAAATTTTAATTTTGTTAATACTACAGTGTACTATTTTTATGCTCTATATTATGTTGAGAAAAAAAAAAGTTATTTTAAATTAGTCACATGTTTGTTGATAATGTTATGAATTATTATTTTTTTTTTTTATTATAATTTTTGGACTGTTTTCATAAAAGTTTTAAATCTATTTAACCCATGTTTATTGTGTGCATGCCTGTGTACACACATACTTTTGCATAATTGTAATGCAACAGGGGGTTTCTACTTGTATATGCTATGCTTCCGAGATTTCCCCGTTCCATTCTTTTTTTCTCTTTGTACTATGCTTATTTATGTATGTTTATGATTGTGTATGATGAATGGAAATAAAGAAATAAAAGAAAGGAGAAATATGCTTGTGTATCATGTATATTAATTGTGGTATGCGTCCACACAGTGGAGCATCAAAGCAATTATACGCATGCACAGGTTTACACTGTAATCATCTACACGCTTATTTGACAATCTACATCTGTTCAATCACATACCACTAAACATTCTGGTTAATTTACCTGTGATATTTTTTGTATTAAGGGAACCAAAGCACAGTATTTAGCTGCAAAGGCACTGAAAAAGCAAAGTTGGAGATTTCATACAAAGTATATGATGTGGTTTCAGAGACACGAAGAACCAAAAACCATTACAGATGAATATGAACAGGTAAGCTGTTTTAAATTATATGTATATGTTCAGATATATGGAGTTCTGTCTACACTATTTTATGTGACAAAAAAATGTGATGTGCCCATATATAGACACGATGATGTCATATTACTACCATATTTGGGCACATCACACTTTCCTTGTCAACTAGTTTGATAGTGTAGACAGAGCTTTATGTTTTTGTATGATAAAGCAAGGTCACATTATAATTAGCATTGGAACAGCAAAGTGTTATACTTTTGTTACAAACCCAAGTGTCACTGATCCAGGAGGACAAAATCATTCATGCATGTAAACGTACACTAATCTTGTACATTTGTAACTAGCAAAAGGTTACTATCCTAAGAGGTGGCTTCCACTAATCTTTTCCTAGTTCAAACATATGGAGTTGTATGCCACGTACAGTAGGAACCCTAACAAACGAATATGCACAGGCATCATCTATCATCTATCTCACTTCATGTGGCTGGTATATATGGTAGTTTGAAGCCCATACCACAGGTCTGCTCCTGCTTAGTATTTAGCAGTATTACAGATTTTGAAAATATAATTTAATTTCTGAAGAAAGAATAATAATTAAAACTGTTACGTCAAATTTCAAGCGGCGTTTTTTTGAAAGAAATATTTCTTGTTTTATTCTTGAAAATAGAATTTAAAAAATAGTATTTTTAAAAATTCTTTCAGGGAACATATATCTACTTTGACTATGAAAAATGGGGACAACGCAAAAAAGAAGCCTTCACTTTTGAGTATAGGTACCTTGAGGATCGAGACTTGTGATAGAGACATTACGCAATCACTTTGACAGCCATCTTTTCCGGGGTTTTGGCTGAAACAACCAGTTTGAAAAGGAACATTGTGTTTTAAGGAGAAAAGAAATTTTAATGGTCACAGATCATGTCGTCAAAAGATTTACACTCATTTTATGGTTGATGTCGTCAAAGGTCATGACTGATGTCAAAGTTCATATCATGAATGATGTCATATGTCATATCTTGGATGACATGATAAAATGTCATGTACGATATGACATGTGATGCCATATATGGTATGTGATGTCATTCATGATGTCGTTGACCCGTAAGATGAATGACATACTGGTGATGTCATTCATTATATGTTGGATAGTTCCATTATTTATAATGGGTATTATATTATAATAAACTATGCTATGTAAAAACTTGTTGTACTCGGTTTATTAACATTTTTTGTTTCAAACGTTTGTTTTTTTAAGAAAAAAAAACATTTTAAAAATGTTTTTCTTTTATTTTCTAGAAAATAAAACGTTTTAAAAAATTAGAAAAATTATTAAAATCGCAGCTGGATTTTAACTGAAATTAAAGTGTTTAGATACGCTGTTGTTAACCTCATGTTTACTGAAGTGCAATTGGGAGGGGGACCACGGGAGGGTTATGGGCTACTTAAGCAGGGTGAATAAGGGGAAGAGGTGTAGTACAGGTGTAGGAGAAATGATCTAATAATATAAATTGCTCTTATAAATGACTACAATAATTAAAATTAGTTTTGCAAATTGTTAATTTTTGCCATAATACAGTAATTTATTTGTTGTATTAAATTTCTGCCTGTTTATATATTATGGTTTATTTAATATACTTTTAACTTAATGTTTTAAACACAGCATGTTTTAAAAAATAAGTTAAATGCATGTCTCATACTATACTCTTAAATTGCATATAAGTGTTATTTTGACCAATATAGCTTTTTTTTATAAACATGATATGAGGTGAATAACAGTGTATTTGATCACTTTATTTTCAGTAAAAATTCCAAATTGTAAAATCTGTTTTTTTTGTCTTTCTTGTGTTGATGTTCGAAGAAATAATGCATGTGTAAAAGCTCTGTCTACACTATCAAACTTTATGTGACAAAAAAATGTGATGTACCCATATATGGACATGATAATGTTATATTACTACCCTATTTGGGCATATCACTACCATATATGGGAACATCACACTTTTTTTGTCAAACTAGTTTGATAGTGTAGACTCTTACAGTTTTTACTTTTTTGTAAAACCACCACTGTCGTGTACAGATGACTGGGCGCAAGAATTGGCAGCAGTGACGTTACCCATACAGGGGAGAGGTGTAACATCGATGACCCTAGTGCCATGAGCAATGATCGTTAGGATGGCGCTATACATATGGAAATTCTTTGTTAATTACACCAATATAGGACAATTGAATAGTATGATTAACGTGTAATTCATCCACAATGAAAACATATATATATATACGCATATGTTCCGATGACGCGGCATGTTCCGACGGCGATGACGCGGCAAATTCCTTGAACTTTCACACATATTTAGATGGTTACCGTCATCAACATCTACCGCTACATCATTAACAATGTTTGAACATTATAATAGGCAAACACAGTAATAATACGTTTATAGAATTAAGATGTACACGATTCGAGTCTTGTAAATTCTCTAACACGTTTTATAGTATTATGAACATTATTCTCGACTATATTAACTGAATTACCGAGTAACGTTTTATTCAGTGCAGGCTACACAGTGATTAGTTTATTGACGTATTGTATTTGAGTATTTTATTTAGAACAAAATATATATACTTCCATCAGCAACAGTGTTTTATTCAAAAGAAATAGAAATGCATTTTTAATTTTTCTAAGCCTCATATCGTACCATACAAAGAATTACAAAAATAACTTATTTGCACTCCTACTGCGACGTGTTAGATGTTCCCTGCGGATCGTTACATTTTTAACATAGGCCTATATATAGTAATAATATTGATCACCTTGTAATGTTCAGGATACTGTTCAATGTGAAACGGGGTTTTTCTTCACATTTTACATCGTTACGATAGAAATGGACGGAAAATACAATAATCAGTATGACAGATTACATTCTTTTGATTCGTTAAAATTATACATGGCGCGATTGCGAACTAATTAATGAGACGGTACTATACAACTGTTTAGGTTTAGTGTATCCTACATAGAGCTCGTGTGTAAACACATCGTAATTAAATTAATAATTTTTGCATTATTTTTCCCTATCTAACTTTGTAACACCATATAAATGTTATCTAATCTGTGGTTACACACAGTGTATGTTCCCTTTCTAATCTGTGGTTACACACAGTGTATGTTCCCTTTCTGCATAGGCCTATATGATGTAATACCTATATTACAAGTAGTCAATCCTGTTAAAAGCTAAAGAATAAAACTCGAAACCTTAAAAATATATAGATACATATCATACCAGGGAAGAGTTGTAAGTTCACTCTTCCCTGATCATACTATATTGCAGCAGTATTAGAAAGGTATTAGTAGTCGCACACAGCACACAAAACGACTATTATTATATACAACTACGCTAGCGTAAGCATTAGCTGTTAAGTTTACTGGTGCGTACTTATCTATTTAAAAATATCTGTATTGTACCACCAACTACTTAGCATTGCACTACCTCCGCATTTTATGCAAGATAGAAAGACATCATGCACGGAATGTTTTCGTAACATTTAAAATTCGTTCTCATAGAACGCATCTAAACTCAGTACACACCACCACACTATTGTTTCGTAAAATATCTTGTCTATGACCAACGTTTGTAAAATATCTTTTTGATATAATAAACATGTTTTTGATATACTAAATTTCTGTAACTAACCTATTTAACAATTTATAGAATGTTTACCAAAAACATCGCAGCCTTTTAAAAATCATTTTTGGAATGCATTACATTATACATACTTCCTTAGTATGATGGACGGATATAATGTCAAATACGTTGAACAAACACAAAATCGTAGTATAAACAGGCCTTTAAGCTTAAATAATTTGTAAAGCTTGACACGCGCGCACGTATAAATATTGCTCTGGTGTACGACGTACGTGTGAACCAATTCTTAACAGACGCGTATTATTACGTCATCGCGTATCATGTCTCGCCATCATTATTAAATGATTGGTTATTATACGCAAACATCGGCTCTTGTCGGATACGACCACCGCTGACTGTTTTCAATGGTGGTAAACCTCTTGGTGTGGCCTCCTCGCTACCTTCAGTATCGTCACTAGAAACCTTCTTCTTTTTCTTCTTTTTCTTCTTAGTTTTCTTCTTTTTTATTGGCACTATTTCGCTCGGCTCACTTTGCATACCTTGTGATAACGTGGCAGTTGATCCGTTTTCATCCGTAGTAGATACTTTACGTGGTTTCTTTTTCTTTTTCTTTGCTTTGACTGGCACGGGAGTTTCGTCGATTTCCTCATGCGCGATATTCCCGTTTCGTTCTGGGTACTCAAACGCGGTAATGCCATCTTTAACCCTTTCCGGATCCTTAGAAACGGTGAATGTGTCGTCATCATCGTCGTCGCCATGTGTTCGCTTCTTCTTAGAGTTGTCGTCACTATCATCGTCGTCGTCATCATCATCATCATCGACGCTTTTGACCTTGTTACCAAATCTTTTCTTGAAACATTCTCTGGTCGTAACAGCGTAGACGAGAGCCATTGCAAGGATCTGAAATTAAATATTAGTAAAATCAATCAATCAATAAGTAAATAGATAAGTTGATTCTGCATGAGTTATAGTAGAACCCTCTTTGGGACGTACATCCCTATTAATGGGACACTTTTCCCGAGAAGTGTATGATGGTCAATTTGTTTTAACACTAACGGCCAACCCCTATTCAGGGACACCTCTATTAAGATACACTTTGTTTGGTCCTGAAGTATCTTGATAGGCAATCCAATAAACCAACTTACTAAGAAGAATTGGGCAGCTGCATACCAAAGAACGACGGCCGTAAGAATATCCGCATCAGGTTTTGGGTACACGATGGCTATAATACCGAGCGCTAACGCAGAGTTCTTGATACCAGTTTCTATGGCAATCGTTTTTGATTGGACGGCAGTTCGGCAGCATATTATCCCGGCGAGTAGACCAAGTATAAACCCACAGGTGGTGAATGTGAATGTGCACAGAATCATATCTCGATCAGACACTAAGAAAATGTACCTGAAATAAAGATAAAAGATACAATAGAGATGTTCTTGGTGGTAGCCTATAGGCCTAAAACTACACTTAACGAGGTCGCATCGTTGCGCTTTAGACTTGCCCCAAGCCTGTATTTAATGTAACCTTTTTATGTTAATCCACCAGTTTAAGTTGGCGTTTCAATTTTGTCTGGAAATTTCTGAGCTCAAGTTTTAAACGTATGAAACGCCATATTTTCCAAAATATTTATCTTTGTACTAATATAATATTAAGTAAACCCTAGACTAGTTAAGACTTAAGATTGGATCAGTTATAATATTGGTTAGTTAGTTATTGCGAATTACCTTGAAGATATTGTTCCAAAAACAGCTAAAATAATGAATACAACAATACAGAAAGGCCGTAAGATTTTCAATATTTTCTTTGCCCAATTTGGCTTCTGTTTTCGTATGATGACGCCAATGGCTAACGGTACGATAAGTGCGCCGAGTGCGATAGCGATATCACGGACAGGGACTGGAAAGGTTTCGTCATCCGTAAACGGAGATGTGTAAACCCAGAGACACAATGGCATCATACCTATGATAATAATAATAATAATACAAGAATACGTTAAAATACATATATTGACAAATACAATTGACCTTTTTATAAACATATATTGTTCAGTAATAAATATAATATAAGAATAGGTCTGCATTCACACAGTATTTTATGTCCTTTTTATTAGGTGTATTTACCCATTGTATTATATATGTTCTTTCTAGTGTGGAGAAAGCAATACAAACTATACGTTATAGCTCTTATAAGCTCAGGAATTGTCGTGGAGGCCATTCCCGCCCCATTTTTTTTGTCGATACAGTTTTTTTTTTATTAAAATCGATGACCAGAATAATGAGCTCCAAACCAAAGTCTGAAGGACCTGGTGGTTTAGGCCTATTTAGGAAAATATTCAAATATGCATGGTCCATTTGACTTTTTCACGCCTCATATCCAAAATATTTTGCATTTTTGCATTATACGAGGCCTAAAATGTTTAATTACGCTTCTTCCGACTGACAATTGTTTTTAATTAATAATCAGTGTTGTAATATGGTGTACAGAATAGGCCTCAATACAGTGACGTCAATGTACCATCTGTCTAATTACTATGAATTAGCCTATTACGGTATTGAAATAAGAAAAGATACAGTATGAAGTGTCTTTTAAGACAATATGTTTTAATGAAGCTTCGTTAAGAGTGAGCATTTGTAGGTTTCATTTCTTTCTTTTTTTTCAAATTTTTAACATTTGTAGTCTTAATTATGTAAATCCACATACTATGTTTTCGCGGCTTACATAACAAAACACATAATTATATAAAATATTAAACATAAACAACATTGTTCAGAAATTGACTACTTGCGGACTTGAAAACAGTGATAATTAAAATCATTCCCATCCCTCAAAACCCTTAAAACGCGGTTGTCGACGGCTTGCATAGGTCAATGTTAATAGCCTAAAAGCTGTAATCGTTAAATTAACTAAATTTCTATTAGAAATGTGTATAAAATGAGGGCCAACTAAATCAATTTGAAACTAGTGATCATTTGTAAATCAATATTGAATTTATTCGAACTTTAAAAATCAAAACGCGGTTTTCAAGGCTTGCAATCTGACGCGTGTAATATAATACTAGCATTATTGTTGAAATACGAAAGACTGAATATCCGATTAAAACGTGAATACTTTATACATTGTATTTCAATCAATAGCTGCAATTTAATATTCATTATTATCATGGCTGTGTTTCATCTAAAACTTGTATTAATTAAATTATTTTATATCTGACCTTTTCATTCGTAAACTATAATTTCAGGTCGAAATATGACATATACGAATATGACATTCTGAAAAGTGGGGTGGGTAGGCCTAAGTGGGAGTCTCAAACACCTTTTTTAAACGGGTGACACTTTCGAACACACGATCGTGAACTTTTTACCTAAAGCTCTGTCTACACTATCAAACTTTATGTGACATATTTAAGCATATCACTGCCATATTTGGGCACAAGTAAATATAAATCAAGATTACGGTTTCATCTTGAATACTAGTCATTTATAATATAAATACAAACCATTGTAGGCCAGGCCTACTTTTTCAATATTCTGTTTGATCTATCATACACCAGCATTTTGTTTAGATATCAAATAATACAAGAATTACATATACGCCTTGGTGAGCCTTACCAAGACAACAGTCCGTTCATTGCGAATATTATGAAAGGCACTTGTAATTCGACACCGCAAATATTTGATATGATAAATGTATAAACGTACCGAGAGCAAGAACAGTGGTACTAAATGTAAGCACGATACTTAAGACCACGTCTGCATCAATGAGTACACATGCTATGTTACTAAGACCACCGCCTGGACAACTTGCACCCAGTATCACACCTATTGCATAGTCATCTTCTAGTCCATATGCCAAGCAAAATCCGTACGCTACCTGAAATATGAAATAATATAGGATTCAATATTAAAAATGCAATTATACAAAGATAGGGTATAGGGCGTGTGGCGCAGTGTTAATTAGGTCGCATCAGGGGTTCGAGACCAACACTCGTCGTATTGCTTGTGAAACGTATACCATGGACCTATAGGTCCATGCTTATACGTACAGTAATAATAATAATAATAATAATAATAATAATAGTAATAATAGATAGATTTATATAACGCAAATAAACGATGTCTCTATGCGCTCGACAATAAAGAGAAAGAGTGGAAACCAAAAGGAAGAGAACAAAAAGATAAAAAAAACCAAGCCTATGCCTCTCTCTACCCATACAATTTATACAAATGGGTATGGTTACTTGGTAGGTTCAAACACTCAATAGCTAAAACATTATGGTAGCTAACTGGTCTTCCAATCCATATACGTGTTTGATCCAATATCGGGGTGATAATTTGAAGCGCCAAGAAATTGACATAATGACATAAAAAAAATAATTAAAAAAATAATAATAGACAGTTTGAAATTATATTGGATATTCTGAGTTTAGTTCCACCCGTCCTGAAGAGTGGCTTGATATATTGACCAGTTTGCCACCAAAGTATTTATTAGTATACGATATAAATGTTAGGTTTAAACATAACTGAGATTTATCGTATTTTGAGCAAACAGGCCGCGTATTTCTATACAATATAGGCCTAATAGTAAGCGATTCATTTACACCTGCAGTGATATTTGTGTGAAAAAATACAGTGGCGTCTCACCATCGATTTTTTTGGGCAGATTGTAATAACATCATTACGAATTTAAACGTATTTAGTATCATGGTTACCATGGAATTTCATTAGATCAGTAATACAATCATTATTATAAGTGTTCGCTTAAGATTGATTGAGCAGGAAAATACTATAAATAAGTGAACATTATTCATTCAAACAACCGTACTTTATAGGCCTAGGAAATATATTATCTTCACTTCGAATGATCGAAATACGAGATTTAGTAGGCCTATAATTGTCGCTGCGCACTATATGCGTTTATCATTATGCTAAGCGCTGTTTTCTCATCGTTTTAAACTTGCATGATACCATGGAGTAATTTCTTTTTTATTATAAGTAGGTCTAGTCTCGTATTTTTATAGGCCCAATCTAAGTGGATCGTGTTTTCATCTTTATTGTTTACGGCATTTTATGTTTGCTAAAATGTTCAAATATCATTAAATTGAAAGCGTTTAATTAAACTCACCGCGGGCATGATGAGAAACTGCGCAATCGCACCAATGATAACGTCCCATGGTTTCTTCATGATGTCCCGGATGTACTCCCATTTTAGTTTGCATCCCATCATACCTGTGACCAAGACGAGAACGCATCCTAGACAGATTTGAAAAATCAAGTCTACCAACCTACGGAGTTTCAAAATAATAAAGATATTTAAAGAATTAAAACACATACACTCTGAATTGGATCTTGGCACACATTTCCCTAATTCAAGTGAGTCTTGACCCCGTCTTGCTATCCACCCCGTCTTGCTATCCACCCCGTCTTGCTATATCCACCCCGTCTTCTGATGACATGATGCAATAAGTTAGTTAAAATAGTTATAATTTAAATATGAAGTTAACTAAACCTACAATATAAAATCAATAGTCACTCGCCAAACGTATATATGTGGGGCCTAACTTACAATTGAAATGAAACTATCTGTTTGACAAGGGGAGAGTGAAATTATAATTTTACTCTTCTCCCTTGTTTAACAATAAAGAGTGTATATCGTAATGTTATTTAGGTGAGGGCTACCCATGGGTCATGGGGGAAAGGTGCCATGTTGACAACAACAATTGTTTTATTAAGTCAATCTATATCGGGATTAAAAGAGAGGCACTTTACCCCCTGGACCTGGCACACACTGATCTTCCCATAGTTATTGTTTATTGTTGATATTACCATAAGGGTTGATTTACACATGTCAATATACAGTATATTATAATAATAATAATTTATTTGGAAGCTACCCTTTTGAAACAGTGGCACACTTCTTAAATGAAGGTGCGTCCATGATGAGTGAAACAAATGATTTAACAATATGCCTATTTACAAGGAAACTTAAACTAAATTATGTACAAAATATATATATATAACAATAACAAAAGTAATACAGGATTAAAATAAAAAAACAAAGAACTAAGCATTTTCATTGTTGCTTTCCCTTCTCTTTACAATGCATATTATTTGTAGGATGATTATATTGGGCCTACAAAAGACAACCAGCTCAATACACTGTTCATAATAATGTGCATTCGTTCATCGCGAACCCTTAGCAACCGATTTTAACGATTGAATTCAAAAAGAATAATTATTTACACTTGATCGCTTCCTTTGAAAAGATAATATAGCAATGAAAACAGACTATTCATGTTCATTGGTAATGAATAATATAGTACATCCCCATTCTATAATAATAATAAAACCTGTTTTATTTGTTAGGCCTACTTATCAATATAAGGTGTGGTGGAATAATGCATTTTCTTCGTAAATAGGAAATAATAAAAATGTTTATTCGGCATTAAAAGAAAGTACATAATTTGCCAGTAACAGTAATATATATATATAGCTTGTGTAATAATACTACTTCTCTTACTCAATCATTTGCATGTAAACAGCATTTATGACAAAGAGGATATATACTTACAAGTTAATGAATAATGGATTATCTTTCGTAAAATAATAACTACATCTAATTTGCACTAATAACTATTTGAGATGGTAGATTACGGCATTAGGCCTATTCAAACAAAATGAAAAACTGAATGACCTGACCCGTACCCGACAGAATACATTATCTATATTATTACATGGGATTTGGACTTGCGGTACAATATTAGGTGCAAATAAACAAAATGAAAACTGAATGAACCGGCCCGACAGAATACACTCATCCAATGGGGATCTGGACTTACGGTACAATATTAGGTGTAACTAGTTACTAAACAAAATGAAACTGAATGAACCGGCCCGACAGAATACACTCATCCAATGGGGATCTGGACTTACGGTACAATATTAGGTGTAACTAGTTACTAAACAAAATGAAACTGAATGAACCGGCCCGACAGAATACACTCATCCAATGGGGATCTGGACTTACGGTACAATATTAGGTGTAACTAGTTACTAAACAAAATGAAACTGAATGAACCGGCCCGACAGAATACACTCATCCAATGGGGATCTGGACTTACGGTACAATATTAGGTGTAACTAGTTACTAAACAAAATGAAACTGAATGAACCGGCCCGACAGAATACACTCATCCAATGGGGATCTGGACTTACGGTACAATATTAGGTGTAACTAGTTACTAAACAAAATGAAACTGAATGAACCGGCCCGACAGAATACACTCATCCAATGGGGATCTGGACTTACGGTACAATATTAGGTGTAACTAGTTACTAAACAAAATGAAACTGAATGAACCGGCCCGACAGAATACACTCATCCAATGGGGATCTGGACTTACGGTACAATATTAGGTGTAACTAGTTACTAAACAAAATGAAACTGAATGAACCGGCCCGACAGAATACACTCATCCAATGGGGATTTGGACTTACGGTACAATATTAGGTGTAACTAGTTACTAAACAAAATGAAAAACCGAATGAACCGGACCGACAGGTGGTCTTATTCCATATATTTGGACTGAACTACCAGACAGGAGCAGTGTGACATACGAGAAGTCAATGGATGCTATGTAACCATAATGTAACCAAAAAACAAACCCCTACGTCATAATATTCAAACATCCTCGTTTTTTTAACGACAAACATGGCATCAAAGCGGATATATGGATAACGTAATCTCTAATATTAGTGTTACCATGAAGATACAACTTATTTTAATTCTCCATGGTGTTATGTTCATAATGTAGGCCTACCCGTAATAATGAACAAAATAATATTATAATAACAATAAATAAGACATGTTGTTTTTACTCTCTGTCGACTTTTGAAAACCATTAACATTTAAATTCAGCTGAACAAAATGTTAGATTAGGGAAGATAACAATAGATAATTCGTAGAATTATTTTTTTAAAGTGTTTATTTTCATTTCCAAAGTAATAATACTTATAAGTACTTAAGTTAGGAACGTATACTATTTATAGGTAATATTAGGTTGTTTGTGCCATAACGTAAGCCTATAAAACATTCACACTTTCACAAGTAGCCTACAATCTGTTTAAATATGCTTAATCATATAAAAAAACCTTAGACCCATTGTCATAGAAAGCATAAAAAACACATTACTGTTAACTTAACACACTTATTGTTAACTGAAATGCTTTATATAGGTACTTGTATGTAGGTACTACAATGGTGTATCAAATAGCAAACATGGTAGCCCAGTTCAGCTCCATTCATAACAGGTTATAAATACTACAAGGCCACCTTATTGTAAACCATTGTGTTGAGATTGATCTATTTAATGTAGTGGAATTTTAAAAAATTTATTCGATACAATATAATTTTATATCTGTTTTATTTTGTGTGTTTTCTTTTCCATTGCTGTTGCAAAATTAGTAGTTGTATTAGTGTAGTTTTAGTTTTAAAATAAGTTTTGTAATAGCGTTGAGTCAAATTTTATGTTTTTAGTTCATGATCAAATATGAAAAATGTTTTAGTTTCAGGTTTAATTTTCCATTGTTTTTGTATTAAATTTTGTAATTTGTATTGCGTATCTACGCATGTGTGCCACTGTTAAAAAAGTGTTGTTCCAAATACATATTATTATTTATTTATCAGTAGCCTAGATAGTCAATTACTGCTTCTTACGAAAACGAATACGGTACGTTTGTGTGACGTATTCGCTTCGTTATAGTATACGTAGCGTTGCGAAACCTCCCTAATTTGATGGTCTAATGCGATGCAATTCATAGAATCCTAATTGTCGTATCTCTAATAGGTAATAACATAATGACCTCTACCAATACAATTATCCTATAACTACGCACGATGAACACACTTTTTTCTATAGAAAAAAAAGAAATGATTTGATCCTAGAACTATTGAATAATCATTCAATAACACTCTTCCATAAAAAATATTTTCACAAGTCCAATCAAATGACGTCATTAACAAGAATAATTAAATCGTTGTATCGTAACGTAACAGTTCGCTACAAAACCAATTTCCGCGGCTTAATTACAACCAAAACCAGGAATAAAATCTTTCTCTGATAACAAGGAAGTGAGAGATTTGTATATTTTAGTTGACAATATGAAGACCTGGGTAAAATCAAACAATTTACACTGGGTAGAAATTCACATATTTGATACTTAAAAAGAAATTGTTTAGCATATACAGTACTACATACGATGATGACGGTAAATAAACTACATAGTTATGTTGAAACTATTATTGTTTATAACAATTACGGTATCTTTAAAATGCCGAATAAGTAAGAAGTAACTTATATCTCCATAGGTACGATGAAAGCGCACTTAGGCTTGGTTTCCACTTGGACTTAACGGAAGCGGACCGCAACGAAATTACGTAGACGCACCGCAAGCAATTTTGACCAATTACGATCATACGAACTATATTCTTGTGATTACGCCTACACTGTTGCGTTGCGTCAATGCGAGCGATTTATGACAGGAAGCAAACGGTGCACGATCAGTTGGTATTGAAAATGGACAGAAAATCAATACCCAGCTGAGTTCTTTAGCAACTTCCCTATATACGGTGCCGTTGTTTTGTTTATGCTACATCATATACGTGTTTCGACGTATTTTATTCTATTCAAATTCGAGAGAAAAAAAACTGGGGAAAAAATATTTAATTCGATGAATTTAATTAGTGGCGTTCCAAACTAATAATAGTTAGTTATGTATAGGCTACATTTCTAAGTAATAAGTAGAGTGACATATGCTGATAATTACATCCTAATTATAAAGATACTGTTTTAGTGGTGACAACTGACGCACAGTCGTGTTATATCGATCGAGATATCAAAATGAATGTTGATAATGACAATAAATAAAGATGAAAATAAAAAAAACTCTTAAAAGGAGGCACGACGATTTAGCGTTATTTTTCTTTAAAATTATTTATAATAAACGTACTTAAATTCCTGACATAAAAGAACAAGAAACTGTTCATGGTTGGCCCTTAGGAATGGAATAGCGAGTTTACGAAACAGGTCGATATGACTTTTATGAGGACACGAAATATCCTCATTTATTTAGCCAGGGGCGGGGCAACTGAAGGATGGGGAACATAATGGGGTCACGGACTGTCACATTTTGTCTCTCGGTAACAGAACGTACATTTAAAAGAATGTTAAAAAGGTATTGTCTCATTAATGAAGGCCACTCTAATACATGATTACTTACGATGTGACTCGTAAGACGACTATCTCGGGACATCTCGGTTTTCCATCTCCTGCAGTGTGTAAACACATAGTTTCTTCCATAGTTCCATCTGCTGCATAATAAATAATGTCGAGTTCTAGTCTAGCCCGTCCAAATCGTGTACCACTGACGTTAACACTCACAGAAGATAGTGAATCATCCGGTAATGTTGTATCATTCGTAGTACTATTTAGATTAAATTCTGTGACACCATTGATTCCCGCAACCTCTGTGTCACTGCTCTTTACCATTATTACTATTGGAGACGTGGATGTATAATTTACCGTAATTAACTCAACAGTGTCCATATCGAATTCGGATTCCTTTGGAATCTGAATTTTCAGTTCTACATTTTCCCACGTCAAATCCACTGACTGCACACACGAAAGCAACGAAAATATACATAATACTAATAACATAACCTTCATTTTAACCGAATGTGAAAGTAATAAGTTCCTGGTACGGGTGGAAGTTAAGCGTGAAGTATGGCTGTTGGTGGTGTACGAACGTGACGGCCCAGCTAGCACCTCCATAGACTCCATTTCCGCAGCTTGTACGCTCTTCTATACCCATTAAACACACTTCATTGTGATGCAAACACTACTGGATTCTACGACTGCTTCTTTTGGCTTCATTTCAATCGATTATTTATGGTAACTAACGGATACCATACAGATACTAATCTACTTCTACAACGATCTTTTGTCTGTTGCTCAGTCAACTGTCTAATTACGTAATAGGGGGCGGGCTTCATTTATCAAATAATGTCACAAACTGCAAAATGTATAACATCAGGTTTCTTATTGTGTCTGTGATGAAGCGGCCTTAATTACAAATATTTATGTCGGTATTAAAAATGTTTCTTTCTTCATAATCTTCGAATAACAACTCGTAAACACAACACTGTACTGTTGTGACAATTACGTATACTAGGAATTATTATTTCGTGGCCGTCCGTCCGATTGAACGACGCCACTGAGTGGCCATCGTACATGCACGACGCCGCAGTGTACGACGTCATGATACCGTAAATTCATCATTATTATTTATAGACCTCTTTCAAAATAGATGAGAAAAAAACGAATTTGAATAGATATTTTATTGATGAATACATATTATTAATCTTTTGTACAAATTTACAAAAACAAATCTGCGTAGGGCCTATAGGCCTAAAGGGTTTGATTACTCAAAAAAAAATTTTAATCTACTTGTAGGCCCAAATGTAAGCACGTGCGGTCGCTTTATATCTCATCCGAAAGACGCTTTCAATTTTTTAAAATGTAACCACGCATGAGCATGGAGATAAACAATTCCATGGCAGGATCGAGTAACCAGATAACTGGTATTTCGTAGGCGCCACTGTTATCTACTATAACGATCTTCATCGTCTGAGTTGTATAGGCCTACTTCACCACTTGGTCCGGCTATTTCTATAATAGATGATACACTTGAAACGTCATCCATCGCGTATCCAATGACGTCATCATCATTGACAAATTTGGTTTCGTAGATTGGTTGACGTTGCTGGACAGATTGTCTTTTACCTCTCAAAGTACCAGGAGTGGTAGCACTTGCCATGCGTTTCTGTCGCAATTCCTGTTTTACTGAGGGTTGTAGTTTCTGCATTTCTTGTAATAAAAAGTGTTTGTCTCTCCCTTCCTACAGAAAATAGAAAAAGGAGAATTAACAATTTTGATCGTCAAACTGATATCTCCGGCCCTATTGACATTTCTATTATCAATGTTATTGGTCACTACTATTACGTCATCATCATCATCACACTAATCATTATCACATCATCACCACAATATTATCTTAACATTATGCTAACATTGCTACATGGAGCACATTTAGCACGTGCTCGTAGTATCATTCACGTGCAAATAAGAATACATCACAACGCGGAACGCCACTATAACACTCGCAATATTAACACAGTGATTGACATTGAAAATCATCATTCATGAAAGTTATTAAATAATCAAACTAAACAAGTTATTAAGTTAAGTTACATAGTGTGACAGGTAAATATATTAAGTGCGACAGTTTTGTTACAAATTGCGACAGGTGTTATTATAGTGCTAGTAGCTAATTACTAAGCTTTACCATAACAAGCTGTTCCTTTAGCTGGCTAATGACTTCTTTCTGAGCACCGCCAGCTACATAATAGTAATACATCATTAACCTAACAAGATGAAAATGGCTACATTATAATAGGCTGTTAGTAATATCGTGTTACATATTCTCTTCATCATATCTCTTAATATTTTTATAATTGATGAAAGACTGTATTATCTAATTCTGAACATCCTAAAGCTCTGTCTCTACACTATCAAACTTTATGTGACAAAAAATGCGATGTGCCCAATGGACATGATGATGTCATATCGCTACCATATTTGGGCATATCACACCCTTTTTTGTCAATCTAGTTTGATAGAGCTTAAGAGCAAGTACTTTAAAAACGATTATTGGTGTGATGATCCCTTTGCAGCTCAAACGAACCTAAACTGGGATTGAATGCAAGTGATAACCTGGTATAAATAATTCTGAATTTGAACCAGAACACCGGGGTGGGTAACCCTCTACTCATCACGGAAGATATCATGCACACAGGACGTCCATTTTAAGTACTTAACCGAGAAGAAATGTGTCCATCAGAAGTATGTGCCAATATTAAGACTTGGTCATGAGGCGCCCCTGGTCTCTCGGCCACTTCGACTCGACACATGATAATTATGCCAATTGAATATATCGATTAAAAGGCCTATCTATAATCACAAAGATGAATAACTTACGAAAGAATTAGGATAATAAGAGGAACTAAAAACCCGGATGATAAGGAATAGTTGACGATGTCCTGTATAAACTCTGGCCACTTCTCAAATGATATAACAATGGTTTCCCACATGGTAGTCAAGTGACGAAAAGGGCCACATCCTCTGGAAGGCTGCATTCTGTAAACAAAAGTAATATATTAATATAAAGTAATATGAAGAGGGAGCCACACTCACAATTATACCGTACTTAAAATCTATATACTTTGGTGGCCTTTTTCCAAACAATGAATAAGTCGCAGAAAGTGAAAGGTATCATCTTATGTCTTATGAAAACGATTTGCTGAACACTTACAATGTCATTGCGCAGATCATGGTGCAAAACAGAGTAGAAATGTAACAAGGGAGAATATACCACTTACAATGTCATTGCGCAGATCACTGGTGCAAAACAGAGTACAAAAATGGCAAAACAGAGTAGAAATGTAAAAAACATAATGACACTTACATTGTCATTGCGCAGATCATGGTGCAAAACAGAATAGAAATGTATCAAGGAGAATGACACTTACAATGTCACTGCGCAGATCATGGTGCAAAACAGAATAGAAATGTAACAAGGAGAATAACACTTATAGGCCTAATGTCATTGCGCAGATCATGGTGCAAAACAGAGTAGAAATGTAACAAGGAGAATAACATTTTACAATGTCATTGCGCAGACCACTGGTGCAAAACTGAATAGAAATGTAACAAGAATAGCAATTACAATGTCATTGCGCAGATCACGGGTGCAAAACAGAGTAGAAATGTAACAAGGAGAATAACATTACAATGTCATTGCGCAGTTCACTGGTGCTAAACAGAGTAGAAATGTAACAAGGAGAATAACACTTACAATGTCATTGCGCAGATCACTGGTGCAAAACAGAGTAGAAATGTAACAAGGAGAATGACCATAAAAAAGAACCCTGATCGTGATGCTTTGTAAGGCCTTGCAGACGGTACCATGTTATACAGAAGACTCCACTTCTTTAAATAGAATACGATGATAAACTTCACTGCTGTCATGAATGGTATCAATGGACAGAAAAATGCCCCAAGCCTACAGAAAGTCATTTTATTATTAAATGAGTTAAAGAAATTCTGACACAATATGTTCATACTTTCGTAATATTTGTAATTATCAATTGTGACTTCTTGTGGTCGTCGACAAAGAGCCAACTTTAATTCGCTTTTATTTCCATTCAATCAAAGTAGGCATATTGCCAGTCATTCTTTCTCATCCACTCACTCTCCAATTAATTCTCAGTCTAACCAGGGAGGTATCTAACCTTCCCTTTCCACTCTTTATTAACACACAAATAAAAAAAATCACTGACCAGCATATGGCTTGTGAGTAAACGATGGCTAACACGTTCTTTGGTATTTCGAATTCCATATCTCCCAGTATCTTAGTTATGCCACATTCAAAGTAACGAGTTATAAGCCTGTGGGTGAAAACGATAATCAATGTTGCCGTTAGTTCGACCAGGGAAGATGTAATTTCACTGGTTCGACGTCACACATCGCGCACACCAGAATTCTATTACACGCCGCCCACCACTGTGTAGTAATTCAATTACGTAATAGTTAATCATATAATAGTTGTATTTTGAAATGATTGATATAGAAGAAAAAAGGTTAAAGAAAGTTACCTTCGAGGAAATTCATAGAAGAGAATTACCCCAATGACCGCTGCGAAATCAGTAATACACAGTTTGTACATCTCTTGTCCTAGATACGTCTCCCAACACTACGCATAAAACGATATAGAGATATCACATTTTTTATAATATTCTGCTGTTGTTTACGCTCACGAAAAATAACGTTTTTACGCGCTATTGTTCTTGTTCTACCGCCCGTTTTTAACAATTCCATTGACAAAAATGAGTCGTCGTTGTCGTGTCATAGGAACTTACCTGTGTGTCCTCTTCGCAAGCATCACAATATTGTATTACATAACTACTATTGTCATTGGTGTTATCACAGTTTGTGATTCTAGGAATAATGGAACCAATCAAAACAGCCAGGGAGGCTAACCGTAAAAGGACGGTCCTATAATAGAAAAGAAAAATATGATATTGATGAATTATTTGTGTCCTTTGCGCTTTTAAACAATAGGCCTACATTTGTTTCAGCGACCAACTATATCAAATACGATTGGCAAACTTTATAATTAGCTAAAACAACACCTCTTACCTTCCTAAAGTAATATTTATTTCGAAGTTTGGGCTGTATTTCTCAAATTTAACTAAAATACCAAAGACAATCGGAACAATGCTGTTAATAACAGTAACGGTGATTGACGGTAGATAACTGATCAAGAACTCAACAATTCCGCTCATATTACTATCAGATGATTTCTAAAAACAAGAACAATATCAATATTTATTTGAACTTAATCATTCCTTTCTCATTATCACCTGGATCAACCACAATAAAAACAACATCATTATCATCAGTTTTAACACAATCGTTGTCATTTTCATCATCATTATCATCCTCATCTTCATCACCACCACCATCATCGTCATCGTCACCACCACCACCACCACCACCACCATCATCATCATCGTCATCGTCGCCACCACAACCATCATCGTCATCATCACCACCACCACCACCATCATCGTCATCGTCACCACCACAACCATCATCGTCATCGTCACCACCACCACCATCATCGTCACCACCACAACCGTCATCGTCACCACCACCACCATCATTGTCACCACCACAACCATCATCGTCATCATCACCACCACCACCATCATCGTCATCGTCACCACCACAACCATCATCGTCATCGTCACCACCACAACCATCATCGTTATCGTCACCACCGCCGTCGTCATCGTCATCATCATCCTCAACATCATCATCATCATCACCATCACCACCATCATCAAATATCAATTCCAGCGACATCGTCATCAACTTACTTCTATAGCGTACAATGTAACGTAGACAATACCAATCAAAGCCCCTACTCCCGCAGCAACACAAACCACATTAATCACAATACGAATTGTGTAGAGTACAGCCTTTTCTTTTGTTGACATCGATGCTTGTTGTATTTTCCTTTGCTCTTCTCCAAGATCACCCTACAAAATGAAAACAAAAATGATTGAGAAATTCTGTGTGAAACCAAAGTAAGCGTAACTTTTTTTGTAGTGTAAGCCTATATTAGTAGGCCTAATTGAAGTACGTGTGAATGCGCACGTGTATAAAATACACAATACAGAGATATACAGGGTGCCAAACGTAGAACAAATAGAGTTCACCTAAAGAGGATCACGTGTCTTACCGTTATTTCAAACAGAATACTCTTGTGTTTGAGACTGGAGTTTTTAGAATCAGTGAGAGAAAAATCCCATCCAGTGAATACAAGCTGAGAATATTTACACTGATGTCCTTCCCTGTCCAACATATTTTGTTTAAAGCCATCTCCTGCCCTGAAATTTAAATACCATCACGTGTAAAAAAGGTAGGCCTATATATAATAATACTCATTCAATTGTAGGGTGTATTTGACTGAACGTCAACTGCTTCGTGCAAGCGGTATTTCCAACTACCATGCCTATAGCAGCTGCGGTATTGTGCTTTAATTATACTGCGGTGTTTTTGGACGCTTACAACTGCGGAGCGTACAGCTGCTGCCTATTTTCTACGAAAACTACTCTCACAATCTGACGCTTTCGATTCCGCGCGAACAAATTCGCCTAGTGGAAAATCGGCGCATGTGCTTAGAGCTGTGTAGTTTTCGTAGAAAATAGGCAGCCGCTGTACAAGCGCATGTGCTTAGAGATGTGTAGTGTTTGCAATGTAGGCCTACTGTAGCTTCCTTACTATTGTGGCAGCAGTTCTAATTAAATTGGATGGTGTTTTGTGTCAACCACTGTAGCAGCAGTAATTCGACTGCACTCTTATGGGTAAAAACGAGTTACCTTCTTGCTACAACAATAACACTTAGAAGAAAGCAAGCAAATCCTATTAGCAAGTACGCCATGGACATGTCGTAATGTATGTCACTGTAATCGATCGAAGGAGTGTAGAAACCATAGAACAATACAGTATATTCCATAAAACCCTAAAATAACCAAGAAAATAGTAGTAGGTTAAAAAGATCTGTATAGATAAATACAAAAACAGGGAGAAGAAACGATAATTTTATTATCAAATACAACAGTCTAACAATCTAGTGATTATCATATAATATTATAATAAATTTATGATTGATTGATAACCACACCGTAATATAGATAACAATATCTCACATTTCCTTCAAGAAAATCAACAACGTATTTAAATACATTGCCTGCATCAGTTTCTGTCTCATCCTGAACAAATTTTATGTACAATTCACTGCAAGTATCATTCGAATCTAAAAGAGAACAAATAAATCATGATTTTGCCTAAATATAGTTGTATTCACAAATGTAGATATACCAATCTATTCATATTTTTGTTTATTTTAATCATGGGGGTATACCTTCATGATTAAAGCTTGCGTAAGCACAACGTAAGTAATTTGACCGATGAATAATCCGAACTGGATTGCGTTATACGTAAACAAAAATCAACGCTTTATATACGTTAAATTTCGAGCACCATTAGTACGAAACTATTATAAAGCTCGGTTCATATACGACGTAACGCAAAAAACGTACGCGTAAATTACATTACGTTTATGTCTTTGCGTTATACGTCCTTATAGTGAGAAACATCATGAAACAAATTCCAATACACTACAATAATATTACTTACATATTGTTTCCGATTTATTAATAGTAATTGCTTGAGGAACGATAACAAATGATAAAATCACAAGGAAGATAGCAATATTCAAGTACAGCATCCATTTCACGAAGACAAAAAACGACACAACCGCTGTCCCAAACTGACCTGTAGCAATACAACAGAAGAACTATCAGTTACTTGACCAATCAGTCAGTAAGTCGGTTTGTCCGTCTGTCAGTTCTCGGTTCTCGGTACTGAATCTAAATTTCTCCGGTATCATAGGAATATTTAGTAATACAGTACATCATCACATGTGTCTCACATCTCCTAGTATCATACACCATAACATAACCCTTAACCAACCTATACACGATACAGGCATCACGTGTGATACAAATGAGGTGCTGTATTACCAAATATTCCTATGATATAATATAGTTTTGAGAATCGATAAATAATTACTACACATTCTATTCAATATATATTCCTAATTTCTAAAGCGCTGTCTACACTATTAAACTTTATGTGACAAAAGAATGTGATGTGACCATATATGGACATCATGATGTCATATCACCACTTGAGCATATCACTACCATATCTGGGCACACTAGTTTGATAGTGTAGACAGATCTTAAGATAAAAAGAAGTATCAAAACATAACATCAAATTTGATCTACATACCCTCAACTTCCTTCAATGATGCTCTCCAAATTTCAAACCACAAAAAGAAGTCCTTCACTTGATCTCGGGCTCGTTGGAATTTCTAAGAATAAAATAGAACAACACGGTATAAATTAAGAGATGCAATTGTTAACAATATAGAGCACTCATAATGTACAATTCCCCACCATTTCCGTGGTTAGGCCCAAATATAAATTAGGAGTTATTTCATTAAATTTATTCATGGTCAAACACAGTAAAATATAGTACATGGTTTGAAATTATCATTTCGTTTGTTCAAAGTTAAAAATTCACATAGAAACACAAACATGAGTTAACAATTTGGTAAAATACAAATAAAATCTAATCATTTAAAATACAAAATAAAAGCAAGATTGGTGTTTGTAATGGTATAACATAAAATGATCAACGTGTCCATGTATCATTTAATTGCCTTGTTGCAGTAGGGAGAATTATCAATTGATTTTAGACCACCTATATTAGAAGATATTAGTAATCATGATAACATACCAATGCTGTATTAAGTCGCCATGCTTTGAATCCTGAGAGTTGCTTTTCTTTCTTCTTTTTCTTTTTCTTTTTACTTTTCTTTACTTCTTTATTTCTAAAAATAAATTATAACATTTATAACGTAAATATAACCATACAGGAAATACATTTCATCCATGGCAACCTATCACTTATACTGCAAATCATCTTCCGTAATAGAACCTTTATGGGGACTCATTTTGGGACCAATGAACTTGGAAGAGAGTTCTACTAATGTATATCAATATGTGTATTGTATTGTAAATCTTGGTAAAGAAATTTGAAAATAAAATGATCTAGTAATAGGGTCCTATAAGTACTATAGGGTCTATAGCATCTAGTATAACTTTTAATAGAATACACTCTGTCTTCTCTCATTTTGAAGGCTTACTCAAATAATGAAAAGGTCGCCAAATCATATAGATATAATAGAAAATCCCCTTATAATGAACAAACAAGTTTAACTGATAAGTAATGCAAATACAGCCATTAAGTAAACAGAAAATGATCATTCTTCATCACATATTATAGTATTATAGTAGAATATCATTCTGGATAATAAAATGTACATTATTATAAAAACATAAAGTATAGGCCTGCTAATCATAATTATAATATCTAGTGACTACAAACATATTTTGTACATATTTTGAATGCAGCAATATGGAATACGCAGATGATAAATCACTCATATTAGTGGGCCTATTGTTTATGATATATTAAATATTCATGAAAATAAGGTTAAGTAATTAGTGTACTATTACCTTTTGCATATTTCATACTTTATGCATAGAGTGAATCAAATCATACCGCTATGAATTATTGACTGAATTAATTATATAGGTACGTAGGCCTACTCTCAGTACAATAATAGGCCTATACGGGTTTCCCTCTTGTTATACATCATGTACCTTTAGGCCTATTCAGATATAATAATTCATTTTCTTTTCGAAACATCTATTTATTAGTACATAAATGCAAGCGTTACACTCACTAACACAGACCTAAAAATGATTTTATTACCAATATTATGAATTGGGTCTTCTGTGAATCACAACCAGTTCAGTATTATACTAAATGAATAACATGTAAAAGGAAAATAATTTAATTCCGTTCATCATTCTTAACCTTTTTAGCTGTTTTTGTTGTTGTTGTTTGCCTTACATTTTAATTGTTTGTTCTATGCAATAATGTGAACATGTACGTAACAATACATTGGTAGGTCAAATACTCGGTTTAAAAAAAAACCGACGGTGGATATATCACAATATGTACCGGACGTATAGTATCTAACGAAACTTTACAATATATTACATTTGAACTAAAATATATATTTTGTTCTCATAAAGGCCTGTTATTTTACACACTTAATTCCGTGTTAATTGAGCCTATTAATACATGATCACGCCGAATTCAAGTCCGTAATTGCACTTATGGTCATGATTTCGGATGTTTCCTTCTAATAATATAATGCTTGGATCTCACTAGACTGAGACGCAACACGATTACGTAACGCAACGTAAGTGATTAGGCCCAGCGATGGATTCTTCGCACTGTCGCTTAATTGTTCAACACGCTTGCGTTGCATTTACGTCCTTGCGTTACGTCCTGGTACGGGAACCAAGATTAAGAACGCACGGCAAACATTTAAGAGTAACTTACTTGTTATCACTACTAGTTTGGCTCATATACTTCTGTTTAACCCAAGCTCGTTTTACTGCTCCAACCGGTGGTAAAGACTGACTATCATCTCCATCGAAAACATCAACATCATCGTACAACTCCGCCATTATTTAATATTATAACAAACAATAGCGTTATTATACGTTAATCAGCACAAAATACACGCGTTTTATTGAAACGTTTAGGAGCGTTTTAGTTACGTTTACGAGGTCTCCTATCCAAATCATTCAAAAGCCCGGTGTCCATTTCCGTCATTTTCCCGAAATAGTGACGGACTTTGAAACGGGCAGGGTTATATCAATCATTACACGCAGCCGTGTTTGTAGAGTTATCAGTATTTTGTTTGAACAGTTGACGTGACGGCTGTAGTAAGCAAACAGTACGGTGAAGACGATCAATGATGTACCAAATACTATTTTACTATTGAGATAAAATAATCCACGTCGAGCCCCCTCTAGTTTGAATATTGGAACTGACTATTAACAACGAAACTTTCTGATACGGACTGCCTTCAGATTTATTAGGATATGCTACGCTAATTGAACGGCCAAATCGTGATTCCCAAAATAATACAAGGACTCGCAAGTAATTTGACCAATCACGATGCTTTGGATCATCCCAACTGTCGCTTGTGATGATTACACTCTCACTCGTTTTGCGCTTACGTTGTTATGTTTGCGTCCAAGTGGGAACCAACCTCAAAGCAATGCGTACCATAATCTATAAAGCTTCATTCCCACTAGGACATAATGCAAGGATACCGTAGACCAATCACGATGCGATGGATCATCCCAACTGTCGCTTGTGATGATTACACTCTCACTTGTTTTTGCGCCTACGTTGTTAAGTTGCGTCCAAGTGAGAACCAACTTTTAAGCAATGCGTATTAGATAATCTATAAAGCTTGGTTCCCACTAGCACGCAACGCAAGGACGTAGACGCAACGCAAGCGAGTTGACCAATGACAAGCAACACAACGAATAATTCATCACTTGTGATTGGTCAAATCCCTTACGTTGCGTCTCTAGTGGGAATCACGCTTTGCCTATTAACAACGTGTACGTGAAAGAATGTGCGCAATTAAAACCACGCCACAGTATATTGAATGTGGACTGTTAATTTGTTAAGTGACATTTCTTTTAAGTGACAATTAGTCTGTCACCATACAATCAGTATTTCACGGAAGTTATTCGCCTGGTAATTTTAACGTTGTTCAGGAAATAAGTAAGTTTTAAGCACGCAAACGATCGCTTTTGTCACAAAGTGCGTCAAAACAACAGCTCTATAAACAACAGCTATTGTTTGTAATTTAAATATTATTAAAATTTAATATGAAATGAACGCCTAAAGCAACAATATCATGAATGAATATTCGAAAGGTTAGCATAAGAAGCTAAAGGTTATATTAACATGCCAACTCGAACCTTCGTTACGGTATAATATTGTACAATAATATAAAATATTTAGATTTTATTTTTAAACGTCATGTCCCTTAATAAACAAAACAATAACCATGTCGTAAGCAAATGTGTGGTATACTGATTTGTCTATCACCGTGACGTGAGATACAATATTTCCTTTAAAAGCGAAGTAGGCCTATTTCAACAATGTTAAACGTATTTAAAGTGGTATTCGTATTCGCTTAGTTAATAAGAGTATTTTAATGGGTAAATGTTTCCCTAAGTTAGCCTATGTGATTGGTGAACATGGCCCACTGACTGAGATTAAAGTACTGTATACACGTAAAGCTAAACTTGATTATTATGTGGCCGACACGTCTCACGGATAGATACTGCAAGATACATACCTTGTGTTGTTGGTCATGTCACAATATTCGTACAATGATATATATTTTATAACAAAGCCATCATGATATTGATCGAATCATATGAATAAATGTTTCCCTAAGTTAGCCTATGTGATTGGTGAACATGGCCCACTGACTGAGATTAAAGTACTGTATACACGTAAAGCTAAACTTGATTATTATGTGGCCGACACGTCTCACGGATAGATACTGCAAGATACATACCTTGTGTTGTTGGTCATGTCACAATATTCGTACAATGATATATATTTTATAACAAAGCCATCATGATATTGATCGAATCATATGAATAAAATATGAATGTCTGAGGCAAACAGAGGTTACGCTTCGGTGATCATGCTCCTATTCGAGGGCAGTGAAGACGGTACAGTATATAAATGCTATACTGTATATACTCTATTTGATTTTATCATTTTAAATTCTATTGTTTTATAGTATATCGTAGTCTTAGTCACTGCCGCTCGGAAGCAGTCAAAGAAATGATACAAAAGTTGTTGCGACACACATAAGTAAATCATTATGACGTCATTTTGGTGGTTTTATGACGACCAACTTTATAATTACGCTTGAAAACAGACGTAACGCGATAAAATTATCGGAGAGTGCGCGCGCAACCCGATATGTTATGAACAATGAACAAAATGCGTTGCAAATAGAGGTCTGCCCGACAAGAAAGCATTATAGAGTAGCATATTGCAAAACGGTAACAACCAATTCTCACCAAAACAATAGGTCTTACTAACATTTTTAAACAATCGTTTAATATCCAACACCAAAAATATTAATTTTGGATTCAGCTATTTTCTGTACAATATTCAATAAAATATTTTGAAGAAAACTTTTATTACTTCAGTAACTGTTAACTGCAGTGCATTCACTGTTAAATTTGTTTTAAATCTTGATATTAAAAAAAAACTTTCACAAAAGTAAAATTCAACATTTAAACATTAAAATACAATAAAAATATCAAGGTGTGTACGACTAGTAAAACTGATCTTCTTTTAACAAAATAAAAATATACCTATCTTTACACAAAATTGCTTATAATATAATCTAAATAGTTAAACAACTATTGTCAAAAATGTGTTAAATTTAAGTAAACTTAATGTGTTGTCAACTGCTTTCAGGATAACTGATGTCCAATATGAAGTCATGATCATTATTACTATTATTAATTAATTCAATAATTTCACCTACTTTCTGTATATTAGAACCTTGTTAAGGGTACACCTTTGGGACCCAAGTGTCCCCTTAATAACTGTGTCCTCTGCACAGGAATTGGTTGTACTATTGCAGTGTTGAAACATAAGTATTGCTTCTCATTTATATCACAGGAAATTGTCCCATGAATAGGGGTATCCCATGAATAGGGGTGTCCCATGAATAGGGGTATTCCATTAATAGGGATATTCCATGAATAGGGATATTCTATGAATAGGGGTATTCCATTAATAGGGGTATTCCATTAATAGGGGTATCCCCTGAACAGGGGTGTCCCCTGAATAGGGGTGTCCCCTGAATAGGGGTATCCCCTGAATAGGGGTATCCCCTGAATAGGGTTGTCCCAAAGGAGAGGGTCTACTGTAATTATTGTTCAAAATAAAAGCAGTATTTTAGTATTAAATCAATGTTGTTGTTACAATGGTTTGAATAACTGGTGTTTACCATAGTACATAATACAAACTGAATGATACAATATAAAACTGTGGTAATGGCTATAAATCATGTGAAAAATAACAGAGAAAACTCAACATATTATTCTATAAACATGTAATTCATGTTTATCTAAAACTACAGAAAACTATGTAAAGTGTTACTACATAATGTAATTAGTTTATTATTTACTAAAAGATACATTTGAAAACAATAATTCAATGTTGAAGAATATTCATACCTGTATATATTATTATATATACATGAAGGAAATTATAAATAGAAATACTGCACATATGAAACTATCATATAGAGTTTCAATAAGAATAATGTATAAAATAAAAACTTACAATTATACACAAAACTGGTCAGGCTAAAAAGTTAGAATTAGGCCAAACAGAAATCAATCTTTTTTATTTAAAAAGTGTATAAGTAATTAAGTTTTGTTTGTAAATTCTCTTAAAACATTGCACAAACTGCAAAAGGTGGTTTAAAATACATTTCAAATTTATATATATATACAAATATGTTCACAAATATTTTCTCAGTAAATACTATATACAAGTAACTCCTTTTTAGATAAACTTTTAAGAAATTGGAAGACACTAGCATCAAATATAATGTCAATGTTGGCCCTAATAGCTTCCCATACCTAATAAGAAGTGAAAGACTGCAAAATGGAAGGTTAAATTGAAGTAAAGATGGATTCTCCTTGAGTTTGAAGGTGGTGGTGGGATTGGTGTTGGTTTATATATGTCTGTTTCCCTCATGGTTATAAACATGCTTGCCTGTGATTGGTAACACAGCTTTTGAATTACAAATTATATCCAAGTTTTAGCGATTTGGATAATATATTTTTTAATAAACGATTATTTATATCATATTACTAGAGTTAATTGTTGTGGTTTTCTCAATCAGAAATCTTGTAATCCTGTAATGTAGAGCCTCTGTTATTTAGGTTTATAGCCAATGTCTTCCTGTGTATATATTATTTGTGTAAGGTGAAACTTTTAATATACATTTTAAAATCAAAGGTGACTCAATGCATTCAACACTGAACTCAAGACTGACTGACTAAAAAAAAAAGTATGAAGTTGATTTTGATATTAGTTGTAGCAAGGCAATCTAATAACAGGAAACTGAGCTTGCCTTGTCAAGATAAGAACAGTCCTTTAATCTTATGTCTGGCTGCGACAAATACTAACAGTACTGTATTATGTGGCTGTGACAATGTACTATGTATATATTCTCTGCTGAGCACTGTTAATGGGTATGGAAAGTCGACAGTGTATTGTTTTTATTTGCGTTTAATGCATAGTCATTATTAAATTTGTTTTAAAAGAGATAAAAAAGACATGGCTGTTATATTTCAATGGTGGCTAAAGCCTGTTTATCCCCGCCAATCGATATTCACATGAAAACGAAACATTGACATTTGATTTGATTTGCCGGATTGGAACCATGCCGGAACAGGTGTGAAAGACCCTTAAATCCACGCCTATTACCTCGTCCTTTTGGAAACCGGGTGTTTTGTAAAATACTAGGAGTTGCCTATGGATCTGGTATGTTTGGATGAGATGGGCCACTCCTCTCCCACGCATTAGATGGTGTTCTAGGAGGTGTGTTGTTAACATGTCGATCTGCAATCATTTCTTGTTTTTCTTTATGTGCTTTCTGATGTCCACCTTTGATTCCTGGATCAAGCTTGTTGAGTCTCATCAGCAAAAAGTGTTTGTCACGGCCTTCCTGTAAAATAAACAATTTTGAAAAAAATAATTAAGAAAAATGATGCTACATTTCACCTAGTCTACTGGTGACGAAATGTGGCAAAATATGGGGGAAAATATATTCAGAATTTCACCTAGACAGTGGAGTGGTTTGTTGAACATGAGTTTTTTCCCGGCTTAGAAAAGAATTAGAGAGATTACATATCCCTGCTTAAATGCTGTGATTTTAATTAGATAGGTGAACACTGTACAGTATGACATCAACGTCTATGGTTGTCATTCAATATGTTATTAAATTAAGCACTCAGAGACTGAGCGAATACTTGGCAAAATTCAAAGTGTGACAGAGGGCATACCTCGGTTCATACTGAAGATACATATATCTTTTTAATAAGCTTTGTGAGCATTTAGTTATAACTTACCATTATAAGTTGATCTTTCAGGAGAACAATCATCTCCTTGTGTGCAGATGCTAGTGCATGGTAGTAGTACAAAGTTAAGCTAAATACATTTAAACAAAGACAAATTTGTACATTAGCAATCTTATCCAATCATATTCAAACAAGATTATTTTCTTAGTCAATAAATTCGCAGAAGCCGTAATATCAATTAACTGTGCATCTATAATAGATAATGTATTGTAAAATCAATCAGATTACAACACTTAAATATGCAATATTGATTACCAATATTCTGTGATGATACTTAGCACAAACGATATATCCATAAGTATACACTTATAATTTATGCTACCACAGTTTTGAGAAGTTTATAAAGAATTGGCAAGTTAGCTGTTGCAGTAATAAAATATGTTCTTTTGTTTGCTTTGAATATAAATTAAATTTATTCAGATAAACGCCAAAAATGAAGAAAAAAAAATCAAAATCATAATAAAAAAAACAATATAATATACAATGACAAAACGCTTCTAAAGCTTAGTTTACACTATCAAACTTAATGTGACAAAAAAATGTTATGTGCCCATATACGGACATATTACTACTATATTTGGGCACATCACATTTTTTTGTCAAACTAGTTTGATAGTGTGGACAGAGCCTTCGAATTTAAAACTAAACAAACTCAATGTTGGATATGTATTGAAATATTGTTAAAATAATACACTCACCATAAGACGATAGTGAATGGCACAATAAATGCAACTGAGCCTATAAATTGTGTTATTTCTCGGATAACCAACGGCCAACGATTGACAGCGTCCTCTAGAGATTGCCACATATATTCTATATCGCGGAATGGACCACAACCTCGAGAAGGCAGCACTCTAAAAAAAAATAATGTATATATTTATTTGATATCATTGCTTCAGTTTTAAATCATTTTTAATTTCATTTTTAGTATCAAACCATGTTACTTAATTTGTATCATGCTAAATATCTTGATGTTTTGTCACTACTTTCATTGTATTGAGTGCCATTTGTGAATAAATAATCATTATTAAATCATTATTATTAGACCAATAATACAGATGAGTTGATCTACAATATCTGTTATAAAATAACATACTTGACCATTGAGTAGCCAACAGGAATAACACACAGCATAAATGTTATAAGCAAAATGACCATGAAGAAGTTGCCAGATCTTGAAGCTCGATAAGGCCGATTTGACGGTATCATATTGTATAACAAACTCCACTTTTTAAGGTAAAAAAAGATGATGCATTTGAGCAGGCAGATGGAAGGAAGAAGCGGAGAATAAAATGATCCAACCCTGTAAAAAAAAAAGAGAATTTTTATTATTGTCATGGATTACTGTACAACTGGCCTTAGATAAGAATCTATAACATTGTGAGTGTGAACGTAGTACAACTTACCAACAAATAGCTTGTGAGTAAACAATAGCAAGTACATTTTTAGGAATCTCAAACTCCATCTGACCAAGGGCTTTTGCAATGCCAAAATGAAAATATTTTGCTGCTAATCTATAAAAAATAACATACAATTTTAGTTAATTCAGTCACAATTAAACATTAAGTAGAACCTCTAATAAGGGGCCACATTTGGGACCCTTAATAGGGGTGTCCCTTGAATAGGGTTGGTTGTAGTGTTGAAATATATATTTCCTATCATTAAATTCATGGGAAAGTGTCCCCTTAATAGGGGTGTCCAAAGGAAGGGGTTCTGCTGTAGTAATCAAATTATTAATACATCTTTCAACAATTAATGTCTTGGTAGGGGTGATTTTTTCATCTTTACCATTCAGAATTCTCAACTTCGAAAAACTTAATATCGGAAAGATTTTATAATAGCATGAACAAACTGTAGAAGACGCTATATTGAGAAAATGACATCCAATCATAGATGGCGCTATTTAAAAAAAGGTGTCAGCATCTATGGCAGGTTCTTTCCAAGCGTGACATGAATAAATATTCATCATCATTATTGATTATTAATTCCAATCAATGGCTAAATGAAACTTACTTTCTAGGAAATTCCCAAAAGACTACGACTCCAACAACAGCAACAAAATCAGTGATGCAAAGTTTGTAAAACTGCTGGCCTATGTAAGTCTCCCAGCACTGTGGTAAAGAGAAAATGGTAATAAAACAACAATTGAAAAATGGGAATCTCACTGTTGATATAAACAACTTTATGAGGGTTCAAATCCAACTCTCACCACATTGCTTGTATCCTTAGGCAAGACATTTTACTTACATTTCCCTCTCTCCATCCAGGTGTATAAAATGGGTACCCGGTTAGATCAAGACACAACTTTGCGCTGATTACTAGCTGCATTATGGGAGTATGTTTCCATACATGTTTGATCCAAAAATGACCGGGGTAAATAATTATGCACTCTAAAGCGCATTTGAGCATGATTACTCCTGAAAAGGGCGCTATATAAATGTGGTATTATTATTATTAACTTAAAGAAGCTAACTAATTGGTAAACAGACTCACCCTTAATCCACTGCTTGAACAGAACTGGCAGGATTCATCTTTTTCGTTATCTTCACAGATAATTTGAGGATAGTATGAAGCAATAAGCACAGCCAATGAAGCCAGTCGCAACAATACAGTTCTAAATGAATAAAAAGTATGATTATTACAAATGTTGATTTCTCTAAAGTATATTGTATTTTGTTTCTTTGAGCAAAACTAAACTACAAATTTTACCTCATGCTTTCAATTACTTGTTGAACTATCAAAATAACAGATTTAAAATGTGCTGTGATATAGTGAATATCATGGGAAACATTAAACATATTCTACTCATATGTTGATCTATTGATTTGTTGTTCTATTTACTATTTCTTAAGCTCTGTCCACACTATCAAACTCTATGTGACAAAAAAAGGTGATGTGCCCATATATGGAGACGATGATATCATATCACTACTATGTATATTTGGTCATATCACTACCATATTTGGGCACATCACACTAGTTTGATAGTGCAGACAGAGATTTACACACTCTCACACATAAAGTTATGAATAAATGAATTACCTTGATAGCGTGAGGTTGATTTCAAACTGTGGACTGTACTCTTCAAAGCGAACGAGTACGTTAAATATCATGGGAATGATAGCATTTAATATAGTGATGGAGATGGAAGGAAGGTAGCTGATGATCAGTGATGCAAAGCCATTGCTTGTAATGGCTGACTCGTTCTCATTCTGTAAATGACAGGGAAATATGCAATATGACAGTGATCACAATGATAATGAATGATTCATGAATGAGGCTTAAAGCTTGAAATGCAATATTTACCGATCTGCTGACATTATCATTTATATAATGCTAATTATCTATATAAATCCAAAGGAAAATTACTAAAAAAACGACAATGATATGGGTATCAATGGCTGGATCTCAATGGAGATACAATAAAATAAGCAATGAAAAACTAGCCAGAAATAAGTGCCAGGGCTAATTATCTATAAATATATATGCATTAGTTGCTTAATGTTTGTTAAAATTGTGGGTGTGATGATGGTAGTGACATTGTTATTATGACACATTGATATCTGATTTTTCCAATAGAGAATTTAGTATTGTTGTTGTGTTTTAAAAAAATCTATATATAGCAAAACTTTAGCTTTTACTTAGCATTACTAAACTAATCTAACAAGATATAAATATGAGAGTATTAAATGCATAGAATTATCTTCAAAATATGCAGTGCCTGTTTGTAACACATATTCTACTGTATATATAAAGCATATAGCACATTTGATATACACATTGACTGATTTATAAAAATATAAAAAATACAAACTTAATAATGAGCACTATAAAGCCTATTTTACTGCATAGTGTTATAAGAATATTGAAACTAGTTGCTTTAAAGATTGACAATGTGAATTTGTATTACTTGTGTATTTGCTTAAAATTGTTTCAATATTAAGTGAAATAAGCTAACAGCAATAATAATAATAATAATAATAATATTTATTCGGTCATCAATGTAAAAATAACCAGGAATGAGAATAGGCTAAAGCCCAAACAGATTCTGCACTCACTCCATACAATACAATCAGTTAAAGATAAAACCATATACAAGAAAAATACAAATAAATTATACATAACATGAAATATAGTGTTTTGTTAGAGCAGCCTTAAATATTGAAATTGTTTGTGAATCTTTTATGTCATTTGGTATTTGCTCCCATAGTCTAGGAAAGGAAACAAAAACAGAATTATGAAAAGTATTGCCTTTCGAATTCCAACGTAAAAGCCTACCCGGACATCTTTCACTAGTTTTAATATACTCATTGAAAGAATGGGGACAGTAACCTTTCAACACCTTAAATCCTAATGAAAGTCTATTTAATTTAAACAAGTCATCAATAGATAATAATTCAAGCACTTTCAACCTATGAAAATAAGATGTGTCCCAGGAACCTTCCTTTCTAAACATTATTATCCTTGTTGCTTTCCTTTGTATACTTTCTATTCTATTAATATATGATTTCTCAAATGGTGCCCACATTGAACAACAGTAGGTAACCACTGGAAGTAATAGAGCTTTGTATAAGTTCAACATAGCTAACCAGGACATATTTTTACTACATTTTGAAATGAAACCAAGCAATCTGCTTGCTTTACAACATATATAATTAACTTGTGTATGACAAGACAACGAACTATTTACATAAACACCTAGAAATTTGAATTCTGTAACTTGAGCAGATACTTACCAGTAACTTAAGTACAAGGAATGCAATGTTTGAAATTTTAACGATAATGGAAACATTGAGTTTATATTCAGTAATGAGTTTGTGTATTATGAATAAAAACATTTTTAATAAAAAATGGTTTACAGTTTGCCAATTAACTTAATATAAAAATTATTGATTTATTTTACACAATATATAATAGGATAATTTGGTTTTAACATGGACTTATAAATAATTTTATAGATCCATGGTTTTATTGTATGCATTTACTTATTACATACCATTAGACCTTTCAATAAATATATTGTAAACATATGATATAGAATATTAAGTGAAATTACCAAAACTGCCAACTCTGAAGTGAAGTAGATAAGATATCCTGCCCCTCCAAGGATCACAAATACGAAGAAATTGATAAGCAAACGAACAAGAAACAAACAGATTTTTTTACTGAATGTTCGTGACTCTCGCTTAAGAATAAGACGCTCTTCTTCCAAAGCACTCTGTTGATGATAAAAAAAATGGTTTAGTTTTAAGTTTTATAAATAAAAAGATGAAACATTATTTTTACACACATGTTTTAAGACTTTTTTCATACTTGTTTACACTGTATATAGTTAGATATAGATATAGATAATTTATGATTATTATGTAACCAGAGATGATAAGTGTCACAGTATAGGCATATGTTATATTGATTCGGTTTACTTTTGTGCAAACTGCCTATCTTCTTTTTTTACCATTGTTTTATTTTTTAATAAATTCTACATTGTAATCATTTTTATCATCATTCTCAATATCTGTCTACACTATCAAACTTTATGTGACAAAAAAATGTTGTGTGGCACCCATATATGGACAGGATGATGTCATATAACTACCATATTTGGGCACATCACACTTTTTTTTGTCAAACTAGTTTGATATTGTAGACAGAGCTTAAGTCATGTTTTTTGTAATGTAGATTTAATTAGCAATAAAAGAATAAGGATACTGTAATTAATAGTAATATAATGAAACTCTTCTCAACACTTTTACATGCAATTACTGAAATGACCTGTGTATTTACTTGGAACAGAGCCAAAATCAGTCCTCATTATAATGGCACCATCTAACATTCTCATAAATGTATTGTTCTAAAAATCCTGGCACAAACACACACAACAGGTTACTTACTGTAAGATCATAATGAATACTGCGATGTTTAAGATAAGCATTGTTGCCGTCATTTAACGAGCAGTCCCAACTTCCAAATACTTTGTTACAATATTTGTAGTAACGGTCTTCCTGATTGGCTAGATTCTCCTTGAACCCCTGGCCAGTACTTTTAGGAGGAAGTAAATAAAAAAAATAAAACATTATTACAAACGACACAATTAACAATTGATTTCACTTGTTAACATACTCCATAGGTAGAAAGTGGAGAAATATGAACTATGACCTCATAGAAATTACTATCTCTATGGTAACATACAGGATTATGTTTTATGTGCTCTTGAATAGCTACACTATAAAAAGTGTGTGAGAGTGAGTGTATTCAATTTTAAACAACATAAGTACTTATATACAATATATTTAATGGAAAATATGCTCTATATGCTATATAAGCTCTCTCTACATTATCAAACTAGTTTGACAAATAAAAGTGTGATGTGCCTAAATATGGTAGTGATATGACATCATGGTGTCCATATATGGGCACATCACATTTTTTTGTCACATAAAGTTTAATGATATGATAGTGTAGACAGAGCTTAAGAAATGGTAACTCTTCCACAACCAGACATTTTGGTCCCAAATTATCATTTACCGTACTATTAAAAAACCATTTGGAATACTAGAATTTATGGAAGACAAGATATACATAGGCCAGTCCTAGGGTGTTCTGTATTGGGAGAGTTGACCGTTAAAATTAACTTACTATCGAACCATCAGTAAAAGACTGAGAATAAAATAGCTGATGGAGACCAAGAGGTAGGCCAAAGGAAGGTTGTAAGTGTGATCTGTGTTGTCACTGATACTTAGATTAGATGGTATATAAAAACCATAGAATAACGCTGTCTGTTCCATCCAACCCTGCAAGATATAAGGTAACAAATCAATGAAACAATCAATAGTAAACAATAATGGTCAAACTCATGTAAACTTATCAATCAAGACAGTCACATCTTTTTTATTTTGGAAGGATAGGATAGACAGATGTCTTTTTTACTCGAGCTCCTGTGAATACTGTTCTGGCAAGCTCTCATATTGGAGCTTCAAAGTGGTGGGTGGAGAACGGAGCAGTGTAAATGATTCCTATGCTTTTCTTCCTTTTTTGGTATCTTAGGATGTTTTATGGATCATTTTTGTGTGTAAAGCGCTTAGGATTGTATTAGGCACTATATAAGACTACCATTATTTTGTTAATTTAATTGGAATGTTTTGATGTATCAGAAGAGTAATTAATGAGATGGCTACCATACTAAAAGAAAACTACAAATAAACTTACTACAGTAATCAATCAGTATCAATCTCAACTTATAAACTAATTGACCAATTAATCAACTTATCGATAGATCAATAAACCTCAACCAATATGTTGATCCAATAACGTAATTTTACTCTTATGGCAAACTATGTATGCATAGGTTTGTTTTAATAAATTTAATCATCATATTTTTTATAATGCTGGACTTACAGTTCCTTCAAAGAAGTCAAGTAGTAACTGAATTCCAGAATCATTTGATACACTACTTTCATAAAGTACATCACAAACTACAGAGAGGAAAAAAAAAGAAGATTAATTATAACTTTTTTTTTCTCTTTGTAATATAATTTAATCAATCAATTACTCATGAACATAGAACATTGAAGATGTGTATACATAATTTAAAAATAACCAGAGATAGTAAGAACAACCAGAGGATGAGTTCTCTTAGGCAACAAAAAAAATAAAATCAATACAGAACAGATGTGTTTATTAAAAATATTCATAATTATTATGATACTATAAAACTTGTCTGCATATAATCAATATAGTTAACCTGGAAAAATATTACAAGGCAAGACAATTATCTTGTGTGGAACTAGGAATATTTTAATAACTGCTCATCATCTGGTCCAATATAATATTAATTGAGGCCTAAATCGATAATGGAGATAAACACGATGCTTGTGGTTAAATTATGGAAATTATTATAATGATAGGAGGATTTTAAAACTTTAAACAAATACTTACCATCATTTTCAACATTGCTATTACTATTTAAAGCAACTTGAGGGATGACGACAAACAAGAACATGAGAAGGAAAATGTAGATGTTAAGAAACATCATCCATTTTAGAAATACAAAATAGGAAACAACAGCTGTACCAAACTTTCCTGAAAAAACAAACACAAACAAATGGTTAACATTAACAACTGTTTTAAAAAAGGTTTTCTGGTTAATGGTCATAAGAAGTAACATAGATTCTATATTTTTGCTTTCCGTTGACTGTTACAGCCCTGCTGTGTAAATTGGCCTTTATCTTACGTTAGTTAGCAATAACCATGTTTTCAGTTGCTCTTTCTGTACAAATAGATGTTAACTACGCTACAAAAAATGATTTTCTTTCAACTGAGTTTTCTTTTTTCTTTTCTTCAACAACCATTGAATGTCAAACAAAATAGAAACATTTCTTGATTCTCATATATTTACCTTCGACCTCTTTGATAGATGACCTCCAGAGTTCAAACCAAAGCAACCCATCTGATACTTTAAACTTCAAACGTTTCCATTGCTAAGGAAAATAATCATTAAAAAAAAGTTATTTGAAGTTAATAATGAAGTTTGTGTGTGTTAAATAATCATAATACAACATCATCCCTGCCCAACCATCATTTTCCATCATTTATCATCATAATCATCATCCTTATTCATCCATCAAAATCATGATTATAAAAAACATACCCGGCTCATTTCAAATCGCCATGCTTTAAATCCAGTATCTGCTTTTACTTTTGTCGCTCCATATTTACGTCTGAAATGATAAAATCATTGTAAATTGTTTATTTATTTTATGGTAAACAATCAGCATCGAATCGAATCTTCATCCTACACCTCAAACAAACAGAAGTAAAACAATATAAATAATATTTTTCATATCTTACAATATATATTTTATTTAATTATGTTTATGTACAAACCCGGACAAAAGATTAGAGCAATAGACAAACATCCGCTCAGAAATTTCTTTCTCAAAATATTTACATGAAATTCACTAGTACTGCATATTAACTACTGTCTAATACACAGTAACATATAAAGACGCTAAATCCCACCTTATTAACTGTATCTTAAGAGAGAATTTAATTGTTTAATTTTGTATGTTTGATGCTTATTTTTTAGAATGGTGAAGGAATACTGTTTTAGTAATCTGAACTCTGAGTTCTTTAAATCAATATGAATTGGACGTTAAACAAATCTTTTTATATAACAAATGTATTTACCATGGTTACGCTGTTGTTTGATTTGCGTATAAACAAAGGAAACGCTTAATTCAAGTACATTCGTCTAATTAGAGTAATTTTCAATTGTCAATGTTGTAAAGCAGACTTGACTTTCTAATAGTACTATTTTATAAAATTTGATTTGGATAAATTAATGTAAACTAAGAATTCTAGATGTATTGTCCCTCAAAAACCTGAAAAATAAAGATTAATAAATAAAAAGACTTTGAATAGGCCATTTTGCAGTTAATCACTTAAGTAGAAAACAACTTCAAACTAATGTTTTCACTCATAAAAAAAAACCAAAATAAATGGTTGAAAGCCCATTGACTTGAAAAAAATTTTTAAAAAATAATTTGTTCAGGGGAAAATATATCTTTAAATAACAGAATACTTAAATGCCCTGAGAAAATATTATTATTGTTGCAATCATGATTCTCAGCCTTTGAATTGGTTAGAAAAATATATTCCACAACTAGGTTAGATCATACAATTTGTAGACTTGCTAAATACAAGTGCTAAAACTGCAATATTACCAACAATCTAACAATAGGTGAGTCCCGTGTTCATTCTGAACGTAGGGGAATGAGCTGTTAGTAGCTCATTGTACTAAGTCTCGGCATTATTTGGTAGGGTGGCCAGATCCTTTCCTCGCCGCCTTTTTTCTCCCTAGTATTTTCAACTAGGTACTCATTTACAGCTGAGTGGACTGGGAGCTGTCGGGAATTGAACCCGGGTCTATCTGTATGACAGTCAAGTGTTCTAACCACTCGGCTATCCAACTCTAGGAGTTGGATTATCTAACAATAACGTTCAAATATTAACAAAAAATAATTTTTTTTTATTGCTATTATATCATGTTATATCTATTCACATTCAATAATGTTAACATTTACAGTTTTCATAATATTAAAGACAAAAGTATTTTTGTAATGGTAACTAATTCAGGAAGCTATCTTCACACAATATTCATAACGATCAATACAACTTGACTAAATCAAATATTTTCTAGATTAAAGGCATTAATCCATTCAATGTTGGCATAGAAACAAAAATAAATATTATTGTTGTTGCTTGCAGCTTTCAAAGAAAGACATCTGTAGTGAATGCTCACACAAAGCTGTTGTTAAAGTGTTTTATAGATATGAAGGTCCCTACATATAATATGAAGGTACTAAAGGACTGCTGTGATTTTATGACCCTATACAATCATATTGTACAATATTATACAAGTTATAAACCAAAGGGTTTACATTTTTGTCAATGTCATCCATACTATAGTATTAATTCACTTCACTATGGATACAATAATGTACCCTAATTAAGACTAACAAATGAAACTTTTTGAACTTTTTAAGCGATTTATGCATTTTTATTGTATTGTAACTTCTAAATTGTTTCTGCACATTAAATTTAAATTTTGTGCAATATTGTGTATGTAATCTGTATATGATTTTTGTTTTATATTATATTTTACATTTATCGTACTAATATTTTTGCCAATCTTTAATTTAAGATGAATTTCTATTGTTATTTTATTAGTATCCCCATTTTACACTTTCTCTGGGAAAAAATTAGAAACAAGTGTTTCTCAACTGATTTGTCTCATATGGGGTCTATATATCCACCAAAAAAAAGTTCCAGCTCATCTGGCCTGGGGAAAGCCGCCATTTTGGATTTTCAAAATGGCCGCCATAAAATACAGGTTTTTGCTCATATCTCCTCTTCTACATCATGCATGGAAATGATTTTGGTGGCAAAGTGTATGTTTTGAGGGTCAAGGAATCTAAATACAGCATTTTGAAGTTCACTCAATGACCGCCATCTTGTTTTTCAAAATGGCCGCCTTAAAATACAGATTTGTGCTTATCTCAGCTTCTACATCATGTATAGACATGATTTTGGTGGCAAAATGTAGGTTTTGACGGTCAAGGAATCCAAATACAGCATTAATTTGAATTTCACCCAATGGCCGCCATTTTGAAAATCAAAATGGCTGCTATAAAATTTACAGATTTTTCCTCATATCTCAGCTTCTACATCATATGAACGTAATTTTGGTAGAAAAGTATATGTTTTGAAGGTCAAGGAATTCAAATATAGTATTTTAAAGTTCACCTAATGCCCGCTATTTTGTTTTTCAAAATGGCTGCCATAAAATTTACAGATTTGTCCTCGTACCTCAGCTTCTACATCGTGCATGGAAGTGATTTTGGTGGCAATGTTTATGTTTTGAGGGTCAAGAAATCTAAATACAGCTTTTTGAAGTTCACTCAATGGCCACCATTTTGATTGTCAAAATGGCCACCATAAGCTACAGGTTTTTGCTAATTTATGAGCTACTATGATTATGATTTTGCTAAGCCTATGTTTTGAAGGTTACAGAATAAAAACAAAATTCAGCTTTTGAAATACAGTTGGAAAGTGATGACGAGAATAAGTCAGTATGTTGGTGATAATATATGGGAACCACAGTGATTATGACCCCAGGAGATACTGTACACAAGAAGATATCAGCGATGTACTGTAACTATATCATTCGCGTGAAGAACCTAAAAATAAAATATTCTAAAAAAGTTTGTTAGACGACATTTTAAGATATTTTCCAAATCCTAAAGAGAAGCATGGCCAACTTTAGTTAAGCATATTCCAATCAGATACATTATAGATAAAGCAATTTAAAGCAACATATCTTATGTGACTGAATGGATGGTTACCTAATACACTGGGGACTAACACTACTTCACCATAACTGGTCTGGATTTAGGCATGTAGGTATAATGCGATAACTGGACAAATCGACGATAGTTTATGCCGATCATTCTTTTTTATCCAATTAACATGTCAACAGTTTATACAATGGTACAGACACTCTGAAAACGTATATCTAGCTGTCATAATAATCAGACACGGAGGAGTTTATCTTTTCAGGAGCTTTCTTGGTTATATTGGACATACTGGTGGGTTGAGGTTTTGAAGTTGTGCATAACCTACTTTAAAGAGAGCTGTATATTCTAAAGCTCTTAGAGGATGCAGCTATGTATCATATAATGATGACACGAGATGAGGATGTACCATTTTGTCTCCAGATATAGACACAGTATAGGACAATTGACCATGATGGCCAATATGCCTGAACGACAAATTTCCATATACATACAATACAAGATGTTCAAAAAGAATGGATATCATGCAACGTGTTATAATGGTGAAGAATCAGTTTTCAGACATGAGCACAATAGAGAAAACCTTCTGTATCTTGAAATTTGTCTTTCAGCATTTCCAGATATAGCCTTCCACTTTTGGCATTTTGGCCATGACCAGCTGCTGCAAATATGAAAGCATACTGTAGATGCTATATCTGAACCTGGAGCTCCCAATTGCACAATCATGCCTAAAAAGTTATACCATCTAATGATACAGCCACAGCTTAAATGTTCTTGATATCTTTTTGACTTTCCCAGAAAGCTCTTGTTTGACGACAAATGACAGTTTTCTTTCTCTAACTATTTGCATTACTTTACGTCACAATGGTTGATCGAAGGTTATTAGGATGGCAGATAAGCAGCTAGATTTATACATAAATGCAGACCATTTAGGGTGACTAGTGTTGATCTCCCAGTGTATTACCATGTATCCATAAGATATGTTACTTGCTTTATCCATAAGTTGTACTTTTAACTGCAAGTTGACCATGCTTCTCTTTATATTTGGAAAATATCTTTACATCTCTATGTAACTTCTTTTGAATATCTTGTTTATTAGTTTCTTCTCGCGAATGATAGTTACAGTACACTCTCTGGTATCTTCTTGTGTACCTCTTTGGTATTAATCAGTATGAAACTCGATCTTGTGATTAACTCACGACGTTGACATAGTAATAATGAGGATTGTGATAGCGATAGATCTTGGAGACTAGACAAAGGGGATTGTACATAAATGTTGTTATTATTATATGTTGTGCCAGTTTGATTGGGAATTTTAAAACTATTACTGTATTTAACAAACTGTATGCAAAAAAAAGCAACATCTAAAGCCAGTGGAGCAGTAGCCTTCAACTATGAAGTTTGGTCCTAAATGGAATAAGAAGATCTGATCACTTTCCGACTCTGTATTTTAGAATGCTGATTTTTTATTCTGTAACAATCAAAACATAGACTTAGTTATCAAAATCATGTCTTCATTATGTATATGAGCTACGAAATTAGCAAAACCTGTATTTTATGGCGGCCATTTTGAAAAACAAAATGGTGGCCATTAAGTAAACTTAAAAAAAATGCTGTAATTGAAATCCTTGACCCTCAAAATATATACATTGCCACCAAAATCACTTCCATACATTATGTGGAAGCTGAGATAAGAGCAAAAATCTGTATTTTTATGGTGGCCATTTTGAAAAACAAAATGGCGGCCATTGAGTGAATTACGAAAATGCTGTTTTTCGATTTCTTGACACTCACAACTACACTTTGTCACTAAAATCACGTTCATACACGATGTAGAAGTTGAGATGAGTACAAATCTGTATTTTATGGCGGCCATTTTGAAAAACAAGATGGCGGACATTCAGTAAACTTCAAAATGCTGTATTTGGATTCATTGACCCTCAAAACATATACTTTGCCACCAAAATCATATCCATACATGATGTGGAAGCTGATATATGAGCAAAAATATGTATTTTATGGCGGCCATTTTAAAAATCCAAAATGGCGGCTTTCCCCAGGCCAAATGAGCTGGAACTTTTTTTTGGTGGATATATAGAACCTATATAACTCAAATCAGTTGAGAAACACTTGTTTCTAATTTTTTCCCAGATTGGCCCTTTTTAGACTTAAAATAGGGATACTATTATTATGATATTTGACAAATAAAGTATTTCAGTTTTCAGTATTGGTTTTATGTACAGTGTGTATGTTTCAACTTCAAGAGCACTACCTGGTTTGTGAAAAATAATTGTTTAAAGGTTTGTATGGCGAATAAACACTAGTAACGTTATGCTTCAGGTACACCATGTGTTTGCAAAAGGAAAGAAAGATATAATGCTAAAGAATACAAACGTCCTCAAAAGAAAAGTACTGTAGGCCTGTATTAATGAATAGGATTTTTTGTCAAGATTTCAAATATAACAACAGAGCATGCTCAATGGTGTGTGACTTCACTACTAGGTGGTACACCTTAACAAAAGCTAATCATTGCTTCATTGATTTGAAAAGAAGGATTCTTTAGAAAACCGAATTCACAAGAATTTGTGTACATAATTTGCATGAAAATGGATCCTAAAGTATTTATAGTAACACCATTCGTTACCATTAACTTGTGGATGAATCACTATGAAAGTGCCTGTAAATCAATATCATTGACTTTTCAAAGAACTCAGAATATGTTTTTGTTTTTTTTAAATAAGATCAAACCTGACACATCCACAGTTTGCACATGGATGGAGTATAAAATATGTGTTTTCGTTTATTACAATATTGTATATGATTACAACGTAAGGGCGTGTGGCGCTGTGTGTTGGACGTTCGACTACTGATCGTTAGACCGAGGTTCGAATCCAACTCTCGCCGCATTGCTTGTATCCTTAGGCAAGATACTTTACTTACGTTTGCCTCTCTCCACCCAGGTGTATAAATGGGTACCCGGTTAGATCAAGACACAACTTTGCGCTGATTACTAGCTGCATATATGGGAGTATGTTTCCATAGGTGGTTGATCAGGAAATGACTGGGGTAATAATGTTCAGCGCATTGAGAGCTTGCTTATATGCGCTATATAAGAATGAACTATTATTATTATTAACTGACACTGTTTACCATTCTCTTTTTGCTTAGACATTTGATATAAAGATCAATTTCCATTAACAATTTGTTATAAGTTTCTGTAAGCTCATGGGATGCATAATCGAATAGGAATCGTATTGGTTTATTTACTTAATTGTATTTATTACTGCATAATGTTATTGAACATTACGCAGTATTTATATAAGGTACAGTATATGAGAAAGTGAATATAGTTACATTCCTAGTAGTAGCTTGGATTAGTCTGTTTAATAAGGACATAGAATGATAGAAGCATAAACTAAGTGTAATTTGGTATAGTAACAGTTAGTATTTCCTAGTCAGAAATTGGCACTCAGTTAAACACAGCACTCATTAGTATGAGAGGATTGATTTCTTAAGTACATTACTAACATTTTTAACGTGGTTTTTGGCATAATTTTTAAAAGGCTTTTAATGTCATATTATATTACCGTACATGTAGTTTACAATATTACAGTAAAACCTGTAAACTCAGCCTACTGTAGTTACTGTATAATTAAATGCTTTAAATGTAGTAAATACAATAAATTTCTGCTAACTTATGGGTATTACACTGCACAAACTGAACAATACCCACCGAATATCAATCATTACTAATAAAAGTATGTGCATAATATGTAAATTACATTTGCATAACTCCAGATGTGAAGACTGTTTATTCAAGGACTTAATAATAAAATGTTGTTAAAATTTCAACCAAAATATGTATACAAAATACAATAATGTTTTAATTGATTAAATAATTTAACTGTATTGTTGTCGACATTAATAAAATAATAGGAATAGGTATGAAAATAATGGAGGTCATCAAAAAAACTACTAGCTTAGGCTACTACAATAGATCAAAATACAAAAAACAAATATCTCACAAAAAAAAAAAATAGTATTGTAAAAGTCTACCTCACCAGGGACAAAATTTTGACTACTGTAACTGTAGGTCCATGGTTGTATCATGGAGGTAAAAAATATTTTTTTACCTCCATGGTTGTATTATGTAGGTATACTAATTTCATACCTCCATGGTCGTATACTGAATGTTGATTACTCTGATCAGATTAAGAATGATACTAATAAAATCTTATAAGTTATAAGACACGCTCAAAAAATGCAATTAATGACATAATTGTAAATCTGCATTAAATCATTAGTGTGTCTTTTAAATTTAATTACAGACAAGAATGGCATTAATATTGGCAGTCAGGTTTTCTAAATTACTTCAAGACTGAATACTGATTATTTAATCAATACAGACAGTGAGTTAGGTTTAAGATAATTTCTAAACTAATAATTATCCATTAATTTTGATTTAGTCTCTCCTAAGCTTATTGTAATGCTCAATATTGCTTATTGGTCTAAAATTACTAATTCAACTTTTTTATATTTAATTATTTAAAACAAGAATAGTTAATATATTAATAGCTAGGAATAAGAAATGATAATCATGACCAACTGTAGGCATAATTTTAAATTACTAATTCAACTTTTTTATATTTAATATTTAAAACAAGAATAATTTATAGTTAAGTTAATATATTAATAGTTAGGAAATAAGAAATGATAATCATGACCAATTGTAGGCCAATCACTGTTTTCAAGGTATTAAAATATGAAATAAAAATAATGACAAACACTGATTGATGAGTCAACACATTGGTGACACATTTGACACTTTGTTCCCTTTCAGTGAGGTAGATTAGGAAGGAAACCTCTTCTTACTAATGTACACAAGAAAATTAAATTAAGACATGCTGTGTAAAACTATAAACTATACTTTGTTATAATGTCTTTTTTAAAGCATAAAATAGTCGGACTCCATGTGTTGATTCAATTTCATAATTCATAGTAATGTGTAATTTATCTGAGCACATTATGCACTTGTCAATTGTATGACCCACTATACTGTACGACCCCAGGACAGGTGCGTCATTGGTCCGATGTGTGTCATGTACCTTATGAAGACCATAAAAAGTGACTTACTGTACCTTTAGGTGACCATGATGCACCCATTTTGACACATGGTACATAAAGTGATGGACATTGACTCACTATTGTTCATTGATGTGAATGCGATGCGCATTCATGACGCACCTCTCCCAGGGGTTGTATAGTGGATTACCTTACTTGATGATAGGGTGGAATACCCCTAGTTACGGTTTACCTTACTTACTAAGGACTAGCCTACTGTAGGACTTTACAACATCATAAGAATACCAATTTCATCAAATACACACATATATGGATTGCAAACAAATACACACATCCTTCCTATTGATGGAAAAAAAGGAAGTAGGCTAGGCCAAGTTTGTTATTTTAGTTGTACATAAACAAATAATATACTTTAAATAATAATTAATATTAATAATAATATAAAGTAATTACTAAAACTTAAAAAAGTCTAAATAAAATATTAATTAGCCTACTAGGCATAGGCCTAATAATATTCCCACATTATCTTACCGTATTTCTCTTTTTGTTTCAAGCGTAGTTGGTAAACCTTTCACTATTTTAGCCCTTTGCGAATGTGCCTCTAGCGATGTATCGGCTTGCAACTTTTGAAGTTCCAATTCGGCAGCGGCATCAAGATGCCCGCCTGCCAGTGAATTTCCATACAGATTTCTGCTACTGCTAGTGGGCCTAGCAGAACGATCCATTTTCAATGACACAGAGGCTACAGAATTGCTAACAGGTAGCTCACTATTCGAAGCATGTATTTTACCTTCAGTTGGTGTTTTATTTCTGGTATGTAATGGTACTGAAATATTAAAAATATCGTTGGAAATGTTTATAAAACTTCAACGAAACTTCTTACAAAAGTTGCTGTCAAAACAAAATCCACTCTCATCATTTATATCGGCGCAAGGTGGTTTGTTTATTAATTTGTTTCTACACACTCCCAACGCGTGGGGGCGCCATACACGTTTTGAGGTTCATCAATTCATATACAAAACAGATTTCAATGAACAATATATATGTAAACAAAATTTCGAAAGAAGAAGGTACACGCCCAGAAAGATGAAAAACACATCCTGTGGAGGACGTACCTATTACAGACACAGACAATGAAAATTTAAAAAAAAATATAAATAAAAAATAAAAATAAAATTGACCGTACCATAGATAAAGTATGCTGTACACATAAAAAAAATAGGGCCTATACAATAAAATATTTTTTTTTGATATTATAAAAAACAATAAAAAATATACACGCTTATTTAAAACATGTAAAACATCCCTATTAAACTAAACAACGTTTTCGCAGAAATAATATTAATAATGCTTTTTTTTCTTAATTATTTCCTCCTTGTAGGGCCTATATAGAGACGTGTCAGAAATATGGAGAGAAAAAAATCTCATCAATGGTCATACATTCAAATTAAACTTACATTCTTCGTTGTCTTTCAGGCACGCAGAACTTCCTCTATCAATACTTTCATTTTCGCTCATTATGTATTCAATTCGAACATTTACGATATTGTCTATTTCTGTGGTTTATTTCCGATTTTCAAACAATTGAACTGTATATAGTGAAGAACTTATTCACCACGATACGAATGGCTGGTTGATGGTCACTTTTGTATGTTTGCTATGATCACGTCATTGAATGTCATCACTACTCCGTTTGTGCTGTAAAACACTCATTGTTAGCTAAACTAACGTTGAATAGATATATTGATTTTACAACGGTCAATTGTTTGATTAACGATAAAGTTCCTTGAGACTTTATATTTAAAGAGATAAAATCAATTTGTGTGAAATTGCTGCTGCTTCGTAAATTGCGAAATCAAGTTCAACATATGGGATCGATAGACAAAAGAAGAAATAAATATATAATATCATATTTCTAGTGCATTTTTATTAAATTAAACTAGATACAAAAATTATTTCATTTAATTTAAATTTAAGAATATGTTTGACAAAAACGTCTGGGACTTCTTAAGAATGAAGCTCTGTAGTTCGTCCCAGGTATAGGGTTAGTATATCATTAGTTTATTAGAAACAAAACCCGCCGAAAATATGAATACATTAAAAACTAAAAGAAAATATAAACTGATTACTTAAAATATTTCAATTAAAAAGTTTAAAAAACCGTTGTTACAAATGAGAAAATATTTTAATATTATTACAAGTAAGTTAATTTTTAAAAAATTGAAAAAGCCAAAATAAATCAACCTCTATAAGTATAAGGCTGCTGTGTGAGAAAATTAAAAAATAACTCTTTAAATAAAATATAAAATCAACAAATAATATTTTATCTATTTCCACTTTAGGCCTATATAAGAGGGTAACAATTTCAGCTGAACACGCAGACTAGCTGATATCCAGCCCTCTTTAGAATAATAAAATAGGCCTATAAACATCTATTATACTTAACTAAATTCTTTACAAAACATACAATATATACAAATATATTAGGCCTACATTAAACAAATTACGATAGAATATGTTTTTTAAACTTAAATTTAAAGGAATTAATATAAGCTGAATAAGAACATATGTGCAATGGAAATCATTTTTTTAAATTCTTTTCATTTATAAGAATAAGTCAGTGTTATTGCAAACTTTAAACCTTTAGCAATTCAGTTTTTAAAAACTTATTTTGAATGAGATACCTTGCTGATATAAATTAAAGAGAACAAAAACACCACTTATTATAAAATTTAAAAGAACATAATTATTAGAAGTATTTTATTTTAAAGAGCGAAAAAAAAAAGACCTCACCAAAAACGAAATTATTAAAAGAAAAGAAAAAAATAAATCATAAAGAGGGTGGGAATATTATTTTGTTTTAAAACACAGCACAAAAATGAAATTAATAAAAAAAAATAAAAAAAAAATAATAATAATAATAAGTGGAAAATATTTGTTTTAAAAAAAATAAATAAAGAGCGAAAAAAAAGAAGAAAAAAAAAAACTAAAGAGCGAAAAAAAGACCCCACCCAAAAACTAAATTATTAAAAGAAAAGAAAAACATAAAAATAAAATAATAAAGGGTGGAAATATTATTTTGTTCTAAAAGCCAACACAAAAATGAAATTAATAAAAGAAAAATTAAAAAATAAATAATAATAAGTACTTTACTTTAAAATTAAATTAATAAAAGAAAGAAAAACAAAAAAAAATAAATAATAAGTGGAAAATATTTGTTGAAAAAAAAGTAATAAAGAGCGGCGCAAAAAAAAAGAAAAAAAAAAACCAAAAGGGAAAGGTCTCACTATATTGTCCGGGCTGTTGAAGGCTACCTATTCACGAGCGCTATCCCACTACTGCTCCACGCGGGGACTTTTGCCTGCTGCGTTTCCGCCCTGGGCCGGTACGTTCCTCCTTAGACAACCTGGTTGTCCAGGCCTCCGCCTAGCCAACCATATCGACGCCGAGCTAAGCGTGGACGCTCGATCGCCATAGAGCAACCAACAACAGGACTCCCGAACTCAAGCCATCCTCAAACCCCGACTTCCAAAGTAGCTGGATTACAGGCGCGCGCCACAACGCCCAGTCGACAATCAAACGGAAATAAGCAATCACATTGTATCTACAACAGCGCCCTCGTTATTATACAATACTCGACATTGATGGCGTTTGATGACGTAACAACATTTTACTCACAGAGAGTAATATAAGCTTTCGCTGCGAATAGAAATTAGTACTGTAATCACTTTTTATACTGTAAAATGTCACTAGAATATTATTATACAATATTAGTCTAAACGTTAGTGTTTGGTTAATGTTTAGGTTCACTAATAACCGTTATTTTATTACATTTCTATAACGTAAAGAGAAACATTCAGATAACGTTTTTAGGTTAGCATTTACAGGATACATAACGCTATAAAAACGTCACTTGAATTTTAAAACTATAAAAAAATGGAAAAAAATCAATAAAAACATTATTAGATAATGCCTCATTTCTATCATTTTATTATACATAACCCTAACCCTTTATTTGTTAATACTGTACTAACTTAATTATTTAGATAGATTTAGATATACAAAGGCGCTAGCCCGGCAAAAGTTTATTAAAATATGTTTCAGAACACCAGGTTTAATTCATTGGTACATATATTTTATCAGTAAACCGTATATTAAATGCCTGGAATTTTTATCATTTTATTTTATTGATGATCCTCCTTTATCTGAAAAAAAAAAACATTATTAGATAGGTCTACATTGTTATATAATTATGTAAACATTTTGTATATTCTTAAGTTGTTGGTTTTCGATCATGATTAAGTCAATCACAAGGCGGTAGACCGGGAACCAGTCAACTGACAGAAGAGGGCTCTCAATGTCATTTCTATTGACGTACCTGCACACAATATACATAACCACACACCCCCACTTAAATAACGGAATAATCCTAAGGTCCAGTTATAAATAAAATAAAACAAAAAATAAAAGAAGTTCATTGTCATTACTATTCAACAGCCCACCTCACGATATGCTTTAGTAAATAGTATTGTGATCATTGCAACGCTATAGCGGTGCTTAGTCATTTGTAACACATCTCTCGCTTGAATGCTTATATACAAATAATAATAATCTACATGAAAAATGTTAATGTGTTGCGCAGTCTATATAGGCGTTACCGAAATAAAAAAAGTCCTTTCCATCTCGGGATTTCATTGGGCGAAAACGTATTATAGATAGTAATAACATGTCACATAGTGAAGGTTCGAATCATCTTGCGGCCATCATTCTTGCCCGTGGCGGAAGTAAAGGAATACCAAGAAAGAATATAAAACCGTTGGCAGGAAGACCACTTATAGAATGGGTGTTAGGGGCAGTTAATGATTCAAAAGGTAGGCCTTATGACGTGGATCGGACTGGTTGGACCACCGATACGGTTCTTTATGTCCTGGTTTAGGAGTGTCCCAATTAGTATGTGGCAATATTACGTAGCTTTCTCACTGAGTTTGTATAGGTCTTTAATTGGCGGATAACCCCTTGTTATTGTCAGGATCTTTTGTTTTTTTCTTTTTTTTGGTTATCCGCACTTGATGCGCTCTTTTAAATGTGATGAACTATGACGCAAAATATGAAAATACGACTTTTTTTATTCAACTGGCCATATAATGACGTCACAACGTCGGATTGGAAAAATGTTTACATGAATTCGTATCTACAATCCAATAGCTTCCAGGAAACGTTTTAATCATGATTATCACTTTTTATTCTGATCTATATTTTACGTATCCAAATTTCTGCATGTTGTTGCTGAGATGATATCCTTCCGAAATTGCTATCTGAGTTTTTCATTTTGATACCGTCACCATGTTAAAAATTAGAATAAATGGCGGGTCCCGTAATTGCACCTATTCTACACTGTATGTAGCATATGTATAAAGATTTTACTGTTTATACCAAAATTTAGTGAGTAGTTTTTACACGAATAGTAAAATAGCCAATCAGAACCTAGTCTTATTTGGCCTGCTACATTATAGAAATAGGTAGGAAATAAATGATTTGGGCTATACCATTTCCTACCTATTTCTATAATGTAGCAGGCCAAATAAGACTAGGTTCTGATTGGCTATTTTACTATTCGTGTAAAAACTACTCACTAAATTTTGGTAAACAACTTATCCAGGGACCTAGTAGGTCTCTGGCACTCTTCGTTTTGATATAAGGTAATAAATGCCATGATCTTTTTCTGTGTGCAATATTCTAACGTATGACGTGCACGTGGCGCTTGTCGTGAAAATAAATATAAGTAATAAGTAAATTGTAATAGCAAAAACGAGAAAAAAAGAAAACCAGTAAGTTATTTTACTAATATTAACGTATTTTATCAAAAATGTATCCCCAGCAAAATAATCAGAACATAATACATGCATTGGTATACGAGTATGCATACCGTATACGAGTGGATCTTTTTTCTTGGTACATTTTGATCAGTAGGCCTACTGCTTTTGCAAGACATCATTTCACCAATTACATTTCAATCAATTCGTTATATATATCTTACAGTATTTGATAGTGTTTGGGTGTCAACCGATGATGACGAAATTGAAAACAAATGCCATGATAAAGCCAAGGTCTTCAGACGAAGTGCGGAAGACGCGGGCGATAATGTATCGTCAATAAAAAGTATTCAAACATTTCTGGAACACCACCCAGGTTTGTTTAAAAAAAATCAAAACATTCACTGAATAGGGTATCATTAAGGGCGTATACGGAATTCTCTGCAGGTTAACGTGGTTCCAACGCAACCAAGGACGTGTAAGCGCAACGCAAGTAGTTTGACCAACCATAAGCTGGCTTATCCTTAAGCGTGGTTCCCACTAGCGACGCAACGCAAGGACGTAACGCAACACAAGTGAATTGACCAATCACAAGCGATGGCTTATTCGCTTGTGATTGCTAACTGTCTATAACTTCGCTTGTCATTGGTTAAAACGCTTGCGTTGCGTTTACGTCCTTGCGTTACGTTCTAGTGGGAACCAAGCTTAACTGTCGCTTGCGTTGAGATTACGTTCATGCGTTACATCCACGGTGGGAACACCAAACTGTAGGAATAAGGTTGAAATCTCCAATTTGGAATAATTCAGTACGGTTTTTTTGTTGTCGATAGTTCATAAAAGTTTAATAGTTGTAGAATAGACCATGTGAAGGGAAAAAAAATATTTGTTACATTTTTTCCGTGCACTCCGGGCCATTTTAAATGGTTACATTATCAAAAAGTCGAGTTCTACTTATGCTAGAGACTTGATTTTGGTATGAAAATGCTCACAATACTAATATTTCTAATAGCTGCTAATGAAACATTTTCTCGATAGTTTGCCAGAAAATCAATTATTGCCAGAAAACTGTTTTTTGATGTAAAAACATGATTTTTATTATTCTTTTTCCATCAAATACATTTACATTTCCGACCACCCTGGTTGTTACAAAAACTTTTTTGCTTCATGGTCTATTTTACAACGATACTAAATTTCCATGAACTATCGCCAAAAAAATTCATACTGGACTCACGCAGGAAGTAACATTAATTTATGCAAAATGTAAATTATATTAATCGTTAAAATTAAAATTATTGACAAATCAACGGGATCGACTCAACTTATATTAGTTAGACGTGATTTTTACATGTTATCCTGAAATAATCGAAGTATATAATATTTTTGGTATATAGTTCCTTTGGCATGTAATAGGCCCAATACATCACTAAAAATGTTTCAGTACCTTATATACCTTTAGATATTACGAATCGAATTCAGAATTAGAAATAATGAAACTTAGGCCTAATTCTATTTTCTGCACTTCAAATGACAAATCGACGTTTCGAGTCGATTACTATTTAATAATTAATAAACAAGAACATTAAAATTTGTTTACATGATTTTATAGAAATCACCAACATTGCTATGGTCCAGTGTACATCACCATGTCTTCAGCCGTGGCATCTGCAGGAACCTGCGCGCATGATCATGAATGGTGATTACGATTCAGTGTTTGCCGTCACTCGTCAGCATACGTTTAGATGGAAAGAGATAGTTCTAGAGAATGGTAAGTCCTTCTGAATTGCAGTAATGCACTGTTGCTTACCCTGGTGAATAAGATTTCGAACACCGGGGTTTATTTCTCATTGCCGTTTTGTAGGCCCTAAACAATGCCTATATTCAAGCATTGAGGAGGAAAAGTTAATCATACGTTTTGTTTCTTTAGGTAAACTTATTGATAGACTTAAAACTATTTTATATTAGAAAATTGTTTACATCCAGAAGCTATCACTTTGTATTTCCCCCCTTTTTTAATAGGTGAGAGTATCTTAGAACCATTGAACATCGATTGTAAAAACCGGCCTCGGCGACAAGACTGGAAAGGCGAACTTGTCGAAAATGGAGCTTTTTATTTTACTAGCAGATCAAATATATTGGAGGGCATGCTTCAAGGTGGAAAGTATGTTTTTCTTGTTCTGCTTGTGGAAGGTTACGATATTTATATTGCATTGTACGGTATAGTATGTTGCTGTAGGCCTAACTGTTGATTCAAATGAATGGACACAATAATAAAAGTGCGTAGACGTGACGTGATTCTGTAAATTCCAACAAACGCTGGAAAGTTATTATTATATGGAACCTCTAATTGTATGCATGATGAAATGATAATGCTAGATAGATAAATAACAAATTTGCCCGAATTTAAGAATATTTAATCATTAAGAATTTGACAATTTGTGTACTATTAATACAAAATTAAATGTTATAAAACCGTTATCATTTTGTTCATTTAAAGGATAGGCTGTTATGAGATGGCTGCAACGCACAGCATTGACATCGACTATCCTGAAGACTGGCAAATTGCGGAGATGCGTGTACGTGAGTTCGGTTACAATCCACATGGGCCTGTTTCTAATGGATGCCAAAAAAAGAGAAAAAAACCGGAAAGCACATAAATTGTTGGTCTCTCACTCAATGTCAACTGAAAGCAGTCAATGACGGCCTGATGGTCTCAATAATGAGAACAAAACAAGTAACAAATAACCGAATAAATAAATGGCTGCAATGCAAATAATTCTATTTTATACAGAAATTTCTCCATTTTAACGCTTTTTGAAATTATTTTTAGTTTAGAGTTTCTTAGATAAAATATATGTAGGTGAATTCATTTCACATTACAATTTGTTTTATGTACCCAAAAATCCGGGCGATTTCCGCTAAACGGCACGAAATCACCGAAAAACAGCTATTTTTTAAAGGTTTTTTCAATGTAACTTTGTTATTAATTGACCGATTTTTATGGTTCTAATTAAGTACCTACGATGTCATGTTATTTTTAATTTAAAAAAACTTAACGTTTGACCTAGTTATCCAATGATATTGGCTGTTCCACCATGCAAAAGCTAATCAATCAAGCTTTCTAATGATCTAAAGTAAAATGTGATTGGTTCAGACACTTCGTCGGCACAGCCCCTTTTTTGAAGCAGTGTTTTGGTTTATCAGTGACCGGCTAGTGTTAAAAGATAGGCGAACATTTTCGAAGTCGTCCAAGCTTTCCTAAGCAGTCAGAAGGTAACGTTAAAACTAAAATTACAGTTGCTGAAAAACTACTTATCCAAAACGCTTTATTTTTTCACGAAAGTTAAGAGTTATTATTCCTTATTTGTAATATGTAAATGTATTTAAGATAAGGCAACAGGATTTTTTATATAAGTAGTTTTAAAACAATTGGTTTATTTGAAAACCACCAGCGTGGTTTTGCCGAATTGGCGGACTCGTCCATTTTACTAATAGGAAAAGGATTGTAGCACAAAACGTTGAATTTGACCTATATGGTTTCCATTTCTGTTTTCTAATGTCAAATTAATATTATATTATTAGTATCTCTATGTAATATATAATATATTCATATTGTACTAGTTAGCATCTACATACCGTTATACTGCACTTTAAATTTGTTTTGGTGATTTTTCAATGAATTGTATACACAGGGAGTTGGTAGGCTATACTATACCATTGGTTCTACTAAAATTATTATTACTTTTATTTGTTTGTGCAATATTTGAAGATTGCTACAAAAATAGAAATAGTTTAAATAATAATATATTTAACAGATTAAGTGTACGCACTATGCCTATGGAACAGATTACCTATCGGGCGTAGTTCAGTATGATATTCTATTATTACCTTCTGTATCAGCCTCCGCCCTTTTGGGCTTTTTTTCTACACAATACTTATTGTTAATGTACCATAGTTATTTTAAATGGAGTAGTCTCCTAATAAATAGTTCTTAGCACTCTAACATTGTTCTTTTGTACCTATTGTATTTTTTTGTTTTCTTTTATTAAAAACTTTTGTTAACTGTCTGAAAGTTACCTCCTAGTAAAGTGGAACGACCCAACATGGTTCCTTAAACACCACTGTGTTAGGGAGCAGATTGAGATCAACTGATAAGAGCCCGACGCACTAAAATTAAATAGTAATTTACTGAAAATCCAAAATGAACTTGTGTTATAATACAATCAATATTATTCAATCAAAGAAACGCTCTACTACACATGCTACACATGAGAAATAGATGTCGGTCGATAAACTTCTGACGACGACTAAAACAACGACAATCAGCTAAATGTTAGTGATTTTATTTCATCTCTGGCTTGTTACATTTTTCATGACACATTACCGGACTTCCCCCTCCTCTCGCAATGAACTACAGTACAGGCCCAAAAAAAAAACAAATTGTAATGTATAGAGAGGCATATGGATAATGAAAAAAAAAACGCTTCGGTATAAAATCGAATGTTTATCAGGGCCGTAGCCAGGATCTGTCAAGGGGGGGGGGGGGGTTCGGACACTAAGTATTTGGGTCACTGCCCCGCGCCACCCCAACCCGGTGGGGTCTGAGGCGAATTTTGTTAAATGACACCCCTTGATGGCCGGAAATGGTACTCTCGCCCATAACATTCATGATAAATGGCACCTCTAATTGGCCGGAAAAAACACTCTCATGCAGCATGCTACCATTGAACAAAACGCGTACTTTTTTCCTCCTCCTCACACACGTGGACTATTTAAAGGACGATAACATTTGTTGCCGTATCTTAGATGCGCGTGCCCTGTGTGCGGAACCACCGCCGATTGTTTGATCATTCATTCGGTATTTTGTTTTGCGTTCAAGTTACAAGCCCCCCCCCCCCCCCCCCTCCTTAAAAAAAAGCACAATTTGGGTGAGAAGGCAAATTCAATGCTTATTATAGCCAAGGGCGGACCCAGGGGTGTTTTCCTTGTGACCCGGACAACACCCTTAATTTCATACTAAATGTTGTTTCTGCCACTAAATTAAAATTGAGTTCCATTTCATCGTATACAATATCCACCTGGACCCGGAACTTGATAGGCTTAGTCATAAAGTAGTTACAGAGTTGCAGGGCATTTTATCATTGTTGAAGGTTTTGTATTAGCCTAATTGTTAAAACGACCTTCACAACCAAAATATTTCTTTGTAATAAAATTTATTCTAAATGGAACGCTATAAAAATAATCCTCTGCTTCGTCAGAGCATGAATACCTAATAACCAGACAAGAACGTATCTTTATTACGTTTTACTATCAATCCATTTTCATATCACGCAATCCATTTTTCAACAATATAGTAGTATAACAATAACATTTTGATTGAATAGTGAGGGATTAGTTACAGTTTGACTTTGAATAAACCATTGGTAATTTACTGAAAATCCAAAATGAACTTGTGTTATAATACAATCAATATTATTCAATCAAAGAAACGCTCTACTACACATGCTACACATGAGAAACAGATGTCGGTCGATAAACTTCTGACGACGACTAAAACAACGACAATCAGCTAAATGTTAGTGATTTTATTTCATCTCTGGCTTGTTACATTTTTCATGACACATTACCGGACTTCCCCCTCCTCTCGCAATGAACTACAGTACAGATCTTCCCTATCTAGGCTCGTGTATGTAGCATACTATGCTATTCACAAATTACCCACGCCTCACAGATTACCTCTAATGGATCAATCATTCACACCGGAATTCAAAAATTCATCGACAAACGAAATATAGCCTATATTCATTCCTTTTAAATATTAGGCATATTGCCAAGGCTAATAATCGATTTGTCCATAATTATTGCGTTTTGCCGGGGGTTTTCATAATCTAAGGCCAATTTTTAGGCCAAATCATAATTGTGCGTATAGTTTTGTATTTCCGATGCGTGTAGTACCCTATTTATCTTCATTTCCGTACGTTCGTAAATATTAGGCCGAATTTCCGTAGTAATTTATAGACGTTCCGAAATTTGAACCGTGTTATACCGGTAACAGAGCAAAGTTTGCTTCTTTCATGTCCTATCATTATTTTCTTTGTTTTATTTGAAGTGTGGTTTAAAACAACACTTTTGTAAAGTTTATAATAGTGGATAAATAAAAATGAATTTTTGGAAATTGTGGTTTTAACATCTGACTTTATTTAGCATTTTTAAATGAATTAAAATTCCAAATTATACAATTTAACCTTTCGCTCAATATATTTATAGCAACAGCTTCATATTTTTTGTATAACGTTTTAAAATTATTAATTGATAATTAATTTACATTATTGAGTACAGTTATTAGAATGTATTACCGTACCAAAAGTACCTTCATCGGGGACTTCCCCGTGACGTTCGCATTGAACGAAAAAAAAATTATCATGAATTTTACGTGCGAGAGTACCATTTGCGGCCATCTAGGGGTGTCATTTAACAATTTGCTTGCTCAAATACTCAGTGTCTACAGCCCTGGAGTCTTTGGTCAACCCTCTTAAAATAGTCTTGCGACCGCCCCTGATAGCTCTATCTATATTTATTTACAGCAATTTGTTGAGGAAACTAAATATATCAATGTAAATAGGTGGTATTAATACAGTTGAGTAGGCCTACGTATCGGCTGGTGGTCTAGAAAAAAATAATCGAATGCTATAGGCCTAATGTAAACTATAAGGTCTATAAGTTAAACCGTTAAGGAGATAATATACAAGACTTCAAAATGGTAAATGGCGGCCTTTTTAATTTATGCTAATGAACCCACTTCCCGATGTCCGATTTTGGTAAACTTTGGATATGATGTTAATTTGGACCATATAAACCAGACAAAACAAAAGAAATTCTGCTGCAATTAATTGTTCTAGGTGCAACCATACTTTTACTGGACTATGGTATAAAAACCATTTTTAACTTGCTATGTTAATTAAAAGTCAAGTTATAAGCCAAAACATGTTTAAAATGATGGCGGTACCCTAAAACACATATTTTTTCGCTTTTAACACGAAATGCCTACAGCATCTTATTAGAGTGGAAATATGACTATCTGGACTAGTCTATATTTTAATAGTTAAGTTCGTAAGGTCTCTTTATTAGATGCATTGGTTACACGCTTTTTTTGTATTCATTGTATAGGCCAAATTGTATGTAAATCAAAATGTATACCCACCTTTCATTTATAGGCGCGCCTACCTCGTTGTTAAAATGACAATAAATAATATTGTATCCGACGTAGGCCTACTATGTCATACGTTGTTGTGCACGCATGCATGACAAACGACAAACGTGAAAACACACAATTAAATCTAAAACGATTCATTTAATAAACATAAAGAGTAATTTCTTTTCCCACAATTTATTATTTCCCACAAAGCTTCTCCAAGCTGATCTAGCTCTCCCGTCTTCAACCTCTATCTACAATTGAGTGATCCTCCAGTTGGAGTTTTTTAATTACACAATCAACAAGATCAAGATATATTATTTGAATAATAAATGCAATTCATGAGGTTCCGATATCACACACACGTACCACCCTCTTTGGGGTGTTATAGTGCAGTGATAAAATATAGTATGCCAATGTAGTCATATTCCATCATATTATAATGCAATATTTATCTAAGTTTCACTTCGATTTGCATCAGATGTGGCTTTTTGTATAACTAAAATTAAATGATTACAAAATTCTCTAGCAGCGCCTCGTCCCCCCCTCGAAATTTGATACAAACAAGGCCATGACTTTAAGATTGTGTTGCGCATCTTTAGGCGCTCCACCAATACCCGCCATTTTCACGCATTCTTGATCCGGTATATCAGAACCTGTAATAATAAAGGTATAATTAAAGTATTTTACTAGAGTGTGCGTATGGGTGCGCGCGCAACTATGTGATGGCACTAGTTACTGTTTATTTGTTACGCATGATTAATTTGTAATGATTTTGTAATTTATGACCGTATAAAATACGGTGTTTACGTGTTCTGTACTGCTGAACTGGTGGACGGTGTATGTTACTTACTCTAGTAAATAAAGTATATGAATTTAAAGTGCTTTTATTAGTTTGTATATATCGAGCTGATGAATTTGAGAGTTGGATGTCAATTTTACAATCAACTAAAACCGTAAAACTAAATCAGCATTGTGTTTCCTTACCCATATACGCAATTTGTGTCATATCCAGCTCCATTTTGTTTCTCCATTTTACTAACTGGGCTAATTTATTTTCGCATCCCATTACTAATTCCACACCTAGTTTGTCAGCAAACTTCTGATGAAGTTCATTTTCTTCAGCTGGATAAAAAGTATAATGACGTTATCTTAGAGCATACCGTAATCCTTGAAATCAATGATAGACCTAAAGCTCTATCTACACTATTAAATTAGTTTGACAAAAAAAAAATTGGTGTGCCCAAATGTGGTAGTGATATGCCCAAATATGGTAGTGATATGACATCATCATGTCCATAGAGTTAGATCATGTTCATGGGCACATCAAATCAAGTTTGATACGGTAGATGTACATTTCTACTCTAAAGAAAAGCTTCATAAGCTCACTCTAGTTGTAGAACCCTGCGTTCAAGAGACACCTCTATTCATTATCGAGGAGAAAACACCACACTTCATTATATTTAAAGCTCTGTCTACACTATCGAACTGTATGCGACAAAAACATTGAGGTGCCCATATATGGACATGATGATGTCATATCACTACCATATTTGGGCATATCACCATATTTAGGCCCATCACACTTGTTTTTGTCAAACTAGTTTTATAGTGTAGACAGAGCTTAAGAGGACACTTTCTGTGAAGGGCAAAGGACTACGGTCAGACGCCTATTCAGACGAAATTCACTATATAGTGGGTCCTGAAGGTGTCCTTGAATGGGATTCTTCTATACTGTAGGCTATACTTCCATATTAAAACTTACAAGCAATCAGTTTGACTGTAAGTCCTCTGTCCAACAGCATTCGGATACCCATTGCGTCCGTTTGGTTGTAGGTTGTGAAATGTCCATTTTCTAAAGATTCAAGGCGTTTATTAGTTTAATTCTGGATGTACTATCCGAAATAAAGGAAAAGAATGAATGAAATTCATTATTTTGGTTTTACAACTAATAACTATTTTTGTGTAAATTGAAGGTTTTAGTATAGAGATCAATGTGAATTCGTGAATAAGCGCATTTTGTGGGATTGTAGATAATAAATATCAGTGGACCGGATCACTTAAGAATGTGAGTAATGTCTTTACTGGATTTGTCAAACAAAATGATTTATTTATTTATCAATGCGAATTGTTATTATCATCGGGTCTAGCATGTGAGATGTATGTTATTGTTTGTATTGTGAATAGGGAAGAATGGATTACAATCAATTATAATTTCATTCGTAATTCACCTTCAGTAAAATATACAAGGTTATCCGTCAATACACCGTCTACACCAAATACAGCCAGCTTTACTCCTTGCGGCTTACTCTTGCCAAAGTAACCAAACTTTACCACACGCTGTTCCGCGATTGGCCAGTCTATGTCTGTGTCGATATCAACACTATACTCTGAACCCATCTCCAAATAACCTACCCTTTAACGAATAATATTTAATAAAATAAATAATAAATGAAATAAAATTCTAATACGTTGGTTAACATAAATAACATTTCAACTTATTTCCGAAAACATAGGGAACAATTATAAAGAATATCAATGAAACTATTAAACAGTAGAACCCATATTAAGGGGCATATTCGGGGCCCAAAAAATGATATATATTTCCCCTCGTTTCGTTTTATGTCTCCTAACAAATTCGAAATTACGACTAAATAAAGAGACTTATCAATATAATAACATAATAATAATAATAATATTATATGGCTAGATTAGAGACTTGAGGCAAGTCTACTGAATGTTTTATCAAAAGTGAAAATAATAAACATGTATTGTATAGTAAACATGCACTAGGCTCATAGGATTAAAATTAACAAGATGCTGTCGACTAATGGATAGGCGAATTGCAGGTAGTGAAGTCTTTTGTATTCATTTTTGAGTGATATTATTCGCCTGGCTGGTTGTGGAAATGGTTGATTACAGATTGCTCGGTTTGTGTATACAGAATAGGCCTATTGTTATTACAATTCCTTATATTCATATCATATTTGCTTAATAGGCTTACTTACTTTCCACCTTGGAATACACCATTCATGAGTAGATTTCTGCGACTAAAATAAAATGAGCCGTTTTCGACAAGTTCCCCATCCCAGTCCTGTCGCCGAGGCCGATGTTTAGAATCAAGGTTTAACGGTTTTGTATTCTCGCCTATCGGAAATTAAACCAAAAATACATCGGAAATTAAACCAAAAATACATCGGAAATTAAACCAGAAAACATCGAAAATTTAAATTAAACATAGCATGTTTAAAAAAAATACTACTAGACTTACTGAAATAACTACGCATGTTTATTGTTATTTGATAATTGAAAAAAAACTAGGTGAAACTCCCACTTTTATTTTAAGATGTGTGTCCATTAAACAAGAAGAAAGGAATTAGACTGTATGCTTTGAACCTAAAATTGGTAAGCGCCAAACTACAGTGCCACTAATTTATAGAATCGAGTCAACCCAAGAGGGCTTATTTTATACCTCCATTGTCAAACCATGGAGGAAATTTCCTTCATGGTCAAACCAAGGAAATATATACCAACAGGACACTAAGCTCGCCTTGCCAAGATAGGAACTCGTAAACATCCTTTAATCTTATGTCTGGCTGCGACAAATACCAACAGTACTATGTATTTTCTCCGTGACGAAGTGAGGTGTCTGTTAATAAGGGGCGTGTAACTGATCGTGTCGCAGCCACAGATAAGCCCTTTGATCTCCGGGGCTCAGAATCGTGTTATATAGATTGCCATGGTCAAGCTTACCTTCATGTACTTCTTCCCATCTAAACTTATGCTGACGAGTGACGGCAAACACTGAATCGTAATCACCATCCATGATCATGCGCGCAGGGTCCTGCAGATGCCACGGCTGAAGACATGGTGACGTACACTGGACAAGAGCCATGACGGTTACTTCTAAGAAAACAACATAGAAGAAATATTATAATTGCTTCAATCTTTTGCCGAAAACGTCGAGGTGTTATTTATTACACGGTCGGACAATACAGTGGTGGTGGATCGATTCATGATTTTGAAATTAGGGTATTCCGTGGGCCTAAAATTGTAAAAATTAAATACTGAACTTTATAACCTGTCTTATCTATTGAATTGACATTTTTGACGGTGACGCATAATAATAGCAACCTCTAAGAAAACATTGCGTCGTTATTTTCCCGAAAATAATTATTCTCAGTTCTTCTTGAACTATAGTATAGAAGAGCAATTTTTTTAAAACATTTTTTAATACTTCCGAAGTCATTTATTCAGTATATTCTACAATATTAAGTGTTGTATTATTATTACTGGGAACACACACACGCTTGTATTTTTATAAAATCTTTTTTCATCTCATTGTACATAATATAATAACGTCAGTGTATTACGGTACCGTATGGCCTATTGTTTGAGCAATAAGCTCATGCCAAACACAATGAACTGTGTAAATATTGTAGGAGTGTGTGTGTTTTTTTCTAAATAAAATGTGTAAAGTATTATCATGGTTTATTCTTATTTACTCATCTTATATTCATTGATCATGGTTGTGGAGTTACCGCAAACATTCATTGTTTGGATACAGAGAGCGAAACTGTACGCCAGAGGTTATTTCGATCATATTAACGTTTTTATTGTACCTTTCATGTAAATGTAATTTATCATGTTTATATTATTAAATTCATATTCTTTATCATTTGTTCAACCGTAACCAAATTGGTTACAGTAAAACACAGTGCTAAATTGCATGTAAATATCATTATTATTAAATGTTTCCTAATCTTTATAATTGTGTTTAACCAAATCAGTGCTAAATTGCTATGTAAATGTCATTTATCAAATTATTAAATGTTTCCTATTCTTTATCATTGTGTTTTACTCTAACCAAATTGGTTATAGTAAAACACAGTGATAAATGTCTATGTAAATGTAATTGATCAAATTATTAAATGTTTCCTATTCTTTATCATTGTGTTTTACTCTAACCAAATTGGTTATAATTTATATAGTAAAACACTGTGCTAAATTGCTATGTAAATGTCATTTATCAAATTATTAAATGTTTCCTATTATTTATCTGATTATATAGTAAAACACTGTGCTAAATTACTATTGTATTATGGACGAGTTCCGAGAAGAAGTATTCAAAGCTACAACCAATCAGAACAGTGTTAATCAATATAATCTATGGCTACAACCAATCAGAAACGTCCAAATCGCAATAACCCCTAGGCTAATAGCAATTATTGGCCCGAGTAGCCTTTTAAACCAGACGTTGCGAGGTTTAAAAAGTAAAACATGATTTACTCGCCAGTTTGGTATAGTTTATATACCTGCACACAGCCATGGCTGCTGCTTTGTTGTTGTTAAATTGCGCCCTCAATGTAAGAAAATGATGACGTCATCGGTCATTTTAAGCGTACGTAAAATCAAGGGAACGTATAATCAGGGTACGTAAAACGAAGGTTCTACTGTATTAGACAATTTACGATAAGATACAGCTTAAAATCATCCATCTAACTTCACTGCATTTATTCCTTAATTTTAATTAGTTTTTATCTTATTTAAATTTTATAAGACAATTAAAATTACATTTCAAAATACAATCTTTGATCTACCGCCATCATTGATCAAGGCTCCAACATGAAGTATAATAATATAATCATCTTCACATCGTAGAAATACTTTCTATAGGGATTAAGGCTATCTTTTAAAGGGGTTACAAAATATATCAAAGCAAAGGTGTAAATATTACGGGGCGCCATTTGGGACATAAATAATTACGTTACAATACATGTACAATAAATGTCCGAAATGGCACCCTGTAAGATATAACATGAATATAAAATTACTCATTCTTGATATTTATGAATATTAAGTCTTTCTTATTTAATACAGAATTGTGTTTCTTTAAAAAATAAAATTTGTATGGCAAGACAATTTGTTTGACGGAACTTTAATAAGTAGATAAAGCAGTTTCATTTATTGCCAAACAATTTTAAAGAGATAGATGAAATACAGAACCCATGATTAAAACAGTTAAAAAATAAATTGTTACATAACAATAAACCATTCAAAAAAGAAAAACTAAATCAGATACTAAAACAACAAGAAATGATTTTTAAAAAAGGCTGTGATAACAACCATTGGTTTTAAAAAAACAGTTAAAAACAAATTGGTTAATTATCAGATAAGATTAAAGCTGTAAGAAATTGTGAACTATTGCAGTTAGCTATTTGGCAAGCATTGTAGGAAGGAGTATAATATTTTATGTCATAAAAATATAAAACAATATACTAATTAGAAATCATTGTTTATGTTTTGATTACAAGCCATTTAAGTATTTATCACACAATGATAGCAAAACAAAAATGTGATTAACAGCTGCGATGATTAAGAATTTTATTTTCCATGAATTTGCTTTCAAATTTATGATTCTTCTTTACATTATATTTTACATCAACAACAAACAAATGTTATTCAACCAATCAGAGTGTAGGTGCTGATGATATGCTTGATTGACTCTCTGTTTTCTCAACAACAGTTTCGTTAGAGCTAACTTCATCGGGTGAATCTTTAGCCTTGCGATTACGGCTACGTCTTCCTCCACCTCGTTTTCCTTGCCCCCTGTAACTGTAATATTGCGGATTGGTGTGTACTGTTGAGTCACTGGTCGATGGTCCGGACCCTTGACCGCGGGCAGTCTGGTGATGGTGGTTATGGTAACCACGCCCTCGCCCTGATTTTTGTTTCTGCTTTTGTTCCGTTGGTGGAATATGTGGGAACACTTTGACTATTCTACCAACTGCTTTGGTCTTTCCTTCCCTAGAAAACAAAACAATTTTTTCTAGTTTCTTTTACGTAACTTGATGTTTCCATTTCAAAGGAATACTGTTTCGAATACAAGAAATATATTGAACTATTTTATGAAAAACTAAACTTACCTAAACACCATTCTGGTATCTTCATGAATGTATTCTGGATTCTTTATGAATCTGAAATGAACAATAGCTTTGTCTCCAGTCCTCAAGTGTTCCCTGTTCATATAAATGATTGACGCTGTCTGACGTATACTACCGCAATGAACTAGAAAAGAGTATATTATGTGTTACTGTATATAATAATAATTATCATATTTCTATAGCGCCCTTTTCATGAATAATCATGCTCAAAGGTGCTTTAAATAGCACATTATTACCCCCGTCATTTTTTTGGATCAAACACATATGAAAACATACTCCCATAATGCAACTAGTAATCAGCGCAAAGTGTCTTGATGTAACCGGGTACCCATTTTATACACCTGGGTGGAGAGAGGCAAATGTAAGTATCTTGCCTAAGGATACAATCAATACAGATCTGACAGTTGATATTTTAAAATTCTTACCCATAGCTTGATATCTGGCGCTGATAGTAGTTGGGTGATGCAAGACAAGAATTTCACCCTCAAATTCCCAGCATGCTTCAGGTTTTGTTTGCGGAGATATCATCACCATTCCTTTACGTACATGAGAACGTTTAATTTGCTGTTGAGAAATTACAAAATAGATTATTATCATCATCATAATAATATCATAAAATTAGATGAAAAAAAATCCACCATTTTAAATAAATAACTGAAATCCAAAGGCAGATTACTGGAAAATGACAATGCTGTGGGTATCAGTGGCTGGATCTCAATGGAGATACAAAATAAAATAAGCAAAAAGCTAAATCAAAACGATAAAGTAAAACAGACAAAAAAATTAACAGAGCTTTTGAGAAACGCTAGCCCTTCATCAGTGCAAGTGAGAGTACTTAGACAAAATTAAGAATATAAAGCAGACAAGAATAACTTAATATACTGTACAGATGATGACATACCTTTTTTAAAGCAAAAGAAGCAGTTTGTCCAGCCTTAACTACTTTGACAGGCATTCTTTTTCGGTGGATACTTTTAACGATCACAGACTGAAACTGTCCGAGTGGATCAGGACCTAACAGTAATGTGTCATTTACTCGTATGACACCTTTCAAGGTCGTCCCTGAAACCACTGTACCAACACCCTGAAAGTAATATATGACAATATTATGGTATAAACTCTGTACACAAATTATCATTATCATCTAAATATACAGTAGGACTCTTTCTTTGGAATACACCTATTCAGAGGACACCCCATTTAAAAGGTGCCGTTTGGTGGCAGCACTCGACACAAAGGAACCCTTAGGGGAGAAGAAAATTGTGGTATGTGCCGTCCACACCTGTGCGCAAGTCGCAGGTTATTCCCCCCATTTCCCAAGGTGCAATATAATTATATGTTACTACAATCAACACCCTATTCAGGAGATCTCCCCTAAAAAGGGAAAATTTTCGAAGGTGTCCATTTAATAGAGGTTCTACTGTACACACGTCAAGGCATCTTTGCACTAAGCTAAGTATAATTGTTGTAATGCAAATTCATTTATAAGAATGTACAGTATTATTTAGTTTCATGTTGTTAAAAAAGAAAAGCTTTAAATACGTACTGGAACAGAGTAAGTATCATCAATCTGGAATTCTGCAGGATCATTTTCATCACATTTCATTCTTGTCGTCAGAAGATTCAAAAACATCTTGAGATAATCTAGATTCTCACCAGTTACGTTTGATACTTGGAAGATTGGACAGACTCTAGTAAAGAAACAAAAAACAATCCATTCATTTTTACAAAAGCAATATTGAAAAGACAGTGTATGGCCAAATATGGTCCACTCTCCCAATACCGGACTCTCAGAAAATCAGAAACTCTACCAAAACCAGCCCTTTTTAAAAATTTCATATGCATCCAACGAGAAACTCGCCAATTACAGGATGGATAAACTATTTTATAATTGAAACATTTTGCTTGAGGTCCAAACGTCTCAAATTCTTTTTGAACTTCAGAAACACATTCAGAAAACCAGACATAATATAGGCCAGCCTAAAGGTGTCCAGCATTGGGAGATTTGACTGTACAATACAAATCATCAAGATACTGTACCTCTCTGAGCTGAAGTTTGTTGCAGACGTGACAACATCGTCTTGGCTGTTTACTAACACCGGTATTTTTCTACAACCAGGAGACTTAAGAATTCTAAGCAGTAACTTTAAAGTATCTTGTAAAACGTTAGGAGGACACATATCAATCTTGGTCACCACAACAAAAATTGGCACGTTTAATGCCAACGCTAGCCCAAGGTGTTCTTTGGTCATTCCTATGATACCAGCATTACTTCCAATCTGAAATAAACATTTTTTGTTATTCATCTGATTCGGGAGACAATGTAGGTTTTATCACTGTTACCCCTTTCACATCACCTTACAAGACATATGAGTTTACACACACCAGGGCACACACCAATAAAAAAGCCAGTGTTGACACCCTGGTTTTTCTTCATCTTTAGGAGTTCCCATAATCATCATGTTGATTATCACAGAACTAGTCGTTGTGGTGGCAGTATTCACAGCTGGTTTTAGGTTTAGTTTTTATTGTTTGGATTTATTTCCTATATTATTTAATTTTTTATTATTTTTTATTTCTATTATTTTTCTTTTATACTCTTTATTTACTTTTACAAGGCAATGTGACTAAGCCCTATTAAGGGGGGACGATCTATTGGTTCTCGGAGGTGTTCTTTTAACTTCTACTAATATACATGATTCAAATAATCACTCACCATGAGCATACCAAAGTCAGGGACATGACCTGTCATCCCAAACACTGTAGTTTTTAAGTATTTCTCATGTCCAGCTAAATCGATAAATGTTATAACCTTGGATGACTCTTCACAAATTCGAACCCAGTCCAAGTTACCTCCTGAAAAACCATAATGCAATTTAATTATGTAAGAGGACCAGGTTTAACAAAAATTAAATTAGACAATTAAAATGTTGATATTGTGTATGTCCAATTATGCATTCAATGGTGATCATTTTAAGGTATAATATATTAATACTGTACAATACAATGAAACATGTGACCTTTTTACAATTATACAGCTGTGTAATGTAAGTGAAACAATGGTACAATAACGTGCACTAATATTATGCAAGTAAGTTTAAGTCTACTGACTTGCACAAACAATCAAATTTAATTATTTGAATTCAAGGTGACTTGGAAGAACAATAGTCCACATACAAAGTAATTAAACAGTTATCAATCAATCAACTGCTTCTACAGTACCAGTAAAAAAAGGAATTTGTATCTATACCATCACTGTTGGCAGACCACAAACTCTTTGTTCAATCCTAGTATAATAATTTGCTTCTTTGTTTTTTATATAATTTAATCACCATTTTATACATGTGATTTATTATAATTCTCAGAATTTTTATTGTATTACTGGTAAATAAATGTTTATTTAAATGAATAATCAAACACTTGTTATTGTATAGTAGAACCTATATTAAAGTGACACTTTTATGACAGAACAAAGTGTCCCCTTAATAGTGTTCCATGAATAGGGGTTTGCCGTAGTGTTAAACATATTTTTCCCCTCACTCATTTTACATAAAAGTGTCACCTTAATAGGGGTGTCCTATGAATGGTGGTTTGCCGTAGTGTTAAACTTTTATTTCCCCTCACTCATTTTACATAAAAGTGTCCCCTTAATAATTGTCGTAGTGTTTAAACATATATTTCCCTCATTTATTTTACATAAAGGTGTCCTCTTAATAGGGGTGTTCTATGAATCGGAGTTGTCATATATTTCCCCTGATTCATTTCACATAAAAGTATCCCCTTATATGGTGTTTTCTGATTCTACTGTAGTTACCGTGCGAATCAGGCTTATTGACGACTTTGCCTTGACTATTAAAACCAAGTATATCATTTCCAACACTGCTGGTTCTTCCTGATTCCATTTCATGTTTATGACGGAACAGCCTCTGTCGGGCCAATCCTCTGCCGTTATCCAGTTCACCGTGAGTGAGTACACCTAGGAGAGTGCTTTTTCCAGCATCTACATTGCCCACGACTGCCACTCTGTATAATAGAAACAAATTATTTTCATATTCAAAGCAAATCGCTAATTAGAGGATGGATAAACTATCTCATGCTTATTTTTGAAGAGTAGGGAATGGAGTAGAAACAGTAGATCAGGATTGAACTAAGGGCTTTGGGATTGGATTGGAAGACAAGCATGTTAACCACGAAGAGATATTGATGATAAATGCCACCCTGAATTATGTAACAAAAACATTATTTTATTTATTTATTTTATTCAGTTCACAACCAACAGCAATGAAACTGCCACTAACAGGTTGAATCTAACAGTAAACAGGTACTACTGTACTTTCTAAGCCACAAAATAAAACTGGATTTAGACACAAGTGCAATAGTTCTCAATTTCATTCTGATATGATTCCATTTTTATGAGAAATTTGTTCTTACCTGACTTCTAAGAAATCTTCTTCTTCTGCTCTACCTCTGATGAGAAGTTCTTTCACGATTTTGTTGTTTACTTGGCGTTCTCTTAACAACACAACATCTGCGTTTAGCGTATCTGCCATGCCTTTTATTGTTTCTAGAGATTTTGTCATTTCCTCTTCTGACAAGCCGTCTTCTGTTCCATCACCTTTTGAAATAATTTTACAACAAATTCTTATTAATGACATTTTTTGTTTTCAATAGTAAAGCTCTGTCTACACTATCCAACTTTATGTGACAAAAAAAATGTGATGTGCCCATATATGACATGATGATGTCATATCACGACTATATTTGGGCATATCACTACCATATTTGGGCACATCAGACTTTTTTTGTCAAACTAGTTTGATAGTGTAGACAGAGCTTTAGTTAATATTGTTTACATTTGATAAATTGATAATAGTCAATAATAAATACTAATTTTTACCTCCTTGCCCCACTTCATATATAGCCTCACTGTGGCCATCTTTCAGTCGTTGTTCCAACTGTTTTAGTAAGTGCTCATACATTTCTTCATTCGGATTGACAAATCGCGTCTATAAAACACAATTTACATTATTATTATTATGATAATATATTCATTTATTTATATATATTTACATCACAGGCACACAATAATTAATTTATATAAATATATGTTCAAATGACGCCTTCTCATGAGTACCCCAGTTATTTTGATAAAAAATTTAAAAAAATGTATGGAAACTCCAGCGAATAAATTGAAGTGGAGTGAAAAAAAAAGAAAAAAGTCATCAACTGTGTTGATTAACTGTAAGTTTTAGTACCATACATAGCCTTGTTGGAAGTGTTTTATTTTAAGAGTAAGACTTATTGATTTATAAAAACTGTAATAAAAACAATAAGTGTTATTTAAGGTGAGTTAACAATGGATGATGAGAGCTTTTTTGGCCATTGGAATACAATGACAACAATGAATGGATATCTGGACATAATGAATGAATCCTAATTTAGTGTACAACAATACAGAACAGTAACAATCGTCTCACACTGAGCATAGTAACTAAAGCTAGCCATGTAATACAGTACAGTATATGTATACATTTAAAAAAAAAACTGTATTATTGCGTAGAGAAACTCTGTTGGCCTTATTTATAAACTGTATGTATAAATAATGCATATAAAATTTACAAGAAACAATGTATTATTACTTCAAGATGGGAGTGTATGGAATAATTAAAATTTGTTAATTAATTAAAAGTTTTACTTTGAAATTTAGAATTATATAGTGCAGTGAACAGCCAGTGATCAAGGATTACTCATATATTAGAATATCTCTATGGTTTACCATAGAGTATTCTATGGTTGACATCTAATCCATAGTATTGCACAACACTTCATCATCATTACTTTAAAGTTTGCGATGACTCAACTAAGAGAGATCATTTCCTGTCGCTGGCAATGATGTGAAAAATTACGTATACATACAGAAGAGGAAGAATTAAACAATTAAAATCTTATGTAATATAATCTAAAGTATTGATGTTCCAACTTTTTTATATAAGGGCAAATTACTGTACAAGTTAGAATGAATTTATATCTTTAATCTTGCATATAGTATTAGTAACTTAAACGGTTTCTTTAAGTAATGTAAAAATCATACCTTAGAACAATTCTTTGCCAATATGTGGTCTTTCCCGAATAAATCGACATCATCAGGGGCAAAAAGACTTGCCGCCTTTTCTGGCATATCAGGAGTCGTTGGCGATTGCAAGTTTTCTGGACTCAAAGAGTCTGGCATAAAGTTAGTGACAATAGCTGCACACATTTTGAGTTTTCAATCAGATGATCAGTAAAAAATTTGACTAGGCCTATTATTTATTAAAATTATTTAAAACAATCCGTTTGTAATTTTATAACGTCCTACATTTGAAGCAAAATATTGTAAAATATATTGTCCTGCACAGCGATAGTTGACGACGTACACCCATAGACTTCTTCTATGCTAAAGTTGGCTTCCCATCCTGTTATCAAGTTAATTGAAAACAACGTTAATTACTTAATTTTCAAATTGTAGATTTTAATAATACATTTTACTTAAATTAGGGTATACTTTTTTTATAATTTATATTATTATTACTAATTAGGCTAGACTTCTTCTAGTAGAGGCTATACTGTATCTAAAAATCAAATTAAAATAGGCCTAGGCCTAATCAATAACAGGTTCTAATAACATACTATACTTGTACTAATTTTGGATAGAGATATATTGGCCTACAGAATGATTAATAAAGTCTAGGCTAGGCCTAGCTATGTTACCTTCTTGCTGTTTCTCGATGTCCACGTATACGGCCCGGGTCAAGTTTAACCAATACGGCGGCGTGCTCTCACCCAAGCTTAGGCAGCTGTTAATATTAAAAGAGTAATCTATTCTTAGTACCTTCGACGAAAATTATAAATAACGTGAAAAGGGGTTGACACTTCTTTTATACTACACGATGATGCAACCCAGTGAAAATCGTTGCATAAATTCTCAAAGAAAGTAAACAAATTATTGGTTCCCAGGTCTTGTTAATTTGTCATGTTTTTGTTGCAAGCCGATGTCATCACTTTGATAATGATGAAGAACGCCCTCAATAACTTACCTTTGATTTTTCAGTACGTCGCGCGTAGAACTGCTGTTAGTAGGGGAGGGGGAGGGGGAGGGGTTGGTGGGTATCAATCAGATCACCGTTATCTTTGGGAATCGATTTCCTAAGATCTGATATTTGGCGGACATTGTAGGCAAAAAGGTCAGACTAGTAACAGTTATTAAATTAAGACTAATTATTTCAAATAGAAGATTGGCCTACTAGGATTAAAATTAATTACTCCATTATACGCTTTAGGGGACAGAGAGAGTGGATAGGCCGACCGATTAATCCACCACCACCCCTAAATTTTGGAATACAATAATCAAAGTTCATTATCAAGTTCAGTAACTAATTTTTAGGCCCTCCATCACATCCCAGCACACCGTCGAATCCATGCTTGTCACCTTGAAAGAGCACAATGAATTATAAATATTATATAGACTTTCTTAAATACAGAAATTAATTACGGTAACACTACTATCCAAACAACAACGAGGGAATATAACAAATATTATAAAGTGCGCGCTGTCATCCTCTCTGCAAAATAATTTCATTAATATAATATGATATATCGATGTTTCCGCTTGGTCGTCAAAAACAGTTTTCTACTGTTTAATCCCTCGTTCAAATATAGCACAACCACAGAATACAAAATAATGTCTGTATCCGTTCTCCAACACTATTTTAACTATTCAAATGTTTATTCCGAACTACCAATTGGCGACCGATACCTACCAGTCCGGGGGGTTGTTTTTTATCTACTCGTCGTTGGATTTAAGAAAATTTAGATTCCTTGTTTTTGAGTCACGCTTCGTTGATCGCTATTGAGTTCATTATACATCGTTCATTTTCCGTTTTCATCATGGAAAAGATTCAGCACTTTTAAAATTCATCATTGCGATTTAAAAAATGTGGATTTATATATTCTTTTTGTTGACAAATTTTGAAGGATGCTAGATACCCGGATGAAATGAAGATTCATAAAAGGATATTATGCCAACTCGAATTATTTTGCTACCACATGATGGAGGAATCACCATGGTTATCTGTGAGGGACGCGTACTACTGATGTTTTGAGATTTAGAATTGGTTTATAAATTTAACTTCACGATTATCATTATCATCAAGAAGATAACATGTTCGTGAATCTGATCTATTTCAATAAATATGTGGAATTATTTATTTTCGATAACATTTTGGATTAGGCCTACATGTCATAGCGTGCTTTACACCTGTTGGTTTGCCTGACAGCAATACTTTGATTGATGACGTCAAAATGTCAATCATCACATCGTTAATTAAGGAGATATTTAATTTTCAAAGTGGAAAGTATATATGATGAGATTATACCAATGTTCATTTGGAATAATGTTATATTGATTGAAAGGTATGTGACGTATCATCAATGATTTTTAGTATGTGTTGAGTCATAAAAATACACGTGTTAGGTAGATAAATGCATTTAGTGGTACTTGACAAGTATATTAAAAATAAAATGCATGCAATATTATATAACACAATCACCACTATCTTACAATTTTAGATGATAACCTGATCTATATTTACTTTTCAATTTTCAAGTCAAAAGTACTACTACCGTGCCTGTTATATTAGTGTGATATTAATATTATTTACTCGTCGATCGTATTTTTAGAATAAAAAAGATTAATTCGAGATAATAAACCGATTTTAAGAAAATAAACAGAATGAATATTAAATGCTGGGAAAGATAACAAATTGGCATTTTAAAATAAGAAATGTTATCAGCTTAAAAAAGGATACAGCAATGCGTGTGTTAAAGTATGCTTTATCAATGGTCTATTATTCTTCGAGGGGGCCTAACTGCGTTCCTAAGCGTCTACGAAGCATACTTATAATCGCATCACCACAAGGATGTCCCGTAACAAAATCTATTAATAGAATCAACCGCATGCTGCTCCGGTCATTTCCGAACGACGATTCGGGTACACTTTTAATATTAAAAATGTTCGTATACCCGTATTTTATATGGTAATTGCATGCCAGGTAACATCATATCAGAATGATAATCCAAATATTGAAGAATTGAATTGAAGCAAAAATCTAACAATCAATACACACTTTTAATTTTACGGAGAGATTTTTAATTCGGTATTTTAACTATTTTTAGCTTTAAATGTATTCTATAAGTATTTTTAATATTTAATTAATTTAATAATTAATGTATTTTAATCATATCAGTGCCAAGGAAGACACATTTTCGAAAACGATCGTCTTTACATTTCGACGATTAAAGGATGCCTATAGGCCTACTAATACTAGAGCATATTTAACAAATTTGCAGAATAGCGCTCAAATTTAGGATTTATAATACTTTATAATACATCTATTAATTAATTAATTTTAATAATGTTAACATTATTACGTCGTTGTTTTTAATTGAGAATTACATTATTTATACCCATTCTAGTTCGTGCTTAATTCTTCCAGCTGTGTGTTTCCATGCCAACGTTGTACGTTACAGTCTCCATTAGCGGGATTTTTGTCGTCCTGGGGGTAATTTGTGTGCCAATAAAATGCTGTTTTGTGAGATATTATGACAGGTACGATTTTAGTTGTCGTCACATTCTATGAAATATCGTTGTTAAGAAGCAGCGTCCAGCGATTTGAATTGAATGTCCGATAACCGATTCCCTGAACGGACTTCTGTGAACAGATTCCAAAAAATGTCAAATAATTTGATATTTGATTGATTGTTTCAATAATCACTGCTATTTATACTTAACGTATTTATTAATATTAGGCATAATTATGGTACCTGCGATTAGGACGTAACAACACCACTTGATCACGAGTTTTTGGTATATTATCATGCAATATGTGCGTATACATCGTATACAATAGAGTGTAAATTTATTTTGTTTGTTATACTCGGGTTCGAGAGTCGATGGGCGGATTTTTTTCATTCTACAGATTTTCTCATCTTAACCGTTTAAAAATTAATTAATTTCCAGAGACCCGGTATCATTCAGTTTGAGTATGGAGGTATAAAAATAGTATATAATATTTTTATACCTCCATGGTTTGAGTTTCTCCGTACTTTAGTAAATTATCATTCATTCGTTCGTTCGTTTATTCATTCATTCATTCATTCATTTGTCTTTATCGGCTTACTTTATCCATAGTAGGCCCAATGGGTGCGGCGTTTTAACGGTTGGTGATTGATTTAATACATTTATAAAATCGTAGGAATCAATTATGTCCTCATCAAATTTAATATAAGGCGTGGTGATGTTAACTTTTTTAGCCTGAAACATTTAAACATGGTTTGAATGTGTTTTAGGCATCGGATCGGAGTATGAGAGGTCGTATTTGTGTATGATTTTGTAGCGCTGTTGCATTCCATTGGTGGCCAACGCGATGTCTTTTTGGAAGTAAAGTATACTTTATACCATCCGAATAACTTTCTAATAATAACACAAGAATTAGGGAGGCGTACATTATTCGAACAAGACGCGTGCCGGGCTCAGTAAATTATTGGTAGTTTTATCTGCAGCCTTAAAACAATTCTCGTTATTAAACTTCACAATAGTAAGCCTAGCCTATATGAAGTTATAATTAAGTTTTCATAATTTATTAATTGTTATGTTATGGGTAACCGTATAGTTTAGTTGTTCTTTGGTTACAGGTGCCATTATTCTTTGTTAAGCCCTAAAACCCTTATGCAAAACATGCAGATATTATCATAGGCCTAATAAAGTAAATTTCAATATTTGAAATTCAAAAAGATATACAATTTTTAACGTTAAAAATTGTATTTTTAAATTATTGTTTGAAGGTTTGCAAAATCAAATGTTATATAAAGTTTGTAATATACGTGGTGTACCGCACGCAAACTTTATATCAATATTTTAAAATTGTTTCCCACATGCCAAATTCTTGCTGCAATTTGCTTTCGACAAGTTAAAAAAACGCAACACCACCCTCTATAAATACAGTAACGTTATTAGCTATTAGGTGGCGCTATTAAACATATTGTTTTTGTCAGGAGGTGTCAGCAGCAGGGTTTGAAAGCTTACTTTGTTTATTTAATTGTTCTAACATTTTTATTTGATTAAATAGAGTAATATTATTTCTTTGCTATTTGTAGCGATAATTTTGTTTCTAATAAACCGTTCCGTTATCTCATGGCCATCATACTCCCATATATAAAACAGAAGTCATGAATTTGTCAGCATCTGAAATTTGTTGCTTATGCCGCCCTCTACAGATCACCAAAGTTTTTCACGTCACGTGTTGCGCCCAATCAGACGACAACTTAGATTTAGCGCACGGCGATTTGAGTTTGAATTTTGGTAGGAAAAATAAGATCAATTTTCATTTATATTTTCACAATTGTCACCAATTTTATTATACATTATTGTGTCTAGACTATGTTTCTTATAAAAAATGTATAATAATCTCTTCAGTTTTAACTATATTTTATAAATTAATTCAGCACCCACACTACTCACTTTTGCACCACTCTCACGAACTAACTCACCTCAGCAGGTAAGGTCAGAGTCCAGCACGTCTGCTGGTCTGACGCTTTCAACTAGCCTAGGATATTGATAAATAAATATACAGTCATTAATCATAGAAGTTATGTTAGACCTATATCCATTAATAACAATGTTTACGCCTTTTAAAATATCTTCTTTATACTAATACTCCATGAATAAATATTTAAAAAAGAGAATTTTATAAACGTATTTGTTGGTAACAGTTATAACCAGTGTGTGTTCCACCACCACCTTCCCCTTCCTATTTGAAAAGGTGGTTTCCACTCTTCCCACCACCCACCTGCATGTGAAATTGGCCCACATGTTTTTTATGTTTGTTTTTGTAGGAAATAAACAACGAAAAAGAAAAGTTTGCCAATATTTTCATTTTCTTGAGTTTATATATTTTACGAACCATGACCTCCATAATGGTAATGCTTAGGCCTGTATTATGACTGGCTAAGCTACCACATACATATGACCTGCCAATCTTGAGTTGATCATGTGAAATGTTACTTTGCATATGTGATTAAAATCTAGTTTACCAAAATCCTGCACCAAAATTTGGTGCTGATGAAAAACCATGTAATACATTGTTTCTGGCTTTACATACAAATATCATTCTTAAAATTATGATCCAAATTTGAAGAAAACATTTTGCTTGGAGAAACACAAATTGTAAATTGATTTAACTTGTATAGAAGTGGAAAGGGGCACGTTAAAGGAAGTACATGTGAGAATGTTCAATGATATAAGTAAGTGGCCCCTAATGTAATTAAGTATTTAAGATTCTAAAGTTGACGTTAATTCATGAATATTCTATACAAGATCGCAATGTAACATAAACCACAAAATGACCGACTTGTTTTGAAATCGTAGCCCTTGCCCTTAGTTGTAGTAGTAAGAATTTGAAGTAAACAGTTATACAAACACTGTTGATCAAATGAAAATCTTGCAACCATAGTGGACTACTCAAATTTCTTGCACCTAATGACTCAACTGTGGTTGCTATGGATGGGACAGGTTGCTATGCAGCTGTTTAGGAGTGGAGATGACAGCAGGTAGTTGTTGAGTGGTCTCATGAATATCCGAAAAAAAAAAGTGAAATAGAATGTGTAGGATAAAAATTTAATAGGTTTTATGTAACAAGATTGTAATTTACATTCACATCTATTTATAATAAACAATATTTTTTTTAACGTTTTCCAGCAATATTGATGGATAAATGAACCTGTTGCACAACTAATTTACTTTAGCCTACATATCATGTCTTATTTTGATTTTTAATACTAAATATTGAAATGCTTTATTTGTCCATTATCATAATAAAATAACATTAGAAATTCATCTTAAAGATTGGCAAATATTAGTACGATAAAAAACATTAAATATAAAATTCACCTCCTTGATGATTAGTTTTTCTTCCATTCACTTTTATTCATAGGTGCACTTGGCACCTTTTTCTCGTTACCCAAAGTTAGTTTACCAAAAACACATAATAGCTAAAACTTGTTTTAATATGAGAATTTAAATATTCTATTAAATGTAATTATATTATTTTTCAGTTATCTTTCAGGATGATGTACAGAACTTCCTTATTAAACCATGGTAAGTAAAAGCATAAATTACACAACAGGTTTATTTATGAATCGATATCACATCATTTTACGGTACTAATGATATCTGAAGAAAAAGATAAATATACCATATACTGTACATCGTTCTCAAATCATATTCAATACATTACCATAAAATGGAATAAACTTAATGACAGTTTAAAAACTGCTAAATCTATATTTATTTTTAGAAAAAAAAAAGTTAAAAAGGTTTCTAATTTCAAATTATTAATAACACTCATACTTTAAAACAATTTTTTCTGAAATGTTTTTGTTGCTTTGTAGTTGTTCTTGTCATCTTTTTCTTTGAGATCCTTGAAATGAAATGAAATCGAAAAACCATATCTGTAAATAATTTTGGTGTGTTTTATTACAAGAAAAAGATAAATATACATATCCAATACATTACCATAAAACAGTGATAACTTTATTCCGTTTGCTTTAAAGCCTCTGTCTCAATATTACATCAGTAAGTCTGACTTAATCACACGTTAAGAATGGAACATGTCAGAATTGCCAAGTTTAGGATTAATGACTTCTGTTTTGACTATATAAATTGTAGAGGAAGCTAGTTTTCATATTATGCCTACCACATGTTCTTTTGGTTACTTCATCTCCTTTGAGAGTGGCTATCATATTTGATTGATTATTACCTGAGTTTTTGAAGGTTGTTTAGGGAGTTCTAGTTTATGATTAATCTAACATAGTTTTTTTTTGTTTAATGGTTTTTGGTATTAAAACGCCTTATGCTGGTGTGATACATATACCAGTTGCAGAGGTGTAGAATCCCATGAGGAATTCGGTAGACATGTGCGTCATGTTCACCCTAGTCCTCTAACCCCTTTCTATAATCATTGAGGTAACATTATGATGAGAAAATAACCCAAAGTTGACTCGATTATTATTTAATTTTTACACTGTTAATGCGTCATGTTTGCGTGGTCAATTTACGTTGATTTTAATAATAGAAGTCATAAAAATACTTGTATTAAATATTAAACATTCCTAAATTTACAAGGATTGACGACTATGGTTTATGTTATACATTCCCAAAGAAACACTATTTCTATGTCAGTATTGGCAGAACCTCCAGCGGGTTAACGTCTATGAGTGCTCACTGGTTAAGGGAGAGCTTAAAGGACCCCAGAGCATGAGCTATGCAATGCAACTACCCAGCATTAGATCACTAAAGTAAATCAGGGGCCTCTTCTCCTGCATTACACCACTTGGAAGACCTTCATGAGCTAACAAAGTTTCCCTTGAATATGGATGTCCCAAAGGAGGGGTTTACTGCATTTTTATGTAATATATAAAAACATTTCATGTCAGAAAACATTTTTATTAACTGGTATGTTTAATTTATGTATGTAAATGTTGGTAAAACACTCAAGTGTTATTTGAGTTACACAAAATTATGGAGTTGTCGTGAAGTAATGAGAGTTCCTTTTTGAACAATTATGCAATAATGTTGTAGACACCTGTGAATATAGGAATTTAACAGTATTAAAATTGATAAAATGAGTATACTGCCCTCTTGTATTTGTTGTGGCGAGTTGACCTGAAGATATTGTATTGCATAAAGTAATAAGTGACCAAACTGAGTTTGGTGTTGAATTCTATGTTGAATGAAATTAGAGAGATGGCCACCATCACTGACAATTCTTCATGTTTTTTGTAACAAATTGTTCAGACAAAAAGTTATTAAAACTTGACTAGTATCAAAAAAGTAATAAAAACTCCTTTATTTGTTCAAAATACAGATATACTAAAACAATGCTTAGTTGCCAAATCATTGTTTCTTTATTTTCAGTGCGAAAAAATTAATAAGTGAGTGTTTTGTAGCTTTTAAGCAAACAAACAATTTCTATCAAGTTTAAAAAAAAAATAAGAAGGGGATGAAGAGGAACTAGAATTTGCCTTTATAAAATGTACTTTTTTCCTATAATCTCTTATAATTTCTTTTTTTTAAATTGCATAATTTGAAACCTGACTTGTGATCAACATGTGTTACATCTTTACATTAGTTTTGTGATGTCAATGAAACTAAACTTCAACTAACAATAACACCCTATTCCTCAGAGATACAAACTTTGTTAGTTTCAGTTCCGCACATCTACTTCATCCATGAAAAAATGTAACAGTTGTATAACAATATATATACAGTATAACAATATATATACAGTATAAGGACACCCCTATTAAGAGAACAATTGCCTGTGGAATGAATTATACTATGGCCAACCCATATTCTGGGGACACTTTGTTTGGACCTGAGGATGTGTCCCCTTTATAGGGATTCTATTATAATGTGAATATTAGTGTACAATATTATAGTGTACAGTATTTATAGTATACAGTATTTATAGTATACAGTTATTGAATTAATGTTCCACAACCACAAAACCAAAACACACCCCATCCATCCACTTCCAAAGTAGAGAGGGGATGGGGTGTTATGGGGAAGGTGATTTGCAGTTTTAAAGTGTCTAGACACTCAAACCTGTCTCCAGTGGATTAATTGTGTATGTAATTGATGGTTAAAATCTGGTAGAAGATTACATGATGTTTCTTGGAAGACCAATAGAAATGAATGAATTCCAGGATGTTTAGTTTGAATATGTCCTGTGATCACCACATAAAAGGATACAGTGGTGTACATAATAGAATTTGAGACCTTGATAAATTATGCCATTAAGAAACTGTTTAAATTATTGCGTACCTGTCAACTCTATGCGTTTCCTGAAGTCTTTAAAATCAATGCTTAATCATTATGTTGACAATATAACAAATGTAGTTAAATTATTGGCAATGGCATCCTTAAACAAGTGTTGGCAGGATCGTATGTGTGTTTGAAATATTGACTGAGCTCTTTACAGCCCTATGACCAACAAGAAGCTAAGCCTGAATCTGCATCGTGTCACTTTTATCGTCCAACTTTGCCACTTACCAACAGTACAATTCAATTCAATTCAACTAAACATTTATTTCTTCCTTCAATAAAATTAGGTAATCATAACAAATTCAAGTAAAATATCAATCAATTGATGAAACAAAAAAAGTACAGAGAACATCATCAAACCTGTAATTAATTATTTAAATGTCACAAAAATAGGAACTTCAGTCCCCACAGGGATCTGGTTATAAGCGCACAGCCCCAGCTAATAAGTTGATCTGGGCCTCCGTGGTTAAAATAAAGTTGAATTAAATTTATAAATATAATAAAATAATAATAAATACATATTAAATGTTTACTCTTTGATTTCAAATAATGTGATGTTTAAGGATAGCCCAACCCAATCCATTGTTCATTAAACCCACCTTCAAGTTCATTACATAACATCCATGGACCACAAACTGTATTTACATCATTATGTCCCAAGGTTACAAGTATATGAGTCAAAAGCAATTTACGATGTTTACAACTTGTGGTGTATGACTACTTCAGAATATTTACAACTCATTTTCCTGTTGTTTTAAAAGCTTTACTCACAGGTAACTATTTCCTTCATGCCTACAGGCAGATCCAGGTAGGGGAAAACAAAGGGAGGGGAGGGGGAATGGGGAGTTTAAAAGAAAGGGAGGGGAGGGGTGGGGAATGCCAGATCTAGGTAGGGGTAAAACAAAGGGAGATATAGGGAGGGACCGTGTTAGATCCAGGTAGGGAAAAACAAAGGGAGGGGAGGGGGAATGGGGAGTTTAAAAGAAAGGGAGGGGAGGGGTGGGGAATGCCAGATCCAGGTAGGGATAAAACAACGGGAGGTGTAGGGAAGGGACCATGTTAGATCCAGGTAGGGAAAAACAAAGGGGGGGGGAGGAGGGCTGTAAGGAGGGGATTATGTTGCAAAAAAAAAAAAGTAAATGAAGTGCTAACCCTATGTCCTATGACAACTGTATAAATCCTTTTTTTAACATTTAGCCCTGACAAAGCAAAGGAAATAGGAAGGAGTTTTCCAAAAGCTTGGCATGTCTGCCTGATTTATTTTATGGTTTTGATTTACATATTTGCTTATCTTATTTGAATCTCCATTTTCCATTAAATTGCCTTTGAATTTAATTTCTTTAACATATACTTTGTATAATATTATAACTATAACAGTATAACAGTATTACACATTCAAATTAATCCTTATCAACGAAATAGTTTTTTGTTCTTGATGATCTTTATATGCAATTTTTCTTAAAATCGCAGAACTACGTCTCTGTCAACACTTTCATGTTTTAAACTGAAGTTTAAGTTGATTTATTTGCCTTTACAATTCCATAACATGACATACCTAAAAAGCATAGCGTGTTATCAAGCCAGAAATATAACACTTCTACGGTTCATGCTATCACCTAAGACCCCAAGACATTATGCTATTTTCCCTTAATATTTCACAATTCAACATTCCAATTTTTGCTTTTTTTCACACCGGAACCAGAAAATGAGAAAAGTCTGGGAATATCTAATTTTCAGACATGCATTTTAATCATTATAACTCATTTATACCAAGGGTACAAATTTGTTTAGAATACTGTAATAATAACAGTATTATGGATTTATTATTTTATCCATTCATTTGTATGAATGATATCTCCTTTCATACCGGAACCAGAAAAAAGAGAAGTTTATCTGGCGATATCTACATTTCAGACATGCATTTTAACCATTACAAGTTCATTCATACCATGGAGGTATAAAAATTATTATTATACCTCCATGTTCATACTGAGGCTACAACTTTTTACCTTACCATGATAATAATAACAGGACTGATTTATTATTTATCCATCTGTGTGGACGATGATCTCATCGTTTATGGCATGCCCATAATTTGAAAGAAAAATGAAAAATAATTAAATGTCAATTTGTGGTAATTACCATTTAAACCGTTTTATTATATTCCTATCAGACATTTTAAATCCTTTAAAGTACTGGATACTATAAAAGGGAAGTGGCCAAGATGGACATACAGTTTAAAGTTATCCTTCTTATTGTAGTGATTTGTTAGGGTGACTTAAACTAGATAGAATATTAACCACACTTTAAACTCAGACAAGATCAATCCAGTGGTGTGAATCTCAGGGCATTAACTCATCAAAAATATATTTCTTTTCAAATGATTGAAGCATATTTAATTCTATATCAGATTTAGAATGTAATCCTAAAAAATAAGTGTAGAAAGTTGGTTTAAATGTTCTTAATTCTGGCTATTTTGTTTAGATTGTTAATTTTCCCCAAGATGAATTTTTGTTCATTTTATATGTGTTATTACCCTAAAATGTCCACATCCAGCAAAATCAATTTGAGGTACCACTTTTCCCAGGTTTTAAACTTTAACTACTACACTATGACTCTTTGCCTACTAACAGTAGCCTACCCATAAACCCTTGGAAGAGCCAGTAGACAACATTTATTTGTGCTTTTGTGAACCTCTAGTCTTTGGAGGAGATGGAGAATAGGACCTAATATTTTATTTCTTTCATTCATAATAATTATATGAAATGTATCTAAAAACAGTTGACATGTCAATAAGCTTACAGCATTTTTATTGAAATTATTTTTTCACTAATTGTTAAATTAATAAACTTGACAATATCATTTATTTAGTATGAATAATTATTAAGAATTGAAATATATACATACGTGTATTTTACAGCATTCTAATTGTGTGGCCTACTACTAAAATTAAAAGATTGCTGAAATTAAGTGTGCGTGAAAATATCTTTCATTATTTAAAGTCAGTGCACTTAATTAACTTTGAAATCAAGAACCAAAGTCAACTTCATGTTTGTTCCACTTGTGTGACTTTCTAAGACATTTTAAATAAAAGTCAGATATAAAAAAAACTAAGTAAATATTTTGTTACTTATGCCCAGAGGTTCTTAAGTAAATAATTCATCAATAAGTACAGTTTAGTAGATGAGTTTTTCAATTTTTTCTGGGTGTTAAATTGTAAACAATTTATTTGTATTGAATTGCAGTACAGTTTTTTCCATATTCTGACATACAAGTTTGTGTATAAATAATGTTACAATTTACATTTTTCTTGTTATACATTTATATTTATTAATAGTGTTTGAACAAAATTTGGTTGGAGGAAGAGGAAGATTGTTTTGTCTTGTTACCTATACCTAATTTGTTTACCTTTCTTTCTGCAATACATATTGTTTAATCTTGTATGTTTTATTATTTTCCCTCCTTATTTATGTGTTTTGTCTGTACTATACTCTATTTCATGGATGTACTGTTTAATACCAAATATACCATCATTTGTTTACCAATTGCCACTAGTCTATGGGCCTGTTTCTGCTGCAACTGCTCAAAATACGGTATAAAAATACGGTATAAAATACGGTATTTTTTATACCGTATTTTTTAGTACCCCGTTTCTGCTAACAATACTTCTTGGGTGGTCGTGTTAAATTTCATCTTTTTTACCCAAATTGCCATTCATTTATTTGATCGATAATTAAAAGTCGCAATAAAGGAAGTTTTACGTCTCACTTTCAACAGCCTAGCCCTAGTGATAGAGATGTTGTGAGAGCACAGAAAACATCGTAATGGGGACAATTAATTCGTTCCCTCCCCGAGTTATTGTATTTTGCAATGTTGTACTGCTTTCGCAGGCTCTTCAGCTTTGAGTTTACTTGCTTTGGAGACAAGTTTATTCCATACTCCTGCTTTATTTTTTTAGAAATGTCTTTATAAATGTGGTTGTCCCTTTTATTACCTTTTAGTTGGTCAGACATTTTAGCTTCCCCACACACATTTATTTAGTAAAACTGTGACGTATTCGCTCCACATTTTCGCCGAATATATCTATACATGTGTGTAAAGCAGCTAACAGCGACAGACAATAAAAACACGAATGGTGACCTTTTGTCATGTAAAAAAAAAATACGGTATTTTTTATTGGCAGCAGAAACGGGTACAAAAAATACGGTATAAATTTGTAAATACCGTATTTTATCCACAAATTTTGTGGGGAAAATACGGTATACAAAATACGGTATATTTTTTATGAGCGCAGTTTCTGCTGCCAAAAATATACCGTATATATACGGTATTCAAAAAATACCGTATAATATACGGTATTTAGTTGGCAGCAGAAACAGGGCCTATGACATGAATATATATATTTAATTTAAAGCTCTATCTACACTAATAAGTCACTATCATTATTATTATTATTATTTATTCAGGCAAAAGATACATTTTACAAAATATAACACAAATCAACAAATTAAACAAACACGACGTAAGAATAAAATATAAAATCATAGTCACTAGCTGCCAGGAAAGCACAAAAGCAGCCTAAGCCACTGTCACCAATTAGGTGTGTACCTCCAACCAGTGAAAACAAAAAAATGTCATGTGCCCATATATGGACATAATGATGTCATATTTTTGTCAAACAAGTTTGAGAGTGTAGAGAGAGCTTTAAGTATTATAAAAGCTATTAACTATAGAAGCCTGGTACTCCAATGCACTACCCCTTTAATATTCTTTCTTTTGTAATTAAATTAGAACAGCTTATGAATTGGCTATGTTTACTTGGTTTATTATTATTTCCCTGTAAAGTAATTATATATCAATGTCACTAGAGATTGCATTGAAGATAAAGATTTAATTCTTTATTTCTGTTGTTATACTTGATTGTTGATAACTTTTCTTTCAGACAAACAACTTCGACAGTTGAATGGAGAAAAATCCCAAGTTACATATAGACGGTGATCTCATCGTTTAGGTATGCTTATTGATTGCTTTTTACAATTTAAAAAAATAAAGTATTCTAGGAAATTAATTATCAAGACTCTACATTACACAATGTACATCAAATATAGTATCTGAAAAATATTTTATTAAAGATATATTGTCTCTCAAAAACAAAAAATGAAGATGAATAAAATCAGACTTTGAATATGCCATTTTGAATATTTAATAAAGTTTTTACTTCTGTAGAAAGAAAATAAACAGATAAACTTAACCAAAGACAATTTTACTATTTTTTGCTTTAAATTACACTTTTTCAGGTAAATAACTTTTTTAAATCACATTTTTGGTCAAAGTGAATAAATATTATGTGATATAATATATTATTATATATATATATATTTAGGGGGACAATCTTTAAACTTTTGTTGAACTTATGTTTATCCATGTACAAGTTTAAGAACAGAACAGGAGGGGAAGTGGGGGTTAATTTTTACTTTACCATACTGTTTCGATTTGTTGCTTTGATTATTAAGTTCCAGATGTCTTGGGGTGGGAAAAGTTTCCTGTTAGTTGATAGACACCCATATTCCCAAAATTGGTCAGTTCATGAAACCAAGCCAGTGCTGAGTGTGCAGCCTAGTTGCCCATTGCTGGCCAGCCAGTAGCGCACTATTTTTATAGCTGAGCCTCCATGGCAAGACCAAGGCAAGTCATTATAAAATTCAATCCCTCCCTAAAAACCCTGATGTTATCAGTGTGAATACAAATAAATGCAGCAATTCTGAAATAATTCTGTTTCACTTTTCATTGAAAGAAATCTAATCTCCTCCCTTTCTTTATCACTTCTTATTTTTTATATTGTACTTTAACAATGTGTGAAAGTTATGGTATTTTACATGCACTGTTTTTTTTATTAGCATATCTTGTATATGGATCTTAATTCCCAAATGAATTGTGATAATTCATTGAACTTTACTTAAACCATTAAGGATTAAGTAGTAATCCTAAATTAAAGACTGGTATTAATTGAACTAATGCCAAGCAGATTGAGTTTAACTGAGTATGCATCAAAATAGACTATAGAAAACCATTTCTACTTCTACAAAATCAATATTTCGTCTATTTTCTTATTGATAGTTAATTTACACTAAGACGAAATTATTGATAATTATATAGTTCTTCGATTGTAAACCAGTAATTTTAACTTATGTTTCAAGACAACTTTGTCACTATTAAGATACAGTTAATTTTGTTTGGTGGGCGTTGAATAATCATATAAAGTTCTTGATGTATTGGTGGTTGTGAATCAGATACAGTGGGTATAGTATGTATGTTTCAGTATGCCATGGTGGTATACTAAATAATATCCATTTTGGCCCTCCAAACCGACAATTTGATATGCTTTCTAATGTGTATTGCCAATCGATGACAAGTTAACTTTTAAACATGAGTTACTATATTTAAATACAGTGTATTGTTGACTGTATCATTTATTTAATTTTCTTTGTATTACTTTTAAAATGATAAACAGTCAAAATCTCCTTAACATTCCTTACCCATTTACCTAATGTTTGATGTTTTAACTAACGTCATCGTTTTATTTACGGACACTTTCACTATCATCTCAAGTGGGTGTATGCCATGTTTGTACATACAAACTCATCATTTGTGTACATATATTTATTGTCTTTCCTTACGATGCTTATGATGTGAAGCACAATGTTGTAGTTTCTCATGGAGTATTAATTTTGCAACCCACTATTTTCATTACTGTTGTCCGAGGGAACTACTTTAGATATTGCCACCCATGTTGGTGCTTTACAAAGATTGATGAATATCTTAAACAAAGAAGAAATACATATTTAATGACTGTAGAAAATAAGGGGGCACAAAGAAAATACACAGTCTCATGGGTGGATCTAGAGAGCTATATAAGCACACACTCAACACCCCTCCCCCAACCCCTTTGAAACTTAAATGAAATTATGAACTACTTTTAATATCTATTTTTTTTACAGATTATTAATATTTTGTTAGCGCTCTCCCCGTATATCCTGGATCCGTCCCTTAAAGTAAATTTACACACATCTTTCATACATTTATTTATTCCCTTTTTATTTTAACCGCATACTCCCTTTATATTGTTTTTATATCACAAAATTAGATGCTAGACTACGAGTTGAATTTCCCTTTTTTTCAAAATTCTTGCTTCTGTCCTGATAACATTCAGACTTTTTAGTTTAAAAAAAAACTTCATCATCATACCACTAATACCACATCATAACCCCAGAAACAAATGTAGGACAGGTTGCAACATTTTGATTTATCTCACAACATAAAATTTGGTTGAACGATTAAATATATAATAGTATTATTTCTAAATGAAATATTACATATTACAATTGGCTGACACAATGTATATTATTATGATCAAAAATGCTTATCAACAAGTTGTTTTTCAAATATAGTTTATGAAGGTATGTTTTTACTGGTGTCAAATGATTTAAGTATTTTCTGGAATGCTTAGCACTCACGTAGGTACTTAGTATACACGTAGACCATTTTATATTTAACCTCCATAGGTATGCAACATAGAAATTCAATTTTAGATGTCTTTGCAATGTCTACAAACATACTCAGAGATACCTTACTTTTTTTTTTTGGACAGTGCCTAGTAATGAATTACTGTTGATTATTTCAGTTAGTGCTTTGTGTGAGTTGTTAAGTTGAATTGTTAAGATTTTATAAACTGTAAAAGACTGTTTCATTTGCTATATAGAAACACAAAGGCGTAATCCTCCACCTCACAATCATGTGTACCTTACCCATTCACTTTGACTCCTTTCAAATTTTCATTTGTTTAAATAAGAATACGTACAATAACGATAAAGAATAGACTGCTATAGAAATAGATATCCACTTATTATTCACCTAATACCTTACTGGTCGTTCACCCTAATATTAATATACTAAATCCTATCATATTGATCATCAATGGTGTTAGATCATTGCTTTGCTTGGTTGCCAAGGCATAAAAATGCGCATATATACTAAATTCTCAATCAAACTTTATGTGACAAAAAAATGTGATGTGCCTATATATAGACATGATGATGTCATATCAATACCATATTTGGGCACATCACACTTTTTTTGTCAAACTAGTTTTGATAGATAGAGCTTTACAGTGCTGGGTAGGCTCATAGTGACTTTTTAATACATAATACGGTATATTAAATAGACCTATAACAATCGTTGGTGATGTCAAGAAGCAACACTAACCTGACTACAGACTACAAGTGACTACGCATGTGGAATGTTTATTAACAAGATTACAATTAAATTACATCTTCTAATAGCTGAATTCTCTAGCCTTACAGTACAAACGTGTACCTAAAACATCTAAATGAAAGTTAAAATTATGTGTTCTGTGGAACCAACCAAAATGCATGCAAAATACATCTCTACAAGATGCATGTTTATGTCAAACCACTACACAGTTAGTGTCACATTGTGGCGTCACTAACGACAGACCTTCAATTAAAGAAATAAGAGGAGAGCACTCGATAGCTCCCGTCAAATTTTCACTGAGCTCGATTTAAAAAATAAATGTTTTTTAAACTAAGGAGCACGGAGCGATCATGCTCCTTTTAAGTGAAGGTCTGTAACGATATGAAAATTGAGCAGTTGATTTTTTGAAATTATGGTATTTTAAATAATTGATTGATCTGCCCATACCTTTTGAAACATTTATGTCCCTTTAAACATTTATGAAGATCAGGTGACTGCGGTTTTATTTCCATTTCCTCTTTCTTTCCTCTTCCTCTCATACCTATCCACTCACAGCCAATCAAAACAAGTTATTTTACATTATCATATTTTGCTGGTATCATAATAATTTTAATACAATATAGTAAATAAACATTTTATATTGGAGTTGCTGTTTAGTAATTTTGTTTTTTTAAGCTCTGTCTACACTATCAAACTCATTTTGTTTGTCCCATAAAGTTTGATAGTGTAGACAGAGCTTTATGTTATTCATGGGACTGTAGTTACATGGGACTGCTGACTCTTGTAGCTACAGTAATCGTATTACTTTAGCAGTCCCTGACCAATTCATCTTTGTACATTGTATATTATGTTTTGTTGGTCAAATAAATAAATGAAATGAAATGAAATAAATGATTGAAGTTCATAGGTCTAAATTAGAAAATATAAATATCCTATAGGTTTATATTATAAATCCTGTGGGCAGTTTAATTTGTGGGAAAGTTAATAAACAGATAGTTAAAGATATATTGTCCCCCTAAAAAAATATTTTTTTAAATTTTTTTGTTGAATATGTTATTTTAATGTCACATAATAGTTATTCACTCTCACAAAAAATTGGGTCTGAAAAAAATGTATTTACCTGAGAAAAATGTAATTTAAAGCAAAAAATGGTCAAATTGTCTGGAAGACAATGAGTTTTTGGGTAATTTAACTGTTTATTTTGTCTTTTTATAGGTGAAATAATTTTTTTTTTTCCCTCGTTTTTTTTCTTATGGAAGTGAACAACTTCAATAAAACTGCAAAATGGCCTATTCAAAGTCCGATTTTAAAAATCTTTCTTTTTCATGATTTTGGGGGACAATACATCTTTAAGGAAATTCATTAAAAATAATTAAAAAAACGATCGTTATCAACACATTATTGTGGTAATATTTGATTGTTTAAAATATTTATAAATGGTGGGAAACTGTTTTATGTAGAAATACATACAAAAAGAAGAATTTTAAAAAAACCAAATAACTATCTTTTTATTGATTATTATCAAGATTTAAACACAGATTTAATTTATTAGAATCTTGTGAGTTTACAAAGACAAAATTTCCCATGTACCTGTGTGTTATAAGATAAGATTGAAATCATCCCTACTTGTTGTCCGATTTGTTACCGACAGAGTTTATATTGTCCATTAATAAGTATTATGAAGTCAGCGGTGCCTTTGAAATCAGAACCAAACCTGGTAGAAACAACTTAAGCGGTAAAACTTAAAAGCATGCATTTAGCTTTTCAGTTTGTTAACAATAAAACGTACGTTGATCAGGCTTGTATCTGTATAGATACTCTTATTTGTATTCAGGTGACTTTTGTATTGATAATTGAGCCGGTTCCTTTATTCTTCATTGTTCCACCATTGTCGGTTTAGTTTGTACTTACCTGGTGTGAGTACCAATGCTAAAAATGCTAAAAAAAAATAATGAAAAATTGCTTGTACTGATCCTTTCAATACCCCCGATGGATTTGAATTTCCAGTTAAGTATGTTGACTTAAAATAACCTAAACTTTGGAAGATTTATTCCAGGCAATAAAGTGTATACATTTCATATTTGGTCATATACTATGTACATGTGTTTTAGATTAGGACATTCTCTTTAAAATTACAGGAATTCATTGTACTATTTATTAATATTATATTATATATTTATATATATATATATTTTGTGCATACTATTTCAGTAAAGTGAATATCCCAGTATCTAGTCACAATTAAAATGTAAGCAATACTTAATAAATTATAATTGATGGTACTAGTAGTAGACCTCCATTCATAGTGAATTAAATTTTTCATTTTTCTGTGAGTTTTGATTTTTCTGTTGCTATCCTATCAGTTTTTGTTTACACCATCTCAAATACATTTTTTAAAATTTTATGTGTATAACGTTTTTAGAGGAATGATTTTAGGAAGTACTTTGATGGGAAATTTTCCACCTTACTAATAGTATTACTTGGTCTGGGAAACTTGCCAACATTTTACTGCACCTGAGGAAGCATGTATGTTTTACCAGGTGTGTTTGGACATGTTTAGAGGGCAGGCTACTTCCAGTTTTGGTTAAGAAAGAGCTAGTTCAAACACAGTGGTAAAGGCTGGTAAATTTGATTCACCCATCATGTGCATCTTTCCTTTTAAGAAGGTTAGAGGGTTAGGTCAAGCCAGAGACTGAAAGTGCTTTCGTGTTCATCCCGGTTGATATAACTGTACATGCTTAGCACCACCAATATTCAATGAAGCGTAATATTCTGCCAAATTGTATCAATTTCAAATCGTTCTATGATGCATGACTTGGAGATCATTTATCTGCTAATTCTTTTGAAAACTTGAGCCATCGTTTTGTTAGACTGCGAATAGAATAATTTCACTCACAAAAGTGTGTAACAAAATATTCTCACGCAATCAAAGTTGAATGAAATTTCAACATCTTCTGAATCGGCTAATTAATTGGCTGCTTCCACACCCTTCTTGGTTTTCTTTAGAAAGCCAAGGACAACGAAAATTGTTACTTGTAAGATGATTTGACAAAGGTATTATGTCTTGTTTCTTATTTTATTGTCATAATAATAATAAAATCATTTATAATGAACCATATCCAATCAATGATTGTTCATAGGCACAGTACATACATGTATAAAACCATAATAAGAGAAAATACCATAACGATCTATGACAATTAAAACTAGTGATACTACAGTAATTAAAACTGTTAAAAAAATGTAATGTAGGTAAAAATGTATGTTAAAAATTTCAAGACAAAGATAAGACAATGGGTAGTCTCGGTTTAGGCGTCGATTCGGCTTAACATTTGAAAAAAGGGGGGAAAATGGCAAAACGTCGAACAAAAATCAAAACAGGTACTGGTTGCACTTGAAAGGAATATTAACAATGTGAAAAGAAACAACTAGAGACTTTTGTGAGAAAGGGGTATGTGCATATAGTGCAGTCTAATGGTTTCAGTCCTTCCGTTATAGGCTAACTGTATTCTTTAGAAAGCCAAGTACTGATACTACGTATCCGTTAATGACGGCCATGTGTCTTCAGTAGAAGACGGCTACAAGAAGAGTAACTGTATTAATATATAAATTGTCATGTAATTTTTAAAAATTTAAGAAAATATTATCAAGCAAAAATACTTTGACTTGTAAATTTAAGATTTGCTCAACAAAGAAATCTTATCTTAATGAATTATTATTATATAGAATTACTATATTTTTTCTTTTTCACAAACTGGTTAACCAGAATTCCCTGGTCGGCCTATGGAAAAAGTAACGAGGTGAACCATGTGTGTAGATGTGATCAAGTGTCTCCTGACAGTCTCCACCATAAAACATGGAATCATGTTAGCTATGTAGTTTCTGGCACATTTTCAAACATGAATTATGAGTAACAATTATGTGAACCATTTTAATGTTGGAAGTTCACAAACTAAGTGAAATGTTCCAACATAAAATTTGCATATCAAATTTGAATATTTATATTTGCATGGCCTATGTTGTTCTTTGTGAAAACCGTCATTCAATAATATTGACACGTTTTTGATACACACATGTTAGTTTGCATAAACCAAATTGATTGGAAATGTTAATTAATAATTTGTATATAGCCGGGTATAGTCCTGTTATTGTTGTTATATTATATATATATTGTATTGTTATTATTTATACCAGAGGGCCCTGTTATGGTCACTGGCTGTAATGTTAATTAATAATTTGTATATAGCCGGGTATAGTCCTGTTATTGTTGTTATATTATATATATATTGTATTGTTATTATTTATACCAGAGGGCCCTGTTATGGTCACTGGCTGTGATGTACTAGTAACCCCTTACTCGTCTCGAAAGATGTACTAGTTTCTTTAAAGTGCACATGAGCTAGATGTTTACACTGGACCTATGGTTTATAGTCCTTATCTGAGAAAACTCATTCTACCACCAGAACCATGGAGCGAGTGAGCCTCAAAACCCTTTCTGATGTTATGGCTACGTAATTATGGTTCCACTGTATTACCTGCTCACTCCTATGGGCCATGGGTATGAAATATGTTGAAAATGAGGGTTGGGATTAGACTCTGATTTCATTAATATTGGATTTACCATATTTGTTGTGTCCGACATTTAGCCTTAATTAGTGGTTGGGATTATTCTCAAGCATGGGAATTTACTTGGACATAATATGGTAATATTTGTTGGAAACACTTCTGTTATGATCAGAAGATATTCAGTATAAAAATGATTAAGAAACATAATTAAATTAAGACTATTAGTCCTACCAGTTTGTTGTGAAACCAACTTTTTACCACTAATGTGCGGTTACCTAGATACCATCATGTATTTGCATGTATACAGGTATTTAGTTACAGACTTAACTGTGATTTGCAGAAAGATGTTATTGATGCTTATTCTAACATGTTGACTAAGCACGTAACTCTGACCATCAACGTTGGTTGGTTACGTTAAACGTTGTTCCTTCTTGGATTAAAAAACAAACTGCTCAGAGAAGTGTGTTGTCTATGTACAATTTTGTATACATTTGTTCACACTCATATTTTAGTCCTCGCAATTAAATTGTATTCTTCAAGTTATAATAAAATCCAATATATACAAAGAATCAATGTTCTAATATACTTACATAAAATGATATAATGCTTTAACTCGTATTGTATTTCCATTAATGCCTTTATATTGTGTCATTCTTGCAATGCTTCATTTCATCCAACTATCAATTTCTTTCTTTATTCAGACACATAATTTAGGGAAAAGGCCTTGCAAATAAAGTTTTACAATAATTCATCAAATTATGTAAAATTATAACAAAGAAGCTATATATTCCAAACATACAGTACACATCATATTCATATTGTTTAGTTACTTGTTTTTTGCTAAATGCCATATCAATCCCATGTCATACTCATAAATAAAAACATTTAAGTTTTGAATTTACTAATTGAAGCAGTTGGCAGGGGTCAATTATGGTCATATTGCACTGCTTAGTATAATAAACCATTTTTTTCATTATTTTGTTCCTGGTCCTGACCGGATACTTTTATATAGGCACAAATCTAATGGTATGAATAACTACTTGTTAATAAGCAGCTGAGTAATAGTGAAGGAAACATATCTCACAAAATATCTCAAGGAGGGAGAGGAAGATTTGGAAGAGAGGTGTGTTTTTATTTTTAACAGAAGAAATAGTACCGTAGTTGGTAGCACCGACATGACTTTAGGGGAGAAGCATGTAATTGAAAAGTATTATCTAAGTCCACAGCGCATTGAGACATTGTTTGTGGAATGAGCTATACAAATATATTGACATTAGCAGCATTCATTCCACTGTTATTCCTATCTGTATCCTCATTCCCATCACATGGAAGAATAAGAAAAAATTAAAACTTTAGATACAATTAAAAACTTTCAAATGACAATACTGTATTATAAAAAAAGAGGATGGATCAGTAGGATAGAGAAATAAAATTGGTTGCCACAACCTCCCTCTTTCTCAAACGCCTATATACTGAAACTATCCCAAGAGGCTGTGGAGACAACATCACTAGAGGGATTAAAATATCGTATCCCTTATGTTGACATATATTAGAAATATGAAATTATCTTTAAACAAAAAAAAAATATTATTTGTAATAATAATAATAATATAAAACGTGTGGAGCACAAAATTTAAGGAAAATTAGGAAGCCTAGCTGCATGAATGTGACAAGCTCCTGTGCGACTTTACTCAAATGACTGCACAGTATAGGAAGATGATGATGACATTTGCATTGTGAAACATTTGGCTCCACTTAGATGCAATAAGATCAAAATGTATCATAACTTTGATTTAATGGTTGCAGATTGTGGCAGGTAGAGTTTGCTACAGGATCAAGTATCTATTTAATTTGGCATGGTTCCTACAGCCATTTGGGAATTTTTAATATTCTCTATTCCAGCCCTTTTCTAGATCACCTGGTCCGCTGGTATAGCTGGTGCATCTATATAATAATAATAATATATAGCACAATGCTTCTAAGCGATTTACATTATTACTCCGGACATTTTTTGGATCAAACACATAGTCAGGACAATTGTGTTTTGACTTTACCAGGCATATAATACTGTATAGCGATATAATTAATTCCAATGGCAGGTTCTACTTTAAGTTGCTTACATTAATATTGTGAAATTTCAAAAACCTACACTTAGTACCTTCATCTCATTTAGAGCCCCTCAAAATCATCAATCTTGAAATATGGTTGAATAAATAAACTACATAAGCATACAATTGTCCAAAAAAATCTTTCCTGTCTTAAGATCTGTGCATAGACTTTAAAAAATGCTTCAAGTGTCGGGCTTTGGTACCTTTAGTATAGGGACCTAGGAAACCCATTTTGCCACTATTTCTCAATCCACAAGTACAAGTCTTCTGTGTATATTTATTATTAAACCAGGTGAAATATAGCATCAAGTCTCCAGTGTACAAACAGTAAATCTATAGTCATTCAAAACACATTGTTAATGTATATTACATATATTCATTGAGTAAACATCAAAATTTAAATTGTTCCATATTGAAAACAAACATGTGTTTTAATTTGTTGAACAATGGTACTTCTAAAACAGTTTATAACCTCAATAAAAAAAAAAGTTGTTTTTATTGTTTAAACCATAAATTACATTTTATAATTGCTTTAGACAAAAGGACTGTCAAAAATGATGTCAGTCATTTGTGTTTTTTTAATCTACTGTAGCACTTTTCCAACAGACTGGTTGTAAATTTTCTTGGTTTTTCTCTATAATATGTGTTTTTCAAAACCACTCTTTTGTGGCTTACATAAACAACATAACAGACATTACCGATTATAATCAGAGGCAATTTCGTTAAGAAATAATTTTTGTTGTATTTTTTCACAAAATTCAAATCCTTATACCTGCACCATCAGTACCAATATTGTTAATGATGCATAGACGGATGGAAAATGAAACATAACAGACATTACCGATTATAATCAGAGGCAATTTTGTTTTTTAAATCATTTTTGTTGTATTTTCTCACAAAATTCAATTCCTTATACCTGCACCACCAGTACCAATATTTTTAATAATGCATAGACGGATGGAAAATGGAAAAGATAGGACATGAGGTTCAGTTCAGCACTTCTTTTTTACAATTTTTAGGCCTTCCTCCTCCCCACCCCTATTTTAAATTCCTGGAACCTTACCGCCAATGTAATGTATAGTTTCCAACTACAACATTATCATTGATCGCTTACCATGATAACTTTATGAACTTATCATGGTGCATGGATACAAGGCAGTTCTGTAGTAGGCCAGACCAAATTATTCCATAAAAGTTTGATTTATTTTCACATTATGACACAGCAAATAATACCTTTTTGATAATCATATAATAAATATTAAAAATATTGTGGATTTAGTAAGTTTATGTTGACAAAGGGTGACTTCCGATCCAACAGATTATAGTCTAGATCTTTACTATCCAGGGTCTTATAAATGATGATATAATTGATTTTTTTAAAAATCCTGGATAACTGTATATATAACAATCTCTGTACAGTAGTAAATATCTGAGGACAAAGACCAAGTCTTATAAATAATGATGAAGTGATTTTTGAGGAAAAAAAAATCTTAGACAACTGTATATATATAACAACCTCTGTACGGTAATAAATATCAGGACAAAGACATTTTGTAATATTTTATTTAGCAAATCAAACTTAATTCTGATACAAATTAACCGATAAACTGCCTGTGGAAACAGGGGTTAACCGATTCCACTCGAGAAAAATTAACTCATAATTATCTCACTCAAATCGGATAATTATCGAATAAATGCAATAATTTTCGTTGGGCATCTGGTTGTTTGATAATGACACTTTATTGGTTTAAAAAATTAACTGATAATTTTGTATTGGTTGCAGAAACAAAGCCTATAGGAAACATGTGCAATTGTATTGCAATTTTTTGCTATACAATTTTATAAATGTGAAGCAGTGAGTTGGTTTTATATACTGTAGCTTTTTGCTTCTCTACTTTGGAGAAATAATTTCATGAAAGAAAGACATTTTTCTCACAATAATTTGTGTTTTGTAAGGATTTTGATAGCTATCTTCTATCTTTCTGTCACCTCTATCACTACAAATTAATAACAAACTCTGTGTAGTAAACATCAGATCTAGTCATTGTAATGAGATATGATGCGATTGTGATGATGCCAGATCCAGGTTTATGAATTCCACTTGCATGAGACCATAATATTAATTATTTCCAAGAAATAATTCCATACGGCTGCTAGTAGCATGACATCAGTCCATAGATGATTGACATTTCCATAAAAATATGCTGATTTTGTTTCCCTATATAGAACATAGCCTGATGTCTTATATTGTTCTTTAATGGTAAAGATTTTTTTTTTATTTGACATTTTTTTAATTGACTGTAGTTTTGTAGAAATGTGCATCTTTTTTTAGAACTTAATAATAATAGTTTTGACTCATCACTTCAGAATTAAGAATTAAGCCTATGAATTAGTGATAATTCAACCATTATTTTGATGTGCATTGTTGTACTACTACAGTAGTACTACTAGTATGATTACTACAGTATTTATTGGTATAAATCATGAAGTTGTAGAAATTCAGTTAATAGATAATGGAAAACTAATAATAAATTAATGGACAAATTTAATTTTATCTTATCGTATGGTAAGCTCCCCTTAGTAGAGCAAATACTATTGTTGGTATCTAGTACTGACACCTGACTATTGGTTTGTGTAATTTTTCATATCCTAATAGCCAAACCTTGATATTAATCTTGATTTTTATTAATTAAATATACTACAAACAATACAGCTATTGTCTTTATTTTGATATAGTACAATTTCCGAAATAAAAATTCACTGAAAACAAGAATTCTGTGTAATTCTCAGAGATTTTGGGTGTGTCTTTTAATTGTTGTATATTATTATAGACACACTGTATCTATTACTGTACTGAACTTATGTTTTTTCTCACACCAGTACTAAAATTATATCTTTAACTTTTCTTTAGGAGAATTTCAGTAGATTTGTTGAATCTGAAGCAGACAGGGTTAAAGCTTATTGATAACCTAACTTTAAGGATTTACTTAAACTACCACAATACCAGTGAAGATTAACTTTTGCTACCTGCTTACTAAGCACCTTATCATTGCTTAGCAACCATTTGCCCTCTAGCTGACGACATGGTCGGAATTCTATAACAAAATATAATTATGGTGAGTTTGTTTTTTTTTATATATTTAAAAATGGCTCTAAGCATTTTAAATACAAAACCATTACTAAATCTTATTTCTATTATTACATTTAATAATACAAATATAAATTCTTTGTAAACTTGTAAAAATTGTTCTTGCTGAATTGAAATTCTAAGGTTCATTAACAATTTTACAAGTAGAATAAAAATATATACAAAGCACAAAAATTCAAAGGAGGGGCGTGGGAGCGGAGCATGCTAGGTGAGGAAGGCTGATTTGAATAATGCGGATGATTATACAGGTGGGCTAATAACAGGTGGTTGCTAACAGGTGACTGTGAATGTTTTTTACTGTTGTGAATGTTATACTAATGTTATGAATTTCCTCAAGATACTGCAACAAAACATTCCCTTGACAGTCATCTTTTAATGCTAGTTTAAACTTCGATACACTTTGACTGATATTGTTTTTAGAGCACAAATTTAGCAGAAATGCAGTCAATATAACAATTATATTTTTTAAAATTTAAAACAGTTTTATTCAGCTTTTTCAGCAGAAGCGGGTCCATAGATCATGTTAGGGAAAGGCCAATTTACACAGCAGACTGCGTAGCTTTGTTCATTAAAATTGTTCCACATTGAATCTGTATCAATCCTCAGTGGAAACTGCCCGTCCGCTCCGCGCTTTGTGTAAATGGTCATAAGGAATAACATAAGCTTCTATATTTGTATTACCGTTACTGCTCGTCTGTGTAAATTGGCCTTTATAATTTGTTTTGGAGAAAATTTTAGAATGTGAGAAGGTGTGATAACTGGCTTAGGTATGACTCTTGTAATCGCTTCTTATTGGGTGGTCTGATATTTGATTTATGCTGATATCTTTCCTTTTCTTCCTTTTTTCCTCCTTATCGAGGAAGTGATACATAACCTTTGACCTGATAAGAGTATAGTACTTAGAATTAACCAAAACAATTCCTTGTTATTGTTTTTAATAGTAAATACTATTTATAATACAAACTACACATTCAAGTGCTACAGACAGACAGTGATGTAGACACATTTTCCCCTTATACTTGAATTATTTTATACAAGTATAACCAATAAGTACTGTATGCATATTGATAAAAAAATGGTTTTTTTTAAAAATAATAATATTAGACAAAATCATTTTATCTCTTATTTTGATCATCCAATCCAATTTAGTAATTACTATCACATGAGGTTAAACTTGAATCACCCCACTAAAAAAAAAATCACATGATGTAATAATGGTGTGAACAAAATAACTTTAATATTTTCAGTTGTTTAGTGTTTTGAAATGTATATTTATCAAAAACAAAGATGCTATTAGAATTACAAGCATTTGATTTTAAGCAATTCAAATAAATCCATTACTCTTGATTGGTTGAAAATTAATGAAATAATAATTTATCAAGAAAGTAAATTTACCATATCCTTGAAATGAAAAGACAATTTTTAAGTTGCCACTTTCAAAATCATAGATCAGATTTTCTGCAGACTCTCGTCTCTGTCATAGGTAGGTCACAATTATTATTAATGATGATAAGCATGTAAGTTTTCAAGAGTTCTCATAGGGACCTTTCAATTTTTTTATGACCTATGACCTATGCATATTGTGTTGGTCATTTGGACCTAGAATCCGACAAAACTGTGTTAAGGAATTAGGTGAGAAAGTACATCCCAATGTCCTCACATGTGCACATGTTTTGATTTGCGACGACCAATGACCGACCTAGGTCAGATCAACTGATGTGTCGTTGGTCGTCGTCTGGGCTAAGAATTCGTAAAACATATGTTGAGGTGAGAAGCGTGGACACACATCCGAATGTCCCCGCATGCGCAAAATAAATTAACATGACTAGTTTCAATTTTTTTTTCCGATTTTTGTCGCAAATCAAAATCTCTTTAATATAAATTATAAAGTTGATAGCCGGGTCAATGGATCCTTATCAATGCTACATCATTTATTTAAGGCTAATTGCTCCTGTGACTTCCTCTTGTGTCCAATCTAACTCCCGGACTTAAAATTGTATGGGATTATGATTAAGCCAAAAAAATTTTGATAGTGAAGTTTGATCATCTTTGAAATGTGTTGTACTATAATTTTAATGAGTTAAAATAATAATTTGTGACTTTAGCAATATATCGGTTTTCCTGAAAATGTATAAGAATTATCTATGGTCTTTTGCACAAAAAAAAATCTTGATTATAACTGGAAAACTGTGGATGTTATCGTGTATACAAACAAACAAAGCAAAACATTTGGCAAGTAAAAATCTTTTACACCATACCTCACCTTGTAGATACTCTAACAAGCAATTTTGTTTTACTTTTAGTAAGTTTATAGAAATCTTAAGTGGTCCCTTGCATAAAGTTCAACTCAAGTTTAATCTATGGTACCTGACATTATAGTATTTTAATCCATTTTGTTCTTATGTTGTAAACACCGAAAATGAGTCAGTCAAGATCAGATATGATTCATGCTACCCGTTTCTATTTTTAAACCAGGGAACTACTTCATCGTAATGTTAATGATGAGTTAATACCAATTATTACTTTTTTAATGACGTCAAACTACATCTTGACATCATCAACAATTTGAATTCAATAGCAAACGCAACAGATAGTATAAGTCACTTCCTTTTGAACCCATTGGTAGAATCCTAGTTGTCGCCAGCCAGCCATGTGGAGGTCATTTCATACTTCGGACATTTCCAGTTTTTTCCATATCCTTTGCAAGCCACAATAATATGAGTTATTTACATTATTGGTCACCAGTGCTAATTGGTCATCAGTGTTAAAATACATTCAAGGTAAAAATATGAAAACAAAAGCAATTTGAACTGTAACACAAAAACAGTACCTATACACTAGTAGTAGGCCTACTGAAAGTGAATATAAAGAAAGTTAGAAATGAATGCAATGTAAATTTTAATAAAATAATAAATGGAAGTCATTAAATTGTAACTAACTAGTAACTTGTTTTTCTAAATTATAACTATGTTAGTAATTCCTCCATGATTATAAAAAGGATGCCAAACACTATGAATTAAATACTATATTAAATAGTAAATATTAAATAATAATATTAAATAGGTCTACTGTTACAAAATAATGTAAATTTGAAAAAAAAATCATGAAAATGATACACCGTCAGAATTAGTCAATTACAGTAAATTTTTTTTTTTTAATGTTACCATAAATAAAATTGAAGGAGTGGACTCTCTGTTGTTGCAGACGTTCTTGGACACCTGTTGTTTTTGTTTATATGTGTGTTGGTATTTGACAACATGGCCAAAGGTACTATACATAATAATTGACCATATCACACACTTCCTTAGCATTTGATTGGTGGATTTCGTATCTATTCAACTCAGCTCATAAAAATATTTTTCCCATTCAACTCATAAACAGTTATTGTAGAATGAAATGACAGGAGTCATGAGGCCAAGAGGTTAACAGGGCCGTTAAAACCCATAAATTTGGCACAGGTTCAAGACTCCTCAACCAGTAGAATTGGATAAAGAAACTGGAGGTCCACCAGTGTACAAATCTGGCTTGTGAGCACTCTGCAAACGCAGTGCATCTTTTGGAAGAGTAAGGGGTTGTATACAAATACTGTATTGTGTATTCCTTGCTATATAAGCAATTTATTATGTTATATAACATTTTTAAAAGTTATTAGTGGAATTATTTTCACTTTCAACCTGCCTATCCTACTATAGTGCACTTTATAGGGAAATGACTTATATGTCTTATGACTTGTTTATTGCTGTAAACAAAAAGTATGACAACTACAAGAAATGAGTTTTAATCAATCAATTTGAGGACGTGAATAATAGTTGTTTATGTTTTCAAATTGAGTTTAAAATATTTACCACCATGGAATAACTAATATCTAAAGCTATTACAGCTTTTAGATATATGTAGCTTTGAAATAAAATCTTCAAAAATTTATCTGTGTGTTTGAAATAAAATTTTCTTTAAAGGAAGCAAGCCAACAGGTAGTAGATGCTTTAATAAATGGACATTGGTACCTAATATACTGTACTATAATAAGAACAACTTTATTTCAAAACGGATGCAACAATTGAATCACCAGATTGGTGTTTTTTCACAAATGCCGTTAATTATTATAAAACTATTTACAAATGTTACCATTTACAGTACTAAAGAGACAAAACTTATACAACTTCAAAAATAAAAGTTTCAATGAACTGCATAAATGCATAATACCGAGTCAAATTTAGGATAGCTAATACTATGTCACTCTTAAAAAGGTGTTCTCTACTCAAGATGTCCTACAACAATTTTTTTGAAAGGCTAAGTTTAAGAACACACAATAATACACTGCAATAAGAAGCTGAAACTATAAAATAAAAACAGATATCTTGACCAAGTTCTTGTAAATCTGTTGTGCTGTTTTACTCATGATGATTACAATATTCATTGTAAAGAATTATGTATCTAGCGCCCTCATTTTCTATAAACTTTTTCTCATAGGGGTTGAACTTAATGTACAGTGAGATATCACCATTGAAGACCTAATATTTTAAATGCATCCTTATTTTAAAACATATTTAACCCAAAAGTAAATAAATTATTTGTGCTGATATGTTTTAATTGTATTTATTATGTTGTTGTATACATTAAAACAAAAATTGAACATTTCATAATAGAAATTTTTACTATTTTTCTTTATATAAATACCAAGATCCATACATAAGTTTTTGGACCATTTAGCATGTTTTTTCTTCGAATAATTTACAAATAAAAATGCTACCTGAGGAAATGGAAGATATAATATTATCATATCCAACTGTGGGGCTTTTCTAATCATATATATATCTTTCATTATCTGGACCAAGACTAAGATATATGATATACTAAGCTCATATTCCAATGTTATTGAATCAGGGACTGTGTCAAAATTCTATACACTTGCTTCCAAATCAAAACAATTCGTAAATATTTAACTTAAAATTATAGATATAAGCGCAGTTATTGTGTGAATAAAATCAAGAAAAATAGTAGATTTATTATTTTCCATATTTGTTGATATTAAACATTTATTTTTTTATCCTATTTTTTTGAAAGATTAAAAAAATATAGCTTGAGGGGAAGAGTGATTAATTAGAGATAGTGTGAAGTTTTGTGAGAGTAGTGTTGCCAAGGGCAGCATAATGTTTACCTCTGGCAGTCTAGTAATCATTTAATCTAGGGCAAGTTATCTAGATAATTCCTGTTACTATGTAGTTGTCTCTGAGCTTGTCAGTGAAACTTGTATTGCCAAAGGATGTCTTGGACCGTATGGTGTTCAAGAGTTTTCCAAAGGCACCCCTTGATAATAGCAGTGGTGCTGGTAAATAGACCTACTACTAGTCAAGCTCAGACTCCAATTTTTGTTTACCCATTTGTGGAAAAAAGAACTGGGCTTGAATTTGTAATGTTCTGTAAAACAAAAAACTACAGAATAAGAAATATACTAAATGATCAAAATTGCTGTTTTATGGTGAATTTTCTTTTCAATAGATAATTAGAGATTTTCATCACCAATTATACAACTTTAAAGTGTATCATTTCCACCATTACACATCATATGATTGTGTATGTTATGAAAGCTATATTTTTGTTGAATTTCATTGGTTTGAATTCTGGCCAATTTTTTTTTGGCTAGATCACGTCTTGAATAGATGATTTAAAGCCAATGCTTAGTTGTAAAATTTAAAGCAAGACATGGGAATTGAGATTTTAGAAATTTGATGATGTGTTATCGTTGGAATGTCTGTTATTCCACACAAGAAAAACTCCTTAATGGCTGTTTCCATTAAAAGCACATTTTGGTCGGTTTTCTTTTCACATTAAAAAGTACAGAACGTATCTCAACTGGGCGTGTGATTTAGCACACTTGTTGTAATCCATTTAACCTGTACTTATTGATAAATTTCTACCACGGTTTATTTTGTTGATCTTACTGTACTACCAGTTATTCAATCGGTAAACTTTAAAGAGTTTTCATTGACAGGATATGGCAGCACTATTTTTATGGTTAATCATTTACGATAACCTTTAAATAATTTGTGACTCTAATGTCGCACATTTGCTACTGTACCGTAATCTCAGCCCAATGTAACATATTCCGTTTTATCAGGCTCTCCCTATTTACCCTTTAGATGCCACCAGTCTCTAGTAGTTCTCACCACCTGTTTAATTGCCCCTATTTGACCATAAAACAAGAATGCCTACAACATAGTAATTCTATATGTTCACTTGACTTTAGCTCTTGCATCAAAGCTCCATCCTATCAAAAACATATTAGTTTTGTAGGCCTATATCCAGTGGTTGTTCTGTAATTTTTATAGCCTTTTTTATTTAAAATAATTTTTTACGGAATTAAATTTGCCTATTTACACCTTCCTGGAACTGCCCCTGCATATCTCCATTTGCAATTAGTCAGTAAATTTGTCATTATTAATGGCAAGGACATTTTATGTATTTGCTCTCCTTCCCTGGCACACCTTTAACACATCTAATATAACATTAACCTGTCATTCACAGTCAAGTATAGAGTTGCCACACATGTTATTTTAATCCAATTTGAATCAATAGCAACAAATTATTAACATTCAAGGAGGCTGTTAATTTTAATTACTTGTTTACCTTGATCTTCTTACTGTTGCCTACAAACTGCTTCAAAATGTTTGTAGCTGAGCTGAATTCTGGGTATAGACCCATTACAATTAGCTGCCTAGCCCAGGCTGACCTGACCACTTGCTTAAATTGTGGTTGTTAAAGGCCAAAATGTAGTCTTGTTTTAGACATAACATTTCTAAAGTTAGTGAGAGACTCTGCAGTTTAAAACATATCATCTTAGCATGGGATTGAACCAGGGTCTTCATTAGAAATAATACCTTTTAAAGAAATGCTAAAAGACCAAAGTTTAGAATGTTGATGGATAAAAACTAGGCCGGTTAAAAATGCGCTGATGCTTTTTTGTGTCTGGATAATTTGTTTTATTTGCACTGGCAACCTCTTCTTCCCAGGGAGTAGTACAGTGTTAGTAGAGGTACTACCAATGTACTATATAAATTAGGTCTCTATTTCTCAGTTTTGTATAAAATCAAGGAAAAGACTTCCTTCCTTGAATATCCCCTGATTAGGGGTTGACCGTAGTATTAAAACATATATTGCTTCAATGCCACATTCGATCCACTGGAATGTCCTATTAATAGAAGTGTCCCCTGAATGGAAGGCTTCTACTAATACATCTATTACTAATAGAGGCATAAGAATAATCAATAAAACTTAGTCAATTCTCCCAATACTGGGCACCCTTAGGCCGTTTTTCCATTCTTGTATTCATAATGTCTTTTTAATGGTATAAAAAGGATTTTTAACCTTTTGGACCTCAAGAAAAGTCTGGTTTTTAGGAGACTAGTTTCCGGTTTTCAGAGAGTCCGGTATTGGGAGAGTCTACTGGATTATTGTTGCATTATTACTATTACAGTTTAAAGGAGGCCATAAGCCAATTGGTGGTAGCCAGTTAGGCTATTGATTTGATTACAAATCTTCATACTTTTGGTCAATTTTTTGTCATCAAAAATCAAATTGCACACTTGAAAACATTCAATCAAATGCAATTCCAAATCATCTGTTTAATGAATCAATAAATAAACATCTACAAGTGTTTGATATTAATACTTGAAAACTAAATAGTAGGTAATCTGTCACTTGTTAGCTTTCTCTCACCTTACCAGGCGCCTAACCGTGACTTTCCAAAGATAATCACGCACTCAAATGCAAACAATCACACTTAATAAAGTGGTTTTATCAGTAGTTAGTCTTCATTTGGACATACATGATTCCAGTTTAGTTTTTTTATTGTCTGCTGATGACCAATCGTCCTGGCATTTTTTTAAATTCCATATTTTCTATGGCAACAGGTTGCTTTGTTATATACTTTTACTCACTGTAGATTTCCAAGAATCTAGTTTTCTAATACCTGTAGAAGGTTGTTCTTAAAAGATGTTATTTAATTGCTTTTCTAAAATAAATCCCAGCATACAGCTTTAGTGTGGACTAGTGAAAATGATGCATAATAATAATTTCTCATTGTTTATCATAATTTTAGAAAATTTTACTTTAAAATTCTTAATTCAGGAGTCAATAAAATTTGAGGAACTTTTTTAGTTCCGGTTAACATACTGAAAGTTGAAGCCGTGAAGCTAATAATTGTGTCAACTATTGCGTGCTGAATCATAAAGTTTTATTACGGCTGCTGTGAAATTAATATAAACCCACAGATTGAAAAGCCCAGCCATCTTGCCCCTATCATTATTAAGTGTATATTGAAGCTATTAATTTGGCTGTTTATTTCTAGGAAAATTTATTATGAAGTTAAATAGGGTAATTGGTTTGATTTTGAAATGAAAACAGTTGCAAAAGGCATGCTTTTAACATTATAAGTAACAAATTTAATGTTTAAAGTGGACATTTAATTAAGGTGATTTTTAATACAGATACTTTGGTACGCTACTGCCAGTAGGGAAAGAAATGTGAGTGCCTTTAAGATTACACAGTTGACCCTACTCTATATATTATGTTTGGTGAATTTAATCTTTTTTTACCCAAAAACGATTTAGGTCAGTAATGTTGTACATTTACAATAGGCAATTTAACATATATTTTATCTGATTTACTGTTGCTCAATTGATATGGTACCATCCTTAATTCAATCTGGTCATTAACCAAACATAACATTAAATCAAGTTATCTAATTATGTAGCCATCATAATAACAACTTTAACAAGATAAATTAAAAGTAGAAACAGATTATTAGAAACATTCCTGTTACTTAGTATATAATAAATCAAAATCTTTTTATTATCATTAAAATATACAATTGAATCTTGGTGAAGCTACACAACCAGTATCAACCAATCAAATTAGATGAATACAGATTAAAGCAGAGCTAAATTGGTGGAGTATGTACTTATAATTTGATTCTGATTTGCTATAATTATCACCAATTACAGTTGATTAGTATACTATTAAGTACAAATACTTCAAGGGAATTAAACTAACTGCAAATTTAAATTAATTTTAATCTTGAAATTGCTTCAATAAAACCGTTTTACCAATACCTTTTAATTTCATCATTAACATCTTTATATAAACTAAAATGTAAACTTAAAAAAAAAACGAATTTAAATAAACTCATCTTACTTAACGATGACTTATTTAAGTCTTGAAATTGCTTCAATAAAACCGTTTTTCCAGTACCTTTTAATTTCATCATTATCATCTTTATATAAGCTTAAATGTAAACTTTTTATAAAAACCTCATAACAAAAATGATAATGATGTAAGGTCAATTTGTTGCCTTATCCAGTGCAATTTCATGACCCTCTTTATCCTGAGCCTCAAGGGAGACGCCAAGCCTCAATCCTTTGCGCTTGCTCAGCTTACAGTAAAAAGTTTTTATGTGGTCATTGGCCTGAGTTTATGCAGACATATTATAATATTGTTACCACTTTGTAATAAATGCTTACATTTTAAAAAGATATTTTAAGAATTATTTTAGAAATATAACTAGAAATGTATTGATGTTGAGACATAGGTTTAATCTTATAACATTATGATAATGTTTGAGTTTTTCTTCTTTCATGCTCTTTATAGTTTGTATTGTATAGTGAGCTTAAACATATAAATGAACAGACACTATGGGAAGAAGAGCATTCTGGTAACAATTGAAACCACATATCGCTGCACTTATATGATCATTGTAAATAAACAATGATATTTGATTAATACACTATTAAATATTTATATATCATTGAATATTGGTCAGAGTCAAGGATTCTAAAACATACAATTAAGAAGTCAATGTTCTAGCTATTGGGCTTAAATGACAAGGTTACGATAATACACTATGTATTATTTAGTATTTATAGTATATAGAAAGTAATACATGCTGGTGCCTACTGACTCCTATCAGATTTACAGTATTAATGTGTATTATTCTTTTGATTCTTATATTGTGTTGCTATTCTTTAAAAACTAAACATTGCTGTACACAAAGTCAATAACGTGCATTGTTGTTGTGCCACACTTCTCAATTCTTACATAAAGTTATTCACACTGGTTATTATATTATATAATAGTAATAACACCACAAAAGCCTGAATAAATCTCCAAATTCAAAGCCCATTCTTTTGAATGTCTATTCGGGAGTATTGGAGATCCTTTGATAACTTAACTATTCAACTGATTTATCCAACAAAAACTTTATAAGGCGTTTGGGGACAATTCACTCTAAACAATAGATAACAAAGGTACAGATTCGTTGACGTTGGTGCTTTGTTTACAATTCAAACAAAAATAAACTTCAAACTTCGCCGCCAAAGAAACTTCCTAAAAAGATTTTTCTGACAACTTAAGCTACGTAAAAAGGGAATAAAAATATTAAATATTTGCTCAAAACACTGTTTGCTCTTTATATTAATTTGTTCTCATTTTTAAATCTATTAAAAATAATTGCTAAATCATGTGTTATGATCAAAATTATCAATAACAATTGGAAATTTAGTACAATAAAACAATAGTTTAGTGTGTAAAAGTGGTTATCAGAACTAGAACATGTTGCAGACATATCTTGTTCCCATTAATTTGTAGAGTTTGTTTTTTTAGGGTTAAAAGTTGTGCCTAATATTAAAAATCTGTAACCAATTTTATACTTATTTGTCTGTTACAATTTTAAGCAGTAAAACCTAATGTCTACACTTCATTTCACCCAGTATTAGCACTTAAGTTCACCTGTTAAAACATCATCAGTTCCTACAATAAAAACATATGAAATCAATTTCCTCTTTTGTGGTGTAAGACCTGGCCATCGCAAAGTCTGTGCTAAGTAGTTAATCTTTTTCTAATACTTAATAAGGTACATCTGATCCAAAGCACGCCAGTGTGTAGGCTAAAAACGCAATTGAAGCAGATGACTTATTATTTAATGGAATACATCTGAGCAGGAGAACATAATGAGCAGCCGACGAATCTGCAACGCAATTGAAGCAGACAACTTATTATTTAATGGAATACATCTAAACAGGAGAACATGAATGAGTAGACGACAACTAATTTAAGCAGACGACTTTTTAGAGACTGAAGTACATTATAAAGGAGCACACCAATAAGCAGACGACATAAATCATCACAATGTAATAGATGATCAGCAGAGGAACATGTTTTAAAACAATTTTTTTGGTACCACATATAACTTGTTATGAACATTTCCACAACCGTTCCATATTAAACCCACCTGTTAATCTCCTCATTTCTTTCATGATTTTAGTTCATGGTTTATCATCCCCACTCCCTCTACAGGCAACGGAAAAAATACGCAATTGAGGAGTGTGATTTCCTCCTTGTCATGTTATGATAGATGGCAGACAAAGTATTTCTGAACTGTACATTAGGGGTTCATCAATAATTCTGTTTATTTAATTTCCCGAAATAATATAGCGACATAAAAGCATATCTACTTCATTGTATTTGCATGTTCTTGCTTTGCAAATTTGAAAAATAGTGGGAAGATGAAGAGTTATTTTAAATATGTATGGGTGAAAGGGTTACACGTCAAAGGTCACAAACATTATAAAATCATTTCCAACGTGATGATGATGGTTGTGAGATTACAAGCATTTAATAACTGTAAAGTCTCGTTTTTTATTACGTTGGCCACTTGTTTGATTTTTTTTTCTTATGATCATTTTTCTTTTCACATACCATATATTTTAGTTTGTTTAAGCGTCATTCAATTCAAATATTTTCAGTGACACAATTGATAATGGTGATTCTTGAAAATGATTGAAATGTTCAATTATCAAAATGTGTGATTGCCAGTGACGTAACAGCTATGAGCACTCACTGGCTAAACCCAGGGCCAGCTTATGGGTGCCCAGTGAAAAAAGAAGGCTAAAAATGCCCGAGGCATTCAGCGTTGGAGGGCCACTTAGGGTTCCTAAACCAGAAGCCTCAGACCTCTGCGTTACACCACTGGTGATTGCTCTTCTGGTGTTACCCTTGTTTTATTTTAATCTGAAATTATTCAGTGGATATTCTGATATTATGCAATAGTACTAATATCTTTGGATAGATGCCACACACTAATTCAGAGTAAAAAGGTGAAATTTAGATACATAAAATCAAATTGAAACCTTGGAAAATGATTGTAAACATTTAGAAAATTTGTTAAGTGTGATAATAGTAAAGTGAATATAATTGTCTTATTTTAGTACTTGTCAGGCATGTGGACGTTTACTGTCACTCACCACCGGAAATTCCCATTGGTCAGTCACTACCACTGATGGGTCATTGCTCCTTATTTTCCCAATCAAACACCGCACTCATCTCTCAATTTCTACTTTTCATTGTCGTTTCACTCATTTCGTTCATAAACTGGTTATTTTATGGAGTAGTAAAACTATTTATTCATTTTGGTGACATGTACAGTATTTTATATTGTTATTGTAAGCGTGTACTTAGCTTAGGCTGAGTACTACGCTGTTAGTCAGAATTAGTTTCTAGTTAGTTTCTAGTTAAAATAATTCGTAAATAAATTGTAGTTGTTAGTATAGGTTTAAATAATTTGTTGAACTATCATAGTTCCACAATTAAATTGCTATTCTAACGTCAAAACAACTTGTAAAGGTTATACATTAATGATTAACTCTGAACAGAAAAAAACACATGTTAAAGCAATAGTTTAAAGGCATCACAACAATTATAATCTACCATACTAAAAATTTTATTTTTTCGGTTAAAATATTATGTGAAAAACTAATAAAAGTATTGACTTTTGTGAAATTCCTCATACAAAACTCAATTTACTGTAATTAAAATTTTAAATTGTACATAAGCACATTTAGTATTTACTGTAAAATTCAGTAAACTTAGAGCTGTGTTTTTGACAAGATATCATATTTCTGTTTGACCGATTTTTAAAACTTATCCTTCCAAGAAATGCTGCATAAATATTTCCAAAAATATTGTTTTTGAAAGAATATTTTCATAATAGTCACGACTTTGATCAAACTAACTAAATTAATATTCTACCTGAGAATCAAATCAACATAGTGCTTTGGTATAGGTTTAAAAAATCTGAAAGAACAAATTAAGATGAAAATGTGAAAACTATTTATCTCTATAACTTGAAATTTCTAAACCACATGCTGGGGCACCTTTTGATTCACCTTTATGCATTCAGCTATGTTATGTTATTAAAATTTGTTTTTTAGACCTATTTCTTTGTGACAGCCGAATACTATGTTCCTTGCTTTATTCTCTACATCACAAACAATTACTGGATGGGTAAACTAATAGTTTCTTTTCATTATTTATTTCCTCTCAAGTAATTTTAGTCTAATATTTTAGTTTAGGTTTAAAAAAAGGTAAATAAAGTATACATAATAAACATGAGGAAATTACATTTGTTTTAAAATTTACACAATTGTTATTTTGATGTAGGCCTGTACTTACCAGTAGCTATCAAAATGTGTAGACCTATATCTTAAAACCAAGCATATTAAAATTCACACGCACATGATGATCAGCAGAGATTGAGATGAAAACAAAACAAGATGGTGAAATTCTTTGATGTGACACCGACTACAGATCATCTAGGGTCGGTTAATCTATAAATCACAGATGGTGGGAAAGTGGGACACACCTTACACAACGATCAACCTGGGAACTATAGGCTGCAGTGTGAACTGTGGTGATGAAACCAGTGCACTTGTTTTAATTTCATACCACCTTTCATTCATTCGAAAAGTAAACTCAATTTATCAAAATGGTTTGTTGAAATTGAAGTTGTAATTCTGTCTTTATTTTCACCCTTAATTTTTTTTGACAACTTAGAGTTCAATAAAATAAAAGGTTAATTTTTTAAATATAAATATACAATATTGAGATTAAAAACTGCAAAAAGCATTTATAATTCCAAAATGGTATATAGTAATATTGTGTTTTTTTATCTTATTCTGTGAAATACTTTGTTAAAGTGTATTGAAAACCAGTATATTGTATGTTGGCAGGTCGAATATAGTTTCTAACAAAAAGTATGCCATAAATAGTAACATATATAAATAAATGGGAGTTTTCTACACAGAGAGAAAAAGCTATTTTAAGAAGTCTATGAATATCAATAATTATATCAATGTCTATAAATATCATGTCTCACCATGTAACATACCTTGATCTACATGCAACTTGTAAAGAAAATGGAACAATAATAGTTGTATGTGTAAGTGTATCATCGTGTATATTTAAATAGACAGTTTAATATCATTGAATAAAATATTCACATTCTCACACTGAGGCCATGTGTATATATAGCATAAAATCTATGTATAGTTTCTATTTAATATTCATACATATAGATACAGACTTGTTTTGTGTTTTATTTTGTCATAATTTATACAAGGTGGATTCAGGGAAGTAGCTATGAACACCACTTGACAGATAAAATTAATATGAACTAATTTTAAACAAAATTTCATATTAATACAAACAATAACACAAATTACTACACAAAGACTCCTTTTTAATATCTATTTTTAACAGACTATTATTATTATATGTTAGCACTCTCTCGCCTAAGAAATCCTGGGTCTGCACCTTTTTGATAGATTCTATTTTTAAAACAAATGTCTTCAAATTATTAATTTCTTTGGAATAATTTTGCAACAATTTTTTAAATGTAGGACACTGTAACGGTGCCAGCCTTCCTGTGACATCCAAGGCTAGAAAGACACCCACGTGAAGAGGTATGTAATGTTTGTGATAAAATCATTAATACAAATAAAATTTAATTATAAATGCTTGAATTTAATTCAATGCAAATTGGTGGTTTATTTTTAGCTAGGAAAACAATAGAAATGTCCGTATCAATCATGTATTTTTAGATTTATCTGATCAAAGACGTTTTTAGTCCCTTGACACATTTTTAGTAGAACTAATAAAATGAAAGAATCGAGACCTACATACTGTTACCATGGTAATAGCACACCCTTTACTTGGTTAGACTAGGATAGGGAGACAAGAAGGCGGATATAAAATTAAGTTAAACAAAATTTAAGAATACATTGTCATTGTGATCTACCCATAGGCCTTAAGACATTACATGTGGTCCATGAATGTCTTTAAAATTAGTGTTTAATTACCGTGCCATTGGTCGGTTGCGGAACCTGTTACACCACCATTAGCAAGGAATATCGAATTGTTTAATTTCCAAAAAAAGCCGTGACAATTCAAAGGGTTTGCAGACATTCGATGACTTTAACAAGAAAAATCATCTGCGTTTGTTGATGCAAGCTGGTAAGCGAGAGGATAAAACGAGCAAGAAACATGAGAGTAAAGTAATTATCGTTTTCAAAGAGAGAAGAATAACAAACCATGGTTTGTTCCCGGGGCAAACACAGATTAATCGTTGCTGATGATTTGTCATTTAGGAACAGCCAATCACCATCTGATAATCATTGTTTTCACAGTTTGTCATAACGTACAATGTTGTTAATTGAGGATTGGTTTCTGAATATCGGTGTTTGATTTGCGGCGCGTGCATTGCAAGTATAACTAATTAACTATCAGTCGTGTAATTACTCTGCTTGACGCCCACAAGGAGTCTGCAAGTGTGAATCACCACTGGATTTACCTTCAAATCTCCTATAAACTGTTAGTGTACATTTATTTAATTAGCATATATACTGTATTTAATTAGCGCAAATAAAATGACATCTTATAATAATTTTCTATTTTATTATCGTTATTCTATCTTTAATGTCATTCATTTGAAAATATGGGGGAAATGCAGCAGTTTTGAGTACAAACTAAATCAAATGTTTAATTTGACAAGAATTATAAGTTTATGGTTTTTAGATAATAACTCATTTTGTTTACTTGATTACCAAAAAACATTTTTAATAATAACGGCTGATCAATCAGAAGTGGATAAATTGTTCCCCAATTACACAAATTAATATCAATGAAAATTGGTTAGTAAAAACTAGAACATTTAAGAGTAATCAGCAGTTGTGTTTTGTCCAATGATAAAAGTACTAATATGTGTAATTCTTTTTCTGTGTGTGTGACACACAGAAAAGTAACCCCAACCCTTTCGTTCAAATACATTGAAACTTCTAATTACACCCGATTGCTATTATATTGGTTATTTTTTCAACTTGATGCGTTGTTGTATGTGTTTTCATCATCTGTGTTATTCCATCTTAAAAGCCATATATGGTTATTGGTCGTATAGCATGTAAATGATATAGCTATCGTTCTAATTTTTTTATGGATAGTATTTAGAGATTCAAGCATAATGTTACATGTGAACTGGTAGTTGTGTAATATGTGGTAAGATGAGGAAGTAGTGTACTTATTAATTAGTCTGTCAAACTCTCTTTAAAATAAAGTCCCTGGATGAATTATGTGTCATCATGCTACAGGTAAGAATTGACCTCATAGCCTCCGACGGAGACTTCCACTGTTCACAGTACCCTCTACTTGCGGCTAATCAAAAATTGATGTCGCGATTATTGCTGACCATTGTCACGAACCGTGTATGCGGTTCCGGGCGGCACATGAGAAGTCGTGGTTTATCAAGGTGTGTCACTGTGTTCGTCTTCTGCTGGTTTCGTTAGGGGAAACGATCGTTCCAAAGGTGCCTAGAGCGGTGAACTTTTCCTTAGCCTGGGCTCCTAGGGAGCTTAAAGGGTTGACTTTCGCCCACAAGGCATATCCAACAGTGTAGTTGGTAATCGTTTCTTGCAAGTAGATTTTACTTGTACTAATGGGTACCTCTTGTGTCAACAGTATCCGTATAACCAACTGTGTACAATGACCCCAAAACACTTATTTATCTTATCACATCTAAAAAACTGAAGTATGAGCCAACTATTATATCTAATTTCCAGTACAAACTCAATTAACTTTGTTGATACATATTTATGGTAAAACTTGTAGTAAAGCATAAATCTTGCAGCTTAAACTGTTGTGATTTTGCAAAATTGCGAAAATATTTAATAAAGTACTTTAGTCCTTTACTACCAATTACTGTACTACAATATTATTGTACACAAAGGTACTTTGACTCCATGCTTTACCTCAACCCATTACATTAATCCAATATTGTTTTATTTGTAGGCCTACATATGTATGTATTTATTATTTAAACAATTGTAATCCAATGTATATATAATATTATTGCAACTATGTTTTCTATTGTACATTAGAGTATAAAAATGATTGTATTCTCTTTTTCACAGTCAACAAGCTGACTGTGACGACCATTCGTACATTCATCTCACCCTAATAGCATAGAAATAATAATAAACTGAATTGAATAAATGAAATTATATTTCTGTTTCCGCTATTCATCTGTTCTCCATTGCCTATGGCATTATAGAAGTTCTATTTTGGGTTTTTGAAGTTTACAAAATTGTATTGAAGGAAGGTACAAAGACACAGAATGAATGCCTTGCAGACATCCATCACAAACAACTGTTGACACATAAGGTTTGCACAAGTGTGTATGTAACTAATATGGAATGCCCGCACTTACAAAATCACAACATACCATTAACTTAATTTAATCAATATTAAATCAGCTTTAGTATTTTAATCACTAAAATTAGAATCAATTATGGTATGTCTGCTTGAGTTTCTTTTTCGCTTGTGTGACTTGACTACTGTATAGCGTAGTATTTCTCTACTCGTATTCATTTTACTGATGTATTTGCCAGGTATGGATAATTTGCAAAGAGAATTTCATATGTATATAACATTTTCTAGACATACTGGAGACCAGTTATTTGTTTTTTTGATTGTATGATATTATTTTAATATTCAAAGTATTTCCGGTTTGATTCTTTTTTGGTGGTTAATATTTAGGTATGTCATTATTATTTATTTGTATATTAAAGACATGGTTACAGTCAGGACATGATACGTAATAAACATTCTCTTCCTTCTGGTCATGTGACTGGTCTCGAGGACTAGGAAAAGAAACCATTCCAAACACAAACCGTACCACCGACAACCACAAAAACAGAAAATCAATATCATGTGTCTGTTAAGGCCAATTTACACAGATGAACGGTAATGGTAATAAAAATATAGAATCTATATTACATGACACAGAGCGGACACTCTTCTGTGTAAATTTGCCTTCAAAAGTGTATGATTCACTATAGTTTGTAGGGCTTAACACATAACTCTGGGCTTAGTTCCACCAATATAGAAGCACTGAATCCCAACTCAGAACTTAAAGCACTGGTATATATTCTTAAGCCACAGGAAACATTTGATTTACCCCTTTCTATAGTACTATAATACAAGTATGTCTCTATATGGATTTGGTTAAGTCTATGAATCGGAAATAAGTACAATGAAAGATATATATGCATTCATATTTTAATGATGTGGTTCGATGTAATTGGTATTAAGTAACTACCACTGTCACCATTATAATTTGCCAATTGTCAATTGTCATCATGAATGATAATGTACTCTATTTTTGCAATCTTTAAACTATTTTTACATTACTGTAGTTTCCCTTTTTTCCAGGTAATCATTATGACTTTTCAAACTGTAGACTTTCCTTTATTATAATATTAAATTTTCAAAACCCTTTTACTCCTTAGACATCGCGGCACCACAGAATATAGTAGTGGAAAACAGAACAAAAGGTTTTTAGTTAGCCGTTACTTCATAAAAGGTTTATCTCGCATCATTTCGTTACCTGTGTCTTTAATCTTAACCTGTTGTGTCCTGAATAAACATTTCATTTGTATCCTGCACAATGAACACAAAACAGGTATTTATGGTTTTGTGTAATTTGTTGGACAAAAGAATACAATAGGGACAATGGCGATTAAATCACCCCCTTTCACTGCATTATGGGGACGAAAAGTATGTGTTTACCCTGGTATACGATAGCTATTATACCGTTTTTAACTGGTAATTCATGGAGACAATAAAGTTGTGAAAAGAATCAATTTAGGAAGAGGCTAGACTTAATAGCTAAAGGGGATTATCGCAGGAGAACAATCTCTCCATAAATGTATAAATTTATATATTTCCTTATAGATATTAAGTAGGGCATTTATTACCTTTAGTAGCATGCCCTGGGGTGGATGCAGGATTTGTGGTCCGAAGTGCATGTCCTCAGAACCACAGCTCCCTGAGAACATGAACCTTTATTGGTCACCTCAGAAAATGCACACTTAGTCTAAGTGTTAGACCTTAAAACTCTTTTATATACTGTGTATACTAATGTTCAGAGGGTTCAACATTGTATGCCAAATTGCAATTCATTCAAATCGCTGATCATTAGGGACCCTCAGAGGTTCACAAGACAAACATACACAAGATGCTCCTCATAAACAAAGTCTTATTACAATTCTTTGGGAGTGGAGTTGTAATTTTGTCCTTAGAAAAAATCCTGACACGTGACGGGACTTGAACCAAGGACCCCTGGAGTGGTAGCCAAGCATCATAACCACCAAGCCACAACTCCACTCTCTTTATACTGTGCGAGTAAACAAATCATTTCAATTTGTGCAAGATTTATACAGAACAAAATATTATGTTATTATTTTATACCACCATGCTACTAACAGTAAAATTGTTTAGTCAGAATTAATGCTATATACTTATATTAAAGTAAGATTTGTACTCTGGAAATACTTCTTAATAAATTAAGGGGGGTGGCCAAGAGAAAATGCTGACGCATTATGACGGCTCTGGACGTGCAGCAGATTCAGTCATTAGATAACCATGCAGAAAGAATGAATAAAATTCACTTAAATCCGCAACAAAACTTTTGGCTTGAAATTGATACTTATTCATTGAAAGTTGTGCGCTGTTGAGCGTTGAGTTAAATTAACACTAATTTAAAGTTTGGTTCTGAAGGCTATTCGGGTACAAATCAACACAGATACGTGTTTACCTGTACTATTTGCGTCTCGTTTTTCCAGTCAATTTGATCTCTAAACGACATTTCACGTCAGTAATGATTGAAAATACATCAGAGTGTTTTGCACACGGAGTATTTCTACAGATGCGGTTCTAAGGTATGCAACGTGAATAAAAATTAATAACTGTATTTATTGACATTGTTCTGAGGAGCAACTCTACAAAGGTTAGATTAAATGAGCGTAAAATCCTATTTGAAAGAGCTTTTTTAGTTCCGCTTGGATATTCACCTGTAAGTTAGTTAATTATCTGTAGAATCATAAAGTGTGACGAAAGTTCTGTTTATCTTTCCAGTGATGTACATCTAAGTTTTGTAACTGTTCAATGTCAACTGTAATTATGCACAAAGTGAAACTAGTGCAGTTACAGTTTTTCCTCCAAAGACCTCATTTAGATTTTTGGCCGAAAAATGATAAATATAGATGCTCTGGGCTGATCTTGAAGCTGCCCAAATTTAGACACCCTTGCTAGTTTCCAAATGAGTTGGGCCAGCCTAAACACAGTAAACAGTAAATGAGTAGTAGAAACTTTGGACAATCTTTTGTTAAAACTTTTTTGTAAGTTTGTCCCATGTATGTACACAATTTTTTCCCCTGTAGCAAGTATTTCAAGATAGAAGAAAATTCCATTTAATATAAATGAATTTTGTAGGTATGTAAAATATAATAAAAGATCACTCATTGCTAAATGCCTGTTTACACCATGCACTAGTGTGTTGAGTGATGTTCACGGCTTTGATCAATTTTAAAATATTACAATAACATCCTAAAGCTAATTTACATTAAAAAAATTAAGCAGATATTGATATTTGTAATAATACTTCAGAATTAAATGCGCCAATTAGACTGGGTGTCTCGTGCCAAGCAAATTAACAAGGTATGTTGAATAATCTAAATTCAATTTATTAAACGTTTACCCATATTTTGAACAAAAAGAACTCTGCAATAACATTAGCATTGATCAGCTAAATGATGGATTTGATAAGTGTTAATTTTGTGTACCTCAGGTCTTTAATTAAGTATTTGTTTCTTTAAGGGCTTTTTGTCATAACCATTTGTTCATGGTGACAAGTTATATCAAGCAGTAAGTTGTTCAATTTGTTTTTCAATTATGGAATTTGTTTATTTGATTTAGCCCATTTGTTTTTAATTTTGCAACCTTTACTTCAATATCTGGTGCCTAAGAAGAATACAGTAGCACAGATTTTGTTTCTGATATTTTGTGTGATATTGAACATTGTCACGATTTATTTATTTATTTATTTTAAGTTGTTCATGCAAATTCCACTGCAGATCTCAATGTATATATCTTTCCTCTCTTCTCTATACCATCTATATTAAACAATGATATTTCCTGGATTAAACCCGTTTCAATGTCAAAAACTTTATTTTTAACCTTTTTTTAGTTTGTTGCTTATTAGGCATGATTGGACATTGACACAATTATTTGTCTTTGTGTCTATTTAAAATACTTTTTGGTAATTTGCCATGACAAGGTAACATTTTTAACCAGAATTTGTAAATACCTTATCAATTCATCAGCACCCTTGAGAGTAAAAATCATAAAATATTGAAGTAGTACAGATTCCATTGCTGTTTATCAGGGGAGGTAAGGCCACTAGGGTGACGGTAAAAGAGGAATGAATTGTAGCCTGGTTTATTATGACTGCTAGCTAGCTTGTGCCACAACCCCACGTGGGCTCAAGAGTATCCCACAATAACTTGATTCGGTAATGCTTTTCAATTCCATCTAGCCTAACCTAGGTCACTAACATCAAGTGTGTCATTCCCAATTTAGGAGCAGGCAGATCGATCTAGATTTGGTTGTAATTATAATAAATTACAATTTTGTTAAGAATTTTTACCAAAGAGTAATAATTTACGAAATCACCTGGAATGTATTTTAATAAAGAAGTGGTTATAAATCCAGATCCACTTAATAAGTCAAAATTATAGCTAACAGATATAAAAAGCGTCTGTGGATTTGACGTCCTTCTTGCTCCCTCGATTACTTCGCGTGTGCCGTAGATGCAATTCTTTAATTAACAGGAATTTGCCATGATGAAAGAAGTTTGCAAAGATATAAATTTGTAGTTTAGTTGCGTGTGCCAAAGATGTAGTTCTTTAATTAACAGGAATTTACAAAGTTTACTAAGCAATAATTCAGCTTTAAGTGGATGAATAGAAACATTATGTTAGTGTGACTTGGAATGTTGCTGTTGGCCAAGCATTTTACAAAAGGAATATAAATCTATAGTATACTTTAAGATGGATAATAACTTCCTATTAAAGTTCATGGAAAATTATTTGTGGATTTTTGGCACTTGCACAGATCCTAGGAAGTCATGTTTTAACGGTAAAACCGCAACATTTCGAAAACCCAAACAAACCACTCTTTTGCCTGACGTGCCCTTTCAACTAGAAACCAGCAACGAAAGTAATGGTAAATAGGCCTAACTATCCTATCTTATGACTATTTTTTCTCTTTTCTGGAAAAAACGAACCCTCTGTAAAATTCCTGGCTACCGGCTTGTTTTATAACAGGTTCAAAGAATAGATGATAGTTCTTTATTATCACTTTTTGTTTTATTAGATAACTGTACTAATAATGTATAATGACATATTCATTTTATGACAGAACCCCACATTTTTAAAAAGGAATCAAAGGAGAGGTGTTGGTTCAACTCATTTTTTTCTTTGGAATATTGAGGTTGATTTTATAGTATTCGTATACAGTATTTTATCATTTTCTTAATGTATACAGTATTGTATCTTGTATTTTGTGTCTTTTATTATTGTTTTGACAATTCAATTCTTGATGTATATCGGTTGTCAATGCTTCAGTTGATCAGAAAAAGCAAAATGAAGAACCCAATTAATCAGCCTGTTTTGTTAAACTACCTGTATTATTTGTTTTAAATTAACTTATTTTTACGAATGAAGTTTGGCGGCATGACAAAGGTTCATAGTTCAACAAATGTTGATATAATTATTGCATTTGCATCTGATTAACTAAAGTCATAAGGTAATGGCTGAGTACTAGGCCCCCAACCCTTGAAACATCATCAATGCGACATCATGCAAATAAAACTAACAGACCGTCCTAGTAGGAAGTCTGGTATAGAGGATCGCCAGGTAATTCGTTGAAATCACAGCGGTACATCACCTCCAACTTGCCGATCGTTACTCCCAATGAGTTGAATCTTATTTCCTGCTGCCGGCCTAGTTTTCATAACCCAGCAAACGGTCCACGTAACACCGTTGTTTTTAATCAAAACATAGCCCTGGCTTGGATACCTATCAGAAAAGGTAGGCTCTCCACTGATGCCTGGATTTTCTGACAGTGTTGGATAGATATCAGGTTACACTGTCAAGAACGTTACCTTGTTTTTATATGGTGGAATATTAACATTGCATTTGAGTCTCTTTTGATTTGCCATAGGCACGTTTCTCACAATTAGCCTTAACATTGCCTGGTAGATCAAGTAACTTAATGTGTGGTACTTAAACCCAAAATAAAAACATTTAACTTTGAAAATTGAAACAATTAATTTAGTTTCGTAAACTGGTGTTTTCTTTGATGGAAACTAATTACCTCAAAGTTGTTATAAAATAGTATTTGACCTTTTGTTTGGTTTTCAATTTCAAACATAAATATTAGAATAACTGAAATTTCATCCTGGTAACAGATAAGGTGTTACTATTGTAATTCTTTTACTTCAGATACAAAAACAGTCCGTAGTTCAAACTAATTTTATTCTATTCTGTAAAGCCTTGTCTCCACTATCAAACTTTATGTGACATATATGGACATGATGATGTCATATCATTGCCATATTTGAGCATATCACTAGCATATTTGGGCACACATTTTCTGTCAAATTTGATAGTGTAAACAGAGCTAAGCTAATATACATGTTATGTTTTTAGGAAGGAAGTGTACAAAACAAATTGTGGTCGTCGATATTCTAAGTATTTGTTGTAGACTTAATAATTTTGATAGATTTTCCCGATAAGATATTCAAGGAATTATTAAAATAATAATCGTGTGATGGATTTTTTCCAGGTGGAATGATGATGTAGTAACAGAGGGGTAATGACTTACAATTCATGCTAGATTCCTATTCTCAAAGCACTGTTTGTATTTATTATTTTTAATAAACCATCAGTGGCACTATACTATGAAAATATCAAGATATCACTTTTCCTCCTTTAATCCTTATTAATCCTTAAGTACCTTTTCTTTGATAAGACATATATGGTAGTAGTTTTATAGTTGTACAATAACATTGGTAATGTCAAAGAGAAAACAAGTCCCTTATTAGACAACATATTTATGATAGCATACTAATGTTGTATTATAAAACCCCACTCAAACACACATTGATTCCCACAGTAAAACATCCCATGATTCCTGCCTCCTGATGTGTAGCACCGTGCAGATGGTACGTCACACATTGACCTGGTTTATGCTGTAAAGTCTGGTATAATGTTCTTAATAACAGCAGGTACAGGTGTTAAACCTTTTGATATCACAGCTATATAGGCCTACTATATCACCTGTATGTTCATATACACTATGTACATCATCTGTACTATTACATATTTATATAAGATTATACAGAAGAAACGTGCAGGATGGTTTATCCTTTATTATGATTATAATATTCATTCTTATATAGCGCTTATTGCACAATGCTTCTGAGCGCTTCACAATATTACCCAGGTCATTTTTTTTGGATGAAACACATACGGAAACGTTTTCCCATAATGCAGCTATTAATCAGTGCAAAATTGTCTTGTCTTGATCTAACCGTGTACCCATTTATATACATGGATAGAGAGAGACAAAAATAAGTGTCTTGCCTAAGGATACAAGAAATGCGGCGAGAGTTGGATTCGAACGTCCAACTCACTGCGCCACAAGCCCAGTTTAATATCTGTATGTATCAATACTTCTGAAGTTCTATTAGTAAAAACATTTCTTTATCTGTTGTTTTGTCATTTAGATTATTTCCTATTGGATAATAGTTCTCTTCATTAATGATGTGATTGACAAATTTAAATGATTGATACTGATAGATGACAATAGATACCATTTATTTGAACATGGAAAAAACTGAACAGTACTTATTTCTCCACCAATGACAACTAAATATATGTTATCATACTGTGTTATCTGGCAATTGGGCTGAGTTGTTGCACTTTTAAAGGGTTCAATTTTAAGCTGACTTTTTATACACTTGATCTAATCAATAATTTACCTCTTATTATTATTGAGAAATAAAGAAGATAACATGCTTTGTGTTCATTCACCCATACCAAGTATTTCCTCTATTTGTGACCTGAACCTAGATTTGCATACCTCGTCAATTTGTAAGCTAATATTATTTATATTATTTGTTTATTTATGTTCTGTTATAATATAATATCTGTTATATATAAAGTTAAACAGTAAAATTAAAAGTACCCTACAATGAATTTTAAATTTTTTTGTATAAAATATTCACAGATGATCTACTTAAGTTAATATCTTGTAGGAAAGAAGTTATTTGTCTTCCAGTCTAGTTTTGACCAAAAAACCCCAAATAAATTGTGGTGCCAGTTAGGACATGCCCTCACCATTTTTCTCAATATTCAAAGGTTTACCAAAGAATCATGTGAGAATTGATCCTTATCTAAGTATTGTCACCTACTATCAAATAAAAACGAGTGACCGCAGTGCCAGTTTAAGTACTGTGTAAGGTAGATCTTATTAAGTTTTCCGGTTGTCTTTGAATTAGTTCCTGCTTAACGCTTTACCTGTTCACTTTAGACTGGTTGACAGTTACTTAACTGAAACAATGCTAAAGTAATGCTTCCTGATTTGAAAAATATATTTGTTTTCTATATACAGTATTTCTACACGAAGTACTTCTACAAAAGATAATTAGTTAAACCTGTTTAGTAATTAGATATAATATATAGACCCACTGTAATACATAATTGACATTTTGTTGTCAGCTCCAGGATGTTGAAGGCTGATTGTCGTTTTACCTTATCACACCTGACTCTGATCCTGTGTTTCCCGAATCAAACCACTTCTAACTTCCTTCATATCATTCTCCTTCCTTCATCTTTTCCTTGTTCAGTTTTTACGTCTCATTGGTTCCCACGCTGGTCATTTTTGTGTCCTTGGGTAAAGTAATGTATTTATGTTGTCTAAAGTTTGTTGTTTACATACAGTGACCCCTGGATTAGTACTCCACCAGTTGGGTAGTTGCATTGGACTGCTCATGGTCTGGGACCCCTTCAGCTCTCATAGCTGTTGTACCAATCAATTATAAATAATATGTATATGTACATCATGTTCTTTTGACCATACAAAACTACTTTACTTTACTTTCTGTATTGTATATTTGATTTGGTTAGGGTTATGGCCTATGATACAGGCATCACATGTGATACATGTGTACAGTATTAATTTATAGAAGTTACGTATGATACCGTACAAATTATGCAGTATGTGGTGATATAGTACACATAATCAAGTGCTAAATGGATAATATCAAACTGACTTATGCCATTATTTGTAATTTTTATAAGATCTTGTAGTGCTTAATTTTGGTGCAAGTTTAATGCAGTAATAAGTATCACTGATCATGTGTGCAGGTTAATTTACAATGTACAACCTTGAGCCTGAGGTATGTTATGGATAGATAATTGTACCAATGTCAAGGTCCTACTAGCTTTAAATGCTGAGCCTAAACTTAAATGTCTTTTGATGATGGTCCCTTAAAATTAAGTTCAGTAGGTTCAAACAGGTGCTGTATTTTCTTAAAGAACAAATGCTCAGGCTAACTATTATTATGTATGACTGTATTTTACTCCTAAATGTCAAATTTGTTCTGATGGTCCTCATCAGGGGGTGTCTCACCAGGTGCAGGTATTGCATTGGGTCTAGAATAGGTGGTCTTATCAATTAGTTATACTGTAGTAGGTAGTCTATTTTGCAGTTACAGAGTTAAGTTTACAACTTTATCACACTTAATACTAATAATAGACTTGCATAGGCCTAAAGTTGAAACTTCAAAACTTTACTTTAGAAACCAATCAATTACATAATAGACATTTCCTTCCATTATTTAACTTACAGCATTTTATTTTTTATTTTCCTGTAATTCAAATTGACCTTTTTATTGCCTATTTGAAGAGCCGCCATTTATTACCATGGTGACATTGGAGGACCATCAATGCCACTTACAACTATTATTATTCTATTCTTTAGATATAGAACTTTTGACTTTACTTTTAGACAGATTTTTATCATATCCTTTCAGTTTCCAATCCTTGAACTATGTGTTTTTATATTTCTCAGTACAATGTAAAAACATGTACAGGCATTAGAAGTAATTCCAAACCAACCTGCAAAATACTAATTTTATTAATTAATATATATATAATCAAAAGGCAAATTACTGAAAAAATAACAATTGTGAGGGTATCAGTGGATCTCAATGGAGATACAAAGTAAAATAAGTAAAAAGCTATAATATTATTTGAAGGTTTGCGTGGCGAAATCAAATGTTGATATAAAGTTTGTGGTACACCCCGTATATTAGTTCTGAGAAGGACTGTTGAGTTTCGAACTCGATGTTTCGATCAATATGCTTGATCGTCCTCAGGAGTGAGAACTAATATACGTGGTGTACCGCAAACTTTATATCAACAAGTAAAAAGCTATAATCAAAACAAAATATTGCATAGCTTTCAGACAACACTAGCCCTTCATCAGTGCAATAATAATAATATATAGTGTTGGCAACAAAAAAAGTTGATTTTAACTGATTAATTTAATTTAAATTATTAATTAAATATGTGAATACTAACAATTTGTGAAATAGCATCCCCTGTGACCCGCCTAATCCGTTCCTAATAACATAACTTTCTCATGGGTTTAGATTATTAACCCTCATTGGCTGCAATATTCAATATCATATTAAAAGGATGAAGATAAAAAACAAAAACGATTGACTGATTTCCTTATAAAAATTAATTGATCTTAAAAACAGTAAACACACTTGGTCTGGTAATTTTGAATGGGGAAGTAATCACGTTTAATTTATTTACTTCTTTGTATCATTGAATAGAGTCATCAAACCTTAATGGATACTCTAACCAATTAGAGTGTATGAACACCCACCGTACCGCCTCAACAATACACAAATTTATTTAGTTACATTTTTGTTTGCTTTACAGAGTGGAATTTTAGCATTTGTTTGAAACGTCAACCAGCTAAAGAATGAAAATCAGAATACGTTAAAATCTATTTGTTCGCTTGTGAATACCGATTGCATGCCTGAACGTGCGTTCAATCAAATACCGTTATATCGCTTTGTTCAGCCATTGTTCTTTTATTCTTCGAGAAAATAATGTAAAATAATAAAATGGTACAACTGTTTCACACCTCACTAATCAACTTTGTATCTTGTTTTGTAAATTAAATAAAGTTATTAATTTTACCTTTAAGGCTACTATTCTAATGCTATAAAGATGTAATATGGAAAGATGGCCAACAGGTGTGTTGCGTATAAACTTGCATAAGGCAACCCAAATAATGCATTAGTTCATCTTAAGCTCTGGCTACACTATCAAACTAGTTTGACAAAAAAAGTGTGATGTGCCCAAATATGGTAGTGATATGCATAAATATGGTAGTGATATGACATCATCTTGTCCATATATGGACACATCACATCTGTTTTCACATAAAGTTTGATAGTGTAGACAGAGCTTGAAATGGTAAATCCAGAATTGCATGTATTTTAGATGTATTATATTTTATTTCATATAGTTTTGATTATTGTCAATGTTGAATTGCTGGCTGATTTATGTTTTTATTTTTGTTGCACTTTGTATGTCAAAATGTAGTAAACTTCTGTTTTTCATGTTGTAGACTTACCTACAGTACTTATTTTTCATGCTGCTGTACTGTATTAGTATGCAAAAATGTAGCAGCTAATTTTATTTTTCATGTTTGTATGGAGTATTATGTATATATTTTATTTTTGTGGCACTAAGGATGTCAGAATGCAATATATTTTGTTTTTCATGTTTCAGCACATACTTATTTTCATGTTGTAGTAATTATGCACAAATGTAGTACATACTTTATTTTCCATGTTATATTATTATGTTGTGTCTGTGGTAATGATTGTAATTAAAATGCTCACAAACTTTGTAAATGCTTCTGATTGTTTTTTTGTTGGTTATAATATAATACCATAGATTCAACCAAAGAATGTGTTTCAGAAGAATGAGCAATCTGTAATTGTTGAAAGTTTGTCTAAAATTTGAATAAAGACTTAATAATAAAAGTAAAAATTATGATAATGCAATTTGCAACTATATAAACTTTCATGGAAAATATTTAATCAAGATCTTTTTTTATCATCCCAAAATCAATGGTACATCCTGACATATGCAGCACCCTATCCATAAGCTAAAAGCGTTGCAGACAAATTTGCAGATTGCTTATATTGCTGCTATATATTCTTGGATTCATTGCAACTATTATATTGACTTTCATGGAAAATATTTAATCAAGATCTTTTTTTATCATCCGAAAATCAATGGTACATATGCAGTGCCCTATTCCATAAGCTAAAAGCGTTGCAGACAAATTTGCGAATTGCTTATATTGCTGCTATATATTCTTGGATTCACTGTATTATTGATTTTCCTTTCCTTGAAGTCCTAGGTATCTATATTTTTGATAGTACAGTAATAGTAATCAGAGCATGACTTGAATAATAAGGATGGTGCAGACAAATATAGCGCCAACAAAAATCCAAGTCTACTAAAGTAGGCGGTAGTCTTTTAAATGTAATAAAAGGAAAAAAAACTGTTTCGGAAGTTTGTTATTAGCTCTTTGTATGATATATCCTTTTGTATAATTTTATACCATGCATGAATTTCATTCAAAGAGTTTTTTATTTTATTCATATTCATAATAGATATTATTGCTTTATTTTTCCCATTTTTTCTTTGTGTTTTTGTTCAGACTTTGAAGTTTTACTTGCCTTCCGCTCATTTAAAAAAATTATTTTATTGCCAGAAGAAACAAACAAAACAAAAAATACAGTAGTATGTATAACAGTTGTTGTGGAAGCAGGCGATTGTTATGTTGTTTGTACTCCTATAATAATAATAATAATAATATTTTTTGAAACTACACTTTTACAACGGTGGCACATGTTCATACACGGTATGAGAATCATGGGAAAGATTTTAATATAGGAGAGGTAGGGGTGGAGAAGTGCTGAGATTTCTTTGTTCTATCTTTTGGTTTATACAGTATTTGTTGAAATCTGGAGATGAGAATTAAGCTAGAATGTTTGGTGGGTAATCCATGCAGAATCATAATCGATATACAGTAGTTCTTCGTTTTCTTTAAGAAAATCATTTCTGTCCATGTCATTGTCAGAGTTTGTCAAGTCATTTTTGTTAGTGTATTGTGGTCCATAGCACAATTCATCACCATTCTCTCGTATTTTATCGTAACAACTTTGAACAGATAAAAGAAACAAACACTTGAAACAAATTCATTTTTGTTTTAAATTATAATTTACCATGCTGTATGATACAAATGGTCATCAGATCACCTGACCAACCATACAATTTGCATAATATTATACTTTTCTAAAAAAATTATAAAACACGACAAACAATGTTTTATTTACAAAACTAGACAAAATATTATATAAACTTATTTAAACACTATGGAGTGTTTGAAGTTATTTTATAAGAAATCAGAATGTTACATTTGGAATGATGTTTATCCCTTAAAAAATTAAATTATGATGTTTACTCTATTTATAAAAAACTTAAGTATAAAATAAGTTTAATCACCTTTTATAAAATTACGTACAAATAGACTTAAAGAATATTTGCATAAAATATTGATGTTTAAACATACAAAAATATCTGATTTTAATTATTGGAAGACAAGTGCCACATATAGTTTTTATATAAAAATATCAAATTTATATATCTGTGTGCTTTTTGGAATATAATACTTGATTGTTAGCAGTTTGTTCTATTTTCTCAAAGGGGATTTACACCCACGAGACAACTAATAATTGTACTTTCATCATCCGGTTGCAGATGAACATAGCGCCAACAAAAACATTACTTGTGCATAGTTAATATTTCAGAAATTAACATACTATAATATATAAGATAAATGTAGATCAAGGTGATATAATTACCCTACCAAAATAATATTTAGAAAACACCCCTTGGTCCCATAAAATTATTTCTATAATACTGTATCCTAAAAATAGATCTTTTTAAACCACCCTCTTTTAAATCTCAAACTTATATAAATATTTACATGTGAGGAAATTTACAGTGTACTTATATTAAAAACTTTTATACATATTTATGTTTATAATTATATACAATTTGTACAAGTTTTGCATAATTAATGTTCATTGGCCTAAATAGATTATTAAGATCTGGCCATTGCTGCGTAATTATCCCACGTTCTGTCCTGAAGAATTGGTCCAACAGAATTTGCGTCGGCAACCTCCATATACCGCTGTGACCTCTGGAACTGAAACATGCTAGGCAATGGTGTAGTCTGTGCAGTATGTGATTGGTAAAAGTTGTTATGCTGGGGACTGTTCGGTCCGTAGTTGAAGTTAGAAGACTGATATTCAAACTGGTTTGCATTTTGGAGTGTGAAGTCATAGGCTTGTTGTTGATGTTCTGGTGAGCTCATATTATCGTATGATGTTGCTTGATTGGTACTGACCATCTCGTGGTGTGGTGATTGATGGTTAGGACTGCTAAGATTCAGGGGTGAGCTTGATTCCTGAGTTCTGTTGATCCAGTTTTGTCCCTGCCTTGTTGAAGTGTTAGTACTTGTGAGAACTGTGTATGCTGTAGAGCTGTAAGGAGGTGGTGTAGACTTTGAGACGGCTGTCATGCTTGAGTTCATGTTAGGACTTGCCATTGAGTTAGCAGATGGAAGATACATTGAAAGTTCGCTGGGCTCAACAAAGTCGGCCATATGTGGTACTGGAAAATCCATAACGTTTGATATGCGATCGTATTTTGCCCGTTTCATTGGGGGCATTTCTGGATCAATTTTTGGGGTGGTTGGTGGTGTTGGTGGTCCATGTTGCCCTGGGGCAGATGATTTTGTACCTCTGTATGGTAGTTCAATACTATCATTGGTATCTGGTACTAAGTTCTTAAAAATGCTTGGGTTGAGATGATGATGAGATGAGTCTGGTGGACAACCATTCTTAACTGGCTTATTTCTGCGTCTTGGTTGATATTTATAATCGGGGTATTTCTTCTTGTGTTCCAATCGAAGACGATCAGCTTCGACAACAAAAGGTTTCTTTTCTTTTTCAGAAAGACTTCTGCAAGATAAAATAGTTGTGTATGATTAGCTAAATGTTACATTGTTTGTTTATTGTACATTGAAATAGTTTTGTAAAAATAAAATACAGTTTTGTTGAATATACTTGTAAAGAGTAAATAGCCGATGGATCAGTAAAATAACGTTCATTGGTTATTGACTTTAATTTTTGTGCTTCAGGTGATAGATTATCCTATTCTATTGAATCAATCTGTAGAGGTGTTACAGTAAATAGTTTGTCCCATTGATTCAACATTTCAAGATTTTAAATACAGTAGAGAAAAGTTTTATTTGCATAACCTAGATGTACTCCTAGTAAAAAGACTTAACCAAAATTATAAGTCAATGAACTGATATATTATATTCTTGCAAAAATAATCAATGAAATAAACATTTAAAGTTACGATTATAGAAATTGTTCATGGGTTGCAAAAGCATCATAATGCACTGCAAAGTAAATTTCTAACGATATTTATTTACAAGAAAAGAAGAAAAATATATTTACCTCCAAAGACGTCCGAGTGTTTTACTGAGTTCAGCATTGTGTAGATTTGGGTATTGATCTGCAAGACGTTTTCTAGCTGCTTGCGCCCACACCATAAATGCATTCATAGGTCGCTTAATATGTGGCTTAGATTTTCCATCTTTACCTCCGTGTTTTGTTGGCATTGTTACCAAGCTCCAATCGTAGCCTTCAAGTACCTGTGAAACTGCATCCCGGATACTGTCTTTCTGTTCCCCATCTGATGACTCGTCACTTACACTACCAGGAGTGCTCGGACCATCGCTACCAATTGACATTGAACGTTCTGTTAAACTTAGTTCCAATTCTTTCTCATCGGTTAAACTCATCTTGAAGAAGTGTTTATTAAGTATAGTCCAGAAAAAAAAGCTGTATGACTTAAAATTGTCTTACTCTAGCCAACGTTTATCTAGCTTGTTAACTGATTCCAAAATCTCAACACTTATATAGGAAGTAGTACTACGGCCCTCCCCCATTCTGATATCACTGTTTTGATTGGTTGAAATGTGTCACTTCTCGTTGTCGGTGACTCAACAAGACTGCACAACTTCAAAAGAGAGTTGCCCTGGGGAATGCTAGCGCGAAAGAAACTAGACTTAAGCCTGTGTATACTTAATTAGTTTAGGTAATAATTAATAATGTAAAAAATATATAAAGAAAAGTTAAAGTAGATAAAAACATATACAAACGTACAGTTTTTAACCCCAATAGTTTAGAATGGAAAAGTAAACTAAACTGATTTCAGATTGATTCCTACCGATGAGTCATCTGTCTGACTGGTTTATACGATACTGACGTGACGTCAGAAGTAGTTGTATAGTAGTGCATTTGCGTCTTTTTGTTTTCAACTCTGATACAGTAAATAAGAAATATTATTTGAATGATAGAGTGTGTAGGTTTGTTTCCAACATTACACAGCAGTTTATAACACTAGCTTCTCTTCTATACAGTTGTTGTTTACTTGTTTGTTGTTTTGCCAAACGTATGATTAAGAGCCTAATACAGGTTATTACTATAATATGATGACGTTGTTTTGGGCTAATTAATACGAGGATGGTGGGGGTTGTTCTGGAATACAGGTTGTCTGCTAACTTACTGTTATGTAACTGTTAAAAAGTAACTAGGAATTCGAGCATCTAAAAGTAAAACCAGACATTTTCTTGTGATCTGCGCAAAGTGTCCGGGTTTAAACATTGGCAGTAAGCAACATTTTAATGGTAGCAGCTAGTGAATGTACGAACATGCCAAACTGTAAACTTTAAAGCTTTGAAATTCTGCTAAATTATAAGTTTAGTATATAGTGCAAGAAAGAACTGTGGGGTTCATATGTTATGTTAAACTTAAAGGGGTGTGGATGCATATTAGCCCTACCTTGTTGCTTGGTGTTTTTCAAATCGGCATCCATACGGGTCTCGTCAGCCGCACCTTGGGCATCAGTTGTACGCCACACCTCATGTTTCAACTACGTTACGTGGTTTTTGGGGCTGGGCATAAAATCCACACGGTCAGCTAGTCCTATAAAGAGTGCACTATTTTCTCGACGATTTTTTATTTATTAATTAAATTCCTTAAAATATCTCTTTAAAATAATTTATAACTGCCATGCAAAAGTCCTGATCGCTTTCCAAATAAATTGATGTTGCTTTAAATTTATGCTTAATTACATACTGTAGGCCAACTTTGTTGATAGATTCATAGGCTTAAGAAACGGTCTGACGATTGATACAGAACGGTATAAAGACGGTTAAATAACGATAACGTGACTATTAGCTTCGTTGAATCCAGGTTTAGCGGTCATTTTAATGTCGTAAATGTAAAAATCTGTGACGGTCACACTCGCAGAGGTCAGCAATAATGGACTAAAAACTACATTTTTCGATTGTAGCAAAAAATGGATGGGTAAACCGTGTTATTATTGTACTTATAAGTTCAAACTAACATCTTCTGTCTGTTCTCAATTTATTAAATATTTTACTTTCATTGACGCAGTGTTTGCTGTGTAGGCCTACAACTGCCCTGACAAGCTTCATTTTTATTGTAATGAAATTCAATACGTCGTTTTTATTTCATAATACGGATTTAAAGTTTACTGTGGCAAAAGGCCCATGTCAACTTTCAAGCCTTTTTTAGGCCTTAAAAGTTCAATGTGACACTTGGCATCGTGCCAATTCTTTTGGACTTTTAGAAAAAACCAACGCCCTCTATAACATGTAAATGTTAATATCAATATCTCTATTGTAAAAAGGATTGCCAAAATACTATAATTACCGTTGCATCCCTTTCTATGACTACGATAGATACACGACAATATTTACCACGAGGAAAAGCTATTTCGAATTCCAAATTCGAGTGTGGTATATTTACACTCGTATAATAATGATTTGGTGACATTACAACATTTTTATGATCGCAAGATCTATTTTAAATCTATTGATTTTACTTTATGAAACCATGGAAATGAAAAAACATTCATATCGATAGTATTAGTATATTGTCAAATTTAGCTGAAATATTTTAATATAAATAATAATCGAAATAGGCCTAGAGTTAGAGAAGAAATGAAATGTTTAAATGTAATAAAATGAATTAATTCTTAGACGTATGTAATTTAGCCCGCGTATGTTAACATTAGGTCGTTGGAGTTTAGTTAACATTCGCCACGAAATGGAATTATCCGGTTGTAAAATGTTACAATTTGTCACGTTTTGGCGGTATTTTTGTTTATATTCCGAGTAGTCGGTTTCTCTCGTTCTCAGGCTATTCTGATGAAATATGGATAATTTCATTACCCCTTTGAGGGTACATTGATTCAATAGATGTTTGATTTACTCATTGAACTGCTCTTTATATCAACGTGTTTGACACTAACTATACCCATAAGGGTAGTGGAAGGGTCCTAAGCGTCTGTTCTTTTCGGTGTACATCGGACCTTCAGGATGGCAGAGGCTGTTGCGGTTCAGTTGTTGATACGGGTGGTCTAAAAATGTATGGGTGGTTTAAAATTAAATACAAAAACTCATTTTTTTATGCCATTATATTTATTATGACCTTTACTATTCAATTGTTTTGTAATATGTTATTGTGGTATACAGTTTTGTTTTAAGACTGTATATTAGATACAGTATCGAAATTATTGCTTTATGATAATGCTTTTTACGGTAAATTAGGTATGTCGGAACATCTATCATTTAGGCATACGGTTAATTAACATAAAATCACTTTACTATTTACCACGTCATTAGTTTCTCATTAATCTGTCTTTATCACGTGACTACTTCAATCAGACCGCCGAATCTTAATCCGATATAAATCGTTCTGACAAGAGATACTTATAATCGCTATTTAAATGTTCTCAACATGAAGCCATGATACTTTTAAATCCGGTCATAAAATAATTACACTATTGTCACATGCTGTGTGTTCACTATATCTTACCATTACCAGTCTATTTTATTTTTTTTATTTATGTTTATTATTGATATGGCCATTGTATCCGGATCGGTACGTGTTTCGCTCTAATCCCACTTAACGTATTATTAGGATACGTGCTGATATAATTACGTAATACGTGGTGGTCACCTGTACTTTTTATGGCGGTAGCTTTAAGGTCCAGTCGTGGTCAGTATGTGTGAATTTGCATTAATCACACCAAGTTTCCTCCATGATCGCACATACTTGTAAGTGCAGTGGCATACAGCTTTTAGTGAGCATTTATCGACACATCCGAAATATTCAAAGTTAGTTCTAACTAAATCAAATAAGAAAGAGTAGGTTGCAAACGTGTGTTAATATTTATTTAATTTACAACTTTGTCATTTTTCTTATTCGATTGGGAACTTTCGTTGTCAACATAATGATTCGTTGAATACTTTTTGTATTCGAATGTTAAATTGTAAAGGGATTGTGCTCAACAGAACATCATTCGAATAGAAAACGTTAACAACGCAAGCTTTTTCGTTAAGAACAATCTCAACGCTCAAAATACTCCGTAATACTCAACGGAAAAAACTATATTCAATCAACAGTAAAACTCCCAATCAAATATGACAAAAAAAAACAACGATGAAAAAAATCTTTTACTGTCCTCAAATTGTCGTCAAATATATTATTCAAAAATATTATTTAACTATAACCTGATCCAAATCATTGTGCATATTGTATGCCTATATTAATATTTGTAGAAAAATAGAATTAACATAAATATCATTTTCCATGTAAATAACCAACTTGTTTGTGGATATCGATATTGTAACCCGATGTTTCCTGATTCCGTAGAATTGGGTTTGTAAAATCCAACGAAACCTAAATGTACTACTGGGAACGTGTCATATATTATTATTAACCGGACAATTAAAAATCCTCGTACCAAGACGAGGGTCATGCAACTGTGGTTTAGTATTTATGTCTCGATCATAGAAATCCGTAATTATGATGTCATCAATAATAGGTGCATTGTTTTTTTTTCGATCGTTAAAGGGTATTTTTCAAGATTATGTAATTTATCATAACTTTTTATTTATAGTGCGCAAGTTACAACAATATAATTTAATCGCTGTCTACACTATCAAACTAGTTTGACAAAAAGGTGTGATGTGGCCAAATGGTGCTTAAATATGGAAGTGATATGACATCATCATTTCCATATACGGGCACATCTCATTTTTTTGTCACATAGTTTGAAAGAGATGACAGAGCTTTACAATATTTTCAGCTTAATTACCGAATACAATTTGACAATTAAAATATGTTACAGTTTTGATATTTTGAATTTAAAATAAACACAGGGCGATAGGTAGGCAGAATACAATTTATAAATACTTTTCCAATAGTTTCAATACCGGAAAGTCTTGAAAAACTCTCCACTTTGAGCTAATAATTTTGAGCTGTAGGGCCTAATACTAATTTTATGTATCTAAATTTCTTGCTGATCGTTTTTCTTAAGTTTAATTTGTTAGTTTTGATGTATAAATTTTGTTAATCTTTTAAGCGTGTGCCGCTCATCCAAAATCGTTGCTCGAATAAAGTTTTCGTTTGAGTGTGTCGTATAGACATATTTTTGTGACCAAGTTGACCGTGGAAATCTAGTAAAACGAGGTCACTTTTTTAACGAACCGATACATTTAATACCATTGACACTTTTATAATGTTTTCTCCAAATAAACACACTTTTTCAAATTGACATTTTATTCGGTGTTTTAGCATTTTGATGACAGACTCGAGCGTCTTCACATGTGTTTCTAACGCGTCAGCAAGTTTTGAACCAAAATAAACGACGTATACCGTATTTTCACAGTCATATTTCGTAATTTCTATTCTTTATTACTAATTAGTGACTGTTTCCTGTGTTTAATTTACGAGAATCAAACCACGGAATGTAACTAGTTGCCAAATAGGAAAGAATAGTTTTGATTAAACTGGAAGTATATAAACATTATAAATAGGACTCCTATTCAGCGGAAGTGATTCTTGAAATTCTGTATTTTCCAGTGTTGATTTTTGTTTATTGCAGTAATCATGTTCTATACTATTTATTTCCTCATTTCTAAAATATACGATGTTTTATTCTTGTTGATGATCAAATAAAGATCGAAACGTCGAATCATGGCTTCGCTCGTTATTTGGAGTCAGTTTTATACAGGCCTATAACTACTAATGTTTTTAATGCTTAAGGAAATCATGACTATGACAAATGATACTCGGAGGTCAAAATTTGTAAATAAGCGATATACAAATTACAATTTGATATGCCAGGGACTTGCCGTGGATCCATTCCTAATTTCTAGGGACACGGTCATTTAAATCCGCACTACAGTAATTCCTCCATTCAATTCAATGATTAGCTAAAGTTATTGCCGATATCTCAGCATTTGTTTATTTTAGAACACCCGCAATAGTTTTTAGTTGTCGCCAATTGAGTGCGCCGGAAATAGCACCTTTATATCCCTCATTGACCATCAAAGTGTCTCCGCACCGGAAACGCTTTTGCAGCCTTTGAAGTTGAGCTGACCACCGTAGGCCTAGCAATGCATCTCTTTCGTTTCCCCATCCATAAATGCATAATAGGCGTAATTTCGACCAAAATACAAAGTATGTCTGACAATATCTACGCTTTCGGTTTAGTGGATCAATACTTTTTTAAATGTTTACAGTGACGTCATCAAGACAAAGGTATTAAGTTTTAAATAATACGTGATATCTCGGAGTTCGACCAGATTTTCCAATTTGAATTAAAATAACCGATTTCTCACTTGGAAAATTGAATAGACCTTAACTACCTTACACCGACGCATGGAAAACGAAAGAAAACAAAGTTTGTTTATTAATGAAAATATGTTTAAAATTGAGTGAGTGGGTTTGTTCCAATTTTGAATTAAGGGGATGTAACATTTAAAATATGATCAACAGAAAAATAAGAATAGATGTTACAATCAAACTTTTAATAGGCAATTTTGTAGTTTTAATAAAGTTATTCACTTTTACCACAAACAAAACATGATTTCGCTTATAAAATATAAATAATATACAGTTAAATTGAACAAACAGACATTGAATTTTAATCAACAATTATTATTTTTATATTAGGCCTATCATGTAAATATTTTTTCTCCATTTAATTCTTGGTCAAAGTGAATAACTTATTTTATACTAAAATGGCCTATTCAACAATTCTTTTTAAAATTAATTTTTTTCAGGGGGACAATATATCTTAAAAAGTAAGCGAATGGAAGCGTTGGAGGAAATATAGGCGAATATCGTGAAGGTTCGATTCACTCCGCCGATTCCGTCAAAGTATACTTCCGATCTTAGAAACCATGACACACACACACTTCGTCGATTATTCGCCCACCTGTTACGCCGGAACAAAATGTTTCTGTAACCAGTGACGGATACAGAAATTAAAATATTAATGGTATAATCATGGAGTAATAATTATTATTACTCATGGTATAATGTTGAATTGAATAAATGAATACCTGAATAAATTGTGTAAATTTCTAACCGTGCCGTATCATTAATAGATACCGGCCGGTGTTTTTGTTCAAATACCAACATTGCATTTGGGTACTGCGGTACCGTACCCTGGGACATAAACGTTTTGATTACAAATTAGCGACTCGATTTATTGTGTAATGGGTTGCCGTAAATATGTATAAATGCTTGTAGTGATGTTGGCATTTTCCTTCATCAAACTCCAGACTAACTTATACCGGTCTAAAAAGCTTTGAAGACGGTGTGAAATCTAGAGGTAAACCTAACCCTATCGACCCAAGAAATCTCGCGAGACCCTACGATTAATGGTGCTATGGATAGGCCGTCACACAGCAATTGTTGCGTTGTCTTTCACCGCCTGCCCTTCGTAAATCGTCCGGTCTCTCTTGGGGATGTTCCAAATCTTTTGCAGTAATTTGTTGCAAGCAGTCGGTATCGGCGTCATGGTTGGATGAAAGTCGGTCGTTTTAACAGGTAAACTTTGCGGAAAGGTGACACTGAATGGTTAGACGAAATGTCATATAATGTTTAATGTGAGTACCGACTCGGCATCGGAAGTTTACAGTCATACATGCTATGCACATTAAGTATCAATAATGTAGCAACTATAATACCTATGTTAATAAATCAAACCAACTTTCTCACAACAGCATTTTAATACCGGTATCATTAAGTTTTTGTTTGATATTAATGTGGAGAGATGTGTGCTGAGAGATGTAAGGTGGAGGGAAGGGGTTCGATGGAGTTGTGCAGCGGGTACAATATTGAGAGCCATTTGTATCGTTGATGCAGGGGTGTGTCATTGTTAACCTATGACGACTTCGATAAACTATTTTGTGGGATTTGTGTTGATTCTGTTATTCTCATCGATTTTACACAGGTGAAGTCGAGTTTAAGTATTCTACCTGTATACAATTTGTCGGGATAAACACCAAAACAACCCATGCTTATTATTAGTTTCTTTATCTCAATTATACTTTTGAACAAAGATGGCTAAACATGACATTATATCCTGTTCATTTATTTTGTTTTCTATTATATTTGTAACAATAAATGTCTGACGTTCAAATTGTGAGAGCTATTGTGACGAGTTATTGATAAGATTGTCTACTTAATTTTACTGCTTTCTTGACAAAAAGGCTTTGACTAGCGGTATAGTTATTTATGAAATCATTTCCATTCTTGAGTCGCCTTAAGGCATTCTTTACAGACCGCTTTCAGATTCAGAGGATTCTTTTATTTTAGACGGGTCCATTTAGACGAGTGTCAATCGTTAGTATGTTTGTCTTCGGTCTGTTGTTTGTTACATTACATGAATGTAGGCTTATTTTTTTTTAAAGTAGGACTGTAGGCCTATTTTTCTTTTTGGTTAATGTTGATCCATTCGAAAGTAGGCCTACTAAAAATGGTATTTACTTACTATTGGATCAATGAAAAAGAAAAATTTCTCTTCTATAATATTATGATCAAAATGAAAATTTATTATTATTATATTATTTAAGATTTTAGGCATGTAGGTCTATAGTTTGTGTTTAGTACGACACGGCAGATCTATTTATAATCTTCAGTATAGTCAATAAATTTAGTTTCATGTACATTTCAATTTTAATTTAATACATAACAATAATAATAGCAAAATACATAAAGCAACGTTATGAACATAATAATAATAATAATAATAATAATAATAATAATAATAATAGGCCTACAATATTAAACAAATAAACCATACCAACAATCAAGTTGTGTAGGAGTGAAGAGTCCTACGGTAAGTCATACCCACTGCACCAATGCCAGATATTCTTATTTTATTTTACCAGGTATCATAGCATTTTCTAAAAATAGATATTAGGCCTTCTGACCTAATTTCTATAATTTTTTAAATAAATTGTGTTTTGTTTGTAAGTAGGCCAAGTAGGCAGTTCAGTGATCAAGCAGGCATTGGCATTATAAAAGATCTGCTGAGCACTAGTGTGCCTTTAGGATAGGCACTGAATGCAGGAATGACTGCATCTAAAACTAATAATGTTAATTGAAAGTGAAGTCCGTACAATCACATTGCAGGCAGGATACCTATGTGGGAGGCAGGTTCAATTGTTAAACCCTGATTATAATCCCTGTATTTTGACAAGTTAAGTTGTGTCGAAAATTAGAAGCAGAAGTAACAATCAAATCAGAAAATCGGATACAAATTAAATACCAGTTTAATTCATTCGATCCGTCTTGATTGGAATAGGTTATGATTAATAATACGACCAGGGAGGCAATACGAATGTTATTTTTGTGAGATGATCACCTTTTACATCTGGCTACCAGATGCTACTTCTCTGCAAAAAAAGTTTTCTAAAGTTTACCATGTGTATAGCTGTAGACCATGTTTCTTCCATTTATTAAGCTCTGTCTACACTATCAAAAGTGTGATGTGCCCAAATATAGTAGTGATATGACGTCATCATGTCCATGGCGCATCACATTTTTTTTGTCACCTACAATTCTAATTTAGACAAAAATAGACTGTTTGTTTGCTATGAAAACACACATTTAAGGGCGTTGTTGATTGGATGGGGGATGTTGGTTCGGAAGGTCATTGATGTCGATAAGTGGGAAACTTAACTTGGATTGTTGCATGGTTTTTAAAAGAGGTGAATCCATGCATTCTAATTTTATTTTAATTTTATAACTCTATGATCCATGTTTGGTAATTACTAATAATAATACTAGGCAATATAGAAAGAAACAATCGGTTAGACTAGATGCTATACATGTTAATTATCAATGTGATTTAAGTGTCGATTTTCGACAATTGCAATCATATCCTTGTGTATAAGATCGTATACGTAACAGTATAACATATATCGCCTTACTCCACAGTGTTACGATACCGCTGATACGTTTATTAAATATAGCGCACTATACTGTCCACGCGCTTCCAATCTTATGAATATTTATGAAGGAAATTAATTGTAAACAATCTTTCGGTAGAGAATAAAGGGTGTTTATCTAATGATGGCTCTTTTTCCGTATCATTAATTGATATGATTTAAAAACCGTAATCACGATACCCTACACGCGCTTGAGGGTTATGTGAGCTCCAATGCGTCATTAGTTTCCATGGCAACGGTAGGCGGTTAATACTCCAGTAATTGTTGGTAGGCAGTTTAGTAATAATATGATTGTTTCATCATTCTTATTTGTAATATAGGGATTCCCCTTTTCTGTATTTGTTGTTACTAATGATTATATAAATAAATTGTTGGAAACTTCTGGGCCGGTCATTGGTCGTAAATACAATATAAAGGCACGGTACCCGTACCGTAGAGTAGTACGGTACTTCACCTCCTTTCACCCTGTTTCATTTCTGTATATTTCCCAGTACGTTTAGGCTATTAACATGATAAACACAAATAAAAAAAAATTAATACAAAATTCTTAATTCATTCATCTCATCAATGTTCAGATAGGACTCCACAGGGCCTACGAAGGCTTGAATCAATGTTTTTGGCAAAATTTGATTTGTATCGTCGCCGCCCTATAGAAGATTTAGGGTCCTATATCATTATAGGTGGTATTAATAATTTATAAGAATGATAGCGGAACTCGGAAGGAAAAATCATATGAGAAAACCGCAAATCAGACTAAGTTTGTGCTTATGTCATATCAACATGTCCCGTACTTAATGTCATCGACCAGGAGAAGTCCCTGGATCAGGCTAATATACGATATAACGGCCTAAAATGTGAGAGATCAGTCTCATAAATAGATGCGTTATGGGGCCGCCGTACACGCCGTGAGCGAACTCTATACGCACGTAAATGTCACGCTCTTTATGGGGACGTATGGATCAGCCTGTCCAGTATGTCACCGATACAGCACATTTATCAAATGAATTATATCAGTGTGTTACAGTAATTTAAAGAGTTATACCGTATCTAGCCTCATTTGTTCTTATTCCCACTGAATTAAGTAAATTGTGTTCTTTTAAAATTGTACGGTACCGGTACCGTAACAAAGTCGCTCATCGTGGTAAAACAGTCGACTATTTGTAGAGTCCAGGTTAAGACTAGAAGATCGCTGAATGTTCGTTAAGCTTGGCTCCCGAGGCCAAGAAGACGTACCGTAAGCGCCCCGCGCAAATAATTGCTCATCCGCCGAACAGCCGTTTATGATTGGTCAACTCATTTTTGTTGCGCCTACGTTGTTGCGATGCGTCTAGTGGGAACCAAGCTGTATTGCTTGGATTAATGAACAGATTGAAAAGCACTGTCTGTCTGTAACATCGAAACTATAGATCCAACCCACGTATGTATAGTAGCTTCGTTTGACGGCCCACTCTCAAGGAAAAAACACCAGATTAAATTGGTTATTTTTGGAGAAAAACAATTTAATGGCCCTTCCTCCATTAACATATTATACATGGGTGTATGCACAAAACGACCGCCTTTTATGGTAATAAAAATATTGCACCTATATTTGTACATTGTAACAATAGAAAGAAGAGAGAACCCTGGAATATCTATAAATTATATTGCTAAACGTATGGCCTGATGTGTTAATGAGAGAGTGGGTGGTGTGGGTGACGTTCATATGTTGGTATATACTTAAGCATAAACAAAGTTGACTCGAATGTATTTGAAAAACACACAATTATAGAAAAATTTCAAAATATAGTACATATTCACACCCGCCATTAGAATGATCTATCTGACAAACATCTCACCCTCCCACCTGCGTGTCCCAGACAACATACCATTGTTAAATTAAATGGCTAGACCATACCATAAGTCCCGGGCAGATGGGAAAGAAGGATGTCAAAAAAAAAGAAGAAAGACATGTGACCCAGAAGCGACGGATAAACCTGTTACGTACGTATTATACAGTGTCTGTCTAGACGCGTATTACCACCTGCTTTATAAGATTCTTCTTTGCACCCTCCCGTGGACGTGATACTTTACACTGCCTGGATAAATAGATTTACTAAACTATATGTCTGTATTCCTCACTATAGCCTTATTGTACCGTCTAACAGGTAACGCTAAACCGTAATTAATGAAAATTCTTTTACCGAATAATTTATATCACACTCCATTTTACTGATTGTTTTAATAAACATCTACAGACACTAAAAGTTTGTTAGGCCACAATAAAAGAGGGCGCTCTGTAATACATGATCGACTATTGTTTTATTAAATTGTTTTATTTTCTTAATTCCACAAAGATATCGTGGATATATCCATGATTTTCCTAGACTTAATTTGGCCTAATAGTGTACATCCAGATTATTGTTGTGTATGTGTGCATCGGTCAGTATTACCGGGTGTGTGGCGCAGTGTGTTGGACGTTGGACTACTGATCATGATCGCGGTTCGAATCCAACTCTGCCGCATTGCTTGTATCCTTAGGCAAGATACTTTACTTACGTTTGCCTCTCTCCACTCAGGTATATAAATGGGTACCCGGTTAGATCAAGACATAACTTTGCGCTGATTACTAGCTGCATTATGTTTCCATACGTGTTTGATGCAAAAATGACCGGGGTAATAATGTTCAGCGCTTAGAGGTTTCACAACATTAGGGCGCTATATAAATCCAGGATATTATTATTACCGACCGAACCGGGGACCGAACATTCTGATAAATGTAACTTGTCATATGTCACACTCAGGCTAGCAGTAATGTTTTAAACCCAGATATTGTCGTATAACACTGAATTGAATACCCGTGATAGGTAATTGTTCATCTTATCCCAAACATCAGGGATCCACCGAAGCGCCCGACTTAGCGAATTCTTTGCCGTCGAGACAGAAGTCGTGTAAATTAACTATGAAAATAGAACAATTTTGAACTGTACCGTATACATGCCATGTTAGCGCAAGTTATAAAATGTCTAGACTCTCAAAACAAATTGTACTTTAACACATTCAACTAAACCCAGACGAGTTTAATTGTATAATTGTATTGTTATTAAATATATTTTACTCTGGGAATGCGAGTGTTAGGCAATTTTAATTTAGACATGGACCTATAAGATATCTCGAGTCTCTCTCACAGTTCCTGAATTCTTGCTTTATGTTGTGTATGGTAATATTTAAAAACACGGCAATTCGTGTAGACCCGCCCCCCCCCCCCCCCCCCCCCCATCGAATATAGATACACCAATACCACCTCTACTCGAAAGAGTTGTGCGTTTGGTTCCACCGTACCATGAACACAAGAAGTACGCACAACGCAGGAGTTTGACCAATCATCCGACCTTAGTTAACGAACGTGAGAATGGTCAGCCTTGGACGACAAATTAAGATTTGAGAAATGTCATTAAAAAAAAAAACACAATAACGAAAAACTGGCGATTAAATTCATCAAGCAGTGTATAAGATTTAAGAAGTTTTGTTTTGAAAAGATATTATTTCTTATGACATACCAAGAGGAATAAGACGTTGGTTTTGCCGCAGGTATAGGCTGCCATACATTGTGTATGGCTTAACGTCAATGCTCTAGCCTTAACCTTGGTGTTTTCTAATGGATAAGAGCTATATGTCAATGCTGTAGTACGCAAAGAAAGTAAACCAATGTCGTCCTTCAAAATTATTGTTTTCTAATGTCGTGAAAAATGTAAAAGACTCAGAGTTTTAATCGGATTGGTTTGCAATGATCTTAATCTGACAGAAGGTACACCTGAGTATTAACATTTCTGAGAAAATCTAATAGGAAATAAACACACAGCAACAAAATGTACCATAGTTAAATGTCCTCTACGAAACCCAGTGACAAAATTGATTAGGGAAGTGGTACGGTGTATTTCCCATTTCATCGATATCGATTTATGTAACCGATTTTACATCCGATATCATTTTCTATGAACCTCAAAACCCATGTCCTTCGATAAGTGACGAGGAAAACAGTCAAATAATATTTAAAATTGGCCGTAGAAATGCATCAATGGTTAAAAGAAGCGACATAATGTAAAGGATAGTCTCTAATATGCTGTTTCCGATTATTAATCTTTTAATTTTGTATATTTATGTAACGATCCCTTATACTAATTTTGAGTATAAAGAGACTTTTTAATAAGCTTGTACAAAATTAATGTTTTACTAGGTGCAATATTTTTGTATTTCTATGTTTTTTAAGTGGCAACGGACTCTTTGAGTTATAGTAGGCCCTAATTGTTTTGCCTTTAGTTGCCCCTGACCATTGTGCTTTGTTTCTGTTCTGTTCTGTATTATTGTAATGTTTATTAGTCGAATAAATAAATGAAATGAAATGAAAGTCGAATGCACAATAGGCCTGATCTAAAAAGAACACATATAGCACTCAGCAGAAATCATCGAAAATTGAACAAATCATTATGATCAATACATCAGTACCGGTAATACTGAATTATCGTTTTCCATACAAAGGATCAAACAAGAAATACAATGATGTAGTTATTAACTATATAATATTTATTGAAACTACACCTTCACAACGGTGGCACACGTGTTTATACACGGTGCGTTCTTAAAATAAATGTATAGACAACAAACAGATACAAAAATAAAAATCAATCCCTGTCGGTCACTGAGATATTCAAATTACAACAATTAAGTAGTTAATAACTAAAAATAATAATTGGCAATAGTAATAGTGAAGAACTGAAAATAATAAAATAAACAACAGTAAATAATAATAACTGAAAATAACAACTGAAAAGAATACACTCTATACCGCAACAAGACAAAACATTTACGTATTACCTGTCAACAACCGTTGTTCGCGTATATTAGTTATTACTATTTGGCGGAACCAATATTGTTAAAGATGTATTGTCCCCCAAAAACATGAAAAAATGAAGATTAATAAAATCAGACTTTGAATAGGTCAAATCGTTTAACAAACTTAATCACTTCCGTAGAAAAAAAACCCCGAAAAATAATTCTTTAATAAAATGATAAAAGAAACGGTTAAATTCAACTGCCAGCCAATTTGACTAGTTTGCTTTAAATTACAGTTTTTCAGGTAAAATATTTTTTTTCCGATCCAATTTTTGGTAAAAGTGATTAACTATTATGTGACATTAAATGGCATATTCAATACAAAAATTTAAAAATATATTTTTTTCAGGGGGACAATACAGTACATCTTTAAGCAGTTTCATTTAACATGATTCCAATGTATTAGTACGTTAGGCCTATTACTATTTGGCGGAACCAATAATTATTAAGCAGTTTCATTGTACATGATTCCCATAGATAATTTATCGCACTTAATTCTAATCACCGTGGGCATCCGTTTCTACCAGCCTTTAGGCTTTTCTTTAATCGTGATGGTTTTGATTTTGAGACATGAATTACGTCATACCCAGGTTACTTTACTATATATCAATCCTGGCCTGTCGGTCAGGACCCAGCACCTCACCAAACACCCGTTGTGATACCGCTAGTCGCTCCCACTACCAAATTACCTGCGCGGCTTGGATGCTATAATAAATATTACTGCCGAGGCAAATTTGCGAGTTAATGGATGTAAAACTCATCATTGTTGTTCCCCTAGACATAACTTGAACTTGATAATGTCTGGGTTTTATGATCATCCCGACCCTGCTCCGTCTTCCCTGCAGCGTTCTCTACGTGGTGGTACCTGGAAAACCCATCCAATATAATTGTAACGTTTGTAAAAGTCAAATAACATGTCTGTGTTTGTAATTTTTATTTTTTTGAAGATCAATTAGGTCTTATTTGTAACCATGCTTTGTTTGGGCTTTGTTAAAAATGAATAAGGTGGAAACTGTTAAAAATCTTATATATCGAATATGTAGCCTAATGTATGTTTTAAATAAATATGAATGAGAAATACATTAAGTTTAACAACATTGAATACGTTTTTCATTCCATTTCATTATTCGAATTCAAAACAATATAACCCGGGAATATAACATTTAAAACAGTACAGGAATGAATTCAGGGTAGCAAATAAATAACCAATGGTCAAACTTATTTCCATTTTAGGGAATTTCTGACAACATCTCCTCTGTGTTATGTGCTACTATGGTAAGAACTTTTTGTATAAAAAATTATTCTTGATTTTGTGTCAGAGGTGTAATTTTTACTAGACTCGGAAGTAGTCTTGGGTTTTGACGCTCAGGACGCTTGACCACCCATTCTGGTCAACAAACTCTCAATGGCCCATATAATATCACCACCTATTGTAATTTTATAACTACTTGGTTTTTATTACTATTAATTATCATAATGAAAGCGATCGGCTACTGTTTGTTTGTGAGTAATCTTGTGCCGAATGCGTCGGCCGAACGAACGGAACCGACAACGAAGACGCCAATTCCTTGGAGTATTATGTATCGTGTCTGAATCGAATTAAAATTTAATATTTTATTGACTTTATTATAAAGTTTATATTCCCTTTACGACATATATTATCCAAAATTATACTGACCGACAACTTTTATAACCTTGTTTTTTTGTATTGTAAATTTAAGTTAACCACGAAATTTCTTTTTTTCTTTCACCGTATTTTTTATTCTTTCACGATAATTACTGTATACTGCTCAGAGGGGGCGCTAGACATATTTCTTAAATTTGTTTCTGTTTTGTTGTTGTGAGCCGGCCGGCGGCCTAGCTACGTCTCTCTCCCCTCCTCGGTGACCAAAATATGGAAGGTACGACGTCCCTGCGACAACGGCCGAGGCCTAGCCACAAAGTTCGATCTGAAAACAACTCGGAGAATAAAGAAAAACATGATAAAAAAGAAAATAAATTCACAAAGACTATATCTAATAATACAAACATTGAATTGAAGTCTGGTACTTATTGGTTAACCCGCATCGTATTTCTCCGTTTCCAGGCCTTCATTTATTGTAAGTTTAGGCTGTCTTAAGAAAGTATCACACAGGGATCAATTTACTTTTCTCTCAGTAACTAATAATGTGTGAGTGGAGAGGAAGTGATCATTAGGTCTATTATTAGAAGAACAGTGCTCGATGATTTTTAAATAAGAAAACGGGTGTTTGGGGCATGAATCTTTAGAGGATACAGTACAGTAAAGTTGGCAGCTAGTTAATTCTTGCCATTCAGAAATCTTTGCTTTGAACTGAGATACAAAACATTTTAGACTAAAATTTAGTTATACATGATCCTGCCTCCTATGCAGCACCTATTTCTTTCCAAACATTTTAGTTAGAACTTTCTTTATTTACTCATTTTTCAGTTGTTGCATACCTGGTTGCGTTGCATCAAAACAAGGAACTCATCGGCAGTAAGGGACTCTTACCAGCAAATTTATACTTAAAGCGCATCAATGATCATGTGAATGGAAACATCTGGCAGGGGTTGAACTTTGGCCCAACATTACTATGGTTTACAGACCTAAAGGAAGTTGACTACTGGTTGGATGCCATCGCATACAGTGGACTGATGTTGTCTGGTTTTGTCATCATCACTGGATGTTGTAATATGATCATTATGGCTGCCTTATGGATCCTTTACCATTCACTGGTAAATGTTGGACAACGATGGTATGTAAATATATATGCTGTTTTTTTACACTATAATATTTCTTTTACAGCAATTGACATTTAAATCGACTTATTACTTACATTATTTTTGTTTCCTTTTTTTTGTTTAGGTATGGTTTTGGTAAGTTTACATTCTATTTCAAACTCAATTAATAACAAAGATCGATTAGCTTACTAATATGGAAAGCATTTTTATTGAGTAACTGTAATTTTTTTTTCAGGATGGGAGTCACAGCTGTTGGAGTGTGGATTTCTTGCAATATTCATGTGTCCATTGTTCACGCTAAAGCAGGTTCCCAGAAACACCCCTACACCTGTAGTAACTTTGTTTGGATTTCGTTGGCTTATATTTCGTATTATGATTGGGGCTGTAAGTAATTTTATCAATTTTATTTGAAATGACCATAATTCTGTACAATGAAACATCTAAAATATTGAACATTGGAATGCATTAATTTAAAGTATAAAACGTTTTTCTAAATCCATTTTCTTGACACAAAAATGCATGTTTGTTGCAAATTGCACTACAGATGTTTGAAATATATTTTAGACAGTTCTTTGATAAACTGTTAACATTTGGTTGAAGGAGTTGACATGCTTTTTTTTTACTCTGTATAGGGACTAATCAAGATTCGTGGTGATCAGTGCTGGAGGGATCTTACTTGTATGAATTACCATTATGAAGTAAGATTACTCATATAATGTGAACCCACCTCAAATTTATAATAGGGCAGTTTGATTTGTGATGTGCAAGTTTATTGTGCGCATGTGGGGACATTGGGATGTGCTTCCACAGATTCTAGGTCCAGACAACGACCAAAGACACAAATATTCATAGGTCCTACAGTAGGTTGTCATAAAACAAAAACTTCCTAACAATTAGAGGATTATTATTGTGATACTGTAAACTTTTCTGAAACCAGATTTTCTGAAAACTGTACTCAAAACCAGAATTTTGTTACAGTTTTTTAAAGTGTGACAACCAAATATGGTAGTGATATATGCTTAAATTTGGTAGTGATATGACATCATCATGTCCATATATGGGAACATCACATTTTTGTCACATAAAATAGATATAGATAGTGTAGACAGAGCTTTAGGAAAGTTGAAAGTACAAAAATCATGTATTTTAATCATGTTTTTATCAAATACGCAGTTAGTAATAGTAGCATCACTTATGAAAATAATAACAAGAAGTAATGTTGAAAATACTTGTTTTTGAAGTGGAAGTTTTCTATGTTGCCTGTATGATTTATTACTCATTTCCATAAAAAAATATGACTTTTATACTCGGTTAAATAATCTAGCATTGAAATGTGGTGAAGCATATATATTTCTACATTATTTATGATAGCAACTTTCATAGAGAAAGTAGGTCTTGCCTAGTGTTGCAATGTTGATGTGATTATATTACCGCTATTCTGTCATTGCCGATTGCCAAGATAAAAACAAAATATTTATCGTGTTAAGTCATAATTCGTGTTTACACGATTATCTCGTCTCGTCATAAAATACCAGGTAGTTTTGTCTGTTTTACAAGTGTTTGTATCTAAAGTTTTTGTGTTTTTTTATAGACACAGCCAGTTCCTAATCCCATTAGCTACTATCTGCATCAATGTCCAACTTGGATGCATCAATTTGAAACAGCATCAAACCATTTTATTGAACTTGTTGTTCCCTGGTTACTAATTATTCCTTGGAAACCAACACTGATGATAGGTGGCGCTATTCAAGTTTTATTTCAGGTACAGTATGTGCTAAATTAAACAAAACAATTTAAAAAACCAATCAAAATTAAAATACAATGAATGTTATGAGTTTATAATGCGGAGGATATTCTTATGAGTTCATTGAAGAGAAGAAGTAGAGCTTAGTTGATGGAACCTTCAGATGGGATGTATAGCCATTGGTCATGTGTACATATAGTGCATGTTAAAGAAATTGGTACACTTTTTGAAAAGAGTAGGGGATTGTCTCCCGGTGTGCTGATCTGATAGGCACTGGCTGCCATGTGTCCGTGGAGTGCCTCATCCGAATTTCCTCACTTGAGGACCAGAATAAATACCTTTGCCTTTATAAATTTTAACTGTCTCTGCCTCTCAGCAAATGAAAATATTCTCCCTATTAAATGAATAGACAAAATGATCTTGTTGTGAAAATAAACTTTTATTAAAAATCAACTGTTTTCTACCTTGATATGAATGTTGAAGGATATGCCATGCATAAATTGATACATTCTTACTTTTCAGTATATCTACATATTATTATTGAATAAAAAGTTAATATGTCATGTTATATAAAGTTATTAATCCAAAAAGAAAATGGAAATAAATAAAAAAATAAACACAATTTCCTTCTCTTCACAGATAGTTTTAATAATAAGTGGCAATTTGAGCTTTCTTAATTGGTTGACTATATTGCCGTGTATATGCTGCTTCGATGATACATTCTTCGCTAAGTTTTTTGCCAATAATCCAAAGGGAGCCAAAGCATACGTGAAGCAAATACAGACAGAATCAAATGAAAGGCATGTTCATCAAGGTATTACATGTTGTAGTTTGTGCTGGTAGCCTTTTTATTGTTTTCTTTTCTTTTTTCCCCATTGCTCACATTAATTGGACACTGAACTTGTCGGCTGCGACAAATACCAACAGTAATGTACTATGTACATATTCTCCATGGCGCGGTGTCTGTTAAAAAGAATCTGTTTGATACATACATTTGTTGCTTTCTTTTGCTTTGTTCATCGAGGTAAAATTAAAATGTTATAGTTTGTGCTGTTAGCCCTTTTACGGTTTGCAATCTTTTTTCCCCATTGCTCACGTTCAGTGTGTTATTAGACCAAGGTAATCTAACAACAGGACACTGAACTCACGTTGCCAAGATAGGAACTCGTAACAGTCCTTTGATCTTATGTCTGGCTGCGACAAATACCAACAGTACTGTACTATGTACATATTCTCCATGGCGCTGTGTCTGTTAAAGGGGCGTGGAACTGATCGTGTCACAGCCACAGATAACCCTTTGATCTCCGGAGCTCAGCATCATGTTGTTAGATTGCCTTGGTTATAGTTAGACTGTCTTGTTAAGATACATACATTTGTTGTCTGTGCCTTTTGCTTTTGAATAACAATAAAAGAATGCTTTAAGTTAATTAACCCTAGACTTAAACGCAAGCTCGGTGGGCACTAGGCTAGTGGAGGTCATGTGTCATTTGAGGGCATTCAATAGAAATACATTTGGGTAGCGCAAACCACCTGACTGAATCGGCTTCCTGAAAAAAATACTTTGTACTGTAGTATTAGTTTAACATCATCACCATATCTCATTACCAAAAGCATATGTTTGTTGCATATAAAAAATGTTTTATATTCATATTCAAAGAATTTTCAGTCGTTAATTAAATTTATCAAGGTTGTCGGTGTGAATGGTCATTTAATACTTAACAAATACGGTGAATAGAACAGACAACCATCTTGTAAGATTTGATTTGAATAATTTGAGGAATAGTTTGAATAACTAGAAGGATTTCAAAGAAATTCAAGAGACCGACATTTGAGACCATTAATATTGTTTCTGAATAGTAGAGATAACCTTGAAAAAAATTGAAAGTTTGCTTAAAATGAAAAATAACATTGTTTATATGAAAAAAACAAGTTAAATTCTACAATGTATAAATAAGGACTTTTTTATTTTTTTTTTCATTACCTTTTTTTAAAATTTACATTATTTTGTAACAGTAGACCTATTTAATACTAGATTTAAACTTGTCACTTGGGTGTGTTTTTCTATCTTTACAGGTCAATACATTCGCAGCGTGCTACACATCGCCCTCGCTGCCCTAATCACATACCTCAGTATACCGGTTGTTAAGAACCTGTTATCTCAGAGGCAAGCTATGAATACATCTTTTGACCCACTGCGTATTGTCAACACTTATGGAGCTTTTGGAAGGTATACAGTTTTGGTTAACTTTTGATCAAATAATGTAATATCTATATATCTAATCTCATTCTTCGTCTTGGCACATATAACTGTGTCTGTACAGCTGATGAGATTTCTCCATGCCTGGCGATCCTGTGCCAACTGTTTCCACAACTGTACGGCCAGCAACACCGTTCATCTTGTCTTTTGCCTTTCTCGCGATCGTTTACATTGAATAGCTCCAATTAAAATATCTTGCTCTAGTCCCCAGTGTATGGTGATATGTCCAAAGTATTGTTGTTAACTCATACTGAATATTGATTTACTTTAAATTTATAATTCATAATTAATGTTAATTACACAATAAACTAATCTATGAATTTCTTAAATTCATAGATTAGAAATTTTTTTTTTTAAAACTCTTTAAAGCATTTTAATGCACATCATCAATCGTCCAATTCTGTTACAGTATATAAATGTATTGTTTGCATGTTCAATAAACACTAGTACAGTTAGTTAGCAGTACACCATCATGTGTATATACTATCTATCCCTTTTGATTTAACACAAGGTGTAAACCAAACTTTACTATATAAGTTTATTAATGTCTATTTCTGTGTTATTTTTTAAAGTGTAACAAAAGAGAGAACAGAAGTGATCTTCCTGGGTACATCTAGCTTAAATCCGACAGATCCTAAGGCAGAATGGTTGGAGTATGAGTTTAAATGTAAGCCTGGTAATGTTACTAGAGCACCTTGTCTCATCTCACCTTATCACTACCGACTTGATTGGCTCCTGTGGTTTGCAGCTTTTCAGGTTATTATTTTTCTCATTGTTTTATTGTTTTTTCACACATAAACTAATAAAATAAATCCTCTACAATGTTAATCAGATATTATGATCATTAATATCATCATCATTTTTTCAACCATTGTCAGCCCACAGCCGAAAGCGAGGCATCCCCAAGTTAAACCCATCCTTTTCCGTCCTGTGTAGCTCCCATACAAGATATGCCAGTATCTGTTTTTTGTGTCTTCCTTGGTCTACTGTAGAGTGCCTGCTCTTGGAGTCCATTCTGTGATAAGTTTTGTCCATCTGTTGTCATTCTTTCTGACATTGTATCCTGCCTATCTCCATTTCTTGGTTATTAGTATTTATAATGTGCGAATTATGAAAAATACTTTTGACAACATGTTTTGGTTTTCACAGAGTTATCAGCAAAATAACTGGTTAGTGCACTTAGCTGGGAAGTTGTTAGCAAATGATGAAGCAACAATGACGCTCATTGATCACAACCCCTTCAAACATCAAGACCCTCCTCAGTGAGTATGTTATGCATAGTGTTAAATACAAATAACTACATTATTCTTTTTCTATTATGTCTTCTGAGGAGTTAGGTGGCTGAGTGGTTAGGACACTTGAGTAGTTAGGACACTTGACTGTCATACAGAGAGATCCGGGTTCAATTCCCACCAACTCCCAGTCCACTCAGCTGTAAATGAGTACCTGGTTGAAAATACTAGAGAGGATAAGGTGGTGTGGAAAGGAACTGGCCACCCTACCACATAATGCCGAGGCTTAGTACAATGAGCTAACCGCTCATTCCCCTACTTTCAGAATGAACATGGGACTTTACCTTTTTACCTTCTTGGTAGCCATTTTGTTTTGACTTCTATTCCCCCGTATGTACTTTTCATTGACTTTGGTAATATTTTCATTTTCTAGGTTCATAAAAGTGGAACATTATGGATACAAGTATACACAAGTTGGAAGTAAAGAGGCTAAAAACGGTGCCTGGTGGACTAGGAAGTACATTGGCAACTACCTACCACCAGTATCGCTGGGGAGTTTAAAAGAGTACATGTCTCAACAAGGCTGGGATATTCCACGATTTATGAGGAAGAAATTCCGTGAACACAAGAAAAATGAACAGAAACAAAAGAAGTCAAAGAAAATTTGAAGATTGTTTAGATGATCTGTTGTTCATACTACTGGTCTTTGTCATTGCATGAACCACTATGTACGTTCTGAATCCTCGCATGTACGTCTATGTGCATAACAAATATAATATAGTATGGTATTAATTTATTATTACCAAAATTAAATTATCAATTGTCTTTAAAAGATTATCAATTTCTAATTTATTTTTACTATCGTATATGACTGTATAGTTCCATTCAGTGTGGCTACAAAATTTGTTGAAATGGGGTGGGATTATACTCAAGCATGGAATTATAATTGTTCATATATGGTATTATTAATTTGTTTTTTCTTGACATTTGTTTACATTTTTAAGTTAGAAAATTAAGTTCATTTCAGACATTTTATTTATATAAACCATTTTACAATATTATCGTTAATGTCTTTGTTATACTGTATTGTTAGTGTACATTGTATGTATATTTACTGGCAAAATAAGTTCTTGCCCATTGTACATTATTATGTTCATTGTTTTTGCTATGTAAGAAAAGTTGTATGTTTTAAAGGCAAAATAAACTTTACATTCCATTAATGTTTAAAACATATTTTACTGTAGTACAACGTAAAAATATTGCTTTGCCATTTAACCGATTTAGGAATTTATTGATTAAACACTTTTTGTGCTTACTTTTTTTTTGTACAAATTATGTGCGGTTATGTTATGTGTGTGTGTATGTATGTTGTGAAAAGTGTTTACTATTTTTTTGTACAAATTATGTGTGGTTATGTTATGTATGTGTGTTATATTTTTTAAAAATCTACAAGTTTAGTCATTCTATGTATGTCTTCTGTTTACGTATCTTCTATTTAAAAAAAAATCTTGTTAAAACTTTGTTAAACTGTATGATAAAGTGTTTACATAGTTTAGGAGAGCTTTAACTTTTAAAATTTTCATTTTAAAATTAAAATTTTCGATCATGTAACATGTAATAAAATAATTTAAATCTATTATAATATGTAGTCTCTGGTTTTGTATTTTATGCAGATGGCACAAAATGAAACATCATGTTTATTTTGATTAAATCTTAACTGACATTAAAATGTTATTTTTTGTAGGTACAGTAATAGGATTTGATAGGTACCTAGGTTTCACAAATCAGCTAGGTTGCATGACCTTATGTGAGATTAGAACCATAACCATAGTAAGTTCATACCAACTATTTATTACACGAGTTGTTAAAAAAACCACATTACTATTGAACTGACAAAAACAGGATCAAGGTGGCTTGATGGTTACACATGTGACTCAAACATTGGTAGCCTGTGACGTTACTTGAAAAGGTCATTTGACATAAAACGTGATTGCCTATGTCAGTACAATAGATAAATACACTGGACTGTTTCATTGCACATTGACATTAGTTCACTTAGCACCCTGTTGTATTTTGTTATTTCTTTACGACAATGATTTCTATAGTCTTTTGTGAAAGGAGAAATCAAGATGTTCCTTGTCACATTTTCTATGCACTTTTCTGTTAATTTTTTGTACCTTGATCAATAACACCTAATTTATCATTCACGGACGGAGGAAAGAAACTCAAATCCAGAAAATCTGTTTTGGATTATTTTACAGAATTGTGAATAATTTGTTTGTTAGGGTTCTTTAAAGTTTTGAATACAATCATTGTTAATGTGTTTTAAGTACCAGCGCCAATATTGATGACGTCAATGTGGTGATTCGATATCAAAGGTGGATTGTATTACCATTATTGTACGCAAAAATTCAAAAACCTGTTGAGATAATCGTTTGTATACAGTACATAGTAATCAAGGTGTAGAAAAGCAAATTCACACACAGCCATTGCATTAAGATTTCTTAAATACCACTGATCCATGCAAAATACTAAAATTAATTGAGATGATTTGCAATAGGTCACCATGGTCATTCAATAGATAGAGAAACTGACCACTGCTAACTGCAAATACAGCACTGTAGTTCAATCATACTGTAGTACAATCTAATCTGAAAAAAATCAGTTTGTTTTTCTTTACATGAACAGCTTGTTCAAAAAAATCACCAGTTGTACTGTAGTTATTTATTAGTACAGTTTGTCCTTTTTGGAATTTCATACAAATTGGTACAAATAGTTTGATTATAGTTTGTCCTTTTTGGCATTCCATATGCTTTAACAGGTGGTCAGTCAACAGTGGTCAATCTATTCAATGGATAGGTAGTCATATCATATGTCAAATGAAAATTCCAATCGGATTATGCTTTTCATTAATAATAAGCCTGCAATAGTAGTGTGAATTACATTTATATAGAAACAGCCAGGTAAATAGCAACACTTGTCGTTGGACACCGAGAAAGAATGTAAACTGGAATGCCTCTATTACTCAATATGTAGGATGAGTTCAAATACATGTCCAAACTTAAATAATGTAGTAGGTGGAGTTGTTCAGTGAACGGGAAATATTTTTTAGACTAGCGGTTTGGCATAATGGTGATGAATATCAGGTTAGCATGCGAGAGACATGGTTCGAGACCTGTCTGTGTCGCATTGCTTGTATCCTTCGACAAGATGCTTTACTCTTCGTTCAGATGGGATGTAAGCCATTGGTCCTGAATAAATATATAAAGAATTTGGTACACTATTGGAAAAGAGTAGGGATTGTCTCCCGGTGTGTGCGTCATGCTCAGGTAGAACAGTGTTTACTCCAGAATAAAGAAGAGATTAGTCATTCAATAGTAAAGCTCTGTCTACACTATCAAACTACTTTGACAAAAAAGTGTGATGTGCCCAAATATGGTAGTGATATGCCTAAATCATCATGGGCACATCACATATTTTGTCACATAAAGTTTGATAGTGTGGACAGAGCTTTAAGATAGAGAAACTGACACCATGATTCTATGACAATTTTATTCCTTATCACATATGCATAGGATTTTGATAACATAACATTTCAATCAAAATTTAAATTACTTGCTTCCTCCAGCAGACTAAAGCAACAGAAATAATTAATTCTACATTTTTTTTCATACATTTTTTTTCGCTGGACAGCAGCACAATATCAAATATTCTTCAAAATATTTATTTTCAATGTTTATACAACTAAATACATTTGAATGTTTTTAATAATTTAATGTGTAAACAATACAGCATCAACCTTGCGAATATTATAAAGGGAAAGTTAATATAATTGTACAAATAAACAACGTTCTTATAAATTGGTAACTATTCTAGTACTTGGTTTCACCTCCACAACGATCATTAAACTAAACTGAGAAATCTTCATGGTAATCAATACACTATTAACGTTGAATAATTAGTTTTATATGGTTAAAGTTGAAAACACTGGTTATTATTAGAGGAGTTGGAAATCAAGGAAAAGTTGGTTTTAAAACTGCCCGAATGTAATCGATACAATCATTACACAAATACTAAGAATTATTTCATCTCATGGAAGATTTTTTGTAATTGGATTAGAAACAGGAAAAATACAGTACTATAGCCAATAACCCACATATACACAACTCTACATTATAGCATGACTGACTGAAGCACGGCTTCACAACCACGTGTTATGGGCGCCTAATTACAATACAGGTGTACCACTTGCATGGGCCAATCGATATAATACTGTAAATAATACGCAATTTAAGCCCATCTGTGTTGAACAATAGTTAAGACTGTATTAAGAAGCATATGTATGCAAATACATATTTTCGCATGTATGGGGGTTAATTACAATACAGGTGTAACACTTGCATGGACCAATCTATCTATATAATACTGTAAATGCAATTTAAACCCAATAGTAAAGTAATAAGAAGCAGATGCATGCAAACACATACAGTTGTATACAGTACAATCTAAAGTGAAAGTACAAATGCAATTGTTATCACTTAATCAGAACAGCAGCTAATTAAAACTGATTGTGAAATGGCCGATCTAATTCACTCCCACATCTATCTATGTTTATAAATATAATTAATGACCTTATAATGAAAATGCGTCGAATATTCAGTTTCACATTTAAAATCAATTAATCTTTTTTAAGTCACAAGGTAAGTTCACATTCCACTGACCATGATTATTACGCCATGGAGGAATTAAGCCAATCGTATTATTCAAACTTACTTTACAGCAATAAAGTAAGGTGCTCAGCTTAATCACCCTAAATGTGATCTATAGTTGAACATGTGGAAGCAACATGTTTTAACCTTGGTGCTAAAGATATGATTATAATGAGTCATGAGAGTCCCTATAATTTAAAAACACCCACAATTTTGTTCCATACTCAAGGTTCAAGAGAATTGATATACAGTAAAGAAGAACATTGAGTGAATGAGATTTAATTTAAATGCAGTCAGTCGCTTAATATTTTGAATGATTTTTTTTTTAAGGCTAGCATTCTCTACTGAACTATTTTTATATAGAATTGATCTTTTTTTGGCACGTTTAAATATATACATGGTAAACTGTACAGTACTTTTAATTGTAGGCTTGATAAGCTGCATAATAAATACAAAGATACAACAGACACTCACCTCCCGTAACCCCACACAAACGCCAACCCAAAACCCATGCCACCCTAGGCCCCAAACCACGTCTCTAATCACAAAAAAAAAAAAAAAATGTAACAAATTATGCAGGTCAGATCAACTACAAATGGAAAAATGTATATACATGTAGCTGACCGCCATATAGAACTCTCAGTGTTATAACTGTACATAGCATTTCTTATGTTTATTAACTAATGGCCAAATGTACATCACATTATGAATATCAAAGCTAACATAAAATGCACCATATTCAGTATCATACAGTACATAACAAAATTAATGTTTTTTGTACGCCAATGCTCTGACAGCAAATCTAACATCTTGTATCCTCAATCTGATTTACTGAAACAATAAGCATATGAACATGGCTGTCTCAATACTTAGCACCAAATACATTTATTGTCGTTCTATATATAATATTCACATACCAGATTCTTTTTTAATTATTTTCTAAATCATTTCTGTGGCTTTTTCCCAGCTATTAAATTACAATTTACATAATATAAGTCTGTTAAAACCAAAAAACAGGAAATATGTAAATAGTAATTACGTAGCTGGCATCAACTTCAAATATTTCGTATGGTATTAACCGTTTTTTTTCTTTTTTTTTTTGCTATTCTATTTTTTTTTTCTTTTTAGAAAAGTATTTATTTTTTTAAAAAACATAATAGATTTATTTGAAAATTGGAAGTCATACTACTATGCATATCAAAAGAATTTGAAGGAAGATTAATAAGATCGCCTGAAATATCTAGCCCACTTTTTTTTAACGTATCTAGCACACCTTCTATCTATCACATATTTTATAGCTGTTCCCTCATTGCTGAATATTCTATGTTCCCTAGTCTTTTGTCATGTGTTTTAGCTGTTCCTTCATTGCTGAATATCCTATGTTCCCTAGTCTTTTGTCATGTGTTTTAGCTGTTCCTTCATTGCTGAATATCCTATGTTCCCTAGTTTTTTGTCATGTGTTTTAGCTGTTCCTTCATTGCTGAATATCCTATGTTCCCCAGACCTTTGTCATGTGTTTTAGCTGTTCCTTCATTGCTGAATATCCTCTGTTCCCTAGACCTTTGTCATGTGTTTTAGCTGTTCTCTCATTGCTGAATATCATGTGTTCCCTAGACCTTTGTCATATGTTTTAGCTGTTCCCCCATTGCTGAATATCCTATGTCCCCTAGACATTTGTCATGTGTTTTAGCTGTTCCCTCATTGCTGAATATCCTATGTCCCCTAGACATTTGTCATGTGTTTTAGCTGTTCCATCATTGCTGAATATCATGTGTTCCCTAGACCTTTGTCATGTGTTTTAGCTGTTTCTTCATTGCTGAATATCCTCTGTTCCCTAGACCTTTGTCATGTGCTTAAATATACTGTAGTTTTCATTGTCAAGAAGAGTTGAGGCCTTGCACAAGTGATGCTGTTACCATACTTATCTAGGTAAAAAAGATATGAACAGTTAAATTGTATTACGAGCTAATATAAAAAGATGAAGACCTTAAATTTATTGTACATCAAAAGCAAACAAGTATTATTGTGCAATAGTTTCCAATATATATATTGGGTTAGGGTAATGGCGCCCTCTAAAGAAACATCCTGAGCTGCAAGTAAATGCATAATAAAAATAATATTGTCCGACATTAATTGTTCAATAAACTCAACCAAATACTTAGTATTGCTTTATTTTCAATTAAAAATTATTTATGCTCAAATACTAATAGAATACTGTTAGTAAACTGTAATCAGGGATATAGGAATGCCATGGCCTAGTTAGGCAAATTGGTAATGTATAGATGAGCAGAATAACCACAGGTCGATAACTATAGAGTATCGTATAATCATTCATAATATGTACAACAAATTATACTAGCTGTGGGCACTCTACTATACAAGATACTTAGCATACCTTTGATAGATCAGTTATATCGCTAGAAAAATCAATCACATTACAAACTGTCAGTCAAAGTAAAATACGCTTGTTTATTTAAATGTCTATTTAATTTAAATATTCATTTGATGAAATACCATTGTTTGTAATTCACTTCTTCATGACATCATACAGTTTAACCTTTGTCATATTTTCAAATTGAGGTGAAAGGAACTAGTACCTACACGTGACGTTGCTGTCTTTTATTAATAATAATAATTTAGGTTTATATAGCACGCATTACGGTTGGTATGGTTTCAACATGACCATTTTTTCACAGAGAGGCCTTTGTCAACCCTGTGGCCAGCACATTGATTGTTTCCTTTTTTTTAAACCACCTCATCCCTTTATTTCTCGTGGCTACTGCACTGATTACGTAGAAGCCTAAATGCGCTTAAACAATAAAAATAAGAAGAAAAATACTAGTTAAAAAGTTTTCTTAAAATAAAAATTGAAGTTGCCTGACAGATACAGTGGCCCAAGAAAAAGTCATGTCATATTTGTTGACAGATGATATTCTTAAAGTAGAAACTTATCACAATATCATATTAATGACTTAGATGAACATTGAACACTTTGCAAAAACAATGGATTCCTAATGGTGGAAACCTGCCAACAAAATAATACTAGAATCCATTATCGCGCATTCATAGATTCTATTAATATTTCACTCTAAGGCTTAATCTATTAGACACCACGATTGCTTAAAATCCCCCAAACTATATTATTCGACCTATCACACTTGAGGTCGCCCACCTGTACATAGCTATAGGCATTATCTTAAAGCGTTTCATGTATCAGAATCCAACTTTGGGATCGTCATCAATGTTTTGGAATGTTTTAATCACTGCAAAAATTATTGCGCTTCAGTTGGTAGTAGATATGATTACTAGGACAAATGGACGTTGCTATTGCTGTGACGCAAATGGCATAGATTACAATGAATTAACTTGTTTTTGTTACTCACTTTAATCTATTCTTACCAATTTCGATGAATAACAAAATATTAATATCCAAAATTTAACTTAAATACTTTCATAAAATAAATTATATTTTTAGTTAACGCAGATTTGGATTTTTTTTCCACAAAAATATGATAATTTTTATATACATCGCTCAATTTATTTAATGGTCACCCATTGTATTTTGGTTTGTGCCGGATGATATGGTGAAAAAGTAGCCCTGTTCTCATCATGCAAGTTCAAAACATCACACAACCTCGTCTAGACAATGGGGCTATTACTGTAAAATCGGTATCAAGCATACTTTTCTATTTGCAATACAGTAGATGCCTATATTTTGTAAAGCTACGGTAAAGGCCTGCCAGATACAATGATGTAGATGACAACGCAACGTCTCTGATAACATTTTATGGTGTCGATTATAACATTATGTCTCCAACAACATTCTCTGATGATATGTATGTCTCTTACTAGTCCGATCACACATAATACATACTGTACACTACAGTATATCCTGTTTGCAAAAATCATTAAAGCATACTTAAGTACTATAATAATAAAGTACAAGCTACTTTCATAAATAATTACATTTCGATGATTAAACTCATGAGAATTATTTTACATGACACTTGTATACTTCTTAATAACTTAATAAATTGAAATTGCTAAACCTTGGTAAATAATTAAATTAGTACACTAATCTGACCTTCAAGATTCAGCCTATGAAAAGCTAGGTACATTAGGGACAAAATGAATCGCAGTATTAACCATTTCACAAGTACTTAGATGTCCAGAATATTCCTATTAACCAGAGTGAGATGTTAATATCAGAGGATACATACATTAGTAATGATATTCACAATGAACATCGCCTTCATTTCAGATATGTTTTTAGAAGCCGTCGAACATTTTGCATTACTATGTAGTGATTGCATTTAGGCAAAATTAGGTCAAATCAACTAATTATTGTTATAAGGTTAATTTCACAATCCTGTTGGGATATTGTTTCTATTTTAATATCTGTACTGAATGTAGTGAGTAGTGAAACATGAAAATTAAGTACAATGTTTAATTAACTAGAGATAATGAACAGTTAATTATATTATATTTATATATTATTAAAAGAAAATACATTTGCAAAAGGCCATTATTAGTTCACGGTTGATGACAAGTTTTTATGCATAAAAAAGAATATTAGATCAAAGTTGATAGAAAGTTTGTCTCCATTTAAATTAGTCAATTTAATAATTACAAATGATTTCAACATTAAAATGCATAATTCGATTGTGGCCATTATAGTTTATAAATAGAAACAAGAGTGTAATCTGTAGGGATCTTTTTACATTCCAAAATTTCTTGGAACAATGCGTAATATCACACATATGGAAACTAATGTCACAACTCCAGATTGCTTTCATTTTAAAAAATCAAGTTACTGTAGGCCTACAATTAGGGTGCGTTTATCTATTTTCCCTAGAAAACTTTGTCTATAAATAATTCTTTAGCGAGTTTTTTAATGACTGTCTGTCTAGATTTATATCAGGCTTTGGAGGTCGAAGCTAACCCAGAAATTGGCAGGATGCACTGCTGTGTACTGACCGTTCTATAAACAATAGATTTTTATGCAAATTCTATACAAATCATAGTTTCGCACACAAAATAAGTGAGAGGGTGAGCAGTCAAGGGGTCGAGGCTCGCTCGATGCATGGTTTTGGTGGTTGACCAAGTCTTCTCGAATAAGGACAAACAATACTGTAGGTCTAATGTATACAGAATGCGTATGTGGACTTAAAGAACTTAGTACATCTTTTGAGATGAGTAGGGGGTTAACCTGTGTACTAGCTCACACTCTGCCACTGTGTCGTGGACAGACAAAGTAATGCAGTAGTTGGCAGCACTGACTTGCTTGACCCTCAGGGGAGAAGCATGTACCTGAAAAGTGCCTTGAGTTTGTGGAATACGCTATATAAATGTCAACACATTTAAACTGTTATCCAGTGCTGTTTGGTTTTCATGGCGAACAGCTGAGTATACTTCAGGATGTTCCTGTTCTCTGGTGCCTTCAGCATGTTCTGTAAACACAACCTTTAGGAAAGTCATTTATTATGATATATTTCACAGGACACTATGCTGACCACTAGGGTCAATACCGGTCAAGTGATGGACAACTTTGATGCTCTATACAAATAACCAATGATAGGAATCACTCAATCAAGTTTAAAATATCAGCACTTCCTAGAAAATCAATCTTGATACTGTTACTTATGTTGAGATGACTTTTGATCTTGGTCTAGTTATATAAGCTCATGGTGCACAAGACTTTGTTTACAATTTGGATAGATTTATACTCTTGACAATATTTTAAACTAATACCTTGTCTTGTCTGTCCTAAAACAACATGTAAATTGAAAGGGAAGATGGCAGGTTAGATAAATCATTTTAAAGGAGACTTTGGTAGAAGTGAAAAACTACTTTAAAATGCAAAATCTTTCTTACATAGATACATACTGTATTTACTCCAATTAGCAGCCACAGATGGATATTACTTATTGCCTGTGATATAATAATTTTGGTGTTTTTTTCAGGCTGTTGGTAATTTGTCCAGATTTGTGCAGATAAGAAATTGTAATAGTATTTTAATAATAGTAATTTATTCACATGCTTATTTTTTTTAGCAGCAGAAACAGGTCACTAATCTCCTACAGTGTACAGTATTTCTAAATAGTAAATTTCAAATGAGAAAACATAGTGAAGAACACACTAATAGCCTGCTTTAACGTTGACTAGGCCTAGCATCATCATGATGTGCTAATTGGAAGCATTAATCACACAAACCACAAACCCACAACAATACTTCATAAAAACAACCCGATCAAAATAACCTTTTAACAATTTAGTACCAAATTAGAATACTGTAATTGTTCAAAATCATTAAAATAACGCACCGACAAATGAATATTAAATTTAAATTGTAACAATTGACAGCATGGATAGAAACGGTAAACCATTAACTGAACTTAAAATAAAAAGTATCTTAATGGTACCAGCAACTTATAATACACTGTATAAGTTAAGTCTCGGGGAGCATAGATATGAAAATTAGAGAAAATAGAGACTATACTCATATGTACAGTACATAAAAATCAAACTAAACAACTATTTCAATTGCAATCTCATGTTCTATTAGTTTGGGTTTTCGGAATTCAATTTTCAGACTAAAATTGAAAAACTGTGAAACACATTTTATGTCTATTAATTCTAATCATACTAGCTAGCTGTCTGTATTTTTTTAGATTTTCAAGAATTTCATTAACAATAACAGATCATGTCACTGCAGTTACTACATTTTTACTGCAATAAATTTAGTTCATTCAAGTTTATGAGGCAGTCACTGCAATAAACAGTATGTACAATTACCAAAAAAAAAAGTTTGCTAAATATTGAAGTTAAAAAGAAAATGTAGTTACTGCAGTAACTGCAGTAACTCTAGTAGAATAATAAAAATGAAAGCACCCAAACACACTAAGTCCAGTGTACCCGTACATCTTAAAATGAACCAATATAATGATAGCAAGGAATATGAATTTATTCAACAAATATTAAAAACACATTATTATGTGACCAACATTATATCAACCTTTACTATAAAAAATGTAAGAAAACTCACTAACATGCTAAGTATAATTCATGACAAGATTACTAAATGAGCATTACATGATCTTGCCAATAATTCATACAAATGGAACGATAGATGGCGTTAAAACCTATCTAAATATTCTCCTTCATTGTTGCATCATCATTATTAAGGAACATTAAATCGTAAATCCAAACATTACCTTAGTTTTTAACGATATTTTATTTTTCTCATAAATTTAGGTGTCATAATTTTATCACACAATTTTCCAAATGTTTTGTAACCGGGTTTGTAGTTCTAGAAAAACCTTTCATCCAAAACTAAAAGTTTGCTATAAACTTTTAAATAAGCATTTGATTGGTCCATTTTATTTGATCTAAAGTGGGACATTTACTTTACTGCATGTACTTGAACCAACTGTACACTACAGTTTTTACTTTACTTCAGATCAAAAGCACCGATTATCATCTGCCCTTGAGTGTACAGTTTGAAATAAAGATGGGTAGAATGCTAACTATAGGGAGCTTTTGATTTGCGATGGTCGTCGACTAGACCATCAAACCATCAAATCTGTGTCGAGGTGGAAAGTAAGGAAACACGTCCCAATATCCCTGTATGCGCAAAGTGAATTAACATGACCAAACTTTGGTCATCACAAATCAACGAATGCTCCCTATTGTAAACACTGTAAATTTCAGTGTATAAACAACAAAATAAGTACAGTACTGTGATAGTTGCAATATTGATTCTAGGAGAGAATTTGTGTTTTTTTTTGTTGATCCAATAACTGAAAAGTACTAAAAATGGTACTTATTATCATTTCTCAAACATTCAGTTTGCTTTGTCAAGTAGACTGTTGATCTTTGTTACAGTCTCTGGTCAATACTTCACCTCGGCATTATTGTATCTGTAAAAAACAGGGACAACGGTGGACACAACCTCTCACATATATACGATGACATCATTTACACCTAGGAAAACAAGCGGGGAGACCAACGTCAATGTCACAGCAAAAAACAGCGCCCTCAAAAACACTGAGGTGACATATTGACCAGTCTACTTGAGAAAGAAAACTGAACGTTTGCAAAATGACGGTGTACTGTAAGTACCATTTTTAGTAATTTTTGATCTACTGGATCAACAAAAAAGAAAAATTTTCTCCTATAATATTATAATCCAAATTTCAAGAATATTGATTCTATTGTAACAGTTCAAATGTTTATATGCAAGGTTGCAAAGTGAATGTGTGTATAATGGATGGCACTTGGGAATTCACAAATGGACTCAAATCTGTACAAACAAAAGGTCAGAAAATGTGTACAATTGTTACAAAGATTAAAACAATCGAAAAATAAAGCGGGACAAACTACAGACAATAAGCATACAAGCCAATACTCTTAAAGATGAAGGCTTGTCAAGAGACAATCATTTTTTTTACCGGATGTTTACAAAAATCTCAAGTATAAATGAAAGTTCACCGGCTGGCTTTGTAAGGTTAAATGAATACGTAAAAAGCACCCAGTTTCCAATTGATACCAACCATGTTTACAGAATGTATTGCAATTTGACTGCCATTGAGTAATGGAAATTGTGACTATATAAAAACCACTGGAAGCAATATTCAAAATCTTATCGTAGGAAACCGATGCATTTTATACGAAAACTTAATTGCAATAACTCGTAACGATAATCTGGTTAGAGATCGATGATGTCTAAAATGAGGATGGAATGAGTATAAAAAAAATGAAAGCAATCATGATATGATTGACTTCTTAATATTAATTAATTACACTGAACTTTGGATCAATTGACATACTACAAAATTAGCTATTTGACCGCTTTACTACAAATTTTAATTTTACCTTGTAAAAGAAACATCTTTGGTGTACAAACATGTTTTCCGTTTCAAATAACAACTTATTTCAAGTACAGTATAATCTAATCAGACAATAATTTTAAAAACAAACTTAGCATTTAGTGGTAATATTTCAATTGCATATTGCAGTTTGTTTATGTGTTGTAAAGAAAGGTATATACCAAGGAACTGAATGTTAGACAGTCAATTCTTGTTTATTGTCTAGCAACAACAGGCAGTGACATGTCTGCATAATACGGCGACAACCCCAACTAATCTCTTACAATCCATATTATTTTTCTAAGAAAACAACATTTGGGGTTCTAACTCTGGTCTAAACTTATTAACTATTCAACCGAACAGCTTGTTTCTCGAAAAACATCAACATTAAAAGGCTAAAATAGTACATTATCTCATATGGGATAAAGGTTTCTATCAGAAGACACGATACGATACATGCTGTTTATTGTCCCTTGACATGATACTGTACGTTATTGTGTGTGTTTATGCTAGTTGTTTCAAGCTGTTGGGAAACATGTAAATGTTAAATTGAGGTACATTATACCCGGGGACCAGTCCTATACCCAAAACAGTATATAAAAAAAATTGAATTGAAGAAGACCAATATAATTGATAGTTGTAGTAGGTTGGCCACAGCTCTATTGTTCATTGGTGTAAACATCTCATGATCACACAATACACTTGTGTTTACAGCCTCCATATAAATTGATTGTTCAACAGGATAGCATTCACAAGTAAATTTACTTAACAAATAATCAGTACAAACACTTGGGTATCTTTCGAGTGTACTGTAAAAATCTGGGGTGAAAGTTACTAGGTAAAGTCATAGTACTACATGTAGTAGTAGTAAATATTTTATAAACCCTATAAAAGTCATTGTGATATAACCAAAGTACTATAAATCAGGGACTTGTACACAAGTTACAAGTAATGTTATTACAATTACTGGCACCTGTTTGTTCAACAAGTGGTAGGCAATTATCAAATCTATTACAGCCTGTGTATATTTAGATTATGATTAGACCACTAAAATACTCATGTCGTATTGTCTATAGTCGATAAAGAATTTTGGACAAAATTTTAGATGTTATAATATTCACTCATAATTCTATATTTGGGCATAATAAGAATGTAAATTAAAATCTACAAATGTAAAATCCTTTCCAATTAAATTATAAAACACAATATATATAAAATAAATACAAAAATACATAAAATTCACGTCTTACTGGTTAAAAAAACATAAAACTCTTTTAAAACCTTACTGTGTCCTCTATCATTAAGCATAAAAATGCTAAACAGGAGGATATCAACGACATGGCATCTGTTTTAAAATGCAACCAAATAGGTAATTTACAGCCATTTGTATCTAGAAAATTATTCTCAAAATGTAAAATACTACATACAGTATCTGACAAATATTAACAATAATTAGACATCAATTTATTAGTGATACTAGTAGTCATACTACTACAGTACATTACTGTATGTTTTTATTCATTTTGTGATGCTTTTTAGTGAATGAATATTTTCAAAATCACCTGTGGAATATTACTATTGCTACATCATAGAATATAGATTAGATCTTCAAGGAAATGTCAATGACTAAAAATATCAAAACTCTGTTTCATATTAGCTCTGTCTACACTATCAATCTCTACACTATCAAACTAATTTGACAAAAAACATGGTAGCGATATACCCAATATGGTAGTGATCATCATCATGTCCAAATATGGGCACATCACATTTTTTTTGTCACCACATAAAGTTTGATAGTGTAGACAGAGCTTTATAAATGTACGAAAAAATTAAGAAAATGTAATTTAGTAAAAATATCGAAATATTAAGTATTATATAAATTCAGTTATACACCAGATGTTTTGCAATGGCACTAAAATGGCATTAAAATAATAACAACTATTTTAACCATTTAATTATTATAATAAATTATATAAAAAATCAATAAATGTTTTAAAGAAGCATAATTTATGTTGAAATTTTCAAATACTGCAGGTAAGGGCATCTGGTATTAACCGGTTCCTTGGTTTATTAATAATACTGTTCGGTAAAAAATCGGAAATTCAAACTTCAATTGCATAAATGTTTAAATTACTCAATTTTCAGGGAAACTAGATACAAGGTTGTTGGACCTGCACAATGGTAATAATATTCAGTTTTGGGAAAGGTGACCATATTGACTAAGTGAATCAACTAACATTGCAAAGCTAGTCTGATTGAAAAAGACATTAAATTTAATTCAAAATCAAAATATGGTTTTTATGATCACGTACACCGGAAAACATTTTTTTTTTTTAAATTCCTACTGTTATCCGATACTATAAAGAAACTAAACACAATTCCCAAGAATTTGGTTGCATCTTTAAGGACCAAAACATTATTAATGTTTTAATAGAAATAATCAAAATATTGTTAATTAATTTTATGGATTATTGTTTAATTTCTACTGTACTCTATCTACTCAGAAACCAGAACAATTCTGAGAATGATAGCTTTATGATAGTCCTCAAATTGAGTGCATCTTTAGGGACCAACTAATTAAATCTAATAACTAATAAGTCTGTACTTTCTTTTACCAATACATTCTACATTAAGGCAAAGTAAAGGAATTAGGCATACTGTACAGTACTAATGATCACCAAAATGATTAATTACATTTTAAGTTAGTTAGAATCCGATAAGACATAATTATTAAATTTAAAATTAATTTTCAGTGTTCCATTTCATTTGATAATTGTTGTTTAATTAAATAGTTTATAATACAATTTCTCCTTAATGTCAACATTGACATTTAATGGGTATAGTCTCAGTTTACATGAATTCTGTACTGTAAATTGTTTTTTTAATTCAATCAATACAGAGCAAACATTGTGATGTAATTTGGTAGTCTACAAAGTAATGATGTGCTCAAATTAATGTTTTAATTGGTAGACTCAGTACAGAACTTAAGTCTAAAGTTTACACAAATCGCTTTACCGAGCTCAAGAAGATTGATAATTGTTGAATATTAGTACAAGGTCTGGCATGCATTCGGAGATTCAATATTATTCAATAACAAAATAAGTCATAATGTGTTGCCATGACTTAAATATTATCAGCATAGTATGTTTCATCATACCATATTTTTAGAGTACTGTACTCTATAATCCTACCTGCCTACAGTAGGCTTTCAGAGAATCGTAAAGTAGACCAATGTCATCTTAGGACTGTTTAGGCCAAGTCAAGCAGAAACCCAATTCAACTAAATGGGTCCTTGGGCTTAGCCTTTTCAGATTTATAATAAAAAATAACAAAAAAGCAATCTCCCAAGTATAATCCCAACATTATTTTGCCCAATGATGTGGCCATTGTCTCATTATACTTACTATTATTTGATTATGTGTAATACTGTACCAGTAAACCTTTTTCCTAGAGTACTAAGAAAAACTTATGTACTTTGTTTTTGAGATTTGTATCCTTACTAGGTTTTGACTTGGTATTTCCTTAAAGTTTAAAACCTTTCAACTAATAGAGGTCTTTGTTTTAAATTGAAACTGAAACTCTGCAATGTTTTTTACCGGTTATTCCTGTGCACCTCCAATAAACAAATGGATACAAAACCTACAAGTCACACTGTCTTATTAGTATTGTATGTTACTGGTAAATTATTGATGTGAGAGCTTGTACTTACCTTTGGTATAACTGAACATTGTAGAAATGTTCAAATCTGCGACTCCTTTGATGTTTTTCGTGGCTTTGGAGAAGGCTTTTCAAGATGTTCATCAAAACTAATTGATTCTCCAGAGGTTAACTGTGCAATATCATTAGATGATATAGATCCCCATTTTATTTTTGGTAGAAGATCACGACCTTTCTCCAGCTCTTTGATGTTACCGTGGGAGGCAGAGCGTACGTTGCCATTGGTTAATCTTGGATAGACTTTTGCATGGCCCTTCATTTGGTGGCTATCATTAGTTTCATTAAAAGCCTTAACTCTTTCCTCTAACAGTACTTGTCGTACAAGTTTCTTTAACAGATTCATTGCGGGTTCAGACGTTACTTCTTCGTCTTCATCTTTTTCTTTCTGTTCATCAAGTTTCTGGGCACAGCATTTAGGTGTTTCTGGCACAGAATATGTTAGTTCAAATTTAGAATAATTTATATCATATTGATTATCGTTTTCGCTATGAATCGCGATGACAGAACTGCAGAACCGATGTCCCCACTGAATTTCAGACGGCAAATAAGAAGTTCTTGCTTGCGTTGTCAAACCTGTTTGTTCAACAATACCTTCTAATATAACAACAATTTCAAAATCTGCAGTATCCAATTCTTTTGCAGATAAAGTATAAAGTGGACTTTCTTCATCAATGGTGTGAGAAACAATTAAAGGCCACACAAGAAATATACGATCCTCACCTGTGTCATAGTTCAAGTCTAAATTGTATTGAAAAAGGGGAATGATTTCTTTCTCGGCTGTTACTCTTGGTTTAACCATATAGGCACGTAGATGTGCCTCAAATAAATGACTATCCCGAATATCTCCTACACGAAACATAAAACATAACTTTTCGTCTCTTAGAGCAATGACTGCATTACGACTGAATTTTAGTGTGGCCGCTCGCTTCTTGGGCCTCGCAATTTTGGCGAAAATGCAACCAATCATGACAGCGTCGACTAAACTGCTAACTACTGATTGGATGACAACTATAAAAATAGCTATTGGACACTGTTCTGTGACGCTACGAAATCCGTAGCCAATTGTTGTTTGTGTTTCGAGTGAGAATAAAAATGCACCTGTAAAAGTTTCAACTTTGTAAACGCATGGTTCCCATGTCCCATTCGGGTAACGTTCTGAGTAACCAAGATCACCATGAACGGAAGCAATAATATACCAAATTAGTCCGAAAATAAACCAACCAAGAACATAAACTAGCGTAAATGTGAGTAGATTGTATCGCCATCTTAAATCTACCAACGTAGTAAACATATCTGCAATAAACCAAAATCCACGGTATTTAATATGTGTATGTGTTACGTTACACCAACCATCTTTACGTACCAATCGTTGCATCTGTTTTCGACGTTTCAATTTTTTGCGTAGCTTATACGATTTCATAGATTCTTTTCGGCTATGGTGGTTTGGTACATCAACATGTGTTTCAATTGGTTGGCCCTCCACATCAGAACTACTTATTGAGCTAGCCATACTTCCACGCCATCCTGTCATCATTCGATCTCCTTCTGCTCCGGGCAGTCTACATGTACTGTCTGATCCATGCATTTTCTCATAGGTGTTTTTATCAAACATTTAGACGTCCTGCCATCGCTTGGTCTCAACACAATAAAAGAGGCTTAAGGATCGGCACTCGGTAGTCCCCTCTCCTGTAAAAGTAAAACGGTTTCTGTAAATTAATTGGGAGTATAAAACAGAGAGGTACTCAGTATGCAACTTAACTCAACAAACTGAGCGACTTGTTCAATAGAGTTGGTTAAGTAATTACATGGACTATACCATTTTTACCATAGGGGTTTATGCACAGATCAGTGGTGGCTCTGTACTGTACTGTTATGCACTGTACAGTAGCAGACAAGATTTGCTGAAGAATGATTTAAATGCTATATTTTCCAGTAATTAAAAGACTAGACTATTACAGCCTTGGGGAGATTTCAACTCATCACTATACATTACAAATTAAAACACTTTAATTACCTACCAAACAAGATTAAAGTCCAAAAAACATTAATTGAAAACTAGACATGAAACTCGTCACTTTGACGAGTTAGTTATCCGCACAACGACAAACGCCACGTGCACGTCATACGTTGGAATATTGCACACAGATAAAGATTATGGCATTATGACAAGAACTGAAGAATATGATATGCTGTTAGTGCTGAATTCTGTCAATTTGTGTCATATAGTATATACATGCAAACAGTATAATCTGTATACATATTACATACAGTGTAGAATAGGTGAAATTACGGGACCCGCCATTTATTCCAATTTTTAACATGGCGACGGTATCAAAATGAAACACTTAAATAGCAATTTCTGGAGGAAATTATCTCAGGAACAACATATTAACGTGTAGAAGAAATTTGAATACGTAAAATATAGATGCGCACCCTTTTAAATGTGATGAACTATTACGCAAAATATGAAAATACGACTTTTTTTATTCAACTGGCCATATGATGACGTCACAACATCCGATTGGCAAAATGTTTACATGAATTCGTATCTACAATCCAATAGCTTCCAGAAAACGTTTTAATCGTGATTATCACATTTTATTCTTACGAGCTATTACAGATTAAAATTTACTGTAAAGATGAAATTAATGACCCACGTAATTAAAATTTTTAGGCATGATGACGTCATAAAAATTAAAATATTTTTATCTCATGCTAAAGAAAGTTGATTGACCTACACAATATATAAATTTAGGAGAAAAAGGAATACAGATAAGCGTGATGCGCTCCATTGAATGTGATGAGCAATAACGAAAGAGACAAAAATCCTAATTTTTACATTCGTGTGGCCATACGATGACGTCACAATGTTTTTTTAGCCTTATCGATGCATGATCCGATATCTACAACTCATCAACTTCTAGATTTTGTAATAAAAATAAACGGTTCACGGTTTACTTTAGAAACTATGACTGTTATTTTATTTTATTTTATTCAATTTTCAGGCACAAAAATACATGACAACAAGACAGCGGTGCAGCACCCTGAGGATTGCCATGAGTGCAAAGCACTATCGAGATGGCTCTCCATATACTGCACTTGAACATATAAGTAAACCATAAAAAGACAAAGATATAAAAATTTAAAATTGCGAGGCATCAAGTTGAACAATCATTAAAATTGAATCTAAAAAATATATATATATAAATATTATGTACAGATAAAAATGATTGTTTAAAGATAAAAAAAAAATAAAAAGTTTAAAGTTGCCTGACATAAGACCGGAGAGCTGTCACAAATGTGTTAAAACTAAATAAAGAATGTTCTCTAATATAATTAGGAATCTCTTGCCATACACGGGGAAAATTAGTGTACAATGAATATTTAAAAGAATTGGTTCTGGCATATTTGTGTTTAAAAATAACTGATTCGGAATACCTTGGATTAAAATCAACAAAATCGTGAATATTAAGATCAATTCGACCATACATACATTTCATAATAAAAAGTATACTGAGAAAACACACTCTCTGGTCCATAGATGGCAAATTTAAATGTTCGAGCCTTTGCTCGTAATCGCCCTTAGCACACAATTTTGTGATCCTTCGAAGAGGTTTATTTATGCTAGTAATATGTTGTTTTTGATGAGGCACCCAAACAGGGGCAGCATACTCAAGTATGGGCCTACATAAACCGTTAAAAAGCCTCATCAAAATTACAGGGTCGTTAAATATCACAAAACGCTTTATGAATCCGACAATTTGGAGAGATTTTGTGGTAATTGCGGACACATGCGTTGACCAAGAGAGATTGCTTTCAAAGTGAATACCAAGATATTTGTAGGAGGTAACTGCTTGAAGGTCATTAGTGTGAATATGATAACGAGCATGAATGGGATTACGTTTGCGAGTAATATGGAGAACTTTGCATTTTTTAGCATTAAGTCTCATCATGTTATTTTGACACCATTCATCGATGTTATCTAGATCTTTTTGAAGTAATATCGCATCATATTCACATCTAATTGGCCTGAACACCACCGTATCGTCGGCATATTGTCTAATTTGAGAGGTGATCGACATAGGGAGGTCAAAAACGAACGAGTTGAAAAGTAATGGGCCAAGTACCGACCCTTGAGGTACACCTGAAACAACTTGTGTACGGTCAGATATCAGTCCATTAAGGACAATCTGTTGGCAACGATCAGTAAGAAATGAGCCCATCCATTTCAAAATTGGACCACATAGACCAAAATTGTGGAGCTTACGTAATAGTTTAGGGTGACTCACACGGTCAAATGCTTTTTCCCAATCAAGGAATATAGCATCGACGACTGGTGGGTTCGTACCATCTAATATTTTGGACCATTCGTGGTATATGGATGAAGCTTGTGTAACACAAGATCTTCCAGGATAGAACCCGTGCTGTACAGGACTAACAAACGCATTACATTGAAGATGAAATAAAAAATGATCAGCCACAATACGTTCTAGAACTTTGCCAACAACTGAACAAAGTGATATTGGTCTATAATTACTTATATCATTTCTACTACCAGATTAAAAAATTGGTACAACATTGGCCAATTTCCATTCCTTCACCACAATGCCTTGGTCAAGGGACATTTGAAAAATTTTAAGCAAAATTGGGGATATAACAGGTGCAGCCATACTCAACATCATAGGGGTAATCCCGTCGGGCCCAGGGGATTTATTAGTATCTAAAGATAACAGGGCACGGAAAATTTGATCCCTATTGATGACAATACTAGTTAAAGGTAAGACAATTTCACTGTGATTACAATAAGATGTTTCGTTTGTTACATTGAAATCATCATTATCTTCAGTAAAATTAGAATGAAAATATTTCGAAAAAATTTTAAAAAAAGACATAATTTTGACGATTTTTTAAGCTTTTTCATAAAAAACGCGCACGAATTGTCTAATTCAACGTGTTCGTATGGCGTTATTTAAACTGGAAAAGGTCTAAATTGTTTTCAAAATTACTAGGAAAGACTTGAAAAATATAATTCAAGAGAAAAAAATATGTTTTTAACGCTACGTGCGCACCGCGTGCGTAAAAAATTGCGCGCCCGTGGGAATTTTTGACATGCTCAAAATGACAAGAAACGCATAAAAAGTTGATTAGAAATTAATTTTGCGCATTTTGAAATTTTAAATGCGCGTGCGCGCGTAACTTCTTGTGAAACTTGCCATTTTTAATCCGTAGAAAGTTTGCCCCTGATATGACTTAAATTTTGTCAAAGTGTCAATACTAAATGACTTTTGGTTTTTAATCTATAATCAATCATTGAAATTCATAAAATTGCGCGTAAGTCACGTTGCGCAACTATGACGTCATTCAAAAATAGGAGGTGCACAACTTCACGTAAATGCCCATATGTTGTCAAAGTTATGAAATGTTATGTTTACACATTTTAGAGAAACGCGACTCACAAAAAGGAAGGAAGGATCCAAGAATAATACAGAAAAAAACTATTGATCCCATACAATAACAAGGAGTTATCCGCTTGGTATACCAAGCGGATAACTAATAAAGTAGTAATATATTATAAACATTCTAATGTAAACATAAAGTAATAATATACGTATTTGAAATTAAACAATCTTATGTTGTTAATAAAAACTATACAAACTCAATAAGGAAAAGGAAGTGTCCCATAACCATAAAAATGCATATATATAAACAAGGAACAAATGACGAATACATTGTATGTTGTGTACTGTAACAGCAAATGTGACATTTTTACAATTACAGTTACAACAGTTACAATTTTAATTAAAACATGAAATGTGTAATAATAATGATTACTGTACTAGTAGAAGACACGCCTACAATATCAATTCTAAATTCTTGTAACCACACCTGTCGTTACGGCTTTGGTCCTGCTGATAGCCCAGCACTATATTACAAGTCAGTTTACTACTAAGCGTGTTAAGCTTGTAGTACAGGTTTCTATGAACATCATTATACAGTTTGTTTTGCTAACCTACTCAGCAGCAAGATCTCAAGGGGGTGTTGCATCTGAACATTTCATATGGGTTATAAGACGGCAACATCTCCAAGGAAGGCTAAGAATAATTAGAAACCGATTACAAGTCAATGTATTGAGGTTCTCCCAAGGTTTGTAACTAAACTGTCAAAACAAATGGGAGATATTGGAGACGAATATACCAATGACGTAGAATATTATATTAACTACATTATTATACCTATGCTTGAAACTACTACGTTTTCCACTATGGTTAAAAATCAAATCCATTTGTCATGTTTTTACGATTCTTCACAAAATATGCTTTAATTGTAGTAATTCTTTATTTTTCTTTCTTTCTGTGCTCTGTTCTAGGTTGACCAACTAGCATAGGTGTTTAGCACCTGTTTGGTCTTTCTTTCCTTGCCTTTTATGATTGTTTTGTCTTCTTTGTAATGTATATGGCAGAAATTAAATAAATAAATAAATAAATTGCAAATTATTTTCTTTATGGGAATGGATTTCAAATGGCGGCCATTTTGTAGGCTTGCATTTATCAATATTTTTGCTTAATTAAGTCAAAATAGTTAAAATGCTTAAGTGAGCATTGAACCATATAAAAATAAGTATTAGTGTAATCATTTCAATATTCAATGTTTCATATCATTCACTATCAGTATTACCTAGTTTGTTATCATAGTACACAATGGAAAGTGACTGGGCTAAATATCAGTACAGCATTGTTAGAATCTGGTGTTTATTGTTGGTATGTAAATGCTTTGGACCTGGGGTTGAACATTATTGTATCACAGCTACAGTAACTATATTGCATGGTAAAAAAATGCTGTGAAGAAAAATGATTTTGTTTATACCAAAATTGTCTTGTTTTCACATATTTTGTTTTATGATTTATGAATTTTCTAAATTTATTGTACACCCTACCAGGACCGGTGTATGTAAATAATGAATACAGTAGAACCGGCTTAAATAACATACTGTGTGGTAGAGGTATGAACAGAGATCTGCCTAAAAATAATGTATCTAGTTACAAGTTTATGGGGCAGTTATTAATTATTAACAGCAGCAATTGCCAATATATTGGTAATCAACAACTACCAACTGAGGTTAAGTTCATACTTAAAATTCCATTTTTAATTACCATGTTCTATGATTGTCAGGTGTCCTAGTTTCAGCAGAGTGTGAAGTTGACATTGGTAAGGTGAGATCTTTCCTGTACTAACAAGGTACAACAACGGGCAAAACATATAACACAGTGGGCACACTATGTTTATACAGTAATATACTATTTACCATTCTTTATTGGAAATTTAAATGACTCAGAAATGCTAAACACAAATTGATTAGATGAATTTTGTAATTTGTAATTCAATTGTTTTAAACTAAATTACTGAATTGTTCATTACATCAGAATCATCAACCACTCAATTGAAATTAAAGGGATCCATCTCAAATCATAGATGAAAAAAACAATACAATAACCATCAATCTTAAATCCTAATTCTCTGTCTACACTATCATTATCAAAGTTTATGTGACAAAAAAAGTGTGATGTGCCCATATCTGGTAGTGATATGCCCAAATATGGTGGTGATATGACATTTCACAGTGTCCATATACCCTGTATGGGCATTTTTTTATCACACCAAGTTTGATAGTGTAGACACAAAGCTATAGTCAAAATATACATCAAAAATAATAAATTTAATCAAATTACTTCTGCCATGAATTAGAGCTTTGACAAGTGTCTGCTATCCAGTACAAATTGGCATTGACCAAAACAACTAGTGAAAACGGACAAACTCGGTCAATATTATTACATTCCACAAGGAATTTAATTAATAGACCGCAATCGTTATGTCTTCGTTGCTAGGAACCTTATGAATCATGTGACGTCAAATGTAGTATGGTATTCTACAGTAAACAAATGTAAAACAGACATCATTCTATGCATTTAAAATGAGTAGATAGGGAAATGGGACGTCTGCACATTAAAGTTATAGATTGCCATAATAATCTGTCACGATTATAGGACAATATGAAAGGTTAAATTTTTCCCATCTTCAAACTTGGCCAATATGACCCTGTCCCATTTTGACACAAAAATAAAGGTCATAGGTGAGAAACTGAGGTCGCAGCAATTCTGTACATAAATTAAACAAACCATCCACGCATAAATTAACAGTGATTTTGGTAGTCAATCAGTACAACTTACCTTTTACTTTTAGCTGTATAAACAGACAATTGCCGATTCTCAAGAAAAGACTAGATAGAAAAGTAGAGAACCTATTTATTAAACACCAGGCTGTCCATAAATGGTACAGTCCCGCAAACCACACCTTCAAGTGGCAGCATTAAACTGTAACAAAATATCTGCTGATACTAGAAGATATTTCCTTATTCACAAAGACAATAATAATTTACTTAATCATTTTTCCTTGTATACCGTCCGTTTTATATATAAATTTACAGGCATAGAGAAACCTTTTACCAATATTTCCAGTATACTTAACCACTAGTATAAAGTAGTTTTATTAATTTTAATTTAATAGATGTTCAGATGCATGATTCCATTTACTTATGTTTACTGTATTAAGAGACAGTGTACAGTACTGATTAAATGCAGAGTTCATGTTGACATAAATTTTTATTTGAATGGATATTGTCTATGGTGTCTTCAAATGTTAATTTAATCTAGGGAGAGTGATCAATGAGGAGACTAAAACAAATTTACTTTAAACATTGAACTGATTTGGTTGAACCATGTCACGTATCAGTCAATATCGTTGTATTATTGTATGTATTGTTATCAGGGGCGGATCCAGGGCGGTTGCACTTGGGGCACCCTCCCTTTTTTTGACAGCTAAACTGAAATTATGACCTACTTTTTTATATCTAATTTTGACAGCCTATTATTATATTGTAAAGGACATTGGCGCCGGCCCCTGATTATATCAAGGTGGCCAATTTTTTTTAATATAAACATTTATTTATTTATTTTGAATGGTATAATAAATACTCAAAAACAATGAAATGAAGAGTTTACAATAATTCAGAATGCCTAAACAGTACATTAAACTATTTAACAACAAACAATTATAGAGGAAATATAACAATGTAACCATTTTAAAACTGGATCCAAATGGTCAAAATAGACTACATATTATATCACCAAGTGTGGATGTTAAAATGTAATGGTTATTATACAATATACTAACAAGATTTTAAATCATACTCTAATTTTATACAATAACATCCATCACCTGTCTTTTCAGCACTTATGAACAAATCACAGTTAACCTTTCACCTCTCGTTTATGGTTCTAATAAAAGCATTTCTGCTAGATGAGATCAATTGACTAAATTATTATCAACGATGAGTTAATAGCTTAAAATAATCCATCAATCATACAAAACAACCAAATGGGTTTTCTGTTTCACTCGAGTTTAAGTGAACAATAATTGGTCATTTACAGGTAATATCTATAATTTAAATTAATATTAAAAATATAAACAGTTAATAAATTTGGTAGGAATACTAATATTATGCAAAGTATAATGATTGAAAAATGTATTTACACAAAATAAAATGTTGGTCCTCTTAAGGTGTCATAATATTATTATTATTGTGGAATAATTGTTACACTAAGATTAAATGCTAAAATAAAATCTATTTATGGATTGACATTTCAAACACATCTGTTAAATTTTGCTAACAATTGTTCTGTGATAAAAACAGAAAAATAGGTGAAAACATAACCCTCCTTACTAATATAGTAATATATATTAGATCATTATTATATACAACTTAATACAGTGTACTGTGTATACAGTACTACTATACTGTATGTTATCATCATGTATTTGAAACTCAACCAACTAAGCATTTAAAAGCATTAATTATCCTGACTGTAAATTTTTTCAATGAATTCTATAGTACAGTTGGGTATTCGTATCAGTTTAAAATAGTATCATGGTCTATCTATAACAATTATTATCATGGTCTACAGTATACAAATTAGTATCATGGTCTATACCAAAATAGTAGAAAACCAACAAAACAAATTTAACCATCACCAAGAGACTTTCTCATATAGAAATTCAAAGCGACAAAAAAGGAGTGCCGACTACGACACTAATAAATCAGGATTAAAGATAGATAAAGGCGCGTCTCGACCTACAGACGTAATCAAGAGATCTCAAAGTGATCTATAATAAGCTCTTGCAATGTTGATGTCAATCTACTTTAGAGATGTTAGTAATGACATTTCTAATGTAAAGTTTGAAATCACATGATATACAGTATATCATCAGTAATCATAATTTATAATATTTTATCTCAATTTCCTACAGTAAACCTCTATTAAGAGAACAACTTGGGACCTACATTAACAAAGTGTCACATAGAGTTAAACAAATAATCCTCCCCATTTATTTCACAGAAAAGTGTTCCTTTAATAGTGTTCTTTTTTTAAAAATCAGTCAGAATTAAAATACAGTAATTACATTTTATGCAGTGTAGACACCAGATCAGCAATGTACTTACACTGGTATCAATCTTAATAGCAGAATTAGGAACACACATTCACACACACAAAACTGTATTCTTAACCTCTGTCTACACTATCAAACTAGTTTTCAAAAAAAGTGTGCACAAATATGGTAGTATAGTGTAGACAGAGCTTTAGATTTTAAATGGCTAAACTTAAAAAATGAGTTCCAGTATGAAACAAAATGTTCATCTTAATATGACACTATTGAAACTAAGATAATTCAAACCAAACAGTGGAAGTAATGCAAATCAAACGAGGAAAATAAATATAATCAGACTTGAAATGTGCTGTGCTCTCAACAACAATCAATGATAAATCATTTTGAAGTTAATAGAGGTAATGCTCTGGTCATCAGATACGTTTGAAAGAACACGTTGATTGTTATTTTATAAAGATTATGAAGATCTTGATATTGATAGAAATGGATGCGATACTTTATTAATCTCAGTGCTTACTCATGAGTAAAAACGATGACCATATTTTTTATTCAATTATGTATTATGACACTTTCGATAGGACACTTTTAAAGTTAGTTGTAATTCCTGGCAAAGGGACGTGGTTGGATGCAACGCAAGGACGTGCATGCAAACGCAAGTAATTTGACCAATCGACAGATCATTTGAAATGTTGCTTGTGATTGGTCAAATTACTTTACGCTGCATCCTAGCAGTTGAAACGTTTGAAGTTGGTCATGCTTGAATAAACTTGATCTAATTAAATGACAATGAAAGAATGTGATAGTAAATCAAATTTAAACTATTCGATAGTTGTTGTGATTTCACACCTCACAAAAGCTTTTTAATTAGTATCTCAAGCTGTTAAGATAATTGCTGTGAACTTTCAACATAAGGTGATCAAGTGAACAATAAAAATAAAACATATTTTTGTAATTGTAAATTAGGCCTACATACTGAAACATCATGGCCAGTCAGAATAATTAAATTGTAATGCCTTAGCCTACATTCTGTTTTTAATTATACTCAAACAATCCTCTATTAATCATTATTACTCTAATTTACATTAAAAAACGTATCAAAACAATTTCGAAGTGAACACAAAGTAGGCCTGCTTCTTCGTCGTACAGTCAACCAAAGTTGTACTTCCTTCCGGTGGTCTTCTATTCTACACAGAGTACACCACCCAGCATAAAACAACAAAGTGGTGCCTTGCTGCCTACATATTTCATACAACATATGCCAATATCTTTACTAATTGAATCTTAATTTCAAAACAAAGTATACCGTGTGAAAATACTTACCATAATTATCAATAATTTCAATTAAGGAATTGAAGACTCGTAACTTAGGAACCGTTTTAACGATTTAAAAGGTCAAGAAACGACTCACAGTTTTGCTCGCGCCACTGCACATGGAAAATACCGTACACATGGCATGAATGGAAATCAGTAAAATGTGACGTCATCTACGAGACTCCGGGGGGTTACACGACTATGTATTACGTTTAGGGAGGTTTTCAAAAACATAAATAATACTAGTCCTATTATTATATTTTTGACAATTTACACTGTAAGAATACAAAAAAAAGAACACTACTTTTATAAAATAAAAGAAGAGTACACTGCTGACAAAGCCGTCAGAATGTCCATTTATCAAGAGCGCCCTCAACAATTGTTAAATATTTATAGGCGTATTCTCCCGAGACAAAAGACAATCTGAACCAAACAATGGATAGGAATCAAATCGAGTTTAAACCGACCAAATTCTAACCTAATAAAGATATTTATTTATAGAAATTTAAATAAACAATATATTTATTGCAAATTAGTTAAATCAATTTATTTTCTTTATACTGTAATATTTATAAAAACAACATTTTGTAACTTTTAAAGCAACCCTATTAGAAAATGGAATAGTCAAGCAGACGACAACTAAACTTTTTTCAAAACTTAGTTGCAGCACCACCGAGCCTACCACCAAAACTTTATGTATATTATTGGTCATCCGCATTTTAGCGGATATCAACCAATGGAATTGTAAGTTTTTACAACAATACCTGAAATAGAGATTATAGAGATATAAGTAACTTTCGTATCATATAAGTATAAGAATTTTCCATCAAATTTAGCCTAGGCCTCTCTTTACCCAACTACTCAATGACGTGCAATCAAGTGTAGGTCTATCCCTGGTCGGACGTATTATTCCCATCCGTTTTGCATAGAACATAGGCCTAGGATTTCTATGTGTTAAAAAAATGAAATCTATAAGTAATTTTGTGTGTGTGTTCGGCCGATAAAACTTCATAAAAATGCGGTTGAATAAATAAAAAATGTAAATGATATACTGTAACCAATACAAAATATAAATACATTAAAATGTAATACTACCACATACTAGCTAGGCAGTTTACAGTTTGCTTGAACTCTTGGTAAACTACTTGACAAATTACTTGAAATTAATGGCAAAGAACAAAAAAACAGCAAAGATTGCCACAAGTTATTTTGGTCGTTATGTTGCATAAATATAATACTGTAAATAAAACAGAGCAAAAAACAATTTATATATCAAGCAACAGTTTATTGAGATAAAAGTTATTTACATTACAATGTAGAATACTTGTTTTTATTCACCAATTTAAGGTATTCATTTGAAGCCATCAAGTACCAATATTAGGCCAAATAAACAGGTCCATTCCACGTCCAAGATTTTTATTTTGTTCAATGAGGTCCCTGGCTATTTATTATAGCTACTTTTTTATATGCTGAATGCTGAATTATGATCCTTTAACTAGTGATTGAGATCATTCATTTTCTATGGTAAATTGATGGTTTTGTGTGATTCTTTAAAACAGAATAAAAAAAGAAGTATGGGAAGAAAAATCATGTGGATTTAAAATTTGAAAATGGACGGAACTATTTGTTTTATTTGGCCTTTATTTGCTTTAAGAATTGCACAAGACTCTTGGCAATAATATCACAATTGGCAAAAAGCAAGTAATAAAATTCTTTTGTATTTTGAAACGGCAATCCGATTGATAAAAGTAGAAAAATATAATATATGTTAAACCTAATTTGTAGCCCTTATATACCTGAATATAAATTTTGTTCACACTTTCATAGGAATTTTTATGTCGCTTTGTGAATGTTAATAAATTCAAAATTTCCTATTCAGAGGTTTTGGAAGGTTTACTGGAGAGTTTAACAAAGTATTGATATGATTGCACTTTTCAACATAAACATTTTGACAAATATTTGTGACACTATTTACATAAAACAATACTGTTTCAATAAATTCTATGCATTTTTGTCAATACATTAAAAAATTTATTTCCTTTTTGGTTTTTTTTTATTAGATATATTTTGTTTCTGTAAAAATAAAGAGTTTAAACAATTTTGTTAATAATTTTACAACCTCTTGTAATTTAATTTAATTTGCACTTTCACCTTAATTAGGGTATAAATGTATACATTTTGCACATAAAGTGGAAATTTATTATTTAAATTGCTTTTATTTCTTGCATTTTTGTTTTGAAATGATTCAGGAAATATTTACTAATAACTGTTGATCAATCTAAATTTGAGTAGGCAATATAGTTTTGTATTGCAATTTGTTTGCCATATTATTTGATGCGTAGCAATAAAGGTGGTATTGTGTAGCATTTGGATGCTATACTGGCACAAATGTTCCCTGAATTACCATTGATGACTGGAATGGTTCAACTAAATGCCCAAATAATATATTTTCTTAAACCATATAACTGTTTTGTTTTACGTAAAATTGTTGGTTCATCTGCCTTAATAATTAATAAAATCATGTCCTTTGGTACATAATAAAAACAAAGTATTCATTGACAACAAGGTTTTGCTATTTTATCTATCTAATCAATGGTTCTATAAATTATATAGTTATCTGAAATTGCTTTAGAAAAGAAACCTGATCATTAAAAAAAATGTATTGTAAAGAAATTACTAAATAAATCATAATAGCAATTTATAGTATAAATGTATCAAATAATAATTAAATGATATTAAAACGACTGATCTTCTAGATATTAAATTAGTTTGTATTGTACATCATCATGAGTAAACTAAAATAATTGATGATAAACTGAATTTAATTATTAGGGGGCTTTCGATTTGTGATGACTGGTAACCAAACTATGTCATGTTTATAAACTGTGCGCATGCGGGGTATTCGGACATTTGTCCTCGCTCCTCACCTTGAAATAGTTTTGATACTTTCTAGGTCCTACCTCAGACACAGTTTTGGTGGTTTCTAGGTCCTAGCGATGACCGACGACACATTGATTGACTTGACCTAGCTTGGTCATTGGTCTGCGGTCAATGCAAATCGAAAGCTCCCTATTATTCTATTAGTTTGAAAGGAGATATGGTTTTCATCAACTTTCACCAATACCAATACCCAGGGACGGGTGCAGGTGGTAGCGCTAAGGGTAAGCACTCCCACCTTTGACAGCAAAAATGAAATTTTGAACCACTTTTTGATATCTATTTTGAACATACTATTAATATTATATATTATATGTTAGATATGTTTAGTGCTTCCCAGTTTAAAAAATCATGGATCCCCCTTTTAAAGCTTCTAGTGATTTTATACTTAATGTTTCAAACATTTCATCACTTCTGAAATCATGCATTCTATGTATAATCATTTTCATTCTTTTTTCTTCTTGTTTCACTCATGCACTTAACACATATTAGAACATAACAGGGTCGCAGCCACAAGAATGAAAATGATGCGTTTTTTTAGAAGGATAGGAAGGTCACTGGTACATTTGTCAAGGGTCCCTACTAAGTCTCAGAGACTACTGAGCAGTTTTAATGATATTCTTATTAAATTGAAATTATAAATAATTGAAAAATTGGGGGTTGGAGTAAAAAAGGGTCAGGTTGAAATAAGACGCAACATTACTGGTGGCTACGGCCATGCTTGTAAACAGACCAGCTGAACAAAGCATTGGTTCATAAACAACATACAACATGTATGTTTTCAAGTTTCATTATAATTTACAAATGATATCAATCAATCTGCATCTCGTACTGCTTCTATTTATAATGTTTGAATATATATTTTGCAAATGTATATGAGCAGCTTATTAGCAAGCAGGCAATTTATATTATTTATTAGTCTGAGCCAATTTGGTGTTCAATTTAAAGTTCATAAATTAAAGTACAATTTACTAATGTGTATGACATTTGAATGTGATATCCTAGGCTGTCATTTATCAATCTTTTGCTTATGCTAAATATAAAGCATTATTTGTGAAAAACTGAAACTTTTTCTTTTTTTGAAACTTTTTTTTAAGGAATGGATTTTATTAAGAAAAAAATATTGTTTTGGCTATTTTGGAAAATGACTTAAGCAAGATCATTGACTTAAAAAAAAGTTAAGATGATTATTTTTGCTAAGCAAGTTTGATAAACCTGACTCCTGGTATCAAGAAAATGTTGAAAACATAATTAATAGTGCCTCAGCTTCTACACATTACTAAAACTAAATCATTTTCACAGGTAAATTGCATATCACATTAAAAGTTATACACAGTACAACTTTCTTAGTATAAAATGACTGGAAATATGTCTTCTTTCTTGATAGAAGTGATCAAAGAATATATGGTGTCGTCACAATTACCAACAGTTTGCGATCTTTATACTTCTTGCTGTCATGGTAGAAGTGAATCAGCAGCATTCTTCATCAATCGGTGAGTATTATCATTCCGCAGGTAATTGCAGCTGTGATGTTTAGGCCTACTTGTATTGTTTTGATCAAATATGAATTTGGCATAAGTGGTGTCTGTAATAAAAAAAATAAAAATTAAAACATGACTGCTATAATATAACCCATCAACTTTTTTGTTGGCAGCGCATGCCTATTTTTGCAGATTATAAGGAAAGATTTTGCATTAAAAAGGCAGGGGTGGATCCAGGATCTCCAGGTACAGCGCTAACATTTAATAAATTTCATATCAAGCTACCCCCAGTGCCCTAAATGGTGAATTAATGTGATGTCCTTTCTTTTGTATTACAATTTTTTTTTCTGGGATCTGCCCTTGGAAGGACTTTGTTTTACCAAGTCAGCGGATTGTGAGAATAACCCCAAAATGTTTAATTTTGACTTGCTTTACTGTAAATAATAGTAAAGTTAAAAACCATGACTGCTGCCCTCTACATAAGAGCTTATTTGAATTCTAGTACTATATCTGTACAGTATGCAAAGTTTTATTGTAGGCTCAGGTGAAACCTATACTGTATCAATGTATTATATATATTGAGGCCAATGGTGATCTCTTCACTCAAATTTTTTCTTTAGTATGGAATAAAATTAAAGACCATATTTAATGAATATGCTATGTAAAAAATTGGGAGAAACTCATGCCAGTAATATTTTTATTTATTGCAACTATTCTAATTTTCGAAATGAAAATAATTTTAACACAATTTTATAAATGAAATTAATTTATTAGAACAATAGATTAGGCGCATGGTTGAGCAAAAATAAAGAAATTTATTTTTTATATTATTTATTAAACTTTGTTTAATGAGGGTGACTGATCATAAGAGCCAAGGCTGACATGCATCAGGCCCTCAACAGTTAAAAAAAAATGGGATACAAATACGAAAAATCAGAAAAAGAATGACAAAAAGGAAAAAGATTCTTTTGCTTTGCTTATATAAAAATATAGGCCTCAAATTATAACATAACACACTTACTTTAGATGGTAAAATAATCCAGTAAGTGACTTTACATGCATGGTGTACACCGGAAAGTACATCATTATTAGGTACCTTGTTGTGTAAGCCATTGGGATTAGAGGTCATACTCTTTATACTCTATAATCAATTTTTAACCTGTTGCACTGAGATATCCAACTGTGATGTATAATATCAATTACAACTTGGCTATATATGGTTTTTAAAATACAATTTTGGTTTGTCTAATAAGTTTCCTTAAGCCAGTGTATAATGTTTGAAATATTTGAAAATATCTTATGCTTCCTGGCTGTTTTCTCCCCCTCACATGACTGTCAAATGTTTCTTATAAGTCATGTATTACGTTGCCAAAATGATGACTTTTAAATTAAAAACATGTGACATCAAAATAACCTAAATTTTCTGCAAAATTGCAAAAAGTTGACCAAAAAAGAATTATATTTTGACATTTATATGACACAAAATGTAAAAAAAAGTTGAAATTATGTTAATGGAATGTAAGTGAAACACTTTGTAAGGGCTAGGGAAAATATTAATTATCATTTAATGCTGATACAGGATTATGAAAAACATGCTATGAAAGATAAAGAATCAACAGTCATGTAACTGCAAGGATGTGGGTTAGTTCACTTACAGATTAATTAGCTGAAAGTTCAGACGGTCACATGTCTAGAAGTTCTCATTAGTAAATTATTATTCCAATGTCAAATTTACTAGTTAAATACTTGTGATTTATACATGTTTACAACTGAATTTATGTTTAATTTATTGTTAGTGGTTAAATTATATTTAAAAATACTATGAATGATTTATTTTCTTTGGTTCAAATTAATTTGATATCCATGAGAAAAAGTAAACAGACACTGTCTATTTACATTATGTCCAAAATGTGCTGTATCAATTTTGCCTATTTATTAGAAAGTTTATTTTAAGTTTGCCAGTAAAATGTAATGTTTATATTTTTGTTAATGGAGTTTATAAGCTGAGGGTTTAGGGTTCATTTAGAATGTGGTTAGGAAATTTAAGGCATCCTTTGTAATAATTAAATTATCTTTATTTCCATTTACAATTTTTTTTTTTCAATATAATATAAATGAATTGATCCACTGTGCCATTTTGTATCACCTCAATAATAATAATCACTGGCTTTCGTATGCGTCATACAAACGCTGACAGGAAAGTATTTGAGGTTTTCTAATTACTATCATGTATAAAGCATTAAGCTTTTCAAACATATATTGAAAGCATAAAATATTTATTTTCCTATTTCATTAAAATCATTCATAATATCGCTAATAGCCATCCAATTTATTAATGATGATGAACTATAAAAATATAATACATTTAAAAAAAACCAAAACATACATAAAATATTCTAATAGAAAACATATGAAAATATTATTACTGGTACCAATGGTTGGTTCGTGAGAGTGAAATGACGTAAATATAGAGTCATACAAAATGTGACTTAAAACTCAACTACTTTCAATAGTTCCATATTGTTATCATTTCCTTCAGTGGAATTTTCCACGGCGGCTTGGGCGAACTAGTGTAGGTGCTTTTGAGGTACAGGCCTCGCAATTACATCATCAAGGTCTTTTAACCACAAATTCAATACTGTATTAAAAAGAGATTGTGTACTACCAAACTAGTTTGACAAAAAAAGTGTGATAAGTGACTAAATATGGTAGTGATATGTCCAAATATGGTAGTGATATGTCCAATATGGCAGTGATACGACATCATCATGTCCATATGGGCACCACATTTAGTTTGATAGTGTAGACAGAGCTTTACAGCCGCACCATGATTTTTACAAGTCAGTATGAACATGTATGTTTTTATTTTTCTGTTGACCTAAAATTCAATTGTTGGCCTACAATGCATAAGCATATGTTTGAATTATAAAAATAAACCCCTTGAACTCATTAAGTTCTAATTAGAAAAAAATTTGTAAAAAAAGAAAGTGTCAAACTCTGCAATTATCTTGACCACAATTGTGGTTTAATGTTTTGTGTTTGCTTTCTCAATATTTAACATTAAAGTTCACTATAATCAAACAATTAAAAAACAAGTTTTTTATGTTTATTCCAAGCCTTCTTCTAATGAATGATTATGAAAATCAATAATAATTTGGTACCTGTATATTGTAATTTTTAAAAATTTGGATGGTATGGTCTTATATACGGCAAAGGTTTATTTAATGAATTTTATCATTTTAGGAAATTACATGGAATTACAATAGGAAGTAGATTAAGTTACTCTCATTAAATAATTAGATACTAAACTCATGGTCACTTTTTGCCAATTGATTAAGTATAAAAGAGTTATTTTAAGAACACTATAGGGTTTGAAATTTATTTTTATCCACTAAAAAATGAGCAACCCAACTAGGAACATTTTGGAAAGTTACAACCTGTAAACTCATGGTCACTTTTTGCCAATTGATTAAGTATAAAAGAGTTATTTTATGAACACTATAGGGTTTGAAATTTATTTTTATCCACTAAAAAATGAGCAACCCAACTAGGAACATTTTGGAAAGTTACAACCTGTAAACATTAGCTAATACTTTTGAAAGTAAGAAAATCTACTACCAAATTGCTAATTTGTTAGGTTGAATTTTGAGCCAAAGTGACAATTATTTATTAAAAAATATTTTAATAAGAATATTTACCTCATCAAACATTTGATTGTCGTGATGGAGATCTCAAATAACTATTGCTAATATTCTGTTCCAATTGCTCAAGTGATTCCATCGATGCTAAGCCAGCTTTTTCTTCACGAGGTTCACATGAACCATTTGATTGTTGTCTGCTATTTGGTCTATATTCCTTAACAGCTTCTTGCGTTTTAATATCAAGTAGACGTTTGTGTTGATATCCGTGTTGATATCCTCGCAAACTTTCCAAGTCAAGACCTTCACGTTCTTGTAAACGTTTCTCATCTAACTCACGTGCACTGCACATGGGCATGTCTGAAACGGGATACGTCTTATTGAATTGTTTATAGTCCACTGAAAACTGTCGTTCCCATTCATCGTAGAGAGTCATAAGAGCGCTTGAAAATCTCTCACCCCATTTAATTTCTGATGGTAAGTATGAAGTACGAGCTTGGCAGAGTAAACCGGTTTGTTCAACCACTCCTTCTAAGATGATGATGATTTCAAAATCTGCATTTTTTATTTCTTCTGCTGAATAATCATACAGTGGGCTGTCTGCATTTATTTGGTGAGTGATAATCATTGGCCAAACTAAGAGAAGGTTGTTGTCATGGTTTTTGGATTTTAAGTCTAGATCATAACAAAACAAAGGAATGCACTCTCCTTCTTGTGTGATCCTTGGACGCATCATCTGTGCACGTATTGTGACTCCATAAAGGTGACTGCTACGAATATCTCCTATTCTAAACATAAGGCATAATTGCCCATCACGTTCTGCGATACAAGCGCATTTACTAAATTTTAAAGTTACTGCTCTTTTTTTTGGTCTGGCCAGCTTGGCAAAGATGCAACCAATCAAAATACCATCCACTAAACAACTGAACACAGACTGAATAATTACCATCAAAAACCCCATCCAACAATGCGGAGTGACTACACGTAAACCATATCCAATTGTTGTCTGTGTTTCAAGAGAGAATAAGAAAGCCGTTCCAAAACTGTCCATATTATTAACACACGGTTCGTAATCATCAGCATTCTCCCAGGAAAGGTAACCTATATCACCATTTTGCCATGCCATTCCATACCAAATTCCTGCAAAACCAACCCATCCAATCAAATATCCAATTGTAAATAAAAACAAAAGCCATCTCCAACGCATTTCTACAAAAGTTGTAAAAATGTCAGTTGCCATGTCCATTTTACGGCTTTTAACATTTCTATGAATGATATTACAGTCGCCATTTTTTTCCACAAGACGCTGGAGGTTGCGACCTTTCCTCCAATTTACTTGCTTTACGATATTCATCAGAGATTTTCTTCTTCGCATTTGAGCATCAGGCGTATCAACTGGCCTGTTCTTCAGTGGGTCCTCTTCTGAAGACGATGTGTAACTCTGCACGCTACATCGATCAGAAAAGGAAGCAACCTTCTTCATGGTTTCCTGATTTGATTTCCTTTCCTATTCAAAGCTGATTCACTTTGAAACTTTCACCCTGGAGTCAGATCCACGACTGTTACTCATAAGGCAAACTGCACACTAATGTTCCTATTTCCCTTTTACCTAATTAATCGTTTGTTTAGTATTTCCACCAAAACTTATCTTTAAGTCCGAAGTTCAGTCTTGTACTTAAGTTTATCAGATTAAACAATTACAATACAATTGCGTTATAACAGATAGTAAAAATGTGAAGTGTAGTAAATTGAACTTGACAACTTTAAAAATAACTTTACTCTAGTCACCTTCTAAAGCAAACAGTAACTGTGCAATGTTCGGTGTATCCGTGCCTGACCAGCCCTAATAAAACACATATGAGATACGTGAGTCAGTCTGCTTATTTCCTCTGTTAAGTTTTATCATGAAGACTAAAATCTTGTTAATCTTATGATATTCTCACAATTATTTCCTAGCTCAACGAAAGTTGCTTGTTGATGATTCAATTTATCGACTATTACCCAACTTTATCCACCCTACATCGTTGTTAAATACTGATTTCAATATGGATTTGAATTGAACCAATCAGGGTTTGATTATTGATGTGCAAAGTGTGAAAATTATCAATTATCAGAAGAGTGTTGTACGAAATATATGATGACACTTGTTGATTCACACACTCGTCTAGCCTTGGAAAATCATAAAGCATTGTTTTTCTGGGTGATTTCAAAACCTGATAAAATACAATGTTTGTTGAAACTGATAAACTTTATAAAATGTACATATATGTACATAATTAACACAACTGGATGCTATAAATGTGTTCATAGCCACAAACTTTCATTATTTTTATGGAAAAAATTGATTGTCATTTTATCAATTAGTTCTTTAAAAAAAATTAAGTTTTCAAGATAATTTAAAGGCCAATGTAAATGAACGGATACTAAATATTGAATTGTCATGCAATACAAAGTTTTATTCAAAATCAATTACGGTACTTTTCCCAGAAAATTCATAATTGTAGCGAATGCAAATGAAGCAGTATTGAATTGTCACGTAATGCATATGTTGGTGACTTTGCTTTTTTGTTGTTGTAGATCACAGAATGCTATTTGATTAAAACCTTCAATAAGTCTATGATTTACCTAACAAAAAGAAAGAAATATACAATCAATAGAAAATTTAAGATGGTATTCTTGTTTTTTGGAATGTATCCTGTTAGTAATACCTAATATGTCAAAAACATTGTTAGTGCATGAAGTGAAGTATTAAGTAACTGTTATGCAAATACAGTTCACAACATATTCTTATTATTTTGTTCTTATTCTTTATTATTATTAAAACCTTCAATAAGTCTATGATTTACCTAACAAAAAAAAAGAAATATACAATCAATAGAAAATTTAAGACGGTATTCTTGTTTTTTGGAATGTATCCTGTTATCTAATATGTAACTTTTTGGAATATGTCAAAAACATTGTTAGTGCATGAAATGAAGTATTAAGTTAATGTTAACTTATGTAAACAAAGTTCACAACATATTCTTATTACTTTGTTCTTATTCTTTATTATTTATTACAAAATTTCTCTGTATTTACACAAAATAAAATCATTATTGTTCACTCTTTGATTAATTACTATGATTAATGTTTACTGTTTAAAAAACACTTTATAACTAAGTAATACAATTTAATAATGTTTACAGTAATCATGTAGTCATGGAAGATGAATGTGAAACTTTTTTTGAATATTTTCAAGAACACGGGAAGATTTTTTAGTTAAATACCAAGTCATTCTTATATAAAAGTATAAATTTAATAATGTTTACAGTAATCATGTAGTCATGGAAGATGAATGTGAAACTTTTTTTGAATATTTTCAAGAACACGGGAAGAATTTCTTTTTTAGTTAAATACCAAGTCAATCTTATATAAAAGTATAAAGCGCAATTATTTACATTCTTAATTCGTAAATTATATTAATTTCCTTTTCCACAGTATGTATATTTTACTGTACGTAATGCCATCCTCTTATTTTCCAAAAACATTAAATGTGAAATTTTTACTGCCACTGTATAAATGATCTATTTATAAAATTTGTAGAAACTACTGTTTAAAATATTTGCTTTGTTTATTTACATCTTTAACTATTGAGTTGTAAGTAAGTAGTTGAGTTGAACAACTAAATGTTTTAACTTAATCTACTGTGAAAGCTTCTAAACTTATGCGTAATAGCAAATCTCAGAAGTGAGTCACTAATACTGTTAAATAACAAAAAGAAACTTAACTCTGTTGTAGATCACAAAATTAAACTTAATTGTTGAACTTAACTTTCCTAATCTAGACACAATAAACTAATAAAGGAAAGGTCTATTGTTGAGGGTGGAATGATCTTGAGTTTGAAAAAAAAAACCCACGATATTATTAAAAACTCCCACATACTATGTTTTTGATTGTGGAGGATGGATTACTGCCAGGCGGACAGATCATAATCCTAATTCAACACTTAATTATTTCAGTTGAAATCATTTTTATATCCTAGCTTCCACATTATATTTATCAATATAAAATGGTATAAAAAAAATACATATAAAAGTACATTATAATAGTATAAAATATTTTTTTGCAAAAAGGATGTTTTTTTTAAAATAAATTTCTGATTAAAATATTGAAAATGAACGAGTTTTACAATTTAAAAGTTTGTCAAGTTTTATAAATCTTCTGTCTCAATAAAAACATTTTTCTAGTTATGATGTGTATAGTATTTTATAAAGTACAGTATTTGATTGTTATGAAAGTGTAACAACAATCTGATGATATACAAGTAGCTGGCTGCATTAATAATAACCATTCATCTTTGATGTTGTTCTTCAAATGCTTTATTGATTATTGTATAAACTCCATTACTTGTCATTGGATTACTACTGTGGTCATGTTCATATGGTTTCAATGCGTCTTTCATTGGTTCTCTGGTTTGCTCCATTTGATACTTTACACTGTGGGATGGTATAGCCTGGTCTTCAAGTTTATCTAATACAGAAAAGTTTACAATGCAGTGATCTTTAATGTCATCATTACGATCAATCATTAAATTGGAGAATCGTTTTCCCCATTTGATTTCAGATGGAACATACGATGTTCGTGCCTGGCACTGTAACCCGGTCTGTTCAACCAGACCTTCTAATAGCAGAATTATCTCAAATTTTGCTCTAGATAAATCTGTTTTAGAAATGTTATAGAGTGGACTTTGCTGGTCGATGTAATGGCAGATGATCAAAGGCCATGCCAGGTAAAGGTAACGACTCAAAGCTTCAGTTTCTGATTTCAGATTCAGGTCATATGAATAAAAAGGAATATATTCTCCTTCTAATGTTGTTCGTGAACAAACAAACTTGGCTTGAATTGTCACATTGGAAAGATGTGTTGGCCTGGTGTCAGCCACAAGAAACATCAGACATAAACGGCCATCTCTTTTTGCAATACAGGCTGTATCACTGAATTTCAATGTTACTGCTCGTTTCTTTGGTCTTGCAACTTTGGTAAAAATTAAACCAAATAGAATTGCGTTGATAAAGCAGCTGAAAACCGATTGGATTACAACAACTACAGGAGCTAGCGGACAGCCATCTGAAATAACTCTGTAGCCATAACCAATTGTAGTCTGTGTCTCTAACGAGAACAGAAATGCTGTTAGAAAACTGTCTAGATGATATACACAAGGTATATATGAATTAAGATCAGTAAGGTTGTTTGTTGTGTAGCCTATGTCACCATTAACGCTTGCCATAGTGTACCATATTACTGCAAATAACATCCAACTAACCAAGTAACAACATGCAAAAAATAAAATTAAAATTCTCCATCTTGCCTCACACAATGTTGTGAAGATATCTTTACAAAAACTTTTTGTGTTATGTAGATTTTTGTAGACAACGTGACAATGTCCATTTTTATCAACAAGTCGTGACAATTTTGGTTTTCCCATGATTGATTATCTAACTACTGGATAATCAATGTAATCAAGAAAGCGTGTTTGGAAGCTAAGGAAACTTAGTAGACTTGGAGTTGCAGAAGTGTTTTTTATTCACTTGGCAGTTTGTTAACATCAAGTACAAGTATATTCTTATCCTCTCCTACAGTACAGTGTATTCAATCCATTCATGAGTAAATTGTAGCTTCTCTGTACAGTACATATAGTTCCAAGTCATGTTAAATCAAATAACAAATAAACCATATGAAAGGCAGTTTTCAATAACGATCAACAAGTCAAGGTTCCAATTATAACATACAACAAACAAATAAACTTGTTTTTTGCTACTATTCAAACTTATATCAGATATAAAGAAAGTTTCCTTTTCCTAAAGAAGTTATAAATCCATAATATTTGATATAATATAAACAGTTGACGTTTCACTGTGTATGTCCTTTTCGAAGAGTTACTTTGCACAAAATGAAGTTGCTTATGTCACTGGTTTGAACTTAAACTCATGGAACTGATTCTATTGTTTGACATTTTTAAACACCTTTATTCTTGTCCAAGCTGTGGAAATCTGCTTCACAATAGGAAAGTAAACGCTATTTTACATTGTACGCCTGACTGAGTTTGTTTGCTCCTACTTGTTAGAGTCTTTGATCTGCCACCCTCTGTGTCAGCTTTGCAACTGTAAACTTCATAGTAGGGTGTGTTTTTGATTGGATCTTAAATTAAACTTTAAATAGTTGATTGGTTATTCCATGGTTGTTATATTGTAAAGGTTAAAACTCATGTTTGCATTTTCAGTTTATGCAATTGGTTGGTTTAAACTTGCTTTTATTAGGAGTTTTCATTGTGTAAAGGTTACACTTGTTGAACTTTCATGGAAAAATATGTAGACACTTGGTTTATGCCTCCCTTAGGTATTAACAAGATTTTGAATTTAGGTAATAGGTTATTCAAATATAATTCACTACATATTTTAATTTTAATACAATGTAAAGACCTTGATTTATTTTTAAATGCAAACCTGTTGATTCTAAAGTTTGATCTCATTCATCGATTCTAGTCTCTGCCTCCTTACTTAGTATTTATTAGTAACATTTTCTATTTAAATGACATAATTAATCTCACATAAATTGGTGAAAACTGTTTGGATAAAGTTATATGGCAATGTAATTTATATAATAAATAGAATACTTACCTTTGTTACAGTTGCTTCTGTGTAATTAAACCACGTCAGTCAAGTGTGTTACAAAAATATTGAAATAATCTTTCGTGGAAGCAGTGTTAATTTTGGTGGTGTAGAAAATAGATTTGTAGATTTAACATAGTAAAAATAGATCAACAGCAAAAAAAAACAAAAATGGTTGATAATGGTTAATTTTTAGCTGTTTATCTGTTGGTTGTGTGAAACAAAAAAAAAGATGTGTATTAATTCAAATAATGGAAAAAAAATTTGATTTGTAAACATTATTTGGTTGTTTACTCCAGTTAAAATAGAAAACAAGTAACTTTCTGACTATACAGTGTTCACTTTTTGAGTGATTGTGCAAAATTGTTTTGCGAGTGAATTTTGTAACAATCTGATGCTGCCTTAGGCATTGTATTGTCCCTTGATATTCAAAAGTATGCAAACAATCTTACATATAGACATAGTTGGTAGCTCCCGCCAATATTATTACACATGAACAAAGCCAATATTTAGCTCACTGGACTCATTAAAAACCACCTTTTATAATTTTCCACTAAATTAGATAAAAAAGAAATGTGGTCGCCATGGCCAGGGACATGTGTTCATGAATAGGGACACTGTACTTTATAGGTACAGTATTATAGTATTATTTTTTTGTGCATTTATTGTCTGACAGTATAATTACTTAGTTTTATACATTTACAATGAAAAAATGAATTAAGAATTTAATAAAAAGAAAAACTGTATTATACAATTCCATTGGTAAATTTTACTTTATTTTTGTGCTCGCATTATACAATACTATTTGATTACTTAACTATGACAATTACTAAAACTGTTACAATTAAATGTTACATTATGTAGCTTGTTTTTCTCATGTTTTTCTTCTTAATTAATATTGATTAAAATAAGACTAAAAGCAAAAAAAAAAATCTTATTTACATAAAAAGTTTATCTCAGTTTCCACATATTTCTGATACTAGTAATAATAATACTAAGAATTGATTATTGACTTAAACTAACAGCAAAAGATAATGTTTTGTTTAAAATTAATTAAAATACATTGAGCTATACAGCTGAACCAAACAATAATAACAACAAGTACATATTTGATTAATTAAAAACATAAACAGGCAGCATTGTTACATATTGATAAACAGAGGGAGTTACAACTCCCTGATACATACACTTATTTTTCAAAGCAATCATTTTTTTCCAATGTTTTTCAGAATATCAAATTTAACTACTATGTTCATATAATAATTGATTTTCCACATTCCTTTGCAAGAATAAATTAGTAATAATCTGGTGGAAGATCATATCCAGCCTGAATACATTCTTGCTCTAATGACCACTGTTTTAGCATAAGTACTCTTAATTTACGCTTGTGAATCTGCATCTTAATATTATGCTCTTCCTGTGCCATCTTTAACATATCTTCATTCATTTCTTTGTTGAAAGATCTGTTTTCTGGTACTTCCATAATTGGTGCCGCAGATGCACTATGAGATGGATGGTTGCAGTAAACATCTGATAATGGTCTTTTTCGCTGGAAACTCATATTCTTGGTTGCTGTTTCTTCAAAGACTTCAAGGTTGGATTCATTCAATGTATTCCTAACCCTCCAGGCATTCTGACTTCTAACTTGTTGAGGAGGAGGAGGAGGAATATCATCACATGGCAATTCTGACTGTTCCTGTACAGTTTGCCGGGAGTTGCCTAGAGCTCGTTCTCGACGGGCTAAGAAGTTTCTTGAACGCCTGTGTCTCATTCCTTGGTAATACTTTGATTGTCGTCTATCAAATGTGTTTACTGCTGCTTTTGATCTCAGTTTTCTCTTTTGTACAACATTTCTAGAGTCTAGCGAGGTTTGTCTTTGACTTCTTGATGTAGGCCTACTTGGGTTTATTAGTTGGTCATCAGTTAATCTATCCTCCTGTATTGAAACAAACTCAGATTCATGATTGCCTGATCTAAATCCAGATGCATGACCTTGACTCGGCCTAAATCCAGTTGACATCATAGTTTTGTCTTGTTCTTGTCGTATTGGAATATATCCCAAGCTTTCGCTTTGTTGCCCAGAAGACCCACGTCTTGATCTACTATCGGAAAAATTTCTTGCTGTGGAACGCATACTTCTTTCTGATTGGGGCCTATTTTCTAAATATGGCCTTATGTCTTCGCTGCTACGTTGGAATGACATTTGATCCTGGTGGTGGTGTATTTGAAACGAATCTTCCTGATTGGTTTCAATTTGGCTATCATACATATCTTCATCCATATCATTAGTATCCTCTGGTATCTCAAGACTTCTGCGTGATTCAGATTGTAATGATTCTACCATCATAATCTTTGGCATCACATCTTTTCTGACTTGTGATGTTCTAGTATCGGATGATTCGTCACCTATATTCCTGTACCAAAATAAAAAAACTAATTAAGAGTTTAGGTACTTAAGTATAGTAAGTTTTAAGTTAGGCAGGATGTAATGACAAACTTATAAATTGATGGCACAGTTTAATCATAAACACTTATGTATTTCCTCTAACGTGAAAGACAAAATAGGCACTAAGGTAGCCTAAAGTAGTAGGCCTACCATCAGTGCAATCATGGAGGTATACCTCCATGGTGCAATAATGAATAATTGCTAGTATAGTATGTAATTAATTAATTTAAATAACTTACTCAGACAGATCTTTATTTTCTGCTTCATCTTCAATCCATTCTTTTTTAATCCTGATGACATCATTATTTTCGGCCAACTCATTAGTATTTTCATCAGTTTCTACAACTAAAAGCTCTGGCGAATTTGCAGAATGCATCTGGTCATAAGAACTTGCTTCTGATTGCTGTGGCCATTCTCTGGTGTCAGTTTGACCTTTGTACATTGAGCCATGTGGAGTGTTACCTTCTTGCTGTACCATAAACTCCCATGCTAGTTTGCTGACTATATTTGGAATCGGTTTCTTTTTTTCCAACCATTTTGGTTTTGTTAGGTGTTTTTTATTTGAAGATAAGGGTGTAGACTGTGGCGCATATATACATCGGGCTTTATCACGGATACGCTTCCAACAAGATCTTAAATCGGAAGGATCACGAGGTGTTTTACTTGGAAAATGACTCTCGAATGCATTTGAAATTTCACTCCATCCATTTAAAGATTTTGTAAGGTCAGTACCATATGGATCAAATTCATCGTGAAGAGATTTATGTTCCTTAATGTAGTTGACTAAAAACAGTTTTTCATCCAATGAAAAATTTGGTTTTCTACGCATTCCATCCATTGTCATTTTTTAAATAAAAATGAATCTCCAAGTTCTGATAAAATGCCTTCTTTACCTAAATAATTTAAATTGTCTGTTCAACAAAGCAATTCGGATTATCAGTGATGGTACTCGGCTAAGGTAACTAGGCCCAATGTAACTAGAAATGTTAGGCCACTATTCTGTACAACTTATTCAACTGAGAGCTGACTAAGTCCACACTTAAACTGTATTTCCTCTGCTAGTGTAGAATAGACAATCAAAATAGGTACTAAGGTAGCCTAGGCCTACCACAGCAATATAGCACAATAATAATAGAAAGCAAAGGTTGATTTACATTTAGTCAATCTTGATCCTTGTAAATTGATGATAAGTAATCAATGTAGCAAATTTTTAGTACTTTTCTAGTCAGTAAATTGAATCATTTTCTATGTTGAAACTAGACAGCCTTTGTGTGTGTGAGTAGCTTTTTGTCATGCATGGATGCACAATGCCTATTACTGCCTCAACTGACCTCGCATAGGCATGACTATAATTTATACAGATTAGGCTATGTGTATAGCCATATTCAAGTACATTGGTATATTCAGACATCATTAGCTTTACCGCACCGATAATAATTTTACATACAGTAGCTTACTGTATTATGATAATAATATCACATCAAGCAAATGAATTACACATCATGGCCTCATTGGCTAAATTATTAATAGGCTATATCTATATTATTAATATCTATATGATTATTATATTTTAACTCCTGAACATAAATTTTTCCTGGCAATTATTTATGTTCCCCATTTACAGGGTATTTCAGGGGAAAATAAAGGATTATTTTTTGAGAGTTGGGTTTGGAACAGAAAGTAGAGTGACCAAATTAGGCTGGGGCCAGGTGGGATCCCAGGGGTAGGGAGCAGGTGGGGCCCAGGGACCGGATGTGCGTCAATGATAAATTCAACTCAATTCAATTTCAGTATAATACCAAAATGTAAAAAATCCTTGGGGGTCACTCTTAAATATTTCCGTATGGTGTGCCACATCAGGGTTTATTTTCGTGGGCCTAAGTAGCACAAGTGTGGAAAAATACGAGGAGGTGAAGCATTTCTGGGGTATATTATCAAGGATTTGGTAGCACAAGTGTGGGAAATGACGGCTGAAATCACTGTATATCCTCGGGTATAATCCCATCCCATTATAGAACACAAAATTGGGCTGACTTTAGAAGGGTGGGACTATACCCGGGGAAACCCTGGTTCAGGGAAAAAATGATTGGTAAGGATTTCTTGTAAAAACTCATCTAAGCTGGCTAGAGAGAGGCCTACATCCAGACTGGGCCAAAAGTCAATACTGGGACTATACCTGGGCATGTGGTTGTTTGTGAAATCAGACATAAAGTAAGGGGTGGGATTAGACATGAAGTGGTTAAGTTATACCCGAGGATATACTGGCCCGTCCCATGTCATGATTTATCGCACAATTTTAGCCTGGAATTGTATCTATACTGGATGCTATAGCCCATATCGCTAGAAGGGTCCTACCTTTGAATCAATGAAAACTAGTCGCCAATGTTATCGCAAACCCCCGTAGCGAACGGTTCCTCATCGCCAGGGATCAGTAAAAATATTGCGCCCTCCCTGGCATGGCCTTTTTCCTGTCATCTTGGTAGTTCAAAGTTCATAGTATTTTTCATGTCTTGAAGTGTCTGCTACACCTCCCCGTTTGATTATGCAAGACACCTTATTATATGAATTTAGAGATGCGACTAGGTTTATTAAACGTTAAACATCACCAAACAAATGTTAACTCATTATTAGAATAAATGCCATTTTATCCTTTAAAAATATGATAAAAAGTACTAATTAATAATTTTAGTGGAAAGCAGTTGTATAACCCCTCCTTTGGGACACTCCTATTAAGGGGACAATTTCTGGAAACTATGTTTTAATACTATTTCTAACATTTTCCACCATGAAAGTATAAAATATATTTAAAGAAGCTGCTTATAAATAAATAGTAGCATGGTTTTGAATAAATATCTTTTCATAAAAAAAATATAAAAGAAACATGGCAAACATAAGTAATTTTTTTATGGCCAATATCCTGTTATTTCATGGTTTATAGGTTTCAAACTTTTTACCATCATATACAGTATATATTGTTAGGGTGTTTACCAGTTCTTTCAAGTTTATTCCAGTGCCTTAATTATTACCATGTGAATGTCATTGGACTTTATTGGAAAAAAAAGTTGTTTTTGAATAATTTTTACATTTTCGGTGTTTTTCATGCAAAATGCTGAAATTAAATGATATGCACAGTAAAGAGGTGAGAGACTCAACAGGTGTTTATTGGTGTTATTAGATAGTGTTAAAATAATTGATCATCCACAATACTCAGGAAGTTGATTACAATACAAAAGTGATAGAAACTCTCTGTTTACAACCGCCTAACAAAAGTTTGCACCCGTCACTTACAACGTCATGTTGCAAAGATTATGATGTAACTCTATGCGTGAAACTATCAGCTATTTAGGGTTCCACTTGCCAGCTCAAGGCCTTTGGAAAAATGAACCGATAAATTGGTTTAATTTGTTCCCTGCATCATACCTCATTTAACTATTGTTTTGAAATTATTGGCTATTTAGGGTTCCACTTGCCAGCTCAAGGCCGTTTGTAAAATGAACTGACAAAGCATAACAAAAGTTTAATTTGTTTCATTTGCGTCACATTTGAATTGTTTTTTACTTATAAATTTACTGATCAATAAACTGGTGACAAATAATGTATTTGCCATATATGGTCAGTGAATGGAGATACCAATTTCAATAAATCCTATTCAATTCAATGTTTTTTGCATAAATAAAATATACATACTTTAAACATGTTTGAGATTTCAAGGGGAATTACAGATCTCACCACCACCACCAATACCACTAACACTACCATCACCACCACCATCACCACGACCGCCACCAACACCACCATCATCACTACAACCACCAATATTATTTTGGTAAAATTTCATCTTTCATCTTCAGATTTTAATAACATGACATGTCAAGTATGTTGCAGCTTAGCAGTCACTAAGATCCTTTCAATTAAAATTAATTTTTATTCAATTTTGGATCCAATATTTGGTGAAGTGAGTAAGTACTCACTAAATATGTGACATTAAAAAGTAACTATTGTCCTATTGGAGTTTATTGTTCGGGAGGCTTTTTAGAGGGGCGTTAATTTTTTTGGGTGTAATATGGTAACATGTATAATCAAATAAATTTTCCCTACATATGAACAAATACAACACAATTAATATCAAGAAGTGATGATACAGTAACTTTTCTATCAAAATTCCTTGTCAATTGTAAATCAAAAATTTATTTGGATTTTACTACATATTATAAATGAGTTATAATACAATACTGTGTGTATATGCATGGGGGGTGGTGTTTTTATTCAAGAGAGGCCTTTATTCATAGTGGGGCATTTATTTCAAATAAATACAGTGTGCTGTAATATTTTTTTGGACAATTCTAACATTGCAATAGGCTGATTAAAAAACTATGAAATCTGGCTATTGATTACAATTTAATCAATGTATATATGGCACAATTGCTAGTTGAGGTCATCAACACATTGAACAAATACCATATAAGTTTAAAATAATACTAGATTAGTATTGCCAATATTCCTCCCACAGACTTTCACACCTCTATCGTTATTAATTCAATATTGGGCTTTCCCATGATGTTTTTTGTTTTCTTTGTTTGGTTTGTTTGTGTGGAGTATATCTGTACACCGTTTCTTAAAAATCATTTACATAATAAATATTAAATCCATATCAGACCTAAGTTTCTACAGTAGGCTTCTGTAGAATCTTTAAATTAAGTGAGGAGGGCTCACTTCAAACAACTGAATGGTGTGAATGCGAATAAAACACTGAGGGCTCACTTTATAAATTACGGACTTCAAACAACTGAATGGTGTGAATGAAACACAGAGGGCTCACTTGCTCATTGCTCATGTTGTTTTTCAACCTCTGGTTGCTTTGTTATTTTGTAAAATAATCACAGAAATATCTACAGTACTTCATTTTAAAGAAGTACACATTTTTTATTATAGTCTGGTTTATTCAATAAAACTACAATTATGATATATAATGATAAAAACTTATTATTAATTTAGCGACTTAGTTTCAGGGAATACCCTATTTTTTTTAAAGCATAATATTAATATTCTGTTTTTGTAAATAATTAATGAGTTTGAACGCCAACGTAATCACAGTTTTAAAAAAATGATTCACTATGGAGAGGGACCACAGAATATGGCTGCATCACCTATCATTGAATATGTGAAGTCACGTGTTGCAGTATGTTGAGAATGTCCATATGTTCCTCGTATTCAAAAAAAAAAATTTTAGGTATTTGATTTTATAAAAAAATTACATCAAAACGGTATTATACTGTGCTTAACAAATAGATATGCTCCACTAGTGAATTATGCATTACAAGCCCTTTTTTACATCACCAATTCTTTTCATTATTGATTGACAATCAAACTCAAAGCATCAATTTGTCCTTAGTCTTGTAAGAAGCTTAACCTACATTTAACTAATTGACATGCTCATTTAATATTTATAAATTGTTGTTGTATATATGACAACTTTAAACAACATCACGATATATAAACAAGACAATAATGTGACCTAATCAATTGTTAAAATTGAATAGAATTTTAGAAATGAATTAAAGATAGGTAGCTAGTATGTTTGTGATATCTTTGTTTAATTATAAGGTTAAACGAAAATTGAAATATACTGTATGACATTGTTGTAATAGAGTTTATTCCTCATGTTTTTACTTGATTTAAAGTCTGAGGAAATGAGATTGAATAAACTATCAAAAAACATATTTTGCAACAAAGATCTGATAATAATAATAATAATAATAATACCGTAGTAAAATAATAAACCAATTTTAGAATATCCACTGAATAATTTCAAATAAAATAATGCTATTACTGTATTAGATATAAAGAGACAGAACATAATAATTTTGAGAATTGGAAGTTTCAATCTATTTGATTATTTTCAAGAATCCATTATACAGTATATAATTATAATTATATATTTACAAAAGCATGAAAGCACATCAGTCACTCATTGCTTAATTCAAATATTGTCATGCTTTTGATGACAATTTTGTAAATACTTTATGGAAAAAAATGAGTCATGTTCTTGAAAACGGATGAAATAGATCGAAACGTTGACTTCTCAAAGCATCTTTACTTGGAGTTATAAAGTTACACTAGTAGTATTATATGAACTGATTCCTCCACCATGGTTAAAACTTGTTATATTGCTAATGAACTGTGACAATATTCATTGACAAATCTATGTACTAAAGTTAATGACTTGTAATCAAGTTTTAAGAAAACAACAGCAGCATTTAATGCATATCTAATGAGCATTTTTATTTTTACCAAATTACATGATGCTGAAATCTGACAAACCATATATTACCATGCATATTAGATTTTAACTATATTATACAATGACATTTTTAAATAAAACTACCTAAAATGTATTGACATTATTGATGAATAATTTGAGCTATACATCAAATCAACAAGCCTTTTTGGACTATTCATTGTTGATTATATTATCAACTCTGAAGAAAATAAACCAACATTTCTGAAAGTTCTGTGGTCCAAATTATTCCTACAATGAAAATGACATTTGTACCTGTAGAAAGTTAATTATAGCACTGTTCATTTCAAATAGAATATGGGTAATGATAGCCATGTGCCTTCCCTCCAAACCATTTTGTTTACGCTGTCCAATTTGATACGATAGTCTTTGTTTACCCTTTATACAAAATACTTTATTTCAGTCCATTTGTCTAATAAATAGGCCTACAAACACTGTATGCTACTATACTAGCTTATTATTATATTTTTTATATTTATACAGTAATTTGTATGCTCAGTAAACGTATAAAATGCATAGTTAAAACTTTAAATACTGATCTTTAGTTTCCTATCTATAGGAGCATGCATTGCTGTGAAATATTGTGTACACATGATTTGTAAAGTACTTTTAACATTTTCTTAGACATGATTGCATCAAATATCTCTCTATAAAGTTACATTTTGTCTACTTTGACCTCACTATCTTCTAGTTTCAGTTTCAGTTTTTATATTCTGTTACAATATTCGCTTTCTAAATATCGTACAAGGAAATCCATTCATCCAGTTAGATTAAGTCTAGAAAAAAAAAAACAAACATAGCAATTATTCTGATGGAAGATGCTAATTCCAATTAAACAGTATAACTGTGATATAGGCTACTATAGTACCAAAAGTCAAATTGAGTGCGTTCATATATTTTGACATTCATGTTGTTTATGATTCCATAATGTTATTCAATTACTGTAACCATATCTAATAATACAATTTCAAGTTTAGCCAGCAGAACCAATTAATTAGTTAATTGTAGATGAGTGAAGGTCAGATATATCTTGTTGATGAACTGAAGAAATTAACGTAATTTAATATTGCTCCTAATTGACTTGTGAAAATACCAGATGTGAAATATAAATTTATTGTAGGGCACGCGATGCTGTTTTTGTTTAGCCTCACGCTGTCAGAATTAAAATTTATGCTCATAGGTATCTACTTCTGAATAGTATGTTTACCCACTTCAGTAACATTGTTATTATTTATTATTCTGTACTGTTCATGTTAATATTTGTTTTTCGAAACGTGTGTTTTTAAACCAACATTTAAAAAGCATTATTGTATGTGTACGTCAATTTAAAGCAAGCAATTAATCATGGTGTACAGTAATTATGGTGTTATGAACAAATATCTCAATCTACAGTATTGAAAGTTTTTAGAGTAGGCCTATTACTTTTATTATTATTATTACACAAAACATTTTCTCTGTTCAGAGTTCAAACTATTGACTTTCAATTTATGTATTAGGTAATAAAAATGTAATGTTATCAAAAACAGTATTTGATTGGCGCTTTTGTAATTCACACTACCATCAATAAAATTAAATTTAAGTTTGATCGTTCATTTTGTTTGAATAGGAAAGCATATTTTAGCAATCATCCAACCCGGAATATATATTAGTAACAAAGGTATTGAGTACATAGTTGAAATTTAGCTACAATTAATGTTGTTGATACTTTTATTGCAAACAAATTGGTTTCATATTTTTGGCTTACCTATTACAAGGATGATTCAATTTCCAATTTTTTCCTTCCAATGCGAGTTTTTTTGTTTTCACATTCTTCGTTGTCTGTTTCACTCTGGTTGTCACTATGTTTCACATTTTCGTCCAAAGAATCAACAAAACTGTCACACAATTGTTTTGCACTTAATGTACTTGTGTTTGTGATTAAAGTGCGATGGAAATTATCAAGATTAACATCCATTACTCCATTTTTCTCGGAAATAACTGCTTTGAAATCATAGCCCCATTCAATCTCATTTGGTAAATAAGAAGTTCTTACTTGCGTTGTAGTACCAGTTGCCTCGACTATCCCTTCCAGAATTGCAATGATTTCAAAATCTGACTCTAATAAAGTTTCTTTACTATATTCATATAATGGGCTTTCTTCATTTATTTCATGAGCTATTTCAATTGGCCACACAAGAAAGATCCGGTCTAAGCCATATTCATGCCCGATATTAATGTCAAAAACCTGAAATGGTACATAACAGCCCTCTTTAGTTATGTGATGTTTCACCATCTGCAATCGAATGTGGCCTTCTACAATTGGACTTTTTCGAAGATCACCAAGTCGAAATTGAAAAATTAGTCTACCATCCTTCATTGTAATACATGCTGTTTTACTGAACATGATGGTTTTTGCTCTTAACTTCGGACGAGAAAATTTGGCAATAAAACTACCAATAATAAAGGCTTCCAACAGGTTGGACCAAATGGTTTGAAAAACAAGAAAAAACATAGCCTCTCCACATTCCTCGGTGGGACAACGAAAACCGTAGCCAATAGTAGTTTGTGTTTCAATGCTGAACATGAACGCAGATTTCCAGTTTTTAAAGTTACGAAAACAGGGTTTCCATTCTTGATTTTCAAGATTGTCAAAATCACCTCTATTAAATGCTATGGCATAGTAAATGCAACCAAACAAAAACCAGTTAAGAAAAAAACCAAGAATCACCATAATGAGGTTGTATCGCCATGGCATATCCACAGAAGTTGTAAACAAGTCTACAGCATATCGCCTTAAGTTTGCACGGATCGATGGGGTAACATTACAGCGTCCATTTTTTTCTACCAGACGTTTCCAAGTCTCTTCCTTTTTAATTGGAATAATCTGATGATGATTTGAACTAACATGGTTCCTGTAATTTTTGGCTTCAATATGATTTCTTCCTTCACTTGAAAATCGTGTGTCTGCCATCCTTTTATTGTAAAGCAAAAGCAATGTCAACTTGATTCTCTAACTAGCAGCTCTACAATTTAAGAAACATTGTATGGTATAACCAGCAATAACCAGCTTGGATCTGGTAGTGTTCAAAAGCTGACAAAGAACAAAACAAGTAACAACTCACACAATAGAATTAGCACACAAAAAAATCAATCATATTAGCTGTACTCAAGGATCTTATTTCACTATTCTTAATTTCTCAAAGAAATAAACGTATTCCGAAACCTAATTATAAATTATGAGAAATATTCCTCAACAATAGTACTACACCAGATGAAATGTGTGCTTCTAAATAAAGGCTATGGTAAAATGTTAAAGCAGTTGTCACTTTCTAGATTGATCCATTTTGTATATGGGGTGAATAATTTAAAACACAACAATAGATCATATTGTTATACTATTAAAACCGACGTTTGACGTCACAAAATAATTGACACAGTCATTTATTGTCTGTTTAATTGATTTTTCATGACATTCATTAATGTTTTATTTGATCATTTCTGTAATACATTAGTAACTTCAATTCGCAAAGTTCTCCAAACTGAAGTTCCAAGGCCATGAATGCTGAAAAATTACACGATCTTGATACGTCATTACAATACATTGACTGTGTTTATGAAATTTTTGAGAAACCAGAACATCAAAGAACCGGAACATCCTTGAATCTACTCACGTTCATAAAAACCGACTACAAACATTTTGCGCGGAAGCAGCGTACTGTCAACGGTGGATAATTTGCATAGAATTGTTATAAAATTTGTTGTATCTCAAAGGTGATTGCACACTCCCAAAGAACTGGTGCGTACCCTGCAAGTTTACCGGGTCTAATCCGGCATTCTAAACCTTGCTAAATCCAGCCATTATAAACTTGTTGAATGATTAATTACAAAGTTGTCCAGGGACAGCCCCCTACTTTACTTAGTTCAGCATAACAACTCCCTGGTTCCCTGGTTCAGCTTGTTTATTTTACTGACCTATATGGTGATCTATTGAATTAATTATTCACACCAAACAAATATTTAAATACTTCTTTAATGATACTTCTGTGTATATAAATATGCTCTTCATATAATATTAATTTTCAAATACAATATTTGAGTTGTTAATATTAATAATGCTAAATAGTATTTTTTTGTGCTATTAATATTGTACTTATTTTAGCCTTATTTAATTTTATTAATATTAGTTAAATGCTAATTGTATATGTTGATATTTTTTATCTCTCTTATCTTTTTAACCTTCGGCTGCCTTGTATGATTTTAATTGATGAATAAAATAATGAATTAATGAAGTTATTGATATATTGGATCAATAAAGTTTTAATTATTAGATCATTCTTAAATATTATATACCAAGTAAACAGGATATATACAGTTACGTCTAAAACTAGATCAGATGATAATAGTCTAAATATTCTTAATTATATTTCCTTAAAGTATTATTTTCATTTGATGTTTCAATATTTTTCTAAAACTATATTTTACAGGAAAACCAGTACTGTCAACGGTGGACTGAACAATAATCTGGTAAACATATTATAATTTTTTCTCTTACAAAACTGAGTTTACAAAAATATATGATAAATAACAAATCAATCTAAATGCCTGCATTTTACAAGGAATTGATATAAATACAAAATAATGATATAAACATTACTTTACTGTAGCAAACAATACAAAAATTACTTTAATAGCAAATATACAAATACCTGTATTAGTTTAGTTAAAACAATATAAATATTACTTTCCACCATGGTTTACAAGAATCAAATTAAATGGACGACTAATGATTGTTATAAATATCACTTTAGTCTATAGTAAAAAAACAGCTCAAAACGTAACTGTTGCTTTTAGAATGTTTATGTACAGAGATAGAGCATAATATGGAATTGTCATAAGGGTCAAAAAGTGGACTGAAGTTGATAAGTAAATACCATCATTTTAGTATGTTAAAGTATAAAAAAAATACTACAAATATTCTAAAACAAGATTGCTTTGACTGGATGATTAAATGATGCATAACTAACAAAATTGCTAATAGGTATCATCAATGTTGTACTAATGTTGATGAGATATCAAAACCGGTGTTATACAAACGTGACAAAACATTTCAAATCAAAGCGTTAGTTTCTCTATATAATACTCAAATCTTTTTTAGCTGTTTTATTACATACAGTAATTTCACACCAATCTCTCATCACTAAATCATTTGTTTCTCATAATTGGGGGAAACGCATGAAAAAGTTATATTTAAACCAACTAAATGTCAACCGCAGAAAACCGTAACGATTTTTAGAAGAAAAAAAATATCATTATAAAGTTATAATCAATGTTTTAGGACTTAGTTGTTGTATGGTTGTTATTAATGCAAGGAGTTATTAGCCTTGAATTAAAGTAAATTTAAGATATCCATATGAAGTCACTGTTACTTTTATACAGTAATGAATTGAAATAAATAAACATTGGATCTGATGAAACTATAGGTTTAGTTATCACCTACCCACCAAAATTAGAAATAAGGTGCCCAAGAAGACAACATAATCAGTGAGAAGAAAGTGCAAATAATATAGAATGTATGGTAGTAATTATGTAATGCTGTAGCTTCATTATTTATATTATGCATTGTTTTGCTGTATATATAACTTAAATATAATTTTTTTTTGCATAAAAATTCTTTAAAATGTATTGCTTTGGAAAGTTTTTGGCATGATTAATTACAGATTATAAAAATAAGGCACAAAATATTTTAAGGTACAATTTCCTCAGCTCAAAAACTGTTATAACACAAATATAAATACATATTAGGCAATACCACATTGGTATTTACTGTATAAGTACATACTTTAAAAGTAGAGCCCAATATCATCATATTTACCTAATGCAGTGTTGAAAGACATTATTAACATTGAAAGCATATATTCTTGATAATGAGCTACTTAGAGATGATACATTTAAATAAGACCTTACTAACATATTGCTAAACTTACCTACTATTATTGGAAGTAAATTACTTAAGGCAATTTGTGGACATAAAATGTGTGTTCAATACTTGGCACTATAATATTATAGTTCCATGGTAACACCAAGGGTCTAGTGCAAATATGAAGTATTTATTTGCATGTGTTTGTCATCGAAGGAATGTCACATTTTGTGAAAGATTTTTTTTAATCAATGCACATACAAAAATAAATACAAAATACAATAATCTACAATATTGCACTATACATAAGAAGCCATCCATCACTTCTCAAGTTTGTTGACTACTTTACAGGACATCAACCAATTTATAGGTGTGCTTACCCCCTTTCTTTGTTGATAACTATGCTTTCCCCTCAATTCATAGGCACATGTTCCATATTATTGTCCTATACCTTTGTAGGGCACTAATTAAATCCTACCAACTATGCTGGCTCCTGGCTGGCACATTTTCCAGCCATGTCTCAATCCCAAAAAACAGGAATCTTATTCATTATACCTTCTGTTGACTATATCCATTAAAATAATAACTATGCTTTCCCCTCAATTCATAGGCACATGTTCCATATTATTGTCCTATACCTTTGCAGGGCACTAATTAAATTCTACCAACTATGCTGGCTCCTGTATTCACAGGAACATTTTCCAGCCATGTCCCAATCCCAAAAAACAGGAATCTTATTAATTACACCTTCTGTTGACTATATCCATTAAAATAATAACTATGCTTTCCCCTCAATTCATAGGTGCATTTTCCAGGTGCATTTTCCAGGTGCATTGTTCTGTACCTTTGCATGACACTAATTAAATCCTACCAACTAAGCTGGCTCCTGTATTCACAGGAACATTTTCCAGGTGTGTCCCAATTTTTACAGGAATCTTATTAATTACACCTTTTGTTTACAACATCCATTAAAATAATAAATCTTGTATAATATCCACTTTTTTACATTTTTACTATCATCATAGTATTTATTCCTATACAGTACTTATTTATCTAAATCTAAATTAAAATGCATAATGTTGCAGTTCATAAAATATTAGTTTGGTTGATTACATTTTTATAATTATTATTTGTTATTATATTAATATTTTTAAAATCTGTTTTTAAATAGGTTTATCATAGTGCCCAAATTTGTGTAGTGTTATTTAAAGATGTATTGTCCCAAAAAAATATGAAAAATAAAGATTAATAAAATCAGACTTTGAATAGATTATTTTGTAGTTTTAACAAAGTTAATCACTTTTGTAGAAAAAAAAAACGTGAACAAATTAATGTTTTCACTTATAAAATGAATGGTCAAAAACCCATTAGCTGGCAGCCAATTTGACTATGTTTTGCTTTAAATTACAGTTTTTTAGGTAAATACATTTTTTTCAATAACATTTTTGGTCAAAGTGGATAACTATTAGGCGACATTAAAATGGCATTATTTTTTCAGGGGGACAATACATCTTTAATACTTTTATTCTGACCATCATTGTATATGCCATCACCATCCAATCCCATATAGCCAAACCATCCACTATTAAGCAGTTTAATTTCTGAATTACCATTGCATTTGTCACAACTTTCTGACTTAGTAAACGTTGTATTTTTGTTGAGTGGTACTCTAAACAAATTGCGAGTGTGAAGTTTTAAACGTTGTATTGTTAAGGAACTTCTTACATAATACATATCATCAAGAACAACGGCATCACGGCTGTACAAGTTTATCAAATCCAAATTCCCGTCAAAATCTATATCACTTATTGCTCCTAATCAAGTAGAGACATAAAGAAAGTGTCTGTGAATGTATTGGTTTAGTTGTATGGATATCAATCATAATAGCTGTCATGTGCTTCTGTTTTGTATTATATTTATTAAAAATGTATGGTCATCTTTTGATAGAATCAGTTCCATTTTTTTATATTCATTAGTTTTCTTTATGATTTTAAAATACCAGAAATATTTCTTTTTGTTATTCAATTACAGTATTATTTCATGTGCATTTTTGCATTGCTCCCCACCTCTACACAGTTTTGATGGTTTATAGGTCCAGGTGATGACTAACAACACATCGATTGACCGATTGAAAGCTCCCTAATTAGAATAATTTAAAAGGTTTCATATGTGTATACTTACCAGTAGCAATAATTGTTGCTGCAAAGACAGTGCATTCAGACCCATCCTCTTTTTCTACTTCCCGTTTCCGATGGTGAGTGGTTTTTTTTGTATTTTCTTCTCTCAAAAGCTCATCATTAGTTGTTGTAGATATATTTTGATTAGGTTCATTTTCTTTATTTGTGAGTTCTGTAAAGCAATTTTCAAATACATATTAAAACCAAAAACACAAAAAAATAGTTGTTTTTGCTTGAAAATAGTATGAAAAAATGTATAACTTTAAAAGATGGAATGTACAAGCCTAAAAAACCTAGTTAGGTTAGGTAGGTGCCTGTTTGTAGCCTGTTTAAAACTGATGGTGCCCCTATGGAATATGTGAGAATTTTACAAATTGTTACCATAGCGATATGTGTCTGCTTGTACCCTGGTTAGAATTGATGGTGCCCTCATAGAGTCTCTGTCAACCATTAGTAACTCTGCCTCATCCAATAGCAATGTTTCGTTATCGCAATTTTCACTGCCCGAATCTGCATGACGTTTCTTGTGATCACCATGATGATGCATTGGGCACTTAGCATGGTTATCATCCAACTGAAAATATACATTGTTGTATGGTTGTTACTAGGGGCAAAATTTAATACCAAAAAATTGTCTATTTTAATTCTAATCTATTTCTACAAAGATCTAAACTCTACTCTAAAGTATTTGTGTCTACTGCAAACATTGTAAATATAATTTTATAAAGCCTTACAAAGCATGATTGTTGCAATGTAAATCTTCTACCAATTAACCAAAATATAAAAGCTGATTTGTGTGAACCCTGGCTGACAGATAATGGAGAATTCATCATCCTTCGCTGTGACAATGCAGTTGTAGACCACAATGTTGAGCCATCTCTCCCATCTAGAATTGCAACCTGTGAAAAAGTTATATTTTACTCATATAATATTCTGACATTTGGAAACTTCGAAAAGTTATTATAATTATAATACAGTATCCTTCTTAAGATACAAATTAGCATACATAAAACTGTAGTATTTGAATTAACTCCTTGGTGGTAAACATATATTTTGTACTAAAAGTTTTGTAACAGTAGCATGATTTTTAAAGCTCTGTCTACACTATCAAACTAGATTGACAAAAAAATGTGTGATGTGCCCAGATATGGTAGTGATGTGCCCAGATATGGTAGTGATATACCCAAATATGGTAGTGATATGCCATCATCATGTCCACATCACATTTTTTGTCACATAAAGTTTTATAGATAGTTTTAAAAGAGAACCAAAGTGATTATGTGTATGAATGTCTTACAGTGTTTTGATGGTATACTGGCCATGTACCAAGTGATAAACACACCATGATGTCAAGGTACGCATCATCATTAAAATAACCAGGCGAAGGAGTACTGTGAATAATGAAGATGGTTATGTTTGACATATACATGATAACAACATCATGAAATTGAAAGAGAAAATGAGGAGATACAGATTATGTAACTAACTCCAAAATAACAAAATAAACATATTATAATATATCCATATGTTGTGTATACATGAGAATATAAAACAACTTGCGTGGTTATAATTTCAATATAAGGTCTGGCAATATGATTCAATGGTGGCTATGATATAACATGATAAAATACACAGGTGGATGTTAAAACAGATGTACATAATTACCTGTATGATTGATAGCCTTCAAACCTTTGACCTGTTGTCCAAATTATGCTAAGATCATTACCATTAAGAACTGTACAAGTTCCATTGAATAATGACACAATAAGATCATTTACTCCATCGTTGTTTATATCTGCTAAGATTGTTGGTACCATTACACCACTGGTTCCTTCTGACCTATAAATATGTATAAAAAGGTAGGTAACCATATTATTTCTGAACGTGGGATATGAACTGCAAGGAGCACATTGTACTATGTTGTCTTTTCCTCCAAGTATTGTATAACCATGTACTACAACTGAGTGAACTGAGAGTTCTTATCTGGTCTTTCTTTATGTTTCCTAATCACTAAGTGCTGTATAAATTATTAATTGACAAGGATACAGTATTCTGTGACATTGAAAATATCCTTTTACTTTACAGCATCTGTCAACACCTCTTGGAGTACGTCTTTTCCTCCCAAGTATTTTACCGCCATGTACCACAACTTAGTGAACTGAGAGTTCTTATCGGGTATTTCTTTATGATAGTCAAGTGTCCTAATCAAGTGTCCTAAGTGCTACTTATAAAAGATGTATAAATTATTGACAAGGATACAGTATTCTGTGACATTGACAATATCCTTTTACTTTACAGCATCTGTCAACACCTCTTGGAGTATGATATTTTAAAATTAAAAAAGATGCACTATTCAAAAAGTAAAGTATCTCTTAATAACAATAGAACTCATTACTCTGCTCAGAATTATACAAAAGTCAATTAAAGAAATAGACAATAGATTTACCTCATTATTTCTATCATATTTGCATCATCAAGACTGCTGCTTTCTCCCCATTTCAAGTTATACACGTCAGATTTGAGTATCTGAAGATTTACCTTTTCTGGTGTTGTCTCCATTACATAGCAGTATAGATCTCTTAATGAGATCCCAAACAAAGACCCTAAAAGCATAGATCAAATGAAGTCAGTAAATTAATGTTGGTTATCATAGATCACATATTATTTGATTTCATAAAATAAATATCTCTTCAAAGATACAGCTATTCTAAACCTATGTGTATAGATTTGATCTGTAATTGTTTGTTTTGTTTTTTTATTTGTAATTGTAATCATATATCAATCAGAAGAGTTTCACTTTAAAGTTTCTTTTCACTCATGACAAAGTTCACTCATGGTGAAATAATATGTGGAGTTTCTTGTTATTTTACACAGCAGAAAATGTAATAAAAACTCACCTTGAACTGTCTCTCCACCTGAGCCAAATAGAATGTAAATAGCTCCATTTTGATGTGTGTATAAGGTAATGGCTGAATAAGTTTCATGCTCATCTGACATGTTTAGATATCTTCCTAGTGATAAACCAGTTTTACCAGACAATAAAAGGATTCTCCCAGCCTCTCTATCTACCTCCTGCATGTAAGAGAATCAATGCTTTTTTAATCTGGAAGACCCTATAAAATTTACCTTTCAAAAGCAAAAAGAGAAACCCCAAAATTCCTAAAATGGCAAGAGGTTGGTCGGTTGTGTGTGTGTTTGTTTCTTCCTATTTTTGTTATTTAGCAGGATTACTCAAAAAGTTAAATAGCTGTATGGGAACACATCATAACATTTGCATATGCCTAGGTGGAGGTTTCCGCACTCCGAGTGCCTTTCTAGTTTCGTAAATTGAATCAATGTAAATTGAGAGAAAATCTATGAGAAGAAAGTAACAGCATAGAGTTGTACAATCTGACATCAAAGTACCACATGCATATGTAATAAAGAATTGGTACTGCTGGATTCAGGTTATAAAACAAATCAAACCGTGTTGTCATTACATAGTGATAGTTGTATTGAGTGTTGTTTTTTACCTCAGGTTTATATTTGTAGTTACCACCATGGTTGACTACAATTTCTTCTACTCCATCACCATTTAAGTCTGGTACAATCTGTGGCTGATAAAAGTTCCATAAGGAATTACTGTAAGAATCATCAGCTGACCAAATCATGTTACCTGTAAGAAATGTTGTGGTTAATTTAACTTGCTTGATTTAGTAGAAGAACCCCTATTATTGGGACACCCAATATGTGTCTTCTTAATAGTAGTGTCCCCTGAATAGGGCTTGGCTGTTATAGTGTTACTGTTAATATATATTGACTCTTGTCATTTCATATAGTAGTTAAGTGTCTATAGTGGTGCCCCTTAAATATGGGTTGGCTGTAGTGTTAAAACATATGTTGCCTCAATAGGAAATTGCTCCCTTAATAGGGATGTCTCAAAGGAGGAGTTCCAGATTTTTGTAATAGTAATCACTTTTTTTTTATTGCATATTGCTTAGCTTATATAGGAAATACTAACTCCATTTAATTTCACAGGGAAACTCCCTAATTTCATACCGGTTCTAATATTAAGAGCCATGAGTTGTGCACCACGGCCAGCAACAATGCAATCTTTAAATCCATCTCTATCTACATCAAGCTTGCCACAGTTCATAGCAAATACATCATTATCAACATTTGTTTGCCAAAGTAAATCACCACTTTTACCATCAACTCCCTGTATTGCTCCTAGACATGGAGCACTCATATCTATATAAAAAAAACAACATGTTAGTTACTTACAAAGAGTGACTTGCCTTCTCTAGTTATTTACTTTTTGTTAGTACACTTACACTATTTATAAAATAGTATTCCTTTGATCTTTGTAATTCCAGCTCAAATGTATGTATGACACACCATGTGTGCCAAAATGTATCCTTTTACCAACACTAATTTACTAGAATCTAGACTAATAAAGTGTTGCTTTTAGATTTACAAATACAAATAAAGGAAGTTATTTATTTATTTAAAATTAATAAACAGAAAAACAAGCTTACTAATACTCTTGCAAAAATCTGCTCTCAGTATTGTTGATCTTATTAGTGTATACACAAAATCTAAAACTTCATCATCATTTATATGTAATAAACGCACAACAGACTCGCTGGAATACAGTCTTGAAATATTTTCCCAAACAACTTCAGAAGAAAAGTTGAAATTGGTTGAGTTTGATGACTCTAATAAATCTTCAATTTCAATTTGAAGAAGAAATCCAAATAAAATGCCCATTATAACTAAACATATCAATGTCAGACAGAACGAACGACAATTTGGCTGTTTTTGTTTAGTGTGTGGTGTCCGAACAGTGAGACTGAAGTGAGCATTTGTAACTGTCTCAAGTGGATTCTGAATTGTAGGCTGGTCATCTTGGATGTCTGGTTCATTGGGTAGTTGAAGTTTACCATTACCAGCAACAGGTGGTAAAAAGACATCGTCCTCATCACTATCATCACTAGCTGACGGCAATAGAGCAACTGGCAGATACCCTTTTCTTTTACTTCTTAGGTCTACAAAAGAGAATTTTAATTTAGAGATCAACACTGTCAGATACAGTATCTTCGTATCCTTTTTGTATACAGTAGTGTGTGAACTCCAGAGCGATGTGATTGGGTTTATATTTATTACGCCACGATTACAACACTGATTTTGAAAATTAAGTCAAGTTTAAAATTAGGCGGCGGCCTGCCTACCTACCTAAGCCCAAGCTAGGCCTAATAGAGTAGGCCTGGCCTTCCTAGCCTATTTTATAATATTATTGTTTTTGAGCCTAAACATTCACATAAACAGGATCAAAACGTACCATTAAAAAGCGCCATTCCTCAACAGATAGCATTGCAATCCAAAAACGTATCTTGAGTACTTGATGTTGGCCTAGGCCTAGTAGCGTCACAGTAGTAGTGGGCCTTTGGGTAGTAGAACCGGTGAATCGCGGTGTCCCTGCGCGGCCGTAGGGGCATGCGAGGTGTTTTTAGCCTGGCCTAGCTAGGCAAAAAATCAAGCCTAGCAGCTAGACTTCGGAAAAGAGGGACACGTAATTGAAGGCAAGGATACTTAACTACATGTTTTAAACTTCAAGATGATAGCAAGACTTTGAATTCACATTTGTTCTAAAATTCGTTTATTTAGTAAAATAACACACACGGAAACAAACGGTAAATAAAATCAAGGATGATAATATACACCGTTTTGGCAACTTGATAATGTTCTAAATCTATGGAACGCTGGAACCGCAAATTTATCAGTAAATGGAAAATAACTTTCGGTGTCTTCTATGAAATAAATTAAACTATAGGATGTATAAATTATATATATCTTATATTATGATATTTTATGATAAGCCAATTCAATCAAACAAACATTTTTTGTTCTCAAAATATTCTTTTATTTGATATACAAACCTAAAAACATACATATTTTTTCTTTTCTGTGCAAGTAAACTACACAAGTTTTTTTAGTGTTTTTTTTAATAAAATTGTATATTCTAATGTAATATCTCATATTTTGTGTGAATAGAGAATTTTTCACTTTTCTTTTCAAATGTAAAAATAAAAAGTTAAATAAATACTTTATAAATTGTGGGATAAACTTGAAGTTTAGTTCAGTCAATGCCAAATAATCGGTTTTCGAATAAACAACAAGATGGTGAGAAAATTTCATGAAAACACAAGAACGCTGAACTTAAATTTTGCGCAAAATACACTATGCATCATGTGTACAAATCATGCTTAGCATGCAAATCACATTACAACATACTCACATAAATTATTAATGTTCAAAATGAACTATATATCACCGGTGGGTGGCTGGTATATATTTTGGAAAATAATTACCAATAATACAATGTCTTATCTTGGCCAAAAAAATAAAGAAATAAGTCATTTCAGTCATATATGTAGCTTTTTCTGGTTTTTTTTCACACACATCCAATAACATTTTAAAGGATGAGCAAATTATATCATCATTTTTATAAGTCTCATTTGAAGGTGCTTAGGGAGTGGAGTAGAAATAGGCACTAGGTAAGGATTGAACCCTGTGTTTTGAGATTGCAAGGCAAGCATGTGTATCCACCAAGCCACAGTCCCACTACCAGTAGTTCTTATACTCTAATAAACTATGGTTCATTTATACAAATTACAATAATAAACACACATAAATTGTAATACTTGTGTATGCTACAAAATGAAATAAATATATTTATGTCATTATCAATCAGTGGTTTATATATATTTACATCAAAATATTTACTAACAATAATTAATAATACTTTGTAAATGAACATTCTAATAAACTTGTAAATGGCATGTTCAGTAAATCAATATTGAAATAAACCACATGATAAATTATTTACAATTAACTAAATACTTTACATCAAAACTGATAAATAATACACCCATTATATTATTATGTTATTGTCATTAAATCTACTCTCATCAAATTTTTCCCCCTGCAAGATGAATCTATTTACCCTGATCTTTATGTCTACGTTTGTGCGTTTAAAATATGAATATACAGTGGATAAACCAATGCTTTCTAAGCAGGGTTTATGATGCATATTTTGGCAAGGATTTAACACATTTGTAATATGTCAATTTTATTTCGATACATTTTTGAAAAAGTATTTACACACCATATTTACAGCTTCTAAGTACAATTCCTTTGGCATTGAGTGTAAGAAAAAAGATAGCATAAACAGAGAATTTACAAAAAACAATAATTGGCAGTGAAAATACCGTACACTGTTAAAGAGATATACAAGAAGAATAATACCCTTTTCAATATGTCTAGCAAAGCTCTGGAGTGTACATACCAGGGCATCAACACCAGAATTTTGCATAGTGTGCATCCCAGTGTGTGTAAACTCCAGAGTTTAGCTCGGTGATGTGAAAGGGGTATTAGATTGAGTTGACATTCATTTTATGAATGTAGTAGAGTAGAGAAGCAGTTACTTCTCCAGAATTCCATGAACTCTGAAGCGATACAAACAAGTGTAGTCTGGGTTTCCATGGTTGTTGTTAATTCTTAACTCCACAATGCGAAATGGCTGTAGGTTTGGTTTCTGTAATTTATTTAGAAATACAAGATACATTAATTTCCAATTTCAACACAACAAATCATATACTGTGCATTGACTTCAATATATTTGTTGAATATAATACTGCAATTATAATTATTTATTTTCCTTATCCTTAATTTTAATCAGCAGCACAATTGACCAATGACAATGGACAGCTAGAATGACAGATCAAATGATGTTATACCTACTTCCTGAAGCCTAAAGAAACAACTACATTTGCAATCTGATGTTTCAAACAGGAATTACTTACTTGTATAGCAAAGAACTGGATAGGACGTCCATTTTTGTCATAAGCATAATTTCCAAGTTGAGTTCCCTCAGAATCATATTCATGTTCTAGGCCCTGCAAAATGAATTAGTATCTCTTTAGTTTTTTTGTTTTTCTAGAGCTACAATTTGATGCCCTCGGCTACTAAACGTCTCTCTTTTTTCGAATAAATATGGTACTTAAAAATAATACAGTTTTAAGAGTAAATATAAACTTACAATTACAGAGAAGTTGTTAGGAGCACTGTCGATGTTACCAGTTGCAGACAATGATCTTGGAATATGTTCCATTGAAAAGGAAGTTATCTTAACAAGACCTGATAGTTGAATCACTATGAATCCACGAGTTCCAGCAAATGCCCAGCAGTTACCAGGATTTACATCAGGCTGTAATATAACAGTTAGCATATAGAGTAAACCTAGCTATAATATTAATACATGATGGCAATAGACCTAAAATTTGTAAGTAGACATTTTCTGTTGTTGTGTCTTTATCTGTTCTTGTGTTTTTTTTAATAGCCAAACCCTGGCATTTTTACATTCAGTTTTAAGATTGAAAGATAAAAATGTCAGTTTTGTCTCAATTTATCATAGCAGACTTTTGTTTTCATAATTCACATCTGAACATTTTACTATGTAAATGGAGATCTACAAAATAACTAGACAATTGACATTTCCATGCGAGTACTGATGTCACTCTAATATATACGAATCCCATTAACTAACTGGCATTTGTTCAACATTGGCACATCCGTCTAAAATACATACTACGAAATGTGGTATCAATAGTAACAACAGTAAACATTTCAGGATAATTGCTTAATATGCCAAAATGATACTACTCACCTGAATAACCATTCTAGGATTACTAGCATCGTACCACAAGGGAATACCAAAAATACTAAGTAATGCTGTTTTTGAGGAATAAGTTTTTGAACATCGTGTGCTTATTATACTACCACCAGCTGATTCTAAAGCAAAGTCAACCATACCAGTTTTGTCTGCATTGTTAATAAGCATCAGGTCATTCACTATATTGCGAATTTCCTATAAATGTAAAACAAAAATCAAGATAAACACATTGGCACATTAATATGTCATTTTGCATTTCCATTGTAAAGAAGGAATTGTTGTTTTATGTTTATATTATTTTACTTATCTTTTTAATTGAGGCATGTCATTGTTTAACGCCATAGTTTTATGAATGATAGTGTGTGGTATTTGACTGAGATCGAAAAACCTCATTTTAGTTATATATAACATATATAATATATATTTTATTATTTTAAAGTTATTAAGGAAATAAATACCGGTATGTAAATAAATGAACTTGCGTATATAACTGTGTATGTATATAACAACATGTATAGTTATGCTTTGGTTGTTACCAATTATGATACAAAAAACACTATAAACTATTTTATTAAAAATGAATTAATACATAGAATAATACCTGTAGATTCAAATTAGCCGTTGTATTTAGAGAACTGGTTGATAACTTTTCATTTGCCAGATCCAATTCATCTCTTCCAACAAATCGTGACATCAAGAAATCGAGAACGCCACCAGATTCATCGGACATAAACTGTTTTATTAGGTAAATATAGATATTTAATTATACAATAATTAGAAATGTGCGAATGTTAAGATCAGTTTAAAACTTCTATTTTTTAGACTGGGAAGATGAAATGTATACTTCAATTATTAAGTCTACACAACAAGTGTCTGGTAAGTTGACATGAATTATAAATAAAAGTTACATACCAAAGCAGCCATAGCTGATGCATTTTTACAGCATTTTATCAGATCAAACTGAAGTTGTTCAAACACAGTGTTTAGATGTGTTACATCTGTCCGGATGTTCTCCAAATCTGCTACAGTAACACCACTGAGAAAAGGAAATGAAACCATTTTAAAGCAAACAGGCAGAGGAGGGTACCATACAAAATGTATCGGATATTTGTACAGTATTAAAATTAGAGATTTATATTTACACTATAAGGATTAATCTAATCGGAAAGCTGGTGACAATGCTTTTTCTGTCACCGCTACGCGGATCTGGAACATGCTACCTGTCGATTTGAGAGGAGCGTATTCGGCACCTTTATTTAAACATCAACTTAAAACTTTTAAAAGTATTGTTAGCCGCTCTGTTCTTTGTAGGGCGCCATATAAAAACTTTTGTAGAATAGAATTGCATAATTTACCTCTCTAAAGCTTTTACTGATGTCGTTAACCTGTCAATACCCGATTTCAGTAGAACAACATCGTCCGTTGCTTTTGACAGATCAAGAGCAAATTGAGTGTTTTCTTCATCTCCGGTAATTGATTCCTCTAAAATTGCTAGCCTCTTTTGTAATGTTATAAGTGTACTGTCTTTTTTACCTGGTGAAACTCCAAGAATAGTGTTCAAAAGAACTATATCTTCTTGTAATTTCAATAGGCCAGCAGTATCCGGATTGGATGATTGCTTAGCAACATTGCTTGTAGCACTTAACATCACCAGATCTTGTTGAATGGTTTCAACCTGGGAGTCCAATGCTTTAACACGTTCGTTTAACAAATTAACATCAATCCATTTGGAAGTACCAGGAATATACAGTTGGTTTCTAATCTCTACAATGTCTGATTTAAGCTGATTTATTTCTTTGCTCACTCTTTCAGAGATAACAGTTTCTTGTTGCTGGTTTAAATTGGAATCTTGTAAATCTGAAACATAAGACTTCAGGCCAGACATTTCAGAGGTTGTGGACATAAGTTTTTCTTGTATTATTTTCACAGTACCAGTTATATCTTTCTGATATGTTTTCACTTCTTCGTCTAAAATTTCTAGTTTATTTTCCAACCGACTTAATTTATTACTCTGTAAATTCAAAACAGTAATGTTATGCTGATTTATTGTTGTCTGCATTTGATTAACTACGTTTGAAAGCTTAGAGACATTTCCATGCAGGGCTGCTATTCTTCCATTATCAGCGACAGTAGCATTTGGTAGAGCTTCCAAATTAACTTCTTGTTTTTGCATATTTGTCTCATGAATATTCATCAATGTAATTATTTTGGTTTCTGATTTTGTTTGACCTTCTTCCAGTTTTGTAACTCGGTCTTGGAGATCACTAATAACAGTTTCTTGCTGAAAAACAAAACAAATAATTATTTTAATATTGGAATTTGATTAAAATGATTAATAAAAAGTGTCACTAATGTTACTGGTGGAAAGTATGCAAGGCATATACTTACTATTTGCCAAATTATTGATACAGTTGTATCTCCCAATACCAAACACTTTTAAAACTGAAAACTATCCTAAAACTAGACTTCTTTAAGGTGCAAAAGGTCCTAAATAATTGTTACCATTAAAAAACATTCGAAGAGACTTAAAAAAGTTGTATTAGGCCAGGACAAGAATATCTGGTATTGAGAGTATATATAATACTGTATCTGCATAAAAAAAACTTACTAGTTTCAGCTTGTTTTGTTGAGCAAGTAACACATTATTAACAGCAGCAATCTCTTTCTGAACTTGAGTAGAAATCAGAGCTTGTATTTCATGGACTCCGATGACTTTTTCTTCTATGATTCTTTCCGTTAATACTTTATCGGATGTTTTCTCATTCTGTAAGTTACTCATCATTTTATCCAACGTCTTATCAATATTATGAATAGATGAATCAACCTAGATAATGTAATTTTAAATAAATGTATAAAGCTCTGTCTACATCAAACTTTATGTGACAAAAAAGTCCATATATATGGACATGTTGATGTCATATTACTAGCCTACCATAATTGGGCATATCACTACCATATTTAGGTACATCACACTTTTTATCAAACTAGTTTGATAGTGTAGACAGATCTTTATGTATGTATTATTAAAGAAGAATAAATAACTCATGTTATTAATTGCTTAATATTGTATACCAAGATAGTTTTCATTAGTCTACATACCTCGGTTTCCTCGTGGCTTGAAATTAAAAAATAACTTCCCAAAAGCATAACAGATCCTGTCATATAAAAATAAATTACATTAAAATCTAGAAAATGAAACTGTAATCATGGGACTAAAATATTGGAAATAATTCTTAAAAGTTGGTAGATAAAAATAACATTAATAATAATAATACAGAAAGGCATTTATGACTGTGTAAATTAAGTAAAAAATGATTACTAACCTAAAAGAGCAAGTAGTAAGACAAACCAACAGCATAATGTACCAAATGCCTTTCTTTTTTTCTGCCTTCTGTCTTCTTTATAATATGATGTTGATGACGTAAAAATCTGTAATATTTTGCTAAATATAGAAACAATTAAAATTATTACCATCAACAAAATAAGGCAAATTTATGAAGTTTTTTAATTATGGTATTATTATACAGTGAGGAAACTTTATGTAACAGGGTTCTATTCTTTAATTATAGTAAACATATGAGAGACAGAAAGATCTAAATATTCATAGCATCATTACCAATCAGCAGTGGAGATTTAAATTGTACTTGTTTACAGGTAAGTCTCTTTCTTGTTAGTTGTAGGCTAATATCGGAGTATCAAAGTATTAGCTAAACATACCTGCCTAAATCACATGTTAATAATTAAACTTTAATAACAAAATCTATGGTAGACAATGCAAAAACCACTGACCTTAAATTTGATACTATTTGTGTTTTTATATCAGTTCGCTCTGAGGAAGACTGGGTTACTATACTCTTGGCTATAAACAGGAAATAATAATATATCATTTAATTACTTATTTCCATGAATGATGGTGTAATATACAGTATAAAAACAACAACTATTTCAATATTATACCAGATCTAGAAAATGTTGGAATATAAACCAGGGTGTGGGAGTTGATGGAAATATTCTTTCATTTTTACAATTGAATTAAAACACAATTTCTATTAGGGAAACTTACCAAGACTTTTGGTAGGATGAATAATGACCGTGCTTACAATTTTCGATGTTGTTAAGATGATAACAGAAATAACAGAAAACACTACATTTAATAACCTCATCACCACATTTGAAGCACTATGATCTAACGACCTTAGATTTGAAGAAAAGCTACTACTTCGGGAATAAATTGCACTTGTTGATTCAGTATCTGAAAATAAATATTGAACATGTCTTGATACATAAATGCATTAAACATTACAATGGCTCATGTTTTGTTTCTTATTCTAATTAATATTGATTACAATTGACTACTGTAGCTAAACATTGTATTTTCCTGTTATTTATTTCCTGATATTACTACATTTTGCATCACACATTGGTATTCAATTGTTGACAGAGATACATTGAGATCAATGATGGGTGTTGTTCTTCTAATTAATTGTATCCATTTCTGAGATGTAAAAAAAAGTACTTACCAGATATTTCATCTCTATCTAGACCTATTTAGAAATATAAATATAATGTTATTTAGTGTAGTCTAGATTATTATCATAAGAACTATACATGAATATATATATATAGATATACATTTGTTTACCATATTTTATTCTATGTAAAAGAATGATATATATTATATAATTACCATAGAGATGATCCAGTCTTTTTTCACTATATTGTTCAGCAGAAGGAAATAATCTTCCTCTAATATTTGATGAAATAGCAGTTGAGCAATCTGACATATCGGTGTAATCATAGCTATGATGAGTATCTTGTGAGTAAATACTCGTTGTTGTACTAGTAATACTTTCAGAATACTCATCACGGTTATCATATGATTCTAACGGCATTTGTTTTGAAGCAAGACGTTTAGATCTTCTAGCTGTATTTGCACCATTAGTATCGTTGTATATAACACCATGTGATCTACGGGACATTATTGGTGTCGGATAGTTGTTGGTTATGACCGCTAAACTTGCTTCTGCCTTGGAAGCGGAGTAGCTTGCACTACAAGAAAGAAAACAGAATGTGTACAGTAAACAATACAATGTAACAATTCAGCTGCTGCTCTGCATTTACCCACAATGTGATTATTTTGCAGTTGTTTGTGCACTAGCTCTAGAAAAGGAAATAACCTATAATTTGATATAAGAAAACTAAATTCTGTAAAAAAAAAAAGTGAGGCAAGCCATTGGGATTTTACATATCTGAGGAATGAATAAATTACATTAAAGATGTATTGTCCCTTGAAACACAAAAAATGAAAAAAAAAAATAGTAAATTTAAATTAGCCATATCAAAGTAATATTAAAGTTATTCACTTTAAGTCGAAAATTCGAGCCAAAAACAACAATTTTACGTAATTAACAGGTAAATTAATTTGATTACATTTCGTCTGCAAAATTGTCACGAGCGAAAGTAAACAAAGATTTCAAACCACGAGTATGCATTATGCATGATGCTAATTAGGATTGTTTACAACTCGTCACGGTTGAGAAGGTGTTTTCACACAGATCGCGAGGAAGTTTCATGATTATGCATACAGAGTAGCCAAACAAGCGCGTTGCATTATGCGATATGTTTTGATCGAAAACTTTGACTGGAAGTCAAAGTTATTTTTTGAACCAAAAAACGTTTGTATTTTGGTTAAATTATTTTTTTTTCAACTAATTTTTGGTGAAAGTTAATAACTATTATGATACTTCAAAATGACCCACTTTTTTTCGAAATATAAAAAAAAAAAAATTTTTGGAATTAGTCAAAGGGACAATACATCTTTAATGTAACTGACATATTTATTAGGAACCAACAGTATAACAAATGTATTGTTACTAACCCTACTACAGACCCTTGATACTAGATATAAGTGAGCTTTAAGTCAACTAAGACTGGGCACACTTCAACTAGAGGTAGAAAAGGGAAGATGGAAAAGAATAGAGCGCAGCAATAGGTTATGTAAAATATGTAATATAAATGAAGTTGAAGATGAATATCATTTTGTTACGGTTTGCTCTCGTTACAAGGAAATCAGAAACAAATTTATACCTTCTTTATTTTTTGAAAATCCAAATACTTTTAAATTCTGCCCTTTAATGTCATCACAGGATCCAATAATTATTGATAATCTATCTAAATATATTTATCATGCTTATAAGTTAAGATATATGTTTTGCTTTGAGAACGAAATTAATTAATTCATTTATCTTGTGACCATAAATTGCTTTATTTTTCAATGTAATTATTATTTTGTTAATTACTAGGGGCCAGAGGCCTAAAGTAAATAAAGTCAGGCGATAAGCCTGAATGAATGAATATTAATAATGTTATTGTACTGTATGTGCACAATTTACAACACTATTATTTGCTACATAAATTATTCAGTAGCAAAGTAAAAATGTATATGAGCTATGAGGATGAAAGTGAAACTAATCAATTACTGTATGATACAGTAATTTCAAAACAAATTCAATTGTTCTTTTAAACATTTGAAATAATAATGTGGTTCATATACTTGTTCATGCTTACCTTTTGGAATATGTGTAGTCGGTCTTTTCCCTGAAAATAAATAGTTTGATTTTAGTTCAATAGAATGTTTACTGCAGGGTTATATTCACATAATAATCTCCACTACAGTATGATGTATGCATTCATTTTATTGTTTCACATCTTATTTGATAAATGTGTGGTGACTCAAATAAGCCAAGTAACTGAGTCTCAAAGGATATTTCATTATTCATTTATTATATATCAATCATTGTTGTTTATTTTGGGAATGAAGTTGTTGAGACTGTTTAAATTCACAATTTACAAAAACTTACTTGGAAGAAAGCCATTCCTCAGTTTGCTTTGGATTATTAAATCGAAGTTTAGGCCTAAAAACAAACAATATATTTAATGAACATTGTTAATCATTGTACAGTATGTATACTACTAAATAAAATAGAATTTGAAATCATTCATAGACCAAGTGTATTAAATTGATTTACATCCAGATATTCAACGGCTGTACACATACAGTACTTCAATGTAAAAACAGTATGATTTTTTAAAATTCAATAATAATATTTATTTCATTAAGAAATCCATTTATTAAGACAATATACTGGAAAGTAAATAATTAATAATTATTGTAAAGTAAGTAACCCAGAGGCCTTACAATATATTGGGGAAGAAACAATGTATAATGGTGATTATAGTATCAGACAAGCATAGCACATTTGTTTCAGTCAAGTTCACTCACTGTCTGCCTTATAAAAACAAATTAGCTGTTTCCTGTCAGTCAGACAACAGTAAGGCATGCTGATGCAGACAACATTCAGATTCTTAAGTATTTTTTATTAACTATTCTGTTAACTGAGAAATGAAGCTATTGATTAAAAAAAACCACATTTATCTGGTGTGTAGTATGATGACTAAGCATGTTAGTTACAGGAAATACTTTAAGAAGGAAACATACGTAAGCGTCGCGTCGTTTTCCACCCACATTGATGCTGTATGTCTCTAAAGGCAACTACCACCTGGGAAAACTATCATTGGGAAAACTTCAATTGAGTTTTGCAAAATAACAATTATACATACATTTCTTTCCTGCTAAATATCCAAAATTGAGTTATATGTTGTCGACTACAATGATAATTGTAATAGGTTTGCCTACCATTACTAGTGAGCACACTTCCCTTTTCCTGAGTCTAAGGTTTCCTGTATTAATCCTCTTTTCCTGAGTCCTCTAATCATCTGTTTCCTTAATAAACAGTGCTTAGAAATTGCTTCAAAATGTCACGTAGTAATTTGACAATTGTTGTGGGTATTTATTTACTTAAATAAATTTCTTTACTTAATATCACAAAATTCATTCAAGTTTTCCCAACTTTGTTTTTATTAAGGGTCTTAAATCACATTCTACTCTACTTTAGCTTTGACACATCACACCAAAAATGTGCATACAAATTAAACACCGACTAACATAACAAAACACCGACTAAACAATTTATTTAATTGTTATTGATTCTGACAGATTATAAACTTCAGACAAGTTATTGATTCTGACAGATTGAAAACTTTAGAAGGTTAATTAAAAAATAAATGCTTTTGCTAATATTAAATAAATTAATTTTTGTTAATGCATAAAGTTGATCAGGTCATAATTAATATATTATAAATATAATACATATAGATTTGTAAGAGTAGACCTGATTAGGCTTTATCTATCTGATTTTCTAATGTAATTGCCTACAACTACTATTTAGGTAGTAGGTACAATAGGCCTATAACTTTTTGACAGTTCAGAAACTGACACTCACTTAGTATTTAACCTAGCTAGCCCAGGTAGCCTAAATTTACTTAATTATAAATAAATTAATTAGGACTGTATGTATCTACGTACTACGCTAGGCTCACCTCTCCTACTCATTATTAGTAGTCTAGGGTCTACCTAGTTAGGCTAACGTACCTCTAAGCCTCAGGCTAGGCCAGCCTCTTGTTGGCCTCTACTACGGCCTAGCTAGGCGGTGTAGGCCTATGCTAGTACTAGGCCTAACTAGAGTAGGCTAGGCTCCTCCTAGGCTAGGCCTAGATCCTGGCTAGGCCTAGGCTTTTCATTTATTCTCACCTTTTGTCGTGTGGTCTTGACTTTAGAAATGGGCTATCAGGCCTTACCAGTGTTTCGTTATGCATTTTAACTTAATAATAACTGAACATTTAGCATGAAAAAGTTCAGAAATTCTGTCGTGTGATCTGCTCTCTCTGTCTATTTTAATATTAAACGCAAACAAATAGTGGATACCCGCGCACTGCTGGGGGCCCAACCACCAACCAATCAAATTCCATGATATAGACGTGGGTTCCTTATGGAATGACATCGGCGCCTTTACAATTATTGGTTTTTTTTTAATACAGTATTACTATTAGTGGGACATAAAAATAATACAAAAAATAATGTACTGACAAGAATAAATTTGCATGAATATTGTGATTGATCCTTCAAATATCCATAATTATAATGCATTGTTTGTTATTAATTCTATTCGACAACTTGGTTTTATAAATAAGGGAAGCACTTTTCCAAGTAGATATTTTAGTTAATTTAATATGTTTCGCATTTCGATCATTGATTTTCGCCATGAAAACCTTTAAACAATATGTTCATTTAGTGTTTATTAATATGTTAAAATCAAAGATTTTATAGCCGAAGCCTAGATTGCAAACTGCAATGTTATCGCAGTGATTCTTCATGGAGAGGGAACCAACAAGATGGTGGCTGCAATTGACCAATCAGATATGCCCTACGAAATACGCACTACTATACGCCTGTGTTGAGCCTATCTGCATGAGAACGATATGCAACGCAGCGTGATAAGCTTATAAATGCGAACACATTCTATATGATCCTTGTACAAAAACAATGCTAGATTACCAATAAATTATTCATTCCATGGTGCGATTAACAATGTATTTAATTTTATAAAAACTTCACTATGCTTTAACAAGATATGTGTTGTAATTTATGTGGTCTTAATGTATTATATTTGATTATTATCTTTTAAAAATAAATAATGTTTTTTAACACACATTTCAGTCTGGAGTACGCCTTCTGGCCTTTGGCTTATTTATACAACTCTCTGGTTAGAATAGTAAAGAGTTGAAAAATACAATTTTTAAAATTAGGAAGAAACCACTCCACTGTTCGTGTTTTGCTGAATAGAAATAGATCTTTAAATAAATGTAAAAATATTTATTTTTAATTAGAGATCCTAGTGCTTGGATTTAAATTACTAATTGGTTCATCCAGTATTTACGTCTTTGGCGCTTCATACACGAAATGAAATCGGCACGATACACAGTAATCGACTGCATGCTGCTGCTTCCCCGACGCTCCTCCGACCTCATATAACAAGTAATTACTTAGAAATAATTAAAAACATGGTAGTTAGTGTAGGATAGTATTAGAACCTCCACCTGGCCTAGCTAGGTAGGCCTATAATATTAATAAGGCATAGGCTAGGCCAAGCAGGGAGTTGTTATTATCTAATAACAACTCCGGCCTGGGGGGGCCAAGGTGTAGGCCTGGCTAGCAATGAACAAAGAGGGCGCGAGTTAAATAAAGTTTAAAATAATTGGCTTGCTGTCATGTACTGTCCTAATACCAAATAAGTCTACTACTGTACTAGGTAGGCCTAGCTAGGCTACATGATCATGTCAATCACTTTATAATCATTTTATTACAGTATATCATAAATAATTCATATGTGATTTTCATTGATGGGCAGCATTGATGGGGTTTGCTATGTTTAATTTAACTCCCTGATGTGAGCACCATCATGACAGTTCTTTATACATCTCTAGAGTAGACTATAGATTATTATGAATAAACTTCTGTAGTAATCTCAGATATAAGCAGCTTTATTAAATTTTAATTAATTCAGGTCTAGTTGTTTAAATAACTTTTGGATTTCTGATAATGTTGGTTTGATCACGCAGTACAGTATAGTAACTTATTTTACACATTTTTTCTTTTAATTTCAGGTCAAACTTAAATTAAATATTGCCCAACATTAGAACTAGACAGGAATCAATATTGATTGAGAGTGCATGTTTTTAAAATATAATGGCAGATGAAGAGGAAAATATGAAAGAAAAAAGAAAAAAACTGCTAGTGTATCATATTCTGTACCAATCATTGAAACAAAAAAGATAATGATACCATTTTGAATATTGAAGAAAGAATAAACGATTGAAGTAAAGATGAAAAATACAGAGAATATTGTGGATGACCAAATGAAGGTTAATCATCAACAAATGGAAAAAATCAAGTATAGTGACAATACTAAAGAAAGTAAGGAACAGTCGATTGATTGTAAACAATGTCCAAATAAAACAGAATGTTCAAAACTGCATACAGGAGAGAAACCTGAATTTGAACAGTGTGGAGAAACGTTTAAAGAACAAGGTTTAGATGAAAATGTGAGGGCACATACTGAAGAGATGCCTTTTGTATGTGAACATTGTGAGGAAAAGTTTAGAGAGAAACAAGGTTTAGTTGAACATATGAGGACACATATTGAAGAGATGCCTTATGTATGTGAACATTGTGAGGAAAAGTTTAGAGAAAAACAAGGTTTAGCTGAACATATGAGGACACATACTGACGAGATGCCTTATGTATGTGAACATTGTGAAGAAAAGTTTAGGGAGAAACGGGATTTAGCTGAACATATGAGGGCACATACTGCAGAGATACATACTGCAGAGATACCTTATGTATGTGAACATTGTGGAAAGAAGTTTAAACAAAAAAACCGTTGGACTAAACATATCAGAATACACACTGGTGAGAGGCCTCATGTATGTGAACATTGTGGAAAAGATTTTAGATTAAAATCTGTCTTGAATCAACATATTATTAACATACACACTGGAGAGAAGCCGCATGTATGTGAATATTGTGGAATGAGATTTAGATTAAAAACAATTTTGAGTCGACATATGGGCAAACATGCTGAATGGAGGCCTCATGTATGTGAATATTGTGGAAAGAAGTTTAAACATAAAAACCGTTGGACTAAACATATCAGAATACACACTGGTGAGAGGCCTCATGTATGTGAACATTGTGGAAAAGATTTTAGATTAAAATCTGTGTTGAATCAACATATTAGCATACACACTGGAGAGATGCCTTATGTATGTGAACATTGTGGAAAGAAGTTTAAACATAAAAACCGTTGGACTAAACATATCAGAATACACACTGGTGAGAGGCCTCATGTATGTGAACATTGTGGAAAAGATTTTAGATTAAAATCTGTGTTGAATCAACATATAAGTATACACACTGGAGAGAAGCCGCATGTATGTGAACATTGTGGAATGGAATTTAGATTAAAATCAATCTTGAGTCGACATATGGAAAAACATGCTGAAGGGAGGCCTCATGTATGTGAATATTGTGGAAAGAAGTTTAAATCAAAATCAACCTTGATTCTACACATTAGCATACATACTGGAGAGAGGCCTTATGTATGTGAATATTGTGGAAAGAACTTTAAATACAAACACCGTTGGACTAAACATATCACAATACACACTGGAGAGAAGCCTCATATATGTGAACATTGTGGAAAAGGTTGTAGATTAAAATCAGGGTTGAAACGACATATGCAAATCCACACTGGTGAGAGGCCTTATGTATGTGAACATTGCGGAAAGAAGTTTAGTACAGGTCAGAATTTAAAAAGACATATTTTGATACACACAGGAGAAACACCTTATCAGTGTAAATTTTGTGATAAGAAATTTAATCAATTGGTTGTGATGAAGACTCATGAAATGGGACATACTGGAGAACGTCCTTTTCAATGTGAAGTTTGTGGAAACGGATTCAGAGAAGCAAGTAAATTAAAAAGACATTTAAAGTTGCATACAGATGAAAAGCCAAACAAATGTAAATATTGCGAAAAGGAATTTAAAGAATATCAGAGTTTAAAGAATCATTTGGAGGAAATACACACTGGACAAGCTCTATTTGAATGCTCAGTTTGTGTGAAGAAATTTCATTCCAACACATCATTAAAATTGCATTCAAAAACCCATACTAGAGAGTCATTAACTATTGAATGTGAACATTGTGGAAAGGCTTCTTCTGAGAAAAGTAACATGCTGTCACACTCCATTACAGATTGTGATGAGTCACCAATTAATTGCGAACATTGTGGAAAGCAATTCACAGAGAAAAGTAAGAAATTTACAGAGTCACTCTTTTTTTGTGAACATTGTGGGAGAAAATTCAAACAAAAAACTGGTCTAAAAGCACATTTAAGAATCCATACTGGAGAGTTGCCATTTGATTGTAAGTATTGTGGGAAGAAATTTAGGCAATCCTATGCTATGTATGTACATTTGAGGATTCACACTGGAGAAAAGCTATATGTTTGTGAAACATGTGGAAAAAGTTTTTACACCAAAGGCAATTTGCAAAGACATTGCAGGATACATACAGGAGAACAACCCTATGAATGCAAACAATGTGGAAAGAAATTTACTCAACGTACTGCATTAAAAGTTCATTTGAGGGTTCACACAGGAGAGACACCCTATGCATGTGAACATTGTGCCAGGAAGTTTAAAGACTATAAATGTTTTAAAAAGCATTTAGCATTACACACTACAAATATGGCTAATCGTTCAAGTTCTACATTTTCAATAAGTATGCTAAATTCTGCTCATTGCATTAATGATTTTCTTTCTTAAATTGTGTGGTTTTTAAGCACAATTTTCATGTTGGGCATGATTCTGCTGATTATAAAAATCATTTAAATAATAAGTAATATAAATTTAAACAAGACCAATACAAAATATATTCATATTTTTTTTTTCAGTTAATGACGAGAAGATTTCTAATGAAGATGAACGATATACAGTTGGTAATGATATGAAAAATTGTTTGCCAAAGGTAAAAGAAACAGACGAATCTCAAGAAGTTGAAATTTGTCTGGATTCAGAGCAAATACAAATTATAATTTATGAAAACTTTCAATTATTTGAAACAGCGATGAGTGAAAAAGAACAGAATACAAACAGCCTAAACAAAGATACCTGTATTGTGAATAGTCCAATAGAAGGCAGAGAAATCAATAGAGAAAGTGAGCCTAGAAGTAATGATGACAACACTTGCATGGATGACACTAGTAAAACAACTGAACAGTACAATACAAATTCAACAGCAACAAAATTCTTGAAAGAAGAAGAATTTGAATATGATAAAAATCCTGCTAATGATAGACAATTAAAAATGCAAACAAAAATTTCACACGAATTAGAAGTACAAAATGAATATCAAATCCAGGTGTGTGAACAAGAGGAATTCATCAAGGAATTGAGTCTTGAATCCCACATGAGAGTACAGATACAGGAATTACCTGAAAATATTAGGGACCATACTGAAGAGATGCCTTATGTTTGTGAACATTGTGAGGACAAGTTTAAAGAAAAACAGGATTTAGCTGAACATATGAGGGCACACACTGAAGAGATGCCTTATGGATGTGAACATTGTGAGGACAATTTTAAAGAAAAACAGGATTTAGCTGAACATATGAGGACACATACTGAAGAGATGCCTTATGTATGTGAACATTGTGAGGACACATTTAGGGAGAAACAGGATTTAGCTGAACATATGAGGACACATACTGAAGAGATGCCTTATGTATGTGAACATTGTGAGGACAATTTTAAAGAAAAACAGGATTTAGCTGAACATATGAGGACACATACTGAAGAGATGCCTTATGTATGTGAACATTGTGAGGACACATTTAGGGAGAAACAGGATTTAGCTGAACATATGAGGACACATACTGAAGAGATGCCTTATGTATGTGAACATTGTGAAGAAAAGTTTAAAGAAAAACAGGATTTAGCTGAACATATGAGGGCACATACTGAAGAGATACCTTATGGATGTGAACATTGTGAGGACAAGTTTACAGAAAAACAGGATTTGGCTGAACATATGAGGGCACACACTGAAGAGATGCCTTATGGATGTGAACATTGTGAAGAAAAGTTTAGGGAGAAACAAGGTTTAGCTGAACATATGAGGACACATACTGAAGAGATGCCTTATGTATGTGAACATTGTGAGGAAAAGTTTAGAGAGAAACAAGGTTTAGCTGAACATATGAGGACACATACTGACGAGATGGCTTATGTATGTGAACATTGTGAGGAAAAGTTTAGGGAGAAACAGGGTTTAGCTGAACATATGAGGACACATACTGAAGAGATGCCTTATGTATGTGAACATTGTGAGGAAAAGTTTAGAGAGAAACAAGGTTTAGTTGAACATATGAGGACACATACTGAAGAGATGGCTTATGTATGTGAACATTGTGAGGACAAGTTTAGGGAGAAACAGGGTTTAGCTGAACATATGAGGACACATACTGAAGAGATGCCTTATGTATGTGAACATTGTGAGGAAAAGTTTAGAGAGAAACAAGGTTTAGTTGAACATATGAGGACACATACTGAAGAGATGGCTTATGTATGTGAACATTGTGAGGAAAAGTTTAGGGAGAAACAGGGTTTAGCTGAACATATGAGGACACATACTGAAGAGATGCCTTATGTATGTGAACATTGTGAGGAAAAGTTTAGAGAGAAACAGGGTTTAGCTGAACATATGAGGGTACATACTGAAGAGATGGCTTATGTATGTGAACATTGTGAAGAAAAGTTTAGGGAGAAACAGGGTTTAGCTGAACATATGAGGACACATACTGAAGAGATGGCTTATGTATGTGAACATTGTGAGGAAAAGTTTAGAGAGAAACAAGGTTTAGCTGAACATATGAGGACACATACTGCAGAGATGGCTTATGTATGTGAACATTGTGAGGAAAAGTTTAGAGAGAAACAGGGTTTAGCTGAACATATGAGGACACATACTGCAGAGATGCCTTATGTATGTGAACATTGTGGAAAGAAGTTTAAACAAAAAAAACGTTGGACTAAACATATTACAATACACACTGGAGAGAAGCCTCATATATGTGAACATTGTGGAAAGGATTTTAGATTAAAATCGTTCTTGAATAAACATATGAAAATACACACTGGAGAGAGGGCTTTTGTATGTGAACATTGTGGACAGAGGTTTATTACAAGTCATAATTTAAAAAGACATATTTTGATACACACAGGAGAAACACCTTATCAGTGTAAATTTTGTGATAAGAAATTTAATCAATTGGTTGTGATGAAGACTCATGAAATGGGACATACTGGAGAACGTCCTTTTCAATGTGAAGTTTGTGGAAACGGATTCAAAGAAGCAAGTAAATTAAAAAGACATTTAAAGTTGCATACAGATGAAAAGCCAAACAAATGTAAATATTGCGAAAAGGAATTTAAAGAATATCATAGTTTGAAGAATCATTTGGAGGAAATACACACTGGACAAGCTCTATTTGAATGCTCAGTTTGTGTGAAGAAATTTCATTCCAACACATCATTAAAATTGCATTCAAAAACCCATACTAGAGAGTCAATAACTATTGAATGTGAACATTGTGGAAAGGCTTCTTCTGAGAAAAGTAACATGATGTCACACTCCATTACAGATTGTGATGAGTCACCAATTAATTGCGAACATTGTGGAAAGCAATTCACAGAGAAAAGTAAGAAATTTACAGAGTTAGTCTTTGTATGTGAACATTGTGGGAGAAAATTCAAACAAAAAACCGGTCTAAAAGCACATTTAAGAATCCATACTGGAGAGTTGCCATTTGATTGTAAATATTGTGGGAAGAAATTTAGGCAATCCAGCAGTATGTATGAACATTTGAGGATTCACACTGGAGAAAAGCCATATGTTTGTGAAACATGTGGAAAACAATTTTACAAAAAAGGCAATTTGCAAAGACATTGCAGGATACATACAGGAGAACAACCCTACGAATGCAAACAATGTGGAAAGAAATTTACTCAACGTACTGCATTAAAAGTTCATTTGAGGATTCACACAGGAGAGACACCCTATGCATGTGAACATTGTGGAAAAAAATTCAAGGATTTTAGTAGTTGTAAAAAACATGTGTTATTGCATGTTAAAAAGCTCCAGATATAATAAGATGTTTACTAAATACAATTTCAGTTGATAAATGGCTAATATCATACATTGCCATTTTGAAAAGTTTAGTTATGTATATATTGTTGTTGCTACACTGTTTATCTTTAAACTAAGTTATTTGTTGTTTTTGGATGGTGAAAATTGCCAGAGCACAAACACTTAAAATCTGTATTGTTGTTCTGTAGTAAATAGATCTTTGAAAAAAATATTGTATTTGTATTTTAATTTCTCCTTTGTTATTCAATTGTTTGTATATTATATTGAGGGGGAAAAAAGTGGTTGGAAAAGTTTTTAGAAAGTTTTAACCAATCATATTTTATAGATAAACCGCGCGTTTATCCCTCCTCCACGCGTATAAACCCAACAACACAACCACGAGGAGGAGTACTCTGGTCGGTTCGCGCCCTCTACCAAGGCTTCATTTACCGTTCCCGCTGCGGTATATACAGTCCGCCAACATAGGCCTAGCTAGGCTCTCTCTCTGGAGGAGGTACGTGGCCGTTGATTTGTCGATTTTAAATTGGGATAAAATTATTCTAGGCTCGGCCTATCTCTTTTATTTGAATATTAGAATAGGTTTCATGAATTAATAGCCTCGCCCTGCCGTAGATAGCAGGCCTAGCTAGGCCATAGTATTGTTAGTAGGCCTAGCTAAGCCTAGGACTATTAGTATTAGTATTATCATAGGCTAAACGAAGCCTGCTAGGGCTGGCTTGGCCTACCTCTATGCTGGTTAAGATTACTTTAGCCTACCTGACTAGGCCGTCTGTAGACAAGGCCTAGCCAAGCCTTTATTATATAATATTAATAATAATATTATTCATTAAACTAGCCTAGGTCTATAGTAATACAGGCCCAGTAACTACATAGCCAGGCCACATTATTTTTTTTTCCTGTGGAATTAAGGCAGAAATCATGAATAATTCATTGGAATATTATAACATAATATGGGACATTATAGAGGGTGCTATTAAGCATGCAGAGAGATTAAATAATTTGTGTAAACAGCATTTGCCAACCGAAATGTTTGATCTAGTGGTAAAGGCTTTATATTAACCTACTACACTGGAGCCCTCGGTTTGAGGTCTTTCAAGAACATGTTTTTTTTTTTAATAGTTGAGAGATTATTTAGAGGGTTAGGTTTAGTATATTTAGGAAGTAGATCAGCTATCTTGCAGTTCTTTATAATAGAAAATAATTAAGGTAATGAATTATACATGATTTCTGCCTTAATTGCGTAGGGAAAAAAATGCAGCCTAGTGTGGTATTAAACAAGTGTTATATTATTTTTACATTAGGTATGTTTTTGTTATTGAATGCCGATTATTCACATCAATTGAAAAATAATGGATGGATCACACCACAACCCCAACATGGTGATGATTATTGTATTGACTACAGAGAGTAAATGACATGTATACTAAAATAGAACAATCCTGGAAATGAACTGAACATTCACAAATATTTTCAATGAAATTATGTATTTAAAAAAAACTTGAATTTATTGTGACACTAAATGAAATAAAAACACTATTGGCCATGGAAGAAGAGTCTGAAATCAATGTTGAAATAGGTAAAGTTTATATTCATACGCATATTTTACCCTGTTTTTATGTTTACATTATATCCTAGATGTCCTATTTAAATATCAATAAGCATTTTACATATTGATTGTTATACTGTATTTCATTTAAATACTGTACTGCAGTTGTTCTTTTTCAGGTTACTATAATGAATATATTAGGATTGATGAAGACAGCTCAGATGAGGAACTTGCAGAAGAAAGTAATGAAGATAATTTGGTAATTAATAAAACCGGATTTATTGGTGCTCAAAATAAAGATGGTGAAAAATGTATTGATGAATGCAAAAAATTGCAGAAATCTGTAAAATTGATAGACGACAATAGTGAAGATGAAATGATGTATAAATGTGAACATTGTGCACAGAATGTAGATTTAAATACATTAAGAGTTCATTTGGGAATTGAAAGAGAAAAAGTGCAATTTGAATGTGAATTTTGTGGAAAGGTATTTGATCATGAAAGTAATTTAAGAATTCATCTTAGAAGGCATACTGGAGAGGTACCATATGAGTGTAAATACTGTAGAAAAATTTGTAATAAACTTACTGATTTGGAAAAACATGTACGGATGCATACAGGGGAAAGACAATATGAATGTGAATACTGTGGAAAGACGTTTAATAGGTTTAGTAATCTGGAAAGGCATATAAGAATACATACTGGTGAAACTCCATTCAAATGTGACTATTGTGAAAAGAAGTTCAAACGTAATAGCTATTTGAAAACTCATATGATGATACATACAGGCGATTTACCACATGTCTGTCAACATTGTGGAAAGAAATTTATCCAGAAGTGCAATTTAAGAACACACTTAAGAGTACACACCGGGGAAACACCATTCGAATGTGAACTATGTGGCAGAAAATTTAAAAATAATAGTTACTTGAAATCACATATGATGATACACACAGGAGAGACGCCGTTTGAATGTCAGCAGTGTGGAAAAAAATTTAGCAAAAACAGCAATTTGAAAAGACACTTGTTAATACATACAGGGGAGACGCCTTATGAATGTAGAGATTGTGGGAGAAAATTTAATCATAAAGGCAATTTAAATGCCCATTTGATTATACATAGAGGAGAAACGCCTTTCAATTGTGATATTTGTGGCAAGAAATTTGGACAAATTCCATATTTAAAAGCTCATTTAAAAATACATAATAAAAATGCTACAGCAGCATTAGTGACATGTACATAAAGAACCACATTTTATAAATTATTATAAATGCATCTTTTACTTTAGGACATACGTAATGTTGGCACATTGTGGTCTTTTGTTCCTTCGTTCATTGCCCCATGACCTAGTAGTACTCATCATGACACGACACTCTCTGGGCTGGCGGGGTTTTTTGCTGGATGGCCGTCGTTGGTTCTCCTGAAGAGACGCCCTTGTGGGTGTCCACACCATGCTCCTAAAGGAGTTGATATGGTTACCGGTTTGGTCGCCGGTGTGTGACTGTACACCAGGGTAACCCCCTACTCGTCTCGAAAGATGTACTAGATTCTTTAAGGTGCACATGAGCTATGTGCACACTAGACCTACGGTTTATAGTCTTTGAACCATGGGGCGAGTGAGCCTTGAACCCTTGCCGATGTTCCACTGTCTTAATTGCTCGGCCACTCACTCGCTTTTGTACATGTTCATAATGGTTTGTGTACAGTGATTTGATCTACAGTAATTGGTTTGTTTCTTTTTTTCAAATTATGGAAAGGTGCTATAAAAATTATTACTATGATAATATATGTCCATTAGTGGAGAAGACTGCACAGCAAACGAAATATTGAGACATTCTCAACCTTATTTTATTTTGGAATCGCATGGCTTTGAGATATTCCTTTCTGTCAAAAACCAACATAAAATTGGAATTTACCAGAATTTTCTTGAGGTCCAAAGGTCCCAAATTCTTTATTTTTACCATTAAAAACACATTCAGAAGTCCAAAAGTGTCTGGTATTGGTAGAGTTGACTGTATTATTTAAAAACAAACAAACAATAATTTAAAACAAATAAATGAAATACACACAATATAAAATTAATTGATAAGTTTATGGGAAAATAAATGTGCAAATACACTACAATTCATAAAATGTAGATGTATAATAATAATCAATCACGTTTAGAAATTATACATTGATATTGCTTTTTCGTTAATAAACAAACATGGTTTAGGCAGAAATGTATAGTACCCACCACACATCAATTATAATATTATAGCAAATTTAAAAAAAAGCTAAATATTTGAAGATTTGAATCCCATCACCACTAATGTTAGTCCGAATTCATGTTTACCAGCATGCAATTTATTATTTAAGTATTATTGCTCTAATATAATTTTAAGCGACGGCCAGATTTATAGATTGGATTTTACGACACTATAAAAAGATTTAAAATGAATATCACCAAATTCATAAAAGTATGGACGGAAAAGAACCCCACTTAAGAACATTTAATAGGATTCATTGATATGAGTATACATAAAAAAAAATCATTTCCTGGGCCTTCCTACTGTACAAATATGTTTGCCTACAGTTGATTAAATGCACATTGTAATATAATACAGAAATAAATTGTGGTAAGTACAAAATATAGATAGAAATCATTGTATATTTTTATATTTCATAGTTTTCAAGAGTACTGTAAAACTGTAAATAAAGTCTTTAAATGAAGTCTTCAAATTAGTATATAAATACTAAATATTAAATTGATGAAATTGTATTTATTAATCAATGTTCCCCCTTGCTAATAAACATATACAGTACCTTATTGTTGCAGCAATTTGGTCTATTTTAAAAGAAGTGAAATTATTTAAATTGAGAATATTTTCTTACTACAGTACACCCAGACTGCAGCAAGAACGGTGATATAACCACCAATTATTAATTAAATTACAGTAGGCTGGCTCTTTATTCTGTACACGATAGAAGTGTCTCTTTCCCATATCCACTTACTCTACTAATTAATCAGTAATTATACTATATACTTTACTACATTTTCCTTCTTTAATTTAATCTACAATTATAATATTCCTATGTTCCCATCCAAAATAGTGTTAACAAAAATGAAAATTATGTCCAATGTTGGATATACAAAAACATATCCTCTTGATTTCTGTATAAGAATGCAATAAATCATAGAAATTACTACAGTATAACAACAAACAATAATGTTTATGATTGGAATGGATAGAATATTTCCATGAGTTGAAAGATGGACTGCAACTGGTCTATTTATCGATGTGGAGCAGTTCAACTTTCAGCTAATGTAATCCATTCCACAAATACAAAACATTTATTATTCGTTTTATAACACACCTGTGAATGTCAAAGACTAGGCCTATAAAAAATTATGGTGTGTGGAGTAGAGCACACTGTAGGTCGGTTTTCAAATGCAAAATTCTAAATTAACCCTGAACATGCAAAGTACCACTAATCATGGGGTTGGATTCAAATAATGCATGACACATGACAATCAGCCAATTAAATGGCAAGGATACACATAGGTGTGTTATACTATTTTTAACGTGTTAGACTGGAGAACTTGTGTAATTTATTGCACTATTAACAGTTGATCTGCATCGCAAAGAACAATGCAATATATCCTATGTTATAATTAAATTTATATTCCTGATTATAGGATCCAAAACAAAACTAATTTAACATGTTTACATGCTTCATTATTCATTTGTTTCGATTATATTCAAATCAAAATGTTAATTTACTTCAATAAATTATTTTAATTAAATAAACTGTATGTAGATTAACAAGTTGACATACAATACTTGATTTGTTTCAGAGAAGACAGTAAGAAATTTGGATTTGCATGTTGCACAGGTGTTTTCAATACACAAATCATCTTCAAAACTGTCAAAAGTGAGCAAATTGCCATCAATGGCAATGTTTCTTTTTGGTAGTATAAAACATGTAAGTTGTTTTTAAATTATGTTGTTCAGTCAAGTAGCTGCATATTGATCATTTCCCATTGTTGTGTCTTGTGACCATTGCATGGTTTCACACTTGGTTCATCGTGAGCCTTTTCTGATGTATCCATGCAGAGTCCGCTGCTATGTTTCAATTCTTTGGTCTGAAAACAAGAATAACTCAATGAAAGGAAATTACCATGTCTGATGAAGACCATGTACGGACATGCAAAAGTACAGTATTAAATAAGATAGCATAACAAATAATAGACAACAACTATCTCATCTCCACACTACTGTATATATTAGTGTATAGTATATAAATAATTCACATTTATTCAACAGGTGGTTCATTCATGAATTTATATTACTCATTAGCCAAGCCATTCAGGCATTTGATAGAGCTACTTGCTTTAGAGCTACTCAGACTTTTAACTAGTAAACTCTCCCAAAACTGAACTCTCTCTCAAAACCTTTCTCAAAGTCCAGAAGGTCCCAAATTTTTCTTTATTATTAAAAAACACATTCTGAATATCAGACTTTCTGGAAAGGTGTCCGGTATTAGGAGAGTTGACTGTACAATTACTGAAAAGATGCCATCATGGTTTTTTCATCTGCTCTGAATAAAAGTGGTACAACCAATAGTAAAGTTCATATATTGAAAATTTTCCTTATTGATTCACCTATTCATTCTGTTAATAAATTGAATTAATAAATTCCTATTCATTGGGTGTATTATTAGGTGCAGGTTGTGTAGACATAGGTATATGACAGGTTCTATGTATACTGTAATATGTTCACCCATGTCTTGCAATATTTGTTTAATTTATAACTTAGTTGATTATAGTAAGTCTACATTAACTTAACTAATATTATGTACATACTACAAACTAAATGATACCTGTAGTTAGCAAGTATTTTCACCAACTTTGTTTACATTCAGTCATTAGTAATTAGTTCTAAACTCATTCCTCCATGGTGTAACTTATTAAATAATTGTTCTTGTGTATTCAGGTTGCTGTGTAAAATAAGTTGCTGTCATCTACATACAGTGCAAGTTTGGGAGTTGCTGGAAGGTGGCAAGCAGTGAGAGGAAAGAATAATTAAATTAATAATTTCAGCCAAAGAATGCAAGAGAAGTGTAGCTTTTTGCATGCAGAGTGAATTTTTAAAAAAAATCAACATAAATGAAGATGCAGTGGAGCAAAAGAGTGCACCTAACATCGCTCTCACCTCTTGAAAATAAGTCCACTTTTGCCTTTCCTACATTGAAAAATAATGTGTATATTATTTTTGTGCTTAATTCACAAAAAGGATAAAATACCCTTATTCACTGTGCAAACACGCAAAAACTTAAGTCGCAGAAACATAAACATAAAAAATAAAAGTCCATGCCCCATAAAGTAGGATCAAGGAAAGAGAATCCAAATCTAATCTATCAAACTATCCGTTTTCCTTTTCTCCTTTCATACCTGTTATAGCCAATTTACACAGCTGAACAGTAATGAAAATACAGAATCCATGTTATTCCTTATGACCATTTACACACAACACGGAGCGGACGTACAGTTTAATAATCAGGATAGATACAGATTCTATGTGGGACAAGCTACATGGTTCTCTGCTTATTGTTACCGCTCTTCTGTGTAAATTGGCTTTTAAACTCTGTCTACACTATCAAACTAGTTTGACGAAACAAGTGTGATGTGCCCAAATATAGTGGTGATATACCAAATATGGGCACATCACATGTCACATAAAGTTTGATAGAGCTTTGTTCACTCTATGAAGATATTATTTTCATCAATTGTGTTAGCTAGTACAGTATGTCATAGGCACAAAAATGTGCCATGAAAAAAGTTAGCGACATTTAACCTGTACATGTACCTGCCACAGCCATATATAGAAAGTTTATGTGTTGCCAATCGTTTTGCAATTCATGGAAATTAATAGCAACACAAAGTACAGTATAGATTTCCTGCTGTAAAAATGAATAGTTAACAATGTGTGTAATGATACTTAATATTAAATGAGATTTTCAATTATAAATTCAAACTAATTAAAGCTATATGTTTTAAGTGCATGGAAGCATAAAGCATAATTGGTGAATGGAAACATTGCACATATTAACTAGAGCATTATGCATTCAATCAAAAGTAAGCATGATAGAACATCAATGTTTCATGTATTTCATATCTAGTTTCATGCTTTTATAATTGAACTGTATACAGTAGTAACATAACCCAATTCCATAGTCCACAATACAGAATAGCAAGGCTGTCTGTCAAACACATTGAATAACAAAGCTATATAGATAGGGTTCTCCACAATACATTGAATATCTAGCGGAATAGCAAGGCTATATAGAAAGGGTTATCCACAATAAATTGAACAGCAATGCTATATAGATAGCGTTCTCCACAATTCATTGAATATCTAGCAGAATAGCAAGGCTATAGGGTTCTCCACAATTCATTGAATATCTAGCAGAATAGCAAGGGGTTCTCCACAATACGTTGAATATCTAGCAGAATAGCAAGGCTATAGGGTTCTCCACAATTCATTGAATATCTAGCAGAATAGCAAGGGGTTCTCCACAATACATTGAATATCTATCAAAATAGCAAGGCTATATAGATAAGGTTCTCCACAACACATTGAATATCTAGCAGAATAGCAAGGCTATAATAGAGACTGTAAAAGATAGCTAGGAATATTCACATTGACTATCTAGAAGGCAATATAGCAAGGCTGTAAAAGTAACCAGGTATTTCAATATTAAAGCGACTATCTAGCAGAAGGAAAAATAGCAAGGCTAGAAAGGTAACCAGGTATTTCAATAGTACAGTAAATTGACTATCCATAATGTAATTAGCAAGGATGTTAAGGTACTGTAGTTAGGATTACAGTGGCTATCTAGCAGAATTTAATTTAGGAAGTATTTAGAAGAATGCAATTTAGCAATGCTGGGTAGCCAAGAATCTGAAAATTACATTTTAAGCAGAACGTGTAGATTAGCAATACGGTAGTAGTAGTGACTCATACAGTATATTGTACAGTAATTTAGCATAGTTGTAAGTCTCCTAGAAGTACATTGACTATCTAGCAGAAAGTAATTTAGCAAAGCTAAAGGTAGCCATGTCTCCTACATGTATATTGACTATCTAGCAGAAGATATATATTAAAGTAGTAGGCTAGAAATATTAGCAGTACAGTGACCAACAATCTGCCTACATATTATGTAGATTGTAAAAATAATGCTGTCTGTATACCTGTTTATCATAGGACCATTTCTGATTTCCACCTTGTTGATGGCATGACAACATCATTACTGGTCCTGTGTGTGCCACATCTAGACAGGAATCATCATGTTTTAATTCATAGTTCTTTGTAAAAGCCCAGATCTAAAAAAAGAGAATATCAAGTAAGAACAGAACTCATTTTTTCCCCTCTTTCGTATACCGTGTACTGTATGTTTGAAAGAATATAAATTAATTGATTGATTAATTATTAATACAAATTAAAATGAAATGAAATGATACCTGGTTACCCCCTTGACCATGGCAAGCATAGAGGCCAACTTTATGACCTGTGTCTCTCATCATAGTATCTAAGCATTGATTTGTCTCTACATTTCGAATCTGTTTAAAAATAAAAAAGCTTAGTTATAACAGTTTGCACAAGTATTTTTAACTTAACATTTATGATACTTATACTGTGCTACTGTATTGTAAATATTTAAAATAACTACATTTTAACTTATTTATTTATTAAAGTCTATCAATTTTTACTTTTAATGAAATGGATATGTAATTTGATGTTTTAACAAAATATCTTTATGCATTGTGAATAAATAAATTAAACAACTACTATTTACCTCACCCATACTGAAGAAATTAACAGGCCATGACGACTCCGGGTAAACATTCTCTAAATACCATTTAAAAGATTTACAATTCAGACTTTTCCTAAGGTTATGACGTTCTGTAAGATCTCCTGGATCAGTTTTGGCAACTGATGGCGCTATTCTATAATAAAAATTCTTGTATTCATCAAGCCATACTTCCGCTAATCTTCGATTATTTTTATTTACATAATTGGTGCCTGGAGGAAAGTGATATGGTGACTTCTTCCTAAAAACATGGCCTACGTGAGAGCATGGAACAAATTCCAAAGTGCCTCCACACATCCATATCTAGGAAAATTACAAGAAAAAGAACAACTAAGCATTAATTTAATGAATTAAACTGTCAAAACTGCCTGAATTAGTATTTCTTTCTCTCAGTAATAAAATGCAGTTTTGTTTAGGTTTATGCATTGGTTCAAATAACATAAAAACTGATACTGATATTCTTTATTGTCCATAATAGTAATACAAAATGGAAATACATTTGGAACTGGCGTGAAATGTAAAAAAAATAGGTAACAACTAAATACACAAATATACAGATGTAAGTATAGAATATTGATATTTACTTTAAATGAAAGTTCAAGATTCTCTCCTCCCCATATATCAAAACCTGGATCATACCGCCCAAGCTCTTCAAAATAATCTTTAGAAATGGCAAAGAGACCACCAGCCATTGTAGGAGACCTATAAAAATACATGTTTAAGAAATTTAACATTTATGATCAAAATATATTAATAACAGTTAAAATTGCCTTTACAAACAATTCCGTTTGCACTGATTAAATTGATTCAGCTGTACAGTAGATATAGCTATTATATACACTGGTAATTCAAAATACAGTAGTAAATCCCCTCCCCACCTATTCAAGGGACACTCATATTAAGGGGACACATTATGGTTACGAAGAGTATATGTTTTACCACTATGGCCAACCCTTATTCAGGGGGAAAAATGTTCAGTGTCCTGAAGGTGCCCCCTTAATAGAGGTTCTACTGTACAAGAACGTGGACAAAAAGTAAATTAAACAAGCCAAAACACATGGTTTTATGGAAATTTAGGTTTTCATCATGCTTTTACGAAAAGGAATAAAAACATCAGGAAAGCAAACGTAATCAAATATTTTGCAGTATACCAAACTGAAACTAAATACATTGATTCTATGATTAATGATGTTTGGCTTATAAAAATAATTATTGAATGAATTATGAAAAATAGATAAAGCATAAATGTATGCTTCTTTCCCAGTTAATCACTTTCCTATTTGCAACAAAGATCATTAATTTGTAATTATCATTAAAGAAGCAACAAAAATAGTATTAATAGTAGATATATCATATTAAAAAGAAAAATAAAAGATGCAAATGCATCCTTAAAGCAGATCATTGAATCTATATAAAATATCATTAATATTCAAAATAACTATTAACTCTATTCCTATAGGACTAGTAGCTTGACAGGTTTCATTATTCTTATCCAATAATATGACACTGTAAGTAATTTGCCTCTGCATACACTCTAGAATAATTTGACACTTTTGAATTGCAATTTTATAGGAAAAAAAATTGTAAAAGGTTTTTTTAAAAATTCATAAGTGTCTGAATTTACACTGAATTTCTTCCACATTATTTTATTTCCAACATTAAATGGAAAAATAACATTTGATAGCTTTAACAAACAAAAATAATATATCAAATTAAAATAGCGAATTCATGCAGGTACATAAATATACACCAACATGGCAAACAACATGCTTTAGTTCAATGCACTTGGTTGCCAAATCAATAATAAAAAGAAGTTACATTTTTATACAACATAAGCCAGTAGCCAGGATTTTTATTTGGAGGGGTGAGGGGGTCGTTTCGCCACAAGTTATGCCAATTATAAGGCATATACCATCACTTCCGCTGTTATTTAGTTTGAAAATGGCACATCAGGAAAAAGGCGGAACCCTCAACCCCAACTGGCTATGGGCTTAGAGGAAATTCATTGAAGGTATGTTACTGAACAAATTATAAAATCTATATTAGTACAATTAATATAGAATGGTTTGTATCAAGAAGACTACAAGACATTGTTAAAATAAAAAACTTTAAAAACAAATCTATTAAACACATATTATTAAGTTTTTGATAATTAGACCTCCCAACACTCCAAGTCGTGGGGAAATTTATTCTCTTAAAATGGGAATTTTTACAAAATAGTACCAATAAACAACCAATCTTGTGTGTTTTAGTTGATAAAAATGCTACAAACCATCGAAACAAAACAAAAATTGTATTTAAAAATAGACATAAAATGTCTATTTTCATAAATTCCAATTCAATTTTCAGTAGTGTCAGATTTTCATTACATCATTTCATTAAATGTTCCTTGTAAGTAGGGAGGTCTGGATCATAAATGGATATGGTTACACAATAAATACTTGATGTTAATAACACAATTATTACTAAGGCAAGAAGAGAACATTAAATAATATACAGTAGAATGAGGAATGATTATTAAATGTGCATTACCATGCCTGTAATAGAACATGTTATGTTACTGAGATAAATAAAAGCTTGGTCATGATGTTACTGCAGTTGACTGCATGCAAGAGATTCTTCCCATCGCTTCAATTTATAAGATATTCAGTCTATTGGTCTGAGTCTCTATCTTGTGGTTATTTGTTATTTTTTAAACATGCCAAAACTTCCAAGATTGATGCACAAATCAAGTTATTTATTCCCGATTCAGTACTATTGTCAATGAATTTGTATATTAATAAAAACAAATTAGACAGAATTAAGGTTCTCCAACCAACTTGAAGAAAACAAAATATTGTGCAATATTAGTTGTTTTGTGCTCATTTCATTCTGTCAACATGCCATAGAATGCAGGCCCAGGTAAACAGCTGGCCTACCTAACAGGCTGGGTCGGGTCACCTTTTCGTCGTAATGCTTCTCGTTTAGGGACACCGTACCACTTGAAAAATAAGGACCAACCGAACCCGCCCATCTGCGGGTCATTCCCGTGTTGATAACCGAAAGTCTCATCACTGATTACATCAATAACAGGACAAACTGCAATTGTTCTGAATGAAGAAAAGAAATTATGTTTTACAAGAGAATCAACGAGACGTAACCCTTGGGATGATGATGACGGCCATTCTTGATATTCTAAGAGAAAACAAATTTGTAGTTAGTGGAAGGTAACAAATACAGTAGTCACCTCGTGTGATAATACTGCCGCCTTACCTTACGGGTTCGGTGGGATCACCGTGACGTCTTGTTTGTTCTCTTCTCGGAATTGCATGCCAGTTGAAGAACAAAGACCAGCTGAAACCACCAACCTGAGGGTCACCCGTGTGACCACCATATCCAAATGTCTCATCACTTATTACATCTATTACAGGACATACTGATGTCCTCCTACAGGTTAGAAATATTTTACACTATAATTATGTTTTTCTTTAAATTACAGTGGAGTCCTTCTAAAGTAGTGTTTTAGATCATTGTTTACTTTTTAAAACAGTGGCTTTAGCTTAAGGTTTTTGTAAATTTCTTAAACTGAAAATCGTCAGAGATAATTTATCTAAGACATTCCTTTTGCACGGTACGAGTGTAAACTGTAATGGTTTGTTGATGTTAACATAGTATTAGTTTCAAGCTTAAATTACAAATATTAGGGTTAGCTGTTCTGGAATTTTGCGACTGTGGACAAGTATGCTGTCACAGATCCTTATACAGATTTCTAAAAACAACTTGGAAGAAAATTAAGCATTAGTAGTATATGAAAAGTCTGGGAAGCTATTTTGAAATTCAATTTGTAGGGCCTAAATAATGCCATTAGACATGCTTTCTACAAATCGACCCAAAAAATATAAAACAAAGAAAAGGCCCAGACTACAGGATTTAATGTTAAACATGGTTCCAGACATGCAATACTATATAAAATGGTTTCAGATGTAATACCATATAATAGTTTTAAATACCATATATAATTGTTAAAGTTTAAACTTTCTAATTACTGAAAACAAGTACAGCCAATGTTTGTAAGATAATTTTGACCTTCACAACTTAGTGGCACTATTAATATACTGGTAATAATTTATACAGTATATGATAAATAAAAAGGACATTAAATCTAGTGATATTTATGTACAGTAGGATAATATAATTTGTATATTGAATTATAATATATTATTCAAAATCTATTTTTATCTAAAACTGTATGTAATAATGATATTACCTATCAGCGTGTATCCTTGCCAACAGTGGTTCTAACCAGCCTTCTGTAACTTCGCAATGGGAGTCGAGAAACGTGAGTACATTTCCTTTTGCAACGTCAGCTCCTCGCATACGCGCTCGTATCAATCCGGCACGTTTTGGCATTCGTTGTATATTAACAGACACCGGTAACTTAGCAACATAGTTATCTAATTTCTTGCCAAGGTGATCTGAAAAATAAATCCAAGTGTCAAGTGTGAGTGTCAATGTCAATCAAACAATGTGCCGCTTGCCCTGATTGGATTTAGTAAATGGCAATTTCCTATTAACAAGGTGTACCAAATCTATAACCCCTCGAAGAAACAATGACAAACTAATCCATTTTTCAGAAATATTCATCATAAAGAAACAATATTCATTTAAATTCAATTAGGTTTGTTTTTTTGGTAAAGATGCACAACTGATCAAATAAATAAATTACTGAATTCTTATCATAGTGTGTGCCAGATGTTCAAAACTCACCAGTTTAAACAATTTTTAAAATGCTAATTACTGTACAGTCACTTTACACAGCTGTTTTAAGGAAAACAACTTCTTTTCAAAATACTATCAACATATGAAAGCTTTCAAACAGTAGGGGGCATTGAAATGTTATTTTATGATACAAAATAGAATACATTATGTACTCTATTAAAAAAGCTCCATATATATATCTCCAATTTTAGTAAGCTATGAAAAAGTCAACAGAACGTTAAATACAAAATTTAATTTTAGTAATATCTTACCATTGTTGTTTAAAATGGATTATTCATGTATATATTTCATATGCTTTATTATAAATAATACTATTTTTTAAAACTTCTACCATGTTGGTAATTGTTAACTAACAAAGAATGAAATCTTTATGCAGTAATATATATATTTGCATCATAATTAATTAAAATAAAGATTACATACCTTGATCACTAGCATCATCAACGAGAATAATTTCTCTTAAAAGGTCTCTAGGTGAGCGATTAATGATACTGTGAACATTGCGCAACAATGTGCTCCATGCTTCATTATGATAGACCAATATCACACTTGTGTCTGGTAAATTCTTAGAGTAGACTTTGTCCCGACATCTGAAATTAATTTTATTACATTTTTATGACATATCATGTTTAAAAAGAAATTGTTAAATTTAATTTAAATTTAAATTATCTAAAAATTCTTTTAAAAAGTTCTAATCTATTACTAGTATTATTTATTTAGAGGTTGTACCATCTAAATCTTATATCTGTTCTGAATGTGTATTGTGCTGTGCCATAATCTCAAGTCTCTCCACGTGGCAACCATTCTCAATCATTGATAATAGAATTATTTTATCTGTTTGCACATGTTGCCACTGATTGAATTAACATTAACAATGGATTGGTTGACAATTGTTCTCTCTCCACGTGGCAAACCTATTTCACAAACTAATCAATAATTTCTAGAGAATTTAAAGCACACCAGAACAGAATAATTAATTCTGCTTGATTTACTACAAGTATCTGTAGTATAGTAAACTATATATTAAAAGGTTATGTAGTATTAGTAATAGAAACTATCTTCATACAATTACATTTTAGTACAGCAATTGTTTTATTTGGGTTATTAAAAATGACTTTTGAACAGATGTGTAATATCATAGAATATCTTTTAAACATACTAAAATATACCAAACTATATAAAGAAATACATACTAAAGAAATGTAACTAAATGGCAATCTGTATTATAATGACTGACAAATCAAATACTGCAAAACTAATTTACAATATTCTTTGTCATTTTTTACAGCAAAACTGCAAACCTGATTTGTTTTTTACCATAAAGTACAGTATACCTACTGTACATATTTTAACATTTAGATCACTCATCCATGTGAGGTCAGATTTAAACAATGATTTGAGTACACTTACTGTCTTGGACGGACATCAGGTAACGATCTATTTAGTGCAACTCTGTCACTTGCCATTAAATTAAATTCATTTATCTTAAAAAGTCTGTCTGATTCTGCTTTATTTTCTTGTTCTATGATTACTGGTTTTCCCATTTCGCCAGGTGCATCTAAGTTGATTTGTCGTGGAACATCTAAAGAGAAGGCAATTATTAATTTTGCGTCTTAAAAAAACAAACAGTACCTGGAATGATACTACTTCATAAGATAAGTTTACTGTACTTAATTATTTAATAATCACTTTGTTTGTGAAGGAAATACTTTTTACTCTTTGGATTTTGTTTGTCTCAATTGTTTTTTAGGTCTAGGTTAGGCTAGAAGCTTTCTTAAATGATCCATACCATTAAAATGGTCTCCCATATTTTTCTAGTTGTCTCCTCTATCGTAATTCTTAACAATAACAATGTATTCAATCTTTAGATTCTTACCTATTTGTTTTTTATCTTCTGGTTTTCTGTATACCCATTCATTTGCATTCTCAACAATACGTTTCACTAGATTGGGATCTTTTTCACTTGCTTTTTCACATGTAGGTCCTATACAAGGAGCAGAGTAATACAGTACAGCCACTATATCAATAAATACCCAGATCATAGAGGTTGCAATGATCAACTTACACTGTCTCCTTTTGGAAATCATATTTATTTTTTATAAGGTCTCAACTAACCAACAAATACTGGACACCAAAGCCTGTAAAAAATCATTCAAAGGTCAAATTTTAGTATACAAATTAACATTGTCATGATGATCATAATAAAAAAAATAAGGCAATGTCCTCTTGATTTTCTGACCAGCTTGTTGGGGATTTAAATATAATATTGTACAGTTGATCAATGTCTGATTTCATTGATTTTATTAGACAAGATCATATATACTGTAGGGAAGTATTTGAACCCTCCACTTTAGAATAGGGAGTTTTAATTTTGTGATGACAACGACCATTGACTTTATTAGTGTCTTTGGTCATCCCTTGGACCTAGAAACCACCAATAAATGACTGCGAGATATTATGTCCAACTTCATGCAGATGTGCACAAAATGGATTAACGTGACAAAAATCGTTTTGTCTATTTTCATTTTATGATAAATCATATAAAATTAACAAACAGAAGAGATATCGCCAAATTTTTCTTTTCACCATCAATCTCATTTTCCTCAGTATATTTTTTTTTGTCTTTTGCGAGGTTCATGCACCTTATTTCATTTCAAAACACAATTATTTTGATAAACATTCTTAATCTTATTATGTTTATGTATTATATTTAAATATATAAATATTTTCATTCATAAATATTAAGTTTCCCCTTACATCTTAAAAATCTCTGCAAGAGATCATTCATACACATACTCATTGACAATCTCTCAGTACTGCATTTGTTATTTAATTAATTAATTATATGTGTATATGTTATGACGAGTCTACTGGACTCGTCTAGTCTGTAGTTGGCAGCTTAAGCTAGGCTGCCTACCTAGCTTTCTACTAGGCCTAGGCTAGATAGAGGCCTCTCTATTGGCTAGGAGGCCTTAGGCCTAGCTACCAAGCAACCTCCTATCATAGCTAGGCCCTACACTAGATAGAGGGCCTGCTGGATGATCCGAGGGCCTTATTAATTAGCTAGCCTAGCTAGGCCCAGCCTAGGCCGAAGCGAAGGTATTGTTATTTTAGTCTATACTATTCTAATACAATTTCTTCCATTATACTTACCTAACATTCACATTTATGAGGTACGATTACTTGTATATAGTGTTATTTACAACATGAGTAGTGTTCCCGTTTTCCGTTTCAATAAATTTACTAACTTCCGCAGGAGGTGGTAGTGGACATGTTATTTTTTATCTTGCAATTTACACGTCACGTACACGACACATACACACGGCGGCCGGACGTCGTAATTAGAGCCGCAGTAACACACCACATCAACAGAGGGCAGCAGAAGATATCGAGCGAGCAATTCCAAGTAAAGTGGAGTGAACTCGGTTTCACGTTTCATTCTTTTTTCCACACAATGCTAAGACGTTTTACTTGTATTACTTGTAGACCTGTATTAGTCCCTGGTGTTCAGCGCATATTTTTTAACAGTTTGTCGCACGTGTTACTACTACACGATGTCGATGACATGTAAATTAGAAAGTCAACTACTACTGGCCAATCACATACCGAGTTTATGATACGCACGTGGTGAGTGTGGCGGACAGGACGAGTTATACTACTGTAGAATTTTAGGAGAAAAAAATGCGGCCATGACAAGCTGCATGGGGAATGACGATGGGTAAAAAAAGGGAGAAGGCAAATTCAATGCTTATTATAGCTCTACCTATGTTTATTTACAGCAATTTGCTGAGGAAATTGAATATTAATCAATGTAAATAGGTGGTATTGATACAGCTGAGTAGCCTACGTATCGGCTGGTAGCCCTAGAAAAAATTAATCGGATGCTTAGTATAATGTAAACTACGGTATCATAGATATTATAGTGTAATATATTAATATTCACTATGATGATGATACACTATACTTCATAGCCACATAATTACTGTAGGTAACCGCAGCGTTCCATTTTTTTTATGTACGTCGGAAGAAGGCTATACCTGCATGCCGACTGCGGTGTCCTTTGTACGAATCGTTCGTGCGCGCCCCAGCTCACTGTATGAGTACGATACACGCGTCAATATCAACCAGGGATTTCAGGTGAAAATCGGCAATTCATTTGAAATTTACAGACACGTATCGCTCGACGTACGCTCATACAGCGAAGAAGGTATCAAGTTATTCACAAACGAGTTTACGAATAACCTTTTGTACTGTGTGGGGCACGTATTTGGAGGATTTTCAGAGATGAGGTATTTGGCATGTCGGGGATGGGGGTTCGCAGTATTGCTGTGTCTACGATTAGGCTGGCTTAAGCAGTATTGCTGTGTCTACGATTAGGCTGGCTTAAGCAGTATTGCTTGACCAATTTTATCTGCACATGCTCCTTAAAAATTTATCACTTTTTTAAAAATGTAAATAAAGTAACTTCTGCAAAGTTGATTAACTGGTCTATACTCCGCAAACTTAAAATATCATTTCCAGAGAAACTCATGTTTGGTAGTGTAGACTAAGCTTAATACAGTGGAGCTAATTTTCATGGTACAATATATCTTTAAGATGTCGATCCAAATAATATATAGTGTATATATAACAATGAATGTAAAAGCATCTCAAAACATTACTATATAATACTTTTTGTTTAGTTGTTGATGTTTATATTTGACAGCACCACAGTTTTTGTGAGTTCAACTGTTGAAAGTTGAAGCATCTTAAGTAATTTAATACTACACACTAATTACATCATTTTATATTGGTATACATTGCAAAAAAACAAATACAAATTTAAACAAAATCAGTCAATTCCATGTTTATTAATTCAACTTGCATTTGAACATACTAATAATCTAATGCTATTTTTGTAGGCTCATCATTCAGCAGCTTTACTGCTCTGCACAGTTGATAATTCAGAACATTTAGATCTTGTTAAATGCTGCAATATCCATACTTTGAATCTGAAAAAAAAAAAGAATTGTGTTCATTATATTGCATTTTAAATCTGATATTTAATTCCCTAAAAAATAATTTTTGGGAAGTCCAATTTTAAAAAGAGAATGTAATCAAATATATGTATTATCTGGGTATGTATAAATAAATAATATATTGTTTATTAAACTTACATATTCATCAAATGCCAATATGTGTTCTTCTAAGAAATCTGTACTTATTTTATCATCTTCCACCACACATGAAATCTGCAGTTTTTTAATTCCATAGGCAACTGGCACTAGTTTACCTTAAAAAGAAATATTTTATTTCAAACTGATTATTTCATCCTGTCCACACTATCAAACTAGTTTGACACAAAAAAAATGTGATGTGCCCAAATATGGTGGTGATAGATCTATATATATATAGATGCATCACGTTTTTTTTGTCACTTAAAGTCTGTATTTTTAGTTCGTCGTATGTGGGTTCGTTCCACTTTTATTTCTTCAACCTGGACAGATGTTATCTTTACAATATTTTGATCAAGAATATATACAGTGGCGTAACATAATGCTGAAGGCCTTGGGCGTTTTTAGCCTTTTCAACATATTTTAATGCCTGATTTTTCCTCTTGGCACTGCTCAGGGGCCCCCGGGTTTAGCAAGTGAGCGCTCATAGCTGGTATGCCACTGCATACATACTTTTCTATCTGTACTACTTTATCAGTTTTATTTGTCTACAATATTTTAACAATCTAATTATTTTTTATAAAAAAATCAATTTCCAACCTGTTCCCCATAGT